>NC_139424.1:1483526-6283526 GCF_905368555.1 Meleagris gallopavo
GTGATCTATGTACCCCTTTGTTTTGCTAAACACAGCTTCCTCTTGTCAAGGCATCACTGGTATAGGGAATATAATCTGTTCTCTGACTGCATACAGGCTTTCCTTGTACTCGATTAGAAAAATAAAGAAAGAACTTATCTGTACATCTTCCAAAGAAGCTCTCCCCTCTTCCATCACACACACAAAACTCACTATGGGTGCTGAAAGCCCGAGTTTTAGTACTACTTGCAGAAGTCATTGAGAAACGGCGAGCCCTAAGCAGGACAGCAAATCTGCCTGGTAGTAACCTCAAATGACCTGGGAGGGCTGAAAAACAATCCTGCATATTTTCAGACACTCTGATTTTTATATCAGTTGAAATCTTGGGAATCGTATCCATATTTTTAACTACAACTGAGATCATCAGTTGGAAAAAGAAAAAAAAAAAAAAGAGAAAAAAACCCTCAAGGAATTCAAACTGCACATAATATGTGATAATAAGGCTGTTACTGTGAAGGACTCTCTAATCGTGTATTTATTCACCTGCTCCCCATTAGGCGGATCTGTTAAACCAGCACTTTGTCCATCAGCACTCGAGTGCTTAAAGCTGAGTGTGCCTCTTTCATAATTGCTGGCACCAGTGAAAGCCAAATTCTGAAACCTCTCTGAATGGGGCTCGCATTGTGGAGCACGCTGCAGAGCTCCCTGCTGCGCTCAGCTGTCACAGCCACCACCACTGCTTCACCTGGCAGGAGGCGGAAGGAAAGACAGCGTAAAACTGGGAAAAACAGGAAGAGAAAGAAAAGAAAAATAAAGGAAAAAAATGGAGCGGGTGGAGGAATGCAGCGAGGGTCAGCCCTCACCTGATGCCTTCCTCTCCTCCCCGCTTTATAAAGTGGAAGGCTGGCTGAGATTTATTGCTGCGAAAAGAAAAAAAGTTAACCACACAATCAATAAAATAAAATAAAAAAATCCAATTACACTCTATGGCGGAGCAACATTGCATATAATAAAAGTCTCACTTAGAAGGATCTCAACCTACTTGGGAGCTCAGTTATGCAGTGGATATTAAGTCACACGGCCACGAACACGAAACCGGCGGCGCCAGACTGGGCTCACATTCACAGCAAAAGCAATGAATGTTTTCCTACCGGTGGGAAGGGAAAAGGCACAGACAGTGTAATAAAGTCTTACTTGAACCTACTAAATCAGCTCACAACAAGCATCGCTGAGTGTTGACCAGGCTCCCCAGCAAGACAGGTAGTTACAGTGCTGCCATCCTCCCTGGGAAGGCATTTCCCTTGGTTTAGGTGACTCTTTGTAAGGCACGTAGAGCTATTTTCTCCTTTCTTCCCATGATTCACCATTCATCCAGGCAGCAGCTTTGTACCCAACATCATATGCTCCATACTGCGACTGGAAATCTGCAATATGGTAGATTATTGGGAAAAAAGTGTGCAGAAAGTGTAACTATTTCATTAGCAGAGCAGGGAATGGCCTTGGTTTATCATAGGATACTGGGGAAATCACAGCGTACCTCAGTTTCTCTACTTGTAAAAGAAGGATGAGAGCATCAGTGTACTTTGGTAGAATATTTTCTCTGTACAAATCCTTGCCAGCAGTGCACCGTGAAGAACGTTTTTAAATGCTGAAAGCATCAGGCCATGGTTTCACATTCATTACTACAGGTTCATGGTGCAGGATGTCCGCTCCACCACATCTTCAGAAATGCATTCGTGATTTGAATTGAGCACAAACAGTTTGGCAAGAAATGCTTCCATTAGTCTTAATGTTGGAGTAAAGATGACAACATCTGGCCCAGCACAAAGTCCTTTGTGTCACGAGACAGTGAATTTTTCAAAACTTGAAATTAAATCCCTAAAATAAGAACGTCCTTATTTAGAACCACAGTCTTAGACCAGATGAGAATAACCTAAATTGGGCATAGCTGCCTTTTAGCAATACTGTATGGAAGTTGAACTTGTGACTTTCACTTAAACCAGAGCGAGGAGGTTGTTCACATAACACAGAACACGCAATACAAGAGAAAATGGGGCACTTGTAAGAGAAAACTCTGGATGTAACATGCAGAGCTGAGATGCGAGGAAGCAACACTCAGCATCACAAAGCAACACTGAGCACATCAGGGTAGATGACAGTGAGTTTTAAACTGGGCAACAGTGGAACTAAATGGGTCTGGTTTTAGTGGCAGGTCCCTCACTGCAGAAAGGACCAGGAGCACTGCTTGTGCCCTGTCAGACACAGCAGAGGGAACATCAGCATGCCATCACCTGCTGCTGTACAAAGGCATCCATTTTCATTTATATCCACTTCTGTGGGAGCTGGTACCTAAACACCTCCAGCTGTGATTCATCTGCATCCCACAGAACAGCTGGGGCAGAACTGGGAGCCCACCCAAAGCTACAGATCTCAGCCCAGTGCCTCCCATTCACGAGTGCTCTTTTCTCAAGGGTCTTGTGTGAAGACCCTTACACTTATACAAACACACACAACACAAATGAACCTCAACCTTAAGACCATTCTGAAGCTCAGACTGGTGTAGTCACCTAACAGTGATCCCAGCTAGAAACTGCTCTCAGTCTGATCATTTGTTTGGCTCAGTTTTTCTGTTAAGACTTGCTCAGACCAGCTGCAGCAAGGGAAAGCACGGTCATGTGGACATGAGGAAAATCTAACTCTTCTTTGATTTTACTTAATTTCTAAAGTTCTAAAGGAAAGACAATTGCCAAAAACAAAGCAACCTGTCTTCTCTTTTTACATGTTGTGTCTCCCAGAATACCTGCTGCAAATGGTTGATTGCTAATTGAGTAACAAGATGTGTTTTTTAAACAGTATAAATCAGTCACTGGTAAAAACGGCTACTGCTGGGTCATTTCACCAAATGATTTCCACTAATGGTGAACTGTTCATAGGAAACAGCTATTTCTTTCATATGGAGGCATTGCATCTGCACATGTAGGCTACTCAAAGGGGAAGAAAATGCAGACTATCTTGACTTTGCAATCTACTCCTCTTTTTAAGTGCTACCTCTTGACTGGTATCAAATCATAGCATCCTTACAGTTGGAACGGATCTCTGAAGGCCATCTAGTCCAACTCTCCTGCAGTGAACAGGGACACCATTGCTAGCTCAGGCTGCCCAGGCATGGTCCCTCAGATCCACCTTCATCCTACTGTTGACCACATTGCCTGCATACCAGCTTGCAGGAGAACAGCAATTCTCTTGCCTTGAAAAATGGAAACTCATTAAAAGCAAATACTATTTCTTTGGTCTGGAAGAGAGCTGTTACTAGCTAATATCCTCCAGGAATGTGGAGAAGACAGGAAGGAGAGAGGCAGCACAGAGCAGGACAAGGGTGCTATCTACTATCATATTCTCCAAAGCGCCGGGCACCAGCAATACCTTGGCAGCTGCTAAAAGCTAACCCAGCTTTGCCCTCTCCATCTACCAGCCAGCTCTCTTACCGAGATATTCTGAAAGAAACAGATGCCATGGGTTAGGTGAGCAATGCTGACTCTTGCTAGACAACATCAGTAAGATTTTCAGGCTGGGTACAGACCATCAACCTCACTTTGAAATGCCCAAAGTAGTGGATGGTTCATCCTGCAAAAGGACCACTGAGAAAAGACTAACGCACAGAGGCATTTCTAGAGAACAAAACTCTTGCATACTCTTGACAAGATCCTCACACCATGCACACTGCATGATCTCTGCTGCTGTGCTTAGGACACGTCCAGAAAGACAGAGTGGGAGACTGAGTATGCCACAAAGAGAATAAGAAGACTTGGATAAATTCTGCTGGACACAACAGCGAGATGAAGGCTGGGACACAGGGCTGTCACATCCATGCTCTATTGGGCTGATCCCATTCCTTACTCCACGCAGTTGCTGTGAGTTTAATGGCTGCCAAAAGCACTGAATCTGTGCCTTCCTTGCACTAGATAGCAGCATTCTTGGATGCAAACATTAGCACTTTACCCTAACCCAATTAATACCTAGTGTTCAGTCACAGCACTGATTAACATGTTGTTCACAGTGATTAAAACATTTCTTCTCCATTACCATACAGTTAAATGCTTGGAAGAGAGCTACAGTTAATGGGATACAGGCGAGGTTGCAAATCGTGGCTGTCACACTTGGGGAGGGGAAGGAGAAAACCCAGCCTTTTTTCCTGCTTCTTCCTCTTCTTTTAGAGTTGCTAATTAAGGGCTGACTTTTTGGGCAGAGAAAGAGGGGGGTGGAGGACGGGGAAAAGCAACTTTAGGTAATTGAAAGAATCCAATTCATGCAAGAGCCCGACTGGTGCTAACCTACATCATTAAAGTTGCCAGCTAACAAACATCAAACACAGGCCAGTATTAATGAAGCAGATGTATTAATTTCCGATTTCTGAGAAAGCTAAGCAACTGGCTGGCTTGCTGGCTTCCTCTGTCTCTCTCTCTCTCTCCCCATCTGACAGCACTATTAATGATCTTTAATGCCCCACAGGCACTAATGGGTCCCGCTGGGAGTCCAGAAATACTGCAATTTGTATTGAGGATTTAGACATAACAAAAAAAAAAAAAAAAAAAGGAAAAAAAAAAAAAAAAGAGCCCTCTGCTCCTGGGAGCAGGCGCTTGATCAGTCGTTTCCCCCTGCGGAATAGCACAACAGAATAATAAATGACAGCTCTGCGATTAAATCAAGCCTTCTGCTTTAAGTGCCAGAGAGTATGTGATTGTCACTAACAATCTACCGCTTGTTAACACCGCTGGGGTATGAGCAAACAGCAGTCAACACTCCCCCACCCCCAAAACAGAGGCGGTCTACCTATTACTTCATTTATATCCCTCTGTCCTGAGGGGAAGCAATTCCCTATAGGTGTAGGTTGGGGGGCGGGGGGGGCTGTTGTTGTTGTAGTTCTTAAATAACTTTTGTTATTCATGTAATGAAAACCTGAAGGGAGAGAAGAAGGAAAAAAATAAAAAAGCCATCTGCTGCCAGGCTCGGGCAGGGAGCGGCTGCCGGCCGCACCGAGGTGTGCTGGGGAAATATGGGCAGGGGTCTGCAGCTCCCTTAGGGCACAGGGCTCCGAGCAGCCCTTTGTGTTGCTTAGTTATGGACGAATCGGGGTTCTCTCTCTCTTCCCCCTCACCTGGTCCAGCGAGGTTCAGATTCTGCTCATTTTGCCCGGCAAAGAGATCCCAGTGGGCCTGCTAACTAAGGCTCTGCATCTGGCCCTTCCAGTGGGAGCAGGCAGCCCAAAGCAGAGCTGGATGCTGCAGTACCTACCTAGATGCTGAGCACCTCCTCCCATTCAAGTCAATCCCCAAACTCCCACCAAGTTCAAAAGAAGCAAGACTGAGCCCCGGGGCTGTTTCTCAATGTGCCAACAGCATGAATTATCTGAGCAGGATAATTATTTTTCTTAGCCAAAAGGCAAGGTATTCTGTCTCACAGATACAAACTTTAAATATTACCCTGCTGTTTCATTCAGATGGAGACCAAAGAAAGGCACAACAGCTTATTATCGTGGAGTTTTATGTTCAGATGGAAATACATCAGGGATAAGGCTTTAACTCTGACATTAGCTGTCCAGACATTTTCATAACACCAATAACATTTGGAATTTCATCTATGAAATTACTCATATCTTAAGCATTTTAGATTTATGGTTAAGACATAAAGAGACTTTTTGACTCCATCTGACAGAAGAAAGCAACAGATGGAGAGGAGGGCTGGGCAATAAAAAAAATCAGGAAAATCAACTTTCTCCCAAACAATCCCTTAAAAACCAGCCTTCATAGCTGCCTCCAGATGATGCTGTTACATACAATGCAACTATAAATTATTTATAGGTGATGAATGCTATGAGTAAAGAGTTTGGGTCTTAAACATCACGACTCGAATCAATTTTGACTTCACAAAGCAGGTCTGCATGCCCTAACTTTGTGTGCTCACACACACGTGCACGCAGAGCCATTTATTATGTTTCTCTTCTGCTCTCAGAGTTAGGCAAAATACCCTGAAGACCTATAATAAACTCATGATTTCTTGGAGGAACAATTTAGGTTATTTTTAAATGTAGATCTTAAAAGTTGTAGGATTACTGGATGGGAAGATATCAATCAAGCGATTCAAAATGTCCATTCTCCTTAAGTGAGTGATGGATCTTCTTTCTTCTTGCCTGTCTTCTCCTCTTTTCTGTGTCAGTCATACAGCCAGGCTGCTATTCACACTTCATTCACAATCCTCTGTACCTATAATCTCTGTTATTTTGCTGTCGACTCCTCATGCCTCATTAGGCATGTTTGACACCTGCACCTAATACCTTTTCACTAGCAATACAGGACAGCTTTTGACAAGAACAGATATTTTCCACAATAGCTTTAAAGAAGGTCTTCAAGTGTGTACTCTGTGTATTTTATGGGGTTAATGTGATTTTTCCCTCTTGCTCAATAAGCTTACATCTTATTCCGCTCTCCTTGTTAGACACGACCGAATTTTCTTTGTCTTGGTTAGAAGTGCGTGTGCACGTGTCTGTAAGAAGGTACAACAGTGAGAGCAAAGCAGTAATTTGGGCCAGCAGGGCCTGCGTTAAGCACCTACATCAACGCAGATGTGTGCGTGTTATGTCTTTTTAAAATAATATAAACCTAATTAACACGATAGCTTTTCTATATATAGGTATACATGACATTACTCCTACAAGAAAATCATCTATTAATTAGGCTTGAACGACTTAAAATAGAGAACTACATTACTAGAATTCTTCAACTAATAAATTACTGTACCACTCGAGAGCACAAAACTAATTCTTTTGGGACCGTAACTTCATTTGTTAAAGTGCAACGAATAGTTGCTCAGTATCATAAATGAGCTAAAATCATTTTGAAAGCTACAGGGTCACAAAAAGTCAAACACAATCCTACGTGCCACTCATTTACTGAGGCTATTGCTAATTGTGGAATACCCCACTGGGTATCGGATCCAAAGAAAACATGCACACAAGCTGTTGCTTGGGTGAGGACATACCTAAAGGGGCCTTGCCAGAGATATTCCTGCAGATAATAGGAAATAAATACTAAGTTTGGAGGCCTCGGTATGGAGGTATTATTTACGATGATGACAGCAATGACTAAAATACGAGGATAAAGGGAAATTCCCTTCTCAAACTGGTTTTTCTCGCTGTCTTTTGGAATAAAAATAGCAAAGGGCAGCTTGCTTTTGGCTTGGCTCTTTTCACTCACCAAAGCTAGAACTGCTTCTTCAACAATACTCAGCTTATCCGTCAAAATACAGCTCTGTTTGTGCCGTACACCAGGCAAAAACAACCCAGCACTACGGGGAAATGTATTCCATCTCTCGGTGCCCCAAGCGCGCACGGTTTGCTTGTACCTTCCCTCACTGAGGTTGGGGTGCACCGCCTGAGGGAACCAGGTCATGTTTTCAGAAATACTAATTTCAGCCAAACAAGATTTTCCTGCAGCTGTTTTGCAGTTCTGTTTTGTATGCCGGAACAGCTGAGGGGAGCTGGGAGAAAAGCAGACTGAGCACCACTGACCAAAGGATGCACGCTCCCTTTCCCGTTTTCTTTTAAAATAAAGGTCTTTTGTTGTCGTTTAATTTCTCTTTCCAGTTCGGTGCTAAAGCAAGTGTGAGGACAGGCTGAAATGGCCACTATAGAGTAATAATAATAGTCATATTAAAAAAAAAATCCACAGGAATCAAGCATAATGATTCCAGCGCAGTCCCTCCGCACTCCGTGTGGCTGGGCCTTCAGAAGGCCTCCCCTGCTATGTCTTTACACAAAGGAAACTATCTCTTCCCCACATCTGGCATTATATTTGACTGTCCTCACATTAAAATTAAATTCTGATAAAAACGGGCATAAAGGCGAAAGGGTTAGGAGGAAACAGTTCGCAGCGGTATTGATGAGAACAGCTTGCAGCTGGAAGCCTGAGATAACACAGTTTGTCAGAACGCTGTCACACAGCTGCCTGCATAATGAGGTAAGGAAAAAAAAAAAAAAACCTCTTCCATTTGTTATCGGTAGAAATCTCTAAAGGAGATGCATCATTTAGAAGTAGTCTGACTAATGGTCAAGTTCTAGAGGGATGCAGATGGGATGTGGAAAATATTCCCCACCAGCAAAGCCCCAGGCTCCAGCATCCTTAGCAACGTGCACCTCATGCTGCACAAAGCTGGATGGCAGCACCCGATCTGGGCTGGGGGTTGAAAGCATCACAGTGGTCAAATGTGGCTGGTAGAGGGGACTTTTGAGCTGTTACCCTCCTGTCTGCCACTACAGAAGACACACACGTGAGCCGGAGTCCTTCATTTAGGATTAACCCATACCAGTTGCCATTGCAGTAAAATCACTCCCATTTTATACTGCTGGCAGGAAAGACTTATGCCCATACATCTTTCGAAACATCTAAGGTACATTTTTTCAATGTATGCGTTTGTTCAATTGAGAACAAAACATTGTGGAGCACCATCTTCCAATTTTGTGCCAAGAAACAAGAGGACCTCTATACATCACAGTTCCCTGCCCCCTCAGAAAATAGGAAGAAGTGACACACTGCACTGCAGGAACTGCCAGATATGGGCCCAAGGGTCCGTCTCGCTCATACCCTCCTGCCAATCCATGTGCCCAAGGCAGCTACCAGCAACCCATCTGCAGGGAGAGTTTCTTCCAGTGGTGAGGTGCTGAAAGAGGATGCCCAGAGAAGTTATGGATGCCCCATCTCTGGAGGTGTTCAAGGCCAGATTGGATGGAACTCTGGGCAAACTGGTCTAGTACCTGATCTAGAGGATGTTGGCCCTGCCTGCAGCGGGGGAGTTGGAACTTGATAATCCGTGTGGTCTCTTCCGACTCAAGCCATTCTATGATTCTATGATTTATCCCCACTATTCTGGTAGCACTCAGTCTGCTGAAGGTGCCAAGGAAAGAAATGTATTTCAACAGACTTCAACTGGGAATAGCTCCTTTTGATGGACGACAACAAGGCAGGAAGTCATATAGGAGAGCCTCTCACCAATTTATTGCCATCACAAGTTAGATGCCTGGATACAAAGATTTAACTGCTCCAAATATTTCCGTGTGCCTTTTCAAGCTATTTGTGCAATGTCACAAAAAATAACCCTGCACTCTGAGCAACCAGGGCAGAAGGGGAGGAGTGACATCGGGGAGCAGAAGACTCCCTTGACATCCACCAGCATGATGAACTGCAATTTGTTAAACTGGTTTTGACAGGTAGAACTGGTGTGTAAGACACAAAGGAGAGAGGACATCACACCAAAGAGGCCAAATATCGATTGCGACCTTTTACAGAGTAACACTTGCACTGTGCACATCCGTTGTCAATGTAGTTAAAAGGCCAAGCATTGCTGAAGGTATTTCTTTTTCCCTTGCCAAATGTTAATTTGCGCCAAGCAATTCACAGGGAGTTTACAAGGATCACAGCCTTCCACAGAAATCTCCTTCATACTTCCACTGAATTGTGAAAAACAGTTTTCATGATTTAAAGAGAGTCATATGGATTATTTCTTCTGTCTCCATGCATCTCTAGAGACATCAGAGATGGTTAGGTGATTTTGATGTGTCTCTCCCCTCTCTTTACATTCCTCATGTGTTGCTCATTTACACCATTCCATTTGGGCTACAAGCCATCCTCTGCCATGGCCTGTTTCACGATCCTTTATGCTTCTACTCTGTACGGCTGTTTCACTTTGAAGGGGGTTTCTGTCTCATAAAGGAGAGAAACAAGGGCAACTCCAGACAACAGTGCGCTCATCTACAAAGCTGTTGCTACAGCAAAAGTAAACCTGTCCTGCTCCTATCTGCTACCCAGGCTTCTGCAAACGCAGGAGTAGCAAACGGATATTATTTAAAGAAAACAAAACAAAACAAAAACTTTACCTTGATATTTTTCTCAACGTTTTGAACGTTGCATATTTGAATTCATTTATCTACAGTGCTTGTTTTGAAGTAACCCATTTATAAGAAGGAAAAGTAGTGGGAAAAATAGGAAAATGGCACACTGAAATAGGAATATAGAATGACCAAAGCTGACTGTGGTTAAATGATGACCACTTAAAAGCCAAGGAAACAGAATCTTCATACTAAAAGGAGGTTCAACTGTCACAGAATTTAGATAATTAAAAGAGTAACATCCTTTTAATGAAATCTTGCAAAGGCTTCCATGTAAGCCCCTAATTCGTGCTATTTACCAAATTTTCTGCACTTTCCTTAAGCATTAACGATATCCTGACTGTACAGTGCCTTCTGATATCACACTCTTGGATGGAGCT
This sequence comes from Meleagris gallopavo, assembly GCF_905368555.1. Lineage (NCBI taxonomy): Eukaryota > Metazoa > Chordata > Aves > Galliformes > Phasianidae > Meleagris > Meleagris gallopavo. The sequence goes on from NC_139424.1 coordinate 1,493,823, forward strand.
ACACCAGATATAGAATCTCTTAGATTATCAGATGGCAAAAAAAACCACCAAACAAACAGAAAAAGAAATACTATGTGAAGCCTTGGCACAGTTGTCCCAAAAAATCTCTTCCACCATCTATTCCATCCCCCACAACCCATCAACACTGTGCTTTGCAGCTGCAGAAAGAAGCCTACAGCCCATACCTTTGCCTCTGGGCTTGCCTTCATTTACAGAGCTGACAAAAGAAGACGGGTGAAGAAATCAGGCACTGGGAGATGTGACTTTGCCTCTGCTGCTATCGAGACTTAGGTCTTCTCACTCGGGTAAACTCTGAAGGACGAGCAAGAAGGCAGGCCTGGGAGGGCCGTGCAGGCAGTGCTACCCCAGCCTGCAGCTGTAGGCACAGCATGCTGGAAGCTCACACCAGATCTGCAGGACAAGGCCCTTCCACCATCCCAGTGCACTGCTGACCCAAGGCAAGGTGAATTCTGCCTCTGCCACGCAGACGGCGTGACAGCTGGAGCTCCTGCAGCCTCTGTGAGCTGCTGCCCCACTCACACGGAATTTCCACCCGGTAACACTGAGGTGTGTTTTCTCTCGTAGGCGAGTATAGCACTTGCTAACATCACAGGGGCAAGCTGAGCTGCACGTAGGTGTGATTTACTGCTCCTGTGTGTTCTGGCACTCACTCAGCCCCTCATCTGAGAACAGAGACTCACGTTTTCTCCTTTTGACACTGATGCATCGTGCCTTTGGGACAAAACGTGTGGAAATGGGATCACATGAAAGGAAAGGCGCACAATTATGAACCAGCTTGAGTTTGTATTTTATTTAAGCAGAAGGCGATACCTGGGAGTTAAGCAACCCTCTGCATCAATACTATAATCTCTCTCTGCATGCTGCAAGCTGGTGAGCACCAGCTGCTCCAGCCCCGGGGTTGTGTGGGGCGGCAGTGGGGTACGGCCCCAGCACAGCATGGCCACATGTAGGAGTGTTCGTGCAGAGGGTGTTCATCCTTGCAGCTCCCCAGGGGCTACAGATTAGGAGAAGAGATGCCAGATAATTCCTAAATCTCTCCCTCTTCCACCTCCAAGCCATCATGCTTACCGCTGACATTTGTCGAAAGCCAGGTCTGGGAAATGTAAAGATTCGCGTAATGTTTGTGAATCTACCGACTTTGAACAGTAGCCTGCCCTCTATTCATCTAATTTTCTGTAAGTGTATAGGTGTTAGCATCTAAAGCTTGTTTGCACAACCTGTGTGACACCACACCTTCACATCCCTGCCCTTTCTGCTTTGCAGCAAAATAAATCATCTGCTCGGAACGTCCCACCTCCGGCTGCAGGCACAGATCACTGCTGTGCCACAGCTGGCTCCCGTGGCGGAGAAACTCAACACAGCTCTAAGTTACCTTGGCAGTCATGATTTACAACAGTATTCCAGTGAATCTAATCAGAAGTGTGAATACTCCCCTCCTATCTGGCACACATCGTTGGCGTTCTAATTATTCACACATTTTGGCAAGCGTTATGGTGTTCCCCTACCAAGCTCCTAATCCCTGCAGATCAGTTAAAATAAATGAAAGAGAGAATCAAAAGGCACTTAAAAATTCAACGGTTCTCTAAATGGGTTTGAACAGGTTCCAGATTATCAGTGGTTGCAGTTGACTAGCACTTAAAATTAGGCCCTCCCTCTCCTACACACCTCACATTTCCCCATTCTCATTTAAAGGAACTCTCTGCTATTCCAATTCCTGCATGTGCCAAAACGTCTGAGTAAAGAAGGAAACACACGCAGACCGCTTATATTTAGTACACAGCACAAAACTTTGAGCTTTGGGATCTCGATTTGAAGCTAAGGACTGCAAAGTCTGCGTACAAAATATCTGCAAGAAGAGACTCCCACTCCGTGCAATGCTGACTCTCAGATTGCTGCCTGCAGACAGTCATTTTTGCTGGCTGCCTTTCCAAAAGTCACTTCACACACTGCTACACGTAACACCCCCCAGCACAAAGCACAGCTCAGCAGCACCTCACCCCACTGCTGGAGCCAGCGTTATCCCCTTTAGCCTCACCCTCGCAGCCTCTCACTCTTTCCTGCATAAAATTTTCTGCTCCAGCTGCTCTCTGTGACCCAGTAAGCAGAGCTGGGAATAAACTATAACCTCTCCACTTCAGGTAGTTTAGCATTTCGGTCTCAAGCCAGTTTTCTGCTGGACCTACCATCACTCACACGCACACACACTTGCACTGTCATACTTTTCTGTTTCACTGAGTTATTTTTTAGCCAGCCATTTATGAGAGAAAAGACCGCTTTATGCTCTGCAGTTCTTTTCCTTCTCCATTACTTGCTCCCAGGTGCCTTGTATAACTGTGATGCTTTTGTTGCAGATTCGGCACCATACCAACGCAAACAGCACCCACACATGTCTATTTATTAAAGGCTCCCAACCGTTTATGTACTTCTGTGTTCTGGGGAAACACTGAAGAAGTAAAAAATGTTCATGTTCCACACATATGCAATAACACGGGACAGGTCAGCACCTCAAAACGACTCGTTTTTAAGGTGTCACCACGGAAAGCAGCCAAGATAAATCTCCACGTCACCAACAGAGGTCTTGGAGAGACGCTCATAGTAAAACGCAGAACTAAAAGGAATAGGAAAACACTAAGAAACACGTGTGAATGAGAGACCAGCAAACAGGATGTTTTCGTGCTTCTGTGTAGTCTGCAACAGTGATAGACTCATTTCTTATCTGGTGTAAATCAATACAGTACCATTAAGCTCATTAGGATTTTGCACCTTTACACTAAATGGAGATCTGTATGGTATTGTTCTCAGTTTCAGCTTGCGAAGAGAGAAATAGCTGCTTATGTGTCAACAGCACTGCAGTGCTGGAGGCCAGGAAAGAAAGCAAGCAAAAAACATGGAAAATGGGAAGTCACGAGGAGGGCAAAAACTTGAGTGAAAAATGACATATGGTATCTGGGAGCCTTTCCCATATGCACGACCCTCCTCAGAACCATGCTAACATGGCCCTTTTGTCTGGCAGTTCTAGCTGAATGCACCTGCACAATAAAAAGTTGAATACACAAATGCAGCACTTTGAATCTTTGCAAATCAGACTGTAAAGACATGAAGATACTCATAGGTATGTGCAAGTTACTTTACCATGAGGTCAGATACTGCTGGCTACACCTAACCTTCAGGTTTCCATGTACAGATTTCAATCAGTCAACTGTTTTCCATTTTTTGCATTTTTTTAATATTCATCAGAGGTCAGAGAATGGTTGTGTTGGGCACTGTGTGGTTGAAGTGTTCAAGAAGAAGCTCTGGGCACTGGAGACTTTATAGATAAGGGCCTCAAAATAACATGGCTTGTATGAAACCTATAGCCCTGACTGTCCATCATGCTCAAGTCTAGTTTTATTTGCAGGATCTGGGCTGCCTTTACTGAGAAAAAGAAGACAGGGAGTGACATGGGGACAACAAGAATGAAGTGACAATGGTTACAGGTAAAGCACACAGAGAGAGCAAGTTTATGTTACTGCTATCTAAAGGCTCTGTCTTTGCAGTCTTATTCAAGTACAATATCCCACAGATTTAAAGCAGACTGCATTTGTAAAGAAAATAATTTTTTTTCTCTTTTTTTCTTTTCTGGTCTTCAAAACCAGATTACATTATTTGTCCTCTTGCAGCTTGCATAAGGCCAGCATAAAACCCATGAAGCTGGTGTACATTCCACATTGTGTGCTCTGGCTAATACAAAAGCATGTGATTGTGTGTCCACAGATCTGGTCTGAATTACTGCAGAACAACATTCCTCATTTATGAGCACAGTCAAAACATTAAGGACATTTCAATCCTCTTTTTAAGCTGCACTCAATTTTAGTAGTAACCTTTTTGGAATTTTTTTTTTTTTTTAAAAGATTATTAGCAACAGAATGAAATTATCTCAAGCACATCTGTATTAAGATTGAATCTGAATAGATTTTTCGATAAGATATATTAATGATTGTGTTTATATGGCGGCTCCAAGTGCTTCACAAATATTGATGAATTAAAGCCTCATGACAGGCTTGCAAGCAGGACAATGTTAACACACCCTATTTACAGATGGAACTGTAAACTCTGTCAAGAGATATTCAGAGATTAAATGATTTGCTCAGGGTCAGAAAGTCACAAATAGCACTCTAGAGTCACATGCTGCTATTCCGGTCAAAACACAGTCTTCACATTATGAGTGATCAGCCACAAATGCAAACATTCATAAACCCTGACTTTACTCTGGGAGATAACCATGGTATTTACTGGCTACAAGAACAGAAGTTCTGGTCTTATTTTTCCTCATTAAATCCCATTCAGTTTGCAAGCAAGACATAAGTAAACATGATAAAGAAAGAAATAAATACATAAATGTCACCCACCTAAGGGCAGTTTGCTTTATTTATATTTTCTATGCCAGAAATGATGGCGATCTATTATATGTCCTTCAGTATAATAAATGAATGTAAACTGAGGAGATCTAAGGCTCATAATGGATAATAGTTTGTACCTTTAGTGCCTTAAAGCAAGGCAACTTGATACCATTAACAATTCCTTGTCTAGCAATAATGTTACACTATATGTTTTAAGGGAGAAAATGGAAGAGATAGGGGAAGAAATAAAAAACCCTATGTCATGTGACAGAAACCACATGAGTTATTCAAATGTATTCATTAGAAAGTTGTGATGCACGGTGAGATTGTAGGATTTTGGAATTTCTCTTGGTGGCTTACAAACAAGAACAAACAAAAGTGTATACTGGATGGAAATAGGGTATTTCCACCACACCCGTGCTTCTGTTTTGAATGTTTCTTGCCCAAGACTCCAGCAACTACGCTTACTTTGCTTGGTTGTTGGGTTTCTTTGGTTGTCTGTGTACATCCTGATGCATTGCTAAATGGCTATGGTTATTTGTGAAGGCTTAAATGGCTGAAGGCCTTCTCCTGGGAAGAATGTGAGTGCCACTCTCATAAAACAGCACAAGAGCTTGCACCACTCTCCCCCATTATATGCCTCATAGAGGCAAAGAATGTTAATACAAAGGGAAAGAAAATCAAAGCTTGACACATAAAAGCAAACTTGAGAATGACTGCTGTGAATCCTGGCCTGATATAAGCTACAGGAGGAAACCACACATATGGACCACATAGATGAATCTAGAACCATGCTGTTCAACAATATCATCTGTACTACTTAAGAAACAACACAGAATCGTAGCAGTGCATGCAATATTATCTGGAAGCAACATAATATAAACGAGCACAAAAAAGATGAACGCTCTTCCTGACAAAACCTTTTTCTATGGAGAGACCAAGCTAGATGTGTTTGCATGCTGCCTATTGCAGACTACCTAATTTAAAGCAGCACAATGTATTTCTCCACATGGCTTGGTCACAACACAGAATCAGATTCAAAAATCCTGGGAGAGAAATGTGCTCAACGATCTCTTCAGATCTCCTGGAGGACAGTTAAGCTTGAACTTCTCTCTAACTTTGCAAGGGCAGCTCTGCTGCCACAGAGGTATCACAGAACTCGCACTGCCTGGCAGCAACCATCCAAACTCTCAGGCACAGCTCTGTGAAGGTCCATCAGTGGAAGAATCCCTTCATGTGCCACACCAGTGGTGTCCAACCATCTGCTCTACCCAAATGGGTTTGATCACAGGCCTGGCTGTACTTTTTGATAGACGCTGCAGTTTTAAAACACTGCTCGCCTCTTAGCATATGCGGGATTTTCTTTTCTTCTTTTTTAACTTAGCAAATGCCGTGGTGCACTCTCATTTTCAATTTTAATAGCTAAAGATATGCACGCAAAAAGCATCCTAATTACTGCTTTCCTGGCAGACGCAGCCATTTCCTTGGGTTTTTATTGCCATTAGTTTTCCTCACCGATTTATCCTTAGCTACTCTCTTTGCATCTTCCTCGCCTCCCCTGAGCCCTTTCCTCCTCGCTTCTCAAGACTTGTCAGCACGCCTCCAATCCCCAGGAGAGATTGAAGGCCTTGTAAAACCCACTGCGCAAACAAGCATTCCTGTTCATTTATCACATTTAGCATGCGCACTTCCACACTCATCAAAACCAAGCCTGAGCTCGCTAAGTCATTTCCCTCTCCCAATTACAAATTAGTCCATTAGGCTGTCTGCAGTAGGCCCTCTGTTGCATCTTGGTAATGGCTTCTGAGATTTCCATCATAATCGTAATGGCTCCCTGTGCAGCCATGAGGGCAGATGGAGGCCGCTCGTGGGTAATGAGGTATCACACACTACCAAAGGGCACAGCTCTGGGCTCATTATTTAGTCTTGGCTGTTTTGTGAAAACAACAACAAAGGTAAAATGCTGAAGGGAACACTTTAGCATATTAAATTAACACTTCTTGAAATTTCTCTCTGTAAACATGCCATATTTTTTCTTTATGAAACATCCCATGTGTCTGAGCATGCGACTTGAGGGAGGAGGGGAAGGAGCTGTGGTGCTGGCACTGCCACGTCCTCCCCACACCTCCAGAGCTTCTCCTGTGGGAGCTAAAGGCACCAGAGGGAACAGGCAGTGTCTGGGGACCTGGCAGACCATGAGGCCTCAATGAGTTTGGCCCTACAATCCAGCCTAGGGAGCTGCTTGGTCCTAACGGTGCTACCCGAGCTGTCTCTGAACACAACATCTCTAAGGGCTGCGCCCTGCATGATGTACACATGTCGAACACAAAACCAGAGAATGGCTTAGGTTGGAAGGGACCTTAAAGATCATCCAGTTCCAACCCCTGCCATGCACCGAGTGCACCACCAGCTCAGGTTGCCCAGGGCCCATCTATGGCCTGGGGCACCCACAGCTCTGGGCAACAGTGCCAGAGCCTCACTGCCTTCTGAGTAAAGAATTTTTTCCCAACATCTAACCTAATTATCCCCTTTAAGTTTAAAGCCATTCCCCCTTGTGCTATCACTATCAGACCGTGTAAGAAGTCACTCGCCTTCCTGCATATAAGCTGCCATCAAGTACTGGAAGGCAGCAAGGAGGCCCAGTTGCTCGTTCTGGAGACCTGGCAATTTGGCTACTCCTTTCCCCAGAACAGACCTGAGCTGGGCATTGCGATCACCCCTGATAAAGAGTCTCTCAGCCTCCATCCCAGTGCTGCAGGAGGCCAGTCTGGCAGCTGAGCTGCTCGTCCCACAGACAGAAACCACGCTTAAGACGAGAAGGTTAAAATCAATATCAATTAGACGCTCTTTGAAATTGCTGCTCTCTTTAGATTTTGTGTATTGGATGTGAACTATTGCTAATTTGCCTTTGCTCCCAGCGGAGCAATAGTGTTCACGATATCAGATACTGCTGCACTCTGGAAGTAGGGATAGTCAGAAGCAAGGCTCTCCCTGCAGCTGAGCTTAATTTGTTTTCCCTGTAGGTTTGTAGGCTTCTTTTTTCTCTTCTTTTATCCCTCTAAAATTGTGAGAATATGAACAGGGCCATGGAAGTACCTGAGCCAGCATGGAGGGAGGAGAGGGAACAGAGGATGAGTGTGGGAAGGGGATGGAGGTATCCATCCCATAACATCACACAACTTAAAACACAGCCAGAAGAGTAAGGCTGCAGGAGAATCAGAGTGAAATGCGTGTCTTTATGGGATTTACCTGCCTCCAGCTCTGGGCAGCATCTCCAGACCCACTCCCAAATGCTGTGCTGGAGCCAATGCTGAGTCACATCCCAAGATGCTAGATTGTGAGCCCATATTGAAAAATATGTTCCACATCGAGTATACTCCTCGTTACAAGAGAAGAAAGTCAGCCATGGCAATGATTCTTTGAGGTAAGGGGAGTGCAAATACAAAGTTAGCAGGAGGATTGCTATTCAACTGCTTTGGTGAGTAGTAAAACACAAATTTATGAGCTGGGTTTTGTTAAAGTTGGATATGGATTTTTGAAAATGAAAAGGATGGATGGGGGGATGGCAGTGAGACATTTAATCAATGTCATAAAAATGTAACATTCATTGGTCTCCTAAAATGAAATTAATAATCTGTGTAGAAGTATCATTAGAAGCTAAGTGACGTTTTTAGGCTTTGATTTGTAAGTTGTAACAAATCTTACTTCCACATATTTCAAACATTCTTAGTGATATCCATCTTTATTAAAACATACCAAAACCTCTTCACCTCAGCTAGAGTGGCCCATCAAGCATTTTTTCCCCGGCATAATATTCTTAACTAAAAAGATACATTATCAGGCACAGACTTTCAAGTAATGAAGGCAGGAAGAGACATGCTCCGTACCATATTCAAATTAAATCAGGGATTTCAATACTCCCTGATTATCAGGGAGTCTTGTCTTTCACTAATAAATTTCTCCTTCATCTCAGGCACAGGCTTTCTAAGCTGATCAGATGTTTCATTGTATGCAGAAGGGCGAAAATAAGTTGTGTGCATGCGGGGAGGAGGAGCACACCTTAAAAAATTAGGGAAGTCTGCTAGATAAATGATGGGAAATATTACATAAAAATGCAGCCTTATAAGAACAAAATCTGATTTACATGCCCTGCTGAATTTAGAAGGATTTGGGGGAAGGAGTAGCTAATATACTAAGGCTTATTCTCCTTGCATTTAACGTCAAGGTATTTCACATCAAAGTATTTCCATGCATTTTAACAGAGCTACCTTTGATTTGCACCAGCTAAGTGAGATCAGAAGCCTGAGACCAGAGCAGGGATTACCCCATGTCGTCTCTTGTAGAGAAGGGAAGGTGACATCTCCTCTCCCCTCTCTGCCTTCCTTTTGCCTTTCAAAACATATGGCAAAAGGACATCAGGATAGATATATTTTTTATTTATTTATTTTTATTTTTAATTAGCAACAGGGTCACAATCAACCCGTGCAACTGGGAGAGCGCATCTTTTCTTTGCAGATCTCTGTCAAACATATTCTAATTAAGCTGTTTCTGTTTCCATTATGAGGAAGATGACGGCAGGGAAAAGTTGGTGGGAGTTATCGCTGCGCACGTTTGGAAGTGCCAGAGATAAAGGATAACCTCTGTGTTGTGGCTGTGACAACAGTAACACACTGAGCCTCCTGCTGAGACTCACTGCCGGAGCTTGGTGGGTCGTCCTTGCCTCAAAGAGAATAGAGTATGAACAGAAAGGAGAGATAAAGCTGGCATCACAATCCTATCAGCAAACAGAAACTGAGGCACAGAGAGATGGGACTCGTTGCCCAATATGACAAAGCTGCTCTACATCAAAACCAAGTGTCGCACCTAATTCTCCAAAGTCCCAGTTAAGTGCCTTAATCAAAAATTGCTTCAGGGCCTAGAGAGAATTGTCCTTTATATTAATTATCCTTTACATTGAAGAGTGACTAGGAAAGTAGTTCTTGTTTTACTACTAGGCCAACTTCCAAAGGGTCTCGCTGAACAAAACATTCGAAACTTCACAAGGGATTTTTGACCGATTTTGTTACCGCCTTTGATTCTAATTGCGTTACTCCATAATTGCTCTGCTACGTGAGAACAGGGCACGTGTATTTATAAGCTGTACAGGTTTCATTTCTGCATGGCAGGGAACTCGGTGCCACATCACCATTCTGATGTCCTTTTGTCACCTAACCCCATTCTAATTCAAAGACGCAACTTAAAATAAAGTCTCCCCTATCAGCAATCACATGAAATTCCTGACCATTTCCAAATATCAAGATGATATTTTTACATTCGCCCAAGGGCTTTGGACTCCCAAGGTTCATTAAGAATGGCTCAGGCTGCAGATCTGCAGCTTTGGACATAATGAGTCTAGAGTCTCTTTGTTTGGAATTATTTTTCCCAAGGGAAAAAATTATACATGGCAGTATACATAGACACGTATATAAATCACTTTCCTAACTTTCCCAACTAGAAAGCCTCAGACTTCCCCATAGTTACTTCACAGCTTTGTGTGGACTCATGTGGCCACATCAGGAACATCACAGATAAGTGACTACAAATGGACACACACCAACATCGCAATGTCAGAAGGCACACACAGGTGCCCTACTTCATTCTCTACTTTTGAAGCACCACCTATTGACAGGTATTAAGAATAACTGCTGGGTATACCACACTGCATTCCCTTATTACAATTTTTGAATACTTTATTTTCCATTGAAATTATTTACTTAAAGAATAAACAAAGGCCCCTTCCTTTGAGAAGGTTAGGTCTTTGCTCAAGCCCACAGATTTTAACCTCATAAATATTCCCAGCTATAAGATCTTATTAAGAAGGTATGTCTCCCAAGAGCATAAAACCATCAAGCTGTAAATTTTATTTAATTTCCCTTGAGATTTCCTAGCCTCATACATATAATTAGAGTGCAGTATAGAGCACTTTTTGTGTTTTGTCAATAAATCACTAGGGAACAATCAACGTTTAAGAGGACAAGCTTTAATGATTTTTCAGACCCCTAAGCAATCATGCCTGCTACAGTGGCAAGCTGGTCTTTAACTTTCTCTAACTAGGATTGTGGACTGTAATGTTAGATAGGGTCCCAAACACTTAATCCTATTAGACTCCGCAGCCCAGACAATCATAGCGTACACCCCAGGGACATATTGATTTTGATTTGGTTGACAGATAAGACGAGCCAAGCTACTGTAGGCTATGCTTTATTAAGTGTTTACAAATTAAATATCTTAAGGTCTGTAACAAGCACAACTCTGCCACAGAGCCAACTGCAGATTTGCAATTACCTGTGCAGATAGACAAGAGATGAATCTCCATCCATCACTGAGAACACATCTTACAGTATCAGTAGCATCGAAGGCAGCCAGTCGAGAGGCACTCCCCTGTTCCTTACTCAGGAAGACGAAAGCCTCTGTCGTCTGTACTTCAGTACAGCCTCTTGAGAAACCCAAGTCTTCTCATAAGACTTTTGTTCGTGGTAATAATCTCAGAACGTCACTTAGGAGTAACTCATCAGTTCAGATTGAGCCGTGACAGAAACGTTTTGTATTTTTAGAAAGTCAACACTTTCTTCACTTACTTGCCCTCTCTGTTCTTTATCTTAACTCACGAATGGACTATTTTTTTCACAGCCCATAATTTCTATATTGCTAGCACAGCATTCATTTGTTCTAATTTATCCTTCTTGGGTACTCTTGGAAATTCCTTAATGAGCAGTGTGGACAAAGATACACCTTTCTTTCATACACAGACTGTCTGTGACTTTTGGAAAGACGATCTCACTCTGTTATTACAAAAAACATTAGCTATTGTGGATGATTTAAAGATAAAATGCACACAATCAAATTCTTTCTTGCATGCAACCCATAAAGTAACTTTTACACCTGGGAGAGCTCAATGAGTGTATTTCTGATTTGGCGGTGTTTTACCCTTGACTTTGCACTGACGTCAATGACAGAAGGAAGAGAAAAAAAAAAAACCTGCAGAGAATTGGATGCAAACTTTTCATAAATACACCAAAGGAAATACCTGGAAGAGAAGATGCCTTCCCAAACCACATAAAGCACAGCAGTATACAGAACTACTTGGGTCAACAGATTGGATGGCATTGCTGTACTTTGAATTACCCTTGTGATCTCAAGTGGAAACCATCTTATAGGCACTGAATGCACATTAAACACTTGAGCTTTTCGTCGTATAATTTGATAATCACACCAACTACACTATCAGGCAAAAGTCTCCCAAGTACTTTAAATATGTTAATGAACCAAGATTTTATCTATAGTCTTATACAGCTTGCACAAATCTATAAATAGGCTTATCTCAGGGTTATTGCTGTTATAAATTAATTATGGAAATGTCAACCAAATCAGGTACATGCCAAAGGAGTAATGGGGAGAGCAGTGATTTGCAACAGAAGATTCAGATAGCGGGTGACCTGCATGAAGGGTTCACAGCCCCTGGCAGCAGTCCACAAGCTTCAGGGGAATTTAACCTTGAAGAATACACTTAAAATTGGTTTTCATATGAGTAATTGACAGTGGCCGAAGAAGCGAACTGAGTTAGAGAAGAGTTATTGCACTGTTTTCTTTTGAGATCTCATTCCTTAAGCCACAATTGCTTTTTTTTTTTTTTTTTAGGCATCAGGAGCTGCCGAGCAGAGAGTCTGACTTCTTTGATTTTGTATTTGTTTGGAGGTTTTTTCAGGGGAGGAAACATAAGGAATGGAGATTAGGGGCCTCGATGTAAATTAATTACCTTTAGTGAACAGTGTCAAATATATGTCTAGAAATGAAAGACTGCTATTTAAAAGGAGAATCTCAATCAAATCTAAATTGTTCTCCCTCTTAGGTTTAAAGTTCTATTTGTTTTTAAAGTTTCCAACAGAAGTACATGATTCCTGAATCTTTTAAACAACTTTATGTGTGTGTCTTTACACTTACAGTAAATCTGAACCAAATGGCACTCTAAGAAGGTTGAGAGATGAGTCAAGAGATGAGCACAACTACTCAGATCCTAAATGCCATTTTACTTCTACGACTTATTCTACATTTATAGTACAAGCCCTGGATGTGGATAAAGACTCTTAATACATCAGCTGCTTCACAAACTGAACAAAACGATGACCCATGCCCCAAACAGCTGCCACTCAAAAAGAAATACTCTTCATCTTCCAGAGTTTATGCCTATCATTTTTATTTGATCTGAAGACATTTTTAGAAGATTTTTTATTATTATTATTATTTCCTCTTATCATTCTTATAATAGGTTGATATCATTGTTGAGGAAACGATAAAGCAAAAAGTAGGGCATCAGTGAATTAAACATTATTATGTATAAGCAGTGCTGAACTTAAGAGGCATGTTAAGAATCCATGTATGTTCTGTTAGTTTATAGAAAGTTCAATGTAAGGCAATGTTGACTTTGTAGAGCTAAAAAGAAAAGAGAAGGAAAAAAAAAAAGCACTACCAGTACAGTGATTGGTATAGGCAGCATTTGGGTCTCTAGTCCTATCCTGCTATAGCCAATCTAGAGTTATTACAGAACTCATCCCAAATAACTTGCAAAAAGCAGAATCTCCTTCACAAGGAATTTAGATATTCTTCTGGGTAACAGAATTCTGACTCTCAGCTAGGATCCACTCCTGTGTGACTGAAATATAAATAAATGTTTTAAAGAGGCTGCTTCCAGAATATCAAATCATCTCAGGATGCCCACAGATGCTTTATTCTTCTGCTACATCAAAATAAATGGATTAAACAAAATGCTTTCTATTGCTAGCTAGGACATGGTGCTCCAGCAGGTCAAATACAGATCTGATTGCAGTCATCACTGGGCCTTGGGATCTCCAGGCTACATTATTACAGTTCTCTATTCCTAGTCAGGAGCTACAGAGAGTGGCCAATGCAACGTTCTGTTCTCATAATCAGATCAACCATGGCTCAGGTTGGTTCCAGTCTCATTATTGCAGCCCACCTCAAATATCATGAATCAATCAAAGTCTCAGGCTGAGAGTCTCAAGGTACGATACAGAAATGATCAAATTGCTAAGGGAGTTACCTCTCCCTGCTGGAGAAAAACACCTCTGCCAAGCACGCAGAGTCTCCAGGAATATCAGTATTAAAAGAAAAAAGTGTCTGGGAGGACTGTGATTCTCTGTGTAACGCTCCTAGTGCCACAACCACAAGTGGTAAGACAGAACATGTGAAGAACTTGATATTTCACAGTGAAATATCATTGAATTGTTTCCTTATAAAACCCTAATGAAGACACAGATGATAAGACACAAAAGAAAGAAGCTGAATGACACAAAAACTGTTCCATCAGCCAGAAGATTGAAATGGAAAATCGTTGATTGGCTGTGTCTGGACAGTTTCTTTTTGGACCGAATTCTCCTCAGTGCCAAAGGAGCAGTGAATAGTCTACACATTGTTTAAACACACATTCAAGCTGTTAACTGTGGTGAAAATCAAATAATAAAGTGTGCTTCTTTGCTGGTCCTCTACACTGGGAGAACTTCAACCATCAACATGGTTCTTATAAGATCCAAGTGCCATCCTCTGGTGTGAACACTAGAACTGCAGAAGTTACATTAAACTGGTGGACATTTTGTGAAATTGGGAGCTACGGTGTCTGCTACTGGTCTCTTCCATGAAAAACTTAAAGTTATATTACACAAATTCAATTCAAAACCACAGAGCGCTGAATTTTCTGATTAGACGCTGGACTCCATTTTTCAGTGAACAATTTACATGTGACAGTTTTCACAAGATGAAGGAAGTTTGAAGTACTTTGATAAAATGCTAAATATTTCCTGCAAAGTAACTATGCTTTAAAAATACACCTCCTGATTCTCCTGCAGGATGGTGTTGCAGACCACCATCTAAATTAAACTTCCAAATGAAATCTGCATAAAACTTGTGCAGCTCTACCAGCAACAGTACAGGATTCATGAACTAAACCAACCAACTTCTGTTTACCTTGTCCTGCCTCGTGTTTTATACTGTAAATGATCAACATTCCACTCAACTGTTACGCATTTCTTTTTCCGAGATGCCTACAAACATTCAAGTGAAATTCCAAACTATTTCTGTGTCTCGCAAGAGGCATTGCCAGCATTGTACATGTAGCTCTCAAATCACATTCTAATTTCTAGCAGTGTCACAGTATTTGTGGATGCCGGCGTGGAAGGCAGCATTATACGGCGCTGTGAACATTTTCCATAACCTCCTGCCATAGATATGTGATGCAGGTTCCAACTTGTTGCTGTCCTGGCAGCTGCATGGCTGTACACTTATGGAAAGCATTTAGAGAATAACTGGTGATGTAGGATTCAAGGAGCCTGGAAATATAGATTAAAATATCGCCTCATACTCGTGATCTTTCCATTTGCTGCTCCTAATATTTTAACTAGGTTGAACTCTGCAGACATACCCATGGAGAAATGGTGTGGAGATTCATCAAACTCCATTCCCGATGACCTGGTCAAAACTACTGCTCATAAACAGAGCAGGGATTTGCTAACTATGCAGCTTTGGGGCCAAGCCATTATGGCTTATTCAAAACAGGCTAACAAGTACTCTGGTTACATGCTGGAATTCATAAAACTTTTCAAAGTGTTATATTGGTCTTGTAAAAGTGGAATGTGCGTGTAGTATATTCTAAAGACTTTTAAACGTTAAGTATTTCACATCAGGCTGTGGAAAAAGCTTGTCTTCCCCTCTCTGTTTTGGCATTAAATGCTGTTCGTGGATAATGAAAAGCAGAGAAGCACAAGCCTGCATACCTAGGCCATCCAACTGCATTAAAACAAAAGATCAGCATGAAGTTGGGAAGAACGATCTTAGCACAAACCTCATACCCAGCAGAGAGTGGTAGAAACTATAGAGCTCAATTAATAACATCCAGGTCCTGATCCAAACCCTGTGAAGACATTAGAAACATTTTTTTCTGGGCTTTGGATCAGGTTTCTAGCATGTACAATTATGCTTATGCTGTTTGAGGACATGCTGAGCAGTTCATACCGCTGAATGGTTCATATTGCTACTGACCTGGCTGGTGTAGAGGAAGAAATGACCCAGAACCTTCTTAAAACTGGGACTTGAGCAGTGGCTCCGAAACAGAAAGGAGCTTTCTATATCTGAAGAGTAAGGGAGGATCCCATGGACACACTGTTAACCCAAGCTAGGACAGGACTGAATCTTCTTAACTCTTTTCTGTGAACTACAACTGAATCTTTTCTCTTATGGCTCCAGAATAGAAGGAAAAATTGAATGACTACACATGAAATGTGGAAAAAGGGTAGAGTCTGTGCTATCGCACCATTATAAGTAAGTTGGTCAAGACAGACTTAAAACTGATACTTTCCATTCAAATTTAGACTTTAAAATCTCTGACAAAATGCAGCTCACTGTCATTTAGGTCCCACCAGCAGCTCTAAAGGAATCTAGAATAATGAAATGCAGACATTCTTTCATAAAAGCTGTCCTGGAATAGAAAAAGAGACCAAGCTACAGAGTGAAAAGACAAGGGCCAGCCAACAGCCATCAGGCCCTGCCCGAGGAGCCTGTCTGTCTATAGATGCATGCACACATCCTGCAAATGGGAGAAGACGCATTTCATGCTCAACAGGTTCATAAGGACAATTTATTCCTTCCATTCCCCTAAAAGTCATAGACAGTGCTGTGCTGCAATAGGCCAACCATGTTCTAATTAAGCAGTAGTTTCAGCATAGACTGTTTCCTGGGGATTAATGACCAACAGAGAAGCAGTTGATGATCTGAGCCCCATTAATGCCAGTCAGTCATTAATCCCCAGCTATATCCTGCATCTATGCCATTAGAAATATTGCTGGATTGGGGTACAGACTTCTTGTGTGGATACATATTATTTGCTTGAGCGCTCGATGTTGTTGTTGCAAGGCTTTAATATTGCTTATAAGCTGAGGGAGAAAAGGGAGGAAGTAACATTTCTCATTATGAAGGTTTAAGACTCTGAACACCAAACTTCCTCTATGATTCTGATAAGCCTCCTAATCTCTCTGCAGCTAAATCACATCACCTTGAAAGTGGGAAAAAAAAAAAAAAAAGAGATTACCCATTTATGAGACACACAAATAAATCATCAGAAATGTAAGCTTCCACTTGTCAGAGTACCACACCACATCTATCCACGATAGAGATTACTTTAAAAATAATAAGAAGAAAAAAGTTGAGAACCTGAAATGGATAATGAGAAGCAACACAGAGAAGAGCACATACATCCTCTGAGGTTTGCTGCCATATGGGCTGTGCAACCAGCCCAGCTGAGACTGGTCTCCCGTGGTGCTGGTGGGAAGAATCAGCCTGGGAAGACAGGGAGGAGCAGCGGACCCATGGGTCCTTTGGAAGCAGTGCAGATAAGCCAGCAGCACAGCTTCCCTTTGGACAAAGCACACGTGAGATGACCCAGCTTGAGCCCCATGACGCCTTTGCTGCCAAAAAATCTCCTTCACTGAATTAGGAGTTAATTAGGGCCAGGTTTATGCTCGCTACAGGACATCAAGGGCTGTGGCCAGTTCCAGCTAATCGGTCTGCCTGTATAAAGTTGTTATTATTATTAGTTCCGCCACGATTACTTCTAATGCATAAAAGCCCCTCCATGCTCTGAGCTATATCCCTGTCTCACTGTTGCCTGTTAATACCTTTTGCAAATGAGACTTTGCCTGTCAGAGGAGCCTGCCATTCCTTTTTCACTCACTCACTTGCCTTTCCCTGTCACTGAAGAATATATTCTTTCTTGTTAAAATGCTAACAGTAATCCAAGTTGTACATTGATTAGACAACCCTGGACCAGGCATCGCAGGAGGAGAAGAACTAGCAATCATTTTAACTGTGTAATAAATATATCTATTAACTCCAGCACACAGGTTGCGTTTTACTTTAATTAGTACATTAGAAAGAGTAGCACATGAAAGAGCAGTGTCACACATTGGATTACGCTACGATTGCACCAAGGAGTGCTGCATACAATTGATTAAAACACTCCTTCAGATAGATGTATTGTTCTCATCCATTTGGCCAAATCAGTGCAAGAGGAGGTAATAAGATGTGCAGGTGTAAATTGCCCAAAGCACTCAGGTATGCAGACATTCATCTCATAAAATGATATTCACAGTAGTAAAAAAAGAAAAATAAAAAATAAAATCCAATTAGTGTATAAAAATCCCAAGATATGATACTTCTTGGGGGGAGGAGGGAAAAAAATCCCCTGTGAGGCTTGGTACCTTGACAACCAACAGGTAATATCTTGCTTTTATTGTCTACACAATAAGAGGAAAGAGAAAAGAGCTGTGAGGACATCTCAGAGAGCTGCTTTACAACAGGACTAAGGCCCTGCAGCAGGACCTGCACCTCCCATTTACCACCTCCGTGCTCACTGATTGCAATGGCAGCACCTGTGTAGATCCTCCCCTGGACAACATCAGGTCCTGCCATGAGGTGGCTGCACTGTGTGCAGTGCTGAAATCCCATGCTTCGGAGGAGGGAAGGACCATGCACACAACTCCTACCAAAGCTGACCAGTTGAAAATTCATATGGGAATTTCCTCTGGGTCCTCTTTGGAAGAGTTCATTTCCAGTTCATTATTAGTTTTCCCATCCTTCATCTCCAGATGAGACAGAGCTTCAGATCAGTAACGAGCTGCACCAAATACAACCAGCAGGGGCTGCTTGGCTTAGCTGTCACACCATGGCCCACTGTAACCCACCCAACAACCTGTATCTGCAAGATGAGTTGGAGGGACGTGGACATCTCATGCATTCTTAAGAGCAAGGACCAATGTCAGGAGATATTTAAACAACTTTGGCATCTTACATCTTTGGAATAGGCTGCCCACAGAGGCAGTGATGACCCATCCCTGCAGACACCCAAGGTCAGGCTGGAGGGGCATTGAGCACTGATGGAGCTGTGGTGTCCCCATGCACTGCAGGGAGTGGGACCTGATGGTCTTTAACTGTTCCTTCCAACTCATGATTCTGTGCTCTTAGCACACATATAAAACCACCTCCTCTCTACAGGTCCCCATGGCTCACATGGAATGTGAGTATCAGCAGGTCACCATGATTCCCCCTCAAGTCCTGCTCGCCCTGCCCCCAGCACGCACTTGCACCATTGCTTTCTGCCTGGCTCCAAATAATCTGCTCTTCAGAGCTTGATGAGAGCCCTGGGGCACAGCCCAAGAGCTGTTGCTGTACTGCTGGTATGCAGCAGAGTTGTTTTTTTTTCCTATTTTATTCCCTGAATCTAACAGAGATAGAAGCTTTCAGGTGGGAGACAGACTGGAAGAGAGAGCCATAAAGGCATTTTAAAACACCTTCTGTGGTTTTGAAGTAGGGTTTTCTGTGCACGTACCAAACTTATTTCACCTAGACCTCCCTTTAGAACAAAAGGAGAATCCATAACTACTAGTTCTGGTGTGGTTTATTATTACAGCACCTAAATGCTAATGCATTTCATGCTCAGAAACAGGCATATATCCAAACTTTTTGGTTCTTGTTATATTTTAGATTCATCTACAGGGTATGATGGACAGCCACCTACCTGGAGCACCACACTGCTAGGAAGAGTAAGGAGTTCATATGAGATTTTCCATTTTTCCCTTCGTTTTTTTTAATGCACAAAGACAGAGAAACTCCTGGGATGGGCTGCACGTGCTGGGCAAGGGGTGACCGTGTGTCCCTGCAGCATGGTACATCAAAGGGCAGCTGCTGTATTGAGCTCCCTCTATGGGCACTATGTGACAGCCCTGCTGCAGGAGAGCACCCAAATCTGCCAGAGGTTCTTGATTTCAGTGGGAGAAATGCACAGGGGAAAGGGCCTGTTCAGAAGAGAATGTCATTAGCAGCTGACTTGCCGCACCTCTGCCCTTTGCAGGAGAGCAAGAAATTATCCCCAGGAGCATCTCCATGGCATGAAGCCTGGTGGCACGTTCCACCTCATGTGTATCTTGTTTATTCTAAGAGGAGCTACAAATCTGTCGAGTGAGCATTTTGTTTTGATTAAAAATTAATAGCTGCTTTTGACCCAGGTGGATTAATTTCACTTTCACCAAGTATCAAGTTAATTGACACAAACTACTGTCAGGTGAAAGAACCAATTAACAAACTGTGAGGAGGACTCTTTTGCTCTCTCTCCCCCCCACTTCCCCCAAACGTTGTTTTGATTGAAGTTTTGTTTTAATAGAAAATTTCATCTCAGCAGAATGAGATTAATTACTTAACAAACAGAGGAATAAAAGAAAGTGGAGGGTGGGGGCAGTGGAGAGTTTGCTCCATGCATGCCCAGAGCTGGTTGGCAATGTGCTCCTGGCTCTTCTTATCAATTAACTGCCACTTCCAGGATCATCAGGGTGCAGAGCATGGCTCTGGTTTCTTCCAGTTTGGCAAAGGTTTTTGATATGGACCCTGGCACATAACAGCAAGGTCACTCAAATAAAGAGCAGGCAAGATCCATCCAGAGCATGGAACAAAGCAGCATACAATACAGCAGCAAGAGCCACAAAAATATCTCCTGAGCTCAATTTTTATATTTAAATTGGAAGTTTTCTATTTCTATTATGAATAGGATCATGTGTTAGCCTAGGAAAATCAAAGTAGTTCCTTATTTAATGCTTGCTAAATGTAAGCCAGCCCAGTCTTTGCTGGTTGAGCTTTATGGATTGCTTCTCAAGCCTGGAACACGGCACGCTGGCAACAAGAGTGAGTGTTTGGCTGGGGTCTCAAGCAGCTAGACACGACCTCGATCAGAGGGATGGCAGCATCCCTTCCAGTTTACGTTTTGTCAGCATGCCTATTAGAAAGTCAGGAGTACATTTTCTATAGGCAGAGTGGCTTATGTTCCCACGTATCATTTTCAAACTGTCTTGTGCAGAAAGGAAGAGGCATATAGAGCAAGTTAGGCATGCAACTCCTATTACAATCAAAACAAGTTGGCTGCCTGATTCACTTATGTCCTCCTGAAAATCCCATAAGAAGCCCATTTGCATCTTCAGGCATTCAAATGCCATCTGCAGATCTTGTCCGTAGGAATTCATGTAATTTGGACAGCTACACATCTACGTCTATTTTGAAAATTAAACACTGTCTCCTAGAGAGTCTTGGCTGACTTTGGAAATCTATTCTGAACTGCTAACGCTGTGGCTTAAGTTTTATTATAGAAGTTGCTTAAGCAGGCAAATATTTTCATTTATATCTTTTTTTTTCCCCCTTACTTACAGAAGTCATATTTTTAGCACTTCATTTGTCCTCCTGAGACTGTTTGTTCAAATCATTCTCTCCCCCCCACACCCCCCATCCATTGCCGCTATTCTACCCCAGGGATCAACTACAAGCTTCTCCCATTATTATTATTTTTTATTCAAAGAAACAACTAGAAAATACATTACGGGAGAGAGGGAGAAGGGGGAAGGGAGAATTTCTCCCAGATATCAGGAGACAGCTGGCCTGTTCTTAATGAAACCTTGTCTACATTCCTGTACATTTGTAAACCATTCTCAGATGTTCTTTTGCCACCACCTGATAACGATGTGTACTTTCACAGAAGGGAGAGGATCACAGACTTCAAAAGGACACAGCAATGGCTATGGCACAGGGGAGCACACCCCAGTTATGACTGCGAGCTCCTCAACGCAGACGCTGAGAACGTATGAATACAAAAAAAAAAAAAAAAATGACTATAGCCTACTAAATATCTCAATAAAGGTGTGGAACACACACAACAGAGAAAGCTAAATGGGGAACGTGCCAATGTTCGCCTCCCCTGAGGAGGGCTGGCTGCCCCAAGCCTTTCTGTAACGCTGTCAATTCATTAACAGAGCTCTGCTTTGAAACCCTGTCAGTGCACAACGTGTGTCCACTCATTACCTGTGTGCTGCCAGTGATCATGCTGGGGGAGGACTACAAACATACCTGGCTGTGTCTGACGTACAGAGAAGTGAGAGAAAATGAAGAGAGGAAATTGCAATTCAATTCAGTGCATATGGAGAATAAAGGGACATCGTTTCATATGTGCTGGCTTATCCTTCCCTTTGGTTTATGTTAAAAAATATACAGTATTAGCTGCCCTTTCCTCTTGGGAAATGAACAGCATAGGTAATGGAAACCAGTAAAGAACTGTCGTGTGTGTTACTGCAATCCGTGTACATTTAGGTGATTCCTGTTATGTCCTATATCTGACCAAGGGGGAAAAGCAATTGTTCAAATGAAACCAGGTGACAAATCCTCCCAGTCATTTTTTCCCCTTCGTGTGTTCACAATCAGAGCCCTGATCTGAAAAGCCAGGAAGATATTTCAGCATTAAGCATTTCAGCACTGCCAAGGAATACTTAACCTAAAGTAACAGCAGATCCCTGCATTTCTTAGAGGACATCTGACAAGATTTGGGTAGCTAGTGAATATTTGACAATGCACACAAACAACTACATGTGAACCACAGCATATCATTCCCTCTGACCTAGGGAGTTACGCTCAGATCACTTTCCATTGACTTTCAGAGTACAATTAATTCACGTGAAAATTTACAAGATGCAACAAGATAGTGGATTTGTTGGGAGCAAGATCAGGAGAGATTCGGTTCGCCGCAGGGGAGAGCAATTCATGAGATGGATTGCAGGTTTTACTTCCCCTGCCTATCATAGGCTCTTCCCTGTTAACTGTCATGACACCTGAACAAGGGCACAGAGATAATTTTTTATCCCAGATATAAAATGGGGCCAGAACAAACATGCCCAGGTTTTCAATTGGGTTTCAGCCATGAAACCTGCCACTGTGACCTGAACTATGATTGTCTGAGGGACACAGATGATGCAGCCCTGGCAATTCATGTTTCAGGAGTTCCTTCGTGGACTACAAATTAAAGGAAAGGTTGGTTCCATTTAGTGCTAGCTTCAAGTTCCATTTAGTGCTAGCTTCAGGCTTCACTGCATGCTCAGAGCACAGCACTCAGGTTAGAGCCTTCGTTGATGCAAATCAAGAAAGCTTAGCAGTAATCAGTGTTAGACTGATTTATAACAGCTGAAAATCTAGCCTTACAAGGTCAATATTTGTAAAAGAAAGGAGGGTGCATGATGGTACTTACTGCAGATTTTGTAAGTAAAAGCACTCCACAGAGGGGGCAGGCATACAGAATGTAGGAATGTTTCATTAAGTTTCTATGACTATTTCTGTTGTTCAAAGGCAGGGGCGGAGGAAATCACACACTAGAATATGAATCTTTGTAACTAATTAGCCATCTTCATAACGTGCTTTCTCTTGAATTCTGGTTTTCCTTGCTTGCCGTTTCATTTCTCTTCATGCCCTCAGAAATTTAGCCAAGCCCTGTAGGCAGCAATCAGCTAAATAAACTTATGGTGGCTTATCACCTGTTTTCCTTTAGACCTCTTACAAATGTGAATTGTTATTTCTGCACTTGTGACAATGGGCTCAGCTTCATCATTACACTGGCATTTCTGCATGTAGTTGAAATAAAGTGCCTAAGACTGGTTTGTAACCGGTACCCAATTTATACAATTTTTTTACCTCCAACTGTTCACCACCTATAGTGAAACCCAGAAAACTGCAGTGGTTGGTCATTAACTAAAAGAGAGGAAAAGTGGTTTTCACAGTACCTACAGTCAAGCATGAATGTCTCCTATGAGATGAATCTATTCCTAACCAGTTCTTAATGCTTCAGCTAAATGAAGTCACCTGATTAGCCATGGCCTGGAATCTTTTTCTGCTGTTGGGCCCTGAGTAAGCAGTCATGTGAAAAAGCACTTAAGTTCTTAATTGAGAATCTTTAGGAAGCCTCATTTCGTTGATTGACTTTGCTTAGATGACAGATGTGAACCTCATGGTGTGACACAGAAGTGAACCATCACCCACCACCTACCCAACAGTGAGTGACCACAATGGAGATGTACACATGAAACGAGTCCCCTCTCTTTGTTTTACATCACACACAAGTTCCTCAGCTGGCGCTGAAGCAAAACCACATGTACTTTGTTGTGCATTTCTTCCTGGGTCTGCACAGAGGTTTGTAAATAACGTGAGATTAGAAGACCATTTAAAACACAGCCACGAATACAGCTCCGTTCTGGTGTTATGTTATAATCCCCATTTTCAAACTAAAACACAAACAAAAAGCCCCAGTAACAGCAGTTTTGGTGCTCTTCCTTGCAATTATCTGCAGTGGCGACAGAACGAGATCCCACCTACCCAACTGCTCTTTGTCACCTGGAAGCAGATCAGCACGTATGCCATTTCAGAGATCCGCTTCCTGTTAATGGAAAGGCAAATCGTGTTGGGTAACAAAGCTGTGTACTCTTGGCAGTAAGCCAGGAAGCTTAAAGAGAAACCTTGAATTCTGAAAACATAATAGACAAGGGACTCAGCTTAAGAAAAGATTTCATCTATCAACTAACAAGAGGGGTCATGAAGTAGCGTATTCTTTATACTTGAGAGATCAAGCTAAAAGTCTTAAATATGTACAAGAAAACCCTGGCTGAAATGCTCTCTGTATGTAATAGAGGTTGCAGCTTTGAGGAGGCTTATCATTTCTCCTGACATTCTGACAGAAATCTGTAATATAGAAGTTTAGCAGTGTGGGCAGGTTAAATTATACTAGGCAGGAGAAATCATTTCAATGTGAATCGAAGCGTTTACTCTTGTCCACTTCCAGCTCTGCTTTGCTATTCTCTGCTTCCCATAACTTTGGACTTTCATTTCCAAAGGGATGCTACATAGGGAAGGCTTTGGCTCTAGGATCTGGTGTTTCCTTATAAAATGTCCTTAGCACAGCATGGAAACAGCAACTTGGTTCTTGACTATCAGTCAAATTTTCAGGTAACTTTCCATCTATTCTACGTGTTTTTCTTTATTTATCTGGAATGACAAATACTGTGGCAAACAGATCATACATTGAGCAATACTGTTATGGGAAGTTTTGACTAAATCTTCATGGACACATATGTACACAAAAAAATATTATGAATAAAAATAAACTTTCAGAAAAACATGCCATTTCCTCATGAAAAAGAAGGGAGTAGAGAGCGTTTTCAACTTCAGACCTTCTTTTCTGTTGGCAAAATATGTAAGAGCTGCTCAGCTAAGCCTCCTCAGCTTGCTTTTTGTGGAGTCCAAGACTCACTCTGCTCTTTCTACTCACACCAGAAAAATCAAAGCATCAGCTTTTCTCTCTTCTGAAACTGCAGTCCACCCCACAGCATACCACAATGATGCAACATCACCAACTTAAAAACCAAACAGGAAACTGGAATATACAATGGCTACGTGTAAAGAAATACATACAGAAATACTAGTGGAAATGCATGCTCTATAGCACTGTAGTCCATTTTGAGCTTCTGTGAAGCACGAGTCCCTCCTGAAAGTGATGCAGTCACCATCACTTAAATGAGTTGGATGTTCCCCTTGGCAAGTTCTTAGCCCTAAGCTCCTGTTGCCATCTCTGAAAGACAAGTATGCTTTTTTACCAGCTCCAAACATTCTTCCTACTGGCTGTAGGTAGAGTTATTTCTATTTCCAATTGACTTTTGAAATCAGGGTGCTTGCTGTCATTTAGCACTTTAGAATAAGTGGGCCCTAATTAACGGTAAATTACAGTAAAATTTATACCAAATTACATATGGCACCTGCATTAGTAGCCAATGAGTTCGTTCTGATTAATGTTATTATAGGAAACAGCAAGGAGTTTGTACTGCTTTGCTGAAGAAGATGCTGAATGGAAGCTCTTAGGCAGGTTTCCATTAACAAAAGTAAGCATTACATTACTTGAAGACAACCATTAATTTAAATAAGTCTTTGTTACTGTACATGTAACCCATGCATAGAAAAGAAACTCAGGCAGCGCTATAGCTGTCATACTATCCAGGCACCCAGAGATGCACATTACCAGAGTGGTTCCTGCTTGCAGCCATGCACAGCAACCCCAGGAACCACATTCTGGGCTATTTCATTCCTTCGTATTTGACTTCCCCTCCAATTCACACCATTTCAATGATCTACATCAGAAGATTTTGGAGACAAGAGTAGTTGTTTTCTCCCTTTCTCTCTGTCCTGTGCATAGCTCAGTAAGAGTCTGATATGGGTGGAGTTTCTGAGGGCTGCTGTATGGGAACAACACATAGAAACACCATAACATCATTTGGACTTTGGGTTTCAGTTCTAGTACCCTCTTGAGCCTTATATTGAAGCAGAACCTCAAACAAAGACCATGTAGGTTCAGAGCTGCTGTTATTCCTGAATCAGGAAAGAGAAATAAAAGAGGAGTAGGGATTGTATGAAGTCAGGATGGAGCCTCTCTCACTGCATTTTTGATGACATATGACAAGTAGGAGCATCGACCTGACCGCATGTGTGCATATTTCCCTGGGAGTACAAGATGCTATGGATTTCTACTATGTTGCACACAACAGCCCTGACTGAGCAGCTTTGCAGTGCTGGGCCTGAGGTCATATAACTGTCCAAAGAAGAGAGACTATGTTATTGAGAACTTATATGATTTGTGAATGCCAGCAACAGACAGGGCATGGAAGGGAAGACAAAAGGATTAACTGGGGAGGCTGAATACTTCTCAGTGTTAGTCTACCACTGCATGGGTGGAACTCCAGTTGGAGCTGAACCCATCCTGCCCCAGATCCTCCTTGCTTGCTGGGAGACACCTCTCCTCTCCTCCCTGCAGCTGTCTGGATTGCACAGATCGAAACAAAGAGCTGTAACGCAGCGACAGCCACTCCTGCTGAAGTCCTGGTGTCAGTGCACAAGGAGTGCCAACAGAAAGTAAGCTTGCCAAATTAGGCTACTTGTGAACATTTGGCATGCAGAGTCTGCAATGAATTCCTCCCCAGTCTCTGCCCAGGAATTTGTACTCAGGGGGCAGCTCAGAGCCAATAACGCAGCTATCTATCAACCTCCTAAAACAAGCAGTACCACCACTGTGTTGACCAAAGTCGATGTTTTTAAAACATCACATCCCTATACCCATTGCTAGAACAGACCCTCTATCTGAGCTGGTTTACACACTACCACGCAGCCTTCAGCTTGTCTCACATCTGCCAACTGTTCCTCCATAAATTCATCACTCAGTGCCCTCTCACAGCCGTGCGTTAACTGCTCAGTTTTCCCTGAAAGTAAGGAATTTGATATGACACATAAGTCACATAAACTCTACAAGATTAAGTAAGTTATTGCATCTTAGAGCACAACTGGTTTCTAAAAATGATACCCTGGAAAATGACATTATCGCTCAGTGATTTGGTTCAATCTGATTGCTACAGTTAATGTAATAATGTAACTCAATTAGGATGCTTTGGTTATGAACGAACAACCTTGTTTAATATTGTCTGACTGTCCAGAAGCAGCTTAAATGCGACGGCCTGCAAAGCTCAGGATCTCAGTGCTGCATCCTATTTTCAGAAGTGCTTACAACATTTCAGAGGAGTTACACAGACACGAGCAGCTAAAGTAAGGTGGTCTGTTACCATGCAGGCACTTGGAACATACTCACTGACTGCACGTCTTAGCAGTGCCATTCTGTGATTCTCAAAGCACCTCTTCGTGGAGCACTGCAGCCTGGTGGCTTATCCTCCAAAATAACTAACAGCATCCTTCCAGTCAGTACAGCAGGACTTCATTTGTAAATGAAATAGCAAGGCACAGGCAAAGCGCCTTCCAGAGGTGTTGTCTGAAGAACACGTGGGAACAGGAAGGAGGAGATGACACTAACTGTACACTGGATTAATGCAGGGATGGAAGTGCAGAAAGACCCCGACACTGCTGAACCTGCAGGCATCTGTTGTTCTCCAACTTCTGCCCTGTGGGGAAATTCCTGAAATCTAAGATATACAGTAGCTGTCTTCTGTCACTCCCAAGTCCACAACACCCTTATTAGCGCTGAGCCAGATGGAGAGAACTACGCCAAAAACCAAAGCAGTGCTCATTGGAATCCTCCATACATTGGTGCATGCATTTCATTTCCTGGTCTCCTTATTTGCAGCCTGCGCTCGGGTGTTTTTGTGAGAAATCTGAGATGGTTCCATGTGTTATGGCCCCCAAGACTCTTAAAAACATGGAATATTTACCATAGCTTCTACATCAATCTTTGTTTTTTTTCCCTTCAAAAAAAAAAACCAACAAACCTCTAAAGTAATGTCTCACCTTCTCAGCTCTCAAGCCTGAAGCTTTTTTTTTTCCTCCTTTTTCTTTTCAAGGAAATGTGAGAAGACAGATTCAGAATGGGGAGCATGCTTCATACATGATTATAAAATCCCATTTGTTATGAAAAACAGATGCTATTCAATAGCATAAAGTGCAGATGAATATCATAGTTGAATAACTTATACTGCACAGCACAGCCCTTGAAGAACCACTTCTTATAACCTAGATGTGTTTGGACATGACTGAATTCCAAGACCCAGAGGCTGAGTCTGTCTGTCTCCATATGCACATACTGTACACGCATGCTCACTAATACCTACTCCTAAATGCAGCATTAACACGTACAATTAATAACAAATAGAGACATATCACTGGACTGATCATGAGAAAAGCATCAGTATATTCCACGCAATTCCTACCAGGGTATCCAATCTCACCTCCGTGTGGAAGGCGTACAGACACTGGTGCAAAACAAATGATCTACCTTGCAGATTTCTTAAAAGCGTCTCACAGCTGAAGCAACTTAAGTGAACCTGGAACTCCACACCACTCAGAACAACTCCTTCACAAAGGCTGCATGTCACTGCATGTCCGTGTGCACCCGTGCTCTTTCTTCTTCCCTTACTTCTGGAACAACCTCACATGGTTACATGCAACATCAGAAAACCATTCTGTGATTTCACTTCTGCACTGGTGTGAAAGTGAAATCTTGCCCGGCATTCCCCCTCCCCTAACAGCCTTCAAACTACTTTGATAAAAGTTTCACTACATATTAAAAAAGATGTAACGCTAAAATGTGAACAAGCAAAACTATCTATCATTTGGAATGCCTTTCTTATTGTGATCTAAGCTGCCAGGAAGGCTTTGGGAATTTGCATCTTATCCTTAGAGATGTCTGAAATTGTCTCCTCTGTTTCTCGCTCGGCGCTGAGCACATCGCCAGCTTTAATCTTTAATCTCTTCTTCCTCTCTGCTCCCCCGCAGAGAATCAATTCCTGCCATCTATACACAGATAAAGCTCCTGGGCCCTGGGAAGTTCGGCTCTAAGTTTCGCAATAAAGATAGGAAGATTTACTGCCAGGAACGCATTGTACCAAAACAAAACATCAAGTTGTCTCTATCAGTAGCACAGCCCCAAACTCTGCCCTACGTGAAACAGCAGAAAAAGCAGAGTGCACCTAACACAGAATGATTTAACATGAGAAGATGGGGACTCGGGGATGGCTGGAAAGCAGACAACCATCAGTTCATACTGAGAAGCACAAGCTGATAAGCCCTATCACTTATCTCACCTCCCTGTGAATATATACGTAGTTAAACAATCCAAAAGACAAAAGCAAAACCAACAAAACCAACCTTCCTCATTCTCCTTCCATCTGCCAAAAGTCACACAAAATGAGGACAGAAGAGCACAACTTCAGGTTTCAGCCTCCCAGCACCTCCTTATCTTACAGAAATTCGATGTAATTGCGTACCTTCGGGCTGAAAGAATCATAGGTATTAGTGCTGCTGTGGGGAGGAGAGCTTGTGGGCAGTGCATACCTGTATTGTAGATTTTATAAAACCACCAAGAGGTTGCAATGAATTTATCTGGGGGGTATATATTGTACTTTTTCAATAAGTATTTAAAAATACTACTATATTCTATTTAATCTCACGTCTAAGTTTCTCTAGTGCACTTATCTCTGTAGAGCTACACCTTTAATTTTGAATGCCAATGCATAAAAACAGACATGCTGCAAATAACGTACATTTGCACAAAGAGATCAAGTTCAACAAAACTGTGTATTATTTCCATGGTATGTATGTGTATATATTAAAAAAACATTCTGCGTTTCTATGTACGTGCTGCTATAGCTGTATATATGCACCAGCACGCTGTTTGCACTCACATAAAGCAAAAAATGTGAACACATCAGTACAACCTCCACTTCTGGTGTGTATGCATGTGACACACTGTTTTGTACCACGGTACGTGCCCGCTCCATGCACACACCTTTAATGCACTCATACCACTCGATGCTCCTGGATACTTCTGCTCTTTCAATTTTCAAATGACTTCATTTCTGCCTACACAAGACAGATTACAAACGCCGTCTTTCCAAACCTGGAGGTTGAGCAGTGCTGTAAGACACTGATGTGACAGTGCCCCAGCACTGAGCCTGGCAGCAGCGACGGGGGCATCCGTGCCACCCTCTGGGCTACAGCCAACGATGGCTTGCTCAGCTGCCAGAAGGTGGTCAAAAGCCCCAGGGAAAGCAAAACCTGTTTGGGCCATTGACATTGAGTATCCTTGGTGCAGGAAGTCAGGACCTTAGAGGTATCCATCATTACTGCTGCCTGGAGGCAGGCTGGAGCCAAGGAACTTGCCGGAGAAGCTAGTAAAATTTTAATGCACTCTGTAGTGCGGTCATGTCATACTCAGTTATGGCAAATAATCCCAGATGCCTGCAGAGGTAAAATGGAGCTGTAATGTGCTTGCCTCCTAACCCGAGCTGACAGCAATGATGTACGACTACCATTAGCGGAAAATATCACTTCAACTAACCCATGATCCAGCTCCGCTAAGGGTCACATTATCCATGAGGAACAAATTACACTCCCAAAGTAAATACAAATTTTCTACACGAAATGGGTACCAAAAAAAAAAAAAAAAGGGGGGGGGGGAGGGAGCAGAGGGGGAAGCCAGGAAGAAGTAGGGGAAGCAATACGGTCCTGTGACAGCGTGCTGCCAAGTGACAGCAGTGACAAAGGACAGGATGGACGTGGGCTGCAGGGGAACAGGCACCCAGAGCACGGCCCAGCCCGCAGCTTGCTCCCCCCAGTGCCCAACGCAGCGTCTTCCACAACCAGCTCTGGTTTTATTGCTGTTCTCGCTGTAGGGGCCCTCAATGTGGCACATCAAATGAATAAAAAGGATCCTTATCTTTTCTCCTAATGGGCCTTAAACAGTAAGAAATACTTCATGATTGCCTGAGCGTTGCTAGCATATAAAGTCTGGGTGATCTTTCACCCTGGGGGCGAGTTTAAGGTGCTGTGTTTTCCAGAGCTAAAAAGACAACACCTGTGCAAATATGCAGTATAAATCTCCCTGATGGGAAACATCCTGGCTTTGCAGAAACAGTTTTAAGAATAATACTGAGAAACTATTTCTCTAATCCTATCCTTAGCCAAAATAAATACATGGCAAACAGTAAGATACCAGTATCCCATGACCCGAAGTAATTGCTTAAAATTGGGTTCTCAGCCACTGTTTCTCCACGGAGCCTTATTTGCTAAACATACTGGTACCCACCATCCGAGGAGTTTTTCCAGGAATTCAGCTTGTATTATCAGATCTACTTTTCTCTCCCTTTGGGAAGCAGACTGCCTGCATTAGTTGTGAGGGGACAGGACAGCCGGAGCTGCACCAAGTCCCCTCCTCCCCCAACAATGCACCCACCCATGCCACATCTCCCACCACCCAAGGCATACACTTATTTGTCAGGCTCTCTTGCTAGACTGGAGAGTACACAGTTTATATTTTGAGATGTTCCTCTAGAAACCACCCCTGGCATCAAATACCTCCTTCAAGCTGAAGGAGCGTAGAGAACGGAATGAGTGCATGAGCTCTGATGATTTGCCTTTCTTTCAATAGCACAACAAATGCTGACATTCTCTCTACGACCAGAATGTTCCAGACCAGGAAAATTATTATATATTATTTATACTCCAGCAGTACAAGCTAAAAAACCACAGTGGTTTATAGATGGATACTGTGACCATGGTGGGCACCAAGCCTTGGGCCGGCTGCCTCTCTCTACAGCTCTGGCACTGGCCAGGAAGATGCTTTTTCCAAGTGCTACCCAAACTTTGCCTTCCCCAGCAGCAAGAGGGAAAAAGCAGTTTTGTTTCCAGGCGTCCTGCTAAAAAAAAAAAAAAATCCCTAATGATGCAACTGCCCACAGGAGAGTGAATTACACTCATCTATACACATTGATGGCATAAAGCAAATTCATTATTATTTAATCCATTTGTGATAGAGTTTCTATTTCCAGTAACAGAATATGCAGAAGGCAGCCTTGTGCTATTTACCTTGGCCTTATGATTTCGAGCACGGTTTATGGCTGGGTTGCTTTAGGCTCTTTTTGTTTAGGAAGAAAGGGATTTGCTGTTCTGTGCCCTGCCCATGGTTGGGTGCTGGGAAGGACGCTTGGTTTGGCAAGCAGAGACACAGCCAGGTGGGAAGCTTCAGCTGGAGGGCAGGGAGGAAGTGGCTTGGTACGAAGCTGTTTCATAGAGAGGGACTGAAAGGTATGGTGTAAAGTAGGCTCGTCTAGTTGAGTTTGTAAAGCTGGGATAAAAATTGAGATTGTTTTTTTTTATTTAGCCAAAAACACACTATCAAGAAAGCTACACACATACTAATATATGTATGTACGAGGATTTAACCACCAACCACTGAAATACAATCTACACAGTAAGCTGGGCAACAGTCTGCAAAACTTTTCTCTAAAATCTCTTCCCAAAACTTGTGTACAAAATAATTGTCCAATACCACTTCAGAAACAGACATAGGGTGCATGTGTAAAGGCCTTTGTGTGTATACAGTTGTATACAAATCGCCATTTGCACAGATCAGCATGATTTATGATATTTTCCATACCATAGTCTTCGGTTTGTAGCTGTTTTACACACAATCAAATGCATTAGCATAATCCTTAAAAACATTCTGATGCAAGAAATACCATTTTTCCAACAATTTGTTCATCATGCACACAGTGTTTACAACTGCACTTTGGAGCTTACAGCCTTGAAGTCTGCCCAGTGGTGTGCTCTCACCAGTACAAACCCACTCAGCCCAATCCCCTTCCAGCCAGGATGAGCACTGTTACCTTCTCCTACAACAAACACGAGCGTTCTACATATTTAGCCACAAGCTTAGCCAGCCTCTCTCTTCCCTTAGCTCCTTAAACAAAGCCCACCCAAAGCAGAGCTGATGTGTTCCTACCAGTGGGCACACTTGGTGGTGCTGAGGTTGCAGCTGTGAAGAAATGAGATTCATGGACATCAGCAAGGCAGAACTGGTTGGGTTGCCTTCACCTGTGCTCCCAGGGCTGATCCGGCCCTTTCCCAGGTGCTCCATCAGTGATTCAGGCTGTGACTCAACAGTTCCCCTACACATGGTAATAATGGAATTACATCATCAGCTGCATCAACCTTTAAGTCACACGCCCTACCAAAGTTGGGTGAAGCCAGAAGCATGCCCCCTTTCCTCTTTCCTCACGCATCCCTGTGTACACAGCAAAGCAGCCCCATGGCCAATGAAATGTTTTCCTAAGAACTGAAAGTCACTGCAGTGCCTCAGCTCGAGCCTTAATTTTAAGATCAGACACATTAAATGGGGTGGGGAGAGGCAACGGTAAAGATGGTGAATAAAAAAGGACCTTGCTCCATAACTCATCTTGAGCACTCCCTACCACAGGGTTTACACAGTGTGTGACACCAGGACCTCCTTTCAGTTCCAGAAAATGAACCCTGTATTTACACTGATGTTTTTAATACTGTACTAATTACCACAGGTATAATTTTTAAGACAGCATCTCGAAATCAGAAGCTAATACAGTTACACTTGGATTTGTCAGCTGTGCAATAGCTTGCCCTAATTTTAGATTAACAGCTCTGGAGACCTGCTCAGAAGAGTGAGACTGACAGACTTTTTAATGGAGAAAATCTGAGCTCCCCTGGGATCCATACTTTCTCAGACATAGTCAGAAATCCCAGCGGTGCTCGCTGAAAGGATCCCAGGATGGAAAATGACATCTCCCTCAGCATTAGTGCTTTGCATTCTGATGTCGGTCCTCCAAATACTCTCTCCCTTCACATTCTTGCCACCTCTTTGGGATTTTTAGCAGCAGCAGAGCAGAATGCATACCTTGAATGCTCTAACCCAGCACCATGTGCCAAACTGGAATGAAGGAACTTGAATCTTTATAAATAGATAAATTACCCACCCAAAACATGTCATTTACAATTGAGATGCTGACACAGCCTTAGCTACAGTACTGCTAAGCAGGGCTGTATCATTTTTCAATTAAATATCCTTGTTTCTTCTACCAGAGAAACCTCTGGAGAAATGTCTCATTTGAGGGCAGACAGAGACAGAAAGTGACTCTGTCTGTCGGCTCCCAATTAAAGGCCAGGGAAGATGGATAGGAGGCACAGCCACCACCTAATAGAGATCAGATATCAACAATGATTTATGCAGTCAGATAGATACATATTCAAGTGAGGAAAAAAGAATGCTAACAGCCAAGGAGACATCACTTTCCTCCTCTGTCACCACCTGCCATCCATCTGCTCCTCTCTTCCCAGGTCCTGCTCCATCCTGGACCCCCCTGCTTTGCTGAGGGCCATCTTTGAGCCAATTCTGTCACTCCCTTTCGTCCATCACCTCCCCCCAGTCCAAAGGCATGGGTCTTCCTGCATTCCAGAACTTGCTGTTTCTAGCAGAAATATGCACACACTTGCTCCTACACGCTGCGTTACCTCTGCTCTCATGGATCTCTGATTGCCCAAGCACACTGAAGGTTTGCCCTCAAAAATTTGAAGGGATAAAAAGGATCTCCTCTCCATAATTCCAAACAGCACGTACCAAGTTCACCTGCAGCAACACATCCAATACTGAAGTCTGCAAGATCTGATCCTAAAGCAAAGTAGCTCCCTCATCTCAGGACAGATGTTTCTCGTATGGCAACAACCCTAAGAATACCAAGGCAGAGCAACTTGACAATCTGCTATGAGAACAGCTCCATAGTTGGAGGCTGATACCCTCACAATGATGTAAAGCATTTGGGTAGAGGTTCTTAGAAGGTCTCAGCCCCTGTGCTGGTTGATGCGAGCTGAGGATGCTGAGCGCTCTTTGAGAAACGATCAGCCCCTGGCACAGAGGCTGGGCACCCTCACTTCTCCCCACACGCTGTGCTCATGGGAATTTTTGGTCCTAAAAATGCTACTTTATTTAAAGCAGTGACTCAAAATCTTCCGGTTCCTATTGAAAGAGATCTAAAAGATCCTGCCTGTCTGGAGAAAAAGAAGTTTCTACTTGTCAGTTAAACAAAGGAATAACGCACAGCCTCCTTTACAGTGTGTACTTTACCTGTCATCCAACAGCCCATTATCATGTCACGGCAGAGTGCACTTTTCTACAGGTCACTTTGTTTAAAATGACATGGATAATGCACATGTCAGCGAGCTGACAGTCCCGACCGTCCTTCAGAGATAAAAACCACAAGACGAGCGCCTGTTCTTATCTGGGGTACATGCCTTGGTCTATCATCTAAGTCAGGCAGAACATGATTTCTCCAGAGAGCACTTTTTTCATTTCCTGATTTTAAGAAAATCAAATAAGCACCATTTGTCTTCATCTGAATATGCTTGACCTGCTCAAATGATGATGTCTCGCATTTTATAACAGGCTGCATATGCTGAATTCAAATTAACAGCAGCACAAGGCCTGAGATCTCTGCCTGCGCTGCAGCACACGATGAATGTGCACGTCAGGGTAAGCAGGCATCTTCCAGAACTGGGCTTGAGCCCAACCCAACGCTGGGTCTGCTTCTGGGGTTTGAAAAGCACTACATTACCAGGGATGCTCAGATCAGTGCTTAGTCTCATTTCATTAGGAGGGAAGAGAAAATACACATCGCAGAGATGAAATGGGATGTCCAGGGTGAAGCATGGTCTGCAGTCTCCTGCGTGGCAGACACAGCCCTCACCCACACACCACCACCACCCCAAAGCCACCCACTGCCTTTTACATAAGAGGGCTGTGAGGGAGAAATATGGGGGGGTTGGCAGAGGTTGGCTCTGAAGGCAGCAGGAAATTACACTTGTAGTTCTGGGTGCCATAAACATGGAAGCTGAGATTCAGTTTATCATCTCGTACTGCGTAAGGAACATCCTGAAAATGAATAATCACTTCACAGGATGGAATGTAATGGCAATGCATTAAAAATTCATATCTAAAAGTGCAGGTTAATATTCTGTGCAAAAACCCAACAAAACCTCCCCTTTCTGTTGTCACACTGATTAACTCCAGTGATTAGTTCCCTTATGAAAGGGAAATCACTGCAGTTCAAAGTAAACAGTGGTTCTTTAACACAGTTAGCAAATTATTAAGAAACATGAGGAAAAAAATTCCTACTTGGGAAATTACTGAAAGCTGAAGAGCAAAGCTTTGGCAATTGTATACAGGATACTTTGAAAATTTCCTGGGCTTACTGCTACATAAATCCTGTACAGAACTGATTAAATTCAGGAAATCTGACTTCTGCATTCAGTGTTTCCTTTGGATATTATACCATATTTATTCCTTTCTGCCATGTTAGCTGCAACCAGCACGGTCATCTCTCGTCTTTCTTCTCAGCTTGACTTGAAGCTAGCTAACAGAGCCACTCATGAAACTCCAAGCAATTCAATTACATTACATGAAAGATATTTTATAACATTACTTTACCCTCCCCAACTTCCATCCACCACTTTACCCAGTGAAAGAGGAGGAACAAGTGATGACATTATCGAAACGTTCCTTAGGGTCAAACGTACTTATGAAAATCACAAAATCCAACCTGGAAATCAAGAAATTAGACCAGCTTTCCTGCAGTGATTATTTCATTTTTAACAAAGGAGAAAGGTAGATGTTAGTTTACAGCATAAAAATCTGTTTACAGAATATAAAATAAGACTAAAAAAATGCATCAGCGTGAATAATAGTTCTTCATGACTAACAGCCTTCAAAACAACAAACAATGTTTGAGACCAGTGCTTGATTCTTTTTCAGCACGATATTCTTTCATTTTCAACTTAGAAATCCACAGTTAATGCGATAGTTATCAGCAAGTTGTGTCACTTGGTGGAATGCAGAGTTTCCAAATGTTGTTTCTAAATATATGTATATATATAAATACACATATATATGTCAACTTCAACTTGAGTTTTAAGACCTGTGCTTGCAGAGAAGCAAAACAGGCAGGTGTGTGGTTAAGCAACTGTTGAAAAGTGCAAATGTGAGGGTTACCAACACAATCAGTTGCACTATTAAACTCTTAGAACTTCCTAAGGGAAAATGTAGCCTTGGGAAGGGTGGGTAGTCAGGCTAGTGCTCATATACGATCCACACACAGCATCACTATGATTGAGGATGAAGTGTGTAGACTCCAGAATAGACATTAGAACATTAATCCCTTTGAGGTCTATTCTAAAATCAAATTAAAGGGAACAAAGCTGTTTCCTTGCGTACGGTTCCTTTGGATCAATCCAAAAAGAAACTCTTAATAAATAACAAATTATTAGCAGGAAGTGAATCCAAAAAATCCAACAAAATATTTTGGCTCCCATACAGATTCCCTTTCCTACCTTTTCTTCTTGATCACTGTCGCTGTCGCACTGAAACACAAAAAGGAAAAAAAAACAACAGGTTAGAGAAACGTGCTGCAGCAAAAATGGAAGATTATTATTATAATCAGGATGGCTGACACATCGTGTCACATTTGGTACCTTTAGGAAACAACTCAGTTCCTGTATAGTAGAGAATCTTTCCACACACTGTTGCTGAAGACCACAGTTTGCAGGTTTGAATTGTGAAAACAAGGAAAGGCACTTGCAATACCCCGTTAGCTTAATCCCATTCCTGGGAGCTGATGGTGCATGAATAAACTCAGACCCTAAAACTGGATCAGGGAAGAGGAAAAGCAGCAGAGACAGAAGCAGCGTTCCCTTCTGGTGGATGATATTTCTCACACTGCTCCCCAAAAATTGGCTTCTCGGATAGGATGGCATTGAGAGTGCTCAGCTTGGCCCTCTGCAGCAGAGAACCACTTACAGAGCTACCACTTCACTCCAGGATTACTTAAAGGATACACCCCATGTTGTTACCTACAGGTGTTGCATTAAAGAGCTCAGGCAGATCCCAACAGGGAGAACAACGTGCCCAAGGAACTGACTCACTGAGGTGCTCGGTAAATCCAAAGGAGCCCAGGTAGCAAACGCAATGCTCTAAAAGGCTGAATACTAACACTGGTGGGCCTTGCCAACGATCAATTGCCAGTGCTTAATTTTTGGCAAGCATTTCAAAGGAAAGCACAAGGTCAAAAAACTGCAGATCTGGGCTTTCCCACTTCGAGGCCTAGCAGCCTGTGCTGTGTCCTTACAGAAGTGAGTTAAGCCCTCCGTACGCTTGCATCCTATCCAATGCATCTGTGAGTATTTTCATAAGGCAACCAAATTGCTCTGAAATTAGCAGCACGTTGTGAATTCCAAAGGTTAACTATGCAGCGGGACGTGAACAGACATAGCCTAGCACACCCACAATATACGTGTTTGATTTGTACAAAGCAAGCCTTCTTTATGTTCTTTAATTATAACTTTTCTCTTTCATTGGCTTTTTCCACCTCTTCGTTGGTACAGAGGCAGAGAAGGTACCTTCTCCACACCAATTAACTACATCCTGACAAATAAAAGCTATACGCTTAAATAGTTCTTTTTTTTTTTTTCCCCTACAAATGTTTTTCAACTAATTTAAAATGAAGCAAAAAATAGATAAAATCGCTATCTCCTTCCAGATCATTCCAAAAGAAATGGAAATGACATTTATTTAATAACTGAAATGACTTATACAGTACTAGTCGAATCTTAAACACTCTGGTAAGAAAAACATGAGATGGAACATGAAGATACGTGACAGTTTTAGCTTAAAATCTGAAACCCTCATGCAGAGATCAAGTTTATGAAGGAGTGAGCACTGAACTGACAAAAGGAGAACTGCACATTCCTGGTTATAGTTTTTACGGACTTCATCATGACCACATTTATGAGATTTTGGTATGAGGGTAAGCACAGGCAAGTACGCTTGCAAAGCAAAGGCTGACATTTACAGATAAGGAAAAATATGCACAGATTTTCATCCACAAAAATCAAAGCACATCACAAAGAATTCCCATTTACCACCTCTACTAGACAGTGACTGACAAAATTCAGGTCTTCATAGAATCACAGAATCATCAAAGACCTCTAAGATCATGCAGTCCAACCATGCACCTACCATCAGTCCTGCCCACCTCCCTCAGTGCCACATCTCCATGTTTCTTGAACACCCTCAGGGATGGATACCTCACCACTCTCTCAGAGAAGAAATTTCTCCTAATATCCAACCTGAACCTCCCCTAGTGCAACGTAAGGCCATTCCCTCTCGTCCACCTGATGAGATGGTTACAGCACCTCCTTCCACAGCTTGGTTACAGCCAGGAGCACCCAGATGCTCTGGGCAGCCTACGTAAGCTGTGTGCTCCATAAGTTAGGATGCATTATAAAGCACTGAGGTGACACATCTCATGTATTTTCAAACCAAGGAGCTCAGAAACAATTCCTCCATTTGCTCATGCCCTCTCTCCAGCTCCCAGCCAACATCCACCACTAGTCCAGATTGTAATACCTGAATCAAAAAGAACAAAGGTTCAATAGGGGATGTACACACAAGGAAAAATGACTGTGTGCCCCCAGCAGGGTTCAGAGGGCTTTGCCATGCCCTGGGCTCCTGCAGCACACGTGCCTTGTGACACACCTGCTGTCACAGTGCTCTGCAGCCACTCCTTTCCCCACCATTTGTGTCAGGTTTAAGCAATCTCTCCTCTGCTGTGCACTAAGCCTTTCCCAAATGGCGAGCTTGGAAAAAGCTCAGGGTTCTGTGTTTTCTACAGCGTGGAGGTGCTTGGGCACAAGAACCCGTGCCAGAAGTGATATCTGAATTTGCCAGCAACACAGCTACCCGCATCTGAGCGGATGTGCAGAGAGCGGCGTCGCTGGGAAGTTATTTCCATCAAAGTGTTAAGCCTCCTGCTTTCTGACAGTCCAGTTCTAATTTCAAGGTCTGCTTAATTCCGCATCAAATAATTACTGCTGTACCCACAAGCACCTTGTCTCCAGAGTTAAGCATATGGCGAAGGACTGAGACCTACTGGTGTCCATTATGGAAGCAGCACGGATGCCAAGCCGATTAAAACCACTCGGGCTCCCTCTGCAACGCGCCCGGTGACTGACAGCTCAGCTCCGCGATTTGGCCGGTCGCCGTGGCTGCCAAAAAAGCCTCTGCCGCACGGAGGCCCACATGGCGCTCTGCAAAAACCGTTCCACTCCTGCTATTAAATTCCCACACTGACCCGAGGACTTTGCTGGGAGCTCAGCAGGAGCGCTCCATCCAATTTACAGCTCCGTCCTCCAGAGCCCTCAGTGCCAGCCTCTGGCAGACACGAATGATGGTCAAACCCCTCCAGCTCATAAATTATGCAAAGGCAATAAATGCACTCAGCAAACAGCTCCCAACGTTTGCCTAGCCTGGCTCCAGCTACGCTCTGCGAAATGCCAGGAGCCCTGCACACACAAGGCATCTATTTCACTCATAAAGAGGGTCTGTTGGGGCGTGAGGAGTGGGGACCTGCAGCCCCACAGCACTGCTCTAGCAGCAGAATTTTATGGCCGTGCTGCACAAAAGGAAAAAAAGGAGGGATGGGAGGAAAAGGCTTTATGCACTGCAGTGGGGCTGTGTTTTCGTGTGGTGTATGCATTACGTGTGTGCCCGTGTGCAGGCATTCATGTGGATGCTCTGCACAGCCACGTAAGCTGAGCTTTCCCCATGGAATAAACACATGGATTTCCTCTGCTTCATGGAAAACAACCCGACAATTTACGTGCCAGGGTAAGTCCAAAAAGACCTGCAGAAAAGAAAAGGTCTGCCGCTCAGGCTGTAAGCTGTGAAAGAGAGAACTGTGCGTTCCTCCCATGTTGGAGGCTGGTTTGCTGTGCCTCCCTTACACCCACATCTCCCACTGGTCCTTACCCTGACCTGCCCATTTGCACTCCTGGTTGCATTTCCTTCCCCAGGATGCTAAAGCACAAGGTGCTGCCATCCTGCTGCTAACCACTCCTGGGGAACAGACCCTGCAAACCCAAGGGGACAAGTGTGATACTGATCATTCAGAACCACTGGACACCTCTGAGGAGTTGATCTGCACTGCTCGCTACCTTGACTGCTCCAGCGTCCCTCTGCCTCACAGGAACACAGGAAAAATAAAATGATTCAGGTGTTTTGAATTCTCAGAGCAGGAGCACACTGAAAAGCAATACAATGAAGCAGGAGAACCATGCTGTCTTCATCTTGGTTTAGCTTGCTACACAATCACAGAATTGTTTGAGTTGGAAGGGATCCTGGAAGGGATCCTCAAAAGCCACCAATCCCAACTCGCTGCACAGGGACACCCACAGCTCCATCAGTGCCCAGAGCCCCTCCAGCCCAACCTCGGGTGTCTGCAGGGATGGGGCAGCACCATCTCTCTGTGCAACCTGTGCAGTGTTTCACCACCCATAGTGTAAAAAATTTATTTCTTATATCCAATCTAAATCTCCCCTCTTTT
The DNA here is from genome assembly GCF_905368555.1 of Meleagris gallopavo. NCBI lineage: Eukaryota > Metazoa > Chordata > Aves > Galliformes > Phasianidae > Meleagris > Meleagris gallopavo. The sequence goes on from NC_139424.1 coordinate 1,534,894, forward strand.
AGCCTGAAACCATTTCCCCTTGCCCTACCAATCCCTTACAGCTTAGCTACTAGTTCTGTTACTTGGCCGAATTCATTGTATTAATAATCAATTCACCTTCATTCTGTGAACAGTTCAGAAAAGTCTGATATTTTAAGGATTTCAGCACAGCAACATTTCCAGAAGGAAACCTCACCTAAAGATTTGCCATGACTGGACACAAAGGCAATGGCCATGGATAGCAAACTAAGCCTGACCCTACGTCTGCTCATACCAGATGACAACTGAGATATCACTCATCTAATAACAGCAAATTAATGAAATATAGCAGACATGTTTCTGCTCCATGATCGTGACGTTCAGAAGCAGTTCTGCTTTTCCAGCATTCTAAAATTCCTCCGAAGGTGAGTCTGTTCAGTGTGCTCTGAAGATAACTCCCACATGCCAGGTCTGCTGCAGGTGGGAGACGCTCCCAAGAACAAGTCCCACTCAAGTGTTATGCACTAGGCATTTAGAAATTAAGTGATGCAAATATCACATGCTGGCCTTCTACTCTGGGCTGAGTTTCAGTATTTTCTGCCTCTCATAAAAAGATCAGCTTCCAGCCTCGTTTCAGGAAGCCACAGCTCTGCTGCACCTGAGTATTCTGCAAATAACTGGGAATCCAAAATATCACTCAGAGATGGCCTGATTATTGGATAACTGCCATTCGCTTCAATGCAATAAATCAGGGTGAGGAGTCTGCAGATGCTTTTACACCTGAACAAGCAGAGGCTCCTTCCCCTGATGCTCAGTGCACACAGCTCTCTCACCGCACTGCCATGAGCAGAGATTGGTTGCAGACATGTAGGACTAGCTCTGCAAAAAGCCCAGGGTCCCATTTCCAAATGCCCATTTCCACGTTAGTGAAAATCCAACCAACCGCTCTCATCTAGGCACCGAGATGAAAGCCAGATGAGCAAAACTGCTGAGCACCCACAGCTCTCTGTTATGGCCAAGATTCCAAATGAGCGTGGCACAAAATGCTGTGAGAGCTTTCCAGAACACAGCTTGATGGGCCCCGCTGGGAAGGAGCTCCTGGAACAGGCAGTCCCTGCCTCTGCAATCCTGTGTGAGGATTAACAGCACTACAAACCCACCCCAAAGCCTGGGACACAAGGCTGACTCATAACCAGCTCCACAGACTGTTATAGGATATATGGAAATGTTAAAGTTGCTCCTCATTTCTATACAATCAGTAGCAATAATGAGATCAGCTCAGAACAGCCACAGCGATGGCTTAAACTGCTCCAATACCTTTAATAACCGAAGTGTGCAGGCTGCTTGAAACACAGTGTTTCAGTGTTCAGGTGTTTCTTTTGTCCTATTTTTTTGCAACCTGATGCTCAAGAAGCACTAATCAGAATCAGTAACCCACATACTTGCATTTTCATACAAGCACTGCAGTCGAAATTCAAATTGTTGCTCCTAAAGTCAGCCCAAGGTGAGGAGGGAACACAAAGCCTCATGGACTCCCTGCACCAGCTAAAAAGAAAGCTCCTCTTTTTACTCCAGATCAAACCTTCTACGTTGCTGCTATCCATCAGGGTTGTGAAAGAGTAAGGCATTCCCCGTGAGATCTGGAATATACACAAATATATCTGCAGCCTGGTAAATTGGGAAGAGGAAAAGCAACTCTCCAATTCCCTTTGAAGGTTTAATTATTGCTGTGTTTTGTGAAAGAAAAGGGGGACTGAGCACCGGGCCGTGCTGCACCTCCCCAGACCCCCCAGTCCAGCTGGGGAGAGCCCGAGTTAACATGCACAGCACATCCCTACAGCACCCGCAGAACGAGCCTGATGCAGTGCCACATTTCCACAATCAGACATCCTATGAGGTTACAGCTCTAATTTGAGCCCATTTAAATAGCTTGAGATAGTCTGGTCCAAATCAAGCTGAGTAAAGGTCTGTGCCACCTCACCAGCTCATTCAGGCTGAAGCAACACTATGGATTTCTTAGTACCTTGCTGATTGAACACATTCTTTTGCAAAAAAATGGCAATCATAGAATATATCGTGTACAATGACATTGAGGAGGGCATTGTTCTCTATTCTGCTCAATGGACTTTGCTGGAACAGCTATTTCATATCTTGGATCCATTTATCATTGCCACCAAAGGAGTCGGCGCTGCTGAAACACCAGCACTGAACAAAGTGATTCTGCTCATCTGTCTGCTGAAAAGAAATCTGAAGAAAATGAGGGAAAACCCAGACCTCAGCCATGTTCACACTGACATTTACAATATTCTTGTCCATCTATCCACCAATGACAAACTGACAGCCTTGGAAAGGGCAAAAATGATATTTTAGCTATACAATTAGACCTTTGCTTCCAAGAAAAAAGGAGAAAAAAACATCTCCTAGATGAAAGGAGACACAGACAGGGAATAAATGGGCAATTTTCTAATTGATGAAATGGAGACAGGCAGAGTCACAAAGAAACTAAGAGCAAGAATTTCACTTTTTTTTTCCTATCTGACTTTGCCTGTGTGTAGCGTGCAGCATGGAGCTCCTTGCCAAGGAATCTTATATATAGCACCTTGCAAATTGGTTAACATCACTGTCTGCTTAGCAATTCTTCACCATTATCCACAGTGATTCAGTGTAAGATATGACTCTGAAACGAAGATGGTCCGAGAAGTTTCAGCTCTGGTTTCTCAAAAGCTAAAATTATGGATTATTCACATAAAAGTCCCATTTTACACAAATTACCTTAGTCTGGACAAAAGATTGCAATGTAGACCTCTAATCTGAATCCCATTTTATCCAACTACTTCACTTCAGATGAAATGTATCAGTGTCGGATATTTAAAGTTTGCCCATTACAGGAAAAATATTCAGAACTTGGAACCACTTTCAGCTGTATGTCTTTTTAATTCCTCCCACCCAGGACTCATATGACTTTTCCATTGCAGAACAACACAATTAGTGGCTCCTTCTGGCTCCAACATCAACAAAATAGTAGTTTGATGAGGAAAAAAAAGAATTACATCTTGAACATAAGCCTGAGAACACCTGAACACATTACTACCCGTGATACAGTTGATCCACTTTATAATTAACGAAAGTACATACGTGACCTTTGCAAACTACACAACCTTTGCAATGGTGGAATCCACACTCTTGGCAGACCCCAGAGAGCTGATTTTAAAAGGGGTCTCATCTCAAGCACCTGAACCTGAGTCCTGATTTGAGGTCTGAAGCTGATTTGAGGTGTGATGCCGTTCCAGACCCCAGGCATACAGGGGAAGGGGAAGGGGAAGGCAGCAGCTGGCTGTACAGGGCAGAGAAGGGAAGCAGTGTGCTGGGACGGGAGCACATAGCCGGCCTGAGGCGCCGGGGCACAGCCAGCTTCCTGAAGAGGGAAGATGCCACCAGCACCTGCAGGCACAGCCCCAGAGAAGCTGAAGGAAAAGCAGCCCTTTAAGAAGCAAATTTTCCTTTGCACCCTGGGAACTGAGCCGAGACTGGTGAATTAATGCAGTTCTCAGGAAAAGTGCAGCTTCCTTCCCCTGCTCATCCCTCCCGATGGCTTCCCTGTGGTGTCACTGCTCAATGATCCCACAAGTGCTTAAGGCCCAATTCAGCTATCCCCAAGCATTGCTCCCACCAATGTCAGCAGCTAAAATGGGCTTTCCAGACGCAGCATTAGGGAGCTAACGATGCCAGGAGCCACTCAGCTCAGCATCTCCAGCAACTGCCTGCACAAGTCAGGCATCCAATGCTACCAGGCCAACTGGGCACCAAGTAGCTGCTGGACACAGACACTGCCTAATCCTCATTTTGGGAAGTCATTCTGCAAGAGAAGGAGGAACTCCCTTTCTCATAAATGAAGAAACATGCCTCTGCCTCTGGGATTCTGAATGTATTTCTGTTTTCTTACCTGCTTTTCTGACTATACATGATTTGCAGTATCTAATGTCATTCTCAGCAGCATCTCAGTGATGGGTACATTGTCAGGGCTCAAAAAATAAGTAATAGCAAAGAATAATAAAAATGTGCATTGATACTGGTAGACAAAGTCAATAGCAAAGAATTAAACTAATCAGCATTTAACGAAGTCAGTGCCTAGCATTAGCCAGTGTCCCTTTGTAAGCAAGGATCCCTGTTTTTTATACCTCCTGATCTTAGCTCAAGAGTTCAGTTTGGAATTTGAGTCTTGCAGGTACTTACAGGCTAATGAAATCAAAATATCCTGATGGACAAGAAGCAAAGCATGTTACGGGTTAAAATAATACAAGAATCTATTTTTTCCACTGTGTTGTGATCCATAAAAATCACCCTGAGCCTTTCGTCTTTCTTCTCTGCCTGTGAAGCCAATTGCTTTGATTGCAGTGATATGAGCTTGCTGAAATGACTTGCCCTTGCTTGTGAAGCAAATGGAACATGCTAATAGAACTTATCGCATTACCCGATGCAAAAGTGCCATAGCTCATTACTTTAAGATAAAAGGATATCATTGCAGACGGGAAGCAGAATTGACTTTCTGAGGCCCGACTTGATGATGATTTAATCAACTGCTCTCTTTCACTTCTCATCTCTGTGCCTGTCGGTTTCACAGGTGCTGTTAAATGAGACACTCAGAAAGTGAGCGGAGGGAAAGAAATTGCTGTCATTACTTTTCAAGAAAGGAGGTATGCAAATTTTCGACAGAAAGATTGCGTTCATAATGGGCCTGGTAAAATACAAGGATCATGCTTGACAGGTGAGGGCAAGTCATTTGTACGTCCTTAAAGTGAAGCAACCATCCTCATTTAGAAATTGTGCTCGATAAGAGAAGCTACAAATGAAAACCACGCAATGGCTGAGAAGCAGCAAGAAAACCTTTGAAGGCTCTGCTATTGCAGATCTGCCTTCAGCAGGTGCTGGCATGCCTTCACATGGCTGTTCCCATTGCCAGATGGCCAAACGCTGACCCTGCTTCGCACAAAGAACTCCTCTTACCCACACGGTTTGTTGCTGTCAGCTTTACATTTGCAGTCCGAGCCCTGAGAGTTTCTCCCTTCATCACTGCTGCCAGAAATAGAAGCTATGAGACAAAAGCCTAAGTGAGGGTTGAGTTAACTTTGAAAACAAAATCAATTGGTTGGAGGTGAGAATTTGTTTTCTTCTGCACATAACAGAGTATTGCTGCTTTTAGAAGGTTCGTACAGCCAAGCAAAAAACAAAGAGAACAATCTACGAAGAGGGTTGTGCAGAAAGGAGGGTGAAAAAATGCTTTTCCATGGCCTACAAGGCACCTGGCATCCTGAGTGATGGCAGCACCACAGGGATGGAAGAAAGAGAGGAGCTCAATGTCCTGCTGGCCTAATGGAAAAGCTCTGATATTCCAAAATTAGGAGTTGAAGAAGCACAATAATGATGAATTATGTACAGGCTGAAAACACTCTATAGATTTTGGATGGTTATCGAGCTGTTCGATCACTTTAAATGGGGAAATGAGAACTATCAGGCTGTTATTGGTGTCAATCAGGTTTTCAGAGATTGAGAGCCACAACAATCAGGTTCCTCAGGGCTACACTGTGCCAAGCTGTGGAGGCAGCAGTTAAGCCACAAACACATTGACATTTTGCCTCAAATAACAACAAAAGAATTACATAGAAGGATTGTAACAGATATTTAAAATTAAGTAAGAAACAGCTTGGAAATAGAATCATAGAAACAAAGAATCATAGAATGAGCACTAAGCTCATCGAGTCCAACCATCAACCCATCACCACCATACCACTAAGCATGTCACTCTATAAGACATCTACCCTCTTCTTGAAGACCTGCAGGAACAGTGATTCCACCTCTTCCATGGGCATCCTGCTGATGATTGGACTTAGTGGTCTTTCCAACCTTCACGATTCTATGAAATACTGTCACAAAGGAAGTTTGACAAGATGGAAAAGGATGAAAAAAAAAAAAAAGAGCACCCACCATATTAATTCCATGCATAAAGACACTTTTAAATGTTCTTGATTCAAATGTTCCTGTGCTTGTTTATGAAACAAAACTATCAGATACCTGATTAATCTTTTCCCTTTGAGTAAGGTTAATTGCCTCTCCATGTCTGTCCAAAGGACAGCGTGCCAGGAAAGCTCTATGGATCCAATCCTTCCAAAAATACTTCACTGCAGGTTGAATAGCAGTGTGGCCTAGAAGAGCAAGCATGGATCTAGAGCTACAAGCACCACGTCACGTAAATCACTGGCCTCTTCTTCTGTCACCCCTCCATTTTTCATCTATGTTAGCTAAGGTACATTTCAGGATTTGCTTACTTTTCACTATATATATTAACAAAGTGGGCAGCATAATGACATTTCTTTTCAAGAATGTTGGTCCTGGTAAATAAAAGAAATAAAGAAGAAAAAATCACCAAAACTTGGATCAGGCTCTAGATGCATCATGTCTGTTTTCAATAAAAATCTCATCTTCCACCAACTAAACTATATGACCTATACCAAACGCCATCAATTCAAAAGAAAATTACTTTTATTTTTATTTTGAATTAAAGAATCACACAAAAAGCGTCAATAAAACATCAATAACGCAGCACAGGGTTTGGAGAAACTCCAGCACAAAATGGCTGCTGAAACACGGGAAGAGAGATTCAAGTGATGTGTAAGACAAAATAGAAATATTATCTGAAACAAAAAATAATAACTAAAAAGCCATCTCTTCGTTCCCAAAGAAGAACTCTCCAGCTTTTCAGCTTTGTATCTTCACATTAGCCTAAGCAATTTAAGCATAACTATATAAATAGTAATAATAATGATAATCCCCAAACAACCCAAAACAATTGATCCTTAGGGATAAGACCTCAACTGTTGAGCTATAAACCCTTGAACATTGGATTTTAATGGATACTAAAGACTCTTAACTAAGCCATATAAAGATAACCTGAAACAAAATGATCTGTGTCGTAAGCTGTTTGCAAACTCCCATAAACGTTCCTCATTGCCATAAAGTCAGAAAAATAACTGAGACTGTGTACTCAGCCCTGTAAACTGGCTTCTGCATGTTGGTTTCATTCTCTTTGCCACTTCTTTTTATAATTCATCACTTGCGTGGCTGCTATATATTATTATTATTTATTGCTGCCTTTATCATTTTTGTGCAATTTATAAATTGCTTGTGCCAGACCTGAGGGAAGACAAGGATTATTCTAAATCTATTGCGAGTAAATATAAATTTTAATGGCAACAGCATACTTTGGCCTGCCTGCCTCAGACACCCTGTTTTGACATTCTCTATGCTGTAATTTGGAATCTGCACTCTCTTATTAGAAAATGAAAATATATAAAAATATATATATATATTATTTTTTTTTCCCAGAATGCTGCAATTATAATAATTGAATTTATAACAGGAGTTACATTTCTCTATTTGGAGTTAGGCATAATTTTATGCCCCTGATTTACCAGCGGGACTCAACCCTTTGGTATTCCTGGAGCTGCTGGGAGAACATAAGCAGCTGGAAGAATTGATACCCAACGGAGCATCTGTGCTGGGTGTTGCAGTTGGTTTGGGGCAGTCCCAGGTTCATGTACCAACTGGGAGAAGAACTCATTGAGAGCAGCCCTGAGAAGAACCTGGGGTTCTGACGGACAAAAAGCTGACATGAGCAGCAGTGTGTGCTCACAGCCCAGAAGGCCACCTGCACCCCGGGCTGCATCAGCAGAGGGGTGGCAGCGGGCAGGGAGAGGACTGTCCCCTATCCTTTGCCCTTGTGACGCCCCACCTGGAGTTCTGCATCCAGGCCCAGGGCTCCCAGCACAAGAGAGACACAGAGCTGCAGAAGCAGGTTTTCACTGCAGCTCTAACCAACCACCCAAGGAAGGTGATAGCAACGCCTGTATCATAAATGATCTCACAGATTCCATGGCTGTTAGCAGCAGTGGCGATTACCTGGCATAGCCAAGGCAAGGTATTGCTTTCAATTGCTTGCTTTTAGCAAAGCACTCAGAAAAATGATCCTGGTTGGTCTTGGAAAATGCAGGAGTTTTACAGCAACAACTGCTTTTAAGCATGGCTGTGGCTAACAGGCACTGAGTGCTACAAGCCTGGCTGCACATGCCTTCTTGAGATGTAACAGGGCTGAGACTCTACACTGCTAGAAATCATCTCTTTCAGAGGGAAGCCCCATCGAAGGGTCAGGATACATCCTGAATGCAAACAGGACTTGCCATTAAGCCTTTAGTAAAGAAAGTGGGGAGAAAATGAAAGAGCAATCTGGGGAACCATGGGGGACTGCAGAATGTCACAGCTCAGGTGGTGCAGTCATCTCCATCCTTTCAGCAAAGAACTTATCTAGAATCTTCACAAAATGCATAGATATGGTACTTAGGGAGGTGGGTTAGTGGGCAATACTGGTGCTAGGTGGATGGTTGGACTAACTGATTTTAGAGGTCTTTTCCAACCCTAATGATTCCATGATTCTGCCTGCATGACCTCAGCTAACCACCTTCACCTTGTACAACATTCATATAAGCTGCTCAGCCTCTTTTGAGACAGACTATGTCGAGCACAGGAATTCACTGTTCTCTCCAGAAGTGGTTTTTGTGAATACAGAAGGGACTTTTTAGAGAGGCAGAGACTCCCTCTATTTTATAGAATGTCCACACCAAACCATTGGAACTTCAGTTCTGATCTCTTCTGAATATTTAGCAATGGAAGGCTCTGAGCTATCAGACACATTTCTCTTAACAGAAACTTCTCAGAGTGAGTAACACTCACAAATGAGTAGACGCAAAGGGTAAAAGCTAGACACATTTAGATTGGTGCAATTTTAAAAAATGAGATAATAAAGAGCTAAAATAATTCACTTAAAAACAGGGCAGGTTTTCCCTATCTGAAAAAAATAATAATGCAAAATTAAAACCCTGCCTAAATTTTGTGCCCTAATTCAGTCAGAGTTATTGAACTCAAAGCAGTACAATTAATTAGTGGAGATCATATAGCCTGTGCTACACGGGAGGTCATAGCAGATCAAACCCTCATTGCCTTAAACGATGGAAATTTATAAATCCCTAAACATCCACCTCGCTCTGCTCTTACGTCCACAGTTTGCTTGTTAACACTTTGGACCTCGCTGTTATCCAGCAATTCAGGCCAGCCCCATTCAGCACAAATATTTTCTTCTGTGATGTGCACAGGATATGGACAAGCACTGATCTTACCCGAGCCAGGAGGGTTTCTCTCTGCTCAGGAGCTTTACGCTGAGTTTGTTGTTGATGTTGTTGCGGGTGCTGAGCTTCATTCCTGTTCTCATTTTTATCGCACTGCAGGAATAACACCTCTTTAAGGACCATTTCAGCTTTGCTATTAAGTTCAACTACCATTTGGAGGAATCAATAACAAAGTGTTCTACAAGAGGACACTGTGATTTACAAATACAGGGAAAGAAAGAGAATGATGCAAAGCCATTGGAATGGATGTGAAGGGCTGTTGGGAAGGGGAAAATAAAAAGTCTGCGAGAAGACTCTGAAGAACCAATTTAATCTTGGAAGAAAATTCAGCAGAGTTATCCTGTGTGGCAGCTATCATAAAAAGTTGTAGGAGAAATCTACAGGAAATTCAATATGAAATCAAAAATGTACACCAATGGGATCCTCCAGAGAAAGAGAGAGGGAAGGAAGCAATGGTTTCTCATAAAGCATTACAGAAAGCAGCCTTACATCTTCCCTCAGAGCTCCTAAAAATAATTATTAGCGCAGAAGAGAGAAATGTTAGCAAATACACTTTGAATAGAGGAATACTTTGATACGTGTGTCTAATTTATCAAGGACTCTCTTCCCCCCCATACCCAACAGACAAGAGTTCAAGAACGCATGTCTTCTTCCAACCCTACATATTTACACATTTAGATTCTGAGCACGAATGATAGGTTTTGTTGTTGTTTCACCAATGGGAACATGGAGGCAGATATGGACTGAGTCTCACCAAAGGTTGAGCTCTGAAATGTCACCTGAGCCCGTGCCCTGCCACAGTGCCTTGGCCACCAAAGCCACCCTCCCAAAACATGGGCCCTTCCTTGTAACAAAGTGGTGCAAAACAGCAGACAGAATGCATCACAGTGGCAGAAGGTATAATTTTGTAATGGCACAGGAATAAAGAAACAGATGACAACTCCCATCTTTTGTCTAACACAAAGCTGGATCCATGCTCCAGCAAAACTGAACTATGGCAATATATAGAATAGGACAGAATATAGAACCATCATGTAATGCACAGCTGGAAGGACTGGAACTGTAACACCGAAGACAATGTCTTATGTTAGCTAGAACAAATAGCCAAGAAGCCAAGGGAAACCACTTTGCCCTTGTAGAATTTGCTCACTTCTGAGCAACGGGAGACCCTGAGCGTGCCCTCAGTAACTCCTTCCTGCCTACCACATGGCCAGATCCCAGAGACATCTGTATAGGCTCATGGAAGTCTATTTCTGATCTGTACATTCTTCTTTTGTCTTCTGTTTTTAATGTGAAAAAAGAAAAAAAAAAAAAGCTGGGATACTTCGGGCAAATTCTGCACTCTTGGAAAAATGAGCAGACAGAGCAAAATGACAGAGCATAAGCAACATTCCCCAAAGTACTGGAGGCATCACGCTCCTATGCCGTGCACATGGGCCTGTTCCTTCCCAAAGCCTCATCCCCCTCTAAGACCTCAAAGGGTTAAGCCTGCAAATTGCCCCACTGTGCTGCTGGGACAGCATGAAGGATGGCTGCCATTGCGCGGTCAGAGTGACAGCGCCAATTTGATGTGCTGCCATCAAGGGCCTTCTCGGCGCCGAGCGCCCTGATGGTTTCGTGATGCGAACAGTCGCATCGCAAAATGGTTTTCCTCTCCCGCTGCCTCTGCTTCCATCTGCTGCTGGGCCGAGGCACAGCCGGCTGCCTGCCTGTCACAGCATGTATTAAAATTAGCTGGGGAGGAGGCACTCAGTTGTGCTAATTACATTTTAATCATTGGAAATGTGTTGGCAAATCAAGCCTTGATTGCCATCTCGGAGTCTGTCTCCTCCAGCAGAGTGAAGGGGCTGTCTGCATTAGCTGGGGCCTGCTGGGCCCAGTTCTTTCACAGAAGATAGAATATGGTGCCTGCTGGCCCACCACTGAGACTGCTTTGGCACATTATTAAAAAGCCACAAGGCTTGTTTCAAATCATCACCGTGTGAGCTCCGCTCATTCGCACATCCCTGGGTATTCCAGCCACTTGGTACTTTTAACTATATCTAGTTTACCTTGTGGGCTAAAAAACAATTTTGCATGTGTGGGTGGAGGGAGACGGAGCTCTCTGCAGCTCGTCGGGTTGGGCATGGAGCCGGTTGTCGAACGCCTGCCTTGTCAGCTGCAGCACCGCATCTTGAAATAACTGGAGCCCGCTCAGCCCTGCTGCGCCTCAGGGAGGTCTGGAACAAGGCCGGGTCCGAGCTGTGGAAAGGAAAGAAATCCCATCCCATTCCTCATGTGATGGGATAAAGGAAATGGAGCCCTCAGTGACCCTCAGGCCAGCTAGGCTTGTAAATCAGGCTTGGAGCGGTTCCCCTCTGTTCCCCTGGCTGAGCGCTCACATGCAGATCCTAAAATCAGCATGCTGGATGCAGATCAAAAGGATGAATGTTCAAGCCCTTTCCCCAGCCACATTTGAATTTTTATTTTTTTTCTTTATCGATATAGGAAAGCTTCCAGAGCAAGCAGCTCGAACCAAAAGCAGAAAGAGCCAGGATCTCTCAAATGTCAGGATGTATGTAGGGTAAACAAAACCAGCAGCATCTACCACCTGCAATTCCCCTCCCAAAATAAACAGAGACTACACTATGGGTATTTTGCAACCTGAAAAATTCACCCTCAAATCTCTTTTTTATAAAATGTAAATCTTGTCAATACCCAAACCCTTCCCATTGCCTGCAGAACTGGCGTTCTCCTAGGCTGGGTTTTCCACAGCCAGGCATGAAGGACTAGGCGCTTTGCAATGCCAGATCTCCAAATGGCTCGGCTCGCAGTTGGACACCTAAGTGAGTGCCAGATTCCCCCAGCGCTCAGCAGCCAGCAATGCCTATTGTCGCCCTTGAGGTAAAGTTCCAAAATATCCCTCTAGACTAAACACTTCTGCCAGCCTGAGTGCTTTGAGGACTCAAGCGGGTGATAAGCACTGAAGCTGTTAACTTCAGCCTTTCTTCTTCCCCTTTCATTCATTCATTAACGTTGGAAAGACCACTAAGATCATCCAGTCCGACCAATAACCCATCACCACCATGCCCACTCTCAATGCGACATCTACTTCTTTCTTGAACACTCCAAGGGCAGTGACTCCTCCACCTCCCTGGGAGGCCTCTTCCAAAGCATCACTACTCTTTCTGAGAATAATTTTTTTATAATATTCAAACCGAACCTCCCTTTGCACAAGTTAAAGCCTTTACCTCTGGTCCTATCACTGTTACTGGGGAGAAAAGGCAGATTCCCACTCACCACCAGCTACTTCCAGGCAGCTATAGAGAGCGATGAGGTTTCCCCTGAGCCTCCTTGTCTTCAGACTGAACCATCCCAGTTCCCTCAGCCCATCACACTTGTGCTTCAGACACGTGTAGAGGTTTCTGTTTTGGTGCTTCTCCATTTCCCCCAAAATGGCAGCAGTGACTGCAGAGCTGGCATACAACTGTGCAATTAAGGACACAACACCTACGGATCACCTCCTGAAATCTCAGTAATGCTCCACTCATTAGTACACGCAAGTGGCTTTTTAGTTGTTCATTTATGACACCTCACACTGCCGTACACAGGCATGATCAAGTTATAGAGCCTCGAGTACCCAATGCATTTGCAAAGAAGGAAACTATTTTTACAGCCCCTGAGAGGAGGCAGACTGTGGAGGTACTTCCTTCTTTATACAATTACATTGCCACTGAACGTAATGTTTTCATGACTATCGTATAATGGAACTTAAAACTGATCATTTTATAGCCCCACCAATGAGATAAGGGTTTGCATATACCACAGAGAGAACCTATGGTGTCCTTTCATAGAGCTGCATTGCACAGGCAGAATCTGAAACAAAAAAGCTGAGTGATACTTCTGCTTTGGGATAAAAACTCAGTGTCCACGTTAGGAGGGTGGGAGAAACTGGAAATTAAAACCTGACTGATATGCATTAAGGCACTCAGAGACAATTTAGATAGGCTTACTAGAACATTTTTGTTCCTTTTTAACTCCAGAGCTTTAAAAATAAATGCTCTAATCCTATTATTTTTTTTTTGCCATTTTTAACAGGAAATTTATTTTAAAAATACAATTATTGTAACTAAATAAGACGCAGACTTCATTCAGCACCTTTAATTTTCTTTTTGCCTTTAAAAGAAGGGGTAAGCATATTTGCATTTGCACTATGGCTCCAGCAGTCCTAACCACTATTTTCAATGAAGCTCCTCCTAGCTTACATGAATGATGTTCAAGGCTTTCCAAGCAGGGCTGGGACTCTACAAGTGGCACTAGTCTTAATTTCTTGGAGTAAAAAGACTGGGGTTGAAACCTGTAATTTGGGCAATGATCAAACATCTGATTAAAGCCACCAGAATTAAGAAGCAGTCACATTTTAGCTTTCTGTCAGTACCTTCAAGGAACATATTGATTATATTTGGGATCAGAAAGAATGCAATACATATTCCCCAGCGTCCCTAAAATCAGCCCTTCTGTGCCCATCCCTCCTGTCCCTGTTCCATGGGGAAAACAAAGCTGTTTTCATTGCTGAGTACTTGGCGTTACCAAAGAGAATGAGGATGATTTTGCATGGCCATTTCTCTAAGGCATGTTGAGGGAAAAAAAGGATAGGGGACAGCACCTACATGACTACTGCCTTTTCGGGACCAGACAGTAATAAAGGAAACATCTACCTAATGACCTTTAAAGGTCCTTCCCAACACAAACAATTCTATGATTCTGTGATCTTTACCCCAGCAATGGGTCTGTCTCCCTTTTTCTTTACAATGCTGCCTCAGAAGAACCAAGTCTTCCTAAAAGGTCTGGGGATGGAGAAGGGAATCCCCAGCCAGGCTTGGACACACAGCAGTCCCAAAGCTTTCAGTACCACCATCCAGAGGAGGTGATCTCCTCCCCATCACTAGTGAGAGCCCGAAAGGACTGCTGTCTGCAGCTGGAAGGTTGTCCTCAATGGTATTCTACCTGACCCCACATCAAAAGGAGGCATTTAGTAGAAGCAAATGGAAAATGAGGCTGAACAGAAATAAGAGACACAAACAGAACACAAAGAGAGAAAACACTCCTCTTAATTTCTCACATGGAAAGTGAACCAGACTTTCTCTGAGGCCATCCAAAGCTAATTCAAGACACACATAACACAAGTTGTGCTCCTAAACATAATCTACTTATTTCTATTACTGCCCCTTCATGCAGTGCTTTCAGTGGACACATTCATTTAGGCTGTTTCAATCTGGAACCACAAAAATATCTTCCTAGAGGCAATGCATGGAATTTTCATGGGCATTACTGAAAAGAGAAGGGGGCAATTCTGCACCCTCCTAAGCTGCTGTTACAGAAGCTCGACTGCTGCACGAAACATACGTTGGAAATACAGGAGCACCACATGGAAAGGGTGCTCATAGTAAAGAGCACACCGAAAAATAAGCTGCTTCCCATCAGCAAGTGCATTCTTTATCTTTAGCGTAACATTTATAAAGCTTGTTCAGGAAAAAAATGTGTTAAATCTTTCATCAGGCTACAGACACTTTATTTGGAGTCTTCACAGAAACCCGAAGTAGTGCCATAAGGTGCCTGGAATATTAGCCAAGATAAAACCTTCAGGGCCATGCACGCTACTGTTTTCAAATCTGTTCTTTCATCTGATGTGCCAGTCGAAATTACTTCTGCAACATGGTCAGAACCAACCTGGATGGATTTATAATGCCTCAAATTGCTATGGGCATATTTTTGTGAATTGCCTAGAGACAAACAGATAGTTCTCTTTAGATTGTGCAAATTGCTAATTCTTATGCATGTCATGCATTTTCCAAGTGGCATGTTTAGACAAGAAAATTGCAGAATATTCCTGATGTCACCAGAGCTCTACGCTTAGAAAGTGTAGGACAGTGTCCTTACATCTCAGTATATATATTACAAATCATTTTAACTCCAAATTAGACAACACTTGTTACATTTTCTCACTGTACGACTCCGTGTAGGAGTAGAGTCAAGCAATAATGAACAGATTATCAGTTATACCAACGCAATGCAGCGACTCGCACAAGTAACAGAAGAGAACTGAGCATTTATTTGCTCTGTTTAGGCAATTTGAATAAAAAGCGTAAGCGTTATCTTTTGTGTCAACATGTTGAGTTCCATGATAACTCAAGTCTGTTGGCGTTATTATACTACACTCAACAAATAACAAAGGCTTCCTTGCAGTGTGCTCTCCTGATACAACAAAGCTTTTGTGCTCAATCCACGGAGCTCCTCTCTCTGTCCGTCCTCAACGTTTTTGAACCTACTGGCCGATTCTACCCATAGATAAGATAATGAAGCTCTTGTGTCTTTTCTAAGGGAAAAATAAATAAAGAAATAAATAAAGGCGGCCAGTTGGTATAGAGACCCCTAAGCCTGGAAGAAAGGCTGCAGCATGTGATCACACCTCGCTTGATACCAGAAAGCACACACAGATGAGAAATGTTCTAAGAACTCCAAAGAAAAAGCATCAATCACAGCTTTCAATTAACTCTCTGTGGGAAACCAAGCTTTGCTAAGTATTTCTTTTTTTTGCTCATGGAACGACTCGTATTTATTTTACGACATATGACTTGGATTCAGAGGTGCCAGCTTTTAACTAATATATAAATTACCTTTATCCTTGAAACCAACAGGGACATCTCCGTATAGTGCATATTATAATGCATAATTATAGCTTCAGGGCATCATTTTATGTGAAAATGCTACATATAAAAGAAAATTCCGTTTATATTACAATCAGATTTTTGCATTTAAAGTGATCCCGTACACGTGGAGGAACTGGTAAACTGCCTGCTCAAGCAACACAGAAAACATGGTCCCATGCTTATGCTAAGGGCTGTAAGACTACAACGATGAGTTTATTTCCCAGCTATGATATACTCGTCCTTAGTAATTTGAGGTAAAAAGCAAAGCGTATCAAAACAACCTCCCCTCTCTTTCTGTGTCCTGCATCTTTAAAACAACTTTTTTCTTTCATCCCCTCAACTTTCCCTTTCCTTTCCATTTGTGTTATGCTTTTATATAAACCGTCTGATGCCTGTTTTTCTCTGAATGCCTATAAACTTTGTTTTCTAATTCTAACAAATCCAAACACAAACATACTGAATCCAAAGTATTTTTAGTGGATTTTTGTTTTGTTTCTTTTAGTTCTTGACCACCAGCCATGAACAAATTCCAGAGGCTCCAGAAAGCTGCTTGTGTCTGTAAGATGAGAGTAAACTTAACACATCAGTAGATTTGGGGTACTAAAGGAGGTGTCAGGAATAAAACAGTTGCTCTGCTATTACTGGTAAGGATACAAGATTTATATATTTTTCTGCATGCACTAGGCATGCAGCCTAGCTTACATCACTGTATTTCACTGCATGATAGGGCAAGAGGGAATGGCTTTAAACTAAAACAGGGGAGATGCTGGTCAAATGTTACTAATTTTTTACTCTTTACTTTTCACTCTGAAGCGCTGGCATGGGCTGCCCAGAGAGGTTGTGGGTGCCCCATCCCTTGGAGGCATCCAAGGCTGGGCTGGATGGGATTTTGGGCAGCCTGATCTGCTGGTTGGCAACCAGCCCATGGCAAGGAGGTTGCACTTAAGTGATCTTTGAGGTCTCCTCCAACCTAACCCATTCCATGACTCTATAATTCTATGATTTTACAAGAAAGAGAACCAATTATCAGCCGCCGACCAGTCACTTCAAATCCCCTGTAGATTTCATCATCGGTTTCAATGGTGTTTGCAAGGACAAACAGAAGAATTTTATTTTCAAAGGGAAGAGGGAGCAGCGCTGCTAAAACAGCATTGCTTCCAACCCCTGCGGGATGCAAAAATAATCTGTGACTGTGACTTCAGTGAATTCAGTTAAGTACAGTTAAATTGCATCACAGATCCGTCTTTCGCAGATCCGCAACAGTTAATGAACGCGGGGGGGAGAGCAGATATTTCTTCAAAACAACTCATCAAGGAAGCTGCCTCTCCTTAGCAGATGTAAAGGCAGGGCCCAGCGCAGGAGCTGGCAGCAGCAGATGGTGCCTGAGGGCAGCTTGCTGTCTCCTGCTCCTGGGGGTGAGGCTGGGCGAGACGGGAGGTGCTGGGAGGTGGGGGCTGTGTTTTTCGGCAGCAGGTAAAATCCATTTGTCACACCAGCTCCAACTGGGCTCTCAGCACAAAAGTTAATATCTGAAACCAATGAGGCATTCTGCGCTCCGACGGCAGCGAGGCGGGGAAGCTGGGAGCAGCGCCGAGCCCCAGCCTCGGTCAGCAGGGAACGATGGCAAACTTCTCCTCCTGAAAGACAGCCTTTTCCTCTCTCTTTTCCAAACAAATAACAAAAAAAAAAAAAAGAAAAAAAGAAAAAAAAAGGGTATGCAAAGGGAAGTGTTTTATCTTATTGCACCTTCAGGGAAAGAACACCAAATGACGAAAGAGAGCGTGTTTTCTTTCTCTGTTCTCCACACAACAACATCAGTAAGCTCATAAAAGAGGCCCCTGCTTTCTCCCTCTCTGAAATACAGACACATACACAGCACCAGCAATAAATTTCCATTGCCTCCAACTTCTAGCACTGCCAAGGTATGTGCCACAGACTGCATTTTTATGAGCCCGTCTTTGACTGCCTGGATTTCGCCTTCATAAAGAAGAGATTTTAGTCCATTCTGTCTATTTATTTTGTGTAGAGGAATCAAGGTCAATAAACCACGGAGAAATTCACTCTACCTTATTCCATTTCACACTTTTGTCATCCACGCTTTATCGAGTATCTGAATGAATTTTTAATATCGTGCCACAAAATGCTTTGGTCTTCTATCATATGCTGGGACTCTATAAATCTGATAACACTTGGGAGTTCTCAAATATACTCAGCACTGAAGAAACAGCTTTAAAGTTTAGTCATTCTGATGAAATGTAAGAGCTTATATCAGTGACAGGTTGACAGAAAAAGCTGTTTTCCTTTCCATTTCACAGACTTCCACGTATGAACGCCATGAAACATGTCAGGACTTTCTCTGAGTCTATGAAGACAGCGATGGCATCTGCTCCCAGTGGGGAGCCCTTCTAACCAGTAATACTGTAAAATTTCCTGATTCTGAAATCTGATTGACAGTTGCAGGAAGGGCAGGGAGGAGGTGTTTACTGTATTTCATAGGAGAGCATCAATTGCTTGTCTTGGCACATGATGTATATTTTTATGGCATACAATGCCACTTTCAGCATTTTTTTTTTTTTTTTAAGTAAAATGTATTCGTGCTGGCTGAACAGGTTTATAATTTCCCGTTGCTGGAAAATATACACATCTTTTAAAACTAGGCATTAACCCTACATGTTCATCTACAGTTTTAGGTAAGGTAAAAGAGAAAGACCTAAATAGGGCTGTAAGAAAGAAGGGGACAGACTCTTCAGCAAGGTCTGCTGTGATAGGAAAAGGGGATATGATTTCAAACTAAAAAGAGGGGAGATTTAGATTGGATATAAGGAAGTTCTTTACAATAAGGGTGGTGAGGCACCAGCATGGGTGACCCAGAGAGGTGGTGGATGCCCCGTCCCTGGAGACACTCAAGAGCAGATTGTGTAGGCTCTGAGCACCTGATCCAGATGTGGTGTCCCTGTGCACTGCAGGGGAGTTGGGATAGATGGCGTTTAAGGGTCCCTTCCAACTCAAACGCTTCTATGATTCTATGACCTTACGGAATCCTTATGGATTCCATGGCCTAAAGAACACATGGACATGTTGATCCCATCAGCAGCCCAGCACAGAGGTACACTGGCTGACTCCACCTTCTAATAACAGCGGCTATAGGAGAGATCCATGCACTTTATAGTCTATTAAATATTACTTAAATGCTGTGGTCAAACTGAGATCTCATTGAGTGTATTACATTTTCCTACCTGCTCTTTTGACACACACATAGCTATGGTTTGCAGAAACCTGTCTGAATTGCACACAAATGCTTATCCCAGCTCCAACTCAAACTTTCAAGCAGTTAATCCCACTTGCCTGCATGGATGGGAAGTCTAAAGATCGTGCTTGTTCCTTATTCCATTGTGTACTATAATACAGCAGTTTTCCACTTGTGATTTGCTGAATTTGAATTCCGAAATTGCACAAATGTCCTCCAAGAGGAATCCAAAGCATGAGCAAGAATAGCAAACCAACAGCCAATAGCCTTAAATTTACTGGAAAACTCTGCACCTTCCAAAGGAAATGTTTAGGGATGCAATTCAAAAAGCCTTACAGACTGCTAAAAGCTTCCAACCGTACCAAAACCACAGCTCCTCCATGTTCACATGGCAGTGCAAACTCTTCCTTAAAAAAAGGTGAAGCAACAACCCAAACTGCTTTTGCTGTCCTGCCATTCCACCAACTCTGAGAGCACTAAATACAGAGCAAAGGACAGCCTGGGTTGTGTGCCTTTGCAGGAGGTGGCATTAAGCCTGAATTACTTAATAAATGAAGTAGAATGAAAGACTGCAGTAAGCACTGTGTCGATCCTGGTTTAGAGACCAGATTTGCTCATGTACACAGAGCTAGAACTCTTCTCAGTTTCAGTTTGGGGAAGACTGGAAAACAAGAGATTTTCACAATCTGATTTTCTATTTTCAAGTTCCCCTGAAATCGTCGTGAATGAAAGAGGGGTTCAAATGCTCATGCTCAATAGCTGTATGCCAAGGTAAGGTCTAAGGTCTAAAAAGTTGGTCTAAGGTCTAAAAAGTTCAGATTCATTGGGAATCCGGCCATGGCCCATTAGACTACAGAAAAGACATCCTAATAACTGAAGGTACTCTGAATCTGGAACTACTGAGGTTACAAAGTGTGGGATGTGTAGGAAAACCTTCAGTATATTCTTAGAAGCACTGTCATATGACATATTTTGTCATTGCATTTAATCTTGTCCTAGTAACTCTATGACATAGGAGTGCATTCAGGCATTCTATTCTAGCTGCTCTGCTTCTGATTCAGATAATATTATGGATAGCTGTAACAGATGGCATTCACGATAGTGCTGCTTTACAAGACAAAGCTCCCACTCTTCTCCCTTCTGCTTTTTCTTTTTTCTGTCTAACTAAGGATATGTCAAGGTGAAATAAAGAGGGGTTCAGGCCCTCACACAGCAGCAATGACCACCAGAGCACGGCATTTGTGGTAGCAAATAGCAGAGATAGGTGAAGAGAAATAACAAACACCGTTTGAAAGGATGAAGCAAAAGAAATGCAAACTAAATAGCAAAAATGAAGGATGCACCCAGAAACTCAGGTGATCACATGATTGGAAAAGACAAAGTTACCTCTTATAACCACTCTTTCAGTGGCAAGGACAGAGATTGGCAGAACCCACAGATGTTAACAGACATGATTCTGACAGTCCTAGGGGTTGTCAGTGGGTAGGAGACTATTACAAGAAGAGACTTATGGCATGCTCCTACTGATCAGTCGAAGAGCTATTGATCCTTGGCTGCCAGGAAATACCTGCGTACATCAAATGTGTACAGCAAGGACACACACTATGCTCTTGACAGCTTCCAATTGCATGGGCTGTGTTCTTGTGATAATTATGACAAGCTCATATTGACACATGTGAAGTTGCTCTGTGCTTAGCATGCTGCTCGTTTTGTTGAAATAGAATCATGTTCATTTTGGAGATAAACATGGTAATGTTAGCAAAAGTTTCAAAGGACTTCCAAGTTAATTGTGGCCTGCAGCCTCCCAGGAAGCAAAAAAAAAAATCCTCAATTCGACACCTCCAATTTCATAAAACTGAGTTAGATACTTCAGGAGGACAAAGTGCAGCATTTTAGGGGTGGAATTTCAAAGGAGAACTCTACAGGGCTATTTTCCTATTAGCGTGATTAGCATTCAGACATAGTTTATCCTTGGGTTGGTTTGCATTTTGAGAGAGATTCAGAGGATAAGCAATTTATAAAAGTCTCTCATACCTCCCTGTTCCAACCGCTTCAACCACAGCATAATCTCAGCAGCACATGTTCTCCCAAACACAGAGCTCTACCAGCTTAGATCTTGTAATTACTGTTCTTCATCAACACAATCTGAAGGGTATAGCTTTAGAGTTTTTGCAAACTATTTGCATTTTTTTTAATTATTATGGCTTAGTGGGGAAAGATTGGTGGTTGGTGGATGGTGGGACTGGATGATCTTGAAGGTCTTTTCCAACCTTTGTGATTCTATGATTATTACTATTACATGTAATAGACTGGGACTATCAAAGAATTCCCTTCTATTCAGGGCCAAATAAAGAGTGCAGCATATAACATACTGTATGGCTCTGAACGCTATAGTCAGGACAGGAAAACAGTCGGAGTAGTTATTATCAGTTTGCTTTATAAGTATGTTATTTACAATACGCAACAGATGTTCTCCGAATGTTAATGGGAAAATACAGGCCTTTTATTTATTTCTTTTCTGACAGACCAAAAAGTGCAACTAATATAATAATAATCTTGCAAAATCCAAAGATTACTTCACAATTTGGAAAATGCTATGTTGAGTCATTAGTCTTATTATCTGGTATTTTCATAACTCACTAGATAAACACTATAAATTATGATTTCCTGGTAATGATCCCTTATATGTGCAAAAACAGGCTTCCAAGAAATCTCAATTAAGCCCTAAGAAACAGTGGTCTTAAATTAACCCCAGCCCCCAAAGTAATGCAATAATGCACGTACGTGTGTGAGCATGCACATGTGCATGCGCTGCCCTTCCCTGAATGGGAAGGATTAGAACTGCTGGGCTGGAAGTTATATCTCCTGTGCTGCTAACTGCTAACAGAATGTTTTCTTTAGCTCAGTGCTTTTCAGTCTGTCTGCAAACCCAAGGGATCCACACGCTCTTCGTCTGTGGGTCTGTAAATCTGTTTCGGTTCGCTTCACTGTACCGAGTCCCTAATTCCATCAATAAAAGCTTAGGGGAGTCCATCTGTTGAAAAAAAAAAGAGTGAAAGCTTCTGCTGTAGCACCAAGCCCTGATCTTCAGCACCAGGAGCTCTAAGTTCTTTCTTGGTGTTTGCTGTGGAGTTATAACTTGCCCAGCACATCGGATTACGTGGGTAGATAAACCTAAAACAACAGGTCTGAAATGTGAAAAGGTTATGTGATCTCAACTTGAGAAAGTCGTGGACAAGATCAGCACGGTAGGGTGCATGTTCTGATGGGGTTTTTTCAATCTTCATTTGGAAATTGATCTTGGACGCCAGTAGCTCTTCCCTTTCAATAGTACCTTATCTGATGTTTCTAATGAATTACACAGCATTGACAAGTGGTGGGTACTGCAAAGCACAGAAAGCTCGGCTATCCGTGCTCTTGTACCTTGTACAGCCACTAAGATAGCCTACAAAATACTGGTGAAATAAGATCAACCTGAAATTGTAATTTCTTAACCAATCCTTTGGGGAGAAAGTAGAAACTAATGCCTTTGTTATCTTACAAAGCACACTACTGAGAAGCATATTTTATATATTTTTTGGCGCGCCTTCCAAAGAAAACAATGTTTGTGCACACAGGCTGTCAGTTCACCCAGTCCTAATCGTTTTTCAACCCTCCTGTTCCCTTCCAATGAAACCTGATAGAGATCTAAAAACCATCGAGTTATGACAAGTTTCATGCAAACCAGTAGCACTAGTAGGGGAAAGGCAGATACTGCTCAGTTCTTACAAGTGTATGCTGTCCTCCTGGCCAAACTGAGATGGAATATGCAACGGAGTCAGCAGCATGCAACATGTGCATGGCAGAGCGAAGACAACAGGGCTCCATAAAGTGGGACACAAATCTAAGGCAGTTGGATTTCACTATTTTCCCCGCATGTAGAACAGTTTGTTTGAGCAATGCGAGGACAACGAGGTGTGATGTGGTTGTATGGAACTAATTAAGGGATGCTCATTTCAAATAAAGAACTCACCATCTCTACCCAAAGAAATCCAGTTTGACAATATTGCAAAGGAAAAAGTCCAGATTCTCCCCTAGTTTCCCTCCCATCTCAGCACAGCAGTTGGGAAAATAACATTCATTGCTATTGTACATGACAGGTAAAAGAAAAAAAAAAAGCAACAGCCACATCTGGTATCATTAATACTTTAGCAGACTTCCTATTTTTAAATTAGTATCATTCTGCAAGCAAAATGACAGCTCCTCACAGCGCCTATGAATCCGCAGAAACAAAGCAACAAACAAAGCAGCAGTTTACACATACAGCTGCCGACAGCTCTGACAGCCTTTCAAAGCACTCCCGCGCACGAGCCCAAACCTGCAGCAAAGAACACCAGGCTGGCACTTCCCTCGGGATTTTACAGGTGAGAAGCAAGCTCGGGAGCTGCTGGCTGCTGGCAGGAGCCACCTGGGGCTCAGCTGTGGGTACCAGCTGCACACGGACATGCGGTGGGGCCAGCAGGGAACCAGATGGATTTACAGGGCAGCACTAGTGAGCTCGCTGCGACCCATTCCAGCTGCTGTTGGAGAGGTATCTCTCAATGAACTCCATGGTGGGACACGTCTCCTGCTCAGCGGATGCTCTGTTGGACTTTCTGTGCTTCCATTCAAGGATGAATGCCAGAAAAACACAATGGGGGAGACCAATGCAAGGTGTCTGTAGCGGCAGCGTTCGGCAGCAAGGAACGGAGCCAGCCCTGGCCCTGCACACTGCATCTCTTGGCTCCCAAGGCAAATGCTCACAGCATCGCTTCTGCGACACCAGGGTGCATACACACAAATGAGCTGTGAGACAGACTGCAGGAAATATCCGTCTCCTGAGGTAACCACAGGCTTAAAATTAGGCTTGAGGATGACAAAAAAGCCTGTCTGCCCGCATCCTGACACGTCTCATCCATCTCGGGGAGTTACCAAGCCCCATCTCCGCTGCTCACTTACGTCAATGAAATCAAGCAGGCTCTTGAAGCGGCTGCAGGAAGTTCTCCACATGTTCACTGAGGCATCTGGAACAATTCCCGTTATTTAATTCTCGCTTGGTTGCCAACTCAAAACACCAAAACAGAAAGCAGAGACGTTTCTCAATCTTTCCTCATGAGGGATTTACATGGGTAAAACCCATCACAGAGTAATCATTCTGGACATATTTACAGATGAAATTTTCCATTGGATTTTCCAAGGTGCTCCGTCTTATTGCCAATCCAGTCGTACCACAGCTGTACAAAAGGGACACACAGCCACCCCTGGCTTGCCACTACGTGCTGCGGATAAAAACAATGCCCCATCTGGCTTCTATGGCTAACTGCTACCCACGCTACAGTTGTAGATAAATAAATCAGTGTACACAAAGACCCACTAAGTCACAGAAAGTCTCTGCTGGGAGCTAATTTGTGCAGTTCTTTTACGTCAGTTACCGTAGGACTTGGGGAAAAGCAATCCACCACGAAGACAGAGGTCAGATTTTAATCTCAGTAATTAAGAAATGGGCCCTGATTCCTGGCTAATAAATCCCTTGCTCGCTTGTTCCTACCTAAGGACCTTTCCAGATCTGGATTTCTCCAGCTCTGCACTGACTGCTGTTGCTTTTCCCTTACTCAAATCATCCCTGAAAAGCCTTTGGTACGTCCTACTGAACCCCCAGCTTTTATTTTCCTCCACTCCAGCTCTCTCTTTTAAATTTCCTACTCATACACACAGTAAGTACAGCAAGAATGGAGGCTGCAGAACACCCAATCACCTCTGGGTAGGTTCTTCTACTATGTAACCCGTACCTTTAGAAATCTCCACATTTAAGAAGCAGCTTGTTTCAGGATGTTTTGCATAGAATTAGTCTGGAGGAGGAGAGGCTCAGGGGTGGCCTTATGGCTCTCTACAACTGCCTGAAAGGAGATTGTAGGGAGTTGAGGGTTAGCCTCTTTTCCCAGGTAACGGCGACAGGACAAAAGGTGATGGCCTTAAGTTGTGCCAGGGGATGTTCAGGTTGGATATAAGGAAAAATTTCTTCTCAGAAGAGTGGTGATGAACTGGCACAAGCTGCCTAGGGAGTGGTGGGGTGACTGTCCCTGGAGGTGTTCAAGAAACATGGAGACAGGGCACTGAGGGACATGGTCAGTGGACATGAGCTGATGGGTTGATGGTTGGACTAGATGATCTAATCGGCCTTTTCCAACCTTAAGGACCCTATGAATATCATGTATTACTTCTCTATACCTCTCCTCCTGACTTCACATTCACTTCATGCCTGGTTCAAGAAGTTGGATAGCAAAGCACAAGTCATGGAATGGACTGCCATTACATCCTCATTAAATCCGCTGCTTCGCTGAGCCTTAAAAGTAAATCTGCAGTGATTATTTTCAGCAGGGGAAAAAAATCTGCCAGTAACTCATCTGAAGCCAAGCAGAATGCATCATAAGCACTTTTCTGACCAAAGGAAAGCATTACTAAGTAACAAGTAACAGAGGAACTCTCCATGTTGGTTCTAAGACATCTGGAAGACAGTATCCTGAGTAGCGATCCATACATACACCTCACCAGCTAGCAGACAAACCATATTACCCTTTAATAAAGGAGCAGATAATATAATTGCAAATGCAGAAGCTTGAATTTCCAGGGAACCTTCTAAATTCAGGGCTTTTGTGGCTGAGTATATTTTGTCATGCCTTGAGCAGAGCAGAGCAGAAACATCAACAAATGGGAAGGGAAAGTCCCATTAGGGCTCATGCTCACAGTAGCTTCCAATGAGACCCCCAGCAACAATGTCCAGTCCCTCCAGACAGAAAAGATGCTTCTGTGACTTCTCCTGACCCAATTATAGGGTCAAAACATGGCATTAAGGCCAAGCATTGTGCTCCTGGCTACAGCCCTTAAGATCAGGTTACTCTGGAGTGTGCTGGCATTTTGGGCCTGGGTGATGTATGTTTGCTGTCAGTGCAGAAATAACAGGCAGTGCATTGGAGCGGGCCCCACCTGCCGAGCAATATGTTCTCCATCCCTCGGGCTGTGCTGTGTGCCGCTCGGCTAGGAGAAACTTCCACCCACCCAGCACATGGCAGGGCAGGAATGCACTCCTATGCTCGCCTACGGGAGGACGTGCCACAGAACTCCCCTTGCTGTGACAAGAAAATCACTCCCTCTTATGTATTTACCTAAAAAAAAGCGAAAGAGGGAAAAAAGGGGAAAAAGAGAAAAGAATCACAGCCCACTGATTGCATACATCATGACCGCAATTGGCAGAGAAGTTGGCTTGTTGATGATTGATTCATGAGCGCCTGTTACAAGCCAAGAGAGAGAGGAGATGGCAATACCCTTATTTATTTACTTGGGAGGCTCTCCCAGGCCCCACAGGAGACTGCAGGTCAGGCTGACATGCAGGAGGCTGCTCCCTGCCCGTCGCAATGCAACACTCATTTCAACCATGGTTTGATGGATGCCGTGCTCCACACCACGTGGTGTTTTCTCATCACAGACAGGCATCAGCAGGGCAAGGAACCAGGATGCATCCTTTTTGGGGAGGGGAGGTGTGCATTTGTTATGGTGCCACTGAAGTGCTGGCAGGTCGAACGCAGATGAGTTTTGCTCGTTCATGCGTTACTGCTGTCTCCAACACGGCTGGTGCCACAACGCCTCAGGGCAGCCAAGTGGTTCCCCACCCTCAGCAAACACACACGGGGAAGGACAAGCTCTATCCCATCTGCTGAGCAAGCTCACTGCAGGTTGCATTAAACGCATAATTAATAGTTTCAGACTAAATACATGCAGCCTTCCTGTTTCACTTCCAAAGAGCAGAATCATAGAATCATCAAGGATGGAAAAGATCTCTTATGAACATCTCGTCCAACTGTCCACCTACCACCAATACTGCCCACTAACCACGTCCCTAATAGCACATCTACATGCTTCTCAAACACCCCCAGTGACGGTGAGGAAACAGCCTGAGTGTTAAATCCCTTTTTCTTATACCAGTGTCACTTGGAGCAAGAACTTCACACTTCAGAAATGCACTTTGTGTATCACTGTACAACAAAAGAGTTTCAGAACTTCATCCACAGAGCAGCAGGCTTTCGCTGTGCCAAATTTCCTATAAAATAGATTCTTCTGTATTTTGATAGGCATCACAAAGTTTATCAATAACTACTGGCTAGATTAAATTGTGTATTAAAATTAATACCAACCAATAAATAAACATGGATATTTCTTTAAGCTTCATGAAAGGACAGTCATGGAATGTGGATGGACAGCAGAGGTTTAAACGTTCGTGGGTTTTGATATTGGAACAGATGAAAGTTCAGTTTCCAGTTTTAATCATTTACAGGATGCTCCTGTTACTGTACAGGTGGAGAGTTCACAGAATCACAGGATGGCTTGGGTTGGAAGGGACCTCAAAGATCACCTAGTTCTATCCCCCTGCCACAGGCAGGGCTTCCAACCACTAAACTGGGCACTCAATCAGGTTGCCCAGGGACCCATACAGTCTGGCCTTGGGGTCTCAAACACCTATAAATAGGTCCTATTTAATACAGGTGTGCATATTCTTGCTATTAATTTAAAAGACTTTCAAAGACAACTCAGTATAAACTGACTTTCCAGTGACATTCACTTATGCACAGAAACAAACCTGAGATCCCTCAGAACATCATCCATAATAAATTAGAGGATCTGAGTGACCACGATGAAGACCCCAAAGCCCCTTACTGCTCCAGGGAGGCGATTCTGGATGGGTTGAGGCCTGAATGCTCTCCTTAGACGACCCAGCTTTGTGCTGAACTACTTGGTTGTCCTCTGATGGCAGGGTTTGGGCTTTTGAAATGATGTGCACAAAGGCAATTATGGTCATCTCTTCTTTGGATCCCCTTGTTCAGCGTCCGTAAAATGAAATGAACTCACACCCCACTGGTTCCTGAGCAGCCCTCACGTGTTAAAGACTTACGGTCATGGCTAATCTGTGACAAACCCGGGAAGTGTAATTAGCCCTGCCAAGCCATCTGTCAGCATGAGAGACTTGAACGGTATTTGGAAAAAGCATCTAAACATGCATGTGCTTGTCCTAAGTCCCAGGCCATCAAAACTTGGCCAACAGCTGGGCAGAACAGGAGCTGACACTTCTGCTGAAAAGGCCAGAGAAAGAATTGGCTGCTAATAGAGAGAGGCACCGAGTATCAGTCACCACTGCATCCTGTTATAAACCATCAGCCTCGAAATGAAAGCAAGTGATGGTGATTAAAGCTGCCCTGCCACTCTGGCAGTGAAGACCCGAGCTCCTTCAGCAGGAAGGTGCCTGGCACAGGGGAAGGGCCAGTCCTGAGAGCCCTTCACATCTGCTGTCCTCCAAAATGACAGGGGACAAACGATCGTGCCAAACGACTGCTGCTCTAACACCTTGATGTCAGCCGTTACAGTTTGCCACAGGAACTCAGGTGGTTCTCTTATTGTGCTTTTCCTCAAAAAAACTCATCTGATGGATTTCACAGCAGAAGAGTGAGCAGGCAAAGGAAAGGGAATAATGTTTGTTTAAGAATTTCTATAAACTACAAGGCATGCAGGTTTGATGCTTATGGATTATCCACAGCGTAACAGGTAAAGATGGCTAAAATCCAGCCAGGTGTGTGTATGGTCAGTAGATGCCCAAGGGTCAAAGCTCACAGTTAAAGGTACTACATTCATTGTCAGAACTGTCTATAAACATGATTACAGTGACTTTCGTTAACTCAGTGATTGCCAAAATCTGCTGCTATTATAAAGTAAACCTTTTTCAGGGAAGAATCATAACGTAGTTGAGAAAAATGCTGACAAGCTCTGGAGGAAGAAAGAAACAGAGACTTTTGCTTTTCTTTTAATGGTTTTAGTGATCTGAGAGACTGTCAGCAATGACAGTCACCTAATGCTGAGTTTTCACATGGAGAGACTCAGGATGTGCTCACCATCAGTTACCCCACCTCAGCTCAGGAAGGATCATCAGGGAGGATTCTCTCCAGGTTGATAACCAGGGAATGATTTGTTGGATTTTTTTTTTCCCCACACTCCAATTTGATCCAGGCACTTGGCTGCTTTGATTCCAGCTCCTCTTTTATTTGGGGCAGTTGTGGGATGGGATGGGATGGGATGGGATGGGATGGGATGGGATGGGATGGGATGGGATGCTCCACTCTGCACAGGCTGAGCAAGAACCAACATCAGCATCCCACAGCACGTGCCACGGGATCTTCCACAGAAGCCATGCTCAGACACAGCGTATCTGGTCTAAAATTAACTATTTGAATGCAATTTCATTTCCACGTTACAGACTTTGGATTGAGGAATAGCAACATGGAAAAAAGAGAAACGCTGAAACCTTGTGAATCACCCTGGAGCACAACTGCCATCTTCCAGGAAGGGCTATCAGTCCTGGTATCATGAAATTGTGCCACAAATACTTGCAGCTCAACTGAAATACACAAGTCCAGATACATGAAAGAAGCTAGATCAGCTAACAGACGTCGTTTTTTTTTTACATCATTGAGTACTTTGACCCATCACTGTCTTTCAGAACAGGAATTACTGGGAGGGTTATCAGTAGGCACAGCTAATGATGTAGTCAAGCTTTTTCTACATACAGTTGAAGTATGTTGTGCAGTTGAAGTAGAATATATTCAGCTACTCGATTTCTCATGTACTTTTACAACTCCCTCAGAAACTGTGTATATGCACAACCTTAACAGAGGATTATAATCCAGCTACAGTTGTGGAAAATGAGAAAGCTTTTTGGCTTTCAGATGGAATAGTCTGCTGCAACCTGACCAAACACTGGCAGTCACTAGAAGGCCTTTCAGTTGATCTAACCACATTTCAGAAAGTCTCTACTTGTAAAAGGAACACATTCAGGGACATAAAGAGAGCATCCCTGTGGTACCATCATACATGCCGAAGATCTACTGATTATTAAGACACAAATTTGCTCTGTAGAGCCTCAAATTAATTGAAGGAGAGTTCAGCTGCTCCAAAGAGATGATTAACATCAATTATAAATTCCTCTTCCCATTCTCTTGTCTGTATTCAATCTCAGCACTAGAACTCCACTGTAACAAAATACCAATATTAAAAATGAGTAGCCCTAAACTAGTCCGTCAATTAAAAGAACAGAAGAAACATACATCATATCCAACATACATGAGTGTACGTTCTCTTTCAAGACAGTAGACCACTCTGTGCACGAGACTGCGCTCTATCATTTAGGAAACATTAAGGGTGAAGCAGAAGCAACAAAAAACAGGATTTTGTTTTCTCACAGATGAAAAAAGGCAGTGAGTTTGTGGGTATATGTGCTGGCTGAAGAAGGTGTTTGTTTTAAATCTGTATTTGTTGGAGTTCTCTAGAGGATCAGAGAGTGGGAATGAGAGATCTTCACATCTAAACCAAAGGACTTGAATGCAAAAGACATGAAGCAGGAGTGGTGCAGCGCTGGTAATGACAAACGGAAAGAAAGTAGAGAAAGGTTAAGAATGGCACAGCTAAAATCCTCTTCCCCTTTCAACTTCTTGAGCTTTACACTTTTAATCCCAAGAGCTCTTCAGTTTTCTACCGTGTCTCCAAGGAAAAGCAGAGAAGTCTGGATTGGGTATTTCTAACAGAAAACTGGGAAGAAAGAAAGGAGGGAAAGAAAAAAAAAAAAAAAAGCTCAGAACAAAACAAACAACCTTTCAAAACGTTTTGTACAACCTAACGAAGCAAATGGGACACAAGCAGGTGGCTTTTTTTCCTCCCTTCCAGGTCACCTTTATCCATGACACACAGCAACAAAAGCAGAAAAATGAAAGTTAAGGCCAACAGCCTGTCCTTAACTCGTCCTGCTGTGCTTTGGTACTGCAGGGCTCTCAGATTAATGTGGATGTCACACAGCATATGCTACAGAAACGAGGCACCACAGGACGTGCAAAGAATGGAGGGTTAAGGCTTTGGGCACTCTTATCAAGGTAAAGCTCACAGACCCGAAATGGTACATCTCTGAGGATTTAGGCTTTTGTTACTTGGATCTCTTCCCTTAGATTTGCAGGCAGGAGGATTGCTGTCATTGAACTTGTGCATCTGGCTTTCCCGAGCACTGAATTATGCAACTTTGAGTACCGTCGCCTTCATTTCTAAAGCAATCTGTGCATTCTGGGGTTCGTGAGCATGTTGAGATTCCCCAAATCTCTGATCTTCTTAGCCAGGTGCACAATGCCACGGAAAGCTTTTGCACAAGCTCATTGTTTGCCTCGCAGAGCATACAAAAGACTTTTCAAACCAGCAGAACATAAAGTATCGCGTGTTGTGCAAACGCTAAAGGAAATTATTGGGGAAAAATGAAAGTCTGGTGTGACAATGAGAAGAAAACCATTCAGAAGCCTTATTTTTCAAGATCAGTCGAAGATGTTGGAAGCTAAGAGCTAAAAAAGTGCAAGTCTCTGTGTGTTTCACACTGGAGAAAGGCAACGTGTTAATGACAACTACTTACTTCATCTCTGGGTCAAAATCCATTTCAGCAGTACCACAACTGTTACATCTGTTGTAAGTATGGTGTCAATAACTGGAATACATAAACAGTAACTCTCCAAATCACCAGCTGCACTCAGCATTGTGCAGGGAGGTCAATTTGAAGAGCCTAAATGATCCCCTGAGATTGAATCAAAGCAGAATGAAATCTACACCGATGGCCAACTTCTGACATGGGGTTTCCATCCAAGTCAGCAAACACAACCCTGCACCATTCCTGTCCAGCAGGGAAAGCTGAACTGTGTACTGCTTACAACCAAGCTACAGCAGGAGATGGTCAGAAACTAAATTCCACACCTTTGGCAGCCAAACACAGCATTGCACTGCCAGAGTGCTTGAGACAGGAGATAGGGGAGTGACTTCTGAGAGAGGCAGTGGGGAGTGATGCCCTGTGAGCAGGCAGCAACTGGGGCTGAACTGTTGTTTCTTCCCTGCATGCTCCCAAGACAACAACTGGCTGTGCTCCCTATAAATGTGGATAGCTACTGACAGTTTATGAGACCTTATCAAAACGTATTCTTGCTGCATTCAAGATGCTCCAGCAAACTTTGAGCTCCCCAGAAAAGGTAGGGTGTGCTCCCTATGTCTTAATTACAAGACCAGCACTCCTTGTTTCTGGGGCTAAGTCTCCAAGCAGGCTGGGAGCTCTTCCTGGGAGCTGCCTGCTCCCTGCAGCTCTGCTGCAGGTAAAGCCATGCTGGAGGGACTCTGAATCTGCCAACAGGAGATTCCTTCCTAAATAAGAGGGAGAAAAAGGAGGAAAACAAACCCCAGCTCCCTCCATCCTTGTTAGCCAGTCCTCACACTGGAGAGGCTTTATATCCACACATTTTAAGAAACCTAAAGGGAATGATAAACCCAACTCAATTTAATTGGGTGTTCTGACAGAATAGTTATTAATACGATTGCATTGTACAAACTTCCATGAAATCCCAAATGCAGTCAGATGCAGTAGCAAAAACATTTAACACCCAGCAAGCAACAAGCTACTGCTGGATTGTCAATGCTCTTCTCCTTTGCTCTTCCCCCTCCATTTCTCTCCTTTTATCCAATTCTCAAAAAAAAAAAAGAGAGAAAAAAAGCTCATCTTGAACAGCTCCTATAAATTATTCACATGATATTACAGTGTATGTCAGCAGTCTCACAGTGTTTAAAAACCTTAACTACAAGCCAATTAAAATGTAAACTGAGAAAGACGGATGGGGTTGGGTCGCTCTGGTGTGAACTTGAGCAGCTCATAACAATACACACAACTTCTAGACCTGCTAATTTGACAGCTACTTTCATCAGTAGAGGCTTTTTCTTTCTTTTCTCTCTTTCTTTTTTTTTTTTTTTTTTTTTTTAAATGCAGTGTTTCTAAGAGGACAAACCAGGCTACATGCAGCAGATTATCCCCGAGTCTCACAATGCTGTATAGGCACTCACTTTGTTAGAATCATAGAATCATTATGATTGGAAAAGACCTCTAAGATCATCTAGTCCAACCATCCACTTACCACCAGTACTGCCCAGCAACCATGATTCCAACAGGCTCAGATTGAGTTTTAACAGCAGGGAAAGAGGCCAAGGAGCCTTCCCTTTTTGGAGAGAACCATCACTGAATTTTTATAACTAAACAGCAGTAATGTAAGTGACAAATTATATTTCTTAATTGAAGTCACTAGAACACAGTATATTCAGTTGCTACAGAAAAATAAAACCCTTCCAACAAAGACATTTAGGAGTGCCCAGTGCATCAGCGTAGCAAGATCGGACATCTGCCTAAATTGCTCACTGCTGGACTACTGAGTGAGCCAGGCACAGATTAGCTTTTACACTGATAATGACACTAATTTTAATCTTCACGGGTTAATTACAAAAGCACCATTAACTCAGGTTCTGAGCATCACAGTCAGAAACACTGAGAGAAAACATAAAAGGAAATGAAAGTGATACAGACAAAGTCAATATTTAACCGGGGAAATTTAAGCCATACCTAGGCAAAATCTTGTGGAAATGGAAACATCTCCATTTCCTTCTTACCTATGCTACTTGACTGATGGGCCATCACAAATATGCCATTTCCCTTATCTGTACAGTGGGGATAACAGTGGCTTGCCTCACCTGTAAAAGTGGTCAGACCAGTGTAGAAAAACAATCATTACTTACCTGCTTGTTCTCTCTCTCCTCTTAATAAGGGTGAAACCTGTGGAAGGCTTTGCTGAGACCACCAGAGACTCCACTAATCTAGGCAGTCACTGCACTGACTACGCACACTCCTCCATTCCAATTTGATCTGGCATTCTCACATCACATGAAATTACAGCTTAATTATTGTCAGTTTCCTGTGCAAGAGAATAAAGGATGTACTGCAGTCAGAGTGGGACTGCACATAGCAGAGAGAGCAGCATCAGCTAAGGATCCACTCCTTCTGTGTGTGTAAGGGTTACCAAACACTGTGCAGCATGCTGCAGGCCGTGCCTCTGCTCCCATCCCTCTCAATAATAACCCAACATAGAATCATCATAGAATGGCCTGGGTTGCAAAGGACCACAGTGCTCTTCCAGTTCCAACCCCCTGCTGTGTGCAGGTCACCAACCAGCAGCCCAGGCTGCCCAGAGCCACATCCAGCCTGGCTTTGAATGCCTGCAGGGATGGGGCATCCACAGCCTCCTTGGGCAACCCGTTGCAGTGCCTCACCACCCTCTGAGTGAAAAAATGAGTTGGCACACACTGTGATGTCCAGCAGGGCAGGAGAAGAGGCAGAGCTGGAGCCCTGTGCATTGCGTTCTGCCGGCCCTGAGGCAAAGCAGCAGATGAGCTCCAGGGAAGAACAGATCTCTGCTCAGGAGCTGTCTTTACGCCTGTGAGCGATAACCAAAGATGGCAGAGCAGTTTTGTTCCAAATGTTCTGTGTAAAATGGGAAACGAGAGCCAAAGCAAAGAGCCATTTTTTGGTTCATATATCGCACGAAGAAAACCAATATAAGCAAAACACAGTAACTCTTATATATAAACTCATGAAAATACATTGCCTTAATAGGCTTTTATCCCACAATTCTCACATCTTAAAAGTTGTATATGATAACTTTGTATAAATTAAATCACTTTGAAGATACAGTGAAACTACTTTGGAAAGGGAAATAAAACCAAATGTGGGTAACAACCTTTGTACACTCCCAAATCCTCATTTGTAGAATGTGTATGTGAGACAGGAATAAAATCGCTTTACAGGATTCATTTTTACTGATTCAAGTCATGCCATGGTTGTAAATTCTTTGCTGGCTAGACAGCTGGAGATATTTTCATTTCAAGCCCAGGCAGTGGGGCTTTATTTCTAACAACAGCATTCACTTACCAGCTTTTCATTCTGAAAAGCATGAAGAAAATGAAGGGAATTAAGATGTGGCATCAGGAATGACAGTTCCCTGAAAACAACTTTCTGCTCACGCAAATCTCAGTTTTTGTATTGATCTTCTCTGCTTCCCTTCCTTCACCTCCTTTCTGGTGGCCACACTGCTGCCCACATTTGTCGTCTCTGCTTCCTCTCGATCCCATGTGAAAGAAATCTAAAATTCAGCACCACAAATCCAAACGATGGAAGTTTGCAATGCAGAGCTGCACACCCGAAATGCTCTCATGAATTTGGCAGAGCTCTGTCAGGGGTTTCTGACG
Organism: Meleagris gallopavo; assembly: GCF_905368555.1. Taxonomy (NCBI): domain Eukaryota; kingdom Metazoa; phylum Chordata; class Aves; order Galliformes; family Phasianidae; genus Meleagris; species Meleagris gallopavo. Next base: position 1,570,215 of record NC_139424.1, read on the forward strand.
CTCAGAAAATACCACGGGCTGGAGCTGCACATCATTTCCATAAATTGCTCACCTTGATGAAGGCTTTGCCTTTTCTGTTTTAAGAACTTTGAACCTTTCTTATCATTACTCTTTTGAAAAAGGTGCTCTTTTTCGCTTTTCTTTACAAAACAAATATTACTGGCTTGCTTCGAAACTTTAAGCCTTAATTTCTGAAAGAAGCAAAAACATACACATGCCATATTCAAGAACTGCCGACTCAAGAAAGGATTCAGCATCCAAGCAGTTTGTTAACTGGAGTTTCTAAGAAGCAACTTAATCATAAAGCCACAGCTTTCTCCAAACAATGAACTTCTGTTTTCTTCATTCACTCTTTTGTCAGCTAATTACTAGATATAAAGTGTGGAAATCGTATCAGACCCATCATTCCACCTGATTTAGATATTTAGTCCCTGTAAAGCAATACTTGCCCTAAATCTATCCACAGAAAAACACTCATGGGTCTGGCCCACAATTCCTGCCTGATAAATATCTTAGGAGCAACTTTCCTACTTAAAACAGTTCATTACAGTAGCAAGAATTACCTTATAATTGATCTTACCTATGCGTTAAACACTCTCAGCATCTTGTCAACTCTGCAACGCAGTCAATTAGCAGATAATACTGCCCACTTCCACATGTCTTATTACTTAAATGGTAAGATCAATAATTAAGAGTACACAGCACCATTAAGCACCTGCTGATGAAAGTCTGCTGGCGCGTGGAACAAATAAAGGTAATTACTCCACCTCTTCCTTCGGCTGATCCTGAGGATACCGCTTATAAACACCGACGTCCCCCAGCGCTTCAAGAATTCTTTTGGCCTTTGCTCTACCTTTACCAGAATTTCCTAATGTACAGAACAAAAAATCCGTGTGTGTGTGTGTATGTTACTTCATTTTTTTAAAAGGACCAAAGTTTTGCCTGCTCTGTGATCCCATGAATGACTGGAAGTTCTTCTGCTTGCTCTTTTAGTTGTTTTGCTGTTGCTTTTGATGATTGGCTATAAATCCAACAGCTCCTTTTTCTCTTACCTCCTCTCTGTTTGGTGGCTTAGATACCTTATATATTTTATACATGCCTACGGATCTCAGCTTTCACTCTTTTAATTGTATTTCAGAATTACTTACCCTTTTTTCCTCCTAGCCTTTGGGACTGAGTCACAAAATAGCGTACTAAAAACATGAGCTATAATGGCTGAACTGTAATACTGGATACTTAAACTGGGTATCAATTTATTACCTTCATAACAAAAATAGTCATAAAACACAGTATGTTAATCCTTTTTTGAGACAAGTGACGTAGTTCAGTACAAGCTAATTTTAACTGAGAATTTTAGTGTTCTGTCAAGGTTAGGTGGAATGAACAGACATTCACACATAATGTATTTTCACTTGGCACTATGAAAAAATATCTCATGGTATTTGTTTTGTCTCTCAATGTCACGTCTATAGAATCACAGAATATCTGGAGTTGGATGGGACCCCCAGGGATCACCGAGGCCAACTTCTGGCTTCACACAGGACCTCCCAAACCCTATGTCTGAGAGTGATGTCCACACCTCGAGCTCCAGCAGCTCAGGACCATGCCCACTGCCCTCTGGTGCAGAACCTTTCCCTGATACCCAAAAACTTGATCACACTGACACAAGGACATGCTACAGAGCGAACCACTGGCACATCACCCACCCAACGTGTGTCTATAGATATTCAGTGCTAAAAGGAAACCACACGTTGTGTTTTCTAGGAAAGACCTGGATGACTTCTGCCTTCCTTACCCTGTTATGGACTTTGGCATTTTGAAACGCCATTGTTCTGTAAAAATCTCATAGGTTAATTTTTCTTTGCACTGATGAGTAGTGAAGCTGTTTGATTCAGTACAGTTTACACTTACACAACAAAATCTCCATAATCTATAAATCCCCCATGAACTGCAAGCCGGAAGAGTGTTAAGTGTATTTATTATTATTTTGCTTGTAATCTCAATTTTACTGTTCAAAGTCTACAGTGAAAGCAAAATCCTCTTCTCTAAGCTGAAAGGGATGTAATACCAGCTCACGCTCCCAGGATACCGAACTAACTCAAAGCTACATAACAGAAAAAGTTTTCACTCTTTTCGTATGTGCAGTTTAGGATGCTTCTTCCTAAACTTCTGAGTACTCACAGAAAGTATCCCTCACATGAAGAAAGGTACATTTTTAAAAAGTAATAACCCACCAGTTCATGGAAAACTTTGCTTGAGAGCAACCTACCGGAAGTACTAATGAAAGGGCTGGGAATTATTCCAAAATCCTCACTTCAATTATCTTCTTTTTCACTCTAAATCACAGCAAAACATTCCTTTGTGCTTTTTTTCCCCTTTGAAAAGAACTGAGCCTAACTCTGATATGCTCATTGACCTCAAGCAAAGAAAATGTTTCTCTCACTCATATCAAAGAGCAAAAATAAGTATAAGAGACTTTACTGGAATTTTCATACTCAAGCTGTATACATAAATCTGGCAAGAAATCAAACCAGTTTCTCTAATATAAACTAATTTCTTTAAGCCTTTGAGGTTCTTTGCTTTGCTCTTTTCTTCTTTTTGTTGCTGTTATTGTGTGTTTTTTTTTGTTTTTGTTTTCTTTTTTTTCAGGGGGGGGGAGTTATTTTTTTCCTACCTATTCAAATATACTTGCTAGCTTATCTTTGGACTGGAGAATTACAAGTGCTTGTTCAGAAGAGCACTTAGCATCGCCATGTCACAGTATAAATAGAAAAGCCCTAGCACAGCTCTTGCTATGTCAGAGTGTTTCTGGTTAGATACCGATGCTGAAATTTTGTTTCCTCCATTTGTATACTCAGTCACTTGAGAGTAAATGAAACTATTACAAGCGTTATACTTTCAGAAAACCTATTAATGCCAAGGAAAATGCAATTGTATGACTTGTAGTTTTCTATTTAGGAGGAAATCTATAGATGTGAGCATGATATCTGTTTCCAATCTGCGTCAAAGTATGGGTGGACATCTATTTTGTCCTATTTCCCACTCCCCTCAAAACTTCAGTTTTGTATTCTGAATCCTAGAAGGAATATGCTCTGATCACTACACACTCAATCTGGCTCCTTTTTTGCCAGAAATGCTTCACCCATTTCCAATTGTCAGCAGCATAAATGTCAGATCTTGTATTACAAGCAATGAGTCATGTCTGTGATAATAAAGAAGACAATGTTTCATGGAGCAGATTCAAAGCTTACACAACACATAGATCGTCTTCTTTTTTTAATATGCTAAGAATTTTCTGTGGTTCTGGGCTCTTAAGGAAAAGATCAGCAAGTCTCCCACAGTCATCACTTGAGACTACAGAACTGTCTTTTCTATAGCCAAAAAGCTGTTTAAATTGCTGTAAATCAGCAATGTCTCCTTTAAGGAAGGAGGGGCAGCAGGAGGGGGGAGAAAAAAAAAGTTATAACAAAGTAAAGTCCATGTTTTTGAAGTTGTCTGCTTTTAGCAAGTCTTGTTCTATTTAATAGCTTCCAGAGTCAAGAAGGTCTCAAGTAGACCTGAGCTACCTAACCACAAGAGCAATTAGTTCCTCCAGACACTGTGTCTGTTGTAATGCAGTTCACTTAACTTCACACAGTGAATCAGCTCACTTTGAGGGTGTTTTTTTTCCCTTCCCTCCTATTATTTCTTTTCCTTGTCTCCAGGGAGCTGCCTGTCTTGACATCTAACCTCTACCTGCTCCACGGACCGACTACGCCAGGCACCGGCACAGAAATGAAACCTGTGCCCATCCCCTGAGAACCCGAATACACCCCCAAGTTTGCTGCCAAGCCCAGGTCTTCCAAATGCAAAATGAGCGTTGCTTCCCCCGGCTTGCTGTGACAGAAGTCTGATGAAGGACGTGGCTGCAGACCCCAACTCGTACCCCGAGGGAGGCATCAGTTGCTCAGAGATGCTGCACAGCCCAACAAGCTCAGCTGCTGATTTCAAATCCATCTCCAAACTTAGAGAAACACAACAAAAACCTGCCTGACCTAGAAACCAAAACCAGCACAAAAAGCCACTTCCCATTCTTTGATTTACGTTAAAAGCCAAATGTTTTGATAGTCTGCCTAATTAGTCTGGGATTTTGGAAGGAAATTTTCAGATTAACTAAACAGGAAATAACGCTAACAATGCTCCACCAGCTGAAGGGCGACCACGGTTAATTGAACTGTTTGCTTAAGTATCAGTGTACACAGAGCCATATTAAAGTGAAGATGCTGCCAAGTACTTGTCTTCCATTGTATAAAAAATGTCACTGGGGCACTTGAGTGCTATTTCCTATTGTCTGTCAACCCGTGTTTCTAACAGATACTACATGCTGCTAAACCTCATCCACTCGTTGCATCTTGACTCAAGCATATTGTGTACATTTTTACACTTTTTTTCTATCCTCGCACATCACTTTAACTAGACAAGTTTAAGAAAAATGTCTGTCTCCTGGTAAAAAGGAAAGCTCCAAACCCAGTAACTTTGCTGTCGTAGTAAATACTGTAGAAGAGGTGGGCAGCAAAGCAAGAGCCCTGTGAGCTTCTCTTCCCTGTTTGCTACCTACATCAATGCTGTTTTGTGACCAGGAGTGCATCCATCCATCTTTCACATTGCCCCAAAAGGCTCAGGAACGCATCTTTGCTCCTGTGAATTGGGAACACTCATTAAAATAAATGACACTTGATCTATCTTAGTGTAGAAGGTCAATTCCCGAGGTTCCTCAGTACTGTGACCTCTTGCAGACCTCTTGCTCTTACATTCTGCTCGCACGGCCAGTGCCACGAGCTGGGCTGGAGGTGCACAGGATATGAACACAGGGCTTAACGGCCCTCCTTGCTAATACAAATCATGACAACAGAAATACTGGTTGTTAAAAGGTTGTCTACAGCAGGGATCTAAATGGCATCACCGTGTTCAGTAAGGATTATTTTTCATTACTCACTATATGGAAGTGAAATTTCCAAGTGTGTACTTCACAAGGAATCCAAAGCATGCCATGATTCTGGCACCTCACCCCACAGACACTCCTCATCCAGAGCACCCAGCCACATTTCTCACTGTGCTACGCTGGTTTATTGCTCAGGCCTGCCTTGTTGAACACATCTAGTATTACTCTGTTCTGTTCTGCTGCTCCAGAAGCTGTCAGCTCATTTCTAATTGCCAGAAAGGAGATTTCCCCATCTAGCTTTAGCCATTTAATAGTGTTTAGTCTAGATTCCCTTGAAGTTCCTTCTATGATTGATGGAAAGAGAAAGGCAGAGTGAATTACCATCAAGAATGAGATACTTATCTAAGTGAAGGATGAGTCACCATCACTGTGTAGTAGAGGCAAAGAGCTAAAGGCAAGGGATAAATGTCTTTCACCCCAAAAGAAGAGAGCTGCTTTGCCCCCAGTTTCCATTTAAATGTTGGAACTGGCTCAACACCCATCACCATGGCATTACAGAAGCTCAGTAGCATCAAAACATTCAGAACATGAGAACAGACAGACAATACGTACCATCAGCAGTAGTCCTCTGAAATGCCAGTGATAACCCAACTGCACCTGGCTCTGGAATCTTTCTGCTCCCTTCCCCACTGTGTCTGAAACTCAACTGCCTACCAGACGCATCCATAAAACTGAATTCTGCAATCACTAAAGATGGACAAATTCAAGTACCCACTTCCCATCTTAGGGGAGATAAAATTAGGGAAGCAGAGGAACTTTGAGCCAGATCTGACAGTGAATGTTCAGCATAGAACTTTAAAGCAAAGACCTCACATCTGACTTCTCCAAAATGCTGTCCAGTTAAGAATGCTCTGTTCATTTAACTCTCACTCAAGTGCACTGGTCAATTTTCTATCTCGTCTAAATGCATTGTGAGTCTATTACAACCACAGTCAAAGATTTCTGTTGACCTCAAGATATGTTGTTTGTCTCATTAGCACATGCATCTAAAACCCAGCAAAGATGACATTTCTTGGATGTGCTTGTTCATATTTAAATAATCAAGAAGCACTAATGCTCATGAAAACTCTTCTTCCATCCTGTCCACTCGTTCTTACCTGTACCACAGCCATCTATTTTGGACCTGAACAGTCAGCTTGGTAGTTCCATTGAGCCAACACTGGGTGCTCTTGGAGCAAGTGCTTCCCAAAACAGGCAGCTTCAAGACTGCCAGCACAGCTGAACAGCTTCTGGGAAAAATAGTCGTTTCCTGTAAGGATGGGTTTCTGGTACCTGCATTAAGAGCAAGTGGCACTTTATTCCATAAGGGGCTGATTGCATAGCACTCACTTCACAGGTAATGGCTGTGGGTACGAACATCAGCATCAATGATTCTATTCTTTGCCATGATGAGAAGAGACAATTTGGAGAGATTATGAAAAACATTCAGCAAGGCGACACCAAATCTCAAACACGCCATTTAATTTCAACTACTTTTGACCATGTAAGACTAGCTGCAGACGTCGCATGTATGAGGTACTTCTGCAATTCTGAAGGAATGCACTTTGCCATCCCTGAATTTCTAACGTTTCTCTGAAGTACAAGTCTAATGTTCACTCCAAAGCTCTTGTTCAGGCAATGGAAACACTGCTCCAACTTGCAATGAAGCCATCAGAGCAGAGTAATAACTTGAATTGGTGAAAGGCGATGATGATAGTGCAATCCTGAAGCAGGATCTGCAAAGAGTACTAGACTAGAAAAACCTTCCACAAACAAGATCAGTTCATTGTACATGAAATGCAAACAGTGACAGAAAAAGGGAACGCTTTTTCATAAACAAAAGCATTCCCCAGGAAGTGGGAAAAAGTGAATTTATCTGCAGAAGAATGTAATAAGAAACAGCCTGTTTCAGACTCTTCTTCATTTAATTTAAAATAAACATAAACCAGATCGCTCTCCTATACAACATGGATCCTTCCCTTAGAAGGAACAGGCAGGGACTCAAAGGTCACCCTGGAAGCTCTGTTGTGGGACAGCTCAGAAGAGCCTGCAGTCTCCGTCCATGCTCTTTATGGGGCCATGCTCCAAGCTCACCATGTGCCTTGGCTCCCCGGGACCACTGGGTCCCCACTCCATCCCACTCATCCCCCAACCATCCTGCTAGTCCCCCAGCCCCTGCCATCCCATTGGGTCCCACATCCCCTGTCAGAGAATCACAGAATTGCCAAAGATGGAACAGATATGCAATATCATCCAGTCCAACTGACGGTGTATCACCAGTATTTCCCCACTAAGCCATATCCCTCAGTACAACACTTAAACATTTCCTGAACATCCTCAGGGATGGTGACTCTACCACCTCCCTGGGCAGCCCATTCTAGTGCCTGACAACTCTTTTGGAGAAGAAATTTTTCCTAACACCCAACTTGAATCTCCTCTGTGCAACTTCCTTCAGGTACAGAGCAATAAGGTCTTCCCTGAGCAGCTTCTTCTCCAAACAAACAACCCCAGATCCCTCAGCCACTTCTCAAAATACTGCCATCCCTTTGGGTCCCCCATCCCCTGCCATCCCACTGGGCCCTCGAGCCCTCAGCACCCCTAGGATGCTCCGAGGGGTTCCCACAAAGCAGTGTCTGTACTTGCATGTGGCCACGGCTCCTTCCTCAGGTGCTTGAGCCATTCGTGCTAACAGTGACAAGGGTTTCAAAGCAGAGCGGAGGGCCGGGACTTAACCTTCCAATAATCCCTCTATAGCTCTTATAGTTCAGGGTAGATTCTGTAGAATGCGCAGCGTGTCTTTGTAAATGCTCACTGTATAGGCTATATGCAGAGTTCAGCCAAAAGCACACATGCATTTCTGATTGCATCCAAAAAATTGCAAGACAGCCTCCCTCCCACCCACCCCAATTTCACCTACCTCCATTAACGAGTTAGCCAAACAATTTCTCCTATTTTGCTATATCTAGAAACCAGAGCAATTTGCAGCGTGGTATTAAAACCCACAAGGGTTCTTAAAAGGAAGAAACTCTCCATGCACAACAGCAGCTTTTGTGTCAGAAAACCACGTCCACCCTGAAGCCTTGATATGCCACATTTGAAAGTCTGAGCTGGCTTGCAGCAACTCGCTGTAACACTGACCGCTCTGAAAAGACTGCAAGGAAACCGGGCAAGAAATCTCTTCTATAACAACGAACCAGGCTTGCAATAAAAACCATCTGCAAAAAGTGCCAATTATCCTTCTCCTCAAATGATTATGTTCCATCTAGTTTTGCTGACAAGCAAGTTATGCCACATTTTAATAGGCAATAAAATGTATTATTAAATAATTAGTAGCTAAGAAACAGAAATTAGAGGGCACTTCCTTTCACATACATCCCCTCAGTACTTCAAGCTATTGATTTAAAGGCAACTCGATCCTCTAAAGAGGACAAAATGGAACCTGATACAGCAGTTTACCAGGAGACAATTACAAGGCTAATGATTGTTCGCAGAGAAATGAAGCAGGAAGAAATTCTAGAGAATTCCACCCTGCTCTGTTTTGTCTGATTCCTGTCTAAATCCCCTAAAGAGCTAAAATTCCTCCAAATCTGTTCCTTGCTCTGAGCCCATTAATTACAGTGTTAAAGGTAAAGAAGTATTGATGTCTTTCCTCTACTCCCTCCATTGCCCCCCAGGTAACGTCTGGTACTTGTTCAGCCTTTAAGGTATGGTTGCCTAACTGAAAAAAGCCCCACTAAGACCAATTAAGGCCTTTACTAAGAGGCTGAAAAGAAGACAAATGGAGGCAGAAAGCCCGATTACAAGGAACCTTTGTACAGATGTAAAGCAATTAGAATAGTCTCCAGGGCTGGCCAAGGCAGTACCTACTAGTAAAGGATTTTACAGCTTGTCTAAACTTGGAACAATCTGTCTCCCTCTCTTTTCGGTTAAGTGTAAAAGTGAACCCTATATTAGTGTCATGTATCGGCTGATAGCTCAGTATTGGTTTCCCTGAGCATGTTAAATCTGTAATGCTGGTCTCAAGATCCCTTGTGGATGACAATAGCGTTATACAGTCAGCTCTAACTTACAAGGAAAGAAGATATGCCTGATGTTAAGCCATGATAAAAAACAGAACCAGCTCTTTCAAGCTCCTTTTATTTGCCTAACACTAATCCCTAGAACGTCTCAAATTTACTACACTGTGCTGCTGCATAATTTGGCACACAATGTCTATGAGATGAAAACCTTCGTATTGCAGTTTTAATAATAAAAATAAGTTTAAGGCAGCTACTTACTTTTCAAGAACAAAAATAAAGGCATAATTGCTAGAAATGAAAACCAAGCAACCAAATGCTCTCCAGCACTGCACATCACCAATCCCACGCCCCCAGAGCGCACAGACCTCAGCCTGCATCCTCTGCTCTGCTCTGTCTGCCAGGCTGGTACCGAAGACCCCGACTTGAGCAGGGGCTGCACCTTCATAAAGCTGGCCTTGCATCTAGTGGGAATAAGCATGTGCACCCTTTGGGGAAGCAAGGACACCAAGCAGGTATCAACACCAACGCCTTACCCACCCAAGAGACATTGATGGGACTCTATCTGCCCCAGGTAGCTTCAGGAAGTACCGGCATGCGGAGTCCATACATTTATAGCCAAAGATATGTTTATTTTTCATTCACTTATTTCTGACATGGAAAGCACTTGTCTCACATTCAGAGCATCAGAGCAATAACACTTTGTATTTGCATCTGGCAATGTACCCAAGGCACTGCATGAGCAAAGTCACTGCTACCCAGCTGAAGGAGGAGCAAAACCAGAGAAAGCAGCTTCTTCCAGATCAGCTGCTGTGCTTCTGCACAAAACCAGCCTTCAAGGTAACCAACCCGCGTGAAACAGAAATGTGAAGTTCCTGGTCAATGTATAATTGTGATGGCAATATTACTGCCTCTCAAGGGTTTTGCTTCTTTCAGTATCTGTTCAAGTGGGCATAGAAATTGGCACAATGAAGTTTGAAAGAATGAGCTCTTGGGAGTTGCTGCTAACGTGCTTACTGTCCATGTCACATCTGCCAATGAATTAACCCTTCTGAGGAAACCTCTGACATGAAATATCCTGAAATAGTTTCCAAAACCAAGAACAGTGCAATATGTTTCACAGAATCACAGAATGGCCTGAGTCGAAAAGGACCACGATGACCACCTCGTTTCAACCCCTCTGCTGTGTGCAGGTCGCCAGCCACCAGACCAGGCTGCCCAGAGCCACATCCAATGTGAATTCCATTACCCCTCTTCATAATTTGATGAGCTATGGTTAGACGTGAAATAAAAAAGGAGTGTAACACCTGATAAGAGATTCAGCATTTCCTAAACTGGGAAACATTTTTCCAAAGTGATGCTGTGCTGACAGGGGCTGCTTGGTGACATGATCTCAACTGCTGCTCTGCTGACATCTTTTCAAGGTCTGGTCTTTACTGAGGTGCTAGATGGACCTGAGCACATTTAGAAATCTGCCCTTGCCATTAAATGTGCTACAGATTAAAAACCAAAAAATAAATGCAGTGATGTAGAACATCAGTTGCACTGCGTGACTTCAAATTCAGATGCAGAATTCAGTTTTAGCAATATGTGCTTTAAGTAAAATAAAGCTGAACATTTATCACAAATATCCTTTATCACACTAATGCAAATCTAAGTGTTTCTGTTGCTGGGAGAAGCAGGCAGCAGAGCTCCTGGTTGAGCTTAGGATCCAGTGCTGTAAAACAGCCTCAGAAGGCCCAAGCAGCCCTCCATCAGCCGCTCTCTGATCTTCACAGTGCTAAGAACCTCAAACACACACAGAGGATTTCCAAACAGCAAACTAAAAACCAGTACAGCAGGACATCATCCTTAGTAATGAGGTCAGCAACATACCTTTGCTCCATGCATTATTTAAGCACGTATTACTCACAGGCTGAACTTTGCACCGAGTGGCAAAGAGGAGAGGGCTAACACATGATCTCAATGCAAACCAAGCTGAGCCCAGTTAAAATCATTTCAGCAAGCATTTCATGCTAAATTCAAATCAGTCTTTCCAAAGGGAAAATCCTCCATAGCCATTATCCTTAGAGTAACTCTCTGCGCGTTCAGATCTTCTGAATTCACCTTAGATTTAAAAGCATGGGTGCAAGAGTCAATGAAAACAATAAGCACTCAACAAAGACATGAGAGTAAGTCAGATACCTGCTTCATTGCTCTGTCAAAGCTCCAGCACCACTCTCTGACTGCTGCATACCCTTCATATCGCTGCAGACAAACTGTAGCCAAAGACCTACAGTATTTACTGTCCGGTGTGCACAGCAATAGTGATTTTTGATTCTGTGCATCCCTTCCTCTCCCTCTCCCACAGGCAGTTTGCCTCGGGTAAGGCTGAGGGCTACAACGCTCTCGCCAGTGATACGTCCATGCCCTGGTGCCTGTGTCTCACCAGGGTTGAAACCACTCACTCGAGTACCTGATCAGCATCCCTATGATGCTTTCTCGCAACACTGGAAAAAGGTTTTGAGTGCTTTCGCACGGTGCCGCAATTTGACGGAATGAATCAAAATTGCCTGTGTTCCTCCAAGCCCATTCCTGAAGGAGGCATTCACCCATCCACTTATTTCCATGGTGCCCTGCCAAAGCATCACAAAAAAAGCACGCTCCAAATTTAGCTCTATTGATACATAAATATAGTCACTTCAGCTAAAGAGCCATCAAGTCACTCTGACGCTTGGTAACTTGATTAAATCTGTATTAATGTAGCAGTCTTACTGCACAGCCTTTAACACCGAGTCAGGAAATAATTAAGTTTTAAAGGGAGCTGGTGAAAGATAACGCCAAGTCTGGTTTGCTGCCGCAGCGCTGATAAAGGAAGGGGTATACAATTGAACATTAATTAGGTACAAGCAAACATCTTTGCTAATAGCTCATGTTCTCATTCCCAAAATGTCAACAACAGATATTAGTGCCAGATGCCGGTAAAATATCTCCCAGGACTGGAACTGGGACGTGGGAATAGCTTTGTGCATGCAGAGGAAATGCCAGCACTGTCGGGGGGAACTGCCACGATGCCCCGGGAGCAGCGGCTGCCCCGCAGTGCTCTGTGATTAATGGCAGTCGTGGTCACACAGTGAGGCCCTGGGAAGCAGAATTTAACCATCAGATGGCACAGCTTGAGAAGCAGAGACAACGGTGGCACTGGGAGACCAACACACAGATCAACGGAGGCTGCTATGGTTATAGAGCATCTTCACACAATAAGACCTCCACTGAATTTAGGGTGATTCAGAATAGAAAACAGAACAAAAAAACACTTCAACAGAAGCAAGAAAATCCTAAATCTTGCTGCCCCTGGAAGACTGAGGTGTACCACCACCCAAACCAACTTCCCACACTCAGGTGCTACAACTCCAGGTGTTCCCCACCCACACCGCCTTGGCTTCACTGCTGGAGTTTGATAAGAACACAGCTGGAATGGCATCAACAAAAGCTCTGAAAAAAACAACCTGTAAATAATGCATCTCTACAATGACATTTGAACTGAAGTTTAATCAAATCAAGTAGGATCCTTTCAAATATCACTTATCCTTTAACTGCAATTTCCAAATCTCTCAAATCCCGGCTTTTCTTTTAATCTCACATGAAAATTATATTACACTAATACTGTTTACATCTCATTTCCTCTTGGCCATGTAAAAATATCACTAACGACATTCCAATTCTCTCCCATTGCTCTTCTGCCTTGCCATAAACCCCGCAGGTATTCCATAGCTCCATCCCTCTCCTATGTGCTCTCTGTATCACCAGCAGTTCCTCAGTTGCTGGTCCTACACCACGTTGTGAGCACAGGGATTGTACACCACTCCTTGGCCTTCGTGGGAATGGGCTAAAAACATCCCTTCACTCTCAAACCTGTGAAATGCAGCAATTTTGATGAACTCATAAATCATGCCTACCTCCTTTCCCAAATCTGGGAAAAAGGAATGAGAAAAAAAAAAAAAAAGAGTTTATGATGTTTGGAAGAAGGGTTGGGCAACTCTGGAAGAGTACAAGGATGTCACGAAGCTCTGCAGAGGGAAAATCAGAAAGCCCAGCAAGAACTTAATCCGGCCACCCATTGTTAAAGATAATAAAAAATGTTTTTACAAATACATTCACAGCAAGAGGAGGACCAAGGAGAATCTTCTACTCAGGGACTGGTGGGCTTACCATCTCTGGAGGTGTTCCAGAACCATGGAGATGTGATACTGAGGGACATGGACAGTGAGCATGGAGGGGATGGGTTGGGGTTGGACTTGGTGATCTTAGTGGTCTCTCCTGACCTTAACAATTCTCTGATTATGAGTTTTCTTTTGGTTTTCAGTGTCATGTCAATACATTTTGCTGAGCAGAGTGTCTGCCTCAGGAAGGATGGTTGTAAATCCCACACTCTGAAACCACACTTGATGTGGAAAGCCAGACGGCTTCAGGAAGAGAAGTGCCCAATTATGGAGCTGGATACGAAGCATATCCACTGAGGATTCATCCAGGGCTGAAGCCAGAAGTGAGGCATCATTTTTACTCTCCCTGACAATGGCTGGGAACCACTGGATATTGAGTGCCCAGCTCTGCATTTTGAGCTGAGAAGCAGTCATACAGACGTACCTTGAGGCCACAACATGCCTAAGAAGCCTTTCCTGTACATGATGACCCTCTCCTTCCTGCATCCAGCTGCTGGGGAAGCCCCGGGTGCATCCCTGGGTCCTCCACAGCCACACTTACAACACACCTCTGCCTTTGCTTCCAAACAGCCATCCGAGCTCATTAGCAGCTAAATGCAATAGCAGGCGACCAGGAGACCAAATTTGCAGTAAACCCACTGGCAAAAGCAACCCCCCACAGACAGGGCTTGAATAAAGATATTTTTTTAGTGATATCTCTAATCACTGTGTTTACCTTTTGATTTCCCAGATAAAAACTTGAAAGAACATAAGAAAGGAGGACTGCCAAACTGCAAATTCTTGTCAGGAAAAGAGCAGATCAGGCAAAAAAAAAGGAAGAACTGCCACTCCCACAGGTCAGCTTGCAGCTCAGATGAGATAAACTCTGTTCCCCACACCAGTTGCCCAACATTTTTTACACGTTTAAGTCTACTGTGAAGGTTGATAGCAATCTACATCCCAAATTGTTTTCAAAGAGGCTCAATATTGTTTTACCTTGCTTGTGAGTGCTTACAACAAAACGAGTACAATTCCAATCACCGAGGTTTTACAGTGAGATTATCCACACAAGAAGCAAACATCTATTTTGCATCCCCCTTTCTAGGTTCATTTCTAAAAAGACATCCCTACATACAGGGAAATACAGACCTTGGAAACATCGTTATTCCAAGTTCAATGGTCCAATGCTCACTTCTCATGTGAGTACAAACCAGGGTTTATGATTTTGGCCTTGCTGCAGCTACTACCCACATCTGATTTCTTGCACCACGAGGACTGTGATAGTTCAGGAGGGAATGGCTTTCAACTAAAAGAAGGGAGGCTCAGGTTAAATACTGGGAAGAAACATTTTACTTAGAGGGTGGTGAGGGCCTACAATATGTTTCCCAGAGAGGTTATGAGTGCCCCATCCCTGCAGGCATCCAAGGCCAGTTTGGATGGGATCCTGGACAGCCTGGTCTGGTGGTTGGTAATCAGCCCATGGCAGGGGGTTGCAATGAGATGATCTTTAAGGTCCCCTCCAACCTGAGCCATTCAATGATTCCATGACTGCACGTTCTCATAGGACTAATTTCTCTGTGCTTACTTGAAAACACAAGATGAGGTCCAAGTCCCTCCATCTCTACCAGCCCACCTCACAAAGGCAGCAGCATGCTGTTTCTTTAAGGAATATCACAGCAGAAACACAAAATCCTTGGAATCAGTCTGAAAGAGAGGCCAAGGACATTCCTTCCCAAGCATTAGATTTGGTTTCACATGAGATGATTAGACTCATCCATGCTAATTACACTAGAAAGAACTAATTAGAAAAATCTACCATACAGCTAATGAGGGCTGGGCCTTAACTATCTCAGTGCTTAATTTTTCAGGTTGTAAAATATTACCTTACCCTCCTTCCCCCCTCTCTGCGTGCCATCACCATGTTAATTCTTGTAATAGCGTTGATCATTAAATACCTACTGAAGAAATATTTGTTAATACCTGCAAGTGCCACATTTTTAAACCAGCTACGCTCTAATGGCTTCTCCATGTAATTAAGGTATCAATAGGACAGGCTAAATTCCCTGCCAGTGGAGGGGAGAGAGCCAGAGGATCTACCAGCAGCCTCCAACGCTGCCCACTAAACCTGAGCCAGTGGCAATGGGTAATATAAAACTGCTAATGAATTCTCTGCAGTTCTCCAGTTCAGCCTTTTCAATAAATACACTTTTTTTTCTCCCCCTGGGAATAATGCAGGATAAGAGATTTCATGTGTAATATTATCAATGTGGAAGGAGAGTTTATTAAAAAGCAATGATATCACCTGATAAAGACTAACATCTCTGCCAAGGGTTATAGTATTTAGCAGGAAGCTGATGGAATGAGCGTAATGAAAAGCTAATAAATCACAGTCCTTCATTATACAATAAACTCATTAAGTTACTCCTTGAAAATGGCAAACCAGACATAGCAGAATATTGCTAGTCGAGTAATGTTAAAAGCTTTCCTAGAAAATATAAATTCAAAGCCAGCCTTTGAATTTTACTGTATTTACATACTTAGTGTCCATTGGAAGTTTAATGAAGGATATTAGGAAATATCTATGTGATGCAGCATCCGTTCAGCACATACACTGTGGTTTTCAAAAGAGGATTTCCAGACAGCCTGGAAGGGGACCAAACCCCACACTCTGTAAGATGATGTGTGAAATTAATGCAAATTGAAAACCCAGAACTTCCTTTTTTTTTTTTTTTTACAAAAATCTTTAAAAAATCAGATGTGTTTCTATGGTGGATTTGTATTTTATTCACCCCCGCCACACCCGTTTTCCTCAAAGGTACTAAAATAAGCCTATTTAAATGTATAACCAGCATTAATCTGACTTTTAATAGGCCCATCTTGGAATCCTGACTGTGCAATACCACAAAGTGTAATGAGAAATCCAAAACATCACAGGTCTCTGGTCTGTCCAATCTTTACAACAGAATTTATATAGAGAGAAAATCATTAATCTCGTTCTTACTTCACTCATGTAAAATCAGAGCTAATTCACCAGGAATTGGTAAAATTAGGATAATTTCATCACTTCTTCCGTAATAATGTCAATGTACTTTTAAAAATCTGTCTCTTATAATCTTGATTTTTTTTTTTAATGCATCTTAAGGTATTTTTTTATCACAATTTTTTTATTATCTACTATTTTCTGAAATTAAAAATATGAATATATACATAAATAAGGACACACCAACAGAAACAGAGAAATACAGCAGATAAGTGGCTTCAATGAAACATATCTACTTCCAAATCAGAAAACAGAGGCTGTGAGCAAACTGAGAGCAAAGCAATAGAGTGGTATTATAGAGGGAGGCAGATTTGAATGAAAGGGTTCAATGCTGAGCTTTCATTGTCAGCAGCCTGAAAGGCACACAGCAGTAAACACAATGATCTGTACCCAGTGGAAATGCCTGGAAATGACTTGATTTTCCTTCATAGGAGTGAAAAGCAGGAATGAAACGAATGAAACCAGAATGGCATAAGAAATCTTGGTGTTGGGTACTGGGTTACCTGTGCCCAAGTTCAGGTCACAAGGAATGATGTTAGTAGAGGGGTACTTTATAAAGAAAATCAGGAGAGAGCTAGGGATTGTTAACACACTTATGGGTTTCTTTGACCACCTTGAGAATCAAAGCAACCTTTGGAGGTGGATGACTGAAGTAAACCACCCTGACTGCTTCCTGCACACCCAATTTACTTCACACACTGCATATGCCAAGAGCATCTATTTAAGATCAGATATTGCTCACTTGGTGCGGTTCGATTACCTGTGCCAATATTCTTTATAGTCTTCCCCCATCAACAAACAATTAAACAGTTACAAGTGGCTACATCTGTCCAGCCTGTGAGACTGCTATCCTTAACAGCCTATGTTGAAATCTTCTTCCCCATTCGTGTCAATGTTTTGACAGGTCATGTTTGTGGATGATTGTAACTTCTCACTGACCTACAATGCCCCAAGTCTACCGGGGCCCTTCAGATGGGTTTTGTACAATCCACCTAGGGATGACCAGGTGGTGGGTACCGGAGTCACCTTGTGAAGACCACGAACCACAGGAAGAACTGAAGAGTAAAAGAGAAGCTTCCCTTTGTGAGGAAGTTAATCACCACCCATCCAACTACACATCACCACCACTGCCTTGGAAGAGGAGGAGATGCTGATCCCCAGGTACAGACCCAGAATTAATGGTTGAGTTGCCTACCTGAGGAGACAATTGGGATTGAATATATAAGCAAGCATTTGACAGATCTACCTGGAAATTATTGTTGTAAGAGTAGGAAGCTTCCCCCAGCCCCCAGCACACACGCACACAAATGGAGACGATAAAGGTTAGAAGGGGCGAAATGGTGAAGGCAGCTGCCAACAGTGCACTATAAACATAATCTTCAGAAAAATCTTCCTACATCTTTGAAGTAAAAAAAACTGGGACATTAAGGACTTATTAACTCGGGATTTAATATTTGTTTTTAAGACCTATAATAATAATAATAAAAAAGCTTACATATTCCACTGAGCATCCCAAAACAGGCAACCTTCACTATCTGTTATGTCAGCTGTGCCTAAAAAAAATCAAGCGAAATGCCGTGTATCCTTTAATAGTTAATCCTCTAACATGTAATTAGGCATTCACATGACAATCAGAACAGGACTATATTTCATGTTTGCCTTCCCTTTCAAAGCCTCTACTAGAGGGGCACTTACTCTGTCAAATCTGCTATAGTAATCAAAACATTGAAATTACTTCTTTCCACACTAAATATACTGGAACTGGTTGTTTGATTAAATGTAGAGCAGAGAGTGCAATTTGCTAAATTACAAGTATTCTGAACATGTAAATATAGTTTAATTACTGCAATTAAAGAAGATTACTGGAGATTGGCAGATGGGAATGTAATGCTGTTTTAATTAGAGTTTTTAATGCACTGTAACATAAGCATAATATTAACCCTTTATCCTGGAAAGGGCTGGCTAGTCTCTGAAAAAAATATTCTTTGAGAAATGTACTGGAGCTAGTGTTTCATAACAAGACTTCAAGTCAATTCACCGTAAAGTGCCAGGGTAATTTGGGAGAGTTTCAGCTGTTATTTGTAGCACATGCGCTGCAGAACAGACACATTCTGGAAGGCAGCGAGGAGAAACCACACGAGGTGGGCACACTGCTTGTGCCCTAGATGAGGAAACGTACGGAAACACAGCGCTGGAGCAGATGGATTGGATTTCATAAAGAGTGCAATCACAGCGAGATCACAAGAGATTTCAGATTCTTTCGTGAAAGTTAAAGTACCTCACTCCCAAAGATTTACAAAACATGAAAAGAGAAAACGTTTCAAAATGCATTAGTTCAATTTTGAAAAACTGCTGCACAGAGACATGGTACAATATTGCCCGGGGCCTGGGTTACTACTACTCAGCCTCCAGAACAGTATTTGTTTCATAAAGTAATATTCCAGAATGTACTAAGCAATTTTTGTCATCTTGAAAGCTATCACTTGCAACATTTTATCCATTTAAGTCAATAGCCCATTAGAAATTCTAATTGAAAGTTCAATACTCTGCTTGGAATCTTACAATAGAGGTTGCCTTTGGAAAGCCATTTAAAGTCTTAATCTCTTTATCATTTGGTATTTTGAAGCCTAACTTTGTTCTTGTTAGGCAGATCAATGGCATTAATTTACAAAATGGGGGAAAATGTCACCCTTCATCCTTTAAATCTCAGTGCAGGGAAGAGCAGCGTAAGCGAATCCGACCGTTGCTCTCCCATATTAGCAGAAAACGGTGCCATGGGAGGTTTGACCTACAAATTTTAATTACTGCATGAAAAATTCAGTTCCTGGAGATGAATAGAGACTTGAGGAAAAGCAGAAGTCCACCTTCTGAGTGACTGCAGAGCTTAACTCTTCAAAGGCTGCACTGGTGAATGAAGCAGCATGCGCTACCTTCAATAGGTGATGTCTGCAAGGTGCAAGATCAAATTGCACAAGAAAGAAAAGAAAGGAAAAGGATTTCACCTACAAAGTAGCTCAGTGGGTGTCCAGAATAGATGGACAGTGATATCATCTTCTGGGGAAGCAAGTATGGTGTGTGTTTGTTTTGAAATGCTCCTGCCTTTAAGATATCTCCATGGCAAGTGAGACCACTGGTGGCCAAGTCTTGGCTTTGTGAAACCAAAGGAGCTTTCTACATTTATCAGCAGGAGGAGGATTTCACTGCAGTCTTCACCTCAAACACATTTGAATCAAGGTGGCAGGTGTTTTGAATAGAGGTTTTCACACCAAATCAGTGCAGGAAGAAGTAAAAGCACTAGAGCACTACTAAAGAAAGGCTCAACGGCAGCAAGAATGAAGCAGCATTTCCCTAGGCTGTTCTGAAAACCTTGTATACACACACTGAAATATTCCAGGAATCGCTCGCTGCACTGCATGATTCTGCACACCATTTTAAGCTGTCCTCAACAAAAAGAAAGTTATTTTGCAAACATGTACCTCTTCTCCTTTTATCTGTCTTCCTTTACTGTCTGACGTGTGCCAGATGAGATGTCCAAGATGCACATGAAGAAACAAAATGAAAAAAATATAAAAAGGAGTTCTCTATTATAATGCACAACAAGGTGCCTTCCTCTGACTGCATGCTACAGCAAAATGACTGCGGTGCTCTGCAGGTGACGTAGGTTCAAGATTGCTTGTAAAATTTTTTCATTCCAGACATGATGATTATTCGGGGTGGGGTGATGGGAAGTAAATAGGAAATTCTCTTGTTATCTGAACCAGAAATTAGGATGTGGGTCTATTTCAGTGATGGCTACTTTAATGCTCATCGAGGCAGGAGGAGACAGAGAGAGAAAATAATGAGAGCAAAACGACCCTCACAGCTGCAGCCAAGTCGGGGCATCAGCAAACATATGAACAGAGAGAGCACCTATCCCACATCTCTTTCTAGATGTTCACATCCTCCTGACCGCAGCTCAATATCAACATGATGAACTTCCATGACAAAGTGACCTTCCTGGTTTCTTCACTGGTCCTCCATCATAAAATTCAAGGGCAATCAGAATCAAGGAGGTTGTGGAGATACTTGTATTCTTTTCTGGATTACACTACTGCAAATGCTAATGTCAGGCATTTTATTTATTAATGGCTTGGTTTTAATGCACCATTGCAGACTGCGATTTTCTTGTGCGAGGTACTCCAGAAATGTATGAGCATTGAAAAGAGACCATGGCAAGAGGCATTCCCTACTGTTAATAGTTCAGGGTAGACAAAGGATGAAAGGGAAAGGAGAAGAGGAAAGGGAAAGGGGAATGAGCAGACTGGAAGGAAAAGAAGGAGCCTTTCCAATAGAATACTCAGTAGCACAGCAATGGCTAGCAAGGAAGGGAAACAAGAACTCCTTGGTACAAGCCCTGATGCATTTCTTGCATCAGATGAGAACTTCAGTCCCTGCTATACATGCACTGGCTAAGCCAGGATCAGCACTCCCATTTGAAATAGCAGCTTCTTCACCTGCTGACACACATTATTCAAAACATGGCAGCAACAGGACAATATGATTTAGTCACTTGGATCATTACTGTGGGACATCTTGGGCTTCTTCAGGGGCTGACTTTCCTCAGAGGTTTTGGCTTGCTTTAGCCTCACCTGGAACTGCAAACCTTTTCACGGAAGCCCACTAGCGGACTCCATTTCTAAATACTAGAAGGCCTCATACATAAGACAATACACAGGATTCAACCTCCAATTTCCTCTTCTCTCTGGCATTCCAAGACTGAAGGTAGGGAAAAGAGCCATCAGCTTAAAACCTTTACACTGTATGTTAATAGCAATATTAATTAATACTCAACCATTAGCATTATGCTTGTTATTAGAAAACTCAGTATTGCTCTCAGCTTCACCCCAGATACCGATAGAAATTTCAATAAATGTATTATGGTAGTTAACTTATTCCTGCATTTAGATAATTAACATTTACTTTCATTGCAAAGTAAGGGATTTATAATGTCAAATTGTATTTCCCTCTTCAGAGTCTCTTAAGATGACCACTTTAATTTTTTAGGCATCCATTCATTATTTCTAGTGAGGAAGGAAAGTATTTCTAGATGGTGTTGATTATGTAGGTTTCATACAACAAATACCACTTCCACAATGCTGCTGTGTTGGAGTGATTCTCTTTGCTGAGATGTGCTTTTGCAAGGGAAGATACCACAGGAAAAGTCAGATAGGCCTTAGGGCTCTGCACCAAAACTGACAGCCTCAAATAGGCCCAGCTCCTGGCTTGGAGAAATGCACCTCACAGACGAGTTTTTCACCCAGAGGGTGGTGAGGCACTGGAACAGGTTGCCCAAGGAGGCTGTGGATGCTCCATCCTTGGAGGCATTCAAGGCCAGGCTGGATGTGGCTCTGGGCAGCCTGGGCTGCTGGATGGGGACCTGCACACAGCAGGGGGTTGGAACTGGATGAGCACTGTGGTCCTTTTCAACCCAGGCCATCCCATGGTTCTATGAGAGCCTCAGCCCCATGCCTGAGGAGCTTCCCTGAGTTCTGATTTCCCACTGCCACCCAGTTGGGAAAGCCAAGCTGCTCCAGCTGAGCACCCACAAAGAGCCACGTCCAAAGCCACTGCTCCTTCTCAGCAAGGCTGGTGGTCTTCACACACTCCAGACTCTCTACCTGCAATACACTCGGCTTCCTTAAATTGGAGAAATTTCCCAGGACAGACAAGGCTCTGGAATTGTACCAAATCCATCTGCGTGGGAAGGGTTAAAACAACCTGAGTAGCTAACCCCTGCAGCTATCATATAAGCCAGCCGCTTTTAGACAAATTGAGCAAAATAGTCCTTTCAGCTCAGCAGGCACATGACTAGTCGCACAAAGGAGTCCTTCTAGAAATCCCATGAATACCCCCATTATCCCAAGGATTGAGCACAGAGCCACGCATTTCACACCCACTGCCACCTGTGATTAGCTTTTTTACAGTTATTATGGAGCACTTTGATGGCAATGATTGTTTAAAGGTCTCAACAAGCGTGCTAATGTGACTTGAGGACTTGACTCCTTTTCATTCCCTGGTTGCTCCAACTATCGCACTAATTTACTTTAGGCAAAGGGGACAATAATAATAAAAAAAAATACGCTCAAAGAAATCACTTAGCATAAAATTGATTCTGTTTCTTAAAGAAACGCAAGCTAGGATCCCGTGTTAAAGTAAATTAGATATATGATCAAACAAAGCTAACAGCCATTTGAGCTTCGGACTCTTGTGTGCTACACAGGAATCAGCCAAAGAAAAACAAAGGAAGAAGCGAGAAATGGCTACGTCCAATTGGTTTGCATGGAATTTTCCTTTGCTCTGCTTGGTGTTTTACAGTGCAAACATAAGGCAAGGTGTTGGCTTTGGGGAAAGTGTATTTCACTGTTTGCAAGCAGTGCTTCCCAAATGGATCACATCATACTGCTCAATACAAAATAAACTGATGCCAGGGGAACAGAAAAAGGATTGGAAGGCACACATAAAAGGTGAGGCACAAGGCAGGAGGCAGGGAGACTGTTCTGCTTTCTGCAGAGAGCTTGTGTTGATCTCACTCTTGCAGTTCAAAATAGCACATAGGGTTACATACATCAAAAGTGCACGATAAGACACCAGTCCATAACTGTGCAAATAGTAATTTCTTTCCTCCTGTTTACTGCATATGCTCAGCTGAAGCACCCAGGGGGTACCAACCTGGATCCCGTAAGCTGAGCTGTTCTCCACTTCCATAATTTCATCTTTACTGACCATAGAGCACTTCCTTCTCTTTTCAAGTTAATTTTAGAAGGAAAGACCTAATAAACACTCCAGGAGCAGACATATTTGCCCTTCAGATTTTGTTTTTACTGATACTGGAAACAGATTTATCATCCTGTACTTAACATTTTGTGCTGTTGATACATCCCACAGCTATATACACACAGTATCACCTGCTCCAAGTCCCACACCTCCGTCCCAGGAAGCCAGGGAAGGGCCTGCCTACCGAGCACTGAATTGACCCAGCTTTGCAGTGGAGCTAATGCTTTTCCCCTAATACAAAACCAGTCATCAACATTCCCTTTTAAGCTCATCATTGGTACCAGTATAACAGTGCTGTTTAACCAATTGCCTAGATTTACAAACCAAAACATAACTTTATAAACAGGCCATGTTCAATCACACAGAGTTAAATATTTCTCTTCAGAAGACATTACTGTGCCTCCTGATGAGCAGTAACCACAGCTCCTCAATGTAACAGCTAGTGGAATAAGGCTACACAAGTGTCTTGAGTATCTTTCAGACAGAAGATTTGTGAGCAATAGAGAGCAGATAAGGACTAGTTTTTAGTTTTGCAGCTGTGGAAGAAAATGAAAAAAATTATCCAGTTTTTCTGGGGTATAACCAATAGCAATTAACATGCAGTCACGTGGTGCTGTTGGGTCCACCTATTACCAGCTCATCTGTACAAACCTAAACCTAAACCAGCTGTAAGTGACCTGGTGATGGATCCTTTCTTTGTTTCTCCTGGAGCTGCCCATCTCCACAGGGCTGAGGTTGTTGCTCTGAGCTTAGCAAACTGCTGCATTCCTGCAGCACGCTGCCCAGCACAGCTCCACAGAATCATTAAAGTTGGGAAATACCACTAAGATCATCCATCCATCCACCTATCCATCCACCATCCATCCATCCACCTATCCATCCATCCATCCATCCACCCATCCACCCATCCACCCAACCACCCACCTATCACCAATCTTGCCCGCTAACCATGTCCCTCAGTGTCACAACACCATTGCTCTGGAACACCCCAGGGATGGTGACCTCACCACCTCCCTGCATCACCACTCTTTCAGGGGAAAAAATTTCCCTCATATCCAACCTGACACTCCCTGAAGCAACTTAAGGCCATCCTCTCTCGTGCTATCACAATTATCTGGGAGTAACTGACCCTCACCTCACCACAACCTCCTCTCAAGGAGTTGCCATGATCACTTTAGACCATGCCACAAGTGTATCCCTTCACCCACTGTACCACCAGAACGGCTGCCACAGTCATCCAGCCTATGAAAGAATATCAAACCACAAGAAGAGAAGCTGACAAAACCGTGGGAGCAGTTTTTAAAAACAGAAATATTACGAGCAGGTTTTCAGTGCACCCCATAAATGTGTTTGCTTACAGTGATCAAGGGGGTCTCATAATGCACAGCTGGGTAGGGAAGAGCAGGAATGGGAATACCTTCCCTGCAGCTGGTGCCAAACAACTTGTAATGTCAAAACTACATGATCTTCAGGTGTTCAGAGGGCTGAAAAGAACGGCTCCTTCTGGAGCAAAATTTCTTCAAGTTGAAAACCAATCTTTCATTAGAGACTGCCAGGCCTGGTCTTCCCTAAAAATATACCAAATAACTCCTTCACCGGAGAGTTTTGAAAGAGCTGTTATTTTATGCCCTAGTCATTTCCAAGTAGATTGGGTTAGTCTAGCAAAAGCAATTTCTAAAGGAGTTACATAAAATATTTAAAGATTTATAGAACAAGCAGCCCACTTAGGGGCTCATCTAAGTTTTACTAAACATCTCTGGTTATGCTGTGCTATGTCAGCAAAAGGAGGCCGAGATTTAAATAAATAAAACCTAGTGGAATGCAATCAAAGGGAGGAAAAAAATACGGTACATCAAGTTACTACTGAAAGGAATATTGAGCTCTAAGTGATCTCCGTACCACCAGCTATGTGCATCTACCCAGCTGAAAAGGAGACAGCTTTAATTTCAAGCCTGCAAGTTATTTAAATACGCTGAAATTGTTTTCACTGATGTGAAGTGCATCCACTAAAGGTAATGATCCCATTTTGGATTGGCTCTTTATTTTTTTCTAACAAAAGGAGACAGGTGGATCTAGCGAGCAGAAATGTAAGTAGGTCTGTTTTTTTTCATTAACTCCGGCAAATCATCACAGCACCTCGTTGCACGAAATACAGATTTGTGATACTTGTTCCTCCCTTCCCCTCTCATCAGTGCACTGTGGCTTGCTTAGGGAGGGATTTCCTCCAGAACCCACGAGAGTGCCACTAGGATTAAAAGAGCCACCCAAGCCCAAGCCCAATGAGCCACACATCTTCACCTCAAAGAAACGACCCTAAATTATAGCACCAATTTATCTGCCTGGAGTGTTTACCCTAATTCATTTCGGTTCAGAAGGCATGTTAAGTAACTGCTTAATTAGGCACTTAAAAGTTAAAAGGGCAGACTTAAATACTTTCCTAAATTAGGAACAACTGAATCCCATTCTACTGTTTCAAAGCTGAACATGAATTATTGATCAGAGCTATAGGGTCTGCCTTTTTTTTTTTTTTTTTAAATTCAGTCTGCTTTTTTAATGTTTGTAAGCATGCAAGGAAATTTGTTGTCAGAGCCGAAAGTTATCACAGCAGAGAGTAAGACAAAAGCAGACTTAAACTGGTGCTTGTGCGTTTTGAAGCATCTCCTCTCACAGTTCTTCCCTTGTACACTAAGCTGGTCAATCGGCTCTACCTTCAGATAAGATAATTTCCAAAGTCCTCTACTTAAAGTTTACGTTGAGAAATAGAGCAGAACACCACCATTACAGTGTGAGCTGGGACAACGATGCTATGCAGTGATCAGGAAGCACGTCAGATGTCAAGTTCCCCCAGTTTGATGTGGAATGCAGGGCACAAACCTGCAAGGGTCAGCGTTTTACTCCTGAGTGAGCAAAGGGCTTACATCTGTACTTCACTTCAGTCATGTGTGTGACCAATTATTTCAAGGCAAAACATTTGAGCTTAAAGTGAGACCTACTTTCTCTGCGCTGAGTAACCTGATGGATCAGTGATTTAATAACATCCACTATGCAGCTTCTCTTTGTAAATGCCAGAGGCCCACCCGTACTGGTCTGAGGTTATCTGTTCATATTCAGCTCTCAAGTATCCAATGGAAAAATTAGAGTTTCACTGTGGTTAATGACTCATCAGGTCGGGTGAACCTAAAGCTGAATTTGGGCCCTTTTAATCCCCGGAGAGAAGCTGTCAGACAAAGCCTACAGACCCCAGGAAAAGCAAAGTGTCATTCTGGCAGTCCTAATTAACAGCTAGCAACAAGCGCATTGAGCACCCAGGGCCACGTGGAGACAGATGGAGCCATGCAACATGTCCACCTGCAATACGTCAATAACAGCCCCCCTAAATTGCTGCAAGCCCCTGAATGTACTGCCTGTGCCTGCTTCTCCATCATCCTCCTGCAGAGCGCTGCCACCAGGACAACCTCCAAGGCTCAGCGACAACTGTTGGCAGCGCTCGCAGAGGAGAAAATCCTCCCCTGGCTGTTGTCAGAGCTGCCATTTCAGCTTTGCCAAAAGGGCACCTGCAAAAGAATCAGGGGTTCTTCTAATGCCATTTTGCCTTCTCAGGTTGATTTATGCCTTGTTCTTTATGCCTGCTTAGTTAAAGGACGTGCTGCAAGTTTGGAAGAAAACAAAAGGCCCAGAATCACCACCTGGCTCCCTGTTCTGATGTGGCTACCAAGTGCCAGAACCTTTGAACAGCAGGTTGCTAAATAATAAGCAGACCATGTCTTTAAAAACACCTGGCACTTGTTGTTTTTTTTTTCATGTCTGGTTAGCAGTCCCTGGCACAGATGCCAAAGGCATGCAGTTCCCCTTTCCCTCCTCCACCCGCCCAAGCGCAACGAAAGAAAATACAAGAATACACAAAGGCAATTAGGTTTGGTAAGAGGTGATAATCCAGCCTACCAGCCACAAGGAACATGAAGAACAACAGCAAAGCCCCTTTCGAGTGGAAAAACTTCAAGAAAGGGAAGGAAAAAATAAATAAACAAGGATGAAAGAAATGCCCAGTGGCAACCATTTTCAGTGTGACCTAGTGAGCTTTCAACTTCAAACCAGACAGATCAAGAGCTTCCCAGCGGCATCACCTAGGGATCTGTCACTCACACATCAAGCCTTGTTCATTCTGCTTTGTCTCATGCAGACATGCTGCCAGATACAGAAATATCACGGCCTTCTTGCACGTAAAAAACAAACCAACCCAAAAAAATCCCAAATAAACAAAATCAAGTGCGCTGACACGCCACGACCCTACTGTCCAGAGAAGGGCAATGTTGCAAAGTAGACCAGAAAAAGGATGCAAACAGAATGGTAATCGGGTAAGCAGCTGCTATTAAAATGCAATACTAGCCAGAGCCTTCCAGTGAGCCCTTCTCTCTCGTGGAGATGATGAGAGCTGGAATTTAGTGAAAAGAATCAATAGCTGCCCTGGGTGCTTGGCAAACCGAGGGAGGTCATCTTCTTTCAAGGCCACCATTTGGCTTCTATGCAATTTACAGCGTGATGCAGAGATGGACTGTTAGTGTTTGGAATGCCGGATAAACGAAATCAGCTGCACCTTCACTACTGCACATCTCTGATCGTACACGTGATATGCCAGAAGCATCCAGTGCGGAGAGTGCATCTCTCAGTCTGAGGGCTTGAGAAGAAAGGTGAGAAGTTAATGAGAACTGTTTATTGGGAAGCACAACAGACCAAGAAGCAGTTGAGAAGGGAAGAGAAAGACACTGATCATGACAATTAAGAATCTGCAACATCTGAGTATTCTTTTAGAAATGAATTTTAAATAACACACAGTGATCACTTGTTCAAGGAAGGCTGCAATTATTTATCAGTAGCAGCCACCCAGGAACTACGCTGACTTTTGTTCAGCCATTTTCCAACATATTTAAAGTTAAAAATATTAATGGAGCCTGGAAACGCACTTTAGGAAAGTATCTCAAGTATTTAGTGCATAAGCTTGGCATTTATGGTCTGAAATACCTCACTGGGTCAGGCAGCACTGATGAATCCTTTGCAATTTTCTTGTTCAAGAGAGATGAATAACTCCGTAATTTCAGACCACTGCTGAGAGACTATATACACATCTCCTTTTCCATGAATCCATTAAACCATGGAGTGAAAAATGGGCAGACATCCTTACATTTTCAACAGTTTATACAGCATTTTGCACACAAAGTAAGTAGACGCAATAACAAGTGAATAACGCCCACTCTCTAAGTGAAACCAAGACATTTTTCATCTGACTATTTGTTAGCAACCTTTTAACTTGCTATTTTTGAACACTTGCTAACCAGCCATTAGACAAGTTTCATCTGAAAATTAACAGGAGCTCAGAAAGTCTTTGCAAGAATGCCAAAGTTGCACACTTGCACTGATGGCATGACCAAAGACGGCATTCTTGTAGAGCAGGCTGTAAGTCGGCTCTCATTTCTGGACAAAATATCCAGTCATCACTATCACCTCAATGTTTTTAATTGTAAAGAATGTGCTGACTCTTAGCTACAAGCAAACACTGTAAATAAAGCCATTTGCTAATTTAAAAATACACAGATGTTCCTAAAACCCTCATGGATTTTTCACAGCAAGATTAACAGCAAGAAGTTCCCAAGATGTGGCAGGTCATGAATAAGAACTATTCAGAACAATGCGTATTCTGAATAGTTTGTGAAGAACAGAAAGGCTGAAATGTGTTCCTGTGAGTCCTTCAAATTATTTAAAAGTACAAAGCAATAAGCAAATCCGTTTGTCATCTGTAAAAACATGATGGGACGTGTGTGAGCTTCATTATATCCAAAAAAAGTTTTCTACAAGAAAAATGGGCTCTAGCTTTGACTTGGCTAGCATTAATTACCACTCTGCTTTGACCAAGCCAGTTTGGTTCTTGATGCTTGGAACTGGGTACCTGCAGGAGGTGCAGCACAGGATGGGGACCAGTCAATCCCAAACAGAGATACAGGTTGGGCAGAGAATGGCTTGAAAGCAGCTCTGAGGAGAAGGATTTGGGGTTGTCAGCTGATGAAAGACTCAGCTGGCAATGTGTGCTTGCAGCCAAGAAGGCTAACCATATCCTGGGTTGCATTAAGAGAAGCGTGACCATCAGGTAAAGAGAGGTGATTCTGCCCCTCTACTCTGCCCCTGTGTGACCCCACCTGGAGGACTGCATCCCGTTCTGGAGCTCTCACAGCACAAGAAGGACATGGATATGTTGAAGCAGGTCCAGAGGAGGGCTGCTAAGATGATCAGAAGGCTGGAGCACCTCCCTGACGAGGACAGACTGAGAGAGTTGGGGCTGTTCAGTTTGGAGAAGAGAAGGCTCTGGGGAGACCTTATAGTAGCCTTCCAGGACCTGAAGGGGGCTATAGGAAAGCTGAAGAGGGACTTTGTATAAGGACATGTAGCAACAGGTGACAAAAATTACTTTAAAGTGGAAGAGGGTCGATTTATACTAAATATTAGGAAGAAATTCTTTACTGTGAGGTGCTGAGGCACTGCAACAGGTTGTCCAGAGAGGTTGTGGATGCCCCCAGCCTGGAAGCATTCAAGGCCGGGCTGGATGGGGCTGTGAGCAACCTGGTGTAGAGGGAGGTGTCCTTGCCTATAGCAGGCGGTTGGAACTAGATGATCTTAAAGGTCTCTTCCAACCCAAACCATTCTTTGATTCTATAACTGCACACCATCACTCCAAAGAAGGCAGTGTCAGTCTATTGTTTGACTGTGACAGGCTCTGCAGCAGGTTGCAAATGGAGAAACCGGCTCCGAATGTCTTCCACCAGTTGGCAAACAAATGAGACATCATGTTTGTGCAGTTCAAGCTCCGTTGCCAAATTCTAATAGAATCAGAGTTTCTGTAATCCAAAAAAAGGGGCTATGTGATTCTTGGAAATAAGATTCTCTTGTCTGGCCTTCTATCCATTTTGTAAAACTGTTAAGTTTAATTTCAGTGCTTGGAGCTGCAGCTGGCCAAGGAACAAAGCCATACTCGTATGTTAAAAAAGAACTGGAAATTGATGCAAGCTGCTAAACTTTGATACTGATCTACAGCCAACCTCCAGAGAATAGCTGGGTCAGGAGTCTTGGGTTCAATTCTACTAAGCAAGTAAAACATTATTTTTAATAATCATTGAAGCAGATCGTCTTGTCACTTCTTTTTCCTCGGTGTAGGTACCATTTGAGGTGCAATATCAAACGTGTTTGCCTTCCAGTTACACCCATGCACTACACACCTCACTCAACAGTGATTTTGATTGGATTTAGCAGTGCCAGCCAACTATCTCTGATGCTGCACCATCTGCAGAATTATGCTTTCAGGACAGTAATTTCAGCAACAAAGACATACCTGGTGTCATTCAAAGCAGCCAAGCAATCTCTGAACGCTCACACTCATTTTCTTTTCATGACTAACGACCTCCTGCCCCTTCCTCTCACTACCACAGCATTATGAGGCATGCACTTCTTCCCAAACTGCTGCACCAGATCCCAAACACTCTCCTAGTTGCTGTGGCTCTGAGGTCACCCTGAAACCACAGACACTTTGGAATTTGATCCCAGGGCCACTTCAGCCCTTGTGAGTCCCTTCCAGAGAGTTGAACAAACCCTAGTTCAGGTCCTCTTGAATTCAATTCCTCACGCACTAGCTTAATCAAACGAAATTAATCTTTGCTTTATCACAGCTGCCAGGTAACATTTCTCATGAGAGTTTTTTCCATTTGGTACATATGCCTCGCATATTTCCTACAATCCAAGAGTCAGATGGTATTACCATACAATCTCTTGTTTATGAAGTAGAAAGGAGGCAGTGCAGGTGTCTGTCTGCAGCACAGTGGACAGGAGGATCACTTTTGCAATTCCTGCTAAACTCTATGAGAACCACAGAGCCTGAAGCCAAATTAATTCTCCTATATCAAGCTATAAATGAACACCTAAATGTTATAACGCCTGCCGTGTTTGGTTTCTATATTTATACTTCAGGCATATAGTTACTGACAGGCTACAAGCACTGATAACATCTATGCCAGAAAGCAAGTATTTCCCCAAGAGAAAATAGACCACGGGATTTTACAGTATTGGATGGGAACTCTACTGTATGTGGGCATATAAAATACTTTTAAAAGCCAAATAAACACGGTCTGCAAGGCTCAGCAGTTGTTTGAAATTTTGTTAATGAATTTTACATAGCCGTCCAGTTATTTGAGCAACGTGCTCGGGGGAGAGAAGCTTCTGGAATGAAAAATAGTGTAGGCAGAAAAAAAGGGGAATGGGGAAATGAAAGAGTTTGCGCCAAAGCAGAGGCTGCAAAGCACAGGAAGCACAGTGGGACCTCGAGCAAACACTTCTGTACATCTGCCCCACAGCCCTGGGAACCAGAGGCACTTCACACCTACGTGCCTTCCCCATCAGGAAGATGTTACCTCTCCGTGGATACTTTCTCACTGTTACAGTGGGTTTTTAAAAAATTATTATTTTACAGTACCATATGATAAATACAGGAAGTTAAAATACTCGTTTTTCCCTTATATTCACAGTGTGCAGATGGGAATTTTCATTCTACATGCAATATTATTAAGCAGACTTCTTGAAGTTCCCATAAAGGCTATCAACATAACTTTTTTCAAAGCAGCCCTCCTAGACATTCAATTTCTTATCTAGTCATACCTCTTAAGCTATATTTGGGTGGTTCTACCTCTTGCAGCACACTGGATGTCTATGAGATCACTCTACTTAGAACTTAGATGATGGAATGCTCTCACTGTAGCACAGCTTTTCTCATTCCACTTACTAACCCTCAAGTAAAAATGGCAACAGGGTTTACATTTTGTTTTAATCCTCCTTTAAAAAGCATCCCCAAAGACAAATGTGTGGCAACAAGGCCTCATTCCTATCCTGGAATCTGCCTAAAATTTAATTACACTGAAGCTATTCTAGACTTCTTAATATACTTTTGTTCAGGTTCTTGGCTGTTCTCTATCTATTCCATCTTTTATTACTGGACATGGCTACACAGCTTGCAAACAGAGATACCTCCTTCTATTTCCTTTGCAGTTTCAAGCATCCATTTCACTTAAGTCTTTCTGGGAAGGGCTTGGGGATGATTAAGAAGTCTGAAAAATATTTAATTGGCTTTCAGGCTAGCTCAGAAAGCCCAAAAATTTTCATCTGCTCAAATCTGAACCTAGCCCAAGGTTATATGCATACCTATATTAAATAGGAAATGCAGGACCGAAATAACAGCTAAGAAGCACAGCTGCAGCAGTAAGACCAGGAAACTCACAGCAAAGCTTATCTTTAGCACACACAGAGTACCCAGCAATTGCCAGGGGTGGCTCTTCTCTGAGCTTTCTCTGCTGGTGAATAATGTATTTCTAGAGCAGAATGTTCTGAACAGCAATAGAGTATTTTGATTGACACTGGTAATACAGCAACTTCTTGGAGAAATAATATTTCACTGCTCTGCGGCTGGATGTCTCTAAGACCTCAAAGAATGGCAAACTGCCTCATCTTGCAGTTTTTTATTATCTCTAGGATCCTCTTCCCATTGCAGTTTCTATCTTCATTCACCAGTACATGCTTTAGAAAAGCAGAACGTATACTAAAAAGCAAGAGGCACAGAGTCGCTAAATGTCTTCTAGCTGTATGGCCTGACTGTGAGAAGTCATTTACTTCTGTGCAAGATCCTGCAGCAGCCATCAAAACAAAAAGCCAGTAGGAGGTGAGATCCTCGTGCAATGGGCATCATGCATTCCCATGACAGGAAACACACAGACACGAGGTTTCAGACCAAGTGTTAATGAACACGAGTGCCACAAAAACTGAGATCTCGTGCCACATGTTGTACTCCTCTAGGCCACAGGTGTCTGCATGCAGGGATTTAGCTCAGGGCCTCTCATTTAGTGTGGAACATGGAGCTGAGAGGATGAAGCAAGCAAGAAGAGAATCTTTCTAAGCAGCAGTTAAGTCAACCCTTTTAAATTTTACAGGGGATTTACTTCAGGAGAAGCTTATCTGTGTGGTGACCAGAACTGTGCTAAACCTTGGTTACAATCAATAGAACGTGGGTCAGGTTGAAAACATCTTTTTGTTGAACAAGGAGCAAGGTGATTTGACGTGATTAATATTTTCAGATAAAGAACACGCATAGGCTGATAACATTGCGAAGTTTTGACCTCAAATATCAAAGCATGTTTGCTGATTTTTTGGCTCAGTTTCTCTTTCAAATTTGGAGCTTGAAGTCTAATACAGATCGGATGTATACAAAGCAAAAGTGGGAAAAAACAATATTTGCACAAGGCTCTGCCAACTGACCCATGCTCAGCTCTAATGAGAACATAATGGTTTATCCAGCTGCAAAAGAACAGAAGTAACAAGTGTAAAAGAAATTCCTCTGCTTCCCTCATTTTGAAGATGACTGAATGTTAGCAGAAATGGGATATTTTTTGTTATTCATTTTTTTTATTATTTTTATTTTGTTACTATTATTATTATTATTATTTGGTCTAGAATGCATGGATGTGTACTTTAGGAAATGCATCACTTGCATTTTAAACCACGTTAGAACACATTTAAGCCAGAATGGAAGATGTGCTTCTACTGGGAGCAATGAGGAAAAAAAAATAAAAGAGAAAGAATGAAAAGAAAACCAACCCATAAGGCTGACTGTATAAATCTTGGGATTATACTGCTGTCTGTGGGGTATCTTCTATCTAAACTACTGTAACCCACAGGGGGATGAGAATGGATAGTCTCTCGTTGCTCACTCCTCTGAGTCACAGCACTCGCAAATAGACCCAGAGAGCAGTGTGGGCAGACAGGAAACCGCTAAAGCCAGAGCAGTGATTATGTGCATGCTCTGTGAGACACACTGAGCAGTGAGCCGAAATGTTTGTGTGTGTCAGATCAATCTTTTCACTGACCAGGACAGCTGTACTCACAGGGGGATCACCAATCATCCTGCTAGGAACTGCTTCTGTCCTTCAACAGGCAATTAACGTGAGTCCATTACAGCTCCCTGGAGGCCCCTGGGGGGCTGCAAAAGGCATCGACTGAAAGGTCAGAACTCTCACGAGGACAGGAAAGAAACTGTGCCTGGCGAAATGGAGTGGAAAGCAGTAGCTATTTGTCACCCGCTAGTAATTCAAAAAAGGGGAGGGAGAGAAGGGGGTGAAGAGGGTCCAAGCGCCGCGCACAACTGCAAGCACGTGGCAGTCATGAGAGGATAAACAGAAGCTACAGGAGACTCTCCCAGGGACAAAGATTTTATCAGATCTCGAAGGCGGAGGAAGAGTCAACAGATCCTGCTCAAATACTTCTGCAATGGGACTGGAAGTGATTAATAGCTACAGCCCTGAGGAAGTGGTGGGAAGGAGTCCCTGGGGCTGAGGTTCACCACCAGGAACCAACCGTGTAGAAGGGAACCAACAAGAACCGAAGCAGCCAGGAAGCACACAGACCAGCATTCATAAGCAGCGGTTTTTCCAAAGAAGCAGCTGATGGTGTGTTCAGTGGTGGAAAAGCAATATGCTCAAGAGATGCATTACACACTGCTGCTCTCTGTTTCCCTTTTAGCCTTCTGGCCAAGACCACCATATTGGTATGTTTTTGGAGGTCTCATCTGAATGCCTGCACATACCTCTCTTTGTACAACACCAGCCAAACTCAGCCAGTCTTCTATAGGCACGTCAAGTAATCCAAAGGAGGCCAAAGGAGGGTAAGAAGAGTCAGCAAACAAAGAAGACTTCAAACTCACACTAGTTTTCAAGGAGAAGTGAGACAAAATTCACTCATAATGCTAATCTGGAATAACTTTCACCCAGTTCACCAGTTAACTTTCAGCCTGGGATACTGCTGTTTTTCTTTCCAGTGATAAGAACACTTTGTGGAAATCTAGCACAACATGAGTAATTGATAGCATGAGCTGAAATATTGCAAATATTTACTCTTCAACAACAACAGAACTTATACTGAATAGAGAATTAAATTAGTAAAAAACTAATTCTTCAGACATGATTTTGGCTGGTTTGTACCAGCCAGATTTTACTTGATAAGCAAAACCCAAACTGTATAGAATGTCAGCGACAAATAATCTACAAACTAGGAATTGCTATGTCTCATTCTCACACGACTGCACAGGGACCTTAAACAACGTGAGCTCTGCTGACAGGAACCATGGTAAACTCTGACTCCATTTGCAAAATCTTTGATGTACTTGGACTGATGTAAAATTTCTATATTCTATTTTCACACAAAATAAATATTGGTGGCTGTGCTCTTTGTTTGTGGAGAGATGTAGATAGCTGTGGGTTATTTATGGTGGTATGAGAAGTTTGAGCTCGCTCAGCACCCATCACCAGGTCACTGAAAAGCCTGGCAGATTGTTGAGCATGGATTTGTATACTGGTTTTTGTCTCACCTGCAGCATTATCAGCCTGTGTTTCTCATGGGTAATGGCAAGAAATTCCATGTATATTTCAATGTTTGCAGCCTGGTTACAGTAAAGCAAACCAGACTCATGTAAGTGGGCAGCCTGATCTGCTGGGGGCAACTAGCCCATGGCAGGGATTGGAATTGGACAGGCTGTAAGGTGCCTTCCAACCCAATGTTATGTGACTCTATGATCCTGCAAGGCAGCCTACAGTTCCAGCAGCAGAGGAGGTTCATGGTTTATTTCTCACACATTTCCCGAGACAAATCCTTCTACAAAATTCTGTTATCCTCCAACCACCTCCTCCTACCTTCTCTCTTATTTTCTGCATTCAGTGCTTGAAAGCATGCAAGCAAACACACATCCCCAAACTTTCTTTTCTTCTTAAAAGCCGTGGAGGTGGGTAAACACGTACAGTGGATTTAAGCAAAGCAGTATTACTTAAAACTTGAAATGACACTTGAAAGATTCAATGGTCAGCCCACATTTTTAAGTGTCTAGAAGAACACACATTGAGATGAATATACTGAGGCAAGTTTGCTCTAACTTTAATTAGAAGACCGTTAAAATCAAGCGTTCAATGTGATGTGCCATCAACTAAGGCTTCTGCTGTATAAGGGCACCCTGGAGTACGTGTACCAGCACGCCATGAGAACACAGAATAAATACTAACAGTGTTAACAGTACTGCTGCTTCTCAAAGCCATTTTTGGTAAGCAGGAAGCAGATTCGCATAGATATCCACTGTGCACTGAAAGAGAAAGATGCAGGTGCACAATCAAGATTTGGGGCACAGCACCAATTACTGCAGTGCTGATACATCACCTTGGCTGTGCCAAGACCTTGTCTTCCTTAGGGACCAGCAGTTTGGTTTGCCCAAATAATTAACTTAGCAGAACAACTTTCTCCCAGGCAATGGAAGGTGCCATCTGAGAGCCAGGAAGTGCTTCCCTAACTTGATTTTGGCTGGGGCAGGTGAGGGTTTGTGCACGGTGACACAAGGCACTAGACAATCCCATCCTAAGACCAAAACAATGAAGAGGATGAGCCACTGGACATCATAAATTCTACACGCAGATTTTCAAGCCACTGTCTGCTACTTTCTGCCTTCAAGAGGAGAGAAAACAAAGTAAAACCTTGTCGACTCAAGTCCTTCATTCCCTATTTGGGGATAGTTACTTATGAAACCATCAGACATTTGTTTAATTTATCAGAAATTCATGAGGGCATTTAACTCATGAACAGCCATTTGAATGAAGTTAACATCGCTTGTATAGCTGTGTACATAAGTGGAATTTGAGACTATGGGTAAACAAGAAAAGAGCCGACGCTGGTTGAACAGTGGCAGTATCGTGTGAATACCAAGGGGGAGAGAAGTGGGGGAAAAAAAAAAAAAAAAAAAAAAAAAAAAGGAATCTTGCTTATCTACTTGAATCCAAACATTTTGCTGTCTTTCTTAAGAAACCCAAGATGCACTGCAGAATGTAATACTCCATGTATCAGCCCTTCAGCAGAAAGATGGAGAATAGATTTGCATTCAGCTAACTGATCAAATGTTAAGAATTTAATTGCCTTAATAGTTTAATTTTATTTGTCTCTAATTAAAGAGAAGTGGGGGAGGAGGAGCTGATTAGTGGGGAGGGGAATGCCTTCACATCTGCAATACAGACAACCTTCCATTCCCTGCTCTGCTTTAGCAGGGAAGTGCTGGCTGCCAACAGACTACCATTCCCTGCTAATTATCCCACTACTTTGCTAGACTGCTCTCGAAAACTTTCTTTAAAGGCTTTAATAGCAGGCATTAATTTCTGCTACAGATAAGGTGAGCCTAGCTTTTTATGTGTAGTAATTTAACAGGAACTCAGATCTAATTTAATAGATCCTTTACGTCTCTGTCAAAGCCTGTTAACGTTGATTGGTGCAATGTCTTGTAGAAGTCTGTAAATACATTAATCTCTGGAGAGCTTGTGACAACAATTCTGCTAACAGCATGAACAATATGGATGGACAAACCATGACTGAATAAATGAAGAACTTAACTGAAAACTTGCACTAAACCAAGTCTGAATGACTGTGGGCATCAGGGTATCACTGACATATACTGGATTATTGAATACTTCTCAGTCAGGATCAGATCTACTGAAGTTTAGGAAGGAGCAGTCTAAATTACTGTTATATGCTAACACATATTATTAAAGCTTAATCTATATGCAGGAGTTTTTAACTCAACCAGGTTAGCATATGCTAAACACAACATGTTTTTCTAGATCTGACATTCAAAGCATGCTATCATCACACCTCAGCATTGTGAAAGATTCTGAGTTTCCGTAACCAAAGCACCAACCTTCTGAGATTTGCCAACCATGAATGAGAAGCAGAGACATCAGTAGGCCATAGAAAATAGGCCTCTATGTAATGCACAACATATTTCTTCAATTATTCCACCATCATCATCACTTCATGCTCTCCTACGGCACGTATATAATGGTGAAACTTATTTCCTTTGGTCAACAGACTTTACTTTCTAGGAGTCCAACCTGCAAAGTGACGGATGTATGTAGATGTGAACCAAGAGACCTTCTATGTTTCCCTTTCCATGGGAAGCAGTGCTGGGATGTACTCCTGATGGATGCTGAACATCTGCCACCCTGCCTGCCCCAACAGACTGACACAGGGTTCAACCCATTGGTGAGAAGGCTCAACAATTCCCACCCTACATTCTTCCTATGAACAACCGGTCATCGTTGGCAAAGCTCAGAGAACACTTAGGTAAATATCAGTGATTGATCCAAAGGTATTCTGGGCAGCACACAATGGTCTCCTTTTAATTTCTAAGCCAGCCTACAGCAGAGCTGGGGCGGGAAGCAGAAGGAAAGTATCATGGCAGGAATATCAGTGTATTCTGGATGCAAAGCAGAAGCTTATCTGTTTTACTACTGCAGCACCAGAGAAAATCAATTTTGACACAGAACTGCCACTTTACAAGCAAATAACTATACTTTCCAATAACCTAATCTGTGCAAAGCCTACTGAAAATTCCCTAAAGAACCAGTAGTTAAAACCTCCATTAAATCAAAGGGTTTAATATGGGAAGGGAAGAGAGGATGCAGTTTGACTTGGGAATGTAATGGACTCAGTGGGGAAATAAATATGTTGTTTTATGTGTACAGTTACAGAATTTGAGAACACAGCATTCATTTCAAAGGGAATTCTCTTGCTGTGCAACTTATTCCTAAACAGATGTGATTTTTGCTTATTCAAAAACATTTAGGTAACAATTACAGCGTAATAAATTATAATTGCCATCATCTTCCAGCTACGCTTTGACTTCTACGCAAACACAAAGAAAATACAATTATATAGAACTGTAAATCCTATTTTCAGGTAGCTTAGAGCACTGACAGAACACTTGTTCATTCTAAGTACGATAAACAATACTTTTAAATCTTATCTATGAAAATGAAAAGGCTGTATCTGTTTTAGGAATCTTGCAGACTGATAGGTCTATCTCACACAACTATTGCTTAAAGAGGGTCTAATTCTAAGGAAGTTAATTATCTTCTGGAAGCCTATATTTTACTCTTATGTTTTATATTGCAAATCTTGTTAAACAAGTTTCCAAGCTGACATTTTAATTAAGTAGGGCATGACCGCTGCTTGAACGCTGAAGAAGAAATAACTAGAAATTGACTGAAAAACAGGATTTTCTCTACTGAATATTACTGATCACACAAGAACCCAACAATTCATACGAATGCAAATAATTGTGCAGCATTTCAGACAACCACAACCTAGGGGTGGCATTCTCCAAGACAACTCAAAAATAATCCCCATAAAACTGAAACTTCTCGTTAAGCTTAATAGAGCCTTACTAAGCTTCCACAGTATGCTGCTGATTTCCTCCTCATTTACTTCTGCAGCATTAGAAACCATGGTCACTGTTTTATACCACATAACCGTGTGCCAGGATCTTTTTTTCTTAATATCAGCGTCTCTTGATCTGACAGTTCAAAATTTGAATTGTGGTTAGCAGTATGCGAGGTTCGTCTCGCACTTGCTACAAATGTTAAAAAAAGTGTTCCTATCTGAGTGGCTAAATTCACAAATGGGCTCCTTTTGTGTCCTCATTGGATTGGAGACCACTGCACTCTCAACCATGAGACAGGGGCAGGCTACGGCAGGTGCCAAAGTGGGAAATGAACATGACTTGGATTTTGAAGAAGTGAAAATGTATCCACAGAACAAAAGATGACACTGCTAATAGGAGCTCCACGAAGAGTCTCAAGGTGCTGCTTTCAAAACTTGTAGTGAAGGCTTTACCAGCAGGAAGAACTTGGTTTGGTGCTGAGCTGCTCAAAAATCAAAGTATATTAATCTTCGGTTAGCTACAAGTCATTAGATTCTGGAGATATGCCAACAGCTTTGGAAGGAATGTGAGGTTTCTCATGCAATCTCAGAGTGCTCCAAGTGCTGAGAGATGGGCAAGGTACTCATGCAGGTATCTTTGCTATCTTCACTCAATTTGTAATCTCCTTTGTTTTCTCTGTCCCCTAAGAAACAAGGTGGTTCAGAATTCTGAGGAAAGCTTATCTGCACCCATGCTGGGCTTATTATGTACCAGAAAGGTAAACTACCAAGTAAAAAAAAAAAACAACAAGCCTTGACTGAGTTTTGATGAAGCATCCAAGAGGATTTGGGGAAAGCTAAGCTAAAACCACACTCTTCAACCTAACTGCTGAAGAATGCAGATCTACACATGGAATATGTTTCAAGAAACCCAAAGCCAACGGCCCAGTCCCTGCAAGGGACAGGAGTATGGGATGGAGGGTTCCAAATTCCCAAAACACCGTGCCATGTGTCCAACCAGGGGAACACAACCAGACACCTCCCAGGCAGACTCAATCAGACCAACTACAATATATAAGAACTAACTGGACTCTTCAATCACAAAGATTTCATTGCATATTTTTATCCATTAATATAACCTGGCAATAGCCCTTTCAACAACAACACTGAAATTTTTACTTCAGTAACTAATGTAGTGTGCTTTTTTTTTTCATGTAAGATCCCATCACTGTACAGAAGCAATCAGCCACTGATCCTGCCCAGGCAGCATCTTGGTAAATACTGACAACAGCCTTCCAGTGTGTTAAAAACACAGAAACTACTAAAGTATCGGTGAATGTGAAGTGACTACAGTTACCAAGTTCCAGAGAACTCCCTTATGATGGGTGGCTGGCCAGCGCTCACAGAATTTCCTCCAGTGACTATACAGGCTCTTCAGCCAGGATAAGGCTCAGACCTGAACCCAGCACTTGCTAAGAGGCAGCAACACACTGAAGCCATGAAAACAGACTTCAGGCAAAGGAAATTTGAACGGTCTTACAAAATGTTTGCTCCAAGGACTCATTCTTTGGAATAACTTTTCACTGCAAGATGAGTTCAGTTATTCCACCTTTGTTTTCAATCTCCTTTATTTTATTATTTAACAACGGTTGGAAAAGATCAGAGCACGCTTTACTGTACTAATGCTTTGTTTCTGCCTCCCATTTATACTATATTGCGGTATTATGACTTTCTAGGGGCCAGCTGGGAATTCTCCTGGAAACAGTAACTCACCAAAACAAACTTGTCACATTCAGCCAAATTTCCCTGAGATGCATTTGTAAGGCCCAGGAAGAATTTCTGGCAATAGCTAAGGAGAAGTACAGGTCTCCCACAGGCCCGGTGCCTGGTCACTTACCTGAAGGCCCAGCAATGCAGTCCCAAGGCTACCTGTAGCTCCCAAATGGTAGGAAAAGCATCACACCTTTTGAGCTGATTTTGCTGGCTGCCAACTCTAAAGACACCCTTCCGAAGTTCTGATTTGGATTTAATCCCAGCTTGGAACAGGTACATTCAGAAGGCCTTGGCAATTTTTTTAGAGACAGAAAAAAGCATTAGCTACTCATCCCATCTCTGTTCCGTTTGAAAAAGCATAACTCCCTCACTAGAGCAATTATACTCTAAGCATTACTAGCAAAAAGCTTTTTATTTCCACGCTCACGTTACAATGAGACACACTTCAACATGAAGTTAAAAATCCTCCAACATCACATTTTTCTGACACACTCACAGTGAAACAAGGAATCAGCCCTGGAGGCTGAAACTCAGAGTGCCTAACAGTCAGGATGCCAACTACTAAAGAAATTAACCTGGGCATCTTTGTAACTATGTCATAAATCTGTTTAAAAATGCAACTACTATTCTTTACATCTAATCAAACTTTTGTAACTGATAACAATTTGGAAGCCTGATTCTCAAAAAAAAAGAAAAAAAAAAGAAAAAAAAGGAATATAAATTCTGTATCTTAATAAAAATTTGGGTTTTTTGTTCCTCTTAAAAGAATAGTGGGTTTTAAAAACCGATTTTGAACCTTTCGTCCTATAGCAACCAAGGGGATCCAAGTACCTCCATAATTCACAAGTGAGATCCACACCGTGTAGTATGGAGAAACACCACAACTTTGAACCTTTTCTAGAAAAGTTCACAAACAATTGAGGACTTGGGTTGTACTCAATGAAAGATGGCTTGTAGCATCTTGAGTAAGGAGCCCAACTACCTCGGTGACAGGCTGTGTGTGACTGAACAGATTTGTGAAGTATTTCGTTGTGAGAAAGCCAAGATCCATTCATGCTTCAATGCCACCACACCCAGGAAACTGCACATTAAAGTACTACATTTCTTGTCTGTCTTTTTCACGGAAGACTTAATTCAATTTGACCGACAAAAATCAAATTTGTCCATATCCTTCCTGAAGAAAACAACCTTATAGTTACACCCCAAGGTCTCAAGGCCTTATTTCAGATGATTCACAACTTCAGGAGGAATGTAAGGACTGCAGAAGAGATGCAGCCAAGATAAGACATATCCAGTTAGCATGGTTTTCTCGGAGAAAGCAACGGGCAAAAAAAAGGAAGGAACTACCACCACTGACAAAATCCAGCTGTCCCGCATCAGCAGCAAAGGTTTCCCTTTCCACTTCATCTTTCATCACTTCTTTTGTTTCCTTTAGAAAAAATATATTTATTCTTAACAAGATGCCTGGTTTGCATTGAACTTTCTACTGACTAAAATGAAAATCAAGTTCACACTCTACTTAAATATTTCAAGGAGAAGAGAAGGAAGACAGTAAAATCAAACAAACAAAAAAAAGTCTTTGAAAAATACCTGTTTTTCTTAGGACCATGGGGAAAGAGGACTCACAGGAGTCACAGAGTGAAAGAAAACATTTCATCAACTGGGCCAGCTAGCACTCTGTCTAATGTTTTCAGAGAACGAATAGGGCAGAATGACTGTCAGCAATTCATTTAATCAGTCTGTTAATTTTGATCCTTTACAAAAGGTTAGCAACGAATGCATTTAAAAGGCACAAGGACTTAATGGATCTGCTCCATTTTAGAGCTACAGCAGAGGAATCCATTTACAGGGTCACAGAAGAGTGGCAAATGGTTCCAAAAAGGTGGGTTGCAGCATGTTTGCTGACCTGGAAACTAAATAGTGCACACAAACATCCCAGA
This sequence comes from Meleagris gallopavo, assembly GCF_905368555.1. Taxonomy (NCBI): domain Eukaryota; kingdom Metazoa; phylum Chordata; class Aves; order Galliformes; family Phasianidae; genus Meleagris; species Meleagris gallopavo. Next base: position 1,613,237 of record NC_139424.1, read on the forward strand.
GAAATCAGGTTCATTTAGAACTCTCAAGATTTTATCCAAATCCAGGACTTCAGGGCACGGCAGTAGTCAGAATGCCTCATCTTCTCTGGTGTGCAAGATACACACAGTTGCAAGATCATAACCACAGAGCAGCAGTCAGTGGCTCAATGTTGGATGGAGATCAGTCATGAGTGATGTCCCTCAGGGTCTGTACTGGGACCAACGTTGTTTAATATCTTCTTCAATAACACTGACAGTGGGATCGAGTGTACTCGCAGCAGGTTTGTGGATGACATCAAGCTCTGCAGTGTGGGATGCCATCCAGAGAGATCTGCAGAGGCTTAAACAGTAGGCACAGGTGAACCTCATGAGGTTCAACAAAGCCAAGTGCAAGCTTTTGCACCTGGGTCATTGCAACCCCCATCCATTATCAGTACAAGCTGTGGGACAAAAAGCTTGAGCACAGCCCTGCTGAAAAGGATTTGGGGGTCCTGGTGGATGGTATGCTGGACATAAGCTAGCACTGTGTCCTCACAGACCTGGAAGGACCAGAATTTTTTCCTTTAGTCTAAGACATGGCTCTGGCCATTAGGGAGTTTAATGCTGTCTTATATTTGGAGGTTGTCTTACTACCTCTTGCCTTTTAACGTATGTCCCTCATTTTGTTCATCTCCTCCATTTTCTGACGTGTCAGCATCCTGTTTTAGTTCTTTAGTAGATTGAAAGGTATGCCCTGTGGGTTACACTCTCTCTAAATCATCCATGATGTATTACGCTTGGCTTAAATGACTGAGTCTCATTTGCACGATTGCCCTATTAATTTACTCATTATTGATTTACACCACTTTTGTTGGCAATCCTCCATCAGACCTCCATTTTACTTTCATCCTCAGAAGGTTCATTCCACTCTTTTTTTTCCCCTACCATCTTCCCTGTCTCATTTCTCTTCCATTTGTCTTCATTCATCTATCTCTTTTCTTCTTCCTCCCTCACTCTCCCACTGTTCAGTCTTCCTTCTGCTTCTTCATTCTCTTCCAGTTCCCCCATCCCTGCAAACCTACCTCCTCGCTTCAGAGCAGCTAATAAATCTACTGTGAAAGGCTAGAAAACCCAGAAGATACAGGTTTAAAGGTAAAGGAACATAAATAAATCAAGATTCCTCGTGAAGAGGAGCATCAGCTGTGACTTCATTTTGGAGAGTTCAAAGACCGATGGGTGACTATCATTGCCTTTGTTACAGCACTCGACTTATGTCCTTGCATCTTTTTGCCTCCCTAAGAGGAACTCAGTCTTTTTAGTACAAATCTTATGATTAGTTTTCTGTCCCCTCAATATATCACATTGCCCCAGATTGGTGCCTTCACTACCAGTCTGACTACCAGAGCAAACACTTCCATCTGTTCTTTCTCCAAACAGTCAACAAAACACTTGGATTTGATAGTAAGTATTGAAATGTGTATGTCTATATTCTAAAATACAGACCATGCACTGGAGGCAGTTTTTTAACTCTCTTGTCTAAATGCTTTATGTAAATAGGAACAAATACAATTGTTTCTAAGATGAAAAATTCATTCAGCATTTCCTTCCTTCCTTCAAAATTTCAACGGAAAAAAGGGCCAAAGCACAGTTAGACTAAGAGCACTACAGACATTTACATATTCATATCAGATTAAAAAAACAATAAACTAACCCCAATGCCACACTCAAGGGGACAAAGACAATAAGAAGAGACAAAAGAAAGGAAGAGGTTAAAATACCAGAACCCCCCAAAGAGCAGTAAGCGTACACGAAGTAAATTAGCTTCTCACTCTTGGAAGTCAGCCACAATTGAACATTCTCAAAATGTCCTTAAAATGCCTGGCCATGCCCTTCCTGCAAAGGCTCAGGAGTACAGTACAGACCTATGAAGGCTGAGGGTCGTGCTGGTGAAGTATCACTTGACATGTAGCTCTGAGAGTCCAAAGGGAAGCAAAAACTCTGCATGCAATAGAGAATTAAAGCCTGGTTTTATTCTTGGGAGAGACACAACGCTCGCTTTAAGCACAATGCTTATATTTGCAATAAATGCGAAACAGCCATGGCTATCTGTCTGTCATAGTGCTTGAAAGAAAAAAAAAATCTTCCCCCTATGCAAAGAAGATCAAGTTGACAAAATTCTCCACCTCCTAAAACCCAAATGAATGGCTATCCTGTACAACTGTGAGCTGGACAAGTCCGCAAACTTTCACCGCCTAGTTATTATCTAAAAAATGGCATGTAACTACAAAGTAATTACAGACATCTAGAGATAATGTGCTGCAATAATACAGTCGGTGAAGTTACCCATTTTATTCTCAATCTAATTTCCATGTAGTTTGCAATTTTAAGATTTAATAACGTAGTTGAGAAAATACAAATTGCTTGTATTACCACATATTTACATTGAACTGTACATAACATGTAATTACAGAGCCAACGGTTACTATGGAAGTGCAGTTTCTGTACAGTTCCTTATGTTGTTCTATGTAAAGTGGCAAAACAATACTTCAGCCCAGCAAAGAACGATCTATGGTAACATGAAAAAAGAATCAAACTCCTCTGCCCAGACAGCACAAGGACAACATAAGCAAAAACCTCAATGCAGAAGCATCCTCTGTCAACTTTCTTTGGTCCCCATAGCCCTACAAAATACCACTCTGCAGTTCCTGATTAATGCTGTAGACCTCCACTGAAAGGGTTTTTATATTGCAGCACCTAAACTGCTGTCCAAGAAATTGACTGATTTTGATTGACTCATCCCAACCTGCCCTCTTCCTGAAAAATTAAGATGGCAGCTTGCCAGCTCCCCTTGAAGGACAGGCTTACCTTTCCTTTTCTTTACCACTTCTAAAAAAAAAAAAAAACGCACACACATGAGACTTACATATGGATGGCTCATCACTGATGTCTGAAGGCTAGAAGTTTGAAGGTTAGAACTAATCTTAGCTCTGGCATTTTATTCTAAATCCAGAATACAATTAATTTACAAGAAAATAAGCTTGACTAAGTGATCAGGAAAACAGAACACTGAGTTGTGAGAACATCTCAGGAAAAAACATTATTGTATACAATAAACAAAAAAGAATGCTCAGTATGCTGATCACTGTGTATGGTAAGATAGAGTGATAACACTCTAAGTGTATATAGCAGGTTGTCAAAATACTGAAGGTCTAGAACAAAGTTCTTATTTCTGGCTTCGCCACAATTGGGCAGTATGACCACAATAAGTGTACTAGCGTTAAGGATCTGAAGGAAGGTGCTCCAAACCCAGGCAGTCTGCCTTCTGCCATGCCAAAGAACCTCAAGCTAATGCTAAATGTATGCTGGGTACAGCGACACGGAGCCTCTTCTTGTGCAAACTCAAAACTGATCCTGGTAATTACTACGCTAGTACTCCAATAAATTATAAACTAATTATTAGTGTGTTCTGAAGTAAACGCCTCTACATGTAAGAGAAATGAAAATGAATCTGGTTTTCTCCTTCTGATGTTCAGTTTATTTGACAGAGTGACTTGGTTGTTACCTGCAAATATTTTTTTATCGTTTTCCTATATAACACCTAAAACAGTATGGTTCCCATTCACTTTCATCTTATTGGCACTGTATAGCCAATCTAAACAGTAAACGATTTTTATTAAGATTTCCTGTTGTTGTTAGGCAATCTACATGTGGTACAGACTGCCTTCCTTGGTCTTCCATAGAGATGGATCTTACTTGGAGAACATTTGAAATTAAACATAAATTTTGAATATAAATAAACATGGAATGCTGTAAAATAAATGGAAATCAACACAAACTACAGCCTTTTGTTAAAGTTGCTTGACAGATCTTATACATTCCTCTTTCAGAGTCGATTATAACTTTGCCAAACTTCGAACCATTTGGGTTGAAATTTTCTATGCCAGGTGTCTGCCTCGGGCTGAGTAGAATGCGATCATGTAATTAAAGGCTGTATCATAATGCATACACAGAAGGGGGCAAATTAAGGTTGAACAGGCAACCTTAATTCTCACATTTCTTAACTTTCACAGGCTTGACTTTGCAACCCTAATAATGTTCTTCTAACGTAGCTTTTTGTCTGTAATACTAATCCAGAGCTATATTAATTTATAGACACATCCTACTGAGGACTGGATGTCTCGGTGGACTGGTAATAGGATACGCAGCCTTTCACCTCCAGGTCACTGTTTTAAATACAGCCTAAGGCTGAAGTGGTGAGAAGTTATTACTACTGGCCAGCTGTTTGGTGGATTACACAAAATGAAGTGGTGGATCTGGGTCTCTACAAGCTGGCATGCCTACTGTGCACAAAGCACTGCTAGTGATGCCATCCATATCTGTAACAAAGTGCTGAGCTGCCCAAATTATAATCTCAGCTGCCTCGGGTCCAAGTGGATGCATCTACAATCACTGAGGTACTTCTACCAAATGTGATTCCAGTTGGTTTCCCAGTTGGAAATGTTGGAAGAAGGGCTGACATGGGAACACTCCCTGCCTCCACAAAGCCCCTGGATGGCAGCTGAAATACCACAACCCCGCAGAGCACAAAAACACCTGAGTAATTACATTGACTTAGCAGTGTTACTCACATACAGAACGTTCAGAAGCTTTACTGCAGTTTTCAGTGGGGATGGAAGAAGGCAGAAATGTCACAAATGGAGCAATGGCTCTGCTTCCCCTTAAATGAAGAATGTTCTGAAACTCTGCTCAGTGTTACTTCTTTAAAGAAAAATGAGTAAATCTGAAGCAACTTGACCTACAGGGAGGTGTCCCTGCCTATAGCAGGGAGTTGGAACTAGATGATCTTAAAGGCCTCTTCCAACCCAAATCATTCTATCATTCTATGATAACACAGAAATTTGATTTAGCCCTCCTGGTATGAAGTGTGAAGTATTCATATTGTTTTTAAGTGGGATCTTGCCAAAATAGGGACAATTATGCCTACGGGAGGAAAGCTGAACTGCTTTCTCTGCTCCTGAGGCCTGGGAGAGAGCACTGCCAAGACCCTGCAGGAGACATTTCTTGAAGAAGATACTGTGGAACCAACCTTCCCTGCAATGCAAACCGTCAGCCTTACAATCTGAACAGACCCCTCCGCTTTCCAGAGAGGGAAATTTTGCCATGTGAGGAACTAAGGCCTTGTTTTTGGGTCTCTGTCTTCTCTCAGTGGAGAAAGCAGTGCCTAAAAATAAAGCACAAGGCTACTGGCAATAAAAAGTTACAGAGAAACAGTGAGAGACAAGAAGGAAAACAGAGGAGTAAAAAGAAGGTCTTTGCTCCAGGGAAAGAGCCATCCTCAGCCTTAGTCCTGCCTCTGCAGTCACACTGATTTAAAGCCTGACAACACACACAGGACCAATGTCCTTCAGGACTTCTTTTACAGTCATCTCTTGATCACATTTCCAACCCTCCCCAGTCACGAGCCCCATGAGCTCCAATAATCCACTGGTTGCCTACTCCTGTGATGTGACAGGAGTCACTCTCCTGCAGTGATGACGCTGGTACCCAAACCATCTAACCCACACTGCAGCTCACACAACTTGTCTGCATCCCAGCCAGGGGATAATATTTTTAAAATATTATATATCACTTATCTTTGTTTTGCTCTCCATTTGCTGCATTCGTGTTCCTTTTGAGAGGGACACATTAATAAATACTGTGTCCTGTTACTCTAAATGGTTTCAATCACATAATTTTCTGTATTCAGCACTCATCCGCCTCCCTTACTACAGTACATAAATGATATAAACTTCTCATCAATAACATAAAAAATTCATACTCTGTCTACAATGCAGCTGCTATCACAGGTTTATGTCAACAATCGTCCTGATTTTTAATAGCATGAATGTTTAAAGAGGTAGCAATTCCTGTAAAATATCTGCAGGGATATTTAGAGCTGACATATGCCAAAACAATCCTGTTCTTATACTGGAGACATTGTTGCTCAGCAGGAAAACGATGTTTATCCTCACAAATGTTTACCCTGCTTTAGTCATTAAAATGCTCTAAATGGATGGAAGGAAGGGGAGCGGATGCTGGCAGTCCTTACCTCTCGGCTGCCCTCTGAGCAGAGAGCACAGCTCATGCATATTGCAGCTGAGCTCTCTGGTGCTGTGCACCTCCATGTGCAGAATTATCTGATTTTATAAGGGTCGGGTGTGCTCTGTGCTGTACAAAACCAGCGAACTTCCAATCCCTTTTCTTCTGAATGATTCTAATGAGTACCTCTTTCTTTAATTTTTTCTTTATCATTAAAAAAACATTCATCTTCTCTTTTTGAGGGGTTCCAAGGCTAAAAAAAAAAATACAAACCCTTTCTTGTAATGTTTCCTTCTGGCTGCCAATTGTAGAAGGCTTTAAGTTAACAAAAAAAGAAAAAAAAAAAAAGCAAGCTTTGTATACAGGCAGCATAAAATATTTATTTTTAATCTAAGCAGGATTTCTTTACCTGCTGTGCAGCCACAGCTTCTGTTTAAGGCTTGCTTTATCATCTGTGTATCAAGCTGCAACCATTTCTCTAGTGATCCTTCATTCCAGCTTTACAAAGTTTCCTACCAGACCCCAGCTGACACGTGCCTTCCAACTCCCGCTTGGAATTTTCCTTATGCCTTTTCCCCCCTCACTCGAAGCCCCACAACCTGGTAGCTCTTCACTCGAACAGATGGTTTATAAAAATCTGGGACATGCTCGTGTGATTGAAAATAGGACTCCTATAAGCAACATCTCATGTACCAATTATGTGAACAGTTGGTCAGAATGGTGACCCAGAAACTGTCCTGTCCTGCCGCTCTCGCAGCCTTCCTCAAGCATTCCCAGCCCTTTGCTGGATGCCTGACCTTGAGCAGACACAGACTGTGATGCAGCTGAATGGAGAGCTCATTTCCACTGCTTTCAGTACAGTTCAGCACAGATACAGGCCCTACAGGAGGCACTGCTTTCAAAACTATGTCTTGATTAATAGGACTATTAAGGTCAACATTTAAAATACTAAAAATATAACAACAAACTCTGCAATTCCGCACTTCCCATTTGTTTACTATATGACAAACACTCATTTTTTCCAGACTCCTTTCACAAATAAAGTACAACAGCCTGCTGTTGTCACCCAGAAGGAGAAGGGACGCATATATCTAACTGACAAACTGAATATTCACAGCTCTGCTCAAGGACAACAGAGCAGTACATTCCCATGATCTATAAAGTAGGGACTCTCGAGTCAAGTATCAACTTGTCTGTAGTGAGAAATTTTGGGTTAGAACAAATATAATTCCTGTCCTAAAGCAAAAGCAACAGAAGTTTTTCTTGCAACAAGGGTGGTGAGGCACTGCACAGGCTGCCCAAAGAGATGATGGATGCCCCATCCCTGGAGACAACCAAGGTCAGGCTGGAGGGGATCTGAGCACTGACGGAGCTGTGGGTGTCCCTGTACACTGCAGGGAGTGGGACCTGATGGCCTTTCAGGGTCCCTTCAACTCAAATGATTCTCTGATTCTATGAAAATCATGAGTAAAATCAGAAATCAGGGGCTGCGTCTCTATAAGCACAGGAACAACAGAGCTGGGCACAGCTGGGTATGGATGAGGCTCTGCTGAACTGTGAGGGATGAGGCAATCAGGCCGCTTGATCCTGAGTTACTGAGGTGTGGTGGAGGGCATTTCTCCTCTTGCAGTGCCTGGAAGCCCTGGGTGTCCACGCAAAGAATCTGTACCACATCACTAGTGGAACTGCTGGTACACACGCTGGGGTCTTGCTTAGATGCAGAACTTGGTGCCCAATGAGTCAACTTCTCCTCCTTCCAGTGCAGAATTTGAATTGTGCCAAAAAAATACTAGACCACTGAAACTGTCCCTTGCTTCTGAATGCAGGTGCAAGGGCCTGGTGTTTATCACTAGATGGACTGTATCAAAGGTAAATAAATATCAGAGTCAACATCTAAATTAACACCAACAAAGCTGTCTCGTTAGCCACCGAATGCTGACATCTCACAATTATTTTAGAAGACTTAGAAGACCTCACGAAAACAAGGAGTTAGAAGAAACACAGCACCATCTTAACAAGCTAAATTTCCTGTCACGCAAAGGTTTGATTCCTGTCAGTGCAACACTCATTTTAGTCTGATTAAGTCACTGTGATGAACTTCAGAGTTTAGGCTGCCCTTGAGCCTCACATCTATCTGATCTTTAATTCTACTACCCACTCATTTCTTGCTAAGCACACAATTCCGAGTCCCACTGGAATAGCCTCATTCAGGCTCTGCATCAATATGTTCAGTGCTGAATTCATTTCTGCAGGGAGCCCAGTAAATCTGAACTTTCCAAAATCATTTGGCCCCCATTACTAGTAAGCACTGCTCTTAAATAGGTTGTAACTCCAGCTAATAGGCTCCATAATCATAGCTGAATTGAACAAAAGGGTCCAGTATGGGCTGCCATCCGTCATTTTTATTCCCAACCAAATGCACTGCATAGAAGGAACTATTTTTTATTTTTTTTTATACTTCTGGATGCTGAAACTAAGAAGCTCGTTTTAGCTGAACGTTTTTGGGTGTTTTTTGTTTTTTTTTTTTCTTCATAAAAAACAATACAAAAGGATCCTGGAGGCATCCAAAAGGTCCAGTGCAGCACTGATGCAAAAGCTGGAACTGGTAACCTTTTCACCTTGCAAAATGGCAACAATCCAGAATATAAGGAGACAGGAAAAACTTTAAGATGCAAAGAAAAGCCCACATAATGAAAAATTCCAATGCTAAGAGATGCATCTTCTGCTATTCAAAGAGAACTGATTGTAACTAAACCAAATGTAAAGGAGTTAATGATAGAACTGCTTACATCTTGATCACATTTCCATGAAGACAAGCCTTGTGATATTGTTTCATCTAGTGAAGAAAAAAAAAAAAATAGAAGCCACTATCTAAATCTTATCACCGAAATTGATAGTGTTTACTTTAAGCTTATTCCAGCTTTGCAGACTTCAACAGATATTGAAGCCTCCAATAAATCTATTTCAAGTCGTCTTTACAACTCTCTTCTTTTTCAGCATACACTCTGTCCTCCTTGATCTTAATCAGTGGACAGAAGACCAGATTTTGGTTTAGGAATATCTAGAAGTTTCATTGCTGTGTGCTGTGTAAGACCAGTATAGTAATGAATAGCAAGTAACTAAAGCAGAAATGGAACCTCATTCATCTTGCTGGTGTCAGAACTCATTGCTTTTGGGCGAGTATGAATCTACAAACAGACCAAGGGATATTTCCAGATACGTCCAGAACATATCCTATTGCTCTACCCAACTGTTGTATCTCAGGGGAAAGAAAAAACAGGCAACTGGAAGCAATGAAGCAGAGAAAGAGGAAATGGGACACATACGGATGTCAGAATCATTGAGTGCATGTAGCACGGAGCACTGCTGCACACACTTTGTGACACGACCAAGTATCTGTATTGAAAGTATGCATGCATGTATTTCATTCTGCCAGAAAATAAACAAAACTCAGAGAAATTTTTGTTATTTCAACAGGCTTGCCATTGAAAGAGCTGCTGAAAACCTGCATGGCATTACGGCAACACTTAGTAAAGACTGGAAAGAGTTAGAAGATTAAATGACCAAAACTAACTTTGAGTGAATAGAAAGTTTAGAAAGTCACAACCAGCAGTTCTACCAAAGGACTAATGTAATCACCATTTTCTCAGCCACAAAACCATCAAAGAAACAGCCTGATACTTACACGATATTCATTTTAGTCAGCGAGAATTCAACAGAAACCAGAAAAAACAGATGCAAAGTGGCACAAGATGTGAAAAAAAACAGACTGAAATTGAACTGGTTATGGCAAACTGCCCTAAGTGGACATACAGGAGTCGATACAGGCTTTACATCAGTCAGATGATGGAAGGAAATCACTGCTGGTATTCTCTTTGGGTGTCCAGATGGTTCTAAAAAATATTTACATGAAAAGAAGATTTGGACCACACGCCACAGAACAAATTATGATCTAGTCCTTCCTACAGCTTGCGGAAAGACCTTCCTCCCATCTCTCCTATAATTCTGTGCTTCCTTCTCAATAACCACAACCACCTGCCCGGTGGTTGGGATGATACCGGGCAGAGCACAGCAGTTCCTCGTCCTGCTCACTGCTGGTGAAGGAACACCAACAGTGGCACTCAGCTGCACGCATCCTTGCACAGATGTAACGATGACTTGGTGACTAATGCCATTGGCATCCTGTGCTCACAAATACTAAAATATAACTGGAATCACTATTTTTTTTTTAAAGCCACAATAAAGGGAAGAGAGAAAGGTACACTGATACAATTCAACTCAATTATTTTTAAACAATATGTGATGGATTTGCAGTCTGCCATCGCATAAAAGACAGGCTCATTTCCTACAAATGCCCACAAAGAGAAATGACGGAGCTCAGCAATATAGCATGGCATATTCCATTAGGAATTAAATCTCTTCTCTCTGATGGTCCCATCCACATGCTTATTGGACAGTCTGCTGCTTTCATCTACTTTATTGTTATTAATTTATGAATGGGACTGGAATTACAGAAGATGAGTCTAAGGTGAGGCTGAATTATAATAATAAGTGAAAGAATGACTCCTGTTTACTTTCAAAATATTTCATAGCTAAAATGCTCACTGCATTTTTAACTGTGACATACTTCCTTTAGCCGGTTTTGGTTTTGAAGTAATGATATAAAATTCATTTCATCTCTTTTTCAAGCCCGACTCTTTCATACATAACATCAGGCTTGTCATATCTGAGGAATTATTAAAATAAGACGAAGCCTGCTGTATCTGAGCAGAAAAGCTTCTTTGAGCTGGCGTCCTCAGGAGAGAAGCAAGCTCAATCTCATTAGTTGGTGCTGAGAAGGCGTCCTAGTCACTAGGTTCAAGGTGATGAAAGATTAGGGCGTTTGGCCTCAGCTCATTTTGTATGCAGCTCACATCACTCCCTGCCCGTGAACACGAAATTACATTGAACCTGGGGAGTCTAACTCCATTAATTTTAAATGGAAGATTAATTTAACAATATGCGGCAGATATTTGTTACAAACCTATCATGTAAAAGTGACGGTTAGCAATAAATTGTGGTGACTCACACTGGCCGGTGGCCCTGGCTCAAATAAATCAGAAGGCATTTACACATAATTGCTGTTTTTAAAGACAGGGATATGGGAGATATGTTTCTTTGATGAAAGATTGGGTAACTCCATTCAAGGAAACGGCAGCCGGCATTAAAGCTACAGCATTTATTTTGAAGGAGACGTTGTCTTTAAGGCCTTGTAGGACTGCAGTGTACAGTTAGGACCTCTTTCCCCTGTCTGTAAGAACAATGCAGAAATACTTTACGTGCAATGAGGATAAGATGTGTGGTGGAGGAGCTCTGCACGCAGCACAGGTGGGCTGTCACCTGGGACTACGGAGAAAACATGGAGGCTGCACTGAAACAAAGGTTAGCTGTAGTCCTGTACATTCTGGCCATTTTTTTTTTAATCCTGAACAAGAGAACTAATACTAAATAATAATAATACATTAGAAAGAATTAATAGATGGCCCTTCTGCCCCTATTCCTCTCCTTGCATCGACTATGCAAGTGTAATCAGGTATGAAACTTCATCATTGAGAAACATTATTCTTATCAGAGGAGGGCAACTGCAAACTCTGCTGAGAATAAACAATGCCAAGGAAGAAAACTAGAATGACTGTTGTTTTTTCCTCTATTTAGAAGTACTGGACATTGCTTCTCATGCACTCTGATGCTATCCATTGCTAGCAGAGCCTCTCCACAGGTAAAGAAAAAACATCTTGAAAGCTAATGCAGGTGAGCAAAATTGGCTCCCTCAGGAACCAGGATCATCCCCTACCTCCTTTCTTCCAGTCTAAGCAAAAGGAGCACTTTCTGGACATAACTTCTCTAAATACACATCAGAGGCAATAAACACTGGGCGGGAATGTGCTTCTGCATGTTTCTTTATTTAAAGCAAGAAGCAATAGTGCATGTACTTCTCTTTCTGAGCAGAAGATGAGAGAATAAACCAGACATTACATCTAGTAGATGTCAGTCGCAGTGTTTAACACGCTGCCGGGAGGCGTTCAGACATGTTGCAGGAGAGGGCATCACCTGGACAAAGAACAAATCATTGTATCTGTGAGGGCTTCTGCAATCTGTAGGAGTCGGAGACATGATGACATGGCTGAACAGAAAAGGAGCCCGTGTGTTAACCCCTCGGGTACTGAATCAGCTATTACAGTGGAGATGGGATAAGCTCAAATACATACACAGCAGCACAGTCTCCCCCACATGCTCCTGCTATCAGCTCCATACAGGTATGCACAATGGAGGGGTGCACGACTGCATCCGCTTTGAAGGAGAACCTATGCTACCTGTGATTCAAGAGGAATAAACCATCAGTGCACAGCAAAAGGAAAGGAGCTCAGGTGTGACTGAGAAATCCCAAATGAGTGCCCAAGCAAAGTGAATCCAGCCATTCCATTCCTTCTGCACCCTGAGCCTTTAACAAGCACCCTATCCAAAAGCAACCAAAGAAACATATCTGCATTCTGACCTCACTGCTTTAGCACATTACTGCAGGATGAGCCATGTGAACATAATTCAAGGCCTCTTTACACTTGCTGTGTTAGGAGATGGGAAATAGGCTCAGGCAAATGCACTGAAGCCAGGAAGCTTATGAATCTGCCCACAATCCAGGCACATCTCAGTGTGTTGCCAGTACACAGCGCTTGGCTGTTTATGGCCAACTGCAACAAAAACCCTTATCAATCAGTGCAGTTTCTTTTGTCCTCTTTTCAGCTTTGAGCCTCACAGAAAGGAAGGTCTGACACACACACACTGCAGTTCTTCACAACACCACAATGGCTCATCCTTCTGGCTTGAAGACGATTTGATGCTGGATCCTTCTAACATCCATCAGGGTTTCCAAGAGGCTGCAGGCCCTCAAGGAGGAGGAGGAAGGTGTCAATGTTTGAAGGTCCTGACACATGTGCAGGTTTGTGGGACAGCCACTCTGGACTGAACTGGGCCACAGCCAGGATGCAGAACGGATAAGCTACCTCGACTTACAGCAGCACGTGATGGTTTACCTCCCTTCCCTCTGCCACCATCAGCTCCTGCAGGGCTGGAGAATTCCTAGCACCTTCAGCCTAAGCAGATGCCAAGGAGCAAAGAAGCACTGTTGCCTCTCCTGTTTACTTCTTCAGCCTGAACAAAGGTAAATCCTCACATATATACATCACATGAATACCTTGAAAATATTCATTTAAACAACTTTTGCAGAAAATGAACGTATTATTCTCCTTTTGTGCATGAATACCTGAGCTGCAGAAGAGCTGAAGGCTCTATCTTAAAAAATAAATCAAAAACCATAATCTCTTGCTAGCTAAAGATGCAGGCAGGTCTCTTGGGAACTGCCCTGAGATTCATGGTCCTTAATTGAAGTTTCCCATCCTTTTCCTACATCCATTTCAGCCACCAATGGGACAAGCAACATTTTTCTGAGGGAAAAGGAGTCATTTTGTGTTTGACTGCGACTAAGCAACACCATGACACACAAATCTGTACAGAAAGGACAGGTTCATGTTCTCAGCCCAGACTTACTACTCGCCTAACCAGACAGAAATTCTACTCCAACACCAGGTTTGTGACCATCTGTGCTTTGTAATTTAGTATTTTCGTTACCTTTGCAACCACTTACTCAAAACTGTATTAAACTCCTCATTTAAAGCAGAACGGTCCTCCTGAGGGATTCACACAGCCGTCCTTCCCACACCAATAACCGCACACACTGTCCTGCCCTATGCTACCATCACCAGGCCTTACAAACTTGCATAAGAGATAATCTCATCTTGAAATAAGCAATGAGATTGCACTGCACAACTTACAGAGAAGGATAACAAGAACTCTGAACAAGCATTTGTATACTGACAAACTTGCAGAAGCTGGAGAACATGAAAACAAGGTTTCTCAGATCCTTCTTTTCCATCAATAGTACAGGTGAATGCCTGTTCTACGTTGGCCACCAAAAGTCCCTTCCTTGAGAATGCAACCTCAACCAGACAGCAGCAGGAGGGAACAATTACAACACCTGGAAGGTGACCAAACTGTGGACATCAGGCTTTGTCTCCAGCTTGGCTGCAGGCATTTCCCTTTTATTCCACACTTACAAATTGCTACGAGATCTTCAGATTGAAATGTCCACTAAAAATGAGAAGTTCAACTGGCAGTTTTACTGACTAGCCTGACCCATAAATGGGGAGAGCTCACTGCGTATCAGCTCATTGTTTCCTCTCATTTACACCAATCATGCTACAGAAATAGGGCTTCAGCAAGCAAAGAAATGCACTGATAAATAAATAACTCTTTCGTATAGGCACAAATAAATGAATTGCAAAAAATTACTGTTTATATTTGAATGAATAAGGCTAATGCAAAATAAGTACCCAGAAAAAGAGTACCGTCGCTTTAAATTCAGTGCCAACACCCAGGTTGCCAGCAATTGATGCCACTAACTCATTTTTGCACTTTAATGTTAAATTTCTTATGGGACCACATCACCTAATTAGAGGAATTGATAACTGCACTGTTCCATAATGAGGCCAATACATTTCAAAGTCATTAAAGATAACCAAGGCAATAAGTCTGTGTTTAAGCGGCGCTTCCTTAGATTTCACAGCCTGCATGTCGCTAGCATAGGAAAAAGCAATCCCTGCCTAGTCAACTGTAAATGCTGGGTTATTGGAATCTTTAAAACAGGCAGCAAGGAGAAAATTACATGGCCAAATCTCCTTTTTCCAGTTAATGAAGAATTAAGACTCCCATTTACCATATTAGAAGGTTCATCAGAGGTCTCTACTCTCCATAGCTTGTGTTTGACAGCAGTGTCAATTTATCTGAGTCAGAACGCAGAAGTGCATGGCAGTACGTCATTCATAACTGTCACATCTACTTATCTCTCTCATTGTCACACCGCTAACGAAATTCAGGCCGTGTTTTCCTGATCGTGGCCTCTTAAAGGGAAAAAGATCCCCTTACCTCATCACAGCAAACTGACCGAATCGTGGCTCTACAAATGCCCACGCTTACAATAAGAGTAGCTCAAATAACCTTGAAGAACCAAAGAAGGGAAAAATAGTATTTCCCAAAGGCAGGCTTCCTGCAAGACTATCCCTGGCTGCAGAAGTAAGAGATGTTAGTTTTTGGTGATTGCTACTGGAGGGATGAATTTATTTGATATCCTACTTCATTTCTGCAAGATCTGTTCGGGTACATTTGGCATCTAAGAAAGAGAAGTTGAGTGACTTTCAGTGAAGTCAATGGTCAAACTTCTGTTGGCTTCAAAGGCACGGGATAGATTTCTGTAACTGCAACTGATGAGAAGAAACCCATAATATTAACGTTACAGCATTTGTTGTCTTGGCTGAGGGGGAATGTAAGCCATTGATCAAAACTGTCTTAAAAACCATCTTGAGGCATAAGAAAATGGGCACGTTAAGGAAGGTCAAAAATTCTTTTCTACAAATCAAAGAACCACCTCAGTAACATAAAAAGAAACAAGTACTTCAGGCACAACTGGGAATGTAAGTTGGTACTTAAATACGATAAGAAAAAACCTATACCTGCCTTAAAACCTTAGAGGTTAAGCAGGCACAGCTCGGTACGTGGAATTCAGCTACTGGGTTTTATGAACATGGAAACCAGGTTGCAGCCAGTGCTGGAAAAATTCACTGCCATGTGTTTAATTGTGAATACATGCATCCTGTTCAGAAGAAAGCTATCTTCCCCTTTCAGGCTCTACAAAGAAAACTGGAAAATGGATTTGCCCCATAACATCAGTTCTTACGAAATGAACAGCAGGGTTCAGGTGCTGAGGAATGGAAGAGTCTAAGATACAGCGGAAGAAGCTCATAATAAATACAAGAAGCAGCTTCTCTTCTGAGAAAACTTTTTCACAGTATTTCATGAGAGGGTTGTGGCTTGTTTTTTTTGTGTTTTTTTTTTTTTTTCACTAGAGCTAACATAATAGAGCAGAATGAAAACGGTGCCCAATTGGATCAAATTACTGGTGAAACAATGCAAGTGAATGTGCTCTTAGGTCTGCAGTTCCGAAAACTTCAAGAACTAAAATAAATTGCATGACCCCCTGGTAACTTCCACTAGAACTTATGGGTACAAATTGTTTGCCTCAAGCTGGGTGAAATATACATTCAAATTCAGGCTCTTGAAGGAAATTATTAAGTAGAGCCATATTAGCTTTCTCTGAAGCATACTCGTTTTCTATATTGCCACTGTATAGACCAATTATGTTACCTTTCCATGCTGAGAAATGATTGTTCTGCTAACACAGTTCTGGTAAAAATCAAAAGCACTACATTTTTAACCTTGGGGGATTTTTGTTATTGCTGCTCCCTTGCTAGTTCCTTCAAATGGAAAACATCTTCCATTAATCTAAATGCAAAATTTGTTCAGCTTTCTAAAGTTACTTGAAAAATGTTAAGCACAAAGCAATAAACTTTTTATGCTCTTAAGACCACTAATGCTTTGAGCTTCATATTCATTTTGAAGAAATGAACATTTTATGGTTCACAGAGGAATAGCTACATGAATAATATCTGAGATTATAATGCATCTAGCAGAAAAAGATTAAGTTTATGTAAACTATTTAATCAGACGTGAAATTTTCTCTAGAGGATAAAAAATTCTGACCTTATTTAAGTTTATTTAAAAAAAAATACCAATATCACATTTCCATCAAGGGAACCCACTGATTTCCCCATTTATGTTGTATAAATATTCATCAGAATTGATGGCTAACTGGATATCACGGCCCCTACAAAGCAAAAATAACTTCAGAGGTGCACCACATCCATTTGGTCATGCCAAAGAAAATATTTTATATCAACAGCACCGAAGGGGTTGCATACCAAGAGCCCTGACTGTGATCAACAGGTACATCACAAGGGAGATTCTTCACAGAATGGCTTGTGTTGGAAAGGACCTCAAGGATCACCAATTTCCAACCCCCCCCACCACATGCAGGGCCACCAACCTCCAAATTTAATACTAGACCAGGATGCCCAGGGCCCCATCCGACCCTCAACAGGGACAAGGCATCCACAGCCTCTCTGGGCAGCCTGTTCCAGCACCTCACCACTCTCTTGGTAAAGCTCTTCAGCTGAGAAGCTCCAGTTCACACTTACAACTCTCTTTCATCTGTTTGAGTACTGTTTAGTGCCCAGTGAAGGAGCTTGCTATACACTCACATTTGCAGTAAATCTTTCTCAGATTTAGTAAATCATGTAGTCCTTCCCAGTGGACAGACTGGTAGACTGAAGTGTCAAGTTTACCAATGTTTTTGCAAGCAGTGAATTTATTAAATAAATGCAAAGGTGTAGATATTTTAAATGACCAACTGCAGTGGATCATATGTAAGCTCAAGCAATTCTACAGGAGTTACATGATTTGTACCCAATAAACGATGCCTGAATTTGGCCCTCATTTCTGCTGATATCCAAAGTAAAGCTCTTGAGCTGTTTCAAATTAAATTAAGAAAATACTGGCATCCTAATTGTCAGCCCAGGTGCATTTATTTTTCTATTAAAAGCAGAAAATGAAGGAGCTTTTGTAAGCACAATATTTTATGATCCCACTATGGGTTTTGCATTCCATAAAACACAGTAATGAAAAATCCTCATGCAAAAGAACGTAGAAAAAAATCAACAGGCTGGATGCAAAATAGTAATGCAGCTTAAACAACAACATGATTACGAATAACCTATTTCCAAGCATTACCATTTGGACATGGTTTGAGAACAAATGATATTTGGGCTAAGGCTAAGTGTGATGTGATTTTTTTAACCTATACTTGAAAGCACCAGGGTATAAACTGTCATACCAAACTGGTTTTGAAGTCTTCTGATTTTAAAGCAAATGTGAACTACTGGATATTCAACCCTTTCTTGCTGTCTTAATTGCAGCAAATTACCTGTTCAAGTCCAAGAGATGAACAGGAGATACTCTTTACTCTCCTCCCCTTACGGATACGCAGTACCCTGTGGAAGTCTACCCTTTCCTTTCTCATAGTATTCAGTTCTCACAACAAAGAACTTGATTGTAAGTTAGATGTAAGCTCAAATGTTTTCTCCAGCTTTGGTGGCAACCTGGACTCCTCCCATAGGGAAAAGTAAAAAATGCAGGTGAGCTCTTCTTTCTTTGGGAGTCTCTCCTGCCTTCTATAATATAAGAGAGTTAATGGGTTATTTTCAGCAGGGAGATAGCATGTCTCACTTGACAATCTCCTGGCAAGACTAACAGCTAAAACCTTGAGGTGTGGTGATACACAGACTTGTACCTGTAAAAGGACTGCAGATGAATCTCCTGTTGTTAAGAGTGAGAGCTGTCTACAAAATTGTATTGCACTAGTAAGGGAGAAGACGACAGAAACAACAAAACTGCTTAGAATAACAAATCCATAAATCTAATTTTGAAGATCTTAAAAGCAGAAAGGTAATGAACACATTGCGAGGTGCTTGCAAACTTTGAGGGGTGAGTAGAAGGGAAAACAGAAATACATTTTTCAAGGAAGTAGCCAGAAAATTTGGCATACCATTTGGAAGCTGTTTGAAACCCTTTTCCATTCCATGACCCTACTGGAGAGCTCCTGCCATGCCACTCACACTGCACAAAACCTCGGCCATTTTGCTCAAACTCTCGACTACACAAAATGGCTACACCAGGCGGCATCTGCCACGGAATGATTGGTATTAGGCATAACTCATTATTCTGACAAGAATCTGGCATGCAAGCAGGCGTTCTGGCACGAGAATCGATGAGATAAGGATTTGGCATCACCGCCGGTAGGATATGAATTAAGCTCAGTGTCAACACAACGCACATGGTTTCCTCTCCATGGACATGCCAAATCCTTGACACTATAATGAGTTATGCATGATGCCAATCACTGATTGTCATTTCAATTGCACATCTCTTTTCTGATGCCATCAACCTACAACGCGATCCAAACTTCGCTGTAAGCTCTGGTGGGGGTGACTGCACGTGTAAGGGACAGATCCCCACAACCATCACATGGCTGTGGGAAGCAGAAGAACCCACTGCACAGCTATGGGGTACACATTTACACAACAGCACTGACAGCACCATGTGTCCGAGTCTAACAAAACAAATTGCCTGAGAAGATCATCAACTCGATGCTTGACAACACCTAACACTCCACACACAAGGATGTGGAAAGGCTGATGATTGTCTCTGAGAAAAATAAAAGGGTAAACAGATCTAGGTTGTCTGGAAAGCAAGCTGGGCTATACTTCATCTTGCTGAATCTGTGACACAAGGATCTAAAGTAAGTGACAGCAGACAGAAATGTCTCTAATATGTGAGGTTGCTTCCAGATTTATTAAAGACAAACAAATGCAAAAAGCCCCTCAGTAAGAAAAGACCATACATATTAATAAAATACGGAATGTGCTGCATGAAGGCTCAGATCTGGCAGTCACTCATTCTTGACAGTTAAGATTATTTAACTCAAGGGTTTGGTGAAAGCAGTTCTACCCAAGTTGGGCTTTTACTGCAATTTACATAAGCAGAAGAATAAAATGTATTTTTTCTTAATGGCAGTGGAGGACTTCCAAATAAGCTCCTTCCTCTTTCCATCTCCTCAAAAGAAGCATGTAGATTTTTGAAAAGATTTTATCTGGTTTTGAAACCTCAGTTCTTCTCTAAAGTTAAACTGAACCTGACAAAAGCTTAGAGCAGTGTAGTAGTCAGAATTTTAAAGGCAAACCATTGCTGTCACAGAAAACACTGATATAAGTTTGCTTAATCTTATGAAAGGACTGCGTGGCTTAAATGGAACCATGATGGAAAATCAAGCCTTTTGCCTTTTAATTAAGTATCAAAGGTTGATACTCTCTGAATGGCAAAAGCATCTGTTAACTGTATGGCCAAAGTTTACAGGCCTCAACTCAGTTCCCAATGGAGCTGACCTTATACATTAGAAAAAACCACCAGCAATCTCAGCCAAGGTGCCAAGTGCTAAGCAGAGCCCGATCCCTCCACGGCGCCCATGGGGACAAAGAACAAAGCCTGCCCATCCTTTGCCCATTTTTTCTGAAGTCTTGTATCCGCAGGATAGTCATTATGCCACCTTTCCTCAGTACCTAATTAATAGTGAAAATAAAACAAGAGAGAGCAAAAATAATGGATAAACAAACTTCTCCCTGGTGACATTTCCTGCTGCTCTGTTTTAGCATTCCCTCCTCATTGCTGCCCTCGGAGCAGCCTCTCCCACACGCCCTTCCTCAACCTCTGCAGTTGTTATTGCTCAGTGCAGCTACAGCATCAACGTTGTCAAACAATTCTGCAATGACACTGTGTCTCAGACGATGTTCAGCCACCACCAACAAGTAGTGAGTAACCTGTGCTGACAAC
This sequence comes from Meleagris gallopavo, assembly GCF_905368555.1. Taxonomy (NCBI): domain Eukaryota; kingdom Metazoa; phylum Chordata; class Aves; order Galliformes; family Phasianidae; genus Meleagris; species Meleagris gallopavo. The sequence goes on from NC_139424.1 coordinate 1,633,703, forward strand.
GCATTACAGCCCTGCCATAACCAATCACTGTCTAACTGAAGCAAAATGGCAGCTAAATTACAACAGAATCTAGAACAGCATGTTTATTAAATTGGCGTAGCAGTCTGCTAAACAAAACAAAACAGAAGCGAGGATACTGGCAACGTGAGTCAGAGCTGCAAACCAGCAGCAAATGCCTGTGTGCTAGATGAGATCTGGCAAAAGATCGGGTTTTAATTTTGTTTTTAAAGTTTCAATTAAAAGCACTCGGCAACAAGAAAATGATTTAGCAGAAAATGATTGAGTAGAAAGAAATTTCAAAAAGAACCCCAAATGTGATAAAACACAGATTATAAAAAGGCTGTATTTGACCTGTCAACATGAGAAAGTCCCAGAGTTTTTATTAAAAAGGGGCAGTGGGAACGACAACCTGCTGTTTAGGGAAGCTGTATATTTAATTTTAGTGCCTATAATGGCATAGCCCATGACTATAAGGTATTATTTAAGATCTATCATGCTATTTCCTTGGAGGATATCTCTCTGCACTTTCACAGTGTGCTGCAGTTTGATAGTCTCTGTACAATTTAAGTATTGTTTACTGATTATTATTGAGCACGGGACAAAATTTGCCCTCTCTGGACCAATAAATACATGCTTTATACACAGAGCAGCGAGATGCTTCAATGCTGCTTGCCATAATACGATTCGCTGAACATATAGTTTAAGAAAACAAAAACAAAACAACCAAGCAGAGTCACAGATTATTAACATAACATCCTGCAAATCTAATTAAAGTCAAATATGTAATACCCTCATCAAAATCCAAATGTTCTTTACAGAAACATCAAGGAAGAAGGGGCATACAGGGGACGATACCACAAAGGTAATCAGAATTCATCTTCTGGGACTCATACCCTATTACTCAAAGCTCATTATCAGTACTCCGTATAGTAAAAAGCAACACCTAGAGACCACATCATTAGCTTTCTACACATGCATTACCCTATAGTTTGAAAACTGTAACAAAAAGCCCCACCAATACACGAGAGATTATTTTTTTGTTGTTGTTCTACGTGATTTAAGCCAGTTGAAGTTTTACACAATATGCCATTAAACAAAATGTTGTGAAATACCATCAAAATCTTGTACAAATGATTGTAGCATGGTAATGAGTTTGGCCTAGCTATCATAATACTCTGACATCTAGATACTGCCTGTAAAATGCTTCTTTAATAATACAGCCAAGGTTTCTTCCTTTGTCTCTTTTGGATTTCTCTTCTTTGTCTGCTGATCAATCCCTCTGTCAACTGGCAAAACATAATTCATTAAGTGACTAAACATAACTGACTGCTATGAAACACATCATCTAATTCATTGAAGGAGAACGCTATTTCCTCCCTACAATAACTGGCCAAAATGAAGGCAGGGAAAGCCCAGCCTAGAGGGAGAGCAGGCATGAAAACAGAAATGGTCACCTTGAATTTCACATCCTGCATCTACAGAAATATCCTCACAGCAAAAAGAAGCTGAAAAAAACCCAGCTACTGCAATATTCAAGGCAAAATCAATAAATCTTACATTAAAATAAGATTACAGAAACACGGGTGCACTAAATTGTCAAAATCTAATTCCAACCAATAAAGAAAAAAAAACATTCCAGGTTCAACTGCACTTTTCCTCAGTTGCTGTGAAAATGGCGAGGAGGAAACGACTACTGAGAAAACAGAGGTAGCTGCAAGATGGGAAAGAAGGAAGTGGTTAACATCACAATCACGCTCCATTCTATTTCTCTCAGAACCCACCTTACAGTACTCCACAACCTATAAAAACCCATAATCCTGTTTAATACTTTCTGTTGTCAGAGGCAGTGATGTTAACTAACGCCTGAAGCCCGGTGTTTCTACACATCTCAACAGATGCAATGGAACGGCAGGACAGCCTGCAGACCAGCATCGGAGTCAGGAGCCAAAGCCAAGAACTTGCAATACCAGAAGTCATATTTGTTGTTATATGTCAAGATGTTGTTATATCCCAGGAAGACAGGATCTGGTAAGAAACAGGAGTCAAAAGCCTAAGACCTCTCTTAGGACGTAGCCTAGTCATTGTATTATTATTTTTAAGGGGGTGATACTCTCAACTAGGGAAAACAAATGGTATGATGCATTCTTTCTACTGTTCCCCTGATAAATGAGCAGAGTGTTGGGGTTCATATGTCAGGGCATGTTCTTTCACCTTTAGTGACAAAGACAGACATTCTGGCCCCTAACTTTCATTTGCATAACTTTCATTTGCACACCAGTGGCTGGGCAGTGTGCTGCCCTCAGCAGCTATCTCCCTTGGCCACACCAGTCTGCACTCTGCAGCCTCTATCCACCTACCTGGAAATTGAACCCAAGATGATAAATTCTCTGCTTATCGGGCTGCATATAGTTTTCCAGGTCATTCCTTCAAATAGAATTCCCAAAGGACTGGCACAAGAAAGGCCTCAAGAAAGGATCATTAAACTAATAGCTACATCAATGAAATGTTATCTGTTGCTAACTTTCAGCTAAAGAAAGGTCCTCATGCATGGTGGAAGTCACCTAATCAGCAACTTGATCGTGCTTGAATCTGCTAATGTCTAATTGAAGAATCATGCTTCAGAGGATATGAGGCAGAATCTAAGCATCACAGATAAAACATGAAGTTCACTGAAGCAAAAGATAGCTGCCTTCCAGAATCCAGAGTGTCCTTCTATCTCAGACTACAAACAAAAGGTGAATTAAATTAAGGCACTGCATTTAAGAAGTCCTATCTTGTTTCTCGGTGGGATTGCCCCGACAGCTTTTTACACAACAGGCAAAGTCCTGAGACATCCACATGCAGACAACAGCTTGGGATTTCATGTTTTTTCAGCACCCCAGTGCCAGGTTGTCTATGTCTAGCCTGGTTGCAAAGAGTCCCACTATCTTTCAGAGATGTGTACACTTAAGACTGTAGTTTGGCCATTAGTGCTGATGCAGCTGGTTGACACTAAAGTAGGTCAGCATGTGGAAATTCCACTCAGCGGGGAGCTCTGACATTTCAGCACGTCTCCTTCCTTCCCACATTGGAAATAATAATCTTATCTGTGAAAGGAACTTCATTTTAACAAAGGCAAATGACAAAGTTGAAGGCTGATTATCATTTATATAATCTTTCAATAAAAGTGTAGATCAAATCAATAAAAGTGTAGATCAAATCAATTCCTTCCAGATCCCTTCCTGATCCACTGAGTTTGATCAAATCACCCTTTCCAATAGGGAAAATACATCAAAAAAGTTGACCACCTCTCCCCATTACCTCAGTGCAGAGATATGATGTGCAAATGGTAAATAGATCCAGCTTCCCGCAACCTCAAACATCTGTTCTACACGCCGTGAATTTCTCCTTGCTGTATTGGAAATACCTGCAACTGACCTGCAGCCTGTAGTCAAATCATGAACATACCAGAAGGGAAACGGAGCTCTGCACTGTGTTTTTTCTCCTTGCCTATCAACTCTCCCCCGCCCCCAACTTCTTACCAAAGAGTTGCACTTTTGTACTTCGGGGCCTCTTATTTTAATTTATGCAACAGCTTAAAACATTTTGTTAGGGCTGAGTGAGACCATCTGTGCAAGAAATAAAAGATGCCTAAGGGTAAAATAGGCAAGAGCAGTAATGCTGAATACGTGGAAGGCAATCGACTGCCTATGGATTTTTTATCTACCGCTGTGACCTTTCAAACGATGGAATACAGTCAAGGGTAATTTCCATGTAACGTCTGCTCCAGAAAGAAAAACTAATCCAGAAGAGTATTACTACTTTCCAGAAAGCTGGATACCCGCAGTTGCCTGTCACTGCTCAATGCCTACATACAATTTAGCATGACATTTGCATAACATTATAGAAAATCTCCTTCATTATGTCCAACAAGATCTGCCAGCATTTGTTTTCTTGAGGTGAGCAGGGACTCAAGTTGATTCCGAAACATAAACTTTTTGTCAAGGATGGCAATGTTGCTCTTTAAAATGATGGATCACTTCCTACAACCCTTAAATTACCATTACAAAGCCTTGACCTTGTGTGCATTACGTATTCCCTAAAGATGTTAGGGAATATTTTACGAGTTGTTTCATTTTGCTGTCTTCTTTCTGATTACCTTTGGGGCTTATTAAGAAACTCTTTTTTTTTTTCCTCCTTTTTTTTGTTTTGTTTTGCTATTTATTTTTTTTTTAAACTTAGAGTGGCCCAGGACTAAGAGGGGAAAAAACCCTCAGTGGGGGTTGAAATATATTTAAGCTCAAAGATGAAAGAGTTTTATTTACAGAAAACAGTTTCAAGGAAAGTAGTGAGTGCTTTTGCCTAGGGAACTTCTTCCCCTCTTTGGAGCAATTATGTGTAAGCACACGGATGGGAAGTTTTGTCTCAGTGGCGACCTTATATTCTGGAAAAGAAAAATTAGCTCCAAGATGACTAGTGACAACCAGCCAAGCCTATGAGCAGAGTATGCTGGTCTTTGAAGGCTGAGGACACAAGGGTACATGGGAAAGCTCTGAAGAGGGAACTGTTCTGGCCAGGAAAAGGACATACCTGCAATCGGTACCAGAAACCTTTATAAAAGGCACTGATGGAAATCTTGCTTGCTATTTAATGGGGGTCAGCTCTGCTTGCAGGCAGAAGATAATCTAAAAAAAGAATCATGGACCATCATAGTAATACATCATTCCAGAGAAGTTAGAAAGCAATTTTTGGGTATTCTGATATTCTCATTTCCATGCAAACATGATGATCACCAAAATTTTTGTTCACCTCTTCTTTTCTATCCTCTTTAGAAGCATCCAAAATTAAGAGGCAGAAAGAACCCAAGTTGGTGCTGGAATATATTCCTGTAACCCTGACACTCTGCATTACAAAACAGCTTAGAATAGGAAGGATGCTCCCATCAGGTGCTGCAGGATCACTGCTTCACCCCAAGCCACAACTCTGCAGTCGATGTACACGCAGTGGCACAGTGGGACGCCTGGTGCTGCTGTCATCTGGCTCTTTCCCCTCAGCTGGAGACATGCAGCCTCAGAATTTAATGACTTGTTGCAGTAGAGGTGCAAATAGATTGCTAACTTTGCAGTTCACAGGGAGTTTTGATTGCTTCCTGTGCGAGTCCTCCCTCCACAATAACCTGTGCCTTCGACACTGTGGTTATTAAATGTGGGTAGTTCAAGAAGAAAAAAAAGAAAGAAAAAGTAATTTTTGAGCAACTGCATGGCTTCGTTCCTCACAAAAACGAAAGACAAAAGCAATCTGCAGTAGTTAAGGCAACTACAGGTCTGTGGACTGGATTGCTCTGAAAGCTGACAGTGAGCTCACAAGTTAGTGGTCTGCACCTGGCCAAGGTCAACTGTTACCCCTATAGAATCACAGAACTATAAATGCCCTGGGTTGAAAAGGAGCACAGTGCTCGTCCAGTTCCAACCCCCTCTATGTGCAGGTCATCAGCCAGCAGACCAGAGCCACATCCAGCCTGGCCTTGAATGCCTGCAGGGATGTGGCATCCACAGCCTCCTTGGGCAGCTGCTCTCCCAGTCACAATTTCAGATTTCCTACTGGCCGAGCGCACACCTCCCTACAGCTACGACCAGAACCTTCAGCAAGCAGGTTGCCTGAAGGGCCCAAGATTGCTGAGGGGACAAAGCCTGGAATCAAAAAGTAGTGCTGTGAAGGCTGGAGAAGACCAGCAAAGGACAGTATGCACAGCATACCCACAACCCATCCTGTGTACCCTGCTGCATTTACCAAATGAAAACAGAACTCCATTTAGCAGCAGCGTCAGTAATGCTGTCTTCACAACAAAACCAAACTGTATTGGACAACACCAACCAAACAATCAATCTCTGGAGTTTAGACAGGGAATGGGAGTGAGGAGGAACAGTGAATCTGAAAGAGCATTTTGCATCCGTTCCCCTTATTCTACCGCTTACAGCTATCTCCCTAGCAACATATGTTTCAGTGAGCTAGAGCTTTGCCATTAGAAACAGGTTCTTAATTAGGAGCTTATAATAATTTATAAACTGACAGCTGTGGCACAAAATGAGCTGACCAAAATCTAACAATTAGAAGAAATAAAAACCCCTGCCAACAAGCCAGCCAAAAAAAAAAAAAAAAAAAAAAGAGAGAGAGAAAAGAAAAAAAAGAAAGAAAAACAATCCCGAAGCAGCAGATTTTGTTCCCGCATTTCTGCAGCATACACCTGCACTGCCTGCATCTCAGCTGTGCGGGAGGGAGCTCCAAATGATGGGAGATGTGTGGCACACCATTATGCCAGCTCAGTAATAACGCCCAACGCCAGCATCGCTTGGCCAGGAGCAGGAACAAACATTGGGGAGATGCTTGTTTGTTGCAGGCGATGCTAAAATTCTCTTGCCTTCCTCTAATGGGATTGAAAGCTGGTCTTGTTTGGGTAGGTGGCTAAAAGGAGGTGGTAGGAGGTCCAAGGGCAGGATGGAGTCTCCTCCAGTGATTCACCCCCATTGCAGGAGCAAGGAGACAGCTCAGCCCAGGCAAGGCCAAAATTCCACGCAGCTCTCTAAGCCTGATGGAGACACATAATGAAATACAATCCTGTCAAGCGTGGCCCCTGGGTAACATTTTCACTTCTACATTCCATTTCCAGTTTAGGTCGAGATTTTTAAGAAGACAGCAAGCAGCACTCCAGTCCCAGGTGACAAGATCTGCTCAGATTTAGTCTTTGAATGTTGCAAATTAAATTCCCTCATCAGGCCTCTAATCACTCTTACCAGATGGGGCTTGTGCTCAATTTTGGATCCACAGGAAATTTAATGGTTATTGTTTCTGTTTAAATAGGAGATTATTGCATTTTAATAAGTTCTCTTTGGGACTTGCAGCAACAATAGAGCACTATGAATTACTGTAGATAGCTGTTACTGCATGCTGGGGAAAAATCAAGTTACTAAGTGTGACAAGTTGCTTTTTCTTCCCTTCCAGCAATCGCTCGGAGTGTATTTACCACCAAATTAAGTATGTGCCGTGGGGATAATATTTTTATCCTGCCGAGGGGGGAAGGCGCTTGTCTGTGGATTTTCATTAAAATGACACATCTGTTCAGCAATTTCACAAAGTAATTCTGCTGAAAGTTTTATCAGCTAATTTTAATTATTCACTCCAGTGGGTTGAATACAGGATTCATCATGTTGAATTAATACATTTGACGGGAATTTCACAAAGAGGGGGGGAGAAAAAGCAATCAACAAATTGAATTGTCATGCAATATGGATTAAATTGAGATTCTTTAATTAGGATAAGCCTGAGATTTGGTATTTTGAAGGTATTAGAAAGCTTAGCAATACAGTGGTAAAGATTAAGAAAATGCAATTAAATATTACACTTTGGACACAGCCAGCGTATCGTGTGAGCAGAAGACAAGGGCCCTCTTTAGCAGCACAGTTAGTGGTGCTGGTTTCAAGAATTTCTGAGCATTGGAGTTATCAGGGACGTCAACCAAAGCCGGCTTCTGTCTGATGAAGTCAAGGAGGTGCTTTTGTAAAGGACATCGCCTTCTCTACAGGATGGAATCGTGCTCATCTTATAAAAACTACCTGGCCATTGACTATAAATCACCTGCTATGTTAAGCTGCAGGTTAGATATAAACACAGACACGCAAACTGGGCCTGAAGTCACACAGATAAATTCAGTGGGCAAATTCTAAACGTGTACAGTGTCACGAACTAACAGAAAAGAAGCCAAACCTCCACACTGGTATGATGGCAGGTGACTACAAGCAAGGTGCATCTCCCAACATTAAACGTCCTTGTTGGACTCATGCAGTTCTGCTTAGTTGTACATTAAAAATAAAAATAAAAATAAGAAAAAAAAATCAGTATATTTAATTAATATTAATAAAATATAATACAGAATTGGTAAAAATATGTAGAAAAACTTGCATGCTTACCAAGAGGTAAGTGATGTTTACTGAGAGGTAAGTGACAGAACTGCTCGCGCAGAAGTTTTTCAGCTAATTTGAATTGTGTAAGTACTTCCTCTATCTCCAAAGCCAGGAGACAGGATTACTGCCTTCCAACTAGCTCTAAAGAAATCCGCAGGCCCTGACCCTCACTGGGAACGCTACTGTGAGTGTGTTGATACATGCTGATGATGAGTTGGCTGTAAGCAGTATGACAAATTGCATAACAAAGACATACTTGGCAGCAACAGTATGCTGCATTTATCAAACAATACTTGTTTTAATACGCTGCTACAATTGCTTTTCTCTATTGCTTACATTGTCTCCCCAAATACACACTGCGGTGATGCCTGATGTTAAAACTCACCAGTGAAAGCCTCATGCCTTAATGTATTGCTGCAACGCTCTCTGTATGTCTGACATGAATGGAACTTTTAAATCACAGAATCACGGTGTAGTTTGAGTTGGAAGGGACCCTTAAAGGTCACCCAGTCCAACTCCCCAGCATCACCTACAGCACACTAACTCCAAAACTACTCATTTTCAGCAGGCTGTGCCTATAATCTATCTCCAAAAGAAAGGAGATGTCATCAGCCCTTTAATTCAGTTCAGCTACTCTTTTCCTCGAAAGCAATATTTTAATACATCATCACGGTATAACTCAAGTCCAGGTGAACATGCGGCCACCCAGCCTTAACAGCATGATTCATATCAACTAACTTTAATCATTCAAAATGTGTCTAATTTAAATAGCCACTTGAATTTTCTCTGTAGGCAACAGAAAAGAGCCAGACATTGGGGGCAGCTAAAAATGCATGTGTACATAGCTTACACAGGATGGGTCATTCTCTGGAGGTGATTCTGTCCATGAATCAGACAGAAAGGTCTGTAAAACTGGATTACCACTGCTAAGTTCTCATTCTTATTTCTGGTGTGTTTTGCTTTGGTTTTTTTTCCTCCTAACTCTACTTCTTTTTTGGACCTGGTACCCGATGCTGTCCTCTACATGACATCAATTCAGCATTTCAGTGACTGTGGGCACCATTCTGACCCATGCACATGAGGAGCCAGCTACAGAACTTTCAGCATGCGAACACCAAGGAGCAGGATTTATGCACAGAGCACACAGCTAATGTGCTCACATTGCTGCTGGAACCTGAAGGCATCGTCAGTTTTCAACCTGTTAATATTGCTTGCTTTATAGGGAAAAGACCACGTGTCCTTTAAGGTACCACGTTGACTATAGGGATGAAGTTTTAATTCCTGTTAATCAACGTTTTCACAGATTTCCTGTGTGATTCTGGGCAAACTTGCGGAGTTCTAAAAGCATTCATCGTTCTGCCCTTTTGCTTCTGAAAATTAACGACAGTTTCACTATTCAAAGGACGAAGCATCAGGCCTGTTCTCAACTCTGGTTCAATTCTTACTTTGTTATTTCTCTGCAAAGTTGACAGAATCAATTTATGCCTGAAAAGATCTCTGAGACTCGTGGAGCACAAAACCTGTGAATGATGGATATTTCTATTGTGAGCAATTTTTAAATAATCTGCAACTTCTTGGCAAGTTATGCGGTATCTAGAACCCTGTGGTCCCTTCTGATCAAGACTTCTAATTATTTCAGTAGAAATATTAAGTAAATTATCACCATGACAGCAAAAAATCAGTTTCCTCATGCTTGAAATTCTAGAAATTCAAAGCCTAAATTAACTTCTGTAGTGCAGAAGAGTGCAGTCAACGAATTTTAGGATAGAAGACAAATCTGACATTTTTGTGTAAATTATAGCTCGTAATCATCAGCACTTGTTGCAGGACAGGCAAAATCTGTATTTTAAATGAACCTATGGAATAGATGACAACTGATACAGCTCTCCAGCTGCATTTCACACCTGGTTTCGTTCATGGAAGCCTAATGTCCCTTGAATAGCTGTGCTACCCAGGCTAAGAAGCAGCCTCAAAAACGTGGATCCTTCACAGTGCAAGACAAATACCTTCCTGAAATCCTTCCCAAACATCCATTTGCATTCCCATTAAAACAAATAAATTAAAAAAAAAAACAACAACACAGATGCAATTGTAACTCAACACTGCAGGTAGGAAAGAAACAACTACTTTGCAAATGGAAAAATGAACAGTTGATGAAAAGCTGAGGATTTGGCCAAATTCTGCAAGTTTATCAGATTGCAATTCCATCCCCAGAGCTGGCTGCTGCAGAGTTGAAAGACTGCAAGGCCAGGCTTCAATTACACCGGACTGTTTACCCACTTCTTTCTCTCCCTGCCCTTCTGCCGTCCCTGTGCTCAGATGTCATATTATCCTTATCAGCAGATTAAAAAACCTCTTTGCAGAAACACTTATCTGTATGATACCAGCGATGACACTTAAGCTTCAACTTTCCTATTTAACACTCCACGTGCCTTACTGATATCATCCTAGACACATGAAATTACGTGTTCGGGACTTTCAGGGTCAGAAGAACAGCCAAGTCAGGTCGGGTTAGCAGTCCACCCAGCCTAACCTCCTGTCTCCAATCTGTTTCAGAGGGAAAGACAGTTGTAGGATAAACCTCCTCTGAATAAACTTTCCTCCTGTCACACAAGATTTATAGCCTCACTTAGGTCTGGATTCTTGACAGCTCCTTCCCAAACCTCTTCTTTATTTTTAGTATTTACTGTAACAGCTGGAGACACTCTTCTTGTTGATATGAATCAACACCAAATCCTTTCCCAGTCTGACCTGAGGAATCATTTTTTCCGAGCTTGAAAAATGAACTGACAAACCCCCCCTACTTGCTGTTAATTTTGCAACCGTAATTTCTTGGAACTGCACCTTCCCCTTGAATTATGGCCTGCTTTCATCAATAAACACGTGTGGGGTGAGCATTCCTGAAATGCAGAGCGCAGCTCCCGAACGCTAACCAAGGGGCTGCAAGGCCCACCTTCCTGCCCACTGATTTCATTGAAGTGCCTTAAGGAAACAAGCCTGAAGGAAGGCAAAGCCCAAGCCACTGCATGCCCCACTCAGATACTGAACAATATTCAACATACTTCCAATTGTCAGCTAATTTAATAGACGTCGTGATGTCCTGTCATGGCTGGGTACTCATTAACATGTTAAAATTAATACAGCATGTCTGATTCCATTAAAAAAAAAAAAAAAAAAAAAGATTAAATTTATGCCTCGTATTTCCAGCTTCACAGACAGCTAATCAAAAGAACAAGACAGATTTTAAGATAACTGCTCCTTTGTATTGCCTCGTTCCTGGGTGGCAACATCAAAAACTACTAAATCTAAGGTACAGTCTAACAAAAGGGGAAAGAAAAGGGTAGAGAAAAACCAATGAAAACCAACAAAGGATCACAGCAGCTTTTGCTAGGTGTGGTGCTGTTATATAATCTAGGAATACCGGTATTTGATAATTGTGTTGGCACTCTGTGTGACCTCGTCAGGAAGGTAAAATTACTATATAATTATATTGGCTCATTATAATTTCCTGTAGGAATATACTACTCTAACTTAAGTTGGAAAAGCAAGCAGGAAAACACCATCATGGACTATACAACTTCCGACCAGACCCTCGGGGGGCAATTATGGGACAATGGCCAACTTCCACATTTCTGCTTGATGCTACGCAGCTCTTTTCCAGGACTAGGAACTGAGTATCTAAGGGCTGATGCACCACCGAGGAAAAAGGCTCTCAAGGGGAATGGAAATTGCCTGTGGTTTGAGGGAGCAAAATGCTCTGCAGACCCCTGTAGTGCTGGCATACTGCAGGAGGCGAAGGTATGTGAAGATATTGGTGCAGAGGATGATTTTAAAAAGCATGCTTGCCTTTACATTGTTTTGGGGATAATGGTTTGTTCTCAGTAATAAAAATAGTATCTTGCTTCAGAATAGGTGTCCAATCACAGAGCACCAGCGGAGATTCTGGCAAAAGAAACTACATGGAAAGTCCATTTTTTCCATTGAAAATATTAAATACTTTCCATTTTCGAAGGGACTATTCTTACAGTAATTTCTGTATTACTCAGTTCTCAGTCCTGCCTCCTTTTCCCATAAGGCACACACAGCTCTACATGTGCATTTTTTCCAGAAAACTCCCCTGGTTTCCAGAGGGAGGGTGAAGGCTGTCATCCTATTCCGTGGAAGACACCAGGAATCCTACAATCAAATACAACCTTGAGCAAGGCCTGGGGACAGACAGTGCTTTCACCCTGTACAGAAAATGCCCAGCACCAAGCTTGTCCCTTTGCTGGGCTCAGTCAGCCCATACTCCAAATTGATTATCACCACAGAATCATTAAGGCTGGAAAAGACCACTAGTATCACCAAGTCCAACTGCCAATCCATTGCCATCATGCCCAATAACTACAGCACAAAGTAACACGTAACTGTCCCTTTTTAATCTTCTGAAACCTAAAGAAACTTAGTATGGAGACGTAATTGTATATCCTTCCCCTACTCAGGACTTTTTGGAGCTATGCATTCACTCTTGCCAGTTTGATGTAAATCATGCAAATCATTTTTGTGTTAAGCAAATCCATGAGAAAACCTTTCATTTTGTGGCATCAAAAAGAAGAATTGGGAATAAGGAATACAGAGTCTACAAATGATGGTTCAGCACAGGGAGATGCCTTCCCCTCTGTAACAGACAACTCCTGAGCATCCTGTGGCACAGCATGGCACAGCAGGGAGGGGATGGCTGTTCCGTGTCTCTGTGATCCTTCCAGATAGCGATGCCCTATCCAGTGCAGCTGGGAGAAAGGCTCCTGCTGCCTTTACCAGCCCCTCGCCTTCCCCTGCAGCCACCCTGGTTCACCTGCTGCCAGCACGCAGGACACAGGTGGGCTGACCCCAGCTCACAGCACTGATGGTGAGGACAATTCTGCCCCACGGGTCCCGTTTCCTCCTGCACCAAAGATTTCCCTCACTGATTTGAGTGGTCTCCAAGGACAGCACTCCACAGTGCTGCAGCCAGAGACGGGGCTCCTCCAGGAGCAATTACAGGTGTTTTATTGGTGCGGCTGTTTCCCCAGTGGTTCCATCAGAAGCCTACAAAGCTTCATCTGCCTGGACCCAAGTCAGCTGCGCGATTCCCAGTGTGCTTTGTTTTTCCATCTACACAAGGATGGCACCTGAATAAATACCCCAAGGGATTCTGCACTGTGTGAGTAAGGCACTGCCTTCATCCAACAGGAAAACCTAGATCAGCTACTGCTAGGAAGTCACGGTGTTCAGCTTAACCAGACTGATGGGTGAGCACGTGTGTCTATGAAAGAGCCAAGTGACACATAGATGAGGGAGGAGAAGCTGGAAACAAGGATTCTATTTACAATAAAGATATCCCCATTTGTCAGTAACACAGATAGAACCAACGCATAGATTTTCATGCAAAGTGGGCATGTTTCCTCAGCTTTTACACATTTAAGTCACTCATTCTGCACTGGACTGGTATGGTCCAACTCCTCCAGACAACATGCACTAAAAAAAAAAAAAAAAAGATCTAAAACTTCATATACTGATAAAAGATAAAACCACGTAAATGACTGAGCTTCAGCACCAATGAAGAAAGCCCCACTGTTCTGTGGATGCCCCATCCCTGGAGGGGGCCAGGTTGGATGGAGTCCTGGGCAACCTGGCTTAGTACCAGATCTGGAAGTCGGTGGCCCTGCCTGTGGCAAAGGGGTCGGAACTCAATCATCTGTGCAGTCCCTTCCAACCCAAGCCATCCTATGACTCTATGATTCTGTATATATCTGACAGAGCAAGCAGCAAATAAATATTTGGGCCATTTAAAACTAGTTCAGGGAGCCCTAATGGGTACTTAGAAGGTACACAAAAGCTATTCATTTTGTTTAGAGGCTTCAACAGAAGTCCACTTCAGAATAAATATTCCATCAGTAACTCACTCCAAGTCTTTTTCTAACCTACAGGCAAACACTATGGCTTTTTTCTCCACATATTTAAAAAAAAACTAAACAAAACAAAAACCCAACAGTGTACCCTCAGATTTTCACTGCAAACGGAACAGTCAATTCCACTTGTGATTTGCCTGCACTGTGAAGCCAGCTGTCGGCTTACACAAGCACAAATATTTAAAAAGTGACAAATAAAGTTACTGCACACACCCCAAGATCTTTCCTGGTTATACCAGTGGTGTTTTCACCATTTTTTAACATCTCAACACGAGTACATCAGTGTACATTGTAAACTTGTAGAATGCACATAATAATATCAGCAAAACGTGTCTTATTTTGAACAGTGGAAAACCAAAAGTTGATACCCAAGACATACAGACAGCCTGTTGTGTTAACTGAGCAATCCATGGAGGGCCACATCATACAAGTACAGAACATGTTTGGAATGCCATCAGTATTCCTAACACACAGGCAGGAGGGCAGATGTTGTCTTTGCAGGAGGAATGCCACATGTCTGTCTATATTTCCATGGCCAGAAATAACCCAGTTACCACGGCCATGTGGTTTCTTTGTAAGACAGCCCAAGTGGGGGGATATGTTTAAGTGGAAAATACTAAAACCAATCTAATGTCACTTAAAAATAGGAGATACAGACATATCCGATACACTGATCAGAGAAAACACACGGATGCTGCTATTTCTGTAGATATCAGATAGCATAAACTAATGCAGATACACTGAATTCAAGGAATCTGTACTCACTGATGACAAATGAACATCTGGTCTATTACACTTGGAGAAGGATAGGTTAAATACTATTCCATCAGGCCCACAAATTCCATTTTACTCCATCAATTTAAAAGGACTTAATTCAGAATCTATTCCTTCTTAGACTCCCAAGCTAAAAATTATGCAAGGGAGAAAAAAAAAAACAAAAACAATCACACTAAAAAGCCTTGGAAGAACTAAAACTCTACCAATTGTTGGGAATTCACAGTGGAGTTTTCTGAAAATTCAAACTACATGGAAAAAAATTCAACGTTAGTAATCTAAAACCCAAGCTTCTATTTCCATAAGTCATTTGTGCCACCGAGGAGCCTGACCTTTGCTGTCTTCCAATAAAGTTCAGAGCTGCGAGAGATTAGCCACCATTTGGTAGAAGCCTTAGGCTCCTACGTGCCTGCTTTGAAGACGTGAGCCCAGGTGAATTGTGAAGGTTACAGACAAAATTCTGCTTTATACCGTCCTTCTTCAGCTGCAAATGTCCACCCACAGAAGTGCTTTTGCTCACCTGGAACCACACAGAGGGAAGCAGATCGTGATGCTGAACGGAACGGTGTCATTTACTGAACGAATAGCACTGAGTAACTTCAAATCCCTTCCAAATAACTCAGCACCAACAACGGCAGAAATCGCAGGCCCTTCTGGCAGGACAGGTGGCACGTTAAAGTGTCTGTAAGATCTCTTTGCTCCTCAGCTAATTCATGTCCTGCTCTTTTCTTCTACTGAAAAAACCGCAATCCGCTTTGTTCGGTTTTGTGTGCAAGTATGTGAGGTTTATACGACATTTTGTGCCGTCTAATTAGTTTACCAGCAATTAAAAATAAAACCATGGCAGAGCTCCACTTGCCAGTTTCACCTTGTCACAAACGTGCTTGATGTTCACTGCGTCTGAAATAAAACGTATCACTAGCAGGGAGAGATCTTTCCTACCACTTTTTTTTTTTCTGCCGCCATTTGGTATAATTATTCCTGACAATTTGCCCATCACGCTGTAAGAGTCTTTCCAGAAGGAGAAAAATACTACTTTGTGTTCTTGTGATCACAAGTCTAATTGAGCGGAAAACAAATCTGTTAAAATATAAAAAAAAAAAAAAAAAGGAGAGATTGAGAAAAGACAGACAGGTTAACGTTGCACCCAGTTAAAAATAATACAATACGACGAGCAAAGTCACAAGAATCCATCGCACCAACCGCTCCTGGAAATCTGGATAGATTCCCTTGCCATGATTTCTAGAGGACGTACCCACAGCAGATGCTGCTTCTGTGGATCCGACTCACAGCTCTACAGCGTGGCTTTTTGCATGGCTGCTAATTATGGCCATCATTACTGCTTTCAGGCCGGGGTCCGGCGGGCGCTGGGTTGCGGTGCTGCCGGTGCGAAGGCCGCGCTCCCTTTCATCTGTGGCAGCAGAAAACGAGGTGCCACGTGTGTAATTTAAGCTGACAGGAAACATTAGCGTTACGGTACACTTTGTCAATTAAACGATGGTTTAATCAGTACAAATCTGAATGGTCAAATAACGTTATAATTAAAAGGAAATAATGGAAAGTGGTTTGGTGATTAATTAACAGAACAGCAAGTACCAGCAGCACATCTTGTCTGTGATATTACTTCTCTCCTGTTACACACGGGCTGGGGTGGGAGCAGTGGGAGGCACGCTGACCTTGCAGCCTGAGAAAATCCATTTCTGGAGCTGCAGATCCAGCAGCAATGGCAATTTTCACAAGCTCAAATAAATGAGGGGGAGCTTTACCTTTTTAACTTCCCTGCAGTGCTCTTCAAAGCACTGCCATATACCACCACTGGTGACTCCTGGCTCTTGTTCTTTGCTCTGCCTTTACAAATAGGAGGCTGGGTACCTCGTAAACCCTGGATGCCTCAACATATATTCTGGAGTGCCAAAAAATAATGCGCTGTCGTTATCTCCCACTGGCTGATGTCTTGATCGTTACGGTAGCTCTGTCTCTTGTTTGTCATCGCACTGGCAAGCAACACGCTACACTCAGTATGGCTGTGAGATACTGCAACGTACAGGATTAAATACGGAATGGAACCCATCACATGCCTGGGTCTGGGCTTGTTGATCAGAGCACCTGCTGGTAAAGGCTCTGGAGCACACATCTGATGGGATTGGGATGGGTCAGTGTGGAGCAGAGGAGGCCCAGGGGAGATATCACTGCTCCCTACAACTGCCTGAAAGGAGGTGGTGGGGATGGGGGTCGGCCTTTGCTCCCAGGGTGCACTAACAGGGTGAGAGGTGATGGCCTCAAGATGCAACAGAGCTGGCTCAGGTTGGATATTAGGAAATATTTCTTCTCTGAAGGAACGGTTGGGCAGTGGCACAGCTGCCCAGGGAAGTGGTGGGGTCACTGTCCATGGAGATGTTCAAGAACTGTGAGGATGCAGCACTCAGGGACATGGTTTAGTGACTGACACTGGCACTAGGTGGACAGTTGGAGTGGATGATGATCTTAGTGGTCTTTTCCAACCTTAATGATCACCGTGATACGTGGCACTTGTTTGGAAGCTCTCATTCTGGCATGTCCAACACACAGCACTACAGTTCTATATGGGGCACGGAGGGGTACACGGATCATACCAGGAGGGCTTTTTTGATTTCAAGGAAAAGAAAAATGTAGTTTTTTAGCAGTGGGGGCTAATCTCCAACAAAGCCCAGAAGGGCTCAGCTGTGGTTGCAATCATTTATCATATATAATAGAATGGTCTGGGTTGAAAAGGACCTTAAAGATCATCTAGATTCAACTCCCCTGCCAAGGGCAGGGTCACCAACCACTAGATCAGGCTGCCCAGAGCCACATCCAGCCTGGATATACACATATACATTCACATACACTGAGTATCTTAAGGAAAGGCCCCAGATGAAGGCACAGACATTTTGAAACTTTTCTCTTTTTTTTTTTCCCAAACAATTGAAGCTTTAAAAATCTGCACTTGGTGTGAGGTGGGTACAATCAGGCTTTAGAAGGCAATGAACCCATGGCTAAGGTTAGCCCACTGGACTGTCACCAGCTGCCAGCCCTGGTGTGACTGCCTGGCCTCAGCAGACAAAGGCTTGTTCCATAAACGTCATCCTTTCACTATGGGCCATCAATCCACCTCAAAACAGCCAAAAAACGACCAACAGATGGATGTGTTAAAAACAGCCAATGGACCAACAACACAGTCAGGTCAAATCCCAGCATTCAGGGTGGGCAGAGCTGCCTCAGTGCTGGCGCAGCATGGCAAACCCAGCACGTTTCCAAAGGTCCAGCATTGGTGAGCAACAGAGACCTGAAGACTTGTCATCCAAATTTGTCATGTTTTGCATTATTACAGTGTGCCTTACAATGAAACAGCAACATGCACATTCAATCACGAGTAAAACGAGGGTGGGATGTTATATTTAATATTTATACGCATGGCATACTGGCAAAATTACTGGCATCTGTATGTGTGTGAATGACTGTTTTGAGGAACATGTGTTGTGTGCAATGCTGTTTATTATCAGTAAATGAAGCCAAAAGCTAAGTTGAAAATGAATGCTAAATTAAAAATTATATAAAATGGAGTGAAATGATTTAATTAGCAGATTATAAGTGACATGTTTCAGTATTAGAACTAGCTTGGGAGGGATTGAGGGAAAGGAGGAGGAGAAAAAAAAAAAAAAATGACACAGAAGGGTGGAAAAACATTTCTTTTGCCTCTATCTGTGGAGTTACAAACACAGTAACATATTGTCCTGGTGTTTATAATCACAGACTCTGCTGCCGTCACAGTGCTTGCTTAATGAGGCAGCCAGTTAGAAATAATGAGACTTTGAAAC
This sequence comes from Meleagris gallopavo, assembly GCF_905368555.1. Lineage (NCBI taxonomy): Eukaryota > Metazoa > Chordata > Aves > Galliformes > Phasianidae > Meleagris > Meleagris gallopavo. The sequence goes on from NC_139424.1 coordinate 1,652,180, forward strand.
AAATTGTTCTCACTTCTAAAAGGAGAAAGAGAAAGGATGCGTGGTACTCTGATAGAGTGCAATAGGAGTGTTTTGGTAACATCTCTCTACTTAACTCCTCGTACAGCAGTCCTCCAAAGGAATTTTTGAGTAAAGTGCCATGATTTCTTCATAAAACTAAAAATAAAAAGCTCAAGACTCTCTTTATGCCCAGGCTTTTCCACTAACTTGTTGCATGCCTTCATTAAAAAAAAAGAAAAAAAAAGAAAAAAAAGCATTGCTTGCTAAATTAATTAACATATGTGAAACGCTTTGAACATTTTTCCTTGGTCTCTACCTTTCAAGCTGAATCTTTCACTCCTATAATGATCTCCTATTAAATCTGTCAATATTCTTTACCAGCAGAAATGGACAAAGCTTCCCCATGCCTGGAGCAGCTGGGAAGCCCCCCGGCACCCCCAGCTCTGTGCACATCTGGCTGTGCCCTGCATTGGGCAGCCAGCACTGGCACACTTCCCTGCACCGCAGGCACTGAGCTGAAGTAGATTTGCAGATCCTTTTCCCATCATTTCCCTGGACAGCCCATCTTGTCCCAGCACCATCCTCCCCCGCGCAGACTTTTTAAGCAGCATATGGTGCTCACAGCCCAGCTTGCTCTGTCCCCAGCGTGCGCATCCCTGGGGCTGCCTGTCAAACTCCTACTCCCCTGCTCTCAGAGCGCAGAATCATCTCAGTTTGCTGCACCCAGAGAACGCTCAATGTTCAATATAGCCTTAAAAAAACCCCACATGGGTTAACCCCTACACGCAAGCTGCTCTCTGATAAAATAATCCTGCTTGAATTCAGCACCCAGACAAATACAACATCCCTGGTAACCCTGGGAACCAAACTGTCCCGCTTATTTTCATTCTCTAAATGCCAGAAGAACATCAGCACACACAGGAGCAGGCCTACCTGGAGCACAACCCCAACACGGTGCAGAACAGAGCCCCAGTGGAACGCTCCAGATGCAGACATTCACTGTGCACAGAATGACGGCGCTGAGCGGCTGCTGGCCCAGCAGCAGGAAGGAGTTGGGCTGCCAGAGGGAAGCGCACCCAGCCTCAGCTTGCTCAAACAGCCAAGCAGATGCTGGCTGCTCAGACAGCCATACGGCTGCCTTTCCCATGGAACATACTGCACCAAGTGCTGAACAGCAACTGCAGAAAATAACAGAAGGGAAATAATAAGGACTATATATTACGCAAACGGTACAGAAGTTCTCCAAGTCAATAAGCTTTGTACCTTTTTGCTACTTCTTGGTTGCTTTGTGCCAGGAAAAGGTGTTGGGTTGGATGGGCTCTGTCTCTCTAGAAGCCAAGAAGGCCACAGAATTTGAAGTCTATCTATAAGATCATTAGCCACATTAATTTCTCAGGATCTATTGTTCACCAAGCAGCCTCTGATTGATTTGCTTTCTGTACAACCATCTGCTAATTTGGAAGGAAAAAAGAAAAAAAAAAAAAAAAAAATTAAAAAAAAAAAAAACACGCAAGGAGGGTGAATGTAATAGAAACCACTTTAGATGTGTTTGTTTATAGAAAAAAACTGAGTGCTGGGGGGGAGGGAAAGATTTTTTTCTAGTCTCCCATGTACTCCTAAAATGGTCTGTGCATTGCCTGGGAGTAAATCAATACTAAGCACAGTCCAGGCGAGACTGCCATCTTACATGAAGCACTGACTGTAAAATAGACACAAAAGACACATGATACTCTCTAAGGTCCCCAGCAGCTATAATATCCATCCTTGGCAGCTCGCTTGACATTTCCTTGCCCTGCTTCCCAGTCCTTTCTTCCTCCCTCCCCCTCTCCCTTTCTCTAACAGCTATGCTCTGCCTCTCAGGGGCTCGCCGACCGGGTGAACAGATAACAAACCTGTCAAGAAGGGTTTAGCTGGGGAATAAATCCTGCATTCGCCAGGAAATGATGTGTACAATGGGAAAATACAAGGGATGACATGAGTCTACCCTTCTGAGAGAGTGGCCAAGAGATGCTTAAAATGTTACAGCGCGTGCTAAATGGACATTGGGAAGGCTGATTAGATCCTATCTCGGACATTTCAAGTGGCTCCTTTCCTCCCCACTTTTCACTGCTATCGAAGACACACAAAGAAAGCAGACAAAGCCCATCTTTACTTCTGCACCTACAAAAATAGATATTTTAAGAGGTTTGGCCATGAGGAGGGTGGGGTTGGCACGTACCAAACTGAAGGTCAAGGCTAAAACCTTTCTGAGTGGCAGGAAGTCGCACAAAATCCACTGGGTGGCTTTAATTTTGATATAAAAAAAGGAAAATATAAAAGCTAGAGGCTTATCTTGGTGACTTAATAGATGTCTCTGCTTATTACTGTTTTCAAAGGGCCTTTTGCACAAATCTGATGTGCGCCAGTGCAATAAAGATTCCTTATCCTTTCACGCAGCAGACTTTGCATTTCTGCTTTGGATCTAAATATGAAGAACAGAAACCATCCCATAAACAGATTCTAATCACAGCAGAAAAGTACTTTCATTTGGGTTACCAAGTATATCAGAGAGTTTGCTGGGAAGTTTGGTGCACCGGCAGGAAGAGGGAAGAACTGATTCAATGCCTTGCACAGCCAACATGTACAAGCTGAGATTTCCATGCGTTAGGCCTTGTTACAAACAGAATCAGAGCAATTATGCTTGTAAATCCTCTCCAGCACGAGCCCGTGATGAAGAACCTGTCTCTAACTGCTTCTGGAGACTCTGCCATCAACTCCAATTAGAACCTTGAATTAATCTCAAACTGAAGTCTTGGAAAACTCTGGGATTCAGACTGGAGTAAATGCTTTTGGTTTTAAGTATAGCAAAACATATTGTCTTCATGTTTCTGCATCTGGGGACTGCTTTCCCCCACACAACCCAACATGCACACCATGACCAATGTCAATTTTTAAAGCAATGTCATCCATCGCGTTGACACTGCAGAGCAAAGGAAGCACTCAAGATGAAATTGTTGTCAAAGCACTTTTCTCCATCAAATCTAAGATGCTATTTTCTTCTAAGTCATCTTTTTAAATACTGATATAACTGTAAAAAGTGGCTCCAACTGATGATTACTACAGCAAAGCGTGGCTGGTAAGTGTTCTTTAAACAATATGGGGTAGGCACTCTGGTGAGACAAATGGTGAATAAGGCAATGGCAATTTTAACTGAGACTATATAATCTGCAGAGATATCATATACAATATTATAAGTCATGCAAGGGTTCCTTGAATTTTATCTTCTTTAACAATCAGCAATATATAGGTGCGGGCCACTTCATAAACACTGGCGTTCAAAAATACAACATGAAGTTACATCTACCCTGCAGCAAAGAAGCAGCAAAAGTGATTGCTGTACCATTTCAGTTGATTATGGAAACACAAATTTATTTAGAGCAATGATAGCAAGTGTTTTCCAAGAGAAGCTATAGTCAAACATCCACTTGTCAATGATCAACCCTCTTTAAACGCACACGATAATCGGAATGCCAACCTGTTTCTTGCTTTAATAAAGGCCAGACTGCGTTCAGACAACTCTGTTTATGCATCTTTAAATTCATATATAACATCTGGCTACTGGTAAACTACACTGACATAACGCAATGCAATAAACCTTGTTTGCAACATCTTGAAGGAACAAAGCCTTCACTAATGATATTTTAATGAGGAAATGCATACTCTAATTATTGCTGTCTCCTAGCTGGCCTAAAGAAAACCCTGCACCCAGGAAATGCAACCCTGAATTGTATTTTTCCCAAAGTTCTGCTCTTTTTGCTTGCCTTGGGCTGATGACTCTGCTCCTATTCTTGGTGAAATAGCAATGCCATATAAATGACATTACCCAAGCCAAAAAAGGAAGATTACTGTTGACTAACATAATACGCCCTTTTTTTATTCCACACAAGTGTTTTCTTAATTTGCAACTTGTATTTTAAGGAAGAGACATGTTGTAAAGTACTTAGCTATTAATAGAGGAACAGGGCAATATAATACGATCCTGTTTATGCACTGATAGTAACGAGTGATGCACTGGTTTGCCACAGACAGCTTTTTATTACTTCAGGGCCACATATGCTGGGAGTTGCAGTGACCTTACTCTCAGAGGTTCACATCTTATTTTCTACTGCTAAGTGTTGCTTTTTTTCCATTTCTGGAGGGGAAGAAGGTCACTTCTCACTATTACTGTTCCATTAACTTACACTACAGCACACACATTCTTAATCCAATAGCATCTTACATTTTGCCTTTTAATTCAATAACGCATTATTTTCGGAAGCCTTGCCTACCCTGACCAAATTAATACCTGAGGTTCTGCAGCTACCAATAGCAGAGCAAAGAAAATATCTAAGAACACTGAGGGGCTCAGGAATTTGTTACAACAGATCTGCTTCTCTTTTCACCTTTGCAATTGTTAACACTCAGTGATAGGCTCCCACCCACCCACAGATCCACCAGCACAGAGGGCTGGTTCCCATTCACACCCAGCCTCAATGAAAACCAGCCCCAACAGGCCAGCTTTATGGCTTTTGCTTACTGAATACTGCTCATGCCTCACCACGCTTCTGAAAACACATCAGACAAGACAAAACCTGCATTTCAGCCCTGTTGCATTTTATAAAATGTCACTACTTGGTCAGGGCCATAGCGGGAGGCAATGGCAATACATGGCATCTTCCCACACACATTCATGGGAGTGCTGGGGCTCAGCACAGTATGACTTTTACCATATTAAGCAGTGACTTTGCTCACCTGAAAGAAATGACACAGCCATTATTTGTGATTCATGTATGGGCTGGAGCCCTTCAGTAACACTGTCAACATAATTTTATCTAGCGATTGCTCTAGGTGCAAAAAGTTGCTCTAGTTCAACTTGCTCTGCCATTTCCAATTTATCTTCTTTAGTAAATAAATAAATAAGCAAGCAGAGATGTTTTATTTAAGAATCTGATTCTAGACGTATCAATGCATTAACACACATCCCTGCAGATTCAGCCTTTTCTGATTGAATTCTGGATCATTTCTATTCAGTGAATGCAACAGGAAAAGTCCAGGATGCCAAGAGAATAATATACTACAAGCTGGTGTTATGATGACATGCTCCGAATACTCCCCTGCCAAAATGAAATTTAATTATAGCCATTGTTTGTATTATTCAAACAACTATTGACAGTAAATCTATCTAGCATGATGTTTCCTCCTTGTATTCATTGCAGCCTTTAAAAAAAAAAAAAAGAAAAGAAAAGCAAGAGAAAGGAAACGTTCTGCCCCCCCACTCCTTCCCAGCATCAGGCTACACGAGGCCACTGAAGCCCAGTTGATTTCCCAAGTCCAATTATTTTGCAGTACACAATCCTCTAGAATAGCACTCCTCACCTGGGGACTCTGTCTGCCTAAACACACTGCACTTAATGGAGTCCCTGAAGTTGTCTCCATTTCATTGCTCCTAACTAATAGGCTGTGATATTTTTTTCCCCAAATAGACCACAGCTCTCCCCACTTCCCTCGCCCATCCTCCACCCCAAATCAAAGTGGCTAACGAGGCATTAGGAGACTGCCTGCCCATCTCCCATCGCTGCATCTTCACCTCCACCTACTGCCTTCAGGTCTTAAAGCCACAACAGCCCCATCTGCAGCAGCTCCGAGCTCCCCCCCGGCTGCACCTTCCTCATTTCTCAACAACGTGCAGCAAAGGAGAAAATGGAGCTTTGCAGCCAGTGCCTGTCGGCATGAATGCTGCTGGGCCACTTTAGGTGTAAGGCTTAATAAACACACTCTCTCAAGACGTTGGTGATTTTAATAGAATCTGGCCTATTTTTACTTCTCTTTCAAACTATTGTTTGTATCCGTATTCAACGGGACACAGAAAGAAAACAGCAACTTCAGAAAACAGAAGGATGTGCACTGTTCAAAGCATAATCTTCTGCCTTTCCTTCTACACCCCATGGCTTTTGCTTTTTTTTTTTACCACCTTGCCTTCTGTGACTGTCTCGGATGAAGTCCAGCAACTGTTCTCAACGCATCATCTTGGCACAAAAACATCAATACTAAAATTGCCAACGCTGGCAGATGTTGACATTCAAAAGGTATGAGGACTTCAAGGGGAAGAGCACTGTCCTATTTAAAATGTTTGGCAAGCTGTGGAGGACAGCACTGCTCTGTGAGGAACATCCCCACTAAGTCCAGGTAGTGCTGGGTGCGAGCTGCCTTTTTTGTTTGTCACTGGAAGGTGGGCATTAATTGTTCAGAGGGTAATGCAGCATAAGATCCTATGGAGTCACAATGAAACAATATTCCCCTCCTCTCGTTTCTTCACTTTGCATTTAAAGAAAAGGCAATCTTGTCTCAAGTTACCCAGGCTGCAAGACGGCTGTGTGAAGGACATGCACACATGCAGAGGAGGATCAACCCTTTGCAAAGCTCCCAGCAGGGCACATCCTGGGGACACGAGGTGGCCATGCACGGGGCAGCTGTGTTCCCCAGCACAATACAAACAGCAGCAAGGCCAGCAGAAGGGAGGGAAGAGATGATTTTTAAGCCTTGAAATGCTGAGAACTGCTCTGGTCTCACAGCTGACCCTGCTTGGGCAAGAGGTTGGGCAAAAGACTGCTCCAAGTCCCTTCAACCTGAATTATCTTACAATAATTCTACAATTCATTAATGCAGCAGACTAGACCTACATCAATCGTATTCAAAACCAACAGCTGACTCCATCTCAAGGCTGCCCCAGTGCAGGGGTATGTGGGCACAATGGGCTAAAAAGACACAGTTTTGATTCTGCCAGATCAGTTCCCAAGTTTGAATCTCTTTGCAAACCAGACGTCTGGGTGGGAAACACGGGGTAAAAGCCTGATTCCCCTCTGCCCTACAGAACAGGAGATACTGGGGGCCCTGATCCAAAGTCTGCTGCCTTACAGGGCTTCCCCCATCGTCCTCTGCATGGCACCTTTGCAGGACTGGGTCTGGCCTCTTAAAAGACAGTAAAGAATATTACCACAGCTGTGCTTTCACTGGGAGTGAAATTCAGTATTTTCCACCCATTGAGCGACATACTAGCTTTTAAAAACTGTAAATAAGTATATTTAATTGCAAACAACATTTTATTTTTACAAGTGGAAAATCCATCCCACATTACTGCTTGTCTGATTATCTACTGAAATTTTCAGCTTGGTCATCTGTTACAAAAAATAAGCAAAACACAGTTCCCCATTTTCTATTAGAAATCCAGGCCAAAATCTCCAAGTCATCAGAGATGGATCTTGTGACAGCTGCCCACCAGAACAGATCTGAACAAATAACCAACTTCCTGGAAATCTAGAGACCGGAATTGAAACTTTTGGCAAAATTAAACCATTATTCCATTAAGTCAAACTAGAATTCTATTTTCTAATTTTTACTCTTCAGTGTAAGACAACATTCAGCTGTGAGAGGAGCTGTGCTCAGATGGAGGACCAGGCACCACCACATTACCCCAGATATCTTAAGCTTGCTGGTGTTTCCCTGTAAGTAAATAAGTAAAAAATAAGGAGTATCACATTTTACTCAGCTTATAAACTGTCTTTCTTAACCACTACTGAATATAGTGGGGCCTCATCTTTCTTCAGAAATCACTTGTATTAATGTGAATGAGAAACTTGGACCCTATTCCCCTCACTGCTGGGGGAAGCACAGAAGTGGGGGAAGCAAGAAAAAGGCACTGGGCTGTGTGTGCCCCCTCCCCTTCTCACAGGCTAAAGCAATAGAGCCAAAAAGATCATTTTTCTGGCTTTTTTCAGCCTCCTGGGGTTGTATGGGAAGGTTTGGTGGCTCAAAAAGCATTAAAAACAAAACAAGAATGACACAGAGCAAACAGCTTTCTGCAGACCTTCAAAAGACATTCAGAGGAGTGCTAGGGAAGCAGCCTCGTCCCAAAAATACCAATGGTTGGTTCTTAACACAATCCAATACGCATCCACAGGAACAAACAGTGAATATGAGCACAGGTTTATTCCAAATAAATTCCTTGTCCCCAAGGCAAAAGAGCTTGGTTATTAAGGTTTTACCTACTGCATACATAAAAGCCACATAATCACGCCTGTTGTGAAAAAATATTTGCCTAATGCTGGCAGAGGAGTTAAGCATGTTAGCTCAGTCCTCCATACACAATTCCTGGACGCTGCCATGATGGCAGCAAACACTTTAATGACAACTGAACCTCGTAGCTGCTTCAGCTTGCTAAAACCTGCAGGAATGCATCACTTTATGGCCCCATAAATCAATGTCTTTTTCAGAAGCAACTAACAACCTCATTTTTAGATCCTGAGCTTTCGCTGTAGAGTCTTACTGTTACACGGGGCATTTTTCTTAGAATAAAGGTTGTCTAACCTACTGATGCCATCTGAAAAGCTCTGCAAGATGCACAAAATACCCTTTGCATGGCCAGGAGTCCCCATGTAAGCAACAGTATGATGAACGAGGATTTTAGAAGCAGCAAATGCTTGGGCTGTTAGTTGACCAAAGAAGCTGAGTAGGATTCAGGGTTAATTCTCAACTGCACATAGCAAGGGAGTTGAAACTAGATGATCTTTGAGGTCCTTTTCAACCCAGGCCATTCTATGATTCTATGACAGTCAACAGCCAGCTTCTCTAGCAGTCTGCTAAGCACAGGTAAAGCCCTTGGATGAAGGACAGACACTGTAACGAGCCAATAAGAGTGCTGAAGACATGTTTTAATTTTTTTTTTTTTTTTTTGTCCTTTACGGAAAGGAAATTTTCACATGATAAAACACTCCCTTCTGCCTGCACCCCACCTCTCCAGATCTGATGTGTTTGCCTGGAGAAGAAGAGCTGTGCCATCCCAGGGTGACAGTGTTATGTTCAGACAAAGAAAATCAAAACAGAGATGTCTAAGAGCCAAGTTCCTGTACTTTGTTACTTAAAGCAACACTAGATAGCAATGCTTAATCACATTTGACATTTAGCTTGAGGTACAGTAAGTACACCTAAATTACCTTTTCGGCCAAACCCAGCTTTGATGTTCCCATGGGAGACAGCCATTGTTGTCTTCAAAGGTTAAAGCCCTGAATAACTCTAGTAGGGAAAATGACAGGAGCTCAGTGATGAACTGCCAAATCTCCAGAGTGATCACCCAGATGAACCCAACTTCTTCCGCCCAACTCATCATGACTGTAATATGTAACTTGCAAATATATCCTCTATTTGAAAAGATTTCCTGGAGCATGGAGAGCTTTCTGTTTCGCAGACACTGGTGTTACGGTGCTCTTGCAGAGCACATATTAAAATGCATTAAGACATAACTAGGGTTGTCTTCATGTTACGCCGCTATTCTTAAGCTGTTATGTTACTAAGCCACATTGGCGTTTTTCAACTTTCCTTTGATGTTCTCTCTATTATCTTTTTATAGCATAATCACACATTTTGGTATGTCGAAGATCAAAGGGAAGCTGGAGCTTCTAAGGCTAAGCCTGGATATGGGGCCTGTAACTAACTGAATTCATTATATTTAATAACATTCTCTAAGGAATGGCAGGGGAAATCATATGAAATAATAAACATGAAGGTAAATAGTGAAAGACGACTGAAGTAAGCTTAATGGCAGTTTTGTTTTACGCTTCTCTTAAGCTCTGGCACCAACTCTGTCACCCTCCACTACACGACTGATAGGACTGGCTGACATTTATGTCCCAGCTACCTGGCATTTATGTCCCAGCTACCTGGCTGTGTTGTGACAGGTCTCAATGTGCCACTGCAGCCAACTTCTCCGTTTCAGCTTCTCTTTAATGCCTCTTTCAACCAAGACTGCAAGAAACATTATGGACTGAAACACTCTTATGTGACTGTTACGAGCGCTGCTCGACTAGACGATGTTATACATTTGATAAACAAATTGAAGGCCTTGAGATTAAAATGCTCTGAAAACAGACAGGTGCACAGAAGAAGAAATCAGGAATTTAAAAAAATATAATTCTTTAGTTTCCTTGGAACACCTATGTCAAAATACTCATCTTCCAGCAGGCTTGGTAAGATTAAAATTAGTTCTAGCTGGCATCACCAGAAAGCAGTAACACAAGGCTGAATGACACTCAAAAAGGTGTAAAATTCTCTTCTACTTTAGCAAGCACAAAGAAATGTATTCTAACTTGATCCGTGCAGCTGAATGCTTACTGATGAGCACAAGTGCAACTGTATCAATTACCTAAGAACTGGCTTTAAGGAAATAACTGCTGAGTTGCAGAGCCAAATGCCATTAAGGGCTTATTGTTCACCCGTACAAATGTGGAAGTTTATCTGAATAAACCTGCAAAGTGTGCTAATTGAACAGTGCTAAACCTCTGTGCGGACACAACTGCCAAGAACAGAAACCTTTTGCTAGATATGTATTCGTGGGGCACAAGTCAAGCGGTGTATGAAGTTATTTAAGTGCAGTAACCACTCTGATGCAACTGCTGTGGCTGGCCTGCTCCTGCAGGACATGAGTCGGGCCAGTGTTAATCACCTGCAGCAGCAGCAGAAGCTAACTTGCCTCACTTGGCATGGAAAAGGGTCAGAAGTGCAATTGCTGTCAAACGCTGCAATGCAGCTGATAAAGGAATAGGGCCAAGAGAGGGAGAGGTAAGCAAGACAGTTCTTTGGGGTCTGACAAATAGAAGATCTGTAAGAATTAGAATAGGGAAATCGGTGTCTTCTGCTGTATGGCACTGATGCAGAACATCTCCCTTCCTTCTTCCATTTTTTCTTCACTGAACTTTAAGCAACGGGTCCACAGAGCTCATTTTTAGAGTATTCAATTAATACTAGTTCTCTTGATAGACAACAGACAGCTAGTGTCACAGCTCTGCTTTAAGCACGCTCTTCTCTTCTATGTGTTGTGCAAAGTGGTGTAAGGACAGCCCTTGTGCCTGTCTTTGTGCTAAGCTTCCTCAAAAAGCCAACTTTCATCCCAGAAGCTCTTTTACAATCTCTATATTTTACGCATTTAAAAATTAACATTTTTCAGCATACAGAAGATCCACATTTTTTTCCCACAGAAATTCTTAAAAGGCTCCCACTTGTTAGCATGACTTTGCATTGTTGGGCACCCTGATCCACCACCTGATTTAGCAGCTGGCAACCATGCCCACGGCAGAGGTTAGAACTGGGTGATCCTTGAGGTCCCTTCCAACCCAAGCCATTCTATGATTCACTTTATAAAAAACCATTTCCCAAACAGCCTTCTCTACATGGTAAAATCTACCTGGTCAGGCTGTCAATTGGTACTGGGTTCATTTCCTCTGGAGATTATTTCAAACAGCCATTATACTTCGCTTAATTAAGAGAGAGAATGTAATTACTTCTTTTTACCCCAAATTAAATATACACAAAATTTGAGATTTTGTGGAGCCCAAAGGCGAACGACGTGAAAGATCACAAGCTGTGTTCCAAAACTACTGCAATGCAAAGCCCAGCCTTCTTCAAAGATTTTCAACTGTATATACATGATGTGTAACAGGATGGGAAACTTTATTCCAAGGCTTTGAAAAAAACTAATATCCTTGCTCAATGGGAACTATGGTTTTAATAGGTTCTTAAAAGTATTACAAAATATTAAAAGTTTCACGGATTCTTGGTAGCAAAGCCTATCTAAGCACACAGTGCAGAAAATAATAATAAAAGGTAATACAACCTTCTTGTACGTATGTCTTTAAGAGTGTGATAAGAAAATACACTGTATTTTGTGTGACATATTTGGAATGACTAACTCACAAGGAGACATAGGAAGTGTTAATTTAATTAAAATCTCTGTGTTTCATTAGGAGCTTCTGCATCATTAGCAAAGCAATGAGTCACATTACTGTACACAGGTACTACCTAAGTGCAGTATGGCATTTCCATGTTGTTACGCTTAAGTGAAAAAAAATAAAATAGTAAAGACAAAGAATATATTATCCTTGAAAACAAATGTAAATGTTCCTAGCAGGAAAAATACTGCTTTGCTTGTTCTTGGAGTATGAGCCATTAACCTTGGCTCTACCCACTCGAACCAATGCAAAAACATCAGTACCACAGTTCATGCCAGTTCTTGATCAGGTCATTGATCTAATGATTAATGTATGCAATGCAGCTAAGAAAAGCGGGTACCAAAGTAAGAAAGAGCTCACAAATGAGGCTGCAGAACTGAGCCCTACCTGCAGGGAAAGCACAAGGGCTGTCCTCTCCCTTGGCACTGCACAGAGCCAAGTGCTGCACGCTGAAAGTTGTGTTTGTCCTAACTGTGCTGGAAGCCAACCAAAGGAAACTGATGTGGTTTTTTTTTTGGTGAAGATTTAGAAGTCGCTTCTCCTTTTGCATCTGCGACAGCACCAGAGCCCAATCCCAGCAGATTATTACAAATCCAGAGGGTGATATTTTCCAAGCTGCCAACAGATTTAGACGCACAATCCTGATTTATTTCACAGGAGCTGTAATTCCAAGCCCAGACTTTGAAAACAGAGTTTTTTTATGTCACACACCTATGTGTCTAAAGACACCACTGAAGGTGACAGAGTGCTGTTTTGACAAATAAACTGTGAAGCCACGAACAACAAAGCTAGGGGGAACAATATATGTAATGGATTACTGATAACGTCAGAAAGTAGATGACTCCAGCTAGAGAGAGCTACCATAGACTTGTTTACAATGCAACAAAGCGATATATCATATATATTACATTTGGGCTTTTCCTTATGCTAAGAACTCAAGCCGTTCTGTATTTTCCATGCGTCTCAGAGTATCACTGGAGGTAAGTATTAAGCTCATTTTACTTGTGAGTAGGTTGAGGCATAAATCCAAGGTTACAGACAAAATCTCTGATTCAGCAAAGCACTTAAGCACATGCTTAGCTGTAAACACATGTACCATGCCATAAAAGTAAAGATAATCATGTGCTTAAGTGCTTTGCTGAATCAGGGCCAAAGACAATAGCAGAGGCAGGAAGAGAAGCCAAGCATCACTAAAACAACTAGACAACTTTCCCCGCAACATAAATGTTATAAAAAGGAATAGATCATAAAGAGGATCGTTATGACTTTTTAGAAGAGTTAAGAACAGCTGTCACAGGGCAGGGGGTAGGGACTGAGAATAAACAGGCATTTCAGTATTGGTTTTCACAGCATCCTTAAGAAAGCAGAAGGTAATTTGCTTCCCATTTCACCTCATGTCACTCTTTCAAACCTGCTTCCTCACAACAAAAACCATCGTGCATTACTTAGCAGTTCTGCTAATTTGATTTAAGACCAATCACCTTTTATTACCATATCTTTGGCTATTAAAAAGGGCGATACGAGAAAGAGCAGTCAGGTAAGTGACAGCAGGAACTAGATGCCAAGTAGAGAAAAGCAGTATTTTTCTCCTTGTGATCTTTCATTAGGTAGAAAATAAACATTTCACTAGGCATCCATTTACATTCAGAAGTAATCAATACGACACTAAGGATGCAGACGGTGTTTTCAGTGCTCTAAGCAGCCGTCCAGGAGCATTTCATCATCAGCCTTGCTGGGGATGCTCCAATTCATAGCCCAGCCCACTTCAAACTCTGCACAACTCTTCCTTGAGTGCACACATCAGTCTGATACGGGCTTACACAACTGAGCACAGCACTCCCCAGTTGGCTCCGAGCAATCACTAAGATCTGAAGGATGAAACTCGAGGTGAAGAAAAGCTCTTGGGGGAAGACCTGATTTGTTAAAACAGCCTGCTGTATGGTTTTCATAAATTTTCTGAACACATTTCAAAAGCCTTAAAGGATTTCTGAGGGTCATGTATCTGCTCTGCATCGCTTTTAGATTGGAAACTGTCTTAAACTATCCAATTCAATGTCTCTCCTCTATAGCCTTGAGTCGAAATTACTCTTTCCCTTCTATGGAGCCAACAGCACTGTCATCTAGATTCCCCGAGTGAAGCAGCAGGTATCTCGGTGCTAACCGCACATTTGGTTCAGATTAACTTATCTCCCCCTTGTGTAGGATCATAAAAAGTTAATTGGAATATGCAGCTCTTCTACACACGCCACAACATGAGCCAGGCCTGCAAACACTAAAACCCCACCGAGTGGCAGCTCTGTGTTTGGAAACACGTTAAAACCTGTCAGGATTCATTCTGAGAAAGAAAAAAAGGCCGAGTTGTTTAACAAAGATCCGACTTCTTTTGGCATAACCTTGCAACTTCCTAAGGGACACTCCAGAGCATCACGCAAACCAAGCTCTCACTGTAGGCAGAGAGAGGATTGCTGCTCTTTTTCCAGCTCTGACTCCATGATACACAGCAAAAAGGAGATGCAAGAGGTAGATCAGAGCCCTAACCAGGACTGCAGAAGGCAGACATGCCATTTGGAGCTGGTTCCTTCAGTCAATATCAATAAAGCAATCATCTGGGTTTAGATAATGTCTCATGGCCCAGTTTATATAGCCATTTCCTACTCAGTGTCTTAATGAATGGCTTCCTACCCCACAAAATTATTTTAAATTAGTTTTAATTAAAGAATAAATTAATAATTAAGTCCCTCCCATCAGCAATAATACAATTTACAGCACTCCATGAATCTCACTGTTCAGTGATCAGGGCTGCAGCACACCTTTATAAATCCATCCATCCACCCTTCTGCAGCTTCAGCTCTTCCTACTGATCCTGGCAGGAACCATAGGTACCCAGATTCAGGCCATGGCCCTCAGAGGCAGCACAACCACCTCCCCAGACAGTTTATGGGAGTACAGCACCATTCAAACAGGGAAATATGCTTCACAAGAGTCTAGCCCCTGCCAGGAAACACTATGGGTCTCGGCATGCATAGACACTCCATGTGTTTTGTACTCACAAGAAACTGAAGGAGGTTTTTGTTGTAGGTAGGTTTTTGCATCCTATGATTAGGCACAAGACTGAAAATTGGTTTTCCATAACCTAGTGTGCCATAGTTCCTTGTGCACACGTAACATACAACCATAGTATGGTTTGAGTTGGAAGGGACCCTTAAAGGCCATCAGGTCCCACTCCCTGCAGCACAGGGACACCCACAGCTCCATCAGTGCTCACACAGCCCCTCCAGCCTGACCCTCCAGCCTGCCCTTGGGATGGGGCACCACCAATTCTCTGGGCAGTTAGTGCTTTACTATCCTTATCATAGTAGACCTCTTCCTTTTATCCAACCTAAGTCTGCCCTTTCTTAGTTTGAAATAGCTTACTATGTCATGTCATGTCTCACAGAACAGCCTAGGTTGGATGGATCCTTAAAGACTATCCCAGTCCCAGTGTCCCCCATGTGCTCTATGGCAGCTCAGCAGCAGCACACTTCTCCCTGGCTCTGCCTGCAGGACCAGCAAGTCATTGAGAGGAACGTCTGGCTCTGACTGAGGAAATATAGAGCACCTTACACAATAAAACAGTCAGCGTTTGTAGTGCTCCTGAAAAATAAATAGGCTATACTAAATATAATTCAGCACGAGGCATTTCAGTGATCTTGCAAGCAGGGAGAAGAAACAGTAAATAGGAAACATCCTGACAGAGAAAGAACTGACGACACAAAATAGATGGCTATTCAACGCTGCTTTATAGTCTGTATATTGAATATTCGGGAACAAATAGATAAAGAAAGCAGACGTGTTAGCAAATGTAATGAATATAGAGAGCAGCACCACGAGGTTTAGCTATGCACTGTGCACACAGAGCTGGTGATTTGCCCCAAAGGAAAGATGTGTTTCATCAAATTAGCCAGTGTGTTGTTATAATAACTTCCACAGGCATTTCCTCAAACTCCAGCGTTATCTCTAAATACACAAGTGTAAATAACAATATCCATTATAGCAGTGCTTCATTCAGCACACAATGATAAACTTTTTCCCCTTCCCACAAGGAGGTACTGGGGTGGAAATGGAGAAAGCCATTACCAGCCGTGCCTACACCACCAGTGCTGATGATGTAACCCTGACAGATCAGCAGTCCGTAATGGCTGACCACAAGAAGCCCTATGCTGACATTCTTTTTAAGTCCTAGTACCATCCACTTTTACGTGGAGGACAGTACATGCTCATTTCGCTTTTACTGAGTCAAAAATAAGACAGTAATTGGATTGAGGCATTCGGGGGAGAGGGGAGGGAAAGAGGATCTTCTTAGACTCCCTAATGCCAATCTTCATGACCTGTCTGATCTTCTCAGTAAATGCCACATATAGGTTAATCCTCGCAAATCCTCAGTACGACCTTGTCAAATCAAGCTGTTCATCAGTTTGTTCTGAGGCTACTAGATAAGAATAAACAAATGAACTCACGCTGCACGCCTTCCAGCTGTCATTTAGCAGTGCTGACGGCAAGGGCTTCTCCAGCAGGCACAACTTCCATCACACCGTGCGAGGAACGAGTCGAATTCCTGCTCAGCGCTACGTGGATGTGCTCCAGACACTCAACTGCTCCTTTTGTGTACAAAAGAAGTAGAAGCAGCAGCACCACAACTGTTCCCATGCACTCCCTGCTCAACTGGTGAGCCTCCTTTTGGGGCAGGATGGGTCACTTCTCACCTTTAACCTCAAGGCCATCAGAAGTCCTGATGTGTGATAATACCTTCGCTGTTGTCTGTGCTCAGATTGATGCCATTCATTTACTCCACGTTGGCCTGCAGCCACCCAACAGATGGCAATGACTTTTAGATGAAGCAGGGTAATTTTGAACTAGTGACCCAAAAGGTGAAAGGTTTTGTAGCCCACTGCTCGCCCTCTGGCCCTAACATCTGTGAACTTGCCCTTTCCAAATACATTCAGAATGGTGCTTCAGGCACTGAAAAACAGTGTTACCACTTGGTTTGGTTTTCTCCCACTTCTCATAACCTTCCAAACACCATCCTATTAAGTCCCAGTCCAACTGCTCATCTAGCTGTACCCTTGCCACGATGCACCCAAAGGGTACAATTTTTAATAGCTGCTTGTCATCATTTCTCTCTGCCATTTCTGCCATGCTACCTCTTCATGAACTAAGGAAAATCAAGTCAAAACTTATTATCCATCCTCGTGTCTTTGGAGATAGCTTACTGCAGCACACAGACCCCTGCAGCAGGCAGTCTGCGTCTGGTCTTGCTTTTCTCTTAACCTTGTCTCTTGTACATTTGATTGACTCAACGATGTTCATGTTTTCACAACTCAATCCTTGTTCAGATAGCAACTACAATTTAGTGTATCTTTTGAAGGTCAAAATTTGTGGATACAAGCACAGTACAAAGTAACTTTAAGACCCCAAAGACTCTGTGACCACCCTTTTCCTTTTAAGTATGGTATCCCTGAAGCACATATTTGCCAACATGGCCCTTCTGAGCTCCTCTCTCTGTCTTAGGTTTGTTTCTTTCCCAACATTTTTCCAACGCAGAATAAATATATCAGATTTCAAAGGTCTTTTCTTTCATCTACTTCATCTTCAAGACCATGTATCACAGCAGCTGGTGACGAGGCCAAAAAGCAAACGTCTCAAAGTCATATAGAGGTCCACTCCTTCAGGAGTTAGGAGAGAAATCAACCCTCCTGCTTCTAGGAAATTGTTAATTGAATTCCTAAATTACCTGCAGTTTGATGAGTGGAGTGCAAAACTCTTAATGTGCAAAGAGAATAACAGCAAGGAAATGGAGCGATCACAAAACAAAACAAACAACAAAAAAAGCCCCACCAAAACCAATGCCAATAAATTCAACCTATTTATCATTGAGTTTTTTGAAGCAGTAAAACAGATATGCATAAAAGACTGCAGTTTCTGCATAACTACAGTGTCTGTAGACATTTCCAACTCCATCATTAACTAGAGCTTCTCTCCCACGCAGTACCCATAACAAACCCCAACCACTAAATCCCAGTCTAACTCCTGATACTGGCCTCAGTATGCAACAGACAGTTGACTTCAGGATTCTTCTTTATCTTCAGAAACATGAATAAATCACACACCATCAAGTTTATCATTTTTTCTCCTCAGAGAAATACGAAATATTATAGATCATCTTTAGCACATCAGCTCCTTCACACTCCATTAGCAAGCAAGGTCTATTTTTCACATAATTTACCAAACCACTGGCCTAATTTCTCTTATTTCTTTTGGAGCAGGAAACACACACGAACACGCTCTCCTCTATAAGTTGCCCACAACCAATCCTGCTGTCCATTCCAGGTTGACACGTGGCTGTTGGGATTGGCTAGCAGCTCTGGGTGCAGCAGATCCCAGGTATCTTTCCAATGATGCTATGAAAACAGCCCTCCAGAACCAGGAAAATCAAGATGGCACAACAGAGAGCTTTCCTCTGCCGTGTTGGAAGCAATGACCCCAGTCTCCAAGCCACCAATTTGGTATTTTCACCTACGTTCCAGGAGTAACTGTTACGAAAAACAAAGGGCTGTGGAACTTACAGAGAAAATACTGCAATAAAATCCTTTTCTTAAATGCTTTCTGCCAAAGGTGGATATAGTGTCCCATGCTCAGAACAGGGCAGAAAGAAATAGCAAAACTGCAGCCAAAATGCAAGGAGTCAGGAGACAAAAGCCTCATTTATTTCTCCTTGCAACTCTGTAAAGGGAATAAGTTATCAAAATCCGCAGTGTCCTCAAACCCTTTATTTCCCTCCCCAAAATCAATTGCCCTAAAGGGTCAAGTAGGAAAGAACAATTGCCACAATTCTCTTCCTGCCAGCTGGAGGATGAGCGGTGCAAGTTGGCAGCACAGTGAGAAAGAGGAGGTGTGGTCACTTTTCTGAGACCTTGGTGTTATCAGCAGAAAAGGCAGGGGAGGAGAAGCGTGTTGGGAAGATCTGCAGATGAAACAAGCCCTCCAACATCACGATTACATTAAGAAATGCTTCTATGAAAAGAATATCTTGAAAGGGTTGCTGGGTTTGGACTGCTGAAAACAAACAAACACGCAAAAAGTAAATACAAAGCCCCAAACTTTAGAATCATTTTCTTCAGAAAGTCCAACTAATGCCCAGTTCTAAGTGCAGCGCACATCGTGAGCTAAATTATAATGGTGAAGTGAGGATGGTCTCTCCTGCATGGGGCAGAGAAATTGAGTTGGCAGCTGCCGGCTCCTGTGCTCTTGTTGGTGAGTCCTTGCAGTGACTGCAAATGGAAAGAACTACTGCTTTGTATCTCAGAGTTTCTACTACCAACAAACCACAAATCCCCCATTTCTTTCTTCCATTGAGTGATCTCTAAAGGCAGTTTCACTGGTGGCTCTAAAGCTGCCACCCAGACATGCCTGCTTAACACAGCAGGAAAAGTGTTGGCAGCTTCTAACCTCTAAATGTGACCGGTCAGGCTGGATCTGGAAGCAAGGGGCCCCCTGGCTCTTCTGCAGGTTTAATCCAGTTCTTCAGGATGTGCCAAAGCAGCAGAGCACCGCAGCAAAACAAGATATACAACGGCAGTTCCCTGCATTAAAGCATCATCAGTCCAACGACTGCTCAGGGTCAGATGGGCTGTAGCAATGTAAGAAGTATTCTCAAGTTTTTTTCCACTAATAATTTTCAGTTCCCTTCAACTGAGCGATGACTCTCCAAGCCGCTCAGTGATGTGGGTCTGTTACTCCTCCTTTGCACAGGCACAACCTGACTATAAAATAAAACATTTATTCCAGAGCCAAGCATGTATTCAAAACATTAACTCCAGCAAAAGAAACAATCAGACACAAGAGCTTTCTGTTCCATTCCCAACAGTACACTTAGCAAGAAGAGAATGACTTTATCAACAAGCAGTAAAAACCTTCGTTTCCCATGTCTGAAAGAGATTTCATTAAATGCTTCCCTTCACGAGGTGCAGATCATTATATTTCTCATAGGCTGTAAGCAATGTGAGCCTGTGTCTGCACGAGGCCTGAGCCCTGATTGACAGCTCTAGGAATTACAATAAATACTGCAGGAACACAAGCAGTGCTTTCATAGGAGTCCGCTGGCAAATGGAGTGCTTTCTTACAGAAAGAAAAAAAAAATATATCAAAACTGCTAAAGCTCCATTTAATGCTGTTACTCAGAAAAGAGGTTTAAGAAAAATACAGATCTAGGAAAGACACCTTTTCTTACCTCAGTATTCAGCATTCAGTTCCCTACAGCATCCGGCCAGGCTCAAGGACGTGCTCCCTGCTGCCAGCTGCAGGTGCACCTGAAGACTTGTCTGCCCTTGGGAGCTCATCCTTCGCCCAGCAAGGGCACAACAGGAGGTCCTCATCCCACCCTGAGCCCTGTGCTGTCCATTCCTGCCCACCCAACCCCCTCTCCCTGTGTTCCACACCCCTGCCAAGCCCCTCCTCGTGCTGGTGATGGGAAGCTGCCTGAAACATCTTGAAGGGTTTGGCTGTATTATTTGTGCACTGATAGGCTCCTTGGCAGTCAGAAAGGCCAAAATGATGGTGAAAAAAAAACAAAATGCAGGCTAAGAAGGATTAATCTTGCTACTGTAAAACGCTTTGGCTATGCTGTGATTTAACCACTCATGGGATGGATATACATAGAACTAAACCAAGTACATGATGGAAACTACATATTATGTGTAAAGACCAAACAGAACACATAACTTTAAGGCAGTCTGCTGAACATTGTCACTTACAGGTCAGTGATACCCCAGAAGATGTGAAGGCCACACTTCACTACTCCTGTATCATCTCCAGACTTAGACTAAGGCAATAGAACTGCATGCTGGCATCATTCAGGGAAAGCAAGGAAAGCTGACCTCCAACCCCAGGACCAACAAACATTTTCTTAAAATGGGATGAAAAACAATGAAAAGAAACATGCAAAGTTTGCTTCAATTCCTAATTTTTGTCCTGGCCCTTTTGAAGGCAGCCTGTTCTTTAGAAGAGATGGGGATGGACGTCACCAGCAGGAACAGGAGCCTGCCAGCAGTTCTGCAGCTGCCCGAAGCACACCAACAGAACGTACAAGCACAGCTGTAACACATTTGTAGCTCAGCTTAATTTTTTTCATACCTTCAGGCATGTTAAATACTATCTCTGAACACACACTAGCAAAAGTTGTGTGCTTGCATGAAGGGAAGGCTGGATCCCTTTCTCTGACTCCAGCCAGCACTGCTGAACTCTCTGCAGAAGTGCACGTTTTCAAAAGGAAAGCAAAGAGAAAACAGTTCCATGCTGAAATGCTGCAAGTGATCCACTCAGAGGCTCTTAATGCTGATGCACTGATTGCCCTAACATGCTAGTAGAGACAAAGGAATGCAATCTGATTGTGCAATTGTAAGATGAAATTATATTTCCCTCTTTATATCTTTCCGAAGCATTTGCAGTATTTCAGAAAATGCCATCAATGTTATAAATCTCCCAGGCCTAATACAATGGACAAAGTCAGAATAATCAATTCTTATTTATTAATCAGCCTCTATCATGATGTTCCATAATCATTACACTACGGTTTAGACACAATAATAATGAAGCTAACAGAACTAATGTGATTTGTGGTGAGTAAGATGTTGGCAGGCAACAGCAATAACATTTCTTGATAATAATACAGTAAGGCAAATAGGGCTTGGGCAAAAGAAAAGATATTAAAAGGGACAAAAACACACTAGGGAAGGAGGTTTAGATGTACATATTTTCAAGTTATTAAATTTTTGTTTTAAATATGAAGGTAATAATGTTAGAGACCCAATCTGCATCGCCAGAAATGAAGGGGTTAGGGTTCCATGAAATCACTTTTAGTCGTGAGGAGGCACAGTAATGGCACTGGGACGTCCTCACAGAATCCAAATGCACGGCGAGGCTACAAGAGTCAGATGAAGGAAAGAGCAAACAGTTCAGTTGGAAGAAAATTCTTTAATTACAGAGTCCTCTGCTGGGGACTGTGCCATGGGAAGCGTGCAAATCCTTGCTATTTGTACACAGGGAAAACAAGAGCCATCCTCTAACCCTCTCTGCTGCCTGGTTCTCCCTGTCTGTGCGAACAGAGGTGCTTAAGAAATGGGTAAGGGAGAAAAACACAAAGCAAAGAATGACTCTCAGATCCTTGGGAGCAACGTCTGCTGAAAAAGACACATTGCTGGGGGTGCTTTTAGCTCTCAAAAACATCCTTGTTGCAATGATCAGAGGAATTTCTGGGCGAGAGGGATCACTGCTCCACAGAAGACATAGTTCAAAGGGACAGCACGCCACACAGAATCATTCTGTGGCAATATGACCCCTTGAAACGCTCAGAGGAACGCAAACCTGCACCTTAAAAATCTCAGCCACTAAAAAAGATAGGGTGGGAAAAAAAAAAAAAAGGAAAAGAAAGAAAAAAAAACTTGTTTATAATAAAGACTACATTCTGTAGCAATTTCCGAGATTCCTGGGGTTAGAAATCTAGATTGCCAATGGATAAGTGAGCCTTAAAATCACATCCCTGCTGACAAAAATTCATTTCTTATAACCGTCTCCATTTACCGGAATGTTGAATCTTTCCCATGGGGAAGGAACAAATGAAAATGTTATTTCTCTGCTCATGAACTCATACCTTTCTGTCTGCTTTTCACTGTTGGCAATTTCATTCTCTTCCAAATTTGACTAAAGCCCGTGACCTGAGGGAAATAATGTCTATATAATAATCTTCTGAAACTCTAATTCTGAGTCATATTTTTTTGGATGTTGCCTCGCACTTTATGAAAATTGCACTGAGCTATGAAATGTAAGTGATGTGATGTCTCTGCCTTAACATAATCATTTTGTCTGCTGAACATGTTGCAAATAATAATAATAATAATAAAAAGGGAGTCTCCTTTGAAAGCAACAAAAACGAAATAAAATTAGAAGGAAAAAAAAAAATCAATGCCTAATGGCAAAAAAAAAAAGAAAAAAAAAAAAAAAAAAATGTTCTGGCACCCTGTTCCACAGGCTTATTTTCACTGCCCCATGGAAACAACCACTCACCACTGGTAGCAACTTAATGGGGAGAGGGAGGCAAGCAGAAACATCATGGTGCTGCGGCTGAGCAGCTTAATGGCCCTAAAGCTCCCTTGCCTGCGTGCTGCAGGGGACCCTACTAAATCCTGGCACAAAACGTCGCATCAGCACTTTGTTCCCAGTGCCTTGGCCTGGCTGAAACTCTCCATTTGCATATGGGGAGAAATCAGGAGCAAGTTCATAAAACACCAAATGCTTGGAAAGCATAATGATTGGCTGGGGCCTCCTGAGCAGCTTGCTGAGCAAACTCAGCAGTGGGGATGTTTGCAAGCGATCAGCTCTTCCCCCAAAAGCAGCAGTATCTGTTTATTGAATCCACAGCCACACGTGGGCTGCATCCCTTCCTGGCTCTATAAATCCGCACAAACAAAGCTGTACATTACCAGATGTTTATTTTATTTTATTTTTTATCCACGCTGACCCATAAAAACCTACAACACGGTAGATCAAATGGTGGAAAGCATTAAAACTTGCTCTCAACAGCATTGGGACTGCCATATGTTTTGGGCCTTCCTCCCTGCAATGCTCTGCTTAGCTCCACAGGTGTAAATCTGAACAACCCCATTCAGACCATCAGGTTTCCCAGAGGTGCAGCACACGAATGTGGGAATTTGGTCTCTAATGGTTTTGGGAGAAATGTATATCTCCAAATCAACCGAGGAGTGTTTTGTCTGTTGCAAAATAAAAGCCAGCCAAAGAAAACCAGATAATTTTTCAGCTGATATCCCTGAACATCAGATCTGTGGTGAACTCGAGCACACAGCAATGCACGTGTGCTGTCAGGTGAATATCCTGTAAGTCATATTTCTTCTTGTGGTTAGCATGCAATGAATGAAAGCACACAGTGCTGACATGGAGAGCGTGCGTATGGTCATGTATGAACGAGGGGAAAAAACAGCACATCAGAGGGAGCATCTGCTGGGACACAAAAGCAACGAAGGAAGAAGATGCAAGAGGTACTGAAGAATGAAGAATCATTCCCTGGGCTAGTCTGTGAAGCACCAAGTTCACGTGTAGGTCCTGCACTAAGAGAACAGCTCACCATCCTCCTACAGAGCTCCACAGTGCAACCAGTCTGATTCCCTGCAGCAGTGCCCTTCCCACAAATGCAGGGTACAAGCATTGCCCACCATTGGAGGAGCCAGGCAGGGGCTGAGCACCATGTTCAGTCTGTCCAAGCAGACCAACCCACTTACAACCACATCTACAGCCACCAAAGCACCACCAACAATTCCCACCAGCTTACACAGCCCTGGGGACAGCACACACAACACTAATGGGTGTTTTACTGTCAAGTTTCGGAGCTTTCCATCAAGCTTAGTCAAAAAGTTTTTATGTTTTACGCTCATTTCCTCCATTTGTCTTCCACATACAAGAAGTCAGTGATTTTTTTTTTTGTCCAGCACCTGTAAATTATCATATAAAATGTGTTTGAGAAGTGCACAATGTTAATTTTATTGCTGTTAATAGTGGCGTTGTCATATATTTCTCAGGAAAAAAAAAAAAAAAAAAAAAAAAAAACAACCACAAGCAAACACCAACTCTACAACTTTCACATGGCAGTGGTAAAAGGTTCATCTTAAATAATCAAGAAAGAAATAATTTCCATTATTTAAAGCAGTCAATAGCATCAGAAACGTGGCTGCAATTACTTGTTGCACTTTACAATGAAATCCTTGTAGTATAATAACCACAAGATGATGAAACACATTTTGTCTCCATTTCACATGACTGACCCCAATTTTACCAAGGACATCTGAACACATTTAACATACTGAAATCTTCCATTAGGATAATGAAAATACACATTATTGAATTCTGTATTTGCTTTACAGTGCTACAAATAGCAAATTCAATCTTTCTTACTTTTGGTGGCGACTGCACCTGCATAATTGTTCACATTTCTCTGAGGGTGAAATAAGCAACAAAATGAAGGAAGAGGAAGATGTTGACCCCACCATCCATTATCACTCACTTAGATGATTTTATTTGCCGTACGTGTTTAGTAAAAAGATTGTGCATAACCCAGCAACCTACAAAAGATATACAAATATGCTTCAGAACCGACACGAGAGCAAATAAACCGTGATGTACAGCGCATAGTTAACAACAGGTGCTAGAGCAGTAAGGGAGCAACTGCCAGAAGTTACAGCCATGGAAGGAAATTCAACATTGCTTAGAGATAAAAATGCCTTGCTTAAAAATCACCAGCTCATCCATAACCCTGATACCTCTTTGCTCACCTTTTTGCTGTCGTTTTTAAGAGGGGAAACCACTCATGGAAAGTTCCTATCAAAGTCGGTCACAGTTCTACTTGTTAAGTGCTGACGACACCTACCTTGTATTTGGTCCCACATCTGTCTTTGCTTTGCATACAGCAATTTGCTTTACAGTAGACCCTGGGAGACATTCTCATCTCTCTTCTTATCCACAGATCTCAAATCACTGAAATTGAAACCCCATGACTGATACGCCCAAGGCAATACTAAGAATCAATTTATGTCAGAGGAAAAAAAAAATCCAGTCCTCCAGGCTTCTGATTGAACACAGTAAAGATGATGCCTTCAGACTATTGAATATGATAAATATTTCTTTCTTTCTTATTATTTTTTTTTTAAGTCAGTGGCTCAATATTTCCTTTTCATTAGCTTTAAACCTCACTGCAGTGCAAAGATTGAGTCATACTTGCAGAGTCCCCAATGTTTCATTTGGCTTCTATTTCAGTTGCTTGTACTCAGACACCAGGAGAAATCAAATAAAATAGCCAGCCATCACCACACTTCTCTCCAGAACCAATACTTCAGCTGTGGTCATTTTTTTTCCTACTCAAAAATAAGAGTCCAATCATGGATCACAGCTCTCAGCTGTTAAACCCTCTTCGAGATAATCTTCTGAGACATTTACATGTTATGTATTCTACTGTCATTTCTCAAAACAATGTATTAAGTCTGGCTGGCAATGAAATTTGGATCATTAACACCAATGCCCCTCAACAGAAGAGTGTCCCTGTCCTTCCGTCACCCTAATGCAATTCAGATTCTCAAACACGGGCTCACGTTGCTCTCTGAATACAAGGAAATTAATCTCAGACAGATTTAAAGTCTGTTCTCATACACAGAAAGCTTTGATGTTGAAAATTACAATGCAACAGGAAAGACATTCAGCACTGATTGCAATCCCAGCTTCCTCCAAAGCTGATGGGTCAATCTAATTTGGGTATTTACCAACGACGCAAAAGCATCAATAAGGCACGTATGGATCAGCAGTACTGCAGAGAAGTTTTGACATAAGTAGTGTCTCTATTTGAGGCATAGCACGCTATATGCACCAATAATTCAGTGCACTCTATGACAAGATGTTCTAGATGTTGCTCTATTTTGAATTCAATTTTTCTGAACACAGTGATAGAAGAGATGAAGAGAACAGAAATGCACTGCTCATGACTTACTGCCTCTCCTAAAGGCAGTGGATTTCACTGTCGTTTATCTATACAGCATGACTTTGACCTTGTGCAACCACACGACTCTGCGCTAGTGACAAATAAGAACTTCCTCCTGGAGCCTCATGTTTTATAGTTTCCATAGACAAATGTGTAATTGAAAACATCCAAATACAAAGCACTGAAGACCCTGGAAAAGCAAATTGCCTTCATTTGTGTTTATGCGTGCTTTGAATCACGCTGATTGCTAATGCAACCATTTGGATTTATTTTAAAGGAAAAATGTTACTGGATGTTGCAGTCTGGTAGATTCATTAAAGCTTACAGACTTCAGTTTTCCGGCTTTCACCAGAGTGCCAAATTTACCTCCATCTCCTTCAGCTGAAGGAAGTGTAGCTACAACAGTGATACATTCGGAAAAGATGCTCCGCAGGCAAAAACCTGTTCTGTGAAGCACAATCTGAGCTGCGACTGAAATGCTGGCTGGATTTCTGAATCCATTCAAGTTAAATGGATTGATTGAAGAATAATCTCCGCAAAAGAAATTTAAGTTAGAACGGCTCGACAGCAGCCACTGTGAGTGATGCACGATGTACTCCCTGTGCCATTACACTGCTTTTCCTCCAGAGCAGCTTTATTTATGTCACTGTTTACTAATTCCAGTTCAAGGGAGGTGATCAAAATTAGAGGCAAATAACTCTGATGTAAAGAAGTTCTCACAATTCTCCACTCCATTAACATTAGCTTCTGCACTTCATTACCACCAGTGTTGTTCTGGTGTAACTACACAGAATTATGCCATTCATTTGTATGTTGAAGACATACAAAACAGACCCTTTTTCTGCAACCACTTCATTTCCTGTAAAATTCTGTTTCCCTCAGCCAATTGATATAAAAGTGTTAAAGCAAGAAACACACAACAATACTGGTAAAGCGTGAGAGCTGAACAATCTAATGGATAAGAGCTGTATTCAGGTTTTGGTCCAAAGTCTACTGAAGTCAGTATGTCAGAGACTTGGACATCAAACCCTCTGCTCTCCCTCGAAGCACAGTTAATGCTCTCTGCAGTAGTGGTGCTCCGGGTTGCCAGCCTCGCTCTGCAGAGCCAAATGGACTGACCATTGACCTCCAATGGATAAAAATAACAGAACTGATAACGACACAGCAGCTCTCTCCAATGCTGCCCATGTCACACGAAGCTAGTGATGTCCTAATAAATTGAATTCAA
This sequence comes from Meleagris gallopavo, assembly GCF_905368555.1. Lineage (NCBI taxonomy): Eukaryota > Metazoa > Chordata > Aves > Galliformes > Phasianidae > Meleagris > Meleagris gallopavo. Next base: position 1,679,772 of record NC_139424.1, read on the forward strand.
AGACGAGGGACTCCACGATACAATATATGACAGTATGAAACGTTTTATGCACGCATATGCACAGATGCACATTTGTGCCCCCACATAAATATCAACATATGTATCACAGAGAATGATCAGGTCTATTAACTTCAAATCACTGAGAATTATACATACTGAGATGAAACAAAGGATTTGCATAGGCCTCACTATGCCATAAATAAGGTCTAAAATAAAGAGATGGGTGGGACTGAAGCACAGTCGGCTTTTAAATATTTCAAACGCTGGAATTAACAGAAGGAAAAAGTGGTGTAGTGCTGTTATTCCTAGAAAACAAAACCACAGCACATTGCTGCAAATAAGCAGTTGACATTCTCTGCGTTCACTCTGGAGCAATTGCTTACATAAAAATTTGTCTGTGACATAAATAATCTAGTAGGAGAAATTCCCAAATGTGTCAGCCTTTGTGCTACTGATGCCTAATATTTTCAAATAGAATCACATATGATTAATCTTCTCGTGTAACTATAATGAATGGGAAGAAATCACTGGCAAAACATGTTAGCGGTTATCAAAAACAATCAAGCACAGTTTCTTTCCATGTGCGACATAAAAACGGAAGATGATAGCAGCAGAAATATTTTATGAAAAGCCAATCAGAAGATAGGGAAGCATTTATCTATTTTTAATGGAAATATACATAAGGAAAAGCCATCCTGACTGTCTTGTTAAGCAGCCAGTACTGATGCTGCTGAGTCAAAATACAGCATTGAAACACATGACAACAAAAGAAAAGATCTTGAAATGGGCTTGATGTTTTGAGTTTAGTCCTACCAAACCTCAAAAAGATTCATCTAATAGGATACTACGGTTCCTTCCATTCCCAATAGGATCTAACATTCTATCTACAGTATGCAGAGCACTGTCCCTTCAGTCTTAATTAGGGAGTACAGGGCTCCCGTAATGAAAACAAACACGTATTGTAACTACTGTGACATTGTTCTCAGGCAGTTATTGCCACAGAACAAAAATAGTGCACTGTCTCTCAGGTCATATAATGTTCTTTAGAAAACTTGACTATGGAAAGCTGTACTTATGTCCCTAACACAACATATCCCCTCTAGTCCTACGGAAATAAACAAAGCTGCTTACAAAGTTGGGCAGGACTGGGTTCCCATGTGCTGGCGCTGTGTTCTTGCTTCTCATATGCACAGGATCCTCCAGAAGAACGAAGGGCAGAACATCTCCTGAGAACACAACACCACAAAGGCACTGCTCGGAAAACTCAACAGCCAGATACAACTGCAGGAACAACAGCTGAATTGGAGAAGAGTGCCCAGGGGGCTGTGATCAGACCACACCAACTCACTTCAGTCTCTTCAACGATAAACAAATTACCCATCGGATGGGCTGACCAGCTAAAATGCACAACATGACAAGAATACAAACTAGTTGAAGCAATGCAGATTCACCAATCACACACACAAGTGACCGGGTTGGCATATGAGAGCACGTATCTTTCAAGTCAGTGAAAATACTCAAAAATGCATTTTACTTTTTCAGTAGAAAAAAAAGGTTTCAAATCAAAGTAATTGCAAAGAAATGTAAAACCCATGGGATTAGATTCAGTAGCATTATATGAGGAGCGCTGAAATTGCGCTTCAGTATTGATTAATGTCGGCAAGGCTTGAATTTGCATGCAATTTACAATCACTTCCTTCAACAAATGCCTTCGTTTAGTATTATTATGAGTTTGGCATGACACGATTATTACAAATCACTCTCTATCAGGAAGAATCAGTAAGGAACCCACCGTTTATTTGGAAGTACTGCAACAGACATGATTGGGTGAGAAGGTATAAACATGGTTTATGTAGAGAGTGCTGTACATTACTCGAGTGTATCAGTGTCACAAGCAGATTGGGGAAATTATTAGTTCTGCTTCAACAGTGCTCACAACATGCTACATCCGAACGCATGGAAAATGTAGTCCCACCTCTCAAGGAGATTACAGTTTAAATTGATTCTCTTGTATTGGGTAAGTGAGAAAGCCAGGAGGGTGCTGGACAGCACTAAAGGGAGGTCAAGTAGCAGTGTACGAGCCAGCCAGCTTTGAAAACAGCATTAAGTTTCACAAGTCAGGCTGTCAAGAAAGGGACTAAGAGCTCTGATTTGCATGCAGTGATCGATTAAAATCAGGCAGCCGAAGTAGTTACCATCCCCACACCATCTACTCCGTTCCCCTGGTGGCAGTTGTCATCCCGCCACAGCAGAGACAACCATACGGCTCATAAAGCAGCTCCTGGAGTGCTCAAGTTTTCAGTTTGGAGTATTATGACTCCAATTTGAGTTTAACTTAATATGCTTTAGAAGCCATTCATTTATCTGCCTTGCAGAGGAGGTAATCTCCATCACAAGGGCAGGATAGACAGCTTGAGGGCCATAACCTCTTCAGCTGTTTTTTGCCTTTAATTTGCCACAGCTTGCAAGTCAGGGACCTCAGGCAGGACCTACGTCGTATGGCTGTATTTCGACAAAGCACTTAGGACCAATGAAACCTGTGCAACAACTGGTGATTAAAGTCAAGCAGGTGCCGAAACACTTAGCAGGATTGAGATCATTTAACCTAGGCCGAGATGCTGGACTTGACTTTTACAGCTCGGCTGCTGAAATTCATCCATCAGATGAACACGGTGCTGCCTGCACTGCTCTATTACTTATTAATGCTTACTAGTGAAATTTTAGAGGCTCATAGGAAAGCGGCATTTCGAATGAAAAGCTTTAAAACAAACACTGACTTTTTCACTGAGCAGGATGGCACGGTAAACACAACATAAATACAGAATGTACAATTCTTCTGGCCTTAATCACCCACACTGAATTTGCAAACTGTACATCATGGCAGATACACAAACATTTTCTCATTTTGAAAGAAGTCCATGCAAGTACCACATGCTGTGAGATATTATCTTCAGGGAGCTGTTTTGATAAAAACAAATGGCCAATCCTAAAGATTAATGCTTCATATGATGTACTCGGGTTATTAATCCCACCTTCTTCTTTCCACTGGCCCTGGTAGTGAATGTTTTCTGGAAAAATGCATGGAGCCAGATGGTTAACTATTGGAAATCTATACTAGAAAGATTAATGCTACCCCATGACAGGGATCAGTCATTTGTAGAGATTTCCTAATACAAACGGTGCGATTTGTTTGCTCTGACTGGCTGAATGAGCCATACTCAGAGGACAGCCTAATTAGCTCTCAAAGATTTTCAAAACATTGGGGGCCAGATGCTGAGCTGCGGTTCAACAACTGAAATAAAATTACAGATACAGACAGAACACAGAAGACTAGACAGAGTGAGAACAGCTCTTCAAGTTTCCTTTGCCTTGCTGATTCTAGCAGAGTATGCAGAAGTCAGCACCCTGGATGAGCTGAGTTCTTACAGGTGGTTGCTGGAAGAGAAGGGGGAATGGTTTTAAACTGAGGCAGGGGAGGTTTAGGTTAGACATTAGGAAGAAGTTTTTCACCCAGAGGGTGGTGAGGAACTGCAACAGGTTGCCCAAGGAGGTTGTGGATGCCCCATCCCTGGAGGCATTCAAGGCCAGGCTGGATGTGGCTCTGGGCAGCCTGGGCTGCTGGTTGGTGACCTGCACATAGCAGGGGGTTGTGCTCCTTTTCAACCCAGGCCATTCTATGATATGATATAAGACTCAGCACCAAGCAGGTGGTTCAATACAGCAGCTCTGGGAGCTGCAGTTCCTCTGACAGAAGAGCTGTGAATGGCCACGGACTGAATGTCATCTGGCACAGAGCAGCCTCAGCAGCAGCCCACTGCACGGTACAGTCACAAATTGCAGCCATTTTCATCAGGCTGCTGTGCATCAGCTAGACATACCACAAGGATGATGCGTACGAAAGAAAACAACTCTTCTTTACATCGAAGTTGCAAAGTGTGTATGTTACTTACAACATTTTACAGCAGCCATTTTTCCAGATGGGTAAAAGAACTGATACATCCAAGGCCACTGCAATTTGCAGAGCACTTAGATTAAACCCCCTGTATTCAGGAAAGCAGTGAAGCACATGCTTTAAAGTGAAGCACGCACTTAAATCCCATTGACTTCAGTTATGCATGTGTGCTTACACGCTCTCCTGAACAGAATGGATGTAAGCATGTGTTTAAACTTGAACCTGTGCTTTGCTGAGATGAGACTGTGAAGAGAGGAGAGTGAAATTTAAACTGCTGTGAGAAATGCCACTTTTATCACTAAGCAACAAGGCCTTTCCACCAGTGGAGAATGCATGGAGGTGTTTGGGGAAAAAATAAAAAATGAAAGCGAAAATCCACATGGCAGTGCTTTTCTTTTCCCTCAACACAAAGTGAGAAATGGAAGGAAAAAAAAAAAAAAAAAAAAGCCATGAGAATCAAATGTTTTTTATATAAACTACACAAATCTTCATTCATATGGAAACACTGACAATCTTGACACTGAGGCCAGGATGCTAACTTCATAAACTGCTGTTGCACACTGCAATGTCCCCACTGGGTGTTACTGCTCCCCTGCTGGAGGTGACGACATGCACAGCACAGCCAGCAGAAGGGATGATGTCAGAACACCTTCATCTACCACTGACAAAATCAATCACCTGAGCTTTGGAAAGCAGAAGTCTTCAGCTGTGCTTAAACCCATTCAAAGCTGACTGCTGAAGTAGGTGCAGGAGCACCTCGTGGTAGAGGCAGGACCATCCAGACAGTGAGAATATGTCCTAAATGTTTGTATTTTATATATACATCACAGATTCATATACATAAACTACGTATCTGTTGTATGCTCTGCTGATAACATAAAGCATGTACTTGATTTACTTCATATTCCATACTTACTGGTAGCACATCAGGACTTCTTTATAAAATGAACATCTGACAAATTGGACAGTTCAAAAACAGAATGTCTCCAGAAGAATTGCAGTTAATTGGTTTGTTTGTTTGTTTGTTTTGCATAAAGAAAAGTCACCTATAACAGCCCAGGCTGAGAAACAAGTTTAAGTGCACATGAGAACCTCGGTTTTACCACATATAAACTCCTAGTGCAAACCAAGCAAAAAATGAACCAACAACAACCAGGAAGAAGTACTTTCCTAGGAGGTTATATGGAAAAACACAACCTGTGAAGCACATCAGACACTAAATCTACCTACTTCTCTCTTACTTGCTACATAAGACGGACTGGAGAAATCTGGTAAAGCCAACAGAGCTGGAGTGGTCAACACAGAACTACAAACGCTGGTCACAGAGCTGCACAATTTTTCTTTGGAATCCTAGGCCTTTCTGCACCCATCCACACAATGTCTAATGAGATGGGCAGCACTGTGGAATGGCGTCTGATTGGTCACATCTCTCTGTTACGCATCTTTTCTACTCCAACACTTCACTTCTTCCATCTTACACTTCAAAATCAACTTCAGTTGTAAGCTTTGAGACAAAGGACAGTTTATGTACATGTATAGAATCTAAGGAGAGAAACAGCTTCTCATTGAGATCCTTTCAGAGTACCAAAACAGAAATCACTGTATTACAGAAAAACTTAAACCAAAATGCTTTGCTCTTCACCCCGCAAATCCCCTCCCCATTTGAACCATGCCACGCTCATGATGCAGAAAAACATTTTTTCCAGTGTATGTACAAAAACTTCATGAAACAAAGGGTGATCAAATTAAACCAAGTCACTTTGACTCAGAGAAGTATGGGCCTTAAAAATAAGCATTTATTAAGCAACTGAATTTCTAAGGGGCGCCCCTGTTGGTTGTATAAATATCCAACACTGAATAAATCTAGAAAGCATCCTGGAGAAATTATTGACATAGCATGCCATCTGATAGCACTGCAAAAAAGCAATCAGAGCAGAGTACAGCAATAAATTAAAATTAAGAAGTTATATATCCAAACCAGACTAAAAGTAATTTTGTGAGTCAGCAATACAAAGTTAAATAAACACTAATTTAACACATTTTAGATGTGGCAGTCAGTGGATGAAATATTTTATGGCTTTCTAGCTATGTGAACATTGTCAGGGGACACAGCAATTGAAAAGAGCAAGAAGGGAAAAACATATTCTCCTAAGTATGTCAGAAAGCATAAACACAAAAGCAGAGGAGAGAAAGAGACGTCAGGGAAGCTGTTTACAATTGAAAGCTGCAAAAGGGAGTTTTGATGCAGTGACCCCCAACCTAATGGCCACGACCTGTTTTTACCATGCTGTCTTCCTCTATTTTGAGGTAGCACAATCATCCTTTCATAGGAAACAAGCATTTTGCATTCCTCTGGGGTGTGCATGGAAAGGAATTGGTTAACTCCTCCAGAGAGGTATTCTATATCAGAAGCATTTCCAGGCAGTGAGGATGGGAGAGAAGCTGAGAGAAACAGAACAGAGCAGCAGTGGGAATTCTGGAGACCACTGCCTCTCACCAAACCCTCGGTTTCCATCTCTCCTACACACATCCATGCCAGCTTCAGACAGAGGGCTCCATTCACATAGGTTCCTAAAAAGCACCTGGAAACTTTTAGGAAACAAGGCTAACAACAGCATAAGAATACCAAGATTAATTTCATATGTTAAACTGCACACACAAGTGAGCTGGTGACAGCATGAGTAACGCAGATATCTCAGATGCTGTTTGAAGTTTTCTCTACCTTTTCAAACAAGTCACAGCAGGAATGGAGTCCCTTCAAACTTACCTTCAGGTAAGCAGTTAAGATGATGCTTTCAAGAAATAATGAGGACTTAATTGTTATCACACTTCAGGCATTTGGACTGCAGATAGGCAAGAAAAAAAGACTTCATGATGGAGCTGAGAAATGAATGAGGAGCAAATTCATAGCAGGTTTATGAAAATCAGACAATGATAGCAAAGCAGATGAAAGAAGAAAGAAAACACTGCAAACTCAAGGACAGAAGTGAAAGCAAGAAGCGATGACTAATGACTATGCAACCACAGAGGTAATGAACTTGGGCTCTGACTATGAAAGGTGACAAAGCAAGTTACTGCATCATCCAGCCTCAGTGAACACCTTATGCCCAAAGGCAGGCACACATTTGATAAAACTGGTCAACTCAACAACAGTGCTGAAACATTCCTTTAAATAGAGGTGGACATGTGGACATGGGTGGTTTTCTGGTGATATACAACAAGACCTCTGCTGATTCGGTTGGAATAAAGTCCTTCGAAGCTGAGAAGCAGTCGGCAGGAAGGGACAGGGTGAATGGGCTAAGAAGACTCTTGATATTAATTCAAAATTATGTTGTCCTTCTGTTTACTGTTTCTGTACCACAGATGATTTATATAAACAAAGCGTACTTGAAAAAAAACAAAAACAAAAAACCTAAAAAGCAGCAAATTACTGAGAAACAATGGGCAAACGAATGACGCTAGGAACGAATGAGGAAAGCTATTAAGAATCAGAGGGAATGACAAGGAGCACGAAGAGAGGTTGTGTTTCTTGTCCTCCACTGTGGTCAAGGGGTGCTTCTACCACAGAAGAAAACAGTGTCATCAGGTGGCACTGCGTGACAACCTCAGAGGGCCTTCAAAGGAGATGCTCTGCTCTTGGTATCACATACAGGATATTTCTTTAAAAAAAAAAACAACCAACATTAAATTTGCATCAGCTCAGATGGGAAAAAGCGTGGCAAATAAAGGGAGAGAGGACTGAATTAATATTCATAAGTGACATACCGGAAAAGTGAGGGGGAGCTTGGGAAAGGAAATGAAAGAGAGCCATCAGAACTGATGACCTCCTGCAAAACAGGCTCAGCTCCCAGGCAAGAATTGCCATGTCCTTTTCCCCACCTACACTACAAATCTCTGCTTTGAACAGCTTTTGGATTCCCCACTCCAGAGCACTCTGGGGAGGAAACTGCTTTGGCTGAAGTTTGGCAGGAGCAGGTGGCATTCACCAGCTGCAAGTAATTTTGCTCTTGTTGGCATCACAGCAGTTCTTGGACTTCTCACAGTTTGTGTTCAGTGGGGAACACGGATTGGGGAGGGAGCAAACAAGTCCTCGGTGGTGTTTAACAGCATCCTAGGCTTCATGGCTGGCTCTTCCAAGCTGGCAGCCCTAAGCAGACAGCAGAAGACACAGTGCTTACAGGAGGCACCTGCATGAATTTGCCAGCACGGAGTTCAGGTTTGCTTGTGCCTTTCTGTTCTCTGCTGTAAAAAGCACACTGCCTCTGACACAGCTGCCACTCGAAGGTGGAAACAGTCCTGCAAGCCAGATGTTAATATCGCAGGGAGACAGGAAGAGAGAGGAAGAGGGTGGCTTACCAGCAGGTGTAAGTGATCTCTCTGCAGATGGACCAGCATCAGGGCCTCTCGCAGAGCCCCAAAACACATTCCTTTCCCCAGCATCTGTGCTGCCAGCTCTCCAGCATGCACACACTATACAGAAATAGGGTCTGCACTTTGAAGATTTCAGAGGCCACTGCTCCTACAAATAACTTCAATTATTACCTTTATTTCATCAAAGAAAAAGCGGAATCTGGATACTTAAGTGTGTTGATTCTATTAAACTGTTTGCCTGGATTTAATGACTTCCATCTTCAGAAGCCATCTGAGAAATACTAAGATAAGCACTGCAGTAGGGGAAGAGGAGGCAATTCTTTTCTCCATTTCTCATGTGTGCACATTGCAGCAGAGGGAAGTGGAAATTCAAAGAGCATCTCTTCTAGGGGAATTTCTCAAGTGTTCTAAAAATCTTAACCCCCTTCTTTTCTTGCTACATTTTCTTTCAGCTGTGCAGCATGAAAATCTTTCCATTTGGCTTCAAGAATGATTTACCGAAACTAAATCACAATCTTGCTGCATTCACTGATATGCCCAATGATCCAGACTCTCACTGGGAAGGTTTCTTTGGTTCCAACAGGCACAGTGTCATCCTGTACTACAGCAATGCCACCCCAGACATGAACTGCTCTCTCTGAATCAGCCTGGCACACACTTACACAGGGCACGACAGCCATTTCTTTGCTCCAAGCTTGTCTTTCATCACCATCCCTGACAGACACATCCTCCTTGGCAAAGATTAGCACTTTGCTAATGAAGTTAGCTCATGATCTTCTTTTATAGCTGGTGCCTATTCCGCCGCTTAATCTCTTTTCATCTCCTAAGGCAGGCCAAACAGCCAATGTTATTAATAATGTTTTATTGCAGTAACAGCTAGAAATCTACAGTCTAGTACAAAGCTACCACACAGATGAAGTTCACTGAATAAACAACAAAATAGGTACATTACTTTCTCTTCGCTCACAAGTGATTATCACTCCCCTTTCCTATTACAGTGATGCTACTTAAATATGGGCTACTATGCTGCTTTTATATGCCAACCACGAGTTTGTACCCAAAACATCTCCAGTAATGCAAAGAGATCTTCCAGAAACCCCTCTAGCACCGCAGGGAATGGCTGCCATCTTCCAGCAAAGCAAGACAGCAGACTCTTCGGTAATGAAAGCAGCACTGATCTGATTGCACGAGTCAAAGGAGTCCTCATCACTATGCAGGATGGCTGGAAACAATAGCATTTGCTAGAATGAATGGTGGATGTAGCACCACAGCTCTCTGTGGGAGGGGCAGCTCAGAACATCAAGTGCAATGAGGTTCCAGGAGGTGAATAAGCTACTTCAGCTGAATGCACATTAACCCTCAGGAGTAGTAAAGAAGAAAACAACTGCCCTGATCTTTTTTTTTCTTTTTTCTTTCAAACCAGCCTCACCAGTATTACAGGAAAAGATGTAAAAAATTCCTCACTTCCTAACGGTCTGAGTGCAACAATAATCTGATAAAGCTTTTCCTATGGACAAAGTACCTCAAGATACATATTTATAACAAACCATTACAGCACGCATCACAACTTTACAAGCCTTCATCTAATTACTTCCACTGAAGCAAACACACATCTCCCCGCTCCCCCCGCCACACACACAGCCTCACCGAGCACCAAGCCTTCAGCAACCTTTCTCTGATGGACACATTTTTTTCAGGAAATGACACAGTGACATAGGTAAAAGGTGATTTGGATAGACTGCTGTGTCACAAATTGTCAGGATCTGATTTAAAGACCTTGCCTTTGTCAAGAAAGACAGTTGGGTGTCTGCTTTAAAGAAGTACTGGGAATATTTTCATCAAAGGTTTGAATTGAAAAACAGTGGGAGGTAAATATCTGAGATGTTGCCAAGAAAGACCGCTATATCCGTGCAATTACCATTAACAGGGGACAGCAGTGGTTCAATGAAGTAATTCAATCTGGTGTCCTACATTTTATCAGACAGCAATTCTGAGTTCTGACATAAAAGGCTGAGAAAGAGAATTGGACTCTATTCTGTGAAATTTAGCCTTAATTCTTGCAATCAGCAGATGTGTTCTCTACTTCAGGTACCACCCTACCATCCCTCCAAGTGACTCAAAAGAAGAATATACTCGCATTCACCGTAACACCAACCATTCACACAGATCAGTTCATGCACTGGATAGGTTTTGGAATGGAATGCGTGCAATAAGAGGTGAGAGCTACACCTACTTAAGCTACACCAGCATTTCATTACTTCTAAGTTTAGCAGGAAGAAAAAAGATCTATTATTTAAAAGATGAAATAGTATGATAATAGTAAATTGCTACATGTATTTTTTCCAAAATATAAGAAAGAGAGGGAGAAAGTAATTTTTTTTTACCCAGAAAATGACCAAATGAGAAGACTGGGGAAGTCCACATCAAAATAATACCATCGTACAGTTTCTCCTCATATAAGCCTACTTTCAGAGAACCTTTTGCACTATCTTTCTCCAGAGTAACCTCTTTGGTTAGCCACATGACCATTCTGGTGATTTCTAAGCAAACAATACCACCAAACAAACAACAACCAATAATAGCAGCAGATACTTTGCCTCAGAAATAGTCCAGTGTTGCTCCTTCCTCTTGGGTTACAAAAAATACCACCATGCGTAATGAGCAAACCAGCACTTTTCATGAAATGATATGAATCCCCTCTAGAGACTCAACTCTACCTTCCCCAATACTAAGCTTACAACATTCAATGCTATTGAACATCTTCCTTAGTGATACGAAACTGAGACCCCTTGGAAGATGGAGGCTTTGTACATGACAGCTTAACTGCTTGCAACCAACCTAATCTGCAGTACGGTGACCTGAAATGAGTTTAAAAGCACCATAATGCATGTTTAGCAATCAGCGAGGCAATTCTTTATTATTCAGGTTCACAGTTACAATTTGTGTCACATGTTATGGCAAAGAGAAAAAAGGGAAATACGAAATAATAATTCTTTTGTTTCACAAGAGCCAATGAGCAAAAAATATACTTACATGAGGCCAATGGCAAAAAGTAATAAAGATGAGCTATGTGTAACAGGGGGCATTAGAGACCAAATCCAGACTGACAGCAGATCTTAGTCTTTCTGCTCCTTATCTAAATCTTATAATCTCCAGGAGCGGAAATTATAAAATTAAAAATTTGCCTACGAAAGATCATGACATGACTTTTGTTAATTGATTTTCGTTGAAGATTGTCTAAAATGATTAAGTTCATCTGAAATACGATCAAAAATACGTACTGACTATGCCCCAAGGTTTTGGAACTGTAAATGAAGCTACTTGCCAACCATTTGTGGCACTCCTCTCTCTTCTGCTGATGCCAGAAGTTAGAGACCCTTCTGGCAAATAACGCAGATTCAAATATAAAAATGTTTGAACTTCCTTCTTTCCTTTCCCTAAGACACCTCCATTCATCACATTTATTATCTGTGGACCCCACTGAGGCAAGTGGAGAACTGTACAGAGAAGGAGAAGGAAAAGGGGCTGACATGCCCTGAGCGTTTCGTGAAGAAATAGAAGAGCACTACATGTAACACCGTGCCAGAAAAAAATCCACAGGAACCACACAACAGGACAAAACTGAGACAAAGATATGATGCAGATAGATTGCTCAATTCTAACAACTAAAGTAGGAGTGGATTTGGGCAAGGAGGAAAGACAAGGCCGCCCAGAAGCACACTTTAACTCAGCACTGCTCAGTTGAAAGTGGTAACTCCTTGTGTCCACCAGCTCCTGATGCATCCAGGGTTTGCCCTGAGGAAATTAATCCATGCACTGTCCAGAAAGAGGATGAAAATCAGTGTTTCAGCAATGAAGGAATAAACCTGACAGTGCAGAAATCTGACCTCAGTTCTTTGTAGTTGGGTAAGGAACAAATGCTGTGCCTCTGCTTTCCTCCTTTGTTTAAGTTTTGGACTCTACCATTTCACCCTACTCAAAGAACTGCAAGGATTGATATTTTTAAATGCAAAACATTTTATTCAAATGCCTTGAGCGTGCAGTAGGGCAGGTTTCTAAAGTTAATGAGAAAATACCACAAAGAAGATCTGCAAAAGTAATAAGACTGCCATCTCTAGTCATAACAGATCTGAGTAGAGACCTTTCTTGAGCGAATTCCAACCCAGGTAACGCATTCTTTTTGCCCAAACAATTCTCAAATACTGAGTTAATAACATGTTTCTCTCAACCTTTAGAAAAATACACAATTTTGTTCTCCAAAAATAGTCGTTATGCTCCAGCTATTCTCATCGTGATTAGTAGGTTGCTACAAATATACCTATGTCTGCTTTTACTGCTCTTTTTGCTTTGATGGTCATACCATTAGTAAACTCTTTAACGAGTCTCAGCCATCCCTAGGAACAGCATTACATTTTACAAATGCTAACATTAACAGACCTGGGGTAGACTTTATTACATGTAATGTTTTTATTTGGCAGTGATGATGCCTCCCTTACAGTAGCTGCTACAATGCACACTATTTTCAGTGGCTCCTGGAAAGATAACACCTAATGTATTTCAGATAAAGAAACACCAGTGTTTTCTGGTCTCACTGCTCCACTGAGGTCTGCAAATGCTAACAGGCAATGCTCAAAGACACAGATTTCTACTGGAATTTTGATCAATTTCCTTGAATTTACTATCCGAAGATTCAGAACCTCTGTTTTCAGCTTCCCTTCTCCAAAGAAAGGGCACGCAGAGATTTTAAAGTGAAGCCAAAATGGCTTTCAGTAGACCCTTTGCAATAATACTTGGTAAAACTAATTATAGTGAGAAAACTGGATATAATTCATTACCCTACTAAGCAAATTAGGATTTGTTAACAATGATTTATAGTGCCAAAAGCAGGACAACAAGGATTGTCTTTTCAACTGCATTCACAGAGGATGTGACAGCTTATTAAGTGTGGTGCATCCAAACAGACTGCTGTTGTTGTGCTATTGTAGACCTCACAGCATTTCAGACGTATAAACACTTCAGCAAAACACATTTGAATGTTTGCTTTCTAAAACTGAGCACTAAAGGTAACGAGTAACACAGCCTACTTACAAAAACAACTTTTTTTTTTTTCCCTTCTTTTTACCAACATCACTGAGCACATGAAGTGTGCCAAGTACTACATCCCTCCCATTACAAGAGACATTTGAATTTTTCCAGTCTATTTCAGGTCATCCTTGTTCCTCTCCTGTGGAAGTCAATGAGTCTTGAAGTAACCTCCTAAAGCTGAGTCTTTCAGCACACTCCCACCTAAAAAGAGTCAATATTGTCACAAATTTGACCCCCTCCAGAAAAACCAGAATATTGGCAGAGGCTCTACTTGGGATTGCAGCCATTGCATAAGGACCATGCAATGAAGGAAGACTGACTAGAGTTAAGGGCTATAACTGGGAATGAGAGCCCAGAGTACGTTCTGGTACAAACAGTGTCACATCCCTTCTGTAGGTTATATCCAGGGTGAAAACCAGTCTTCCTGCATGGTGAAATAGCTGGCCTTATCTAGGCCAGCTACTGGCTCTCCATCTTCACTCTCCTAATACTGCTGGTGCTCCACTTGGGATGAGTTTTAGAGCTGTGAGTGGTGCAATGCAACATTACACAACACAGCATCCCAGTGGCACGCAGTAACTACACAAACATCTGCTGAACCGAACCCACTCAGGGCCGAACTGGATAGCACAACTGATTAGCTGGAGCCTTTGGGAGTAAGCTCACAATTTATGTTTGTCTGAGTCACCAGCCCGTGTGCACATCCACTGTTCTCCTTTTTCTTCCTTATTTTTAAGGTGGAACAAGATCATTATTGGGTAAAGAAATGGCACTGGTGCTTACTTTTCCCTTCCAACCTCCCAAACTTGTTTCTGTCATCAGCTTGTTACAAAATGCTAACCAATTCTGAAAATCCACACAGTGCTTTTTCTGAAGGGGGGGAACTGCTAACACACACACACACACACACACACACACACACACACACAAAAAAAAAACCACACACAAAAACCCACCATCAGCACCAACTGAAAACAAAGGAAACAGAAAATGAACCTAACAGTCTTTGGTTGCTCCTAACAATCCTGGGAGCTGGACTTGTCATTCAGAAATAAAACATGAAGCTATTTCAATTTTTATTTCTGTTCCCTTTTGTGATGCAAACCAATAAACCATCTGTACCTTTTAACGTGAGATTGGCTGGAAGGGAGATACAGAAAGCAAGCTAGCAAAAATCATTCTCTGTAGCCAGGTAAGAGAAAAAGCTTTCAGTTATTACTCAAACTCCCATCATATTCCAAAACATCTCCCTCAGCCTTTTAAAATGACAGACAGCTGAACAGTGTTAATAATTCAAACAACACAAATTCAAGTAACTTTGCTAAAGCGAGAAAGTTTTTTTTTTCCTAAAATCCTAGCTGCTTTCTAATTATCTTATGCTGCTTCTCAATGAGATGTAACCTACCTCATCATCTACCTTTGAGTAGAGATGACGATGATTTGCAATGCAAAAAAATCAAAGACAAGTGGGAGGTTCTCCAGGAAGTGTTCAGTTACGATTTCTTAGGGTGCACTTATATTTACAATATGTCCAAATATTATTTCTTGTGGAAGAAGCAGAAGACGAGTTGTCACTAGCTGAAGAAAACAAGCTCACAACTCCTCAACAACTTTGCATCATTAGCACTCATTCAGAGGTTACTCACACATGTCCCACTCTGCTGATAGCACCTAATTAGAAAGCCTATTTAATCAATGGCAGTTCTGATCGTGCCAGTTAGGTATGAGTTAGGCTGAATCATTTAATGGAGATTCCCAACCCTGACTATTGACTTCACAGTGAATATGGGTTATCAAAGCAGACTGTGTGAATGCTTTGCCCTTCCCAGAGCATGCATCTTTATTCTATTTTGTTTTTTAATAAACACTAATGCAGAGGCAACAAGAGCATAAGAATCAGTCTCCATCTTTCCCATTCAAAAATTTACCTAATTACAGCATAACACCAGGTAAGATTTTAGCTTTACCACAACTACTAGAAGTGCAGCATGAATTACTAGATGGAATTATCATATAGATATCAGAAAAATACTTTTTTATCACTGAAAAGTGTCAGCTATGTAAACATCTTCTCAAACAACGATATCAAGAGACCCTCTATAGCATTAAAAGGACCCATAAGCTTTAGTGTGACACGCACAGCAAACACATACGTTGTGGACACATGAGTTTCTATCATAACCAAGTACCTAGCATAAGCACAGGCTCCTAGCCTCACAAGTATTACTTCCATTCTGTACATGTTAGGTAACGTGTTCTACATAAACCAACCCTTCACTCCCACCACAAACTGGGGGAGAAAACCTCATCTCCCTGAGTGAACAACTGTCCCTTCCTGCCCTCATTCACACAGTTACATACAGAACAACATAGATGCAGTGTTGGTGGCTCACCAATTACGTACCTCTCACTTCAGCCATCCTAAGGTAAATCCTGCTTTCATGAACGAATCAGAGCAAAAGCAGCAACATCAAGTATTAGATACCAAGTATTCCCCAAGATATCAAAAAACCCACAAGAACAGAAAATAATGAACTATTCTTTGTTTTAACATTTCCATGTAAACGCACCGCTTTTCTAATTATGCTGCATGCCTAAGTTGACACAAAGGATGCTTACTACTTCAAAATCAACAAGCAACTAATAGGAAAGTACAAACCTTGGTTCATTCAAGCTTTAAAAAGAAACACAGAAATGACAGGAAAGACAGCAATAGTCCATTAATGGAGGAAGCATTCGCCATCAATACTGGCAACAGGTTTCACCATCTCAGTCCTGGGCACTAATTAGAGAGCAGGTGATTTTCTCCATAAGACATCTATTGGTGGAGATGCGCACTACTAACAATAAACCAATGCTACTAGAGAAGAGATGGGAGACCGAGGAGAACAAAAGCAGTAATGAACCCTGATGATTAAAGTACAGATGGAACACTATTCCATTAATACTTGGACAAAACAGCAAATAGTGGCTACTATCCGTACCTCTGTGTTCATTCATTTCAGAGTAAAACCTGCCTCCACCAACTGGATCCAACTGGAGAAGATGCTTCCAGACAGTCGATCATCAGTCCATTTCAACTTACCTGGTTGCCTATGTTCCCTGTGGTGCCCATGGTATGCAAAATTCTGTGCTCCAAAGTGCAATGTATATTGATCAATAATTTCCACGGGAAAAAGCTTTATTATTATCTATTAAGCTAAAAACTATTGCTGTCCTATTTGAGACCAATAGCCCTTGTTTTGATGTTCCAGATTAACACTAAACAGAAAAACTAACAGTCTTCTCCAGTTAAAAGCTCTGAGAAGGATTCAATTCAAATATTCTTTCCGCACTTTGATAATACAATAATTACATTGATCAGAAACACATGCTCAGTGGATCATTCTGGAGCATTTTTCTCATTGTCTGGTACCACAAAACACATCTGGGTTTTATTTGTCCCATGTAAGTTAATAAGAGTATAGGCTCTTTTTTTTTTTTTTTTTTTTTTTAACAATAAGCAAGATAATCCTAAAAACGATTTTTTTTTCAAAACAAGAAGAGGAGGAAACAACTCCAAGTTTCATCCAAAACTGGGCAACTGTAAAAACAGCTTTCTATGGGAGTTATTTCACTATTAGGCTATCAGTGAAGAAGGAAAAAGAAAGTTACAGGAATCATATTACAATGACTCTGTACAAAAGTATCTCATGTTAATGGGACCCAAGATGGGATGCCTCCCTGGTCTGCTCAGATCTGAATCAGTACAATGTAAAGTGCCAATACGTTGGCATGAGAAGATGCTAAGCTCCTTCTTGTTACTCAGCTCCCAACTTGGTAGAACTGGAAACTTTCAAGCTTATTGCTGGAGCATAGGGGATGTTGACACCTTCCAGATTTTCACTTTACTGGACCAACCCACAGACAGTATGGTGCAAGGAACAGCAGATGGCTTTTCTTCTGTTACCTCTGCTTCCTAAATACGAAGCTGAACATTGTTCTTAAAACATGCATATTCAGCTCTCGCTATAAGGAGAAAAAGGTTTATTTATATATGTTAAAGCCTTTCATCCCACATTATATTTATCCCATTCCAGAGCATCTCTATGTATGTTCATACGATTTGAATTTCAAGCGCCCAAAGGAAAGCAATTTAATCTTAAGTATGGAGTTTTAGTTTTAATCTTAATGCAAGATACATGTTGAGATGTTTGATACTCTTCTTGCTTTCATTTCCTCCCTCTTAAAAAGACATAACACAGAACAGGGAAAGTACTGGAAAAAAAACCTGTTTTTTTCCTGTTTCACATTTTACCTTACGCAGATTAAGGCTTTCATCTAATTAGAAGAACTACCACAAACCTTTTCCAGCTGATAATGTTCCCTTCAGGCCTTACCACTGGCAGAAGACAGAACATTTGGTCTGTGCTGAAGTCCAGTGTGACCCCAGCAGGACATGACATTCCTCCATGTATTAAGCAATTTCTGTGCTTGCACTTTACACTTTCCATGTGAGGTCATGCATTACACAGTTCAATCCCATATCTTTCTTACAGTATCAGAGACCTCTGTGAAAAAAGGCTAAACTCTGCCGTGTTCTAATGGGAGACAATTACACCCTGGGAATCTAAAAAGAGAGCAACAAAGTTTTTTTTTTCATCATGTAAGTGAATACTACACAGTTTTCTTTTCCCAGAGCTTGATGAAAAGTTAGAAGCCATCTTTGATTACACTTTGAAATATATAGAACAATGCTATGGAGAAAGTCTCACTGCATGTTACCCACCTGTTTTTGGACATACATAACGTCCTACTTCTCCTACAGATGTAACACAAAGGTAAAAGAGACGTGCTTGGAGAATGCAGTGCAAAGTTAGAGAGGGTACGAGCAATTTAAATACAAATCTTAGAGGAAAACAAACCGTGCACTGAATTGACTGCAAAACATTTCTTACTCCCAAACTTATCTGCACGTAAAAGGTCTGTTGATAAACTTGGGAATAAACACAGGAAAAACTGTAAGTATGGACTGTTAGATCAATAAAGAGACATGTAAATAAACAACAAAATAGACACACTGATCAATTATCAATCCATCCAGGGTCTGATCCTCTTCTCATGACATTAAATGTAAATCTAGCATAAATGCAACGAAAGGTGTGCTTTCCTAGGTCATCTGTGACACAGAGGGCTTTTACCCAACAGGTAGGAAACACTGTTGTGTTCTCTGGACTGTGATACACAGGGGATGAGACAAAACCACCACAATGGGCTCTTCAAGGTCTATGAATCATTGAGCATTGGTACAGGGGAATCAATCCAGCCATCTTGGATTAGAGAGCTGGTATGACCATGGTTCGTTTTATTTGCTATAACTGTGTAAATTAAATATTTTTGGAATATATGTAGCAACTGGTGACACTTCTAATTAGCACAGGAAAACATCCATCCCCACGTCTGCTATCTTACTTATCAGTGGAAGAAGAAATAGAAAAAGCTAAGTTAACCTAGTGGGCAGACAGAGATTGGTTATTTACACTCATTTCCACATAGTAAGGCACTTTCATTTCAGGAGTAATGCTATGCTGTTCAGAGACGTGTGTTAAAGTTGAGATACACTTACAAAGTAGCCTGTTCCCAAGCTGGAAGGAGCTGAGCTCTGCAATAAAACACAAAGACAAAGTGAAAAGTCAGTGATGGTTTTTAACACGTTCCAATCCACATAGCTCATTACCAGCCCTTTCCAAGCTTTTCATCACTACATCACAGCACCAATGTGCTGCCCCTTGTCATCTGCTACTGAAACAAACACGGTGTTGCTTAATTTTTCCCTTTACATCTCTCAACAACTCTGAGATGGTAACGTGCTATTTACTGAATTCCAAGCTTCTGCAGTGGACGTAATTGCCAATTTATTTGACAGGCAGCTGGGTAATGAATTAATGATGGCATTTCGCCCTGCACTGAGACTAAACAGACACTCATCAACCAGCCTCCCTGACATGCTGACATTCAATGCCCTGGACTCCAGCTACTCAGCTTTGTGGCCACAAAGGGGCAGGCGGGAGGGGGAAAAGAAAAAAAAAATAAAAAAATGTAGGCTGACTTCAAAACAAAAAGCCCGGTGGGTTTAGATGACTTTTCCAGTGTATGACCTGTTTGCCAATTTATTCCCAAAAGGCCCTGGTTAGTACACACATACTGCTTCTCTAAAATGAGACGTTTTGTAAACATAATTAGTAGTCTGAAATGTAAAAGAACGCGTGGGCACAGAGAAGCTGCTTCAGCCCATGTACCATTTCCTGGAGAACAGTCACTACGATTTCCCACTTGGATGTCCACACTGTTAGACAAACCAAGGATTTAAAAAGAGAAGCAAAAATAAAACAACTAAACCCTACAGTGTGAAACTGATTCCAAAACTCCAAGCCGTAAGAATAATTTAAACCAATATTGCTAAATTGAAAAATAATCAAAAGGTTTAAATGCTTTACAAAAAAAAAAAAAAAGGGCATCATGAAATTCATTTTAAGTGGGACGTGATCACAACCTCTACATTCACAGGAATTAAGGAGATAAAGGGTTTTGTTTCATTAGTTTTTCATCTCAGCAATGGGGATTACACAGCAGGTTCTCTTAGAGCCATGGTGAGAGAACGAAACATCTCAGGCCTAATCCAGGTCACTGCTGTTGTATTAAAGGGTGATCAGTTCCAATGCTCCGACCCCATCACCTGAAACGCTCTAAGCCAGGCTGGTCAATGGACAAGGAAGCAAAAGGCAGAGGGTAATTCTGAGGCGAGCAGTAGGAAGCCAACCTTCAGCTCCCGCAGCTCAGTCTGGATTGCAGCACTATAATACAAAGCTCTTCCAGTGCTGCCAGAGTTCTGCCATTACCAGGACCCAACCAGTCCCAGCCAAACGCTGGAAAGAAGCAGGATTTGCATCCCTGCCAGCCCTACTGCAGGGAACCCTGACAGCAACCCCCTCTACTTCTGATCTCCAAGTGAAGCGCTGACACAAAATGAAGCCAACCCCCACCCCCAAGGGGCTGACTCAGTCTTCTCACTGAACCCTGTGCAGCAGAAATAGTGCCAAGAAATTTTAAATTAACAGCTGTACTCATTGCAAATAATCAGAATATTACCATGTGTGCACCAAAGCACTACTAAAAAGAGAGGTTTAGAGAGGTTATGTACGTACAGGGAAAGGCTTTTTGGTTTAAGCCATTAAAAGTTAAAGACTTAGCAGGAGAAAATCATGAGGAATGGATGCCCCATCCCTGGAGGCATTCAAGGCCAGGCTGGATGTGGCTCTCGGCAGCCTGGGCTGCTGGCTGGGGATCTGCACATAGCAGGGGGTTGGAACCAGATGATCACTGTGGTCCTCTTCAACCCATGCCATTCTGTGACTCTATAATCCTGGCAATCTTAGGGGTACAAACACTGCAGTATTAACAGACTCTGCTATGGAAATTTGGAATTCCCAGTGCAGGGATGGGAACAGGTGGCCATGGGCAGTCAGGTAAGCACCACAGCACAGCCCTCACATGGCTGCCAAGTCCCCTCCAGGGGCCATGTATGGGGTTTCAAGAGCCACTGCTGCCCACAGTTCTGTAACACCAGGTTGGAAGGGCTGCATGGATGCTGAACAAGTCCCACTCTTTCACTCACAACTTACAAAACTTACTTCAAAGGCCGAACGCTCCCAAGTTTGCATTCTGCATCTGTGTGCAATTTTTGTCTGCTTTTTATTCCAAGCTTTGGAAGGATCAAATATCAAAACACAACACACAAAACAAAGAAAAAAGGAATAAGCGAACAAAATGCTTCCCGCTGAATATTTCCATTCCTTCAAAAGCAACGCTGCGATGGCTATGAGAGGACAGCTGAAACATAGCAGTCAAATGACTTTTGCTGAAAAGAAATAATTTTGTGCAATTTCAGGGAATTCGACTTTGCTCGATGGAAACACAGCCCTCCACAAATTGCATGCTGCATATGGATAGTACACTCTGCATACTCTGTTCAGTTTAAGTAGCTACAAAAGACTGCATTGCACATGCATGAATGACTAAGTTAGCTGCGTTGTGAACTGTGTGCTGACAGAGCTATGCTGAAGCAAGGGCTATGCATGAAGGCAGCTTCTCACCTGGTTTTTGACAACTCCCAATAGCGAAAGGATCCTACTACCCAGTGCCCAGCCTTGGTACCAACTGATGAATGTGATACTGTGTATGCAGCATCTTTACAAGACCATGCTGAGTCGTGATCCTGCACTGGATGGTTCTACATCTCTTATATAAAGTGCGCCTATAATAGAGGGAATGGTTTCACTTTCCCCCTTTGCAAAATCCAACATTAGGTTCACCGTTTGATATTCAACACAACCACCAGCAGAAGTCTGCACAGGGTGCCCATCAGCAAAACACAAGCCTCTTGCTTAAAATTAACACCATTTCGGTTTTGTTATTCTCCTTCAGCTCTTTTCTAATTATTTATTTCTTCTTTTTTTAAAGAGAACAACTTTTGGCCCAGGAGCAAAAATGTAGTAACTCTCTTGTAAGCATTACTTTACTGTGTACCAACGAAAATTACATCCTTGAGGTCTTGGAAGGCACAGTTATACCCATTTTGCATATAGATTGTGCATTACTTGGGGAGCTGGGTGGGGAGGAAGGCTGTGTTGTATATATTTGTTCTGGCTATTGTTTATGCAGGTCTGACTGAATGAAGGAACAGTGGGTATCATTTCAATTTCTGATGTCAACATCAAATTACTTATTTAATTTCATGCCTGGCGAAGCATTGTATAGCTACACGCAGAATCATTTCACTTCATTTGTTATGCTGTGTTTTCTTGGCGATTGGCTTGCCTTCCAACTGACAGCTTTAATTACGACATGAATTTGATTGCACTGCCGAGGAATTAACATAATGCAACAAAGCATTTAAGCACCCAACCTTAGACACACAAACACACACATACACACCCTCACACACACACAAAGCAGCAGCAACTGCAGCTGATCAGCTTCTGGCACACACACACAGCTTTGCTGGTGTTATCCCACTTTAGATACAGCCAAGATTACTGGGGATATTCTGGAGGAGGAGAAGCGCTCAGGATTTCAAAGCACATAACCCAAAGACTGTTTCTTAATTTGTCTTTCTTTGGGCTTCAGACAAAGGTGGGAGGAATAGGAGGCAGAGAATTACACGTATTGAGGCAAAAACCATGAGCCACCCGAAGTATCACATTGCTGGGTGCTGAGACCTTTCCTGCCTGCAGACAGCAGCAGAGCCATGGGCAGGGCACGCTGGAACTGACACCTGACTCAACACCTCACTGGGACCTGTTCTAGAGAGTGAAGTACACAACACAGTAGGTGCACACAGCTACACAACAGCAGGGAAATAGGAGCTCTATGGAAGGAGTCTGCGAGCTCTGCTGTAACCCTTCATGCTGATGAGAAATGGTGTCATTGTGAAAAAAAAGAAGCATCCCTGTCCCACTTCCTGTTCAGAACTGGAACAATATTCCAGACTGACAGATGCCAGCGCCGTTGCTGAGTTATTTCTCCCATTGTGTGACTTCTTGTTCAGCAAACAGAGGCCAGGCACTCCATGATACTGCTGTGTACAGGAAGACCTGCACTGCCCATCTCCTTCAGGAACCATCTTTTTCAGTACTCATCTTTTCCTGACTATGCTCTCCCATCAGCAGCCTGCTACCAGCAGTGCTGAGGATGCCCGAAACAGCCTGCACACCCTGTCCTCCCAGAGCAGACTCACACTGGCACTGCATCCCAAAATGATGAACAAGGTCCGTTTTGCAACCATCACGTTTATAACAAGGACTAGCAATGAGCTGACAGGCGTGCACAAGCTTCAGATCTGCACCAGGTCAGGAACTGAGGGATGCGTGCCATAGAAATGAGTTTTTGGGTTTGATTTTGATTAGTGTGATGGTGGGCTGAATTCCCAAATACTCTGTGCGTTTACCATCTAGGTCTGATGCAATTCTCACATTTCCCTCCAGTGATCTCTTGGCTGCTTGTAAAACACGGTTAAAAGGAACCTCATGCACTCCAAAACAGGACGATTCAATTAAAAACAAATACATACAGAAACAGGAAGAAAAACAAGTTGACTGAGCTCCAAGCTGTGGCAAAGCGCTGCCATCTTGTCTCCAAGCAAGATCTCAACAAAATGAATTCTACTACTGGCAAGATTTTGATGAGATTAAATTGACTGCAGCACCCTATATATAAAGGAGGAGCAGCTCTCCAATTTCTCCTTCAGGCCCCTGGAGCTACCTCTGCCCATAAAGGAAAAAACAAGTTGCCATTCCAAAAAATACAATATGGGGTAAAAAGGGTTTATGAAATGGGATTCAGATGGGGAGATGTATTAGGGGACTGGCAAACGCTTGCAAAGCAGCACTTGAGCAGTCGTTATCCCCAATCTAGCAGAGGTCAGGTTGCCTGCTAATTATGTTCTCTCGCAGAGGTGCGTGCGGATGTGTGCCTGCACACGCGTGGGGGATGAAGAGAAAGGAGCTGATGGAAATCAGTTGCATTGCATTGTATCTGACAAGAACATAGGATATTCCCCTTCCTGCTGTCTGATGCTATTTCAAGCCTCATTACGGGAAAGGCCTCCTGTTTAACCTGGTCTTTTCACTGAATTATCTTCTTTTCATTTTTGACCACTTCTCTTGAAAACGCTGCAAATTACCTGCTTGGATCTCATTAGCCTGGAAAAGAGTCATCCCTCGTAAACACATTTTGCATCAATCTGCGTTATCCAAGGACTATAGGTACATTTACAATATGCAAAGTTGAAAGATATCTGACAGGAGAGGTAACGAAGACACTGCCGTGTCAGTGGGTAACTGGATATTCATTATACTGTCTCCCTCATTCTGCATCTGTCACTAAGCTATCACTGAGGCTCCACATTAAAGCTCACGAAGCTAACATTTCTGTTTCAACAGCTTACTGAAAACTAGGCATCTGAAAATTGATCATCCACCTAGACTATATGCACTTCATTCATTATACATATTCTCATGCAGTAGCCATGGTTAATCTTACAATGCTGTGGGGCAGTATCAGTGGAGATTCATCGTATTTCAAGTCCCAGATTTGCTTTCTGACCTCAGGGCTAATCTGTCTGAAGTATTCCCTTTTTTTCCTTCAATTTTAAGCAGAATACACACTTGCTGTGTATTGTTTCTAAGCATTTTTAAAATCAGGATCTTCAGAAAGAGCTTAGTCTTCTGGCTGCACTTTTTATTCTGGATAACCATTTGTTGTAACCATTAGACAACTCGTTTCATCCAAAAAAAAAACAAAAAAAAACCCAAACATTTAATCTTATTAAGCTAATGATGCTTCTTGGTGCATACAAGCACAGTTTAAGGTGGGCTCTCCCAAAACTAGATAGAAAGCAAAATATGTCTTTGTATGGCCCTGTCTAATAAAGTGGGGTGTTTGTCTTCAGAAGAGAGAGAAATGCAGGACAGTATATACTTTTCTTAACCAAAAGGGCCTGGGAGAGGCAGAAGGCCAACAGAGACACAGGTAAGAACACCATACTTCCCAAACGCTTGTGAAATCTCAGCTGAACTGGCAACACCAGAACACAGAAAGATACGTTTGTATTGCAATCAGTTATCAAAGCATAAAGGAACTTTCTTATTAAGCAAAACATAAATTATGCATAACTTTACTTTAAAATATATGTTTGCACATATATTTGAATAATGTTTCTTTTCAGCAACCTGTGAATCCCTGTGTCCTCTCTTGGGTGCAGCACTAAGGAAGTTGTGTTTGTTCTCCCCTTCCTTTTAACTTGCCATAGTGCCAACACAAACACAAACTACTGGAAGAGTATGAGGGGGAAAAAAAGTGTTTAGAGGAAGGGGAATCAGGGTTCTGTGCTCACAGCCAGGCCTGGCACTGCACTGCTGAGAGCTGCTGGGAAGCTCCAGTAGAGCCTCAGAGCTCTCCATGCAGCACACTGCAAAGGAGCAGTGAGGTGAAATCAAAGCCAGCTTTGTAAGGAGTGGTGTGTTTTTTTTTGCTAGAAGATGCTCTGTAGTTGTGAAGTTCATCTCAGAGGCTTCTAAGCTGCCACAGTGCTCAGAGCAAACTGGCAAAATTGACAGGCTGATGGTCAGCTGCCATCCACTTCTACCTGTACTGAGCATTTACTCTCTGCCTCCTCCATTCTCCTCTTCCAAAGGCACCTTGTAGCACTGAGGCTACCCTCACCTGGCAGCTATGAGAGCAGGATCTGAAGTGTGTAACTCGATGCACTCATAAAAGATGGTTATAGCAGAAGAATGGGTCCCTAAAATAACGTGATAAAGGGATGAGGAAAGAGAGTGCAACAGATTTTAGACCTTCACTGAGAAAACCAAGTGGCTGTTCCAGCAATACGCACAAGTCAGCAAAAATGGCTAGCTGTATGCCTTCAGGCTTAAATTCACACAACAAAATGTATCCTTTACAAAGGTATTGCTTTTAATGTGTGCTCAATTCCATTTTATTGGATTGGCCTACACAGGACACCATCTGGTATCTGTCATCCAAATCTACATGGACATGCTATCAATAAAATCCCCATTTCTAAAATGTGGGTTAGTTAAAAGTAGGGCCAGATTGCTGGCTGATATAAATTAGTCTGACTGATTTAGCTATGTTTTTACCAGCAAAGGATCTGACCTACAAAATTCCCACTTTAGATACTCTTTTGGGACAGAGGCTGTCTTTATATTCTCTGTTGCAAAGCATGTAAGCACAGAGGACACAAAGCCATGAATAAAACACTCAAGGATTGTGATGGTACACATAATAAATAAGAATCTAATTGCAGCAACAAAAGATTTCTGTATTTATTCATATGTCAGAATAACTCATGCGTGTCATTCACTGAATGGACAGCATGCTTCACTGGAGAAAAGCATTCTCTGTAGAGCTGCCATCTTTAGGCAGAGCAATAAAAGCAGAGCTTATGCTATTGTTGGCCGTGTTATATCAGTTCATCAGATATAAGTTATACCAGAATCTCTAGACTTATTTTCCATAAAGACAGTATTTACCCTTGAAGAAATGCATCATTTCCTTTCCCCAAACTGGGGTGAAAAGAGGCCATCTCACTTCTCAACTATGCAGAGTACTGTAACTTCATTAAGTGGCCTTCAATTATTTTTAAATGAATGAGCGTTTCCAAACAGTCAGACACTGTATCAAGCTTTATGAATTTGACTGAACTGGGACAGGTGACGTAAGTTATTTCTTCCCCTTTCTCTCCTGAAAGTGAAGGGGATTTAAGCAACAAACCATCCCAGAGACAAAGTCCTGTTACAACTCAGGGCCCTCTGAAACTACAGAAGAACAGCATTTGGCTGTAGGACTTTACTTACATCACTGAGCCTTTCCCGAGAGCTACTTCGATGGAAACCTTTCGATTCCCCACTGGCGCTTTCACTGTCACTGTCTCGGCAGCTGTTCTGACCTGGCTTGAGCTGCAAAAAAGATAGAAAACAGAGAAAGCAAGAGTTTAGCCTGGCTCAGGTAAGTGCCCTGCTCTTGGTGCACAACAGCTCCCAAACACGTTGAAAGAGGAAATCTGCACATCCCAAGGAGAACACAGAGTAAAACCCTCATTTTGTGACCTTCTAGTTGTCTTAAGTTATTTATGCCATAGAAGATGTTTTGTAAAGTTATCATCAGAACAAAGAGCACCTGGGATCAATCCCTCCCTCTTTACAGCATTGAGGATCTCAGATCAATGGAAATCTCCCAAGGGGACGGAACAGCCATTGCTGCACTCATTCCTAACAACATTGCCTTGTACCATAAAACCTTCTTGGCTGACCTCAGTGTTCATAAAACACAGAACCATAGAATGGCCTGGATTGAAAAGGACCAAATGAGCATCTAGTTTCAACCCCCTGCTATGCGCAGGGTCGTCAAAAAACATGATCTATTTATCAACTATTGGATTGTTTTTGCTTTTCAAATCCTTTTTAATGAACATTACTGGCATGGCAGTACGTTAAAAAACACAAAAAAAAACAAGCTATATATTCAAGACAATTGAGAACACACCTGCATATTGTGCAGGCCAGTGTATCAAAATGGCATTGTACTGAAATGAGCATCTCCCATATGTGTACATTATACATAACCCCCCAATCATATAAACATATATACTGCAAAAGGATGAATTATATCTACTGCAATGCTGGAACTGTACCCCTTTCTTCTAACACATCTTTCCTTATATATTGCTAGCATATTTCAAAAGCTAGCTTTAACCTTTTGGGTACCTTGTTTGAACTGACTATGATAAAATTGTTTATTTTAGAGGTTAATGTTGACAAAAAGTTAATTTCAGAAATTTAGATTTAAAATCACAAACTAGAACTGCTGGCAGCTGAAGCAAATGAGGAGAAAACATGCAGCGATGTTCCTAATGAGTTTATAAGGCAGCTATGATTACATTCATAAAATAAACACTACCATATTTTGTAGTATTTTCTATTCAGACTGTACATAATTACAAGAATCACACTCATCTCCATTTCACAACTGGTGACCGAAAGTTCTTAACCCAGGAATTTTCTCCACCATCCTTTTCCCACCTCTCTCTCTTCTCATTTCATTCTGGTTCATGCCAAAAACAAGCACACACAAAAATGCACACTCTCTTTCATAGGCACAAGACACATGCTTCTGTCCTGTATTCCAGCCACACACATCGCTCCTCTTCCTCACTACAGGAATACACTCAGGAATATCCTCACTCCAATGGTTACCATCAGTTTCTCCCAATCACTGCAGCCAGTTTGGCAACAGCCAACTTCATATGTGGTCTGATGTATGCAAAATGGCACTGCTTAACCTTCACCTCTTAGTCCCATTTGGTAAGAAAAAAAACAAACGTGTTCAATGCTGAAAGCATAACTGCTTGATGCTCTTTTACACTACTCTTTCCAAGATGTCACTAAGGCTAAGACCTGCATTGCCTACAAGAGCTCTAAATCTTAACTGGGGCTCTTGTGTCTTGGTTGCATGTTGCACCAGAAAACAACTCTATGGGTATCCTCTGGGGGTTTTTATTCCTGATCTTGTGGCATCTTTTCAGCCATAGATATTAGCAGGAAGTTTTCCACATAGAGGGTGGTGAGGCACTGGAACAGGTTGCCCAAGGAGGTTGTGGATGCCCCATCCCTGGAGGCATTCAAGGCCAGGCTGGATGTGGCTCTGGGCAGCCTGGGCTGCTGTTTGGTGACCTGCACACAGCAGGGGGTTGGAACTGGATGAGCACTGTGCTCCTCTTCAACCCAGGGCATTCTGTGATTCTGTGATAGGTGCGATGACAGCAGAGCAGGGTGATATTTCTTGACATTATCCAATAAAAAGCCAATTCATAGCATCATAGAATCACAAGGTTGGAAACGACCTACAAGATCATGTAGTCCAACTGTCCTCCCATCACCACTGCTACCACAAGCACCAAACCATATCTTGTAGCTCCTCATCCAGACGCCTTTTGAACACTGCCAGGGACGGCGACTCCACCACCTCCCCGAGCAGCCATTCCAGTGCCTGACCACTCTCTGGGAGAAAAAGTTTTTCCTTAAGTCTAATCTAAACCTCCTCTGGTACAACTTGCGGCCATGTTTGTTGCCTGGGAGAAGAGGCCAAACCCCTCCTCATCACAACTTCCCCTCAGAAAGTTGTGCAGTGCAATGAGGTCTCCCCTGAGCCTCCTCTTCTCCAGACTGAACAATCCCAGCTCCCTCAGCCGCTCCTCATAAGACTTGTGCTCCAGACCCCTCACCAGTTTCATCGCCCCTTCTCTGGACACATTCCAGTGCCTCAATGTCTTTCCTGTAGTGAGGGGCCCAAAACTGAACACAGTACTCAAGGTGAGGCCTCACCAGTGCTGAGTGCAGAGGGACGATCACCTCCCTGCTCCTGCTGGCCACACTATTTCTAATGCAGGCCAGGATACCATAGGCCTTCTTAGTCACCTGGGCACACTATCGGCTCATGTTCAGCCGAGCATCAACCAACACCTCCAGGTCCCTTTTTTCTTCACAGACGTCCAGCCACTCAGCCCCAAGCCAACAGTGCTGCATGGGGATTCAGTCATACGAAAGTTAAGCCAGTGGGCATTTAGAGCTGCAAAGTTCATGGTGGAGCAGCAAAGTCACAAAGACACCCAGAACACTGAAGAAGCTGCAGGAAACTCAGCAAACTCACCCAAACCTTGCATATCCTCGTTCTGCAGTGAGAAGGTCCAACATCTGGCAAAGATTTAAAAATGAAAAAAAAAAAAAAAAAAAAAGGCAGTTTTGCCATTCTCTATCATCCAGAAGAAAGGACAAAGTACACAGAACTCAGATGAACAATTGAGTTGCAATGCATGAGCATAACTGCAAAAACAAACAAACAAACAAAACAACAACAAAAGCACAAGTGTACTCTCTGCTCAAAGAAAACGTAAGAACTTGAGCTGTTTGTCAAACGCTTACAATTTAATAAATAAACAAAATATTCCACAGCTCAGCCAGAAAACCTCAAGTAAAAGCATTTTTATTTCAAATGGAATGGTTTATCAGACAGATCTAATAGATTTAGGTAATATTTTTGGAGGCAGTGGAGAGGGTAACAAATTCAAGAAGTCTAATGCTCCATATATAACTCCCAGATTTTATCTGGGACCTCGATGTGCTGTAATTATATGGTCCCAGGTTTAAAATTTAACCACCCAAAGGAAAATGGATCAAGTTTCCCTGATTCAGTCTTTTGTCAACAGCTGCTCAACGATGGTTTTTCCACTGTTATTGTAATGAGGAAGAAAGAGGGAAGGGAAGGAAGAGGGGAGGGAGGAAGAGGGGAGGAAGAGAAGAGACGCAATAGGTGTCATTCTTCTGGAAACACCTCACAAGCATTAAGAGATACAACCAAGGTATCCAAGTCTGAAACACTGTAGGAACAAAGTGCACTGTACAGAGCACACAGAAAACTCAGAAGTCAGTCCAAGTTCAGATTTATAAGCTTTTCACGTTTTCCTTTCTTTTGTTCTGAGTTGCTCCATATGCCAAACTGTTGAGAGTTTAAATTTTATTGCAAAATCCATCAATCCGTGCTAAATTAAAAAATAATAATAATAAAGCATGGAAATGTGCCCACTGTCTTATATAAGAACTTTGTTACACACAAACGCACGTGAGAACACATAATGTGGACATGCAGTGGTTTGTTTTAGCCTCCTCATACAGATTCTGCTGCTTAAAGTGATGGTGAAATATCACAAATGCTAAGAAAAGATCTGTAAGACTGGATTTTCAGTCAGCTGGTGCCTGGTGCACTGCTCTAGGGCACATGACATCCCTAAAATCTTCACCCCCCAAATATAAGTTCTCCTGCATGGAAGACATCTCAAGTGCTACATTCACAGCTCTTGCTCCTGTACCAGTCCTGTCAGGGTGACCAATGACAAAAACAAAGCCAGTATGGAACTCCCATGGTACTTACACAGTGTCTGACTGAGGACTTTCCAGCATTTACACAGATTCTTCTCACTTGCACCGAGCAAGGAACAAAGAAGGGATGGCAAAAAGAAAGCGCGGCTCCACACTTGTGGTGGCAATAATATCCACACACTGGGCTCTCATAAAGGTCTCACACAGAGAAAAAACAGTTTTTTCAGTCCCAATCCCCAAAAACATGGAGTGCTGCCGACTCACAAAGTCCTCAAGGCCTTCCCAATGGGAGAAGCACAGCAACGAAGCCAGAACTGGGATGGCACTGGGCATCCCAGCAGAGACCCACATCTCCCCATCTTCCCTTTGCACTGGTGGGGATACCCAGCATCACTTCACCGTATTTCTGGAAAGCTTTTCTCCTGCTGTACAACCTATTGGTTTGTACTGTCTTTAAGTTTGTTGGACAATACTGGAAGTCAACTGGATAATTGTTGTGTTTTTTTTTAATTTTTTTTTTTTATTTTTGTTTGTTTTTTATGAAAAGAAATAAATTCAAATAAGCTTTGGCAGGACAGCTGCCAGCAGAAGTTTGGCATCAGGTTTTATTTCTAATTCTATCTCCCCACACCTCATTCCCTCTCCAGAAACTGAAAATAATTGCAGGCTCTGTGTTCCTTATTCCCAATTCTTCTTTTTGATGCTGAACCATTAAAGGTTTTCCCTTGGATTTTCCTAACAGAAATCTGATTTGCATGATTTACGTCAAACTGGCAGGAGTGAATGCATAGCTCCAAATAGTCTTGACTAGATGAAGTATATACAATTACAAATCCAAGTTTCTTTTGGTTTCAGAAAATTAAAAGTGGACAGTCACAAGTTATCTCCACTGTCATTATGTCTTTATCTGCTTATTTATTTATGTGGGTATGTATTTACTTCTGATCAACAGTCTTTGAGCTACTGAGAAAAGCACTAAGGTAGCCACAGTCGTGAGCAGCCATCCTTATGAGAAAGACACTGAGGCCCTGGAGTGTGTCCAGAGAAGGAACAGAGCTTTGAGGGTCTGGAGCACATGTCTGATGGGGAGCAGCTGAGGGAGCTGGGATAGGTCAGAGCGGAGCAGAGGAGGCTCAGGGGAGACCTCACTGCTCCCTACAACTGCCTGAAGGGAGGTGGTGGGGATGGGGGCTGGCCTCTGCTCTCAAGTAAAAGTGCTGGGATGAGAGGTGATGGCATTAAGTTGCACCAGGAGAGGTTCAGGTTGGATAGTAGGAAACATTTCTTCTCAGAAGGAATGGTGGTGCGCTGGCACAGGCTGCTCAGCAAGTAGTGGGGTCACTGTCCATGGAGATGTTTAAGAAAAGAGTACACTTCAGGCCACTGTCTGTGAGCATGGTGGGGATGGGTCAGCAGTTGGACTTGATGATCCTAGTGGTCTTTCCCAGTCTTAATGATTCTATGATTCCAAGGAAGCATTTTTTGCTTGTGGTGGTCATCGGCCAACAATCTCCTGTCTTTACCCCAACCCACAAGAACTTCCATCTTCTCCCCCTGCCCTGCCAAGGAAGGAATGAGAGGGAGGTTCGTTGGGTGGTTGGGCACTGGCAGGGGAAGTTCACCTGGCATGGATGAGTTCCTTGCTGAAGAACATTCAGCTGATCACAATGGTGCAAGCCACCACAGACATATCACTGTGCTACCCTGCAGGGCAACTGCACCATGGGCTGTTGAGATAGCAGTGCCATAGTGCTGTAATTACTACAGTAGTTGCATATTTCTGGGAAATGAGGAAGGGATATGGGATGTAAGCCATAAAACAGCTAAGGATTACCCGTAACACAGCTCTCTGCTGCCTTTTGCCTCAGAAAGGAAAAGAATGAAGGACAGTGATAGTCGATCACGTTAAGAGGCATTAGGGAGAATAAAATGGCAGCTGAGCCCCCAAAGTACAGGGAGCATCACCCTCTTGAGACCATGGTTTGCTTTGCTGGATCCCTAAGCCACTTCAGATAATTCCATAGTAGCGGTGCCTGGTTAGCACACAACAAAAAGCAAAATAAATAAATCTACTGAGAACTTAGCAAAAGCCTTTTTCACAGAGCTTATATATCGTGTCAAGAACACCCTAATGTGGCTGTTCTCAGCTTGCTATTTTTTTTTTTTATAATATATTTTAATTTAAAACCCCATACCATTTGGCAGCAGTAAATCCAAGCTATGGTATAGTTTTGAGGCGCCTGAGCTTCCACACCATATGGAATTAAAGGATTATTTCACTACATTATACTTTAAAGTTATGAATACTAACGCTTCTCCATGTTATAGTGCTGGCAGCAAGCTAAGCCTTTACCAGAGCCCTGGAGGAAGAGGACACCTGCTCTCCAAGGGATGGCATAACCCTACTGCAGGGAGGGGAATTAGGCTTTCAGTTCTGCCTGTCATTCTTTATTTATACGGCTTTTGCAAGGGCAAGATAGTCCAAAACTTGTCTGATCCAGTTTCTACCTGGAAGAATACATTCTTGAGCTCAGATCGGCTGGTGAACAGACCCGTAACTCCTGCATTAGAAACACTTCCTGACTCCAGAAGTCTCAACAGGTACAGCCTCATCCCAAACCCACAGCAGAAGTCTGTCACACCCAACACAAGGACATTTATATCTGCTTCTCGATATACAGAACTTCCCTTCACTCGCTCTCTAGGCTTTCCCTAGCAGTCTAGACTCAAAACTGGCTCTAAAATGTGAACTTTTGTTCCTACTGGGAATCACTGATTCTTCCCCAATGCAGCACACATGGATCTAGGCAGAACCACCGGCACACAAGGCAGTTTCCCATGGCTGCTCTGGGTGGCCAAAGGCCACTAAGGGAGCAACAGCCTGTGCAGAATACACTACGGTCTATGCTACAGCTCAGGCAGCCAGAGATGCTTGCCTACAACAGAGGGACTAGGAACAGATGGACCACTGAAGCCTCTTTAGCATCAGATGCCTCTACTGCCATAGCTTAAGCACTGGGAGCATCTCCAGCCCCCAGCTGCAGAGCTGACCCATCAGATCCCTGACAGGTTCAACACACTTGTTTCTTCCAATGTCAGTGTGATCACATGCTTGGAGGAGACTGGTTTTGATATGCTTCCAGGAGCAAAAGCCAACTGCAGTTCCCACCAACCCCCCCTCGCTCATCAGGGTGGACAAACACCAGCAAATTAAAACATGTACTGTAGCACTATTCTGCACTTAAACATATTTTTCACTTCAAAATCTGGTATCTGCTTGATTTCAAAACATGACAATTCATGTAGAAGCATAATTTATTCTAATCAACAATGCTATTGATTACAGAAATGAGAAGTAGAACATCAGTGAATTGAAGGGTGATGAGGTAGAACACTACAGGGTACTGCTTTTTATGTGCTTCTGGAAAACAGAAGGAAACATTTAACTTTTCTAGTCAGCTGAGCTTCCACAGACGTACATCTCAGCACCTGAACTACAACCTTGTCTGTATGACTGCAGCACACAGCCCCATAGGCACGGCAGGAACATCCACTGAGTGCTGCCTAAGATGTCAGTCCCTCTCCTACCCAACCAAACATCCATACTCAAAGCATCTTCCATTAATCAGAGAACAGCAGCAGATTTCACGCAGGGCTCGATTTTTAATTACCGAATAAATACCTTCTCGATGACTGAGAACAAACCTGACTGTATGAAAACAAATAAAAAGAGAACTGGATAGAAAGAAAAAAAAAAATCCAGGCATGTAAATCCAGGCCTGTTACTTGTGATTTAAATAATGATTAACAGCTGTCACTTAAATACTTTCATTTAAATCTTGCTACTAAAACAAGTCAGACAAATACAAGTCACACAGCACTTGTATCTCACCCGAAGCTGAAGTTCTGAGCAAGAGCTCTCCATCACACTTCTAGCAAAGCTTTGCTCACCACCACAATAGCTGTCTGGATAGCTAAAGAAAGCAGCAGTGCAAGGAAAGCAAATCAGAGGTGAGATAACGAGGAGGAAGAATATTTACACTGCACAACTTTAGGCAGTAAATATGAGAAAAGAATTCACAGCGAGCATGGACTCTGAAAAATATTAATACAAAGACATTTTTCACACCAGGGAAGAAAAATGTTGTTACCTGAGAGATACAATAAAACATTTGGAGAGGCTCTCTGTGCATGTCTTGATATTTAATCTTAGAACAACTGATGCACATGCTCTGAGAAGCTGCCAGCCACCGCGGAGCGGGGCCATGTGCCACCACCTGGGATGTGATGCCCTCCCCAGAAGATGAACCTAGTTCATTTTGCATACCTGTGTAGCAATGTGAGGGAAAGCAATAGAGGAAAGATGTTATCTTTTGTTTCTTTCCTGTCTCTACTGAGAATAGAACGTTATTTTCCTGATTTTTTCCATGAAAAGCAAGAATAAATACACACGTGCCTTCCTATTTCTGTCAACAACAAATCGAAATCTAACAGAACATGGACAAGTAACTATAAACAATTACCTAATTAGCTCTGTGATACAGAATTACAGAACAAGTGCATCAGAAGCACTGGTGGCCATTTCCTGCTGCTGTACTCAATACATGAGAGCAGGGGAACTCATCCTCTAATGCCCCAAATGGAGGAGATCCTCCTGAAAGAAGCAGATACACCCCCTCTTCTCCTAAGGACAATTTGGCTATCTAGCACTGCTATTGCAGCAACACCAAGGGATTGTGTTCTGCTCGCAGTAGCAACAGCAGAAGCAACAGAGGCTAAGAATAAACAGCATCCTTGCCAAAGCGGGGGTGGGGGATAAAGAGAACGGGCATTTATTTCCAGATCCTCTTCTCCTTCATTATATGCTTGGGCAACCTTAGATATATAGCACACAGAAGGTACTCTGAAGTAGCTCTGTAGCTCTATTTTATCTAAGTTACACAGAGAATGCAGCCCATCATTTTTTTCCATGCTGTTTATACAGAAATCAAAGATAAATTTGGCATAAACTCATCACACCCCAGAATCATACATACATTATACAATATATAAAGTGTAACAGACTTGCTCTGTTCCCCAGCTCCTGTTAGGAGTGGTATCAAACAGCAAGCTGTTGGCAATTGCAACCAATGAAGCGTATTTCAGCACACTTTAAAAGCTGAATTGCAAAAAAATATAGGCTTCTTCTGACCCTTTGCATTTTGATGGTTGCACAGTGAGAAATATGGCCTTTAAAATTACACCTTGCAAAGCGCTCCATTGTACCAATCAATCTCCCCACACAGCTCCCAGACTCGCAGAATACGAAGAGAAGGATAAAGAAGGAGGGTCCAGATGATGTGCTCAGAGGCAGCCAAAGCCGGGGCCCATCAGGGTGGAATCCACTTCACCCTCTCAGTATTTCCTCAGCCCCCACGCTGTGCTCATTTGTAACCCACCTAGGATTTGAATGCAGGGTTCTACCTGGGCAGCGTGTCTGGGAAGGGTCTCTTTGGACCACTAACAAACCTCTGGAGCACAGCTGCTCAGGTGCCCGCTCTGCTTGGCACAAACCTCGTCTGCACAGACACACTACGTTCACATTCTGACCCACACGAGACACAAGTCCTACATATTAAGCAGCTTAAGCTCCCACTTTCTATGTCCCAAATAACAGATTTTAAGTTCCGTGGGCAAAGACATGACCTTTTAATACAGTTTGAACCCCAGGCACGTCCTACCAGGGGCAGCGTACATGTATTCCCTCAAGGGCCTCCACCAGCAGCTGTTTTTTGTGGTTGCCCTTAAGATGGCTCCTTCAATTGGGAGAACCAATTGGCAGCTCTACACCAACACTGCAGGCAAGAAAATCCTTTTTCTCTTGGCAACCTTGAAGGACACTTCTCAGATCCTTCTCGCTAGGCTCCTACCAGCTATTGGTAACAGGTCCAGACTGCGGAGTCAGGGCTCTGCCAATCCTCACCCCTAGAGCTCTGAGGAGTTCTTATTTCTGTTGTACATGAAGGCAGAGGCAAAAGGAGAACAGAAATACTATCCTACTATCCCATTTAGCCCAGTGGTTGGACATCCAACTCCCTAAAGACTTTGCTTGGCCCCTGGTTGCCTCTGACACATGCAACTTACTTAAGAAATACCAAAGTATGTAAGAAGATGAACCAAATCACATGATGGAGCAAAAACTCGATGATCTCTAGAGGTCCCTTCCAACCTCTACGATTCTGTGATTCTGTGACAGGTCAACAAGTTCAACAGCACAGCAGCTCTCTGCAAATTACATCCTTGGCCTGTTTTAAAGAGGGAAACATTATACCAAGGAAAGCTTCTGTACAGTTCCACAGAGTTCCACTCACTGCAAGCCCAAAGTGTGGTCACTTCTCACGCACAGAGGAGCTGCAAGATGAGACAAGATGTTTTGGGAACACCTAAGGATACGAAGCAGCTCCATAAATGGAGCCTGAAAAAGACTTTAGTGCCAATATTCACCCACCTGAATTAAGCTACAGCTATCGTCATTCTTCCTTCCCCTCAATGTAGGCCACTAAGCTGACACCCAGTTAACGCTGCAGAAGTAAATAAACAATTTGAAGGAGGAAATATCAGTATTCAGGGGTGGACCTCAAGATGTTTGCCATTGTTTACTTAAAAAGAGCCCTGTTATTTCACAGTTCGATATAAGCCCAGAATAAATATTTAATAACTTGGTTGCATAAATAATGATTTGAAGGTTGAGCTATTGACTTAAAAATATAATGCTATTTTAAGCCGTTTAACTGGCCAGCCATATAAATTATTCAAGATTTAAAAGTCATCCTGTGGTCTCTGTACAAGGAGAAAACTAGGAAGTTGTAACTATAATGACAAAAGCAGGGCAAGATCAATCAAACCACATGATCTCTAACACAAACAAGCAGCAATTAAGCAGCAATCAAGACCAATATGACTGTGGTTGATGTCCTTTAATGCCAATACTCTCAGTCCAGAGAACAAAACTTAATAACGTTTTGCAATTTATCAAGGGAACCATAACTCTGCTCCCTGTGACTTGGCCAAGAGGCTATTATGATAGCATTTCTCTATAATTTAATAATGTGATGGAACGGAGGGGGAAGAGTAAAAGCATTTTTGACATATAACTCACGTCTCTATGTATTGTATTTTCCCCTTGCTTGAATGATGGAAGCAAAAGTCATAATAATATACCTCAGCATCAATTTGTTAGCAGGAAAGGGGAGCTGAAGTATCTGGCAAAGAAAATCTATTTGAAGAAGCACAGAAGGGAAGGGAATGAACCATCTGAATTCATTAGCAGCTGTCATTGATGTGGAGATGAGTTTAGAGATGAAGAGAAGCTAGTCATCACAAATAACTCAGGAGAAAAGCAAAGGGAGGAACTGTTGTTTAAGTTGTTTAAATCTGGATTAGCTCCTGATAGATGGCAGGCTGCCACTTCCAGGAACTCTTGTGTTGTGTGCACCGCCTTCGGTGGAGAGAAGCTGTTTGAACCAAGTGAGATATTGCAGCTTTTGGGGCTGCACAGATTGCTGCACTCCTGGGTGCCGCTGTGCAACCGCTCTGCCTGCAGTCTGACTTCAAACCTCGTTCAATGCTTGCCCTGGACACAAGAGCTGCAGCTGCTTTGACAAGTTCACAACGCCCTACAACTCTTAACAACCGCAGTTTCTTGGGGTTTTTTGGTGTGGGTTTTTTTTTTTTTTTTTGCCTTCGCTTTTATTTTTTTTAGGTTTTTTTTTTCCTGTTTCTTCTTGAAAAATAATGTAAAATATACTGCAGCACTATGCCTTCAAGTTGAGACTATTTTTGCCAATTAAAATAATGAGTTTTCATATTGGCAAATGTCAGAAAATCTCACGGTACATTACGGAGCCCATCCCTGGTCAACAGTGACTGAAGGTGATTTAGTGTTTGATGGATCTGATGAGTTGGCTGCCTGAGTTCAAGTCCCAAAGCAGCTCTGTTCTCAAGGACACCATTTGGCAGCCAGTGGTGTAAGCCCTTGTGCTGGCAGCCAAGGAACCAGGGCAAGATCCAGTGCTGCTGCGAGAGGAACGTTCCCACTGACTTCATGGGATGCTGAACCCATTTAGGGAACTGGATTCCCCACTACAATTGATTACCAGACCATTTGTGCACCTTACACTGATTAAAAATAACGTAACGTCTCACCCATATGCTTTAAAATCATATTAAACTCACCCATCTTAAAAATATATACTCAGTAAGAGGAGCTCAATTACTGTTTTAAGGTAAGTGAAGAAAACTATAATACAGGACTGCTATCAAATTATGGTTAGTTGAATTAATCCTCATCCTAGCATTTAATAATTTTTGAAGTGCTTATTCAGGAAAAGGTCAAAAATCACTTGGAAAGATATTTTAATGGCTCTTTAAGTAATGTTTAGATGTGCTGAATAAATTTTCACACTTAAGTCATGTATAGCAATCATCACAAAATGTATTATAATGTGCTCTTCACAATGGCGAGCTGTGCACAGAATATACATGCCTCCCCACAAGACAGTACTTGAGCACTCAAATTCATCTCAGTTGAGTAAAAACAATACACACTTCTTTACTATTATATTTGAACTACATTCACTGAAGCATGGCCTATAAGAGCCCCACTGACTGTTCATCTACACGATAAAAGCGAAGAAAACAACAACAGAAAAGGAAAATAAGAAAGCCCCCAAAAAAACAACTTCCCAAAAGCTCCACCCTAAGGAAAATGAAAAATATTTGCAAATAACTGCAAAGGAAGGAAGACAAAGCTCTGCACTGATGGATCTACTTCGAACCCCTTCCACGCTTTGAAATATTTGGGCTTTAAAATGACCCACAAGACTCAAAAATTAAGTATCAGCATGTGAAACCGTACCGTATTACAGTTTAAATCAACCATTACACAGGCTCAGCAAGCATCAGCACACTCCATCTATGCACTAAAAAACGTCAGTTTCTCCTCGGTGAACAATAATTTGTGAAATAAAGCAGGCATGCAAAATATGGGTGGCAGACAGCAAACGCAGATATTTGGGGCACCAAGGTGTTTTAAAATTGTTCTTCACTTGTGCATCCAGCACCCACTGAAATCTCAGCTGATCAAAGTTTTGCAGACAAAGAAAAAAAAAAAAAAGCCCACAAAATTAATAACTATTTAAGTATTCTGTTTCATCATGATAACAAACAGATGGTTTTAATATTCTAGAGGCTAATTTCTGAACAATTAAAAACACAGCAAGACATTAACATCTAATGAAACATTTTAACTACCAGTATATGCATCTGCCATTAATTTCCACACAGTAAGGTCTTGGTTCTCTTCAATCTGTTCTTTATTAAGGAAAGTTTTTCCACTCTGAATTTAGTGAAGTAGAGAATTAACAACTGTTTTCAATCAGCAATCAGCATGATATTTCGCCAGCGTGCATTGAAACCGTCCACACTATCAGACATAAATTTACTCCTATGATGGCTTTGATCTGCGCACTGAGTAGAGATGTTGGAAGGGAATTCATTTTCTAATTCCATTTTCATTCAGAACATATGAATTAACCCCTCACAGATCCGATGTTCCTTTTTATCTCCTTGAGATAAAGGACTTCCACTTAAGATGTTACAGCTTACACATTACTTACAGCCTAGCCAAAAACAAATGCACTTTTTGGAGACAACAAAAGCATTGTCATGCAAACTGCGCTGAAATAAAAGTTATTCAAAGGCAACTAGATCTGATATTTATGAGCTTCTAATTTATATTTTCCTTTGAAGCTCATTTGAAATAAGAACACAGGTTAGCCTTCATCAAAGCTGTAACCATACAAAAACTAGTTGCTATAAAAAAAGAAACCTTTCTACACAAGCACCAAGATATCTAATTCATGCATTCCCTAATCAT
The DNA here is from genome assembly GCF_905368555.1 of Meleagris gallopavo. Lineage (NCBI taxonomy): Eukaryota > Metazoa > Chordata > Aves > Galliformes > Phasianidae > Meleagris > Meleagris gallopavo. The sequence continues at coordinate 1,720,588 of NC_139424.1, forward strand.
ATATCAGATTAGAACTACCGATGGATTTTCTGCAACTCTTCACCAATTCAGTAGGTTATGATTTAAATTAAGCCTATGCAAGTGATTTTCTTCGATCTCAGGGTATGGTAAAAGGCTTATGTTATTCACTATTTGTTGTCATCACCTAGCTCCTGTAAGAATGAACCCTGTCAATAAATACCCCAAGGAATAAATTCAGACATCCTCCCTGATGAGCTTGAGTAGCTTGCTTGCCTTTTATTAAGCAGAAATATGTAGGCAGCTCAATATGCACCTTTGGTTTTCAAAAGGGTTAAGCTAGTGAGTAACTCACAATTATTTTAAGAGGAACCACATTCTGTCCAGGTTCCTGTTTTGCTTTTAATCATGCTGTTTATGTAAACACTGAACTGCAAACCCAAGCTAATAAACATTGAAAAAGCCTTGACTAAACACAGGTTTAGAGAAGGAGTCAACTGCCGGACGGCATCTCTTGGATTCATTTCGTGGAGTTCAGTGACAGTTTCATGGTGCTCCAAGAAATGTCTGTAATGGAACTCTGCAGAACAACAGAGACCCACATCCCAGCCGCTGCTTCAAGTGAGGAAAAATAGGGACATGCATGCAAGCCTTCTGCCTGCCTGTTGATGCCCTACCAATGGGACGTTCCTTGTTTCAACACATCTTCTCTCTAACTGATGCCAGAAACAGCACGCTGGGCTCAGCAAACATCCAGCAATAGCTATGTATTTCCATACACACTTCAGCAACAGGCCATCTATAGCAAAAGCACCTCACATCCTCATCCAACCCTACTCGTGACTGCATCTGTCTCCAAGGCTCAGCCTGATCAACGCAGCCTCTGTCTCTGTACTCCAGGTTGCCTTTCTTGAAACAGTTTTTTTACAGGTTAAGGTCCAGATCCAGAAAGGCCCAGCATGTCCACAAACCAATCTGCAATTCAGCTTTTCCAAATCTGGAGTCAGAACAGTAGTGAGGTATGAAAGGACATGAAAGATTAATCATTCAACTTGGAGCGCTGTCATCACGCTCAATTTCAGGGATTAGGGCTGCGAGTTTCCGATGTGCGTTACAGACCCCATTGAAAATCAGTGAGCTTTTGGCTCACTTTATATCCACTTTGGGTTCGATGAAACATGGCTGAAGCGGTGTCCCTGGGGAGGCCGTTTGGGATTGCTAGAGACCTTTCCAGCCAGTCATATCTGGTTCAGAGAAACGTGTGCGCTGAAATGAATGCACTGGGAGTTTGCCATGTAACCATTAGCCATACAAGCACCATTAATACACCTCAGAGACGTTGCCTTATTTTTATGTCAGACAGTTTCAGACTAACGCTGTACTTAGTGAGGATAGCACAATATTAAAATGTGACTTTCATACTTTTTATGCTCCAAGTGCCTGGATCTACTCTTGGCACGCTACAAAAATAATACTTTTATGATTCCGTTTTTCCATGAAATATTTATAATACAGCTATTGAGTGATGGAAGTGCCAGAATATTACTATTGCTATACTTGAATTCCTGGAGATTGTAAGCTTTTGTTTGGTCTAGCAGCATGAAGGAAAAGCGTCCTGCTAAACATCTGTCTCTCGCTGGGGAACCACATGGGAAATAAAGACTTTGGGGCAGCATTGCCTCAAGTATTTGAGTACTCATCTTACCTACTGCAATTTGTGAGAGCCAGAGAGACGCAGTGTTATAAAGCTGAAGAAAAACAGAGAGAGAGAGACTCAAATGACCCACTGCCCATCACTTTGGGCACAGAAAGGAGAAAACTGCATCTGCACTGCTCATGCCACATGGACAACCCAGCCAAACTGTAGCTAAAGACACCTGGTGATGTCTAAAATCTCTGCGGGTGAATACGAGCAGTGTTACACTGACTACACTTGGAAAAAGTTATCCTTCAGGTTTCAGCTGCATCTCCTGCCTGCAGCATTGCTTCTCGTCCCATCTATCATGGACACACACAACTGTTTTTTCCTCTTTGCCTTGTGTTTGAGCACTGCTATCAGTATCTTCGTTCCGTCTTCTCCTTTTAAAACTAGACTTCCTCAGTTCTTTCAAGTCTATCTTGATGGCCACGCTTTTAGATTTTCTCTATGTACCCCACGCACTCCCCTCAACTATTATTTCCCATTCTGAAGGTGAGAACCTGCAATAATCATTAGGATTTATATAATCATATAAATCATACTGTGAAAAAATGCGTTTTAAATGAAATATATCAGCATTAAAAGCGCATTAAAAACCGTGCTCTTTGTTTAGATAACTGACTACACTCAGGCAGGCTTACTTTTGGAGATCAGTCTTAAAGACACCTGAAATGTATCTCAAGTGATCACCCGAAGCGTTCACAACACTGACCCTTTGTAAGTACATCTCTTTCCTTCCCAGAAGTGCAGTTAACTCATTGTACAAATAATATTAGATCTGCAAAAGATACTTCCCGAACAAAAGAAATAGCTACAGGTAGATTGTGGAAGGAAGGCTCAGGAAAGGCTTTGTTAAGTTCTCTGCAGCTTGATTTAGATCTCTCCTCATTCAAAACCCTGCACAAAGCACGTCTTCTGCTACGTATTAAAACTTTTCAATAGAAACTTTATTTTGTAATAGGGTTTTTGTAAGCTGGAGTTGATAGGACAAAGCTCCTTGTGGTACTTCCAGCTGGAACGCATTTGCTCAAAGCAGCTGACATTGAAGTGATCTGGAGAAACACTTGAATTCATTTTAGCCACTTTCAAATACCACTCAGAGATGCCCAACAGCTCTGATCTCCTTGCCAGGCTGCTCTGTGTGCTGTGTTTCTTTACAGCAAAGCACTGGAACAGAATGAAACCTATCTGCCACTAAGTGTCCTGGTTAGGCAGGAACTGAAGATTGCATACAGGTTTTTCCTGGTGTTCATAAGCCTATTTTACAACACGTAAAGCGAGGAATGATGAAGGAGGGTCTGCAACAGGCTGAAGTCTGACTTTAAGAGCTCTACGTGAAAGCTGGAGGAAAGAGTGAGGCATGAAAGAGCCATTGGGGTGGCTGAAAGGTAGAGTTATTACCTTCCTTTTAAGGCCACAGAAATGCCATGCTGTCAACCTCCGGTATCCCACAACAAACCATGGCAACAGCTGCCTGGCTCTGCAGTAATAAACTGAACCAATTTAATAGCTTTTATTGTTCTGCTGTGATGTTTGAGCGCAACCACTTCTTCCCTCCTAGGACTCCTGAGCCCGCAAGGGCAGCAATGAGAGAAGATCTCATTTACCTAAAAGCGCTTATAAATTTTTAATTTGCTTTAACAAGTAAATTAACAAGTCCCTCATTCAGGCAAGTTTTATGGCCTCTTGCCACTTGGGGAGGGCCATAAAAGTTTTATAGATAATCCAGAGCTACTGAGATTGCTCATAATAAATTGTCTGTTTCCTGTTATTTTATCAAACCACTGGGCTTCTAATGACTTAAAGTCACAGCTTCCTTATATCTACGCTTTTTATGAGCCCATATTTATAAACTGTAAAGAATATCTTAAATTATACTGGGCCCCTGCTACTCATTACAAAGCTAGCTTTTTTATTGGAGCCAACCTTCCTGCTCACGCCCACCTAATAAATTCTAAGGGATTTAAGGGAAAAAATTCTTTTTTGAGATAGCATACCGCTTCGACGTGCTATTTTAAGACACTGCATTAGCCAAGGTTTCATTAAGAAATACTTTGAAGTGCCTGGAACTCCCTGCTCTGATTTCTAACAGTTTTCAACAATCTTCTGAGGACACCAAGCACCGCAGACAACGTTATCCATCCAACTGGGATTCATGTTCGGGAGGAGCCAGCACTCATTGGGAAAACACACTCTGTTTTCAGAGGGAGAACTCTCCCTCCAGTCAGTGCTGTCTACTCTCTGGAGCACCACTGATGCCAGTTACCCAGAAGCAGCTCACACAACGAGATGTCCTTACCTTCGGCACCACGCAGTCACACAGGACTCAGTGACGGCACTCAAAGCAAGCACATTTCAGCACGCTCAGCTCACAGCCCTGCCAGGTCCAGCAACCAGTGAACACTGCTGCTGAAATCACAGTGCTGGGTCTAGTGATAGCACTGAAGCACTCACGTTGCCTATACCCTTGAGCACCTGATCTGTAGGTTGGACCCTTATACAGAAAGGAGAAATCATTCTGGAGATGACATCAGCACCAAACCTGAGTGCCCACAATATCTTTGTGGAGGTTTCTTACTTTCCTTCCTGACTGCACAGAGCTTAAGAAGGCCAGATTTTTAACAGAGGCTTGTCTAAGTGAGATCACCTCGCTGTTTTTCCCTTAACCTCTGCTATGGGAATAACGTGACAAAGCAATAAGAAAAATCATTGGGGTCACATTTCCTAAAGTGATATATTTGGAGTGGAGGGGAAAGGAGGAGCGAAGGAATAAAGCTGCTGCAGATTGTGCCCTCCAGAGAGCCGAGCACTGCGGCTGGATTAAAGCCTAAAGTTGCTCTGATGCTTGTGCTGGTTGAAAGGTACAGCAAAAGGGCACTGGGATAACAATATATTAAAGGTAAATATAATCAGCACTGTTCACTAAACACAGCATAATGGAAACCTGGAAGTCCTTCAACTATAGAGAACACTGAACTTGCATAAAAACTACCTTTCTGTGAAATACAAGCCTGTGTAACTGGAAATTCCACTGCAAGTTGAGGTGGTCAGCCTTTGCTCAGTAGAGATTTTTGGCCAAATGGGAAATTCCAACAGGATAGACAAGTTCAAAATAGAGCTTTCATAAGAGATGCAAGAGTGGGTGCTAAATCCTGGAATGCGCCATTACCTGAAGTGCTGAGAGAGCTCCAAGTTTTATTTATTGATTTTTTCAGTAGGAAAGTGCCATAGATTCACATCTCACAGTATCACCCCAGATTAAGATCCATTCTGTAATTACAGCTGTGCTCGTGTACCTTCATTCTTTGATGTTATGGTTGCTGTTATGGTCCACTAAAAATAGGCTGTTAAGGCAGATGAACTTGTTGTCCAGGTATCAGAGTATGTTAAGTAAGAACTTGTGCAACTGAACCTGGCAACAACAGTAAGTACAACAGATACAGGAAAACAGCCCATAAAACCCTCATCAGATGATGACTGTGTCGTGTTTCCTCATAAACATGCACACAGACAAGCAGGACTTAAAATACAGGCACATGCCATACACTACATTTGGGTTTTGCTCTTGCAAGCTCAGAATGCCTTGAAATGGCATGGAAACAACTGCTAAGCACCCCAGAGGTCACATCTTTCCAATTCTGCAAAGTCCTTTTGGGTGACTGAAAGCCTAATTAATGCCATCTAACTTACTTAAGAGGCAGAAATTTGACTTAACTGTGTATGTAAAAATTGAATTTAAACAATACTTCATGCTTCCCTACCACAGCATATCCAATGTCTCACTCTTATTCATTAAGGGTGCATCTCCCTCAAAATTTGAGCATTAATTTGACCACTTAGTAATGAAAGTATTGAACAAACAAGAAGATTCATGGAAAGAAGATCAAGAAACAATATCCGCAGAAAATGAACAAGTACATTTCCTTATGATATCATGAAGCCTACAGACACAAATTCCTGTTATTTACTCCCTAAGATAAGAGAATGTAAGAGCGGTGCACAAACGTTTCAGTATGTGGTCAGCAAGGAAAAAAAGAGAAAATAGGAGTTCTGTGAGCAATGCAAAAGACTGAGGGTCACATGAAGAAGACAAACAGATCTTTCATGGTGCCTCTGTCTGAACCACATTCATTCAAGCTGAACTACTAGAAATACGTCGTACGCCATCATTTCCAATTGTGTAAGCAAGGAGGTGTCTACACCCATGATCAGATTTTGTCAAATTGACAAAAGCTTAAATAGAAAAGTCTGAACTCGCTAGGGTAGCTGAATTTTTAAGTAAAGGATATGAAAATACAACTTCTGCTGACAAAGAGCCATATATGTTTTCTCGACCAGTATTGATTGAGAACAAACAAAAGGATCATAGCTCAAAGGAAAGGGTTTGATACTTGTCCCCCACAACTCCATCAGAGGGGATGGTGGGTGTTCTGCCCTGACTTCAAAAAAACATCTCCTAATGGATATAACTAGAATCAGAAATGAGAAAACCCAACAACAGAAAGACCACAAGCACTTTCTTTCAGATATCTCTGGAGAAACAGTGCCCATATGCGATGTGCAGACTTTCTTTGACAATTCCAAGTCTCTGACTGAGGAGCTCCCAAACTGCCTATCTGGAAAGAAATGCCATGATTTCGAGACTCAGCTACCTGGAGCCATGGCTGTAGCTCTTACCTCCATATAAACACATCCATATTATTTTTCTAACCAAATCCTTGCAAATCACTTTGTTACAAGACAGAAGATATTTCCATTAAAGTAATCGAGCTCAACTCTGGTGCACCTAAGTCTTGCAGAGCTCCTAGGTTTCGGTTCACATTTCAGGTTAATCTTTTCCTTTCCTAAAGAACAGAACATCCTTTTTCCTGATCTCCCTGAGGGCTCAGCATTTGCAACATCAAACAGAACACACAAACCATCGCACCCCCTCCAAAAGCCTATTATACTGTCAACTGACTCCTAACTGCAACCAGGGGAGAAAGCTTATATACTGACTCCAGAGCTCTTTTACTGCTGGAAAGTGTCCACGATTTCTCCAAGCTACTGCTGCATTTCATTTCTCTAAAGAACTCATAATAAGATGGGCAAAACTCCAAGAAAGAAAAAAGAAACCCAACCAACTAGCCCTGCAGTTCCCCCTCCACTGCTTTGAGTTTCTGGCAAAGGCCAAACCCACAAGACTCTCATGCAATACTACCAGTGACCGTCTTTAATAAATCAGATATTAGAACGCAGAGTCACATGAATTAGGTTGGAAAGAAATAGGTAGGGCAAGTGTCTGCTTCTGAAGATAACAACGTATAGCACAGTGTATTACATATTCATGAGCCTCTGAAAGAAGAGAGAGTCTTGGAGAAAAGTCCTTCTGGAGGCCATGCTGCAAGCCACTGGAATCCAAAAGATGTCATTGTATATGCATTAATTCTGCAAGTATTGGCTGAGTTGTTATTTACCAGGAGGAGGGCCCACACGATGGCAGTGAATGGACTGGGATGCAGATCCTAGGCTTCCTGGGGGTTGGAACTGGATGATCGTTAAGGTCCCTTCCAACCCAACCCATTCTGTGTTTCTGTAATGGTTCCAGGGCTCAGTGTGCACAATATCAGCCCCAATGGAGGCAACTATTGGAGTTGAACACACTATTTAGCTAATTCATAAAAAAGGCAAGTAAGAAAACACTATTCAAAATCCAAGGGTATCTTCAGTACCTCTAAAGGGAGCCCACAAACAGGAGGGGAGTCAACTCTTTGAAAGGGTAGGTAACAGCAGGACAAGAGGAAATAGTTTTAAGTTGAAGGAAGGAAGATTTACGTTGGATATCAGGGAGAAGTTCTTTCCTATGAGAGTGGTGAGGTGCTGGAACAGCTGCCCAGAGAAGCTGTGGATGCCCCATCCGTCTCCGGAGGTGTTCAAGGCCAGGTTGGACGGGGCCCTGGGCAGCCTGGGCTGGTATTAAATGTGGAGGTTGGTGGCCCTGCCTTGCAGGAGGTTGGACATTCATGATCCTTGAGGTCCCTGCCAACCCAAGCCATTCTACGATTCCACGATTCACGGCTCTGCTAGAGTAGAGAAAAGCAGTTTGATGCCAACAGGCTTCATCGGCTTCTTACATGTTTTCTGCCCCTAAGACCCTCCAATAGGCAGCCTGTACTGGACCCACAGAGCCCTCCCGCAACTCACACAGCACACTGTGAGCTGGGAGAACGCAAAGCCCAGCCAGACCTACCACCCACCACTGTGTTCAGCCTGTGACTCACGGTATACCATGGCTGACAGCGGCCTGAGGTCTAATGGATGATATTTACAGCTGAAGTTCTATAAAGTTAGGAGGTTATGTCAAGCTGCAGCATCCAAGTGACTGTAAATGGAGCCTGCGCAGCGAGGAAATGGCTGGAGATTGGTTACAGCCAGAAGTAATTGATCCGTCTGAATATATGGCCCAGGAATCACAGGATTAATGCTCAAATTCCAGCTGCGCTGCATTGCTCGCTTCCCTCCAGCTCTCCAACAACAAAGACATGCCTCCTCCTCTGGAGACCAGAAAAGTTTTATTAAAATCTTCATACAACCGTTGCAGCGGAGGCCCTGTTAAAAGCATCATAGGAAAAAAATGCGGGATTCATAACGAAACCATCCTACAATTTCCTTTCGATCTGGCATTGATTTTGCAGGGGCTACCTGAGCCAAGCACTGCTCAGCAGCCCCTCCCTGCAGCCAGGGCTGCGCATCCCACCGGCGAGCGGCGGAGCGGAGCTGCACAACGCGGTGGGAACGCGGCCAAAGCTGCAGCTGTGCTGGCCCATTAAAAAGCTGAAACTCATTCTACCGTTCGACCTCGTGCTTATCACCACATAACTATTCATCAAAGAAATTTCGGTGCAATTAATTAAATTATTCCCCTGCCTGTGCCACAGAGCCGTTATTCCAATATCAGCTTTCACTCGCGCTCTCCTAAGCTCGTGTCTGTATGCCAAGTGACATCTCTAGGGTTGTCCGGTCTCAATAAAGCTCTGCTCCTCACCACTCACAGAGGCTATCATTTCTCTTTTTTATTGCCATTTATTTTCCACTAGGATTTTGCTGCCAGTATATTGGCAGGACTTCCAGTATATGGATGTAATGAAATCTACCACAGACACTTAACATCGGGTCAGGCTTGAGCTCAGCTCATGTGAAGCTGTAATATGATCAACAAATGCTTCCAGGAGGAGGATTTTATCCGCTCCAAAACAGAACGTGGACTCCTCTGGTACCCAGACAAGAACTAGTGGGGAGTCATTTGAAAATCCTTACGATAATTAGCTTTATAGCTAAAATGTGCTTAACATGAGAAACCGGAGGAACAACATAGATGTCTCTAAATCTGCCAGGGCCAACTTTCCTTTTTCAGAAAAAGATGAACTGTCACAGTTCGCATCTTTGTCTTTTTAACAGCAACGTTAATATAATTCCATTGGCTCAGCATACCAAAGCATGGGCAATTTGCTGGCTACTTTTGTCATTCTGAGCAGATTCTGCACAATGAAGATGCCCTGATGCTACTTTTTCCTCTGCTACTCTGGAAATTACGGAGGACCTGATGGCTCTACATGTGGTCTGTCTATCTGCTGCCACAAGAAGTCATGCTATGGCCCCAAAGCATCTTATCTACATAGCTCTACTAAGTACAGGTCAGGATTGCTGCCAACAGGATTAGATCTTTAAAATGTGATTTACACCAGATATTGGTAGTCAGAGCCCAGTTATCTCTAAGGGACTTGCAGTTGGAGGTGAGATGCAGAAGAAGCAAGAAAAGAAAATAAATTGTTAGAAGTGGAAGGAAAAATCACACCTTTGAACTGCTTGTTGAGCCCAGTGAGTCTTTACTACCTGGAAGGCTTTAAATCAACAATGGAGCCTTTCTCTCAGAGAGGCTTTATTTCAAATGCAAGTCAATGGAGCTAAATCTCTAAGGCTAACAAATGCAGATCAGAATGAATGATAGAAGTTTTTGGGTTTCTAAAAATGGTTTGATTCCAGATAAATAGGTTGTTTTTTTTTTGTTTTGATTTTTTTTTTTTTTGTTGTTGTTTTTTTTCTCCTGTCCAAAATAAACTTTTCTCCAGAGACACAGAATATTGCTATTCTTCCATGGAGACAAGACATGGCAGTGACTGCACTGATGTCTTGCCAGCTTTCCAACTAACCTGTTGGTTACAATCCTTTGCAGCACCTGTGGGAAGGCAGTGTTAACGTTTGTGTTCCAAATTAATTATGGGGAACTAAGAAATATCACAACAGAAGCTGCTTAGAGATACAATTGCCTAAAATTACAGTCAACATGGTAGTCCATCTGCCATCTACCCCAAGAAAAGAAACATGACAAAGTAGTGTGGAAATCTAGTAAGTACCATGATGTTCCCACCCAGTGTGCATCATCACCATCAATGCTGATTAAACCTCACTGGGTCCAGTTGAATTCCAGCATTCCCAAGAGCTGCAGACAAATTTCAAACGTCACAGATATTAAAGGAAGCTTGAATGGCACTTTACTGAATCCTAAAAGATACGATTTATCTCAGTTTCTTTTAATTTTTGAAACATTTAATTCCTTTCCAAAAGCTGTTCTAAGACTTTCTTCCATCTTTAAGTCTTTTACTTTCATGTTCATTATCTGCCCTAATTTCAGTACTGCAAATAGACCATATTTATTTCACACGCAACAATCCAGCTTGGGCTTAACCTATGGCCTCCAATACCACACAATAAGCTTCTGATTATTTTAATACAAGTAACTACGCAACAAATATAGCAGTAGATAATTCTTATCTTCTGTGTAACGAGCTCATCTGAGTGCACATAATTTTATAATTTTTATTTTTATTTTACTTTTAAACAGAAAAAGCATAAAGTTAACATCTCATGTCAGCAAATCCAATTACCCACTCCCACTAAACACTCTCCTCCACCTCTACTGCAGGCTCAGGACCAGCAGTGGCTGCAGTAAGCTCAGCCCTGAACTGGAAGCAGCTCTATACAAAAGAAAGTACTGCTTACTACACAGAGCTCTTGCATTGCCAGTTCTACCGGAATAAAGGACAGCATGGTGTGGTAAGTCACAAAAGCGTTGCCACTAGGCTGATTTCAGCTGGGAAGGTTGAGTGGGGGCCAGCTGAACAGCACTCTGCAAGTGAGCCCCACTGTAAGAGTGGGACCAGGTCTGGGAGATGGGACAGGATGATGCTTTTGGAAACCACTATGGCCTATCCCAGGCATGGCTGGCATCATGGTGTACTTTACATTCTTACATCCATGCTAACTTCCTCTAAAGCAACAGCAACTAAGAGCATCTTGGACAACATCCATATGAAGTAGTGGCGATGGAGAAAAGTGCTAATGCTTCTCTATCCTTCCATCCAGGAAGGACATGTTACAAAACGTGACCAGTCACTGCAGCTTGTTAACCATCAACAGCAGCTCTAACACCTGGATCCTCCAAGGCACACAGTGTCAGCACACCTCCATCCTAGTAGGTTATGAAACCCTAATCATAAAAAGCAGCACTGCCCTACTGGCCTCAGTAAAACAGAAAATGTCAGTATCTGTGCTGCACACTCTAAGTGAAAAGCCCGAGCCACATTCAGTTGACAAACAATTCTGCCAAGTGGTTCTCCTAAAAGTTGCTCATGTCAACAAAATTAATGTGACATTTACAACTGTTTTGAGGATAAAATGAAGTTGCTTAAATTACTCAGCAGAAGCAGTGTGAGACAGAATTATTCAGTTGACAAAATCTAATTAGGTATAAATTATTTCAGGTTATATGAATTATAAAACCTTTTGCAGATAACTCAAATTCAAGGCTCAATATGATATGGTGAATTAATATGCCAGGCATCTGTTTTCCAGACCTAGGTTTTAATTTGGGACAAAGTCACACAGGTAATTAATTTTTTCCTTCTGTCAGCTAGCCTGTGCCCACAAATGCAGAGGAAGGTATGTCACATACAATATATAGTTCACTGAGGTTGAAAAGAGAGAGAAGGAATTTGAGAACTGGTCGGTGGCTGCAGGAAACAAGCTCTCAGCCTAAACCCTAACACAGAGCTGAAGCTGCTGACTCCAGGTTTTGATACTGTCCTTACAATGAATTATTTTCCATTTAGAGGCACCACAATTCAACACATGTTGGTAGAGCTCATACAAGCTCAAACTATGTCATCTTTCACAAGTCTTGCCAACTATGTGGCCAGCACAAGCAGATACCCATTACTGACCAACCCTCCACAGCTTCTCTGTAACCACCAAAGAAAAATAAAAGGCATGCAGAAGCCCCACAGCCTTCATCTTCTACTCATTGGAAGAAATTAGCTATGTCACTAACCTCCACCCAGGCAATTCCTCAATGCTGCAACTTGGAAATGAGATGCAATGCTACAGAATCAGTATGGTTTGGGTTGGCAGGGGCCTTTATAATCATCTAGTTCCAGCCTCCCTTCCACTACACCAGGTTGCTCACAGCCCCACGCAGCCTGGCCTTGAGTGCTTCCAGGCTGGGGGCATCCATAACCTCTGGGCAACCTATTCCAATGCATCACCACCCTCACAGTAAAGAATTTTTTTCCTAATATCAGGTCTAAACCGACCCTCTTCCAGTTTAAAACCATTTTTGTCACCCTGTTGCTACATGCCCTTATACAAAGTCCCTCTTCAGCTTTCCTATAGCCCCCTTCAGGTCCTGGAAGGCTGCTATAAAGTCTCCCCAGAGCCTTCTCTTCTCCAGGCTGAAGAGCCCCAACTCTCTCAGTCTATCCTCATAAGGGAGGTGGCTCCAGCCCTATGATCATCCCGATGGCCCTCCTCTGGCCTAACTTCAACGAGGTAGGACTACCAGAACAGCCAGGGCTGTGTCTGAGCACTGGAGCAGCATCCACCCCCTCTGCTGCACACCTACAGGTCTCAACTTCCCTCTCCCCCAAAGAACTTTGGCTCTGTTTAATAATCAGGTTTTAGTCCTGCACTGAGATGGCAAGGGAGATAAAGTCAAGGCAAGCTAAATCCCCTGCAGTATGTTTCTATCCCTACAACAAGAGCTGGTGGCAGTGACAGAGATCAGAGGATAAGCACAGCTCTGCCATGGTTCAGCAGCCCTCGCTCTATGGAGTCTGATGACTGTATTTCTCAGTGCCTGCAGGGTGCAGGCTCAGCTCGGGGCTCTGCGTCTCTCAACCCACCCTTTTTGGGAAGGTGTTGCACTGATGGAGGGACCTGACCAGACGGCTCCAAAGTGCTGGAGGAACAGAGACAAACATCTCTGCCACAGCAAAAGCAGCACAGTTGATGAGGACAGGAGGTCTGAAAGTAAAGGAAATTAAACCCAAAACAAAGCACAGAGCAGGAAAGGGCATTTGTAACTACAAAACGATTCCCTCACTTTTGTCGGCGTTCGCTCTCAATTCTGTAAGAGTTAAAGGCCGCCAAGTAATAGGCGCTGCCGAGTTCTCCCCTGGGTCGCAGCCAAGGCCACTAACCCTGCTATTAGAGGCCTGACAAGCTTTGTCAATGCAATCTGCTGAACGCCGTGAGTGACAAGCGATCAATATTCTCCACTCTCATGGGTCATCACAGGTGACAGAGGCCTAAGTAATAAAACAGCCCTGGCTGCCTCCTCTAACTTAAATGCTTCCCCAGCCACAATATTTCTTTTTTGTCTAAGCGCCTCTAGCTAAATTTCTCATAGATCGAACCATCTGATGGGGTGGAGGTTCTGAGGAATTGCAATGTGTCTGAATTGATGCTAGCCGGCGAAAGCTCAGTAGACTGGAGAAACAGGTTCAAATAAATCGAAAATGACTGGCTACAGAGTTGTAATCTGCCAGCATCAGGCCTGTAGCAACAAGGCAATATGAGGAAAGCACGTTGGCAATGCGGCAGCTCCAAGCCACCTGCCAGCCCCAAATCAGCTTCCCAGCTTACAGTGTTTTGAAGACAGGCTCACTTGCTCCGTGACACTCCTGCCTATTTTTTTTTTTTTTCCCCCCTCTCATTCTTTCCTATTTTGTAAACTGTTGTCAGAATTACTGGCAGCAACTCTATAAAACTGCACTGCAGTGTTAACAGAAAAGAAAGGAAGGTTGCTTTCTACCCCGGCACATCTGAAGGACGTACTGATGGGACTGAAGTTCACAGGGGCATTTGAAGCAGCCAGAAGCACTCACCAGACAGTTATTGACAGCGTGAAAACAGAAATCCACTCCTTTCTAAATGTAGCACGTTGAAATGAGTGTGTAAATTTGACAGGAATCAGCTGCTCTGTTACAACTGCCCACTCTTAACCCCAGCCACGATCCACTGGGATGGATGCAGGGTAAGCTGCCCTGTATTTATGGTTGTACAAGTATGCACACAGCCAACAGCCACAGAGAATCCCGTTTTCTAAATCCACATATTAGCTTACCATTAAATAACTTGTTCATACAGCTGTATGCTAAGTAAGGGCTTAGACAGGCTTCAGAAAAAGCAGTTCAGTACCCAAATTTAAGACAGATGAGGAGAAAAGCATGTTTCAGTCCTTATCAAAATCCTGTCCCGCTTCTTGCTGTCAATAACTATTATGGACGTGAGCCACTAATGTCCATCTGGGATCTGAATGTTTTCCAGTTTTTTTTCAGATGTTCAGAACCAGTTTTTATGGAGAGTAATCTCTTTAACCAGACAGCTTGCAAACATTGAGTTCTGCTGCACTCCCATGAGACAGGCAAGCAATAGGCACAATTCACTGGTGAGCAAACCAAGGCACACAAAGGAGAGCAGGAGGCACAACTGGACAAAAAGCCCAACGGGAACACAATTTCACACTTGAAACTTTGAACATCAAATACGTCCTGGAAAAGACTCTCATCGAGGGGATGACTGTCAGCTGGAGAACTGTTTGAACAGGTGGTACGATGAGGCTGTGCTGCTTGGAAATAATTGGTGCACTGTTTACACACTGTTCTCAGCAGTCTAAGCCAAGATAAAAATAGACTACAATGCTCAAGATTTGCTTTTTGCACATCTTCATCCTCTTTCATTAAAAAGAGTAAACCAAATGCACAATTGTACTTAAAGCATTCTGCCAGCTATATATGATAAACACAGCACTTTCCTAAATACAAAAAAGGAACTCTGCACACTTGTGTGAGTATAGTATAGTTCCCCAGGTGAGTCGGAGAGAGCAGAAATAATCTATCAGCAGGTTGTTGGGTTATTTTTTTAGTGTATGCATGGGGGGATTGACCTGGAAAGAATGGCCTGAAACAGGGAAAAATAAAGTCAGTGTGTGTGATAATGTCAGAATACATAAAGGGCTATCAAGTAAACCATCCTCTATCTAAAAGATGCCAGGACCTTTTCACAGCAGAAGCTTACAACATGGAGATGGGAATACTGTGACATCTTTTGGAATATGCAAAAAAAAGATGAGAAAGCACACTTCATAAAGGAAAACTGCTCTAACTCTTGGGATGAAATGAGATGTCTAATAAAGAAAAGGTCAATATTCTAAAGTAGGATTTGGTTCCTCAACACGCTTGACTGCTGGCCAACTAAACC
Source organism: Meleagris gallopavo (assembly GCF_905368555.1). Lineage (NCBI taxonomy): Eukaryota > Metazoa > Chordata > Aves > Galliformes > Phasianidae > Meleagris > Meleagris gallopavo. The sequence continues at coordinate 1,735,820 of NC_139424.1, forward strand.
AGCTGGACAAGCAATGGAGAACAGCATGTGGGAAGGATGTATTTCAGACCAAAGTAATCTTTTTAGTCATTAAATACAGCTGATTTCCTAAATGATGAGATGGTTGGCTGTTCCAATGTCAATGCTGAGGAAAGACTAAAGGAGAAGAGTTATATTAAGACATAAATTAGCATATAAATACAGAACTAGTCTGGAGACAATCCATAGGATTCAAGGGGACAACCTGATTGAGCAGTTGCAATAATTCAGAACAAATCACCAAACCCAACACCTTCTGACAAGCATCAGTGCTGGACCAAGATTGTAGGGCAGGTCAGCTGTAAGGAGTGCAGCAGCACATCACAGAAGGAAGTGCCACGCTTTACTGCACACCCACCCTCCTGGTCCTGTTGCAATTAAAAGCCCATTTTGCACCGCACAGTGTGATTCTCTGCTAGCTGTATGCTGCACATTCTCTCGCTGTTCAGGAGTACATTCCTCCTCATCTTTAGATGCAGATATAACACATAAAAATAGGGTGAGATTAAAAAAAATTAAAAAGTGTTTTTATTTCTTCTCTTATGAAATTTATTGCTTATTATATACCAGTCAGCCATTCAACTTCTTCCCCCCCCCCCTTTTTTGGCTTTAGAAGAAGGTATTTGACTTTAAAGATATGACTCCAGATTCATATAAAAATAGAAAAGGAAAGCAGTACGGCAGCAATGAACTGATAGCATTACATATAGCTTTTAACAACCTAATTTATTACTGATGATATAGTCATTAACGTACTCTGAACATGCACAATCAACTCCTCTTCAACGAAGAAGTAACTGGGGAGACTCATCCAACTTGCTTCAGAAAGTTGTGCCCCGGGAGACTTACATGTCATCTACCCTTAGATTTATCCACAGCTGAAGGAGATGTTTTAAAACACATCTTCTTGTTATTCTTTTAAGAGATTGTTCCCTCGATGCTGAGCCCTGAAAGTTTAGCAGATCTTATTACCAAGAAGGAGCTAAACTGAAGCAATTGGTATAATGGTTGCTACACTGTGGGTACAACTTGCTTGCCATGTTCTGTTCTCATCCACTTTCATCTCCAGTGTTTCTATGAGCATGAGAAATTACTGATATGTTTCTTCTTGTTGGCAAGAAAAGGAAAAAATAGACTTTGCAAAGCACAGGGAGAGCAAATATAGGATAAAACTCATTGGGACCAATTCACATGGCACTGTGGGAAGATAAGAGAAACAGCCGAGTCAGAAAAGCAACACAAAAAGAAATCCAGTTTCCCAGCAAAGAGGATCTATAACTGGCATAATACTGACTAATACCAGAAAAGAACTTTCTAAGAGCCACCACACTTCTCTCTTTGTGACCCCACTGATGTGCTGATGCCTTTGGTAGAAGTTCCCAACACACGCCAGGCTTGGGCTCCGCATGCAGCCACGGTGTCTGGGATGATACAGTCCTACACAAATCAGCACTAGCTCAGGAATTTCAGGAGTTCCTGCCCCACAGAGCCATCAGAAACCATTACCTAGAAAACAAATCGCTTCTTAGGGCATGAGGTGGAGGACAGAGCCAAAAAACAGGCAAAAGAAGTACAATTTAAATAGCATGGGAGTGCTAGATTATCCCTCAGTGTGTGATGGGAAGGTGTATCGTTTAGCAAAAAGCAGCTGCAAGAAAAAGCAAATAACCATTATTTTCACCTATTTTTTATGTGAGCCCAGAAAACTGAGTGGTAGGAAGTGTTGTTTTCATGTGTCATGCCTATAAATCATTGCTCTCTCATCCTGGGGACGGGTTAGCAATACCTGTAGCAGCACCACAGCTAGACTTCTTGCAAAGAGAAAGGCATGATGGAGTTCTGGATCTGTTCACTTCTACACACCAACTACAGCGCTCACAGGGCAGAAGAAATATTTGAGGCTGAGGAAGACAACACCTTTTCTTGCTTGGCAAACTGCCTTCTCATCCTTACTGAGCTTCATCAAGTATGTATCATTTATGTGCTGGGAGGTGAACTGCAGTGAAACTTGTGTCAGCGTTTCCATTAGTGACCAGTTCTAAAGGGTTTAAATACTCTGATCTAAAAAGGCAACACAGAGTTTCCATGTATAGGACATAGCCAAGAAGAGACTTTGTTTTCTTTCCATGGACGTATAGGAAATACTTATTAGTTTAGATCAGCTGATGGTTTCACTTCCCTCTTTTGAGACATCATCTACAAGGGGAAAAAGAAGTCAAAGATCAAGTCGCTCTAAGGGCTGGCACTCAGACACAACCACAGTTCAGGCAGCTTCTGCCCCATCTCAAGGCAGGTTTTCCTTTGTCACAGCCCTCCGGTGTGACTGCTGTTCTGAAAGTGTGAGGCTGGAAGGCAGCTTACAGATCCCATCATGTACACAAGAAGGACCATCCATAAGCTGTGCAAGTCTTCACTTTAAATGTCTTTCAAGCCCATGTTTACTTAAGATAGCATTATTTGACCACATATATTTGTGATCTAATTCAGCCAAAGTGCTGCTCGATCCTATAGGAATAAGACAAGGACATCCCATATGGTGGCAAGGTAGAAAAAGCTTCTCCAGTGTAAACCACCTATGACCTCTGCAATAATAAATTCCTCTGAAAATGACTGGGCAAAGTCCTGGAGACTGTGCGTAGTGAAGATAAACAGCCCTCTTCGTCCTTCAGGCCAGAAGTGGCCATTGTATGGAGCTTGCCCAAAGGATTAGCACTGCCATTATTATTTGTGTTATATGAGCTATTTCAGGAGCTAATTGACCTCAGCACAAAAGCCGGGTGAGAAAGGCTTTTGTATCTAATAGAATGAGCAATACAGAAAAAGGGTAAGGTTCTTTGAGCAACTGGGCCACAGTATACAGACACTGACTCAGTTTTAGCTGACAGCATCAAGCAGGGCAATCTAGTCTCCCCAGTTAGCATTAAATCAGCCTGGTATAAACGAGCCCATGACAGAACACGGAGAAATTGTACTTGCTAAAAGGATAACTGAGGATAACTGCCTCGTGAAGCATAAATATTGAAGATGTTCAGAATCTTTCAGTCCTCAAGCTGACGGTTCCTAGCAAGAGCTGGGCAGGAAGAAGTATTGGATACTCCCATCTATGTTCACTCATTGAGAGTACACTGGTAAATGTCAGTATGTGCATAAGGTATTCTAAAATTATACATGTATTTTCCCTCCCTCCCTCAAAGGCCTAATGCTGGGGCGGGGAAGAAGTAATGACACTGAGAAATCCTGAAATGATGCTCTTAACCACTCAAGGATTTGATACAGCAAGAAAACATGAAGACATTTTCTCTAGGACGACAGACGTCTGAGAAGGAGGACATACTAAGGCTGAAGGAGGCTGTAGGATAAGATTATCCAAAATTAAACTATTCATCACCAAATTTGCTCATGAAGAATGATATGTTTAGGAGAAAAAAGCAAAGCTGAACTTAGAGCTAAACATTTTTCAGCATTTAGTCAGCACTTGGCAAACAGGTTCTATCTCAAAGTCGGAGCAAAACAGATAAGGTGAAAAAAAATCAACTTACAGAGGTTATTAACCTTTCTGAAGCCACTGAAAAAGCTGCTGCAACATAATTCATCATGGGCTCTCAGCTGAATATGATGCACAAAATAACAGATATGCAAATTAGAAATAATCATATTTGTCATTTACTTGTTGAATCTACACGGACTTTTCATGGCACTGTCCAAAGTTGCCACAAGCATTAAGGCATAAAACAAAGTTCTGCTAGGAAAAAGCAGAAGAATGGCAGGTGCTTCAATAGTGGGCTAACGGCAAAGGAAAGACGATGGTGTGGGCGGTGTGCGTGTCCCTCCAGCACACAAGAGCTGCCCTGACCTGTGTCCCCTGTCCCCAGGACAAAGGCTATGGCAGATGGAAAGAGTTAACGGCAGTCATTGTTCCTGGGGCTCTCCAAACAATGCCAACCTACTTAGCAGAGTTAATTTTTTAAGCGCGCTTATTTCCATGAAGCAAATCCAATGTGTAATTCCAGGATTAGTCTGGAAACTAAGAAGCTTTCTGCTTTCGGCAAAGTTAGTTTCCATTTCAAAGTTTAGTTAAACCAACTCAAGTTCATCAAGCCCCGTAATTGCACTGTTTCACATGTGGGTACATCTATTATAGGTAGACAGATCAACAAAATAAAATACATCTGATTTTAACACTGAAAGAGGATTACTTAACATTTCCTTTTACTCAAATGGACAAGAAAAATGCAGATGGAAAGAAGGATTCAGAACTAAAGGGCACACCTAACAGGGGGCTTGACTCCTACAGAGCACTGACTTGTGTGATTACCTCAGAAAGGAAAGAACCAAAACCAGCATTCATCTGAAATGGGATAAGCACGCAGAACTGTCATCTAAAACTGTCTTGGATTTGCTATTAAAGTTAGCACATCCATAAAAATTAAGGCTGTGCTTTTTTGTGTACAAAAAAGAAATAAAATAACCCTCAAGTCCACTTTTCTTCCCAGTATCAATGTTATCATATATTTTAAGCAACTAATAGGAGCCCATAACAGCACAGACGCTTGGCAATCACAGAATGATCATCACTGGAAAAGACCTCTAAGATCTTGTGCAACCATTCACACGTACAATGGCATTTTCACAAGGATGGAAGTTTCTTGGTAGTGCCGTGCTACTCTGTGTCTGTTCATCTGCGAGTACATTCCACTGAATTATTCTCTGTGTTAGGGTGACTGGTTTTGGAGAAGCTCAAGACTCTAATGGTAGATTACAAAAGGTTACTTAAGGATTTTCCAACCTCTTTCCAGCTGCCTTAAGTCTACAGGATAAAGCTCCCTTGGCCCAAAGCAGGGCTAGCTCATAGCAACTTTTAATCACCGTCTGTACATCACACAGCTTCTCTGCGTTACTGACTGCTCACTGCATGCCTCCAAAATCAAAGGTATAAGTGCACACTACACGGAATGGCTTACATTAGTGCCATTAATTCCTACTTTCAGCATAATCCTTCATCTGGGAGTTATTCCAAAACATAGGAGTTAATGACACTAATATAAACCATCCCAACGTAGCATGTGTTTCTTAGCTTTTATTCCCATGACTAAATGTCTTTTTAATGCACTTTTATTTACCACGATGGAAATAGTTTTTCCTGCTTTACTCTATCAGAAGTCTGGGTCTGTCACATTAACCCTTTTCTGAGCAAAGCTCTGCAGACATCTTTCCCATTACGATTACAAAATTAAAACCTTATGCAGACATTCCAGCAGTGAACTACAGCCCTTTCAAGTGCTGAAAGACCTAATGGAAACCCTGCAAAGGAACAATGTTAATTGCCAGAAAGGCTTAGGAAACCTTCCCATGACAAAGCACTTGGCCAGGCTGGGAAATGAAAGCCTGGGACTTGGCTGCGTGGGGAGCAGAGAGGCTCTGTCCTGGCAGTGAAGAACACCATTATTCCCTAATGACACTTAAACAACTCAAGAGGGGCAGGGAATGAAGCACCTCCAGGTTGTGAAATATGGGCAGTGAGGAAAATGGCATTAGGGGGATGGAGAAAAGTACTGCTATTCCCCACAAAAGGCGAGCAGAAACTCCAGATGAAAAAAATCCACCCTACTTTTTCAGTACGAGAAGTGGTCAAGGAGAAAAAAGCCCATTAAGAAGTAATGAAAAGAAACAAACATACATTGTTTCTGTTCTGCTTTATCCACTTTCCCAGTCCTCAGAACAGAGACAATTTTGTACTCATTTAGATTTAACTTCACCTGTTCTCCTTTCACTCCCAGTCTGAAATACCCTTTCAGCACGGCACTGATAGGAATTGAACTCCTCCATTCACAGTACAGGAGATTCACTGGACAAGCCCTGGCTCTGCGCACTTCCCAGGAATCCCTCCTGCCTCCTGACCAGCCCACAGAAGGCAATTTGAGTTTGATGCCAGAAAGTTCTCAAGAGGTTATCGAGAAGAAAAGGCCATGGGTGTTTGGTATCCATGTGTGCCTGCACGTTGACAATGACTGCACCAACAGCTCCATTCACTGTGATCTGTCCTTCCTCCTGCACCTGAAGACAAGGACTTGAAGACAGACAGTTTTAGATGCATGCATCAGGGCCAGTATTTCCACCTGCTTGGTATGCCCAGAATTCAGTACTGGCGTAAGGGTTTCCTATGCCTTTACATTACTTTATTTAAGCAGTAACACACAGCAGTATTTTGGATCACAAAATTTCCCTTTGCTTTTTGGGAAAATCACCCCTGCTAACTTCTGCTTTAACCCTTTAACTTCTAGTCTCAACCTTCATCCATCTCTACTGGCACTCAGTGTAGGGTCGGTGAAGAAGAGCGTGGATGAGAGGAAGGCTTAGGAAGGAGATGGAAAGTAAACCAAAGGCTACCTTTTTTTTTTTTTTTTTCCTGAATGTTGCAGTAAGAAGTCAACTTTAAACTTGCTGAATTTTTCATTTCATCCTCCCAATTTGCCTAATGCTGCTCAATAAGCAATTAGCAAACCCTTTGTAAAGCCTTTTAAATAAAATATATAGAGCTATCATTAAACTGTGCTTGGTTTTCTTCTCAAATGTTTCCATGAAGGAAATGCCTTTCAGTGTTTCCCTCAGTGACATGGTACTTCATCAAGCTAGCAATTCAGAGGGCAGTATTTCTACCCTGTCATATAGTACATAAACACACTGCGTACGAGCAGCATAAACATGGAACGGTTGCCAAAATAAAACTACATTTCTTAAATCTGAGAATATCTGACAGTTCCGAAGAGACACAAGTAATATGGGGGACCAGCTGCCTAAGAAGCCCACAGACTTGGGTCTACGAGGCGGATTTCTTCAGTAAATTTAGGCTAAATCCTCACTGCAGAAGATGTCTACTGATATCTTCTGCTAAGACTTCGAAAAGCACAAAAGTGTTTCAAGGTTCCCAGTTTTTATTAATGGAGAGATCTATTTCAAAAATGTCTCCATTAAGTAAATTCCTGCATCTGATTAGTTTCTTACAGTAAAGATCATTTATCCTTTGGGTTTCAATTTGGAACATAAGAGCTCGAGCTTGAGATTTATGTGGGGAACAGGGCGGATAAGAAGAAATAAGTTTCTAATTTAAATAGAAAATGTTTTGAATATTAATCGGTTGATCTTAAGGGTTCAGTGATGAGTGCCACAGGCAGAGAGTTTGCTCTTTGGGGTGGATGCCTCTTAGGGGAACTCGGAGGGAATGCAAACCTCTAAACATCACCGATCTGTCACCACAATCGCCAGAAAATCGGTTCTCATCAGTGAGATTTTAATTCTGGCAGAGATATAACAAAGGCACAGGAAGGGTGAATGTAGGAGTTCTGACAGAAAATGAAAGGAAGGAAGAATAAGATGCAGAAGTAACCTTAGCTCTTTTAGTAAACTATGCTTAGCTCCAGAAGCTAACAAAAAAACCATGCACTCTACCTAAGTGGTTTTCTCTTACCCATTGGAAGCTATAATGGAACGCGCTCAAAAGAAACAGGCTTTGTTAAGAACATCACATGATGAACATTCACACACGTTTAGCTGATTTATATGGGGCTCTGGAGCTTCAAGGTCTGTTCTTTATTCAAGGTAAGACTGGCAGAGGTGAACAGCTGCAATTCTTCTGCCGCAGTGCCTGGCCTCTCTTTGTACAAGGCAGAAGGGCCAGCGAGAGGAGCCACAATAAAAACCAGCTTTGAATTATCCTAGCACAGGATACCATCTTCCTCAAGACCTTTGCTTCATTATATCTCTGGACCACTGCAGCTCAAACAACATAACTACTTAAGCTATGCATCTGGGTACTCTGCAGATGTGCTTTTCCTTATGATGGGCAAAAAGATCAACATGATTGAATACCAGAACCGGCAGCACGCAAGATGGTGAAGAAAGATGACAGCCTTCAAGTAGCCAGGCTGTATTTTATTTTACGATGATGATGAAAGCAGAATGATCTGAAGCCAGCATGAAGTAGCTGATTTAACTGTGGGCAGCACAGCAATGCTCAGGCCACTGGGGTTGCAGAAGCACGGGCAGAGACAGCTCCCTGCCATTGGTGAATACAAAACGCTTCTGACTCGTTTTGACCACCTCAGTTTTTCCAGCTCTCTGATTGCAGTTTGAGAATTTGCAGCACTTCCTCTCCAAGAGCTATTTGAAAGAGATATTAACTGTGACATTCTTAAGGAAGTGAAATGCAACCTGTAAGCAGAAGTGTCACTGACTTCCAATGAGGATGTGCTCACAAGACTCTGTTGGACACTCTCCCTTAGAAATCCAGAATGAATCTTATGAGATTGTAGGATGGATTTTCTCGCACTCCTAGGGCCACTGTTCTGAAATATGCAGACAGAAAAACTTCTGGAAGAATAAATTGAAAGGCTCAATGCAAAACCATGGAATTACTCTTGGTTCTTTTAGGGGCCAAAACAGTAGAACCAAGGAAGTGTAGAGGTGGTAACGACCATTAATTGCTTGAATGAAGAGGGAGGAAAGAGACTGCTAGCTTGCAAGGACATCACATGTTACAGATAAGAAACATTCAGGTTGTAAACTCTTATTTATATGGGTACCTAAGTGCTACTCCAGGTAAATATAGATCCAGCAAATTGAGATTTAGGACTCTGCTTTTACTTCAAATACTACATCCAGTCCTTCATCAAGCAGTATAGATTTATGCTTGAAAAACTAGCAACCCCGGAACTATTATCTGCCCAGGTACAACTCCATTCAGGGAGCTGCTACCTGCATAGCTGTGCCTTCAGATCCCTCTCACTACCTGTCCCCTCTTGCATCTTCTTTTAAGTCACACTTAACTTGGAAGACTTGTGTGATACAGGATGTAAATGGTTCCTTTGCTTTTTCATTTTTTAGTTTGTTCCTGTCGCTTCTTTCTGGCAGCGCTCACAAAATGATGCCTCATTTCCACACAGTCAAGGAAGCAGATCTGCTTCTAAGGGCCTTACAATCAAAAGGCAGACAGGTGGTCAGGTAGAAGAGATGGAAAAAAAAAAAGAGGGAAGAGAGAAACAACAGCAGTAGAAAGGAAACTGGTTGTCTCCTTCTCCCTCTTGTCACAAAGATCCCCATACAGCCAAGATAAAAAAGCTACCAATGAAAAGTCCTGCTATTCATTTTTGCTGAATAGACAGATCCTAAGAATCCTGTTTTCTTGGCAGTAAAATCATGGAGAAAAAGAAGAATGATGAGTGTTTTAGACTGCTCAAGTATTTCCTGCTGGAAACAGGCTTGAAAATGATGGAATTTTTAAAAATTATGCCTTCAAGGCTGTTGGTATTTTACACATCACACACAATTCTAAAAAAAGGTGACAAACTTTGAAAAAACTAAAAAAAAAAGCCAGAAACTCCTGCAGCCTTCTCTTCTCTTGAGCAAACAGTAAATGAACAGTCTGTCTGTCTTAAGTGCAATATACTCCGCTATCAATTTGTGCACTGGACATTTTTCCCTCAACGTAATAACCCAAAACATAATATAGTATTTATTTAGCTCTACAATTGCATTACAGGTGTTCCAGAGCTTAAAACACAATGAAGACAAATCAAAGAGACCCTGGCAAAGGAGGAAAGGAGCGCATTACAGCAGATGCAGGAAGGCTATGTGAGACAGCAGGAAATGCAAGGGACCACATTTTGTACTCAGGTAAGCAAAAAGAAAGAAGAAAAGGCCAATCCAAGATGTGCAGGCACAGACTGAGGTGTCTGTATCTAGGACAGCACATGGGCTTCTTGGTCTTAGAAAGTTACCAGGTGTAGAACTCTACCTGCTTGCAAATGAGAGATCCTGCTCTTTGCACCCGACACAAGAGGGATGCAGAGCTGCACCGTGTGCCTCCTGAGCACAGCAAGTGGTTTGATGCAGAGTGGACAAGTGCCTGTGCAGCTCACACAGGTATTTGTGTGATCAAAGCTTCACTCACAAAATAGGTCTCTCCATTCTACAGACGGGAAAAAACAAATACCCATAAAGCAAATTAGAATGAGGCTTAGAGTATAGAGCTTATCGTCTAGATCTTGTTATATAAGGATACATTCTGCAGCCATCCAGAGCTTCAGTTCGATTTTCTACGGGAGCTACAAATCTTGCAGCTTCAATTTTCACCACTGGTTAGCACCACCTAAGACTTTATTTTCCAAAAAAGGTTAAATGCACAAGCAGCTCTCTTAACGGAGGGCAAAAAATAAGAACGGCGCATACAATTCCTTTCTTTTATCACCAAAGCCTAGCTCCACCCAGGAATGCTGCAACAGAAATTACCAATAATGGTAATAATAATCCAGAGCTTCTGTGCGTAAGCTGCCTAAAGCCTAAAATAAGCCAAAGGCATGCTGAAGCCACAAAGTTATAGCAGGCTTCCATGTTTCTGCATCCGTGTCTTACTAGAAAATTTCGTTTTTCAAATACACTTATGCTAAACTCTAATTTATGTATAACCTAATATCCCTTATTATGTTTTAAGAACAGCTGCTACTAATTATGGCTACTATCTTCAGCTCACTTTACATTTACAAAAAAAGCCTTTTGTAAGTTTACATATACGTCTTTGTGGGTTTAAATCCATTAATATTGCAGGGATTATACTCACCTGGAACTATATTCTTCTCTATAAAGCAAACGTGCACGTAATTAAAAGATAACCTCCTTCATTCTTGTCTAACATAGCTGCAACAGGCATCAGACACACCAGTGTTAGTACACAACAGTAACTGACAGAGCTATTGAAAAATAGCTTTTGGCATAGGGAACTGAAGCTCTACAATGCAATTAGACTTATTAATGATATTACCCACAAAGATGCCAACTGTGATGATGCTCTCTGTTGTAAGTGTGCCCTTGTCCTCATACAATGCTCATCTCTTACAAATGCAGATGACAACATCTTCCTAGGCTGCTTTCTAGGCTTTGAGACAGCACTTTATTATTGATAAATGTGCCTGAATTAGAAGCCCCCTCATTCGCCAGTTCTCCTGTTTTAACCTGGTTGTTTTTGCCACTCCTTTTCACTGCTGTTCCATCTTGAGCTGGATCCTTCCAAACAGATCATGACATCCTGGCAACACCTCGCATCTCAGCGCAGGAATTTGGCCATCACTTTTCGGAGACTATAAACATCTTCTCCTACCCATCTTTCCACCACGAGGCATTTTTCTGTTATTCCTGCCCCTTAGCAGCTGTGATTTTGTAAGATTTCACTCAACCATGAGAAAGCACTGAGCGGAACCACCAATACAGCTCTGCACCCTTGCTGCACCACAGTGTCCATCCACATCTGTGTCACCTCTTGAGAGCATGAGTTGCTCCAAGTGAGGCTGAGCTAGCTTGGCACTGGGTACCAGCCCCCAGAGAACCACCAGTGATGGCACACTGCTTCCAGTCATAGTCTGGCAGTTTCCAGTACCAAACTGGACGTTTTCCTATATGGATATCAGGCATGGTGATGGTGGGGTGAAAGGACAACTCAGAACAAAAAGATAACAAGTTTTGCAAGCATACACATGGATGTAAGCTTACTCTGGCAAGATAAAGCAAACTGTCACCTTTCTAATAAGCCTTACCCCCAGCACATCCTTTTGTAAAACAAGCTGGCCAGACATTTATCCTGGCCAGGGCAGAGATGACTTTATTTTTGATGCAGGTTGGCAGGAAGGGAGACAAGGAGGCTGAGCTGCTACGTGTTTGCAATGAAAGTAGAGAAACCAAGTGTTCTTCTTATGCTATCTTCAGCAGCTGAACAGAGCAGGAAGGCTGCAACGTTCATTTGTAAGTCAGGACACCGACACGCACTCTCCCACACTACAGCTCAAGGCCCATAGATCATTTTTAGCTGATTTTTTTTTTTTTTTTTTTTTCCCAGAGCCTGCAAGATCTCAGAACTTTGGAGCAATTAAAATTCACTCAATTTCCATCACCTGTTCAGCTGTATTGTCCAAAAAATCTGCGCACAGTTTATTCAGCATGGCTTATATGTCTTAAACATGGAAAGAAACTGTACAAACAAATCCTTCTAAGGAAATCTATGGGTTTTAAAATACTGAACTACACTAAATTCTGGAAGAGAGCGCGCTATCAACTCTTACACTTAGAAAGTAATTAAGACTGAGTAAATGAAAAATGCTCCAAGAGCTTGGTATTTCCAGCAGCCAGGCCTCCTTTTTTTTTTTTTTTTTGGCATGAATTCTCCTTTTTTTTTTTCCAGCCCTTCCAAGTGAATACTGCACTCGAGGGCCTGAAAGGGGTAACGGCCAAGATGGGAGCTCCCATAGGTGTGCTGGTGCACAACAGGTATCACAGCTGTCCTCCATCACAGCAGCACACCACGGACATGGGCGGCCGTGCGCTTGACCCCTTCCCTCCTCATCGCATGCCCATCAATCTCCCCCCGCCACGGGCTCCAGGATTGACTGATTATATTTATCACACTTGTAGTTCACAGGGCAATGGTTTAAATTTCATTCAATACACTCCATCTGGGAGCGCTTTTAAAACACACCCACAAGCACATTTCTCCCTCTCACCCGCACCCCCGCAGCGAGCAGCCATCTGTACTCTGGAAACAAATCCTAAAAAATTATTCTAAATTAAAAACTCATTTTAAAAGAAAAGTAGTATTAAACTGTTTTATAAACATAATAAACCACAGTAAGCCTTGGTTGCAATAAATATCCAATTCTTGCCTACAGCTATTAGAATCCACAAGCGTATTTTTAAGTTTGCTAGCAAACAGTATATTTATTCTGACCATGATTTGTCTTCTGTGGTTTAATGCTCTCTCATGTTTCTTTCATATGTTTACAGAGGTGGGGAAAGAGAAGAGAGAGAGAAAGCAGGCTGTCCTGAAATGTTACAGATTCCTGTAAGCCATAATGACTCTCTGAAGATCTGCCACTTCTTCACAACAGGGCCTGGCTCAGCCTCAGGACAACAGTATCCACAGACACGTACTGCCCTTTTCCCTTGCTTCATTCACAATTGATTAAATTCGGTCAAATTAGTTAGGGAAAAAGAAAATTAAAAGGAGAACAAAAGCAAGTTGTAGTATACCATGCAGATTGTGAAGAGGCACCACGGTGGGAATTTGCTTCCTTTGGCAGAGTTGCGACCTACAAAAAGAAGTGGACTTGTTGGGGAGGGGAAGGGACAGAGTGACTGAAGACAGGTGGTCTCAGTAAGAAAATAAACATTAAATGATACAGTCATGGGCAGGGGAATGGTGGTTTAGCTTCATGAGACTATGATGCACGGGGCATCAACGGGCTACTCCATAAAAAGAAATCAGGAAGCAAATCAATTATTGTTTTTTGTATGGGACAAACTATATATTCTTAACATCCCAACAGATGAACAACACTGCAGATTTGGCCTGCTGGTAAATTCAGATGACTGTTAAGGAAAAAAAACAGCGTTCACAGCCTGGCTGCCATGCTACCTCAGCAGCAACAGGAATCCCACAGGACCCGCTGCCAGTACCATCACAGCCCAGAGATGAGGAAGGAACAAGGGCTAGCCCCAGTACTGCACCAGTGCAATCCCTTGATGGGAGCCAGCAGCAGGCCAGAAATCCCAAGGCTGTTTGTGTGACCTCATGGCCGTGGGGCACAGATAGAAGAGAAGATGCCCACGTTCTTCCTCAACCAATAACTCAGCCACTTCTGTTATGGCTCCACAGACTTAAATGAAAAAACTCTGCCGTGCAGTGATTTCAGAAAAGAAGTACAGTTGATCTTTATCAGATGTTTTAGGCTGCAGTTTTATAAACAGATGGAACATGCCTCAACTAACACCTGCAAGAGAAGTCCTCTTGACTTCAAGGAGTTTTATGCAGGTAAACCCCTTTCACAAGACCTCATATGGAAAAACTGTGCAGTACTGCCTGCTTGTGCCTCGTGAAATCACTAGATTTTTATTGTATTTAATTGTTATTAGTTACCTTGCCTAGGCGTGATCTGATTAAAACAAAGCTGGTCTGCTCAAGAGTATCCAAAAAGGACACCTTTCATGCAAGAATTGCACCAGGGACCATTTGATTAAGTACTGTGAACATTTCTACATGTGTATTATAAAGAAAATCAACACAGTAAGTTTAACTATAAAGCTGTTCCTTCCTGTTTAAGGACGATTACATCTCACAATGTGTAACTAACGTTAAGTTAGATTTTTATTGACTGAAGTTTATAATACTACCAAGCATTACCAAGAGGAAGAAAAAGGAAGTGAAGGAGAGCAAGGATGTCATAACAAAAGCCTGCACTAAAGAATTTACAAGGAAGAAGAACAAACATCCTCTTTGGGAATTACTCTGGCAACACAACAAAGAATTATAGCACATAAACTAAGGTTACATAAACAGGCTAATAAAACCTGGGACTGATATATGTAGAATAGACATCTTGTAGTGCACTTCCATGGATAACAGTTTCGACTCAGAAAAGCAACCATGCTGTAATTAGTAAAAAAATAACAAATGTACATCTCATCCAAAAAGGGGAAAATAACAAAAAGCCATAGATAAATGACCTCAAACAATGAAATAGTTCTTTTCTTCTTAGAGGGAGATACATAAAAAAATGGAATGGAAAACATCAGTCTTCCCTGAAAAATAACAAAGATTCCCCTACTCTTTTAATGCAAAACTTCAGTTCCCTGAAAGCAGGATGACCTCTGCAACAAGATAAAGCAAGAATCACGCATCACAACACCTGGCAAGGTTCAGCTCTGCGCATCATGTAGGATAGAGACAATTTTTTTCCAATCATGGAGTAATCTCTCCTTCTGCATGTTTTACTCAGGTTTGTGACAAAACCAACTTCGGAACAAAGCCAGAAAACAACAGCTCAGTGTACAAAGCCAATGGAGAATAATATCAGCCGCTCCTCCTCGCACACCAGGCCTTCAAATCCTGCACACCATCCTCTCACTTTGCTCAGCAGCCACTTCAGCTAAGTACCTTATTGACATGTATTACCGTTTCCCTCATCTTGCAGGGCCCAATCACCAGGATGGCTGAAGAAGTGAGTCCTTTGTGCAATCTGTCCCGCAATTATGGTCAACAGCATCTCAGGGAAGGGGCGGAGGACATGTGATGCCAACATGTACACAGAGATTCACGTGATCCCACACAACCCGTGGCTGAACCAGATGCCTGATTTACGCAGATGCCACACAACCAGCACCACAGCTCTTTGCGATGGCTCATTTTGTTTGCAGTTGCTGTTTTTCTCCCCTCCACCATACACAAAAGCTACAAAACCAGCACTGATGTTTGCTTTGTTGTCACCATCACTTTCAGGTACCTGAAACCTCATAATTGGACTCTAACACACAAAGCAGGACAGGGTCAACAAAATAAAGGCGGGCCAAGGAGAGGGAAGGGACTCTGTTTTCCACTGCAGATTAACAAAACCAGAAATGTACTTGGGATAACTGGATCCCCAGGTGGGTTCCAAGAGGGCTGAGCGCAGCAGGGCGGATCTGTACAGATGTTAGCATGGCCCAACGAGGCCTTGTGGGGTCTGTGTGCCACCACAGCCCGTGCTGATGCTGGCCTCCATCCCCCAGCCCACAGCCTTTTATGAGCTTTCATCAAGCCTCATGGAGAATAGGGCAAGGTAATTGGTGAGGCTCGTTTAAAACAGATTCTCCCGGAGAAAATTCCAGAAGGAGAGGACTTGAAACAGAACTAAAGAGTGCCATCTACTGCAAAAAGTCGGAGAAACCTCAAACCCTGTGAGAGAGCGGTGGGGTCAGTGGGAGTGCAGGCTGTGGCACAGCGTGGGCACGGGATTGGGGGCTGCCTGTGGGAAACAAGGCAGGGCTCAATGCATGGATGGCCCGCTGCCCACCTGATGGGGTTTTCCAGATCTGGCTGGGGTCCTGCTGGAGATGCACTGGTAGCTGCAGTGTGGTGGTTGGGCTCAGCTTTGCATGGGCCCAGGGCTGCCTGGGTCCCAGTGGAGCGAAGTGGGGAGGCAGGAGGCTGTGCAGCTTCGTCTGCTCACAGGAATATTCTCACAGTGCTTTTTCTCCAGCGTGCAGGAGAGCACCTTAGAGCGTGCTTGCTTAACGAGACTGAACGAGTGAGGTTTAGAACTTCAGAGGTTTCCACAGCGCTGAGAGTAAAGCAGTGGTTAGAGCTCACTGAATCACTGTGACACTGAAGAGAGGGGTTGGTTCAAGGAAGGGGGAAGGGCCTAAGGGCAAAGCCAAGTTCCAGACATCACCCAACCTACCCCTCCAGGAGCCAAGTCCTGGCAGGACAGCTGGTACTCACAACCATCCTGTAACACTGCACTGTGCCACCACTGCAGCCTCCTCTCCTCCTGCACAATGCAGAAGCACCCACTGATAACCCCATTAACCAGCCTGCACCGGCACAGCCCCACCTGCTTTTGCAGTTCTTGCCTTTCAGTCCTTTCCCCTTCGAGTGCCTGGCTTGCATACGCCTGGTAAGCAGCCTGCAGATGGTGCTACCGACCAGCTTTTCCCCAACTCCATAACTGCTTCCTTTCAACCTAAGGGGAAAAAAGCATTCAGGCTGCACTACACACACTGAAGGGAACTGCTCACTTCCGTCTCTTTTCCTCAGCTTTCTATTCTCCATAACACCTACGGTTTCTGACTGCATGGAACCTGGCAGTAATCACCCAGAGCAATTAAAGAGAATTCTGTGAAAGCAATTGTTGTTCGATGGAATTCTAGGCCAAACAATAATGTTGCTTGTAGGCATTTTCTTTACCCATGAAAAAACCCACCCTTGTGCAAAGGCACAAGTATGACCAAGGAGTCCCCAGTGCGCAGCAATGCTTCAGCATCACTCGTGCACTGTGTGTGCGCTCACCTCTAACCTGCTCTCGATCTTTCTTCAGCCTGCCATGGGGGGCATATGAGTAGAATTGCTCATAACCAAACTGGAGCTCTTCATCTTGCATCTGGCTCTATTAGTAGTACGATTTAACCCTTATTGATTTGCTTTAAGGTTGCAAGCTTCAGAACCAGCATCAAATCTCACATTCAAAAGTCCTCAAATAAAAGGAAAAAAGCATGATTTTACTCTAAGGGAAGAAAACTCCTCAAACTTCCTGCAGTTGGATATTGTATTTATGTGAAAACCCTCCACCGCTTGCTTTGAAGTAACTTTCATTGGGGTAGTTTCCTCAAGCACAACTGAAATACATTATGGCAGAACTCGCTTCTCCAGTAGTAGAGAAAATCACTGTACTCAGAAATCCTCTTAAAACTAACGACAGCTGAAGAAGTTGAGCTGCCTTAATAAACTGGGCTGCTTTTATGGCTTTATCCCATGAGACGCCAAGCACTCCTGCTCCAGCTCAGCACAGTCCTTCAGGACAAGCTTGAGTTCAAATACAGAAAGGGTTTTGTTCAAGAATATGGTGCTGCTCAGGGGCCTAAGGTTAAGCACACGTTTAAGCACTTTGCTAGACTTGGACCAACGCTCACAAAGATCAATCTCTTATTTTAGAGCTTATGTATACCGAGCAGTTTACATTACGACTGTCAAAACTCCGGCTTCTTCTGCAAGAGAAACATTACATCAAGCATAAAATCCATAATGCTTTCTGGTTTCGAAAACCTAAAGATGTTATACTGAAAGTAGAGGTCTGTTTGTAGTAAATGGACATCTAATAATGACTTATTAAAAAAATTCTCAGGGAAATTTCATAAATAAAGCCAAGTTCTGAATCTTCCTGAGCACTTCACATTTCACAGAAGGAGATGGCAACCAAACGTTTTGGTAAACTCCTACTCTAATAGGGTTGTATCACTCAGCTCAGAAATAAAAGAGCATCTATCATAAATAAAAGAGCTTCTCTGAAGCCCAGAGAAGGATCTCACTTCATGGCAATCTCTCACCTCAGACAACTGTTATGTCCAGATGACCCGGTCACTTACTCAAGAGGATGATAGGAGCAAAGAAACCCTCTGGAAGCCTGTCCCCATAGCCTGCCAGCTACAAGCTTCCCCAGCTGCACAGCTTACCAGCCCCAATGGTACTGGGAAGTGGCCATAGAAAGGAGGAGAATGGGAAAAATGAATACATCAAAGGGAAAATACATTTTGCTTGTTTCTAATAATATTCTGAAGTTGTCTCAGATGTCCACTCTGCCATTGTTGAAAGGAAGCAAGAGCATCCAGCTGCCTTGCTATATGCACTGTGAGGACACCAATGCATGCAATTAAGAAGCTAGAAGTCCAAGAGGAGTCCAAGAGACAGTTTGTAGAAATGCTGAAGAAGAAAGAATACTAAATTGCTGTAGATATCTTGAATAAAGTGAGATGTTAGTGCTGGTTAAACAGGCAGTGGTTTCCTCACTTCTTTTAAAATATTTTCTTAATTTCTCTTAACCTCTGTTTGCTGTTTTCCAGTGCACCAAAGGAAGACAATGGTGACAGTTTGTGAATGTTTTTAATCCAGTATCAGAGCAACACATATTAATGTGTTACTGTGTTACAGCAAAAGCTACAAGTACATTCTCTTCCAAAGCCTCAGCAAACAGGCAGCTATGAGGCTTTGGTGTTCTATTACCTACTTAGAACAGTGTGCAAGGGCATGGAGTAGGGATGAGCCCTTCAACCATCAAACTTAAAGCAGTGAGGAATTCTGATAACCCCTATCTTGTTCAGGGCACAAATCATAATGCTGCATTCTGGTGGAGCAGCAATAGTTGCTGCTTCTCCTGTCCCTAGGGTGCAGGGAGTGCTGCTCGATCAGCATAAACCAGGAATATTCACAAGAGCCAGCAGCCACGTGCAGGTTGCCTGGAATCCAATTCACGTGAATTCTGCAGATTATTATTTCTTACTTGCAGATACCTAAAGCCAATAGTTAGGAAGTTTACGTTCCATGAAATTTATGCCAGATGATGTTACATACGCTCATAAACTACATTTACCTGTAGAAGACAGTGAATCCAAAGCATCAAAATGACATCAAATTATTTAGGACAGAGATGTAAACACAGGACAATAGCAAAATTAAGATCAAAAGGTTTCCTGCTACTCAAATCTGTGCCTGTATTTAATTACCTTTCCCTGTTCTATCTTACTGTCACGCGTGGCTTGCTTTAAGCAGACAAATGCAATTGCATGTTTGTTATCATTAGAAGGAAGAATTAACCTCCCACTGGATGTAGAAAGGGTTACGGATACAGAAAGCACACAGGTAAAAGTGCAAAGAAAAGGCAAGAAGATCCACAACTTCCCTCTTGCTCAGAGCTGTGGGTGCCCCATTCCTGGAGGTGCCCCAGGCCATGGGTGGGAGCTGGGCAGCCTGAGCTGGGGGGCACCCAGCCCACACAGGGCTTGGAACTGGGTGGGCTGTAAGGTTCCTTTCAACCCAAGCCAGTCTATGACCCTATGATCTGAATATCCAAACTATTTTGGGGCTAGCGTTGACATTCTTAGCATCGTTCCAGACCAAACAGCTGGAAGAATAAAAGGTTCCTGAAACTATTGCAGTTTATGAGATCATGGGTCTTTCGAAAGGGATTGTTCATAAATCAGGCTTAAGATTTATGGGCAGGATATAGGACTGGACTTTGAGCTCTGTTAGCCATGGATACACAGAGGATTGCAATCAATTTTATGTAAACAACGTTTTCAGGAATTATGGAAAACAGAATGGGCCCCGCTACAGGCACAAATGCTCTCACCATTTGAAGTGAAAATACAACGTTTGACCCTTCTTGATCACTTTTCCCCTCAAACTCTGTTCTTTAGAACTATGGCAGAACCACGGGGCTGCTCAGCATGTCGGGATGGCAGACAGGAAAAGGTTTCTGTCTGCGGCTCAGTTTGGTGCACGCCGTAGATCACAGCTGTCTACATTAGCCAGGCAGCCTCAATCCCCGAGCATTTAACATGCATTTTGTTAACAGGGGTCAGACCTGGACATCAGATTTTTACAAGGACACTTTGCACCTCTGAACCCATGAGCTTCTACACACGTGAAAGAGATGCGTAAACCAAACTCTCAAAGAGATTGGTTGAGAAAGAACTCTTGAGTCAGCCGGAGGAGAGTTCTGTTTGTGTCTCTGCGTTATAAAACAAGCAAACATCACTCATCTCAACACAGAGTAAATGAAGGACAGCCCTGAAATGCTGCCATCCCACTCCCATGACTTTGTCTCACTGGAAAACGTCCCTGTTTATCGAAGTACATAGGAATGCTTTCTTTAAATGCAACTCTTCTGAGGCTTCACCCTCAAAAAACTGGAGGATTTCTCATAACATAAAAGAAAAAAAAAAAAAAAAAAAGGCGAGAACAAGAGAGAATTAAAGGTATGTGCGAATATGTTTCTCAGGCTCTTTATGGCTGATTGAGCTAATTTACTGTGGAATGGGCAGCAGACTATCTTTAGATAAATGCTAATGAGGACGTTAGTGCTTTTTTCAGTCTGGCTGCTACTATTATGCTGAAAGGGAAGGTCAACAGCTAATAAACCCAGTTAACAAGCCATTCTGAACTTCACTTCAGCTTAACACGCTTCAAAGTTGCAGTCATTAAATCCATAGGCTATTAGGAGCTGCCCTCCCGTTTTCAGTATGAGTGAAGGCAAACTTTCAATCTAGTCATTAATTGAATTAACAGACTCTAATCCAGTTTGATGTAGTGTAAATTGAAACACACATAACAGTAAAGATGTGCGTAGGTTTCCCCTTTCCCAGCAGCTTTGTGCCCTACTACTTTTGTCATCATTTCTGTGCATTTCCCATGAAAGGTGCTGTCGTGTATATAACCTTTACCATTAGCTGCTCTTTGATATACGAATATCATTTGCTTTCAAGAAGGTGAAAACAGGCAAAACATAAAGTTCTTGCATCCTAAGAAATGGCTTAGCTTTACTGACACGAAGTGGTAAGCAGGGACCGCAAAACACATTGCCTCCTTTGTGTCTTGTTACGCTTCTCTTCTTTGAAGTACAACAGTATCACACACTTAGCAGACAGAGAACCTTGGGTATGGAGATGTAAGTGAAAAACATTAGGTCGTAGGCAGAAAAAAAAAAGTCTGAGTGTTTTGTTTGCCAGCAAGCTCAATAGTTTCCCTTTAAGTAGTGTGTAGTTGAACCTGTATTGCACACACCAGCCTATTTCCATCAGAAAACAGGTGATGGAAAGCCATAGAAATGCTCCAAAATTTGGCATAAAATCTATTTCTAAAAGGCAAGAATTGCATCACTTTGTAAAACCGTGCGCTTCAGTAAGGGGCTCTGTGTAAGGGAGTGCTGCACACTCAGCCAACCACCCCAGCTACTCCTGGGAGCATCACAGGTAACAGACGGTGAAAAACACAGAATTTAAGCCTGAGTGCTACCTGTGGCTACATTTTAAGCACAGAACTGGACAACTGCCTGGCACTGAAGCTCATTCCTGTGACTGCCTCTGAACTGCGCCCCAGTGAGCCGAGCACTGGGAAATCAATGCATTTTCCCAGTCAAGATGCAGCAGAGGAAGCTGAGGAAGCTCCAGAATGGTTCAATGCAAGATACCAAGCATTTTATGTCCGAATTGGCAATGTGAACTGTTAAACTATCCTAAACCCGCTATGTGGTAACCATTTTAACATTTCACAATTTACATGTCCGTGATGGTGAATAAAAGATCACTGCTGCAAATTTAACATTGAAATCAATTCCAGTGGACAAAAAGTTCTCGTATTGCTTATATATATCCTCATATTTCCAACAGAGGATTGAAAATACCTAGGGCTACTCATTAATCTAACTAAAATTCAAAGGCCAGGACATAGTTATCCACATACAGAGCAGCGGTGGGAGTGGGATGGAGCTTTTCCATGCCTCCAGAGACCATTCACAACACTTCAATATTGACCTGTATATCTGCCCTTCTTTCACAGTCCCAGAGAGGAAATCCAAGCTTCCGTTATTGCAGATACAAAGATATAAAACTACATTCAAAATGCAATCGGACATCTGGAGAGGAAAATGCACGCATATCCAAATCATTGTGTTCTTTCAGAAGCAGAAAAATACAATGGAGCTTTAGAAATAACTAAATATAGTAATTTTGGTTCAGCTGTAATTAGGGAAGAAAAAAGCACGACTTTCCCACATCCCTTTAAGAGTCATCATTCAATGTCACAGCGATATTCAATTATTCCATATAAAGAGTATTTACTTTCTTTTCTGCATTATTATTATATTATCCACTATTTGTATTACGGCAGAATGAGTAGAAATACAGGCCTCCAGCTGAGACTGACAGCCCCCTCCTCTGCTTGCCACTGTGAAGATATACGGCACAAAAGCATCCCTGAACAGCTTTGTATTACTAGAGAAAAGACGAAGTCTGAAAGAAAGGTAAGGTTGGTGTTTCCATTTTATGGGTGGGGAAATTAAGGGAAACTGGAAAAAAAAAAAAAAAAAAGACCTGAGAACTTTACAAATGATTTCACACGAGATTGATTCTGCCTATTGTTCGCAAACAGGTCTTTGTGATTTCTCATGGACACTCTTACAATGCCTAGGCAGGAATTTTAAGCACACATCCAACAAAGCTCACCAAAAGTAGAGCATGACACTGTAAGAGGCATTTCTCCTCAATGGAAACTTCAACATTTGCCCAGGTGAATACAGTGCATGCATTACAGCTCATCTTGGCCAAAGCCCAAAGTGAGTTGGGCCAGGTGCCACCACCGGACCCCTTCCTGTTGAGAGGCAGTGAGACAAGTGAGACCAAGAAGTGCTTGGGAAGGTGAAAGCAAAAACGATGGCAGAACAGACACAGGGAAATCACGCTTATCTAAAAAAAACAAACAAGAAAACAGTACTAAAAAGAAAAAAGGATGGGAGAAGCCCTGATGATGGCCAGGAGGTACACAAGTTCACAGAATGGCCAGGGTTGGAAGGGACCTCAAGGATCATGAAGCTCCAACCCCCTGCCACATGCAGGGCCACCAACCTCCACATTTAATACCAGCCCAGGCTGCCCAGGGCCCCAACCAACCTGGCCTTGAACACCTCCAGGGATGGATGGGGCATCCACAGCCTCTCTGGGCAGCTGTTCCAGCACCTCACCACTCATTGCAAAGAATTTCCCCCTGACATCCAACCTAAATCTTCCTTCCCTCACAATGGGAAAACAGAGATAACGAATGCATCTTCTCGAGTTTTGTGCATCGTAGCAATTTTCAACCAAGATCATTAAAATACATTTCAAACACAGTCCAACCTCAGAAAAAATAAAAACAGGTGTAGTTGTGGTATTGCTCCATGCATATGACAAAAAATGGAAATGAAGAAAAACACGGAATTATACTTAGAAGGGTGTAATAAGACTCAGTGGCTGCAAGGAGGATTTGGGAAGAAAAAAAAAAAAGAAAACCAGGCTATAAATAGCATGCTAATTTTTAACGGAGAGAGTAATTAACCACTAGAACAACTTCCCAAGGACAGCAGTGGATTGCCAATTACAGGCAATTTTAAAGTGAAGACCAGATTTATTTATTTTAAAGATATGCTCCAACAGGAGCTAATTGCATCAACTCCTGCTGCCTGAGTTGTACCGAAGCTCAGACAAAGCGATCCAAGCAGTCTCCTCTGGCACTCAGCTCTCTGATCAGAGCAGACAATCCAGATGAAACGTGGGAAAGGCGAAGCAAACACAAATTTCAATTGCAGCTGTGCAGATACCATCAGTGCTCTGAGAAGGGTCAACATTCCAACTCAGCATCAACTCAATAGAAACTCGGCTGCATGGTAGCATCATTCAGTACGTAGCCCATTCAATTTCACCTTCATGGTAATAGAGAACAGAAATTAGATGGGGCAGCACTACCTTAAAGTGTATTTATTGTGTAAAAGACGCTAAAAGTGATTTTAAA
This sequence comes from Meleagris gallopavo, assembly GCF_905368555.1. Lineage (NCBI taxonomy): Eukaryota > Metazoa > Chordata > Aves > Galliformes > Phasianidae > Meleagris > Meleagris gallopavo. Next base: position 1,759,725 of record NC_139424.1, read on the forward strand.
AGGTGCATGTGAGGCTCCTCATCCATTTGATGGTTGGTTTCCTGCCACATTATGTTTTCTGCCTGCGTCCAACACGTAGCTATTAGCCTTTTCCCACTTCCCAGGGCCTCTTGAACCTGTAAACCAATTTCAGCCAGATGCAGCAGAAGACATTATCAAAGGAATTACATCCTCTGGGCAAACCATGTAAAAGCTGAAGTTCAGCAAACGACCTAACTGAAGAAATGCTGCAGACTGAGACAGCCCTGGGGAACCCAGGGAGAAGGGAGATGGAAACAAAACTGCTCCAGAATGACACACTGCCATTGAGAACAATGGAGGGGAAATGGGAGCAGCAATTTTTCCCATCCCTTGGTGGCAGCAGAGCCACCTACCTTTTGCTGCTGATGGTAAGATGGCACAGGAGCTCTGTCTGACTTCTTGTATTAAATAACAACTCCTCTGTTACCAGGAATCAAATGGTGGTGGGACAGAAGGGAGCAGGCTGATAAACCCAGTAGGCAAGCTACAGACAGCAAAGGCAACTAAAACTCAAAGCATCGCGATTTTTTTTTTCATATTCAGAACAATTCTCCCCTCTCATCTGATGATTTTGAGAGTCTTTGTAACTGATGCCTTTGCAGCTCCTTCCTGTGAAGGCAGGCGACAGCTGAAAAGCACCAGAACAACATGCCAAGGCGTTCTGTTTGCAGCTTCACTGCAATTTGATGTAATAAGTGTTGATCTCAATTCACTAAACATTTGTGTCAATTTGCCACGCGGTCTGGTTTAGTTTTAAGGCATTTCTGTTTAAAAAAAAAAAAAAAAAAAAAGAAGAAGAAAAAAAAAACAGCATTAAGTCATAAATTAATTAGTTGCTTTACAAGCTTAAGGTATGCTGTTACCCTTCCAGCTATCTGTTGAGCTGCATCTCTGCATTTTTGTGCAAAGAACAATTTTCATCATTAAAGAGAAACTTTCAAGAGCTCTAGCAGGAAAGCCCACTGGTGCCAGTAGGTGGTGGAGCATTCCTAAATGCATTATGAACTGTATTTATAGGAGCTGTCTAGTCATTTAATGGGTTCTTGAATGATTTGCTTAGGTGTTTACTTTTACTAAAAGCAGTTTATAACCTCTGCTCTCAGCTCTGAAGTTCCTCTTAAATCATCCTGTAAATATATCACAGGGCAGTAAGAGAGAAGGACTCAAGTTTTCCACCTTGGGTTTTCTTTTCTGTTTATGCTTAGGGATCTGCAGTCTCTCTGTTGTCACAGGAATAGGGCACGATTGACCTCCATATGGTGCAGCACTATTCCCAGATGGATTCAGCTCGGTGCCAGAATCCCCCATGGAAACATCGCTCCATTCTCTTTCCTGGGGATCCCAACAGGGGAGCCCCTTCCAGTACCCGAAGGCATCGTAGTGACGACAGATCTCCTGGGCTGCCCAGCACGGCGAGTTCTCGACATCCACAGAAGCCAACAGAAATGCACTTTGCAGCAGACACTCTCAAGATGTAGGTGTACAATCACACATCTCTGTGTTTCAGAAGTGTGGACTGTGTAGAAAACTGAGCAGAAGGTGTATTAGGCCTAATACTGGAATCTTTGCTTCCACCAACAGTCAACAGATGCTCCCTTGGCAACACGCTCATGCTGAGCAGAACTTGGGGCTGCTCCTCCTCCCACCCCACTCCTTTCCCTTACATTAAGAGTCTGGCAACAGCGCTGCTGCCTCTGTCATCTGTCACCTCGTGGCCCTTCCATATATCAATGTTTGACTGCTTTCTATGTAAAACAGGTCATTAAGTTAATCAGAAATTGACTACTACTACAAACACCTTTTGAATAAGGTCAAATTAAGATAAAAGTCCTTGCTCTTTTCGTCTCTCAGCAACAAAGACTATAACCAGGCGGCTAAACCCACCATTAATGTCAGCGTGCAGATTAAATGTCATTAAAGGCAATTTGTCACTTACATACACACTTATCTCAATCTAATAATTAGCAAAAGGTCAGGCAGATAAACCCGCACATTTCAATCTACAATAAATTTCAGCTGCAAGAAATGACAAAATACAAGCTTAACCATATAGACACGTGTTTGTATTTGAAACATATACGTGGAATGAAATGCAGCAAACTGCATAATCCATCTGAAGGATCCGACTGATAGCAAGCCTTCCTCTGACACCGTACTTAAGCTGCAAGGAGAAGCCAACCGCGTAATCCTGGATCAAAGCAATACCCTGACATGAGCCAACAGCGCAGACCCTGCGTGAGCCCCTGCAAAACAGCTCAGCAGACCATGGCCAAACTGCACTGCCAGTGCCACAGCTGCCACTTGCTGGCACTTTGGGGGACGGCCTCAGCCAAGAAGTGGAGCAAGAATGGATAAAAGAGGCAGAGTGAGTTCTGACCTTCCTGGGTGGTTCCAGCAAGTGCCTGGTGAGCTGAGCACACAACTGCAGCAGCCTGATGGTGCCCAAGTAAGGGAGAAGCTGAGGACAAAGCAACATCTTCAATTCTCTGCCTTGGCACCTCGACACCTCTCGCAAGGCTCAACCGTGCTGTAGGACATGCCTCGCTGCAGCTCTGTGCGGGCAACAGAGAAAGGAGGGTTCCCTAGGTCTGCACCCCACTGCACTGCAAAGATTTTGCAAGGCAGAACTTCCTGTTAGAATTCAAGCTCTGTACAAGCTGCAGAAGATAGAATTGCCAAATCTTTGTTTTGGAAGGCATGGAAAAATCTCCTTTAAATGAATGATTTTAAGTTGAAGGAGAGAAGATTTAGGCTCAATGGCAAGGGGAAGTTCTTTAACCAAGAGAGTTGTGGGGTGCTGGAACAGGCTTGCCTAGAGGCTGTGGATGCCCCGTCCATCCCTGGAGGTGTTCATGGCCAGGTTAGATGGGGCCCTGGGCAGCCTGGGCTGGTATTAAATGGGGAGGTTTTTGGCCCTGCCTGTGGTGGGGCAGCTGGAGATTCATGATCCTTGAGGACCCTTTCGACCCGAGCCATTCTGTGAATCTACATGGTTGGCTGATTTGTTTGCTGGAAAGAGAAACAGAGCCAGCTCAGAGCTTGCAATGAGTTCTGCTCCTATCACAGGACCAGCACACTGCCCACCCGCCTGCACCCACACAGACTTTGCTGCAAAACGCAGCACCAGAAGGCATTTCTGTTCACGGTAATCAATTCCAGGGTGTGTCGTGTGGGATCAAGGGATATTCTTTAAAGTGGAAAAATAGCTTCAAATCTCTCAATATTCAACAGAGAAAAAGGATGTACAAATATTCCTGAATTCAAACCCAGCCCGCAGACCACGCTTCCCTTAAATATTTCAAGTCATCCCTTAGTCTGATGATCATTAACAGAGCATTTTCAGATCCCTCCTGTGAGGATACAGCTGTGATATGGATATTAATAACTAAATAACATATGGAGATTTAGAGCAGCAAAGAAGAGGTTTTTAAAGCAGTGTCAAATGCTTCTGCTCGTGTTGTTTGCTTTTTTTTTTTTTTTTTTTTTGCATATTGGTAGCACTTAACCCATCTTCAATGTCTAAACAGCTACTTCAGATGGCAGTGCAATGGCAAATTGTCATTATTCAGCCTTTACCTCTGCTTCTAACACAGCAGGGGACAGTTAGTTAACTGCATGGGGATGCTGTGCTGCTGTAATAGTTCACAGCAAAGAAAGATGGTTTGAAGGAGTCAGACAGTTTACCCAGCTGCTCTTCACAAGATACTTCATGATTAATGGAAAGTACATGCATGAAACCAGCTATATGACAGCAAGTCAGAACTGTATGCCTCTCATACAGTTGGGGAAGGTTTGGGGTACCTTATGCAAACAAATTAAGCTTTACAACATATATAAGACAGATCTGCACAATCTGAATGAGCTTCAGTAATTTTTTTCTGGTGTTTGGTTTTTCAAGATGACACACAGGCTCTGTATGCTCTGCCCCTGTGATCTCAGTGTCCTACAGTCTTTGTTTTGGTGGGGAATGTCGCACATCAGTATCCCCCTGTGCCCAAACATACATCTTTCAGATTCTCTCACATTCCCTGCTAATATAAACTACAACAGGCACTGCCTGGAGGCTGACACGTTGACATAGCAAAACTTGGGAGATTAACTCTTCAGCCTGAGGTCCTAAAACTGTCCGTTAAAAGCTAGCAACATTTTTCCATTGCTGTGAACAGAGGCGGACTGAGCCCTAACTGACACCTATACACCTCATGATGCTTATCAATGGAACGTGCTATCCCAGATGCAGAGGGTACCACACTGACTGTGACCACCAGCACTGCAGGTATGAATTGATGAGAACTTCCTCTCCAGGCCTATGGAAGAAGCTGACGGTGGGACTGAAGATGCTATGCCCTCTGGTTGTGCCCCTTTCTCGTGTGTCAGTGTCCCTGTGCTGCCAGAAGGACACGAGCCCAGAGAGTCACATCCCACCCTGCAGCTGTGGTCAGGGCTGCTGTGCTTAAAAGGTTACAGTGATTAAGCACTGTGATTAATTTAGTCTCAGCAGAATCAATTCCACTCAACTACAAATCTAATTTACATACTGGAGAGGACTCTGCCTGCTCCCTGGGCAGTGTGGTTTTGAATTCAGACTCATTTTTCTCCAGGACGTGTGTTCTGAGGGCTCACACCGCTGCTAACAAATGTTTTGACAAACCTAATGGGACAGTTCTATTTGTGTCACCGCTTCCCCTGCTTGCTTTCCTCTGCTCTTTTGTAAGAAGCTCAGCAGCCCCCAAACCCCCTATATGTGAAAGCTATTCATGAAAGGATCACCTACATTGGATTGTGCCCAACACTGCTATTCCTCTCCAAGTGCACCATGGCAGGAAGGCCAACTCCCATAAGGTGTTTTTCCCCAAGCAGATCTGACCTCTCTGAACAGATCTATTCCTACCCAACCAGAAAGGAGTTCAGCTTGAAACTTCAGATTACCCAGAGGTGTGCAAGGAGAAAACGCAGGAATGGGGTGGGTAACTGCCCCTCATGACTACGAAAGCCAGAAGAGAAAAAGGAGATACATGGTGAATCCCCAGCAGCAATAAGCCAAAGGACGCTGCATATCATTATATAGTTAGCAATATGCAAAGTGTATAAAAATCACGATCCGTTTTGAACAATCATGGCCTGAGTTAGGGACGATGGCAAGCAAGACCTCAATGCCACTCAACGCCTTTAGACTTCAGCTCTCTGGATTTGCAGCCCTGAGAGCAACCCCACTCAAGAGGTGACACAAAGAAACTATCCTAGCAGCTATTTTCTGCTCAACAGCATATGGCTGGGAGTCACTGGCACACGGATGCCTTTAATTTCTAGTTTTCTTTGAGGAGTGCAATTTTCAAAATTTATGAAGAGCTTCACTCCTTCAGAGAAGCACGTGAATGGCAGCTAATGGAAGCCACACGAGCTTTCCTTCTGAACGTACCACGGAGAGAAAACGATTGCTTCCTAAACCCAAAATGGATTTTCTACACGATTTGCACAGTGTCAGTACACCTGCAGCTAGTGTAACACAAAGCCTCACAAAACGCACCTGCTGAGCCATCTTTTCTGTTACCTCCTTCACCTTACACCAGAAATACCTTAAATTATAAATACATCGCAGTAACCTGACCCACAGCACCCCCAGCACATCCCGATCCCTATCATGCACTTCTCCCTTTCAGCCCAAGCGCTCTGCTGCTGCCTTCTGTCGATAGCAGCACAGCAGGCCTTCAAATATTTAGCTGAACTTGATCTCCGACATCACCACGGGGAAAAACCAGAGCCTGCAAGCCAGAGCCCGTGCCCACCGCTTGCTGAGCAAACCCTCCATCCTGGGAGGGGAGATCAGGCTCTGCCCCATGCCTGCAGCCCTGACGGATGCCACAAGTGACAGCTCTGCGCAGCCAGGCCGGCCATCACTTGGCGGGCAAAGCGATGACAGCTTCTCTGATTCCTTCATCAACCGATGTGACTGAGTGACCTTTTCCAGTCTGAGCAGCTGCCTCTCTTCTTTTTCAATCATGGCAGAAAACAAGTCCCTTTGGGTGAATCTTGCCCTTTCCGTAATTTTAAATGACTGCAATTGTCATTATGCTCGTTTGCTAAGTACAGCTGCGAGTGGTGGCACACTGCACTGTGTGCAGGGAACCTCGGCTCTGCTCAGAACGACTTCAGATTGTCTAAGAAATGCTCTGCAAGATCAGTGCTTGCGCTCCAGGGGTCTGCATGGCAGCTGCACGAGAACAAATCACCGTGCAGGCGAACGGACCTGCTTACCTCCAGATTTTGGCAAGGAAGAAATTGCAGCAACATGAGAAAACAAATGTGTTCATGCAGCTCTGGAGATACAATTTACTCTTCACGGTGGGAAAAGGAGAAATGTCATTAATTAATAGCAGTGCCAAAGTAATGGGTTTTCAGGTAGCCTCTAGCAGCTTTGCATCCCTGCTTGCATACAGTGCACACTGCTGTCACTCTCATTGCACCCCAGTGATTGGAAGCAGCAAATAACACAAAAAAGTTCCAGCAGCAAGCAGTCAGTTTGACGTGAAGATGAGCCCGCTTGGGCTCAGTATTTGCCTGCTTTCAGTTTGCTTTCTGCATACTTTTCAGCCCTTTTGTTTCACGAGAAAAATGTATTTCCGAAGTTGCACAGAGTATTAACAGCATCATTATTTAAATCCTCACAGAGCTACTTTTGCTGAGAAATCCTATCTGCACTTTGAATTGCAATACGGACCGGCTTCTGGCACGCTGTCTGTAGCTATGCTACATGGCTCCCAGAACTGCAAACGTGGGCCCCTTCCACATAAAATAAATCGCAGCAATAAGGGGCTGTCTCACACCCTGTGTTTGTGTAATGCTTGCACACCTACACGACAACTCAGATTTTAGCACCTGTGAGAAAAGCACAGCTTAAAAAGATGTTTATAAAGCAGATAGTCCAAGCAAGCAGGAAAACACAATCTCTTTATAGAAACTCGAGCTAACAGAACAAGAGAGGCTAAAATTATTCAACATATTCCTCCTGTAAATCATTTATGCCACTCTTGCAGGGGTTGCAGCTCTGTTTAGCTAACACGGGAGCAGAGCTGGTAGCTGCAGGCCTGCAGAAATAAGATGGAAGATGATGATAGCGCCGAGGTGAAGAGACAGACTAATGTATTGCATCCAGGCTCTTCCTTGGCCAAAGCATACTTAGTCATTACTCTAAACACTGTGGTTTCAGATGCCCCAAGGAATTCAATCTACTTTCTGCAGAAAGCCGGTTTCTCAAAAGCATGATTTGTATTCGCCTCCCTCAGCCAATAAATACATTTCCTTTCATGCTTTTGACAGAATATTGGCAAATGGTACATAATGACTGTTTTCTGTGGAGGATGTGCGTACGTAGGCTGGATTTTGTTTTGTTTTAAGCTAGTTCAATAGTCATTTCTGTCTGAACTACAGAATTATAAGAACCATCGGGTTACTTCACAGGATAACAGATTGAAGCTTCAGTGGCCCAAATTAGAGGAAAAGATGAGAAGATGAATAGTGCTGGCACTCGGGCAGAAAACCAGATGAGGATTTCACAGTGCACTAACTGCCGATGGGTGTGCTGCCGATGCTTTAAACCTTTGCTGTACCTTGCCATTATTGAGGGATTACAGGACCTTCTGTACAACTGCTGAGCCTGCCAAGTCCTACGAATGCTCACCAAAATCCCACACAAGCTGCTAAAATCTTCAGGGGGTTTTACAAGACAAATTTCAATAATCCCTTTAAGTGCTTCTTTAGAATTGAGCATGAATTTGCCAAATCCAGGATAGCTTATTCTTCTTAAATTCGTAGCACAACTAACTGGTGCTGTGTGCCTTACAACAAAGTCTGAGTGCTCACTTGAATAAATGGAGCAGAATTTTAATATGGGCAGGCTGGAAATCCTGGGGTCAAAGACAGCATTCGCACTGCAGCATTTCCCAAGTTTGATCAAACGAGGACAGAGTAACACTGAGATTTGGCATTCCCACCTTTTCATGGATATTTATTAGCACTGATTAGTAGACTAAAAAAAAGTCCAGGATACCAGAAAAGCTCTTCTCTTACACTGACTTGTTCCTCTAATCCTCTCCTACAGTAACAGATGCAAAAGTAGGCGCAAGAGGGGAGAATGCCAAAGAGAAGGGAGAGGGCAAAAACTTAAAAAGCTTGGGGGGAACACCAATAGACAGCAAGGGAAAAGAAGGGAGAAGTCAATGCAAATGAAGAGGGAGAAAGGTAAAGAAAAGTAGTCAAAAGGAAACAGATGGAAAAACAGAGGAGAGGAAGAGCAACAGGAGCATTAAATGGCTATCAACAACAGCAGGGAGAGGAAGCAATGGAAGATGGAGGCAGGCAGAAGTCAGCAAAGGTTCAATTCCCATTGCCTTGTCCGCGTTGGCTTCCACTTTCTGCAGCTGAGGGCACAGAGCAGCTGCAAGAACCCCAAGCCTTTAAAGACTTTCTGTACACATGAAGACTTCCGATGTCATCAGTCACTCCTGAAGATCCCTCATCCACAGCCGCTTGTCAGGTACTGAGAGCCATACTGCTCCTCCTCCAACACCCGACAGCACAACCAGTGTCTCCCTGCACTGCAAGTCCTACAGCACAGTGCCTCCCTTCCTCCAGCTGCAGCCCCTCCCAGCACACACACACACACACACACTTTACATGGTATAAGGCACACAGGAGATGCACTTTGATGCTTAGCGCAGAATAATTTATAGCTCAGATCCGTATTTCTTTGAGAAAAAAGTCTGATTGACAGTATGGATCCAGGCCTTAATCCAGACACTGACTCCAGCAGCAGGTCCTGACAGAACTGTGCTCCCAGTGCAGATACTCTGCTTTTGTCCAAGGTGAAATTTCTTTTCCATTTGCCCTCTGGATACAGCTTAGCTCAACTCACTATTTCCATCCTGTCTGTCCTTACAGAAACAGCTGGCATTGGAATCTTCCTCCCCTATCGTGTTTCCAACACATGGAAAAAAAAAAAAAAAAAAGAGAAAAGAAAAAAACAACAAATAAAATGGATTAAATCACAAAACAAGAGAAATTCCATAAGGAGGGAGCACCACGGGGCTCTCAGGAAACCAATGCAAGTTGTGGTCTGGAGATGGGAAGCAAAGGGCATGTCTCAGAGAACTCTGGCTTTGAGCACCCTAATGCCATCATGAACCTGAGCCTGCAGGGTTCACAAAGCTCTAATTTCCTGCTGACAGCCAGAGATCACAGCCCTGGTAGCTGAGCTGAGAAAACATGCTCTAGAAGGTCTCCAAGACAGAGAGGAAGAGAAAATAAACAGCGAGCCCCAAGGTGTCCCCTTTTATAGTCGCTTTTCTGACAGCAGCCACACTTCTCCACACAGCACTTCCAGTAAATATAGAGCATGTGGGTTTTTGGCTGTGAGAAGAGGATGCTCTTTTCAGATACACACAAACACGATGCAAAAGAGAACAGAGAGCATGAACCAGAATGGCAAATCGCTACCTGTCATCTTTTAGCGACACCCATTAGTACTCTTGCAGCAATGGGAGCAACAAATGGCAGCACGGTGCCCAATAACAAAAGGATTCGCTGCCCAACGTTTTTCAAGAGTGGTGCAGAAGCTCCAGAAGTACCATGGGATAAATAACACATGTGGATATAATGCACTTAATGCCATAAATCACAGACCCCACTGCCTTACATGACATTGCCGCAGTCCCCGTTCTGTTGATTACACGCATTGATAACTGTGAAGCTTGGCTTCTGTTATTACATTTTCAGTTTTCTCTTCCTTTAACACAGATTCTAGGATGCTCTGCAACAAGGAAACAAGCTTGAAGCTCTGATTTGAGCTGATGAAAATGGAGCGAGGTACTTCTATCAACTCCTGGTACGGATGCCCCACTGCTCAGCCCCCAGTCCAAGCACACGCATTCAGATTACAGCTGCACAAGAGAAATCACATGAAGTGCTCATCTTCAGTTCGCTTCCCACTGATTCATGCTTTGCCACTCAGGCTGTGGGAGAAAACAGAGGTAACAATGCTGCTCTGTCCACTTCCAGACCTCTAGAAGTACTCTGTATGCCTACACAGCTTGTCGTCTTAGCACCACGGAACTACTAGAAGGGCAGTTTTCCAACACTGGAAAGCAGGGGGACATAAATGGGAATAAAGGAATTATGAGTTTTGAGGACAGCCATTTTATGAGATACAGATGTCATCGCCATTCCTTTCCGCAAGCAATTGTGATTACATTGAAATCACTTAAAGCAGATTTTAACTCAGGAATATGGAGCAACGACCTCACTGTGGCCTTCCAATACTTGAAGGGAGTGTATAAACAGGAGGGGTACGACTGCTTACATGGACGGATTGTGACAAGACAAGAGGGAATGGTTTTAAACTGAAATGGGGAGGTTTAGGTTAGATATTAGGAGGAAGTTTTTCACTCAGAGGGTGGTGAGGCACTGGAACAGGTTGCCCAAGGGGGTTGTGGATGCCCCTTCCCTGGAGGCATTCAAGGCCAGGCTGGATGTGGCTCTGGGCAGCCTGGGCTGCTGGTTGGTGACCTGCACACAGCAGGGGGTTGGAACTGGATGAGCACTGTGGGCCTTTTCAATTCTACGATTCTATGATGTACTTCTGTATCATGTTTGAAGAGGGGAGAGAAAAAAACCACACCTCTGATAACTGGAACATTACCATCAAATTCACACAAACAGAGGAATTCTACAAAATGGCAGCTAATATCCTGGTGTCCCTCAGACAGGAATACAGAAGGCTTTTGGAAACACTGCAAACTCCAGCTCTACAGTGTGTTTCAAAGCACGTCAGAACACAAGAAGAGGATTAAGTTCCTTACACTGCCACCTCCTCCTCCCTCTTCTAGGGATGACACTGCTAACAGGATAAAGTGAGTGACAGGGTTATATGATCATTACATAAAGGTAGTACAACACATGCAAAATCTTCAGAACACGGGGAAAAAAAAAATATCAAAGAGCTTGCACCATCTGTCTGTGGAGAAAAAAACAACAGCTGGTGCAAGGAGCTGCAAGATGCCAGCCTTACAAGTGACAAGATGGGAAATGACAGGAAACAGCTTTTCACTCTTCTAACAGCAAAAGAAACGCACAGCCCGTGTTCTCGTGTTTGAAAACCTCCAGATGCTGCCCTCTTCTCACATTTCCATATCTTTGTTCATGCAACATCTGAAAGCTTCTTCTATTTTTACAGAGGGAGGGGAAAAAGCACAAAGCCATCAAGTGTATATATATTTTTTTTCCTTGCAAGAGGATGTTGTGTGAATTTTAATCGTGATCATAAAAAATAAAAAAAAAAATCAGCAGTATTTGATGGGAGAAACCTTTGAAAATTTTTCCTTCTCAGAAGAAATTGCAATGTGTTTGGCTTTTATAAAGGTTGTCTATGATAAAAATTGGCCTATTCTCAGATGGATGAGGCGTTGGACTGATTCAAAGCAAAGCCAACGCTCCCCACGAGCATTTTGTAAAGGCAGCAAGCTTCCCTTGAAGCAAGGAAGCAAATCCCCTTGGCAGTGCTGGCAAATATCTTTACACTTTAGAGATGTTTGGGCACGAGATGTGACCTGGGTGCTGAATGTCCCAACCTCTGCTGCTCCTACAACACCAAGCTAGGATGTCACAGCAAGAGGCCACCCAACAGCACTCAGCCACAGTTTCAAAGGAGAATGTCACAGCTCTTCAGAAGGCTCAATCCCAAGTGAATGATACCAGGACCTGGTTGCTACATGTGGCTGCAGAGGAGACTACAAACTGGTTGCTATTAACAACTGAAGAATATTTTGTGATAGGAAGCGTAGAGAAGTCACTGTCCTGTGAAGGAACCATCTTGTTATGGGATGCAGCCCAGTGGCACTGACACACGTCGGGGCAGGAGGAGCAGGCAGCGCACGATCCCAGCATGGGGCTCTGGGAAAGCTCAGCTGGAAGACAGCACTGACCTGCACTGATCTCCCACATCCTGGCAGCAATGACTCTGCCTCCCTCAGTCCTTGGTTCAGCCAACTGTTTTGCAGCTAGAAGATAAACCAGGATTATTTACTCCAGCACCCAGACCTCAGCAGGAACCACTTTATCTTACATCTACTCTGGAAGGCTACTGATGGCTGACATCTTTTCCCCTCTCACCCTTCGCCATAACAACTTGCTCAACCAACACACCAAAAACAACGCTGCCTACGCTGATATAAATCAGATCTTTGCTCAGATTTTTGGCTACTGCATGCCTAAAGCTTAAACAAAAAAGTCTAGACAGAGAAGGCAAAGCACAGATGACTAAGATGACTCGGTGAGAAATCGGGGTACCACAGTGAAGGACATCAGACAGGAGGGATGCAGAATGCGCAGCAAACCAGCCCTGTCTTTTCAGCCCTGAGGCCCAAGTTTTTCCAGCTAATCCCTCATAGAGCAGTGGTAGCTCTTTTAAGACAGCAGTGAGGTTTCTGAAAGCCATCCTTATTGCATCAGCACCAGCCTACACCAAGCAAGAGGAATCACAACAACCACTTTAAGCATCATCAAGCAAGGCAGCTTAGAGAGAATTTACTAGATGCTATTTATTCCTACCTTTGATTCTTTACGTGGTCTCTACAGATCAGGGTACTTAGAAAACATAATTATTTTAATTAGAAGTAATTCAATTAGAATATCTCATTGCCAATAACAACTTTGCTAATAAGAAATGAACACACTTGACTTTTTTTTTTTTTTTTTTTTTTTTTTTTTTTTTTAATCTTGCCTTTGGGGACTCTGTGTACTTCCCCAGATGTGGAAATATTACTCTGTTGTTACCTAATGCTTCCCTCCTGGAGGGTCTGACTCAGTGTATACTTAGTTCTACTGAAGTCTCTCCTTTGCTTCCAGAAGGATTGGTTTGTACTTTTCTACACTACTGTAACAAAGTTAAACCCAGTGCAAGCAAATAGTAAAACGTGCAGCGTGTCTATGAAAATAATGATACCAAGTAGCTTTTGAAGGGCAACCAAATCATCTAAACAGCACAGTGAACACAGTGGGCACGCTTGCTGATAAGTCTCTGCTAATGCCTTTAGAAAAGGAGTGTATTTTAGGCTTCTTCAACATAACTATCATAGGTGAGTGACTAAAGTAATAATAGTACTTCCCTCTAATTGCACAAGTTAGATCTTTTTTGAAACATGCATTTTGTAGCACCTAGCCTTTGTATGCAACATTTGCTAAATAGGATAGAAGTCCCTGGAGCACCAGTAGTGATGGGCAGCACTCACAGATTTCCAGCTTTAATCAAAGCTGGGGTTCCATAAGGGAGACAGAAATCTGCTCAAACCCCTTCACTATGAGAACAGAAGGAGGAGAACACACGTATTGCTGTAGTTAGATCTGACATTAGAACACTTACTTCATGTATCGTGGGTGTTAAGGGTGCAAAACTCTGCTTTTCATATCATCATTCAGGTTGGAAAAGACCACAGCGCTCATCTAGTCCAACCATCAACCTATCACCTCCATGCCCATAAGCACAGCCCTCAGTGCCACATCTCCATGGTTCTGGGACACAGCCAAGGACAGTGACTCCCACCTCCCTGAGCAGCTGTGCCACTGCAGCACTCCATCCATTCACTCTCCAATCCCACTGACGGGGCTGTAAGAACATCACCTCAGTTGAGATGTGGACAATTAGCTCCTTCACACATTTTTTCACTCCCTCATCCTCTTAAGTGGCAGCTGAGGATCAGCAGTTAACGCTGATCTGTCTCAGCCTTAATTGTGATAGTACCCTTGCTCAGAACAGCTTGTTTTAGTTCCTATCTAACAACAAAGGGTCCCATTATCCAAGGGCGGTACTTGAAAGCCTATCTGCAAGAACAGATCTCATGATTTTAATTAAAAGCTTCCATGTATCATTTTCTAAGCTAACAAATATGGCCACACTTGTAATTACGGAATCACCAAATATAGTCTCAAGATCTTGTTAATAATGATACCCTTTTTAAAATCTCATAATCTTAAAAATATATATATATACACATTGTAATTAAGTCACCAAGCAACTACATTTGCCTCCACGAAATAAAGCCAAATCTACTGATAATTGCAAATAACTCATTTCCCAGTGGTATTTCTTTTTTTTTTTTTGTATGCCAATTAGGCTCACAAATCTCAAGCTGTCACCTTCATCTCCAGACATGCAGCCGGCTGATAGCACAGCTCCAAACAAAACAGCCCGCTGCCTCTCATCCCCTGACTAAGAAGGAAAATGAAGTTACTACCACACATTTGTAGTTGTCAGCCCCCAGAGAACAGAAAGGAGGAAAAAAAAAAAAATGTTGTGTATATGACAATTAAATACTTCTAGCTTTTGAGAAGAGTGTTCTGGGAAAGCTCCCAAGAGGCCTCTAAGATTGCGGTTCTTTGGTTAACAGCTGCCTCGTGACTCAAATCCGCACGCACAACCAAGCAGCCACAGCTCCAACAGCAGTGCTGGTTTTTCCCTCTAAGAGGCTGCAAATCCTGGGAGCCCCCATCCAAGACTTGGCCCAAATACAGCGGCGTGCACCTATGGGGTCTGCCACATGCTCTGCTAATTACACCTCCAGGGCTTGCAGGCTTCAAGCAAACACCGGGAGCTGGCAATGCCAGCAGCTCAGAGCACTGCTGCCTTCACTAGTGACAGGCAGCCATCTCAGCAGGGCCCAGGTGCACATGTGCTGCTATAACATCTGTCCTTGGGCACCTGCACAAGCACCTCCAGCAGTCCCTCACTGCCTCTCTCCTCTCCTAAAGCGTCCAGCAGCCCATTTGCTCTGAGCTGCTTTAACCTGCATAGGGAATATTTAGGAACGATCATCTCAATACAGTGATTTCTTCAGAACGTGTAAACAAGATGAAGCAATGGCCTCAAACAAATCAAGGAGCCGACTTGATGAACTACAAAAACACAATGTGCTTTGCAGCAAGTGTTCAGATGCCATGGAATCATTGTGCCACTGTCTGCTGTGTCCTGGCACCCCAATCCCAGCCCCAAAACTCACTGACAGCAAAAGGGACTGCACAGAAGCCCAGATTCTGATTATACGCTCACAGAAAGAGCCAAACAACTCCAGTACAAGCCCTCTGTTTCAAAAAACACCATGAAATAAAATGTACGAAACTTGCACCAAAGTTGAACCACTGAAGTTGTGAGATAATCACAGATTGAACAGAGCCCAGATTGAACAGAACATCAACCTCTGCTCCTTGGCCAAGTGTTTCCTCCTGTGCAGGCATCCCAAAGCCTCAAACTGGTGTGAAAACATGAGCAACCTATGCTGGGACCGATGGTAGCACAGGCACTCAGGGTGCTTCCACTCACTTTGCAGTTCCTTGGAGTGAAGAGTTGATGGTCCACAAAACTGCCACACCTGACGCATAATCAGAGCACCTCCCCATCAACGTCATCACTGCTCCCACTCCTATGTGGGATCACATTTAACTGACACCTTTCCAAAAAAAAAAAAAAAAAAAAAAAAAAAAAAGACACTGACTTTGCAAGTACAAGCTGGGCAAAGTAACCCAGACTTGTATCACCTCCTTTCTGTTCCTCTTCATCCAAAACACAGGACCTCTCAGCTCATGCTTCGCACACCAAGGATGAGGATGCTGCCACAGCCACAGCACTGCCTCTGGTCTGCAAGGAAGAAAGGCTGCACCTCGGGCAGGTCTGCTGCTACACACAGAGCCTTCTGCTGTTCAAAAGGGGATGCTGAGCCCAGCACGCTGTGTCCAGCGCTTGCATGAATACCAGTGTGTGGCAGGGAAGGACAACCAAAACCCTGCTGCATTTGTAACAAACACCAGGTGCTATTTTTAAGGAACAACTTAAAGAAGACAAATAGCAAAGCTGTGGATGGATGTCCCTGTTCATTGCAAGGGAGTTGGAATAGAAGGCTGTGGAATGACCTCATTGCAGCCTTTCAATACCTAAAGGGAGCCTATAAACAGGAGAGGAGTCAACCCTTCGAAAGGGTAGATAACAGCAGGACAAGGGGAAATGGTTTTAAGTTGAAGGAGGGAAGATTTAGGCTGGATATCAGGGGGAAGTTCTTTACAGAGAGAGTGGTGAGGTGCTGGAACAGCTGCACAGAGAGGCTGTGGATGCCCTGTTAAAGGTTGGATGGGGCCATGGGCAGCCTGGTCTAGCATTAAGTGTGGAGGTTGGTGGCCCTGCCTGCAGCGAGGGGGAATGGAGCTCGATGATCCTTGAAGTCCCTTCCAACTCAAGCCATTCTATGATTCTGTGATAAAGGTCCCTTCCAACTCTAAGGATTCTATGATTCTAACAGAAAAAAAAAGAAAAAAGAAAGCTGTGGAAATTAAAATGCCTAAGATGATGCATCTATATCCACTATCAGTCAAGCCTTCAGGAATGCTGATAAATCGCAGCAGCCATAAAGCATGGCAGCTACAGATCCATCACATTTCTGAGGCCCAGACTACCATATACTTTTTTTATTTTCAAATAAAATCCACATCACCATCTTCAAACAGCAGTGTCTGAAAGGCATGCCCCAACCCCTCCCCAGCACAGCTTCAGGAAAAAAAGAGCAAAACAACAGAAAGCATTTGTAACAAAGCACACTGATAGTCAGGTAGGTATTTCATTTTCTTTCTTTCTGAATTTAACAAAAGCCTGGATCTACCAGTCAAATTAAACAGTGTGCAGTAAAGCATTAAGTCTGTATTCAACAAGTTTAATTACTGTGTAAATGAAAGAAATTATTATTCATTCATGACATTTATTTCAGTTCCAGTGCTAGTTGCTTTTACAAAGCTTGGATTGGGGGGCGGGGGAGGGAGGAGGTTGGGTGTATAATTACTACTATATTTCTTTGCCAAACATTAGTGAACTTAAACAAAAAAGTGCTTGTTTTCTGTAAAGAGGAAAAAGCATGTGAGCTATCAACGATGAATCTTAAGGACGCCCACAGGCTTGACACGGTGCCAGGCTCTGATAGGTACACCAATATTTGGAAGGCTGATAACAGAGAGCTCATTGAAGCCCTGAGAGAAGCTCAGGACTCTCGTGGGTCAAAAGCCACCCAAACTATGGGAACAATCCAAGCTGGCTGCCCCTGGGGAGAAACGGGAGCCACTGCACGACATGAAAGATAAACCGGCAGCTGATGCTATCGGAGACTATCAAACAATGCATCTTTTCTGCAGGATTTTCACAGGGCTTCAACTTCAAACAAAGGAAGGGGAAAATAAAAACTGTAAGCTGACTCAGACCAGGCAATGTCTGAGGGAGAAAGCAAGGGAATGGCAGCACAGGGTACACGGGTGGTGCAGTAAGAGACACTTGGCAGCATCCTTCATTCTGCGCAGCGTGCTGAGCTCAGGGGAATGGTTCTTACCTGCTCTGATCCACACAAAGTGATCTACTTTCCTGAGAGTGCTCCAAACACATCTCGGTGACTAATCAGAACATATCTCCAAAAATACACTCTTTTTGGAACAAGTCATCCCTGTACTTTCCTAGCCCTCCAGCTACCAGGCATGTAATTAGCGCACTGCAGGAAAGATCATGCTCTGGTAGAAGTGGCCTCGGTTCACTTTAAAAACAAACAAGTAGAGAGGAAAAGAAAAATTTAAATCTAACCTTGGGCCACACAAGTTGTACGTAAGAAATTACAGTCGATGCTTTTAGGTAAGTGGAAGAAGCAGAAACGATCTGCAGGCCAACAGAACCAAGGGAAGAAGTGCAGTGGTGTTTCACATCCGCATTTAGGCATTCCGTGCACCCCGCTGAGCCAGTCAGAAGATATATCCTTTTTAAGAGATGCTCTGCAGAATTGCTGTGGCTGACTACCATATCTAAGGCATTCAAGTGATCCTCTGAAAGCCTATGAAGTGCACTCAACTACAGGAATAAACACAACTAATTTCTTCATTTCAGAGTAATACATATCAAAGCCCATTCTGAACTCAATCCCACTTCATAATGAGCCTCTCTGAAGTTTGTTCCCAATTTCTTGCTAAACCAAATCAAGCCAACTGGAACAAGCCATAATCCAAGCAGAATTCAATGAACTGTGCCCATTAAGACAGCTATTAATGCTTGTTCTCAGGGTTTAAACCAGGAGATTTAAGGTGGAAAAGAGATTATCCCACATCTGCCTCCAAGACCTCCTTTTGCTGGCATCAAACTGCCCCTCAGACAGACAGATGTCAGAAGGGGTGGGTTTGAGACCCTGACCCAGTATCTCATATTCTACACGCCATGCTTTTTACCTACTGACTGCATCTGTATCACTTCCAGTTCTTGACTATGTTGAAATTTAAGGCTCAGAAACCTTGGACCCTGCTGGTGTGGGCTGACCAAGCAGCCCCCAGTGCAGACAGACCTCCACAACTCCATCCTCCCTCCTGCTTAGGCCAGGGGGTTTTCAGACACAAAGCACTGTCTGGGGCCAAAACCTGATTACTGCTGCACCCTAACAACCATAATGATAATAGGAAAGGTAATTACAGCCAGAAATAGGTTGAGCAGCTCAGTCACGTGAAAGACAAGTGCTTTGGTTCACATCTGCATGACAATAATGACAATTAGATTCTCACTGTTGCTTAAAATAATAGCTGAATTTACGACATTTGAAACAGGAGCCTGATGGCCTTGTCCTCTTTGGACTTTTCGACACCATTACAAGATGAGGCACAAACACAGGCAGCATTCCTTGCAACACCCATCTGAGTGCTTCACCCGTGCTTATTAAACTGCTGTCAGAGGACAGCTGGGCCCTGGGCTCACAGGGTACATCAGCTGTTAGAACAGGCTGGGAGTTTGGGGTTTTCTGGAGGAGGTGAGGGACACACCACCAACCCAACCTCACTGGCCAGTGGCTGTAGGTACGATGCCCTGAATTGAGCAGAAGCAGCTGGGGAAAGAGCCAGCCCATGGATGTGCACCACTAGAGGAGCATTGCAAACAAACCATTTCTTTTCACCCTCTTGGATACCTGAGCATGAGCTGGACAACTCAGAGCAACTCATTAGGCACATTCAATAGAAATAAGGAAAATGTCTCCTTGTAGCTATGAGTGCACGTGCATTGCCTGACCGTGCTCCATACCCCTGCTCCATACCCCTGCAGGCTCTAGCTTGGCTCCCTCACTCAGCAAGCCTGGAGTTTTCATCTATTCAAGGGAAGAACAGCCACAGAAACAGGACAACAGATGTACTTATGCCAATCTGCCACATGAAGCAGTGCCATGAGTGGACTTGAATTCCCAATTCAGGAAAAAGGAAAGGCGGGAAAAATTTCTTGCACTGATAATAACAGAGTAATTTTTTTTCTTTTTTTTTTTTTTCCCCACATTTATTTATTTATTATTTTCATTTCTTGTCCATTAGCCTGGAGTTTCCATGCGTGCCAATGCAGGCTCTTCTCTGACCCTAGAAACTTTACCATAGAGGGCAACAATATTCCCCTCGCACAGCGAGCGCTCAGTGGGAAAGAGCAAACCTCACCAACCCAGGCACTCATGGGCAGCAGCCAGCCAGGCTGGAAAGCACACACAGCCTGTCAGTAGGCATTTATACAGCCAGCTGAGATGCACGAACAATTCATATAAGGCAACACCAAAAATAAAGCTAATTACTTTAGGCTTGTGATAAGAGAGATCCCTTTTCTACAGGCAACTTCACAAGGTCACCTCTTGCTTTATTCTCCCTCTTTTTTGAGCATATGACATTGAACTGATTTCGAAGCTTATCTAATTCCACCTCATGGCAGGAAGGGGTGAAGACTTCAAAAAAAACAAACAAAAAAACATGGAGATGAAGAAAAAGCCAAGCTGGTAGAAGAGTTAGGGCAATATTTATAAAAAGAAAAAAAGAAGAGATTTTCTTACAGTCGAAACATAACCACAATCACAGTGTTTAAGGTCACTTCCTCTCTTCATAGAGCTGGGAGCAATGCTGTCAATCAGTCCTGAGCTGGTAGTCTCAGCTCACTCTGAGTACACAGAGAGGCACAGAATCAGAGTAACATTTACCCTCTGGGGCTGGGGGGATGGAGCACACAGCTTCCAACTGGTTCCAAAGGTCCTTTGGGAAAGACGGGGCCTCTGCCTTATTAGTGCTGACATTCAGCTCTCAGAGTAACAGGCTGATACCTCCTTAGTTTAATCACAGAATCATTGGGGTTGGAAAAGATCTTCAAGATCATTGAGTCCAACCACCTAACACTAACCAAGGCTACCAGTAAATCCTGTCCCTCACCACAGGACACTCACTCACCTGTACCACATCCACATGTCTTGCAAATACATCCAAGGATGGCAAATCCACTGCTTCCTTGGGCAGACCGTTACAATGCCTAACCATCCTTTCTGTGAAGAAATTCTTCCTGATATCCAATCTAAACGGTGCATCTCAAATCCATTTCCTCACATCCTATCACTTGGCACCGAGAAAAAGAGACCAACCCTCAACTCACTGCAGTCTCCTTTCAGGTACTTGTAGACACCCACAAGGTCTCTCCATCAGCCTCCTCCTCTCCAGACTGAACAGCCTCAGCTCCCTCAGGTGTTCCTCACGTCTCCTTTGCTTGTTCTCCATTGCTCTTCCCTGAATGTGTTCCATCAGCTCAAACATTCCCATAGTGATAGGCTCAAAACTGAATGCAGAACTCAAGGTGTGGCCTCACCAGCACTGAGTACAGAGGGATGAGCTAGTCTTGCTAATCTCTAGTCCTGCTGGACACACTACTTCTAACATAGGCCAGGATACTGTTGGCCTTCTTGGCCATTTGGTTCATGTTCAGCTCTGTTCACCCCATTTCTGCAAGCCAGATATCCTTTCAAATCCTTCCCCAGTCTCTTCAAGAGATCTCCAGGCAATGTTTTCTGTGCCTCCAGCTTTGCTCAGCTCCCCATGCAGAGTTACCACTGAGGACCCATCCCACCCAAGGCTCAGTGGCAAACGGGAGTGTTATATGTGCTGACAGAGCAGCTCCCTTCTAACACATACCATTGCCTGGGCTCAGCTGCAGGAACATCCTCAGCTCAGCCAAGAGCAGAGGCTCTAGGCTGTTTGCTCCTGCACTTGCTAAAATGCTGACCTAGTCAAGGAGAAAATAAATAATCCATTGTGTTAAGTCTTCTGAGAAGAGAGTCTGCCCTGTACAGATATGTGAACTGTGTACAGACACATGAATTGTCTTAGCATACATAAGGCAGTCCCAAGGTGAAGCTCTGGCCCTTCTAAAATAAAAGTCAAACCCTCCCTGCTTAAGCATGGGTCTGAACCTCACCCTTGCAACTGGTTCACGTCATTTCTTTGGGCAAATAACTCTGAGATGGGTATTATTACACATAAAATGGGATATTTACTTCATTTTCAAGGTTGATTCATTGCACGACGCATTGAGGTCTTTAAGGTTAAGATATCAAGACTCTTCTCTTACAAGTTCATCCTGAGACAATGGCACGAATCTGCAGCTGTCCAACTGCCATTGGATTTATCACACTATATGTTACGCTGGGATTGTATGGCATGGTTGCATGCAACCACAGTGTCAATGAACTGATAAAACGACAATGAAGTCTTAGGCGGACTCAGGAGAGACCTGGGACCTGGGTTGTGAAAAAGACCTGGGTTCTCTCTCTCTCTTTTTTTTTTATGTTTCTTTAATAAATAACACTGAACCACAGATCTAGAGTCAGACGATAAAAGAAGCAAACAGATGCTTGGTGTAATATTCAGTATCAAATAGAGAATCTGTTTCTCATTGATCCCAATAAGTACAGGTACTTATCTCCATGAAACTCACAGTCTGATATCCTGTCATCCACTCTTAGAGATGCTCATGTACTTATAAGTGCATCTCCAGCCAGACACATTGACTTTCACGGAGCTGATCAGGTGAGGCAGGATTAGAGAAGGAAATTAAAGGTTACTGCCATTTTCTTCTCTACAACCTGCTTCCTGAGTTGAAATTACAGACTCTGTATCTAAACCATGAAGACACAATCAATACTACACCCATGTTTGGTAATATTTAAAAGGTATGGTAGGACTGGAAACGTGCACTCACACAGACACACACACAAATCTTTCAGCTGTTTCAATTACGGTCACGATAAAAATCAGCTTCCATCCCTGTAGGGAGCCTTCCCAGGTCAGGGTTGACCAGTGAATGTTCCACACAGTCTTTGTATTTGGAAAGAAACATTTCTGGACACACAGGCTTATGGTGGGACTGCACAGGATTCGCTGCTCTTTGGAGATACACACAAATCTTTCCTGATATATTCATACATCTGGTCTCAGGGATGCAAAGCAGTCTGATGGGCAGTCAGCACCATCAGATGTCTCAGCCCCTTGTTTTACATCTATCTCAGGATCTTGTAAGATATTCCTATAATCAACCCTCTGCCAGCAAAGCGATTGGATTTTAACAACAACAACAACAACAAAGACTTTGAAAGGACTGTGCCACTATATTAACCACCATCCCAATCCTGTGCAAACTCACAAGATCAGGTAGAAAGCAATATGAAATCTCTGGTGTGCTACCCAGGACCCTTTCTGGAGTATCTAATAATTATTTGGACTTATTAGCTATACCTTCTGCCAGGCTCAGTGGTGAATTTCTGAGGTCACAAAAGCAGCAGGTCTCCCAACAATCTCCCACCCATGACAGCAGAAGGACCCACGTCCCTGTTTATAATAACCTACCCTTGCTGAGAGATACGTGACATTGTGTTCTCTGTCATGCCGTAGATATTGTGATGTCTGAGCACTCAACAAGCCAATCTTCCTAACCCAAACAATGAAGTACCAGCCTGTACCTCCAGACAGATGATCCAGGTTTCTCTTTAGTTCCTCCTTTTCAAATGGGAGAGAAAAAGCAACAGTTTGTGCTCAGCTGAGTGCCAAGATAGTGCTCCAGCCAACAAGCAGGAGCATGGGAAGCAGCAGCAGCATGTGGGCTTGCTGTGCCCCTCTGAACCAAGCTGCTGCCCTTACTGCAAAGCTTCACCCCATCTCTGGGAGCAAACTCTAACAGCACATCCACAGCACTCATAACCACCATCAGGGCCGTGTCCAGAAAGGCAGAAGCAGTTTTCCTCCCCCAGAAACATCGTATTGTACCAAATCACTGCCAGTCCTGACAGAAAGAGGGGATGCTTCCTAGGAGTAGAGGCATACGTAACACCTCCAACGTAACGTATGGGTGCCTCTCTCTTAAATTTGCTCTCTTGACCCCTTCCTATTTCAGCAGCCTGCTCTCCCCATCTCCTCAGAGCTGCAGAATGCAGCTCATTTCAGAAGGGCCCAGAAGGACATGAGAAGCAAAGACTTTTTCTGCTTGCATCAGATTCTCCACTTCGGTGACATCAAAGTTAGGAAATCCAAACCAAGTGATAGCAAACTGAAGCAGAATGGAAACGAGCACAGAATCGTCTTGGAGAAGCAGTTGATTTTCCCTGTCGAAGCACTGCTGCTAATAAAGTAACACAATTGCAGCTTTAACTCTCCTGGATTGACAACAGAGTTGAATCTCTCTTTCAACCTGTCATAAGATTTTTAATCCAAGAAGCAGCACTTCCTTGGCACCGTTGCAATTGTTATATTTTTCCAGCTTTTCTGATATAGGGATTTTAATCTTTTTAGCCATGAAATGACTTCTCTGTACTAGCACTCATGGAAAAATCAACTATTGCTAGCCATACAAGCTGCCAAGTTCCTGAGACCAGATGGAACGACTCCTAGAGCTTTGAAGGAGATCGTTGACAATCAGAGAGAATACACTAAACACAAGTGATGTTTCAAGAATGCTGGACAAAGATTGATTGCAACACTGAAAAATTACAGAAGACTAAACAAGGAAATAGAAACACTATCCATTTATCTCTAGCATCTGTATCATGTAGAACAATGGAAGCTGCAAATTCTGCTTGTATAAGGCTACAAAATAATGCAACCCACATGTGCTCCCCCCATCACCCCCTGAGAACAGGATTCCATGCCCTCTTCTGACTTGGAGAACAACCCCATCCCCTGTGGGAGCTCAAACTGGATCTAAGTCATTTGCTAAGTGCAAAGCAAGACCTATTGGGAAAGGCAAAAGGAGACATTTTATAACTCATCTCAGCATATGCTGTCTCAGCAGCCTTATCTGCCATGCAGCACAACTCAAACACGGTATATTGGAGCTGCCATCGAAGTGATGCCAAGTCAAAAGAGTGGGGGAAAAGACCATCTATGGAGCTTTGAGCACGTTTCTATCATTACCACGGAGTGATGTGTGGCACCTCCTCTAATTTCCTCTGTCATCTTTTGTGGTTTGTGTTTGGATGTTCAAGGGTACAGTTGGATACAGAACCCGAATCCGTAACAGTCGGTGAAACCCTACCCTGTCTTTTTAAGCAGATTAGGATCTACACACAGACCTCTAACCTGCTGTTATCGTGTTAGCTTTCACAGCTCCTTCCCAAAGGAATAAAACGACTCCAACTAATTAGACTCCAACTCTCCCTATCTGCCCCACACTACCATAGGGCTCCTTTTCACCTCCTTCAAATATAAACATAATTTAGGCCTAACAACTCGTACAAGGGTGCTAAAGAGCTCTCTAATGCAGTAATTCACTCATCTTGAAACCCACAATTTCCTGACAATTAACTGCACCAGTCAAGACCTCAATGCAGAGCCACCTCCTTCTGATCTCTTTCAACCTGCCTCTTATCAGAGCTTCCTCTGATGACCCCAAATTCTCCTATCAGGAAGCAATGACCAACCCTCGCCTTCCTCCATCCCAATTGATTTTGCAGATGTCTTTCATGCCTCCTTCACCATCACCTACTCATCCACTGTAGCTCTTTTAGTTCACCCAGGGGCCATTCTGCACCTCTGAATTGCCTCAAAGCCCTTCTCAAAGCTTTTGCAATGTTGGAGGTCGAGAGCTGCACACTGTGCTCACGATGTGAGTAAATTAAGGATTTCTATTTTGTCATACCAATACTGCCTGTCCCATTCTTGGTACTTTTCCTAACATTTTAGTGGCTTTGTCTTTTTTACAACTACTGAGCACCATGCCTGTGTTTTGGTGGAGATATCCATTACAGCCCCAAGACCTCACCTGTGTGCAGGAAGCAGCTCTGAGTCCACCATTTTATTTAAGGCATCAGGGCCATTTTAGGGCAGAATCCACAGTCCTTAGAAGCAGCAGAGACATACCCACAGGCTTGCCACCATAATGAATTTAGATCCAGATGTTTCCACTCCGCATCTCTCCTCTGTTTTGCACTCAGTTTCTGCAGCTACCTCACACCGCAACGAAACATTATTTTAACATTCCCAGCGTTGATTCCTACACAACCAGTATCTTCAAATTTGCTAAAAGCACACATAAATATTTCATAGGGCAGGCATTGCTGCTTTCCCATCCAATTGCAAACAAAATTATTTTTTCTCCCAAACAAATCCAATAACTTGATTATCTGATCTGGTCCGCTCTTATCCTTCTACTTTACAATTTTCAAATATTTGCAGTTGTAAGTCTTTCAAAGTTTTAATTTACTTAAAATGATTCACAAGCGCCTTGTTAATCTTTTATCAGTTTTATTACAAACTGTAAACAAAACCCAGTTCTTAAATAATTAAAGGGCAGAACAAGTCCTCAGGCAAATGAAGTCTAGGAAAGAAAAAAAATAAAATCAGAGTACGCCGTTCAATTTGTTTCTTCCCATCTAAAGAGTTGGTGAAATTGACTTCAAAACAGAAAATCATTCTAGATGAGCAGATTGGGTGTGATATCCCCCCAGCCTCCCTCCTCTACCTGTCCTGAATATTAATCTCGTTGCCTTGTTCAGCACTAAGCATCCCACAGGCACACAAGTCAGAGGATGTGTCCTGAGCAGCCCCTCAGAAGAGCTCCTCCTCTGTGTGTGCGCCCAGCCACAGCCTCAGCACATCACCGCATGGCCTAGCTCAGATGCACACAGACTCACACCATTAGGAGCTGCTCTAAAAGAGGCGTCTTGAGAAGCAGAAGTTGAGAAAGGGGCTGAAACCATGGCAAAAGGCCTTGGATACAAGAAAGCACATTTTGACCCCCGGCCTGCAGCGAAGTGTGCAGCTGGCTTTGAATGCAGGGCCTCCAGCAGGAGCCCACAACCCACCCAGCCTGGTCAACCACAACCACCAGCGTTACATTCACACACAGCCGCAAAGCTCGCCTCTGAGATTTGGACTGAAAAGTGTTACGTTATAATAACGTAATTATTACTGTTATTGCAACCTAGCCTATCATCCAGCAACTCTTCCATCAATACAGCAGCGTGGAGAACGGTGCTCACTGACACCAAGCACCCTGCCATCGCTTTGGAAGCGTTCATACAAGGTTTCTAGCTTTCTGATGCATTTAAAATCATATTTCCTTCCTGTTACAAAAGAAACCATTTCTAATGAAGCTCTCCAAAGCGTTGCAGTCTGAAGAAAACCCGAGCCACTACGAGAGCAAGTCTGTGTAAATTCCAATTACCTTTTGAAGGCTACACTGCCATGCACACAAAAATGAATTCAAATGCGTTACACACGCTTAAAAATGTGTAATGGATGCATTGCTAGCCTATTACATGCAGTTCATTGTGCAAAGATTTTTGGTTGTATGTTCTGTGCAGCGGGCTGTAAAAGTTGCTTAACTGAAGAAAACACATTTGATTAAAAATTTACATCAGAAGAATATAACAGGGTTTTTTTTTTCCTTGCTATTTTACCTGCCACCGACTATTCCCATCAGTGTGTGCAGCTCCCCTTACTCTCCCAAATACACGAATAGGAATAGAGACAGAATATTGAGGTCTAGGCCTCAAAACCACATTAAAGACAAAGCTGCCCAGGATCTGGCTCCAGCTGGAACCGGAGAAAACAACATGCTTCCACTTAGAGATGGGAGGATCCTGAATTGACTCCAGGATGCTTCAACAGCTTCTGCTCCAGTGACCCCAATTTGTGAGAAACACCACGGGGAAAACTGGTGGCACTGGGACTTCCCAATGCACGCCTTGCCTGGCATCTGCCCAGGTCAAGCAGCCCTCCAGTTGTTCTCCTGTGCAGGATGCAACAACTGCCCTGGATTTCAGGAAGAAAAAGCCCTTAAATCTCTCCCGTTTTGCCAGAAGAAGCGAATGAAGCTCCAGATACATGGGTGCTTCTGAGCCTTCCCTTCAAAACAACACGGGTTAGCGATAAGCACTTAGAGCAAAAAGCAAATTACAGCTGCTCAGGAGGATCTGACATTCTTCTTGAAACGCCTCCATCTGAAAACAAACAAAAGCTCTCTCAAGGACTGCCCAGCTACCAAGAAATGATAGAACTGGAGAACCCTCCACTTAAACTAGCTCAGTAAACAACACTTTGCCCAACAGTATTCAGCACTGCTCTCCAACTACTCAGAAATCAGAGCTGACATTCTGACAGTGCGGATCAGCTGGAGAACAACACAGAGGGCACAGAGTGAGCAGCTCACAGCCTGCTCTGCTCGGATGGCTCTGGGACCCACAGCTCACGCTGCTGTAACCACAGACACAGCTCACCCAGCACACAGGCTGGGCCAAAGGCAGCACAGGCTGCTGAAGCACGAGGGCATATGTGTACTAACCTGTATTTACAGGTAAGGTAAGTTAGTGCATCTATCTTCCTGAGCCGTTTTGATCAGGCCCATTATGCGTACACAAGCACAGAAGACAAATTTCACTCTTCTTTCTAAGATGCTGGTAGTCACAGCTGCAAGGTGATTTAGGGAGAAAAAAAATCAAATCTTGTAAAATTCATAGGCAGGAAAGGAAAAAAAAATGGACAGTTAAGACTGATAAACAGACTGAACTGGGTTTCTGCAAGGCAATTTGGAAAGAGAACCCTTTGGTGATCACCTCCATCAGTTTAAGGAGTAACACATCCAATTTCACATCTGCAGAAATCCATCTACAAAGCAGTAATGAAAAGCAGTAGGAAAAAAAAAAGAAAAAAAGAAAAAAATGAACTATTAAATAAAATCAGCACAATGAGTTCCAGTAGCACTTCAGAAAAAGCACTTGGGTTCCCACCTCCCCAAACCAAGGACAGTCTGAGCACTGAGAGAATCCTAGAATGGCCTGGGTTGAAAAGGACCACAGTGATCATCCAGTTCCAACCCCCTGCTGTGTGCAGGTCACCAACCAGCTGACCAGGCTGCCCAGAGCCACATCCAGCCTGGCCTTGAATGCCTCCAGGGATGGGGCATCCACAGCCTGCTTGGGCAACCTGTTCCAGTGAAAGGATCAGCTCCCCAGCAAAGTGTAGCCATCCCACGAACAGGGAGCAGGCTGGTGGGCTCGCTGCTCTTCTCTGGTGCCTTTGGCTGATCCCAAACAAAGGAAAACGGCCATCACGGGTAGGCATTGCTGGAAGAGTTCATCCTTCCAGCAAAAGCACCGCTCTGCAACCAGAGTGATTTACCATCCCAGCATCCCACCTGTGTGTCACACGAACGCTGTGTATATTTCAAAATCCAGCCTAAATAAAACCAAGGACTCTCTGATAATTTGTTCCCTACAACAACAGGGGAAGAAACAGCCCCAGTACAAGGAACACTGCGGGGGAAGAGATCATGCCACACAGCAGATAAATAGGCACATCTCTGTCAAACCATTCTTCTAAAAGGAAAGCAACAGAGCAAAGTCAGAGAAGAAATTAAAAGCTAATTTCCTTAGAAACACAGCCAACACACACACGGACATGGGCACAGCAGCCCTTACAAGACGCATCGCTCGCTGCCTGTCCAGAAAGATGCTTCCTGCCTCCATCCCCCCATAGAGCCACACATGAAATGAAAGGCACATCTGCTGTGCTCCACACAGCTCAATACTGCACCGCTGAATTACTGGGTGCAGACCTCATCACCCTCTTAAAAAGTAATTTGGAATTGGGGCTTTGATTTAGATTGGCTTCATCTTTTACTTTCCAAGTGCAACCGGTAATAATGCAGTCTGTGAGTTTAACATTTGAAACAGGGGTTCCATTTACCTCTTTGTAGTTACTGGAGGAAAATGACTGTAATTGAAATCTTTCTGCAGGAAATGAAGCCCTTCAAACATTCAAAGTGGTTGCTGGTCCTTAAGGCTTTTTATTTTAGCTGTCAAAACTGTAAGCTGCCTTTCAGAGTAGCAGGAGCCTTATGTTAGAAGAAGGAAGGGAAGAACCCTGCATCTCAGATCTGGGTGTTTCAGACCCTTTTTCTATCCAGGACTCAGGCAGCACTGGGAACACAACAATTAACCTCCACTTTAGTGCAGTTACATCTATCAAATGAAGTCCTAAAGGGGCAAAGGGCTTTTCAAGGGCAAACCAAACCTTTCAGGCCCTCCAGCACCAGATCCATGAACTCCTTCAGCCTCGAGCAGCAGCACACGGAGCCAGGCTGCCCACTCATGCTGCCTCTATACACTTCTCCCACACCTTCTAGAAGAATTCCATGCATCTCCAAGAGCTTGCCTTTGTTTTTGTTTCCTTCCCTCAGATCAGACTGATTTCCTCCTGTCAGCGTTATTATTCCTACGGAACTGCTGAATTTTAATTAGTGTAAAGGCAGTCAGACTGAATATGGGCATTATGTAAAAAAGGCTTGAGTTCAAATGACCTTGTCTTAATCCTTTGACACAAAAACTTTGTGGTTTTTCTCCTTCCAGGAGGCTCCCTCACCGTTTATATAATAGAATGTTGGCAATTAACTTGATAATGAGCTCAAGATGAAGTTGTGTGGGTTTTTACTTTAGTTTTAATACCCGATTATTTTAATTGCAATGAAAAATACAGCGCTGTGCAAAGGTTGTATAGCACCTGTCTAACATGACATGGAGTAACCACTGGGATGACCTGAGCCAACAAACAGCCCAAGCACGCTGTTTTATCCAGCATCTACCTGTTGTGTGCAGCAGGAGTGTATAACTGCCTGCAAAGTTAGTTCTGTCACGTATTCAAATAGATGTGCCTCATCATAGAGTGATCTTCCAACACCGAGATCTTCCAAAAGAAATCAAATTAAAAAAAAAGAAAATCTGGAATGACCAGAGGCAAGGATGTCAACTTCAGCTCAGGCAGCTAATAAAAATGTCAATGAACTCATTTACGAGAGAATTAAGGAGGAGGAGTGGTGTAACTGGGGTGGCACACATAAAGCAGCTCCTGATCCAACTGAGATACTGCAGAGGGCAGAGATCCAACCCCGCCATGACCTAACAGACCTACCTTGAGCTGGGATCACACAACGCTTCCCAGTGAGCCAACAAATCCATGCAATTTTTTGCACGCTGCCAGAGGAGTCATCACCTTATTTCTATCCACTCCCAACTGTGTATTTCCAAGCACACCACGCCGATCTGACTGGGAACACAAGCAGCCCCAGAAAAGGAATACAGCCCATTCCCACAGTTGGATCAGTTCCTGGATGCGTGCCACGAATGCTGGCAATGCAAGGCTGCAAGTGAGAGCGTTTGCTCAGAAGATGGCAGACTCTAAACCCACCCAGCCACACTGCTGTAAAGAGCTGCTTCAACACTTAATTTCCAAGGTTTTCCTGATTTAGTTTACGTAAAACCAGTGTCTAAAACACTGATAGAGCTGCAAAATGATTTGACCTGATTTTCAACTTAGTTATTTTTGGTTACACCACCACAGCAGCACTCGTGTGCCCAAGGTGTCCATCAGTTTCACAAAGTCCGCCCCACTTCCCACCCACATCACAGCAGCACAACTTTATGTGTCAACCAAACCTGAAGCTGATGAGGAACAAAGCCCAGCATACACCGCAGCAGCAACACGGGCACAGCACGCCGTGTGTTTGGGTTGTATGCCTTTGCCTCACAGCTAAGATGTGAACTCCTCAAGCACCTTCTTCCATTAGGAAATGCTTATTCCATGGAAAGGACCTCAGTGTCTCACTATGAGGGATAGTATTATGGTTTGGACGTTGTGTTTTTTCCCCAAGAGATGAACGGACGCAGCCGCTTCCCTGGTGAACCAGAAGAAAATCCCATCGGGCACAGCTAACTGTGAAGAACGCCGACCAGATGGCTTTCCTGGATGTCACCCACATTCCAATTTCCCAGGTTGTAATCCTGAAAACATCGTTCTGTGAGGGAACTGCTCTGATAGGTTATGTAACACACAGCAGCCCTGGGACTGAAAGCCGTTATCTGCTCGGGTCGGTGAGCCGAGGGCTCTGTGGCTGAATCACATGGGTTATTACAAAATAATTAACATACATAGATAAATCACAAACGTAGTAACATCCCTCCAAGTAACCAGCCTCACCCACTGGTGGATAACTAGTGATTTCATTAGGTTATTTCCAGGAAGAGTTGCATAGAATGCACAGAGTCAATCTGTTTTGCTACAGGTGCTTATAGGTATGAGCTGCCTTTAAATAATGTAGAATTAGTGCTGCTGAGATAAAGTACAACTGCCTAATAAAGTAGACTTTGCAGTCCAATTGCCTCAGTAAGAAGGCCAGAACAAATGAAAACAGAATAGTTAAACCTGAGACTTTGTTAAATGGGCTATTTGCAGCCAGGGATAAATGATAGCACAGTCTTGTTAGGTGAAATATATATATATATGTATATATAATATATATGCTTTCACTGCATGCAGTATAACTTGAGGCACAAAGACGAGAAATAAATCAGTCTGAGACTATTTTCCAGAATAGAAAATTTCAGGCTAACAGCACATACATTCATTTTTCCCCATTTTAAGACAGCAAGCTGCAGCCTGCTCGAGGACAGCTGGGCAGCAGGCAGCGAGGCTCCTTAGCATCTTCCCCAAAAGCACATCTTGCTCCTTTCCCCATTGCACTGCGGGAAAAGGACGCTGTGAAGCGAACATCCCACCGGCTCGTGCCGTGCCCGGCAGCAGGACCAGCCGTAGGGGCTGGCAGGCAGCCTGCAGAGGATCGATGCTCAGCGGACGGCCGTGCTGCAGAGCCGGCACAAGGAGCTCCGCAGCTGCGCTCGCCCCATCCGTGCACCAGGCGCGTGGCTGGAGCGCGTTGCTGCGGGCACCGAGCAGCGCTGCAAGCCCACAGCAAACAGCACAACCAGCAGCCTCACAAAGCGTGGCGCTCCTTTTGGATCAATGCAACTTCCCCCCCCCCCCCCCCCTCCTTGCCCGGTAATTATGGACAATTAAATAGTTAGCTTGTCACTGAGAAAATATAAAAGAGAACCGACTGCCCGGCAGAAGCAGGTCACATCTCAGCGCCGGCTCTAGAGAACAGGAAATATTTCTCCTTTTCGAGCTCCACGCACACGAAAAACGTATACATCCCCACTGCTGCTTTGTTTTAAAAAACAAAAATAGAAGAGTGCCACAAGCACCAGATCTGAGCGCTGGTCCCCGCTCTCCCCGCACGGAGCGGTGCTGCCACTCGGGAAGCCGTGCCCGGCGCTCTCCCCAAGCCCCAGAAATGCCAATTCACAGCGGGAAAGTTCTCAGTCCCGCTCAGGGCAGGATGGAACAGCAGCTCCCCAAGCCAACGCGCCGCTTACCTTCTCCGCATACTTGAACTTGACGTAGAACCAACTGGACTTGATCATCGTCGCACCTCCCGCCCTCCCTAAAGAACAAAAAGCACCCAAGCGTATCCCGCTGCTCCAAGAGCGACTCGCCGGCACCGCTTCCAATCTTTCACGGGGGCACAGCGGCGGTTACGAAGGGGAGGAAGAAGAAAAAGACGGGAGCCGCCGCGATGCCTCGTTCCGCCGCCCAGCCCAGCCGTGCCCCGCCGGCGCCGCGCGATCCGCTCGTGCCGCACCGCAACCCGCAACGCCTGCGCTGCGCCCCGCCGCCGGCTTGGCTGCCTGACAGGAGAATTCCTCACATGGACTTCAGCTGCCTTCATCACAAATGGCACATGTCAGTAAAGCCAGGAGGCTGGCTCCGGAGCTGGCAGCCTCCCAGGACCGTGACCTCCCCCAGTGGGATGAATAATGAATTCCAGCACTTCCCTCCAGACACGGATTAACACCTGGCTAAACATTATTCTGACAATGAGCTCCCCCCGCATCGCCGCGTTAACCCCTCGTTCTCCCGGCCGATGGAAGCTGCCCCCTCCCCACCAGGGAAAGATTACAGCACTATATATAGTTTAGAAACAAATAAAGCCTCTTAAGCATAAAGCAAATATCTCCTTTCCGATTCTGCGGCTGCGGTAATGCCGCCGTGTAACCAGAGCAGGGGACGGGGAGTCAGTCCTGCTCCTCTCCCAGCCCTGCCCGTGCCCTCTTCTCCGGTGCTCCGGTGCTGTCAGGCTCCTGTTTTAAAACAGGACCTGCAAAACCTCTTGAACAAAAAGCTACAGTTACAAAAACGAATGCATAAAAAAAGCTGGGAAGGCTTCTAGCAGATATTTTTGTCCGATCAGAAGGTTCCCTGTCTCCAGTTTAATTAGACACATCGATCTGGTGGAAGCTCAGTGCAGATCTCCAAGCGGAGCACTGAATATCACACTGCAAAGCACAGGACAAGTATCATCAGTCTGCTGTACCTGCACTGTATGCAGAGTGCTGCACTGGGGCAGAGCCCTCTGGCCCACCATCCAAATGCTTGGAGACTCATAAGCAAACAATGTAAGAAATCTCAAATCCCACAGCATCCCACCCATTAACACGCAGCCAAATTCATCACACAACCAGCTGAACTGCTTTGTTCCCCATGTAGGGAAGCAACAACCATCTCCACTGGTCCTTCTCATCATTCCCCATACCTTTTCTACGTCTACTCCATCTTCATCCTAGACCAAGACAGAATAAATATACATACCATGATACACCACTGACTTACCAGCTCCTGGTACACACACAGATATACACGCTGGATGAGACTGACCCTGAAATCTAGTTTATCGACACTATCTCACCTAGAAAGTACTATCAACACTGTGTGAAAGCTGGGAGAGGCTGGCTGCTGCCTCACTTGCCAACAGAGGGCTTTGGAACTTCTCATAAACTGAGATTTACACAGATAGATCTCTACCTTCCCCTGTGGAGCCTCTATAAAAGGGTGGTAAAACGCCCCACATCACCTCCTGCAAGGAAATCGGAGTCTGGGAAGGTCTCCTACAGGGAACACTTTAAAAGCAAGTCAAAATATTGGCACCTTCTATTTTCTGCACTTAAAAAAAGCTCAATTTCCCCTTGCTGCGGGCCCACAAAGTGTCCTGCTATCACTCCAGCCCCTGCAGCAAGATGCACTGCCTGCAAGCTCTGAGCAGGATTTATTGTGGATGCCAAACATGAGCCAAGAGCTCAGCTCATCCTCCAGCTGCCCGTGCCCACACAGCACGCTGTGCTCTTGTACCCAATTACAGGGAGTCTGCTTGCTGCCTGACCCATGAGCTCCCAGGAGGACCCTGGGGCAATGGCACAGGGCGCAGCCACTAGAGAAGCGAGCCCTGACATGGAGCACCAAGCACAAACAGCTGTGCCTCAAAGCAATTACCGGGCCCTGGATGTTTTCCACTGGTTCATTAGCATCTGGCAGGACCTAAAGTCTCAGGGTCACAAAACACAGAGCTATTATTTTATCTCAGGAAAATGCACAATGACGTCCCTTGAGAGATGTCCTTTTGTAAGCAGAGGACGAGCGCAGAGCAGGGAGCACAAATGCAGAATTCCCAACAAATGCATCCCCCAGCCCAGCTTGCCAGGCCACAGCACTGCTCCTTCCTCATCCCAGTGCTGGAACGTGCAACATGAGCACCCACAAACAGCAAATATCAATGGCTGCTCAGCTTTACACAGGCGCATGAAGAGCACTGAGATTCTCAGCTGGGCAAAGCACGCCCAACTATTTATTTCAAAGCTTATTGTCAGTGTTTTGTCTGAAATGTATTTCAGTTTCGTATTTTAGAGAGTTGTTGTCTATAAAATGCATCACATAACAGCTCTGCTTCTGCATGGCAATTCATCTTCACTCGTTACAGGAACTGTTGCCAGACAAACCATACCTCAGCCTCCAAATGTGCTGTAGAGTTAACCTCCACATCTCTGTTTTCCCTTCCAAACACTCATCAGTTACACGAAGTTCAGATTCTAAGCTTGTGCAGCCAAAATCCAGACTTGATTTTCTATTCCTCCCCCAAGAAGAAATGTATTTTGATAGAATATTTACACTTGTCCCAAAATAAACGTGCTTTGGTTGATTGGGAGGGTTTTGTCATACCATAACGTACCATTTCAAATGTGAAACAGCATGGAAAGGGACTGCAATAACATCCTTTTTAACAGACAAGTGCTTCTGAGCCTTTTAATACAAGCTAATGTATATTTAGGTCTCGATGTGTTCATTTCAGTTATCCCCCATGACAAAGCCTGCTGCTGGCAAACCAAACTGTGAGCAGCACAGATTTGATCTGTAAGCCACCCAAAATCACACTGCACCTCCTCCTCTCCTCTTTGAGTCCGTGTTTGCTGTCAGTGCAGACTAACATTTCCATGGTGCTACGTGGGAGGGAGGGAAGGCACGATTTCACCTCCCGTGCACCCCAAGATAAACACTCTGATGCACCCACTTTGCAGGGACACACTGCAGAGCCAAGCAGTGACCCGAGAGCAAGCTCAAGAGCACTGACCCCATCCCTGGGAACGTGAACCTCTGTGTGCATATTGTGCTGTGAGGCTGAGGCAAGATGATGCATTTGCAGCAGGGCCTACATCCAAGATGAATTACATCCTCTCCTATCTGCCTGGCACTATGAGAGCAGAAAATCATCTCATTCCTATTACCATAATAGCTTTCACACTTTTCAACTCGAGTGAAGTGTGGGAGTGTTGGGGAAAAAAAAATGAAACAAACAAACAAAAAAAACAACCAACAACACAACGACGACGACAACAAGGATAAATAGGAAGATCCCATCTCCAGAAAAATGTTTACAGTAATTTTTATAATTAGCCTGCAAAAAGAAAGGCGATGTCGAATGACTTTCTGCATTCCTGGACATGCCTCAGAGTTCCCCTGGCTCCTGATGGACCACTCAGAGCACCGATCCCTGGAGGACTTTCTGAGGCTGAGAGCAAAGCCCGTGGGATCTGCAGGCTCGGGGAGGAACTCTTACCCAAGTTCAGAGAACTGCAGGGTAGCATGGTTTACTTTATGCAAGGCAATAAGCACTATTTTAAATGAAGTGCAAGAGCCAAAGCTTCAGATGCCTGTTTCCCAGCATTTCCCCTGCTTTGACCTTGCAAATAACAGATCCATTGCAAAGTTTCTGCATTCTATAGCACTGTTTCTGTGCTGGAAGTAACCCACAATTAGGCCAGTTTTGTTGTCACACCCCTTCATGCACCTAAAGGGCAGAAAAGGTGCAAGCAGTGAGCAAAAGGGTCAGAATGGCCAAACCTAAGCAGATCAATGAACACCTTGCAGAACCAACACGCTGAACTAACGAGGCATCCACAGCCTCCCAGAGTCCCTATTATTGGACATTCCTAATTCACGTGACGGCCAACAGGGAACTATCAGCTTTCAGGCTAATAGAGAAAGCACTGTGGGATTTGCTGTCATGTTATTAACATGGTAACAATCCCATCTTGTACCTTATAACCCTGCTCTCCCATCAACACCATCTGCTCCTCCATTTCAAGCGCTGCCGAAAATCTCGCCGTACACACGGGCTGTCAGTCTGTACTGAATGCATGCTTTAGGAAGCTCTCTGGGTCACCAGCTCTAACCCAGCAGGCTGGCAGCATCAGAGAGCTGCTAGGATTCAGCACCCATTTGGAGCAGGGAACATTCAGGGCTGCTGCATGCCACCCTATAAGCCTCCTGGCACAGCCGTGCTGTAGGGAGAGATCGTTTTGCAGCAGCCATGAGGGGCAAGTCTCATTTGCCCTGCGTGCTGCACGACCTGCTAGATGAGAACAGCTGCTTTTCCCTGGGACTGGGATTAAACCTAAGAACGAAGGGCTTCCAGGATGCAAAGAGAAATCAGAGTACAGATTAACTTGAGAAAAGCAGTCTGAAGTACAATAGCTTCTCAGTGAAATGCTAACTTGTAAGAAGCAATGAACAACAACCTTCATAGGTGAAATTTTGGCTAAGAGGTACAGCCACATAAACCCGAAAGGCTCAAAGACAACTCAGCAATGTCTGCAAAGGACAAGGAAGAGACATTTGTGAGTGGTTTCCAATATGCAAGAGACAGACTGAGGCAGAAGAAGGACAGCCCATAAGCCTGGTGCACAGGAGCTCGGCTCACGATGGCTCCCAATATGTTGCTTCTGCCACACTGAGTTATATCACATTACAATAAGGAAAGCTACTGACGTTACGTGATCTGTATGTACCAGGGCTGAGAGGTCACATGTGAGCATCCTCAACAAAGGGAGGCAAAGGTTGCAGAAAATGCCTTTTTAATCCCTCTGAAAGAAAAGGTGCAGCGCTATAATCCGCAATTTAGAAAATAACAATAATTGGCATCAGGACAAAATGGCTTAGGAAATTATAGACAAAATGATGCTTTTGTAATCCCACACCATGCCTTT
Source organism: Meleagris gallopavo (assembly GCF_905368555.1). Taxonomy (NCBI): domain Eukaryota; kingdom Metazoa; phylum Chordata; class Aves; order Galliformes; family Phasianidae; genus Meleagris; species Meleagris gallopavo. The sequence goes on from NC_139424.1 coordinate 1,797,329, forward strand.
GCATTTTAGTCCCTGTTTTTTTGGTTTACAGACTTACAACCATACTTGACCAGGTTTTTATTGCCTGGAGAACAGCTCTGTGCCAAGCACACACCAAAGCTCTAAGCGTGCTCGAAACGACACAGCTCTCATACAGAAAGCTGTGATTTCCATGGTGCTCCATTGCTTCATCCTACCAGAATGCACCTCCACAATGTGCTGCGTTTTTGTGAAGTTCCTCTTTAAAGATGAGATTTTGCTCCTTAATATTCACCGACTTCTAGCTTGCTTCCCACACACAACACATTAGTTACTCTACAGTGGCTCGGTGCATCAATTATGGTAATAGTTTGTGAATAACGTTTGCATTATGGGAAAATGAGCCCGGTTATTTAGCACTAGCCAAACCATCCCTCTGGAAAATTGTCGCAAACATACGTATCATATGCCTCCACTTAAACAGATCTGTAATTACAGCAGTTTATTAAAAAGAGCCAGCTTTTTTTTTGTTGTTGTTTTTAATTATCTTCCTGAGAGCAGACTAACATCTATATAACCCTTCCCCTTACTCAAACAGTTTAAAAATAAAGGCTAATGGCTACAGTTACCACGTCCTCCTGGCAGGGCTTGCTTTACGCTGAGATTGTGTAATGCATCTCCTTCACTAGTTTACTTTAATGCAGAAAAGTGTGGCTCAGTAATTGCGGCGTTTGATTAATGCTCCCTTTCAGTCCCCTCGGCTAAATTCCAAGCTCAGTTCAACTACTGTAAATTCTGATTAACATCTGGATTACATCAGCAGCCAGAGTTTACACTGAGGGAGCAGGACTGCAGGGCTGGGAGCTGAACGTGGAGAGTGAACCACTGCTTTCCTTATTCAGCGGGTTCAAATCAACACACATGGCATTATGCTTTCTCAGGGTCTGAATACCTGCCTAAAAGCTTCTTACCTTTTTTAAAGCACCTTAGATGAGTTAAGAAATACTAAAACTTTCTGCACTCCAGTGCCTCTGGAGTTTCTTACTGGACAACCTTAAAAATAAGCAGCATAGCAGTGGTCAGTTTGCTTTTATACTGGCTGCTCTAAGCTCACCTATATTTGCAGAAGTTCATTAATGCATGAATCTGTGAGCACCAGGGATTTCCCACAGAGCACCCAAAAGCTGTGTCTGTAGGTAAGAAACACACAAAACTGTCCCTTTGCATAAAAAGGGAAAGCAAAGCAGATACAGCAGTGCCAGCACAGGTACTTAGCTCTTAAGATCCTTATCCACAACGTGGACAAGTGAAGCTGTGTACAGCAGAGCTCCTTTGATAATTCCATGTCAGAGCTGTACTTATGCAGGCAGAGTAGACCATAAAGAGCATTAAAACAAGAAAAGAATGCAGTAGAAGAACAGTGCAGCACAGCAGCACCCAACCTGCACTGCAGCCAGGCTGCTGGGCAGAGAAAGGCCAGGTCAGTCATGAGGTTCAGGCAGTTACTATTTCACAGCTTATTCACAGCCCATGACTTGGTGATCTCAGGCCAATTACAAAGCTCCCAGCCAAGAAAGCATCCTAATGAGCTGTCTCAAAAAGCAGTCCAAGATTACATAGGCTACTGACACTGCACTGCATCCCTGTTCTCCAGCCAGATGTGGGAAAAGACAATGTTGCACAAGCTGTAGTTTGCTCCACCTCTGTGACACTCCATCAGCTCCATTCCAAAGCAGCACTGCTGTCTGCATGGGCTGAGCTGAGCACGGACAGCCAACCACCTCATCACAGCAGCACCTCCCTGGAGTTCCTCTGCTCCTTTGGTCACCCTGTAAGGTTTAAATCAAGCTGGGGAATTAGGACTGGAAAGTGCCACTTTCTAGTTCGCATACATCCTATACTCAGATGGCACAACTCAGTAGAGCTCAGGCTGGCACTGGGTGCTGGCACTGCAGCAGTGTGCCATGCACTCCCATCCCTGCTGGAAACACCTCCTGCTCTGACACTCTCTCCCTCCCTACAGGTTTACCTTCCATATCCTGAGAGAGGAAAGATAAAAATAGGCATGTAAAGGCAATGAGGGAAAGAAAGGAGTAAACTCTGCAGAACTATCCCCTCCCTCATTTTAATTATTGATGCAGACAGCCTAAGCAATCTGTAAGCCATATACATAATGTATTTACTTGAAAATCCTAGCAAATCCACACGGTATTACAGAACAAACTACAAGCTGATCTGGGAGCACTGTCTTAAGAACTGGGTAAGCTGTCTCCATGTACTCAAAAATCTGTTTGACAAACGGAAAGATCAGATTAATGTTAATAATCCCAACGTGCTCAGCAGCTCTCTTTCCACTCTATCAGGAAGTTTGGGTGACCCAGGTCTCGTTTTGCAGCCACCCCAGGTACTTTCTTCAGCACAGAACTGCTTGTTTAAATGAGAAAGAAGACTGGCTCACATTCTTCAGGACCCTCGGTTTGATTACACATACGCACCACCAGTGATGTTTATGGATCAGCCAGAAAGCAGCAGATGTTTTACATAGCGTAAGATCATGTTAAAAAAGAAAACACTTCTTGAACTTCTTAAACAGCTGCTTTTAGGCTTGGAGCTATGGGGGTGGATGCAAAAAAGAAAGGGAAAGAGTGGCAAAGACACAGGCGATGCTGGCACCCTGCAGCCCCCAGTGACACCACATGTCCCCAGGGGATGCTGGGTCTGCCAGCGCCTTGCTGCAGGGCACAGCCTGCTTGCAATTTGCTTCCCAACCACCAGTACGAAAACACAAACCTTCAGACAAACAGATCCCTCACTTCCTCCTGGCTGCTTTTAGTGGTTTCTTTAATCTTTTAAGCTTCTGGGTCTAATCCAGCAGCTGCCATCAAAAGTACTTATACAACAGGGGAGGGAGGAGGGAAAGAATGGGACATACTAAATCACGGAGCACGTTTTCTGAGCCTCTTTGTTCTTCCATGTACACACGTGCTAGAGACTTTGCAACGGATCTGAGCACAGACCAAATGCACTCATGTACATACTACCTGTCATGTCCTGAACTGCCTTATGCATAAAAATACACTTGGGAGCAAACAGTCAAATAAATGAGGCATCTGAGCCGGTGCAATACGACGGTGCAATAAGATGGTGCACGTCTCCTGTGCCTAGCTTGTGCTAAGTGCTGTATAAGCAGCCTGTTCCCAAGATGACGGTTCCTGCTATTTTTCTGAAGCCTGAAAATATCCCATGTTCCTTCTCATGGAAAGTTCCCGGAGCCATCAAGCACCAGGAATGTCAGTTTTCATTTCGCTGGCAGCAGAAAGAGCATTTCAGCCCTCCTCAGAGGGAAGTTTACAACAGCCTGAGAGCGCAATAAAAGTTTAAAATCCATGAACGAAAAGAATCCAAGATTTTTAAGATTTCTTTCTTTTTATAAACATCAGAAGCACTCCTGTAACGTCAAGCACCAATATCTCATAGCTTCTGCAAAATGCCAGCATGCACTTGTGTAAATACATCAGTGTAATGGTGCTGGAGAGGCACCCAGGGCTCCTGCTCTTGGTGCACCGCTGCCCTGCTTACACTGCAAAGGGAATTTGCTGGTACATCCTTCCCTTTGAGCACCATCTCATCTCCCAGCACACTGATATCTACATTAAGCTTCTAAAAATAGCATGTCCTTCTTACATAAACACATGGTCTAAAGGAATTAGGTGACAGCTGACTACAAGAAGCCCTTTAAAGGCAAAACTTGCTGTGCACCAAACGCAACCAATATTCATAAGCTGAGAAGCCTCTTCACATTAATTGAAGATGACAGAGAAAGCTCCTCCATTAATTCTCAAGTCAGCTCGCCTGTTAAGGAAAAGCATTTTCCTCCACACTGACTCAACTACTCCCATTTCCACATATTTGTAAGATAATAAAGCTTCTTCTATGGATTTCTGTTCCAGAGAAAGGTCTCTGAAAAGCACCCTGCCAGGTGCAGGTCCCACAGCAGCTCTGCACAGTGGAACGCTTTGCCCCTGGAAACCGGAGGTTCCGTGCAGTCTTTGAAATACAGCTTAAGAGAGAACGCATCTAGAGCTTTCCTCAAGGAAAAACTTCCTGAGTGGCTCCAGTTGCTCAGCCTTTTTAATTACATGACAGCTGTACAAATGTGAACCAGAGCAGCATTAACTTCCCGCGTCTGCAGGCATTCTCACTGATTCTTAAGTGTCTCGTAGCTTATCTCTCCTAGCAACAGGATGAAGTTCACTAGAACCAGATCAGTAACGCACAAGAAAGTTAATGCACAAATTAGTCCATGGGAAAAAAATTACTTTTTGCATAACCTGGCTAATCCCTCCATCTCAGGGTACTGAATAATAGATGGGATTGTGATCTAAAAACCATCCCCGTGCGGATGCAGAACATGCTGCTGAGATGCAGGGCTCAGCTCAACGCCTAAGAGCCAGCAGGAGCACGGGGCAGCAGGGCTGTAGGAAGGATTTCCCCTCACTGATGCCCAGGCATGTGTGACAGCCAGCACTGAACCATTCACTGAGGTTTAGCAGCACAGAATGCTGTGCTATCACTACTGATCAAGGGATGCCCACTGCTTCCCTTGGAAGAACTGAAGAGAGAAATGAACTTCCTGGGTCTCCAACACACATCATAAATGCCCCTATAGGGACAGGTAAAAGGACCTCCTTGCTTACGCTCTGTGCCAAGAAGCCAAACCAACTCTCAGCTGCAGGTTTCAGTTGTTCTCTGTTTCACAGTTCCCAGCTCTTCCCCAGAGCAGTCAAGCACAACAGCAAGCCTTGCTGTCTATTCTTCCATATCAGAACAAACTTAGGCTCAGGAAAATGGCACCAAGGGTGGATGCGTTTCACTATCATTAGAGACTTTCTCAGTCAGCGGCCTTAAAACGCAAGCAGGCAGTCAGCTCCTTACAGACGACTTTTGTTTCCCCTCCTGAATGTTTTAATTCATTAGCTTCAACACTTGCAAAGCACATGGGAGAGATGACCCAAAGCAAGGGGGGTAACATCCCTCCTAATAAAAGCAGCATTCAACAGCATCACCACACTCGTAGGTCACATTTTCCAAGGGAAAGAAAAGGAAGAAGTGGCATTATGTGTCTGTATGACACACACTGCATGGCACATGTCTCAGTCCAAGTTCATGAGGGAATTGGGCTCCAAAAATCAGGCTTTGTTAGCATAACATGTTCAGGGCATAGCTGTACACTAGCTCCACAGAATGTATCATTATTAACCTAGCTAAGAAGTGGAATTAGCTCTACTGGTTCTCTATGCTGAAGTCCTGTATGAATTATACAATTGAATGAATTATTACTGAATTATAGCTCACTTGATTTAGGAAAGAAGGAAGGATCCAAAAAAAAAAAAAAAAAAAAAAAAAAAAAGCTAGCAGCTCTGCAGCAAAGTGAGGCATTATTTCTGGGAGCAGGAAAGTAAATCCTGATTTTGGTTTGTATTTCCAGCAAGAAGGGAATAAGCACCTTCAGGAGCACAACTCCTGGAACTCACACTGTGTAGGGAGCAGATATGTGAGACTGCTGCTTCCCATAAAAGCAGTTGGGGCTCCCACAGAAGTTGCATGGTGCAGGAGGAAGCCACATGCACCAATCCCATCAGCTCAGCACGCTTTCCAGGAGGAATGCAGGGTTGATTCTCCAGCCTCCTGCTTGCACCAGAGAAGCACATCACCATCAGCTCCCAGCCTGCAGCTCGAGCTGCGGCTCCCGATGGATCACAGTGGGGCACGGGGATTTGCTCCCTGCAGCTCTGTGCTGTGCAAAATCTGTGCCACTCGCATTTCTCCTGTGAGCACTTCTCCTCTGGGAAAGCAGTAACATGTTTCCTGAGAGATGTGGAAGGCTGTCTTGAAATCACTGTGGATTTGGACTCAAACTATCAGGGAATAAAAGGATAGCCATGAGGTTGCAATGACACCTGCTCATGAGTAATGCTGTGATTAGGAACGTGAAAACAGTGCAGATCCAGAGTTCTCAAAGCAGAGTTATATTTCACTGCATGCCTCTGGATACACAAGACTTTGGATGGAGAAGTGTATGTGGTGATGAAGAAAACTCTGCATGGTAAAAAAAAAAAAAAAGAGGAAAAGTAGCCAAATACATCGGTTCTAGTGCCTATTAATACACACATCCCACAGCACAGTGATGTACCTGAAAATCCAGACAGCTGGATGCGGTGGATAATGGCTTGCAGAAATGTATTTCACCAAGAGAGCAGTGCAGTGCATGCCTTTTGACCATAACAGAAAGGAAACTGAAGCAATAATTAACAAAAGATACACTAGAGATGATGTGAACTTACACCACCACGATACTACGCTGCAGCTGAGCTCCCACACTCCAGTGGTAATAACTGAAGTATTGTAGAGGAGTTGCTTACATCTGCCGTGTTCATTTATACATACACCAGAGAGATGCATCTTCTGCAGAGCTTTAAATCTGAACTCATAGCTGCCTCCCGTAAAGCATCTTTTTCTGTAGTAGACGGAGTCTTTACTGCATTTAGATAGTTTCGTTCTTCTGTGTTTTTGTTCTGCCCAGCCTAGTGGGAACATAAGTTAAACTGCATAGATTTGGCAAAATAGAAGAAGAAAATAAAAGCACACGCTCTCTCTGCTCCCTGTGTGATATGAAAGAACCTGAGCATGAAATACTTTCTCTCCTCTTCCTTGCAAATCCTGTGTTCTTCTCCTCTAACCATGTGCACCAGGAAACAAGGAAATACTAGAAATTAAGGAATCAATGAGGCAGCATTCACCACTTTGACATGGACAGACTGCTCCTTGTACCATCTGCACATAAAACCAGCAGCATTGAGTAACAGTTCCAGTCCACAATACAGAGCACACACCCAGATTTAAAAGATCTCAAAAGCAAACCAATGCCAGACTGTAGTTATTTGCAAACTACTGGCGATCGTGCGTTGAATATTTAAATCCTCTGCGCTTCTTAAGAATGTCTTCTGCTTTCTTTGAGTGCAGAAGTCAAGACACAGCTAATAGCGACTGTTTGCCCAGGGACTAATCCAGTGCAGCCTGCAAGCAAGCAGGGGCTCTGCCAACAAAGATGGTTAACAACAGCTGCTGCTTTTCAGTGCTAAAGGATGCCACCCATAATGAAATTAGACTATCCCTTCTACTTAAGTACTGAACTGAAAAAATAAACCATAGATTTCCTTTGGTTTGTGGAAGAATCTGGAGATTGAGATGAGGGTGAGGGGAGAGAAGGGAGAGAGAAATGAGCACTTTTGTCGGGCAGTGATTGCAGAGCAGATGGACCGAACACAATGAATTTCTGCAGAGGGAATGGAAACCAGAGACTAGAAAAGCTTTTGTAACTAAACAGCAAAACCACCAAAGATGGAGAGATGACAAGTTCTTCATGGAACTCATTTTCTTTAAAAAATAAAAAGTAAATAAATCTGCACATTCAAAACACAAGACGTTTTCAGAAGACTCTTAGTAAGGCAGTTTGCCAATATTAAGTGCTCCAGATTGAAGCACTCATGCAACCAAACGTGAAAAGCTTTTCACACAAATGCCATGCTCCAGCCTAAACTATTTTTCCCTCCCATTGGGCTGGACCACCTCCTCTTGGTCTCAATGAGGAAGGGATCAAATAATACTGGAAGGAAAGAGAAATCAAAAGTAATCACTAACACATGAAAGCTAACGAGTAAAACTGGCAAGCGCAGAAAGCAAAACCCCCTGCCTGGTCCCAAATGCAGCATTTGCTGCTGGAGGCTCTGCTGTTTTGCATTTAGCTTGAAGGTATGCATGCTGTAACAGGGCCAACATGTATGGCACCAGCTCTCTGCCAGTAATTCAGCCCACTCAGAGCCTCTAAGTTCCGTCTGCCTACTCGTGAGCCTCTCAGTGGAGCAGGCAGGCAGCAGAGCTATAGGTGCAACTCTTCCCTTCGAGCATCTCATACCTGCCATCAGCAGGAAAAGCACTCAGGCAACACAAACAGGAAAGTAGGTCACACTTCAGTGATTTCAGACATCAAAACTACGGAAGAAAGTCAACAAAGGAGATGAAGAGATGACAGAGAAGTGCATCACACTCCTCTGATGCATTCATTTGATCCTTTCTTTTACTGATCAGACTTATTCAGCGAGATCACCTTCTCTTCTATTCTTTTAAATAGAAAAAAAGACCTTGATCTTATTATTTAACTCCTGCAGATAGAACCCTTGAGACGATACTTCTCTAGAAAAAGCTACCAAAGTGCAAAGACACTCGATTAATAATGCAAACACCGGGTGCATTTAGCATCACTCGGAGCAGCTGGTCAAACTCCCTAGTAACCCCTGCTTCTGCCTGGAGATTTCCTCGAAGCCCTCAGCCCAGGTGCCCTGACCCTTCCTGCAGCAGGGTGCTGCCTGTCCCCTGCCACTCACCCTCCTGTGCAGACGATGACAGCCCAGCAGTGAGCCCGGCTCTACCTGATGGGCTCAGCTTGCTTTGCACAATGCCATCGTGAGCGTGAAGGTTTGGTGGAATTAGGATCGCTGCTAGATTAGTTAACAGCTGTATAATTAGCCACGCTAAGCCTAGATATTTCCCCCTGAAACCTAGTTTTTACAGTTATAAATAGCAGTGCTAATGATCTCCAGCATCACTAGTTCCACTGCAAGGCCTCGGCCCTTCCCTGCCCCCATTGGTTCTGCTGTCACTCTCCAAATGTCACACATACTCCTGACTTCCTCACAACAGCTACAGGAGATGAAAAAGAGCAGAAACCAAACATAAACCAAAAAACAGAAGTGGAACAAGAAGGATTTTTTCCTTACACACTTAAAACTTTAGCAAATAATAGCTGTAGCTTGTACTTGCACAGTGTCAACAGCATTAGGAAATGTTACCAGCATTTTATACACAGGTAAAGCAAGACAAAGGAATGAAATAGTCTGTTTGGAGTCACATAGCAAGATGATGAATGGGACCAAGAATGAAACCTGAGAGCCCAGCACATCATCACGCCATTCACCAAACAGCATAAAGCACCAGGCTACTCTAGCAGCAAGATGCCTTCCATAAATCTGTCATGGCAACACTGCATGCTAATGAAGGTATATGAAGAACATTTTTCTTTATTTTCAATGTATTCAGTGCAGGAAAACTTAAAAAAAAAAAAAAAAAAAAAAAAGTTTGTGCTCTATAGACAAATTGAATTTGCCATATCTACAAGCAAGGCAGAACCCTAATTTGCAATCTCTGAAACACAAGTTTAGAAGATGCAATTATATTCTACACTATCAGTTTATCACCAGTAATATTACCAACTAACCAAAATACTTTCACCAAAGATTAAATGTAAACATTTCATCTCAGCAGAGCATTTCAAAACTCTGCAATGCGGCAACAAAGCCCGTAGCACAGATTACACACATGGTTACTGTAAAGACATGACAATACACAGATTTTTTTCCTCTACCAGACTTCTCACCATAGCTAGCACCATGTTGTTTGAGTGAAAAAAAAAAAAAAAACAAAAACCCACACAAGTGAGAATTTTGAAGTCTTTCTCCAGGAAACCTGTTAGGCTTTAGCGTGGTTTAGAGATGAAATGTGAGATAATTCTATAAAACTGCTGCTCACAATTCCCTCTGTGGTACGATCTGAGCTGTCCTGCTGCACCACTTCATATCCTATTTCCAGAGGTATGTGTTGCAGATATCTCCCCTCCAGCAGCACAGAGCCCCAGAAATTACCAGCATAGCTTGAAGCTGCTCAGCTTGATGAGGAGAGATGGCAGAGCATGACCTGAAGTAGCTAATGCACTTCCATAAGAATGCCTCTGCAAAATATATATACAGATATAGATATATAAAAACACACACACAGACTTGCTGAGCAGTGCTGTGCCAAGGGCTCTACCAGCACTGAGCACAACAATGGCAATTTATGGTTGTTTATCAGCACCCACATAAGAGAGGCTTCTCCTACCCAGGAGGACTGCTCAGTTACTCATGGGCCATACAAGGAGACCAGCACTGATTACACACAGCTAAATATCACAATACGTACTGCAGGATAAACTCTGTAGCCCAAACATTTTTAAAAATAGGGAAAACACACGTTCTATATTTCATCAATTTGATCCTTAAACGATATTGTGAATGTCTGTGCAAAAATAAAACCGGAGTGCTCTCTTTGTGTGACCCAAAAATCACGGGGGAAGTCAAAGAGGAAAAGCTGTTAGTGAGGCAGCAGGCATCACAATGACCTGGACAAGGGTAATTGCTCTGATTTAAATACTGTTAAGTGCTCCTAAATATGAACAATTAGGTTGCAAAAACACCCTCTTTTGCCCTGGGAACTGCTGGGCAGTGCCTCGGCATGGTGAGGTGCACCCACGTGAAGCCCAGGCCAGGCTGCACCCTGGAGAAGCTACCAGAGCCACACTGGAGACACATGCTGCCCGATGAAGAGGAACCTAAGCTCCTGAACAAAGAAATGGCAGAACAGGATGGGTTCAAAATCCCCAGACACGGCAGGGAGCAATTAGGGCCTACAGCTGAGAGAAGCCTCCACAGTCCTGTGCCTGGAGGCACCTTCTGCTGTGCTGGAGGACAACATCCCGTACGTTCCTACAGAGCACCAGTTGCAAAGCCCCAAGCCTCTGCAAACAAATCACACAGAAGCACAGCTATCGACCCACACCGTGGCCTGTTACGAGTTCTGCACGAGCTTCCCCCCCTGCCATGGAGGACAGAGGGCTGCTAGCTGCATGGCATCACTCCATGCTCTATCAAAGCCCACAAGGGTGCTGCTGAACAACAGAGCCAAAGCTGGAAGAGTATTTGGCAACACCATGCATCTGCTGCTGCTTGAGCCAGAGAGAAAGGAGGGGACAGAGGCACTGTGAGCATAAGGAGCCCGAGCCCAGCAGAGACAGCTCGGGTTTGTGCGGCCCAGGGAGCTGATGTTATAACACAAAAACCTTTCACTGAGAGAAAAAAAGACTTTTTTTCTTTTCTAGACTCACAGAAGGGCTTTTTGTACTGGAAAAACAAGCAAAAGAGCAAAGAGGAACAGGAAGATTTGAGATTGTCACCAAGCCAAACAAAATTACTACTTTGAAGTAGATCAGACACATACATAATTAAGGAGAGAAACTTCTAACAGCTGGAGTTCTTTCCTAACACTGGTCACAACAGCCTAACAGCAAAACATGAGGTACATAAAGTGAAGTGCAATGGGGAATCCCAGGGCCACCACCCTCGGACTGCACAGAACCCCAGCCCTTCCCAAGCACAGCACTGCGGAGGGGCCAGTGAGCTCTGTGCATAGCAGCAGAGAGCAGCTCAGACACAACAAAAAGCATTTGTTAGCACTGGTGTGGACACAGTGAGGGGATGAGGATCTGCGTGGAGGTGTAACTCGATGCACCAGCATCTGGCTGGCACACAAACAAAGCATGCTTTCATCCCCCACAGGCAGGGCTGCAAGCACTGCGGACTGCTTCTAATGTTTTTAATTGCTCACAAAGCTACAAGGAAGGATCCTGCCCTTACCCTTCGCTGCTTCAACAGCACGGCTGCAAGAGCCAAACTGCTCTCAGGACCTCAGCAGCACAGCTGAAACTCTGCAGAAACGTCTGTGAGTAGCATCAGGGAATGGTCTGGAGGAGGTCTATACTGGGATATATACTGGGATGAATCCATACAAACTGTTGTCTTTAGCACAGGAAAATCCCCTCAAGTTCTGCAGTTTCTGCCTGTGAGAAGTATTCAAGCCATTGAGCTGTGACCTCATTTGGTGCCATTTTGTCCCCTGGTTTGTTTTACCATTGCTGCCTTACACTGACATCTGTTGGGAGAGCTGCAGGGGACAGACTCTTTAGCAGGGTCTGCGGTGACACGACAAGGGGAAATGGTTTCAAACAAAGAAGGAAGATTTAGGTTTGATTTGAGATAAAGATTTTTTTACAATAAGAGTAGTGAAACCTCTAACAGGCTGCCCAGAGAAGCAGTGGATGCCCCATCCTTGCAGAGAGCCAAGGTCAGGCTGAATGGGGTTCTGAGCACCTAATCCAACTGCAGATGTCCTTCCTGCTCACTGCAAGGGGTTGAACAGCCAAGCCCATGCTGGACACTGAGGTTAGGCAGCAGAGATTGCAAGAAGTATGGCCTACAGAAATGAAATTTTGAAGTCACTGATGTGTTAAGCTAAAAACTCTGAATAGTAGCTGATCCACTCGGAACTGTTTCCTACATGTGCTTGTGCTTCATCCTGTGCCACATGAGCCCTTATTCCTATCACTCCAGGTACCTGAGTTACTGAGTGAGGATGGAGCTGATGCTGACAAGGCACCACTTCATCCAAAAAACTGTCGTATTCCTGACTGGGAGAAATGCTGCCAGGTACAACCTGGCCTCATCCCACTGTGAGCATCCCTTCCAACAAGGACTGACCCAAGATGATCAGTAAGGATGCTCTTCCCAAAGTGGGTAAGTATTTGCACAATCAATCCCATGCACACATTGATTTCTCTCCACAATGCAGTCAATCACTGAAACAAATTAAGTCAGCAGTCACTCCCACAACAGCACATAAAGGATTAAAACATAGTTCTTACAATGTCTTTTTTTTTTCCTCACGTCAAAGCAGGGGATCAACCCTCAGAGGCTGAAGCAGAAATAAGGTAAGTAAATAAGGATGTGAAGACCAAAGGTCAGCAGAGATTTTGACTCTATAAATTAACAGTATCGATAGTGCTGTCCTTGAGTTCAAGTCCAGGAGCTATGAAAAATGGATTTCATAACCAATTGCTACAGAAATGTCCCCTGAACTCCAGCCCCCAAAGGCAGCAGGAACAGCAGACCTCTATTAAAGAGAGAAGTTACAGCTTAGAGGCGTTAGTAAATAGGAATCCTTACTAAAACGCCTCTGACAGCAAGCTCATTTACAACATCTGAGCTTTTGATTCCTATTTGTACCTTCACACAGAATTGTCAACTAGGATGTCACGTGGGACAACGTCAAATGCTTAGCACAAGTCCAGGTAGAACATGTCAGCTGTTTTTCCTTTATCCACTGATGCTGTAACTCCACCATAAAAGTAACACGTTAGTGTCGGCCAACAGCAGGATATTACCCCCTCCTATTTAAGATGCTAAACCCAAGAGTTGAATGCTTTTAGATTAATAAAAACACGGCCCACACATAGAACACAACATTTCTTGGTGCTCCTCATAGAAGACTGCTGTTCAGGGCACACAAACACGTTCCATGTTATTTCACTCCAGCGTTACAAATTGCTTGTCTCTTCTTAGAGCACAACCGGCTGCTGCTGCACTGATGGGAAGGATACACAAACCACGAGAACTGGTAGAGATAGAAGGCAGAACAAATTGTAAAGCCAGTATTTATCACAAAAATACATTATCCACTGCTGTAGCCACTGCCTTTATCTTCATAGTTATTATTATTTGCCCATATGTAATGGGAAACCAAACATAGGCATTTTCTGCTAGGCTTGCATCCTGTTGTAAGCATATTTAAGCTGACAAAGTACAGAGCAAGCCGGTCACAACCGCACTACAGAACTAAATATTTTAAAGCATCCTTTCAATAGAGAGCTCTGATCCACTCCAATTCTCTTCCTAATTATTCTGCTGGAAATCACTGCCCATAGATACCCTCCTATATTGCACTGGAGGAGCACACTGCAGGTCACACTGAAATGACTGCAGCTTGCCATGGAAAGTGTTTTCTCACACGCAGCTTGCTGAACTTGCATCTCTTTCCTTGGATTTTCAGAAGATGCCAGCACAGACACAGATACAGCACTGTCTTTTTTGACACAACACGTCCATAATTTTGTTAGGCACACACGTTAAGACACCATCTCCTCCTATCAAGAGGTCATTGCTCTAGATAACCTGACAGGACCTGGGCACAGCTATCCATACATACCTCTTATAAGGGCACATTATGAATCCCAAACACGTGTGAGTTCACACTGCATGTTACACAAAGCTAAGCCTGACCCACAAACTCCTCCAACACAACTACCATTACCAATTACACTAACATATGGGCATCTCCTGCTTTTGCCATGTTTCTAATTAGGGTTTTATACACTACACATGTTGAAAAGAGTTTGCAAATATGTTTTGTGGTTGCTAAGCTCGATGTTTAAATATAAACTTTTGTGTGTTTACATTACGTTTCCTGTAACAAATGCATCATGTGCATAACAAACATACAGATGTGCACACACGCAGGCACCACGCTACTTTGTTTTAGCAGGATAAACAGAAAACAGGTGTCATAAATAGTACAAATCATAACATAAATAATTTCACCAGGAATGCGTTTCCAAATCCACTTCTGTTCAGCTCTGGGTTTCTAAGGACGGTATTCAGAAGCGTTCCTACTTCATTACCAACATGCTTTCTTCACACTAGGTATAAGTATTTTTGTAAGTGAGCTTCTCTTTGCTATTTAAAACATGTAATTAACTTCTTTTAGAAGTTATCTCTGTATCTATTTACACAAAACTTTTGCCACCACGAGAACAGAATCGGCAATTCAAAGGTAGAAAATTAAATTAATTAAGTTAAAATGTTGGAACACTATTGAACAAAAGCTGCCAAAAGTGGAGACATAGGAAAGCAAAGCACGAAGAACAAAAGTCAATCCTTCACAAGTCCAAAGCCCGGGGCAATTCATTTTACTCTAAAACCTTACACAAACACGCCAGGCATGAAGGCGCTGTCTGTGAATTGCAAACAGCTCTGCAACTCTGCTTTCAAAATCATTATTTTATTAGATGTGGGTACATCTCCCTTTTGATATGAAAGAGCCTTACAAGATGTAAGAGGACTACACAGACACATTTAATTGCTAATGATATTGTGCTGTGTTTCAAGTTTCAGCATTAGCATCTCAAGGTAGAAGAGCATTACAACCCTTTTAAAGCTTGAAAATCCACTTTTCACACAAACACATTACTGTGTTTCCCTTTCAAGGCTTTTGTCTTGCACTCACCCTTCAGTTCAAAGTATGAAAGTAACAAGAGATTTCAATATTAGGCCATGATGCTGCCTTGAAGCCAGAGGTTCACCTACCCTATCAGACTCAGGCCAGTTTGCATTATGAAATTAATTGCAACCACGTCAGACTGCTGAGTGGGGATGCTGGGTGGTTACTGAATGCCAACACAAGAGGCAGAGGAGAAGAGCACAAAGCATTTTCAGGGTGGGAAAGCCCACAGTCTATTCCTGATGAGACACCAGAGAGTCCATGCAGGAGGTGAAAGCCTGCAGAAAGCCAGAGTCCGGCAGGACCCTGCTCCTCACTGTAAGGGGCAAAGGAGGAAAGAAATACAGAACAGCTGTTCTTTGGTTGCCATAGTTATAAGCAGGTTGAATAAAGAGACAGATGCCCTTTACTAACTTGTGGCATTTCTCAAAATGCTTGCAAGGAAAAAAAAATAAAAGCAAGAAGAAAGCCATTCATCTCCTCTTACTACGTCCTATTAACCAGTTACTCCACTACAACCTTCAGCTTCATCCAGATTTATGGAAACAATCACTGATAGCCACTACTTTCATCCAGACACGTAAAAATGGTTCCATGCTTCTCAGCCCATTAAAAAATCATCACTGCTGAATAATACATTAAGTAGGGCTGATCACGGGCAAAACTAGTTTGTTGCTTCTCATCTTAGTAATTTGCTATGGCACTGTAAAGGCAGCAAAAATTGTAATATTTGACAGCATGAGACCCAGTGAAATCACAGTTCCATGCTGCTGGTGGTGCTGGGAGCTGAGCACACAGGTGCTGGTTTTAAATGGTTTTAATTTGAGGGAGGGAAGATTTAAGTTGGATGTCAGGGGGAAGTTCTTTGCTATGAGTGGTGAGGTGCTGGAACAGCTGCCCAGAGAGGCTGTGGATGCCCCGTCCATCCCTGAAGGTGTTCAAGGCCAGGCTGGATGGGGCCCTGGGCAGCCTGGGCTGGTATTAAATGGGGAGGTTGGTGGCTCTGCATGTGGCAGGGAGTTGGAGATTCATGATCCTTGAGGTCCCTTCCAACCCTGGCCATTCTGTGATTCTGTAGTGATGGGAGCTGGTGCTGCCCTGCACCCTTCACACGCACATCGATGCCTGCAGGTGATGGTGGAGATGCTCGATGCAATCACACTCCTCTGCACGTGGTCTCAGGCACCCGCAGCTCTCCTGAGCTTCAAGAGGAAATACAGAAGGGACTTCAGCTTCCCAAGGCTTTGCTGCTCTTCCATTTCTGTCACTTGCTGGCAGCACTCCTCGGGTGAGGCTCCTACCGCTGTCGCACAAAGTCAAAGCGTCTCCTGGTACCACAGGTCGCTGGAGACAGAAGGGCTCTGGATACTCAGCAGCTCCACGTCTCCACCAGCCGACCCCGCGATGCCATCTCAGCTTTTCCTTCGTCTCTCTCTGCCTGCCCAGAACGGCTCCGTGCCCCCGCACAGCCCGGGGCCGCCCGCGGAGAGGCGGTGCGGAGCGGAGCGGTGCGGCGGCCCCGCACTGAGCGCGTTCGGACCGCAGAGGGAGCCCCAGCCCCGCAAGGACTGCGGACGGCGAAAGGGACACAGCAACGCGGATGGGGACGAGGGGGGACCGGGACCGAGCAGTCCCCATTCGCACAGCCAGCCCGAACCCGGCCCGGCGAGGGGGAAGGAGCACAGAGCCGGTCCGAGGAACAGCTCTTTCCAATCAGACCTCCAACTCATTTTCTTCAGCTCAAGCTTTTTTGGTCTTTTTTTTTTTGGATGGGCAGGGCAAAGCCCTGCTGGAGGCACGGTCACAGTGCCAGTGGGGTAGAAGCAAGAGCCCTTACACGCTGCCCACTGCCCTGCCTTAGGCTCCAGGAGCTGGTGAATGTCACTGCATGGCTTTGTGGGGGAAGCTGGCTGCAGCTCCACACCCTTCTTTGCTGTGATGCTGCCAGAGCCCCAGAACAGGCTGCCCAGAAAGGTGGGAGAGTCTCTTTCACTGGAGATATTCAAATCCTGTGTGGATGATTTCCTGTGCAGACGCTTTCCTGTGCAGCCTGCTGGAGGGAACTGCTTTAGCACGGCTGTTGGACTGCAGGTTCCTTCCAATCCCTATGATTCCATGATCCTTGGCTCATGCAAAGCAAGCCTGCTGCTTCTACAGTGGTGTAAAGTGTCCCATTCCCTACCCCAGATCTCATCTGAGGCTCTGGGAAAACGCTTTCATCAGCTTGCATTTCACATGGACCTGGAAGAGCCAGCAGCAATTTCCAGAAAAATTACAAAGTCTTATTTTAAATAAATAAATGAACGAAGTGCTGTCAGTTGCAGATAAATGGCTCTGCACAAGAAGGGCACCAAGAGTAGCTTGCCTTTTCCCACCCCCAGGCCACCTAACACATCCACCAGGATGTAAAGGAAGAGGGAAGATGGAGTCCCCAACATGCAGCACTGCAGTCATTCACTGATTTACAACACAGTGAAAAAACCAACCTCTGGAGCTCCATAGAAACACTGAATGGTTGGCTCCTCCTGCTTCTATTCTGTCCACCATCAGCAAAACCTTCCTGGACACTCTGAAACCCACCCCCTTCCCTTAAAAAGCCTTTTTGGATGGAATAACAAGGAAAAGCTTTCTTCACTCCTCCTGACGGGGTGTAGAAGTCTCAGTTCAAAGGTGAAAGGAAGGGCAGAGGGAAAATTGGTTTTCCCTCCCATTCCAAGCCAAACACTTTAGAATACATTCAAAACAGCTTTTAATTACAGCTTATACATCGGTCCTGCTGCAAGCATCCCAATGGAAAGCAAAAGCTTCATGGGCTTCCCTCACCTATGGGCTCACTGGGCTGGGATGGAAGCAGAGCTGTGAGCAAAATCTGAGTGTCCCCACTTTGTGCTGTTTCATGAGAACCTTTCCATTTCATTGTGCTTGGCGCTCAGTCCCCAGTTTTATCTTGCATTTCACACTTACAGAAACCCAGCCAGACCTGCCAAGTGCTGCAAAACTCAGACAAGCTGAAAAGTTTCACATTCTTTTAACCATAAACCTTAAAGCACTCAGACTTATATTCCACTCTCAGCTCCAGTTGGAGTGTTCCATGACACTGTGCCAGCTGGGCTCACGTTTTCCCATTTGAGGTTTCATTACGAAATTCTAATTCCAAAAAAACATAATTAATACTTTTATTAATACTATCTGCAATAAAAGATTATAGTGCTTGGGAGGACGGCTCTAAGCACAATTCTCTAAGCACAGTACGCAGCCCCAAAAGGAGGCCTGGCCTTTGATTCAACTTGCAGGAACTGTGTGCTAACAGGAAAGCAAAGGCCTGAGTGTCACTGTGCAGAGACCCAGGCACGGGGATTTTCTCCTGAGCTGTAGGTGCTCACTGCCCTTTGGTTGGCACCAACCAACTGCAGCCGACAGCAGCTCCAGTCCTCAGAGCAGAGCCCCACACAGCGTGCACAGCACAGACTGCTGCTTTCTGACCAGGGCTGCTAAAGCTGGAAACACAGTCCAGGGCCCACCGCCCATATTTTCCAGTCTGTCTCAAAGCCTGATGAGCTTTAGGGAGTGAATGTTAGATATCTTTCCTCCTGCCAGGCCTGGGCAGCTCCCATTGCAGCAGCAATGTGCAGGAGGCTCCGGCAATGCCCTGCTCATGAGGCTGGGATGGCAGTGACCCTTGGGTGGTTTTCAGGGGGACTGCAGTGTGAGGGGCTCTAATACACCATATGAGGCTCTAATGCTTTTATTAACAGAAATGAGCAAGAGTTAGGTTAATAATCCAAACACATCGACAGATGTTCAACAAGTTCTTGGCATTGCTGCAGCCAGAACAAGAAGGAATTAAACATTCTCTTGGAACAGCTGGTGGAACAGCACAGCCCCAAGCAACAAAGCTCCTAGCAAGCAGCTCAGGTGAATGCACGTGCAGAAAAGCCAGGCTCCCAGCACACAGCGACCCAAGACAGACCCCCGTACCACCCTGCAATATTTTCAGGCTGCCAGAGAAGTGCAGCTTAGCGTAGAGAAAGGGACTGCGTGCCTCCAGGCACCACAAAAGCTGGGGCCTGTGACAAGCTGCCACTGGTGGGCAACACCCGTTGCATCACAGTGAAAGAATCAAACTTCAGGCACCAAGTTCCAACTATCCAAGTTGAAGCTCTGAGCACAGCAGCGGGCTCTGACACCCCCAAAAGTCTTATTCTCCTACAGTGATGTAAGCTGAGTAAAAATGACGAAGTGCTGGGGGGGAACTATGATGTGAAAGCATTGTGATCAGATGAAGTTACTGCAGAAATTCAGGCTTCCAGTGCTCACACAGCTTTGGGCTGCTTCCTGCCACCACACTATTCACAGTTCCATGGTAAACAGTGTCACCGAAAGCTTTTAAGTGAGCTACAACTTGTCTAAGGGGAGCAGCACATCAGCACAGCACATGAAGGGCAGCCTTCTGCTGTGAGAGCAGTGCCAGTCCAAGCACTCCTTTACTTTTTTTCTCCATTTCCTTCTATTCATTTTAGGGGCAGCAGAACTGGGGATGGTCATCATGTAACATCACATACATGAATTAGGTAGGATGCATGTGCGAACACAACCCTGAACCCCACCAGACTGCGCTGACACCCACCCCCAACTCACCTGAGCACTGGGACAGAGGGTCACCGCACTGCTGAGCCACTGCAAAGCCCCCATCTCCCAGACAGCAAAACGGGTGAGACAGCAACCACAGAAGGCCTGCAGTGTCCTGAGGTCCCGCAGAGCACATGCCCGGGGCTGCTGATTAGCAGAGGCTCGTGAGGACGCCGCAGTAATACCCCGCAGCACTGCTCACAACCCTGGGCAGCCTGGTCTGGTATTAAATGGGGAGGTTGGTGGCCCTGAATGTGGGTCGGAGATTCACGATCCTGGAGGTCCCTTCCAACCCTGGCCATTCTGTGCTCACAGCACTGCTCAGCCTCCCACAAGCAGGGTGCGTGTGCAGGGTCACACAAAGACTGCTTCACCTTCAAAGAGTTGAGCTGCGCCGTTCTGATGACGCAGAAGACAACACTTCCACATCTTCCACATCCCATGGCAGAGCTTTAAGATGCACGAAATCACGTTAGAAGTGCAAAGCCCTGCACGTGGGCAGGGGCAGAAGAGGCGGCCGCGGTGGAACTGAGCTCCCAGCAGCTCCGGGCTTGTAACCACTGTGTGTCAACAGCATCATTTTACAAGCTAAATATTTCTCTGAAAGTGCTAATCCAATCTAAACAAGGGGTTGATTCTAAATTAAACAAACTCCAGTTTTATTGGTATTAACTAAAATATGCAATACTAATTACAGGAGGCATGCACTAAGGCCAGCAGCTGAGCAGACTTGTGCTGTTCTCCAGTGCAAAAGGAGGAAGGAAATTAACTTAAATTTCCTTTTTCTGAGGAAAAATGCACTGTAGTACGAAATCTACAGCGAGGCTCATTAAAAACTAAACAAAACAACAAAAAAATCTCCTACACCTCAATGCTTTTAAAACCCTTTTTTTTTTTTCTTTAAACATAAAAAAAAAACCACCTTCCATTGCATCTCCACTTGTGATTCAATTTGCTGTCAAAGGTCATGAGCTAAAATATACAGTTTACGCTAAAAGCAGGAAGCAGGGTAAGTAATTGAATAACATCAGGAAATGGAAGAATACTGCCATTTTCCTAATGGATATAGTACAAGGTTTACTCTCTCCAAATTGAATTCGAGGAGCTACTGTACTAAGGGGTTTATTTTTCTTCAGCTTCAATCTTAGCCCATAAGGTTTAAAGAAAGATCCTCACGCAATCAAAAGGACAAAGTAGTGCAGCGGCTTTATTTTCTAACAAAGATGATCATTTCTGTGGGAGAGAGAAAACCCCCATCGACTGAGCCTCAAACAGAACTGGCAGAGCAGGTTGGCTCTTTAATATACATGGGCTGGAAGTAATTCTCCCAAATCAGATCACTGAATTATTCATGAAAAACAGATTTTCGTGATTTAAATGGGAAAGATTTAGAACTACAACCCTGGCATGGCGATGGATAGGTGAGGGCTCTTTCCCCCAGTGAAACCTAACAGTTTCATTCCAGGGAATGCTCTGTGATAGCTGGGATTGCTTCTGGAAGTAACACAGCCCCAACAGGTCCTGCAGGCCAGTAAGAGCACAGCAGCAGCAGTTACCCCAGAGTGTATGGTTATAAGAGAACGTTTGAGGGTCATTTCCAGAAAGAATTGATATTTCATGCATCACTCAGGTAGCAAACCCTTCATCTCAACATGTCCCAACACCGCACAAATTCTCTGATTAAGCCTTTATGCCTTGATTAGGAATTGGTAGACAAGTTCTTTATGATTAAAGGTGATTTACACACAAGATGAAGAGAGGGAAGAGAGGCCATGATTTGCCACAAGCCACAGTGCTGCCTCAGCTCCCACCCTGGCACTGCCACAAATGACCCCTTCCAGGGGGGACCAATTCACACCTGAGGATGCAGGGCTTTATTCACAGACACCAGGAGGTTTCCCCATTTCTGTGGAACCCCAAACTGAGCTGCAGTTCAATAAAGTCCAAGGCACACAGACCCCAGTGCTCAGATCCCTTTTCATAGGACTGTTTTGTTGGAAGGGACCCTTAAAGGCCATCAGGTCCCACTCCCTGCAGCACGGGGACACCCAAGGCTCCATCAGTGCTCAGAGCCCCTCCAGCCTCACCTTGGCTGTCTGCAGGGATGGGGCATTTCTGCTTCTCTGGGCAACCTCACCACCTTTACCATAAAAAGCTTTTTCCCTATATTCCATCTAAATTTCCCCTCTTTTAATTTGAAATCACCACTTTCCCTCATCACATCACAGCAACAAACCCCGCTAAAATAACCTGTCTCCTTTTAACACCAAGAGCAGTGAATACAGTTGATACCAAAACGTGGCACGCCCAGAGCAGCTTTTTTTTTTTTTTTTTTTTTTTAGAACAGAAAACACAAAATCCTCAGCATCATTCCTTCCTTCCTTCATTTCATCTCTTCAACATACGAGCCAGTTCCCCTCACCCAGCAAACCCTATTGAGGGACTTCTATAATTAACATCAAAGCACCTGGAAAGCTGCTTGACTTGCTAAAAGCTGCTAAACACACAGGAAGCAATACAGTGCTTTACAAGAGAGGAACATGTGTAAGAGAGAGGGGAGGTATAAAACATTAAATATATCGACTAGTAGTTTGAACAGAATTTCCACCTTCGTTACACCTCTGCCTGCTTTGGGCACTTTTCTACATAGGAGACTTTTTGTCCAACTAGAGTACAGCAAAACCTGTTCAGAAGGCAGCTGGAAATGTTGAGCAGAGTCCTCAAAAATGCCACAGAACGTTCCTTCACCAACTGCCCACTGCTGCACAGGGCTTTGGGAACACCCACCTGCTTCATAATTGTTGTGATTGCAACACTTAGACAAAGCCAACCTGATATCTTTTACAGAGAATGTATTGAGCACCAGCTTCCAGTTCTATCCTCATTCCCAGCTTTCCTAGCTTTTATTGTGTTAACGACCTATTTAGCTGGGGGAACCTGGGGATGGATAAGTTGAGCACAAGCCCGTGTTTTCTGAGCAAACTTGGGTTCTTCTCCCTCAGGAAGAGGAGACCAGGAATTCACTTCCAACCCAACTCTTGTATCTGTAGCATCCGGGGCTGTTTGTTAGCACACCGACAAGAAGGCAAGCAGGCAGACAGCCCACAGGACGGGGAGCTCAGGGATGCAGCTCCCTGCTGTCATTGCTCAATGGCATTCAGCTTTTCTCTAGAGTCCCAATCCACTTGCGCCCACAAACTTGCCATTCCCCTGCTTGCTTCTGCCATGGTTTCTTATGGAATCTGACCAACTTTGGGCTGGAAGCTTAATTTCCCTCTAGCACTACCTTTATGCTTGCACTGCCTTCTGCCAAGCCTTTCCTTCACCCGAAATAGACCTTGTGCCTCTCTGATGTTCACACCCACGACAAGTTTAGAAAAGCCATCATGCTATTTCTACATCTTCATTTTGCTGGACGAAAAGGGCAACATTCTTCTGGTGTCTTCCATGCTTGGAAGAACTCTGATGATGCTGTAGCAGCACTTCAAGTGGAGAAAATGCAGACTTTAATTTTCTCCAGAACAGGCTGGCACAGCTACTCACAGAGGTCAGCAGTGCATGAATGCAGATATCAGGAAGGCAGAGACAGCGAGGAACAACGCTCACGTTGTGTCCATGGCTTCAGAACAACCTTAGGACTTGCTCAAGGAAGGCCACTCAATTTAGAAGGACATTCGTAAAGCCTTTCCAAGAGCTGATCCAATATGAAATGGCAACCCCGAACCAAACCCTACAGTAACTTACTGTTGGAGAATGCAAAATTAAACCCATCACAAGTATGCAAAACTCATCACAAAGTGTCTTTTGTCACAGCCTACCAACCTTGGAGGCAAACTTCCAACAGTGTAACTAGCAAAACTGCAGTAATGATTGAAGCTGATCCTCTATTAAAATGTGCTTTACTTTAGAAACTGTAGTAAGGACAACTCATTTTCACCCATGGCCTTTACAAATCTTGGCTTGGATTTCAGTTATTTGTGTAGCACAACGTGTATGTGTATACATATATACATAAATATATATAATGAGTCTTTTACATGCTAAAGGATTTATATTTTAATTCAATATGGTCACCTTACTACACTGCCTAAATATCAAACTCAACCACCACTTAAGCTACAGCCCAACCCATCTCCAAGCAGCCCTGGTTAATATTAATTTTTTGACTTATTTCTTATTGGCAACATGCTTAAGAACTTTTAAAGACAGAAACCGATTGCATCACTCATCTTTTAAAGTATGGTTAACTTCCCAGAACAGCACATTTAGTAACCATTAAAGTTTTCAATTAAAGTAGGGTGCCAGCATTAAAAGGAAAAAGATAATCCTGCAAGACAATAACTGCTCCATGCACAGTAATTTTATTTTTCTTACACTATTATTCTCAAGGTACCTCATTGATTAACATAATTAGGTTAACCTAGGAAGTCACTGCTTCTAATCTTTCTTTTCCAGTTTGGAAAACGTGCTGGGAGCTTCTGCCCCACGGGATGGGGGGGAGCAGGTGGGGTCCCACTGCAGGGACAGCCCATCACACCCCAGTGGGACCCTCTGGCAGCCCCACAGCTGCACAAAGCAGAGCCAAAAGACAAAGCAAGATGCAGCAGGGTGGATCACAAACCAGTGGCAAGATTTGCATTAGAAATAAAAGCATGCCAACACTGCTCATTTTCTTACAAGCCTGATTCACTTGCAACACAACAGAGATGGGAGAGGAAAGCAGATGAAGCAGGGAAGCCTTTCTTCTGTCATTTCCCTGGTGCAAGCAGCTCACACCACTGGCTTCAGAGGGAACACAGGCATCCTATCCCACCCCTTCCTCCTGCCTCCAGATGTGATCCAGCTCTGCTATGCTCCTCCCCAGCTGTACAAGTTCTTCCCCCTACAAGTAGCACTCAGGATAATGACACCAGCGACCACATCAGGACCAAACACCCACATTCTCACCCTGTTTCAGAGACCTTCCCCACCACAAATGCTGGTATTTCAGCCAGGGTGAGCCAACACCAGGCTGAGGCCAGGCCAAGCTGCGTTCCTCCACACTACAGAGCCCACAGTGCAGCTTGATGGTGCCAGCACCAGGCACCAGGCTCTGAGCGGATGGCTGACGCAGCAGCACAGACAGGATCAAATGGTACTGCACTATGAAACAGTTATCACAGCACTGAATCTAAAACACTCCAACAAAAAAACACCTGGACAGAGTTTCCTTCTCAGCAGGGATGGCTATGCACAGAGAGACATGGCACCAGCAGGCCTGCGAGTGGAACTCTCCAAGGAAGAGACATTTGGAGCCCATGGGGTTTCCCAACATGCATTTTAGCCTATCTAGCAGGGATAACATCCCCAGTAATCAATTTGACTCACGATTACTATTTCAAACACAGGCTTGTACCCAAGCGAAGGAAGCACACTTTACACAGCTATGTATACAGAACAATAACATTGCCAGATGGTAAAATACTGAAAAGAATTAATTTCACACATGATGTTTTCAAGGTGTTAAAATATGTCACAGCTTCTGCTAATAGAACATCTCCCTCTTCCCTCCTCCTTTTAAGAAAACGCAACGTTCCCATCAGCCTGTATTTTACATTATATGTGTTTTCAATTCTGATGAGGGCAGCTGATTGCTTGCAAACCTCATTACAGTCAAATGAAAGTCTTTCAGAACCATCATTAGCAATTAGGACCTGCTGGATTTGCAGCGTATCATTTAGAGAGGTGTAATTCAATAGCTTATTGAAAAATTGCAGGTGAAAGCAGTGATTACAGGGGGGGCAGTGCCGGGGACACAGCACTGCAGGAGCATCCTCAGCCGAGTGGCAGCATCCCAGAGCTGCTGCTCTGCGTGTGCAGGTGTCTGTGGGGCACGGCTGCACCCTGCCTGCTTCTGTGAGAGGTTCTGGATGTCACAGGGCTGCAGCGAGTGCCAAAAAAAAACACTGCCCTGAATGATGATACCAACACGCTGCAGGCAAAGCACTGTTCTTTCAGGCCTCCCTCTTGTGTTGCTTGTGGCATTTGCTTCGGGTAGCTGTAACCTTTCAGCAACACTTGCAAATGCTTTGTGCACTGCACAGAGCTTGCAACCATGCTGTGTAGGTTGCAACACAAACAACAAACCTAGCAATTTCAACACGGCTGTGCCAGTGTTCTGCAAAGAAAAAACACCTCTCTTTACAAACAGAACGAGAAGTCGCGATCTCAATTTCCCTCCCTGAACAGCAGTCCTACTGCTCTCCTTACGTTGAGCTGATGCTGCTCCTCAGGCACGCAGATCTGCCCCACACTCTGTAAGTCAGTAGCAACATAGCCTTTAATCCAACAGTGAAAAACCAGCCTACACATCCATCTAGTGTCCCTCCAAGTTCATTCCACAGCCCTGATTCTTTCCCTATCTTTTGCAGTTTTCATCATCTAAATCCATCAGCTGCCAACACAGCAACCCCAAATCACAGCAGCTACAGACAAGGAGATGCAGACTTTCACCACTCATCACGCATGCTCTGTGCAGCATTACAGAGGTATCCGACCCCAAACCACACACATCTGTGTGTTTTTCCCATGCTCCTGCACAAAGCTGCACGCTGGGAGTCAAAAGAAATTAAACATCTCTGTGCGCTTGCCTGTATTACTCGCAGGCACCATTTCACTCCCAAAGCCCACCCACAACTTCATTTTCAATTAACAGCTCTTAGAAAAGCAGTAATGAAAGCAGTTGCTAAAGAGCACTCAGATGTCATTGAGAGACTGCAAACCCAAACTGTAAATAGCACGTTGTAAATGGCTTGTCAGCAGCCAGCTCTCACTGGAACCGTGCTGCCGGTGACAATCAAACCCATCTGCTCAGCTCCCACCCTGTAGCACCACGAGCCCCTACAGCTCACACCAGGTCCCACAGCGTGCTGTTACCTGCAGTGCACGGCCTTGGTTCCTCACCACCAGCAGGACTGACGGCAGCCCACAGCAGGTACATCACCCACTGCAGCAGCAGGGCACTGCAACCTCCACACCTGAGGCTGAGCGTGCTGCAACCAGACCCCAAGCACAGTTAATGTCTGCAAGTGACGATGGCAGGGCAGGAGAGCAGCCACCAAGCCTTCGTTTCCTGTCTAAGACATGCAGATTCAGGGCAAGACTGCCAAGGGGATCTCTGACTTGATTCCGAGAAGAGAAAGTTTCAGTACTTTCCTCCCTCCCCCTTATTTGATTCATGTAAATGGATTGCAAGGTTAAAGCTAATGCTTGTAGCTGATGGCTCTCAGATTGAGACGTGCATCTTTTTACTCTTCTTCCCTGTTTTCCCTTTATCACACTAAAAGTGACCTTCTAACTCACCTCTCTCTCCATCACCAGGTTTCCTTCCTTAATTCATTTTCTGCCCTCTCTGCCAGTGCGTCTCACTCAGCACCAGGAATTGGGATTCAGCTGGCTTAGGCACAGCCCCACAGCACACAATGCCATCTCCTACTGCACATAAAGCAGCTCGCAGACCACTGCACAGAACCTAGACTGCTGCTGCAGAGCAATACATACACTGAAGAGGACCCTCTCCTACAGCACAGCACGTGAATCTTCCAGCGAGGCAATAAAAAGGCAACGAAGGAGATGGTGGTGGTAGCAGAAGTCAGCATCTTCTGTTCTTTCTAGAACAGTTACCCCCCTAACAAAGAACACTGATCTTTCCTCTTGCTGTCAACACACCTGCTGCAATCAGAGCCCTTTGTTCCTAGCATGCCCCATCCTGCTCAGACCTCGAGGAACACCACCACATTAAAAACCATTACAGTTTTTTGCCATCCCTTTTCTAATTTAACAATGCTCACTTCAAGATTTCCACAAGAGCGTTAAAGGAAATGCATAATAACACTCCATCTACCAATTAATGTAAAGGAAATTAAATCTAAAATGCTGGAGAAATATTCTGATGAGTCTTATGTTTGCTTAACGCCAACTGAAGTTTCCTCAAGGCATTTAATAAGTACATTTATAAGAGCTCACAAAGTAGAGTTCAAAAGTCTTTTTGCTAGTAAAATATGAGTCTTAATTAACCTATAGTTTCACATTTTCCGGATTTCAATAAACCTGTAGGCATTTCAGCATAGCTGAATAAATACCTGCATGAATACTGCAAGGATTTTCTCTGAAAACTAATTAGCAGTCCTTCCAATAGCTGACTTCAACTGAATCTGTTTGATGAGGGAGCTTCGTACTGTAAATCCTGCATGTGAGAGTTACTGCCAGCAGATAACAGATTTCACAGAGAGACGTATCAGACAGGACTGTTAACTACTGGTAGAACGACAAACAAGATCTCCAGGTGTAAAACATTCCCAACAGGGACAGACTGCAGCCTAGCTTGTTTGCCAGCACAGGAACACAAGTGACAGCACTGAGATGGCATCCTGCCATCCAAACGTAATATTCACGTGTGACAATTCAGGATTCCTCCGAGGACAACGGGAGCAGGATACCTTGCTTATGTCTAAATCACATGGCCTTAATACAGCAGAGATTCCATATAGATAGATAGATATAGATATCCAGCAGCAAACTAAATTTACACTGAATCACAGAATGGCTTTGGTTGGAAGGGAAAAAAAGATTATTTACCATGAACATGATTGCCACCATGGGTTGCTGCCCAAGGCCCCATCCAACCTGACTTCGAAAGCCATCCGTGGCTTCTCTGGGCAACCCATGCCAGTGTCTCACCACCCTATTGGCTTCAGATCTTCCTACTTTATCCTGTACAAAACAGTGGGCCCAGTTCTTGACTTGCTCTCATCTAACAGGCAGTTTTACTTCCAAGTGAGAGCCCGGCACAGCAGTGGGATGACAGTGGGAAACCAAACCCAATGCATGGCCAACGGCTGCTCTAGGAGCGAAGATGTTATATGTTCAGAGGGAACAAATCATCCTCAGAACTTACCAGCCCCCTCCTTTTTTTCAGGATCTTTTCCATTTGTCTTGAGAAAAACGGCAGAAAATACTTATAAATATTGCATGTAAAAGTTGTGTGCCTTTTCAAATAAGCTTTATTGTCTATTACATATTTTTCTTCCTCGCACTTAAAATACCAAAGCCACTTGGATTTACAAGTACCTAAACTGTTCTTAAGACTAAAATGTTCTTGTCTAAGGAACTGTACCCCTTCCAAATGTATTAAATTTATACTGAGCAAGATATTTTATTTCCTTTCAGGTTTATCCCTCAGGAATTAAGCAGAGTTCTCAGATTTATCAGCTAAAAGGAAAAGCATTTTCCATGACATTTGTCAACTCAATACCTTCCAAGTCAGTGTATATTTATTTTTGAAAACATAACCTCACAAATAACCTCCATCAGCAGCTTGGCTGATTCCTTCATTGCTTAAGTACCAGGCAGAAAGGTTTCACCTGACAGCAGGCTATGCCAAGGGAATCAAAAAGTGCAAGAAGTCAGCTTTTCTGAAGGCCAGTTCCTACTGTACAAAGCAGAGATATTTACCATTTCACATACTGAAAAGAAACACAAATAAGGTGGCTTAGGTGAACACAAAACAATGAAGGAACACAGCAACCCTCAATATCTACTCATATGCATTACATCAACTGCCTTGAAGTGTCCCCCAGCCTTCCTCAGAAACAGAAATAATACCAAAATGAGCAGAAATACCTTTAACAGGTGTGGTAGTATAGATACTACACAATTTGCTTGCATGGCTGAACTCTTATTTTAGTTTTATATACACTCAACGAAAACACTTTTACCAGGCTCTGCAGCTCATTATCAAAATGGAATGCAAGTCAATGTACTTGTTCTCAAAGTTTTTCCCATTTCCCTGAGGTCATAGAAGGAGAAGCAGCAAATCTCAGTTTTCTATATTAAGTTTCTCAGCAAAGCAATGTTTGGTTTTCACCAACCAATGATCAAGACTCAAAGAACACCAATTATCTCCATTAAACAGATACATCTTGGATGAAGAGCCAACAGCATCACTCAAATTTCAGTCAAAGCTGGCCTCTTTTATTGTTTCTTTAGACTTCAGCTCTGCACAACCAACAGGTACATGCCATAAGTAAAACATCCAAGATCTGATTTATTTTTAGGATATCACTCATCAAAAAAGCAAAACGTGGCTTTTCTTGCTAGAAAAATGACTTCTGCCGTGTGTTTTTTCTGTCTTAAAAATGGGAAACACAGCACTATACAGTCCTGAAGAAAAGAGACCAGCACTTCCAGCCTCAAGCTTTCTACTCCTGTATTCTGCACATTTGTACACCTGCAGCTCAGCAGATGTAAGACATCCCCAGTGCTGGGCAAGCACGAAATTTTTCTTCCAGATAGGTGATCAGAAACCCAAAAGGGCTTCACACTGGTAGCACTGACATCCTACAAATGAGCTCCTCACACCCACAATGATTGATTAACAGCTGCTCTCTCACAACTCCCTCACCTCACCCTTCTTCAGAGAGAATCTCAGGTTTCTGTGTCTAAAGACAAGAAGGTGTATTTTCAACACGAAGTCTGCACAGCAGCATAACACACACATTTATTGGCCCTGGCAGTCTCACAGTCAGCCTACGTGAAACTCTTTCCAACCTCTGGACATCCATTAATCAGCTCAGCTCCAGCAGCAGTAAGAAGCCACTTTCTCTCCCACTCGGTCAATCTCTTCTCACACCAAGACCTGATAGCAAGTGGCACCCAAGAGCCCAACAGTAAAGCAACCACAAAGGGGTTGAAACAAACCAGCGATCCCATAAAACAAACAATCCACTGCTACACACCATGGGCCAACAGCCAAAGTCCCCCCTCCCCACAAGAGGCTCTCCTACCTGTCTGAGGCCCTTCAGTAATTTCTTCCTTTTCCCAAGGTGCTGACAAAGATTGCGATCGTTTTCTCGGTCAGAGCTGTACTGGTGGTGGTGAAGTCTGTTCTTTTTCGGAAGATATGACAGCCCATTGGTAAGTGCTTCCCGTTTCTTCTTGGCCAGAGGATTCTGTCGCTTCTCCACGCGTTCCTGAGGTTTCAGAGCTACATCCTTCTGCAAAGGAAGAGAAGAAAAGCAGTGGTCAAAATACAGCTGGGATCTGGCCAGCCTCTTCAAGCAGCAATTTCCAGAGTGACCATCTGAGCACACTCAAGGCAACGCTACAGCCACCAGAAGATGACAAAACAATCCTCACTGTCCTCCAGGTAAACAAGAGCCAGCTGAACACTAAATAAAACATGTGAGTGAGTGCACAGACATACACAGCTTCAGATTTCATACCATGAACCTCATGATTCTCAGACGTGTCACACATCTACTGAGCATGCATTTAGAAGACAACATATGTTTATAACATTTAACAATTCCCTTCTATTTAAACAAGCCTTGGCCTTTCACATTTCTTTGTACTTATTTCTTTTGACTTACACTTGACAGGATAAGGCAAGAGCTGACCTAAAGCCAATTAATGTCAATGAATCTCAATTGCCTTCAGTTGATTCTTCCTCAAGCCTGACCCTCAGTACATTTCCAAATCTCAAGAAAAAAACATCAAAAGAACCCCCATGGTCATATTTGCTTCAAAGTGACCCTTCTTTAAACTCCAGAATCAACGTCTGTCTATAAAAAAAAAACAACACTCATGTCTCATGTAACATGAACACAACTTCTGATGCTCAGCCTTTCTTCCTGATATCCTGCAAGAGCATTTTTTTGTTTTAAGTAAGTGCTAATTTCCCAATGATAAAGAAAGAATGGCAGAGGAAGATGGAGGAATCACAGTGGTCCTTGGGAGAAGTTACTGGGAGAGTGGACATGACAACACATATTGGGCTTTTAATGAATGCAATCAGCTGAACCCCATCTTCTCCAAGAACTGCATGCATAAGAATGCAGTATTCCTTCATAATGGACACACTATTTAAATAGGCTAGTAGTATAAGCATCTCCTACTAACATTCCCGGCAGCTTTGACTAAAAGCTCTCTGCACTGCACCATGAAGTGCTGTGACATTGTGAGCCTCCATGCTTTTTTTTAATCATCACTTAATACTGTATTTGACAGCAGAACAAGTTGGGAGAAACCAATTGGTGAACTGGTCCCTGTGTCACACTGAGACTCAAGTTTAGGAGAGTATAATTCCAATTATGCCATATTTAAATACAAAAAAAAAAAAAAATGCCTACAAGCAAAAACCAGTTTGCCTTTAATTAAAGAATGCTCCCCAAATGCACAAGAACTTCATAAAATTCATAACTGAAACCAACATGATGATTAATTAAACTGAAGCCAGCAAATTTTCCAATCTGGTACTGGATAAAAGAAGAATTTCACATGCATTACAGATGGACAGCAGCTGTAAGACTTTCTCTGACTTTATGAACCACTCCCCGTCACATTTGTGCTCCAGATCCTTCATCACTGTATCACAGAACAGCCACACGCCTTATGATAATTGCCACTGTACTGCTATATTTTTTTTTTCAGCTCAGTACCAAAAAAATCCATTGCTTTGGGAATAGCACATCATACCAGTGCAGGGGTTCAAACACAGAGCTCATGTTTGTAAACAGAGAGGAAAAAAAAAAAAAAAGGGAGGAACCTTCCAGAAGAAAATAAATATTCTCCTAATGATTAAAGTGCTTTGTGGGATTTTTTGTTCCTTTTGTTTTTTTTTCCCCCCTGCAGCTGAAGATCTAAATGAAACAGTGGCAGGTTTCCAGAAGCTTATAAGATGTCTAATGGGAATAACACCACCACCAAGACATTACTAGCTGCCATTAGCTTTACAGAGGGTACAACATGGGTCAAATTTTGCAGAAGACTACAGGCATGCCTGCCTTAACCATCCCTAAAAGACTCCCACGTTGTAGCCAACCTCACCAATAATTTCATGGACTGTCAGATCTACAGGAAGGTTTGTCTCACACAAGCTCTGGGCCACGTGAATGTATATATATGCCTACAACAAAGAAAAGCAACATCAATGCCACAAATCCTTCTACTCTCTATGAAAACAGCATGTCTGCAGGACCAACCTGCAGAAGTCTCCAAAAAATAAGATGCAACAAGAAGGCAGCTCCATACACACACAGCTTGTCATTCTGCAGATTGAGGCCCCTAAATGCACCTTGGTAGATGGCTTTACTATGAAATTTAGACACAAAGACTGGTGTTTAGACAACTGGGATCCTCCAGAACTGCTAGCTGCTTTCCACCAGCTGACATTGCTGCAGAGAAAATTACAGAGCACTATGGGTCAAAACCTCCTATTATCCAACTGTACCACAGAGCCTCTCGTCACATTCAGCAGATACACAATTTGGTGCCTAAAATACACTTATTTGCTTGCTCCAAATCTGTATCTGCAGACTGGACTCCAACAGCACACGTTAAAGCTTGGAGACACGCAGGCAGGATGCACTACAACCAACTCTAATAGCAGTCACTGCTCTGTCAATCTCATTTCTGAGGGTGCAAATGGCCCTGGACCATTCTGGCACACTGAGTGCACGCGAGGCTGCAGAGATGGGCACAGGTTCTGCCCCCTGGGAAGAGGCTCAGCAAGGAGGCACTCTGCTAGGAACACAGCCCTGCACCAACCACTGCCTCACTCTGACCTTTCTCATCCCATTCCTATCTTTCTGTTGTTGAGACAGGACAATAGCCATACCACGCCGTGTGCTACGTTAGCCAGCAGTCTTAATTATGGACTTTAGGCATCGTCATGATTAGAGTAATAAGCTGTAATTACTCTAAGGTGACAGGGCTGCACAGACCTTATCTACATAGATAAGATGTAGTAATATTTCATGTCGAGGCATATTTCTAAGCAGCTGCCCATGGAGCTGATTTGAGCACACCCTGCAAACGATGCATTCCGACCTCAATGTAAGCTTTCCTCCTCTCCTGCCAGCACACAAACCCACACATTATTAAATAAATCATACAAACATATTAGGCACGGTTTAAAACAACCTTACTTGGAGATATCTTTCATCAGTAAAGTGCCTTAAGTCTATCAGGAAGGTGACTTACATGTATAAATATGTAATTACATACAATTCCATTAAAAAGTGCATTAATATTTATGAGTGTACCATATCATCTAAAAAAAAAAAAAGAAATCCATTTGTTTTGCTTCTGTTGGGCACACTCATCAGCCCAGCATCTTTGCATCATGGAGAAGAGCTGCCCTGCCAACAGGTCCTGTCATAACACTGATGAGTGGGAGGCTCTGCCAACATCACAGCTCCCATTAACAGCATCAGTCCCAACCCCAGCCCTGCATTGGTGCAGGAGGAGAAGCAGCTGCTTGGGTACAACAGGTTACTTCTACTACCAGTAGGCTTGAAGGACACTGCACTCTCACCGAGCACTAAAGCCTCCAGCAAGCCATGCCTTACTTATTTCAGGAAAGTCCATCTTCTTCCTACCGAAGTGACAGCTTATTAATTAGACATCAGGTCCCCAGTGGCAGCCAAGCATTTCTTCAGACAGCCTCGATCTCCTCAAGTCATCATTAAAGGCCATTTTTCTGATCCTAGCGTTGTAAGAATTTACTTTCTGAATTCACATTGAATGTGAGGCCAGGCATTATTATTTTTCTAAAATGAAAGTACATTACAGTGTGCAAGTAGTGTAATAAGTAATAACTGTGTCAGGCCCAAACTGTATTCCAATTATTTGCTTGTCAGGTTCCTGCTAGTTCACAATAGCTTTGTGTAAGAGCCTAAGAGTTTACACCTCACCTCAATAATAAAATTAGATATAAAGAATTAAGAGACTTCTCTTTAACACCCCAAATTATTACACAGCCATGAAATATCAGCATTCTCTAGAACAACTGGTTTGAAACACCACCAGCCCAACCCTGTCTTGAGTGCGTGCATTTTCAGCCTGAAACCAAGCACCTCTGTCCAATCACACTGCAATGAAGGTACCTCTGGAGCCCACAATAGAATCAGAAAACCACAGACTGGCTTGGGTTGGAAGGGACCTTACAGCCCACCCAGTTCCAAGCCCTGTGTGGGCTGGGTGCCCCCCAGCTCAGGCTGCCCAGCTCCCACCCATGGCCTGGGGCACCTCCAGGAATGGGGCACCCACAGCTCTGAGCAAGAGGGAAGCTGTGGATCTTACTGGGTTTTCTGTTAAATTTGGGAAGAACTTTTAAAGCTGATGGCTGAAAGTGCCTTAAGACTTCAATCCTTCCCTCTCACCATAATTCCTTACTTTCCTTCTAGCAGTAACATCAAGATGTAAAGGTCTGAGAACAAGGCAGTGAGTAGACCTCTGTATGGGGCTGCTGAATCACGGCCTGAACCTCTGACTGATCACCTGAGGCGAGCAGTGAGTCAGCCACGGGAGCACAAGTGAAGGCAAATCACCTGTGCTGCAGGAAGGGGTGGAGCCTGGCTGCACCTCTCCTAGAGCCATTTAAGAGCTGACTGCCAGTGGGGAAGGATCTCTCTGGAGATCTGCTCCATTGGAGTTCATCTCGCGAGCCCAGGACAGGGTGGGTGACTTTCTCTCATTACTCCAATATAAATTCTATTAGCCAAGCTCCTGGATATATATATCTGTATATCCATTGATTATATAACCCCACAACCTTTCACAATCAGAAAATAAAATGCTTATAACAGTCATTTTGTTTCCCTCAAGATGAGATAGCTAAACACGCTGTGCCTTCTTCTGAATGCACAATTAACTCCTCAGAAGGGTTCATCTGAGTGGAAATTAATTACAAACCCTCCTAAAACACCACCAGAGAGAAAAGAAGGCACATATTTAGCAAAGTGCAAAAGAGGACTTGCCAAATGTGGCAGTGATGGCATTTTAGGACTGCAGGGCCCGGTGAGGATGTCACCCAGTCCAGGCACCACAGCCCATTTGCTCATCCCAACCATTTTCCCAAGTTCCAAGACCTCAGCAGAAAGATTTAATCTAGCTTTGTTTGTTGCCTTTGTTTCCACAAAATTACAATTTGTTGCCTTCTGTATGCGTCTCAAATCTGAAAACAAAGTGTTGTGCAAAAGGGGCTGTGCAACAGACTGAAGATGGAACGCCGCCCCAGGCTGCAGGGCTGTACGTGGTGCTTACAGATGAAGGCAAGACAATAGAAATGCAAGTTGCTGTCTGCTCGAGATATGTTTTATAAAAGAGCTTCTGTAGCAAAGAGATTGCTTTGATTTTTCATCCCAACATCATTTGTTAACAATATCATTGATAAACAGACGGCAGCTTTTCAGGTGCTGCTGATTTGAACTGCACACAAAAAAAAGCAGCACTAAAGGAACATTACTGAGGTTATCAAGTCAAGGACCTGGAAGTTATGAAAGGCCAGGACTGAGGCTGCAACCACCACCTGAATTCAGCCCTCCCACTCACAGGCGTTACGATACAATCTTTAATTACATGATGGCATGCCATTATTTCCCCCTGCAGAATGGAAGGTGCTCGGTTAATGAGCAGCCACTCAGCATTTTGTTTTCACCTTTTTGTTCAACGTGTGGATGTTTACTCAGGCTCCATTCAAACCCTCTTCTGAATGCACAGTTATTAATTTCCTCAAGGGCTTTTTGCACAACCCCTCACTGTAGCATCAGATGCTCAACAAACACCACCAGATCTAAAGGCAGCTCAGCTAGAGCAGCATATTTCACTCTCTGCATTTTAGAGGTGGAACGCACAGTCCTGACATGTTCAGGTCAGAAACGTTTGCTAATTTTAAGCACCCACTAAGAAGTGACTGGGATTTGATTTCTCAAAGAACTCAGCCCGACAGAGCACTTTATCTAATGAAGGACAGCCTTCATTGATTGCAGCAGCACCTGGGAGCACTGAGCACTCCTGCAAATCAGGCTTTAGCAAGAGCCAGATAATATAAGGACACAGATAATGGCTATTTCTAAAATACATCATTTGATGGCCTCCCTCAATGCCACGTATTAGATGTGAGATGGAAGAAGAGGTAAAAAAAACAGGGCTCTAGTTACATTTAACCAATCTAAGCAGGAGAAATACCTGCTGCAATCCTCATTGTATGCCTGCCAGCTTTGGAAGCATCTCCTGGACACCAGACTTTACCAGGTGATCTAAAAGGAGCATTTCACACAGCAAAATAAACAGCCCCAGACAGAATTTTAACCAACACATCATTCCTTTCCTGAACATACAGGGTTTGGACCCAGATACTCTTTTTCTCAACAATTTAATGACACTTCTTACTTCAAATCAGATCTGGGTTGTTCGTTTGTGATTAATTACACAATTGCATAATATTGGTTCTTTGCTTTACCCAAGTAAATCTCCCAAATAACATTTAATTAAACCAACCACTTACATGTGTGTCTAAGTCTCACTGCATTCAATGGGATTTTAGCAATATTAAGTATGTTCTTATCTTACACTCTCAAGCTTTCACCCTGATGTGACAAAAAACATGTTTAAAATGAAGTTTCTGTAAGTATTTGAGTACAAAAGATTAAAACTTACTCCTACACATCACCTTTTACAACAGCAGAACGCTGCTCAAGTGTTCAAAACCACTCAGGTCAATGAAACAGCAGTAGCAGTGTAGAGAAAAGCAAATGGACATTCAAGATGTGTTAATCACCAGGCATACAGATGCTACACAAAACAGGTGTACAGATGAAGCACTTCTGCTAAGACCTGCTCCCTCATCTCCTCCCTTTGGAACAGGTTGCCCAAGGAGGCTGTGGATGCCCCATCCCTGGAGGCATTCAAGGCCAGGCTGGATGTGGCTCTGGGCAGCCTGGGCTGCTGGTTGGTGACCTGCACAAAGCAGGGGGTTGGAACTGGATGAGCACTGTGCTCCTTTTCAACCCAGACCATTCTGGGATTCTATGATTTCTGTCATGCTGGGGCAGGATTTGGGTCCCACATCTGAGTGCTGCTGGCACACAGTACTCACCCCGAGGCTCTGCATACTTACATCTCCAGGACCGTCCCACATACACAGCCCTTGCAGCAAAGGGAAAGCTACTCCTGCTTTAAGGGTTGGCCCTTCAGTAAATGTGCTCAATATACCCTGTGAGCAGCACAGCCACGTCCTCACAAAGTGTTTACTGTCATTCTTTGAGGAATGAAAAGAGAGGGAAAAAGAGTGCAGAGAGCAAATCCATCCCCAGAAGTGCTGGCTTTAAATCCTGCTGCCAACACTGAGGGCTGCACTGCTCCCCTGCTCCATTATCATTAGAGACAGGAACAGAGAAGCAAGCACTTACCCAGCATCCAACACAAAGGTGAATTTGTCCCTTTTGCTAATTGCACATTTACAGTAACAATCCCATTGCTGTACACAGCGCCTTTATTCCACGCAGCCACGTTATGCACAGCAACACCTTAATTTGATGCAAAAATACATTCATTCATAGGGACAAACCAGGGTTGTGTATGTTTCACACACATACCTCTGTCTGAGAATAACAGTGAGCTTCATGTCATGACAGGAACAAACATTTTTCTCCCTACAAAACTTTTACCTACTGAACAGGTATCATGTGCCATACCAAGTAATGGCATCTGCTAATGCAAATAATTTCAGTCCAGCTAAATAACTGAGCAGCTCTCCAGTTCTACACTGGTATTTTTTTCCCCCTTTACATATGTATTTACACTTTTTGTTCGGATTTGAAATGAAAAGGAGAATTCACAAATCTTAGCAGAGCCCTGCAGCTACTGTTTGACATGCACGTGTCACTTTGGTGCAAGCTGTGCACAGAGAGGCTCTATATTGGGACACCACAGAAGAGTTGAGATTTGCTGCCATGTTGCCTTTGAGAATCGAGCAATCTGATTCTCCAAGAACTGACACAAGAAAAGCACTGAGACAACACAGGTAAAGCCAGCTAGGATACGGACCGCCGAAACAGAGAATTGACATGGGAACACGTGTGCTTATTGCTGTACTGGAAATGAACAAAATGACAACACAAATGAGCAAAGCAAAGAGGAGATTTAGAGGAACTTCTCCCAAAGTTATCATAATGTTACAATTACAGTGTCTTTTTTAATGTAATTTTGAACCAACTCTCTTCCATCTCCTGGGCCAAGAAGTCCAACTACTTGCAAGACCACCTCTTCTCTTCTCAAAGCTCCTGCTGCCCAATATTCCTCCTGATTCTCTCTTTCTCTCTCTTGGAAGCTCTTAACTCTACTGCTGTTCTCAGCACATAGCATACAACCTCACACAAAAGACTCACAAAGACATTTAAAAAGGAAATGGCGGTAATTAGAGAATGAGGAGAGAGAAAGAGAGAAGCAGAAAGTGCAGAGATAGAAATGCATCACTTGAGATGAGCTTTGTAATACACTTCATTAGGAAAAGGATCAGAACCTTTGTGCAATGAGAGAAAAAACAACAGCTCAACTCCTCTGCAAATGAAACCTCCTTCTAGCACTAAGGGTGAAAAAAAAATAGAAAAGAACAAAAATTTTAAGACAGAGAGCAATACGTAACCTTTCCATTTGCAGGCTTATTCTTCCCTTAGGAAACAGATAGGCTGAAGATAAATTCGATGATCAAAAAAACCAGAGGGATTACATTCTTGTAGAGTGCCTATCGTTGGCAAATCCCACTCTGCAGCTCAGAAGTACAGCTTCACATAACAGACCAGATTTATCATTGCCTGTCCTTCTCACCACTTACAAAGCAGCTGCAGTTGTTCCCATCTCAAGAGTCCTCATTCACATTCACAGGTGAAATAAATGCCAGGATTATTTTGTTGTTCCTTTACAAAGCTATAAAGCACCAAATCAGGAGCAGACAGTCAGGGCCACCGCAGCACTGCCACGTGTACTTTCTGTCTTTACTTCCCTGCTCCTGCTAACACATCAAAAATCCTCACAGCAAAGCATTCATTGCAGCCCAGTGGCTGCTCTGAAATCTACCAGGCATCAGCCAAAGAGCACCAGGTGCCCTCAGCCATTCCTAGGAGGGCAAACACGGTTCCTCCCTTCTGTTTCAGATGCAGAATGTGTTCCGTGTGAATCCATAGAAAGGGAAAAGCAAGGATGATGACACCAATCAGTTTTGTTACAGGGCGCAGACCCCATAAAGCTGCCTCATACACCTGAGAAAACATCATTTACAGTTGAGCCAGGCTGAAAATATGGCATTTCCTGCAAATACTCAACTTAAAGCTACTCTGTGGGCAGATCTTTTAAAGGATGCTTCAGTTTAGATGTTCAGAGCAACTCAGTGGCTGGAAAAGCAATTTCTGCGATGCTTCTTGTTTATAGCCACCTAGAAGCAACAAATTCAACTTAGCAGGGATGCAGTCAGGAGAACTGCAGCTCCCAAACACAGCATCTCAAGTCAAGAGCTTCCCTAATGCCTCCAGCAAACTGGAGAGGAGTCACAAAAACTGTGAGTGATACCGCATGAGCGATGCTTAGATTCACAGCACGCTTTATCGTATATCAGGCTGTCTCGACTGAACTTGTAACCATTTCTCCTGTAAAAAGCATCCGAGCTGCTGTCTCTCTGTAAAAATTTGCCTAAAGCAGAAAGCAGATAAAGCTCTGCAACGTATCTCTGGAGAGCTGTGGAATATCTTGAAGAGAATTAGAACCTTCCCAGGTATCAGCCTGCGCTCAGAAGGAAACCTTTCCTACTGAAGATTTGTTTTCTAAGCTGCTTGTTGGCGCTGGTATCCAAATCTCCCCTGTCTGATCTTATCACAGCTTGTACCCTGCCAGGCACAGGATTAGAGCTGGCTGGACTGATGCTGTGTTATTAATGTGGGCACTTGGGGGATGCTCAAAATTCCTCATCTTCCACTGGCTCTGCGTGACCCGCAGCAAGTAAGCCGAGCCCCAGTCCACAAAGCAAGTATTCAGGGGCCAAAAACTATTTAATTCCCATTGAGTGATTTTCCAAAGGAAATAAATGGCTCTGAGAATTCAGGCCTTTACCCTTCCGTGCACTGGTGCTCATGTGTTAAATGGAAGTAAGACCACATCCTATTTCATCTGTGCCTCATAATGCTAAATACTTAATGAGGTAAAGGGATCGGGCGCTGCAGGAACAAAGGGGCCACGCACATGCATGGGAGAAGCAAATACTGCAAAGGTTCCCTGCAACGGAGGGACCATTCAGCAGCTCAGAAGGGGTGCTGATGGGACACACAGATGCTCCTCCCAAGGCCACCAGCACACTGAATCTGGAGCGTGTTTCAGTGCAATTCAGCTGGCATTAAGTAAGCAGTGTCCCCGCATACAAACCCCTGTGGATGCAGGCAGTGGGGGGCGTGGGAGGAGACCCCAGTGAGGAATGAGGGTTACATGACTTAAAAGAAGGAATCTGAGAAAAAGGCCATTTTTTTTTCCCCCACTTCCACAGTC
Source organism: Meleagris gallopavo (assembly GCF_905368555.1). Classification (NCBI taxonomy): domain Eukaryota; kingdom Metazoa; phylum Chordata; class Aves; order Galliformes; family Phasianidae; genus Meleagris; species Meleagris gallopavo. The sequence goes on from NC_139424.1 coordinate 1,838,306, forward strand.
AGTCCCCCATTCCCTACCCTATTTTATACCTTGTGTTCTTAAGGCACTCTGTATAAAATTTAAGTCCAGGGCAGAAAATAAATCCAAACCAACACACCAAAATGCATTCAAGCTCCGCTGTTTTATTACGAGGCAAAAAATGACCTCAAAAACCTGGACTAAACAAACGCCTGGAGTGAAAAAGATGGAATAAATTAAAGGATATAATTATGGCTGGGAAAAGGGGGAAGGAAGGAGGTCGCTCAATAGGATGAAAGACGGATTTGAGAAATAGGAAATGAAAGGAGTTGTCAGCTTGAATCAGGCAGGCTGAAAACTGCTGCTGATGTTGACTGACATACTGAGACTTTCCAATTGCAAACTCTTTCTCTAATAAGCTGCAAATTCACCTCTACGCTTTTACTTTGATCTTAATGCAAATGTTTTATAATGGACAGATTTAATGATGTTCAGGTGCTTATTGGTTCTATCGGACTTGATACAGGAATCAATCTCCCCCTTTAGAAAGCTTGGGTTAATGGCAAAGTTTATTAAACTGCACGCAGTCATTCAGAAAAGATCAATAGAGACATGATTACAGAGCAACCAGAGGATTAAACATGAGATTTATCACAAAATTAAACTGAATTAAATGTTCTCTGATAGCACTTGAAATGCTGTCGATACTCTTAACTCATAATCTATGCTTTCTGTGTTTACTTAGCAGGCAGCAAGGATGTCCGACTCAAGAAAATGACTATAATGTAAAAAAATAAGCTGCAAAGATTTGCTGAGAGCATTAAACCTCACCCTACAAGGCCATTATTTCTTCCTGTTGGAAGATCAAAAGCACTTGGCTTCTTTGCCCATTCCCTATTTCAGGATGAGGATGCAGCCCACGGATGTGCCGCACTTCTGCGCCCACTGCAGTCTTTCTCTCATTCAGAACAACATCACTTGGAATTCCTGCATTCCTTGCGGTCTTGATGAGCTCACTAAAACCACGTGCCAGCCTTCCTACTTCATCACCCTCCCTACCTCAGCCTGACAGCCTCCCTGTGCTCACAGGGCCCTCCCTACCCAGGCCAGCACAACCCCACTGCAAACTTCCCCTATGTTCTCCTCCCCATAAAAGCACAGCTGTGAGGATCACAGCCAGAAGCACCGGCACTGCTGCCTGGGGAAGGAGAAAAAAAACCCAAAACAAAACACAGGACAATTTCACAGAGAGACACAGAAGCCACATTCAGACCCCGCTCTTCTGGGATGCGATCCATCTCTGCAACAGAGCTGGAATTTCCCAGACCCCGCTGCGTCCTGAGATCTGCTCTCAGAGTCACACGCAGAGATTACTGCCATCTGCACTGTAATCATGTGGTTGGCCTGGTTTTGAGGACCAAAACCTCAACTCTCAGCAGGGAAAAAGGGGGAGGGAAGGGAGGAGAGGGAACTCGTGAGCACACAAAGGAACCGATGCAAAGCAGCAACCATCACCACCTCAACTTTCATCAGTTCTGAATGCTTCCCTTCGTATTTCTGTGGTTTTCTGAAATGGTCACAATGTGCAAACTCAGCTGAGGAGCTCCTGGGAGTTACACTCAATGAGCAAGTAGGCCTGGGGATGTCAGCCTACAGGGTGCTTTTCTCTTTCCTGGTCTTCAGAAATAGGTGGTACCCATCACCCCCTCCACCCAAAGCTTAAGAGACCTCAATAATAAGCATGACCATCCAATGGCAGATAAAGCAGCCCAAACAAACAAACAAAAAAAAAAAAAAAAAACACCTCTGAAAATTCCCTCATTGACTGTCACGAATTGAATTTTTACTGACTTAGGGAGGCTAAGCTGCTTTCTAAACAGACTCAGCTGTCCCCAGCATACTTTGCAGAATTCAATCCAGTAATCCAATCCCAGATGCATTACGTGAAATCTTATTTCTCCAAGCTCTAGAAAGAACAAGCAAAAGGCAGTCGTTAGGAACATTAATTTGCCAGTAAATGCTAACAGAGCCAATTCTGATTTCCTGGCGTTTTTTTTTTTTGAGGGGGGTGGGGGGATAAAACAGCAACTGCTGCTGCTGAAGGACTACATCCCCTTGTTATAACCTCACTTGTGGACAGAAAAGATACCATGGAACATGTACCCTGAAATTAGCCCAGCATGTGCTGCCCCAATAAACAAATCCTCAGAAACTAGATTAGCGTCATTCCCAATAGGTTTCCAGTGCAGAAATCACTACCAGTTCCGTCCAGAAAAGGAAAATCTCTGTAATATCTAATAAATGGACCAAAACAGCTAAATGAATAGCAGGGCAATAGCACAGCATGTTCCAGCAGCAACCAATGAAGCTACAGTCAATACACACAGTGGCTGTTAAATTTTACATCAATACCATCACACAATTAAGTCACTGAATGCCTGAGCAGAATAGCAAAACCCTCGAGCTTGGAGGCTGCACACACCACGAAGGGAAGCAGCGATTCACCACAGTCCTTCAGCACTAAGGGAAAGCCCGAGTTTATCGGCGCCTCCCCACGTTGTGTGGGAAGCTCCACACACAGCCCTGCATTATTAGTAATGCCTGAGTGCTGGCAGTCCCTGATGCTAACCCCAACCGGCAGCTGCTTTGCTGGGAGGGCCAGGGCTGGGCTGGCAGCTGCACGAGACCCTGGAGCCTGGTTCTATCAGCATCTTGCTGCCCCACGTACCTGCACTGCTCAGCCCCACTGCCCTTCAAAAGGAGGACTGCCATTTCCACTCAAGTCACTTCCATTGGGAGCCTCATCCGTGCTCCTCGTGCCCCGTCCCACAGAGCTGGGGGAGAGGGGAGCCAGCTCTGCTCCTTGCACGCAGCCAGGTGACACACTGGGGCATACTGGATGTCAGGGGGAAGTTCTTCTCAGAGAGAGTGATGAGGTGCTGGACCAGGCTGCCCAGAGGCTGCGGATGCTTCACCCCTGGAGGTGTTCAAGGCCAGATTGGATGGGGCCCTGGGCAGCCTGGTCTGGCATTAAATATGGAGGTTGAGCCCTGCATGCGGCAGAGGAATTGGACCTTGATGATCCCTTGGGGTCCACTCCAACCCAGGCCATTCTTATGACAGAGCTCAAGAGGCTTCTGTGGCACCAGAACATCTTTTTCCTCAAAAAGCTCCTGCTGTGGGCTCCGTGCTTTATTAATTTAATGGTTGGGATAATAAATTTGTCAGGAATGACAACGAAATCCCCTGGAAGCTGGAACGTTCAGGTGTCATTGAAACTACCTCTATTTAGCAAACAGATGAATGCCTCGCACTGAAGACAGGAGCGTGATGAAGCACCTGTCACAGCCTCACCATCTCAGCCCTCAGTAACACAGGTAGCTCTCCTGGCTCTTTTCATACAGATGTAAAGATGATCTCGACGTGACAGCAGAACAGCAAGTGAAAACCCAACTGATGAAGTGGCTGATAAACCACAGCCGTCAATGCAGCCTTCTACTCTGAGTCGCCCACGCCTGAGTTTCATAACTAAATTCATTGAAATCTTACAGCCAAAAGAACAGATTTGTTTTCCTGACTTACTGACATTAAGCTACACGTGGATGTGTATATAAGAGAACGTGTGTATTTATCATACAGTGGGAGTGGTTCTTAAGGGTCTTCTCATCTTTGCTTTTTGCAGTACAGTCTGCTAGGGCAGAGGACACATTAGGAAGAAGCACACCAACTTCTGCAATCCAGCTTTGGCAGCTGAAAACTTGTGTCAAACTTATCCAGGAGGACACAATGGAGATGCAAAGGCCGAGGAATGGCAGAGATCGAGTTGCCTTAAGTCCATTCGCAGCTCACAGCGCATCAGAAAAAGCTTAGGGCTGCGTGAGACATCACCTGCAATTTTTACACTGTGGATTTTTGCTGTTTAGATCAATATACCGACCGGGAAACCTGGTCTGCCCACTGACATCATGCAGTTGTGAAGTTTCCAAGCAAGGCACAGTGGTTGTGGAGGAGGGCAGGCCGCCCTCTGCGCGCTCCCAGCTGAGCACGAACACACACAGCACCATTTGGGAGGCAACTTTATGTGCTCTTAGTAGTAGATTAATGAATGTAATTACCTAACACTGCGGCTGCGAATGCCGCAAAACTGTAATTTATAGCATGCTGTAAAGTTCTAATGTGTTTTTATGTCCATAAGCTGCTTAACCATAATCTAATGCATTTGTACATGAACACCCTCCTAAGTGGCTCTCAGAAGCAGCAAGCACTAGTCCCCCTTGTCTGTGTGCTTCTGCTTTATGTCTTGATAAACCAACCTTTCACGTTGGGCATCTGAGGAGAAGCAGCTGCTAATGACACAAATAATTTCAGAGCCAGCAGTAAGAGCTTCCTTCCTTATTGCATGGAACAGCCCCCAGCTGGCCAAGGCTGCACACTGATGAAGAAGGACCAGCCTCCCACAGGGTTAAAGCAGCAATGATGATGTCACCGGTGAAAGAACGGACCCTTGGCCAGGTGGAAAGACAGAACTGAGCTCACCTTTGCTCCCACTTCCCATGCTTTCAGTTTCCATCCATCCTCTGGCCAAGCTCCACATCCAGCTGGCAATACCATCCACCTACAGCCATTTCCAGTGAACCACCTCCACCCAAGCACCTCATCTCCTCCTGCAGGAACTGCTGCTGGCCAGGCACTGCCCACCTGGCATCACCTCTGCTGCAGAGGGGAGATGTGGGCAGGCTCCTGAAGCACACGCTTGTTGTTGCCACTAACTCATTTAGGCAAACCATTTAACTTCTTTATGCCCTTGCTTAACCATCTGTAAAATGGGACTAATAATAAACCTCGGAGGGATTTAGTAAGGCTTAATTAAATGGTTTGTAAAGTGCTTTGAGATCCTCAGGAGAAATGTGCTGTGCAAGTGCAAATTATTATTATTGTTACTGTGCTTTCTACTTCCAACACAGTTAAATATTAATGATCCAGTCCTCCTAATGCCCAGTGATACAACTGCCCAGAACAGTCATTTTCTTAACTAGAAAGACACAGGAGCAAGTGGCAGGACATTTCCTTCTGCTCTCCAGTAAGCATTCTGAAAGAGCAGATAGGAGCAAATACTGCAGTACACATTAACCTGAGGACGTGGATCCCCAGTCACCTCAGAGTCAAACTGTAACACCAGTTCCCACCATCGATTTGCACAGTGTTCCTATTGCAATGTGCCATAAAGTCGTTCACACACAGTCAGTGCCACAGCTAACACACAATGAATGGATCACAAACGCACCCCTCTGCAGAGATCGCAGCCTGAGCGATGCGACTGAGCTCCATCTTGTCAGACAGAACATCATCCTGTTAATAAGACCGCTGTGGTTTGGGGGCAGGGGTGGAGTTACAAGTTGGGTTTTCAATAACATGTCTATTGTGATCTAGCAGAAATGATCTGCAAATTGCCTGCAGGCAAAAAAAACAAATCAGCCGCAATCCCTCCTCTTTTGTCAGCATCTTCCAGGCCAACCTCAAACAGAGAGATGAGAAAACTGGACTTATGACTTCAGGTCATACGAGTTGAGTGGAGGTGACCTAGTTTGCAATAGACTGCTGCTTGCTTACCCTTCCAGCCCATTTACTCTCATGTCAAACTGCCACTGCAGGTACAGCCACTTCATTCCCAAACAATGAATTCTTACCTCTTTGCAATGCATGACACAGGTTCTGTTGTGGCTTAACAAAGCGAGCAGCTGAACACCACGATGCCCCCTGCTCACTGCCCCCAAGGAGAGAACTGCAAACCAAATATGAGGGTTGCTCCAAAAGTAATGCCTCTGGCCCTGGGCATGCTCCTATCACTCAATAACATCAACACATTCGAGAGCCATTAACACTGCCTGGGTTGAAACCAGGACATTCTGCTCCTAAGAGAACCCGAAATCGCCACTGACTGCCAAACCATTTTCTTAATATTCCTCTGAGTTAGGATACAGAAGCACACATCAGAAGAACAATCAGGCATCAAGTACTGCCAAGCACGAAAGTATCAGAACCACCCATGCAACCTCAGATGGTCTCCACTTTGGAACAGCAGAACAGTACAATTTTTCATTATATGACAGTTATATTTTAAATTTCACTGCAATAATAATATCTAGCATACAATAAGGTGATAACTACTGACAATGAAGTGCAAGCATGTTTTTTTCAGTCTATTCCACTATGAAGTGGGCCTATCTCAAGAAACACCAAGTGATTAAAAAACACTTCTAATTTACTTGTTACAGGTCCCCAAACACAACTGGAAAACAGAAAATAGAAGAAAGATAGAGAAGTCCAATACATTTATTCCCGGTCAGCCTGGGGGCAGATGGGTGCCGTGTGAAGGTGGGGAGAGCAGCTTAGTGCTACCAGGAGCTGCAGGATGCTCTCATCCGGAGCACATCTCACACAGGCAATCCTACAGGCCACAAATTAGAAAGGGAAGATTTGTGACTATTTTATGCTTGTAATAATTTCACACCCATCAACTTCGACCTAAGGATTCCTACATATTTCAGTGTTTAATTTATTTTGCCTTCTAGTGTTCTTAAATAAGGGAGGAATTTTATCGCTCTGGATGACATCTTTATGACAACTGAAACTCTGCTTCATTTGTAGGGGGATTTCTGCACCTGAAATGCCAATTAGTGCTTGTGCCCACAGTAGGTACCCATAGCTGCAGAAGTATAGCTGAGAGCTATGCATGCAAGCATTGCCTACGTGGACAGGACAACATCTTTTTCAGAACTCAAATATACTGCGCTTTTGTCTCCAAAATAAATGGCTCTAATCCTGTCCTACCGCTCCGTAATTAAAACCCACCTCTGTCTGACAGAATGCTGTGATTGTGCATCCTAAATGAAGGATGAAGAATGACCTCACCAGGCACAGTGATGGCCAAGGTACCCCACCACTGCCTCTCCTTACTCAGCTCTCAGGGGGCACTCTGCTCCAGCCCACGTCCCCCACCAGCCCACGTCCCCCACCCCGTTGGACTGCACTCTCCACCCATCTGACCCTAACAGTGCTGTACCTGCTCCACTCCATCTGCTTGCAGCCTCTGCAGAAGCTTTGCAAATAAATAAAGAGCTCCCAATGTTTTCTCCGCGCAAACCATCCATCAAGTTGTTTACATCCCAGAGAGAGATATGCACCTTTATCATTACAAGAGCCATCTGCAGAAATGGGATGAGCACGCAGGCATCGTAAATCTTGCCCTTAAAAAAGGCTTCCCTTACAAGGATGGGTTTTGTCACAAGGGTTTCCTTCACCCAGCAATACCCCAAGTAAAGGCTTTAAGGGACCCAGGTCTTCAGGAGAAGGCCCGAAAAGCAAAGGGGTTTTACAGCACTCAGTGTGTGACACAAGGAGGCTGGCAGCAGCATGCTGCTTAGCAGAGAAACTGCAGTCCGCAAGCACTCTCAAGGCTGGGCAGCCTCTGCCAAGTCTCTATGCTCGCTGGAAAGCTCCCTGCCCAGCCTGCTTTCTCATCTTAATGAGAAATGAGGTGAGTCTGTAGCCCTGACCTAATGAGCCCACAACCAAGACTGTACTTAAGGGGGGAAAAAAAAAGCAGAGAGCAGCATCCCACATCAGCAAGCAGCCCAAGTGGACCTAGCCTTGATTGCTTTGAAAGCTGTTTTCCTGTTTATCTGCTAAAGTAAATTAATAAAAACAGAGTTTGCTCCTGTCAACTTCTACCCTCTTGCTTCCTTTCCAGAGAGGTACAGTCTCTCGCAAGCAAAATCATCTCTCTCTCATCACAGTATTTAGACAAAATAAACCACACAAGGAAAGTGGGATGTGCAAAAATATGGATTTTAAGTAAAGCCTGGACTTCAATCCAGGAGATTAGAGATGGAAGCTTTTATGCACAGTCTTCCCACGTGCCATATAATAAGGGCTAAGGACAGCAATAACTCAGAGAGGCCACTGAACCCAGGAAGCACAGCAAGACATACCTCTACTTCAATTTTCTTACCCTGTCAAAAGCAAGTTGTCTCCTGAGTAGCAGAGACAATAAATATCCCTGGTATATAACAGCAACATTCAAAGCATCTTTGTTACCTCCCCGAGCCTTCCCAGAGCACTGATAACCAGGATGATAAAGACCAAACTACAGTACCGTCAATAAAAGGAGCTCAATGGAGGGGATAAGGCTTTCTGCATAAATATGTTTCCTTTCCTTTATCAACGGCTCCATTCCACAGCTGCAGTTTCTTCCTGCATGCCTGTGTATGCGTGTGATTCAGGATACAAAACATGGAGAAAAGGTGATGATTCCTATCGCTGTAAATGAGGAGGCCATCGATTGCCAGTCTCTACAGCCCATATGGCAAACCAGCTGGAAGTGCCAGTGAAGGAGCTGGTGCTGGGGAAAGCAGTTTGAACCAAATAGAACAACATACCTGCCTTCAGAGTGCATTTGGAGGAAAATATGAAAATTCAGTTTGACTATCCAACCATTCCGGACAATTTATCAAATTGAGAGGAGAAACATTTTATCAAGTCCCTCTGTTTAAAGGCTCTGTGTTGTCATCTGAAGTTATAAATTGCCTCTCTTTAATCTGCAGAGCTACGATGTTTCCGTGGCATTGACATTTGCCTCTCAGGCGTATCAGTTCTCCCTTCATTTCAAGCAGGAGCTGCTCCTTTTGTCTGCCCTTTAAACGTTTAAAAAGATTCAAACCGGATTAGAAAAAAAATAAAAATAAAAATAAGGAAACCCACAGTACTTCCAGGATTTATGTGTTTTTTGGATGTGCATTTGGATGCTGTAACCAATCAGATAAGTGCCTTAGTTCCCTCTAGGGAGGGCTTATTGAGTTTTTATTCACTTATTTATTTCTCCTTGTTTAGCCTCCCAAGCACCAATACACTTGTACCAATGTCTCAAGCTTCAGCTCCCATTAAGGAAAGAAAAAGCCTGCAAATGTGATCAGCCTTGGAGATTTTCCAGGATGAGAGAGCTTCCGAGCCTCCTACTCCTCTCTAAAAACATTTGGTCTGACTCTGCAGGCACAGTGCTCTCCTCCCAGTTCTGCTTCATGCAGTCTGAAGATCACTGACAGCATCTCGCACTGACATCTCATAGGTGGAAAAAAGAACTACAGCACTGAGCAACGAAGGCGAAGAATGAGTGGAAGAGCAATGAAGACTGCAACCTCTATCTTCCAAGACAGCCCCAAGCTCTGCAGAAGTGTTCCCCCTGACCCATACTTAATGACCTTCTCCTTCTGCTCCCGAGGCGGGGAACCACTTCAGTGCACATTCAGACCAATGCTCAGCTTTCATTCAACAAACTGTAGGTTTCTTTACATGGAATGGCTCCAACTCTGACATCTAAAGACCATCTTAGTAGACTTCTCTATTTTAACTGGTGCAGAATCGTTCTCGCAAATAACAGTTCTCCACCCCAACAAGCCCGAAGTCTGGAGAAATGTGCAGTACTAACAGAAGTAGCATCTCTGTCCCATATAACAGCCACCTCTCTCCTGCCACCAGCTCAGCAGGGTTCAGCAGAGCAGCAGCTCCAAGCACTGAATGAACCTCGACAGCAGCCAGGAGCAGCCTGCAAACAAACACTGCCATCCCACCATCTGCTCCGATCCCCAACAGGACCACACTGAGATTCTCCCCAACTGAAGGGCACATTCAGACCTTATACAGATGGAATAATTCCATCAGTAACACTGATTTATGTCTGGGGTTTTACGCCTAGAACAAGGTACATGACCCCATGGCTGCGCTGGGATTTTTCCCAAGGTTAGACAAGGCAGAGCAAAGCGTAGGGAGCAGAACCATTCATGAGTTATTCATGAGCTATTAGCTTTCCCAGCACGGAAGAAACAGAAAATGCCCAGAGATCGTAACTTCCTGGAAGTAAAGGTCATCACAAACATCCCAGCTCTGGATTCCAGGTGTAAGACACACAAATTCAGAGACTGCTGACTCAGCTGCACACCTGGAGGCCACTGAGACCACGGCTGTGCTCAGGAACCCAGCACCTACCAAACTCATCCACACACGTGGAAAGCACCCCCAACACTAACAGCCCCCGCAGTGACGAGCCTCTTGATTTGTCTAAATTCAGCACATTTCCAAGTGCTTATCAACAGCTGTGAAAAACAAAGAGCAAGAAGATATTTACAGCGTCAGCAAAAAATCCATTCCCTCGTCCATATATGGGATCGCACGACACATTTCAAAGAATCAGTTTACCATATAAGACAGCAAATCAGATATAAACAGAAGAGTTTACAGAATCCGGGCTGGACTAGGGGGAAAGAGCTGGAGTGTGTCAATCACGTGTGTGAGATCAAAGCAGGGCTCCCTGTGCCTGGGGGCAGACAGAAACACGCTGTGCTCTGCTTACCCTTCCTTCCTGCACACGGGTAGTGAAAACAAACAAACCGAAAGCACAAAATGCCACCTTTGATTTTATTTGCTCCTGAATTTGGTCGCTTTAGTCGAGTCCTGCAGGCTGTGTTGGATGCACATGGCAAGGAAAGAGCACACAGTGCACGAAGAACCAAGGGAACAATGAATGCCTGGTGTGATTTCCCATTTAGCTTTCTTGCATTTCTGATATTTGTTTTCATTCTACAGAGATATTAAGGCAATCTTCTTCCGAAGCAGAACTATCTGTTTAACTCCAGAGACAAAGGGAAAACAAAGCCCACAGCGATGCTCATTGCAATAACTAAGGTAATGCACAGATGTCTTTGCTTTAAGATTCCAGCTCAGTCAACACTGCATTTAGATGGATCAACTCTGCCTTGCAGTCTCACATCTCAAAAAGACCAAGCAGAGAGGAAGGCAAACTTTTGTTCTTAAAACCATGTAAAACATCTCCGTCTGAGCTGTTCAGCCACAGAACTGCATTTACTGGGAAATCCTGAGCCGTATGTGCTTACGAATGAATATCAGTGTGATGATGCTTGCACTACAATCTACCTAAAAACCATCTGGATGTTGCCACTGTGATTATTCCATACACAGGAAGAACATTCAGAGCTCACCACCGACAAGAGGAGGGACACGAAGGAGGAGGGAAGGCCAACACGGGGTCAGCACTCGGTCCCAGCAGCACTACAGGGGAAGGGCAGCTTTAGGAGCAGCCGATGCCAAAAGTGGCCAGAAGGGCCCAGAAATTCCAAGATGTGAATGTAACCGTGCCACCAACAGCTACTGTGCAGATAAATGCAATTAATGATTTGCCATCAGACATTGGCCTGCAGTCCCCTGGAAACAGCAGTTGAATTCTTTTTAAATAACCTTTTCCTCAAGATTCAGGAATACTTTTTAGTAGTTTAGACTTTGCAAGGTTTTAAGCAGGACTTCTGTGTCAGGTGATGCTTCTTGCCTTTCCTTTTCATTGTGAGCAGTCTGTAAGAACATTCCAGCACTTGTCCTTGCTAACTGGGACTGGTGGCACTTCCAGGGGTTCCATGGAAAAGTTGGGTGGGACAGGATGGAACCCATGCTCTTAGGACAAAAAAAAAATCAGAACATCTCAAAGGCTATGAAAAGGAAGCACAAAGCTTCTCACTTTTTTTTTTTTTTTTTAATTGCTCCTAACAGTCTTTACTTCAATGACCTTAAAATGGAATAATGCAAAACTACCCTATTCCTCCTATCTGTTATGGTCACCTTCCAATATATCACTACTTGCCTGCTGATCTTCCTGCCTCTCTTTGCTCAGGAGGCAGAAGCAGTGCCGCAACTGCTGAAGGATATCAGTAGACTTAAAATGACATCAGCCTATCTTACTTTTAGTAACCTCTGCAGAATGGTTTGAAGCGGACCCCGTTACCCCACGAGCCATTACCAGGGCAAGACAGCTTATAGACTTCTGTTCAGCAGTCAGAAGGGATTCCAGCATCTGTCACTAGCATGATTTCCACATTGGTTCAGAAGAAAAAGATTAATCTGGGTATAGTTCTCCACTTTCCTTCATTTCTCAATGCAACATACGGATCTAGTAAGGCACACCAACTCAATATGTATCAGTCATAAAACAGATGAGCAGCACAGCTCCTCTCTCCCCTCTCCCTTCTGCTTCCATGCAGAAAATTAAAGATCGACGGTTTCACAGCCTATGCCAAAACCACTGGCTCAGATGATGAGTGAAACACTTCTTTTGGAGGATTAACATGGAATAGATGGCAAAGGAATGCAGTTACATTTTGGTTTCAGTGACATTAAGAATGAAGAGCATCCCTAGTTTAGGGAACCGGGCAGTATCAAAACTTCATTTGTTGATTAAAAATAAAAAGTTAACACGAAATTGCTGTTCATGTAAGCTCTGTGCTAACAGAGGTCTAAAAGCTGCCATGGTGCTTCTCAGGAAGAAGCAATGAGTGCATCTCTGTGGTACAGGCCCAAGTACGGTGGTTGGGATGTTCTCCATGAAGCACAGAGGGGCTCTGTTGTGAGCACAGCTGGAAGAGAATTGGGCCCCTTGGGAACACTGCAAATGGCCACAGGGCTATGAATGGCCAACACAGCATGCAGAGGGACAAGAAACTGATGGTAGGTGTCAGGAAAGCCCCACACAGAGGCACTGCTGCAGCAAAGAAGATGAGAAGCCTCCCTTCCCCAGCATCCATCCTCCCTCCAGCAGTGACCTGTGCCAGCTGCTTCCCAAAGGAAGAATTACAGTTACTTTAAGCAGTTTTGCTAGGTAATCCATAGCAGTTCACAAAAAGAGAAATGCCTTATTGACTCCACTGCTGTTCACCTTCACGTAGCCATGAGCACTGCAGCACAGCAAAGAGGCACCTGTGAATTTTTAACAGTTAGAGCCAATAGCTGTGGAAGCAAACTGCAGCAAAGCGGCGCTGGATCCTCACATCTCAGCAACAAGTCAGAGCCCACTGCTGTATCTTCCCAATATATTTCTTAGCCCTACGTTTGCAGATAATACGCTGTACCTTTACATCCTTAGCTTTCAGGTTTCCTCTTATGGAGCATTTCCATAAGTCTTGTATAAAATGATGAGATTTCAAGCTGTGTGTCAGCTGGAAGGGCAAGGACACCCTTTGCACCATGGGCAGCCCAATGCAGCCCGGCTGTGCTTGGACCAGGAGCCTCACACTATCACTGATAGCTTTTTCCTCCTTCCTTTCCCAGCAGTTCCTTTCCTCCTTAGCAAATCCCAAATGGAACCACACGTATCTGTTCAGTGGAAGTCTCTGCTTTTAGATTTCACCAGCCATGAAATTGCTATGACTAACGTGCTCCCTCACTGCAGGTTGATGTGTCAGCCCAGTGGAAAAGGATTCACTCAGCGAGCTGGGATGGAACCTTATCATCCCCTCTGACACACAGACTTAATAAAAGGGAAGTACCCAGTTAACATGCTTCCTACTACACCTTCAGCCCACTCTAAGGGGAAAAAAAAAAAAAAAATTCAGCATTTTTAAGCTCTGCCATCTGCCAGTTCTTTCTCAGAAAATCATCTGCAGTTGTGGCACAACATTTCAGCCTTGCAAACCCATCACAACTGCTCTAAAAGACTCCTTTTTAACTCAGTATGTCAGAAGGTGCCCCGCATCCAAATTCTGTTTGCTATTCCTCTCTGACAGACTGACTCAATTTTATTTCTCCCCTGCATTAAACTCCATGATATGTGCAGTAGTTGAAATTTAATAATAGCGATGGTGTTCTAAAGTATACAGCAACTGGAATTGTATAAGAGATAGCTTTGAGGAATCCCTCCAAGACAAAGCATCACATCGTGGTATGCCACCTGCCAGCAGGAATCAAGTATTTAAAACTTGGCAGCAATGTCACAAGAGCCACACATAAAACCTCATCTCTTATTTACACCTCTGCTTTCCCCTTCTTTCTCTTCTTCCCACCAAGTCATTCCGATTCCATTCAGTATGGAAATAACAGACAACACTGAAAATGTGCTATTTCAAGAAAAGGATCAACCACGTATCTGTCATATGGAACATACAAACCTTAAGCCTCTCAGTCATTCATGCTGAGAACCCATCAGTAAAAGCAGGTGAACTTTTCATATGGAGCACTGAATATTGCAATACCAGCAAGCCTGGCCATTGCTGAGAGCCTTCAGAGAAGCAAAGGAGCCCCAGAAGCAGCGGGTGCACCGCAGGGCAGAACAGCATGAGAACCACCAGTGACTTCTTCCATGCTTAATTTATTATCTGCGACAGAAACGCATCCAACTTGCTGCACCTAGACCCTGATTTGGATGCATACATCAGTTCCACACAATCTGTAGGCCCTACTTCTCATTCTGCTTTCAGAGATCACAACCCTCTTCAGCTGGTGTAAGTACAAGCCGTAGTTGTGCCCCGTGTGACTTTTGGCAGATAATCCCACTGCCAGCATCCTCCAGAAACAGCAGCAGCAGAAGCACCTTTCAGGCAAGGACCTTCCCTTCCAGTCTGTGCAGAGGGAAACATGTTGTAAAGCAGCTTTGGAATCAAGCATCAATACTAAACATCACGGACTGGCCCGGTTGGAAGGGACCTCAAAGATCATCCAGCTCCAACCCCCACCATGGGCTGGGTGCCCAGAGCCCATCCACGGCCCAGAGCACCTCCAGGGATGGGGCACCCACTGAGTCTTTGGGCAATCTCTTGCAATGAACACCATCTGTGCGTACGCTGCTCTCCTACACAACGATCTGCAGCCTGAAGCCACCTGGCACTGCTGCACTGCTTTGCTCGCTGCTCACCGCGGCATCGAGGCGGGCTGCTGCTCTGCGAGAAGCACCTCCTGTAAATGTCAGTGGTTTTCTAAAGGTTAAGCAAGCACCCTGAGAAGGGCCTCCGTGCTGGTGTGCTTCACCTCAGTGGAAGCTGAAATAGGATTACTGAACAAGAAGCCTGCAAACAAAGAGCTCGGGGGTTGAAGTCGAACCTCGGAATGTTTTTTTGCCCCCAGCACACAGCAGCAGACTACCAATGGCAGATTTACCAGTGTTAATTATCAGAGCTAAGTACTATCAAATCTGTTTTCTTTTGCCTAATTCATCACCTCATCTACAGCAGAACGTTAACATACAAATAATCGTTTCTTAAAGCCACAGGAGGTTCTGTCCGAGTGCCTCCCTGAAACATCTGCCCTTCAGGGGACTGTTTTACTTCTCTGGCTGCAGAGCAGCAGTGAGGACTGCAAAGTGAGGGGAGTGGAGGTGACCAGGGGCAGAACTTGGCTGCAAGGAGCTCATCGACACAACGAGAACCAAGAGATGGTGAGGCTGCAGAACAGGCTGGGGATAATGCAGCGAGGGAATGGAGAAAAACAAGAGCCAGAGCGGAAGGAAGCTGTGCTAAGGAGGCAGGAACACGAATCACCGATACAGCAGAGAGGCTTCATGCCAAAAAACCCAAACCACAACCACATAGGGTGCTCTGAAAGTAACACCTCCTATTTATTTCCACAGAAAACACAACAGATACGATGAGTGCAAGGACACTGATAGAGCATATTCTCAGCTATGAAACACTATTTTTCAGTGCAGTCACTACCAGCAGCAATGCATTTTAACCAGTGATGAACAAGAGCCTGCAGGAACTCAGCAGAGGCGGCTGCTGCCAGCAGTGACATCCAGCCAGAGGAGACAAACAGCCCCAGGGGCAGCTTGTGGAGCTAATTTCAACAGAAATGTTGGAGAGGATGGCTGCAAGGATAAGCTGTACGATCTGGAAGATGTAAGGAAAGGCAGCTTGCATGACCTAACTGCAGGCAGACCATTTCAAAATCAGTGCCAGTTATCACTGAAGGTGTAAGGACACCTGGCTGTGCTTTGTGAACTAGAGCCCTCTAACAACCAGGGCTAACCACGGGATCTGGAGGACTTCCCCTCGTGCCTTTTCTCCCTCCCACACCTATCTAAAAGGATCCGGTCTCAGTCATGCAAGAAAAGCAGCTTATCTGTGGGTCAGAGCGAAGGGCTGTGCATCACCTAATGCTGCACATCACACAAAAACCTTAATTTGTAACTGCAGCCCTTTCTGTAAAACTCCACAACAATTTTTACCTGCCCTTCCAGCAGCACACGAGCAGATGTTGCAGTGGGTTCCTCACCGCACCAACAACAGGCAGAACTACTTTTGGGTAAATCTGCTGTGCAATTTCTGCTGGTTGCTATTTCTAAGACGATAACAAGCCGTGATTTCTCGAACAAAAATACACTGCTGTAATTTGAACGAGAGCAAAACCAAACTACTCCATTTCTTCAGAGGAGAGTCACATTCTTTGCATTAGTATAATATTTCGCAAATCCTCTAAAGTGCAGCAGCACACAAGGATGTGGTTTGTTTCCCTTTCAAGCAGTCATCTGCAAGCAATTTCATTCAGTTAAATATCAGAATTAAATTTTAGCCGTAGTACTGCTTCTGTATGGAGGAAATGATGTTTTAAATAGGCATGCGGATGTCATCCTGCAGACCGGGCCTTCAATAACCAAAGGGGAGAGAGCTGTCTGCACAGGCACTTATTCCTCAGCTGGTAATCCCAACCCGTTCCCCAAGGAGACCCTTTTACTCCAAAATAAAAGTGCTTTATGTTTAGCTAACTGAAACCACTTCAGAAGTAGAACCATTATAAGCTTTTATTACTTCCAGAGATGCAAGAATTAATAAGAAATACTCTGCTTTCAAGTCGAAGGGCTTCTTTTTATCCCTCCTGATTTCTCTGTTTAGGTGAACACAGAGATGTGGTGTTTCCCTGTCACACCAGCAAGGCTTCTACGCCTGGGTGAGTAGAAATCTACCATAGAAGTGTAGGACTTCCCAGAAAGAAGAGCATTCATGGCCAAAACCCACTGCTGGTGGATGCCTCTCTGCGTGCAGCCAACCCAAGTTGAGATCTCCTGCCTGCTATCTCTTCCAGGCTACACTACAACTGTCAGAAGAAAACCCAACACAAACACCTCCCACAACAGCCCTTCTCCCTGCCAACCCAACGAGCACAACTGAGCACCCACCTCTGAGGAGCAGGAGGTTTAAGAAGAGCAGAAAGCTCTCCTCAAGCTGCATCTTCCAACTCATTCCAATCACTGTTGCTCAGAACGATCGGCTGTTTCAGATCGGAGAGCTTCTGAGCTTTTTGCCCTCCTGCAAATCTATTTTAGAATGCAAAGAGACTTCACGGCTTTTAATTTCTCATTTTCTAGGATATATTCTTACTTTTGTATGGAATATTCTTGCTTTCGTCCTACAGTAGGATGCTAACATTTTGATATGCTTGCAAAAGCACAAAATCATTTCTCCCTCATTCCAGTCTATGTGGCTCAAAGAAGAGGAGCTCTGCTTGTCATGGGGAAATGTTACCTGGAGACAACGTGTGTCCCATAGGAGGGCTGTGCCAACAGCCTCATTTCACCTGGATAGCTCTGCATGTCTGGTATGTATTTTATTGCTGAAAAGGGACCGTAGCCAACTGAGAGCTTCGTTTCCACTTTGGCACCATAAATGGAAAATATCACACGTTGGTATTCACACCTACCACCTGTGCGTGCTGGGACACAGGTAACCACACACACAGACCACATGCTGGCAGCAGCCACCCCCAACCCTGTCTGCAAAACCACCCAATTCCCAACAGTTCAATGCAACCATACCTTTAAATCAGAGACAACTCCAGCGCTCTGGGCACAATACAGTGCTAAACTATGTACTAATGGCAAGTGAAGAAATACATCCCCGCTCTATAATAAGCCCACAAGAGTCCATTCTGTAGCTATTTGCTACTGTGTGATTATTGCTGAATCATTGCTCAAAAATTCTAATAAAATTGAAGTTAAATCAGAACTGTTCCCACTGTTTTATCAGAAGATCTGCATGTACATAACAAACACCCATCACAGAAAATGAATATGGGGGTATAAAGCTCGATTTTAATGAACCTCTTCCTAATGGAAGTACAATATTTATTGCTCAGCCTTCTTACCAACTGCCTTCTCCAAGCAAGAGATTTCAGGGTTAGATACGTCAAGGCTCTAATACGGCTTTTAATCAGAACACTGAAAAAAACAAAGAGTTCCTTATTGAAGAATCAAGCAAAAACAAACCTTGCCACAACAAGCAGCATCTCCATGGCCCAATAATTCAAAGTACCTCTGGCTCTGGGACAGATCCAATCCGTCCATGCTAAGGGCTGAAAGTGCATGCCATGCTCTTCTGCCTTTTTATTCTCACTACTACTGTTAGCTGTATCAGAACAACACGTGAGTGAGCGCTGCTCTGAATGGCTGAAAGCAGGAATGTGAATTCCTTCATTGCAGGTGATTGAAAGGAAAACGAAATCCAGATAAAACTGCCATTTCGTTCTGTAGTACAGCCACAACTTTAGGACATGGGGCCAATTTCATAGAAGACAAACTAAGGCGCACAAAGAAGTGGTGTGGTGAGTATCACGTGGCTATTGGGAAGAGAGTCAGGAACTGGATTTACGCGTTGATCCACCCTTAACTCACAGGTTTCCTGGTCCATATCCATTTCTCATCTCCCTGCCACCCCTGAACACATTGCATTATTCACAGCAGCCCTGAATTCCAGCTTATTGATTCAAGTGACGGGCAGAGAGCTGAATGAGTCTGGGCTCTCCACCAGCTCCCTGACCTCCAGCGCGGGTGTTAATCTCAGCGCTCTGAAGTCCTCTGCTAAAGGTGCTCTGAACAACAGCAGTTCCATTTTCATAGTCCGCTGAGCACCCACACTTCACATCAGCATCAAAAGCAGCTATGGGTGCTCTGCTTCTCTGAAAGTCAGGCCATAAGTTCAAAGTATAATGATAGCTGCAGAACGGTGCCATGCTAAGTGGAGTAGTAGCTGCTAAATGAGAGCTGTTATAGTTGACGAGGTCAATGTAATTTTACTGCTGTGCTGCTACGCCGAGAACACTCACACTTAGATGCTTGCAGTGTTTCCTAGGAGTTAAAAATGGATTTTACAGCCTTCCTTTACCTTGTCATTTCAGATCACCGTTACTGAGCAGCCTTCTCTCCTATGGGTGCGGGAGGAACTAGTGGGAAGGAGGCAGGCTCCCGAGCCTCATTACTGGTATTTCATTCAAAATAAATATCCTACTTTAGGGAAGACAACAGTATTACCAAAGGTAAACATACCAGGAGTCTCAACTCATGTTGACACAGCACTAAACAGAAGTCACGTATCTACCAATGAACTATTTAATGCTATTTACAGGAATTCTGCGTTTGGGATTTTTCTTTTTTTTTTTTTTTTTCCTGCTTGGGTTTTAGGGTTCTTGGGGGTTTTTTTTGTTTGTTTGTGTCTTAGTATTTTGGTATTTGGTCACTATTTGTTCCCTTCCCAAGGAAAGCTTTGCTTTCAGCTGTCAACCTTTATGTATTTTTACATAAACCACACTGTCCATGAACTAAGTTTCCAAAGCAGTTTCTGGCATTTAACCACAGCTCCCAGTGCTTTAACCCCAGCTCTACTATTACTACCACACAGCAACCAAGTGCTTAAAAAGGAGAAAGGAAAAGAGGCAGATCCTTGTGACAAAGATGGAATTCTGACATTAGTAAAAAGGTTTTACGCTACCTAAATTATGCTGTAGTAGTTTAGCAGAACAAGTACTGAATTCAGATGCCTATCCTGCATTTGAAGGACAGATTCTCCACAGCAGCTACTTGCAGCTAGCTTTGATGGGCTGATTTGTATAAAGAAGT
This sequence comes from Meleagris gallopavo, assembly GCF_905368555.1. NCBI lineage: Eukaryota > Metazoa > Chordata > Aves > Galliformes > Phasianidae > Meleagris > Meleagris gallopavo. The sequence goes on from NC_139424.1 coordinate 1,857,975, forward strand.
ATGACAAGCAAGAACCTGGAGGAATCGAGCTGGCTGTTGTGGGGTTTCCACCACAAATATTTCAGTGCTCTGCCAGCTGCACTGCCTGCATGGCCACGAGCATGAGGCCAGCCCTTGCATCTCCACTTCTCTTCCCAGCTAACGTAACGCTCCACAAAACTTCTCCCAGCTTTTTTCTCAGCAATATTCAGGCTTAACACCAAGCTAATTAACACCAAGCCAGAATAACCTGCTGTTTCTAGGAAGAAAAGCCCCAGGAATACCCACATCACCAATTCTGAAGTTGTATAAATTGGTTACAGGGACAATCGCTGTTGAAATCTGCTTTTAAACTTCTTGAAAGCTAGGGGGAATTTTGAATGTAAGTCGACGTGCCAAACTCCTGTCACTCTCGATGGGGTTGGGAATCTTGCCAAGAAACGTTTCACACTAGATAAAACAGTTTCCTGGTTCCAGCTCTCCATTTAAATGAAAAAAGCCTCTGACACTACAAGACATCCTTTCCGTGTTCAGCATTCAGTGCAAACTGACCCCAAAGCTACACGAAATCTACAGCATCACCCACCCCACCTCTTCTGGGAGCTCAGCAAACCACGGCTGATTTCAGCTGGGCCGAGATTCAGCTGTTCCATCACAGCCATCCCTTCTGTGCTCAAAGCTGAGGAGCAGAAAACACCACAGACCAGCACAGCTGACTGCAGTCACACCTGAGATACACAGGACAAATCTTCCCAAGTCCCAAAGCAACAAACAGACGGACCTTAAATATCCAAACAAGGCGCTCCAGCCATAGCAGAGATCTCCACACCAGAACAAGTTCAGCTGAGTTCCCAGGGGAAGGAAAAACTCCATGCATAGAATAGAGCTGTCTCTGCCAGCTGACAGAAGTTCACATCCAGCCAGTCAAGTGCAGCAGCTGTGATTCAGTTGTACAGTAGCATTTGTACTGACAGACAAGACAATCTTTCTTACAACTGTCTGTAGTTTTTTTGGCTTGAGGAATCTTGATGCTCTTATAAATTGAAACTTCCCATCACATTCAAAATGTCTATATATTTTTACAGGACACAAGACATTTGTATGGCATCTGTTACAAAATATATATTTCCACAGCATAGAAAGTGCATTTCAAGTCTTAATACATTAAAGTCTGATTTATTCAGGCTCCTGGAAGAAGTATTTCCAGCAATCCGTCTCAAGTAGAGGATGCACAGCAATACAAGACCTGGGGTGCCAGGGGCTGGGTTCTCATTCTCTGCCTTTCAGCATCAGGACAAAGAGAAAAGTTACCTTAACATGAAACTGATACAAACTGGAAGTGCTGAAACCTGAACTACTCTACAAATGTAATTCTAAGCCCATCGACCAGACATGATTAATCCATAAAGCAGCTACCATCGGGAGCTGCAGACAGAAACTTCGTGGTTCTGCTGAGAGCTTTGCCCCATCCCTGGAGGGGTTCAGTACCAGGCTGGATGTGGCTCTGGGCATCTGGGCAGCCTGGTGACCCTGCACATAGCAGGGGACTGAAACCAGATGATCTTCGAGGTCCTTATCAACCCAGGCCATTCTATGATTCCGTGATGATTTGCACATTCTCTTTGCAGTTGGCACCCCTCCCTTCCAGAGCACGAAGCTGACCCCATTAAATCCACCAAGACCACCACAGCGCTGTGGGACACAGCAATGTCCTGCCACAGGACCCCAGGCTGCAAGCAAACATGCCTCCTCCTTCTCCAAGCTCACACTGCCGGGAGCTCCATCCAATACAGACAACATCACTCAGACACATCCACAGCATCCCTGCTGCACTCAGTGCAACAGCAGCAAAAGGCAAATCACCCCCCGCACAGAGGATGCGATAGGAAAAGCTTCACCACGACACCGGTTTGGAAGAGACTCACAAGCCTGCCTCAGCAGCAGCTCTTTACAGGAGGGGGACAAGAGCCGGCGGAGAATGCCTTTTGTTGGCAGCTCAAGTGGGCAGGCACTCCAGGATGAGCACAGCGTAATGCAAAGCAGCGCAGCCGCCTGGTAAGGCGACAAACAAAGCAGGCAGCCTCGGTGAGCTGCTGGTTTATCGCACTGGGACACAAAGCTCACTGCACTCCACGCCTCGCTGTCCCAGCAACACGACTGCAGAAACCACAGCCCACACTCGTTTGGCTTTTAAATAGAAAACGCCAGGCTGGGGAAGTACGAAATAGTTATTTTAATTCACCCTTGTAAATTTGTGGCAGAGCTCGCACAGCACGCCTGGATAACAGCAGCCAACCCACGTGGGGCTGCACTGGGATGCAACCACTGCAACACAGCCCTTCCCAACAAGGAAACAGAACGTGCCTTCCATTCTCAGCAGCACTGAACCAACACTGCACAGCTGACCCAAACTTGTAAAATCTCTATAGGTATTGGACTTACAACGTGGCTCTGCTCGCCTCCAGTGGGGGTTAGTGCTATTTACAACAGCACAGAGTTGCTGCAGAGTTTGCAGAGAAAGCTGCAAACCGTACCAGCAGCAGAACGCGCACCCTGCAAGTCTCGTTACAAGAGCAAGGCCTCCGTTTGGTGTGTCTGATTTCAGCAAAGCAGTTTTGGATTTAACGACGCAGAGCCGAGCTGATCGGGGAAAGGAAAACAAACCCCTGCCAGGAGATTCGCCGGGTGCTGCTGAAGTATGCGGGATTTCTGCCATCGGCTTCAGCAGGGAATTGCAGGATGGCCTCTTGCCAAGCGCTATGCCAGAAATCTTCGCCCCTTTCCAATTCAATTGCTGCTTATTAGAAGAGCATTTCTTCAAGATGGAATTTTCTGTTTCAGAAGGTGTCAGAAAGCAGGCGTGTATGCATTCTAAGTCAACTTCTTCAGCGCAGCACGAGTGAAGAACTTACGAGTGTTACTGGTTTGGGCTTCACTTTCATTTTTGAGTAACATTAACACACTTGTTCTTAAAATTTAGATAAGTGAATGAGATGACTGCTACAGAATGGACATCAGCGATCACCGGATCAAACATTCACAACAGTGACCTGCCAGGCAGTATCACCTTCCACAAAACTATGCCTGAGAGTTAGCAGAAATACAGTCACTGCCATACTGTAAGGCTTACTTCTCCAAATCAGATCTCATATGAATTGCAAAGAGCAACCATGCATGGAAATCACCCTCAGAAACCAAAGAGAATCATCAGAGAGACCACAAGACATAAACAAAAGCACTACTGACATCAGTCAAAGAATCACAGGATGGCCTGGGTTGAAAAGGACCTCAGTGACCATCCAGTTCCAACCCCCTGCTTTGTGCAGGTCACCAACCAGCAGCCCAGGCTGCCCAGAGCCACATCCAGCCTGGCCTTGAATGCCTCCAGGTTTGGGACATCCACAACCTCCTTGGGCAACCTGTTCCAGTGCCTCACCACCCTCTGGCTGAAAAACTTCCTCCTAATATCTAACCTAAACCTCCCCATCTTAGTTTACAAGTCCCCAAGAAGCAGTATCTATGTCAATCAGGGCAATTATTTCTCCTGTAAAACGTTAATAAAGATAAGGCTGCATAGATCAGTGATGTGGTCCCTGGATTACGGTCGCTTCCCAGCATGCAGATTATCAGAGCAAAGTCAAGGCTCTCCTGAAGAAATGCTCCCCAGCACAGCTCTATCTCACAGCCTTTAATGTGAGACAGGCTGTGCCACAAGCATCCAGTTAAACCTATAGTTGGGCTCTCAACCATTTTTGCAGATGTGTCAATATGGGGAGAATGCCAGCTTAAACTGAACTGGCAGACCTGGTCTGGTTATCTGAATTACTGCACAGCTGCAGTGGTGAGAGACAGCAGAAACGACCTCCACACGGAAAGAATGCATGAAATAAGGAGGGCAGCCAAACTCTGCCACATAAGGAAATCACAGGTTTGTAAGAAGATTCGAGGCTGGGAGTTATTTCAACACATTCAATCAAATTTTGAGCTCCTGTCATCAGCATCTGGGCACGTTTCTAGTGGCAGATAGAGCCCCAAGATGAGGTGTGTAAAGCTGCCCACGCAACTCCTGCACAATAGAGCACAGCACAGCAGGCTGTGACTGCTGCTGGCCTTCTGCTGGGCACGTGCTTATGAAAAGCCTCCAAGAAATGACAGGAGGCTTCTCTTGGTCTGATCCTCCCAACTCTCAGCTAGTTACCAGCAGAGCTCTTCCTAAAACAATCACACAAATGCTACCTACACCCACAGTACGAGCACTTGGTTCTGATCACAACCTATAAAGAAAACAGAGATCCATTTTGAGTGGTAACACCAGACATACGATCAGCCCACAGCCTGTTCCAGACAGTCCTAAAAACTGAAAAAACCCAGCCAGGCAAGTGTATGGGGCTGGACAGTACACAACATGACCCTGTACATATGTAAATATATAACTGCCGCTAAAGAAACCACTTCTTCAGCTCAGCTCTTCAAGGACTGTGTTGTAGGTCCCAAGATCAAACGCTGCTGACAAGCCATGAGAGAAACCACTACCCAAGCAAAATCAAATGCAGCAAAGCGTTGCTTTGGAGGATGCACGCACAGCGCTGCTGGAGCGTGGGGTTGGCAGGCTGCAATGACCCGAGGCTCCTTGCAGATACTTTCCCTGCACCCAATCCGTGTGTGAGGACAGCAATGAGGACAGCCAGCAAAGAGCAGGAGCTCGAGCACAATTCTAGCGCTCTGAAGAGAATAAATAAATAAAGAGCAGCAAAAAAGAGAGAGGGAGCACGAGAACAAACATTTAATTCCCTTGTAAAACAGATGACTGCTTTGTAATTTACTAGCAGCTGCTGGCAACAAACACCACGCTCTCATATTCCTATTAACCAAGCTGCAGCTGATTTATTAAAGGCTCAGATACATCAAAACAAATGACTGTAACATCATTTATATTACTATTTACAGCTCTTTAATAGGGTTATACTAAGGGGCAACGCAGCACAAACTGGAATCTGGTTACCAGCCTGCCAGGCAGCAGCAGAGCATCTCTCCATCGCAGCAGGCTCCTGCACCCAACTCCTCTGCACCACTTCCAGCAGTTTTGTATGCCCACAAGACACAGGTGTGCAGAACGAGGTGATGGCAAGGCAAGCACATCTCCCCAGACTGCACAGCCTGCTGCTAGCCAAAGCAACGCTGACTTAAAAAGCAAACAAAACAAACAAAACCAACCCTCTGCCCAGCAGTGGGACCTGATTGAGTACCGCTGCACCAACAAGAGATCAACGTTATCACTGCTCTACAGATCACAGCAGTCCTGCAGCCGAGGTGCCTGGGCTGCTTAACGCATCCCTCAAGCCAGGGATTCCCAAACCCTGAGCTCAGGTGTCCTCGCTGCAAACGCAGAACGATGCCATCTTTACCCTCTCCTCTCAGCCAAAGGCTTCAGCAGGCCTGGGCTGCCCTGAAGTCATGAGGTCCCATTTCCCACAGTTCTGCCCATGCACCCACAAGAGATGTGCATCAGCTCTGCCGTGAAACCCCAGCTCCAGTGGGCGCAGAGCAAATCCGGCAGCTCCAACCCCGTGCTCAGTGTTCACCATCTCCAGCTGGGGATGGCTCCATGCACAGCACTGATACCCCAGGCAGTGCCAGACTATCTCATCTGAAGACCCTTTTCCAGCTGACAGGACACACTTAAAAGGATTTTCCAATTTAAAAAGGGAGCTCTGTATAAAGAACACAAACCCTTTCTCAGAGGTGTTGATGAAGGCAAATGGCTGCTTCCTTTGCTGCACAGATCTCACAAGGAATTCCCAGCCCACCCCATGAATTTTGAACCAATGTGTTCAAGCCCCTGGTTTTCTCTAACCCATAAAACCTCCAGATAGTCAAATATTATGCTTCTGCTTTTTAAATATTTCCATTTAAATGTAGATTTTGACCTTCTTGCCAATGAAATATTAATAAGAGAATAAAATATATATTACTCTTCCTTCTGAGGGAGAGGTCTCTCCAACTCTGTCATGTTTCCTATCTTAAAAAAAAAAAAAAAAAAAAAAAAGAGACTTTATTGCTGGTTCCCATTTTTTAGGCCGTGGCAGCAGAAAGCAGAGATGCGATCCCTTTATTCTGAACATCCCAAGGGGAAACGGGGAAGAAATTTTCTTTCTTGAGATCAATGGAAAGTAAACAAGGACACCAAAGGAGCCGCATCATTTCCAGCAAGATGCAAAAGAAGGCTAATTTAATTTGAAGCAACTGTGTTCCTCCACAGAAAGGCAGTATAAAGATTAACTGAGACCTCCGTTTCTTTATATAACTGCAGCCCATTAAGTGGAATAGGGAATAAAACTCACAAATTGCCCTGCTTATCCATCTTTATCTCCATCATTATTCAAAGATGAATGCCCCCTTCCCTCCCCACAACGTTATTTATCTTCCTCACTCCTCCTTTCTCGTTAAAAGAAGGGAAAAACAACAATACACATCACAGTGCTGCGGCACAAATGCAGCGCTGCTTAGAGGGGATTAATTCTGCTCCTGCTGATCTAAATGAGAGCCAGGTTGGACCCCAAGGATGCTCTACAGTCCTAATTAGAGCTGCATCAAGATAAATGCTTCATCAATGCAGAATAAAACACTCTTTTAGAGACCACGATAGGATGCACTCTAAAAACCTAAGTGTTAAATATCATTGGTATCCAACACGACATCCTCAAGCCCTTGGTGCTCTTCTGGACACTTTTTGAGCTCTGTGGTGGAGAGGAGACGGAAATTCTTCACGCAAAGGCACAGACCAGTTGAAAAAGTCTAAACTGGGATAGACTGAGACACTGGGAACCTACAGTTCCAGGTGAGAAATATGGGGTGTGATGGAGGGGACCCAGAGAGTCACAAAACAGGGGTGAGCAACTCCGCAGATCTGACTCACCAGCTTTAGCTGCGAGTTCTCTATGATGCTATGATTCTCATGCCCCTCCAACCTAACCCACAGGAAGCACTGATCATGGCTCTCAAGCATACTGCCATCATCATTTGGCTAAATTACAGCCCTCTGCCATACACCCTGGTGGCTGCTCTCACCACCTCCAAAGCAGAGTGCAAGTTATAGGGGTGGGATTCTACAAGTCAAATATGAGAGTTAAATGCCCAATTCCAGCAAGAATTCACCATGGGGTACCTAATTCCCTTAAGCTCTCTTCAAATACTATCTGCCCTTTTCTTATTTTTTTTTTTTAAGATGCTAGCAAAGAAAGGTCAACCTAATTTGTCACAACAGCAAGTGAACGTCAAAGATCAGCACATGCTGACAGCCTGTCTGCGAGGTTTCATTATAGAGCTGTTTACAGCATCTATTTCTCATGTTGTTGCTGCTGTTTTCAGGGTCAAGGAACTGAGATCCCATTTCAGTAACAGAGATCACTGGCCGGAGAACAAAGTACTTGGATTTTACCTCCTCCCTTGAAAGCTCCTTGACTCGTGCCACTGACTGCTGAGATGTTTTTGAATAACCTCATGGTCACTGAAACTTATACTAACATGGGGGCAACTCCAAGCCTAAGGAGCAGCCCCAGCATTGCTAATTAGCATCAGTAGAACTGGAAATTCAAATTCAGTGTTAATTCACAATATCCTATCAGCCGACCAGGTGAAGTTAATTCATTTAAAGTTTGCCACCTTTGGAACATGAAGTTCTTCTGAAGGAGAAATGCTTAAAAGTGGTGATAATTTCTCACTTATTCTTTCTTCACAGCTTTTTTTTAATACTCTACAGTTATTACAAAAGTGGCCTAAATCTCTGCACCATCACTAACACAAACAAGCACTCAATTCAACACATGACCACCCAAGAAAGGAAAGCCCCATGGGCTGTGGCATTCAGTGGATGCTCTCAGCAGCAGGCTCACAACAGGGGACACACTCAGGGCTGTCCCCAAAACCAGAAGGTGCACATCTACCACCCTCAGCACCCACAGAGCAAACCCCAAGAAGAATTGCCCTGGGAAATGTCTCTGCCTGATCTCCAGCCTTCAATACAGCAGAAGGAACGTAGAAGCAGCTCCAGTAGGATTGCTGCTGAATGATCACAATTCAAAGGGGACAACCAAGTCAAAGCAAGCAAGCAGTGCAAACTGGATGGCCAAGAGCCAAGCCTCAGAGGTGAAAGACTCTGAAGTGAGACCTACAGCCCCAAGTTGAGCTGACAACAGGATTTCTCTTCCAGCACCAGGAGAAAAGGAACCTTTAGGTCAAGTATATCACATCCTCCGACTGCCTCAGAAGACTGCCAAGAAGGTCAAGAGGTTTTATTCTTCATTTCCTAGCTATGTGCTAAAAGACTGTGCCATACCTCCATTTATTTCCTACTGCCTTTATCAACTGATGGTAATATTCATGTAATATGCAGGTAATGTGATTGCAAATTCTCTTTTTTTTTTTTAATGTCCAAATCATATTGCTCACATACTGAAGCAAACCATATTTGTATCTTCGCCCGATCCATTCAGCTGATAAGAACTGGAAGATAGGAAAGTTTCTCAGCTCTGAAAGAAATTAAGGGTGCAGTTTATTCCAAGAAAGCACCACGGCAATCATGTGATCATTTAGAGAATGATCTCAATGTTGTCTGAACACAAAGAATTTTACAACCTATGATGCTTTTGCTGGCCCCCTGCGTGGCTGAAAGCTCCAGCTGCATCCCTCCCACAATGTTTCTTTCTATTATCAAAGGCAAAAAATAGCAAACAGAAATAATAAAGAGGATGTCCTTAGAACTCATCTTTAAAAGACTTCCAGGCTAAGAAAGGAAATATAACTTCCAGGAAAACATAAGCAACGCTCAGAGTCAGAAAGCAGTCAGACAGACACTTTTTTTGTGAGCAATTGCTTATTCCTGCCCACGTGCACATGATGCTGCGGCACCAACAGGCTGCCTTGCAGGCCTCCTGCACCACTATGGATACAGACAAGAGCTCTGGTGGCCGGGGTCCTGCCTGCTCCCCCCAGTGCACTCAGCAGCAATGACCCCAGTGAGACCATTTCCGTGGGCTCGCAGAGGCCCTGCGTGCCTCCCATGCTTTGCTTTCTTCATTCTGATGGCCTGCGAGAGAAGAAAACTCCCAACCAAACTGACCTCAGTGTCTTCAGCAATATCCTTTACAGAATTTCAAAGAGCTGCTGGCAGTTGCTAAAGCTGGGAATGTTTAACTTGGACATCTGTCCACCCAGGCTGCAATGACCAACTCGCTTTACATCACCGGCCAGCAATCAAATAATAATTACTCGGGGTTACTACAGACTGGAGCTGCACTTGAGTGAATGATTTCAGAGCACTGGAATCCATTACCAATAACCCAAACCATCTGGGTTCTCGTCTCTGTTACAAAGAAAGCAGCAACAACTCCAAACACTAATTCAGACGCTAAGTACTAGCTGGATCCCCACTCCTTGGGAGCAGTGGCATGTGTTTGGATATAATTACATCAAGATGGAAGCTACACGGACATCCTACAGAGAGCGGTTCTGAGCAGACACTCTGTACCGCATTTCACTCTCCAGGGTTAAATGGAAAAGGTTTGTATTAAATAAAAAGCTCCATTTAACATTATTTCCTTTGCAAAGGCAAGCTGGATAACGCCGGTGGAAAGTGTGGATTTTGCAAATGTAGCATGCAGCCTCCCAGCCAAAGGAAGGCAGCTGATGAGCAGGCGCTGCCATTCCTGTAACGAGCGAGTGAGGCTGTGCAACAAATTGGTACATCCAAATAAACAAATCCATGAATCCCCTCCGCTTGCCTTCATGAAACAAATGAGTCAGTGCTGACTAATCGTATTACAATACCGGGAAGCTTGTAATAGGCTTACAAAGTGTGTGTTTACAGGCTCATTATTGCTCAGTGCTTGCTGAGATAATAAGGGAGCTATAGGAAGAACACACAGAGAGGAAATCTTATCAGATATGTTTTAGAACTGAAATCATTTTCAATTTCAGACTGATTTCAGAGTGGGTATGAGGGAGTTAGGTTGAAGGGACCTAAAAGGAGTGGTGCTGCCTACACATCTCCTTCCAAGCCCCATCTAACCTAAGTGTTCTGAACAGGACAGCAAAACAGATTCTCCTCATTGCTCCATGGGAACTGCAGCTAACGCAATGAGAAACCAGTGCTTCTGGAGTGAAGTGAAGAAAGCTTCACTGAAGAAAAATGAGAGAAGGGGAAATTTCTTTGCTACACAACAGAAAGGACCCACCTATCCCTGTGGCAGGGCAGCTTCTTCCCCATCACAGCCAGCTCAGCCCTGCCAGCCCGTTAACGGGATGGGTCTCTGCTGTCAGAGAGAGACCCAGGGCTTCTCTAGAAGAAGCTGCAGCCATGCACCGGCAGCCACGTACCTGTCCTCCCCAGCTGCATGCTGAATTTGAAGTTCAGCACACAGGCTGAGGAGCTCCATCCTTGGAGATACAGGGTCTCAGCCAGACGAGGCTGTGTGCAGCCATGCACACAGTATGAGATGAACTCCAGAGCTGTGCTCCAGCTGAAGCAGCATCACGATCCCATGGACTGGCTGCCCCTCGTACTTCAGAGCACGTGCTTCAAACAACATTCATCAGCTGCTTTTCCTCTCAGATGAAGACTTCACGACAAGGCAGCTTTGAAGAGGGACTGGGAAGCAGATTCTGCCTTCCTGGCAGCCAAACACACATCCTTCATAGGGACCGAGTCTCCCAGTACCCCCACTGCAGCACCCTTACAATGCTTTGCTCTGTTTACAGCTTCCACTTCAACCCTCTGCGGCAACCCTGGCTCTGGCAGGAGCATCCTTGGCTGTCTAAACACATCCACGGGACTGCTCGAGGCTGGCAAGCTTCCTATTCCTTCTGCATAACCAAGGCAAGGCTTTGCCTAAAGCCCCAGGAGCTGTGCCTCGAAACCTTCTGATTATGCAGCTGGGAAAGCCTTCTCCCTCTGAAATCATCAAATTATAAAAAAAAAAAAAAAAAAAAAAAAAAAAAAAAAAAAAAAAAAAAGAGAGCAAGAGGAGGAGCAGGGAGGATAGGAGAGGGAATATCTATGGCCTTCTGCACCCAATTCTGTCACTCTGACATTTCTTTCAAATACAATTATTTAAAGCCTCCTGATGGGAAAGCCGAGGAAATGGACTAATGGTAGCTTGTTCGGTACCTCTCCATCAGGCAGTTCAATAAATCCTGGCAGCGCTGTGATTTGTGTTAGGAGAATGAGCTTTTCAAGAGCAGAACTATCACTTTACACCGTCAATAATCTCACTGTCAAAAAAGCCCCGAGTAACCTGACCAACACTTCAGAAGCTTAATTTATAGATGTGCTATTTGCCTTCAAGGTATTTTATGCAGCTAAATAATGGAAATGGATATTATCCCAAACTACTCTGCAGCTTTCACAAGTGGAGTCCAAGAACATGCAGGAGGACAAATTTTCTATTAGCTCAGGGCTAAATTCTTCCCTCTGTGACACCTGCTTGATAGCATCTACCTCTAGCAGAATTGCTTCAAGTTATGCTCCGGGAACTAAAAGCAGAGTCAAGCCCTCACACTTCCAGAGGAGGGCGAGCACTTACACAGCAAAGCAGAGCACAGAGAAAAGCCCTGAGGTCTTCACCTTAGCTCAGACCACTTGTCCACAGACTGCAGAAGGGAGCTCTGAGCACTGCTTCTCTCACCCTGTAAGCTACAGCGGGATGGAGCAAGCTGAAACGTTGCTCCAATTGTCACGACCGGGACACTCGTGACTGTACAGCCACTGCAGGGATCAGCACTGATTGATGAATGGTTTACCTGAAGTGATCCAGGGCTCTACTGCTGATTTTCAGTTTTAGGGACATATACATACAATCACTCAATCAAATTAGAAAAGCAGGCCTTTTTCACCCTGACAGGCTGGTGGATGGGCTTTTCTCTCTCCACCATAACTCACAGTACTGTTTAATGGAAGAGGCTGGATTTCATCTTGTCTTGCTCTTAATGCTGATCAGACATGAATTAATTCCTTTAATAGGAAAGTATTTGTGCTGCTGCAACAAAGAATAGCAGGGAGAGACTCTGGGCAGACACCAAGCATGACACTGCCATTGGATGCCACGCACCTGGGCCCTCCAACCCACAAACGATGAGCACCAGCACACTCTGGAGCAAGGCAAGCTCATTCCACAAGGAGCCAGCAGCAGCATGAGGCAAGGCACAGGGATTTTGGTTTAGACAGGTCAGTGAGAAAACTTAAAGTGGATTTTGCCTTTACAGCAGGGCTTGTGCCCTTGCTCTGTCAGAAGAGAACTGAACTGCCCTTTATTCAGGTTATTCATCAGTTAAGTCTAAACAACAGCATTTCCTTGACTAATACATCACGCACCAACTTATCAAAGGTCAACACACCAACATCATCTCTTTTTGCACTTCCCTGTGACTCAGAAGCTGACTATCTATGTAGCCACATCCAACCCTTCTGACAAGGATGGCAAAGCCAGTCCGTGTCTGGAGCTCTCTACCCTCCTATGAATGAAAAATCCCTGGCACTGCTCAGATACAGAAGGCTGAACCGTGCTCAGACTCAGTGTTTTTGCATGCTCCCAAATACCAAACAAAGGGGAAAATATTTTAAACAATTGCAAACGCATTTGTCATGCCAGACCAAAGAACCTTGGGCTCTGCTACCTCTTCTCTGCAATTCCCTATAATCAAACCAGTTCGCCAGGCTCTGCCAACGGCACGGAATAAATTAAACCTCAACTTACTAATGCAAGCACATGGAACCTCTCCTGAACAGAACAAGAGCAGCTCAGCTGCATAACACAGATCCTATGTGGATTGCTAGCAGCTAATAAAATAACTCAATTGGTAGCATTCCATCTCCCCCCTCCCTTCTTTCAGTAACAAAAATCTCAATCTTTTCTACGTAGCTCCACACGCAGCCTAGCAACAACAGTGAGAAGCAAAGCTGCCTAGTTCTTACTGCAGCCTACCAGCCACAGGCTGACCAACTCACCCACCCAGAGTGCCTCCCAGTGACTGCACTGCCAGACCCCTAATGAGAGCTGCTCTGGGCACTGGGAATAAGCAAGCACACAGCCCACCTCACTGCTCTGACAGCAGGGGGGTTATTTCTGCCCCCTGACCTCATTAGATCATGGTAGTGTTAACAGCTCAGATTCTTCCCAGCCCAGATCCAGGCTGCATAAGACAGAAGGATTACTTGGTGTTTACCTCAAAATCTCCTTCTTAGTACACAAACTGCTGCAGATTCAAGTCAGTGCCGTGCAGCAAGGCGAGCTCTTCACTAAGCCTCAGCTGCACAAAGATCCCTGTGGGAATGCTGACAACTGACTTACTCTACATGCTTAAACCTAGCGCCAAAAAGTAGTCATGCAAGCTTTTTTCTGCCCTTTCTGTCTTCACTCCTTAATAACTTAGAAAAGCAACTCATGACAAGTCTATGAGCATCACAGGCCAGGAGAAACATTTACACTGTGCTCGGGCTCTGATATCCCCAGGGCTGGGAAGGGGCTCCTGGAGGGACTCTGTCTCACTGCCCCACGTGGCAGCAGCAGCTCAGCTGGGAGATGCCCAGCTCCCCTCTGCACCTCTCCATCTCTGAGCTCTGTGTTTTGCCATCCATCCCACAGCAAGGCAGGTCTGTGGTCCTACATGTGGCACTGTGCTGTATTTCATGTTGAATTGAAGGCTCGGGGTTTTCCCTGCCCTCACCCCAGGAGCAGATGCCTAAAGGCACGGGTTGCCTTGGGCTGATGGACAGACCAAACCCCGCCTGCAGTCACCACCCTGCAGAGGCTGAAGCACAAAGTAGCATCCTTGCTTACAGGTGTGTGCAGCCTCTCTGGCACACAAGTGAACCAGCTGATAGAAAACCTGCAAACACAGCTGAAGGCTTGATGCATCAGTGTTTGGGAGCGATAAGAGATGGCATATAGGTGGGTTCACGTGTAAAAACTGTTTTTGGAAGTAGCCCTAACATGAAGTTTTCCTTTCCTCCCTAGGACAGCACAGGTGACGAGGATGGGGGGACCCCTCAAGCCTAAGGAAAATAGCCTGGGATGTGCTGTCACCCCACTGGGACATCACAGCCATACCACAGCCCCTGCAGGCACACAGCCAAGCCCCAACTTCTCATTGCTTCTTGGCTCTTATTGCCTTGCTCTCTTATCACTTCACTTTCTATTACTGTACCTCATCTCTTTTCCCACTGCTGTGCACATCGCTCTGTCCTTTTATGAGCAGCAGCAACATTCAATACTCTCATACCCAGAAAACCACCACAGACACACACAAATACATGCACACAACTGAATTTACACACCATCTGCATGCCAGTGCAACACAGTTTGTGGAACACGGTAGATGCTAATCGCTCCTGCCGTAATACCTACATTTTCTGCTGTTTCTCCTGCTCAATATTCATTTGAACTCTCAGTCAGAAGACACATATGCTGCCTCCCAAACTTGGACGCTTTTCTCACGCGGGTCCTTCAAACAGAAGCAGTCAGTAACACAGCACTGCCTGCTTGGTAGCTAGAGACCTTAAATCGGACAGTAAGGAAACAGGAGCATCTGATTACACAAAGATATCTGAAAGCACATTGCTGTGAGCAGCAGTTTGTGCTCACACCCCCAGCAGCCACTATCCCACAGCCCCAGGTCCTGCAGGTGATGCTGACACCCAAAGCTGCCCAGAGGATTGGACACAAATGGGAGCCAACAAAGCCAGGGAGGGACACAGCAAGGAAGGAATCCTATGCTCTCCCCCCCGTGATCAATAAATACAGTGAATTTGCAAAGTACAGCTTCCCACATGGAATGGCCTTGAATTAAGGAAGATTCATTGCAACACCAGCTGATGAAACCTAAGGACCTCCATCCTCTGCAGTAGTCTCCCAAAATTTTTCACAAAGGAGCATGAAAACACCATTCGAAGAATCATTTTTTTTATTTAAAGGATAAATCTTTAGATCTTGATTTAAATAATCAACCTTTGATTTAAAACGTATCAATGGCAGACAAGCTTTAACCTGGTGTTTACATGCATCCTGGAATATAAAATTTGAGCCAAGTGATTCAGCCTTTGTCAATTAGTTTGAAGTCTTTGTTTCCAGTGCAAGTGGATTCAAACCCTACACCCAGTTAGGACACATCCAAGCTAGGTTCAGCCCGCTCTCATCAGAACAGACTGCCTTCCATCTCCCTGCTGGAGAGACGTGTGCTGGCCCAGGTTCATGTGCTGCACCACAGCTCTGTAATTTAGCTCAGCTTCAACCTAACCTTAAAATCCAGAGAGCCAACATCCAGATTTTCACAACGGACATTTTACAGAAATTGAATTCAGGCTAGATCTTGAAGTGGTTATGTTTAACATTCGATCTTAAAAGAGTAAGGCTGATGTCATACTAGAATCAGCATTAGGTTTAACGCTGCTTGGTAGCCTGCAAATAGAAACAAACAGGGAGCAGCAAAACCTACACACGATGAGTTAAAGCAACACAGCCCCGATTCCTTCTTGCTGCTCTAACACAAATGAAGCTGCTTCAGAATTTTCATTCTATGAATACTATTCTTCATGGCCAAGTCAGCGTATGAGTTAGGACTCTGCAAATGAATGTAGTCATGAAGCATCACGGAAATGTGTCTTCATTTAGGAAGTGCTACAGGCCAAACCGAGGGCCCCTGGGTTATAGAGAAAAATGAGATGTGGTTTCTTTTCTGCATGGAGCTTTTACCCACGGAGACTTGAGCCTGCACACCACGTGCAGTGCAGTGAGTGGAGCAGGGAGAGGTGCCTGCAGCACGCACAGCTCACCCTGTGCTGCAGCCCAGGGAAGGCTGAGTTTCCCAACTAGCACCAATGGCATTCAATGCATCCTTCAGGGCAATGACTGCTGTTGTTTGATTCTGGTATTTTTAGGTGGTAACCCTTCAGATTTGCATCTCATTTCCCAGAATACCCCAGCGCTTTTCCAGCAGTTGGAATCTTAGAGGATAAACATCATTCCTGATTGTAATTGTGTTATTAAACGTTATTGCTCTTCTCTTCCATTAAAGTTTTTAAAGCAGCAACAAAGAACTCTGCAAGAAAGAATCCTGTTAATGGCATGGAGGGAAATCACCCATCAGGGAGAACAGGAGCAGCTCACCTTTACCCTCCAGATGCAAGAAAGCCTCCTCTAAGCCAGGAGTCCTGCCGTATCACTTAACAGAGTTTTGCCTTCTAAATAACTGCTGCCATAGGAACCCCTCCAGCTACCAAACCCGCAGCCACCACTAAGTAATTTGAGAAAACTGTCTCCATTATGAAGCCTATTACAATAGTTCCAAGAAACCTCATCAAAGCAGGGCTCTGTGCCTGCAAGTCCTATAGCTACTAAAATAAAAGCAGCCCACAACAACCAAACACTGAAAAGCCACAAGGGGTAATTGCAATAAATGAAAGGGAAGGGTAAGGAGGAGACTCAATCCTGAACAAGAGCGTGTTGATCAGTTTTAAAAGTCTACTAAACAGCTTCTTACATCCAACACGCAGCCCAGCTCAGACCCTGCAGGCCCAGTGCCCCAGCTGGGGGTGCTCTGTGCCCCCTGGAAGCTCCTCCTGCCTCCAATGCCTCACTGCACCCTTAACAGCCAGGGATCTCATGGTTCTAAAGCAGGAACAGAATCCTGAATGCTGGAACTGCCAGTGTTCCAGTCATCTTCCTGCACTAAAGCAAATCAAAGGGGGTTAATTAAGCACACAGGCACACTGTTCCACTGTAGCTCATTAATTGTGTTAAAAAAAGTAATACTAATGCACATGAAGTGCAGCAGCAGTTATGCAATCCCAACAAAGTATCCAGGTATGAATGTATTCACGCCCTGGTGCATGGTTGCAGGAGCTTCAACAGACTTTCTGATGAGAAAGTGAGTGATGGAGTACACATCCCAGCACTTTCAAAGGAGGAACACAGCTCCTCCTGTAGCTCAGGGACCTTCTGCAGATACAGAGCTCTTTTCATGGATGCTTTCAGTCTTGACTAAGAGCACTACTCACAGTCTATTTTGCAACGCTTTGCCAATACTGCACACTCCATGTTTATATTTCATGAATATTTACACTTACACCATACATACACACATATATACAAAAAAAATACACATTTAGAATGTACCACACACAAAATGTCAGGCTGAGGAATGCATTCATCTGTCTGTGTAGCGTTAAGATAATTCCCCACAGAAACCCAGCTGGGCTGGGGTAGGTGGAAAAGAATGTGCCATAGCAAACTGCACACTCCAAGTAGTGGTTAAACTGCTTGAGACCACTCTTCTGTTTTGAAGAGCCTCAGCTCAAGTGTTTTCACTAAGCTTTCCATGTCTAACAGCTTCGTGGCATGGGAATCAGTAATGCTTCTTCAGTATACTCTTAAAAAAGTTAAACATCTATAAAGCAAGGCTACCATACAGCAGATGGTCTAACCTCTTCAATGTCAAAATCCTTCTGTGTCAGGCAGCCCAATTAAAGTGACGTTTTCTAGCATCATGCCTCTCTCTGCTGCACCCTTCCTCCTACTTCAGCCTCAACGTCCCAAGAGGGAATTGCTCAGCTCACAATGACACCAGTTTACTGTAGTTCCTCCTCCCCCATCTCTAATTGGGAGAATCTATGATGATGGTTAATCTAACTCCTGGGCCTCAAAGAGGAAAACTGTTTAAAAAGAGAAGACCTTAGAGAAAACATGGAAATCCTCAGCTAACTAGCACAGTCCCAGATCTCCTATTAGGATAAATTTGTTTTATCCTCTCCAGCTGTAGCAAAGGTCTTTATCAGTCACTTTGTCTTTCCAAAAAAATAAAAACCAGACATGGCTAATAAACAGGAGAGAGGAAAGGGGAAAAAAAAAAAAAAAAAACACTAGATTTTACTTATTCCAGTGGGTTGCTGTCACTCAAGTAGGATCTGGATGGCCCTGTTTCAGAGGAACTGATCACAGTGCTTCTGTTCCCAATCTGCAGATGGGGAAATGGTAGTACAGAGTTTAATACCTCGCACAGAACTTTGCAGAAAGCACCACAGACTGGAAGTCAATGTCGTGACTCCTTCCTAAATGGGAACACCCACATAACTCAGCTCTGGGGCTTTTCCTGTAGGTGGAGGTTGATAGATTCAATAACACCATGACCTACGATGGTCAGGCTGACTCTCAACAGACTCCACGTACAAACCAGCACAGCCTCTTCCTACCCCCCGCATGTCAGCTCCAGGAACTCAGCATCTGCAAGGAGCCACTGTTGAAGAGGAAGCTGCACCCAAGAAAGGACTGCTGAAAAAAGTCAAATACTACCAAAAACATGTAATCCATCACAGAATAGCCCACGTTGGAAGGGACCCAGAAGGATCACTCAAACTCCTGGCTCTACACAGGACCACCCAAGAATCCCAGATGCCTCTTGGGTCGTGGCACCAAGACGTCACAGTCATCGCCCTGGGCAGCCTGTTCCATGCCCACCACCCTCCTGGTGAAGAACCTTTCCTTGATATCCAACCTGGATCCCATGTTCAGAGACTGCAGATAGACATACACACCCAACAACTCTTTTGATGCTGCTGCAGAGCACAGAAGCTGTTTTCTCTCCACTGCTGAGAGGAAACACTGCCAGTACAAGAATGCTCTCAAGACAGTTCCTCGTTCTACAGAGCTGCACGAGATAGCAATGCTACAATTAAGGCAGATAATAAAAACGGCTGCTTGCTTAAAATTGGCTGCAACCTATACTCAAGCAAGGAAACTGATGGATAGAGTTCCTGCTACAAATCAGTAATTTTAACTGGGGTTGCAGTTGCCACTGAGATGAGCAGTGGTGACTTGTGGGAGGAGGTCAGTGCTCAGAGACTCCAACAAGACTGCATTTCTCACAAATAAAGTTTCATTCCCTTCTCCTCATCAATTTATTCCACTAGGAAAAAACATGAAGAATCTGCTCTAGATTGATCAGTCATCAGATCACGATTTGCAACTACAAGCTTTAATAGCATCTGTCATTTGGTTTTCATGCATGCAAAATTGCTGTTAAATACACAGTGGCACTGAGTTAGCTGTGCATTTCTTAAGTGCTCTGAAAACTACAGGCTCCATTTGAGCGCAAAGTTCTTATTATTACACTCTATCAAAGCTGAAGCACTCATTAGATGTGTAGGATATGCTAACAGAGGAGTGACAGGTGATTGCTGCCTATCATAGAATGAAGACAGAGGATAACATTTTCTTAATCAAAGGGATTCATTAAGCCATAGCACCACGCAGCGTTGGGTACTACTGGGCACTTTTTGGTCACTTACAGAGCAGGAAAACAACTTACTGCATCTTGAAATCCATCAGCACAGAAAGCTGATTTCATTCAGCGTTATATTCCTCAGTTTCATTCCCACATCCGCTAAAAAGACAGAAAATGGAGCTTTAACACAAGGCTTTGAAAGGGCACTGAAGTCAGCCCACCTCCATGCTCCCCTTGCCCTCTGGCAGGTAGCAGTGGCTAAATCCCAGTCCCAGGTTCATCAGACAAGCATCCAACTGGAACTCAGTTCTGCAGGTTCAGTTTCGTCTGAAAGCATTCACACCACATGAAGTTTTAAAACCTTCAGCTTCCACAGGAGGATCAAAAGAAACACAGAAGGGGAATCCAGTCTCCACTGCCCTGCATTCCTTTCCTGTAGACACGAGAGCTCCACTCATCTTTTATTGGGAAGCAGAAAAAAAAAAGTAGGCCATATTTTAATCAGCGGGGGTGCACGAGACAGATTTCATGGGGTGCGTTTCCAACAGCTTTCTTTACTTCCATCTGCTTTTCTGAAATCTGCAAAACTGAGCCATAAGTCCCACAAGAACAGATTTCCCTTGGGAGATCCATCACCTCCAGCTAGGCCCTGAGCCACAGACGCCGCAGGAATGGATCCCAGTGGGATTAATGCGGTCCCTTTCCTGCTGGAAAGCGCAACTGCATGGGAAGCAGTGGAAGGTGGGGAGATGGGGGATGGAGACCAAACTTTTCCAGCCCTAACAAAAGATGCAAGCTCCCATTTCGAAAGGGGCAGCGGCAGAAGACAGGAAGGAGTCTAATTGCATCCAGACTGTTTTGTCCTTCCCCATGGCTCCGTCTCACTGCCAGGTTTGACTGTCAGTACCCGCAGCGTTTCCGAGCCCAGCGCCAGCTAATTGTGGTCCTTATATACATACCCCAGATCTAACCTGACACAATGCCGTATAATTGGCAGCTCAAGAGAACTGGGAGAGACGGGCACGGAATGCGAATTACCTCTCACACCTACAGCAGCAGATCCTCAGAGACAGAGGTTGAAGCCATTGGCGGGGAGCTCGCCCTGTGCCCACAGGTTTGCTCCATGCAGTGGCAGGTTTGCAGACAAAATGACGACTTAATTTCTCAGCGCTGCCAGTCTTAAATGTCCTAAAAACAAATACTGCCTGACAGGGAAAAGAAGGACAAAAAACAAAAGCCGGGTTGGGGGCCAAGCACTGGAAATAGAGGCCTTGCAGCAGAGTTTAAGTGGAAGCTAAACAAGAGTCACAAATTGCCACCCTGCCTCCTCCTGCTCACTGTCTACCTGTGTATTTCTGTTGGCTGTCAAATGGAACGCTGTGAGCGGGGTGTTATCCTCTGGAATCAATGTTTATTCGATAAGGTCGGTGCCAGAGAAACAGGCTTCATTCTCTGGTGCAGGAAGACTCCATCCAGCTGCACACCAACAAGGGCAGGGTGGCGTGGCTCGGCTTTAGGGTGCAGGTCCTGCAATAAGGGCTGCAGCCTGCTGGTTACTCAGGAATCATTTGCTCTAAGCACAAGATTAATTCTGAGCACAATAGCTCAAAACATAAAAGTTTTGTCTCAGCCTCCACACACTCATATTAACATCATAGGCTCCATTTCCCACTCCTTGTGCCTTTACAGAAACCAGACCCATTTTTACCAACAAATGCAGCGTATGAACCATATCAAGGTGGAAGCCTTGAGACCAGCCTAAGACAAGGTGTGTACCAAGGAAGGAGGCTCCAACCACCCACTGTGCCCCATGCAGACCAAGGGATGACACAGCCCAACACCAGAGACGAACTGCTAAGAGGATCTGGCTGTCAGCATTGGTGCCCTCAGGACCACTGACTGCTACATGCTGGCCTGCAGGCACTCCTTTCTAACATTTGGCTGTTCCCTTCTAACCTCTGCTTTGCCCAAACTGATGCTTGATCACAAATATTCCACACTCTCCATTTCCTCTATCCTGATGGAGGGTTGCCTGTTATGAACTATTCCAAAATTTACTTCCAAAAAGAAGAAGAAAAGCGAGAAAGTAATATCTCTTATGTTCTAAGAAAGCAAAAAGTCTCAAAGAACACCAACAAGAGGCAGCCAGCCCCATGAGAGAATACTCCAGAGGGCTGACAACCTGTTTTCAAATGTGGTTCTGGAATTTTCAAGCTTAAGAGTGTCAAAGTTGGTGGAATTTCAATTATTTAGGGCCAGACTCCAGGAGAGAAGTGCAACTGGGGCATATTGCTAGATCTTTAGCAGTGAACTTCAACTCCACATTTGTCAAATCTGTATGGAAATACTCAGAGAGCATTTGAAGCAATCAATTAGAAGCAAGGCTGGCCACAGAAGTCAGGCTGTCACTGCACCATCACACAAGCTGTTCTGTTACCCCAACGCTTTTAGGAAGTCAGATTTTTCAAAGCAGACATCTCAATTGGCCTGACAATGAGACAAACCTTCATCTTTAGCTCTGGCAAGTGGGTAAACTGTCACTAATGACAGTGCATCAAACCACATTCCTGCTCCATTGGTGTTAATATTCGCTATTGACACTACCCCAAGCTATTATTTGTGTACAGCTGATGCTACCTGACTTCCTAGAACCCAGGAAAATACCATACAATGCTAGAGCACTTAACCTGGTGAGGTAGGAAAATAAGTTTAATGTTAGGCTGCTCTGATGATGGATGTGGGCCACATCCCAGAAGCTGTTGTAACAAAGCCATCACAGAACCCAGAACTGAGTGACTTTTCCAACTGTCCACTGCTTGCTGGACACATCAATGAATGACACCAAGAGCATCACCGGCCTGGATGGACTTTGCTTTAGTAATAAGTAGTCAAGAATAAGATGCAAAGTGATGCAGCCCTTTAAATTTACAAGAGCATTTAAGAAAGACTCGTTACAGTTAATTCAAACTGTAACGTATCATACACTTACTGCTACCAATTTCCAGTATAAAGAAAAGTCTTTTCTGCAACAGGAAAATGTTGATTTGTGATGAGAGGTCAGACTGCAGAAGGAAGGGATGCTGTCCAGAGGGACCTTTATTAACTCGAAAGTGGGCCCACGTGAACTCAGTGAGGTCCAACAAAGCAAAGCGTGAGGTTCTGCACTTGGGCCAAGTAATCCCAGGTATTTATACAGACTGTTAGAAGAACTCCTTGAGAGCAGCCCTGCTGAGAACAACTTCAGAGTTGAAAAACCTAACATTTGCTGGCAGCCTGGAAGACCAGCAGCAGCCTGGGCTGCAGCAGAAGGGTTGGAACCTGAGGATCCTCCAGGTCCCTTCCAACCCAAACTGTTCTATGATTCTCCTGTTCACATACAGACAACAGAAAGTACATAAGAGTCTGCAATGAGATTTTCACACTCATTTGCAGCTTTTCCTTGGAGTCTAGAAAAATATGCCCGCCCAGGCACCACAGTTCAGCAGTTCACAGAGTGCCCATAAACTCTCCAGCTACAATGATCCTTCAGTCCTAAAGCAGCAAAACTCTTGACAGTTGTCTTTCCTTTGTGATCTTTCAGAAGATATTCCCCACAAAATAAAGCTAAGCACAAGGAAATAGAGGCACTCACACACACCTCAACACAGCTGCTTGCACATCCCTTCCTCTCACACAGCTTTAGCAGCAACTGGTCAGTGGATGCAGCTTCACTTATGCAGGGAGCAGACCCATAAGATGCCAAGGTGATGGTGCCTAACCCCTCCCAGACACACAACAGTTCCTATATTGTTCAGTCACATCCTTAGACAGACAGACAAAAGCAGGAATCAAAAGCCACTCATGACAAGAAAGGCAGTGCCTACTTATGACCAGCCCCCCTCAAACACTCAGTGCTGATGAGGAATAGGAGCTGCAGAACACTCCAGGTCCCCAAACATTCCTCTCTACCACAGAGCACAGATCCACGTGTGTGCTTCTCTAAAGCTCTGTGCAGTAGCCTGGGGTTCTGGTCACCATTTCATAGGAGAACATGCAGGGGAGGCCAAGTGATTCCCCTGCTGCCATACAGGAAGCCTGTGGCAAAGGAGGAAGGAAGAAAGCTGCACACATCTGGCTAGCATCAGCTCCAGAGGTCAAGACAGGAAGGTAATGAGATGCCTCCATGCCAGAAGCAAAGTTTTATGAAGCAAACATCGCACAGGTTGGGGGAAAAAAAAAATAATAAAAAAAAAAAATCACTGCAGCAAATCACTCAGTATTCAGGGACATGCTCCAACCACAAACCCTTATCTAATTAGAAAGATGATGTAATTGAGAGGCACCCAAAATTGCCTGAAATACAACACACGCAATAACACACGCAGGTAAGGAAGTATGTTGGCTGCAAAGGTGTGCATTGTGTGTGTGTGTGCGAGGAGAACGTGGGCAAGTTGTCAGACTTGCTCTCCACTGAGCTCAGCAATAACACCGAATACATTTATTAAACGCAATCAAATTTTACAAGGCACTGAAGTGATCACTCTGTAGTAGTGGAAAGCACAAGGAGCAGTAAATACCTTGTAAACACAGAGGTCATGGGCCCAGGTGTGTGCATGGGCAGGGTGGGTGACTGCAAGCAGCATGCTCCACTACCTCACCTGCTATCTCTGCACCTTTCTTGCCTTGAAGGAAAAGTCAAGCAGGACTGAATGGATTATTATTTAATTTATTGCAAACAATTCATGAGACAAAGCAATAAAAAGAAGCCTTTAGCTTATCGGAATACAAATGAAAAACCCACCTCTATCAGATCTAAATACAATTACAGAAACAAAACAGCTTCGTGTTTAACCATCTAGCTGAGCCTGACAGATGGATACTGTTTATATCCATTTGTATTTATTGAACATATTAAAAGATCACAGCTGTTCTGTCAACATCTAGGTGCTTCCAGGGTGCTTGGAGCAGTATATAAACACGACAGAATTTTATGGATAAATCCGAGGAATGAACAGGTAAGAGATGCTGTGATGTACCAAGTATTTTACACGAACAACCGTAATACTTTGGACTGGTTTCTATTGATCTTAGAAATAGGGATAAAGGATCTGCACTCCCACCCCACAGAAGGAAAGCTCTGAGATTAAGTGCTGCAGGAGGATTTTATAACAGCTCGGTATGAGCGATGGGATTAGAAGGCAGGGCGATGGCTGCAGGCTTTGTCTGCACTGCTTTAAATCACACTTCCCCCATCCATCCACATCTACCTCTGTGTGGCCAGAAACAACGCCACAATTAGCAGAAATATAATCCCACACTCCTCATCAGTGGTTTTGCATATACATAAGGAACGATCAGAGAAGGATGGCTGCTCCTTATGTAAATCACATGCTCTACAAGGAAGAGCTTTCAAGCATGGCATGCGGATGATGAACACACTCAGACCTTTGGGTTTTCCAGTGGTTCCCTCCTGCATTCAGCCCTCAAGCACGGCACCCTGGGGGAAACCTGACGAAGGGCATATTTAAAAGCCCATGCAGTAAGCACATGAAATAAGAGATCTAATTGCACGTGGTCAGCCTTCAGATTTTAATATTTTTGCAGGTAACTGTAGGCCATTCTCCATCCCAGCCACTGCAGTCTGTGCAGCGCTGGATTCCAGATGAAAGGGAAGAAAATAATGCTGCTTTGGAAATTAGAAAAGCTTTGAACTGGAGTTTGCAGAGAACTGAGGGTAACAGTGGGAGGACAACGCAGCAACCCAAGGGAGTCCTCTGCAGGCACTGCGTGGAGCTGCTGAGGCTCCAAAGGAGAAGAGATGGAGCTAAGATCTGCTCCCTCGTCTCCTGCCTTTGGAACAGGTTGCCCAAGGAGGCTGTGGATGCCCCATCCCTGGAGGCATTCAAGGCCAGGCTGGATGTGGCTCTGGGCAGCCTGGGCTGCTGGTTGGCGACCTGCACGTAGCAGGGGGTTGGAACTGGACGATCACTGTGGTCCTTTTCAACCCAGGCCATTCTAGGTTCTAGGATTCTGTGATCTGATTCTATGATTCTCACACCTTGCTGGCTGTCAGAGCACTGTGCTGGCCCCTTAGTGCTTCTCAGGGCGCACATAACAGGAAATGAATTTCAGAGAACTCTTCTGGAAAGGGGAAATGGGAGGAGATTACTGGGAGAGAAGAGCTGCTAACTCAATCACAAGAAAGGTGTGGGAGCACAAGAACACAGGTCAGGAACTAAACATGATTTATCTGAGAACAGGCATGTGGATAGAAAGGAGATGGAAGAGAAGAGAATCATTTTCCCAGGGGTGAAGGGGAGGGAAGAAATCAAAACTTCCTTTTTGACTAAAAAACCAAACTCTCATTTCTGAGCAGTGGGAAGCACGCCATTCATTTTAAATTCAATCATCAACTGATGTCCCAAACTTATTTTTTTTTAAACTAAGGACAGCTATCCTCATTGCCACTCTGCCTGCTGAACAAGAAGCAGGGAAGAACAAAAAAGGAAGGAAGGGGAGAGCTGACCTGCTAACACCATATGGCAAACACAGACTGAGAACAGCCGCCCCTCTTCCCAGGTGAGATCCATTTCCCCACCAGACCACCAGCACGTGTGCATACACACAGAGCCAGGCAGTAGCAGCACAGCCATCATTGCCTTGCCACAAAGAGCTCTCACCCTGAGCTCTGTCTGAAACAAAAGCATCACCTCTACAGCCCAAGGGATGCGTTAGTAGGGCTGTAAGGGAAACTGCCCGGAGTAGAACCAGTCCTGTGCACCTACATAAAGCCAGCAGTGGGGCAGGAGGGTTCCTCTGGTTCTTCCTTGACCGCGGTCGGCCAACTGCAGCTTTGATAATTACTCTACAGAAACTCGAAGCTGCTACAGCAGCATCTTAACACACTAAATCATACCCTATTGCCGTTTTTTCCCAGAAACGCTTTTATAGCAGACAGCAGTTTCTACTTAGGCAGCAGACAGATCAGAAAACTGCTCAGCAGAAATGCTTTTGAAGCGGAGCTGGGACCAGAAATTGGATTCCTGCCCTGCTAGTGAGTGTAGATGTGGCCGTGGTTCTGGCCCAGAGCTCTCCCAACGACCTGAGAGCTTCTAGGGCCAAGATTTGGTGCTCTTTCAGCTTCCAGCACGACATGAGGGTCTTTAAACATCTTTGTCCTAACTTGTGCCAAGACCAACGTGCCTGTAGGAGTCTCCTAACTCCTGTTCTGAGAGCTTGGGCGAAAAGCCAGTAGAGCACAGACTCAGGGCTAGCAGCCTGCATGGGGACAACTATCTGCTCTGCAACCAAGGCATGACGGAGAAGAGAAGGCTCTGGGGAGGCCTCACTGTGGCCTTCCAGTACTTGAAGGGAGCACATAAACACGAGGGAAAATTGCTGTTTATGAGGTGGACAGTGATAGGATGAGGGAGAACGGTTTTAAACTGAGACAGGGGAGGTTTAGGTTGGATATGAGGAGGAAGTTTTTCCCCCAGAGGGTGGTGAGGCACTGGAACAGGTTGCCCAAGGAGACTGTGGATGCCCCATCCCTGCAGGCATTCAAGGCCAGGCTGGATGTGGCTCTGGGCAGCCTGGGCTGCTGGTTGGGGACCTGCATATAGCAGGGGGTTGGAACTGGATGAGCACTGTGCTCCTTTGCAACCCAGGCCATTCTATGATTCTGTGATTCTAGAGCTCGCTACGTAGGCAAGGAAGCAGTACTAACGGTGCCCAGGGCCAACACATTGCCAGTGCAAGTGCTGAGAAAATGCATTACAAGTCTTAAAGCACTTTCAGAAAATACAATGAAACACAACAAATCAATCAAGACTCTTGAAATTATTTGCTCCTGCTCTAAGTTCTGCAAATAACAAAAAAGGTGCCTGCTCAGAGGTGCCTGCCAACAGCTGCCATTAACATACATAAGTCTTCTGTTCAAAGGAAGCCTCCAGCAGTCAGTTTTTCTGTTTTAATTTGATTCTCTTGGCTTTATCCATCCTGTCTGTTTTCATCTTTCCTCATTACAGGAATTTTGTTAAGAAAAGAAATTATAAAAAAAAAGCCAAACACAGCTAATTATATTAATGAGCTATGAAAAACACAGTTGCTTTCTACCTTCAATATAAGCAAATGTCAGCACTACTCGGGGAGCAGAGGTAGCACAGCATCTCAATACTACGTTGTCAGCTGATTAATGAAGACTCATAGGACTAATTTTACAGCGCTTCATTAAAAGCCTGAGGCAATTAGCATAAAGGTTAGACTACTACATTATTAAAATGCTATATATATTTTTTTTAAACAAAATAATATGCTTGTTTTCCCCTCCCTTCAGGAAACAAACAAACCACACTGGATAGACAAAATGAGCTATTGTCCCTTTCAGCTTAAGAGGTACAGAACCACAAGATGCTCCATCTCTCACCAAAGACACAAGAGAGAAGTTTCTACAAGAGGGCAAATGCAATGCTCTCTGGTAAAGCTACTGCACAAAGGAAGCAGCCTGCCTGCTCAGAGGCCGCAGAACAGTGATAAGCTTAAAATTCAGTGACCAAAGGGATGGAAAAGACTGCTTCTTCAAAATAACACATCCAGTTCTTACACAAACAAGTCAGTCCAACATTTTTCTCCAAGTTGGAGTCAGAAGTGCATATGTGCAACACTGCAAGAGCCAAAACATACATAATGTAAATAACATATCTGCTGTTCTCTGAGGCTTTCTTGAGAGAACAGAACTGATTTTGAACTTGCAGGTGAGCAGCTCTGTAGGAACACATCACACCAGCAGCTTTGGTCACTGCTGGTGCAGCACCACGCCGAACTACGCATCAGAGCAGGGATCAAACCTCCTCACCATTTCCCTGCTCTGCTTTCCCTCTCCTTCCACATCCCACAGTGAGCACCTCTCAATAAACACTTCCTCCCAGGCCGCCACCTCCTTCTTTCTTACAGCCTCAGGAATGGAATAATAATAATAATAATAATAATAATAATAAAAAAAAGTAGCAGCCTTAAGAAACAGACTTGGTGAAAAAGAAAAGCTAACTGCCAGACAGCCTCCTTCAGAGCTGCTTTACACGTGGGAGAACTTGCCAAGACTCGCAGAAGGCACTGCTCTGCCTCGCAGCACATGCTGGCACCCAAGGGGTTAAGGCAATATAACCCAAGCTTGCTGCAGAAACACTACAGTGGGAAGAAAGAGTTGCAAATGATTTTTCTTGGCAAAAGCAGCTCCTTGGAATAGTAGCAGGATTGTGCTTACTCCTCATATATAAATGCCAAAATGAGGCTTGCTGACACTTTCCTGGCACACCGCAGCCCTTCCAGCGGCCCACGACCAAACCCAAGCTTTGGAGGGACAGACGGACACACAAGATGTTTCTCGCCCAGCCCACCCAGCCCTGCTCACGTGGCACTGCCCAGCACCCACACCAAGGCCTGGCTTCTCCATTTAGGGCAGCACCAAGCCACGAACACGCTTGCTGGAAAGGGCATGGGGCACTAATGAAGACCCAGAGGACTAATTTTCAGCCAGATGAAGACTGCTGAAACATCAGAATTGGGGTGCTTGCTTGACCCAGAGCCCAGCCTTTCCCACACCCCGTTCTCCAGCACTTAGAGGTATTTAGGCAAAGAGCCAACAGGAGCATAGAGTGATCCCTCTCCCAGTCCTCCTTCTCAGATTCCAGAGGTCAGCAATTTATGGATGATGGGAGCTGGAAGCTGCATCCAGATCATCATGTTTAATAGACACTAATCTTCCTAAAGGTCTAATCCCTTCACACTGCTGCTTTAGACTTACTTTTGGCTTCTACAAAATCCTTTCACACGAGTTTTGTGATTTCACTCGGTCCTGATAAAAGAAGAAAATAAAAGGCAAGAAGAGAAAGAAAAGAAAGAAAAGCAAGGGCTTACCAATCCCTTCTCCCATCAGACTTACACAAACTGATGCGATTTAATTATTCAGTGTTTCATCATTTGGAAAATGGTTCCACAGCCATTAGCAAGGTTCAGGGTAGGGCTGTAAGAAGATGAAGGTTAAATGGCTATTTTGGGAGTGATTAGCTTGCTCTAAGGCACAGGGCACTGCATACAGGGCACCGCATGCGATGCAGCTCAGCCTAGGGGCTGCTCTCATGCAGCACAGCACTGGTGTGCCGCAGCAAACAGGAGCAGCTCCCTTCTGGTGACAGAGCAACCTCACCTCATTGGCAGCAGGATCACTGAGGCTCTATGGTAGGCAGCCTGTTTTATTGCCTTGTAGCAGCTCGCAGTTCATCTCTGCTCTCTGGAATGCTCACATTAACACAACCAATGCTTTTTGCTCTTCCTTTTACATCTCTCCCACTTCCCCTTCTAGAGCTGGCTTCCTTCTCTCCTTGACAACCAACAGCCCACAGCAGTCATTCTCTCTCTTGCTCTCCAACAATACTGACAATGCATGCCCAGAGCCCAAAGCAAACAAGAACCATCCCCTTCCTGGAATGTCACTGCAGATGCTCAGTTATTATTTGTATCAAGACAACTAAGAAAAGCTATTGCCAGTGGATTTACACCAGGCTTGCTTGTCTCCATGGAGAAAAACTTGAAGGTTGCAAACAGCAAGGGAGAAATCAGTTCTCATACAGCATTACCCATTCAGCCCTGCACATGAGCAGCAGCTCTTCTTAACTTGCTGCAGCTAAATCCTCAATGATCCCAAAGATGAAATCTCAAACCCCAACTGCTCTTCATAGCCTCCTCAGAAAATAAAACAGGCCTCAGTGCATTAGATGAGGCTGTAATACATTTTGGCAGCAGGAAGCCTTTCTACTTTAACTTTTTTAACTTTCTTCCCCACCAGACTTTGACTTCTGCACTGGGTTTGGATGAACACCTCCAAAAAACCTCCCAGCACTCACATGCCATCACAGACACACGATGTCTTTGGGGATGACCACTCAGGCTGTGATGGTTTCCCACGAAAGCTGAGCTCACCTCATCTATCCAGCCCATCAAAACTCTCATCAGTTGGATCCACTACACGACTGCACAGGGAGCTTCAGTGAAAACGTCTGCAAGGCAGTTAACTTCTGTAAATATACACACACAAGACAGGGCTTCCAGGATTGTCAGATAGATTGCTCTATACAAGGAAGAGATGTTTTCCCTGTTTACAGTCTGGGGAGGCAGAGAGCCGCATTCTCAAAATATCACAAGGCAAGATTCTGTGCAGCAAGTGAGAACTCAGCTTGGACCTGCTATCTCTGAGATCAGAATCACATTAGCAGTAGCTGGGAAAAAAACAGTAAGAGCTGGAGAAGGTTCACAGTGCTGCTAGTGCAGAAAAGAGAAATGCAATCCTCTGGTCTAGGTTGTTATGACAAGAAGGTGGTGTGTTGGCAAAACAGAGAAAGCTAGCAGTGAAATTATCAGAACTGATAGAAATGTCATTCCCAACACTAAAGAACAACTCCCCGAATTGCTCTGATCTCACTTTGTCCTTTTAATAACTCAGTTTCTGGGGCTGGAGGCTCAGAAATCAGTCTTTAGATTTTCAGTTTTCAAATCCAGGCAGGAGGTTTGTTTTTCATGAGCAGTGTGCCAATGCTATTTTGTGCTGTACAGCTTCCAGTATTTTCTTAAGTGCCTCGAGTCACTTGGCATAAAGCACACTATGAAAATGTAATTTTAGCTGATAGCTTCCAAATTCTGCCTTGCAATCTACCTTCAAAATCAGGAACTTCAGCAGAAACAGAGGTGCTTCTTCCCCTGCACGTGCTGCTGCAACACACGTAGGCAATTTGTGAAGCCATGTTTTAGCTGAGCATGGAGCACTAGATGGGAATATAAAGCTTCTGCTCGGATGGAGACCAACTCCTCCATTCATTTATCACTCCAAATGACACCAACTTAAAACAAAACCTCTCTCCGTGCCCACATTACAAGGCACGCTGGGTGCTTCCCTTCTGGCGAGCAAGCTACTGCTAGGGCCTGGCTTGGATCCTTTCCCCATCTCAGAGACATGGCACAAAGCTGGGAAATACAATTCCAGCTACCTCCAGGGGTCAGCCACAGTCACAGTCTCAATTTTACATAAAAACAAACATACCAGAGATGATTGAATGGGACTAATTGGAGGTGTGGGATGATTAACTCTTGGCTAGCCGTGGCCAGAGCTCCTCTTCTATCTGCAAACCTCAGTGTTTACAACCACAGCACCATTGGGAGCAAGGGCACAAAGGGGAACCAAGGTAAAGCTTTCCCCCATTAACACCTGGCACAGATCACCACATTGTTCTGCCTGGTGTTTTTGAAAGAACACCCTGATTAATCTGTAAGGGAATTAAGCCAAGATTGCTTTGGGTGTTTCTAGCTTAAAAATGCACTGTTAAGTATTCCTCTTTCCCTGTTTCAAAATATCCTCTTGTGTTTCAGGCTATCATAGAGGGGCATAAAGTATATCTAGTCCCCAAGATTATACAGCAGCATTAAAAGGTAACATTTAGCGTGCTCCTGAGGGTTATTATTAAGAGATATTTGCCCGCCTTTCATCCAGAAGGACGCATCAAATGGAAGTACAGCTGCCTCCGAATCATGACAAGGCAAAAACCTTCACAGTGACTCAGCAGAGCAGAGCAGGAAGAGAGCTCTCATTCACAGGAAGGTCCTACTGAAGTTCTGCCAAGCGGAGTCAATCAGGTACTCACATTAATAGAAAATATCTGAGCATTTTTGTCTATTGAAGTTTCACTGCTGATCCACAGACTCATCATCATCATCATCAAACCAAGCCTTCTGGATTTGCCTTGCCATTTCTAGAATATCCCAACTACTGCATCTCAGTGCTATCACTTCCCACTTCCAGAGCAAATGCCAATGAGGTCAATAAGTCTTTTAAGTGTTAACACTTCTGAATAGCAAGATAAACACAATTTTTCTCCTTCCATGCCATGACTCAAACACCACCGAGTTTTAAGAGAATCCACAACAATTCTTCACTGCTTGAAAGAAAAAGGACAGCAACTTTGTTCTGCAGCTCAGACACCAAATCCAGTGGTTGGAAACTCTTTTCCCAGAGCGGTTGGAACTGGATCTCCCCAACCCAAGCCATTCTGTGATTTGTCTTTCTGGTCTAAGAGAAAAGCAGAAGAGTAACAAACACTTCTGCTAGAACAGAGCCACAGTATGCTTCCCAGAAGCATTTTCCAGCCGGCCATCACACACAAACCAAGCTGACACAGCCCCAAAGAAAAAGGGCTGCCAGGCACCATGCAAAGACCAAGCCCCTCTTGGGCAGGCGGCCCACAGGACCTATTTCAGCAGAGGATCACATCCAGACACACCAAGAGAGCAGGCTCAAACGCTACCAGCAAGCCCACCAGCTCAGGTTCACAACGACAAACAGCCCAGGGTAACCATCCAAAGAGATCCCAACACTATCAGGTACACCGATCAGGAAGGTTGTGACACTAAATCCATGATTTTCTACACAACGTCAAGCATAAAATCAGATGGAAATTAACATTTTACTTGTGGAGATTGGGGTGTTGCTTTGGTGGGATCTATGCAGCACAGGACTGCTGGTATTTGCTTTACAATTTACTTAAGTTAGAAATAATTTGGCCTTCAAAGAAGAGCATGACTCCCTCTGGGAGAGGGCTACTGCAGTTATAGCTCAGTACTGTGTTATTTCCTTCAGTCCAGAAGTAGAAGAGAATTTGGTTTTCTAAGAAATAAAAAAATCAGGAGATTAAACTTTCAAATATTTGGGCTTTACACTCATCTTAGGCCACAATTAATCATCGTATAAATGGACATAGATCTCTCACACCTATTAACTCCTAACAGGTCAGAGATAACCTTGAAACTACTACTGGAGAAAGAATCACCTGAACATCAGGTTTTAGTCTCTATAGCTAAGAGCTCGGAAGTTGTGCTCAATCGCACAGCACTTTCTCATCATAAGGGAAAACAATTACCTCCAATCAGTGTCACCAAATGAGTTTGCAGAATATCTTTAGAAAAACAGGAGGAATAAATCCTGTGCGTACCATATAGTTTGAAGCTTGACTCTGGGCATCTGCACTTTCCAGCTGCTCCATAACTGCCAGAACCCCCAAGTTTCCCAAAACCTACCCACATTCACCCTCAGCACCACCTGTCAGACCCTGCTGCATGCTTGTAGTTACACTTGAGGGATGCAAATCTTTTACTGATGGGAGAGGCTCACCATGCAGACGTATCTAAATTAGTCCAGGTATGTTTAGACATTAGACATCCCACTTGCAATGGTGGCTCTAGCTCTTTAATATACCAAAGAGTCAGACTCCAGAGCTACACTGATGAGGGCCACAGCTAACCTCACAGAATGGGGAAAGGAGCCTTCATGCAGAATAGAACCCCAATTCTAATTGCTTCAATTAGAGCTCCAATTCAATTCAAGCTTCAATGACTGGCACGTGCACCCACACCCCAGAACCACGCACAAACAGGCATCACCACGTACTGAGTTGTAAAAGAACCTGCTTCTTGCTGAGTGCAAGGCATTAACATACCATCACAGCAATGCAGAAGTTCCCAGGTGTATCTGTAGCATCCAGAAACATTTTGTGCCCCCAAAATTCAATGCAAACAAATGTTAGGAAGACATCTTAAAAGACTCCCCATCTTGAAAATGAAGGAGAAGCAACTAGGGCAATGCATCCCACAAAGCACTTTGCTGTCGTATTAGTGCTTCTCAGTGTAACACTGACTGTCACATCGTTTATTTAACTTCAGAACCCACGTGCAAATGAGCTTTCAGATGCCAGCCACAGAGAAGACTGACACAGAAACTATGGAGTCTTTTCCTGTATTAAACACCCTCAAATCAGTGTCACAAACACGTGGGGATGTGTGGGATTGGGGTCAGGGAAGGATTTCTTGCATTTTCCCACTTTTCACTTAAATTCTCTCAGCTTTGTATCCTGCGTTTTGTGGGGCTTTAACTTTTTGCTCACGCCATAATGGCATCTTCTGTTAACAAAAACTCTGGGACCTCATGAAAACACGTACTGAACCACATCTTTTTTATTTGAAAACACTTTTCCCCCCCTCACAGCTCTGATATTTAAGAGAATAAAAGCTCTTTTACCTCCACAGCCACACCAAAGGCTCTAACCATTTAAATATGACTTTATGCATACAGTAAAATTGCATTGATGTGATAGGATTGATTCAGAAAATGATTTCATTAAATTGGTATGGCTCCCTCATGTAGGAAATATTATTTTGATGTGAGGTTATGCTTCATCAATTCAGCACAAGTCAGTAATAAATCTAAGATTGAGCTAAGTCACCATGGTTTTCTTGTCTAGGGAAGACTCCAAGAGAGCGCAATTGAAAATACCATTAGGAAGAAAGAGAACCTAAAAAAAAAAAAAAAAAAAAAAAAGCTATGAAATCTTAGGCCTATTTGCAACTAATAAATCTGCTAAATCAGCAACACTTTTGCTTAGTGTGTGTACAGCAGAGCAATCCCAGCACGCTGCAAAGCGCGCCATTGAGGCAGGACGGCACAGCACACGAGAGGTCAGGCACACCAAGGCAGCGCTGATGGGGCAGAAGTATTTTTGCATTTAGTTTATGTAAGCAGTCAAAGCAGCTCCTCTCTCCAGGCTGCCTGGCCCGAGTACAGGAATTCAGCCTTGTCTCTGGCCAACCAGCATTTTCTCTGAGGAGAAATGACATACACACACACACAAGACATACTGGAGTCTGGACCAGCTCCACATAAAAAGATGTTTTATAGGGAATCTGGGAAAACGACACTAAAAGCTTCCTTTTCTGCATCATTCCACAACCACTACGAGAGCTTTCTGAGGAATATACATTTAATTCTGCAAGATGGACAAAAAAAGGCAAAAGGAACAGAGATAACTGCACAACAACGTAGCTCAGCCACTGCTCTGAATGAAGACATAGAGAAGGTTAACAAAATTAAAATCTGAGCTTTTCCTATACAGCAAGCTCAACGGAAGCAGAGGAAGCACTTGGTGCTGCAGCATTGCATTCGGCTGGACCAGGGGTAAGCAGAACAGCACTCTAATAATTCCTTTAGCAGAGGCTAAAGGAATTACCATCAGATCAGTCAAAGCCCAGAGGAAGGCTCAATAAGCAGGGAGGTCTGGAGGAAGTCTTGCTCTCTGTTTACTTCTCCCTGGGAAGAAATTACGAGCCATAACAAGATAACTAACACTGTTTCATTTGGCCATAGACTTTCCTCTTCTGTTTCCCAGTTACAATTATTGTCTACAGAGCTCATAGTATATTTTTTTCTGGCTACAGAAATTTTAATGCTTCTAAGAAAGGAGATTTCCTTCTTACAATGCTATCTCAGAGATACACCCACCAGAACACAAGAGCTAACGAATCAAGTGGAGATGCAGCCCAAGCAAACACTGAGAGCACTCTGCAATAGCTCAAGTCCCTCTCTACTACCTTCCATCTAGTTTAGCTCATCTTTGCTGGTGTATGAAATTTAAAGAGCTCTGAAAAAGATGTTAACAAGCCCTAAAGAGGAGAGTGCTCTTGCATTAGTCATTCCCAGGAACACCTGTGAACTATTGAGTTTAATTAGTCTACAGCTGGCACCGAGTGTGTGTGGAAAGACAGGGGATTTATTATCAGACTGCAAGCCCTTAGATTGTCTCTTCCAGCATGTTTTTTCCTGTTTGTTTGTTTTGTGATAAAGGACACACAGAGAGCACATGCAATTGTTTAACTAACAGTGAAAACCTTTCTTGGAAACAGTGCCAGATGTGGGAGAGCTGCCATGCAGCGAGGCAGAGCCCACAGCTTCCAGCACACATTATTTCACCACCACACAAGACATGCTTACTTTCATCAGTGACAGTTCTTTACAGCTGTCCATCCTTAAATACCTCTGCCCAACCTGTCTGAAGAACAGCTGCATTCCATGTGATGCCACAGCTTCACCACTTGCCTTTACCTTCACCAGACAAAGAGAAATGCAGAAGTGCCTCCTGTGTTACTCAGGGATCATGCAGTCACAGCAAGGACCACAGGGCCCCAAACTCCTGGATTAATGACTGTTTACGAGGGTGGATAATGATAGGAGAAAGGGGAATGGTTTTAAACTGACACAGGATAGGTTTAGGTTGGATATGAGGAGGAAGTTTTTCAGCCAGAGGGTGGTGAGGCACTGGAACAGGTTGCCCAAGGAGGCTGTGGATGCCCCATCCCTGGAGGCATTCAAGGCCAGGCTGGATGTGGCTCTGGGCAGCCTGGGCTGCTGGTTGCTGACCTGCACGTAGCAGGGGGTTGGAACTGGGTGATCATTGAGGTCCTTTTCTACCCAGGCCATTCTATGATTCTATGATTCCTGCAGAAAGCAGCCCTGGTTTTGGAAGCTTTTATCTCCTAGCGTGCATCCCTCTGCCTTCTGCTAAATTCATGCTACCTCAACAGAAACAATGCCCTACTTAAATCCTAATGTGCAAAATAATTATCATCCCAACATCATCTTTACTGACAGTATTTCATCTCCACAGCCAGAGTAAGAGATCCTTCCTGAGCGGATTGGACTTCATTCTGCCATCACCTTGACATCGCCAAGTCAGTCGTGCTGACATTTCTTCTAGCTGACACTGGAAAGCCTTCAGTAAATCCGTACTGACAGTTTAAATTCCTTTTTTTTTTTTTCCCCTCCCCATCCTTTCCTCCTGTCATATCATCTCCATAAAATTGCCCTGCCCTTGTTTCACTTCATTTTGACATCCCATTG
This sequence comes from Meleagris gallopavo, assembly GCF_905368555.1. Lineage (NCBI taxonomy): Eukaryota > Metazoa > Chordata > Aves > Galliformes > Phasianidae > Meleagris > Meleagris gallopavo. The sequence goes on from NC_139424.1 coordinate 1,894,969, forward strand.
TTATCTCTGCGGATCCTCTTTAGCACGCTGTGCTCCTGTCACAGAGGCACAGCATCTCTAAAGGGCTGACACCACAGCACCTGGGCGGCTCATTAAAATGAATTTGGTCCTCCCCTTTCTCAATAAGTTACTCCTCAAACCACAGCACTAATAAAGCGCTCAGGATGTGCGTAATTTGTACATCCCAGCACCCACCAGACCCAGGTTTGTATATGGGTGTGAACTCCTGGGAAGCCATGCACACAGACAATTTGTATATTGTTCCATTCTTAACATGGACTACTTTCATCTTCCACTACAGCTGTATCTATTAAGATGTAAATAGATACAAGCTGCAAGAGTGTAATTAAGCTGTCCATGCAATTAAGCAGCATATGACAACAAAATACAATGCTTTGTAAGGCCAGGTGTTTCTTCTTTGCTTACTGATTCGTATTTCTGAGAATTGAAGAACTCATTCATAGCCCAAAAGAGCCACAAAGCCCAAGCAAGTGCCCTCACTGATAGTGTGTTCAGATGCTGATGCAGATTTCTCATACATCAGAACTCAGAGCAGCAATCAAAGCTTGCATGCTGCTATCTCAGAAGAGAAAATCCTTCCAGCTTCTCCCCTGATATCCACTAACTGAGCTCTGCTACATGTGTTTTATGTACATAGCATGCATTCCTCCAGAAGTACATCTCCAAGAAGTACACCACTGCTGTACTGTCTTGAAAGCCCTGACATAACCTCTTCCTTCCTCTTTGCAGCCTCCTGCTCCACCAAATGCTTACTAGTCTGAAATGGATCCAGATAGTTAAAAAGTGATGAGTTAAAAGTCAGTGAAACCTGCCCACGTGGATCAATTTACACCACTGCAAGTGAGTTCACATCCATCAAGTCCTACATAACCCCAGAAGTAAGATACAACTTGCTGTGCAGCATAGACATCTATACACAGTTGAAAATCATTAGAGTCCACATAGATAAGCTCTAATTAAATATGCCTGTTTAGGTGAAACAATTAACCCACCCACATCCCATGCTGCAAGGAGACCTGGCAGAGCTGTAGCGTTCCAGCTCAGGGCACATCTTTGTTTGACCTCATGCATCCACTGTGTTTGGCTGCAAGACCTCAGAGAGATGCTGACTGAGAACGGATGACTGCACATTCAATAGCCGAGGAAATATTTGATGCAACTCTATTAGGGTTGCCATTACTACACGTTTTTTGCTCAACAATACATCAGCAGAACATTTTGCTACCGTTGCTAACTCTGCTGCGACTCAGAAGGTAATGCTTTAGGACATGTACTTCACTGCTCTCCTGCTGTGTGTACAGGAGGTATGCTACTGTATCCTCTGTGGATTACGACTCTCAGCAATTAAAATGAATACTGAAAAGACAGAACACAGTTTGTGAGGCATTTTCCTGGCTTTTGTCAAACATTTGTTCGCTAGATTACCTAACACCCAAAATGCAAGCGTCAAGGAGAGGTCTGCTAATCCTGGGAATTAGCAAGGTGTTGCTCCAACAGATTGCTGCACAACAGGGCTCTGTTTCATAAACGGGCTTTAGACAAGCTAGTAGTGCACTCCGTGTACAACTCGCCCATTCTACCTATGATCCAGATCATCAGGTGATTAAAACAGAAAAGATTTGAGCTTTCTTTCCAAACAAAGGCTTTTACGTTAGCATTTCCCTCCTCTCTCCATTTTGAACTGCAGTAGCCTGGAAATACGTAACCTTACAGTGCAAGAAGATGAGATTTAAACACATCTTAAATAAAACAGCCCAGTTGCCATCACACTGTGATTATCAGCACTGCTGCCAGCAACCCACAACAGAGCCAGAGTCTCTTAGAACACCATAAATTCCCTGCTGCCTCAGAGAACGTGCACTTCCATTTATCCCGAAGCCCCGCAAGGTCAGGGAAGAGTCCTGCTTTGCTGCATATCCAAGGCAAATCATGCTCAGCACAAATAAATAAAGTGGTAATAGACTCAATTTCAGAATAATTCAAGTCCCATTCCTGGTGGTGGCAGGCACAGGGCATGGACTGCTGTTTGGGGGATGCTGGGATAACCCGGTGTGGTGACAGACTATGATCAATATGATCTACCTGAATTCACACCAGGTGGGGTCCAGCTGATGAACAGATCCTTTCCCAGAGCTTGTTGGGGTTCTGATATTTACAATGGAATTCCCATTCTATTCAAACCATCACTACCTGCACCTATTTCTCATACCCACTAATGGGATTTATTAACCTCCTATACATTCCCTTAATTTGTCATTTCTTGAGGAAATGAAACAGGCAAACTGCCAAGCAGCTTTAACACACGTGGGCACACAACTGGTTTGCATGCATCTGCACACATACAAACATGAACAATTTATTCCCAGATGTGGGCACACACACAACGTAAACATTATTAAGAGAGGTGCCAATTTTTGTCAGGGGAAAAATTCTTCGGATCAATAAAGGGATCAAGAGGGATTTCTTTGTTGGAAAAAACAGAGCACTGATTAGGAGGCATCTATAATCTCACCACTTGCAATTCCCTGCGTTGACAATACAGTCACACTGAAAGCCTGATCCAGCAATTGGAGCCTGCAAAATAGGCCCACGAGGCCACTCCTGCTGCAGCCTTTAAGACACACATGTTACTTCCTATAGGCATCAGAAACTCCAAAAGGAACCAGGAGAAAGCAGCAGCCTCCCCCATCACGAAAATCTGGAATAACAGAACTGAATCCATCCTTCTTTAACATTTAGAACTGAAAAGCAACCTTGAAAACCCTTTGGCAAATGGAAAAACAAGGCAGACTCGCACCTCATCAATACAGGGTATGGAGCTGGTCTGAAAAAACGCATCTGTTTCCCCCCAAAATTCTTTCTACACAGATCTACTGATGCTGTGCCTAATCCTGCTGCTGACAACAGCATGACCGTGCTGCTGGTTGCTGCTGCTGCAGACACAGCAGTCCCCTGGGCAGTGACCAGGGCAGGCTGCTCTCTCTGGTCCAGCACAGCTGCACAGCTTCAGCACTGCAGGCGCGCATCCATACACGCCTTTGTTTTTTGCCTTCAGGGCTCATTATCGTTAATTATGATTCATAAATCAGAAAGAAACCATGCAAACTCAATGAGCTCCCCAACCAGCCTGCAATGTCAGCACCCAGACATGTTAAGGTCATTCCTTCGAAGCTGGGACACAATTGCAAGCCCACAGCACTACGTGTTATGGAACTTAAGTCTCTGAAGCTCTTCCCTCATTTCCAACTTCTGCAAGGACTTACTTGGTTCTTTTGCTCATCTCCCTGCATCTCCAGTGCTCTTCCTACCCGAAGCTGCCAGCGTGCCTCCCAAATCCTCACCTTATTTCCTAACTGGCTGGGGAAGCAGCTGGATGTAAATCCCACTAACCTCAGTACTGCCATTAACATTAGGACATTAGGTAATATCTTACATTGCATGAAGAGCAGATCTTAACTACACTTCTTGCATAAAGCTAGCTTGGCAGAGAAGGCACCAAAAATAACCTCCCAAGCTCCAATTTCTCCTGCTCTCATAGCTTATACCACCACTCAGCTCCTACAAGCCTGCAACAACATTGCATGCCCAGAGTCTGCATCACTGGGGCTTGAACAAGGCAGGAATTTAGCCAGCACATACTTAATTCCAAATTCATTTAATATCTCCGTACCCCCCTGACAAATAAACCTTACAACATTTCAGGTTAATCTCGCCAGACACCAGTATTTAAAAAAAAAAAAAAACAACAACAACTTAAATCTAATAGAACATTACTGGCACCCAACCACAGAAGCAATTTTAAGCATAAATTTGGCAAGACACACTGCTTTTACATCGAGCTAAGTATTTCCAAGTGACTAGGAAATACAATTCAGTAATTACAGCCATATTAGCTGGATGAAAACTGAGCAAGAGGCACAGCTTGCTGACCACCAGTGGGTGAGTCAGCCTGGATGTCCTACATGAGCCAGACTGGCTTTCCAAGCAGACTGTGCTGATCACAGCGAGCATCCAACTGCTCTGATTTCACCACCAGTGTTACCTCCACATTCACAGTGACAAGGTGACAGAGCTGGCTTGGGAGCTGCTGTTTTCCCTGCAGCATCCAGACCAGCCCCACAGCATCCAGACCAGCCCCACAGGTTGCATTTAAGGCAAAATTTTTCCTCCTGGCTGGAAACAGAGCCCCAGCTAAATTAAGCTAAGTTAAATCCTATCCTCTGTACGCCTCTCAGAAAACACACTCCATCATTACTGTCCCCAGCAGACCCACGAGTCAAAGCAGCAGCCAAACAGCCACTGCTCCCCACCATGCTGCCCTACTGCACTCAGCAGAAACAGAGCAAGGGAAAGAACACACCATGAGACAAGGTTTCCAGTTCAGCATGCTCCACAATAATTGCTAACAAAAGCTGTTAATGTTTAAATGATCCATCTTCTCCAGCAACGCCTCAGGAGGCTTTCCACTGGGGTTAACACTACGAACTGTGCATATGCCCGAGGACACATACTGCTTACTGCATGCAAGGACACTTCTGTGCAGTCTCCCAGCACACTCAGGAACTCCTTGAAATCTGAACCAGCTTAACACAGCATCTGGAGTTCCCAAGGTTTGCATCCACATTACACTAAAGGTTAAGAGTAAAGTGGTTTTCCAGACTTCCAGGTGTTAATGGATAGTATCACTTGCTCTCCCCCATTCCAGAAGCTCCCTTGCAGCCTGCAGAGCCCAGCCTAGCTCCAGTCCTCCAGAAGAAGGCTCCAATGAGGCAAACACAGATCAGCACCCAAGGCTGTTTGCTCCACTGCACAGCCTTGGGCATGGGAAGCTTCCTCCTGCCTCAGATACTGCAAGAAACCGCATCCCTCCCAAATCTGTTTTTTGTTTAGTTGCTTAAGTCCTTGGGAACCTTTGCAGCTTCCAACACACTTGTCAGCACTTCAGGCAAAAGCGAATATTTCAACTTGACATTAGAACCATGGCAATCACAGGCTTTTCCTCCCCAGTGCCTCTTCCTGCTTCCTCCCCATTCCCTGTCCCAGGATTAGCATGAGGGCAGCTTTTAAGACCAAAGCAATTCCTCAGTTTCCACTTTTTTTTTTTTTTTTTTTTTTTAAGCTTAAGCCTCAAAGAGCCCAGGGGACAAAAGTTCAGCCTGCTTTTGTGTGTTTGCCAATCTGTACCCCATCTGATAACTCCTGAAGCCCAATGATTGCAAGCACAACTGACAGAGGGGCAGAGGTCCCAGTGACACCGATTCCCATGCACTGAACGAGGGGACCGCAGAGCAAGGAGCTGCCTGGCTTCCCTCATCTCCCACCGAGGGGAAGGCTGCGTGCGAGCTCACACCTCATTAAGCAGCACAAACCCACAGAGGAAATCAATTACAAGATAAAAGTCCATCGGAAACCAGCCTTCAATCATCCCGCTGCTCGTGTGACCGCTTGGTTCTTAATTCTTTTGACAGCCTGATAACAAGGGCTGCCATTGCCCCTCCTCGGGCAGCAGAAGAATAAATACATTGAGACCCACTAAAGGCATCCTAGTGTCCTACCTCTGCACCACAGCATTCTCAATAAGGAGCAGCCTCAAAGAGAGCAGGGGTGAAGCATCCTTAAAATGGCCACCAGCTGCCAACGAGAACACCTGGACTCAAAGGATTTGGTTGGTACTTGGATGGGTTTAGATCCACATGCTTGATTTACACATGGGAGTATGAATGCCTTCCCCAACAAGCCAAGTTCAACCCGTTCAAACCCACACTTAGCAAATATTCAATATTAAAGAACAGCTAGCTCCATCAGCTACACTGACCAGAAGGATTTAAAACCCAGCAATAACCAAAATAGTCCTACAAGCCTTAGGAACAGCTGGGCTCATTTTTTTTCTCCTCCCCCTTAGAGATTCACTTCTGTAAAAGAAAGACTTTCTCACAGACAACCTGAACCAGAGCTATCAAGCCAGGCTGCAGTCTCCAGCAGGATGGATGGTTTCATGGGATCCTTGGTACATTCATACCATTCTTTTTCCATTGGGGTTCTTCTTTATGGACGGATACTCAGGAAATGGGATAGAAGTGAGTCTACTATGATCAGCCACACATGAATACATTGTGCATTCTGTGCTTATCTGCAACACTGCTGACTGATTTTGTTGTGCATTTCTTAGTTCTGTTGCACTTGTAGTTTGAACAGAGAAACCCAGACTGATCTCCTCCAGCAAGCAGCACAGCTGTAGCCCAGCAGGGACAAACACAGATTAATGACAGTTTTGTACAACTCAGGGTAATATTAGCTTGAACCCAAAGCCTCAGACTTCTCTTCCCAGACTTACAGTTCACAGCTACCTGAACAAAATACATACACGTACATTCTGCTTACAAAAAAGCAGTATTGCTTCCAACAGGTCCTTGGCAATACCAAGTAAAAGTATTTGGAAGGCCAACAGCCACGTACAGAAAAACACAGAAAAAAAGAAGCGAACTTACTCAGTTGGTGAAGAGGCCCTCTGGCCACGCAGCATCCCTCTCTGGAAGCATCCTCAGTCCAAGGGATGCTCTCCCTTCAGTGGCTGCCCTTATAGGAGCCCAGGGGGCTCTACCCTCGGTCACCCCTTCTGGTCAGGTGGGCAGCACAGCTGCAAACAATTTGCCTGTGCTCCCTGGGCAGCCACAGCCCTTCAGCAGGTGCTCAATCACCAGTTCAAGCCCTGACCTAACACTTCCCCTACAGTGTATTGGAAGACAAAGCCTCGTGAATAATCAGTACTGCAATGGAAAAGTCTTTATATACAATAGCTACCAATAACTATAGGTAAACAGGAATATGTGCAATTGTTACTGTGAACATTCTGCCCTTCAGCACACAGAAGGGTGCCCAAAGTGGGCCATCAGCTGCTCATAGAGAAGCACAGTGAGCTGCTACCTGCTTAAACACTGGAGGTTCAACTGCAGGGCTGACTGTGCTCACCTGCATGCAAACTGCACGTCCTCAGCACCAGAGGATGAGGGCTGGATGATGAAATGACTGTGACTCAGCATTACTCTGCCTCAGTAAATCCAAATCAAATTCCTAATGTTACAACATCATTTTCAAGTGGTTCAATACACAGTCACACCTCAGGACTGCTCAGGTTGGGAGGAAGAGGAGATAACACCGTAATGCAGGTAGAGAACCTGGAGCTGAAATACATTACAGTCCCAAGAAATCATTTCGTATAACTGGTAGAACAAATTGGCTTTAAGAGACATCTCAGCTGGCACATGTATTCCCCACTGAACAGTGATACCTATTCAAATGATCAAAACCCGTCAGTTCTTAAACTCAGGATAAATCCCAGGCCTCAGAAACAGGCAAATGAAAAAAAAAAAAAAAAAAAGTTCAAAAGCAGAAAGGCAGTAAATGTTACTCTCAGGACCAATCTCTCTGATATGCCTCAAGCCTGCTAACAGCATTTTAATGCCACAGGCGTGTTACTTTCCTTTGCCCTCATATTTTATTTCAGCAAAACCCTGTCCTAATAACTGATTACAAACTACTAAACAAGCTGTAGCGTTATCTTGCTAGCTGGTGAAATATTCAGGTCCATTTAAGTGCCATGCAAAAATGAGTGAATATATGGACAAAACAGGAATTTTGCATTCATACCCAGGGATGTCCTACTGAGACCCATTCCTCACTCCTGGAAAGCACAAGTGCTCTCTCTTCAAATCAATGCAAAGCAGCCCACAGTTGCGACAGGATAAAATGCCTCCATCGTGTTTAATGTGGAAATGACCATTCTTTCAAAGCTGCTTTCATAGCAATGGAAGAAGTGACAAGCCAGCTCCCATCCCTGTCCAGGCTCACTGGGAGAACTGCCCACCTATACATAATGACTAACGTACCCACAGTTGCTTCAGCATTTCTTAAGGGCATGCAGAGAAGCCAACATTCAGGTGGGACACCACCAAGGCCTGGCAACGTCAGCAATGCATTTAGCTCAGCTCCTTCCCCTTCTCTCCCTTCCACACTGTGTGCTCACAGCACCTAAAGACACGCAACGAGGGAGAAACAACCCCACTCCCAGACAGCCTTCGAGACACAGAAGCAGACTGAACTCCCCCACCCAAAGCAGAGCAATGTAATTGCAGATCTGGCCCTAAATCGTTGCTTGTTTCCAGATGGCAAAACATTCCCCGGGTCTAGCGACGAGGATCCAAAATACTCTTCAAAAAACAGTTCTTGAAAGATTTCCAGCCCAACTGCTCGGGGTCTAGATGAGCATCCAAACGTCTAAATCACACGCCAAAGCAGAGTGTGAAGCACTCACCTAAGAGACCATCTTTACCAATTGCTACGAACGCACGTGCACAGAACTTCAGTGTCTGACGCCCTGGTTTGCAGCAGTTGCACAACTGAACCCAACACCGATTCACAGGCTGCTTCTTCCAGCAAAGTCCTGCCTGGTGCTCCATGAGAGTCAGCCAGTTCTGCTTGACTTCATTTGCTTGCCAGGACCTGTGCATGGGGAATTAATAGCTCCCACTGCTACCACACTGCAGCCAGTTCTGCTGTGCTTGCTCCTGCAAGTTTCCCTGCATAGAGGTCAGACACAATTTTAATGAGCACCTCTACCGTTCTATTTATTTTAATACCTTCACTGGCTCATGAAATTTATAGTAATTAAACATATTATAATTACAGTGCATTAAGCAGGGGCTCTTTAAATGTATCTCCCGTTATTTTATATCAGTTAGAATTAATAAAATTGGTTGTAAAGCCTAATATCTGATGTATACTAATGCCTATTCCCATCATTACACAAAGGTCTATTTAGGTCACGGACGACAGCAAAGATTTCTGTACTACTAGAAAGTCTGTAATAATCCATTTTCTCTACCAATCCTCTGACAGAAAGATAACTGAAGTGGAGCTTTCTCTGCTTTGACTGCCCAGGTTTCCTCTGGAGCCAGGAACAAGAAGTGAAGGCATAAAGCGAGCTGATGTGCACCAGGTACAGATCCACACTTCTCATAGCTGACAGCAGCTGCTCAGAGATGTTCTCAGAGATGGGACTCAGCTCAGCTCCCTCAGTCAACATTCATTTCCACTCTAGATCCCACACTCGGAGCAAAGAGAAGCAACATCCCAGAAGCACAGCACCTGCCCTGCACTCCGAGGGCTCCGTGTTTTCCACAGCACAGCTGAATCACCTGCAGCTTCTGTGCCTTAGCACCGCACAGGCACCTGCAGGTGCTGCCCCATGACCTGGGCACTTTTTGTCAGTTCCATCTCCTCACCAGCTAAAAGCATCACAGGATGACCCCTGCAATCCTCCTTTCTCTGTAACAGCAGAGAGCATCTGTGCATCACAGAGTAATGCAATTTTTGGTGTCTGCAGTACATTACTTTGTGGAACTGACTGCCACAGGGTCTTAGCAGGGCAAAGAGTTTAAAGCCCTCTATGTTCAGTGAATGACAAAGAATGGTACTTCAAGTTCTAAGAACCAGGCTGAACATCAGAAGATAATAAATTAATCAGCTCCAGTGACAGGGGCAGCTGTTGTGCTGGTGTCAGGATGGCATTGCTCCCAACTCCCCGGGCTCAGGGGAAGGAACTGCAGTAGTGACCCTGCTGGTCTGCTCCCGCATTTTCTTTTTGTCATTCTGGGCAAAGGAAATGGATAAATGAAACTGCTAAGGTAGATGGGAGTTCAATTTCTCTACACTTCAGACTCCTTCTTCCCCTTTCTGCCTGGGGTTGTGGGGATGGTTTGAGCAGGGAAGTGCTTCCTTCAGCCCTCGTTCTGCAGCTCCAGACCCAGCAGCGATGCAGCTCAGCCAGCTCCACTCTGCCTCCCACAACCCGAAGCACAACATCCCCAGCAGCTCCTGCAAGCACCTCGTGCTCCCAAGCATTCGAGGGCACTGGAGCAAAAGGTGTGACGTGCCTGCTATCACTCCTTCATTTGCTTTGCCACTTAACGGCCAGCACTTTAATTATGACACCACGCAGACCACAGGTGCTCTTAGCACTTGTTAGGGTGCCTTGTTCTGAGCCTCTGCAGGGCTCCTCAGTGACATCTGCATGAAATGCTCTTTTCTCTGCAAGTGCAGAGGTGCACGAGGATCCCCCAGAGCCCTCATGGAGCCGGAATTTTCTCTTGGAAAACACACATTTGTGGGGCTACTGGCAATCTGGAGCAGTAAAGCTCCAAGCTGCCAGGAGGGCAGGGCTCGCATCCTGATGTGCCCCGAACTGCCTGGTAGCCTGAGAAAAGCTCTGGGGTTGTTTCTGCTTGCTGGTCCCTGTCTGCCTGCTTCCTTTCTGCAGCAGAAGGCAAAGCTGTTCCTCAGCACCTATACCCCTGTGGAGGAATAGCTGGCTTTGGGAACGGCAGGTTGGACTCCAGTTGAGTGCATGCTATGTCATCTGCCCTCCAAAGACCAGACACGTGAAGTAGCTGGCAGTGTCATCACTGCTGCTATTACAAGCACTATGCCCCAGTACTGAACTTGGACACACAAACATCATTATTTCCCATTTACAGGCTCAAAGTTTCCTTCCTTTCTCCCTGAGAAGTTTCACACCTCCGTGCAACGACTCCATCCTTCCAGCCAGCTCTCCCAGCTGGGCACACCTTGAAAACACACATTTCTGCCTTCCAGGGGCATGGTTCATCATTTAAAGCATTACAATTTTACTGAGCCTAATACCTGAAAGCAAGAAATAACACCCCTGTTTCCAAAACGAGCAGGCTGAGAAGAAGCTGTGTGGGATTCGTGTCAGCCAGGGATGTTTTGGGGCTTTGAGGCCTCAAGTTGAGCCAGGCATGCTCACCCATCCCACTCCACTCCTTGCTCACAGATTAAACCCCACAAGCTCAGCTCTTGCAAAAGTTGCTCAGTAATTCTTTCCAACAGCTTTTTCTTTCTTTTTTTTAATGGCTGTTGTGATGCTGGCCAATCCTACTAGCTGTGTTTAGTTAATCTGCATAGACCAGGATCAGGCTTGCTGTGCATCTCTGTGGTACGTGCAGTTCATACAGCCAAAACCCTCCTTGGAGGTCAGTGCAGCTCTTCATTCTGCCTTAAAGAGCTCAGGGGCCCCAGTGCATGTAGCTAACGTGCACCCTAACACATGCTTCACATCCAGCCCAGCCCTCCAACACAGAGTCTCACCAAGAGCAAGGCCCCAAATGGGAACTTCTTCAAGGGAATCATTAAGTGTACGCATAAATCTTTTTGAGAGTCAAGCCTACATTTTGAACTCGAGTCACTGATGTTCAAATCCAAATTTACAGCACTACCAAGCTTCCATAAAAGGCAAAAAAGCTGCAATAATACTAATGGTCGCTTGTGTTTACATTTCTTTTGGTGCATTTCAGCAAGTAAGATGAAATTCACATCTTCAGAAGTCGGGGACAAATAATTTATAATGTTATCAGCTCAGGACTGCTTTCCATGGTGTGCATCGTTGCTCAGTTTGCACAGTGCTCACACAGCGTGTCCCTCACATGGGGTCACACTGGGCTGCTCTCATGGCCCCAGGTCAGAAAAGCTCCAGAAGCTGGAATTACCCACACAACTCTTCCTCTTCTGCTACTTCCTGACACTGTAGAACAAAGTGAGCTCCAAGCAGCCTCATGCCCAGGGTACGTGGTGTGCTTCCAAGCTTGCTCTCATTAGTGACATCTCAGCCTGCACAACAACTGCTTGACTTGCACTGTGGGAGCTGCAACACTCAGTCAGTGGCCACGAGTCTTACAGGATTTAGAATCACAGGATGGCCTGGGTTGAAAGACCACAATGATCATCTCATTTCAAACCCCTGCTATGTGCAGGGTCACCAACCAGCAGACCAGGCTGCCCAGAGCCACATCCAGCCTGGCCTTGAATGGCTCCAGGGATATAGGATCTGGACTAGGTGCCTCCCAGAGCAAGGAGAAGGAGAAGGCAGGATTAATGATTGCTTGTATGAATTATTCAGCACTCTGTGCCATTCCAGAAGAAGGAAAGACACCGGGCAATTGGGACCAAGGAAGAATATAAATACTCCTTTATTTATTCACAGCCTATTTGTTCATTCCTCCAACAGTAGAGCACATGAGAAAGAGCAAAGCATTCTATACCTGCCATAAATCATTTCTATTTCTTAAAGCTCCTCTATCCCCTTTCTCAGCAAATACTGAGGCAAATCCACTAACAGACGTTAAATCTATTATCATAAACTTTGCTAGAAAGAGGTCCTGACCTTTTGGGATAGGATACAGACCCTATTAAATACAGTTGAAAATACATCCTGGGTTGGCAAAAATTCATTTTTCTCTTCTCCCCAACTAAATTTACGCCTCACTTGGTTCAAACAGTGGGCAGAGAGCGAGGCAGGGCTGTGTGGTGGAGATAAAACCCTGGCTGTGCTGCGCTGATGGCAGAGTGCCCGCCGGCTCCCTGGGACTCGGCAGCTCCTCAATCTGTGGGCAGCACGCTGTGCAGAGCTGTGGGCAGCAAGAGAAGCCTCTGAGAGATGGGGAGTGCTTCCCAGCTCACAGCTTTACATCACATGCAGAGAGGTGAGCTGCTCTCTGCGGGAACGTGGGGAAGCACTGACTGCCTCTTGTCCCCCGTTTGGGGACTTGCAAACTGCTTTTAGATGCACTCAGCAGACAGCGGAGCAGTGGTGGTGAGTCACTAAAATGCAACATGGAGTAAAGTGAAATGAAAGCAGGATGGGATCATGCAGCTCTGGGGGAACCCACCTCAGCCACGTGCAGCCATGCACGCAGGTTTCCAATCAGAGATGGGTCTCTGGAACGGGTCAGGCCCTCGCTGTCACAGGTGGGACAGCACTCAGTTCTTGGAGCAAGTCACTAACAGTGTGGAAACAACAGGACGAGGCAATAGGACAAAACCAACCCGGGGCCGCAGCATCCCCTCCCTGCTCTGCAGGCCCAGTTCTGCAACCTCTGTATCCTTGAAAACACAAATGTCTCTGGTTTTGTCTTCCAGAGAGAATTATTTCTAAAATCACACTTACTAAAATCACACTTGTTAAAGCATGTGAACGTTTTCAATGGCACGACCTCCATTATTAATAGGAACAGAACGCGTAACATCCTAACGCAAACCTCCCAAATAGCAACGTTTATCTATTCAAAGAAGCAATTAGGCAGGCTCTGGGCTGCAAAACCACTGAACTACTATTTCCAGTTAAATACAAGGACATCCATTACGACTGTCATTATCCCAAGGAGGACTGCAGTCAGTGGTGTACAACTTACCAACCTGCTTGGTGCCTGTCACCTCCCAGCCCTGTGCTTCCCAGGCAGCAGTGGGTTGTCAGCATGCATCCAAAACACAGGCCAAACCCAGAAGAAAATTCACCCAACTTCCCCGTTTATGATTTTATCTCCCACCTAATTACAGCTGAAATAATGCATTATAAGATTTGTGCTCCCTGTTCGAGCCTGATGTATCTAATAGATTTTTCAATATTGGTTTATCCAGCTATGTCAGAATGACAGCCCCGCTTAATGTTAATCAGAGGTTGCATGTGAGCATCAACGTTAAGCTCTGCTCAGCTCAATGGAATTATCAGAGCTGGAGACACCGTCGATATGTTTTGATCTCTGTGTCAAATGAATTCGGTTCCTTGTTAATTTTTCCCCTTTATGTTTCCTTGCTGTTTAATTGTTTTGTCATCTGGGTGCACGCTGCTCCATCTACTTGCAATATTAGATGTTTAGGCAAATCAGAGGACTCAGTGTGACATCCACTGTCACCAAGATGGGTATTTGCTGCTCTCCCAGGTCCCAACCACACACTGTGTGGGTACCTGAAGTGCAGCTCCGGCTCCCAAGGGGCCACTGAACCTAAGGCTGATGGCTCTCCAATATCACTCCCCTCAACTACCAAAAAGTATGGAAAACTAAACAGAACAATCCACAGGGCTCTGGCATTATGAGCAGAACCACCTGGACTTCAAGCGGCCTGGAACTCCTCATGGCACATAAGTCGGGGTGACAGTGAGCAGAGCTGTCATGTTCATACTGAGCTTACCAGATAGAAGCAAACACTGGGGAGGCTGGAAGAAGCCTCCCCCTTTGCCAGCAGCTACAATGGCCTGAGGTGTACATTAAACATGTCTCCATTGGAAGCAAAGCTCTCCTACCCCCTGGGACACCCATCTTCTGATAGCATTCACCCTAGAAATAGGGCAATGACAAGTCCTCCCACCTGCCCCTGCACATTACTAATTTAAGGGTCTGTTCTAATTGTACCAAATCAATTCCAGTTCTTCAATTAGAGCACAATCACCTCCAGAATGAACCCTCACCACGTCCCGAGAGCAGCGTGACGGGGTGGTGAGCATTCTTCCCTATTTTAAAACTCCAACCAGCTGACTTATCAATGAGATTGATTTCTCCTATTGACATCGCGCTTATTAAGGTCACTATTAGAAAGCTAAATCAAATCTGCATTTAGATCTCTATTTTATCTAAATTCAAGGCATGGAAACAGGTTTAGAGCCATTAGCACAACTGATCCAGTCACCCAGAGCTCAGTAATCGATGCGTGGATGCAAACACTGCCAGCCTTCTGAAGCTGATGATCAGTTCAGACCCTCCACAAAATGAATTGTAATGGAAGTTAAAAGAACTGGCAACTGGAAACCGAAGATGAAACAGCTGAAAGGCAGCACTGCTTGAAACGTGTCACTGTCACTATTTCTGAGATGTGTCAGACAAGGCAACACATGGTCTATCCATCATGAGACTCTCTTCGGATTGACTGACAGATGCACAGAGCACTTTCAGTCAACTTGGGCTTAAAATATCAGGCTTCTCTGTGCTCCTGTGCCTTGGTTATTCAGGCTAACACAGAACGGAACATTCACCTGAGTGCAGTCAGAGCTGAAAGGTCAAAGCAGACAGGTGAAATTCAGTTAACAGAAGCATGTCAGCTTTTAAAAGGAGTAATATCATCTACTGCAAGATGCTTGTTGGAGTACAGAAGCCAAGAAATGAACGGGGTGGAATGAGGCATTGCAATTCTTCTCCCCTCTTCCCAACAATCAGCACATCACTGCTCTGACATCTGGTTTTCAGGTGTTGGTTGAACACAAATTAATTTTCCCCCATGCTGCAGCCCAGCAAGTCCTTTCTTTAAAAAACTCCTCCAGAAAAACCTGCAAGTTCAGAAAAAGCGTGAGCAAAGAACCCCATTCATTTCTCCTGGCTGGCTGCTGCAGGTGCTCCGCCTGCCCAACAACCTGATCTCAGACTCAATTCAGTGCCAGCGAATGCAGAGAGGCCAATTCTGGGAAGAACAGCAACAACACGAACAAACAGGACTGGATCTCCGACGAGGAAAGCTAAATTGCATTTTAGCTATGCAGCCCTTGTCAGGACTTTCCAGAACTGTAGTGGGAGGAGAGGAGCCCAACCTGCATCACTTTACAAAGCCTCAGTTCTTGGAAATCACCGAGCAGCTCTGTGAGAACAGACTTCAGCCACAGCACTCCAACTGGACAGCCCAAAATAACAAGATGCTTTGACAAGCACTGCTCTGGAGGACTGACTGCCAACTTTATTCCCGTGCATTGCTCAAAGCCTGGACTGTCATCAGCAGCTCTCACACTCTCTGCTTTACCAAACTGCCCCTTACCCTCTCCACCATTAAGCAATATCTCAAAGCCACACTTCAGGAGGAGCTCTGCACCACCAGGCAGTCCCGGCTCCCTGCACCGCTGCTGCACAGAACTCTGAAGAAGCTGCAGATCCTGTGGCTGCCACAGTTCTCAGCTGCCTGCTGGATGAGGATGCTGTGGCTCACACTCTGTTGGAAGCCCAGCTGCATACCCTTGCATGTCTGAGCACAGTTGTGGTTGATTCTTAAGGATTGCTGCAAAGCACAGGAGCGCCAGAGCAGCTTCAAAGCTTGCAGATTTTAACCCTTCTCCACCTCCTCTGACAAATACATTTTTTTCCCCTTGACAGCACAGAAGGAGGCAGCTCTTCTGATGGGAAGGCAATCCTGCTGACTGCATGAGCAAAATGGGCTCTGTGGCACATCACACACAGGGAGCAGCCTCCTCAGGAAGAAAACCACCGCCATGTACCAGTCTGCAAAGCAAAGCATATGCCAAGCAGCTCTCAGAGCCAGACATAACCCTGCTTATAGCAGATCGGTGCTAAATCTGCCCCACCTTCAATCCCTCTGCCATACGAACTCCTGCCACCGTCACCCAATAGGTGGCACCTGCAGAACCGTGCCAGAGGACACTTATGGCCACCAAGTAGTGACTGATGGAGGCACTGCCCAGCAAGCCTGAGATGTTCCCAGTCCAGTTCCCAGCACACCAATATGCTCAGCTCAGCAACTGGACCACCTCGCTGGTCTCTTTGCCTTGTTCTGCTCAGCACCCTTTGCAGTACTTCTCAAGATTTACAACACAAAGCATTTACTCCTTTTCTCCACTGGCTCTCTGGCGTTTGATGAACAAGGGCTTACCTACTTATATTTCAAATGGAATTGGAAATGAACATGCCTGTATTTAATTCCATGCTATCACACCTGAAACATGAAGGGACTTCAGTGCAGCTGCTTGAGCAGGCTTGCTATCCACCCAGGGAGCAAAGGAACATGTTGCAGCTCCTGCACAGCACCCTGCATCTGCCTGTCCCCAGGAAAAATGTGGAGCTGCAGAGGAAGACAGGACACTAAGCTCTAATTTTCCCCAAGCTGCATTTTCATCTTTTCAGCTGTTCAAAATGGAATCTTAAACTCACTGCCATTTCCCTGTCCTGCCCCAGGGCTCTGCTCTTCCTCCCTGCTCAGAAGTAAAACTGACACTGCCGCTCCATACACCTGCTTCTTCCAAAACAAACTCTGCTTTTTCCAAACATTTTGCTCCATCTGTGCAGGGAAGAATCTAACCTGCTGTTTAGGGAAACGAGGTGACCCACATTCAGTCTGCACTTAGGACAAAATACTGTCAGGTTCCCACATGACTAGCCTGGCTGAGTCAGTCCTTGCAGCTTAGCAGATCTGGTTTGTGTCTGACTGCACTGTAAGCCTATGCTCAGTGCCCACAACCACAGCCAAGCATCCCTCCATCAGAAAAAGGTCACCCTGCTCAGCACAGCCAAAGGTGCATGTGGGCCCGGAGCCCTGCTGGGACCCGGTGTGCACCCAGCAGGCTGCTGCACAGCTTCCTGCTGACAGGAATGCTGGAGCTCAAGCCTAAACTCAAACATTTGCAGATAAACTCTTGGACCGAGCTAAGAAACATCACTTTCTTTCATTTCTACTTCTCCTAGTTCTGCTGAGTAAAAAGTCAGCAATAAGCAGGGACTTAGGAGTCTGCTTTTCCTAAAAGGAGGCACAAGCAATGCACACCCTGCAGCAGGTGCCAGCATCCCCCTCCTCCCCGCAGCCCTACCTGCACCAGGCTGATCCTATCAGCCCAAATGAGATTTGAGTGCTGCAGCTTAGAGATAAAACCAAGCTGGAGTCGCCTCAGCAACAAAAAGGTCTGTCTGGGTCCTTGAATTTCCACGTGCTTACAGTGTGGGCTTGTAAGAGGGTGATGCTGTCTAGTTCACCTGGCAGAAGAGCTCTATAGCATATGTAAAATATAACAGACACATACGCACTTCTTTCTTCATTTACATCCATAAATAAAACAATCAGAAATGGAAAGGCAAAATATATCTTGCTTCTTCCCCGCAGAGCTTATTCTTTAATCTAAAAGTGCTTCTGCTTTCCTAGTAATACAGAACAGAATTGCACTCAGGAGTGATACGGGTCAGGGGAAGCACTAAGAGAAATGCTCCCACTAACAACCCAACACCCATAATAATTGGATCCTGGTGTGCTCAGCAGCAAAGTATTAATGCTGACCATGGCAGCAGCCCACACAGGAGCTGTTTGGGTTCAAAGGGATGCAAGCACTACACATCAGCCCTTGGCCTTACCAACCCCAATACACTGCAGGGCTGCTCCACCCCAGGAATTCATACTGGATGGTACCTGCTGCTTTCACTGGGGAAAGCAACTCCTTCAAAATCATTTGTGGGTTACAGCCTGTGAACTGGGCCAAAAGAAAATTTGGGATGTGGCTTGAAAACAAACATCAATCATTGACCCCCTCAGCAGAAGCCTTTCTGTCCCTGCAGACACAACAGGGCTGCGGTGAAGCAACCAGGCAGGCAGAGGTCACACTGCCATGCACATCCAACTGATGCTGAGATTTCAGCCTAACCTGCTGGGAAGAAATCCAAAAACTAGGGCAATTAGAAGAAGCAATTATTATTAGATATAAATAAGAAAGATAATTGTATTTCTCATTGAAGCCATGAGGGCTCTGGGACCTCCACCTGTGTACCGAGCCAAGGAAATTTCCAGCAGCACGTGCACTGGCTATCCTCCTCTGCACTAAAGGCATGTCTGTCCCCACAAGCAGCCAATCCAGCCCATCTGGTTTCACTGTGGGGCAGAGTTTTACCTTCTGGCCCCAAAGATCCCATCTGAGGTGCTCAGCAGATGCTGTTGCGGCAGTGGGAGAAAAGCCAGAGGGAGAAAAGGTCTCTTTTGGCACCATCAGATGTTCAAGGAAATGGGCTGGATGGGGAATTTAAGATGACTGAAGGCTTCGTGTGGTCCCTTGTGAGAAATTATGACCTATTTCCTTCCTCTGATTATGTATCCTTCCTGAACTGACTTTTGGATTATTCAGTATTAAAAATGCATTGCCCTATAAACAGGCAGGGTAAAGAAGCATCCCTTGCAATTTAAATCACTCTGCTCGAGATTACATTCAAGCCTCATTAGTCTGAAGAGACCTGGGATCCTCTTCCAAATGACTGAACTGGGGCAGACATTTTTCTGACAAGACCCTAAAAGTATTCAGGTCCATCCAGGCAGCAACGTCTGGCTTTTGTTTGAAAGAAGAGATTTCTTGTTCTGAGCGATGCTACAAAGCAATGTCATGTCATGTTTACTACTTCCCCTCTATTGACTTCTGCAGCTGGTGAATTTTTTATGATAGAAATTACAAATATTTAGCCTGCTGATGGCAGGATGAGCTAAGTATTCCCAAGGCTCGTGCACACCAACCCCCTTTGTTCCTGGTTTCAGCTGCCCACATTAGATCTGCTTACATCCCCATGTCTGCTGGAGCACAGATAGGGCTGCACGTCAGCCACCCAGCCCTGCTGCCACAAAGCACACAGGCAGCACGTGGGGCTCCTTCCCAGCCCTGAGCCCTTCCCAACTCCTCACAGTGCTGTCAGGATGGGGTATGGATATAGCCAAGAGCCCCAGGTGGATCCAGGCTGTGGAAGGAGCACGCACAGAGCCAGCAAAGGGGCTCCTGGAGCTGGACACTGCTCCAGTGATGAGGCCATGCAGACACTTGCTGGGAGATGCTGCACTGCACTCAATAGAGCCGGCTGTACAGCGTGAGAAGAGCCTGCTTGCTTCTGCAGTGCAAGAGAGCCCTGCTTTCAGGTTTGCTTTCACTCCAAGTAAACCTCATAATACAAAAATTCTGGGAAATTTGTTAGCTATGCTTTCTTTTTCCCCCAAACAATATCTTCATGACGCACTGCCACATAGGAGTTGAGCAACTCTATTATTTTTTACTTCACTCAAGACAGCTGTTGTTTATTACTGTAACCGAAGCATCTTATCTTTTTGCCTAGATGAAAGTATCTGAGATTGGCAACTGCGACACAAAGGGCACCACGGCGACGACGTGCATTAGAGCAGCTTCAAGCAGGGAGCCGAGGCAGCAGAAGGCAGCAGAGCTACAGCTGAAAGCCTGCAAGGCTCACGGCGACGTGTACCTGAGCAGCCACCCAGGCTGCAACCTGAGCCAATGCATCTTCATTATTACTGGCACCCAATTTAGGAGAATCGATGTCAGATGGATATTCCAGCATTTGGCTGTGGACCGCAGGGCTGGAGCACGTGATGGGTGAGGAGAGCCTGGGGAGATGCGTTTGTTCAGGAGGAGGCTGAGAGGGGACCTCTCAGCTGCTTCAGCCTCCTATCAGGACCCTAGGGAGCCAACAGCAAAGCTATCTGCACTGTGAAGGTGAGGAAAAGGAATCACTGCTCTTGGAGGTCTCTGGCACTGAGCAAGGAACGACCCCCATCAAGCTGATCCAGCTTTGAGACCGAGGTCTTCAATCAGGAGGTTGGGCCAGAGGACGTCGAGAGGCCCCATCCAACCTCAAGGATTCCAAGCGTGCTCCAGCTCAGCTCCCAACAAACCCAAATTACTGACATTTCCCATTCTGTAATGACAAGCTTTGACGTGGGAAAGCACGGGTTTCAGACTCCACTGAATAGCTGCTGCCCACAGCGATTCAAAAATAACCACCTGCATCTAAATACACATACTTTGTAAATGTAAATAAATACATCAGCCAAACACCCAACCCCACTGGATCATGCTAGCTCAATTATACAATAACTCACTGTACTATGAAATTTCAGACGCGGGCACAATTAAAACTACCTTTCAAAATTCCCAAATTAAATCCCAACGTTTTCTACAGGGCGCAGCCATCCCATATAAATGGGGCAGCTCCGAGCTGAGCCTTCCCCACGTGGGTACCCACAAAGTCAGAGCCACGTGGCCCTTCCTCAGCCCCCCCAGCAGACAGCAGACCCACCACGGTGCTGGGAAGCTCTCCGAGGGCTCAGCACAGCCCAGGGAGGCTGGACGCACTCATCAAAGATTTATCTACTCCGTTTCCCTGCCAACAGTTAGTTGGCATTATTGTAGAGGCTGTAATGAATTACAGCACAACGATGCAAAACACACCGTGTCAGACCCAGAGGTGCTGGAAACCCGCAGGTTTCCCTGGAGCCCATGCAGCTATGCTGGTTTACATTAACGAGGTGCTCAGCCTGCATGTTTAATCCTAGTATCTTACTATAGCCCAAATTATCTAAAAGTTCCCAGCTGCAGATGCAGCATCCTGCGAATGAGAAAACCGTGACGTGTCAGAGATGTGCCAGACTTCATCCTTCCACCTGCTCCCGTTGGTGTGGCTTTTTTGGGACATCAGCTGAGCTGCTGAGAAAAATCACAGCGGTTAAATCCCAAAATAAATCTCTGGGCTGTCTCCTCTTTCCCAACTCATTATACAGAAATGGTTTTGTTGTTTTTTTTCTTTTTTTTAAGAGAAAAATCACATCAGTGAAGGATGCAGTGAATTAGAAACAAATGACCATTTGAAATGGTAGAAACCATCGCAGCGTTTGCTTCTCTCCTGGTCAGCACCTGGCACCTCAGCATCCCTGCTGCCTGCAGCACAGGCTCCTTGTTCTCTGCCACAGTGTCCAAGCACAGCATCAGCACTTGTATCTCTGAGGGATGATCACAGCTCTCACACACAGCATCCTCTGCAAGGGCTCACTAAGGACCTCTTTCTGCATCTTCCTGCCCGCACCCTTCCCCCTGCTCCATCCTCCCCCATCTTTTTGCCATCTGGTACCCATCAGAGGCAGGCAGACCCACAACACATGTGCACTTACCAAATCCTTTAAACCTAACTAGAGCCCTGTTTTGTTTTAGAGCCGCAAGGAATCCTGATTCGGTACATCTGGACCTTCTAATAGGGTAACAGCCTGGCTGTGCCAACTCTGCTTTCTGTCTGACTCCATCTTAATCATCCACAAATCACAAAGGGCTGGGAGGGGAGCACAGCCAGCACGACAGCAGCACAGCGATGGCAGCTGAATGCACAACAGTGGCTGCAGATACAGCTCGGACATGCAGTGCTGCACCAAAAGCTGACACATTCATTTGTATCCTATTGCTGACCACATCCCAGCGCTTGGACTCATCAGATGGTTGTTTGGTCCGTGGCCCCGCACTCTTGCTGTGCAAGAGTGCACAAGGAGAAGCCCCATTCCCTGGGAAATAAACGTAAGGAGGTGGAAACTGCTCCTCCCTGCTTCAGGCAGCATGCTCAGTGCTGCTAATGCCTGTGATTGCACCGCAAAGGTTTCCACAGCTACTTTTTTCTTTACTCTGGATGCTCTTATTTAGTTAGCTTTCCAGGAATCACGTGGTTTGGTTTTCTCAACTTCCAGTAAAAGGAATTTCTAAATATCAGAGAAGTACTTAAAACCATGACCCACTGATAGATCTGAAGACCTCTCCTTCCTTCCCATTTGATGGTTTCTAATGCAGTATCACAGCTGTAGGCAGGGGTCGGAGCCCTGAGTTTTACACTACGGGGCTACAAATACTGCCCAAGTCAGTGAGCTGATTCTGTGTCCTGACTGAGTCACCCCCAAGCCAAGTGACAGGAACCCCACTGCTGCACAGAGTGAGTTCAGCACGGTCAAAGCCATGCAGAAATGCCAAAAAACTGCTGCTTTATCATGGTTTAGTTGGCAACATTGGTGGTAGATTGGACTAGATGATCTTAGAGGGTCATTCCTACCTTAATGACTCCATGAGCATCTGCACAGAGAACACCCACGAGGTTTCTGACTTCTCTCCTATTCTGTACCATCAGCCTCAATGCACGCAGCTCCCCGCCGCCCAGATCCCAACAAACCAAAACAAACCAACAAATCACTTGTCAAATGGAGCAATACAGCATCCCTTTAAACCTAACTTTCCCCAACTCCACCTGACTGCAAAAGCAACACTCTAAGGCAGAAACTGAGAGCAAGATGCTGTGTGCAGCGTGCTCACCTCACTGCTGCTCTCCTGCTCCCATTCTCCTCTGTAAAAATGCATGCACAGCAGGACGGGTCCTTCTGATGTTTGACCAAAATAGGCCAATGAAGACAAGATAAGAGGAAAAAAAAAAACAACACAACAAAACAGAGGCAGAGGGGCCTTGGCTCCACGACAGGAGCCTGAAGACTTGTATTTATTTATGCTTTCCATGGGAAAGCCCTTCAGAGGCAGTAATCCACGACATCTGGCAGAAGGGTAGGGAAGAACCTTTACTGCCAGCTGACTGATACTTTATCCAAAAAGGAAAAGCAAAAGAAAAAAAAAAGAAAAAGGCTCTAATTGTTGGCTGTGCAAGGCTCTGCAACAGCTCCACGAGCTGATCACGGGGACATGAGAGAAAGCAGAGCTTGAGGCATTGGATGAAGACACGGTCCAGCAGGGCTCGTGAGCCCTTAGGAGCTGGGCTGGAGGGCTGGGAGCCTCCAAAGCAGCCCAACCTCTGCGCCCCAACCGCCCAGCCATCACCGAGCCTCCAGGTTCTGACACCAAGCAAGCACCTGCCCATAAAAACATGGCATTCTGATTATTTTTTTGCAATAAAACAGAGTGACTCAAAGTGGTATGCAGCTCTGCCTGGCCAAATCCACATCAACTCAAAGTCTGAAATTAATGTGGGAAATGATTCATAACAGCAGGAGACAAAACAGGCCTATTCATGCTACCCCATCTCAAGAGTACAGCTATTTTGGATCCAAATTCTCTCTCCGCTTCCAAAACCACAGAGAAAAGCAAACAGATGTCAGCCATTGCAGATTTGCAAAGAGCAGCTCCTGATAGCAGCGCTTTCCTCCTTGCTTGCCACCTGGGGATGTCGAGGTGTTTTGGGGGCTGCCAGGTTGGGAGCAGCACCAGGCACTGCTGCCAGCAGCCGAGACCCACGATGGGGACAGCATCCTGTTAGCAAGAGGTGGGGGAAGATGCAATTATCAGGGGCAGTTGCAAAAGCACACAGAGACCTCAGCCCAACATCAAATGCATCCTAAAGCACAACAGCTTTGGCATCACTGAAAGGCAGCGACACAGAATCCTGATTGTGTCACAGAATTTTACCTGCACGCAATTAATATCACTGTGCAGCGCTTTTGTTGTGTTTATTTTAAGTACAGTGGGTCTGGGCTCTGTAGTAGTAAAGCCTGCTGCTCCCGGAGGTGCTTTAAAAGTGGTATCCATTTCTGAAAAGCAAATCTAGATGCTGATAGCACTCAGAAATTCTGAGGTCACACACAAAGGGACTCTTATGCTGTACCAACAGCAGATTTTGTGCTGTGAAGGGTTACTTTGCAGACAAACCCTCCGCTGCAGCCCGTGTAACACAAACCAGGGTCTCTGAATTTGTTTTCTTGCAGCATTCTAGATCAAATGCTAACAGCACCCCAGAAGAACATGAACTCACTCACTTCCCTGCCCCGTGCCACCATCAATCGTGGAGCATTTTGCTGGAAGCAGCGTTTGCCTGCATGGCACCACAAGCTCCTCCCCACCACAGCATGCCCAGAAATCTGGGAGGAGTGAGCCCGGTTTGGGTTTCTTTATTTTGCCTTAAACCAAAGGAATTAACCGCCTGTTTGCTTCTAAACACATTTGGAGAATGCAAAAGACTGGATGTCTTCTAGCAATCATAAACTGCTACAGAGCTGAACGCTGATTTAACCCATGTTTGCTACTCAAGTCTGCTCTTTTTGCAGGATGTACATCTTTGTATCAAAGGACAAGCATTACCTCATTCAAAAAAAAAAAAAATTAAATCCAAGATTGCCATTTTTCACATATCCATCCCCTGTGTAACTTACTTCAATTTCTAATTTACAACTACCAAATACGATCTTACAGTGGAATTTGCATAAAAATGAAGAGTCCTGCAGCAAGATATTAAATTTTAACGTGGCTAGGGCAGCCAAGGAGTTCCAGTCTGTCCAAGAAGTTGTGCCTGCTGACCTGAGAGCTGGCAGGTGTAACTAGGGGAGAACCTATCCACTTCAGTGCAACAGAAATGCCTCGATGCAGCTGTTGTAGAGCAAGGATTGTACAGCTTGCACACACTGATAGTGGGACTGTTACACACCAGACCAGAGGGCCAGCTCACCCAGCACTGGGCGTCCACTGTTGACCAATGCAAGTGACCTGAAAGAATAAAAAGTGCTGACATAGCACAGCCTTTCAGAAAGGGCATGAATAAAGCTGTGGACAGGCAATGAGTGAGAGGTAAGGGTCCAAACTGAGTCACGAAAGAAGAAGGCTGGAGTCTTAGGATCACCCCTTCACTTGTAAGGTGACCACTGCTCTAATTAGACAAATCCTGAGCACATCAGAAATAGCCTTGGGCTTCTCCAGTCCTGGGCACCAGCCTGCTGGGTTCAGTCCCTCCAGTATTAACAAAGACCAACAGGAGTCTTTTCTCACCATGACAGTGATTCCTCCAAAATAAGGTCTGAAAAGTATCATCCTGAAGACAACACTTCTGGCTCCAAAAATAACAAAGGCAGCCACACATTAGCGATGAAGTACCATACAAGTAAGGCAGTCTGTGGGTTCAGCTTCCAGCACTGACCTTTGACAAGCCCTTCCCATCACCTTGCCCACGCTCCCCAGGCTCCCCCATGACCCTTCTGCACGTCAGAACCCACGCTGGGCTCACACTTCTGAACATTTCCAGCAATCTGAATCTAAAACCCATCACTACTTCAGATACACATCAACAGAACCAGAACAGCAGTGCTCCTTCTTCCTTCCCATCCCATTTTAAAGGAAACCGTTTTAAGATGCTGACATCCTCCAGAGCACTCCCTTTGGAGTTCAGCTTAGTGCCACATACGGGGCTTTTTACACCCCTCTGTTGCCATGTATCCAAACACCAGCACAGAAGTACTCGAGCAAATCGGACTGTTGGTGATGCAGGGTTCAACTCGACTGACACAATGAACGTCTAAAACACAACAGCAAAGGCAGCTGGACTGAAACTGAAACCCAGAAAAAAGCAAAGCACAGACAAGGGCTTGTTTTGCCTCTTGACTTTTACCTTTAGGAGGAACACGAGCTGCTTGGAACATAAGTCAGCCAACTGCTGTGGCCACGCAGGGGAAGAGCCACACTTGTGTGCAAAGCCACTGATTACGAGCACACAGAGGAGAAGCTATTAATTTCCAATCTCCTGTCCCTTTGTTCCCACGCTGATTAATACAAGTCAGAATCACAAGCGTTCCCTTTGCAGGCAATCAAAGAACGCCTGGGCAAAAGAGCTGTAATTTTCAGGACTGGTTCCATTCACCTCAATCGCAGCACTGATGCACGCCCATGCAAGCAAACATCAGCACACACACACGCACACACACGCAGGAGATGCTGAACTGCAGAGCTCACCGCCTCCTGCAGCCTGGCGAGCACCGATCAGACAGCAGCTCTGAGAGCCCATGGCCACAAACTCTCATCTCTATTTTAAATTCATCCTCGTGGCAGCCAAACCTGCTCCAACACTGGGGCTTCTGCAGCTGTGATTCTCCACATCCTTCTCACGTCAAAGCACAGCCAAGATGTCGACCCCACCGCCCTGCACAGATGTGCTGGGCATTACTTTCAAACAGAGCCATGCAGACTTTTCTTGAAAACGTTTTGAAGGAAAGCTGTCAGTTCTGAATCTCTAATTAATCCCATTAAAAAATAAATTAATTAAAAGGATGGTTGCTTGGTTGCATTGTGAGAACCGTT
Organism: Meleagris gallopavo; assembly: GCF_905368555.1. Taxonomy (NCBI): domain Eukaryota; kingdom Metazoa; phylum Chordata; class Aves; order Galliformes; family Phasianidae; genus Meleagris; species Meleagris gallopavo. The sequence goes on from NC_139424.1 coordinate 1,921,448, forward strand.
TTGTAATTAATGTGACCTTCATCTCCATATGGTAATTAGCAAACATTTATATTACTATTAAAAAGGCTGCGTTCATTACATAACCACACTTTTTTTCTATTAGCTAACAAAACTCATAAGGCCAGATCAGCCAAAGCTTTGCCCCTTCATCCTCCAAATAAATGCAGTCAGAACTAATAGGTTTTTTAATTGATGCAGCCTGGACATGCCCTTCCAAGGGAAAATGGTTTGAAGTTGAGAGAGGGCAGATTTAGGTTGGATGTGAGGGGGAAGTTCTTTACAGAGAGAGTGGTGAGGTGCTGGAACAGCTGCCCAGAGAGGCTGTGGATGCCCCGTCCATCCCTGGAGGTGTTCAAGGCCAGCTCGGACGGGGCCCTGGGCAGCCTGGGCTGGTATTGAATGGGGAGGTTGGTGGCCCTGCATGTGGCAGGGGGTTGGAGCTTCAGGATCCTTGAGGTCCCTTCCAACCCTGGCCATTCTGTGATTCCAGCTCTGTGCATGGAGCAGCAGCTCGCAGCCTGCTGGGCCCGTCAGCCACTGAGCACTGCTGTGCTGTGCAAGAGCTAAAGGGAGCGTGCATAGAGAAACCCAAAGGTTTCACTGCTCATAGTGACACAAATCTGCTTTCTGTGCTCCAACTCAGATCACTGAGCTTCAGGCAGTAAGAGGCAGTCAGTAATGCCCGTGCCCAAGCGGTTTTCAAGCTGTACATCAACCACGCACACACAAAAAAAGAAAGAATTTACTAATTGGAAAGATGATATAAAAATGCTAACAGGGCCATTAAGCTGGCAGCACTGGGAACACCTAAATTTTATCTAGATATACACACAGTTCTCAACTAATTCAGTTTGAGATCGATGGGGCTGCTCCCACCAGTCCCAAACAGCACCTTGCACACCCCAATGTTCACACCCTCTGTGCACAGCTGTGCACTGGGAAGGTCACATCCAGAATTTAACCCCAACCCCCCCCGAAGTCTCATGCATAAACACCAGGCAGTACTTCAAAGCAGCTGCTGTTTTCTCCCTCACTGAGGCAGCCAAAACACACAGAGGATTAAGCCTGAAGATAGCAACGTACTGTAAACTTATCATAAAAGCAGGACTACAAAACCAGCTACCAGCTGTGAAGTATATTTACAACTGTAAATATAATATTTCAACTGTAGAGCAAGTCAATATTGCACTATGGAAATGCCTGCTTTATCCATCAGCTTATCAGAATGGAGAAAAGGAGGATAGAATTTAGCAGTTTTCCACAGTGCAGCGTTTTGCAGACACTGAGAATGTATTTCTGAGATAGCGACTCCTGCAAACAGCAACAGAGAGATCAGCTTGCTGATGAATGAATGCAATAACTTCAACTCAGAGACCTGCAAGAACACCTTGCTGCCACTTACCCTGGAAAGAATGCAACTTAAATAAGGGGAAGGTGTGGGGGTTGAGAATCCAAATCATGAAAAATTAATTTCTATTGGTTTTTCTGATTTCCACTTGACAGTATCACTTATGACAGCAATGAGGGATATTCCCAACACGTGAATTGGTAAGTGTTTTTCGTCCCAGCAATTCCAGCCCTCCTCTGCTGGGCTGAAGATGCAGTCTGTCAAGAGCTGCCAACAGGTCAGGGAGAAAACGACAGAAGAAGCTCTGAGAAAGAATCACAGAATGGCCTGGGTTGAAAAGGACCACAATGATCATCCAGTTTCAACTCCCTGCTGTGTGCAGGGTCACCAACCAGCAGACCAGGCTGCCCAGAGCCACATCCAGCCTGGCCTTGAATGCCTCCAGGGATGGGGAGCCCTTCACTTATAGCTACAACTGGAAAAATTACTTTCTAGTCTTTTCCTGCAGTTAAAAAACAAACAAACAAAAAAACCCACAAAAACTCCCCAAATGTTAACCTCTACACAAAGATCAATGCAAATACAACCGTCTGGTTTCAACAGGCCCAATCCAACCTGAAGTAAGGCTAAGACAGATTCGGAGTAATTAGGAGCTCTTCCAATAGCCAGAATTTTATGACTAAAAATTAACGAAGTCAGCATTGCCACCAGTGTGCCTTAGAGCTATTGCCATATAAATCCTCAGCACAATTGGAAGAGGGGAACCGCAGTAAGATTCACTTATGGAAAGAAAAAATCACCTTCATTGAGAGATGGCAGTAAGTGCCAATGTTGAATAGCAGCCTACCTGAGTGACACTGAAGTAGAAATGCATCACAGTCTTGGAAATACAAGCTGCTGAAAATCCTGCTGGACAAATGCGATTGTTCATGGCTATTGGTGTAGCTGGGCAAGAAACCTCCAAGAAGAGCCCTGGGCTCTTTCTGTCTAGGAGCACTCCCTTATTTTGGACATTTTAAGGTCAACTTGAGAGAAACCTGGATGCTGAGAGCCTTCTCCAAGTTGACCTATCTGCTCTGCTGTGAGTTTCCCACCTGAAACCAACAGCAGAGTAAGCTGGGAGTGAATTTCACCCCAAAATGAGATCAGACTTATCCATCGTGTCCAGCATCGTTCATAGCAGGTCAATTACACCAATCTAACAGCAGAGCATGGCTACAGCCCAGCTCCTCACTCAGGAATCCAGAATGGATTGGGTTGGAAGGGACCTCCAGGAATGCTTTGTGAATGAATCACTCTCAGTTTGCGTTGGCTGTGCGCTCTGTCAAACAAGCACAGCAGTTCCAGAGGGCAAGGAATCAAAAGACAGACCAGGAGACAATTTAGCAAAGGCTGAAGCAAAAGCAAGCACTTCGTGCAGCCTAAATGAACCACAGGACAGTTCCAGGCAGGCCGAGAAAACGCCAAGTAAGTGGAATTTAATTTCTGGTTTAATAATTCTTTTCTTTAGACATGAATTTTTGCTTAAGAGAACATCAAATCCCATTTTCATTGGAGGTGGTGGCATTTAATCAGCGAGCTGAATGGTAATGGTGTAATGCAGCTCAAGAAAGGAAGAGGGCTTAAAACCACAGCTCAAGGCAAAAGCATCCCCTGTGAGGGTCAGTCCCTGGTGCAGGTCCCAAGGACGACTTCTTATTTGGCCATTGCAACACAGCTCAGACAGTGACCAAACACAAACCCTTCCACAATCGAATGGGATATTGAGACGTTTTAACTCACAGAATCACAGAAGGATCATCAAGCTCCAAACCCCCTGCCGCAGGCAGAAGCACCAACCTCCTCATTTGATACCAGCCCAGGCTGCCCAGGGCCCCATCCAACCTGGCCTTGAACACCTCCAGGGATGGATGGAGCATCCACAACCTCTCTGGGCAGCTGTTCCAGCACCTCACCACTCATAGTAAAGAGCTCCCATTTAAAAACCTTCACCCGTTACCCTGGGACAGGTTCCTGCTAACCCTGCTGCCTTGCTGCACATGACAGAAATATTTCCAACCGTTTTTAGGTCCTCTGATTGATCCATCATTAGTGTGCAACTAAGAGCTGGATACTGCTGTAGATCTGCAATTTTGTAGAGCAGAACAACCACTCAGACCTCGTGTCACACAACTGCAAGCCCTGCCCAGCCTCACCACCATTGGGAGGACTGGTTCTCATCAATCAGCTCTGGGTCAATTCAGGAAAAAAGCCCACTATATTCTTCATATTTTTTTGTTACTGTTGCTTTCAGAGAACTGAAACGCAAACCACAGAAATGTATTTGTCTAAACAAAACAAAACACAGAGAAGGTAAGACATTCTGATTCAAAATACATCACCTACATCAGCCTCCCAAAAAGCTGGGAAGAAGTGAAGCTGAATTCATAACTCGCCTTTCCAACGCCCTTCAAGGCTCCCTGATCACAGGTAACACAAACACTGCCAAAAACTCAAACAAGTAAACACGAGAAGGCTTTCTGCTTTCAAGCAAGATACCGGCCCAACAGCTCCTCGAAATCACTGCTGGATTTTCCATGCTCAGCACTCAGAAACCTGGTGCTCATTTGAAATTTCAACATCTTGAAGCAAGCAGATACCAGTCATCTTCTAATGAAGATTTTCCCAACGCTGAGCAGGAAGCTGAGATTAAAGGTACGTTATCCTCTACTGAAAATTAATTTGCTACAGTTGTTAAAAACTTGTTTCTCAAGGAAAATGACTTGCTTGACTAGATAAACAGTTCTACCTCCTCTAGGAAAGCCTGCTTCTGTGAACCATGTGGCCCTACACTTTATACAACTTAGTATCATCACAGAACAGCATCTGGCTTTGCGTGCAGCCTCAGAAGGTAAAATCCCAACAACCAAGTTGAAAAGGCATTTGAAATAGTTCTCAACAACTGCCTCAAAGAGAGTAAACATGTTTTTTCTTCCAACCATCTTAATTACCAGGCATGTTTCATGAGTGTTTCTAAAGCATAGGACAGAAGAAGGGGAAAAAAAAGAGAAAAAAAAAAAAGGATGCATAATGTGCCTTACAGGAGAAAGAGGGTCTGCTGCCATTTTAAAACACACTTGGATCACAAGCTGCTCCTGGCACCTGCTACAGCACTCTGATGGAGCACCAAGCTCTCCCACCACGCATGGCTCCAGCAGGAGCCCCGAGTCAACATCTGGGTCCAACATTTGCTGCACAGACCCAAACGTGCTACAGAAATCAAAGCATTACTGCTGATTTCCAGTGCAGCAGGATCCAGATCCTTGGTAAGCATGCAGCCGGCTGGAGCCTTGCAGCAGGTAATAACTGTGGGCCTCTGTTTCAATATTGGGCTGGTAGATCCATATCCATCAGGGAGAGAAAAGGCAACAGAGAACACGATATTCAATTCCCTTTTCATCTCAGGAATGCAAGTCAGACTTAGTGCCTTTAAAAACTGGTTGTGCAATAATTTTTTCTGCTTTTTTTTTTTTTTTCTTTTTTTCTTTAAATGAGGGAACTACGCTTTCATTTCCCTATGAAAGGGCTGATCTGAGAGTACAGGCACCAGTGACACTTGTACTGCAAAGATTTTTTGAAGGAAAGAAAAACCAAAGTGCTGGAGATGAAAGAGAGAACTCCATCACAAGACGATTAAAGCCCGTGCTCTCTGGAACAAGCACTTCCTTGAAATAACAGAAAACAAAAAGAAAGACTAACGCTGCTCCGGGTCTCCACCAGTTTCCACTGCAGCACAGCGTGGCTTTTAGGAGCTCTCCGTTCACAGCAGACATCCCAGGGAAAATTCTTTCTGGATACAGCAGGATTTGAAGTGGGACACAGCTGTCGTGTGTCCTTTGTATTTCCCTTCCCATGCAGAATGGTTTAACAGCAGCTTTCTTTGGGATCTGGATTATGCCTCAAAGCAGAAGCACATCCACAGCCTGCAGGAGCCAAGACCCAGTCTGTGATATATGGAAACTTCAGGGGAATTCGGTACGCAGGGAGCGACGTGGCTTCAGAAGCCATCTGTATCTCACTGGAAATTAAATCTTCTGTTTGATGCTCGGAGAAAATTTCTACGTGCTTGTTTGCCAAGGGACAATTTGTGGCAGCCTACGGAGGATTAATGGAAGCCAAGTCCCCATTCTGCAAGTGGATCTGCTCTTTTGATCCCAGATCTGCAAGAACTGCAAAAACAAAGTGCAGTCTCATGCAAGAAGTATTCACTGCATTGCCATTTGAATTTTTCTTCTTTGCAAAACTGCAGTCTCTAATGGAAATGTGTTTACTGTGAAAACATCTCACTACCTTAACACCTATCTTGCAAAACTCCGGGTTAGTTTGGGGTGGAAAAAAAAAAAGGCTGAGCTCTATTTTGTAATAAAAATAAATGACAGTCCTCTCTTCTGCATAAGTACATTGCCTGGTGAGATCAATTTTGTTCTTCACTCAGTAACATTACCCTGTCTTTTCTAATACACTCTTCATCCATTAACTTTGACTCCTTATGTGTCTAATTCACAGCTACACACCAAACAAATTACCCAGAATTAAAAACATCTCACTCATTTCCTCTTTCCCCACCTCCACACTACATCTTGCAAAATCATTTTGCCATGACATGTCACAGAGAATTACTAACTTCTCTGCAGAAGGATGGTGGGAACACAGATTCCCTTCACATGACATAATGGTACCAAGGCCAAGGTCTGCATTTGAAGAAATTGCCTCAATTAAGCTCTCTGCTTAGCAGGCTGCTCCTGTTCTCTGCCTACATCATCAGCGAGGACAGGCACATGCAGGCTATGTGGCACAGGGCTGCTTCTCCCCAGTCAGAACAGCATTCTGCATCCAGCATTGAGAAATGACTGCAGGAAAGTCACTCTCACCACCTCTGAGCTTCACTTCACTTCCATTTCATCTTCATTTCTCATCTGTCTCCTCCTCCTTCTACAGCAGCTTCTCAATCCATCACCTACTTCACTGCAATTACTTCTCTTCTTAATTTACACCCCTTTCTCACCCTTCAGCTGTGCTCAAGGAGGGCCCATGCTGAATGGATGGTACCCACACACCTCCAGATGCAGTGTAGTCCTGAACCTGCATGGTCCAGAGCTTCAAACATCCTCTGTGCACCTCGTACCGCTGGACTAAAGACTGCCAGAAACTACCTGTGCTCACCACTATCTGGGTACCTGTTGAAGGCAGACTCTTTGCTATCATTTCATGATCATCCATTTGCACTGCAGCTTCCCTTAGTTGGATTCCAGCATCTGTCGGTTCCCTAGATGGCTGCAGCCATAGGAAAGGACATGATTTTCCTCTCCAGCAACCTTGACTTCACAGAAACAGAACTGACATGCTGCTTGTCAGTTGCACCCAGCCTTTTGATCTCTTCATGGATCTCCATCCAAAACTGCATCTTCCCAACTGATGCTGAATCTCAGTGTTCTCTCAGTCCTGAGAGCACGTGCCACATCACACCACAGGCATCGACCATGCTTTATGGCTACACCCACCTCTCCTTAGCATCCATGTGGGAAGTTCTGTTGGAGGGTTTCTGACTTCCCTTAGGTGTTGGGGCAGGGAAGGAATCACGAGACTAGAGATGTTCTTTGAAGTTTTACAAGTTGAAGGACGCACCTAAGGGAGGTGAGGACTGAAACCACCCCAGCTGAGCTGCACCAGACACTCCAACAGGATCTTTCTGCTTCAACCCAGAGAAGCCAAACCTTTGAAAAGCTGTATGAATTTTACTGGACCAGAATAGATTGGAGACCCCAAACTGAAGCCAACACTTCCATTCTGGCTCTGCATCAACCACACAGTCCATGGCTGCAAGTCAGGTGGGAATGAAGGGCAGACAGCAGCACAGGAAGGGCAGTGGGACCATGAGCGATGCTAACATTTCTTTCTGATTCTACCGCTCACTCCCCATGCAGCCCTACAAAAGTCACCTTAGGCAAAGCACAGGAGCCAGCAGGGCCAAAAGACTCAGAAGGGAATCTGCTGGGCTTTCCACAGTGCTGAGGTCCCCAACTCCCACAGATTTTGACCTCAGAGTATAAATCCAAAGAGAAAAAAGAAAGAAATTTTAAAAATGCTTAAGACATTCGAGCTAAAATGATGCTATGGGTTTCCTGAACTTTTAAAGATCTCTGAATCAGCAGAAGGCAGCCTGAAGTCTATTCCTGGGCACTTTGCCTTGTTCAAAACGCCTCCGAAGTAGAGCCACACACAGCCACCTTCAGAGCAATCCCTCGCAGGGGAAGGAAGGATCCGCAAGGAATTGCAATGCAGGGCATGCACGGCATGCCTGGAAGAGCAGGGAAAGGTAACAGGCTTCCCTGAGCTTAAAGGTAAGTGACCCTGAAAACAGAAAGGGAATGAAGGACTTAACATCACCTGGAAGGCTAACAAGAGCCACATCCAGGAGGCAATTTGCCGAGCGGTGGCTCCATTACTTAAAGCAAACCGACTGTGTTTCCTGGTGTTTCCAGGTCTTCATTTTTAATTTCGGACACAACTTCAGTGCTAACAAACATTCTCCTTGTAAGAGCATAACCTTTCCGTGACTTATTTTCAGACAATGCAGAGCATTAGTGGAGATTTATGTTTACTGCCGAGTTAAAGGTCAGGAGCAGAGGCTCGGTCCGCTCCCATCCCTCCCTCCTCTCCGCCACCAGGAGACTCAGGCTGCATAATCTGCCACGTTTGTTTTCATACAAGAGCTGCTTTGCAGCCTGCCCTGACCATCGCACAAGGGTAAGCAGATGAAATCCAATCAAGTGGCTCTACAGGACAAGACACATGACGAGACAGCCTGCCAGACTCCTGCTCTAATGTACACGCTGAAAAGAAGCTTATGCAGGGCCTGGGTAAAGAATGCTTTGTTAGAGAACACAGGCAGCTCACACTGCAGTGTCTGTTCTCCATTAGCCATCCATTTGAAAACACTTCTGATTATTTTGGAAGTACTTGCAATGCCCTTTGTCGAACTCAATATTTGCAGTTAATTGCATAGCTAGTGCACTCGCCTCCAATTTAAAAGCACATTAAGTCCAATTTTTATTTAAAACGGCCACGTTTCCACCCAGGCACTGAAAATATCAGCGGATCCAGCAGGCAGCATTTTAAAGCAAGACACCTCCTTGCTTCTGAGAGCTCATCCGCACGCTGCACTGTACAGAAGTTACTCAAATATAACCAAGCATACAGCAAGTAAAGATCAGCCCCACTGGGGCTGAGAAGTGCCCACCGTGTGCTGTTCTGCAAAATGCTGACCACATGCTGGGTTTTCTGGAGGCCACGCAGCCCCAAGCACCCAGCCCAGCCTGCTGCTCGTGCCCCAGCTCCCCCAGCTCCCCTGCTTGCTCAGCATTCAGCACACATCGCCACCCACTCCAGCAATTCCCTGTGCTGCAGGCTTCAGGAATCACAGCCAGACAGATTTTATACAAGCATCATCTCACTACTCATAAATCTCTCCCAGGAAACTTGACTGAAGTGCTGACGTTACCGGCTTGCTAGTGTGATACGTTTGCTATTTATTGTTGCCCTGCTCATCTTGCCTTTAAATAAAAAGTGCCCAAAACGATCAGCTCTCTGCATCTATAATAAGAATTATTTGGCCAGCCACCTGCAGCTCAGCCAGCCTCTCTACAGGGAGAGAATGAACACAGAGGGTGCACATCCCACTGGGAGAAGGGATGGGAGCAGAGCTGAGGTGTGAGGCATCACATCTGAGCACCCACACGCTGCACCCACAACTCTCCTCCCACCCTTTGTTTACAAACTTCACTATTTTAATATTGCAGCTAAACAAATACAACTTGGAGATGAAGACAAAGACCATTCTGCCCACCTGCAATATTAGACTGTGCTTTCATTGTGTTTTCTTTGAATCCGTTGCAAAGAGTGGTAACATAAAGGAGCAGAAACATTCCCTTGCGGCACTGGGTGTTTTAGTTCCTTTTAGAAGGATAGCCTAGGGAAAGTCCAAGCACAGCACATCAAAAGGATGCACCCCCATGAACTAATTAAGATTTAAACCATGACAAGCTGCAAGTATCTCAGCGTGGACCCCGACTGCAGGCAGCAGACAGGGAAAAGTACCTAAGAACAATTTGGAAATTACTGATGGGATTTAGGAGAGTTGTGTAATCTGATTTAGCCGTTGCGTTTGTCAATAGCAAGATATGAAATGTCTGGAAAAAAAAGAAAAAATAATCAATAAACTAATCTATATTTCCATTGATGGTAAGGGCCATGGCTTGTGCAGAGCAGTGAGGGCTTGGTGTCAGAACAACGATTTGCTCTTGAGCCCCAGTGCTGTGTCAGTCCATGTATATAAAGCTCTCAGTCAGTGCACAGAAGCTGCAATTGCCATACCAGAGCTCAGTTTGATCTCTAATGTCCTAAAAGGATAGATTTGCAATAAAAATATGTGAAAACATTTATAGACATTAAGTTTACATGATGACTCTGATCCTGTGGATTAGTGTCGAGTCTGCAAGTGTGCTGAGGGAGTCAGAGAGAATAAAGCACTGTGCTGTCCTTACGCTGAGAGCAATTTAATTTCTGTGCCCAGATGCTCATTTCAAGATTTTTAGCCATTCTGAAGAGTTATATCTCCACTGCCTTGGAATAAAAACATAATTATGTGTAAGCCATTTACAAGATTCCTGTGGCAAATATTCCTAACCCTACTGGGTTATTTTAGGGCAGTGAAGCCACAGTTAATATGAGGAAGGAGGACTGTCTGACAGAACCATTGAAATAAATAAAAGGACTTGTTCAAAATGCATGTCAAAGCACGTGAGAAGAGAAGGTCACTGAAGCCCAAGAGATGCCTCCATCTCTTGCCAGGCTGGGAACAGTTGGGAAATGTTTCTAACAGCAAACTGTCCCACTTTGCATTTCTAAGAGGCTGAATCCCAAGAATAATAATGCACAGAAGATTGGAGCCCTTGGCTTTCCAGCCAGCCAGTAATTCAATGAACAATGCGGCCAGCCCATCAAAGCATCCTTGCCAAGTTACACAAGTACCACTCGTAGGAAAAGCTTTCTACTAGAAAAAGAGACAGCAAGAGAGAATATGCCGGGGGAGAGGAAGGAAGGGCTCTCTGCTAATCCGATGTTAATTACAGCCCCGCTCTGTCATGTTCTGTTCCAAGTGCACGTGGGTCGTGCATGGATTTCCAGCACGTGGTGGCATCCTGAGCACAGCATGCAGTGCTGGGGACGTGGGACAGCTGTGCCCGCGCCCTGAGGATGTGGCCCCATGTCACAGAGCAGTGCAGCAGGAGCTGGGTTAGTTTGGTACGGGGAGATGCTGTAGGGACCACAGGAAGAGAATATCCCAACAAACTGCAGATCCTGGTGAAAAGAAAGTGCTGTGAATATGCACACAGTGATTCACAGGCTGATAGGAACCTCCCAAGCATACAGGGCACGCTCTGAAAGGAACCAAAGATAAGTGTGCCTCCCGTCCCAAAACATCCAGTCAGTAAATGCTTTGAGCATTCTTTTTTTTTTCCACCTGGAGGCCCTCTCTGAGCTCCCACAGCAGCAGCTTTCCTGGGTTCTTTCATCACTTTTAGCTACACCAACACCTCAGAGCAAAACACTGCAGCTCTGTGCCATTCCCACTGCTCCTTCACTGCAGCGACACACAGCCTTCAGCATAGGGATCCGTGGCATCAGCAGCACGGTGTCACACAGCTATGAAGGTACCAAGGCTTCCCTCCTGCAGCAGCCGGCCCCTGCAGGCATCAGGGGAAGAGAGGGGCAGTTTGGAAAACAGAAGGGCTGCTGAGAGCCCTTAGAAATGGCTCGGCATCCAGGGGATGGATGGATTCTGTGGGTTTGGGACTATCTCTGTGACCTCCAGAAGCAGCCAACGAAGAGATGGATGTGCGGAGCTGAAGGGCAACTGGTGGGATGGCAGAGCTAACCAGCACTGCGGTGTCATTCCCACAGAAGTGAGAAATCACAGCATGCAACAAGTGCTCACTGTGAGCAGCGCTCTGGAACACAAACCCATTCTGAATTTTCACCTTTGAGTTTGAAACCACACCACCTTCCCCACTGTTTAAAGTAACAATAATACAGAAGCTGTAACGCATCTATTCCGTAGCAGCTATGGGGTCAATAATAAGGCTTTTCAAACCCTTTTCAGCCAGCCAGCTACAGTGCACAATGAAGTTCTCTTATGCTATCCTTCCCATAACTCAGCAGCTTGCCCTGGGCGAGCCAGGCTGCCCAGAGGTGGCTCAGCACCTGTGTCTGGCAGAGCTGCCCCAGGTTATGCTCATCTGTGTGCTGGAAGTAGCCCTGACAGCTAAACACACAAGCATTGTGTCTGGATTTCAGCTCAGTCTCCAAAGGCCGTATATCATTTCCTTCGAGACCGTGCCATTATGTTTCGCCACGAAGTGTTTGTATTGCTCATCCTCCTTGCTGGCACTGTTTGGCTAATGACACTTCATGCAGCAGGGCATCGGGTCACACTCACCTCTTGAGAAAGGTGTTTGTTTTGAGAGGGAGCCTGAAATCCTGCCATAAACACTAACTTCTAAAAATGCACTTAGCAGCAGCAAGGCAACATGAAAAGAAAGGACACTGCATCTAAGGAATGGGAGAAATGGAATGGGCTGAATGCGTGCCTTGCATTTTACTGCTATCTGCCCAGAGAGCTGTGGATGTTCCCTCCCTGGAGCTCTGACCAGCAGCAGAGGCAAAAGCACTGCACAACACACAAATGATGGATGGAACTGTGCATTCACACCCTGGGTGCAGCAGGTGTAACATTACGGCACCTTTCCACCCAGCAGCCAGCACTGTGCAGGCTTGCAAGCTGAAATCTCACTGAAAGGGAACTCACCCAGCAGATGTCAAATTATTTTTGCAGGGCTCCGGTCCTTCTTACACAACTAAGCTGCTCTCTGAACAAAGGTGTTCAGAAAAAGTTTCTAGGAAGCTGTCAGAAACGTCAGCCCAAGGCAGCAGTGCTAAATAGGCTTTGATCAAAGCAACAAATTAACTCTTCTTCTACTCCCAGCACCTGAAAAGCAATATATATCCCCAATACGTGCAACCTCACTTTTCTTTTAAAGTATTATGCTAACACAGAAACAAAAATAACCTGGGAAACTGTGAGAGGAACCATCTGGAGACTCCCACCAGGACAACAGAAGACTGCAGAAGGAATTAAAAGGTGTACAGCACCTTCCTTCCTAATGCCCTTCTGCAAAGCCCTCAAACACAGTGGGGTGTGAGCAACCAGGTACAAAGAGCCATAGCAGCATGGCACCCAGCTGAGCCCTGTGCAGCAGCATACAGTGCTCCTCCACTGGCACAGCTCCTCTTCCCCCAGCACTAGGCTGCATAGGATGCAGCCAACCCAATGGCTGCCCTTTGCAGCTGTTCCTTTCTAGAATACAGAGGTCAAAAAATATATATATATATTTTTCCCCTTCTTTAAAAGTGGGATTTTCTTAATAAATATTCAGCATCCTCACCAGAACAAAAAGGGAGTAAACGCAAGATTGCTGCCCTTCGGATCTGCTCCATGCCTCTATTTTGCTGTGTAACCTGCTCTAAAAGTATAATGATCGGCATTAAATCCAAGCTTGAAGGCACAGTACTAAAGCCCAGGACAACATTTACATTTCTGCGAGGATGAAGCATGAAAATTCAGTGACAAATCCATTTTTCTTATGCAGAATTGTGGCTTTTGAGCATTTGTAAAGACAGAAGAGGCCAACACCGGGGGGTACAAAACTGTTGGTTACACAACTTTGCTTCCTACAGATAGCACTCCCCCTCCTTTCAGAAACAACACAAAAAAGCTCCCTAAAATAGGGAAAATCAATGTAAAATGTGTGTTTTCTGAAGGAAACTATCCACTCACACACAAAGTGCATTGCAGCCTGCCATCATCCAAAGTGTTCAACCACCACACAAAGTGCCCTATTGCAGGGGCCTCCTTCATGGCCTGGGAGGTTTTCTGGATTTTCAGCATGTGTGTGACATTCTGGAAAGATGGAGCAGGAGGCGGCTGAGCCTCCAGGAGGTAAGGAAGCTGATGTACCCACAGCATCACGTCCTGTTCCTCTGCACCCCACCAGCAATGCAGAGCTGTGGATGCTGCACCTTCAGTGAACCTGCTGTGCATTATAAATACAAGCGAGCCTTCACAGCACATCAGCTCGATGGACCAAATAACTCAGGAGCTCTTCTGCTCCTGCCATTTCAGAGGGTTTAAGGAAAGCAGAATGCACAGGATGGAAAAGTCAATTCCCACAGTTCTCAAACACCATCCAGAGAGACCCCAGGGACACTCCTGCACAGCGTGTGTGTTCCTCACTTCTGCTGCTGCACAAAACAAGACACAGCCCTGAGCTGGGCCACCCTATCCTATACCAGGTACTACCACAAGCCACTTTTGCCCCATTCCAATGTAACCCAAGCCCTAGAGGTGCTGCTAGGAGACATCAGTATTGAGGGCTGTCCATCTCCCTGTGTGCACCGGTGCAACACAAAAGGATGCTCAGCAAGTCAAAAAGTCACACTTCGCAGAGGTATCTTAGGATAAAAGAAGGTTTAGGAGGCTAAGCCACTTCTCAGCTCTTTTACAGACTTACTGTAAGGTCTTGAGGAAGCTGCCTCCCCCTCCTCATTTCTAACAGGAGAAGTGGGAGGAGAGGAAGGGGAAGAGGGGAGGGGGAAGGGAAGGGGTCCCTCATGGGACAGCATCAACAACTCAGTGTGTGCCGGGCCCCTGCCTCGGTGCAAAGTGGGTACTCATGAGCAGACATTTGTGAGCTCTGGCCTAGCATCTTCCACCAAATCAAGCAGGAAATCAAGAGCAATTAGAGCCATGCTATGGAGACAGCATTTTAACGTGCTTTCCATTATCATTTATAGCTGTCTGCAGAGCTGTACGGATCCCAATGGCTTTGGTAAAATGATAGCCATCCTCTTTCTTAAAACCTCTGATTATTCATTAATGGATAAATGCCAGAAGATTAAATAGAAGGAGGAGGGGGCACCCCTAAATCTAACCCAGGCCTGAGCCCAACCCCACTGGCACTGACAGAAAAGCACCAAGTGTCACTCAGAGAGCACAGAGTCAGAAGCTGCTTAGAAAAAACAACAACAACAACAACAAAAACCAGTATGATCCAGAGAGAGATTTTTTTCCCTTTTTTGAGGTGCACTTTGCTCTGATTGCACAGAAAAGCCCCTCTGTGCCACATGCCCAGGGCCCACCTGGTGCAGGAGGCAGCGGCAATCGCTTACTGCAATCTGGCACTGAAAGCAGAGAGCAGCACTGCTGCTGCTCACAGCCCAGGAATGGGTCCAGCTTGGGCCTTCATCTCCTCTGAAACACACTGCTCTTCCCCACTTCAGACATCCAAACATCCAGCCTAATATTTAGAGTAAGATCCTATTATGGGATAAGAAGGAAGGAAGATTGTCTACATATGAATTTACATTAAAGAGCTGTTTATAAATAATTCCACATGTGGATACTTGCTCGTGGCAGCGTAAAAATGCCTTGTTCTGGTTTAGTTAAACCCATCTTGGAGGACGGAAACCTAAATCTCCTCTCTTTTACATGCATTTAACACTGACACAGCTTTGGTGACTTCAGCAGAAGTGCTGCATAAGCCAAACCCAGCTCCCCTGCCTTCTCTCTTGCTATCCTGTAGCACACAGCCCTGCAGTCTGCTCCATTCACATCAACAAAACAACCCCCAGTGGGGCTGCTTCACCCCTCCATCACCTGGCTGTGCTGACTGCAGGCATCACAGCATTGCCAGGGTGCAGGGAGACCCCCAGACCTCACGGGAGCCACTGCCGTCACTTCCATCAGGTGTATTTCTTAATCCCTACATAATAAGATCACAATTAAGGCCGGTGAAACGAGGACGTCTTAAAGACACATAAAGCACCTCTGCAGCTTGTCTTAGTACCTTAGTGAGTGCAGCTGAGATCAGGAGACTCCAT
This sequence comes from Meleagris gallopavo, assembly GCF_905368555.1. NCBI lineage: Eukaryota > Metazoa > Chordata > Aves > Galliformes > Phasianidae > Meleagris > Meleagris gallopavo. The sequence continues at coordinate 1,936,833 of NC_139424.1, forward strand.
TTAAGAGTTGCTGTGTTGTAACAAAATGTCTGCTTTGCTCTGGAGGTGCAGCAAAGATGCCCCAGTCCCTCCTGGAAGAAAGTCCTATTATACTTCATGAATTTTTGAAGCCGCCTCATGAATTAATGCACTCAAATAACTTTGATAGAGACCTCGTTTACAAATGCTCCCTGGAAATGTTGGTAGCATGTAAAATATACACTTAAAAATAAGCAAATGAATATTTAAAACTCACTTTTGGAACAAGCCCGGAGGAAAAAGACCACGCTTGCAGCAGAGTTCAGCACAGCAAGAGGCTGCACAGCACCAACAGGGGCCCAGAGATGCTCACGGTGCAGGAGTTCAAAGGATGAGCTCTACAGGCACGAGCTTCCACCCCACTGCCATAAAGCAGGATCCCATCCTCACCTCGTCCCTGTGGGCAGGGCCACCTCCCTCTACTAAGGGCCTGGCCATATGCAGGGCAGATCTCAGTGCTGGGAAGGACACCTGGAAACTTCTGTTAGGTCCCTCCATCCCTCCTGCTACAGACAAAGCACCAAGCGTGATGATGGGGTCCAGCCAGGCCCACAAAGGACAAAGGATGTGACTGGCCTCCCAAAAAGCTCCCTGCCCCATGACCCTGTGCCCTCCTGCCTGGCAGGCTCACTGCAGTCGGGCAGGTTGGGGAGCCCCAGGTGTTCAACTTGCAAGCATCCTCTGGGATGACAGGAGCTGTATAAATGTAAATTATTCTCATTAATGTAAATTGTGGGGCAATGTGAAGTCTACAGCAAGCAGTCCCCTGGCTGAGCTTCAGACAGTACCCATGTCTGTCCAGCTGCCCAGCAAAAGCATCCTCAGTGCCCAGCGAGCCCAGCTGTGAGCAGGGCAGGCTGAGCAGAGTGAGCTGCAGCCATAGCATTTGTGTCCCATGGGTGCTGGATCAAAGCCCAAATGCTCCAATTGCATGGTAACACACAGCACACCTGCTTTTTATGTTGGTTTCATGGGGGGGAAACTCATCTTCAGAGATTTAAGCAACCGGTTTCACTTGACACCATCATGCACACCAAACCCAGACCCCCACAGTATCCTCAGCATGCACTCCCATTGTACTCCTGATGGTGGGTAGGCTCTAGAGCAGGCCTTTCAGGCATTTAGCTCTCTGTATCCAATTCCAAACGAGTTCAAGGAGGATGAGGGCTGCCATGAGGAGCGCTGATTAACATCACCTGCAAATCAGTCACTGTACAGCTGAGCTTAAGAGCAATGAACTGCTCCCTAAGGGACATGGCCTGCATATATGCCAGGGCACCTATGTGTGAGGGTGCACACAGAACTAACCCACATCTGAAATGTCTGGACGGACCGAAATCAACAGCTCCGGCTTCATCCCAAACTGAGAAACAACTGCAAAATGTCTCATTTAAATTTCCACTTCTCTCCGTTCTGTATCATTGTTTCAGTATGCAGAACTCCAGGCAGTGCACACAATGCCACCTCCTCAAGAAACACATACCCAGCTCCCTCCATCTGCTCCCTCCCCCCAGCCTCCTTGTACTCTGCAAAGCAGAACACACCTCTGAAATATTAATACTTCGCTCTTCTGTGGTTATTCCCAACCCTGACTCTCAAAGCTTGCTCCCACCTTCTCCCCCACCTGCTTCCATTTCCCAGGATCGTGGCACTCAGTGGGTTATTTCCTGCACACTGCACCACGTCTGAGCACAGCTTTCATCAAAAGGTGGAAGCGGTCCAGAAGCAGCTTCTAGGGAGCCTTCCATCTGCAGCAGCATTTTATTTAGGCAGCAGAGGGGAAATTAGATCCCTATGCTGTTGACTGGCTTTGGGGGCTGAATCTTCAGTCTTAGAAGAGGGGTTCATTGACAGCCCTGTAATGAACCCAGCCGTGATTGCAGCTCGAGGGATGCAGGGAACCACAACTGTTCAGTTTGAGGGCAACACCAAGTTGCCTTTCATTCGTGCCGTGCCCTCGCTCTGTATTTCTTTGAATTCGACTTTGTTCTATTTAATCTGGATTTCTCCTCCATCTGGCCGCTGAGTAACGATGCCAGTTTATCTCATGTGCTCGCCAAAGTGCTTTCTGCAGAAGGGGGGAGCACTTACAGCACAGCCCCACTCTATCAGTTCTATTTCAGTCCGGCTCCGAACCTTCCTTTCCCAAATGTTCTAGCAAACACACTTGCAAGCAGGAATTTCTGCATTTGCAGAGAATCTGGATGACAGAAAAGCATGAAAAAAAGAGGCATCCCGCTGGAAATACCCCGTGTGGATTTCCTGAACCAGACTCACATGGTGTGAGGTGGCTCTGGCACCAGCAGTGCTGCAGACAGCTCGCTGCTCTCCGACACCCTGAACCCAAGGGGAAAAGGACGACTCCTTTCCGGAGCCCCACTGCAGCCTGCAGCCAGCTACCCAAGCCAAAACTCACTGCTTTTTAAAGCCAGATCTAAACTGAGGTGAAAGGACTTCACAGTGCAGCCGGATCAGGTTCTAACCTAGCAAGAGCTTTGCTTTCTCTCTTGGCACCCGAAGGACACATCTGCTGGCAAGACCCTGATGAAGCTTCCCATCAGTCTTTTGCTCCAGGGAGTTGCATGGCATCTACAAGGCAACTCTCACAGGAAAACAAACCTTAACCTTTTCCCCCCTTAGGCTGAGCACAGGGACAGGAATTAGTGAGCCCAAGCAGCAGAGCCATGGGGTTCCTCCCACCCCTGCAACCAAAGCACACCTCAACACAGGCACAGCATCCCACCTCCAGGCTGCAGCAGACAGAGCTACAGCTGTTTGTGCTTCTTCAGCACTGTGTCACCTTGTGAGAGTCCAGCATTAAGCAGGATAATTTAGCAGGCTTTTCAGTGGCTCTGATTCTTCCTCATTGAGGTGTAATGGCCCGAGTCTCACTGAGCTGTATTTTTTCCCAATCACCTAAGGTCAGAGTGGGCCACTTAACCTTATTATTTTAGAACACTCAAACCTTTGACAATTATAAACAGGAGAGTAAAAAAGAGAGCTAAATTTGTGTAATACATTACTTTCCATTTCCCAGCCTCTGAATCCAAGCAAGAAGGGCAAGGATTGCTCTGACACCAACTTGTTCATCTACAGCCTGCCCTGCATGGGAGCTAACAGCACGAAGTGATGAACGCCAGAGCCTGCTTTGTGCTGCAGATTGAGTGGGTTAGCTCCTACTTTGCCTCAAGGCTTCACATACACTCGTCCAGGAGAAGACAGGCCTGATAGAAAGGAGGCAAGTTTGCAAAGAGGTGAATAGAACAGGAGCACGCACCTCATTAGCCAGTGCAGACAGTTTTCATCAGGAGTGCAATAAAGTGAACCTAAGATCAAAATTCAGCCCACTGTGCTCAAATATTGTGATTCAATCAAATGTCAGACCTGCAGCCATTAAACTGTAATATTTACTGTACAGCACCACAGATTTTACACTGCACAACAGCACAACCCTTTGTAGCTACCAATGGGCCAGGAAACCTGAATAATCAATGTTTCACTTCTTGAACGAGAAGCTGGTGTGAACTCTTTCCTCTGTGTCAGCCACGGGCTGCTGGATGAAGGAAGATGAATCAGGGCTGTTCACCAATCAGGCAACGTTTGCATTTGGATATGATGTGCTAGGGTTTTGTAGCTATAGCTGATCCAGAAACACTGCCTTCCAGAGGACATCACAGGTTCTTGGCCAAAGCCTCCCATGCTTATTAACCATGAACAGAGCTTTGCAGCCTGCGGGTGGTTCAGGCCTGGGGGAACCAGGGGGTCACAGTGACTCTGTAGGGATGTGGAGGTCTGGGGAGAGAAGTTTACCACCTGGCCACAAATGCCTTCGGCAAAAGGGCTGAATCCCTGCTGTTCCTTCTGGGCATAACATGTAAAAGCAAATGCAAAACTGAGTCTTAAAAGGCCACCAATTCACCCTCTTGCCCTTAAGAGCAAATATAAACACTAAAGCGTTTATTTAGGTCTGCACACTTTCATACACATACGCGTGCATTTTGAGCCAAGGAAAGGAGAAATCTCAGTGCTTAGGAAGGCTGCATCCACAGTGTCCTGGGACAACAGAGCTGCTGGATTTGGACCAAACCCCCTCCACAGCAGTGAGGGGATGGGCAGAAATCCCCAGAAAGAAGCATCCCCTCCAGACACAGTGCACCTCGGTGCTACTCCTGAGCTCCCACCAGCACTGCCGAGCCACCGTGGGACGAGGGCACCCGGGACAGGGGACAAAAACACCACCTGGCAATTCCATGGCCATTGGGTAGCACAGCCCTTGGTCACCGTGGCCCCCAGCAGTCAGAGCAGACATAAACAAAGCTTGCCCAAATGTGTGTTTATATAGAGCAAAGTAATAGCTCCATTAGACCTTTACATTCTACCAGTCAAATATTATGAGTTTTTAAAAACGTTTAGTAGTTTAACAGGTATTTTAACAGCCTCCATAATTCAACTGCATCTTCACCGTAAATCACTTGACAGTTGAATGCTCCATTATACGATCTAATCCCCTTCAGCATACCAGAAAGGAGCAAACAACCTTCCTAAGGTCGTTCAGGGCTGAGGGCAGCAGAGACAAATCAGCCCTTGCTTCCTTGGGAGCTGCTCCAGCTCCAGACCCCAGTGCAGAGCTGCTAGCCAGGTGCCTCCATTCTTACCTCACCAGCAGTCAGGGGGATGGGAGGGTGACAGTGACATTCACCACCCTGCCCTGGAAGCCCATTCTCACATTTTCTCATTTATTTCAAAGGTCCCAGACAGAAGCAGAAGAGGCAATTAAGTCTTGATGCAGGCAGAAAGGTGATCTCATGGGAAACGGTTTAAAAAACACTGTCTGTAATGGGAAATTTCACTGTACTTCACTCTGGCTTTACGATCTGTTCTGATAAGCTCTTTAAAAATAAAAATAAAAAACCCCCCCACACACACTCTCGCTTTATACATATCTCCATCCAGATGAATGTTTTTGATCACTTGGTGTAAGTTTTTCTTGGCTGTAAAAGATGGCAGGCTGAGGAAACAGAGAGCTGTGCCGAGGCAGCTGGACGTGGTCAGGCTGGGCACGGGGGCAGGAGAGGCTCTGCCAAAAAGCAGGACACAGCCAGAGACAGCCCAGACATTTCCATCACGTGGGGACCGCACGGCAAACCGCAGTGACACAGCGGGGATATGATGTTGGCCACATTCCCTAAATAAGCACTGGATGAAGCTTCAAGACTCCTTCCCTCACTAAAGCATGCAGTGTCTAAGAAAAGAAGATCTGAGCTGGCACATTTCTTCAGAGATTGGACCTAAATGTTCCCCAGCCCTTCCTGGCTGCACAGGGTCAGCAGAACAGCAGGGCTGGCACCAGGCTGGCAGTGATGCAGGGCTGAGGACTTGGTGTCCCAGTGCCAGCCCCGCGTTGCGGGCCAACCATTCTCCCCACTGAAGCACCTTTGGGTTCCCTACACACCATAACCAACAATGTGTCACACAGGTGCTTGCTGAGTTACACACACCCTGCAGGCTCTGCTAAACCCTCCCTGCCTTCCATCTAGGCACTGGCTGCCCTTGGGACCACACTGCATGCCAGAGAGCCCAACTCCAAACCCCTGTAACACAGACTCTCACCTCCTGGGCAAGCCCTGAAGGAATACAACAGAAAACCAAGCATCTGCTAGAGAGCAATGAGATCCCATAGCAAATCCCACCCAGCAGGCAGAGGGAGCAGGCAAAACACGGAAGGGTAGAAGAAGGTAAATTACCAGAGTTAAGACATTTCCAATGACTGCCCCCTGCTGCAATCAGCACTTTCTCTTGATGGAGCCACTAATCACAGCAGTTTACCAAGTGACCTCGTTGTGTCTGTCTCATCTTCGAGGACCCCGAGCTGCAGTGCCCCCAGCTGCACTCACCTGCCCCAGCAGGGCACAGCACCACATCTCATAGCAAAACCTCTCTGCAGAGGCATTTATCACGTCCAGCAAGCACTGCAAGCTTTGTACTCGGGGCAGAGATGAGGAGCTTGGGGCAGAAATTATATTTTTATTATTTTTTTCCCTATATATACACGTTTGAAAATACTGGCTGCTATAAGCTGAAAAAAATCCTATAGAAAAATTAAATATTTACTTCTTCTGTTTGTTAATACCTTTCATTAGTTACTCAGCTGTAACAGTCATTAAAATGCTGAAAGGAAACTTCATGTAAATTCATCACTAGCCTGGGAATACTCCGCATTTGCGAGTGGGCTGCGCGCTGCTGCCGAGCTCAGAGACTCAATTTCCCTACAGGCAAGGCCAAATGTCTGGTTCACTCACAATTTACAAATGATTATTTTTCTAATTAATCATTCATCAAAAAAAAACAAAACAAAAAAAAAAACAACCCTCACAAATAGCAACAAGGCATGCAAGGCGGTGCTGGTGTAAGCAGAAGGCAGAGCTGAGCGGCACGGCTCTGGGCAAGGCATGGGCACCTGCAGCTGCAGAGCCCCAGCTGATGGCAGGGGAGGATGGGGAAATGTCCTTGCTATCCTCTGCATAAGGAAAGACATGATAGAGGTTTCTGTTAGCTGAAGCTCATCGGTGTCAACAGGAGTTGCAGTATACTGGGAGCCAAACAGTGTCAAACAGCGGGTGAGGGTGAGAGGAAAGGAGGTTTGCAGGTGTGGGAGGGAAGAACTTCCAAACCCCAACACGAGGAGGCTGGAAGCAGCACACAGAAGTAACCCTGAAGGAAAGAGGCCACAGCACACACAAAGGACAGAACAAAAGGGAGCTGCTAAGCAATCTCCCTGGCCCCCAGCATAGCAATTTGGCTGGATCCAACCCAGGGATGCTCATCTGACACTGATGTTGGATCGACATCAGCATGCCAACTTCTCTCCCACTCTCATTTAGATTAAGGAATTACACAGCCACAAGCACATTCCCCAGATGTAATACACCTGGATATCACCTCTCCCTGTGTTCAGATTTGGACGATGAAGCCTCTTCCTTGCTTGCCAAATGGCTTGCAAGAGATGATACATCCACACATACCAACTCAAAACAAACTGCAAACGCACCTGCTCTTTGCTCATTCACACCAATCCTCTGCTCTCCTCACCATGGATCCAGGTTAGAAGCTCCCTGTATTGCCAGGACGGACACGTGGGAGGTGGAACTGATTGCTGACACTTGCTCTATCAGGCTCCTGGCCAACCTTTCCCCAAGCCATCAGCCTTTCGTAAGGCAGCACGATATTCCAGCCCTGCTATTGACTCCCACTGCCTTTTATTCTATTTCACAAGACTAGGCTCGAAACATATAATCAAATTTCAAAGAGGCTGCAGGATTGCTTCATGCTTGACCACTGAGATTGTGAGAAACGTCCCTGCTGCTGCAAGAAAGAGAAGTTTTCCTCCCTACAGCATTTAATGAAGCAAGCTCAAAACCTACAACACAACAAGGGCTTTGGAGACAGAGGTAACGTTGAGGCAAGCTTTGGAGGAGTCAGAAAGCCCACAGATCAATTTGATGGGAGGATGTCCTGAGCTGAGAATTACCCGGCTTCAGAGCACCATGGCTCCTCAGACCTGGAAGGCAGACTTTGGACTGCTGTTCTCACATAAGAACTATAGATGAATCTCAACAGTGGGAAGGAGGCCTGGCACCACCAATGTTCCGTGGGAATGAAGCCTCAATAAGCACTGCAGGTGCTGGGAAAGTATTTCCTTTGGAGACAGAAGAGGAAATTCTACCAACTCTCCATATTTTACTGTGGAAGTTCTGTAATAGCTCACAAGCACTAAACGAGGGAGGAAATTCATATTAACAGAAGCCACTGACAAGAAATATGCCTTGATTCCAACTTTTTCTGATGGTTGGCCTTTTCCTTCCAGTGCATCCATTAGTAATTTCATAAAGTGATCAGTGCAAAACCTGTAACTTAATACATTTGCAGGAGGCAGAGAGAAATCCAGGATGAAGCAGCATTTAGCCTCAAGTTTGGAACATTTAAAAAAGTGTTATTATTAGGCAAATTTCTCAGAGGAAAGCAATGACATGAATGATGTGTCTGAGTATTTTTTCTAAGTGAGAGTAAAAGATTGCTGATCCGAGGTATTTCCTGCCATTATTTTCTTATGTTTATATTCTCTCCAATGCATCCTATTATAGTAAATCTGTTTGGAAGGGCTCCATTCTGGAAGATGATGCATGCTCCAAGAATGCCTCCTGCCCAAGGACTAATCCTATTGGAACCACTCCTACTACTTGTGTGTTCATGATAATCAGATGCACAAAGGTGCTACATACTTGAACTCAGAGCAGCCAGCACACTGCAAACTTGGCTATAAATGTCCAATTCTTTCATTTTCTGAAGCAGCTCTTTTTTTTTCTCATTTATTAATAGCCCCTGATGACCCAAGTTCAGTGTTTGGAAAAGAGGTACCTCCATCCTAACTTACTACACACGTGGAGAATGTTGAAAACCAAGATGCGTTTTCTGAGAACATCTCCAGATCTCATTCCAGTTCCTCAAAAATACAGCCAGCCCACTCCCTGAAGGACACAGTAATAACTCATCCCTTTTATTTTTAGCCTAGCTCTTCCTTCAAAGCCCAGCAAGAAATGTGGAGTTTCACAGTGTGCAAAGAATCCCTGCTCATGATTAACGTCTATGTGAATAATAAAGCTTTAATCTGGTTTGAGTCTGTTACCTACTGCTGCAGCAAGTTTAACATCAGATGGCAGCAAGAGGAGCAAGGGTATCCAGCCAGCTTTCATATAACTCAAGGCAGTACTACAAGACTTAATTAATTGAGATCACCAGATGAAAAGTCTCATCCTGCACAGAAAAGGTAAAAAGTAAAACATCTGCTGCTGCTCGCAAAGTACTGAGATGGGATTCTAAACGGGAACCTCAGATAAACTTCAAAGAGAACGGACTGAGACCCCTCTGCATATCAGAATTACGTTCCTCCTGCTCCAGAGCCCCAACCTCGGCTGGATGCTGGCTCTGATGACACAAGCAAACCTTGATGCTTTCACCACTGACATCTATTTTCTCAGCCACATCTCCCAGAAGACCCAACATGCACTGAGCGCTCCTTCTAAAGCAGCACAAGTGTGAAGGCGGCACAGCAGCCTCCCAGATGGTGGTTGTGCTCTCCTTTCACATGTGGTCTTAGCATCACTGGCCTGACTTGGAGAGAAAAGCGATTCCAACCGGCCACGGTTTGATAAGGCAGCAACTCATTCTTCTTCCATATGTTCTCTTCCACACATCTGGAGAGGAGCTGCTCTGAAGCCAGCTGAGGCCCCTGTATGAGCGAAGCACCAACCTGGCATTGTAAGGAAACCAAAAAACCAAACGCACTGCTTTCTGCTCCGCAGCATCAATCAAGCGAGAGAAAGAGACAGCTATCTGAAAATGCCTTGAGAGGGCACTTTGCTATTTGCAAGGGCTCCTCGGACAAAAACAGCTAGAGAAGGTACCTGGCAGCACCATCCAGTTCGCCTTTCGGCAGGGAACATCTGTCATCCCAAGCCATTTACCTGCAAGTCACAGCCGGGCTCTGACTCCGCTCAGACATCCACTATCCTGCTGCCCAGATACAGATCCTTCAGGCGATCCAATCTCTGCTGGAGTGGTACAGACTGCAAAAGTCATTTCCACATCTCTCATCAGATAAACCAAGCTCTCCCATACACGGTCTATCTTCACAGTTATCACCCTTTCTCCTCCTCTTCCACTACATCCCCAAGTGCTTGAAGATAGAGCAGTTTCTCTCCGCTAAGCTGCCGCGATTCATTTCTGTGAGCTCTGCACAGAGCCCTGCACTCCAGCAGGCAACGAGGGATCATTGCATAGAAACACCCGAATTCCAACTGCAATTAAATTACTTAACTGCCCAGGGATACACCACCAACCTGGGCCACAACCTCACACGGAGGAGGGGTCCTGACCCCCACACCTGCTCACAGCCCCACACCACTTCCCATCTGCAAGACACAGCACCTGGTTAAATCCAGACAAATCTTTCCAGCAATCAGGATGGCTGCAAACTACTCTCCAGTTTGCATTATAAATGTGATACTGGCTTCCCTCCTCCTTCCCCCCTCAAGTATATATTTAGGCGTAATATATTTTAATGGCAAAAAGCTGCTTTGTTCCGTGGGGTGAGTGTGCATTTGATCCCTGCGCTTCAAACAGATCCAGGAATGGAATTTAATACATTTATAAAATTAAGAACAGATGCCGTGGACTGTTTAAACTAGCAAAGAAAATAGAAAGAGGAACACTCCTAGGAAGGTGACACGAAGAAAAGGCAGAATGGTGCAGGAAAATGGAAATGCAATAATGACTGACACAGGTCTGTGCCACAAACCCCTTGGGAAAGAGCTCCCAGCTGGAGACATCTCTTCTACATGGGCTAGAGAGAGAAAAGTAACAGATAACACCAGCTAGAGATACAGCACATTTGTCTTCTAGTATGAGAAACAGTTCACCTTAAAATATAAATCATAGTGCATGCAAACAGAAATCCCTTCCACTTCTGCTCGGTGCGCCTCCAAATATTAAAGCCAATAAACATGTAAAGGTCGAGTTTACATTTCACAGCTTCTTCTCCCTCTATTTCCTTTCTTCCCACCGATCTCTTGCACAGCCCAAGTCTCCTCACAGCCACTGCCTGGGGGGGCTCCTGGGGCTCTCTGAAACCCCACACTGCTTGCTCAGTATTTCTATTCCAGCTTTTCAAAGCGATGGCAGCTTTTCCTGCTGGCTTACGGTGCCCTGTTTGTTATCACAGGCTTTATAAGTAAAGTACAGCCCAAGTCAGCATCCTTCGGGAAAGGAGCCAGTACAGAACAAATGTCTGCATCTCTCTGTTCCACACTGAATCACGAGGTCCCTCGATCCCACCACTCCCACAACAAAAGGTACTACTCAGAGAGACCGAAGCCACTGGCACCACAGGATGTTAAAGGTACTGTCACCCCCATTTCACAGCGCATTACGCTGAGCTATGGGGTATGTTAAGCAACTCTTGCCTCTGGTCACAGAAATCAGTGCAGTGAGATTGGAATTCAGGAGCTGTGCTCAGATCCTGCCGCACTCTTCTTGTGCACAGAAGTGCCCATATTGTACTTGCAGATCAGAATTTGCATTGCAAAGCGGGGAGCTGCGTGCGTAAATGCCTGTATGTACAAGTATACTGCATATTAGGCAGGCAGATCCTTGGAAAATTCAGCGCATAGCATTCTGTCTGCAAGTCAAAAGCCATCTCCAATTGCTAAAACTTAAATAAAAACACAAGTTGCTACAATTCATAAGGAGCTTAATATTTATTACCATGTACTGCAAGCATGCAGCTATGCAGAAAGACTCCATTACTGTCTCCAGTGATTATTCAAGGGACGAGAAAAAGAAAGAATAGCCTTTGATGGCAACAAAAAAAAGCAAGTGTGGAGAAAACAATGTATTAAATCCTTTTCACAGCTAAAAGGGCAACGAAAATGCTATATATTTATAAAGGAAATGAAAACCTGTCAGAAACAAAATGAACTGAGTAACAGATCTTGGGCTGAATAAAGAGAAGCCAGAACACAAGAACCAAAAAATGCGACCAGGGTAGAAATAAAACATGCTCTGCATGCCTGAAGTGAGGGCTCCCAATGGGCATCCAACCCATGCAAGTAGAAGAAATACAGCAGTCCCATTTGGTTCTTCTGCTGTGTGCTGACAGCGAGCCCAACACCAAGCAAGGCCCACAGACACACTATCCGTGGGATGCACAGTATTAAACTAACTGGTGTACCTTCTGTGAGCAGGAGGCTGCAAAGGCATCTCCCAGCCCACAGCCTTGGGGGTACAGGGACAGAAAACTTCTGGTTTGCCATAGAAAGTGTGCAACCAACTGCATGAGCTGGCCTGAATCCCAGCCCTGCAATGGCAACATTCTGGAAGTGCACCTGAAAAACAACTGCAGAACTTAACTATCTGACAAAAACATGAGTAAAACACAGCTCCTATAAACCCGAGGATGGCTATCCAATAGAAGCAAGGCTTTTCAGTGTGCGGATGCCTTGGATGCAAGCACCGATCTGATACTCAGTAATTTAGCTTTATGTCTCTAATTGCAGGAAGTTTATGTGATTTCAAAAATAAACAACATAAGTATTTCATAATTCGGATACTTAATTACTATTACCATATTGATTGCAGGAAACAGGATTAACCACACATTATATTTTGTCAAAGGATAATGTCAACAATATTGAAGCAATGGCTACCAACGAATTAGCAGGCTGCATTACATTAAAAACAAGCTAAAAACTATGGCCATCAGAAAGGAGAATTCTCAGTAAACGAGCACACATAATCCAGCCCAGACTCCTCATGGAATTCAGGAGTAGAAACCATGTAAACGTGCAAAGTTTAACTCAAGCTCAGAGAAGAAGAAAGCTGGAAGGTCTTTATCTCTTGAAACTCTCCATGTGTAGATTGCTCATCACTGCAGTCATTCAGATAGGCCCAAATAGCACTATGAGGGACAGCAGTGCTCCTTTTCCTGGCTCCTACAGAAGGAGTGTGGTGAGCTACCAGGAACCATCTGCTCCAAGGCCATCCCACAGGAAGCCCAAGCATGGTAAGAGCTGAGCAGCAAGCAAGAGCTCCTCTTCCTCCTCCAGGTGAGCTTGCTCTGCTGGACACTGCAGCCAGGGGAGGTCCTCAGGCACAGAAAGCAGGAAGATGGCCAGCATTGAACACCAAACTCATCTGGGCTCTGCCCCACTCCACTAACCCGTACCCTCATGGCAGACATGATGAGGCACCATGATGCACTTACCCCCAAATGAGGCTTTCTGGAACACCTGGTGCAACATCCCTGCACCATGACACTCATCTACAGCCTGCAGGTCTCAGACATGCTAAGCTCCCACATGATACCACGGAGTGCAGCCTGGATTACAACTGCCTGGAGTCCATTTCAGCTTTCTCAATACAGACATACTTTCATTTCAATGGGATCAGCAGAGGCTAAGCTGCACATTAATGAGAAGTGGTGGTCTCAAATCTGAAAAGATATTTTTTTTTTTTTTTTTTTTTTTTTTTTTTTAAGCTTCCTGAGACACACTCGTTTTGCATCTCCCTCAGAACAGTCTGCAGCTACTTCTGCTCTATATCAACAGAAGGGAAAGAGCATAACAGAAAATAGCATGAAAGGCAGGTTGGAAATCTCCACAGAGGCACTTAAACATCTCTCACCATATAAAAGACAGTGCTCAGATACTGCAATTCTTTGCTTTTCATCATCTTGAGGACTCAACAAATCCTAGACTGCACCAGGAGCTCTCGGATGGATCATGCATCCAAAGGCTGGTGGGATCTACCTCCACGTGTGTCTCCAGAAGTCAACCCTGCAGCTTTAACCAGCTTCTCTCCATTACCCATTTCAAGGCAACAAAAAGCATTCACTGTGCTACAACATCAGAACTGGCCCAGCACCCTGTAGGTAAGTGAAGGGCCTTGGGGCAGCTCTGTGCCTGCTTGCAACAGAAATCTCCCAGTGCTTTTCAGCCTTGAGAACAGAGCCCACCTCCTCAACCTTAACGTGCTGAGTAACTGAATGAGTCCTAGTGGATGTCCTGGAGGAGCAGGCTCTAGCAGAAGGAAGGAGCATCATGCACCTGCTGCTCCTAGAGAGGACAGCCCATGACCCAAGCAACACCACTTTTACCACAGCCCACACCACGATTCTGGAGGGTCAGGGAGAAAAGGAATCCATTTTTACCTCTTATAAGGACTTTTACAGCCCAATCCAAAGCCCACAGGGACTCATTTCAGGTGTTAGTGAGCTGCCCACAGCCCAGTTTCCAGCGATGCTTAGCACATACTGCTCAGCAGGAAACAACAGACAGCGCTGGGCACTCAAGTGGAAAATTCTGGTCATTATCTTTTTATAATTCCGTACTGCATGATTCTTCTATACAAAGCCTTATCAGATGTGACAGAAAGGAAAACTGCTGTATTTACACAGAGGAGCAAATACTGCATATGTCTGTGTGCGTACATGCTCTCCGTATGTTTTCCTAAGAAGCCTCCAGGAATCAATCCCCATCTCGGCTTGACTTAGATAACAAGCACAGGCTTTCTCAAAAATCCCTCCATTTTTCATTTCCTTGATGTTGCCAGTTTATCCAAATATCCTAAAACTGAGACAAGCCAATGCTGATGATTCTGCTTAGACTCCACCTGCCATAAGACACAGGGAGCAGCTATCCATTTATTACCAATGCCAGCAGGATTTCTGCTGCTCTCTTTGACCCGTGAACCATTCACCACAGGACTTGCTTGCCCAGCCCCACTCACAGGCTCAGTAGCAACGCCCAGAGAAACCCTTTTGCTACAAGAGATGGCAGAAGCCAGGTGTGTCCCAGCCTAGAAGGCATGAGGCTCGATGACAGCCAGCAAGCAGGCCTCGTTAAGGGACATTCAGAGCCCAGATAACATTGTTCAACTGGAAGCAACTGCACGTTAACAGAAGTGCTGCTAGGAGGGCCCAGAAGGACGAGCCTTCATGGCTGTTATGTTCTGTTTCCAGCAAAATAAGCTGTGGTTTTGCACCCTGCATCGCCAGTGCTTTACTTAGCTCTATTTCTGGCACACCCCCAGGCCACAGAGGACATCAACATAAAGGCTTCTTTCCTAATGCCTGTTCACGAGGCAGCACGGGCAGAAGATGTGAACCCTCACACACCAGGGGAGCATCCTCTCCCTGCAGAAACCCCACTGACTTTTTTTTTTTCTACAGGCCCAACAGCCACATCGAGGTGCTGTAAGCACTGCAGCAACTTCAAAAGCCGAGGACTTCCATTTGCAGGTGAACTCTCAGTCCCTTCGGCCATCAGCATGACAGAGCCACGGGTCTGACCGGGACCACAGCACTCAGAAAGTGGGGGACACAGCGGGGCTGTCACCCCACAAAGCAGACGCTCTTACCTGCAATCCTATGCCCAGAACGTTGCCAGCAGAGCAGCACAGGAACACAGCCACGTCCTGAGGCTGTGCCCGCAGCACTCCCAGCACTGCCTGACCTCAGCACAGCACATGTCACAAAAGCACAGGTCACAGTCACAGCTGCTGTCCTCACAGGAGGTGACAGGAGCCTGGCAAGGTGCGGCACGGCCGCCAGCTTTCCTCCTGCCCACTGCCAGCAGCTGCCAGCAGTCTGTCCCCACAGGAGTTTGGCACCTTGGGAATTTAACACCTCCCAACTTCACAGAACAGCCACTGCGGTGTGAAAACCCGGGCTTGTTGCAGCATCACAAAGTGCCAACAGCACCTGTCCCCAGATCTCCACTTCTCCTGCATTTGTTGCCCATTTTACAGGAACACCTCCCAAGATCCCAGGCAGTTTGCTGGATAAGCCAGGCAATGAAAAAGGGGCAAAACCCAGTGATTAGCAACCTACAGCTACCAGGATGACCCTGATACTGGGGTGATCAGCACAGCAAAGTGCCCATAGCAGTGGTACCACCCACTGCCAGCTCCCTGCAGCCACCCACACCTCTGCTCCCCGTCCATCCATCCCCTGCATGCAGGGACAGACCCAGACCTGCAAAGCACCGCATGCTGCTCAGGCACAGCCCAAACCCCAGCAGCAGCAGCAGCAGGAGCTGCTCCCCATCTCCATCCCAGCAATGAGGGCAGGGCAGCCCGTCCTGGTTCCCCATCCTTCACCATGTGCCACTGGCTTGAAGTTTACAATAAGCAAGCTACTCAGAGAACCGAAGCACTCTCTCCACGGTTAATGTAAAATATTAATGTCTCATTTGTTCAACAATTTTGTGGAAATTAAAACTTTTAGGTTAATCATATACTGAACAATTTTAATTAAAGCAGTTATAAAACAATTAATCCACGAGAGCAGGCTTGGATCCCTGCCAGCCTTATTGGTTTAATACATGTAGGCAAAGCTTATTTCTCCCCATTTGACTTAATGAATGCTAATAAGTGACACAAAATATGCATGCAGCGCTCCTAATATAGTTAGTCCATCTGGTTTCACTTGCATTTTGTATTTGTCATTTCGCTTTGATAGAGAAATTGAAAATGAATTCTCTGTGCTAGAAATCAGAAGAACTTTGTACCCTGCTTAATCTAAAATAATTTTTGCAAACCTTTTGGGGAAAAAGACAGCAGTTTGGTGCAGTGCATTATGCAGCTATCTTTCTGGTTGTTCCAACGTTGGAAAAGAGCAGAGGACAGAAATACAATCCTGTACTAAGCAGCACCATGACACGGAGGGAACAACTCTAGCTCAGCTATTTTTTTTTTCCTCCATCAGTATTTCAAAAGACTTTTATTTTTCCTTGAGTAGATGATAATATAAAAAAAGAGGATAAAATATGATTGTAAGCGCCTGAGATAAATCCTCTACTACTTCAATTTGTTCTGCATTACAACTTGTTTGATCCATTTGGGGACGTATTTGTTTGCCAAAGCAAGCACAGCTTTAGCTCTTTGTTGAATATTTAACATGTGCCATTTTTTTTTATTATTGCTATTTATTTATTTTTACCTTTTTAGCCCTTCCACTTGAATTTCATAACCATGTTATTCCAAATAACACTTAAGAACTTCACTGTCAGGTGCAACCAGTACACCTACCCACAAACGCCGGCTCATCTGAACTCATCTGACTGCTGCCCAAACCACAAAGCCTGGTTTCTCCCTTGTGCATGCATTAAAAATGGGTTCTTCTCTGAGTCACATTCATATAGCACAACAGATATCACAATGAGAGCTGTAGGATGTGATCCATCACCACGGCAAATGGCCTTTGGTGTCTGCATCTATGGAGACTCTGGTTTCCAACAGCATCCCACCAATAGCATCCTTTCTACAGTCATTTTAGAAGGTCCCAACTGCCCCTCTGTGGTCCATAAGGATCTTCCCATTAATGCTACCAGGGTATGGTCAGCTCTAAACACATCACCTTTGAAAACACGATGTGACACAGCTGCTCATCCCAGTAACCGGTTTATGTGTTGCCCTTGAGCTCGCCTTGCCCTGCAATTTCAAGCAGTGTTCTTCCATCATGGTGAGATACCTCCCACTGATGAAGGAAACTGGGGCTCATGAGGCTGCCAGCCTGCACTCACCTTCCCTGTCCTGCGGTGTTGGTGAAGAGAACAAGACTGTGCATCCCCACGGTACAACCTCTGTCATCGTCAGACCCCCGTACAGTCATTAAAAACGTCTGCTCAAGGGCAGAGCAAGAGCAGCAGGGACCATTTGGAGTGCAGAACGAAGACACAAGGGGTGCGAAACAATCGGGAACAGCTACAGACAGACAAACGGGTGCTTTAAAATGAGCTTGGTAATAATTACAGAGCAAAATTTGGAAGCCCTTTGCTTGGAATGAGCTCACACCAGGAGGAGGCACCCAGCCCTCCCTTTCTGCACCTCCCTGCAGCTCCCCGTGCCCAGCGACGTGCCGGCTCAGACCTCAGACACAGCTCGCCCTGCAGCCGTCTTTTTGACGATGATACTGCATTTTTTCTGCCAGAGGGATCCCAAAATAACTCACAAATCACGCGCACATCGCTAGAGCCCACGCTCACAGTAACAGCCAGCAGAGCAGAGATCTGGGCACGGAGACAGCAGAAATGCTCTGGAAAGGAAACTGCCCGGCAGCAGCGGGAGTGCAGCACCTCCTGCACACCTCCTGCCCCGCACAGCTGGGGGGATGCTGTGTGCTGATGCTCACAGCCAAGCAAGGCTCTGGTTCTACGTGAGGCTGAGTGGAAAGCGCAACCCAGCACCAAGAACGAAATGCAAGAGAGAGAGCAGATTGACTGCGCGTCCCTGGGATGGAGAGCCTGCCAAGAAGCCAACAAGCTCTTTGTAAGCACTAAATACCTTCTCTGTGTGTCACTTAGAAAGATACAGATGTGGTTCTTCTGCACTGAGACATTCTGGCAGAGCGGCAACTCCCTTTTTTTTTTTTTTTTTTTTTTTTTTTTTTAAATCTGCTTTAAACATCCTACAAACACTGTCAAGGGAAGTCAGCAGGAGGTCAAATAGGAGCCTTGTGTCTCAGTGGATAACAATCCTTCTGTGAAATCTTTCCAGCAGGAATCGAGTCACTCTTACATCTCCCTCTCCGCCTTCTTTTTTTATTTTAAAGGCATTTTAGCAAAGCTCGCTTTGAAGTTTAAACCTTCTGCAACAACACCGCTTGCCAACAAGATAAAATATTTAGTGCTGCTATATACTAAAATCATATCTCTAACAATGCATTCCACGCCTGACATAGCACAAAAGTTAATTCATCCAACAAAGCAATACTTGCATTTTGTGTCTTGAGAAGCAGCAATTTATCTTTTTTTTAATATATATAAATTATATACACTATTGTGCTATTTAAACCTAAAGCCTCCCGTTGCTAAATAGAGAACAGAAAGATCTTTAAATACAGACAAAAAGATCAGAGCTATGGGGAGAGCTGCAACAAAACACAGAATAGCACTACCAGCCTGGAAACTGAATGCAAAAGCGAAAAGCTCTCCTGCCAGTCCTCCCTGTTGGAGCCTGCGTGCATCCTTCATCTTGCTGGTTTGGTGTGGGTTTTTTGGCAGCTGCACATTAGCTCAGCAATAATGCCAGCAGTCCCAATTTGCTATTGCTCCCGCCTGCATGTCTGAGAGGCTGCAGAGATTCTGCAACCCGAAGCTGCCAAGCACAAGTCTTATCAGAGACCACTTGGCCAATGGGGCACCTGCCCAGTGCCGCCCATCCCATGCAGCTCTCAAGGCATGCAATGCACTCAACGTGCTAGCAGTTGGGTTTCTCAAGCAGAGCCACTTGCATGTGTTTACACTACCTCTGCTGTTTTCCAGTTTATTGTGCCTAGCATGCAATATTTAAAGATTGTGGCTGTCTCCCTCTGTTGGAGGGTCCCTGAACGGATGATGGCAAGTGCTCAGCTGAAGGGATTACTGACATCAATGGGAAACGACAACACCTGCAGGGGAGGACAGACAGCGTCTGCCAATGCCAGTGGTGTATGCATGGCACAACGTGCTGCAGCAATGCAAAACCCCACCTCGCGTCCCTGTGCCTCCCACCAGGTGCATGGCAGCGAGGGAAGGAAAGCTGCCCCTCTGCAAACGGGCACACTGAGCAAAGGCAGCAGTGGCACCAGGGTGGAGGAGAGGAAGGGAAACATATTTTGCAACCTGACCTTTGGGGTTTGTTGTTGAAGGCAACAACAATGGAAATTGTTGCAATGGTGCAAACACATTGCAGTGGTGCAAACATTCTGTTGGCAAGGTTGTTTCATCTGAGTTCTGGCTCCACCATAGGTCTTGCCTTCCTTAGCAGGATCTTAAAAACAACTAAAAAGAACCAGTAAGAACCCCCAGCCAAAATCACACCATCTGTTCCCATTTCTGAGTTTGTTTTTATGAACTGCTCTTTGCCATGCAGTGAAGCAGCACCCCTGTGCCTCAAGTACCACGGCTTCTCTCCTAGCCTAACTCACTACATTTCACTCTTTCACATAAAATTAGCTCTAACAGTCCCCAAACGTCTGTCTTTTCTCATCTCCTTGCCTTCACCTCAAGCTCACCCAGTTCTCTGCAAGCAATTTGATTCCTCTCTCACATATGCTCAACACACATGCACACGATAATGCCATCCTCCAGCAAGACAACATACTTGGAGCTCCCAAAACTAAAGAAAAGCAAACTAATTTAAAACAAGCACATAAGTGTGTTCCCCTTTTACCTCCGCAGCATGCAAATAAGATTAAGTCTGCAACCAGCTTCCCATTCTTACGAGCACCTCCATCACTTTGTCTCACCCCAGAAAGCTCCATCAGCACTACTCCAGTTCAGAGCCGACCCACCTCTCTGTGTCACCTCACTTGGCAGCACCATCATCTCGTACTGCCTTCAAGCTTTCTGCTCATCTCTCAAAGCTTCCCAACCAGTAGCTCCACACACTCATCTTTCTCTGGGCTTCGTGTCTCTTCCAACAAAATGAGCATTACCTGCAGCGTAACTATCTGCCTTCTCTTGGTTTGTTATGTGTAAAACAATAGCATGTGGGAATACATCCATATGTACCCCAATGTAAAGGTGTAGAGAGAACTTTAACATTACTGATTTGATTTTGTTCTTCTTGGAAACAAAGTGTGTAATTCAGCAAGCACAAAATACAGCACAGAACAAGCACTTAGAAACTTTCCCCCTCTGGTTCACCATTTCATAGAATAACAGAATCACTGAGGTTGGAAAAGACCACGAAGATCCCCACGTTCAACCCCAACCCATCCCCACTGTGCCCACTGACCACGTCCCTCAGTGTCTCACCCTTTTCTTGAGCACCTGCAGGGACAGTGAGCCCACCACCCCACTGGGCAGCTGTGCCAACACATCACCACTCCTTCAGAGCAGAAATTTCTCCTACTTGGAGTTATGCCATAGCAGGAGCCTCGATCTTTATCTTGCTCACGCCTGATGCAATTCCACAGGCGGAAGCAGAAACACTGCTGATTTACTCCAGTGTAAATGACGGATTTGTCTGGAAGACATTAAGATTGATGGCACAGAATCAAGCCCTCCCAGCTCCAGTCCAACACCAGGCACGCAATCACGCAATACCTGCCATAAGCCGGTCCAGGCAAGCAGCTATCGCATTCCATGCTACTGTTACCTCCCCAACATGTGCAACTGCTGCTGTCATGTGCTAAACACTGCTGTTTTGAAGAAACCTGGACTTGGAGATCTGATTGCTGATGGGGAAGGCAAGAAGATGGGTTCTGCTGTCACAGGAGGCAGAGAAATGCACATACTCCATAGGGAACCATTCCCAGCCCCAAGGGCACTGCTGGCACCGCTGAGCCCGGAGCCCCTGCAGCCCCTTGGCAGCCAGACCACGCAATGCAGGCACAGCTCCTAGCAAGCAATGTATAAGAAGGACTCAAATAACAGTAATAAAAAAAGCACTCCACCTGTGGGTGATCATACTTTTTAAGATGGATTAGCCGGAGCAAAATGACTGCTTGTTTATTGGAAATAATGAATAGCCTGGTGCTTTTACTTGGGAAAGGTACACAGGGGGGAAAAGCTTACACTGCTGCAGCTGATTTTAAATAAACAGAAAACCTATCCCGATGTCATGTATCACAGCCAGGAACGAAGCAGCCCCCTGACTTATGAACATGACTTATGGCAGCTCTTGGAAATCACACCAGGAAAACAAGTGAAGCAGGTAGGAGTGGAACAGAGGGAAGAAAGGGGCGTAGAGAAGAAAACGTAGGCTCGTTCAGCCATACCAGGGTTTTGAGGAGTCTGAAACAAAGGGAAGGAAATCACAGAATCACAGAAACACCATCTTCGAGCGTGGTATCAGAGCTGCAGCCAAGCAGGTCTGTCAGAAGGAAGAGCACAGCTCTCCTCCTGGCCTGGGGATCTATCAGTCAGCCTTCCATCAGGCCTGTGCACTCTGAGCACATTTCTGATGCTGGGTATTTCACCCACTATCAGACTCCTCAAGCACTGAAATCTTTAATGCATCTCGCCTCAAAAAGCACAAGCGAAGCAGGGAAGGGCTGTTCATTTATCCACAAAAGTAAGGATGCCTCTGAGAGATGAATTCTGTAAATTTAATTTTTACACTTCTCTTCAGATTTATGTACACAGCAGAGAGACACAGGCAAAATAAGTGTGACCGAATGGAAGTGTGACCTCCTGAATAGGAGGACCTTTGGGACAACGGGATTAGGAATACCCTGAAGCACCACCATAGACACACTTTTTGCAGCGGCGTGCAACATGGCAGCTCTGGGATCAGCTGGGACAACGTCATCCAGCACACGAGTGAGAAAGCTCAAAGAGAAAGCAAAACGCATCCCTACGGTTCAGCTTCACTCCAAGTGCACCCGCAGAGTCCTGGAAGCAGATCAGTTCTGGGTGTCCATTCACACCCTCATCCTCTTGCCCCAGTGGCATTAATTCAGGGAAACACCAACTCCCACCCCAAAGGTTTGGTTGGCAGCTCCTCTTGTTTCCCAAGCACTGCCTGATGTAAACCAGAGCTTATTCATCTTCCAACCACCCCAGCGTGGAACCACAATGGCCTTCACTTTGATACCAACACTGCTTAACAAAAACTACTTCAAAAGACATACAAATTCTTTTTGACACTGGGGAAAAAAAAAAAAAAAAGGCAAAAAAAAAAAAAGGCAGATTTTTGCTTTTTCTGCCCTTGAAAGTCCTGTCTGCACACCAGAAAATACCACCCTCCTCATGCACAGGGGAGAACTTGGTGAAAACCATTGCCCACATTTATGATGGAAGCACCAGAGAATCCCAAGGAAAGCCAGCGCCGACTGGCTTGAAAGGCACCTTAACAAAGGAAGTACATGAACAAAAATGCAGTGCTAAGACCTGACCAAAACATGCACTATAGCTCACCAAAGTCCTTTGTGAGCAACGTGCCTGCAGAGGACTGCGCAGAGCATCGATCTGTCTGCATTCTGGGCGCTTTTCGGGTGATGCCTGACCGTGGTTTACAAGGGCAAGCTCATAGGTCTCTGTTGTTTATTTCTCTGCAGTCTTTTACTTGTCACTGATAATAGTTTTCAAGCCATCCAGGCTCGGAGGATTCAAACTGAGGTTTTCCAGAGGTGAAAGGTCAAAGCAATAATGTGTTGACCAAGGTCAGAAATGCTTATCTGCACCAAAATGGTTCTGGATAATCATTAGAGAAGGTTCAAATTTGGATTTTTTTTCCTTACATGGCATGGACAGCGAGCAGACCCTGTCTGTAACAGGAAGGACACCTCAACATCTGCACACTGGGTCCTGGCATCTCATCCGTGAGCCCATCCCGATGGCAAAGCCACCAGTGGGCACTGCAGGGTGACAGACACGTCCTTCAAAACCCAATTCAAGCGGCTGCAGGGCTAGCAGGAGTTACAACCTTCTGGACAGACAAAATCACTGACACAGTGAGCACAGCACCTCTGCAGATCCACAGGAGATGACAGCAGCAGTCAGTACTCTCTCCTGCATGCTGCCAGTTGCTCCGTGCTGGGTTCTTACTGGTAATGCAGCCGAGCAGCAGCCCCTGATTTCAGCACAGCATTCACTCGCTGTGAAATGGGAACATGCTGCTCTTGTTAAAAATTCCCATCAGACTGACGCAGATCTGCTCCTCAGATAAAATAATGACACTGAGGTCCCCAAGAGAGCCCCTTCCAAAGCTAATAAAGTGAAAACAAATCCAGTTACATTAGGTTAATTTAAAGAACTTCTCTTTTTTAAGTGTACGTGGAGATAAAGAGGAAGAAACCTACTAAATTAATTCCAGCATTATAAATTTGATTTAGCAAGTGCAGCACACACCACTGTGAGAGCAATAGCGATATGGGAATGTTTTAAACTGAGAAAATAAATTATGTCAGGGAGTGGTGAGGGAAGAAATGACAAATGCGTGAGAGAGAACCTGCTCCAATATTAATTAAAGCAGAAATCTGCTTTTTTGTTTGCATTTGGCCTCACTTGGAAGGAAGTGGGATTAGCAAAGGCTGCAGATGCACCAACAGCTGGAAACAGGGAATGGGATGAGCTCTCCTCTAGAAGTGCCAGCTTCTCATCCAGCTTCAGGAAAGCCTGCAGAGCCACACACCCCAACACCAACCCAAAGTGGGAGCAGCCCCTCACCACCCCACGCCAGCAGAGTGCTCCCAGCCAAACCCATCCTTTGTTTTATAGCTGTTAATGCAGCTCAGCACACTCGGACTTTGCTGCTGGAGTTCCTACGCATGAAATCAGCAGAGAAGACAACAGGGTTGCATTTTCCGTTCACAGCCTCCAGGTAACCCCTGCTGCAACTCCTCTGGTTTTCATAAAAATGGGGATTTCTCCCACCCTGGGAGATAGGGACCCCAAATGCTCTCCTTTAAGACAAACCCACTGAGCACCATCCTCCCACTGCCTGTGGTGGGACTACGCCATGTGGGAAACCCAAATCAAGCAGAGCAGCAAATTAATCTAGAGCAGATAACATGGGTGTATTCGATAACAAAACAACAACGCAAAGAAACAGCAAATTAATGCACAAGCTCGGCTCTTCTTTATATAAAACATCTGTCAAAATACTTAAGCATTTGCTTCGTTGTGCATGCAGGAGGCCGTGATTTTGCAGACAGTCATAAAGCAGAGCAGTATTATAAAAATTAGGGATTTGCTTCATTGTCTCTACTGGTTTACTGTTACTAATTATGAGACTGCTAAGTGCCAAATGGTCAACAAGCAAATCTAATGGTTATTTAACTGCAGCCGGCCAGGTTGTACACGCGCTCACAAAACGCAGCCACACACTGAGCACAGGCAGCTTTGTGCACGGAGCTGTGCGTGCCAGCAGGAACAGCAGTGCTGTGTGCTGGACACCCTCTGCCACTGGGTAAAGCACAGCAGCCAGAAGGGCTCCGGCTCGGGCTGCTCACTGCAGGGCTACGTGGATCACCGGTGGTCTTCTTTTCCAATCCTAATTTCTACCATGG
Source organism: Meleagris gallopavo (assembly GCF_905368555.1). Lineage (NCBI taxonomy): Eukaryota > Metazoa > Chordata > Aves > Galliformes > Phasianidae > Meleagris > Meleagris gallopavo. The sequence continues at coordinate 1,961,401 of NC_139424.1, forward strand.
GGCCGGATCGCTCACCTGAAAGCCCCGTGGGCACAGGAGGACAAACGAGCAGCAGTGCTATTTTGGAGGAAGGAGAGCTGCACAGCTCTGCTGCTTGGCGAGGGAGCGGAGGCTGGGATGGCTGCCACTGCGCTGTCACAGCGGGCGGACGGCTCTGTTAACAGCCAGGTGACAGCCAGCAGCGAGAGCTGGGAGGAGAGGGAACAAAGCAGGTGCCAACAGCTTCGCTGCATCCACAGGGCCTTCTCCTTCTGCAGGGCACGGGGAGCCCCTTGCAGCACCACGCTGTCACACTGGCCTTAAATAGGGCCTGGATGTGGGCAGCAGTGGGCTCAGCTTCACCCCCACAGCCACACCACGGGGCTGCCTGCATTACGGCAGCTTTGCCTTCTGTGTATGAAAAAGGAGCTGCTTTACATCCAAGCTGCGTCTGTTTCATCCAAGAAAGAGGGAAAGTCTTAAAACTGGGTTTCCAAGGGATGCCTTTACTCCTGTTTTCATTGCATTCTTCCACTCAGCTTTCCCGGAGCAGCACATTACGATGCATGCCATAGCATCAGTCTATGACAGTTCACCCTAAAGGATTAGGCAACCACAGAAAGTATTACAGCAATGCAGTTTATGTAGACCTGGAATGTATTCTCCAACAAGATTAACTTATCTAATAGGATTTGGGGAAGCTTTCAGGGCCATTAGGATGCCCTGTACACGCGGAAGGCGCTGCATGCTGTAACCATTTGATTTAATCTAATCAGGACTGCTGAGATGCATTTTGTCAGCGGACATTTCTGTCATTTTCATATTACATCTCAATAGACAACTTTCACCCAACTTCATCTCACACAAGCAGGCAGGTGCATTTGAGGCTAATCTTCAATTATAAAAGCCACTAATTGTTCAAGCCCAAGCTTACAGCTGGCTGTAGTCTAATCCTGCATGGTGTTCCCCATCCTAATATTTCACCCTCCAAACCATTGCACACCATTATAAATGTTCTTCCTTAGGAGCGGGCCAGGTGCTGTGCAGCACAGCAGTGCCAAGAAGCACAAAGAAATAAAGCCATTCCCATCCCATGCTCTTGAAGCACACACACAGAACAGAAGGATCAGCCACTTCAGCTGATCCCAATTTCACCAGCCGCGAGGATGGGATGCTGTACTCTCAGAGCTTCTTCCCATGCAACTTTGTTCTTACACGAGCATTTTCCCCCCATTATTTTCCAAAGATGCTCCATCCCTGGAGGCATTCAAGGCCAGGCTGGATGTGGCTCTGGGCAGCCTGGTCTGGTGGTTGGCAACCCTGCACATAGCAGGGGGTTGAAACTAGATGATCATTGTGGTCCTTTTCAACCCAGACCATTCTATGATTCTATAATTGTATAATTTATTTTAGAAGGAAGGTTAAAAAGCCCCATGCATGTCACTGGCTGCTTGAAGGCAGGACTTTCCTCCAGCTCTTCCATCCCACCCTGCTGAAACCAGGCAGCCACACGTCCCATGGAGCTGTGTGCCAGCAGCCACCAGAGGAGGACCCGCTGTATTTCTGTCCCAGCCTGGCTCACGGATAGCAATTTGTGGTCGCCATCAGCTAGCAGAGGTCACACAACCAGCATTCCAGCAGACACCAAAGCAAAGCCAAGACGGATGCAGGAAGCCTGATGCTCTCAGTGCTGTAACACAGCAGAGCTTCACCAACTTCCACAGCGCCACATTCATCTGCAAAAACCATAACCTCTGCCTGGATGCAGACTGCCAGATGCCAGGTGTTCCCTGACCACACACCAGGGCTCACAGAGAGCAACCACTGCTAGGCAGGCCACGTGAAATCATGGCACATCCTAACACCCCCACACGCACAGGGACTCACTCGTTCCAACTCTTTTCCCTGTTGCATCCATGGGAAAAGAGGTTTAACCCTCCCTTTCCCTCAGAATGCCCCAATACAGGCAAAAAGCCACCCTGAAGCAGTCTGTAACACTGACAAAGAGTCGCCCAAATTAACCAGGAGTTGAATCCTGCCCCAAATCCAGCACTGCCTTATAAAACACCTCTGCCAATCAGCCCCACCAGCTGCAGAAGCACCAAGCACGGCGCTGAAGGGAACAATCCCTGATGACCACTGAGAGCTGGTTCACACCTCCCAAGCCTACAAATCTCTTCCAAGCTCAGACTTCGCTGTCAACTTTGCAAACTCTGCTCTTTAGCAAAGCTAACACTGGAAAAAAAAATAAAATAAAAAAAAAAATAGAAGAGAAGCTGCAGCTGAGCTCATCAGCCATTCTGTCTTTAAAGCCTTTGACTACAATCCGCACCAGACATACTTAGCAAACTTTAAAATACAGCCTCTCAACATTGTTACAATTAAGTCACTCTGAAATGTCATGAAAAGCAATCTAGTCCCATTAAAATCTTCACACTCTCATTAAAAAAGCACTTACAGACTCGAAAATGTTCCTAATACATTATTTAAAGACACAAGATGTACAGTGACTAAAAACCTTGTACAGAAAGGGAATAGCAACAGTCTGCTTTAAAAAAGCCTGTGTGCGTGTGCGTGCAAATTTGTGTCATAATTAGGTAATTGGGAAACCACAGGTAGAAGGCAGCTTGTAATATCCTGGGTTTTGTCTATTTTTTTTTCCGTTAAAGAAAGAGGGGAAAGGGTGCTTTATTTGTATGGAAGCCAAGAAGCCCATTCCAGGCTGCTTGTGAGCTCTGCAGACTGAATGTGCCAAAGCTGGAAGGATGGAGGAAACCATCCATCTCCTCCAACACTGGGCAGACAAAGCAGGGGTCACTGGCTGCCGTGCCTGCAAGGAGCAGGGTAGCAGGAACAAAGACAAACGAGCTCCCACCATAACAAAGTGACTGTCCTCCTACAAAGCCCCTATCTTTTTTGATGTTAACAGCAGATGAAGGTATAAAATTTGCATCTTTATTGAGCCTGCTGCTAGGTGAACTGTGCTCCTCCAGGGCCCCAAAGCAGGGGAACAGCGGCCTCTGCTTCTTCCAGCAAAGGCTCTCCACTCTCCTTGCACCTAGCCTCATTTCAATGCTTTGATTTTAATAAGGTTTCCTGCAATTTAGACCTGGGAATTTAGAAGGGAATCAGGCTGCAGACAAGCACTGAGACTACAGAAAGGGAAAAGAAATACCATTTAAATGAGTTGAAAGAACAAGAAATCTGAAAAGAGGGATAATTGCTAGAGGGATCCCCCTTGTTTCAGCCTCACCAGCACAGAGCAGCACAAAATGAGACACCACTATGTGTAGCAGCGCAGGCTGCTCGACACCAAAGAACCCTTCTCTGCTCTCCCATTCCTTATGCCGAAGGTGTTTTCCCTCTGACCACGGCCATACTTCCTCCCATTTTATCAGGCCCTTACAGATGAGGAGCACAGCATTTAACACAGAGCAACCCATGCACATAACGCTGACACAGTGACTCCTCCTCCTCTGTTTCTGCTCAGTGCCTCCTAAAGCTCCTCTGTGCTGTGAAGCAAAGACGAGACTCTGTGAATGAGTTTAAGAGAGAAGGGGGGAAAAAAAAAAAAAAAAAATCACAGGAGAAAAAGAGAAATCAAGAAAAAGAAAAATCGAGAAGCAGAAGCATCTTTTACACGTGACAAAGACCTGAAATAATGCCATTTTAACTTCAGCTTTCCAGAAAATCAGTCACAATGAGTGGGAACTTCTCCATCAAACAGCACGGCAACTTCCCAAACAAGCAGCCCTTCTTCCCCGAAACTCAGAGACTTTGTAGGAGATTCATTTCCCAACAGTATTATCCTCAGCCATGCACCTCCTGGTAGAAAATCCCACTCTGCAGTGCCAGCACCTTAACCTGCCCCTCTCGTTTGTTTCAGCAGACCTCAATGCTTGATGCAAATACAAATATGTTACAGGGCACAAGAGAGATAAGAACTCTCCAGGCGTGTTTTATTACACCACTTTATCATCTAACACAGAACACGGGGATGTAGTGCGAAGCACCACATGCCCCTGAAGGTGTGAAGTTCTATTTTCATACAACAGCTTCCCCAGGAGGGCAGCCCGCTCAAAGCTCAGCCCCAGCAATTCCCAAAAACACAAAGATAAAAGTCAGTCCCCATAAAAACATGTTGCTGTGAGCAGAACACATTCAGTCTGTGGGTGAGAACGCAGGGACACGACGACAGCAATTCCTCCCGTGGTCCAAGAGCCTAAAGCTGCTTCTCCAAACAAAACACAAAGGTCAGACAACACACGTCTGCCTCTGCTCCCCTCCTTCCCCCAGTCCTGCTGAATCCCCACAGCTCCAAGGTGAGGAGAACTTGGCTGGAAGTGCCCAGGAAAGGGCTGCCCAACAGGGTGAGCATACAGGTGTGCTCACACCTGGAACTGAATTCTTGCACAGGAAGCAAAACCAGCAAACAAAGCCAACAAGCACAGCCTGGCATGGAAGCAACCAGGAGGCAAAGCTCAGCTCTCCCGTCCCAGCCCCAGCTCTCCTTCACAGCATCCCTTCTGCTTCAGCAGATCCAATTCTGCCCCAACCAATCTCTCACTGTGCACCTCTACACCTCACCAGGCACCCAACCAACAGCTGCATAATTCTGGCATTCCTGGGAAGGCAAAAGGGAGGGAGGTCTGCCCCGAGCAGAGCTGCTCATCCCATGTGACACAATTGCTTGTAAAAATTCCATGTAGCTGCTAGAACGTAATATTGTCCAAATAAAGCCCAGGGGCTACAGCTGAGCCCCTGGTGACTCTATTGAGTTGAAGGGCATTGTTTTCTTTTATTTTCCCTTTTTTTTTTTTTTTTTTTAAATTTCAATATTCATTGATCTGAGCAAACATAATAATCACCATCTGCTATGAACACAGTTGGAATGGAAAAAAAAAAAAATCAAAATGAAAGCAGAAAGGCTGCGTGCCCGGCTGCTGTACAGCTCAGCTCTGACCCCAGCACATCCACCAGCATGCAGGTGAAGTGTTTCTTACACAATTCCTGCCTGAAATTGTCCATAGCATGAAAAATTCACCTTTAGCCAGAGGGGTTTGGGACTGCTTTCCCTTTCGGTGCAGGGCTGCTTTCTGTTTCCTTTTGTTCTAACGCTCTTGTACACTAAGTGGAAAAGGATCTCAGATCTTGACATCCCACTTCAGCAGCAAGATGTCACAGCAGCCACGTCCGCGCCTCCGCTGCCATGCATGGCACTCAAGCACCTCCTCAGCCCCTCCATTACCGGAACAAGATGCTGAATAAATCCCCTCAGCTCCTACAGAGGGTAAAAACAACAAAACGCAGGCAGGAGTGTTTAATGACTCAGCGCAAGGGAAAATAAATGGCTTCAAAAACACAAGTGCTCCTGGGGAAAGCAAGCTCTCTGCTGGTGGAGAAAGACCTGAAGCTACACGGGTGTTGTCACAGGTCCAGCCCCACACCTCCAGCACTGTGACCCACAGCAGGCAAAAGGACGGGGAGATTTTCTATGGAGCATTCTATGGGCACTAATTAGTGAAATTCAGGTACTAAGCAGTCTCTGATAGTCCAAAAAAAGCCCGCTAAAAAGCAACCGACCACCCAAGACAACAACCAACCACCATCTCTATTTTGCAGCTTCCCACTGCTCCCTTATTTTTATTCCCATCCCAACCCAACTTCTGCAGCCAGAACAGTAGCAGCACTACAGAACGGCACAGACCTGGAGCCTGAGATGAGGCTCTTGAAATGATAAGAGGAATTGATTTTGAGCAACAGGGGGATTTTTGCTGGATTTGGATGCCTTTATATGGGTTCTGGTGAAAGCTGTCACTGAAACGATGCTGGGCTTCGAGCGGAAGGGGCTCCTCACGCTGGAGCAGGAAACAAACTGTAGGAAAGCTCGGCTGTGATGGAGCATGAATAGCAATAGGTTTCTATCTCTGGTGGCTCCTGAATGCATTACTGCACTCACTCTAAAGCCTATCACACTGATCGCAAACCTTCACGTTGTCATGGGTTTCCTGGACAAGCAGGATTATTTGGGTATTAATCCTCTGCTAGATTTAGCAGTGCTCTCTGCCTGGAAGCAGCCACACTGATCCCCTCCCCCCACGACTCCTTGGCTCCAGCTCCACGCACTGACAGGTATTTATTTGTGAGACCCTGGCAGCATTCAGCTTGCAGCAATTAGCATTATTTTGCAAAAAAAAAAAAAGAAAGAAAAGACTAAGTGCATGCAGTCGTCCCATAGCACTGCTCACGTTGCGCTCGCCAGGCTGACAGACAGCAGCTCCATTACCTGCTATTTCTAATACACCTCTTACACACGTTTTCTCCTGGATAACACTAAGCCGGAGCCTTTCGCAGTCCTCCGGGAGCCTTCCAAGCAACGAGGTGGATCTGGCTGTGAAAGGCAGAGTGACCTAAAATCTGAGGCTTACAGTGTTGCATAACCTTTGAAATAATAAAAATAATTACAAATTGAATTTCCAAATAAACCAAAGCCTCAAGGGAAGAGCTTCAGCTCAGCGTTCGGGAGCCTTCAGCCACATGTTTCCTGCTAACATTTAAGGGAGCTACAAGGCTAAATCCCCAACTCTCCAGCAAGAACATGGCCTTTAGGTTTCCCATCCCGAGGGATGAAGGATGGAGAAATAGGTTATTTGCATTTACACCACTAACTGCGTGTTGCAGATAATGAAGGAAAAAATTAAACAAATATTAACGTCCCCCTCGACTTTACCCTGCAATATCAAGTGTGTGGGTGAGGAGAGCAACTATGAGGACACAGCATTCAACAGCTGCAGGCCTCCCCACCAGCAGCAGCCCTGCCCAGCCCAGGGCATCCCTCTGCATCACATCCTGCTCTCAGCAGTTCTGTGCTCCCCTCCACAACCGCAGGCGCAGCATCAGCACACAGAGGAACTGCACAAAAGCCGAAAATGAGACTTTATGTACACAGGCAGACACACGGGGAAAATTGCTATCAATTATGCTAGTTAATTATACATTATAATAGAATTAGAGTAAACCCTCCTCATTATCTCCCGGTTCAGAACCTGCTCGCAGCAAGCTGACCACATGCTGCACGAACGCCGGCAGCCCTCGCATTAACCTCTGTCCCTGCCTCTCTGCTTGCTGCCGTGCCCTGACCTTGCTCCTGGCTGACCTCTCATTGGAAGACGGAGTCTGCAGCAGCGTGGAGCACGGGCTGCCCTCCCACTCCCACTGCAGGACGTGGGGCATCAGGCGGTGACAGCACAGAGACAGCTGACAGTGCTGCTGGATGGAGGAGAGGAAGCTGCATCGCTGCTGAACGCTCGGAGTGATGGTGCTTTGCAGGGTGGGAAGTGAGCTCCCACCAGTCCCTGCACATCTCCGACCCGTCCCGAGGGCCACACAACAGATTTGACACAGAACTGCAGAGAAGGCTGTAATTTAATTTCCCCCGCGTGCAGTTTAATGGAGTTTCCTCCTTTCCCACTGCAGCAGTAACACCAAGCTACAAACAGCACCCCAGCTTCCATCTCTGCCGTGTTCCCAGCAGATGTCCATCTGCTTCCATGGCTTCAGAGGTGAAAACTGAAAGTCAAGATAGACATTTTTGTGAAAGTCATGATGGACGTTTTGACTTTTCAGCCCTGGGGGCTCAATTTGAGCCCAGAACCCCTCTGCCAGCCTCACACCCACAGGCACTGCTCCACATACATGTATACCCCAACCGACGCACTGCAGTGACAGGCAGGGACCATTTCTTACCCTGACCCTTTCTTCCCTGAGATAGAAAGCTTAAACAACTCCACGTTCAAGGATCATCTACGAAAATCACAAATAGCTATATTTTAAAAAATTGCTTTAACATTTTAAACCCTCAAATGTCATCCAAAATAACTGCAGTCAGCCTGAAAAGATGCTATTTTCCAGTTGCCTGCAGAAGACCCAGGCACGGCGTACATCTTGCTCTCAAACTGCATCACTTCTGCCCTGCCATGGGAAACCCTCCCTTGGGAGGCCCAGCGAGGGAAGGGAGGAGCTCCTGGGAGATGAATGAGAAAGACACATCCACCTCGTGCTGCAGCACACAGAACAAACTGAGCCCCACCGCTGCCCCTGCGTCCCTTCCTAACAATGAGCTCATCTGAATTCGCACAGGGTTCACAGCACTTGACCCCAAATACGTGGAGCAAGGCAAAGCAGAGGGAGCAGGCAGGGTGGCAGGTGCCAGGAGGAGATGCTCTTTTTGTACCTTCCAGGCTTTAAAATGGCTTTTCATGTGTTAGACCCACTCTTTTTCTTTAATAGTACGAGGACAAAACTGCACTTAGGGGGGAAAGGAGCATAAAAGAAAGGTAATAAACATTTAATGATCCAATAATTGGTTATATCAGAGTAATCACTGCTCGGTAATTAACTCCCATTCCTGCTTGCTCATTTCATATTTTCTGTACCCTTTGATAGGTTCATGTGACTATCAGCATTCCTTAGAAACCTCACACTGAACCTTTCAAGGAAGGAGAGAAGCAGCAACACCATCAGTCAATACCTTACCACTCAGCAGGCACTGACCTCATCCCACGGATTTGGGGTTTTCTCATGTTATGGGAGAAACGAATGAGCTGTATGCTGCCTAAGGGCTGGTGCACAAACATATGGACATAAAATCAAATCTTGAAAGGTAACAGCAAAATAACTGCTTTGCATTACGGTGCACACACATACTCACACTTCACAGAGGAACTTCTGCCCTGAAGGTTTGAAGGGTCACGGGAGCACACTGAATAAAAGACATTCTTCAGGAGTCAAACATTCTGCCCTAAATGCCAACATCACACAAGACACAGGTATTGCAGCATCATATTTGGGACCACTGCTCTATGCATTAACAAAACAAACATCAGGTATCACGAAGAACGCTGATATTGAACACAAAAGGTGGACTTAGTGAGAGCCACCCGCACAGGGGGTGCAAGCCGACCCGAGGAGCTGCTGGGCTGCCTGCATCATGCTCTTGGTGTACTTGGAGGCATCAGGAGCAATGGGAAGGGAGGGAGTCAGGCACAGAGACTGGAAGGGGCAGGAAAATTAGCGAGCTCCTTGCCATTAATGGAAAAATAACTGCGGAGCGCCGTAACAGATTTCTCCTCTTTTGTATGCATAGGAATATTTATTCAATCAATGTTCTGTAACAAAACAGGCCTCTGGTGAGCTATTGTGCAGAGCGAGCTCCATTCAGAGCGCGGTGATTTGAGTCCCACCACCTGTTCATCCGGATTGGAGACAGCTCAGCAAGCGGCCGGGCAGGAGGAGGCACTGGGGGCCAAACTCCACTGCGTACTGCACTGGGCACAAGAAAGAACCCCATGCTGTCCCCCAAATACACTCCTTCATAGAAAGCCACTTTTGCAAAGCCTTGCAGTAAAGATGTGTTTAGGTGTACACCTGATACGGATGTATTTATGTATATACCTGATAACAAGCTCCTGACTGCACTTAAGCAAATACTCATTAGAAGCGCTGTGAGGTTTAACATCAAGCGTTGTCCTAAGGAAGGACTGATGTAAGCAGCAGCACACAGGCACGGTCACCAGACAAAGCCCTGCTGGCGTCTCACAGCACAAACTGTTTGTCCTCTTCATGTCCACGCTGCTCACCACAAATCACATCATGCCACACGTGAACCCCCACTCTCATATACCTCCTATCACAAAGCAGCTTTGCTCGTAAATTTGTTAAGCAAGGATTAAAAAACCTGCACTGGCTTACACATTTTTATAGGACAGTAATGCAGATATCCCAGTTCCGTGACACACCATACCAGCAGACACCAGCACTAATGACAGCCCTAATTTGCTTATCACCATCGCAGCTGTCAGAGGCAGTAACACAGCCTTTAACATTTCTCATAGCCAGATTTAAGGAGACGAATCACTATAAGGCAGCCCTGGTACACTGCAGTGGTGCAGTGCCTGTAGGACAAGATATGAGGGGCTGTTTGGGAAGGGATGAGCACAAATTGCAGCACAGCAGCAGGTGATGGTGAGCCCTGTGCAGCTCTGCTGCTCTAGCTGGGAAGGCTGCAAGTTCTAGACAAAAATAAGGAACAAAGCCAAAAAAATAAGGATCTTCTTGGCTTACTTCCCCTTTTGTGCTCCAGTTTTCACCTGAGGGTACAAAGGAGAAGCAGAACACGGCTCTGTGCTGCAGAGAGGCTGCACTGCCGTATCCTACAGTGTGCAGACCCCAAAGACCTCCTGTGAATCCACACCTGGGAACTTGCGGGCAGAGAACAGCTGAGAGCTGAGCAGTTTGCCCTTATGCTCAGAAAGGTGGAGCTGGGCCATGTAAACATGTCCTCTGTATGCAAACGTAACACCAACAGAAACTCAAAACATTCAGAGTAGCAGCCCAGCACAGAGGACTGAAAAACCCTTCAAATTTCTGAGCTGACTTTGGAGTTCTTCCATTGCATGTGTTTTCTCACACTGGCATTGGCACTGCCCTCTGAAGCATCACAGAAATCCCATCAGGGTGGGCAGCCCTGAGCCCAGCGGAGTGAGGTGGGATGGACGGACATACAGCATGGGCTAAGCTGGGATGGACAGACATACAGCACAAGGGCTGCCACTTCCCCCTGCACTCAGGGGTATTACACCCAATATTTTCAATGCACAACCCCCTCCTCAACCCACAGCACAACCCAGCATCACCAAGCTTAGCCTATCTGCACGGGAACGTGGTGACCCATACTCTAACACTGTAATCTAATCCTTGAACTAAAGACAGTTTAATGCCTTTACAAATCCATATGTTTTCTAATACCACCATTGCTGTCAGCAGACTACAGGAGAGCCTCTTTGAAGATGGAAGTGAAATGACAAAGCACATCATTGTGAAGGCAATTATATGCTGCAGTAACCATTTTACAATGGCCCATATGGGCTGTATTTCAACAACGCAATTTCCAAATCTGCCTTAGCAAACATATATCTCCGTCCCAAACCCAGGTAGATTTTGCAAAACAAAATAAGACCGCAGCCAGAACAAATCCAGAATATGGATAACAGATGTAAAAATATGCCAACAAGGAGACCAGAGAGATTTCTGTCAGAGCACCGAACAAAGAGAGCAGCCACAGCAGACCTTACAGGCTATTCATTGCACAGCCACCCATTCAGGGGACTCGGAGACCTGGTTTTATCAGCAATCTGATTACACACTCGCCTGCCTTCCTATGCAGCTGCCCAATTCACTGCTGGGGTCACCAACCCACCCACCTCCCCAGGGACTGCAGGGCAGGGCAACTGGAATCCCAAGTTAGAAATTAAAACCATGTATGAACCAATGCAGTGCAGGTTTACTCCAAATCCCCTCCAACATCCTGCACTGGGCCTATATGATGGGAACTGGGGAAAAGAAAAAAAAAAAAAAAACAAAAAAAAACCCCACATACCAGGTCCTGACACGTCACTGCCGATTCATTAACAAACCACCTGCAATGCATTTCCTACACTGCAATGCCAAGAGGACATACCATGCAGCACGCGTGCAACAAGCAGCGAGCCAGCAGCAGGGCCTCACAAAGCGCCTGCTGCCGTTCCCATTATTGTCAGCTCCTCAAAATGATCCGGGGAAGCTGGGCAAGAGCATTTCAAAGACTTTAATCCATGTGAAATATTACTTCCTGGCACCGGAAATTCAATCCCCAGCAATGAAAACAAAAAGCACGCTCATAAACGTACCTTCCAACCCGGCCAATAGAGCCCTATTTAGGCACACACAAACAAAAAAATCCCTTTACTCATTAATATAGAGGAAACTTGAAATGATTGCTGTAATTGCAGCTAAAAAATTAATCATGTTTTCAGATAAATGCAGATAAAAGCATGTTTTACTAATTATCTTTTGAAGCTTCAGCTCATGAAAGATTAAAGGTGGAAGAAAAGTTGTTGAAGCACTGAAGACAAAAATGCGACCATTTGAAACCACTTTGAAGCCACGCTACGTCGCACGATTGATCTCTAACGTCCAGATGTATTGAAAAAGGAGACCGATTCAGCAGCAAAACATGTCCACTGGGTCGTCGGTGCAGGCAGCACCTGAGCACAGCTGCACTGTGCGACCACCTCTGCAGAACGGAATCACCCCAAGGAAAGCCTGGCACTTCCATTCACCTGCCTGCAGCTAACAATGCAAATCATCCCCGCACTGCTCCATGCCCAACACACATCAGCACTAATGCAGGCTACCTCGAAGGACTCCAGGAAAACTAATTCAGAGTAAACCCAGTGACTGCGGGCTGAAATTCTGCACGCCGGTGTCCACGCACTGCTGGAGAAATGCTGGGTTTCTGCAAAGTGAACAAGTTGAAAAAACACTATTTATACAAAATTGCTAAGATGCTTCATTGCCATTTCACATACAATTTGTGTTGTTTCAATGTCCCTTAATATATGCTTATATTTCAGATGTATTTCCTTATTGAGAAGAAGTGACCGAGAAAACCAAAACCAGCACAGCTTCCACAAACCTGAGCTCAAACACTCAGGAGTTTGTCAGTGAGTCCAGAGAGAGCCACAACAGTGCACAGACACCTTTCCTAAGGTGAGATGCCACCCAAAGACCATTCCTCTCTGCCCACCCACACCGTATTCACACTCCTTCCCCCAACCCTCCGCACCATTTTCCCCCTTCCAGCCACAAAGCACCAGTGACACCAACTCATGAACCCTGCTGTCGCAACAAACCTGAGCAGGGCCAGGTAAAATTAAATAGTTGGCTTTTCATAACCACACATCCAAGGAAATGTGCCAATGCCTTTTTATTTGCATATCTGGCAGGCTGCCCCAGACAACTAATACATAAGTGACAGCGTACAGGTGTATTAGTTTAGAGTTTGCCTTTAATCTAGAGGTGTCAATTTGCTTCTCTTTTAATTACATCCATCTTGATATGTTATTACAACCTCATGAAACTTCCTCATTACGTGAATGGCTATAAATACATACACATGACAAACAGTTGTTATACATTTTCTGGTTCAGCAGTGGAGGCACACTGTGGCAGCCCACACGTCGTGTATATTGAAAGTTTCAGGGCTTCCTCGCCTCTCCCCCTTCCCTATTCTCTTCATTCTATTTCCTTTCATCCAAGACCAAGATGTACGTATTTTATTTGTTTAATTTAATGAATCTGCTACAATCCCCTTGCTAGCAGCATTCTGATGCAAACACTATCAGCTCACAGAGCCCTTTCAGCATATGCGTGTCCTTCTGGGTTGCAACTCTGCGAGAACGTCTGTTTGTCATTAGGCAAATATAGGGAGATTGCACTGAGGTCTTATAAACATGCAAAGATCCACTTTTGTAGCTACATAATTCACTGAGTTTTTCAACACACATTCTGAGGTTGAAAACTTGGCAGGTCCATCCACCAGATGTATCTTTCTGATCCCAGGACTCATTAAAATTTACTTTTTTTGAATTAAAAAAAAAAAAAAAAAAAAGACTCCAGCCGACTCAGCTGCTGAGCTACATTAATTGCATTTTTATTATTTTTTTCCATAGTTAAAGTGACTAATGACGAAAGAGCCCCTGCCCATAAGCACAATAGCCAGGCAGTAAAAATTACTAGGACTTTTAATCGTTTGGTAATATCCAAATCACATAAAACAAAGGGAGGCAGTTCGGTCCTCTCCAAACAGACGGTTTTCATTTTCAGTATTTATTTTGAATTTCTTTAAGAGAAGAAAAGAAAGGACAAAAGCCCCAATTTCACACCAAAGATTCCATTCAAAGGTCAAAGTACCCTTGATGTGCATTAAAACCCACAAGACTGAGCTGCGACACAAATCATCCCCACCAGCAGCACTTCGTCCTTCGCCTCCTCACCACGCGCTCTCCTCTGAGGTCACAGCCTCTTTCGCTGCCTGCTGGGCACAGCTGGCCAGATGTGCACACCTTCCCACACCTCCTATGTGGACCCCCAAAGGACACTCCCAGCACCCTCCAGAGAGGCACAGTACAGGCAGGTGGATGTGCAGAAGCCCAGAGGAAGGTGAGGAAGGCTGTCAGGAGCCAGGCCAGCAGTAGAGCCTCCAGCCACCCCTGGACACCTCTTTTTATACCAGCCACCCCCTGGCCTCATGGATGGAAGAGACAGGTCGATGGTAGTTTTATTCCTGAGCCAACAATTCCCTTTTGCTACCAAATAAAAGCACAAGAAGATGCAATTTATAGAAGCGCTGGTTCTAGAGGAGAAGCAACTTCCACTTTGTGAAGCCAGCAAACGTGCAAGACTGAGTAACAGAGATCACTTCTGAACATGAAACCAATCCTCTGCATGGCTGGGAAGCAACTGCTCCCATTTGGACATGGGGTATTCATCCCATCCGTGCATCACTCAGCACTGCATAACCCACCTCAGATACATCAGATATTAGCACACCTCTGCACCCCCACCACATCTGTCTGAGCGGATTCTGAAAGCAGGAGGACCAGGATGTGCACCAAACAAAATCCCAATAAATCCACACACAGTGTATGCCATGCAACACAACCAAATTACACCTGACAGGCAAAAAGCCACAAATACACACAGTGCCAGGGAATAACGTGCTTCTGCTGCTGACTTCCACACCGCTGAGGGCAGGGTGCAGAACCAAAGCCCTCCCTACAGCATTTACCAGACTGAAGATTTACCCCTTTGGTTAAAGCCTTCTCCTCCTCCAGCACATCAGCGTGCAAACTTCAGCAGCGGTGTTGCCAAGATACAAGGAGAAAAATCTCAAGATATTAAGGTAACGCACTACTTAAAGGCAAAGAGAAGTGCAGAGCTGAGCCGGGGCTCCGACAATTTGCCACCTCGTGTTCTGTTTGTTACAGCAAAACCAATCCCTACCTGCATTTGCCATTTCTCATTACTTATGGGGTGGATTTTCATAATACCCGTTTTACAACAAAGGAGTTTAGAGGACTATGACGTTCTGAAGTGGTCTTCGCCACGGCTTGGTATCCAGTCAAAACGACAACAAACTGCACAAGGAATGCATGCAGCTGGTAATTTGTGGCACACATAGCCAAACCAAGGAGAACACAGATACTGAACTGATAAGCCATAAGGATGATGTACAGGAGCAGAGGGAAGCAGAGCAAGCCGTTTCCTTGGCAGAACCAGTGCGACACGGCCTGAGCAGAACACTGCAACTCAAGTCAAGGGAAAGTCAGAGTTAAAAATGCCACATCTCAGCCCACAACTTCCTAATTCCATTACCCTTTTATTAATTGCGTTTGAGACTTGCTAAACTTGAGCTTGGGCTATTTTTAAAACCTATCTGACTCAACTTATTGTTGCTGAGAACAAAGATTGAACTTCTAATTTAGCTGCAGATAATTACGAAGCTGCAGGTCAGACCCCCGGTGTAATGCAGTAGGGTCTTCACTCAAACTGATAGAAACAATCCTTTAAAATAATGGAAGCGTAGCAACAGAGAAACGGGGGAAGGGACCACCTCATCCAGTGAGGAATCCGCCTGCCTCCCTCCTAGCTGAGCAGACACCAGGTGTATTGCTGTTTAAGCAGGGGCAGGTTGTGTTGAGCATTCCCCCTGGCAGTGCAGGCTCTACCAGGGCACATCTGCATACACAGATCCCACCTGCAGCCTCAAGGAACAACATCTCCCTTTGGTTCACCGTGTTCCCATCCAGTTGCCAATATGTCTCTATTGATCTCAGCATTGTAACTCAATCTTTCAATTACTCGGCCCCTTGATGTCTTTCTGCTGATTTTTTTTTTTTTTTTTTTTTTGCCTTTCTCTAGTGACCGTTTTCCTTCCAAGTTCCTGATCCTTTACCCTTACTTTATAAACCTATTTCTTTACACTCCCTTGTCCCAGCAGAGGCAAGAGATATTTAATGAGAAAGGGCTTACTTTCCCAAGCAAATAGCAGGGAAAAAAAAAAAAAAAAAAAAAGATGCCAAGATAAAAAAAGGATAAGAGTGTCTTTTGTCCTATTGATATGTGGTATAATTCCCATTAATGTTAATCTTAAAGAGCGGGGCCAGCAGAGACTACTTGAATCATGTCTATCTAAAGAAATTGTCCGTATAGTTTAAACTCTTACTTCTTTAACTCACGGCCATTGTGTCTCCTGCTACCACCCATGGGAAAGGGAAAAATCCCCACCTTAGTTTCTTTGTTACCTTCAGGAGTTTAAAAGAATACTTACACAAAGATAGCAATCCTCTGTCATTCTGCCTGCAAAGAGGCGGCATCAGCTCTCCACCAGCCTGTGAGTCAGGGGGAGCCGGGGGTGTCCAGCTTCCAAAGAAGCATCAGGCTTCTATTCACATGCCCAAATTACAGCAATGCAGCTTTCCAAAATTACCCAAGAGGTTCCTCTGGTGGACGTGCATCCCGCTGCTATCAGCCCCAGTTTCAGTTCTGGTTGCAGATGCTTCAGCTCTGGACGCAGAGGGTTTTCATCACGAGATGTAGCTGCTCTGTCAAGGTTATCTCAAAATTTGATCTCAGGTCAATTTACTGCTTCCTCTAAGCACATAGTGAAAATAATAAACACATTGCTTTGTATGATATCCCTGTGTCACACCAGACCTAACGCCTCTTGCCATCCACAGATATCTTCATTTAGTTATTACCTTCTCTTCTCTGCTGGTCTGAATCTGAAGACTTGAATGTGCAAACAGAGACCAGGACAAATACAGACGCATCTAAGCAGTCACCAAATACAATGAGGGCTACCAAGATTTGCTGACAGCACTGAGCAAACATCTGATGTTATGATGCTGCTGCAGTAAGGCATGAGGATCAAATTCCTCTTGAAATATGAAAGGATAGAGACAAGGCAGAACAAACTGTTGAAATCTCGGAGAATTTAAGTAAACAGGTTAATCATGCCAGCTGAAGGCTGGTGTGAACGGAATGATCCGAGGAGAAATATCACTGCAAGTCCATCACACTGGTGTCCAACCCCAAGCTCCTACTGTCACACTGACAGTCCATCAGTGATTCCTGTGGGCTGTGCACAGCAGTGGGCATCGCTCAATGGATATCAAAGCAAACTCCTGCCTTCAGGAGCATATATGGTGTCACACTGTCTGTATACACAGTACAGACACATGTTTAAACCACAGTATCTTCAAAACCTTCCTGTTATTTCCACGTTTTGTTTGTGCATCAGCAGTGTCTCTATTTAAAAGCCCCATCAGCTGTTCAGCTTGACTCCATCTAGTCCTGTATTATTTTATCCATCCAATAGATAGAACTGCCATAGCTAACATCTGCCTCGACCACACAAACTGAGAAGAACAATTGCTAAAAAATTATTTACACTCAGTGGATGGAATCATCTGATACTAAATATGAAGCTCATTAAACAGCTCCTTGACAAATATTTGTCAGCATTTCTCATTTGTAATTAATTATATCGGGCTTTACCTAACAATAATTTAGCACGGTCTCAAAATGCTGAACAGAAATCAGCTCAGTGTGCACATGGCAAGGGACTGCGTTGCTCTTATGAAACAAAAGTCCCCTTTAAACACAAGCTCACCCCTCGCTGCCCCACGAGCGAGGGCTTTATACATATCCGTGTCCCATTTCAGGCTTGTCAGACGAACTGCCCAAGCTGAAACTAAACAAACATCCGCAGAAAAAACTCATTACCTTCCTCAGCTCTCAGAAAACCTGAAACCAAGTGCTTACTCTGTGGGGATGGCCAGAGCTGACTCAGGAAACACGAAGTACTTCCCAGGCTTTAAGCTATCTTAACATTCAGGTCAGATTTCATTTCTCATCACGTAAACCATCTTCACCGCTGCGTGCCAACAGCCCTGTCACGTCGGCCTGCTGCCAGGGCACGGAGGGAGGTGAACATGGCAGCAAACCCACATCCACTGGGGTTTGGGAATCCTGTGCTGTTGGGCTGACAGGATACCATCACACCAAGCACGAGCACTTCTTACAGGCTGAGAGATTTGACAAGGCCAGGAACCAACACAGAGCGAAACACACAGCAAGGCTGCTCACAGATCCAGGCCAAGCTGCAGGGCTGCTCGTTCAGCACAGCACAGTGGCTGTGGAAGGCTATGGGTGTCCTGGTGCTGCCTACAGCACCCAGTGCTCCCTCAGAGCCTGACAAGGCCATGCGAGGGCTGGCCCAGCCACAATCACCAACAACACTGGATTTGCTCAACTGTCCCTCCTAGAAAACAACCAAATATCAACAATGAGAGCCCAGTGCCTTCACTCCCTTCTACTTTTCCCCATGCTCCCCACGCAGACATTACAGATGGAGGCACAGGCTGCGCCAAGCCCAGCGAAAGATAACCAGAAGCAGGCGGCCTCTGTGCCCACACCGAGCAACTCAGGCCCCAGCAGCACAGGCTGCTGACACCTGGACAGGAACACAGCTCCAGCAGTGGGAGCTGGTTAAAAAGATAATTTTGCTTCAAGGGATGGGAACTTTTATCAGTGTACTCATTACTAGTGTGTTAACAGACACAATAATTCCTGGTGGAACCACAACAATCATCGGATGCATCTTCTTGTACAGCACCTGTGTCTCCTCACTATCCATGAGCCTCACAACCCGGCACTTGGCACAATTTGGGTTTTTCCAATCACCCCAAAGCATTCAGGAAAGGTCAGACAAAATGAAGCCACATGGAAATCCTTGTTCTCGTTCCCAGCACTCATAAGAGTCCCACACCTCCTGCTGCACAGATGTCCTCATCAGCACAGAGCTCAGTCCCGTGCCCCCAGCCCCTCCTGTGCCAGCCTATCCCTGCACACAGGTTCAGTTCTCCCAGAGGTGTACACCAGTTCCACCCACCGTTCTTCATAGAGAAGCCAAAACACCCCCTGTCTCAGCACACCCTCAGCCATGCTAAGCCTGGGGACAAGCTGAAGTCCAACACAAAGCACTAGGGCAATCTCATCATGTGCGGGGCACAAAAGTCCTCCAGAACCTGTGGAAAAGCGTCCAAAGAGCCCAGAGCAGATGCAAAGCATGAGGTGCACACACACCAGGACACCTCTCCACAGCACCAGGGCTTCCTGCCTCCAGCACGAGTTGACACGCAAACCTGAGCATCCCACCAGCACTGGGACACAGCTCCTATAGCAACCCAACCTCCTCCTCAATGCTGAAACCACAGCAAGCAATTCAGCACACTGCAACTCCTGCCACTGGGCTTCTGCCTGAGACACCTTCATCTCCCTCTGATCCTCGGAAACAACTTCTTCAACACATATACCGAGCTGCAGGAAAAAGCACCTAACAACGATTTTGTGACATTATTTCTCAACGCAGCATGAAATCGTTAGGTCAAAATGTGCCACCTATCACATGAACATTAAAAGTATGTCAAGTCTCAGTGTGCGAGCTATTGTTTTATCCGAACGTGATATTAGCTGGCAGAACTGGGTAATGTTTCTGCGCTCCTTTTTAGTGATATGGGATTACAGTGGGACGGATGCATGCAGGAGCCACTCCTGGCTTTGCAAAAAGAGCAATTAGTTGGAGTTCAAGTGGAAAATAAATAAAAAAATAAATAAGTGAAACACAGTCAAGAGATCTTCTGAAACATCCAACCAAGCTCTGACCATAAAACTTGCTCTCCAATTCCCCTCCAAAAACAACAACGGCCAAATTCTCCGGTCCATATTCCCGTAAAACCCCATAACAACACGAACTGGGGCTTTGTTGGGAGGAAAAAACAGGAATTTATCCAAAACCTCTGCTTGCAAATCCCACTCTTGCTGACAAACACACACCGCTCCCTTGGCTGGAGCAGGGCACGCACAGACAGCAGCCCAGGTGGGAAGCAGAGCTGAAGCACTGCCCACACGTCCATCACACCACCATGGGCCGGGAACAGGGGTCCAGAGGGCACAACCCTTCCATCGCAGCACAGCGAGCTCTCTCCCAGACACTGCTCTGGGTTGATGCAGGTGTAACCAAGGACAAACTCTGGCTCCAAGAAATAAATAATAATTCAGAAAAGAACAAAGAGAAAAGAAAACCTCACCAGAAAATGCCAGCAAGCCTTTCAGGCTAAATATTGAAACAGCTTCAGAGCAACACACATTTTTTTGTTAAACAATCAGCTTCATCTTCGCATTTATTTTGACAGTTCATAATTGTTCCAGTTGCAATTCCAGAGCACATAAACCCAAATCAATCCGCCTTTCATCGCACAAACTTCTCCCAGGCAGAAGTTCCACACAACAAAGCCCTTCGCCCCGCCGCACCCCCGGGCTGCCCACGGGCAGGGCAGGCCGAGACCGGGCGCTGCCCCTCCGCGGGGAAGCACCGACCCGCCGGTGACAGGCCGGACACGAGGGGGAGGAGAAGGTGGGGGGAGAGAGGGGGGTACGCCCCGGGACACCCGGAGAGAAAAGTTTGAACGGGGGGACGAAGGGGGGAGAGGGGGGGGCGCGGGGGAGCCCCGATCCGCCGCCTCAGCCTCCGCCGGGAGCGGCCGCCGCGCTGCAGGTGTCCGCGGGGGGCGGGCGGGGAGCGGGCAGCGCGGAGCCCCGATGCCGGAGCGGGGGCGATGGGGGGGGAAGAGGGGGAAGGGGGCGGCGGGGGAACGGACCTCGGCCCGGGGGAGCGGGCGGGGGCCGCGGCGGCGGAGGCGGCGGCGGCGGCGTCGGGGCGGGGGCCCCCCCGCGGCTGCCCCCGCACACAATGAGGCGCACACAAAGCGGCGCCGCTCCTACCTCCAGCGCCTCGAAAGTGACGAAGCTGGACATCGCGAAACCGTCGATAATGTCCTCTTCGGCCGAGGACGACTCCCGCCGCTTCCTCCGGGGGGGCCGCGGCCGGGACGGCGGTGGGGGCCCATTGTCTTCCTTCTCGGAGCCCGAGGAGGAGAGCGCCGGGGCGGCCCCGGGGCCGGGAGCCCCTCCGGCGGCAGCGCCGCGCCGCCCGCCCTGGGCTCGCCGCTCCCGGTCGCGCTGGGACCGCGATCGCCGCTTCTTCCGAAGCCCGTTGCATCGCGCCGGGCCATCCATGTCTCTCGGCGGCTCTCCCTCTCGCTCTCGTCCCCCCCCGCCCCACCGCGGGCACAAATCCGGCTCTCCCCCGGCGGAATAACGGGGGAGGGAGGGAGGGAGCGAGGGAAGGAGGGAGGAGAGGGCGGAAAGGGGGTGGGGGGGGATGAAAGAATCCGAGCGCGGTTCCACCACCACCAGCGGCAAAGCACCAAATGTAAGAGATTCCTACGAGCGAGCCAAGGAAAGTAATGGCTGATCTCAGGTCGCCTTTGTAAAAAAAAAAAAAAAAAAAAAAAAAAAAAAGCAGCGAGAGAAAGAAAAAAAAAAGCAAAAAAAAAAAAAAAGCAGCCTCACCGAGCAGGCAATAAATCAGAATAGCGGAATGCTTTGATCGGGGCTGGGAGGGCGCGGATCGCCGAAAGAGGGGAAAAAAGCAGAAAAGAGGGGAGGGGGGAAGAAATAAAGAAAGGAGAGACCCGCTGGAAGGAGGGAGCTGAGAGTATTTCCTTGCACAAAATTTATTTCCTTTCTTCCTTTCCTTCCCCAACTAGAAGAAGTTCCAAGGGGGGAAAAAAAATAATAAAAATATCTTTTAAAAAATAATAATAATATAAATCTGCGGGTGCGCGGCGCTGCGCGGGGGTGCGGCCGCCCCCGCTCCGCTCTTTATCTCCGCTCGCACAATGATCGCGGCGTCCAGATGCGATGTTCTCAAGGCACCGACCGGGGGGTACGCGGAACTGGGAACCCGGCCCGGCTCCTCCGAACCCAGAACCAAACAATAAAAAAGAGAGGGGGGGGAGAAATAAGAGAAAAAGCAGCAAAACACGCCCACCCACCCCGGCTATTAATACGGATCAA
The DNA here is from genome assembly GCF_905368555.1 of Meleagris gallopavo. Classification (NCBI taxonomy): domain Eukaryota; kingdom Metazoa; phylum Chordata; class Aves; order Galliformes; family Phasianidae; genus Meleagris; species Meleagris gallopavo. Next base: position 1,983,244 of record NC_139424.1, read on the forward strand.
TCACGGTAAATTCATCGGATTAATTGTGGCGGAGAAGGGGTGGACGGGGGAGAGAAGGGAAGGAGGGGGACTGGTGACAATAAATCCGAGCGGAGAGGCGGCGGCCCCCTCCCCAAAAATAACCACGAGAAGCAGAAGAATAGGAAAAAAAAAAAAAAAAAAAAAAAAAAAAAGGAAAAAAAAATAACAGAGGTGCTGATGAGGCTCAAATACGCTCCAGCGGGGACGGCACCAGTGGGGTTGTGCTTTCCGCCGCCGCCCTCGCCTCGCCCCGGCTGCGGGCCCCCCCGGCCCGGCGGAGGCAGCAGCCGCCGGGAGCCGCACGGCCGCGCACGGCGCGGGGCGGATGGCAGTGGTGGCCCCCAGCGGCCGCCCGGCCCCGCGCCCGCGCCGGTCACGTGGCGTCGCCGCCGCCCCGCCCGCTTCCCCTCTCCACCGCTCGGCGCCGCGTGAAATGCAGCGCCCCGGCCGCGCGAAATAAGTTGCGGGCATGCGCGCAGGGCCTGCGCACTCGGCGGCGGGAGGGTGGGCGGCTCGCGGTCCCCGGTCCTGCTCTTCCCGCCGCGGCCCCTCTCTTCGCGGTTGCTCGTTTCCCGCCCTGCCGCCCCGTTCGCTCCTCGCGCCCGTCGCCCCGCAGCCTTCCCCCAGCCCTGCTCATCTCTTACCGTCAACTTTCTCCTCAGTTTGAGTTGTCCCGTCGTCTTCTGGCCTCGCTCTGCCTTTCCCACCTGTACGTCAGGTGCTCGCCCCTTAGGGCTGGGTGATGTGCCTGTTCCTTCTCGCCTCGTGCTTCCAGGGCTGCCCGCAGCTCGAAGTGTTTCTCACCATAATCCAGGAATAAAGCTTCTGAATTACGGGCTGCATTTCATGGTGGCTTTCATGCCACACCACGAGGACACCATTTACTTGTGCCTTCTTCTGGGGTAGTGCCCCAACATGGCCTCCACTGTGGTCCTCAGACCCACAGCCCCCCCGTCCTACAGCCCTGTATTGCCCACCTCCCCTCAGAGTTTGAAAGGATTGCAAGTCGTTGTGGCTGCCTTTCCCACCTGCTGCTTCTCTGCCTCCTGCCCAGAGCAGTGGGCTGAGAGAAAAGAGCAGAGGGAGGAAAGCGTGTACAGCTCTTGGGTCTGACCCTGAGAGCAGGGACACAAGGGAGATTGGAGGAGCAGGCGCTGATCCTCTCTCTTGTGGCAAGTGATAGAATCTGAGGGAATGGTGTGAAACTGTGACAGGGGTTCAGCAAAAGGTTCTGCACCACAGGGTGGTTAAGCAGTGGAACAGGCTCTCCAGGAAAGTGGTCATGGCACCAAGCTCACTCGAGTTCTGTGAGCATTGGGGCAGCATTCTCAGACATCGTTTTTGGGTTTTAGGTGGCCCTGTATGGAGCCAGGAGTTGGTCTAAATCATCCCTCCAGTTCTTGAAGGGAACATATAAACAGGAAAGGGAATGGTTGTCTGTGAGGGTGGGTAGTGATGGGACAAGGGGGAACGGTCTTAAACTGAGACAGGGGAGGTTTAGGTTGGATATTAGGAGAAAGTTTTTCACTCAGAAGGTGGTGAAGCACTGGAACAGGTTGCCCAAGGAGGCTGTGGATGCCCCATCCCTGGAGGCATTCAAGGCCAGGCTGGATGTGGGTCTGTGCAGCCTGGGCTGCTGGTTGGTGACCTGCACACAGCAGGGGGTTGGAACTAGATAGTCACTGTGGTCCTTTTCTACCCAGGCCATTCTATGATTCTATGATCCTTACAGATGATTCCAACTCAGGGTATTCTGTTTCTGTGACCTGGGAGGATCAGGATGTTTGCTAGGAAAGGAAAAGACTAAACAAGCAAGGAACAGCAAGCAGGAGCAACATGAGAAGAACCGATCTGGTGTGTGCTTCAGACAGGGGAGAGGCTTGGGAAGCACGGCTTTTGTTTCCTTCTCTCCATGAGATCAGCAGACTGATGTTGCAGTTTGGAGAATAAGGGTGGGGAAAAACTGAGAAAGGGAAATTATTTAATAATCCATCTCTACGAGAAGCCTGTCAGGGGCTAACTCAGTCTGCCTCTTGCTGCCTGCTGTGGGTGCTAATCATTCCTCTGCTGAGGTATCCAGAAGGGCCACAAAGAGCAACACATGGGCTGGGAGCTTCACCGAGTGTTTTTCCAGCAGTCTCCCTCTGGGCTGCTCTGACTCTCAAGGGATGATGCTCTGCTCGATTGCATAATGTGTTGTTTACTTTGTTCCCAAACACTTAAGCCACTCTGATCAAGCAATATTCTTAATATGTTTTAATAAGAGTATTAACCCATTGCATGAAATAGTGGGAATCAGATATAGCTTCTCTTTCCAGAAGGCAGAAGACATCTTTGCCACCTCTTTCCACACATCGACCATGTGCTATGCAGTGACTTTTAAGCTGCTGCATATGGGTGTGAACCAGAAAGAAGTACAAAGCCATCGGTAATCTGATCACGTAGGAGTGTGTACCTTACAGAAGGCCACACTGCTCACTGCAGAGGCACATGGCTAGTTTTTAAACATTCTCAAATATCGAGCTTGAGAACATCACCTCCTAGATCTGACCTTAGATCTCTCTATTCAGATTTCTTTCTGTTCAACAGCTACATTTCCCTACCTCGCTTCGGGTTCTTCTGTCTCACTTGTAGTTGTCTGCCAGATCTATATAATCTGACTATATAGAAGCTGTACAGGTATTGTTAAAGTGATACAATTTGTTTATACAGGCAAGCTCAAATATTACAAGGTCTCTGTCTTCTGAGAAATATTGAGCTGTACTGTATCAAACAACTGTTACCTGTTGGGCTTTTTGGAAAATAACTATGCAATTTTCAGGGCAGTGTAATTGATTATAGTTTCCCGCACATCCATCACCATTAAAGTGACTTAAGAGACCTGTAGTCAGATGTGTTTCTGCTGACATTCATTGCACGGCTGAAAGTCTGCTCAGTCTGTTTTCTTTCTGAATGCACGTATGGAAAACAGAAACGATATGCGATTTATTTTACATTCTTTGTAGAAACAAATCCTTAGATTTGCATGTCTGCTGAAAAAAAAAAAAAATAAGATGAAAAGCAATCCATCTAACTCATCCTCCAGTGCAAAACATTTTTCTTCTGAGAAATGTCAAACATTAAAAAACACTGGTCACCTTCTTTGCATGGGCAAATTTTCCTTTTTTTCTGGATCTGATCTAACATCAGCAAGAGCGTTTCCATCAACCTTAATTGATTTGGGAGGGAGGGCAAGTAGACCTTTATTGTTACACAAAACCTCAGACAGATGCTCAGGAAGATCTCTCTCCAGTGTGCTCTTGCATCCAGCTGAGCATTTCAAGTGATCTTACCAGGAATGATGCTGCACACCTCCATGCACATTTGTTCTTAGGCTGCCTGTAAGCTTCTCCTCTAGAAATACATCTTGCCTGGCATCTGGCATGAGGAAACAGCTTTTTGTGTCTTACAAGCTCAAGGCAGTACCTTGCTGAGTCACTATTTTTGAGGTTAACAACTAGTGTACTCAACTGGGTATTTGTGGCAGTTAGGTTAACACCCTCAGAAAGGGCACTGGTTGAATGTGCACTAACAGATCTATAATCTTCCGATTTGAGGGAGACACCAAAAACTTTATGTTCTTTTCGATACTGAACAATGAAGAAAGAAATGTTAATACAAACCAAAAGCAACAGTTGCAATTTCTACATCACCATTGTGAACTGGAGCAAAATAAAATCTGCACTGTAATAACACTGAAAGGGGTTTTGTTAGGACTAGCCGCTGGCATGCCTATCTGAGAAGGATATTTTGAAATAACATGAAAATCAGGAGGTAATTTGTTGCTTGAGGAAACTGCAAGAACTTTGCTTCTAGCAAGAATAATTTGCACTCTGCTTTGGTATTAAGATTTAGAGATTTAAAACAGTGGAGGCAAATATGCTTTTCTGGGGATAGCATCTTTTAGGAGACGGGTAGTCTGAACTAGCAGAAGGCATGCCGTGTAGGTGGTGACTTGTTTTTGGAGTTTGATCTGGGAATGCACAAAAAAAGAGAAGAGAAATAAGGGAGAAAAAGGCATTTTGTTATTGTTTGAACCCTGCTCTCACAATGCATTTATGAGAATAAGAAATAATGAGAACCAAAGCTCCAGTACAAAATAAAAGCCAGGGTGGTTGTGTGGATGGCAGAGGAATGGGAAACAGTTCCATGAAGCAGAAACAATTTTACTCCTAACTGTTTTGCTTATATACATTTTGCTTATAAGGGCAGGTAGTTTAGCTTGGTGACAAAATACTGGACTGGGTATTGAGAAAGGTATTTTCCCAGAAGGTGGTTTGAAACAGAAACAGTTAAGGAAGGAGCATCCAAAGTGAACCAAGGAGAAAAACAAAGAAACTCGTGGCCTTTAAAAAGAAACAAAGTAGTTCAAGAATAAGGATGAAGGCAACACTGAAACAAGTTAGTTTCCATTAGGAGAAAGTATGCAGACAACTGGGACTCATTCCTTTCTCACATAATCACACTAACCAAAATGGTGGAACTGGATGCTACCAGGCAGCTCTGGGGTCAGGGACACGAAGAACTTTCAGAGTAACAACTGTATTGGTTACACAGTGGTTGAGGGAGGTGTACATTTTAGTGCCTCAGAACACAAAACGGTTTATAAAGCAAAGCAAGAGATGGGAGATTGAAGGAGATGGACACCAGTTTGATGCAGTTCCAGCGTCTCATCCTCCTGGCAGCAGTGCTCAAGACAGGAAATATCTGAATAACTCTTCTGAATCTCTTGTGTTATCATCAGGGAATAAGAACAGTGTTACAACCATCCTTACCAATACTGGGATTATCAATCATGAAAGCGTTTGTAGATAGATTAGCTAGCTCAGAGGGGATGGGGTTTGGATTTTTGTATCTAGTAAAAATCATTACATAATTGATGGCTATTTCTTAAAAATAACTCATAACTCAGGAAATCTGGGTATTGAAGAAAAAAATAGATGGATGACATCAGCAGAAGTACAAGCTTTCCCAGAACAAGAAAGGAAAATCATTTTAATCCGCACGTCTCATTTTCCTAATTGGTTAAAAGAAAATTATGACATGAAAAATACCATTACTGTTATTAGGAAAAACAAATCAGAGCATCAATGAGATCAGATTCTTGATCTCAATCTATTGACTCAGATGCATCTGCACAGATTTATAGCAGGTGAGAACTTGGGCCCTGCAGAGTCTGGGAGTCATGAGCAATAAAGCTGTGCATTTTTTTCATGTGTGGCCAAACAAACACAGGAGGTTTTGAATGTTTGTTTTTGTCTGAAACTCTTAAAATTGCATCTTGCTGTTTCCTTGAGATTTGCTAATAAGCTGACTAAACCCGTGCCTCTAATTGCTTAAGATTCCCTGTCCCATAGCATCAATATTCACAAATGGCTACACCCACAAGTGCAGGGAGCAAAGCAGGTGTCACTGGGGTTCAGGATACCTCGTTTGGAAACATGAATCAAAGTCATTTGGATAAAACTAATGCTGTACTAACTGTGAATCTGGAAAGTGTAGTGATAAATGGTGATATCACAGATTGGTTCATCGTGGGTAGAGGATCCTGGAAACTTCAGTGCTGCAATGCTAGTTTATTGAATATCTAATCTAAAATGTCAAATGTATTTTGAGGAAATTTGGAACAAATGTTTAATTTTAAACAATCACAATTATTCATTAAGTGTACATATCTTCTCTGAAAATCAGTCAGCCTTTATTACCAGAAAAGACAAACTGTATTTCCACAGTGCCAAGTCCATATTGTGCTACTGTGTGCTATAGCAGTTCTGCTGTACATCACAGCAATCTCACCAAGTTCGATTTCTCCTTCTCTCCCCCAGCCAAAAAGCATGTGAAAGAAACACTAGAAGCCCTTTAAACCAATGCTTAAGTAAAAGTATGTTTTGGCCTGACACAGGTTACGATGTGGAAGAACTGTGTGAAATTCAATAGCCCGGGTTATCCAGGAGGTCAGACTACCTGATCCTGGTCCTTTCTGGCCTTCAGCTCTAGGAATAAATTAGAAACCCAATCTCCCCAAGTTTTAATTTCAGAGCAGTTTTTGTAAAGGGGGTTGAAGTGGAATTCCTAATAAATTACATCCTCCTTCAACATTAATTTCTCTCCCCGAGAAAAGATTTCTTCTAAAAAAGTGTTTTGTTCCACATCTTCTAAATTATAAAAAATTTATATCTCTTTACGTCTTACACTGTTCTGTGTGCCAGCACAGCAATTATTAAAACATTTTTATTGATATTACACAGCTCTCTATGAAATACGAATTAAATTTGTCATGAAAATTGATTTTTAATGACAGGTCAGGTTTACATTTCTTTAGTTCATACTTTTCCACCATTTTTTTCTGGCACTAGAAAAGGGCAACTGCAATATCTTTATTTGTCAGAAATGGATGAGGAGATGTGCTATATTTTACTAGCATTTATCAGCATGATTCTACTGATGAAAACAAGAAATTGTTCTGTTGAAGTCACTTTGTGGAGAGCAGAATTGGGCACATTGGCCCAAATCTTCCTACTCGAGGAGCTGCAGTTCCTAAATCTGTGCTTCGGCGCTTAAAGGAGTGCCTTGATTTTTAAAGCTGTTGAATGTGCTCAGCTTTCATTGTAGTTTTATAAGAATTATGGCATCCCACATCCCCAGAATCAATTTGTCATCCTCTGCCTCTTTTCCCCCATATATTATCTTTCCTTATTACTAACAAACTGCTGGAGGTGACTTTTGGTTGAGCAGACTGAACATGACACTGGATACTCAAGCAGTTAGCAGGGCAGGGAATGCTGCTTTTTAATCTACCTGTTTTTTCAGCTGCTGCAGATGAAAGGGAGGAGAGGATTTTCCAGGCTTGCTTTAAATGTATTGTGTTAATACACTTTTATGGAAACAATCATCTGACCTGGAACGTGCAGGAGCAGAGTCTGAGCTTATAGCCTGACCACGTCTCCTCCAGCCCTATGCAGACTGAGGACAGAGGCACACTGGGAAGCCAAATGTAATTACTGACTGCTCCAAGCAGTGTTATGCCAACCCGGAGTCAAGGGTGCTCAGGTAGCTTCCAGAAAAAAATTAGGTCTGTATTAGTGTAAGCTACTGTGGCTAAAACCTCCAGCTTGGCTAAAATGTCATTTCTGCTTCTCCAAAATAGCTGTATGTGTCTGTAAGACACATCTGTGCAGGAGCTGGGGGAGGGCTTGGGCTGACTTTCATTGGCTGATGGGCCAGGATTATTGGTTGCTGTTAAAAATGATCCCAAGCAAACTTTTACAAGGTCTTCTGTGACTAATAAAACCTGAGTCTTTGAAATGTACTACAACCCAAGTTGTTGTTAAGAGATAATTCTCTTCGATCCAGATGCTTCCATCTGAAGTGCAGTGCAGAAAAAAAAAAAAAAAAAAAAAAAGGAAAAAAAAAAAAGAAAAAGAGAGAGAGAGAGAAGGAGAATTGATGGAAAGCTGCTGAAAGCAGAATGGGAAGTAGCATGCAATTTCTCTCCCTTTAACACTTCATGCACTGGACCTGGGAAGTAGCTTAAAGCTTCCTGTGCTGAGTCCAGTGCAGTGGGAGCCCTGCAACGCACTCACCTGCGGTGTCACAGAGCCCATGCCATCAGGGGAGGATTGTCCTTTCCAGGCTGGGCCAGGTGCTGATACATCAGGATTTCATCTGAGAGGTGACAGCAGATAAGGTGGGGTTATCTTGCTTGTATTATAATCTCTATGACAGCAAATACTTGATCATAGGTCTGTGCAAGTGCTAAGGAAGAGCTTCTCTTTACATGAGCACCCCGATATTCGAGCAAAGGATTTTGATCATTCTCGGCAGGTTTGGGGTATTCTGTACCTGTAAAGGGCAGTAAAACCCTTCCCTCTGTGATTTGTGCTGTTTTTCCAGACGTTTTTCATCTCTTCCTGCACTCAAACCCAGTGGCCTGCTCATGAGCAAATGAATGAGACAAGGCATGGAAGCGTTTTCTCACCATCCTGCAAGATGCACCAAAAAGTGATGTAGCATCATCTCCCTTATGTTTTTAAAATATTCTCTTCAGAGAGAAATGGGCATATTTTCAGGGCCACTCATCTCTTTATTTTGTAAAAACAAATCCTTCTGCTCCTCCACCTGTTCTCCTTTGCATCTTTTCATGACCTCTGGACTTCACACTGCAGTATGGAGAGATGGGCGCATCGGTCGCCTCTGTGACGGCAAGTTGGTTTGTTTCTAAATGATAAATCATGACTGGCAGCCCTGCTTCAGGGAGCACCAAATCCTTGTATCTATTAGTGATAACTGGAAATTCAAGGTGCCTTTAGGAATCCCAACTTACATATCTGATATATCCTACAGATGGATTACAAACAGCCCCGGTATTTACTGAGTTATGCCGCTACGTCTGTCTCACTTATCTGTTTACTTACCCCAGCCTAAAGCATCCCACCAGCAGACACTGTATATATTTGGTTCAGAGAAGACAATCCTTTTTTATCTTCCACGATTTTGAAAATACATCAAGCTCCTTGAAAAACAACAACAAATAAAAATAATAATGAGGCAGATACAAGCAGTATGAATCAATATAGCACTATTGATGTCAACAGAGCTATGCAAATACGTACTGGCTGAGGATGGCACATAAAATCAAGCACTAACTTTATACAGAAAAAGATAGAAACAACACAGCAATATTAAATACACTTTTCAGCTAAGCTCAAAACGGATTGTGGAATAAGTCATCGTTGTAATATGCAATTTGAGAGGGCTGTGAATTCTTCTGTGAGCATGTTGCTTCAGGAGATGCAGAAAAATCAAAGCACAGCCTTGCAAGTAACATTTCCCCCTGATATTAACAATAAAACTCTAACACTGCCTGGCTTTAAATAACAATGCTAACCAGTTTCTGCAGGTTGTTGTAAATTCTGCTCTGCCCCAAAACGTCAGGGTTGCAACAGTGCCAGAACAAATGGCATTGCAGGTAAGTGATTTGTGTCAGCGTTGGTCAAGTCAGAGTTTTACTAAAGGGGTCATTATTTCAGAAACCATTTCTGCCTACAGCATTATAGCTCCCATCGAGGCACTGGCCTGCATGGACAGAGCCCACGAAGACTAAATAAGAAACATACCCACATTGTCAGTGAGTGTGCTCCTCTTTTCAGCAGAAGGAGCTGCTGGGCTCACAGATGTTTGTGATGGTGACAGAACGACACATCTTCTAATAAAGCTGCTGGCCCAAGCCTGGCTTAATAACTGACACATGCACAGAGCCCTTTGGAGATCTGATGGGCTCCTCCTAGCTCTGAGGTTCCAATGGGACCACAGAAATGGATAGTGAATAAACAAAGCTAGGGAGAAAAAAAGCTTAATAAATCAACAGCCTCGCAATTAATGAGCATGTCTACCCCGTAAGATCTTCACGGAGCGAACTTGCATGAGATGTATGTACACCTAGTATTCATTTCACAGAATCAACTTATTCACCACACACATTAACTGAGACAATTACTGAAACACTGAGATCAGATCTGCTACTGTATCTTGAAAAGAACAAAAAAAGAAAAGAAATGACTGCAGCAGCAAATTGCAGGAGTGTTAAAAGGCTCAAAGGGTTGTTCAGTGAGTAGGCAATTTTAAGTAAGGCTAATAAAACATGGTCACTTCATTACTCATTCATGAGAAAAGGCTGAGTTCAGACACTGTGTTTCGGTAGAGAAGCCGGTCTATAGCATCCTGTCTTTTGTTCATCATCTCCATCCACATTTTGTTTATGGATTAACCCATTTAGCATGCTGAAGAACATCCCAGTGAAGTCAAAGCAGAAAACCCCTCCAATTTAATAGGCTTCACGTGTGGTCCTAGGATGGATCTGTGCAGAGCAAAGAAGCCTCACGCACACAGCACTCGGTGCTTTCCAGGGAATGACCTATGCTTTTTTTCATTGGATCCTTAGTAAAACCCTGGGTCTGCTCCTCCTAAATTCGACTGCATTGTTCACTTTGCCTTTCACTTGCAGCAAGAACATAGGATCCAGAACAAGTGCCACACTGAGAGCTTTGTGATCCATTTTCTGGCTCTGGCGTGGCTCATGAATAGCAGTGTGCAGACTGCCCTGGTCATCTGGGCTCCACTCAGACCATCCATGGAAACAAGGATTGCAACAAGTTGTGAACCAGGGCTGCTGTGGTACGAGAACAGGATGCCTCAGGCACAGAATGCTACAGTGGGCAGAGGCTTTCAAAGTCAGCTACAGGATTTGGATAGAAATGATGGGAATTTTAATAGGCTTCCAGAACTCAAAGGTGAGTTTAAGACACCATCTCAAAGCCTCACTAGCTATAATCACTCAGGATTTTTGCTCCGGTTGTTTTCATCTATGTATCCCGTTGGTCATTACTTCTTTCTATTTTCCTTACCTCCTTTCAGGCAGAGATTATCTAGCAATAAAGCTTCCAGGAGTGTAACCTACTGACAAATGAGGCAGAACACCAAATAATTAAATAAATAAGCAGCATCAGGATTCATTGGAGGAACAGTGTGGTTATGAAGAGGCTGTTTTATGATTTTACTGATCTGGTGTACCTTATTTTCATCTTCTTTTCCTATCAGTGTTCTTGCCACTTAAAATTTAATCTCTTGATTTCACCTTTTCTTCTCTTCTCTGTGCCACTTTCTGTAATTAGTGTTCTTCCACTTTCCCATGCAGCTTTAATTTAATGCTTTTTTAAAATACTTCTTTCACAGAATGAAATTTCTGATGTAAAAAGAAATAAATTTCCTAGTTAAAAACAACTACCACAGATTTCTGTAGGGGGAAGGAGAGGAAAATGGACATGCACCATGCAGAGCCAGGATTTCCCCATCCCCTGGGCTCCATGGCAGCACTGCAGAGCCTGCAGCATCCTATCTGCTGTGCATCAAGCTCTTAGACAGTCTTGTGGGAGAGGCCACCCAGTTATGGCAGATAAAGCACCTTACCTCTCATAGGAACACCAAGAAGCCTCCTGCCCTGTTATCCTCAGGAGCCTGCACTCACACTGTTCCACATCCCTTTTTGAATATAATCTTCTACAGCATGCCTCAGAAGATTACAACACAGCATTTATCCTGGGCCAGCTTTGGAAGATGTCTTTTGCAGGACTGCTGTAGAGCCCCATCCCTGCCCCATAGCAGCCACCCAGCTCCCTTGTGAGCTGATGGCTGATACCACACACACAGAACAGCTCTGGTAATGCCACACCAAACCACTGTCTGGAAGTGCTAGGCACACTTAAGGTATTAAACATGGAATTTTTTTTTTTTTTTCTGAACATCTTAACTAAATAGGGCTTTATTATTTCAGCCAACTGTAAAATCACAGCATGACTCGCCAGCCAGACAACATTATCTTGTCAAGATCCCAATTTGCCAACTGTTGGAGTTTCTTTTTCTTGTTGTTTTCTATTTGCTGTTGGTTTATCCTCAATTCGCTTTTCATTTCCCATTTTATTGATCTTACAATTTTATTTTCTGCTTTTCGCATTTCACACACTTGCATGTCAGTGGTTTCCATTCTTTTCTTCCTGTGGTGTTATTTAATATGTGCATGTCTCCATGCTTAAACATACAGAGCCTCAGACTCTTATCAGCTGAGCAGAACTCCCACCAATCTTTCTTCTTTAGCTTTTGCTTGGGTCACACAAGTGGTATTCCTGCAGCTGAGCAGTGGGACCTCCTTTCAAATAAATCAAAACATACAAATAGAGCATGGGAGTTCCTTTGATAACTCCTCTCTGGTCTTTAAGCAAGTTCACAGACTCAAAGGTCAGAGCCATATCCATCACACTGCTGAGTGTACGTGAGGATTTTAGCAGAAAGCTTTATCCCCTCTCATACTGTTAATACATTGATGTAAAGGGAAGTGCAAATGTCAGGGATACAAAATATGCGTGTCACTGCATCCGGTGGTCACAGTATTTGTGGGTACATCTCAACAAAGAAAGGACATGACTGTCTTCAGGCTTTGGGATCAACACGGAGCGTTTCTGTGGCTGTGGGACTCTTTGGATACCCATTAGTTCTCTGTCTCCAGCATAAGGAGCAGATCAGAAGGGCAGGCATGGCAGCTGTGCTGTGTGGTGCCTCCCAGCTGACCAAAGGCCATTTGGTGTTCTTCTCAGGTACAGCTTGCACACAGGACCATAGCTGGGGGAAATGTACTTCCTCTTCCCAAGATTGCAGCTAGGAAGATTTTACACGCTGCACAGCACACAGAGCAAACACTGGCCAGTCTGGTTTTGAGCCCTTTATAATCATAATTTGATCCTTTTGTTGAATAATTGTCATTCTGATAATTTTCACTGAAAAAAAAGAAGCATCCAGTTTCAATGAGTTCAGGATTTTGATGAGAAGAATATTATCTGCTCCTACCTCCAGTCTTTGTTGTCTGATGGTATTTGTAAAGCAGCCAAAGACAAGTGGCTATTTAGTAATCTCAGCTTTTAAATAATAATAAAAAAGGCATTAGCCTTCGGGGTTTTGAAAACCAGTTTAAAAAGCCTAAGTGGGAGACAGATCACATCCTCTCACAAACTGTTCTCTAATGGTTTTCAATAATCAGCCCTGTCATTTCTGATAACTGCCTTGATTTTAGGAAATGTGGACATCACCGTTTTGAGGGTTCTCCGTAATTCTTTTTCTTTTTTAGAAGACCAATTTTTAAAACTTGTATGAAGTTCATTTACCCAAGTTAGCTCTCAGAAAATTGATTTTGTGTTTGCAGAGCAAGGTGGAAGTTTGGGGTGGAGATGCTGTGTTCCTCATACAGATGAGAGTTAATAGCTGTTCTAAGCACCACATGCATCTCAGTCTACAGTGTGGAGGTGAAGTATATTGAGGATCTCTATTACAAAGGTGAAACAGAGTGAATTGTGTTTTTTCAATTTCTTTCATTTCAACTCTTACAGACAGTGTCAGATGTTACATTCTGCCAGGAAGCTCTTCCAGAAATTCAAGCTTTGGACGTTGCTTTCCATATAAACCATAATTTTCCAGGACTGTTTTTCAAAAAAATAATCTATAAATTAGGTAGATGGCTAGACTAAGGTTTTACAACAACATATCTGTGACACGAGGAAGTCTGCTGGCTGATTTATCTTTTTTTTTCTTTTTTTTTTTTTCCCACAGCAGTAAAGACCTTCTTCCCAATTTTATCTTGCAGCAAATCCAAATAACTTCACTAGTAAGAACACAGTCGTACACCTCAGTTTGTCATAATATGGAAAACACTGGAATGCAACAACAGCTCTCAACACTTCTGTAATGAACTGGTAAAGGAATTCTGCTGTTCTAAAGAGCTGGATGCTCCTAATGAGCCAAGCTGACTTTTCTAGAGCTTAGAAATACAGTAGCAATAGAAATAAATCAAAGAAATTGCAGAGAAAATGACCAACCTTAGAGCAAACAGAATGTAGGGACAGGCGAGTCTGATCCTTTATTTATGTGATCAACAATGAAGGCATAAAAGTCAAGAGATGGTGGCCATACAGCAACCCCTAAAATCACTTCTAAGCACATCACTGTGCAATTTAAACAATCAAAATTACAACCCCTAAGAGTGCAAGATTAATTAAGCTGTGAAAGAAGAGAGTATTTTCAAAATCTAGTGAGGTGATGTACTTAGAAAATCACAAGCAGTAAAATGACACAAAATTCTGAAATATCTCCCTTTCAGTTCCACAGATTTTCAACCTCAAGTTCTCCAGTTGCTTTACTTAATTGGCTGCTGCCTGTAGACAAAAGGAAAAATGGTCCATGAAGCATGCCAAAGTTGGACAGGGTTTTGTTTTCTCCTTTTCATCCCTTCCTCCACTCTTCTCTCCCCTCATGCTCTGCTTCCCAGTAATAGGCAGTCTGGATTTTTATTGTTATTATTTTATTAGAAGTTCAGGCCCTCCTATGTTTGAAACATTCCACGATAGCTGAAGAACAAGTCAAATCTGACACTATGTAAAACATGAGCCTTGAATAGCTGTGACAGAAAGAGATTTACAACCTGAGCATGCAAAGCTTTGTGGTGTTGTTTTCTGTTAGCACTCAATCTCACTGTGGCTGGATTCACATTTTCCTGTGTTCAGCTTTCACCTGGCTTATCCCTTCAAGTATACTGGGAAAGCTGAGTTGAGTGCATTTCCTGCATGGCTGTCGAAGGATGGAGATGTGGGTGGTTTGGCTGGATTGCTAGAGCCCAGGGGAAACATCTGTGTGTACAAACCTCAGATCAGAAGATCTCGGGAAGAGATCAGACACTGGAAGCTGGAACCACTCTGGGGAAGCACTGACCTGCTGGGAAGTCACTGCAGAGGTAATGGTTAGCTCAGCCCAGGTAGCCCTGGATCCTGGTGGTGGTCCTCATGCCACACATGGAAGGTTTTGCTCATAGTGTCACTCCCAGCCCCTTGGTGTGACTGCTGCTACACTTCTAGTAGAGCCAGACGTGAGCTGTGTCCCATGTTTTTAAGTTTAGAAAAAGCAATTCCCTTCTACATCTTCCATCACTCTTTAAAGAGCAGCTTTATTTTCTTGAATGCACATTTAGATTGTTAGAGAACAGGCCAACAAGGGACACACTGAAGAGGAAGACTCCTTTGCACTTCAGACACAATACATGAGCAAACAAACCTCTCTCTAAACACTTATCTCCACCAATTTCCTTGCTTTCCCATTTCTCAGAGTAAAAAGTCACTTTGGCAAGTTGTGTTCCAGCAGTAAAGAAAATAAGCCAATACCGGTGATGCATGTCACATTAATAAAGCACCATAGAATCACAGAATCACAGAATCGCTCAGGTTGGAAAAGACCTTGAAGATCATCGAGTCCAACCACGACCTAACCAAACTACCCCAACTCTAACAACCCTCTGCTAAATCATGTCCCTGAGCACCACATCCAAACGGTTTTTAAACACATCCAGGGATGGTGACTCAACCATCTCCCTGGGAAGCCTATTCCAGAGCTTAACAACCCTGACTGTCCCTATTGCAGCAACCAGAGTTGAGCAGAGGCTGCCCTTGCAGGGCACCTTGTTGCATGGCCATGCCACAGCCCAATTCCATAGCCTGGTTACGCTTCCCTGCTCTCGTTCTGTCTCAGCAGACACAAGTTTTCTGGAGCAGAGAATGCTCTTTATGTTTTACATTTGCACAGCAGCAAGTACAATGCAGCTCCTGCCCTTCAGCATTAGCACGACACAAGTCTTACAAAGAGTATTACATATTTGCCTCTATTAATGGGTTTGTGTCGAATGTGGCTCTGAACCCAACTTGGCCACATCCATCTTTTATATGAGAAAACTAACTGAAGGAGATAAGTCCGTTGGAGCCCTAGGAGCTTCGTATGGAGAAGACCTATAGGGTGGCTGCAGGGCTTACAGGAAGGGCTTTTAGTCTACAAGGTTTGAAAGGAGGAATTTCAGAACTACGGAACTTTACTGGACCCCTCCAGCTCAGTGAGCACAGCTCCCAGGGAAAGCCAAGCGGATCCCATCAGCAGCCGCTGCTGCCATGCTTGTCTCAGGGCAGGAGACAACAAGGAGGCTGTCAGAGCCACCACTTGGGTGATTTTGACAAATATCCTGGTGGAGAATGACCCATTCATCAAAGGCAACATTCATTATGGATGAGGTCTGAAGGCACTGCTGAGGAGCGCTGTGTTTGGCTGTTGGGTAGCAGTGATCCAGGCTCCCAAGGTTACTACAGTAGGGGATGCTGAATGCCCAGCTGACACTCCTCTTTGATTTCAAGCTCCTGTAAAATCCATTTGCACACCTCTTAACTAGCTCAGATACACCCTGGATTAGTAACACACACCACTGCTCACCTCAGCTCCCTTTGCTTCCACTGCCTTTCAGTACTCTAACTTCTCCTTTTACTCTTGCTTATCTCAGATTTATATCTACCAGCAGTGTTTTCTCTCTGTGCAGCTCTCATTTCCCTTCACTTTCCCTTCCTGTAATCCTTATCCTTCTCTGTGCTTTGTTTAATCTTGGCTGCCCAATTATGCAAATCGTACATTTACATTTCGACAGGGCTCCTCCACCCCTTTTCACGTCCCTATTTGTAATACAAATTTCTCCTTGCTTCCCCCATTCTCAGCTGCCTCTCGACTCCATCTCCACCATGCCATGCTCAGAATGCTGGGCTCAGTGCCGACCCTTCCTTGGGCTCTGGTGGGGCAGCATGGGGACATCCTAAGCTGGGGCTGTACAGCACAGGGTGCCTTGGAGAAGCACACTGACCTCTGTCTTGTTGGCTGAGATGAGAAACAAAAATGTGTAATCTCTCATGAGGATGAGCTGCACTTGTCTGCCACCCATTTACACCCTCCTACCCACTCAAAAGAAAAAATAATAATAATAAATCATAGTGCCCTTAAAGATGTAATACAATTAAAAAAAAACGTAAAACGAAATAACAAAGATATTTAGGATAGAAATAGCCAAAACTTTGCAATAGCATCGTCCGCCTTAAATTGCAGTTATTACTGCTGTGCTCTACAGTGCTCTCACCTCTAAGACATTTAAGACTTTTTCAGTAGGGAAACATCAGTTTCTGCCTCCTCTCACCTTCTTCCTTGGAAGAGATTTGTTTCTGCAGACTTGTGTTTTATTTGGATAAGGCCTTATTTATCTTAATTCTAAGTACATCCTGCTCTGCGTTTACATTGGAGAAGACAAGGTCAGGGAAGTGTACATCTTATTTAGACTGGAAAGTGCTGAAGCCTGAGTGCTCCTGGTGAGAAGTGTCCCAGCGGTAGGCACTGCTCTCACTACTCTCTTATGGTGACCTTCATTAGCTCCCACATGAGTTCATTACCTCATCTCCCAAGAAAGCTTCATATCTGTGACACTTGGCACAGCAGTACAATCACAGCTGGAAGCACCAAAGCCATCTTGACTTGGCTGGGGCCAGGCTCACACAAAATACCATGGCATTCTGCAGTCTGAACCCATGCCAATGCAGAAGGGTTATCAGCTGGGTACCCTGCCTACACGTGGGACAGTATAGTCCCAAGAGATGACTATTCCCAAATGCATGGCCAGAAGAAGCATGCAGGTGCTGGTGCTGAACCCAGCCACATCAAACCACACGCCATGATGCTTTCTGCATGATTTAAATACATATGACTTTTTTATAGCAGGAATGTATTTTTGTTCTTCTTTTTCTGTCAAGCTTGAATGAGTGCACAGTGATGAGACAAAATTACCTTTGGTTTCCCCACCTGTTTACATGCTGGCCTCACACCCATTCTTTGTCATTTTCAACCCCTTCCTTAGCTGCTCGCTTTCCTTGGCCAACATAAGATGGAAAACCTTGCAGGGCTGAGATGTGGGTGGTAACTCAGTTCTCCTTTCTCTCCTACACCTCCCTATTTGCCACAGCATACATTTACCCGTCGAGTTCTGCTTCTCCCACCCTTTTCTCCACCTCCAGATAAAGCCCTGTTTCTCTCCACTCATCCACCCCTCACTTGCACCCTCAGCACGTGCCTTTCTACACTTAGATCCAAATTTTGTTCCCATCTCACCCATCTCATCCCTCTTATCTCCCACCTTCAGCTCAGCAATTTTGCCTTCCGTTCACCTCTTCCCCCTCTTCTCTTCCTGCTCATGTTTAAGTGAATCCATTATGCCCCACTCACCCCTTCCATCCCAGCACCCATCCCCTGCACACCCTGCTGGATCGATGGCCAGCATCCTGCTGTTCTACGAGCCGGCAGCCCGTGGCAGTGCTAATGTGCCACCACAAGTGCATCTCACTGCAGTTGTCACATCGGTCCCAGGGGAAATTACAGCAAAATGATCTACGGCGCTCAGCCCCGCTTTAATCCCGGCTGCTTTGCATCCCTCCAGAGGAGCACTGCTGCTGGAAGCGAGCGGCCTTTCATCACTGTGCTGCCGTAGCACCGCTGATTTCGCCACAAGCTCACTCCCATCACGTGGCAACAGCTCATTGCTAAGGGAAGGTGCAGGGAGCTGGGACAGGAGCGAGGAGGGCTGAAGCACATGATTAACACTAATGGCTGGGAGCGATGAGATGAGGCCGGTAATGGCTGCTTGTTGCTTTCTTGCTGGCGGAGCTGAGCAATAGCCATATGAGAAAGCGAAAGGTCAGATGCTGAGGGAAATGGAAGATACTTAAAGCTAAATGCCAGAACATCAGCTCAGAGAACGAAGGAAATATTTCCCCCTTTGTGCGTTCCAGGAAGGGCTGGGAGGTGTCCCCAAGGGCTACTGCTGCACAGAGGCTTTGCAGCTTCGGCAGCAACCAGCCCAAGCACGCTCTTGTGTTTAAATCTGATTGATGCAGCCAAGGATTGCTTGCTTATTGGGACTCTGTTACAGGCAGGTTTTCACCCCAAAAGGCCACCTTTACGTAGCTGCATCCCTGCAGGCTGCAGCACCAGGGACTAGAGTTATAGGCTCAGCTGCAGCTCATATCTTGTGCTGCAGGGACTTGTATTCCCTGTGCAAGAGCTACAGGTCAGGCTCCACTGTACACACATCCCAGGAGGCTGCTGCATGTGGACAGAGCCTGAGAAGCCCCGGACGCTGCTTTGAACATCAATTGCCAATATGCACCTCAAGGCTTTCTTGGGAAGCTGCAAACTGCACTCAGAGGGATCCCACCTGCGTGGTTGGGTCAGAACAGGGCACTTTCACCAAGACCTCTGTTGCCTGGAGCTTGAGCTGCTCACAGGGAACTTATGCTCTGCTGAAGCACAGTGAACAACAGCGCATTGCTAGGGATTTATTAATCGGGTTTATGTGCGTTTATTTTTCTGCAGCGGTTTAAGCAAATAAAATGAAGTAACCAGAGGATTTTTACTGAGTTAATTAAAGAGGAGAGAGCAGTTCCAGGCAAGCATGACATTAAAGACTTGCCAAATACCTTTTTTTCTGAAAATAGTACCAGCCACTTTAAAGGCTGCTCCAGTTCTCAGGCTCCAATGGAAAGTGCTTTCCAGACAAACTGGTTGGAGTTCCAAAACAAGTTGTCTGTCTGCAAGTTTGGGAAGGGAATAGGCAGGAGGAAAAGGGTTTTTATGGGAAAACAGGGAGAAGAGAATAGCTCAGATAATAACTCTGGAGTTCTACTTCTCCTTTGAGGAGCACTGAGTGTCAGCCCTGTCTGGATCTCAGCTAAGGACTGGCGTGGTGATCCGGCATCTCAGCACCCTCAAAGCAAAGTCTGAATTTGGTGCTAAATGTCTGAAGTCTGCTTGATTTAATGCTCTCTCGCTCTTTTCCCACACTTTAAAGCCCTGTCCTGCTGTGCCGGCTTTGACAGGAAGCCCAAAGCAGCCATCGGTTTCCATAATCAAGAAATTTGCCACAAACAGCTCTTTATGAAAATCAATGAAAGATCTGATCTGCTAATTTCTGAAGTAGCCTCCTGTATGCAGAGAGGCTCCACGGCATTGTCTGGCTCTCAAACGTGAGAAATGACACTTTGTATTGCTCACGGTGGTGCTAAAAATGTGTAGATGTGAAATAGATTGGGAACTCTGCCAATACAAAGTTAATGGAAGTTCTCATAATTTCCCCAAGTGACATTACTGACCTGGGCTTGAAATGACGCCAGGTCTGGTTTCACATCATCTAACATTTCACTAAATGTTAAACGATTGAGATAGAATTTTTATTAGGTATGCCAATATTTCATAATTTACCACAACCTCTAGATATATATTTTTCGTTTTACAGGCCAGGAGATGTTTATTATGGCCTTTTGAGGTGCATTAAAAGGGTGTTAGTACAAATAAAGCTCCCTTCTCTATCCTCCAGGCAAGCTGCAAAAGCAATTTAATACCAGCACACTGGATACCTGGTGTGCTGCTTTAACACATAAGGATCCAACAAGTACACTCCAATGCTCTCGAGGGCAGATGTTTGATGACTTCGAGCTGCTGCAGTGGGAGAAGGTAACACAATGATGCCGAGGGGAGGAGGACCTTCTTGCAGGCAGCCCACCAACAGAGTGTTATTCTTCAAAATGTACCCACTCAACCCAGCGGCACCCGCAGCAGGGAAGCAGGAGGTAAATTAGTGACCTTTCGGGCCCAGATGTTAAGAGAGTAGAATAGCTGAGAAATCTGAGGGCTAAGGTCAAGATAAAGAGTGCTGCATAAATGCAACAGCTGTAAGACACTGAAAAGGCATCAGAGAGTGCGAGCACCAGGAATATATAAATCACTGGGAGCAATTTGCTGCAGCAAGGCGTGCTGGTCTAGACAGCCTCTTTAAACTATTGCCAACATTTTCCAAAAGTACGTGGTTAAAATTAGGCTCCCAAGTCCATATTTAGAAATTGAAAGGCACCGAAAGTACTGAGCACCCAGGGAAACATATGGGCTCACAGACCCTCTGGAAATCAGGTCATGCGTTCAATGCAGAGACGTCTGTGCTGAGCTTCCCCAGCTATGAAGGGTCCTGGCCACAGAGCAAACCCCCCTTCAGTTCCAGCCTGAAGAAAATGTTAGGAATCCCTTCTAGATGAGGAGGACTTTGACCTATATAGAAAACCCGGCAGCCTGAGCAGCAGAACTAATGAAATGCCATTTCCCACATTTCTTTCCCATAGGGATTTTCCAATACCTGCATGGGGTGCCTTAGAACACGGTCTCTCCTTTAGTTTCCCCTCATTTCCACAAATCCAGCAGCACCTCTGTGTCTTTGTCACATCGGGTTAGAGCTGGCCCGTGGTTTCCAAACTGCTCTGCTGCTTAGGAATGCACACAAGGACTGGGGATCCTGCAGTTCATCAGGTACTGCGTGAAAGGTTATCGAAACCACAGAGCCAAGCAGACCAAATGGCTGTGTATTGTCTATGCATCTTCCACTTCTCTGATTAATTGAAGGGGTTTTTTTACCAAGAGGAATTCTTTCTTAGGATGTGCGTGTGCTTACAGAGACTTGGTGAATCATATTCTATCGGTTGTGGCTATTTTGTTTGAGCAGTCTCTAAGCTTGCAGGAACTTGGTTTATATTAGCACATGTGCTATATTCTCCCATTCGCTTTACTGAGAAATTTACTTTAAGAATTACAAACGCTGAGAAAAAATGAGAAGACAGATCACCTTTAATAGGCAGCATATGGAAGAAGAGAAAGGAAAAACCCAGCAGCAACGCCAGCACTTCCTCGCCTTGTGAATTTACTTTGCAAGTTTCCCTGTTTGCCAGCACACCAGGAGCAGCAAACAAAGGATGCAACTCTGCCCATCAGATGGGACATAAACAAACATTATATTCCACCAGATTAGGACAGAGGCATTTGTAAACACCACTGAGCACTCTGACCCCAGCACCTATCTGTGCTCTCTGCAGCAGAGGGTGCTGGGTTCAGAGCAGCAGTAGCAATTAATTGGCAGCAGAGACAGAGCTTTAGCAGATCTGGGCTCCATGCACGATGCTGACCAATAGAAAAATCCCATGAATCAATGAGTTCCTTCCTCCACCAGATCTGAGTTTAAGCAGATAATTAGTGTTCTAATTTATTTATTGCTCATTAGTTTTTTTAAGGCTCTGATCTTGTAAACACTCATGTGTTTGTGTTTATTGCTATGGTTTCAATTGTTGCATGAAACTGTCTCAAAGTTCAATTGCTGTATTTTTCTTTCCTATGGAACCGAGTCCTACGAATATAGCCTATTTAAAATTAAAATTAGGCAGTGATTAACAACTATTTCCCAAATCAAAAGGAAACAAAAAAGCCCTATTGAAGCGGCACAAAGCCGTACGGCTTCTGACAAATCTGCATGTTCTGCACTCCTTGTCCCATTGGAGCATCACTGGTAGAAAGAGGGAAATCACAAAAATTCTCATTTCCTTGGGAAGGTGTTGTTCAGTTTAAGGTATCTCTGAGGAAAACACCTTCCCAGCAATCTGGAACTGGTTTTCTCCAAGCCTAGCAAAACATGCTGCAGCTCATACATATATACAATTGTAAAGAGATATAAACACAATGCTTATTAAATCCTTGATTATTAATATGTTTATTTGCTAAACATCGCTGGCTTCAGCACAAACACACCCTGAGAACACACGTGAAGGAGCTGTGCTGCTCTGGGCGTACCTTCCTGCTCACAGCCCATCCTGCATGGGGCTGACAGCTGCCCCAGTGCTGTCAGACAGCCTGGAGAGGAGAAGTCCTGGCAGAAAAGCAGTTGGAATGGCACCACTGAAAGCACCATTTCAGAGGTGGTTGTGCTCAGCTGTCAGCTGCCAAGGCCATGAGCACACCTGGAGGGTTGGGTGTTCGGACACTGCTACTGACTCATGTAGATTTCTCCCTGCTGTTGTCTCTCTGAAGACTTTTACGTGCACTTTCTCTTTCCCATCCACTGTGATGCTCCTGCAGTTCCTGTGAGCAGCACCTACCAAATGTTTCTGTCCTTTCATGCACTTCCCCAGGCCAGTGGGCAGAGTGTGCTGAAGGTGAGAGTGTGCATCTGCAGTCCTGCATGGCCCTGGCTGGGCTGAGGAGCTCTGTGGTGTGAACCCATGTGACCCTGCTGGACCCTCCCCTAGGGTATGCAAAGCTGTAGAGCTCTTAGCACTAGGGACTAGCACCTCTGAATGACTATTTATGAGGGTGGATAGTGATAGGACAAGGGGGAATGGTTTTAAACTGAGATAGGATAGGTTTAGGTTAGATGTTAGGAGGAAGTTTTTCACCCAGAGGGTGGTGAGGCACTGGAACAGGTTGCCCAAGGAGGTTGTGGATGCCCCAAACCTGGAGGCATTCAAGGCCAGGCTGGATGTGGCTCTGGGCAGCCTGGTCAGCTGGCTGGGGGTTGGAATTGGATGAGTATTGTGGTCCTTTCCGACCCAGGCCATTCTATGATTCTGTGATCACACATGGGTCCTTCCTCTTGGTTAGGTGAAGCCACTGAACATGAGGGCTCAAGATCCCTCCGAATGAAATGCTCAATCCATTGCACTCAGGACTTTTCCTATAGCTGTGACCCAATATCACAATCTCTCCCACTCTGACTCCATGCCCACTGGTACACCTGGGACTGTTGCTCCTCTCCTTCTGTTGCTCCTCTCCTTCTGTTGCCCAAGTTCCCATGCTGTTGTGGTGAGCTCAGCAACCACAGGTCTGCTTTCAGCTCTTCCTGGTGCTAACAGAGCAAAAAGTGCTTGGAAACATTCAATGACAAATTTAGATCTCTTTTCAGGGCTCTCCTCCTTTGGCTCCTGGGATTCATCTGGCAGAATTAATTTGTCTGTAAATTAATCCACAGAAATGCCAGTCCCCCTGGGGACTTATTGATAAAATAGAAAGTTGCAGATAACGTCTTTGCCAATGTTCAGCAGTATCAATGCTGTTGTCTATTTTATTTCTCGCTTATAATCTCTTCTTGTCAGTCTTTTAGGTGGAACTAGCATTTTTGTCCTAATTAGACAATTACACATTATGATGCACTAATTTGTTAACCTACGTTCACAAATCTTTTAATTACAGCAGTCGTCTTTGATGTGCTGTTATTATTCAGCTATGGCAGTAAACAATTCAACAGCTAACTGGAAGGAACTCATTATTTTCTGAGAGACATTGTCATTATTTTTCAAAGTATTTTTCCCCTAGAACACAGCCTCAGAATAACCAGAAAAGAATACACAGGCAGAAACCAAGCACTTCGTCCCACCATATTGATGGCTGACGTTGAAAACATGGATTTCATTCAGCATGAGGCTATCTGGGCAGGTTGGGGATTTCTTGTTCACGTTCCTAACTCCAAGCTTGGGTGCAGCCAGAATGGTGAGGAAGCCTTGGCCAGAGGCAGCAGAGCCACAGCAGCAGCACCAGACGTGCAGCTCCTCATCATGCACTGCAGCTCTATGGGACACCACCATCCAGCAGTGCATCTTCTGCTTCTCTCCCATAGGAAGGCACTGCATGCAGATTTGGTTTGTAAGCAAATTAATTAGGCAAAACTATCAAAACTGTGGAGGCTTGTGTTTTATTGGCAAGAGTAGCATGAGGAAGCTGCTGTCCCATTGCAGTTGTGATGTGTGGGTGCTCAGTAAGCCATCACCTTCCTCGAGGAGCCGTGTGTGTGTGTGCATGTTTGCCAGGTGCAGGAGCCAGATCCAAGTGTTTGGATGCTCCAATTTCCCAGAGCTGGAGAAGACTTCTTCCTGATTCTGCATCCTTCAAAATCATAGAATCACTAAGGTTGGAAGAACATCTAGCCCAACCTCAACCCACTCCACCGTACCCACTGACCACATCCCTCTGTGCCACATCCCCTGGTTCTGTGACACCTCCATGGACAGTGACTTCTCCACCTCCCTGGGCATCTGTGCCACTGCATCACCACTCTTTGGAGAAGAAATTGTTCCTAATATCCAACCTGGACCTCCCCTGGCACAACTAAATGCCACCACCTCTCATCCTGTTGATGTTACCTGGGAAGAGGCTGACCTCCACATCTCCACAACTACATTTCATGGAGTTGGTGGAAGCAAAAAGCACATCAAGAGCCATTGACACCTGTCATGAGGTAGGAAGGGGGAAAGAGAATGCAACCAGACTACCAGCTGTAACACTACAAGTTCTTACTGTTTTCAATAAGCTATTTTTAGCCCAGCAGTTTACCAACATAGGAGCTCTGATGTAGCCTGTCTGCAGGAAGTAGAAAGCAATAGCTCTTACTGAGCACTAGAAAGTGAATGGCAGAAAATTGTGTTGCGCCTCCAAAGCAAAATCAGCCACCCTGTGTTCCAGGGCTGTGATGATGGAGGTGCTGTCCTCCTCTCAGCAATCTCTTTCTGTGCTGAACTCTTCCTGCCCTCAGAGTACTTTCCCTAATGGGTAATCTGGGCTCCTTCTGTAGAGATTTAGGGCTGTTATTTGCTGTCCTCCCCACTCTTATGGAAGGAGAAGGTGGAACAGATGAGGTAGGAGCACGAAGGAGGGCAGCACCCATTCTGCTTCCTGGGCAGTGAGGCTATGCTCACCTTTCAACCCTTTCATTTCTCATCTCCTCGTTACGTGCCCTCATGCCCTGCTCCCACTCCACACAGCCCAGCCTGTGGGAACTTTCTGTTCGTTTTGTTGCAGTTTCTAAATGTCAGATTACATCGTGTAGCCACATTAGTGTCGTTAGCTTTAATGTACTCAATGCCTAATCCACCAGGGCTCCTCTATTGACAGCCTGCATCTCCATTTGAGCTTGAATAAACTCGTGCATAAGATGTTATCAGCAATGACAACTGAAAAGAGGTCTATTGCTCTTTAAATTTTTGATGGGAGGCAAGCATCCTGTCATTTGTGATAGCATTATGTGTAATCCCACACAACAATGTGACAGTCTGATACTACAACATTCCAGCTTCCTCACTACCTTTGTAACACACAGGAATATCAGCACAGACAGCTGGAAAAAGCTCCATGTGAATTTCTAGCAAACATTCCTCATCTTTATTGACCCTTCTTGGGGGTAGAGATCTTTCTCTTTCCCCACATTCATAGGGAAGCATGGGAATTGATGCTATGGAGCATGGGAATTTCCAATTAGCCTTGGAAATTCATCACAAGAGGAAGGTGCTGCGTGAAATCAGCACAGAGTGGTGTGCTGATACAGAAGTCGGATATTGCGACTCCTGTTGGTTTATTAATTGAATTATGACTTTTGCTATTGCAATAGCTTAACTGCTTGAGGTCAGGCAATTCAGAAATTAACTCCAAGTTAATTCTCACAAGAGGAAGATCAATACACAGGATAAAAGATATCCATCGCATTATGAACAGTTCATGTCCTAAAGAAATATCTACTGTGCTTTTTCTTTAAGCGGACTTGATTTTCACTCCTTTATGCCTCCTCCATGCAGGTGTAATTGATTTAAGTCGATAAAAATCCAGTGGAGCAATTCTGTTTAATTTAGCTGAGCTGCACCTGCATAAAACTGGTAGAGCAGCAAGGACTGGCATTAGCATCACTGGCTTTGGTGCTCATAGCAAGGACCAGGCTTTTTTCACATACTCCACTGCATGCTATTGCAACATTAGTAAGCACTTAAGTGATGCCGACAGTTACCTAAAGCTATGCTCAATTGAAGGAGTGCATTTTAATATTACTCCATATGTTGCTGAACCAGCTGTCAGACAAAATGCGTAGGCAGGTGGATACCGGCCCCATCTGTAAATAGTTGAGGTATATGCAGTATTAAGACAAGGAGTTAGGCAGGAAGCTGCACTTCACCCAGCTATACAAGGGTGCTGGTATCCTCCAGAAGGACAGGAGAGCACTGTGCCATTGAGAGGGTTGGGGTTAGTCATCCACCACCAGCCCTACGGTTCTATGAGTCAGCCATTTTCATTTCTGTGATGTGTTCTTTTCCAGAGCTTCCTGAGGCCACTGCTGTGATAGGCAATGGTTACGTTCTTTTTCTTTAATTCACAGCCTGGTGATGAACAACTTAGGTCTGGAAGCACAACTGTGTGAGTGATGTAAAGTAAACACATCAGTAAGTGTCAGCTGCTAATAGAGGTGAATTAATGGTTAATCAGGCCACACATGTATAATTAGTTCCAGGCCCTAGGCTCCAAGAAATACTTGTTTTAAGAGAAATATTGCAGTTATTAAAGCAATCCCAACATGTTTGTTGTAACCAACCCCCTGGCTCCTCCATGTCTCTCAGAAGCCAATGGCCAACAGTGTGTGGGCAAGGATAGCCATGCACCAACCCCACACACATCAAGCCTCAGAGGTATTCCCTCCAAAGCCTTCTGCTGGGTAAAGGCTGCCCAAGTATGAAGTTAGGGGTTACCTTTGCATCCCTCCAAACAGAATGTTTGAGGAAGCCTCAGGAAGGGCAGGGAGCTGCTCCTGTTTGATGCTCAGAGTCATTCCTGCAGTGGTTGGCTCTGCATGCTGTCCCTATGGGGTGAGAGGGGAGCTGGGCTCTGCCCCCCGTGGCTCACAGTGTCTCAGCTTCATTTCTCCAACAGTACTTACCAAGCAGACATTTACTGAAACTGCTTAGGCTGAGATTGCAAAAAAGGTCTTTGTGAACCTCTATGAGCTAAATTGCTTAATTCCAGCCCAGTGAGGGCCACTCCATTAAAACAATCTCTCTATTTTAAATGTCAAGAGCAAGGCCTTTTGCTAGAGGATCAATAGACACACAGGAAGACGTATTTTCAGTCTTGCATTCTTCACTTATCATTATCTTCACTACTCTCCCTGTTTGCAGGGCTGCCCCCGAGCCATGCAGGAGGGACACTGGCTGCCATCCCTCTGCTGCTGGAATCCATCCAGAGAGAGAAGTATGAACATAACTGCCTGGTTTCATGCAGAAACTGCTGCAGAAATGCTGGAAAGAGGCAGATAGAAGGTTTTACCAATTGCTCTGCGTCAGACACAAGGTCTCTGAGATGGACACGAGCTCCAACTTCTCACTTCAACCAAAAAGGGGCAGGTATGCGGGGCACCTATTGGACCAAAGCTCACCAAGAAGCTCACTGAGGTCACATTTCACACACCACGATTTGTTCTCATTGTTGTTATTAAAAAGTACAAAAGGACATTGGAGTGGAGGAAGGAAATCAGGAGAGATGAAGACACGCAGTGAGTCCAGCCTGAAAGCTCCCTGCCTGCTGATGGGACACGAAGCACCACACGGCTCTGGTGACGCTCAGCTCAATAATGGATCGAGCTGGACAGCTTGTCTTCCTGCAGAAGATTAGGTGGCAGCTGAGAATTAAGATGGGTTCCTTTAAGGAAGGAATGAAATCACTGTTAGTGGCACGGTGGGGATGGGCTGGGGTTGGACTAGATGATGTTAGGAGTCTTTTCCAGCCTTGATGATTCTATGATTCTAATGGCTGCTGCTTGCTGCTGCTGCTGCCACACTGGCAGCTTGCGTGGTGAGGAAGGCATTTACTGACAGCATAACTACCTCTAACAGCAGCTAAGAGATCTGAGAGGCCAAAGACACGTATTGAACTGCACACAGCTTTTACTAGCTCTTGAAATGCTTTTTTGATGAGAACTTAACTTGGGAGGTCAAATAAATGAGGTAAATAGCCCTCCTAATGTGCATCCCAGCCTGACTCTAAGGCTGGCCATCCCACTTTGGGTACCTTTGCACTGAATTGTTAATTCTTGTGCTTTAGGTCTCACTTACACTGCATAATTTCAGTAAGCACATATCAACTCCGATGGTCTCAATTAGCATCTTTGGAAAAACCCACTACACTGTAATTCTTCCACCAAGGTCTATGTGGAAAACAAGTAGCATATTTCAAATGTAATGGTAACATACAAACAAGTGTGCACAGCCCCACTACATACACCCCATGCACACACACACTTCCCCAGTATGCTTGCTTAGACTTTACAATCTGTTTATTAATTCCTGAATAGACTCAATATGCCCTCTGGAAAAAATACTCAAATAATATCTCTCAATTGGCTTCACTGTTAGCATGCCTCTAATTAACTAATGTACACCTCCACTTGCTATTAAACAGTTCCAATTCTTAACACCAGTGTTGTTAGGTGCCAGCTATAAAAAAATTTAACAGCTCTCCTGTTACCACTTTTCTCCTAAGTACATGAAAGTGCCTTTACATATTTGACCTTTCCCTTCCCTGCTCCCACGTTTTTAACCCTTCCTTCCCAGCACAGCAAGGAGCTGCCACAGCATCCCTCTCTCTGAAGATTTTACCGTCCTGAAAGGAGGTTATGGTGAGGTGGGGTTCGGCCTCTGCTCCCAGGTAACGGTGATAGGATGAGAGACGATGGCCTCGAGTTGCTCCAGGGAAGGTTTGGGTTGGGTATTAGGAAATATTTCTTCTCAGAAAGAGCGGTGCTGCAGTGGCACAGCTGCCCAGGGAGGTGGTGGTCACTGCCCCTGGAGGTGTTCCTGAGCTGTGGGATGTGGCACTGAGGGACGTGGGCACGGTGGGGTGGGCTTGGACTGGGTAATCTTAGTGGTCTTTTCCAAATGAAATGATTCAGTGAGCTCTGAGGATGCAACCCCCGTAGTCCTGGTTGTGTGACCACAGTGAAAGCCCACCACACTTCTCATACGAGAGATATTCCAGATATTTGGTGCTAAAATATTCAAATTGATCCCCAAATGCATCAGGAAGCCCTTCACCAGCCCTCAGCCTAAAACCCACTCATCTTTTGGAAGGTGAGAGCAGACTGTGGGTTGTTTTCCTTATCCAAGGGAAGCAGGATAATAATGCATGCAGCCAGAAGTTGGCTGCAAGGCTGCAGACCTGCAGCACGAGCTGCACCCAGCAATTACAGAGAGTATCTTTGGCAGATGGGATCAGTTCAAATGTCACTGTTGCAGGGATCCAGCACCAGATCAGAGGCTAAAAAGTGACTCAGAGGGAACCATCCCCCATCCTGAGAAGCTCCTCGTGACCATACCTGCAGCTGGAGGTCAGGCAGCCCTGCAGTACCCAGATATAACAGCTTGGGATGGCAAATGAAGGTGGCTGAGGCTGCAGTTGCAAGGGCACAGTGCTGGGCCATGGTCACTGCATGCATTTCCTCTTACAATTCATGCAGAATTAAAATTCTGATTTTTACCCATTAGCTGAAGAAAGAAAACCTGACCTATATCCTGTCCAAGGGGAAATCAGAGGCAGGTGAGCCATTTCTACTCACACCTTTGCTGTGCATGTATCTAATGCCATCAGCAGTTTCGGTCTGTGCCATTTGTAGAACAAAACTGTGCCCTGCAGATGAATGGGTCAGGCAAGAACTGCCCCACAGGGCTGTGCTATTTGGCTGCCTGGTTGGAGATGGCAGGAGCAAGTGAAGAAGTGCAGTGTGGAGCCTTCTCCTTCTTACCAGCTATGGCACTCTGTGGCCAGACACATTCTGCAGCAGCTAATGGACTGCTGAATGTATCTCACCTCTTTGGGAACTCGTGTAACACCCCATGGCAGCGTGTTGCTGCTCGACAGTGCAAGTGTGAAAAAAACACCTCCTCCTGTGTTCGGCAGTGACAAAGCCTGGGGGAGCTGAAGGCTCTGGGAATGAGATCCTCAAGGCTTTCTGCCAGCAAACCAGCACCTGGGGGTGCATCCACCCCCAGGGAGCATCCCCAGCTCTGCTCAAAGTGTGGGGGAAACAGATGTCTGCAGTGCTGGAATGCACTTAGGTCCATGCCTTGCCCTTGACTTGCTCCTGCTGCCAGCATTGTCACCTATGCTGTCATTTAACAAAATAAATCAATAATTAGCTACTGCTGCTTATAAGCAGTTAAAAAGTGCATTATTTGTGGCTTATTACTTACACTTAGTACTATAATAACATTAAAATAAGGTAAAGTAGTGGTGTGAATGTCTTGGGAGCTGAAATTGCACAGACAAGAATTGACTTTGACATTAAAGGAGTGGGAAATGATGTGTTTCTGCCTTCAAGTGACCAAGTGAGCAGGAGGCCATGTGAGCTGCTCATGACACGTTGCAGGTTTTCTGGCCAGAGCACGCCGTCACCTCACCTATGATGCTTTATTTATGTTCTATTTTTCTTCTGTGCTGTTTACCTTTACCTGTAGCTGTAAAAGCTGGATTTGGTTTTCCCTGTGTCTCCAGCAAGCAGTGGTTTCTGATGCACTTTGAGTGCACAAAAGTCAATTACAGCCTTTTTATTTCCTATCCGTAAGGAGCACTGGATTATGTTATGGCAGCGATGAGCATCCGAGTTCTTTACAGAAATCTTTGCTCTTGGTGTGCAATTTCAAATCAAAGAAATTATTTTCCTCCCCAGCATCATGGAGGCCAGAAGAGGAACAGAGCAATCAGGGCTATGCACTGGGCTGCTCCCATTTCTGCAGAAATGGAACCCATCAAGTTAAGAAGGCCCAGTCTGCACAGGTCTGAGCCCCTACCAACCCTGCCTTGGCTGCACCATGTGGTGGAATGCATCGAGCTTATCCCAAGGCAAATGGTGCAGAAAGCTGCATGGGCCTGAAGAGTATCAGGAGTGCTGGAGGAACTTATCTGCAGGGCCAGAAGGGCTGGATTATGGTATTTGTGGCACCAAGAGGCTGATCCCACGGGCAGAGCCAGCCAGCCAGAAGGAGCCTCTCAAGCTCCACGTAACCCTCCATAGTCCAAAGCAATTAAAAGCCGGATGGAGGATGCACAGTTGTTGTTTGGGTGGGAGGAGGAGGCTGCTGTAAGAAGGAGCTGCAGCCCCACTCGGAGCCATGGCATGGGGCAGCTGCATGGTCCATGCTCCCCGTGTGCCTCCAGCTCCAGCCCTGTACCACCACGTCTCACTTTGCTCCTGACTTAAGCCACAGGAGCTGCCTTTACTTGACCAGGGCAGTGGTCTTACTGGGGGTTGTGCTGTGTTTTTCATTAAGGTGCTGATAGGAAATGCCTCTGTGCACTTAGTGGAGCAGCATTCTGCTGCCACCCCTTCCCAACCTTCCCGGGTATCAGAGGCCAAGTCACAACAGGGGCAGTTTTTTGTCCCATATCTTTATGGTGCTTCTTCCAGTAGCACATAAAACAAATTAGCCACTTAGGCCATTATTAGGCACTTATGGCCTTTTGATGTTTATGATTTATAGCAGCAATTTGCACATACCTTGCACGCCTCAGCAGCAGCTAACACGGCTCTGGAGGAACTTTGCATTGCAGCCACATCTTCCTCCAGCAGAGAGGAGAACTCCACGAGCAGGGACACCAGTGACACTGTTCTGCTGTGGTGGCATTTGGGTCCCCAGCCCTGGGACATCCCAGCATGCAGCATCCTGGCTGTGTCAATGGGCACTGCTGAGCCTACGACCAAGAGAAATCCAGTCCATGTGGGATGGGGCATTGCTCTACAAGCCAAGGAGAAACATCCTGGTGTCTTCTCTGATACACATCCACTGCTTTTTCCTCTTTGGCACCTTGTGGGAGTTGTTCCCCTTTTGCACCAGCTCAGAGCCATCAGAAACAAAGATGCTCTGAGCCAATTTGCCAGGCCTGAAGAAAACTGCTTATGATGCAAACTCATCGTGTGTGAACATGCCCTATTTCTTGGGGACATTTTAGAAAATTAAACATGCCGTCGACTCAAAAGTTTACCTTTATGCAAATCAAAATGTCAACATCTGGCAGGAGGGCTCGAGGATCTTTTCAGCTTGTCTGTAGCAGGGGGCTGCCTTCTATACTTTATTTTTTTTCCCAGATACTCATCATCATATGCATTCTAAGCACATCCTGAAGTCATTTTCCTAGTGAAGGCAAGTATAGAAAGCTAAGTGTTAAATGCTCTTCCAAAGCCACCAGGAATATCAGTGTTTACTTGTTTTCCGGTCTGTAACAGATGCTGGCATTCAACATTCAGAGTGCCTCTGGAAAAAGAGAAAAAGAAAACATACAGCAAAGATTGCCATGACAAGGTTAGCAAATGACAATTATTTGTTGGTAAATCTCTCCCTGCCTGCAGTGAGCTGCTCTGTGTGAGCCAGGAGCGTTGCTGTGCGCTGCGATGGGGCTCAGTGCCCCTCCTTCTGCAGTGGTTTCTGAGACTCCCCTCTCCCCCACATGCAGCCTGGGAACTGAGCATGGAGAATGTTGGCCTTGTCTGCATTCCATAAAGGTTCTCAGCCTCAGCACAGCTGATACCCTTCGCTTCCTAATCAGCAGAGAGAGCTCAACTCTGGATGTCTCCCTGGGGCAAACCTCTCTGTGATGCTCTTGGTGATGCTGGGAGCATCTTCTGATCTACTGACCACCTTCACAATACAGATTCACTACAGTCAGGCTCTCACACTTCATGTAGAGGTGCTCATGTATGCTGTGTGTACCTGCACTACATTACAAACATATTCAAGCTGATGGGCAGCACAGCAGAAAGGAGCTCTTTGGCAATGCCTGGCAATGTACAATTAGCTCAAAGCACTATGCATAGAAATAAGAAGCAAAGGACATGCACATAAACAAAATCTATTGTGTGTCCTGCTTTTTGGAATGAAGCACTGCGCTGGGAAAACATTACCTCTTCATCAAGTTTTATCTCTCACCATCAGTTCCTTGGGCCAACCAAGAAGCTTTAGAACACACAACTCAGACTTTCTCAGCTTTGGCCATAAGAACTGGCAACCTTTCCCTACAGTGCTGACATTTGTGAGCAAGAGTGGGAAAAGGCAAATTGGTGGCACCTCTACCTCTGCCATTGGGAATGGGAATGTCCAGTTCCCACAGTGTCCCCATGCTGCGCAGCAGCAAAGGGCTCAGCACTGCAGCTCCAGTAGAGATGAAAACCACCACAGCCTTTGTAGGCCACTTTGATAGTGAAAACTGTATTTTTTATCTTGTTGTGCCTGTAAATCTATAGGTGAAATTCACCCCCACAAGGAAAATGCTCCTTTTTGAAAAAGCAGTGAGTGAGCTGAGGAGGGCTCTTGCCCTTAAAGGATGCTGGGGGACATCTGCACAGGCAGGAAGCCTTTGGGCAGGGTGCAGAATTGATTTTGCCTTTCCCAGACACAAAACTGTTCTAAATGCTGGATGACAGATGTTGTGTGCTGGGAGTACACTTGTCTTATATCATGGAGCAGTTTGTGGGGAACAGATGGCATTTTGCTGGGTTGCAGGAGGTCAGCAGTGGCTGTGGTCTGCTTCTTCAGCCACTGGGAAACAGCTCATGCATCACTCCTCCGTGGGACCAGCCTGCACATGGTGATTTGTAACAGGGCAAATTTTGGCCTGGTTTAGCCCAGAAGAAGACAGAACTGAGCACGTCACCATTGGCTTCTCCAGATGTTCCTGCAGCTTTGCTGGCTGTGATGGGTGTAGATGATAAAGGATTATATTCTGGTTGCTTCCAAAATCACCAGTTGAAATCTGGGCTCGCTCGTGCCAAAGACTTCCCAGTCAGAAGTGAGCTGCATGTGTCACACAGGGCTTGGGCTGCAGGGGAACTTTGTTCCCTCTTTAGGAGACCACCATGAAGTCACCTCCACGTTTTGCTGCCAGACCCAGCACTGGAGAAGTATGGCTCAGTTCATGTTCCTCATCACCCTCACTCTTTTTCCTTCCTCAGACATTAAGGTCTGGATTAGATTTGATGCTTTTTTTCCCCAAAAAATTAAGGTGCAGCCCAGTGACACATTGGCTTTCCTCTGCAACCATAAGAGCTGGAAAAGGGCTCTCCTCTCTCTACCAAGAGTTGATACACAGAATAACATGACTAAAGGCACTGAAGCTGTAAGAACGAACATTAGGAGATGTCACAGCACAAATAAATGACAAGAGAAGATGAGGCAGGAACTGTGACAAGCAAACTTTAGAATTGTAGAATCATTAAGGTTGGAAAAGACCTCTAAGATCACCTAGTCCAATTGTCCATCTACCACCAATACTGCCCACTAACCATGTCCCTAAGCACCACATCTCCATCTATCTGGAACACTTCCAGGGACAGTGACTCCACCACCTCCCTGGGCAGCCTGTGCCAGTGCCTGACTGCTTCTTCAGAGAAGCAGGTTTTCTTAATATCCAACCTGCAATATGAAGGTGTTTCCTTCTTTAGCACCATGCTGGTCCAGCTGTTGGCTGATTCCCCAATGGATGATTTCTGTGGTGCTTAAAGGCAAGCTCCAGACCAACCCACTGAACTCACAAGCAGATTTTGAGATATCTTCCTTAACAGCTTTTGCAGTGAAAGCCTACTGAGGGGGGCCATAGAAGAAGCCAAAAAATGATGCTGCCCATTGCCAAAGCCATACAACGGAACACACACAGCCTCACTGCCACGTGTGCCTTTGGCTGGCCACAGCCACTGGCCCTGACACCACAGAGCTGCTGCAAACATCACAAACCCAGCTCAAAGAGGGGATCAGTATCCCAAGACACAAGAGATGGTATTGAGGAGCTGGCAGTGAGCACAGGCATGTGTGCCAGCCTCCTTTGTCACCACGCTGCATTCAGGGGAGGGAGAGAAGGCAACAAAGGCTTGTCAAGGGAAGAATAATCTCTCTATGTGTGAAATGAAGTTTGCAGTTGTACTGGGCTACTGGGATTCAAAGGCAACTTGTTGTACCAGCACTCGAAACAGAAAGCCTGGTGGTGAGGGATTCCTAAGATACGTGGTTGGTGATATTGTGGCTGTCTGGCCCGGAGGAGAGTGGAGTAGGGGAGCAGAAGGAACAGAGAAGGGAGGAAGAAATTGTATCCCAGAATAAACCCTCTTGCCTAAGAGAAGCAGCCACCCCAT
This sequence comes from Meleagris gallopavo, assembly GCF_905368555.1. NCBI lineage: Eukaryota > Metazoa > Chordata > Aves > Galliformes > Phasianidae > Meleagris > Meleagris gallopavo. The sequence goes on from NC_139424.1 coordinate 2,018,525, forward strand.
GAGGCCAGCACTCTGCTTGGTGTCAGCATTAAAACCAAGCGGTGAGAATTTTGCTGTCTGGTAGGAACCAGCATGGGACACAGCTGGGAACACGTCCTGCTTGCACTTGCTCTCTTTGTGGCTTGGACCTCCAAATCACTCAGAGCCTTTTGTGCACTCAGGTCCTCTGCTTTTCCATCCATATATCATAACGCTTTTAAACACAAATATAAACACGCAAAGCTTGACGCTGACTTCTCAGACAGGTTGTGATCCATTCATTATTTAGTTTCCAGCAAGGACAGACTCTGTTCCGTGGAGCTTAGTACAGCTAAGCTCCCTCCTAGATTTATAATCTACACTTTACTTTATGCTCAGGATCAACACGATACTATTTACAGCCTTGCAGCAACCCCTGTTATTCAGGGCTTCCAGTTCAGCAAAGCACTTAAGCATATGCTTAGCATCCAGACCACCACATCAAGCACACGCTCATGTTCCCTTGACTTAGTGGAGATTAGCACGTGCACTGATAACTGGAAAGATTCAAAAGAGATTTACTCAGCAGTGATTGTGAGCTTATGTCAACAGGCCCCGCAGAGCAGGAAGCAGAACTGACCACGTGCTTCAAATTAAGCATGTGGTCAAGTTACTTGCTGAAGCCCAGGCTTTATTTTGTTATTATACAGCAGCCAGAGACACTGCATCTCCAGACAGATCCTTACATGGAGGAAAGCAGCCTGGATCCCAGACTGAAGAGGAATGGGTTGTTTCCATCCAAGGGTTGCTGAGTACTATGGCTCTATGGGAGGTGCTTCAACTCAACACATTTAATCTCTTGGAAAAAAATCTCTTCTCTCTACAGTTTGCTTTAAGCTGATTTGGACCATTATCTCTACCTTTCAAAAGCTCAAGCCTAGTTCACTGCGCATTTTCCTGTCTATAAGCTGTCTAGCATCTCAGGTAATTTAATACATGAAAACTACCAATAGCCTCATCTTGTAATAACTTTTACCACAGACATAAAATTCACATTCAAAAGTATCTAGACAGTCCCATGAAAACATCTGCCTTCACTGCCCCAGTACGCCAAGTGGGAGACCAAGCTGCATGCAGCAGCTTCTCCGATCTACCTTTCAGCCTTTTTTCTTGGTACTGTATTTTTCTGCTTACAGGCAGCTTCAAGTAGAGACATCAAATACCAGCGTGCTGTCCACCAGCATTCTGCACTGTTTGATTTTGAAATAAGCTGTTACACGAGCCATAAAACACACGGAGCCAGGTGACCCCTCACCTTCTCCTGTGGGGACTCTTTGAAGTTTAATAAAAGTGGAAGTTGGCTGCCTTTCCCTCGCTGAGCAAGTTAATGCCACCTGACTTCTCTGCCTGTCTGCTTATTTTCGTGATGTAAGAAACTGTTATCCGTGGGTGTCCCCTTCCCTCTGTCAAATTTAGTTGGGATTGGGCAGTGGTTCTGGAGGCAGGTAGGCGCAGCATGAGTCCTGCATTCTCAAGGAGTTAGGCAGAAAATGATGCTGGTGAGGAAGTAGGATAACAGATGGGCAGAGGAGGATCTGTTGGAGGGACGGAGTTTGGCTTGCTGGTGGTGCTGGTGTGGAGATGCAGGGTCTTTGACCACTGTCCCTTGGTCCTACTGGAAAGCCATCTGGGAAACTTGAAACCCTGAGCTCCTCTGAGCAATGCATGGTAGCACAAATTCAGGAAGAGTCTGATAACCAAAAAAACTCCTTTCGGTTTTGAAATGCCAGGGAGCTGCTGAGGGTGCAGGAGGCCCTGATGGAATTGGGAAGGTCCTCATTCTGGCTGTGCATGGGCACTGCTGCAATTCTGGGCCAGCAGCAATGGAAAATCCAATGGAAATCACTGGAGCAATACAAGAAAGAAATACTGAGAGCATCTCAGTATGCAGGGGACACAGTAAACGAGCTAATTACTTCTGATGAGAATTACACCCAGCGCTACCCTCCCGCCAGCCTTTGTGTTTCATGCTTCCACACCAAGCCTTTGGTTTTGGAGGATCTGGAAACCTGGGTCATTTGTTCTCTCCCACCACAACCTCGGTAAATTTGTGAGTTCTCTATCACTGTCTGGCTCCAGTAATCTCACTGAATCTGTTCTTATTGATTTAGGAAAAGGCTTTGATTCTGCAAACTGCAAGCTGTTACTTGTGAAACTATGACAACTTGGTATTAGCTGCAAATCAATGAACTTTTAAATGCAGTCTAAGCAACAAAACTCACTCGCTGCTAAACGCTGATAAGCCCAGTTCTGGGACAAGCCAAACCTTTATCTTAACTGCCATGTGATCTTTTCCTGTTTGATAGTTCCATTTACTGTATCGATAAGGATTATAACCTGTCTTTTATGAGATTTTACCCTCCCTGGAAGCACTTGTACTACAGATGATATTGAAAAGGATTTCTTTTTCCTTTCACTCCAGATCAAGTATTCCTAAATACATTATTCTTATTCACCACTTCCTTTCCACCCCCTCCTCTGCCCCCCCCAATCTCTGCCATTCTCAGGGGACAAACAAAATGTGAGCACATCTGAGATGGGTGCAACATGGAACAGCTTTGTTGGGGATGAGATGTGTGCTGCAGTGGCAGTGCTACACTATTTCTGATACAAGCCAGGATGCTGTTGGCCTTCTTGGCCATCTTGGCTCACTGCTGGCTCATGCTCATCTGGCTGTCAACTAAAACCTCCAGTGTAACTCATTGGGACCAACTATGCTAAGTTTGGACAGTGAAAGGTAGATGGGTCCCATCAAGCTCAAAATCAGGGGGCTTTTTGCTGGTGACCCCATAGCATAAACCCTCCCCTGAACTTTGGTTTTCACCCACTTGTGGAGACTGAGTGCATCCCCAAAGTAGAGCCCTGCCTGTTCCTCTGGATGGCATTCAGCCCAGCCCAGCCTGAAGAAGCACCTGGCATTCTCATGCAAGCTCTGGGATGGAGCTGGGTGAATAATGGGAACATTCATTCCCCCAGGGGAAAAATGTCAGAAAACCCCGAAATGAGAATAAAATTGCCTCTTTGTTCTGCAAACGGTCATCATTGTGAGAAAGTTTATACACCCTCTGGGAATTCATTTAGTCTCATCAAAAGGAGGCTTTAGAGAAGGGAATTCTTATTTACCCCGAGTTATTTTACCAAAATAATTTTCTTGCTGGGAGGAGGAGGGTGAAGCAGCTCTATAGATACCATATAGCATCCACCCACTCTGAGGTGAATGAAACCTCTGCAAAATACTGCAGGAGCCCTGGGAGTGCATCCCCAAGGGTAGGGCTGCTCAGAGAAGCATTTCCACTGATTTTTTCAGCCCTTCCCATGCGATGATGGCTAACGCTGTAGTTTTGTACAAAAGGATTTAAGTTCAAAACACACACACTGTGTTTTGAACTGGAATCTGGGTTTAATGACATGTATTATTAATAGCTTGTGTTGTCTTTGCCATTGCAGACCTCACTGAGATCAGGCCTTGCTGCAAACAGGAATTCACTGCAGAAATAAGTCTAGCACCCAACTCTTGCACTGAGCATTTCAAGCATGCTTCAACAGAAAGCATTTTTTTACTCTTACAAAACACAAGTTACTGGCTTATGTGAAGAAGTTCTCTCATTTGTTGGTTTGTTTGTTTTTTTTTATTTCCCCAGATTCAATCTTATATACAAATTCTTACACTGAAACCAATCAACCAAGAAAATAGACATTATTTCAGCCTTCTTGCAGACTTTTTTTTTTTTTTTTTTAAAGCTTTGTGGTTTTGTCAAAACCAAGTGTTTGAGAGTCAAGCTAAGGCTGAATTTCTTACAAAAGACCTGGAACACCAGGAATATCAGAATTGGTGAGGAGTAACCCCATCTTGACAACCCCTCTCATCATCACTCAAGCAGCTCCCATCTGCTCCCCTTGGTGCATTTTCACCCCGTTGCTGTGACAGCAATGCTATGCACTACAGAAGAGGATGACCCAAGGCTGCACTGCACCAGGCTGTGCCCCTACACAAAGCCAGAAAGCCAAGTTCACAGCTGGATCTTAGACAAACATTAGTTTAAAAACAAACAAACAAAACAACAACAACAACAACAAAAACAAAAACAGGAAAGGAATGGGGGGAAGGGAAGGGACCTCAAGGATCATGAATCTCCAGCCCCCCTGCCACATGCAGAGCCATCAACCTCCCCATTTAATCCCAGACCAGGCTGCCCAGGGCCCCATCCAATCTGGCCTTGAACACCTCTAGGGATCTCAAGGCCCAATCCTGAGTAACTTTGCAGCTTAGGAATATTTCACATACTTCTTTCAGTGTAATACTGAGGCCAGATATAAACTTTTGATTAACGGGGGTCATGGAGTGCAACAAAAGCTGCTTTTAAAGAAATTCATTTAACTGCAAACAACCTGTCTTTCAAAATCCCACCTCTTGTATACACTAGGGATTTTTTGCTTGCAAATTTTTAAGTGCCTAAGAGAATTAGGTGCCCAACTCCCATTGAAGGTCAGCAGGGTTTGAAGGCTGGATTTGCAGAAATGCCTCTTGTGAACCACTGACCACCTTTCAGAGGAGTTAGCTTGGGGTGCTGGACACAAAACCTTTACTCTTCCATTTGTTGGCATTCTTTGCTACCTTTTACTATCAAGAAAAGTTTGAAGGTGATCCAGACATTGGATTAGGATTAGGGTTTGAGTTGGTTAGGGATAGGGTTAAGGTTAGGAGATACTGAATCAATCAAAGGCAAACCAAAGGCAAAACAGAACTGAGAGTGGAAATGCTTCTTACCCGAAGTTAATGAGAGATGTTTCATTACCTGGAGATGAAGCCATTGGGAGATAACCAGCTGTGTGAGAAAAGGTGAAGAGCCTTAGTGAACGACAGCTGGAGGAATGTCAAAGGAGGACTGGAAACAGTGGATGGAAAACATTCGTCAACAGTTCTCAAAATTGTGCAGCCAAACTGCTTGGATAAACTCATAAACACCTCAATATTTACCAAGGTCCTGTTGGTTTCTCAGGTGGTACTCTGTGTGTATGGCAAAGCAGAAGTTTGTGCTGGCCACCAAACCCTGTATCTCTCAGCACTGCCTCCATAAGGAGGTGTATGAGCACCTCATGTGTTTTTACATATTAATGAAACATAGAATCATAGAGTCATTAAGATTGGAAAAGATGGTTAGACAAAAGAATGGCCAATCACCAGCCCATCCCCACCATGCCCACTGAATGCATTCATTTGTTCTTATGGCTGTTTGGTTAAGTAGGAGGCCTTACAGAAGGACTGGGGATGTGGAAGAAGCCAAGACATCAGCCTTAAACACAGTGCTGGGAGCTGCTCCTTCTGCAAAGAGTGAGCCCCAGTGCTCTGGCACCCCGCAAACCATGAACAACCCCTTGAGGTCAGGCTCTGTCTGTTGAATTTTTACTTAATGACACAGAATCATAGAATCATTAAGGTTGGAAAGACCACGAAGATCATCCAATCCAACCACCAGCCCATCCTCTCTATGCCCACTAACCACGTCACTCAATGCCACGTCCACCCTTTTCTTGAAAAACTCTGAGTACAGTGACATGATTAGGAAAGAGTTGCTCTTACCTGTATGTTCAACATGAGAATTTCAGTAACGTTTTAAAATAGTGATCAGGGTGTGCAGGAGGTGCTGCATAGCAAAGCACTGTCGCCTTTCTTTGAGCTGGAGAACGGCAATTCTCATTCTGTTTTTCTATAGTGAACTGGCACTTACTAAAACATGGTTCCACACTGTATAATTTCTATGGCTTTTATTAATGCAGACAGTATAGGCTCCATAAAGAAGAAAAATTACCAGTGGAAGATAAAACTAAAATACTAGTTGCATTACAATCACATTCTAGTGCTGCAATAAATTGCATGAAGCCAATAAAGCAAAACTAACTGAAGATATTTGACACAAACCAAAAAATGAAATGAGAGTCATTATGCAGTCTGCTATAGGGACCTGCCTTGATGTAGTTAAAGCAATAAACTACCTGGGAGTAATTTTTACTTATTTTAAATTGCATATTCCAATTGCAAAGCCGTTCCTGGCATTTCTGCCACACTTACTTTACTCTGCTCAGGAAAAAAATTACATCTCTGGATAAGTCTTGTCCTATTAAAACTGCATCATATCTGCAGCACTCATAAGTCACTTGAGTCATAATATTGTTTATTCTAACATTAGTCACTATTTTCTGTCATAAATTAGCTATTCTCCAGAAGAGAGGAAGCAAGATTGAGCCAACACTGCAATTATTTCACGCACCCACATGGAATAGGTGAAGTGGCTATCTTCACTGAGGAATTATCACCATGGGTCCATGGGTCAATCATAACAAATTTATTCACGCCACTAGCCCAGGTGTCTTCAATACCAAGGCTTTGCATTCCTTTTCCTCCCTAATTATTCTCCTCCGTGGAGTGGCTGACCCACACCTGTGTCACAAGAAGCAAAGCGATGCCTCCTGCAATATCCAACGCTAAACCCTCCCAGCCATCATTTCCAGCTCCCTTGAATCCTCCCTCGCCCATTTGCATGCAAATGGCAGCCCAGTCCTATACCTTTTGCATGCAGCCAGTCCTGCTGCTAATTAATTGTCTGTTATTCTTCCTTTTGATGCAGAAGTAGCAGCCTTCACCTTCTGCAAGGAGAGAAAGAGGGACCTCATTCCCCTGCCCGTCCTTCAGTCAGCCCAGTTTTGTACCTGCATGGCTCATGGCAAGGATGTGCTTGAAACACTGCTGGCTGATGGAGAGGGAGAAGGAGCCTTGGGGCAGGCCATTTTGGTGGGAAACATTAAGCTGTGTTTGTATACAAACCCTTTTAGTTAAAATAGAGTACCGTGCCCCAAAGGGAGCAGACTGTTATGTCAGTGAATGGTGCTTTATCTTCAGTTAGCTTATTCCCATGGGGAAGAGGGAATCAGTTGCCCCATTTGAAGTCACATTCATCCTCAAATTAGAAACCTCCAGCAGCTATTTTTAAAAATTGCCTGTCGTACAGAGCTAATTGTATTGTTTAAAAAAAAAAAAAGAGAAAGATGCAGAAAAACAGGAAAACAGTCAACTTTGCCTCCTGCCTTGCTCTGCTCTGCGCTGGCTTTGCTTCTTCCTCACTCTGGGTGCCTTCATAAGGAGTTTAGCAGACGGATGTTTTATGTCGTGTACTGGGTACTGGCACAGGCCATAGCAGAGCATTGTGGCAGCCGCTCTCCTGGACACAAGTGGGGCTGGAGCTTTGCTTTCTGTTTGCTGAGTAAATAAGAGACAGAAATGTCCAATTTCACTTCAGTGTGGAATCAAAAGGTCTCATCTTGCGACCGTAGCGTTCATAGCTCTGAGCACAGATGCCCTCCTATTCACCTTTAAAGTCTGCATCCTTTCTGTGCTTCCCACGCGTCCTTTGCCTTCACCTCCAGGATGTCTGTCTCGCCTTTGAAATATCAGTGCTCTCCCACCGCTAAAGCGTGTGGAAGGATGAATCTTTCATCTCACTTTTCTATTAGGGAGGTTTATTCCGGGTTCATTGGTTAGGTTTAAGACATTACAAAAGCACACGCCTGGTGGGATTTAAAGATGACAACCCTCCAGTGTTATTTCAGCACAGGTAATGGCAGATAGAACCCTGTGTTTTCTTTTCAACCCCTTAGGAGGAAAAACTGTCTGGAATAAGGTAAGAAGAGATCAGAGATTCAAGCTCAGAGTATTTGCTCGTATCTCTACCTGTGGAGCAGCACGGCAGAGCCCAGCTTTGCGGGCAGCCCTCCTGCAATCCGTGCCCAGAGGGGCTGCGGCTGCTCCCCTGGATTAGGGGAGGCTGAGCCCTAACTGGAAATCCTGATCTGTGCTCCATCGTGTGGTGGGACGGGCTGTGCCTGCTGCCTGGACGCAGGACCACCAGAGCCACGGTGTGGGATGTGGGCTGCTGCTGGGGGGAGCTGCTCCCAAACCATCGCCGAGCCCATTCTGAAATGGTTACCACTAGCAAAACACTTTTTTGGATTGAACTGAAATCGCTCGTAGGAAACTGGAGAGATTTCAGTGGGGTTTCACATATATAAAAACAGACTTATGACAAAATCAATTAGTTTTGAAAAGCACTGATATTGTTTCCAGTGCACGCTATTGTTTTACAGTTTACTTGGCTGTAAACGTTCCAGTTCAACCGTAGTGCTTGGCAGAACCTGGGACCTCTGCTCACACTGACTAATGCCACACAGCATACTCCTGTGCCCATGCCCACCCATCAGAGCTGGGAGCATCCACTGTGGAATTCTCCTTTGCTTTGTTTCTTGGACACCTAGGAGAGCTCCAACATCTTACAAAGCCAAAGTCATCTCGTTTTCTGGATCAAAGTATCTCCTTTCTTTGTTGCAATGAAGCAATTTGACACTTTCGGTAATATAAACATTCCCAACCCCAATTAGGAAGGCAGCTGGTTTCAATACTTCCAGAAAGCTTTTCCAGATTAATATAAGAATATGGCCAAAATCACAAGACATCATAGGGTGGGAATATTCCCTCTAAGCAAGGCTCTTCTATCTGCTCTAACTTCCCACTCCCTGCTCCATCTAAACAGAGCAGCTACCAAAACCCCTTTCCTGTGGGTTCAACGGAGGCTGACCACCAACACACAGCCAGCAGCTCCCTTCAGCCCTGCAGAGAGGGGTTGGTGGGGAAGGAGAGATTATGCCATGGGATATGCCATCACCACCAACCCTGACCACATACTGGGACATCCAGAGGATAAAGCATCCTGTGCAGCTGCTTTTGGAAAGGGTGTGTTCTCCTCCCTCCCCCCCTCCCCAACTGAAGTTGTAGCTTCAGAACCAAAGCTGCAAGCAGCTGAAATAAATGCCAGCAAGCAAGTTACAAGCTGGGAGCTCACACATGAAGTGCTCCAGAAGTACTGCAAGTCTGAGTCAGTGATGGGAATTATTTACCTATAGAGAGCCCCATAGAACTTTCCACTGTACAAGCATTCTAAACTGCTCTCAAACACTACCAAAGCTGATGCTCTCATCTGCTTTCCATGTGCACTTCTCAAGAACCCAAAACAGCTGGTTTTGGGAAGACCTCTGGCAGCTGCTGTTGCGATGAGTTTGGTGGGGCTGTATTGGGATTGTGTCCATCTTGCAGAGAGTGGGAGATGAGCAAAGCTCCATCCTGATGCTACAATGAAGGCAAGGATGTTGGACCCAGCAGCAGGCCAGAAAAGGGCTGGACATGATCTCCGGTGCCAGTGGCCTCGTGCCTTCCTCTTGGCTGAAGCTTTGGCACAGAAAAGTGATTTATTCATTTTGTCTCCAGAACAAGTATTAAGATGAATATCAAAACATAATTGTCTCAACAATCTCTAAAGCTTTTACTTATCAGTGGATGATAAGGCTGTATAGCGATACGTTCATTTGTCTGTAGATCTCTGTAATCCTATTAAGCACAGAGTGATAACTGTTAAACTGTATGCATACCCTCATTTGTTGAGAAATGCTTTAAGACACGCACACATATGCACTGCTGCACAAAGAGGGGAGATGCTCTATATGGACAGCTCCAACACAAGGCACCTCAGGGAGCATCAGTTCAGTTCACAGAAGGTCAGAGACCCGTCCTGCACCACAGAAACTCAGAATCATTAAGTCCACCCACCCACCCATCATCACCATGCCCACTAAACCATGTCCCTCTGTGCTACATGCATGAACACCTCCAGAAAAGGAAACCATGTTAAGAACGTTGCTGGAGCTAAATGAGGAAAAAGAAATTGCCCCTTGTACCATTCCGAATTTCCTTGTGAGCAGGAAGGACTTTCCTGGTTCCATATTTTATGCCTGGACCAAGATAGGGTAGAGCTGCATCACCCAGCATGGGCACCAGTGCCCATGGCAGAGCTGTCCATGTGCTTCCCCTGCTGCTCACCCCCCTCAGAAATGCAACAAATGGGATTCTCCTCTTCCTGACCACCTTAAGATCAGCAAAGCCTGTTTGTGAAGCAACCAACACAGGTTTTCACCCAACAGCTACCTTGTCTGGCCAAATGCTTTTGCTCCAAAAGCTCAATGTTTGTAGGTGGCAGCCAGGTAAAGAAATCCCATGCAGGACTGCCTGACCCCGCTGTGTTCTGCACGTAGCTCAGCCACTTCCCAGGAGGATGGGGCTATGCCTCCAGTGAAGGTGCTGTGATTCGATCCTCACACTTGCTTGCACTGGGTCCCTGAGCAGTGACCGTGCTGGCGCCTGGCTCGGTGCCGTGTGGCTGCATGACATGCCCTGGAGCTGACATGCCACCGCCTTTCATCTCCCTCCTGACCTCTCTGCAAGCTCAAAGAACCCTGAGATCAAGATGCACACGGTGCACCTCTCTATCCTTGGCACTTACGTGGCACCAACATGTTGCAAATGAAAACCAACAAGCCAGGAATAAGACTCATATCTTTGATGCCTTCCTCCAAAGCTTTGGTTATTGTACACAGAAGGAGCAGGACAAGCTTCCCACAGCCGCCAAGCCAGTACACCTCACTCATGTACCTGTAGCATCTCACTCATGTACCCAGAGCAACTCATTCATGTACCCAGAACATCTCCCTCGATATCCAGACTTGAATCTCGAGTTCAGTCAGGCTGAACTCCGTATGTGTCTTCTCCCATTTCTAACCACATGTGCACGGACCACTGCACTATCAGGGGCTGGCATGTGGTGTATGATGGATTTTGGAGAGCAGTTGACTGAGAGAAGCTCGTGGGCTTTGGCAGTACTCAGCATCACTGGTTGCTGTGATGTTCTTACTGCCTACCACAAAATAAAGTCTTCCTGCTGTAGTACAGAGCAGATGCTTGCTGTATGTCCTTCACTGTGTGCTGAGACGTGCAAAGACACTGAATGCAACATAACACTCTGTAGCTGTGGTGAATGGGGTGGCCAGGAGGCATCTGGGGAAGTGTTTGTCTGCCTTTTGGCTGCAGGCAGAGGAGCATAGGCTTCTCCCAGCCTTGTTAAAAGCAGAGCTGAAATGCCAAGAAGTGATGGAGAAATATAAAGAAAATAACCCAGAAAGTAGCATCAGAAATATTGATAACTCAGGCAAATCACTCCTGTGGACCTTCTTTGATTACATTATCTGTTCATTCTTCCTTACAAAGTGCTGCTATCGCACAAGCATAATAAAACAAGAATATATAAATGGGAGGAATTAAGAGTCATCCTATTGGGACCAATTTAATCTTTGCTTCATTTAAAAGGAGAACATGGCTCCCTTATCTAATGTACATAAAATTGCTCTTTATTCCCCAGGTTTACATAGAGATGACAGATCTATATAAATACGGATCTGCTCTTTTTCCACATTCTATTGTGAGAAGAGCCCTCTTCCACCACATCCATCCTCTGCCCTGGATGCCTTTTAAACACGAAGTTTGAGCTCTCCCCAGAAAGCACTTTCCCACACCTCAGACTGAAGTTGAAATGCAGATCTCGATCCCTGCCAAACTTCTCTCTGGAGCTGTTAATGCTGCTGAGCAGGACCCCAAGTCACTGCAAGTTCACGTCCCTGCCAATATGAGCTCATCTCCTTTTCCATGGGACACGTTCAGAAATGTGCACATATTTCTTCTTTTCTTCACCTCCGAGCTGGGATGCTGATGTGCATAAATGCAAAATCAATCCCTCTGGCATCACGGAATTGTCTTTCTCTGGTCATATCCTACCTGCTACACCAGGACACCCTCCCAGATATGACCCCTTTGCCTTGAGAATATCCTTTGCAAACTGCAGCTTTTAGGAGAAAAATGTCCCCAGAGATTCTCCAAGGGAAAAAAAAAAAAAAAAAAAAAAAAATCACTGGAAATTTTCAGCTCATTTTCTGGAATTTTAGGGATGCCAGTAGCCCCACGCTCCCATAGTGCAACATGGCTGTCAGGAGCCAGTTCCAAGCTCTTGGAGGATCCCTGGAGAGTCTGGTAAGCTTTTCTCTGGTAAATTTTGAAGTCTGTGGTTTCATATTTTTTGATTTTTCATATTTGATTTTTTCAGTTAAAGAAACTTACGGGTGCTGAGCATCTTCAAGAGGAGAAGAGCCATAAGCTGTGACACCCAAACAAAGCTGCTGGTGTGCTCGGATAACCTGCTTCAGCATTTCTTTCTGCACATCCCTGACAACAAGGCAACGAATCCCTGTCTCCCTGTGTAATCAATGTATTTACTTATGTGCTCAACACACTCCCTTTCACAAGAAGATGGAAGTGTCAAGATGACCTTCTCCTTACCATGCTTTAAAGCTTTAAAGATGTGATACATGGGAACACTGGGTTCTCTGGTGACTTCTTCAGATTTAATTAGCCTGACCATCCCCACCCCTCAGCCTGCCCCATTGCCTGTTCCCTGGCTGCTGGAGATATCAACAGAATAGCAGCTACTCAAACCCTCCATTTAATTCAGAGCTTGGCTCTCTGAGATGGGCTAAAAAATAAAACAAAATAAAATAAATGCCACCCCAAAGATTCAGCTGCTTTTAGCATTATACACGAGCTGCAACTGCCAAGGAAAGTTTATCTTGGAGCCCGTGTGTGAGCTCTGTTGCTCCAAGTTAAATATTTCCATTTAAAAAGCAGAATGAACTATACTGTGGGACTTCCAATTGCTTCCTGAAATATTAAGAAGGAATATCTTTAAACATTAATATTTTGTTATAGTGCTGAAGTCTTTCTAAGGGAGAATTTTTTTTTAGAGCCATTCATTTTTCTCTGCATAATTGGAATCTCTGATGTATGCATGCACCCTCTGGTTCCAAGAGCCACTTTACAACTCGAACCCTCCCTCCAAAGCAATCAATAAGAATTGCTCTTTAGCCTCTTGTGATATGTGCACTGTGATGTTCCACATCCACAAGGAGCCTAAAAGCTGGGGGGCTGTTGAAGGCCATGGCCACATTGCCTTGCTTCTTTTGGTGCTTCTGCACCCACTGACAACAGCTGAGCCAAGGAGGTGGGGACTTTCCCATTGCCCATCTCAGACAGATGCCCCAAACCACCACAGCATCCATGCTCCCCAATGCAGGAGAAGCAGCCATTGAAATGGCAGACCAGGAAAGCAGATTTAATACCACTAGCATGGCAAGGGGAAAAGGGAAAGGAAAAAAAAAAAAACAAAAAAAAAAACAAACAAAAAAACCCCAACAAACCAACAACAGGAAAAAAAAGAAAAATGATGTTGCTTCCAGGCCATTTACATGTTCATTTCTCAAGAGAATGTGACACTTTATCCCTTTTTTCAAATTAACTTTTGTGTCACATGCAGAATAAAAAGAGTCGAGAGACAGGAGCTGAAACATCGTGAAATAAAAGACTGCAAGCCTGCATGCACAGAGCATATGTTTGTGATCTATAGGAGACAGGGGAGGGAGGGGGAGTGGAGTCCTGCTACGTCAACCATTGTTCAGCAGCTTGGTATGTTGGCTTAATCTCACAAGGTCTCCCAGAGGTCCCTTCTTCCAGATTTTTTTCTCACCCCCTTTCAGGGCAAACAAAGTGCTTTCCTGAGCAGGCAGCTTGAGCTGCTTAACCGTTCGCATGCTAGTGGTGAGCTGCTGAGGGGTTGGGGGTCGTTAGCATGGGGCCATCCCAGCCAGCGGGCAGCCCCAGCACATGGCTGCATGTCCTTCCTCATGGACCATCACGGGGCAGGTGGGTGTTGGTGGCCCTTTTGCCTGGAAGTAGGTAAGCAAAATACGGTGGGAAGACACTGAGGAAGAGAAAAGAGGATTTTAGTATGTTGTAAGCAAGCTGACATTGTATGACACTTGGCCAACATCATGGTTGTGCTTAAGCTTGGATTCCACACCAGCTGCATTCACAGCATCCTGCCAAGCCCCACATTTTTTCTTTCTTTGGCCAACCACATGGCCTTGTCACACCTTGTGGAGGTCTCTCATGGTTGTTAACCTTTACTTGGAGAACAGACACTGGGCAATGGGACAACCTGCCCTCAAATCTGCTTTCTGAAATGCGTGGCTATTGCTACAGTGGGCAGCCAAACCCAAACCTGACTATGGGAGGCAGAGGAAGGTCAGCAGTGAGTTCTTAGCCCCTGGCAGAGGAGGAGGATATAGTTGGTATTAATTAGTTATGTAGCTTTTGCCTTTCTGACTTTCATCTCTTTGCTTTGTTTTACAGTTTTAATTGGTTTAACAGCCTTTTGCTGTCACCAGGATTCCTGTAATTGTTAGGCTAACAGAGTGCAGGTGGCAAAGCAGAGGCACCAACATCACCAAAAGAGATGTGGGAGGAGATATGCTGCCTGGCATGCTGCTGCTCAAGGTCACAAGAGCTACAGTCACCGAGCAGGCTCTGCTTTCACCCACACATATTAATCTAGCTTCTGTACTGAAGACTTAACTTGTATTGAGAAGACACTGATGAACTGAATTCTCTTTTCTTGCTGGTTACAAGGAGTTTTGCCCAGAGATTTTCTTTCAGGGAACAGCAAGAGTCAAAATTCATGGCACAAAGACCTTCCACACAAGTGGAGAGTGGGTATTCCCAGGACGTGATCTCGTCACCTCGTGTGGACACATCACACTGGATGAGAGGTCTCACATCCCACAGTGCCCATTCCTCCCCACTGACAACAGAGAATGTAGGATTGCCCTGAAAGAGTGACCCTGCTTCGCAAGACCTCAGCCCAGACTTGGTTCACCAGGAAAAAATATAAGCAAAATAGGATTACTTTCACTATTCAAACTGAAGAAGTTTGTGGAAAAATTCCATTCTTGAAGGAGAAAATGTACCCACCACAGCAATTTTTTACTTGGACATTTCAACTCCTTGTTTGTAAAAGGTAGAAAGAAAGGAGGCCATGGCTGAACCTTGTCTTTTCCATGAGCTGCAGTAAATAGGGACAGGGCTTAGGGTATGGAAAATTGGATGGGGATAACAGGGTCCTAATGCCCCTCATCTCAGGCCATCCAGCTGCTCAGAAGATGACTAAGGGACACTCCAGGTCTCTGGGCCCAGATGTGATGGTCTGCCTGCACCTGGGATCCACACTGCTTCCATCACACTGCTCTGGGAAACAGCCCAAGCCCTGCCCCAAGGAAATCACAGCTCTCCTCATGAAAGCAGCAAGGAAACACTTTCTTCAGATCAAGTTCGGCTCCTAATCAAAGACAGCTACTAAGATAAACTCCGAGTTTAAACAAGGTCTTAATTCCACAAAACACTCCTCAGTTGAGCTGTTCCACAGGAGTGGGCAGTGTCAGAGCAGCCAGAAGCAGCTGGCTATGCTGGCTGGGCTCTGTGTGCCTGCCCCACACCGACCTGCTTCCCTCACCCATGTGGGGCAGAAAGCTGTTTGCTTCTTCACCTGCTAAAAATATCCAAGGCTGGAAGTTGAAAGAAATTAAATATTTAGCAGTTGCGTAAAGGCACCTTGGGATGAAAGCATTATGGATACAAAGCTGTCACCTTATTCCTTCATCATCATCTTTTTTATACAGCAGACTTGTCTTTTTGGCAAGGCAACTTCTCTGTTTCAAACCAGCCTCATAAATCTCATTAGGATGCCTTTTCTAAAGCCATCAGTGCAAGAATGCAGAATCGCACACTGCATGGACACTACTCCAAGTCTCTCCATAGGAGCTCACTGGACATTGCCCATCAAGATGTCCCACACTGCCTCCTGAGATACCTAACGTGAGACCAACACACAGACCTTGCTTCACAGAAAGGCTTCTGCTGATTTTAAATGTGCCCTGGGTTATTTCATATCCAGAGTTCCCTCATGTTACCAACACAACCAACCAAACCCACGTGCTGATAGCACAGCAGGCTTACTGCCCACCCCATGTGAGCTTGGAGGACTTTGACATACTGTCATAGCAGTTTCCCTCTCTTATAGCACAACCAATTGCGTTTTGTGTTGGCTTTGCTCTCCTGTGCACACTTTCCCTTTTCAAGCACTCTGATTCTTGTTGTTTACGTGGATGGACAGGGAGGTGCCATGCTGCACCTTACAGACATCCCATTTTGCCCACCCACACATACTGTTTTACAGGCAACTGCTTTCCTAACCAACACAATTTAGCTCTTTAGAGCTAAAAATGGCATCTTCACACCAGATGCAGGTTTGCTAGAGATTAAATTTTTAAAGCAAGCTCAGTTCCCTCTCCCTGGAGCTTGCTGGTCACACATGGATTAAATTGGTTCAGAAACAAGGTTATGGAGGCACAGTGTTTGCTCTGGGGAACAGCTCTGTTTCCTTCATCCCTACTTGCTACACACCAGCCACTAAGGCAGCAAGAGCTTGGACATTAAAGGGAGAAAAAATCCCACCGTAGGGCTTGGGTAGGAATCCTGCTTTGGCATGTAAAATCCCCCATTTTTTTCCCATGCTTCAGCCCCAAAGCATCACTCAATTCTTTTAGTTATGCCATTCTGTTCTGTGCACACAAAATGCTCCCATGCTCAGCAGTGGATGCCCACATTTCCATCCATAGCAGCATACCCACATCCATGTAGGGCTGCAGTGCACAACTTGGCTGGGAAAGGCTGCACGGTGCAGCTCATGGCTACACCATGCATCACATCTTGCTGGCTCCTTGCAGTCTTAAGTTAGCTGAGTCCAATGAATATTTCAATAGGCTCTGCCTGCCCAGGATACTATTAATTTTGGAGTCCCTATAATCCAATTCCTTTTCCTCCAAGTGGGTGGTGATTATTAATTTCACAAGCTATGCTTCCACCAGTTTCTTCCTCGTCCCTTGTGGCTAAGGAATATTAATCCACATTCATACTGTCATTCAGCTGCCCAGGAGACTCTGGTGTGAATAGTATTATTGTTAATATCATTGCTTCACACGTGGTTAAAGCAACGTACAGGCACACAGACAGGTTGCAAAGGTCATTTGCAGAATAGCACCTCAATACTCACAGCAAAAGATGGGTCTGCTTTTTTGTGGAGGGTTGTCCACCTTTGGGACCTCCTGGTGCTGACTGAGCCTTGCCAGGGCATAGATATTCCCCCGGGAGGTCAGAAAGGAGCAGCCTTGTTCCCACCCCTGCAGCCAGCATACAGCAAATACTGTTGTCCTCCCTCTGGGGGAGGTGGAAAAGGGAAATAAAAAAAGGTCCAAACACAATCCTTGTGCTTAAATAAACAAAATAGTCAGCGTTCAGGAATGTAATCGTTTCAGACACCTCCACCTTATTATCAAATTTCCTTGAAATTAAGCAATTCATTTTGAGTTCTGCTGAACGGGTGAAGAGAGGATGAGGGCAGCTGCAGAAGGGTTTACACAGACAGACATCTCTCGGAGTGATCTGACCCCATATCACAATCTTCTTGAGCATGGGGAGGTAAGTGGCAGAAAGATAAGGAGGAAAAAGCGAAGCCAAGAAATGCAGTATTATTTATAATTGCCCCAGAGGGCTTCCAGGGTCCTCAGGTCCTGGACCTTTGGGAGCCTGAGCGTCCCAACCCAAAGCTAACACTATGCCAGGCAATGGGCTCATTAACCCCATTAACCTGGATGAGATGTTTGCAGGGTTCCCAGGAAGATGTGCTTCAGGGAACTTGCTAGAAGGCAGGCCAGAATCAGAGCAGAAGGCTGCAGAGGTGCTGCTTCCACCTCCAAAGAGCAGCTGAACTCTGCACTGCTCACTCACACCTCCAGCTAAGCCAAACATGCTTTTACCCCATGCCTTTATTTTGACAAATGAAGCTGATGGGGATGACTCTGCTGCTGATCTTAGTGTTTCACACACAATGCCCTGCTCTAAACGAGCTTATTACAATTCATGCATGCTGCAGATTAATGGTAGGTGGAAAAAGGAAAAATATAAATTCTGACATGCATGCTGCCTTGCAGCAATGGGCAGCCCATTGCTCTTCATCCCCAGCACAGTGACCTTCGCTGTGCAGCAGCAAGTCCTGCTGGGACCTGTATCCAGGAACAGGGCAGGGTGCTGCAGTGCATGCTGCAGTGCATCACAGCCAGCACTGCCACCAATTTTACCTCTGTAAGCTCTCTGCACGCTCTTTACAGCTATAGGAGATCATTTTTTCATACAGCAGGAGGAGGAAACCAATGCACTGACAGTCATGCCTCAAACTTCTCAGCACTGTGCTGGCACGTGTTTGGAGCTCTGCATTTGCACAAGCAAAATCTTATAGCTTCCTTGCGTTTTTAATTAGTTGGAAATAGAATTAGTAAGAGCCCAGGTCCTGTTCTTTCCCTTGCCATCATGGTGGTTTCAAAGAACATTCAGCAATATGGCGATAAGAACTTTATACATATAAATACATATAAGTTCACTGTCCTGGCAGAGTCTGGGCATTGGAATGATGTCCACACATAGCACACAGCGTATGTTTGTGAAAAAGAGTAGGGATGAATGAGCAGGGAAATCTTCTCCCCTTAAATTGTGATTTGCTGCTGAGTTCAGGAACACAACTGGACATGGGGAACTCCTATTCTGCAGCCAAGAATACTTGAAGTAGTCAGATGGCTTTCAGAAGTGATTTAAAGCCCCAAACCACTCTTTTAGGAGTTAATGCACAATGCCCCACCTGTATTTAGGCTCTTCTATATCTGAGTGACATCTCAATAGCATCTGAAGTTGTTCAGGGTGGACAAATGGCAAGGAAAAAGGAAAGTATGCCCATAGTGCCTGTAGAAACACTCCTGTGGTACAAGGGAAAGCCAAGCATTCAGTCTGTGATCTTCTTTGGAAAGATTATTTGGCAAAGCAAGGAACCTCTAAGCTGTGCCTGGATCTCTGAAGGGCATATTTCAGGTTGCCTTTTGCAAACTGGTGCCTCCCACAGCTGTAATGGGGCTCAACCTAATTCAGGAGTCCTGAAGTGGGGACAGTGCTGGGGCTGGTTGTACAGAGAGCCTTTCTTCTTGTCCAGGAATGTGCTAAATCTCCCTCCAAAATGACACTGCCATTCATTAGAGAGATCTCAACATGTCCTTAAGTGTTGGCTGTGGAGATGTTTAAGCAGGTGATCATTACTTGTACATGTAAAATGCAATAAAAAGGAAAAATTAAGCCAAGAGTGATGATCTCACTCACTTTTATTAAGGGAGCCATTAATTCTGGTCTGACATGGGCTGATAAAGGCCTGCTCTCCTACAAGCACTGCTGTGGTCTGAAGGTGTCTGGTTCACTAGTCTCCTCCCAGGGATGTTCTCCTGTATCAGTCTTGTGCTGTTTGTGGAGTGAGCCAAGATTTTGCCTGCCTCCATGCAGCAGCAGAGCTGGGTGAGCCAAAGGGACTGTGAGGAGCTCTGTGCCCACGTTTCAACTAGCTCCTGCCCTAGGAGCACTTTCATAGTGCTCAGCCAAGACCATAGCTGTGTTTGGGGTCCTGGAGTGTGTCCAGAGAAGGGTAATGGAGCTGTGAGGGCTCTGGAGCACACATCTGACGGAGAGCAGCTGAGGGAACTGAGATGGGTCAGTGTGGAGCAAAGGAGGCTCAGGGGAGACCTCACTGCTCCCTACAACTGCCTGAAAGGAGCTGGTGATGAGAGGGTTTTGCCTCTGCTCCCAGGAAACAGTGATAGGATGAGAGGTGATGTCCTTAGGTTGCACCAGGGGAGGTTCAGTTTGGATATTAGGGAAAGATCTTTCTCAGAAAGAGTGGTTGGGCAATGGCACAGCTGCCCAGGGAGGTGGTGGAATCACCATCCCTGGAGGTGTTCAAGAATTGTGGAGCTGTGGCACTGAGGGATGGGGTCAGTGGGCATGGCGGGGGTAAGTTGGTGGTTGGAGTAAATGATCCTAGAGGTTTTTCCCAATCTTTATGATTCTATGATTCTTATAGGAATATTCATGCTTGAGTCTAAGATAGATGATTGGCCAGAGATGACCTTGAGCACACAGATGGGACCATGATACATGGCTGCTGCTTGTGACTTGGAGCTGATGGTCCCTTCCCACTGCACACTGTGCACCCACTGCCCCATTTCACTGGCTAAAGGCACACAGTCAGGCCCTTTCATGGAATTTTAGTGCTCTGGGGCAGCCCTGGACACATATTCAATCGGTTAGCCTACATATCAGCCTCCAGCTGAAGTGCCCTACAGTAGCATTTTGAAAATGTATCCTCACAACCCCTCTGCAAAGCCCTGCTCACCCTGCCTCACCCAGAAGGGCAGCTGAGGTGAGGAGAGGCCGAGCATCTTGTAAGACACTCACAACAAATACCAGCACTGTGCCTATTTCCCCAAACCTCATTGCTTTTAGTGGCAGGAAGGGAAGAAATATGATTCCCCAGTGTGCTTTTTCTGCTCTTAGAATTTAAGTTTCTACAGGGGAAAAATGCATCTGAAGAGTTGCTGGGGGCAAAACTCTTATTAAAGCAGAGCCTGAGTGGAGGGGTACAGCTTTTGCCCTGTGCCTGGGTGTTGAGGCCCTGGGTTGACTCCACACAGGAGCACACAGCAGGAATCACAGAATGTATGGGGCTGAAGATTATCATTTAATAGAGTTGAGCCAATCCATTCATAATTTAATGATTTAATTGATGACCGCAGCAGAAAGCTGATAAAAGCACAGCCCTGGCCTATAAACCACTTTTTGCTCTACTTATTAAGTGCAGTGGCACCATATATTGAACTGAATATATTTGAATGTCAACTGGGCTTTCTTTAGAATGTGGGTAACTACTGCATTTAATAACTATTCCTGCAATAGATATCTTGGATTAATTCAGCACCACTCATGTGAAAGAAGGCAAAGTAGGGAATGAACACCCATAGATACGAGTACTGCTCCTCCTGTTGCAGACAGATCCCTTTAGCCCAGATGGAGGTGAAGGGAACACTGCAGCTGCTTTGTGTTTCCCCATCACTGTATCAAGTCTTTTCCCATCAAGCAAGTAAGAACGAGATGAGAACCATAAAACACTGCCATTGGCAAACAGGTCTTGCATTTGCTTAGGAGGCATAGATCAGTGCTCCTCCCACATCCCACCCGAGTGCCTCCTACTTGTCTATCTCCCAAGCAAACAGCCTTTGCTCAGCCCTACAAGAGCCCTTTGGGGCTGCAGAACAGGGCAGTGCTCAATAGAGCAAAAAGCAGGGGCACCAAGATTGGTGCAACGCAGGGGGCCTGCAGCAAAGCAATGGCTGGAGCTCTGTGCCCAGTGGCCTTCCTCCTGCAACACACAGGGGGATTGTAGAACACCCTCTTGTTAAACTGTTGATGCTCCACCAACAAAATACTTTGAGAGCATTGACTCTGCTCACAGCTGTGCCCCAGCAGAGAATTATTCTGCTCAGGTTATGGCTTTTAGTGTCTCTTGTAATCTGATTTGATGTTGTGCTGACGCAGGTGGTGACAATGTCCCTTCCATCTCTCTGTTGTACAGGCATGCACACTGCTGGAGCCCAGCTGCTGAGGAACTGCAAGGGCAGGGCTCCTGTCTTGCAGAAGCTGGTAGGGAGATGCATTATTAGGAAATACTAGGATTGTGTTAGACATACAGGTCATTGGTACAATTTGAATGCCAATACTTTGTGGCAAGATGCTATTATGCATTTATTTGCACATGGTGTAATAGAGATGACAATATTGTGTCAGGAGCGAGGACGTTCAGATTACATTTCCATTTAGCACAAGAGCCAGCACCTTGTTAGCTTCTGACAATTGATAAGAGCTCCCAGACGCTTGTGGAGCACCTTGCTTCACCTGATGCACCATCTTCACTGATGTCATCTTAGTGCAATGGTCAGAAAAGCTTACTAACTACCGGTGCTTCAGAGAGAAGAGGGATAAGGGATCCTTTGTGTTTTGTAGAGTAGAAAGTAACCGCATTTCAGCTTCCCTCTTCTCCTCCCTGCTCAAGAGGTCCATGTCCTCAGAGCAGAGGTGACCCTGATACGGAGTTCAGCTGGAGGAAACTGCAGCTCATGCATGCAGTTATTCCCACCAGAATTCCAAGGGCACCGGGACAGTCCTTCTGCATTTGTGTCTATGGGCCACAATGACTTTTCAATTACACAAACGCAGAGTCTCATTAGCTGGAGCTGACAATGCCCGTGGCTCTTTGGTGACCCCTTTTCACAAGAAATTATTTGGCAAAGGCACTTTGAGAGAAAAGCTGATGCCTCCTCACCCCAGCTGCCCGGCACTGTTCAGGTTGGATATTAGGAAAAACTTCTTCTCCATAAGAGTGGTCCACAGGCACAGCTGTCCAGTGCAGTGGTGGGGTCATCGTTCCTGGAGACGTTCAAGAACCCTGGAGATGTGGTACATAGTGGCACTACTTGGTGGCAGGTGGACAGCTGGACTAGACGACCTTAGAGGCCTCTTCCAACCTTAATGATCCCATGACCCTGTTGATCACCATGGCATGGGAACGTGCATTTTTATCTACCCTACCCTACAACCAGTTCTACAAAGCAGTTCATTACATGAGACAACCCGGGGCCAACATCCACGAGTCAACCACTCGAGTGTCTGCAGGTTGTCACTTACACTGCAATTGCCACTGGGGAAAGTGAGGCACAGTTTGGCTGCCATTTTTAACTCACAATAAGTGTAGTTACACTAAAAAACATAATAATAGCCCACCTACTGCCACTGCTACCTTTTCCATAATGCTACTCTGGCACTTGCATGATTTCCCAAACTTTGAGCTTGCCTTGCAAGGACATGACTTGCCATTTCCATAGGTACTCAACGAGCCAATCAGACTCATTCTGGATCTGCACATGAATACACCTTAAACCAGAAAAATCAACACATCAACCTCCTTCACACTTCATTTTTCATCTTCATAATGAATGAAACCTAATTATGAGTTTCTAATTTCCACTGTTTGTACAAAGCATTTTTGCTTTATTTCCTTTTGGCTCTCTGTCTTCAGAAACCATGAGAGTTCAACATAGCCCCCGGTGCCTGTGAGCAACAGGAAACTCGATCAAATAAGGAAATTTATGTAAACTCCAGCTTTGCAGGAGGAAGATTTGCTACTGTGTGTGAGCTGGCAATAAGTAGGCTCTCATAATGTATTCCTCATTGCTTTCCTCTTCCTTTGCAGACAGTCAATACCCTTGAGAGAAGTTAATTAGATCCACTTCACTCTGTTTGGTCCTTCTGCTCTCAGATCTGAGTACAGGGGAGAGGGAAATCCCAGCAAAGCAAATTGACTCGATTAGAGCAGGAGACCAAGGAACAATCACTCCCATTGTCTACGATCACAGAGGATGATCTGCTTTAAAAGCAAGCATGAAAACAGCAAAACAATTATTTTAAACATTCGTGCAACATCCCTCTTCAGAAACAGGATGCAATTGGGCACTTAGGAAAGGAACCAGGTATGCAGTGTGTTTTCAGAGAGCTCCGTGCCTGCATGTAGTTGGCTGGAACCACACAGCAGGTATCAGTATTGCTAAGTAACCATTTGCACATCAGATTAATGAAGGTGATAACACGTACAAAGCAGGCTCCAACGTGTGTGTACTTCCTCTGGATCACTGTGGAAATGACTGAATGGAGTAGAAACGTGCAATAAAATCACCCTTCATATGGTTTGTTTGTTTTTAAAGGCTGCTTAGGAGGCTCACAATTCAGGAATAGCCACTTCTGGTTTCCTTCCCATCAATGATTTTTCATCTCCCATATTGTAATTTGTCATCCTTATGCAGAGCAAGTGCAACACACACTTTATAAGGCAGAAATTCATTCCCTATGGAGTCAAATAAATCAAGCTTCTTTGAGAGTTTCAGTGCAGTGAGAATTAAGACCCCTTTTGCCTTGGTTTTCTAAGGCAAAATGTCTCTGGAGTGCCTAAGAGAACAGCCTACAGGTACTAGCACTCATTAGAATGGGCTGTGGGCAGCTAACCTGATTTAACAGAGGAGCAGATGTCTCAAAGGCATCACTCTCCTACCTATTTTTAAGTCACCTTTTAGCATAAAGTCTGTCAGCTTCATCCCAGGCACAATGCAGCTGGAGAACCCCTCCAATAGACATCTCAGATACAGAGGTGGCTACAAAAGGAAGCCCCTCTCCAGCTGCCATCAAATGCTGGGACAAATTCAGCCTCTGGGAGTACAAACCTGTTAGAGACGGTGGAATAAAACATTGTCTGTGAGGCACTAAGTCCTCACAGGTGTTAGGAGTAAGTCGTATCGTATGAGATGCTCAGAGCACTTTATTGAAGCCCAGCACTGGGAAACCTTGCTATTTCTGTCAGTCCCACCAAGGAGTAATGGAAATAGCTTTTGGGATGAATGGGAAGGGACAGATGTTTGCCTGTTATAAAACACCTGGCACAGACACGGAGCAAGAAGAATTATGTGTCCACCAGCTAAAGCTGGAGGAAGATACTTTACTACACCCCATCTCCTGCCCTGGACCCATCACTTTAAGTAAACATCATAAATTAGCTCTTGGGCAGAGGTGAGCTGGATGGCTCAGTAGAAAACAAATCATCTGAAAATACAATTTCATATATGCACAATATACATTTTACAGTCTCCTTTAATCTCACTGTTAATACATCACATTGACCTACAGATGCTGCCTCGGGGTCAGCTGGGCCGTGGCAATGCCCACACCTGCTGCTATGCTGGTGCTTGCGTTCCCCCAGTCTGCGTGTTTAAGCAGGATTGAGGTGAGATAATACCTTCTCAAGACATGTCTTTGTGCTTTGCCTCCGGTTTTGGACCAAATGTACATTTCTGTAATTCATTCTTGGTGCAATAAATGTACTCAGGGGAGGTGCCAGGCCCCAGCAGTGCCAGGGCTTGCACAAACCCAGGGAGATGGGTCCAGATGCCCTGTGCACAGCCTACTCTGCTCAGAGCAGCTTCTCTCAATTTCCCCTACTTCTAAGGCAAGAGATTCCCAGTACCTCCTTTCCCCCTGTTTTTCTGCCCTTGTTCCCATCAAAGCTTTATAACAGCACGCACCGCCCCTCCAGCTAGGATTAGACCCATATGTGTCTCAGCCCTTATTAACAAATGTTAAAAATGCTTTTTGGAGAGCTCAAGTCCCAGCCTGGCCCTGCAGTGCTTTCTTACTCCTGGAGACCAGAGGCTGAGGATGCAGCTCCCAGAAATACAAGGCGGCCAGAGCGAGAGCCAGTTGCTCACCTTCGTGCTCCTTCCCAGAGCCACGCTCAAATTCTCATTTCAAAAGGACTGCCGAAGGGCAATCCTTAAAAAAAACCACTCCAAAACAAAGAGGATAGGTTGGGTCCTCTGGAACAAACCCGATACTGATGATACTGACGAGCAGGGTGAAGAAGCAGTATCACCCTCAGGCTCAGCTTTGCTTTTATCAAAGCTTTTTGTTGTAGGAGATCATCTCAGTGTTTCTGGGTTTTCTTTTTCTTCTTTATTTTTTCCTTGAATTCTAAGGCACTGTTTTTTTCTCACCCCACACCTGCAAATCCTGCCTTAGCAGGGTGCTATTTCTCAGCAGAGTACAATAGAAAGGAGAAACAATTAGGGTTATATTTTCACTTCCCTTCCTGGTCATTTCCACTTTCACTCACTCACAAGGGCACATACCCCTTAATAAAGCTGATTTCCTCTCAAATCAGACACAGCCATGCTCAGGGGTATCTCACCATGCTCAGACCACAAACACAGCTCCAAATGATGGGGTCACAATCCATATGGGCAAAGAGCAGACCGGCACTGTGCGGGCACGACATGGTCCCCAGAGCATCACTTTGCACACGGATGTTCACAGACATCCCCTTGGCCATTCCTGGAGGAGCCCTTTCATCCATAATGCTGACAACGTGTCACCTCTGTTCTTGTCAGGGGGTTTGTTATGGATATTGCCCTTGGATTGCCATGCTTTCCCTGAATTAGCAGTATGCACTCACGCTTTGCCCTTTTCAGCAGCGCGCTTTGATAGGCTCCATCTCCTGTCCTCTCCCCTGGAGTCCTGCTAACCTCTGGGGAAAGGGACGAAACAGCTGGCCAATAAAAATAGGAAATACTGAAAAGGTCAAATCACGCTATTACAATAAATTACCATAATTCAGAGTGTAAATCAGGCATTAAAATGATGATATGTAGCAAGACAGAGATTGGCATTAGACCTGAAAATGGCACAACATTAATGCAGTCCGAGGTCAAAGATCCAGCTGGGAAATGGTAAACATTTTAAAACTAGACCCTTATGGCTATAATCTTGTGATCTTCTGAGGCTGTCACGTCAGGCATTACTGAATGATGGAAACAGCGCATCGCGCTATGATTTATTTTCCATACTAAAGACTTCAAAGGCAACAAGTGGGGGTAATTGAAAATAGAGATACAAGCAGCACTGGATAACCTTTAAATGGTTACCTCAAGCCATCGACAGCTCGCTGACTGGAGAGGGTGACATTTATTCTGTGTAACGTGGTAGCCTCTCTTTAAATGTCTCTCCGCTGTGGTTGGGGCAGCGGGCATTTAATGGAATAATAACGGCATTCACAGTGACACTGTCAGGATGGCGGGGAAGCTCCACAGCTTGGGGGGTTCAGGGAGCTGGGGTTCACGTCACACTCCAGCCTCAGATATCTTGGGTGATTTTGGACACGTTTCCACCTCAGAAATAGATCCTGTAATCTGTATTCAGGTAAGATATAAGTCCTAATGTTGGAAGGAGTTAAAAAGAATAAATAATGGGTAAGCAGGGTTCAAAAAATGTGCCAAGAACAAGGGAGGAAGGTGAGTGACTGCCTGGCTGTGACACTGAAAGATGTCCCACCTGGCCCAGTTGGCTCATCACCCCAACACTGCCCTCTAATCTCCCCCAGGCACCTGCTGACCAGTTTTTTTTGGCAATAAGAAGAGGCAGGAGCGCAAGAGGGGGTGAGCTCTGCAGGAATCTCTATGGGCAGGAGCTACAGAACATTCCCAGGGAAAAGCTGTGTACCAGCCAACTTCTTCCAGCTCTTTGTTATTTCCAGAGCTTTCCCAAAGCCTAGTTGGCCCTTAGCACATCCACAAGTGCCCAGGAAGGTCATCCCAGGGCTTGCAGCATGGCCTGGGCTTGACTCCAGCTCTGGACTCCAAATCTCATTTCCAACCCACCACCCTGGAGCTCTGTGGCCAGGGATGTGCTCATCCCTTTGTGCTCTTGATACCATCTTGAATGAGCCATTTGCTCAACCAATGCTCTGGCTCCAAGATGCAAGAGGGCACCTGACCAAGCCTGTTCTCTGTCAAACCTGATGACCCCAAAGCTTGTTTTTTCCATTTGTATTGCACCCTCAGCATTGCCAGTCCCCCACCACACAAATATAGGATGGACACATCTCCCAGTTTTTAAGTGAAGTAGTATCTGCTGCCTTCCTTCAGCATTTACCCAGTGCCCACTTCAGCAGTCCTTGCTAAGGTGGCTGCTCCCTAGGAGCAGAGAAGCCATCCCTTACTTGGAGGCGGTGATCTTTCTCCCTTTGTGCCATCCTGCAGATGACTTTGACAAATCCAAGGTACTGACAAGAAACAGCAGGGATGATTAATCTGCTTCCCCACTGCTCACCAAGGGGCAGCAGCTGCTGGTGGGAAAAAGTCTTCTGCCCCTTATCAGTATCTTCTTGATAGTAAAAAAGGGCTGGGAATAAAATAAAGAAAGAAAGAAAGAAATTAAAAAGACAGAGCTAATTTCCCCAAGCAGCATCCAGAAGTATTTTAATCCACGAGTCACCCAGCTGCAGAAGCCTCCTGCTCTGAACAGCTTTTCCATCTTCTAAAATTTGCTGTATCCCAGTAAAGCTCTTTCATTTCACACAGATTAAGAGTTAATTCAGGTCAAATAAGGATTAATTAGTCGGTGTAAACCAGCCCCAGACACTGATGCACTGGAGATCTTTTTTAAATTAGTTGCTGTTACTGTAAGTCTGTATCTTCTGATGGCAAGACCTCTGGTGTATTATAAATTTGCAATCAGGTACCCCACGGGATGTGAGATGAGGGAAAATGTCAGTCTTAACAGTGTTTAAATCCCTCCTGCCGCTGAACTGCAGCCTCTTTTAAATTAGGTCCTGTTGGCAAAATCAGATAAAGAGATGGAAATAAATGATGTGAACAAAGGGCATCAAAGAGTATCATTTAAATTGTTATTGACTGTAGGCACAAAAAAAAAGCACAGCATGAAAACATACTTAATAAGAGGAGATAATAGGACCATGGAGACTGTTGTTTTTTTTATTTGGAGAAAAAAACATCACATAATTTGTGTGCATGTGAATGGCTTTTCACCTAGTTTACAGGTAAAGGAGAGATTAATACAGACTATATTTCACAGAGCAGGAAAAATGGCTTTGATATGCCATACGTACTAATAGCAGAGACTATTTACTCAGTCTTCATTGCTGGAGGAGGACCAAACCTGTTGCTGTTAGACTGACTTCCAGGATCCAACCAAAAACCATTTGGCAGTATTAACAAAACTGTGTTATGTGACCGCTGTCACCCATGAGTGTTCAGCCCAACAGCAGTGATGTTAGAAAGAAAAGTGAAAGGCTGTGTGCTCAACCCTTGGCAGATGCCTACGAATGTCTGTCTGGGGAAGGCAGCAATTTGATCTTTGTAGGATGCCCTGCTGAGAAGAGCATCTCTGAGACAATCCTGTCTCAATGATAAGGCACTGCTGACATCACCCTGTGTCGTCCTGCATGACTACAAGAGCAGTCATTCAAGCCCGGAATTTGTAATAATATTTCTCCAGAAATTCATAATAATATTTCTCCAGACCTCTCTCTCCTTCCCCATAGTGAGAAGGTGGTCGTTCCCCTGCTTGCCTGCGAATGCTTGTATTTACCTTGGAAATGGGCCCAGCCTACAAGAGGAGATGAGCAGCTCTCACACTTTGGAGACCGTCTGGTTTGAGCACCATGGGAATCCAGATGTGAGTGCCTTTGTAACGTGGATACATGTTCAGCCCTGGATGTGACCAAGGGAGCCAGGTCCATTACTCCTGCTAAGAGAAGGCTGTGCATTTCAACAGTGCATTTTAAATTGAGCCATCAAATACAAAAAGCCCACCACGAGACAGGCACACATCTCTTGAAATGGGCTCAGCTTGCTTCAGCTCACCCCACTGACTCTATGACTTATCCTCACTTTATCATGTTTGACAGCTGCCCCAAGTCCCAGCCCCAAACTGCCCCTGCCTTTGAACAGTGGAGAACTGCCTCTTTTTCCTGTTGTGTCTACACAGATCTTAAACTCTTCCCCGTGGGTCTCTCTCCCAAATACTCTCACACATCTTGGCACAGTGGGTGCCATGCAAGTGAGGCCACTGAGGCAATACCATACCATAAACAGCAGTAAAGACACACTGCACCTGCAGTCTGAAAGAAGGGTGCTTTGAAAAAGTGTTTAAAAAGGAAACGTGAAGTTGTTTTCTTGCCCTTCAGGGCCACATATGTCTACATGAGCCAATTTAATACCTATTACTACAAGTATTAGCACAGACAAGGCTTAGATATCTCCATGGAGCCAAATTACATCCCTGAGCTGGCATTTCTTTTCCTATCCTCTAGCTCTAATGACTGAATCATGCTCTCATTGAGGGGGATACATCTTTTATGATAGCCTGGTCTCCTGGAGGTTTTAAAACACACATTCCTGATGAAATACACTCTCTGTGGCTCACCATCTAGCAAAGTGGCAGAAATGTTGGCTCATCCCCTGCACTGATAACACTAAGGGTGGTAGGACTGGGGAGGGGACGGAGACATCAGGTGTGGAATTGGGCACTGGGAGGGGGAGGAAAGCACTGCAGGGTGATGAGCTTCCAGGCACTGTGGCAAACAAAACAGAATCAGAGTCATAGGATAGTTTCAGTTGGAAGGGACCCTTAAAAATCATTTAGTCCAACTCCTCTGCTGTGAACTGGGACATCTGCAGCTCCATCAGGCATTCAGAGCCCCATCCAGACTGACATCAAATGTCACCAAGGACAAATAAGGGACAGGACATTTCCTATTTTGGTCTGGCAGTGGGGACTCCAGCAGTAACGACATGGAAAAGGACTGAGCCACCTCTAGATCTGCTCTTCTGGGGACACACAGAGGTGCCATGGTCACACCAATGCAGGGAGCACTTGTTGTCTATCCCCACCATGTCGCAGCCTGTCTAGGATGAAGGAAGCCAGGCCAAGGGTCTGATTTTTCCTCTACTGCCCTGTCCATTGATGGTGGGGCCTTCTGTAGGCACTTTCCATACACAAACATTCACGTGTATTTAGGCAGAATTGAACAACTCTGAGGTATGGGGCAAAGAGATTCAAGTACTGACCAGGGGCTGCCTGAAAGCAGTTAGCACTTGCCTGAGGGGCTGGATTGAATTTCAGCTGCCTGAGCTACAACACCATTGTGGCCTCTCCCTGTAGCTCACCTCTCAGCATTTCCCCCAAGAGGCTCTCCAAAAACTTGGTTTAGCCAAGTCCTCTCCGCTGGGAGCAGAGGCTCTGCACAGAGTTGGGTCAGCTTAGAGCTGGTGCAGGCTGGCTGCTGCATAGGAACCAGGCTCCTGCAGCCCCATAGGTCACCTCCAGACTTAAAAAAATGTTTTTAATGACTCATATCATGTCCTTCAGATGAGGCGTTAAGTCAGGCTTCCTGGAGGGTATCGAGGTGGAAGTTTAGGGTTGCACAGCACTTTTTCAAAAGCAGAAAGAACACAGCAGCATTGGAGCAGAGTTGGAGGCAACGTCTCGCTCTCTCCATCAAGCAAGCTAAAAACCACATTTGTGTGCATGAACTGCTGAACACCAGGGCAGTGAGATTCCCTGCATGCTCCCTGAGCACAGACAGGTAATGCAGCTGTAATGCGTGTCAGCATGTAGTATTCAGGAGAGTTCCTCATCCAAGACATGGTCCTCATCTTATTGCAGGTTGCTTTGTCTTCTCTTGCCCTGTGACTCACTCAATGCTTTGACACACTCAAGTGTCCCTCAGTCAAACAGCGCTGTTTGGATAAAGGCTGTCTGAGTAAACCAGACATTTCCACTGCAGGAGATGTGATTTCATTTTGGAGCAGATATGCACCACGTGTGAGGGCTGGGTGTTATTCAAGCACTTGAAATAGCCCCCCCCCCCAAAAAGCACAGGACTGTAGGGGCCATTCATTCAGCAGGCTGCGCTTGTTCCTGCCCCTCCTCCACTCTCTGGCAGCTTGGAGTAGAGCAAATAACAGCAATAACACAACACTGTAAACCTTGGAAGAAAGCAGACATCTGTTGCCCATCAGATATTACACCTTGGTGACCGTGCAGCTCCGTAAGTATGAAAGTGATTACTTATACCTTGACAGCATGACCACAGCACAGAAATGGGAAACTCTGAACAGCAGATTTGCAAAGAAGACCTAGGAACAGCAGGAGAAGTCACCGTTTCAGCTGTGAGAATATGTCCACGTTGCTCCTATTGTTGCTGTGAGGCAGTCGGTGCAAAACAGCTGCAGGTTGGCAGACAGCATATGGAGCATCTCCAGTAGCCTTCGTTTCACCTGGGCACCATTAACCAGTGAGCATCTGCTGCAGTGCTGGGGCCACCACAGCCTCCCAGCCACAGGAGCTGGGCTCAGAATTATCAGAGATGGCTGGAGCTTCAGCATCAGACCCCTAATGCCAAGCCAAATGTTGACCTGCCCAACTGCCTACTATTTTCCACAGTAGAAACGATCTTTTCTTTCCTCTTGTTCATCTCTCATTTTCAGTCTTTGGGCACTGTGAGTATTTTAGGATCACAGCTAGGTCGTTTGAAACTTTCCCTTGGAGGATTAAACACCAGCCCTCAGTTCAACTCATTTTGGAGAATTAGGATGACGGAAGCCAATCACCTGAGCTGGCTCACTCCTTCCCTAGAGGAGTTCTTTTGAGGACATCTTAGAAAATATTTACCAATTGAAGGCTGCAAGTGAATGGCTATGGGTCAACATGGGGTGTTTGCTTAGCCACAGTGACACAGGCACCAGACCTGTTGTGCTGGCAGCAGGCAGTGTTTGCTCTTGGTGAAGTGGTGTTTGCAGAGCTGGCTTCCCTGCTCCACAGCACAGGAGAGGAGCAGAGCAGAGCACAGAATGCTGAAAGGATAGGAAAGGTTTAGGACCAACAGTTGATGGAGATGATGCACCTGAGCCAGACCTGAAGAAGTCAGAAGTTGTTCTCTTTTTTGAGGCACAAGTGATTACATTTACACTGGACCTGGGCTAAGGCTAAAAAAATAAATCATAGAAACAGATTATTCCACTTTTTTGTCTTTTTCTGAAGTAGTTCAAGACAAAATACTGCACCAGAAACCAGATCCAGCAGCATCTATTTAAACGAAAACTGCTTTTTTTGCATAAGGAAATAGGGACTCCAGAGAGAAAAGTCTTCTCATCCCGCTACCCCAGCCCCTTTGAAAGCAATCTGGAGCAACACATGAGATAAATTTCACATCTCATTTTTCAACCCCTGCCTTCTCTCAGGAGAAGACACATGCAAAACCAGTCTGTGGTTCCAGCCAAACCTCTGCTGGTTGAAAGCACATGCTGGGTCCCCACATCCCTCTGCCCAGAGCAGGCTCCGTCGTATCCAGCAGATCAGCCCAGAGAAAGCAATGTGTGCACTGCTGTGCATTCTGGTCTGAATGAGTCTGAATTACGGGTTGCTGATATCATGCAATGCTGATGCTCAAACATCTCTAAAGAAATGAGATAGTGGAGTTTTTCCTCTCGTCCTCACAGCAGTTTCTCTCTCCACACCTCAACCTGTCCCAATCACTGCAAACCCACACCCGTGTTCCTCCACATCCTCCTCCCAGCTAACTGCCCATAAATGTTCACATGGCCAACTGCAAATTCAAGATTTTCACAGGCGTTGGGGGAGTATTAAATGGGAAATTCTAAATCTAACTTATAGTTTCCCTCTGGAAATGTTCTGGAAATGTTTTTCTTTTTCTTTTTCTTTTTCTTTTTCTTTTTCTTTTCCTTTTTCTTTTTCTTTTTCTTTTTCTTTTTCTTTTTCTTTTTCTTTTTCTTTTTCTTTTTCTTTTTCTTTTTCTTTTTCTTTTTCTTTTTCTTTTTCTTTTTCTTTTTCTTTTTCTTTTTCTTTTTCTTTTTCTTTTTTCTTTTTCTTCTTTAAATATATATCTGCTTTTAATTAGAAAAGAAAATAAAAAGTCCCCCTGTTGACTGCAGGCTCCTTCCTACCTACCACACACACACACAGGCTCCGGTCACATCCTCACTGGGAACAGAGCACCAAGGATCCACGGGGATACGGGCTACGGTGGATGATCCATCCCTACTGGCACCCAGATGGGATGGAGAGCCACTGCAGGTCCCTGTGTGTCTCCTTCCAGGCAGCTCAGCTCCTTCAGAGCATCTCACACCTCTCTGTCGGGAAGGTGTGATGCGTTTGGCAGCCGCCGTTCCCTCCCGGGGAGCTTCCTAATGGATCTGTGAAAGCAGAGGTTACTCGGAGTCACTTCCAAGGATGAAGTCATTGGCTTCACACTGAGACGGAAGATTTCAGCCAGGCCTGATGGTTTCAATAAAGCAAAGCTCGTGAGCTCTCTGTTGGCCCAAACAGGGTGATTTCTTTGTGTGCAAGGATATGGATGGAGGATAGCAGCCCCTGCGTGCCCAATGGAGTGACAAGCACTGCCTGCAGTGACAGCACGCAGAGCTGCCACATCTCCCAGAGACTTACTCCCAATTTCCAGCATTGGAACCATTCCCATTCAATCCTATGGAAGATGGGGAGAAGAAATTTTCTTGTCTCAGCAAAAGGTGCATCCACATTTAGAGCTGCATTTGTTTCAGGGTCTGGCAGGCAAAATTCAGTCCAGGTCTCTTTTTTTCCGTGTTAATTGAGCGTTTGTTTTTAATTTTGGAAGGTTCTGAGTTAAGACATTTTGCTTTTTCTGTATTCGTATGTAATTATATGCCGTTATGGTAACTTAGCCAGATCCACATCCCAGAGAAACAACTGTGAATATCCCCAACTTCAGTCAGAAAACAGAGCGCAGAGCTGATTAAACAGTTAAAATTAAATAGTTAAAAAAAACGATCTTGCAAATATTTTTTTGTGAATGAAAGTGGTTGGCTATGGCTCACTAGAATTTGGAAAACCACAGACCGTTTGGGAAGAGCTTCCAATTCCCAAAAGCTTTGCACAAGTCAGCATGAATTAGCATTCACCCCAAATTTCATAGTCTGTTATTCATTGCTCCCTAATTTAAAACATGGAAATAAAAAATAATACCGTACAGCTCAGGTCCCAGGCTGCCTAAAACTCAATTATCAGCAGCACACATTGCCCATGTGTAGCTGCCTTCCAGCTGAAAACAGCTGGAGAATAATTCTAACTACATAGGTCGCTCCTAAAGTAACGCTTCCTATTTGTTTCCATGGAAACGACAACAGATACAAAGAGCACAATAGCACTGTTTGATAGAGCAACTTCTCAGCTACAGAACACTATTTTTCTACATAGTCACCACCACCAGCTGTGCATTTTTGCCGGCGATGAACAAAAGTCTGCATGCCATGCTCCTAAAAATCTGCACGAGAGAAGGTGGCCTGCTGTCTCACAGCTGCTTTGACGGTGTGATTGCTAAGGAAATGTTGCCCATGCAGTCTATCTTTCATCAGCCACGATGGAGTTGTACGGATACCCTTCACATGCTCTGATCTCCCGTATGTTTCCCAGGGAAATAACAAATACCTCTGGTCCTCCCCAAATTAGAAGGTGGGGAGAAATTTGGCATGGTCTGTGTGCGTCAGGGAAGCAGGCAGAAGAGGCTACAAATATAGGGTTGGCTCCCAGCCAGTCAGAAATCAGTATTTATGTGAGTTGTAATTTAATTTGGTCCTGAGCCCCATAGTACAAAGGAGTCTTTAAAAAGAAAGATGTCAAGGCTGCAAAAAAAAACGTCAGATCAAATTTTTTCCACCAGAGAAATCTGATTTTTGATCATATTCAGTACCACTGGGCCTTTAGATGACCTCGTAACACAGATTGCAGGTTTGGACTAATTCATCTTCTGAAAAATGTGCCCAGCTATCTCAGCTGTGCTCCAGCACTTATGGCTGCAAGGTCTGAAGTATACTCCACCTTTCAACAACAATCCTTAGAAGACACATGAGTATATTTTTCTGCAGCTCTCTTGTTCCTGAGAGCACTTACAGAGCTCCAAGAGGCATTATAATGAACAGGTAATTAATAACCAGGCTAGAAGATAGAATAGTATTATTTCTGTAAAGCTCTCCATGCCTCAGTTTCCCTGGTTGTGAAATGCAATAGCCACACTGTAATGCAAACAGCAAATGGTTGCAATAATTTACCTTTCCCTCAGTGATTTTTTCACCTACTGGACTCAAAGGTGGACTGTAACCATCACATCCAATTCACTCAGCAGGGAAACCATTTGCTGCCCCTGCTGGCAGCCCTGAGCCCCCCATGGCACTCAGTGATGCTCCTATTTAATGGGTCTGGCTCCGTGCTGTGCTGCACAAGGTGCAACACCAAGCAGCCCTGGCTTCACTTTCACTAACTGGAGAGGGAGGAGCAGCAAGGGTGCAGGAGACTGGAAAGCAAACCGGGTGCACAGGGGAAGCTTTGGACCCTTTAGGGACAAGGTGACCCACTGGGCTTCATCCATGACTGCTGCCTGGGTGCTGCAGTCAGATTTGGCTTCTGCAACCTGTGTTAATGAGAGTTTAGACTTAATTCAATACAAACAAGCTATTGCAAAGAGGAACAAGGGCATGGTTTCCTCCATAAATTAAGCTAATTGGTTTAAATATCACACCCTCAGTTAAACAGGTGCAGTTTCATTTACAAAATGCCACAATTTCCATCAGAAAGGCGAGCTGGAAGCAGATGAGCTTTGGGCATAGGAGCTCTTCTGCTGTGCCCTGACACAGAAGCAGTTTCCATATTCTTTCTCTCCTAGACCTGGGTTGGCAGCACCAGGAGGGGCTGTGCAAAAACCCTGGGGGCAATAAAGATATTGCAAAATAAATCCCTCAGAAAGTGGAGATGGTTTCATTTGGACCGACATATTCTTTAGAACAGATGAAATTATTAATATCACACACACAATTTCTTTGACTTTTAATATATCCTCCTCAAACATCTGGGAATATAAATAGGAATATATTTCTAGCATTTTCAGTAATTTTGTTTCTCCTGGAACAGCTGAATCTTTTCTTTTGCAAAACGAAATCACCACCATTTCCTGCTTTAATGTCAGAATTTTTTAACGCTGAAGACTTTCAGCTATAGGATGCAGACATTGAGTATTGAGAGTATCCCATCTGTCCAACCATGACTTTACATGAGCTCTCAATAAAACCAGAAGAAGTAAACTCCTTTTTAACCATTTTGGACTCTGCTCTTGATCCATTCCCACCTCAGAGTTTGGTGGCAGGAGCTGTTTAGCTCCTGAGAGGTGCGAATATTCTCTCCTGTAAGGTGATATTTCAGTACTATTAGTGACTGTATTTGCTTTGAAATAGCTGCAATGGGTGATTATTTATTTCCCAACCCAGCACACCCCAGTGCTCACACAGACCTCTTTGAAGTGTTGCTTTTGCCAAATAATGCTTCCTTTCTTCTAAACTGTGTAAGGCCCCAGGGAATGGGGCAGAGATATGTTATTGGTCTACAGAGGAAAATGGGGTCTCATAGATCTTACTGCATCTGGGAGGCAGAAAAAAAACACATCTGGATTTTCCTAGTCTAT
The DNA here is from genome assembly GCF_905368555.1 of Meleagris gallopavo. Classification (NCBI taxonomy): domain Eukaryota; kingdom Metazoa; phylum Chordata; class Aves; order Galliformes; family Phasianidae; genus Meleagris; species Meleagris gallopavo. Next base: position 2,055,244 of record NC_139424.1, read on the forward strand.
AAAGTCTATTTAGAAATAATATCTAAGGAGGGGATGAGCGACTCAAACCGTTTGCATGGCCAGTGCAGCTGTTGTATGAGCAGCATCACCCTACTTGTTGGGCTTGGTTTTGTTTTTAATTACATGACATTAATCAGCCTTTGGTGGATTTCTTATTTATTATAAGGCACATTGGGCAGCCCGCATCCTCGTCTGAGAGCAGCCACCAGGATGGTGGTGTGAGGAGATGCTGAGACCCCACAGCTGGTAGGGCAGAGGAGCATGGAAGGATGATGTGCTCTGACCCAAAGTAGGAGATCAAACCCTTCTGACCCTCAGTCAGGAGATGCTGGAGGCCCTCAGCATTCCCTATGAGCCTGGAGCTTTCCATGTACACCCACAAATTCATGGCTGCATTAAGAATTACTATGTTGAAAAGAACACTCACACCAGGAGTCATCCAGCACGAATCCCAGCTTCTCCCGTGATTTCCACCAGTGCCTCATTTAAATCTGCTGAGCGAGTGTGAAAAAGAGCCCTCACTCTGCAAAGCCTTGACCACAGGAGGAATCCCATCCATTCAGCAGCACCTCAGCCCAGGCTGAGCTCGCAGCGTTGGCACCGCTCCATTGATTCGAGCAAGCCACACTCATTCACATCACCTAAGGATCTGACCTCGGGGAGCTGCTGCCTGCATTTACCAGGTGAGTGCATTTCATTTTGGCAAGCAACTGCCGCACACCAGTTAACAGCCTTTTCTATGCATAACCTGATGCTGACTGCAATCATCGGAGGAGATAATGTCATCCATTAGGGCCTGAACCTCACTGTGACACCTTTATGTAGTTAAAAAGCCTGTTCAGTATATGCACCCAGATAAAAATGTATATTGTAAAGCAATGAGGGGGGCTAATCTCATTATAAGGAAGTGTCTTACAACCTGTTCAAAATGTAGTGTGAGAGCAATAAAAAAAGAGACAATAATTCTGCAGAGCCTGATTTCCATGCGATGAAAAAGCAATATCATAGGAGTGCATTACCAACAGGGCAGCAGCTGAGTCACTCTCACATCCTCCCTGATAGACCTCAAAATATGAGTCCATTTTCCCACTATACTTACGACATTGACCTCAGAGGAGGGCACCATAGGAGCTGTAGTGGGACAGGAGGGCAAAGAGATGGGCAGAAAATTGGAAGGGCAGAATAAGAGCTGGGCAGCCATAAACAGAGCAAGCCATCTGGACCAGATACAGCATCTCCAGGCTACAGGAGCCGCCAAACAAAATGGAGATGGTCTTTGAGAGGATGATTTATGGTGATGTGGCAGTCACAGAAAACTGGGAGACTCAGGCTCCACAGAAAAGAAGATGGATGCATTTATAAGGCTCAAGATCAGGCTGAGGATAGACACTTGTCAGCAGAAATGAATACAGGAGCATGGAGGGGCCATGACAATGAAGATCTCGTAATACCCATCAAGCTGCACAACCAGCTGTGTATTAATGCTCTGTCCACACATGATGTAGCTTTGGTTTTCCATGAGGACAAACTCTTAAAACAATTGTAAGTACTGATAACAAGAGCTAGTGGGTGACCACAAAATTAAAGCTTTTTATGGCTGCAGTGCTTTTGATTGCTAAGGATTCACGATGTGGTCTGAAGCTGTGTGTTGGTCTGACCTCCCTGGTGTTTGCAGCTACTGGCTACTGATCCCACCTGGATTGCAGGTTCCTGGTACGGGAAATGGAAATGTGGTTTGACCAACATCAGCTTGTCAGTAATCACCAAGTCAAAACCTTTTGGACAAAAAAAGTGGTATCTGAAAAAGTGCATAATAAAGCTGAGACAAAGCAGTTTCATAGAATTACAGAAACATTAACGTTGGAAAAGACCTCTAAGATCATCTAGTCCAACCATCAGCCTATTCCCACCATACCACTAAACCATGTCACTCAATGTGACATCTATCTTTTGCTTGAACACCTCCAGGGACGGTGACTGCAGCACTTCCATGGGCAGCCTGTGCCAGTGCATCACCACCCTTTTGGAGAAGTTTTTCCTAACATCCAACTTGTACCTCTCCTGGCTCAACTGAAGACCATTACAGTTTGCAGGACTACGTTCACTGAACACGGGGCAAAGTGCCCTTGCTTTGCTTCTTGGTGACAGGGTTGCACCAAAAGTCCCATAGATGAGGAGGAAGGGGGTGATACCAGTTTCTACTGTGAACTTGGTGATGGTGGAGCCGTCCCTGTGGATTACAAACACAGGGCTTCTCCTCAGCATTTCAAGTACCAAATTGAAAGTCTTTATACATCAAACATTTCTTATCACATCTTCCGCCAGTCTCATTCTGATTATGATCTTCAACTAATATGTAAACACGAGTGTAATTGGTAATATCTGGGCTGAGGCTCAGCTTGCTTTAAATCAGCTTCCCTGAAGGGCAGTGCGAAGTAGTTGCCCTGATTGAAATTGGTGTAGGAAAGGTGCAAAGCTGGGCACCCAAATCCTAATGGAAATAACCTCTGTATCACGCTGTCACAGGCAATGGCTTCATTGCAGAGCTGTGATGTGTGAGATAGGGCAGATACAGGGTCTGCAGCTGATAGAGGGGAAGCAAAGCATCTGCAGTGGAGTAGCCGGGTGTGCTATCACATTTGCTTGTCATTATGAAGTGTAGCAGAGCAGGTAAAACCATTAGATATTTGAAAATTAGTTAATGCTAGGATGCAATGATTTGGGCATTTGTAATGCCATTTTAAATTGGATCGATATTTTCCAGTTCATTTTACTGTAGATTTTTAACTTTACTAGTGCTCTTGAGATGCACGCTGTGAGCCAACATGGGAAAGATTTCTGCTGCAATGAGGCCAGTTGTACTTTAGGAAGTGCATCAGCTTCTGGAGACTCGCTGGGCTCCAACTCTTTTATTCAAGAGAGCTTAGTTGTCATCCAAGACACCCGGGACAATCTCTCAGGGGCTCATGTTGACAGAACATTAACTAACATGGGAAAGCTCTGGGATCTCATGACATGATCCATCACTGAGTAAAGACAACTTGCCTGTATCGTGTAGGATGAATTCATAGAGGAGCCAAATCATTAGCATAGAAAGGTCATCTGCTTGTCTGTCATTATGCGTGAGGCAGATAGTCTATAATGTGGGCAGCAGTTCCCCACGGAGCAGCAATCAGCCCCTCACTACACTATTTCATTTCTCACTTCAAAGCTGGTGAAGAGCTTTGTCATTGAAGCCTGCAGCTGTAAACACCTAAGAGGAAATGCACAAATCTTGGCAACTTCTGTGTTCTTTATGTGAACTCAAATGTCCTGGGATAAAATTTCCAATTTCCTTGCACGTATATTACTGATAATAGTATATCCATGAGACTCAGTCAGACTTAAAGATGTGAAATGGACATTATATTGTTTGTAGCTAAATTAGACTTCAGTTTTAAATATCAAGTATTTGTATATAAATAAAATTTTTTTTTTTTTTTTTTTTTTTTTTTTTTTTTTTTTTGTAGTTTGACCATGTGGCTGTTGGTTTCCACCAGCAGATGCCCATGATACTAATCCCTCTGGCTGTACCTCCCAGAAGGGCAGGTACATCTTCCCAAGTAAGCACTTGCCCAACAGCTCCTTCCATTTCATCAGCCCATCTGCTGTATCTGTAAATCACTTCAAGAAAATGCCCCAAACTCTGCATGTATTTGTGACACTGAGTGACATGGTTAGTGAGCATAGGTTAATGATTTGGGCTGTGGTCTTTTCCAACCTTAATGATTCTGACTCTGTTTCTATTTTTTGGAAACAGACAAAAGTTGAATCTTATTGCAGTAGCGGTGACCACATGTCTTATGTTCTTACATTTGAAACTCAGATATAACCCCACATGACACTTGAAAAACATGAGTATCCTTCTACTGTCAGGGCTCTGAGGGTCCTATAAGTGAGAATGGAGAAGCACGGAGAGTGCATTATGGATGGGGCTTCCTAGGGACCTATGTGGTTTAATTTTTTGGTAGTCCTGAGTTGTTCTTGATGGATCCCTTTCAAATTGGGATGTTCTATGATTCTGAGATTCTGTGGTTTTCATTCTTCTAGGCAATCTTTGCCTGATTTCACACCATTCACAATGCCAAAAACGTGAGCTCCTCTCTACCATCCCCTTCACCATGCTCTTCTCCCAACAGCAGCACTGATTTCTGGACCAGAACACACATGTTTTCTCCTATGTTGATCCTTACTGCCTCTCCACAACCTAGTGCAGCAATTCAGTGGTAAACTGTGCCTGGACAAACAAGTCTTAGAGTGTCCTTGAAATGCAGTCTTGGGCAGTGCTGCTTGCTCTGAATGCCCATTCAGTGTGCATGGGCTGCTCGGGCTTTCACGCATCGCTCCCCTGGAGCACAGAGGGATCACACAGTAATAAAGCTGCATATTTCAGCTGGTCTAAAGGTCAGCTTGAAAACTTGACCCTAACTATCAGTGACGCACGTCTGTAGTGGTAGTATTTCACAGATTTTATGGGAAGACCTTGGAGGCTTTATCGTCCATCCTCTCAGAGGCAAACTGTCCTGACTGCCTTTGCGCTAACCTTGCTGGCAACCAGATCTATAGCACCTCATATTATTTCGTTTCAGAGGTGTCCATTCAGAAAAGAGGCCTTGAAAAACCATAACAAGTGAAAAATATAGTAGAACTTGAACCAAGGTCGTGTTAGTTTGAGAGATGACCTTCTGTATTCAAAATTAACCTCCCCCAAGGTACGTGCTGCTCGGGTTACAAGTGTTATTCTGAAACCCTGAAATTTGGAGTTGGAAAAGAAAAGAGGAAAATGGATGCAAGGAAGGAGGACTTAGACATTACAACAAAGTAGTAACACCAAACTAGCCTGGATCATAAGGAGGATTTATGTTCAAACAGCACACTGAATGGTGGGATGGGTGAGGGAAGTCAAATACTGGTGGTTACGAAGGGCAGGAAGAAACAATATGTTTATTTCACATATTCTCATGAGTAAAACTAGCTGGTGAACATCGCTCTGGAATTCCTCTGGTGAGATCATACATACTTCCATGAGGTCACTTCAGCTCTGAGAAGAGCCAAGAGAAAATCCTTGTCCCATTGCAATAACTGGACAAAATCCTACTGACCTCAGTTTCCAAGTTTCCAAGATGTCTTGGGCAGAATGAAAAAATCCATGTTCTTCCATGTTATAAGTGTAACTGCATCCCTGCCCAGCGAGCACAGCTGGCTGGTTGTGTGAGCTCCAGAAAAACACTATATGTAATATGTACACAGGAACCATGACCTATTGCATTGCCTGTTAACAGATCTTCCACTTGAGAATGTTGCTAAAAGCTAGCTAAAAGATGAGCTTTCCCTGGTCGGAGTTGCATCAGTTGACCTTGTAGTGTTATTTTCAAAGGCTTTTGCAAACCTCTTGCAGAACAGGTGTGTGATGCACTTATATCACTTTCATCCTAACTGACAATGACTATGAACAGGCTTAGCCTAAGCACCGGGGGAAGTTATGCACAAGGCTGAGTGCAAGAAGCTGATTCCAACTGTACTGCTGCCAGGTTCCTGTGTGTGCTGTGGTCTCTTGGTGTAGGTAAAAGGCACAGGGTTAGCAAAATACTCAAAGCCATGGGAGGACACAGGATGGGCTGTGAGTAATCAGCTGGAGATACCGACTTTTAAAGGAAATGAGGAAAATTGGGTTGCTCTGTCTTCAAAAGACAAAGCTGAAGCAACTTGAAAGCTTTCTTTTTAAATGCAAGATCATCGAAATAGATATCGTCTGCAGGAATGCGTCCACTTCATCTACAGTTGGATCTGGAAATGCACTGGAACCAAAAGCTCGGTGGCAGCAAACCCTTCCAGCTTGACAGTGTTTGGCCAGAGGAGGCTGAGTTCACTTGCAACGTATTTTTTGGCTTAGCAATCAAAGCATGCCTTTATATCATTGCAGGCAACATGCAGCAGTTCAGTCCCCTCGAAACAGAAGGGCTGATAGACATAATCCCCTTTGTAATTCACTTTGGCAGAAAGATTTGGACATGTTCTACCTAGAGCCTAATTCTGGGATAATAATTTTTCATTTCAAACACTTGAACACAGAGAGCACTTAATCCCTGCGCTCTCGGACAACCCAACCTAGTCCTGCACTGACCGAGCAGATGGACACAGCTGGCACTGGGCTTTGAAAGCCAACCCAGATCTGTCCTCTTGCACTGCATGCCCTGTGCCAGGGGCCCTGTGACCGATAGCAGCAGTGAAGAAGTGCCCCACTTACCTTGAGCACCAGACGGCTCGAGCTGATCAGTCAAATACTGGGAAATACAAGGGAGAGCTGGCTTGCACTTTTCCCCCCCCCCCCATTTCTTCTGTATTAACAAAAGGTGGGGATAAAGATGCCTAAGAAATGGATTTTTTTTCTGCTTCATTTTACTCCCACCTTCTCTGCCCCCTGTAATCTGATTTTTTACACCTCATTTATGTGTTTTTACTCAGCTCATCTTTGTGTTTTCTTTTTTTTTTTTTCACACCTTTGGATCAGCCCTCTCCCCATGTCTGGCACCTGTGATTATATCCTTCAGCTTCACAATGCAGACTTGCAGAGCAGCATTTAATAACAGGGAGGCTTTGACTGACTGGAGCTTGGATAATGGTGGTGGGAAAGGCACAATCACTGCCTTTTCAACAGTATACTTTGTGCAAAAAGCCTTCGACTGTGTCACAATCTGATAAAAAAAAAATCCCAGATTCCACCCATAATTATACCTTCTCTCCTTTACCTATCCACCTTCTTTTCAAAACTAAGCTATTGTGGGTGACACCAGCCTTCCGGGAGGTGGGGGTGGTGGGACACAAACCTAAAGAGAGGCAGAGGAGAACAAATTGCCATTCACATTGGTTTTCCCTCAGCCTCTTCACCTGTCCATGCACACCATGGCTTTATCCAGCAGACACCATCTGCAATCTGCTGAGATTTCAAGGTGAAAAACATCATCTAACCAGTGGCATTAGTGGGAAATCATTGGAAAAGAAAATTCCAAGGAAGCCTGAGGGGTTTATAGTCAACCAGAAACCATGTTGCATTCAGTTGTAGCATGGTGTTCAGCACCCAACGTGACTCCTGGATGGGAGGAAGAAATATGGTAGATGAGCAAATAAGATGGGCACATGCCCTGCTGCCCTGGGGTTTTCAGGGATGAAGGACCCTGCAGCAGCTCAGAAAACCCTCCCAACTCTTTCTGAAATGTGACTTGCCATGTAGAGCCAGGCACATGGCTTTTGGGCAGCATCTCAATTTTGGCTGGACTTTGGGCTAGCCCTGTATCTCCACATCGGCTTCAACAGTCCAACACAGTTTGTAAACAGCTGAAACTGCCCAAATCTCTCCAGAGACATCCATGCCCATCCCAGGAGCCAGAGGTTGAAGCACACAAAATGCCTCTAACAGCAACTTGGCACCCCCAATTGCTTTTGAAAATGTCTGCAGACATGGGGATGGGATGAAGATCATGCCCCAGCCCTCTCTCCTCTCATCCATGTGGTGTGAAAACAGGAGTTGAGACCCAAGCCCTTGATTTCTCAATTTAACCTAAACCAGTTACACATTTGGGCGATGGTGTTTGGGACTCGGGTTTGGATGCTATCAGCACTGGGAAATGGCTTCAAAAATGGGTCCTCGAGCAGAGATTCAAGCCCACCAGCTGGCCTGAATCTCAGCAAAGAACTGAACAAACACCTAAGAAGGTTTTAATGGTGGGGTTACCAGTATCAACACCCAATGCGGAACCCAGCATTTGCCTCATTCTGCAGCCAGTTCTACAGCCCTATAGCAAATAACAGCATCTGGAACCGGGCTAGGGAACTGCTGAGGGAGAACAATACACATATTTTTTTTCTGCTTCTACATTCTTTTAGACTGAATTGAGCATTTTCTTTCTATTCAAGCTCACTTTGAACAATGTGTCAAGAAAAGACCCCCAGCTATCATTGAAAACAGAATCCGTCTGGGCAGCAGATATACTTGAGATCCTATGTCTTAAAAGTGCCCCTTTTTAAAATCAGATTTTAATACTTGTTATATTATGGCTACGGCCATGCAAATTCTTTTTGGTAAAGGACCTATTTGCCAAAAAAAGTATAATCCAAGTTGAGTAATACTGAAACCTAAATCATTGTGCCAACATCAACATGGGCAGCACTTCCAAAAACATTGTTCAGTTCAAGTGCTTCTAGGCACAATGTTTTTACTTGATCTTCTTTTATATTTACCTAAATTTAACTTAAAATTATAGCTGTTCCCTTCCATTCTCCAAACTCTATATTTCATTGAATGAGACATTTCCAGTAAATTGTAACTACTTGTTTTCATTTATCCAGGGGGAAAAAAAGGTTTACTCAAACCGTTATGGCTTGTTTACCCAGTAAGTCCAAAAGAAATCTGTGTTTCAGAGGAGCTCTTATTTTGGAAAATAAAACAAAAAAAATGAAACAGTTGCTCTTAAATGGTGAAGAGTCTAAGAAGTAGAATACAAGAGTAGTGAAATAAAAATCCACTGGTGTTGTGTCTCTGTCTGTATGGAGATCTGACAGCCTTCCAGTGCTCTCCTTATGGCCCTAAATTAGCACGCGCCCATCGCTGCTGTGAAAAAGGACAGGGATGTCAAGCAGCCATACAGATGCTCATTGTGCAGGGACACGAGTATGAAACAACTCGATGATAATCACCAGCTTTGTTATCCTATTGTGCTATTCATTTTGGGGGAATCATCTTTTTACACTTTATTACATAGCGCTTTGTCTCTTTCCATTAAAATCAATGGCAGACCTAGGAGGCAGCCTGTTCTGTTATGGTCTTCCAGGCAGCTCAGACACTTCTGGGAATCAGGAACAGAAGAATAATGCGTTTCAATAAGCATCTTATCGACCAAACAGGAGTTAAGTGAACCTGTGGTATACTTCTGTAGTTTCTCTCCTCTCACATGATTATTGCACTTTACCCATGCTTTTGCTTTTGTTCCTCTGGCAATCAATACTCCGCAGCGACGTGCCTTGTCCAGCACCCAGTGCTATGGTAATGGAGGGGTCTGCTCTGCTGTCCCACTGCTCCCTCCCTGCTGAAGTCCATGAGCCCCAAGTGCCCATCTGCTGCTTCCCAGCCGTGTCTTGGGAGCTGTCATCTGTTAGGCACCTCCTGCAGGTACGAGACATTACACGTGCTGTTCTCAGAGGCCTTTCCATCTAATGTAATTATCTGCTGCATTTTACAACGGTTACGAACAATGGATGGCATTCATAAAGACAGTCAATATCCAACCTGTATCCTGCAAATTCTCCATGATTTGCAAAATAGTAATCAAAATAACCTTTGAGTTCAAGGCAGGGGCTGTTTGCACTGACCAGGAGAGCTAGAGGTGAAGCCACGTCACAGGTTTCTCCTGTGCACAAAAGCTGCTCCTGTGCACGTGGTGTGCAAAACATCTGCTGCATTGGGCACCTGCCGTGGTGCAGGAACAGGACGTGTGGGAAGATTTTAATTACTCACCATGGCAACCTACATTAACAGCTATAATCCCCCATCGTAAGTTGGATCGGTCCTTCTCCCACACCCACAGAAATACCTTCAGGAAGGACATTTGCATTGTAGATGTGTTCTTGGGCACCCAAGGCCCTGTGCAACACAAATCTGCCCCCAACCATGATGCTTCTTTGTTCTGACCATCCTGGTCAGATCCAAGAGCACCCTGCTATGTCCCTCCCGAACACACAGCACTTCTCACACCCTTGCACCTCCAGCTGCTGAAACATCCTCATCTTGTTGTAAGGTGAACAAATGTTGACCTTATGGTGTTCAGGAAGCATCTGGACAAATCTGATTTTTGGGTGGTCCTGTGTGAAGTCAGGAATTGGACGCAATGATCTGTGTTGGTCCCTTCTAATTTGAGATATTCTATAATTCTATGAAACTTGGTCTTAGGACAGTTTATGCAGGGCTTGTTGATCTCACCCCATTGGCCTGAAGTTTGGATTAACATGAAGCTAAACCTCACCCATCAACATCATGGAGGTAGCCCTCCAGGAGTCAGTGGAGGCAAAGTATTGGACCCGTCTTGTGATCAGACTCCTGAGCCAACCATCTGACCTTCCTGCAAGGAGCTACAGGAACGAGGAAACCCCAAGATAAAATGGAAAACCCCAAAGGAAAATAGAAATGTAACCAATCTCCCTGGCTGAGCCTGCAGAGATGTATGAGGAAAGTTCTGCCAAATTCAGTATAGAGCTGTGAGAAACTACAAAAACCAACAACAACAACAAAAAAAAACACACCAAAACAATACAGAGGACAGACAGTGATGCATTGTGCAATCAGAGCAAATCAAAGCAATTCTTACTTTTCCCTTGCCTGTGTCTTGGCCTGCAGAGGAGATGTGAGCTTTGCTGAGATCTCTGCGCCTGAACACACTTTCAGAGCCATCGCAGTCAGTTTTGGATCTTGAGTTCTGCTCCTCTGATAAAAAAATACTCCAAAATTTTCCCCAGATATTTTTTTTGCCTTGTTAGGCATCTTGGGATCCAGCTGTAGAGCTGTGAGCACTGCAACACAACACTATTGCTTGGCCAGGGTCAAGAGCAGTACAATTTCCCCATGTCTCTACCTACATACTTACATTCCTCATCTGTGCACTTGAGCTCATCCTGGCCTCTTTTACATGAAGTTACAGAGAGTTGCAGAGCTGGATGGATGCTGGAAACAACCAGAGCTATAGCAGAGTCCATGCAAGGTGATGTAAGGCCATTCACACCCTTCCTGAGTTGGACTTGTTCAGCTTTGTCCTTGGAGCAGTGCAGGCACCTCACCTCCTACCCTGAACTGTCATCTTTGGAAGACTCCTGTAAGTAGATGGCAGCCACATGCTTGGGTCAGAGCGCTATTCATGGAGCTCAGCACCTCCTGCAGACCCCACCACAGAGGTGAGGAACGACTCCTTATCTTGTTATTCCCTCCTGTGTGCTTACATTTTCAACTTACTCCTTCCTATGCCACCAGCATATGACTGAGCCACTTTTTCTGCGGAAGCTGTGGCGAAAGGATGACATTAATTATATCGGAGGCAGATGTCTGATAAATAAACAACCTTGGTAAAATGATGTGGCACTGTGAACGCAGCGTCCTCTGCCTCACCTTGCAGGCTCACAGGAGCTCGGCGCGGGTGTCAGTGCTGCAGGAGGGCTGAGCAGGAAGGCAGCATTGCTACCATGCTTTCTCTGCTTCTGCCGAGTGGTTTCTTATGCTCACTCCAGACAGCTTTCTTTTATTTTTCATTTAAACCACCTAAGTGACAAATCCACTGAGGCCAGCAAAGCAAAAAAGCCCTTGACCAGGCAAGGAGCTGGTTCTGGCTGCCTCTGCAATAACGCTTTGTGCAAGTCTGGCTCTTTTCACATGAAGATTTCAATCAATCACACACAGTACAACCCTCCGAGATGGGCTAATATCCTTATGTTATGACATAGAAAATAGAAGCACAGGCTCAAGTGAGCTATTTAACAACATGTATTTAGAGACACAGTGTGCTTTACAGCTCCAAGACTTGGGGAACAGCAGTACTTGGGAGAAAGCCAAGGTCACCTAGCCCAGATCCTGGAAAAGTTGTTATAATCCCCCCCCATACACTCAAAAATGATGAAAAAAAAAAAAAAAAAAAGCATTTAATCATTGGAAAAGGCCACTTAGATCATCTAGTCTAACCATCAATCCATCCCCACCATGCCCACTAACCACGTCACTCAGTGCCACATCGCCACAGTTCTTGAACACCTCCAGGGACAGCAGCTCCATCACTTCCCTGGCAGCAGATAATGAGCTCATTTAATCAGATTGCTCGTTAGGATCCTGGAAGTTAAAGAAGCCCCCAAGCCACCAGCAGCACTGGGTTATGATGACAGTAGTGGCCTCTTTTCACACTGAGTGCTGTTGAGAAAGTCATCTACATGTTTGGTGTTCCATGAGGAACAGAGTGAAAAGCCAGGCAGGCATGAAGCTAACATGGAGAGGGTCATCTGTATCTTGGAAAAAAGGCTTTGCCCAGCAGACAACATTCAAGGCTTTCCCTTTCCCCGTTACCATTGCTCTCCAGAAGTTCTTTCCAAGCCACACATGACTTGTCCTAAGGGTGATCTCCTGGTATTGAGATGCACCTACACCCAGCCTTTCCCTTTCTTGCCCATAATGCACATCCAGGGAGAACTGGAGCAGATGGGCCAGTTCCATATAAAACAAATAAAAGCAGCCCTGAAGTGCTTCTAGGCCATACAGAAAACAGGTATGAAGCTGTCTTACGAGCTGAAGTGGCTCTTTTGCAAGCAGCGAAGAAAGAAAGAAAAGAAAGAGAACAATGTTACATTGTTTGTGGATTGCTTTTTTTTTTTTTTTTTTTTTAATTAGAAGTTCAAACAGAGCCCTGAAATTTTATAATGAACATTTCAGCAGAGGGTATCCACATGGAACCAAGCCTAAAGCACCATGAAAGACCTGCTTTATAAGAGAGCAATAAACATCAGCAGATAAAAGAGACAGCATTACTTAGGGGTAGGAAATCACCCCACTTCTGACTTCATTTTGTACTGGTGCATTCCTGCTGGTTTGCACCCAGAGTAGCTGGTATGATTGGAACAGAACACCCAGGCTCTGCTGGCAGGACAGTGCTGAGCATCCAACCAGCAAAGGGATTTTGCTGTGGGCCAAGGACTTGTTCCCCCCTCCCACAGGCATGTGAGCCAAATTCCAGCAGGTATTGCTGTAATGACCCTGGAAGAGCCGAGCTGAGAACAGAGCACTGGCTATATTTAAAGGGGAGGGGGGGAAAACAAATTTAATCTGGCAGTATCTTCAGGGTCTCTGCACAGTACCCATCTCTCCCTACCTGATATGGCATATTTGTAAAGGTAGAAACCTCTTTTGCCTGTTCTCATGAAACTGTCCAATTCTCACTGCTTTGGCAGGTGGCATAACTTAGGTGTTCTTGGTTCTTTATGCAGAAATTTCTCTTGAATGCTCTTGAAATGAACGATCCCACTCTTGAGAAAACCAAACCCCCAGACCCACTCTTCTCTCCCCATTGGGTCCTGAGTTCAGGCTCGTGGCAGCAGCAGGAGGGTTTGGGATCAGGGGGGAGAGGAGGAAAACAGCAACTAATTTTTGGTAATTTTGGATTTTTGGCTCACACAGGAATGGGGAATTACGCATTGAGCCTCAGTGCACTGCAAACGAAAAGACCCAGGTTATAAACCTCTGAGAAACAGAGTTAATGAGAAAAACAGCAACTGCTCATCGCCTCCAGTTGTGCAACGGGGCCGTGCTAGCTCAGAGCACTCCTTCACACTCAGCACATCGCTCTGGGGGCAGGCAGGGGTGTTGCAGCACAAACGAGATGCAATCTTAATTATTGTGGTTTAACTCACCGTTGTTATGTTATGATTGCACACAGGTATTTGGCAATGGAAGTGAAAACCACGGAAAAGAGTTATAGGGAATTTTTCAGACTGGCAAACCAAGCCTGGGGAGGAGCTTGCTCCCATTTTTGGGTTTGGATATGCTGAGTCCATGCCCAGCTCAGATCTCACAGCAGCAAGGAGTTCACCTGTCACCTCAGGAGACAGCCACACAGCTCAGGTTACCTGCACAAATTGTATGTGACATGTCACTTACAGCCAAAGAAATCCTATTAGGAACTTCTGGTGCTGGGACACGGGCACGCAGCAATGTTGGCATTTGCTTCATTTTGACAGATATTTTTTATTTCTCCTCTGTTTTTCCTAATTTCCCCAAAGGAGGGACAAGGCAGCAGCTGGGCAAGTGCAGGCTAAGAGTAAGAGCAGTCTCTCTTTGGCAGCTGCCTGGCTAAATGTAGGTTGATTTAATGATAAGATGCCATTTGAAGTTAATTGTAACTGCAGGGAATGACAAGAAAACTGGAAACTTGTTGTCAGGATAGGCAAGAAACTGAAAAAGACACTGGGTCGAGCTGCAATATGGCTCAAAGGAACAGGGTGCACCTATCATGATAGGTCTCATGTAAAGCCTGCAAAGTTGAGATTAGAAGAGATCTGCATCAGCTGAAGGATGGGACAGAACACAGCTGGAGGAATTTAGTCATTGTAAGGCTCAGAATACAGAAACTGCTGAACTCACAGCAGCATGGAATGGCTCAGCACACACAGACTGGTCCCAAACCCTCCTGCTGCTGCCACGAGCCTGAACTCAGGACCCAATGGAGGGGAAAAGGGTGGGTCTAGGGGTTTGGTTTTCACAACAATGGGATTGTTCATTTCAAGAGCATTCAAGAGAAATTTCTGCATAAAGAACCAAGAATACCTAAGTTATGCCACCTGCCAAAGCAGTGAGAATTGGACAGTTTCATGAGAACAGGCAAAAGAGGTTTCTACCTTTACAAATATGCCATATCAGGTAGGGAGAGATGGGTACTGTGCAGAGACCCTGAAGATACTGCCAGATTAAATTTAATGGCATAGATTTTGCCCAGAAACATGGAAGAGTGAAACCAGAAGGTTGCTTTGCTGGCACCCCCTTCATGTCACTTGGCATCCCCTGAACACGACCATCTTAAAGCAAGCAAACCCACAGTGCCATCCAGCACAGCCACCTCTCGCCACGGGATGCTCTGAATTATAACAATGCTCCAAGCAATAAATCACAGAGTTTTCTCTGCTGGAAAGTTGAAGGTATGGTGAGAAAGGAAAAAAAAAAAAAAAACACATCAAAAAACAACAGAGAAGCTTATCTAAATCTATTTACACAGAGTGATTATTCAATTAATTTTTTCATTACACTTGCCAAAAAGAATTGCCCGTATCTTAAATGCTGTGTGTGAGATTTCATTAATAATTAAGCAGCTCTCTCCCCTGTTCAGCAGGCAGCAGCTTTTGTCTTTATGGGTTACACACCAACACGTGCTCTGGGGCCATGGGGTGGAAGCACCCTTGTATTCACCAGCACTCCTATGCGCCCTCCATAGTACAAGCTATAGTTGCAGTGCAAAACCTCTATTGGAGAGCAGAATCATGACAACCAGCAGAAAGCAGCAGGAGGAGCGCGGAGATGTTTTCCTTGGCCACAGACCACATGGCCATGAGTGATGCTTGCAGGGCCAAAATGATGTGTCCCACCTGGTTTGTGGGACAACCATGTCAGCGCAAACAGCCAAAGGCAGCGAGAGCAGCAGGTACAGAGGTTATAAATCACCCCATCTCCTTCCCAAACATAACACATGTAAGAGATCTCTAGGTTCTTATAAATATTTAAGTCAAACGTCAGCTGTTTATGTCTCACATCTGTCCTTATCGGTCTGGAATCATGTCTCTGCTCGCATCCCCCACTGCTGCCTGCTAATGTTGGCTGGCTGCTTTGGGTGCAAATGTGTTTTCTCACCTCGGTTTGGACAGCCACCATCTGAATTCCTCTGACAGTGACAGTCCTCAGAGCCAGCATAGCTTTGCATGGAGAAGATGCAAAAAAAAAACCAAAAAAACAACAAACCAACACCATGTTGAGCTTTGACAATAACTCACAAACTCAATCAAGACTTACATGATGCCATTCTCTTGGAACAAGGACTGTAATGAGTCTGTGCATGTCTGTACCCTTATTGCTTCTGCTTTCCTTCAGTGCAGCAGCAGCTATGGACTGTAACGATGTGGGGTTTTTTCCTTCCTCTGAAAGTTGCACACTGCTTTGCGTGACACAGAAGAATGGTGGAAGGGCAAAGTTTATCCCCAAAAGTCAGCTGGTTTGGATTATGGCCATGGGCTGCCAATTTTTTCAACATCCTAATATTTTTGAGCAACAAGGCAAACAAAGGGGAGAGTGTTCTTGAGAACCTCTTGGAAGAAAGCATGCCTTTCAGGCAGCCATAGGTCTGGCTAAAACCACAAGAATTTGGCAATTCTGAGTATCCTGCTACATAGCAGGGAGGCAAACAAGGGGTAGGGATATGGGGAAGAAAGGGAACTCCCCACTGATGCAGGGTGTCCCAGAGCCCCATCCTCTTACTGGTCCTATAACAAAAATCCTCCAGTATGGAGGAGGACCATCCCAGCATCGTTTAAACTTCTTTGGTTTTGTCCCTGTGGGCAAGCAACGAAACCTTGCTGTGCTTTCCCTTGCCTTACACAAGCTGGAGTAAGGTTACAGCCCTTATTCACACTGTTATTTTGACTTGTCTACTTGCATTACAGTCTTTTGGGAGAGGAGGCTGTACATGAGTATCCACCAAATCTAATATAAGTTATCTAATGCCAGCAGATCTCTCTAGGTATTGCTGTCATACAAATTCCAAGTGGCTGTGTCTATATAGACAGCTTAACCCTTGCTCAGATGCTGGGGACTTATCTTAGTGCCGTGCCTATGCTCCGAGATTCGCTTCTAGTTTGCATTACTGAGCCCAGAGACTGAAGTGTGGCCTCAAGCCCATCCTGCCCTCATGTGCATGGGACTTTTGAGTCCAGAGCAAGGCCTTCCCCAACCATAAGAAACATCAGACCCAGCAAATTAATTACGTTAACTAGTTAGACCAATCACCATTACCCACCAGCTTTATTCACTGTAGTAAAAGCATCAGACCGGGTTGTTTTTTTCCTATGCCTTGTTGGTTCTCTTTCAGTATTTGGGACATGACTTCCTAATTTTCCTGCTTAATTAAGAGCAGATCTTTAGAGTCACAGAATCTTTAAAGTCGCAGAAGACCACTGAGATTATCAAGTCTAACCATCAGCCCATCCCCACCATAACACTAAATGTGTCCCTTAGCACCACATCTCCAGTTATGGGACACCTCCAGAGATGGTGAGCCCACCACCTCCCTGCACAGCTGTGCCAATGCACCACCGCTCTTTCTGAAAGAAATTGTTCCTAATATCCAACCCAAACCTCCCTTGGTGCAACTTGAGGCCATTACCTCTTGTCTTACACCACTTTCTCATTACCTGCTCCCCTGGCACAAACCCACCCCTTCACACCAACAAGCAGTCACAACACCCACATGGCAGCCTTGGCACCGAGCTGCTCCAGTTCTGCGGGTGTTTTCCCCATTCTTTTGGCAGCACTGACAGCAAAGGCAGACCACAGCTCTGCAGTACTTTCCTAGAGCTCCAACCCAGAGCACCTCACAGGCTCCAGCAAACATGAGCTGCTGCTCACCACACATCCCTGGGGCTGAGCACTGGCACAGGAAGGGAAGATTTCACAGTGCACAGCAAGAAACCATCACAGGCACACGGCGTGCAGAGGCCAGAAGGTGATCACATTCATCTCCATCACGAAGCCCTGGTTGCATGACCCCTCCCAATACACCATTCAGGATAACACAGCCCCTTGTCTGCTCATCACCAAAGTAAGGAGAAAAACAGAGAAAAATATGCCACTATATGCATGCCTGGGCCCTCTGTTGTCTCCTGCATGATGCCACGCTTATGAGGCAAAGAGGAGGCATGGGGATTACAGATACAGCTTTGATTTTATTTTAAAGGGTTTAATATTTGGAGCCATATTGATTTGATTTATCTCCGTGTGCTGGTGTACCGCCGGTAACCAAGCAACACCAATTCGCTCTGTACTCTGCAAGGCTCCCGGGATGCTGCTTGTGAACAACGATACTTTTTGGGTATGACACTAAATGGACCATAGGCACCATTTGTAAAGAGGGGATATTTGAGTTTTGTGGGTTTTATTTCTCCTTGCTGGGGCTGTGCTCCACCAACCCATCACTGCAGCCTTGCAGAGGAACCAGCAGGCACAGCCCACTCCCCAGCTGTGCAAAGGAAACCCCCTAAAAAAAAGGAAACAGAGCAGCTGGTGTGGACTCAACGCAGATCTGCTCCCATGATGGCCTCGTGCACAATGCTTCGCACTGACAAATCCTTCCAATTAAAAGCACCATTCTCCTCCTGTCAGATGGACAAACAGTGCTAACAAAAGTGCCATGGAGCGATCCCGTGGTTCTGGCATGTACAAATTGCTCATTATTTTAACTTAGCTGAAATAAGAACCATGTCGATTCTGGGGCTGGGCTTTTTTTTTTTTTTCTTTCTTTTTTTTTTCTCTTGAAATCTGAAACCAGGCAAAATGCACATTGGCTTTTGCCAAACAGCTTCTCTGAGGTTTGCAAATTTCCCAGCAAGTCTGGACTGAGTTAGAGAAACTCAAAGTGATAGGGAAAGCTCTCGGCCTCAGCGGGGGACTCAGTGCAGGAACTTTCTCCAGCTCTGAATGCGAACCCCTCGGTGTGGCCTCTGCAGCTCAGCTCTGAGCCCTGCTCCTTGTCAGCCAAGGGATGTAGTTCTGCAAATGCTATCTGATGGCACTGACACGGACCCATAGCTTCCAACAGGAATGCTGAGGACCAATACCCAAACTTCTGCACAGGCTCAGTGAGTTCACTGCAGCTTTTCACCGCCTTGTTCCAGCAGTTCTGGCAGCAATCAGCTTTCCCAAATTCTCACTGCCATGGGGCCAGCGTGTTCAGTCCTCAGCCCTCCCTGGAACACCAGCAGGCAGATGGGGAACATCCCTTGTGCTTACCCTTCCAAAAACCCACAAATGCTGCTCACGTACTGCCTGACAGTGTAGTGAAGGAGAGGCCTTCCTTGAGGCACTGAAGGAGGACAGGTAAACCACGAACAGCCCTCCAGTCACCATAGCAGCTCAAACTTACCCACTACGCTGAACCACCATAGGGCAAAATCCCATCGCACTGCGGCTGCAAATTGGCCTCTTGCAGCCACCTCCAGCCCTGCTGCTAAAGGGGAGGAGCAGCCTCCTCCCAACCCAACACCATCCTTCAGGAGCAGCAGAGCTGTGATTAACTGATAACACTTTTCGGCAACATGAGTTGGACTGGAACCAGCCATCTACCGGCAGAGCCTCCAACACTGAGATACTGAAAGGCATCAGAAAGGAGTGAGGCTCAGAGTGACCTCAGATTAGGGAAAAGAGCACAAACCTGTCAGATATCTCACGGCGAAACGAAACCTTCCCGTGCTGTTTGGCTGCTTTAATCTATGAATTGTGCAGGATCTGCGGGGGGAGGAAAATAAACCCTACAGGAATGCTTAGCATAGTGGAAAAAAATAATGTTAAATTAAGCTTACAAAAATGTTTCTCTTTCTGAAAATCTTGGCTGGCGATAAATGGCTTGTGCCAAGTTATAAATCAAACGTTGGGTTTCTTTTAACGCTCAGCATCCCCTGATTTATGATGCCATCACAACCTCTCGATTGATTTCTGACTTGGCAATCCATCTTCCCCCATAGGTAGCTGCCCATTATAACGCCTTTCCTGAGCAGTCAGCATGTTTGGCTTCCCAGAAGAGCCTTATAGAGAGGCCTGAGTGGAAACCTGAAGGGAGAGGGAGAAAGGAGGGAGGGCGTTTGTGCGAGGGAATGGTGCTGCCTGCTTGAAGCACATGAGGACAAAGGATATGGCCAGGTTTGCTGGACATGGAGCTGAAGTGCTCTCCAGCACATTCCCATTACACGCATGGCCTCAAGAAGGGATAATCCCTCTACAAACCCCAATTGCTGCTCTTTGCTTGGGACTTTGCACGTGCTACATGAGTGGAATTCAACTTCACTGGGGGCATGTCCCATGCAGGTGTCCCCAGACATGCTGCACAAGCTGCCCTATGGAGCAGAGCGAAGAGGGCCCCTGAGGTTCTTCATCTACGCAGCAATGGCTGGATATCAGGAAAAGTTGCATCATCAAGAGGGCAGAGGGCATGGAACAGAGTGCCCAGGGCAATGGGCACAGCCCTGAGCTGCTGGAGCTCAAGTGTCTGGACAGTGCTCTCAGTTACATGGTCTGAATTTTGGGTGAGTCTGCATGGAGCCAGGAATTGGACTCATGATCTTTCTGCATCCCTTCCAACACAAGATATTATTTGAGTCTATAATCCTGATCCCAGCAGTTCCGTGGATGGAGGGATGCAGGCCTCTTTCTGCCACCACCTTTGTCTGGGCCACCAAGAACAAGCTACCCAAGTGCTGGAAGGATTGTAAACTTTCCCCCTTTTTTTTTTAGTCAGGAAATAACTCACATGAAGGAAAATAAGAGGCATCACCGAGTTCAAAGCCTGTGTGCCTTACAACTGCATAAAGAGTTCCTTCTGTACCTTCCTCTCTATGCACAGTGCCAGCCAGGCACTGCACTACAGTTGTGTGGGTTACTTTCTATGCTCAGCAGTAAGGTCTGTCAGGGTTGGCTGTAAGAATCAGAGGCCACCAGCCCCTGCTAGCAGCCCAGCCCTCTGCCCCAAACAGCACTCTCTACCTTCCTCTTGTCCAAACAAGCCAGACTATCCCAGAACAGCTATTTATACTGAGTGCTTTCAACCCAAGCAGGTGAGGATAGGCTTTTGATGACAGCAGGGAGCACTGGGAGCAGTCGCCTCCAAATCCCTCACTCTTGGAGGCAGTTGCCCAAGCACCTAGGAAATGAGAGACGACAGGGGAAGGGACATACATTCCTTCTGTGAGCAGCAAACACTGACTCCTTGAAGTCTGTAGGCTGGAGGAACCTGTAAGTAAGATCAGTCCTTGGGGTGAGCTTGCAGAGCACAGATGTGTGCTGGAAATCCCCCATTCACCAACTGAAGAGCTGCAGCTGGATGAGCCAGGTTGTACATCCTTATCTAAAGCACAGGATCTTCTCCTGTGTAAACATTTTCTTGGGGAGTCCAGAAGCCAGCTGTCCACTCAGATGGTGCCTTTTTAACTTCCAAGATGAATAGGGCTTTTTTATGTCACTATAAAGCATTATTTATGGTGGAAAGGGGCCATGAATGGCGTACTCTGTCAGTTCAGTGTGTAAATGATGCCAGCTCCGTTTGCTACATCCCATCAATTATTTTCATACACTTTTCTTTGCCTTCATCTGTTAGAGGGAAAGTCACCTTGATGTGTTGGAGTGGTTTTCCTCTCCCATTTCCTTTGGCGTGTGATTGTACCTTGGGGCCAAGAAGGAGAACACAGGGCTTTTGAGAACTAGTGGGTTGGGAGAACTGGTTTTGGTGGCCATTGGTGCTCCATGAATACTCAAGAGCTTCCCTGCATAAAAACAATCAAGACCATGGACCCTAACAGTTGGCCCTGACCTAATGGTAGGGATAGAATGGCAAAGTTCATAGGATCTTGGTAAATAGGATTAGGCTCTCTGCAACACCTGTAGGATGCTTTTCCAGCTGAAATTTGCCTTAGGTCATCTTATTCATGGAGCTGAGTAATGTTGGCTCATACCCTCTTGTGTCCTTTTTAATCCAGGCTCAACTCCTTGTTTCCATCACTTTTCCTTAAACTAGGTTGGACTGCTCACTCCCTGCTTTGTTTTGGATGTTTGCCTCCCATTCCCATTTGGATCATTCTCAGTTGGGTTCTCAGTAGGTGTAAACCACCTTCTTTGGGCTGACACAGACACAGAGCTCTGACCCAGCTACCTGACCCTCTGAAAGCATTTCCCAGTGCCTCAATGACATGTTTGCCAGGTTTTTGGAAGCAAGAGGTCCTGCTGCTTTCCCCCATCCTGCAAACAGACAGACAGCAGCCTCCAGGTGCCCCATTGCTTCTGATGCAGAGAAAGGAAAAAATAAAATGAAACAAACCCATAAATCACAATGCTTGCAAATGAAAATAAATACACTTAACAATATTTCCATGCCGCTTTTTATTATTATTATTTATAATGGTATTACAGAATTTTGTAAAATTAAAGTAAATGTCAAGCAGAATGTAATAATTTTCCTTGGGGTTTGGCACATTTGTGTGCCTGACAGTTTCACATTTTTCTTTATATCCGTGAAGACAGGAGCCTGACAGGGCTATATTTTGTTACCCACTTTGTTCAATTTTGTCATAAATTGGAGCGAACAAAACAGTGAAAATACAGACACCAAATTAATCAAAGAAATTACATTTTAAAGCAGCTCTCATACAAACATGTGTGAAATAATCGCACCGTGCCTGGAAAGCGCATGAAGAAAGGCAACGTTCCCCCAGCACACACTTTGCTCATGCAAAGCAGGGCTCGGCTCTTTGCCATCAGGAGCACCAGTGAGCTGCTCCACTGCCCCCTGCCCTGCAGAGCCCTATGTCAAATCTCTCATGCCCTGAAGCCCACACAAATCTCTGCTGCTCGCATCCCAGGTAAACAAGCTGCATCCTGGAAGACGAGGTGGATGCCTGATGTCCACCAGCCAGTTTTGGGTGCCAGGACTCATGGCCGTGTTGTGACCTTGTAACGGGTTATGCCTTCATTTTGGGTTCCTCTGTTTGCAGCACTCCTGCTGCTCGAATGGATGCATTTGCTGCGGTGCAGGAAGAAGCACCATGCAATTTCCATGAGAATGACAAGGAGAACCACTAAGCAGTGGAAGGGCTATCCTCAGGCCAATCCTTTCCGCCTGAGTAAATTTGATTTGAATTCCTCTTGAAACACCAGCTCCACAGCACTTGGACTATAGTGAAAAGGTCACTGGAGGTAATGTCAGACAGACTCTCCAGCTGCACTGCGAGTGCTCTGGTAGAGGTTCATAACAATTACTGCAGCTGGAGATTCAAGGGGACTCACCAAACTCTCCTCTCCAATTCCCAGGCAAAGGCAGCTATTTTGAGAGTGTCCTATAATAATACCTGTAGAGAGGGGTTGGTGCCTTCTGGCAGGCTTGGAAGCAAAGCTGAAATGCATCATTCAGTTGAAAGGGACACCTTGGGATCTTGCTTACCTACTTTCTGGCAAGGCTCCAGGGGTCTGCTTGGCTGCAGTGGGCCAGGAACACAGCAAAGCCACAGTGGGTGAATCAGCTGCATTGGGTATAGCACCAACAGCATCTGAAAACCATCTCTGGCATGGGCAGAAATCTTATTATGGAATTAGTCTTAAAACCTGAAACATAGAATCATGGCTTCAGTTGGAAGGGACCTTAAGGATCATCCATCTCCAACCCCTGCCATGGGCTGGTTGCCCCCCACCTGCTCAGGCTGCCCAGAACCCATCCATGGCCCTGAGCTCCTCCCGGAATGTGGCCCCCACAGCTCTGAACAGCAGTAGCAGGGCCTCACTGCCCTCTGAATAAGGAATTTCTTCCTAACATCTAACCTAAATTTCCCCTCTTTTAGTTTAAGGCCACTTCCCCTTGTCCTACCACTATTAGACGATATGAAGTCCACTCTCCTTCCTGTTTATAAGCCCCCCACAAGAGCTGGAAGGCCACAATGAGGACTCCCTGGAGCCCTCCCCTCTGCAGGCAGAACACCCAAAACTCACTCAGCCTTTCTGAGCATCCTTATGCCTTCCTCTGGACCCACTCCAACAGCTCCACATTTCTGCTGTACTGGATGCCCCAGGACGCAGCACTCTGGATGGCTTTGTTGAACCTCATTTGGTTCTTTTGGGCTCACTTCTTGCCCTGTCCCATTGGGATGGTATCCCTTCCATCTTTTGTGTCAACTGCACCACTTCTACCCAACTCTACACATCCACCAACGTATGGCAAAAGTGTGTTTTAAGCCTATTAGTGTGTTCATTAGTAAATACCATAATGGTTTCCAGCTGTCTAGCAAGAGGGCCCATTCACTTGAATTTTGTTCTTGATTTTATTTTATTGTGGGTGTTTTTGTTGTGTTTTTTTTTTTTTCTTTCTTTCATTATTGTATTATAAATATATTTCCTCCCATTTTGCTCGGTGCCTGTGGAATGCTTGCCTGACGTCTCCCATCGCACCTGTTTTCCATTATTTGTCAGTCATTATTTTAATTCCCCATCTATTGTGTGGAATCTGAAAATCGCTCAATAAACCACATCCTTTCCCTGAGAAAAGTCCACAAGAAGGTTTTCAGAGGTGAAATTTATATTTTTCTATACTGGGCAAAATGAAAGCATCCGGTCAACAACCCTCGATTGTCAGGTGCTTGCTTTCCCATCGTCTAAGTTGGGGGATAATGAGCAGACAAATGAAGGTTTACAACTTAGTGAATATCTCAGAAAGACCATTTGGCTGCTTGATCGGTGGGAGGATATTTTTAAAACTGCCATTTGAGACTCAGCTGTATTGCTAATTAAATGAGAATTTCATAAAAATAATCTGAAAAAAGTCTGTTAATTGGAGAACGATAACGAACAGACGCGCTAAACAAAGGCATAAACGTCAAACAATTGAAGAGCGATAATAAAGTGCCATGTTATCGTGTAACGCCAGGCAGCTCTGCTACTTCTATTTGAAGTTTTAACTTTTAGCCATTTGTTTTTTATGAATGGCATCCAAGAATGTGCTTTGCAATCATAATTGCCAGAGCCTCACTCGGCATTAGCAATGCATGGGTAGCAGCGACTGTTGCATTAGCGGCCTCCTTGCCTTAAGACTTCTTGCATTCTATTAACAGCTTTTGTGTTCTGCAATGAATATGATGGGGGAAACGCATTAATATTGTATGGGTGTTATTCAAGCAGGATAGCAGTGTTATTGAATTAGTGATTCTTTGTAATTATAATGACTTCCAGCACTATATTGTACAGTAAATTACATGGAGACAGGAAGGAACTTGCGAGCCTACGGAAGAACCAGTGTTTGGTTCTCATGCATTGCCACTCTGTGCTGCACTTCCCTTTCCCCAGCTACTCACGTTGAGTTCTCAGATGTGTCCTCCATTCACTTGGCACCAATGGTTGTGAGTTCTGCACTCCTAAACACTTCCTGCAACGCGGAGTTTGCCCTCACCCTGATGCATCCCCGAGTAAGCACAGCCTACAGCATGAGCACAAAGTGGCTTTGGGTATGTCACAGCTCTTCTGCAAAAGAAAAACCAAACAGCTTGTGAAACCCTGGCTTAATGAGAATTGACTGCTCTCCATGAGAAGTATTGATTAATTACTCTGCAGTGGAAAAAAGGTGACTGCGATGCTACACATTTTCCAACTGCAGCACAAACAATTGCTTTTGAGGCAGAGAGAGCCTGGGTTGAGAAATCTACCGAAATGAAGTCATCTGTGGGATGGAGACAGCAGCCAGGTTTACTGGAGCGCAGAAAAACAGCCAGAGCAATTTTGGCCAAAGAGTTTCTTTCAGCAGTGTGTGAAGCAGGATCGTCTCCTGTGCTTTTTGGCTCAAGATTGGGATTTTTAAGAAGAATTTTTTTATGGGACTGTGTACTTAAGCATCTGCCTTGGTGCACAGGGCCTGCTGAAATCTGCTCAATCTCAGAAGCCTGCAGTGCTCCCTGGGGATGCAGCCCTGCAGTTTCTGGTTGCTGTGGGCTGGTGGAAGTGCCCTGGCCGTGCCCTGTGTCCTCTCCCTAATTCATTTACTGCTCATAGCAGAAACGCTTACCACGACACTCTGACCTGATCTGGAAATGGAAAAAAAAAAAAAAAAAAAAAATCATTGGAAAATGTTATTTCTGGGAATGGTAAAAAACTCAGTTTTGTATAACTGGACTGATAGCAGTGCCAGCATGTGAGCGGGAATCCAAAGGCAAATGAAGAATCCACTGCCCAGCTACTCCAGCTGTGCTGCTCCCAGCAAGCTGCATAGGTGCCCTGGGAAAGGAGAACACAAAAGATGCCCTGTGCACACCTGCTGATCTCAGCACTGGCAGAGGCAGGGCAGGATTTACACTGGGCCATTTTTCAATCATTAAATCCATTTCCATGAAGTGCATTCAGGCCCCACGCTGTGATGTTGATGCGTGAGCCCTGGGCTCAGTTCCTTTCTCTGACTCAGACTTCAGGTGACCTCAGTCATGTCACTGCATCCATAGGCAATGAAATTGCCTTCTGGGCATTTGGATGTACGCTGAGAAGGAAAAACACATTAGAGGTGGTAAAAAGTCTGATAATTGGATAAAAGCCATATCAGTGCAGAATTTAGATAGAAATAAGGTTCCCTCCATGCGTTTGGGCACCAGGTCCATTCTCTCCAGGGATGGACTGTGTAGGATCGTGCAGGTTATTTACTGGGCTAGCTGATTCTCAGCTGTGTTTCCAGTCCCCAGTGCCACAGGTAGTGGCTGCTCCTTAGGAAGAAGGAAAGAAGGGACAGATATAGTGACTTTCCCCTCAGAGCATCCCTGCTACCAGATTTGGAGCTAGATTTGGTGACCACTTCAGCCCTTCTCCAGCACTGTATGCCCAATGCTTTGCATTCGATGACCTGCTGCACTCAGGCAGCTTCTTTTTAAGTAGCACGTGGTGATTCTAGGCACAAACCACATCTGCAATTAATTGGATTTGCGGGCCCAACTTCCACGCACCCCTTTGAAATGTTCCCTTAGGAGATCATGAAAGGCTGGGACTGAGCAAAGTAGTCAGAGAAAGGTATAATGTGGAGAAAACCCCTTTGTTAATCCCGTTCTGCTTATCTTTCATTATCACACCTTAATATGACATCCTACAGGTTTGCTGCTTCGGCTCTGCTGGTGAGAGGCAAATGATGTCTTAATGAATGATGGTGCCTCGAGCTGATAACGGACTGCCCCTCTCTCCATTGAAAAGAGATTGTGCTGGGTGCAGTGTGTCCAACCACACTTAGCATAATTGGATGAAACTTGTAATAGTTTGTTCACTCTAGGTGGGTACAAAAGCCACAGCAAAAAATCCCAATGATAAAATATCAATCGCTGTCTCTGGCTTAAGGGCCTAATTGTGGTTAATGGCACAACTAGAACAGCGGATAACGAAAGGAAGGACTCACCCTGGCAGCTGGAGCACCACACTGTGTCCTCAGCATACAGCCACTGAGCTGGGGCTGGAGCACTGCAGACTGTTGGGGTCATGCAGGAGTTCCCTTTCCTGCACTCAGGAGGCATAGCAGTGTGTACTCAGCCCTGCTGCTCTCACCCTCCTGCTCCTGCAGCCTCTCTATCTTACAACATTGTCCCAAAGCTATTACTTTTATCCTCTGAATGATTTTTTTCAGTTAGCACATACATCAGAACTAAAATGCCCAATATTAGCTCGTTTAAGTTCATGTTCAATGATGGATTAATCATTCCTATTTCCTGGAGCACAGCCCAGTCCATTTTGTCTAAGGGCCAAGAAGAGCCCTTGGCTCTTCAAGTTTGGGACATCTGCTGTGCTTTGCATATCTTCTTGTCTACCAGGGAAAAACAACAACAAAAAATAACAACCCAAATCAAGACATGGTGATTGCTTAAATAAAACGTAGAAAAGCTATAGATCATAACTGTTTGCTCCTGCTTTAATGGCAGGTATAAAGGGGACCATTGACTGTGCAGCAGCACAGCCAGCATAAGCCTGTGTTCCCTCTGAGGTTTCAGATGTCACATCATGTTAGAGTGGATATTGCTTTCCAGTGCACAACGCTGCATCGTGGGCAGAGGAAAATGCAGGGAGCCAACAAGTCCTTCATGGGCAAACACTGTGATGGCAGACACTGATATTAGCTCTGGGCAGGCTGGGGTGATGGAACCTCGCACTCTGAACGCTGTGGCCAAAGTAAAAGTCAGAGGTGAGTGAGAAAACAGAGATGATCGAGGGCTTCTGTGTCTCAGAATTAATAGAGATGCCAGTGAGGCAGCAGTGAGTAAATGATGGGAGGAAACATCCCGATCTGTCATCCTTGTGGGCAGCACTCACAGCATGAGTGGTGAGAGCTGAGGTGCTCTCAAGCCAGGAGAGTCACTTTGCTGTTGAGATCTCTACCTCTCTCCTGCCTCTTGGAAACCCCTCTGTTTGATTGGTCGCAGCCCAAGAACACCTCTGTCTTTTTGCATTGTGAGAAAAAAAAAAAGATGGAACAAGAAAATAAAACATTACAGACGATCTCCTTTATCCTGCACTCAGCAATTACTCTTATTGTCAGCAGGAGTAAAGAAGCATGTACCATTTGAAAGTATTTAGAACTGACTGCTTATTTTCAAAACACTGGATCTTTCAAGGGACTGCTCTCTCCTCATTTGGTGACACAGGCAATTAAGTTTTTAAGAGGTTCTCTGCAGCACTAGCAGACTATATGATATTCTTGAGGCGTCTTTATAGCATCCTAAAGACAAATTGCTTGCATCCTTTCCTGGAGAAGAAAAGGCTGAATTCCACTCCTGGAAGCTGACCAAGCTCTGTTTCACGTGACACCCAAGCTGGCCGTGCCTCGCTGCTGCTCCCCTCCACCATGCAGCACGGGCAATAATTTCAGGGGGAGACAAACGTCCCCCCATTTCAGTGCCCCCTTTATAGGGAGGGGAGGGCTTGGTCCTGCCCTAAGCAGCACCAGGGCAGGGGGGATCCTCTCCAGCTCCAGCTAAGAGTGAAGTAGAATTCAGATTAAGAAGAAGCAAGAGAGGATTGATCCTCAGGATTGGCCTTCAGCTGTTCCAGAAGAATATTTCTATTAAACTGCAGCCATCCTTTCTGGCTGTAATGTATTTCCTCATTACTGTAAATATCCACGTGGCATTTATGATCCAATTGCCGGAACGACATTGCACAAAGTTGGGTGAGGAAATCACCTCCAATCTTACAAAGCACAAGGCTCAAGACAAATCAAGTCTGTAAGCAGTTCTGCACTCCAGGATGTTTTATGATCTGGGCCGTCGTTTACATAGGGTTAAAGCTAAAGAAGTTCATTTCATCACCTGGAAAAGGCACAGTGTCTGTAGGAGGCTGTGTTCCTTGGGGGTGTTGGTGCAGTTGCTACAATCAAACTCGGCACAACCTTCTTCCCTTTGCTGCTTGCAAGTCTGTGTCATTCATTCCACATTTCCTCTCTCCCAGCAATGCTTCAGTGATATTTAGAGTGGTATATAAATGTCAGCAAGCCTGCAAAAGGACTCTGCAGACAGAGGGTAGGTATGGAGAGCCCTGGGATTGTGTTACACTGAAACCTGAGTGCTCGGGCTGATCCCCCTTCTCGGGTTCTTTGTAAGGTGCAGGCTTTGCAGGGAGCCCAGCACTGGGCAATGGCCATTGACAGACTGAGAGTGATGCATCTCTCACTGCTCCTTCCAGAATTACACTTCTGATGTGTTCAGATGATGAGTGTGCAGGAGACAGATGGGCTCATCTGGCACCTCTGTGCCATGGCAGGATCCACAGGGGACACACATGGGAAGTGATGATGCCATGAGTGGAATCCCTCTGTAGAGTTGTGGCAGTGCTGTCTCCTTTCCTGCGGGCTTTGGGAATGGCTTTTCTCTAGAGAGCCATACGTGGCATCCACTCCTGCTTCATGTTTCAAAGGGTTGTGCTTGTAACTGCCCCTAGGCAAGGACAGTGGCAGCAAGATGCATCCTGCAATGCTGATCGAGACCAACGTCATTTAGAAGCGAATGAGAACTCACTGAGAACTGAGACTGGACTGGGTTTCTACTTGAAAGGCTTGGACAATGTCACCACACAGAGGTCACACTGCAATTAAAAGCATGGCCTCCAGTCCATGCAGGCTCATCTTACCAGGCCGCAATGTCCGGTTGAGTTTTGAGCATCTCATACACTGGCGTCTCACAGCCTTTCTGGGCTCCGGTCTGGCATTTGTCCATTCTCATGGTGGGCATTTTTCACTATCTATTGAGAATTTCCTTGCTGCCATTTGTGCATGTTGCCCCTCATCCTGTCACTGTGCATCTCCAAGGACAGTCTGGCTCTGCCTTCTGCACACCCTCTCTTAATAACCATGGACATCAATGACATATCCACTTTGTCTCTTCAAAAAAACGTTTTTTCTCAGCCTTGCTCTAGCACACTGACATATCTTATATATGGGAATCCTAAAACTGGCCATACTACCTCTGGTACAGGTAGGAACAGCTCTGGGATTTGCATCTGCAGCCCTCAAGCAGCTCCAGCTGTGTTGCACTAATTCATCGCCTGCCGGCGGGTGTCAGGAGCTCCTGGAATAAAGCAGAAGTCGGGGAACTTTCTCGGCTGGTTCCCCTTTGACAGATTTCAAGCATTCACTCTTCTCTCATCTGGCTATTTGTAAGGGGCTCACACATCTATTGCTGCTCCGCTAGAGCTTGTCTTCACTGCTGGAAAGCTTCATTAGTTCAGGACAGCTAGTGCATATCTACTGTTCAGAGGTAAAACCAGAGTGTAAGACAAGCCACGTTACTTACACCGTGAGCGAAACTCATTAGAGTCAAGCTCAGCAGCAGACTTAGGCTGACTTTATCTTCCCGGTGTCTTTACTCGGGATAGCACAAGTCTTTCTTACACAGAGGAAAAAAAGGTGGGGATTTTTGTTGAGGTTAAAGGAATCTTCTTACTGATTGTTTTGGGACAGACCAAAAACCAGAGGGTTTGGGGCGTACTTGGGAGAAGAGAAAAGGAGAAGATGACCCCCTAAGGCAGCTCCAGTGGGGCAAAATACTACAAACACAAACCTCCTAGTCTCACCATGAACCCTTTCCTTGGGAAACTCCAGACAGGCCCAGATTCAGGATGTAAGAGGAAGAAAGGCTGAGACATCTCTTTCTGATGTTTACAGTCCATTCTTTCTTGCCCCTTCTACATAACAGGAATAACATTATGTGATCACAGGAGACTGTCTAGGATTTTCCCAAGCTTTGGTGACTTTAGGTTCCTCTGTTTTTTAAACACCAAATCAGAAACACTGGAAAGACAGCAGGTATTGCTGCAGATGCCAACCATTCCTCTGGAAGGGGAAAAAATGGCCTTTTGTGAGTCTCGGTGAAAAATGGAAAGTCTCAGATCAGCCATTCTTCTGCAAACCTCCAGCCTCAGAATACATTTTGCCACTAGTGTGATCTAATTCCAGGAACAACACACTGAGCAGAGGCTTGGACCTTGGGCACATTCCCCTTTTGGCTGAAACAGCAAAGATCTTTAGCTGGAAATGCCTGCTGCTGACAGCCCGTGTGATGGCTGCGTCCCAAGCACTGCTGGCATAGTCGCAGTGGAAAAAAATAAAATACATTTCATTCCCCAATGGTCATGCTGTAATGGCATGAAATTAGAAACTCTAATCAATAGTGCTTTACACAGCATGACTCTCATGTCAAAAGAGCCCATGGTTAAAAAAGAAGACTCCCAAATAAATATGAAAATCAAGGCTGTGAAGCGTCAGTAATGAAGTATAATTCTATGAAGCAATCCCATCCAGTGATCTCTTCACAAAACCTTTACTCACCAAATCCTTCCTTCTTCACACCTCTCTGAACTTCGATCTCCAAATAATTTTCATGTGTTTATTTGCCCTTTGCATGTAAAATGTCACTGGTTTGAATGTGAGTGATGAAAAGGGAAGAAGGGGAAGAAGGGGAAGGGGAAGGGTAAAGGGAGGAAAGGTATGGAAAGGTGAGGTGAGGTGAGGTGAGGTGAGGTGAGGTGAGGTGAGGTGAGGTGAGGTGAGGTGAGGTGAGGTGAGGGAAGGGAGGAAGGAAGGAAAGGGAAGGGAGGGAAGGGAAGGGAAGGGAAGGGAAGGGAAGGGAAGGGAAGGGAAGGGAAGGGAAGGGAAGGGAAGGGAAGGGAAGGGAAGGGAAGGGAAGGGAAGGGAAGGGAAGGGAAGGGAAGGGAAGGGAAGGGAAGGGAAGGGAAGGGAAGGGAAGGGAAGGGAAGGGAAGGGAAGGGAAGGGAAGGGGATGTTTCAGAGCCTTAACAGTTTTGTTGACCTTCTTTAAATCTATGGGCTATAAGACGAAACCCTATGTCACAACCCTTCCCAACCGACATGCTGAATATCTAAAAAGGGAGGGGTGTTTTGGATAGGGTGTTCTTGGTCATGTTTCATGCTGGTGAGGTTTAGCCAAGCTCTAATCTGCACTGCAGCCCCCAAATACCTGTTTTGTTTCTCTCCTGGCTCCCATCAGAGCCAGTACACCTGGATCAGCTCGGCAGATCTATTCCCCATGTTGTAACAGCTCTCCTGAAGAACAGTGACCTCCCCTTCAGAGCAGTCCGTTACATCATGACATGTCTGAGAAGTGGGATAAAAGCCAAATCTGTCTCTCCTCAGCCCTTAATAGGAATGGTGACTTGTGCCTATATGCAAAGCTGTAACTTCGGGACCTTCAAGTCACCAAGCATCTGTTAAGCAGTGTCACATCAGGCCCTGGGGATGGTGATGTTAGAAGGTCACCCTGCTATTCTGCACATCATACTGGCAAGTGCCATTACATTCTACCAGAAGACGATTTTATGCGTGGCCAAGAATTTTTGATTATTTTAGATGAGGAAACCCAGCTGTTGAACGCTGCGTTTCAGGTGAAACAAAACTTGCAGCCAGCACTTCTTCTCATACTGTTAATGAAGATAATCTTGACCTGTCATTGACTTCTTTTCCAGAAATAGCAGGAGAGGGATTTTCAAATCTTCTCAGGTTTGCAAAATGTGATCTCACTCTATTCCTTTCATCTCTGATACTGAAAGATGGAGCTTGTTCTGTTCTGGCTGGATGTACTTCTATACTCCAGCAGCAAACCATGAAAGGGAATCAGGTTTAAAGAAAGAAAAAAAACAATAAAGAGTTTGGAGTGTTAACATTTACTTGGGCTTGTCTGGACTTTGTCAGTATTGAATTCCAGCACGATTGACCAGGCTGAACATTGCACAGAACAGATGAGCAACATAACAAGCTTTGTATACAAAGAAAGGCTGCCGGGCAGAGGAAGATCACAGTCCTCTGTCTGGCAGGGGCGGATAGGGTAAGAAGTTGGAGATCTCAAGGGCAGTGAGGGAGAGAAGTAGGCTGGCTGGGAAAAGGCTTCCTGTACCCTCCAGCATCAGCACTGGTTTGGGATATGCTGCAGGATTGCAGCTTGAAGAACAAGGTGGGGAAACATGGTGGTGGTGAAGCTGATCCTTCCCAGATGAAGAAAATCTGAGATCTCATTGACACTTAAGTCTGATTTCTAGAAAAAAAACATACACAAAAAACTGCACAGCTACAGTAAAAGGCAGCAGTTTGCCTAAGCAATTCCTCCCGAACCGCAGCGAAGGCACAATTCATAGCCTGCTTTTTCATTTCCATGAATCTTAATTGCTCACATAATAATCGCAGAAGTATTTAATAATACAAAGCATATGGGCCAGATGTTCAACTGGTGTAAATCAAGAGCACTGGGGAAGCTGCAGCGGTGCTGTGCCGGAGCAACCTGAAGGTCTGGAGATGCCTTTTTAAGGTGGCTCTCAGGACTTCAGCACCTTCTTATTGCTGCCACTAAAAACAAGCTGAAGTTTTTTGCCTGCATACAAATTGCCACCCATGCCAAATGCCCAGAGTCTCAAATAAGGCAACTAAAGCTAAAAACTGATTGACTTAAAGTCACTTAAAATCACTGTTTTCGCTATGTCAAAGCTTTAAGTGGCCGCTTACTTTCATACTTGATTGTAACCTAACTTGAATGGGGACAGCCAGCAGTCCCTGACCAGGTGCCCATCCAGTGCCTTGGTTTAGTCTCACCAGTCACTGTGCAAGCTCTGCTTTATTTGCTTCCCACCATTAAAAAAAAAAAAGGAAAAAGAAGAAGAAAAAGCTTTTAATTCACTTCCTCCTGGGAGTTACTGTGATGCTCATTGATCTACTCCACGAGTACTTCACAAACGCTAATGGATCTAGTGAGATTCACCACTAATCTCCTTCTGCAACTTGGCACCAAGCTGCTCACTTCTGATGGTTTCTCTTTTTACAGTTGTTTTTCTTTGCTACCTGTTTCAGAGTCACTCCAGGCCTCATTAATTGTTCATCCCTTGTCCCTAGAAAATTTTCCTTTTAATCTTTCTAGTAACATGTTGGATACTGATGTGAAATAGACTTTAATTTGCAGCCTTTCACACTTGCAAAGATACTATTTGAACTGATCGTGGCGTTATCAGTTGCACATAGATACACGTAATTGAACTGAAAAGCATTGCAAGACATGAATTCATTGGACTTCTGATCTCATTTGTTAGAGTGCCTCAGGGAACGGGCAATTTCACCTCCTCAAATTATGAAAACTGGCCATAGTTACTTAAATGGAATAAAATAAATCCTGGGGCACGTGTCCGCCCTGGAAACTGGGTTGGCAACTGTGCCCATAAGAGAATTAAGCTGCTCAGTAACAGGATGGTATTGAGTGAAAATATATATAGAGGGGAAGGCCAGGTAAAGTTTTTGTAGAGGTTCCCAGGTTAATATCCATTCACTAATGTGGCTCCCTGGTTAAGAGTCTCACAGATTTCAATAAATTACACGGAGACTATGCAAATACAACCGCCTGCTGTAGTTGAAAATAACCTACCTTGTGCTAATTATATCTAGGGCCAAGCAGTGACCTACTCTACTTCCATAACTAGATTTTCAGCTGCCATCAACAGGTGGATGTTGAGGTGAGCTGCACACGAGCACAGCTGGGCTCTTTTGGCAACACAGAGCAGGAGGAAGGCTACTCATGACTTGGTCCTGAAGCTTATCCACATGGCAAGCAACTTCCTTGTAATTTTCCCTTTTTTTTCTCCTTGGGTAGAAATTCCAATATCTGTAAATAAAAGTAGTTGTCTCTGGACTCAAGCAGACTCTTTAGCGGGGTCTTTTGTGATACAATGAGGGGAAATGGTTTCAAAGTAGAAGAGGAGAGATTTAGGCTGGGTATAAGGAGAACATTTTTTATGATAAGGGTGGTGAGGCCTTGGCACAGGTTGCTCAGAAAGGTGGTAGCTCCCCATCCCTGGAGACATTAAAGTCAGGCTGGGTGGGGTTCTGAGCACCGATGGAGCTGTGGGTGTCCCTGTGCATTGCAGGGCATTGGACAAGATGGCCTTTAAGAATCCCTTCCATCTGAAACGGTTCTATGATTCTATGAACTAAAGCTGAGATCCCTATTGCCTAGGGCCATAGGTGCCCTGTTACAGTACCCAGAACTTCTTTGGCCTTCAAGGATGTTACCTGCAAAAAGTTTGTTTGCCATTCCTGCCAATCAGTGCTTGTCCCCATGAAGACAGCGAGGTGACACCTTTTGTCTGAGTTGGCCCAATACCAGAGCCACATGGCCTCCTTCTCTTCCCCTAAGAGATGATGCTGTTTAACGACTCCTGCACAAACACGTTGGAAAGCTGGCCAAGGTCTTGTGCCCTGCTCTCTTTTTCTGCTATTTTTTTCCATATAAGTGCCAAACAAACAATGCACAGTGACCTTCTTGGGGGCTGAAATCCAGCCCTTGTGTCACATAGCAGTCATCACAGCTGTTAATGTGCTGCTGCATGAGAACTTTGCTATGGGATTCACGACATCATTTCAAATCCAAGCTGCACATTTCTTAATTATTGGTATTCTTCTCTAGTACGAGAAATATTTGCATAATTTCCCAGCAGTAGAAAACAGAAAAATCAAGACAATAAATGAAAAGATGCACCAATTCACCACTGAAGTGCATGTACATTTGCTAGCATTGTTCATTTTCTTGCATATCTTAGGCAGACACGAGGAAGAGCGGATCCTCAATTTGGCTTACACAGAAGCAAACTGACTAGCACTAGCTGAGGAGCTGGCCCTGTGTTACTGTGTTTATTCCACGAGTTTTTCATGGAGCCCAGATAGCTTTGGAAAGAATGCCAATTCAGACAGTGATCCTGCAAATATTTAAGCAGTGAATATTGTTGCTGTTACAGGCAGAGCTGCTGGCACTAGTGTGGCTGCTCACAGCAGTGGAGTGAGCCAGGGGAAGAGAGTTTGTGAAGCCAAGGCAGTACAGAGCAAATATGTTTTACCATTTGCTTTTTAATGATATGGGAGCACATCACACAGGCAGAACATTGCCCATGTACAGGGAAGGGAGAAGTGCAAGCCATGACTCTGAGCTTAGCAGAAGAGGAAACAGGTGATGGGATTGGCACTGGGACTCCAATGCCTCCACGGAAGGTATCCAGCTATGACTTCAAGGCTCTAACACCTGGTGGTCCCTTCTGCAAATGGAAATTAGGGACAGAAAGCAAGTAAAAGTGCTACAACCCATTTCTTCCCATTCAATGATGATGACTTTAAACCAATTTTTAATTGCTCTTCTGCTGGTCCAGCTGCCCACTTGAAAACTAAAGATGTTTTTTGACCCTATCTTGTCTACATTTGTGAATGGTTCAGATACTTTCCTTCCTGGCACCATATAACTCAAAATGCCATTGCCCTGGTGATGTATTTTGAAGGGAGACCATTCTCACGCTGTACTATATCAGTGGAATGACAGGTCCTTGTAGTGTACATCAGCAGAAAGACGGCACTCAGCTTTTGTGGCTTAATGGCTCCAAGATATATCACGGAAAGTGCTGTCTTATTTCAGAAGCCTGAGGGGAGGCACAAGGTGTTATCATCAAAATGAAACAGAAAAGCTGGGCAGATTTGGAATCTGTAGTCCCAGGATGATAGCAACAGGCAGGGGGCCATGGAATTGTATTTGTATGGTAGGTAGGGATTGCATTTCCTCATCACTTCATCCCAAGCGTGTTCCTAAAGCCATCCCTTCAGGATTTAACTTTTTGCTTAATTTTTACCATCTGCTTCAATCCCATGGACTTTGTGTGGATTTGCATGCATTTAATTTTAAGCGTGTTTTGTTGCCACACTACTTAGGGATGGTAATCTGGGTTTTATAATGCCGAGCTTAGTTCTGTATATTCAGAAGAAAAAGAGAATAAGGAAATAATTCGGTAAAGTCTAGGAAAGGATGAGGAAAGACTGATTTGTGAAGAAATTAATGTTCCTCACTGATATTTTTTACTGAGGACTTCATTAAACAATGGAGCAGAAGCTCCACCAGCTCCCAACAGCAGGTGAAAGCACAGCCTGCAGCCAAATGCAAAGGACACGTGTACCTTTGTGAGTCCAGAAGTGGACGTGACACAGAGATGACCCCAAAGCAAAGCCCTGGACTTACATACAAAGATGTGGATTTCTAATAGGGCCTGATGCAGGGTGATCCCAAAGCTTCAAAGGCAGCTCTTTCATTGCAGAGCATAGTGATGATTGCAGTACGCATGGCAGGGTTGTAATCTACCCAACCTGGAACAAGATTTCTAGATTAATCTGAAGTCCTCAACCCTAATTCCACCATTCAACTACTGGCTCAAGCTTCATCTCATAGATTTAAAGCCTGATACAAGCTCCCAGGCTATGCTATATAAATCTAGTCATTACAATCATCGTGTTGTTATAAATTAGGTATCGATAGCAAGTTCACTGGCAGTGCTATCTTTCTTCACTAAAAATATACCAGCAGCATCAAATGTAACTAGATTTAATTTCATGCTGAAGAGTCTGTGAATATTCATTTTTAAATAGTCACCAAGAGCCTAATTTTAATTTGTGTGATGTTTCTGCTAATACCAATGCCTACTTAAAATAACCATTAAAAAGCCTTAAGAATATTAACAGGGAATTCTTACAGAATTGCACTAGAGTTTTATGTTTTGAATTACCATTACAGGCTTTTTGGTTTAACTCACGTTAAACAGATTCAGTATTAACAAGAATGTGTGCAAATTAAAACAAGCCCATTAGAATCTAAAATTCCATGCTAAAAAAGATTAGGGACATTTGAGATATTTTCTTCTGAAGGAATAAGCGTAATAAAAAATGATGGAGAGTGAAAACCAATACTTACAAAAGCACAAAAAGTCAACAGATTTGAGCCTTGAATTGTGATCTAGCACAAGGCTGGCTTGTGAACAGGGGATATAACGGCACTGACCTGGAGTTGTGCTTTGGATTTCACCCTGCACAACAGAAACTGCCCTCCAGGTTGCCAAAATCCAGCATGTCGAGTGCACCAAACAGCATGGATTGAGCCCCTGGAAGAGTGTCCTTTGCTCCAGCACTAAAATATACACAGGGTGAATCCATGCTAAGGTTTAAGCAGCAGTTAAGTGACTTCACACTGCAAAATGTACTTCTACTTCAGATGCTTTCACAGGCTTTGGCTCCCTGATCCCGTATTGATCTCCCTGCTAAATAACCCTCAATTCAATAGAGCCATCAATGAACAGTCTGCTGCTCTAATAAATCACATGAATATTTACACTGCCCCGTGTAAAATACATCTTTTGACATATTGGGTGCTTTATGTGCCCGTTCCCTGTCTAGTTACCTCTGTCCTTGTCTTTACCTGTTGCATTGTGGCAGGGGGACAGTGACCCTGTCCTCAGCTCCAGTGAGCTGCGATGAATTATCTGTGTTAAAACTCCCTCCTGTCAAGCTGCCAAATCTTTTGCATTAATCCTGAAAATTACAATTAATGAGCGCTAAGAGGATCTTTCCACCTCTGTGTGGGGCTCTGCTCCGTTGTAATGATTCCTGCTTCTCCGCCAGCATCTGGAAGCCTCCTGTGGTCCGGGGTGTTGGCTCTCAGGCAGTGTGCTCAGGAGGAGGCAGCAGGCTGAGCTTATTCCTTTTCTTCTCTAATAGCTTGCCACAAAAAATGGTCTTCGGTGATGATGGGGGAGATTGGAGTCAACAGGAGCCCACGACCATCAGAGCACGGAATGCCTCCCCCACAGTGCAAAAGGTCACATCATCACTCCATCATCATTCCAGGTATTCTGAAGTTGTTGTTTCTGTGACCCGCGATGAGGTGAAGCTCAGGGCTGGGAATTAGGTTGCCATAGGTGTACAGTTCAACTTCGGTTGGCTGAGGACTTGAAATAGCCCCTCTGAGACTTTGGGATTCAATTCCCTAACCTTTTAACGCAGTTACAGATTCAGTTCTTTGAGGACTAAAAAAACAAAAGTAAAAATATGGTATTTTTAGTTATTAAGAATCAGAATTTAGAGTCTCATTGACATGCAAATAAATTGTCTGTATGAATGAACTAGGGATCTTTAAATCACCCCACTGCACATGGAACCACTCATTATTTCTAGGATTCAGAAGGAGATTTGTTCATTTCCTTAAGCACAAACTCCTTGCCGTTCTCTCATGACAACCCTGCCTCTACTTGGATACACTGAATGGCTCCAGGAAGGCTTTCTGTTGTTTGCAAGCCACAATAACTAAGTTATGTTGCCATTGGCAGGTGCTGGCTCCAGTTCATTCAGTCATCAGATAGAAACGAAAATATCTCCTACAATTCAATGGGCTGCTAAGTCCTGTGCTCCTACTTTCACAAACCTCTCCATTGACATTTCCTCTTCAGGACTATTTATCTGATACACAACTCCTTTTTTTCTCTCTCTGTGTTCACTTGACCCCAGTCTGGGTTTATATAAGCCACTTCACCATGAATAGAGCATTTGTGCATTTCCAGCTTTTCTGTACTAGAAATAATCCTACAGCTATCACTAGAATTATGTTAAGGGAAAAAAAAAAGAAGCAAGGGATGTTACTGTAGAAGCAAAGTTTCTTTCTCTATTTCCTTAGAAAGGAAATGTTAGATAACTGCTTCCCCTGAGTTAGTAATTTCCACTCTCTTTGGTGGAATTATTTCCCATTTGAACTAATAATGAATTTAACATGTAATTCCTAGGTTTAATCTATAAAATCAGCCAGTAGCAGCTCCGTGAGGTTAAGCTCTTTAATTCTAGAGAATGCAAATAGAATGAGAAAGTTAGAGTAGCCCAAAATACCTACTGGCCCCGAGCAGACAACTTCTGGAGGTTACCTCTATCTGTATTGTAGGAGCCTATAAATGGAAGAGGATCTGAGCAGGATGGGATTAATAAGATTAGCAAGGCAATAGGCAGCGTGGAGCTGGTCAGGAGTGCATGTCCTCATCCTGTGCATTCACACAATTTTAAGCACTTAATGGACTTCTGATCTCAGCTGGGGACTGGAGCTGCTGCTATTACATAAAACGGTGATGATTTCAAGGCAAAGGGAGACATTTCACAGTAGTCATTGCTGACATGAGAACTGTCGGGTATGTCCGTACACCGCATGCAGTGCTGCACACAGAGCCCCAGTGGCTCTGCTCCAGTCAGCTGTATGGCTCTGTCCTGCTGTGTCTTGTGTGATGCTCTCAGGCCTACCCAGTCCTATTCAGTCCCAAATCTCTTATGGGCAATGAGGACTTTGGAAAGAAGATGTTTGTTGTCAGGCCAGTGAACCTCACTGCTTGAAACATGAGAAATCCTTCAGGGCTCCCAGTTGATCTGACACAGAGAAACCTCTGCTGGTATTTGGCATCAGTGAGATCCCATTAGCACAGTCATCTGCTGGGGTCACAAACACATGCTGGAAGAGCTGAATGAGAACTGTGGGAATAACAGTGTTCTGTGAGATGTGCTTTCCAAAGGCTTAAATACCAGATCTGCATGGGAAACAGGTGTACAACAGAAAGATGTGGGATTTGGGAAGAAGCAGGACAGCAAACAAGCAGCAGTATATCACTGGTAGATGCCCTGTCCCTGGAGGCATTCCGGGTCAGCCTGGAGGGGCTCTGAGCACCTGATGGAGCTCTGGATGTCCCTGTTCACTGAAGGGGACTTAGACCTTTAAAAGTCCCTTCCATCTCAAACGATTCTGTGATAACGTG
The DNA here is from genome assembly GCF_905368555.1 of Meleagris gallopavo. Taxonomy (NCBI): domain Eukaryota; kingdom Metazoa; phylum Chordata; class Aves; order Galliformes; family Phasianidae; genus Meleagris; species Meleagris gallopavo. The sequence goes on from NC_139424.1 coordinate 2,095,721, forward strand.
TACAGATGGTTGGAGCTCATCTCAAAGAAACTCTGCCAGTATAAGGTGCAATTTGTGCAACCTAAGATGAAACAGGGATTCTGCCTTTCTTGGCTGGAGATCTTGGGTGCACAGGGGAGGGAGAGGGGAACATAACATCCATTTGAAAGTGCTGCATCCTGGGAAGGGTACGGGATTCTGCCAGCAGCTCACGAATGCAGGAAATACCACAGCTATGGGACAGTGTAACCACACAGTGGGTGATGGATATAACACCTCCTTTGGTACAAAGGACCCTCTCAAATCTCATCACTGCTGCCCAGCATCACTGCTGCCCAGCATCAGGGGGAAACCATGCAGCCTCCTTTATCTCCTGGCATTGTTAGGGTTGTGTTAGCTCTTCCTCTGAGAGGGCAAAACTGATTCCTTCCTTTGAACACACTGGAAAGGCATTTGTGGATGGAGATGATGCTGGGATAGCAGAGCTAATAAAATCAGCAGAGAAGCAGCATTTATCAGCTAGGAAAGCAGAGCAGCAGTTTTTTCAGGAACACATAGCCTCTTGCTTTGATGTTGCATTCAAGTCAAAGCAAGGGCATGTTTTAAATTCCCAATAACTCAAGTTTCTTTTTAAGTTTCCAAGCCTGGCTGAGCTCTTAAAGACAAGAGGAGATCTTGCTTCTGGGGTTGGCTTTCCCAGGCAATCGCAATTCTGCTCAGAATACTATTTAAATACCAATTATTTTAATTCTCAGCAGAAATATTATTGGCATTCAGATTTTTTTTTTTTTTTTCTTAACAGCCAAAGGGAGACATTTCCAGCATCTATCAAACCTCTTTTATTTTAATCCACATTAAAATTTCTTTCCAAAAGGACTGGGCAATGGAGCATAATTTATCATTATAGCTTGAAGATCTGTCATGGCAGAGCCTGCTGCCTTGTGCCAAGCCAACCTGCCTGATGTAACCTTTTGGGGGCAAGGGGGGTTGGCTGGGGAGCAAAGGGTACTGAAGCTAACAAGTTAAGGAGAACAGACAGGTGGGAAGGAGCAGTCTCTCATGCCTCCCTGCAAACAGCAAGTTCCCCCATCTCCTGCACTGCACTGTGCAGAACATCTCTACCTCTTCCTTGGATTTTGTCCAAACAGCCAGCAGGCAGGGCACAGCCTGAGACATGGCTGGCCATCAGTGTGCCTTCACATCACAGAATCACAGAATGGTAGGGGTTGGAGGAGACCTCTGGAGATCCCCTAGTCCAGCCCCCCCTGCTAACGCAGGTTGCACAGGAAAGCATCTAGGAGGATTCTGAATATCTCCAGGGAAGATTGTCCCACCTCTGTGGGTAGCCAGTTTCAGGGCTTTGGCACCCTCATAGTAAAGAATTCATATTCCGTATTCATATGGAACTTCCAGTGTTCCAGTTTGTGCCCGCTGCTCCTTGTTTTGTCATTGGGCACCACTGAAAAGAGCCTGGCCTCATGCACTCCACTCTTTCCCTTTAGATATTTAGAAGTACTGATAAGATCCCCGCTCAGTCTTCTCCAGGCTGGACAGCCCCAGGACTCTCAGCCTCTCCTCATACAAGAGATGCTCCAGGCCTCCACCATCTCTGTAGCCCTCCGCTGAACTCTCTCCAGCAATTCCCTCTTACTTGAACTGAAGAGCCCAGAACTGCACACAGCACTCCAAATGTGGCCTCCCCAGGGCAGAGCAGAGGAGGAGGATCACCTCCCTTGCCCTGCTGGCCACATTCCTTGCAATGCACCCTAGGACACCGTTGGCCTTCTTGACCATCAGGGCACACTCCTGGCTCATGGTCTCCCTGTTGTCCTAACACCAGGTCATCCTTCTCTGCAGAGCTTCTCTCCAGCAGGTCATTCCCTAACCTGTACTGATGCACACAGTTGTTCCTCCCCAGGTCCAGGACTCTGCACTTTCCCCTTTGAACCTCACCAGCTTCCTCTGCCTGTCCAGTTCTCAACGGATGGCAGCACAGACAGTGACACTCCTGCTGTGACAGCAGAGCACCACTGATTTATGGTCACCCTTCCTCAGGCCTTGGCAACCCTCTCAGAGGGAAACAGAATCATTTGGTACCTTGTCTGTTCAGATCCCACGTTGGAATAGCAGCCTTCAGGAGGGTGATTAGGTCTCCTGTTGCCAAGAGCCATCATGCTGCACAACAGGACTGCTCCAAAGCTGTCATTTTTATTTCCTTTAACGGCTGCTCTCAAATCAAGGGTAATTGCAATGAATGCCCTGGCATGAACGTCAAGTCAGGAGTCGTGTAATGGAAGTTTTAGTTCTGTTATTAATGACCAATGCTATGAAAAAGGGAAGAACAGATGCTAGAGAAGACCTGCCATGTCACACAGAGATAGTCGCATGTTTCTCTCACCTAACCCCAGGTGGCTTCTGAATTGAGTGGCATAAAAATTCATGAAACAGTGGTGAAGGGATCTGCTTGGCTCCCTGCAGTGCCAGAGGACCACTGCCTGCACTCAGACAGCTTTCCAAGATGGCAGAATCTGTAGCTCACCTTAAGTTAAAAGCTGTCTCCTCTCCTTCCTCTTCATTCTTCAGCTACACCCATTGTGAACAGGGCACAGCTGTGGTTCTGGTCCTCGGACTGTATAGGAATGTTTAACATATTCCTAGCTTTTAAAGCACTATTCATCAGCTGCAATCAAAGGAGAGAGCCAGCATCATGCTGCCAGCCAAGGCACTCCAGCCCCCCACTGCCTCCCCACACACAGTCATGTTGTGTGCTGCACTGGTGGTCTCCAGACCACAGCTTGGCAGACACTAGGAAAGGCCGAGGTGGTGAATGTAAATCCTGACTGCTCTTAATCATGCCCATAATGACCATATCATCAATCACAGGCCTTCTCAAGTGCTCAGCAACCACAGCCCAAGGGTATATTTTTTAAAGCATCCAATTCAGTGAGGTCTCTCGAAAAGCTGGGTCACAATTAATCCCACTCGTGGAGGAGGAGGATTGTTTTTGATTGTCTGGTACTGACAGCACAGTAAGCTCAGCATCTCCCCCAGAAGTCTGCATGCAGTGATGGAACTCAGGGAAATTTGTGCGACTGAAAGTTTTGCTGAGCTTTCAAAGAAAACAAGCTGAGGAAAAACAAAATGTGCCAATAGAGCTGATCGGGAAAAGAAACAAAACGTGCCAATAGAGCAGATCATGAAAAAGCAGCATTTCCATCCTTCCTCTGCTCTCAATATTTTTCACTGGGGACATGGTCAAAACACTTCAAATATTCAGGCTTTCAAAGCTTCCTAAAAATGTTGGAATGCAGAGAAACGGTGAGAACTTCAGTCGTTACTGATTTCTCCTGCAGAGCTCTGAAGGACCCAAGACCTGGCTAGACACAGAACTGCAGATCTCCATGTGAAAAAAAAGCCACATATGAACGATACACAAGTAATAAAAGCCCTGAATTCTCAAAAGAGTTACAAAAAAGCCATGTGCGAGTCCCCAGCCCCATCATCTCCATCTGAGTGACAAAGTGCTCAGCACAGCAACTGCATCGTGCCCTTGGGCAAAGCCGATTGTGAAGCCCATCCATGAAAACACTAAGGACATTTGGAGCTTTTTCTAAATTCTGGTCGTGCGGTGTTATAATAATGATTCCATTTCACACCCAGGACAGAACTGAGTCAGACCTGTTTGATTCCGCTGGAAGAGCTGATGGAAGCTTTAACACTTTGAGGAGAGTTCAAGACGATTTTACAGCAGCGCGCCTTGGGGAAATTGAAATGTCAAGCATAATTTGGCACTTGAAACATGAAGGAGAAAGGCTTTTCATTTGTTTTCATCTGCATCTTCCCCTCCTCTGAACTGTACATGCTCCATTTCCCTCTCTTCCCTTAGCTTTCATTAGGCAGTGCTGAAATCTGCTGGATTTGAGAAATCTCCAAGGATAAACAAGTATCTGGTGTTAACCTGCTCTGCAAAGTCAATTTGACATGTCTCACTATTCTTCCCTTCTTGTTAGGCAAACTAGACCAAAACAAGCTTTTCCCCTGTTATCTATGTTTTCCCATGCATTCATTTGATTTTTCATGTAAGTCTAGAGGATTATCGCCCACTAGTCTGATTCTTAGCACTACGGGTTCCCTTGAAAAAAAAAAAAGATATATAGGCTTTTGATCTGGGTTTCAGTCTCAGTCCTAGGTCTGGGTGAATCCCAGGTCTGCCTTCAGCCAAGGGCTCAGAGCCACAGCAGTCCCCAGCACAGTGTGGGGCAGCCAGGGCTGGGAATCCACAGCTCTGCTCTCCCGCTGAAATAGAAGCATTCTCACAGCTGTCAGCACCAAAATGAGCTGGCAAACGGGTCTCTGCAAGGTGCAGCTCCTGGGAATGCTGATAATGTGTTCTTGGGAGATAAATTTTTAATTCCCCCCATCATCTGGGCAATGTCTGGTGAGACAGAACGCAGATGCCCCCCGCACTCTGAGTTCTTCCCATAGGGGCTTTCCATGAGGCAATGCTTGTTTGCTATACATGGAAGCTCGTCTGGCAACTTAGCAATTTTGGCTGAAGTTCACTAAAAAAGTCGAAAGAGCTTTCAGTAAGTTAGAAACATATTGGTGTCAACTGTCACAGTGACCTTCACATTTTCTCATCGCTTAGCCATTATAGAATCATAGAATGGCTCAGGTCGGAAGGAACCTTAAAGATCATCTAGTTCCAACTCTCCTGCTATAGGCATGGTTGCCAACCACTAAATCTGTCTCTGGAGCAGGTTGCCCAAGGTCCCATTCAAGGCATTCAAGGCCTTGGGACATCCAGGGATGGGACACGCATGACTTCCATGATTTAGAATATGACAGAACTATGAAACATTTCAAGTTTGTGAAGGGTTTCAATCCGCCTGAAATGTGGGTTTAGTTCAGAATGTTTTGGATTGTCATCGTTCAGGAAATTGTTTCAAAAGATCACGATGAAAAAAGGGGCTTTTCAGCATTTCTTTCAAAGTGCAAAAAAAAAATATCCATTTACTACAAGCCTTGAAAGTAACCTTAAGTGACCACTATCAGATCCATCTCTGACAAGAAGCTGGAAAGTACATAGAGTGCAAAATCCTGGCTGAGTTTTCCTAGAAAAAGAGGCAGCAAAGTCAGCGCAATTTTCCTTTTGGCTCAACAGCACAGTTTTGAGAAGCATCATGCAGAAGTCCTCCTTGAGAAGCCCCTTCAGCACTACCTGAGCAGCATTTCTCTTTTGGGAGTGCTTTCTCCACCACAATTTCCAATGGCTTTCTGTGAATTATTTCAGGATCAACCTGTCGAGGGACCTTTCTCTGATGGCTAATTTACATCAGGAAAAGCAGATTGGATTTGAATCAAAATCCATTGATTGCTCATCATTGCTTCATGAGAAGCCACCAGAACAAACACATGACGCCGTGCAGCTCCTTTGGCAAGGAACAAACATCCAAACCAGCAGCAATGACTTAGCTCAGACCTCTGGCAGGCAGGTATGAGGAATGCCTATGAGAATCCATCTGTGGGAAGAGATGAATGGAAGGATTTGAGGTCCCTGTGCTGCTCCACATGACACCAGCCCTCCCACTGTTGTTTCCTGCACGGTGGAGAAAAAGCACTTTCTTTTGGTGAGACAGCAGGTTGTTTTGCTCAAGTGGGAAGTCTTCAGGGTAACATAGGCAGGAACAGCCTGCATGCAGTGCTTCACAGCTGTCTTGTGAAAGGGAAAAAATACAGCCCACTTCACTGGTTAAGGAGTGTGTTCCTCCTCGTGGGTGGATAAGATATCTCTCAAGTGAACGACTCTCGTATTTATTATGTCACATTATGCCACTTGAGTTACTGGTTCTGATTATAACAAAACTGGAAAAACAACCACTTACTAGATATTAATTTTATCTTACAGATTCTATTGTAAATGTGATACAGGCCCCTATGTATACTACAATCCTTAAAATAGCTCCATCTAAATGCAAATGTAGACCTCTGCCTAACGCAGAGCTGAGAGCCTTCCCATTAATGTGCCATGAGATAGGGGAATTAATTCAGTGCTAAAAATTCTCAGGGATAAGAGGAGTTTCTTCTGTTCATATCTAGCATCATTTTCTCTTCATGACCAAAGCACCTATAATACGATAATTTTTATCTTTTTAAAGCTTACTGAGGGAAAAAGGCAGTGCAGTCTCTTTACAGAAATGACTCTACTGGCTCTACTCTACGGACCAAAGTGCAGGAATGTGTACACTTGGTAAGGGATGCCCAGGACAAGATGAAAGACGAAGGCAACAGCACAGGAAGGCTGTTGGGATTCAATTACTCACCTTTGCAAACTAATCAAAAGTAGAGACAATGCTTGACTGCATCCATCTCTCACCAGCATTTTCTCTACCTGCTCCTCTCTAAGCCCGTTAAACTCAGAATTAAACACGCATGCACAAATGGTGAGACAACAATTTCTCTTCGGAGGAGTTTGGTGATCACTCCAGGGCATGTGGAACATGCAAGTACTACGACTACATTCTGCATCTGCAGGCACACATGGCCTGGAAAGCAAAACACAGCTCGGTCTCAGAGAAAGCCCTGGCATAGGCATAGCTGCCTTGGAGCCAGTGACTTGTGATGCTCAGTGTCCTCCCCCCTTGCAGTTTCCAGCCTGAGGGTATGGCAGGAAAAAGGGGAAGGATGTTGGTCTGGCTTTTCTGTGAAATGTAAATGTGCCGTGGGGAACTCTTCTCTGCAAACACATCTCTGTTTGAATTCCCAAGTGCCAGGCAGCAGCAGGCAGAAAGCTGACACACAAGCAACTCCGCTGCCTTCTGCTACACTCTGGGAATGAGACTCTTTAAAGCAGCTATAACCATTTGTATCAAAAAGCACGTCGTGAAGTTGCATAAATAGTGAAGAACACATTTGCTGCGTGAGAACTAACTGCAATTTGTTAATCTCGTGCCTTTTCACTGGAAACCACATCATCTAAATTTGTTTTGCAATGATATTTTCAGAAAAAAATGGATGAGTTGTGGACCTACTCGTACATGAATCTCAGTAGGGGGAAGCATCCACCTCAGTAACCACACAGGGAGTGGATGGAATGGACAACTTAAAAGCCACAAGATTAGGAACCACCACCTCCAGACATTCTCAGGCAGAAGCTGGACAAGCAAAAGAAGTACTCCAATTGCTTCCCATAGACTTGTACTCAGAAATATGTTCCTTTTCTCCAATCATTTCAGAAACAAAACTTGTTAATGTTGTGTTGATATGAAGGATAAGTTATTGTGCGGACAGGAAAGCAGCAAGATTGCTTTTGGATTTGGCCTCAGAAGACACAGGTTGGCCTGACCCCAAAAACCTGCAGCAGGAGGGTTAGAACAAGGAATTTCTGCTCTCTAAGGTGTGTTTTACACAATGCAGCTCTTCCCATTTGTTTCTTAGGGTGAAGTTCTTGCTTTCTGTCTGCAGCAACACATTTGTGGCCATGCTGAACACAACTGACTACTGAGTCACTCCTACGGTCACTGCTTTGAGCTCTGCAACCAGAGCTCCTCTCATAAATACGTACGTATTCTTAGAGTAATGAAACATCCCTTCATCCGTTCTCTCTCTGGACTCTGTTCTGCCAGTGCTGAGTATTTTCTACAGGTGAACTCAGAGGCTGGGTCCTTGGTGCTAAATCATTTGTGAGACAATGCTTTCAGTGGCATAGGAAAGAGAGAATTTCTTACAGCGAATGGAGAGAACTCCAAGAGCACATTATAGAGTTTCATCCAGCAAAGCTAATGCTTCTGGCCTGATCTTTGTTCACCAGCAACATCCAGCAGGAAGGTAAAGTCTTGTGAAATACAGAAAATGAATGACCTGTTGTGGCTGTAAGCTGAGGAAGAGACAACTACAGCCTGTAAATATGGTGAATAATTCTACATGAGTGATTGCCACAGAGCCATCATTTTGCAAGCAGCTTTTTGCTATTCCATGAACTACAACACTTCCCAACGTATTCCTGCAATCTATACAAGCTTTATGAAATATTGACATTAGTGCTGTTACTGATGTTTCCATAGTAATTATCGTTCGTTATAATTAAACAATATGGCATAAAATCTGGTGAGGTTTGTTCCTGATAACTGACCTTTAAGACTTGATTTACTTTCCACTCATAGAAACAAACCTCTCCTTCTGCACCTTAGGAACTGCTATTCTTCCAAATGTTAACAGGACCACTGCATGAATGCAGGATTCCAGTCTCTTTGGAGGTTAAAGTGTGTTGTTTTTTTTTTCTTTCAACCTCTTAGCTCAAATTACATCAAATTATGGACTAATACTGAAGATGCTATTCAATTTTCTAAGCACTGAGGATCTGCTTTTCTAAATGGAAACATATCAAGGAAATCCTCCCTAAACTCGACATTACAAATAATTGCTCTGCAACACACAGGAATGCAGCTTCTCCCTGTTTTCTTCTGCTTTGGGCCTCAGATTTGAGGGCTGGCTCCACTGTCAAATCAAAAAAGCCTAATAATGTAAAGCCTTTCAAACAATCGTTACAAAGCACTCCAGCTTTACTAACAAGACCTCTTATTTATACCCAAGATCTAAGCTTGAAGGGATCTTGAAACATTAGAAGTGGTTGGTGAGAGCTTGAGACATTTTCGTTGAGATCGGAGAGATAAAAAGAAGATACAGGAAAACCACAGGATGAAAGCTAAAGGAGAAAAGTAATCCCAAAATAGCTCTGCTTGGAGTGTTCTTCTGGAAGGGCTATTATGCTGTTCAGCATGGCAGAACATCAAAGAGGAAATATTACAGCCAAATCACTTGCAAGCTGAATTTCTCATCTTCTTCCAGATCATCAAAACTTACTCATTTTCTTAACGTGGCCCCTTGGTCAAATATGGACGTAAAGCTCAACAGAAGCTCAACAGCTTTTTTGTGTGTCCAGCCTGGGAAACAAGGGGACAGAGGCAGAACTGTTGGTTATGAGCTGTCCTTCCCCAGAAACACTGCCATTCCACCAGTAACTACAGCATTTTAAATACAGACGTTTTACTTTGCAAATAGGCTCCTCTGTTCTTCCCACTTGAACACACAAATGGATCCCAGTCCAGCAGTGACTCTGTGTAAGATACCCCCAGCCCCATGCCAAGTTTTCACTGGCACCTACTGGACCATGCCAGTGACCCCTTGCTGTCTCCAGGCCCAGATGAGAAACTGGTCAAATTGTCACAAATAGGATTTCCCCTCATTGCCTTTCTCCCCCGCATCCTCCTGAGCTCACAGAGCAAGTCCTTGAGATTAACCACAATATGATTACAATTTAATTGAGGCCAGCTTAGTGTGGGGACATCCTTTTAACTCAGGAGGCCTCAATTCCACAGAACCATAATGAACTAATAATGAATGTGCTAAAGTCATTAAATCAAAATTCATAAAAGGGTGAATATTGCTTTCTTTTATAATAAAGCAATTAAAATCCCATATACTATAATAGATACTACTAAGGTGCATCAAGTGTTCTTTAAGGAGGTTGGCATTGAACATCACCCCAAAAGAATTTGGGGATCTTTTCAAAACAGGACCTCTAGGCTATTAATAGATGATGATGCTTTCAGTTCAGCATTATTTCCTGGTATTAAGTTATGGTATAATTTCATTAGTAGGTTTTGTAGAACTAGTTAATTATAGTATATTTTTAATTGCAGTACAAGTAACTAACTTTCGAGTAGTGAAGCATCACAGGATTACAGACGTACTCTTTGTCTGTTGAGGTTCTTTCACTCATCCTTTCATCGCTGACATTCCCTTCACATCTCTTGCATGCTTTGTTCCTTGGGGGTGAAGAGACCCAACTGAAGGTGGTAATTTACCCAAGTGGTGGCTGAGACAGAACAAGGGGCACAGCGTGCTTAGGATCAGACAGCACAAAACCAGGAGCATCACCAGCCCTGCTGCACCACAGCATGTTGTGCCTTGAAAGCCTTTGGCCTCTGTTCAGGAAGAAAAATCCTTGCAGTGCACCAAATGGCTGGGATGTGAACACAAGGCAGCTTTGAGTCCCTCACAAATCACACAAGCAACAAATGTTTTTCCTTTTAACAGCACAGTCATGAAAACCCTGGACCTTGAAGAGGGTTCAGTAAAAGAGGCTGACAGAGAACACATCTCAGGGCAGGAGGATGTGAATCTGTGCGAAAGAGAAGAACAGATTGGCAGAAAAAGAATTATTAAATAGTACATGGTGGAGTAGGGGATTATCTGGAGAACATGATATAAGAACAGACAGATTAAAGGAACACTAAATATTTATTACGAAGTCCTTCGTATCATATGTAGTAATACATGCCATAGCTGCTACTGGCTCGTGCAGGAAGCAGCCAGTTGGTGAGTTGGATGAAATAGAATTAAAGGCTTTTAATCCATGGAAACCACACGCTATTATACATAATAATCAAAGTCACTCAGAAAAGAGACAAATAACTCAGTGATCAGTGGAAGTACACAAGACAAAGCTTTCTGGCCAGGTCATGACAGAGGGATGAAAATGGCCCACAGAGTCACAGTCCTAACTGAACATCAGTGCTACTGGAAGGGATGAGCCCAAAGGAATGGAAGGAACACAAGGGACTGCAGGACAAGAGCCAGCCTGCTGTGTGCTGGCTGTAGGGTTAGGACTCAGGTACAGCAGAAATTCTTCCAGTGTTGTGTTTCTGATGTGACTTAAACACGTGAACACAGTTTACACAGTTTGACCCTAGCATTAGTGAGGAACAAAAGGTGTTGTTGCCACAAACAGCTTGCAGTGAACCTGTTCTCCCTGTTCCATACATGCAAGCCCTTCCTGCAGGCTGAAGGATGCCATCCTGGATTCCTTGCACACTTACAAGGGAGTACATCTTGCTGTGGCAAATCAGCCCTCAGCATCAAACATGTCTGTATGGGAATTGCTGAATCACGGCCTGAACCTCTGATTGACCACCTGAGGTGAGCAATGAGTCAGCCCTGGGAGCACAGATGAAGGTAATTCAGCTGTGCTGCTGGAAGGATTGGAGCCTGACTCCACCTCTCCTAAACCCCATTTAAGAGCTGACTGCCACTGGGGAGGGATCTCTTTCAGGAGATCTCTCCTTTTGGGGTTTTCCAGCAAGCCCAGGATAAGGGTAAGCCCTTTATCTATTCTTTTTACTGTAATAATCTGCTTAGCCAAACTCGCTCGTATTTTTCTTAATTACAATACCTGTATATTCATTGATTATATGATGTCGTACAGAGGAGAGAAAACAGAGGACTGTCACAACAGGTAACTTGTCATGGGGCAGCAGCCTTTTATCTCCTTTGTCAGAGCTGGGTCCTTCCTACTGATTTCCTAACGTGAGCAGAAACTGTCACCAAAATGAGATCTCATCAAATCACAGAATCGTTAAGGTTGGACAAGACTGCTAAGATCATCTAGTCCAACCATCAACCCATCACTACCATGCCCACTGATCATGGATGTCCCTTTGGTTGTGTAATGGCAATCAAAATTAAAGGAGCTCCTTAGCTGTGGGGAAAGGGAGGAAAAGGCTTGGGAAGAAAACTGCTTTAGGATTGGGACTTTCTAACCAGTTACAGTGACTTTTTTCAGAACTGCTGTGACTATAAGCCATAATATTTAAAACTAAAGGGCCAAGTTGTCTACTGGCTCGATTCCACTGATAGAATTTAGTTTACTGGCATTTAGTACAGTCAGCTTTCCTCTCCTATAGCAGTGTTCCCCTCTTCAGGAGGTTTTGCACTTGTTTTGCACTCGTGGTTCCCAATGGCACTGGCAGAAATTACCCAGAGCAGAGCAATCTCCATGAACTGAGCAGAGCATGGATCCCTACAAGCATTGTATTTCTTCCTTTCTCATACATGCTGAGGAGAGCATAGACGATTCACCCCAGGAAACCCAGGTGCTGAATTCATCTAACAAGCTGCTTAAAACTCTAAACAGATGTTTCTGTGTCTTTCCTGCTTCTTGAGCAGTCTGTGTGAAAGCACCAGCAGATTTACAATAGAACAGATGCGTGAACCATACATGCTATAGTATCGAGGCCTGAATCACTGGAAAATTGTTTGAGGACGCATATCATTTGAGCAATGTGCTGTAGGTATATAAAATCAGCCTTGTCCATAAGTGAAATGTAGATTGACCTGGCCAGAGCCATAGTAGAAGGTAACAAAATTCATGCTGAAACTGAAAACTATACCTGTCCTGGTATATTCCAGCTCCTGAGATGACTCATGAAATTGTAGATTGCATATATATAGGCTGGACCTCATCCCAGGCCCAGAGATAGACACAAAACAAGTCATTGATCTCAGTGGATATTGTACCAGGGTCCTTAGCTTTCTGAAGATTGTGGCAGAATCATAGATAGACCAGCAAACACACTGAGAGTTATTTCAACCTAGAAAAATGAATTCTTTCTTGCATTATCTCCTCTTCATAATCTCAGAGTGATGTAAGTGTGCTTCAATGGCTGTAGTTTCTGACTGTGGCATTGCCAGTCCACAGCCATGAGATGGTTTGAAGGGTGAGCACTGGATTTAAATAATAATTCCCAGAAGTACTGCATTTTCCTGGCATTTCTTGACCCTTCGAGATTTATTACTGAAGAGTTTTCACACAAACTATTTCTTCTTTTGCAGGAAAAAGTGAAATTGAAGATTCTAATGAGCTGTAAATCACAAGCTGTGATTCAATGAGAAATACCACTATCACAAGATTCATGGTAGAGGGCAGAAAATCAGCACTGCTATGGAAGGAGCCACACCAATGCCACCCCAAAAGCATTTTACAAGTGTTTTATCCTCAGTTCAGCTTTTGGGGTTCATCTCATCAGGCTTTAGCCATAGCAACACTGACATTTACAACTGAACTCTTCTCCAAAATGTTTCTTGTAGCTCACTGAGAAACTATTTCTCCTGAACGCAGCTCCTTTACTGTCTTGGACATCTTCTACTACTTGAAGCTTCCCAAAAGGATCTGTTTCTCACTTTATATACAAGAAACAGCATGTGGTATTTGTTGTAGCTCAGAGAAGGTGACTCCTAACTGAGACAACAATAAGATTTGTGCAATGCCACTGGGAGAGAATGCACAAACTGGAGATGCAAAGGCATGAAGCTCCTGGAGGTGTGGAGCACATGAATACGTGGCCTTCATCTCCCCAGTTATTTCTTCTGCTGGAAAAAAAAAACCATGATATGCTACTGATGATGAACACCAGAGAATTCCCAAAAAGAGTTTCACAAGCACACTGATGCTCAAGAGCCACTTGTTTAATGCACACAAGACATTTATTTTCTCAAGTAATTTGTGGTGACTGCTAGTCACCCTTTCAAACATCAGTTAAGTTCTCTAGGTTTCATGGACACCGCTGACAGGGAAGTCTGGCTCTGCAGATTGCAGCAGAAATGCTCCCTTGCAGAGCAGAGGGAGCTCTGCCTGCATCTCATGGGGCCACGATCTCACATCTCCATGTGAGCTATAGAAACTTCCACTAATGGTTCACCTCACTACCACCATTTCAAAGACATTCTTAAGCCAAATATTCTGGGATATTTATAAAGTTAGGAAGAGATTCACAGCATGCAAAGGAGACCTGCTTCAATTAAGTGTTTATTTATGCCCACTGCATTTCACATGTTACATTTCCTGATGAAATGTGTTTCATTATTTCTGAAATATTAAACATGAATAGCAGAGCTATAATGCATGAATTATATAGTGTTGCAAAAGCTATCATCAGGTCCAGGGTTTGGTTTTTTTTTGGTCATTTCGGTGTCTAAATACTATACCAAGGAGCTTTTATACTAATGGATAATTGCCTGCAGTGCATACTTAACCTATGTCCACTTCAATGGACTTGGTAGCGTTACCTACATACATCAAACATCAATTCATCCAAATTGGCACCAAAGGAAAGGCATGTGGCCAAATTCCTTCTCTCCTGCAAAGCTCAACTCTACAGGGCTCGAATAGCGATGCAAATGAGAAGCCATACTACAAACTAATTGGGCTCAATTCTAAGCCCACTCTACACATGCCAGGGGAGGTATTCTGAATTCAGGTTAACAGCTGATCAGGCCCCATAAAAAGTTGGTTACTAGACCCAGGAGGATTCCAATTAACTGCTGGTAAACAATATTACCTGATGCAACATGCCTTAATCAAACAAGAAGCTTCATGGGGAAAAACACTAGAGGCATTTCATAACAGTGCACATCCTCCTCTATGCTTAGAAAAGCCACACTAACCTCCTTGCTAGAGGGAAACTAAAATATGGCCCTTGAACTTCCAGAGAAAGGAAATATGGGAGGCTGATGGAAATAGACTCCACACACAAAGCTTTAGGCTGTCCCTTTAGTCTTTGCATATATTCACTAATAAGTGCTGTGACCACTGCTGCGGTGGTTGAGGGCTTAATTAGGACAGTGCTGCTACACAAAATTCAGGTGAGATTTGTAATCCAAAAATCCCAAATTCATCAGAGTGTTCAACAGAAAGACTTCTGCTCTGGCTACGAGTGCTGCTTGGCATTTGTCTCGTTGGTTCTGTAATGGTTTCTCTCTTCAGGAACGATGCCAGTCGTGTTTGTCAGGTACAGGCATGAACTTCTCCACCTTATCCTAACTATTCCCCCATTAAACTGCATATTGTGTATGTATACATACAAGCAGCTGTTTTCTGCTGTCCAGGACTGCTCCTGTTTTATACATATCCAAATCTCAGAAGCAATCAGCCATTCAGGTCTGTAATACTCATCCCTTTGAAATGCCAAGCAATAGAATATAAACAGCGAGGATGCACAAGAGTGTCAATGTAAACACTATTTTCATGGCATGACCCCACTCCTGCTTTGAATTTGCCAGTAATAATCCCAGACCTTTCTATTTCACTCCAGGAAAATGAAAGCAGAACAAAGGAAGAGAGGATAATAGTAATATATAAAAAAATATCAGACTGCAACAGAGAAAAAAACAGGCTGCAGTGTAAGAAGCTGTTTAGGGATCAGCCCATGTTAATCCCTTCTAATGCTTTGCTGGGGGTTTGGTTTTCTTTGCCCCTTATTCCCTGTTTGTCTTCGGGAAAGCCATGCAGTCCCTGACTTTCTAAAGGGACTGCATGTCTGATTTCTGTGGCTACCAAGCACAATTCCTCCGTTCACAGCTCTGTTCCTGACCTGAAGGTTGCTCCCACCTGCACGGACACAATGCCACCTCTGAGCCTCACTGCAGCATCACACAAAGGGCTTCATTAC
The DNA here is from genome assembly GCF_905368555.1 of Meleagris gallopavo. Taxonomy (NCBI): domain Eukaryota; kingdom Metazoa; phylum Chordata; class Aves; order Galliformes; family Phasianidae; genus Meleagris; species Meleagris gallopavo. Next base: position 2,110,987 of record NC_139424.1, read on the forward strand.
AGGCTCGGAGGCTCAGGAGCTCAGAGATCAAAATAATGGATCCAAACAACAAACAGGAAGAGTTACCACTTAGACAGGGAAAACAACAGCCTGTGTTACCTTTAGAAGTGGTCCTGGGAGCAGCTCCCTAAAGAGCTGCCTGTCTATTCATGAAGAAGTTGGAAGGCACTGCCAGGCTTGCTGTGAGACAGCCTGAGCGCAGGCAGTAACCCCTCCATATAGATTGGCATATGCTGGGGTCAAATTAATCTCACTGCTCTAGTTACTGGAGTGCAAACCAGCTGCCCTGGTCCCCTTTTGCTCAACAGAGCTGTGGGATCATGCAGCTGGTTCACCCCTACAGCCACTGCCCAGACCGGCGGGGTAAGCTGAGCCCTGGGGGAGCTTGTTTTCCTCCATCAATTATAAACGGCCTTGGAAAGGCTCCTTAGAGTTAATGGGTCATTACAGACATAGCTTACACAGGCAGCAAGCTTCCAGATCCTCCGAAACGCCCCACAGAGAAAACAGGAGCTGAAGGAAAACAGATACTGTCCAATAACAGTAAACATCATTCAGGAGTGTTTCTGCAGACAGAGACTTTCGCATAATAAGAAGAAACCCCAGGCAGTGGCAGCCAGAAGAGCTCTCCTCCTGTTTTGGGATGGTAGCCAGCAACTGGCACCTGCAAGAAGGCAAAGCATTTGTGCTCAGCCCCCTCCTCAATAATACCATGGCTTCCCAGAGACCCTTGGCAGCTCAGCCTGGCTCACCTGGGGCAGCATGTTAAAGCAGATGAAAGTGCTGGATAAGCCCAGAATGGCCCCAGGTTGGAGGCTGTGCTTTAGCAAGCAGCACACTTGCCACCACACCTGGAGATGAGCCCATCCAAAACTCTCATGCAAATCACTTGCCAGGAGATGCAAGGCATGCACTCACAGCTCCATGCAGCACTATTCGAGATCTACATCCCCAGTGTTATCTTTGCACTCTCATGAAGTGCAATTACCTCCTCATTTTGCAGCTCTTTGTGCTCATTTAATCTCTCCCGTTTTGTTTCTGACATCTCCAATAACCCAACCCTGACACTCCTTATAGATACTGCAATTACAATACAGAGCAGCTCTTGACAGGATGAGTTGTATTTTGCTTCCTTCCCATAACACTCAAGCCATCAGACATGACTACATGAAATGGCAAAAGAAACCACTGCTGACAATTTATATGGGTCCCCAGCAGATAGTGACAGTGCTATATATCTGTCTTAACCAATTAAATGTCTGAAAGCCACCCAGAACAGGCCAGCAAAGGTAAAATTTACATGTGCTTCTGTTTTAAGCAGTAACTCAGCTGTAATTTCCCTTTCTTTCCTTGTATTTAAGCCTTTGCTGTTGCACCCCTCCCGCCTTCCCACCCCATGACTGAACCTAAGGATAATTAATTAGCTTGTAGAAAACACCTCTGCACACTGCAAGGTTCTTCACTACCCTCTCCCAGCTCCCAACAGATGCTGGGAAACATCATATTCTTTTCCCTGCCCAAGAAACTACAACTTGCATTTGCTCCAGAAGAATGCAAAGGGACTATTGGCTGACTATAAAAACCAAATGGGCTTCGTGGTAACCCTGAAAACTAAAGTATTTTAGGGCCTTGCATCTTCCTTCTACCAAGTGCAGCAAAAAACTATTCCCAGCAAGTATATATACGGATTCAAATATAATGGGCTTCCTGATCTCCAGTGCCAGTTAATCCCTAGCTAAGGTGAGATCACAGAAATAATTGAATCCTTCCAGAGCAGGTTTGATTTGTAAGAGGGCTAAGGGACTTAGTCATTCCACTGCCACTGAGTTTGTTTACACCTTATTTATAGAATGCTAATCCCATGCTTTGGGATTTCCAGTTACCTGCAGGAATTGGGAGGGATTATTTCCCCCCGCTGATGCACAGCTTGTCTTTTCATCTGCCTCCTCATTCGTTGGCTTTGCTACCAGAAGGTTCGTTTTAAACTCATCCTCCAGCCCAGAATAAGGAAAGACACGTCTCACAGGATCTGTGGGAAGGCAAATCTCAGCCTTCAGCACTGCCAGTCGTGCAGAGCATCACACTGGAGCTGGCCCTGATGGTGGGAATCACCCAGAACTGAAGAATCTCTGCAAGAGGAGACATCACACCCTGCCTTACTCTGCTTGTCCCTCTGCAAATAGGGGTGCACCAGGCAGCCCCTCTGCCTGAGTTGTTGCAGGTAGGGGCTACAGACCTTCTGGAGGACTTTGCAGAGGAAGTGCTGGGAGCAGAGGCAGAGCTGACATCTACTTGTCAGCCCAGCAGCTGCTGTCTCTCCAGGTGACCTTGAGCACATGCCGTCAGCAGCACGCTCAGAAAACTTCCTCTGCAGCAAGGATTATTAGACCAACCCACCTCACAGGTGTTCGGGGAGGTTTCTCTGCCGAATGATTTGTGACTGTCACAGCACGGCGTACGTGCAAGGAGGGAGCAGGATTTGTGGAAGCTGAGCTCAGCTCAGATTGGCACCTGAGCCCTCAGAAGTGGCTGACGCCCCACGCATGGCAGTGTTGAAGGGGCATCTGGACTCAGTGATCTCCATGGATCTCTTCCAACTGAACCACTCTGTGCTGTTCTATCTTATAAGAAGGCATCTTAGTGGACGTAGTGATGCTGCCATGATTGAGTTTTCCTTTGCTGTGCTAATTGTAGCAGTGTGGTTGTCTATATGTTCCTTAAAATCAGGCTACGTATTAAACTCCAGGAGCTCAGTAGATACTTGTGGCACATACTGAAGATGAGAAACACGTATAGAGCTGGTGGGTGTGAAGGAAACCTTTAGTATAAGAACATGCAAACCTATATTTGTACACTACACGTATTTGTTGTCAGTATTATGTCTGGATTAGCTACAGCAGCATGAAGTTGGCTTTCTCCTCACCTTCATTACAGTTCAACAAATGAATCCCTTTATTGATGATACAATGTGCAGCCCTGTGTTAACAAATTATTTGCTGTGTGCAATTGATTTCTACTGCTGTAATCACTACGCACAAATACCTTCTGTATCATTGCTCTGTAGAAAAATAGGCTTTCTAGCAAGATTATATAGAGCAACAGACAGTGGGATTATTCAGCTTCTATAAAGTTATCTGCTTAACCTCTGAACAGCCCTTTCAGCAGGTTTATACAGATATGCTTCAGAAATTTATCCACCTACACTTTGTAAAACACCTTGTTAAACCATCTTCCAGCTCACTCTGAGGATGAACTTCCAACTCCTTCACAGAGAGGGCTGTGTCTAAGACTAATTGCTTAATTTAGGAGAGCAAGCCAGCTTCTCTTTTTAGTGATATTATTTTTCCAAAGTGAATTTTGCACAGGTAGAAGTCTCAGATCGGCAGTTCTGCAGACTGGACTCCTCATCTCCATACAAGCCTGGTAAAAGGAGTAGCACAGCTTTCCTCTGTGACTGAAATCTGAGCTCGCTTCAAGTTAATCTGCACCAAGACAGAGTTCAGTTTTTATGCCGGGAGGATGGAGAAGGTGTATGAGTTTATAAAACACTGCATTCGCAGGAACCACACAGAGCTCCCAGATGTGCTCCACAGCTTTCACTGCTTCTGTCCTGCTGCCTCAGCTGTGGCCCGTGGTCAATACTCAGCCTGTGGGGAGAATGAAAGGAAACAGACAGCCCTTGCATTTGACGTGATGGTGCAAACACTGCATCCCTTGCACTTTGCCAAGATCCGTGCTTTGCTTGCTCCACGATGACTCAAGATAAATCCAGGCTGCTGGTAGGAAGCGTTTCCAGTAGCTCCCGAGCAGAGGTGGGTGCCATCAGCCCCCCACCACGCTGAGCCCAGCTCGCAGCCCCGCTCACAGCAATTGCACTGCAGCCACAAAGCAAAAAGGCAGCTGGTGCCGCGTGACATTTCTATAGATCTCCAAGGATCAGCACCTCAGCTGGCAGCGTCAGCACAGACAGGATGGTTTACTACAGCCGAGGATGCAGCCCCTGTTGTTTATCCTGTTCTATAAAGCTGTCTTGTAAAGGTCGTTATTTGCCCTGCTCGCATTTGTCGCGAGGCCATTTTGCTCCCATGTTTTCAGATGTCACCGATAAGCACTCGTGCCTGAAATGTTTCAGATTCACAGCCCCTAGATACTCCAGGTACAACAGTTACACACCAATCAACAGCAAATGCCTTTCAATCACAAGAAGAGAAATGTTCATGCTGCATTATGCACGATTACGTGCTCAACTGTTATGAATAACTCGGAGGCTCCTGCTCTGAGCCTATTGCAACCATATGTGACACTCACCCAGTTACTTCTCGCTCCCCTCTTAGGAAGGATTGTGCAGGAGAAACACTTTCACCCTTTGCCACTGCAGAAACAAACAATATTTAAATCAGCTCCAGCCAGCAGGATGGTTTTGTCCCTGTATGTGTCAGATGTAAACCATTAATTCACCTCACAGGCATCGTGCTGAATCTGAACAAGTATCGCAGTGGCCCAGCAGGTCTTACTATTCAAAGCACACATAGAAACCTACAGAATTTCTGTATTTCAGTGAGTGGTCTTAGAGAAAAAAAGCACTCGAGCACAAGCTTCAGTCCTCCCAGATCAGCCAGGCACAGACCTCTGAGCCCATCAAAGCTTGGAGGACCATCACAGCCGAACCATCACACCTGAACTGAACACATCAGGCCCCTCAACGGGAATTACAGACTACACCAGGAGAGAACAAATGGATCATTTTCCTTTTTTCTACATGTGGATGATGAGTTGTGTGAGCAATGCTTTTTGCTTCTAACATGTTCAGCGATGCATTTAGGACAGTGGTATGTACCTGGTGAGCAATACACACATGCTCACATACCCTGTTTGTCTGACAACGGGAGACATCAATAATTGCTGAGCCTGTGAGTACGAATTGTCTCTTGAAAGGAACTAAGAGACCTCGTGAGCACTGAGGAAAATAAAATGCAACTTGGAGAGACAGTAACCTGACAGCTTCCCCGTCCAAAAATATCTCACAGACTCCTAATTGCACAGATTGCTTCTGATTACATCAGGTAGCACCAGGAAGTAGGTTACTCTGCAGCAGGGAGAGGCAATGAAATAAGAGGAATTCAGACTACGCTATCTTTGATCAAACTCTGGTTCAGCAACACTCTCATTTCTGACAACAACAAAGAAAGAACAACGAAGAAACACAGGAATATCTGCATCATCACAAGGCAGCACCATCACCAATGTGACTGCTTCATCCACACTGGGCCCCACTTCAGGTCCTGCTGCCCCTTTTGTGCACTGTGACGCCCAGCACTGAGGAAGCAGGGATGTGTTTCAGAGAACTGGTTCTGCTGAGACAGGAGAATATCCTCACCTCCGTGCGTTCGCTTTTCTCCAGCTCAGTTCACCAAACATTGTCTTGAACAGAAAGCAACAGTGGCCGGCAAAATATCACCAAAGAGGATTGAAATCAAGGTCACGAAAAGCCACAAAATTAAGTCAAAAGCCTCCATAGAGGTCATTGGAGGGTATGGATTTGCCTGAGAGTGTCAGAGAGGGTCAGGCCTTGCACTAGGTAGGTGCTGGCATCTGACAGAATGCAGATTAGCTGCAAAGCCAAATTTGAGAATGGCCTATTTTTAACAAGACTACATATGCCCTCTTCAGACAGAGGTTCCAGAGAGTAGAGAGCTAGTGCACCAAATATAGCAAAAATATACATGTTAAAGTGCACGGAGCTGCAGGGTCATTCCTTTTTCTGAGGAATGTGTGGAGAAGCAAGAATGTCAAATAACAATGCTACATAACAAGTCCTGAGAAAGAATCAGGCCTTCATATAACTTCAGATCTCAACATCAGTTGGGAGATGCTTAGGAGGAAGGTTGGTGCTTACCCAGGTCAAGCACACACAGCCAGCTCTGCTCCCTGCATGGCCAAGCACTGAAGTGAGCTGGGGGAAGGTTGCACTGTGACATGGGCACATCTCCTTTGTGCTTGTTCTGGAGAAGATGATTGTGTATCATGAGAATACTTTTTGGTAAATATTCCTGGAAAGAAACCACAAAGAAATAAAGATAAGGCATATTTACAGCCTGTGAAACTATATCCAGGAGGGAAAATACCACCACGAGCTCAAGGCTAAGTTGCATCTTGCCTTGAATCAGGAGGTGTATGGGTGCCAGGGTGCACATCATCTGAGCATCTCAGAGACAGAAACAGGCCTGGAAGTCAAAAAGCAGCAACAGCAGCAGCAGGCGCTGCCTGCCTGGCATCACAAATGTGACCAACATTTTTTATCACAGACCATAAACTCCAGGGCTTCAGAAAATGGGTGTCCTCCTTAGGACCCATGTGAGGAGGTTCAATTTTAGGTATCACTTTGAGAAACGGTACCTAAATCCCAAATAGGCCAGAAAGATGCAGTCAGTACCAGCTTGATTTCTGATGATGCTGCACTGAGGTCCCTCTTGACTTTTCGACTCAAGCAGCACCAGCTTCCCTGGGAGCACTACTGAAAAACAGCTTACAAACAGCAGCAAGTCACAGAGCCAGAGAGACAATAACACACGTGTGCACGTGGAGGGGTGGAGGGAGGAGGGATGGGAACTGCCTGGGCTATGAGAGAGGAAATTAAAACTGTGGAATATGAAATTATATCCAGTGTCCTTCCCGATTCCAGGGTTGCTGAGGTAAAGGCAATGAATAAATAAGAGAAATTCAAAACCAAGCAGATCTCTGGGATGAGACAAAATTCATTCCAGGGTGTTAGAGCAGATTTGAGGAAGGAAACGTGTGTGCCAACAGCAATTACTATGGAGAACTCGCTGAGCACAAGTCTAGAAGACTGGAAAATTGGAAAATAACAAACCAAATGTGGTATCAATATGCAAAAAATGAGAGCAAAGCCAGCACAGGAAATTACAGGGCTATCAGCTTAATATTCATTACATATAGGAAAATGCAAGGTCCCCATTGTATACAAGAGTGTAATTAAATCAAGGGGTTCTGCTGAAATCAACTGCTTGTGATGTTTATCAATTAGCAGCAGATTCAGAACGCAGCCGCAGCCTTCGTGCTCAGCCCAGGCTCTGGTGCTGTTTGCTACCATCTATAAACCAGCCCTGGTGAGGAGTTTTTCTTAGTGTAAATTTGAAATCTTCTCCCTCAGTGGATTGTTTTTTTGTTTTTTTTTTTGCTTCTGGTTCAGTGCTGAGGAGGATTAGCACTAACAGGCCATCTGAGGACAGCGTCGGGGCTGATTTACTGATTAGTGCTTATTTGTTTACCATTTAGAGCAACAGCAACAAAGCACATCTCTCGGTGCTCTTGCGTCTGCTCCCCCCATTTCTCCTCAGCAGTAACATCTGCAGTTACCCATTCATTTCCTCATGGTGCTGGGAAGCAGAGCCAGATTTTCATTACCTTTCAGAGGGGCTGTCGCTGGCACCTAAAGAAACTCCATCTTCCACTTCTACGGCTATCCAACCACATGGCTTGTAAAATCACATCAGATTTTATCTTCAAAGACACTGCTAAGGCCCTCAGGCACTGTACCACGCAGACCTGCAGGGATGCCACATGGTTTCTTCTCCATTAGGAGCATACCCCACAACAGGAATGGGGAACAACAAGCAGCTGAGGGATATAAGTGAGGATAAAAGTCATCTTCAAGCATAAAGAAGAGGAAGGCTTTCAGTTACTACTGCCATACAAGGAGAAGAGTTGTTGGCAGCCAAAGCTTTGCTACCACCACAGGAGGAGTGAGAGCAATGTTCTCTACCCCAGGTTGACCGATGATCAGCTGTGGATGGCCAGTCATAGAATCATAGAATCATCAATGTTGGACAAAACCTTTAAGGTTGTCTAGTTAAACCCACCCCCACCATGCCCACCAACCACTCCCTCAGTGCCACGTGTCCAAAGCCTCAAACACCTCCAAAGACAGTGACTCCATCATCTACCTGGGCAGCTGTGCCACTGCATTTCCATTCATTTTGAGAAGAAACATTCCCCAATGTTCAGCCTGAACCTCCCCTGGTACAGCTTGATGCCATCACCTCTCATCCTAACGCTGTTATCTGGGAGCTGAGGCCAACCCCCACCCACCACCACTTCCTTTCAGGCAGTTGTAGAGAGCAATGAAGTCTCCCCTGTGCCTCCTCTCTCCACACTGACCCATCCTAGCTCCCTCAGCTGCTCCCCATAAGATGTGTGCTTCAGAGCCCTTTGTTGTCCTTCTCTGGACACACTCCAGGGCCTCAATATCTCTCTTGCAGTGAGGGGCCCAAAACTGAACACAGCACTGAGGTGCAGCCTCACCAATGCTATGCAAGGGCTAGAACCATGAGGATTTACAGCTCTATCCCCACTGCCTGTTGAAGGGCCTTGGGCTCTGAACGAGGATCCCAAGTCCTGGGAGTGGCCCTGGGATACAGCCCAGCTCGCAGACTCTGTGTGCTCAGTTGCCCAGCTGCCCAAGTGATAGATGGTGATCCTCATCTGCTTCTCCTCTGCGAGGAACATGTAGAAACATTAATAAATATTTTAAAAGCTTCTACAATGGACCGAGCTTTTAGACATGCATTCCACAATACTTTATTACCCTTAATAACCTTCAAATTCTGAATGAACACAAAGAACCTATTTTAAGTGTGCAGTTGCAAATGCCAAACAGGATTTTCAAATACAGCAGGCAGCACAAGGGAGAAATTACAAGTCTCTTCACTTTCAACCCAAGTTTCCTGCATCAAGAAAAGGTACTGAGAAGTTATGCAGAACCTTACTATGCTTTTTTTGGTTGCTTCAGTTTTTTTTTAACTCAAAGCAAGACCTTTAAGGAAACTCCTTGTTGAATCAGTGTATTTATACCAGCAGCACTGGATAAAAACCTTGCCACTTACAGTGGGTTAAAATGAAAAAATCAAATACCCAAATCTGGAAAGGATTTAAAAGCTAGATCCAGGTTACATGCTCCACTTCAGTATTTCCCTCATCCCTGACTTTCCCCCAGGTCCCCCCCAGAACAACAATATATAGCATGCAAGAGCACACGGATAGCTTGATTTCCTAGTGGCTCAGACGTGGCTTGCAGGAACTCTGGAAACCAAGCACTTGCACCAGGGGAAGATCTTGCATCTCACCCCAAAGCAGTTCCTCTTCCCAAGGGTGTCTGGAATCTAATTTTGAGATACTGTTCTTATTCAAAATTCCGGAGCAGATAAGTATGCTGGCAGCCATACCCAAGTGAGCTTTATTTCTACCTCCTTACCTTTGCTGCCTGCTGGCACTCTTGCAAAACGCAAGAAACAGTTTCTTTTTAGCATGAAGCCCATGGAAGTGTGAATTGGAGCAGAGAGGAAGCAGAGGTTTGTTTGTTTTCTGCTGGTGGATTGGAACGCCCTCTCTCAAAGAGGTATTGCTTTCCAGTGTGCAGTATTTGGAAGATCTAAAGATGTTTTTGGCTTTTGGGCCCCTCACTACAAGAAGGACCAGAGGCACTGGAGTATTTACAAAGAAGGGCAGTGAAGCTGTGAAGCAGAGCACAAGTCTGAGGGGGAGCAGCTGAGGGAGCTGGGATGGGTCAGTGTGGAGCAGAGGAAGCTCAGGGGAGACATCACTGCTCCCTACAACTGCCAGAATGGAGACTGTAGGAAGGTGAGGGTCGGCCTCTCCTCCCATTTAACATCAATAGAACTAGAGGTGATGACGTTAAGTTGTGCCAGGTGAAGCTCAGGTTGGATATTTGGAAAATTTTCTTCTCAGAATGTGTGGTGAGCACAGCACAGCTGCCCAGGAAGGTGATGGAGTCATTGTCCCTGGAGGTATTCAAGAACTGTGGAGATGAGGCACCGAGGGACATGGCCCAGAGCAAACACAGGCATGGGTTGATGGTTGGACTAGATGATCTTAGAGGTCTTTTCCGAGTTTTATGACTCTGTGATTCTATGACAGTAACCCTACCACATGTTTGTGTAAGCTCTGCACAGGGAAAGGCATCACAAAGAGCAGCAGTAAAGAGAGCAAGAGATCTACCCTTTTCGTAAGCCCTTGAGTCCTCTTCCATCTTGACTCTGCCTACAGAGAAGGCAATCCCCTGCAGTCACACTGCTGGGCAAGTTCCCAGATCCTCGTGCTTCTTCTGAACTCCTCAGCTGACTTCAGATACACCTGGAAGAAAAATGAAGGCCCCAGATGTATCTATATGTTTGTGAATTCCATCAGAACAAGTAGCTGGGTGCAAAAAATTGGCAATGAGCAAGTCAATGAGGGAAAGGATCCAGGTGAGAGGCAGGAAGGTCAGGGCTCACCACTGTGCTAGGAGCATGGTATCTGTGGTGTGCTTCCGCTTCACCAGCCATGAGTCCACAAATTAAAAACTGTGGCTTGGTAGAACAACAATTTATAAATAGAAAAGCCTGTTTCCTGCAAAAATGTTGTGGACTGAGTATTGGAAACTAATTAGTAGACTGAATCACCAGTAAAACTGCTGCCTTCCTGTTACTCATGAGGAGATGTTACTTTTCTATCACTTCTCCTTTGGCTCTGTTGAACAAGGCAGTCCTGTGGGTGCTGCACAGCCCCTCCTTGTTTATATTTCCTTCATTTTCCAATACAATGCGGTAAGTTAAAGGACAAAGCCCTCCATTAACCATCCCTGTAACAGCACCAGCTGCCATGCACTGCTATTTTCTCACAGATTATATGATTCTGGGGCAGGTAGGTGGGAATGTACATAAAATGCTTTGCTTAAATAACTTCTCCATTCAATGCAGCTTGCAAGCAGAGTTTCCCACTTAACTCACAGACTCATAGAATGGCTTTGGCTGGAAAAGACCTTAGAGATCACCCAGTTCCAACCACCCTTTGTGGGCTGCTTGACCCCCACCAGCTCAGGCTGCCCAATGCCCATCCATGGCCTTGGGCACCTTCAGGGATGGGGCACCCACAGTTTGCTGGGCAGCAGTGTCAGGGCCTCATCATCCTCTGAGTAAAGATTTTTTTTCTTAACATCTAGCCCTTCTGATATATATAACAAATAGCATCCACTCCAGGCAAACTCCTGTACAAGCTCAGCAGTGCCGTGTAGGAATGGGAAACTCAGGGCTCAGCCTGGAGACAGGGAGAGGAAATGAGCCTGGTTCAGGCAGTCACACGCAGCCTGGTGATAGCTCACCTGGAGAGCTGCAGCAAGATCTGTCTGCACCACGTCCTGGTTTCAGCCAGGAGAAATGCACTCCAGTATCACTACTATATGACCACGAGACAGACACATTAAAGCAAAATGTCATCAGTTCCCAAAGTTCTCCATGCAGTTTAGATCCAAAATTGCAGAGTTCGGAGCACCTTTCCTGATGGCTCGCTATGAGAGCACACAAGCAAAGTGTTGTTCATTTCAGCTCCTGGAAAAAAAGCCAAGTTCTCAAGGGGCTGCAACACATTGGTTCTCTTTGGAGCAACTCTGGCAGGACTTTACAGCTATTTGTTATCTCTGTGGGTATACAAAGAGCATGGCTGTGATAGACCCATACATTAGGTTATGTCAAATATTGGAGAGAACAACCCTGGGACAACCCTGGGGCAACTGGGAATCAGAAAGGTGATCCTGAGAAGGGCAAAGAGGGTTGCAGAGCTCTTCAAATGGACAGGGAATGATGGGCTACATCACACTATGTGGATGACCTACACTCCTCTTTGGCCAACCTCTTCTAGTTGTGACCTTGGGATGTCCCCAGGAGCCATCACCACTCACTGCAGTGAGCCAGCTGAGCAACACTTGCTTAAACCTTAATTCCCTGGAGAAACCAGTGAGATACGATACAGCACAGTACTACAAAAACACCATGGCTATGCAAGGCAGTTCAGAGAAGGCAGAGTTCTTTTATTACCAAATTAACTTTAAAAAAAAAATCCATTTCACTTTCCACATCAAAGATCATAATCTCCATGTAAAAGAGAGGGTTGATGAAAAAAGAGGTACTTAGAAAACACATTTTAAAATTTAAAACACTACTAACACTGATTCTTCTTGCTTGTAAAGAAGTCAGGCTTTTTGTCTTATAAAGTACTCCAAGACCTCATTTGCAAACTACCACTGCTAGCTACTCTGTTTTTTTGCAGGCTGCTCACTTACTCTTTAGGGATTTCATATTCTTCTAAATTTTGTAAATGGCCACTAAAGTGGAGATGAACATTATAAAATACATTTCAATCACCCTCACAATTTAGGCTAATTCATTGGCAACCGTACAAAATGCTATTTACAAGGTACTTCCATCAGCTGGTATCTGGCATTAAGTCTTTTGAATCAATCTACCATCATTTTCATCTCTTATTTTTCATACAAGGGAAATTATTGATCGAAGCTTTTCAGTCTCATTTAATATACTGGAATAGGCTTTAAATTTTCCCATGTAAACCTCAGTGGAGATTAGCAACTCTGTCTTGCTTAATGCAACACAAATCAGTCTCCCTGATGAGACCACAATATTGTACATGACATCATGACCATTTTACCAGTTGATGGGCCCTCAGACAAGCACCTGCCAGAAACCCCCCACGGCCTCAGCACTGGAGTTGAATTTGAGCTAATAGGCAAGGTTGGTGCATTCAAGAGAAAAATGGTGTCTTTATAGAATTGTTTAGTTGGAAGGGACCCCTAAAGGCCATCTGGTCAAATGCTCTGCAGTGAACATGGGCACCCACAGCTCCATCAGTGCTCAGAGCCCCATCCAGCTCATCTCTGAGGCCCTTCCAGAGTAGCACCCAGGGTGGATCTGCAGGGAGGAAGACGTCCTCCACTGCTCCTATCAAGTCAGCCTTCAGTGTTTGAATCCCATTCAATTTTGCATTTGGTTGCTATTGCAATGGGCGTATTCAGAACGCTATAGATTAGATTTGTGTAGGTTGAGGACAGAAAGCTTGGCTGAATTTTGATGAACTCATTCTTGAATAAATAAGCAAAACACCACAGAATAAGATATTCAGCCAGCTTCAATAAATACATATGGTAGCAAAAGAGCCAGCTAGACGAACAGAACGAAGCACTGGAACAAGCACTGATGATTTTGTAACGACTCTGGCAGCTTTCAGCATATTGGGTACTACTGTAAAGAACAATATGTAAATGCCTTACTCCAGTTTACAGTACAAAGCAAGTTATGTTACCAAAGCAGCAGTCAATGGGCAACGTAGTACAGTACAGGCACAACAGCAAATGTTGTCTTATGCTGTAGACAGCCAAACTCGATACAAGATAAAGGTGCTTTGGGCTGCTGTGGCATCGAGGATGATGCACTTGATGCAAAACAAGAGAGAACGAATATGCTCACTGCTGAACTCCTAGCAGCCCATTTCATGGACTGATTTGTGTTCAGGCTGCTATTTTCAGTATGTTTTTGTGCTTAGAGAGAATAATCATAGGATAAGTAGAGCAAGATAAGTACATACGCTGCCATTGTTTTCTTGCAGCATAATAGCAGCATCAATGAGCCTGAATGCAGCCCAATTAGCATACAGTAATTAGAATCACTGCTGCTTTTTCATTCACTCTTGCACACCATGACGAGGTGTTGCTTGCAGTATACAGTGCTGCAGTTGTACAGATAATGCCAATTGTACAAAGCATGTATCCCATTCTTCCAAAAGAAACCAGGGAGACATTCAATCACCATAAGCTCCTAAAAATCTCCATTTTGGCCTGACTCAGGAAAGTTTCCAGCTTACCTAAAGAATATCTGAGCACACGCTTTGTTCCCTAGGGGTAAGCACACCTGTAACACACGCTGCCTTTACAGGGAAATGGAAGATTTAGTGAAAAATCTGATTTTCTAAAGGCTTGGTAACAGTGGTTCAAGAAGCCCTGTGCAATTGTCCTGTTCTGCTACAGGAGCAGATGGCAGATATCTGGAGACGGCTCCTCCAAAGCAGCCAGTAAGCAGGCATTTACTGAAGTGCGGGTGGCTGTGGACTATTTATAACCCATCCACCACTGAAGAGTCTCTTAATGCTTCTCCAGACTTAAATGGCTAAATTTTATGGCCCCTTTACGGCCCATTTCAACAAAGCAGTTAAACATGTTCCAGGACTGGTATCTATATGTAAATAAAAGGAAGCTGTGCTTAGCTGGGACCCTGGCTCCACATCCCCATGCCAGACTGCATGGCCTCGAGCAAAGCCAAGCCATTGCTTGTGCCACATGTGGGGCTGTGCTCACCTAACAGCATCCGTTTCCCCTACGTAACCCATCCTGCAGCGCCTGAAATGAGAAATAGGAAAGTGCAAATCGTGGGCAGCATCACTGCCCGGCTGGCCAGGAGGGACGCCCAACCCAATGCTCTCACACCAACCACACACAGTTGAATTAGGATTGATGCCAAGGCTGGAAGGAAAGTCAGAGGTTAGTAGATTGGTTCAGAGTGTTTCAAAAACCAGCAGGCTTTTAAAAACATGTTTTGTTCTCGTACCCCGCAGGAGGTGATCTGATAAGGCAGGGTGGAGGACATGGTGTTTTTTTGATGATACAGCAAGGAAGGGCATGCAAGGAGAAGCATTACATAAGATGTAGGTTTTGCAAGCTTTATAAAGACTCTCTTAGCACTTGTTAGTGGCAGGAACCTCCTATGTACCAACGGTTCTGAAGCAGGAAGGATGGAAAAGTGCCTTCCCTTTAAAGAAATGGGCTGTGAACGTGCTGTCAATGCCTGTGATTCTTTTTATTGATTTACAGTGCGCAAGCCATAAATCATTCTAACTTTTACTGAGCGTATAACTATGCATCACCGTGTCAGGGAAACTCCTCAGATTTTAAGGGGGATGTGCAAGAAAACAGACTTCTCTTTCATCGACTGAGCTAGATGAACTGCAATGGCCAAAGCCAGATTTAGCAGACACAGTGGGGTGGATACATATAGACAAACACTTAATTTGAACAGCTGCCATATCTACTGCTCTTTATGTCTTCCAGGATTAATCTCTGGCTGCAAGGGGACAGATGCAAGCCATTCTTTCTTTGGCAGGGATTGCACAGTAGTGTGCTTGCTTCAGGCAGCAGATCTCTATGCACACACACACACACAAACACCCTGTGCCAGGGCTCTCTGACTGCAGCAGAGCCTTTGAAAGCACTAAGCCAGGAGGGACCTATGTGGCAGGAGCGATGCTGTTAGTGCAGCAGGTGCAGCAGCTTCAAAAGGTGGAGCCGTAGCAAGACACACGATGTTAAGATAATTTAAGTATCAACCATGTTTTACAACAGATTTCAAGAGAAAAAAATAAATAAATAAAACAAATCTGTGTTTAATGAATTCATAGATCAGTTCCCAGCCAATTTCAGATTGAGAAAGGATTTCACCTACTTCTTCCCAGCTCTTCAGAAGAAGCCTATCAGAGTTAGAAAGCACAGGCTTGGTTCATCCACAGCATGGAGCAGCTACGATCTTGCTACAAAAATCTTACCTGGTGGCCAACACTCAGCGAAAGACACTCACAAAATCCATCTGCCTTCTGCAGAACTCCCCTAGGCGTGCTACTAGCAAAGACACAAAGACCCCTGCAACAAGTCACAAAGCTTTTGGGGTGCAGCACAGCACTGAGAGCCGTGCAGAGCTCAGCCCACCCAAAAGGCAGCTTGCAGAGCACCATCTACTGGCACTGAGACACCTTCTTCCCCTGTAGGTCCTGTCATGCTTGGGTTGGTTTCTGTTTTAAATAACCCTGCTGATCTGCCTCTTAAGGCATCTCCTTCTTTGTATGCTAATTTAAGCCCCAAGGCAAACCCCCATTCTTCTTCAGCACAAGACACACACACCTTCTGAATGCAGTCAGATCATGTGTGCCTTAGAACAGGTGTAAAATTAAGGGTGTGATTAAGTGCTTTGCTGCAGAAAGACTACTTGCTACATGAGCATGGGGCTTGCTGAACTGGGGCCTTGCTGCTCAGAGGTGTTCTGATTAACCATCCCCATCAGAGAACACCACTGAGCCTCCAACAAGCAGTTCTCCGCTAGAGCAAAGCCACTGGGATCATTCAGTTCCTTTTTCTTGCTCAGGTTTGATCACTGACAGGGCAGAAATTAATTTCCTATAAACACAGGCGTATTTTTTTCACTACCTTGGCAAATGCTGTTGTAAAGAAGCCATTACAGAGGCTGATCTTTATGATGCGTGACTTTGGTTTGTCCCAATGGGGGATATTTTATGAGGCATTTACATAAACATATACAAATCAAAACGGCCAGCTGTGCTCCTCCTGCACCTGCAACGTATAGATATTTCATCTAACCTAGGACTGTACAAATGGCCAGCTGAGGTAGGGTTGAGAAGAATACCTGAGATGGGCAAACTGAAGTGAGGTCTGACGTGCATCCCTGATCCCAAGGTTTTGTGTAGCACTGACAGCAAGCTTCCTCTCTACTTGGGTGGTATCAGGACTTGACTTTCCATCTTCATTATCTTGAATTAAGTGCCTAGATCCACTTCTTTACCCGTTAAGCCAACAAACATTTACTCAGCTCAGTCAACTTGGCCAAGGGCCAGAACGGACTCACAGGCAGAAATTGAGACTTTGACTCCTGTCTTGCTGCTGTTAGATAGAATAACAGAATCATAAAAGTTGGAAAAGACCTCTAAGATCATCTAGACCAACCATCAACCCAATCCACCATGCCCACTAACCATGTCCCTCAGTGCCATATTTATCCTTTTCTTGAACACTTCTGGGGACAGTGACTCCACCACCTCCCTGGGCAGCTTGTACCAAAACATCACCACACTTTTTGAGAAGAAATTTTTCCCAGTATCCAACCTGAACATTCTGAACCTCCCCTGGCACAACTGAAGACCATCACCTCTCATCTTATTGCTGTTACCTGGGAGCAGAGGCTGACTCCCACCTCTCCACCACCTCCTTTCAGGCAGTTGTAGGGAGCAGTGAGGTCACCCCTGAGCTTCCTCTGCTCCACACTGACCCATCCCAACTCCCTCAGCTGCTCTCTATCAGATGTATGCTCCAGAGCCCTCACAGCTCTGTTGCCATTCTCTGGACACACTCCAGATCCTTCATGTCTTTCCTGTAGTGAGGGACCAAAACAGAACACAGCACTTGAGAAGTTCTGAGTTTCCTCCATCTTCACATCTTCATGTCATCCACCTTCTCAATCCCTGTCTCCCACCGGATCCCTTCTCTTTCCTCTCGTTGGCAATGATCACCTCTTTCCCCCTTTTACACTTCCGTTTTCTTTCCAAACATCTCAGTCTTGGGCAGCTGATGTTGTGCACGCACATTCATTTGCCAGGATTCATTCAACTCAAACAGCAGCTCCAAGTGCCAGAATCACTTATGCTGTGCCCTCAAGCTGGGGTTGCTCCAGCACTGCATTTTGTCCATCCTTTCTATTCCTCTTGTAGGATATGAGGGAAAACTGCCGGCTCAGCTAAAAGCAGGAGCAAGGGGAAGGTGTCTCTGAAGGCCAGCTGTCAGGCCAGGCTTAGCGGCTGATTGAGCTGAATTAAGTTCTCTGCCTCCTGTTTATTTCTTTAAATGACAGAAGGCCTCCTTGTACTTCCTGGTCAGGCTTGTTAAGCTCATGTCTGGCAATGATTTGTATTGATTTGACAGGCTTGCTCATGCTCACAGATCTGCTCTGACCACTGAGAGTTGCTTAATTACAACAAAGAGACGAAGAATTTCTGGGAACCTGAAAGATCTATCCCAGAGGATCTGTGAATAAGAATTAATGCAGAAAAACAGTGCCATTCTGCAAAGTGACATCACAGCTTCCTCAAAGGGAAAGCAATTACTCCAAAGAGCAGTAAGCAAGGGGAAATGGTTTCAAACTAAGAGGGGGGGAGATTTAGATTAAATATAAGGAACAAGTATTTTCAGTAAGAGTGGTGAGGCAGTGGAACAGGTTGCCCAGAGAAGTGGTGGATGCCTGGTGCCTGGGGACACTTGAGGTCAGGCTGGATGGGGCTCCGAGCACTGATGGAGCTGTGGGTGTCCCTGTTCATTGCGGGGGTGTTGGGATAGATAATCTATTAGGGTCCCTTCCAACTTAAACGATTCTGTGATCGTACAGAAAGCTTTCCATTAGGTGACGTGATAGAGATGCTGTTTTTCCCCTAATAACAAAGACAGCCACACTACCTGCATGTCCCAGCCATGATGCATCCTCCCTGGGGCAGCTGGATTGCAGTCAGGTACTGGATTGGCCAAACGAGGAGGATGCTGTCCCTTCTGAAGTGTGCAATGCTATCTGCTTACCTCTCCTCCCCAACTACACCAGTGCCAGTCACCTTATTAGCTCCTTGCTTTTATTAGGAAACGTCAGACTGAGAATTCAGGAAGTGGTAGCTAAGGACTACTCAAGAAACTACATTCAGTGGATATATAGAGAAAAAAGCATTCACTTGAAAGCATGGCCAATTTCCTCTCCACTTCCATGAGTTTTCCAAACTCTTCCAGTATTATACTAGCTTTCAAAGTAAGGTCACCTCCCTGTCTTTTTTCAACAGGTTACACAGACTGTTAAATACATTTGTCCCTCCTCTCCTTGTCTGTTCTCATTTGCATGAAGCAACATTTGAACTGCGTCTGTTCCTTCATCAGCTGCAAGATGCATGCATATATTGCAGAGGATACTACTCCTTGTGCCTGCTGCTTTGGGAAAGCTCAGGCAGTGCTTGTTGGCCACAGAAAGATGGTTGACTGGTACCTGACCCTCTGGTTATTGATGTAAAAAGTGATATCTGGCTCCCTAAAAGGTCTTAATTGTCCCAAAGATGAAGAAAATTAGGCTGAGGCTGGCTTCTATGCTGATGAAGCCTTTCACCTGCACAGGGTTCTGATTGATCCATCTAGACGGGCTGAGATACACCCAGATGTCAAAACAGTGAGCTTGGGTCATAAATCCCTCAGTGGGAGAACAGGAAGCTTCTCCCTCATCCCAAGCTGTTGTCTTTTTCAACTCAGATGCAGAAGTCAGACAGGAAGGCACTGCTGGCTGAAAGCACTCAGGAGCTCCTAATGACTATGGGCTGGTTTGAAGGTAGGACTCTGAAGGCTTTGATGCCATTTTGCTGCTGCAAAACAAACCCAACCCTCTCCTTCAGCAGCTGAGCGATCTGAGCAAAGCATCAACTCAAAAAGCACTTGATGATATTTCCATCCATCATTTTTTGTGCCTTTTTTATTTATTTTCCCCAAACTGGGGAATATTGATTACCCGGACTTGCATAGATCAATAGCTGTTTTCAGAAGAATATTGTGTGAAGCTAAAGAAATTTGTTTATTTCATAATGGGGGACAAATCGAGTGTCAGTCAGAGCTCTGGATTTTCCTGTCAAGTCATTGCAATGCTTGGTGCTGAAGCTAAAAAATAAGTCTAAAAAATGAGACGGTAGAAATGGCCAAAAGAGCAGGAAATGGTGTTTTGCTTTAGGGGAAAGGAGCCAGCAAGGAAAGAAGAATGGAAGCAAAATGGAGATGGGGCTCACCCAGAGATCCACCCTAACGACTTGCCATCCACTTTTGCTTTTTCTGCCACATTTTTTTCCTTTCCTATAGCACAGCCCTTGGTTTCACACAGCTGAGCAGTTTGTGGTTTCACTTGGAGCAGAGAGGAAAGAGGAAGAGATAATCCTTTCACACACATATGCACACTGGTTAATTAGATGCCACCTATGTGCTGCTGCAGGGCAAGCAAAAAGCAGCAGAACTTGATGGTGAAGCTGTCGCATCTACCTAATTTGTATGGAGAACCAATGCTTTAGAACCACCTCTTGGTTTCACATAAGCTGAAGCAGTCCCAGCAGACAAGAGGTCTGCGCCTTACCAGGAATCTCAGGTGGAAAGCATTGCCATGTCAGGATTTGCAGTTAGAGTGGCAGCAGTCCTTGAGCTTCCCTTCTCTTCTCTTGGATATGGTAAAGCTACCAAGGGAAAACACCTATAAAACCCACATCTGGAATTTGATACAATAAAACTAAAGCCTTCACCTAGCGCGGGTGCTCGCAGGAAATTCTGCTTCAGCAAATAAATACTTTGGACATCCCTCTGTACAGCCGCTTCTTTAATTTACATCTCCTGTCCAGATCCGACTTTATTTAGCATCATGCCATATTGGTACTGCATTTCTATTACTCTTAAACTGCATGCCCCTGTACGTGGCACAGCCTGTGCAACTGCTCTGTACTGCGCTCCAATTAAACCGCATACCGAGAACATGTTGACATTGTTAAGGTTAATGACCTAATGATGAGCACCAGGAAACAGGTTTGCAATAAAATGCTCTGTACTGATTGCTTCCATGATGAATGCGAACAATATGTTGGACTGGGAACAATATGTTAAACAATATGTTGTGGTTTATCAATGTCACGGAGCAGAGCTGCGGCAGTGGCTGCTGTCTGGGGATGCTCAGGAGGGTCACTTTGAGATGAACACGAGAACAACCCATTGGGAAAGGAGGAGAGCTTGATCTTACCCAGCTCTGGGTTTTCAAGCCCAGCATGGGAACACAGCTTGCTTACACCTCCCACCAGAAACGAGCCACTTTCTAAAAGGCAAATTTAAAATAATACACAGACTGCAGTTTAATGCAGTCTTTTCTCAGTTGCTCCTGAGAAAAAGGCACAGTGAAGCAGACATTAATACAAAAGAGTGGCTCAGCTGTTATGTGAATAGATATAAATATTTCAGGAGCTGAAAAGCAGACTTTCTAAAAAAGTCCTCCTTCTGGAAAAGTTTAATTTCTTTGGGGGTGGAAAAAAAAAAGAGATGTTTAATCCTCAAAACTCTTGTTTGGAGATGTTTTTGCAGGAGCGTGGTGCAGGTGGTGCAGAACCTCAAAGGGCTGCTCTCTGTGTCTTCAGGGCATAATCCCAGAGAGCCCAGGAATGAGGCTGCTGCTGTCATGTTCCCCAGTTGCCTGTCCAACACCTCCAAACCCTGGAGGAGCAGCACCCCCAGGATTCAGCTTCTACCCAAAACACAAACTCCCAGAAGCCAAGTTAATTAGTGCTGCAATAGCATCAAAAACACAGAAAGCAGGACACATGCTGAGCTGTGTGACTCCCCAGCAGCAGCCAGCTCTGCTTCCCTCTGGGTTCAGCAGAGCCAGCAGGGAAGCAATGCCCACAGGAACGGGCTTGGGAGAGCCATCAACTGGGCAAAGGTGCAAACCTTCTGGGCAGGAAACATGAACATGCGACCTTCAGAAACAGAGAAATGCTGGATGTGAGGAAACCATGCCCAGCTTAACAACAGTAAAAGAAAGATGCCACTTCAGTGCCGTGAATGTAACAGTATTCAAAAGAAGAGAAATAGTGATAGGCATATAATTAACTCCCTATTAGCTTGAAGCTATTCCCCAGTTTTAGGGCTTCAATATGCAAAGGCCCTAACTAGGAAGAGTCAGAGAAACAAGACATACTCACTAGGCAAACCCCATGTGTAGGGGCAAGAGAGATGATAAAACATCCTTGGGCCTCCCATCCCATCCCATCCCATCCCATCCCATCCCATCCCATCCCATCCCATCCCATCCCAGCCACTTATCAAGAGGTGTGACTCCAAAACTGCCACGGAGGGCCTGGCTTCACCTGCAACCACCCATCCTGTGACCAAGGGGAGAACAGGCTGAGAACAATCCCTAATTGGCCTATTCGTCCTCAGAGTGGAAAACCCCACCATCAGACCCCATGAACCTCACAGGTTGAGGATCCCTCCTGCTGTCCTAGTGCAGCTGCTGTGTTTTGGTCACCATGGGACACTGTCAGAACCCTATCACCTTGGCCACTTCATGTTCCAAGCCCTATGACTCTGTGTTCAGAACCTCAGTTGCTGAGCTGAAGCAGCCAGTGGCAGCTTGTCTCTGCATGAGATATACAAAATATTTTTCTTCTGATGATGGGATGGGCCATCCACCCGTCAAGATGAAGTGGCTGGTGGAAAGGAGCTATGACATCAACCCCATGCAGGTATACCAGCCTGACAGTGATGAAGGGCCCATGGAGGTGGACCCACTTCTGGAGGACGACCTGATGGAAGTGGATCCACCTCCATTGAGGCAGATCAGTCACCACTCCATCACTGTCAGACTGACCACGAAGAGATTGCACCCAAACATCACAGGGGCACCAGGATCCATCCAGATCCCTCCAAACAGCTGCCTTTATGCCAGTTCTGATCCTCTCATCTTTTAAGTTTACTGTGCTATTTTTCAGCCAGGAGGGCCCCAGCTCAGGGCTGTCCTGCAGGCTCACATGGAGCCTCCATTTGCCAGATATTTACAAAGGCCACATGCAGGCTCTTATTCATCGCTGGTGAAAATGCGTAGCTGCTGGTGGTGACTATGTTGAAAAATAGTGTTTTGTAGCTGAGTATTTGCTCTATGAAAATGTGTTATTGTGTTCTTTGTATCTGTTGTACTTTCCATGGTAATAAATAGGAAGCATTGCTTTTGGAGCGACCTACATGTTTTATACAAGCTCCAAGACAATTCCTCTTCACTCAGTGCAGCCCAGGCAAACCAAAAGGTTGGATGCCCATGCCTTAATTGACATAAAGATGTAATATTAGGTAATATGAGTACCTCTCCTTCCCCACAGACCTTCTTTGTGTCAAGGGAGTGGATGAACTTATTTGCAGCTTTTGTATTCCTAACAAAGGAGAAATATTTAGAGTGTTGAACTGGGAGTCAAGAGCCTGTCTTTCTGTCCCTAGATCGGAGTTAAGAAGAAATCATTTAGCTCAGTGATCCAGGAAAATGAATGCCCTACATTTTGGTAGAAAGCTGGATAAACTGGATAGCTGTCTCAAATGTTTACCTCATAGATTTCTGGTTCTTTGGTCACTTAGAAGCTTTGAAAACACTATCCTGCATGTACCAGATTGAGATGGATTTTAGGCACTTCTATCTCCAATGGATGAGAAGCCTTCCTATGAAAAGTCCCCATTAGCACCTTTAATTTTGGTCTCTAGAAGTCAAGCTATTCCAGAACCCTGACTCCAGTGGTAGGTGCAGCAGGGCTGATGCACCTCTGTGCTATGTGAGAGATCTGGGCTGACATGAAGCGTGTTGGTGTGATCAGAATCATATCTGACTCACAATGGAAAGATAAAATTGTATTCTTTATAGAGAAAATGTACTGTTTGTCAATACCAATCAAGTTTTAGAGCAAATAATTTAATTACAAATGAAAGAAAACAACAAAAGCCAAGCAAAGCTAGTTCTTTCCCAGGTGCTTGAGCATGTCAATTTGTTCCTAACTCATTTTGACTGGAGATATATCCTATATGATCTCTAAAAGTCATTCAAGTATTTGTAATGATGTTAGCTGAAACAAAGGCTTGGAAAGACTCTGGCTTTATGGAATGAATTTCAAAATCATCTGCATGGATTTAGCTGTGTGATTACTATTGAAAACCAGTAGGCTCCAAGGAGGCTAAAAGCCTTGAAAAGTGACCTCTGTCAGTTTGAAGCTGTCTGTGTCATCACATTGCAAAGTTACAGCGCTTCTAGGTTAACACTGAAACCTTCTGATGAAAATAAATAAAACACCAAGCCGGATATCACCTCACTTCTACTGCTTTGGAAATACAAAGCCAGCTAATCAAAGCCCACATTCCATGGAATTCCTGAAAATTCCATGCTGCATTGAACTCTCTTTGCTAAAAGTCTGGGCTTTTCATCTTTTGGTGGTCTGTTGATTTCCAGTTATCTCAGCAGTTCCGAGGGCTCAACATAAATACTGTCACAGCAATGTGGGGTCACCTCATCTTGGCCACTTATTCTGGAAGAACCTGGGGATGCTGGTACCCCTAATCCAGGCAAACCCTGAGGGGAGTGCAATTAGGTGGGACAGAGCTGAACTCCAATTACTAGGGTTGTTTAATCTACAAGTGAAAAATGAAATCAGTGGGTCTTTCATGGCGTCGTTCCCCTTAGCACTCTAATACAAAGAATCCTGCTCCCTCTGCACCAGCACAACTCATTTCTATCTTTTCACCTGATAGACCTCAGGTGGGATTGGGCCCTTGCAAGATTGGGATCCTTATGTGAAAGCCACCGGTTAGCACTTTGATGTCTGCTTATCTACAGCCCTGCACTTTGGGAGGAAAGGGAATTGCACCCATTCCAGAGTGCTTAGATATTTGCCTTGCTAATGAAGACAGTGCATACTCACTTTTGATCTGCTGAGAAATGGAAAGTGAAAAATTAAAGCTGATTTCCGCCACTAATATTGTCACAGAACATCACCATGCTGTCTCCTGGCTGTGATTTATATGCATGCTGCTGCACGAGGGAGCTGGTGCCATTGAAAAACATCAGGCTGGTGGGCCCCCGTGGATGCCTGCTTGTTAATTCCTGATGGCTGGTGCAGAAACCCAACCCATCCAGTCTACAGTCCTCCATACCTCCATACTGGTTTGAAAATGGATCCCACACAAAGACCTTTCCTAGGAAAAGCCTGGCATCAAAGTATCCCTTCAGCCAGGAAATCCTTCCCTTTTGCCTGCTGTTGGTTTGGCTCTGTGAGGTAGAAGCACAGTTCATGAAGGGGTTTTGTTGCTTTCTCAGATATAAAGTGACCTGAGCAAAGCACCAGTGGCTGTGAGCTCCCATTGCTCAGCCTGAGGATAGGGATTCATTCAAGGGTACATCCTGAGCATGCTTCTACCAGCACAGAGCAGCTTCTGGACACAGGGGAGCCTCAGAACAAATCCACCTCCCTTCAATGCAGCAAATATCTCCTTCCTCTCACCCAGAGTTCAGAATCATGCCATAGCAATATAAATTGCTGTTGTTCCCCAGAACAAAAGAGGCCAAAACCTTGTCCTACCGAGATTCCTTGCAAAGGTGAAGAGAGGCAGACTTTGACCAGAGCAGCTTTAGGTCTGATATAAAACAAGACAGTGGAAAAACGTCAATGGCAGCAGGAACGGACTGTACATAGGGCTCCTTGATCTGTATGAACAAAGAGAAAACCAGGATGAAAGGGGCTAAGGCAGCAGAGGGACCCAGTGTTTAGAGATACCTCTTTGTGTCACCAAAATGTCAGTAGAGGACAAGCAGGGCCATAGCCACAGGATGGTAAAAAAAAGGTGTGGGCTTTTGGGTGTTCGTAGCATCTTTATATAGACCCTCTCCATGGGAGGCACAAAGCCACTCCATATGGACTAGAGATGAGCTGTGTGGTCATGTCCCAGTCCCAGTGTGCACACAACATTGGTCCACTCCTACTGAGCTCCTTTTTATTGACCAGATCTGTACGGTGTGAAGGTCACTGCCTAACTTCACACGTCTCTCGGCGGTACTGTATTTCCACATTTAACCACTTCACTTTGTCAATATTAACATCTGCTACTATTTAACACCTGCCACTGCTCTAATGAACGTGGATTCTCACACCCAACCCAGCTGTGTGGGGACGGGTGGAGGATCTAGTTGTGCCCACAGGGCTCCCCAGTGCTGGTGGAAGGAGGAAGGACACCCTGAGCTGCAGCTTTGCTCTGCTAGGCTGGGCAAACATCGGTGCCAAGAGCTCCTGGATGCTCCCAGGAGCTGTGACCAGCAGACTTAGCTGTGTTCCTGCCATTTATCCCACAGATCAATTGTTTTCACTGCAGTGGGGGGAGAAAAAAAAACACAACTCCAAGCTGTGAACTTTCTGTCATGATTTCCCGTCGCCAGAGCTCGGCCTCCCTGGGGTCCTTGTTATTATGAAAAAACAACAGTACATGAATGTTAGTCGCTCCAAATATTTGTGCAGCTCACGATCCAGTGCTCATTCACTGAATGCTTTAACAAACATGAAATTTGGCTGTGACAGCTGAGTCACAGCAAGGACTGGTCTGATGATGTAAATCCCACGGCACGGAGTGCTCCCAGAGCTGAATGCTGCTGTGTATGGGGGTTCCTGCATTGAGCTTTTGATGTCACTCCACCGTGCTGATCACCAGTTCTGCACCAGTCCTGCTCTGCAACATTTTCTGTGGCCCAGCAGCCTTCCATGCTCCCCTGCACAAGGGGCAGTGCCTCACACAGGCAATGGTACAACGACGATGCTGAAGCAGCAGGGGACATCTCTGGCACCAGTGGCCAACCTCGAGTTCATCCAACACAGAAGACATTGGTCTTTGGGGCTCAGTCTTATGCTGCCTACAGAACGTGGCTCTTGATAGTCAGGCAATAATTTCAAGTGTTATTCTGGCATTGCCTACGTGGTGCAATGAACACAAGGTGCAGGACAACTGGGAATGGCGGATAAAGTAGGAATTGGTGCCAGAGCAAACCCAGATGTTGCAAATTCATTCTTGTTGGCTTTCATTTCCACTTGTCCTCACGTTTTCTGGTTGTCACTGCAAGCAGAAGGGAAAATATGAAACAGCAGCAAACAGAGCTGCTCCTGGAGCAGCGCCTCGCTGTTCTGCACGCTGAGGGGTCCAAAATACAAACAGATCCACAGAAGGCACAACTGAACTGAAATCAGCTTCCATAGGGTCTTTGAGACTTATCCACTGCTGCACATCACCGCCTGCAGTTATGACAGTGGCATCTTCTCTGGCCAATACACAGCCAAATAAATCAGAACAAAGAAAAAGAAGAAGATGCAGCTGGGATGAATTCAAACTTTCTGCTGCTAGGTTTCTTCTGCTGATCAGGGATCTTCATTTGGAACTTCACAGGATTTCGTTTTTCCCACGAGTGATGTGTCTCATGAAACCAGCTTCCAACTGGGACATCATTACAAAGTCTCAAAACATTGCTTTTGTAGAAAAATCCCAAAAGAAAAGAATCTGTATACTTTTACTTAGTTGATAGTGCAGACAATTACTTGCAGATACTCCAAACCATGGCAATCAGCCAAGCTCAGTGTCTTTAAAAGAGGTATCAAGTATCGTAATTTTCCACCTCCAAACCTCCTCACCCCCTCTGGCTAGACAAGTATAATTACTGCTGATCTGCTTTACCTGTGCAGGCAAAATTCCATCAGGTCCTTATCATTTCAAATAGCTGTCTGGAAATTCCATTGTTTGCTTGATATCCGTTTATTTGTTTAAAACAAGCTTTATGTCTGTTCAACAGTGCCTGCTTTGTGAGAATTTTACAGACTACTAATTCCATGCAGACAATATCCACTATAAATAGGAATGACTGGTCACTAGGTGAAGCCATTATGGTGTTTCTGGTTCTTCTCATCTCCTAAAAAGGATGGGAAAGAGACAGAAGATAGAATGAAAAAGAAGACGGACCTCCTCAGTTAATAAATGGAAGGATGATGGCAAATCTGCATGTCTGCACAGTCGTGGAGGCTGTAGGACAGCTACAGCTAAGAGAGGTGATGTGAGTGGGAGCTCATGCAGCTGATCTTGATGGAAGCAGAAATTTCAGCAGTTCTAAATGGTTTCTACTTCTCTATTCCAATCCTAAATGGCTTCTACTTCTCTGTTTCCTCCAGTGCCTCTTATTAAATTAGAGCTTTTCATATACAACATTCCTTCTGCAGGAGCACCATGATCCTCTCAGAAACGACCTTGTCATACGCTTTCTTTTCTTCTTCACTATGGGGATGGAAGATACTGGGAGATATCAAGTACAGCATAAGCCAGGGCAAGCATTGTGTAACACTGTCATCAGGAAATAACAGGTTCGCACATCCAGCTCCCATAGCCTCAGGGGAACAAGCGATACATTGATTCAGAAATACAAATCTAAATGGTTGAAGTGTAAAATATTGGAGCAAAAAGCTCTATTACAGAGTATAATGAGAAGCAGAATAGAAATCGACAAAGACCAGATAAGATTCTCTGAGAGCTAGTTATACGATGCTGGGGGTGATGGCTACAGCCCTGAGAAACTGGTGGTGTAATAGGAAGGTTTTCAGCAAATGACTGAATAACATAAAGACTGAAGGATTAAAAGCTGTTGGTACAGAGCAGTTCAGCACGGGAAGAACAAAAGGGAAAAAAAAAAAAACATTCTGATAGTTCTTATGCAAATTTTCACAAGACTGGAAATAAAATCATAGTGTCTTCTATTCCTTTCCTCACACCTTGCCACGTCTTTCTGTCCTGGTTGGTAAAAGCAAAATAAATATTTGGAAGATACTCTTCAGAAAGTGAAAACTATATACTATAGGACACAAATAGGGTGATATGCTGATCTACCTATGTGTGGATCTATGCTGAGCTTAACAGTTCGTCCTTCCAGACTGTAGATACCCAAAATCAGGCTGGAAGGGCTCTGAGCACCTGATGGAGCTGTGGGTGTCCCTGTTCACTGCTGGGAGTGGGACCTTTATGGTTCCCTTCCAACTCAAAGGATTCTGTGATGGTCTTCCCACTGCCCAGTGGTCAGTGCGTACTCAGTGGTCCCTGATACTGAATATCAGGGGGCAGGTGTAAGGGCAGCAAGATTTCGACAGCTCCCTCTCCCTCACTCACCAGAAACAAGAAGCAGTGAGGAAATGAATTCACGTAAGCATTCAGGCCTGCAAATTGCCTCCGTTGGATTTTGCTTTAGAAGCAGACTCAATCCCTAGCAGCATTATCCGGTTTCAGGCCACTGGGTAATCTGTCTCACAATCAAACATCTCATCTCTGTCTGGTACAGCTTTCTTCTGGCATTATTCACAAACCAGAGGTAGCACCTCAATACAGCTGTTGTCAGGATGAATTATTAGAAGAGGAAAGATCTTCAGAAAGAGATACTAGAGTTGATGTTGAACTTGTCCTGACAGCAGCCCCAGCACTTTCCAGCTGTCTTCAGAAAACTGGAGATGAGAAAGGGTGAGATCTGCCAGTGTGTGGGCTGATGGCAGTGAGTGCCAACAACACTCCTGGGCTGAGGGCTTCTCCTGATCAGCGACGTGCTCTGGCCTTACCATGCTCAGAAGGAAACACTCCCCATGAGGCAGGAACACACCCACAACAGATTTCCTAACGGTGACAAATTCCAGCCCTCCTGGAAGACTAACGAGGGAAAGCCTCCCCACATACTGTCACTGCAACTCTCTGACACCTTAGTGAGAGGTGGAAGTGGCCATGGGCCACACATTCCTTACTGTGAGTAATATTTGCAGGACACAGCAGTGCTCCTTGAGTCCCCATTTCAGATAATTGCCCTCTGTTTACTGCTAAAACATTCCCAGCAGACATTGATTTTCAATGCTGCACTAATCATTCCTATTACTCCCCAAACACCATAGACTCACTGCAGACTTTAAAAAGTGTTTTGTGAAAAGCAGCAGAGCCCTCCCTAATACTCCTGGCACAAAGCCTTGCTGCTTGACCATCTCCAGCAGAATTCCAAGCAGGAAGGTGACTAAGAATGTGTAGTGCTGATGGATACAACTAATCCCATCAGAAGAAATAGAAAAGGAAAGGTGTGCAAAAGAAATGCTCAGCAGCACCAGAACATTGCACTCCATCCCCAGTCTGGGAGCTGTGACTCGAGATGGTACACAAGGGCCTGGATTTTGCCCCACCAGTGATTTGCTCATCCCACATCATCAGGTTCACCTTTATCATTCCCAACACACAGCAAAAAGTGAATGGGGGTCTCCTGAGCAGGACTTGGAAACAAGGAAATAGGCTTTCATCATTTATTCCTTTTTGTAAAAGAGGATAAGAGAAGATGTGGAATGACTACAGGATGACTTCTTCCCCAGTACTAGATGCGTTGCTCTGATAGTGGTGATCTTAGAGATGGGAGTACCCCAGGAAAAAATAAGTGGGAATTTCATTGGAGGAGAATTTCTCAGATTTCCATTCCATGGGATTCTCCTCCTCACTGATTACTTCACCCATACTTCAAAGAAAGAGACAAACATTCAATCTCACATAGGTATATTGATATCTTAACGTGAACTTTTCAAAATCATAGGATCATAGAATCACAGGATGGCCTGGGTTGCAAAGGACCGCAGTAATCATCCAGTTCCAACCCCCTGCTGTGTGCAGGTCACCAGCCAGCAGCCCAGGCTGCCCAGAACCACATCCTGCCTGGCCTTGAATGCCTCCAGGGATGGGGCATCCACAGCCTGCTTGGGCAACCTGTTCCAGTGCATCACCACCCTCTGGGTGAAAAAATTCCTCCTAATGTCTAACCTAACTGCTGCCCATCTTAGTTTAAAACCATGCCCAGTGATTTTAAATAAGAGATGAATTCTAGAGGTTAAAGAAAAGTATCTATAAAGGATGCTCAGTGTGGTCACTTAAAATCAAATCACAGTAAACCATAAACCTGATCAGTCACAGGTAAAGATAAAGCCCTCTTTTCCTTCAATGAATATCCACACTGTATGAGATAATACTCACCTTTTGTACAGAAACACACACAGAAAAACATACATTCATCAAAACGTGTAATGAGCAGAATTTGCATGGGTTTTGCCAAAAGCATGTAATGAATTAGTAATCCCCGGGAGAAATCAGAACACTCACATTCCACGAGAGATGAAAGAATGGCTGAAAGTTGTGGCAAAATGCTTTCGTACTTCAAAATGCTCCGCAGAAGCAAATAAATAAATAAATTATTAAAAAAAAAAAAAAAGAGAGAGAGAGATGAAATGAATATGAACAAATTTTCATGAACAATGTGCTCCTCTTTGATCAGCTCTGCTAGGTAATAAATACTATACGCACATGTATACATAACCACTAATTGAATCAGCTGCATGCTTTAATAATTGCGATTGACTGAAGAGGCTTTCAGTGGTTATTTTCCCAGGACCCCTCTCCCCGTGCATATTCGTTACATTTCTTGTCTTATTTGCTCACATTTCAATTTTAAATCCCGCCACTGGTAACATGACAGCAGTGCTTTCATGAGACCGCCTCGGCCCGGGGAAGGCTGTCATCGCCAACACGTTGATCCCGGGGAAGGGAGCCTGATTAAAAACCTCATTGTGTCAGGCAGGCAATCAGATGTTCATTATCCTATGACACACGACTACTGAAATGGAACATTCACATATTTTAAACTTGAGAGATTTGTACTTTAATATAATTATTTTTGAAAGATTCTTCATCAGAAAGGTTAATAAGAGCAATATAGGTTAATAACAGCACTAAGGCAGCTGACATAATCAGATAATTGACCTTATTGATATGTTAAGTGCCCTATGCTTCACCTTGGGATGTGTGACTGCTCTCCACAGTCAATTATCTTATAATGATGCCTACTTCTTAAGGTCTTATTGCTTGAATATTGGACTTGATCCAAGGTTTTTGGTTCCCCCCCTCCCTCCTGGAAACCCTCCCGTGTTGGATTTCTGCTCCACTTTCACTAGGACTATGCAAAACTGTAACAGGCACTTTCCACAAATATGCTGATGCAGAGAGCATCATTGATTGCCCATAAATTCAGATTGTTTCCTCCCAGAGCACGGAGGTGGATCGGGTTTTGTGCCTGCCGTGGAGCTGGGAGGAGGGTAGGATTGCCGGGTGAAAAAGGATGGCCAGTTTCCTCCCTGATTCTCCCCCCCAGGGAGGCATCACAGCCCTGCTCAACCCTGTGTCCCATTCCCTCACTGCCCAGTGTGCTCACTCCACACTGCTGTAATTCATAAATCCCTGAATGGGGCTGAGAAACAGAGCAGAGGCATCCAATGAATGGCTTCTATCCTGCGTTGTGCTGCTGTTACTTGCCTTAACCCCAGCCCTTAACCACGAAAGATGCTCAGGATGTGTGCCAGATTCAAGGGAAGTCAGGGCCAGAGCTGGTGGATTAGAAGGCTCTGGGGAGACCTCACTGTGGCCTTCCAGTACTTGAAGGGAGCTTATAAAAAGTGACATTGGACATGGGAAGATAGTTATAGGACAAGGGAGAATGGCCTTAAACTAAAAGAGGGGAGATTTAGGTCAGATGTGAGGGAAAAGCTCTTTACTCAGAGGGCAATGAGGTGCTGGCACTGTTGCTGAGAGTCGTGGGTGCCCCATCCCTGCAGATACCCAGGGCCACGGATGGGTCCTGGGCTGCCTGATCCCTCTTTTCTCTCTCTTCTTCCCAAGTATCATCCACACTCAGTGCCTCAGCCCCGCTGCATGCTCTAAACCATTCCATTTGCTCCACACTGCATTCTCTTGTCACCTAATGGGCTTAAAATTGGGGTAATATTCAGCTAGAAGGCATTAGCTGATTCTGTGAAAGGCATGGCATGAATCGAGCTCCTGCACTCCATGCGGAGTCAGGCTGCAGCATGAAGGCCAGCAAGGACAGAGATTTACTCTGCAACCACTGTGAAAATGAGGGCTGCAGAGGAAGCCATTATCTCCGAGGCATTTTCTCGTTCTTTCCCAGCAGAGCACTGGAGCACACCACGGTGTTTTCCCCTCTAACAGATGCAAATGGCAGGCTGGGCTCACGCTGTCCTGCTGGTTAACAAATGCAGTGGCAAAACGGAGCAGTGGGCTGAGATGGGCAGCCCCTGGGCAGGGCTGTGTAGGGCTCCTTGCAGGAATGAGAAACGAGGGCTAGTTCTGCAGGATTGAATAAGAAACCTGCTTGCTGCAGCTCTACCTGATGGGACCACTCTGACCATGGTAATTCAGCAAATAAAATTTAATCTCTGTGAGTTCCTGTTGGTTAATATCCTAACAGGTGTATCCTTGTTGCAGCCTTAGCCCAATAGCCCAATTCAGTTGCACAGGCGGGGTATCTTCCATAATTTCAGACACTCTGAAAGCTTTGGGGATGGATCTGCTGAAAGTAAATTGCCTCATCCTGGCAGCAGTGCTTTGAGCAAGACAACGCAGTGCTGTAGTCACTCCACAAGCCAAGCAATAAAACCACAAGAAGTAGATTAGGCCAAAGTAAACCAAAATAGCCAAGGAAAGCCTAAAATAATATCCAGCTACATTTCTGTTAATCTCTTGCCTGCAGGGCAGCAGGCTCTGCTGTTTGCTTGGATACCATGCTAGGCAGTCTCTTTAGCTCCATCCCAACACTGGCTTTTCATTGCCAGAGTCCAGGGACAGCCAGCCAGCATTGGCTTGCACTGTCCTCTCACCTCACTGCCTTTCATGCATTTTTAATACACCACCCTCAGGTAGCTGAGAACATCTGGGAAAATGTTGATGCCTCTAATTAAAGTGATGGAGAAGAAGGGAGCTGATGCTCTTAGCTGCTTTCCAGCCTGCATGGAAGCACCTATCACAAGGCAATCATGACTGGTCCGGGAAGAATATTTAAGATAGCAGGAGACTTACAGTTGTGCAATATGCTTTCAAGTGTGCAGGAAAAGAGACTCCGCACACTAATACAGAGTCACATTTGTGGCACTCCTCAGCAATAAGGTTTTACAGTCCTTCCCATAACATTATCTATCAGCAGACGCAGAGCATCCGAGCAGAACAAACTGTTTTAAAGGAAGCGAAAAAATAAAAAATAGAAGCTCAGAGCAACATGTTCTGCTTCTGATCAAACCCACACAGGGCCAGAAAGGTGAGGTTGACCCTGCTCAGTAGATTGTGCTGGTGATGTGTGGGGCAGGAGAGAGGTGCATCCAGGACACATTGGACCAAGTCAAATTTCAGGGTTTATTTGTGCTTCTTAGGCAACCTGAGTTGGAAATAGTCTGCTGCTTTAGGCCTGCTCTGAAATGCATTCTCAGAGCAGATCTCCTGTGGATGGCTGTGAATTTTCCCCCCAGCAATTCTTGGGAGAAACCTGCCTGAGAAACTCAGCTTGCCCTCATGCCAGACAGCTGGGCACTCATGTTCCTCTGCACCCATGTGTCTCTGTTAATGCCCAGTAATTCCACAACAGCTCAGGGGAGCAGCCCGGTGCCCAATGTATGCAGGCACAGGGAAGGGCACATCCCTCTTTTGAAAAGCTGGGGAGGTTGGTCTGGCTGATTAATAATAAACTGGGAGCTACTCACTGCAAATCTTGACCACTGCCAGCAAACCTCTGTGTCTCCTCTGTGTCTCAAAGGAGACATCTTAGGGCTGCTCTTCCCAGGGTGGTCCCTCTGCAGAAGGGATAACAACAGAATTGTTCAGCTGCTCTTGCCCCCAGTGATGCTTGTGCTGGGTATTGAGTAGGAACAGCATTAGACCAACCCTGAATAGCACTGAAAATCCCAGCTCTTCTCTATTGTTAAACAATAAGCCAGCTAAGATGCATCATGCTGTTTTAAAGCAATATAAAGATGGCTGAATTCACAAAAAGTATTGGCCAAGCTCTCAGAGAAATCACTGCAGGCTGCCATACAGTCTCTGTATCAACACTCTGCTGGACTGGAGCGCATTCTGCCCTGGGAAGCCAGCGAGCACTTCATCACCTGGCAGGGTGGGGAAGGAAGGTAGGAGAGAAGCCCCAGTCTGAGTGGCTTTGCTTTGTCCCCATGTATAAAGAGGCTCCAACAAGAGCCGAGCCCTAAGTAGGCATGAAGGAAATCTATGAGTGCCCTAATCCATGCAAAGCATTTCAGGCAGCCATCACACTGCATCAGACATCGGGGAATAGAAAGACAAAGCACAGATCCCCAAGGAACAGCTTCAGTTATTTCTACTGCTTACAGAACTGTTTGGCTCAAGCCAGGCAGAACCTTCTGAGCAACGACTCCCATTTGCCTGCTTTACTGCATTGACTACCAGGACATTTATGACAGCATACAAATAATACATAGCAGTGATTAATAAATAATAAAGTGAAGCATTGTACAAACTCGGAGCAGAATCCATTTCCTCTTCTGAAGTTCTGCAGCAGAGGCAACACTTGCAACTGCATTTCAGAAAATACACTATTTGTAAAGAAGTTGAAAAATACCAGTGTCATAATTAGATTTTCCATTAGGCTTGTGTGGCATAATTAAAAATGTAATTTCTCTGCAAGCACATAGCAGTGCTCTAGGAACAAGGTGTCACCACTTATTAGGGGCATTTGCAGTACTTTAGCTAACCACATAAATTGATTAAGCACTAAACTAGGCTATGGAGTCTAATTGTTTTGAACAAATACATACTTACTGCATGCAAAAGGACACTTTGCCCTCCCTGTTGGAAAGCCTAATTTATTCTGACTATGACTAACATTATTGTTGGATGCCATTTGGTTCTGTTCTCAGCTCCAGACACCCAAGCACACCCTATGCTAGCAGATGGGATGCAGGACAGGAAGGGAGCCGGATGGGAGAGGGATGCTGTTGGCAGCCCCTGGCTTCATCTTGGGGCATCTCCGTGCCTTCTGCAGACTGCAGATTGCAATAGCTTAACTCTCCTTTGTAAAGTCCTGTTTGACACTCCTCCTCGTGTATTTCTCTCCGAGATGTACAAAGGAGCAGAGGGGAGCCGGTTGTTAAAATCAGATAAGCTCCTTTGAAATTCCTCGCTGCTATTATTAGCCAGCTTTGACATATTTTTTGCTCAAGCAGGCAGTTGTGGTGCCTGTAAGCCTGGGTTAGGAATCTGTGCTCTGGTTATCAGAGCATGCGGGACACTCAAACCCTGGAAAAGGTCTGGAAGTAAAAAAGAGTATTGAGTTTATATTGGCAGGAAGGCATTCTGCAGTGTTTAGAAAGCCCTATGGCACTGAAGGAATGAGCAGCGAGCTTCTGGGACAGATCACCCAGCTGATACCCAGGCAAGTACTCCCACCATTCAGCCCCATTCTGGGATGGAGCAGCTCAGGATTGGCACGCAGCACATGAGTGATGGAGCTGCGTTCCAGCAGGAACTTAAATCCAGCTCTGCAAGAAGTACCTGTAGTCTGGTGGGATCTGGAACAGCACACCTGTGTCTCAGCACTGTGATTTCCTACTGTTGTGCTTGCATAAAGCCCCCTCAGCTTTCCCTGCTGACAAATGAGAAGACAATCCAGCCCAGCGTGTTCATTTACAAGCTTTGAGAAAGAAACCTTGGGAATTTTTTCATTCCTCCCACATTAGGAACGTACAGAACATACAGAGAAATTTACCATCACATAATGATCCCTATTATGCAAAGCGAGGCTGACAAAATTTCCATCATTACATCCCTGACAAGTGCTCAGAACTGCGGGGGTTTTCAGGCTTTCTTTTGAAAGAAAAAAAAAACCTGCAGAGTAGCTTTAATATCTTAAATATGGAGCAGGAACCTCATCCTCTCCCTATTCACAAACACCTTAAATACATCTCCTTCCTTCACAGCTCATTAATCCCTACTCCTCTGCTCTTCAGACATTTAAATTCTTCCCACAGACCTACCACAGCACAGGTATTTATATCGTGTTTAATCAGCGCTCACCAGCCCCAAGCAACCCTCGTGACCTTACTTTTTTGAATGACCAAAGCTTGTTAGAAAATGAGCCAAGTGAGGACTTTCCAGACCCCGTGTGCCTGTTACCAAACCTCAGTATCCCCTCACAACTTTTCTCCTATTTGTGCATCCAAAAATACCCATCAAATGGAACCACAGAATCGTAAACTGACCCAGGTTGGAAGGACCCATAAGGATCAT
This sequence comes from Meleagris gallopavo, assembly GCF_905368555.1. Taxonomy (NCBI): domain Eukaryota; kingdom Metazoa; phylum Chordata; class Aves; order Galliformes; family Phasianidae; genus Meleagris; species Meleagris gallopavo. Next base: position 2,147,432 of record NC_139424.1, read on the forward strand.
AAGGATCCCTACTGATCATTGAGTCCAACTCCTGGCTCCACAAAGGACCACCCAAAAAGTTTCAGTTATCACTGATGCAAAGCCCAAATCCCACTTTAGGCAGCAGCACACCAGAGCACCAGTACCCCTATGTAATGTGTGCCAAGGAGGATGCACGTAGCACTGCTCCCACTGGCTCTGCTGTCCTCCTTGCTTTTCTTCTTGTCTATTCTGTATGTCCACGTTTCCTCTCTTATCTCACATCTGCACTTTTGCTGTTCTGGTGGCCTTACCTGTCCTTCCACGGCTCCTCCTCATCATGGAACTCTTCTTGCTCTCTTTGCAGCCTCCTAGCAAGCTTTCTTCCCTCTGCTGCTCAGAAGAGGAAAGAGTAGAGACTGAGGAAGTTAATGAACATCACACCGAGGTGACTGCTGCCAGCACTCCCCTCTCGTGCATGCTGCGGGCCAAGAACACACATGAGCCCCAGAGCAGTAATTAAGGGATTTTAGGAGTATAATGCCCTCTAAGGTCTTTGGGAGATTGACACATGGTATTTCTTCTTAATAATGACCGTCCTGAAACGTATCGGATCCGTGTGCTGCTGCGTTTCCGGCAATTTGTAAGAACTGTTCAATGTGTAGCCAGCTGGAACGCACAACAGCACATAATTGTTCTATTACTGCAGACTTCAATTGTTTCTCTTTTATTCATTAAATGGCCATTTATTGGAAGAAAGGTCCTTTTTTTAGATGCATTTTTATACAGCTCTAGATTGGACTCGCCAGGATTGAACAAGGGCAGGCCTTCCTTTCTCTCACTGTGCTCTTGGAAAGAAAATGGGGAGCCCAGTGCTGGAATTTCTGTTGTTTCAATTGAGATGTTGAAAGCCTTTTGCATTCTGCACTGGAATAAAACCAAGGCCTTTTGAAACGTTGCATGGGAGTCAATGAGAAGGCCACCCACAGAGCCCGGGGGAGAGGCAAGAGCAAGGGTCCTACCAGCACAGCCCTGAGCGTGTGTCCTTTGGGGCAAGAGAGTGCCCAGAGAGCAGCAGTGGGGACAGCAGGACATAGGGTGAGTGACATCAGTGACTGCCTGCTGCTTACCGTGCTCACCTGAAGTCTGGAGATGTGACAGCTGTCAGCGAGATCCCATGTAGCCCTCAATGGTGGGGTGACTGTGAGCTCCAGCAGTCTCACAGCATCCAGGAGCCCACAGTGCTTGGAAAAGGCTTTGCAGATTTGAAGGATGTGTCAGAATGACCACATTATCTCAAGAATTTCTTCCATAGTGTCAACATGACCCGGATTTGCATGTTTTACACTACAGGGGAGTCGAAACTCAAACCCAGGATCCCATGTTTGAAATTCCTAATTCCCATTTCAACTGTTGTTGCTCACTATGGTTGGACTTGATGCTCTTCAGCAGCCCCTACCGACCTACAACTCTATGATTTCCTCCATCAGAAGACAGAAGGTTGACCCTGGTATCAGTAACCAGCACGTTCTGCTCAGACCACACTACTGAGCAAGATGAGGCCACAAATAAGTGAAATGTCACATTAAAACACATTACAATATATATGCAGGAGGAAAGAAAGCCTCTCCTAGGAGGAGGAAGCCTCTCCTAGGCTTTCTTTAAGCTATTGAAATGGCTACAGGAGAAAAATAAAAAATAAAAAAAAATGCAGTTCTTTCCTGTGCAAACGCAGACTTTATTTTTATGGGCTGTATTTATTGACTTTTGCTATTTTTCCAGTATGCTGCACAGCATTACACTTGGCAGGAAGTCCTCCAAAGTGAAATAACATCTCTGAAAAAGTGGGAATTCTCATTGTTTGGCATGGTCAAGGAAAACTGCAGTCATGCAAACTTCTGACCTCTCATGTCAGCCGCAACCAGGGCTGCAGCTCCATCGCACTCCTCAGTGCTCTGAAGTCACCATAAGATGCAATATAGGGTCTGATCCAGCACCTGAGCTCCCATCTGGTGACTTTAACCCTCTCTTTCTCCTAAAAGCACCCATATGTTGGATATTAGGAAAAATCTCATCTCAGAGAGAGTGGTGATGTATTGGAACAGGCTGCCCGGGGTGGTGGTGCAGTCACTGTCCTTGGAGGAATTCAAGAACGATGGAGACGTGGCACTGAGTGGTCACAGACATGGATTGATGGTTTGTCTGAGATGATCATGTTGGTCTTTCCATCCTTAATGATTCTACGATTTCCCAGTGTCTAAAATGTCATCACAAGCTACAGTTTGTACCTTGTGCAATACCAATTTGTTCACAGAGGTTCAAAAGAGCAAAGCAGGACATCCAGTCTCACCAGCAGCAACTGGGAGTTCACTGCAGCTGTGTAAGAGTCAGAGCTGAAGAGGACTCCAGGCAGTAGCTGCACTTCTGGATCCTGCACGCATCCGAGCAGACGGCTCCGAGGCAATCACAGGCAACCCAGGATGCTCAAGGAAGAAGACAGAAGACAACCGAAGAGATTTATGTTGGATGGGATGACAAGCTCAAGAGTTTAACCGCACATGGCATTTCTGGAAGCTTGCCAGCTCTGAGTTTAGTGTGTTTTGTGTACTTCACTCATAACTGTTTATTGTGACAGGTAAACACTTGTTTTGAAAGCTTGCAGGCGTACTATTAAAACAGAAGTGTTCCTGACACAGTCAAGCTGTGCTGTCAAATGTTTATCTTTTGAATGATGAATGCTGGCTTTTCTTCTTCCTCTCAGTCTGCGTGGAACAGATTTGCAGGCTCTCCTGCCTCGCTGGGGCTCGTTTCACCTGGGGAACCCAATTGAGGAGCCAGGAGAGCAGCCCTGCCATTAGCACCCAGCTGCTGATAAATGAAGGAGTGCAGAGAGCAACCAGGAGCAGCAGGGCAAGCAAGAGCAAGATCAGCATCACCTCCAGCTGCAAAGGCAGATGCAGATTTTGACTTTTAGAACCTAGCTGCAAATTCAGCGGGGAGGGACAACCCATCCTTTAGAGCATCTCGGAGGAACACACTTCACAGGTCAAAATCTGGAGATGATGGGATGAAAAAGTGACAGTAACAGATTTCCAACAATATTAGTATCATTTCTTTCTCTCTCTCTCTCCCTCTCTCTCTCTTTTTTTCTTTTTGTCAAAAGTAAGAATCCAGAAAATCTGGAAGCAGTTAAGTTACAGCACGGGATGTATACACAGCCTGTGGAACTGCAGACAATCATAAAAGCTATTGGCAAAAAAAGGAACAAAGAGTCTTTTGGGTGAGAATTAAGTTCTCCAGTTGGTGCAAATATGCTCGCTACAAAATGAAAAGACTGTGAAAAAAAGACAGCAATTTCTGCGTATCTCTATGTAATTGCATATGTTACAAGGCTGTGGAATTCAGTGATGATCCCATGGGCTTTCAAGTGGATTTCAGATATTTCACAGTGTGTCAGTTGTAGATTGAGACGTAAGACTTTGGGGAAAAAGCACCATCTTTGATTAGATGAAATAGCATCAGATTTCCATGAAAATACATGCACTTAATGAATTCATTGCTAATGCAGATATCTGCCTCTGCTTTGTTCTGTTACAGTGCTGCTGGCACCACGAGTTTGCTGACCTGCAGTGGGTGTTGCATTGGGGCCAATTTAACCACTCCATTGGAAGGGCTACCTGCAGAGAGCGTGCAGACCAGAATAAGAATCTGAGATTTCCCACTGATCCGAGAAAATCCTTTTTACAGGACATGCAAGGCACGGGATGCCTCCCACAGGAGGCACCCGAACCTTTAAAAAGAATCTCATACAAGAGTCAGAAAGTGATGGAGTATTATTCAGGATAGTGAAAATATTAGGGATCAATTAGAAAAAAAAAAAGTAAGAACTGCTTCCAAAAAGAAGAAATGTTAAAGTGCAAGTTCTTAGGTAATGTCTAGTTAAAAAAAGCAAAAGATCTGTAAATCCAGTGGGCTCGCATCTCAGATCACTGCAGAGAGGTTGGCCATACAGAAAAGCTGATGGACTAAATTAGGCTATTTCAGCAGAAGGTGGAATTAGAGCTTTACTGCCTAGGGAGACACATATATCATTCCTCTGATCCATGTTTAACATGCAGGATTTGTGCAGGGCTGTTACTCAGTGCAGGGATCACTGTGAGCCCACAGCGCAGCACTTGGGGTGACCAACATTAGGCTGACATTCACCTCCGTGTCTGATTTGCTCCTTCAGCCTAAAACATTCCCTCTTTCTTCCCCCTACAGCTGTTTCTTCAGATCTGAACATACCACAGTACCACAATAGAAATGATCCCAAGAAGCTGCTGCACGCATTGCACTGGGCAGATTCCAGGTTTGGGGATAGGAGCAAACCTCCTCATCGTTATCCTGCTGCTGAAAAGTATGCTGTGCCTTCTGCAAAACTGGAGGTTATCCCTGCCTGCGATTCTGTGCTAAGCACTGCTGTTCTCCTATTGAATGAAAAGGGAAAAGGCAGTGATAAAATAGCATTAAGACTCACACAAGGCTTGTTAAATGATTTAAATCTTCATAATGTACAGCATTTTTCTGGTAATTAAGTTTGAACACCAAGTTGGCCTAAATGCCTACTGCTGTTAGGTGCCACTTAAAGAGCTCCCTCATACATGCAGATGTTTTTGTCTTCATCCCAGCACAACAGTGCGATGTCCATTTCATGCTCACCCCACAGCACCCTCCAAGCTCAGAGGTACCCTGTGTCTACAAATGGAGATCTGCTTGGAACAGGTGGCTTTTTCAATTGAAAAAAAAAAAAAAAAAGACAAAAAACCAACCCAGGAAATTCGGAAAGAGAGGGGGAGAGAAATCACTTTTTGATGTGAAATGGGAGGAAGAGAAGGGGAATGGCCTCTGCTCCTTGTTTTGTTTTTCTAAATTTTCTTTTATTTGGGCTGAAAAATGACTTCAGGAGAAAGCCCAGTTGTTCACACTTCCTCTCCCACTCTTTCCTTCCTCCTCTTGCTGTCTTTGCCCTCCTATTTATTTGCTCTTGGTTTACATCTCCCTTTTGTTCTCAGCTCTCTTGCTTTCCTGCCTTCTCAGAGCTCATTTACATCCAGCCCACACCCAACTCTTCCTTCCCAAATCAACTCTTTCCACTAGAAAACTGATGCCTTCTACCCAGTGCCATGTTCTGCTGGGGCATTTAGCCTTACAAATGGAGGACACAGCTCATCACCCATCATCTCTATGAATGTTTTCCTGTCCCTCACAACCCTACCTGAACTGCGTGTTGTCCAATTAAGACTGCTGTTGTATCGAATGTTTTCTGTTTTTAAACACAAGCAAGCCAAGGCAGTACTGCAAAATGACAAAGGGAAATAGATGTGATGCTCACTTAGGTTTTGGCCAGCCAACCTACAAAGCTGCACTAGGTTAACTGACACTGCTAACTCTGGCATGTGCATGGCAAGGGAGAAATGACTTAGATATTCAGTAAACGCTTTGGGTGAACCCTTCAAACACTCAAAGTTACACAAAAAAATTCCAGAAATTTAGGTCTATTTTAAAATCCTCCCAGGCTGGCTTCATATATCATCCGAGTTGAAACTGTTCTCGTGATATATTATACATGGAAACTGCACTACATCATCAGAGTTCTGACACTGCCATGTTCAGGGTATGCTAGGATACAACGTAATGAATTACAACAGTGGACAGTGACAAATACACTTTAGGGGAAGTTTAAATTAATTTTTTTAGCTGGTCGTGGTTGGCTCAGAAAGTAATTTTTATTAAATAAACCAGTGGGAGTGTGGGCATTTTCAGAGCCCTTGAGAAAGAGAATAGCAGGGCAGAGAAAACACAGAGAGTAAGGAAGAATCTCAGCTCTTAGTCTAATGTGCTCTGTGATTATGGAAAAACCAGCTGGACCAGAACCTGGCCATGCCCATCCAGAAGCTCTGCTGAAACCATCCCTGTACCCAGATTAAAGACAGTACCAAGTTCCTGGGTGCAATCCCACTGCTGAGGATTGGATGGCCAACAGTTCCCACCATCTTCAGGGGAGTAATGTTGTCGTATATGGGAGATATTGAGTATCAAAGGGATGTGGTAGGTGGGCTTCCAACTGCAAAGTGTGTAATCACATGTACAGGAATTGTCAATGCACGGCCTGAACCACTGATTGAGCAGCTGGGAAAGGACCTGGTCAGCCCTGGGAGCACAGGTGAAAGCAATTCAGCTGTGTGATAGGAAGGGATGGAGCCTGGCTGCACCTCTCTTAGACCTCATTGAAGGGCTGACTGCCACTGAGGAAGGGTTTTTGGTTGGAGATTCCTCCTTGATGAAGCTTTCCCCTGCAAACTTAGAATCTTCTGAAACAGGTAAGCAGTCTTCTTCCTTTATAGTGCCTTTCTATCGGCTGGTCCTTTCATCATCGCACCTTTGTTGTGATGCCTTTCCCATTGTATTGATCTGCCTTATTGCTTCACCACCCAATTGTGTATTTCATAAAAAATAAAGCAATATTAACAGTAAGAAAAGGGGAAGGTGCAGCTGATGAATCTAAACAAGAAAAAAGCCTTTCATGAGAAGCAGAAGTTAGTACCTTTGAGAAACTCCTGAATATTAAACATCTCTTTACTCTAAAGGAATCTTTTGTCATTTCATGGAGAATCAATTAACCACAGTGTCTTATTCTGGTAGACTTCAGATTAGTACCACATCCTTTCACTACAGATAATTAACCTCAGTTTCTGAATTAGCAGCAAAATAAGCCAGTTATTAGTTTTTATAATGACTAGAACTCAATATTTTGGGTAGTTAAACACCCAAGAGTTTAAATTAAAATAGACATCTGACAGAAATCCCTAAAGTGTTCTTCAGATCATTAATACTATAAATTCCACAGTAGATTGAACTGACAATGTTCCCTTTTCCTTCTGGAGCACTCCAAAGGGGGAAGAGCTACTCCCTTGAATCAGCATTCAGTTTGATCTCTGAAATAATCTCTCCTTGATACCTAAAGCCTCAAGGCCAACAGCATAGTTAAACTCATATCCTCCTCTTACTGGCAGAATATGTCTAGTGAAGTGGAAAAAATTAAGCTTGCTATTCTGCTCTTCCTGCAGCTGGTTCATACATTACCACGACAAATTGGCACGTCTGAGAAAAGAACTTTGGCCATTCTCTTCATAAGAAGCCTTCCTTTTACCCAATCTCCGTCACTTTTGCTGTAAAAGGATTCTGCAACTTGATGTCCTGCCTATACCTGCCTCTTCTTCCTCCAATGTGGCACTGAGGCTTACTGAGCTGCTGGCTCAGTTTGCCCTTTCCTCCCATCATCAGTTTCTTTCTGCAAAAGCACCCTCTGGACATGAATTATTCCAGCTCGAGTCTCATGCCTTGCATTTTTTTGTGGGTTTTTTTTTTTTTTTTTTTCCCTTCCAAACCTCTTTTGCAATTTGTTGAACTCATTTCAATTCTCATCCTGTTGTCCAGTGTATTTGCACTCGCTCCTAGCTTGGTGCCACTTGTAAGTTTAATAAGAGTGCTCTCTATTCCATCATCCAGGCTGTTGTTAATGAAAATGGTGAACAGAACACAGTGCCTCCCAAGCCTCCCTGCTGAGGGTTTTCAGGGGGTGTTTCCCCACGGAGAGCTGCAGTTGTGTAGAGCTCTGACTCATGAGGATGCTGTCACAGCTCCCAGTGGCTCAGAGGGTTTCATGGGCGCAGTGCTAACCCTGAGCATGCTGCTTGCTGCACTGCACACCTTGCCAGAGGTGTGCTTTATTCTGTTTTCTCTCCAACCAGCTGTGCATAAAGGAAAGAATAAAAGCTCGAGGGGTTGTCCCACTGCAAGGAAAATGTGTTTTCTAAGAGAAATGAATGTTTACCTTCCCATTTATGTGAACCAATTAGTGATAAATGTCCCCGGGGCACAGAGAAGACTAATGCAGATAACAAAGGATATGCCCCAAATAATGGAGGATTAGAAAGATGCACGCAAGAGTAATAAAATATAAACTACAGCTGCCACTTGAGAAGATTGCAAGGTAGAGAAGAGTAAGTAGCTGAGGAAGGAAAGAAAGCAGAGGTGAGGAGAAGATTGCAGCTGCAGTAAAGATAAGTGATAAGCACGCTTTTTGAGTATATATGCTAGAGTTAAAAGAGTTCAGTGTAGAGACAGGAAGGCCTCCAAGAGAACAGAAGGGTAATTTATAAACAAAAAAGACAGACAGGGCGTCTGTGCCCAAAAATGTGTCCATTTTTTTTCCCCAGTTCTATCAGTTGCTCTAAGAAAAGATATTACCTCTCCCTACAAACCCTACCTCTTGACAGTACCAAAATAGAAAGATATATTTGCCCTGGCACTCTGAAAGGACAATGGGAAATAGATGCCAGGAGCCTAGAGAGAAAGAGGCATTTTAAGAATGAAAAAGAACCAGGCCTAGAGCTTCTCAGGAATTACATTTTATCTCATGAAAAATGTCACCAAAAAGGAATAAAAATTGGTTCCTCTTTCTCAAAAACTCCATTTTTGCTGGAATGTTTTTATCAAAAAACGAAATCTTTTCATCAAGAGGCCCAGGCCCCCCAAAAAACACACGTAGCTTTAAAGCAAACCCAAGTTCCCTATACAGACCTTTTAGGGCTTTGTAGTGTTACTGCAGCATGAATCATAAAGAAGGAGCATTTCAAGGCAATTTAATCTTTTTAGTAAAATCCTTCTTTTCTTTTTTTTTCTTTTTTTTTTTCTTTTTTTTTTTTTTTTTGCTGGCTTTTTCAACAAAAACAGTAGTAAAAGTGGAAAGAAGGATGGAAGGAGATGTGGCTCCATTCAAAGCAGCCAAGGGATGCTGGACAGTGCTCTCCCCTTGCTCCACCCTTGGCATCCCATTGTCCACAAGCTCCATCTGTGTCACCACAGCCCTCTTCTTCCTGCCACCAGGGTCCCCTCCTGGGCTCAAACCTGCGTTCAAAGTCCTGCCCGCAGTAGGGAGCAAAAAGAGAAAGCAGAGAGCTGAAGGGGAGGGAAGAGCTGTTTCATTTGGGGAAGTTTTGTTGCTGTTTTCGGCCCTCGGTGTGTTGGCAGAAGCTGGAGGCTGCTCCCCATCCAGTAATTACTGGAGGTGCTCCTAACTCAACCCTGTCTTGATCTTACACTGTGTGATCGCTTTATTATTCAGTTTTATTTTATTATTCAGTTTGATTTGGCAGCTGCCTGAGAAACCTGAGGCTACTCTAGCTGTATATTTTAAGATCTTTAAAATCTGTTGATAGAAATTTCCTTTCAAGTCTTCAGGCCTGAGTCAACGCTGTTAATTCTTGAGCTGCAGCCCGTTGGCTTGGCAGGACAGCTCTGGTGCATACACACAGCTCCAATAGGGGCCTTTCCTCTGGGTCACAGCCAACCCAACTCAGGGCACCAATCAAGAAGAGGTTCAGCCATGTACACAGTGCCAGAACTGGGCACTTAGAAGAGGGAAAACAGGATTCCTGCTAGGAAATTAAAAGCAAAAACCCCATTTGCTGCACCACTCCCTTCTGCTGAGATGAAGCCTGGTGCCAACCTGCTGGTCCCTTATGTGTAACCCTCTCCCCATCTCCATCAGAGCTGGGGGTATTTTGGCCCATTCCCCTCTGGGGGCTGCACCTCTGCAGGGATCTTAGGAAACCTCTCACCTCTCTTTCCTGGGGCCTTGGATCTCTTCGAGGGAAGGATTTGTGGATTGTTTCATGTTCAGGTTTGATTTCCTCCTGTACTTTGATTTCAGATTACTCAGCCTCCTCTCAGCCTTTTCTTGATCAAAACCAGAATCCAGCTTCTGCCTTCTGACTTCAAACAGTTTCAGTCCTGCCTCCCTAACATCTATTTTCCTTCTGATTCCCCAAAGATTTTCTCTCTTAGGATCACCCCTATTCATATTCTCTCACATGTTCAAAGTCCTTCACATTATTCTTTTATCGATGCTGTGCTCCCCTATCACAGACTCCTCTGACTCTGCTCCCTGAAGGGCAGCAATGTGTGTTTTCACCCAGAGCTGTAGCAGGTTGGAATTGCTGGATCCTTACCACCTCTTCACTCAGGCACTGCAGGACCACGAAGAGCCCCAGGACCATTTGGCTTCTGCCTTACAACGCCCATCTTCAGACCAGTCCCCCCAGACTTTATTATCCAGTGGACGCACATCATCTTATGCTTTTGAAATATATTCATTAGAGGCGCTTTCAATTTAAAGTAGTGCTCATACCCCAGTGTTAATATTCTGCTTTACATCACTACCCATTCGTCTCCCTTCCCATCCTAGTGCTTGGGTATTTTCCAGTTCTTAAGTAAGATGAACAGCACCATTCATGCATGGCTTGCCCTTCCACTTTCGTGATAAGAACTCCAAATATGCATCTAGTGTGAAATCTCCCTATCAGGACTCTTTTTTTTTTTTTTCCCCCCTAGGAATCCTGGCATATTAGCTGATCTGAAGTAGAGCTATAGGATTTTTCATTTGGTCTACTTGGTTTTTTCCATGTGGCAGCATTGAAGGTATTTGGAAAAACAAAAGACAACTCAACCTGCTGTTAACAAAACTAACAACTTCTAGGGCTATGACTCTCTTGGCAAATCCTTCCCTTTAGGAAGTGTGAGAGAGCTGCCAGCTCAGCATCCCTCATCATTAACTCTGCCAGGCTTTCAAGTAGGGCTTCTGAGTCTGCACCTGAACCTTGCTTACAAATAAGATGGCTCTGTGTTCAATAAGCACCTAATAGAAAGGTGCTGGTTTTCTTTTGTCTTTCTGTTGACTGCAGCCCATGCTGGGTCAGACCCTACCTTGTCAGACATCATTTAATGTCTTCTGGCACCTAATGCAATTGCAGGCAGTGAGGGTTGGATGTGCAAGTGTCCTGGAATGGCCCTGTCTGCCATGAGGTTCCTGGATACCTTTTAAGTTCTATCTGTGAGTGATTTATTCACAGGAAGGCTACAGCTCAGCCATGCCCTTAATCCAGTTCTGCTGAGCTTTGGTCCAGTGCTCCAGCCTCCAAAGCCATCCTTTCTGCTTGAGGACAGATTCCAGAGATAAGCTCTTTAAATGACAAGGCACGCAGGGAGAACAGCAAGCGTGATAGAGACTGGCATGGTATGAACAGTGAATACCATCAAAAATATTCACTAATAGTGTGTAAAAGTATAGAATCAGCCAATCTGCACATTCCCACAGATCTGCTATCACTGGTCAGTTGGAGTTCCAGAGAAGTCAGCATTACAAGGCCTAATGTACTGTACGTAACTCTGCAGTGGGGCTTGATGTACTAATTACACGTACATTTTCCAAGATTTCTGCTGGGAGTATTTCACAGAAAAGATAATTGTTCTTTGGGGGGTTTTGGTGCTGGTTTATTTAATTATGCTGGAGTTTTTATATATGTTGTGAAGAAGCCAGCAGAAGGAGAACTGCTTGGCAGGAGGAGAAGCAAAGCAGAGAGATGTGCAGAGGAGGCACTGAGGACCATCCTGGCTGCTGAAGGCACTCAGGAGCCTGAAAAGCACAAAAGAAAGAAAGAGCAGGGACTATCAGTTTCAAACCTTGGTACAGAGTTACTTATACCAGAACCACTGCCATATGGCACAGCTCAGAAGCACTGATTGCAGCTGCAGCTCTCACACAGGTGCCCTCCAAAACAGTACTTGTTTACCTTCCTGCCACACAAAAGATTTAATTTAAAGATGTTTTCAGACTGCCACCCGCCCCAATTGGCTCCAGAAGGGCCTCCTCTGATAAATATTTCACTAACAAGTACTTCCAAGAGAGGTTCTGCTTTGTCAAAGCACCTTCATTCCTTTTCCTCCAAATGAAACTTGCAGACTTATAACTTTCTGCTTTGAAATAACTCTTTTAAAGAATAGCCTGCACTTTGTGCTTAAAGGAGTTGAAAAGATGTCAAAGATAAGAGCAAGCATTTGAGCTCACCTGAGGGAAAGGCTGATGCTGATCTGACCCAAAAGAGATTTATTGTTTGTTTGCGAAACTCACAAATCAGATTCTGGGGGTGGAATGCTGGAGCAGGATGGGAAACTCTTTAAATCCCCCATTCCCAAGCTGGGAAAAGTATCTAATTCTCACTACGGAGACTGGAGAAACATTCTGACAGGCAGCCTTTAGTCAAGGGAACAGAAAGGATTGCTGCTGTCTCTCACTGTTTCAGAAATAATCTACGAGAACCTGGCTGCTGCCAATGAGGAACAGCTGCCCATTAAGAGGCCCAGCCACACCAACAGCAGGAAAAGCTGTGTGCTGCCAAACTGAGGGGGATTGCACCTCAGAAACACCTTTCATGTGTAGACAGCACCTATGTTTTCAAATATCAATATTTGTGTCAATGCTGCCAAAATCCTAAGAAAAATAAAAGTTGTGTCTTTGCTGACTCCCACCAGTGGGAACTTGGATGGAGTGTAATTCAGTTCTCCCCTCCAAATCACGAGACAAATGGCAGCACGGGCTAATAAAACACAGCACTCATAATCATCCATAAACCGCTCATTAAAAATAATAATAATACTGCCTGGGCTAAAGAAAAATGAAGCTATTTTCCATCATTCTCCTGGCTCTGTGCAGAGCCCTGAGGCTGCAGGGCCAGCGCTGGTGTGAGATGGGGATGCAGCAGCACCCATTGCAGGCACCCAGCTCCCTTTTGGAATATCCAAAGGTAACCTCCAGCCCTGCACCCTGCTGCCCTCCCCGCTCCTCCCTTTTATTAGCCATTCAGCCAGCCTTTGCCTGGGGAAGGGCGGGCATCAGGACCTTCTCAGAACACACAGCATTCCCAAAGCACTGCAGGATGTTTGGTTTATCCTATGATCAAAGTCTGGACTGATATGGCACAGTCAGAGCAGTGTTTCAGAGCACCGGGTTTGCATACTGTGATACAGGCTGGTTTAGCAATAGGCATCAGTGTATCAGCTTAAGGACCAATGTGTTAATTTAACAAAAAGGAATTAATGTGTGCTAGTTCTAAAACTTTCCAGTTTAGCTTTGCTTCTAACGTGAGCACTTCTGTTTTTCTGAATGATCCTTGCTTCACTGAAGTCATAACAGACTGCTTTTATCGTTGCACTCACCAGGTGCAAGGACTTTTTCTTGGGTTTCATATAAATCATTTTGAGTTACAGCGTACCAAGATAGAAAGTTGCTCGTTATGGTTAACAAGAAATGGAAATTTGCCAAACTGGGGGAAGGTTGGCTACAAGGTTGTCCAAGGGACATTGAGAGAAAGCTGATGATGGAAAAATGAGGATGAAGTAAGGGGCAAAGACCCCCAAAGCCATCTTTTGCTCATGCCCAAAGGGACATATATTAATGAGTTCTTGGGAAAGAATGAATATATATGCCAATGAACTGCACGTGTTTAAATGTTTAAATGTAGATCCTGAACTCCCAGAGAGCAAAACTGATTTGTCAATCACCTGCTACATATCATGAGAAATATAGGAGTGCTGGCTTTCTAATACCACATTGGAATTAAGGAGTTTTCTTCCTGGATTCTTCCAATGACAACTCATACACAAGTGCACACATCTCCCCTGTGTGCTATGGAAGGGAGACAGACAGCTTTGCACCCAGATTCTCCCCCTACCTGTGGGTGCTCCACCCACCACCCAGGCTGCCCTCCAGGGATGCAGAGAGCAGTGAGAACCAGAAAGGGCAGAAAGAGAGACCACTGTGCCCAAAGGAACCAGCAAAGCAGAATATTTAACCTAAAAGAGCTGATATTTAGCCTATTAAACTCAGCAGGAGTTCTGCTTTTGAATTCGGCTGGGCTCTCCAGCAGGAATACAACCAGGACACTGGTGCTGATACTGAGCTATGGGATGAATGGTGCTGCAGTTTGCTGGCATATGTGAGAACAGGGACAGGTTTCCATTTGCTAACAAAAATGAAATGTTTTGGGATTTTTTTTTAATATTGGACGAATATTTTATAAAATCCTTTTTGTTTTAATTAAGAGCATTTGAGGTGGACTCAAGAAAACATTCATTTTTAACGGCCTCCAACTCCCTTCTCAGCTTGGAAAACCAACATAAAACTTGAAACAAAAGCAGTTTGTAAGAGAACTACAACTATTGAAACACGCATTGTTTTTAATTCACCCCTCCTCCACTCTCCCCCGCTGCCCCCGTAAAGAAATGACTTGATTCAGCATTGGGCTATTTCTTGTTCAGAAGTGTTTTCCCTTTGAAAAGAGCCCTCGCAGTGTTTCTCTGCTCCCACAGTCTACCGACTCCTTCCCAGAGAAGTGTAAAACATATTTTAACCGCTGTACCATAATTCCCATCTTTTAATTAGAAAGCGTGCTAAATGCTGCTGTCCTTGGGGATCCCACTCAGCCAGTCAGGTTTCTGATCATGGAAGTTCCGCGTTAATGAGACTTTTAGTCTGACTTACAAAAGCTCTTCCATGTACACAACCGAGCTTTTAACTTCAAAGTCCTTGAGAATTGTTGCCTTGTCTGGGGCCCTAATTCACAGCTCCGGTCTCTGCTTATTATGTGGGCAATGTTTTGTTTCGTGTTTATAGATATATATTTACAGCATTTAGGGATATTAGAGCTTATACCAAGCTCCATTACGATAAACACTGATCAAAGAGATGGTAAAGCAAAGCTGAAGCACCAGAGGAAGACATCTCTGCAGTTCTGAAGGGGAGAGGCAGCAGGGAGAAGGGGAAGCTGTCTGTGCCTGTGCCACGTGCAGCCCCCGAACTGTAATTGTGGAGCTTTTCCAGCTTTGGAATGCTAGCATGCTCCAAGCACAGGGCAGGACTGAACCTTCTGGTTTTATTCTATTTCCCAGCTTCATATTCTCCTTTTGGGGACAGAAAATGTAATTGTTTTGGTGACCATTTAAGGCAGTGTAGATCTATAAACACTCTTCCATCGTGTTTTTCTTACGCTGCCCTGAATTCCTGTCAGGAGTCACACTGATGCCCTTGTCAGTCACGCGTCACATCCATCTCTCATCAATTTTCCCTTTAAACCTTGTCACTTCAGGAACATCAGAGGAATGAGTTGAACATTTTCTACTTTGGGGCAGTTCTCTTTCCAGTTGCACAAGGGATTGGGGCTGCTCACTTACATTGGCACAGGGCTTCGACACAGCAGTAACGTGTCTGTACCCACACACCACAGCACATCACTCCCTGCTGCCCCTGGGCTGTACACCAAGACCTCAGTGCATGCAACTCCCCAACACACCACAGCTTTACAGCAGACACGAAGCTCAGGATGTGGGCACAGCCCACGCTGAATGGCCCCCAGGAGAAGAGGGGTGATATATGGCAGCACCAACCCAGCCTCCCTTTACTTCTGCTCTCAGCAAAGACCTGATGGCTCCTGGCACAGCAGCTCTTCCCAACCATTCCCTGGCTACAAACTGGAGAAAACAACATGTTCATCCTGGAAGCAAGAACCCTCCAGCAAGGAGGAATAAGCAACGTTTGGTGCATTCATAATATAGATATTATTTGGCAAACTAGTTAAACAGTTTCCTTTTAGGATCCTTGTGGCGTGCATGGTTGGCAAGCCCTCCTCCCTGCTGCTCGGCCACCTGCTGTCCTGCACAGAGCTAACTCCATCCCAGCCCTTCTGCCTGCTGCTCTGTGCAGGAGCCTTCCTGTGCAGGGACACCTCTTCACGATGGCAGTACAGACTGGGCACAGCTTGCAGCCTGCCAGCAGAAGCCTGGCTGTATGGGTGGGTGGGTGCAGGCATCACCCAGCCCTGTCAGTGCAAGACGTTGGATATTGGATGTGTATTTCTCATGCTTCTGTCCTTACTCACCAAGCGTGCCTTTGCCCTTTTTCTGGGGCTGGACCAAATGACACGTGTGCATGGCAGGATGATGGCCAGCATTGGCCAGACTCTCTGCATTGCAGGAAGAAAGCAATTTTCAATGAAACTGATGATATTTGGAAGGATGCTTCAGCACTGTCCCATCTTTCCTCTTCTTCACAGAGTAAAGATTGGAATCGGGAATTTCTTCTGTGGAAAGAAACCCTAGTTCTAACCCAAATCCTACTCCCAGCTCTCAGTCCTTGCTCCCTCTGCAGGGCTCACACTCAGGTGAGTGCAGTCCTAGCTCTGCTGGCTTCTACTCTACTCTTGCAACAAATGCATTCATTCTGCTTCATGCTTATGTCATTTTGAAATAATCCTTCTGCCAGCTCTGAAAGGAGATTACACTCGAAAATTAAGTGGGAGCTGGCTGCCTGTAGGGATGATTACAGCCACGTTAGGAAATCCTTTTAAAGTGTCTCTGGAGTTGGGGGAAATACATAAAGAAATGGGTCAGCACGTCGTGTCTTCTCGGGGTTTCAGCATTCCCTGGGTGCAGCCATCACATGCATGTGGATGGAATAGAGACGGCCTAGGGGCATTCCCCCTGCCCTCCATTGCCCCTCCTGATCAACCTTTGCCCTGGGGAGAGATCCTGGCAGCCGGTGCCGGGAAAGAAGCTCTCTATGTTCTTGTTCTTCCCCCCTCTTCTATTCAATTGCAGTCATAACTGTCGCTGTTTGATCCATGCAGCCAAAACCGTCCAGCTTCATTATTCAGGCTGGCTGCAGCCGAGCAGACCGGGAGGCGAAACGCACACACAGCCCTGCAGACCTCTGGGCAACGCACAGCGCTTCACGTTTAACAACCGAGCGCCTTAGGATGTTTTGTACCTTTTGCAAATGCTTTTTTACAGATTCCGTGTCATCCTCGCTAAGCCTCACTTCCTGAAGGGTTTTATTATGCAAGATTTTGTCACAAGAAGCCTGTGTAAGGCCGGGGAATTAAACCCACATCTCCCAAACCCAGATCAGTACCACAACCTTTGGCTCATCTTCTCGCCTCACTTGTCGAGCAAAGGGTTCTGCACAAAGGTATACAAGAATACATTATACCCCAAGGTCAGGCACGTCAGATGAAAAGGATGAATACATACAAGCCCGTGTCCTAGAAATCTGCTCTGTACCCTCCATAGGTTTGCAAATAGCACTACTGAGCAGCAGGAATTAAAGCCAGGGCTTCTCAGCGAAGCCGGAGCAACGTGTTGTTCCTGCTGCTGTTCTACAAACCTCAGAGGTAACGCAGGGCTGTCAGTGCCTGAATACTCCTGGTTAGCACAGCTTTACCCCAGCGCTTTGTATCACACATATACATGCTGCAATAAGGCTTGAGCCAGCTGATAGTGTCTTGTACCCATACAGCAGCACTCTCAGTAATCACTAATTCAAGGGAATCTGCTGCCATCCAGCACTGCTGAGGGGAGGAGAGACAACAGGAGCCCCCAGCTCGTGCTCACACCCAACTCCATTTCTGCACAGAGTAAACCCATTGGATGCCAATCTGCACCACCAAACCAGAATCAGTGGCCCACCAGAAGCAAGCTTGCAGGGCAGCTTGCTGCCAGCTCAGATCCTGCTGCTTCTCCTACTAGGAACTCTGCTGTAACTGTCCTCACCTTCACTCAAGTTTATAAATGGATACTGCCACTGGGACATCCTTCGTGAAGGATGCCTCAGGTCTGAGCAGGCAGTGTGAGCATCACCCACTATGTGTGGGAGAGCAGTGAGCCAGCACAAATACTCACAGCAACTGGGACAGTCAGGTTGCCTCTCTCAGGAGCAGAGGTTTGAGCATCTACCAGCTTGGGGTAGATGTTCAGCTAGAGGCTGCTTTTGGATTCCATCAGTGTGTATGCATGTGACTTGTGGAGTTCCCAACCCACTCTGTGCTGCCCACATGCCCAGTGCCACTCTTCCCACCTGCCTACTTTGGAAAACCACTCCCAGGCTGGGCACTGTGCACTAGGCACCTTTTATTTTCCTCCCTGCAGCATTCCCTGTACCTGGTGCTGGCATTTGGGATCGGCAGGAAGGAAACAGAACAAAACAAACTGATGCTGTATTTGCTGCTCAGGATGGCTGTAGTGGGAGCATGGCACAACATATGGTCCCAAGGAGGAGTATTCGGTTCGTTAGCAGAAGTCTGGGGATGTGAATTTGAACAGAGCTTAGCACTGAGGCCAGCAGATAGTTGGTGTGTTTCCTACCCACCTCCTTTTGCTCTGAAGTTGGCTATGCAGTGTTTGCACTCCTGAGGCACATGAGCAAGCTGCCTCTGGCTGTCACCATTGCCCTGAGAAATTGGGCAGGGTTGGTCTGAGCACAGTGTGTGCAGCTCTGTTTATAGGGGAACCGGGTACACCAAGATGTGCAGCTGCACCAACACTCCATGGGCTCTCTTTTGAGGCTGACCTGACCCAAAGGGCCCATGGGTGCAGAGCTGAACTCTCTCAGCTCTTCCTGCTCCAGGGAGATGTTCAGGACATCCCATTCCATGTAATGGGAAGATCTCCTGTTGACTTCAATGGGATAAGGAGCAGGAGCTCAGCCACCAGAAATCAGATTTCAGTTCAATAGAGAGCCCTTGTGTTTGGAAGGCAGCTGGCAACTGCTAGTGATGCTTCTTGAAAAGAGACATCAGTATCCTTCAGAAAACTTATGTTTCACTTAGCCTAGTTAAAAACGCTCTCCTTTATGTCCTACTGCAATCATTTAAAACAAAGGAGCTCATCAACAGTTTAATTCTCCAGGTCTCTCCATCGCTGTGTCTGGGAATGGGAGTAAGCCAGTAGTTTTTTTGTTTAAACACCTAAAGAGTGTCAGAAAAGATTAAGCAATTGTTTTGTGAATTCCTACAGAGGAAAGCACTCACTGAGGCAAGTGTCAGCTGGGCTGATGTTGTTTGCTGCTGTAACAAATGAACAGTGGCACCTATCTGTGCCCTGGACCTGCTGCAATCAAAAGCAAAGTGCTGCTGCAGCGATGGGGCATTTTCATGTATATCCCCACTGCTGGAAAGCATAAAAGTGAGGTGAGCTGAGGGCAGGTGTAAGTATTACCCATGTTTTGGCCATTTTTCAAGTGCGGCAGGACAGGATTTGTAAGGCTGCAGTAATCAGATGGTCAGCAGTGAAGGAGATAATGGACCATGGAGCTGACAGTCACTGGACCAGGGCAGCTTCTACAACCAGGCTGATGTTCACACCAGCACGCTGCCCACCACACCTCGTGTATGAGAGTCACTATTGCAAAACACAGATACTGCCACTCATCAACACCATCTGCAATAGAACTGGAAAAGACACCAGGAAAAGCTACAAGTATGGGCTAAGCACGGATCAGCTTCACAGAAGCAGCAAGACACAAATGGAGCAAGGACAGAAATGATAAGATGTAAACACAACCTCTGGCCCCAAATGTGCTCAAGTCAGCAGCTCCCTGGCTGCATTTTAACCCAGTTCCTAGGATCTACTCTCAAAACACCCAACTGGAATGAGACTTGAGCACCAAACACCTTGGGATGATTGAGCTGAGGTGTTTCTGACACTGCTAAGGGCTCCATTGCATCACAATGAAGCCACAGACCTGCAGTGCTGCTGGGGCAGAGCTGAGCATCTTTCAGAGCCTGTCGTGTTACATTTCTTTCAGAGAACAAAGCAGGGAATTTCAGATTTTAATTTGTCACTTTACATGTAAATTAAATGTTGTATATTGTCACAAGTGAATTCAGCCTGTATTTATAATAATGGAAATCTGCTGCTAGGACTTCTAAACAAAAATCCCCCTTGTGCTTCCCTGCATGAGTTGTTTCATTTAGGCTTTTTCACGTTCTCTGAGATAGGCTGAAAGAGTTTGTGGGGAGAAAGGAGGACTGAAAAACAAAATAAAAAAAAAAACAATGAGAAATGATTGTTAGAATTACCCAGCAGGAGAACTGGATGACATTTTGTCCATGTTTTTCATGGGTAGAACTATGGTAGTGCGTAAAATTAAGCACATGCTCATGTGTTTTGTTGACATGAAGCCAAAATACTCTAAGCTATACTTGCTTAGTTCCTCCCAGCCCCTTTAGACTCATAGAAAGTGGCTGAGGAAACTGGGATAGTTCAGTCTGGAGAAGAGGAGGCTCAGGGGAGACCTGATTGCTCTCTACAGTGACCTGAAAGGAGGTTATAGCAAGGTGGGAGTTGGCCCCAAACATCACTAATGCACAACTGGGTATAAGCACAGCCCCTCCCCAGCAAGGAGTCTGATTGCACTGAGTCCTCTGGAAACCAGGAGATGGAAAGTTAAGTATGTCAACATTTGCTTTCAAAAGCAAAGGAACTGGAAAAATAAAGCAACCACCAGGAAAGGTAGTGGGAAGGATAATATCCCTCCCTTGCTTTTCCTGTGTCTCAGGGTTCTGTTGTTATTATGTGGGTTATAAGCCACTTGGAAAGCTCAGTGTATAAAGCTGCTGTGAATTACAATGCATGGAGATTGACTGGGTTGTAACCTGTAATGTATTACTTATTTTTTATTTTAATTGCAAGCAGCCTCTGAAACATTATAGAGCATATAGTGCTAGACACAGCAGAAGTAATTAAAATGAGAGGGCCACATGCAGTTGGCAGTAAAACACCAAATGTAGGCAGCTTTGGAAAAATGTCATTGATCCAGCATCACAGAGGCCGGGAGGAAAGGAGGTGGGATTGGAATTGTCAACATCATTTCCCACTCAGAACACAGCAGTGAGTGCTATGAGTGCTCACAGCAGAGGGATGCAGTGTGGGACCACAGGGACAGTGATGTCACCTCAAAGTGCTTTCAAAGAAAGAGGCCGAGCCTGGGTGAGCTGCTCCTCTCCCACCTCTGCACACAAGAATCCGGGTCATGGTTCTCCCATAGGAAAAATGAAGTGCTTTCGTGCCATATTAAGGATAATAATGACTAAGAAAAATAACCACAGCTGTTAATTTAAGGTGGCTGTAAAGTGATGCAACAGCAAGTCGATGCAAAGCAAGGCTGAAGAGTGAGCAACGAGCTCTGCTTTGTTTGTTTTGCCCATCCAAAACCTCCTCCAAACACAGAGCTGGTGGGCAGATGCTCTGAGAGCACTGACATGCACAGTCGAGTCATATGTCTGGCACTGACCACTCTGTGTGGGATGGGCTGCAGCAAAGGTTAATGATCATTTCTACCTTTAAATAGTTTATGAAGATGTTTGATGCCTTCCAACAAGGCAGCAATTGGACCTTGCTGCTTTTCCCACTGACTTGCATATCATTGATCTTTTTCCTTGCAATGATTATCCCCAGGCAACCTATAAATCTCACTTAGAAAGGCTGGGCACTGTAATGAACTGCTGTGGGGGCACAAGGGGCGGATGAGGTCACCTCCTGGGGGCTGGCAGTGTGTGTTCAGGCCTTTGTGGCTACAAGAGTCTGTGTCATGCATGCTCCCAGTCACTGATGTCTTCATATGAGTGGGTTTTTTGGTGCTCCCCATAACTGTGCTGCATCCCACTGTGATGCTACCAAAGCTGTAATGCAGGAGGGCTCTTCTTCCACTTGGGCATGATCTGACAGAGTAAATCAGGAACAGTGTTTGTCCACACGGTTATTTTTAATAGGCCTGAAAAGAAACAAATACTGGCAGTTCTTAAACCCCAGAACGTGAGCACAAATATAAATCTCCCTAGGCAAAGCAGGATAAAATCCTGATGCACTTTACAAGCTGTAAACTCTGCTTTTATTAGCCATTTATGGGCCACTTCTCACAACACAGCTTTAATATTAAACAATAAAGCTCGTGATACACTTACAAAGAAAAGCAGGCTCTAATTTACTCCTGAATTGGAAGCGTGGCACCTTCTGATCACATGAAATCAGAAGAAATAAGGTTACTCAGTTTAGGCTGCATATTTTTCATGCTTTGTGCTCCACACAGCACGTAATACACACTGAAACAGAGGGAAAAAAGGGGTTAGAAGTCATTGGAAAACACCATAATGAACTCTACAGAGTGCTGAGCAGCCCCAGTGCCCACATCAGTATGTACAGACTACAAAAAAAATACGTCCTTGTGGTTATTGGTGCTTCTCATTTATAGTCTGAGACATCAAGCATCTCGTGTGAGATAAGGCCTGACTGCACCAGGGGCTGCACGCAGAACACATGCAGTTTCTATGCAAAACAGGAGTGCTTTCTTACATGAGCCTGCAGCCAGAACTGCAAAGGGAAGTACTGCTTCTCCCAGCTGCACGTGGAAAACAGGCCTGGGGGAGAAGGGACCCATTGCAGTGCATATTCCTGAGCATAAAGATTGTGCAATTAAAAGCTGTGCGTTCCTAAATGTAGCCACAAATCAATGAGTGGAGAAAGAGGGAACTTGCTGCTTAAAGACAAACTGCTCCTATTTAGTTAAGCCTAGGAGCTCGAAGCAGCGATTGTCAACGAGAGAATAAGGAATATTACCCTTGAAAACATATACAAATTTTAATTACAGTTGGCATTTTGGAGACTGGTGCTGAGGATTGTCATCAGATGGAAAATTGCTGTCATCCTTCTGCCCTTGGGGACAAGAGCACTGAGTGGAAATGACTGTCACTGTAAACCGGTCTCCAGCCTGCTCTGATAGTGGCACTGCAGTCTGAAAGGAAACCTTCAGCTGTTGTATTTAGGGAAGGAGTGCTGCTGGCTGAGCAGGGCAGCTATGAGCAGGCATGAGGAGGAGAGCAGAGCTGTGCCACAGCCCGAGGGAGGGGACACTGTGAGCTCAGTGATATGGCCAAGTCCACCCAACATCATCAGACACATGAGGATCACACCCTGCATTTTGCAGAAGCTGTTGTAATAATTAAAATATCAGACCTGTTTTGTAGGGATGGTGCCTTTGGGGACCTGCCTTCTACAGATAACACCGACTTCTCCTGGCCTGTAACAGTACATTTCAGCACAGAGCTTTGGGTTTGGACCCTATGGGGACCCTGAGTTGCCCCTCACTGCTCAGAGCTCTCCCCAAACACAGCCTGCATGGAAAACCAAAGCCTGTTTTTGCCCATTTTGGACAACTAAATCAAAGTTTTGCTAACTTTACTTAGGAAACAGAGCTGGGAGCAGCTCCCTTACCCATCAGTACAACAGCAGGTTCAGATCTCTTACACAAGCAGGGATGGAGGGGAAGGCAGCAGCCAGGCTGTGCAGTATGGAAACAGCCCCCAGCTGCAGAGTGCTGCTGCAGAAGCAAGGATTTGCATTCTGGTCTCACCTTCCCCACTCCTTCCAGCTTCCTGCAAGCCTGGAGGAGGAATATGCTGGGGAAAAATGGATCCCACTGCAGCATTTTGCCAAGACAAAGCTGGAATTTCTATGAGCTGATCTACAAAGCTGTCCACAGGGCTGGAGACTGGAAAATATCCAGTTTCGTTTGCAAAGAAGAGATGGGATTAGAAGAGAAATTTTTTATTTAAAGGTAGAAGAAAGTGAAACAAAGCAGCAGCATCTCTCTTTGTTGTAAAGCTAACTGAAAAGAAGCACAGATCTTTGATACTGGTAATAGTGTAAAAGGAAACTTGTGCTGCCAGCGAGCTCATCCTGAGCCATGGACAGTTGTCTTTCTGGCTCTGTGTCCGGGCAGCATATCCAAGATCTAACACAAAGCAACTGTCAGCTCATTGCAACTTTGACTGAAAATCCCAGTGCTGAGGGAGAAATCCGCTGGGCTTTGATGTAGAGATTCTGGCAGTGCCTACGCCTTCCCATCTCAGAGCATGCACATTTGATGTATTGTTGAGTAAGGTGTTTGTTATCTTCTCAAAGAACATGCATGTAACGTGGTAAATCTATTTTGTGACTGCCTTTTAAGATGGATAGTACAAGGGCTGTTTCTCAGGCAGAGGTTTATCTGATACAGGGAACAAGGCTGGAGACAAATGCAGAGATCTCCAGACAGCGGTATTTTGTGTTACTCCGAGGTCCTCCTCTGCTTTCTTCCAGGTATGCTATGCTAGACAGCAGGTTCCCTTCATGTTAACTCTCCTGGTGTTTCATTTTCACCAGCAAGCACAACACAAGGCCAGTCAATTTTCTGCCAGCAAGACACTGGGAGAGGTTCTGCTCAGTCCCTCTCAGGCTCCCTTCTGCTGTGTGAGAGGAGCACCACACTTGACATGTTCTTCAGTAACTGCAGCCTCTCTAGAGCTGTTTAGGGACACTACAGTGATTGCCTTACGGGCATTAAGGTATCCTGGTTGGGCAGCATGGCCATATCACACACTGTGTGTGGGTGCCTTCTGCACTGCTCCTGCATTTCTGTACACACAAGGGAATGCCAGTAGCTCTTGCAATAACCTTTTATGGCTCTGCACCACATGCCCAGGGAACAAAACCTTTGGGTATTCCTCTGTAATATGAAGAGTGCCACAATATCTGGCTGGTCCCAGAGCATCAGCATACCTTCACTGCTGACCCTCTCTTCTTGGTTGCTGCAACCCTAATCCTTCCACACAGGATTGCTGTGTTGCTGTCACTCCCTGGGTGACCCTTTATCTCTTCAGTTATCCTTCCATGTCTCCAAACCTTTGACAATTTCCTTTTCTTTCCTTCCCAGGATTTGATTTACTAACATTCATTCCCCTACACTCCCCCTTAGCTGCTGCTTGGGTTTTCTTGCCCTTCTTCCTATGAAGTTTTAGAAGCACCTTTCGCTGTTCCATAGCACTTCTGACATTTACATCACACACACATCTCTGCCCTGCTATAACAACTGAAAGTGAATCTCTCCCTTTTGAGAAGTTATTTCACAAAGGCTGATAAAGAGTTTGTCCACACAGGTATAGTTACATCCATTAACACAAAAGAAAACTGGAAAAGTGTGACACCCCCTTCTTAAAAATCAGCTCTCAGCCATTGCTCAGAAATGATCAAAATGTCCCTTCTGAGGAAATGAAGTTATACAGGTCCTCGTGTCTGTGATCTGAAGGATTCCTCCTTGCAATGGCCCTGGGCTGCCTTTCCCAGCACACCTGGAAGTGCCAGCCTAGCCTTACCAGGAGCAAAGCACCTCTTACAGAGGTACAAAGTGAGCTGAGAGTGTTTAACATCTTGCTGGATCAGCCTCACAGTGTGTTTAAAACAATGGCAGAGGAAAGTATGTGTTCCTTTCAGCACAATCTGTGCCTTATAATCAAGTCTAAATGTTCACAACCCGCTCGGATCCTAACGTGGAGAATGACTTAAATGGCAGAATGTTCTGCTCTTCCTACAGGTTCACAAAAATGAAATTAAACACAGGCTTTCTATTACAAAACAATAGGCAAATTGAGGACCAATTATGCAAACCCATCAGAGAACCTGGTGAACTGTGGAGAATTTTGCATTTCTGAGGCGGAACGACTCTTTAGATGAAAAAAAAAAAACCAACAAAAAACAAAAAAACCCTCTACTACAAGAAATTGAGAACATCTGTGCCATCAAAGAAAGAATGCAGTGAATAATTGGACAATCATAGACAAGCAGCCATTTGAATATGAAGCTGTTTGTAATGTCGCAGCGGAAGGGAAATTACGGAACGCCGGCGCTACTTGGCTGTCAAACGCCCGTGCTTTTCCCTTTATGCCTATTACAGCATGTTGTGTGCTCACTTTACAAGAGTCTGCGGGGTCGACAGCGGGGTCTCTGGGGTTATCTGCTTCCATTATTTTGCACATCAGCCACATAATAAAAAAGGAGCATTCAGAAAGGTCCTCGAGCATTTATTTCCTCCGGCATCCAAGCTCAAGCGCACCTTTCACCTCCCCGTACAAGGCAGCCCAACCTGCAGCCTTCCCCTGGAGGCTGACATGCAGTGTAGAGCAAATATTCTCTCTCAGCTGACAAACTGAAGTGACCCTTTGCCTTGAGCAATGATATTATCCTTGTCTCCAGCTTCAGATCCCCACTGGCAGTCCCCAGGGGCAGCCACCCCGCAGCCTGCGAGCTCCCAGCCCCTTTGCAGAAGCCACCTGTCGAAAACCCTCTGCTGCCCCGTCTGCCAGCAGCGATCTGTGGGGCAGGCTGCATTGAAACATGGGCACGAGAGACCTGAGGAACACTGGAGGTTATGGTTCATTTTTGCATCAGCCAGCATTATTTGTTCTCAGTAAGAAGGGCCAAGTTGCATATGGATAGTGCCCAACCCTCTGCACCAGCTCCATGCTGCTCCCTGGATGCACCAGCACTGCTCTGCCACGCATCATAGAATCACAGAATCATAGAATGGCCTAAGTTGAAAAGGACCACAGTGATCATCTAATTTCAACCCCCCTGCTATGTGCAGGTCACCAACCACCAGACCAGGCTGCCCAGAGCCACATCCAGCCTGGCCTTGAATGCCTCCAGGGTTGTGGCATCATGGAACTACAGCACCAGCGTGAATATTCCAGGATCTTTTCCTGGACAAAAAGGGAAAATAAAAGTGATCAGCTTCATGGTGATTTCACAGCCAGTTGCACAGATATGCACATGTTACTTTGCACAGTCAGTCTAATAACCAGCTTTCAGAAGGACAGACAGAGTAATGAATGGGTTGTAAAACACGCTCATAAAAACATTATAGCATGTCTCAGAGCATTTGTTAGCTGTTTGTGATTTACTGGGGCCCCTGTTTTACATTTTCTTATAATTTGCACGTTTCCTATTAAAAATAAGCATTCAATGTGCATGCAATTTATTTTAATTTCCCTCCCTCCTCACAAGATGATAAAACTTTTACAGCCACACAAGAATGGTGATATTGTAGTCACGAGGTTCATTATACAGTAATTAATACATGTTAAGTATCCTGTAAATATCATGCTATAACGACCTTAAGTAAATACATACTGTACGTTGGCAGGACCTATTAAGTCAGCACCACTTAAAATGAAATGTGACTAATTAATCTGTTTAAGAAGTCTAATGTCAACTTGGATATTCTTTAAAAATTACAGTACAGTGTTGCAAGAGTGAGTGGTGAGTCAGTTTGCATTTAATTACGGAACTTTGACATCAGTGGTTACTTTTCTGCTTTATTTAAGTGGATCAGACACACGGGCCAGCATTGAAGGGAGGAGAGCAAGGTTTCATTGTCACGAGGTGCTGAAACACCTGAATAACACACCCCATTATCATCACTGAGAATGGCTGCACGTGGGTTATCCCTGAAGGAACTCATGCATGAGATCTGGCCACCAGCCCCAACAACGCTCCTTATCCCTACATTGCTTCATTACAAGATAGGGACTGTGCAACCCCAGGACTCAGCAAGAAGCTGAAGCACTGCCTTTGTTTTTCACAATGTTTTTTTTGCCCTCATGAAGGCCATTCCTCATGAGCCTATTGGCCTTTTAACAAGTTAAGCTCCTCACTACACAAGTCCTAAATACACAAAGGATAAAAAATTCTCGAAATGTTCCACTTTTTTTTTTTCTTTCCCTTATGATTTGTGCTTGTTTTCCTGAGAAGTCAACAGCTCAGAATGCAATGTCCACTGAGCATCTACCAGATCAGTCCTACTCACCATAGTGTGTACACAGCCACCTGTATGGGGCTATCTCCAGCTTCATAGACACTGCAGCCCAGCTGTCCCATGTCCCCCCAAACACATTACTGCTCTCCAACAACTAAACTTACCGAAATGTAGCAAAGTTAACAGAGTTCCACCAAAAATGGAAGAACAGGTTGCCCAAGGAGGTTGTGGATGCCCCATCCCTGGAGGCATTCAAGGCCAGGCTGGATGTGGCTCTGGGCAGCCTGGTCTGGTGGTTGGTGACCTGCACACAGCAGGGGGTTGGAACTGGATGATCATTGTGGTCCTTTTCAACCCAGGCCATTCTGTGATTCCAGGACAAGTTTACTTTTCATTAACGGGAATCATTAACTATTCCTTCTCACTGATATTCAGACACATTGCCAGAACCACACACACAGGAGGTCTTGGACTATTTCCACTCTTCCATGGCCAAGGCTTTCTTTGGAACACAAATCTCTCCAAACACATCTGCAGGTTGTTTCTTAACAGTTTTAGTAGCACATTTCTGGGTGAGGACATCCTGCAGTGTTGGATAGAACCAAGGTCCTACCCAGGTGGTTGGGAAGCATGGCCAAGGCATAGCTCTGGGTGTTGCCAGGGAATTAAAAATGGCAGGGAGAAATGAGAGGACTCAAGAATGGACAAAAATGTGAGCGTACACAGAAATCTTTGTTCTAGAAGCTGTGCTCTGGGTAAACTATACTGAAGTAGACCTGAGACAAGAAAATAAGATGTATTTTTCTGCCCTTCCTCCTGAGGCCAGAAGTCACTGTCTGGTCTCCAAAAAAGCATAGGAGTGTGAAACTCTTCTCACTTATTTCCATCTGATCTAACCCAAAATCCCACTGGGACTGCCAAGCTAACATCTGGTTGAACAACCTTCTGGGCAAACCCTTCTCTCAGGCAATTCCCCAATCAGAAAAGTTCATTTCAGGTACAGAGCAGAGCCTCCACCATTCTGAGTGCTGCACAGCGAGGAAGTGGCTGGGACAGCTCTAAAATATGTTGTCCTATGCATCAGGGGAGCTCCTGAAGTCTTGCATTTTCATTTAGTGTTCATCACTGGCCTTGTATGTAGGGAGAAGAATGCCCTTTTGTGGCACAGATTAATAGCACACCGAAGAGACAGAGCTAGTGGCTGGAGGCAGGAGATATGCATCCTGTGACGGAGTCTCCCATAGCTTTCTTCAAAGGTAAATTGCTTAACAACCCTGTGCCTCAGTCTCCCTACTGCTAAATCACTATGTTTGCCTACCTGCTAAGATGTTGCCAGGCTCATTTAATTAACATTCACAAGGCATCCAGAGATAATGTCGTTTCATAAATGTATTGTGTAGCTTGTAATCTTTTGATGTTGCATGCGAAGGAGAGACATCACAGAGCACATGAATACCCTGGGAGAGCTCCGAGCCTGCTTTTCAGTTCCAAGAGCTCCTTTCTTGCAGTGACCCCTCCCTTTAGCAGCATACTAGCCTTAGCCTCTTGGGAATGGGAAAGATGCACAGCATCCCTGCTACAAGCTTCCACGAGCCATGAAAACCTGCTGTTATGACCAGAGAGAAGTAACCAGCACTATCATTTGTATCATTGGCTGAGGTTTATAACCTAGAATTAATTTTCAAATTGAGTCCAAACGCTGCCTGTTTCACAGATATCTGGGTAGCAGACAAGAGCCCTTTGAGCAACAGAAGCAAACAGAGCTACAATCAAGCAGCTGAAGGCACAACCCTCTAATAGTTCAGTAATCAGTAATAATCAACACTTCTCTTTATGTTCAGGGAGACCTCATAGAACCCAGCTACTCTACAGTGAATACATTTTCATTTATAAGACTAAATGCAAGCATACGTTATCTACTTAATTAAAATCTAAATTCTCTAATCAACCATTTGTTGTTTCTCCTGGGTGCACGTTACATACATTACTGGTGTTTTCCTGAAATCCAGTGCTAATGGATTAAAATAACTTGATGAAATGTTTCATTTGCAGTTTGTGGCTCTGAAAGAACACAAAACCCTCTGATGCTGCACTCGTTGTTAACCCCTTTCCTCCATTAGTCCCAGAGCATGGGAGTCCCCTAAATCTGCCTGTGTTAGTGGAGGAAAAGACAGCAGGAATTAATTACCAGTTTGGATGCAAAGGAGGACTCCCAGCACAAGATATCCTTTCTCTGAACTCAGTGCTGGTCTTAAAGCCTTTCTGAACAGGACTGCATGGCCATGCCGAGATGCCAACCACCTCTGATAAGGATTTGAATGTCACTGATTCACTGATGATGAAACATCCATTCCCTTACTCTGAAAATCTTCCACATTCCAATTTCTGAATATCCTCAGAGGGTCAAAATCTTTACCACTTGGCTCGTTCTTTGGCTCTCAGAGATTACCTTTGTTGTTCTTCTACCTCCTCTGCGTAGTTGTTAAATTCCATTCAGCTATTTTGAGTGCCATGAAGAATTCCCTCAGGAGGAGAGCAAGCAGGGACAAAGCAAAGAGAGCAGAGAGATGCAGGTGAGGCAGCACCAAACTGAGATCAATGGCTGCTGCTCTTGGTTGGAAGAAACCCCCTAACAGCTTCACATCACTGCTGCAAACCACAGTACTTATGGAGGTGCCACCAGGAATTCTGCTTTGCTTCCAACAGATGCAAAATGAAGAGGCACCTCCTTCAAGCCATTCAGCATCCTCTGTGTTACAATTAAAAAACAATTTCTATCCTCAGTGAGGTTTTAATTCAGGTAACTCATTACCCCCAAGAGCCATTTGTGAGACTAAATTGCAAATGCAAATTAATGCCAGCTCTGCTTTGACGAAAACGGGTCTTTCTTCCTCATTTCTATTTTGCTAACATCTATTTTTGGACGTTTTCATCTCTATGATAGAAGGCAGGAGTCCAGTGCAGATTTGCCAGGGGACAGAGACAGTTTTGTGCTCTTTTCTTATGAGATGCTCCTCCATTCTCCCATGCTATAAAACTGGAACCTCAGGCAGTCCCAGTGCAATCAGAACCATACAGCCATCGGTCCCTCCCCAGCTGCAGCCCTATGCCAGGGTTCTCCATTAGCTGAGCCAGTGGAGTTATTTGCTGTGGTTACAGGCAGGAATTCCCCCGGTCTCTTTGCACACTCCTTGCACAATGGGCAATTGTTCCGGGTATTGCTGTAACACGATCAGGAGCATTTATATCTCCCCTGCAAGGAAAGTCTCCAACAACAGGGAGGCTGTTCTGACCCCACCTGTATTGGTTGACGTGGTTTGCTCTCTAAATAGCCATCTTATTTTATCGTGTCGTTATATTAAAATTGTTCTGCGCGCACGTCTTTGTGATTCTTGGCTGTATATCCAGCCTGACGCGGCCTGAAATCATGCACAGCCAAAGAACGCCCGCTATTCTTCATGAAGAAAGAGCAGTAAATACAAGGACTGGAAAGCTTTGCTCCTGCTCCTCTCGTAGACAATACGTGACCACAATAACAGCGTGGAGTGACACGAGTTTTTGGAGCTGCTTTAAAAAAGGGCAGAAGCAATACAGCACGGGGATGCTGTATTGATCAAACACTGCTCACCCACGTGCTCACATCAAAAAGAGATGTAGGGGTCCTCTGTGCTCCCCACCAAACACACAAAAGGGCCAAACAGGTGAAAACTGACCAAATCATTATTGTTAAGAAGTGGAAGTGAGCCAGAAATCCTGACCCCAGGGGATGTGTGAAACACAGAGCCAGTTGCTGCTGCTGGTCCCTGCTGGTGTCATAACAAAAAGCCAAAGTTGCTATTTATTACCCTTTATTCCTGTAGCATTTGATGTCTTTAATGCAGTCTGCACACAGGAGTGTAATGAAGTGCTCTCACTTCCATTTCACATATGAAGAAAAGAGAGACATAGCCTCATATTCTCAAAAAACACTTGAGCACCTAATACCCTTGGAAATCAGCTGCAGAGGAGCTCTGAAATGCCTACAGAAAAACACACATGCCTGAGAGATCTCATCTGGACTTCCCAGCATACAACACCTTGCTGAGAGCCCCAAGATGTGACAAATGCACGTCTCAGTGAGCAGGGGCACAGCAGTAACCCCAGGGACAGCAGCTCCCAGGGACCTCTCCCTGCTGCTGTGGTACCCTGGGGCTCAGCTGGCCTTGCCAGGGGACCTGCAAGCACATCCTGCAGGAGGAAAGCTACATCTTCTGCATCAACTCTCAAGTTCAGAACTGTGAAGACGACTCACCTGGCTCAGCATCACTGCAGACCTGTCCTAATTAGCAGTGAATTACTCCCAGCTTTCAGTAAGTAGAAGTATTTTCAGGACCATCCACATGAGAATCCTCGCTCTGATCCTGACTCGTTCCATAACCTTCAGTAAATTAGTCTTAATCTTTTTGTGTCCCCATCTGGAAGAGTCAGCTAGTTGTGCTCACCTCACATTTGATGGATTAACTTGTTACTAAATTCCACTGTGCTCAACAAGTACTGAGCATCTCTTACTCATCAGCAGAAACTTATTAATTCTCATTAAGAGTGCTTCTCATGTCCTTTCTGATAAAGCTCACTGGGAGATACAACAGTTCTTCAGAACAGAGGCACAGTCCCTTGGAAAAACAGCAGGAAGAAAACCAAATCAGCCTATTTCCTTGCAAAAATAACTGTGTATCATTATGGGAATTTGCCCCACATTAGATTTCCAGAGAAATTTTCCACTCCTTCAACTTCTTAACATTAGAGGTTTTTCCCCACAGAGAAATTGCCTCTTTAACCCAAGTTTTCAGGGTAATGGGAAAGGAAATGGGTTTTTCATGGCAGAGAATGGAGCTGGCTCTTCTGCAGCTGCAGCCCACACCCCAGAGACTCTTTACTCCATTCCCTGAGCACAGAGATGATGCCAGCCTTCCCAGCGGGTTGCTGGATCTGGCATTCTTCTCCTTCCCAGGTCAAAATGCCAGAAATGCTGCATGAAGTAATGCTCCTTAGGGAATCCTTCACCACAGCACAACGTGGCTGTTTGGATTTGGCTCTGTGGGGAGCTCCCATCTCATCCCATCTCATCTCATCTCATCTCATCTCATCTCATCTCATCTCATCTCATCTCATCTCATCTCATCTCATCCCATCCCATCCCAACCCATCCCATCCCATCCCATCCCATCCCATCCCATCCCAACCATCCCATCCCATCCCATCCCATCCCATCCTATCCCATCCCATCTCAACCCGTCCCATCCCATCCCATCCCATCTCAACCCGTCCCATCCCATCCCATCCCATCCCATCCCATCCCATCCCATCCCATCCCATCCATCCAGGGCCAGGCTGTGCTCTACTAACTAGAGATGTGAGTGCATTACCCTCTAGAAAATATCAGTTTCTGTTGCCTTTCTGTGCTCCCTTTGGCAAGAATGGGAGGGTTGGGTGGTTGGTTTTTTTTTTGGGTTTTTTTTTTTTTTTTTGGTCCTTTGTGTTTATTTTAAATTTAATTTATTTATTTTATCTGGCTGACATTTTGACTTTGACTATTAGCTACTTGGAACAGATATCATCTCTTGTTATGCATATTCATGATAACCATCATCTCTGCTGACACAGTCACCTTCAGAGCTACAAGGATGAACCACCCCAACCTGCGATAGCATCCACCTCTCATCCTCTTTACCTCCTTCAGGGAGAAGAAGCCAAGACCTCAACAATTATTTATAGAAACAGCCTGTATCTCTCCTATTAGTTAATTTCCCTTAAATTCCTTATGTAAGCACAGTTATCAAATTCAAGCTTCATTTGAGTCCATCTATAGGCGAAACACTTTTTTTCCATATAACTGCTACTGAAAATGTGTTTTCATTTGCAGACCTTCATTTGGCTCTGGGAGGAGAAGGAAACTCCTCATCTCAAATGGAAGGAACAACAAAGACCCTTAATGCCTTAACTAAAAACAACAATCCAGACCACATCACGCATCAGTCAGCGGGTGATGGAAGAGGACAGAGGGTCTCTCCCATGCCACTGGGGGCTAAGATCAAGATGCACAGCTGGGCCAGCCAGGAGGGGATCCCAGCACAGTGATGTCAGCATGGCTACCTCCAGGTTGTGCAGCATGCTGCTATTTTAACAGCTGCCTAGAGGTGGCATCTCCCCAAAACGAAGCCATTTCTGCATCACCTTCCTGTGCCTGGGTGGGCTGCTTTCAGCTGCAGGCTCACTGCGGCAGCAGTATTTTGCTTGCAACCCAATACATAGAAATGTTAATAGGGTGTCTGAAGAGACTTTTTAGTTGCGAGCAGCATGTTGTGCTTCCTAGTTGAAAGCACACCAGTGCACCCATAAAAGTAATATAATCTCGGGAGCAGAAGGAGCGCTGTTGGAAGGATTGCTTAGAGCCAAGTAGTTTCCTGCTGTATTTCCTCAGGAAAAGCCCCCAGGATGGCTGTGCAAGAGCTACTGAGCTGGCTGCTGGGCTCCGTCCAGCTCTCATCAAGACTCTCCTGGGTCCCCTCTGCTTTCCTGGGTGCCTCTCAGATTCTGCTCAGCACCTCCACAAAATGGGGAGGCTGCACCCTGCCCAATTATTATTATGATGGCTACCATCTTAACTGTATGTCCATTCTCTTTAAAGCACAGCTTTGGGAATACAAGGTCTGCATTCAGTTCTGGTCCCGACACCAGATCTTTCAGTATAACCTTAGGAAGGAAATTACGTATATGCAAACTCCAGTTCCTGTTGTGCAAAATGAGGAGCATTCTGCTTTATCTGTCAGCTCAGTGAGCAGGGCTGGATGGATATGCACACACCAAATAAATGGCAGTGTGTTCCTCCACATGTCACCACCATACAAGTGAAGGTTGTTCTTTGGGGCATCTGTTGTTACAGGGCATCCAGCTACTGCTTAGCCTAAACATCATATATGCTTGTCTGTAGACTCACCATTTGTATGCTCTCTTTTACAGTCTCCATAAAAGCAAGCAAAAAAAAGATGCAGAAAGAATATCCTGCCTTGCTAATACACTCAAGCAAACCCATTAAGATATCTCTGACTGTGGTCTAAAACCAAGGGAACAGGCTGATAGTGCAGTGCTGCTCTTTTCTCTGATGTCCAGACTTCCTGTGCCATGCTTTCCCCTGTGAGACCTACTGCAAGAACAAGAGTATTACTTATGGTCACCTAGCAATGTAACTAGGTCTTAGGGGAATCTGCAGCCTGCCTATCATGTGGAGCTCTAGCCCAGAGCATCTGTTAACCCACCCATGCAGATCAGCAGAGTGTGAGGGAAGCTTGCATGTGGGGAATGGAGGGCAGTCGAGTCCCAGAGGTTGAGTTCTTTAACCCTGGATGAATCAGTTCACAAAATCATGCACAAAATCATGCACAAAAGCTGGATTCTGGCTGGGGAAAACTCAGAATTGTACTGCAGGATAAATAAGGAAGGATAAAAATGAGAGCATTTGTCCACAGCAAAAGTGCCAGACTCCATCAGACAAGATTTAGTTTCCCAAGAGTGTTAAAAAACACTCCTGCTTATGCCATCCATCGTCACTCTGCCATACCCAGACATTATTTCTGTGAGAAACCGTGATGCGCTTCCAACGCCTTCTGAACTGGCAATGCCTGTTTCAGACAAGATGGATAGGATATAAGGAGAGAGAAAGCTGCAGGACACATCCCTAGTCAGACTGCAGCTCCAGAACTTGCACGTCTCCATCAAACACAGTGGAATTACTCCAGTTCACATCATCTGACAAACTGAATCAGATCTGCATTTCTCTACTCTCAGATGATAACATTTGGATGGGATCTTACAACAGGAATACAAACAGCTCAGGTCACTAAAACCTTGAAACAAACATCCCCTGTCCTTTGGTGGAGAAAGTATTTATGCTGTGCAGCCTTTAGGGTGGTTCAGGAGCACTGGTGCGGAACCAAAATCCATAAGTTTAGATGGAGTGAATAAATCTGCAGCTCGCCAAGTTGGAAAGGAAAAAAAGGCATATTTGTTTTGTGTATGAATAAAGTTTTCCTTCCAACCTTTGCTCCACTAGGCTGCAATTCTGCGAAGTATGGAGAATTGTTGCAATGGGAGCAGAGGGCATTCAGCAAGGCTCAATGCTGTACTTCTGCATGAATTAACAGAAACTCGGTGTTCTGTAAACCTTATTTGACTGTAAGTTGAGCCTCTTAATTGAGAAGCCTGATTAAGAGAACCTTAGAAATCAACTGTTGAGCCTCCATTCAAAATGACGTTTTGCCCTGTTTCCATTGAAAATTAGTCCAGGTGCCATACTGTCTCTGCTCTGCATGAAAGCTGTGGGCTGCAGTGATAAGGAGCACACAGGGAGTGTGATGGCTGTACAAGATTCAGGTGCCAGCACTACTTATGTCCGAGGTGCATCCCAGCTTTTTAACCATGTGCAGCTCAAAATGTTCCTGACCCATCTCTTTGAGGAGCCACGCTCACCTGAGCCAGTCAAATCCTATCCTCCCCGCAGCGAGTTTCTCACTCCACCAGTTACTGTGAGCTAGAAGAACAAACACTCATGACCTCAGATTAAGAAATCTATTCATTGTTCTCTCACAGAGATTTTTTTTCCACTATTCTGCCTTGCTACTAAGGAGTTGGTCACTCCTGTTTTATGGTAAGGGGGATGCATCACCACCTGAATCAAGACCTGCAATCTAAACGACCTACATGGAGCTTCTAATTCTCTTCCTACTCATTCCAGCCCTCCAGGAGAAGAGCAGGCTGTGGTGAAACCAGGAGAGCAGGACAGAGAAGAGACAAGGAGTAACTGCCCTCCTCTCCCATGGATGGTGGATGGGTCACAGCAAGGGCTGAGCAGGAGTGCTCTCTGTCCATTTATGGGTTTAGAGGGAAATAGATATCAAGCATAAAGGCTTGTGTGCTTAGAAGGTTGTGAAACTCTTTACTTTTGTTAAAGTGCTCTCTAAGCAGCATTGCTGTGCATTATGCTCTGCAAAGAGTCAGACGCTTTTTTTGTTGTGCTTCACACTGGCTATTAAGAGATATATTACAAGCTTCCAGCTCATTGTATGAAGTCATTTCAGTATTCTTCAGAGGAAACCGATGCCTTTTCAACAAATAAACAGGAAAAAAAAAAAAAAAAGAGTTCTCTTTTCTTCCTGGCATTGTTGCTGGCAATGACAAGGACTTCCAGCTCTCCAACAAAGCTGCTCCAGGTGGGATCCTCAAGCAATATGCACAGGATCAGATCATTGCCTTCAATAAAGCATAACTAGATTGCACCAGCTTGGGATTTGGCCCAACATATCCAAGCCCATTTCAGCTCTCTGTCATGTTTGCTCACAATTAACTCAGCTGAGCTGTGGTCTGCTTGCTTATTTTTCATCTCTCTGACCTTCTTTGGAAGAGATGATAACAGCTCACGTCCTTGAGAGCCAATAGTTTCCTTTGCATCAAAGCGAGAAGCAAGGTCAAGATCCAGCTGCTGCTAAATGATAAGTTTTAAAACAAAATCTTGTGGTGGAGACTAAGCTGATCTGCAGCGGGCTCTTCTTTAGGGACAGGTCAGAGGAGTGGGATGAGAAAGGATCCTCACACCTTCTACTGCTTTGAGAACACTAAACACAACAGTGCCTGATGAAAGAGATGGTGGGTCTGATCACAGGCTGGTGGTTGTTCACAGGAACTGATATCATTCCTATGACCTTAAAAAGGCACCAGCTGGAGGGACCTGCTAGAGAGCAGGCACAGCACACTGCTCCTGATTATACCTGTTCCTCTGACACATCCCTACATCTGTAGCTCACATGGGGTTGAAGCAACCTTCCCCTTCTCCACCGGCGTCTTCTGATACTCGCCCAAGTGCAGAGATGGTTCCTGTCCCCTCCAACCTTGGAAACGAACCTGATGGTTTCAATGGGGGCATCTACAGAGAAGAAAGCCAAAGGGATTTCAGGGAGTGGTGAGCAGCACAGCTTTCATCGAGTCTCCACCTTTTTCAGTGGTCTGTGGCCACAACTTGAAACGCTGCCTCCTGAGCTGCTGCTGAAAGCCAGCTGTCTACCATTTATATTGTTAATTCATTAAAATCAGTCCTTTATCCTCTCAGGAAATCACGGCAGTCCTGCTTACTGGCAGACAATAACATTCGAGAGCTTGCTGCTGCAATCGCTGACAATATCAATTATTTAGTTTTCTGCCAATTCCTATTAGACTTTTCAGGCTAGAGAATTTACACTGTGTTATTGAATTAAAAAACAGCTAAAAGCTTTAGGGAATCCAAACTAATTAGCCGGCATTTGTAAACCCCTTTGTTCATGGTAATTTGTTTACAAGAGTAGCTCAACCTTTTAATTATGGGCACACTCATAGGCCACATACTGTACCCTTACAGGTGGGATTTTTTGTTTGGTGCAAGAAAGGCAAATATGGGGAAGCTAATTCTGCTTTAATGAGCTGTGATGACCCTGCTTGGCACTGGATGACCTAAAATACAAGCGCATTTATAATTATAGCTAAGAAAAAATAGCACTCCAAATGCTTTAAGTATGCCAGAAACCATTAGCATCCAATTGTGACCACAGTACAACCCCACAGCCCCCACTCACACTTGGTCTTCAGCCTTTTTTGTAGATCTCAGCTCAAGATATCTCTTCGCCCTTTTGCCTCTCCCCATCTATTTGAATTGTCCTTCTGCAGTGTTCTTGGAAGACGAATGGTTTAGGTTTATTAGGAAGAGGAGATGCCCCCACTTGGATGACGATTCTGTTATGCCAGTTTGCACTTCTAACTGTAGCATCAGGGAGCCTTCTCTGTCTGTGCTGGAAGGCAACGGCGCAAATCATGACCCTCCCTTCAAAATTTTACAGGTCCTCTCCCTCTGACATGAGAACAAGGTTTTAATTTTGGAAGAAATGCTAAGGTTCTTATTGGAAGTGAGTTTTTAGTCCAACACGTAGGAAGCAATAGCAAACTGTTTGGGCTCTCTTCTGATTGCTTTACTAGACTGAAGTATTGAGCAGAACTGTCCTATGGAATTGGGCAGAAGTGTTTGGGCTGTATCCCAGGAGTAGGTTTCCTGCCTGCAGTCTGCGACCATCTCTCCTTCTGCAGCAGCATATGGACATGTTAATGGAGTAGCCAAAGAACGTTTCCCAGCTGCATCTGCTTTCTTCAGATGGGCAAAGATCCTGAGAAGACCTAGTCAAAATCAAAAGTGAAAATCTTGACATTTGCCTTGACACTGAAGAGAAATTCTGAGTATCTTTATTTCTGGGGAAAGAGATGACAACAGAAGGGAAGGAAAGCAAAGTGAGATGTCTCTCAACAAGGGAATGGGAAGACTACAAATAAGTTCCCAGATCATTTTGAATAGTTCCAAGAAATTTTTTCATGCAAAATCTATCTTCAGGTTGTTGTTTTTTGTTGGTGGTGGTTTTTTTTAGGGATTTTTAAAAGCCTAAAACTGCATTATATGGGATATATCTGCATTTGGCATCCCTCAGCCTGATCTACTGTGCTGAAAACAGACTAATAACAGCCTTACCCCTTGGGATGAGCACAAAGCCATCTTCCCACTCAGTCCCAGTAATGGATGCTGAACTGCAGCAGCTCTGGTGATTCAAAGAGACACAGAGAGCAGCCTGTGGACAGCAAGGTCAAAACAGAGGATGGGTTAGATTGCTGTTTTCCCTCTCTCTTATTCTGTTTTCCAACCTGAACACTGCTCCTGGCTCATGTTCTATCCAATGTCTTTGAGGCACTTGGATGTCTGCACAGACAGCACCTTGCTAGGTCTCAGCATGTCCTCTGACAGCATTACATTCAGCTGTGTTTTAGGGCCAGCTGAACATCATGTTTCAGTAGGGCAGCTGATTTCATCTCTGTAGGAATTCTGTTATGAGGCTCAAATAGCACCGATAAAAATGGAGAAGGACATAAGTGTCCCTCAACCATCCAGGTCCTCCAGAATGCATTTAGTTAAAATATCATTAACTGTGCTGCATGTTTGACAAGAATGTATGACAGCACTAGCCATATGGAAAGCATAAATATTAAATACTGTATATTGCAGCCATTTGCAAGAAACTGCATTAATCCCTTGAAGGTTAATGAGAATTATTCATGTGCATCTGAGGGAAAGAAGTACTTCACTTTAGAAATGGAACAGCTTGACATGCCTGATATTTCACTTACCAATAAATACAAATGTGGAAAATGGATGGACATCTCAGCATCGTGCCTGAATGAGGGGCTCACCAAACAACTTGGAGGTTTCTTTTCTCAAATCAATATTTTACATCGTTAATATTTTCAGTTCCAGGAATCAGTGAAACAATAAATCCTGGCTGTTCGCAGATGGTTTGCCACTATGTAGATATGCCTGCAAGAGGGGAAACAGATGTCAAGGAGTCAAGACCAACCTGGTTTATTTAGTTAAGCCCTGGGAGTAAAAAGAGAGAATCGGTGTCAGAGTAGGGGCTGGTTTCAGACACGTGTAAAAGGAGAAAGAAAAGTGAGCCAGGATTACCCTCAATAGGCATGAGCTGCATCTGTCAGCACGGAGACTCATTGTGTTCACTGCATCTTCCCCAAAAACATCAACAGATTTCCAAAAAGAGTTGAAGCGACTAATAAATGTAATTGCTGGCAGTAATCACCATGAAAATTAGAAGAACCGTTTTGGAAACAGCTTTGTTACGGCCTGGTTTTAACTGAACCACCTGCATCAGTAGAACTGATGAAAACCTGGAATGATAAAATTTCTGTGATGAAAATAATCTGTTGCGAGTGAAATCCTCCTGCTGCTCGGGAAGCTGGTTGAAATTAGTGGATAGTCTTAATAGAATTAAGGTTTTGTTTCAAATAATGCCCTTTAATTTAAAATACTTTTCTCTTTTTTTCCACGTTGTATTTTTTCAAAATACAGTCACCATACACACACTGCATACTTTGTCAGATTCCAACCACTACTGTCCATGGCTCAAGGTATGTCCAAGGAAGGAGCTCTGAGCTCCAGCTCTGGCTGCTCGCTGAGCACCATCCTGCGGAACATGGGGTTGGCTCAGCAAATGAAAAAATAAACTGTGAGCAGAAGCCACACCTTCCAGAGCCTTCAGTGGAGTTGCTGGAGCAGATTTTTGGCTGATGTCAATGATGGAAGCTCCCGTGTCTCATGGAGTAGAGCTGGACAGGGGTGGAAGTTTCAGTTCTGCATGTGTAGCATTGAACACATGCTCCAAGTTTGCTCTGTTCAGCTGGATAGCAAAACAGGTCAATGTTAAATACAAAGAACAGCCAAAGGCATTGTCCTCACAAAAGTGCATAGGGAAGTGGTGCTGGCCCTGCTCTCACTGAGCTGGATGGACCCTGATAGCTTCAGTCTGCTGGAACTCTGCCTCTGCTGCCCCCACCATCCCCATGGCATGGGTCTGGACATGGCCAGTCTCCTTGAGGAAGCATACAAAATAGAGGCAATTTTGGCTAAACCCTGCTTGCGGGTCTGGTGACAAAGCCAAGGAAAGGGATCTGTGGTCAGAGTGAATCGGGGACAGCCAGAAATAGGGTCAGGGGAGCAGGAGTGAGGCTGAGCCAACAGAGCATGTGCGGTGCTGCATCTGAGCACAAGGAGAACTGGCAGAAGGGTCAGTGCATGTCATGCATTCTTTAAGTTGTTGCTCTCAGATGCCCTGATTCCCAGCCCCGGTGCTTCAGAAGCAGTCTGTGTGCACCAAGCCCACAGTGCAGGCAGCAGGCATCCCCCTGCAGTGCAGTGCAGGCACTGGGGGGGATGGGGGGGGTTCTGGGGGAAGCAGTGCTCTGCCAGCAGCATCCTGCCCTATTTTCTGCACCAGAGCAGCTCCATGCTGCTGTGCAGCGATGCGTGTGGGCCAGCAGCAATTGCACACACAGCCAGCAACTGGTTCTGGGGAAACCTCGCGGCACCAAGCACTGATCCAACACAGATTCAGTCTTGTGCTTATCATGAGCTGGACTTCTGAGGCATTAATGTGCTCGATTCCTTGCGCTGTGCCTCAAGGTCGAGAAAACAGCTGAGTGAGAATGTTTTGTGTTAGGAGTAAGCTGCTTCTAAAGGGCTGGCGAAAGGATGTTTGGATAAGTAGTTGATCAATTTGTACGGATTATTACGAGGTCAGTAGATGCACAGGTTGGTTATGAACACCTAACGATAACAACAACTGATTCCCATACAAGCATTCGATATAACATATATTTATCACCTCCATAATACTACCACTAAATAAAAATCTCACGAATGTGAATCTCCTCTCAAAGGATGTTAATCCCTGGGACTGGGGCTTACTGAGCCCCATGGAGCTGCCTAGAGGGGATCCAGCATGAAATATGCCCCATTGTGAAGCAGTTTCTCCTTCTCGAGCATCTCACTGCCCAGCAATCTGGCAGCCTGCAAATTCCAGCAGAAGAGTTTTGCTCTGTTTTCATTGTTAGACATAGCACACAATCACTGTAAACCATTCGAAGGAAAACACAGCTGGTGATTCTGGACTATGTTATATTTTTATTCTGAGTCATTTACCACCTCTCTTAAATAATCCCAGAAGCCTCCACAGGGATTTACTTTTACGGCACTGGATCGCACAGGAGTGTGTCTGTCTCCAGCCCTTTCCTCCCATTTTTCAATTTCCATTCTGGCCTGCATCCACCACGGGAGGGAATGTGCTTCAAGTCACTCAGAGGAACCCTGCAGGGCTCTGGGACCCATTCACAGCTGATAGAAACCAGAGCGGGTCCAGTGACTTCAGGCAGCCACAGCACAAACAGCCAGGCAGGAACGCTGCCTCCAAGCTCCCCATAAATCACTGGCACCAACCACTGTAGCTTTCTTGAAAGTACCATCTGAAATTTTTAAATACATTTAAATGTATTTTGAAGTCTTAAAAGTGGATGCCCTACGTTGAGGTGTACAAGGCCAGGTTGGATGGGGCCCTGGACACTTGATCAGGTGCCTGATGTAGTGGTTGGCAGCCCTTCCCATGGCAGGGGGGTTGGAACTGAATGGTCTTTGAGGTCCCTTCCAGCTCGAGCCTTTCTGTGATTCTGTATCTTATAACTGTTCACTTGTTCAAATCTGTGCTGCAGCCAACCGCTGCAAAGGAAAATGGCTCACTGAATACTGAAGGCAAGTTATCTAAAATCAGGTGTGACACTGCACGTACAGCTCCTGTAACTCTGTAAATACCTCTGCAGTTCTGAGCTCCTCGGCTGCCATCTTTGCTGGGCTACACCAAGCAGGTTTGCAGCATCAACCTGAAATACATCAGTATGCT
This sequence comes from Meleagris gallopavo, assembly GCF_905368555.1. Lineage (NCBI taxonomy): Eukaryota > Metazoa > Chordata > Aves > Galliformes > Phasianidae > Meleagris > Meleagris gallopavo. The sequence goes on from NC_139424.1 coordinate 2,190,065, forward strand.
GGTGCTATTGCTCTGTAGTGGCTTTTCACATCAGACATACCAGATCCACTGCATCCTGCTATATCCTTTGTCTTAGATTCAGCTAGGATGGAATTGTTTTCTTCAGGGTGTCTGGTACAATGCTATGTTTTGGTTCTAGGAGAAAAACAATGTTGATAACACACTGATGCTAATAGTTGTCGCTAAGGACTGTTGCACAGAGCCAAGGCCATTCTCAGAGAAGGGCCCAAGGAACTGGGAGGGGACTGAGTTGGAACAGCTGGCTTAAACTGGCCAAAAGGATGTTCCATAACATATAGCATGATGTGGAAGGAGTTTTGAAGGGAGTGGGAGTGCATCTTGATCTCTTCTGCTGCTTGGGGCCAACTGGGCATCGGTTGCTGGGTGATGAGCAATTGCTTGTGCATTACTTGTTATATACACTCTTATATATATATCCATATGTAGTCATAAATCCTACCCTTTTCCTTTTTACTATATTAGTAAATAATTTTATCTCAACCCACGAGTTCTACTTTTTTTTCCCCCCAATTCCCTCCCCCATCCCATCGGGAAGGAGGTGGTGAGCAAATGACTCTGTGCTGCTGAGCCACCAGACAGGTTAAACCACAACATCCTGGTGCTCCATGAATCCAGAAAATACTTGCTTTGCCTAAAATTCCTCTGGAAACCCACAGACAGGGAAAAAGAAATGAAAGCAAAGCCAATTCATTCCCCCTTCTCTGCTCTACTGCACAACGATGCTTGTCAGGTTGCTCACCTAGCATGAGCCACGCAATCACAGCAAACCTGGGGAGAAGGTGAACTTTCCACAGCTGTTCAATATCTGTGCTGAGAACAACCGACCCAGAAAGTGAGATTTCTCACCTCGGCTGTGCTGTGTCCCTTTTGGAGGAACAGGAGCAAGCAGGGAGTCATTGCACCATTCAATCTCTCCCAGGCTTTTGCACGAGGCTCTGCTAAAAGGTGGATGCTCCCTTTATAGGCTTAGGATTTTCTTGACTACAAGTTGTTTGCTCTCAAAATTAACCTCCAGAGATACTGAACAGTTGTGAGTTGTTAAGTAGGTTCACCCTGTAAGCCACTAGAGAAACATCCCTTTTAGTTACTATGCAAGTTGGACTCTCGCTGGGAAGCTAGTAGTTATCTCTCCTCTGTTTTTTCTGTATACCCCAAATGCCATCCTCTAATTTTCCAGATGATTAAAGCTTGCATTTCACTTTGGGGAAAGAACAACTCCAAGAACCTGTGCAGTTAAAATTCAGGAAGGCACAGCTCTTCTCTTCTCCGGGAGACATTTTGAGCGCTGCTCACAATTACAGCAATTGGTCCCTTTACATAAGTAAAGCAATTCTTTATGGCAAATTAGCTTCTTCTTAATGAAGACCTGTTATTTTCAGTAAGTCAGCGTTTTTGGTGGGGAGATTTAATAAACTTTATTCTTCTTCCCCTCATTGTGATAAGCAAATTTAATTTTACTTGTATTATTAATAATACTAGGCATCTCTTGAACAGCCTTCTATGGCTATACCTGTGTATCACCAACCATCCCCAGGCTGGCAGCCAGAATGAGGCCAAGCCAACAAAGAGAACGTACTCCTCCTTGTGCAAACTGGGGAGGAAAGAGCTTCTTATGCTACTGCTTTAGGAAAGTGTCACAGAGTTTACCCTAAAATAGGTTATCTTCTGGAGAAGATGAGATCATAGAACCACCATAGAACAATCATAGAACCACAGAATGGCCTGGATTGAAAAGGACACAATGACCATCTAGATCCAACCCCCTGCTATGTGCAGGGTCACCAACCAGCAGACCAGGCTGCCCAGAGCCACATCCAGCCTGGCCTTGAATGCCTCCAGGGATGGGGCATCCACAACCCCCTTCTGCAACTTGTTCCAGTTTAAAACCATTCCCCCTTATCCTATCACTATCCACCCTCATAAACAGCCGTTCCCCCCGCTATTTATAAACTCCTTTCAAGTACTGGAAGGCCACAATGAGGTCTCCCCGGAGCCTTCACTTCTCCAAGCTAAACAAGCCCAGTTCCCTCAATCCTTCCTCATAGGAGACGTGCTCCAGCCTTCTGATCATCTTAGAGGCCCTCCTCTGGACCCACTCCAGGAGCTCCGCGTCCTTCCTGTGCTGGGGATGGCTTCAGCCCTGGCCCTGTTTCTTGGCAATTCAAAAATCCAGGGGAAATTCTATACCCACTTATACTGCATGTTAGGATAATGGCTGAAATCCTCCTTTTACAGAATGATAATATCTGCAGAATCCGAGAAAATCTTTTCCTCCTTCCCTTACCAACCTATCTACACCCCGGAGTTTCAGAAGTAAGCAAAAGCTTTTCAGTCACTTTGTGCATAAGAACAAGAGAAGCTGGGAATGTATCAGTGCTTCCCTTTGCAGAGAGAAGAGACGTTCTGACACAGCACCCTTCATTTCTCCTGGACATGCTCTCTCCTCTAAGTGGTACTGACACACACATGGTGTTCTCCTTACCGCGCGGTTCCTAGTCATGCCTTACTGGCTCATTTGGTCCAAACACGATAAATCAATTTCCATCCAATTAGGTTACGCCTGAAGAATTAATTTGCTACACTTTAGACTGTAGTATTTTGTATGTTCCTAAATGCAATTAGAAAACTTTAATTTAATCTTACATGCCCAATATGATCAGCTGGTACATAAGACAATCCAGTTGCGGCTTGTACAGCATACGATTGTAGCTGTAATTGATTAAAATTGCTTTTGCAAGTGTGTCTTGATGTCATGCCTAACTCGATTTGCTTTGGGTCTTACTCCTTGCAAGCATATCACATCAGAAACTTTCTGTGTATGAGCAGTGCATGAAAGCCTGCAGGATTTATTAGCACAAGTAGGCAGGTCCAACGCTTGTTGGCCCAAACCATTCATCTGCCATAGGTATCCAGACACTGTTGTGATTGGAACTAGCTTAAGATCTAGCAGTCTCTTACAAGAGAGTGGTGAGGTGCTGGAACAAGCTGCCCAGGGGGGCTGTGGATGCCCTATCCCTGGAGGTGTTCAAGACCAGGTTGAATGGAGCCCTAGCAGCTTGGTCTAGTACCAGATCCAGAGGTTGATTCTGTGGCAGGGGGGTTGGAATTGATGATCCTTGAGGTCCCTTCCAACCCAAGCCATTCTATGATTCCATTCTACGATTCTATGATTTCACTGCTTGAAAATATTTCACAAAAAAAGCCCCATTGCTTCAAAACATTTCAACAACAAAACATCTGCTTAGCTCAGTCGAAAAAAAAGACTGGTTCAGAAAAACACAGTTTCTTATTTTCAGAAGTGGGCTACAGTGTGAAACTTGACTGTAACTGGACATGACAGAATCCTAAAGCCTTCAGTTTTATTCACTCACTCCCGGAAAGTGTTTATATTTGAAATCATGGTGAGATAACATGAGTTAAAGGCACAAGCTCTCACCTTTCAATATATAACGGATTGTTCCCTGGATAATACCAGGGCTTGTCAGAAATATATAACATGGACACTGATTTTCCACAGCATGCAGTTCTCACTGTGTCAGTGGGAAGGAGACTTTCAGATAGGTGGGAAAAAAGCAGAAGAGACAACCTGGGACTATTTTGTGCCATGCAAGTGATGATGTCTGTAAGATTGGTCACGATTTATTTCCTCGATTTTGTTAAGAACAGAAGCTGGAAGGCAATTTCTTTTGCATATGTACAATATACCTTAAAAGACAGGAGGCTTATAAAGTATTAGACAGTGCAATGAGATGTTAAATGACATAATGAATGCTTGTGCTTTGGAAGACAGGTCGGTACAATTTGGGACAGAGGATAAAAACATAACCCAACCTCAGAATGGCCCAGAATCGGGGTCCTCCTGTTAACCTAGCTGCTGATCTGGTAAACATACACACAGTGTTTCTATCAGCTGCTACACTGCATTCTGAAAAAGGAAAAAGGAGATGTTAAAATGGCAATGATTTTCTGTCTAAGCTTCATATGTTTTCTACAAGCAAAAGTAGCAAAAGAGCATTGTTAGCCTCCTTCATTCCCTATTAGACTGTCTCAGATGGGCACATTGGCAGGGGAATAGTCAAAAAATGAAGGCTCTTACAAAGACATCAGTGTTTATGTTAAATTGGCAACACTTGCACCCAGACCTTGGTAAGGACCACGCATCGTCTTCTCCATCACCCTTAAGCACCCATCTCTGCAGCTGCTCTGGTGCAGTTCACCCATCTGTAGCATGGGAACTGCAGCCATGTTTCCCAGCCTGGCCCTATGCTTCCCTCCTGCTGAAAGCTGCCCATAGCAGCCTCGGGCCATTCATACTTTGTAGCTTCGTGGACTACTTTTTGGCCCAGTGCACTCACCAGTCTCTCTTACTCAGCTGTGCCAAACAGAAGCGTGTATATTTGTTAGAATAAACTCTTGCTCTCATCACGATGAAACTCTTCATGTCATGAAATTCTATTCAGACATTTTTCCCATCCCTAAGCTCTCCCAGTCCTCCTGTGTGATATCTCCTGCCTTCAGGATATTGCTCTGCTCAATGCTTCTGCTGCTGTTGGATCGCTGCTGCCCACTCCACCCTTGCATCACCATTTGGTTCACAGCTACTTTTTGGACAAGTCAATAGTTAAAACACAAACCCCAGCATCAACCCTTGATAGGATTTAATTTGTAATCTCCCTTTTTTGTTCACTTGCTCAGTGTACCTACGTGGGTACGTAACATCTCGCCTTGTTTTATCACATCTTCTGCTGGAATTCAGGCAGAATATGTCTACTGAGAAGCAGCTGCCTAGCCAAAATCTGCTACTGAAGGCCAGAATATCTGCCCTTGGGAGAGCGATGTTTCTTTCTATTCTGATGATTAACCTCATTTCCTTCAAAACAAGCTCAAAATCCAAAATTATTTGCTTCCATTTCAATTTCATGCTGGTAGGATGGTGCAACCTTCCTACTGCCCCACTCACATGTAACACAAAAGCCTTGGACAGCTTTGGGTGCATCTGCTCACACCACAACCAGTTGTCCAAAGTGCAGAATAAGTGTCAAAAAAGAATAGTTTAGGCCTGTTCTCCCCTGTGCAGAATAAACAAAGAATGGATATGCTGGGAGAAAAAATAAAGGGGGAAAAAAGGCTGAGTGTGACAGCAATATTTAAAGGTTCCATCCAGCAAAGTGTGTAAGCATTTGCTTAATGGTGAGCCCTGCATGTAATTGTGCTGGAGCATCTTGTTGGACTCTCCAGAGATGGATGAGCCCAGTGATGCTTGAGGCCAGCTTCCTGGTGCTAAGAATGGAGTGTGCTACCAGCATGCTCTGCAGGACTGGGACAACCTCCCTTCAGCTCCTTTTTAATATAGTGGGTGTTAATATATCAGGTGTTCCAAATTGTACTTCTAAAATATTCATTTTCCTGAATATTATATTTCTAGTCATATTATTTAAATGTATCAGGAAAGCTTCAACTAAATCTTTTAATCCCATTTGATCTACAAACAGAGCAGCGACATGACAGGTTGGATTAATGCATTTGGCATTTGTGAAATTATAAACCTCACACGGCAAATAGACAGCAACTGCTGCTGCTCTTTCCCTTCTGCCTTTGTAACACCAGGCTAAACTAAAATAAACCCTTCCCTACATCTACATTTGATTGAAAGATAGACATGCAGGAAAGGGTGAAGTATCCTAAGTGATGGGCTCAGTGGGATATTGAATTTATGTCTACGCTTTGATGCTTCTGGGTTTCGTTTTCTGCTCCTGAGTAGAATTAATTCTGTTCCCCACAGGAACCGATTTGGTATTCTACATAAAGCCCCACATTTTATTGTTTTATATCCAGCTTTCAGGGAAAGGCGAGAGGTCAAGGGGAGACAGGAGGAATGAAAGGTGGAAAGGAAACCTTTTACAGCCCAAATGCCGTTAAGACCTTTTTAAATATACTAAGATCCATTTTGTCTGTCTTCATTAAAAAAAAAAAAAAAAAGACAAGAGCTCTTTTAAAGGGGCCCTGAATCCTCATTTCCAATTCCATGTCTTTCCTGACAACCCTTTACCTCACGTTTTTGACAGCTGCACCACTGACAGCATCACTTCTCCTCCTGTGCTCCGCAGCCGGAGCCAGCACTGAGCCAGCCTGCTCCCTGTGGGACCAATCCTGCTTCTCCAAACCCAATGGGCAGAATTCCCATGGCTGTGACCCCCAGCTCCTGTGCTGACTGCAGTGATGCGGGTGAGCAGCTTTGGAGAGCCCGGAGCCAAGAGGGTGCTGCCAGGTCTGGATGCTGCCTCTCGTTGGCATTCTGAGAGCTGCCTCCATGGCATGGAGGGATTCTTCAAAAAGCAAATGTGTATGTGGGACAAAGCAGTGATAGGGAACAAAAGAAAGGAAAGGGTAATGCTGTAACCCAGAGGGCTTTGCCTGAAAGTTTCCTATAGCCAGCTCAAAACATGATGCCACTCCAGAGTTGCATTGGTCTGAATGTTAAGCTGATGGTCAGCTATGTCATGTAAATATCCACGTTTCCAGACACACAACTACTCCTGACCTGGCAACTACACCAAACCAGAGTTATTCTTAGTCCAGTGATGTGTCTGAGTGGTGTGGAGCCATGTTTCACATTTTCTTACCGACAAGATTCCAACTGCACAAATTAAGGTTGGAAAAGACCTCAAAGATCATCTAGTTCAGCTGTCAAGTCAGAAGAGAAGTGCTGAACCCCAGAATGGCATCTTTACACAGCTCCACATCCATGGATCTGCAGTCCTGGGCAAGGGGACAAGAAGCAATGCTGTTCCCAGGACTGACCCTTCCTTCCCTAGTTGCACCTACAGCAGTCCTGGATGCTTACATGAAGCCCACACTGCTTTAATATCAGGGCTCTGGATGGCTTTACTGCAGCCCAGCTTACAGCCTGCAACGTGCAAATGACTCTCTACTGTTCTGGCACTAATAGTGTCAAATGGCATTAATTAAAACAAAATGCTTATGAAACAGGCTAGATTCATCAACAATAAGTGAGGAGTTTTTCTTTTTCTCTTTTTTTTCTCTCTCTCTCTCTCTCTTTTTTTTTTTTTTTTTTTTTTTTTTGGAGAATTTTAATGAATAAACAGCAATTCCTATTCATTATTTATCTACTTCTGAATTTTAATGAATAGTTCCCAGCGCTCATTAACAAATCTCTGTATTTATGGAAAACTGGCACTTCATAAATATCAAATCGTGCTATTTTATGTGCTGGTTTTATATAAATATAGAAATTCTGTAATTATCACTCGAACTGATCATTAAAATTCAAAAGCAGATAAATAAGCGGAAGCTTTCTGCCTCAGCATTCAGATAAAACATCTTTTTTTCTGTTCCCTCCGTGGTTCCCTGTCTCCCCCCATGCCATGCCCTGTGCTCAGACTGGCTTTGCAGGTAGCTCCTATCTGCAGGGCTGGTTGGGGCTTGTGCTCACTGCCAGCAGCGCAGGGCTCTTTTGTTCATCTGTGTTGGCATTTTCTCAGCCTCATTTCCCCATTGCCAGAATCCTGGCTGGCATTCTCATTCTACACCAATCCGCCCTTTTTTCCCCTGACGTGGTTATTGACTTTTGTATGACTACAGCACGAACCATTAGCTATTTTATGCAAATCCCTGTGTTGAATGAAATCCGTGTCAAGTCCACAAAATCGAATTCCAGCTTGCCATGCAGTGTAACTGCATAAAGATGCCTTTGTTACACACAGCTGGGAGGAAAACCAATCCGATCCCATCCAAACCAAAGTAAATCAGCGCAATCCATGCTTCATAAGGTCGTTCTCCTCTTTGAAGCACAGAGCAAGCCATGGTCTGAGCTTGGTCTGAATTAAAAGCTGAAGCATCACTAGTGCAGTCCAGGAAATAAAATTTCTATCTTTTTTTTTTTTAGGTTAGCACTTATTCCAGCATCAATTATCCATGTGAAGACAATTATACTAGCATTGAAGAAACACTTCAGCAACACTCTGGTAACCTGCTCTTAAGCTGGCTTCGTATCAAGCTGCATGCAGCCAAGTCCACAGGAAATGACAGATGCATGGTGACATTCCTGTTCCATAGGAAAATGAGCTAAGGTGAAGAGGAAAGAAAGATGCATCAGTGTAGTGGAAATGCTAAGTTATGGCCTGAAACAGTGATGGAGCCTGGTGGGAAGGCAGGACCAACCCAGGGAAGCTCAGGTGCATGCAATGCAACTGAGTGACTGGAAGGGGTGGAGCCAGGATCCACCCCTTCCCAGATCTTATTTAAGGGCTGCCAATGGAGGTGAGGGCATCTTTTCCTGGAGATCCCTGCCTACTTGAGGCCTTCCAAAGGTGAGCAACTTTTTTTTTTTTTTTTCTTCTTCATTTCTATATCTGCTGCTGCGTTTGGGCTTGCCCTCATTTGCTGCAGACAAAGACTTTGCTGCCTTGTTATTATTGCAGTACTTTCTGTCCCATTATAGTGTTACAGCTGTGGTCACAGAGGGGCTCAGGGAGGCAGTGCCATGGAGGAAGAGCACACAGGTGGTATTCAGAACACAGGCAAAACTGTGACTCTTATAAAGCAAAGCATACTGAACCTAGAAAACCCCAGCAGATAACGCAGACTGATATATTATCAGGGCAAGGCAGCAGTCTTTTTGTGGTAAAGGTTATTCTCCTAAATACTAGGCTAGTGAAAGCAATTGCATTTAAGGTCAGGGAAATCTGTCTGCTTCTTGATTGCATCAAGCCATGAAACCAAAGGTTCCCCAGGATCCACCTCTATCTCTGGAGAAGTGTGTGTGCATTTTTTCTTAGCCATGCTTTAAGTCATATAAGCATGGCACAATATCCTTACCACAATGGCTGGAAGTAGTTGTGATGATTGTCAAAAAAGGTTCAACTAGATGCAGTAGCCATATCTCCTACCAGATGTATTTATTTTTTTTTTCTTTTGCTCAAGAATCCTATTCTTCTGAGGCTTTGCACACCAATGTATCTGTAACAAAATAGACTTTGGATCTCAAAGTCTATGGCATGTTCAGAGCACCAGACCATTTATCAGGTTTGCCATGGGAAAGCTCCCTTCCAGTTTCCTGACCAGACTGAATAGCTTCATGATGGCTTAGTCCAAAACTTCCTTTGTCCCCAAAGTCAGACCAATGCTGTAACACCCAGTTACACCACCTGTGATAAGAAGGCATGCTCTTAAAATCCATTTCAACTGTAGAACCGTATAAATTAAAGAAAGCATAGTCTGATGTGGTTTAGGACCAGCTCTTTTTGCTGTTAGCATGAAGGAAGGTGAGTGGTACAACAGCTCTCCTTTGCTTTACTTAAGTTTTGCCTGCTCTGACGCTGCAAGCATCCAGCAGCAGGAAGAGTGTGTTTAGTCTGTGATGCTATGGCACCTCACATGATGAGGCTCCACTTCATCACTGCAGGCCCGCAAATAAAGATAAGACAAAGAGCATGATTGATTAGCTATGGCACTTCCCTCCAGCCATTAGAAGCAGGTTGTAAAACCGTCTGGTTTGTCCCTGGGAGAAATCACTGAGATCCCTGTGCAAATGCAGACCTCATCTCCCAGGATGGCAGCTATCCCATCAAGGAATGCTGCAACCAGCTGTTTCCAAAGGGGACAAAAAGAAAAAAGAGGGGGGGGGGGGGGGGGAAAAAAAACCTCTCACTTAGTTTTCCCTTATCTCTTTAGTAGTTTTGAACTCCAGCTCCGCTTTTTCGCTCTGACTCTTTTTCCATTGTGCTGAGCTTCTCCACAGCGCTGGCAGCTGCTATTCAGAGAGTCTGCAAGGCAGCTGAAGGCTGAAGGTTTCATTAGAGCAAAGCCCTCCTAATGTTGTGCATTGTGCATGGTTCAGCAGTGCAGTCATTAATCCTCTCCCACTGCTCCCTGCCACCCCTGGGGGAGGTTCTACTCCAGGAGGCATATTCCCTCAGCCTGTCATGTTGAGAGCCAGAAGCTCTTGAATTATTTTTGAATTTATTGTCACAGTTGCAGCAGAAACATTTGACTTTTCTGTCTAAATCAATACTGGGTTCCTTCCTCTTTTTTTTCTTTTTTTTTTTTTTTCTTCTTAAGGACATATGCCTGCACAACTGCTTCACTGCCAGGCTCTTCAAAAGCACGAGCGGAGTAAGAGATGTACTGAGTTGCCACCAGAAGGATCCAACGTCTTTCAATGGCCCAGCCACAACTGGGTCACTCTTGTGCTATTCAGCCCCAGTTCCCCTCTATTCCAGGTTTGATGTTGACCTACTTTCCCATGCTGTAATTCACTAATATTCCCCTCAGCATCCAGATAATAAAGTGAGAGGAAAAAAACCCAAATCCGACTTGCACCAAGCAATTATTTTCACATCCATCTGTATTCACTGTGTTAGTGCCAGGGTTTTGTTAATGCACAAAAGAGGATAATGAGATCACTTTTTAATTCTCCATCTTCTTCCATCTGAAGCTCTGGAAAGCACTGGGGAAGAGCTGCCACGTTTCACCAAGTCAGTGCTTCAAACCAGCATACCTGATAGCACACACAGACACATGCTTAAAGGCAGGTGCAAGGAATAAGTGGGTAAATAAAGAAAGGAATGAAAACCCCAATGTAGAGCATTTGATATGGTTTCAGTAACACCTCAGGTAATTTGTCTCCTTTTACAAATACCAATTTTCAACAGTGGAGTTTGGGTAACCCTCAGCCAAAGCCAGCAAGAGGTGGGGAAGGTGAAGCTCTCAGCTGCATGTACTGCTGAGCAGGGCTATGCAGGAATGCTCCTCCAGCTACAGAGCCAGCATTGCACCAAGAACAGCCCGGCTGCATGCAGTGCAGGGATGGGGACTGATGGCTGTGGGGGCAACAGAGGTGACAGCGATCAGCCAGTCTGAGTTCAGCCACACCAGATGGCCCAGAGCTCCTGGCATCCTGGTTGCCTTCTACTCTATGTTCTATTGCACATTAGAGGAAAGAATAAAGACCTCAATGCTTAATGATGATTTCTGAGGTGAGAATGTAGTATGCTACTAGGCTGGGGCTTTTTCTGCCTTTCGGGGTTCTTATCTTCAGTAGTTAACTGGCTTATGCTCTCTCCAGTGACACATGGAGGCATGTCCTCACCATCTCCTGTACAGAGATCCCTCTGCACATCCAGGAGATGCATGGGATCATATGTGCCCATGTGGGTGTGATTTGCTATGTGTATGTACCTGGAGCAGCCACTTCAAGCACTTTCACTGCTTCTGAAAGAGAAGCAGTGGAGTTCTGAGTTATGGCAAGACCCAGACTCAGGGGGAATGTGGGAATCAGTTTTAAACTGCATGTTTTTGCAACACAGACTAATTAGGACTTCAGCAGGACAAGCATGAACAGTCAGAGGACACTGGCTATGATTACATCAGAAGACTGAAGGATGCACACAATCTCCCTGCTGTCAAGCCACAAAGCAGGAATTCCCAAATGATGTCAGAGTAAGGTCTGCTCAGTACGAGAAGCCTTTGACATGGAAGCAGAAGTTTTCCAAGCTGTACTTTGAATTGTGGTGGAGTTTGGCTAATAAAACTGCTTTTCATCCAGAGAGTCCCTAGATAAGCCTAACACAGCTGGATATATCTAGATTAACTTCCTGAATCAGGCCAGATGTTGGTTCATGTTCTCCATTTACCACTGAAGAAAGCTCAGTGTGCTCTGCTGCCTTCAGTAGAAAGGGGATGTCTGCTTATATCAGGATTAAACTTGGTGCTCAAACATCTACTGTTCTCAAAGCCTTGTTCTGATAGAACAATCTCTGTATTCCCAAAGCTGTAAGAAATTCCCCATAGTGCAAATTGCAGCAGTAAGGCAGAGAGATTCTGCTTCAGGAGGTTCCCTAAGTAACAAGAATCAACGATAGCATCTCTTGTCAAAAAGAAATGATGCAAAACAACATTTTTTGACCAAAATAAAGAGCTATTCTTTTTAAAAGCAGAAGGAGTTTTTAAATAATCAGGTTAGTATAAAAGCAACAGTCTTGGGCTTTTTATAAAAGTAAAAGTTGGACAAATCATTTACTGATTAACTGATTACGAAGCTTCCTGACTCTTTTTATACACAAATATTAAGTATGGGGTAATCGTATGCCATTGTTTCTGGTTGTAATTGCAGTCTGTAGAAAGGCACATGGTTGTTTCTAACGCTTGTCTGAAGGAACCACTACTGGGAGAATTTTGTTCTGGTCTCACTAATGCCTCTGAGAGCTCCAACATGACTGGGCCCACTGCTGGATAATGCCATATTACACAGTTTTTCAAGCTTTTGGAAAGGAACCTGAGTGCATGAGCAGGTGGAGAGTAGCAGCAAGGACAGAAAAATCAAGAAAGATTTACTAGAGCACAGGAGTGGGATGTGCACATAGATATCCTTTACATGGAATAAGCAGCCTCCTCCAGACACATCTGATGATAAGAAAACAAGCTACCAAACCGTGGTCCAAATTCTCAGCTCTATTTGCCAGACTTTCAATCACATCTACATAGAGCCATAGAATCACCAAGGTTGGAAAAGACCTCCAAGATCATCCAGTTCAACCATCCATCTCCCACCAATTCCACATTAAACCACGTCCCTTGGTACAACAACTAAACATTCCTTGAGCACCTCCAAGCTACATCCAGCAAAACAGAACCTCCTGGATACTGGGAGCTGATTGGGGAGCCAGGAGAGCCATCCTCACCTGCATCCCTACCTACAGCCAGTCTGAGAGCAGTCAAGCTCCATGGTTTTACCAGTCTTGCTGTGTGGTCGTCCCAGAGAGACCTTCTGGCCTGGGAAGGTCATTCCTTCTGTCTGCAGGGAGCACCACAAAGGACACTCAGCAACTGGAGACCAAACCAGTAGCTGCACTTTAGAAATGAGATTTACATTCAGGAATGTGAAGTGCATCCTGCCAGCCTAGCAGAACACGTACAGGAGGACAGAAGCAATGAGAGAAATGCATAAAAGCTGGAGGCAGTGATGGTCCTCCCACCAGCACTATGCGGCTGTTCCTCTGCAGCAGAGCATTTACACATCCAAAGAAACACGAATTACAACATAAATCAAAGCAATACGGTCACAGGAAGCACATCTCTGGGGGAGGATGAGCATCCTTCCACGACAGGAGAGCCTCCACAATGTTCTGCACTCATGTTTGGAAACAGAAACCCTCTGCTCAGTTGCAGCTCCAGGCTTTTAACAACCAAGCTGAGCAGGTGCAGATCTGCATTGAATTTCTGAAATTTCCACTAGGCTGGAAGTGGATTAAGCTCAATAAATGCACAAACCTGCCTGGGCTGACTGACATGGCAGGAGGTGGATTGGGGCTATCAGCTGCTGCTGAGCCACTTAGGCAGGCAGCCTTCCTCTGAAGTTCTCTGGGTGGATCTGCTGAGCTTACAGCTCACCTCACGGCTGCTTTCTTTTTTTTCTGCTAGCAGGACGCAGCAGCATCAGTACTAACATCTGATATAGCATGCTAAGCTCCTGACCTGACTTTTAGAAGAGCTTGTTTTTGGCTCTGGTGTGCTTTGGAGTAAGCCCTGAAGACCCTGTTCACATTTTACACAAGCAGCGTTGCTTGCAATCAGACCCTAACTCTTCCTCTGCTTCATTTTCACTCTTCCTGAACAACCAAGCCAACAGACAAACATCAAAACCGAGAGGGTGGCTTGTGGTTGAGAAATGGGAAGTAGAAGGCTTGGTTAGTTCCAAGCTTGGCCACTTGCAACCCAAGTGATATCACCTGGATTTGCCGCATTGTCAATCAAGCCCTTAACATCTCTGCTGAGGTTTCCTAACATTAGCAGCATCCTCCTGCCTTTCTTTCTGCCTGGAGCTCAGTGGCCAGCACCCAGCTCCAGCCAGTTTCACAGAGCAGCAACAAGTGAGAGCCAAAGAGATCTCCCTTAGGAGGAGCCAGCAACTTGGGAAAGCTGACCAGAAAATGCCAGAGGGAGAAAGGATTTTAATTCTCTCAAACACACTTGGAAGATTACACAGGCTGACTCACGGGCACATTTAATGGGCTTCTGGCAGAGTGATTGCACCTCCTCATTTGAACGGCTCAAAATGAAGGCAGAATTTTAGTCACACAGAAATTACATCAAAAGGAAAAGCCAGATGTTTTGTGAATCCAACCACTAATGAGCTACAAGTGCTGTTTTTTTCCATTGTACAAGAAAATTATGAATTTTTAAACATATACAAAACAAATTGTTTGTGATTACATTAGACCTTCAAAAGAGAGTGGGAACATAAATTCAGAGATGAATAGCATAATATTGGATGCTTGCCTCACTGCTTGACTTCAATAACTTATCTCAATAAATCCCTCAGCAGAAAGCATCTTATGTACTTCAAGTCTGGAGAAGATGAGACGTGAATGCTGGAGGAATTACAAGACAGAGGGGCTTTCTTGCAACAGTGAACAAGCTGAAAATTACAAGGTAATGGAAACTCAGCAGGAGGCCCCCGTACCCTGCCATTAGCTAACTCCTGCAATGATTACTGCAGAAATCACTTCGTTTATGTAAGCACTGTACACTGTTTCTGCACTTTGCATCTCTCCCTGCCTAAGCACACAGACAATTAGGCGAGAGGAGATACCTGAGCAATGGGGATTTTGGAGTGTGGATAAACCAGAGCTGCCTCCTCGACCGAACTGCAGCCCTCCATCCCAACACGATGCCTGCCTGTCTCCTCTCTGTTGCTCTTCCACCCTGCCTTCATGGATTGCTTTATTAAAACACTGACCGTTTTTAAGCCAGCATGGCCCCAGCCTCCCAAAATCACACTACAATCATGACTGTGGAGCTCCAGAGAATGACAAATTAGCAGCAAAAGAACATTATTAGGCTTGGGTTGTTTATATGGCAATTAGTACATGTCCCTCGTGCTTCTTGTTCTGGTCTCACCCCAAAGAAATACTTTCTATTTCAGTCTTCAATAACTCAGATTCATACTAACCTCCCTGTGCTGTGGCTCTTCTTTTACCAACGAGGATGTTAACTGAGGTAAATCACTTTCCCAGTATAAAAAGGGAAGAAGAAAACCAACCCAGCAGGTGGAGTGTGGCAGAGGATGGGAAGTGCACGTGCAAGAAAGCAGGTCAGAAGAAAATGCTTCCTTCAAGAAGCTACGACACAGAAATAGAGGAAATTCTCTGCTGAGGACTTGGGAACATGAAGGAGATGCAGTAAAGATCATATCAGGATTTCCCCAGCAGCTGGGAAATGTGAGAGCAGCAGTAATGGCTAATGGAGCATCACTGCATATTTGACACTGGTGCTGGGAGTGGACTTAGAATGCTGGCACAAGGAGGCTCAGTGCCAGGACTGTGGAGCAAGGCACTGAGCCAGGGGCTCTGCACACTGCAAAACAGCCCCCCAGGACAGGGGAACACCAGGAAAACATTGCTGGCCCCCTAATTTTGTGCTCTCCTTATGCTATAACATTAGCAGTTCTCAACCTGGACTGTTGGAAGCCTGAGATTTTGGAAAAGCCAAGTGAAGAAGATGCCCCTGCCAGTCTGAATAGCAAGTTTCTTATCCTTCAAGATGAAGCTTAACCATACCATGCCCAGGACTGGTGTGTAGCCCTACCACAAGTGAGTTTTATGGACAGAGGACAGCTTCTCCTCCAGAGACTACAGTGACCACAGAGATGATTTATTCAGCAGAGAGGAAACTCAGGTCACGGGAGATAAAACTTGCAGCTTGATTTTTTATCTTAGGGGGTTAAAAGATAGACATCTAATTTCATATTTTGGTGTCTTGGTGAATAACTCAGCTTGACTCTGAGCAACTTAGGACTTGACACTTCTGATAGCTGTGATCTGATGTAGCTCCATGAGAATCAGATCCAACCTTACCTGATACCTATCTCAGCATCCCCCAGAGAGAGTTCAGAATTAAGCCCAGACTGGGTCTAGATTAAAGCATTTCTCAGTGGAAATCCTTGCAGTGCCCGAGTAATTCTTTGGCTCTGTCTAATTTCTTATATTAGAGAGTTATTTCCTTGGAGGCTGTGCTTTGCATGGAAGCACCTTTCGCACTCTCAGCATGTCCTATAACCATCACCAGCCCCTTTGATACACAGTTCTTGTCTTTAAATTCAACCCTCATCCAGCCTTTGCCAATCAATGTTATACCAGGATTACTGATATACCTTGATATTTTCTGGTAACTATGAAAGAAAATGTATAGCAGATGCCACTGGAGCCACTAGGTGACATTTATTCCCATGCTGGGCTTCAAAGTCAGTGGGACAGACTGTGCTCAGAGCAGGAGGAGGGATGGATTTCACACTCTCTCTGTCTCAGAGATGTTTTCGTGATGTTGACTGTAACAGATACAAAATATGCAATTATAAAATCTTGTCTCTCACTCTATTCTAAAACAACCCTCTAAAATTAGTACAATGTAAGACACTGGTAACTATTCTTCTTTTTCTTCTATAACCAGTGGACAAGAAGTTTAGAAATACTATTTCTAAACTATGTGTGAAGTGAAAGCGAATCTTGGATATCAGAATGTTCTGTTTTTTTGATTTTCACCTTAGGATTTGATAGAATTTTTAATTCAAATCAATAAAAAGCATGGATTCATTTACACAGTAATTCAGCTTTCCTGGACATGTCAGAAGATTACTAACCCTACCTGATTCTAATAAAAAATAGACTACCAGAAAGTGAATTTAATTTGTACCAACTTGCAATCACAACATTTGCAAATAATGGTGGCAAGGTAGGAAAAGCCTCTCTGGAATTTTTGTGGTGATGTCCTGAGGAACCACAGAGCACACATAAAAAGTTCAAGTGTGAGAAAGGACTGTTTTAATTCCTCTTAATGACATTTATGCAACAAAAAGGGGGGAAAGGGAAAGTAAAACCCAACGTATTCCCTGTGAATGCCCACTCAGTGCACTTCTCCCTCTGTCTGATCAGGTTACTCACATGATGAGCTTTGGTCTTTGCTTTTTAATCCAGCTGTTGGGTAACTCGTGCTAGTTGCCTCCATGTACAGATCTCTCATTTCTGCTGTTACTTCACCATTTGGAAGTGGAAGTTCATCCTCTTCTGCCTTTCCAACCCTCCATCATTACACAATCTGTAAAGTGGAAAAGAAATAAGTTCAAGTTCCCAAGTTCCCCACTTCCACTTCTCTTCCTGTCCTTCCCTTGTGGTCTCTTTCTTCCCAAGTAGGATTTCTATTCTATCTGAAGAGCTACTCAGATCAGCACGCAGCTTGCACTGTCTGTACTGGATGTAAACCAAATAAATGACACTTTTCTTCCCTGTTTTGTCACCTTGTATGGTAAAGGAATACTTGCAACCTCTGTATAATAGCATGCCAACACGATGTGCAATGGGGACACCTGAGATGCTTCCTTTTCCCTATCATCACATGAGGTTAAACTCCTTACCCCATCCTCGGCAGTAGAGAACCACTGACAATTTCTCCTGTCTAATTCAAGCTCCGTCAATTAAATGACAGCAAATAAATGGCAGCTCTAATAGCAGACCGTAAGTAAAATGACTCCGCAATAATTTTTGCTTTATTGCTCACTTGTGACATATCAAGTATCGTGCTGTGCTAAAAAACACCCCCAAAAGAAGGCAAAAAAGCAACAGCCAAATAATGGAGCAAGGAAGAGAAAGCAGTGAGAGAAGAGACTACAATCTGCTTTCTGTTTTGGTGTTCGCAATGTCAGCCCCTTCTGTACCAGTGGGCACAGCTCAGGGCCACTCATATGGTGACTGGTAGGTGCTTAGAGCTGTTTTTTCACAGAAAAAAATGTTTTAGGTTGGATATTAGGAGGAAGTTTTTCCCCCAGAGGGTGGTGAGGCACTGGAACAGGTTGCCCAGGAGGTTGTGGATGTCCCATCCCTGCAGGCATTCAAGGCCAGGCTGGATGTGGCTCTGGGCAGCCTGGGCTGCTGGTTGGCGACCTGCACACAGCAGGGGGTTGGAACTGGATGAGCACTGTGCTCCTTTTCAACCCAGTCCATTCTATGGTTCTATGACACCAGCAACCAGTAAATGCTACTTGTAATGACAGTTAGTTGTCACATGGTCTCTTACCATTAGATGTCTGCAGGGTGGATGCAGGTGGGACCAGACAAGGAAAAGAATTCCTGAATAATTTATGGCGAAGACTTCTGGAGGCCTTTAGGGCAACCTCCTGCTCAGAGCTCTGTCAGGTAGATCAATCTGCCAAGGGCCATAGAGGTTGAGATTTAAATACCTCTAAGGGTGGAGATCCCAGAACTTCTATGGTCACTTGTTTTGGTGACCAACCACTGAGAATGCTTTCTTTGTGCTTTCTGGAATATCCAGAAAGGTTATACATCTAGAAATGTTCCCCTCTTTCTTTTCACTTCTATCACTGCAATTTCCTCCATTGAAAATTGTGTTTATTGCCTCTTCTCCTAACAGGAACAACTAGAATCAAGGTATGCCAGCATCAGTATTCCACAGGCTTCTGTAATAACCAGACCCTTATACCCAGAGATGCATTAACCCTTACTAAGATCTAAGGTCTAATTCTGAACTTACTGAAGTCTTCCCATAAGCAATCCCAAAACATCCCTTGATGTCAATGACAATCTGTCATTACTTAATTACTTAATACAGACTCAAATGAGATCAGTACCAGCTGGGGTTTTGCTGGACCATTGTACCAGTGGCAGTAACGTGCACTGACAACCAAGTCTGTTTTCACAAAAATAACGGGGTGCAAAAGGATCAGTGAGTTTAGTGGAATGCCTGAAGCGTGCCAGCACAAGAGACACAGCAAAAAGAACCACTGCCACCAGCTGAAGCACTGAGCTCCATGGCCTGGAAGCAGCACCAGTTGGTGCTTGGCTTCTCATTAAGTAGGAAGTTGTTCTGTTTCTCTTCCAATATTTGCTGCCATAGACCTCAAATATAATTCCTTCTGAGCAGGAAAGCACTCCACAGATGAATCAGTTCCTTTTGCGACGACGGCAAACTGCTCTGCTTCATAATTGATTTTCCACAGACAATTGATTTAAACTTTTCAAACCCCTCATGATGGCAGGATTAGATCTGAGCCTTTACAGTGCCCTACAGTTTGCAGGGCAAGCTCTGAGCTACGCTGCTCTTTCACTGAGCTCTGCTTAATTGGATGACGGGGACAGAGTTCAAGGGCGAGCCAACAGAAAGTATTTTATTTAAACATAGCCCTGAAGTACCTGTAATGAGAAAGTGTCCCTCACTCCCACATATAAATGACTCGAGTAACGTTTCGATTCCATTCACCTCTCTTAGCTAGGTGGTTAATACAGAGACCTGATTTATTTTATCCTATAGTTCAAGGAAATGTGTTTATTATGAGTTCCATTATAATATACTTAGCACAGCCCTTTCAAGTGATGGCCAGAGGTTTATTTAGGAACTAATTCAGCAACGGCTGAGGTTAAAAGGAAGCTCTCAGACGTTGGTGGAAACTGCACTGGATCTTTGCTGACTGTCACAGGTAAAAATAATCGGTATTGGAGATGAGGGAAAGTGATCAAACATTTTTACGTGCAATTTAATGACATAAATGGCATCACTTCTCACAATGCATTGTTTCCAGTAAGTTTTTGTCCTAGTTTATGTGAGAAATACCAAACCTGCGTCACTGCCTGGTGAATATACTTCCTTCTGACAAAAGTGTAATTGGAAATTCCAGAACCTGGAAGTTCCAACACTGCTCAGGACACTTCCACCCACGTCAGGATGGTCAGGCTGCAATAATGGTGTTTCTACATCACAACCCACATCAACCAGACCTTGCAGGCTGATCTGCCCAGACCTGCTCTGCCAGGACACCACAGAGGACCTGGAGGATTTAACAGTCAAAAATCAAGGTCTTCTTCAAATGGGAACTGGAACTAACAGCTTTTCTTTTTACAACACTCCTGAATCGTGTGGGTAAAATAACAGATCCTGCTGCCTTCCTGGGGATGGATCCTTTCCTCAAGTCTTCCTCTCAGTGCCATGCTCTGCAGCTTGCTGGCGTGCAGAACACTGTGTGCAGGCATCCTGCATAGCCAGAATGCCCATGTGTGCTGCTGCAGGGCTTAGCACTTGCCCTGACCTTGCTCCCTGCTGCACACTAGGCTGTCCCTGTGCTCACCTCTACCCTATCCCTCCTCATGCACTCCTCAGGACAGAGCTGTCTCCTGTCTCTCCCAAAGCCTGGCCTATGAGCTGGCTTTCTGAAGGCAGATTATTACGTTCAGGGATGAATAAACACTATGTGCCACGCTCACACATTCCTCTTTCCTAAGAGTGTAACCCAGAAATGAGGCTTGGTGTTTGGAAAGAAAAACAAGCAGCAGAAATTTCGACCCTCCGCATTGCTTTTCCATTTGCAAACAGAGCCAGCTCTTGTTTGGTATTGCCCCCCAGAGGCACGGAGCATCTGCCTCTGTGTAGAGCTGGGATTCACTCAGAGCTATGGTTAATCACCAACGCCTTACCTGACCTGTCAGCCCAATGCCATGCAGGCAGTGATGTTGCTGCTGGGAGGGAGTGATGCTGCCACAGATCCCCAACAGCCGAGCCATGCTCAGCCCAAAGAGACCTGGGGGAACAGGGTGGGAGGTGGCTCCTCTTCCAGGCATGGGGCTGAGGTGTGTGGTCCTGTCCCAAGCCCAGCAAGAAGCCCCTGGGCTGACATCTGAAAGAAGAAGGTTCCACAAGTCCATCAGTGACCCCAAGAGAGTGGCTTCCACCTGCTGCATTTCCTTCGCCCAACACAAACCAGAGTAAATGAACAGCCTGACAGCAGCCTGCCACAACCAGCTCAGGACAAAGACAAAGCTAATTGCTATTGTCTGCTATCATCCTAACAGTGCTGGGAAGAAATGCTCTCACTGCCTCTCCTCGCCAAGAAAATATTGACTGTTTGTTTTTCCTCGCAGTGACACTATTAGGTTATTCTGAATTAATACACAAGCCAGTCAATAGAGAGGTCCCTGCTCACAGAACACCCTGCTGACAAGCTGGTCACATCCAAACAGTTTTAATGGGGTGTAAATGTCTTTAATCACCCAGACTAAACAGCACAAGTTCAAGGTGACTCCAACAGCTCCTATTCAAAATATGCATTTTCATCTTCCTTAGATTAATTTGTATTTTAATTGCTCATATCACTGATTGAAGTGCTACTGAAGGGAGCACTTTCCTTCCTTTGATCTGCTGCTTTTTCTGCAAGGCTGGGAGTCAGGAAGCCGACAGAACTGCTCTGCTTTGGGGAACAGCCAGGGAACAGCTGAAACCTGACAGCAGCAGGGAACCAAGGGCTGGCATCACGCTGCCTAATGCTTCTCACCGTATCCTGCATGTTTAATTCCTCACATCACTATCAAAGCAAGAAAAACTTCATCAATTTTATCCACCCTGGTGCCAAGAAGATACTCAGAAGGCAAGGCTTGCACTTTCCCAGCACTGTCAGCCTGCATGAGTCTGTGACACAAGCTGTGGCCATGAGTCTCCTCTTGTTACACAGAGCTGAACTACCAAACAGCTCCTCCGGCACAGGCCAGTATCAGTTCCTCAAAAGAGACAAACCAGTAGGGCTGTGATCAGTGCAATCACATCACAAGTGGGCTGGAGACAGGATGGTGAGACGTGGTGTTCTTGCTGCAGCGCACCAGTGAGGAGCACTCAGAGAAGCTGAAAAGAGAAAAATTCAAAGCCTGCAAAAAGAAACACTTTCTACTGTGATTAGCCTACAGCACTCATTGCCATGGGATGCTCATGAAGGAAGAGCAAAGATTTGAAAAGGCATTGGGAATGCATCTGCCTCTCACAGCTGTCTCAAGTTGATGGCTGTCAAAACAGGGGAAGGGGATCTCAGTGCAGTCTATCAGTGTGCTCTTTTCCATCCATACCTGGCTGCTGGGAGCTCAGCATCACCGCTTTGCCCTTGCCTGAGGGCAGAGCTCAGCACAGGCTGCTGCTGGGTCATCCATCCCAAGGGGGTCCCGCACTGCGGGGTGCTGCTGGCCAGGAGCAAGCCTGCTGCTCAGAGCAAGCATCAGCCGTGCCCAGACATGCTTAAAGAAAACAAACAAACAGCAAAGCATAGCCTTTCTGAGCAAAGAACGCAAAGTACAGATCTTTTCCTGCTTGCCCAAGTAGCATAGCAACCCTAAAGGGCATCCGCACTACATTAATTGTTCAAAACGCAGTGCTTCTGTGTTTTAAGATAGGAGGCTTTGCACCAGCTATTTCTGCACATGCAAACCAGCCACACAGGCTGCTGACTCTGGGATCACCAGGATTTGCACCAAAGCTGCTGCTACCCCCAGGGACCACCGTGCCAGCAGCCCTCTGCTCCCCCAGCTGGGTGACAGCCATCCCCAACCTGCAGCTCTCCTCCCTGCCAGACCACTTCGCCCAACTTTTGATATGCATTTCCGCCTTTAATTTGATTAGTGACAGCTGCTATTATCTGAGGAAATCTAAATTGCCTCTTCCTGTGCTAATGAATCACTGTACTATGTGTGTGGGGATTAGAGAACAAGACGGATTTATTAATACGCTGCTAATTAAAGGGACAGTTCCACTGTTCCGGTGGCATTCGGTGAAAGGGCTGTAGCAGGTTTTGGAGGTGGAGAGGAGAGCCACAGGTTGTCACTTCTAATTACAAGCAACACTTGTACCTATGTATCTTCACAGACTGCAAATATTCATGGGGATACTCATTTGTGTGCAGTGGCATCAATGTCACACTGCACTCCTGAGCCTGCAGGAGCAGACAGCCCTGTGCAGCTCCAGCAGCCTCTAAAGCAGTGACTGCTTGGGGAGTTTACCAAGGAGAGGAGTATCCCTAAAATCACCAATTTATAAAGCGCTAGTGAAGGGTTTTGGAAACTAAGCTTATTTACTGCAACAACAGACCTGATTTCAAGAAGATGCGATCTGAATACGCGATGCCCCAAAGAGGACATGTCATGCAGTTGGCTTGGTAAAGAAAAGGGAGTATAAAATTAAACAAAATCTGTTTGAGTATATTCTTCTTGCATATCTTGTACCTAATGCCTAACCCAGAGAGATGGCTTCCAAGCTCCCTTAAAATGTAACACAGCACCATGCTCCTGCTTTAGCAGAGAAATGGGGCTGGGTGGGAACTGCACTGCAATATCTTCACAGTCACAGCCCAAAGCAGCAACCCGAAACCCCACTGAGGGAAAAAATGTCCATGTGCAGACGTGTCCCACATCCCAAATCATGGCATCGTTTTGGTGAGTAGAATATCTAAAATGGTACTGTCACTTTTTTGCAATTAATGTTATATGGAGCATCTTAGCTTCTCCATGGATGAACCAGGAATGATGCAATAGAAGGAACCAAGGAAGATCCTTCTTCTTGAACTCATCTGTTCTTCTAATTCTTTTGCCCTTGCTGTATCAAAAAATGGATGTACTATCAGTAGGATTAAGATAGAACATGCAGTGAATAAACGTAGTACCATGTCCAGGAGGATGAGGTGCTCAGCTGTTCTGAGATGTTCTCTGAGGCTGCAAAGAACAACATTCAGAAGAGCAACATTCATCTGTAAAGCAATACTGTTTGTGTGGTAAGGCTATCTACTTAGGTGGCAGAGCAGTGAGACTTTATATGATAATAAACTCAATAATAAACTCAATCCATTTAAGTCACCTGGTATCTCTTCATGGACTCAACTCTTGGTTGGGATCAGACCCTCATCCTCAGCAGATGTAAATCCCCACATCTCCACTGAATTCACAAGAACTGTGCTGGGTTAGGTCAGCAGATGCTGCTGCCCTTTCTCTCCACAGTAATTCAACATGCATAATTACCTGCAAAAGCATTCTGCTGACAACAGTCTTCTCTTCTCAAATGAACTACTTTCACTGCGTTCCCAGGTTCTTCATCTTCTCTAATAACTTTGTACTCTAGGTGGATTATCCATCACCATAAAATCATTCATTCCTTCAGATACAGTTAATTTTAATGAGGTTGGCATGAACTAACAAGCCATTGATTCACATTTATAGATACAATAAACAATTCTTGATTTCTTTCATTCTCTACACTTGAGCATGCTAAATAGATTTAGAACATCAGCCTGTGCTGCACGTTGGACAGACACCCACCCTATTACTGGGAAATATCCAAACATCTCCTACAAGGTTAACACTGTCCACTGTGCTGCACAGGAGGAGAAACTCAGAGCATATTGGAATGAGCAGACCTGCAGGGTAACCCAATTTCCTGCAGTCATTCCAAATAAATGAACAAAATTCAGGTTTCACCCATCACTTTGTAGAGATGACTCATAGCTCAAAAAGAAGCAGAAATGCTTTTAGTGGCAGATTCTCTCTTTTGGAGGTCAAAGAGTAGGGGTGCCCAGACTGCTGTTATAATGGAAAAGGAGACAGTCCCCAGTTTGACCATAGTTAATTTTGGTGTTGGGGACGTCACTGCTGTGCTCATTAAGAGCATATATTTATGGCAGTAGAAGCACTTGGGGAAGCCCAGCCCAAACACTGCTATTCAAAACAGAACAAGTCTTTAAACACTTCTGAGCTACCTGGCCCAAACCACTGTGCTCCCACCTCCACTCACTTAAGTGCCACAGTTTAGCCTGCATAACTCACTCCAAGATAAACCTCTGGCCAGACTTGATATAGAAAGTACAGAATTTCAGCATGTGAAAAGGGCAAACCCCAGAATTAAGAGCTAGCCTGGGACTCAAATCATCACTAGTCTCATCAGGACTGAACTATATGGCCAGAAGGGTCTTCAAGAGCACATGATGTATCTCTTTGCTAACTTGCCCATATCCCAGAGTTAGTTTCAGAGATGCTCCCCATCAGCAGTGGGACCACCCAGTGCCCTCTTCTCCAGTCCTCTCACATACCTTCCATGAAAAGTTTTTTCCAGTAGTCATCTGGCATCTTCCTAATCCTAAGTGTCTTAGTTCCATCTAGCATAGATAACAAGGGCAAATCACTTTCTTGCCATTTTTCTAAGTGTTTTAAAGACACCTGTGCTCCCCTCAGGCCCACTTCATGCCAGTATGTGCTCCACCAGGCCCTTCAGGCTTCTGCTCTCCACCAGTAGTGATGGGACAACCACAACATGCCTCCTTCCCTCAGAGGTTCCCAGTTTCAGATACTACTGTAAACAGCAGGAGATTTTTCAAAGTCCTTAGGAATGATGGAAAACACTCTTAACTAGCAATTTAGCTCAAACATTGGAGAACAAGACCCTTTCCCTCACAAGAAATTCAAGTGGGCTTCTGTATCATCACAAGTCATCACACAGAGCCATCCCACGGTGTGATGCTATGGGACTGCTCCAGCATTCCACCAGCTTTGTCTGGTGTCAGAGAGCCAGATTATGCAGTTAAGTAACAGAAAACTTCTGCAAGACCACTGCAGTTGATTGGGCATACCCATAAATACTCTTAGCTGTAACAGGGACAGGGTTAAGCAGCAGACAGGAGCCCTGCTGCATCAGGTCCCAGCAATGAAAGGGCTGTGTATCCTGCCTTTTGTCAGCACAAGCATACAGAAACAATAATTTCTCCCTTGCCTAATTAAGAGATGTTAATTTAAGTGTGGTTTCCAGCTTAAGAAGCACAATTACTGCTTTCACAGCATAAAACAGAAATCTCAAATAAGCTCCAAAGACTGGGCCTTGGGTTCAGGGTCACTAAACAAACCCACTGGCTTCGACTTCCACAGCTCATAAAAACCTACGGCTCACCATGTTCTTAGCAGACAAATCCCTGAGGCTCAGGGGACCATTTATTAAATAACTCTTCAGCTTCTGAAGAAGATAAACCTGGACCTAACTGGTTCCAGAAAAAACCTGAGGGATGAATCCCTTTTCCTCAAATGCTTTCAGTTTCAAGGGGACAGGAACGATTTCTTGCTTTCAGCTTGAGAATTTGCCTAGAAGAGGAGAGCTGCTGTCACAGGTGATCCATGGGTTTGCAAATCAAGACTTAAGGAGACACTTGCAAAGCATGTGGTAGGTCACAAGCCCAGAGAACAAGGCTCTCCTTATGATTCCTTCTTCATCACTTCTTTATGAAAAATTGAGGATCCGTCTACGTTGAATCACAAAGTGAAAGTGGGGAAATAAATGGGAGTGGGACCTCAGCAGGGCTGGCACAAGAGCTATGGATGCACCCATACCTCCTGCTTCCTGCACCCAGGGCAGTTTGGAGGTGCCAGCAGCACACCCCTCAGTGTTAAATACGCTCCTTTATCAGCGTTTGCCAGAGCAGAACTAACAAAGTGAAGGCAAACAGGTTGAGAAATAGACTGCTTTGCATTCAGAGCTCCAGTAAACCAACACTGTAGGATATATCACTATCAGAGGGGAAGGAAAGGGAAAATGAAGCTAAACCTTGGTATTATTAAATTCAAAATGCAAAAACATTTAAAGTGACACCTTCATGAAGAGAGCTTTTAAATTATTCACACTCAATGCAATACAATCCACAGCTAATTACAGTCTATACATGCAAATGAAAGTAATGATAATCATAATTACTTTGCACTTATATACCGTAGCAATTTTCATCTGAAGACCTCAAAGTCTTTATAAACATTAATTAATTCTCCCATCACCCCGGCGTGTGAGGTAACTGTTGCCATAATTCTGGCTTTAAAGCCGGGTAAACTGAGGTTCAGAGAGGCCAAGTGATTTCTCACTGCCATGTTTTGGTGTTACAGGTGGGATGCTGGGCCAGGTGAAGGGCAGGAAGGAGTTGGAGAAGAACACGGCAGCACTGGTTTTATAGTTCACTACAGTTTGGGCACATGGGCTTACATTAAAGATACCCAGTCAGCCCTGTGCCTTCTGTCTTCTGCACATAGACTGCAGGCTCTCAATAAAGCCTCACTACCAGGTAATGTTAAGGACAGAAGTTTAGGCAATTGGGGCTGCATCGGGCATACAGACACCAATGGGCTTCACAAGTCAGTTCTCTGTTTCCTGCTAACAACATCCCATTACATTCTGAAACTTCAGAGGAAGAAACCTGTCCACGATGCTTCAGCAGCACCTGCCAAAGGGCAGCCGTGGGGCAGCCCCAGAGGTGCTCCATAATAAAAGAAACTGATCTAACACAACTCAGACCTCCCAGGACGAGTTGCTGGTTCCTTCCTGGGCTAATGACCCGAGTCACAGGTTGCAAGAGATAAACAGACCTGGGAAATCCCCTCAGCAGAAAATCTGACAATCCAAAAGACAACAGAGCACAACTTCTAGCTCCTTTCACCTGTAATTATTTTCCTCTACTTGCATGCAGTGGCTCCCAAAACGTGCTCAGATTTTCTCCATACGCACATTTCTAAAGGCCGTGGTGTGTTAATCATTGTCTGGTACCATAAAACACAACAGCCATCAATATCAAGCCTGCCAACTTAACAGACTCTTGTAATGGGTACATTTCTATAGACCTACACAATAAGACTAATTGCATGGGCTTGCTGTAAAAGCCAGAGGTCGTTTGATTACTAGCTGTTTTGTACCATGAAAGTGCACATTAATTATTTAAAAGATGGACTTATAATTATTGTAAGCTCTAAGTAATTACCTATAATTTTGGCAAGTGTTAGAAAAACTGATAGTCTAGCAAATTCAGGTTTTAGTCATTAGTAAGCTCATAATTACATTTAAATTGCAAAATGAGAATTATGCAATTTATCTCCCCAATAATGCATAAACATTACAGTGATTGTAGGTTTTAATGGACTATATTATTACTACAAAAAGCAGAGCGGTGATGGGCAGTGAGGAGCAATTTGAGTTCATTGCTGTTATTTTACACTGTAATTGCTTATCAACAACTGCACCGCGATGGCTCTCCTTGATTAACATGGGATAAGTCCATCCCACCCACCAAACTCGACTGGAAAATTAAAAATAAATAAATAAATAAACAAACTTGCTCAAGAGTCAGTCAAAAGAAGTGATTAATTTGGTATCAACACAGGACTAATTGCTGTAGGAAAACAATTTAAGATAACAAACGCGCTTGTTGTCTATGAGAACAACTATGAGAAACAGAGCCTAAGAAAAGCAGAGTTCCCAAGTCTCAATGCTTTTCAGGCTCAGCTCCCGTGCTTAAAGTGTCTCAATGCTACTCTACCACATATTAAAATCAAGACTGAAAAAGGATGCCACCAAGTCATATGTACTGAAGAAGAGTTTTCAAATGCTGCTCCTCTCTGCCTATCTTACGTCCCAGCGTGTCAACAGCAGAATCTATAAGAAAAGCAGTGTCAGGACTAGATACAGCTTATCAGACAGCAATTCTGTATATTCCTCAGCTTCTCTGCAGGAAGACTGACTTTCTAACAGTAATGAATGCAAACCATCAAGCTGGATCAAGTAGCGATGGATGCATGTGCTCACAGATCGCCATCTCACCCTTCAGATGCTACAGGTGCTCAAAAAAAGAGTGCATCTCTGAGGTCTCCAAAGTCTTCTTAACAGGGGAAGCAGAAGAGCAGTGAGAGCTGTTTGAGGCTGGGAAATGTTAAACTGGAGCACAGCACAGCTGTACCCAAAGCACGCAGCAATGCCATAACTGCACTCCCAGTAAACCCAAAGGAATTTTACCGTCTACGCTCACCAAGGACAACAGATCAGCTGCAATTCAGTAATGCCATTCTTCCTTTGGTTTCAACTGAGGGATGAAGTGATTTGTACGTGTAGACCCAGCACTTCATCCATCAGATGCCACTGGAGCACTTCATCTAAACGCACCAATCATACAACATCTAGTAACAATACCAGGAAACAGATTAGGATAGAAATATAGGATATTTTACCCAGCTGAAGATGACTGTAATTAATTCACGTTAGACACTCGGTGAGGCAGATGGGTTCACATCCCAAACATGGCATTTTCAGCCAACGCCGCTTCATTCCACAACCAAACAGCAATACCAGAGTTCAATACTGAAAAGAAAAGGCAACACCAACTGCTGTGAATCACTCGATTTCCTCATGGATTTTCACCTTCTCTGTTACATGGGCTTTTCAAAAGAATTGACCAGACAGCTTGATGGAAGTGAAAACTATGTCATCTACCTTAAAATCAGGACCTGCCCATGTAGTTAATTGTTTGATGACTTTAGGCTGACTCTCGTCTATTCTTAGCCATGGAAAAACTTGTGCCCTTATGATGTGGGAGCAATGAAATGCTGGGACTGTACTTCTCGTCTGCAGTGAGACACTTTCATACTGCATGCACCTTAGAAGCTGGAGCCCTGC
The DNA here is from genome assembly GCF_905368555.1 of Meleagris gallopavo. NCBI lineage: Eukaryota > Metazoa > Chordata > Aves > Galliformes > Phasianidae > Meleagris > Meleagris gallopavo. The sequence goes on from NC_139424.1 coordinate 2,219,375, forward strand.
CAACGCAACTGGCTTGGTTTGACACCGGGGAAATTTAAGAGCTGCTTTGTATTGTTATTTTACAAGCCCTTACACAGTGTTTGTTTTAAATGATGTGCTGTGTGATTTAGTGGTGTTTGCTGAAATGATGAAAGCCAGTGCCTGATGTGCTGCACTGTGTGACTGTTGTCTTCTCCTGGAGGAGAGATATTACTTTTCACCGGTGTTTCCCAAAAGGCAGCAGCAGCTTTAGCCTTTAGGGTACCGGATCTGCTCAGGAATTCCAAAAATAAAATCCAAGGGAAATGAGCATGCCTTCAGTTCAGCTCTGCACACCATCCAGAAGCACGGCGGATGGCAGGCAGCTGCTCTGTGCAGTCGGTGGATGCAGGCAGGACCCACAGAGCCCACACCAACCAAGGGTAACGGCAGCAGCACAGCAAGAGCCACGCTGAGAGCACACTGGGGCTTGTCCTCACACCGCCAGTGCCAGCGAGGGTTTTGTTACTTACTTCTGGGAGCACAGGGTCAGGCTTTCATGAGCTGCTTGAAGGCCATGGTCAAATCATTTCTGGTGTCAATACTCGGGCTGACCCCTGCTTCTCTTTCTGTGAACTCTGGCATTCTGTCTGGACAGCTTTGCTCCTTTGGGCAGATGTGGCTGGTGGATATTTTGTTAACAGTGGGAATCAAAGACTCTGCCCCAGAGGGCTGATGGGTGAAGAAATAATTACTTTTTTGTCAAATGATAAGCTCTAGCTTCCTGAAGAGAAGTACAGGATCATCCTTTGGAACTCAAAAGCAGATGAAATTCCTGCCCTGTATAAATTTCAGGTTGCTGCAGGGTGAAAGAGCTGCAAATGACAGGACCCTGGCACCTTCCATACTGGTCAAGATATGTAATCCAAAACCTCTCTGCCAATGCCCATGATCAGATGCCCCAATGAAGATGCACTAAGCCTTACAGGAGGTAAACATGGGATATTATTACTCCATAACATCTACTTAAGGCTTCAGCCTAAACCCCATTTAGTAGTTTCACCTAGATGCTTCAGTATGAGAATATATTCCCCTTCCACACCTCTTTATTAAGCAGCTTAATTTGGCATCCAAACATTCCATGCTTCTTTGCGTCTCCCTAAACTCTTGGCATTTATAGGAATTGCCAATTTCCATTACAGACACATCCAAGAACTGAAACAGCTGCCTTTCTCTGGCAAGCACTCTCTGACCTCTGGTTCATAAGTGTCTGGCCACAGGTCAGTGAGTAAGCAGAAAGCATCTCAAAAGAGACAACTCTTCAGCCAGTGCACATTTGCTCCTGTATGATGACAATGATGGTAGCACAGGACCACAGCTTCTAGCCAGGATGTTCCTTTTTCCCAACTCTTTACTCCCCTATGATATTTTAAACAGGAATCAGACACTCTCTTGGCCTGTGATTTGTTATACTAAAGTTAATTATTTTTAAGTCCCTTGTCGTGCAGTAAGTTTCATTTTCTGTGGATATGACTCTGGAGTAGTACTGTACCAGGCACAGACAGCTCGCCTTGCATCCTGCACTGTAATATGGATAATCCCTTTTTCTTTGAAGAAGACCTTCATCTGACAAACCCAACACCACACTGTCATTTTCACAGCTGCAGCACATTCTGTGATCAGCGAGCACACAACGAGATGTGCCTCATTTGTTTCTAACTGATGTCTGTTAATCTAATAGGAAAAATTCTTGCTATTAGCCCAAGTGCATGACCTCTCACTTCATATTTTTAAATCATAGCAATTAAGCCGTGAGTTATTTAAGACTGTATCATTGTGAAGAAGCCATTTTTTCCAACGAAATGTAATTCCCTACAGCTACTATGAGCCTGCTTGCTCAGTTTTTTCCTACAGAGCTGTAAGCTACCAGGACTCTCCCAAACTCTTCACTCTTGGATTTGAATGAACAAAGAGATGTGGAACTCTGCTGGGCCAATGTGAAGCGAGCTCTGCTCACTGCACAGTTCTTAAGACTCCAGGAAGCATATAAAATACAGTAACAGAACTAGCAAGCCCATTTTCAAAATGGCTTACAGAGAAAAAGTCAAACCTTTGACATGCCAATAGAATAGAGCGCAACTGGCCATCAGGCAGGTCTGGAAGGTATTGCTTTTCCCCAAGTCAGTTGATGGGCCTAACACAGACCTTGGCAATTTAATCCTGTTCAGGGAAACACTCTCTAAATGATGTCTGTGTCCTGTGAATTAGCACAAGCGACCTTTCTTTGGTTTTATTAGCACAGCAGGAGTAACCACTCAGAGCTCTGCATATCGGGATGTACTAACAACGAGTTTTTAGGGACAGAGCCTCCCTAACACGTTCAGAGGGCCTGAAGATGTGAGCACACGAGGTGTCTGCCTGTGCAAAAGCCACCAGGACATTGCTGCCAGAGGGGCAGGGTTAGCAGGGGACTGGAGGGAAGAGCTCTGAAATCCTCAGCACCAGGTTTTACAGATCCCTCTCCAGCGCGTCTGGGTCTGAGAAAAGGCAGCTGAGCCTCATTAGTGAATCAGCCAAGCAGGACAGGTAGCCTCAGGTTACACTAACGAGCCAATTAAAAGGACTTAGAAAGGAAGCTTGGCTGGGTAACAAGGGAGGAGAAAGCCTGGCAGTGTTGGTTGGGGAGGCAGAGCTGCGTGGCTGAAGATGGGCTGCTGTATAATTTCCAAAGCTCTTTCCATTGTTCCTCTGGGGGAAGGCTAACTTTAAAAGACTAAAAATGGCTGATTTGGGGTGGTGATGTTGTTAATTTGTCTCATCAGAGCCTGGAGTAAACCAAATAGCAGTAAATAATGATTTTCTTGCCCTATCTGACAGGAGACCTATTGCATGCTGGAGACCCTGCTTGACCTAACCCTGTGTCCCAGAATGCTGCTAACAGCCTTGAGGCCTTCTCGGGTATGGCTGAGAGCTGTGTGAGCTGCTCATTGCTTCATAAGAATGGTGTAGTGTGGTGGAACTGGGCCCTACCTACCAGCCCCAGATAGCAGGTGATGGTGCACAACTGGCTCAGGCACTCTTGCCACGGTGCACACAACTGGTCCATCCCGAAGCTCCAATGTCACAGTGATAGGAAGTTGCACTGCTGCCCTGCTGATAGGGATTAACGCAGTCCAGATTCAGAAGCCCAGCTAACATCCACATTCTATTTACAGCCACTTTCCGCATCCACAAAACATCTGTGGGGAGTTCACACTTGGACAGAGAAGAAATTGGAGAGTTCACTCTCAAGGCCACTTAGATTTGCTTGAGTGAAAACTACCATGAAGCAGGGATGTTTTTCTTAGCACCGTCTGTAGTTAACTGCTTGTTTTGCACTTGTTTTAGATACAAGCAATGCCTTGCGGCGTTTCTGGAAAATCTCCAGGAGCTGACACTCATAAGAGACAGGCCCAAAGAGTTTGGGGAGAGAGGTTGGACCCATGGAGCAAAGTGCTGTCTGTTCACAGCCTGCCCTTCCTTTGAGTGACCTCAAAGGTTCTCATTAACTCATCGCTTGCAGCCACCAAGAAAGGATTGCTTGAGATAACCATGTATGAGACAGAATGGCTTAGGTTGGAGGGGACCTTAAGGATCAGCTAGTTCCAACCCCCCTGCCGTGGGCTGGTTGCCCCCACCAGATCAGGCTGCCCAAAGCCCCATCCGACCTGGCCTTGAATGCCTCCAGGGTTGGGGCATCCACTGCAGAAGACTACAATGTGAATGTTGCTCAGTCTTGGCTCTCTCAGATTTAACAACTAGTTGCTTAAACACACACAAAACTAAACTACTACTAACAAACATGTAACCATAGAATGATGTATGTTAGAAGGGACTTCTGGAGACCATTTGGTCCAAACCTTGGCTGACAGGGGGCAGCTTCAAAGCTCAAGTCAAAGCAGACCAGGCTGCTTCCTGAGCATTAAAGTTCCAGTGTGGATTTGTGACCAGCATCAGAGGAGATGACAGCAATGACCAACGCGAGTATATTACTGACTATGGAAATGCACTTAAAATGCTTTTACTTCCAAACAGAATCTCAATGAGTCCAGGTTCACAGGAATCTATGCTGAAGCGAATATCTGAAGGTAATTCAAGTTCAAGTGGGAAACCTCAGCTTCTCAGTAACACAGAGTTACATTTGTTCTCCAAAGATGCTGTTGAAGTACAGCATCGTACAATCATCAAATGGATTCAGATATATGACTAAACACTATTCAATTGTTTAGTACAGAGGTGAAACCCTGAAGGAGAGCGACAGCAGAATAAATACTGTACTTCAAAGTGGCTTTTATTTTCTTGCAGGGAAACACTCTTCAGTCACCTTAAATTCTGGAATGTTGGCTTTACATTGAATAAAGAACTAAATAAACTTTCAGCTATTTCACAGTTATATATTTCTCAGGAAGACCTGTGCTGCCCTGGCAGCCCGGTGTCTCATGGAAAATGATCATCACACAGCAGGTCCCAGCCAGAGATCGAATCCAAACACACCCAACACACAAAGAAATTCCAACCCAAACCAAGCCAAGCTCTCTAATGAGGTTGGGAATTAAAGTTCTGACTCCAAACAACCTTTTTTCATTTTCAGCCAGTCATAATCCTGCCTACACAGCAGATCACAGACAACAGTTTTGCGAGAGAGGAGAGGGATGTTGGGCTTTTCACTTTGGTCACCAATTAAATCAATGCTTACTATGCAAACCAACTTCCTATCTCTTTGCGAACTCATCTGAAACTCACACGTGAAGCTAATTTTAATGCCTTCAGGAATTTACTAATCAATCAGAAGAGCCACGTTCAAGCCACTGAAATTTACTACACTTTGCTGGGTGAATTTCCTACAAGTTCTATCAAAATCTGCACAACGGATCTTTGGCCAAGAGTTAGGGCAAGTTTTATGTGTCTAGTCCACTGTCCTGTTTTGTCCATTGCCAATGACCAGAGCTCTTTTCCAAGCAATTCCTTCAACACAAGCACTACTGGAGTCTGGTAGCAAAAAAGGGCCCATAAAGCCTTGTGACCATTTTATAGCCATATGAGAAGAACACTGATTTCTGTTCTGAGTTAAAGTCTCCCATACACTGCTAGCATTAGACAAATAATAATAGGTGCTTGCATCAAGATGCCTCAACTGGAAAGAATTGCAGCCTAATCTGATGGAATAAAGCTGCCTATGGGAAGAACAAACACAAATAGGTCCTGTGACACCTGACTGAGCATCAAAATGCATATTCCATCCAGATGGCTGTCTTCTGAGACCATAAATGGGAATAGCAAACAGCAACACCCACATCTGCATTCAGCTCATGTGAATGAGTGCATGACACTGAGAGAAATCAGATCTACTTGGCTGGGTATGGCTTAGGAGCTAGCTTTAATATTCCTTTAGATATATATATGTATATATATATATAGTATATATATATATATATATGTATTTTTTTTTTCTGCAAAATTGAAGAGTTCTCAACTGTAAGACAACAATGAAGTGAGAGCTTACGGTTTTCTTTGTCTCTTTTTTCCTCCTCTCTCCTCAATTAAGAATTTTTTATTTAGACAGATGGATACCACTCCTACTCTGGAAAAAATATGCACCGCACTTTGGATGCTATTAGGGTTCCATATATTAATCAGCGAATAATAGCTTGAGACACAACAGGCTGCACGGCTTTACCTTTTGATAGCCCAGCGAGCACAGTAGTTGATCAACTCTAACACATTAATTCCAAATTTTGCCTCACTTCGTTTCAAACCTTCTTGATAGATTTAAAAATGGAATAAGAAATTTTCTACTCTGCGGATATAGAAATAAACAGAAACAGATTTTAATATTAGACTTTTTAATATTAGATTTTAACATTTCCCAACAAGGAAGAAAACTCTACAGACTTTTGAGACACACAACGCTATTTCTTTGGTTTAATGGAGGTATAAAGGTTCTCCCTTTCACAAGGACTTTTCAATGATTAAATCTCAGGGATATCAAAAGAGACTTTGAATTTAACCAAAGAATTTTTGCCCACATGGAAAAGTTTTATGAATCTACCTTTAAATACGAATCTCTGTGAAGGTGACCAAGGAAATGATGTTCATCTGCATCAGCTTTAAGTAAATGAGCAACTAATGAAGCTAATGAAACATCAAATAAAAATGCCCCCATCTGTGGCTACTTAATTCCTCCTATCCTATTTTGCAAAAGCAAAACATAAAGATAATGGAAATGGAAATAAATCAACAGTTTTGAGCAGCTGACACTGGGGCAACATTCCCTGCAGGGTGGCTCTCCACTAGATTCTCTTCTGTCTTGAAGGCCTAATCTCAACATCTTCTGACCCTTTTCCAGAGTTCACTACTTTCTAATCACTTATGGCCCTTACTGAAGAAAGCTCTGAGTCTCTCAGACTGGAACAAATCCATAAATCAACGACAATAGTTTTTGGGTTTTTTTTTGCTTTCTTCTGCAGCCTGCCTTTTCTTTATAATTTCACTCAATTTTCACTCAAGTGAATTTGAAATTCACTTTGTAGACACATATTGCTAATAAAGCATACAGAAATGAGGGAAAACATTTTAGTGAAGAATAAACCCTGGCATAAGGCTGGGGGATAAAGGATACCTACCGCAATGTTATCTCACTTGTCTTCAGCAGAGTTTCTCACTTCCTTTATTGATATATAGTGTCTTACCCAGGGGTAGACAATAGGAAAAAGGAAAGCAAGCAAAATAATGAACTGATTATTTTCATGGTTGCCTGTAGTTTTCACTGAAAATTCTGCAATGCAAATTAAGAGCACATGTTTATTAACCATCAATCTTTGTGTCAACTTCAGAAAGGATTTAACAATCAATTTTGATATTTATGTATTTTCTGGATTCCAAGGAGTGCTTTTTTCTCCTAATTCTCTGCAGTAAAGCCATCCCTATTGGGCCACATTAGTGTCTTACAGATAGATTTCTGGTCTTTAAAGAAGATTACATGAGTGATATTTGTTCTAGTAATTATATCTCCCAGATCGGTGTAGAGTGATGCATTCAGGCCTTTAAAATGGAATCTCTCACCGGGTTTAATGGATTTAACAAGGATTGAGACAACACCCAGGCAAAGAGGATGAGAGGGGCTAATGCAAGCTAAGAAGATGAGAAAGACTACTTCTTCATTTCAGCCAGACAAATAGACACTGTGTTCTTCCACTTCCAAGAACAAACCCATAAGACTTATCAATAGAAGCAGTGGAAATTACAGCAGTGAATAAAAGATGAGAAGATCCAGTGGGCACTCTGCTCACTTCAGTTTTGAGGGGTTTTCCTCCCTTTCACATTCCAGTGAAACAGCTTGAGAGCCATTTTATAATTTCATATGTACAGGGCTGAGCCCAGAGGAAGAATATACAGAAAGCAAAAGAGATGGGAAAATCCTTTTGTAAGAAATTCTTCTATTTGAAAGAGAGGCAGCTATAAAATGGGCTCTGAGGACTCTGTCCTGCTTTGTTGATATTTTCTGGACATCCTTTCCAAGGCTGGTCAGGGAATGGACAAGCACACAGCAGCACAGCCACAATGCAATGGAAAAATCCACAGCATCTGCACACACCTCCTACACTGTAATAATACTAGTTTTTGTGGAATGGGTAAATCACTCTAATACAGGCAGATAAATACTTCTAAACTACATTAGCAGCCTAGTTCTGAGCTGGGTATATGACTCTAGCTATGTGCCTACAAAGAAATTTAGGCTCTGGTTCTGATTCAGAAGGTGATTTAATACATATAAGACAAGACGTTCACTTCTGGAGGTTGAATTTGCAAAGTGAAAGCACTGGAAAGCAATAGAAGTCCATGAAAACAAAAATACCATTACATTTCTGGAATGTGGATAAATATAAGACATACTGTAAGTGGGTTTAAATTTCCAAGGCAACACAAAATGTACTATATCTCACCTCTGCATCCCCTTTCCCCAGAAAACTTACTGGGATTTATTTGGAGCTGTATAACATTTTGATGACATTCAGATATCATTTATCTCCCAGTGCACAGCAGAAGTCAGCTGTGTTATTTAGAAGCTAAACAAGAAGGGATAGAAGCCAAGCTGCTAAGATCAGTCTTGTTTCATAGAACCATACAATTGTTTGAGTTGGAAGGGACCTTTAAAGGCCATATGGTCCAACACCCTGCAATGAACAGGGACACCTACAACTCCTTTAGGTGCTCAGAGCCTCTCCAGCCTGACCCTGGGTGTCTGCAGGGTTGGGGCATCCATTGCCTCTCTGGTCAACCTGTGCCAACGCCTCTACTTTAAAAGTATTTCGATAATTAATACATGAGTTTACTCTTCAAGTTCGTTTATGTCAGAAGTAAAGCAAAAAAAAAAACCAAAAAACAAAATTAATCCTACTTGTAGCACTAACAAAACAATAGCTACAAACACTGTTTCATGCACTTGGCATGCTTCTGTTCCCCCATCAGTGTGCAAGCCTCAGTAATTGCCTGGTGCAGGTGAGTTTGGCCGGACAGCCACTCCAGCAGCCACGTTTCCCTGGGGGAGAAAACACAGTTCAAGCAGTTTATAGTTCTGAGACCTCTCTGGACAAACAATGCTATAAAAAGATGTGCCGTGGCTTGTCCTCTGTAATTTATCTCCCTGTCAAGTGATTACCATAAAATAGGACCCCAGAGCAAGGGAAGAGTAAGGTAAAGAAAGCCTGTTTAGTTGGGGCAGAGAGGGAGATGCTAAAAGCATGGCTTGTCACCTCCAGTACTGGGTATTAGTACAAGTCTTGTCCCCTCTTGGGTATAGAGGGGCTTGGAGGGGGACAGGTCTATTCTGACTAAGCCAAACTATATTAAAAAATTTAAAAAAAAAAAAAAATGTTTTTCTTTGCTTGTCAGCCATATTGGCAAAGTGGAAAAACGAAATGAAGATAATTTCATAGTATAATTTTGTAATAAGTCATTGCACGACTTCAAGCACAAAAGCCAAAGACTGCCACATCCAACTTCTATGGACCACATGAAGAATCACTTTTATTCCACATCTTTGTCTGACTCCTTTTTCTGATTAAGATTAAGGTGTACTTGGGCAAAACACTTTCCTGGGGGGGGAGCAAGAAGCACAGACTGCCAGGAGCTGCCAGCGCTGCCCGTGGGCCAGCCTAGGAGAGCCAACCTAGGAACACACCCAAGGGACTCTACATCACAGCACAGTCAATCTAATGGGAAACTGCCATGTTTGGGATGAGAACTTGGATGAATTAAACAGATAAGCCATGCAGATCTTGGTGAAGAGATCACTTGTTAAGCTGTTCCTGTACAGGTTTTCCAAGCGGTACTTGCATGGACTGCACTCACATCCATCCATTTCCTCTCCATCCCAATGCCCAAAGCACCTCCTGCTGTTTGAAGATGCCTCCTGTTTTTGGTGTGTCTGTACACGCCAGACAGAGAAAGAAAAGGAAGGTTATTAAAAAAGCGGTTTGGCTAAATAAGGGAGCTCATTATGTGTGCTATTTTTGTTCCTCAAATGTCTGCCTTCCGCTCTTCCCCTTGAGGTTTACAGAGAAGCCTGACAATCAGGGCTGAGGTTTACTGTCAGCTTCCATTAGGCAAATCAACCAGGCTGGGGATGGGGGAAGCACAAGGGGAAAATTGCCCTAAAAGCAAGCTGATTCAGCACCAGCAGTGTCTGTGTGTGTACACACCACCAAAAATTACTCAGCTGAGGCACCATCCCAAAAAACGACTTCTTTCAGAGCCTCCTCCAGTCCCTCAAACCACGATGTGAAACACCATTTTCTGTCAGATCCGGAGAGATGGGCACAGCTAACAGCAACTGCTTCCAGTGCTCTGACAAAACAAATGACCTTCAGCATGCTCACCTGTCACGGAACTCATTTCCGTGTTGTAATTGATGTGTAAAAGTGATCTTCATTACTTGAACTACAGACACACGAGCCTGCAAAACAAGGCTTTCCCAAGAATAAGAACAGATTCTTCTGGGCACACAGCATTGGAGCTGACATCTTAAAGTGTCAGCATTAAGAAAGAGAAGAACAAAAGAAAATCTTACATCTAATTCTTACTTTTCCTTGAGAAAACACTGATTTTTCCATTGATGATTTTATGGTATTTTCTGCCTATATATGGTTTCCTCCTCCTTTTGCCTTTTTAAACCATCACATTTCTAAAAAGCCACACTATTATTTAAAGGGCAGACCAGTATGCAATGCATTGCCCTTCATCCTGGTTGCATCCTAAAGGTTTTCCAGGATCAGTCACTACAGCAAGGCAGAGAAAAAACACATGCTATAGGGAACGCAGATCTTTCCTTGCTTAGAAATACTGGGGCCTTGCTGCTGTTCAGGGCAGGGAGGCAGCTTGCATGGAATGGTTTCACAGTAATCCCTCTAACAAAAAAAATATTCTCTTCCCCAGCTGTGAGATCTCTATGAGCTGTAATCATGCACATCATCTTCATCATCAAGGCATTGTGAGACATCATCGAATCACTGTAAACAGAGGATTAAATTAAATTACGTATGTTCTTGTGATCGTGGAGCCATTTAAATAAGCCCCAGACCCACAGAAAACATCACGAGCACAGCCACAAGCATTACACGTGTCCTCAAGCACCTGTGACTTACGAACCTTTAATTAGTTGTGTATCAGTTTAGTTAGCACTATTGGACCTTCTTCCTTTGAGTATTACTGTTTTAAGGAATAGCATTTCAAGGGATTGACTGAAAAGAAGACATCTGCCCAAGCTGCTGGAACTGGGATCTGCACTGCTTGCTCAACACCACACAAATCATAGAATCATAGAATTGTTCAGGTTGGAAAAGACCCTAAAGATCATCAAGTCCAACCATAACCTAACCATACTACCCTAACTCTAACAGCCCTCCACTAAATCATGTCCCTGAGCACCACATCCAAACTGCTCCCCATTTCTGAAGGCTCCAGCCAGGATTTAAGCTTGCACAGTCAGGATGTTTCTCCTGAGTGATGGCAGCAAGAAGGAAAAACAGAGGAGCAAGCCTCACATACAGCTGGGAGCACTTGTCCTAGCAAAGACCCACGCTGTGTTGCAGACTCCCAGTGCAGGACTGCTGCAGGGGAAGACAGGCTTGCAGAACCCCTGCACTCCAGATCCCATGGACTGCATTCCGCCCTCTGAAGCCACCACTCGTGCTGCAAACAGCTAGCTGCAAAGCCCAAGCTATGCCACGTAAGAGCCCACCACTAAAATTAATTCCAGTTCCTAAAGACCTCTTGAGCCGAAGCAGGAGGGGCTTGGTAATTGAGGTGGGATGTACATTGAGAAAAGCCAAGGTTTGGAGGATAAAAGGCTGCTCTGCCTCTCAGTATGTTTTGCTTTCCTGCAGAGGCACAAGGCAAGCTTTGTGCTAACATTTAATCAACTAAAACAAAAAACAGAAATTTGCAAGGAGGGTTCATGACAATCATCTTCCATCATGGATTTCTAAATTAGCATACGAGTGTTCTCATCTAAGTTCTTCATTTCCTAAGTCCCAAACCTAAATATTTTGGTTAAAAAAAAAAAAAAAAAAGAATAAGAAGTCATTCTTAAGATCAAGCATTCCCCATTAGGGAGTCCAAAATTTCAGCCACTCGAGCCTGGATTTTTTCTTTCTCACAACAAGCACTGCTTATTTCATGGGCTTGGGGACTGCTGCACAAAACATTAAAGAAAAATAGAGCAGCCTTTGTGGGTTTTTTAGCATAGCAATAGTAAAATAAAATAAAATAAAATAAAAATAAAAAAAACTTTGCTTAACTCTTCATCTATTTCAGCTGCACCCCATACCCTGCAAGTCCCTCCCTAGGAACAGTGACACCCACCAAAGCAAGCCCAGCTGGGGCTTGGGGTGGGCTCCATGGGGCAGAGCTGGAAGGTGCTCTAATAGGTCCCTTCTGAGATAGTTCCACCCCACAGAAGTGAAAACTCATTTCTCCCACGCAGGAGAGCGCTCATGTTGCATGTGCTTAACAGCAGTTCATTGCAGAGGTGAAGTTTACAGGGCAAACCAGTCAACCTGAGAGGATTGTCAAAAAACATAGCTAAATGGCAAACACATGTAAGTCCCAGGCATTTCCCTCAGCCCCACTTGTTCTTTTTTTAGCCTCAGGAGAAAAGTACATTCTTCTGCATAATTTATTTCTTCAAAAAAAAAAAAAAAAAAAAAAAAAAAGTGCAGAAAACTGCAACTAAATTGCTTTTCCTGATTAAATACAGAGCATTTATATTCTATCTCCTCCCCAACCCCCACTTCTGGATTGGTTTTTATCCTATAACCCTTTCTCCCTCGATCCAGCTCTTGAATCCCACCTAGAAAGAAAGCAAAGCCTCTTCAGCTCCTACCTTTCCCAGCACATCCCTAAAGATGGGCAGAGCAATTCCCTCCCGTGGCCTCAGCATCACCTCTACAAACAGGGCCAGCCAGCCAAGGGCTGATTCTGTCATGGGTCTCCATGGTTGTGAGGCTTGCTTAGGTGTAGGGAGGTTTTAGATTAAGGGGGATGGAGGGGAGCATATTTTATTTCAGACAATAAAATAGCTTTCTAAAAGGGCTTGTGCTTTCAGAAGGTTCTGCAGGTAGGGCTGAAAACACAGTTTTGTGCAGAAGCTGAAGAGCACAGGTGCAAGCACAGGGGCTCGTGTAACAACAGAGCCAGGTGCAACTGCTTGCAAATCATGAGGGCTAAAATCAGCACAAGAAGGACTTGCTTTTGGAACAGGCTTTCTGCCTAAGAGCGTGAGAGTAATTTTAGCAAGCCTGGAGAAGGGATTGGGGATCTGCAGTTGGGGAGCACAGTTTCACTCCCTGTGAACTCATTTCCATCTGCAGTAGTGATGTAGACGTTTTATTGCATTCAGTTCTGGATGAACATTTTGGCTTGGCTCTCCAAAACCCTTCCTTTAGAGACCAGCTCCTGTCTGGAGGTGGGATATAAACATCTGTGTGCCTGCTGTCACGCTCTTCAGAGAAATGAAAAATGGAAGGATTCTCATTTCTATTTAAAATCTTGCCCGGTCAGAGGAACCTGATGTGGTGAGTCAGTGCTGAACCATGCTTTATGGTGTCTGCCTGCTCTGGAGAAATGAGGGCTGTGGCATGTCGATACAAGCATGCTCAGTGGTACTTGACAGGCTTGATTTTAAAAATGATGGGGCTGCAGCTTTCTGGAGGTCTGTGCTTCCCACTGCAGGATGCTCAGCAGCACTGCTGGCAATGAAAGAGCAGTTGGTACAGCTCTATGGGGATCTCCACGTTTTCACTGTCACAGAATGGCTGCATCCCTCCTCACTCCTGTCTTTATTCATCAGGAGTGAAGTCGGTGGGAGCAGGCCCCGGGTCAGCTCTCAGCTGAAAATGTGGGATGGGGGGCAGGTGGGGGCTGTTGCATAGCCATGAAGCCCTCCTTGTCGTCTGATACAGGTTGTACTTTTTTATTTGTGGAAAAAGATATTCCTTCCTTGCATCTCTCTCTCAGCCCATGTTTCCCCATGAACCAGGGAAACAGCCTACGTGGTTGCAATGTTGGCATTCGGTGGCTCACTCCAGAATTAAGGGATGTCCCTCAACTTGGTGTTATGGAGTTATAGTACCCAACAAACTGTCTAAGAAGTGCTCTAAGAGCACCGTGAGCCCCTTTCCTTTAAGGAGAGTGGGGTGTAGTGAATAGAAAGCAAGACAGGAGTTCAAGCAAAACACATAGCAAACCTGAAACAATCCTTGTTTAGATCCAGGAGTGTACACTGCAGCCATTCATAGCTCAGTCTAACTTCTCTCAAAATAGGAAAAAAGGGTTTGGAGCATCACTTGGATGCTCATTCAATTGTCCTGCCATCAGGAACATCTCCCTGGAAAGCACATGCAGCCTTGCATTCAAGGCCAGGCTGGATGTGGCTCTGGGCAGCCTGGTCTGATGGTTGGTGACTCTGCACATAGCAGGGGGGTGAAACTAGATGGTCATTGTGGTCCTTTTCAACCCAGGCCATTCTATGATTCTATGATCACTCAAGTCCCAGCCCAGATATCCTTGAAGGAACAGAGCTGACCCCTCACATTTGTCTTCAGGTGGTGCTGGCTGAGCTACGCTATCACCCTGATTATCATCCACATCCCTGCTAATAGGACACACCAGCATTATAAGCCCATTGCTGTGGAGGCTATTGACACGTCTAATGTGTCACAAACACGCGGCTCTTTCTGAACAACAGATCATTAACCTGCTGATGCTGCCTTTCTTGTTTGAATCCATTAATCATTGATCTTCAGCTTAAAACTTCAAATGAACTATTTTCTCTAATTTGGCCTATTTTTTTGCTCGCTATTGATTTGGCTCATGACAACAGTATGTGGTCTAGTGGGGCTGTTGGATCATTCTGGTAGGAAAGGAATAACTTCAGCAGGAGAACAGCATGAATATTAATGGAGAAATTTTTTGATGGATACCTTTAATGAAGTATAAATTGAGCAAAAATTCCCATCTTCTCCAGATTAGTGACCTTTTTTGTTTATTCATAATTATGACATACAAGAGCTCCACAGCTCTGAGAGAACAGTATGTAGTGCTTTCATTTGCTAATTAGTCTCGACTATTTAAGTCTGCTGATACTTCTGTAAGGTGTTCTCTACAAATATGGAACTGAAGTCATCTCAGGAGTTCCTGCACTGCTCCTTTGGAGGAGTTTTTGTTCCCTGCTTTACACTTGGCATTGCATTACTGCAGGCAATACCCTTTTGAGAGCAGTGATTAAATGCACAGGTTGAACAAGTCTGTACATATTGTGCTTTACATTCCAGCTGATTACATTAAATATTCCAGACTCATGGGGTACTCTCAGTATACGCAGTGTTCCGCTGTGCAGACTCTCATCATCAATATTTAAAGGTTCTTTCATATCAATCTGCTAGCAGCCCTATTTGATACGTAGCGATGGGAACGATGCATCAGATTGCAGTAGGTTTTACCCTTTCACCACGGGGATCTGTAACTACAGCCCCATTTTCTTTCTCCTCCCGACCTGTCTCACTAAGAAATCTGATGTTAAAATGCACACACTTGCTCTTATCCCAAGCATCGTCCATCCTGCTGATATAAGGCCAACTGGCCATTGGCTTATGAGAAGAAACTACACATCCCTCTGACTCTTTGCCTTAAGGCTTCTTTGCTCCAATCTTGCATTGCTCCAAAGCTCCTGCATCCTTCCCAGCAGCCTTCTCCTTCCTGCTCAAGGAGATACGAAGCTTTGGGTCTCAGGTCTTCTAATCTGCATGCTGGCTGATGGGAACCAAGCCTCCTGCATGCACTTTTCCTCCATTTTTCCCCCTTTTCCCCCATTCACATTTGGCTCTCCCTGACCCTCACTGCAGTCCAAATGGAGATGGGGAAAGGAAGGATGCCTCTCCACAGACACTAATAACGGAACTTACAGCAATAATAAAGCATGATATGCTCTGTTAGTTCTTTCATTTGAAATAAAAGCCTGTGACACAGAGATATCATTATCATTTTCATCTCGTCAGAAGTTAATATCACGTTTGTGGGTAAATATAATAGATCAAAAATGGATGCTTCGTAGCAATCTCTATAAATACAAGCAGCAGAGATTTAAGGGCTAACAGCGGTCTTTGCTGCTGCAGCTCCAACAGCACCCTGTGTGCATCCCCAGCAACATGCTTACTAGGAAGATTTTAAAACTAAATGTATGATATTACCTCCTCTCCCCTGTCAATAATCTGGTAGCCCTAGGCACACATGCCAATGGAAAAGCAGGCTGGAGTTCAAAAGATGTGGCACATGAGAAAGTAGTGGGGATAATTTTCACCTGATATCACATCATCAGAAACTGCTACACAAAATTATTGTGAATTATGGGGGCCTGCTGTGCATTTGATTTCCCACAGCTGCTACCACAGCAGTCACTTTCCTGAAAATTAAGTGCATGTTTCATCTGCTCACAGGAAGGATAGAGGGGAAAAAGGTAAAGAAAGAAAGAATTATGATGAATAAACCACTCCTGTGCCCATGCCATGAAGCCACAGCCTGTTTTCTGCTTGTAGGGATGTGTGCTGTGGTGGGACAGGATAAGATGGGCTGTGTCCATCAGAAGAAGAGCCAGAGCACACCTACAGCTCTGTGTCCAGCAAAGGCAATATGTTCATTCAATTTACATTTCCTGCAACTCAATTCCATCTCTTATCTCCAGCAAGGGACACTGCACAAAGCAGATTATTCCGGCTTCTCTCCTCAAAGAAGAGAGATTCTCTCCTCCAAACCCTTGCAATTGCCAGGAGCTTTGCAATAGCATAATTAGAGTACCCAAGCCTGTTAGAAACGAGGGACAGAGTAAGGAGTGAGGGGAGGGTGTTCACTGCATCCCCATAAGTGATGCTGCAGCGCAAAGCTCCCCACAAAGCACTGTGATCACCACCTGACATGCATGGCCCCACTTGTCAGGTCGGTGGCTTCCTCCTGCAAAGCAAACAGGGCGCAGCACTGAGGCTGAGCAGAAAGGGAACGGCACAAACAATTTCCCTCCTCCATCCATTGTCATGCTGCTCCAACAAGTGTTGACCTGAAACGCCACGTGGTTATTTCACTCCCTGGCAGATTTTACTAGCATGGAAACAAAGATACTTCAATAGCACTTTTGTGTCCCAAGATTGCCAAGTGCTTCTATGAGTGCTAATTAAATTTCACAGCCTCCTTGAGCAGTAGGTCAATCCCATCTGACACTGCTGGAGCTTTGCTTCCTATGGAAACGAAGCCAAGGTGACCGTGCTGGCTGTGCACCTACACACGTCTCCTGAACGTCCACGCTGGCCAAATCAAAGCAGATTTGACAGAGATATAGAAACTGAATTTTTACAATAATGCAGAAAAGGACTAAAATTTGGGGTGAATTAGGAGTATTAACTACAGACAGAAAAATGGAAAATCAGAATAAGGCAATCACGTAGTACCTCCTTAATACAGCTGTGACGTATTTTGCCTATCTTACAGACCCTAACGCACCTGAGAGGCAGTGGTGGGCCCTGTGATCTGGCTGTTGCTGTGGGAGAGATGGAGCGGGATGAGAAAAGGCAAGAAGAGGAGTTTTGCACTAATTCAAAGCATCTTGAACCATTAAGGTTTTGTCCCTGCCTTGGTAATAATAATGGAAAAAACTCCCTTTGGCGAGTATCTATTTTCTTTAGAAATTTCCACTCCAAGATGCCATTCTGCATTGTTAACATGTCTGACTCACAATAAAATAAAAATAAATACATCTCAACAGTTTTTTGCTACTTGGTTTCCTCACTGTAACCTCCCACTTAACTCCTCGTCCCTAGGAGTGGGCTGTCATTCCTCATTTGTGCGCAGAGAGAGATCGCTGGGCAGGACATGGCCTTACATCAGCTGGAACCATTCAGTGGGAACAGCCGTATCAGTCCCAGCGTTATTTGAAATGCAGCAGGAGCAAACACAGAAACAACACTAAGGAGAAAAGCACAGAATCATTAAGGGAGGAGAAGGGGGGCTGCATTTCTCTGCCTTCTAAGACAGTCTTGCTAACAATAGAGGAAAAGGGATTATCTTTTTCCTTCCAAGGTTGGGAGTCCTGTTTCAGGTTTCATATAATAAGAATGGTACAGTGCAGACAGCAATAATAACCTGCTCTGAAAGCTGCTTGCTGCACAATGGCAAATTGCTCATGGGCAGTGATGGCAAAATTTAATCCCTGCTCTGCTTAGAATGCAACCCGCATAGCCACTCAAGACAACATAATAGCACTTTTGTAGCTCTCTGCTACAAACATCACTTTGAAAAGGATACAGCTGTGGAGGGGGGTCTCCGCATGCATCATTTTTGGCTGGTTCCCAAGCTGGAGAGCCTCAGATACTCTGTGCTCCCTCGTACAGCTCTGCCAGTTACTGCACAGCCACGCTTGGGGAAGGGAGAGGAAATGGTTGGAGCTGTGTGAGCAGCCAGTTCAAGATGAAATTAACTTGCTTGGTCAGGTGAACAGGTTTGGGATGAATTTTCTGGGAGGAGAGAAAACTGGGAGAGAGCTCTTGTCTGGGACCTCATTTATGAGTTACTGTATGGACACACATAAGTCTCTTAAAGCCACAAATGTACCGATATCTTCGTCAAAGCCATTTCTTCAACAGATGCTGATGCTATATATGGCGTTGTGTTGCAGAGGGGAAGGAACCTACTTGTATCTGCTCGCCTGCAGCAACTCAGGTAGGTTTCTCCAGCTTTTCCCTTCCTAAAGCCAACCTATGCCTTGGGAGAGTGCCTTATGCAGCTTGTAACACTGGCACAGCCAGGTGAAGCCCAGCTGCTAGGAGGCTAGGGACACTAGCACCTTCCTTCTTTTTTCCTCTCCAAGTCCCTACCCTGCTAACGTGCAGCTCTTCTTTGGAAAAGCCAATTGTGCTGGTACCCAAGAGGCAAAGCACGCAGGAGTAAAAGGGTAAGGCCATGCATAGAAGATCTTGGGCAAAAGTAGAAAGAACACCAGCTCTTTCTCCACCCGTCCTCCTTCATCCTTTTCCTAAGCTATCAGTCACATTGTTCATGGCTGCCAAGTAAATCAACTGAGAGGCCAAACTGGAGCAGCATGGCAAGCAGTGAAGCATGCAGCTGGCCCACCCAGGTGCAGAAGGACATCTTGGTCATTTCCATCACGGGAGAATTGTTGCAGCAGGCATGGGTGGAAGACCACGGGTGTTTATAGTCAGCTATGGACCAGAAGGAGCAAAAGTCATGTAGCAACCTGCTGCTGACTGCTGGAGAAGGCACCAAGAGGGATCAGCCAGAATTAGCTTACACGTAACAAGTCCAAGCAGACTGTAAGCTTTGATCACTCAGAGAGAGATAATGCAGCACTGTTTGTCAAATGATGTCACTTGGGCCTCTGTATCCTAGAAAGGATTTCCTTTGGATGGTTTGTGTCTCAGAGCATGCCTTCGGAGCTTACCTTCCCTTCCAGGACCAAATAAAGATAGAAGATATTGAGTGAATTGCGTAGCAATCCTGGCAAGAACTGCTTTTTGCTTTCTCCCCACCTCACTGTATTACCGATGGTAACAAGGGAGTTATTATCAATCAAGGCAAGCTGCATTGTGATCTGTGCCACGGAAATCCATTTCAGATTGGAGGATAAAGTGTGATTATATTTACACTTCCTTGACACAATTCAGGCAGCAAAATAACAGCCTTCGAGAGACATTTTTCTTCTTCATATTTAGATTTGTCAGTATTGCGGAGCTGTGTGAGAAGGGAGGGAATTATTATAGCAGCTGGGATTCACTGATACGGCTTAGTTGCCTTACAAATGAAGATGTTCTGTTTTCTGTTTTGTTGTCCCATCTTTTTCATCTCCAAGTTCCTTGAATACTGTCCAGAACATCCTCCAGATTGATGAGTTCGCATTTCAATCAATACAGCTCTATGTAAATCTATTTTTGCTTTTGACACATTCCATAAATTATATCTACTTATAACCTTAATTGGACTGTATTCATCACAGGAGATGGAATTTCTAACTCATGCAGCTGTTTATAAATTAAATTTGCAATTAATGAAGAAAGTATGAGATTAAGCACTTCAGGCTTCCCTAATCTGAATTTGAAAATGATATAATTACATTTTATATGGTCAGACTGCACTGGGGCGTTTTCATGCTAAGGGTGCAAGCTCCCCAAAATCCCAGAGATGCAGGAGCTGATGTGGCCAATGTAGTGGCTCCCAAGTGACAACTGGGTGTGACCTGCTGGTAGGAACAAATACTGCTCCTTATAACCAAAATCCTGTTTCTGGGAGACAACCATATGTTCTCTCCTCCCTTCAATGGAGCCAATGGAGCACTGGGCTCAGCAATGGCTTTGAGCCCAATAATGCCACCCGTAACACCAAGGAAACCTCAGTTCTCATTCTACACTTGTGCTTGCTCCTGTGCCCTCGGTACAGCCAGAAAAGCCCCAAATGCTCTGCTCTGGAGTACAATGCAACATCCTCTGAGGTTTTTACATCATCATCCTCTTTTTAGGAGTTGTATTACAACGTTTAAGACATTTCCTGAGTCACCACAAAGTATTTCATGGAGAAACATCTCTTCCCATTCACAGGGACCGTTTACGCATTGCAGATATGTGCAATAGCAGGAGAGCTGCGAGAAGATGAGTTAGCCAAAAGCATCAATAGCAATTTGAAAGGAACAACCATCTAGAATTACTGTCCAAACTTGATAATACACCATAACACACAGAATTCATCTGCAGCGTAGTTCACTGTAAGCGGGAAAGAAAGGAATCTCTTTCCTTCCTTTTAGAACTGGAATTCTTGACCTCTTCACTGGGCAGTTCTTTAATACCTGCACTTTTATTCTCTCCTTAGCTCTTCCCTATCTGCAGCAGCCTGCCTTAGGCAAAGCTGTGCATCTCTCCATTGCAGTTTCTCTCTCTTTTTCCTTCACCGCTTAAAGTGTGAATTCAAACTACAGAGCGCAGTTAGAAACATGCCCTTGCACCAAAAAGGAGAAAACAAAACTACTCTAAGACTTGGCAGCCTGATTTGAACGCAGTCATTCCTCACAGATCCAGGTGATCAAGGGCCTTCCCTGAAGACTTGCATACAGGTAGTAATCAGCTCTAGGAATCAGCCTGTGCTTATCCAACATCAAGCTGGGATGGAAGGGGGTTCTGCTCCCCGTAAAGCACAGTGATTGCTGAAGGGAATACCGAGGGTGAGAAGCTGACTCAGTAACCAGTTGTTTAAGGGGGAAGGTTAAGAGGAGGTTAAATAAAGCATTAGAAAGAAGGCCAACCGGCAGCAGAACGCTGGTGGAACAGAAGTGCTATGCATAGAGTCTTGAGCATCTCTCTGTTTCGTCTTTCTCCCTTTCTTCCTCAAACTTCTAAGTGCTACTCGTGTCCACAGCACACACGTAAAGTACTGCAGGGCTTTGCAAGCACACAAGAGAAATGATGCCTGGAAAAGCTTATGGGAGAA
Source organism: Meleagris gallopavo (assembly GCF_905368555.1). Classification (NCBI taxonomy): domain Eukaryota; kingdom Metazoa; phylum Chordata; class Aves; order Galliformes; family Phasianidae; genus Meleagris; species Meleagris gallopavo. Next base: position 2,240,405 of record NC_139424.1, read on the forward strand.
GTGAAATGTATCAGGAAAAAACTGAGAGGCTTCTTTTCTTGGGATGTGAGGATGTGAGCACCAGCACTTTCTGGCTGCATTGGCTCAGCCCAAGTAATCCCCATGGCAGGCAGGGAGGGATGTAAAGGTCCTTCAGCTTCTCTCCCTTCTGAGAGCAACAGCAATGAGACCACTGGGACAAAGCCAGCCCCGTAGCCTCGCCACGTTGCTTGTATGGCTCCCATCCCTGTCGGGGCACCTTCTGTTCTCTGCCCCTTCCCATCCTGCTACTGACGTGCTGTCTGACTTCATCAAACCATCTGCAATTGGAATGACTTTCTCCCAAAGTCTGTCTTGGAGGTGAGTGTGTTTTGGAAGACTACTGACTTCGATAATGAAATGCTTTGTGAGACAGAGCATGCTTAAAGCACGCTTTACCACCGTATGGTTACATTTTCCCCTCCATCAGATATAATAAATAGTGTTTACAAATTCTTAGACATGCCTCCCTAGTAAAATCCACTAAACCCACAACAAATATACTTATCATGGCATTAATTTGGTTAGAGATTTTCTCAGAGTATTGACAGCCGTATGTAATTTCCAAGGATTTATTTTTATTTCAAAATATATTACATGTATTTTTTCCTTTCCCACTACAATTCCCTTGTGATTGTGTGTTTCTTCTGAAGGCACTGGGGCAGCTGCTTTACAGCCATCCACTGTTGCTCTATATCCCCTTAAAAATTAATATTTTATATTTATTCATAGGTAAGAAATTAAACTTTCCAACACAGGTCTTCAAAGCCCTACATTCATTCTCTCCACCATTGACATTTCTTGGTTCAAACACCATTTCCTTCTGGGAGATTTTGTGGTACCACAGTCTAGATAATATTGTCTGCTGTCTGGGAAGTTGGCTTTAATAGTCTAAAATTTAAATTTTAATACAAATTCTCTCTGTCAGACTTATTCCTTAAAAACAAAACAAAGCAGACACCCAAAAATCAGGGACTTGTGGTTACATTCAGTACCACTGTTCAATGCATTTCCTTTCCCCATCAGTCAGTTGGCCTCTGTCTACTACAAAATATTGGGACTGGTAGTGAACTAAGCATCCTGCCCATAGATTCAAGTGCCTACGTTTCTCTTGAAATGAATGATACCAGGCATGCATATCCAGGCTTACCTTCCATCCCAGTACTTCTAGCATATCAGTACAGAAACATCATGGCAAAAGCATATTAACGTGGCATGGATCCAACCTATCTGCAGCTCTTCATGTTCCCTACTGACTCAGAGCCACAGATTCATCCTCATTTCTTTTCCTATTGAGAAATACTGCAGTAAAACGCTGCCATCAGTGAGCAGCTGCTCAGGTCCATGGCGGAAATGCCCCATGTCAGCAGTAAGCAAGATTCCCATCACACTGATGTGTTTAAAGAGCTCTGAGCTTAGGAAAGCGTGAAGTGTTTATGATGATGGGTGAACTCAGGAAAGGAGTTTCCTCCTGTTTGCTTTTCTTGTGATGGAACTTATTTCCTGGTTCTGACAAACTCCGTTCTGAAGATGTGTGGATTGCTACAATTGAGTTAAAACGTGTGCAGCACCAAATGGGAGAGAAATAACTAAAGCAGAAGGCAAGCATCCTCTCACATCTGGCCTTACCCGAGGTGCTCTCAGATTGCACTGTGCTTCCTGCACCAGACTCTGTTTTTGTCTCAGATCCATAAATAAACACTGGAGGAGAGGGAGAGAATCTCATTCCTTGGTTGCGATGGCAGACTTTATCAGAGAAAACAAAACAGCACTTCAGTTCATCTTCACACACCCTTCACCCTCCTCTAATGACACGACAGCAAACTGAGACTAATCAATTTTGCACTAATAAATCTAACCAGATCCATGGTAAGAATTGTCCTGGAAAGGAAGATAGAGGTTTTGTCTAAGCAACGGAATAGTTCCTGGTCATCTGCTCAGTCCATTTGCAGACAGACTGCTAGCTGACACAGCTGCTTTCCTGGAAAAATACCAAAAAGTGATGTCTATCCAAAGATGCCAAATATTTCTAAATATGGGGAGGAGTCTTAGCAGAAATTAACAATAGAGCTGTTAATTTTTCATATGCTTGTCGTGATGAAAACTTCTTCACTTACAGTATTCAGTCACTGTGTTTCCAGGGTCTATTCAGGGCCAAATATGCAGCTGACCTGAAAGTTCACTGCCTGTATTGCTTTACACCTCTTCGAACTGATGGCCTTAGGATTCATTTTTCCAAAGCCATACTCTACCTTTTCCGCTGCTTTGGATAAGGATTTTCCATAGAACCACAGTGTTTCCCAGTGACACAAGATTCTTTTCATGTGGTTAAAAGCTCTGCTCCCTCACCTGCACTACTGCTGTGTATCTGAGCACACGGCAGCCAATGGAAGGAGCTCAGTGCTGGTCTCTATTGGAGTAACACAACAATCAATAAATGTAGCACAACCTTCAGTAATGTGCCCGATCACTGTTGGGCTTGGAAGAGAAATCAGTGAAAAATTTGGTAGATAAACATGCATTAACACGTATTTTTCCCTTCCCTTATGTTCTCTCCGTGGCTTATCTATTAACATCTGCTAAATACAACGCCCTTGATTCAGTTGACAGCCGAAAAGCTTTTATGTGACTTCTGCTCCACTCGGGGAATTTTGTAAATAAATTGTTGTACTGGATTTGTTTTGAAGAAAGCATCTGTTTGTTTTCAAACCATGTAGTTGGCTAAATGAAAAAGACCTAGCTCTGTGTTTCCTCCCAGGCCATTTGAGTTCCAACAACTGCTCGCTGCTGTGCATTAAGGACAGGGACAAGTGAAGAGGGAGAAGTGCAGTGAGTCCTCTGTCCAGCTCCCCGCCACCCGTAGACAACATTGACCCTCCCCTCAGGCCTGGGAAGAAGGCTCTCTCCTTTTCTATCAACACCTCCCATGTGCACATCTCAGCCCAGCTTCTGCCAAAGCAGAGGTGCACACACTCCCTGAGCAGCACAGCTGATCCACCCTTATTTTAGATGGACACTTTTACCTTGAAAGGGACCATTTTTTGTCTGTGGCATTTGAAAGGAACTCAAACAGTTAGCTCAAGATGACAAAGTTCCAGTAGTTTGGGACTGATCAGTTATTTTCCCAGTATTTTCCCTTTTTATTTGTATCAAGAAATAACATGGATCTGGTTGTATCTGTCAAATACTTGCATCTGTGCTTCCAGCCCCATTAAGCCCAGAATACCAAAACTAGTCAGAAAGACACCCAGGCATTCCAACTCTTTATAAAGGTGTCCACGTCACAGATGTCCATCAGCACCTTAACCAAGTTTTCTCTTTGCATCCCAGTTTACCCAATACAAAATACCCAATGCCAAAACTGAAGTGTGCTTTAGAGAGCTTGCACTCCGCAGGACTCAGTGGCTCTGAGTAGCAGCAAAGTTAACAGGCACAAGAAGCAGAATGCAATTTGAGATCAGTGAATTCAGATGGTGGATCAGAAGTTGTTTGGATGGTAGATGGGCAATAAGGAGCGCTTTGAAAATACAAAAGCTCAGACCTCGTGGCTCTTGAGGATAAAGGCAGCTCGATACAGGGGAAAAAAAGTCATGTCAGCAAAGAACAACCTGGTAAACAGCACAATCATAATCAAAAAGATGGTTGTGAAAAGACAGAACAAAACCACTGCAGAGGATGGATATCAGCCATGTCGGTTGCCAACAGTATTTGCTTCTGTAGCCCTGCCTCATTCTGGGGTCAGGAAATAAAGTTTGCAGGCTGAGCACACGCTGGCTGGAGCACACTTTGATCACACACAGGGGAAACTGTTGTGAAGAGGAAGCCCAGTTTTGCTTTATGCTATAGTAAAAGTAACCAGCACGTCTCATAATTTCCCCTGTGTTTCAGCAATGGAATAGGCTCCTCCACACAAACAGCAGGGCAGCAATTATTTTTAGTGGGTAACAAATTAATCTGATGCTCTCTTCTTGATAACTTCCTGTCTATCTCAGAGTTAGTCTCCATCGGGGCTACGTCTTGTACTTCTCAGGAACAGATTTAGCATAAGACACTTTCATTCCGAAAGACGTTCTCCAGCATGGTACTTAAAATAGTATTTACTTTCATCATTAGGCTGACAAAATCAAAGTGACAGACGGCTCAAGCTTGGTAGAAACAACACTGCTACTTCATACCCACACCACAGCGCTGCTGCAATAGCAATAACATGTGTACACTATGGATTATCAATTCTGCAACAGCAGAACTGGCATCCCTCTTAATCAGCTGCTAAATTATTCTTAGCTAGTCCCTAAATTAAATATTTAAACAGACAACCCTATAGAGAATGCTTTAGAAGTGGTTTTATGAGATCTTAAGAGCCTGATTTGCAGCACACCGGAGGAGCAAGGGTTTGTGTTTGCCTTAGGAGGATGAGCCCAAACAGGAGGCAAAGCACCCCTAGAACCCCTTTGTCACTGCAGAAGGTGAGTGGGAAGAGACAGGAGGCAACCACTGGTCTGCTGGAAAGGGAAAACCTGGTCCTCTTTGGTCACCTGTGTTTAAAGTGGGGCCAGGAAGGAATAAGGATGCTGGTCTGAAAATGCTCACTTAGCCACTTAACTTCATGACCTTGTGCAAATTGCCTGACTAAGCACCATCTATAGCTATAAAAGAGGATGGGAAAGACAGGTTGGATTATATATATGAAAGCATTACGCACGATGGGTGCCTGAAAGCTGCTCCTAAGCCATTTCAATACAGAAAGAAGCCATACTGTATAAAACCTGCATGCAGCAGCCAGAGTAATTCTCTGCACCTAGAAATTTCCAAAGGCACCATGTACTGACCTACAGCAGTGTTCTGCCCAAGAATAAACACACAGTCAAACAATAGGGAAAATGCACATCTAGTGAGGGATATAAATCTCCTCTGGAGGATGCAGCATAGTGACCTTTTACTGAACCACGCGTAGATAAGCTCTGCTATATTACTCTGACACCTTGAATCCCCTTCTGGAAGATGACTGCATATAAAACAAATAAAAGTGAAGATATTTAGCTGTTGGAGTGGTGCTTCACCTTTCCCAAAATTATTCTGTGCACATCTACATGCACCAGACAGTACTGAAAAAATGTGGATTGATCTTGCCCCATCCATTTGCTGTCAATGTTGTTTAATTACTCATCTAGTATTACTAGCCTTTGTGTTTTGCCTTTTAAGCTCCATTCAAAACCAAAGAACCAATCCCCTCTTTACGTGGGCCAGTTCCCTCCTCAGCCACCCCTTGGGTTATCTTTGCTCTGCACATGGCACATCCACAGATCACAGCCACTGCCTTCCAGCCAGCAGGTGCCAATTTTATTCAAGCTTGTGGATCCTCAGCTGAAGTCACCCCTATAGTTTTCAGGCTACATCTGAGTCTCTGTCACCACCTTTTCTCCTCATCCTACACAGAGGTTCTGCCCCTTCCTCCTCCTCCCCTGTTGGGCAGGGCTTATGATGTGCATCACAGTGGTTCAGAAATGCTCAGTGCCCACCTGGTGACTGCTGGCAACACTTGAGAGAAAAACACATTTCAACAGGGCACAAGGACATGGACATGCAGCAGGGCACATGGGAATCTGGAGGCTGAACCTGGCTTTGAATCTGATGTGAGACATCATAGCCACAGAAACAAGCTTTATTTCATCTCCTTTAATCTCAGCAGCACCGCCTTTACCCGTTTTCTTCTATATTTGCAGGTAACAGCTGTAATTATTTTATAGCATTAGATATACTTCAAAGTAGAAATTAAATAGTAAGGGATTTATATGTTGCCTGCACCCCCCTTCACCGCACAGGAGTTCCACAGCAGTCACAAAAGCATTGCATCTGGTGTCACAGCCATTACCAAGCATTGTTGGTAAACACTTTCAAAGCAAAATGTGACTTCATATAGTGTTTGTATTATTGATACAGAAAAAGGGATCCTTTAAAACACAGACATACTCAACCCCCCCAGTGCTCCCGCACCTGTGGAGCAGAAAGTTCTCTGGCTTGCTCCCGAGCACCAGGAATTTTTTACCCACTTATGTTTTGGAGCCTTTCATCTCAACTTCTTTCTGAAGTTGATCATCCCTGTGGTGCCTAAATGAGAGATGACAGTGAACCCATGGGAAAATAGGGCTGATGAAATGCAAAGCAGCATTATTTATGCTGAGGCTGTGTGCAAAGTGCATTTCAAACTTCCTTGATTTTCAGTAATAACTGAAGTTGGAGAGGAAGGGGCAAGCCAATAGCTGCAGTTAATATTTTGGTCTCCTGTATTTTTCCTTCTCCCTTGGCTCACTGAAGCAGTTTTTCAGTTTTTTTTCTTCTTTCCAATCTGACTTGGAGATCTGTGCCGTAACAGAAGATCGGCAGGAAATGTAACTCTTGTCTTTGGCTTTGCAGCTGGGAAAGAGGGAAACGTGAGCTGGAGGGGGTGGGTTTGGGCAAATTCTTCCAGCTGCTCTGATTTTGATTGATATTGATGTGGTTGTACTCACATTGGTACTGTCAGTGCCACATTCCCACTCCCTCCAGAAGAGATTCACTTGACTTTGAAGTGTTATCGTGGCTGCTCTTCTTTAAACAAATATCTTGTCTTCCTGAATGAAAGACATCAGTTATAAAGCGCTGCTCCAGGGCTGTGGCCAGCAGCCCCCTGTAATAGATTGAAGTCCTGCACACAGTTGGCCGGGATTTAGGCAGGAAAAAGCCAAATACTGACTTGCCTGCAGTACTTACCACCCCTGGGATTTCCCTGCCTGCATCAGCACTGTGGCAAAAATTACCTAAAGGAGGCAGGAGCAATGAAATCCAGATATACATGACTCAGTATTTCAGCTTGGAAGTATAACTGGAGGACCCATCAGATCTATAATGCAAACCCAAACAGATCAAACCCTCTCTGATATAAATCTGTGACACCAGTGAAATGCAGTTGAGTCAGGCAAGAAAGCACAAGAAAACCCCGTCCTGTTGATAATCTGACATTCTGCCTTTGCTCCTCATACTGCATAAATCAGGAGGGGCAGACTTCCTCCCACTGTTTGCGTGGAGGGAGTCTTGCTAATTTTTCACATCTAGCATTACAAACACAGCGGTAAGAGAGGAGGGTGAGACAGCCATCAGGCACAGACGATAACAGATTTGCAGCTCTCAGGCTCAAGGCTTCCCCACAGCGGCAGCTCCGTGCTTATGAACACTTGAAGTGCATCCCTAATGATCTCACCCAGCCGTGGCAGACAGTCGGGGGTTGCTGCTGGTTATCGGGCACGACGGTGGGCTGGCAGCCCCACTGTGCCACTGAGAATTGCCAGGAGCTTGTGAACAGAGCCCCTGTTTCTAATGATCATCCTCTACAACTGTGATTACTGTACCTTTGTAATAACCAGAAAGAAAGGCAAGGAACAGGTCTGTAGCTCCTTCGGTCCCATGAGCAGAGAGGAATGAATCTACTGTGACCCCAGCGCTCACGTAGCTGTGTCTGCTCCCACTGGGGCTCCCCAGTCCTGTTAGAGCCCCTGCAGATAATGTGCTCCCAGTGCTGGTAGAAGTGACAACATGAAATAGGAAGTTCCAAATCTCTGTCCCCTGGACCAATTTTTTTCTTGTTCCTAGGAGAAAAGAAAGGCATTTCTTTTCTTCCCCCAAGCCAGGCTGAGCAGCTTGTCCTCGCTGAGCTGTGTGCATGTCACAGCCAGACTCTGTAAGGATGTCTGCATGAGCAGGGCAGCTCCAGGCTCCCTGTTGCCTGCATATCCCCTGAGTCAGGCAAGCTGTATCAGCTGGCAGGGAAACCTGGGCCAACAGGGAACAGGTCTGAATTCAGGCCCAGCACTACAGGAGTTATTGACATAATACCTCAGGCTGTGTTGTGCACACAGCCAAAAAAAAAAAAAAAAAAAAAAAGCAGTATAGCCACAGCCTAATTGTCATATTTGCATGAAGCTGAAAAAGTAAGTTTTATTAATATACTGGCATACTTCATTGGCCCGAGTCCCTTCCAAAACAGGGGCCCCGTTTTGCTTCAAACTGTGCTGGCAATTATTGACTTGCAACATAATCCAAATGGACTCTGCTCTAACTTTCCAAACTAACAACTTACTGACCGCCAGCCAGGCATGAGAAACATCAGCTCCAACTGTAAACGCTTGTAAAATTTACAGTCACAGAACGGCACCAAGAAACTCAGATCCCAGCCTTGTCCCAAGGGCTCACAGAGCACCTCCTGCCTCCAGCTGAATGCAGCAGTGCAACACAGCTTGCTAGCAAAGCAGCCTCGGTCACTGGTGGCTGGTGCAAGCTGATGGTCCCACTGGAATGGGAAACGCCACGCTGCCCCAGTTTGTTGCACCCCCATCCAAGTACATGGCCATAAAAACAAACCGTGGCTCTAAAGTTTTTGTGTGAATGGACGTAAATTATTACCTCGAGCACACAAACAGCAATCCTGCTTATAAGATTTATTATTGTCACGCTGGGCAATTGCAGCGTGGAGTCAAGTTTGTGATTTAATAAATGAAATACCAAAGCTTGTGCCAAAAAGAAAGGGAAAAAAAATGAATTAAGTCAAACTTAATCTGATCCAGATGGGCTGCATGAATTTCTACCCTGCATGGCACTGGTTTGATAAGAGATGGGTCTTCCACCCAAAACTGGAAGGGCTGCCCCCCTACCTGAGGAAATAACACGCTTTGTAAAGCAATCTCAAGGAGATGCAATGGATTTTTAAATGACACAAATTACAAATTAATTTGCTCTTCGTTTTTTTTTTGGGTTTTGCACTCAGGCAATTAACTGCCAGCAGGATGGCAAGCAGCAGAACTAAGCTTTGTGCAGCCCCCAGAACAGCAGGCTGGGGAGCAGTACGCATAGAGCTGGAAGCGAGAGGCTCCAGCACAGCCTCAGGAAAGGTGAGAATGTGCTCCCTGGCCTGGTTCGTTTGTAAAAGAAAACCAGTGAGAACTCCTGCCAAAGAAACTGAGCTGTGAGAGACAGAGATACTACGTTCTGTACTCTTTTTCCCTTTCAAACAATTGCAAGAGAAAGACAGAAGGCACCTTCATCCATCAGGAACAGCCCCACCAAGGAGCACAGCTTTGTTTTCTTTCAGTGCTCCTCTCACACGATGCAGGAGGCCACATCCTGACATCAGGGCACTGCAAGTGCTGTTTGGCCCCCCACCTGCTCCATCAGTTCTGTGGCTGCTGTGAGCCCTTCCCTGGGGGAAGGCAGGCTGATGCTAACCAACTGTTCATGTTGCCCAGGTCAGAGATCTAACACCTGGATTACTCAGATTCTGGATTAGGTTTGTCTTTTGCACCAAAAGGACAGTGTGGAACTGATCCTGCCAGAAACACAGGTAGGGTGCAGTTCTGGCCCAGACTGTGCCACTCTCTCATCTGTTTGCATCTCAAGGCCAAATGAAGCAGCTCTTACTTTCTCTTTTTTTTTTTTTTTTTTTTAAAAGCACTCTTCTGACTTAAAACAGCCCCCCCCAGGCCTCCTGCCTGACTTTTACACTGTTCTCATGGCCATTACACCACTAAGACCAGCAGGGTAGCTGTGACTCCCCATTCTGACACAGCAGCTGTATCCCACCGCTGGGCCAGAGGATGGGGACAGATGCTATCTGAAAACCAGCAATCCTTACCTGTCACCACCACAAAAAAATCTGTTTTCCAAAAACCTAGCAAACAAGCAGACGATGTTCCTGAGCTGGCAACTTCTCAGTTCTATTCACTGCCTTTATTTGTTTCCTGAAGTGCCCCCATCCTCAGCCATCACTTTCCTGCCCTGCCGCTAATCTCAGTGTTCTGTGTCACAAGTAAGTGAGACACATCTGCTTTCTATTTCAACCAGCAAGGAAATATTTATGCTGCGGGGGGGACTTGTGGTTTTGCCTGCAGCATCAGAGGGGGCCATTCAACATACAGCAGGGGGCTCTGGGGCACCTGCAGATAGCTAGCTGGGCTACATCAACTTTCTATTTAAGTGTCTGGCAGCAAGCCATTAATTGTGTTTGGGTTTTCTTCTTCAGAAGGAGGTTTTCACTCCACTGGAGCCCAGCATCATGGAGGACAGGGAAGGAAAACAGAAAGGCATCATGAGTGTACATCCACTGCTCTGACATGCTAGTTATGTTCTAAGCTATGTTTTTAATTACTTGTCATGATTTGTTGTGACAGTGTCTCAAGGTCATAAAGCACCACGAAGTGGAACAACCTGCCTGCCAGCTTAGAGCTCTGCTGCTGAAGTGTTCCCTTCTGTCCTGCTTCCTTCACACCCCCTGTGCCTCCTCCCACGCTATCCAGCTCTCAGAATCCATCTGGGATCAGACTCATCACCTCAGGTGTATGTGGGAACTGCTGTGGTAGCTCTGAGCCAGGACTGGAAAGGAAAAGGTTTGGTGATAGTAAAGCTGGACTGAAGGGGTGGTTCCAAGGGATGTGCAGAACAGGTCCACCAAAGGAGTTAAAATAACAGCCTCACTGTTGACCCTGTGATATAGAAACAAGAAACCTAGAAAGAAATCAGTTAGGAGTAAATAGAGGAAGAAAACTATGTTTCTGTAATGCCTCTCTTGCAGCTAGTTAATTCAGCATGAGACAGCTTCTATGGGCAGATCTGCCATCCAGACCCATCACCGGACCCAAAGCAACAGCATGACCAAGGTCCTTCAGAACTGTAAGGAAAGACTCAATGATCACAAGTGTCCAGCAGGAACTTTGCACTCAGTGCATAATGATGTGTTACTGCACACCCAATTAAAGCTGCTAACACTCCTTGTGCCTTTGGGTAGGAATTTGTGTCCTTCCTGTGGCAAAAAAGTGCAATGTGACAGGGAAGAGACTGTGCAATCCAACCTCGATGCGTTTTAAGACTCCTATAAATAATTAAGGGAGCTCATTAATTAATAAAAAGAAAGTGAAATTGAAAAGGCAGGAGGAGAGGGGCAATGAATACCCACTGGGGGATAATAAGTATGTCCTACACTGCAGCTTACACAGACTGAAGTCTTTTAGGGAGAGTTAAAGTGGCTTTGTGGTTTGAGCTAGAGAAACAAATCTTAGCTGGAAGGAAAACCTGCTGGGAATAACAAAGCTGCTTCCTAAATCCAAGCTACACTTGGGAAGATTTTTCAAGATTTACACACTCAAGTGAGAACAACATGGGATATATACCATATATCCGTGTATTTCTCAAACATGTGAGGAAAAGAAAGGATCTAGCAGGTGCCTGGGGTTTGGTTGCACCAACAAATCCTTGGGGAAAGAGATAAAATACAGCAATGCAGAGAAAAAAAATCTTTCATTAATTAGATCATTATTAGTCTCCTCTGGCTCAACCGTGGGCAGCTTTGAAACCATAGCTGCTATCAAAGAAAAGATTTACAGAAGTTCCACAAAGACAGAAAGAAACAATAAAGCCTGGTAATATCCCAGTGGGCTAAGAATTGGTAGAGTACACTAACTGCGAGTTACTAATTAGTGCAGCTTTGAAATCAGCAGCTCAAATCTGTGCTAAACAGCAACGCGGTGCTTCGGGCCACGGTTTCAAGTGCAGAAATGAAACATGCCAAGCAGGCACGCCTGGGCACAGACACATCGTTCTAAAAGGGAAACCAGGAAATTGCAGGTGCAGCTGAATGCTTGTGAGCACACAATTACCTGGTGGGTGTTTGCAACCGCATATTTCACACGCGCAATTACCCCTTTGCACCCCTGCCTGCATATTTTTGTGTGCCATTTAAAATGTCTGTCTTTAAGAATATGACCTTGGTGTCCACAAACACAAGCTGTGCTTGAAGTGCTGAGCTGAACTCCTAGCATGCATTGGGGTTTTAAAGAGGTTAAAAAGCTGCTTTATCTCATCTTGCTGACACACTGCCTGCCGTGAAATGGGTGCTTTGCTGCTGATGAGTTTTCATCTTCTGAGTATTTCCCTTGGAAGTTTTGGCATGCAGCTGGTGAGCCACGCAGTGAAGGGAGAGGAGATGTATGTCTGTACGTCTGCCCTACAGGAAGGAAACGCAGAGAAAGGGTATTAAATGAGGTTGAAGCCTGCGATCTTGCCAAATCAAGAAAATGGAAGGTAACACAGGTGGCTGAGCTAAAAGGCTATATTTTGCTGTCAAGCAGCCTGACATTTGCTCTGGTTTCAAATCCTTATAATCTGTTGTGAAATACCCTTTGGATTTTACTGTCAGCAGCTCTGCAGCACTGTGGGTCTGTGGCTGGGCGTGCAGGAGGAAGGCATGCAGGTTCATTCATCCTCCCTCTGCTGCCCGCCCTGCAGAGCACACCCATGGAACGCCCTCCCAGAAAAGAAGCACCCTTGATTTGAGAAATTCTGCAGGAAAAGCCCTCACCAGGAAGCAAACACAATGCACGTTTGATGTAAAACATGTCCAGATAGAAGGAAATAGCAAGCAATAATAACGCTGCAAGACCCTGCACTATGATAACTGTTTCATTACACCCAGCAACCTACAGGCACATAGTAAAGGAGTCTTCATTTCCCAATAAACCATATTTCTGAAGCATTCACCCACAGTGCAGATGATTCAAACCTTGGCTAACTTTCAAATTTTTTATGTCATCAGCAATCAATGCCCCAACTCCAGTGCACTGGCATCCCATGCTCCCAGAAGAAGGTATTAATCCTAAAACATGTGTCTGATATTATGCCTGTAACTAAAATGCTGGGGGAAGCAAGAGGAGCATATCTGCCCTGCTGGCATCTTGCTATGCCTTCAAAGAAAGAGCAAAAGGAAATAGAACTTGAAGAAATCATGCTGAAGAATGAATACCATTTGCAGAAGATTCTATTCTACAGTGTTCTCCACAGTAGTTTCAAATGACTGCATAAATGTAACAGCTGACAGGTCAAATAAAAAATAAAAGATATTGCCACCTGATTGGGGAAAATATCTCTGTCCAAGGCTGCACTGATTTATTAATAAAAGTAATCAATAGCAATAGGTCTGTATCAGTTTTACATCTAATTTAAACTTCCAGGTCTCAATGTACTCATTAAATAATATAATGGATTTACATATTTTAATTATATTTTATGGATTCTGAACATAATGTAATTAAAAGGGCTTTTCAGCAGAGATGATTAATGAACAGGGCAGGCAGCCACTCCGTACCTCCACTGTGCATGAAGGACCCCAGTGTACACCGAGCTCAGCCCTGCTCTGAGCAGCTTCACCCACTCCTATGGCTGTGGCCACTGAACATCTCTGCACGCAGTGAAAGGAGGCACCCAGGGGCCAGAGTCAATGTGCAAACCCTGCGGGCTCTTAGCTCCTCCCTTAGAAATCAGTTGCAACAGGAACGCAGCAAAACATGAGCAAATCATCACAAGAACAAAGCTCAGACTGCGTGGATGATCCTCTGGACCTCCTCACAGACCATTTGTCCCATCAAATAGGAGTGCAAAGGTATTTCAGAGCTCATGCCTGACAAAGTGATGATACTCCTTCAATTACTCCAAGCACCACTTCTGCACAGCACTCTGAATCACAGGATGGCCTGGGTTGAAAATGATCATCTAGTTTTAACCCCCTGCTATGTGCAGGGTCACCAGCCAGCTGACCAGGCTGCCCAGAGCCACATCCAGCCTGGCCTTGAATGCCTCCAGGGATGGGGCATCCACAACCTCCTTGGGCAACCTGTTCCAGTGCCTCACCACCAGTATCTCTCTGGAGATATTCAGCTGCATTCTGACTTAGAAATGGGAAACAGAGTCCCAGAGATGAACTTGTCCCATGTCCTATAGCAGGCAGAGGCTGAGCTGCCCCTCATCCCCAGACACTGAGCTGAAAGAATTGATTTGACAAAAAACCAGCGTGCCCACAACTGCTTTTCCTCTCGTATCAAACCAGCTAACAAAAGATGCTCTATTCTCCTGCAAGCCTTGCATGTATCAAACCCTTAAATAGTTGTGACTGTAATACCATTGCTATTACTTCTGCATCTGAGTGCTACCTTTCAATAAAACGTAGCTTCCCTGAACCAAGGTCAGAACCTACTGAACTACAGCCCCAAGTGCTTCAGCAACCAAAGTGACTGCTGAAGACTGAAAGTAAAGATTTGAAATGAAAATTGAAATAAAATCATAGAGGAAAGGAGGTCAGCATTGCTGGCTCTCATGACTCTACCGAAGGTCTTTGATATTTCGTTTCCTCTACAGCTTCAGCTGTTTGGTCTTGTGAGCAAAGAAATGAAATGGTTTCTAGTTCTCAAGACTGTGGTACAGGAGTTGAAAATGCATCTTCAGAGCAATCAAACAAGAAAACGTAGAAGGTGAAGAAAAAGACCCCCAAATTCATACTTCCTACAGCCCAAGGAGCTTCCAGTCCTAATTGAAGCCTCTTGGTACTGCTGGGGTATAAACCACAGCCCGCAACTATGCACATAAGGAGGCAATCACTTGTCCTGTGAACTGCTGCCCAGCAGATCCTGAATTGTCTTTGAGCTTTTTTCCCCTCATATAAAACCATTCTCTAGTATCTATGCCAGCAATAAGCCATAAAACCCATGATGTGGAATGTTCTTCAGTTTTGGGATTTCTTTGCTGGTTTGGATGGAAACCATTCAACCTACTTTTACCTTTCTGTCTTATTTGGAATGATGGTGCCACCAATACCCTTGGCTGCTGTGAACTGCCCCAGCTTTCTGCACTCTTCCCTTCACAGCCTGCACAAATAGGACTCACTGGCTGCAAAACATGGTTGACAGGCAGAGCTTGACCTTTATGCTGGAATGACTGGGCAGCCAAACACAGCAGGCAGTGGTGCTTAGAGGACCTGGTATGAAGGGAGCAATGCTCCCTCAGCCCCACCACTACCCGGACCTCCAGGTGCATGAGGCATCATTAAAAACACTTACTACTTCTTGCAAGACAGACCCCAGAAATTCCCTTGATCAGGATGAATCTAGATTTCCTGTTTTGTTGTCCCTTTCAGTGGTTTCCACAGATATTTTATTTCCATTGTATTTTTTCCATACTGCAAACTTTTGACACTTTTGACATGCAAGCAGGGAACAATTCTGGCTTGCCCTAGAACAGGGGCAGACAGTAAAAACACCCCTGATAATTGTGTTTTCACCTGGGCATACTTCAGTGTCTGAAATTTGATTCAGTTTTCTGGTACAGGCAGGTCCAGGGAGACATTGGAGGTGTGTTATATCTTAACAACTCACAGACCTTTCCGAGTTGAAGCTGAGCTTAAACAAATCTGAGCTGGGCTTCAGGCAACCCAACTGGGACAGATGGGTAAACTCAGCATTATGAGCAGAACCTGCTTTGGGCTGCTTCATAGGAAATGCTCCCATACAGTGAGATTTTTTTTTTTTTTCCTATTACTTGTGCTCAGATAAACCTTATCCAGTGGAAAACAACGCTTTGAAGTGCCGAATACAGATGCAGAATACAACATGGTTTGGAATTACCCAACCTCCAAAAATCAACCTGAGAAGGCTGACACAGGTAGGTGACATTCTGCAGGAGGGCATTTTCCATGGGAATGGCATGAAATCTGAATGGATTAAGATGCTGCTCGTGTTCCAGCTCCCTGCTTGAGCAGCCTCAATTTTACACAGCTTCCACTACAAGACAAAACACTAATGCCTTCTAAAGTGTATATTAGCTAATGAAGGTCAGTCCCTGGGTTACAGCTGTGACCGCCAGCAGCTCAGTCATGCTTATACATCCTACTAGTTGTGGCTGTGTCAGCCTTGACTTCTAGACAAGGGCTTTCTTCTTCTTACTCAGCTCTACCATCAAATCATAAAGCAAGTATCATTATCTTCTCTGAAGAACCCAAATGCATCACTTTCCCATTACTGCCCATGCTGTTACTATCAGCAGCCTGTCCCCAGGGTCTCACTTCTCAGATGCCATCCCTGCAGCCTTGGCTTTGCTTCCAGCTCTCAGAATGTTGCTGCCTCTGTTCAGTAAACACACTGTGCTCTGTATAATGTAAAACATGAGCATCTCACACACTGATAAAATTACTTCTGTGCTTACACAGCTACTTAATTCCATTTTGCCATTGATTTGTCATTTTAAAGTTAAATAATAAACATGGATTGTAGCCAGGATACTGAACACTGCTTTCTCTCTCGCTCTAGTTTTTGATTCATGACTTTGTTTATTTACTGATATATTTAAGTACTCCCTATTGCATTTCACACATAATCTGGCAAATCCTGGGGATTTACTCTCACAATTGATTAGAGAAGTCAGTGTTTTACAGATAGGATTGAAATGGAAAATATCTATCAGTCTTGATGGAATCTACTTACAAAGATTATTCTCTCCAACAGGCCTCTTAAGCACCTAAAAAACTGTATTGTGTTTTCAAACACAGAATACACAACCAATTCCTGATGCAGGTATTACACAATGAAATAGTTGCTCCTTTGTGGGAGTGCCTTCTAGGCTTTCAATTTAACCAACACATGGGAGATCATTATCTTCCATTTGCTAATAGTTCTCTTCTGAAGTCAGAGAGGCTAGTAGGCAACATTCAGGCAAGCAGTGAGTTTTGAACTGTGACTCCAGAAATCCAAATTCACAATCCTAGAAGTGTCAACATGTGATTTTTTTTTTATATGTACTTTTTTTTTAGCCTTTTGATTCCCTGTCAGTGAACCTGGCTCCCTTCTGATCCATTCTCAGAACCAAAACCAAATCAGGTATTCACATACAGCTCACTTCACAGAAGTATCATTTTCCAGATCATGAAATTTCAGTGCAGAGAGATAAAAAGATTAGGTTGGTGTAAGAGAGATTAGAGGACAACCTGAAGAGAAGAATAAGAGCTACTCCAAATCCCATCCACCTGAGGCTGGGTTCTTCTTGCTGGTCGTCACTGGAAAAGTAGTAAAATTCAGTTGTGTTGTACAGTGGTATGAATTTATAAGGGCCTTTGTTTCGCTGTTCTTACAGAATTTAGTGCTCCAATGTGGGTGATTATGAACTGGGGCTGAGAAATTGCTGATGAGAGCAAAGCATCACTACTTTGCTGACTGACCACTGGAATATGTAGAACAGTCAGTGCTGACTGACCTTGCCTGTTACAGAAGGGTCAAGTGAGCAGACAGGACAAGCTGATGGGGAAGCACTCTTTGTGTGCCTCAGTGCTAAAGAGCCATTTAAAGCCAGAGACAGACAATGCATAGAGACCGACACAGCTCCAAAGCACTGGAAAACACCCCAATTAAGTGAAAATTACCATCCCCATTAAGTGGCAGCCATCACTGTTTAATTGCTACCCAGGGAGGTATCCTGATTAAGAGCAGATGAAGTTTAGCACATCTTATGCAGTGGGTTATTGCCTAGCTATGAAAGAAAGAAAAGGAGGAAAAGAAAACAGAACGAAGAGAGTAAGACTTGGGTCTAAAGCTGCAGGCAATCACTTTTGCTGAATGAAACCTGAGCTTATCACAGAATGGCCTGGGTTGAAAAGGACCACAATGCTCATCCAGTTTCAACCCCCTGCTATGTGCAGGGTCACCAGCCAGCTGACCAGAGCCACATCCAGCCTGGCCTTGAATGCCTCCAGGGATAGAGCATCCACAACCTCCTTGGGCAACCTGTTCCAGTACCTCACCACCCTCTGGGTGAAAAAATTCCTCCTTCCTCCACTTACGTGGGAATCCAGTGAATTGGGGCATCTTCCTCTACTCGTGTGTAAGGTCAGGGTCCTGCGGGAACTGATGCATCCCTGCTCTGCCATTTGCTTGTTCTCAACTGGGAAAAGAGCAGGAGAAAAGCCTGCTGCCCCAGCTGGTGCTTTGCCCAGAGCAGGATGGATTACCTCCCCTGCAGCACCCAGAGCAGTGCCAAAGCACCTTTCACCCATTGAGAACCAGGCCCACTGTTCCCATTTGAAATCCCCTGGCTTCAGAGAAAAGCATTGCTTTGTCAAGCTAATGTGAGCCTCCTTTTTTTCCCCTCTCTAACCCAGCAATTCCTCTTTCTTCCGAAGAGCTTTGACCTTTAAATGAAGGTGCATGCCAAGAAAAATCCAGAGCTTGTTATCAAGACAATCTGTGGCACAGGCTGTGTGGTAATGTCCTCCCGAGGTGATGAATCAGATCTATCAGTGTCTAGATACTAAGGCCTTTTTTATCCTTGCAAACTCAGGGCTTTCCAAATCTTTAAGCCTGATCAGAGATAGAGCACTACAAGAGCTTACTTAAATCTCAGCAAGTAGAAAAGGGGGCAAGGGAGAAAGAGATCACATAAAATAAAGAACACTGCTTTTTTTTTTTTTTAAAGATAAAACATAACTCTAGGTACAATAAAATCCTTTAGAGAACAGAAGAGATCTTTGTCAGGAATGTATCTCATTTAGTCCCATTGTTTCACTGCATGCTTTTCAGAGAGAAAGCCATTTATCTTGCCTTTTTTTCTCCCCAGTATTTTTTTTTTTCCTCCTTTCCTGATGCTAATTTCCATTTCATTAGGAAATGAATCACTGATGAGGTGCTAGTCTTGTCTCCCTGCAAGCAGACCTCAAAAATGGGGCAGTCAGGAAAAGCAGTCTCATGACTTAGAAGCTTGAATGCTTTTGCAAGACCACTTTTGTTTACGTAGTGCTGTGTTACAGACAACCGTTGTTTAGTGTTTATGGCAGGCAGGTTCATATTTCCAACTCAAAACACCTATGGTTAGCTATCTTTGACATATGTTGAGGTCCCAAAGGGATAAGTTTTCGAAGGAGAAGAAGAAAAGACAGAAGAATTCCTGGATTTCCACACCATTTCTCGTGTGGGTGCAGTGAGCTGAGCATTCCTGGTTCACAGCACATTGCCAGAATGCCATACCCATGTTCCTGCAAACCACAGAGGGAACTCTCATTTTCACAGTTCCTGCACTGAGCACATATTTGTGAGTGCAGTTACATGCCCAGACAAGGAGACAATCACATTTCTGGGGCCTGAGTACCCCTGTGATGAGGCATAGTGCTGTGGTGGTTTTTGCACAGAGAAGCAAACTCCCAGAAAAGCCATGTCAGCTTGAGTTTGACCCTTTGTTCAGCAGTGATGCAGGTATGCTATAGTCTTGAGGTGTAGACCTCAATAACCTTAATCTGATGATTCCTGAAAAGCAAAGTCCTGAAACATCCAGCATTTGATTTTGGCTGCTTCAATAAGAGATATTCCACAAAGAGAAAAGGAGAGGACATTGTTTCCCCAGCTCACTTGATACCCAAACTCCATCAGTCTGACATACAAATAAAACTGTTGCTAGAAATGCCTGTGTTGAACCCTGAAGAATGTTTGCTTTTCCTGGCAGTTTCAGTCTGATAAAAATGCATTTATCCCCACCAACCTGGCCTCCTTTATAGCTTTTGACAGTACTCCTACATGACCACCATGATGCTGCCTTCACAGCTTCCAGTTACAGCTGTGCTGAATTGCACTTGCACAATGACAAAACAACATTTGCAGAGTCTTGATGGTCAGCATTAGAGCTATGAAGAGGATCGGAACCTGAGCATCTCCTTTATGAGGAAAGGCTGAGAGGCCTGGGGCAAAGGGCACAAACTGGAACACAGCAATTTTCACCTGAACACGAGGAAGAATGATGAGGGTTACAGAGCAGTGGAACAGGCTGCCCTGAAAAGTGATAAAGTCTTATTCTCTAGAGATACTCACAGCCCACCTGAATGCTTTCTTATGTGACTTACTGTAGGGAACCTGTCTGAACAGGAGGACTGCTATAGTCTCCAGAAGTCCCTTCCAACCACTGCAGTTCTGTGATTGAAAGGTTAAGACATAAAACACATATCTTTATCTTACACAGCTTCTAAGTGACTAACCTGAAGTGTCCTCCATTTCAAAATTATATAGCATTTTGAAAAAAACTGACACACTCTCAAGATGTGCATGACAAGACTGCTTATAACCTTATAAGAGAACACATAAATGGATTAGGAACAATACCAAGAAGCTAGAACTCGGAGAGGTAGCTAGCAATTATGAATGTAGTCGTAAGCCTGGCCCAATTGCCTCATTTCCCCACGTGCCTCTTTCTGCCTCTGCAAAATTTGGTTCATCACCCCTAAGGGACAGGGCCTCTTTCATGACATGTAGCTAGAAAGCCTAAGATCATGGTTCAATCCTGATTATCCATACAGCCTCTCAAAGCATTAAAGAAAACCCACCAAGTTGCACATTAACTTAAGCACTGTTCCACTTTCTACTTCTCCTGCAAAGTGCTTTAGTTTTGCGAACTGAATCAGTTTGTATCTCAATTCTGCCTGTAAAGAAGCAAACCTGCTTCACTAATTTTAACGTTGCATGGTTGTAAGTGCTATAACGGGATGATGATAGCAGGGTGGCAAAGTCCTTGGCTACAGCAAACCAGAACGAGCCCAGACACAACAAGGAAGGAAAAGAGCTGCTTACCTTCAAATACCTCAGATAGGCAGGAATCTCCAGCAAAAGACACCATTGCCTCCACTGCCAGCCCTTAAATGAGGTCTGGGAAAGGGTGGATCCTGGCTCCACCTCTTCCAGTCACTCAGGTGCATTGCATACACCTGAGCTCCCTGGGTTGGTCCTGCCTTCCCCCAAGTGCTCAATCACTGCTTTAGGCCATGACTTAGCATTTCCACTGCAATGGTTTACTCATATTCCTTGTCTCTCTCTGTCTTCCCTCTGGTCCTTGTTTTTCTATTCATATTAAAGGATTTCCAGGTCAGGAACTATCCTTAATTTTTATTTTTATTTTTTTTCCTTCCTTCCCCTCTGTATTTTCTGTACTTCTGCACTTGTTTAGCTTGTAGTACAGAGAGTTTTCAGTAATGAGTTTGAGTGCTTTTCCTTGTGGCCAGTTTTGTTACCTCTGTTGCTGCTTTCTCTCCTTTACGCTGGAGCAAATGAGGAAATCTCCAATGAGTTGTGCATCAGCCAATTGATTAAGTGAAGTACCTTTCCATGCAGTAATTACCACTGCCTAAGCTATACTCAAGCACAACAAATCATTTTTATTTCTGTACGCCCTGCAACTTGGAGAAAGAAGCACTAGTCATGGATAGACAGCATATGAATTGCCAGAAAAATCCCAGGTTGTGTACAGATCATTTATAACCCAGCCAGCCCAGTGTTTGCAGAGTTTTTTGCCCACTAAATATCTCATAAATCATTGACTTCCTTTAAAAAGATAACAATAATTTTAAAGAGGTAAGTGGGATTGGTCTGGCTCATTATATTCTCCCTTTAGGGCAGGGAGTTGAAAGTTTTAATTTTCTTTCATCAATCTAAGTCATCACCCAAGGCTGGAGTGTGATGTTTGACTTCTCCTACTGGAAGCCTTAGGTAAGATGAGAACTGAGCGCCTTCCATTGAGGTCTCAAGACTCTACTCCACTTGTTCAGGAATTTGGGCTGTCAGAAGACTGAATACTCTGAGCTATGTGTAATACCCCCCGCTAAGCCCACTGGGGGATCAAGGCTTAATATCAGCAGCAGCAGAGCCAGCTGCCTTTCTGCTTGTCATGGGCTTACAAGGAAAGAGAAGGGGGAGGTGGCACCACATTTGTGATCAGGACGTCACAAACTGGAACGAGTGTGCAGGCACTGCACAGCACAGTCGTGAGTTCGGCATGTTTTAGTGGCACTGAACTCACTGCATGTGTTTGGTAGGGTTGGTTTGTGCTGCAGTCATACAGGGGTTTCCATACATCTGGCCACTCAAGCTATTTATTCCTCCAAACTAGCTTGCCAGCAGGAGTCTGGATAATTGATCTAAATCCTTCAAATCTAAGCAAAGAAGAAAACGTGACCACAAACTGAGATATGCAGGACTCAGGGAGAGGAGAGGTTACTTTTCCTCTGGAAGAATGCTCCTACCCTCCATGTGCCGTGTTGATGTAGAGACCAACTCCCCTCCCAGTCAAGGACTGGATCCTAACTGCACCTCAGTCCCACTTTCCATACCTGAATCCCACTTTCTGCTTGCAGCTTTCCATTGGCGTGGGGACCCCCGTAGACTTTTTCATGTTTAAGTAACAGAGGACTCTGGAATCCTTGTTTATGCCTTATAGCTGATGCTCAGATGTACAACCATTCCAGCCACCACAGCCATTAATAGAAACAAATGCAACCCTGAGCTGAGCAATTTTTTTCTATTAGTCTCATGTTTTTTTCTTTTTGTAAAGACGGCTTCAATTTCATCTTTTCCCCAAATGTACTTATTATTTAAGAACATTAGCTGAATAATTTATATGCCTAATTTTAATATGTGAATTGTTTCACTGTTATTTTTTATTGGAATTGACTTGTTTTTAGCCAGTTGTAATGATTCTTGGTATTCCTATAAAGGAAGAGATCTTTTGGAAAGGAGCTGTGTGAAAAACGAGATACTGAACGACCCCTATAGTCCATAACATTATGGAAAAAATATAAAAACAGACTGAGACGAGCACGAGGCATTAAAATAGGGAAGTTCAGAAGGCACAAGTGGAGAAGAAGAGTATTACTGAGTCAGTGATGACCACTGCTTGATCATATTCCTGACTGATTTAGAGAAATCCTGGTAGGAAGGAATTCAGCACAGCCACTCTCAGGAGATGTTCCAGGCCTGAAGTACATCAGTTTTGAGCTTTCTAGTGGCATGCTTCACATCTTCAGCCAGGAAAAGGAGGTATCATTCTAATATACCAAAGGACAAAGCAACGTGGAGCAGTCAACATTAGAAACCCATTTAATAACAACTTGACATTCTGGCAAGAGCTTGTGGAAGCATCAGTACAGTTAGGTTTCCAAGAGCATCTGTGCACGATAGCATAAAGACAAGATGTTTTTCTCAGCTACACTTTCGCCTGCTAAAATTGTTAGCTTGTTAATGTTTGCATGTGGACTCAGAGCTGAAGAAAGGAGCTGTTGCTTGGGCAGTGCTGCTAGTTTGCCAACCTAGCAAGCACTCAGTCTCCCCCGAGCCTCCTCTTCTCCAGACTAAACAATCCCAGTTCCCTCAACTGCTCCCCATCAGATTTGTGCTCCAGACCCGTCACAGATCCCCTGCCTTTTTCTGGACACTCTCCAGGGCCTCGATGACTTTCACATTGTGAGAGGTCCAAAACTGAGCACGGTACTCAAGGCTTGGCCTCACCAGAGCTGAGTACAGCGGGATAATCACCTCCTGCTCCTGCTGGCTATTTCAGATAAAAGCCAGGATGCCACTCCTTGGGCACCTGGGCACATTGCTGGCTCACATTCAGCCAAGCATCAATCAACACCTCCAAGTCCATTTCAGCCACGCAGTCTTCCAGCCTCTCTGCCCCAAGCTTGTAGCATTACCTGAGCTTGTTGTGGCCAAAGACCTGGTGCTTAGTCTTGTTGAACTGGGCTCAGCCCAGCAATCAGCCTGTCCAGATCTCTCTGAAGGGTCTTCCTATCCCAGACAGATTGACGGTTCCTCCCAACTTGGTGTCATCTGCAAACTTACTGAGGGTGCACTCAATCCCATCACCAAGGTCATCAGTAAAGATAATAAACAAGACAGGTCTCAATATGGGCCCTTAGGGAGCACCACTCGTGACTGGTTGCCAGCTGGATTTATCTCCATTCACCACCACTCTAAAACATAAAATATTCTGCTCAGGATTTTTGGTTTAATACTTTTTTAATTGATTTTTTTTTTAACAAGAAAATACAATAATATTGTGCATATAGAGCAGTCTGTGCAAGGCCTTAATTTTGCACAGATACATCAAAGGTAACATTCATTCATTTTGCACATCACTGATCTGCATGACCTTTACACTGTAATTCAGCAAGAAAATTAAATATCTAGCAAAAAGCTTTGAAAGAACAATTCATTAGAGAGCACCTGGGATGTGCTACACATAGTACTGAGTCCCACATCCACACACATCTAATGGGAAGCTGTTGATATCTTTAATGCCAGCAGTGAGCATGACAACAGCCTTTTGTGGTAAGCAGGTCAACCTCTGCCATACTTCATGAGCCTCTCGAGAAAACAAAGGCAAGTAACTTCACGGATGTCATTCATTCCTTTTAACCACCTACATGGCACTCAGAGATATTCTGTCTACGTGCTCTGTGCTGCTCTTTTCATTCCCAGCTCCTCCACACCCCCCAGTCACACAGCAAAACCACCCCAAACCCAAATTCTCCCTAACCCAGCCTGCATCCAACCCACCAGGCTTACTCCCTGCTGGCCTCCTCCTTCCCAGAGGCACAACCACACAGCTTGTACAAAGCACTCAAGAGCTTCCATTTGCTTGGTTCCTGCTGCCAAGGACAACGTGCTCCACTCAGGGCTGTTGGCTGCTTCCACCTGTCTCACAGCAAGCACTGTTTGTCACTATGCCCACACCACATGGATTCAAATCCTTGCATTGGGCAGGAGAGGCAGTGTCTACAGTGCCAGGCTGCTCAGTGGGCAGCTAGGTGAGTTTTAATCTGTTTAATCTCACTGTGTTTTCAAACATCTTGCCTAGAGCAAAAGGCCTGGAGTTCCCACCATGGGGAAGCTCTATCACACAAGGATCTTCTCCATGAGCTTGCAGCATAAGGCAGGCTTCAGCCAAGCTTTAGCATCCTGAACAGAAGCATCTTCTGTTGCCACACAGTGACCCTTTGTGACATTGCTCAATAACAAGCACAGACTTGAGGAGAGGGGGGCTGGAATCATTAAATTGTAAATCCCTTTAAATGCAAAGATCAAAGGGAAAGTTTCAATCCAATGACACATAATTAAAAATGCAGACGTGAACAGCTTTGATTCATGAATGCTTATGCACTTTTAAATTGTTGCCAGGGAGATCAGGGCATGAGAAAATTAAAAACCATTACGCTTCAAAAGGATAAATGATTTTCACAGCTTTCTAACATTATTTCCTGTTGCGCAGATATTTGTGTGCTTTAACATTTCCCCCGCCCTGCCTGGGCAGATTAGTTCTGAAAAATGTTTTCCAGAAAATGTTCAGGACTCAATGAGATTAAGGGGAGATTAGTGAGCTTGTTGGATGGAGAGCTCCCATTGATAGTTAATGGTAAATGCCCAGGGCACTGAAGGAGGAACCCCCTCACACACACATTTTGCCCTTTTACCCACGTTTTAATTTGAAGAGCTACGACCTTTTAATTCATTATTCTTTTCCTAATTGAGCCGGTACAATACAATAAGATACGGGCCATAAGCCAAATCTCCCTGAAGTTAAAGGATATATTTCCATGACTGTAGTGGTTTCAATCTGTTTGTTTAACATTTCTCACTTGTAAAAGTCAAAGCACTTAACTGAAAGGAAAAGGCTGCTTCCGACTTTACAAATTAAAAATTGAGCCGTACAAAGTGCCTGATTCTCAAACATCAAATCTCAGAGGCCAGAGTGAGTCTGGGAACGTGGAGCCACAGCAAATGCTCCTACCTCTGATCCATGCCCAGATCTGCCCTGCTTCAACATGTACCTTTAACGCTAACTGGCACCTAGGAAATCCTTTGGAGGGTTTTAAAATCATCCCGATCTCACTAGACGTAAACAGTGTTGCTTTCTGCCTGTGAGTGTTTAGGAAAGAACATGTTGGCCAGAGATGAACTGTTGAAATTCAGCTGAGGTGATGGTTTGCAAAGAACTCATGCGCAGTGTTTTTGACAGTGGCTTGAAAGTGTTTGTGAAGCCAACACAAAATCCTTAGAGCAAATTTAATGCTGGACACACATTGCTTCTTAACCGTGGCTTCACGAATGTTGAGGATGATTGGATGAAATAGTGAAACTTGTAATGCACGCAGCCAGATGTCAGCTGGCCTCTTCTCCTGATGTTGGAATACAGGGACAACTTATCTCATCTGCAAATACCTACAAATATAAATTCAGAAGTCTCCGCATCACGCAGACCTCTTTTGTTTACATGTTTGAAATTAAACAGGATGAATCCCACTATTCAAAGGGTGTATCCCTGGGAAGAAAGGGTAAATATAATCCCAGGGACACAGGAGCTCCACATACACTGGAAAACCGATACTGAATCATAGAATCATAGAATGGCCTGGGTAGAAAAGGACCACAATAATCATCCAGTTCCAACCCCCTGCTATGTGCAGGTCCACCAACCAGCAGACCAGGCTGCCCAGAGCCACATCCAGCCTGGCCTTGAATGCCTCCAGGGATGGGGCATCCACAACCTCCTTGGGCAACCTGTTCCAGTGCCTCACCACCCTTTGTGTGAAAAACCTCCTCCTAATATCCAACCTAAACCTTCCCTGTCTCAGTTTAAAACCATTCCCCCTTTTCCTATTGCTACTCACCCATGTAAACAGTATTGGTTATATGCTTTAGACCTTTAGGACTCTTACTTTTTCTAATAAGGGAAGTGTGGCTGAAATATGTATCAGGACAACTTGCTCCTCACTCTACTGTGCATTTCTCAGGTGCCAGTCAAACCAACCTTCACAAAATTTTCCCTAGGGGGTAAAAGCCAGAGATAAATAGCAGCAGTCTAAGAGTACTGAATGGTTCAGCAGCCATTTGATGGTGAAAGCAAAACCCTTTTGTGTTTACATCTGAACCAGACATTTTTTCTGTTTGAGACTAGGTTACTTCTGAAGTGTCTCCAGCTAGCAGCCAGCTCAGATTGAACATAAGAGGCCATTCAGAAAATGCACTGATGCCTGCCTTTATTACCCACACATTCAATGTGATCATCTCTTCAACATCTTTATCAGTGACCTGGATAGTGGGATTGAATGCACCCTCGAGCCTGCTGATGACATAAAGCTGAGTGCTGCAGCTGACACAGTAGAACGTCACCATCCAGATGGACCTGGACAGGCTAAAAAAGTGGATCCGTGAGGCTCCAATTCGGTGTTTCAATCCTTGCCCTGAGCTCTATCCAATTTTCTGGCTCTACTACTTTTTCTATAACTTTTTGTATTTAAGCATAATTAGAAATAAAAATTGGACAGCAAATTCTTTTGAAAGGAAGAAACTTCCCATTGACTTCATTCAGTTTTGGATCAAATTCATCCATGTGTGTTTTTGGCAGCCACTGATTTCTAAATGCACTGATCCTCCAGTAAAGGATAAACAGAAGGTGTGATATAACCTACCCCTTTCTGTTATCTATTATTTCTTATGTCCAAGCAGCATAAGACATGATGAGTTTATCTTCCTTTCAGTTGGCATTTGTTCAAGAGCTTGTTAGTATTATTCTTTATTTACAGTTATTGGATCAGTAGTGTCACTGCATAATTCTAAAGAAAAGATGCAGTAAGAAGCTCCAGCAGGGCTCCATCTTGAATTGCACAGGTGCCATTTGGCTGCCCTTCTTCTCAGACATGATGTAAGAAGGGAGAAGATGCATGACAAAGATGACTCTCAGTACCTCTGAACTACACACTTTTCCCAGCCCCAGCTATGAGAGGAATTGCAGCAATCCCGGTCCTCTCCAGCATGCTACTCCTGCAATTCCAATTTCTGCTGTTATCAGCTCTGAGCAGTGATGTACCAAAAGCATGTCCACTTCTTGCATACTGCTTTGTAAAAATAGGCAATACAGGTTCTGAGAAAACAGATGCGAAGACAGCCCTGCATCATGAATCTCAGCTCAGTCACCATGCTGAATATTGAATTACTCTGTTCCAACTGTGTGGCCAGGATCTGACTCTTACCAGGACTAATAGCAGGAGCTGGGCAAGAACAGCTGTTCTGATTTCCAGCAACAGGAAATCTCACAGCTCAACAAACTCTTCCAGCAATCTAGATTTTGCTGTTTGTTTTTTTCCATATGTACTTTCGCTTCAGTTGTAACAAGAGTGAAGTGCCATTCAAGTATTTAGGCCTGTTCCAGGAGCTGGTGGTGTGACTTTCTTACTCACTTCACAGTCATTCTGTGAATCCCACTAATGATTACCTTTGTACAAGGCTCACTGGAAGTCCAAGCTCCCTGTAAATCCAGGACGAGGGAGAGAACATAAATGCCATTTGAATTCACTGTTTTTCAATAGAATTTTATAAACTCTTTGACAGTTTTCAGCAGCTTCATCTTATCATGCTCAGACCACCATAGTTTCTGACCACCTCAGTGGTTTATCAACATTAAACATTAAATTAAAAAAAAAAGGACAACTGCATATTTGAACCAATTCTCTTCAACACTCCCAGCTTTACCAGAGTCAGGACCATCATGGCAGAGATAACGAGAGCTGCCAACTGCCTTTCTGCCCAACTGGAAATTACTCAGGAATATGCCTTCTCACCCTCTAGAGTGGTTGGCAACCATGTGTCCTCTGTGTCTGCTTCCTCTGCTCAGCCCATCCTTAAGTTGGAGTGATTGGTTTATGTTAGGATAGAGAATATGTTATAGCTGAGTTCCTAGGAGAAGTACATCTCCACACTGAGACTCCAGAGATTTGCATTCATCTTCTGACTCCATCACTGACTTACAGGATGACCTCACATTCGCTGTACATAAGGTAGAGATGAGAATAATCAAGTAGCTACTTATGTGTCAAACACATAAAAGCTGGGGGCGAGCAATGATGAAGAACAGTGAGACATGATTACTAATAGCTTCCATGATTATTCCCAAACATAAGCAATCTCATAACATTGCCTTCATTTGGCATAACACTGCCTGCAAACACTGAGAGGAAAACACTCTTTTGCTCCAGTGTTTTATTGATAACTGAAAGGGGAGATACAAGCAGAATATCTGCATTGCCCCTGCAGACAAACAAAATCCCCACATCCCACAGGTAATTACCATCTCCTAATTGGGTTTGAAAACAGGAGATTTGAGTCTGACTGCACAGAGCTTGCACCAAAATGAACAATTACTTGTGTGAGGGATTCAGTGGTTTCATAACACAACACAACCAGACCAAAAGCAATGCCAAACTGAGGCGTTACCTGCAAGCTTTACAGCTATCCATTATAGACCTCCTGTAACAAGCTGGTTGCTTTTACTATCTGGAATCAGAATCCATACTCACTCTTGTGAGTATGGATTTTTATCTGCTACTTCAGGCTCATTACATCATTTTAACTAAAGGCAATTAATATGAAAATTAAAATGAATAGATAAATTGAGCTCCAGACATAACCCATCCCCAGAAAACTTATGGGGCTGCAGCCCCAGCACAACCCCTGTCTCTGTTGGATGATGCTCTCCATCCCTCCCTTGGTCTCACTCATCATACCCTCACACAACAGCCAAATCTGAGGATTTTTAAGATGCTGTGGCCAGTCCCTTTTCTTGCTGTTGATGCATGAAAAGATTTTATACTGTGGATAACACCTCAGAGATCAAAAATAGATGGAGACACAATATAGACCCCTTCAAAAAATCCAGCTTTCTGCCAGCAGCTTGTCACATCTCACACCTGATACAGGAGGAAAGAAAAACCTCTAAACCTGCCCATGACCTTGGGGCTTGATTTCTTAGTGGCTTACTTCATAAAATATCTACCTTGTCAATCCAGACGCTTAATGATTCAGAGTCTGCGTATACTTTGAAGGCATAAGCAGTATCTCAGTGTTAAAGTATCATTACGAACAGGGTTCTGATATTTTCCAGCCTTCACTCAGCAGCATTTTGAATGTTATTTGCACCAAAATTGTGACAACAGCTTCTTGCAGTAGATCATCAGCGAAGTCCGAACTTTCCACCCATGACATGCAGCATAAAACTCATCTACTTGAAATGAGCTGGCAGAATTTGAATTATCCTCCATATTTTCCATTACCGAGGCACCAGACATTTTGCAAACATCTTTTCAGCAAGAGACTATGTCAGTTTACTGATACAATAATCAACATAAATCTGCAGAACGCTTCTGCTGACATTGCTGATACGGAACAAAACACGGTGTTAAATGCACTCAGCCCTCATTCCCCCAGTGCAGCTTATCTGGAGTTGCTTTGTAGAGAGGATGTTGTGATTTTTATGCTGGTGTATCCAATTTTATATTGATACCTGCTGTGTATGTGTGGAGTTATAACAGTGTTGTGCCCAAGAGCTATCCTTACTATGCACTGACTATGCTGTAACTACCTCCATCGTATACTTATAAACGCTTCCAAGCAGTGCAATAACATCTGTATTGATCTAAGAACATTTTATTGATTAAAGGCCGCAGAAGAAACCATATGAAACACGGGCACATTATTTAACAATGTCTTTCTAGTACCTGTGTTGGAAATAGGAACATGAGGCAGTTAAATTTTTTATCAAATGGCTCCCACTGAGATTGCTGTAAGGGTGCAAAGTTAAATTGCTGGGTTTTGGGTTCTCTCCCCACTCCTGTTCTCTTCTATATGGAGAAGAAAAAGATCTACCGACGAAAAATGCTTCAGGATGTTGACATTAAATGGACAAAATGCAATGGAAGTACATCTTCAAAATTCTACTGCAGCTGACAACGTACAGTACCTCTCAGTTTGTGTCTTACACTCCTGCTCAGGTTCTGAAGAGAAAGTCAGAAAACTTTCACAACATCTGATGACTCCGCCAAGAAATAGGAAATGTAAATAAAACCCAACAGCCTCGTGGGAAATTCAGATTCAAAGGCTTTCAGACTCAATCTCCGTGCAGCTCTGCACTTCCTAAGATTGTGGGAGCTTTCTCTTGCATGAGAAATCCAATTCTGATTGTTTTAGCATTGACGTTGTGTTGTAAGGGGAATGATAACACAAGAAGTCAATGAAAATCTCAGTCAGGAAATAAGATGAAGTCAATGCTTCGGGGAAGAGAAAGGAAAGATACGATCCAGCATTCTGACACAGTTCCAAGACTGCTTGGCTACCACACTGTGGCCACATTTCAAACATTTCTGGTTACATTTGTTAAAGGCAGAGAAAAAAAAAAAACGAATGATTTTGATACGATAGAAATGCTAATACTCAACTTTCAACATACATCAGTTCTAAGAGAAATCACTCACTATGCAGGGACTCGGGGAACAAAAGACACTGTGAGGTTGGAAAAGGCAGTTCATGAAGGTATGAAACTTGTCTCTGTTGAAGAAATCAAGATGAAGCGTGCTGCTCCCACTGAACCTAAGCTAGATAACTGAAGAAAGTCTTGCTCTGGCATTTTTCTACTCCAGCAATCAATACCACCTGCCAAATAGCATCTTCTAAAATGCCTTTTGCCAGGTTTAGATGTGGGAAACCAGTGCGTGAGCACACAGCATGCAACCTGCTCCTGCACCTCCACAGACTCATCACATTCCTTGGTAAGACTCTTCACACCTATTTCCACACCAGTACCATGGATTTAATTCACAACAGCACGCTGTGACCCAGCTTTGTCAGAAGGCCTGCTGTGAAGATGAAAAGCACTGCAGGAATACTAGCGAGGCTTGAAAGGAATTTCTTTTTCCAGGCCATCCAAATTTTCAGCATCACTGTTTTTTTAAATCTTTTCCCAAAGCACAGAAAAAAATAGTACATATAAAAACTTTCCTTGAACAAACCCCTTCCAAATCTGGATTGCATTAATAACTGTATTGCTCGTTTTGGAGAACCTGTTTCAGCCCCTGGTTTTGAGTTACATAATTTAAATTATTTTCCAATGTTTCATTTTGGTACTTTCAGGAAATAAAACAGTTTATAAAAATCACTTGCTATTCCTATTTCCTTACAAATTAATGCATTCTTGCAACTACCAATAAAAGGATCACTTTCAGAATAATAAGTCATAGAGACACTTTTAGAAAGGATTCTCTCCTTTAGAAATAATGGCATATGACAAAAACTGGAAATTTAAGGACATTTTAAGTGTGAAAAAATGATTTATGGTTTAAAATGGGATAAGCACAACTTTGAGCACTCTTTCAAGCAATGGGCTGAAAGCACAGCCTGGCTTCAGACTGGACTCCTGCTCAAGGGAAGCTGCAGAGCCTCTGCTGATGAAGGCACTGCCCTGGGGCCCAGGGCAGCTTCTAGCTGGACCTCACATACCCTACAACGTTCTGGATAAATCATCTCCTACCTTCTTTTTGCATTTCCAACAGAAGCACATGTTGACATGTTCATCTCTACATTATCTTCCATATTGAAGCCAGGCCCTTAGGTTGAAATCCTTGGTTTCTAAGGGACAAGGTACAGAACATAAGAAGTTACACATGTTAAATTTGTGGGTAAGCCTGACAGGCAATACTGCAGGCTGAATGCATGTAGAACTCTGAAGGAAGTTTGAACAATGAGAGTTTTAACCTCAGCAGTTTGGCTGAAAAAGTGCAAACCCAGTGAGATCTGAAGGTGCAACAGATGAATCAGAGCAGAGGACTTGGAATCAATGGGGGAAGGGCTGAGTCTGGCAGCAAGAACGCAATAAAGCTGGGGAGGTTCACAGAAGTCAAATAGAGCATTTTGCAACCACACAGGAACCCCCTTCTGTCTCTCCTGATGATGTTGCAGGGACCTGGAGCGAAGCCAGAATGGAAGACATTGCCAAAATTGACACCCAAAGGATGCTGCAGCAATGATGGAGGGTAACACAAACTGTGTTAGGAGCACTCACAAAAAAAATGGATTCTTTTGCTGCTTTGCTACTGGAAGGAAGCATTTTTTTTTTCAGTTAGCTACAGTTCATTAACTGCTACCATTCAGTGGTTCTTATTTCAATTTTTTTAAATCACAATCAAACAGGTTTTTTCCTTTCCAGCATTCAGCCAGAGTGTAAGTTTTGGCCTGGCTAATGAAATACATAACTAATTTACTTTAATGACTACAATAGGACATCTAGAAAAATTCAAACCATCCAATCAGTCAGAATGAACATTTTAATCTCATCTCTCAGAAGGGAAATGCTGCCTCATGCGATAGTAAAGCTAATGGCCCACTCTTTCAGGTTTTCTTTAAAAAGTTTTGAAACACTTTAATTAAAACCCAGAAATGCCTGGTTTGGGAAGAGGAACAAGAGAGCTTCCAGTAATGAAGAGCTAAAAATCCACAACTGGAGATCTCAGCAGCTGGTTCTTCAGGACCCACATGTTTCCAAGTCTGGGGTGTGTGGAACTTGAAGCCAGTAGGCTGCAATGAAGACAACCTTGCCAAAAGACTGAGTCTTTCTATAATTCAGATCATAATTCAGTCTTTTATCACTATCTGTGCAATGTACATTCCCATGGGATGCCAAGAGATCTCTTCATTTCTACTTGTGTCAGTTTTCTGCCTTTGGATTTGAACTATGTGCAAGAAAAATTAGCTGCTTTTCCAGAAGAAGCAGGCTCCAGAGTGGAATAAAATGCTCACGTATTTGAGGATCAAATGAATTAGTGCTGATATTTGCTCTTGTACCACTCTAAGTATGAGGTATGGCCCTACGTAGAGCAGAATGATGGATGGAAGCATTCTGTGGTAGTGATTACCTCATAGGAAAGGGGCAGAAATCGCAGTTATTCCCATTGATTTCTTTCTTTTTCACTTGAAGGGGCAAAAAATGCTGAACTTAGATCAGAGATGCCATGAGTCAGATGTAATAAATTGAAGCCACCTAGAAATGAAACAGAAGCAAAAAGTAATAGCTTTTTTATCTTTACTATCTCATGATGCTTCTTTGTGGACAAAGGATTATGCAGCATTTAAACTTCAGATTAGGATAAAGTGGAGAATGTTGTACTTCCAGTTCTCTCGATTCAGAAGGGCTCTGGTTAATGAAGAAAAAATCAGAACAATCCAGGAAACACAAGGCAAACTTGGTGCTCTTCCGTTATTCATCACTGGAAGGTTATGGTTACACAACAGCATAAAGCCAAAGCAAACAAAACCGATCACATATTGGGGAAAAACATGTGCAAAGACCAAAACACAGAGAGATTCCTATTCAACTTATATGGCACAAGCCTAACATTAGCACAGTTCCATTTTCTATGATTGCAGCCATCTGCCTCTAAAAGGGCAACAGTAATAACTATTGACAGACAAAACCTGTCCATTGAAACTTTCCTACCAGCGTATCAGATTTTGGCACCCAGCACAACTGCATGGTGAGGGATCACATTGCAGGGTGGAGTGTTCTGCTGCATGCTGGTACGTCCAACGTAAAGAAAAACATCCCGAGTGCAAGAAGTCCAAATTTATTCCAGGGGGTGGATAGTTTATTTAGAGCCACAAATGCTTTCAGCAAAATTCCTGTTGGTTTATATGTGAATAGAGGAAGTGAAGTAATTTTGGGAAAGGTGGAATCTATGGCAAAGCAATTGTTTTGATTTGATTATTCCAATAACAACTGCCCCAAACTGGTCTCCAGCTAATTTAATTGCAACTAAGCATCTGGGATTTTATTGCCATCATTTTTATTTGTCAAAGTTCGTTTTGTTTTGTTTTGTTTTTAACCCACTGAAGCTTCTCCTTTGCCTCCTGATCTTCCAGAGCATTGTAAATGTGGGACAATACACCATAGGCCACAAAAGAGGCTATTACTTAAATAAAACGGATGGGGTCGTTTTCATTTATTTGATGGCTGCCATCCTCCACCCTTTGCTTTCCTTTGCTGTCTTTTTTGATTGTCTTGTTTTGAAACCAGGCAATTTGTCCCACACATACTGCTGTTCACAGGCTAATTAGAATTTTAGAAGTAATTTAAACACCCTTTGCAGTGTGATGTTAATTCCCTCCAGATTGCTGGGAACATTAGCTTCAGTGTTTGTTTATTTTAAGTGACTCTAAAATATCAAACACATTAAAGGTTACACCAGCTTTGGGATAATTCACCTTTAACGATAAGTTCATTGTAAAAGTAAGCATCCTATTTAACTAGCACATCCCTGTGCTCCAGGAAAGACCTCAGCCCAAAGGCCTCGTGGCTGAACCATGCAGCAATAGATCTTGGTGCAGCAGAGGACAAGCTGGGGACACATCTCCTGGCCTTGATGCTTGCAGTAAGACTGGCCCCAAGCACCACAGCCTGGCCAGCCAGGCTGTAAGGCAGAAGCCAGGACTGCAGAGGTACATATCACAGGAGAGCCTGAGCCAGATTAGAGAGGGATGTGCTCTGGCCTCCTTGATGTTGATGCTTTGAACTGAAAATTACTCTATGCAAACTGTGTAGACAGAATTTGTTGTATGAGTAATAATTATGATGCAGCAGGAAATAGGATCAGGAATTGGGGGGGAGGAAATAGGGGAAAAATTAGCAGCAGTTCTAAGGAAAGAATTAATACTATATTTTCTTCAGTCTGCAGAGCCATTTCAATTATCTTTTTCTATCTCCTCCTGCAAAGATAAACAACTATATGAAAAAAACCTAGCACATCATCCTGCACTTTGCAAACATCTTATTTGTGCAAACAAAAAGCTAGTGTCAGTGGAGATCTGATATTCCACAGTGAGCATGATTATAAGCAATGAAATCTGAAGTAAGCATGTCAGGTAAGTGCACAAGGTAGACACTGGTAGCACCCACAACCACTTCTATGTGCCATCTTGATGCTCTGATTAAGTCAGTTGGGAACATGAGTCGCCATGCCTGGGTGGATGCAGCTGAGCATCCCCTCCTCAGCAGGGTGAGCAGGCACCTAGAGAAGGGCAAGGGCATGTGCAACAACACATGGTGCTTCCCAGGCACCGAGCATTTTCAGCTCATGGGAATTTCTTGAGGCCAACATCATTTGTCCACCTGGTAACACTCAACAGACGTCTCCTCCAAACACTGTGCGGACTCTCTGGAACCCACATGCTCTTCCTGCAGATACAACAGCCTTTGGCGATGTGTGTCAGAAATATTAACTCCTCTGTATGCCTTCAACGTAGCTGCTACCCCTTCTGTACCTCCTGGGTTTTGTACTATAAAACCAGCAAACAAATGGTCCCTCTCCAACTGCTCTGAACCACTCATGATTTTGTTGTTGTCCTTCTCCAAACCTCCCCTCTATCTCATAAATAATAAAACAGTGGATGCAAGCAGCAGAAAACACCCCAGTAGTGGGACGTGGACCAACCATGCATTTATACAGTTGCATAGTGCTGCCTTCTATCTGTTCATTTCTCAAGAACCATTTTGTATTTATTTTTCCGGCAGCTATAAACTACAGAGCTGACTTTTTCATGGGTTGCATGCCCTGAACTCCTGTGGCACACACTGTTTGCACAGCTATAGCACTTCAGGAATGAGTGGTCTGGCTTCCTATTGTGGTTACCAGCACACCACTGTAGCTTTATAAAAGCCAAGCACTTCTCTACCAGCTTAACCACATCTGTACCAGCTGAAGTGCCTGTTAGTATAAGAGTTCAGAGCAGAAACACTTACTGAGGCACAAGCCAGTACGCAGACCAGCCCCAAACCAACATATCATTTTACTGGCTTGAAGCAGCAGCAGGAGCTGCTTCATGAGAACCAACGAACCCACTCTGCTGATATAAAAAATACCCCCTTACTTCTCCATTATTAATTCTTCGTGCTTTTGTTTACCCCCAGAAGAGCTTGTGCACTGTGCTCAGTCTGTTACGTATCAAAGTATTAATGAATAATTTTTAAATTATAGCCTGCCTGGGATCAATGAGATTGAGCATGCAGCTCAATCAACTTTCAGCTATAAAACATTTACTGATGCCATATATAAATCTGGCATTTTCCAAGAGAAAGCACAAGACTGTGCAGAACACCACAGGCCCAGGTCGCCAGACTCCCAGGGCTGCATTCGACACACTCAAAAGCCTTTGGGAATGCTTTGTGCTTCTGCAAATCCCATGCTAAAGCTCCAGAGAGCCTGACAGAGGAAAGCCAATGAGAACCCACTTAAGAAGCAGCATAAAGGAACATGAGAAACACATAAAAGCCTGTAAAATGCACATTTGTAAGTGTATCTAGCAGATAACAGAATAATAAGTGAAGACAACAACTATAAATATAAAATCCCCAGACCAGCGGAGATTGCAGGTCTAACACATTATTTTCCAGCTATCCAAGCCCCCAGATAATCCTGTAGAATCAGGAATTGCCAATTGACTATTCAGGCCCCTGGGACAGGAGTCAGTGCACAGAGATGCAAAGAGCTGTGCCCTGCAGACTAAAACCTATAGGAGCCAGTTCTTCCAAGTGTGCTGACAGCAGGGCATCATGGTTCGACACATGCAACGTGTTCTGAGCTCGATCACGAGATGGAAGTCAAGAGCTTGAGCCTACAATAAATAGATCTCAATACCAATGTGCCAGAATGCAAAATCTCTGCTCTATATTCAAGGCTACACTCTGTTATTCCTCCCCGCCTAGAATGAGTTGTTCTGTCCTGTGAATGGGGCAGCACTTTTCATTCTCCTTAAGAATAGTCATGCACAGATCAAGCCAGACATCCCTTAAGTGAGATGCAATGTCCTCTTTCCCAGATTGAAGTATGTGGAAAAGCCAATTGCTGAGCTGCTGTCAGCTGAGAACAACCCCTGCTCAGGCATCTGAAGGCTTAGAGACAGAGGCACACTTCATTCATTAAAGGGTTGTGTAATTGATAGCAAAGGAAAGAACACTACCAGTGAAGAAATACAAGGAGAGGAAGAACACCATGACTAATAAACACAGAAAATAATATGAAATTTTCTTCTTTACTACACTCAGTTAAAAATACTTTAATTTCTGATCAGTCTAGCTATGTTTATCTGCAAACATAAAATTACATTATACGTCCCTTCTGGTGGATAAAACTGCAAATAGTCAACAGCATGCAAAAAT
The DNA here is from genome assembly GCF_905368555.1 of Meleagris gallopavo. Classification (NCBI taxonomy): domain Eukaryota; kingdom Metazoa; phylum Chordata; class Aves; order Galliformes; family Phasianidae; genus Meleagris; species Meleagris gallopavo. The sequence continues at coordinate 2,278,097 of NC_139424.1, forward strand.
AATCAGGGCAGCAAGTGGAAAAAAGCTCTTTTCTACTACAATTTACACATGGAATCCAGAAAGAGAGACTAATCGCTCCCTGGGACCCTCTGATTAGCTAAATCTGACTTGTAAACAGCTGCAAGATCATGATATCAAGGAGTGGGTACCTCTGTTTTCTGTCTCACTGGCTGTTTCTGACATGTTTTCCCCTGATTTGAGCTGATTGGGCCTCTCATTTACCAAGTAGGAGATGAGACTGAACAGGGAGGAACAGAGGATGATTAAAAATCTGCTCTTTGCTATTTCTGCAACAACTGTGGACCATTCTTTTCCAAATTAAATCTGGCTGCTGGCAAGCTAACTGGCAAATGCAATCTCATTCCCCAAGTGCCAGAACGCATCAGCAGTACATGTGCCATTTGTGGTCCATCTGCAGGAAAGATGACATGCCAATTGCTCTGGGGCAGCTGAGAAGGATGCAGCAGCATAGAGAAGTGTGTCCCTGAGCTTTCCTCCCCCTGCCCACTTGGGAAAGGTTTGGGAACCTCATAAGGCGGTGCTTTAAAACAGCTTTGGCATCTGACATCTCCAAACACCTGCTTTGAGCAACAGGTCTGCTTAATGAAATAGGCCTTCAACAGGAAGGATTTAAGCCAGTTTTATAATTTTATAATCTCTTTATCTTTGGAGAGGATTAGTGCTGTGAGAAGAGCACGCTCTAGATAACAACCGTGCTTTTTTTTTTTTTTTTTTCCTGAAAAAAAAATTGTGTCATCATCATCAAACACCTTTTCCGGACAAAAGGATGATGTTGTACTTTATGACATCACAGTTTGTTTCAGCATGAGAGAAACAGCACAGCAATAGCAATGCTGACCAGAGTTACAGTTCATATCCTTCACTTTGACTGAGCAGATAAGCAAAATGAGCCTAGCAGCAATGCTGCAATAAGTGTGGCTATTTCACAGAATCACAGAATCATTTGAGTTGGAAAGGTTATCTAAAGGTCATCTAGTCCAACTCCCCAGCAACAAACAGGGACAGCTACAGCTCCATCAGGTTGCTCAGAGCCCTGTCCAGCCCCCCTCTAATTTGTCCTAACTAATGGTTCCCAATAATCACCATGAGAGACGTGGGAAGGAAACTTTCTGCAGTTACCAGCACAGTTTAAAGCCAACTGCCAGAGTTACAAGGGGAAGCTAACAAGACACCTGACTGTTAAGCTTGAAGTAAGCCAGAGCTGTCAGTCTTCCACTCCTGAGCACCCTCATTTGAGAAAAGCACGAGCTCTTGAGTGCCTCTTGTCCTCTGTGATTGCATCTGCACTCTAGTGCTGCCATCCTCTTCGAGTCTAAGCCCCGTGATCACCAAGAGCTTGCTTGCTGTTTTCTCAGCATATATGGGGTTGATCCATTTCTTTTTTTAGCCCTTGTTTGCTTTGCCACAGCTGAAAGCAGATGCACACACATAGTGCCTGATGTTGTCAATGGAGAAATTATGTCAAACACTGGTACTCTATGTTGATTGCGGTGTAAGCCAAGAAGTGCAGCAAGTGGCCTGGCTGCACAGCACTGAATTAAAATGTTGCACTTATGAATAAGCTTTCTTGACATTAATATGAATAAAAATGGCGATAAGGCTATATTTCATATACTGTCATTTCACTCTGTATGACTAGTACTGTAACTTTGTATGCTCCCACTATACTCATACAGATTACACTTACAAATTGCCCCTCTGAATAAAGAGCACAGTGCAGGGATGACAAGTATTGATTTTCAATCTCCTTCCAAAATGACTCTATCATTGCAAGTAAGTCAGGCAATTTGCCTCACTTTATACTTCAAGCTATAGGCCTCAGATCACATTGACAGGTCTGATCCTTCAGGAGATGTTTAATTAGAAAAGAAATGAAAGGAATTACTGTAAATCAGCACTCAGTCAGCGGTGCTACAGAATTTGTAAAGCTCCTTTCTCCCCAGCCCCTTCACGTACAAACTGCCTCATTTATTCTCTTACCCTTAGCAGGAAGAGTGAGAAGGTTGTTTCAAGTAATTAGAATCGCTGTCTTTTCTCAGGGAAATAACTTGGCAAGGTCTGGTCAGCATTTTCCTCGTCACCAACAGGCCCTTCTATGGCTGTGCTCTGAGGAAGGGGCACACCTGCACTGCTAGGTTGACAAGGGCTCTCCTTCCCCATGAGTGTAAGCCATGGCACTGCTGCTCTCAGAGCTACATTTGGACTTCCTTATGCCTAGCACCTAAACAGAGAAGAGTTTTAATGCTGCTGAGCACCACATGCCTGGAGAGAACAGCCAGTGCCGTGTGCTCCTCATGCAGCCTCACACGATAGCTGAGGAAGTCATTGGTTAGAGCCATTTTCTCCTCAGCCAGCTACAGTTTTGAAATGTTAGAAAACAGAAATTCAGGAAGCATTTCTTCTCAAAAAAGAGTGGCAGTGCAGTGGCACAGCTGCTCAGGGAGGTGCTGGGATCACCACCCCAAGAACCATGGAGATGTGGTACTGAGGGATGTGGTTAATGGACATGGTGGGGATGGGCTGGGGTTGGACTGAATGCTTTCAGTGTTCTCTTCCAGCCTTTATGATTCTGTGATTCTGTGATTTCTTTTCCTGTCACAAATCAACCAGCTCATTTGCCCTCCCAGCATCATCATTTCCCACAGTGTTCCCAAGTTCCCCCAAACCTTTCATCTCAGCTTCTCCCTCAGTGTCTATTAAAGAACGCAACCAAGAGAAAACTCATCTGCACACAACAACACACAGCTGCTGCACCCTCATGGTTCTGCTGCCATCTTAGTCAATGGCCTAAACATGGTGGGAAGACACTTCTGAAGGGAGTGCCTTGTTGCAGGGAAGGCACTCACCTCCCTTCAGAGGGTACAAGGCCTTCCTGTGCCCATCAACATGGCAGCAAGCTGCCTGCCCTCCCTGAGGAGAGACAGTCCTCCCTGAGGAGAGACAGTCTTCCCTGAGGCAGGTCAGGCCCTCCTGTTATGTTGCAATCAGGCAGCCCTGAGTAGGAAAATCACACACCAAATGGTGATAGCCAGGCAGCTTGAATGCAAAGATACCCCTAAGCAGAGTGAAATGTGCCACACAATTGTCTCGGTAGATGGCCCTGTGTGGGAAATGCTGGATGCGTGCTAAGTTTGCTGTACTGTATTTCACAGCAAGTTGGTTTGCAGTTGTGTAGATGACGTATCAACCTCACCATCCAAAAGAGCCACAGGAATAACCTCCGTGCCCCTTCAGTTCTTGTTAAAAAGGAGCATCTGTAACCTAAAGAGAAGGATGGAATACTGTGACTATGAAAGAGGTTTTAAAAAATTACCTGCTGCTGGAATGTGGTGGGAACAAAAACCCTTCTAGGGTTTTTTAAAAACTTGTTACAAATGGTGAGCGCACTCATCCATCACCTCCTATAGATTACTTATTTCTTCAAGGTGAGAAATGAAACCACTTGTTTACTGTAGCAGTAGTACACAGAGAACTACTCCCAAAGCTCACTGCTGTACCCCAGCTACCGCTCACCCTGGGAGTGACAAAAAAATCACCAAAAAAAGCCAGCTGACAGGTTTGGTTGCCAGTGGTCTGTAGTAGGCTGCACAGAACAAAAGAAAAATAACTGAAGGACAGTTTTGTGCCAGTGGTTTTCAGCCTCTCTGGTGCAAGTTCCTCTGCCTTCATGGGGTGGAGGAGGCGGTGGAGAACCAACAGCCTACCTATGAGCAGTGTTAGAATCATACAATCATTAAGGTTGGAAAAGACCACTGAGATCATCTAGTTTATCCACCAACCCATCACCACCATGGCAAACAAACTATGTCCCTTAGTACCAATTCTAGTTCTGCAACATAGGGGGTAAGCATGCTTCTCTTTGAGTCCAGGACAGCAAAACCCCACGAAACGCTTCAGATTTACTTTCTATTTTTGCTGTAAAAAATGTTAGAAAAAGATCTTATTTTTATGAATTTGTAGAAAATTTGAAACATATGGAATCTTCAGTACTTCTTTGAACACAGTATTCAAGCTCAGTCAGGCCTGTGACCTTTAACTAGTGCTTTGCTATTAACTGGGGTGGCTGAGGACACTCAGATGACTTGGACTTCTTCCTTTGGTGTTAGGAGGAATTCGGGCAGTGGAACAGTCTACTTGCCTTTGACAGATATGGTTTGCCAGTTGGCTGTGTGAAAGGGCTCTTAATATAGCTGGAGTCTCATTCTAAAACATGCTACTTCAGCCCTGGCATGTTGGAGTCTATGGAGGAAATACTTGGTGGATATTTTTTTCTCTTTGCCAAAATGATTCAGTGGTTTTAGAGAAGAGGAATCATTGTATTAAATAATAATAAAACAAATACAATACTACGAACTACTTTAAAAATACATCACAGTTAGTGCATGCTTTTCTACTCAGAACTCATTAGAACAAAAACTAAACGCACAGAGTGAACCTTCTGTGCCTTTTTACAACCACCATTAATACTTCCAGAAATTTCCAACTGTTTCATCCATTTGTCCTGGTGCTGAAAAAGAAATCTTTGATTTCTAGCTGTCTCAGTAAAAACACCAAGTTGTTCTGTGAAAAACAGAGCTAATGGAGTTGAGCTTCCTATGAAGTCGAGTTTGTTCCTTTCTCCCTTTTTCTTTGCATACAGAATAACCACAGCCTCCTCATGCATCCCTTGTGAGGGCCATGCAGAGCAAGACAGGCCAGATGCTGACCTTCATCCAGGCAGACCACAGCCAAAGCCCACATGCCTTTACCCTGGCAGAGGTGCTCGTTTGGGCCTCTAATCCAGCTAGAAACTGATTGCCATAGAAGTTATAGGAATTGATTTATCTATGCGTTGCCTGTTCCTTAGTACATTCTTTTGTTAAATAAGCCAGCAGGTTTCTGAGTTTATGGGGGGTTGTTTTGGTTGGTTGGTGTTTTGGAGGTAGATTGACAAAAGCCTTATTTCTTCATAAGGCCGTGAGATTAAGACGGTTCAAGTTTCTACTCATTATCCTGGGAACTTCAATTGTATTTTCAGGACATTCAGAAATGACTAATGCTTCCTCAGTCTCAAACAGTGACTTTACACATGGGGTTTAAAGAATGCAGTGTACCAAAGGGAACCTATATTGTATCGTAACTGAAAAATCAAGCTTAACTGGGTTTTTTACACTCAGGGAAACAGGACCATGTGCGTGATCTACGGCTCTTCCCAAAGCTGTGAAGGGCTGCTGAGGTAGCTAGTAGTGACTGTCTAATACTAAATGGGTGTGAAGTCTCTAAGACTGTACTCTGCCTCCCACAAGCAGCCATGGCTTTGTGATAGACAGTTAGCACCATCCACAGCTCTGGCTGCAGACCACTGCAGGAGCTGTGATAGCATCAAACTTGCACCAGCTGAGAGGTTCTTGCTGCAGCTTCTGCTGATGCAGCTCTTTTGGAAAGGTTGCAGCAGTGTAAAGTTTCCTTTGTAAGTCCTTTTAACTGAAAACAACTAGTTCTATATGTGTCTCTTTCAGGGTCTGTCTAAGAGAGAAGCCACACTACCCAGAAAACGTAAACTGGGTTCTCCTGTCCAGACATCCCCAAGCACCACTGTTTGACGTGACTTTGAAGTTGCTGAGAACGTAGAATTTTAATAAAAATATCACAGATTCATTCCATGCAGATGAGACCTGGCTAAGGTCTTCCTCACCTTACACTCTCTTTCCCTATGGGTTGCTGCCATGGGGTGTTCTCCTCTCTGCCCAACAGGGATTTCCTATTCTGCTCTCAGTTTTCTTTCCAGTATAACAAGAATATGCAAGGAACAAAAGAATAATAAAACCTTGGCACCTCCTTGGGATTGTTTTTCAACAGCTCTCTGCTGTTTTGTGCAGGCTGTGACTGTAGAGCCATTTTGCGCTTAGAAATATTTTCTGCTGGAAAATAGAATCCTTCAGCCACTCACTTATTTCCAAGCACTCTGTAATTTTTTTTTATAGCTTTTCTTTAATTAAAAAAAAAAGAAGGAAAAAAAAAAAAAAAGAAATCCATCTAAATTTGCCAGAGTACAAGGCTGGATTTCCAGTGCATAAGTTATTTATATACACTACAAAAGAGATTAGAATCATGGTTAATGTAAATCGCTTTTTTTCCTTTTAAAGCTCTTATGGTGTAGGTACAATGTGTACTTTACCAATCGGGAAAATGAGAACACGGGTGAAGTAAATTATGGGAGACCATGCAAAATTAGCAACGGTACCGATATCACTAAGTGTTCTGTTGCTGTTATCTCAGGAAGGAGGAGGAAATAGAAAGCGTATAATCATCTCAAAAGCTTCAGATCACAGAAGAAGGAAAATGCTTTCAGATCACCTGTCAGGAATGACTGTTGGAGGGCATTGCTGCAACCCCTTCGTTGTGCTGCAGTTCTTAAATGCCATTACTCATGCTGCTATTTTGGTCTGTTCTTCCCCAAATGCAGGCCCTAGTCCTCAATTCACCTTGGTGGATTGCTAAGGCATGGGTTGCTGTGGAGTACTGTCTGCTCATGGGCCTCCTGACTGCGCAGGATGGCTTTCTGGGCTGAGCCATTTAGAGCAAGGACAGCCTGTTCTATTTCTCTGCACAGCACTGGGCACACTCCTGCCCTCACCAGCCAGCACCTGGTCTCTCTCTGAAGGAAACCTTTTCATTAAACCAAGCTCAGCATGCTCTGTTCTGTTTCTCAGCCATTGCATGTGAGAAGGAGGGAGGTAAGTGACAAAGTGACACAGGCTATCTATTGAACCAGTCCTAAACAGTGCACTTCAGAGTTAAATACTGAAAATGGTATCTTAATGAAAAGGATTAATTTAGTCTTTTGTAACTCTGTTCTTACTGAATAAGGCAAACGATGTGAGGAGGAAGAGGCAGTTATTTGGATGATGCAAGAATAGCTGGTTACTAGTTGCTCACCGTCTGATCAGAATACATGCTGACCTTGACTTGCCCCAGGCCCCTTCTCTCTGGAAAGAGTTGTTCTTCTTATTAGTTCCGCAGTTTCCCCAGTATTCCTCTCAAGACACACTAGCTCTCTCCCATCCCCTCCATTACATCTAAAGTGGAGAAGGAGAGCTTCCTGAGTGGTACTCTTCCGTCACAGATTGTCCTGGAAATCCCTTATTCCTTTGGTAGTGCACTGCTCTGCCTCCTTCTCCCATATTCCTGCTTAGCTCAGTCTGCATATTTGGGATTCTCCCTCTGGCCTCCAGAAAAGGCTTGCAACCATCCAGCTGTACTTGAGCTTGTGTGGTCTGAAGCAATCATTTTATTTAAGCTGCCGTTTAAAAATAAAACTCTCTCTCCACAATAATTATAGTGTTGCATTGGGAAATACTGAACGTCTACATATTGCATACATAGACTGTACGTACTCTCTGCACGGAGATAGCTGCACCATCTGCTCTCCTGCTCCCTGTTCTTACTCCTGCAGACATTAGATAAACATGTTGAGAGAGCAGCAGGCTGTTTTCAATCATGACATATCTGAGCTGTGTTTAAAGTCAAAAGCTTTTATTTACAGCTCAGTGAAGAGAGAGGACTCATAATCAAGGGCAATAAACTAGATCCATAGCAGTTTAATGGTTCAGAGGGATAGGAGCTGTCTATCTCAGTCCTGACACTTGAAAATGGAGAGGGCTCCAAAATAAAAGGAGTTACAACAGTTCCTGATTACTATCCTGTGGTATTCAGTGCTGTGGTTTGAGTTTGCAGGCACAGCAGTGGGGCAAGTATGCACTGCTTCTCATAGAGTGGTCTGAAAGAAAATTCAGCATGAAGCAGCATGAGATGCTGGCAGCAATACTTGAGAGAGGACACCCTTCTCTGCTATACATGGCCACAGCTGCTGTTAGCAGAAAAATAGACCTTGCATCTTTCCCCAAGCCTGGAAATGAAGGAAAGCAATGAAAAGGAAGGAGCTGGCAGGATGCTTCCCTAAGGATCAAGAAACCCCTCTCATTTCCCACTGCAGGAAAACATAGAATTCAGTACCCACATTTGAATGTGAAGCCAATCTCCATCAGCTGAGTTTCATCAATCAAATACTGACTCTGAGTATTTTCAGCAATATTGAGTAGCATCTCTAAACTAATTACCTAAATTCTGTCTGAATCTGGACACTATGCTGAGCCTTCGCAGTGTGAAGACATAACGCTGCTCTGGTAACTCTTCACTGCTGTGAATCTGAGGCTGGAGCTAACATGAAGTCTTAAATGTGATGGATTGGTTGTTTTGTCTTTGCAGAAGTTGTAATGGCTCTGAGATTCAGCACTTACACAGAATGTAATTGAGTGGTCAAACTGATCCAGGATAAGACTCCTATAGCATGAGCTGTAAAAAAAACCCACAGCCAGGTTTTTCAAGCTGAGGTTATCTGGCACTGTGTGTGCATTTTTCTCTCCTCATTCCATCAGCGTTTCTAATTTTACTTGTTTTCTCTCTGATCCTTGGAATTCAATTGTACTGATTTCCTGAGCATTAAACATACATGAATGTTCCCCTAGTCTGCTTAATGGCCCTAGCAAAAAGTGTTTCAACTCATTGGCAATGCAATTGGAGCAATCACTGAACACAATCTACTCTTTCAGGATTGGATGTTGGAAACAGCTATTTTTTCTTTTTTTTTTTTTTCTACAGTTAGTGAGCATGCAAAGTTATGATATCAGAAATGGCTCCTAAGAAGTGATAAATGGGCTTCAAAATGCAGCATAATGATCATTACAAGATGGGGTTGCATTTTGTTCTTGAGCTGCTACGCACATTTTTATTGAGATGGGAGTAAAGATCCTAGACAGTGAGGCTTCAGTAACCAACCTGAACTCAATTTGGGCTTTGGCAATGAGGCACTGCATGAACCTGAAGTCCCATATTTCTAGAAACCATGCTAAGAAAAGATGATGTGTCTGGGGAACATTGGTGAAAAGCGTTTAAGAAAAGATAAAGGTGTGAAAATAGCAGCTTTTCTCCAAGCCTCTCATGCACCCTAGCAGTTCCTGGTGTTTAGTAGCTGTTAGATTGCAAAACCTCTGGTGTATGAATTTAAGTTCTTGTTGGTCACACTCTGGATTCCTTCAGTACTTGCTGACTGAAGAATCACCAGACACAGCACACACCTGCCTGCCAGATATTAACAAAACAGCTCTAGCAACTGAGTCACAACCTAAAGCACCAGGATGCTGATTCTTTAAACTGGACCTATTACTCAGGCAAACTGAGTAGCTGCTTCAGCCTGCTTCAGAAGCATTTTCAGCAGCCCTGTGAAGCTGCTCCCAGCTGATCTCACAGTGGCTCTGTCTGTAAGAAGTTCCTCTTCTCTCGAGCTCCATCCAGTGAATCTTTCTGCTACTAGTAGGTTCTCTTCAACCCCAAAGCACCTTATCTGATTATTAAATCAGGTAGGGGGGAGGCCATAAAAACCCTCTGGTTGCCATTTCAGAACAGCACAGATATTTTTCTTCTTAAGTGCAGTGCCATAGCTCCATTATATAGTGTTTCACAGCCTGCCCAAGGCCAGGCAGCATCAGCAGGAAGGTCCTGCACTGCTGCACCTTGTGGTTATCAGCTCCTGCTCTAGCTTCACTTGTGGTCAGTGTGCAGAAAGGAATAAGGGAAAACTTTCCCCTCATCCATCAGTATACCAACAACTCCTGGTGTGAAAGGCTCCTAAAATCATGCTAAGCCAATGCAGAGAGAGCTCTGAAGTGGAGGGAGCTGTGGTTTAGATGGCACATAGTGACACGCGCTGTGCCCCCCAGAGTTAAAGCCTTGATTGTCCGTATTAGTCCTCTGAGAGCAGAATTCATCTTCTCCTGCAGAGGAAGAAGTGTAATGCCCTGTGTCCAATTTTCTTTTCATTGCTGTTTTTATTATGGAAACAAAATGTTCACTGATTCTAAAATGAAAATGGGGAAAGCTAATTTTTGTAGTTCTTGCTAATAAAATTCTTAATGTGCTCTTCTCCCATTATCATAAAGATTGTTATGGTTTACTTTATCTCCAGAATCTTATTATTTTCCCCCAGAATATAGGGGCATTCCTGATCTTCAGAACTATTTCCATCTGTAGAGATACTCCTTCATCTTATCTCCATTCTCATCGTTCATATGAACGTGTCTTTGTTATTCTACTCCTATTTTCATAAGCAGTAAGTGGATATTGATCACAAAGGCTTCAGGGGGTTTAAGAAGATGAGGCAGCACAACTATGGAAGCACAGCCTATGAGTTTGAACAAGACACTCTGGGTCAACAAGTAACCAGAACTCTGATAGGTAACAAAAGGCAATACAGAAATCTTAAAAATGGGTATTTCCAGTAATACAGCTGGTAGTGACAGCTTCATTTTCTAGAGTTTATATACTGCAGATAGTACACTGAGCTGAGAGCCTATTCATGCTGCTAAAACACAGGTCAAGTGTCTGTGACAGACGTAGATGTTTTGGGCACAGCTGAAGTATAAACTTGCTGTACCAGAACCTGTCTTAACATGCTGCCTCATACCTGGCCATATTTAAAAGTGGGTTTCAGTGGGGGGTTAAAGGGATGTTCTCCATTCATTAAATGCTCTTCTTTCTGGAAATGTTTTGTACTTTATAAGGATCTAAGCAAAACTAAAATGATGCAGTTGCAAAAGATTTGTTGGGAAAGCACCTTTTTAGCTGGTTTACATTGACTGGTTTGCACAAATCAGGGCACTGTCACTGAGGTGGGGCACACAGCCACTGATATTCTCAACATGGACAGTAGGAGAGCAAAGCCTCTTTACAGTGTTTGTGTGTGGCCTGACCCTTGCATACTGACCATCTTCAGAGCCAACGTGTCATGGAAACCATTAAACTTGTGATGTACCAGCACTCACTCGTGCTCTCATTCATTGGCTTCTGCCCCTGCCCTCGGTTGAGCTGGTCCAATAGATCAGGCTGGTAACAGAAGGAAGGAGTATATTTGAGCTTTAAGGCATTGGATTCTGTTTGACTGTGCCTGTGTAGCAATTTGTCTGAAGGAGAGAATCAGAACTATCAAGGAATTTTGTGAATGTAGTGACTTAGAAAAGTCTTAAAGCTTTTTCCCTCCTTTCCATGGACAGAAGCAGGAGCCTAGTACTAAGCATGCCATAAAGAGAGACTGAAATGCCTCTGAACTGTGCACCCCTCCACCCAAATTCACCTTTGTGTTTCCTGATGACATCCATCCAAATGAGATGCCTCTCCTGGAATAACTTGCGAGCTGGCAGCCAGGACAGAGACAGAAACGTGATGGACAGCCCAGTGCTGCTCGTAACAAGGCAGCTGGAATCATCTCCAAAATGAACACTGCCTCTCCTTCAGTGGCCATATATAATACAACGTAAATCAGACCAGCTTTGCTGATGGCATCATGCTGACATCAAGCTCTCCCGTTCAGACCCTCACCCCTGCCAGCAATCTCCTGCACTGAGCCATGTGCTGCCCTTGGTTTTCCCTCACCCTCTCTCTGTTGAAGACAAACTGTTAGAACCACTGCTGAGGTGAGGAGGAGGGAAAAGGGCAGTCTGTGAGTCAGAGGGTTGGATCACTGGCAGAAGGGACAACATGCAGTCTCTGTTCTTTCCCATAGCACCCTCAGGTGCTATGATACCATCAGCAAAACCTGCAGGCAGCCCTGGCTGGCAGCAAAGCATTTTGAGACCCTCATCACTATTCCTTTTCCCCACACCATTGAACTCAGACCACCACTGAACTCGCCAGCTGCTGCAGAGCATAAGCTGTATGATTCCTGGAGATAGAAGCTTTTTTTTTTTCCCTTCCCCATTTTAGCAGTTTCTGCCTTAACATCCACACACTGCTACTACAAAAAAGGCAACAGAAGGATAAAAGCTAATTATAGCTGTTGGCAAAAAATGGTCAAGGCTCTCTCCATGCTGGCAATAGTTTGTGTGATATATGATTGATGGCAGTTAGTGGGGGCACAGGCAAAGCTTGCACAACCCTAAATAAATAATAATGGAGTTTTAAAAGATATTTGCTCTTTGAGTTAATAATTTCAACAGACTGTAAGAAAAGTTGCTGTTCTCATGGTAACACGGAAGCTGTAATTTCATCTCTAATTTGAGAATGCTTGTATAACATGCAGATAGCTTTCTGATGAGAACTTTTTTCTCTCTTAAGTTCTTTTAATGAAGAGATATTATTGTGTAGTTCAGACAAACAATTCAAAGTGACTAATTAGCACTAAATACACCATGTAGTCAGAATGCTTTGGAACTAAACTGGCATTGCTGCTTGGAATTGCTGTTTTCTGTATCAGACGGTGCCCTGTACTGATGTATGTGAGTATCTCTGAGGGCTCCTCAGGCAATTCTGAATGAATTTGTAGAGTTACATTCATTAAATAGGAAATAAATCCACCCACTGGTCTTTATGTCTGCACTACAAATGAGCCTACAGCATGGTCACTACTTGAATAGCAACCTCAAGAACAAAGACTCAGAGTTCAAAACATCCCAAGGATTTGGACAATCAGTTTTCTTCCATCATGGCTTTTACCCAAGTATACAAAGACATCAAGAGTCTCATCCTTTCCATTGTAAGGCTGAGAAAATACAAATCAGGCACCTAAATATGTGCTGCAGGTGTAAGACTGAAAATGAGAATTTCTTGGAAACCAGCAAGAATTAGGCCTGTGATTGTTCAGCATCTTTGAAAGTATCATCCCTGGTCCTTTTCAGTTGATTACAATGGCTTAGTGATGGAAACCAAATGACAGCATACATAATGAAAGCACTTCTGCTCGTTTTACCAAAGCACCTCCACTGGCCACTAATCTCAAGCCATCTCCAACGCACATTTTTCCTATTAGAGCTCTATATTCAGGTTTATTATTCTATATCTGTTCAAGAATGTTTAATTGCCTGATACTGGGACAGTTCCAAAGCAGTTTTAGAGCACTCAGAATAGGGATTAGTGATTTACTTACAGAAAAACACAACGTGCCCTTGCACTGAATAGGTATATATGGGGACTGAATGGATGTCAGTGCCCTGGGTAAGGGGGAGATGAGTGGGAGGTTGATGAGCCACACACTGGAGGGAGTTGGAGCTGAGAGAGAAGAGGGAGAAATTGCCATTTTCAGCTTCTTGTTTTTATCTTTCAGCATAGACAGATTGACATGTGATGAAACACACATTTCACAGTTAGCTTTTCAAAGGCTGTGTAACTTCAGAATCATTAACCTGGCTGGGATCTTTGCATTCTTATCTGTTTTGTTGGATATTTTCATAACAGCAATTGGTGGTGGCTTGCCTGTCCTTAAAGCTGCAAAGCTAGCATTTTAATTTATCCTAATTCAAAACCTAATTGTCTTGCACTGTTGGCTAATTAAATGTTCAAAGAAGTGATAAATTAGGCAGGTTGATCATTACAACACAAGTAATTAGTCAGTCCAACCGAATATGAGCCTTGAGATCCGCATTCCCTGAGATGACAGGAACTTGTGGGATGTGCAAGAAAGCAAAACTTGTACCAAGGCTCAGTGGGGAAAAAACTTCCCTGAATATTTCAAGTGAAGAGTCCAAATCTCATATTACATTGAGGACTTTGAGGGTGTTTAGCTCCTGCATAAGTAATTCCTTTTTTAGTGAATTAAAAACTAAGTTCTGAAAGATGCTAAGATCTGCAGCTGCCCTCTTGTCCTGTATTAGGCATCTTCGTGAAGATGGGATGAGTGGGGTTCAAAAAACAAAAAACCCACAACCCTCCCGACATCCAATAAATGCCTGAATAGTTATAACATTCCCTGTTAGGGGATGTGTGGGTGCAGCACTGAGCTGCACCAGACTCAGACTGGGCATGAGAAGAAAAGCCAGTGGTCAAACACTGGCACTGGCTTCCTAGGGAGGTGGCTGATGCCTTCCATCTGTCAGTATTCAAGAGATATTCGGGTAACACTGTTAGTACTGTGCTTTAATTTTGGTTAGCCTTGGAGTGGTCAGGCAGTCAGATTTGGTCTGTAAGCCCCTTCCAACTGAACCATTCTCTTCTTAAAACCAAGACCAGAAGACTGTTTGCACCTTCTCTGCAGCATCCAAGCACATGCAGCTGTCTCACTTTATTTGCAATCATATCACTCTCAGTTCAATTCATGACTAAGGTTTTGTTCTCTCTTCCTTCACAGTTGAGATTTGAGGTTTCCAGTCTTCAGTGGTGGAAATAACAAATAATAATTGCTAACAGTGACTCTCAAGGGTAAATCTCCAAGGCAGGCTTCCTACAGGCTGTGTTTTTCTCACCTATCCACAGTGGCTGTGGTGTGGGACCAGCATTTACATCATTTCCAGTGCTCACAAAACAGCTGCCCTACTCTGCTTTCTTCAGCCTGCCTCTTCTAGAGGTGATAATAAATTTAAAGGTTTTCTGCTCATCTTCTCCCTGCCACAACCAAAATGCTTTGTCACAGCTTTTCAGTTTATCTACTCTTTCCACGTGCAGTGGGTTTTAACTCAACTCCTAAACTCAGGACTCCTGCTTGTTCTGCTGAATCAGCTGCTCCTTCATATTGCAAATGATACCTTTAAAATTAAAGCTCCTGAGAAGTTATGATTTTTGTGTTTTTTTTTTTTTTTTTTCAGTGCTCTAATTGGTCTGGCTGGATTATGTTAATTATTTCCAATCAAAACTGCTTAATTAGCACCTCAGGTCAATTAGCGAGGGCCTTTGGGGCTTAAGATAGTTATTTTATTTTTATTTTTACTTATAGTGTAGGCAATCCACTGTTACACATCTTGTTTCTTGAAATATTCCCGAATTAATGAAAAGTTAACAGACTGGGATATAAGAAAAAATGCTTCATAAGCATCCAGCAGCATCTTACACTGGGGATCACCGGAACCTAAAATGCTTCTTTAATGCTTCATCATTGAAATCAGAGCCTCGAAAGCAGAGTTCATGGCCTTGCAGCTGGCTCACAAGGGGAGAAGCATCAGGAGAGCCTTACACCCCAAGTCTCAGGGACAAAGATTACAACAGAATAAGCTACAACCACAAGTGCTCTCCCTTCCTGTCCAAAAAACATGAGGATAATAATAATTTCCCATCCGTAAGAGACGTTTGAGGATCTCCTTGTGAAATACTGAAAGGCTGGTAGATGCTATGATTATTTCTTGCAGATAACTTCTTGTAATACCCATTCATAGCCAGAGAAGTCTACAGGTTACACTGGTGTAGAGAAGGTCAAATAAAACTGTCCACAGAATTAATTCTCCTGAAATATATGTATGTATTTATTAAATACTTCATTTATTTCTGTGAGTGTAACTTTTCATGAAAACACCTTTCTCCTTAATTGAGCTAATAAGTCCATCCTCCTTTGTTCAGTCTCATGAGCAATTTCCAAGCCTCATCTCCCATCTCCGCTTTCGATCTGATTATTAGCATTTAATCTACTACTACATTCAGTGTGTGATATTCAAACCCAGCCTTATTTAAGGAAATAATACCTTTTGGGTTGCTGGATGTCACATGTTGTCCTTTGTAAGGTAACAATTTTATCTCATGTTCTTGAGAGTTATTTGCTTTCCATTTTCATATCCCCCCATTCCCCTTTTTTTTTTTTCACTGGGTTATGACTTCTCATAGGAAAATATAAATGGAAATATAAATGCAGAAGCAAATTGAGGTGGGCATGGATTTACATATGAAAAGTACCAACAGGGCAAGCACTGAGGGATTTAATTCAGACATATTCTACTTACATGCTCCCAAAGAAGCTTATACCCCTAGGCACCTAGTCCATCCCTCCAGAAGTGCTGGGTACTGACCCAACCTCTAACCTTTCATTAGAGTTCTCTGAAATGATTCCTAGAAGCCAGCTGTTCATACCAAGATCAGGATGTGCTGCCGTGTATCTGGATTCACCTGCCAGACAACCTGGTCTTCATGCTGATCAGCCCTGTGCACCTCATCTGCCAGGTACGAGCTATGTAGGTGGATGAGCAGCTGCATGGTAAGCCCTAAATACTCACCAAAGTCAGGTGGGTTAAGCAGTGGTTGAGGGAGGACTGCTCCTAGTGATTAATATCACCATTGTTTTACACTTCCTCCAGGCAACATGCTCTGAAAACAGCATAAATACTGTGCAGGAGACACGGGCTGTGCAACCACACTCAGCCAAGGGCAGGGGGTTGTATGCAGTCTTCAAGAGCCTTCCCTGCCATACATGAACACAGACCAGCTGGCTACTCAGCCTGTCATCCAAATCAGTCTACCTGTGTGCACACGCATTAAAGACATCTTGAAAAGGCTTTTAAAGTTTCTTTCAAATGGCCCTTGCACTCTGGTTCCATTACAGGCAGTTGCATCAAAATAGCAGACTTATCCTGGAAATGAGTGAATCTGTAATCAGTAAGAAAACCACCAGCATGAAGTACTTAGCATAGCAATACCTTGACACCACGCTGGTCTCCTTGTGATCCCACTCTGCAGTTATGTGCTGGAACAAGTTCTTTCCATGTAGAAACGCACCCATCAGCCAGAGGGAAGGCCAAATCTGCTCCTGGGAGGGGTGAGAGAACTTTAATGACTAATAACGTGTTGCTGTAGGCCTACATTCATTAACCTTAATTAGCAACAGGTAGCAAAATCACCAAGTGACCTTACAGAGGATGGTTCTGTTCTCAGCTAAGACCATTCAGAGCAAGCGTAGCCCTTTCCAGTAGGTAGGAAGAACTAAGAAAGGATTAATCTTCTGGATTCAGAAATAGAAGCAGGATCAGTGTACAGCCAGAGGGACAGGTCAGCAAGCATCAAGGTGATCCATTAGGAAGTCTTCCTAATGACAGAGCTTGCTGTAACCATCTGCTTTGTACAGCACAGAAGGAACAACTCAAAAAGGAAAAAGCATTCAGCTCCAAGAATTCTAGAATCCAACAGGCATGAGATGGTTTGCCGCTTCTGGGTGTTTATACACAGATTAAGCTGTATTCAAGCATAAAGTAAATGCTTTTTTCTCTCTTTTTTCAAGAAAGCATAATGAGAATGGAGCACTGTGGACGTGGGTGGTTTTATTTTATTCTTTGGCAGTTTGTTTTTTTTCCCTCTGTTTGTGTAAAGTTTCAGGCCGAGAGTCTCTAGCTTTTTATTGAAAAGTCTTCACAAGTGCTCTGACTTCAACAATGTATCGAAAGACATTTTGATGTGTAAAAACTCATGAAGAGTGGTTAATGTGATAAAAGCAGGAGCTTGAAGCAATGACATCTAAAGAGAGTCTGTCTGAAGATCTTGAAATCAGACAGAATAAAGAGAAGGCTAAAATGACAAACATGTTTGATCTTGTGTACTTAAACAGAGAATCATTTCTGAGCCCTGTCTCATCCTATAATAGAGCTGATGAATGTCTTGGATTTAGATACATGTAGTTCTATTTGCTACCAAGAAAATTACATACTCGCCCCTTTGCAATTGAACTAGCACTGCATAATGAGTTCGAGTTTACTCATTAAAAAACTCAAATCATCCACTTCGTTCCTTCTCCCTACTCTGCCTAAAAAAGCTATTGAAGTGGAAGACAGAACTCAGCTTTCTTGTACGATGAAGGAATTAATTTCCTTACAGAAAGCAATGAAATGCCTCCAAAAATGAAGTGGTGAGATGAGGTTTGGGTCAGGCAGGGAAGAGCAGCGAGCAAGAGAATGATAGCTGTTAAGTGCAGATGGAGATAAGAGGAGAGCTTGGCAACAAGGAGGTAATGGTGATGATCCAACTGACCTTAAATTTACCAGTGGACTTCTATGGGCACAGATAAGCTTAGATCTGGAGGATTTCTTTTAGAAACATCAGCTCCATTCCTACAGAATTAAAGGAAATTTGCTTAACATTTGATCATATTTTGAAACAGCTCTTCCCTCAAGCCTACAAAACACACATAGCCTTCAAATAATTTTTATACAAGAAAAATATTTGTTTCTTCTCTGCCTACAGGAATGCCTAATAGAACCCTTACAGCTATAGAAAGCTTTTACTGTCTCATGGCCCTGATTCTGCCAAGCATTTAAGTAATTATTACAAGTACGCCAAGACGCCACTGATGCAACTGGTATTACAGCTACTCCACAACTCCAAAGTCTCTTAACCTCCAAGATCAGAGGGGAGTGGGCTTTGAACCTAAAGAATGGTGAGCAGCAGAAGAAAGGTCCATGAGGAAAGCAGAATGAGTGAAGGGAGGCAAGAACATTGTGAAGTGCTTGCAAAAAAGATGGTAAAGGGTCTAGAGGGCAAGAGGTATGAGGAGCAGCTGAGGTTCCATGATTTGTTTGGCCCAGAGATGCCTCTGAACTCCGTTGGCTCTGCTGCTCAGTTTTTGGAGCTTCTGCAGCTGCCAGTTTTTGCTAAAACACTGTCATACCTAAACGTACCTAACCTAAATCAGCACATCTATTTGTACAGGAAATTTTCAGCTTCCCCTGATGAATGTTGACCAAAATATCCACTCCATTTTTGCTTTTTTTTTTTTTTTTTGCTTTTTTTTTTTTTTTTTTTTTTTCCTATGGCATTTATTATGTCATATCAGAACTCGTAGATCTTGGCCTGTCATTGTTAAGGTCTGGTTTGGCACCTAGAGAAAGTCATATTGAGTTCAGGCTCGTTTGTCAGTTTTTTATCTGCTGACTTTACACTAAGAAATGATTTCAGGATCCATTTCCTAGTTCTATTGCAGGGAATATTGGATTTCTTACATACATAACCTGCAGAAAGCTGTAGGAGAAAGCACAGGCTGTGTTGTGCAGCATAATTTGGACCATCTGTAATGAAATATCTTTCCAAGTTATATTTGTGCTGGAGCTCTCTGACATTTCTCAGTGCTGGGGTGTGAGTTACACAACAGTGATTCTCAACAGACATCAACAGAAGTTTCTCCAGCTTCAACAACACCAGAGCTCTGTAAATCACGCCTTGCCCATGTGCATGGCTTCATGCAATGAAAGTTCTGATATACCCACTCTTACTTCCTCAGTGTTTGCTTTCTACTTGTACAGAAAATCATGGTTTTTTCCTTTTGGCCACAGGGCAACGAGTTTCAGTTCTCCTTCATTTCCTTAGGAAGGTATCTTTTCTATATATATATCAGGATACACAGCAATCCATTTTTTATTACTTTATAATTAAAAAAATTTTATTAACTTTTACTTTTTTTATTTTTTGAAGTGTGGAAGGGGGAAAGAAATACCCAATATTGTCCAAACTCATGGAAGGGTTGCTTAGGAGTTGGTACATGGCTGAAGTGGAGACAGTGATCATCAACAGCGGCACGTGCTTTAAATGGCTGCTCATTTCTTCTGTCTTACCTCTGTGTGCTCAGAAATGGCTCCAAGTGTGGCACAGTGGGATTGAGTTAGGTTTGGTGTCATTCCTACTGGTTTTTGCTGTATTTAGTGAAGGTACAGAACAATTCTGTCAGCCCTACAGGAATAGGGATTATATCTGTAATTCATCTGCATACGAAGCCAGTCTTAAAAATAACTCCGTGATGCTGTCCATCTCTTGAGGGAAAAGTAAAAGGCCAAGATGCAAAGCAGGGACTCAGCTGCGCAAATGTCACTGTGGATGCTCCTCCAGTTGCCACTTCTGATCAGTGCTTCTGCAGCTCTGTTCCACTCTCTCAGCCCTGTCGTTGTCCCCAGAGGGCAGAGTTCAGTGCAGCCCCTCTGCTCCTTGTGAGGAGCTGTATGCCACCACGAGGCTTCCCCTCAGCCTGCTCTGCTCAGAGCTGACCAGACCCAGGGACCCCAGCTGCTCCTCACATGGCTTGCCCTCCAGACCTTTTCCATCTCTCTTGCCCCTTGTTGCCCTGCACAGCTCTTTTCCAAGCTTGTGCTACATCAGTTGGCCTATTCTAGAATGGGAAGCGATGAAAGTTAATTTTCAGGCCTTCAAGTTCACTTTCTAGCTCCGAAACTTCTTTAAGCAAAGTCTCAATTCCTGTTCAAGAGACAGACAACGATCCTTTCTATTTAGACAGAAGTCTTAAAGTACATAGAGCAGCAGTTACTGTAAGTAGGTATAGATACTAAC
Source organism: Meleagris gallopavo (assembly GCF_905368555.1). NCBI lineage: Eukaryota > Metazoa > Chordata > Aves > Galliformes > Phasianidae > Meleagris > Meleagris gallopavo. The sequence continues at coordinate 2,298,161 of NC_139424.1, forward strand.
TCAGCAAAACCTCAGTGTTGGCTCATCCTCATGCAGTAGACCATTGATACTAATTTCATCTCTCTCCATGTTGCCAGCTCTGGCCAAGAGAACAGCCTAGAGGCATGTCAGGAGTAGAAACTGGACATTTAATCAGTTATTTGTTCTTTGGGTTAAGGAAACTAACCATTCTGGGGCAAATGAATTGATAAAACCATTCCCACCAAGTGGTGGGAAGACCACTTTCATTCATGATTTATGGAGGTGTTTACACAGAATTGGTGAACTTTCCATTCATTGACTTCTTGTTCTCTGAAGTAGCACCATCTGCATGCGAAGGACAGATAGAACATATTTTTATTCTTTCCTGGGGAAAAAAAAAAAAAAAAAAGATGAGCTCAGTTGTCCCAGCCCTTCATCTGAACTACCTTCTACATAATGACAAGCCATGTAATTTTCTGTTTTACTTGTTTGATGTTTTATATGGGCTCATGTGAGAGCAATACCCATTTCTATCCCAAAATTAAGAGCCAGGTTAAATCACATCAGTGCCCTTAAAAGATAACTGCACTAATTTTCCCTTTTTACATATCTATCACTAATGAAAAATGATAAAGCACAATTATACTGCAGAGAGGTTCATTTTCTCTTGAACAGTTCCTAAAATGTTCACTCACCAAACATTTTGCACCATTATTTGTGGCCTGGGCTCTCTTCATATAGAATAGAATCATACCATCTCCAAGATTGGGAAGGACCTACAAGATCATCCAGTCCAACCGTCCACCTATCACCAACAGTTCTCACTAATCCATGTCCCTCAACACAACGTCTGAATGTTCCTTGAACACCTCCAGGGTTGGTGACTCCACCACCTCCTTGGGCAGCCCATTCCAGCACCTCTGTGTTTTTCCTTTTCATGCTGCTTCCCGCAGTACCCCTTCACAAAATCAACAGAAATTTTAAAAAAAATAAATCAATAAAAATAAATCAATAATGGTGTTCAGTGTTTAAAAACAATGGATTGCATTTGGGGAATACAGAGTTTCCATTATCTCCTCCCTCCAACGTCACTGAATTACTCATAGTGACATTTCAGGGAAACTTTCCAGAGTTTTTGGGGCTTGGGTGTTGTTTTTTGTCTACGTGAATAAAACAACCACCACAAAACTTCGGCCAAACCACTGGAAATGTTTGGACAAAGTGCCTTTTCTCTGACAGACATTTTTCTCAGCTTCTTTAGCAGGGGGTGAAGGTGAGGACAACACCAGCACACAGCGCTGGGGCAAGGAGGGCAGTTGGGTGAATGGAGCCTGAGAATGTGGATGTTGATGTTTCACAAATCATTCTGTTTTGAGCTGTAATCAGTGCAGGAGAGGAGATCATTGCCACAGTCTGATCTCTTGGGGAGCATAAAAAAATGAGCTGGAGAAGTTTGGCCTGTTCGAGGCCAATGGTCAAACCCAAATTCATATATGGAAAACGGTCAAACCCAAATTCATATAACAAGACAGGCATTTGGACGTCTTTTCTACGTGCAAAAGAGCGTTCAGCATATGGAGGATTTCGGTGTTGGAACGGTTGAGTGGATGAAGATGGATGGTCATTCTCTACTGCTCTTTTTCCTCTCAAAAATGAAGGTGGGGAATGGATTGGTCTCATTGCTGCAGGCAAAGCAGCCTGTGTCCCTAGAGAGGATGGTGGCAATGGTCTGCTCCCTGCAGGCTGGCTGGAGCTGCCATGGAGGATGAAGAGCCTGGCTGGGTTAGCTCCATAGCAGTGAGATTGCTTTGTTGATCATCAAGAATGATGACTTGCCATTCACAAGCAGCGTGCTGGAAAAAAGAATTTTTCATGGGATCATTTCTAGTTTACAGTTTAACACAAAACCTGTTAAAGCACAGAAGCACTCTGTTATAGTCCAGAAACACCGTGCACAGCAACTTTTGGTGTTTATTTATGAAAACAATACAGTGTAGTTCCAGTGGGAACTGATCAAGTTGCATAAAAGATTTAAGAGTCCATTCTGTAGCTGTAATAATGCTTTTAGCACTTTCTCAGATCCTTCTCTATATTCCAGCAGAGCATCTTGTGCTAGTTTATCTTTTGGACTGTAAAGCATTTTATGCCTTCAGTATTTTGGAAGTGATATCACGATAAAACAGATTTAAGCCAAAAAAGAATACACAAGTTTTCTGTTTGGAAATGTGTTAAGTCTGTTTTGGGGAAACTAACTGCATGTGAAGCTACTAGTACAGTGTTGATAATACCCTGTAATATCATTCTAAGGCTGATGACAAATTCTTGTTAGCCAGTAATCTTGTTTTAAAGCAACTCTATTGAGAAATTCATCATTAAAAAATAATGTTCAAGAAAAAACATGCTAGGAATCCTCTTGGAGACTAAAAGTAATATTTTATTTATTTATTTAATTTAAAGAGTTCTTGCAGCCTTTCATGAAATGAAAACTAAATTCTTCTCTGTTTTCCTAGGTTCTTGTTTAAAAAAAACAACAGATTTATTGAGCCATACCCACATGCATGGCATGTAAATATGTTAAAACAAAAAAAAAAAAAAACAATATTCAAAATAACAATAATGCAGGCAGGGTAGTACTGCTTTTGATTAATGTTTTTCTAATAATGGCCTCAGATAGGGCAATTTCGGTGTGTTATTCCTGTGAAAAGGACTCAGGTGTCATAGGTGGAGTGAAGCACTAGCATTGATATCCATGCTTTAGTAGGAGCATGACAAATAACTCCTCTGCAGTGCTTAGAAAAAAAGTAATTCCATTTAGGACTACATAAATTTTCAATCCGTTAATTAGGTTAAGGGAGGAAAAATAGCATTATGAACTTGCACAAGAGTTGCTATTAGCTTCAAAATTATATAGGAACTGAAAGAGAATTGTTGCTATCCAGTAAGTTTGCCAATCAGTTCTGCTTCCAAATCAGAGCCCTACAACACTGAGGGCTTCCTTGGACCAACTTGGTGTAATCCATGCCCACTCTCTCTCTGCTGGCAGCCCCTGCATCTGCTATCCAGTAACAGCCACAAGCAATGCTCCGAGCTTCTGAACCAGGTCCTGTCTAACGTGGGCAACCTTAACCCTGACAAGGAAAGATTTATTTGAGAAGCAGACCCCTCATGAAGACTTTTCATCAGCTGTTTGTGGCCAAGGGTCCCTATGGGCTGGGCTTAATAATCCACAGGGACTGCAATAGGGGACGTGGTCCTTCCTGGTGCAATTGTCACCTTCCTTAGCGGGGCAGAAGAGGGGGACATCAGGGATGTGGGTGCAAAGTGAAATGTTTGTGGACTGCTGTTCTGATCTCAGAATAGCACCTCTCTTTTCTGTAGCATGTCTGAGTGGGTACTGAGCCACAAAAAGGGATGGGTGGGGGTGACTGGCACAGAGCACCCTGGCATGAAGAACAGCCCCACTTACAAGACAAGGGTAGCTACAGCTGCAGGATGCAAGACACAAGAACAAGGTGTACACCTCACCACACTGCAGGAGTCAGTTCCACGCTGGACACAATAGCCTCCAGCTATACTTACAGATTCCTTTCCATGTTTGGTCCCTGCCTGTCATCCACAGCACTTACAGATGGAGGAACAGCATGCACCTCGTTATTTGGATTTATCGTTCTATTTGCAGCACTTAGAGCAAAGCAAAAGGGTTTAATAACCCTTTCCCCACCAAGTAAGGGCTGGGGAAATCAGTGGGAAGCACGGCCCTACTGGTTGCCTCCCCTGGCGGCTGGGGCTTGTTTGATCTGCTGTCTGCCTGATATTGCTTTGTGTTCTGAGAGGCGTTCGCTGCACTCACTTGATGACTGTGTGTACAGCAGGCATCGGATCAGACTTTTAACCTGGGGGAGAGAAGCAAAGCAGAATTCTGGTGAGTTCAATTACCTTCTGCTGCATCCAATCATCCAGCATAACACAGCTCGGCAATAACATTCATGTTGCCATTAATAGAAAACACTTTGCATTGTACTCCAGAGGTGTTTTTTTTTTTTTATATTTTATTCCTTTTGGTATGGAAGCGATCCATTCTATTGGAGCTGCCTGAACAAAGCCTAGGGGCTCAGACACCACCAGCAGCATCTCTCTAAATATCTCTGTCTTACTGTGTAATCTCTACATTTACTTGAAGGAAATGTGCCAACTGCTGAATCTATAGTGCTCTGTGTGTATATAACACACACTTAGCTGAGTGGCCCTGTGGGGTGACATGAGTTATTTGCTGATTTACCTCAACTAAGTCATGATAATACTTCAAGAGAATTGTTTTGGCTCCAACAAAATGTGTCAAAGCATTTTAACATACAATGCTATTTGAGCCTGACTCCCTCTGATCATAAAGGCAAGAAATAAATGTGACTATGTACCATGCTGGTAAAAGCCTGTAAATTTTATTAAACACTTCTGGACAGGGAGTTCTACTGTGCTCAGAGATGTCTGAAGTCTTCTGAATAGAAAAAATGACATCTCATCTTGGAAAGCTGGCAGGCTGAAGGGCTGAGTGGGACTCATGGAAGCAAGAGACGGGTGGATGCAGCACCTCTGATGTCACTTATTTTCCATCCTTGGTCCCTACAACATTCAAGGCATATTTAACCCGCCTGGCTAAAACCAACACCCCTTGAGCCATTTTATTAAGTTTCTGTATTTGTTAATGATTGCTTGCAGAGCTTAAGGCTGTGTACTGTGTTAAAATTAGCAACCATGCCTCACGTTGGAAAAAGTCATTCTGTTTTCTCAACAGAGGTAAATCACTTGCAAACCAAGAAGGGATGCTGCAGTCAGCCCTTAATTGAATTTTGTGGCATTCTGAATGATAATGCATGAGTCTCCTCTCCAAACCAGGAATGAGGAAGTATTGCACAGAAGGACAAACAGGATAAAAATGAAAATTAATGCTCCTGGAAAACAAATCAAATATTACTGCAAATCTGCTTACTGGCATTTCTGCTCATAGACTGGTAAGATAAAAGTCCGTTACTGAGCCCAGAGCAATCAAAGATGATCATCCCTAATTCCTTGCCTTTTTACTGCTGGTAAAAGACCACGAAGTTGAACAGAGCATCAAAACATTACTTTAAGCAATGTGGTAAAAACACTGAGCTTATTAACCCTCGTATAAAGAAGTAGGGTAGGAGTTGGATTATGGAGGATAAGGCTCATGTTTACACACATTTATCGCATGTAATTAGACATCAGGAGAAAGGGGTGTAAACCATGAGTACAAGAGAAGAGAAATTGATTTATTCTCTGAAATTGCCTGCCTGTAGCATTGAGATCTAAAAGTAGGTACTATCAAGTAATAATTTGCAATGTCATTTACAATGTTCAGGAATGAAAGCAGCAATTACCAGACCTTTTTATATGTCAAAGGTTGCTAAACAAGGTTGGCTCAGCATTTTCACAGCAAAACGTGTTCAGGTCTTTCAAATTCAGACCTCTGTCTTAATTGGACATCAGAGGAGTCCATCATAAAATAAGTGGAACCAGCAGAGGCAATATAGTTTACTTTTTTTTTTATTTTTTTCTTTCTTTCTTTCTTTTTTTAAGTGGGAAGAGAAACAAATAAAAATCTTTCATTTTAGAAAATCTCTGATGCAGATCTTCTCTGCTACCCACTTTGAGGCTCAGTTTTGTCCCAGGTGACCCAAGGAAGTATTTTCTTAAATCTCACTCTCTTGCCACACCAACTGGATTTGAGCTAACAAGGCAACATTTGGAACGCTGAAGGTTGTAGTCTCTTGTAGCAATGAATTTACCTGGCTTTAGCAGACTTAACAGCTACCTTTTCTTTTGGCTAAAAAAAACCACAAAACATCAGACACCAGAACTACAATTGATACTGTAAGAATTACAATGAGAAAACAATTTAATCTCTGTAATTGAATTAAAACAAGAAGTTTGGGCCCAATAAATTAAATTGTAAAGTTGTTGGAGCATAGCAGGTCATCCCCCACTAAGAGGTTAATCCCTGAAATATAAGCAAATAGAGTTCCTGAGACTTTTTGCTTTTCCTATCAGGAATATTTTTACACAGATCTGATACTTTGGGAATCCATGGGAATGCAGAGATGGCTGTTTCCTTTCCGGATGCCAAAGACAATTTCTGTGGGTTGTTATTTTTATTATTATTTTTAATCATTTCCTATTCTTCAAATGTATCCAGTGCTATCATGTCTGAGACCACATTCCATAGCCTGCTTTACCTGTGAATGCTTGGCACATCTGTAAAAGTGAAAATGATGTCAAAGTACATGCTTCTCTTGGGTAGGGATTGAAGCCAAGTTAGGTAGGTAGCATTGGTACTACTGCCATTTCATCATTAAGAAGACTTGTCCTGATTGGGGTTTAGGGCTTTCCTAGTGTGTGTGAACCATGTATGCAGACTCTTGTTAATAAAACACACTGACGAGAAATCTGGAAACTCAACACAAGGGTAACTCTTAGCTCAATCAGTTGCTGAATAAACTCGATGGAGACACATTCCTGTACTCCTCACTGTTTATAGTGATAATACTTTTCTTCAGTGAGCGTATTTAAAAACCAGAATGTGAACTAAATTGAGTAACCTTGGAAGTGCTGAGACTGGTGACAGCCTTTAGCTCTAAGAGATGACTCCATCTGTGTAAAGAGGCTCTGTGGGGCTGCAGGAATCCAGACCTCGCAGTCTCAGCTGAACAAGTGGGGAAGTCTCTTCCCTCAACACTTCTGAATGATTCCCATTATTCTGTTGCAAGGATGAAGGAATTGGTTTGGAGGCTTAACGGTCTGAGCTTCTAATCATGGCTCTTGACATTCAGAAAGTTCAGAGCACTCATCCTCTCCCATTACAGATAATTCTGTACAACTCTGAGCTACAGAGGAAAGCAGCGTCAAAGAAAGCATTTCTGAATCTCCAAGGGCTCACTGGAAATCCTCTCATAGGTTCCTGTTTGATGAGCATTTCTCTCCCCTTTATCTACATGGATTACTGCTGAATTTCACCATTCCAAGATTATCAAGCCACAATTTGACTCTAAGAAAGGCAATGGCCTCTTCCTCATTACTGGATGTATGGAAATTCTGTAGGAGCAGTAATGACTGGGAAAAAGGCCTTTCTTATGTATGGTCCAATGTGCCCAGAGGATTGGCTTCATCAGTACATTTTACTTGAGAGCTTTTGAAACTGGGACCTGAATCCAAAAGTGAGTGATTGGGTGTATCCCCAGTATCCCTACTTCCTGCCTAGATTTGCACATATTTAATATCAGGGCAAACCAAGCATTCCATATTCCCAGATTTGGCGTACAACCACTTTGTGCCATCTTGATTCTTCTCTAAATGGCTTTATATGCATAAGTATTAAGAAGATGAACTCACCCTGTAAGGTTCTGCCTCACGCAGCCCACGTCAGTGTTCAGCAGCTCAGAAAGATACTTCTCACACTGCTTTTCCTAAGACTTCATCTCATTTCTTGCCACTGCAAAAAGAGCAAGTCTGTTAGGTTGCCTTCTGTGCAAACAGAGCCATCTCAGCCTGGGTGAGGACCAGGGCTACACTTCTCTGAACAGCACGTGAGGATTTCCAGGTCTGGCACTGACTTCTGTGTCTGAAGACTCCAGAAAACAGTCAGGAATGGTCTGTAACAGTGTGAGTGTACGATTCAGGACATGTTGGTGCCTATTTGGTATAATTTTTTTTCCCTCCATCCTCAGCTGGTTCTCTCAGGCATGAGAAAATTTGGCACAAACACTACAGGATGAGAACGTTCATGTCTTCAACTTTATGATAGAGACGTTTGATTTCCCTACAGAATTCTAGAGTTCTCCCACTTAAAATCAAGCAAACGAGCTACCAAGACTTGACTCCACTTACAGATGTTTGATTCTCTTGTAAATGGGGAAAAAAATCACTTTTGCCCATCAGCAGAACAACGCCTCTCATTAGCGAGTTGTCTGGAAAACAAAATGACCTTTTTAAATTCATACGTACCTATCTCTCTAGAACTAATTATCCATTCTGTTGGTAGTTTATTTAAACATAAACACACACATTAAAAAAAAGAAGAAAAAAAAAGTGCAGTAAGAGTATTTTCAGAATCTAAATGTTTGCTTTCTGCTTCTTCGATCACCCACCCATCACAAGGGTGAGAGCTGCCAACTGGCAGCTGAAAGCAACAGTTTGCCTTCGATTAGTCATATTTAATTTTCCTTTTTTGGGAGGCCTATGAAATAGTGCCACGGGTACAAATGTGTAACAACAGAGGGCAAACCAGGTCACTTGAAAGCCAACTCCTGGGGCACGTCTGGCTTGTGAATGAGTTCATGACTTTTGTTTGGAGCTCCCATCCTCCCACTGAGATTCTATTTCCTGCCTCACACAGATTGCTTCACGCAGCCAACAACTGCCTCCAGGCAACCAGGATATAACACAGTGCCCTGAGCAGCACAACACTTAACCTCAGGGATATTGCACAGGGAGGAGGGGTGGGCAGCATGCTTACTGACACCGACACCAAGGAGCACTTTGGTAGCAGCGTATTTTCTGTGTTCTGCTCCATAGGAAAGGGCTGTGGGAAATGTTTTATCTCCCTCATGGTCTCAGGAATGCATTTTGCAGCTATTTGTGTTAAACACTCAGTTTGGGGCTTTTCCAAGGATGCCCAGTGATAGCAAGGATCATGGTCAGTGGTTTATGGACACTGAAGTATAAGGTTTCTCATTGAGCTGAAAGGCAATTTATTACATCAGCATTTACGTTGCAGCTGCCTGTGAGGCCCAGGAGGAGTGGAGAACTGTCCAATGTTAAAATAATTATGCTGACATGTGCTAATCGTGTTTGGGGAATTGGGGTTTGGGGGATTGAATGTGGTTGAGCACAAATGTCATTTAGAACTGGGCCTGCTGAGCCCTGATGTCACGACTGACTTCATGAAGTCTGGAAAGCTCACCTGGAGGGATTCCCAGTGAAAGGAGCTGGGGGTGACTGAGTTCCCCAGCTTATTTTTCAAGGTAGCAAATTCCAAGGAGCTCTGTTATAAAAACAATATAGGTAAGGGAGAGCATAGCACTTCCTCCAACACCATGCCCCAGACTAGCAAGAACCCTAAGCTTTAGAGCTCTGGTGGAATTCTCCCAGCACTCAGAATTTCTATGGCTAAAACCACCATGCCTAAAGGGACCCAAAAGGAGAAAAACAAACTTGAGTATCCTCACATGCCTACTTTAGGTCTTGTTTCTGTGTCACAGCAGCAGCTTGAATTAGGAGTCGGGTTAAACCACCATGAGGCTTTATACTATGCTGTACTGCTGTGTCATTGTGCCTTTTTTTACATCCAGAATAATACAGAACTACAGCAGATCAACCAATCTGTAATAGTACACAGTTGGAAAGGTTCCTTGGATTTCCAGCACTAGAATCTGAAAGGTCAGAGTTGCTCCGCATTATTAACATTGAATCTGTGAACCACGTATTTTGTCTACTAATAAAGAAACTAAAGATGGAATTATTGCAGCCTCCTAAAGAACCATTGCACAAGAAGAGAACAAACCTGTCCTCGCAGCACCCACTCCCATTACCCATAATAGTAGGGCTGTTACATCCTGAAGCACTGCTTCGGAACCTCCTCCAGCACTTGGTTGCCCCAAGCCAGCTCTTTTTAATAGCATCATTCTAGGTGTAGCAGCTCCTGTGTGAGAAACAGAATGAATTTTAACTCTACGTTCCAGGTTTTCTCTCAGCCCCATCTTTTGGCAGATACACACAGCTTTTTGGTCTTGGTTCACACATATTGCTGGATACTTGGGTAGTTTCTCCAAGGAAAGCTTAAAAAAGCTCTAGAACAACTGCAATAGTCTTATTCATTGCAAAGTCCCCAAAGGATGTCAGACTTGAACTGAAGTCCTGCCTGGAGAGGAAATGAAACAGAGGAAGGGGTTGGAGAGCATCAGAGGTTTTTTAGTTTGTGGTTGAGGCAGCGGAATCATTTGCTGTAATGCCACATGAACATTGCTCTCTCCAGGGACAACTCTGTGAATTTGCTGAGTGACAAAAGGAAAAGATAAGTTTATTACTTCCTCCTCACACTTTCTAGTCTCGAATCAGCACAGCACTGTTAAGTTCTACTTTTATTTCTACCTCTCCTTGGCTTTTCAAGTTATCCCAGTGCAGAAGTGAGGAGCACTGACAGCGAGCTCATGCACATATCTTGCTTCAGGACTTCAATCAGTATTGTGGTTGCAAGGCCAGGTAGCTTTGTTAAGTATTTAATTCAGCAATGACCTCCTGCCTCTTACCAGAAAGAAACCACCGAGAGCAGAACATCTACTATGCCCCAACAGACAGCTAAACATCACTGCTGCAGCACGTGGGTGAACAAACAGCTGCTGTTGCACTAATCTTCCCCATTGGAAACATAGCATAAATAGTTTTCAGAGCTTGCTCTGCAGACATGGTCCTCTCATGGAGAACAGGCATGGGAAACGTACAGTGGTAGCAAACTTTCCATCAGCATAATGCCACACGTTGTGATTTGTAGAACCAAGTAGCGTGCAAAAAGAAATACACTTTAAAAAAAATTACGTAGCACTCACATTCCTTCCATACAATCTAATATTTCTATCATGCCGTGCATGCTGCTAATTCAAAAGGCTGATATGGTCACAGACAGCCCAGCTTCCAGGATTTACCATTCAAACATACTTGAACTGGCACGAAAAATGCAATAAAATAATTCTTTCAGACAAGTTTAGAGAGAGGTATTCCCAAAAGACAGAATTCTGGCTTCCAGTCACATAAAGCTTATACTTTGTCAATAACACAGTGAAGGAAGGCATGAATGAATTTTATTTCATTGGACAAGTGACTTGGAATACAGATAAGGCAGGGTGAGCATATAAACCTTTAAATAAATGTTTTAGCACTGTCTGGAAGGGAGGGATGCCATTGATTCCAATCTTTTTTGACAGAAAATCAGTTCCTCTAAAGCTCTTGGGGCAACAAACACTAACTAAAAGCGTCTGTTGCTAATAAAACCTTTAAGTACAACAAAATAAAACATTGTCATTTGCAACGAATAGGCTATAATTAATGCAAATTAATATTCTGTAGTTTAATTGAAATATTAAACCATGAGACGAGGTCTGCTTTCGTAGGACTTGAAGAGCTGTGTAACTTTGAAGGACTCAAGAAAAAAAAAAAAAAACAGCAGAGAAATAGTTGACAAAGGCCCAGACAAAACAAAAATGCAACCATCACTGTTAGGAGCACAAAAGATGCTAGCAGGTTTTATTCTAATGAGCCTATTTATTCTTACCTTTTATTGCTATAAACAGTTAGAAAAAAGCACTGAGCCATTATGCCCAACAACATTCTTTTTTTTTTTCCTTCTGCTTTGTGGGTGTTACTTTATGCAAGGAAAATCTTGACCTTTTCTTCCCTCTCTGCCTAACGTGGGACTTGTGTTCTTGTGTGCACTGATACTGCAATCTGCAGCAGGAAAACTTGCTGTTATCATTCATGTTCTGCTTTGCAAACACATTCCACTTCAGACTGAAGGAGTGCATGCAGCGTTTTAGGAGAGCCATGTTTGGAACTTCTGTAGGAGAAATCCACAGAAACTGCCCATTTGTTTTAATGTTACAAATGTAACTCAAACCAGAACACCAAGTTGGAGTTTTACTTGCAAAACCACAGGTTGTTATAAATCCAGAAATCAAATGCAACATTATTATCACAGGGGCCCTAGGGATGAATGATCCTGGTAAAAAATAAAAAAATAAAAAAAATGGATTGTACCCAGTCCCAACCCACATCCAAATAAAATGGGACTGCATTCGTACTGCCTATCTCATCCTAACATGTTTGCTGTGTGCTGCTGCAGTTTCCTTTGCCAGCAGAAAACAGCAGACTCAGAAGTGCTAAAAGCAAACTGTAACACTCAGTAACGTGTTCTAATCGAGGTGCCTATGTCAGGGAGGTTCAAGTTGGATATCAGGAAACAGTTCTCTGAAAGAGCAGTCAGGCACTGGAATGGGCTGCCCTGGGAGCTGGTGGAGCCTCCGTCCATGGAGGTGTTCAAGAAACATTTAGATATTATAATTTGGGACATGGTTTAGTAGGGAAATTCTGGTGCTAGGTAGATGGTTGGAGTGGGAAATCCTGGAGGTCTTTTCCAACCCTGGTGATTCTATGATTCTATGTCCAGATATATTCAATATAGCAAAGGTACAGCCAAATAATCACCTGTGTGTATTGGGTGTTTCAGGTGTCCAGCTAGACCAGCAAAGGGATGAAACAGTCTGCTAACTTTAAATTAATAACTCAAAAGTAATAGCACTGCTGGTTGTCAGCATGTTACAGCAAGCAAAAGTAGCTGACTGCTGCAATTCCAGTAGCTTTGCACTCTCTGAGAGTGAAATGGTTAAAAATGAATCAGCATTTGGAGTATACAAGGAGCTGAAGCATCTGATCCTTGCTTTGTGTCTTGTCTCACATCACTCTCACAGTCAGCATTCCTGACCCACAGAAGCAGAAAGGCAGCTTTGCACTATTTATGCTGTTTCTCTAAGATGTTAGAGCTCTATCCCTAATTTATTGATTCATACTTGGCCATTCATTTAGTTTTGTACCTTTCTGTAACTGAATCTCTTCCCAATTAGAAAACATTCGCTTTTACAGAGGGCTGAATTCCTCTGCAATCTCTGAAATTACCATATCAAAGGCATAACAATGTTTTTAGTATTGAATGTTCTTCTTGCAGTGCTTTCCATAAGAGAAGCAAAAACTATGGAATGGGAAAGTGGAAAACAAATGCATAGAGACAGAATGTAAATACACTCAATCTTTTAAAATCAATTTGTTGTCTCTTTGGCTACAAAACTTCTCGTCCAGACAAACCTGCAGGCTTTTATACCGACCATCTCTCCATCAGCAGCAGTGAAGACCTCTAAGGTAAGGTCTCCTGAAGTAAGGCTGTGTTTGCAGACTGGTTTCAGTGGCTACGTTAATGCTGTTAGCCTAAAATATTCAGTAACACTTGTTGGATTGAATTTGCCTTAAGGCACTTCTTACCAAATAGGCTCAACATCAGATGAGGTTCATTATAATAGCCAACATTTTTAAAATGTAAAAAAAATATCACACAATTTCAGGCACATGTGTCTGCAATTGTTATCACTCACAGTAGGCATTCAGATAAAAGTTTCCATGACCCTCTGCCCAATGCAGACAGAATTTCTGGATCCAACTTATGCCTTCCACCTAAAACATCCTCTATTTAGAGCTAACTATCCAACCCTCAGACTTGAGTACAAATGGACTTTGGTGCCATACGAACAACAACCACATGTGATTGAAATAGGAAGTCGTATTGCTCTTTTCCTATTCCTAGGGTGAGAGAGGCAATAGAATCTGCTGGCTCTCCCCTTCCAAAACCAAACTCCAGCACTCAGCACGGCTATTTCTTAAGGGACTGGTCTGCAGTTCAGCAGAAGAAAGCATTCAGAAAGTACATGGGAACAAACAGCAAGTATTACACAACGAACAACCATTTACTTACCCCCCATGGAGAAGTCTACACAGTAATCTGCATTGCTGAGGCCAAAATAATGGCATAAAACCTCCAGGATGTCAGACAACAGAACCCTGTGAAAATACACCCTAGAACACAATGGAGGAGGGGGAATACAACCCTCTGCAACCTCCTCTTCAAATTACTTGCTTCTGGCAATGGGCACCACACATATATATATGCTTTGTATAAACTTCTGCTTTTAAGTGACACCAAGAAGTGCATGTTTACATTCTGCACTGAGTGGTACTGGCTGGTAAATCTATGTAAGAAGTGTTCCTGTGTGCTCAGGAAGCATTTTTAAACAATGCTAACGTTCCATCAACGTGAGCAGAACTTCCTGGCTTGTGGCAGAGCACTTCACATCTGAAAGTTTTGAGTTTCCAGAAAGCTTCTTCCTTCTTCTCTGCTTATATGGAAACCATCATAAATTCTTTTTGATTTCAAAGAGAAAGGTGTAGGATTGCTCCCCCTGTCTCCCCTAAACTTTGGTAATTGATTTCCAATCACCTCTAATGATTACAGATGTCACTAGTGGAGGTCTCCTGTGTTGGGTATGCCCACACTGTCTGGGCAGCTGACCTTAAAAGCACTTCTGTGCTTTCTGGAGGGCTGCTTGGGATCACCCACAAGCAGCATGGAAATGAATTCACATGCCTGAAAACTGCCTTACAGCAAAGCAAGGAGATGAACACGGGGCTTTGCCCTCCATTCTTCCACTGAAGGCATCTTCCTTAACTTGCTGGACCAACGTTTTCACTTCATATCCCTGCAGTGATCCCTCTTACTGCCTGCCCTCCTCCCTTACCAGCAGGGAAGCTTGGGAAAACGATTTTTCCTGATACAGTGTTGAAAGTATTAAAGGAATGCAAATCCATCACTTGTGCATACACAGAGGAGGAATCTGGTTTTGATCAGCTGGGGCTCTGCTCAGAATGCTGTCTAGAGACATCTCTGCCAGCTCCATAAGACAACTAAAGCTCACAGCAAGGGATTTTTTTTGTTTGTGTGATTTACTAGCTGTACCCAATGGTAAGGAGAAGCACCATTAGGATTTCAACATATGCAACTGCGTGTGCCCTCCCAACAACTAATCCAAATTTTTAAATTTCTTGTCAGCAGCAGGCACGGATTGATGTGGAAGACCCTGACTTTCCACACCTGTGAGCCTTTTACCAGCTACGCTTTCAGCTGCAGCAGCTTCCAGAAGTAAGCCATCAATCTTGAATGTGTTGTTTCACAAACATAACCAGGTGATTGTAAAGCTGTGTTTTTTCCCATAGCGAAAATACCAGGTTACTGCCAACTCTGGCTAGCTGTCATTCCCATCTGCCTTCCTGAAGCCAGTGGGAAGCACAGCTGATGTCTGCCATGGAATCGCTTCCAGCTGGGAACTGTGCTGGATCCTGGGCCCAGCAGTGCTGGGAGGATGTGCCAGAACATCAGCCTATAACACTGAGATACCAGGCAGCTCTGGGTTATTCGCAGTGACTGATAAGGCGAAGGCTCTTCCCATTCCTGCTCTTTAAAGGCAGATGGACCTGTTTACTGCTGTTGTGAATGGCTGGATAAGAGCTTGTTTCGAATTGGAGGTAAAGAAGCAAAACCAATTTCTGTTCCCGGTGCTTACCCATTGCAACTCCTGAGTTCATTTTCCTGTTTTCCCAAAATATAAAACAAAGGTTCTCTCAATAATTTCAGCTCTTCATAGGCAGTTGTTGCTTCAAACATATCCTCAATTCAAAATGTTGGTATTGATAAGCAAAACAGAGTACAAAACATACAGAACTGCAGTATAGGTCAAATACAACATTAACCAAAGTATTCTCACACAGCTTCCTTGGCTTTTCTTTCACCCAAGAAATGGAGATGATTCACCAGAATCAAAGCAATGAATACCTTATGGAGGATGTGTGTTAGGAAATAGATAAACCACACTAACTGGTTAACGCACTGAGACCTTGTTTACTTCTAGTCTGAACTCCAGCATCTCCCCAAGGACTAAATGAACATAAAAACTGACTTTGTAGCACTCATTCCGAGGTCATAATGACAGAAGGAGTGTGTGAGTTGGAATTTCCCATTACCAATACAGACAGAGAAAAGTAACTATTCATTAAGAATTAGTATTTCCAGTGCTCTGGAAGCATTTCTTTTCCGCTTTGGTTTGCCTTCTCGTGAATAAGCCTTACACATATTGCTGAAGGAGAGGCTCTGATTTATGTCAAATACAAGTTTATCCATAGCAAGGGCTGTATGTCAAAGCCGTTTTAACAATAAAACAATATTGACAAAAGCAGGCTGCTCTGGGAGTTGGGACTGCCCAGGTCTGGCCAGTTGAGCTGACTATTTGAAAAGGCTGCCTGCCTTCTCCCTCACCCCACTGATAACATCAGCTAACAAATACAATGAGATCTTGGTTTCAAAGCCATAATCACTGGCTGGTGCTAAAATATTTTGTTTCTTTTAAGTACTGGTCTTAAAGACCAGGATATTAGCTACTTTCATTTACAAGGAAGCTTGAAAGGATGCCAGCACAATATCTGACCGGGCTTTCAGGATGCAACTGCATCTGCATCCTTGCTCTGGCCATGGACAGGATGTAGTGTGATTGAAATTAAAACCTCAGAACACAGAACCCATATCCATCACCACAGGAACAAAAAGCCAGCAAGTCGATGGTTCTTTTTGTAAGAAATCATCCTTTTGTTTACCGTATCTGTTAAATTATTTAGGAAACCTCTGTATAATTTATTTCTTTCAACAAGATACCTCCATGTCTTGACATCGTTATCTTTCTCAAATCAACCTGTTCTCAAAGCTAAAATGTGAGCACAAGTAGCTTTAAGTGGGAGAATGAGGATTTACTGTAACTTTATTAAAGAAAGCTTTTGATAGCATTGAAAAGTTAATTGCGTAGCAGCAGCAATCTCTCAGCTGCTCCTCTTCCAAAGGAGCATTTCCAGATCCTGAACACTATTAGTGTACATTACTTTTTAAAATCTGGAACTCTCAGGACCTCAGAGTCCTTTGTGATGGACAACAGAGTGAAGAAACTTCCCCAATAGCTGGCATTAATGTTCAAGCATTGGATCACGCTGCTCACTGATCCTGTCCCGCTCCCCAACTCAGTTGAATGCAGTTTCTCTCCTTCCCTGATTTCATCACAGAGAACCACACATTGAGTTGAATGCATTCCACATTACCTCCTGCTAAAGATGGCAATGCATTCTGCATGGTGAGACTGGTTCAACCCAGGGCCAACAAGCAGAGCAGTTTCCAACTCAGCCTCAGCTTACCTAGGATGAAAACAAATCCCCACTGAACTACAGGGCAGCAGCAACAGTCACAAGGAACTACAGCCACAGATCAGTGAAGTTGCACACACTGACTCCAAAAAAGTTAATTAAGCCATGCAGCAATTTACAGTTAAATACACACAATTTTAAAGCTGTGCTTTCTTTGTCGGAGAACTTTAAACCTCCCATTCTCATTAGTTACTGATATTTGCTCATTACATGCAAAGCTTGGACAAATTATGGAATAACAGAATGGACTCATTCAAGAGAACGGTTTTGAGCCCTAAATTTGCACATCTCTCTTCTCAAGCTGCCACCAAAACTTCCTTGCTCTGAACTGCAGCTTCCCCTCTGCTGTGAGCACAGCTAAAGGAAGGAAGGGAAGGCAGCAGCCTTCTCTGGTGATGGGTTGCTCCAGCCAGCCATTGAAAATCCTGTAAGGCACAGGTTACACAGCATCCCTCTCCCACTCGCTGGCACTCTCAGACCTCTCATTTATGAAGTTAATTTAGTGAGGTTAAACGATGCAGTGCATTCGACTGCATTTTCTCACCTCCAGTTCCAGCCCTGTCAGGCGTTCCAGGTAAGAAAAGAAACACTTTGCCACCTTGTTTTCATACTCGCTACAAAAGAGATTGCATTAGCCTCCCTCCCCCCTCCAAACCCCAATTACTGGGCTGTGGAAAGAACTCCAATTAAGCGGTTAGCCATAATAGCATGGCAGCCCTTTAGGAAACTGCTTATCTAAATAGAGATGTACAGAAGGCAGTTTTCTCTCTAATAGTGATGCATTTTCAATTTATGCAATACAAAGTGCATTGGTCTGCAGTGTCCCTGGCTACTGATGATTAATAGCCCATACACTGCAAGGGTCTACAAAGAAAAGTGCCAAGGGAAGCAGATGCAGCGGGTTTTATATTATCATGACTGCAACAAACTCATTCAGTGGTGTCAGCTCTGACTGCAGGATTCTGATTATGAAATATGATGCGTGTTGAATTTAATGGCTTTCTCTGCCCTTCTGGTGAGTTCACTGCTTTCCAATGTCATTTTGTGTTCTCATCTGAGTGGTAATAAAAGGAATATCATTGACTGTGCTAGCTCTGTAACCACTGTGTGTTTTACAATAAATTGTGTTTCAGGACCTTTCTACCCAGGAGAGTGTGCAGGGCCAGAAAGTAATATTCCCCAGTTTTCCAATATGAATATGTTCTGTGAGAGGACAGGAAATTATGCAGGGCTGCCCTTCTCTTGAGGCGCTCCTTGTGTGAGCAGGACATCTCTTTTTCAATTGGTTACAGAGTAAACAGGTCGGTTTGGATTGCAAATAATAACAATTAAAAACAAAGGACTATCAAAATAAACAGCTGCTGCTACAGAGCACAAATTATGATATCTAGCTGGTGGTTCAAATAAAGCTGCAGTACAAACCCTGGGCACACATGGTGATAGTCATGTAACCACGTGAAGTCACTGGGGATTCTGCCAGTCTCAGCATTAAGGAGTGCATGCAGACAGGACATCGCTGCATTCCAACCAGCACTGCCCCAGGAGGAACTGTGCTGTTCTGTGCTGAACAGGCAGGAGCTCAGATCAAACCAAGACATCCTGCATTACCTGAAAGAATTCCAGAGTGCTCGCCCTGGTTGTTCACATGCATCTGCTGGCACCTCAGGGGCTCAGTCACTCACACTGCTGGGAGAAGCAATGCACTCAATAAATAGAATGGATTTTTTTTTTTATTTTTTTTTTTGGAGACTTGTTGATAAATAAGCTTGCCTGAACTCTCCTCTTAGCTTCTCCTGCAGGCTGCGGCCAACCTGAAGCATTGCAGCCACAAGCAGGTGAGATATTGTGTGGTTAAGAGCAAGCCCCTTTACACAGAGAGGCTGAGACGTAAACAGATTCCTCTTCCACCAAGGGAAAGGAGAACCACATTCACAGAGGCAGAAGCACATGGAACAGAAATGGTGTTTTATATCTTGCATATGCATATTTGAAAGCTTACCTGTGATGCTGTCCCCTCCCATGGAGCATTGCTGCTTCTAGAAATGTAAGAAAAGAAATTTTCACACAGGAAGACTGAATCTCATACATACAGATTTCAGTTCACTATCACCTGAGTGGAGGGCTAGGGCTTTTCAAAGTAATGAAAACAAATTGCAAAGGCTTTTCCCAAGAACCTTGCCTGCTTAGCAATTTATACATTCACCTGTTTCCAGAAGACAAAGGCCATCAACAAACCAGGAAATAGATGAATTAATCCCACTAGTAGATGCAGGGCTCATAGCCAGCACTGCCCTGATTGAACTCTCTCTTCAACTTCACACTCAGCTGTTCAGTTATACCCTGCACCACTATTTAAAAGGTTTTCATGAAGAACTTAGGAATGAAACTTCTAGGATAATCCAGAACACTTTTAACCTTGTTTTCCTTTATCTCTGGTTGAAATGCCAGTGCTACTCTCTATCATATTTTATGTATGAACACTTAAAAAGCCTCGCCTAAAGGACAAATGAGAATATTCTTTTGTCCTTTCAGAACATACTTCATGTATTTTTACATAAAAATGTATTGAAACAAGATTTAAAACCGTTAGGTGTTTTATTGAGACCTACCTCCAGAGGGAGAAGAAAAGTGTATTAACATCTAACATGAGGGCTCCCTATTCCTCCTTCTCTGTTTGCTGGAAAGCTTGCAAGAGTTGAAAGGTAGAAACGTCAGACAGAAATCTGTGATCTGCCTCAAAATTAAGTTATGTATTGCCATAATAGAACAGAGCATTTGTCATCTTTGGGATTCTCAGTTTCAGTAAAGAGTCATCAAAGGGGCTGTGAATATTCCCAGGGGAAGAGATCATAGAGAATGAAGGACTGGAGAGTACAGTGATTAGTTTGACAATCCAGTGATGTCGTTTCCTTCTGCACTACACGACCTCATCCTTTGATTTCCTCTGTAATGTTGGCACAAGAAGGTGCATTTCTGTCAGCACACGCCTGTGCATGTGGAGCAGTGCAGTGCACAAACCAGGGCTTGCTCTGTGGCTAGGAGTGATAGAGCAATGTCAGTGTCTGAGTTCTGCCCTGCTATTAACTGAGAAACAAAAGCAAACTCCTGTGTGAGATGCTGGCCATCTTACCTCCTGTTGCTCTCAGGGTGCTGCTAGTCTGCTGTTTGCCAACAGAGAAATTGCAGGCTTCTTGGAGCTGGGACAGAAACAGCATCAGCCTTGAAGGCAATCAGATCCTTCGGTCTTCTCTGCACAACCACCCATGAAGGGGTGCTCTTTAATGCAAATATCTTCATGAACAGTGAGACTGCTTCAACACTGAGAGGATGAGAGTATACCAAGTGCATCCACAATGCTGCTCCCAGGTCAGCAGAGATTCCACACATTGAAAACGAGCTCAGAACACTAAGGCACGAAAATTTCAAGGTAAAGAAAGGTGTTTTATGACTAAGAGAAAAGTTTTGTTAGTGGCTGGGTTATCCTGAGTGGATGGGGGTAGGGATGGAGAAGAAAGATGTGCTATTCCCCATGGCAGCTGGTGTAAGGTACCTTTCTTGTTCTGAATATATTTCTTACATTTGAAGTTGCAAATCTAGTCCTCAAGTTCACAGAATTATAGAATCACCAAGGTTGGAAAAGACCTCTAAGATCATCCAAGTCCAACTAGTAATGCCTACCACCAGCATTTCCCCTCTAAGCCACGTTCCTTAGTGCAACATCGAAATATTTCTTGAACACCTCCAGGGACAGTGACTCCACCACATCTCTGGGGAACTTGTTACAGTGCCTGGCCACACTTTCAGAGCAGATATACTTCTTAACATCCAACCTCACCCTCCCCCTCCGCCAGGACAAATTGAGGCCATTCCCTCTCATCCTATCTGTAGCTACACAGGTGCAGAAGCCAACCCCCACCTCATACAGACTCCTTTTAGGGAGCTGAGAGAGGGATAAGGTCTCCCCTGAGCCTTCTCATCTCCAGACGTAACAATCCCAAATTCAGCACAGCCTTTACGCACTTGCCTTTTTAACACTGACTTCAGTGGGGCCTCAAAGCCACAGGTCTGTCTTAAGCCAACATGTTTAGCGCCAACTTTCTGCCCTCTCAACTTGATGTAACCACCGATCACAATCCACCTTTATACCAACCTCAAAAATTCTCTGACTGGAGGCCCTGGTGTCCCTGCATAGTACATCCCTCAATTTGTCAACCTTTTGCTTAAAAGCAGACAATTAGGCTTCTTAGCAAGCTCCGCACGTTGAGATGCATGATCAAGGCTTGATTTCACAAAGAATAGCTGATTGTCAACAAGTGCTCATTAGTCAGACCCAAGGCCTCAACAGTCTTGCTGTTTAATTTAGAAGAGCCTTGTGATTATGATAAACACGAGATGCTAGATCACTAGGGATGGTGTTGTTAGCTTGGGCTGGTCAGAATGTTGTGCCAATTATATCTGTACAAGGGCATACACCTATTTGCTGTTTTTTTCCATGAAGGCCATACCTGAAATGCCCTTATGCACACGAGCATCTTACTGCACCTCCACCTGATCACGGCTGTCTTAAAACAATTGGGCATCTCCAGTCTGGTGGGATAAAGTATACAAAGAGCATTCTACAACATACTTTTAAATTGTAACTGGCAGAGCAAGCTGCTCGGCCATAGGAGAATGGCTGTACAGGACAGGGACAATTAGTATTCTCCAATGTTTTCCTTAGTATGCAGGAAGTCAACACAGAGGTGCTAATAACCTCTTCAAACAGAGTACCTTTGCTCATGAGGATAATAGTTCCAGGATAGAACGAGAAAATTTTTGTGTTGCATAGGAATATTATTTTTCTTATATGAAAAATAACCACTTGGGCTCTTTGGTGCAGAACTAAGCTACGTTAATCTTACCTCCATTTTTGCACCTGTGTTCGGACAACTTGGAGTGCCAACAAAATACATTTTAAGGAGTCTATCTTGGGCCTCCCCATTTGCACTTAATTCGTTTCATCACACAGGGATAGGAATTAAGGCCTTCACTACAGTTTGGGCAGCTTGCCAATACCTATTTTATAGCAATAAAATATGTACAAATTAAGGAATCTCATGTGGAAAATTCATTCAATGGCCTCAAAAGCCAAATGAATGGTAATTACTTCAAACACAATGTGGTGACAATCAGGCAAGATTGGATCATGCTTTTAAACGTATGTCTAAATTTTTAAGAACCAAGATAATTATGAATTATGAAAATAAGTCAGAGAATGGCATAGCAAAAACACTGTTTGTGGAATAAGAAAGAGATGTTCAGTAAGGAAAAGGGAATGCTCGTTACAACACCTGCATGAGAATCATCAGAGAACAAACACGAGGCTTTATTTCCTTGCTTCTAGCCATCATTTTATACTTGAGAATGGCTCCTGGATGTCTGGAGGTAAGGAGTAAGTGGAAACATAAAATACAAGCAAAAGGAATTATCCTGCCTGCTAAAAGCAATGGAAGCTCTTTCTGGTTCACGTTCACACATACTGCAATGTAGAAATAAATCTGTCATCTTACTTCTCTCTGAGTTTTTTTCTTCAATATAGAAAAATAGCTCAGTGGTCATCTGCTTATGCAACACCAACTGAGTAAACAGAAAGTGGGTTCATTTCTTGTGGCTGAAGCTGAACAGATTTAAATCAATATACATACATTCCTTTTAAGAGAATTTTGGCAGGCACAAGCATACCTTTGAGGTTTTTGAGAAGCATCTGGGAAACCTTTCCGTTCAAGGAAAAGTGCAACAAAATAGATCTGGAGCAAAATCACATAGTTCCCAGTAATGAAAATGCAAGTGTTAAATAAAATGCATACAAAATGTAATTTTTTTTTCCCCATTAAAAAAAAAAAAAAAGCCAGGCTGCTGACTGGCTTTCTTGTAGTTGTTGCATGTCTACAACCTTATAGTGGTGTCACAAAATGACTTCAAGTTGGGAAGGACCCGTGGAGGTCTCTTGGCCAAGTTCCTGCTCAAAACACTAACTTTGAATGGCTTGCTCATGGCCTTGTGCTATACTGCTTATGTCTTCCATTAGAAATTGCTGACACTTTCTTTCTGACACACCAGGAAGAGTGAAAAAGGCTACAGGAATTCTGTGAAGCCTGGTAAACCTCCTTACAATGCATTTATAGATAGGTCTACACTGCACCTCAAGTTCTGCATGGCACCAAAGCTCAGAAGTTCAATATTGCTGTTTTAGAATGGAACTCCCAACCAGCTCTATTAGGGTTCTGGCAAATCTGTCTACGTGGAGCCATGAAGCCTCCCCACCCTCAAAATTTACTGCTCCCAAAAAAGAGATGGCAGAAGGGAACACTGCCTGGAGGTGTTCAAGGCAGGTTGGATGGGGCCTGGGCAGCCTGGTCTGGTATTAAATGTGGAGGTTGGTGGCCCTGCCTGTGGCAGGGAGTTGGAGATTCATGATCCTTGAGGTCCCTTCCAACCCTGGCCATTCTGTGATTGTGTGAACACGTACCTGCACTTCAGCTGCTCCTTCACAGCCTGGCATCAGGGCATAACTCTTCCCCCACGTGAAAACTGAACTGGATGAAGCACGTTTTCTTCTGCTTCCTGTCACAGGAGCACCACCGACCCTTTGGGAAGGGATAACAAGGAGAGGGACAGCAGAGCTCACCAAACACCAGGCAAAACTCTCCCAGTGCCAAGGACCTGCAGCAGTCCTGCCTGAGGTAATGGCACTGCACTGAAGAGAAACATGTCCCAAAGGAAATCTAATCTTTCAACAAATAGAGCATTAAGAGGTCACTCAATCAATGGCTAGAACACTCTGGGTAGGAAGAGACCCTTATGGACAAGAAAGCCTAGCATGATCCAACACCTGAAAGCTGAAACTGGGCAGACCTGGATGGGAAATAAGGCACACACTTTGAGGATAATTAACCTTTAGAGGAGTGGAACTCAGCATTTGCTTGAAATTCCATCTGTTGAAATCTTCAGGACCACACATTTTGCTAAGAATATGCCAAGCCATATGCAAAGGGCTAGAAAAGCTCTTGGACAGTGCAGGGTGTCAAATTGGCTGATGACAGTTATTTCGTAGGGTAAGCAGCAAATGAAAAGTAGCACATGTTAGGGGATACAGTATGGAAGATGGCACTTTTCAGAGGACAGCTCAACATCTGTCACCCTGGAAGACAAATTAGGCCAAAGAATTTGAAAACCTGTCCATAAGTGTGGAGCACACTGTACCCAACTGCACACTCACTGCATGCTGAAGGGTTTGTGCAGTATTTTATTGTGCACCGCGTGGGAACACTTACAGGTTTTCCTTACTTGGGTTTGCTTTGTCAAAGGATCTGCACAAGGGCTGAAGAGAGAATGTACAAATGGCACAAACTAAGGAAGACAAAGGTGTATTTCATACTAAAAGCTCTCCAGATCAGTCACGTTTCAGAAGGGAGGTCTGGTACTACTGCCAGCCTCCAGTGGATGGCTGAGCTCAGTGCACACAACCACCATCCCACAGCCCATCAAATGTTCTTCCTTCTTCCTAAGCTTTGCAATGCAATGAACGTCATTATTCTTTTTCTTCAAGATTTATGTGAAAGAAACAATCATTTCAAAGCTACTTGAAAACCAATGGGAGGAATTATCTGTTGATTTATTTGAAATTCTATTTCCCTCCCTTTAAACCTATTAATAGAAGGTCAGTTCAGGTCAGGTGTTGGAATTCAGACTTTCCTCCATTCCTTCCTTTGCCCTTTGTGGCCTCTAGCAAAAAGGAAAGGAAATCACAGCTCTGGCAGCTCATAGCCTCAAAACTGAAATAAAAACAAAATTAGAAAACATAGCAGCAAATGAAGAAATATGACAGAGATTTGGGAATGAGAAAAAATTGGATATACTGAGAATACTCCTTTGTCATTTTAAATTTAAATAAGTTCCAAGAATATTCATAGATTATTTTGAAATGGTGGAAACACTGCCACACATAAAAATATGATGATGTGATGATCTGAAACTTCCAGTAGACATTTTTTGTGTCTCACCTACCACCTTTATTCAGTAGCTTCGTTCCTGGGCTATACAATGCTCCTACGTCTGAGCCCAGATCTCTTCCTATTGAAAAGTGAAATTGTTCTATTTCCAGCTTTGAAGTTCTAATACCCCATAGCAAGCGACTTAAACCAACCACTTCTGGGAAAAGTTCCTTCCCTCCCACAATGGATCCCATTTTAGATCATTGCAGAATTGGTAACTGCTAATTCAACACGACTCTCCTCGTTTAAGGGTGCCCATTATGCATGCGCTTATTGCTGAACCTTAGTTTCTGAAGCTGCCAAGTAAGTGCTTTGTAAAGCAACAATAGGACAAGCATAACGTTGAAGACATTCTCTGAAAATGACCACAAAATTGCTCTTTGTAGATATTGGAAGTGGCAGACGTTGCCTTGACTGTGGAGGAAAAAGACAAGGAGCTTGCAAGGGTAATTCTTGTTTCACTGCTAATGGATGAAGATCCAATACAAGTTCTGATTTTCCAGGGGGTCGTGCATATGTGTGTGTGGTTAATTTAAGCAGCTCTGCATTTCATAAAATAGATACCAAAATTGATTCTGCCTACTTCAGGTTAAACGTGTGAAAATGCTGACTGACAGAATCACCTAAGGGTAATAAATCTGCCAAGTGTTTTGTTAAACAGCTATTCAGCTTGAAATGTATCCTGGCATTCTGGAATAACAATGGGCCACTGTAATGTATGGTGCATTAATTATAGAGTTGACAAGAAAATTACCCTTCAAGCCAAGATTGCTAAAACTTTACTAGGCTTTTTTTTTTCTTTTTTTTTTTTTTTTTTCTTTTACCTGCTCCTGTTAAACACAGCATTCAGTGTGGCCCTCCCAGTGGCATTTCCCATCTTCTCCCATCAAGCTAACCAGCATGGTAACAGCATTCCATGAGATTTGTGCTGATGTTTTCCTGAGAACATTTTCCCCTTCCCCAGATTTTATTGTAGCTGTAAATTGATGAATAATAGCATTAAAAATGGCCTAGCTTTCTTTAGCATAAGTTTTTCTGATAAACATAATGAGTTGTTTCAACTGGTATGTCTACATCCCATAGTCGCTGTGTTAGCAGATCCCTGACCAAAAAAAGAAAAATCATTTTAGAGAGTTCATTAAAAGCAATACATTCTCCCCTGGCAGAAGCCCACAGAACGTGCACAGAAATGGCATCAAAGGTCAGGAAAATTAAAATTAAATTCTGCATCAAAGATCATTACTGCTTAATATTCCTAATTCTAAATACTGGTTATGCATTTGCGTTTATATGAGCTAGAACCTCTCCCAACACACAGCACAGTTCTCTTGTGAGACTTCAGTACTCATGCACTGTTGGTAATATGGAAAAGCACTGCTAGTAGTGCCAAGACAGAACTGCTTACTAGCAAAGTGTTTCAAAGTCATACTGAAATGCATTTTTGACAACGATGTGATGGGACCAAAGAAAACGCATCCCATGCTGCAAGTTGAATTAAAATCCAAAGACCTCTCATAAGCATAAAACTGAACACTCAGTTTCCTATTATCTGAAGTACAAACATGATTTACAACCAAACATCTGAAAAACGATGCCGCCGAGATTTGTCATTCCGAGGAACGGCCTGTAGGGATGTGTGCTTTTAACATAATGCTTCACACTGAAAGGAATGCTTTCATCTAATGCAGAACATCCCTCTAAAGCCAATTTCTATTCCTTACACTTATGTCTAAATGCTTTTTGATAACTTCTCCGAAAGCTGGCATTGCCCAAACAAATTCCATCCACCTCAGCAAGCTGTTTGTTATTCCCTCCCAAAGCCGTGATGAGTTTGGTACCATAACAGTGGTTTCTTTCAGGTGGACCAACGATACTGATGAGATGCTTAAAGAAAAGAAAACCCAACTAACACACTGTGCTCTGATGATGACCAAGAGGGGCTGCAGCAACATTAATTAATTAATACTGACAATCACATCCTTTCAGAATTGGTGCTAACAGCCAGATGAGAGCCCAAGTTAAAACCATAGCGCTAACCACAGCTTGAGGTGGTCACAGCCCAGGTGTTACAACTCAAGTCCTATTTCTGTGTGTCCCACCAGGAATCAGAAAGGAGAATTCACCAAATTTCCCAAATGAAAGGGCAGAGAACTGGCACAGGATAAGGTCTGGTTGATGGGAAGGATATGTAAGAAGAGTCAGAGCACAAAGGATGCATTATGGTGGTCAAAATGGCACAGAGAGAAAGGAGGATTTATCCATGACAGCAGCACTTGCCAACTGCTGAAACATGAAACTTTAAGCTCTCTCATTTTCCACTGTTTAAAAAGCTCTTCCTGAGTCCCTGTCCCCATTCCCTCTGCACTATGGTGAGTACCAGAGCCAACCACACCACCTGGCTTCATCATTCCCAAGCATGCCAAGCTTTTTGCTAAAATTAGGACTGTTGTATTTCCCGTGGCTCCACAATGATTACCCAACACGCCTAACAGAGAGCTCCCAACTTCCTCAGATCTCCAGTTCTGAGGATTCAGCTGCACACAGATCTCAAGCAGCAGACATGCACAGCACGCTGAAGCTACTCAAGCTTTCAATTACATCCACTGTCAAAACTCTGTCTTAACCATGTCTAGCTACTGCTGCCAAACACGAGCTCTTGTACTTTCTACCATTAGATTAAAGAGCTGTTATTATCACAGATCTCTTCTTCAAGTAATCTTTTATTCTTCTTTTCAAACAAGATAAAGAGATTAAGAGTCTAAGTCTCTCTTCAGATGGCATGATTTTCAAATCTTTCTTGTAAACCTTTTCCAAATCCTTTCCACTTTGCCAACATCCTTTTTGAAGTTCACGTATCAAAATTGGACACGCATTTCTAATAGTTAAATAAGAGCACTCTGAAGCTAATTAGAGCAGTTCTATTTAGCAGTTTTCCATTTTACAGCTATGCTTTCACCACTCATTGCCTTTGGGCTGCACACGCTCCGTTTGTCTACGCTTCATTTGAATTGGGCTTTCTTCAGTGGGGAAAAAAATGTAAATGCTTACTTTCAAACAGTTTAATTTGTGTTTGTAGTAGTTCCTACGCAGCTCCATTACTTCTGCTTCCAAAATGAGGTGTACTTAAAATTAAAACAACAAAATAATTGCCTAACATGAGAAAAAAAAGATGAGTGCCATGTGGCCCATTGTAACACAGACCACCCATTTTGCAATTGGCCAAAAAGTCCAAAAAGTAATCCATGCTCACAGACAATGCTGCATATGCAGAAGAAGAATCTTGGCTTTGATGACTTGAATACATCAGGCTACAAAATGGAAAATCCCTTCCCAGCAGGCAGCACAATTCCAGTCGACCATTACGTTGCACAACTTCCAGGGATTACTGGCAACTTTTGTAGGCAACCATACAGCTATAAAACATCTGCCCATATTTCATGGGGTGATCACACACCTCCTTGTGGTTGGCCCCACTCCCCAGCTCTGTACGTGAGCAGCACTTCTTACTGACAAATTCCTCTCAGCCTCCAGAGCCCCCATGATACTGTCCCAAATCAGAAATGCCACAGAGATCAAATCACAAGAGGCATTTGTGCCACGAATCACATCTTTCAAGCTCGAAGTCAAAGCGACTGATGCGTGAATCGCATCATCCATATTTTTGCTTCCCACAAACACATTGGCTGGGTGTCTTTCAAGATTATGCCCTCTGCACCACTGCAATCTGACTAACCACAACACAGGCCAGTCTTAGCAGCTATATCTTCCTGAGCTTTAACTGCATGGAATACTTAACTCCACTCACTGTGATGCTAAAAAGGCTCCCAATAATGTTAAGCTTACAAAAGGGGAAAAAAGCACAAGAGGAGGTTAAAACAAAGCCATAACTCTAAAGGAATGTAGCAAACAGTGTCAGCAGGAGATTCCAGGTACACTGTCAAGCATTAAAATCTCCGTTCTCTCCTGGTTCTGAGAGTCATTTCCATATTCACCCACTGAAGACAGTAAAAAAGCATTAAAAGAAGGGGAAAAAAAAATCAACAACCTTTCTACATTTACATGAGCGCAACAGTGAAAAACAACGAAAGCAGTTTGGCATTTTTATAAGACAGTTCAAATAAAAATTAATGGCACATGTAATAATAATTCCAAGAGTATTTTGCTTCCATTTATATCCAACTAAGAGACAATTTTTGGTGCGTTTGGTTTTATAGCTCTGCGTATAGGCAGCAAAGTAAAAATTCTGCACATGGGAAAATAAATAAGTGGCTATATGACTGGTTGACAGTAAGATTTGTAGAGCTAATTAGTTCAATGAATAGGAAAGGCACTCAAAACTAACAGCTCATCAAACAGTTCTTCATACGAGAGATATCTGTCACCCTGCCTACTCTGAATAAATATTTTCTCTGTCTTCCAAAGATCAATGCCAACAGAAGAAAATAAAAACAGAACTACCCAAAAACCTGTGCTGTGGGCCAGACTGACCCCACTGACTGCAGGTCTGTGGGGGGACAGGTCACTGGACAGACCAAGCCAAGAAGTTCCTTCCGCCCCAGCCAGAAGCAGCTTTCCATGATCCAGCATCTTTCAAGCTCAAAGTCAAAGCTACTGATGCACCTTAAATTCTGCCATAAAAATAGTGCTTCCAGTTCTAGCCCAAGACCAACGATGCAGCCCGAGGAGCCCAAGGGCTTTTGATGAGTCTTCCAGGCACCCATGTGCATGACCTGTATAACACTTGGAGTCATGGAATATTTTCCAGGGTTGTTCTTACTTAGAGAGGTGAGGGGAGCTGGTTCTTTAAGAGGGTTAGAAATACTTCTTCCCTTCATTTAAATTAAAAGACTGCAATCCAAGAAACCACCAGCAGAACAGAACTATGGACATAATGCAGAAAGATTTGAAACTGGTTCAGGATTCAACTGAGCCCAAGTGCCCCAGTGCTCCTATGCTGCTCCTACCATAAGGGGCTTTGCAGCTTGGGGTTTGCTCTCAGTGCACGATCCCAATTTTGATCTCCACACTCATTTCCTGTATGCAAAGCCAGGCCCAGCTCACAGAGCTCAGATCTATTTCAGATTCCATTGGAGGATGCAAAGACAATATTTATCTATTTGCAAATTATCTCAAGCAACATGTAAATTTACCCCAGCACTCCATGGCTGATAACAAGCCAGCATGCTATAGCTCAAGCCTCCACAAGCCAGCTGCCAGGCAGCCTACGAATTACAAGTTTTCAGATATCCATAAAACATGTCCTGTCACGCAGTGCAAGAACTGCAAGTCCTGCTGCTGTGCATTAAGTCTTTTCTTGCATGGAAAGAACACACTCCCAAGGCACACTGATGTCCTGGAAGAAATGGCCACTCCTCATACAGAGATTCTGAGGGCAACTGATTTCCATCACAGTTAGCTACAGCAGTGTTGCTTCATCAAACAGAAATGAGCTTGAGCAATTGTTTTTTCTTTTGGGGAACCCAATGGGAAAGGCACTGCAGATTAAGGAAGGAATCATGTTTCAAACTAAGAACAGACTGAATGATAAAAATCAACACTGTTCAAAGAAGAGTAGTGATAACACTATTCCACCTGGGTTTTTAAAAGCCACATATATCACCTCATTCAATCCCCTTCTCTTTAAAATTTAGATTCTCCAGGATAATGTTATTTCCTCTGGAGGAATACTGTACGAAGTATATGAGATAGGGAGGAGGAAGATGAGGAAGGCTGGCAGCGGCTGGTAGGAGAGAATTGCTAGCATAGGCACCAAGAGAGAAAGCAATGCCCCTGGAGGACCCTGACAGCTACTTTACATCTGGTCACAATTGAGCCTGCCCTGTCTCTAGCTGCTCCTGCCAACTGATATCAGCAGAACTGTCCCTGAAACAGAGAAATGCAATAATGCTAAGTAGTCCAAAGTAATTCATGGCTTATACAGTTTTATTATTGATATTTAAGTAAACCATCTCTTCCTCTGGCGAGGAGTATCTCTAATTGATTTGAAATTG
Organism: Meleagris gallopavo; assembly: GCF_905368555.1. Taxonomy (NCBI): domain Eukaryota; kingdom Metazoa; phylum Chordata; class Aves; order Galliformes; family Phasianidae; genus Meleagris; species Meleagris gallopavo. The sequence goes on from NC_139424.1 coordinate 2,329,071, forward strand.
TGATAAACCTATTATTCAATCAACTCAGTTTTGCAAACTAAATTGATATCTGAAACCATTCCAAGAGATATAATGAGAATGCAGTAGCTACATATTTTAAAAAGGAGGAAAAGTAAACCATCTGTTTGCTTTTGTATAGTAATGTAAAACATATCCCTGCCATCTCTTTTGATTTTACCAGTGTGTTCCTTTGAAAAACAACACAGAAGAAAAATGCTTAGGCTGTGGCAGGCTTTCATCGTTCTCCCCAAATCTTAGTGCTCTTTTAAAGCAAATCATTACAATTCTATTCATCTTTTATGCCTGTAATTCAGAGTTTCAAGCACAGTCTTGGATAGAAGGGCCATTTGGGACATAGATAAATTGATGAAACATTGGCTTTGTCTTTTAAGCATTTGAAAACGATGACATGCATTTTGCTATTCAAACAGTTCTAAAACTGAGGAGCAGTAGTGAACGAAAGCAGAACTGAGTAAACTCACATCTGAACAGTCATTTGCGATATAATTTTTTAATAGTGCATCATCAGAACTCCCCAGGCTTGCTATTAAAGCATCACAGCAGACAGCTTCCACCTGATGTTGAACTGGGTCTTGAAAACGTGGCACAAATAGAAGGTTAATAGCTTCTGTGTTACTCTCCTGGTGCTAACACTGCCCCACTGAGCAGAATGGAGAAAACCCTCACTCACAGCTAACACCATTCCTGACAAATGGTTTCTACCACGCTCACCCCCTCACACTGAACTCCTGTGTGTGAAGAGCTGCGCCACGGTCAGTGCTGCAGCTGTAATTAAGGTTCATTGAGTTGCTGTTTCCATTATCAAGCCCAGTTTCTGAGGTTTAATAAATCAGCTGTTCCAATTGCATGAGGCTGAGATTTGACAACCAAGTTATCAACAGAAAGGCACAGTTTGTGCTTATCTGTTTATTAGCAGCACTGTTCAAACCCACTCAGGTGGCGCTGAATCAGAGATCTAAAATCGTGGTCTTCTTTTTCATGTGTCAGAGGGCTTCTGAACACCAAATCTTCCTCTGGGGGAAGCAACAACAGGCGTGTTTCAGTGGAAGTATTACTGATGCTGCCTGCCCCACAAGCTTTGGGCTTATTCCCACTGCTCCCTATTTATTCCAACAGTCTCCAGTGAACTGAGTTATTAGTTCAGATGCACGTGCACCCAGAGCAACAGTCTGGCAATTCAGAATGTACAAACTTCAGGACCTGACTGTATCAAGAACCTAAAACAGACTCATAAGGCTCATAAGAGACCCAGTATAACTTCCTTGGGAATTCAAACGGTGAAGTGTTTCTGTGCATCTTACCAGCGCAGGTCTGGGCATCAAGGCCAGGATCAGTGCAAAAGGCAGTGCCTGTGCCAGCAGCTGTTTGTGCAAAACCAGAAAATACACCTGCAAAAATAGCAGGGATCCTTGATATCCCCAACACCAATCTCCCCTTTTGGACACAAAACAGGCCACTATCCCATTGTGGTTCTACTGATTACCGTATTACCCTGGTCCAGCCTCACAGGACACCCTCTGTTCTCAGTATAAAAAAAAAAGGAATTAATTTCATTCTGCCAAAGACATGTCTACTTACAAAGAAAAGTAGAAATATTTCCTCTGCTTTTTTTTTTTCCCTGCCAAAACATTTTCAAGTAAAATACTGAGAAAAAGGGAAACATAGTGGGCTTCTCTGCAACACTGTAGTTCCTAAGGACTGGAATTTTTAAAGCTGTGTATGTAGGTCAGGTACACAGGCCTTGCAGAAATGCAACAACTTCCCTGGGTTATTTCTGAAATGCCTGCTCTGAAAGAAGGCAGATGTGGACATATTCTTAGATGGTTGAAGTCAACACAGGACTTTCCCCTTGGATGAAACACCAGCTGAGAGTTGACAACTTTCCTCTTTTCAAGTGTCAGAGTTTTGGCTTCTGCAAAATGATAAAGTGCTGAACCCACCTGTGGAACGGAGAAAATGAATTCATTTGTCACAACAATGAAATCTCCGGCCCCAGAAATGCTGCTTTCTCTTCTACTCAAAACATTCCGTGACCCCAAGTTGTCTCAGTGGGTCTGGAAGAAACAGTTGGCATTCACAGCATGGTCTGTGCCTAGCCCAGATGGGAGAAGGCTTGGGATATGGAGGTCAGACATCTAGGGGAGCTTTATGCAGTTTTGTGTACGTTGTTTTATAGACAAAAGGCAGCACAAAAGCCTAACACTGTAGGTATAACGAACCTTTCCACACTGGAGCACCTGGATATAATCAGGAGTAAAGCTCTGTTTATGCAAGTCAAGTTTCCAATCTTCAGTTTTTCTTGTGAGAGTTCAGAACGCTTTCTCTCAAGACAATCTAATTATACCAATAAGGGGAGAACAAAAGACTTCAATTCAGGGATTCATTTCTCCTTCTTCCATAATCACACCTTCTTTTGTTTCAGTCATGATTGTGAAAGCTAACAATGATGAAGCACCTCCAAATTGAGAAGATGAGCACATATAACTTGCTAGACTATCTTCAGCATGTTATGTAGTGTTCAATATTGATTTTGATTCAACTAGACTTCTATTAGAGTTATCTGTTCCAGCCAGCTGCCAAATATACCTGCTCAGTAATGTGTCCAAATTCATTAACAGTTTTGTTTTAATAATATTTCATTTTAAAGTTTAATTTTATCCACACATTAGCTTCGTATTACTTATGCAAATAAAAGCTTTATGGCTATATTAGCAATAATTCATTATCATTCCCTACTGGCTTAGTGAAGGAATTTGCAACTTTGGAGTACATCCAGAGCTTTTAATTGAAGATACTAAGGGAAGCCTACATTTAGTTAAAATCATTTGCACATAGAAATTAAATATGATTAGCATAAGTCTCTAAAACGCTTTCCAGACTCAAAGATAGATCGTGATTTTCCTTGAGCCCTGTTTGGAGGGTGGTGTATTAACACAGAATCCAATGAGCATCTTAGGGGAAGGAGGCTGTGGCTCTCACAGTTGGCACCTGAAGTAGGAGAGCAATCTGCTTATTGGAAGTTACTTCCCTCTGTCCTCCACCTTCACTGTTTTGGCAGAGGTAACATTTGTCCCTTCCTCACATGTTTAGCTCACATTACCTCTAAGCAGAGGGTGAAAGGAAGGCAGTAGCTCTTCCTATAGCAATTTCCCTTTTGGGTACTCAGAGTGGTAAGTGCTAACATGAAGGCAAGGAATAGTTAGGGTTGTATGTCAGCATATGAACCCAGCTGTGCTTTCCTCTTTGGGAGAGGGAGCGTGTCTTGCTGCAACTTGATTCATTTGTGTTGCTTTACACGTCAAAACCAGCCTCACACAGGGAACTTACAATAACTATAGATATATAGAGTACTACAAACACAAGAATTGATAGCACTTAACTGTAGAGTCTCTCCTTGGAGGGAGAGACCTCTCTACAGCTGCCTAAAAAGAGTTTGAGGTGAGGTGGGTGTCAGCCTATGCAGCCAGGTAGCACCGATAGGATGAGAGGTGATGGGCCTTAAGTTGCACCAGGAGAGGTTCACGTTGGATGTTAGGAGACATTTCTTCTCCAAGAGCACTGCTGCAGTGGCACAGCTGCCCAGGGATGTGGTGGGGTCACTGGAGGTGTTAAAGGAAAGGGGACGTGTTGTGCTGAGGGACATGGGTTAGTGAGTGATATTGGTGGTAGGTGGACAATTGGACTAGAAGATCTTAGAGGTTTTTTCTAACCTTAATGATCCTACGATCTGTCAGGTATCACCAGACCAAGGCAGTCTTACAGGGTCAGTCTTCTGTTCCAAGTATTTGCATCTCCATTTCAGTGTTGGAGGACTGGACTCTCAAGAGGTCCTTCCCACTTCGGTTCCAGTGGTGTTTTTTATCTCAAAAACTTACAAAGGAAATTGCATTCAGCACACTCCTGTCTTTGTGCTCCGAATGAGCTCTTGCACAACAAACTGACTCATGTTTACTTTATTCTGTCCCAAGTCACAGGAGGACTGTAGGTATCTTCCCCATCTTCTAGAGAAGATGTTTTAATTAGCCAATTATATTAGTAAAAAGCGATCTAATTTCTAGGCCAAACAATAGCGTGGCACAGATATTAAAATCAAATTAGCAAGGCATACCAGTGTTTTCCTCCAGCATGCAAAGGCGACCTCCTGCACAGATAATGAGCATTATGTCTGCATGGCGATCCGTGGCAGTGAAATACACAAACAGTGGTGAGTAATGAACACGGTAGCAGGTTTAAGAGTTTCTCTCCACTGCCTCTCTCCAACTTTTAATCTAGCTTAGCAGTGGTCATGGTGTGTCCTTTGCAAAATATGCTCTGTGCCAGCTTGTTCCTTACTCACAGCAGCAAGTTTTTGCTCAAAGCAGAGACTTCACATTTTGGATCCAGGATGATGGGTCCTTTTGATTGCCAACTAGTGAAAGCTGAAAGGAATCTTTCAAATTGTGCTCAGAATTCACCTTCGGCGATAGGAACAGAATGAAAATGACTTTGTTTGGGGAGTAAAAGCAGACATTTAGTAAACATCAAGCTGCTTTGAAAATGCATGTTTCCACCTTCCCCAAAGAAAGCAAAGAGAAGCCCATTGCTGGCTGCCTCATGCCAGCAATCCACGCACTTTGCTGACAACATCAAAGTGATTCTCTCTGAAAAGCATCGTGGATTTGTCTGAATAAGACATTTATCCCTCAAAGGCCAGTGTGGTAGAGCACTCGTTTTGGAAAAGCTAACAGATCGATCCTGCTTAATCCTTACACGCGGAATCTTTATTACAACCCTTCACAGATTCTGAGGTGTAAAACCACCTCTAAGCAAAACAATAACAAAGTCTGCCAGGCAGGGAAACGGATGGAGTGGAAGAAATGCATTAGCACAACAGCTGCAGCAGGGATTGCCTGAGCTGAGCTGCTGAGCCCATTTCTGCAGCACTCCACATGTCTCATTAGCTCCAGCCCTAAAGTAGGGTTGGGCTCAGAGCTGGAGTAATTGTTCCCCTAACAGCATGTGGCAGCCCAGCAACACCCAGCATCAGTGCTGACACTGTTCTAACCTGCTCTCATGTATAAAGTGAACAATTCCCCTACATGAAATGGTAGCTTTAACGGGTGTAGCATCTCCTCGTTTCTGAAACCGAACGTAATCTCTGCTGTAAATTGATGTAAGAGGAGTAGGGGGCTGCTATGCTTCCCTGGATGTTTGGTGTTGGTGCTTCTGGCTGGATTTGTTGCTAAACTGAGTGTTTACAGTCAAAAAGGAAGGCAAAGAAACACAAAGGATTTCACTGCTGTTCTGATGCATCTGGTTATCTTCTGAAGTTAATGGATCTCTGGTTTGCTTAAAAGAGCATAAGGTCCTATAATTTTTCAATCCAGAATTCCTTCCCCTCACACGGAAGAATTACCTGCTACCCCATAACAAACAGAAGCACTACCACACCTTCCTTGAGTTGAACAAAGATCAGCTAAAAACTCAATTCTCTACACACTTCTTATAAAAAATGCATAGAGAAGTACCCGACTTTTGAAACTGCTGAAATTCAAACCTAGGTCCCTTCCAATCCGAGCCATTCTATGTTTCTATGGCCCTGAGACTTGCTACAGTTGCTACTGCTAAACATTTTCTTAATTGGCCATGTCCAACCAGGGATTAACACTAGTTTCTTACCTCTTACGAAGACCACGATGTTTCTTCTGTCTGTTGCAGACCACTTCAGTACATCATCTCTTTCACCATTTGCTCATTACAGTAGATAAGATATTCTGAAATCCCAGCTTAATAATTCCGCAGAACTTCTGGTGCAGGGGACGTGCCTGTCACTCCTCCTTCAGCCACGTGGTGGTATTTGTGCACTCAGAATCCCTTGTTCCACGAGGTGACCCTCTGTGATGCCGCATTTTCTTTCTTGTCATCTTTGCTCCTCCTTCAAGTCAAAATGGAATCAGATATGTCAGGCCTGGATTCTGTAATTACTTAAACTAATGCTTGCACATGGGAAAGGCTGCCGTGGGAAGTGACAATTCCTGACTGCATAAACACAGTTTCTGATGCAACAAAATAGCATTTGGAAGCATTATGGATGGATGTTTCCAACATTTTGATACCCACAGATCTCCCAGCCCACCAGCTGGAATGTATTTGCTCACCAATCCTCACAAACCCCCAGTTAATTTGACCACCAGGGCAACTTTGCTACAAACACCTGCAGCACCTCTGTCACTTCCTCAGGATGCATTGCTCCTGAGCTTAGAGAAGGTGATCCTTGGACATTAACCAGCTTTCTTGGGCCCCTGCTTCCCTCCAGATCCCTTTTCATATGGGATTCTACTGCACAGATCCTTGATAATGCCAAAGTCTGTTCTGAAATGCAAGAGAGGAGACTTCAGACAAGACTAGAACAAGTGAGGAGTCTGCAAAATCACATCCATGGCACTTGGGAGCTACCCAAGTACTCACAGCTAAAGTTTATCTTCCACAATAGCACTTTTCCTTGCAGTGTGACCAAGCCTTTAAACTGATGGCAAAGCAAAAAATTGTCAGCTTTTCCTCCACCAGAACCCCATGTCGTTCACCACAGGGCTGCTCTCAGGGAGTTCTTCTGCCAGTCTGTGTTCATACCTGGGATTCCCCCAAAGAAAAGTATTAGTTTGACACTCTCAGGCTTCTGCAGCACAGCCAGCAGCTTGGATGGTAATACAGAAGCAAAGAATATGCTGAGAGCACAACATCCAGGATCCAGTTTGTGAAAGCTCCAACCATTTGTGAATTCTCCATAATCTAAGATCTAGCACCATGATTTTGAAATGAACTTCCCTCCCCCAGTGTTTAGCTACAAAGGGTTTGAGTAAAGAATGCTAAATTACATGCAAGTCACATTAAGAACAATCAGACTCATGTAATAGGGAATCTAATAGTTCATAAATGAGATGCAAATTCATTTTTACGGGTGCACTATAATAAGCCAATTATTTCAGAGCTCTTCAATTACGCGTTTTCAAAAAGCTGAATTGCTTTATATATATTTTATTTTTTAAGAAGCTTTAGGTTCTTCCATAGCTTACAAGGGAAAGAAAATGTATCTGCCTCGCAAGCAACACCAATAAAATACCAAAACACCTCCAAAACCACGTCAAGCTTCATGCAAGGAGCAACACAAACAGAAAAGAATAAGCCTGCTGGAAAACTGCACTCATGGCAAACATTCAGACAGTGGACCTCTCTGTTCCCATCTATTAAAGACGTTGAGGAACCCATCCTATAGCAGGCTGGCACAGGTATCACCATGTGTGAGATTAGATTAGGGAATCTCTGCATCAGCAATAACACAGCTGTGTCTGTGCACAGAATTGGCATTGCAGCTCATTGGCAATAACTTACCGCCCTCAAAGTAGCCCTTGGGACTTCTGGAACTCACATCCTGTAATGAGATGGTTTTCCTTTAGAAAAGGAATCAACAACTGGATACTCCTCCCAAAACCTCTGCAGTGTTTTTCTTCTTGGAAATTGGGGACAGAAGAATGGAGGTGCTGGTTTGGTCAAGAAAAAACTAACCTGAATGACTGTGGAAAGGCAGAGCATTCTCACTTGTACATGACTTGCAAAAGAAGTAAAATTGCACAAGAACCCAGCCAGATTCTTTGCAGCCTGTATGGTAACATCTTTTGATGCTGATATTATTCATGGCCCCAAGAACAAGGAACTCTGCTAATACAGATATCCTAACTGAAACAAAGCAGCACAGCTAGAAAACTTAGACAAGCTTTTAGGTACATCAGCTCTTCTTCTCAAGTCTGAAAGAAAAGGAGCAGACTTGAAATTTGCACTGCATTGTTCTTCGGTTGCATTTAGTTTTGAAGTATGCTGTTTTTATTGCAGAATTTCAGTAGGTTTGCACTCCTAGAGCATACCAGTCAGTTTAAGTTTCTACTTAGGAGCCTTCTCTTAGTCCATATTTACCATCCAAGAGATTTATGCATGGGCTTTCCTACCAGCTCATTGAGCCTCATTGTGAGCCTCTCCCAGTTTTGCTGCCAGGCCCAGTTGAGCACAGCTCCCTCCAACACCTCTGACCAACCTCCTTGCACAGAACATCCCGGCAAATCCTGTTTCTGAGCAGAAGAAGCAATAAAGATACATTACAGCACGGCATTTTTACGCTGTTTAGATTTTCTAGAGGCAATAAAAAATTAACATTCAGATTTAGAACTAATTGTTTAGCTTGGAAAACAATTTTTGACCAACGCTCAGAACAAAGCACATCAGAGCTTGAACACATTCCCATGTAAATCTGCCTGAACTCTTTGCAACTGGAAAACAATCCTCATTTTAACAAAAAAAAAACTTATTCAAACAAGGAAATATATATATAAAAAATACTGGAGGGGCTCTAGCACCTGATGGAGCTGTGGGTGTCCCAGTGCAGTGCAAAGAGTGGGACCAGATGGCCTTCATGGATCCCTCCCAACTCAAACAAGTCTATGATTCTATAATCTGGATCAGAACTTCTGTGACTACAGGCTGTCAGGTCAGAGGTTGCTTTTATGAAGAACGTTCCTTTTAGCAGAGCTATCTACAAACACAGCCTCCAAATCAGCAGCCAGTTGACCTTCTGGACAGAATAACTGTAGTGGCATTCTGGGCTTTTAATGCTGGTAAACCATATTGTGAATACATACATCAGTCTTAGGTAAGAAGCTTAATAATAAATTAGTTTTTGGTTGGTTTGTTGTTTTTTTTTTTTTCATTCAGCTGAAAGGCAACGCAAGCCATAGCTTTATTTACAAAAGGTTAAACATTTCTTTAATTGGATTGCTGGCATTTAAGTGTGCAGCAGAATATTCTTCAGCAGTGTCCCTTTTATTTGTGATTGGAGAAGTGCCTAGAGAAATGCCAAGGGAAGATTTCATTTTAATAAAAAAGAGAAGCTTAAGATCCCTTTGGAGGCTTATGTTACATCTCAAAACTACCATGAACTAATGAATTTAATCTAAAAGGTCCCCAACCACAGGACCGAAGAGAAATTACAAGACTGGCTTAGCTTGACCAAGCTGTGCATGTTAGCAGTTGTATCTCAGTGCTTACATCCTGTAAAGAATACCAACATAGTCATTTGAAATACATTTTAAAATGAGAAATACGGTTGAGCTACAGCATTCTAATGACACTTCTAAAAACCACTCACGTCAGAGGCTTGCAAGCTGAGTAAAAGGAAAAGCTGCTCCTTCCTCCTCCCATGAGTCAATGCTTTGGAAGAGATTGCATGCCAAAAAATTCTGCTGCCTGGAAGAAAAACAGCCCCTTGCTGGCTCATATTGGGGTCAAGCTGAGGACCCCATTCTGCATGGTGCTGGAATCTGAGCACACTCAGCCCTCCTTGGCTGAGTTATTATCTCACAGTTGTTATACGCACAGTATGGAAGTCTCCTGGGAGAGTGGCTAATGTACACTTTGCCTCCCTAGAAAGCAGGGTGGGAATTTATGAGGAAAGAAAATCAGGCCTATAAATTACACAGAGGACCTTTAAATGGAGGTATAAGTTTCATTACTGGAGCATGTTACTGGATGGTCAAAATTAAAAACAGCTTCTAGAAAGCAGATTGCATTTAACTTTCCATTTGGGGGAAGAGAAGAAGAGAAACAATTTCAAACACAACTTGATTAACTGGACAAATTACAAACAATGACACTCACAGTAAGTGAGCAGCGTGCAAGTTATCCACTGTCAGGTACTTCTACTTCAACATCTCATTTTGCTCTCTGAAATGCAGTATTTAGAACATTACCTTAATAATACTGATGCATTTAAGAGACAGAATCCACCTGGAATATATTTTTACTAATGCCTTAGAACGTATGAGTCTGTAATCCTTGTGCAATGGTTGAGTTCCAACGTGCTCCAGCTGCAGAGGCCAAAGGGAGGCGATTAGAACATGAACAAGGAAACTCCTACATCAAGGTAAGATTGCATAACTCTTCTAGCAAAGAGCAGAGCAGCAGCCTTCCCCAGCTAGAAACCATCCTGGAGTCTTGCACTCAAACCTCTAAACTTGTATTGGCCCCTATGTGGGAAGGACCCTCCAGAGATGAGGTTCTGCCCCCCACTTTACCTACTGCCTGAAGTATTTAAAAGAAGATGAAACACAGATCAGAGCATGCCGTCTCTTTTCTCACCAGATCCTCCCACAAACACAAAACAACCCAAGGAAAAATTTCCTGGCTCCCAGCTCTCCAGTGTGGCTCTTCTGTTTCAAGTAGCAGCTCCTAGTGCTGAGATATGACAGCCCCATTTTATGAAAAAGTGAGTAGCACACCTTTGTGGTGCTACAAAAAGATGGAGAAAGGACTATAAATACTCTTAACAACTTAGAAAACAGCAGGCAAATCAAAACAGTCCATGAATGCACTAAATCAATAGTCCACGATGTTTAAGTCACTAATGCAAGTTTTAAGAATTTCCAGTTGCAGCCCTCAGCTTTCCAATTCTATTCTCATCCTCAAAGAGTAGAAGCCTCACCAGCCCCAAAATAAAGACATAAGTTTATTTCCACACAGACCTTCAAACAGAACTGCTGACAGCCAGTTCTTATTGGAATGGAAGAATCCATATTCATACAAAACACATTCTTGTTTGCATTCCAACACGCTGTCCCTTGAGAAACATTGAGAGAAAGGGAAAAAAAATCATTCTTAAAAATTTGGAATGATGACATCTCACTCCAAAACGTCAACTGTTTTAAATCACAGCTACAATGTTTAGAACAGCTTAAGACAAAAGTAAAATGCCTCACTGAATGTTAGTCAAGCATTCTTTAAGCCTCCAAAAAATATATCTTTTTCCTTAATTATTTTTTCTCATTCATTCTAAAGCAACCTTTCTGGTTTCATCTGAAACAAGAGCAAATCTTTAACAAGACGTTTATTCACATAGGGTTTCTTCTCCTGTCCAGCTGTAAATCTACATCCAATGTATGGCAGTGATAGCTTCCCTCTCGTCATGAGAAAAAGTCCTGGCAATGTCAATTTGAGTTTCTTCTGATCTCAAGCCATATTTTTGTCCTTTGAGTTGTGATTTTTTGCCTCTACTCACCACACTCTGCACTGGATTTTTACATTTAATGAGGTTGCAGGCTGCCGTTTTTCACTATTATCCTTAATCAAGTTTTATTGATTACTGGGATACAGCATCAATGGAAAGAACATTACAAACAAATGGAAAAGCTGCCCAGAAGCGACTGGTATGTGTTCTAGCAGAAAACACACTGTGTTAAAAAAAAAAAAATATATATATATATATATCAATATATATATGTATATATATAAAATGATATAAAACATCATTGCCTCTACCATTCAATCCAGTGTACTCCTTGTTGTGCACTCCCTGCAAGACGTTTTGATGACCATGAATTATACTGAATCCCTGTAGTCCTGACACTTGTTGCAATCTGTTTGATGGGGAGAGGCTGAAGGTACGTGTATATGGTCACCAAGGAAGAGCTAGAGGTAGAAGCATCACCCATTCTTTGGTTGGCAAGGGCAGGTAAAAATCCTGCTACCCAAAACTGGCTACCTCTCACTCAGAAAGAAAGCTGCTGAAGCAAAAGATGGTGAAACACAATGGTCACTTACTTTGAAGATATCAAGAACTTAATCATACACAAGTCAGAGGCAGAGAAACCGCCTAAGCCAGGTCCTATCATAGGTAACATGCTTGCAGAAAATTAACAAATAAAAAAAAAAGTGAACAGTTATTCTCATCGTAGGGGATTAAATTAAAATGCATTTACTATTTGATAATAAAATCCATGGGTAGAAAGTAAATTGGCCAAATTTTAAACCCCTCGTGAATGGCAGCATATGTACTATCAAGGTAATGCTAGAACATAAAATAAGAGAATTGTGGAACTTAAGATATGCAATGTAGTTGTGCCCGAGGGACTGAGCTAATTAAAAAATCTCTGCTAGTTCTTAAATGTTCATTATTATTTAGAATGGATGTTTGAATGAAAGCAGGGTGACAGAGGTGACCCATACTGACACGTGCATTTTCATAAAGAGTGTTGAGAAAGGAAATGAGTTCGTTTGCAAGTCAGAATCCCATTAAGCACTGCAATCCATTAAGATACAGGCTCTACCTCATGTTACATTGTCATTCTCCAAACTCTTCCCATCCTTTTATAAGTTGCAATTTCCCAAGACAAAGGAACCAGAAGTCACTCCTACCCTCTCTCTAACACTTTCTGCTCATCTCTTCATTGCTATACATGATTTTGGCATGGGACTCACTGTACCTTGTAAAAAAAAATCCTTCAAAGCAAGCATGGTTGAATTCTTAATTCCCTTATTTCAAAATTCCCAACTGTACTGTGTAAGATTAATGACTAAATATTTTCTGTGAAGAATAAACACCAAACAAAGCATTGCTTGCACGGAGTGGGAAAAGAAATCCTCAATTTCATGTAATTTATGTCTCTGTATGCCATGAAAGAAATGGATCTCTCCCTGTACACCCAAGTAGAGCTGCATGGGCAATTAGCAGTCAACAAAAGGAAAACATAACTCTAAATTTCTCCTTCATGCATTACAGTGATCTGAAAAGGATAATCATATTAATGCAGTTCATCAAGGCCATCATTTGCAGGAGATAAATTAGCCAGGTTTAAACAAATAAACCAACTCTACCACAAACTTTCACCACATGTTGTGTGTATCGAAAAATCTGTGCCGTTATCAGCATCTCCCCCACCTCCTTTTAAGCTTCTGGTTGCTGCTTGGAAGAAAATCCTTTTATTCTATATTGCCTGCAGATGTACATATTCCTTGTCCTTCCTATACTGCTGTGATGTAATGATGTTATCCTGGAGCTCCCCGGTGCCTCCGCAGTGGATGTGATGAATCCAAGTGTTATTAAGAGCGGGGCATTTTCAAGCTGTCCACGCTATGGGAGACAGCAAAGCAGAGCTTAATCAGGCACGGACTTTTCCAGCTGGTAGCACTGGTGCTCAGCACTAGATTGTTTTGTGACATTTCTGTGCCCTTTGTTCGGAGATACTGAGATGGAAGAGTGGTGCTGCAGTGGCACAGCAGCCCAAGGAGGTGGTGGGGTCCCTGGAGGTGCCCAGGAACCACAGGGTTGTGGCACTGAGGGACGTGGTCTGTGGGCACAGTGAGGTGGGTTGATGGTTGCACTTGGTGGTTATTTCCAACTTTAATAATTCTTTATCTTCAGACTGTCAGTTGGCAATACGGTTGCAATGCTCATGTGCTTCTTGCCCAGATTTTTTTGGATTTTTTTAATCCTGCTTTGTTTTTCCAACAACATACCTGTATTGGTATCTTTCTCTTGAACTTGCTTCTTTATGTGTGCGTTAATTGCTAAATTACTATGTGCCATATCCCCTCAGCTGCTCATTAATGTATTTGTAACTATGATATTTTATGGCAATTTAACTGTGGAGATTACAAATAGAAATATCAGCTGAAACCAGAATGATTAGCAAACCAAGATGAATGCTGTGAATTAATCATCATTTCAGACATCACATTAAGGTTTTAAATGCTCATCTTAATATGGCAGATACAAATCACCGAGGCGAGAAGAGTCCTTGCAATTTCTATACCAAATTTCTGTTACCATACCAAATACCAGTCCTTAATCACAAACACACACACTGGAAGGTTTTAACTAACCTTTCAGTCACTCGTACCTTCACAGAATGACCTCCATGTTTTAGCAGATAGTTGCTAAATGGCCACACAACAGTTATTCTGTCAGTTTCCACACTTCAGTTTTTTGGGTGCTGTGTTGAGGAGTGCATTAAAGGCACAGCATGCACTGCAGCCACTTCTGCTACACTTAGACCTGAAAGAATAAAGCTCACTTGTCTGCAAGTCTTGCTGGGGGAGGACATGTTGTACTTTCTGAGTTTATGCAGCATTTGACACAAGGGACAAGTCCTCATTTATTTAAAGAGCCTTGGATGCTAAGAGAGCGTTTTCTTTTGCAAAATAACGGAGAAAGCCCTTTTCATACTAACGTAACAGATGTGTACCCTGACACCCTCTACCGTGATACACAAATACGTTCCTCCTTTGTCCTAAAACAGAAGCAAACACACACACACTCCCCACGTTTTAAATTACACAGCACTGGCTCAGCTAGACAGAAAACGTGCACGGTTACTGCAGACAAAGATTAATCTTTCTTTGATATATTCAATACTTCACACGCTCCACATTATCTGGTGAGTATATATGCCTTGCCTTCAGGAACGTGATGTACTACGCCATACATCATCGTCTCATTTATTGAGTGCACCTCTGTACATGCATTGGCACATCCCTGCCCAGGGTCAGGATGACGTGCCAATCTTCTGCCTTGCTTCTCCCTCCCAGCCCCTGGGCTCTGCTGTGTGCCACCACTGCGTGTTCTGTGCAGCAAGATGCCTCCTCACCCCTCTCCTTTATGGTCCCACACTGCAGATGAGGTTTCCATTTGCCACGTTCACAGGAAGGTGATCGCAGCTTAACCAAGTCTGCTCTGGTTTCAGAGAGATTTTTGGAGCAGAACACACTTCTCCTTCCTACAACAGATCCTTCTTAAGACACCTGCTGTGCCCATAGAATCCTTTGAGTTGGAAGAGACCCTGAAAGGTCATCCTGTCCAACTCCCCTGCAAGGTGATTAGAAATAGGAGAAGGGAAAAACAGTCATATATAAATGCAAACAACTTCTAAGGGCATTAATTCAATTTGTTACGTTGAAGACATGGGCTACTGCAGGGAAACAGCCTGGAGTAATGTCTTGCAGTTCTTTGTTACAAGCAAAGACCAATTTGCTTCATGTCATACAACGGATGGGATGTTCTACCCTCTGGTGTGATTAAAAAGACTCTCTAACCCCATTCGTATCTCTTTCTTCAGTGTACATATAAGAATCGTCGCCTACAGCTGAACTTAAATGGAAGCATGCTGCATAAATATTGATACTTGCTGTGATTAATATTGCTATTTATATTAGCGATGAATTGGGTTCACATAAAAATAATTAGCACAGCATGCCTGGGTATTATTTGCTCCTAATTATATCACAGTTCATTTCGCCAACAGCAATGTGTCACCAAGTCAATAACAACCAATGATTAATGCACAGAAGGTATTACCTTAAAATAATACCCTGTGTTCCAATGAAATACTGTTAAAGAGCTCATGGCTGAGGAGCAACCACAGTCCCTCGTCTGCCCTGAGAGCTCTCCTAGAAAACACCTCACAGAACAGACGGACTCGGGCAATTACATCCCAGTCACACCACCCAGGCAGCAGCATAAATATAACAAACATGTAATAAAGCCAGCAGACAAAACCCTCCCCAGAGTCCGCCTCCTGCATCTGCCCAGCCTCACTCATCTCCCAGCTCCCCTGAGCAAGTCATTCAAGCACTCTTTGCCATCTGGAAAGCCAGGACACTGCGGCTGCTGCTGCAGCACTCACAGGAGATTCTGGTTACTGGGGTTTGTGAAGAAAGCTGAGATTTGGGGACAAACTGAGTCATTACAAGGTCCGTTCTGTGAGATGGCTCTGGCCTGGATCCAGCAAAGCACTTAAGCACACACTAACCCCTCTGAAAAGTACAGCAACTTTTCTGCTAACTCTATCAGATTAAATAATTCCAAAAGAGATTTAAAAAACCAACAGCTTAAAGGTAGGGCAATTCAATACAAGGGTGGATTCCAAGAGAAGAGCAGTTCTAAGATGTTCTCCAAAGCAGCGTTTTATCTTCAGGCTTCAGATGGCACCTGAGACATTTAAACAGACACAAGTGGCCACATATCAAAGTTGGAATCAAAAGCTTCAGGAGGTACAGATTCATATACAGATCACTTTAGGGGAGCAAATACCAAACTTCTTTTTTGCTCATCACTTACCGCTTAGGACAAACTTGGATTTAGCTTCATACTCCTTGCCAGTAGCTGTCAAACACGCAGCCAGCTAACGAACGCTAAATATCCTGCCGTAAGTCACCGCAGTCGGGATTAACACGCTGAGCATCTTCACGGTGTGCTACTGCCCCCGTGTGTAATAAACATTTCTAACAGCAACCCTAGAACGCCTGCACGGCTTTCTTATCGCAGAGCTGGTGCAGCAGAAGAGATGGAATGGCCTCGTTCCCAGCAGCTGGAAACCAAATGAGAAAAGACTGAGACGGGATCTGATTTGTGCTTGAAAATACAAGGGGAGGTTGGAGGCAGATTGATGAAGCCAGGCTCTTCTCGGTGGTGTGTAGTGGTAGGACAAGGAGCAGTGGCCTAAAACTTGAACATAGGAAGTTCCATACAAACGTATGGAAGAACTTCTTTATGATAAGGGTGACAGAGCACTGGAGCAGGCTGACAAGGGAGGTGGTGGAGTCTCCTATGGAGATGGCTCTGGGCAGCCTGGTCTGGTGGTTGGTGACCCTGCACATAGCAGGGGGTTGAAAGGAGATGATCATTGTGGTCCTTCTCAATCCAGGCCATTCTATATGATTCTATACCCAAGATCTGGCTGGCCACCCATCTATGTGACCTATTGTAGGGTTCCTGCCTTAGCAGGAGGATTGGACTCAATAGTCCCTTGAGGTTCCTTCCACGCTTGTGATTCTGTGATCTTGTTGGGATATCTGACTTCTTCTGGACCTGTTAATGACAGGACAGTGCTGTCCCTTCTCATTTACTCCACAACTTCATGTATCTCCAGCAGACATTTGTAACAACCCGGACAAAGCACAGCAAACAACAGATCTTCAGACACTGGAGGTGAGATTCTTCAGGACAGTTCAACTATTATATATAGAATTAAATAACACAAATGCATAAATTTTCAGCAGAGTAACTGAAGTGCTTGTGAACATCTGTCTAAAAGTGTTACTCTCAACACTTAACAAGGTCTATTTGGTAAAAAAATGAGCACACAGCAAAGCCTGGCAGAGCTCAAGAAGTAGATTTTCTAGAGAGCTGGGTACAAACAACCAAAATAAGAGAAAACACACAACTCAACGCAGAAGCAGCAGAAACTCTCCATTCAGATCAATCTCTGTGTAGCAAAGGTTTCTCCCACTGAAAATTAATTTTTGTTTCCTGTCCTGTAGACTTCTCAGAAGCTGCTCAGCCAGTGATCTCAACGTGCAAATAAAGCTGAGAAGTCAAGGGATAATAATAATAATAATGTCAAAGAAAATATTACCAACTCAATCATTTTATTTTTACTTGAAGCAAATGTAATGCTTCTAACTTATTCCCTGGAATGCTGACAATAATGTTGCATAAAAACAATAAAAAAGCTCACTTCGTCATCTTGCCAATGTTGAAATTGAACATTTTGAGATTACTCAAAAACTTATTTTTGAGTATTACTGCACAAAACAAATCCACTGCCTTCTTTTGCACTGAGACCCAGTTTTGTAATCGGCATTTTTTATAAAACAAACAAACAAACAACAACATAATGGCAAAAATTCCCAGCAGCTGTACTTAGTACCTTGAGAAATGAGCTGCACAGCAAGTACTTCCATTTATGAAAAGAAAGATGAAGAGGATTAACTTTGCTTCTCTTACTTCCTAAGCACGTATTTCCCCCAACCAATGTCAGTGGAAGCAGAGCCTCCCCCTCTGCCAACGTGGGACACAGAGGGCTGGCCCCCAGCACTGGCCATGCAAACCCAATGTCAAAAGAATAATTTCCCTTTTTCTGTGTATCACATGGCTCCCATTTCCACAAACCATGCACTAATCTCCCAGGCACCGTCCCATTTCCAATGAGCTGGGAAACAAGTGCAGCATGCAGTTGTTCTCTTCCCCCACGTTGCCAGAATTTAAGAGCATGGGCTGCCATTGCTGGTGCTAGAGTTCTGCTGCTGGGGCTGTAACTCCAACTGAGTGTACTCACCAGATCAAGCCAAGGCAGTCCCAGTGTACTAAGGCAAGTGTTTGACCAACCCCCATGTTCTGGATTTTTCAGGGCACAGAATGAACCATCTCTTATTGCAGATCATAGGGACTCACCTTATTTTGCAGCAGAAGATGGGGACTGAGACATCCCTTGGAAGCATTTGTGATCCCTTTCAAGAAGGCATCAGAGCACCTGTTCCATCTTTAAGTTGCATCCATACCATCCTTGGGCATCTAAGGCCTACACCTAAGGGAGCCACAGAACAACTGAGGAAAGGGAAATTTATTTATCCACGGGCTACAGAGCAACTTGTACCTGGACAGGAAAGCTTCAAGATTACATTGAGAACAAATGAAATCATTGGTCTAATAAAATGAGATCTATCTCATTTCACATCTCATATCTTCAGTTCAAGCCAAAGCGAAAGGTATTTAGCAGACACTGAGTGCTCCAGCATCAGAACTGAGTGAGCCTCCAGACTGGACCCCTAGGAATACCAGGGCAGTTATGAGACCTGAAGCTAACATTATACAAATTCATATCACAGCTATTTTATAGCTACAGCATGCAGCAGGGAGTGCAAGCACTGGACAGGTTACACTAGAAATGGTTGTGAGCCTCCACGCACCTTCCAGATGGCTTTGGCTCACAACAGACCAAGGACCCAGCCCTGGCCCAGCCTCCAGCTGCTTATTCTGAGGGCATAGAAGTGCAGCAAGCAGATACACTGTACAGTTTCAAATAAGAATTTCATCTTCTGGCAATCTTAGATATGCAATGTCTCAGATAGCAATGAGCACGTCTGCGCCTTTTCCAACTAACAGCAATATTCTCCTACATTCCCATCTCACTCCACGGCTCTATCTTTCAAGATGAATTAACCCTTTGGATGCAAGATTAATTTCCCAACGCAAAGTGCACACCTACAGATCATCAAAGTGATAATGAAGAGCAACACGTCTGCCAGAGAGAAGAAGCTGTGTGGCAACATCTGATGGATCGCTGCAGAACATCTCAGGGTATTCGCTCCATTGCCTCCATCCTGCAGGCAGTACAGCAGGAAAGACAGCTGATACATGGTTACCCACAGAATGTATATTAACATGTTCAGGTTTATGAAAATATGCAGGCTAAGCTTTTTCCTTTTTTTTTTTTTTTTTTTTTTTTTTTTTAAGAAGATATTTTCCTCCAACAAAACCGATTTTTAAGTATGGAACAGTCATTTGCCAGGTTTTCAAAGCCATCTGTTTTCAAAGCTTACCTTCCTTGTTGTTTACCACAGGCTGTCTATCTGTTTTAACAACCTCCACTGGGATTTCACATACCTCATTATGCAAAATCACTGCTTATGCATTCACTCCAGCACTTGTCTAACTAATCTGCACTCATAACACCTTCCGTCGAAGATGCAGCATCCCTCTTCAGAGGCTGCAGATCAAAAACAATAGTAGCTGGTGTCATAGCAAGACAAAACATTGCCTCCTGTGTATTACTGTTGTGATACAGGCCTAATCCAAGACTGCTTGGAGCTGCTAAAATATACTAAAAAAAAATGTCCTATCACAAGAGATTTTGTATCCTATGCAAGATAAAAAGCATCTATTTTTAATGCTGAGACTTCTGCTTTTCTTCGTCAAGAGGATTCTGAGCGTTATGGTCTCTTGGGCTCATTCCTGGCAATGTGATGAGCATCCTCAGCCCCCTCTGAAGCTCCCTGTGATTTCCTATCAGGTTTATCCCATGCACCAGGCACGGCCCTACCATCTGATGGAGCTGCCAGGCCTTCCGAACCACTCTGGCCTCTTGTGTCCAGTTTGACTGGGGACCCTTTAACAGCACATCACTGATACAATCCATCACATTAAGAGCATGCTGGGGGAGGCTTTAATTCAGAGCTTATTAACACAATAGACCATAAAGTCTGGTCCCATTGTGGCTGTGTCACAGAGCATCCTCAGGTAGCTGAAAAAACAGAGAGAGAAAAGGAAAGAAAATATATCCTTTATCGGCACATTAGATCCACTGTCTTCTTCAAATAATCACAAGAATCAAAATTTATGAAGATTATTTTCACATAATTCAAGTATTACTTCATCTTCCTGGAAAATATTGCTACCATTTCTATTTGTCTGTATATTCTAAAGTTTGAAAGCCAAACATAGAATTTGCTACTCTTAGATCTTTAAAGTCTTACAACAGCAATGACACTGCTATAGAGATTTAGCACAAACTCCAAAAGACAAAGTGACTTTAAATTATGTTTATTTTTTGTGAGGGAGCGAAGAGAACTCCTATTGAGCAAAGCACAAGAGGCCGAAGCAAGAGAAAATAGTGAAATGTCATGGTTATGATTTTGGAGAGAAAAAATAGAATACATTAGTTCTGTAAGAGGCTTTTCATCTATGAAACTGGAGGCATTTTCATATCACTATCCCATTTCACACCTGAGAAAAGAGAGATCAGATGTGAAGGAAGGGGATGAGGAAGAACCTTTCCAAAATAAAACACTCATCTTGGATGCACCTGGACCACGTGCAGCAGCACAGGGGCATGGTGAGAAGCTGCCTGCTGAGGCGGCCGCTGGCAGCAAACAGGGGCAGCAGCTCTCCAGGGTGTGGGACAGGCTGGGATTTTACCTAGAGCTGCATCCTGCAGGGCCCAGGCAGCACTGCCACAAATCTGTCAACACCTCCAATCAGCCTCACTCCCTCTGAAACCAAAGCAGCTTTTTTGTGGAGCTCATGGAGCGAGGCTCCAGGAGAGAATTATCTGCAATGTCCACACTCATATCTTATGTCACTGCAGAAACAAACCCTGAATCAGCACATGTATTTCACTGCATCTTTGTTTTCCTTTGACACAAAGCAGGAATCGTCCTATCCACTCCCTGCTGCAAAACATCCTGTGGTTAAATATGCTGTTATTTAGAACACTGAATACCTGGCCTGCCGTGTACACCTAAGGAACGTGGCAGGGCCACAGCTGTGATTGAACATCAGCATGCCCTAACATCAGGAGACCGCAGGTAAGGGATGGGATTATGCTGGTGTAGGGACTGGATAAATGGGAAATAAAGAGCAGGGTTTGCACAAAGTTGTCCAAATGATTTATATAAATGCCAGCTACCAACAGGATTAGATTAACTTTCAACTTCAGTGAATGCTGATTTCTTTGGAACCAAACCCTCTGCTTCTAGAATCTGCTGGAAATAGCAGCCTCTCTAGCCAAGATGCCTCACAATTACAATGCTTAAGAATAGTGGTTGGGTTGCCCGAGGACAAAACCCCATTAGTTTAGATTATAGGTCAGATAGCTAGAACAGACATGTTGGATGTTTGGTTTTAGACTAATACTCTCATCAAGAACAGTTCTATTCTTTGCTGCACAGCTGGTTTTCAAACCAGCACAGAGCAGAGAAACCATATTAGCACTGTTCTTAAATACCCCTTTCTAGCTCACTCATGATGTAATTTAGAAAGCTGTTATAACAGGGATCAGAACTACATTAAACACAATGGAAATCAAGCTGTGGGAGACAAACATATAAAACAAACACTTTACTAAAAGGAATGAAGCATTTGGTATAGGGATCCTGAGTTCAGCACTGCCAGCTGCTTCCTGGGACTGCTGATGGAACAGTAGCCACCACAACACCAGCCTGGATGCACTGCCCTTATTGCTCACCTTCACATCAGGATGGATTCTGCTTCATTAACACTTGAAATTAGCATGACTTCTATTTCATCACCACTTTTCTGAGAGTTTAAATTCTTTAGGATGAGGACCACTTCTTCCTTTCTCCCAGGTCTGCACTCTGTGGGGCTGGAAGGATGGCTCCTGGCTACTGCTGAGATAATCAGAGGAGACAGACTGCTTAGAAATTACTGCCAGACTGCAAGTGCA
This sequence comes from Meleagris gallopavo, assembly GCF_905368555.1. NCBI lineage: Eukaryota > Metazoa > Chordata > Aves > Galliformes > Phasianidae > Meleagris > Meleagris gallopavo. The sequence goes on from NC_139424.1 coordinate 2,350,910, forward strand.
GACAGTATGCAAGAGGTACTTCATATACACTCATAAATGGAAAGATAGTTCTCTGCAGCTTTTAATCATTTCCAAGCAGGGCAATCTTCAGTATACTAGTTTTAAAATCTTCATTAACTAATCTAATGGTAAAGATGAAGCTATAAAGCACAGTTATCAAGCAGAATCCAAGAGTTCAGATCACAGATGAGCTTTAGAACCAAATCTGACAGCAACTGTTATGAAGAAACCAGATAAAACATATTGCTCCTCTGTGGTTTTATCTTTGGGGGGTTCTTTTGGCTCCCAGGACCACAAGGTTGAATACTAACAGCCTCACTGTCCCACTCTCTACATCCCTGAAGTCAGCCAGAAGAGCTCCCACCACCATTTGCATTTGTTGGTGAGTTCATGGAGATGAGCCATCAGCATGAGTAGGAAGCATCAGTGACTCACTGGACAAATCTTGCAGCAAAGGGGTACCACACATTTGATGTGCTTATTTCTAGGATAATAAACACTGTGCTTTCCTAACAGCCCTCCTGGTGTCAGAAATCTGGCAATAAAACTCATCTTGTGAAATGCTCATATTTAAATCTTGACATTGTTGATTAGAGATGTGGGTTTAGATTAATGTTTTTGCACCAGTTGACTTCTAGAAATGAGTGGTCTGAAACTGTTAGCATCAGTGATTGGTTTATTGTATAGCTTAAACCTGGATTTTGCAGCAAAGCTGCAGAGAATTTAATTGACTCCTTTTAAAGGCTTGACTCTCAGCTACAACATCAATATTAGAAGAGGAAACGTTGTTTCTAATTTAACTTAATTTTTAAAGAACATGTTTCTGTAACCCTAGGTATGTAATATCTTTTTATTTTAATTGAAAAACATCTCTTTTAAGTGATAAAGTAGGCTAATATGAAAGCTGATATTCAGTTAACCAATAATTTCAAAGTAAACAGATCCTTTATGCATAAATAGAGGCCATCAGTCAGCTTTGGTCTAATTCCTCTGAACTCAAAAAAAAATTAACCCAAAAAGAAAGTAACTAGAAAACATTTTATGCAGATTTGAATAGGGGTCTTTGTGTAAGCAAAGAGCGAGACAGTCGCTGTCATCATGAACCATGCTACTGGTACATGGTGTTCTTTTGATTTCAGAGACTTTGGGCATATTTATGATTTAAAAAAAGAAAAAAAAAATATTCTACCCTGGGATTGGAAGCTCTGTGTTAGCTGACTTCAATTAAAATATTTAAGCTTGGGTTTTAAATCATGCTAGCAGCTTGAGCTCAGATTCCTTGCTTCGAAGGTCCCATGCGGATATGTAATGCACCATGATAAAGAACAGGAGAGCAAAATCAGAACATCTGTGATTTAAAAGGCACATTGCAACCATTTTAAAACCAATTATCTCTTCTCAAAATACTAAAGAAGGGAGAAAACCACTCACTCTAAATCTTCACTGGACTCCATCCAGAGCCGTTAATCCAGGAAATCAAAACATGAGTGCTGTCCTTTTTTCAAATCCTCAACTTCTTAAGTTTGATTTCTCCTTGCTACATCCTTTGTGTTAAGATGGGATCAGATCCTTAAAACAGATATTTGATGAACATAACATGAAGTGATTTCACATCAGGTTTTGATGAAAAATACCAGACTAACGTTTTCTATGCCTTAAGAAGACAGGGAATTACTGTCTTCCTCAGATCCAATTTTCTCTCCTTTATTAACAATCACCTTTAAATAAGGTAACCATAGCAATGCTTTTCAACCTTGATATCTTTTGTTCTGTTTGCTTCAAGACCAAGTCACAACATTGTTTTCATCAACAACTCTTACGACAATTTCAATGCTAAAACATTATTTTAAAGTATGGTATGAGAGAGAGCTTTATCTTTAAAACAGAAGGCACAGTGTCTGTGCAAGCACAATGTTCTCACCTCAGCTTTAGACCTGGTTCAAACTCTTCAAAATATCTCTTCAGTCTGCTGCCATACAACTGTTCCTCCCCTGCAGGCGACATGCTGTTTAGTCATGTGAATAACTACACCACCATCTAGCTTATCACTGAATTGTAAATTCACAGAATCATTAAGGTTGAAAAGACTACTAAGATCTCCAACAGTCAACCCACTCCCACTATGCCCACTTGCCCACATCCCTCAGTGCAGCATCTCCATGGTTCTGGAACGTTTCCAGAGATGGTGACCCCACCACCTCCCTGGGCCACTGCATCATCCCTCATTCTGAGAGGAAATGTTTCCCAGTATTCAACCTGAACCTCCCCTGCTACGACTGGAAGCCATCACCTCTCATCCTATTGCTGTTACCTGGGAGAGGAATCTGACCCATACCATGCCACAGTCTGTTATCAGGGAGTTGTAGAGTGTGAAATGAAACCATTGTCTTTGTGAACTGCTTATGAACGTGTATTATCTTATAATTAAACACATGTAGACCAGGACCTGAAAATCATTTATAATAGTATCAAGTCTTGTCCTTCAGACCAGTCACTTCCTTTGGCCACAGGAGTTTTCCATACGCTTAGAGGCCTCCTCTCTAATCAGATTACTCATCACAGTAATCTAAAATCCACTATACTAGTAGGCTTGTAAAGGCTTTTTACAGGTTTTGGATCAAACTGCTGCACTGGCAGCAAAACCCCTATGACATATCTGACAGCCTGGACAAAATTTTCCTGTCATTCTTCCAAATGAAGAGACATCCAATGGCTCTTTCCAAAGGGATTTGTTTCTCTCTCATCCAAGTAAGATGCTTACTACTGCGTAGGCTTCACAAAACACTTTGCTAAGGCAACTAGCTCTTGCCAGTTGAGACCTCAGTGTTTAATCATAATACAGAATCATCTACAATACATATGGGCTGCTACTACATTTTGTAATTGCATGCAAAACACAGAACTTGGCAACTGCAACACTTGTGTTTATTTTGCCTTTTTCCCCGCAATGTCCCTATTTCTCTCCTACATGTCACATTTTTTCCTCCAAGCAAGATTGCTAAGTACATTTAATACTGGCAATTCTCCAGGATTGTTTTGTTGTTGTTTGGTTGGGGTTTTTTTGTTTTTAATAAATTGGATTTTCTGCTGCTGTAGCCTATTTCTCTCATCTCCCTCCCTCTGGCAATAGCAATGGCAAGTGGAAAGCTGAGACACCAAAGCCGGTTTCCTGAGGCAAAGCTCAATGCCAGCCATTGTTCTAGCAGCACTACCTGCTCAACAGCATTTGCATTCAGTGCCTCTGAATGTTTTTCATCCCTCCAGGATGACAGCTTTGAACAACAACCCACTCACCATACTCAAACCCCCAAAAGCTCTCCACTGCTGCAGCAGGAATTTAATCACCAAACTCAAAGGTACAACTCTCAGCGAATGACTGCATCTACATACCAGCCTCCCCTGTGTGAATCAGCTTCCCACCATCTCTCCCTTTTACCTTCTGTTGAAAAATCTGGAGGATCTTATTTGTACAGTGGTGATGCTTCACCTCTCTGACCGGTCAAAATCTGGTTCCCTCTAAAAAACAGTAAGAAGGAAAGGAAAGTAAAACAATCAGACTGCAGACTTAGCTCTGCCTGTTCCCTGCCTCTCTGGAGGACCTGACTAGCACTGCTCTTTCTGTATCCTGTATAGCTTCTCTAGGTTTCTGTGCGGATGGGAAAATATTCTCCCACTTTAGATCTCTTGCAAGGCTCAATGCTAAATGATGGCCTGCAAGCTTGCTTTGGACTGAGGGAAAACAAAGACAAGGGAAAAAAAACTGTCTTGACTTTGAGAATAACATGGAGAGCACAGGGTGCTGGCAAATGTCACCAACTGAGCTGAGTGGCCTGAGGCCACCCTCTGACACTTGGTTTCGACTTTTGCCAGGCCTGCTGCAAAGAAGATCAAGTGAAACTTCTCAAAAATCTGGGCTCCTGCACAAATGTTGTGGATTAAGCCTGGGTTGAAAGGAAGGGAGACGTACAACCCTTGTCTCTCAGGTCTTATCACAAGGAAGGTAAAACAAGATGCCCAATACAGGTACAAGGATCACAGAAAGAAACTCAGAGTATTTTGCATCCAAGGAGGATTTGTAAGGTATTTCACTCATGGCTCCTAGCAAAGAAGGCAGTGAGAGAAACAGAAGGCTGCACATGCAGCCCACCCCTGGGCAGAGACCTCAGACTGTCTCATTAAGGAACTCCTAAAGCACAGCATCTCCTTCACCTGCAACCTGGGGTGTTTCAATCTACTGAAAATATTTTATTATTCTCATGTTTCATATTATTCTCTGAATTTTTCTCTAGCCTATCCAAACTGCCAGTGGGAAAAAATGTACTTCCTTCTGTAATAATGTATATGGCTATTCATATATTTTAAGAGGAGAGCAATCAAAGCATTAATTAAGACTAAACTTCCAACATTTTGCTCATTCTCGTGTGTAGGTACACTTGTATGCTCATTACCTGTCTAATATAAATAAGATCCCGTTGTTACGTCTTTCTTCTTCCCTAAACAGATTACCCAAATATTTCCTAGAGATTAAAAACCAATATAAATCCCATATCACACATGGTGGTTAGTAGTACAGTGGGAGTAAAATTCACACGGGTGTATCTGGGTCAACATTTTGACTTCCCAGCTAAGTTCACCTTAATTAGCGTGCAACAAACAGCATGTCCCACACTACAGGGATTTAAAACGATAGAGAGCTATGTTGTGCCAAGTTGATTTAAGTATATTCTATTTACTTTTGAAAATGAGTATTTTAGTCTATTTAACACCAGAGGGGGTAATGCAGTTTTTAATTAATTTACTGTTTTGGTTTTTTTAATGTCAAGAAAACAAATGGAGCAATATAAAAACAACAGCACAACGGCTAACATGGGGGTCTATAATCTAACCATAAAAGGAGCCTTTTCAAAGCACTTGCAAAGTTCCAGCCACATGATTCCCATTAACTGTAATGAGCACTGGACAGATAAATTCACACATGTTGCTTTGAAGATTCATACTAAATTGGCTTCATCTTTGTTAGCACTAAAGGAATAATGATACTCCACAATATGAAAGAGAAATCTTTCAATTTGCCCCCTGCAATTTTCTTCATTATCCACAGAATTCTCCAGTAGCTGGTCAGACTACAGATTCCTAATCATTCCAATTTTACAGACAGTTAAAAATATTAGCTATAGCAGAACGGTCAAACTCTGCAGAATACAGTGCTAAAATATTCCTTTTTTTTTTTTTTAAGAAAAAACAACAAAAATAACACGGGCCTAGCTAGTTGTGCTCTGAAGTCATATCAAAGGCCTGTAGAACAGCACAGGCAGAAAGCTGCTGCTGTAGAAGCCAATCCATAATACCTTGCCAAATCTTTAATTGCTAAGCATGTACATTTGGCTTGATCTTGTGCTGCTTTGAAGTAAAGATATTAGCATCAATTAATCCCGAAATGACCTCAAGTTATGGGCTTTGGGAAAAAAAAATGAGAAACAGAAAGTTGTGTGAGAAGAATGGGAGCTGTTTGGATTGAGTACTCATGGCAGAAGCAAACCAGCTTCTGTAAATGCAACCTCCACTCCTCCTTCCCACCATTTTCATCCCAAAGAGTTCAATGCTTTTCAGTTATTCACAGTTACAGTTATGAAGAGGATGCATCATTGTTAACACTCAGATATTCATATGAAGAAATCTATGTGCTAGCATGACCAAGATTGGGAAAAAAATCCCCAATCCCCCAACAATATTTGTGACAACGTGAGTCAAAAATCAAAGCTGCAACAACATGCAAATTTTACACCACTCCAAAGAGACAGGCAAACAAACCACCTGAATACCATAAAGAATAAATTATTGAATACCTTTCACTTCTGCTGCTGCTATTGCTGAAACTACTGGCTCTGTCCCTCTGCGTAACATTTTCTGTTAATGGCTTCAGGGATTCTCAGGTGCTCCTTTTTTGGGGGGTAATGACACCTTCAAGAGAAAAAGGCTTTGTATTTTAAAACCAGCAGTAAAACTGACTACGTATGGAGCTTCACAGTGTACCCAAACCCCTGAAAGGTGAAAGGCCCACTCCTTGCACACCAGCTGCAACCACCTCTGTTCTCATGCACTACAGCTAAGGCAGGCAGGAGTAGGAATAATTGCTTACTTAAGCTTTTTACTTGCTTTCCTACATGCATTCTCCATAGTTTGACATTTTTTGTCTTCTCACGTGATGACATTTTTGTGCTATTCCTTCTGATACAACAAGAGTAAATGCTACTGAATCAGACTCACATTTCCTCTGAATCAAAAGAGTACTGAACTACTTCGAGTTATCTCTATGTCAGCACATTCCCCTGAGGGCAATACTGTCTTTTTCCCTTGTCAGTTAATTTGTTCATTGCAACACAAGTTTATTGAAAGCACTCTGAGTCTTAATTAGTGCTCTTCAGTTGCTGTTTCCCATAGCTGTTTTGTCTCAGTTTCAAATGCTGTGGAGCAGAATTAACAAGAAATTTCATTATAGTAGCAGCTTAAACACAAAGCATTATGGATATCTGCAGTAACGTACTTGTATCTAACTTCAAGTCCTACAATTTAAATATTTACAGCTGAAAATAAAGTCATCCTTCAATTGCACATTCATAGACAACAATTCTTGATGGCCCCATAAGGCCAGACACGTTTCAGTTTATTATTCAGTGATGGCAGGTGAGATCAATAGCCCAACTGAAGTTCATTTCCACCAACGCATGCAGCATGGGCAACAAACAGGAGGAGCTAGAAGCTGGTGTGCAACAGGAAAATTATGACATAGTCACCATTAGCAAAATGTGGTAGAATCACAGTCACATCTAAAGTGCTGCAATGGGTGGCTATAAGCACTTCGGAAGGGTCAGGCAAGGAAGGAGAGGCAGTGGGGTAGCTCTGAATGTTATGGAGGGTTTTGATGTAGTGTTGCAAATGATAAGATTGAGTCCTTCTGGGTAAGGATCAGGGGGAGGGTCAACAAGGCTGACATCCTGCTGGGAATCTGTTATAGATCACCCAATTAGGATGAAGAGGCAGATGAAGTATTCTACAAGGAGCTGGCAGGGGAGAAGACTGCAGTGGCTGAACAGGGAATTTCTGCTGAGACTCAGGAAAAAAAAAAAAGAGTTTATGATCTTTGGAAGAAGGGATGGGCAACTCAAGGAGAATAGAAGGATGTTGCTAAGATATGTAGAAAGAGAATTAGAAAGGCAAAAGCCCAGCTAGAACTTAATCTGGCCACCACTGTAAAAAATTAAAAATATATATGTTTTTACAGTCATATTAACAACAAAAGGAGGGCCAAGGAGAATCTCCATCTTTGATTGGATGCAGCAGGGAACGTTGCCTCCAAGGATGAGGAAAAGGCTGAGGTACTCATTTATCTTTAACAGTCAGACCACAGTTATCCTCAGGGTAATCTACCTCCTGACCTGGAAGTCTGGAATGAGAAGCGGAATAAATCCATCCTTATTCAGGAGGAAACAGCAACCTGCTACTTCTCCAAGACTACGGTAAATCTAGGGGGGCAGATGGGATCCACCCAAGGTACTGAGGAAGCTGGTGGAAGTGCTTGCCAGGCCACCTTTCCATCATCCATCAGAGAGCCTGGTCAACTGGGGAGATCCCAGGCAACTGGAGACTTGCTGATGTGACACCCACCTACAAGAAGGGTCAGGAGGAGGATCAAGGGAACTGCAGGCCTGTCAGCCTTGACCTCGGTATCAGGGAAGGTTACAGAGCAGATCATCTTCAGTGTGATCACACAGCATGCGTGCCATATCCTGCTTCAGTCCTCATTCTGAAAAGTGGAACAAGCTCAGTCTTCCAGCTGCAGCTCGCAAGTCAAACTACCTGATCTTCCTGCTATCATCCCCTGAGGCTGCTTTGGTATTATTTCTTTTTTTTTGAATGCAGGGGACCAGATTTATCATAATTTTCCAGGCATAGATAAGATTGTGCCCAATCATGTTTGTGATATGTAAAACTCACTGTAGAATTGTTTTGGTTTTCCTTACAGTTACTTCAAGATTACAAGCTTTGTGTTAAAAGAATGGAATTCTAATTACTAGCCCCTAATTACTCACTTGAATATTTTACTAATAAATTTAGTAGTCTATAATTTCAATCCATTAAACTACCCACCACTTCTACTATGATATTGTGTTCCTTTGCTCTGTTTGATAGAGCTCCCCAACACCACATCATCAGTAACATTAATAAATTTAAATTGACTCTTATTGTAATTAAAGTTAGTCACTCATTGTTTTGTGGGCACTTCAGCCTGACCTCCTCCCAGCCCAATATTTCCCTTACCATCACAAAATGGGGTTGATTTTCAGCTGCTTCCTTGTACTAGCTTCCAGCTGAACTAATAATTTCCCACACGGCTCTGTAGCTAATGAAACCCAGATTAGATCTTAGAGATTCCAAAATCCCTTCACAGTTCAGAAAACGACACCAGAAAGACCTTACGGTTCGTGTTATTTTGTTTATTTTAATGATGTGCTTTGTTTTATGTTAGAAGAAAGCAGCCTTTCGTGTTTCTTTGCTCTTGCTCTGACTGAGAGCTCCCTCCTTAACGAATCCTGGGTCTGCAGGTGAGGAAGTCCTGGTGTGAGGTGGAGATCATTCAAGCACTTTTTCCACTGGACAAAAAGTTCTACGTTCTGCTGCTCTTGGACAAAAGCTGCCACGTTGCAATGACAACAAAACAAACAAACAAACGCGTTTTTAGAGGAATAGGGCAACCCTGAATCCCAGTGAGGGATCATAGATGGATAGAGTGAAACGACCATTGCCTACTCTCTGAAATGCTGGCAGCTGCAAGCAAAAAGGCCTCTCCTGGATCAGAGAAATCAACGTGACCTCAGAATACTGAAAAACCTGACGCTGACCATTCCCACCTCCTCACACTGAATTCCTATCTGTATCCATGGAGGGGGGAATACCAATTATTTGGGGTTCTGTATCCATGGAGGGGGGAATACCAATTATTTGGGGTTGTTAAAATACTGGGCTAACTTGCCTGTCTTGAGACAGCCAAACAATAATGGAAGAGCAGAGACTTCGCTCTTGGAACCCAAAACATGGCTAAGGATCCCACTAAGCCAACACTTATGCAATAAAGATACATTAAGAATAATTTCAAGCAATTTCAAAAGCAATGTAAAAGGAATTTATCTTAGCCTAATAAAAGCACATAACCCTTGAAATGCTTTCAAATAGCTCTATGTTTCAATGTTTTAAAACAACTGTATGAAACCTAATGCAAACAAAATCAGACAGGAGCTGATATGAAAGCTCCTCTGACTACATCTTCTGTTCTCATAGAAGATGTTTCAACCTCAAAAGAGTGGGTGCCAGCTCAACACTCCCTATGGTAGAGTGACACAGAATTTCAGTTGTGTGGCTTAACACACCAGATAATTTTTTTTTTTTAAGATTTGTGAATTATTTTGCATGTACAGTTATGCAATTCCTATTAATTTTAATACGGTGCTGAGGAAATACGTAGTTTACCAATCACATCATCATCAAAAAGCTCCTTTCCCCAAGCACAAATTTAGTAAATCATACCTGTAATTTAATTCTTAATCAAGAGGCCCTTGAGTCTGACTCCCGAGGCTCACTTTATGGATTTTGTTATGCATGGTATGAAAATGAAGCAGAAATTCTGCACTTTGATCTGCTCTCAGTTCATGTCCCTATCTTCTGCCTTTCCAACATTATGAAGATAAAGAAAAAAAAAAAAACAACTATTTTGTATTCATTTTTTCAGTCATTTAAGAAATTAATTTTCAATAGAAAACACTGTCTACAAGAAGGATACAAATACCATAAATGGTTCCAAGCTGAGCAACCTCTTTGTTTCTAATGTTCTGCATCCAGACTTGAAAACAGGATAGGGCAATAAATTTTGGCTTTCCATGTAAAACTAGAGATGACAGCTACGTCTGGAAAAAACAGGGGTGGTAGGCCTACTTGGAGGGGAAAATAAACCACCAAAAAAACAACACACAATGGCAATTTGTTAAATGAAAAATTACCTGTACACATGAATTGGAGTCTGTGAACCATTTCAGTTATTCCAGCTTCTGAAAATGAAAATTAATTCATTTAGCCATTGCATAAAATAAATATTTTTTCTACTTGATTCAAAGTTATGATGTACTGAACAAACATACAGACGCATTTATTTATGTTCTGAGGGTAAGCTGGGAAATCGGTGGAAAACAAACCAAGTGACTTCTTTCCTCCCAAGGATTCCTTCAAAAATAAGACCTAACGAGTCCTGTTTGATGAAACAGGTTGGTACAAAGGAAAAAAATTCAAGTATTACTGCCAAAGCGTCCTGCAAAACTGGTTGTTCCGACTGCAGATACTGCAGTTTGGAAATCAGAATCCTGATGGTAGCATTCTATAGTAAAATCTGGTTTTGGTAATAATCTATAAAGTGGAACAATCAGCCTGGTAACAGAACTTGTTTCTATGACCTAAATACACAGAAGAAAAATTTAAAGTAATAAACAGGGATGTGTGTCTCACATGCCTAAAATGATAACAGCACGTGTGACAGCACAACATTATGAGAACATTTATTATGGTTAAAAAAATGTTCCGCCACAAACCTAGATCAGTGAATTTATGAGCAGAACGAGCTTTGCATAACTAACCATGGGTGAAACCTTCTCAGTTTGATGTTTCCTTAATCTGAAGACAATGCACCAACATAAATTAGGTAAATAGAAAGGGCAAGACATCCTCTTGAATGAGCGTTTTATCTGAGCAAGCAACTTATTTTGCATAAGGATTATTCAATAAATAATTAAAGATAAAACATTTTGTTTTCCAATTGGCATAGATGCTGGAAATAGTCCCACATAAATAACCTTTCCAAGGGGCAACATGAATAAAAGCCTAATCAGTACTCTAGCTGTGCAGAGTACAAAGTGAACATTATAATACAATCAATAATCCCAAGTTAAAGAGATGATGGCTACACAGCCAGACTCGGTGGGATATAGATTTCAGGTTACAAATCAACAAGGATATAATAACTCACCACAGCTGCAGAGTGTTCCTTGGAGGCCTGCTTGCAAGCTCATTCACCACCCAGGGATATTCTCAGGGGCAGATCAAAACCACTGAAGGATGATTCTTTACGTGGCTGTGCTCTGGTAAGTGTATTATAAATATCAGCACGTGAAGTGAACCTGGATAATTCCATCACTGCAGCAGTGAGCTTTGCCAACCTCACCCAGCAATCCTTTTCCTCAACAAGTGACCTGACTAACGTGAGAGTACACGCATTATTCTCCATAAGGATACATATAAGGTGCCCATGAGCAATGAATGAAACCTATGGACTTGACCAGGACCTGACTGCATGTGAAATTCAATCATCAAACTTCATGAAGTACTGTTTGGGCACATTTGATTCACGTATTACTGTTCCTTCAAGTGATAAAGCAATCAAATCTCCTCAAATATTTGTAAAACTTGTGGAAATCTTCCAGAGCTTAATGTACATTTCAGTTCTTCCTGCAGGCATAAAAAGCTTTTGCATTGAAGACTCTGGAGCGCCAGCTGCCTACACCAGGATGAAGAGCCTCTACCCCTGCAGATGTGTAAAAACACTCCTCCTGATTAGACATGTCTCAGCACAGTGCATACTCAGCCACCCATCTTTATTCTTATGGTAAAATTTTTATTGCGTTTTGTCCTATGTCAAGTCTCTGGAGTCTAGACAGAGCTGGAATCTCGTCTGTTTCATGCAGCTTTTGTTGAACCGTTAACCGAAATTCTGCAGAGCAAAACTCTTTCAACACTGCACACCTGCATGTCTTGATTTCCATTTTCTCCCTGGGCCACGTTTTCTGCAGCTGCTGCTCCTAACTCAGAGCCATTTTAGACTCCATTTCTGCAGACCCCATTCCCTGCAGCTTTGACCAAAGCATCTGTCTGGGCATGAATCCAAAGACCTCCAATACTTCTCCTGTACACTTTCATAGACATGGTAAGCCCTTGGAAGGCAGCTAGCCACTGTTCATATCTGGATCATAGACCTCTCTCCCGATAATCTTTCTCTCCCTAAAATGAGAAGAAGTGGTGGGCTTCATTTAAATTGCACACTGAGTACAACAGTTAGTGCTTCTGCACCAGCAAGTGAGATGTAAGTCGTGGGATATTCTTAAGAAATGCAAAATAAAGAGCATTAATGGACAGGAAAACAATGCAAAAAATAACAGGAGACTTGGTCTCATGCTAAGGTCAAGAAGAAAAGACTTCTGCTGCCTGGAATTTTCACTGTAAGTATCGACTCGTACAGATTTGTGCAGGTCCTTATGAATTTAACTAAAAGTCAGTGCTACATAAATCACTTGCACATGAGACATAAAGAACACACTTTCCAGTATATTTCTTCTGATTTGCAGTCACATCTCATTTCATAATCTGCATTATAGATTTTTTAAAAGATTATTCTCTTGCGATTGAAGATGGCAGTTGTGGTATCTGTATTATCCAGACCACCTCAAGCAAGTTGAAACAATTACCACCAGAACAATATGGGTGCTTGTGGCCATCCAGAAACTTTCCAGCAAAACACATTCCACCAGACAAAACAAATCAAATTCATCAAAACATCTTAGTTGATTAATTTGGCCAAAATTCTAATGGAAAACAGGCAGCTTTCCATTGGAAAACTACTTCATTTCCTCATAGCTCCTCTGCAGACAACCCAGCAGGCCATGGAAATACAGGGATAAAGAAACCCTGTCTCCTAAATTCACAGACTAGCACATTCATAAGCCAAGTTTGCAAGGTCAAACTGCCTTGAATTTTGAACATCACAGCTTCTGAAGTCTCCAGTTCCTTAGAAGCCTTCTAGCAGTAAGCAAATCTGACCCCACACCTTCTGGTTTCTAAGCTGGAAGGCAACAAGCTGTGTTTGCAATAGAAAGTCAGTAGCTGTTGGCTTATTACGAAATGGTTGAGCACCTTCTAGACGAAGAACTGCGTGGTAGTAAGTCTGCTGGTCACTGTGCATCCAGCCTCACATACACGTGCCTGTTTCTCTGGGCTGCACACCAGCATGCAGACATCAGAGCCTCAGCCTCACCATAAAGACCACTGCCAAATCACATCTGTTACATGAAAGCTGAAAGTTTCTTCTATACCAAACAAATTAAAATCAAGGAAGGAAAGAATTTTATCCTCCTTTCAGATGCTGGAAAGACAAAGCTTTCTTGTTATTCTTGTATTTCACAACAATCCTCCCCAAGTCCTTGGACAGTACATAAGCTTAAACTGGCACAGATTGTAGTACGTACTCCTACAAATGAGAACATTCCCAGCAAATGATTATACATACTCTGAGAGCAAACTATAACCAGATACAGAAAGGTGGGCTGAACCAACCTTCCTTCACATGTGAATTCATTTCCAACGACTGGAATTTCTGCATGAAAAACAAAGTACATCTTTCCTTTCGGAGAAGGAAAAGATGCATTGAAATTACAAACTTTTAGCCACTGCACTTCCATTAACTGGTTTATTTTTTTCACAGAAAATTTAACTGATTGGAACACATCTGTCTCCTATCACGTCAATATTTTGAAAATATTTATAATTACCAATTTCACATAAGCATAGCAATGCGGTGAGTTCAGTCCTGGAACACATTTATCATTGCTCAGCACAGACCTCTGCAGAGGTCTCCTTCTCCACCAGGACACAGTGGAAGAGAATCAGCATGGTGTCCCAGCTGGGCACACCAGCCCTGCTCACTGCACCAACACACTGCTCCAGGATCTGCACTGGTCCTTCTGGACAAGTGTTCTGTGCTATACAGCCTGCTTTGTGCTAGTACTGAACAGCTGGATGCACACAAATCTTTATACTGCTAGTTTGCTGATATTCTTGCTGTGCTTTGATCTAAAAGCTGACCTGGAAAGGATGACAAAGAAACAAAACTTGGGAGAAAAAGGTAAATTTACAACTCCAGAGCTGACTTCAATTTATTTAAGCGCAGAATACCGTAAGGATAGGACTGATCCCTGGTCTAGCAATAGAGCACACATTTGAGCTTGATTGCTAATCTGCACACTGACTTCCCTTCAGTATGGTTGTTACCTTCATTTATGTTAACTCTTCTAATTTCACACATCTGTTCCTAATTCGGATTCACTTAGTAATCAATATTTATTGAGCATTCTCACTGCCTAATATCCTAACTTCCTCTTTGTACTATCCCCATACAAACACTGCACACCTCCCAAACAGACTTTACATATAAACTGTTCCATTCTCCACTTCTGACTTATAAAGACGGTAATTTATCAGTGTTTGAGCAATACTCCAACAACAGGTCAACAGAACCACCAAGCCTCAGAAGACCATTCAAAAGCAGAATGCAGGAGTTGTTCAAATGTTTTTTCCAGTTCTGTGGCCCAAATCTGCCAAATGAAAACTATTTCTTGCACAGGAAGTAATTAAAGAAAACAATCAATGCTTACAATCAATTCGACCATACCTTTTTGTCTGTGTTGGTGACATCCTATGGGAAGCTTCTTACGCTGCGTGCTGTCTGATGCTGCACCATGTGAACAGCTGCATGGGAGCTGTGGGACAGTTTACCAGAGAAAAGGAGTCTGAATGTTTGAGAAGGTGTTACGGGCTCCTATCATTCATCCTCCTGTGCAGCACAGCCTCCCAGTCCTACAATAGGGGAGCTGCTGGATAACAGCAGAGCCCATGCTTACCCCATGCTCTGATCACAGCCGGAGTCAGTGCTCTTAAGAGACATCTGAGAAGAAATCTTTTCCCTCCTATCTTCTCTCTGTCTAGACACTCAAGTGCTGAATCCCACATCCTTAACTCATGGGCTCAAATGCATGGACTACTGCTTGTAAGATTATCAAAATAAATAAATAAATCACAGCTTCCCCACCGATATCAGATCAGAATACAACCTCTAAAATTAGCTAAGAAGGACAAAATAACTGAGCTGGTTGAGTCAATCTGCCCTGTGCTCCAGCTGATGAATATAAGCTACTTTGAAAAATTAAAAAGCTATTAGGCTATTGAGAATAGTTTTGAACAATAACCTCTGGATGTATTACTTGCATGTTTAACAATCAGCTGGTAGAAGCATGAGTACTGATACAGGCTGCCTGAAAATTCAATAACTGGAGATAATGGTCAATTTCTGCAATATTATTGTGTAATTAGAGAATTCTACTTTAGCTGAAATCCATTTAAGTGAGCAACGTATATTGTAAGAACAGATTAAGAACACGCTACATAGGGCCAGGAATCCTTATTATGTGTAGGCAATTAAAAAAGCCATCTCTGATTTATCACCTCCACCTCTTTATTGTATTTTCTTCTCCATCAACGCAAAACAGTGGCAAAAACTGAAATCAATTAAAAAAAAAAAAAAAGAAGGGGGGAATTATTAACCATCGCAGCATAAAAAAAATAAGACAGCTACCATAAACCAGTCATGGAAGAATGCACAAATAGGCTCACTAGGAAGAAGAGCAAATCGTATCCCCTCTCTGGAAAGCTGCACCCAAAGAGGATGCTTTGCTGTGGTTTATGGACAGCCAGTATGCAAAGGCTTACGGTTAAAATCTCATAGAACCAGCCCTGCGTGTCCATGTTTATGTGCAAGAACAAGTGTCCAAGGTTCAAACAAGAGCCCCTGGAAGAGGCTCTTGTCTCAAGGCCTTTATCTGATTTTAAGCACTGCAACAGTCAGACTGAGTAAGGAAAACATACTCAGCTCCAGGAAATGCAGTGAAATCAGACTGCTGCCTAGAGCTCCTGGTAAGGAGGTTTCTTGAGAACAAAGGGCAACTGCACCAACAACCAAGAGGAGGCCAGAAAAATCTCTGAAAACTGATAGAATAAAGCCCATAGGAAACAGTAATTGAACAATCAGCTCTGTGGCACGTAAGGCTACACTTTTGTATCTCACTAATTTACCTTACCTTCAAAATCAGTGGGCATGAGATTTCCTCTAGCAGTAAGAAACTGTTTGCCACGAGACACAATGGCATTATTTCATCTTGAGGGGGAAATATTACCTCGTGTGTTGTTAATAATGGGAAATACACAAAGTTCTCTTGTGCTGTCAAGAGTGTGTTATTCCTTTTAGTTTGATGCATCAAAGGAAAAAACATTTTGAAAGTTCAGTGCTGAATTAATGACTACTGATGAACTTTCGGAAACACCTGTGGTTAAGACATGATCATGGCTATGCCACTTCCAATGGCAACGCCTCTCAGCTATTTTCTTTTAATTTTCCTTTCTTCCTTAACTACCATACAGTTAACAAGAGCAAAGTTGGATTTTCAGGTATTTGCAAAGTTTCCTCAATAGTCTTTGATTTCTATCTGGACTGAAACTTCACGTATTCTGAATAATGGAAACAACGTTCAAAGAATACTTTTACCTTCAGCATTATACTTGCTTAATGGTCCTTTACTCATGATTTTGTGCATTAATTTCACATAAGGGTCTCCTTTTGGGTGGGAGGGGGAAAAGAAAGTGTTTTAACATTTAAAGCAAAGCTAAATAATACTATACTGCTGGGAAATTTTCAAAGCCACATTAAAAGAGGATCATATGAAAAAGAGGCATCCGTTACAAAAACACTACATGGCTCCTCTGTGCTCTACGATTTTGTTAAGGTATCCTTTTAATCCAGTCATTTCTAGCACCTCTCCCCAGTAACAACATGAAATCTGGCTTAATATTGCGGATTAAATGTTATTTTCTCCTCTAACTGATGGATTGAGTTTGGCAGATCTTGACTCTTGCATCAGTTCTACAGAAGCCACTCCATGCTGTGAAGAAAGTGGTAAGGATTATAGGGGAAACCTATAACAAGAAACAAAACACGTGTCTGTTTCCTTGGTGAACCACAGCTGCAATAGGATGTCTGTCTTTAGCAGGGATGGGGCAGAGGGATACAGGCTTCAGGAAACGTTAACATTTGCACACAAGCAAAGAACTCCCATGGGTGTTTCCAAAAGATGATACCTTAGCCTCTAGATGTGCATTTGAGCACTTCCAGCATTTGCTTCGTTGTGACAAACATCGTGCACAGGAATCTCTTCCCTTACCCACCACCCACAAGGGAGCCTACAAACCAAAGTGTCACTTTAAGGTTCAAAAGTAGAGAGTGAGATTCTTACCCTGACATTTCAATTTCCTCCTGGTGGAACACTGAGAACAGTCCAGCTCTATTTTCGTGCTACCCACACTTCTCTTGAGGACTTTCCAACCAAACTTATGAAACAGTGCTCAAGCTAAGTCCATCTTTTCCCCAAATCACGGCAGCTAAGGAGAAAGAAATTTTGAGGAACCCGTAATAGAAGCACTCTGAAATAAGAAATATAATATCATGACAGTTCAAAAAAAACCCATCCCATTTCAACTGCTGATCACATTGAAGTTTATCCAATTCTCTATCTGTCCTGCTGTTTCTTTCTTTCCAAGGACTTCTATGGGTCACATAAGACTTCAGGAAGGTGTCATTACCACTGTGTTACATCAGTCATCCCAAAGCACAGAGATGAGGTCAAGTCAGGGCTGTGAACCTATCTCATATGTTTTTCTCCAGTGCTGCAGCTTCACCACCCCTTGGACCACAAAGACTGAGTGGCACAAGAATAACAAGTACTGTGTGCTGACTGCAGATGTAGCCCTGAGCAAGAAATAGCAGCCTAATTTGCACTGCACCGAGGTATTGCAGCTCCATCCCTCCTCTCCTTGTGCAAGCAGGCAGTTTGTCCCAGCAGCTCCCAAGCACTAGGCAGAATCAAGACCACAAACTCCTATAATCCAATGGGAAACTGTAAGTTACCTAATAAATCACCTGGATGTTTATAACTCTGTAAAGAATTGTACAGATCTGTCTACTGGTGAACATTAGGCCCCTAATGCTGGCTTAAAAAGGAGGTTCCTTACAGGACCACACACACATCAAGCCAGGATACAGGACTAAAAGCCTCTAAAAGACTTACAGATTTATTCTCCTGAAGTACACTTCAGGAGTTTTTGTTCCTTTAAAACCCAAAGATCAGACCACCTAACATCTTTTCTCAAATACTGTGCTCCAGAGAACAGAAACTTCTAGGTTAACTACATTCAGAATTGATTCCTCTGCCTTTTCCACGCATGGATGCTCTCATGCTCATGTGTTTAATACACATATTAATTTTTAAATAGATTGCTTATAACTAATCACATCAAGTGGCATTTGTGCAACGTAAATATTTGCTTTGTTCCTCCAACACTCTTTCAATTACACTGAAAATTTCAGAGAAATAAAATTACAGCAGGTTGAATATTGAAAGCGGGTGGAGGGGGAAGAGCTAGAAACTGTAAGCTTCAAAGGGAATTCTACGCTTTGATTTCAGTTTGCATATTCCAAATGCTCACATTTTGCTGCACAGATGTCAAACCAGGAGGTAGTTAATAAAGCAGGTTCCTTTAAGATTAAAAAAAAAAAATGCATTTTAAATGATCAAATCAAACCATATTCCAAGCGCGACAGAAGTAAATGACGTATTATTAGTTCTTCCCTGAACCTCACTGAACCATCTCTCTCTATCATAGCAGGGGTCTGTCAGCTATGCAGGTCTTTGCCAAAAATAAAGAAAGAATGGCAACATTCCCCATCTGCTGGTGAGTCCAATCGAAGGAAAGAGAAAACACTGATTTTATTTAGCTCTGTTCCAGTTATTGTCAGGCGATACAAACAGTCATCATGACACGCAGACAGATTTATTCATGTACCCAGCAAGCCAGGCCAGGCATAATAAAGAGATTGCACACAGTTTGGAATGCAGGCAACTTGGAATTGCTTTTCTTAAAACCTAAAGCACGGGAAGTATTGGGTAGGAGATTTAGGTGTCATACAATCAGAAATATATTTGGTTCTAAAACATGACACACGGCACACTTAGTGAATAAGGATGACTGTGTAACAGGCCTGCATTTCTCTCCTTGCCAAAAGAAAAGCTTGGAACAGCACAGAGCACATGGCACTTTAATCTTAGAATAGAGAGACTGGCACGAGCCATACCTGACAGAGCATGAAGGAAAAAATAAATAGGAGCTTCGTAAATATCTGTCCCTTTGAAAGACAGCTCCCCATAAGGCACCACTACTGGACTGAAGCCTCTCTGGAATGGGAAAGGCTCTCAATAGTAAGATAGAAGGGTCAGCAGGAGGATCAGGAGCTCTGTTGGCTTCTGGGGTTCTCCTGCTTCTTGCTGACATTATCTGCCCTACCAGACAGAGGTCTGGGAGCCAACTCAGAGCAACAGCAATGCCTTTGCCCTAAGAGCACACACCATCACATCAGCCAATTCTGCTTCAGCATTTCCCTCCACTATTCCATGTCTATTTGTGTCCAGCTGTTGTCCACTTTCTGGTAACTATTTGGGAATAGGACCATCTGCCTACTCCTGGGTGGCAGAGGTGATGTACAGACACAGATATAAGACAGCCCTGAATCGCAGGTAGGATCCTAAGGCACAACCTACATAACAGCTCAGGATAAAAAATAACCCACTTCTGCAATCTCAGGCTGTCACATTCAAAGTCAGTCACCTCCAATGTTCTGTGCTCATCTCAGCAGCTCCAGCAGCACTCCCAGTCTGTTTTGTTCTGTATTCTTGCTACTTCATAAAGAAACCTTCAGGTACAGCTGGATATTACAGCTTCTGAGGGAGAAAATATTAGTTTAAGAAGAGACTTGCAATAAAGATTTCTCTTGTTTTGTTTTTCACCCAAGTCAGAAGAAGCCCAGACTTGTACTGGCATGATGATAACCTGTGCCATGGATGCAGGGACAAACAGAAGCAGGAGCCTCTTGTACCCCCAAGGAAACAAACCAATCTCTGGCCTTGATGTGATGGTGATTGAATTCAGTTCAAAGAAACCTTGTGTGGCACAGGAGGATGAGATGCCCAGACACTGCACAGCAAGGAAGACAGCGAGGTTCTGCATGGGGAGCAATCAAATGGATAAGAAATGCTGATACTCAGACAAATGTCATTTCCATTTCACCCAGCATTCCCTAACTTACACTGCCTCTACTTCACTCAGTAACACATCAGTCTCCTCACTCCTTACTACACACAGTCCTCTGCCCTCAGTCACCTGTCTCTTCTATTTAGCTTTTGAATGCTCTTATTCAGTACAGCAAGTGAGCTGACAATAATACAGAATCATAAAATCATAGAATTGTTTGAGTTGGAAGAGACCTTTAAAGGCCCTCTTGTTCAACTCCCCTGCACTGCACAGGGGCACCCACAGCTCCATCAGGTGCTCAGAGCCCCATCCAGCCCAAATCTGGGTGTCCGCAGGGATGGGGCACTACCACCTCTTTGGGAACCTGTTCCACTGCCTCACATTTTTATCATAAAAAAAAAACTTTTCCTTATTCTCAATCTAAATTTTCCCCCTTTAAGTTTAAAATCATTTCCCCTTATTGCTATCACAACAGACCTCACTAAAGAGTCTATCCCCTCCTTTCTCATAGCCCCCCTTTAGATGCTCTCTGATGCCTTCTCTTCTCCAAACTGAACAGCCTGAACTCTATCAGCCCAAATCTCACATCTGAAATAAGAACTGCTCAAAATGAAATACCATTATAAAGCCTGCTGTTGCAGATGTTCAGATTAAGCCATAATCCCACGAGCATCCTAAAGCCTGGTCTCAGTTATCAATAAAAAAACAGACAAAAATAACAAAAGAAATTCAGTAAGTCATACATATCCAGGAAAAAACTAATTTCTAGAATCAATTAAATAAAACTTTTATCAAAAGAAAGCATTAGTAATAGTGCATCAAGATGTGTTGGCTGAAGTTAGCAAGTTTTCTCTGAGTGAGTCCATAACAATTAGGTGAAGTGTCTGGACAGATCTAATGCAAGTAATAATAATTGCAGAAAGCAACAGGACCAAATGCCATTTAATAGGGCTGCAGCTGGAGCACTACAAAGGTCAGAGGGCTACACACCTCTTACATTTCCCTGATCCAGCCAGGCAGTGCACAGGATGAACTCATTCTCTCGTCAACCACAGCAACCAAGGAATCTGCCACTGGTTTTTCACCAGCAGTAGAAGACAGAACAGCGCTGTCTCAGCACAATGCTGACCTCAGGTGGGCAACAGGGAATAAATTGGTACAGAGGTCAGAGCTGGTGTGAGGTCAAAGAGAAGCTGAGGGGCAGGGTAAGCCTTCAGGAAAAACTTGGAGCACTAGGACAACAGGAATGCCCATCCTCCTTAAACACGTGCCTGGAGTCTGATCAAGATGGCAAGAGATGGAAACATCTTCAACGCATTAAAGCAGCAGAAGCTCTCTGCTTGCTGTAGTCACGATGTGCAATGGGTCCAAGCAGTGGGATCTGTTTGTTGCGATAACTGAGGCATCGTAATGGTTTCAAAAATGAAAGCCTGGTTTAAGCTGAAATAAAAAGGAAGCTACACCAGGTATTATTACAATGTAGAGAAAGCCTGGAGGGCTGATTTAGATGGGCATATTCTTGAGATGCAATATAAAAAAGCAAGTAAGATGTTTGTGTCGTGCAATATACCTGGATTTCATTTGAAATTACTACCCAAGGCAGAACTGTGTAACATCAAGGTTTTGATTTTAGCAGCCAACATATCTAACCACAGTCTTCATGGAAATGGGAGATCCTTAGGTCTCAACTTTGTGTTATTTGAAATAAAAACATACAGTCATAGAGATAGCAGTCAGGAGAGATCAGAACTCAGAGCCTCCTGAGTCCAGGGCATTCCTGTTCAGGCTGGAGGATATTTATACTTCTCAAACAAGTAATGGATCCGAGAGGGGAAATAGCTTGAAAAATCTGATAGGTTTAAGAGCTCTGCATTTCCAGAAGAATGAACTTCACCTTAATTTCACATTCTTAGGAATTATCTTTCCAAGCAGCTAAGTAATGACTCTATCTATCTGAATACAGTTCAATCTACTAAAAACCCTGCAGAATACCCAAACATACTTGGAACAGGAAAGGGAAATGCAGTTATCCGAAATTCTCCATTCATTCAGAGCACAAGGCTGCTGAAACCTGGTCATAAATGTCTCTCACCAGTGCTCACAAGATGGTGCACTAATCCATGCCAAAAATTCAGAAGCTTTATCATATACAATTCTTTCCGACTGACAAAGTATTCCACAGAGCTGTATTTCAATTCTGATTCCATATGTCACTTCAATTTCTGATCAGAGCTTGAACATAAAAAAAATTATAGCCTGCCCCAATGGACCAATAAAAAAGGATCATTTCTTTTTCATATCAACATTTATTAGTCTCAATCATTCTAGAAATATAATCATTATAGTCCCTTTTACTGAGAACAGCTATTCCCCCCCACGCACTCATCCTGGGGCTCCTCTGTGCAGATGCTTTCTCGTTTTACTTCTGAGGGTGGCAGGTTGTTCCACAGCACAATTTGCCAGCATGCATAACCAAAAGAAAAACGTTCAGCCTGGAGAAAAGAAGGAGGCAGGGTGAGCTCATTGCAGCCTTTCAGTACCTAAAGGGAGCTTACAAACAGGAGGGGAATCAACTCTTTGAAAGGGTTGATAACTGCAGGACAAGGGGAAGTGGTTATAAGTTGAGGGAGGGAAGATTTAGGTTGGATGTCAGGGGGAAGTTCTTTACTATGAGAGTGGTGAGGTGCTGGAACAGCTGCACAGAGAGGCTGTGGATGCCCCGTCCATCTCTGGAGGTGTTCAAGGCCAGATTGGATGGGGCCCTGGGCAGCCTGGGCTGGTATTAAATGTGGAGGTTGGTAGCCCTGCATGTGGCAGGGGGTTGGAGATTCATGATCCTCAAGGTCCCTTCCAAACCGGGCCATTCTGTGATTCTGTGTAATTTTAAGGCATTTGTTTTGGTTTATATTTTTTCCCCTCTTCCTATTCCCAATATCCTCACTCTTTGATATTGCCACTATTTCCCAGACAGTATTAATTTTGACTAAAAAGTCAAAAGGCTGAGGAAGCCTCAGGTCAGAAGGCATGGCTCCGTGCATTTCACAAGCCTTTGGTTCTCCTCGTTTTGGGCCAGCTGTGCCTAGCATTACAGCACTGCTCACAGCTGGCTCCAGCACACATTCCAGAAGCATACAAGGCCTTCGTTGGAGGCCATCAATACTTGGAGTAATCTCTGCTTTCAGAATCACTGATCACATCTGCTTTAAACTCTTCTCAAAGAAATTGATCCATCCTTCCTACTGAAAACCCAAGATAGACAGGATGTTGTTGTTGAAAAGACTTTTACAAATCCCATCAATATTGGAACAAAACCAGAAAAAACAAGGCAGCTTTATTGATTTACACATCAAAATAACATCTGCTTTTTGTGCATGTGCAGTCTCTCATGAGCGATAATTGAACATTTAAGGAGAATCTAATATTGAACATATAAGCACCATCCATTTTACCAGTTCTCCCCCTCTTCATAACAGCTACAAAAATTTAAAGATAAAACCTGCCATTAATGTAGAATGATGTAAAAATCACTGCCTGGACTGAAACACGCGGTGCAAACTGTAACTGAGCTTGTTAACTAGACATCATTTAAATCAAACCAGGGGCCTCTGTGCCTGGAGACAGGACTGAAAAGTGGATGTGAACAAGATTTCTTCACAGCATTATGACATTGAAAGTCTTATTCTCATTAAAAACACTTGGCACGATTCTATTGTTTCTATTGAACCATTTGGTCACTACCACTCAAAACTGGTGCCCTTGTAACTTAAGCCACCTCAGAGCAAAAGAATTTTATCTCAGCAGAGATTAGTCCCTCTACTGCATGAAATGGAACAAACAAAACAAAATGCATTTCCCACTTTTCAAGGACAACTTTCCAATATCATGCTTTGGAGCAGAAACATTTAAGGTTCATACGCAAGCTACATCTAAGTTTTCATACAAAGTGAAACTCAGACAACTTAACTGCACAGTTTTGCTTCACACATCGCTGTTATCTCTAGAATTCACGCCCTCTGTGTGAAGTATGAGCTAGAAAGTACAGCAAAACAACACCTCCCCCATAAACCTGGAAGAGATTTTGAAGACTGGAATATACTGTGTATGCTACATACATCACTCCAACAGCCACAAACATTAAACTCTCTCTCTATGAGTGCCTGAACAGAGGTTGTGGCAAGCTGGGGTTGGCCTCTGCTGTCAGGTAATAGTGATAGGTGAGAGGTAACAGTTTTACATTGCTCCAGGGGACGTTCAGGTTGGATATTAGGAACAATTTCTTCTCCAAAGAGTGGTGATGCAGTGGCACAGCTGCCCAGGGAGGTGGTGGAGTCACTGACCCTGGAGGTGTTCAAGAACCGTGGAGATGTGGCACTGAGGGATGTGGTCAGTGATATGGTGAGGGTGGGTTGATGGTGGGACCTATTAATCTTAGAGATCTCTTCCAACCCTAATGATTCTACAACCAACTGCCAGAAGAATAGAAAATGACAGAAGTCCTACTAGTGGTGCTCTAGGCCTTGCTCTGTCACAGTACAATTTCAGCTATAGTTTCCCCACTCAAAGGAAGGCTCTGCTCTGCACAGTGCTGTCTGATCCAGAGCCCCAGGTTTCAGCACTGCCCAGTTTGTAGCAAGGATGACACAGAACTGATACAGGGCCCACAGCCTGCTCATGCCCTGGGTCTGCTGGGTGAGGAAGGAAACTCCATGCCCATGGGATGGAGACAGTGGCTGTCAGCTTCCCCAGCCAAAAATATTTCATGGAAAGACCATCACCACAGGGTCCTGGTTCAATATTAATTTACCTTGCCTTGAGTAGGAGATCAGCACGGCTCCTCCAGTGTGAAATAGAGTACTTGGATACTGTCACTGTCCCAACAGCTTCCCAGTCATCCCCCTGTAAACCACTTTGTCTGGTGAGGGCTGTACACACAGACAACTCCTCTCTCTGCATTCAGAGGAGCAGCATTTAGTTTCCCAGCAGTTCTTCATTGTCACTGCACAACAGGTGCTCCCACATCACTGCACACACTGCAGTTGGGCCAGAAGAACTGCTGCCCAGCGGATGGCTGTAATGCACTGTAATGCATCTGCAGCAAACAAGATTACAAGGAAATTGCAGGGTTTGCATTTCTGTGAAGGTTTGTGAACAGGCCAATGTGCACGGTTTGTTTTTAAAAGAATCCACAAGATAAAGACCTCTACCTGGTGACTCCTGATGTCCTCTCGGGAGCCTGTGGTCAGAAATTTCTGACTCTCATTGCTGCATTGCCACTCTTCAATCAGGGAATTGCTGCCCCTGGCTTCAGTGGTGGTAGTCAGTGCTGAGGAGCTAAGTTCTCTTTTGAAACCGCACTCTTTAGGGATGACCAGCAAAATGCAGCGTAAGGTGACAAAAGGAAACAAGCTGCTGGCTGTATTTAAATGTGTGCATACACATGCATGCATGCAGTTCTCATATACGCACTCTGCAAGTGCACTTTCCTTCCAGATCAGTCTTACTTAAACCATCTGCATTCTAATCTTAGACACTAACTTACAGGAGAGCATTTGAATACTTTCAGGACAGTATTTGAACTCACATCTTCACGGTTCACCAAAAGTCCCCGGCGACTTTAAATTCAATTTATTTTCTGAAGTTAATCCTTAGCCAGCAGGAAGACAATGCAGGTAACACTGCTAAAGCCTCCTCTCCAAGAAAGGAGGAGAAGGAAACACGGACAAGAAATGAAAACACATCTGGGGTCCGTCTGGCCCTTCAGTTTCCCTGTGAAGGCTGCGGAGAGCTCAGTGCCTCCTACGCAGCCTGGCAGAGGCATGATCTCTGCTGGCTCTGCAGCCTCTAGTAGCTTTTCTCACTGACTTAAGTCATTCAGAAGCAAGAGCAGTGCTGTCAGATGCAAGTTTACTTACTCAGCCAACAAATTGTTCCTTCCTGACAGATGTTTCTGTTTAAAGCCACTAGGAAACGTATGGATCATTCTACCTCATCAGTCTCAAGAGCCAGCCTAGCAATTCCAAGAGCCAGAAATTTGCCGGGAACAAATGAAAAACTTAATTAAATCAGTGGACAAAATTTGGATCAGGATTAGAGAATCTGGCATGACAATGGGATTAGACTATTAATGAGACACAACAAGGTTTGCCTGTTTATCATTTTACCATCAGTTTTCACAGTACAAAAAGGCAGTACTGGTAAATCAGCATGAAAAATGCAGACATAAAAACATCATGGTTTCACTTTAGCATGTGCTCCCTTTTGATGCCAAGTTCACAGAACCAGTGTGTTTATTCTTAGAGAAAAACCACCACAATAGAGAAAGGAATTAAGAATTGGAGGCAAAGCAATGGGAACAAAAATAATAACAAAGTCCTTGGAGTCAGACACTGGTAGCTGCAGGTGTACCAGAAGGTTGAAGAGTGAATAATTGCAAACAGTTTGGAGCTATTCACGTGGAAAAGCTAGCACAGACAAACAGCTGGGCAGTCTTTGCAATGACATCATCATCTTCGCCTTCTGTTCCAAACGAATATAAAAATGCTTAAGTATGAGACTGGAAAAAAAAAACAACACAAAACATTGTTGC
This sequence comes from Meleagris gallopavo, assembly GCF_905368555.1. Lineage (NCBI taxonomy): Eukaryota > Metazoa > Chordata > Aves > Galliformes > Phasianidae > Meleagris > Meleagris gallopavo. The sequence continues at coordinate 2,377,554 of NC_139424.1, forward strand.
TTCTCTGTGTTGAGACATTGTGGGTCTGAACAGGGTGTAAGGGAGGGAGACAAAAGATGGCTGAATTTACTGAATCTTCATCTTGTACCAAGCTAGCAATGACAACAGGGCTCAACGCCACACACCAAGGCTGGATGAACTGAGTTCATCTCCTCCCTGTTGGCTGCCTTTGCACAGCTCTGCTCTGCCTACTCTCATTTAGACCATCCAGAAAATGCAAGGCCCTCCAGAGTTCTACCTTCCTATTTCTGTTCAGATACTCTGCACCATCACCTTCTGCTGCCAGGTCTGTTAAGCCAAGCTTAGAAGCAAACTCAGCAAATGTGCTCCTTCAGCAGAAGCCATCCCTGCATCTTGCTATCCACCTGCTTACTTTCTCTCCTGTCAGAACTGAAGCCACTGGAGTCTGCCTGGATGAAACTCATTGCTTCTGAACACTCCCCCTGCCTCCCCGAGGAACAAGGATGCAGATGATGCACTGCATACTTACCACATCACAAAGCAATTGAGTTCCATCCCATTGCAAGACCAACTTAGCTTTACTAAAGAAGTTGTCATCACCTTATTTCAAACACCAGCTGTGGAGGCCTGCTCAGATACATCAACGTGGCTTTAAGGAAAAGAAATTAAATGACAGTGCATGGCAGAAGAATTTTACAGACTGTGACATGCTGAGCTATGTCTGTACAGCACCTGCAGGAGAAATCAATAACTCCCATGTGCTGGCTCACTGCTCGTTGCCTACCAGGCATCTCTTGCTCGGTATTTCAACAGCAAAGTGAAATCTAAAGCAACTTTATCTGAATGCAGACTACACCAAGAGTGGGCAGGTGCTTGAATGGGCTGCCCAGGGAGGCGGTGAGGTCACCATCCCTGGAGGTGTTCAAGAAACATATAGATGTTATATTACAGGACATGGTTTAGTGGGGAAATATTGATAGTAGGTGAAGGTTGGACTGAGTGATCTTGGAGTTCTTTCCCAACCTTGGTGATTCCATGGCTCTATGGTCTATTACCACTAACTAAACTGAAACACCAGTCTAAGTAATTAACTAATGATACTCTATACAGTATAAACACTTCTGGGGTCATTTATTATGTGGAAGCAACTTGCAGTAAGAGGCAAAAACAGCATAAGGCACTGCAGCTTGGATTGCCTGCACTTAAAAGCTTGCTTCAGTACAGAGCTGATGTCAAGTAAATGAGCGTGCACGTACCACCCCAAGGTGTAGCTGCCTCATGGGACCAACATTTGCATTTTAACGCAGCTGCCAGCTCAGGAAGGCTTCAGCTGGAGAATTCTGATGGAACAGCAATGAGGCAGAGACGAAAGATGAGGATTTTTCCCTCAAATTGCTCCATCGCATCGTCAACTTTAAATGCAGTAGTAGTTTCAATTAAAGATAAAGGACTTATGTTAACGTCTCTGTCAGTGTTGACAGCAATAAAAGGAAACGCTGCAGCACCAATACAAGTACACTTACTCCTAAGTACACTGTTTAATCCTTCCATACATGTTTCAAAAATAATAATTCTTTGTCAAATTAAGTATGGCTTTTTGATACAATTAGCTTCTTGCCTGGAGCTCTGGTGGTCCTGATATGAAAGGAATGTAGATAAGCATCAGTTCTGGTTTAAGTTTTCCATTCAAAAAAGGAAATAGAAAAAAATAAATCCTGCCTCTCAAATTCATCATCTCATGAATCCTATTAGCAAGAGATATTCTGAGATCGTTACAAGGCACCAGCATCTTTCCTTTCTTCAGTGACTTTTGATATTTTACATCGTCGTGAGAATTGAGTAGGGTCATTGTCAGCCCTAGCACCTATAAATACCACTTTAATTAATCTCCTTTCAACTGAACACTGGCTTTTTAAAAAATTTCCTTGCTTTTCCTTTATTTTCCCCCCACTGTAAGAGGTTTGCACATAATGAACAGCAGAAACGAGGGAAATAATGACAGAAGAGCAGCTCTTACACAGTAATAATTAAAAGTGTCCTCCAGGTCCATTGCAATGGCAACGTTCCAACAGTCCAACTGAAAAGCAAAGAATCCTGTGGGCACCAGAAGCACTGAACAACCAGGGTTGTTGTGTTGTGTGGGCACACATGGCTTCCGCAGGGCCAAGTCAAACTAGGAATACGTGCAGATAAAGAACTTCTGCAGAGCTCAAACACTCCAATTACATCCCAACACCAAAGTTCAGTATTTTAATTTCAAGATAACAACAAGCATCTCACACCAGCACAGTTCTACATCCCACGTATTCGCCCTCTGCACTGTGATAAATGCCACAGACTGAATTTAGATGCTTTTGATGTGTAGTGCACAAATATCTTCCTCATTAAGAGAAAAGTGTTTATAGTCATTGTAATTAATGAGGGCAAAACCTGTGAAGAAAGGCTTCTCTGGTTAACAGCTTAAATGTGACAATTTCAGCAGCCACACATGTACTCAGTATGGTTCAATTTCCCCCACAGATGTGTTTCTGATCCTAGGTAGGCAAAGCAGCTCATTTGTCCTAATTCTGAACCAGTGCATGCTAGTCTCCTTCAATCTCAATTAGCTAGTAGGAAATTTATTTAGAAACCTGACAGGAACTATTTGGGGGATTAATGATCACTGATTTATGAATATTGAGTAGCATTTCAATAATCCAAGCAGAGTAATCACTTGTAGCTGAAGCCAGTTCTCCCAACCATTATAGTCTGTAGCAATCACTCAAAGGCAGTTAAGTGATTCTGATTTATGACCTTAACCTACAGGGCCCAGTACATTTGCTCTATCAGTGTGTAAATTCTAAGAACGCAATTCCCTGCACCTCTAGAGAGCCAATTTAAGTCAACATTATGCATGAGCTGAGCATGCTTGAATTCTCAGATCTCTTATTTCACTCATTAAATTTGCACTGAACATCTTGCAATTAAAATTTCATATAGATTTTTTCTTATGATTGACATTTGGCCTTGGCAAAATGAGTTTAAATTTTGTTTCTCTAAAGATTTAGAAAGAGATAGATTGCTCTAGACATTGTTTTCTGCAAGATGATGATGATGGAGCACTAATGCTTTTATTAGCATTTTGAAAAGCCTTCCTTTATGCTGAAAGGCTGTAAGTAATAAGTGAAAGCAATTCAGTAACCAAAGCCAAAGCCACAGCTAGTACAGCAGAATCAAAAACGCTGCTGCACAAAATTTTCTTGTGACCCTCTCCTGTTTTTAGGCCAATGTCTTTAACTGGGGTGGAACAAATTGGGCCTTCCAGTACAAACTAATATGTGCTCATCTGCAGTGACTAAACAGCCGTTCTGCTACAGAATTTTGAAAATAAGCCTAGGACAACTAAAAAGAGTAGAAAAGTACTCCAATGGTTTTGAGTTTGGATTGACTCAAACACAAGATTTGTTGTGCAAACGTCAGGCAACTCATTTATTTCATCTCATGCTCCATCCCCAGGGTAATGAGTTCAAAGGAAGAACAAGAGCATCCTTCTGTGACCTCATGTACTTGCTGTTTACAGCAGAAACGGTTCAGATCCCAGAAACAGTCCCTGCATCAAGGAGCTCACAGCATAAGGATGGACAAACAAGAGAGAGCAAGCAAGGAATTCATGCCTGAATTCACTAATGGCTTAACAGATCTGCAGTAGCATACAAGCCCATGAACAGGATGTGCCACACAGTGCAACTGAAGGAAGTACAAGGTCTTTTTGTACAAATGTAGCTCATAACACAATAAGACATCAATTTCACATAGGACTTGGTGCACCACTGGCATGTCAATACTAAATAACCATATGCAAACTGTAGTAGACATAAATATTGATTTTAAGGCTTAAGAAGCAAGTTGAGGAAAATGTTTCAAAAACCAAAGGAGCTGACTGAGGAACCATCCCCAGGCCTGGAAAAAAAAGAATGCACAGTCATAATACCCATCTAACTCCACTGCTCATAGCAGTGATGGCAGTAGCACAGGAGATGATGTTTCAGCTATTTCTCAACCTGATGCCATAAGATCATCCGCATCTGTACATGCACTCACAGCTAAAGCACAGCCCAAATGCTTCCATACTGACAATCCATGTGATAAGAGAAGATAGCCCCCATCTCACATCACGGGAAAATTTAAGGCACTTCAGATTGCCATCCAAGCATAAAGAAGGATGGATAATCCCAATATCCGTACCACTTCCAGTTTAACCACTCTTCATCCTACCCAGCTGTGAGCACAGTATTTGCTTTTTAGCAAATTATCAGCAAAGGAAATACATAAAAAATTATCTCAGTATGGGAACAGATCAATAGAATACCTAAATTCTATTATGGAGCTAAAGGAAAAATCCTGTGTACTAGTCCTGGAGAATATCAATCTTGCAGCAGTACCCAAGGCATGTTTTACTGCAGAATAGTAAAGCCTTTACGGTCACAGCATAATTACACCAGCATACCGGTATTTTAATATCATCTCTCTGAAATGAAATTTTGTTTCCATGTCCAGTCAATAATTCTGTCTCATCTCAGTGATGAATAGAGCTTAGTGAGTAATTTGTTATGAATAATTTATTCACTGCATTTCACCTTTCATCTCCCTTTGAACATTTCGTGAAATTCTGCAATGTATTTGTTACACAAAATTATTCACGAATAACTTGTGCTTGCAGACCGTGTGTTGACAGTTCACTGGAAATACTCAAGTTGATTTGCTACTTGGTTACACTTTGGAGGTGCTCTACCTGCTCCATCACCCATTGGGCTGGCTTTAAGCAAGCTACAATCCCAGTTGTTCAGACAGCTGCAACCCACGTTCAGTCTCAAACACTGACTGCACATTATGCACCATTTACTTCTCTTTCAGCACCTAGGAAGGATCCAGGAGTGTTCAGCACCCCACTGTCCTCAGTTTGAAGTCTGGACAGAAGAATTTAGGATCTCAGTAGGCAAGAGAGCAGAGTTATCGCTGCATTCTTCTACAGACAGAAATTTTAGGCAGGAAAACCAGTATAATTTCACCAAGTTCTGACTAAGAGTCTGTAGTGGAGATACAACCATCACCCTAAAAATACAATTGGCTTTGCACACTAACAGCTGGGCTGTAAAGCAGAGTGTGCCTCCATGGCACGTCCATTCATGTGGCTGGCAATTTGCTTAATGAAACCTTATATATACATATATATAAACAAAGATTTCTTTCTTCCAAAACATAATAATTTGTCTTTTTTTTTTTTTTTTCCCCACTGCAAGTTCTAAAAGAATTGTTACATTTACAGTTGAATTGGTCCATCTGAAAGCCAAACACAACTGCCCCAAACATTTTATTTTGTATCTGTGTAACAAACCTTCACATTATGGGTCCAGTACTCCAGAAAACAGCTTTCTCCCAGAGGCAGTTCATCCCTTGCCAACCTCCGAGAGAATAAAAAAGCCATCACTACAATGCAGATTTTGAGGTGAGACAAGCAGTATTGTCTCGACATAGCACCAAACCCACAGGGACAAGAAATCCTGAACTACAGGCTCCTGTAGGCAATTTGTCACTACAAAACAATTCCATTTAATATCATACTACATCATGAGAAACTTAGTCAGATCAGTGCACTGGAATTCCAGGTTCCAAATGCATTGTCAATTTTAATCTTTCATACACTATTCTGTGAAAATTTAGTTACATTTCCATTTTCTGCCCTCTCACCAGAGGAAAAAAAAAAAAAAACAGCATTGAAATGTCTTTTTCATGCCATAGAAACATTTGTACAAATCTATACTCGAGCTGGCTAAGCACAAAACTGGTGACTACGTCTCTTATGAGGACAGCAAGTGTTTCATTTGAATAGATCTAAAGAAAAGAATTTCAAGATAAGATACTCTGACAAAACTTACGACTGCTGGAAGGGGCACTTGACTTAATCAATTCTGCTGACATGAGCTGCAGAGTAAGACATCCCAGCATAGGATTCAGTGCTGACATCAGCATCCATGGTCTTCAGAAGGCTCATACGTTGAAAAATAACTAATTTTTGCAATCCAAAGAGGAGAGATCTCTTAGTGAAAGATTTCACTAAAGCAGTGGTCAAGTGGTTTCCACAGGTAGAGTGCCTGGGGAAGCTGTGGCATCTCCACCTTTGGAGAAGTTGAACTTGACAGTACAAGGTCCTGAGCATCACCACCTTTCAGTGAGCCCTGCTGTGTGCAGAGGTTGGGCTGGATCATCTCCAAAGGCCTTTTCCAACCAAAATTGCTTAACGTTTTTCTATGATCTCTTCACAAAAGGAACTTGAAACAGCAGCAAGCACAACAGCAGGACAGGAGCCATAGGAAGTTCAAAACACCAACATTCTGCTGCACTGCTGCACCTGTCCTGCACAGAAAGTGCTGCTGCTAACAAGTCTGCTGAGTTGTCAACATATGTTTTGTTTCACATATAAATGGATCCATGCCAAAACACACTAGTTGCAATTTCACACAAAGCATTCACATTCATAATGCAGCTCCACAGCAATATGATTCTGCCATGCACACATCCTCAGAACTCCAAATTCAACTTCAGAAAAGATACAAACAATGAACACATTTCCCAACAATCTCCCTGCAACTCTGTCAGGTCTACCGGTCTGTGAATGCAGACAGTGTTTCATGATCAGGACAGAAATCTTCAAAATGGCAACAGAAGGTGACAAATTAACACCAACAGATCTGTGCATTATCAGTATCAAAGGGTCATGAAAAGCAGGCCATCCGAAATTTTATGTGAGAAATGCAGAAATCTTAGGTTGACATTCATGTACATTGCATTTAAAATCTGTTCTCATTGTGCTGCACTGTGAACTGCCCATCCTTGGTGGTTGGCTTTTCTGTTATTAACTATCTAGGCAGCACTCAGTAAGCACAGAAGATCAGAATGCTACTACAAAACTGATGGTACAACTAAATATTAAGCAAGCTTGTATGAAGAGCATTGCTTTTAAGACAAGCTGAATTCACAATTAATAGCTCACAAACTGTAGAACTGACTAGTAACATAACATGCTTAGTTATATAGATATATACATAAGAGCTTAGTTATTATCAGGGGCATCTAAAGGAGAAAGCAGTCTCTGAACGATAGAGCTGGACTTTGCAGTCCTCTCCAGCTGATGGACTGTCATGTACACAAGGTTAGAGCTCTTAACACAAGTCCACAGTAAAAGCCCTCTGTGCTCACCTCAGCTCCATGGCATCACCCCTGCACCCTACTGTTCTGTGGAAAGAGGCTAAGCCAGATTTCAACAAATGAGCCTGCTATAACCAAAGCTTTCCATTCATGAGACCACACTCCTTTAGAAAGAATACAGAGCGAAACACTTGAGGTTATACATTCAGAAGAACCAAGTCCACTTCCCTGAAAGCAGAGGAATCAAAAGGAAATATACTTTTTGCCTTCCACTCCCATCCTTTCCTAAGCAGGGCTCAGCAATCTTCTTCTACAGCTTCTATCTCTGCCCTTCTCCAAGGCGCACACGTGTGTCCTGCAACTCCTCCAAACAAGAGATGAGGAGACCCTCTTGTCCACATACCTGCATCATGGATTAGGAGAAATGTTTTCTGTCATTGTAGTGAGGGGCAGGTATTGTAGCAACAGCAGCAAACTAGATTTCGGTATTTGTTAGTATATGAATACTGATGGAGGAAGAATGAGGTAGGACCAAACAGTCTTTGGCTTAACAGTTCTGTTTCTTAGCAGTTCTAATCAGCTAAAACTCAAATTGAAATAATACTACTGGGAATGCAGATGAACTGCTCATTTCCCAAAGCAAAGCAGACTGAAACAAGGACACAAACAACACACTCATTACATTCAAGGTTAAGGATTTTAGCACAGCCCAAGTCCCAAGTGATGGATGGTTCCTGGCATCTGGTGGCTATTTGGTGGTATATATTGAGTGAACAGTCATTCTCACTCCATGCCTCAAACTGGCAGGTACAACAACTATTTGGTGATTATCTTAAGCAGTCAGATAAAGGAATAAGTAACCATAGGGATTCAGTCCCAGGGGCAATAGTTAGAAGTGAAATCATGGGATTGGTGCAGAAATGAAGACTAAAAGAACCTTTTTCAAAGGCTGGATATATTAAATTTCACCCAAATAAAGACAACACAAGATTTCTCTAGAAAACAAAGTAATCTTTAAGTGAAATAAAAAATAAAATACAAATTATTCCACGAATATCAGAATAATAAAACCTGATTTCTTGCACAATTTTTATTTTTCCTCTTTTTTCAAGGCTGTGCTTCTAGCAAAACTTTGAAAATTTAGGCACTTAGATATTCATAATTCTCACTACATTACTGTCAATTGTCATTAAATTTGACACCATAACTTAGAGCCTAACTTTGTTAAAATCCATCAGCAGAATCTGAAGCTGTGAGCGGGCAGGAAACGCACAATACAATGAGGTTTGCTTTCTTTGGAAATCAATCTTAAGGCTAACCAACACTAAGTGAGATCAAATTAATTGTGTCTGGACTAGAAAAGAGCTCTCCCAAAAACTTGTTGGAATTTGAAAATACAGGTGGAAATTGATCTGAGTGGAAACTGGGAACAGAAATAAGTTGAAACAAGGAAAAACATTATGAGATAACCCTCCATCCGAACTGCCATGTCACAAGCTTAAATGAGACACAGAGGACAGCCACCAAAACATTAGCATTAAAAAGCTAATACACAGATACCTACACACCGTGGCCCAAGTCTTTAAACCATGGTTAACATGTGCTGTCCTCTAATTATATACAATACACACAGTCCCACTTGTAAAGGATGTATCTCACCTTTCAAGATTGCCTGGTTAATCTACCAAAACTGGGGTGGAGGGAGAGAGTTGTTATGATTTGGAGTGCACTCTTTATTTTTATGACTACAATTTCTACTTGTTACTACCTTGGCTACGGAGCCTTCATAGATTATGTAATTTAGCCAACAAAATAGGATTCTATGGAGCTAAATTAAAAACCCAGCCTGCAGATAAACAAATGCAATATGTGTTTACTCTGCCCTCTGAAGTACAGTCATATATAAGACAATCCATTTTGTTACCACGAGTCCTTCTGGAAATACCAAATAACTTCACTAAACAATCAATGGTTATTTAACTTATGGAAATTGAAGTGTTCAGAATTACAACACTCTATTTCAAATCTGTATTACAACGACAGCAAGACCTACAGAACTGTAAAGAATAATTCTCTAGCTTCATATCCTTGTGCAATTATCTTAAAAATTGAAATGTCACCAATGATACAATATGGTCATAAGTAATTAACCACCTAATTAAAATCTAGAAATTAAAAGTAATTCATGTTCACATAAAATTGTCCTTCACAGCTGGATTTCAGCAGTACATGAACCTAAGCAATATTGGCAATGGGAGAAATTAAGAGATGCCAAATACTTTTTGTGGGAATTTGCAGTGTGAAGCAAATAGGAACAGCAGGATAGAACATGCCATGGTTATTAGTGTTCTGTTTAATCAGTGCTGAGATATCATCAGCAAAAGATGGCAAGTGCCACGTTGCTGTGTTAGAACAAATGCATTTTATAGAAGGAGGAGGTAAAGGAAGACTGGGAATATTAGTTCTTGAAGTTGTGGAAGAAAACCTGATTATTCAAGATATGGACCAGTGAAACAGGGGAAAAGTTTGGGAAATCCCAGACTTCAAATTGAGTATGTTGTTCTCCTGTTCAGTATTCTATCTATAACTATAAAATGGAGAAAAGTAGCAGGAATTTTTTATCGTGGCATCAAAGCATTCCCCCTATTTAGAGATCACAAGTTGTAGCCTATCAGTGAGAAATTAATGCATTAATGATAATGTATTAGCAAGCTTTTCAACAAAACACCAGCAATTGAAACTTCTCCAGTCACAGAGTAAAGGACTACCTGTTAGTGACAGTTTGTGTGTTCAGAAACAATGAGCTGTGACGGGTAAAGACAAATTGCTGTGATAAAAGCAACTGAAAAATAGATTGTAGCACAATTGTGAGGTCAGGCATTGCAAGGAGCTCCGGTATTTAAGTCGAAGCACTAGAGAATGATTAATGTTAAAATTTACACAGGTGCTTAAATAAGGTTAGTCATCATGAATTCTAAACCTTAGATTAATGGGAGAACTTAAGTTTAGTTGCAGTGTAATATTCTGCAGTTGAAAAAGGCTCTGTATGTTGCATATCAAACAGGAGTTGCTGGCAATGTATGCACACTGTTAGAGAAATCAAGGGAGGTCACGCATCATGTCAGTGCAGACAAACTGAGGTCCCAGTCTCACCAACACCTTGATGCACTTTCAGTCCAGTTCATAAGAAGAGTTACTCACTTCCTTCAAGTTCATAGATTGGCTTAGGTTGGAGGGGACCTTGAGAATCATCTACTTCCAATCCCTCTGCCATGAGCATAAGTTGGTCCCTAGCGAGCACACCTGAGCACATGCTCTCCTGTAAGCACTGACACAGCTAACACAGGTGCTATGAAACACACACATACGTGACCTGCAGGGAGAAATAACTGATCTGGGTTTTGCTAGAGGCCTCTGCCACTGGAGCACAAAAGAACTGCAGATGGAAGCCTTGACCTCCCCAGCACGCTGAACTTTCATAGACTATCAACAGCAGACAAGCTCTTTCTCTTCAAATAGTATTCTGTTAGAGAAGGGCAGGCAGAAGATGCACATCTGGCTTTTGCAGATGCTGCATATTTCTTCATGCCTGCTTCCTCTGGAATGTCAGACTGACAATCTCAGTGATTCCCTGCACTCCCCACTGTCTTTGATGGTAGGAGAGAGAAAATTCTGACACACAGCACTGAGCCACGCCAGGCTAGCAGCAGAGTTACTTGGTATATTTTCTATTTCCATAGCTGTCAGTTAATTTTATTTTGAAAGGGCAGTCCTGATCTTATATAATTTTATGAAAGATACCCCCACCTACGGAATGGTGTGTTTTTTCTTAAATAATCTTTCTGGGTGAATCCTGTTCTTTTTAATCTTTGAGGATTTATGCCAATTTCTACAGAACTGTGTTAAACATTCAATACGTAATCCATTAATACAACTATCTGCTATAGCTACCCAAGGGGGAATGAACTTTTGCAACCACTGAATACTACATGCAAGAAATCTGAAACTTCAGCATACATCTCAAAAAAGCAAAACCTTGTCTCTCCAACATGCTATTTCACGAGCCATTCCAAGATGAGCAGACAATAGATCATTAATCTCTGATTGCATTCCGAGACATTTTCAATGCAGCTTGCATGGTTACAGTAAGTCCACATCTGGCTCGCCCTTGGCCCACCCACTGAAGTCTACTGAAGTGCTGGCTTGCACCCCTGCCTTCCCAACCAACTAACCAAGTCACTGGCAGGCATGCTTTGCGTGCAGAACGAGGGACAGCAGTTTATTTCAGACTTGTTCCAGTTAGAGCTGGATATTTCTTGAAACTGTCAAACTAGTTTGCTAAGTTTCTGTCTGCTCATTTTTAATCACCACTATAATTTCAATCTTCTCCACCTACTGTGAACAATAAATTAAAAAGAAGAGCTATATAGTCAGGGAAGACTTTATTATTAGTTTTCCTCTGATTTGAAATGCCCATAGCTTGCCATCCTGAGTAATGTTCTTCGGTCAGTAAATAATACCACCTGCTAAGCCAAGTATGTGCCCAGAATAAATGTCTGCTGCTTAGAGATTCAAAAATACCATTATTTTCCTTCTCTTTTCTGTTCTTTTTTCTTGAACAGAATTTGCAGGAGCTTTGTTTTATTTCTAAGAACAGAGGATACATGGACCACACATGGATTTGTATAACCACTACTGAACAAGCTAATTAATCCAGACTTTATACTAGCACCCAGCACTGCAGACATGTAGAAGCATGAAAAGAGTAACACTGTACTGCCTAGAGAAAGAAATCGTGAACTTGCTAGTGCTTTCTCCTTTACACCATCTTTTTCTGACTGTGAAATATACTAAATTATGTTAAAAAAGAATCACCTGACTCATCACTTTACTCCGTGGATGTTTCACAGAATTGCAATCACTGCACCTTGGAGATGACGGTCATGGCCTCCAGCAGGCTGCTCAGGACTGTCGTCTTGGATCTGAGTATCTCCATGGATGAGACTTCATAACCCCTCCGAGAAACCTGTGCCAATATCTGAACGCAATTACAGACAGGTTATAAACAGGTTGTTTTCTAATGATTAAATGGAATTACCTTTATTTCAATTTATGCCCACTGAAGACCCATTTCATCTGCCTTGATCAAACCTTTCTTTTTTAAATGGCTTTTCTTCAAACTAAATATCCCTAGGGTCATTATCTGTTACAAAGGGGATGGAAAAAAAGTTGTGTGAAGATTTATGTACCCACATCACACCAGCCTGCACAGCTCAGTGATCAAACACGCCATACACCTTGAAAGGAGGCAGCCCTGGAGAGTTTCTTTTGCCCCCAGCAATCTCCAAGAGTTATTTGCTTCCAAAGGATCTGTCTTCCTAGCTGTTCTAAAGCAACTCAGATCAATGTTGCTCCTACCTCAAGCCAGAGCCACTTATTATTTGTCCTAATGGCCAAAGAGACATTTAATTTCATTACCTCTTTATGGGTTGCTTGGTGCAGAGATGAGTTAAGTGGATTACAAATGCCACCTGTTTTTCAAGGCAATTTTAGAAGCAGATAAGGAGGAAAAACAAATGCAAAATTATATTGAAAGTAACCCTGTATGTGTTGCTAAACTCAACATCAGGGGTTTTCATGAAGAAGAGGGTTGTCATCACCAGGTGCAAGCAGCACCAGGATATTAACTCTGCAGCTCTACACTTACCAAGAGAAGCAGGTAACACCTAACCTCTTTGAATGAAGACTCTGGCAAAGCTACTCTGCAAGGAACAGGTTGTGCAGAAACACAAAATGAAATGATTACTACATATACTAAGAATATAAACATATAAATTAAGAAAAATCTGCTAGGCCAGTTTTTTAGTTATATGTTGCAGACTTAAAGCATGGTACTTGTTTCTACTTTACAAAAGGCAAGATTTTTATTCTGCTTTTTCTCACCAGACAGACACTAGCCTTGTTTTTATCCGTTCTTTTTGTATTCTTAACAGCTGCAGCCCATTCCCAGCAAAAAAAGGAAAGAATGGTTTTAAATGAACACTTCCATTTTGTTAGGAGAAGCCTCCCTCCCTGAAATGAGCTACAAAAGAAGAAAAGAAACATCTGAGACCGGTAATAAATTCACACTCCCGAGCGAGATGAGGAAAATAATTTCTTATTATACATTAAATATCATTGAGGTTCACCATGCTCACAAAGGCTATGAACAGCAAGGATTCAAGGGACAAAAGGAACAAGGCCATGCACACACAGACATCTCCTCAAACATGCTGAACAAGCTTCCCTCTAAGGTCTCAGTTCTCCCCAGTCCTTGCTAAGCTTTTCTTTATCACCATCTACCCTGCCTCTATTAACTAATTGAAGATTATAGGGCTATTTTACTTTTAAATAAGAAAATGGACATTTCAAGGTGGTTTAAAACATAGTACCCAAATCAACAAATGCACTGATGTGTTGAGAGAGGAGAGTATGCAAACAATAGGTTACACTGTCAAAGCTCTAGCACTGAGCAATTAATTTCTACTATATTTTTTCATTTCTTCTGGTGTTAAAACAGGAATTTCACATCTGGTAGCACCTGTCATGGAGACTTCTCCAGGTAATGCCTGCTCCTGTGAAGGTCCACAGCGAGGGGCAGAAGCCCTGGAACAGTTCAGCAGGGAGCTTAGATGTTAAGCCAAGAAGTCATTCCCAACCAGGTCTGTACCAATTTAATGGCCAGCAATTGTCCCGTTTTGGGGTTGCACTGGCTTGCTGGCACACAAACATCCCAGCTCAAGTGTCCCAACAGGTAATTATTTACAATTAATGGAAAAAATATTTGATGCTTGCTTTTCAGGCAGAGCCAGGAATCACTTAGGGATCCCCTCAGATTCACAACAGGGACAAGCGGCCGCCAAGGAGCATTCACAGCACTTCCCTATTTCAGGATGAACTTGTACCACATTTCCAACTGTGATGGCCTGCAGTACCACTCACTGGGCAAGGACAGGACAGATCCTGCTCCCCTTGCTTCTGAACAGTCCCAGGCAGTGTTCTCCTACTGGGAAAATAGCAACCTGAGCTGTGGGTGCATACCTGGTGTGCAACACTCCTCCCTCCTAGGTGTGATTTCATGGACAAGAGGGTCAGCCAGGCATCCAGATGCCTGTTGTTCAGGCAGCTATAACCACGATATATAAAGGGAGTGTCGTGGATAGCTTACAGCATGACGTTATGATATGAAATACCAATAAAAACCATGACAGGGAGGGACAGAATCACACTGTTTTTTCTTCTCCTTCCATCAAAACAATTCCTTTTAATTGCAATAAACTTTCCTGCTAAAATGACATTCCTCTAGAAGGGGACAAAAAGAGAATTTAATGATCCATTTAAGTAATGCTTTCAAAAGATACTACAAGCTCTTAAATTATCAGCTCAAAATTGTGGCATAAATAAAATGCCAGCAATGGAAACCCATGTATAAATCATGCTATTATGCAGAGAACTGTAGCAGAAAGCACACAAAGAAGCTAGAGCACAATCTCCCACAATTTGATCTTTGGTTGGTTTGGGGTTTTTTGATTTTAGTCAGACATATTCACAAACTTGGAATAAATGGTCTTCACTAAATGAGCAAAGCTTTCTGTTCTCAAGGTCTAACGGCAAATGTTTTGCAGTACAATTGTGTCAAGGTGAATGCAGGTGATTTCCTGGGTCCTCTGATGTCAGCAGGAGCTTTGCCAGTCATTTCAACAGAGCTAAGGTGTCACCTCTGGACCTCCACACAGGGCTTTTTGCTCTGAGATGAGCGGGCACAGGGGGACAACACAATTAATATCCAACCGTATGGAGAGCCGTGAAGCTCATGCTATAGTTCAGATGAACCCAGGTAATGATCTTATTTCATGAAACTACGATTCATGAAGGAGTATCTGGTTAGCTTCCATCTCTACTATCAGTTTTAGGATGAAAAGATGGCTCAATTATCCTAAAGGTGCAATTTTCCATTACTCACAAATCCAAAGTCCCACTGAGCACAAGGAAGGTAAGACTGGGTCCTTTGAATATTGTGGCATTGAGGTTAATGGGAGATTTAAATGCACAAGATATGCGGGATCTGTTCATAAGAGTATTTGAAAAAGAATTATAATAGTCATAAAAATGAAAGGATATTTATTCAAAAATGCTTCAGTATCTCATGAGTTATTTCTTTTCCAGACTCTTTTCTCAGCTGGCTCACTGCAGCTCCTGCTCTCCTTAATCTTTCCTTTCTAATTCTTCTTTTAAATATTTATTAAAAAACTTGCACAGATGGAGAGAAAGCTGAAAATCTGAAATAAAATTAATTTAATAAGGGAAGGACTAGAAGCCCTTTATTGGTTTAGGCAGCCTCTTTTCATGCTGTATATTGTAACAAAGAATAATTAATTTGAAAGCCCTTGATCTGTGGGAGCTTTTTCATTAATATTATTATTATTAATAATAGCAATTCACATTCACTGTGCCCACATCCCTTCTGCTGGCTGTAAGTACTTCACTGCCTCCAGGCACCTGCCTGCCACCAGCCACAACACAGAAGGATGGATATAAAAGCTGCTCGGATGTACAGCAAAAGGCCACAGCTCAGGCAGGGCACTGCAGAGATGCCTTCATGTGCCCTAATGGCAGTGCCAAATCCCACTGGTGGGCAGCTGGTGTTCAGTTCATATTCAGTTCCTGATCCATATGAGACATCTCTTGCACTGCAGCCTCACTCTGAATAGCAGAGGTGAACACTGCTCTCTAACACAATGCAAAGCTAAGGTCCCTACCAAAAAGTTCCCTACAGGGAGTTCTGGAAGGGGAACAGAATCATGGTGAGGAACCAAAAAGTTGGCTAAGAGAGGGGCCAGGACATTCTCTGTTTCCTGGGTGAGCACAGAAACCTCTCTGAAGAAAACAGGTATTCACTTAATCTACCTTTTGATGCCTAAGTCAGGATCAAAGCATTCTAGAAACCGTTGTGTTCTTGTGCTCAAGAAACATTTAGATGTGGTGCAAAGGAACATGGTTTAGTGGAGAAATACTGGTGGTAGGGGAACAGCTGGACTGGATGATCTTGGATCTGATCTTTGATCAGTTTTGTTTGCCCTCCAGGCTGCTGAAGCAGAGAAGCAACACGCATGCACTCCTGACACTCCTCTAAGCCTACCATGACACTAGTGAAGAAGAATGATAAAACCAAGCAAGATGCTCAAATGTAGGACCCTGGGATGAACACTGTGTTTCCTAAGAGCAGCTGACAACACATCTGAAGAGAGAGGAAACCTCCAAAAGGCACCAGCCACCTGCTAATTCCTATCTTGGCCAATGACCACAGTCACTTTGCTACAGCTTCCATGTGGTCAAAGATTTTTGTCTTTTTCATCAGGAGCTTGGAGTCTTGCATATGGGAGATGTTAGGCATGGAAAGCTATTATTAAACAGAACCAACCTGCTTTGTATTAGCAGACAGGATCACATTGTAGGCATAATTTCAAAACAGATTTATAATTCTTCTCAAGAACACACAACATTTTATCCAGACAACCCTATCAGATTTAATGCAAGTAACATGTTTAACATCAGTGACATCAAATCCATTCTGCCAAAACACACAAAACCTACCTAAAAATCCACACATAAGTAAAATTCTTGAGTACACTGCTTGAGTAAGGTTTAATGGATCTTGAAAGAAAACATTTTGTTTAACCAAAAATAAAATTTCACTCCAATTCTAAGCAGTTTTGTGCATAGGGAAGAAGAAATTGCCAAGAAGTACTTCAAAATATTCGTGCTGTGTTAACATAAAATTTGCAAGATGTAAAAATGCATCTAAATAAAAGCAAAGGCATCACAAAGATCCAGCAATACCTTCTCACCATCCTTTAGAACAAGGCAATAAAAAACTCTCTAATATCGATCACGACTTTCTTACATAGTCTGTATACATCAAATGATACAAACAAAACCACTTTTAAAAGACAGATTTGTGACACACTAATTAATTTCTCTCTCTGTAGGTGTGAAAAAGCCACGTGTCCCAGTCATAAAACACCCTGCCCCAAAAGTTTTGCAAGCAGCTGTGTACTACTGCTTACAAAGAAGAAACCCCACAGGACAGGATTTGGCATTCATTCATACAATTTGTACTGCTACCCATAGAGGAAATCAGTACTTTTTATTACCACCCAGAGCTGTGTTGCTGTTTGGAATTCGTGTCTGACAGGACTCCAATGTAATAAGCAGCATCAGACATAGTCCTGGTCTGCTCCAGGCTGGGAGAAACCAGATAGGGAATGATTTCCACAGGTGTAGGAGGTGGCAATCTGCTTAAGGTTCCTGCATGACATTGAGACACCTGGTATTTGCACTAGTTCCCCTTTTTGTGGGGAGATCTACAACGTCTATCTAACATAACAGAATTGGATGGTAATACAAATACAAAATACAACATTTCTTCAGACTTCATACACCTACATGGGCTTTCATAGAGCTCTACCACGTTTCAAACGATAGCATCATTCTCTACTCCCAGCCTACAAATCATGGGGTAAACGTTGCTGAGTCAAACCAAACTCCACAAGAGATCTACAACCTGAAGAGACTGCATAGGAAACGTTTTGCTTCTGAGCTCCTACCGGTTCAAAACATGCTACATTAAAAATTATCATCGCTCTGATGACCAATAATCATCCATTCACCTCAGGCACAGTCTTCCCCCTCTTTGGTAGCTGAAATCAACAGCCATTTTAACTGCCTCATTTCAAACCACTTACCTGTTTCACTAAAACACTCGGGTTTAAACACTAATGTCCTTTTCAGACTCATGGAATCAATGTCTGAGAGTAATTGCTGGACAGCCATACCCTGTTTTTTTCCAGCAATCTCTCTAACAGGCAAAGTCAGCTAAAAAAAGAACAGTTGCTTCAGATAAATCCTATCTTTAACTCTGTGCAAACATTTTCCCGTACTTTTAATGCAATGATAAACTAAAAAAAAAAACTGATGGCAGAACAAAACCACAACATTAACATTTGACTTTTATAAGCATTTAGAATTTTATCATTAGTTAATGTGGGGTTTTTTTTGCATGCAGACAGTTTTATTTCGTATATCTTGTTGCATAAAATGATCGTTAAGAAGATATATTACGTAATTACTCTGTTCTGTTCTACTTCAGAGTAGGATTGCAGCCATAAATTTCACACACTATGCACTGTATGCAAAGGTTTCTGACAGAACCCCATGACCACGACTAACAGAAGATGGGGAGAAAGTGTCATTCCATTTGACAAACTGACTGGTATCACTGTCAGCATAATTGTCCCAGATCTGCAGCAGAAGAGAACAACATTGATTGTCAACATCAAAAGGGTCAAGATGAATTAAATATTTATGGCTCTGGGCTGTGCTGACAGCTCTTGATGTGCTCTCAAAGCCAATGCATTTCTTCTGAAAGCTGGCCCAGTAAGTCTGTAGTGATTTCTGATGTTTATGTATTTATTTCCTATGCTATTGACAGCCTTGCATTGCAATGAACCAGCAATGCACAGCTGAAAACTCCGCATTTCCCACCTTCCTCAACCACCGCCATGCATTCCTTTCCATAGAGGAAGTACAAAGTATTTGTTTCAATAAAAACACAGCAAGAGAGCAGTAAATGCACAAGAAACAACAAAAAAAGTGGCTCATATATAGATTTGTGCATCTGTTTTCACCCCAGAGTGGCTGAAAATTGGTAAAAACTCTAAACTCTCCAATTCAGAGTTGGGTCTTTTTTGTTGTATTCCCCTTAACTAAATAACAACTAATTGCAGGTGAGACTCACCCTATTCTTAAGACTAGATTGTATAATTCCAGCGACTGAAAGCATGGTAATGTGATTCTAATATTAACAGGTGCAAGTGAACAGAATAACTCATGTAGCATTGAAGCCACAGAAAGCAAGGAGTATAACAACTGCCCCCAAAAATGATACGGGGGACACTAGTTCTTAACTAACCTGATTTTGCCCACCAATAGATTGCAATTTAGGTTAATAGTACAGATTTCTAGATTTAGATAAGATCTTGAAATAAGCACCTAAGAATACAGCTTGACTGCAGTACACATTAAATGGGTTAAAAATGTCTACTTACCTTGAAAACACAGACATTAATAGGGACTTGCCATCTGAAACTCAATTACTAGTGGATTCCCAAAGGGATTGGGATGGAACTCCTTCTAAAGAAATGGAGAAATGCTTCCATCAATAAGGAAAAGTAACTAAAGCAAAACTAACAAAGGGGATTGGTATTGAAAATTCTTGCAACCTGAGAAAAGATAAGAGTACTGACAGAGAAATCAGAGCCACTTGGGAAATGGGCCCATTTGAACAAAATAGATCTAAAATAAAAACTCACAAAATTGCTCATCTGGGAAAAAAAAAATCTTAAAATTTCTTAATGGAAAGGTTTATGCAGCATCCAAGCCTGTATTTCCGCTGAGATCTAAGCCACGCAGACAGATATTTGTCTATTTCTAACTAATCTCTACTGATCAACATCCCACAGCCCCGGCAAGTAAACTCAGTCTCTAATTTTCTTTCATAACAAGAAAGGCTTCCCTTCACATGTAGAGGAAAATGTCCTCAGCTGCAATTTCAGTTTACATTTATTTCTCAGCCAGTCCCCAGCAGGCACGACCACCAAGGCATACTGTGTCCTCGCAACAACATTTTACAGCAGCAGCCTGCAGCAGCCTGCCCTTTTCCCTCAGCAGAAAACAGTTTACTCAATTTTTCTTCCCTGGTCTTGTTTTCAAGACTAGGGAACAATACTCAGAGAACAGCGATGGAAAAAGTATGGGTTGCAGTCAAGAAGAGACAAAGTGAGCTCCCAGTACAGTTCAGTGGCAAAGACTGAACCCATTTGTTTGAAATGTTAAAGGAGAGTAGGTAAGACTGCCTTCATATTTTCCACTTTTAAAAGGAGAATAATGAACTAAAGATCCTCCTCTTTCACTGTTGTTAGCACCTACCTTACTTCTCATTTGAATTCACCCAGTTTCATTTTCCAGCACTTGGTTATCATTCCTTCTCAAGATTAAGAAGTCTTTCAGCACCCTGCATTTCCTTCCCAAGAAAATACTTACCTTCTACAGTGCAACCAAATCACATTTCCTTCTTTTCGATAAGCTGAACAGGCTGCATTCCTGGAATCCATTGCTACAAGGCATATTGGAAATCATCCTTCCAAACTAATTTGCCCACATCAGATTTGTAATTTTCTCAGAAATTCAATTTTTTTAAAGCAGTATTTTGAGAGTTTAAATCAGCCTGTGCTGAAAGCCAGAGTCTTTCTTGTACGCTCATCTTGGTATCCCTTCTATCCAAGGGAACAGTTTCATGCAGATGTGGCAAATTCCCACGGCTCCCCTTCTGCATCCACAGCACTTAGGCTGACTTCTCACTTGCGTAAGTCAGCGCAAGGTTCTTCATTCCTATACTGCCAGACCCCACGATCCACACGGTCCTTCCAACTACACAGATCTAGAGTTCTCCCAGCCAACAGATGGTCCCTTTCCACTTTGCTCACCTCTGTTCAGCTAGCTCTGTGCAGACAAGGGAGTGAAGTGACCCTTACACTCCCAGTCTTCTTGAAACTCAGCATTCATCTCCAGTCACACCTTGATTCTCCTCCATTTTTCCATCTTTTTGTATTTCAGCATTATTTTCCCACTCACTCTTATTTTCCCCTTTCTTTTTCCTACCTTTTTCCACCTCTGCTTTCTCCTTGCTCAACACCCCTTCTGTGTTTTGATCTTGCATTCACTCCTCCTTTTTCAGCATTGCTATGTGGATACCTTCTGGCTGACATCTTTCATCCTTTCTCCCACTATTACCATTGTTCCCTTTCATTTCACTTTGAACCAACTCACAGTAAAGGCAAAAAGAAAAACCTTGACTGCTTCCAAAGTGTATTTTCAAGCTCTGAAAATCTGTCACACTTAGTTTTACAGCCCACATTTAATGAACAAGTTAGACCACTGGCAAAAAGACAACAAAGCAAAGAACATATACCACACAGAACTGTACAGCCTAAGTATGAAGGCTGATCTGAAAGTAATGCTCCAATTTGATTATGTTGGCCCATGACATCAGAGTTGGATGATGGTGGTATGTCAAAGGGGCAATCAGACAGGATGTTGTCTGACATGGAAGTGAGTTTGAAGCAAAGATATGGTGGTATAGAATTCCTCCATGAAGAAAAGATAGAAGCCATTGGCATTCATTAATGACTGCTGAATGTTTACGAGATCAAATAGTGGATGTCAACACAGTGAGGGGTGGGTGGTGCATTTCAGAAGTGGTGACACTGACAGTGGGTCACGTACACTGGTACAGATGTTTACAAGCACAGCATGCAAGCTCTTGTTCATCAGCAGTGAAAATGCACAGTTAATGGTGGTGACTGTATTGAAAAATAGTGTTTTATAGCTGAGAATTTGTTCTATCAAATACTGTCTTGGTGCTCTTTGCATCTGTTGCATGGAAATAAATAGGAGACATTACCCACGGAAGAACCAACATACTCTCTGTCCCAATGAGCACAAACAGCCAAGTGGTGGGGGCAATCCCCCAGACAGACTGGAAGCCCAGCCTCCAACACAGCCAGCCATCACATGGGCAGGGCGCTGAGCCTGAGCCTTCACTTCCTGCAGGATTCTCCTCACTAGAGGAAAGCAGCCTGAACTCACCTGACCACTCACTTTCCCTTCCATCTCCTCAGTCCTACTTATATTCATACACATAATTTTCTAGGGGGAAAAAAAAAAAAAAAAAGCTGATTTCAAATTATCAATATTTGCCAATAAAAATATTTAAGCAAAGCTTCACCACCAGTTACTCCAGTGAAGGAATTAATAATCATGTGATGTTTCATTTTCGAATCTATATACAGAAGAGTTTTCTCTAGAAAACACAACCTGAGATTAGTAGGCAACAGCTAATTTTCTAATTAATTGCAGAATAATTCCAGTTTTCAGATTTACATTACAGAAAATAAGGTTAGGACAGAAAAATGTTTTTCCACACTAATGACATTTGGCACCAGCAATCCGCAGTTACTTTGACTGGTGCAGTACTTAAATAACTAGCAATTGACACATAAAGCTCAGTGAGCTAATGGCATTCTGTGGCAGCAAGAAACATACTTTGTCAAGATTATATTTCCTCAGGACCAGATTAATCTAGTTACAGTTTATTTATTTATTTTAAGGAAATGGCATTTACAGACATGCAAGGCAAATAATGTGCTTATTAATTTCTCCAGGTTGTGTTGTAAGATGGTACCAGCTCCAAGAAGCCACTCAAAACAATGCGAGTTCACTGTTGTCACCCTCAATCACTGCATATGAAAATGTGTGCAAAACTTTGTTGATATCATGCACATCTTTTGCAAATACCATGTGTCTGATATTCCCTCCAAGGCTGCAGACTGAGCAGAAAGAAAGCAGCATTTGCTGTAACAAATGTCAGTGTTGATTCTTGCCAAGACAACTCTTCCACGGATAAGCATTTTTAAGAAATATCATGGGCCAACATTACTAGAAGCTTCTACATAAAAGTTTTTTTAACGTGTTTGAAATAAATAACAAAACTCCATGGTTTTATTGTAGAAATGCTTTTCTTCAAATCTGATTAAGAGGTGTTAATTAAGTCTAAAAGGGCAGAGACGCACAAATACCACAGGACTGCATGACCTTTCAAAGAAGGAATCTATCTTATAGGTCATTTTCATAAGATCACATAATATCCCACATTGGAAGAGACTTGCAAGGATCGAGTCCAATCGCTGGCTCTGAACAGCACCATCTCAAATCCAAGCCATATGTTGAGAGCATTGTCCAAATGCTCCTTGAGCTCTGGCAGCTCAATGACATGCCCACCACTCTGGTGCAGAACCTCTTCCTATCTTTCCCTCACTGACACAGCTCCATGCCATTCCCTCAGGTCCCACCATCATCACCAAGAGACCAGCGCAGCCCCTCCATTCCCCATTTCCACATACATCATCTGTCTTTTCCCTATTCGCTGTACTGTATTTTAAACAAGGAAATGCTGAGGTTGGAGGAGTTTGTCTGAAGTGAGTGCACTGAGATTTGTGTGGTATCTCTGGTCCAGGCTAGTTTTAGATACCCAAATTAGCACTTTAAAGGCTCAATAAGGTGAACTGACAATGCCCCATGACAGCTCCTTCCTGCTATCATGCCAAATTTTTGTATTATTAATGCTACAGACGCCTCTACTTCAAAGAACTCTACGATGTTTCAAGGAACACAGTTTCATGTACACACATGAAGTGCTTTCATGAGGGTTTATTCTTAGTTCAGCAGTATTAACAGGAAGGAGCTTCTTAATGTTCAGGTCAAATTCATTTGGCATTCAGATTTCAACCAAAAAAAACCTCATTGTATGCATACAGCTGCTAGATAGGTTCTAGCATTCAAGCTGCTTTTTTTTGAGGCTGCAAGTAAAGCAGAATTGGGAAAAAACCTGAGAGAAAAATTTGAGCAAACAAAATTTGGTACAGCAGACAAGCGTAATGCATTCCGTGCTGGACTTCTGTGAAGCAGAAGTAAAAATTCAACCTGGAACTAGCATATAACCCTACTGTAAGGAAAAAAATAAATATTAGAAAACAATCAATACTTCCTGCGATCTGAGGTGGATGATCTAACAGGTATTTTCTGCCTACAGGAATGCAATGCATGAAATATGAGTAACATGTGTACAACAGGAAAGGCAATTTAAGCGTTAGAAAGGATTAATTCCGGAGTTGTTCTTCACTTCCTTTCCAAATCACCACAACTCCTACGCTAAACTACCAGCAAACAGCGTAACACCAAACAAGAAACGCAGCCCACGCGACACACACGCGGCTGCGGTCACTGCCGCCCCGGCCCTGAAGCGAAGCTCCCGCCGTTGCCCCGGCAATGCCAAGTCACGTCAGCACATCTCGCGAGAGCTGGCGGCCAATGTGAGATACTGACAGACCGCGGCCGTGCGAGGCGTTCTGTGCAAAGTAGAGGGAAAGCGCTCGTGAGGAGTTTTTTGTACTTAAATCCCATAACCAGAATTTGCTATATACAGCGAATCATCTGGGAGAGTGCTTCTCAGCAACTATACTGCCGAGTAGTGCCATTGGGACCTCATGTACAAATACAGTGCTGGGCAGCCCATGAAGAGTCACAGCGCAACCCTTCAGGAGCCCATGCTGGTAACATCACCTGGGCCAGCATGGAAATTACCTGGAATGCAGAGTATTTGCCAACTGCTAGAGGCGTTCAAAGAAAGAGTAGCAAATATCAAGCTATAAAGCCAAGAAGCTATAAAAATACAACAGGACACCGAGGCAATTACAGTGTCCAACAGGATTGCTTTATGAGCTCCTTCTCCACTTCCCAAATCACCACATTGCTAAGAAAAACTAGCAGAAAATAGCATAATACACATACACACAAAAAAAAAATTACTAGTCATCTTGGATTGATGAACATTAGATTTTATTCTTTACACACGAGGAAGACTGTGCGTTATCAAGTTGAAGTACGTCACTTCATTGCCAGCTAAGCTCCACAGTGCCATTCCAAGACTGGAAATGCTTTCACTGCTGATGGTCAAATGTGTGCTGCAACCAGCTAACAGCTGCACCTCTGCTGTTCATGAAAGCAATAAAACAGAAAGCAGTGCAGAAAAGGCACTTTATTTATAAGAGTTCTTAGTGCTAGAAATTATTTGAACAACTCAATCACATTCTCCTTGGTTGAAAAAGCCTTCCTCTAGCAGGCTGCCTATGCAAAAACACAGGCTACATCACATTGAGATATTATTTTATCTACTACCATCCCACCAACACCCACTTCTGACATCTTGGGCCAACATCAGAAAAACAGAAGGCTTTACTTGCAGAGCAGCCCTTGTAATAGCTACCCTTGCCTTGCATTTTGGCTCAGATTGGTAGGTGTAAGGGCAGCACCAGTTGCAGACACATGCTGCTCACAGGCTCTGCAAAGGCCTCCTGTCCCTGTGCTACCACAGCACCCACCCACAGCAGACAGGCAGGCAGAGGGATCAGGCACTTTGGGTAGTTCCAGCTGCACACTGCACGCTCTCATCATTCCCTGGACCAAGCTTGCTTCACCACAGCACCTTCTTCACATTTAGCACCTTTGCTGAAACCTACAGGACAGTGATGAGGGAAATGAAAGCTTCCTGAAGGCATCCCCCCACTCTTGGGGGAGGCAAAGAGTAACCATCAGACTGAAGAAATGGGACAGGACAACAGAAAAACATTTCAAACATTTATTTTTTTTGAACTACTCTACTCTGTCTACGTGGCACTACTTGCTTGAATCTTCTTTGCCACTGGAGATAATCCTTCTTGAAATAGGAGTTATAGTAGCAGAGTAACTGCAAAGCAGAAAGAGGAAGAGTGAGTTAGCACCATTTCAGAAGTGGAAAAACAAAAATACAATAACTAAGAATCTCCATAGAGGACTCTCAGAGGCAATTCAAACAGGGAGGCATTGCCTTCAGAGCAGCCCCTCATAACAACCACCCTTGCTTGCATTTTTGACATTTGTGAGCTGCAGAGAAGTGTAGGATCCTCTGAAGCATAAGTACCCATATATCACCAGCTGTCAGCCACCTCCCTTGGACTGACTGGCCACCAATCCTACTGTCCTAAGAGCTATTTCACAGGTAGAGGGACTACATACCTCGCTAGGAATAGAAGCTGCTGCTTCCTCTGCCAGGAATTTATCACTTGAGGCAGAATTTGGGAAATTCCCCTCTGTAATGTAGAAGCTGTGGTGGTGAAGGAGATGAGCAAAACGTTTCATGGTGACAATGCCAAAAATTTGGAGAGGCCATCTTCTGGCCAGTACTTCCGTTATGAAGAAAGGTTCCTCAATCACTATGAAGTCTCCATCGTTGCCCCACCAGATGGGCTGGAAGCAATCGCTTTCAGCAACTTTCCAGAGGTTTCTCAGAAAGGAGCAGGATGACGAGCCCTTGGCTCTGGCAGAGCACTTCTCAGAAAGATCGTGACACGGTCTTTTGGCACGTGGTTCCCCACCAGAAATGGGGGAAGTCTTTTCTTCTTGGAGAGGTCCTAAGGCAGCATCCTGAGCTGCTCTTTTACCATGCACTTGACGGGCAGCAGAAGCTGAGACTGCCAAGCTGGTGTTTGGAACAGAAACACCTGATGTTTCTGATGGTGTCTCCATTTGAATTCTTAATTTTTTTTTTTTTTTGCCTTGACAGAAATCCCTGTCCACAACCAGCCAACAAGGCCTGTCCTGCCACTAGCAGGAGGAAGCACAATGGCACCCATGCAGTGAGGAGCAGGACCTCTACAAACATCACTGTAGTGACATGCCACTGCATCACAGCAACATCTCAGACCAGAGAACGTTTGCTGGCAAAATGGGGCACCGACATACACGTTAATTAAGGAAATATGAGCCAAGATATTTATGCTACCCAAACCAACAGATAAAAAAGATACCTATATTATCCCTGGGTACTTTTTTATTAATGAGTTCATTGGATATATTTCTGTAGGAAGCTCTTTTGTCTGTGAACTTCCAAAAATTCCCTTGAGGGAACTGGGATTAATCATGCTGGATAAGAGGAGACTCAGGTGAGAGCTAATTGCTCTCTATAGCTTCCTGAAAGGAGTTTGAAGAAGTGGGGGTTGGCCTTTGCTCCCATGCAATAGGAATGGGAAGGGGATGGACAGGTTGGACAGGTTAGGAACATTTATTTTCCAAAAAAGCCTGTATGCAGTGGCACAGCTGACCATGGAGTTGTTGAAACCATCATTCCTGGAGGTGGTCAAGATCCTGGAGATGTGGCACTGAGAGATGTTTTCAGTGGTATGATAGCAGTGGGTTGATGGCTGGACTTGGTGATCGCAGTGGTCTGTTCCAACCTTAATGATTCTGTGATTCTATGATCAGAAATTGTAGCAGCAAGCTCAATTTTTTTTTTTTTTTAACCAGCAAATATTTCAGTTACATTGTAAAAGCATCACTTCTCTTTCAGAAATATGCATACAAATTATTCATATTCTTACATAACAGCTCAATGCATTCCTAACAGCTTGCCAAGATGGCTTGCCTTTATAAAGATACAGAACAAAAGAGAACAATAGTGCATAATTGCTTTACAAATGGATTTATAGAGTAATTATATAATTAGTCCTGAGTGGTTCCAGCTTCCAAGTGTTCTGCCACTAATCTTTTGAATACTTTTCTGTTAGGAACTAAATGGATATCACTGGGTGGGGGAGAGGGGGGGGAAACTTGCATGGCATAGAGCATATGACTTCACTTAGTTCCACTCGGCCCATTGAAGAGGAGTGATTTCCTATCCCCACTACCCTTCAGACAGGCAAAGGAGGAACCTGCCAGCTGCTTCCATGTACTGCTTTAACAGTAACTACACTCCCAAAGCATCTCACCTTGAATTTTATCTGTCTTGATGCAGTCATCTGTGGGAGAAAACTCCTGAACAGTCTGCCTGTCAGCCAGCACTGAGATCCTCAGAATGTTAGCATGACACAGCAACAAGGCCTCTTCACAGATCTCAACATGTAGGTCCACCACTGACAGCTTACCCAGACTGCAGCCAGCCCTGCAGGAGCACATGCCCACATCTCCCTGCACCTTCAGTTCCCCCATGGACTTCAATTTCTGGATAACATTGTTTGGAACTGGCTAACATATCAGAAGTTACAATCAACACATCTGCAGCTACTATGATCATTTGCTACCTGCGAGCTACTACAACATACAGTCCAGTGCATCTGATTAGCCAAGGACAGCAGAATTGCTATCAGTTCAACACCTGCTCCCTCTGAAAACGATTTTTTCCCCAATAGCAGTAGCTATAAAGCAGTGTTCTGACACAAATTATTCTGTTTCTCAGTGTCTTTATCTTTCTTCTGAACATTATCTTCTCAGATAGATATTTTGTAGGGAAGGAGTCTTTGTTAACTTGTTGGGTCAGATCTACAGCTGCTAATCCAATTTCTGACTTAGAGTGTATTCCAGTTTCCTTAAGTTTCTTCCCACGCATGAAACCCTATAGCCAATATCTCTGCAGAGGTTAGCATTTTTTCACAGCATGTAGATTTGACAAGACTAAATGCATTACTAAGGTAATTTAGTTGTTACTGCACACAATTACATAGGCTAGTCATCCCAGCAGAATGCTCTGACTCAGTGAACAGACAAGAACTACTGCAGAATCCAGTTCTATCCCCTGAAGCCATCTTTATCAGAGAGATCTCAGAGAGATCACCATACTTGAACATGAAAGCCATATTAATCGTGTGCAGCTTACCACGATATAACAGCCAAACTCATTTTGCAATAAGTTGCATTTTGTAATCTACTAAACGCGTAGGCAGTACACCACTCAAAAAAATTAGTTGTTTGCCTTTAAAAAACATAAAGTAAACATCATGTGCAAATACTGGAATGAATACCCTTACTCAGTTAGGACCCCTGAGGGCAGACTTCCCAGAACCACTGCCAGTCATGCTCTGGTTGCCTCCAAAGACTCGGTCTCAGTCTGCTCTCCCACAGCTCAAGGTTGGAATCCTACTCTTGCCTTACTGCTTTTCCTGAAGATAAGGAGCTCTCCCATCTTAAAGCTGCTGTCTCCAAAAATGCCCTCAAACCCACCTGCCCAACCTTATGAGGCGCAGCAGAACATCTCCCCTGTTGTTTTCTTGATAATGAGTTCTCATCACTGCACTTCAGAAACTCTCTGCATTACCTGTGCCCACCTGAGTTGCCTTCCAGCAGATGCCGAGGCAGTTAAAGCTCCCTGCGAGAACCAGAGCCTACAAACATGAAACTTCTTCCACTCTTCTATTTCCTCCTCCTAATCAGGTAGTACAGATTAGACAACCACCACAATACTGCCCACATTGTCCACCTGCAATCCTGGCCCCACAGCTCTCTGCTGGCACATCACTCACTGCAGCACAGAGCTCCATGCACCTCTGCTGCTTTCCAACAGAGCAACTCCTCCTTCCTTCCCAACCTGTCCTTCCCACGGGGCTCATATGCCCCACTGTAGCACTGCTGTGCAAGTATCCCACTACACCACTGTGGCCCATGGGGCTGCAGCCCTGTGATTCCTCCTGCCTGCTCACCATGCTGCTTGTTTATATGTGCACACACTTCATTTGGGCATCAGTCACTCTCATACAGCAGAAGTGAGCATATCTCACCTTCCGTGCTGTCCTCTCTATAAGTGTATTTCTCTATGAAAGTCATTTTCACAGCAATTAAATAAGACCCCTGGGGTACCTTCTCCCTCTATCACTTTATTCACAAGCTAAAAATACCTCACATACACTGCTTAACGCAGCTCATACCTGACAGGTGTGAAAAGACCCATTATACCATCACATCTGAGCCTCCACAGTCATTAATGCTGCACAACATGAGTGACTGTCAGAGGCTTAGAAAGGTGCCAGAGAGGGAGCACTGGAAGGTACAAAACTGTTCTGGAGAGAGAAGAGCTGAAATACTGCTTGCCCAGGTTCTGGACAATCTCCAGAAAGCAGGCAATTACAGGTCATTCACCTAACCAGGATTTTGTTTTAGCAGTTCTTAATGTTTTGCAGACAAAGTGTTTCCACAAGACCACAAGTAAAAGACACTTGAGAGATCCCTGCATCTTTAGTAGCTGGTTCCCCACCCACTGAGAATACAAGCACAAATGCTTTTTCGCTGGGCTTTGCAAGAAGAACAGCAGCTACTGAGTCACCTTTAAAACATGCATCCCTCAGTGTTTGCCCAGAAGGAATGGAACCACGTGAAAGCTAAGAAACTTGGGAATTGCAATTAATAGTTACTGTTTACCAAGAGCTTATCATTTCTTAAATGTTTTCAAAACATTAATTTAATTACGAAGGCGGGAGAAGAAAAATAACATGTCATTGCATTACACTGACAAACAAATGCTGTGATACACGAAATGCACACGTGTTACCTTCACATTCACTACCTGACCCATTCCTTACATGTATCTAGGACAGCACATGCTGTTACATACTACTCTCAGCTCTAAGGACAGAGAGAGTTTGGGATTTTTTTTTGTACTCTGCTTCTTCCCAACCTCAGTTGCCACATAAGGATTAATCTAAAATAGGAGCAGTGAGTTAAACGCTAATCTTGTTTTTAAGACTGACTTCAGTAAATATGCAGTGAAGCTTCCTGAGGCTGCACTCATCTGATTGTACAGTCAGTCAAAGAGTGGTTTGGGTTGGAAGGAACCCTTAAGATCATCTTGTTCCAACCCCCTGCTATAGGCAGGGACGCCTCGCTGCACACCAGGTTGCTCACAGCCCCATCCAGCCTGGCCTTGAGTGCTTCCAGGGAGGGGGCATCCACAGCCTCTCTGGGCAACTTGTTCCAGTGCATCACCACCCTCACAGTAAAGAATTTCTTCCTAATATTTAGTCTAAATAGACCCTCTTTAAAGCCACTTCTTCTTATCCTTCTTATACCCTCACAAAAAAGTCTCTCCCCAGCTTTCCTGTAGCCCTCTTCAGGTCCTGGAAGGCTGCTATAAAAGTCCCTCAGTGCTTTCTCCAGGCAGAAGAACCTCAGCTCTATCAGCCTGTCCCCATAAGGTAGGTGCACCAGCCCTCTCGTCATCTATGAGGCCCACCACTGGACCAGCTCCAACAGCTCCATGTCCTTCTCATGCTGGGGGCTCCAGAACTGGATGCAATACTCCAGGTGGGGTCACACAAGAGCAGAGGGGCAGAATCACCTCTCACTACCTGCTGGTCATACTTTTGATGTAACCCAGGACACGGTTGGCCTTCTGGACTGCAAGCATACACGGTCAGCTCACATTGAATCTTTCAACAACCAACAGTGGTTGATGAACAGTTCAGCATCTACAGAAATCTTTAAAAAGCAAAGAGGTGGAGCTCCTTCCACCTCAAAAATCTGTACCAAAAAGTCAGTGACAAAAATCTGAACTGAATAATCAATATTCCAGAGCTGGAAACTGATAGTAAATGTTTTTTTTTTAAAAAAAAAAAAAAAAAAGAGACAACTAAATATCAAATAAATGCCTTGAAATGACAAAGACTGAGACTCCTACAGATCATTATAAATGCTGAAATTAGCGACCCTACCTTCCATCAAGTTATTGGTGTTCTCTGCTAATAAAAAATGCACCCCAGATTTTTAGCATCAGGTCAAGATTTTCAACTGCAAGTTACATGCAACTGTTTATTTCAAACAGACCTGATCCATTCTCAGTGGTAAAGTCCAGAGATAACACTTTGATATTTCCCCATATTATGAAACATTTTACAAGAACCGTAAGTTTAATTCCTGAGTAATAAAGTTCTCAGGAAAGGTGAAGAAATCACACGGCTCAGCCCTTGAAAATATTCAGAGCTTTACTGAAAGAGGAAGCCTTGAGTATTTCAAGTGATTTAAATAAAAATGCACAAAAGAAATGGAGAAAGAAGAATTGCAGCTCAAGAGTCCCATGTACCTGCTGGTGACTGACATTCTTGCTCTACGTTCTCATTCTGCCAATAGTATGAGGATTTGACCCTCTCCCATTCCCAGTGCATTTGTGCTGAGAAAGTGAAGAATGATCAGATATTAGACTGATAAGTAACATGAGAGCCCAAAACGTTAAAAATGAAGGGGTGTAAAAATGAAATTTGCTCAGCAGAGTCCTGAAACAAAACAGGCTGCTCCACGCAGCCAGCAGCAGACTGCCCCAAGCATCGCCTCTGATCTGTAAGTGGAGGTTTTATTATTAAGATACTGTTGTCTCCCCACTGAGCCCTCCAGGAATACCTACACAGCAGCTCTCAGCCTCACTCAGCCTCAATTGCATGGAGCTTGCTGCTATCAGGGCCTGCACTTGAGCCACAGCTGAGAAGCCAAGAGACCTTCCCAGCTGAAGTCTCCTCTTGTCTTTTTACAGCTGAGTGACAGAAGCCCCAAACACTCACTGCTCCTCATTTCTCACCTCAGCTGTCACCGGGGCCTTGCGCTTCAGTTAACAATGACACAGCTGAGCGAGGGCATGCTTGAAGTAGTTTGTATTAGCAAAAGGACACTGAACTCCCACCCAGCTCTACCTACAGGTCAGCGCTGTCAAAAGATGCTGAGATCTCAAAAGCAGACTGTTATAGCTTCCAGGTGGGAGAGAGCAAATCAGATCATTTAGCAACAGAAGCTCTTGAATGAGAGCAGTAATAGCATCCCTTCCTGTATAGTGTTTTAACCCAGCCCAGCAAGTGTCCAGATCACTGACAGCTGAATCTGCCAGGCATATCCAGGAAAGGATTCCTCTTGTATCTGCCTAACTTCTTATGCTCTTTCCTTAAGCGTCTACTACTTATCACTCTTAAAAAGATCCTGGGACTTAAGTCTAACCTAATGCAGGTACTTGTATGTTCCAGATCAGATTCAGAATGAGGCCGCTTGGTTTTCCCCAAGTCTGTCTAAATTACAGACTGGCTCCAATACTCTTACTGTGCATCATGCAAAATCTCTTTACCTACAATCCAACAATAGAAAGCTGCACTTTAAGCTGTTTCACAATGGAAGCTGTCCTAAAATCTCTTTCGATATCTTGTCAAAATCAGCATGCTCTGTGACTAGATGACTGTCAGAGTGATCTATAGCCCCTAGCTAGCACTGTAATATAAGCTAAATTGCCTGAGTCACAAGCAATGATAGAGTCATTCTACAGGAAATTGGAAATCAATTCTTGTCATCACTGCACATAACTCCTTTATCAGAGTTCCAGTTCACCGGTGTAACGCAAGGGAAAGAGCCTGGGAACTGACAATCGTGACAAGTTGGACAGTCACACACAAATATATGAAGTGCAGAAGTTCTGTCTGGAATAGCACTTTCCATATGTGCCAGGTCTGAGCAGCCTGACTGGGTAAAATATTAAAGGTTAACAGTGGTCACATACTTGTAAGCAGAAAAAGCCATAGGTGCATTGCGTCGTGTTACATCAGGAGGATGCATGTACCTGGGGTTAGAGACTGAAACACAGCCAGGAGTGTTCTCTGTGCAACGAGTCCTGGCAAAAGAGAAGGGACAACCTTCTGCTAAATGACATACACAGTTCACAAGCTGTTTCAGAAGCCAGGGCAGCAACATCAGTGCCAGCAAGCTTACCAACAAGTCACACAATTTGCAACACTTTCATTCAGGATGCCATTACCAGCAGCAAGTAGTTAAGTCAGTGTTGTTAGTAAGGAGGATCCACTCACTTGGTTCTCAGAACTAAGAGGGAAAAAAAATCCAATACATTGCTATTTGTAAAGCATACCATCACCTTTCTGTCAGTTATGTTACTCTAGATTAATCATCTAATCTCATTAAAAAAGGACTAAATTTGTTTGAAAAAAATATACAATGTTTTATATATTTTTATATATATTTTATATATATTTAGTATAATAATTTTGAAACAAACAAAACTTTTATTTCTGCTTCCTGAAGTGCCTTTGCAGGAAAGCAGACTCACCAAGCTTCCAAATATACACAGCAAAACCACAGCCACTTCACAAAGCTGCAGAATGGTTGAGGTTTCTTTACACAAACACACTTCCAACTACATCATACTGACAGTCTGGGATGCAGGAATATGATCAGTGCATGTGGAGTCCAGCACAGCATATTCCTGAGCTTAACACAGCAGTCCTAACCTAAAACAAGCACTCCTACCAAAATACAAATTCAAAGAAAAATCTAACACAAAGAGCTCTGTGTGAAGTGTACGAAAGTTTTGTTTCTTGCTCCCTGGCTAACTAGAGAAAAAGCAGTTCATCCACAAACCAAATGCAATTGGACAAACACTGTGGGTTCCTCTCCACGAGAGCCCAAGGGAAGCACTCTTCCATTAAGCAGAGCACAGACCGTGAAGCAAACAACCCAGCATCCCACCCATTGCCACAATGACTGGCAGAGCTTGGACTGCTTCACAAAGAGAGTCTGTTCCTTGCTCTGAAAGAGCTGCTTCAACGCACTGCAACAATGTCTGGCATTAATCAGGCTAGAGGAGAGCCAAGGGGCTATCAGAAAATGAGAAACTAAATGCCATCATCTTGTGTTAATTAGCTGGATTTAGTTTACATAAGCCACTGATCTCTTTATTCTTACTGCCCTACAAATCTAAATATGATATTGTTTAGATTTTCATAACTACGTCTGAACAAAAACTCATTCATTCTCAACTTTTGAAGTGCATGAATACTTTTCAGCTCTTCCATGCCATTACTCAGAAATATGGCTGTTAGATGCTTAGAGAGTAGTCAGGAAAGGAATTTATATTTCAAAGCATAATAGTTGCAAGGTTTTTTGTTGTTTTTTTTTTTTAAGAAAAATATAATTCCTTATTTCTTTCTCTGTTTTCAAAGCGAATTGAAATCCACTCCCTTGACATCCCAGAAAGACACTCACCGCCACTCAGAAAGCCTTACAGGAGTTTAAACGCACTATCCACCCTTAACGACATGCCATTATTCACTAAACTGTTAAAAATTAATCTGGTAGATAGGAATTTGGTCAGATGTTTGTTTGTTTAACATCATTACACAGTTCTGAACCCACAAACCAAAGGAAGAGGCTTTTAATTACGGCACATGGAAGAAGAAGAGCATGAAAGCGTAACATTTAATTTGCAGAGTGCTGTTACACAATGTGTATTCCTTGGTGGCAAAGCCAGCATCAGAGGTTCCTGCTGCACTCTACCTCTCCCTCCTTCTTGTTCCCACTGAAATGATGTAACGCTGTGATGCACATTCATCACTGCAGTAACCCAGGATATCATTGGCTATCCCTGAAAAAGTGTTGGAATCCCTATAAATGTTTCTAGGACAGCCTCAGAAACATCCCACAGCACAGGCAGAAAACACTGGCCTGGAAATAGAATCGACTCAGCATACATAGAACTTCATGCTAAGTGTCTGTAACATACCATCATGCTAAAATTGACCTGGTTCACTGCAGGCTGGCACACAGCCCTCACGAATTAAGCCAGTATGATACAATGCTGGTTAAGAACAAGCTGCTCTACTCACAGGCTTCCTCAGGTTGACACAAGAATACACTGGCCTTGAAAGGGCCCGTAAGCTTGCCCTAGCACATCACCAGGCTGATGCTTCCAGTTGAAGAAATATGGGCAGTGCTATTGTGACAGCTCACACTGCTTCTGATGGTGTCTGGTTCGGTCTGGAGTGCCAGCAAAGCAACAGTCACAGTAAGTCGTGCAACATTCATGCTAGCAGCCAGCCTTCAGGCCCACAGCCATCCTGCAAAAGCAGAGCAGCACTGCTTGCTGATCTGTGCTATGCACAGGTCTGAAGTCATCCAAAAAGCCCAACAGTGCCATAAGCTACTCAAACAGTAAAGAAATATTGCTTGTGAAAAACCAGAAAGTTACCAGGGGGTGTTAATGCTACTCACTGTGTAATCTCTCTTCTCCTCTCCAAAATGAGGCTTTGAAGTATTCAGGTAAGGAACACATGAGCAAACTGTGTCCAGCAAAAGTGGTGCAAGTCATGAATCTCCTCTGTAACTGCCATCATTACCACGGGAAAACATTTTATAGCTGCAATAACCCCCTGTAAAGGAGATTACCAAAGTTAGCAGCCATGATTGAAAATAACTGGTCCCAGCTTTGTTTCAGTCCTCAATTTAGACACTGTTAATGCTAGTTCTTGCTGAAGCACGGTGAATTCTGCTTGGTAAATAATTCAAAAGAGTGTTTCTCACTATATTAAAGAGGCTGAAAAGGGTTTGGAAAACCAATAAATTTCAAAGTACAGAAAGCCACAGACACAGAGAAATCTTTTATCAACACACAGCATTGTAGTGAGGCGCATCCTGACATGAAAAACTAATTTGCATGTTTACTGATGCATTGTGGATATTTGTTCAAAGCCTTTAACATAAGCTGTTAGTTACGCAGCACTGATTCATTTAAGTTCTGATGATTTCTCAAAGTTTTAATTAGTTCTGAGGAAATGTTTTATGCAGAAGTCACAAGTCACCGTGAAGCAGACCTTCCCCTCCCTTCCTCCTGCAATTCAAAATCCCATGGGAGAAGTCCTGCATATTAGATCTGAGCAGAGAATGATAACACTCCCACTCCGTAAGCAGAAAGCTGCAGCACTTGCCTGGCTGTCACACAGCACCCTGCATATTAGCACCCAAAGTGCTTTACAACGACAGCACACCCACCCACATTTCACAGA
Source organism: Meleagris gallopavo (assembly GCF_905368555.1). Lineage (NCBI taxonomy): Eukaryota > Metazoa > Chordata > Aves > Galliformes > Phasianidae > Meleagris > Meleagris gallopavo. The sequence goes on from NC_139424.1 coordinate 2,414,033, forward strand.
CAAACAACTCCAGCTGTGGAGACATTCGGTCATGTCTTAGGGACGTATCGCAGAGGTGACATCAAGAGGAGATGAGCAGCAAAGGTTTCCTGTCTGTTGGGCAGTGTGCTTGCAGCAGCATGAAGTCCAGTGAGAGGAGCAGGTGGGCCTGCACAGCCCTCCATCAAACCTGCAGCCCATGCTTCCATCAGCGGGGGGTCACACTGCCAGGTAGAAGCTAAGAGGCTCACTTTCACCTGCACTTTTTGGAAGTGACGCTGTGAGCTCACCGCCTCCCATTGCCTCGCCGTGCCCCCTGTCAGAACACCGACCACCACTCTGTGTTCTGGGGCACTGCTCAGGAATCACAGTGCAAAGTCATGGGTGGCATCTCTGTCTTCACGGCTGTGATGGTGCTCAGGGCTGGGTTTGGCACATGGGATTTGCTGTGAGGATGGCTTCCTGCATGCTTCTGTTTTAAGTTTTTCCTTACTCCCTTATTTTACATGTGGAGATTCTCATAGCCCAGAACTCATTAAAACTGATAGACTCTTACCAGCAAAGTGATTAGATGAACTCAAAGAAGTCAGTGGTCCTTCAGTCCTCTTAGAAGTTTCCCCCCATCCACTAAAAAGAGAAAAAAAAACAACAACAAAAAGCATTGGAATCAAACCTTTCGATAGCCCATTTAACAGACTGCTAACCCATTACAATGAGGCTATATCTCAAAGAAGAGAATAAGAACTACTCTGCAACAGTTAAACTACAGCCTTCTTAGCAATTCCCTGGGTACTAGTGATTCTTTACAGTCAACTTCAGTTAAGATATTTTAAACAAGCCCTGAATGCTCACAGATAAACCCCTAAGGATGGTTAGAGGAATTCATTTGGGATGCCAAAAGCTTTGCTGGGAAATTTAAGTTACCACTGAGATATCCAAATGCAGTGTTCAGGGACACTGCAATATCCTTAATTATCCACATTCCTCTGACATTGCTCAGTGTTCTGTATTTAAAAACCACACTAAAAAAAGAGAAAGCCACATCTGTGTAAACTGATGCTCATCCACCTGCAGTCATCAGGTAAAAACCAACTATTTGGGACCACACTTTGCTCACACAGCTTTTCACTTTGCTCTGCTTAAAGCAATACGATGACAATGCCATCCAAAGGGCTCACAGGTTGCTACAGAAAATACCATCAACTACAATCTAATGACACTTGGTGGTGGTTACATCGTTCACAGTTACTGACTTCCTACACGGATGGTCAGTGGTTGAAATCTGGACAATGAGCTGCTTGCTAAGCTGCTGTAACAGTCACTGAGGATCCTAGGAATAAACACAGGGAGCTCCCACTGGAAAATCCAGGATACTTTCATTCTTAATTGCTCTGATTACCAACCCTAGGTAGGAACTGTGATCCTCTGAGATGCTTTAACCAAAAGATGCTGTGCATTCTCCTGCTGCTTTACACAGACTTTGACACCAAGCATGGCTTCCCCTTGCTGCATCCTGACCATCCTTTGTTATTTACCTCCGGGTACTTAACATACGACTTACACATCATCCATCGAGGTTTGCAGGGGCTAAAGGAAGTGCAAAGTGTTTCACAGACTATTTTCCATATATCGAAGCCAATCCTATATATTTATATTCCACAATGGTACAGAGCATCCATAGGTTCAGATCATCCCAAGCCCCCTTAAGAGCTGATGCTTCAGCACCAGGCGTTCTTCACTGTGGCTCTTGCTCTGTGGAGCAGGAAGCAGTTTTGTTTCCACATCACTGCAAGTCATGGCCAGGAGCCCCAAGTGACACAGCACTGCAGGGCTAACTGATGTACCCAGCTAGAACAAAAGTTCAATAACAGTCGCATAAAAAAAAATTTACTTACTACAGCAGGGAACATTTTTGTGAAACAACAGCACCATCATCTGGTCAAAGGGCTGCTCTGCTTCGCCTCACCACATTGCTCACGGACGTTTTGGCATCCATCTCAGCAGCTCAAGATTTTACATTATGATGCAACAGCCCTCCTGTAATCTTGCTTCGATTATAAGTATATATACTCAGGATGTCTTTTGCCATTTCACCATTGTTTTCACATCTTTCTGGGGTCAATATTACTAATGCTTCCCTTTCCATAAGTCCCACAGGACAGGATTTTCAGAAGCAACAGATCTTTACATGAGTTCAGGAAAAATCCCTCATCCCAAAAACTGCAAATGCATCCCTAGCCAGCTCCACTAGCACAGTGGGAAAGGTGGGCATTAATCCAGCCATGGCTCAAACCATCTTTTTGCAACCCATTGGAAAGGAAGCACGATGGTTGCTTTAGCACACATTTGTGCATGCTGTTCTTTTATGTTTGTTAGCTGTTGAGTAACAGAGGCACTCCTGCCTATTGAATGGCTAACTCTGTCTCCCTTGCAGTGGGATGCACTGACTCCATCCACTGTCTCATTCTCTAAGGCACCCTACACACCTGCCACAGATGATCAGAACAGAGCACTGGCCACCTGCTGCTTGAAAGAGAGGGATGCTCAGGGCCAGCAACGCAGAGATGGAGACAACATGAAGAAAAGTAATTCCTGCACAATAAGAAGTAGTTTAGCCTTCTGGCTTTCCAGCACGCCTGAGGTGAGAAAGAGCTTCATGCAACACAAGAAAACCCTGCTTTTGGTACGTTTCCAGGGACACATCATTTGATACATCAGCTTGTAGTTCTGCTTCTGAAGGCCTGACAAGGATTTTAAGCTGTTCAATCTTACTTTGCAGTGCAAGGGACACAGCACACTGCAATACACTACTTCCAGTGGCAGTATTGAGCCACTGGAAAACAGCCCAGGCATGGGAGTGTGATGCATCTTAATCACAGAAGGTGGGTACTGATGAACAGTACTGCATAACTTGGTACCACTAATGAAGTTGCAGCAGGGCATTTACCAAGTGATTTTTAAAGCAAATATCACTGATCTCTTAGCTGTGCAATGCAGCTTCTAAGTGATAAATCCAGAAACAGCTCTGCCATCCAGCCCCTAGGGAGCAGGAACATGCAAGCACAGTAACCTTGTCAGCAACCACAAGTCCTGCTGTCTGCCTGGCTGCCAGACCACACGTCCAGCTCCCCGTACTGACTGCCCCAGCAAAGCAAAGTGAGAACCTCAGTGGGGATGTATTCCAACAACCAGGTTGAATAGAGTGCAAAAACTCTCACGTTCAGAAGACTCAAACCAAGAATCTTCCTTAGAAGTTTTTAACTAAGCCAATATATTTCAAGATAACATTTCTCATTCCTATAAGCCAGCATTATCTATTGTAATAAAAAAAAACTGAGATCAGTTAGCTCTTATCTGTCTCACCTAAATTCATCAAGTTCAGTCTAACTGAATTGTATCAAACAGTCACAAACGAAGCTGGTGTGAATAGCAGTACCCACACAAATCACACCTAAATCAGGCCCAGATCGCAGGCAAACACTACAGAAGACACATTAGGAATACAAGAGGTTCTGTGCAGTGCAGGTGGCAGAGCACTGGCTCAGGGCACTGTGGAGTCTCCTCCTTGAAGATGGTCAAACCCTGCCCTGAGACAGGTCCAAACATCCTGCTCAGGATGGCCTTACTGCAGCAGGAGTCAAACCAGACGAACCCAGGATCCCCACCAACATCACTCACACTGTAACTCTGCGAAGATGAACAGCTACACACCATAAGCTTAAAAACTAGAGTTTCAAAATAAAGTCAGTTAAAGCCCTTCAGAAATAAATCCGCTGATGGAAAGACCATAAAAACACAGTGCCAGAATTCAACAGCTGTATGCTTGGGTATTGCAGTAGATGAACACTCCGTAGTATCTCAAATGATCTGTTACTGCTAGCCAGGAGACATTCAGTAATTGAATGCAGTTTGCAATGCAGTCGGGAGCATGCACACAAGATAACCACGCTGGCACTGCACAGCTCATTGTTTTAGGCTACAATTGACAAAACTCTACTGATGAAGATTAAATGCAGCTGCAAGACCCAAATGGACAAGATGGACAAAGCGCTGGGGAAAAAGAAATAGAAAAATATGAAACTCAGCAGTAACACAACTCGTGAGAATAGCTGGGAATATTTCAGCATGCATCTTTGGTTGTTAAACGGAAAACAGAACATCAAAGACTTGAATAAAAATGAAAAATAAAGCTGTGTGAAAGGGCTGCTTATCTGCAGTAATGGCTACAGATATAAAGATAGTCTACACTGAGTGCTTTTGTTAATAGCAGAAATCGTGATACTTCAAGAATACACAAAAGGACACTGCTAACTTTTAGAGTTGCAACGCTTCTCAGATTTTGGAGTCTGCAGGCATTTATCTCAACTCACTAAAGCAAACACAACTGTCTTCTGCTATATCAAAAACTGAAAAGCTGCCAGCAACACTTACGCGTACTGCAGAAAACATTCTGCACGCCTTCCATCTGGTATTCATCAATCTAAGTGGATGTAAGGATGGCATATGTTAGCATTCTCCCACAGCATAGAGAAAGTAACCATCTTGCCCTCCTTGGTGGAAGCATCTCATTTTTTGCATCAGATATTTTTTTACTTAGTCATTTTAAACACTAAAACATTTTAAACATTTTTAAATTCTCATCTTGGAAGGCAGCCTTCTGGGCATTCCCAATGGACTCACCACACTGCTGCATGGTGCTATGCCTGGGTTCCCATGGCTCAAGCCTATCTACAAGTCAGTGAGTCTGACAATCAGGCCGCACAGAGCTCCTGCTTAGACCACACACTAAAAGATACGTAGGGTGTTGCTTTGCCCACAGAGCAGGCATCACCCTCTATATGAGAGAAAAGAGAAACAAGACTGAAACACGCTTTATTTTCCATTATTTGTACTGTTAATTTTGCTGCAAGTTTTAAAACCACATAGACAAGCTAAGTCTCCAGGATCAAACTAAAAGTTCCAGACTTTTTTTTCTACCACCACCAATGCTTCTCCAACAGCCTCACTGCGGAGGGAAAATAGCTGTCTTTCTACATGGAGACAAATGCAGAGATGCATGTGTTTACTAAAACACAGTCTGGAGGATTAAAGAATTAAAGTGGTGGCATATTTAAGTGCAAACAAACCAATGATCCAGTTGAAGTCTGGGAGAACACAGGGGTTTGAGTTTCTGACCGATAAAGCACTGCTACAGTGCAAAGCAAAGCCCAGTGAGCTCGTGGCAAGATTTCCTTGCACGTGAGCAGACACCAGCTCAGGTTCCAGGCTCACAGCACCAACACCAAGCCTGCTTTCTCAAATTTCAGCTAGCAGATGTGCAGCAGAGTTCTATCTGCCAAAGAGGCACAAGCTTGTGTTTGTTCTTTCTCATGTCTTCTTATTTTAAAGCTATTTCTATTAAATAAATTAAATAGCAAGAAATGCCAGACAATGTTGGATGAATAGACAAAGGAATTCATCAACTATTAAAAAGCAAAACCAACAAAAATAGGTTCAATTGAAAACAGTCCCTCTTTCCCTTCACAACGATTTTCTTTGAATCTGAAGTCCCACTGCTGTTCTCTGCATTCCATGATATTAAACTCCTCAAAATTGAATGAGAAACACACAAACCCGAATAGCAAGCTGGCAGCAAAGTTGCACCAACTACAGGGAAATGAAGCTTTCAGCATCACCTGCCAAGAACAATCCAATAAGGATTATTTCTAATGCTTTGTTTCATAAGGAAGAATAATAATTTTTTGCCAATATGGCCAGAAAATGTGATATGGAGAAAACACATCAGTGCAGAAAAGCAGATCCAGAGTCTATTCCAGCCTTCCCTGCCCAGGCAGAATTAGCTGTGTGTTTATCACCATGGGACGTTGTTCAGACATTTAAATGTGGTGGGTTTTTTTGTTTGGTTTTGTTATGCTTTCCCTATATCATTCCAGTCCCAGTATGAATATATATATATTTTTTTTTTGAATGGCAGCTCAGTTTTTGCACTGTGTTTAGGTAAGATCCTATCAACGTATTGGACAGCAGCCTGAGGACTGATCTTTGTCCAATTTTTAACTAACAGAGGAAGAACGTAAAGTATCAGAATTGTTTAACAAAGTTCTCTTAACAAACAGGAAAGCTGCAGTCACCTTAGTTTTCTTCATTTGGGTGACAAACCATTTGTTGCCTGAATCCAGCCCTGCAGCTGATGGGCTTCTTGGCACTACCCACCTGCAGCACTCTGAGCAGTGGAGCCTGCTGTTGGCAGCTGAAGGTGGCAATGCCTCCCAGAATAGAAAAAAAAAAAAAAAAAAAAAAAACAGGGAAAATTACCTTCAGGCTCTCACCCCCCCCAATCTAATCCTTGTTAAAATGATAACTGCAATAGAAAAGAAGAAGGATGGAGTGATACAGTGTAAGGACATGGGACAACAAGGACTGAGCACGACACACAACATCAGTAGTGTATTTGTGCAGCAGGAGCACAACTTCCAGCTGAGCTTAACTATTCTTTCTAGAAATAAAACAACTCCTCAGTGAAAGATTCCCCAACTTGAGGGATGTTGTTCCAACGCCTGATCACCTTCAGTGAGAGTTTTGTACCGGATTTCCTGATTTCAACAGTTTCAGATTCCATCCTGAAAGCCTCGGGCCAATTACTACTAGATGAAAGCCATTTTAGAAGCAGAACCATCCCTATATTAATTACCCCTTCCAGTGTTTTCATACAATATGAGCCTGAGAAAAGCTGTGGAAGAGTAATCTTGACACAAGCGTTCCTTTGTACCACCTGAAACTGACATACTATTCCCCTACCTATCAGAAGAAATCTTTACCATCTACATTTAGGGTTTTTCCCCCCATGCTAGTGCTGTAGAAGAAACGATAACTATAGATTTCATTTGTAACTACCCATTTTTCTGTTTTCAGTATGACGTAGTTCAGTAAGATGAATAGGAACAGGAGCAATGCTTTATAGTAGCATCGTATTAATGGCTGTGGGACTAATCAAATCTTACCGAGCTGTGAGCATCAACAAGCCAAACCCACAGCAGAAGATATGCCCTCAGGCTTCATATTTAATCTATTTGACACAGACTTCATTTTTACATCATGGGACTATAGACGTTCAGTTGCATCATCTGTAGAAGCAGTTCAGTCTTAGCTGCTTGGCCACCTACCTCCTGCATCGAGTAATGTAAAAACTGAATAAAAAATATATGAAGGTCCTTCTAGCCTCAGCAATCGCTCATATTGTGAAAACAGAATAGATCAAGAATTGCTCTTATTTTTCCAGTCTTGCTTCTCATCCAAGCACGTGGATTGAAACTGTTCATGCCTATTCATAATTTATTGGAGTATTTGCAACTTACATCAGAAATACGGGCCTAGCCTGCAGGAAAAACAGTGACTAATAGCTGAGAGAGTGCATTGCAGTTAGCCACTGCAAAGTACACCCGCGCTCACTGCTCAGTCCTCGGGTGCCAGCAAAGTCCAATAGGGAAGTCTGACAAAATATGTCATCCAGAGAAATACACCACTGTCAGATGGCTGTAGCAGATAGATCACAGGCTGTGATTTTGCCCTCCTGGTACACACCTGAAGGAAAAAAAATGTTTACAAATGTTCCCAAAGAGCTGAACGCCTCAAGGAAGCTGATGGGAAGAGCTGTGCTCTGATTGCACTCTCACCACCAGGACATGTTCATTCTCCTTTGGAAGACCTGGACCAGACTGTATTTTCTCTTTTCAATTCCAGCACTCAGCATAGAGACAAACAATTACAGGAGCTAGAAGATGCTGCTGCTCATGAGGCAAGTTGCTGCTCATCTGTCACCTCTTGCTTTGTAGAATGGGGGGATTCTGCTCTGGTCATGTCTGCAACTCAGCAGGACATCGTAATTGATGTCCCTACTTCTCACAGTCATTTTTTCCTCTCACTATGCTTTGCCAGATGTCACACAGGATTCACCTGGGTGCTATTTTTGACATCCCTGCCATAGGGATCCTAGAGGGATCCTTGGATAAAGTCAATCAGGAAACGTTTGTACATCTCCAAGTCAGGTTTTCTGAAAAAGGCTTTTGCTGACAACAGTGTTCACCTCTGTGGTCCTTCAAGATTCAGAGCATCTCCAGTATAAATCCAGATGCTGGAGACAAACACTACAGTTGGTTCATGCTCTTCAGACTCACAGCAACGCAAGGCATTTTCATGGGCAAAGCAAAGCTGGTTTAAGAGATGCCTGAGGGCAAAGGGAGCCACAGCATTTTCCTTTGCTCCTCTTTCCCCCCTCTTCCTCCTTATTAGCAGCTGGTTTCACACACACTTCCTCTCACGCCCTGGCCACGATCAGAGGCTGTGCACTCACACTGTTTAGATGAGGATCATGCCTGCTTCATTTCTACAGTTGTTACAGTTGCAGATGGTCACAATTAACAGCTTGCTTTGGAAAGGCAGAGGACAGTGCATCTGGAAGGGGTTCTTTGTGCTTCTACAGCACTGAAGGAGTTTCACATTAAGAGTTTGCAGGGTGCTTTCCAGTTATCCAGGTGACATTTCTATGGGATTTTACTACAAATTTTATTTACCGTTATGGACAACAAAGCTTATGGAATTTGAGACATAACTTGGTTAGTTTTTAAAGGCAAGCTCCTTCCATCTGGGCAAGTTGCTAGGAAGAGGGTAAGAAACGGAAGATTTCAGGAATACTAAAACGGCCCTCTCTGTTCACATAAAAAGCATGTTGCCTTCCTGAATACATTATGCTAAATCTGCATGCAAATGAGAAATGTATAAATAGAATTGGGCATTAACTGACATAAGATTTTTTATATTTTTTTTTTTAAATGGAGATGAGGCAGAGGATGTTATTAAAGGAGTTAAGCTCTAACATCTGTTTTTAATTCTACTAGCTTATTTGTCTGTTTATACCTTCAGGCTTTCAAGACATCACTTAACACTACTAATTAAAGCTGAAAGTTTTGTTCACAGCAATGCTTTCTTGTATCCCTGCAAGCACTTACTCATGTCCCTGCTGTCATTGCAGGTGACAGCTTCTTGATGGAGGAATGACACGAGGCCAGAGTGCCTCCACAAGGGATGGAAAGAGGTTCACCTTGTCCCATCTGACAGAGGAGCAAGTGATGGATGGCAGCAACCACTACTCTGCCCGCAAGTCTTTGTCTCAGCTCCAGGCTGGGTCATAATCTGACCCGTTTTCTACCATGAGTGAGTCGAAGAACAAAACCAGGGCAACATTTGAAAGAATATTTCTAAAACGCCCCAGAAATGGAGCTCTGATTTAAGAATATGACATTGGCTACATAAAGAAAATACACCATGTTACAGATGTACACACATTCCAGTTTTTCTTAGCACTAAGAGTCCCATCTGCACTCATGCCTTAAAAAAAAATTTGGCATTTTTTCTTCAGGACAAGCAACACAATGCTCATTTGAGAGTAGCACTGCACAGGCAAGTAGTCCATGGCTATGGAAGTGCATGCAGAAGTGGCTGAGATGGCTTGCCTTGAAGCACTTCACAAGAGAAGCCACAAAGATAAGTACCAATGAGTTTATTGTTTCACACTTTGGACTTGAACCTTCAGGCATTCAGCCATAAGTATTGCTCGTTAGCCACTTCCATCAGTTTTGCTTTAAAACAGACACCCCACACCATTGCCAGCATACTGGTGAGAGGTCAAGCAAGCTGACAAGAGGCAGCCCATTATAAAACCCCAGTCTCTCAACCCTTGCATCATACATACTTGCTATCGTAAGCCTACTATCACTCATGCAGCCAGCATATGGTGGCAGCTGTGATGCGCAGGGGGCTGAACAGACAGACACACAAAAAGAGAAATCTAAGAAGTAATGAGTCAGTCTCTGACTGTGCACAGTATCATGTTCACTTCTTGCCATGCAGTGGTTTTATTTTATTTTTTTAAACCAGGAGTTTCACAATCTGAACAGACTTTCTTCCCCTTTTTAGAACTGCCAGCGTGCTTTAAAGTGTATTTTTAAACCTGTTTCAGTCTGGAAGAGAGCTTTTGTTGCATATACTACAGTGCTTATTACCTTGGGGCCTGGCTCCCTGGGTGAGGTGTCTAGACATCTCTGCAGTGGAAATAACTGCACAGCCTAGCACCGTCTTGAATCCACTAGTTTTAGAATTAGGAGTAATTTCATGCCCCAGGTTGCCATAATCAAACACATCTGTTGCATGGAAATTATCCACTGCCAACTTGACTGCAAAGCACAATATGCCCAGATTATCTGTGTTCTCAAGATCAACTTTACTTCCTAAAGGGCTGCACACATCATAACACCATCAGCACAGGTACAGTCATTCCAAGACTCGTGTGGGACTCAAGCAGATCCAGAGACTCACTTTAAGGATAGGAAGACAATTCAGGCATGGTAGGTTCAATGAGTAATATTGCAGACACTGAGCTGCATGCCAGGAAAATAAAAAAAACTATTTGAAATACTTCCACAAAAATGAATTAGAGCACTCCTCTCAATCCTTTGAAACATGAAAGAGTTATAACAAAAACAACCATTAATTTAAGTCAATTTTTAGCTTCATTTGTCTACAGCTATAATTCCATAGTTTAATACACAAAAACATTATGACAGATATGCAAATCCGATATTTTCAGGTGGGAAAGGTGAAATTCCTATATGTAAAAGTTTCAAGTCTGATCTTTAAGAGGAACCCACAGCTGGCTTCTGTCATCTTTCTCTCCTTCATTCAATAAGCAGACCCACAGCTTAAGAAAAATGAGGATTTAGTCCACAAGAGGACAAGAACCGCATATCTCCCCACACTAGAGCAAGAATCACCTTTTCCATGCCAGAAAACACTTTGGCATTTGTCAAAGAAAAAAGGGTGAGAGGTGGTGTGTGTGCAGCCTCCTCAGGTATTTGGATGTAAAACTTCCCAAGTAAATGAAAGAAAATACTATACAAGTATTTTACATTAATTTAGAACATTGTGTGTTTTATGCTTTCTTGCCTTATGTAGTCTAATAAGGATGCTGCTTTCCCACCAAATAAGGGAGACATTTTCTCAAAACTTTTGCTCCACAAAACAGAACCAAGTATTCTTCCCATTCATTTTCCCTCCTTGCTGCACTTCCTTTCCTGGTCTCTGGTCTGAAACATACCATTACTTATTAACTGCATTCCACAGGTCCAGGAGGCTAAAAGCACACAGGATGCCAACATCATCTGAATTACTCTTGTAAAGAAGCTTTTCACATCACAAAGCATCACTCATCATCACTCATTGACATCAGACCATCTCTCACTGCTGCTCTGCACTATTACATCCCAACCAGTACAAGATAAGCTCTCCAAGCAACACTGCCCATCTGCAAACAGAAACACAGACAAGGGCACCCACTAGCTAAAACTCAGCTCTCCAGTCATGCTGGAAGCATAACAAGCATGTGCTTGTTATGAAGCCTGCACCACAAACAGGGCCCAGAGAACAAATTCCATAACACGAAAGTTCAGAAATGCCAAGAGTTCACCTCACAAATAAATGTGGTCTTAGAGCAGGTTGCTATGATTATATCCATAAAAAGAGTTGAAAACATTTCCTTAAGGAGATCTTATGGTTAAATGCATCAGAATTAACAATACCTACGATTTTATCAAGGAAACTCACAAGCAAAACATTTAATCTAGTGGAGCAACAGAAAACTAGGAAAGCATTTCCTCATTTTACCAGTGCCTTGGGAACGTGTGCTCTGCACTTCCTTTTTAAATGTTGAGTTGCCTAATTGAAATGCAGCTCATATAGCATCCAGGCTCACTTCTGGATCACTAAGAAATTGGTCCGATTTGAAAATGTCAGGATCTGGTTAGCAATTCAAATGACCACAGTGGTAATTACGCCTTTTCACGTTCCAGCATGTTGCACTGCATCAAAACTGACACAAATGCCTGGTTTTATAATATCACAGCATGGAAATAAATGTCCAAAATGATATGAAAATGTACTAGTAAGAGATTAATAACTGTTCTTCTAGGAAGAAAGATGGCTCTTTTCAACCAGTATATTTAAAAGAAACCTTCTCTGATAGCATCTCTCCTTGAGGGAAACTGAATTATATTATCACTCATAAGCTATAATCATTTCTGTCAGCACCAGTCAGAGTATTTGAAGGAAAGGAGGAGGAGAAAGAGGGAAAAGGTTGTGGGGTAAAAAGAAAAAAAAAAAAGTAGTTCAATCTTATAAATAAGTCCAGAGAGATACAACTTAAAGGTTCCCCTCCAGCATTTTGTTCTCTCTCCCATCCAGCAGATGAGAACATATTTCAAGTGTTTTATTTTGATCATAAAACAGAGGAATTACATGGATAGGGAGCAATGCATCACGAGCGATGTGCTCTGCTCTACAATCTTTGGTGCTCTGCTCTACAATCTTTGGTACCAAGGTGTCATTTTGAGATATAGGCCTAAAGCAATATGGGCAAGGGAAACTTCTTTCTTTCTCAAGAAAGGAACAGGGAGGAAAGTCTTTCCAAGTCTAATGTTCCCCCAGAAGTCACATACCAGAGTCACTCAGTTGCCTCCTAGATACAGGATGGTTTGAACAGCGCAGTGCTTTGCACTTCTGCCTCTTAAAGGAGGCAGAGATCCCAGTCAGCACATCCCTTGAGCAGCTGTTTTATCTGATAGATCACACGATTCCAGTCATGCACATGACAGAGCACAATGAATAGATTGGTGCCATGCCTTCACAGCTCTGCTTGAGCCTTAGAGAGCCCTCTGTAGTCTAATGCTTTCTTAGCACCTGGGCACGGGTACTGTTTAGAACAGAAGGAATCCATGAAGTTGTAATGGAGACATGTTATTGCTGGTCAACACCCTCACATCGGCTCCTTCAGCGTTTGTGGTTCTCTGGCTTCGTGTGGTGGTGTTTGAGGGATTTTTGTTGCTGTTCTTTTAACCAGTATCTACTAATTCAGCAAACACCAGGGAGTGCTGCCAGAACTGCAAGTCCCTCAACATGTTAGGATGGGATAACCTAAGTATTGACGCCAGAAGGAACAGTTTTGCATAATCCTGGAAGCACAGAATGACTTGAGTTGGAAAGGTCTACCCATTTCCAACCCTTGCCATGGGGCAACAGCTGCTGGGAAAGAGGAGAGAAACACAAACTGTCCCATGCTTCAAGCTGTTAGACAGTACAAAATCATGTGCCATTCCTTCTTCCAACATGTTTACTGCAAGTGTCACGTCTTGCTGTAATTTGAATCCAATTTATGTCATTGACAAGATAACCAAATTCAGTCCTCACTTGTCTACTGCTAGCAAGAACATTACAGAGGAATAAGAAACACATAATGAAAGCATCCAAGATCAAGGGTCATACAAAGCATGAACCAATCTAAAGCAGCAGGAGAAATTGGCTGTGTAACTGGTTTCTCGCAGCTAAAGAAATTTTAGTCAGGGAGAGGTCCAAAAATGTTTTCCAGCATTTTCACAAGGTGCATAAATTTTGCAGAGAACTGTTAACTTTATAGCTCCTTTCAGACTTGGGAAGAAGAACTACAGCCAAGATTGTAAACTAAGGCTCCTGCCTAACAAAGCGGAGCTGTATGGCTATGCTCAGCCAAGCCTTTCAGCATCAAGACATTTGTGCCTTACAATCGTGTGACCCTAAGAGGCCACAAGAACATAATCTTCTCTTTTGCAGAGAAAAAACATCAGGTAGTAGCCACTGACTGCAGTGGGTAATTAATGAGTCTCTATTCCAACACAAGACAGAAATCCCCAAGATTTTCATCTAGGTAGAAATTCTTACTTCTTACTCTGCAAGCAAGTTTCTTCTGTCAAAAAGAAACAAGCCAAAAAATACCTCAAGACCTTATTCAACATCATAACATAGGGTATCATAATACACACTGCAGAGAAAATAATGAATGGGTCAAGGAAGAAAACTATGCAGAGAGGCAGTGGTCACCTGGTACAAGATGATGTAGAGCATATTTCTTATCTTAAAGTGATCAGAAGTCAAGAAAAAACATACAGAGTGGTCTGGAATCCACTTCTGCTGGGACAGTTTGGTGAAGAAATGCACTCAAATTCACATTCTAACAATGAAATAGTGGGTGGGAGTTTACAACGGAGCTTGTAGATCTCTACATGCTACCTACTTCTTCCATCTCTACTTTTAGATAGAAAAGTGAAACTACAGTAGTTTAAGTAGCCACAGCGAGAATCAAGTTATTCCTTCTGCCTTCAGTTCCTAAAAAGGCAATATAAGCAGAATATATCATTCTTCTGCTGGGAAGGTTGATCCCAGATCAATGCCCAACGCCTTGGTAGTTGGTAAGACAACATGGCCTAAGACTGTAGAAGATATGGGCCGAAAAAAAACCACACGAACAGAAACCACATCCAAGAACATGACTTTCAAATGGACCTCTTCGTTAGCGTTTCAATACAAATGCCTCAAAGATTCTCAAATACACATAAGAGAAGCAGCAGCACAAATTTATGATCCCACTTGCACCTATCTAGGTGCACAGAGCCCAGTGAACTGTTACAAAGCTTACCATACCAGCCAATACTTCTAGACAGAAACTCTCTCCAGTTCTTTCCTACTGGGAAAAACCAACCAACCACACAACTTTGCAGTAACTAATGGATCTTTTAAGCCCTGCATGTACCTGAACACACAGTACTATACAGCAGCAACGCTTACGCAATAGTTACACCTCCTATTGCAAAGTGCCAAGGTCTGAGATCAAGGAAACTGCCATCCCACAGTCAGCATCCAAAAGCTGACAGCTGTGCACAGGCAGGTCATCATGGTACTCTCATTATCATTTATAAGACTGTGCTGAGATGGCCACCATTCAATTTTGAAGGCAGAATAGGAAAAAAATTGTGACTGGCAACAAAAGTTAAAAGTACCTCCTTTAAAGAAACCAGTTTTCCATAGAACAAAAACAAGTGAGAAATAGTGAGGCTTATACTACAAGCTTGTAGAAGCAGAGATTATTTTTTCCATATAGATCTGAACATAAAAAGGGCCAACCACATGCCACAGATCCTGTGTGTGAGCTGCAAACAATAACAGTAGTACTAATAACAATTATTTTTTTTTAAAGAAAAGCAAATTGGCAGACGGGATTCCCAATGGATGAAAACAGTCTGACAATTTACAATGAACACATGTTTGAAGTCAGCTTCAAGTAATACGCTAACAAGAATTATGTGCATCTGTTTCATGCTCCCTGAGAATAATGCCATCAAAACTGAATTAAAATGCTTCAAAACAACAGAGTCTGAACACGTCTTGGACTAATTAAAATTAACCACATTCCTGAGGTCACAAGCTTACCCCTTTGGACATCAGCAAATTCTAGCTAAGGTCACTCATCAAACAAAATAATGAATATCTGTGTTCAAAAGGCATGCACAATACATTTATTTAATTAACGTATTATTGGATTGAAGGAGATTTATGGAGTCATTTCAATTTTGGAAGACCACAAGAGCACTCTTCGGTCATACCAATGTGGAGTCTTAACAGGATGCAGTAAAGTAAATCAGGTCAGCAGTAGACCTTCAAAGCTTCGACAAATTATTAATTAGTTTACAGCATTGATCGATAGGAAAACAACTTATTTCTACTAAATAGTATAAATTAGCTTTCTTTTTTTAAATTCAAATAAGCAAAGGAAATTGTAGATGTTTTGCATATGTATTACTGAGGCTGTGGCACTGTCAAGTTCCTTACATAAGTTAGATACTCTTGTTCTAGTTGAAATGAAAATCAGGAGCAGAAAAACATAACTGGTCGCCAAATAAACATTCAGGATAATGCAACTATTTGGAAGCCTTTGTTTTGTTGTTGTTGTTGTTTTTTTCCCTATATAATAATGGGAAAACTAAGATCATGATACAAATAAAATAATCAGATTTTTCAGCTCACGCTACACAGAACCTCAGATCAACATAATGATAACAGATTAAGATCCTGGATCTACCAGTGATGCTGCCTTAGCACACAGGAGGTGGTGGGAAAGCTGGCCAAGGTGTGCAGTTATCATCAATAGACCTTGCATCAGTGGCTCTTCTTCACATTGCAATTGGATTCCCATCAGTTGAAGCCTCTGGGTATCATTGCAACATAAATAAATATTTAGGTGAGAAACTGATGGTTTTGAAGTGCATTATTTCCCTTGCAAGCTATGTGCTGAGGCACTCCCCTTGGGATCTGTTCATGTCTGAACACCAATTTACTCACCAAGTTCCAACTGTTCCACATGATTATCAGTACTTTTTTTTTTTTTTTTAACATATTGGCACTAACAAACTGTGAAACCTACTAAATGAAACTAATCTCCTTATGTCTTAAAGCATGGGGGTGGGGGAACAACTCATTTTACCAGGCACTGATCTGATTACTCTGTGAATAAAGCTAATCAGTGTAATTACACTGTTCAGAAGCACATGCTATGGACCCACAGATGAACAAAGAATACTTCTGTAGGTGCTAGCTGCATTCCAGATTTGGTAAACTGGAGTTTTCTGTCTTTTTCTTTATTATATTGGTTTCAAATTATTCTTTCAAGTTCCAATCACATGCAAAGAATTGGAGGAAGTTTCCTACCATTTGCTTTCCAGCCAGAGCATTTAGTGAAAAGCTAACAGTTTTTCAAGATGAAGCACAGTAATTTCATGCATTGTGATGCTACGTCAGCAAAGGGCTGAATTTAGAAATCTTGAGTCCCATCAATTACCCTGAGAAGCATAACAGCGTTTTACTGTACTGCTACAACGTGGACATTACCTCCATCATCATCTCTGTATTTTAGCATTAATAAGTTTGCCAAGGGATCCTGACTACAGAAACATCACTCAGGCTTAATAAAGAAAAGCAGCCCCTTAGTGTCTAAGGGCATCCTCCCTTATTTCATGTCATACTGCCCATTCTATGAAGAGCATTTCAAGAGAGAAATGGAGAAATGTGATAGTCTTTTCCCTTTCACACCCTGCAGCAGGCAGAATTTTATCTTATATGTCCCAGAACTTGTCTATGATCTGGGAATTCCAGCATTGCCTTTATCCAGTTAATCCAGCTCCGAGTTGAAATATCAATGACATTTTCTCACATATTGGTTTTCAACCGGAGCTGCTGAACCTCTTGGAGGATTCTGGCTGGGTGTGCTGCCCTCAACAAATGCATTTGATGCTCACGTATCGCCTCTTGGCTGCTTGTTTGCACAGCCATCTGTCAGGATGGCATACTGCCTGCTTACTAGGTGGTGTGCCAGTTTTACTAGCGCAGAGATGCCAAGAATAGGTGGTTTTAAATGCAGAGCCAGCACCTCTTTTCTTACCACCACTCCTCCACTATCTCAGTGGAGGCAGAAATAGCCACTCAGGAGGCTCTAAGTCCACCCAGAGTCCCCACTGAGGTCATTAACAAAGCTTTAAAACAAAACAAAAGTACCAGGAGATGAAGAACTGCAAAATAACCCACTCATCAATAGCCTGGAAACAGCAGCTGAAAACATGCATACGGGTTTCTTTGCAGAAAGTGCTATAAACCCTGGAGTGAACCTCTCATATGAAAAATGAAAATGCCTCAATGCTATTAAAAATGTAAAAATTAAAGCCATTCCAGCTCTGACACAGCACCCATATAGAAAGAGGTTTAACACATTCAATTTACACACAGTTGAAATTAATTTGTTACAACTTCCATTGTTTTCTGTTTTCTTATCTCTTCAATTTAAAGCTTGCCTCCATCGTGATGTTTTACTGCTAGAATGTGATTAATAGAGACATGAACATGATTCACTCCACAGTAGCTTCATTTTTGTACAAGCTAAGACCTCACATTTGTTCTCCAGGGTCTTAACTTTTGAGCCCAGAGGCTTTACCTGTTTCCTTCATCCTGATACGAAGCAATGAATATCTGCCTGCAAGACTGAGGACATCAGCCTACATCATGGGTAAGGAGTCTCTTGCCCAGGCACATGGTGAGAAGCAGGACACACTCCCAGGACTCTCCCAGTAGCAGGAGCCAATTCCACCCAACAGCAAAGTGGAGGAGTTCCCATGGGATGGGGAAGGGCCTTGCAAGTCACTTTGTGCTCACGTTTAAAAAAAATCAGCAAGGAAAAGCAGGCTTTAGGAGGGGTAGTGAGCAGGTTTGCCCTCATACCAAGTTCCATGCCAGTGCTCTAGCTGCAGCAACACAGAGCTGTATTTGCTGCCCTCCTGCCTCACCTCAGAGCCATCTGATGGGCTCCACACTGCTGGCACGGGCAGAGCACGTATTAAAAATTAGCCTCAAGGCTAACAGCAACAGCACAGGACAGATCAATCACACAACGTTAAAAAACAACGTTGATGGAGTTCCAGCACACACACATGGGGTTCCGAGGAGGAGGTGAGATCCAGCCAGTGCACATAAACACAACTGACCTTTTTTTGGCAGAGAAGAGACTTTTGTAAACACAAGTGATTTTCTCCAGTTCTGAGGCACACAAAGGTGCCAATTTTGAAACACATCTGAGCACTGAATACAAAACAAATGCTTTCCAGCCCTGAGCTAGGAGTTCTATTTGGATAAAGTCCATTTGAAGAAGAAAAACAACAAAACACCTCATGCTTACTCTTTCAGATCCCAAAAGTGATCATATTCTCTGCTCTCTTACACGGTCTTTGTTCTTCTCCCTCCAGATCTCCCCTCCACTCTTCCCATTCTGAACTCCTGCCCAATTCTCAGGTCAGGTAGAGCCACCATTGCCAAGTCACCTACAGCACCTCCCCATCTGCACACCAGAAAGAAATTAGTTGAGCCCACAAAGCCAGAAACACCAGCTAGCCTTAACTCACTGAACTCCACAAGACTCTAGGAAGTTTTACCCCCTCAAATAGTGCTAATTACCAACAGCTGATCCCATCTTGCTCTGACAAGAGAGGCTGGCACTTTAAATAAGGATTTCATGTTAAATCCCATCATACATTTGCATTATTAAGCAGATTAGCAAAGCATATGCAAAAGGCAAATTTCTTGTTTGTTCTGTGCAGCAGTTGCCATTATTTATGGCTGTGTTTCAGCTCCCTGCTACAAAGAGCATTATGAACTACACCACTCTAATGTTTCAATAGAAAGACGCTTCCTCTCATAATTTATTTGTAAAAGATGCATGCATAAAGGCATTCTTCACAGCTCTTGTAGCTGTAGCCATTAAAAACCGTTTGAAGTCTTCCCACAATTGTTTGTACTTTTGGGCAGCAGGCCAAGTGCACTAACTCACACCAGCCAATTTTAACATCCTCACATACCCATAGTGTCACCTAGAGTCTCCCCTTCATGCAGCCAGTTTTAGGCTCTCCAAACAACCCCTTGCTAGTGACAGAAAGGGATGCATGTGTTCCCTCATCAGTTAAGCTCTCCTTTAGCAGAGGTCCCACAAGGTACCATGGTAGAACTCTCCACCACTTCTGGCTGGCACATGAGAGCAGACAGGAAGGGAATTCTCTGGAAGTGCTCCACATTCTATAGCTAACCAGGTCTACTAACAGGCGGCTAACCTCAGGGATGCTCATCTAATGCACAGCCAACAGTAAATTGGGCCCTTGAGCCCTATGTTAAGGATGCACACAGTGGGAATTCCTGTCCTTTCAGCTCTGCTCCCAGTTCTTTGATGGGATGAACAGACCTGACTTGGATAATCTCTGGTAAGAAAGTCATGGGGAGAAGGAGTAAATCTCCAACACATTCTCTTGCAGTGTTGCCTGCTCAGGAAGAAGCCAAAACAATCTCCAAGCCAAGATGCAATTCTCACTCAGTGGATGAGTTGCTCAATTTGTGCATAGTTTCCTGAAATATCTGTATTTATCTCCCATCTGAGAACTCACTGCACATTAAGCCAAATTCCCTCCATTCTTGCTATCTCTACACTATAATTACATTACAGATTTCATAAGCTAAAGCTGCAAGAAGCAACAATCCAGTTCTCTTTGAATGGGAGCAGATTACACTTGCTCAAAATTCTATGGAATTGTTTATGTTTGCATGATTTGCAAACCGCCATGGGGAACGAGGATTACTGTAACCAGCATGTTTGTTTGGTTTTCAAAGTGCTTGTTTTTCCATCATGCAGCAGATAACATCTGTACTCATCATGCCTTAGCACACCAAGCCTTTAAGATGGATAATTATAGCAGAGACATGAGATAAGGCTTGTTGGAATCTCTCAGCTGATGCACTCCCTTGCAAGCACACGATCAGCGTCCTGCAGTTCCCTTGTGGAAGACTGTACCCATAGGCAAAATAAACTCATGGTACCAATACCTTCTCACTCAGCTATCAGATTTTGGTCCCCCATACCTTTAACACCTTTGTTCTTATACATATTAGAAAAAAATGGTTTGCACCTTCCTGGATATAAGTGACAATATGAAATACAATAAAAACACAAGTCTTCCATCTCCATTAGCAGAGCAAACCAGATGAAATCTCCATTACTGAGCTCCTACCTTGTATTCTGTTCATATCTTACTGCTATGATTTGGATTTTACAGTCTTTTCTCCTTTTGTTATGAAGAGTAGAAGCCTAGTAAAGATTAACACAAACAGAAAATGCTCCTTCTAAGTAGTACCTCCAAGGACTACATTTTCAGGTAGACACCTCATTCTTTCCTGTAGAGAACATGAAAACTTTGCTTGAATATATCCAGCCAATTCAAGTTTCTGGGAGTTTTAAATGATGTCAAGCTTGGCCCAGCATCTGCACAAGGAAGTAGAATTTTAGTGGCTATAATTACAAATAACTTTGTTCAAACAAATGTATGTATCTGAAAAAAAATCTAGTATCTATTTTAGGAAATAGCAGCTCAGAGGCAACGTTAATTGACTGTTGCTGATGCTTACTGATAGTCAGAAATACCACAGAGCAGTTTCCTAAGTTTTCTACCAAAAATGTGGCCCCAGACTGATTTTGCATATAAAAATAGCAGCACTGAAAAAAACACCCAAGGATCCATTATACGAGAAGAAATTAGTTTTCTAAAGAGAAATTAAAGTGACCATTAGGATTAAAGGTAAAGTCAAAGCATTACTACTCTAACTACATCCTAATATTACCAAAAGATGCACATTGTTGATTTATAGATGACTACTAAAGCTATTTTCTGGGCAAAAGCAAGCCATGTAATTTGTATCTTGAACCTTTAACTCCCAGTTTGAGGGCTGCTATAAGCAAGACAATAAATATGTATCCAGCAGAATCCTTGAAATTAAAGATATTCATTTTCCTCTGTTCAACTCACTTCAAAACCACTTCTCCAATCCATCAAATGTCCAAATCCAAAAGCCATTCAAAACAGAAATGAACAAGTCCTTCACTCCTATTCTGACAGATAGGCAACTCTGCCATAAAATTAGAACTTTTTCTTTTTCTTCTTTGTGTAGCAGTCACTAGTTTCCAAATTAAAGTATGGCAAGAAGGAAGCAATTCTTAAGAGCACAAACTGTGGGGATATGGGGTGGAAAAAATCAGTAACAGAATGCTGCAAGGTGAGCTGGGAAAGGAAGAGAAGTTGGCTGGCAGAGTTGTTTGCACTGCTTTCTTGGTGAAACAAAATGCTAAAAACAGCCACAGTGTTAAAATTAACAAAATAAATGTCATGTTCTAGCTTATGATCCAAAACACACCTCATCTAAATCAATGGAACATTCGAGCTAGGAACAAGTTTCAATTGTCTTATTCTCTCAGGTAAAACAATTCAAGGAAGTCAGCACAATTTTTTCCTTATTTTGCTCTAAGCTTATAGGATTTTGGAAGATAGATGGTCTTTATTCTCTCACTGCTGTGGTTTCCTAGCTGCGTGAATAACCTTCCTGATATTACCTCCACTTTAAATATATCTAACTGGCTTTGTTCCCAAAATCGAGATCAAGAAGTCACTAAGAATTCTGAATTAACACTTCACATTAGATGGAAATGAATCTGGTGACCTGCCTCACAGAAAAACAACTTATAGCACACATCACCTTTTGAAGTTTGAATATTATTTATATGGATGAAGTAGAAAAAACTTATACAAGTAGAAGTCATTGAGCATCTTAAACAAAATCTGTGCTTCTTCCATGGCTTCTCCCCAGTTTCACAGCAGCTTAGTCTCTTATTTTAACCAAACCAGTTTTTCCAAACTAATTTTTTCCACATTTGCTATATGTCAACGTAATATATTCTACAGCTAAGTGACAGCAGCTCCCTCAAATGAGAGTCTCATTCATCATTACGACTCTTACACCTTTGAATCTCACTGAGCAGAATAAATCATTAAGCCTTTCTCAATTCACGGACTTAGACGAAGCTGTTCCCTGCTGAGAAAATATTCTCTCCTGTGTGAATATTCAGGAAGTTGGCAGGAACATCCCCCAGAGTTTGCACATCTACAGATTCCCACGGCCAGTTGTTCTGGGGATCCAAGTCAGCGTCATCAGAAGAAGTTCTCAATGAAATATCAGGCCATGGTCCCACAGAGTCACACCCTATTGCTTCATATACAGCCCCCTTGTTTAAATTCCTCATTTCTGTATTTCAGGCTTTCTTCCTTCATGGTCAGGAATCTCCTCTGGGTAGAACATGGTTTAACTCTTCTAAAGCACAGGATCTCATTCCCATGTATCTGGACAGATTTCTTAACAAGTCAGTGCAGACAAAAGAAAGTCAAAATACAAGAAGATATTGAACATTCATGACAAAAAGTTATTACACTGCATTCAGCCTCACCCTCATGAAAGGACAGGCCAGCACATAAAGGGCTTAAACATCTTCTAATCATGAATCAAAGATGACAGCTATTGCAGTGATCTCCTAGCACATTTTTAGGGCTTCTGTTCTCAGGCTACACAAGTTGTGAAGGCACAGATGAATTAAAACAATAAAGGCTTTTAATCCAGTTGAACAAATGCCAAATCCCCATAATCCCCACAGACTCTTCCTATCTAGCATTTCTCATTTTAAAAATTGAAACTTAAAAATGTTAAGCATTCTTGTTCCATGAGAAGAATCATTCTTCTGACTTTCAATCCCTGTCTGTTAGAGAGAAATGAGTTTATTCTTATATTCTAACAGATAGGAACACAGTATTCTGTGAGCAGATTCTAAGCTTGCACATAAGCTTATTACCCCAGTACCAAGCACTGTCAAATAGTCCTCATCCCTCAACAGGGCTTTTTATCTCAGTTTCCATGTGGAAAAAAAGAAAAAAAAAAAATCAAGAGTTTCCACAGAGTTCATTTATCTGTAGTTGGCCCAGTGTCTCAGACCTGATCCAAATGAAGGGTGGGAAATCTTGAACAGAATTCTTTGACAGGAGCAAAACTTGCTGCCATTGTATGAATGGGTGATGGACAAGAACCATCTCACAGCTGCACGTGCACTGAGTCTGCTTGGATGCTGCTGGCACCTGAAATATTGGACAAGCACACTGTAATAGAAGATACTCTTGGCTGGCAAATTGCTCCTCAACTTCTCCAGTAAAAGTATCTCAGACACATAGGCACAGGAGGAGGCATTAGAACTGGCCACAGGTTCATTCTATGGAGATTTTTGTTCCGTTTTAACACGTACAACAGTATAAATCAAAATTGAGTTCCAGGAAAGCACAGCTCTAGATTGTTGGTTGCAGTGTCTGAAATCTCATGAGAGGATACACTGCATGGCCTCAAGTTGCACCAGGGGAGGCTTAAACTGGAAATCAGGAAGAATTCCTTTACAGAAAGGGTGGTCAGGCTGCCCATGGAGGTGGTGGAATCTCCATCTCTGGAGGTATTCAAGAGACACATGGATGTGGCACTTAGGGACACAATTTAGTGGTTGATTTGTAACGTTGAGTGGATGGTTGGACATGATGATCTTAGAAGTCTTTTCCAACTTTTTTTGTACTCTCATTGCTGCTAAGACTAGTGGTTTCCCATAACATAAGCTTCACATCAAGAAAGCAGTATCGTGACAGACACTCATGCTGGGGAAGGCCAGATGGTCTTTAGAACCCAGGTACAAGGGAGTATATCTCTAGTTCAATGGTCATCTTAAACATAGCTTGAAAGATTACATTTTCATTAGGAATCTAGGATAATCTAGCAAAAGCTTTAGAAAAAGACTGTACATAGGAAGAGCAGCCCAAGAGCTTGATCTCTTCTCCTTGCTTCTGTGTGGCAGCTGAAATGGGGACTACACCTACAAACTGAACCAAGTTATTTAAAAATTACAAGGGAAAAAAGAAAGTGCTGCAGAAGACCAAAAGAACAAGGTGGCAATGGAGACATCTCACATTCAAAGTTACGCCCAAGTGTCTCGCAGAAAGCCTGGCAGTTGCTAAAAATCTGGTTGCTAGGAGGATATACGCTTAACCCCTTCTCCAATGCACATTTTTCAGCCTTAAGAAAAAAAATTGTTTTCCAGTTTTCTCCATTCAAATAACTGACAGAAGTCATTTTTGTTGTTGCAATGGTACTCAACTGAAAACATAAGCATGCTAGATGTTTCCACGTAGCTCAGGAAATAAATATCAAATAGAAACTTCTTTCTTCTAATCATAGTGAACTGGTACAAGTGCTCAGTTGTGTGTTTATTCACCAGAATAAAAGTTGTTTCTCAACTCCAGCTTCCAATAGTTGTACTCGCTGAAGGCAATGGTTCCTATCATCTTAACATCAGGATAAAACTGAGATACTGCACATACACAAATGGACTACAAAGAAGCCATGCTTACCACCAGCACGTGGTACAGCATGGAAATAATAAATGGCACATCAAAGACAGATCCCCAGCTGTAGAAGATGCTCTTTTTTAATTCATCACCCTATTCAACAGCTGCTTTACTTCACTACAGTTTGTATTCTATACAAAGCAATCACAAGTGTTTTGCTGGACTAAATATGGAATAATTTGTAGCAATTTGATCCAGAAGACAACAATAAAAGCTTTAATATCGCCTCTTCTGTTATTAGAAAGCACTTCTATGATAAAAACAGTTTTTTGACTTTCAGAAATTCACCATTTGATCCTAATGTACTTTGATGGAAAATAGCTTTAGAGGTTTCAAAAAGCCCAAAATAGAGAAACATCTGCTAAAATTTAGGTGCAGCTGTTTAGGGGAAAAAGTCCAGTGCTAGAAAAGCCAGTACTCCCTCTGTAATCAATAACAACTCTATTAAAAACATCAGGGAACAGCGTGAAGTACTTGCCCAGGTTCAAAGTTCTTTTTTTATTTATTTATTTTTTTAAAGCACTGACATCTTTTGGTCATCAAAACTTGGAGAAGCTTTGTAAATTAGTGTCACACAGGTGTTTCAGCCAGACTCCAACCAAGCCATAGTTGGCTGCTTTTCCAAAGCAATCAGAATTGGTGCAGTCTTAAGAAGAAAAAGCCCCAAAGCACGTTATCCAGTTTCATTTTTGGTAAAGAAGGCCTGCTGTATTTCCTGCTTAGAAGTGACTGCACTTTAGTGATGATCAAAACAACTTGATATCAAGTCTGTTATCAGCTTTGGGCTTTAAGAACTCCACAAAGCTTTGTCCGCAAAGTCTTAAATAAGAGTCTAGTCCAATAGGATGAGGGGGAATGCAGCAGGAAAGGTTCAGGTTGGCTATTAGAAAAAAAAAAATTCTTCTCTAAGAGTGGTCAGGCACTGCAATGGGCTGCCCAGGGATGTGGTTGCATCACCATTCCTGGAGGCAATTATGAAATGCTTAGATGTGGTACTAAGGGACATGGTTAGCGGGCAGCATTGGTGGTAGGTGGATGGTTGGACTAGATGACCTTGGAGGTTTTTTCCAACCTTGGTGATTCTACAATTCTGGGAAATGACAACACTACTGTTTTTATATTGGGGGAAAGACTCATTATATTTACCTAAAAGAATAATACATACAGCACTGAAGAGAGAACAGACTATTAGCAACCTTTAGCCATTGGGTGGAGGAGTAACTCCGTTCGAGTTGTTGACTGTGAACTGAACTGAAAGGGCCAGACAGACCAGTTTTTCAAAAACACTATCAATCACTAAACCAGCACAGAGCATAACAAATACTATCCAAATAAGAAAGCTGTGTCTGCTACTGTACTGCATAACATTCAGATAAACACAACAGTGAAAATACAGATGACTGAAGCAGCTAATGCCTGTGAATTTAATAAGAACACATAACCTACCTTATCTTTGTCATATTGGTGAATAGAGTTGTATGGTCTATTTAAGAAAAGGCATTATACTCTTCACCAGTTACCCAAATCAGAGCATCTGGAACAAGCTTATGATCTACAGCCTGTCAAGTTTCAGATACTGTAGCCTCAACACCTCTCACTTGGGTTGTACAGCTCCAAACACTTAGTGAACCTCATTGTAATAATGATAATAATGCAGTAGAGCTGTATTTTAGGAAGCAAGACAAAGCTTGAGTATTCTTATGTTTTTACTGAAAGAATGAGCAGGAAGGAGTCAAAATACAATTCATAACCATAGTGTTGGTATGGAAGACATTTGATCTGCCACAAAACTTTTGACCTAAACTATTAAGAGTTTTGGAAACAAGCATGTACTTCTTACTCGTCTTTAGTAAAATATTTGTGCTTCCTGTCCTGTCTCCTCAAAGTAGCTGTTTCAGTATTGAAGTGCAAGAGCCACTGACTGAACTTTGAAACGCTCCCTACAGCACAGAAGACAGAAAACCAAGAACCTCTCATGCTCCCAGCTGTAACAGAACTTACCAGGTTTCTTCAGACCACAAGCAGTTCCTTCAACCAAAATAAAGTTTTCTAAAAGAAAATATTTAATTGAGGTGTATAGACTTCAATACCTTTGCACTGTCACTTGATGTTTGTACCTTTCCTAGGACTTCCTATAGAACAGGGGTTTTCTCACCTCAAGCACTACATCTACAGCCCAAAGATGTTACAGAACTAGTTTCACAACAGGTCTGCCCCAGAAGAGCCATTTCCCTTTTACTGCAAAAGATTTATGAGCAGGAAACTCAGATAAATGAACAGAGTGGCTTCTGTACGAGTGATTTAAGCAGACAAGGATTCCTCAGGAGGAAAGGACATAATGAAAGGGGAGAGTGGGAAGGAGTCTGAAATTACAGGAGCATGAAATGGAATGGTGGCCCACATATTCCATACTGAACCAGGGAGACTTTAAGGAAGACTCTGAGCCACAGGTGGTTTGAAAGCAGTGATTCTGAAGACTGCCTCTACACACTTGCCCTATTCCTACGCTCATCCCAATACCAACCACTGACCCGTATGCAACACAGCACAAGCTGAACAGACCTTTCTTCTCTCCTGGTACATTCCCATGCTGATGATTCCCCTTCAGGGAAAACTCAGAAGAATGGAGAGAGCTAGAGACATTCAAGAGAAAATAGGCTTTGCTGGCTTTTCAGACTAACAGCAAGAGACTGTGGCAACAATTTTATTTGTATTTTTTAATTATTTGGGTCAAAAGAAAACAGCTTGTCACAGTCAGCCTTACAATGTGCATCTCTGAGCACAAACACTACCCAGAATATCCAAGTGACTTTTAAAAGACTTTTATGGATATTCCACTCTCAAAGGATGCCGGGCGAGATCAATGGACGCCAACTGAGATCATTATGTATGACTTACCTTGCCCATTTCCTTCCCTTTCTGCCTTTGAGGCTCTTTTAGTGCACTGAATGTCTTTCTGGGGAATTTCATTTAATATCTTGGCAGCATACTCAATTCCTCCTGTCAGATCCTTGAGGCAGTCCTATAAATAAAGGGCAGAATGCTTTATTACTAGAGTCAGCAAAAGAATTGTGCACAATGATGTCCTTACTCATACCACAACGTTATTAAAATGTGCATACAGTTTCTGTGGTTCAGAGGCAAAGGGAGTCAAGCAATTGCAATTTAATGGCTTCAGTTCCCTCTTCTCCTGGATATGTGTGTCACACTTTGGATTTCGAGCTCTGCCCCACATAAGCTGCCATCTCAGTCCCCTTTACTTGCATTCACTCACTCAGGCTCACATCCCACTGTTCTTGCACAGACCCTCACATATACTTAGAGTCTCTCTAAATTGATACACAATAAGTGCCAGAAGGCTTCCAATTGCAAACTGCTTGCTTCAAGTTTTAGCAAAGGGCTGCCTGCTAAGACAGATAGTCCAAGCTCAGCATAATCTAGTTTGAGCTCAGGGCTCCAAGGCAGCCTCTGTATTTCCAGTAGCACTCAGCATGTGAGGGACCTGGAAGAAGCCATACAGAGTCCCCATTCCACATATACCAAAAATGCTACAGCCTGTTGCTGAAGGAGAGTGTCCTCATAAAAGAGAGTAAATTTAAATAGGAAGCAGGTCATTGCTGAAAGTATTAATTTAAAACTAGCCTACTTCAAAAGACTTCAAAGTACTTGCTAGTGTTACAGAACAATCCATCCAGGAATGACTTACAAACACATTGCAGCCAGACTTGTGATTTGATCATGGTGCTCATCTTATTCGTGTGCTCTGTACCCATGGGTTTACATGATCACACAAATTTTAGGTTTTTTTTTTTTTTTTTTTTTTAGAAATGTGAAGAAATGTGAAACGTGAAGAAAGCTCTTAAGTAGGACCAAACCCTACTTCAGCATTTGGGAATTGCAGTCCTACAAACACTAACATCAAAAATGTCACTGGCTTTGAAGTGAGCAAAGAGAGAAGGAAAGGGGACTTGCTCCACTTGAATGAAATTTTATGATGTTAATCCATGCTAGAAGGGAATGTGCTGACTGTCAATTTCAGTTCATTTTATGGCAGAGAAAAGTACATTTCACCTAAAGTGCATCCTTCTAGAATGGGAAGCAACTCCACCAGCTTTCCTCTTTGTGATACCCACCAAAGAATGAATTATCACCAAACGAACAAAGACAGCCTGCATGCACCTTTTCCCTTCTCTCACACTCTTGCTGCAGTTGCAAGGAAGATGCTGGAAGCTACTGTCACCCTTATGCCTGCCCTCTTCATTTCACCTCGTCTTCAAAACAGATAACGTCAAATCTTACAGCTGAACATTATGGGAGAAAGACAACATTCAACAGACAGTAAATCTACACACCACCAACACAGAACGCCTTGATATCTGAATGCTGATTTGGGGAAACTTATCCCCAAATCTGCTGGGCTAATTCCCTGGAATGAGAAGCAGACTGGATAGGGATGCTTGCAAGTGCTGCCTGTTCAGCTTCTGCTCACAGGGACTCTTAACCACGGAGCAGATGGGAGAAGTCCTAAGCGCTCCTGCTACAAAGTCTGCCAGCAGTGAAAGAGAGATGCTGTAAAAGGTGGACCTTCCAGAAGACCTACAAAATACCTTTTCCAAGATGAAGCTCTCAGGCACTACTGGAGCAGTACTTAGAAGGAAAACAAGTAAGTCCTCCTCCATTTAACGTAGTGCCTTGCTGGATTTTAGTGTCACTGATCTCCTTAGCAAAGATAACTCAGTCTTGTACAAAATAACAAGGCCAATAGGGGTACTACTATGACCTTTCCTCTGGCCCACCTCCAGCCCTACAATAACCAGCCATCATTTATTGTGAATGCTCAAAGTTTTATTTTGCAGCTGCAGAGTTTCTCTTTGTAAATCCTACACTAAACCAGGCTATCCCACCTCTTAAAACGCTTGCACGGGCCAGAACAAAGGCTTCAAATAGCAAAATTATTGCTGGCCTAGAGTCATAGCCGATACAAATCAGCATCAGTCTACCAGGCCTTGTGAACAGAATGAGTTTTATTGAGTCTTATTGAGTAAATAGTGAACATTAGTCATCAGCTTTCTCAATATGCACTATAAGATCCAACTTCTGAAGTTACAATAGCAGGTTTCCATGAGGACTTCAGTTTTAATATAATTTAAATTATAGTTACACTGTTCACGTAAAGTTCTCTTACGCACACAGATAGCTTTTAATCACACACCCAATGAGGAACACAAGCACTATGACCAGCAACACAATTTCATCTACACTAAGGCCAGAATCAAAAAGAATTTGTGATTACTGCAGTCATACAAACAGCAGCTGCAACCCATTAACGCAAATCAAGATGTGGGAAAATAGAGTGCCACTACACATGGTTCCTAATTATTACAAGCCACACAGTAAACTAACAAAAAGTGACATTGTTATTTGAACTGCATCCAGATTAGTTTCATGTCTCTTACGTAGAGCTGTAGCAAAAAGGGAATGGACTGTGTATTTCAGAGCAGAAAGATCTTTTGACTTGACATGTGTTGATGGCACATGGGAACTCTGGTTTCTATTTACCTACAGAACAACAATAAAACGAACAGTGGAGTCTCAAGAAAAGAAAAAGGGTTTGGGAAATTAGTTCAACTTCATCTGAAATAAAAAACAACTAAATTACATATCAAAGAACTCTAAAAGTCAGTTAGCAACTGACAAACGTGGGCACTAAACATGAAAAATAAGATGGTCAGAGTCCTGATATGTATTTTTTTTCCTTATACATACACAATTCTCATTCATGTGTAAGTTGTGTATGTAAAGTGATATACAAATGATTTCACAGTCAAGAACTAAGATAGCAGTGGGATGCTTTTAGACATGAAGTAAAAACAGAAAGCCATTTAAAAGCCCACGTATGTCATCTTAAACACCTGTTTGGAACAGGTATCAATGTCAGACTTAGGGCTGGAATGTCACTGCTGCTGGCAGGGCACTACTGTGAGGACACTTGTGTATGCAGGGGTCCCACTGACACCATCAGGTGTTGTTTATGCACGATCAAAGTCTAGATGTCAAGGCAAAGCAGAAGGAGCCAGCAGGGAATACACCACAGAGGAGAGAGGTAAGGAGAGAAAGATGAAGTACACAAATACCAACAACCAAAAAACTTCCCCTTTGAAAGACAGGGAGGGAATTGATACAAAAATCAGATTTTACTGTAAACAGGGATGATCCTGACATAGAAGAGTTAACATTTAGCCCATATAAACACTTAAGCTTAAAATTAAAGCATGTTCCCACAATATTTCTATTTAGAATCTACCGAGAAAGAAATCTTAACCCCTGTATCTATACTGAGTTTTGCTCTAACCTGCAAAAACACAGGCCCTCTCTGCTCGACAAAGCCAGTGGAAAATATACATTAAAGCAACTCCCACTTTTAAATTGTGCTGACCTGCACGTTACCTTTCGTTTCAGAATCTGTACATGCCTTTGATTTGAACTACAGAACAGCTTTAAGCAGAAAAGGAACTTATTTTAAAAGACTAGATATCTCAGAACTGCTCTCAGAAAGCGTTTGAGTCCTTTCCCAGAGGCTCATTCTTCCACTGTACAAAGAAGCTAAACCCACAGAGCAGAAATGCTCTCTGCTTTCTGGACCAGATGCATCAATGTGCAAAGCAGTTCTGCTGCTGGGCATCAGCCTGCATTTCAGGATATCTGGATTCCAACTTCTTCCCCCCCAGGCTCATTCCACCCCAAGGGAGCTACAGTAAATTACTTCACTTCTTCTGGACTACGCTTCCCATAAGTAGATAAAAACATCTCCCTAGTTCCCCTCTGTGCCTGCTGATTGGGATTTCAGGGTGTGCAGGTTTTTAAACTTCATTTGCACAGTGCTCTGGGATTCTGATGCTGCTCGATTCCCATTGATACACACCAATAACAAAGTATGGAGAAAGCTCTACCAGCTAAAAGAAAACTTCAGGGCACATCCAGGCTCAGCCTTTCAATGAAGCAGGCACCGTTGAATCCAGGTGCAGCAGCAGGCAGTCAGGATGGAGGGATGCAGCATAGAACTGCTGTGACGACCAAGTCACTGTGACAAGTCTGCAGGCACAGCTTTTCTCTCTGAATTTGTAGCATGTGGAACAAAGGAAGCAGAGTGCTAGAGAGGTTACTGAGCTGTTTAATCATAAGAGATGTCCTACCAGATTACCATAAACAGTAAACATACTTTTCACTGATGGAGCAGAGAACATT
Organism: Meleagris gallopavo; assembly: GCF_905368555.1. NCBI lineage: Eukaryota > Metazoa > Chordata > Aves > Galliformes > Phasianidae > Meleagris > Meleagris gallopavo. The sequence goes on from NC_139424.1 coordinate 2,446,009, forward strand.
ACGGTATTTCCATGGAAGTTCAAGTCATGAAGTTATTCCAAACACTTCACTGAGGTAGAACACAGCAATACATTACTTTGACTATTTTCCCCTACTGAGGGGACAGCATCCTTCTGGAATGAGACAAACACTGGCAATCCTAAGAGCAGGAGCAGGCTCAATAGAGAGTGTAAGTTTATTGGGATCAAAGCAGATAAAGCACTATCAGCCATTAAACCTGGCCAGAGAACAATTGCCTGAATTATTTGTGCAAAAGCAGTGCTATCCTGGGAGACCTCTCATCTCCCCCTTTGCTAAAATTCACCAGAGTCTTCATTAAAGACATGAGGGTGCATTAAATGAAAGCAGAACTTAGAACTAATTCTTAATACGCGCTGGTTTAACATAGCCTTGTAATCTGCACAGGTGCATTACATTTGTGATTTCCTTAATGTTTCTTTAATGATCTTGGAAGGTAATTCTCCATTGCACTGCAAACCAGTTTTGTTCAGACACATTCAAGTTTTCCCACAGCGGAGCAAGCAAGTTATCAAGAGAACTAATTAGCTTGACCTTCTGTTTGCCCAGTAATGAGAAGTGCATCAAACAGGTTTCTCTTTTCATGTCTGAGCCTGTCAATTAAAGCACAGGCTTTCTTCTCGTTGATTGTCCTCAGGAATATTTACCTTAGGCACAGCCAATCTAAGCAATGCCCTCTCTACTCACCTCCTCACACTACCTGGTAATAGCTTAGGATTTTCTTCAGCGGAGGGAAGCAGCTACGAACAAAAATCCCTCTGCAAAAACCATAGAAAATTATTCTGAATTCAGTGCTCCTTAAGCAAATTAAGAGCTACAAACTCAGACATTAAGGCACCCTATGGGCAAGAGCCACTTTCAGTGCCACAGAATGACAGAAGAACTCATCATGGAAGATCTTTCTGGAGAGGAAATAAGGTGTTAACTGCCTTTTTTTTTTTTCCCCTACTTTGAGATAACCCAGAAGTCACATACGTGAAATCCCAGCCATTTCTGCAAGACCTCTATATTACCATAGAAAAGATTTAAAACCTAACATAAAACCATAAGCTTTCCATTCCACAACCTCAAAGCTGTACATTCATAACATCTTCTTGCAAAATCTTGTAACACAACATTCCCTGGCAGTTTCTCTGCCATTCTTTCCTCTGAAATGAAGCTGACCTGGGATGCTGTATGCCCTCTCAACCAAAGCCTTGCAGATGAGAGCACGTGGCCAGGATATAGGATGTCTAATTTCAGTTTCCTCCTTTGCTTGAGGGAGATTCAATGATTCAATCCCACACTTCCCACCAGTCAGGGCAACTCTGAGCCCTACAGTTGCTATTATCCCTGGGCAAAAGATGCTGCAGATTTGAATGAGGATGCAGGTGGGTTGGGGAAATGAATTTTGAGTTTTCCATATAAAGGAAACCACCCTAAATGCCGAGCCTCACACAAAACATGGCTATCTTTCCATTCCTCACTTTTGTCCCCACCATGGTTTTGAGCTGATTTCACACTGATGTTGAAGCACGCATTAATATGCTTAAGGCATATCCCATAACATGCATCCCTTGGAGACACAAAGGCTGCAAGCAGCTTAGCAGAGGACTCATGAAACAGGGCTCACACAGCACCAAATGTTGGCAGAGCTCTAGGGCCTTGTGGCAACTCCTGGATGGAAATAGGTGCTCACAGAACAACAATGCTGATTTTGAGAATTGCACTTTTAGGCTTATATACCTGAACTCAGCCTGCATCCCAGTATCAGCACAGCAGAGATTTGGGGGACTGCCTCTCCAGTGATACTTCAGAGACCTAAAAAGACCAAAGCCTAATGTTCTAAGTGCCAACTTCAATTCTATTTCACTTCACAGAACTGGCACGCTCTGAGAGAACTGCACCCACATTATTTCCTGGGACAAAAAAAAAGTTGATCTTAAATTGCTTTAGTTTCCAGCACCTTCAGTCAGTGCTCTCAACTGAGATGTTATTTACTCTGTAGTAAGAATACACTGAACCTTGGACAACAACATTAGGCATCACTTGTGCTCAGCCAGATGAATTATGAGCTGCCCTATGGATAAAGCACTACCTGGGAACACAGACTGTCTTAATTCTGCCTTTGAACATGCTGTGACACCTCAGGGAGGCCATCAACTTCTCCTTCCCTGACTATTTCCACAGCTGATAAGTGGAGATAAATATGATCTCTTTACATGCATTTAGAACTACAAAATAGTAAAATTAGGCAAATACTGGAGGGGTAATCAGCTCCTCCTACTAAATAACACTTTATTAAACATTGACAAAAACACCCAATCTGAGAATTTTAAAACAAAACAAGCTCAGGGAATGCCCAGCTAGGTGTCTTGTCTCTTCTGCCACAGCTTTATATAACCACCATGAAATCTGCTGATCCAAATCCCCCATTCATCTGATTTTCACAATGAGTGCAGACTCCATTCTCACTCCCTTGGGCACCCAGGAGCTGATGCTGACTGCTCCAGGTCCACAGCAGAGCATTCTGAACTCAGAAACAGCCTCAACAACACCTGCTTGCCCATATCAAGAGATGATAAATCAAAGTCCTTTAAACACACAAAAGAAATAAGTCACTAGATGGGGGAAACACCACAAAGTAATGCTCTTATTTCATAACAGAACACTATAAAAATGTATTTGAAACATGTTGCAAGGGCACTGGTCAACACAAAACAGCCTTCTCTCACTGTCATTACCCACATCATCTAATAAGAGCAGACAACCAGGATGATAGGTCAGTGTGCTGGTGGCTGACATTTTTGATCAGCAACTGTATTATGCAAGATAGCATGATATACACCAAAGGAAAGTTTTCCTTCCACACTACACATCCATTTTAAACCAGAAACTACTTTACAGTATTTATATAATGCAGGAAGGAAGCAAGATAGAAACTGGAAGCAACTTTAAGATTGTAATAGCTGTAATGTTAGCTGCATAATCGAATGGCAAAACTAACTCATTTATTGCATGAGTATTTCTTCTTCAGTGCCATAAATTAAGAATATATTTTTTGCAGTTCTTCCTTGCCAGGAATAATTCTTTTATTCATGAACCTGCTTATTTTAAGGGCTGAGCCTTTAAAGCCCATTAGGAAACATCATCAACACGTTCTGCTTTTTTAATGCAAGGAAAGAAACATTAAGCAAGCTGCTGTTCTCATTTTTCAAAATAAATCCATTCTTCTCTCCCACAGTTATATGGCAGTACCTAAAACACTGTTTTCAGCAGTTATTTCTGATTTACATGGCTATGGAAGTACAGTCACAAACCCATAGCATACAGTCCACAGCGTCTCCTCACATTGCTGTGTCAGCATCCATCTAACCAAGGACAGTGCAGGAATTTAAAGTGCCATTATGCTGCAATGGGAAAAAGCCTTGCTTCCTTGGCTAAGGATTATTATTCATGTTGCTACAGTGCCCAGAGAGCAAGACCCTATGCGCTAGTTGCTCTACATATCTCAAGACAGAACATTCTCTGAATATTTACAGCCTGAACAACAAAACAAGAGCTAGGAAGCTGCAAGAGAACCCTCCAGCAGTGCTTGCTCAGGGTTTCTCCAAGCAGCTGTGGCAGGCAGAAATGCAGCTCAAGACCACGTACCATACTTCTCCTCCACTTGGACTCTCTTTGACCAAGACAGTGCTTGCTTACTTAAGCTTGATTTTCCCCTTTGAATTACAACACATAGATGAGGTGTTTTAACATACCATGCTGTTATCCTTCTTGCATACATAGGAGGAAGTGGCCTTTAAAAATCTTTAACTTTTGAAGAACGTGCATCAGAACACTTACCAGCTATTTCCTCTCTTTTTAGCAACAAACTTTTGCAAAAAAAAAAAAGACCACCTTCTACAACTGCAGCAGTGAAAAATGACGTTTCTACTTGAACCAATCCTTAGCAGCACTAGCTGAACAGAGATGGGAAGTACAGTAATTCACATCTGTCTGATTCAGGTCACGAGGGACAGGTCTTATTCCACTATTGATGCAAGAAGCTCAACAGAAGGATGTGCCATACATCCCAAGGAGGACACAAGCAGAAACGTTTGTGGGAAAGTTCTAACCTAGTCACTAATGCTTCTTCCTATTTCTGCGTCCAACTCAGGCAAAGAAAATTTCTTCATCATCTCCTGCCTGATTTATGTTTTCATACACATGACAGAAACCCATGCTACTCTTTTGTAATCAGGCACTGGGCAGCCACCTGGCAGACTGTTTGTGCTCCAACAACTCAGCAGGTGCCTGTATAACTGAGGTACAGAAATCACTGCAGTGCTGCATGGGGTGACAAACTGCAGTAAGTATCTTACAGGGAAGCAGTCTGTTTAATTATATCTAGGATATAAAACCCTACATGCAATTCAAAACAACAATACCTAGTGGCAGAAGAGAAAAACAGATGGGAGATGTTCTCCTTTGGTATTTTCCAGATTTGTTTCCTACCTTATTTTGCCTAGGATATAATGTTGTAAGCAATGATTTTTTTCCTTTGTATGGGTGTTTACATCCACACTTCAGAGATGAAGACAAGTGCTGACCAACCCTGTTGTACCTATATACAAACAGGAAGCACACTGAACACAAGGTGTCACAAAGGTACTGTTTAAGCAGCTTAATATCTGCATTTAGGTATTTAACAGCCAAGCAAGCACAACTACAAGGAAAATAAATTTCAAAAATCCAGTTGTGGTACAATAATGTCCTGCCAAAACAGTTGTCTGATAGGCCAGAACAGATCTCCTAATTGGAAATGCCATGTTGGAGTGTTATTGAGACACCTAAGACTACAGAAAAGCCCCCAGACTAGGTTACAGTGAGGGAAACAGAGATGCATCTCACCAGTTACTCAATGACTGCAGCATTTCTGCTGAAGTGTTTTCCTCCTTATCTAGGTCACATATTAGCTGGACCCTTTCAACTCACATATTTCTACCTATGACACACAGATCCAGCGAGACAAACTGAGTCCAATGTATTAATACTGTTGTTCAGATCACTTCATAGCCTTGAACAATATGGATGCCAACGCTCATTTCCATCCCACAGTAGAGTTAAGCCTCCAGGCAGATAAGCAATCACACAGAAAACCCCAAGTCTTCTAAAGATGAAAAATAGAGACACTTGATCTATCCTTGCCAGGCTCCAGCAGGCACATCACCTTCCTGTGACTGGCACTGAAATGAAGCCTGCAGGCTGCAAAGCAACACTGACACCTGGTCTTCCTCCACAGCAGATGAGGGCACAGGCACTACAAACTTGGCTGGCAAGCATAGCAACCACCTGGAGCCACTACAAGCAGGAATAACTTGAATAACCTATCTGCAGTGGCTTTAAACAGCTATTTGTGATAACTGGAAGTGACAGTGAAATTTGTGAAGGCAGTAACAGATACCTTTCCTCGAGTCAAGGGGAACTAAACACGTTTTAGAGTGACCACAGCACTACGCTTCAACATGCAGTATCCAAACATAGGAAGTTACAGCAAAATTTGAGTGACTGTGACATTAAAAAAAATTATGTCAACATGACAGGGAAGTATTGACTTCCTCTTTTCTTTCTGCTTAAAGAAGATGATATAGCTATAAGTCCAGTTTAATCTTTGAACTGCAACCAGCCAACTCTGAATCCTGGTATCCAGTTACAGGTTCTACATAGTTAAGCAAAAGATTTTCTAGTTCCAACATCCAGTAAAAGCAGAGGATTTATGTTAGATATGTACCAGATCCATCCTCAGTGATTCTCACAAAAGCATGAAAAAGCAGAAATAATATGGAAGGGTTCCCAAGATGCATCTATCAAAATCTGATATGGCCCAGAAAGGGAGAAACTGCTGTCCTAGGAGAAAAATTAGCAAGCACGTTATCTGCTTGGTATCCCCAAAGCAAGATAAAGTCCTCAAGGTACAAAATATCCACATTCCATAAATAGCTTACAACCACTTCCCCTGCCTTAACAAAAAGGGTCATCTGTTCTGTTATATGAAGAAGCAAAATTGCTTTTGACAGGCCCTTGGCGACACCAGATAGAGAATTCACAAGTAGGCCAATAGTCATACACAGAAAGAAAAGCCAAACTCACCCAACTGGTGAGGAGGCCCTCTGGCCATGCAGCATTCCCTCTCTGGAAGTATCCTCAGTCCAAGGGAGGTTCTCCCTTCAGTGGCTGCCCTTATAGGAGCTCTACCCTGGGTCCACCCTGGTCAGGTGGGGAGCACAGCTGCAAACAATTTGCCTGTGCTCCCTGGGCAGCCACAGCCCTTCACCAGGTGCTCAATCACCAGTTCAAGCCCTGACCTAACGCTTCCCCCACATCATTATAGCCCAGAGTTTTATTAGTTTCCACAATATGGTCCATAAGTTACTTCATTTAAAGTTGACTAAAAGCAAGTCAACTTTTCAGTAGCTACCAATGAAAAATGCAAGAATATATGCTCTGATCACTGGCAGAAATTCAAACAAATCAGTTACAGTAGTTAACTGCCTTCCAGGTCTTCTTCAAAGCCATGTGATAGGATTTAATCCAGACTAGGATATTCTGCACAAACACAGACACTTACTAAAGTAACCTTGACAACAAATAAGAAAACTATTCCTGGATTTACCACTCATAGTGTCACGTGGCACAATGAATCTCAGCGTGATGCATGTTGAGCAAGTAACTTGTTTTATGAACAGATTCCTCTAAGGGCCATATTCACAAAGCTTGGATTCTACTCGAGTCCCTGCACCTTGCATTTCTAACCAGCTGACTTGTAGGTGGATTATGGCTTAATAATATCCTTCAGACCCATGAGCTGTTATTTTCAGCAGCTGCTCCATCAGTATCTCTGCCACCACCTATGAGACATATGAAAATCAAATGAATTAAATCCAATTCTTCATCCAGTTACACAATGACACTTCTGTGATCACTGTCTGAACACTATGGACACCAATGACTACAGGTCAGGTCTAACTGCCTTTCTACAGTCTTCAGCAAGTATTTTTAATGATTTTTCTGAATTCTTGTCATCAAAAAGAAAGATGCATAAATACATATTCCCTTTAGAACACAATTAAACAGAGCTGGTATCCTCTTGATGCTGAGTTCTCAGCAGTGAATCTCCAGAATTATCTTCTCTGTTGCATCCTACAACTGAATGGGTGGTGTAAGGGGGGAAGGTTTGATAATAATAATAGACAGCACCTTCAGCTTCAATCAGTTGCATGTTCCAAGACCACAGATTGCTGCTGTGTACGAAGAAGGATCTGAAATGCAAATGATCAAGAGGCCATTAGAGACATTAAAGATTTAGCAGACGTGCGTTCATCCTGTTTTTATTGTGGGGGGATAGAAGCACTAATTCCAAAGAAACAGATGATGAAATACAGCTACCATATTCTGCCTTTCACAGAATAGTTAGAGTCTCATTAGAAGCACTCTTACTGTCCAATCTTTAATATTTCACGTAGGCAAAAAATATTAAAAATAATTATTCCCCATGCAGATCTAACTTTAATGACTGTTATTTACACCAATGATTTTGCTTATAGGAAATGAATGAAAGGGAGATCCACCCCAGAGCTGTTTCCCCACACACTAACCTTCAGACGACTTGCCATTCAACTTGGGGCTGGTCATACGCTCTCCTCAAAGGGAAAGAACACCTGAGAATTCTGTTGCTGCCATAGGATGAGGTGATCTTGGGATACAGGATCCTGCAATTTGGATTCCCTAAAGTAAAAAGATTTTTTTTTTTTACTTTTTACAATCCTCTTTGCAGGGCATTTCTGATTTCTACTGCTTCAGAAACTACAATAATCTTTATTCATAAAGTCATCCAATGCATGTGTAAGCCACTGGAAGAATTTTCTTGAGATTCCTTTAGTTTCCATATCTAGCCATCTTTATGATCAGCTTAATAAAGGTTAAAGCCTTTGCTTTTCAACTAAAATTGGATCTGTAAGTTTCTATTTTCAGTCTCTGGGCTTTGAGACTGTATTATTGTCACAGTCACATCATGTTATTTCCACCAAAACAGCTGGAGGTTTCCAGTGTAAGAAGCAATTATTATGAAAAGTGTCAATGTGTCATTCTCCCCAAGCCAAATACTTCATGTTATAGCATTTGACAAGTATCCAGCTCTCAGACTCCACCAAGAAAAAAAAAAAAAGAGCACACATGCAAGTAATGAGAGAAAAGATAGGTTTATCCATTGCTATACAAGCAAATTTTGACGTCGCTGACTGATGCCACAGCTGTGCATTTCTGGAGTTTAATTGCTTTGGTGGAAGACAGGGTTAAGTCTGCATGCATGAATTCACTGATTGCCTTGACCCAACAATGCATATACAAGAGGTGTCATTCAAACAGCACTCTAAATAATGACACACTCAATGCAAGCATTTTTGTGATAGTCACAACTTACAGAGGAGGACAGAAGAAAATGTTCTGGCTACCAAGTGCACAGTGAAGAAATAGAACTAATCTCTGCTACCTTTGAGACCTAAAAGACTCAACTCAACCATGGTGCTATGAACAAAGGACCACGCACGTGCTTTTTGGCACCAAATCATCCCAGAGAGGACCTACACAGCAAAACTAAGGCACAGTTTTAAGCTCTAGCAGGTGTTTCTTTCAGTATATGGTATATCTACTAGCTCAGTGCATCCAGTGGGGCAGTTGCCTTAGTAAATAATAAAGCACAATACTGGCTAATAACAAGCCAGTGATCTGACCACATATTGCCAAGAGCAAGCAGAAGTCCTTAGTGCTACATCTTCCCTATTAATTATTGGCTTATAGACACATTTAGCTCAGGCCAGCAAACCCAAGCATTCTGCAGCATTACCCTCCTTTGGGAACACAGATACAACCCTGATGTCTTTTCCTGCAGATAAAGCGGGTCTGCCACCTGCGTGACAGGGGAGTGGACACTTTTCTGTTTCAAAGGCTCAAACCATTGATTCAGAGCACCTGCACAGGTCCTGATCCAGTACACAAAGTTCTGAGGACAGACTTCCTTTCAGGAGCCTGCACAAGATGCACTGCACTCCAGGGAGGAAACAGCCTGGAGAGCCAACATCTTTCTCTCGTTACATTTTGGCACCATGAGCACCATGTTATTAATTTAGAACCTAACAGTTTGTGAAGTTATTTGGAGAGGAGAATAAGAGGAACTTTAGCAAAAAGTATTTCAATGTTTTTTAAGATGGTGTCAAGACAAGGAAGTGATACGAAACATGAGATCCCAAATCCTGTTTTCTGCTTAGAAGAGGGAATCTTCTGCTAATACAGTATATTCTCCAGCAGTGCATGTTGTATTAAATTAATGGAAACTTTGAGCTGTAGCATATGCTTAATAGCTACAGTCTGGTTTTTAGAGCAGTGATGCAACTTTCTTATCATATACCCCCAAAAAAACCACATATGGATGCACTTATGTATGTCAAAAACACCCATGCAAGCTTTGATATTATTCAACAACACGTAATGTCCATTGCTAAGCAGTGCTTAAGGCTATACAGAGCAACTCATAAGCTGGTATAACATTTCTTCAGAACCTAGAAAAATGTTTATTTAATGTTATTAAAAACAATTATAATAAACCAATCATCAGGAGAAATTCTTCCAGTCAGCCTAAGTCCAGCAAATGCTTGCTTCTCTACAACAGGGCTACAACATGACTGCAGAATCCAGATCTCTCACACTGAGAACTGTTAAGGGCTCTCCTTCTGCTATAGGACATAACAGGACAATGGGCAGTTTTTCAATAGCATTCCAGATTACAGACTGTCACTGACTCGTTTACTAACCTTTGATGACAAAACCCAAGGCAAGAAACCCAACGTCCAGTCCTCAATGTGTGTCATGAGGAAGGATAAGGGTGGCATCACTTCTGCTTTCAGAAGGTGCTGCATATAAGAATTAAATGTTGCCAGCACATCAAAATAACTGTGGAAATACAATTGCTAGTTTATAAAGATAATCAGAGAAATAAATTGATATTACAGATGCTTTGCAAGTCCTGGTAATTCTGTTACACACTCTGTGGAATTATCTGAAAAGGCCACCTCTATAATCTGTACTAAAACTCAGTGATGCTGTGCAGTTACACGTTGCACACTCAGCCACAGGGTGTCATCCCTGTTTCCTCCCCCAACACATGCAGTCGAAGCAAGCACTGTGCCAGAACACAAGAAGATCACATCAAGGCAGCATCACAGCAATGAGAGAGAAAAGCAGTTTTGCGGACAGAATGGGAGGTTGCTCATACAGCTTTCTCCTGCAATCCAAGAGTGACATCTGGTGGGACTGACGCTGCTGAACATTGGGTTTTCTTTCTCATCTACAGGAATGAGATATGCCTAACACTGAGAAACTGTCTGCCAATGCACTGAAGCTTTGTTCCCAACAGTGCTTTCAGGGGAAAAATAACCCAAACCTGCTAGCCATGGCCGTGAAGTAGGGTGGCTGTTCATGCAGAAACACAGAAATTGCAATACTTTCAAACATCACTATCATAGCAGTACAGGCAGAGACACTTTGTATATGGGCTTTAAAACCAATACTCAATTGTAGCTTGGAAGGAAGACAATGGGCAATGGTATTGTAATCAGGTACACTCCATTTTTCTGACCAAATTTGACAAGAGGGTATGAAACTGTGCCAAGATAAGGATGACTACAGCAGTGCCTAGCATCTGACTATGGGCACTCTAGTATCTCTTTCCCATTCTTCATATAGCAAGCAGATATTTTTCAAGTAAACAATCCCAGATCTATTCATGAAAGCAGTATCAATTCTATCTTAGAATGAATGAAAGCATATTTTTAATGAAAATAGTTCGGCAGCTGCTTTATGGAATTAACAAATTCAGGAATAGCCCTAATGGAAATCAATTAATGAGTTATTAGCAATGATATTCAGCAGAAGGAAAGGCCAACACAAGATAAGGTCATGTCCTGGTTTTGGCTGTGATTGTTAATTTTTATATGAGCAGCTGGCAGTGCTGTGTTTTGGATTTAAGGTGAGAATAATGTGGATAACACAGCAAGGTGAGGGGAGATGAAGTTGTCTCCACGGGAGAAAAAAAAAAATATTTCAGCTGCATTCCGAAGCTCTAACTTCATGCTTGCTCAATTAAAGGAAGGTGAATGCAAAAACAGTAAAATAGTGGAGCATTACTGCCACCTTGTGCTACACAAGATCTCTACAAATAAAAAGTTTTCCATTTGCCTGGGTTGGCTCTTTATTTATTTTTTTTAACTCCTCTCTCCAAAACCACAAAACCAGAACCCCAAACTTCTGTCAGCTTGCTAAGAGCAGAGGGTGAACGCTTTCATCTCACCCCCACCATGGGCACCTCTGGGTGTCTGGGCCCCAGAGTCCCATCCAGAGAGGGGGACCCAGCGCTCCCGGGGGGCTCTGCAGCCAAGCATGGCCATAGATGAGCCATTTCAAGATACCACTTTGCCCCCACTGCCCTTTCACCAAGGATTCAACACTTTTATTATCATCGTTCAGTGAACTAAATGACCCGTGCCTTTCACTTATGAAATGAAGCTCCTCAACAGTGCTCCTCATGGCATGGCTTTCCTTGTCCTGTTCAATGGGAAGAAACAACTGAGACAATTTCTTTTCATTTATGTAGATTGGAGGTTCTGTTTCTGGCTGAAACTAAACGTCAGCACTCACTTTACATGCACTCACTTTATGTGGACTGGCAAAGTTTCTGTCTGTTTCTATGCCCAAACACATTTTCCTTGAAGTTGTATTCTGATTGAGATTTTTTTTTTTTTTTTTTTTTTTTTTTGCTGCACTGATTTCCCAGGAAGATGTGAAAAGGGGATTTCATGATAATTCACTTGGTAGTCACATGCAGCTCCCTTATGGAACAAACCCATATGATTTATTACAGATAAAATTGAATAGCTTCTTCATAAATTGCACACAAATGCCTGCAAAATGATAATACAAAACAATAGGTATTCTACATCATGCTTGAACAATCCCTGAAAGCTTCCACAAGATCACACTTTTGAAGAAACGACATCTGAATGAAACATGAATGCATTTTAACTAAAATATTTGGGAGCTGGTCTAGATGGCCTTCAGAGGTCCCTTCCAAATCTAAAGATTCTATGATTCTATATTTATCTCATTGGTAATTTTGACTTTTTAAAAAAATTTTTGTTTTTGTTTTTTGGGTTTTTTTTTTCGTCTACTTCAATCCCTTGTTTCCAAGATCAGTTTCAACTGAAAACACTTGATGGTGATCGTTTACCCACAGCAACTTCATGTTGACAGAATTATACCTCTGACCATAAATATAAAAATACTTTCACAACTTAAACATCAAACAAATGCTATCACAGAGATGGTAAGAAAGGCAATTGGTGATCCAGAAAATAAAGATTTTACTTCCTCTACCTCTAAGTACAGAATCGATCTCTCAGTGGGAGTTAGGACTTATTTCTGAACAATCCTGGACACCTGTCCCTGTCAAAATGGAAAAGGCCTTCAAAAGATAGCTTTGTGGCCATCCTCTATGATTCTTACTTCAGAAAAGAAACCCAGAAGGGTTCTCTACCCAGTGGCACAGGAAGCTGCACAAAACATGGAGTCTCCTCATGAAAACTGCTTAACTTACCTAAGCAAAGCATTGGCTCTGGCCAGGTTTGTTCCTTCTCCAAACCAGACCCTGGGCTGCTCTGCTGCTGCTTCTTTCTCACTAAGAAAAGAAAGTAAATCTCAAAAATTGTGCAGAAATAGTTGTTTGATAATGTTTTTCTACCCTTCATTCCCCTTTCTTGTTCTGTGCTACCAACATTCAACAAAAGATGAGTACAAAATGGGAATTTTACCTCACAGTTTCATTATTTCTGTCACTTGTTCTGCTAATTCTTATGCTTTTCTATTTGTATTTTCCCCTCTTCTCTCTCAACACCGCCTCTCCTCTTTTCCCCATGTGCTCATGCTGTTCTTCAGAAAAACAGCATTTAGGCCTGTGAAGTTGAGTGAAACAAATCTAGTCCCTGCTCGGGCTCATTTGAAACTGCTGATGGAAGAACTTCACTCTCATTTGGACAGAACAGAGACTAAACACGGAGCACCACTCAGCCCAGTCATCCTGTGGCACAAACTAACACCAGATACATGCATGCCTCCCCTCAGCATGACTCCTTTTTGACAAAACCCTTCCCAAAGCAGAATGAAGAACACGATGCTTCCTTCTGCCTCGCCAAGACGTCTCAAATAAAAGAAGCATTCAACTGCTTTTAAAGGTTTCCCATGACTAGAAACATCTTAATACTTTCTTAAATAATCTATTATTCTTTATTAGGACTAGCAGTATCGGCCATGCCCAAGCTGCGGCCTGCAGGTTGCATGCAGCTCACTCTGCAGCCGCCCCATGCCATCATGGCGGCCCAGCTCCTCACACCAACCCAAAGCAGCGTGCCTGCCTGCAGCCTTCTCTGGGCTTGTGAATTTTCAGATTGAATGTATGGAGTTGCACTTAAAAATGTCATTTATTCTCTTATCAGGCTTTTATAAGCCACCTCCTACCAGAAAGAAATGCCCCTCACTTCACAGCCACACAATATTCATGTCATCATTTTGGCAGTACGCCCATTTGTGAATAATTATTGTCAAGGATGAACCAAAGAAAGAGTGAAATTTCATCAAAAATCTCTGCTGAACACCATGAGAACTCACTAAGATCTGCAACCACCGCCATCAAACCTGATGGGTGCATTAGTGTCACAACAACAAGGTCACGCATCCCTCTAGTTTTACGGGTTTATTGCTCTCTTTTGCATATGCTTAAATAAAAACATTAAACATTAAAATAAGTTTTGTTACTTTATATACATTAACTACACAATATATTTAATGAGGGCTGCTCCGAAAGCATTGCCTCCTATTTATGATGTTAGCCCATGATGTCAGAGGCAGATGTTGGAGGTAAGGCAATAGAGGCTGGACCTTCCCACCAGTAGTCTATGACATGTTGTTACCATGTGACAGACAGCAGCAGAGGGACAGTCTGATAGAACGGTGTCTGGCATGAAAGTGTGCATGAAGCAAAGGCGTGTCACTGAATTCCTTCATGTGGAAAAAAGGCACCCAGTGATACTTATCGATGCTTGGTTTGTAGAAACTGAACAGTGGATGTAAGAGAGGTGATGGGTGGTGCATTTAAGCAGTGTTGACAGCCACAGTGGTAACCCCTCCCAGTAGAGATTTTTACAAGCATGACATGGATGACATGGTTCATTGCTGACAAAAAGTGCATAGATAATGATGGTGACCACATTGAAAAATAGTGTTTTGTAGCTGAGAATTTGTTCTATCAAAGTGTCATTGTGCTCTTTGTATCTGTTGTCATTTCCATGGAAATAAGTAGGAAGCATTACTTTTGGAGCAACCTATTTATATGCAGCATAAGGAAATTCCTCTTCACTCAGTGCAGCCCAGGCAAGCCAGAAGGTTGGACACCCCTGAGCAATATGATGGGTTTAGAGCATTCGGGCAAGGGAGTACTGCAAAGCTAAGTGGCACACAGCAGCTGTGCCTTCCTTTTCCTTGCATGACGCTGCAGCTCTGCTTGTACAGACAGCCATTTTGCATTCACTTCAATTAAAGGCAGTCATCAGCATGACTCTTCCACGGCACACTCACTGACAAAGAACCTGCAGTGGTTTGCAATCCAGAAGAAGTAATTCTGACAGCGACTACAGGCAGCCTTTGTGCATGGGGGGAAACACAGCACTACTGTTCATGCTGTCCTCTAGTGAACACGCGAAGCATGTGTGTTGTGACAGCCACCCACGACAGGAGCTTGGCTCTTTCACTGAAGCTGTCGGCTCTCATTGTGTTAGTTCTGGACTCCTCCAGTTCAGTCCTGGCGCATAAAGCCAGAACTGTGACTGCCACAGAGATATCATGGAAATACCAGCAACCAGTCAGTAAGCTGAAAAACTAGCGTCTTAATAGAAAGTAACTCAGGCTTTTCCTGGGAAGACAGTTTTTGGACTTCTCCAACATATACCACAGCACAGTTTTTAAAGGAAGGAATTACCATTTTATCCTTGCCAGCTGCCAAAAAGCAGCTCTGACAAAGTAATGACACCTCTTGCACTGCCTTCTCTCTGATGCACTGCAAGTTTCAACATATTTTTTATCACTATGGACTTCCATTTTATCCATTGTAACTGTGTAGCTCGTATTCAGAAAGGTCATTCACAGCTTAAATAACACATTTGTCTCCAAAAAACATGATAGGAGTTATGAATATTATTTTAGTTATGGATTAAGCGTGTTAATAGCATACTTCACCCTAATCCTGTTTTCTGAGTAACACAGCTACTCACAATCTTAAAATGAACTGTGTAATGAGAGCAATTTCCTACAGTGTCAGGCTCCTATGGGTTTTGTACAAACGTCACAGATGTGGATAACATCCACAGCTGATTAAGTCTGCTCTAAGTGGTACGGGAACAAAGTATGAATTAATCACCACCAGAAGGGCAAAGGGTTGGAGGTGGTCAGAATTAAAATCTGTCATGTTTATCCAAATAAATCAGAGGTGAATGAATACATTGAAATACTTGGGTGCTTAAAAATAAATCTGCTTTTGCAGAAAATAAATCAAATTCTGGATGCAAAGCAGTATGCTCTAGCATACGCGAAGCAGATTTTCACTGCATGAAAGACAACTTCCAAATTCCATTTTGGGTTCTTGTCATAAATTCACAAAGAGCTTCTTGAAGCAACCCTTAACTCCTGTTCAGTGACACATGGGATACAGGACCCTATACTGTACCAACTGGTGTTACTGCGTACAATGGCAGGAACGTGTTAGAGCTCACATGGCCTTCCTTTATGTGAATGGCCTCCAAATGACACAGGCCATACTGTGATGCAGTAACTAACAGCAGTGTATTTCTCCATCATTTCTGTCCTCAAGAAACAGAGAAAACGTTTCTATCCTAAAGCATACAGAGGAATGAATGAGCTTGTGAACACTTACATGATACCAGCTGACATACAGATTATAAGGTAACCACATTTGTTTCTGTCAAGTTGTATTCCTCGGAGCTTCAGCTAGCCAGACAGTTAACATGGCCAGCTTTCACCTCCCTGCAGCAAAGGTGGGGAGGTGGTTTGGTCAGAGGGTGGATCTTAGCCCCAGGCCCTGGAAAACCTCTTATCAGAAGTTAGGAACTGATAACACATTTCCTAAAAGAAATGCATCAAACCAAAGGGTCTCTGTGCTTTTCCAGCAGTGTCCTCTCATCATCAAACTTGGAAATGTCATCAAGAAACTGTATATTATAGCTTGGGAAAAGGAGCTACTCTCTGCACAAAATAGAACGCATGAATGCAACTTCTATGCATGCCTGAGATGGCTGTACTTCTAGTATCAGCTGCTACAATATCTAGTGGCTTATAAGGTGCTCCATCTCAGCAGAGGAGGGAACTGTTAAAATATGGGGCATTGTTTGCAGGCCAGCTCCTCCCAGTGTGCAAACAAATGTAGCATAAAAGCTAATAATAAACATAAGTAATCTTCCTCTTCTACTCCATAATCAGAATTCCTATCACTTTGCCCATATGGAACACAACTTAACTCTTAAACTTTTGAGTAATATATGGACACACAACCAAAAGCACACACATTCTGACTAGTTGTTGAAATCAAGACCTCCATAGGCTTGTGTATGGTAACACAACTAGGGCAATCCCAAAGGTACATTCAAATACAAACTCTTTTTTTTTAAAGCTCTGACTCCTGGCAGTCTGGGCTGGCTCAGCTCAGTTTTGTTGTTGAAGAGGGCTGAGGTTAATCCATTCCATGCAATGCAGTATTGCTTGGGAAACCCAACAGCTACAGCAGGTACTTAGGTCAGAGCAGCCCCACTCAACTACTGGCTCTGCTTCTGCACGGAGATACAAAGCCATCACAATGTGACACAGCACACGTGCTGTGCACTCTGCTTTCTGCCCTGGGATCATTGCAGATACATCTGAAGTATTGCTTTCCACTGATAAGGCACAGTGGGATTGTTGAGAATAATGCAGTCACACGGGAGAATTTTAGGCAAAACTTTTTAAGGGATTATTTGACCCATCCTTCCACCATCTGTGCTGCACGCTATGGCAAGTTCCCTGCTATTTAATTCAGAACAAAGAAAGCCAGCTCCAGATAGATAGTGACAAGGAATGATTTACTGTTCCCATTTCACACTTGGCCAAACCTAACAGTAAATACACAAAGAAAGCAGGATTGTGCACTCAGGTGCCATTCTGCACAAACTAAAGCTCAAAAATTTCACTTTCTAACCTAAAGTCAGACACCTCCAACAGGAGAATTTCACTTGAGCTTTTTTTCTCCAGCTGCAGCTATCTGAAGAGCAAAGAAGAACGTTAACAAGTTCAAACCTGCTTTCAAACTCATTTTTTATCACACTTCAGGCCTTACAGCGTTGGCTAATAACACTCGTACACCAGCAATTTTCATTCTTCAGCTCACACTTCTCTGGGGGGCAGGGAAGGAGAACCATGCCATGAACCACTCATGGCAGACCCACAAAAGGAATCTACAAAAACTGGTTTTGTGCATGCTGTATAGCAGCCTTTATGCGGCCCTATCTTTCACACAGCTCCCTTGTAATCTGGAAGGAGGGCTCTGAGACCTGATGTTCCACTGTGATATTCCAGTGTCTTCACTGAAGAAACGGATTCAATTTTCAAGAAATACAAGTTATTTTGACAGCTCTGTCCCTCCTCCATAGTGACAGACAGGACTTGTTACCATTCTGCACCTCAGTTTCCCCATCTGTAAAATAAGGAGGAAATCACTGCGTCTGTGTTTTATAACCTAAGACCTATCTGGGAAGAGGTGTTATTTGAAAGGTTGCTGTGCCTCTGAAGTTTGCCTCCATAAGCCCCTGCTCAGTATATCAGGCAGTCACCTTGAATCCCTGAATCTCCTGTAATCAAATTCTGGGATTCAGCACTGGATGCCACAGAGCTATAAAATATCTTGTTTTACTAACATAAATAATGACTGTCAAGTTGTTTACACATGGCCGGGGCGGGGGAAGGAGCACACCACAATATTCTGTTAATTGCACTCTAAATATTAATGTAGCTGGTGACATTTACACCATTCTGAGTCACACACTTCCAAACAATTGCCACGCAAGTCCTTGTAAACAAGAGCAAGTAAAATATGAGCAGTAGCAGAATGCAAAATACATCGAAGCTGCAGGATAAGCCATGCTAACATTATGACAGCATTAAGACAAAACTTTCCTAGAACAACAACCTAGTCAACACAGGGAGAGAAAGAAGAGTTCATGTCAGCAGTATGCTAGCAGTATTTCCATCATTCCCAGGCAGTATGTAGGAATGTTTGAAACCCTGCACATGTTCAGAGGTGACCTGGTCATTCATACCTTGTTGTTTTATTCAAGCAAGGGTACTATTTTTTGTTGTTATTAATCATGCTTAAGGTTTTATATATGAACCAAGAAGCCTTTGTCGTAGCTACAATCCAAGCACAAACTTACAAGCGTTACTTACCCCTGTTCTTGCAAGTATACAATCATTATTTCAATAATCATGCATGTATTTGAGACCTTATACACAGTTCTCCCATGTTACATGGCCTCCCTCCATGTGGCATCTGTGTTTCCATTGCCTCACGGAGGACTCCCAAAGAAGGACTGTGTCAATGCTTATCACTTAAAAAAATGCATCACTTCATCAGAAACAATCTCAGTTCTCTGCAGAAGCATGACCCAAAACCAGTTTAAAATCAGTGGGAGCTTCCCATTAGGCACACTACGCCTAATCTCCCTGAGGAGTCATCTAACCTTCATTACTTTATGCACTGATTTGTACTACAAATGAACCCTCCTGCTGTTCTCCATCCTTCGCATTGTTTCATCAGTTTCTACCTTCCTGGACGTTTCTGTTGCTTTTAATATATAAAGGTAAAAATCTGTTTTAACCTCATTCTCCCTTATTAACTTCAGAGGAATCAAGAAAACTAGATAGGCACCAATCAAACCACATCCTTTATCCATCCATTGCCCTCAGCTGCTGCTTCCTACAGTGTAAGCAGTTCATTCCCAGGCTTGCTCAAAAACACAGTTTCCATGGAGAAAGCTTTAGCAGAGCCTCTCAGGGTAAACAGGACACAGGTAACAAGTTTCTTCTGCTAGAAAGAGCCTCGCTCACTGGTACCACTCTGCAGATGACAGCCTCCTCAAGTTTGCTGAGCTAATATGTATATAAAGGGAAACCCATCAGGGGGTTCCTTCAGACAGAAATATGCATCCTTGGCAAAATATAAAATGATGGAGAGGGGGAGAGGAAGCACCAGGAAAAGCTTTTAGAATAATGAGATTACAACTCTTACCCCCAGTGTTTAGGTTCACTTTGGTATGCTAGGCTGCACAGCAAGATCCACAGCAGTATATCATCTAAGTTTTAGCAACACAGCTGTGCCTCATCTCCCACAGCTGTGAATATAGAGGTGCTCATGCCATACTAAGGAGTCTGTTAAGGGAAACAATTGGAAAGAACTTCACTGTTTGAAAAGCAGGTCAGTTGTTATGGAGTTCCCAGTAAATGTTTGCACTGAAAGCCTCATATTTGTTTTCATCCTGCATCAGAATGAGTACTTAAAGTTTCCAACACTTCAATCTGTGGGGAAATCAGAAGCTGACTTCTATCAGTTGCAGGACTGTCAGTTGAACTTCACCCAGATGCAGCACTGCAAAACCTTGGTAGAGTTCACTCTAGCTTCAGGCAAAAGGCATTGGTGCTGGGCAGCTTGCTGTTACTTCTAGCATCATTTCCCCACCACAAGCAACGAACCTGTATTTTCAGAATAAGCATATTTGAAAGCATAAAGTATTCACTTTATTACAGGAAAACCACCATTCTGACCATGGTGTCCCTTTGCCTGAACCAGGCCCTTGGAAAGTTGTATTCACTGAAGTTAGGAGTTGGCTTGAAAACACAGCTCCATCCTCCTGAGACTGCCTCCCTCCCAGGCATTCTGTATGTATGCATACTTTACCAGCGAATACAAACACTCAGGTCTCTCAGAAAGATAATTTTTGCTGTAAATGAGAATTACTTTCACACACAAAGGACTTGAAGACAAAATCTTAATGGTACCTTATGGGTGAAGTAGTTACTTCAGGCTGCTTAGACCCACATATAAAACTTCAGTTTAAAAGAAACCAAATTACTGAAGCGCACAATGTTATCTTTTTTGCTTCAGGACAAAAGAAAGAAGAAAGAGGAAGGCAAAATTGCCACATACTTAAATTTTACTCATTTTCATCATTTTGCACTTCATGGTAAATCAACTTGTACTGCTCCTGTGAGGGTTTAGGAGTTCTCCCTTCCTTTCATCTCACCACCAAATTCTTATCTAATTGTTCTGTGCTCCCACCTCTCTGAAGCAGTGTTCCTTGGGGATGGAGGCAGGGTTCTCAGGCTGTAACTATCTAGCACAAAGGTTTTTGTTTTCTTTTGTTTTGCTTTGTTTTAAAATGTCTCACACACAGTACCAATATGAATTCTCCCTTTAAAATACCACCAATGAGTTAAACCTGGGCAGCCACATATTCTTATTCAGCAAGCTTCCACCACAGGTTGGTAGGGAGCCAGAAAACAAGGAATGGGTATCTGTGTTAGCAGCAAAATAACTGATCTCACTAAATCAACACGAGTTCTACAGAGCAATTAACATGAACAACCACACCACGCTGCTTGTTGCATTTCCAGGACTGCCAACAGACAGCTAGAGCAGGATTAAAAAACACTGAATATGAAAAATACTTCTAAAAATCACATTGCTCTAGCTTGATACCAAAAGTGCAGGAAAGCAATACTGTTTGCTGTGGAACTGCAACACAGAAGTCACAAAACAAGTTCTAGAATCATCGAATCGTTAAGGTTGGAAGGATAATGAAGATCATTGCCCAGAGAGAGTGGGGATGTGTTGGAATAGGCTGCTCAGGGAGGTGGTGGAGTCACTGTTAAGATGTAGTGCTTAGGGACATGGGTTAGTGGGCAGTACTGGTGGTAGGCAAAGGGCTGGGCTAAATGATTTTCGAGGTCATTTCCAACCATAACGATTCTATGATCTCCAGTGTGATTTCTTCACCTGTGTGCTTTGATCCCCTGTGCTGCTGTGCCTCATGCCCATCACCTGATTTAATTCTGTAGGGAAGATGTACCCATCTGTTGCTCAAATCCTTATTTCCATTTGTACGGCGCTCAAAGGGCTTCTGTCATTGCCAGATAGTCACTGTCACATAAACAGACGCTAATGTTATTTTTCTGCAATAAGATGTGAAACTTAAGTTTAAATAAATTGCCCCTGTGCTCTAAAAGGCATCACTAAAAAAAATTGTTTTTCTAGTGTTTCAGGAACACTTATGTAACGTGGAAGCAGGTGCAGTGAAAATTACCTATTTCTCCTGTTGAGAATTCTGCTCCCACGTAACCTTCGTAAGGCACCACTTTTTCCATGTGTATCATGGCTCCAGCAGTCTCTAGGCAGAAAATGCTGAACTGTGAATGACTTTCCTTGCCTTCAGGGATTCTGGCAAGTCTGAGTAATGATCGCTTCCATTCTGAAAACAGTTGCAGCAAGGAAAGTTTTGGACTGCTAAAGATTTCCCTGACTAATAACCCCTGGCATTTTTTTTATTTAAGGCAGAGTGACGTTGTCATTTGTCTGATAGAAAAGTTCCAGAGCTCAATAGGCCACCGAAGATATAAAGCAGGGTATATGTGTATTGTCTGCATGCGAACCACCTGTATTTAACCTACAGAACTTAAAGATAGTCCTGGGAATATCATACCAGCCTATTAGAATAATCTTTGAATGGGAAGCAACGTAGATCTCTGTTTCTTGCATTAGTTGGCAGCTAATTTGTTCTAAATGAAGTAGCAAACTTTCATTGCATTTGTGAAACTCCGTATGTGTATTTTTAAGGCTAGAAGATTCTGGCTGGAGCAGGAATGTCCCCAGTACATTTGTCTCCCTAATTAGCTGTCTGGAAACCAATTGAACTTTCATAGGATGTGCATTATTGACTCAACCAAAGCACTGGGTGTGTAACTCCATTTTCAGGTATGCTTTAGGAAGGGGCTTTGTAGCACTGAGTTAATATGACACATTTCCACATATGGGATAAAAACAACTTTCCCATCAGGAGAAATGGTAAAAAATAATAGCATAGAATTAAGTTTAAAGTATTTAATGTTTAAGGAAATCTCAAATGCATAAAGCTTGTAACAGCAAAGCTTGTCTCTCCGTTGTTGCTCTTTGATATTAGTTGAAATACATTCCACCAAACAAAACTACCAGCATAATTGACCCACTTGGGAACAACTCGCCTTTGTCTCATAGATGTAGTATGAGCTACTGAGGTGTCCTTCTGTGAGCTAAGACATGAGATATCTCCAATGGGACCAAGGCAATCTATAGGTATGTACAAGTAGTCACTGTTTTGAATTTAGACTGAAACTCCCAGAGGACTGAACACAGTGAATTTTTTGTTGTTGTTGATTCAACACAGAATGTTGGTAGGTCTCTTTAGCAGAAGGCATCTTTAAAAAAGACATCTGTAAATGCCTCCTCTACGTCATTTCAAGTTAGCAGTAATTCACTTAGCTGATTTGACGGGGGCAGCTCTTTTTCAGTTACCAAGCCACTCCAGGTCCTTGCCTTCATAGAGATGGCAGCAGCAGTCAAGAAGTTCTAAACTCACTCTCCTCCATTAAAAGGTTTTTGCACTGTAGCAGTTTGGTTTCAGAGTGCAAATGACATTTGCATGAAGTTGTTATGAGTCATGGTTTGACATCTTTAGGCAGGATGGGGTGGTAGTCCTGTCTCAGGAATAGTAGTGGTGGCATCAATAGCTCAGGTGTAGTACTGCTTAGCTCAGTTATCAGTAGAGGACTCTGAACTCTATGGTTTTCAGCTTTCTACATTTCATTCATGTTGAGTAGTGAAACTTCAGTGCTCCCTTGCCATGTATTATGTAGCCACTGAAAATTAGAAGCAGCATCTATCAAGCCATGGACTAGAAAAGAGCTTGCAAGGTCATCTGATCTGTCATCTTCCTCCAAAGAAGAATCATTGCTGCTCTAATCGCAGAACATGGAAGGTGACACAAGCTCTTCCACAGTCTGAAGACAGGGGTATCCATCAGAGACAGTTCTGTGAGATGACTGTGGTATTTATAGTTCTGAATTCTCTATTTTGCTCCAGTTTCCTGTCACATAGCCTTTGGCAATCGCTGCTGTCTCAACTGTTCCCTTCATGTTTCTTAAGATAAAAGTATCTCTGCTATTCTGAGGCCAAGCCGTGAATCCTCCGAATTCAGCAAACTGGAAGTAAGGAGACTGCTTACTGCTATGAGCGAGGGAGGATTTGGAGTCTGGACATTCTACAAGCTGCACTGTTTGACCTTCAGCTTGGGTGGTCGGAGCAATCTGCCTGACTCCTGTTTGGTGCGTGGGAGTCATGCAGTGCAGGATCATGCGTATGTTTATCCCTGAGACCAAAGAGTACATTAGTGAAACTGCATGCACAGCACTGGCTAATGATGCCGTTTCTGCTGGTGACGGAGTCAATGGTTCGAAAGGGATTATGTTTGTTGACAGAGAGCACATCTGGCTGCCACGCAGCCGTGTCCTCCAGAGAGCTAATTCTGTCCCGATTTACTCCCATCCGGTTCATGGCTCCAACTCTTCCAGATGTGCCACATGTTGAGAAATAGAATTATTTTATCAGTGACTAAATCTGGATAGAACTTGATCTTCTGTTTGTGCCTGTAGTTTTGACTTGATTTTAGTGATGCATTTTGAATCGGGAGGCTCAATACAAGTGCTTGCTGTATGTCTAGGTCTGTAACGTCAGCACTCCTTGACAGAAATGCAAAACTGTTAGAATGAAGACTTCTCCAAGTGCCCTGTTTTATTTAAAGAATTGTTTCTCCTCTTTAAAATTTTAATTTCTGGGTTAAAACAGCTGCACTGCTTAAAAAAAGAAGTTTTTATGTGAATATAAAGAATGATACTAGTAATAATCTCTTGGCTGCTTAAGAACTCCATGCGTTAATTTTATGGTTGCTTAATGTTGCAGGAGGAACAGAACTGGAAGATGGCACTTTTGGTTTTCTTTTGTGTGTCTGTATGGGAAGTTCTGG
Source organism: Meleagris gallopavo (assembly GCF_905368555.1). NCBI lineage: Eukaryota > Metazoa > Chordata > Aves > Galliformes > Phasianidae > Meleagris > Meleagris gallopavo. The sequence goes on from NC_139424.1 coordinate 2,470,296, forward strand.
TACTACACTGTTAACTAAATATGAACTAAACATCTTATTTACCTATGTCATCATTCATCCTGGTTTTATTTCTTTTATGATTACATAAATTGTTTCTTCTCTCTAATGGCAGCTCAGCTCCTCCAAGTTATAAAATAAATTGTACCTGGAATGTACTAAAGGAAATTCAATTACACAGTTACATATCTTAATTCTCACCTTGCTATGACCGATTTCTCTCTGTTTTCTCACTCACTTCAGCACATTCTCAGGAAATCTTTTGTTACATCTTCATTTGCTTGTAAGAATTTCCCACTTCCATCCTGCCAATGTCTGGCTAGGAAGCCAGGTGAAATCTGGACAATGACTGTTGAATTTGGGGAAAATATCCTGTAAGTGTGTTCTACCTGCTTGTAGGCCTTCTCTGACAGCACTATTTCTGCACTCTTTTTGGCCCTCTAGTGAGGCAGAAGATTGCAACCATCACTTTACAGATGAAGAAGGTATTTTTGACCAACTAGTGAATTTTTCTTAAGCAAGTTTCAGGCTTCTTTGCTCATGTGCATACTTTTGATCTTTCATATTATATTTCTGTAGAATCATAGGATATCCCAAGTTGGAAGGGACCCATCATGACCATCGAGTCCAACTCCTGCCTCCACACAAGGCCACCCAAGGCTTTCATCAGAGCTAGACAGCTTGCATGTTCTCTGTCCATGTCCTCATCCAACTGGCCACCCTGTGTGCTCATATATAAAAACAAATAGTTCTTCCACTTCTGATTATAGGTTACTTCTGTATCTGCACAGAACTGAGATAATGGGATCATGAATGTAGAACAAATTGAATGGAGCTCATCTAGTAAGCAGGAGCCAAAGGAATGAAGATGAAACTTAGAGCTGCGTACTTCTGTGTTCAAATTTAAGTAATGACAATGATTTATGTTTCTGCTCCATCTTTCCTATCTGTGAAACAGGCATGGATGTGTTTATACCTTTCTAACAAAAGCTTTGAGTGGCTTAATTACTACATTGAACATGTCAGCTGCTAATATGGGTGTTGCATCACTAATTCTCTAATTGCAGCTTGCTTTAGACTTCCACAGCGATCCCAAATGTGATAACTCACCCCCTCCCTTTTTTTTTCTTCCTTAAGAGAAATATTCTAGCAATGCTTGTTTTCTGTTTGTTTCTTTCTTTTTTGGAAAATGCCAATGATTTACAAGTGTAGTGTAACTAATTCTCCACTGTAATTTCCTTATGCTGAACAGACTCATTCTTCAAACACCAGCCACAGTGAGCTTGCAAAGTAGGTTAAAATACATAGTTTGCTGCTTTGAATGAAACAGTTTCCTGATGTCTATCCTAAAGTCATTTAGGGAAGAAAACAGCAGTAATACAGACTATAAACCTGCCCATGCAGGGGGTTGGACTCAGAGATCTTCAGGTCCCTTCCAACTGAAGGCATTCTGCTATTCCATGATTCTAATTCAACAGCAGTACCAGAAAGCCTGCAGACCGAGTTCTGGTCTGGAAGAAACAAGGCAAAATCTCTGCTGAAAGAAAAGTACAGCATAAAGGTCTTGGTTCGGGTAAGAATCTACGGCCTTCAAACATCCTTCTCATCAGTTGAGTAAGTTTTAAAGGTGTGAGCTAGAGGTGAAGGGGCAGATGGTTGTGCAAAACTATAAAACCAGAGGTTCTAAATCTCCTTCCCACTACTCTGAGTTCAGTTCAGCTCCCTTTGACCTCCCCAGAGATGTGTGTACCATTGTGTAATGCATTAGAGAATCCTGTCTACACAGATTCTACAGTTGTTTAAATCAAAATGATGTTTAATTAAATGTCTGCTGTGGGCTGCCCTGATAAGTATATTGAAAATACAGCAGTACTACTGATCTTAAGTAATCAGAAATCTAATCAACCATACTAATCTGCAGAGCCATAATTCTGGTTGTAATGACTGAAAATTATTTCTTTGTATACTGTGCTTCTTTAACCTACAGCCATTTCAGGCTTTCCCTTTTTCTTTCTCCTCGTACTTAGCCAATGCCTTCTTCCCTGTCTACTTCATGCATTTCAATTAGAATATATTTTTTTTTACTAAATCTGTTCTCTGACAATATTCCATGGCGTACTTTATAAGAGCATATCTGCATGGGGGTTATGAGAAAGGATGGATCTTTTAGCTTTGAGATGATCATCTCATTAAGAAATAGGTGAAGAAATAGGTTATTCTCAGCTCTGCTCAGGCCTTCTTGTTTCCTGCTAATGTTTAGCAGTCTCTCCTTCAGAGAATCAAAATGAATCAAACCAATAGTGTACATACGTGGTTCATCTTAGTCAAAAGTGTAGCCCGTCCTAATATTTATTGTATCCTCCTGAAATAGTACAGTTAAATGTATCTAATAAATTTGGTTTATAAAGAATTAGCTTGATCACACTCATGCTGTTCAAAGATAATAAAAATAAACTCTCTGGTTTCTCTGTTCACACTGAGGACAAGCTAATGTTCATGGATGCTATTTAGCTCTAATCATCTCACCATTTGTCTCCATAGGCAGCAGTGAACTGTGCCACTTCTGTGAGTCACACTCTCAGCCATAATCTGACTACAAAAGACCATCCTACTTGGAGTAAGTAAACATTGCCTGGAATGCATCTTTTACCTGGGAATAACATGTTCTCAAGTGTTTTGTGCAAAGAAGGTGACAGGCTGCTTTCAAGTAATGCAGTCTGTGGGAGCTTGTCAGCTCAGGTTAGGGCAGTTCTGGCTGTGTTTTTCTGCACTAGAAAGGCAGACTGAGTGCACTGCACTGTGGGGCTTTGCTTCCCAGCTTAGAGCAAGGATACTTCTCCTGGATTCTGCTGTGCCCAAATAAGCTGACAAACCTGATGAATGGAAAAGCCTTGTACCTCTGAGTCAAGAAGAGCACTCAGCAAATGTTCCGTTCCAAATGCACTTGGATTATCAACTGTAGCCTAATAGCAGCTGAGCAAATGGCTCAGCCTTCAGAATACACCTTTGGAACCAAAGCCACTCGTGTAGCTGGGGATCTGTCAGTCAGCCTGAAAGCAAAAAGATCTCACTGGCAGCATGCAGTTGTGATACTTGGGGTCTGTGTCTGTTTTCTTCAGGAGGAATACTGCAAATCTCCTGAGTATTTAAAACATTGAAATTCTTGCCTTGTTTCCTTTTCAAGAGTTGAAGGACAGTGTTTCTCCTCAAGCTATATACTCCAAAAAAGCAACCTTGCTGAGCATGTGTTCCTGGTACTCTTCTGCTTCTGATCTTGAGATTAGACACCTGTGTGTGTAGCACAGGTCATGTGCATGACTTCTTACCTGATAGAGCAGGGGAAGGAAGCAACATTGAATCCCAGGCTTTGCTGCACTTCTGGGGCTGTAACCCCGTGTAACTCTGGCAGTTTTTCATCCTGATTATTTCAGGGTCAATATGCAGTAGATCCAAGCAGAGTAGCATAGTGTCTTTAAAGAGGAGCTGAAAGAAGCAGACTTGAGTTTTGCTAAGACTGCAGAAGGGGGAAAGACTGCAGACAGAGGGGAGTCAGCCCTAAGGCTCACTGCTCTGTCACTTCTATAGAACTGTATTCATTAAAGCAGAGTATTGCATTTCTTATCCAGATGATCAGCATGTCACAGTTTTACCTGCCTCTTCCTGTACATAAGTCTCATTTTATGAACACGTGAGTTCATCCTGTCTTGTCTCTGGTGTATCCCACCAACCTCTTAGCATCCCCCTGCAGGGCATGTTGCACAGCCTCACATCTCACTTTCTTTGCACAACCTTCTGCCTGTTGCACACACGTTGGCAGTGATGATGGCACAAGGCATTATTCTAAGCACGGAGGGAAGAGAATAAAGCTGGGAGCTGAACTTCTGCTTTGTGCTTCCAGCTTTGCTGCCTGGCAGTGCAAATCATTTAGTTGGGAATACCGAAGCAAAGAGGGATAACTTCCAAAGTGGCTTCACCTTTCTAAGGAGATGCTGATTTTGTGGTTGTTCAGCCTTGTTCAAATAAGCTGCAGAAGGCTGGAAGTCAGCTGACTCAGACTTCAAAACTCCCAGGTGGGGGAGGTCAAGTTGCTCTCTAAGAAGGAGAGACAGGTTTGGTTTTTTGGCCTTCCTGATTTCAGCTGCATGTGGCAGGAGAAGCTGGCTGATAACGCAGATGCCCAAAAGCATGCCTGCCAAAATAAAGACCTTTCTCTCAGTGATATCGTCTTCATTTAATAAATGAAAACCTGCCACTCACAACTCAGGGCATGGGAGGAGATGGCCTCTTCTGGTAATGATTTTGTTGATTACTTTATCTTGGATTTAATTGCAACATGCACGATTGGTATGTTCCAGGCAGTGTGTCATCTGAGAAACAGGGGAAAGTGAGTTGTTTGCTCTGCTCAGAGGTCAGGCATTTTTCTTCTTTTCTTCCTGTGATCTATTTTGTGTGCTCTCTACTCATGCACATTAATCAATGTAGGCAGCCTTTAATTATAGGCAAATTGTACTTTCCAGATCAGCACATACTCTAAGGGATGTGCTCACATACAAGAAAAACTCCATGAGCAAAAATGAAAAACTCTGCTTTGTACTGGAAGGCATCTTTGTGACCTCATGAAGTCTCACCTGACCTTTCAAACAGGTGGACTTCAAGGAAAGAAAACTTGTTTTCCTACCTCTGTAAAACACATAAGTGATTCTACAGTCCAATACTCTTATGATCAGAAGAAACAAGGAGAAAGCACATCAGTGAAGTGTCTCCCAGCAGGTAGGTTTCAGTAAGTTTGTTCAGCAGACTCAGTGAACTGTGTTGCATTTTGGCCAGATTTCTTTGATGCTGAACGTGTGTCTGTATGGGGGATCAAGCAAAGGCTTGCAAATGGAGTTTCATGACCCTGAATTCCACAGTTTTGCTTTTGGCTGCCTGGCAGCTGCTGGCTCTATCCTCCTGTTAATCTGCCTACTGTTAGTTGTAGGTAAAATTTGGTGGTACACAGGGGGTGTAGGATGCTCAAGCTGTAAGGAAGCATAGAATTGTGAAGGTTGGAAAGACCACTGAGATCACCAAGTCTGACCATCAACCCATCCCCACCATCCCCCAATAACCATGTCCTCAGCCACATTTCTTCAACCCCCATGGTGCATCCAGTGTGTTTCAAATAGAAAACTAATCCTGAAGGAATTAACTGTTTGGGCTGTAGCAATGTCAGAAAGGAACGCAGAGATGTTAATTAGTACACAGGCTGCTACTGATGTATACAAAGGGGTCTGGAGTTTGGAGATGGGGGAATTACTGATGAAGTCATGCATGCAGTTCTTCAACACAAGGTTCTTCTTCCTTGGAAATCTCTCCCTAACAATTTTAGAATTCAAGGATGACTGTGAGTGAGATGTTTACTGGGAGGAATGCTTGCTCTGCAAACTGGTGCACTGTGTGCCTGAACAAATGGAACGCTCGCACCAAAAGCTCACATGCTTTCCAATCAATATTCTGAATTTCTGTTCCTTTGTTCTTTGGGCACTAAGCTGTACCTAACGAAGTCATACCTAAGACCTTGCCTTGCCATATCAATAGTGTTAGATCCCTGTGCCATGCTTTCCATTGCACTGTGGAATTGAATACAGACAACAGCAAGGGGTTCTGCCTGCTTTCTGTTGATACCTAATAGGATGTCTATATTCTCTTCATTTTGCACGATTTTGCAGCATTTTCTTGTCATACATGAGCTTTTTCAGAACAATTCAAAGTATAATGTGACATTGTCACATTGCCTAGATTAAGCAGTGGTGCAAGGGAAAAAAGGAAGGCATGAAAGTACTTAGGTTTTTGAACCAATGCATTAACTATTCTCCATTGTCCTCGGGAGCTGCAACATCCTCCTGCTTTACATCTGCCTGCCCACAGACTACACGTGGTCAGGGATATGAGCTGCAGCTCGCTGTGTCTGAATCCTGCCCAGAGACAGCACTCAACAGTTCTCTTCCTTCAGAATTAAAGCTGCTCATGTGGTTTACCTGGCAAATTATACAGCTGTAAGTGCAGCCATCAAAAAGATAGTAAATATGTATCTCGTGTAGCAAAACATCACTGCAAGTTACCCTGACAGCTCATGACAATCTGATGTATTACAAATGCACATTTTAGAGTGTACTTAACCCTAGCACAGAAGTATGCACGAAAAGCTCAGCTCAGCTCAGCTCAAATGGTACAAAGGAGTGCATGTTGTAGAATGCAGCAGTGATGCGTTAGAACCAGTGATACGATTTTTAAAGTGAGCAGGCTTAAAGACTTGATGTGTGCAAAGAATTTATCAAGTGGGCCAAAGGTAGAGAGGGAACTGAACTGCATAGTCTGAGAAACTCTGTCTCGCCCCACTACTTCTACCCTGGACAGTTTGGCACAGCTACCTGTAGCCATCAGAGATTTCAGGAAAGCCACTTGAGCTTTTCTCTTCCAGTCACTTGTTCAAATTGCTTGATCATCTGGGAGTTCTTGAGTTAGACTGTTAAATACATGCAATGCCTCTAATAAAGGATCCCTCACATGAACTGCTTTATCAGATAGAATTCCAGGCACCAAAACTGCAGGACCTGTTGCTTCCTCTTCCTCTTGTTGCTCTTGGATACTGCAGAGACATTGGGATATCTGGTCATGCAGTTGTTTGCAGCCATTTGTTCCTGCTATGTTCTGTTTCATCTCACCAGCAGGAGTTCATGATTCACATTAATGTGAAATGCACGCTGGCTAATAGAATTCATCTAACTTGTACCAAAACTAGGGTTAATACCACGGCCATTATCACTGCAGCTCTGAGAGGAAACGCTGTTAATGTGAATAATCTTGTAATGAATAGTCTTTTTAATAGCCTTTGGTTTTGTATCTCATCCAAAAGGCAGGCACATCGTTCGATAAATTAAAGGGCTACCTAGCTCTTGTGAAGCTGTTATCACAGAGCTCGTTAATTGCAATATCCAACATTTAGTGGGCTTCCTTAAAAATCCTAGGTTAGTCACCTTCACTTTGGCATCATCTGGCCCTTATCTGACTGCACAGAGTGTTCTTTCCTACTGCACCACTCATTGGTAGTGCACTGGTCGTGATCTTTGCCATTGAAAGTTCTGTAGAATTAAGAGCAACAAATTTATAGCTGAAAATGAAATAACGTGTTTCCTTAGCTGGAAGCTAACATGCATTCACATCGTCTGTGAATTAGGCACAAAAGGGAAAAAGCAATGCAGGCTGAATAGCACCTTACATCACTGTCTTCTCTTAAAGCTTAGAGAAAGTAGAAATCTAGGCTGAAGAAAGTTTCATGTACCTTAGTGCAAATTTTCTAGAGAATACAATGTTTGATGAATTTGTTTATTAGTTTGCTTACAAAACTACTATACATTGATTTATTCTGAGAAAGCCTCTCCTTTTGTAGACAACTAGTTTACTACAGATAAAGCTCTTGTTGTCTCGTTATAGTAATCTGCAATAAAAGGACACTAAAAATGTCTTCAGTGAGTCCCATAATTATGAAAATAATAGTAATAACAGTGCATTACAAACACTTTCTGCATTTTGCTCCTGGCTGGAGAACAGAAATGAATTGGAGGCTTGAGGTTGGAACAGAGATGATCTGGTCACCTGCTGGGCTTCCTCATACAACAGTCGTAGGGAAGACTAAAAAAGATGATCAATGGCAAGAATGAGTTCATGAGCAAGACTGGCAGTTCAGTAGAGCTTCAGATCTGTTTGCACCTAATTTTGAACCAACATTTTGTTTCATTAGCATCCACTTGGCCTCGTCTTCCAAGGCGTGCACTGCCTCGCTCTAGCGCAGCCTGGCTAACTTCTATCTTCACCCTGTTTTATAAGAACAGGATGGATATTTCTGTGCAGTTCTTTCAAGATCTGAGCAAGATAACTAAAGAAAACTTCAGATCTTACTATCTGCCCCAGAAGGGTTATCGTTACATTAGTTAGGAGTTAGACTGATTAAAATCTGTGTCAATCCTTAATGAGATGCCCTCTGTGACTGATCATTTTTAATAGTCCCTTTATGACCCTCTGGGAGAAATTTAATTTCTTAACTACATTTATAGCAAAAGGCTTCCATGTGGGCACCAAGAATTTGTTGGATTTGAGTGCTAGATCTAATTTTTTTTTAAGGTGGAGTAATTTTATGACGATGATGATCTCACAGTTAATCTTAGTGGCTGTTTCCTGAGCTCTTCTAAAATTCTGAGGTGGGTCTTGCTCAACACGACTCATTGCGGAACTTCTCTCCTTTTTGTTACTGCCAAACAAAACCATGCTATAAGCCGCAGCGATGCACCGAATCATCACTGCCCGGATAGAGAGGCAATCAGTTTTTATCTTCTGCTCTCTGTGCTTCTCAACGTCTGAACAAGCTTTGGCAAGCTAATTTGCCATGGGAATTTTCATCTCAACGTACCTGGGGAACTGGTTGAAGTGGAATTCAGGTACTGGGTGTAGACAGCACCTCAGCAGGCTGCCTGAGTCAACCAATGCCACTAGGAAACAAATTTCCCCTCACCCATCGTGTTATACGCAGATCTCTGATCAAAAGGCACCAGAAGCTGCCACAGAAATCTTCACATGAGAGCAGACTGAACGTGGAACAACATCCAACATTTTTTTCCACGCAATTAAAAAGGATTATGGACCAAGTTTGGATATTTTCCAGATCCCTTGAACTCTACTTTGTCAGGAGTCTCATTTATCTGAAAGCAAGGAGATTATTCAGTCTCAGTCCCTACAAAGAACCTTCTTTCACCCAAGCAGCACATTCCTACTGAAAGCTCAGGGGGTCCTTTCCAGGCTAGTTTGCATGACACGCAGGAAATGCATGAGATCTGCATAGGTATGTTTAATGAATCATGATTTTTGCATGTCAGCAGTGAAATTTGAATAATGGATAATGCATATAATCTCTGCACATCATCAGGGGGGTTGTTAGAACATTAGGATACTGATCCCCAACCTCTTCCTGCCTACCATAACAGTAATTTACACAGGCTGCTCTTGCATAATTGGTTTAGAAGCACAGGAGATTTAACTTCTCTACCCACCTCTTCCACCCAGCCTTGCAATCTAGACAGCATAAAGCCCCTCCTGTCTTATGGATGCAGTGTGAGGGCACCCGCCTCTTACATCATGGCTGTGTTTTGTATGGCTTCTCTCTGCACGTGCTGTTCTCTAAGATTTGTCGTCACTTCTAAGGCATAACGCAGACTTTAGCACTTAGAAAAGATGTAGAAACAAAGATTTAATTGATTAGCAAATGTGCAAGATTTGGGATAAAATTTCAGTGGAAAATTTGCAATAAGGAGAAAGCTCGTGCTCATCTCTTTGCATGCAAGTTATCCAGAATATTTGTATCTACAGCAAATAACTGCACTCAAGACACAAGACTAAGGTAGAATCTTTTTCATTATCTCTGTTCCCTTTTATGTGAGTGCAGGGACAAAGCATCTCAAAGGCATTTATTGAATTCCTCCCTTTTCAATAAAGAAAAGAAAAAGGTTAGTAAATGTATTAGCTGAGCAAGAAGCATCTCAGATGAGCCACTGTGGAAAGAAAAAGCTGCAGCAGCAGCAGTGATATTCACAGGATGAAGAGTTTGAGTAACACGTTTCTTTACTAAGAGAACTAATCTGAAGGTCAAGCATTCATGCGTTTGGTAACAGTTCTCCATGGAAGGCTGTACCTCAACTCCAATAATGCTTTCTTTCTAACTCATGGGAGAATGAAATGGAAGGCTATAGAGTTTTGAAGCCTCCCGATGACTCAGCTTCAGTGGGAATAGATGGCTTATTGCTGCGTGTGGGCAGATCTCGATCTAGCTTCCATTTCTCCTCAATAGAAAATTCATGCCCTCAATAAAGAACAGTTTGTAAGAAACTCTTCCTTGCACGCTCTTATCTTTGTGCAGACATATCTCTCCTATCATCGTCGTTTTAACTAATCATCTCCGAGGTTCGAAAAGAAATTCTACATTTGTTGCAAAACATGGCTGATCAGCTGTTTGGTAACTGGTTCTCTATGTAAGTTGAGCGGAGGGCATCCATCGATCTGTAGTGCTTGGACACATGGTGCTTCTGTTCCTGATTATCTTAACATAAATAACTGAAGAATGATTTGAGCTCTTCTGTAAGGAGAAAAAAAAAAAAAAAAAAATTGAGTTTCTGCAGTTCATTTCTATCCAGGATCATGAGATATATGTCAAATTTCATACAGGCCACACGTGTCTTGGGAGCTTGTTTCCCTTCCAGAGTCAGTGCAGTTGACTCTGCATGCTGTTTTGAGGTTTTAAGTGGTTGCAGATTGAATGTGGCTAATGTTGCATGTGCAGATTGCAGTATTCACATAATGAACCCTGTGTCAACCTTTATTTCTTTCTGAGTGATGTATGAGTTCTTTTTTGACAAGCATGTTATACAAATTGGAGCAAGTGAAGCACTACCTAATGGTTGAATATTATTCAAAGTATTTTTGCAGCCTGTCCTTTTAATTGTTCTATGAAAAGGTATTGAAGGGTTGCACTGCCCTCTTCGGAGTGGGAGTTGATCAAATTTCCTGTGTGGGTATTCTGGCAGGAGAGCCTTTTCAATGCCAAAGGTGTAGGCAAGTTGTAATCTCAACTAGTTCTTGATTTGTTGGCCTCATAAAAGCAGGTGGGGAACTGGAGCCTGGCTTGGTTGAGTTGATTGTGCACAGCCGTGCTGCTTTCTGCTCTCTGATGCAGAATTATTAGCAGCAGCTTCCCTATTATCCTATTGCTGTCTGTAAGCACCTGATAAGGAGCAGGAAGCACTAGAAGATAAGGAGATGGAAGCTGCCACAGTTTTCAGCCCTGAGCATTTGGAGAGACACTGAAAATTGAGTGCTACATTCTTGTAATACCTGTTTGGAGAGGGAGAGAGCCTTGGCAACGTGGTGCTTCTTTTGACTCATCAGTTCCTTGTGCAAAATATGAAGGTAGAATCTTGAGCCGTATTCCTTATTGTCTGTTACATTTAGACATGTTATGACCCAGCTTATAGATTCAAAACAACATAGCCTCATATAATTTACTAAGAGATGTGGTTGTCTGAGTGTTTGAATTGTTTAAAGTACCTTTTTTAGAACAAGAGAGCACTTGGCTAGGGGGAGAACAACTGGATGGTTTCCTGAGAAGATTCTGCTCTGTACAGCCACAAATAACTGGTTTGGGTTACAAAGCTGTATCTCCTTCACTGTTAGCCTTTCTGAACCACTAGGAGAGAGTCAACGTGGTGCATGATTCAACAACGTGCAATGCAATGGGGCTCATGCTCCTTTGCACTTCATCTTTCAAAAAACAGGGAATTCAATAAGAAATCTCTACTCTCACCCTATCGTGTTACGGAATAAATTAATTTTTTATTTTCCTTTGTAATTTGGTCTACTACATGGTGTCCAGTTAAACTCACTGGAGGCTGTCAGGCTCAAGTTAACGAGATCTTGAAATACCAGTGAGGCCAATGAACCTTTTCAAAAAAAGTCCACTGGTGTTGTTACTTGTAAGCTTTTCACACAAAAACTGTCAGGTCAGCAGGTATCCATTGTATAGCTAATTATAGCCCATTCCACTGGTGGTTGCTATTGGTTTATCAATACAGATATCTATTTGCAGAGGTCTGGGAACCCGTATTATTTCAGGGGTCACAGTTTTCCACCTGCCTGAGACTATCAGACAAGAAAGCTTGTTACACCGCATAACACAAATGCAAGCACAGCAAATGTTCTTCTCATTTTCCTCCTCATTATCCCCACACCATGCCTTGGAGGAGTAAGTAGAAGTGCAGGCAGCTGGTTTGGCCAAGAGCTGCCAAGGTAAGATGTGTAGATGGCAGAAAAATCTCACTCTTCTGGAGCTGTCTGACCTCTGATGGATGTGGACAGCCACAGATGGCTGATAGTTCTGCAACAGTCCTCGAGCTGAATGAACTTTCATCCATGCACAGATTACTTCTTGTGTAGACTACATTTATCTGAGGTTCTACTGCAATTTTCCCAAACAAAACAAACGCCATGTTTTGCTCTTTAACAAAAGAAAAACAGATCAGGGAATATGGCTGTGCTGTTTGTGTCTAGAAGCTGAGATACTGGTGTCCCATCACTAATACAGCTGGATGTGAGAACAGGTTGCAATTGTTTTCTCCTTTCATTTATGACTTTTGAACAAGATGCTCATGTGTTTTTTGGACTATATATTTATAACAATGGCCCGGAAAGTAGTGAATTGCTTTGGGGGAGACTTCACTGCCCATCTTGAAACTTCTGAAACACCTCCATTGCACGATGGGAGAAAAAAGTTGAAGACAGAATACACGCAAGTACTGATTAAGAGATACCGTGAATAATATTTGCACAGCAATGAGAATGCTACAATCATATTATTTTTAAAAGCAGGTCTGTCATTTTGCTTCATGGCCCTGCTCGCCATTCCTGAGTTTACTTGGGGAACAAAAGGAAACTCTAATAAATCATTGGCTGTCAAATGATACGGAGAGCAATAAAGGAAAGAAGTCATCGCTGTTTTGGTTCCAAAGCCAAGAGCACTCCAACAAATTCAAGGTCACCCATGGGTGCTGGCTGGAAGATGAATGGCTCAGTGTCATTGCAAGAGGGTTTTCCTGCAGTGCCCAAATCCAGACCAGCAGTCAGAGTTATCTGTCTTCTGGAGGTCTCCTGAAAACCACAGTGAGGCCAAGGTCACTGGAAACTGCTTGGATAATGGATGTGTTCTCCATTGTAAAGGGCAGGGAATTGCTGAACAGGACAATTAATGGGTACTGCGTGGGGGTGGGAAGGTGAGAGGCGAGGATCAGGAGAGCTGCTCTCACCAGAAGGTTTAGCAGTGTCCTTTCACAGCTGAATGGAATAAGGCACAAGGAGGAAACAGAAAAAACATTCAGAATAAATCAGCTACAAGCAATTAGGTGCAAATATTCTGCTCTGTTGCCCACGTGCACCCTATGGATGTCCTACGTTTTCTTTACTACTCATACTTGGAAATGACAAGTTCCACTGAAGCTGACACATGCTAGATGCATCTGGTAGTCTGCAAATCGAGTTATCACCTCCAAAATGTACTAAGTACAATTGCTCCTGCATAATGGGAAACAAACAATGAGAGTAGTTTCTGTGCTTACTTGTTAATTATTGCCATGTTTAACTTTTAATTTATTCAATTTTTAAGATGCATCATCTTGAACATCTGTTACAAGGATATTTGGGGTTTCCAAATGTGAACAGAAGCCAATGAGATCAAAGGATGAAAATCTCATTAAAAAAGAATGTTCCCTCCTGCACTGTCATGCAAAATATCACTTCTAAGAATTACTAATAAACTCATGTGAAACTGAGAATCCTAAATTTCCTTAGCATTCTGGAAAACATGATGGTCATTGTTTTGCCCAATTCTGGTTCCTCAGTCCCAGCAGATTCATGTAATGGAATCAGTGAAAGAGAGACTACAAAATAAATTCTTGCTTTTCCCTAATGTTGATTTAGTGACCATTTCACAACTGTTCCCTTAAAAAGGGAAGAAACTTCTATGCCAAGGAGAATTATTTGTGGCTTAGCTGCTGCAGAATTAACTGCTCTAGCACATCTAACTTTCCTTCAGTTCTCAACCAAAAATTAACTTTTATTTTGCAGAGGTGTGTCTGAAGCTGCTTTGGGTGACTGAGCTGTGCTGGAAGGAGTTGTGTGAAGTAGTTGCTTTGTAGTTAAGGAGCTCGGCTTCCCCGAGGAATAGAAAGGCCTGAGTGCCTCCAAAGTCCAAACAGCTCTTTAAATAAATCAACATATTTCTTTCTTGAAATTCTAAGAATCTGAATTTGAAAATCCAGCCAGGTTATGTATGTTAGAAGTACTCTCCATCCTTAAGGAGCCTGCATTTCATTAGGAAAAAGACGTGTGAAAGACCTTCAGAGTTGGGGAAAACACTTAACTGAGCTGTAAACAGAAGAAAAAGCCAAAGCTGTTATGAAGAATACAACTGAGAAATATTTTCCCATTAGATACCAGAAGATATCTTGAAGTTCTACCAACTCCTTCGCCATCTTTCCTTCCCAGGGCATAGACATGGATTTCTAACAAAATAGGATTCCAGTAAACCCAGATCTTAGTTACTGACGAGTGATCCCGATAACCTCATTTGTGGGGGTTTGTTAAAGCTCCTCAGAGATATTTGTTGTCTTTCATTGCTGCCTTCAAAAATAGCATCTCAACCTACAGAGACTGCAGTCCATCAGACCCCGTTCAAGCATCAGTTTGTGCACTGAGCAGAGCCCTGAGCACACGCCACGTCCCTTTGATATCAAGAAGACTTTCAGAGGGGGTTAACAGTCAGCATGGGCTGAAGTGCTCTGGTAGATGGGTGCCAACGATGTTCTGTCACTGTGTTGGACAGCATCACTCTGTTGTCAGCACCACTCCTGGGCCAGAACCCTTTGCCGGCCAAAACCACGTTTAACCCTGTGGTCAGACCTGGTGTCTGTGCAGTTGGCTTTGCTAGTCTCAGGGAAGCTTGCCCTACACAAAGAGAAACTTGTTGTTGAAAAGGGTCTGTAATGAAAGCTGACTGCAATAATTGCAGGCTGTTACATTTGCACATTTGAAGGTTAATTCACGCACTGCATTCCAACAGCCAAATATCCAGGACATGACTGTTTTTAAAAATAGACTGCTTGGTACAAAACAAAATGAGAGAATATGGATGAAACAGCAAAAGCCCACCTGATTCCAGTACTACAAAGCCATCAATGACATACAGCAAGGAAACTTGTGCCTATTTAACTACTGTTTTTGGTTTTTTTTTTCTGGCATGCCACAGAAACAAGTCTGGTGCTAGAACAGGGGATCCACAACATCTCCTTATGTCTGAGCCCCCTCTTTTTTTTTTTTTTTTTTATTCTAGATGTGAAACTTGTGTGTCCAATTGTGATTAAGCAGAATACAGCCAGGATGGGCGTTTCAATAATGCTTCCTCAAGGCCTGCAGTCAGAAAGTGGAGGGTTGTATGTACAAAACAACACATAGCAAACCAGGGGGAGAGAACAATCTTCTAGCAAACATATACACACATATCTATATGCAGGACATTGCTGCAAAATGCTGACCTTTTCATTCCCTCTTAAAGTACTGGCAGTACTAGCTTCATTTCCTTCTCTGCTGTTTGCAGTGTCTCCTGGCTGCTGCTTTGCAGTTTGTGCTCCCAGAGCCAAATCTCAGTCCCAGTGAAACTAAGGGAGTTCCTCCCTGCAAGGGAGGGGTAACCTCTCCAAGGAAGATTACAACTTGGCCCTGTTAGGATCCAGAAGATCCAGCCAGCAATATAAATATAATGGCAGAGCTCTGTGTTTCCTCCTAAACGCAGCTCTCATGAGGATTAGTGGGTGGGACATGCATTTGTTTTTATGTTTGTTAGATTATATTATCATGACAGGGAGTTGTTTTTTTTTTAAAAAACAGATACTGCATTTACACAGATATTATGTACCTCACTTATAAAGATAATACACCCTTTGTGACGAGCTGAAATTGGATGCAGAGCCAGGGAAATGAGCTGGCTGACTGCTCTCTGGGCAGGACGCTCCCCTGTGGGCACTGGCTGTGGTCACTGTTGTTTTCCTGTTGATAGGATTGTGTGTGGAGCATGTGGAAAGGAAAGGTATTTGTGTTTGGTCTTCAGCTTTCCAATAAACTGCCTGTTTTTTGTATATTTCTTCCCCACCACTACCACCACCATGGTCTTCTCAACAGTAGAATTCAATCCCTTTGCTTTGATCTAGGTTACTGCCCTTGGGCTTGTGATGAAGTAGCCTCAGTCCCAGGCTAAGGGGAGGATGGATGAGACTGGAAGCAGTGGGCTGAGTGATTAGTAAGTGTTCTTGATTGTACTGGGCTCCAATCCTGCCTTACCTGTCTGTGGCCTACTTGCAAAGCATCCAGCTCCTGCTGGAGAGAACTGCAGTGACCCTAATGCAGTCACCTGCTTTGGAAAAGAGATGCTCATGCATAACTTCTCAAACCAAAAAAGGCAGCAAATTTGCAGCTCTCTGTCTCATCAAACTCCTCCAGTGTTGTTAACATCTGACAGAGCAAGGCTGAGTGTTTGCCCTGACCTTCCAGTGTTCTACTTCTGTCTTTCTACGATGGACCCACTTCCTGGGGTGGTATGTTTGGACCCATAATAGTGAATGGTTAAAAAAAAACAGAAAAATTCTCACCTGCTCCAGCACTGCAGTGGTTCAGAAACATTTCTTTGGATATGAATAAAAATGAAAAATTTTCTTGATAAGCTTCTACATTTTATATGTAATGAGAGATTTCTCACTGTTGGGGTCTTAATGTGTTGTGTAGGACAAAAAGGGAGGAGATCATGGAAGCAGATACATCTCTGATAAGGCCTTATGAGCCTCATATGAATTTCAGCCCTCATGTATGCCTTCCTTCCCCTCCTCAGTGCAACACAGCAGAACACAGGACGTGGTCACTTCTCTCTTCTCAGGCAAAGAGCTGAATATAGTCTTGTTTATAAGGTTTGCCAGCTGTGGAAGCCTGAGAGATGAATGGAGGTTACAAACAGAAGTTTTGGCTTAAAAATATACAGGTGAATGTTTTCAATGTGTTCGATTCCTTGACACGTACAAACTTCTGTTCAACAAACCACCATAGATGTGACCTTCTGGAACTATATTAAAGTTCATCTGGCAAGGCTTTGGCATTTCATAATCCAATAGTTGTTGCCAACGTCCTTTTCCTTCTCTCATCTATTAATAACATCTGTATTCCTTTAAGGTTTTTTCTGTAATTTGCTGCTGCGTAATAAGTATAGAAAGAGGCAGATTCATGCTGAGAGAGTCTAAGCCATGTGGGCAGACCTTTATCCACCTGCCCAGAGAAGAAATGTGTGCAGGAGTGAATAGTAAATCCTGAACTGGGGGCACATGGGGAGGGGAGGAGATAACTGAAGGGCTGGCACTGGGAGATGGCAAGTGGGAGGTCTGACCTATTCTCTTGCCCAAAATGTGACCGTTTTCCAAGTCATTCGAGTAAATATGAAAAGCAGACAGCAGCACGTCTTATTGCATCAGCTGTAGTGGAAAGCTTTCATCACAAAAATGTAATTGAAGCTTTCATTTTCACGGCAGCTCAGTGTTGCAATGGCGGTGTACTCCACTGATGAGTGGAATCTCAAGATTCAGAACACGATTCCTTTGAGGTTAGCAGGGGGAGTTGGGAAGGAGAAACAGCCAGGTGGCTTTGAGCACATACCTATCTGTAGCACCCTTCAGCTTATTCCTCAGTATTTCCAGCCTCAGAGATATGTCAAAGGATGTTCCTCCTCTAGAGGTTATTGGCAGGAATTAATCAAGGATTTCTCATTGAAACGTCTCTGTTGTAAAATAATTCATTAAAATCAAGCCTGTTTTCAGGAGAGGGCTTGTTCTGAGGCTATCCTATCACATTCTGTCTTTTTTAATCATTCTTACAGGGGAGGTTTTGACATTGTTGAAACATCTGCTTTGAACAATTTCTTTTATAAACTATGCTCCTTGAAATATGTAAATGGAAGTCTAAATTGAAAAAGATAAGACAAAACGAAGACTTGCGCTGGAAAAAAAAAAAGAGAAATGAAGGTGAATTTTTCATTCCAGTATAAATGGGAAAAAAAAAATTTAAATCACATACATATTGGATGGAAGGACGTTTCTCCTTTTGTTCTCAAAACGGATGGGTAAACATTTAGCTGGAAATAAGAGCATCGAGCAAATTAGCACTTAATTTCTGCTCTGTGTAGAGAGCACTTAATTCCTGATATCAATATGTGAGTGTGTGATGTGACCATTTACTGCCCCTGGAGCACTGTCAGGAGCACTGGGCTCGCTGCTGGCCCCTGCCCTCACCATGTTGCTGTTGGTGAGTGATCTTTAATAGTGAGTTTTGCACACCTCAGACAAAACCCTCTGGGTGTTCCAGCTTTGTAACGACTGCGGGGTCCACACAAAGGATTGTTTGCTGTTACTCCGCAGTAAATTTGTGTTTCTCACCCAATTTCAGATGCAGCTGTTGCACAGTGATAGGTCAGCAGAGCAGAACCAGCTTCCAGCTTCGTTTCAATACTATGAGGGCAAGCTGGGTTAATATCTGAGTCAGCTGGAAATGGGCAAAACATGATGCAAGAAAACACAGGGCAACTACAGAACGATGCCAGTCTTTTCATTACGTCTCTCACAATTGTTTCCATGCAATCATACTGGTAGGTTGAGGGTAAGGCTGAAAATCAGAGCTGGTGTACACTAATGTCATCCCAGCAGCCTGGTGGAGTTGTGTTATCTGAAGCAGCTTCCCAAGAGGGGCTTGCACAAAAAAGACGACAATATGGAAGTGACAATGTTATCCTGACTGCTTAAATTTGCTCCACCTGCTGCTGCAGCAGATAAAACTGGAGGTAATGTGAAGAATTTACTGGAAGACATTTCCTTGAAAAGTCTTTGCAAAAGCCGTCGGAGCTACAGCAACATGTTTCTCATTTAATTTGGATTTGAGGTCATATTTGATATGCTTAAATATAAGGAACAAATGAGGGAAAAGAAAACAATTATTGTTTACGTGTACTGCTCTTATGCAAAACCCAGCACTGATTTATAGCTGCTTGGAAAAGCAGCCTCAAAACAATTGCCTTTCTCTGCACAAGAAGGTACAGATTATGGCTGGGAGGCAGCTGGTGTTGTTTGCTCAGCTCTTTAGCAGTGCCATTCTCTCCAAACAGTCTGGATAGACTCTCTTTAAAGGAACAAAGAAGGCAAAAAATACAAACAAACAAACAAAAAACCTGTAATCATTTCCTCAGCAAAGGCACCTAAAGGAACTTGAAGCCATTTCCCCTTGTCCTATCACAACAAACTCTGCTGAAGGGTCTGTCCCCTTCCTTCTTACAGCCCCTTTAGATACTGAAGGCCATGCTCAGCTCTCCTCAGAACCTTCTCTTCTCCATGCTGAGCAGCCCCAGCTCTCAGCCTGTCCTGTAGGGAGGAGTTCCATTGCTTGGTGCACTTTTGCAGCCCTCCTCTGAACACACTCCAATAGGTCCATGTAATGCTCATATTTTTCTTGCCCATCAGACAATGCCACCTGTGAGCATGCTTGATACATGCCTTATAATTTGTCATGGATATTTCTGTGTTTCCAAGAAATTATTTTGACTGCAAGTTAGTAAGGAACAGACTTAAAAGGCTGTCAATGATTTTAAATACACAGAGAAGACAAGTATGCCAAAATCTGATTTTGAAGTGTGACTGAATCAAACTCCCCATGATTCTATTATGGTTCTCCCTTTTACCATTAGCCAAAAATCTCATAGCCAAACTTCAACATCATGCAAAGCTTATAAGTATTCAGACTGGATTACCTACACAAGTGACACTAGCATTTCCTGAAGAAAAAATCTGATGAGGCAAAATGAAGTCAATCACTAATGTATTTTCTTCCATTGTCATTTTCAGAGTAAGATAAAAGTGAGGCAATAGATTTGTTGTTCTTTTTCTAGCTGTACCTTTTTAGGTGCGAAGCAGCACTGAAGGAGGGTGCACACATACTGCTAAGGAAATCCCAACCTTCAAATCAGTCAGGTGAGGATCTGTGGGTGCTGGATGCCTATATTGTGGCTGGACTTAATAATCTTGTGGGTGGACTTGATGATCTTGAAGGTTTTTTCCAACCTGAGCAATTCTATGATTTTATATCCTAACAGTGACACGAGGGCAAGTTAGTGTTACTGCTGTGATCAGATCTCCTTGTCCCACTCTTTGGGAGATCGCCCATCCCTCTCATCCAGTGGCTCTTGAGTTTTCTTGCCCTTTCCTAACCTTTGACTCCTACAGCTCAAACACCCAATGGGCAAACAAAGCTTGGGACCAATGTGTACCTGCTAGCCTTTCTTTGGATAATTTCCTGTGAAGGTTTGATGGCACAGCACCATGCTTTCACTCTCCTCAGCCCTCTGTACGTGGCTCATGTGTGGGTTGCTGCTTTCTCCCTGGGCAGTTTCCTCCAGGAGTGGTTCATATGTCAGCAAACCCTGAAGTGCAGGGCACTGTCACTCGCTGCCACAACAGCAGCCGTGCACATGGAATGAAGGACATAAAAATGCATTTGCGTTTGGACCGTTCCATACATTCCGTGTAAGCTTTGGGCCAAAGCTTATTTTGGACCAACAGAAGGATGTGAGATTAGCTCATGCAGGGTTTTTGGAACAAGTGTGATTCAGCTAACAGTGTGCTTGTGTCAGGGTGGCTATGGGCTCAGGGCTCCTTTACTTGGAACATCAACTAATTTAAACTCAGCTTCGTTCCTGCACACAATGCCTTGAAGACCTTGCCTTTGATATTGAGAAGGTAATCCTTTCACTTGTTTTTGCCCAAGTTTATAGCAATTTGAAGCTAGTTGATAGTGCTGCCTTGGAAACAGATTCAGGCATAAGCACAGTTCTCTCTGGACTCTGAACAACTACAATGAAATGTGCATCACCTGCCTTTAGCAAGGATGCTACAGAGCAGCACACCCAACTCTCCAACCCTCAGCACACTCAGCAGCATCCCCCAGTATGGACAAGAGCATAGCCAGGCTGAGTTAACTGGGAATTTTCCAGGCAGCTGAAATGTTCTAAAAGATTTTTGGAGCTTCTGAACATCAAGAGAAAATGCAGCGGCCCTGGTTTGGGGGCCCATCTTGCACATTCCACTGATGGAGTGCAATGGGGCTGGCAGCCAGCATAGAATGTGCATGTAAGGGGAGTCAGCCTCAGGCTGAAGGGTAGAAAGAAGCAGGATTTTGTTCATTTTAAGACTTGGGCTTAATCCTTCTAAATGTAGTGCTACTGCACAGAGCTGCAAGGGTTTGTACTTGTTTAGTTTCCCTTAGTCAAAATAATTCTCAAATCCCTAGTGCAAGTACAATGAAACCATTTATGTTAAAACTAGAGAGTGGGAATGGGAACTGAGTGCTGTTTCATGACAAGTTTAATGGGTTTGTCTTTTTGTTTCCTCTCTTTTTTTGAAACAGAAAACCAAAATGCCAGAGCTCATTTTCTTGAAAACAGATTCAGAGACAGGATCCAGCCCCTTACCCGTATGGCAGTAGCTTGGTGGGAAAGGTCAGGTTCAAACACCTCCTTTAAATCTGGCCTTCCACACTGGAGGTTGCCCTTGCTGCTTTGTGTTTTTGTCTGTCTGCTGGTCTGTCTGCCCTCACAGTGGATGGATGGTGCAGAAGAACCCCATAAGGAATGCTTTATCTGCCTGGCTCTGCCAAGCAATTGCACTGTGAGCACCAGAACCTCTTCCCAAGTAATATTTCACGGAAGCTGATGTTTTTCCACAGAAGGCTTTGGTTTCAACAAATCAGCACTTTCCAACGGGGAAGTGTTTTGCCAAAGAAATTCCCCAAATATTTAGTTGTGGTTGTGGTAGCTCCTCAGTAGGGGGAGTTCTGGTATGCTTAGTTATAGGTTCGCATCCAAGGATTTGGAGAACGTCACAAAGTGCTTCCATGAGTGTGGCTGGTATATGAGGAAGGAATGAGATCCCCTAGGGCTTCTGCTCTTCTTTAGCCTTCATTAACACCCATTTTGCTTTTTTTTCATGTTCCTACATTAAGCAGATACTGTGTACCAGTGTGCTCCGCTCTGATTCCCCCTTGGGACAAGTTATTCCAGGGCAGACACCTTTCTACCATTCATCCTCTGGGAACAAAAGCAGTGAAATAATACTCCGATGGACTTGTTGCTTTACCTTCAACTCATCTGTTTGTTCTGCAAACACGAGAACCCATTTAAAACGTTATCTCTGTCTCAGAAGTTCATCCTGCTTCTAGCTCTGCCCCAGAAGCAGATCATGTAAGCACTGCTAATTCCACAGCAGGAGCAATCAGAGCGGGAATGGAGTAATGTGGGAAGAGAGGGAGGGAGGGAAGACAGTAGGCAATGCCAAGAACTGAGAAGGCATATTCCTCAGGTAAGAAGCAGATTAGGAAGCAGGCGTTGGTCTGAAGCCTTTTTTCTCTCTCTTTAACTCCAGCTGTTTCTTCTCTGCTCTCTGCTAGTGATGAGCAGCAACGCAAAACAAGCTGCTACAAGCAATCTGCTTTCAGTTCAGAAAATGGCTCTCCCTGCCCTCCCACCTGGCTGCCAGATCTGGCTCTCCCCACTCAGCAAGACCTGTCCTCCCTTTTACGTTTGTCAGGCCCAGTACGTAGCAGGAGACATTGGGTTTCAGCGCACGGCATTTGTTCCATCTCTGCTTTTCCCCACCCATCCCCCTCTGCTCTCTCCCCTCCCTCCTTGTTAGACGTGATTACATGTTGTTTGGCCTCATTCCACTTAGGTTACTTTGCTGTATCATCCTGAATTCGTGCATGGCAGAACAACTCCGAAGATCTCTCAGTTCGACCTGAATGATAGAGTAAGCAGAGTTCGTTAAGATAAATAACAGCATGGCATGAAACGTAGCCCTGAAGTAATCAAAACTGAAGTTTGAAACAGTGGCTGAGTGTAAAGAAGTCTGCTGCGCTGCTGTCTGAGACAGCCAGAAATGGGGTCTCAAAAACAGCCTGTTTTATATGCTCTATTTAAACCTGTCAGCTCTCCTAACAAAGATATGGACAGAACAAGGGGAGAAGAAGCAGTTGGGAGGGGGATATCTGTGACCATATTATAGCACCGAGCACATAAATTCCTCCCTCGATCCCTAAAGCTGGGACGGTTTTCATGTTGTTGTTGCTGTTGTTTTTACTGGGGCCAGTGGCAGAGGAAAGCTGTGATTTTAGCCCAGGAGTGGAAATGTTTTCTATAAGGCAAACTTTCTGTGCCATTAAATGCAGCTGAGTGCCTCCTCCTACTTGCTCTCCCGTGTGCCTGTCCCATTTCTTTAATCTGTTTGTTTGCAGTTTTTTTAGTGCTCCATTTTAAACTTTCTGTGACTTTTCCCCCGTTGTTTTTAAACCTCTTTGTTCCTCGATTCAGCTTTTTTTCCTCCAAATGTTGTGTTATTACTACTAAACTTTTGCTCTCAGAGCAAAGGTTCGAGGTCCAAAGAGTAGTTGAGAAGAATGTGAAGTTTTGTACCTGTTAGGCACTAGGCAGGGTGCAGCAGAGGAGACCACAAAGCTGACTTATTCTTGCATTCTGCTATCAGCATTTACCACTGTCAGAAACAGGATTCAAGGCGAGATGATCCAGTTCTGCAGCTCTTTATGTTCATCACTGAATTTATTTTGGCAACTCCTCCCCTGCAGCTTCCATGAATCTACAAATCTGGTGTAGATTCCAAGAGGAAAAGTATAGCCTGGTCATCCTGAAGGAGCACACAATGTAAAGATACGAAGATTTAGTCACAGGCATGGGTTGATGGTCAGACTAGCAGATGTTAGAGATTTTTCCAACCTCAGTGATTCCATCATTCTAAGAAAAACTCATTTCTAATTCTCTGCAGAGGTATTCTTCTCACAGCTGAGACATTTCCATGATCTTTGGGCTTGCTCACTGGAAACAGAAGCAATTACACCTGACTCACAAGTGCTGTAGGAGCAGGCATTGTGTAGGTAAATACCTGTGTTACTCAATCGTGAAGAGATTTTGACGTCCTCTGACTCCGTCCTTCATTTTGCTTTGGGTCTACCTCTGACATTAAACTCCACAAAGCACATGAGTAGTAGCTGTGCCTGCTGCTGTATTCTGTTCTCAAAGGCTAATAAGGGGTTAAAAGCCTTGCATGGTCTGAGAGGCAACAGGAGGAGTGTTTTCAAGTATTTGCTGGAATGCACTGTGTGAAATCAAAGGCTGAGACGCTTGAATCATAGAATCACAAGGTTGGAAAAGACCTACAAGATCATCTGGTCCATCTTGGAGGAAGGCTCCATGTTACAGCCAACAGGAACAACTGGTTTTATCCTCTACACCATTCTAGGAGGGTCCACACCTCTCTCCAGTGACCAAGGCCCCGTTTCACTTCTGCAGGACCTCCTTGCCTCACTGCCCCATTGCAATTCCTGCAGCTTGCCTCAGCTCAGAGGCACAGGCAATTCCAGTATCTGCTTCTCTTTGCTCATTTTCTGTTGCTGGAGCTCCCTGTCTGTCCTGCAGCCAGACAAAAGCTTTGACTAGCGCAGCAAATGTGTAGGAATTAGTCCCTTAGGGCAGGATGCAACTTCTAAAGCCGGCTTCGACAGCAGTAAATGCATTCCCACAGCCCAGAACTCTCTGCAAGTGAAGAGCATGGCACTTGTAGGCCAGTAGACAAAAATAGAGAAGCCCCAGGACTCATCCAAAGGTTTTAACAAGATTTGGTTATGCTGAGAGATTTCAGAGGTGGAAAGAGCAAGTCCTTAACAAAACCCAGTGAGCCCAACTTATCACACCAGTTGTAAAAGAAATCTTAGAATCATTAAGGCTGGAAAAGACCTTTAAGGTTGTCTAGTCCAACCATCCACCTCCCACCAATACTGCCCACTAAATCATGTATCCTCATTTCTTGAACACCTCCAGGTTCACTGACTCCACCACCTCCAAGTCCAGGGTGGTCAGAAGCATACTGCCTTCTGTACTCATAAGCCTTCTCTTTAAATACATGGGCAAGTAAAGCCTACTCACCATCTAGATGTGAAATATGATTTCTTGATTATGTGAGAGGTGACACACAGGGAATTTTTCCATGTGGTATTTCATCCAGGATTAAATCTCAAAGATACCTTCAGTAGAGCGTACAGGATTTTCTCTTATGGAACAAGATCTTTCCAGAGTGTAGAAAACTGTTCTGGAAGAATTTAATAGCTCATATTTTAAGCTGGTCTATAGGAGGTCCAAGATTGCTGGGGAGTCCTACCTAGTTTACCTCTCTCTGAGCATCTTCCATGTGTGGTGCAATCAGAAGAGACGTGTTCTTCACTGAAGGTCTAGCAAAGGACAATCACATTGGATATTGGGAAAAATTTCTTCTCCAAAAGAGATGTGATGCAGTGGCACAGCTGCCCAGGGCGGTGGTGGTGTCACTGTGCCTGGAGTTGTTCAAGAACTGTGAAGATGTGGCACTGAGGGACACGATCAGTGTATGGTGGGATGGGCTGGGGTTGGCTAGATGACCTTAGAGGTCTTTTCCAACTTTAATGACTCTATGATTCTATTCAACAAGATGCTACTCAATGCTTTTTGATGAAACCTTGTCCCCACCAACAGGCAACATATTGCAAAAAATGCATGGTCCACTGCCTCCTGTAGTGTCAAGAACTGGTCTCTTGTTGCCTTGGGTTTCTATAGTGCAAGAACAGTGTTGGATTCAGTGCAAAATGGTGAGGTTAAGGGGGATTGGTGGATAAACATCATCACGCGAGTTCCAAATCCTTAATTTGCAGATCATCAGCTTCACACTGTAACTCTTGGGAGACAAGGTCATCTGCTTCATGTACTGGGAAGGTGCTTTTGCAAATAAGGGTGTTTGTTCAACATTGCTGATCCCTGCTGATCCGTTATGAAAGCCACATTAGTTATTGTACCCACACACTATGTGCAGTCATGTGATGCTTGAGGCCTGAAATACATTTAGCGAGTCAGAAGAGATAAGGCAGGCTACAATCTGGCTTTCTTCCCTTAGGTTTGCAGAACGTGTTTGCAGATGTGTTGATCTTTAGGAGGCTGGCAGGAGGAGGGGGAGCATTTTCTCCCATTGCCTATTTCAATACCAGAAGATGAGGTCATCTTTAACACCTCCAGTAGCTGTGAAGGCGTCCCTCCCACAGCCAGAGCTGTGCTGTCTCCATTTTGCATCAGTGAGGATTTCCAGCCATCGTGAAGTGGACGTGGCTGTGGTCATTTCACCCGTTTTCATGCGTGAGCTGAACAGGTTCCATCTCAGTAATGCCAACTGCAGCCAATGGGTCAAAGCAAATTACCTAATTATTAAACCAGTGTGCAACCAGCATCTCATCTAGACACAGCTCGCAGCTTCTATGCCACATCATATTTTGGTTCAGCAGCACACGCACAGCTTTTCTTGTATTTGTAAATAATCCTTCTCCCTCCCAGACTTTAAATGTTTCCTGTAAAGCCATAGATGCAACTTATCAACACCTCCATGTCTTACTGCAAATGAAGGATTCATAGCAGTGGCTGAAGCCATTGAATATTCAAGGATGTGGGCAAGCTTTGTCAGCCACTGGCTAAGAGAATGGCACAGATGGGATCCAGGAGGAGAGGTATTCTCCTCCCTGAGCCACGTATGCAGGTGCAGTCTCTATTCCAGCTCTCTTATGGGACAGTTGGGCTCTGAGGTGTTGGTGCATCACCGGAGGCTCATCTGCACCTCTGCTGCCCCAGGAGCACGCAATGCCTGACCTGCTCGGCCCACTTTGCACTGCAACAGTAAATTAAACATCTTCATTAGCTTATTTGATAGTTGAATAAAATGCTTTGAAACACTGGCACATTAACTGCAATCAAGTTTTGAAAGGTCTCTGGTTGCTGGAAGGAAATTAGCCTGATAAATCGCTCTTTTCAATTAAACAAATGGGTAATTCTTCACAAGCAAGCCCAGAAGCTATCATTTGGGAAGGGTGGTTTTGTGTTGTTTTTCTTTTTCTCCTTTTTCTTTTTCTTTTTCTTTTTCTTTTTCTTTTTCTCTTTGTCTTTCTCTTTCTTTTTCTCTTTCTTTTTCTTATTCTTTTTCTTTTTCTTTTTTTCATATTTTACAAACCATTTTTGTTAAAGAACGGATTTATTCAGGGACTGATTGTCACCAGAGGTGTAAGACAGCAGCATGTAAAACCATCCTGTCCGCCTGCCCCACACAACCCCACGGGGGTCTCACAGCACAGACTGCTGAATTGTTCTCCCATAGTGATAACAGCTAATGGTGTGACCTTGGTTCTTTGCCTGCCTTTATGCTCCTCTGTTTACGTGTTTGTGTAAGGAAGCATTACCCTCCCTGGGTCAAAAAGGCCTGTTTAACTGAAGCAAAGAGTCCCAGGATAATTATAGTTACTAAGTAACTTTCATCTCAGAATGAACTGGTTAAGGCTATTGAGTTGTGTTGACTTCTCCTTTGGTCCAAACCATCTGACCTCAATATACCTCCAGTCCTCAACACTCTGAAGACAGCCTGCATTCAAAAACCATTCCCCGAGCTTAGAAGCCAGAACAGATTGTGTCCATCGTGTACTAAGTCTGGATGGGACTCCAGAAATGCACACTGTCCTCAGTTTCACACCAGAGCTTTAGATGTGCTAAGAACTTCATATGCTCTATGGCAGAAAAGTGAATGTTAGTGTAAACAACAGCGGCTCTGGATTTGTCTCGCCTTGGGCATATTTATCCAGGGCACTGCCATTACATCATTCACATTAAGACTTGTGTTATCGGCTGTTTCAGATCCTAGAAGCTGACACAAGCTCTAGTCCATAGGTCAAGATGCTGTCAGACATCAGATGATCCTGAAAGAATAACAGAACTCTGCCAACAGCAGGGAAATAGTAATTGCAGCAGTGCAATGTCAGACGAATCGCGTGAGGGAATCTAAATTATATTTATTTTTTGAAAACGAGGCTTTATTGCTGAGAATTTAGATACTGCGTGTCAAAATCCATCTGTAAAAGGCTACCACAGCTTCATCTTTGAGGACTGAATACGGTAATTTGGGGCTTTTTATGGTGTCGGAAGAGACCACAAATGATATAAGAACTTCCTTCCACCAACTATATAAAAAAAAGCAAAGATATCCTACTGTACTTTGGAGTAACTGCATAAAACATGATGATTCATGTGATTAGAAATTCTCCTTTATTTTTCCTCTGTGCACAGCGCTGCTCTTGGTGAACTGTTCATCACAGTGCGTAATTACATTCCTTTCACCTCAACTGTTTCTACGTTTTTTCATTTCTTTTTTCTAAAATGCTGATTGTTCTGGAGTGTTTTGATGTCCTGGAAGCAATCTGTATGCAGAGACTCTGTTGGCTTATGAGAAATTCAGCCCTTGGACAAAAGATTGCCTAGATGTGGAGTCCCTTAGCGGTCTGATGGTACCCAGCTCTATGTGGTTGCTGCTGAGATAAAGGTTCAAGGCAAAAGTACAGAGCGTCTTCTTGAACTTAGGGTTATTGTACAGCCCTGCTTTCCTCCTGAGGACCTCCACTGTAGGCAGACAGTGCCCTGGGGTCAACAGGACATGGCTCTTACCCTGCTCACCAGCATGAAGCTCCATCATGAGCAGAAGTGGAGGTGTCTGAGAACTGTTTGAGTACAGCTTGCACTTCTGTGGGGAAACCCACCCACCTCAGCCTCAGGGCTTCTGCACTTAGATTTCATTAGTGTTATTGGTGGTCTCTAACCTGGAGCATTCATCTACCAGGATGGTCTGTAAAGGCTCTGCTCTCCCTCGAGCACCAAGTGACTCACAGTGCCTAGTCCTCCTAGAATCATAGAATCACAGAATCATTACGGTTGGAAAAGACCACTAAGATCATCCGGTCCAAGCACCATCCCATCCCCACCATAGCACTGACCACATCCATTAGTGGCACATCTCCATGGTTCTTGAACACCTTCAGGAACAGTCACCCCACCACTACCCTAGAGCTGCTGTGCCAATGCATCATCACCCCTTCTAAGGTGAAGTTTTCCCTGAAACTCTCCTGGCTCAACTTCAGCTCCCCGAGCTCTGAATGGGCCGTGCCTTTTATCTGAAACACAAAAATGGCATCTGTCCAAACCCAGATCACAGCCTCACACTGAGGTTTGTTTTGCTGCTATCTCATCTTCCTGTTTTCTTGTCCGCTCTCCCCATCTCTTTGTTCTGTTTGCCCAGACTGTGCTGTGGTAACTGACGTTGGGAGCTGTGTGGGCAGGGAATGGGTTTTGTTTTTAATAAAAAGAAGAAAAAAAGAAAAGGAAAAAAAAAAAAAAAAAGAAGCATGGTTACATCATCTTGTACAACAGGTCCCCGCTCTGTGGCTGGGCCAAGAGAACCCGTAGGAGCTGCAAAAAATATGAAAAACTCAGAATGGCAATAATTAAATGATATCACAGCGTGTTGTATGTAATAACAATACGTTCTAGTCTGCTCCTTGCATGGAAACTCCCAGGTATACCTGGCAACAAGGGAGAGAGAGAGCAGAATGCTAACGACAGCGGAGGAGGGGGCACCTAATAGCGCTTTGGCTAATTGCCAGTTTGCCTGCACTGGAACAATCTGCCCGTGCTGAGCTAGGCATATTTTTGGCGTGTAGAAAATGGGGCTGGGTGTTGTTAGGGCTGTATGTTTTCCTAACGCTTCCTACAGTCGGTGGTGTGAAGGTCTGAGGAGCCACGAGGTCTGCGTCCAGCCCAGAGAGGCCTTCAGGGTTTGGAAACCCATAGCAGCGAGTCAGACCCAAGGAAAGAAACTGCAATTGTGGAGAGCACCAGATGTAAACTTACAGAATGGAGAAGTATTTTTGTGTTTTGTGGGTTTGGGGGGATTTTTTTTTTTTTCTTTTTTTGTTGCTTGTTTGCTTGATTCTTCTTTTTTTAGTCAATCCAGATGACTGACTCAGGGCCTCTTTTCTCCTTCCCCGCAGGCAGGCAGAACAGAAGTCTCTGCTGATTTGCTTTGTTGCAAAAGGTCCCCGCTGACTTTACCTTTGGGTCTGTTCTACCATCTCTCATTGTTTCACGTTAGCATTTCTCTGGTAATTAGACTGGTAATGACATAATCCCTGGTGGCCCTCCCGGAGCATCAGCCCTCTCTGGTTGAGAAAGCTCTGCTCGGGGGCAGCGTATTTTGTCTCTGAGTGGGGAGTCCGAGTGTTGTGAATGTTGCCCCGGTTATGATGGAAAACCTTTTAAAAGAGGAAAGTTTGTGCTGCATTTCCTAGAAGTGATTCAGAATGCGTTTGCCTGGTTTCCTCTGGAAGCTCACAGCAACCCTGGAGGTGAATGTTTTGTCCCTGGCTGCTTCCTTCTGGACTCTGCGGTCTGCACTGTCCCGGAGGAGCACAGATAGCTGCAGGTGCAGGCACTTTTTGTAGCTGGGCACAGATATGTTCAGGGCTTTGAAGACCAAGACCTTGAACTAGCAGTGGAAGCAGATTAAAAACTCTCTTCAGCTTCCTAAATTGCAACTGAACTTCTGCATGAAGCGACAAAGGAAAACAACCCCCTGGTTTCCAAGGGCTTTTTTAAACACAGCAGAGATTTCATGTTTTATCTTTGTTGCCTTTCCTCTAAATGATTTCAAACTACCCATGGATACGAATGCCTCTAATTTCAAGGTTTTCCTTTTGGGATACAACAAAGTGAAGGCAGCAACTCAGAATTTTGGCTGCAGGCAGGAGAAGAACAGACATGTCCATGAGGGGACACAGCCATCCGTGGCAGCTGGAAGAGTAGAGAGGATTGGGAAGTTCTGGTTTCAGAAGCTTGTCCTCAGAGCTGGATGTAAGGGGGTTCTGCCCTAAGAACATAGGCTCTACAGGCTTATTGTACAGCAGCGGCTCCTCTGTCTGTGTTGGGAGGAAGAAGAGCCTGGTGATGAGAGGCTTGGCCATTTGCCCTGGCCACAGTCTGCGCCTCAGTTTTCCCCATGTGCAGAACAGAAGGGTTGCTATTGGTGGTCGTTATAAAACCCATTTGAGGTCTACTAATGAAAAGCGCTATGGTACTATTGGTCTGACTTTTATTCCTGCAGAATTAGTGCAGCCTGAAATCAGAGGGAGCCCTTCTGCAGGGAGGTTAGGATCACTTTTGTTCAAGGTTCTAACACCACTCGCTTGCCCTTGATTTCCATTTTAGTCCATGTGGTGTCAGCAGGGCTGTGGGAAACCACAGGCTGGGTCTGGTGCCTGGGTTCCCTCTGCTCTGCCTGCCATTGCTGATGAGTGGCAGGGACGGACAGCCCACTGCCTTCCAGTTGTTGGCTGCTGTACACACAGGCTCTGAACAATTGTGACTCCACTTCTGATACACTTGCATGGAAAGTGGGTTGTTTCTTGTTCTTTATTTTCCACTTTAGAATCATAGAATGGCCATCTGGTCCCACTCCCTGCAGTGCACAGGGGCACCCACAGCTCCATCAGGTGCTCAGAGCCCTAATCCAGCCTGACCTTGGGTGTCTCCAAGGATGGGGCATCCACCAAACCCTTGGGAAGCCTGTGCCAATGCCTTACAATCCTTATTATAAAAAACTTTTTTCTTGTATCCAATCTAAATCTCCCCTCTTTTAGTTTGAAACCATTCCCCTCGTCCTATCACAGCAGACCCTGCTAAGGAACCTGTCTCATTCTTTCTTATCACTCCCCTTTTTCTTTGTAGGGAAACTGATGCAGGCTGCGTATCGACAATGTAGGAGAATGAACTGGGCGAGAGGAAAATATTTATTTATTATGAGAATGTCTGAAGTTTTCCTTTCTGCTGGCTTTTGGGTTGAGAAGGAGCACCCTGTGTGCTACCCAGAAGCAAACGATAAGTGCAGAGAAAATAACAATCAAAGAAAAAAAAAAACAGCAAGTAAAAAGAAAAAAAAGAAGAATAGAAAGGAAAAGGAAAGAGATAGCATTACAAGTAAAGCTTAAAAATTTACATTAAGAAGAAGAAGAAGAAAAAAAAAAAGTGGTTACAATGGGACAGACTGGGCTCCGAGTCCCGCCCGCTCCCGTCCCGCGGCGGCGCGGACTCCAAGGCCCGGCATGCGGCGGGGCGGCGCGCATGCGCGTTGCGGCGGGCTTGAGTGGCAAGTTGTTTGTTCAGCGAGCCCAGCTGCTCGCCCCGCGCTGCTGCTCTGCCCGGCTCCGCTCCGCGCCCGCCCCGCAACTTCGGCACCCGCATCCCCGCCCCCGGAGCCGGGTAGGGGGAGAAGGAGCCGAGGAGAGGGGAGGAAAAAAGGAAAAAAAAAAAAAAAAAAAGGAGGAAAAAAAAAAAACAACCACTACGAACGAGGCAGCGACAATAACAGCCCCCCCTCCCCCTCCCCATTCAAAAACACAAAATAAACCCCGGGGATAGATGAACTACAAATGAGAAAGAGGAAAAGATGGAACTGCACATCCTAGAGCACAGGCTCAGAGTGGCCAGCATAGCCAAGGAGAGCATCCAGTTGTTTACCTATGGATTAATCAAACTTGCTTTCCTGTCCTCCAAGACGAGGTAGGTGTCGGGGATGGGGCACCGGGGGGGGGAACAGCTCCTATTTGCCGAGTGGGGCAGCGTGCCGGGGTGGGGGCAGCCCCGTCCTGCTGGGTGCGAGGGGAACCGGGTGCTGTGAGGGTGGGGGGCACTCAGCTTCCTGCAAGGGTCACCCTCACTGCCATGGGGCGGGGGGCTGTGCTGGGGGTACCCTGGATTTAAAGGGGATGGGGGGAGGGAGTGAGGCAGCCGTCCGTGCGAGGAGGCAGGGGGCTGAGGCCAGGGGTACCTTCCTTCCACAGGGCAGGGTTTGGGGGGGAGTTAGCGGCTCGCTGCGTGCCCCCCGCAGCGCTCTGTCCCCGTCCCAACACGGGGCTTAGCGCTGGATTTGGGGTCCCGCAGTCACGTCGGGGCGGCCCCGTGGGGTCCCATCGCTCGGCCCCGGCTGGGAACAGGTGGGGGGGCCGAACAACAAAGGACAACAGCGGCAGCAGCGGGAGGAATGGAGCTGCTTTTTATCTTTTTTTTTTTTTTTTTCTTTCTTTCCTTTCCTTCTCCCCCCCCCCCCCCCCCGTTGTTGTTGTTGCTTGCAGCACTTATTCCTAAAGCCGTGTTTGCCTTAGGAGGCTCTTCTTCAGCGCTGCCAAATTGGTGGATGGGGGTGGTGGGATGGGGGGGGGGGGGGAAATGCTCACCTTGCACTTGGTCTTCTATAAAACCCGTGCTGTTGGGATAGCTTTGTGGAGAGAAGGGAAAAAAAAAAAAAAAGAAAAAAATGTAGTGGAAGGCACCGGGAGGAATTTTCCTTTTTTTAGAGGAAGGAAAACCCCATCGCTCTGCCCGGTTCCTTGCATGCATTTCAGCGCCTGGGCCTTCCCCAGCAAAACAACTGGAATTGCAAATGCTTCTTCTCGTGGCTTCCCTCGGCTGGTTGACTTTGTGGCTCTATTCAGAAAGAGGAATGGCAATGTAAATAATACAACCCGAACTCTTCTTGTTTTTCCAGCCTGGTAATTAGTATTTCAGCTTTCTCCTCAGATTGCATTCTTGTGACGAAGGTGGGAAATTTTCTTTGACAGTGGGACAATAATAAATAGCTAATACATTTCCTTTTTATTCCTGAAATTGTTTTAGCCCGAGCTGTAATTCAATCCTCTCCCTGCAATAACGCTCACGGATGAATGGATCTATTTGTGGTGTAATTTGATTACGGTCCCTTATCTTCCAGCTAAACTTCATGCATTGAAATCTCACTCTGATTTGGGGCTCATCCCATTCGGTTCAGCGCTGTGCAGTGTGTGCATATCAGCTCCTTGCTTACTGCCATCCCCGAGTGCTCCACGGGGTACCCAAAGCTCTTCAGGCTGATATTGCTCTTTTTCATGTGCTTTTTCATTACTTATTAAAAGTGGTTGCTGACTAGGGGATGGGTGGGGGGTGCTAATGCATAAAGTACCACCATTCACATCAGCAAGGAGACCTTTAAACCTGTCTCTTCTATTGCATGGGTTGGGTATTGGTGGGGTATTGACTTAGTTGTGTATTTCAAGTTCACGGCCACTTTTTCTTTTTTGCTTGGTGTTAAATTCATCTCTGGTGTTGCAGAGGGGTCAGGGCAGCAGGCAGTGTTGATCCAGGTGTGCCATCCCCTCCTGCATGCAGCACTCACATCAGAGCTGTGCCTGCTTGCCACTATGGGCTCTGACCCTTTCTGTGCACACAGAGCACCACCAGCAGTTCCATGGAATCTCACTGGTCAGGAAAAGCAAACTGTTTGTGGAAAGGTTTTGCTTGGCTTGGGAAGCTTGTGTTTATTTCCCTTCTGCTTGGTTGGTTTTTTTGGTTTTTTTTTGGAGGTTTAGGAGAGAGGAGGGAAAGCTGGTGCTGCTCTTGGGACAGCAGGTTGTATCACACGCAGATGGGATGCCCACCCCATAGCCTGGTGGTGTGAGAAGGGTGGAGGTCTTCAGTGCACCTGATCCCCCCCACTTCTTTAAGAAGTGCCCTGGGGATGGCAGCTTACTGCAAGGCAAGTGCCCCCTCCTGAGCACCCTGCCTGAAAAGGACCTGGGAGTGTGGGAAGGAAAAGGGGAGGGTGCCCCGTGTCCCTGCTGCTCTTTTCTGGTGAGGTTTGAAAGTTACTTTTACCACTGATGCTTTTCCCATTGAGACCTTAAACAGAGTGTTTATCTGTGCCCATGGGAGATAATGATCTGCGGGATGGATGCCATCCAGAGAGGTGGCAATGACATCGCTGGGATCCTTGTGTTAGGAAACGCTATGGTTTTACAGAGGCTCTTACTTCTGAGGGGTTATCTGGGAGGAGTATTGGAATCTCTTTCACATTCTTATACACTAAGGAGATGGGCTGGAACAGATTTTAAAATCTTGAATGTTTTTCTTGATCCTCTCGGGAAGGAGCAGTAACAAATACCCCACTCTTTAGTTGGCCTTTCGCCACTTTGTCTGCCCCTGTTCATGTCGTGAGCCTTTTAATTTAGCTTCTGTTACAACAGCAGTATTTTATTCAATTTTTTTTTTTTTTTTTTTTTTTTTTTTTTGCACAAAGAGCAGCAATTTTGGAATGGTTCCGATGGCCAGAAGCAAGAAAGCAGTTAACGAGGTGAGGAGGTGAGAGCAGCAGTGAATAAAGCAGCAGGCTGAGCGGAGCTGCAGGAAAAACAGTGAATCATAACTTTGCATTTTATGTAAAGCTGCCTTAAGACAGGTAGCCCAGTGGTAACTGATAGTGAAACTCCAGC
Organism: Meleagris gallopavo; assembly: GCF_905368555.1. Classification (NCBI taxonomy): domain Eukaryota; kingdom Metazoa; phylum Chordata; class Aves; order Galliformes; family Phasianidae; genus Meleagris; species Meleagris gallopavo. Next base: position 2,505,243 of record NC_139424.1, read on the forward strand.
TTAGTTGTGCTGCTAGTGCTCTGTTTGTGTAAAGGAGCACAGATCTATTGATTGTAGCTCTGCCGGGCACCCTAGTGGAGGATCTGCTCCATGTCATTTGTAGATGCATGCTGAAATTTGCATCTATCTCATCTTCTTTGCTCTTGCTCTCCTCTTGATCCTTGTAGTGCTTTGCTGGTTGCGGTATGCCTGTGTTTGGCTTGAGAGTTCTTCAGTGCCAAGGATCTCCAGCCTGTTCTGAAGGTGTACGTTGTGTTGGTGGGTGTCAAAACACCTGTAAGGGCATCTTTGCCCCATCCCTGGAGGCATTCAAGGCCAGGCTGGATTGGCTCTGGGCAGCCTGGTCTGGTGGCTGGCGACCCTGCACATAGCAGGGGGTTGAAACTAGGTGAGCATTGTGGTCATTTTCATTCCAAGCCATTCTACGATGATTCTATGATTCTCTTTTTACTACATTAATTATGAATGGAGAAAGAGGACTTGGACAGCTCTGAGCCACCAGTGTGTGTGGTAAGGAGGAGTAAAGTGAGCCCGACCTTCTCTTTTGGGTTCATAAACATATACATGGAGAGTTCGAGTCCTAGAGAACAAAGTGGGGTCGGGGTTCTTCCAAGCACTGTATCTGTATAATATAATTAGCCCCTGTTTGCTGGTATCTGGGTAATGCTGTGATGGACTGTTGAACATCAGGAGTCAGTGAGTTAGCAAACAGCCTGTCCTCTTTTGGTTCCACTAACATAACGCTTCGGTGGTAACCAAGGAATTACAGTACCTGAGAGAGAAAGGTATTCCTTAGGTTCTAACGACAATAAGTTACAGCTAGGATGAAGTTGAGTGCAGTGAGAAGTAAGGAATGATAAACATGCAGAACAAACTGGATTTTCTTCCGCCTTTGAACAAGCAATGGAACCAGGTTTGTTATTCTTGCTAAGTTTGTGATAGTATTTTTGGCGATCTGTCCCTTTTGCTTGCTGTGTGTAAGGAACTGACACTGCTATTTACAAACAACGTGGTGTTGCTATTAATTATGAGTGTTTGTCATTCCCTGATCACTTGCTTGCTGCCCAAGTGCCCTGAAATCGGAGGTGCTGTAATAAAGGTCCACTTTGGGTTTCAAAGCACGAAAGGACAAACAGATGTTTAAAATCTGTGCACTGTCTGAGGTCAATTCAGGAGATCATCCCTTTGGTAGAACCTCAGCTAAATAAAAGTCATTTGTGCCCTCTATATAAAGTGTAGATCAGTCTGCAATGTGGGGTGATCTGGCAAGGATGGGTTGCTCCTGTTATTAAAGCCTCCTTCTTTTGGCTTGTGCCATTCAGCAGTCAGAGGAAGGCCACTGAATAAAGGCTTTGGAGGTGTTCTCTCACCCAAAGCAGGTTGCTTGTGCTGTGTGGCAAAGACTCTCAAAGGACTTGAGTTGGGTTTTATTTGATGTGGTTGCTGAGGTTTTGAGCCTTTCTCAGCCCCACTCGTTGACCATCTGCTGTGGAAGTATCCACACACTGTTGTCCAGATGCCCTGGGAAGCCTTAAGCTACCTGCCTGCCTTCCTATAGCATTCCCATCTATGTGTGGGGTGGGCAGTCAGCATCGTAAGAATCCAATGGATGAGAAGGACAGAATAGATAGTTTGTGTTGGAGCCTCATGAAGGGCATAAGCTCTTGAATTGTGCATGTCCTCAGTTTGTGTTCCGGGCTGCTGGGTGTCCTCACTGGACTGTGAGGACATTCTGCACTATTTTAATACACTGAGCCTTGTAAAGAGCAGGTTTCCTTCCTGGTGGTCTCTTATTGTTCATCTTCAAATGCTGTTATTATTTCCCTTTCTTTCCCTCCCCTGGTGGGGAGGCTGCCTGGTGGGGCCCTGCTTTGTTTTCCTCCTTCCCTGCCATCCATCCCAGGGAACCAACTGGAGTTCCAAAGGCAGAACAGCAACGCTGGATCAAACCACACCTGGCTGCGGTTGTAGTGGGGTGGTGGTTGTTCCTCATTTCCCACGTTTAGCTGTTTCCATCCTTCAGTAGTGATATTGCACGGACACAGTGCATCATCTGAGGGTACAGTGTTGGATACAACCCTTGTGCCCACCAATGTTGAGCTGAGAAATATTTAGAAAAAAAAAAGGGGGGACAAAACATCTATCTTTTGCTGCGTAACTCATCAAAACTCCCTTCAGCTGAGTATTTATTACTTTAGGATGGAAGTCAGTATTTAAATGGAAAACGTAGCTTTCATTAATTCCTGGATGGCTCCCTCTGCAATCTAGGTGCTCCAGGTCTGTTAGGGCAAGTGTGACAGCTGTGCATTTGTCATCCGGAAGGAGCAGTCGAGTTGTTCATTAACACAATAGTTTGAATCCACAGGCAGTTCCTACCACTGAGTTATAACTTAAATTAGGCCCCGTTTGATGGCTGAAACTATTTGACAATGCCTTGCTTGTGCTCTATAAATACGTAAATCTTTCCACTTAATTCGACTTCTTTTTTTTTTTTTAATCTGTTGAGCACACTACCTCATTTATCTCGTACACAACTCCTTAATCGTCCTGCATGTTTTAATGCGTGTGGACAAGGGCTACAATTCCTTTTTTCAGGGGAAAACAGTGCGGATTTGTTCTTTTGTTTACTGCAAACTCCAGAGTAAACTCCAACTCTGATCTGCTGATAGCTGAGGGCTGGTGAAGGAAGGATTATACAGCAGGAATCTGAGGAAATAACTCCATTCATTGCAGCATCAACAGAGCAAAGCCTGTAAGTTGCAGTTACCATCAGTGCTCGGATTGGATGGTCTTAGCCATCTTTCCAACCTTAATGATTCCATGCTTTCAGAGTGGAAAAGATCACTCCCCCTGAGCTCAGCTTGGGTTTATAGAGCTGAATAGAAGGTGCAGTTGTTGGGAGAAAGAATACCAGACAAAAATTATGGCATGAAAGAAATGAAGATTGATTAAGCCTTTTTTGTGACTGTACGATCCCCTGTTGCTATTGGACTTGCTGTGCAGTGTTCTGTTATGGAAATAAAGAATCTGATCTCATTTTTGTGGTCTGATGTATAATAAACATTTCGTATGGGTTAATAAGTTTGTTTTTGTTTTAATTTCACATCCTTTTTTTTTTTTTTTTTCCTTCAATTCACATCCTAAATTTCCTCACCAACCAGGACTGACTTCTTTGCTTTGGTTAATTATGTTCAACTGGAGATTAAAATAAAGTATTTCTGGCTTGCTGCTTTGGAGGGCTCACTGCAGTAGTGCTGCTGAGCACGAGGTTGGCACAAGGAAAAGATGAGTGGCGAGTCTGTTTGGTGACAGCAAACCATTTGTTAGTCTTTGAGGGACTCCTGAGATACACTTGTATGGGCATGGCTGCATTGCTTGGAGGCCAAGTCCTTGTTTTTCAGACCTTTCTGGTCCAGTTCAGTTTCATTAATGTGATGGAATTGATGTTCTTAAGATGCATGTGCTATTCTTGTCTGGTACTTATAGGGATATGTAGGCTGTTAGTATTGGTAGGAAGTCCTTGACCCAAATACTTCCAGTACAAACTGTTGATTAAGTGGGGACCCAGCCCTTTCAGAAGTGTGGATGTGTGGTTGATTAAGATATATCTGTAAAAGAAAAGTTTTTTCTTCATTCACAACATGTTAGCATCTCCATCAGAGAGGATGCTGGGGAGGTGGTAAGGAGTCGCAGGCTGCGCAACGTAAGGATAGAGCAAAATGCAACCTTAGGATGTTATATGAAGTATTAAAATACGTGAATTTAAAAATAAAAGATGCTGGGGGAGCTTCTATAGCTTGGAGGGGAAAATTTACGGGTTTTGATAGGATAGAACAGTTAAGATGGAGGTGTGACTTTCTTTCCATCCTTTTCTGTCCAGGCTTTATGGAAGCACTGCATGTCAGAGAATCTGGGTGGTGATACGCTCCGGTTTTGGTGATGCCTGAATACTTACCCTACTTCGGTGCTTAAAAGTTGTGTGTTAACGCTGTATTATGTCACAGAACAAACCCTGTCACAGAGAGGGAGTTGGTTGAGGTTGACCTCAGGACCTTGATGGAAATGGCCCATGTTAATCTTCCTTAACATTTGTAGTTTTTATTTCTTTTCCTAAATAAAGATTGACTCTCCTCTCTTGATAACCTCTGAAGCGCTCACTTGCACATAAATACGGTCTTAGCAAAAAGAAAAAATATTGTTCTTAATAATGAGAGATACTCTGTATGCATCTAAGCAGCTGTATGCATTTACATAGATTTACTCAGTCTTTATTTTTTGAAAATGATGGATGACTTATTTATTACATGATTAATCTTTCAGTTGTGATCTTTTTCGAGCAGCTTTTGGGTGGAAATTGAAGCTTGAGTTTAATGGGGTAACAAACAAGCATTTTCATTTGCTGTTTCTTAAGTAATAAACAAAGGCAAATGTGCTGAGCGCTTAGAAAAATATCTGAACCTATTTAGTGTTTATGGCTAAGCAATTTAATGTGATCTGTACTGAACAAACTGAACTGACAGTGACTGGAGACTATGCATGTCAAGACGTGGGGCAGTCGGTCTCAGCCCCCCAAAGGTCTGCAGAGTGGGAGAGGGGGAAAAGCAAACAAACAAACACCGACTTGCTTGCATTTTCAGTTCCTAATTTGTTTCTCAACCCGGAATGAACCAGTGATCGTTCTGAACTAAACTGAGTAATTAGCAATGAGAAAACATTCTCTTTGCAGAAGGTGCTCTCGCTGTCAAAATCTGGCTTATTGCGTAAATGGACTGGTTCCAGTTGCCATGTCACCCATTCCTCCTCAACTGCCTCGTTACGTGTGCTGTGCAGTTTCAGCAATAAATACACTTCCTTTGATAATTCTTATTCTTACACCTCAGATGTCATCGCCCCAAAAATGACTTCAGGTATCTTCAAATCAGACGTGTTGATGTTAAAATGAAATCATACTTTTGTTCTCAAGTCTTAACTACTTTGCTCTGAAGTGGGCAGGTTAGAATTAACCTCTCACCACTGTGGAGATAAATGTGGGACAGATTATGATAGACTGAGATGGTGTGGCTCTGGATTTTGTCTGGTTCAATCTTGCACCTGAAGCCGTGCACGTGGCTTTGCTATTTTTTGTCTTGTGTTGGTCTTCTGAACATCACAACTCTTCATTCTGTTGGCACTATGTTTTGTATCCCGTATAATTTGTGATTTAATGCCTTGTTTAAAGAGGACAGAGTGTTTTTTGAAGTGAGGTTACGTGACCCCTCAGCTTTGGAGAGACCCTTCAGTATGGAGGAATAACTGCTGTGTTGGTTTATTGGTCCTTTTTGTTTCCTTGTGAGCATTTTACTCCAGACTGCGTAGTGGCTACATGCTGCTTAAAGGGAAGAAAGAAGTAGAAGGGGGGGAAAAAAAAAAAAAGCAGAAGTTTGAGCAGCCTCAAGCCTGCTCTGATTTAAACAAAATAGAAGCCAAAAAATTCCATAGCTGGATAACAGCAGAGCTGGCCTTCAGAAAGGGCACGTGCTCATGTATCAGCACAGACATGGAATTACAGTTTTAGGAGTGTTAGATGGATGTATGAGGCCAATGGAGCCTTTCCAACCCCAGCCCTCTTCGTGGAAGTTTAATTTATGTCCTTGATGTAAGTCAGGGAAAGTATTAGATTGGCCTGGAGTCCAGCTGTCCCCTGGTTGACTCAGCATACAGCACTTGTGGTGGATGCTGTCCCGTGGTAACTCTTGTGCTGGCATAGGCCAGGAATCCTTCTCCTTTGCACAGGAGTGTGAAATCAGCCTGGAATGATAAATATAAAAAGACTTTGTGCATCCTGGACCCGTTTGAATGGCTTTGTTCATTCAAATGGCAGCTGAATTGTAATCTCCTGCAATGATTTAAATATGAAATAGTCTCAAAACAATATGGTTATCTATTAGCTCCTAATGGGCTCGTGAAGCAGTGTATTTTCAGTGGGTGTCTCATTATGGAAGTGATAATGACCTACTTACTGGGAGGGGTTGGGGAGGGGAAAAAGTCAACATTGACAAATAGCAGGTATGTGTAAAATGTTTCGTGTCAGATTGGTGTCCTTCTGTGATATACTTGTACATCAGCATATGCTTTATGTTCATTTTCTTCTTTGTTCGTGGTATATCATGTTACGTACATCTGTGGCTGTTAATCCGTGTCTGAGAGCCTTCCATGCCGTGTTACTGCTGCTCATCTCCTCTGGGGCTTCCATGGGCTGGAACATGACTGTGTGGGGCTGGAACATGACTGTGTGGGGCTGGAACACGACTGTGTGTTTCCTTATGGCTTTGTAGACGGACGCTCAGAGCAGGTACAAGCTCTGTCTTCAGAATCATAGAACAGAATCATAGAATTGCTTGAGTTGGAAGGGATCCCCAAAGATCCGACTCCCTGCAATGCACAGGGACACCTGCAGCTCCATCAGTGCTCAGAGCCTCTCCAGCCTGACCTTGGCTGTCTGCAGAGATGGGGCACCCACCTCTGGGCAGCCTTTACCTTTCACAGTCCTATAGGTGCAGTCTGGGTGTTGTTGGAGGATCACAACCAAGCAGCTGATGAAATTCCCGGCCCTGAGACAGCAGCTCCCACCTCCAGTGTTGTGGAGCGTGTGATCCAAGTTTGGGGGATTTAAAAAAGGAATAAAGGCACCTTTTGAAGGCAGCTCGTTTGGGTTGTGTTTATGGCACGGGCCCACAGATGGTTGCTGTAGTGCAGCCGTGGGTTAGTTAATTTTGAAGAAATCCTTGTTGGACTTTCTAACCTTTATTACCGATCAGATGGTTAGATCATCTTGTAGGGATAAAATTAACGTGTGAAGGTGTGAGTAATGTAGTAATGGCTTTTCCAAACTAATAGGATAGACACAGCTTACACGTATTACTAGTATGCTTTGAATATTACATTTGCTCCTTTTATGTTTTTAATTCCAACAGTAACACTTTTTTTCCTTTAACTTGTCTTTGAAAGAGCTCAGTGACAGGAATAGAACAGTTCCTGGATTCAAAATAGAATGGTACTTTTCCCTTGGCTTGTTTAAACATACGGCGGATTATGTATTCCTTCCAGGATCAGCACAGAGAAAAGGACAATGAAAGAATTTTGTGCTGTTCCTTAAATGAATCTTCCATGAAGCAGAGCTTAAATTGGGTTGGAACCTTTTAGTCACTTGTCGAATGTACGCAGTGTCAAGTTTGCTTCCCACTTAATGTTCACTTTAGAGCAAATCTAATGCGGGTTACCTGCTGTAATATTTTTGGAGACCAAAGCACTTGTACCCCAAGGCTCACTGGGGACAATGGGGCATAGACTCTGCAATACCTGTTACTGTGGGAGGGAAAGGATGCTTAGGGGTTTCTTAATAATCACCTCCTGGACAGACACACTGACAGCTTTCCAGGGCACAGGCATGGTGTGCCGAGGTTCGTGGTGCTTCATGCAGAAGAGAGCAAAGATGCGCTGCTGAGAATTAGTTGGGTTGATCAGAATGGGAGTCTGTGCTTTTTTGGTGGGAGAGGTGAAAGCCATGCCTCCAGTTTGTATCAGCCACTTGAAGCCCCTGTTGTCTTGCTGCTCCTGCCTTCGTTTTCACTTGCCTTTCTGGGCCCTGGTTTTTCTGGGTTCATTAGTGAAAGCATGCTCTGCTGTCTTTGCTTATATATTGAGTTGAAAGATGTCCATCTGAGCTGCCAGTAATAACAGCAGTCTTCCTGAATATCATAAAGGAAACAGGAATATACTTGTATGAGTGTGTTTACGTATGTGTGTATTAAAAAACCACATGTATGCAAGTGTACATACATAGTACGTACGTATATACGTTATTCCACAGCCAGAGCACCCTTTTAATGGGAATTCTCCCAACTAGAAACGAGAGCTTGTGCAGACAAACAAAACCACATGCTTTAGGGGCTCTAATAGCTGTGCTTCAGGATGGAGAACGTCTCTCTTCCCCATCCCCTTCAGCTGACAGCTGCTACAGCGGAGGCTGAATGTGAAGAATACATTTTCAGGCGGCTGTATCCTGGGCTCTGGGAAGGCTGTGGAGCTCAGAACAATAGCAGAATGCGGAGCTGCCAGCAGGGAGTCTGAGTGGACAAGTATAATCATGCACCGCTCAGCTTTCAAGGAAATTACAGTTAGTGCTCTGACTTGCTCATAATAGCGACGCATTGTTTGGCTTAATAACTTATCAGCTCTCCAGGAACCAGCCAGCGATCACTGTCATCATACCCTGCTAATCATTCTGTTCTCCGTCTGCCCTGCCATGAACTGAGGACCTGTCACATCACCTATAAAACTGGCAAATTGAGTACACTGTAATTTAAAAAAATTTTTTTTTTTTTTTTTTTTTGCTCAGAAAGAACAATATCGCCCACCTTTTTTGTTCTTTTTTCTGTCTCGGATGTGATTGCACATTTAGAGTTTTTTGGTTTTTTGTTTTTTTTTTAAGTGTCAGGTTAAAAGCCCGAGCTTGAAAGGACGTCATGAGATTGTGTTGTGTCGTTGTTTTTTTTTTTCCCCATCTGTAGAGTCTGTGTTAAATTGCTCTTCTTTGTAGTAACTCCTGGGGAACCAAATCTGAAACCTGCTTTTTTACAAACGTTGCTTTTCTGTAAAGCATTTGGGATGGAGGGGCAATTTTCTGTCTGCAGTGCCTGGACTTCTGTCCGTCACTGGTAAGCAGCTCTGTAATAGCAAAGAGTGATTATCCTGCTACAAAACATGGAATTTAGGCACAGGAAGGTGAAGTGATTTACCCCCAGGCATGCAGGGAGAAGCAGGCTGGTGTGAGTCCTGCTCCCAGTAGGTCGTATATCCTCCCTGAGTGCGCTGGCTCCTTGTCAGGGCTGTTTGTCAGCAGCCAGCAAGGAAGGAGCTATTTCTGAGCATTTGTTCTTAAGGAACAGCGGCCACTGAAATTCAAATGCATTTTACTGGATAATATATCCACGCCTTTTCTTTAAGAGGTAACGCTTTAAATTCTTCTGGCTCTGCCTCTTCTTGCTGCCACTGCTTGTTTTCTTACGGCCTGGCTGTGCTGTGTGGCTGAAGGGCAGGGAAGGGGGGTCAGGGCACTGCAGTTTGGGGTTGTGCTTTGGTGTTGCCTGGATATGTGGCTGGGGATGGAAAGCAAAACTTCCTGTCTGAAGACTAATCCACCCAGCACTAACGTATCTATAGCTTTAGACTACAGCTTGGGTAAATGTGGTGCTGTAACCAGCTCAGCATAGCCTGGGATGGGCTGAATGACCAAATGTCAGCCCTGCTTTTAGGTGGGTTTTTGTAGTCCGTGCCAATCTGTGCTGCTGCATACATGAGAGCCTTTTCTTCGTTCACTGACAGCCACAATGGCCAGAGACCAAATGAAAACCTGTCTTTTGGAGTGCTGTAAAAGAGCTCTATTTGCTAACCTTTAGGTGGACAGATCTTCCCATGGAGCAAAATGCCAGAGCTGTGGGGACACCCACCCTCGGTCAGCAGTGTCACCGTGGGGGAGGTCTCAGTCTGGGTCCATCCTTGGGGCTGAAATGATGCATCTGAGAAAAGGGAGGGGGAAACAGATGGATGTGCCCGAATGAAACAAGCCTCCTTGCTGCTCTGAGTAGCACAGGCAGCTGTAGGGATAATATCCACTGATCTCAGGGATTGTGCAAACAGTGGGGTGGGCTATTTTTATTAGGCCAGGATGAGTACGCTGGGATTTAAATGAAATCCTGAGTATTTCACTGTGTTGGGTTGGTTTTCAGTTGTTTGGGGTGTTTGCTTTGGCTTCCCCTCTCTTCTGTCTGCTGTAGCTTGAGAAAGACAATTGTATCTCTCCGCTGGTGACGACCAGAATTAAAATAGGAAGAAGCCTTCTGCTGCAAGATTTATTGCCTGGCACATCTCTGTTGTCTGATGAAGTGTCATCTCTCGTGTTTTGAGAAGATGCTGCCTGACTGTGATGTCTCCGAACCGAATGAGAAAGCAGTTGGCCACGTCTATTCTTGTCAATTATTGGAGATTTAGTTCGTGTGATAGAGGTCTTTGTATAGTATTGAAGGATTTAAGTCCAGCCTCTGCTAAATAGACAGAAAAGATCAGGTTGTTGTGAAATGATTGTCTCTATAGAGACTTAGTTTTTTGCATGCTTCAAATGAATTTGTGATTTCTGGCATCAAGAGGTGGGAAAAGTGCTGAGTAAATCTCTCTCATTTCCAAGATCTGGTTTTATGGTACGGAAATACCTGGAGCTTACAGGTGTGTCTGTCTCTTCCATATGAAAGTTTCCCACTCTACCAGCAGTTTGCTGTCTTCATTTGAAAACAAACAGCAGTTGTTCAGGTTGTTCCTACTGCAAACATGTCCTGTTTTGTTGGCTTCGGTTGCTGTAGGGCTAACAAATGGCAGCTACTTTGCTCCTTGCACTGAAAAACAGCTGATTTTCAGGTTATGCTTGACCAGAGTTTTCTCACGCAGGAGCTGTTTTTTTCCCCCTTCCTCGTGCCTACAGATACAAGAGTATAAATGTCAATATCTGAGCCAATTACTTTGCTATGGATCTGCCCTGTTAACCTAATTCTGCACCTGGCAAAGACAGCAAGTTTCTTCCATTGATTGCAGTGAGCTGGAGCCCAAGCTGAAAAAATGGTGTAAGTGGCTCTGTTCTTGTAGACTTCTGTTGTCACAAATTGAACATCAAAATGGTTGAGGTTTCTGGGAAAACAAACCATTTTGCTCAATTAAGCATGCATTACAGTTCTTGGATTAATTCATGCTGTATTAAAGCCAGCTCTTGATCATCTCTGGGTGAATTATGTAAATGGAGAGAAGTTCCTGTACCAGAATGGCAGAAACACACCCAGGCTGGATCTGGGTGGGCAGGCTGAAAGCAGCATGCTGTCTTCCTGGCATTGCATGATCCGTTTCCCAGTTCAGGAAGCTTAGCATGCAACAAGATTGGTGACAGTTCTTCGCCACCAGCCCATTCCAGGCTCAGTTGTATCATTTCTGCTGCTTAGTTTTATCTTGCCAAAGCTTTCCCGACCTGTTGTTCTGCATAACTGAAGCTTACAGTGCTCCCATCCTATTGCTTAGCAGCTCTGCTGCCATTGCACTCTGTGCTGGGCTTAAAGTCACTGATAGAAGCACACGCACCTTCAATATCTTCCCCATAGATGTTTTGTTGAAGCTCTCATCACTGCTCAGGAGCAGCTTTGTGCTGAGAATAGTCCACAATACTTCAGAGCATCTCAAACTGCTAAGCAGTGGCTGGATGCCGTGCTGGGAGAAGAATACAAGGAAGACAAAGCGTTAGACTTCAACAAGAATCCAGGACATTTTGCATGTAACTTTGGTTTTTGGTCAATATATGTATTTTTTTTTTTAATAAATAATTATGGGGAGCATGTCTTCTGCACATCTATTCTACAAGCTTAGGTGAAGGGATTGTTCTGTTGGATACAATACTCAGTATTGCCAAACTCTGCCTACTTTGCTGAGGTGCTTAAATAATTCCAGTTAAAACATGCAGTTATTTTCTCTTCGCCAGATCTCTGTCACCTTTATAATTTCAGTGCTTCGTTTGGTGCTGTTTTCCAGGAGCCCTGCATGGTGGTTATAGCTGCCATGGTGGTACAGGCCCACTGCAGTGCACCCAAAGATGAAGTCAACTGGAGTGTGGCTCAGCACAGAGTGGTTTTGGTAGGCAAGGAGTGAGCTAAGCCTGTGTAACAGGAGAAATCATTATTTGATTGAAAGCAGTGGCTTCATTGACATTAATGTAATCGAAAGGGACAGACTTTGTCCCTTTCTGTTGATAGACTGAAGTGTTGGTTTTTTTCCAGCACTTACGTTCAGTTCTTTATGGTCCTTTGCATAGTAGATGCTGCCTGTTGTACACACAGCTCTAGAATGACAAAAACAAAAACTACAGCAGTTGCAGCTTTGCTCATTCTAACCTCAAGTTAAAATGAGGCTCATTTTACAGAAATCTGTGAATTTGTGGTTCAATTCTTAGGATTGCCAGAATCCTTCATCTTGGCCTACCTTCACAGCATGCAACATTGCTATTAAACTAATAGCAAACTTCAGTACAGGTTTGAAGGAACAGGCTGTATTAAGCTTTTGTTGGGCCTGTTTAGCTAAGTGGCGTCTCCTCCTGAAAGGTTTGTGTGTGTAAAGCAACTTCTGTCCTCTGCAGACAGCACTGGGAGCATGCTCCTTGCTGAAATATAGAAAAGCAGTGCCATTTTCATGCCATCTCTCCTCATACCCTTCTACAGACTAATGGCTGGGCCCAGAACTGGGGACGTGGCAGTGGGAATACCTGATCTTTTTGGTTAGTGGGTTCGTGGCTGGGTTTCTACGACTCTGATGGCTTTCTATCAGCGTTAACCTCTTTTTCTTGGTCTGGATTGCTGACACTTAAATAATGACATCCTTCATGAAAGCAGTTTGCACCTTTCCTAAGCAGAACACTGTTCTCTGTGGACACACAGCAGGGTTAGTTGGCTAGTTCTTTCGGATTGTGCTTTTGTCTTAATAAGAGTCCAGGGCGCTCGAGGATTCAGCAATTTGTGTTTATTCGTTTTCCAAAAAAAAAAAAAAAAAAGGATTTTGGTCCCTCTGCTGACAGTTTGTCTTCAGCTTGCTGCCTTTTGAAATCGCCTGCAAATTCTGCGCTGGCAGTCCGTCAATCTGTCGTCTGAGGCAGGGGATGAGTGACACTGCTTGTTTCAACATATCATAACTGTTGTGCTTGCTCCCGCTAGCCCTGTAAAGTCTTGTTATGTCAGGGCGTGTGGGAGGGGTTGTATATATTTTTGTAGTTGGAGGGATCTTCTTTTGAATCCTTAATGTTAATACATCTCGGGCCTTGGAAGGGTTTGGTTCTGCCAAAACTGTGTTGTTTTGAAGAAGTGCCACATGTGCTCAGCTGGCCAAAGCCTTTGCTGTCGAAGCAGTGGGGTTTGGCTGCTGCAGCTGAGCAGGCTCCTTGGGGCAGAGCCTGTCCCTGTGTGCAGGCTGGAAGCTGTTGCATGCAGATGGTGATGCAGCAAGCAGGCTGAAGGCACAGAAAAACTTTGGGTTTGATACAGCAATGATTAAATCAGGTTTTTCAGCCTGTGTTTTGCAGGAGGTCAAATTGTAATTACAGAGCCTTTCATCTTTCTCTCCCTCTCTCCTGCTCTGCTCTTCCCCTGATCTTTTTTGTTGTTCTTCTTTCTCTTGAGGCTGCAGAGAGCAAATTCCTGCAGAATTCCTGGCACAGAGACACAGGCTGATAATGCTGGGTGTAATACCAAAGCAGGAGCTTGCTGCTGTTCTGTAGTTTCCAGCATGAGCCCACTACAGTGTAGCTGCTGGAAGATCCCTGAGCAAAGCATCCCTGTGCTCCATGACAGCCCAGTTCTGTGCCCCAGTGCTCAGTGCAAGCAGAGGCAGTGGTCTCAAACTGAGCATGACAGGACAGAGCCCTTTGGTGGTGTTTGTGTCACAGGTACAGAATTGCAATCTAGGATCCTGATATTTATTCTTAGCTTGCTAACAATTCATTGGAAAGCCTCTTGACATCATTCAGACCTGATCCTGACCACATAGCAGCCCCAGTAAAGCCCTTGCAGTTATTCACGGGGGATACGAGATCAGCTTCTTACCTGCTGTTTTTCTCTCATTTAGTAGGACTGGGGGAATGAAAATCATCCTCGTGCAGAAAGTGTGATAATCTGTTAATGTTTGTGGAGTGATAATGTGAGCATCACCGTGTGAGGCCTGGCGTCCGCGAACGGGACTGATTGATGGCAGTTATCAGCCGGGCCTTTGGAGCATGGGATTTTTGGCCTCTTTCATTAGAATACAGTTTTACGTGATTATAGAGGATAATGCTGGAAATGTCTCTGTTCTGGGCTTGCCACATGTCCAGATGGCAAGGTCAGCACAGCGTGGACCTGGCTCAGTTGCTTTGTGTGCCGGGATAAGTGCTGCTGCTTTTTCCCTCTGTGTGCTTCTGGCTCAGCTAGAAACCAGGCAGTTCTATGGCTGTCAATAAATCCAGAGAGCTGGAAATCATTATCTGCAGCGAACTCTGCTTTTATTGGCCTCCAATTAATTTCCCACCCCTTCTTCTAAATGTAGTTCTGAACCCCCAGAGCTCGGCAGTGGATATTTTTCTCCATTTTTTAGGAAGTGTTTGTCAGTGTAGCAATGCTTCATGCTCTCGCCTGTGGAGTGATGGGTCTGTCCCATCCCTGTAAACACCATCCCATTGCTTACATATATTTGATTAATAGGGCTTTAATGTAGATTATGCGGATAGGGTCGGAGGCAGAACTATTCCCTCCTCTGCCTCTCAGACTGGGAGGCATCCTTCTGTCCTCCTTCACTCTGAATGGAAAATTATCCTGACCTTTCCAGCAAGCCAAGGGTGCAAAGGGGACATGGCAGCCATAGGCAGCAGCTGGAAGATGGCTTTTAGATGACTAAGGGTACGTTGGCTGGCTTCCTTGTGTTGAGGGGTTCAGGGGTAGGTTTGAGCCTCCAGTTCCCTTATCTGTTCCCTTGCAGAGAGGTGACAACCCCAAGTGCTTTTCACCTCAGAAGAGCAGGAAAGTTCTTCCCCAAAACAGCGGGTATCAGAAGAAGAACCAGGACAAAACCTTTGCCCTGCTCTCCGGGTGCACCTCAAGATGCACTCGGTTGTAGCCCAGTGTTGACTAAGCTGTTGTGTAGATAATACTTGCAGAATTTCAACCAAAGCTTGCCTGAAGACAGAGAGGCTCCTTTGCACTCTGATAATTTTTTTCCCCATGATTTGTACTGTGTTTTCAGCCACTTTTTTGTTTCCTTTTGCTGACATTGGAGTATCATATGATTTAGGGCTTTGTTTTCAAGCTTGATACGAAGGCTAATTACTTCCTTCTTGCATCCTCTCAGTTTGAAAACATGGGACTTAATCTTTTACAAAAAAGAATAATGAAGGGTTGCTGTGTTGGTTGTTTTTTTTGTTTTGTTTTGTTTTTTTTTTTGAGGTGCATGGAATTCTTTGGTAGATTTGAATTTATTTTTCATACATTTTTCACACATGACAATAAAACATTAGGAGCTGAGCTCCTAATGCATAGCTTTGTGTGGACACAGATTTCTGTTCATTTTTGTACTCACTAGATCTAATTATGCAGTTACATTCAGCCTGCGGTGAGTACTTTTAGTAATTAGGGGTAAACTATGGGTATTTGATGTTTATATAAAAGTCAGAATGTATTTGTCTTGTTTTCAACCCTGACTTGCTTTGATTATCCATTGCCTTGTAGGTAATTAAGCTGTATGCTTACACCATGTCCTATTTTCTCATGCTCTCTCTTACCTTAATTTGAGAAGAGAGGGGAAAAAAACTACAGCAGGAAACTTGGGAGCATTAGGAAATTGTTTCAGCGGGAATCTGTGGCAGTGTTGCTCAGAGATGCAGATGTAAGGGTGGGCAGCCTGCTGTCTGGGCAGTTTGGCTAGGAAGAGGTCATTGCTTTAATGGTCCTCATCAACTGCTAGCTTAATAGAGCCGTGGGAGCATCAACTGTGGGTATCACTCGTGTAATGCAAGACTGGCAGGAATCATTTCTCTTCTGATCAAAGTAGCTGTTGTTCAGCTTTTATCTAAGACTTCTGCTAATGGTCTAGCCAGTTATCTTCATGGGCTGACTGAAGGCATGGCTTAGAAAATAGCTTTTTGGTGGATCAGTTTTTAGGGAATCCGGGGGTTCCACAATATGAGACATTCAGGGTGATGCTTCTGTGAAAGCAGTGGCATCAACAGGAGGGGTTGCTTACTTTTTTTTAACAATAATAATTAAAAAAAAAAAAAACACCAAAAAAACAACACTACTTTGTTTTATATTAGGTTGTTTTTTTGCAAGGTCAACCTGCATAGCTCCCAGTATCCCGGGTTCATCAGGAGGCCTGCAGGCATGCCTCACTTCAAGCACATGAGTCACTCCGTTAAAATTTATTGCCTAGGTATGTGATTAAGTAACTTGATAAATGGGGAATGCAAGTTGGGAGCGGGGAGCTGTTCCCCAGTTCCCTCCTCTGGCCGGCCATAACCCTGTCTGTGGTGGTGTAATTGCAAGGTTCGTTTGCTTCCAAGCTTTACTCATTAACTTTTTCAAAGCGTGTACCCTCCTTTTGGCAGAAGAAAAGCTGGGTGGTACTTCTGGAGACAACAGTCCTGTGGGATTCCAAAGTGATAAAAGTAGAGGGCTGCTTTTGAAAGCAGCTAAATTCCGTAGGGTGTCATTGAGGATAATGTTTTGTCCGTGGCTGTCTGAGCCATCTTCAGCAATGCGTATAGAGGGATTGCAATTCTTTGAATACTTGACAGAAATAGTAACTTCCTGTAAGTGTTTGATATTCCTCAAGACTTTTTCAGCATGATGCATGAAAGACGTGTCAGGAAATAATGAAATCATTGGTAAAAGCTTTGTGGCAAAGGAGTTTGCACAACCTACTCGTGCCTGTGGCCATTTCCATTGGAATCTAGAGTAAAAATGCAGGATAGGTGGCTTCAAATGTTTTCACACAGATCTACTATACATACACAGTCAAAACAGTAACATTCATTTTAAAATCTTGATTTATTTTTTTCACTAAGAATTGGATTATTCTTACTGATGTTCCAGTCTGGGCCTCTTAAGTTACACATGTATCAGGTTTACTTTTTTTTTTCCCCTCTTGTTCAGATGCCTAAAATACATACCATGAGCTTCATATGATCTATTTTTATAATCTGGAGTTAAAAACAAACAAATCATATGATGGGGTCAGTGACAGCAAAACAATCAGGTTGGCATCATTGGATTTTTTTCTGAGTCAAATCCCAAACTGTTATATACCTTTGAGAATGAAAAGATAAGGCTGTGGTTGGACCTGATGATCTTTAAGGTCCTTTCCAACCTGAGCTATTCTATGATTCTGTAAGGAAATAGGTTGTTGGGTTTTTTTTGTTGTTGTTGTTTTTGTTTTTGTTTTTTTTTAAGCACAATAAGTGTGTAACAATATCTTCAGCTGAAGATAGGCAGCTGGTAAGATAGGTAAGATAGATCTTACCCAAATGGATGGACTCTGTTGTGAGTCTCTGTAGGGCTTCTTATATGACTCTCAGCCAAAGCCTGGGGTTGAGGTTGTGCCTCTGAAGGAGAAGTCTGTACGCTCCTTACCAATGAAGGACCTCTTTGTCCAGCATTGCCTCTCAGCACAGTTCTACCAACTGACACGGACTTCACAAATGTATTTGTAGTATGTCAGTTACTGGGGGCAGCATTTAAATGTAGACTTGTACACGGTGATCTGGTTGGTAAATGGTTTAATGTTTGGCCATCTTTTGCTATGAAGTTCAGGCTGTAAAAGCTGGTTTATTCTTTTAAGCAGAAGAAGGGTAGAATAAGTAGGAAAAAAAGCAGCACAGCACGACGTGGACAAGTGCTGATGGCATCTGTTCAAACAGGCAGAGACTTGCCAGAGGCCAAATGGAAAGAATGCGATGCAGTGGGCTTGCTGGAGTGGCTTCTCCAGGTTGCTACGGGAAATGATCTTTTTTTGATTATTGCTGCATGGAATGTGAGCACTGAAGATGTGCAGGCTGCCTGCTGGGCTCTGCTGCCTTCTGCTCAGTTACTTCTAGCCTGGGTGTGCAAGGAAGTGCTGTGCAGTGGCCATGCACATTCAGAGAAAATGCTACCTGGAGACCTCCCATAGCCAGCCAGATATTTTAGGAGCAGCATTACCACCAACTCTGAGTAGGAATAGCTGTCAGAGGACCAGCAGCATTTCATTAAGACTGGTTAAGCCACAGAACACCTGTGTGAGGTAGGTGTGGGTTGGGCATGTCGTTTTCAGAAACAACATCCCCACATATCCCCCCCAAAAAACAGAAGGTTGGGCCCCAGCAAATAAGAAGACTGCTTTAAAAGTTGAGTTTTATTTAAATATATTCAGTATGTTTGTTTTTTTTTTTCCCTCTGATTAGTAGCCAGACTTTCAGTTTAGATTTATCTGCAAACAAGCCTGAAACTATTTATTTCTTCTGCTTGGTCTTGCACAATCATGTTATTCTGGGTCGAGATTTGAGGGAATGATGCTTGCTTTCTTAACCACTTTGCAGTGAATGATGGCATGGTGTTGTGCAGGAGGTGGGAGAGGTGAGTGGTGTGTTCCACAGCTGCAGTACCACCGCAGTTCCCTCTCTAGATTTGTGGAGATTGTACAGTTGAATGTGATCCATTGCTTTTGCAGATGGTAATTCTCTCTCATCTCCAGCTGTGTCCTCTTCCATACTACCCAAAAGACCTTGGAATAAACTTTGGGTGTGAATATGTAAAGAGAAAACTGTTAGGGAGGCTTTGGAGGAGGGGGAGGACTGATAAATTACCTTTGAGATAGGAATAATAAATATGTGGCTCTTGTGATAGAGGTTTAAACTAAATACTTACAACTGTATAAACGATCCTGCTCAGAAGACTTATTTGACATCTGAACTTGAAGAGCTTTTATTTCTTGTCTCAAGCCAAGTTTTGACTAAGTCTGGAATTTCCTGCATGGGAAACTGCAGGGATGTGGCTTCTTGGTACTTCATCAACATGTTTAGCCAAGGGCATCTATTGGCAATTCTTCCTGGAAGAGTGGTTCCAGACCTTTTTGCCTTTGAAATAGCCACTGTTGCAAGTTTTGAGCCTGTGCAGTTAAAGGGTAATTAGTCCAATTGTATTACTTGTGCTCAGATGATATGTGGTTGCACACCTTTGGGTCGTGAGAGCTCCTCAATGATCCCAGCACAGTAACTTCCATGAAATCCCTGCTTCTGAGGGCTCCCAAGCAGATAAACTTTCTTCTCCCTGTCCTTCATCTTCACGTTTCCATCTTCCAGCAGGCTTCATGCTGCAGTCACAGGAGGCTGGTCCTGCCTCAGCACTTCTCCTTTTGCTGGGGGAATGGGTGATCTCTTACCCATGTAACCATGCCTTCCTCCTGCGGGCTGAGGGCTGCTGTGTTACAGCGTGATGAAGCCTGGGTTTGTTTGGTGTTTGCCATGGGATGTGGAAGGAAATGATGAGCAGGGGGGAAATGTCAGGGTGATGCTGAGGAGGGAAGCCAGACCTCCATTTGGTGTGAGTAGAGGGCCCACTCCTTCCCAGTGAGATGCCCAACTGAAGCACAGTTCTGCTATCAGAATGGCTCCCTGCCACGATTCCACATCCTGTAGGGGAGATTTAAAATGCATGTGAATTTTTATGTTGTTTGTGAGCATATATTCCAAATATTTCCTCTTCCCCACATCCTTCACTGGGCAGTCTGAGGCAGCTTTGTGATGCCAGGCACTGAAAGTCCCTGTTTTTTGACACCAGGTATTTTTAAAGTTGTGCACAGGTTCAGAGAGCATCTCTCTTTTCCCCAAAATAGACTGTTTTTTACATGCCCTCTCAGCAGTCAAACCCTGCACAGAGAAGCAGTGACCCTGTAGCAATGAACTGGGCTGTTTACTGCATTGTTACAGTGTTGAATCAGCTTTCTATTTTGATGAGTATTTCACTGGCTTGCGAGGTATCTATTTTCCAGAGACTTGCACTCTGTGTATTTTCATCTGTACTGCCCTCAAGTGTGAGAAGGAGCTTTTCAGTGGGAGAGATGGACCCAACCCTTAGGACCATCTCAAATCACTGAGACCTGTCTGAGCACACGGTTTTGTCAAGGATGTGAATGTCACTGGGAAAGGCAGTTTTCCAGGCTGTCACATTCAGTGTATACAGAATATTTTTATGACATAGATTGCGAGGAATCCTTAAGCCCACTCTGAGTTTGCACTTGTTAGCTTACACAAACAACAGAACAGTTCAAACAGAAGCATGAAACCATCCCTGCCCTTTCACAGGCTGAACTGAGCTACAAAAAGGAGTTTAGAGAACGTATAAACCTGTAATAATTCTCCATTGTGAATGTCTCTGGTAAATTAAGCCCTCAGTTCCTGACACAAGCACTTCTTTGGAGGGCAGTGCTGTGGGTGCAGCAGGTGCGTGCATCCAGCAGGCCTCGGTCTTCTTCAGCAGCATAAGTCTGTGATTGTAAAAGCTGTAGATAAGCAGCTTGCAGGAGTTAAATCTGACAAAACTGTGGGAAATAAACCGGTGATTGAGCTTAAACAGAGCCCAACTTCCGTTTTGTTTTTGCTGTTAAAAGTTTGACAGTTTCCTAACAAAATGCTTCCTGGAGTATATTGAATACATAGGTGGTTCAAACAAGTTTTCTGTATTTTCAGAGCCAGGGAAGTCTGCTTTCAGCTGCTTTCTTACAGCCATTGCAGCAATGCTGTTTTGGAGAGGAAATGTTTCCTAATATCCAGCCTGAACCTCACCTGGTGCAACTTGAGGTCATCACCTCTCATCCTATCGCTGTTACCTGGGAGCTGAGGCTGACCCTTGCTTTGCCACCACCTCCTTTCTGGCAGCTGTGGCAAGTGATAAGGTCTCCCCTGAGCCTCTTCTGCAGACTGACCCATTCCAGTTCCCTCAGCCATTCCCCATCAGACGTATGTCCAGACCCTTCATGGCTTTGTTGCCCTGCTTTGCACATACTCCAGAGCCCTCAACATCTCTCTTGAAGTGAGGGGCCCAAAAATGAATGCAGTAAATGCTCATATATATATATAATTCTATATATTTTTACATTTTAGGATTATCCATATGTGTACATATGTCTATGAAAGCCCTTTAAAAAAATACCTGTGAGCCCCCAAGGCAGCTCGAGTCCTGCTCATAGGCCTGGGTTAGCCCACCCGTCCTCCCAGACCAGAGAACCGGGGGAAATCTCTCATTACCCAGTAGAACTAACCGATTAATTAGCGGGGGACAAAGTGCACCAACCAATCTGTTATGCCAGATGGATGCTTCAGCATTAATTTGTGTTCTTGGAATAACTGGACATAGATACGTTTAGCACCGCGGCCTGGAGCCTGCTTCCATTGTGCTTGGTGGTGAAAATGCAGTTGGGGTTGGCGATGAGAGTCCATAAATCTTCAGGAAAAATGCATTTTGGCATCGAGTGGTAGCAGTAAAAATGAAATGAATAAAACCTGTCCAAAGCAATGGACTTTACCACCTTAAAGCAGGCATATTAGTGTGAAAACTGAAGTTATGCTTCTATCTCCCCAGAGCATTCCTACCACCGAATGCCAAGAAATGAGTAAGCTGTGTTTTTGTTGCTTTTTTGTTCTTCTTAAGAACTTTTAATGTATTTTCGTAAGGAAGTCAACTAAAGCATAGTGCCGGAAAAGTTAAGGTGTGCATAACTTTCTCTTTGGGAATGAGATTGAGGGAAGAAAGTAGTTTAAAAAAAAAAAAAAAGAAAAAGGTTATGGTGATTGCTTATTTGGCCACATTTTATTTTGAATGAAGGAAGAAAAATTCTGCCCATATTTCTCTTCCTTTGCATTCTTTTTTTTTTTTTCCTCCATTATTTTTCATAGCGTGCCTGACAGATCCATTTCTTAGACTGCTCATTGGAGAACTGCAGGATCCCTGCCCATCTGTGGTCTTCTTTCAGTGGGAGCTGAGAGCTGTTGCTGTTTGCTGGAGGGAACGCATGATCTACCATCTCTGTGGCACTAGGGGGGTCCCGGGGAGGATTAGAAGAGCTCAGTGTGGTACTGACTGTTCCTCCACCTTTTGTACAAGGTTGTCATGCTCGCATAGGAAGCCAGGTATCTAGTCCAGTTGTAATTTTAGAGCTTGAGAAAAGACAGACAGGAAGAAATCTGCAGTTGTCGTGGTGTTGTTTTTTTTTCTTGGAAATTCTAACTATTGATAATCATGGAATTGTTTGAGTTGGAAGAGACCCTTTATGGTCATCTGGTCCAACTCTCTGCAGTTAACAGGAATACCCACAGCTCCAAGCACATCCAGCTGACCTTGAATCTCTCCAAGGATGGGTCTTCTACCACCTCCAGTTGTGTCCAGTGGTTTTTGTTGGGTACTTCCAGCATATAAGCCAATTTAAAAGCCAATTCAATTCACTTTTCTCTTTGCTCCATTATTATGCTTGAAAAATAAAGCATTTGGAATGCACAGAGTGAGCTCACAGACTGCAGCTCTGTTTTCAGTGTTTAACCAAAGCATTGAATTACTTTTACCTTTGTGATACTGCTAGGTTTATTTTTAATTAAGTGAAGTGTTTTAACATGCTCTAATTTGTTTTTCTGCAAATGTGTCTAGCACTTGATAGAGAGGGGCTGGTTCTGGGAACAAGACGTGCTCTGTCTTGCCTCATTTACCTGAGAGTTGGGTAAATACTCCTCGAGGACCTGGGAAGGAGAGGTTATTGATGAATTGCCTGCTATTACAGCCATGTGCAGACCCCGGAACACTTGTGTGTGGACTTCAGGGAGGAGGCAACGTGTCCAGGTTAAATGCTCTGATAGTGAGTTGTGTTCTAGGAGCAACTTATTCCCTCAACAAACGGTGCAGAAAGCAGAGGTTGAATCTGAGCAAGTCATTAGCTCAACTCATTCTTACTCCCTGATGTACTCTCAGCCTACTTTTAAGGTTATACTCAAGCTTGAATATATATTTCCCTGAGAAAAACATGCCATAAATAATAAAAAGTATTTCTTCAGCAATGCAACACTGCACAAGCAGTTCTGTACTTCTTAAAGCAAGACAGCCCATGGGTGCGTGGGGGCCAAACCCACTGCAGAGCAGCCCACGTGTAGCTCTTTCTGCCAAGCTTGTGGGGTCTGGCATGGGCTCTACAGTGACCTTGTACCCTAAGTGGGGCAGCATTCCAGCATAAGGATTTCGGAGCAGAAAAGTAGGACTTGGCCTTTTCATTGCTGATTGTTCATGAAGAGTGCATGCGACTCTGTAGCGTGGGGAGGAATTGTGGCCTCTACACCTGGCCTTGGCTTGGCTGTAGAAGATTTGGCCAATCTTCTGAACTGCCAAATGGCTTAATCTGAAGGTGTGAAGGTCCTAGGGAAAAAGAGGTTCACAACAATGGATAGAAGTGTGGCAGAATCTGAGGAACCCTTCAGGGTGAGAGTGTCAGAATTCACAAAGCATCAAGGTCTGGGGCAGAGCTGAGCCACAGCAACACGTGCTTTGGTACTGAGACCTTCACCGTTTCTTCCTTACTCCCAAAAAGTAGATACAGATTTAGATTAATCTTACTCTCACATCCCCTGCTTACTGCAGGATTTGTAGAGTCATTAAGATTATAAAGCTCTCTAAGATCATCCAGTCCAACTGTCCACCTTCCACCAATGTTGCCCACTGACTGCGTCTCTCAGTGCCACATCACCATGGTTTTTTAACACCTCCATAGATGGTGACCCCACCACCTCCCTGGGCAGCTGTGACACTGCTTTGCCACTCTTTCTGAGAAGTTGTTTTTCCTGATATCCAACCTGAACCTCCCCTGGTGCAGTTTGAAGCCATTCCCTCTCTTGCTCTATGTCCTTGTTCCCATCAGCTTTTAGTGTGTCTCCTGGTGTTATGGCAGTAGGGCACAGGGCTGAGATGCTCCCACCATCCTGCCATCCCATGCTTTCACTACAGATGAGTGAAGCTTGCTAAAATGGAGGCAGTGTGTGACGATGGTGTTTCTGAAATGGATGCCTTGAACATATAGTCTGACCTGCAACATTTCAGGAGAGGGAGAGGGAGTAAGGATGTGTCTGCAAAACAAGAACTGGTCATGTTGTTCTGCTCCGCCTTGGTAGCAGGTAGGAAGCTTACCCTTATTTATTTAGTCTGCATTCAGGTGCCTCTCAGTATGACTTTCTTCCTGCTTCTGTGTTGGCCAAAGATATTTAAGCAGAGTATACAGCTAGGTGGTAATTTTATGCTTGGTAGCTTCCAAAAGCTCAGAGGGGCAAAAGAAAGTTTGTGTTTGTTGTTTGTTTTGGAGGGCAGGAAGAAGGGCAGATGGGTGACGTTGACCTTGTAAGCAGTGTTTAGAGAGGTAGGCTGGAATTCACGTTTATAGCTACCTAATGCCAACTTGATCAATAAAAACCCTGTTAGGTTTCCAAGAGTATCAGGAAACCCAAGTAGCGTTGGGAGAGGGATGGGAAGCCAGCTGCTTTTTATAGATCAGGTTGCAAAAAAACTTGGATTACCGTGTGTTGTATTTATTGCCATAGTGGGGAGTGTTATGCACAAGGAGACGGATGTGTTGCACGTGGTAGCTAGAAGTCCCTGCTGGTATGTGACTGAATTAGTGAGTGGCAGCAAAATCATACTAAGAAGTGAGTGCTTCCCTTTGCTATGTGGCAATGTTCTCTGTCTTCCATCCCAAACAGCCTGTGTTGCAAGCACGAACTTCTTGCAGCACTCAGTGCACAGAGCTGCAAAACAGCATGCAGCCATTCGGAATGCTGCAATGCCAGACCTGTGGGCTGCTCCAGGGAAAGGCTGTCCTCAGGGTCACAAAGTGGTTTTTGGTGTCTCTATCAGGGTGTGCTAGAGTGCAGCTTTTGAAGTACTGCAATAAACACGAGTGCCGTATTTGAGCTCTAATCACAGTTCTGTAGCAACACTGCTTAAATGTATAACAACACATCTATGGGGGGGAGTGTAGAATTACACAGTTTATTCACTGCACAGGTAGGAAAAATTGCTCTCCTTGTGTGCCTCCTCTGTGGCTCAGCTGGGATTTATTGTCGTTACTAAATAATGGCTACTTGCAAGTACAACATTTTCTCCCATTGTTACTGGGATTTGGAGGTGGAGAGGCAGCTCCCAGCTCCCCACAGCCACTGCTCCCTCCCAGCACAGCAGGCAGAGGCCCAGTGTAGTTCCTCCTTCCAAATTATACATCTCTTAATGGCAATAAATCTATGGGGAACTGGAGAGGTCTCCTGCAGCCTTCCTGGTGCAAGGAGGTGGTGAGCACTGCAGGAAGTGCTGTTCAGCTGTGGTACTGTCTGTGTAGCTGCTTGATGGCTTGCAAGGGTATCTTTGGGCAGCAGAATCTTCCCTGAAGCCAAACACTGGCATTTCTGACCTTCGTTTCTCCATCTCCCTTCCCTGTTTGCAAAGCAGGAAAGATGTTCTTCCATCTCTAACCTTCATTGCTGTGTCTGTCTAGGCAAGAAGATTGCTCACTGTGCAGTGGTAGCTTTGTACGGGGAAAAAGGGGGACACATCTCCCACTTCCCCATGTTGTCTTCCTCCAGCACAGCCTTGGGACACCACCAAGCACAAAACAACTTCAGGACCAGCATCTCTCAGTGCCGCTGTTGTTGCCTGGGCTGTTAGATTTGTTTGTGTGTTTTCTACTTCTTTCTAATTATGCTGATGTTTATGACTCAACAGCTGTAGTCTGGGAAGGGAAGCGGTGAGCAGCAGCTCTGCAGCTGACAACTGCCTGGTGCCTTGGCTG
Organism: Meleagris gallopavo; assembly: GCF_905368555.1. Taxonomy (NCBI): domain Eukaryota; kingdom Metazoa; phylum Chordata; class Aves; order Galliformes; family Phasianidae; genus Meleagris; species Meleagris gallopavo. The sequence goes on from NC_139424.1 coordinate 2,530,665, forward strand.
CCTGTCAGCAGAGGGCTGGGAGGGCTGTTTGGCTACTACCTTCAGTGGCTGAAGGCAGTTTTGGGATAGGTGATGCTCTCATGCCTCCCAGTCCTGTATCGTCTGCTGTGTGTCAGTCTGAGTTTTGTTGTTTTCCCTTTGTGTTCCCTGCTAAAGCCTCTGAAGGTGCTCCTGGAAATTCTTCTTGTGCAGAGTCCTTCTCTATGTGTTCCCTGCAGCCCAGCTTGCTGTGATGCTGACCCTACGAGGGCTCTGGATCAAGCAACAAAATGGGGTTTTTTGGCCTTAAATGCTAGATTTCAAAGTTCGCTAATGATTTGCCACTTGATTCTGCAGCAAGGCCTGTTTTATCTTTTAAAGCAGATTCACGCTCTTGTGACTCTGCTTTCAGGGGGTTACTGCTCTAATTCAGGAGCTGCTTCCACTTTCCACTTCCAGCGGTGGGAGTGCAGAGGGATGGCAGGAGCAGATAGGGGAGTGAAGGGGCTGAGTGTCAGAGCTGTGCACGGAAGGTCGTCCACGTTAACGTCAGATGTGGCTCTGAGCTGGGATCTGCAAGTGGGTTTCGCCTTTCTATCCATGCGCAGAGATGAAAGTGATGAAGTTAATGACAATTTACGCCTGATTGCTTCAAGGAGATGAGAAGACGTGTTTGTAAAATACATCTGCAAAGGATGCACGTCCCAGATTGCCCGTGTATCAGGTGGTAATGCAGAAGGGGCTGTTAGGAAGCCTGGTGAGTGGTGCTGAGCGGGCTCCGGGCCCTGTGTTTCCCTGGCAGCATTTCACATGAGTTATCCCCTGCTCTGGTGGCCGTGTGCCAGCACACGGCTTTGTACCCAAAGCTCTGGGCCAACATACAGTAATTGGTTGGTTTTTAATTTTTTCCCTTCTTCAAAAAGGACTTCAAATGCTACAGCCTTGCCACGGGGGTATAATTACATAAGCCATGGAAATGTACTTCAGTGACCAGTCAAATGACTTTGTTTTTGCCAGTAGTTTCAGCTTGCCATTTATTAAGCTGTTGAAGGAATATAATTGAAATTCATTGGGGAGTTTAATTTTATCAAGCCTGCTGTAACTGCGTGCTTTTGCTTTGTGTCTGCGTGCATTTGGGTTGCCTATAAATGGCTTGTTTGCTTTCATAAAGGCGTTAGCACAAAAGTGCAGCTGTGTGAGGAACAATCCCCGATCCCTGCCTTGTGCTGTTAGGGTGCAAAAATATTGACATAAACACGTGCAGAAATGGCCTCTGAGTGTTGAGAAGTTGTATATTTTTATGAGTTGTGTTGCCGCCCTTTGCCTCGCTCTGTTTTCGAGCATAAAAAGACACTGGAGGCCCAATGCCATGGAGGTTTAGTGGCTGCTCTGGGGATGTTCCCTTGGTTTTGCCCCTCTGCCCATATGTAAGCACTAAGAAATGGGAAGGGAGGAGCTGAGGGACTTGCAGTGCTCCTGCTGGGATTTCTGTAACAGGCAGATCCGGGGAGGAGTTCAGGCATCGCTGTCTGATCTCAAGACATGGATTTGCAGGGACCTTCTCTACCAGCTCCCACTCTGCACGCAGCGCTGCCTCGATGCTGAAGCCTGGATGGAACCCTGTGGTCTGTCGTTCTGTGGCTCCTGGGTGCTGTGGCTCTTCTGCCATCGGGGACTCGGCGTGCTGAGCATGTGTGCTGCCATATCTTACAGCTGCTAAGCATGCAATCACCGCCATCCCCATGGAAACACGGGAACTTCTTTTGCTGTGCATGGTAGTGCCTAGTCTGGATTGTGATGCTTTGGCAGTGTTGTTCCTTAAGGCAGTGACCTTAGCTGGGAAAGGTGAGCATGGGGGCAATGCCCGTTACAGAGAGCTGGGCAGCTGCTCTTGCTTTGGAGTCTTCTGCTCAGGGGGGTCAGGAACCCATTGCCTGGCAGGTGGGAGGGCAGTGGGGGTGGGCTCAGCTCTGCCCCACAGACATGGGGACTGGGGAAGGGGGGCTCAGTACCGTGCTAGGCTTTGGCTGAAGTTGGACTTGAGTCCTTTGAAACATTGTTCTCTGGTCTGAGGGAATCGGCTCTTGCTGCTCTCCTTGTTTGCCTGGCATCCCTGGAGTTCTTCGTGCTAAAAACCAAGCTGCTGGGGGCTGTTAGCGCGGGCTGAGCCAGCACTGCAGACCTTTGTAGCTTAGTCTCTCTCTTTTCTTTTAATCAAACTTTACAGTGTTCTAATTGCTTTCTAGTGGTTGTGCTCCACTCTGTTGACTCCATCCCTGAAAGGGCTCAGCCTGCTCAGTTTGTGCCAGAGCTTCTGGGCTTGTTAGCCAAGTGCCACAGTGCCAGTCCTCCTCAGAGTCTGTTTGGGTTGTTTTTGAAGTAGAAATGCAAGAAAGGGCAAAATTGCTCAAGAATCCTGCAAGGATGGTGCAGGAGGCAGCTTTGAATTCTCAAATTTTATTTGTATGACACAAGGGGAAAAAAAAAACCAACAACATCAGTTCACAGTTCCATGAAGGTAAATGCATCAAAGACAATTGAGAAAGTAAGATATTACGGTTCTGCATGTAAAGAGATTGTGTTTCAGGCTTGGGGTTGCTACTGTAATGTGAGATGTTGTAAAGGGCAGAATGAAATAGGAGGAAATGGGTGGAGAGAGGGAGCCTTTGGGCAGCCTTTTGTTTCCCGTGAAGCAAAGGCATTGATTATGGGGGGATCTGCTGTACTGTTCAGAGCAGTGCTGCAACTAAGCCATGCTTGTAAGAGCCTTGGGATAATAGGAGCGTGAGCACAATTAGCTAATATGTTAATCACTCTCTTCTACTTTATGTATGCTTATAACCAAGGGGATCCAAGGCCCTTTTTGCTCGGCTTTGTGATGGCTCTGTGCTCTTCTGCCTTTACTTTCTGTAGTGTTTAAGTTCAAGAAGTGCCTTAAGACCAGCAGATGTGAACACCAGTGGCGTTAAACTGGTAACAGCAGTTCAGTGCTTGGGAGTAAAGCATGGGGCTGGCTCATAGCTGCTACTGCATTGATCTCATTTGATAGGATTGTTCCAGCCCAGTGAATCACAGGCTCTTGCCTCTTATTTCCCCCCACCCCTGATGGCCTAATCCTCAACTGATTAAACTTGGTGGCAAAATTCCTGTTCCCTGTGAAGTTGCTGAAGATGCACCTTTTCCTGCCATGGTATTGTCCTGCCAGGACTGGTCTGATGGAGTTGGCAATAGAGAGCAGAGAGAAACCCCAGCTTTTGTCCCTGTGTCAGACAGGACTGATCTAAACCAGCATCTCTGATGAATTTAGCTGGTGAGAAACCTTACAAAAAGAATTACTTTTAACCAGGAGCGGTGCAGTTGTGGTCTCACAGGAGTGTAATGCTTTTCCAATGATTCCTCAAATAACAAATACACACAGAAAGGAGCAAAAGCTCCTCCCAGTAAGACTGCCTGGTTTCTGCTCTGCTGGGAGGGCCATCTGTCCAAGCACAGGGGCAGATATTAGCAGGATGGAGCTCCCTTCTTGGGTTTTTTAGAGCACTGCCTGCACCTAGCAAGTCTTTCTTTATCCGATAGCAGGAGGGAGCTCTAAGAGAGAAAGTGTAGAGGTGAGCACTTAATATAATAGGCTTTGTACTGAAGCAGCAGTGCCCTCAGAAACGCCCTAGTGTATGCCTTGCTCCTATTCCTCTGTAAGCTAAAAGGTGAGGACATCGTCTCCAAGCAAGTGGAAGAGATGAAAGTTATCAGGAGTATTCAGTGGGACCTGGACAGGCTGGAGGTTGAGTGGAAGGAAACTTAAGGGCCCCAAGAGGGGCAAGTGTAGGGGAATAACACATGGGGAATAACCAGTACAGGCTGGGGGCTGACCTGATGAAGAGGAGAAGGACCTGGGTGATCTGGGAGAACGAGGCAGTGCTGCTTTGTGTGAAGACTGCAGTCTGGCACTGCACTGAAGTGCATCAGAGTAAGAGTTGTTTCTATGCAAGAATGTGCAATTGTTATATTTTAAAGCCATAACTAGCTGTACTTGGAAACCCCGACTCTGTCTATTGCTTCCTTCTCTTCCCCTCCTCCCACACCTTGTTTATTTTTTGCCATTTGTTCTCTTTTATGTGCATGAATGCTTAATCCTCTCTGCAGATTTTTTCCAGGGCAAGCAGTGGTGTTGGTCTGGACATCAGATTTCTCTTAACTGGGGAAATAATTTGGCTCATACAAATCTGTTTCTTTCATCTATACAGTCCCCTCTTTCAAATGAGCTCCAGGTCATTTAAAGGGAAAGCAGCATTTTTTCAGATCTCCCCTGCCAAACCAACACTTGCTCAATTATCCTCTGAAAGAAAACGAATGCTCATTTGTTAAATGATAAAAAGCTGTGTGTTGGGCATGGCAGTGTTCCTGGGTGGTCAGGCACAGGGAATGAGTTAGCTGCTTTCTCTCCTTGCATTTTGCTATAGGTGAGGCCTGGGGCTATGAGCTATAGCTATGAGCTTCATTCATGCTGGATATGAAGAGGAAGCAATTCCTGACAGAAGGAAAGTTGAGTATTCTGGAGGTACCAATGATGAGTTACCTTCCAGAGTCAACATCTTACTCCAGTTTGTGGATGTGGATGCTGCCTGGACTTTGATCTAGTTATTTGCTTTCTTCATTTGTAGTTGGTATCTCAATATCTTCTTGGGAATACGTGAATTTATGCAAATGTCAATCCAGAATTCAAGCTGTGTCAGATCTCCAGGCAGGCATGTAATTTGGCATCCTGTTTTTGAGTTGTGGGTGAATGCTTTAAGACCTTCCTCCACACCTGCGAGGCTAGATTAGCTGCTTCATTCTAAAGGGCTCTTTTTTTAAGAGCACGTGATTACATGAAAACTTCATCTGTTTCCAGATATATCAGCAAGGCAGTCAGAAGATTTGGCAGTCAGAAAGCCATGCAAATTCGGCAGCGTGGCACAAGAGCAAATTACTTCAGCTTACTGAAGGTGTTGTGTGGGGCACTGCTTTCCCCAGCTGAGGACATTCTTGTCGTGATGTGTCATCGGTTTCTGAGTCACTGGTGCAAGATGGAGACTGTCTGGACATAGGGTGATAAGGTGGCAGCAACCTCTGTGATTAACTGGATTTCTTTGTATCTGGTTCTGCTTTAATAATAAAGCTTAGATTCTCCTGCCTCTATGCATGTGGAAATAGTCTGATGTCAAAAAAAAAGTAGTTTATGTGCAAATCTTGCCTTTGATGTCATAGAAAAAGAGGCTAACTTGGTGACATGGGGTGCAGTACTTGGTTCAAACTCTGGTCTTCTGTCCTCCATCACACCTTTTATTTCATTTTTCTAGTAGTAAAAACAGCTGATGCTCTTTCATTTGCTAATAATATGAAGCATGCCTAGAAACACTGGATAGCTTGCTTCATTCCTTTGATAAGAGAGCAAGGCAGAAAAAAACAGAGCTCTGTAAAGTTTATTAAATGGCAGAGCACGCTTAATCTTCCCACCCCACGCATTCAAGCCAGAATTCAGCATTTGTCATCAACAGTATCCCCAGCAGCATTCCTTAAAACCGATTTGTCTTCACCACAGCAGGTTGTTTTTTTCTTTCTCAGATGGACACAATGGGTTGTTTGTTCTCTCTCCTTGGGCAGCTGAATGAAATGTGCACAAACCCACTTCTGCGTGCTTCAGAATTCATGAAAATCAGCAAGTTGCACAGCTACCCATTTTGACAGTATGGTAGCATGCTGTCAGTGCTAATATCCATTAATATGCATTGGCAACTGCTTCTGTTTCAAAATGGAGTATTCTACAGTTCCCAGCAAAATGACAGATGAATGTAAAGAAGTTGCAGCTTGAGGGACAGGTATAAGAACGCTCACTTTATGTACATAAGCACTTGCATCCCCGTTGCTGAATCCTCTCCTTATCTCTGCCCCATGCTTTGGCACTTCAGTGCACTTCAGTTTAATGAATTTTAAGGATGGTTGTAAACTTCATGAGAGATGAATTTGGGTCTTGAATAGATGGATTGCCATAAACCCCTACCCAAGCAGCAGTAGCAGAAGACATTGTGTGTTACACTAGTTGCACACATTTTACATTTTCTGGCTTTTCTCCATAGTTTTAATGATTTTTCACGTTTATTGAACTATCATATGGAAGAGAAAAAAATTGGCTCCTCACCCAAAACTCTGCAGTGAGTCCACGTTGAAGCCATGAGCTACACCTCACAGCATCAAGTCCCAGTGCCTTCACTTCCATCAGATTTCTGTCCTGCTATCTGTGGGGAAAGATTAAGAATCCAAGCTCACAGTGGCAGCTCAAATGACCACGTACACTCACGTACCTCTTCTCATGTGGCCGTTTCAATTTTCACTAGCTTTCTTGGGCATGTTCTTTTTATCTAGGCAGAAACTGCAGGTAGCAATTTGCCCATTCCTGTGCTTAAGAGGAAAAAGCCTTTTCACTCATAGTCATAAAGAAAGCCAGGGAGGAATGCAGGAGTGAGTGCAGCATTCTTATTGAGCGGGTTAGACTCAAGGAGCTGGCCTTTTCCCAAGGGAATGGGACTGCCCTTCGTATTCATCTCTTGAAAACAAGAGCCCTCGCATACACTAAGACATCTTAAAAAGTGTCCTTTTTGGCCTTCACTAAAACGACATGACTTCGTTCCAGAGGACTCAGCACCTGTGTGTACAGTTTTTTCCCACACTCGAGGTTCTGGTTTGTATGCAAGTTTTGGACTTTGTGTCAAAATCTGTGGCTTGCATTAGGATGAAGATCAGGTGGGGCACTGCCTCCTTTTGGTCCTCAATGCCCATTTTCATAGGGCTGGCATTTGTGGAAGTGCTTTATGAGAACTGTTTTTGTCTTGAAGGTGCACAGCTAGGAAGCTGCACCTGCTCTGAATAAAACCCAAAGCAAATCTGTTTGGTTACATCAAGTAGCAGAAGCAGATGCTGGCCCATGTTGACAAAGCAGATGAGTCCTCTAGCTCCTCTGTGATGCATGGGATGAAGCATGAGCATTACTAAGTGAATGCATTTTCTGTTGTTTCTTTAGTTTCTTTGAGTGTTCCTTTTGTTGTAGCAGCTTCCTATACAAATGGCAGTACCTCCCTCAGAAAGGCATCTGTGGCCTTTGTACTTGAGGGTTGTCTTCCAAAATCCAACAGAGTAACGGGATAAATGGGGAAGGCTGATGTAGCTTTAGTGGGCAATATTGGTGGTAGGTGGATGGTTGGACTAGCTGATCTTAGAGGTCTTTTACAACCTTAACGATTCTGTGGCTGATCCCTAGCATCAATAATTCCCATTCCATTGAGTTGACAGTGTTTTGTAGGATGGCGTATGCTATTGGGCATGGTATTTTCTGGCATTTGCTAAAGGGTTGACTGAATACAAAGGGTTTTGGAGACTAATAAAAACAGCGGAAGATAAGTTATTTCTTTGTTGTTCTGACTGGTGTATTAATGTGTAATGATGCAGATGTGAATTTATATAGAAGGATGTAAATGGTGCTTAAGTAAGATAACTGCTTTCCTTATGAAGATGAGGACAGACAGTAATGGCCTTAAGTTGTGCCAGAGGAGGGTCAGGTTAGGTATTATGGAAAAAATTCTTCTCTAAAAGAGTAATAATGCGTTGGCACAGGCTGCCCAGGGTTGTGGTGGGATCACCATCCCTGGAGGTGTTCAAGAACAGTGGAGACGTGGCATTGAGGGATGTGGTCTAGAGCAGTTGCAGGCATGGTTGGTGGTTGGACTGGATGATCTTATTGGTCTTCCCAACCTTAATGATTCTGTGAGTGAAATTTCCCCTTCCTCTCTTACCAGCTGCGGAGTGGAATTTCACGTGATGATCATGGGTGCTGAGAGAAAATTAGCAGTACTAGATTCAGTCATGTCTTTAAATAAAAGACAAAAATAAAGCTGTCAGTCAGCTCCATAGCTTATATTTAGTGTGTCTGTTCAAAGGTTGCAGCTTGAATCTGTCTGAAACCTATGCAGAAGAATGAATAAGAAGCCACGGCATGGATGAGTGCAAGATGACGTTCTGTTCCACACTCATCATGAAAGCATTTGGCACCACAAGCTCACGTTGCTCTCACTTGTTGTGTCTTCTGCCTCCTACCAGCCTGGAGAAGTGCTGGAGCCTATGCCAGTGCTTCACCACCCTCACTGTAAAAATAAACTTCTTTCTTGATTTTGAAGTATTGAAGGAGATGTAGTCGCTCAAAGTACCTGGCTCCTTTTGCACCTCACAGCCTGCCCTGCCTGCTTTTGGAAGTCCGAGCACTGGCTTTTGGTTTGGGCTGGTGTGTAATGTGGAAAAGTAATGCTGTCAGCAAGGCAGAAGCAGTCAGAGTTGGTTTTCCCCTTGTATCAATGACTAAAGTGTACATTTCCCAATTTAACTACTGGAGTTTCTCCTTCAGCCTTGCTTGCTCTGCAGCTTATAGCTAATATGCAGAAGGTCCTGCTACCTACACTTCTGTGGTGATGCCACTAAGAGGCATTTCCAGCCTTCTGGGCAATGACATCAGCGAGTAGCAAAAATAACAACAGGCTGCTGTTGTGTTTGAGAGAAATATTCTATTTTTACAGCCTCATGTGGAGGTGACCAAAAACCTTCAGACTGCTGAAATGAAAGTTTGCCAGTCCTCAACCTCATACGTACTCCAGAGCCAGAGAGTTGGTTTTTGGCTTCTTAGCAGAGGAAGGCTCCTTTGGAATGAAGTTGCTGCTCCAGCAGGGCCCTCCTTCATCCCAGAGCAAGCACAGCCACAGCCCCCGCCTCTCCTGTTGGCATCCAGGTGCTGGGGAGGCTGCTGGGCTTGGTGAGGCCTGGTTCTCATTTTGGGAGAAGCTTTAATGCTCCCCATCAGCTCCAGCAGGCCCCGTGCTCTTCCCTTGGCTGAAGACACTGTTGGGTTTCCACCTTCTTCAGACAGCTGAGGCTGAGCAGTGCCCCAGCTTTGCAGGATTTCTAACTCAGATAGGATACTACCCTACAAAGCGTGCCCATCACTGATAGAAATGAGCAGCAAAACTAGCAGGGCTGGTTTCCTCTTGCTGTCTCATGCAACAGTTTTGCCTGGAGTCTGGCACAAAGGCAGCTGCAAGGGCTCTGTGGTTGGGATGTGCCCCTGTGCTCTCTGGTGTCCAGAAAGGTTCACACTTGTGGAATGGCCTTTCCTCAGTGCTGCTGCAGACAGGTTTTCCTCTTCTGTCCAGCACCCCTTTGAGCAGACCTCATTGCAGCTCAGTGCCTTTGCGATCTTCTGCACTTACTGAAAATTAGCCAGTAGGTCAAAAAATTATGTGGAGGGAACAGATTGCGTAGTTGTGTTTGCACTAACCACTTTTCTCTTTAAAACTAGGCCCAAAATAGGGGATTTGTCAGTGCTTTCTTCCCAAATCCCCCATGTCCTGCTTGTGGGAAGGATGTGATCCTCCATGCTTTGCTTGGAGAGTAAGAAAACAAGCAGAGCTTCTCATCTTAGCAAGACCTTGGTTCCTTCTGTGGGTCGCAGCTCCTCTGCTTCTCTGGGTAGGAGCAAAAGACAGAATGGCAAAGAACTTACCAGCAAATAGATGAATGGCAACTTCCTTCTGTTGGATTTATTCAGTACTTTGAGATATAAACATATTCTTGATGACCGGAGAAATTGGCCATTCTGCATTAGGAAGCTTGATTGATGTTTTCAGCCGGCCTTTGTGAAGGGCAGTGTAAGTGGATCTTGAAATAACCTACAAAAAATACAGCATGGTGAAGTTCATTTAATACGTGAGTACTCAGTTATGTTTGTGTTGGTTTTGTTTGTGTTTCTACTTAAGAAAATTTTGATCATACAGATTTATAACCAGTAAGTTACTGCATCCCTTAAACACTCTTTGTGTGACATTAATAACCCCCAAACTAATGCAACTTCAGCCATGCCTGAATTTTAATCAGTGTACTGTTTTATTTCTAGTTGCTATCTCACTGTGAGAGGATCAGATGGGCTTAATTATGGAACAAGATCCTGCTGTGTCTTACAGGGAGTGCTTGCCTCAGTGATGCTGCTCTTGAAGCACAGGGCTTCTTGGCTCCCATGGTCTGTGCAACCTGCTGTCCCTCTGGGGAGGGTGGACAAAGGACATCAGCATGGGGCAAACAGACCAGCATTGTGTGTTGAGATATCCCACGTTGAGAAAACACTGAACACTGTAGATTGGGACTGACGTACTGGAGTCTGAGGTCTTGTTTGTGGTGGTGGAGTAGATTAATGCAATATCTTGAACTGGAATAACAAAGAAGATTCTTGCACTGTCACATCTCTGGAGAAGGCTGTTTTGTTCCTAACCTTCCAGTGGGATTTCAATCTTGGCACCAAGCGAAGAAAAGCTTGTGCAATAACCAGTGGTTTCCTAGCACCTTCTGTGTTGCTCCCCTCCTTGATTTATAGCAGCTCCTAAGATCAGAAGTTCATTTATGATTGTTTTCTATTCTTTGAGCAGCATCCACCCCCTCACTCTTAGATCAAAAACCCCATGTTGTTTACTTACTGACATAGGTCAATGACAGCAGGAAAAAAATGGTGACTAAGCCAATTAATTGCTGCCTGAACAAAGCTTGCAGGCTCTCTCAAAGTGGGAGCTCAACAGTAAAGCCCAGGGCTCAGCAGAACAGTAGAAGTCCGTACCGAGCTGGAGATGTACCTCTCCCAGACCATCGTGTGCCTTTTTGAAGCTTTTACACCGTTAGTTGGGCTGATCTGACACTGAGGACATCAGGGTGCTGCTGGTGCTGTGGGTCTGATCCTGCTGGAGGACCGTGCTGTCCTCTGATCTCCTCGTTGCCTTCTCATCCTTTAGAGAATGCAGACAGCAATACCTGGTGCTTCTGTTTCTTTCTGCTGTGAATAAAGCAGAGTCCTGGCTTGAAAGCAAAGTCTTGTATATTGCCGAAGGCTGTGCTTACTTTATCATCAGCACAGGTTTAAAATGTTCTTTAACTGTTGGGAAGCAGTTACCAACAGACTTGCTGGATGAGCACTGAGTGTTCAGACCTGCCTGGGCTCTCTGAGGCTGGGGAGAATTACTGCTTTGTGCTTTGTCCTGCAAAGATGTAATAAAAGCTGATACCGATGCTGACTTTCTTTAGTAAGTGCTTTGAGGTCTGTCTGTGAAAAGCAGCAAATAGGAGCCAAGTGGAACTGTGCCTTTCTAAGAGTCTTTTCTTCTCTTGTTCCTCAACAACAGTGATTTAGTGATTCTCTATCAGGTCCACTCATCACCTAGCAATAACCTGTGTTCTCCAGTTTTTATTCCAGCTGTGGTTATTGTAGTTCAACATTGTACTTTGTTGGTTTGGTTTTGTTGTTTTTCTTATTGTGTTTGTTTGTTTTAATCCTCTCTGTGACCTAAGTACATCTTAAATACATTTAACTTGAGGCCTTCCCTGGCCTCAAGTTGCACTGGAGGAGCTTCAGGTTGGATATTAGGAATAACTTCTCTGAAAGAGTGATAGGACACTGGAGCCAGGGCATAGTGGAGTCACCAGTCCTGGAGGTGTTCAAGAATCATGGAGATGTGGCACTGAGGGACATGATTTAGTGGGCAGTTGTTGATGGTAGATGGATGGTTGGACAAGATGATCTTAGAGGTCTTTTCCAACTGTAATGATTCCGATTCTAAAGAAAGGGCCTCTTGATGGCACTAATCACAAGTGTGTGTTGGCCACGGAGAGCAAGAACTGTGTTGTGTAGGTGAGGCTGTAATCTCTTGTTGATATCTTTGTGCTTTGTGTAATACCCAAAGCCCTGGGCTGCATCTCACCTGAAGTCTGCTGTTCATCCTGATTTATCCTGAAAAGTAATAGAACTTTCACTGGACTGTTCAGGAAGCATTAAGCTGTATTTAGAACCTAGACAAACCAATTTATCCTCTGCGTTATGATCATGCTCAGAATTTTTTGTTTTGGAATATGTCTGGCAGAATGGGCTCTGGCAGTTGCTGAAGCCAGAAGTATTCCCAGGGATGGAAGTGATGCTGACAGTGCACAGCCTTGGCTTATTCTGCTCTGTTGAGCATCAGCATCAAACCAGGAAGATCCAAGACTATTCCTCATTACAATCTCACACTTTGGAGGTGTTTTTTGAAACTCCAGCCTTGTATTCTTCTGAGAGTACTTATTCCTCCCCAAGCCCTTAAAAGAGGAAGGTTGTGTAGGTTGGGATTTCACAATTTTCATTTTTTGCAAATCTTTGTCTACTGTTATTCTGCTGCTTTAATTTTTTAACATCTATTGTAATACTTATACCATACATCACTTGCTGAGGACAGGATACAGAAGATTCCAGCCTACTGGGTTTCATCAGGCCTGGCTGTTTTGCAGTCTTTGGTTGTCTGTTTGCAGAGAACATATCGATGGTCTGTACTGGCTACTAAAGTAGCTCCTCTTTCCTCTCCTCTTCCTCTCCCTCTCCATGGGGAAGCAGGGAATGGACAATGCAGTAAAGCACAAACTAAAATGGTGATTCAAAGTGGTATTTGAAGTGATTTTGCTCTTGATTCATCTATGTTTTAAAGCAAAGAGGTAGGGCATGGGTAGATCTGTGCCTACGGCACAGCATTTCCTTTCGCTTCCAGAATTCCTATCCAGTGCAAAACAATTGGAAATGGAAAGATGTTGTCTATGCCCTCAGGCTCTTACTTAGAACTACTCAAACTTCTTCCTACATCTGCATGTGGAAAGGTTTTCCCAGCATGCTAAATGTGTTGTATTTGTTCCCATAGACTTTAAAGGCCCCTTTCAAACACGCAGGCTGCTGCAATTTAGAGGCTTTTAAATTTGACTAAGATGACAGCTCATACCAAGCTATCTCTGGTAGCTGAAAGCTCAGAACTGTTACTAAAATGTCTGAGCTTTCCTCCTCATACGTTCTGTCCTATCCCTCTTCCCCTGCACGGTTCATCTCACTTAACTTTGCGTGAGTTTAGTAACCTCTGAGAGCCATGCCAGAAGAGGGTCTGTCAGGATAATGGGCTTTACCTGGTGTTTGGCTGCTCTTTTACCCATCCTGAAGTATATGAGGTCAGAAGTCAGAATTTGGGAATCAGGAGTTGAATCCTGTGGCTGGTCTCTAGGCTGAAGGCTGTGATTTATCTGCAGCAGAAACTTAACAGCAGAGGAGCTTAACTGCGCAGTGCTGGCAGTTCTCTCCTCGCCATCCCAATAGAGGAATGACAGACTGCTCCCAAGGTGGCAGCTCCACATGAAGAGCCCTTGTAGGATGTGTGCCCAAAGGCAGGGAGGGCACAGGTCCCACTTGACATATTGTGAGACAATGAATAATTCTTCTTTAATCACCTTGGCCATTGAACATCTCCTGTAATCCCACACCGCACCATTGCTTCTTGCAGCTGGTTCGCCCTCATCTGTTCAGTTTTCCATACCTTGGATCACCCTTGGGTCCCTTCTGTGTGTTTCTTCCAATCTGATTCCAGCCCATTTGGCAGCCTTGGAATGGCTGGGTCGTGGAGTACTTGACAGCTGGGTTTGTGCATTGGGGTAATGAGATGTTCTTTGCTCCCTGCCTGGTTACCGGTGTGCTCTTAGCCTCTGAAAGTCACTGAACCTTTTGGAGAACAGCCCATAGCATCTCCAAGATCTCTTTCCTGAGTGGTAATAGCTCATTTAGAGCCTGTCATTCTTCACGCAGAATTAAAATTATTTTCCCCCAGTATGCATTAATTTCCATGTATTGACTTTGCATTTCACCTGCTATAGTCGGCAGGCATTATAAGATCTTTAGGTGCAAACTGAGTTTTAGAACCCTGTTTTCTCATCACCTATTTAAAGCTGAACAACCTTAATAAAAAACAGTACTCCTAATGCATGCTTTCCTATCACTTGGATTAATGCTCCCTAGGAGTGTCCCCAGATAGTGGAAATCTGGCCGTGTTTCTGACCCAAACACTGCATTGTCAGTGGACTTCACCTCTCCCAGGGCTCTGGCTCTTGATTTGGGGTTGGTCTGACTGCTTTGGATAGAGCAGGATTCAGCCCAAGCCCACATCACACTCACTTGCTCAATAATGACTCAGTAGTTACTCATGTTTTTCTTGGGTCTGGTAGGCTTGGGGAGAGTTGTGCTGGCTCACCGTTCCACAGGTTCTTCCTTGGCAGCCTGAAGAGGCTGATACAGAAAAAACCATTTTGGAAGAGCATTTTTAAAAATAATACTGGCTGACATTTCCAAAGCTGAAACCTTGTGGGTTGTCAATACTGATTTATTTAGGAAAGAATAAAAAAAAAAAAAAAAAAAAAATCTTGGAATACGTTTTACCCCTTTGCTTGTGGGTGGTTTTTTTGTTCATGCTCAGCGATGGCTCTTAAATCATTGATGTGCATTGAATTTGGGTTTGATGTGCAGACACAGACAGCGTTCCCCTGTGGATGGGGTTATAGTGTGGGGTTTGGGACCTACTCACAAATGGAAGCTCTTTGAAAATGATGAGGACTGTAATGTGTTCCTCCTGCAGCTCTGTTTGGATGGAGCCCGGCTTGCTCTCCTCCCCCTCCAATCCCCCTGCCACACATGTTCTCAATTACTGCCTGCATCGAAGCTGCAAACATTTCTTGTGCATCTCGCTTTCTATATTGAGTGCTGGAAATATATTTTAGTAATCTGTGGGAGAACTATTATGTCCCATGCTGGGAAAACTGTATTTATGGTTCCTGCAGGGAAACAAGTTCATCAATTCCAGTCCACAGTGGCTTTGCTGTTTCTTCGTCCCTCCTTTGTGTCTTGGAGCAGCACTGTAAGAACCTCTTGCCCCTGTTGAGTCGGCCCGGGTTTCTCCTATCTTTGAAATAAAAAGCACATGCTCTGCAGTCTGTTTTTCAGTGTAGCCCACACAATAATGGCTGGGTTTTGGCTGAACACAATGATTGCTGCTCCATACCCTGGATAGTTGGGTTTGGATGTGCAGTAGCACTCCACTTACAAAAAGTTGGTTCTGTTTTATTGCTGGTAGGATTTCAAAGTCAGTATTCTGCAGCAGAGAGCATTGGAGGAATAACATACAGGAGACCCAGTCTGGGTAGCACTGATGTGCAGTGCCTGGTTTGGAAGGGAAACTGGGCTCAGTTTTTGTTGGTTCTCAGCATTTGCATTGTCCTCATAGGATAATCCTTCTGGATCCAATCAGTGAAATGTATTCACAAGCCTTTGTTGTACATTAAATCATGCCTTGTTTTCAGCTGCAAACCTTAGGTCCCACACCCACATCTGTAACGCGTTTCTCATCTCAGTTGCTGATGTGTAGAAGATATTTTTGTGGTTGTTGAGGACTCTTTGTTGCACTCCACCTCTCTTGGTTGGGCTGAAAGCAAGTTCAGCTGTGATAATGAAAGGCTGACCTGGGGATGCTGTTGCTGCTATAAAGGAAAAGCTTTTAAAGCATAGTTCCCTTCTGCTTAAATAAATGAGGGACTGTTTCCAGTGGAAAGAAGAGCTTGTGCATCTCCTGTGTAGATAAGTTGGGCTGTTAACAGTGCTGGCAGGCTGGAACAGCAGAGAGAGAAGAGGAAAAGGTGTGTCTGGATCAATTGGTTAATTGTTAGATAATAAATGAATCCTTTTCCAATGCACACAAATGGAGCTTCCTTTCTGTTTAATGCTCCAGCTTCCCTTCCAAGATCTCATTGCAGCATTCTGTCCCAAAACAAAAAGACCTTGCCATCTCGACGTCAACATTTGTTGGTTCTCTGTGGAGATTTGAAAAACGACTTCCCTGCCATTAACAGTGGTAAAACTGTAAGCAATATTGGTAAAGATACATTGGGGGAGAATCAAGGAACAAATTAAAGCATTCAGATAAGAAGTGATGTGCACTATTGCCACCATCCTAGGAAGTTAGTACAAGAAGCACTGTGCTGCACTTCAGATAATAGTGTTTAACTCTGCAAATAACGTTATGATTTTTGAAAGTTTGAGGATTCAAACATTTTACTGCTGCTCTGTTGCTTTATTTCAGATGCTTGTTCAAAAAATAAAGCTGGAGAAAGAACAATAAAATATCAGTGAAGCGATGCCTGAGGTGCTCATTTAATTCCCATTAGCACAGTAAATGAGGGGATGATGAGCTTTGCTTTGGCTTTATGTTGCCAGATTTCTCAACAGGGATGCTCACAGACCTGCTTTACAAATGGAAACTGAGTCCTGGCCCATTCCATAGAAGCAAGGTGTTACGTTAGAGCCTCTGGAGCCAACATCACTGATAGGTTTTTTTGAGTTCTGTTTTTATTGCTAATGATGTTTTTTGGTGGTGGTGGTGCTGTTTAAGAAAACAAAACAGAACAAAAAAAAAACCCCAGCATTTCTGGTGTAATTCATAGGCTTGACTGTAGGCTCAGGGCAGCATGCCTGCAGCTTTGGGACAACCGTGGTGAGCCAGGAGGTTGGTACTGCTCAAGCAGGAGCTGCCGTAGTGATTGCAGCCTGCTTTGTGCCTGGACTCACGTAGCTGGTAGGAGTAGCATGTTACTGAAGGGCTGCTTTATCTTCTGAATATTTCTGTTATCAGCTACTCGCATGTCTCTTGGGTGTGAGACTGTTTGTGCTGTGAGGATCATAATCCCTTCTCCCAGTTGCTCCTCATAAACTTTTAGGGGACAGAGCTACAGGAAAGTGCCCAGAGCCTACGCAGGTGGTCCTAATGGGGGTTTTGTGTGATGCACAGCCTTAAAGGCAGATTTCTATGAAGAAAAATACCCTCTGCTTTTCCCTTTTGCCCGTTTTGTATTGAATGAAGCCAGTGTTGGGTTTGATGAAACTCAGAAGGGTTGAGAAGAGAGTTAGTGCAGACCACAAACTGGGTTATGTTCAGTGAATTCCACAGACAAAAAACACATTTCTGCGGCTTCCTCTTAAATCAGAAAACCATACTAATAAGTCCTGGGCTTTTTTGGTTCTATTTCTGTGAACATTGAGAGCTTGTTGTTGCAATTCTTGGTTTGATGTTGATGTTTTCCTTCCAGAATTAGGAATTTGCGACTGTCCCTGAAAGTTCACTTTTCAGGCTGAGGTTCTGCAGCACAACACACATCGATCAACAGCAATGGCTGGAGGACAGTGGCTTTCCTAGCCATGTTTTCGGAGCTCAAAGCAGAAAATCTGCTGTCTTTGCATGCTTTGTTGCTTGGGAAATGTGAGATAAAGACTCCTCGCTCCATACCAGGCCCTTGGGAGTTGTGTCCTGTGCCCAGGGCTCAGCACCACGTGCCCCGTAGGCCCAAACGCAACCCTGGGCCACAGATCTGGCAGCCTGCTGAAGCCGTGATGGCCATGGCTGTAGCCAGGTACCCAGCTGTGTGAGACTCGAGGCACAAAGTTGTCAAATGTCTCTACTGTGAGAAAACGGGAGATCATTTGGGGTGAGGAGGAGCACCTCTTACTGACTTGATGGTTCTGGTGGCCTTCAAGGAGTTGTGCTGAGGCTTTCTGTACAGATAAGGGACAACGGTGCACACTGTACACAGTTCGTGCCTGCTGGTAAGCTGATGGATTTGGGCTCAGAATTGCTGTGTGATGACAGGAGGGAAAACTGGTGCCGAGTGGCCAGTATTAAACTGCAGCTCTTGAAGTTTGTGAGAATAACAGAAAACGATCAACCTGGTCATTCTGTCTTGATTTCTGTCCCTTGTGGTTAGAGCGTGGAGAAATGCCTCTTTTTTGTTCTAATACCTTTTTTTTAACCTCTAAGATTAGTGGAGGATCTTGTTCCTGTCTGCAGCTCTGAGTCAGGACTGCTGGTTTCCTCTGCCTCTGTCATCCATTGCGCAGAGGTGAATGAGCATTTCCCAAGCAGAAGGCATTAAGCAGTGAAAATTCTTCATGTATTCCTTAAGATTTAGTGAACTAGTGGTTGCCAGCCCTGCCCACAGCAGCGGGGTTGGAGCTCAATGAAGATCCCTTCCAACCTAAGCCATTCTATGATTTGAGAGGCTCAATTATGATGAATGAAATAGTGTCTTCCATGAGATGTTTTGTTGCTGGCGTGATTTTTTTAAATTACATTTTAATACCAAAGAAAGTGTTTCAACTTGAAACTATAGGAAGGTGACTTCCTAGTTTTGATTCATCCAGAACTTATTCCCTCAATTCCTGTTGCACATTTTTGGGAAGTGAGATGGAGAGAAGAAAAGAAAATGATGAATGAAAAGTGAGAGATGAGGTAATCCCATTTTACATTATTTTTTATTATTTTTTTTACTTCAGGAAGATTGAAATGATGTTGCTCTAGTTGATTGTTAAACTCTAATAGTTTTCAGGCTAAGAGCTGCTTCCTCTGTGAGCACCAGACAGGCTTTCAGACACATCGTATCCACCAGATCCTATGAGCATCACTGTGCAGTGCCTATAAACACCCTGTAAGAACACTAAAACCTGTAGAGTTAAGCTTGTAGCTGCACAAAGTCAGGTGGAGCGTAGGTGCAGTCCTGCTGTAGGTTCCTGCCCCTATGCTTTGCAGCCCCATGGAGGTGCCAAAGGCCAGATTGGATGGGACCCTGTGCAGCCTGATCTGGTGGGGAGCAGCCAAGCCCATGGCAGGGGATTGGAGCTCGATGATCTTTAAGGTCTCTTCCAACCTAACCCGTTCTGTGGTTCAGTGATTCTCAGAGGGAGCTTTCATGGTCCTTTGCAAACTCAAGTCCCAAAGGGCAAATGAGCCACTTGGAGATGACTGGGTGACTTTCTCAGCATGTGGAAGGGGGGACTTCTGCCAAGCACCTGGCACTTGTATCATCTGAGCACCAGCCAGAGCACCAAGGTTCAGATCCAGGCTTTTCATGTTGCCCTGTGTGCTAATATAGGTGGTGAGCGGTGATGTTTGAAGTAAAAACTGCACAGCAGAGCTCATTTGAATTAATTTATGACCCAGGAAGAAAAATGTGCACTAAGAATAACTTCTAATTACATCAGGTCAGTAAATTACTCTGCAGATCCATGCCTGGGATGAGCCTCAGATGTTGGATAAGTCTTAACTTTTGTATTTCTGCAGCTAAAGTCAGTGGCTTGTGTATTGTTCTTAAGTTCAAGAAGAAAATGCTATATTTAATGCCCTCGTTGGACAAGTAACAGATGAGCACAGTAACACTTGCGTAGTCTTAAACTGCATTTCTATTCCTTGTAATGCAGCTCGGATAAGCACTACGGGCTTCTTTCTATTGACATTTGCATTGGGCTGGGAAGCCAACACTGCCCGCATTCTTTGGACAGAGTGGCTTAAGGAGAGAACTGCACTTGGGTGGACTCACACCTTCTCATCTCCTTCATATAGTTCCCTTCACAAAGCAGCGCTTCCCAGTCTGTCCCAGCATGTGACACATCTTCGTTGCTTCACTTTCTCTTACTACTACTTCAGTGTAGCTTTGGCTTTTCTCGCTGCATTTGGCAAGAGTTTATTTCTACACTTAAGTCGAGTTAAAACAGATTTACTCACAGAATCTTATCTAAATATGATGGTGGAAGTCTGTTGAAAAATAAGCCAGCCAAGTTGCATGTATTAAAAAAAAAAAAAAAATGCTGTCATGACAAATGAGGGGAAAATTTATTTCCCAAGAAACAGCTTTAGAAGGCAATACTGCAAACTTTGTGCTTTGACTGGTGAGAGCACCGTGACTTAGACCTCGCTACTCCTACAAAATAAATGCCAATGTGTGTTTATAGAACCAAAAAAATGTCTGCTGTGGTTATGTTGCGAGATAACTCGAATATTGTAGCTTCATTTAATCCACAGCTTGGGAAGTCTGCAGTGACCAAGTCTGGCTCCAGAAAAGTGGAAATGGTCCCATAATTACCAGTCAGTATTGTTCCAAGATACTGCTCGTCTTTCATTTGCAGCAGTAATTTGATTTGCTTGGGCTCTTGTGGTCCAGAACACATGGAACTGTTCTGATGAAGATCAGAACCGTGGTTTGGTACTGGTTTAAGGAAGGCAGGTACCTTAACACCCAGCTGGCACTTTTTGCAAGTCTGTACTTAGGATCAGTATCTTTTTGAGCGCATCCACATCTTTCTGGGAAAAAAGATTTTGTTTCCTTTCCTGCTTTCTGCATTTCAGGGCATCCTGCCCTTGATCCATTCTTTCAGTGATAAAGATCATTTTTTTATTATTGTGTTCCCAGTTGTCTTAACACCTAAACAAAGGATTTGGATAACTTCTCCAGCTACACAAAAGTCGCAAGGAGATGGGTTAACCAAAGGTCCCCCTTCTTAATTGCAAGCAGTGTAATCTGTAGCTTAACCTGTCATTAATATTATTAGGGATTAGACAAGACGGTCATGGTTATTGTGCTGAAAGTTCTGACACAGCACAGGCTGTAGGGTTTCCTAGAATTTATGTCTGTTCGTGAACACTTGCTTTCCTTGGCCACAGATCTGTTAGTTTTGCTTTGTGTTGCTTTTGAAAATGATTAACTTTCTGTAACGACCCAAACTCTGCTATCATGGGGGCTCTGCAGGCGGCCCCTGGTTGTGTTTGCTAACGTCTGCATTGCAGATCTGAGCACAACTAATGGCTGCAAGGAATGTGACCGCTGTCCTTTGACCGTTTCTACCCGTGCTTTGACATCTTTTGTGTTTCCTCTGTTTGTTCGGCAGCTCATACGAGCTGCTTGAAGTTTCCAGTGCTATCTGACTGCATAGTCTAGTAATTAGATGGTGTAAAGTATTTAAAATATTACACAAATATGTCAAAACGTATTAACAGCACAAGTGCAATTTACTGCAGTTGTAAGTAGGTTTCACAATATGCTGTACTAGAATTCAGCTCTTGTGATTTATCGAACTGCACAAAAGTAAAGATCACCAGGAATGAGGTGATTAGCATCAGACTGTCTTTCTCCACTAAGAATGTATATTACCATGATAATGTACAGAGTGAAGCATATAAATCCCTTCTCACCTAAAATCAGAAGACAGCTGGGAGTAAAATCCAACAAATTAAGTTTTTCCATATTCATTCAGACCTCATCACTCTCTACAACCACCAGAAAGAAGGTGATGATAAGTGGGAATTGGTCTCTGCTCCCAGGTAACAGCAATAGGATGAGAGGTGATGGCCTCCAGTTGCACTGGGGGATATACAGGTTGGGTATTAGGAGAAATTTCTTCTCCAAAGTGTGATGATGTGTTGGTTGGCACAGCTGCCCAGGGAGATGGTGGGGTCACCGTCCCTGGAGGTGTTCAGGAACTGTAGGGATGTGGCACTGAGGGTCAGTGGTATGGTGGGGGTGAGCTGATGGTTGGACTTGGTGATCTTAGTGGTCTTTCCCAACCATAATGACTCTGTCTTGTGGTTCACCATCTAAGGTGGACTTTTTCCATTGTGGTGTTCCCACAGACATGCTTGGTGTGGGACCCCATAGTGGGGACATCATGTGGGCTCCTGGTGCTTAGGGGAGACTTGAGGAACAAACACCTCCAGGATTTGCTCCTGGTGCCCACTTCACTGGCACACTTCCCTGCTTGCTTGCTTCTCCTACAGAGACTTATGTGCTGTTTGCAAACGGGAACGATGCTGTTGCTGCATCCTACACATGCTTTCCTGCTCTGTGCAAGCTCGGGTATTGCTTAAATACACAGTGTAAGCATTGCAGTTTCAAAGATCTAATCTAATAATAGATTGGTCTACATTTGCTGCGTTGCCAGAAAAAGACATATGTTGTCAGGCAGTCGAAGTCAGCAACAGTACTGAAATGCAAATGTGCTGAAACATGAAGAAGGCAGAAATCCAGAAGGATCTATCAGAGGTTTGGCTATTAGGGAACTAAAAATATTTTCTTTGCATTTATGCTTTCCATACATACTTAGAGAAGTACTGTTTGCCTGATGTCTCAACGTGGTTAAAGGGCATTTCCTTTCCTTTCTTGGCTTTGGTGTGAGAGTAAGAGTTGGTGTTGACATTCAGCTTTTCTAGAGCTGGTGTAAGAGGAAGGAGATGGTTGGAAGAGTTTGAATGGGAGAGGAGCAATGGCACAAGTAAGTAGTATGGCACAAGAGAAGAAATACGGTATTGGGTTCCTTCTGGCAGTGATGCTTTGAGGCAGTGGGCACAGGTCTCTACACGGCCTATGCGGGGACACAGGGTTATAGGGTGAGGACGTGGGCTTTGGTTGCATGCAGTAATAACTTTCTGTGCCATATTTTATCACGCAGTGTTTGCAATTCCATTTTTAGCTTTTCCCTGGGGAAGAAAAAAAATGCCGAATTGGTTTGAACAAAGTGAATGTATAGCCCAAGAACTGATGGTCTTTTGTGGGCTGCTGGAAAGGCTGTGCTTTTAAATTCACAGCTCTCCGTGCTGCTGACCTTTTTGCAGGATTGCTGTGAGGTGGGGATTGGGCTTGGCACTGGTGTATGAAGATGTGAGGTTTTGACACACTTTCTGAGCCAGCAATTACGGGATTTCATCTGTACATATCCCTTAAATATCATCATTTTTAGATGTGCACTACGAAAATGGCATCTGTCAATGCTAATACTTTTTCTGCTGGGTCAGTGTGTGCACACAGACATGTATTACCGTTCTGGAACAGAATTGCTTTATAAATATCATTGCAGATCAGAGAAAGGTAGTTTGGGGATTTGAGGGCTTCATTTTGTTTTTCAATATTAATGTTTCTTCCTAGCTCTCCCCTGGTCAGCATGCATGTGGCTAGGTGGGCTGGTATTGCAAATAATTTCATTTCAGCGATGTGCCCAGGGAATTCACCCCCTAAATAATCAATGCTGATCTCTCCAGGGAGCCACCTGGAGCAGAATCCCAGGAATCCCTGCCGCCCAGATCGCCTGTCACAGGTTGCATCCTTGTGCAGTTAAGCAGTAAGAATTAAAAAAAAAAAAAGGGCTACCACTGCTTTCTGCTTCTCTTGGCACAATTCCTGGAGCGAGTTGAGTTAGTAAATGTGGCTGTCACAGTAGCTATTACCAATGACACAAAATAATTAAGTTGTGGTTTCTGTTGTGGTGGGGCCGCTGCTGTATTTTATAGTGATACATCTGTGCTAGGAGGGAGGATGTCATGCTTGATTGTCATGACGGATGCTTGTAAGGAAGCAGGATGAGTCTGTAAAGGCAGGTTGTGCAATGCGTCCATTGACGTGGCACCCTGCGGGCTGCATGCAGGTCACTGATGGAGCTGTGTGGTGTTTCTCCTCGTTTCCCCAATGAGGTGATAGAGAGGGTGGCAGCCCTCTCATTTCTCTCCCTCTTGTTTTTGGAGAGGGAATCTTTTTTCAAGCAGACGCTGCTGTGCGTACTTTGGTGCATGTCAGGAAGAAAATTCCTTCAGCTGTCTGTGATGTTACACCTTAAGGCTGAGGGGTTTTTTGTGTCTGCAGTGGAAGAATCTCATGTCACATTTGTTTTGTATCTGGTGGTAAGGGTGACACTGTATGCAGCACTGAAGGAGATGGAGAGGCTGTGATGCGTGTGGTCTGGGTATTAGAAGATGAGCACAGAGCAGGGACAGCAGGATATTAAGGCATTGCACCTTAGTCTCGGGTTGGGTATTATGGAAAAACTTCTCTAGAAGAGTGGTGATGCATTGGCACAGCTGCCTGGAGAGGTGTTGAGGTCACCATCCCTGGAGGTGTTCAAGAACCATGGAGATGTGGCACTGAGGGATGTGGTTAATGGGCAGTATTAGTGGTAGGTGGATGGTTGGGCAAGCTTATCTTAGAGGTCTTTTCCAACTTTAATGATTCTATGCTCTTGTGCTTGGTGGCTTGCTGCCATTTTTCTCTTCACCTTGAGCTCCCCTGGGAACAGAGGCTTCCCTCTGAAGGAAGGGACAGGGACCAAATTGGGAGTCAAGGTGATTTGGCTGAGAGATCTGACTCCAAACCTCGGTGTGTCAGGAGGCTTCGGGGACAAACAGGGAAGGTGCATGTGTGACCCATGGGGAGGCTTTTGAAGGCGTTGGAGCGAGCAGGCGGTGAGCAAAAAGCCTTTTTGTGTAACACAGCAGCTCCTGGGCTGTGACAGAACGCCTTAAGGGATGTGGTGATTAAGAAAAGTAACTAATAACTAAATCATAAAAATAATAAGTGTTTTACCAGCTCCGTTGTGCATAGGCAAGCAGCAGGGAATGTGGGTCACGCAGCGTGAACAGCTGAGCCAGGAATAAAATCTGTGTCTGTGAATGCCTTGGGCTGCTCTGTGCAGCCAGCCCATGGCTCTTTCCCCTGCACTACCTATTTTAAATGGAAGACCAAGCTCTGCTCACCTTGGTACCTAATCACATTCCGCTGTTTGCCTTTGCCAGGTGCAAGTTCTTCAGCCTCACCGAAACCCCCGAGGACTACACCATCATTGTGGATGAAGAGGGCTTCCTAGGTGAGTGCCAACGTGTGCCTCTTCAGCATCCAGCCTGGGGCTGGAGGAGGAAAATGTCATTTCTTGCTGAGATCGTAAGGTAAAGTGTTTGTAAAACAGGGCTGTTTGTCAGTGCTGGTGGTACAGCTATGAAAGGTGCTTTGATCACTTAAGCACGCTGTCTGTGCTGCTGAGCTATACAAGGTGTCTCGCACACAGAATATGAATGTATTTTAATTCCAAGAGAAGAATACAC
Organism: Meleagris gallopavo; assembly: GCF_905368555.1. Taxonomy (NCBI): domain Eukaryota; kingdom Metazoa; phylum Chordata; class Aves; order Galliformes; family Phasianidae; genus Meleagris; species Meleagris gallopavo. The sequence continues at coordinate 2,555,267 of NC_139424.1, forward strand.
GCAAATCTCAATGAGCAGCCTAAAGATATTTGAAAAAGCAAAGCTATCTGTTATTATCTTGTTAAAATTGTGTTTTGTGCCCAAACCTCTACGAGCACACCGCATCTCACGTCTCCAGCTCGTTCCTCCACTCTACCTTTATAAGGAGCTCTTGAGGATGAGCGCTTTACATCATCCCCACGCCCTCCCAGCTCCAGGGAGTTGTGGATCAGCTCCTTTGGTTCATCACTGAAAGCTGTGACTTCTCCCTGTTCTCACCCACCTCTCCCCAACTCAACGTACCATCGTTGCCATGGGGTGAAGGTCATGATCAGTGAACCATGGTGAAGGACGTGACTTATGTCACTGGTGGAGTTGGTCGGTTAGGTGTCAAGGAAGGTGGTTGGTGTGTGCTTGGTGCTGCAAGCAAGTGCTGATGGAGAGAATAGTTTGGCTTTGCAAATGGAAATAGTTTCTAATACCATTTGTTGTGTGGGGAGGTTTTGTTTGTAGCAGCGTTGTTGAGATGGTGGAATGAGGAAGTGTGCAATTATTATTATTTGTGTTCAATGGCTGCTTTCTGTGGTTGGGATTCAAAGTCTACACATATTATCGGTTTGGAGAAAATTCATTAAAATATGAAAGAGGAGGATTTCATTCCTGGATGGGAATTAACTGTCAATAGCTGCTTGTGACACTGTAACATTCAATGGTTTTGTCATATCCAGATCCTGAGAAGAAGATGAGAAACTATTTAGTACAAAGTCAAAGTTTTATAATCAGTGTCACTGCTGAATTATTCCGCTTTCTGTTTCAGGAATACTCATAAACATAGAATAAATGACTGCATTTTGGAATACAATAATGGTGGATTGAACATTTTCCTAAAATAATCACTATGTTGACAATAGGTGAATGGATCTTTACAGATATTGCTGTGAATTGGGAGTAGTAGGGTTTGCTTGTAAGTCATAGTGCTGTGAGTTGGGAGTAGTAGGGTTTGCTTGGAAGTCACATGTCCTGACTTTGTTCCCAAAAGAGGGGGTGAGTTATGATCCTCCTGCCTGCATCTCTCTTGTTTTGCTTGTTCAGGTGCCATATGCATGAACCTTTTATTGCTGCTATTGATAGTATTGGCCTTTCTATTACGGGTGGCAGCTGGGGGAAATCAATTCAAATCTGGTTTCCCCATTATAACAGGACACAAAGCGTTCCTCTAAGAGCTTGATAATAACAGAGAATTCACCAAAGAGGAAAGGTTGTTTGTTTTTCTTTTTTCTAAGTACAGCACTATGTGGCAGAGCTTCTTTTCCCAGTTAATACAAAGTAGATTCCTCAATTTGGTCACTGGTGGCAAGCCTGGATGGCTAGCAGCCCTGCACAGCCTTTGCCATTACCAGTCCATGCTGTTATTTATCTCTCTGGAAACGATTCTGTCTTGAAACAAAGGTAATCCCAGCAGCAATTTGCTCATCAGCAGTGAGGTTGTGTTGCTCTGTGTGTCATCGGTTGTGCTTAGAGCAAATCCTGGGGCCAGGATGCCATGTCCTTGTGGGGCTGTGTGTCCTGCTGCTGCCCTGGGTTGTCTTTGGGAAGCAGACAGTGCTGTCGTACTTCAGAGCAGCCGTCCTCTCTGCTTGGACCCATCTGACTTTGTTACCTTGGCTGTCATATGCACATGAATTTACTGCTGATGCTTAGAGTACCCTCGGAGCTTCCGTTGGGCTGTGGTTTTGGCAACGTGTCGCATCCCTTTGGTCAGATGTGCAGCATGCAGATGGGGTGTTAAAGCAGAGCTTTGCAGGAGCAAAGATCATCTTCCAGGCAGTGCAAGGAAGGAGGGAGTGCACTAAGGCCAGTGAGCCACGTGCAGGACCCAGCACAGCCAGCAGTGTCACAGGACAGCAGCTTCATCGCCTTCTCTTTGCTGGGAAGTGTTGATGTGATGGCAAGACTTGGATTGTCTGCACCCTTCTAACTCTCCTTAACAGCCCCATTCCCATAGGGCCTGTGACCAGCCCAAAATTTTTCAGAACTGTCACCACCACGTTCAAAGCTTCTTTCTCAGGGTCAGCCCTGCTGGGATCCCTGCTGTTGCTCCGTCCCCGTTTCTCATTTCCACGTGCTGCAGTGTTTCACCATCCAGAGGAAATCAGAACCTTTCTCTCTCAGGCACCTCTATGAATTTTTGCAGTGGCAGCAGCAAGAGGATTGCCCTGCTAGCCAGTACCTGCCAGGTTGGCCAGGCCCCTTGTCCTACATAGCACAAACAATACTGGAGGGAGAAGAAAGCTGAGGAAATGCTGGCAATTCCAGCAATCCTTGAGGTTAACACTTCAAACACACTGATGTGCAGTAATCATTCTTAACTGTTTTGTCAAAAAATAATCCTCAGGCTTGTTTCCCTGCAAGAAACGAGTGAGTTGGGCTGGCAACCGAGTCATTATTTCTCCTTCTCAGAAAACATCCGTAGCACAAAGCCATAACCTGCTTAAGCATTCCTTGCTCTGGAAGGGAACGGCCACAGCCTAATTCTTTGCTTTAATTCCTTGGCACTGAGGTGGGGGATTAGATCTCCACAGAACTTCGTTTGTTCCAGTGGCCATTTCTTGGACTTCGACCTGCTAATGGGGGGGAATTCTAGGCAGCAAAATTACCCTGGGACGGTGCATAGAAGTGTCCTTTTCTGGCTGGTGCTGGGATGGATTGGCAGAAGGGTTTTGTGTGGGTCCTCCTGTGTGAGGGCAGTGGTCTCAGTGACCAGGTGCTTGCACAGATGTGATTTTGGGGGGCAGATGGGGTAGCAGCATTGTTCCAGTGATATTCCCAGCAGCAATCTTATTGCATCTTCTGTATCTATACCCACAGGACCTTTTATTGCAGGGAATGGGGCAGTTTGGGTACTTTGTTTTTCTCATCTTTTTTTCTGATGCTGGTTTCTTCAAATTGTTTGTTTGTTAGCAGTTCTGCTTATCCTTTTTTTTTCCTCTTGGAAATGCACTACTAAGTTTAGTGATAGTTCTGATTTGGCAGTGCCATTCATCTAGCTTCTCCTTTTACATAATGTCTCTGACTGTAGAGCACAGTGTGGAAAGGAAGAACTAACATTCTTCCAGAGCTGCCTTCAGGACTACAACACAAATGAAGGAACAACCCACTAAGGGTAGCCTGTATAGTCATATGAAGATGAGAGTGTCTGTGGGTTACTCTCAGATATTTCTTTGTTGCATCTCTTGCATTTGCTTGAAACAAAGCTGGACAGTTGGAAAGGACCTTCATAGAGTCACCACCTCTGGGACCTAAGGGAGAAGGAGTTCCTCTGTTGTACCACGTTTGGGGCATGATAGTCACTTTACATCTAGAAGGCAGCAAGCTCTGCTTTCTCAGTTTCTGCTCCATTTATGATGGTCCATTTTTAAGACCCCTGGAAAGGCAGTGGCTGGAGTCTGAATGCTTCCTGGGAGCACACACAGCCTGTTGCTGCACTGACTGAGCATGACCTTGGTCTCCCCATATCCCTATGATGGAGTTCATCTGCAAAGAGGAGGTAACAGTCCTTCCTTTAACCTTCCTGGGCTGCCTCAAATGGACAGCAGTTTCCTTAAGGCCAGAAGTCCATGTATTTACACAGCATCTAGAATGAAGAGGTTCCTAATCTCAGTGCAGACCTCACAGTAAATTGCCCAGTACATTAAGAATAATTGAACTATTTGGGAAAAAAAAAAAAAAAACTCGACTAGCTGAAGTGGCCGAGAGATTTTGTCAGAATTCATAAAATGTTTACCTCGTTCCAATAAAAAGAAAAGATGAAAAGGAGAAAAGCCCTCCTGCTGGCAGCGCTGTGTTTTGATAACCATCATCCTGAGACAACCTGTTCCCTGTCTGACCTTGGATTCAGGACCATCATATACTTTAATACTGCATTTTGTTCCCTTTTTCAATAACATCAAAATGGTAAATTGCTTTCAGCATTTTCTCTCTCATCCTGTATATAAAATGGGCAAGAAATCAGCTTATAAATAAGTGCAAGCACAGAACCCATCTAGCTGGGAGCAATCTGTAACTTTATTTAAAGGTAGTGGGGGAAGCAAGCCATTAGATGCATCTGTTTGGTTTGTTTAATATTTCTCCTATAACTGTTTTTCCTTTAATTTTTTTACTGCCCAGTGACTGGGCCTTTGTATCTCAGGCATGATGGCTTAATTTGCCTGCTGACATTTATAGCACTGAATTCCTTCCCCTGGCCCGCCAGGAGAGCTGGCTGGTTGCTAGGCAGAAGATGTTTTTCTCTATTAAACACGTGCACAGTCGCTCTCTTTAGGATCTCTGTATTGGCCAGACTATACTCTGTGGTGTTCAGGTTGTTTGGTGTTTTTTATGTAACGTGGTATTAATGACCTAAATACAAATTAAAAACACGGGGACTTGACTGGCTAATGAGAAATACGTGCTTGGTTGGGAAGGTTTTTACTGCAGTGCTGATGCAAATCAATATGCATGTTAGGGGGCTGTGATTATGTGGGATTTCTGCCTTCTCCTGAGAGGCAGTGAGGTTTGGTATTACAGTTTTTGGGGGAAGGGAAGGAAGGATAAGAAGCGTGTCATATTCCAAGGCCTGGTTTGTGTCACTAGGTAGAGGAACATCAGTGTGCACACACGAGTGGGTTTGCACACACTATTCCTTGTGCTAACCTGCCACATAGAGACTTTTGGTCCAGTTTCTCTGCTTGTTCCTATTTAAAGAAATACTACAAGCATAATAAAGATTTTTCACCACTTCTTCCTGCAGATGGGTGTGTATCAGTATCTGTTTTTGTTTCACAGCCTGTGGTGAGAAAGCCCAGACATCTCTTCTTGTACCATGATTTCTTTCTTCAAATTTATTCCATCTTGGCTGCTTCCTAACGCTTTCCAAAGCCTGAGACAGATGAGCAGATAGATACCTGTGGCTTGCCCTCATCAGCCCACTCTGGTGAATGTATGGCCTTAAGAATGCTCTTCTGTCTGAAACAGTTTAGGTTGGTATCTAAAATCAAGACAGAGCTCAAAAAAGAAGTAGCAGCCCTGCTTATTTGTTTCCACTAGAGAGCATTTGGGCATTTGCTTGCTGTTGCACGGGTGAATCTTTTAGTTATTATTCAGTTATTTTTTAGGCAGGACTTGAGGGTTGCTTTGCCTGTATCTGAGCAACCTTCCCAAGAGGGATTGGTAATAGAGCAGCTTTCTGTCAGCCCTGGTATCAGATCTCCAGAGCTATTGATGGATCAGAAGTTGCTCTGATAATCTAGGTGCAACGTGTCTACTTGTTTTGTTTTTTCTGTTACTGGAATCAATTGAATTCTTTGTTTCTTACCTGGGAATGCAGAGGCTGCTGTGCAGGTTTGACTCCAAGCTAACAGGTCTTTTTTGAGGGGGATGGGAGGAGGCTTGATGCCTTGAGCTAGTTGTTGTGGAATTAAAGCAGATAAAGAGGAGATGTTGGCTCCTTAGCCAGCCACGATTTTCAGGATGTTGGCCTGGTGATCATCAGATATCTGCAGGATTCATGGAAGGGTTGTGTGGGGAAACAAGCCTTTCTCATTTGCTGTTGCAGTCACAGGAAGAGGGGACAGGGAGCTGAAGCTCCCAGCTCTGCTGCAGGCTTTTCCCCCTGACTTTGGATAAATCTCTCATTGTGTCTCAGTTTCCTCATCTGAAACATAGGAATAATCCTATTAAATCACCTCAGAACAGGCCTTATACAGATTAATTAGTAAATGTGTACAAATGCTTCTATAATGTAACAGGCAGAGGCTATGATAAATAACAACTAAGGTAGCTTCTGTCCCAAAGGATTCACAGAACTTTTTACAACGGGTACGCTTGCAGACCTGCTGAATAAATCATCCCTCCAGTGGAACAGATTGGAGATTGCAGTCAAAAAATCACCCTTTTATGGAAAAGAAAAAAAGAAGAAAAAAGAAAAATTACATAATCTTTTTAAAATCTCATATCTTAGTATTTAATCTTGCTTGGGATTAAGTCACATAGCCTCAAGCTTACAGTCATACAACTGTTAGGAATGTAGTGGCTCCATCTTCAAGCCTTGTTTGAAATGTAATTATTTGCATTGCTCTGTCAGCCCTGTGAAATATCGCCTGAAATGCAATTTAAAAAATGCAGAAAAAAGGAATTCCTTATGCTGTTTTCTTTGAAAATAGTGAAAGAATTGAAAACATGAGCCCAACTGCATTGGTTGCCCTTTTTTCATCTTTTCTTTGTGTTTTTGGTTTCTCAGCAGCACCTGCTGCATGCTTCCCTCGACAGCAGTGCCCTGAGCCGCCGGCCCTGGCTCTTATGAGCAGAGCTTTGCCAAGGTATTTTGAAACACAGGGAAAATTCTGTCAGGAAATGGAAAATGTGCTGATTCTGCGATTTCTGCAGTTCCCTGATTGTCAGAGCCCTTGGTGCTTTCAGCCTGTAGGCCCTGAACGTCACTGGGGAGAACAGGGCCTTGTGAAGCCGCTGTGCAGGCCATGAGCAGTGCATGGGAGCAAACTGACCTCGAGAAGAGCCAAGCTCTTGGTCATGGCTCAGAGAGGGCCCGTATCTGCACTCTGATCACATTTGGAGCCAGACTTTGTTTTCCTTTGCTATGTCAGAGGCGTGGGTTGATGGTTGGACTAGATCTTAGAGGTCTTTCCAACCTTTATGATTCTGTGGCTCACTGGAGAAAAAGACCAAACTCTGCTTCTTTCTCCCTTCTCACAAGCAGGTTCCAGCTCCCCGAGCTGGGATCGGGTTTTTCCAGGTTTGTTCATTACTAGCAGTGCGTTATCCCATGAATAGGAAGGAAGAGAGCAGCCTGGTTTCCTGCAAGCAGACCAGAGCCCAACCTGGGTCTGCCTTCCCAACTTGGCTGTCTACTGAGAGTGAACACAGTGATTATTTTTGGAATCCACCTTGCCATGTTTTTAGCCAAGCATAATAATGATACTTTGTTTTTGGATTGCATTCATACTTCCTGTCTTATGATATACCCCTGTTCAATAAGAAGTCGCTTTTTTTCTTCTATGTACGAATAACCCAGTAAACAAAGGAGATTGAATACACATTTTTGTAGGACGGTTCAGTTTTTGCCTCAACTACAAGCCCATGTTTCCAGACTTTCAAAACGGGACATTATTTACCACTGCATTCCAGATATTTGAGTCCCTCTTCTGAGACGCGAGTGTGAAAATAGGATTTTCTGGATGAACCTCCCAGCAGTCTGTAGGTCTGATGCTATCAGTCGGAGCTGTTGATGTAGGGAGCTGGGAAGGGAGGGAACCGTAAACATATTTTCCAAATGGACATTTCTGTAGGTTTCACATGCTAATGCCAGTCCTGTTGGAAATACACTTCTTTGTGTTTAATTTTTAAAAAGTCACTGTAAAAGTGTAACCAGCTTAGATTTTAGATTTCTGTCAAAGTTTGAGGTTGCGAGGATTGCAAGAGGAGAAATGAATGGAAAAAAGCCGGGTTTTTTGTCTGAGCGTTTCCTTTTATCAGCCCTTGATTGCTCTCTTAGTGAGCACTTGTACTGAAGGTCTTTCCTCAGGAGGTGCTGATTATTTAAGTGGAGGGAAGGCAGTGCCTGTGCATACATATGGATTCGTAAGTTCCCCATTTCTGAATGCCTACACATCAGCCACTCAAGAAGGACTGAGATCATGTTATTCTGTGGCTTGATAGAAAAGGATAGCTGTGTGCCCCAGTTAGATGTTTAGTCCCTTGGAAAGCAGAGGAGCTATTTGTCAGAGTCAGGATTTCAGAGCTGGGCTATGTGTTTGTACAGCTTCATTTAATTCCAACTTACCCTTGGGTTATTTAATTTCCTGACAGCTGCAAAAACAGTGTTCTCAGATAACAATGGCCTCTAATTAGGCAATGCGCCTAAAATGGTAGAATGTTTTATTTGACCATGGCACTAATATTTTGCATGCAGCTTACACATGAGAAAGTTGAGCAAGTTGCATTTCCAGCTTCCCTTGGCAGAAGCATTTCTATCTTGTGATACTCGGTGCATAATGCTAAAGGCATGCCCGCTCTTCTTCTGCCCCTGCGGTTAAAACACTTCTCATCTTTTTGAACTGCGTCATCAGTAAGTCTGTCTTTCAGCTGTAACCACCTTCCAGAAATATGTTTTATCATCAGGACTTGCACAGCTGAGGATGCAGAGCAAGCAGGCAGCAAGAGAATATATGACATTTACCTGCAATTGAAGGGTGTTGCTTCTTGGGGGTTATGTTACCGCACAGAGGAGCCCACATGTTGCTTTTATGGCTGATGCACTTGGTATACCACCAGGCAGGGATGGAAATAAACATGCAAGTCAACTGTTCTTCCAGATCTATTCCGTTTGGAAAAGGTGTTAGTGTCAGGTTATGTTAATTAGATCTTGACTCATGATGTGTGCTTACAGACACTTTATGTGCTGGGCTGTAGGAATCGATGATTTCTGAGTTCCCTCCTGTGACACTGATTGTTCAGGAATCTTTCCCCTCTTCTAGCTCTTAAGCTTCTCTTGAAGTCTTGAATCCAAAAGAAAATGGGTATATTTATAAATACACACACACATATATATATATATATATATTATTTTTTTTTGCTACTTTACTCTCTATTCTAATCCACTGCCAGAACTCACAGTTCTGACAAATTCCTGTACCAAGTCCTCACCACTGCAGTTATTTAAGCTCTTAACTTTAAGTGCCATTTAAATAACCTTGACACAAAATTGCATTTCCTGATGTATTGGGTGCCTATTTAAAAGTCGTGCAGCCCTAATCAGCTGATTGCTAATCTACAGTCAGCGTGTTCAGTTGAGCAGTCTTACATGCACACCCTCTACCACGGACTGGAGGGCTCTGTTGAAGGTTTCTGGTATGAATTCTGTACATCCATTTCCTTGTTGGTGACTGATGTCCTGCTCAGGCACAGTACTGTGATGAAGGAGACATTGCTGCATCAACCACAGTGGATAATAACAGTGAAAATTTCTTGTCTATGTTAATCTAAATTTATCCAGTTCTGTTGAGGCATTGGTATATCTGAGAAAAATGGGGCCTGGTAATATTTTTTATTAGCAGAAAAAAAAATCCTGAAGTATGAATCACAATATAGCCGGATTCATTGTATTATGTACAGGTGTATATGTCTGTCAGAATTGCAGCATTTTTTAGATCCAAACCTGACTCCAGCAACCTCATTTAGTTTTAAGAAGTGATTGACAGCAGCCAGCTTCCTCCAGAGAGTCATAAAAAACAGGTTGTTTTCCATTTTCTACCATAATCCCTCTCCTAGCTCTTTACATTCCATCTAGGCAAAAAGGAGTAGACATCCCCAGTTTTCTTTGCATTAATTTTGTTCATTTGCTGCGATCTCCATCACTGTATTCTACTGAAATGTTTTCCTCTTTATTTTACAAGGCTTACTGCTCCCTTTTTCAGTTCTGCTTCCCCATCTATTGCATTTCTGAAGCTGGAACAAACCCCATCTCCACAGTCACGGTCTGCATTTACTTTCAGTTGGTTTTGGAGCACGTGAAATTGGAAAATTCCATGACATGAGAGGTGATGTTCTGACTGTTTGGCTCCTACACCCTTGAAGGGTCCTCAGCAACCTGATTTCTTCCTTGCTTGTTGCTGAGCAGATTGTAAGCACTAAATAAATGGCATTCTCCAGAGTCATGCTGGAGTAGCTGTGTATGCAAGGTATTCATTCATTCACACTTGTTTTTCTCTTCTGCTTCTCTGGGCTTGGGAAAGGTATTTATTTACTGAATCCCTTTGTGCTGAACTTGTGTAATGAAGAGTTGCCAATGTCTATTATGGCTGTATGTATGTATGTGAGCATAGCTATATTTGTGTATTTACACGTGTATATTTCTTCAGGGATGAAGAAGGGGATTAAGCGAAAGCATTTTAAGCTGTTCTTCTCCAGCAATCTCTCCTTAAACTGCAGCTCAAAACTGCAAAGTGTATTGGAATTTCAAACTTTGATCGATGTACTGAGAGCATCTGCCAGGATTTAGCAATCCAAGATCAAGCTTAAGTTTTTCCTGTGTTAGTGAATTGGATGGCTCACGTGAGACACCAACGTTTGTAGCTGAGAACAGTCCGATGGAGCAGGGTATCCAGGAGCTTGGTGGTGGCTTGTGTCCTGGCCTCGGATAGCAGGTATAAGCTGTGTGAATTGCAGGTGTTGTTTATTTACTTGTTTTTAAAGTTAGTCCCGAGCCTCGGGAGATGTGGGATGAGTATTTCTGTGGGTTATGGTATGGATCACCCCCTGGTGGATTTCTATTTTGGCATTTCAACCAACAAAAAAGCAGCCTCTCAAACAAGCTCTCTGCTGTTTGCATCAGGCAGCAGTGCCTGCTCTGGAGGATGTTTACCATGTTTCTTTATGCTCTAAACAGAGATCATTTTCCCCCCAGACAAATTCATTTTTAGAATTTGTGTAAACAAATTCTTGACCTAGATGAATATTCCAGCGTGCCACAATGTGCCTGGTTTAGCAGCTTGCATGTACCTTTACAAGGAAATGTATGTGTGTCCAAGGACCGAGGACAATCCATGCCAGCTTCTCAGATTGCCTCCCAGTCGGATGAAAGGAAACCACTAACTGAAACCAGTCTGCTGTCAGAAGTACAACCTGTGTCTCATAAACATGAAGTTCAAAGCAGCTGCAGAGCATGCTTCTCCAGCCCCAACAGAAAGCACTGTAGAGAAACAGAGATTTGATAGCGGTGCTCTTTGTGCAGCGGTGGCTGCATCTTTAAGACATGTGCACCTGCTTAATGTTCAGCATATTCTGCCACTGGGGCTCAGGGGCTCATTCATGTGCTGAAGCTGAGGTTGACTTAAGTATCCAGTACATCAGGACCCCTCACAGAATCATTAAGGCTGCAAAAGACTGCTGAGATCATTTAGTCCAACCCTCAACCCATAACCACAGTGCCCACTAAGCCATGTGCAGTCCTATAGAAATGTACAGCTTTGGAGGGAGGGTGGGGAGCTGGAGCAGGCTGGCTCTTCACAGTGAGAAAGAGGAGGCATCAGCAAGGGTTGTACTCATGTGAAAGCCTCATTCCCTGTGTCCAGTTTGGGTTATGTGACCAGGAGAGCTGACGGTCTGTTGGCACAACTGGATTTTGAGCAAGGTGCATTACTACTGCAGCACTGGTGCTGGAATGCTTGCAGGGCTCTGGCAGCTCAGGTTGTGCTTGTTGGCAGCCCTAATTCCTTCCCCATCTGCTTTAAAAATTTAAATGTTTCTGGAGGGAAATCTAGTATGAGAAAAAAAAAAAAGGATCCTATTCTATCGAGATTCCTGTGGTTGAGTTTGGCGTGTTTTTGATGAGTTATTCTAGGTGGGGATGCTGCTGTTGTCAGTTTTGATTAGTTGAGCTGCTGACATGGGGTGCAGCTTCCTCATTTGAAAATGGAAAGATGATGCTTGAAAAGCATTCGGTGGAAAATGGGGAAAAGAAGAATGAGACACTGCTTTGCATTCACTGCTCTTCCTGTTTTTGAATTTTTCTTATTTTTTCTTTTTCCTAGTGGACTAAGTCTCCTTAGCCTTTCCTACAACACAAATAATAACAGTATTGTGGTCCAGGAAGCAAAAAGCTGGAAGTTTTTCCAAGCAGCCATTGCAGCTAGAACATTCCGGGTGGCAAGGAAACATGAGATACCTGATTTTGCAAGATGAGCACTCAGCAAGGAGGATTAATGGGAAGAATTTCCCATGCAGAAAAGTTCTGGTTAAATGGGCAAACTGTTCATGATGGAGCTGTGGGTGACCCTGTTGGTTGCAGGGAACTTGGCCTAGACAGCCTTTAAGGGTCCCTTCTAACTCAAACGATTCTGTGTTAATGAGCAAACCATCTCTGCTGCTGGATGGCATCAATACATTTAATTTCTACAGGAGATAGCAATTCCATAACCTATTGCTTTTTTTTCTCCCAGCTTCCTTCTTCAATTCTTGAACAGCCAGGCTCCCAAGAGGAACTTATGGATCAGAGAGTAAAGATGGATTTGGCCTTTTTGCATTGAGGTGAAGCAGTGCAGGAGTTGCAGGAGTGGGGAGCACTTGATAAAGAGAAGGCCCTTGTACTCAGAAATGCCAGAGAGAAATTGTGTGGAAAATTCTTTCAACTAATGGTCTGAAAAATATTCTGCAAAGGCTATTTTCTACCCTTACTTCTAATTACATCTTAAACATTAATAGCCTGAGTGACTGGAGGATCACACACACTAATGTCACAGTTCACTTGGAGCAATTTGTTTTGTAAGATAATGAACTGTGTCAGCAAAAGTTGAAAACTTATTCTAGGTGGAGCTGGTAGTATTGCTTCGTGTTAACTGTGCTCAGTGCTTCCCATGGAAATGCTCTCAGCCTTTGGCCTGATTTCTCTGCTAGATTTGGTAACCTGTCCATGCAAGGGGACCTAATTGTCTGTGCTGGGGCTGTTGGGGAGGGCAAAAGGAAGCAAAGCTGGGTCTGTGAGCAAGGAGAATGGGAGAGCAGAGAGGTCCTGGAGGGGAAATGGAGTGGGAAGAAGGGAGAGAAGAGGAGCAGGCTGATGGCATTGGGTTTGTGGATGAGCAGAGCCTGCCAGATCCTAGGCTGTCATGTCATTCTGGAGTAAACTGTCCATACAAACAGGTGATGACCAGCAAGAAAAAGGATCATCCTTTTCACTGAGGGCACATTCACAAGGAACTTTGTAAATGTGAATAAGTAAGTGATGATGAATGCAGTGTTCAGCATTTCTAGACATTGCTTTTACCTGCACAAAGGGCCTTCTCTGCTGTGGCCGCTCAGCATTTAGGGTTTTCTTTCATCTTTGTGATCAGTTGGGATTCTTGGGACTGGAGAACCATCTGTGACCAGGTCTGCTTCAGGAGTCCAGAGTTGTTTACCCTAAGGAAGAGGTCATGTGAATCTATCGCAGACACAACAGCTTTGTTCCGCAGGGCACTTTGCTTCTATGCCCTCTTTCATACCAAGCCATCCCATGGCATCCCACAACAACAACAGGATGCAAAGAGCTGGAAAAGTTAGCTTGTCTTTTGATTTGTGTTATGTTTTCAGGAGCTAAGATTGGTGGCACTTCACACAGAGCAGGGTAGCACGTTGGTAGCTCTGTGCCCATCTCCAGCCATTGACGTGCCCAGCTCAGCCATGGAACCAAGTGTTCAGACTGCAGTGCTTGTAAAGCCCGTATCTGGGAGTCAGGCAGTTCTGTGTTTATACAAGGATGCCTGTTTTATTTCTTTGTGCTGAGCTTCTGCTAAGTCCTATCATGGGACTTTAGCTTTTGATTCCTTGCAATGCACAGAAATGTTCCACTTTGCACCTCTCCAAGTACATCTGTAGAAATGAATTGAAGCTGTTCTAGTCTGTCCTTACCTCCTTCCTCCCCTAACGTTGCTGCTCACTCCTTGCTCAGCACTCATCTGCAGGTCTCTTGCACCCTTTAAGTGCTTATTGCTCTCATGGAGTTCAGATGATCACTGTTTACCCATTTCCTTTCATGCAGACCAATCTGAAAACCCCTTAACTGGCATTATTTTCCAGTGCCTCCTATTTTTCTCCCTCTTGTTAAACATTTGCTTTTCTGTTGATGACGATCTGCAGTAATTGCAAATAATCTCTCGTAGCATCTCAGGAGAGAGTAAACACTTTGTGGAGGGAGTTGGGTTTTTTGTAAGTAGTCTTTTTTTTTTTTTTTTTTTCCTCCCTTATTTGAATAGAAAGCAACATTTCACTAATTTTTTAAAACTTTAAAGCTTAATTTTAGTTTGTTGCTATGTTGTTGTAGCATTCCAGGCTTTCCTGGCCCAGCTCATGCAGGCACACCTAGAGCTCAGGGGATATCAATGTGTCTGAGAGATGCTCCCAGTGGTTTGTATCAGTGCTGTGGCAATGCACTTAATCCATGCACTATTAAAGACCCTACAGAATATCAATATAGTTGGTTTCAAAGGATGCATTACGTTGAGATAATTCCACTGGGAATGGTGTGGAAATAAAAGGTATTGCCACAGACTGGCTGCATTATGCCTGAAGATCATAGAATCATAGAGGTTGGGAAGACCAGTGAGATCATGCAGTCCAGCCATCAGCCCATGACTGTGACTGCTGTAGGTCGTGTCGTCCACCACCCCACTGGGCACCCTTGCTTTTCTGTTGTGCTTATTGCAGATGTATGCACTCTCATCACCAAACAGGGACAGAGTAGCATTTCACGTGACATAAATGTAGGAAGTGGTGGGCCCATGCTCTGTACTTTTGGACTTATAAACAAGCACTAGGAGATGGCATAATGTCCTGAATTAGAGGGGGAGAGCTGAGATACAGAAAGATGCTCTGCAAGGAAGTCTGTAGGGTCAGGTCCTAGCACCCAGGACTGGTGTTCTGGGCCCTAAATGACCCTGTCTTTAGGAGAGCTGGTTTAAAAGCACATGTCAATGGAGCAGAGCTCACAGACCACTGTGGCTGAGTGCCCACAGCTGATCACTGGGCTTTTCACAGGGAGGTCTTTCAGAGCGTCTGCTTGATTAATGGTTCCTGTTTTGCAGATCTGAAGTTTTTCATTGTATTCTTAAAGGTACAACATCTCATTGATAAGAGATAAATATATTTTAATTCTGACTTAAATACAGTGAGGCAATTCCTCCACCTGGCAACAGCACATGTGCAGGGATTTGTGTTTGGGTGTGCAGCTGAGTAGTTGGCATTTGCCCTCCGGCTGTTTGCACCTCCACTAAAAGTAAGAAACCAAGGAGCTCTGAAACACAGTTGGGCTGAACCTCTGTGCCTCAAGGTTCCGAGGGGTAACTGCTGCTCTGGAATCATAGAATCACCAAGGTTGGAAGTGACCTCTGAGATCACCCAGTCCAACCACCCTTCTAGCACCAGTATTTCCCCACTATGCCATGTCCCTCAGTACGTCTGAATGTTTCTGGAACACCTCCAGGGTCAGTGACTCCACCACCTCCCTGTGCAGCCCACTCCAGTGCCTGACCACTCTTTCAGAGGAGAAATTTTCCCTAATATCCAACCTGAGACCCTCCAGGGGCGGTGACATCCAGGGCTCTGTGCTGCTCCGTGCCACTGAGGGACAGAATTCAGTGGGCATGGTGGGGTGGGCTGACAGTTGGACTTGGTGATTTAAGTGGACATTTGCATCCTTAATGATTCTGTGATTCTCCCTCATTTGCATACGTGCACGAACAAGCTGCTGATCCATATGTATGGTACAGCCATGTGGCAGCACTCAGTAACCAGGGATCTCATCGTTGGGCCATCTTTGCCTGCAGCACTTTGATCTTGAGAAGGGCACTCAATAGCAGAAACAGCACTGCACCCAGAGCTGTATCAAATGCCCTCATCCCAAGCACGTGTGGTAGAGGATCAGCAGGGCTGGGTGGCTTTGAAATGAGGTAGGAGCATTTCTCCTGAGAGCCATGAATGCTTGTTTCTTTTGAGCTTGTTTTTGCTGTTTCCCAGTGCTGCAGGTGATGGGTTATTGTGCAGTCCCTTAATGGCTTTTACAGAGGTGAAGAAAATCATGACAAATGCAAGCAAACTTACAGCTTTTGCTTGTTTTGATGCTTGTTTCTCTAATATTTTCAGTCCTGAATGACAAATGGCTGTGTTCTTTGTATTTAGCATGGACTACTTGTAAAGCACCGCAGAGCACAACTCCCATGCATTCATATCTGCAGAGCCCCAGCATCTTCCAGAGGCAGCTCTTCCAGCAAATTACCTTTTTCTCAACTTGATTATTCAGGATCCTCATACCTAGGTGTCAAAAGCCTGCCAACCAGAGCAAGGCAGCATTCCTCATGTAATAATGTATCTTGATGCGTTGGGTAAGTTTTCGTCAGCTATTCCATCTTCTCCAAACTGTAATATTTTAGCCCAAACCGAGTGCTGGCATGCCAGCTAATTCATTTTCCTCCCTTCTGCTCCCTCTTTGTCCTGTTCTCCTGTTGGTTTTTTGCTCCTGTTTACACGAGCAGCCCTGCCAGGCTTTCCTTTTGCATGGGGCTGTGATTGCTGCCTTCAGATCTGCACTCAGCACTGGGGTCTGCTCTGTGCCACGGCAGCTTTTAAAGCCAAAAGAACTTCTCTCCAGAGAGGTTTAGCATTCTGCAAGCAGCTGCATTTGTATTTTTTTTTTTCCCCCTCTCATCTCTCTCAGGGTTTTTGTTCCTGTGTGACACCCAGCGATGTGCTCAGCACAGTGCCTTCCCAGCGAGGCAGCGCTGCTTTGGGTTATTTATAAAGCTCGTGTCGGTGGTGTTGCTGGGTCCTGGGGAGTTGGAATAGTGAGACAGCAGAGGGGAGCAGTTTGCTAGCAAGGGACTGTGTCAGATGATGTCTTTGCTCTTTCTGGAATCGCCTCGTTTGTTTCAAAGACCAGCCTGCAAAAGGCAGCATTACCGAGCGCTGTGTTTGTTAGAAAGGCTCTGTGCTGGGATGGCAAAAACAAAGCAAGCCCTCTCCTAAGCCCTCAGGGCAGCGTGATGTGGGAGCTCGTGTTGTACCACTGATCTGATTTTTATTTTTGCACTCAGAAGCTGAACGCCCACCTCGGCTCCGCTTAGGTCTAGAGATAGGAAATAAAGGCAAAGAAATATTCCTTGCTTTTGGAAAGTTGCTCCTTTTTTTTTTTTTTTTTCACATAGCACCTAGTTGGGAAGCAGAAGTCTCTGCTGCTTTGCCAGTACGGCTGTTCAGAAGAAAAGATGTAAAAAAAAAACCACAGCATCTCTATGCCAGGATTTTAAAGGAGCACCAAGCAGTGCTGATCTCATTGGAAGATAAAGAAAATCTCCTTCAGCTTCTCAGCATCTTCCGTGTGGTGCTCTCCCTCTTTATTTTTGTCTTCTGAGCTATCATCGGTAAGAGATAAAGTAAAAAAAAAAAAAAAATCCCTCCGTATTGAGAAATTCAGTGTCTGCACAGAATCACAGCCTGTCCCTTTAAACTACAGATAAGCCTTAGTGGAATTTCTATTCTGGGAATAGTTAATTCTGTTTGAGGTTGGGCAAGAGCGAAGCGCACACAGGCTCGGTAACAATATTGTTACTCCATTTGATTTTTCTCTGAAGGATTTGCCTCCCTCATTTGATGGAAAGTGCAATTATTGATCAGTTTCCCACTAAGAGGAAGATGAGAAAAAAAAAAAAAAAACCCAGAAGAAAAGGGAGAGAGAAAAACAAACAAACAAAAAGCCCAAATGAGAGTATTTGTAGCTGTAGTGCTGTTATATAATAGCCATTATGTAATGCCTGTTGGTGCCAACTAAAAATACACTGGAAGATAACTTCCAATTCATTGAAGCATTTAACAAGCATCATCCCAGGATTTCTTGTGTCGGATTCAGACCTCCTGCAGATGTTAAGTAGAGCTCACAGTTCCCCTCGACCTCACAGCAACCTGTTCTGCCTCTTTCTTCAGTCTTGTTTTTCCCTTCCATCCAGGGTTTTAGCAGTGCTTAATGCCTTATCCATCACCTTTTTGGTTTGCCCATCCCACTGACCGTGCAGCCCCTTTCTAATGCTTTGTTCAGCTGAGCTTTAGATGGGTGACCTGATCTGGTGCTTGGCAACCCATGGCATGGTGGTTGGAATTGGGTGCTCTTTGAGATCCCTTCCAACCCCAGCACACTGTGATTATATGATGTCTGTGGGGACACTGCATTTTCAGAAGGAGGTGAGAGGACCGTGGAGCAGAGAATAGATTTTGCAATTGCTCATCAGCAACCATCAGACATGCAACAGCTTCATGGGTTGTGTTACAGGGAGCTCTTCTCCTGCATTTGAGCTGCAGCTAAAGGTGCACTGTCTTTTCCGTCCAGGCCTCCATTGAGCTACCAGTGCCTAGATGCACAGCCTAGGCTACAATTACAAAAATTGAGCAAAATCTCCAGGGAGTTCCTACCCAGCAGAACGATGCTGTGCCACTGGAATACAGATCCCAGTGCTGCAGGGTGCAGTGCCTTAGCACTGGTTTGGCATCACCCTGGCTAAGGGATGTGCTGTGGCCACAGGAGGTGATGTGGGCAACAACATGAGCTGTAGTGCTGGTGGGGACCTTGCAGGGTTTGTTGTATTGACAGGAGAAGTTCAAATGATCCTGGTTGAAAAAGCTGTGAGCGAAAGCACTCCACATATTCAGGATTTCAGTCTGCACAGTTTTATAGCACCGTGAGTAACACTGCAGATCTCAGAATGTTTTGAGTGCTCTAGTTAAAGCTGTAGTACTGGGAGAGGGCAGGGACGTGGTTAGTGGGCATGGTGGGAGTGGGTTGGTGGTTGGACTTGGTGATCCTACTGGTGTTTTCAAACCTTAATGATTCTGTGATTCTGTACCCAAGCCAGTAGCACCAGAACATCACCTCTGATAATAAGGAATAAATCTGTATTCGGGTCTTTTGCTGTAGTAGATCATCCTGTTAAGGAACTATGGCACCTCTGTAGTCAGTGGGACCAGTGGTTCTATTACAGGAGCTGGAGGTGCTCTGCTAAGCACCTGCAGGTCCCATCTAACTGTCCAAGCACCTCGAGGTTGCTGGCTTAGTCTCCATGAAGGTCAGTAAAGGTTTCTGTTTTTCAAAAAGGCAAAGGTTTGAGTCTATTTATCTTCAAGACTGACAGAGCCTCTGATGTGCAAGACATGGGATGTGGTTTAGTGGACAGCATTGGTGGTAGGTGAATAGTTGAACTGTGTGATCTTAGAAGTCTTTTACGACCCTAATGGTTCTGTGATTGTAAGAATTAACCAAGATCGGATTGAAACAAGGGTTTATAACATTGTGTGGCACATTTTGCTCTTGAAGGTGCAGCAGAAGTTATTAGAACCTATAATAATTAGTGTTGCTGTTGCTTTAATACAGCAATATAATGAAGAATGTGTGGAGATAACTCCTGGTTAAACTTAATTTCCTCTGTAGGAACAGAAACATTGACAAACTAATGAAGGGAACCAACAGTGCTTTGCACTTGACTTGGCTCTGTGTCAGTCTCAGTGAGTGCAATTATGTTTGTCCAGTCTTAAGGAGGGGAAAATCCTAGTCAGTGGAACTAGAATTTTACCAACCATAAATCATCCAAGGGGTGGAACACCTCTCCTTTGAGGACAGGCTGAAAGAGCTGGGGCTTTTCTGCCTGGAAAAGAGAAGGCTGCAGGGAGACCTGATAGCAGCCTGTCAGTATCTACAGGGGAGCTACAGGAAAAAAGGAGATGGACTCTTTAGATGGACTCTGTTGTGATAGGACAAGGAGAAATGGTTTCAATAAAGGGGGTGTTTAGATAGGATATAAGGAAGAATTTTCTTACAATAAGGGCAGTGAGGCAGTGGCACAGGTTGCCCAGAGAGGCGGTGGTGCCCCATCCCTGGGGATGTTCAAGGTCAGGCTGGATGGGCTCTGAGCTCTGATGGAGCTGTAGGTGTCCCTGTTCATTGCAGAGGAATTGGACTAGATGACTTTTAAGGGTTTCTTCCAACTCAAACTCTGTGGCTCTATGAACTACTTTTATCTGCTTGTTTTTAACTAAAGCTGCCTGCCTTCAGCCATGTGGGTGTTCTCGTGTCCCAGGTGGAAGAAGTCTTTCTGCAGGTAGATCCCCATGTGGGAAAGGTAGGAGGGTTAAGGCAATGGATGGAGATGTGAAAATCCCATTGCCATGCGATGGAACAGCATAACCTGGCCTGTTTCTGGCAGCTGCTAACAGGAGTGATGTGAGTGCTTACTCAAAACCACAATCAATTAGATGAGTGATAATTATTTAGCACTACGGCATAAAGATTTAGGACTCTGTGCCTCAGGCCAGCACGATTTGCTTTCTGTGGGATAAGATATTGTCTGCAGTGTGTTTATTGGTATAAACTGTTTTATTGGTATAAACAGGGATACAGCAGGTTTTGCTGTGTGTTAGCAGAGGCAGCTCCGTTTCCCTGTGCCTCTGTGAGTTAAATGCCAGGAGTGGAAAGGTGAAACATGAAAGATGTGGAAGAAAGAGCCAGTGGGGCCGAGCGTGGTTCCAGCAATTACTGACTTTGTCTCCCATCCCTCACTGGCAAATGGAAATCGACCCCTGTGGTGACCTGTGAATCTTTAAGCATTTGAATGAGTTCTACAAATTAGGCTTTTAGGATTAGTCATCCTAGATTTGCAGCATCATTGGTGTGTTGCCAAGGACCCCAGTTCTGTCGCCATGACTACTGCTGCGAGTTACAAGAAAGTAAGTTTGTTAAACAAAAAATTCCTGTGCCAGAACACCAATGAGGTCCCTGCGTGGCTGGGGGCACCTGGTTGATGGTTCCAGCAGTGCAGCTCTGAGCTTGGGGTCTGGAGAGGGGAAGATGCCATTTTCTGCCCAAGGAAAAACCATTCTATGGATTCCTTGTGCCCGTTAAATGAAGACTGTGGTTTCAGAAGCTGTGAGAATGTGTGCTGAGCCCACAAATTGCTCTCATCCTGTGGGGACTGTCCCCTCCTAGGAAAGGCTGTACCAACCCGTGGGATGCACAGCTGCTGGGAGTATGGAGCATCTGTGTTAATGATGTCCCCTGGTGCTGTGTTGTGAGACCGGTGGGCACAAACAGACACGTTTGGGGGATTTTTTTCTAAAGCTGAGCATTGAAAAACAGGATGCTGTGGTCTGTCTCCAGTGGAGAAAGTATAACCCAACTATTCCCTGCTTTCACCTCTTTGGATACGTGCCTTGTGCAGGGGAACATGTCTGGCCTGTGTCCACCTTCTTTTCTAGACATCAGATGTGGGAATAGGACACTGAGAAACAGGGCTGCCAGGCACTCTGAAGTGCTCTTGTATCATTTGAAAAGCCAGCCATGTAGATTTAATTTTTTCTTTTTCCCATTGGATGTCTTCATGTAGGAACATGTGCACACAACTTTGCTTAGAAATTCATGAAGAGAACGATTGTATTTGATAGCTTCAGCCTGGCATGGTTTTCTCCCTGCTGTGGTGGTTGTTCATGCCTCTCTCTTGACAGAGC
The DNA here is from genome assembly GCF_905368555.1 of Meleagris gallopavo. Taxonomy (NCBI): domain Eukaryota; kingdom Metazoa; phylum Chordata; class Aves; order Galliformes; family Phasianidae; genus Meleagris; species Meleagris gallopavo. Next base: position 2,576,312 of record NC_139424.1, read on the forward strand.
TGTCTCCTTCTTCAATGAGCAACACAAGGAGCTCAGGACCAAAGTTTCTCCTGACCCAACCTGCTGTCCTCTTTGGCACACGTCTCTGTTATTCATAGAATCATCAAATCATTAAGGTTGGAAAAGACCTCTAAGGTCATATAGTCCTACCCCAACCTGCCCCCACCATACCTCTAACCACATCCCTCAGTGCCACATCCCCATGGCTCTTGAACACTTCCAGGGATGGTGATCCCACCACCTCCCTGGGCAGCTGTGCCACTGCAGCACTGTTCTTTCTGAAAAGAAATTGTTCCTATTATCCAGCCTGAATTGGATATTGAATCCTTGAACACAACAGTGCTTTAAACCATCTTGGTGTTCACCAGCACCTGGTGGTAGTGTCTGTATTACAAAACATCTTTTGTAGTACTGGATGGAGAAGGAAATCCAGAGGATGGTTTTTAGCTCTACTGAGCTTTGCAGAGACTTTGTCCTGCCTTTGGAAGCACTGGTAGGCACATTTATGTGCATGCACACAAACTCTTTATGTGTTTACGTGCTAGCAGGCCACCACAGCCCCACTGCTTCCTCAGCTCGGAGGTTTCCCACTTAAACCATTCTGGTTTCCCTCGGATGTTTTGGTTTTACCTCTAATTTCCCACAAATGGGCAGTCAGGGAGTTCTCCTGCTGCTCTCCTGAAGGTTTCCTTCCCCTGAACTAAACTGTTTTTGCAGAGGATTTTCACTTATGTAGTAAAGTGCTTGTTAGAGGTCTGTGTGGGTGACTGAATGCTGTTTGCTTTCCAGTGTCAGTCTCGTTCCATATTTGTAGTTGTCTTGAATGTTCTTGAGAAACAGGGGAAAATGATGTTTTAGCTTCAGACCCATCTCAGCGTAAGTGAATTCTGCGCCTGTTTCTTCCAAAGCTGGCTGCACTGATCTCATGGTTAAGGGAGTGGAAATAAAGAAGTAAAATCCTGAGCTATCCTAATCCTATTTGGGTGAACTGCCTGCCTCCAAAGCACGCAGCCCTGGAAAGCATCTCTCTGTTAATTATTCCTCGTGCTGCTGTTTTGGTGGCACTTAGTGCTGGATTACCCCAAAGCCTGGCTTTCTCAGGAACACTGTAAGAAAGTGAGATTTGCACACGTGCGACGACGAGCCTCTGTGCTTTGCTGCTTTCAGCCAAACTGGCCACAGTCAAGTGCTGCACGTGAGTGGAAAACAGCAAAACATCTCAGGAAAACCACGCGTGCTGCTGGTTGCTTTTCCTTGCTGTGGGTTTGGGGCAGGTTGGCTGTGCTTCTGCCCCATGTTGCAGGGACAGACAAAGCAAAGCTGCCTGCGGGTGCTCAGTGGTGCTGTGCCCTATCTGGAAGGCTCCTTATCAGGGCTGGCTTTGTTTACTGGCGTAATTCCCTCGGTGCCTTATCAGATTAGCATGACTTCGAAGTGTTAAGAGCATCAGTGCCTGAAAGAGTTTTTGCATTGCGTTTTCCTATGGTCTGGAGAGATGGAAACAGGTCTGTGATAATAGAAACCCATTTAGACAGAGGTGGTTTTTCATTCTTCCTGGATTAATAATAGAAGCATGGAGACCTGTTAGCAAGGAGCAGGGCTTCTCAAGTAGCTGCTTTAATCCTTAGTACCTGTCTTTGGTACCTGTCATTCTGTGGGCTCGCATTGAGGAGTGCTGGAGGGACCCTGCATCCCACAGCAAGGGCTATGTGCCTATGGATCCCTGCAGGCTGGGAGCTGTTCTGAGAGCACTTCATTGCTTCTGGGTGAGTTCGGAGGTAGGATTTGTTTAAAGAACCACAGGCAAGATTACACTGGAGCATTCCTCCCTCTGACTGCAATAGCAGAGCACACTACGTGCACCTGAAGTGCATATGAAGCAGAGAGGTTGTCCTGTTCCTAACAGCAGCAGGAGAAATTAGACTGGGATCTCTGAAACATCCCAAACAAGGAAGAGTTTTGGTGTTGGTTAAACAGGAGCAGTGTTGGCAGCCCCCCTGTTGCCTTGCAGAAGCATCAGCTGGCTGACCTTGCTCAGCTGGAGCCCAGCACTGAGTTCTGCATGAAGAAAGCTCTGCTCTCACCCCCTCCCAAAACCCCCACCCTCGGCTTACTGAATAATTTCAAGGTGCTAATTGGCCTGCACTGCAGCTGAGCCATTGATCTGGAATGCAAACAGTCTCAAAGTAATTTTCTGTCTGAGCCAGTCTGGGGCTTACACGAATGCTGGTGTTTGTTTCCTTGTTTTTAATTTCCAGCAAAGAAAAGCTTTTGTGTTATTCTCTCCAAGATGCCTGCGCCTCTATTGGCAGTGCCATGTGGGTGTCAGGGGAAAATAGCTCTCACAGTGTCCATTTCTTGGGTAGCTGAATTATGGGGGTGGGCATGGAAAAGTGAAATCCTCCCCCAGCAGCAATGTGCTGTGCGATGTGCTGTGCCTGCAGGATCTGATGGTTTGATCCATGCAGGGTTTGGGGTGTGCGGTGATGTCATGCACGCAGCTCCCAGTGCTCTGGATGCAGGAGGCTGTGCAGAAATAAACTCATCCGCAGCTGTTTCTCTCCCCAGCTTGCAGGCACAGGTTTGGTTTATCTGTAGGGTTTGCTCTTGTACCTTTCCAATAAAATTAGGGGTGGCTTTGCTGCGAAGGGAGCAGGGCTGGGGCTGCAGTTATGGGCCAGGGGGCAAAGGGGAGCATGGGATCAGACTGGGGGGAGCTGCGTCTTGTACCCCCAGTGCCTTCCCAGCAGAAGAAACCTTGTGTCCCATTCTGCAGGTGGTCTCATCCCCAGGTGCTGTGCTTATGTAAGGATTGTCACAGACCCATAGAACAGCTCAGGTTGGAAGGAATGTCAGTGGTTGGTGGGACACGTGGAGACTCCAGGCAGCATTCTTGGCTCTGCCTGCAGCACTGCAAAGTGCAGAGCTCAGCTCTCCATCACCTCGATGGGGAGACGTTAATTCTCTGCTGGAGCGTGGGGAAGCTGAGACTGGGAGGAATATTTGCAGGTTTGAGAGCAGATAGATCTTGCTTCACGTGGCTGAAGATCCCTCTGGCAAGGGGGACTTGCATTGCAAAACACGTTCTTTCCCCTCTGGGCAATCCTGGCCTTTCATTAGTGTGAGGTGATCCAGCTGCACTCCAGATGCAGACTGAAGGAGCATTCAGTGTGGTTGTGGGCTGGAGCCTAATGGGGAGAGGGGGGAAGCAACTGATTGGGTTGCTGCAGCTGTTACTGTTTTTCCTGCTTCAGAGTGAAAGGAGAGGCTTGGAGAACCCTCACCTCCTTGTGCCATGGCACTGTGATCACAGGTGGCTTTGGGAAACTGAATGGGAGGAAAATACCTGGAGACAAATACGGGGAGCTCCTGCCTGGGTGAGCAGCTGGCCAAGCTGCATCTCCTGCACAGTTGTTCCTGTTTGGTTATGGTATTATTTAGCTCTTCCCCAGGAATGAGTTTTCCAAGTTTTCTTTTCTAGGAAGAAACGTTGTTTTCTGTACCCACTTTTTAGATAGGAAACTGAGGCACAGAAATGCCGAGGTTAAGTACATCAAATGTCAAGCTGTCATTTCCTCGCCGCGGTGTTGGAGTTTGTGAACCTAACAGTGTTCTTCTGACAGTTTTGTGAGTGGGATAATACCTAAATAGGAAAACGAGTTGGCAGGTTTCACAGCTTCCCTATTGAGGGGGCACAGGATATAAACCTCCGTTTTGCGCCTCTCTTTTGCACGTTCAGGGTGTTCTCCAGAATAAAAGCTTCCCAAAAGGCTTTTGGAGCAGGGACCTCCAATTCAAACCCATACAGCATCTCAGATGTCAGGAAAGCAGACTGGAAGCCCATCCTGGCTCTCTGTGACCCTGCTGGTTCTCTGTCCATTGCACGCCCTTCTCGGCAGCACCCCCAGCCCTCCTTGCTGACCACACAGATGCAGAAGTCAGGGAGATGCCTGGGCTTTGGATCAGCCTTTGCCACCCGACTTAATCCCCCGCTTTGTGATAAGATGGGATTTGAAAACACGCACAGCGATGAGCACCTTCTGCAGGACAGTGGGGAGGAAACCCTTTAGTAAAGGTAAAAATCAAATTAAAAAGATATGGCCATAAACTCTGCTGCCACGCAGAGAGACGGGCGACAGCTCCCCCCATTTGTCATGAATTTTGCAGCTGGCAGCACTTTTATTTTTAATGCCTGACCGTTGGAGCCCTACAATTGCAGGAGCTTTTTCCTCTATCTTTTTAATATAAGCAAGACTCCAGCTGTCATTTTTTGCAGAGGGAGGCTATAAAAGGTGAAGTATAAGGGATCTAAAGCCAAAAGACTGTTAAAAAAAAAAGGAAAAAAAAAAAGGAGGTTATTTTTAATTGCATTATCTTTAAACATTCAGAGTTAGCCGTGGCTGCAAACGTTAGCCCTGTGATGATGAACTGATGAGCAATTGGTTCATTCAGAGCACCAGAACAAATCAATGAGCAGCACAGCACCCGGAGCGCTCTGCTGGAACACAAAAACTTCTGTGCTGAGTGAAGGTAAGTACTTAGGAGATGATCCAGCATATCGCACCAGAGAAACAAGCCAGCTTAGCATCTTCGTTTCCCTCCAAGCACAATAAATCCTCCCCATATCCGCCGTTTCATTTGAGAGCTAATGGATGTCCTCAAGTGCAGATCTGATTGCCATCAAGTTGGAATGAACTCTGCAGGGAATGGTGGGATGGCTTTCCAGTACGGAACTGTTCCTTTCCCAGCCACTGGTTTGGACCCTTAATTTTAGCCCCCCCATTTTATTTTTTAATTTTATTTTATTTTATTTTATTTTTGAGATCTGAACGCATTTGTGTCATCCTAAAGGCATTTTTGAGCCCCTCATGGGACCTGAATGTGGTGTATGTCCTGGTGTGCTGGTGGCAGCAGCTCAGCCCTGCTTGGGTGTTGGCCAGAATTTGTTGTCCTGGTGGAAATGCCGTTGGTTATTTGAGCTCAGGAGCCGCTTACGGCTGATCTGATGCTCACCAACACACATCCTGGAGAGATGATTCTGTGATACTGCAGTTCAACCACAGCAGCTAATTGGGATGAAGAGTAGTGGGGCAGCCCTCTTGCTTTTCACCCAGAGGGTGGTGAGGCACTGGAACAGGTTGCCCAAGGAGGTTGTGGATGCCCCATCCCTGCAGGCATTCGAGGCCAGGCTGGATGTGGCTCTGGGCAGCCTGGGCTGCTGGTTGGTGACCTGCACACAGCAGGGGGTTGGAACTGGGTGATCATTGTGGTCCTTTTCAACCCTGGTCATTCTATGATTCCATGATGATTTTTTCCACACTCCAGGTGTGGAAAAACAAATCTAACTCATGCACTAAGCCTTATTGTTGAGCTGTGCTGCACCTTGGACAAATCTTTGCTTTACTCTATATCTGTTACCTTCCTCTGCCTTAACAAGATCACGTTAACGTTGTATCTCGTGTTTTCAGCTTTCCTTGCTGCTTTTACAAGCTTCCTGCACACAGCACCTTCCCACGTGGCTTATTTGATGCTATTTAGATGAATTTGTTGAGCTTCTAGACTGGGTTTGTTCCATCAGAATTCGGGCTGTACTTTTCCATCTGGCTGCCTGCTGGAAACAGCATCCAGAAGTGATGTTTTCAGTCACTTTTGCAAGGTTAATTGAATTATGAGGAGCAGATTATTTGAGCAAACGGAGTGGCCTTGTCACACTTGGTAGGGCCAGTTAGACCTGCAGTAATGCAACCAGAAATGCCCAGGAGCTGCAGATGCCCCCGAGGAAGAGGTCAGTGAGGTTTGCCAGCATGGATTGCCTCCATCCACTGCAAAATGCCACATCTGCCATCACATCCCTGCCCTGAAATAGCTGATGGGATGCACTGAACTGCAGCCAGGTCACCCGTGTAAGGCAGCAATGCCATCCGCTCCGCTTGCAGGGAGGGAGACGAGCTGTGACATCCTCTGCAGCATCACCACAGCCCAGGGTGTGCTGGGATGGCACTGCTGTGGCTCTGGGGACAGTTCTGGGGGGAGGAGCAGTATCTTTTGACCTTTCTGTGATTTAGGTGCCTGTCTGCCTTAATGGCTTCGGGATGCAGGAGGTGGAGGTGTAAATACCAATGACGTACTGCCAGGGAGCAAATAGGCGTCCGATGAAGAAACGCATCCCTTTTTTTCCCCTTCTTATTTATCTCTCAGGCAAGGAGCAGAGGTGGCAATAAAAGGAGAAAGAACGTCAGCCTCCTGGTAGATCAGCAGCTGCTCTGAGCTCCTCCACGCCGGTTGGCGGAGTGAGCTGGATTTCTGGGGTGCTTGGCTGATGCAAAGGGCAAACCGATCACCAAATGGCATTTGGCTGCAGTGATTTCCCACGAGCAACTCACAGCGGTCTCTCCGAGGTGACATGCTGGTGATTAATGCACAAACTTACCCCGCTCCCTGGTGCATAGTTTTCGTTCCGTGCAAGCTCTGATTATTCAGTAAAAAAAAAAAAAAAAAAAAAGAAAGAAAGAAAAAAAGTAACATTGGCCTATGAAGCTGAGCATCAAAATGCAAAAGCAGAACCCTCAGCGTCCCCACTGTTTGCAGTGTATTTGCTCAGGGTTATTTTCATGCCACACACAATTGAGGTTATTGAGGAGAGCAAAACGAACAGTGTTTGTTATTCAGTTCATTTTGGGTTTTCAGTGCCGTCGTCGGCTCGTAGCAGCAGTGCCTGGGGACTGGGGGGTGAGGGAATGAATTTATTACACGGAGTGTGGAGCTGGACAGAAACAGCTCCCAGAGGCCTCCCTGAAGGAGAAGGAAAGGATACAGGGTAGGGGATGCTGGGGGGTAGGGAACGTGGGCATGGGAACGTGGAGCTGCTGGTGCAAAAGCAGCAATCCTTGGGTTTGTGTTTCCATACTGCTGGGCTGTGTCGAACCTCAAAGCCAAGTGTAGGTTTCTGCTGGGAGCTCCTCTGTGTCTGCGCTGGCTGAGTTTGCAGCTGAGGTCAGGTTCCTGAAGCCAAGGAGGTTTAACAGGGATTATGCATTTGTGAGGCTGGATCTGGCTCTGAGCTCTTTCCTTCTGTAATTTGCCAAACCAAAATCCAAAGTCCAGACAATCTTAGAGAAGGTTATGCCATCATTCCAGAGTCCGTGCCTGGTTTTACAAGCTGTTAATACACAAAGGTTATTTTAAAACGGTGAAAGATCTGTATGAGGTGGTTTCAGTACAGATTTTGAACTACTTACTACCAATGGACTAGAAGCAGATGTAATGGCACTGGCGTTATTCTTTAAAAGGTTTCGTTTATCTCAGTGTGTGATCACCTTTTAGTCTTGTTCGAGTCGGAAGGGACCTCAGAGGTCGTCTGGTCCAGCTCCCCTGCAATGAATAGGGATTCTGCTGTGGGCTCTTCTGCTCTGGGGCTGCAGGCAGCAGGAACCTGCTGTGCATCTCCAGGTCTCAGGCTGGTGCCCAGGCTCCTCTGTCAGCCTCCACATCAAATGGATTTAGAGAAGGAAAGCAAAACTAGATGAGAAAAGCCAAGCTGTGCAACAGTGTGGGATGCTGGGAGGCCGCCTGGGCTCATCTCTTGCCTTGCACTGACCACATGTGGACCAGGTGATGGAGCTGGCTCTCTGTTCCTCTCTAACAAACCTCAATGCTCCCCTTCTGTCTCTGCAGAGCTCCCTTCCTCGGAGCACCTGAGCGTGGCCGATGCCACATGGCTTGCCCTCAACGTGGTGTCCGGCGGAGGCGGCTTCTCTGGCTCCCAGCCCATCGGCGTGACCAAAATTGCCAAGTCAGTCATAGCACCACTAGCTGACCAAAACATCTCAGTGTTCATGCTCTCCACCTATCAGACAGACTTCATCTTGGTAAGAGACATCAGGGGACCGGGCAGGGTCACCTGCCGGCAGATGGCACTTAATGACACTTCAGTGACACTTGGGAGATCCAGTTGCTTGAGGAGCAGCAGGATCACCAAGGTTTGCTTTCCCCAGAGCTCTGTGCCATTAGGCTCTCTGACATCTCAGGAGCTTCTCTGTGGAGCAAGGCACTTGTTGGTATGGGTTATGTGGCAGATACCCATATTTATACCCTACTTATGGTAGATAACCTTACTGATGTTTGCAGTAATAGCACTGAAAGTGCTTCTCTAGATGCACATCTTATGCACCTGCGGCTTCACATGGGAATAATGTGTCCACTTCCCTGTGCCCTTAACCTCCACTGCAGCATTTTCATCCTCCTGGTGCATGCCATCACCAGCTCACCCTGTCATCCCCCAGGTACGTGAGCGAGACCTGCCCTTCGTCATGCACACGCTGGCTGCAGAGTTCACCATCCTCAGAGTAGTGAACGGGGAGACGGTGGCCGCCGATGACCTCGGGATAACAAATGGATTTGTCAAACCAAAATTGGGTAAGGAACAGCCTGGATTCAGCCCCTTGGGGTGCTGGTCTTCACGCTGCATGGGGGAAGAGGAGTTTGTTTAACACGTGCCCAAATCTGTCCCCGTTCATCAGGGACTGCAGAGGTGCTTAACTTTCTGAGCAGTGCTGATGAGTGGAATTTGAGCCTTTTAATGCTGGATTAATACCTCTAGAGCAGTCATGCCTTTTTGTAGGACAGAAGGTTAAAACACAATTCATTTCAGCTGCAAAAAGAAAACATTGTCCGTGGCCCAAACTTCCATATTTTAACACTGCAAAAGAAAATGGCTTCTACAGAGGCTTGGTTAAGCATTGCAGCGATTGATGCACAGAGAGTGGTGGTGTTCACCTTTCACACTTCAGTACCAGTCAGGATCAAGGCCACGGTGAGCCTGCAGCCATACAAAACCTTAGGATGTTTCCAGTCTGCAGGAACAAGCATCAAGCAAAGGGCATAGTCAGGAAAAGCAACTACTTAAATACATCTGTTCCTCCGACACCCAAATGCAGTTGTGTGCCCACAGCCAAACAAAGCAGGGATCCTTCGTGAAGTGCCACTCATCTTCATCGCTCAGTAGCTGTAGGTCTCCTCCTTAAGAAAATGAGCCTTATAGAAAAAGCAGTCAATAAAATAGGCTTTGAGAAAGAAAGGATAAGAAGACATACTGCCAGCAGCCAGAGAAATGCCCCTAAATGGTGGGAGCCTGAATTTATTTCAGCCTGATAGCCCACAGGTTTCAATAAGGAGAAACTTCCTGCTTTTACCTGGCCAGCACTGTGGCTGCTGTCTGGCCGTCACATCTGGTGGGACATGGCTTCATGGCTGTGTGTCTGTGTCTCTTGCAGTTCAGAGGCCTGTCATTCACCCCCTTTCCAGTCCGAGTAATATGTTCTGCGTCACCAGCCTGGACCCAGATACCCTTCCCACTGTTGCTACACTCCTCATGGATGTCATGTTTTACTCCAATGGGTAGGTCATGGCAGGGATTCAGGCTCGGGGGGGGCATAAATTCACACTGCCACACCGGGGGGACCTGCTGCAGCCTTGCACTGCTGTGGTGCCTTGTAATTAGGGATGGAGAGGATGGAGGATCGAGAGGGTTGTCCCAGGAGGTGGGAGCCAAGAGACCTCTGCTGGCTTTGCAAAGCTGAGCCTTTTCAGACTTAAGCTGAAAGCTAGCAGTGTGATCTGTGTGCTGCAAATCCATACATGAACCAGAGATGTACAGCATGCTGCTGTAATGGGATGTGATAGTGCTCAGTGACACTGCCCCAAATCAGTGTCTGAGCACCTCTGATGTCAGTGGTTGCATCTTCTTTAAATGCCCTCTTCTGGACACAGTTAATGCTGTTCTCTTCTGTTTCCTCAGAGTAAAGGACTCGGTGGTGGGCAATGAAGACTCGGGACACATTCGCTTTTTCTCCTTTTCTCTCATCGAGGGTTACATCTCCTTGGTCATGGATGTCCAGACACAGCAGAGGTGAGCTTTGGTCTTAGGATCTCCCAAACTCTGGAAAACAACCTAGGGTGTTCTCAGAGGAGCAGGAAACAGCTTAAGCTCCCACATGGTAATTCTGGGGAGCTTCACTGTGTGCCTGTTACGTGCCTTACACCTCGTTACCTTACTGACCATGTCCAGCATGTTGGTCCAGGCCCGGAATGAAATAACAGCATCACATGGGATCTGAGAGCTGTCTCACTGCTGAACACGGGAGCAAAGTGGTTTTGACATTTTCATTCCATTTTTCACAACTTTTAAGAGCAAAAACCCCCAAAAATCTGGTTGAAGCTTTACTGCCAAAAAAACAGAGTGGGGACTTCAGTGACATCGTCCTCCCACTTTGCCTTCACACGTAGCTGGGCTCAGTGCAGGCTCCTTGTGATGATAATACAGGCATCGCTGTGTGGCAAGAGCTCAACTCAGGGCTCGTTAGTCAGGCAAGGCAAAAAATCAGTGAGGGAGCAAACATGAGGTTTGTGTGTGTGCTTTTGCAGCTCCAACATCACAGCAGTCTCTGAGGTCCAGATACCAGACAGCACAGACAGCATGATGCTCAAAGATATCAGGCATAGATTTGCTTTTGACACGCAGTGCAGTGTTTGGTTTGATTCTTACCTGCCCTAAGGACTTGTTCTGCAAACTATTAATTGCTCTCTTGGAAATGTCTTAAACCTTAATTGGAATAAAACTCTGTCTGCCTTCAAGAGAGGCCTGAGGCTTGGAGCAGCAGCCAGTGCTTGGGGAATCTGGGTAGCCACTCACTGCTGTTGGCCTCAGCAAGTCACTTGGCCACTGACCTTCCTTCTCTGCTACAAACTGGGGATCTACAGGGAACCCAGGGTCCTCCTAGGGATGGTATGGGAAAAAGCACTGATGGTGCTTGGGTGCAGGGACAGCGGGCACCACTGCGTATCAAAGAAAGTAGGTAGAGGAGCATAGAATCAGTAAGGCTGGAAAGACCTTACTAAGTCCAACCATCACCACGTCCCACCATGCCCACTGACCCTCAGTGCTGCATTTCTTGAACCTCTGTGGCTCTTGAACACCTGCCACTGTTGTTGGCTCCAAGCAAGGATACAGGATCAGCAGCATCCCCGCGGGCAGCATCCGACACACCGCTGTGTTTTAATTGCTGTGTTTGGCATTCTCTTTCTTTTGCAGATTTCCTAATAATTTGTTGTTTACAAGTGCATCTGGTGAACTCTGGAAGATGGTGCGGATTGGTGGGCAGCCCCTTGGCTTCGGTAGGTAAACATTTGGGCCCTCAGTTGGTGCACGGAGAGTCGGTTGCCTCAGGGCCTTCAAAGGGAATGGAAAAATCCATTTGTGTCTGAGACTTTCTAAGTACCAGCAGCTCAACATGACTTTGTAGGCTGAGGTTTCCCAATAGGTGACTCCTACTAATAAGTCAGGCTTCTAAATATACTTTTGAAAGTGCTGCATGCTTGACAGCTCCGCCTAAATTACATCCGTCTGCAGGACTTCTGCAAAGGCAGATGCAACTGGGTTTGTATTTAAAGAGCAAAAAATGGACAAAGAGGTGGCACAGGATGCACTGCAGATTGCTGAAAGCAGTGGTGTGGCAGCACTGCCTTCGGACACCTCTGGGGCTTTGGTATATTGAGTGTAGATCTATAGAAGTGCAAATGGGAGGACTGTTTTATGTTCAATGCTGCAGATGTTTTCTCTACTCAAAAGAACATTGGACCAAAGAGCACAGAGCAAATATTCACTTCTGCAGAAGCATCCCTCTTATTTTTATGACCCCTGCAATTTTAAGGAGTTTAATCTGAATTCTGCAGCCAAGACCTGATGCTCACAAAACACAGAGGCTTCTTCCATGCTTTCTAAAACAGACTAATACAGACTTCAAGAACACTTCGGAAAAGTTTTAAATATTTTTCATTTTTGGTCATATGTCAGATGAACAAAAGTTGTAAGAACACAATTTTCGTGTACCTTCTTTAAATGCATCTGGGAGGCAAAATATGTAGAAGTGACGTGGCATGTTTCATTGATGGGGCATCAGGACACCCGCCAGCCCCCTAAATGTGCAACATTTAAACGTGTTAGCTTAGAATCCAGTGGGGGAATGGGCAGTGACTCATTTTTTTTTTATCTCCCCAATAGATGAATGTGGAATTGTCGCTCAGATTTCTGAGCCTTTGGCCGCGGCCGACATCCCAGCCTACTACATCAGTACTTTTAAGTTTGATCACGCGTTGGTGAGTATCCAAACTGCTTTTTTAGGGTAGGGGAGGGCTTCCTGGGAGGCAAACAGTGATGAGAACACCAGTAGCCACCCACTAACAAAGCGGACAGAGCTCAGCTGGTTTGTGCTCTTCGTTTTGTTTCCCTCAAAGTGCCCTTCACCACATTACTTCTTTCATCACTGCACACTCACTGTCCAATCCTACTTGTGACCTTCAGAAGCTCCAAAGAGTCCAAGGGGTTTTTTGCACTGGGTTTTTTCACCTCGTTTCTTGGGTTTTTCACAGCTGGCGCAAACCATTTGCAGCCCATAGGTCATGTGTGTAAAGAGTAAGAGTAAATATTATTCTAGATAGCAAAGGTCAGAGTGGTGTATATGTTTGTCTTATTTTCTTGAATATTAACTGTGCTGATAAGATAAGCTAATAAAACACCATTTTAAAATCAATACTGTTAGCTTTGCCTGGCATTCCTACCTGCTGCTGTGGCCCTGGAGCATGCACAGGGCACGGGGTGCAGAGTGCTGCTAATTGTCAGGCAGTATCTGGAGAGCTTAAAATAGATACTTCACTTAAAACTCGTGCCGTGCAATTGTGATGACTCTGCAGCAGCTCCGCCTTTTACAAGTGGCTGCATCCGACCCCACAGCCTCCAAGCAGCTGGCAGGCTCTTGTTTGGGCCACACATTGATTTCTGTGGATCTTCCTTTCTAAGCCACTATTTTGTCACTTTCCTTGCTACTTTTTGTTTTCTTTTTGTGTGCTTTTACACACCTGGATGGTGCTGTTCTAGCACCAAGGCGTGCTGACTGCTGGTGCATTGCAAGCCCTCCTTTGCTTTGTTGGCCAAGACCCTCACCTAGGCTCTTTACTTCCCAAATACCTTTATTTCCAGCAAGTAGTCCAGCAGAAAGGTCCAATTTTCTCAAGGTCTAAGAGCATCTTGATCATCTTCTCTCCATCCTCTCTTTGTTTAAGGTCGTTCAGTGTTTGCTGTCAACAATTCAGAGTTCTTTATAAAAACTCATTCCCCTTGCCCCCTTCTTTTTATTCCTGTGCATCTTACCGTGTTTTTTGTTGCTTAGTTTTTCCTGGCTGTTAACACTCAGCTCTACCTACCGTTAGCTGCAGGAGTGCTCTGGAAGTCGTTCCCTCTGGGAGGCATTGCCAAGATGGGAACCTTCAGCTCTCTATGGATGGATGAGGTGGGGCTGGGCTGGAGGCAGCTTCCAGCTCCCTGCAGGGTATGTCTGGAGAGAGCCAGTGAGCTTTTCCAGGTGCTCTGCTCCCTTTGCCTCATACTTGGAGGTTCCTTGCTCATCTTCCCCAGCATTTTGCACCTATACCGAGACTGGAGCTGTGGTTGGGAAGCAGTTTGGAGCTTTGCTTTGGCTCTCCTTGTGGATGTGTGATCTGCCCTCTGGCTGCCAAGTAAGCATGTTGCACCAGTTGCCCTCTTCAGGGATCTGGAAGGTGTTTGCACAACTAGGATGTGTCCCACAGATCAAAACTTTGCACATCTGTCCTGCAGAAAACGAAGCCCAACCCTTCGTTGTGTGATTGGTAGTGCCTTGGCATTGAGGGAGCCAGGCAGCATTCAGCATATAGGGAAAAACAATGAAAGAGGCGGTGGAGCTTCATAGTCCTATTTCATGTGATGGATGTTTGCTGGAGTTTTCTTCCAAACCCAGAAGAATTGTCTCTGTGGTGCTTTTAAGGTTATTTTCTTCCTTTCCCAGCAGACCTTTGTTCACACATCATCAGAGTTAGCAGCTCCTGTTCCATCTTCCTGCTGGAAAATTGAATGTTTTTCTTGTTATTTCTCATGAGTTGCTTTTTTTTCTTTTTTTTTTCTCTCAGTTTTGTTAAAAGCTCTCAGAAAATCACAGCACAGCCATATTTCCACTGAGCTCAGAGGGTCTCCAATGAATCCAGGTATAGTGCTCCTGGCCAAGGAGTCAAATACCTCGCAGAGGAAGCAGTCCCTTCATCTTCCCTACCAGGAGTTATGTTGGCTTCCCATAGCTGCTCACAGATCATTTATTTTCCCTCCATCCCCTTCTCACTTTCCAAGAGCTGTTGGCTGCCCGTCCCCCTGAGTGCCATCACTGAATGTAGGTAGTGGTCAGTGCCTCTCTGCTGCTAATGGGCCTCTACGTGTCGTTATTTTCCTTTCTGCCAACGACAGTCATTCCAGGATCTTCTGTGCCTTCTGTTACAAGACACCCACTGGTAATTGTCCAGGTGGACTTCTGTGGTGAAGTTCCATCACAGGGCTGGAATAGAAAGCTCAGGTGCTGTGCTCCACCACCAGTGCTGACCTTCAGCTCCCCATCACCCAGTATGCTCCCCACCCACAGCCAAGGGTCCAAAATCTGGTGAGTGCCCCCCAGAGGGGCAGGAATCTGGCATTTGGATGCATAACTCAAGTCTCCAAAAGAAAGGAGCTACAAGGACTCCGGGAGCTTTACCCGAATGTCCCCTTTCATAGAATCATTAAGCTTGCAAAGACCACTGAGATGATGAAGTCCAGCCACCCACTCATCACCACCCTGTCACTCAGTGCCATGCTTTCCTCCTGTCAAAAGCTGTATTGGGAAGTGCAAGAACAGAGGTGCACAGGGCTTTGCCAGCAGCAGGAAGGAGAGGAGGGAGAGGTAGAAAGAAAGTCCCATCACTGCGTTTGCATTAGCTCTTCTGAAATGGAGGGTCCCATAGGTGGAGCCCTGTCTCAGTGAGTTCAGGTGTCCAACAGCATTCCTGGCTGCTCTGCTCATCTCCTCCTTCTGCCTTTTGTCATCCAGCCAAGGTTTGTTAGAACCTGACCTTTCTTTTTTGTTTCCTTGCAGGTACCTGAAGAAAATATAAACGGTGTGGTCAATGCACTCCAAGTCAGTCAAGCTGAAAAGCATTAGAAATCTTCTGAGCTGGTTCCAGATGCTTTTTATTATTATTATAATTATTATTCTTTTTTTTTCTCACAGTATTTCTTGAAAAATCTGATTCCAGAGGGTGACATGAAAAGAGACTGTGGAAAGTTGAGCAGAAACAGCTCCAAATAGCCTTTGTTTTAATTATTATTATTATTATTATTATTGTTATTTTATTAAATTTCTTTATGAATGAGGGGCAGGAGGAGGGGAGGTCAGGTTGTTTCCTGAGGTTTAGCTCAGGGTGAGATGGAGCTGCCTGGGAACTCCTGTTGTTCCCCAGCACGGGGCATGGATGGACAGAAGGACACGGATGGATGGACGGATGTGGGCACTGCGCCCTGAGCCCAATAGCACGACCAGAGTGGGTGGGCTGATGGCTGCCAGAGAGCCCTGAGACCCCTAAAAATGAAATGTGGAATTAAACAGAAAAGACGTCGCACGGTGCTGGCTTGTCTGCTCCCATCAGGCTGTGTCTGAGGACTGTCCGTCGTTGCATATGTTGGGTTAGGATGGGGTTGGGGTTCTGTTTCCCCTCTTTGGTGCTGGAAAAGGGGAAGATATCCCCTTGTCTGAACTGTCCCATTGGTCTTTATCCCTGCAGTCAGCCTGGCTGCCTGCAGAAAGTCTGTGGGGGGCATTGCTCTGGCCCTGCAGATCACACTGTCAACGGTTTACGGGCTGGTTCGGCCCGGTTCCGTGACTAGAAGGGCGGAGGGATCCGCGGATCCGCGCCCCCGGGAAAAAAAGAAAATAAGGGACCCCGAAATAATTGAAAACAGTGGCAACAATCTGAGGTAAAACAAAGTAATTTACTAAATATGGTATCAACAGAATTTTATAAGGAGAGAGAATGTGAAATTGATAGTGGATCGGCCTTACCACAACGCTGAGATGAGAAGCGCAGGCAGAGAAGCGCAGGCGAGAAGCGCAGGCAGAGAAGCGCAAGCGAAGCAGCGCAGGCAGAGAAGCGCAAGCGAAGCAGCGCAGGCAGAGAAGAGAGCATCAGGTGACCTTGCCGGGAGTTATATCTCCTCGCTGACCGCAAAGCCCCCTGGGGAAACGTAGCTGCTCTTCTCCGCTGGACAGGCACCCGGAACTTGAGCATCAGCAGTCAAACCCCCAGTACATTGCATGATGTTATGATGTGGAATACCGATAATGAAAAATCATGAAACCATGACACACACCATCGGGGCTTCTGTCTGCTTTGAGTCTGGCTTAGGTATGTTTTCCCTCTCCCCAACCCCAGTGTCCTCCCCCTGTGTCCCTGCTCCAGGACAGCTGCTGTCCCCACCTACTAGGACCAGCAGAAGAGAGATTCCTCCCTTCCCATCCCAATTTTAGACATTTGTGGGGCACAAAGTGTTGTCCAGTGTCCTGATTGCTGCTCCTCTCCTACCCCATATCCTGGGCCACCTCAGACCTCAGGTTCTCCCCACCAGAGGCAGGAGGTCCCCAAGCCCTGTTGGGTCCCTCCTGTGGCTTTATCAGCTCCTTCCTCCCCAGGTTGGGGACTTAACTCATGGGGGTTTTCCATTGGCTTCAGATCTATGAAAGCTGAACTGTGCTGAAAACTCCCCCAAAAAACCCTACAACGCAGCCCAGTGCCTGGAGCTGATGTCACCCAGGACACGGAGAAGGAGAAGCCACCTGCACGGGGTTTGCCCTCCAGTCAGGAAACACATTTCTTGTGTTCCTATTCTTCCCATGATGGACATGGAGAAATGGCAGGTTGCACAGTTTCAGTGAGCATTTCCCAGCCTTGCTGAACGAAGAGCCTCTGGTGTGGTGCTCATGAGGCTGCATCCTGCAGCTGCGAGGCAGGGAATTGCAGCAAGCTGCAGGGGGTACAGAGGCAGGAGGTGATGCTGCAGGTGTGGTGTGTGCACTCATTGGTGTTGCTTCCTAAGGAGCAGCAAGAGGAGAACTACTTGAAACAAGCAACAGTTCTACTGAGCCTTAAGAAAAAGTGAAAAAATAGGGGTTTATTTTATTTTTAATTTTGCACTCAGGATGATTTAGAGGTTGTTTTGGTTGTTCCAGATGTTCCACTTCTTTCCTGGAAGGAAGTGGCCTTAAATTCCCAAAATCTGTGGCTGCAAAGCATCACACAGGGCTGTCCCACCCTGCAGACATGAGCCCAAAAAATGCCACAAGATGTACAACCCCACAAGGGCTCTTCGTGCCCCCCATCACCCTCAGCTTCACCTCCTCGAAGCCTTTCCTTTCTCCACAAGTGGGGCTATTTTCCTCCTCCTTGCCTTTTTCTTTCTTTTTCGGTCTTTTTCTGCCTGGTTGGATTTCAGCTGCAAAATTCCTTCTCCTGTGCGTGTGCACAAACATAGAAATGCCCGTGGTGGTGTGTGTTGGTGTGCCTGCACACAGCACGTACACCTGAGCAATAGAGACTCACAGATGCTTTGTGAGTACATGGGCACGTACAGATTTGGTAAATGCTGTATGCACGCATCTACTCGCTGTAGATTTTTAATTCCAAGTGTATCAGCAATAGGAGTACGTGGTCCTGCTCCCTCTGCATCTGGGTGCCTCGAGCACAATGATGAGAGAAAAGCTTCACCTTTTCCTCTCGTCCTTTTCGTTGCTGTGCTGACATCGTGGTGGTGCCACTTGGAATCAAGCATCCAAAATCCCTCCGTGAAAGATCAATGACATTGTGCACAAGGCTTCGGGTCCTGTGTTGGTGCAGTGCCAAAAAAAAATAAGCGAGCCACTGGTCTCACCTGGCTGCTGATTGCTGCTTTCTTGCTTTGGGGTCAGCCCCAGCGGTGAGGTGTTGCAGCCATCAGTGATGGATGTCATTTGGTGATGAGGATCCCTTCTTTCTGTTACTGCCGCTCCCGTGCGCATCTCCAGCAGCAGCTTAAGGCATCTCACTTACTGTCCCCATCCCGACTGCAGATGTCAGGCTGGATTAAACTTTTATTACCTGCTAGAGAGCAAAACCCGTAATCCTTTTGCCAAACAGTATTTACACTGTGTGGTGTGTGCTGGGGCATGTTTACATTGGCTGAGGTGTGCAGCTCTGCCTGGCAGCTTCAGCTGCCTCCTCCCATGAGTCCCTCCATCCATCCTGGGCTGTGTGCATCCCACGGGCAGCAGTCGGGGCACTGTGTTGTGGGACTGAGTCCATCTCAGCCCTTTTCCCCATCCCCTGCTCCTCCATCACTCAGCCCCCATGAAGCACAATACGGTGTAACGCCAGCTGTCAGCAGCACAGGAGAAGGGCCAGGTCCTGTAGCACAGCAGAGCATGCTCCTAGGGCTGCTCAGCAGATCCTGTAGCAGCATCTGCCCCCTGCAGAAGCAACACACAGCCCCTGATCCTGGCAGGAGATTCTGACAGGGGAATGAATGAAGTATTGCGAGTCAAGTGTATGACAGTTTTAGGTGTGAATGTGCAGAGAAACATTACCTCTTGGGAACTGAATAGCCAAGAAGTCCCTCCCTCCATCTCCAGCCAGCACCAGCCCCTTCTGCTGGTTAGGAAAATGATGGGACGCAGGGCTGGGGCTGAATGCTGCCATGCAGAGCACGTGGCCCCACTGCCCACACTCATTTCTGTGGATGAGGTGCATCTGGGTTTGGTGTGGCCTGGGGAGATGTGATGTGGTTGGGTCCCAAAGCTCATTGTGCACTGCAGGCACTGCCGCGTGCTGCTGGTACCAGTGCTGCCCTGGGAGATGGTGCCACAAGCACAGCTCTGTTCTGCCTCCTTGGATTTTTCCTCTGTGTGTGGAAGTGGCAGAAGCACTGTCCCCTGCATGGCACACTAGGCAGATGCTGTTGACAGCATGGGGTTCCCCCACTCCTCTCCCTCCCTGTGCTGAGGCACTGAATCAGCTTTCTGCAATAGCAGCAATCAGCCTTTTTCCCAAAGAACTCCCACCAGCTCTTTTATAACTTGAAAGAACGCTGTTTTCTGGGCACCATGGCTTTGTGGGGATGCGGGGGGCATGAGGTGTCCTGGGGTGACATGCAGCAGGACCCCTTTCTCATGAAGCTGGGGTGCTTCAAGAGCCTATCTTCCCCCTTCCCCACTAACACAGCTGAGCTGTTGACCCTGGGTTTGTCACTAAACTGAGGGGTGTGATGGTCCTGCTGCCTGCCTGCTGCTCACTGGGCATGACAAGGGTCAGCGTGGGGGGACTTTGTACGGAGACCCCCACCATCCCCCTCCCTTGAGGCTGTAGTATGGTTCCAGGGCTGCAGTGCCCTGCTTGGCAGCACCCAGGAAGGGTGCAGCCCTGCCCTAATGCCATGTTGGGGTCCCACCTGGCTGGAGCAGGGCTTGGCTGATCTCTCCACCCTTCTCTGCCCTTAGGAAGCCTGCATTTCCCCAGGGATGCTCACAATGTTGTCCCCCATAAATTTCCAGTGAGCTGTCGAGAGAGCAGAGGCTGCCCCACTGCTGCAGGGGGTACACAGCCCTCTGGACCCTCACAAACCCTTCCCACGAGCCTTTCCTTGGGGAATGCAAATGATGCATTGTATTTTTCCCTTTAATTCCCAGCCTAATGCAAACCATTGTGGGGCTCACCCAGACCAGCACTGGTCTGTGCAGCTGAGAGTGGCCGCTTTGCATTCCCAGCGTGCTGCTTTCCTTCACCAGTCTGCTGCTGCAAAGCTGAGGTTTATGTACTGTATGGAGAAAAAGAAAATCAAACACAGAACACATACAGGAAAAAAAAAAAAAGAAAAAAAAGAAAAAAAGATCCTAATGTTCCAAAACAAATGACAGTATATTTTGTACTTTGTAAAAGTGTTAATTAAAATGAAAAAGAAGGAAAAGAAAAAAGGTGAAATGCTGTCTGCTTTTGTACTGATCAAACTGATGGCAATAAAGCAGAGCTTGGCACTGTCTTTAGAAGATGTAGTGTGCCACGTTCCCAGCCAGAGGGGTTCACCCAGGTGCTCCCTGCCCCACATTGCCCCACATCAGTGGTTTTTGTCCTTCACCCAAAGGCACAAATGCTGCAGGAGTTGCTGGAGGGGGGGGAGGAGGCTCCAACTCATAAAAAGACAAGAACTGGAGTCATGAGTAATGTTATCCCAGCAGTCTTCTGAAAGCTCTGATTATTTGTCCTCTGAGTCATTTGTTTTTGAAGGCTCCTGGAGAGAAAAGAGCTTGCAGGTGCCCAAAATATCGTTGTTCTGGGGGGCTCTGAGGCACCCTGTGCCCAGCTGCATGGGCACAGCCCTGCTCCAGGCCTTGTCCCGCAGTGCCTGTGGGCTATTTTAAGCCCCAACTGACAACACAGTGGGGGGTTTTGGAGGGCAAATTACTCTTGCTAATCAATGCAAAATCAAGGAGGTTGTGTTGGCGTTAATTGGAGCTGCGCCCACGTGAGGGCCCAGCCTGCACCCACCTCACTGCAAAGACCTCCAGGGCTCTTTGAAGGACAAAGTGCTGAACACCACCTCCCAGCACATTGCTGCCCAGCTCCATGCTGCTGCTGGCTCCTCACCTTTGAGTGGTGAATCTGTAGCTGTAAGCCCTTTGGTGGAGCAGAAGCCTCCCTGTGGATGTCAGAAGTGTCAGGTGTTTACTTTGCACCATCTGCAGAGACTGCACTTCACATCAGGGCTGGCCACAGTGCAGTTCCCCACTGCTGTCAGGCACCAGAAAGATCATCAGTCAGCTCCATAGCAATTTCAATACATAGCAAATGCAGTGGCAACTGGTGTTGGTCCTGGGACTCCCAGCTCATCTTTGATCTCCCAAGCAAGAGTGACAGATGCCACATCCATTCCAGGCTCTAGCCTGATTGTCTGGATGTAATCGCAGCAGCAGTGCCCACCATAAGCAAAACAAAGGACAGTAGCATTTGTCAGACCTCAGGATCCACCACTAATCCCACGGCCACCAACCATCACAGCGTGGCAGAAAGCATCCACGGCCACTGTAATGAAAGTGCAAACACTCCCACTGCTGTGCAACACTTCTATTTCAGGTTAAAGACCTTGCTGGCATTTAATTAACATACAGACTTCGCAATTTATTGCACAGCAAGACTGAAACACAGCCAGGTTATGACTTGGAATCAGTTCTCATCCCAGCTCTCCAAAAGGCCCAGCCCCAAAGGGCATCAGGAAACACTTGTGAAAGAGCAGCTAACAGCCAGCAGGGATCCCATCCACCAACCAGCAATCCTGTAATCTCATTTAACAGCAACAGGCACGAAGGGGGTTGATAGAAACACCCTTCTGGCAGTAGGTTTTGCATTTATTTTCAATGCTTTAATACACTTCCACGTGATAAAAGGGCACAGCTACTCCCATGAGGTCAAGATATGCTTGGGCAGCTCAAGCCCGATGTAGAAGGTTTAAGTTAAAGCCAATTTAACAAGAATTCACAGCAGTAAAGGTCCTTCACAATTGAACATTCACTTTCTGCTTTCATGCCAGTATGGAGGTGCCTCAGCTGACAAAAGATGTTTCTTGCCACGGCCCTGTGCTCCACAAAGCTTAAGTTTAAATGAAGAGTTGCAAGACAGAGCAGCCCTCGTGGGAAGTCAAGCTGAAGAAAATTCCCATTATTACCAATACAAAGACTTTATAATTGCTTTATTAAAAACATTTGCTTGGATTCTGAAAAAAATAGTTTACAAAGTAGAGGTATCTCCTAGAGAGACATACAACAACTCTGCCTGAGGGTTGGAGTATTTCACAGCAGTTTTCCAGTTCAGTGCCTACAAGTCCTGCATCCCATCTCCCTTAGCCTACTGGATCTCAGATGTGCTTCCTGCAGAAACTTCTCTGCTGAGAAGTACCAAGAAACCAAGGCTTTGCAGTAACTCTGCTTCTTGCTCAAGACTCCCTCCTCTGACATGCACTGCAGAACTGCCAGGCTAATTCAAGAAGGCTCTTCCCAACTGAGAACAATCATAGCCCCACAGAACGATTGCTAGAACATCTAAAAGTCAAAGGCAACAGTATGAAGACAAAGTAGTGACAAACAGTAAGTGCTGCTCATTGCCACTGTATGTAGTTAGAAGGCAGCTTTGTTTGCAGCCTACTTCCACTGTCCATCAATCTGTGCTTCCATAGCAGTGGTAATATAGGCAGCATATGATCTATCTTTCCACATTGTTTTATTTAGCAGTACTTTCCCCCTGCAGACAAGTTCTCACTCTCCCAGTTTAATGAACATGTTCCTTGGATGCACAGTCTTCAGAGTCCACAGCTGGTGGTGGATGCAGGGGACAGCTGTGCTGGACTCCAACAGCCAGAATGAGTTTTCTTCCACATAAAAACATAGTAACAAAAAAAAAAAAAGTTTTCTCTTGAGAAATAGCTTGGCTCAGTCCAACACTGATGTGCCAGAGAAAGCATCCATAAATGAATGTCCTGAGCTACAGATTTCATCTCCTGTCAGTCTTTCCTGAAGGAGATAGATGCTCTTCATCCTTACACCCAGAGGGACTCACCAGCTGTGGGCTGGGTGTCAAGACTCTTTGGCAGCCTGCCACAAAGCTGCCAGAGCACTTCCTGCATTTCCACTCTCTTTGGGGAATGCAATTCCTTCCTGCAGCCAGGCTGGAGTGTTTCCACGATGCAGAGATGACAGCACACCCAGGCACTGTTATGGCTGTCTCTGTTCACAGTCACCTCTTGCCTGGCTCCCTGCAGTGAGCCTTCCTTTCCAAGAAGCTCTTTGCCACGACCCTCATCTTCAAAGCACAGTGCCAAGGCTCAGCAATATTACATGAAAGATTTAACCATGCTTACCATATGATCAACTCCACATGCAACATCCACCACTTCACCGGGTATAGTTACCTGGATCAGACATACAAGAGCAGATTGCTTCTCAAGATGAGATTTCGTACATTACATTTCCCATTTCTCATTCTCCCTTCTGCTTAACATACCTGTTGCTTTTGCAGGAACTTACACCTATGAAAGTATCATCTGGAAAACCCAGAGAAAGCAAGACTGAGCACCACAGATGCTTGTGCATTGAGCAGTGAAACATTCCTGTTCTCCCCTCACAGAAGCACAAAGTTTTGGAAAGGCAGTAAGGGAGGCCTCATTAGCAGACAGCACAAAAACAGGCCCAAACCTGAACATAACCCAAACAGGATGAGGATCTGCCCAAGCACCACAAGGATTAGTCTCTTCTCTCATCACCAAGGACAGGAGAGATGTAAAAACTCAACTTTGCCTAAGGCAGTTTTTGCTCTGATGTTAAGCAGACCCAGCCCACCACTCGTATAGCTATGCCTCTTTCACCTGTAGTACACTTAAAGCTCAAGGAAAGCAGAGGCTACAAATGGCAAGATGCAAGCTTTTCCTTGGAGCTAAAGGAATGCAGAGATAGCTAGCTCTAGAGCAGGACATTACAAAGAGAATGGTAACTGCTCTCACTTTGGTACAGCGATGTAGTAACATCCTGCAGGAGCTAGTTTTGGAGGGAACAAAACCCTCAAAGCAAACTCAAAAGTACCTCCACCCTGGGGAAGGCTCTTTGGAAAAGAAAGCAGTCCTACAGTCACGTTAGGTTTCCACTTAACCAAACTATGTAACAAAACTATGTGACGTTTCTTGCCCTCGTGATAACAAAGATGAGCTAAAAAATACACTCTTGGTCTTAATATTACTGTCCTTACCCTCCATGGGAAATATTGGTCTTCCATTCTTCCAATTCCCAGGCAGCCTCTTAGATTCTTGCCCCATACAAAGAGTTCTCCTCTGTCTATGCAAACAAAGAAGAATAGAAAAAATAATCAGGTGGAGTCATTAAAAAAAAAAACAACTCTGTTTGTGATGTTGGCAGCTGTGGCTATGGTGCTGCTGGGAGTATAAAAAGCCCTCTATGTCACTGATAGAGATGTTGAAGAGCACTGGTCCCAAAACAGACCTCTGGGGGACACCACTTGTGTCTGTCTCCACCTGGACAGAGCTGTTGACCACAACCCTCCAACCAATTATTTATCCACTAAATAGTTCAGCCTTCCAGTACATCTCTCTCCAATTTAGAGATAAGGATGTGGTGTGAGACCATGTCACAGGCCTTGCACAAGTCCAGGTAGCAGCCCTTCTGGGGTAAGCAAGGCAGTGAAACCCATCCCAATCCAACACCTGAACAGTGCTTATTGCCCAACAGGAGTGACCTCCTACTGGTAACTGAGGAAAAAAAAATAATTATATTCAGCTGTGTCAGGAAATTATCATTTTTTAATCCTCCTGACATACTGAGCTCTGAAGTATGCAGATCAGTTCCACAGAAGAGACAACCAAAACCATCTAAAACAAGTACAGTTTAGTCAGGCTGCAGTTTGTAGTGCCTCCTGGATAACAGGGGAGACCAGTTACAGGCACATCACTTCCCCAATGCTGACCAAGCACATCAGGACTAAGCACTTCTCATTAGCAAAGTACTGTTTTTGCTAAGCAAGCACATGGGTTTTCTGTGCTGCTGCCCTCTGCCGATCATTTTTAAGTGACCTTCACGTCCAAAGCTTCTTTTTAAGGCTGGTGTCAAACACATGCATACATACCATGCTAACACATCCTAGCATACTAACTGTATGGGTCTTCCCAACACATACTGCTAATGGAATTGGTCAGAAGAGGCAAGAAAGCCTGACATTTAAACTCTCAGTGTTAGTTGTCCATCTATCACCAGAATTCTTTTTTCTTCTGAAGTGTTATTGATTGATTTATTCTGTATGAGAAAATAAAAAACCTGCCTGGCTTTCTTGTTTGAGAGATTGATTTATCTTTTTTTTACTAGAAGAATAACACTTCCTAGAACTTACAGTTCATTTTAGAAGTGACAAGTAAGTAACAGACATGCTCCCACTGAAACAGGTTTCATCATAGCAGTACCTATGATTAGAGACCATGCTGACTCCTGCAAACATGTTGCCCCTCCTGCTGCGTTCCAGTGTGATTTAAGTTTAAAGAAAGATGGTTTTGTCTGTTAGTTAGGGTGAGAATAGCATGGCCATACAACTTCTTCATGACAACAGGACTAGAAACTTACTTGTAAGTGCTGCAAAGTGGCTGAGCCCACAGCGAACGCGAGCAACGCGGACATCTGGACTGAAGTCTGACCAGCCAAAAAGGCTGGGGGGGATCATCTCTGGCACTGCTGTTTCTGTCAGGTTTGGTCCTTTCCCAAGAATTCCATATCCCCAGACAAAAACACTTCCTTCTTCTGCATTACAGTAAGAAGACACTCTGTAATAAAGTCTGTGCTTGTGAAATTCATGCCATGACCAAGAGTTAATCAGATCCAAAGGGATATATTCTCCTTTCTCCCAGAGAGGTCTAACACTTTTTGAATATTCAAAACTAATAAACAATGCATTCCCATTCAAATGCCTTTTTTTTTTTTTTCCCTAAGCTGTGTAGACTCATCAAGCTTCACAAGCAAAACTTTTATGGAAGAAAAACGCCAACAGTGCAGGCTGGATAAAATACTTCGGCTAGAGACTGAATATTTTATTATCACTGCTTACTCCTTTGAGGCACAGCCAAACCTTTGAGGCAGGCTAGCTGCCCTGCCTGCCATTCTCTCTTAAACTGTATGCCTGAAAAAGGCAGCAGCTGGACAGCATAAGACAGAATAAGATGCTGTGACTGCCAGCTTTGCTTCCTTCGTGTTAGAAGCTCAAACGTCTTCACAGTAACTGCATTGTAAGTGGGAATCTCTTCATCAAGAAAATCCTTCCTCAAAGCAGCACAACCCTTTCCCCTGCTCCTTTATTCAGGATCTTCCTTCAAGCTGTGCTCCTCATACTGCTGGCAATCCCAAGAACATTCAGCAAGAATTTTTAGAACTCTCTGCTTTCTAGTCTGCTTTATCGAGATTTATTTATAAGTCAGTCTTATATAAGTCTGACTTATCTTTATAAGATATACATGATAGATAAGATATATGCTCCTCCTCTCAAGTGTTGCCTTACTCCTTCCCTATATTCACCCTCATTACAGGCCACCCATGTGATCAGAAAACAAGGGATCAGAAGGGATCTCTAGTTCACTCTTAAATCAGTGTTCTCATCATCCAAGCTTTTCTCATACTGACAGCAACTCCCTGCTTCTGGTGAACCAGAAGCTGGCTTCAGTATGTTATAATCCATCCACTGCATGGCCTTGCATTAAAGAGGATGACTGTAGAAATCAACTCACCAGTTAGCACAATATTGCCAGTACCTCCACACGCAGCCTCCTTTATCTTCCCAATCCTGAATGGCAAATGCTTGGGAACGTTCACCTGTATGAGGATGCAAGAGTTGTTTCAGACAAGAAACTAAACTGGAAACTACACCTACATTTTTAACGTTTTCTATAGTTTTAGTTTAGCAGGCAGCACCTGCTGTTCTGTAATTTGCACATTACCTATGTGATAAGTAAAACTCCAGCTTTAGCACAGGTGCCATTCAGCTATTCCAGATCCCTCCAACTTCAGCCATAAGCACCCAGTCAGGCAGCCACTGCACTGCTTATAACAGTCATTATTTTCAGGCCTCCCAAGCCTCAGTAATTAGCCCTACACTAAGGATAGACAAGGAGTAGTATAGGAAACAAAGTTACATATTTTACTAGGGCCGTGCCACTGTGACTGCTTGCTCTCAGCTTTCTGCCAGGAATAGCTGAGTATGAATGAATTCCCTGACTCTGTTTTCCACACTAACTCTAAGAGGAGACCATCTGTCTAATTACATCAGTACTACAACACTTAGTGTCAAGTCAGCACTATATTCTTTACCCACAGAAGTTTGCTCCAAAAAGCTCCTATGTGAGAAAAACTGGGACTTGTCTGGGGCCAACTCTAAACCTACTAAGGGAGCTGGTGTAAAAATCCAAGCCCATGGCACAGAGTTCAACATTATGAAGTTCATAATTAAAGAATGTAATTTCCCTGTTGTGTAATACATATGTATTGACAAAACCTTGATTCTAAAAGTTATTAAAACCACTTCTCTGTAACATACCTCCCCCTATCTTTATTTCTGTCTACAGATCCTAAGATTGCCTCATTAAAGCATCCAGCACAAACACTACTGCATCTCACTGCGTGCAAAAGCAATGGGCTGAGGAAAAGAATACAGTGTGCTCTCCTCCCCATAACAGACAGACAAACTGGGATGAGGTAACCCAAACCTCTGCCTATCAATAGCTGGGAAACATGCTGCCCTAAAGCTATACAACCATTTCAGACACATTGGTTTCGTAAACATTGGGAAAATCAGCTTGCTAGTGGTGTTATTTATATTGATTTATACTGCTGTCAAAAAAAAGAGCTGGGAGAAGCACTTAATTTTTAACTGCAGCCTAACAGAAACACGTGAAAACAAGGCCTTCCAGGCCAACTGACCTGGGTGGTTTCTGTGACAGATGCCAACTGCAAGTATTCTGAATTTCCCCAACCAAAGAGGTCTCCCTCATCTGAAACAGCCAGACAACAGTCCCCATAGGAAGAGACTTGGATAATGTTTACTCCAGCAATGTCACCACCTAGCTTAGTTGGAACACTAGTGATATTGTAGTGTCCAAGACCTGAAAGGGAAAAAAAAAAAAAAGAGCAAGATGATTAAGAATATTTTTCCAGCCATACTTTAATTCCTACACAGAACCCACTTCAATGGACAAGCAGCCACAAACACCAGCTCTACTAGCCAAAGCTACCTCTCTCTGAAATGCAAAACAACTTTATACAGCCTTACACAGGAAACAGCCTAGGCCCTGATCTCTCTTGTCTGCATGGACTGAAGAGTTTGAGAGCGCTGAACAAGCCAAGCAGACATCCTGATGGAGGCAAAGTCCCGCAGACCAGCAGCACTGTGTCTTCTGCAAAGACAGCCACGACAACAGCAGGAGAAGTGGCAAAAGATGCTGGGAAGCCAGCACGTGATGCGACAGCTGCTTGGACAGGAGACCAGAACACAGACAGACCACAGCATGCCTGCGTGACAGAACCGCAGAAAGAACCTGGCTTCAGGAGCAGCAGAAGGACTAAACAGCAGGAAAGGCTCAGAGAAAGTCCTCTGCCAGCAAGAGCCACCAGAACAAGGGCCTGGCCAAAGATCCCACGCTAAGACAGCAGCTGCAGCCAAAGATCTCTGTTAGTCCAAATCAGGAAGCAAAAGACGCTGAAATGAGAATCACGAAGCAAAGAAAGTCTGCATGGAAGCAGGGAGCTAACTTTCACATGCCACTTCCAGATAACCTCCCCTCGAGCTTCAAACAGCAAACACATCCTCCTCAGACTGCATGCTGGGATTAACAGCACGGTACCTGGGAAATGAACTGAATGCTCTGTCTCTCTGTGGCTACACAAGAGTACTGAGAACATCTGCACACAGCTGGGAACACGGCGGCCCCTTTCCATCCATACATGCAAGGCAATTTTAGCTCTGAATTAAGAGCTTGCATTTCAGTGAATGGATGAATATAACAAGCTGAGCTCCTACCTGTTTGTCCATCAGCTCCCCAACCACACGCAAAGACATCACCTTTCTTGGTTCTAAACAGACTGTGGTCCTGCCCACACACAACCTGCACACAAACAGAAAGCCAGACCTGGTCAGGAAAAGGTCATGTGTTCAGAATTGATTTAATGAAGCATTACTGGTGGACAAATTGAGCAATGAAGCTCTACAGTGCCCATCAGCTCAGATTTTGACCTTTCTCTGCAAATGAAAATGCTCTACAGGCAGGGAAGGCTACAAACAGCATGATACAACACAAGAAACAGCAGAGTTTTCTTTGTGGAAAGTCATGCTGCAGTTGTTTTGAGATCCAGAACAAGACTTAGTTAACAGAAAGCCACAGTCAGCAGTGCAACATAATAACAGTAAAGAGTAAATAAGAGATTTCCCTTTTCAGAATGCTACCACACAGCTCTCAATGCCAGTTACAAACTGCTACTGATCCCTTGCCCTGCAAATGCTCCAGGAACACATCTGTTCTCAAATTTAGGTTTACACTGAACCGGCAATCATGTCTGCCACAGGTTTGGCACAAATTAAAGTCAAGCTCTTCAAAAATAGAGCCTAAAAATTTGCCAAACATCAATTCACAATTTAAGAGATTGAATACCAGAAATTTTAAGCAAGCAGATGCTGCAAAAGTACAAACAGGTACCAATGACTCAATTCCCCTGAGAAAAAAAAACCTTTGAAAAGCCTAACTCTAAACACAATTAGGATGTGCAATGTTCTCTCTAACTGCTGACAAATACGTTATCCTTGCCTTTGAGGATGCTGCACAAGCCAGAAGCAACACCTATACACAAAGTACTACTATGGCAGCACAGCCCACTACTGCTGAACTGCTCCTGTGCCTGGAAATGCTGCAGCTGTGTGAGGAATGAGCATTGCAAGCAGCGTTCTGCAAACCCTCAGCAGGCCTCACAGTTCACTTTTGAAATGGAAAAGACAAAATTCAAAATAAAGCAATTCCCCTGTGAGAAGGACTCCAAGGGAATTAATGAAGGTGTTTCATAGGACTGGACCCAGCACTGACCCCCGGGACAGACCACCAGATAACGGCCTCCAAGCAGACCTCATGCCACTGATCACCATGCTCTGGCCTTAGTCACTCAGCCAGTTTTCAACCCACCTTCAGATTTAGATTCAGAAGATCCTCTTACCTGGACAACTCTGCTGTCAAAATCATTCAGTTGATGAATTAAATGGCTTTCACTGGACACCATCAAATAGCAACCGAGAAGATAAAAGGCAAAGAGAGCACTTCAGAGGACTGCAACTGAAAAATGTGAAGGTAGACCTCCCTTTACCAAAAGTCACTTTGCTGTTTGAAGAAGAGAGTCTTTCATGCTCTTATAGAATCAGAAAGCACAGTTCCACTGAACAAAAAAGGGAGCTATTTTGCATTCTCTTCTCCTAGAGAAGAACAGATGCTTTTAAAATATAACCTTTAATGGGAACTGGGGGTGGAAGTCCTCAAACACATTCCCTAGCCTGGAAAGAACACTGACAATAGATAATACTGCAGCACCTGCATAAACACTATGCTTAACTACAGACTAATTGGAATTAGATCCCAGAGCACAAACGCAGCAGTGTTAGCATTCATTTCACTCTTTCATAAAAACAGGAATTCTGAGCAGTACCTTGATTTTATTGAAATACCTCTGAACAATACTTCCAGTATCAAGGTGAAAAAGAGCTAGCTAAATTACAGCTATTTTCTTAAAATTCCACAGGCCAAGTCTTGTGGATCACTCAGCAATCTGTAAGACCTCTTCCAAGCCCAGTGATGGAATCAGTAACTTCCAACGTATTCCCACTTAGATTCCCACTCTCCTGTAAATATTTTTGAGAATGCACCTCGTGGCCCATAAACACACCGTAAAGGAAATCAGTTCAGATTCAAAGGCAGTCACAGCACAGAGGTCCAACAAAAGGATGACTCTTTCATGATGAAATGGCATTTCTAAGACCCCCAGAAAAGGCCCTTGCACAGCCCCTCTGAAAGGCTGAAGGAAGAAGGAAGGACTATTGATTCAGATTACCTCAGGCTATTTATGAAGGCTGTTTTTCCTCACTGTGTCCTGTGAAAACTGTCAGATATTGACTTTTTTTTTTCCTGTTTTATGAACGTGGTAAGAAGAATGCCCGTGTCCAACCTGGCTTTACAGTCAGGCCCTTTACATGATGCCTGCAGCATAAAAGCCTGCTCAAGATTAAGAACGGTATCCTTATACCACCTACAAGCTTTACCGAAAGGTTCTCTTCATGCAACAATGCTTTTAACGTTAACAAAGTTCCAGTCATTTGGATTCTCACCTGTAAACTTCATCTTCAACAACTTTCCGACCACACTGTCCATAAGAATTATTTCCCATGGTGAAGACTGAAAAAGAATGATAAAACACACTAATTTTGTTGCTGCCCAACCTCACAAAAGCTTCTTTATAGGTACGTAAGATATACCTGTAAAGTCCTCAATATGAAAGTTTATACACAGCACTTGAAAAATGGGCAGATTTCTCCAAGCCAAATCCACTTAAAGTCAAGTGACTGAATCCATTTCAGTCAACAATAACCAGGAGCATTGCTGCAGCAGTACCTGGAGCCCATTGGCTGTCCTTCAGTAACTGCACAGCCCATCCTGCCGTTGCCAAGGAGACTCAGGAATAGATCAGTGCTCCCATAGGAGTGTTACATCCATTACATCCACCATGCAGCTCACCCAGCGATAAGCAGCGCTGAAGCCACTGCTACAAAGAATTACCACGCAGGCAGAATGCCAAATTCACACACCAGACCTTCTGTACAGAGGCCGACTCATTCACTGCTTTTATAAATGCAGCACTCGGGCTCCACAGGGAAAGTAACACAGAACTATTGGCATAGCCATCCAAAAATGAATTCAAAAACATACCTGCCCAAACAAGACAAATAGCCTGCACTTAAAGGAGGCCTGAGGCTCGATAAACAAACCATATTTTGCAATACTTGCAGTCAAAAAGCATCCAACATGTTTACAGCTTCTGCCAAACAGAATGCAGAGCACAGCACGATTATCAGCTCAGGCCTCTGCTTCCTGGGAGCAATCCCACAAAGACCTGCATCACATTGACAGCGCAGGCAGTGCTTCTGGGATCTAGTTCTACAGGACATCAGACAATCTTTCTCAAGTCTTTTAATGAAAGCACAGTCAGTCCCTTGTTACCAGCACCAGCAATACTGTACCTCCTTCGCTATCTGTCAGGATCAGGGAATGAGCTCTGCCACAGGACACCTGCAAGACTCGAGTCTTCTGTGGCTTCTCCAGTGGTAACGGAATTGGAGATGGTTCTAAGACATATTCATAGCCTTTAGCTTAAGGAAGAGAGAGAAATAAAGAAGTCAGTTGATTCTATAAAGCAAATTCATCTTATATTTGTTGATTATACTGTACATACACAAACAGATTCCTAGTTGTTACAAAAGAAAACTTATTTTTGAGAGCTAGGATGCTAATCAAAGTAAAAAGGGGAGTGATATTCATCACTGGGAGGGAAGGATTAAAAGAAATAGGGATGGCTGAAGCCAAGAATCACTGCCTAACTAAAAATCCACCATACACGGACAGTGAATGTTAATAAAGCACCAGGAGGCCAAAACTGGGAAACTGAGGCTTTCAGCCACATGCTCAATCATTTTGTTGAATAAGTCTGGATTACTAGAAAGCCTAACACTAAGCTCAAACTAAAGCACTCTGTACAAGTGGGGATACTGCAAACAAGGTACAATAGCAGACACCACAAAAGGACAGCATGAAAGGCAAACGCAAAATCTGAGGGCTTCATATTTAAAGAACAGTAGATTAAAGACCCTTTCAGAAAATGGCATGCAAAAAACAATAGCAAGCACGGCTCTGTAAGGGATAAGAGATCTAAGGTTCAAGAAGGAAAGTGACAGGCTGTATTAAAAAAAGATTTAGTAACTTAAAGAATATGTAATCAGTTACATATGGTCAACTGGGGAAAAAAAAATGAACAGCAGAACATAACAAGTGCTAGGCCAAAGTTTAAGGGGAGATAAAAAAGCTGTGATATCAAAGACTGTAAGAGGTGAAAGCAAATCCCAGAAGACTCAATACAGTATTCTGCTCACATGTAGCAGCATTTTAACTAGCTCTCACTGCCTCAGTTAGAAAAAGAATACCTATACCTACTCTAAGATAGATGCTACCATCAGCAAAGCCTGTATCTGTCTAAAGAGATATGGACATCATAAAACAAAACCCCTTTTTCTCTCTGTTCCTTCCAGTTCAGCCACACCAGCTACTGGTATCTGTGGTAACAAACTCACTATCATCACTGATGGTATCTGAAGGACGTCAGAGGAAAACAAACAAGGTGGCTAAAGCAGGATAGGGTGAAGATAAAATGTAAGTTTAGTTTAGAAACAGCTGATTCTACAGCATGACATACGGCCATCTGGAAACCAGAAGGTTTAGGTTCCCTGTGAAACAGCTCTATGGGGACACAGCATTAGAACTAGCAGGTATCAAAAGCAAGGTTGCAAAATCAAGGAACAAGCAGCTTAGCCAACAGAAAACTTGTTTGTGAAAAGTTAAATGTGGAGCAGAAGCAACCTCACTGATCTGTACATCACTTTCAACAGCTCCCACAAAACAGTGTACACTCCCTTATTTAGAAGGGCTTAAACTGCAGAACTATTTAACCTTTTTCTGGACTCTTTAGCAAAAAGAAAAATCAGCATGCCATACAAAAAACTAGAAGACGAGAGGCCACTTCTGAGACTTGAACAGTTACAGAACTAAGGTAAGAGCTGAAACCTTAAAAAGTAAAAGTGAGCGGAGGCTGCTGTCATTTTCCTGCTGCTGTTTAAGTGCATACACTTCAGCATTCTCCACAACAGCAGTTATTTTCTATTGCTTAGCCATTAAGTTTAATTTCTTGCCCACAACAGACCCATCATACCTTGATTAATTATGCTCTTACAGGGTATAAAGAGGAAAAACTGGTTATAATGTGTTTTTTCCTAATTGTTTAAAGAACATTTTTAAACAAAAATCTTTTAAGGAAAGGAAGCTCATGGTTTTTGATATCTGGTTTAAGTGGAAAGTGACAGCTTCCTGCATAGAGATAATCTTCTTTACGTGTTTGAGAGTTTGGTATAAGACCAAATGTTTGAATAACGCGTTTTCCTTTCAAAATTCAATTCTGTATTAAAATAAAATAAACCAACAGTTTCACAAAAAGCCAACACTGATCTTGTCAGAAAATCTCTGTGTGAAAGGAAATTACTTTATAGATGCAAAGGCAACAGAAGGGAGCAAACTATCTTGCCAAAATCATTTTAATAACTGGTCCATCATATTGTCTACAGACTCAACAAAAAGGTGCTTCCATTTTAGTTATCTTTTAGGCAAGAACACAGGAACAGTGCCTAGAGAAGATGGATGGCTTCAACACCTACTTACAAACCATGAAAAAACACAGCTAAGTTCAAAAACCAAACAAACACGTAAGCATGTTTATATGGCCCTATGATCTGCATCAAAACCTCCAGCAAATTTTCTACACCTTCTCATCTGAAGTTTCCCTCATTGTGTGCACCCCACAGCGCTGCCCTGTAAGGCCTTACAGCACCTCAATCCTTACTTCTGTCTCTTATGCTTCTCTGAAATCCAAGCTGGGAGTCCTTGTTCAGGCCCATGCCCCACACTTTGGTGATGTCGGTGGTGTTAGAAGACAACAACGTGAATCCATAACCACAGGCGGCAGAGGTTATCTTTGAAGACAAACACAAAATAGCATTCGTTAAGCTTAGAAAAATGAATCACAGAATTGTCAAGGTTGGAAAAGACCAGTGAGATCACAAGGCCGACCATCAACCCAACCCCACATCCCTCAGTGCCACAACCCCACAGCTCTGGAACACCTCCAGGCACGGTGACTCCAACACCTCCCTGTGCAGCTGTGCCACTCTTTCCAAGAGCAAACATTTCCTGATCTCCAAGCTGAACCTCCCCCCAGCACAACTTAAGGCCATCACCTCTCATCCTACCGCAGTTACCTGGGTGTCCGACCCCCGTCTCACACCTCCTTTCAGGCAACTGAGGAAGCTCAGAGAACACCTCATTGCTCCCTACTCCACCCTGACCCAGCCCAGCCATCACACCTGTGCTCCAGACCCCTCACAGCTCTGCTGCTCCCCTCCTCACACACTCCAGCACCTCGACGTCCTCCTCATCACCCAAACCTAACGCACTGACAAAGCGGTTCCTACAGCAGGAGGCACAGGACAGCGTCTGTGTGGCTCTAAATCCCGCCGGAGGAGCCCAAAGCCTCTCCGTCTCCGACACCCTCACAGCGAATGACGTGCCCACACGGAGCTTCCCAGTCTCCAGCTCCAGCAGCCCGGTTCCCCGCCCACCTTCTCCTCCGTTTCCAGTCGGTAAGGCGTCGCTTGGATCCGCCGCGGCTTCTTCCAGCCCGCGTCCGGCTTCACGAAGCTGGGCACGCCCAGAGCGCCCGAGTAGGAGAAACCCCACACGAAAACTCGATCCTTCCGCTTAGCCGCCTTCCCCACGTACTGGAAGATCGGGGCGGCCTCATCGGCTTCCCGCAGCTGCCTGGCGCTCGGTGGCCCCGCGGGCTTGGCCAAACCGCGGCACGGAACCGGCGGAAGCCGCGCTGCCCTCGGCGCCCGCCTCACCGCCACCGCCGCCATCTTGGCGACCTCTCACCTGCGCCGCCGGGCGCTGTGCGCATGCGCCGTACAGAGCGCTCTTTCCGCGCCCCTCGTCTTAAAGTGGCAATGCCGGCCATCTCAGAGGGTGGGCCCGGCCCAAACCGAGACCCCAACCTAAACCCAAAGCCAGAACTTCGCCCAAACTCTGCTGGCGTCGCCGCAGTAGGGCTGGCTGCGGTGTCACCTCACATAACCCTCGTGTTCTGCTCCCTGCCGTGTAGCAGTGTCATCCCCCCACCATACTGGGCCCCTCTGCGACGGCCAAAGGCCACCTGACATGGCAGCAATCAGGCTGCAAAGGGGCAGGAACAGCCATGCGGAGCTCTTCAGCCCTTTGCGATACCCTGCCCCCATCTCACACCCCACCGCCATTTGGGGCAGCTTAGCCTCGTGGCCTCCTGACATGACAGCCACCTCCTCACGGCCATATCACTTCAGGGTCTCCTCAGTTCACAGCCGCCTCTCATGGCCGCTTACCCTCAAGGAAACTTCACCTCATGGCCGCCCCTGAGGCTCAGCTCACTCCTCACACTTGCACCTTCAGCCCCAGTATCCCACTAGAGGGAGCAGAGAAGAAAGCTTTCACCAGAGAGCTTTCACTATTTAACCGAATTGGTTCAGCATCGATACCTTGTTTATTGATCAGTTGTCCACACAGCATGAAAGCACTGAAATACACATATAAAGTGTCTCTTTATGCTACACTGCTTTTTGTGCACGTTATTTACATGTTAGGGTTTTCTCACAGTGATTGAAGCCCTGGCTACACTCTCAGCGCAATGCTGGTAACTGTTAAAAACCAGAAAAAAAAAATCATTCAGAATACAAATAAGGG
Organism: Meleagris gallopavo; assembly: GCF_905368555.1. Classification (NCBI taxonomy): domain Eukaryota; kingdom Metazoa; phylum Chordata; class Aves; order Galliformes; family Phasianidae; genus Meleagris; species Meleagris gallopavo. Next base: position 2,612,427 of record NC_139424.1, read on the forward strand.
ATAAAAGTGAACCTGCTAGTGATGAGGAACCTGGGCTGTGGGAAGGCTCAGCCCACAGGTGCTGGTGGAAGTGCTCACACTGCTCCTTGGGGCAGCTTGAGGCCGCTGTGCTGTGGGGTTAACACAGAGCCTGGGCTCACAGCTGCTCTGGGAGACACGCAGACCCCCAGCCTGGCTCGATGCCCCCTCTGCACAAGAGATAAAGCATCTGATCGCAGGGTTTGGGGGCTGAGAGCCTCACATGATCTTCCTCCTGGTACTCTCTGTGCAGCGGTTCATGATGAGGTCTTTGCTGGGCCGGGGAGGAACTGCAGGCTGAGCCTTTGACTTGTTCTCTTCTTGCTCATTTGTCTCAGCTGTGGATGAAACAGATGTAGAGATGGGTCAGAGCCCTGCACAACCCCACACCTCCATGTGCTCCTCCAGGTCTTCCTGTGAAAAGGCACAGCTGGAGGCCATGCTGCCCTGTAAGGACAGGCCAAGCCTGTGGCCACAAAGTGCAAAGGGTTTGAGAGAAAAGAGGATTTACTTCCTTCTCTCCCCCTACATCTTTCAGTCTGGCACAGAGATTCTCAAGTCTATTTGTTTATGTCACACTGCCAGCAACCAGTGTTGGAGAGCATGAACCATGTCATAAAATCATAGAATAGCAGTCCTGCAGGACTTCAGTCCAGTCTAGGTCAAGGACCCTGCTGAGACTTACGGATGATGTCCTTGTTCTGCAAATTGCCCCTCATGTTCCTCCGGTTCTGCATATACTTCTTGCTGTTCCTCCTGTAGGTTTCCTGGCTGATCTGCTTCCGTCCCTTGTTGTGGATACTCTTTGCATTGCGGATGGTGGATCTGCAGCAAGTCAGAAATTAAATGTTCCGTTTCCACAACCATAGTTCTCACTCACACAGTTTCTCCAAGAATCCCCAGCCCTGCTTCTGTACACTGTGCTTCCTGCTCTGCCTTGCCTGAACACCCCTACCCACTTTTCATTTCCACTTGACAGAAGGCAGCAGGCGACTGCCAGCCCTGGGGGTGAACTGCTGTTAGGAGGCAGCTAGAGCAATGCTTTGGGAGCGTGTGCTGATGGGTGAAACCTGAGGCCTGGAAAGCGAAGGTGGGGATGGCAAGGTAGATCAGGCACAATGCTGAAAAGGGCAGGAGAGGCATGAGGTTTTCCCCAGAATTCAAGAAACTCCTGGAAGAGACGTACAACATTGCTTGCAGGTGGGTGGATGGATGGATGGATATGGTATCTATGCTGGCTGCTGCACTGAGCTTCCCAGAAGCTTCCCTGAGCTTCTGGGGACAGAGCCTGGGGCAGGTGCCCGTGCAGCTGTCTGCTCAGTGCTGAACCCACAGCAGACACCACAGAGAGAAGTGAAAGGCTGAGCTCTGGGCTATGCGGAGCCACACTGCTGTGGGAAAGCCCCAGCATTCAGGGCGGTCCCCAGGCAGGCAGACAGAGCCATTGCTTTGTTGACATGACCAGGATGAGAGTGGCGGCTTTCACCACCCACGGCACCATCCTGCTCTGCTGGAGGCACCTGCAGCCCTCTGCCTTCAGCCCCTGCCTAGTTTCAGTGTGTGCCCTGTTTTGTAGCCAAGCTCTTCCCCACTGCAACGGCAGTGCTCCGAGCCCAAATTCATGCTGTGGCCCTTCCTTGCTAAGCACTGTGCCAGTTCCCACCTGCTTCTGCTGTGCACTGCTATCAGCAGTGCCACGGGGACAGGTCACTGTCCTCACAGCGTCACCTCCCCAAGGGCATCAGTAAGCATCAGTGCACTCAAATAAGCGGATTTGTACCATTTTACACTGCCTCACCATCAACCCATGCTCCAGCAGAGCCGGATTTTGAGAGATTTTATAGAAAGCTGCCTTGTTTTCTTGTGGGGGAAGAAAAGATCCAGGCAAGCTCTGCCCTTCTTAGCCATTGTCGTTGCATCAGAATTAATGAGCTATTATTGGTTTTTATCTTTTTAATCAAAATAAAATCCCTTCCATTAGCTCAAATCCTCCCATCAGATTAGGCCATTTGGCAGCCCTGATTAGTCAAATCTCTCCCTGCTTCTCAAAGATTCAGTGGATGCACTTAGGGGAAAAAAAAAAAAAAAATCTAATTTGAAAATTAAACGAGATTAGCCCAGAAAAGAAACTCTGCAGAAGGGCAAGGAGAAATGTGCCTCTCTGATCCTGCCTGATCAGGGCTGTCTCTTCTGCAGTCCTGCAGGATCTGCTCCTGTTCTCTGTGCTCTGCTCACCTCTCTCCTCTCTCTGCATTGCCAGGGTGAACAGGGGACACCACACACCCAAAAGATTCATTTCACCCTCTCGAAGAAGAGCTTTTGCCCTCTTGCCTTCCTCCCTTCCTCCCTCCCTTAGCTCATTTCCTACCTCCGGGGGGGAATGTGGTTCCTCAGCCCACTTTTCTCAGCAGTGTTCACCTCCCCAGATTTCTGCAGGTACATGGAGGGGTAATAACCTGTGGTTTCATCCTTCCTGCAACACAAAGCAACACTGCTTGTTCTCCAGATCACAAAGGCAGCTGGGATTCCCCTAGGAAAGTCCAAAACTACACAGTGAGATAAGGCTGGGATGAAAGCTGAGGTTTCACCAAACAAACTGTGCCAGAATACTTAGAGGCAGGAAAAATAACAGATGCATTTTTTCCATCTGCTGCCTCCTTGGCGGTTGCACTTAGCAAAGCCACAAGACTACTAGAAGTCGTGCAAAAGAAAACGTTGGGCAGCAGCACCAAATGGTCCACAGATGTCACAGCCTTGATGTGAAGAACCTCAGGTCCATCCCATCCCATTGCCTGCTTTCGTGGTGTTTCTCACCTGATGACCCACCAGCCATCAAGCAGCTTGTGGATCACCTCGATGGTGTCACCCTCCTTGAGTGTCAGCTCGTCCTCCTCCACAGCCGTGTAGCTTTTCTGCACCACGTACAGCTCACCTGCACACACACAACTGGGACATCACCCCCAGCCATGGGGCTCAGCCTCTCCTTCACTGAGCAGAGGAAGCACCAGAGCATCAACCTGCAATTTTAGGCAAACCCAGAATGTTCCAGGTCTTCAAGCCTGGACTGAGCTCTGCTGGTGCAATAGCTCCTCCAGGTCCACCCAGCACTTCTGCAGGAGAAAGCTGGCGAGTGCAAGTAATGAAAGGACATTTATCTAGGCTGAAAAGCATGTTTGTAATTTGGGTGATTAAATGAGGAACAAGGAAGTGCTGTGCTAATAGAGTCTGCTACAGTATTTTGAAAACCACAAAGATGAAGCCCTGATAGCAATGAGCAGAAAGCTGAAGGACTCCTCCTGCCCGGCACAACAGGGACACGTGCTCACAGCAGGCAATAAGGGGAGTGCAGGAGCTCAGTGCAAGGGAAAGCCTGTGCTACTCCTACAGTGTTATCCCCGTGCCCACAGGTCCTGCCTTTCAATGAACTGTCCTCCAGATGGGTGATGCTCTTGGAAACGCTGTGATTTTCTGAGTGTTTTACCTGCATAGTTGGGCTCCTGCTCCTCTGATTCATCAGGACCATCCATCGGCTCCAGATAGGCAGCTGGCACCCAGCCCCGCTTGTTCTTTAACTGGCAAAACCACCAACCTGCAAGGAGAGCAGGGTGGGCAAGAACAGGGGCAGCGTGGAGGCTGCAGGAACGGCCAGCAGCGGCCGTGTTCCCCATCCCGTGTTCAGGAGTCCCCATGACACATCCGGAAGGGCACTGGGGCTGTTCTTTGTTTTTGTGGTGGTGTAACTGGGGAGCCCAGCCACTTCATGCTGCTTCCTCTTGGGCAGGAACTGTCCCGAGGCATGTGAGGAGGCTGCAGGGTTTTCTAGGATTGCCTCACAACCCCACACTCCAACCAGAACCAACCGTCACGGGGCTCCATGTGAATGTGAATCGGGAAGCACTGAGAAGTTTGGCGCTGGGCCTTTCCATCAGCGGCCCCTCACACAACCTTTATTGTTGTAACTGAAACCATAGGGACACAGTGTGTGGGTGGAAGACACAAAGGCTGTCCTCACCCCTGCTGAGTTGGTGGCCAGGAATGGTGCTGGCCCGCAGTAGCATGGACACCTACCAGTCTCACTCTTTTCCACGACGTCCACGGCATCCCCAGCTTTTAGAGCCATCTCAGACTTGGAGCTCTTCTCGTAGTCGGCGATGGCTCGGTACGTCTGCAGGACGATGGGGCCTGTGATGTCTGTGGGAGAGAAGAGAGACATTCCCTCCTCGCACAGAAATACTCTATTTCAGCCACATTAAAAGCAACTCCAGTACAGCCTAACACAAAACCTCAGCACCTTCTAGGACTTAACAGCTACGTCCCGGACTCTTTTCCCCATGGAATGAAGTTTTCACACAGCAGCAGGGCTGCTTTTGCCCTCTGCTGTCATCCACAGCCCCTGCCATGGGGCAGCCTGCCCCTGCTCAGCCCCATCCACCCACACTCCCCCTCTCCCTGTGCATTTTGCTGTGGCAGAGGCAGCCCCATGCAGACCCCCCAGGCCTCTCACCGCTGGCGTTTTTCTTTGCATCCTTGGGCAGGAGGAACACCTCAGGCTTCCTGATCCTACATGGAGCAAAGTGGTGCATTAGCTAGGTCCCAAGAGCTAATTATTACGTGATTAATTGGTGTTGCACCACGGAGGTGAAGAACTGGCCCTGCTGCACTCACTGGCTGTCTGTGACGGGGTTCATGTCATCGGGCCGGACCTCAAAGAAGCTGACCACGTGCAGGCAGCGGGAGATCTTGTGGGGCAGGTTGACCAGCGTGTAGCAGTACTCAGCCAGCGTGCCCTGCCTGCTCTGCGTCGAGCGCTGCCCATCAAACCACTTTGGGGCTGGTGGAGAAGGGAAAGGAGTCAGAAAAAGCAGACAGAAAACCACAGATTTACATCTTGCTGAGCAGGCTGCTCTGCACCTGAAAATGAGTGGCTTTGGTGCCAGTGAGCAAGTGTAGAACTTGCACAGCTAAGCTCATCCCTGCAGCCCACAACCCTTGCACAAGCCCTAGGAAAACCCCACTGAGCCCTATTTTGGTTACAGGATAATTCCCACACGTGCTCAGGCCATGCCCAGCTGTAACAAGGCTCGCTGCATCCAGGGCACCAGGAATGGCTCAGAGGACAACGCGGACACATGGACATCCCTCCTTCCCAGCAAACCCCACTTGCAGCTCCAACCCATGGCACAGCACTGAACCCCACATCGGGCACACACGTGAATGACAGCCCCATGGCTGTCCCACTCCTGGTGCTTTCAGTCCTCCAAACACAGCAGTGTGCTGTGCTGGGCAGTCCCGTGCTCAGAAGAGGACACTCCTGGCAGCTTGTAATAGCAGAAAGCAGAAAAACACTCATCCTGCTGTGCACTGCAGAGATCCTCCTTGAGGAGTCAGAGCCCACAGCTACTTCTCCCTCCCTGCCTTGTTTGAAGAAGGAAATTAAATGTAAGGGGGATTTTTCCTGAGCTGCACCTTGCTTAGGTACAAAGAGTCAGCTCTTTGCATCAGTTTATACCATCTCCTTGAACATACGTTGCATTGCTTCCCCTAATACCTTTCTCTATCATCACAAAAGCACCAAAAGCCATCCTGTGGATGGTGTCATCAAAGGAGGGCTGTGTTCAAGGCACCCAGCACCAGACAGACCCTGCTGGGGTTTTGATTTCCAGCCCCAAAAGCAGGAAGAGAGATGGCAGCCAATATCTGCAGAGGGGCAGAGCAGCTTGGGGCGATTTCTCAAGCGGCTGTGATTTCTAGTCCAGCCCCCAGTCCTCTGCCTCTTACCTGGTAAGTGTGGGATGATCCGGTTCTCCGCATTGATGTCTCCAGACTCGATGGGGAACATCTCCTTCAGTGCTTTCTATGGAGCAGGGCCGAGCAGGGCTGTGAGAATGGCACGGGGACCCCTCCGCAACACCCACAGCTCGCCCCTCCCAGCTGCAGTCTGCAACCCAACACCAGGAGAAACCTCCCTGAGGACACCGGACTCCCCATTCCTGGGGCAAAGGAGATGTAAAGATGGGGACCCAAGAGCCTCCCTTGAGCCAGGTTCGTTTGGGGGCAGTTCCAGCTCAAATCTGCTGTCTGCTTTTGCCTCCCTGCCCAACCCTGAATTGGGGGTGGTGTCTCCCTGGGTCTGCTCACATGGAACTCGTAGATCTCGGTGAACCGGCGGTAGATGAGCTTTTCAGAGAGGTCATTCCACTTCACCAGGAACATGTAGACCTGTGGGGCAGAGCAGAGTGCTGCAGCTCAGCACGTGGCCGGGACCCCAAACCCCAGCAGGGTTTCATCCTCTAGCTGCTTCCAGCCCGTGCCATTCCCATGACCCCCAGCTCCACAAAGGGATGCTCTTAAACCCTTAATCACAGCTATCTCAAGAAATACATTGGCCAAGCTTCTGCCCCAGCCAGCCCTCCACTGCTCACTGTGCACTTACATAGTGTTGGCTGGGGAAGAACCTCTTCTCATAGCCCAGCAGCTCGATGTGCCGGATGAAGGCATCCCCCATAGCTGCTCCCACTTGGTTCTGTGCTGCTCCTCCCTGTGCTCCACTCCCTTCTGCCTTCGCCTTGCACTGTTTCACTGTTAAAAGCCCCAGGAAAACGGAAGCTGTGTTGCAATCACATCTGTAACTGTTCAGCCGCTGTAGCTTTTATTGAGCCAGTATTTCCTGCTGCAGCCCAACCCCAGCCCACTCCTGGCTGGAGAAAGCGCAGCCTCCAGCCCCAGCAGCCAAGTGACACTGCTGTGGCTCAGGAGCTGCAATGCCCATTTTGCAGCACTGCAGGCAGGAACAAGCGCATTGACAAAGGCAATGGGAGCAGGAATCTGTACTCACTCCTTCTGGAAGCATCCAGTGTGCTCCCACTGGGCCCAGTGTGTTCCTGAGACCAGGGACAGTGGCACCATCCCCCTGGGGAAGCAGGTGGGACAGGTTGCAAACAGGCTGGGCCCTGCCTTTGCATCACCATTTTCTTCCCATCACCTGCAGCATCCTCAAAAAGCTGCCACCAAGGATCTGACCCCTCCACCGGTGGCCCTGAGCCAGGCAAGGTTTGCTCCAGCTGCATCGAAGAGATGAAACCCAGCAGCTTTACCCCCAACCCGAGGCATGGGATGCTGCAGCTGTTGAGGTAACGCATATGGGTCAAACAAACGTTTCTTTTTGACTTTAAAGTGGGGACTTCCCTATAAGTGAGTCAACATTAAGCAACAAATCATATAATTAAAAAAAAAATCCACCTAGAGCTGTTTGCATTCTGCTAATAGCCAGATTGCTGTTACATATGCAGTAACGTTTTTACGAAAGCTCATTTCTTAATTAGGGTTGTGCTAAATTTAAAACTGAGTTACAGACAGTGCATCGTTGGAAAGAGTGCACGTGTTTCTTTCAATTTCCTCATTTTTCTTCTTGCAAAGAAGAAAGTGTGAGAAGTGAAATGGAGGTTTTAGATCTCACTGCTGGCACTGGGTTAATCTATAATGCAATGCAAGGCATAACTCAGCGTGCTGCTTGGTATGATGCACTGATTAGTGCTCCCACTAATTGCCCAACAATTCCTAGATAGGAAGAAAAGTCACTTCAGAAGAAAATTCTTGGAAGAGTAATGACCCAGCTGAGACGTAAAGCTGATTTATGGAGTTCATCAGAGGATTCATGCTTATGGAAAACAAGGCTGGCACCTGAAGGCAGCACCTGACGCCTGAGAGATGCTGAGAATTTCCACTGGCCTGAAATGCCAGGAGCAGCAGTGCTTCTCAGCACTGCACACCTCTTCTAGGGGAAGCACAACTTCAGCTGATGGGGTTTGTATGGTCAAGAAGGGCACCGAAGAGGAAGCACTGGATATCTGAAGCTCCTTGGAAGAATGGACCGTCTCCCTTTCTATGGCATTGCACCCACAACCAGCACCAAAAGACTGTGCTGGACCTCCCCTGACACCCAGTCATTGCTGCAGTGAGATCAGGGTGCCTACCTGAGGGTGTCCTACACTGCCTGCAACCAAACTGCTCTTAAGGAGAGCAGAACAGGCTGTGTGTTCTGACAGATACTCCTCTGGCACTTCATCACCCCCAGGGTTCTCTGCTGGAAGAAAGAAAACATTCAAAGCTCTGGTAAGGTGTTACAATCGTATTTATTTCCTCATTTATCTGTACAGCCAAGGCTTTTTAGGGCACTATCACTCAGTGCCCAAAGAGTGGAACACCTTATGTGTTACTAGTTCAGAAATGAATCAGATTTTCATACATGGTCAACACCTTAAAAGTCTGCTGCCTACTATATGTATAGATCATTTTCAATATAAAATCGGTATTTGGAAGGTATAAAATCAGTGCAATTATTTTGTCAGTTTAATTTATCCCTACTGCTTTTAACCCAAAATGCCCGAGACCATCAAAAGAGCCATGAGTGCCGACTGCTGATGTGCACCCCAACACTAATGAGATCTGCCACAGGGATGGACCCAATCCCAGCCTTCAGCATTTCCAGTAAAACCACTGTCATCAGTTTTCACTTCATTTTTTCAAGCTCTCATACACCCGAGTGTGATACATTTACAGGACATCCGCGCCAGGCAGTCATGTCATGCCATTATTACAGTTCATTATAATGCCCCACTCAACTCATGTTAGCACCAACTCCATATGAGCAACAGAGCCCTACAGGACTGACGTGCAAGGAGTGCTGCCCTAAGGGCAATGACAGTGAAGGAGGGATGGCCTTCCCTTCTGCTTTCTCAAAAAGGGAAGCATGAAAAGCTGTGTTAACTCATTTCCCCACCCTAAAAAGTTTTGGCAGCAATTGTGAAACTGGCTGTCATTCTGTAACAACTTAATTATAGAGATCCATTGAAGTGAAATATATCAGTGGCTGTGAGCTGGGAGAGTCCCCACATAAGTGAGTGTCACCATGTAAAAAAATCCATTGGGCTCACTGATGTGGGGCTGACACAAGGCAGCACTGCATCCATCACCTGCTGTCAGCACTTTGAAAACGGTTCAGCACAGAGCTATCCCTGCCCCTACTGCCACCACGACGACAACCAGATACTTACAGTGCCTCCAAACATCATAAAGCAGGAGCACTTAGACCTATATGGAGCAATCATGCCAGCACACGAGCTACAGCCCTCTCCCTGCCTTACATTGAGAGCATGTGCTGCTCTGAACCTGTCTGCAGAGTTCCTCCTGTTGATGTTCCTCGGGACAGACACTACACCCAACTGCACCAAGTCTTCAAAGTTGTCCTTGAAGATGCACCACTCAGCACTGCTTTCGTTGTCCAAAGGGTGTGACAGGAACTCAGTTCTTCACTGTAGTATCCATGCTGTAGATATTCTACCTGCCTACAAAGTTACTGCTATATGAACATACATGGACAGTCACAAAAAGACCCATCAGAAATATCTTTATTTCTTAATGAGGGAATAAGGTTGAGCATTTGTGGATAATGCAGTCATCCCAACCTCTTATTGTCAGGATTTTACAACTCTCACAGGTTGTGAAACTTCAAGAAATGAATACATGAGACTCTCACATGATGTGGGGCATAAACAGGACTATGGGAGATTTAAGTTTTGACACAGCTTAAGTTTTTACAGCAGCTTGTGGTGCAGGATTCTGTAGGTAGTTCTGGATGAACGCAGGACATTACCCACAGCCTGCAGGAGAAAAACTCACTCAGGTCCATTAAGTTTTGTCTAAATTAGGGCTGCCAGAGCAGACCCATCATACAAATCCCACGTGATACTCTGATAAAACATGCACTTATTACTTTCAATTAATGGAGCAAACTATAAAAGGGTTAAATTTAAATGGGCTACAAGTCCACAAACTGATATACTGTCCATCTCATCAATGCATACTAGCAGTCAAGTGAACCAGCTTACCTTTTATTTTTTATTTATTTACCTTTTATTTATTTATTCTTTAGTAGCTTATGGTAGCAGTGGTAATGAGAAGACAGTTGGACTAGATGATCTTATAGGTCGTTTCCAACCTTGTGATTCTACGATTCTATGATTCTACAAAAAACATGAGAGTTGTGGCAGATGTAGGAAAAATTAGTGCAAATATACACATACCATTGACCAATCAGCCATGAAAGGAGTAAGAACAAAAAAAGTCAGTGATCTGTTTTCTCCAAAGTAAAACTAACAAACTGAACTACTTGCACTGTTTCTTCATTACAGAAGCTGAGATATATTCAGGCACAGTGGAATTCAGCTTTACTGGGAAATGTAGATGGCCTCTGTTAAGTCCCCGTTCATTTGAATCCTTATCATCTCCCCAGTATTGCTGCAACAAATTTAGTCCTTATAATATATTCCAGAGCAAAACCAGCCATTTCAAATCTGCAGTCATTCTTCACATTAAGTCAATTCACAGAACTGCTGAAAAAGTAGACATTTCTATCTCAAAGTACAAAAGGGTTTGTATAGAAGGTACTTCTCTTATACAGTTATATTACACAGCTCAGCACAGTCCCGGCAAGCTCTTCTCAGCTCTGGGTGCTTCTGGCTAGACAGAAGTAAAACAAAAGTGAGTTAGTTTCATTGCTGATCTATGATGAACTACAAATACTTGTAGGCTTCACTGCTTTGAGTTCTTCAGGCCTAGAATTAAAGACCACATGGAAGGTGAACACTGCTCTTCATCAGTGGGATTACATGTGTGCTTGAGTGCTTCCTGTATCAATTTAGATGGAATATTCGCTTTAATACACATTCTTTAGCTAGTCCTTTGCAAAGAACACAAGGACCACTGCAGCTCTGGAGCAAGGCCTGTACCATGCCACTGCCACACAGGGATGGAGCAGATGTTACAGAATTGCAGAAATGCTGTCTGCAAGAGGCTCCAGCCTCGCTCCCAAAGGACTGCAGCTCACAACAGCTTAGCCCTGGTGTTGACAGATCTTAACATCCACCAAGGAAGTGGGTTCTGCCACTTCTCTGTGTGACTTTTATCCCTTTTGTCAGAGCCTTGAGATGTGCTGGGAGTGCTTCACAGGGCTAATTTGTGCCCGGGTGCCCACAAAGCTTGTTTCATATCCCAAGGAAAGTGGAAAAGCGTTGGCAAGAGAACAAACCTACGTTCTCCAAGGTGAAACCCATCAGCTGGGATGCTCTTACATACACAACCTTCACGTGAGTGTTAGAACCACCAACAACAGATGCATAACATCAGTTAGGGCACATCATTTTCTCCATCAGTCAGTGTTCATGCTGCATTGACAGAGGGCCATGGCTTTGGCTGTCCTTGCCTCCAAAAATCCAGATGCTGCCAAGAGTGAAATCCCCAGGCTCCTCCAGCCACTGCTCCTTGGGAGCTGGCAAACTACTCTGGCAGGCACATCTGCTTAGGCCAGCAGAAAGTAATTGTGACCAGCCAGAGCTTGGAGTTGCTGATCACTGGCCTGTGCCCTCAGGTTGGAATAGCATACAGAATCATCTCCTCTGTGATGAACACAACGGTTCTGAAAGAAGTTAGTTTGTCATCAAAATGCTAATGTCATCAAAAGCTAAGTTTTTGGCCAGTGTCTCAAGCTTAGGCAATACTTCAATCTTAGTGAAGAGCTCTCCTGCCCAAGTACAATTTGGAAACAGTATAAACCTTACCAAGAATAAACACGCTCTTTCACCAACCACGTCAGAGCTCTTCACAAACATGATTTCCCCCTGAGGTTCATAATTACCATCTCCTATTTTTATTCATAGACTATGATACAGCCCAGTTCTCCCTTGGAACGACTCCCTCACAAATCTGAACACAGTACACTTTACGTTGTATTCTGGTAAGGCAGTGAGAACATTCGACACAGAAGAGAACTAAGACAAAATAATTCCAAAGTCAAGCAAAGGACTGGCACCTTCTGGCATTCAATCTTTGCCCTCTTCTCCCCACCCTACACTGTCAAAGCATTATTCCTTGACCAGTGTTTACTCCTTGACACGTACTAACTCCAAGAACCACAATTACCGCAGTAGGGATGAGCTCTACCACGTTGGGCCAGGTTCTTGCTTTATTTGACAACTTTCTTCTGTTTCTGTAACATCTGTTGAAAAAGGACAAATGCAATGAACAAATGAATGAACTGAATGTCTTCCAAAGCCAGCAAACAACATCTGACCACACACCCTTGTGCTCAAGTCATGCCTTCTGGTTAACAAATTAACATTCATTGCACAAGCTTGTTTTCATAGCACTGGCCATTTCTCAGATTTTATTTTCATCTGTAAGACCACTGTTCTCCACAACCACATACAGACCATTTCTGCATTATTATATTTCAATCCATGCAAAATGAATTTTGACCTTAGCTAATTTTTCTTCTCCAATGCACAGTATCACACAGGAAGGCATTATTAGATGTTAAAAAAAAAAAGAGAGAGAAATTTGATCTTGTTGGCTAAAGCATTCATCAACTTTTCATACAATATTTTTCATTTCCAAGAGACTTCATTAGAAAATCTTTGCTCTTCTTGTTCATAGGGATGCTGGGAGGTAAATCAAAGCAATCTCATGTCTTTATAGCACTGCCTATATGTCCTGGAGCCTGATTTTGTTCTTTTTATAAACAGAGAGTATGATGTTGAAAGGAAATTGGTTTTTTACTGAAGCTGTTTGCAAGGTTCAGGGCTAGAGTAATTCATCATAGCAAAGCTAGGCTGTCTCAGCACATGATGCTTGATCCCTCCCAGCCTAGTTCTGATGGGACCGTGTGCACTTCAGCAGCAACACACCTTTTCTCAACATCATTTCTCTGATAGCTGGACCCGACTGCAGCTTTGGATGACAAATTCAAAAACACATTTGTCTATTTCTTCAAAAGAATCACTTTAAAAGGCTCCCCTTTAAAGATTCAGGAACTGTCCCACTCCACCTAACAGTTTCAGTGATCCCACACCGTTTTGGCAGCACAAAGACATTTGATGTTTCAGCCTTCAGAAACCATAAGCAATGGAAATTAGAAAGGACATCTCCCCAGGAAAGGACACAGAAGAACAGAAGTGCTGCAGTTTGCAGCTCTCTCTTTCAGAGAGTTCAAGCAGGATTAGAGAACAAACTCAAGTTGTGAGCTCTAAGATGCAAAGCGGTGCTGCACAGCCACGTCCATTCCGGTGCTGCTGGCCATGTGGCAGCACTGCTCTCCACACTTCTTTTTCTTCCAGAGCTTCACAACTCCCCTCAACAAACCCTGTGAATAAGCTCAGGCCAATACAGCATTCAAATTTTCTGATGATGGCAATCGTTCACTTGCATAAGTTGTCAAAACGACTGCATGGAATAACTAGATGCTCACTCAGGATATGAGCAATCCCTCAAAGCCTATATATAGTCATGACTCACCCACCAAAAACAGCAATTCATAAAACTCTTTTGTACAAATTATCTGAATAATAACTTCTGCTGCAGAGTATCTTCCATGTGATGCAGCACAATATTAAAACAGATGTCCAATAAATGCCTCGTTTTGTTGTTTAAATTGACGAGTCTTCTTTGAAAAGAAAGATGCAGCTTTGTTCAAAATGATTTTAGGAAGAAGTTTTTCACCCAGAGGGTGGTGAGGCACTGGAACAGGTTGCCCAAGGAGGCTGTGGATGCCCCAAACCTGGAGGCATTCAAGGCCAGGCTGGATGTGGCTCTGGGCAGCCTGGGCTGCTGGATGGTGACCTGCACACAGCAGGGGCTTGGAAGTGGATGAGCACTGTGCTCCTTTTCAACCCAGGCCATTCTGTGATTTTATGACTTTAAAGTATTTTTTGATATAGCTGAAGACAAACACTCACCTCCTGAAGATAGCTCTGTTTGCCTTGGTTCAGCTGGCTCTTAAATGAAAAACAAACAAAAAATAAAAGTCAAATGAATATCCGTGTCGTTTCCAGGGTATGAAATAGGTAAGTGTCTCAGTAAAAGTTAGGAAAATTAAGTTTTCTCTGAAATAAGAAGAAAAAAAAGTCTCATTTTTTCCCCTCTTAGAATCACATAAGTATTTCTGAGACAAAGATCTGTAGCTTGCTATTGACTTCATAGTAAAATATAAAAAGCATCCAAACGTTCACTGTATCACATTAACATTCTCCTCGGTGTGTGGGTCACTGTGGCACACATCACTGAGCTCCAGCAAAACAATGCATACCTGCACAGAATGTATCAGATTTGCATCAGCTTAATTCAAACCACTTAAATATGTCTGGATTTCAAACATACATCACACCACTTCTGGATACTTTTGTTCTCAGTGGTGAGCACGTGTATTTTGGTGGAGAGGGGGAAGCTGCAGAGTAGAGGGCAAAAATCACATTTTATTTCCATAATGCCTTTTCTACAATCTGGGTTGATGGCTTAGAGACTGACAGCTGTTGGGAAAGCCACAGAACCTTTTCAACAGTGCGGGTGAGTTAAGGACGGAGTTCACCCAACAGAAACAGACGTTTTTCTCCCTGCCAACTTTTCCCAACAGAAGCAGAGGAGGGAACAGCTCCCCTTCTGTTACTACAGAAGTGCCCCTTACTCTTGAAATGTTTAATAAATGTTTTCTCTCTCTTTCTCTGAGTGGCAGTCTGTTCAGCCAATAGCAGAAGGCTAATAGTAACTTGAGATACAGATTTCACACAGAACAAAATTCTCAATTCAGATTAAGAAGGGCCACGTGAGCGCAGTCCAGATACAATCTAACAGGGCTTTCAGTGCTGTTTAGTGGATAGAAATTCCATCCAGACCCTTTTCTGGGTTCTTACACATTTTGCAGGCAAACTTAACTTGGCTGAACATCCATCTGGCACAGACACACACTCTGAGTTAAGCAGACATCATTAAACAGACACGGAATTGCCTTTATATATTGCCTCTACTGATCCTTCCTTTCAGCTCACTCCTCATCTGCAAAAATCAGATTAAGGAACACGCCAGTGACATAGCTTGAAGGAAGCAATGCTTCTTTCTATTAACGTGTTAATATTTAATGGCTATAAACATCATCATTGCATACCATCTGTCAGAATATAACAGCTCATCATAAGCAGTGCATACCCAGGGCATGGCTACTGATATCATCTGCCAATAGCATCTAGAACTCCACATCCCACCCCTTCTGCAAGGACACACTGCATCACCTGTTAGTGTGGGTGCTGCTGCTGCTGGTGCTGCTGGTGGTGCTTCTGCTTCAGTTTTCTCCATTAGCTCTAAGATCAGACATGATCATCATTAACTTTACAACAAAAACGGTCCCACATGTAACACAAGGGCAATTTTACCTCTGGTATCTGCAAATCCTGAAACTTGTTGCATTACAAGGTCACTATCTGAGCCACAGTTCAATATTTTTTGTTTCAGAAAAAAGCATTCTTGCTTTTTTCTTGCCTGCAAGTACCTACAATTTCCTAGTAATTTCTCTCATGCTCCCCAGAGCAGGAATGTTCCATATCTACAAGTAGGCTCAGAGACTAACAATAATTCACTCCAATATCAGTATCAGTTCTTTCTGATCAGAATTAACTGACAAAGATACTGAAGGAAAGTCACACATTCAGTGACCAATTTCCTGCTCTGGTAATGGCAGATGATCCCATATCTGCTGTTTTTCCTCAGTTAATTTGCCAGCATCAGTCCCAACAAACACTGAAAACTACGCTGGAGAGAAAACAGTTTAATAGATTCTTTCATTTTTAATTCAATCCTCTGGCAACGTCATCAATGTTCATCTGCCTGAAGTGTTCCCTCCTACAAAGGGATCTCCTGCCCACCTAAGGAGGTGTGCCCAGGATTGGTAAGCAGCTCAGTATGAGTTCCCAATTACAACACCTTCCTGAGAACATTCTGTCCTTGCCATTCACAGACCTCAGTACGTCAGCCAGAATATTATACGTGTGGCTTGATGCAAATGAATGAGTACTGGGATGCTAAGGCTGAGGCTGGGTAAGGCCAAACTACTGACAGCAGGTTATTTGGCCACATTGGCTCTGAAAGAATACAACACAAGGGTTCACTTGTAACAACAGTGTTTTGCTGCTTGCTTTTTCTTTAAATAAGATGTTAAAAAATAAGGTCACAATAATTACAAGCAATTGGAAATACTAAGACTTGTTTTTTTGAACCAAATTTGAGTAACATGCAATGCAACACACTAGCAATTGCATTCTGCCTCTCTCAACTGTTACAGCTTCAGCAGAACGCAGGACTTCTTCTTGGGACACGGTTCTGCAGCTGCTCTAAAGTTGTTTATTAACTTAACTCCTGCTAATTAACTGCTACTATGATGGATTCAAACCGAAAATAGAGACACTGCCATGAAAGTCTGTTGCACACTCAGGGTCCTAAATCTCCTTGGGACTCTGCAGCTGAAAAATACAAAATGAATGTCTTGCATTTTCTTATCAAAGTTAATGCTAATTTTAGGCGCTGATCACACTGTTCTCGTGTTCATTTCACATTCCACAAAGTCAACATGGAGAAAACTGATCCTGGTAAGTTACAAAATTACAGTTGCTATCAGTGTCACAGAAATTACTTACGGTTGTTCATCACAAGTCCTGGAAATGGTCTGTAAAAAAAAAAAAACAACAAACAGAAAGAACACATCATTCTGAAACACACTGTGTGGGATCTCCTTCTTGAGGCATCCTTACCTAAAAGCTGTGAGCTTTGCTACCAACTGCTAACAGAAAGTGGAACAAAACAGGAGGTACCATCATAGCACCTCCTGGGTGCTTAATGGTCAAGGGTTGAGAATTTAGACACCTTTAGTTGAAGTTACATTTAAAAAGTGTCTCTCTCTCTATAGAGACCAAAGCTTTCAGATACCTTTGGAGCAGACTGTCATTTCATGAGTTACAGCAACTTTAATATTTGTTTTCGGTTCCTGAAGTCCTCCTGAGTGTGATTCCAGTATTTTATCTATTCTGCTTCATGCAGACAAACACACTCTGTATAGATGTGTGTGCATATACACATATACAAAAATTAACTTATACTGCAATTGTAAATATTTTTTTGTAAATATGTTTTAAAATACTAGAAAAAAAACATCAAAAAATTTACCTCCACACAAGAATTTTGTTACAAATTTCAAAATCATTAGGAATAAAACAAGCACAAACATACTATCTATTGTCAAGTTTTGGAGCAGGGTACTGTCTCCAGGCTTAATCTTATAAATAGGACAGCAGAGCCCACAGCACTGCAGTACATAAAATGAGTAAGACAGCATCTCAGAAGACAGCTTGCCTTAATATTAACAATACATCCTTTGTCATACTGCTACCAACATCTGGGCTTCATCTGATCTGACACACTGCTAGCCCAAAGAGCCATATCTTCCACTACTGAAAGAGGCACTGCGACTTCTCTTCTCGCAATGTGAATTTCTACAAGCTACAGGGCTGTCCTCACATTCATACAATCTAATCCACGGCAGCTCCATACCGGATGACAGTAAATTTGATGAACTCTGATGATTCCAAAATCTTCCTCATGGAGCTGATCTCCAGATAACTGGGAGCTTTAAATGACACTCCAGGAGGCATCCCATCCACCACCACGCAGCCAGGGTTGATTGTGATTTTTCTGTATGGGACTTTCACGGGAAAATTCATACCGATGGCTTCACCTTAATGAGAGAGGTCATGTTTGTTTTCAGGTTCACATATTTATGATCACACCGAAGAAAGAAAACACAGTTTTAGTTAAGAAACTAAATGCAAATACAAGCTTTCTATCACATCTGTAAACGAAAATCTACTTGATGATTAAATCATTAGTGTTAGAAGTGGATGTTCTGGATTGCACTCATGAACATTGCTGCAAGATCATTAGTTTAAAACCCCGCTCAGACAGCTCCCACATGAAGAACACAGATCCCCTTTCTTCTAAAGAATAGGTTATCTAAAGAAATATCAAACTGAAGGAAAATAAAGCATTTCCTCCAACACCCACAAAAAAACATTTCAACACAGCACTAGCAAAGGAATTTCAGATAAAGAAATTCAGGTGATTATTGTTGTACAGTGCAGTTACACAGTAAAATAAAGAAAACTGGAAGTTGTATTTTGAAAATTACTCTAATTTCAAGTATAAATTGCTTGAGACTATGGAGCTGTAAGATGAATCATGGTTTGCAAGCAAAATAAATATTCTGTCCATGTATACACAGAAAGAAATAGGATGTGGGAGAACATAAAGCTATGTGTACTGCTGAGACTTGTTAGTTCAAAATACCCAATGACCTACTTGCATTATCAAAGATTCTTCTGGAAGCCAGAGCACAACTTTCATATACAATTCTCAAATTTGTCCACTTCATTTCAGTGATGATATACGCCAGAAATGATGATTCAGTAACATCCCCATGAGCACTAGTTCCATTCACACCTAAGTCAGAAGGGGAAGTAAGAAGCACTTACCAAACTTCCTGCTGAAGAGATCATTCACTTGCTCTCTCAGTTGTCTGGCCTTCTCTACCTTTGAAAGTCGTTCACTTTCATCATCTGAAATAAATTGTTAGAAAAGTATGAGAATTAAGTAGGCTTTTTTCCCCTGAAGTTTGAAAATAGACTTTGTCTTTGTTCCTACTTTTGACAGTACCACAGAATTGTATTTACATGAACAACATAAGATCTACTTCCTAGAGGTGGCTTTTTAAGCTTCATCTGAAAACCGAAACTGTATTCATTTGCTTATAGTACATATAATGGTGGAGGAAACGTAAAAGCAAAGTGAGATTGAATCATTAGCCACAGCATGCAATGGAGCTCCTTTCTAATGAATGTAATGCATGCTTGAGAAAGCAGTCAGTGTTGTTTAAGAGAAAACAGTTCAGCCTGCGTGGTTAATCAGTGAAGTCCAAGATCAGATCTCTTGAATTTGTCAAGAAAGCTGGCAATCAATATTTAATTTATTTAAAGAGTTAAAAGAAAAAAAAAAAAAAACGGAAAAATAAGGACACTTCTCAACCTGAGGGCTGGATCAAGAATATTCCAGACTCATCACCAAATAGATACTCATAAAAGTTAGAAAACATTTAACATCTTGGAAAAACAAGATGCTAAACGTTGCTTTTTCTTGACTGTACTGTGTTTCTGTCAACTGTCCAGGTTGTAAGAAAATATCAGATGAAACAAATACTGTGAAGACTGCAATACAAGGAGTACAAAGTGAAATCAGATTATGCACACCTAGCAAAGTTACTTGAATGATGTTAAGATCTTCAACTCCCGCTGCTGTGCTCACTGCTGTATTTGCTGTAGTGCTTGCTGTATTGGCTGTATTAGATGGATTATTTTTTCCTGAAAATAAAAGAGTTCATTTAAAAAACAGCTGTGGAGAAACACACATCTTGAATGTCACATATAAAGGAAATCTGGCAAAACAGCAGATATTTGCAAAGCTTTCAAAGCACACTCAATCTCGTTTCCAAAATGCATTCACAGAATAATTGCCCTGCAGTTGTATTTTGAGCCACACAGTCCAGACTCGGAATAAAAGTTAACAATGACTCAAAACATTTAATCCATGTTCTGCCTCAGCTGGCATAATTTTCTACCAGCTATCTGCACACCATCCGTGGAGAACTCCCCATTTAACATGAGCTACATATCAGCAGCAATTAACCTAAGATCTGAATTACTTCTACGGATTGTACATCACTTGTTGTATTTTGATGAAAGGCAGTAAAACTCTATCAGACATGAATATTCTATTGAGGATAACACAGAGTGTTAATACACTCTTGCTAAAGCTATATTCCAAATAGTTTGGAAAGTAGAGAGAGCTGCTGTGCATGCAGGCCAGTGGCACAGGACTTCAGGCTGGACCTCAAATTTAGCTTGGATAACAACTTCCCTACATCTTAAGACCAAACTACCAGCCACAACATAGAGTGAATCTTTCAGGGATTCATCAACACCAAGCAGCGTTCCTCATTTGCATTCAATCCTTGAAACAGACTTATCTAGGGCATTAAGCAGTTGCAAAACTCACTCTGGGGACTTCTAGCAGAACTCTCCTTCACCGCCGCCTCAAACATCTCAGGCCTGCAAAGAGATTAAACATTTCTTGTGCAACAATCCAATGACATTTATTTCAGCAACATTAAAGAAAATGTCATATCCCAGTGGTTATTTTTCAAACGACAGGAACTACCTGATACCATAAACGCCATAATCCTCTCGGCCAGACAGAGACCTCCACACTTCCCTTGCTTGTTTCCACACTGGCACATGGCTATCTAAATCCATGCTAGATGAGTAAAACCAATTCTTACAACACCCCAACATATGCAACACCATTTTTCAGCCTTCAGTACACTGCTACTAAGCTTTTGCTCTGGCTAACTCCTAAGTGCCCCATGCAATAGGAACTACACAGAATCATAGAATAATTGGGGTTAGAAGGGACCTTTAAGATCATTTCGTTCCACCTCCCCTCTAGACCAGCTTGTTCATAGCCCACTCAGCCTGGCCTTGAATGCTTCCAGGGGTGGGGCATCCACAGCCTCACTGCACAACCTGCACCAGTGCCTCACCACCCCTCATAGTAAAGAATTTCTTCCTAATATCTAGTCTGAAGCTACCCTCTTCCAGTTTAAATTGGCCCTTATCCTGTCGCTACCTGCCCTTATAAAAAGTCCCTCCCCAGCCTTCCTGTAGGCCTCTTCAGGTACTGGAAGGAAAAAAACAACTGATACAAACACTGAAATGGGCTAAGGAACCTGAACTCGTTCTTCAGCCCTAAACAGGTCGTCAGTCTTTTCCAGAGCAGAAGAAAATGACTACATCTCACTCCACCTCCACAAGAGCTTTCTAATTATTTGCTCATTTACTAAGATATCCCAGTGTGTATTTTAGACAGGTGAGAGAGTCATTCAGCAACTCGGCATCACAGAGTTTATTCTTCAGTGTACTACAATTCATTTCTAAAGGAGTGGATTACCAGACACATGTCAGACTCTTACTTTTTAATAATGAATTTTATCTTAGATTTGTTTCTCAGAATCTTCTCTAGCCTCGGAATTCCAAAAGTAGAAGGTCGTCGGAACGGCACTCCATCTGGTAGGCCTTCCACATAGAAAACCTCCGGGAAGGATTCGAACAACGCAAACGGTACCTTCACTGGCTCACTCAGCCCCAGTGCTTCCCCTGAAACACAACAGAGCCGATAATCCTCCAGCTAGACAACTGCTGTGCTCCTAGAAAGGAGAACACCTCGGGTATAAACAGGTTAGCACAGCTGGCACGTACACACTAGGCCAAGTGGAAGCACCAGGTTTTGCTTTTCTTGGTGATGGCTATGAGTAAGCAAAAAGGAAAACAATCACCAACCCAACACTTCCTCAAGCAGTGAACCAGATTATAATTAGCAGTTGAAAACATTAGACAGCTTATGACTGGCTTGGCCTGCATGCAAGGCTATTGTACTTCACTCAGTTATACACAACATATTTGTCTCTGTGTTTGCACCAATGGCAGATGACACTGGTGTTCTTGTTCCTGTCACCTGCAGGAGTAACGACTGTCTCACTGCAATTATTGGAGGAGATGGTTCAATATGTATACGTATGAATGAATATATATCCACTCAGCTTCTTACAATGACTTCAGATTAAACAGTAGGAATTGATTGGGCACATGACTCTCTAGAACACACATTATCATGCAGAGGCTCCAGCCAAACGAACTCCCATTCATAATCAGAGTGAGAAACGCTTAACAAGAGTGGCAGGATGTGGAATCACCATTTCTCTGGGTCATTAAAGAAGCAGTAATCAAACCACAACTTCTCCATTTCCAAACAGAAATAATGAGAGGAAATGTGACACAGAACTGCAATTACTCTATGTGAGAATGAACTCAAGTGAGAGAATGCCTACAACATGCAAGGAGTGTAGGACCTTAGGAAGAAATGTGTGAACATATCTGTCGTACACCTAACTGTGTGTTCATTAGAAAGGCACCTCAGTGATAAGGAATCAATGAACTTACCACATTTTTCATTAAAAAGATTTTCAACTTTCTGCTTTAGGTCAGTAATTTTGGCATTCCATGCCTCTGCCGGGAGAAAATGAGAACAATTAAATCAACACTCACACAGCGAATTAATCCTTGAAGAATATTTTTAAAGCCGCCTAATAAATTCTTTTGCTTGATAACCAATTTACTGTGACATTAAAAAGAACAAAATGGCTTTCATTCTGCAAATGGCCCTGAAACGTTCTGCTGCAGCCTAAACCTAAAGCCATGAGAATCCTCACTTTGCTAAAGCTCTGAAAAACACTGTTACTACATAAAATTAATGCAATCGTGATCCAAATTTACGATATCAATTAAAATTAAAAATACAAAAATCAATTAGTCATCTGAGCCAACTGTCAAATAGTAGCAGAAAGCTCTTACGCATTCAGTGACATGCCCAACTGTGTCACTTCCAGGCTTGCCTTGACTATACTGGTTTTATGGAATTGGTAGCACTGAAGAGGTCCAAAACAGAGGTCTCACAAAATCAGCTCTGTTAAGAGCATGGCTTACTAACCATAGTTCAGATTCGCCCTTCTCTTACATACCACTCACATACATCTGCACAGAGAGGCTCAACACTTCAGGTTCACTGAGGGCTTATTAAGCTTATGCACAACATAAGACCTCAGCTCTGTTAAAGCACTCTCATGGCACTCTGCACCAGACAGCAAATCCATCAAGAGTCTGCAGCACTGTGACATGACAGAGCAGCACAAGTCTCAAAGGTTTAATTCTGAAGGTTAATAAGATCTTAATGGACCTGTAATGCATTTGAAGAGCATTCTTCAAACATCATCCAGGGGTTCTGTGATGCATATTACTATTGATGACTGAGAACTGGCTGTATGTGACAACAAGAAGTTTGTGAATGAATTCAAAATCTCTCTGATATGAAGCCACCGGATTTTTCAACACTAATATGAATGGAATGTATCCATGCTAATTCCCATAATATTTACCAAAAGAAAAATCTCTTCCTCTTGGCTTGAAACTCATACCAGACCCATTGGTTTGAGAATTAGTTTGAACATCTGCTGCTTGTGCTTTATTAGGACCTGTAAAGAAAGATGTTACTTATAGACATGCAGAGAGCAGAAGCATACATCATACAGAAGAACAACACACCCAGCTTGATCACCAGAGAAAGATTAACTTCTGAATCAAGACTGGAATTGAAAAAAAAAGCTTTCAGAATTTCTTCTAGGATCGTAAGTAAGCATTTGACACAATTGCTCACATCTGTCATTTCTCTGCTCAGGATTACATCAGTTCCCACATCTCTGCTTGGAATAAAAGTCTCAAGCAAACTGTCAAACTCACACATTTTACATAGCCATCATTGCACAGAATCCAGTGTTATTCAGAAATGAAAAATAAAATCTTCTATACTGAAATGTATCTGCAGCCCTGAGATGATACTGGGTTTGTTACACAAGGTGCAGACAGAAATAAATTCTACAGTATGAAAACTTAAAAGAACAGGGTAAAACAATTACAAGAATAGAACAGGAAAGGGTAAGAATATTTTATTATATTTCTTCCTTACCTTCTTCAACAGTAACTTCTATCTCTGGAACCTGTAAATTGCTTGCAGGACTTTGTAACCTTTTCGAACTCTTTGGATTTGCTGCTAGAAATCAAGATATTATAAGCTGTAATGCACAGTCTATGCTGTGTAGCTTGCACAGCTAACCAAGAAAACCAAACTCCATTTTGAAAAGTCCAGCAGACTAACCTGTATCTGTACTAAGTACAGCTTACACTGTAAAAACTGTACAATCCAGACAGCAGCAAAATAAAAGTTGTAGAACTTGGGCAAATAGTATACTCTCTACTGGAATAGTCTTAAGTAAAGGAAAAAAAAAAAAAAGAAAAAGAAATATATTCAAGCAATTTTTCTTAATACTAGTAGATTCAGAGGCTACCCTGCTAGTTCACCTTAATGACTTTGTTTGTTTGCAACACCATGTTTTCCTACCATAAAGACCTCTGTCTGCTAAGGAAGCAGAAAGCAAACGCTTATGAATCTACAGCAGTAAATAATACTTAACTGTTTACCTTTAGTGTTTAATTGACTAGCCAGCCTTGATGGCAAATAGGAGGCAACAAGCTCAGGCCTAAAAATCAAACACAGTACAATTCAATTCCATATGCAAGAAAAATAATACAGCAAAATATCCCAAATTTCATGGAATTCTGTCAGATTCAGATGTACATAACATTCCCTTTCCACAAAAAGGTTCTGCTAGAAGCATGTGTGACTCTAGATCTATAAGCAGAAAAAGCCAGAAAAGAAAGCTACACATTCCACTCTAATAAACAAACAAAAAAATGAGGAAAGAAAAACAAAATGAAGCTTCCAGGTACAGGGCCATTTTTTTTCCCTAGATCTATGATGCACAAAACACAAATTATGCACTTGAAATTCCTAAGGAAGTTACACGCTTTTATGAGACCAATTGAGGTGAAAAAATCTGCTTTGTGGAAGCAGCACTTAGCTAGAATTTAAGCCCTTAGTTTTCTGAGAAGAAAATCGAGCAACTTCAAAATCAGGAGGGAAAGTAACTGAATTACAAACTTACTTCTTAACAACAAATTTGATTTTGTTGCTCCCGCGGACAATTCTTTCCAGGCGTGGAATCCCAAACCACGTGGGACTCCGGAAGGGAATTCCTTCTGGCAAGCCTTCCACATACAAGTACTCAGGGTTTGATTCAAATACAGGATAGGGAACTTTCACTGCCTCTGAAAGCCCCAGAGCTAAAGCTGCAAATGAAGATTAACAATAGTTTGTGCACTTGAATGGGAGCTATTCTAACTCAAGTGATTTTAAGAAGCTCGGTTTCCAGAAGTTGTTCTGCTCAGAGGTAATAAAGACAACCACCTAACCAAGAGAAATATATACACTGATTTTCTATTATCTTATGGAGAATATTTACAAATGAGGCCTTTGTCCATTGTGCCACAGGTAATATCTCTTATCTAAGCTCTTATATATTTGTATCTAATATTTTCTTCTGGCAGCTTCTTACACTCAAAAGCTTTCCATACGCTTATCTTTCCCACCATACAGTTGGAAAAAGTAAAGGCTGGTATGTTGTCATAGAGTCATTAATGTAAGTTATTGGGATGAGTCAGTGGGCAGTATGTAAGTCAACACTTCCATACATCCTAGCACATTTCTGATGACTTAAGTACAGTAGAATTGAAAACACCTTTTACAGAACAGTTTTAAAACGCAGCTGCTTTATAAAAGAGTTAATTTAACATTTCACTTACCAAATTTCATATTAAATATCTCTTCTACTTGCTTTCTTAGCTTTGTGATCCTGATGTTCCAATCTTCTTTGGCTGAGAACAAGAAACAGAGCATTATTCAATTCCAGATAAAGAGATATATTTGAACACGTTTTTCTCAACCTAATGAGTAGACAAGCACATGAGTAGACAAGGACATGCAGTAAATAATGACTATTAATGGAAGCTTAAATGATACATGGAACTCTCTCTATATGGTGGAAAATCTCTTCAAATGTAGTTACAAATTTCAAAATTGTCCGAAGTGGGAGAACTTGTTTTTCAGAGCAGGATGTCTTTCAGATGCAGGAAAGAATTATTCTAGTGGGTTTCCAAAGATAGAATTAATTCCAGTGTATAACATCCTTTACAACAGAAGACATGGACTTAAGGAGTGCTTTTCTGAATATTTTTATTAGCTTAAAAAAAAATCATCTTCAATCCTGTTTTTTTTGTCACAAAGAAGTCAATATAGGAGTGCTGACTATTGGTAGCTTTGATGAACAAATGATGCTCTTAGCAGCCAGAAAATGCCTTTCTTTTCTGGCAAACAGTGCCAGATCCTTCTAGAAGAGATGTTAAGGCAGATGTGAGATGACGGAGTGATCTGAGCAAGCCAGCACGGCTTCTCTAAGAGCAGACTGTGCCCAACCCATCTAGCAGCCTCCCATGATCCAGCAACAGCATCGGTGGACAAACAGAAATGCAACAGATGTCATCTACTTGCACTTGTGTAAGGTGCTTGATATGGTCCCACACCACGTCCTTATCTCTAAATTGAAGAGATATGGATTTGAAGGCTGGACTATTTGGTGGATAAGGAATGGTTGGATGGTTGCAGCCAGAGGGCTGTTGTCAATAGCTCTATGTCCAGGTGGAGGCTGGTCAGGAGCGGTGTTCCCCAGCAGCCCATATGAGGACCAGTATTCTTTACCATCTTTACCAATAGCATAGGTGATGGAATCAAGTGCACTCGCAGCAAGTTTGCTCAGGACACCAGGCTTGGGTCAGGGCAAGCCTGGATATATGCACAGACTGGGAGGAGAACTCCTTGAGAGAAGCTCTGAAGAAAAGGGCTTGAGGAAAAGCTGACATGAGCCAGTAGTATGCACTCACAGCCTGGAAGGCCAGGAGTACTCTGGGCTGCATCAGCAGAAGGGTGCCAGCAGACAAGGAGGGGACTCATCCCCCTCTGCTTTGCCCTGCCTTCGTGAAGCCCCATCTGGAATGCTGCATCCAGGCCTGGGGGCCCCAGGCACAGGAAAGTTGTTGAGCTTTTGGAGAGAGTCCAGAGAAGGACTACACAGATGATCAGAGTCTGGAACAACTCTCTTACTAAGACAACGTGAGGGAGCTGGGCTTATTGAGCCTGGAGTAGAGAAGGCCTCTTTATGGCATTCCAGTATTTAAAGAGAGATCATAAAGAGGAGTGAAATCAACTTTTTCTACAGGTAAATAGTGATAGGAAAAGGGGCAAGAGCTTAAAGCTAGAAGAGAGGAGATTTAGATTAGATGTCAGGGGTAAGTTTTTGACAGAGAGTGCAGATGCCCCATCCCTGGAGGTGCTCAAGGCCAAGCTGGATCATGCCTTGGGCAACCTGGTCTGGTGCTTGATCCAGCACTCAGCATCCCTGCCCACAGGAGGGGGGCTGGAACTAGATGGTCCTTGAGGTCCTCTCCATCCCAAGCCATTCTATGATTCTACAAGTCTGATTTTTTTCCCCCCTGCAAAGAACTCAATACAATTGATTCTTCAAGCCAGAGCTTGATTAACCAGAGAAATGTGTGGGAAAAAGCCTAGGACCTTCTGGATCTCAGTCTGTGTTATTAGTACAAGCAGATTCACACTTTTAAAAATAAATAAATAAACAAGGATCTGGATTATACACTTCTGTAGCAAGAAAAGAGCATCCTGCTGTCTCAGGCAAATAACAATAAATCATCACACTAAGGAAAAGAATCCAGATTAACTATTTCAAAAGCACTTGTGCTTTCAAGAAGTCATTAAAATTCCCTAACAACAGAGGCTTGAAGAAAAGCCCAACAAAATTAGCTGTGAAATGCTAAGGGACTTCAGAACTTTGCATCAGACCAGGATAACAACTCCAGCTCTCCTGGGCTGTGCATACGATCCATTTTAGCTACTCAAAGATAGCTGGACTGCACTACAGTTCTATTTTCATAGTGATCAGTGCATTCTGGTCAAACCTCACAAAAAGCACGTCATGGCATGCATCACGGAAAGATTACTTCTTGAAAAATGTTGTAACCATCCAAATTAGTTTCCACACCAATCCCTTGAGGTCACACCAATGCCCCTTAGAGACAGCACCTGTCTTGCCTGGTGTGTCTGTCCCGGGTTGAGTAACTTCAGGTGAACTGAGAGTTAGCAGCTCTGGCCTGCAAACAGAAAGCAGATCATCTACCCATTCTTCACACAACGTAAGTAATGCATGCTTTTTATAACATTAAGTGAAAAATTAGGCTCTTTCTGTTGAGCATTTCACACTCGTGAACACGCTACCAAAATATTTTGGAAAACTTGTCCAAAGTTGCAAATACTCAGTTTAAAATGCAGAATATTTCACGTGTCTGTTTGGCAAACGAAGACCGAATGCTTTGTGACTGAATGAAACCAAGTGGTTGATTACATAAATGCTGTTTGTTTGCCCTCTTTAAAAAAAAAAAAAAAAAAAAAAAAAGATGAGGCACTAAAACAAATTTTACCTTTTGATTACAAATTTTATTCTGTTGCCCACTTGAATTATTTTTTCGAGGCGAGGGATCCCATACCAGGATGGACTCCTAAAAGGAATGTTCTCAGGCAGACCTTCAACGTACAGGTCAGCAGAATGGACCTCAAATTTCTGGTATGGAACAGCTTTAGGCTCAGTGCTCCCCAAGGCCTCAGCTGTTAGAACAGAATAAATCCATTAACTGGACAGTTTGCCATCTCTCTCTGTTAAGAACAAGCTTCATTCAAAGCTACAAAACCTCCACATTACTGCAAGCATGACCTTGGAAGCTGGTCCAGTGCAGGATATCTGAATCCAACAGACTCCAGGTCTCAGCAGATCAAGAACAAACTGCATTATGTTGATGTGATGGCAGTCACATTGCTAGACATTATTAAGGGCTTCTTCACTAGGGCATAATACAGTGGTTTTATTCAAAGTTTTAAACCCACTATAGAGCAACACATAACATTTTAACCCAGAATTCTAAAATAAAATGGTCAACTTCATAAGATTCATAAAATCCAGAAATGTTCAAATTTTAATGGTACTGCATTTAACTTCTTTTACTAAGAATTTAACTAGTTGTATACACAATAGAGTAATACTTTTTTTTCTCCAATCAGCTGCCAGGATTATGAATAATCAAAGGTGCCACTTATGAAGACAATGACACAAATGATTGAGAGCAACCTTCAAGAAATACAAAACCACAACAGTAAACAACAACACTGTGCTCACCAAACTTCTTACAGAAGAGCTGATCTACCGTCTTTCTCAGCTTGTTGATTTTGGCATACCACTCCTCTTTCACTGTATTTTAGAATGACACAGGCAAAAAAAAAAAAAAAAAGAAAGAAAGAAACATTCCCTAATTACTTTGGTTATATTTTCAGTTGGATAGCTGAAGAAGTACGTATTCAACTCTCAACTGCAGTGCTTTTATATTCTTTCAATCCATAGATCCCATTTGGAGGTGGGATCAATCAGTTGTTTGTTTTGTTTTTTTTTTCCCCATTTTAATCATCTCAAATATTACCTTAAAGCTATGCACACAAAAAACTTGTTTTCAAGGAGTTTTCCTTAAGCACTGCACATCCACAAGCAAGCTTTCACAACAGATGCTCCAAGGATCATTCTGCTCCTAGTTGTGTACTCATGCTGAGCTTCCTGAATCTGTTTCTCTCATTGTTTGTGTACAATACCTATTAGAATCATAGAATGGCTTGGGTTGGAAGAGGCCTCAAAGATCAACTAGCTCCAACCCCCAATAAATTACATCAAATGATTTGAAATCATTTCAAATGTCGAGCAGCTTAGTTCCAAGTCTCTGAAATGTTGCCTTGACAATACTCAAGATATGAGTTAAGTCATAACTGAGATACAGAACACACAAGTGGCAGCTATGTAGATTAATGTACCCTGGTGAATAAAACAAGCTTAAATCTAGTTTTTCATCATTTTATTACTTGAGCTTCTTTGGTTGCTCATTAATATGTATGCATCTTCTGTAGAGTTTGTGAGAGGAAGTTTTGTAGCTGAAGACAGTGTGAGATTTGGTCCCGTGAAAGAGTAAAATGACGATGTCAGCTCTGTCCTGTTTGGTAGTTGGAATAGGAGCAGCTCTTGTTCACGTTTTGTCATGTATTATTTGGGATAAAAGCCCAGGAACCTTTGTCTGTAACAAGCAACCACTGAGCTGCCATGATGCGGGTGTAGTCAGCATGGACAAACAACTCCCACTGCAGAACTGCATTGCACCAGGCTGCCTTATCTTCATAGGCACCTGTTCACAATTCTTCAGCCATTTCCTGAGCCCCATCTGTCTTCTCAGAACTTCAGCACCACACTATTTTAAGCACTTTCCTGACCGCCCTGTTTCCCACGGGAACACAGACGTGAATCATCTTTCTTCTGCCGGTCCTATAAACAGCTTCACTCCCACTGGGGGCAACCAGTGGGAATACAGAGACACAGAGCTGAGCCCAGGGCTGGCTCTCCTTCCTGAGATAACAGAGGAGATGCTGACCTACTGGGAAAGGGGGAATCCAAGCATGGAGAAACCTGAAGGAAAGGGAGGCTCAGACAGCTGCTGTGTTCCGAGATGGGTTCCCTGAAATGGTATCATCACCTTTAGCAAATGTTTTCTGAGAAGTAACACAGCAGTCACACACAGATGTGGCATCATCACAAATTTGTGAAGGTAAGCAATGTAAAAGGCAACGGACTGCCACTATTCTTCTTAGCTACAAGGGATTTACAGGATATGTAACATACCTTTTCTGTCTTCATAACCACCACTTTACATATGACAGAAACAGTAGAGAAAAAGGCTTATTTTAAAACCCACATATGAGAACAGTTGTGTTTAAGAGTCAATCATTAGCTTACCTACTATTTTTATAGCCAAATTTGATGCTCAAAGGAACAGTGGGTTAAGACTCAAAACCCTAAGTTAACTTACACTGCACTAAAACTTTAAAGAGGCATCCTTAAGACATCATTTCTTAATTTAGACCTTCAGTGTTCACTTTAAGTACAGTCTTTGATACACTTTTTATAACAGAAGACCACAGGTACGTAACCCACTATAATGGTGCTGCAGTAGTGCAGACAACACAATTTATACCCTTGTGTCTTCTGAACTTGGAATTGCTCTGGTATGACTACAAGCACACAATACAGCCAAGCTGGGATTCCAGCCAGCTGCACGGTGGGGTTGGGAGCAACTGATCTGCTCCCACAGCTCAGGCACACAAAGCTCTCAGCACCTGGCATACTTGGACAGTTAAAAAAAAAAAAACAAAAAAACAAACAACAACCTGAAACCCAAAAGACAGTGGAATATAACTATAGAGGAAATCAAGCAAGTCATACACCACACTAGTAGATGTCTCTATTACCAGTGCATTCATTAATGCATTTTAATTCATCTAATTTTGGCAAATGCCAGATGCAAGTAAATATTCCTGAAGAGCCAATCTTGAAGCACATGACAAAATACTTTACAATATGTCTATTCCCACTCAAACGTTTACAATTTTACTTGAGGCTTTAATTAATGTGTAGTTTTTGTTGTTTTTGTTTTTTTGTTTTTTTTTTTTTTAAACACATCTCAAATTCACGAATTTTGGGATGGCACATCAATGATTTTTAAAATATCTTTCTACATCTAATTATATTATCTTAGAATAGTGTAGTGCTTATGAATAAAGAATAAATGCAGTGGAAAAAATTGCTAGATTTCCAAACTACTTGCAGGATCTGAAGACTTTATTGATCAACTGCTATCACGCTGTAGCTAAAGATAATCCAGAACAAGAAGAATTATTTGCAGTGTGTCATCAGTAAAAGCTGGTGATAGGCATTGCTAAGACCAACAGACAAGGAGGAAACCATATGGTACTCAGCTTGCACATCTGAAGACCTACCTCCTGCAGCTGGTTTGTCCACTGGTGCATCTTCTTGTGTTGAATTCAAAAGCTCGTGCCTAGAAGATTTAAGATCCACGCTTCAAAAGTGATACAAACTGGGGTAAACCAGAAGTTACAGCCCTTAGTCACAGCCTCTCTAGCAGATACATCTAGCAAATACAAGTCACCACTGAAGGATCAAAACCAGTAACGAGATATTAAGATTCATAATATTACATTCCAATTAACACTGAAATATGATAAGAGATGGGTGAAACTCTGACAAAAATATTTCTCATTTCTGACACTCATATCCACCAGAGCCATAACATTTCATACTAACAGAGACTGAAATCATCTCTGAGTTCTAAGATGCACTTACCAGTCAAAACCATCATCAGAGACAAAGAAGCAAACTGAAAAGTTAACCTTTAAAAAGCAACATTTACAGCAGACATTTCTGTTTGACAATCACAGCTGGTTTTATCCATACTAGAACACCACATTTTTTTAATTATGACATTTCTCACAGAGTTGTTGTGTTGCTCTGGTTACCATACACTGCAAGACTGATAAGCAGCATAAATGAGTTACTGTTACCCACTAACAGAAATCTGATCAGAGCTGGCTTCTGTATTGCATTAATATTAAAATCTTTGCATAGTGGCTGATTTTAAGTGAGAAAAAAGGCAGAGCTATGGCTCTCCCTCTTTTCTGTTTACCTGCAAGTTTGGGGTGACAGAAACAGAACACAAAACCTTTCAAAGGTGGCATGCACAGAGGCAAAGGCTGTCACTTCCACAGATTCTGAGCCTGACCACTGCAATCAGCACATCCCTACCCACTTCAAAAGCTCCTGGATTAGCCCTACAGCCTTGCACAATAGTACAATGCCAGCTGTTACTCACAGTAAAATATCAATACCCATCTCTGGTGTAAAACATCACATGTCTGAAGTGAAGCAACAAGTGACAAAAGGCAAATAACCAGGCACTATCAAATCTGCACATCGGTCTACCAAAGTGGTACACGGGGCACTGCATAATCTCTCCCAGCATATCCTGAATTCACACTAGGTTCAGGCACCCCAAAATCCCACCTGCCTCTGTAGCAAGCCATGTCAGTGTTCTCCTAGAAAAGACATTGAGGCAAGAAGTGAGAAAAAGAGAAAGGAGCCCAGAAGATGCCACAGAGTTAAGATGCGAGACTTAAAGGCAGATGATATCCTGCCAGGGTGAGAGGGAAGGCAACTGGGCCCTCAAACAGTTCCCATGTACATGTAAGGTCTGTCTTCATGTATGCTATCAGCTATACTCCATGATAACATCAAGGACACTGTAGTGCACACAATGGATTCTCACAGCACTGGAAAATAACCTCAGTATATCTCTTAAAGTTACAAGGACCAGATCACATTGATACACCTACCATCACAGAATCATAGCAACTAAATCCTAAGTAGCAGCCACTGTTTTGGCCTCAAACCTGTCCTGGGAGATGTTATCTGCGGATACAGACCTTTACAACATTGCAGCAAGAGAAAAATAAAAGCACTGTCTGAAACTGAAACTCAGGCCAGGATCTTCAGACAGCATTAAATGTGCTTAAGTCAATGGCTTTCAGTGCATCTTAGAGCTGCTGAGACTAAAATATTACAAAGTGATCTGCCCATGACAAAAAGCCTCTAAGATTTAAGATATCCATCCAGATCTAAGTCACTGCTGTGGCGTTCTGCTGATCTGATAAGCTGAATTTCTCATCTGAGCAAGCCTGAAGTAAAAACTACTCATCAATACTGCAAAGCAACGCCTCAGCAGAAATCAGTGTGGAAACACGCGAAGATGACATGAAGCAGAGTGGATCAAAAGAAAGAAAGAAAAAAAAAAAAGGGTGAAATAGGGACAAAACCCAGAAGATTCCTTACTTTTTAATGACAAACCGGATCCGCTCCTTCGCTACGAGAATCCTCTCCAGACGAGGAATGCCGTACGTGGATGGCCTTCTGAAGGGAACGCCTTCCGGCAGGCCTTCCACATAGAGGTCTTCCATGTGTGACTGGAAGAGGGCGTACGGCACGGACACGGGGCCCTTTGCTTTTATGGCCTGAGCTTTAAGAGAGAAGGAGAATGAAATAATTAGACCAGCTTGTGGCTGCTCTGCCATTATTGGTTTACAAAACTGTCTTACGGGGGAGGGGTCTGTTCGTATTAAAGTTTTGGTGTGCTTTAGGAATGCAAGAAATCACTACAGAACTTCAGAGTATACTTCTAACATCACCCAGAAAAGTTCTGCCCTGCTAATGAAACCTCTGAAGCCAGTGAAAAAACACACAATGGATTCTCACAGCACTGGAAAATAACCTCAGTGTATCTCTTAAAGTTACAAGGACCAGATCACATTGATACACCTACCACCCCAGAATCACAGAATGGCCTGGGTTGAAAAGGACCACAGTGATCATCCAGTTCCAACCCCCTGCTGTGTGCAGGTCACCAACCAGCAGACCAGGCTGCCCAGTGCCACATCCAACCTGGCCTTGAATGCCTCCAGGTTTAGGGCATCCACAGCCTCCTTGGGCAACCTGTTCCAGTGCCTCACCACCCTGTGTGAAAAACCTCCTCCTTACATCTAACCTAAACCTCCCCTGTCTCAGTTTAAAGCCATTCCCCCTTATCCTATCACTATCCCTTGTAAACAGCCATTCCCCCTCCAAAGTACCCTCTCCAGGTACCATGCTGTCACATGTAATAAAAAAAAAAAAAAAAAAAAAAAAAAAAAGACATGATAATTTGCAAATACCAAGAGCTCTAATCTCTTTTTACT
Organism: Meleagris gallopavo; assembly: GCF_905368555.1. Lineage (NCBI taxonomy): Eukaryota > Metazoa > Chordata > Aves > Galliformes > Phasianidae > Meleagris > Meleagris gallopavo. The sequence continues at coordinate 2,646,720 of NC_139424.1, forward strand.
CACAAGGGAACATTAATTTTGCAGGTCACGCAACAAGAATTCCCTACCAGCATTTGATTGGTCTGCAAATAGTTTGGAACATTCTGTTGTTTTGCTATGGACATCAGATGTAAGAAATTATGTGAGGAGAAAAATATTAACAGATCAAAGAGGTGCTTTCTTTGATAATGCAACTTATTGCATGCAGTTATGTATCTGCTTGCAGCACGAAACTACTGAAGGCACTTTTTCAAGCAATGGAAAACAGATAGCATATTTGCAAGAGTTCACATGAGCTCCTAAGTTCTTATGTGCAATAAAGCAATTTAGTTTTTAAAGGCATAAGGATAACATACCCTTTCTATCACTTAGAAATGATGATTTCAGGTGTGTTTATGGCACGAAAGGGGAAGCTTTGAAAACACCGCCTGCATTTTTGTCTTAAATTCTGATGAGCATGAAATACATAAGTTCCAGAAAATCATGAGGAGAGCTGTGTTTCAACCAGAGTTGGCTCCAACTGCTGATAATAAGATGGCCAAAACTAAAGCCAGAATGTACTTCTGCAAAGAGATGGACAAACAGACTAAAGAAAACCTATCCAAACATGACTGTCAGAGGAGACGTGGGACAACCACCAAGTGAACTGCTGTGTATCATCCCAGCCCTTCGCTGAAGCAGCTTCTTACTGCAGTTATGTACCTTTTCTAAGAAATGCAAACAAAACTTGCAGCCCTGGAGGCTGTTGTGAGTTGTAAGGAGCATAACAAATCCAGAGATGAGTTTCAGCTGGAAAGCAGGATTCATGAGTAACAGTTGGCCACGGGGGGGGGAAAAAAGCAAGGAAAGCAGTAAAAGCTAGATCATTCCTTCAAAGTAACAAAAGCTTCTTTAAATAGCTACAGCTGAGGAGGTTTTGTCTTTTTAATTATTTGTCTTTTTTAAGCAGGAGTCCTTATTTCACTTCAATCAACAAACGTTTCAGCAAATACTCTTCAATCAACCAATGCAATCAGTGACACAGTCTGCAAAGAGGCTTCTTAGATTTGCAAGCTTTTGCACAGAAATCCCATCGAATATAGGTTTCAATTTAGCCTATATTTGTGAGACACTATCTTGCATTTATACTATAAAAAGTATTTCCATTCAGTCTACATCTAAACACCAAAATAAATACATTTTCAGACATGCCAGTAATAATGTTCAACAGCAGCTGACATTGCTAGAATGCTTCAGAGCTCCAAAAGCCAACAAACCTGAAAAGCATTCTGAGAATTCTGGACATCCAAAACTCATTTAAGTAAATAAGAAATTGCATGCCCATGTAGACAGAAAGAAATGGAATCTGGTATGGAATTGGTTCACGAATCAATGGACTGTCATCCACAGGGGAAAAGGCGATGGTGTAATACCAAGACCTTAGATAGAAAGTCAGGAATAGCTCTCCCAACAGACTCCACAGGAGACCTTTACACTGGATATGTGCAAACACCAACATGAAATTTAAAGCAATTCACAGAATTTCTGCAGCGAAAACAACAAACAGAAGCAACAAAACACCTTGAGCTGTTCTCATTCAGTGTGAGCTGCCTCCAATGGGCTGTTTGAATGTCAGCTGATGGTCACATCTGAAACATGCAACAACTCTGACAGACCACAAGCTCCATTCAGAGAACACTTCCACTTTTGAGGGCAAAAGCACCACTGGGTATTTTGAAATTTGTGCTGCTGCTGTCTTACTCGGTCATATGGGGACACAAAAGATGCTTATGTACAACACCCAAAGCTATTCCAAAGTCTAATACATGTGCTTCTTTTTTTCCCCAGGATATGCTTCAGTGCAAATCAACCATGATCAGAAAGTAACAGTCAATGGTAACCAATCCCCAAAGGCATTCTCTAAGGTTATCTCACTTAAAGATCATGTTTAATTACCAATAAACAGTGAGTCTTTCAAATCCAGGTGCCCAAAGCATTACCATACTGGAGCCATGCTCCAGAAAACTGAACATAACTGAAAACTTAAATCAAGTTTTGCACTCCAATGCCAAACTTCTCTCATCAAAAAGGCTAATGCCCACTGTTTTAAGCACTCTAGTAACATTTTACTCTTTGGTGCTAGTCTGCTTCAGAGCCAACAACAACATGTATACGAAAATGCTGTGATTTCCATTGCCAAAGGAACAGAAGCAGTTGTTCTAAGAGGAATGTGACACATACCATATTTTTTCTCAAACAGTTCTTCAACTTGCCTTCTCAAGTCTGTAATTCGTGCATTCCATTTATCTGCAAAGAAGAGAGAACTTGTCAGACTGCAGATAAAAACGAGAATCTCTTGTAAAACCTGTTACCACTAACAGAAACATGCAGTGTGCTGTTATTGCTCATCTACATATAGGGGGCAATACTAAACCTCAAAAAATATGGATAAAATCAGAAAGGAAAAGAGAATAGAATGTTTAAGAATGCTTCCCAAACCTGTGTAGATCTTAAATCAAGTTTGTCCATAGAAGGACAAAACCCATGCTAAATCAAGTCCCAAACTTTTCTTTGATGCCTCAGACTCTGACCACCATTAGGTGAAAAGTCAGTTTGCAGCTGCCATTGATAGCTATCTGAATCCAGGGCCTGAACAGCTTGATAAAGCTTACAGTGAGTACGTGAACTTGTTTTGGTGTTAATCCATACAACTACATGCATCAGGAAGCACCATGTCTTCCTCTTCCTTAATCCAACATTTCCCCAAGTCCTGATTTTGCAAGACGTCCTCATAAATCCTACTTCTGAAGGAAGATGCAAGTTGCAAGACAGAATTTATCCAATTCCAACTGTGTATTCCCTGGAAAATTGGATTAAATGCCAACACATTAACATCTTATTTTCTGCTTATGACAGAGAGCACACAACAGCATTTTCTGTTGAACTGCAGGACAGTGGATTAACAGCAACTCTACCATAAGAGTCAGGAAGATACAAGTCAGAATTTATTGGGCTGAAGGGAAAACCCTGTTTCATTGCATAGAGATGCTGAACACACGGACAGTCCTGAGATAACGGTTTGTGTATCTGTGAGGATGAGAACATGCCACTCAGCACAACAGATTTACTGGTTGCCTTCACAGCTCACAGTGCATATCAAGGAAGACCATCTGGACACATTCTTGATCTAATGCTTGTCATCATTCAGTTCAGTAGCACATTCAGCCTGATTTTCTTGTACAGTAAGTCAACCGACCAAAAAACTGACCAAGCACTGGCATGCCTTACTCTGGCACTGTGAAACTCTCTAATACCTTTTTATAAAACAAATCAGAGAGAAATAAATCTTGAATTTTTTTTTCTTACCAAAATTGAACTCTCTTGCTTTTCTTTTCCCAGTACTGGCAGCTTCATTTGCTGTCTCAGTGTTCTTCGATCTCTTGTTAGGGGGCAAGTAGTCTTCATCATCTGAAAGAAACATGAAGATATCACTGCTTTACCATCCAGAGAAAAGATGTGCAATGTTGGAACTATTTGAATTTCAAGCTTTAGTACAAATGTTGATCCATGCTTTATGAGAGCTTCACGTTTTGCAATAAATTACTTGAGTAACTCTAGAAAGCTGCTGGCCTGTGTGGGAATAATTTGTGTGAGAACACTGGCACAAAGCAGAACATAGGAGAAAAAAAAAAAAAAAAAAAAATCAAAGCTTCTTTACATTTCCTAAGGAAAACAATATTGTTCTCTGAAACAGCTAGTCATCTCATGATCACACAATGAGTATGTGACAGCAAAAGAAACAGCAAATGAATTGTGCACATACAGACTAGATTTTGTACCTAACTAAAAGTATCCTTCCACCAATAAGCACTGACAAATAATGCCTAAGTTCAATACTGAAGACCTCAAAGGTGCTAAAGCCAGTTTAAAATCAATGTAAAACTGATGAACTTCAGTGAAATTCATTAAACAGAAGGTCTGCCCTAGCCCAAAAAAACATACAAGTGGATGCAGTAGACATCTGTGACCCTGAGGTCTTTTTTAAGCAAGGTGCTACTCAGCCAGTCAGCTCCCAGCCCACAATACTGACTTCTCTACAAACTCACAAGTTCTTGGAAAACTCCAATCACCAACACTTGCAATCTTTGAATGAGAAAATGGTTAAAGCAGACAGAGAAGTTAATTTCACATATAGAATAGCATACGCCCAGGTCGATGTGCATATAGTTTACTTAGAACCAAAGAATCAAAGCATGGTTGGGCTGACAGGGACCTCACAACCCACCCAGGATCCACCCAATGCCACGGACTGGTTGCCCCCCTATCAGACCAGCCTGCACCCCCAGGGATGGGGCACCCACACTTCAATGGGCAGCAGTGCCAGGGTCTCACCACCTTCTGAGTAAAAGAATTTCCCCCTAACATCTAACCTAAGTCTCTCCTCTTTTACTTTAAAGCCATTCCCTCGTCCTATCACTCTCTGCCCACGTACGAAGTTGCTTTCCTTCCTGTTTGTAAACTTCTTCAAGTACTGGAAGGCTGTAATGAGGTTTACCCACAGCCTTCTCTTCTTCATGCTGAACAAGCCCAGTTGCTTTAGGAAGTATAATATCACACATTAGGAAGTAGGAAGTACAGTATTACGTACTGACCTAAAAGCCCTACAAACAGAAACACAGGAACCCGATAACTAACCTTCCAGGGTGACCTCGACCTCAGGATCCTCACGTGTTTCTGAAGGAGGATGCTGGGAGGAATCTGAAGGGGAGAAAAAACAACTTCTGAACGATGGACACAAACATTTTTAACCAAGCACTCAATGATTTTCTGCTTTAACTGACACCTGTCAAGAAGCTCCCTGGCTCACTGAAATATTTTGCATTCACAGCATGCAATAAAAAAAAGGAGCAAAGCTATCTTAGCATAAGCCTTTAAGCAACTCCAGGCAGGGGTAAGGAGGCAGGGATTATACACACTAAATCACATGTACAGCAGCACAGAGAGTTGGCATTAATGACAGGAGGAAATTCCTTACTCTTGGCTTAATAGGATTAATAGAATCATAAATATTTTTCTCTTAGTTATCAAGGATTACCAAAAACAAACAAAGCCTGTGTAGCCCTACAGATGATGTATTTCTTTATCATTTACACAGATTCAGAGCTGTTGCACTACAATGGTTTTCCACAACAGACTCCAAAGGCTGACAGTGAAAATGAAAATGCTTGTGTAGGGGCAGCCTGTACCAATACAATAAACAGGATTAGGCCCATCAGCACCTGGTAGCAGAAAGCAATTTGAATTTAACTCCTAGAAAATTCAAAAAAAGCAAAGTCAGTCATCTCAGTAACTACTCATAGTTGTGCATGAGGGAAAACATTAACTATTCTGGCAGAGCAACACTGTGTTTGCACCCTTTGAGGACTATCTTAGCTCAGGTTTCTGTAAGATCTATCACCCCACATCACTTTGGGAACAAGTTGGAGGGACCCTTCTCTTCTTTCCACGTGATGCCACGTGTGGTAGAGGTCCAGCAATACTGAGATACCTTAGCTGGATGACACAAATTATGTCAAATATATCATCAGGCATAAACACTAAAGGCTTTTGGTTGCTTTTTTTTTTTCCAACACAGTATGATCATGGTGAGGTATTTTTTTGATCTTCAAGTACTTCCTTACATCAGGTAATAAGGTAAATAAACACAGGTGCAAAGCAGCAGCATCCTTTACGGTTCTTAATGTTGTCACTCTCTGGCACTGCCATTCAGTTTAAAACAATTCCTTTCAACAACCTTGACTTTCTGATTACTGAATTTCAGCAGTGCTGTTCTCCACCCTCACCCAGTCCTACTAAAACCAACAAGCACTTGGCAGCTATAGCTAAGCTGGGCCATTTCGTGCACGTGCAAGTTTTGTCTCTCCCTCATTCAGGAAAAGAATGTAAGAAATCTGTACTCTGACACAAAGTGCCACACACTGCATCCATCACTATGAAATTCTACATAGGCAAAAATAAAGCAAAGTCAGATTCTCAGCCATTTGCTATCACTCTCCATAATCAGGCACCGAGGGCTCACAGCATTATGCTTTGGAAAATAAAGTGCCTAGATTCTTTCCTTTCAAATAAGCAGTGCTAGCTGTGCAGCCAGCATGAGAGCAGAGAACTTCATTCTCCTGCATCAGGAGAAATGCTTTTAAATTTCATGTAACAGCACCTTTAAAGTGTGGCGATATGTATCTTCAAAGCATGAAATTATGAGACTGGGAAGACTGAATACTGCTCCTAGCATAACTTGGTCTTCATATCCAAAAAATAAGCTTACAGCTTAGGTTTGAGAGGCAGAAGTTTAGAATGCTGGGTGATAGGCACCTTATAATTATAATTCATTAATTAGAAGCATGACAACTCCCATCACAACTTGCCTACAGTAAGCCACAGAGCACCATGGCTAGAGGGATTAATAATAATAATAATAAATAAGTACAAAAAGGCAACCATGTAGAAAGAATACTTGGAGAAAATGTACAACTTTAATTAAGATGCCAACTTTTCAAGTATTTCTGTAAAAAGAAAAATCCAATTGCTTTGCTTTCATGGAAAGCACCTTCCACTGTTATTTCCTCTCTGCTCTTTCACTGCAACTGGAATCCTAGTGGCTGCCTTTAGACAAACGTCTCACAACACAAAAAAATAACTTCTGGACATTGAATATTCAAAGCAAGGACTTTCATAAGCCAAAAATCCAGAACGATAACATTCACATGAACACCATAATGAAGGTTCAATCTCTGAATTTTGAAACCTGATGACAGCACTCTGACCTTATAAAGAAACCCACTGCTTGAAACACAGATGAGTTTTTCCTAATGTCTGCAAATGGGCAGAATGGTACTTTTAATAAACAAGAAAAAGCTGAAAGAAACGCAATTTATGAATCAATTCATCTCAGATGTTCTTGAGATTCAGTAAGGAACTGCCTCCCCTAAGGATATGCTTTCTGTATGCTTTGTTCTGTGTGTGCTGTTCACATCACACCCTGCTAAACTAAATATATATATGTATGTACAGACCTACCTGTGTAACTTTTGGCAAGAGCAATTCTTTCATCCATCTCTGATGTTTCAGAAGGGCCTCCTTGGGAACAAAGAGAACGTTTTTTCAGTTGACTCTTACAACACACTCATCTTCCCACTCCACAGAGAAATAACCCAACAAATAACCCAACTTTATGCACCATGTGCTCACTTCAGACTTCCTGCAAAGTTGAAATTCAGCTGTGATCTATGAACACCTCTGTGCCTTTCCTCATTCACCTGAGCACAATTTGAAAAATCGAGGGGCTAATGGAAGGCACCTGCACTTCCCAGACTATGGGACAGCCAGGAAGACCCATGCAGAACAGCAGGTTTTGAGTTCTTGTATGCCTGTGTGTTATTAAACTGCTTTTGAAATATCAAAATGTTGATGGTTCAGCCCTTTTTCAATGCATTTTCTTCACTCTTTTCCCTGTTTTTCAAGATTCACATCCCCAGCAAGTCCTTTCTACAACTTCTACCTACTTGAAATAGACAAATACAGAGAGACTGAAAACATTTCCAATGCTACGAGTTCATCTGGTTTTAATCACAGCAGCTCTTCTGACTGCAGCATATGGAGGACTGCTTTACAAAGGCTGCTGCAGAAACCTCAAAAACCAAATTAACACCCCTAAAACCTCACAGCAGTTAAACTGAAAGAGCAAACTACTGCTAGCACGAATAGCTTCACACAGAGCAAAAGACATTCCATACCAACAGCATAGATAAGCAGAACTGGCGTGGCTGTGGCATGCAGGAGGGCTGTCCCACTGCTAACTGGGAATGCAGGATTTGGAGAAATTGATCTGCTTACATTGAATCACTGCTACACTCATTTGCAAATGTGACCTGCAGAGCATCACACAGCTCCACAGGAATTGTGGTCAGCCAGAGGAGGGTCTAAAAGTACACCAGCAGTAAGCATTAATACTTTAACCCCTAGGATTAAGTACAGAGAGTTCAATACCCATGGCTTCCACGTTGATAGAAACCACATGCATAGTGAACCCAGGTTTCTGAAGAGTGCCCCACAGAGATCACTTTGTTTAAATAAAAAAAGACACATTTTCCTTGAATAAGTCTGTGCAGGTATCAGGCAGATGCACACAACTCACCACTAAGAAAAGCCAAAACAAAGCAGAGTGAGAATTAAATCAAACCAAACTCCATCTAGTAATGAAAGTGGGAGGAAATCATAAAAATGAGAAAAGAAGAGAACTGAAGAGATAAGAACTTAATTCCACCGCTGCAAGGACAGCAGAGGAATGATGGTCACAAAGGTACAAAACATAACTGCTCAAATCACAGAGTCTGCACTACCAGATGTGCAGGCAGAGCTCAGCACCACCTCATACCAGAGAAAGTACTCAGTGCAGCATTTTTCACATCCTAATAGTTCCTTTGAAAAGAGGAGGAGATGTCATTCCATCCTGTCATTGCTGTCCTGCACATCCCTCAGCCAATGACTTACAACACGACCAGTGCCACTCTCCAAAGTCGTGCAGATGTTTTTCTTTTTGTACACAGGTGATACTAATGTGAAAAGTATGTAACTACTAGGGGAAAGTAAAAAAATACTCCAGGAAGCACAAGATTATGTCGTATTTTCATAGAATGGCCCAGGTTGGAAGGGACCTCAAGGATCACGAAGCTCCAACCCCCTGCCACATGCAGGGCCACCAACCTCCACATCTCACAGCAGCCCAGGCTGCCCAGGGCCCCATCCAACCTGGCCTTGAACACCTCCAGGGATGGACGGGGCACCCACAGCCTCTCTGGGCAGCTGTTCCAGCACCTCACCACTCTAACATATTCTCTAGAATTTTCAAGTTAGTGCCTATGTGTCAAGTCCTACATTGCCCCAGATTTATACAGCCAAGTTCATGTGGAGACCAGACTAAGAGCTGAAGAACCCATTCATTCACAGGACACGCTGCTTGCAGCCATTTCCTTCTGCTTCTAGTTCTCTTTGTTTAAACTTCCAGGCATCAATGGTAACTGAAGACTTGAACCTGTAAGTTTCATTGGGCAAAACATGCTTCTTTCAGGAAGTGCTTGGTAATTAGCAAGACTCAATTCTATATGGGCCATGTCTCCAAAAAGCCCTGTTTCATTCTATGCTGTTAAAGAGGATGGAAGATGGTACGTATCCCTGAATAATTCCTTTAACATATTTCTGCTTCTGTGTAAACTGAAAAAAATAAAATACATACAGCCCAATTCTATTTTGTTCACTGCTTCAGAGCTGTTCTCTTTCTGGCACCAATGGTTTCCCAACCTCATTCTTTCCAAGAAAGATCTTCGAGACAGCCTGCATCTCGTTTACAGCCTTCTAGCTCAGGTTTGTTACTGACCAACACTCAGTTAAACAGCCTCCTGAACACAGGGTGGGCATAGGCACAAGGATGTTCTTGTTTCAAGGACACCAAACCAAGAAACAGCATGTTAACTAACATTTCCTATCCTAAGAGCCTTACGAAAATGGTGCTTATAGATAAAATGCCCACAGCAATGTTAGATACCCATATGATTTTTGGAACTCATGATTTTATTTAATCATGCAATTTTACTGTCCTTTTCCTTAGTCACCGGTCAAATCTGGACCCTCCTTCCAAATAGGTTGTCTCCAGTGTCAGCCAAAGCATTTAACACTGCACTGATCTTCACATTTGTCCAGGATAGAGGAAAAAGTAACCAATAACCTTCCATACTGCCACTGCCCACTGAAGGAAAACTGCCCCTAGTGCCCCATCAAAACACTTAGGGGAAGTTTTTGAAGGTTAAAAAGTTCTATTTCCTTATCTTCTTGCTTTGAACTTCGAGCACCATCTTCCTAAATGTAGTAATTCAGGAGTAACTCACGGCAAGATCCAAATGCCAGAGCAGATTAGGAGATGATGAGGGATGAAAAGAACATCCATCTCCAATTCTAATTTCCATCCCCCTTTGATTAACTGGAGAGTTGTGTGTGCCACCAAGGCATGCAGACTCCTGGTCAGCATTACAGACGTGCGAGAGAAAACAAATACTCAGAAAAACAGTAACTGTGAAATTCCAGCAGTAAATCATCTCTCCGGGAAGCCCCAGGCATGTTGCTGCTCTGTAACATTTAAGTTATTTCTTCTCACAAATCAATAAACCCAGCTTTTGCTGTAGGATATTCATAGCGAGATCTCAGCCGTTTTCCTTTTTTCTGCAGTCTGTCTACACAAAAGGAAACGCCTGGGTAGGCTGATCTCATCTCTCAAAACACACCTTGGTAGAACTGTACTTCTCTAAGGCTCTCCTCTTTGCTCTCCTCCTGTTCCTGTTGAATTTATAGCTCTGTGTACTTCGTACAACCTTTGGCTTGAACCTTAGTGATAGCGACTCAAAGAAATGAAGGGGAAACTCCTTTGCTTTAGGGGAAGGTAACACACTGTGACAGGTAAAATCTCTTTGGCTCACAGCACACCATCCTATCTCCCAGCAGACTCAAGTGTAGTCTCCCCTTAAATACAAGTTTACTACACTGGGAGTGAGGGAAAGGAGAGTTATTACTGGAGCATCTATTTATCTAAAAAAGGTGTACATTACCCTCCATCCATAAGATTTAAATTTAGAGATCTCTAATGAAAGACAAGAGAAGCTCCCTAAGAAAATCCACGTTGCCTAGACTTCACTATGGGAGCATGTTGTATACATTGATTTTCTTTAGTTCCAACATCCTTGCATTACAAGTTACTGCTTTCTTAGCTATTTCAGTACAGACTCTTTTCAAACAGGGACTGATTGCACTTCAGGCTAGTGGCCAAATTCTGACATTGTTTCTTTTGCATGAAACAGAAAGCCACAAGGGACTGAAAAGCAAAGAAAGATAGCAAGGCTTGGCTCTGGAAGTAACAATGATTAGAACGTCTCCAAAAAAGCAGCTGTTATTACTGCATTATATCCTGCCTGTAAACCCACGGACCCCAGAGGCTAAGCAATGAATAAACACAAAGAAAAGATGATCATAATCCCAGATAATTCACCTTCCAAATTCTGCACTGACTAGAGACATTCTGATGTGCTTATGGTCATTCTGAATGACATTTGTACATCACAGCATCATAGAACCAACATTCTCTTATTACTATGTTTTAAGCAATTAGTTATTAAAAACAGGTTAGAAAATAATCTCAAGAATTTTTGTGTTGAAACATCAACAAAAATCTTGCTTAAATAATGTATTATTACAAAATACAAGGATGGGCTATTTTGCAGCCCACTCTTTAACATATAATTGTCCTTCAGAGATGCATAGCAACTTGCTTGTGTTTTTCTTTTTTTTTTTTTATACTGCTATCCTAATGACAAATGCAAAGAAGCTGAAATAATACATTTAGGAATTTTTTTTATTTTTTTATTTTTTTTTAATATTGCCATTTCTAATTAGGGTTTCTTACTTACTGCTCATTTTAACCTACAGAACACAATTTTCTTACGGATTTCTTTATTCGTTCCTGGTTGAGATTAACATGCAGTATTTTAATTAGATACGAACAGATGAAGCACAATTAAGAAATACTTCAAAATATACTCAGAGCCACAGTCATGATCTCACAGATGTTGCTATGCTTTGTCTATAGGAATATAATCTTAACTTTCAAGACAGTTTTGGCATGCACTGGTCTTTCCCTCCAAGGAAAGTGATTGATGCAGGATGCAATTTACTGAAACTCGAAACTAAAAGAAAAGATTCAAGCACTGCTCTGAGCATTACCATCATCAGGGTTTGCTTCCTGCTTAAAAACATCCATGGAAACAGTTTGCATGCAGGAAAAAAAAAGCAAAAAAAAAATAAAAAACAAAAAACAAAAAACAACAACAAGCTTCTCCCTTAAGTCCAAACACACTCATATGGTTACCAATATTCCTCTGAAGAATAACAAAAGATGTGAAGTACAACTTAATGGCAGTCAGCGTGGAGATGCTGTATCATAACAGCAGCAAGCAATTTTATGTCTGACAACCACACATAGGCAAAAGGAGAGATAGAGGGAGAGCAACTCTTTCAGCAGCCAACCCAGTGAGGAGATAAGCAGATGCAGAAGTTGCTATCACTACCTTGAATATTGTACCGATAGTAATCAGGATCCTCTGATTCTTCCTTCACTGTCACTGTTGACATTTCCAAAGGAATTCCTGTAGAAGCAATAAAAGAATCAAATAAATTGATTAAAGATAATCAAGATAGGACAAGGGGGAATGGTTTTAAACTGAGACTGAGGGGAGGTTTAGGTTGGAAATTAGGAGGAATTTTTTCACCCAGAAGGTGGTGAGGCACTGGAACAGGTTGCCCAAGGAGGCTGTGGATGCCCCAAACCTGGAGGCATTCGAGGCCAGGCTGGATGTGGCTCTGGGCAGCCTGGGCTTGCACATAGCAGGGGGTTGGAACTGGATGAGCACTGTGGTCCTTTTCTACTCAGGCCATTCTATGAAGTTCTTAAAAACTAAAAAAAGTCAGTAACTCAAAAACAAACAAACAAACCCCTAATATTCTAGCTAGCATCTAAGCCAGAAAAGAAAACAAATTGATTTTCAAGTGCTGAGACACTAAACAATTGCTGAGGGAAAACAAAAAACAGTAACCAAGTGACACATTGATGTTGCAGGTTTCTCATGTCTCAATATGGTTACCATCAGAGGTGATCCAGCACTAAATGCATCCCTACAAAGCAAACATCCCTGCAAACACCTTCTCACATCTGAAGAATTAAAAAGAAGAGCTTTCTTCCCCCACAACAAAACACAGTACTACAAAACACCAAACTGCACAGCCCAATCCAGGGAAGCAGGAAGGCACAACTCATCTCCAAACATCTGTTGTCTCTCTGCAATTATTGCCGTGTTAATCTCAAAGCATACACCTAAGCACTGCTTTGCTACAGGGAACACAGTGCCTTGCAGCATCCTGTCCCAGCTGCAGGGAATGATTCTATTTATTTTTAAATCAAAAGTAATATTTTCCTATTTGTTTCCATGTCATTACCAACATTCTGGTAGTACTATTATATAAGCTAATAAGTTCTTCTCTCAACATTAGGGATAAAATAGTGCTGAGTAAGAATGAAAAGAAGAGCTGACAACCTTTCCCTTTTTTCATTTCCAATGATAATAAATAATTTCAGTCTCCAAAACATGACAAACCTAGAAGTGGAAACCTCTGGTTAAGGTAAAAAATTTGACAAAAACTGCAGTGGAAAAGTGGCCATTTTTAACTAACAAGCAGTTTCTCTCTCACACGCAGGGTGGATTTACGCTGTTTTTATTGGATCTTCCCTATTACCATTTCAATACAGCCTTCTGAACAGAAACTGATGGTTCGGTTGTTTGGCAAATAAGGACAAAACTCTGAACATACCAGAATCCTCACTAGGCTCCGTTTTCACTTGAACAGGAGGGCAACTACAGAAACAAAAAGAATGAACACAGTGACGTTATAAAACCCTAAAATCCTATTTCTGGAAAGTTCCTCATATATTACAAGCTGTCTAGTGCTATCAGCCTCAAGGGAATGGGGATGGATCTCCCAGCCCTGCACTCGATGGATGTGCACAATGTTCCAAGTATGTTTACCATTTAATGAGAAGTGCACTCAGCAGAAGCACAGAACATTTCCCTGCTTTCACATTAAACAATTTTTTTTTTATTTATTCCAAATATAAGCTCTCCGTTTAGAATCAAATAAATATACAGATATATAAAGTTTTTTAATTAAGGAAGGGGAAGGGAAGAACATTTCATCTGTTCGCAGTCACTGCTTTAGCATAAGACGTGGCAAACTTATCACTGATAGACAGACTGTGAATTAAGAACACTCACTGGGCTAATTAAAGTGAACGGAAACTTCACCAGCTGTTTAATTTGTACTAGTTTCTCCACAAATAATGATCAAAAGAAAGAGACTGTCCATGCTTTTTATAATCCCACGCTATCAAAAAGTTGCCCAGAGGTCAGCTGGTCAGAAAAAGCCCATTAAGATAAACTATAAGAAGTTACATGAAAACACACTGTTGACACTGACATCAAATCACACAACAGAAGTAGATGAAATATTTAAAGACGTGCAAAAAACCCTACATTGTTTTAAACTCACCTTCCACCTGGAGGTATAATTGATTGTGAAGGATCTGTCACATGAGCTCCTGAAAGTCAAAAGATATCATCTGAATTTCCTGTAACACCTATTAATTCAAATTTTGTTTACAGAACTCATGCACGTGCATATGCAAAGATACGAAGACGAGAGATTAATTAAATTGGATTATTAAACTATCAAGTAACACCAATATAAAACTGCTTCAAACTATGCTTTCCACTGCTCTCTTTCCAAATCTAAAAGTTGAAACGTTGGGAAACAAAGCTAAGCAAATCTTTCACCCAAACTCTGCTAAAACAAAGGAGATGCTTACACTGAGATTCCAGTTTATTCCTAAATTAAAGTCTGAATAAGCAGGAACTTACCTAACTGTTTCTTGGGCTCTAGGAAAGGCCTGTAAGGAAATAAGGAAAAAAACCACACCAAACCATAGCTTTAGCAAAATAGATCAATATTGACTTTGTAGTACAAAACTAAAAAGGCAAGACTTCTGTCTAATAGAAACAGAAACAATTTAAGAAGTGAAATTTGAAGTCCAAAAATGGACAAACGAGCAAACTAGAGAGCAATTAACCTCTTGATGATAAACGAGATCCCCGACTTATTTTCCAAAATCCACTTCAGGGTTGAAACATCATAATTTTCTGGATGCACGAATGCAAGTCCCTTGGGCAGGCCCTGCACCACCACAGCAGATTGGTCTCTCTGAATCTTCTCATATGGCACTGGGACCACCGTTGACTTTCCTAAAGCTTTACCTAAAACCAAAAGGAGACTGTCACAAAATCAGCAGCTAGCAAAAGGATGCATGCCTCATAAATCCCATTACTTCGGAGAGGACTGGAGAGAAAACAAGGCACAGATGCAAACCCCTGCAGGAAACCAAGCACCTCATGCACCATGGAACCCACTGAGGCACAGATGCTTACTTAAAAGCAAAGGGGCCGTACTGCACGACAGTCTCAAACTAAATGCTGCAAAACAAATAAGAAAAAAAAAAAAAACTACCCAGTATATGTGCATGCTGTAGAATCAGCCAGTACAAAATAAGCTCATTACCTAACCCACAGTACAGTTGGAATTGTACTTTTTCTCAGCGGGGAGCGGGGGCTGCCGCTGCTGTTGCTGTGAGGATGTGGGGGGGCCGCCGGCAGCTTCAGTTCCTGGTTTCGAGGAAGGCGCTGAGCTCACCCAGCTGCGGTCCCACTGGGGTTGTGACATCCCCAGGCCGCCCCGAGCAGCGCTGCCCCGCGCCTGGCCCGACATGCGGGCATCGCCCTCCATCCCCGTCCCAGCCCGGGCTGCGGGTCGCACCGGCGATCGCTGTCACCCAGCCGTGGCTGTCACCGCGCCCACCCTGGTGCGTTGGGGTTCGTCCCCAAAGGGACCCGCAGCTCTAAGGGTCGGGAGGTGGGAACGATGCTGTGCCACTGGGGCCGGTGGGGACACGGGGGGGTTTCCATCAGGCAGTGCCACGGGGCTCCTCACGTCTGCGCTGTTTTCCCCGTTGTTTTTACGAACCGGGAACGACTGCCCGCTGAGCTGCAGATGGCCCCTGCCGGGTCTGAGGCACAGCAGCATTCTTTTGGCCTGCATGACCCCCCCCACCCCCTTCTCCCTTCCCCAAGAAGTGGTTTGGGTGGAAACGTGTTCAGACAAAAAGACGCTCTACCCCCAAACTTGCTCCCTGCAGGCAGCAGCCGGGACTGAGCCTCCAACCTCCCTCCCCCCCAGCTTCGAGCCCTGCGGGGCTGTCGGAGCGCAGAGCGGTGTTCCTGCACTTCACTGAGGTGTGAATGCTGCTTCGTGGTCCAGAACCCACTCTGAAAGGCCTCGGCTGCAGCTGGGGCTGATGGGGCTGAGTGACCCCACTGTACTGATGCTTGCTCCCCCACTGCTCCACGGATTCACAGTTGAGATTGATACCAGGTAGACATTTTGAAGTGTTGTAAGGGGAGGATACAGGTAACAGAAACAATCCTCCCTTGGGAAGAAGAGGGTATTGTCTGTGCTACGTCAACATGGATGAAGACTCCTTCGATCAGGTACTGCCCATGTTAAAGCAGAACACCTCAACCTTTATGTTATCCGATTCATCAGTACCAATTGATCCCCTTGGAAAACTGGCAAGAGGAGAAGTGCCCAGCTCGTTCTTAGGTGGCCATGCAAGTGTAAAAAGAGCGAGGGGAGCACTGCCCAAATGGCCACCAAGGGCCACGTAAGGGCTAGGACACAGCACAGGCACAGGTGGCCAGGAAAGCAGACCAAAGGGGAGGCGATATTATGATGGCTTAACTTATGGATATATAGGCAGGAGGCGTTCCTTCTCTAATAGAGAGGTGGAATATGGAATACTTGTGAACTTCATGTATAAATACAATGAAGAAAATTGCATTATTATGCTTGATTTGTGTAAACTTCCACCAGCACTCAGGCCCAAATAAAAAGTAACTCTCCAGAGTGTGTGGGAATTGGCTCACTGCACATTGGGTAGTAAATCTGCTTTTCAGACAACGAGATCATAGAGTACCCTCCTTCCAACTGGAATAAAAATTCAGAAATCCAAAGCAGGTATTCTGAAGACCCTGAAGCACTCACCATAGCAAAAGCAGAAATAGTCCTCTACAGACTTCCTGAGAGCTTCCAGTTCCACGGCATCCACTGTCAGTCTGTTGGCAGGTAGTACACACTTCGTTTCCTGCAGCTCTGCAGCCCTCTCCCCCTCTACAACACCTAAAAATGAGGCAAAAAAATCAAACAAGTTATCAAAACCCTCTCGACCAAGCTCCTCTAGTTTAGACCACAGAGGGGTTAGAAGGATTCCTGCTCAAAGTTCTTCAACCTAGAGGCAAATGTATGTGGGCAGTGGGTAAATATTATTATGCTCTCCATACAGCCTTTGTAAATATCCCCCTCTGAGCGTAAGAATGATAATTAACACAGCCAAGCTGACTTTTCTTTGCATGCAGATGTAGAAAACACCATTAATCCCAGGAGAGAATAATACAGTAGAAATTAAATGCCAAAAAGGCTCAGGAAGAAAGGGCTGGAATACTAAACAGGAAAATACTAAAACCTCTGTGTGGAAGGTCTCTAGCACTACACCTGATGTCTCATTCAGCAGATACTGCACCCTGTTATAGGACACAGCTCCTGCCTTTATGTGGCTTTTTCACCTTTTAAAAGACACTGAAGTACATCTACTGCTGAACAGGGGGAGCTGCTAACAACAGAACAAATGAAAAGAGTATTTCAGTCCTAAACCTTATCCTATTTTGATCATAAGCAGCAAACAGAAGTGATTTATTTTCAGGAGCAGCCTTTCCTTTCTGTCATTGTAGTTTTACTGAGAATCACCCAGAAAAAAAAATGGGGGAAAACAATATTTTTTTTTCTACAGATGAAAGAAAACACAAGAAAGAACTACGTCCCTACGAGTAACAGGACAATCAGTGTCAAAACTGCATCATGATTTCACTGTGAACAAGAACACAAACGCTGCCATTCACACCAATACTGCCAGCATGGTAACGTGGCTAACACAAAAAGCAAACATCAGATTGAACAACTGATTATAAATGACTGTGAAACAAGCTGAGAAGAAACACTGGCACTAAAAAAAGGCATCTGTCACCTAAAAAAAGCCCTCATCAGGCCCAGTACGGGTGGGAAGGTGAGGTGGTGGAAGAGCTGTGTTCTCCACAGCTGGGAGCATGCTGCAACACAGCACAGATACTCTGCTAGAGCCAACCTGTGCTCAGCAGGGTTACAAGCAAGCTACCTAGCAGCAACTCTCATCCTGCACTGAGCATCTGTATGGTCAAGCATCCTTTATCTTCCTGCCTTACCCAGCTGTTTTGGTTACTCAGAACCACCTTCTTGCCCTGAGCACAGTGGGTGGCAAAGCAACCACCCAACAG
Organism: Meleagris gallopavo; assembly: GCF_905368555.1. Lineage (NCBI taxonomy): Eukaryota > Metazoa > Chordata > Aves > Galliformes > Phasianidae > Meleagris > Meleagris gallopavo. The sequence goes on from NC_139424.1 coordinate 2,664,800, forward strand.
CACACAGCTGTCTCCATCCTCATGAAGAAAACAATCATCTTTCTATATAAGGGCTGAATAGGTTGCTTTGAAAGAAAAGCCCTCCAAAGATTTTGGTTGTTTGTTTTTGGTGACTCAAAATGCTGGAATTTCAGTTTGGTAGTTTTTATTTTTTTCTTGTTGCTGCAGAGCAGCTCAGCATCTACAGCCTGGCCTCTGTACAGCTCAACACTGCAGCTTCCTTCCCTAAATAAGTGCTGTGATGCTTATAAACTGAAGAAGAGCAGCACAGCTCAGCAGTGTTACACAACATCTGCTCTCAAGGTCCACTAAAGCATGTTCTCCGATTGCAGACAAAAACAGGCAACAAAGCACGTCTGCATTCAAACATCAGACTGCAAGGAAGGGAACACAGCTGCAGGCTGCAGTTCTTTACAGAGCAGAGCTGTGCTGCAGCCAAGTAACAGAGGGAGCACTGCCCACCTAAAAAAGAAAAATCAAGCTTTAGCAGATAAACAATTTAATTGAAGTCAAAAGAGGAGATGGTGTGCAAACAACAAGAGAGAGGAGGAGCTGGGATTCACTATTTGACACTCCACTAGCAAAAAGGGCACTGGGCCCGTGGTATGCAAGGCATCCTGCAACAAAATGTTGGCATTCCCCAAGGTACAGTAAATCAGGAAATGATTGTAGGAGTACCAATGTCACCATGTGCGGACACAAGAGGCACAGTAAGGCCAGCAACTCCATTGCAGCAACATGGGACATGCATTTCATCCTTTGTGCTTAAGGAAACTATTAGCCAAAAGTGACTACAATCAATCAGAGGGAAAGTCTTCACGCTTTTGCTCAGCTTTGCCCATATAATTCAGCCCTAAGCTTTTCTATTTGACAACAGCTCTAAAGAAAAATAATTTTATGAATGTCAAAGAGAAGATCACCTGAGGCAGACACTGAGGAGGTGGATTTGAAATGGATCTGCTACTGATGGCAACTCTGTTTGCAACTACAGGGAAGAAAATGGGTAGGCTGCAGTGAGATGAGGCTTAACTCTGAGCAGGTTATTTTTTTTCTTTAATTTTACTTTTTTTTTGTTGTTGTTGGTGGTGGTGTTCTTTTTTGTTTAAGTACTTACTAACTTAATAAACCTTAACTGGTGAGGCAGAGACAGAAGAGCGAAAGGTTCCTGCCAAGCAAACTAGCCCTAAAAAGGATTGAAAAGAGCTAACCACATCCTAAACAAACCCAGAGCAGTGCAGGCTGGCTAACATTGGCAGTGCTGCACAAAAAAAAAAAAAAAAAAAAAAAAAAGGGTATCTGGGCTGGCACAAGTCCTGCAAGAGCCTGTGCTCCCAACACATCCACATATTCAGGGCGGAGGGCAGTGGAAGCAAAGGAATCATCCCTGAGGAAGGCAGGCAGAAAGTTCTGAGAGGTCTTTCAAAATTCTTATATAATTACACACAAGTTGCATTTTCAAGAGTTCTCTTAAAGGTGTTTTGTTTTTTTTTTTTTTTCCTTTCTTTTTTTTTTTTTTTCCCCTTTTGAGAAGTTGTAAAAAGGCATCGACTAATTCTTAAATCTAAGTGAGCTGACAGAAGTAAAACTTAGCAAAAACAGAGTAACTCACCCCTAATGCTGCATGTGTGTTAAAAGGCAACAAAGGAGATACAGAAAAAGGCATGGCTAGCCAGGACAGACCATCAATCACTTCAGCTGGAGCCCTTGTACCAACTTGGGAAGTTGGAGGGGAAAAAAAAAGAAGAGGAAGAGAATCACAGTTAAGGACAAAAGCAATAGAATCTAACAGGCCACGAGGTAAGGCTTAAACAGCAAGACATGGATTATTAATGTGGAGTTCACCTAGAGAACACATCAGTGTTTAAGAAAAGTGCAGCATAAGACAGCCCAAGAATTGCACTGTGTGTGTTTCACAAGGTTAGACAGAAGGGGACTGGGAAGCCAAACCTGTTAAGTGATGAGAGAACGATGGCAGGGAAGCAGCACTCAGTTGATGATTGCTTTGGATCTTATTGTTACTTCTTGCAACTGCAACTGTTCAGTAAGTGCTAGGAAGGAATATTATCTTTATTTAAACTCAACTGTAACCATGATTTACTGTGAATATACTGATCAAGTCTTTAAAGGGGGATGCCTTTACTCTCCCTAAATACAGACTTGGAAGTGATGGAATTCCAAAGAGCTTTTTTAAGACTTAATTCAAAGAATGAATGCAATTCTGTTTGTTCTGTCAAGCAGTTATAACTGCAACAGAACTGCCCCAAAAATAGGGTGGGAGTAAAAACAAATGCACAGTGCAAACTAGTGCTTCTGATAAACAGAGCATGATGTAAACACCAAAGAGATGGGAACAGCAGAAGCTCAGAGTGCTGGAAGCAGCAAGAGAATGGAAGAGCAAGAAAGCAGGTAAGACAAAGCAAACAGTTACCATGCCCACACCTTTTGTACAAAATGATTATGAAACTATTCCCTAATTAACTCCAGGCAGAGCCAGCCAGGTTAGCATAATGCATCACTACCGAGGCATGACACAACCTGGCTCACATAACATGAAATGGACAAGGCAGTGTTCATGTGATCCCTTCCACCAGCAGGGCACCAAGGCCCTCACTCCCCAGTGACGGACACAGCAGGAGTAAATGTGTGATGGTAACCAGCATGCTTGGTCTGGGAGATGGTGACAGGCTGCTGTCAGCACAGCCAAGAACAGCTGTCAGCCTCTTCTCATCTTGCCATTTGCAGAAATGCCAGTTATTTCAAGTCATCTGCTGCAAAGAGGGAAAAAAAAAACAAAACAACACAACAAAACATTGAAAACTCAAGGACAAAACCAAGAGCCACAGCTGAGGAAGCTCCCACTAAGACTGACTGGAGATTGCCTGTTCCAACACATACTTAAACAGAACAAGCCTTCAGCAAAGGCCACTCCCAGATAGTGAAAAGGGAATCTGGAATTAAAAAAGACAACAAACAACAGGTTGAGACCTACAGAGCTTCAACAGCTCTGGCTTGGCAGTCAGAAAGCATCCTGCTAGTTAGAGATTGAAGAATGCAACCAGTCCAATCGTGCTCTCCTTCGGTGTGTTCTTTAGTGTGCACCAAATCTAAGGTGAGAATTGTAGTAGACATGGCCCAAAAATATGCATTTATAATAAGGAATGGATCAGAGATGGCACGTATGCACCTTCACAAGTGTGTTGTCAGGATTAATCCTCCACCTGTCTCTCACTGTTTTTCTTTCCCTTACTATTTAAGCCCACAATTTAACAAGTCCCTTCTCTTCTAAAATATTCTGTAGCTTCAGGAGCAGCAAAAGCCATGGAAGTCACAGCTGACCACAGAATAGCTCAGGGCCAAAGAAAATGACTGTGGGAAACCAGTTTTCCCACTGACACATCACCATCAAAGCAAAAGTGGCATTTTTCAACTAGCTGCATCAGTGTCAAGGGATCACCCTCCCAGCAACACAAAGATGTCAGCTAGTTACAGAGTGGTATCCTCACATTTGCCCTGGCACAAAGAAGTCTGCCCTTTAGATACTGTAACTAAGACAAATGGAATATGATCAGGAGCAGCTAGAGCCACTAGTAATCTCTTGTTAGAGTAACACTGAAAAATGTATTCAGCTCTTACCATATGTGCCAGAGGATGCGGCCTGCACTTCCAATCACATACATTCTGCTTCCTGGCTGAAGAGCAAACCATCCCACCTAGAAGCTATTTCTGAATTCACACAGGCATGACAAGCAAGAAATACACAGTAAGAATACAATCGGAAGTGATCAGGATCATAAGGAAGCAGCAAGGCTGCTGTGTTCATACTTGGTTTACACCACAGCTGAAGCATCCACACAAAGCCCAGAGTAGCAGTACAGCAAGTTGCTGTACCAGGAACTCTCTGTAGATTTAAAGATTTTTAAGCACAAGACTGAAATTAACCCAGAGCTACCTACTGAGTTAATAAGATATCCACACTGCTGTTGACTCCAACCTGTCATTCTCTAAACACAAGAGCATGATGCTCTCAGGCCTGCAAAAGTACAGTCTATCCAGCACAGCATATATGTAATACAAATGGATCAAACGTGTAAATAGCTTCATCCATTAGAAAGTGAAAGAGAGCTGCAAAACATACCAATCAGGGCTTCAACACATTAGGATCTTGTATTTATATGCTATATAGTTGACTGAGCTTGATTAAAAAAAAAAAAAGTCATTTATTTCTAGGTTGTCTTTTTTGAATATCATCAGCTACAAAGAAAAAAAAAACAAAAAAACAGTGATATAAGGGCTATTTAGATGCCTACAGGTAGATGGCACAGAGACTTTCAAAAGCACCACTCCAGATTTTCTAGGCAGATAAGCTGTTTTGTAAATCTGACTCTGCTGCTAGCACTGCTTTTTTAGTGCCAGTATTAGGAGTAACTGCAACTGCTGTGATGCAACGAGCAATGTCACACAACTGCAAGAGTCAAATTTACTGAGAACTCTTAGAAACAGATTGGGAAAGTGAGAAAAGAGGGGAAAACTGAGAAAAGTCACAAAGCCTTCTATTTCTGGTGTCCAGTCCAGCCTAGCAAAGTCCTGCTGCTTAAACACACAGGGTAGACAGATGAAAAGAGCTGCACCTTTTTATATAGTTAGGAAGACACTGCAAGAAAGGCAAGGTCAAGGTATAACAGATTTGCTTTCATCTTACACAGGTATCCTCCAGTCCATGGGGATGAACAATTAGGGATGAAGTAGACTGATGCTCTCCAGTGTAGGTGTTGTATGCAAACCGACACTCAGAATCCAGTTTGCACATCCTTGAAGATCAAAGGATGCCCAGGATCAAAACATCACTGTTTTTGTGCATTAGACACAAAGTCAAAACACTCATTCTCTATGGAGGAGAGATCCTGCACAGCAAACAGCAGCTCCTGTAGAAGCCAAACTCAGTACTGAGAACAGTCACTGCATGCTTAAAACTGCTGTTACAAACTAGGAAGCCAGCATCTATCGTTGTAAGACCCAAGGCATGGTTTAACTTAAGCTCTGGATGCTTAATTCCTCCTAGAATACAGAAGTTACTGTATAGCCCAGAAATGTTAAATTCAGTTACACAGATGGGATTTACAGCCCACACCACAAAGTCCAACAGTTGGAGACCTGAAAGTACTGCTTTCCTTTTTGTGAAGAGATGGTAAGATGCAGCCTTTCATGGTTCTGCTTACCTTATTTTTTCCTTTTAAATTGCTGACAAGAGGAAAAAAAACTCCCTGCAAAGCCTAACACATTCCCAGACGCCCAGCCACAGATCTTCAGGCAGGTCCACAGTAGCCTTATTTATGGGACAAGTCATTTTACTTGCCTGCAGAATTTGGAGGATATTGAAGATATTCAACAGTAATCCACGTACCAAAGATACTGGTGAGTCAAAGCTGAGCCATCTTTCTTGTAAAAATCTCTGGAACACTGTGTGACATTCTTTCATCACGAGTAGGAGGAACAGCTGTACTCATTTAAAACAGAAATTCTGATCACTCCTGAAGCTACAAGGAGCCCTTGCAACCCATGGCTAGATGGACATGGAAGTACAGGTAAGAAGAGTGAAAGACTCTCAGCCAAAGTCCCTCCAGGACTTAAAGCAGAACTCTGGCTAGATGCATTGCTAAGATCAGCAGAGAATCCTGAGGCCACTAGAAGGAAAAACAAGGCTTCTAAGAATCCAGTGCTTACCATTCAGGATGAGCAGTCTACAGATGCAATCCCAAAGCCCTAGCACCAAAGAATGAACAAGCAGCAATACTGAGAGCTGACAGAAAGCCATAGAACTTGCAGGACTGTACTTCCACACAGCCCATGTACTGAAGGTGCCACAGCTGGCACCAGTGGATGTTCAAGGACAGGTCACCAGGACTCTTGGCAAACACTCAGCATCTGGGTGAGGACTGGATACACAGTGCTTTCTAATCCTGCTCAAAGTACAGAGCAAGTGATCAAAAAGGCACTTCTGAGCCAACAAGCTCTTCTGAAAGTTTACTTCTGACTGGCAAACGCAGCTTGGGGATGAGCTGAGGCCTCTTCAACTGCCCTTTTGTGTGTGCAGAATCAATAGCAAACCTCAAGGGAAACTGTCAAGATGGCTACACGAAGGCAATGTCATCCTCAAGACATCCCAGCCTTCCACCTCCTGTTCAGAATGGCTGATAATCTAGAGAGCAAGGAGGCATTTCATCTCACCACAGGCCATCCATGAAGAACTGTGAATACATTTCAGTAGGGAACAGCAAGAGGTACTGGTAGGACAAGAGGTAGATGATCTGCACTGGTTCCATACCCATGGCTTGCCCATACTCTGTACGTTATTGGAGTGCCTCTCACATGCTCCTTTTTATGTAGAGCAGAAACTCACACAGGCTTAGAAGAACTGATGATGCAGGTTACCTGAGTTACAGATCATGCATGGAAGCAGAGTTCCACACTACAAAGCACAGCAAACCATTTCACTGTAACACAGAGCTTGCAGCCATCTTAATTAAGCACAGTTCAGAAGAGTGTATTATCTGACCCCACTTTAAACAACTAATGCCTTTTCAACATTCAGCACACAGCACATATCATCATTAATAAAAGCATTGCTACAATCTGTTCCCATCAAATTTTTCTTAAGGTAACATGGTACAGCAAGATCCTTATGGAGCTTCTTCCTTCTTCCACACCTAACCCATGAATATAGACTGAGATTTGGGTGGCTTTATTCACACAGATCTACCCCACGGTGCCCTGGAGGAAGCATATGGAAAATACTGTTTTCAATGTAGATATTGTTTAATCATATCTGACAGCATAAAAAAGATATTCATAGGTAGTATAATTGGAATAAAACAAAGGATCAGGGCTAAAAGAACTAGCATAAGATTTGAATAAACATACGCATATCTACAGAAATCTTAACTGATACAGTTCAACCAGCATGGAAAGAAAACCATGTGCTTGCCATGGTCCAGAACCAAAAGCACAGACCTAACCAGGGAGATCAAACAGACCCCAGCTACTGCAGATCCCAGATCAACACACACTGCAGACAAAGCCCACACCATTCTATCTGGGCACACAATACCTCTGTTCTGCCTGTACCACTGGCTTAGCAAACAAAGTACTTGGTTTCACAGGGAAATCCTTTAACAGCAAGACAGGTGAAAAGCTGAACTTCCTCCCATTATTCAGCTAATAGTTTTCATAAATACCAGTATCAAAACCCTGCCCCTGTAGAAATTATGAAGAGGAGGAATGGATTTATCTTATCCTCAATTCCTCACTGAGGTCATCACTCTGCATTTTGATATCATGCTACAGACCCACATTACAGTGGTTTTCTTAGAGTAAATACACTTAGGCCTACAGAAAGTCACTGTCCAACAGCACAACAGTAGACAAACCCAGACTCTCACCACAGCTGAATTCTTCAGAGTTTTAACTAGCAGCAAAAGCATTTTTAGGAGTGAATCTTTCTGTTACAGATTAAACATGGTTGCATTGCACGCAGTATTTAATTAGTCAAGCCAGAATATCTTACAGCTGTTGTTTTAAAATTCCCCCAGACTGTTTTTTTTCTTTCACATCCTGCTCTTGACCTTCATCTTCTCCCAGGCAGATAAAGGCACTCTGCATTATTGGCTAAGAACAGACCAGCAGCAGTGTTTTCCTATACAGGCATGTAAAGCCTCCACAAAGAATCACTGCATCTTTGAGAGCCCACTCTTAAAACACTGCTCTGTACACAATGGATCATGTTTTATAATCACAAAAAAACATATAAACACAAGTTCCACTATAAAAATTAATAGAAACAAAAAACACTCCCACAGATGTGAAGGAGCACAAAAATAATGCAGCTATAACTTCAGAGCAGTGTACAGAATGCAGCCATGATATACAGGACTTTGCTCTCAAGAGATACTGGTAATTTGCAGTATACATTAAGCAGCTTGATCAAAATACAAAAAGAAGAAAACAGCGTTGGAACTTACAGTATTTAAGAAAATCCTTCTGAAAATCTTTCCTGGAATCGAGAAAGGCTCTTCCCCTCTCAGTTCCAACTACAAAGACATCTGTTTCATAGACAGCGATGCAGGCAACTTCTGCCTTGGACTTGGCAAGTTCTTTACACTATGAAAAGAATCAGAAAAGCATTTATTGTCCTTGTTAAATGTATGTTCTATAGAAATGTATGGGGAATCACTTAAAGCAGTTACTGCTTCTGCTGCCAGCATCCACTCCTTAAAAGATATCGTGAGTTACATAATGTCAGTCAGCAGCAAAGGATAGTTTATGTATCTGGAATTCTTTTGATGAGAAACCTTAAAAGCACTGTAGATGCATTAATGAAATTGAGGTCTCATCTAGACTGAGAAGTTGAACTGCTTTTAATTAAAATGATTTATTCAATCTATCCTTTGGAAATTACCATTTCAATTAGATTTCAGTTAGATAATCGTGTTGTCCTAGCAAGAATTAGTATAGGAGTTTTGCCCTTCCACAGCACACTTAACACAAATACTGCTGTTTGGAGAAGTGTGGCTGGAAGCAAGGCTTCCTGTAGCCTGCCCTGAGCTGACAGCTGTGCTCTGTGTGGATCTGTGTGGATTCCTCCTGAGAAGGGGAAGGACTGCAGCCTCCCCATGAAGGTGTAGGTGTGCTCTGCTGGGAACAATTCCAGGCAAGGAAGTCAAAAAAAAAAAAAAAAAAGAAAACTTGCAGAGTATGGGGACAGGAAGTTCCCAAGTCAGTGAGATCATCTAGAAGTGACCACAAAAGGTTAACTATCCTTCATAACTCAGGAGATCAGGGTGACATAAACAGTTGCTGCGTGACACGAAGCAACAAAGCCCTTAGGAACTGAACACATCCCTTGGGGAAAACAGCTTTGAAACCAATTACCTTATAATCATTATATTCAAAATTTCATTGCTAACACCACCACAAAGCAAAAAGGAAGGCTGTTAGCATGAATTTCCACAAGCACAAGTCACAGTAGTTGGAGAGCACGCACTAAGGTGCAGACAGAACAGCATACACCAGCTCTCTGGAGGGAGGCAAGGTATTGCTGTAGCACTGCATGTGCCCAGAGAGCTCTGACAGCCACTCACCATGGACTCCAGCGCTGACACGAGGAATGTGACCACCATCCTGCTTTCTGATGGGTCTTCATCATGCATGGACGTTGCTGCTACCGTAGCTTGGGCCATTCTCTTCCTGGAAAATCAAATATAAAACCTGTTCAGATACACGCAACAGTGCAGGAATAGCTACCTACAGATACATGTACTCAAAAATCCAGAATACCTCCACGTGAGCAAATATGCGGGTGCAGCAACAGAATAAACTGTTCACTGTTTTGTTCCTCCATACCTCCTGCTGCTTGAAAGTTAAAATGCTGTGCCATGTCTAGACAAAACACCTAGAGAGATGCATATTAATTGATTAGCTGGATTTACACTGATTTTTCTTTTCGTGCATGTTTGTATCTGCAATAGCCTGAAGAGGCACAGCAGAAAAAGGCAGGTATTAACAGAATGACAACACTCTTTTGACACTGGTGTTAGAGTGACACGCCCTATAATTCTCACTACAAGTTCATTAGGTATCACTCAAATAAACACCACTAAGCCATCCCAACTCGAGGCCTGAGACTCCAGTGTCAGCAACCAGAGCCCGACGTTCTTATCTGCATATTAAACAGCTGCAGGATTAATTTCCAAGCTAAGAATTGCCAATTAAGGTGCTCAAATTAAAAGCTGCATTTCAGAAGTGACAACAATAGGATTAAACCCTATTTTATGTGCATCGTAACCGACTTTCAACTTAAAGACATAATAACCAGGACTTGTTCATGCTTATGTTGGCAGAACTGCCAACAGAGAAGGATGACTATACCAAGAACAGCTGCCAAGAGCACATTTTTTTGCTGGATGTTGCAACTGATGTTATTTTCACACATAGCTAATGCAACAACCTGACATGCCTGCAGGTGGGGAGAACTGGGAGAGATGTTACTACTACAGCCCTACATGTGAGCCTTCAAACCCCCCCCCCAAAAACCTCCAAACACAGAGTAAGGTGGGGAAAACAAACTTGCAGCATCGACAGTGCAAGCTCACAACAGACAACCAGCCGCCTTCTGATGCTCCAAGGCAGGTCTGCAAGGTTTAAACAGCTTTAAAACTGCCATGGATAAACTGGCAGTGACAGTCTGCAGCTATTTGAGGGTATCTGAAATGAAAGGCAGAAATGCCAGCAGCTCAGATTCTGTGACAACACCACTGCTCTGCACAACCCCCCATGCAAAAGCTTTGGGGAATATCCAGTGCCCGACTTGTCACCAGTGTGCTGCACAAAAAGGCCCATCTAGAAGCCATTCTTCCAACAGTTAGTAGCTAGCTGCCAGAGTACCACTATTTAACTAACTACTTCAAGGCAAATTTAGACAGATTTCTAACAACTAATAAGCATTCAGGATAAAGAGTACTTAGTATTCCTATCAACTACTTTAAGACAAATGTAAGCAATAGCTACTAAAGAAAGACATGTAAAAGAAGGTCAAGAGAAAAGAGATGAAGGGAAAGAGCCAAAGACAGAAAACAGAGACATTTCACCACTCTTTGGTCCAGTACTGTCCTGAGTCTGGGGTGGTGATCTGTGGGGTGGTGGGCTGATCAAGGTAAACACGTGCTCACTTTCCTATAGCCCAGGAGGTCCAAAACTGCCCTTGTGGAGGCAGCTCTGCAGCCAGAAGATCTGGAGTTTCCAACAAGGGTCTCCGGGGTGATGGACCCCTCATCCCTCAATCCGTTGCTCAATCTGTTGCTGTTTTACTTTCTTTTGTGCTCAAACAGATGTTCTTCCTCAAGCTGAAGTTTTTCAGCCATAGGAAGAAACAGATGTTGTCCATAAGAGACATAACCTGCTTCTGCAGGTTCACTTCTCTCCTATCGCCCCTCTTAAGCTCTTCCTGCTCAAGCTGTCTGAAGCAGCACAAGCCAAATTCCTCGTCAGTCTCACACGGTGCCAAAGCAGCAAACCCACCATGCAGCTCTACAAACACTAAAACCAATCCTATTGTACGGATGGAAAGGCTCGTAACCAAGAACCCCAAAATCCAGCTGCTGCTGCAAGCGTGCCTGCACTCAGCCTTACACATTGCTGTAGATCTGCTGCTCCCACGGGAAAGCAGCCCAGCAGGGGCCCTTCTGTAAGAAATGCCATTTCTTATGAGCACTTGTTGCCTTATCAAGTTGGAATAAGAAGGAACACAGACTTATAATGAATGCTCTATCTGGAAGCCAGACTGCTGCCTGGCTGTTACTGGTCTCATCCCTTGGCTGCTCTGCCTTCAGGGTCAAGTTGCATCCAAACATCAGCCTTCAGACAGAAGGCACTGTATCAGAACTGCACAGATAGAACTCACAGCTGTTAAGTACAAGCAAATCTTTTTGACTATTCATACTGGCTAAAAGAAAGCTCTATTTTTCTTCCCCAGTTTGATTCAGAAAACGTTAATCCTGATGTGCCTTAGCTAATGGAGCACAGAAACCCTGGAGGGAAGCAGGCAGATCTGTGATGCTCAGGAAGATGCAATGCCCTTTTACCTCTACTACTATTAAAGACCACTTAAAGAGACAAAACAATCCCAACACTAGCTACTTTAAGAACATCTCTGATTTCTTTCACCCTCAAGTCTGCAAGTAAAGCAATACTTAATTCAAACCTCACCATTTCTGGACCAACATATACTCACAAAGTTTTAGATAAAATGAAAAAACAGCATCCAACCGCACTGCTCACGAGGCAGGTATACAAAATAAGTGCATTACTCATGGTGCAGCACAGAAGCTGTCAGCACAGAGCTTCATCCCTGCACTGCAGACTCAAGAGCAGCTCCTGCTTCCAGGCAAACTCCCCCTCCCCCATGGCCCCATCCCAGGAGCCCACGGGGCCTCACCCCTACTTCATTTACATACAGACTACGCCCCTCTCCTCCCGCACCCAATCGCGGCCGCTTCTCGGTAAGCAAGCCCCCCCCCGCCAGCCAATAGCAGGCGGCGGCAGCACAGTGGTGCCCGACCCCTCTGTCCCCACACCTGGATCCCGGAGGGCGGGCAGAGCGCGGAGCTCCGCCTCCATCCGCGGAGGAAAAGAAGCCCCCCCACCCCCAGGGCTGGGCCCGGGGCCTCTCCCAGCCCACAGCATGAGTGTCCCCACTGCCCTCCCTCCCCCTCAGGGAGCCGGGGAACAGCAGTTCGCTCCCACCTTCCATCCCCGCGTCGCACCCACGAGGTCCGATCCCACCCCGGCGCTCACCGCTGGTTGTGGAGGCTGAGCGAAACGGCGGGTGCTGGCAGCGGCCGCTTTCCCGCGGCCTCTCGGCGCTGGGGCGGGCACAGAGGCGCCGCTGCTCCCCTCGCGGTCTCGGGCTGAGCACAGCGCCACTCAGGGGGAGGGGAGTGCAGGGGGAGGTTTTTGTTCACCGATGTACCACCGCGCATGCGCGCGCATCGCGGGTGCTGCTGGGATGTGTAGTCCGCCCCCCGTGGCCACGCCTCTCCACAGCGCGCCGTGCGTATCTCACCGAACTACAACTCCCATCATGCCCCGCGCGGGGCGGAGCGGCGCGAACCCAGCGCCCACGGAGGGAGCGCGAGGGCAGCGGTGGCCTTGGAGGGGCATTCTGCCCGATGGGGTCCAGCCGCCATTTCCTGCCCCGTCCGGTTGCACTGGTCCTTCAGTTTGGGATCTAAATTCCTCGTGTCGCTTTGCTTTCCCCATCTGCTTGTCAACCAGCTGAGCCTCGGCTGCAGGCTGAATGAGGTTTTTACACCAGGCAAGAAAAGCATCTCTCTTCATGCTGTAACACCAGAGCTGCTGTGGAGAGGAGAATTCGGAGTCATTTTTGTCATTGTTAAAACAGAGAAATTCCATCTTCAGCACATAGTCTCCTCCTGGAAACAAACTGTGACCAATCCATACTTATTTCTTCTGATTCATTTCTTCTGTTTCATCCCCAGAAACACGTATTGTTCTCTTTAGCACTCAAAGATTTTAAGGTACGTCAGAAAGCTTTGCTCCAAGATGTGCAGTGAGTTACAAATGTCAGCTCCAGCTAAGCACTGAGCAGGGCGTTTCACTTGACTCCCATTTCAAGTATCCATGGGAAAATCTAAGTATTCTTGACAAATTACATCTAAATATAATGTGTGAAACCAATGAGTGCTGAAGAGCTGGTGGCAGGGTGATGGGGAGCAGGGTGATGGGGAGCATCTTTTATACTCCCCAGGCCCTACAGGAACAGTCCTGATGCTGAATTACATGGCATCTGTGGGAACGGTGTTGTTTCTGCAGTTGATATTAAAAAGAGCAATTGGTTTGAAGAAGTAGAACATAATGCATTTGTATCCTGTAACTTATCCTTAGAAATAGTTGATCTAAGAAGTAAAATACTTATATGTTAGCGGTATGTTTTAGAAACATTATTACTGAATTATGTCATTAATTCTTTCTTGCAAAACTGTAATAGTTGTTAAATGTTCCAAACCATGCGAGTATAGCGTTAGGGATTAGAAAACATATTGTTAGGATAAGAAACTCCCAGCAAAAGAAAAATAGATTTAGCAAACATCAAAGAAGTTAGGGCCTCTACACAAGGCCAAACTGTCTCACTCTGTGAGAAGGCTGGGATGTGACAGGCAGGCACCAAGATACTCCCCCGTCTTTCTCCCGAGCTTATCTTTGTGGGAAGAAGGACAAGCAGATATCCACAAAATAATGATCAGGTGTGGAATAAGTTAATTAATTAACTACAGATATACGCTTATGCAGCAAAAATTTATGTTTAGTCCAGTTTTTCCATATTTAGTGAAGCGTCGAGAAGATTGTGAACCTAAAGTACCCAGCCAATGAGGAACTAGGGGAGAAAGAGATCAGCGTCGGGGAATAGGGAATAAAAGGTGTAACTCTGTCTTCTGGGTGCCCTCCTGCTTGCAGGAGGCCTGCTATTGCAATTGCGAATAAAATCTGCTTTATCAGAGACACTGTCCTAGAAAATTATTTGGATATTTCCAACACATCTTTTATACTCTGTGCAGAAGCTCAGTGTCAGACACAGATCAGAGCCTGGAGTCCAGGGCTCTGGGCTGCCCATTGAGCAGTGCTCTAGCTGTAGCTAGATGGGATGTCTTTTCTTCTCCTAGACTACGAGCTATTTTAATTTCAGTTCCAAAGCCAGGAACAGTGAAGAACCCTTTGCACTTGAGAACACTACTGGAGGACCAGAACAGCACATGGATGTGCTGCAGGCCAGGCTTCTCCAGAGCAAAGCTGCAGATGCCTCATCTCATGCTATTAACCTATTTTCCTTTGCTCCTGTTGGCTCGATTCCTTCGCAGTTTTCCTTCGCTGAGCTTTTTCTCTGTTAAATAGGAAGTAAGGACATCCTGTGTTTTCACTTGGAACATGATGCACGTGATAAGTACAGCTCTTTGCACAGTAATAGCATTCTTTTCCTCCATACTTTGCTGCTGTGCCCTGGGGCGTTCAGCACGGATGCTGATCCCAGGGTGCCCCAGGTCCCACCCATTTGCCCTGCAGTGACTTTGGCCTGGAGACAGAGCCTGCAGCCAGCTCCCACAGACTGACACCAGTACCATCCAGCTCATGGTATCTGTAGGACAGAAACCTGTGCCACCCCATGGCAAAGCAGTGGCGGTGCCACGTGTAGCTGCTTTTTTCATTCTCCTCTACTGTTTGATTCAAAGTTGGATACAAGGGGAAAGCCTGTTTTAGAAGAAGCTCTGGAGCAGGACAGTTGTTGTCATCACAAGCCAATGGACTACAGATCTTCAGGGTTCCCCTGTGCTGGGCTGTGCTGCAGCACAGCAGCCCCTTGCCAGTGGCTGATCCCTCGGTATTCATCCAAGAGAACAGACCAGATTGGGTTCAGCAAGACCAGCACCAAGCCAGAGCCAAGAGACACGGCCAAAGGACCATTGCCTCCTCCACACAGGCTACCTGCATTCCTCCCTGCTCTTCCAGACCCCCAGCAACAGGACAGCCAAGTGGATCTGCACATCCTCAGAGCTGTGTGTCTGGAGTCAAGCACATGTGATGCCTTCCCCTGGTGCTCACCCAGACCCCAGCTGCCTTCAGGAGGTTCCTGCCCACGATGAGCTTTGCCAGCTTCAGAGTGCTCAGCACTCAGCAGTTCCTGCTTCCAAACTTCTCCAGCCTCCCTATGAGCCCACACAAACATTCCATAGCACTCTTTGGAGTTAGCTGAAGCGTCTCCGGATCCTTGAGGAGGGAGCATCCATCCATCCAATTTTGCCAATAGCAAAATGGCAAAGCCATGGAGCTGCCCAGTGTGGTCCGGAGGGGGCCACGAGGATGCTCAGAAGGCTGGAGCATCTCTCCTGTGGAGCAAGGCTGTGGGGGCTGTGGGTGTTCGGCGTGGACGAGACTCACATCCCAGCCCTTTCCCCAAACACGCAGTGCTAACCCTAACCTAGCCAACCAACTTACTATTTCCCTGCATATTTTTTTTTCCCAAAGTGTTTCCTTGCAAATGGATCCGGGGCTCTGAATGCAGCACAGATGCTGTTTATGCTGCTCTCCAGCATCTCCGTGCACTATATTTTTTAAAAATGATTTGAATCAAAGCGCTCATTCTTTAATTAAACTTCATTTAGCTGCCATCTGCCTGGGATCAAAATGGCTTCATGTTTTGCAACTCTTAATGAGGATTGTTATTGGATTTGTAAACACAGAGACTACAACAACAAAAAAAACCCCCACCAAAGTCTTTGAAAAGTAATAAATGAGAACATGGCTCAAGTGTTAAGATCTCCATCTTCTAATTGTGACAGAGTGCATCCCATTCAGCAGAAAATCACGTTGCACACAAAAACTGTGTATAAAAATATCCTGTGCTAAAGGACCGAGAGGAGGGAAGATGCAAAATTACAGCTAAGGGAAAGCAGCAAAAAAGCAAGATCTGGAATTTGGGGGAATAGGGCAGCGTGAAATTTGCCCCCAGAAATTACAACAGGAATTGCTGCTCTTCACTCCCCAAAACTGTGACAAGAGTGCAGCACCTCCAAACCCCAGCCTGGTGCCAGCTAGTTGCAGAGCTTGGGGGCACAGGGAGTCCGAAACGTTGAATTAAGCCATGTCCAGAGCAGGGGTTACTGCACCTGGATTTGGGTCCAGAATGACCCTCATGCACCCACTTGGGGAAATGAGGCAGCCAGGAGTGGGAACAGCCCTCCTGGCTCCCCCTCACCTCTGTTTTCCCCCACTTCTCTAGCCTTTAGGAACGCACTCAGCTCTGAACACAGTCATGAGTCCCCAATGCAGCTCAGTGCCCTGATTTGGCTCAGTGCAGGGATCCCTGCCTGCCCATTGCTGGGAACCTCGCTCATTACCCAGCCTCAGTGCCGCCCTCGGTGTTCCGGAACCAGGCCTCTACACTGCAAAAAATAAGAGAAGTCAAAATATAATGAACGTGCCCTCCCAGGAGACACCTCCTCAGGGTGGTTTGATCTGTGAGCGAGCCCCTTTCAGACATTTTAGAAGACAGAAAGTCTATTTTTTTTTTTTACCTCTAAAGCATTTTTCTTTGTTTCCTAATTGGAGATGCCATGGGGTTTCAGCACCAGGCAGAAAGACTTCAAATTTTGATGCCAACTGATCAGATGTCATACTGCACATCTAATTGGGGTCATGGGTACAGATCTTTGCCCTTCTTCCAGCTGCCAGCCTCGTGCCTTCTGCTACATTTTGTTTAGGCTTTTATTATCTCGTGCCATCATTTGCATCCAACTCCACAGCAAGTCGAGGATGAGGAAATAAAATTGCAGCCTTTTGAAACAGCTCTGCCTGTGCTCAGAACCCTCTGCCAGCACGGAGACGGATTTGTGCACATCCAGAGAGGACTCATAAAGCCAACAGAGCAACGTGTTACACTCAGAAAAGCCATTGTGAGTGACTTTGATGCCTGTGACCAATGCCACCTCTGCCTGAAGGTGGCAGCTGCAAGCAGGAATGTGGGCACAGAAACCATTCTGCTCACTGACCCCTTACATCGCCATGCACTTGCTCCCATTGTGTCACTTGAGCAAGCTCTCAGCACCCAAAAACCCACATTAAATACCTGCAGTGATGATAACAGCAACCGGCAACGCCAGCTTCTGCTGCCAAAATCTGCTGGTGGAACGGAGGTCAAGTTGGGGAAATTTCAAATAACAACCCTCATTTGATGAGATTGCTTCATTTGGTTCTCGTGGTGCACAGAGGAAGCTTTCCCCATCTCTCTATAACACTTGCAGCTTTTGGTCCAGCACCATGGAATGGGTTGAGCCACCAGAGCTCAATCTGAACGGACCACACAAACTTTCCTCCCCCCATAAAGCACTAAAGTTCTGCAGGAAATCACAGATCAGAGAATCACAGAATGGTCTGGGTTGGAAGGAACCTTAAAGCTCAGCAACTCCATAGGCAGGGACACCCCAGTGGACCCAAAGCCCCACAGCTTCACCATTTCAGAAGGCAGCACGCCGTTCCTCCTGCAGCTCCCAGTGAGTTTTTACCTTTGCTTCCAATCTGAAGACATCAGTGGCAAACGAAGCCCCAAAATGAGCCAAACCTCTTGGTCACAAAGACTTCAATCAGCAGCCAAAGCACAAGGAGGTCTGACAGAGGTGTCCTCCTGCACCTCCTCCTTCCTACAGATGCTATTTGTCAATAATGTACGTAATAAAATAAGTACTTTTAAGAGCAAGGCAACACTTTTTATTTTTATTTAAAAAGGCCTTGATGGCAGGAATATAGTGTAAAAATCATTGGAAAAACTAAAAGGCATTGATACATATTGGAATATACACTTTTTACATAAATTACATTTATTTATTTATTCTTTCATTTGAGGTTCTTATTCGGTATTGAGGTCTAATAGTTAATAGGTCCTGGGATCTGGACATTTAGACCACCATAGTCTAACATGTACATGTTCATGGGCCATTGCTGAAAGAGAGGGAGAGAAAAAGAAGGCAAAAGTCTCCGTTAGCACACGACACCAGCAAATGCATACATCAAATCTCTGACATGTTCAGACATGAGCAGTTGCTCCCACTTTCCAAATAAGATAAAAGACCCAACCCAAAAGCAAAACTCCACCAGCAAACCTGATATAAAAAAAGCCTTTTAAGACTATATTTCTCTCACATATATATATTTTTTTTTCTAAGAAGCATTTGGTACCATCCACAACTGAAGCCAAGCCCTGAGGGAGGACAGGCTGAATGCAGCTCCACTGCTTTCACTTCCTGCTTTTGTAGTTTAGATGCGTGCTGGAGCTCAGAGTTGCTCCTTTAATAGGAATTGAAGGGGGATGCTGGGTCCCACCAGGAGGCACATGGGGCCATGGGGCCAC
The DNA here is from genome assembly GCF_905368555.1 of Meleagris gallopavo. Taxonomy (NCBI): domain Eukaryota; kingdom Metazoa; phylum Chordata; class Aves; order Galliformes; family Phasianidae; genus Meleagris; species Meleagris gallopavo. The sequence continues at coordinate 2,683,266 of NC_139424.1, forward strand.
AACTACCTCCATTTGGGCAGGATGGAGCCCCATGGGGCACTGCTCCACCGACACAGCTGACAAACCCAGCAGGGAAGGGCAGCCTCAAGGCTGCATCCCCTCCTTCTCCATGCCTGGCCATGCCACTGAGCTTTATAGTGCTTGTCAGGATGAGCACTGATGGTTAGAGAGCAAAGAGCAGTGTCCTGAAGCTGAAAGGCAGACAGTAAGCCACTTAATACATGGAAGGCTTTACCACAAGCGAGATCTGATTTGTTGACGACGTAGATTCCATATTGGAAGAGGAGGAAGAGGAAGATGAGGAAGAGGAAGATACTGAGTTCCCTTCAGAGATCCTCTTCCTCTTCCGCTTGGGAACACTGCTGTCTTTTTCTGCAGGGAGAGAAGGAAAAAATGAGGTGGCTGTGCCCCACAAGTGTGGCCAAGGGGAGAACAGCCCAAGGAAGGAAGTGCTGCCCAGGGAGGTGAGGGGTCACCATCCCTGGAGGTGTTCAAGAGCTGTGGAGATGTGGCACTGAGGGATGTGGTCAGTGGGCATGGTGGTTGGATGTGGTGATCTCAGTGGTCTTTTCCAACCTTAATGATTCTATGATTATATATAAATTGTATATATACACATATATGATATACCCATCTATATGTGATATCCTATCTGATGTATCCATATATATATATATATATATATATATGCATATATAAGGTTTCTAATCTGTCTCATTCTATATCAGCTCAAACTGCAGGTTTGCCAGGTCTGTCTCCTCTCCCTAGCCACCTATTTTCATAAAATAAAAAGGATCCTAATTATCTCTAGAGCTGCTAATTCTGACACATTTGATTAAATGAAATTTACTGGGGAGGATGGGACACAGAAAAACACATTCAGAAGGATCACAGAAACCTTGTTTCCTTAGAAGCTCAATGGATAAATGACAGATGAAATTAAGGGCTTTAACCAGTGAATAAATTGCTCGTGGTGAATAAATTGCTAATGGGAAAGGGACTGTTAAATCCTCCAGAACACGCTAAAATTTGAGTCTAAGAGCACAAGTCTCTTGCCAGCTCATGGCAATACAGTCACCAAAGTCGACAGGTTGCTTCTGAGCAGATGCTGAGTCTGACTTTCCATTTTCCAGGTCAGATCCTTCCCCTGGCCTCGGTGAGGGATGCAGGAAAGACTAATGCCTGCTCCCCATGGCTCCCCATCCGTTTTGCCCATTTATTTTCTCTGCTACACTGCAAGGAAAGTCACAGACACATTCCAGCCCTTACCTGTTGGTTTGGCCTCAGTGCAGATTTCGGAAAATGGCCTGTGTAAGAGACAGCATGGGGTCAGAGCCTGCAGACACCTTCCCCCCCTCTTTGGAGGGAAGAAATCCCAAGCAACTCACTGGGTCTCTGGGCCATCCCCTGATCTGACCCATGGCAGCCCCTGGTGCCAATGTCACGCCCCTTCCCAACACAGTCATCTCAAACTGTGTAAGAAAGAGGGGATTAATGGCTGAGCACCTCCTGTGGCACACACAGGCTCTCCATGGGTATGCAGCAGCACGGTCCTGTGCTGGTGGCTCTATGGGGACATACTCAACTCATGGCTGGAGAAACGGGGACAATACCTAATTAGTGGTCACAGATCTGGAAGAACTTACTGGAGCTGGTTGATAATCACCATCCGGATGCTCTCCCGTGCCTTCAGGATCTTCTCCAGCCGGTGGATGTCATAGGTGTTAGGGTTTCGGAAAGGGATATCGTCCGGCAGGCCGGTGACCTCCACCGCATCGGGGCTGTCCCTGATGAGTTTATAGGGCACCATGATGGGTCGGTTCAAACCCAGAGCTTCTCCTGTAAGGGCAGAGCAGAGGACATGAAGCTTCACCCCACAGGGTTTGGGACAACACCAACCTGAGGAGTGAGAGTTACAGAAGAAGCCACAGCTGCTGTGATGAGCACAGGACAGCCGTGGGGCTGCACTGCCATGTTGCAGCCATGTCTCACTGAGCTGCTCCGTGTCTGCCTGCCCAATTTTCTGCTTGCCTATCAGCTGCTAGCCTGCATTTCTTCAGCTATCAGTAGTTTTGGGGTTCACTGGGGTGGTGATCACATAAAGCATGCCGCGTTTAAGAGATCGCAGAATCATAGAATGGCTTCAGGAATCACTCATTTTTTTAATTCCTCCATCTCTTTAGCATCCTATGGCAAAGAAATACGACCATGTAATCACATGCAGCACTAGAAATGCTTCCTTCTGTGCAGCTTAAACCTGCTGTCCATTTCTCTTGGTACGCTGGTACCCCTTTAATTCCTGCACTGTCCAGAACAGCAAGAATCCCTCCCTCTTGTGCTGGTCATGGTCCTAAAAGCTTCTCTCACCTCCTCTTTACCGTCAGCTGGCTCTTCTCCCTTCTCTTTCAGTTACTTTTGGCTACTGGCTGCCCACAGATGTGACCAAACTGCCGCTGTGGGGCTGAGCAACCACCAGGACTTGGGAAATATCCACTAAGTGACAGCAAGGAGCAGCAAGGGCTCCATGGGCTGAGCTCCATGGGCTGAGCTCCATGGGCTGAGCTCCATGGGCTGAGCTGGTGACAACACCTCTCGCCAGTTCCTATTTCCCCCCAGTTCCAGTTGATATTCCTCTTCCTTCTCCCAAACACCCAGCTGGCAGCACAGGGAGCCCGCAGAGGGCACTGAACAACTCCCTCCCCATACCAACAGGAAGGTCAGGGTCCCACCTGCAGGAACGTCCCCAGGGCCAAGCTGCAGCAGGAAGAATCCCGTGCTGCGGCAGGCTGCCATGTGCTCAGCCTATAAATAGAGCCTTTCGGCCTAATTAATTTTAACTACGGCTGCTGTCAGCAAAAACAAACTCTCCCTGCTCAGCGTGCAGGTGGGAGGCTCACCGTATTTTTCATTGAAAAGCTCTTTCACTTGCTCTCGGAGAATCACCTTCTCCCCGAGCCTGTTGGCGTCATCCTCATCTGCAAAGCAAAAACGGCAGCCAATTAAATCCCCCACTTCTTTCTGACCCACAGAGAAACCATCCTGCTGCCATCGCGCTGAGCTCGAGGTGCTGCCCTGTCCGAGCACCGCTGTTCTCTGCCTGCACCTTCTGTGCAAGGGAGCTATAAAACGCGGCCAGATCTGCGTCTGCTGCAAGCTGACATGGTTGAGAGCCTTTTACATCCACTTTGCGGTGCTGGAAATGACTGCAAAATACGCAAAGCAATGGAGACTCAGACCCCAAGTGCCACAAACGCTCCCCCAAGTGACATCAAGGAACATGATAGTGCTTTTATAGCCGGGTTCCTAAGTACAGTATTGTTTTATAATATGCCATATAATCAGCTTGGCTTTACTGGCTTTTTTAATTACCCTCATCATGCCAACCGGTTTCTTTTCTGTTCTCCTGTTTTAAACACCATGCCTGCACCAGGAGACCTCTCACAGCTACACAGCAGCCTCAAGGGGCTCCAGGACAAAATGAATGCGTTTGGTTCCTGCCTGCTTCGGTGCTCTGCCACCCACAGACACTAGAGTCACCAAATGAAATTCTTCCATATCTTGCCATGGACAGCCCACCCAGCCCTGGGATACAAACCTCCTTCAATATGGGAATCACAGAGGCATTCCTACCAAGAACCAAGCTTGCCATGTGAAAAACAGGTACCTCTGCCCAGGGCCCAGGTGGGCGCTGCAAGCCGTGGCACAGCTAGCAAGGACCCGAGCATCTTCTGCCCACACTCTGGGGCGATTTAATTTGATTGTGAGCTATCACACAGCCTGAAAGTTTGCTTTACGGACACACACGTGTGGGTCCCTGCCTCCCTGAAGTGGGGATGTGGCCTTCTAGGCACAAATCACTGCTGTGCTGCTGGAGGGCTGGGTGAGGGGCAGAAGCTCCATCCTTAATGCTCTGCACTCTCAGGAAAGCCTCCTCTTGAGCTGCTGAGCCTGAAAACAATGGTTTCTTATTCCCAATGTGTTTTCCCACAACTCGGAAAAAAAGGGGAGAACTCTCTACGAAGGAACATCCGGGCCAAGTTGTGTTTCAAACCCAGAAACGGCAACAAAAGGAGCTTGAAATGAATGGAGCAAAAATAAATAAAAAAGAAGAAACTAAAAGAAGCATCCCCAAGGACCTCTGATTTCCAGAGATGAGGCAGCTGCTGCAAGGGGCTGGCGGGGGGCAAACCCTGCAGGCTCCCTCTGTGACTTCCTTGTCATTTATGCTCAGTTTCTGGGATGTATGCAGACACCCATATGGATGTATAGATGGTAGCAGACAAAGAAGCATCAAAGCGACATGTTCTCACTTGATTCATTTTCCTCCCAGATTGACGAACGCAGAAGCTCTTTCCTTCCCACTAATGCCCCCCAGAGACCCAACGGGCACAAACAGAATCCCAGGGTTTGTTCTGCCTTGAGTTGCCTTGTGCAATGGGCAGTGCTCCTCGATTCCCATCCAGGGATACGTGAGTGCCATGGCAAAGCTGGAACTGAGCATGCGTAACAGAGAAGCCAGAGAGGAGGCTCTGTGCCGTGGCACCGCTCCCAGGGCCCTGTGATCCCATCACCCCAGGGCAGGAGGGACCTCAGCCTGCCCTGACATATGGCTTTGGAAAATAATCAATGCCACTGAGGCATTTTATAGAACCACAGAACCATTCAGGTTGGAAAAGACCACTAAGATCACCAACTGCTGACCCACCCCCATCAAACCACTGCCCACATCCTTCAGTGCCACATCTCCATGTTTTCTCAACACCTCCAGAGATGGTGACCCCACCACCTCCCTGTGCAGCTGTGCCACTGCAGCACTGCTCTTGCTGAGAAGAAATGTTTCCTAACATCCAAGCTGAAACCACAGTATCATAGAACAGTTTGGGTTGGAAAGGGAACTTACAGCCCACCCGGATCCAACCCTGTGCCATGGGCTTGGTGTCCCCCACTAACTCAGGCTGCCCAGGACCCACCCATGAACTGGGGCACCTCCAGGGATGGGGCACCCACAGGTTCTTCTCACTGTACCTCTGGATTAACATGCTAACATTACTTCAGGCTTAAATACAATCAGAAGCAGCTCCACCTATGCGTGTTTTCCAAGTGGGACTTGTGGGAGCAGGCACTAAGCATCCAGACACGTGGCCAGACGTGCAGAGAGGATTAATAACAACAACAGAATACTGTTAACACATACTGCATCATTCAGTTCTCGGCATCACAGGGAAACAGAGGAAAAAATACCTGAAATTTGGGAGTTTTACACGTTTTCATTTCACATTAAAATGCATTTCTTGTCTGCTACCATCTACGATGCATCAACTGAGCTACGTACCATTCAAAGCAGCGTACGCTTTTTCCAATGACGTTATCCGTCTAGGGGCTACAGCACAAGTTAAAAGAAGAAAACAAAAAGAGAGAAAGAAAAAGAGAGCAATGAGTGCTACAGCTTGGTTTCTTGTTCATAAACAAAAGCAAAACCCAGGGCGATGCTCTCCCTATAAAATTCCTCTGGTCCCAAGGCCTCGTGGCACAGAGGTGGTGGAGGCTGGGTGCCACGGGCTGCCTGGACTGTGCTCTGCACTGATTAGTGACATGCTCAGTATCTGAGCATCCCGTGAGGTTACAGCGTGGAGCCCGAGGGATGCACGGGAAAATTGGAGGTTGTGGCAGATGGAAAGCAGAGGGGAATTGGATTAGTTCTGCAGCAATGGGGGGAAACGGAGACAAGGGCTCCCTAAGGAGAGGCTGAGCCTGGCTGCTGACTTCGACACAACAAGCGACATCAAAAAGAAATGGATTTCCTGGGGAAGAGCCCCAGCAGGGGGGCTGGGCCAGAATGTGCTGACAGTCCCACAAATGGGGAAAGGGTTGGGCAAGCAGGGGAGCACGTCCTGGTGGGCTGAGCAGAGATAAGAGCAACACGAAGCGTCTCGGAATAGGCACAGACATGAATATTTCAAGCAGGCTGGGGAAAGCCGAGGTTGCAAAACTCTGGCCAATGTTTTTTGGTGAATACATAGTGCAAGGAGGAAGAGATGCAAGCAGGGCACGCCAGCATGGGAAAGGAAAACCTGGGGCAGGGATCGGGGTGCTGGGATGGAGCTGAGCACAGATATGTGGTGAAGTCAGCCACCACTGTTATTAAAATCTATTGGTAATAAATCAGTAAAATAAACCCAAACATTTCCACCAGGTGGAGATTTCGAGGTGCTGCTATTAAATCATGCTGATTAAGAAAGATAATTTACTTCCTTGCCCTGCTAGTACACGTGTGCTCAGCCAACCCCCAGGGTCACACCGCTGCCCTTGGGCACAGAGCATGAAACATGCCGGGGTGCAGCCATGACACAGCATGACCCCAAAAAACAGAGATCTGGGGTGACTGAAGGAGGGTATGAGGCTAATGGGGAGCAAAGCAAGAGCAAAGCAAGAGCAAAGCAAGCACAAAGCACAAAGGCTGGGATCAGCTGGGTGTTAGCACTGCCCTCCCAACGCAGGGATGCTGTGTGAGTTAATGGAAGAGAAAACGAGGAAATGAAAGGCAAAGTTCGAGGCAATCTGAAGCACAGAGGTGTTTAGATACAGGCTTGGAAGCTACAGAGTTATTTATCATAGAACCATGTGGAATGGTTGGGTTGGAAGGGTCCTCGCAGCCCCCTCTGCTCCACCCCTGCCATGGCCTGGCTGCCCCCCCAGCTCAGGCTGCCCAGGGCTCATCCATGGCCTGGGGAACCTGCAGAGACGGAGCACCTCCAGCTCTGGGCAGCAGTGCCAGGGCCTCAGAGCCCTCTGAGAAAGATTTTCCTCCCAAAACCAAATGCAAATTTCCCCTCTTTTCATTTAAAGCCATTTATACCATCATCCGCTTGGTGCTCCACCCTCAGATTCACATCACTAACCAGCTCAGAGGTAAACAAGCAATCGTTCACCCTGGCTGAAGGGGAGGCAGAGCAGAAGGAAGGAGCACTCAGGAGCTCTGGTAGGGGTTAAGCACAGGGGCAGTCCTGGGATTGCAGCAATGGAGCTGTGCTCTGCTCCAAACGCTGTGCACTGAGAGCTTTGCTCTCCTTTTTTTGTCATTAGGGGCTTCCAACGTGAGGCACATCTCATCAAAGTCCTGTAGAGGATGGTGCTCTCCTGATTAAAAAAAAAAAAGGAAAAAAAAAAGAAAAAGAAAAAGGATGCCTGGATGTGTGGTTTTTTTAATTAAAGAACACTGCCTGTCCTACTTTATTAATTGGAGTATGGGAAATAATCTATCAGGGTGGTAGGGAGTTTGGGGAATAGGACAGATGGAGCTGGTGTACATTTTCAATCAAAGCACATAAAAATTAACATACAGAATGCTTGATTTTTTTTTTTCTTTCTTTCTTTCTTTCTTTTTTTTTTTTTTCCAAAGGCTGAAATGAAGCCTGTTTTGTATCTCTGTGCCTCGGGAAAGAAGAAAAGAAAGGATAAGTGCAGTGTTTATAGCACTGGAGCTTCACCCCATCACTTCCACTTTTGTTCTAATGCTGAAAGATTGCTCTGCTTTCAAAAAGTGTTTGTGAATTGGATACCAGTGGTGGGGAGGAAAGGAAACTGGAATAGAGAACAACCCATGGTGCCCATGGGACACAACCCCAGGGGGAGCCCAGCTGGGTTTTGGCTGCTTTGCACTGCAGCCCCCATCCTCACAGTGATGCTCACTACAAGGAGAGCAGGCACCTGGGTCAGCAGCACCTCCGACAGCTGAACCTCCCAAAGCTGCTGGAAAGCTGTGCTGCAGGGCAGTGCTCACCTCCTTGGGACAACGGGAAGCACCCAAAAAATGGCCCGTTCCCATGAACACCTCATCTGCTGAGCACAGAGCTCTTTGCACACACACAGCAGCCAGTGTGATCCCTGCAGCTCATATGCAGAGAGAGCACCTTGCAGAGAAACAGAGATAACGTGCAGGGAAAGAGCACCAGACTTACATCCATTCATCTGCTGCACTCAGAGAATGGGATCCCCACAGACAACAAGAAACCCTGCAGCCCTGTGGGTATTTCCATGCAGGAGTTGCACCATATAGCAAACAAAATATCACAACGCAGCTTGAAGGCAAACCCCATCTCACCCAAGTGATTCAAGGGAAAAAAAAGTTTCTCTAAAGTTTCCTTTCTCCCTTAAAACATGTATTTCTCACCTAACTTTTGGCAAGACTCAAAAACACAACCTCCCTTATAATTCATAAAGCCATCTCCTGGGCTTTCCAGCTTTTCAAAGCCTTTGCAATGCCATTCTGTTTGAGAGTAACCACTGCTTTCATTTTAATGCTCCTCTGTGAAATAAAACAGATTGCCATTGATTTTGCTGTAATGCCAAGCAGGCACTTCTGCTGGTCTCAGTGCTACGTGGCAGGGCACCACTACAAGAGATGGAGGTGAAAGGAACATGACAGCCTCTCTTACATTTGAATTTCGTCTAATCTGTGGCTATTCATTTTGTTAAGGCAGATGAAAAGCAATCAATTTTAATGCATGGAGATATACAACTGCGTTACCACCCTCCACTGCGGCATACGGTGATGGAGAAACAGGAGAGAGGTTAATTGCTGTCAGTGGGGCTTTTAGGGGGCAGAGACATTGTGAACTCCTCCTGAGCCCCCTCAGGTAAGACAACACACAGATAAAACATCTTGGATTTTGTGCTAGCGTGGGCAAACCCATGGAGCACACATTCAGCTAGGAAAGGAGGAAGAAAAATATTGGGCATTGAAAATAAAATCCAATTTTTCTACATCTCTATCTATCATACTGCGTTTCCAAGCCAGCTGGCAGGCTGAAATATTTGCCTTCTGATATGCTCCTTTGTTAATGGTGTGATTTGTGTCAGATCAGTGTCTCTTAACGTAATTATCCAGATTATAGCAGGAGAGCAGGAAGACAAGATGAGGATGGAGCAGTGGTGCGTCCTCAGCTCATTCCCATCCACGTGATTCCACAGAAAGCCAAATTCTGTCCCATTTAAGATCTGGCTGATGCGAGGTGTGACCTCCGTGCTGTGCACCAAAAGATGGGAATCCTAACCCAAAACCCATGGGGTCGTGGGGCACCTCCCCATGGAGATGGCTGGGCAGGGAATGGGGACCATGCACTGCATGTCAGACAGACTGCTGTTGTCAGAGCCATCTCTGGAGTCTAACACCTTCCTGCAGTTCCAATGAGGCCGTATAAATGTTTTCCCCTCTGTCAGATTTCTCTTGCCTAAATTGTGCCATCTCCATGGAGGCTGGCCAAGAAAATGGAAAGCCATCAATAAAAGACGACAACGCTTTTTGCACCCATCTGTGTTCTTCCTTTGGCTGTAATTACAGACACTGGAAACAAAGGCGGATTGCTGGACGCATTTCCAGCAGCAGCTCTCTTTTTCAGGGAGCAATGGAGCAGCCACGGTGGGACACAGGAGAGGTGCAAGCCCACAGGTGAGCACGCAGCACTCCCTAACTGCTGAACTTGCCATCTGATTGCTACACATATTTATTTTTAAGACCATGCGTTTTGTTAAGTGCAGAAAGCAGATTCCTGCCCTAGATCAGCTCTTTAAAAATGCTGTCATTTCAAGGAAATAGCAGCTGTGCACGTGGGTGAAGCTGAGCCCAGCTATTTCGGTCAGGGGAACGTTATCAAATGCATCAAACAAAACATAAACATACACAAAAAAAAAAACACAACAAAAAAGGGAACACAGGCAAGCAAGATCATAAGCAACCTTCCTCCAGCTGATAAAATTAGTGTGCCATTCACATTTTGCAACTCTCTGACCAGTAACAAACAGCAAGGCAAAGCACTGCTTAGGCAAAAAGGCACCGTCTCTTACCGGGCTTAGGGATGAGTCCTTGGAAAGGCCTGTAAAGCAAAGAAGGCAAAATGAAGATTTCACAGCCAACAACTTGAGTATGCACCTGGGAAAACACTCAGCAAGTAATGGATGTGTAGGAAAACCTGTTTTTCCCCCAAGCTCCTCAAGCTTCTCCCACCTCAGGTCTCCAAGAGAAGCAGCACGGATGTCTCTGCAGATGCACCCAGCACTGTTTCATCCCCCTGAGCTGTTCTGGGGGCTGCAGCCCTGCCAGCACCACCCTGAGCACCTCCTCACCTCCTCCTTGGACAGCGGATGGGAGGAGAGAGCCAAAGGATGCCACGCTTTATAGCCCACTCCAAACCATTGGCTGCCAACTGAATTGCTGTCTCTGGGGCTGGAGATCTGTGTGGTATTTACCAAAGCGGTGCATTTAGGTAGAGGCATGGCAACCCCATGTCAGCCCCTTCCCCTTTCCCCTGTGGGGTGGCAGGCAGCCCTCGGGGCCGTACCTCGTCACCGTGAACTTGATTTTATCAGCTACAGCCAATATCCTCTCCAGGTTCTGTGAGCCAAAGGTGCATGGCTTGCGGAAGGGGATGCCAGGGGGCAGTCCTTCAATGATCACCGAGCCCGGATTGCTCTTGATCCTCTTGTATGGCACTTGTACGGGGTATTTAATCCCCAAGGCTTCACCTGGAAGAGAAGCAAGAGGTAAGCATGTGGGATGGCAGCGATGTAATTTTGACAGTGGTTCTGGCTCCATCCCAGTCCTCCAAAACCCCACTGTAGAGCCAAGTGAGCTGGGTCAAGGAGCAGCAATTCAGCTTTAACCACGGGGGTAATGGGTCCTGAGGCAGAGCTGCTGGGAAGGATGGGGAACCCACAGCTGTTTGCCTGGGGACATTAGGGTGGTTATCACATCCACGCTCCGTCTCTCACATCTACAGGATTGAAGGGGAATGGCTTTAAGTTAAAAGAGAGGAAATTTAGGTCAGTTGTTAGGAAGAAAATTCTTTACTCTAAGGGTGGTAAAGCATTGGCACTGCTGCTCAGAAAAGTTGTGGGTGCCTCACTCCTGGAGGCATTCAAAGCCAGGTTGGATGGAGCCCTGGACACCCTGATCTGGTGGGTGACAACCAACCTGCGGCATGGAGTTGGAACTAAATGATCTTTATGGCCCCTTCCAAACCAAAGCATACTATGATTCTATGATTTCCTTGCAATAATTGTACTGGTTTGTTGAGTGATCACCTAGGAACCTGGACAAGCCTCAACCCCATCTAGAAAATGAGATAATGACATTTCCCTGTCTTGCTTGATAACAGCAGTTGTCTCTTACATCCCCCTGGCAGATGGGAAGAGCAGTACCACAGCATTGCTGTGGATCCCTTTACTCTCTTCCCAACATTCCCTACCTCCTATCCACCATAGAATCATTAAGGTTGCAAAAGACCAGTAAGATCATGTAGTCCAACTGCCAACCCTCCACCGACCACATCCCTCAGTGCCACATCTCCACGGCTCCTGAACACCGCCAGGGAAGTCTGGGCAGTTTATGCCAATGCCTCACCACTTTCTGAGAAGCAATTACTCCTAATATCCAACCCTGGTGCACCCAGCACAACAACAGCAGCTCCGGATGGGGAGGGGAAGCTGAATGAAAGCACCTGGGAAGGAGGTGTTGGGAGAGAGGGAGGGGTAAAGGCAAAAAATCAGGGATGAGCCAGAGGGGAATGAAAGCAGCTCCCACCCCGATTTCTCACCGTATTTCTTATTGAACAGGTCCTGGACTTGCTCCCGCAGTGTGTTAGCAATGTCTATTCTGGAAAGCCTGGCATCATAATTTTCTGTAAAATAAAGAAACAATTATGGACTTCTGCTGTTAAATTAAAAGGCACTCTGTGACTTTTAAGTAATACGATTTTCTAATTATAGGAAAGTCCTTATCTTGCAATTAGCTAATCTCTGGAGTAGGTCATTCAAAGTCCTTAAAAATAATCTAAACAGAAATATGTTTTTCTTTTTTCCCCCCGCCTGTTTGCTAAGAATAAAAGCTGCATGAAATCAAAGATTCAGTGGTGATAATCACCAGCGTTAAAATAAAACGCACTCGAAAGCCTGACGGGCCAAAACCCTTTCAAGGCCTCCATCCCCGGTTGAGGAGTGGGGCAGAGCTCACCCATCCCACACCACGGGATCCCCATTGCTGCCCCTTTCCCTGCACAGAGCTGCCCCAACAGACCCTCCCCACTGGAGAGATGCACTGCGGATGGGAGCGGTGTTTATATATTACAGAAGAAATCAAAAAATAGCCAAAGTCCAAATCTTAGAAGACTTCGTTATGTGTCTCACAAGGTCAGATGGTGAGATAAGCAAAGCTGTTTAATTAGGGCTCCATTCAGAGTCTCTTGTGTGGAGCCATGGCTGTGCACCCGCCCTCCATCTTCCCTTCGACTCTCTCCCCATCTCCTCCTCTCCCACTCTCCAAGCCCTGAAATCTCACAGCTCCTCCATTTCCACAGCTGTTCCCTTCAGAGCCCACCTTGGAAGCCCTGTCTCTTCACGGCATCATCCAGCAGTGCATCACCACAGTCGCTGGCAGCTGGGCAGGGGACAGAGAGCCATTAGCATCAGCAGTACCAAAGGGCCACGGCACCACCATGGCTGCCTTTGCACAGGGCAAAAGCAAGGTGGCACAGGACGTGCTGCAGGGACGTGCTCTCCCTCCCCTCCTACCCCATCACTAACAGGTCTCAAGCCCTACCTTTAGCTCCCGGGCTGTCCAAAGCCATCTCCTTAATGCCCTCCGCCAGCAGCTCCGGTCTGAATAACAGCAAGAAGCAGACACAGCGTGATCAGATCCCCATCCAGCAAAGCCATCAACGTTTTACTGCCCCATCTATCACTGAGGATAACGCTCCTACAGCAGCAAACCCACTAAACATATCTGGCTAATGCAATTTCAAAGCTCCTGCAATACAGCAGGGGAACTTCAGAAATAATTTTCATGCTGACAGCCTCTTTAGTGAGCCAATGTAACACTCCATGGGATAAGATTAAGCTTGTGACAGCTGAGTAGCTTAAATCAGCGCCTCCAAACTTGCATGAGATGCGGTCCCAACATTTCTTGGGGACAGGAAAAGCCTGCCTAACTGCTTTCAATGTACAGAAAGTCATCGTTGTTTGGATAAAAAACCTTTAGAAATACCTAAAGATATTTTTCGTCCATCTCTGCTGGATTCTTTCCCCCACCTTCCAGGACAGCCCCTGCTCCTCATCACAAGGACAGCATCCGTCCTGGTGCCTGTGGCATGCACAGATATGCATGGGCCTTGGATGAGCCACTGCACATAGGAAAGCCTTCTCCTTGCCCCACATCTGGCCTCTTGAAGTTTCAAGGTTTTGGCTGCTCCTAATTAAGCAAATTCACTGTAGGCGACCAAGTGATGGATACTGCCCAGGACACTGCATGGCTGCTGCATCCCTAGCAGCAAGAGTTCCAACCTGCAGCATCTTCCCATGGGATGGCCACTCCTCCTGCTCACCTTTTAATGACAAACTGGATGTTGTTGCTTGCTTGGAGGATCTTCTTCAGCTTTGCAATCCCAAAGCAGTTGGGACGCCGCAGCAGGATGCCCTCTGGCAAACCTACCACAAACAGGTCCTCAGGGTACATCAGGAACTTGGAGTAGGGAACTTTGACCGGCTCTGATATTCCTATGGCTTTCGCTGCACGAGAAACAGATCTCATTTGTTTGACATTGGATCAATGCAGCAGAGATATGGTACATCAGCACAAGTTGAAGAGATCTTCAGAGAGTTTCTGGTTACCCTGTGCCCAGTAGAGATGCCCAGTGATGTGATAAAACCAGGTGGCAAACAAGCGTTTGCACTGGGGACTCCATTCCCAGGCCTCATTGCCATCCCTCAGGCAGACATGGAGATGGGGGACGTGGCTCCCAGTCCATCACTGTGCAAAGCCCACTGCTCTGCTGGCAGCTTGATCTGCAGCTCTCCCCTGCCCCTCCCCAAGAGCATCGTGGTCCTTCTCCTTCTCTCCCTTTACACACAGCCCAGGATGGCTCTCACAGCTCTGTACTTTGGAGCTGGACGCACAGAGCTCAGTTTTCTCTCCTGTTTTCCCTCCTGTCCCCAGCAGTAGCAAAAACTTTTTGCCGTTCACCAAATGCACATGTGACCTTGCTGAATTTTTCCCAAGTTAAGTAACCTGAATAAAAAGTAGCGGGAGGTAAAAGATATGTTTTCTCTGCACCTCCCAATACCCTGCTAAACTTAATTAAGCTAGGACACATCCTTAGGCACCGAAAGCAGGTAATAACCTGATTTTTGTTTATTATCCAACAGACCTTTCTGCCTTTCTTTGTAAGGAAGGAGAAGGTGGAGGCATGGGATACATGACCCCAGGGCAAAGCACGCCATGTCCCTGCATCCCACCAGCCCTACTGGCCACCACACAGCCCAGTCAGATGGGAAATCCTCCTGGATGTATTTCAAACCAGTGCTGGGTGGACCCATCAGCCCCCACTTCAGAGGGAGGAAGGCTGAAGGTCACCATAGCAATTCCTAGGCTGTGCCAGCACAAAGGCACTGAGAAAGCCAAGGGGAAGAGCTGCAATAACGAGGCCCAGGGAGACTTCAAACGTGCTCACAAGCCTGGCAGACAGTAAGTGAACAAATTAGATTGCACCTTTACTCAGCAACTGGTTTGGAAAGAGTAGGTGGCATTTCTTAGCAATGAGGATCTCCTCACGGCCGAAGCCAACACTTGGAATTACGAACGTCTTAATGACCAACTTACCGTATCTCGTGTTGAACAAAATTTCTACTTGTTTCCTCAAATGACTCAAAACGTCCCCTATACCATCTGCAAAAAAATTAAAAAAAAAAAAAAAAAGGGATGCTCTGAGAAATCAGCTGCCTCCAGCACAGCACCGATCTCCCCAAGGAGGCAAAAAATAGAAGTGAATCTGGGCAAAAGATGCTACCAATGCAAGATGGAAGGAGAGAGATCTCTACTCATGAGTGGACTGGCACCAGTCAGAGTCCCCACACCAGCCAGCAGTGCTCAGTCCCCAAAATACAGAGGTACATCTCTGCATGGAGGCTGAGTTCTTCACAGATAATGCAGGCAGCCCACCAAACACAACTGTGTCCATCAAACCTCCCAAAGCCTTGGTTCACCAGAACCTCACCTGATCCCTCCATCTGTTTCTCTTCATGCCGTTGCTCCTCACCAGGCCCTTTCTCTGTCCCTGCCAAGGAAAAAGAAGGGTTAGCAGTGGCCAGCAGCAGCAAAATCAGACCACGTATCAGTAGGAACCCTCTGGGTCACCAAAGACACAGGTTGGGTCTGGCAGTGTCATGCTTTCCCCCAGGAGCTCGGTTCATGCCATGGCAGCACCTAATGAGCTCCAATCTGGACTCTGTGAGAAGGGCCTGACTCCATCCTCGGCTCATCACCCTTTGGATGACCAGTCTCCTGGATACGTAATTTCCATTACCTGCTACTGCATCTAGGATGTAGCTCGACTCCTCCGAGGCCATGTGCGTGGTCCCCGGGTCATGCAGCTCATCTGAACTGGGCGATCGATCTGTGGACAACACAGCATGGGCAGCTTTTGTCTCAAGGAGACCCTCAAAAGAGGTTTCAGAGGCAGTTGGCCCAACAGCAAGGGCTGAACAAAGAGCATCCTCAGCCTGGGTGGGAGCCCCATGTGCCACGGCCTCCCAGAAATGCACCCCATCTCTCTCAGACCGAAGGGAAAAAGTTTCATCTTAACCTCTACAGAAGGTGAAAAGCAAAAACAGCCCTAAATTATTTAATTGGCTTAACTCCATTTGGACACTCAGTTCTGGCTTAAAAAGTTAATGCTGCTTGATTTAACTCCTCCACCTTGAGAAGAGCATTCCACTAATGCTACCTTCCTCCATGAAATGACACCTCCTGAAGTTTCCCTTATGTATATATGTATGCCCTCTCAATTTAAGCCTGCATCCCCAAATACCAGACTGCCCAACGCCCTCGAAGAGCTATCCTAATTTAGTTTTAAATAAACCTTTAGCTAGTTTAAATACTTCAATCGGGTCACTTTTTAATCATCTTCTCGCAGGATAAATAATCCAAATTTCATCAATTTCTTCTTGCACCTGAGCACTTTCCTATAAATCATCTTCATTGCCCTAAGCTGTACTCCCTTTGATTGAACTATATCTTCAAATAAGGTAATAAAAAGTGGACTCTGAACTTCAAGTGTGATCTACCCAGTGCTGGAGAAGTGATAACACCTCCTCCTCCCACATGCTGCCAGCTTGCCATGCATTAACTTTCTTCTCTTCCACGAGCTGCCAAGTTGAAAATTAAAATGTTTGATCTACCGCCATACTTTGCTCCTTTCCTTCCTTTATGGTAACCATATGTTAAATCCATTCCATGATAATCCTGGAGAGACTCCCAGAATGCCCCTGTATTAATGGGATTGGTGCATTTGGGTGCAATTGAGATTGCAGCGATTTGGGTGCCACGAGACAAGTGCAGATACAGTTGGACAAGTTGGACAGGGCATCACTGCTGCCCCCAGCATCACTTGCACTCAGGCTCCCGGAGAGTCATGTTGCTGCCCTAATTCTGCTGAGATGATTAATTGATGGTTGTAAAGCACACTGACAATGAAAAGTGCTACCTATCCACTCATTAAACCCTAAGGACAGCCCTACCATTTGGTGTGATACCCAGGTCTGCTAACTGCTCTAGGCACGGCTGCTTCTCCAAACAAAACCTGGAGAAAGAAGCAGCAGGGAGCTCGGTGCCCACCTGGAACAGTGATCTGAATGATGTCCAGCTCATCCGGCTCGATTTTGATCTGTCTGATCCCACCCAGCTCTCCTGAGGTACCTATAGGAGAAAGACAAGCAAAGATAATCTCCAACATGAGCCAGAGACATTGTGTCTGCACATCTTGGTGGACAACTGCATCAGCCATGAGCCAGAGGTCACTGAGCACCTCGTATTTCCTGGGATGGCACAAAATGCCCCCCAGCACTAAGAGAAAATGAATGATTCCTCACCTGGTTCACAGCTTTCAGGAACGCCACATTTCTCTGACCTGGAAGGGAAAGGCAGATGAGAGGTGCTAATGGAGCAATCAAAGGGAAAGCTTTAAACCCACGCACGTGCATTGGACCCATCCCAGGGGCTTTAACAGCCTCAGACCTTGCAGACTCCATCACACTGCAGCACAGAGCAGTGCATAAAGCCTCATTACAATGTGGTTACTCACGGACGAAAAGCAAATAGAGAGAAAGCAAAAAGTCAATTGATTTGGTAAATATTTATTCTGCCCAAAGCTTTTCTCCCCTGGATACTGGGCACTATCCCAAACTTGTGTCTACAGTTAACTTCACATGCTTAGAAATTTATGTAAGGTGTTCAGCATCCAAATTAGATTACTTTTCATTCTCGGGATGGATATTCTCTCCGTCTTTCTTAAACAAGAACAACTGCTTTGGCAGTAAAGTACAGAAGGAACGGCACGGAGAGCCACAGTGCTGGTGCTCTGAGGGAAGGACAGCCCTTCTGATGCAGCTTCACGTCTGTGCTGACCCGGACTCTGACCTGGGTGGACCACAGGTATGGAAACGCTGTGCTCCTACTGGGAACAGAGCTTTCCTCATTGGCAGGAAGAACAAAGCAGGATTTGATTATTTGTCAAGTACACATATGGTTTTCCTGCAGGCGTGCGTCATCGAGGCACTGGGAGGGTTAATTTCTACCTGCAGGAGGGCAAAGCAAGTTTTGCACCACCACCACCACAGCAAGGCACAATTCCCTTTGCAAGCAAGAGAATGAGAAAAGCAGGGTATGTGGCCTCACTCAGCTTGCAACCACACAACACAAACAGGGACACACAGCCATAGATCTGACAGATTCTGAAGGGACCTCAGGGTGATCTGCTGCTTGTGCCAAGTTTAGGCCAGCAGGTCAGCCCAGCCCAGCAGGTCAGCCCAGCCCAGCATCACGGTGGGAAGCACTACCCAAACCTGGCTGCATAGAAACTGCCCCTACAACACCTACTCTTCTCCCATAATGTCTTCTGCAGTGGTTTGTCTGCCCCATGCAACCCCTGCCTGGCCTCAGCTGCTGAGATGGAGCAGGAGCAGCATCGGCAAGGGTGGGACAAGGATGCTACTGCAGAAATGTGCCACTCATTTTCCACCTCTTGCTTTGCTCAGCACCCCTCTGTCTCTCTGCCTGCTTGCTTTCAGTCACACCGATTTAACTGCACGGTGAGATCTCCTGGGGCAAAAATTAAGAAGTGTCCTAATTGCAAATGTTAACAAATGAACAGAAAAATGAAGAAGTCTCAGGCCAGACTTCAGCCCTGCAATGTGCTTGGGGGAGATCTGCAGCACCAGTTTCCCCTGCTCACCCCCAAGGATGGTGTGTTTGATGAGGGTGGTAAAGCACTGCACAGGCTGTGCAGAGAGGTGGGAGATGCTCCACCCCTGCAGACACCCAAGGTCAGGCTGGATGGGGCTGTGAGCACTGATGGAGCTGTGGGCATCCCTGCCCATTGCAGGGGGTCAGACCAGATGGCCTTTAAGAGTCCCTTCCACCTCAAACCACTCTGCTCTCCTTGCTAAATGCTTCCAATCCCAAAGCTGTGCGGGGCAGGAGACGGCTCACATCACTCCTGTAGGTAACACAGCACCAATTTCACCCCAAATCAACAATTCCAAGCTTTGTTCTTCTGATACCTGAGTGCCACTTACCTGCTGGCAGCCTGTGACGTCCCCGCCAGGTCCAGCACGGCCCCGCGGTGCGGCTCGGGGGAAATCTCCCCGGGGGGACTGGAGGGCTCCAGCTTGGTTGGATCTTTGGTAAATTTACTTCCTGGTGCCAAACGTGCAGAGTGGGTTTGGAATTAAAAGCAAAACCAGAATAAGCAACCAGAGAGCTAAAGTGCAACAATGCTGCATCTCCACCTCCATGTCCTTCCTCTCTAGCCCCAGAGCTAAGGTCAAGGAGAGGAATGGGTTTTTAAGAGCTGCCTGCTTGCAAAGAAGAGGGTGCTGATTTAATTGGGCTCGCAAAGGGAGAAAAGATTTGCTGCAGGGACACAAGAGGGGACAAAAGGATCCAGTCACCACCAAACACCCCCCTCTTCCCCTTCCCTGTTCCTCAGCAATATGAAAGGAGCTGAAATGAAGGCTCAGCAATGACCCTGGAGATGAAAAGGGTGATCTGATGACAAGGTAGGAAATGAGAACCAGGCAGGGAACGCGAAGGAAGAGCTGAAGAATTGGTGCTGAGGGAAGGAGGGAATGGAATTATGCGTCCAGGCTTCAAAAACCATGTAGGTGCTCTCTTAAATAGCTGTAAAGGGCCTCTGGCTGGAATCAAAGTGTCACTGCAACATCCCCACCCTCCCAAAACACATCCTGCCCCATGGGAAAAGAAAGATTTCTGGCTTTAGGCCCCAGCCTGGATGGAAGGGCAAGGCTCTGGCAACAGGACCAGCAGCAATAGAGAGCCTCAAAGATGCTGTTTATCTACCGATGGTCCTTTTAATTTGCACTTTCTATGGACTGAATCTTATTCTTGCAGCAGCGAAGCTTGCCTTCAGCTGCTACCCAGGGGAGTAGCAAAAATAGGTTTCCTAGCAGTGGTGGGTATTTTAATTAAAGGGTGAGCAAAACTGTAAGGGGAAGCTTTGGGATGCTTTATAGTCGGCGAGTTAAAATACGGCTCCGCACTGAAAAAGTGCCTTTGCAAAACTGGCACCTCCTGACTCAGCAGATGCTTTTTTTTTTTTTGCACAGTCAGATGTGCTGACACGAATCACAGTAAGACAGGTTTAATGTATTTTGCTCCTGGTAGCCCTGCAGGGAGCAGGAGGGGAAGGAGGGGCCGTCACCCGCATGGATTTGCTTCCTCGTCTCCACGTTTCCATTTGCAGCTCCATGCCAAGTGACCCTGAGCTCCCAGCACAGAGCCTTCCTGCTGCAGCTCGCAGGCGTGGGCAGGCAAGAGCTGCTCCATCATCCCCTGTGTCTGAAAACGCCTCCCCCGAGGCAAACTGTGATGGATTTGCAAGGAAAATCCAAGCATCCAAGGTGCAGTTCAGAGCTCCAAACCTTAGGGGTGGGCGACAGCTTCAAAATCATTTTCTAGAGCAAGAAGATCACAAATGGGACTCCAGAACCATGGAGGTGGGACCTCCTCCACGCTATGCTGGGGCAATGCCTGGGAGCACCCTCAGGTTGTTAACTTGGCCTGTGGAGATGTCAGAGATGTTGTCTGGGAAGCTGGCTGGCAGCTGGGAAGAAAGGAAAACCCCAAACACGTCTTTACTTGTGAGCCAAGCCCAGGAGCAGGGCTGGGTGATAAATCTGGGAGTGCCTGGTGCTGCTCCTGCAGTCCCTCCTCAAATCAGGGCACTGGGATGTGGCAGCCTCCCCAACTCCTGTCTTGCTTTATTCATTGGGAAGCACTGACTGTGGCTTCTCGATCTCCAACAAGCAGGACTAAGCAAGGGGAAAAGAAAGCAGGAGAATCTCTCCCAGTGTTTTGTCACTGATCAAATAGATTTTTGCTGTTTTTCTTTTAAAAAACAGCCAGCCACTGGGCAATGCTAGCACTTCCCAGTTTAAATTAAGAGAATCATTTACCAGGGAGGAACCCAGTGCTGACAATTCTTACCCACAAAAGCAAAGGAACACCCCACGTGCCTCCTGCAGCTGTGTGCAGAGAGCCAACCCAGCCTCACACCCAACATATTCCTCCCTTCAACCTTCAGAGCACAATTTGAGGGGTGCACAGTGCCTATTCTGAGCCCAAGCAAAGCCAGCCTGGGTTTGGCACAGACCAGGTTTCTTCTCACTGAGTGTAAAAATGAGTGCTACACTTGGCTGTTTGCATTTCAACCCTGCTTCTCTGGATAATCTTTCAATTCACAGGCAATAAATCAAAAGACATGAAGAACGTACCTGTGAAAATTCTCTCATCAAACATCCTAGGAGGGAAGGAGAAGAAAAGGATTAGAAAGAGATGCTTCTAATGACTGAGTTTTAGGTTTTATTTATGAATAGGATTAAACTGAATCAAAATAGTCAACTTATTCATTCCCTCAAAAAAAAAAAAAAAAAAAAAAAAAAGCTCTTAGCCTGTTGTGCAACCAAGCAATCTTACAGCATATGCTTTTTAACCAAAGCACTTTTAAATCTCCATATAAGTCATTCTCTTCATTAAATTAACTTATTAAATGAGGTTGTTCGAGGCTGGTCCCAAAAGACGACGGGACCAAAGCAGAAGCTTTCACCCCAGCAGAAAAGCAGTGCCCAGGACACAGCACCCTGCCTGCATGTGAAACATCCTCATGGTGTCTACAACAGGGGATTTCAGATGTCCACAAATGATCACCTCCAAGTACCCAGGGGTGTGCAGTAACTACAGGTGTTTCTCCTCCCAGACACCAAATGACATCTGATAGTTGTGCTCTGATGGAAGGGTCCCAATGCCAATTGAAACGCTGAGTGGGATTTCAGCAGCAATGCCTCACAGCAGGATGACAGGGGCTATGGATGGCCTTACAAAAAGGGAAAGAGAGATGGAAGCTGGGGACTAAAACCCCCTGCTTATCTCCTACACAACAGCTGTTTAAACTCTTTTCCACAAATAAGGATAAAATGAGTTTTGGGTGTAAAACAAACCCTCTGAGCATAGAAGCAACAAACAGAGCTTAAATTCCCAGTTGTGGTGATGGCTGTGTCCTCGTGGAGCTCCCAGGGCACCCGACCAGCCAAAGATGTGCTGAGAGAGCCAAACCATGAGCCAAATGTGCTGTAACTGCCCCGTTCACGTTAAACATACCAAGCTAACCCCAAGACACTTCATCCAGTGCAGTCCCTTCCTGCCAGTGGCAGCTCCTGCAGAGGATGGCCACTCACCTTTTGATGACAAAATGGATGTTGTGCCTCTCCTCCAGTATCCGCTTGAGTTTGGGGACGCCGTAGGTGCAAGGTCTTTTGAAGGGTATTTTGTCAGGGATGCCAATGATTTCCACTGCCTCGGGGTCGCACGCGATCTTCCGGTATGGGACAGGGACCATGTGGTCTAACCCCAGGGCTTCAGCTGCAAGGTGAAAGGTTTTCACTCAAACACACACTCTTCCTTTGAGGAATGATAAAAATGAAGGTGAACTCAAGGTGGTCTGAAAAGCAGAGCGTGTGTTGTCTTATCTACTGCTTCTTCCCCAGCAGGTCTCAGCCACGCAGCTCATATCTCAGTTATCACTTCATAGCCCACACATAACTCCTGTATAACTCCCAACTTATATCCCAGGTAACAGCCCACAGCCCATCCAGAGCCACATCCTAACCCTATGGAGATGTAACCCCAAAGCACCTTGCCATGGTCAGCATCATAAGCAGCACAAGCAGGAAAAAAAAGCACTTGGAACAGCAACGATTTTCCTTTTTTTTCTGCCACATTAATTTAATATGGCTGCACACCATTGCTCCCCTTTGCCTGCAGTGCTGGTGGGCACTGACCTGGCCATGCCATGCTCCACACCAGGCCAATTTATGGCTGAGTTATAAATTCCTCAACAGGGGAGGCTCCAAATGGAAATATTGACATAACCTTCAACAGACACCCAGACAGGGAGCTGCTGGGCTAAATGTGTTAAGAAGGGAGCTCTAGCATATGGCTCCTGCTGCTGTGTTAGGGAACAAAAATGATTGCTATATAATGATATGCAAACCACAAGCACTGCAGATGCATAATGGGATATTAACTCCTACTCACCATATCTGCTGTTAAACAGAATTTGCACGCACTCCCTAAGGGTGTTGATATCTTCAGTTTCTTTTATAAAACTGTCCCACTTATCTATCAAAACAAAATATAAGAAATAAGGAACTTCCATATGGTTCATACACAGCAGATGCACTTTTCTCGTGCAAAGCGTTGAGAACGAGGAACGAGACTTTGTTGCTTTAAAAATAATTATTTCCCCCTTCCAAAGCAGATTCTGCCAGGTTGGCAGATAAGGTCTGGGCTTCCCCATCCTCAGCCTGGAGCACGCTCTGCTGCAGCTGTGCACGTGCACAGCAGATTCCTGAGGAATGACCCCATAAAACATTTCAGCCCTGAAATGAAAGACCCTCCTGGACAGAGCTAGCTCCACCTGAAGCAAACCTCTGAAAGCAATGGTAGTTTCACCAAGGAGCTTTTCCCATACATTCTCTTTCCCAACTTTCCCACTCCTAAAGCAGAAAGGTGAGGGTTTTGGTGCAAACATGTCAGCATTTCTAGGCTGCACATCCCTGGGGTGGGGTTAGGTGGGGATGTGGCAGTCTCCTCCTCCCACCAATCCCCTCTGGGCACCACTGGCACAGTCAGATTGGGGTGAGAGGGTTCCACTTGTTTCGAAACCGCATAAAACTTTCAGCTCGGGAAAACGACCTCACCCGAGCCGTGCCCTGCTTCCCCATCAGGACTGGGACTCCCCAGTGTCATCTGTGTGGTGGCCTAACTGGTGCCTCCAGGTGGGGAAACCTTTCCCAGAGAGGTGCAGGATCACAGAATGCCTTGAGTTGAAAGGGACCATTAAAGGTCATCTGACCCAACTCCCCTGCAATGAACAGGGTCAGCTAGATCAGGTGCTTAGAGCCCCATCCAGCCAGACCTCGAGTGTCTCGAGGGATGGGGCATCCACTACCAACTCTGGGCAACCTGTGCCAGTACTTCATTACACTTACTGTAAAAAAAAAACCTCCACGGTGGGACACCGACCTGTCTTGTCATGGACAATGGAGAAGAGGATGCGCTTGGATGAGTGCACGTTCTGGATGAGAGGACCCCCAGAGACAGCTGATTTCTGTCCTGGACACAAGGGAAGATGAGAAAGCGATGTTAAGAGCCCCAGAGGGGCTTAGGGCACCTCAGCAAGCTCCTGGGTGTCTGCTGGTGATACCAGCCCGGGGCTAGGCATCTGTGACACATCCCTCACCCCCTTCATCCACCCAACCCCCAAAAGCAAAGCACATCCATAGCACAGAGGCACCCAATGCAATGCTGGGGCAGCACTGCAGGGCCTCCTCATCTCTGTGAGGGCTGCACAGCCCCAGGGCCAATATAGTGTCCAGCTTCCAGCCCCAGCCCGCTGGCCCCATACGCCCGGCCCCGAATGTTTCCCTCTCAGCTCCATGGGGCTTTGCACCAGGCCCTCGTCTGCGAGCAAACTCGAGGCTATTACCACAGCAGTCGCTGTACTCCTGTGAGGAAGGCACCTTCAGCTCTCCCGAGGGCCTGGGCAGCAGCACCTCACTGGCCACGGTCGCCCCGTGCAGACCGGAGGACACCTCCTGCTTTAGGTCCATGGCGATCTGCGTAGGCAGCGAGACACCATATAAAAAATTGGTCACGGCTACGGCGGGGGGAGCGTCCTGGCCAGAGGGTTTGGCCATGTGGCTGTTGGCACCGGGGTCTCGGCTGCCCTTGGGCACGAGGGAGGTACAAGTCAACTCTACGCTAGGGTTCGGCTCTCTGCTGGGCTCATCCGCCGGCCTGAAGGGAAGAAAAGGAGAAAAAGAGGAGAAAACAGGTTCTGCTGGGTCTGTGGCACTGCTGGAGACCTGAGAGTCGAGCACCACGGCCTGCGTGTGCTGGGAGCTGCCACCAAAACCTTGTGCCTTGGAAGGGGAAAGCTGCTCAAGGCAAGGGTGCACAGAGCTCAAATCGATGGGGACAGTGGCTCCAGGCAGTGAGTTGGGTGCCTATGGAAGTCGATCGCATCCTCTGCCAATGTTCAGGCTGGATGTGAGCAGGAAAAATAAGCCGTATGAACAAAGATATGGAAGGGGAAAGGAGAGCCTACAAATGGGCCGTGCCCAAGAGGATGGGACCCGCTGCACTTAAATCCTTTTTGCTCAGGGTTTCAGAAATGACAGCAGATACCCAACCCTCTATAGCTTCTTTGGGAACCTGCACCATCTTCTCCTTTAAGCAGAACAGGTTAGCTTATGGCAGTGCATAATGCTTATGGCTTTGGCAAAGCCATCCAGTCCCATAGCCTGGTGTGCTTAGGAATAAAACAATTTGTGAGACTGTAACCAAGTGTCTGAGCTGTGCCTTTCTCAGCACTGCGGCCTCACGGCACTCTCACCAGGGACCTCAATCAGCCCAAGGATGCGTTTCGTACCTAGGAAGTGCACATGCTTCACATGAGACAGGCAGCCACGGCTTCACTGAACGGCTCAAATTCTGCGTGTCCTACTTTTAGCCATCTCAGCCTGATTTTCCAGAAGTGCTGAGCCTTCAAAGGAGGTATTTGTTAGTGCTCAGCATTTCTCTGAATGATCCAAGGTGCCTCAAGTCAGGCGAGCTCAGAGCATCTAAAACCAACAAGTCACTTGTGAAAACACGGCCATGGCAACCGGGGGACCTCACCCTGCTGTCCCCCATCTCCCTCATCCTCTGGCACAGAAACACATTTCAGCCTAGAAAGGAGCTTGCGACATTTACACTGAAAATCTCTTTGGAGACGAGAAAGCACTGAGTGTACTGCAGCCGAGATGCTGGCAGAGCGGCACAAACACTGCAGTTAACCTTGTGCACTGCCACATGCTCGTAACAGCAGCTCCACGCACAGCAGTGTGATCAGAGCCAACGGGCCAAGGGTTCAGCCTCCTCCAGCCCCTCCAGGATCCCTGCAGTTACCTTTTTAGCCTGAAGCGGATGCTGTGGCTGTGCTCTAAAATGGCCATCAGGGACTTCACGTCGTACTCCATGGGTTTTTTGAAGCTGATCCCCTCGGGCAAGCCGGCCACCGCCAGCAGTCCCGGCTCCTTCAGGAAGCGTTCGTAGGGCAAAGGGACCACGCTGCTCTTCCCAACTGCTTCACCTGGGGAAAGGGCACAGTTACACAGAGCGGGGACCCCCGGCCCCCCAGGCAGTGCTTGAGGAGCAAACCCAAAGCAGGACTGCAGGCACCGCCGTGCAGAGCCTGATGGAGACACTGTGAGAAGCAAGCAGTCTGTTGCTTAGCCTTGAAGGATCTTCAAGCTCTTTCTAAGCACTGAGGTCTCCTTGTGGAGGTGGCATTGTGAAATCCTCAATTAGGGTCGCTTGGTGTGAGCCCACCTCCCAGGGACCCCAGAGCCGTGCCAGCAAGGGGTGTGTGCTGACAAAGGAGATGTGTCATCCTCAGCTCGCGTGGGTTTTCATCTTATGTTTACTGAAATATTCTGCATATCTTACTGTCAGTACTTTTTCTTTACCTCTTGGGAAAAGAAAAGCACTATGATCCCCACTGCTGTGAAGCAGCCTTCGCTTACAAGGAAAGAGAAGAAAATCCCCCAAAGTTCCCTCTGTTCCATGATTTGGAGGCAGAGTGAACACAGACACTTCTGCCCACCCATTTCCCTTCAGCAGCCCCATAGTCCCACGAAGTTCAGGGCTGGCACGAGGCACCTCTATACCTTTGATAACCAAACATCCCCATACAGCCAGGAGCACACGGCTTCCCCTTCCCTGGCAGCACAGGATGACCACAGAGCATCGCTGAGATGCAGAGATCAGCTAAAAGGACTAAAGAGGCCCTGTGCCCACATCTGGGATGGCCAAGGTAGCATGAATCTCAGAGAAGATAGAAAACCAGGCTCTGCCAAAGCATTTTGGGGGAATTTGCCAATTCCCTTGAGCTGCTCTGTCCTGAGCAATTCCTTTGGACGCCAACCCAACTGGCTGCAGCCACTAAGCCCGGTGCTTGAAGCACAAAGCAAAAGAAACAGCCGTGCATGAATGTGACCTGTCTGGCAAAGCAGTGCCCAGATGCAAAATATCTGGCTGCATGGCATGGTTTCACTCCTCAGCTCCTGTCCCATGGGATCTCCATCCATGCCCCAGCACTGTGGTCAGGAGTAGAGGACACTATGGGACATTTAAATAGTGATTCTCCTTAAAATCTTCTGTTTTTTTTTTCTCTCTCTCTCTCTCAAAAAAAAAAAAAAAAAAAAGGCACACAAAAGATCTGACAGAAACCCTGGAAATCCTATGGCACTGTCAGCAAGTCCTTATTAAAAGTGATTTCTTCAACATGTTCTTTGAAGCAACGCATGATAACTAATGATGTGTGACTCGCACAAGCCATCAAGGTTCCTTATAGCTGGGCTGGATAATATTTTAATTAAGCCAATAACAGAAGTTTCAAACCAAACCTTTGAACCACAACACTGCAAGAAGACTTTCTGCAGGCTCAGATGGCACTGCTGCCTCGATGCGCCGGCGTTAGCAGCTTTTCACCTCCCACCATCTTTGCTATGGGAGGAGGACGATGCCCAAGCGGCCCCTTATCAACCCAGCACTCAACAACTCCCTGAACACATTTTTATGGGGAGCGTGTTCCTGTCAAAGTGACCTTCACCAAGCCTTGTGCTGCCACGCTGAGGCTCACGGTTTAGCTAAAGAGAGACAATAATCATCATTAATGCCTGTTTAATAGAAGCTGGCGGTAATCAGTCATCCTGTTGGTGCGGAGATTACCCGGCTCTGGAGGGAATATGCCATCTTTTTGACTGAGCATTCTCTAAGATTTTTGTTTCCAATCCCTGTTGATGGGAAGCAACTGAAAGGATAAGAAAATTAAAAAAAAAAAAAAAAAAAGAAGGAAAAGAGATAACTCCTAATTTCCAACAGCCCTGTCGGTATTGGAAACAAAATCCCCCTGGGGCACCTACTGCTTCTCCCTGATCAACCAGGAGAGGCTTTACTCTGGGACCAGCCTGGGGATGCAGTGCAGCACCGCAGGAGCTCTTCTGCTGGGAGATGCATCCTGCAAGTCAGGCACTGCATTAAACCCACACACGTCCTCCACACCACAAACAGCATCTCCAGCCTTATCCTAACACACAGGCCATCTAGTTCATCCAGCCCCATGCAAATGAGCCCCGATAAAACTTACATAATCTAAATACCTAATTATATAAAAGAATAATTCTTGTATTCCCCGTTGGCTTTACAGCCTGCAGCAGGAAAACACAGCCTGCAGTTCTAACCCGAGCAGCCCCAGCTCATCCGCTTGGCTTTCTGTATTCCCTTCTCCTCGTGACTTGGGATGAGCTCTCAAAGGCAGCAAGAGGATTTGATTACCCCCTTTAATGGGAATATCACATCCAAGCCCTTTAAGTGGTTTCAGAAAACCTCCACTTCCGATCCCAACTCCTCTGCCCCAGGGGAAGCAATGCTGCCTCCCCTCCACCTCCAAAGCCTGCGCTGCGTGCTTCAAACAAACAGCAGCAATGCTGTGTGCAGGTGGGAGTGGGCACTGAAACGTGGAGCTGCACCACAACCAGGAGTCCTACAAGTGCTCCCCAGTGTGGACCCGGAGGGGATGTTCTGAGTGCAGAAGGAGCGCTGCCACAGCTCCAGCATCCACAGCTTGGGCCCAGAGGGAGCCCTGCAACCCACCAGGCAACGTAGCAGCAGCCATATGGTCATCTACATTTTAATTGCAGGAGCTTTATTGCTGGGGATGATGCATGTGTTGGAATGGCACCAGCTTGTCTCTCAGAGCTGAGAAAATCATCTTTCTGCTTTTAAGCAGAGCTGCCATGGAAAGGGGAGAGCGAGGTGCAGAGCCTGGGACACCTGTGAAGTGCTGTATGGGCAGCACTCGGGATGAGGGTGCATTTGAGGACCCCACTTAGCCCACAGCAGAGGCTTCAGCTGGCCAGGGAGCTGCAGGGTGCTCCCCCCAAGCACACAGTGCTACCCATTTGGGGTACAGCCCCTTTCACTGCAAAGGGACAAGGCAGTGACTGGACCTGCTCCCAGCACAGCGCTGACCCCACGCAGGAGCAGGGCCTGCTGTTCTGGGTGCCAGTGGTCCCAAAGCCACAAGGTGGGCTGGTGCTGGCAGTGCAGCGAGCCCCAGGGCCGTCCAAATCCCCAGATGGAATTGTGAAGGTTCTTACTATAAAGCACATCAAACACTTCCTCTACCATCTTCCTGAGGAGGTACACGTCTGATCCCTGGTCCGGGGAGACCCTGAGCATGCTTCGCCCGCACTCCTTTGCCTTCTTCTGTGCCTCTGCGTCCTGCTCCCTCCGCTGCTGGACTCCTGGAACAAAACAGGAGATGCTGCAGTGGGAGAAGGTTCAGTGGACAACGTTGCCAGCAACTTTGATTGTACGAAACCATGAAACAGGCCGGCCAACATCAACAGCTCATCACACAGCCTGTCCATGCAAGACCGAGACCCACAGCTGCCAGACTCCGGTGTCAGCAAAGTCCTTTAAGATGCATGGGGACAGGCAGCACTGCCATGGTGCACCCCAGCGAGCCGTGGGCATGCTCAGCTCACACGTACCCCCCTCACTCCTGTTTTACACACTCAGCTGCACTGACACCATTGTGATTAATTGGCCAGCGCGCTTCTTTTCTCTGGTTTCAATCTGCTTAGCCTTCAATCTCTCCGAAAGAGAAAATCCGCCTTTCTCAGAGGCTTTTTTACCCTTCAGCGTCACATAACTTGGTAATACCAGCTATTTCCTGCTAATTTCCCCCATTAAACCTCAAATAAAGCATATCTTCAGCAACGACTTCCTCGCGTCTCTAAATGCACAGAAAATTAAACACTACAAGTGCATTATTGCCATTCCAGCTAAACCGATTCACCAGGGATTTTCAGTGGCAAAGGACTAATTCCTTCATCATCCTCGACAGGCTCTCACCAGCCATCCAACCTGGCTGCTGCTCACAGAGGGCTCAGCCATCCTTCCTGGCACAGGGGGACAGCAGAAGCAGCCCAGCACTAAGGGCAGGTGAGCTGGCACGGTTTATACTGATATCCAGAAGGACAGACTTAGAGTAAATCATAAGAACTAAAAAAGTCCTTGCTCTGCCACTGCTGGACGGCTTCTGAGAGATTGCTGATGGTCTCATGGTTAGGGCAGGATGAAGGATTTAGTGGCACCACGCTGCCTGTCCCCCTGCAGACCTGCTCCCTGAGATGTCCCCAGGTGAGTGGAGAACATGGGGATATTCAGCATCCCTGTGCCACCCCCATGCTGTCCCTTATTGTCCTTGCACTTGTTGACTTGAGTAGTGACCATGCCTTCTACTCCAGAGCCTTTAATAATTGTTTTTAAGGTGCTGGAAGGTTTGGTGGTAAAGACAACAGCAGGAAGGAGACCCCGAGTATCCTACAAAAGTGGTGAAATTCACTCAAACTCACACCCTTCTAAGACTCTCCCTCCCATCTGAGTGCAAACTCGCCTCCAATAACATCCATCTTTATAACTGTCGAGTCCCACCGTGCGTCAGGAAAGGCTGAGCCAGAGCTCCAGATAAAGGAGAGATCCAAGTGAGGTCTGTGTGCCCGGAGGAGCAGCTCGGCAGATAAGAGCCTTCTTACATCTCCCAGTGATGTCTGGTTTAGATTATTTCAGATCCTTTCTAAGGGGGCAGCTAGCCTATAAATCAGAGGCATTTCCAGGGATGCTTTACGATGCATGCCAGTTGTAAGAGCTTTATGTAGTGGAGCTGAGCCTCGGCCATTTATAATTCAAGACAGAGTTATCACGTTTCACCCTGTCTCGACTATCAGCCGCTTTGTTACAAACCCCACAGTCAGAATCTCATGCTTTGTACCAGATGTTAGAACTCCACTTCCACAAAGGTGTAAATTAAACCAAAGGCGAGGGGAGCTTCAATTCGATGCCGATGGCAACTGACCAGAATCTATGTGAATGTATTACTAAAAGTGAGACGTCCATGCAGTCATCAGCTAATGGGAGCTGCAGGGCCTCACAGCTGGCATCTCATAGAATCATAAAGGTTGGAAAAGACCTCTATGATCATCCAGCCCAACCACCAACCCATCCCCACCATACCACTGACCACATCCCTCAGCACTGCATCTCTGCGGCTCTTAAACACCTCCAGGGACGGTGACTCCACCACCACTCTGGGCAGCCTGTGCCAAAATCTGTAAGGCTCAGCTCCATTACGCTCACTGTCCTGCTGTTGTTGACAACTATGTTCCTCTCCTGCCTTCTTTTCACAGTGGGAAGAACCTTTCCCAAAATGCCACCGTTCAAAAAAAAAACAACCTGCCTACAAAACAAAACACATCGAGCTGGAGAATAACTGCAGACAGCTTTCCTAGCCCCAAATAGAGTGGAAGAAATGCCAGCCTCCCATCTGCAGCGCGATGGAGGAGTGGGGTCAGTAGGGCTGAGATGCTCAGGGATGCGGTGCTGCAAAGCTGAGCGCTGCAGGCGAGCCTTGTGCTTCACCCAGCACATGTGCAACGAATCAGCCAAGCAGACAGTGACCCTGGCAGCTTTACAGCACTCATGTTTTCACTACAATGAACCGCTCTTGAACAATTTCTCCAACGGATTAAGCACAAATATGGTTTTCATCAACACCAGGCCATGCGTGCACACATATGTGGGTTGCTGTCCTCACCACTGTCCCACCAGGTGTGGTGGCCCTCCTGCAGATTGGCTCAGGGCCACCTCCCCCCACCCTGGGGCTCACCAGCAGCACCAGAACCCCACCCCTACTCCTGCAGGGAGCCACGAGAAAGCTCCAGCTGTGTGGAGGGATGAAGCCATCCCAAAATGCAAGTGTGCAGGTTGGGGTGTGTTAATTGGTGGCACCTAGAACATTGTGGCTGTTGCTTGAGATACACATGGAATGGGATATCCCACGGAATGAAGATTCCCATTGGCCTCAAAAATCCAACCAGTGCTTCCAGCTCTCCAAATCTGCTCCCGTCATTCCAAAAGCCAATAAAAGCCTTGGCTCCAGGCTGATCCCCTAGGAGAACTTAATTCTGTTAATTCCCTCAGACTTCCTCCTGCTCACAGATGGCCATGCCACAAACCTCACCGACCAAAGGATGCAAAGGGGTCGGGACACACGATGCCCTCCATGGAAAAGGCTTCCATCTGCCCCACCACCCCCAGCCCCAGCCTCGTCATGCAACTTTGGGGTCATGAACTAATGGAGCACCAAGTTCCATGCCGGAGGAAATCCATTCAGGGCGTTTGGAACTGAATGATCTTTAAAGTCCTGACCAATTCAAGGCACTCTATGATTCTGCAGTTCTAAGAGTCTGTGATTCCATGAATCTGTGATTTCATTCTGCCAAGCCCAACAAACACCACACGCAGAGCCATGCCACCTATAACCTGCCCACCCTCAACCACACAACGAACGAACCCGAGCGCGTCATACAGGCAGACAAGCTCAAATCACCCAAGATACTCACGGCAGAACTTCTGGAAATCAGCCTGCAGCTCCTTCCTGGCACTGAGGAAGACTCTGCCCTTCTCAGTGCCCAGCACAAAGGTGTTCTCATCATGCACAGCAATGCAGGCCACCTCGGCGTTCAGCTTGGACAGCGCGGAGCACTGCAGAGATGTGAGTGGGTTAGAGCTCAAGCACTGCCTTGCATCAGCCACCCGTGGCCATCTCCCCATCATAAGCAATGTTTTAGATCAGAATTTCATGGGTTTTACAGCACTCCCTACACCACAAATACTTTGACAACTTTACAATGCCAAAAAGGCTCAGATATGCAAAAAGAAGCTTGTTTTATTGGTAAACATGTGACTTCTATTCCTTCCCTCCCCGAAATAACAATTTTATACTATTTCTTTAAAAGAAAACATTCCTGCATAGAACAAAGAAACAACAATTTGTGGTTTTCCACCAGCCCTAATAAAATAAGGAGCACAAGAATCTTATTTCAGCTACAGAACACTAATATGGTCAAAGT
The DNA here is from genome assembly GCF_905368555.1 of Meleagris gallopavo. Classification (NCBI taxonomy): domain Eukaryota; kingdom Metazoa; phylum Chordata; class Aves; order Galliformes; family Phasianidae; genus Meleagris; species Meleagris gallopavo. Next base: position 2,715,909 of record NC_139424.1, read on the forward strand.
CTGGATTAGTCGAGTGATTCTTCTTGTACAGTTATGCAAAACATTAAAGAGATGGAAAAGACTTCCTCCATTAATCCATTTTATGTAATATGTCCTTCCTGCTATACATAACACATGTATACACATTTTCATTATTGTTTTTCATTGTAATTGTTACACAGTGCCTGCAGCCTGGGTCCCATTCCCATGGCCACAGCTCTGCCATGGCACCATCCAAAGCTCACAATGTAAATGGGGATTTTCCCACTTTCATCCTTCAGTGATGACAAAAATTGAGCGCAGGTGACCCAAAGCACACCAGGTGAGCTGAGGATGGAGCAGGAAAGCTGCTGCCCACGGACCAAACCCCATTGCAGCCACCGCCTTCTTCCAGCTCCCCTGCACACGATTTTCATTTGGTTGGGCTTAAAGCAAACTCTGTTTGGTCATTTTCCCTCCTGCTGAGCTTCCTCAAGAAGGGAGTATTTCATTACATCACCAAAACATGTATTTTTAAGAAGCCTCCTTTCAAGAACCCGGCAATAATTTGGAATATTTTGATCAAGAAACTCAACGTGCGGAAAAGAAATATTAAACCAACTGTGAGAAGGGAGGTTCAGAGGCAGCAGAACAACGGGCATTCATTAAGAAGCCCAACTACGACAGCACGGTTTGCTGTAGATGATGGCATAGACACACATCAAAGCCATCAGGCTGTGTCAGCTCCAGGGAACCTGCTCTTTAGTGGGGTGACAGTGGTCAAAAGAAAGGAAATTGCTATCTGGGGAAAAATGCCTTCCTGGTGGAGATGAAGATGCTTTCAAGATGAATACATCGAGCACTTGGCTTGAAAAGGGAGGGCTGTTGAGCACATTGCTTTCCATTAGATATTTGTTGCTACACATGCACCTTCTCTTCTCGATCACATTCACAGTTAAAAATCAGATTAGCTCTGGTCCATGAGAATTAATCCCAACAGTTATCTTGTTTATGTAAGCACGCCTGACTTATGCAAGGTTTCCACTGGGAATTCTACGTCAAAAGATATGAAAGTTATTTTCTTTGTTCTGCCAGATAAAAGCCATTGTTCTCCTGTTGTGTAAAAGTGCACGGTAACATCGGTAAAACATCAAGTAAAAAACCCAACCAGCCCCTACATTCAGTTGATACCGACATAAATATTAATGGGGAACACTGCAGAGCTGAGATGAGCACGGGCTGATCCAAGCAGGGCTGTCAGAATGTGATGAACTCAACATCCCTCAGCACAGCCCTTTTAATGGGAGCTCAATGAGGTGAGGGGTGGTTTTGTTGGGGGTATGGAGGCTTTCCCCACTTTGGGCTCTAATGTCAGCCCTGCTCAGGCTGCAGCAATGTCTTCAGCAGCTGGGAACGGGCACAGGGATGGAGAGGAGTGGGGACCCTTACCATGGAGTCTAAGGCAGACACTAAGCTGGTGATGATTTCATCTTTCTGGGGAAAAACCATATTCCACTGCTCAGGTCTGGAGCTGCCGAGGGTCACATCTACAGGCCTCCCTGCCAGTGCCATATTCACCTGAAAATAAGATAAAAAAATTGCAATGCTGTTACTGATAGGAGCAAAAAAGAATGATGAAATCCATCCCCCAAGAAAAAAAAAAAAAAAGAAATTGTCTTTTTAGCAAGCACTCAGCACACCATCAGTGCTGCTGGGTCCCTCCTGCATCACGGACAGCACCATGGCACCCGGCCCCAGCACAGACACCGAGCACACGAGTGGGCAGAAGCAAGAGGAAAAGCAGAAAACCAAAGGCGTGTGGAAGACACCCACGTACAAATTAGCTCAGCCCTGCCAGGAGCAGAACAGACAACCACGAGTGCTGCCAAGCTGTAAGCAAAGCCTGGCGCCGATGCCACGCATCCCAACAGCGCCAGTGGGGACTCATCCCTGGGCAGGTGCCACCCAGGTGGGACACCCCAAGCAGAGCTGTGCCATGTGGGAGAAGTGACACCAAGCAGCACTGGGTGACATATGTGTCCCCATGCTCCCCATCCCCATGGGCTCTCTTTATACTCAGGAGAGCAAGTAGCATGCAAAGGTGTCCTCAAGGCATGGCGTAAAATGCCTTCACTTTGGACAACACACAGGAGCTCAGTCTGGGGAGAAAGCAAAAGGGAATTGATCTTTTTAGGGTATTTCCCCTTTTTTTTTTTTTTTTAATTGTCCACTAAATCATCACCTCCTCGCCCAGGAGAAGCTTTGGGTTCCTGGGGGGTGGAGGTGAGGGGAGCAGAACCAACCCTAGAAGCTCCAAAATGGGGAAAAAATGTGGAAAATGGGACTGGCTTGAGCCACATCACAGCACCCATTCACACAGGTGGAGGGGATAGGCACCAAAATGCACTTCATCCTTCAATCCCAGCACTGATATCTACTAGCAGCTCTGAGCAGCAGTGTGATGTGGGGAAGGGGAGATGCACAGAACCCATACAACACAGCGCTGCCTGGCTTCCACCCTACAAATAAAAGGACAGCAAAGAAGATGGAACGATGGCCATCCAACCAGGCTCATGAATCAAGCGCTGAAGCTGCAAGCAGATAAAAGGGGACGGGGAATTTCTAATGAGATGAGATTAGAGGGAGCCGGGCAGGGCGAGCCGAGGAATATGAATGAAGCTGCGGGCACAGAATGAGATCTGCTGTGCAGACTCAAAGCAGGGCCACCCCACAGGGTGCCAATGGGACCCACACCCAGGAGGATTCTCACAGGGGTCGGGGCCGTGCGGGTGTGTTTGGGCACAGAGTGGTGAATGAGGCTGTGCCAGCACTTCTGCTGCGCCAACACTGACCCAGAAAAATCCTCTTCTGAGCAGCTGACATTTCTGAGCACGCTGCCTGCCCGAGCGGAGCTGACGGCTGAGTTTTCTCCCCAAGGATGATGCTGGCAATAGGATGGGGAGGGGGGCAGGACCCAAAGGTTCATCAGCTTGTAAAATGAAGCAGGGACACAAGCACGTCCTGCAGGCAGCCCACCCTGTGAGCATCGGGCAGTGCTGCAGAGCCGCCGCGGGATGCGATGCTGTGCGACGATGCCACACGCCAGGCTTGGGCCATCCATCACCTGGAGGCTCCCACTGCTCAGCACCCCCCTCCCCCCCCTCCACAAGCATTCATGGAAAACAGCCTTACTTTGATGATGTGCATCTTTGAGTGTCCTAATTGTTATTCCTTATTGCCACCGTTATACGTTTGTTGGCAGTGATGCAGAGAGCCCCAGAAGATGGGGCTGGGGCAGCCCTGCAGCGAGCACAACTGCAGCAGCCTCATCCCACAGCCTTCCAGGGACAGCAAGACATGACCCAAGTAATATGTCTGGGATTTCACGGAGGGGGGGTGAGGGGGGAAGAAATATTCCTACAAAGCTTTTAATCATTTACGGTCACGCATAGCAGTGACAGCAGATTTAGAAGGGAAGGGGGGGGGAATAAACGGGAGGAAAAAAACTTCATGGCGAGCGATAGGCTTATTCAAATCAAATTAAGATGTACAGCTTGAAGTTGTTTGTCTAATCAGAGGGAAACTAAGCTCGAGGGAAACTGGGGTAAACCATTCTTACACCACTTAGGGCTGGCTGCAGGTGGGACAGAGGCACAGTACACGCGAGCTGGCCAGAACCATGAGCAAGGGGCCGTGGTCCTGCAGGGATGGGGACGATGTCCAGGTGCTGCCATGGGGATGGGGACAATGCATCCCCACCCCAGCCCCGTCCTGTCCCTGTGCCATGGTCCCCAGCCTGTCCATGCTGTGCACCCCTCTCAGGAATAAACATCTGCCTGCTTTGTCACCATTTCCAAACTGCCAGGAGCAAACAGAGTAACAAAACAAGTGAAACAAAGCTGGAACAAACCACCCTCCCCCCCCCCCGAGGAAATTTCCAAGCAGAAAATGGTGTTGTTGGAACTTTCAAATTATAAACAGGTTCCGTTAGGGCAAAGCGAGGGGTACATCGAAAGTTCCACGGCAAGAAGAGGGAAAAAAATGCATAAAGCTCATTATTTGGGTAATGACCCACAATGAAGCCCTGTGCTGGGCAGAAGGGCTGCATGCACCAGGGTTAGCAATGCTATGGGACGGGAATGGCCACGTGCACATCAAAGAAACGGGTACGTACTAACGAGAGGGATTCATAGGGCATCCATCCCTCACGGGCTGGAGAGAGACAGCCTGGGGCAGGTGCTGGAGCTGTGCCGGGGGCAGGTCAGCCACACAGCATCAAAAGGACTTCTGATGATGGCATTTGGGCTCCTGAGTCACCCATGAAGTATCACCCAAAGGGCTGGCGGCAGAGGGACGCATGTGATGGGGACCCACAGGTAGCAATGAGACGGCGGTGATAGGGCTGTAATTGCCTTCTGCTCTGGGAAGGCGCCTTTAAAGGGGATTTCTAAAAATCACACCAGCCCTGGAGGACACGTAAGTCATTAGCCCACACTATCATTAAACGTGCTTTAAAATTCATCATGAGCTGTCCCGATAGGAGCCGAAGGGACAATGAATGTCACTGCCGAGGTGCCGCAGCACAGAGCCAGCATCCATCCTCCTGCACAGGGACAGTCCCCACATCCCCTGGCTCTGACACATCCCTGATGGGGATGCGGGCTCGGGACGAGAGCCACGGCAAGGCAGTAAGAAGGGGACGCTGACTGCAGGCGTTTTCCCCACCCCAATACATCTCGGGGGCTTTTGAGGTCAGCTTTTTGGTGGTTGGCTCGGAGCACCGTACGCTTGACTCACGTTGACTTGATGTGCAACTCATCATCACCGCAGTGCTGGGGGTGTCTGCCCAGCACGGGCAGCTTTCTCACACACTGCCAAGTGTTGGCTGTACCCCACCAAGGGGCTGACAAACTGCTCTGGACGTGCGGCTTGCAGGAGATAAATGAATGCTCCACATGCCCCGGCGGCCCCGTAACCCACTCAGACGTAATCCCCTACGCCTAATTCAGCACAGCCCTCCTGCCACAGATTGCTCAGCATCAATGCCAGCTCCAGCACATAACTGCGATAACAGGCGTTCATGAAATGGCCATAAATAACCTCAAATGTCAAAACACCTCCAAAAGCCCGAAAATCCCCAATCTTATCCTCATGCTGCAACGCAGCCCTCCTGGGGCTCTGGTATTTGGGATATCTGCGCTTCCCACACCAACCAAGGGCACATGTACATGCCTCAGCCCTACAACCATCCGCTGCCCCATAACCACTGCCCCATCACAAAGTCTCTCCTCGCACCCACAGATCTCCTTTTTCACTCCATCTGTTTGCACAAGTTGAAAAACGACAGCGTTTGAGGTCAGTCCTCTGGCACGGCTTGGGGTACCCCAACCATGTTCCATGCCAGCACCAGGGCTGGGAACAGGTCCCCCAAACTAAGCAAGTTTGTTGGGGTTTATTTAACCCCTTCCAGGGGGAGGAATGGCTCCAAACCATCAGACACCTCCTCCCTTGCTTTATTTTATCAATAAAAACCAGGGCACCTGCTGGAAAAGCTCCTCATGTACACGCCGGCACCAAACTAAAACATCCCCAGGCACCCATCGCAGCCACTGCCCCAACTAACTCACAGCACAGCTCCATCCCGCTCCGAACACAAACACAGAACAAACCAGATCTCTTGCAAACAGCCAGCTTCTGTGTCACCGTGGCAAGGCAGCACCTCTCACCCCGGCTCCGCCGCGCCCCTCCAGCATCCCCACACCACCCACCATGCTGCAACCTCTCGCCGGGCAGGCGCAGAAGCTCTGGCTTTGAGCAACAGCCTCTTCATCTATTAAAGAAAACGATAAACAAATAAACAAAAATGGGGGAAAAAACCACGGAGCGTGGCAGGGAAGGGATGCTGCGCCGGGAGGAGCGCTCGGGATGCGTGCTGCGGTGCTGCTGGGGCTCAGGTTGCGTTTCCCAGAAGCGAGTGGCCCATGGCTGCTAAAATTAGGTGAGGGCATGGGGAGCTCGCTCTGCTGCACCACTGCAGCTGCCGGCTGTGAATAGATCCCCGAAGGAGAGCAAGCCCTTGGTAGAAAGATGAGACAAGGCCGGGATGAGCCGTTGGGGCTGGGATTGGGGTGGCACACCAGTGCCGAAATGGGGCCGGTGGGCAGGAGGCGAGTGCTGGTAATGAGCATCACGGCCGTGGCACAGGGCTGAGTGACAGGGGGTCAAACCCTGACCCACGGACCTACATCTGTGTGTGCCCCGTGCCGCTTGGCAACCCGTGGGTTTTAAACCCAGGTGCAACACCACAAAGCACGGCTCCAGCCAAGCATGGAGCCAAGGGCGATGGGGAGCAGGGAGAGGACGGGATCCAGTTTCCAGAGTCTGCTTTCTTGGTATGTAAGCTAACACTCGTGTTATTTAAAGCTGGAGTTTTAGCAGCGTTCAGCTACTGTTTGCGTGATCAGGATAAAAAATCGCAATCCTAATTCCTGGCCCCCCGGTGCCTATGGCAACTGGTATCCGTCTCCTTGGAAACTAATCTCGTGGTATTTGAACAATGTACCAAGGGCCTTTAATCTCCCAAACACTGTAAATCTTTATTCTAGCCTGCTCTCCTCCTACCCCAAGAGCCAACATAAAAAGCCTGTTGTTTTCCGTGCACTTACAGAGATCCAAACTCAGATTTTATATCACACAGCCACACAGATTTCTTTTCCCCTTCCTTTTTTCCTCTAAATCAAAGAGGAATCCCACGTGCAGGTGGCAGCGATGCCTCATGCCCATGGATGCAGAAGCAAAACCCCAAACTGCAGTCCTTCACACAAGGTCCCGGCCACAATCTTTTGGGATGCTTCCCTACATCCCACACACTGGGAATGGAACGCAGATCCCGTACCCCCAGTGCACACAGGGATGTGCAGAACGAAGCCCTCCAGCTGTGCATCCCCATTGGGTTGGGTCAGTGCACCAGGGCAAGGTGTGTGCACTGGACACATCCTCAGTGCTGAGCCCATCCCAGCCCACGGCCATGCTCACAATGTGCTTGCTGCACTTCTCAGGTAATTATCTCTGCAAAAGGAGGGTCTGATAGAAGAGCCACTGTTTAATCTCATTACAGTTTAATTTTATCGCTGATATTTCAGCTCTCTGCTTATTGTTTCAGTAGCGAGTTTCCCCCCTGTTGCAGGACGTGCTGCTTGCCAGCCCCATGCCTGGCTCCATGCTGCATCAGTGAGCTCAATGAGAAATAAAAAAAAAATCAGCTTTCTGCAGGGATTAAAGGATGCTCAGAACCTGCAGTCACCAGCGACTCGCAGGACACGGAAAAGCAAATTTTGGGTCTGAGCACTGATACATGGGAGCACACTGCTCCTCTATCCTGCTAGCTCCTTCTTTACATTCACTGTTTAAAGGGAAGACCTAGAGAAGCTCCAATAGAATTGCTGCTGGCTCCCCAGCCCCGAAGTTGCGTTGAACTCACCCCAACTTGGTGTTACCAACCTCAGCATCACCACTGGCTCTCAGACACAAACAGCCCCGAGTCCTACAGCCACCATCCAGCCCACACGGGCAGCAAGATCAGCTGGGATGGGATGCCTTCCCCACGCCCCAGCATCCCCATGGCCAACAGAGCCAGACTGGGACATCCCCACCAGTGCCACTGATCCTGCAGAGATTCACTGGTGGCTATTAGGGCTCAGACACACAGCCCAGTTTTGTCACCGGGCGCCTGGTGGGAGCCATCCAGCCAGCAGCAAATGACTGGGGATGAGCAGACAGATGAACAGACACACACCCAGAGACAGCGATGACACCGCTCCCAAACCATCGGCGCCCAGGCGGAGCTGCTCCTCCTCCTCAGGCTATGAGGAAGCCTCGCAAGGAGCTGAGAGCCCTTCAGGGGCTGCCCGGGGCTGAAGGCGGCCCTGAGACACAGCCAGGGCCTCTCCCAGATGCTTCTGCAAGGAGTCACAGCCAGGACTAGGACTAGGTGACCCAGGTATTGCCACTAGCTCCTTCCTGGCCTCACAGCACAAGCACCAGCACTTCTGCATGCATCAAGCCATATAACCACCTCAGTTCCCACAAGGAGCCATCCCCATGTCATCCCTATCCATACAAACTCTCAGGATAGCAGTCCCAAACCCACTCCCTGCCCCACATTCCTCCCTCTGTAGGACATTTAACCCACTCATCCCACACACATCCCTTCTCATCCCATCCCCACCCTTCTCACCACTCCGGACTGCTCTCATGCTGGGATACCACTGACAGAGGGGTTCCTAACGCCAACACGAGCAGTGAGGGATTCCAAGAGAAAATCTGCAAGAACTGATGAATGGGGAATGTCATTCCTGCACTGTTGTGCATGGGCTGGTGGTTCTGAGCATCACCAAAGCCACCCCCGAGCCCCCGCAGCCTCAGTTGTGCTGGTAACACATGCAGCCTTGCTAACCTCCAGATTAATTCTAATTTCCATTGTGTTATGAAACACATTATCTGTTGAAACTAAGTCAACAGTTGTTTGCATTTACGTGTAAACACAGTGAATATTAGGAACAGGGCCAGCATTATATTTGCATACGAAATGCAGCCTGCACTGCCCTCTCTCCCTGGCTTTTTCCATCCCTGCAGTTAAAGACAGGGGATGTATGGAGATCACACAACCTAAGACCAGCCCAAGAAGAACACGCTGCTTTCCCCCTTCCTATTTTTATTTTTGTGCAGCAGGAAGAAAACATCCTTTAAAACTACATCATGCACAAACACGCACACTCCCCTTAATCTTGTACCCAAAACTAAACCGCTTCAAATTCTCACTGATGTGCATATCTTATCAGCCTGCTTTGCATACCGTATAAATATTTATTTGCTTTTAATCCTGCAAAAAGCAAACCTGCCTTGTGGCACATTTCCCTTCCATGCAGAACTGTGATGCTTTTAATCGGGTTTCCAGCACCCAGAAAAGTGCAAAGCGAAGCGGCCAAACGCCGTGTGAGGATGGGAAGGGATTGGTGCAGAGAGGGCAGCTCCAAGCACAGACCCTCACTGCACCCCCTGGTACCCACAGACCACAAAATTTATATGAACTGGAACAAAAATAGGAATATTTCCCCCATCCCGAGCATCCCTGCTTGCACACAGAGCTCTGAGCTCATGTGCATCAACAAAGGGCACCTCCAAGCTATTCTGGGGGGAAAATTCAGAGCAAAAGGGACAAGCTGCACACAGACATCCCCAACTGCACCTGCACAAGTCACTCTTGCCCTAACGCTGTCCATACCTGGATTCTCCCTGGCAGCAGATGGATGGCAAGCAGTGCCTTCGCCCGCATCCGTCCCTGCTCTGCGGAGATCAAAGCATTCAAATGGGGCTCTGCGCCGCCTGAGATTGGGAATTAATTTCTTAATCAGTTCCCCTTAAATGGGTGGAGAGCAATTAGGGAATTGGCGCGGCCGCCTCCGGAGTGGGACATTGGAGAGCCCTTGAGCCGCCATGAGCAGCAGAGCTGCTTTGTGATGGGAAGGCAAATATTGGAAGAGGTGCTGCCCCAGTTGGGCTCTCCATCGAAAGCCACACAAGGAGGAACTGGCAGTGATGCCGGTCCATTATAAAGCATCCAACTGAATGCAAGCTAGCTGCCCTGAGAAAGGTTTTCTCTGGAAGCCAGGCTGCTCAGAGGCTCTTGGTCATCCCTGCTGCTTCCAGGGCTCAGATCTAACCTATGGGCACAGAGCCCACCCGATCTCACACTTCTTATGAAGAAACTCCAATGCCCAAAAGAGCACCCAGGTAGAGACACGGCAGCCAAAGCACAGGGGAGCAGCCTTTCAATCCAAAAGAGAAGATCAAATAGGAGCTCAGCTCCTGGATTAGGATCCCAAAAGAGCTGCAGGATGCTCACCAAGCCGAGACAAAGCTCCTCTGAATGCCCAGTCAGAGGAAAAGCTGATGCTACCTGGTCCCAGACCTTCCCCCGGGCACCCTTGCAGACCCCCTCCAGGCATCTTTGGAGAACCCTCCATGCACCTCAGCAAACTAAAGGAACCAAAGGACACCCACAGGTCCTACCCAAGCCCTTGCCCCTGCCACATGCCCAGTCCCCACAGCAAGATCTTTGGGAGCTGTGTTAGGGAGCAGTCACCCCAAGGATTTCTCCCTCAGCCTCCCATCCAACACCACACTGCCCATAATACAAAACTCTGAGAAGAGTCAGCTCAGCTCTCCTTGTTCTCCTTCCAGCTCCTCAAAACACCAAGGGCAATAAAGAGAGATTGAAGCAGAAAGCAAAATCAATACTGAGAAGGAACGTTCTGGGCTTAAACGCCTTCTGTAACATCGCTGGCTAAAAGCAGGTTAATGCAAGGAAAAAGAAAATAAGAAAGAAATACCCGTCACAAACTGACAGTTTAAGAGTGTTTGCTGCAATGGAAGGAGCCATCAGCACCCGCATCCCAGCTTGATGTCATCATGCACCCATTCCCCTTTGGGGATGTGCAGCAAGGCAGCTATCACGGGAACACACAGAGACAGCCATCCATCCATCCATCCCAGATCTCTGACAGCAGTGATTTCCCTTCCTGCTCATCTGGTCCTGCATCACCCACACCTGCAAAGGGCTCATTCCAACTGCTGGCAGGCGCCTGCCCCAGCAACCCCAGCATCCTCTCAGCACCTGGCCCAGCACAGCCAGCCTGCGCCTTCTTTTCTAATTATTGGGTTTAAAAAATGAGAAAGGATGCCTACGTGCTCCCATGCATCAGCAGCAATGCGGTAAGATCCTGGCTGAGTTAAAAATAGTCCTTTGCCAGCAGCCGCCCACAGAAGCCCCTTTGCGTTTGCATTTCCATCCAATGGCTCCATTGCACTGGGAGGTCATCAAGCAGGAAAACACTCATTTTGCCCCCACCAACGAGGAACCTAAAAATGTACATATTCAAAAGAGCAGAAGCAATATCTCAGACACCAGTGCAGAAAGAAATCAGGAGTAAGCAACTCTGCCCATGGGAGGTGGCTCGGAACGAGATGATCTTTAATGTCCCCTCCAAGCTAAGCCAGTCAATGATTCTATGAGTAAGAAAACATAAGGGTGACGCGCCTGTAAAACCAGCAGTTTGCTTGCAAAGAGCATCTCAGGAGTGGGGTCCTGCAGGTAACATAGGGAAACTTTTGCAGGAGTCAGCTTTCATCACGGAGCAGTGGGTGCACACAGCCATGGATGGGGCTGTATTTATGCAGGTGTAATTCCCACGGAGATAAAGACCTCTGTTTTCAATAAGAGACAGCATCATACACAAATTACAATAGCAAACATCAGAAAACAAAGACATTTTCAAGAGAGCGCGTAATCCTCACAGCAGCAGCTTGGGAAAACCCCAACGGAGAGATGCGGGGAGCTCAACTATGGCCCAGGATAATCCCATCCCATCATAAAGGAAATACCTTTGGGCAGGTGGGAAAAAATTAACTGCACACAGCCCCTCACTCCAGCAAAGCAATGCTGGGTTCTGTACCCATCCCAGTGCCAGGGATGCACTGCACCACATGCAGCCATCTCACGGGGCTGCTGCTTACATTTGCTTCTCCTGAGCTTTGGTGGTAGTTTTTTTGTGGGTTTTTTTTTTTTTTTGGTGTGTGTGAAATAAAATAAATAAATGCAACCTGACACTAATCCTAATGGTTTTAATAAATGTTTAATGCCTTGCTAAAGGTCGCCCACTCTCACTGAGCATTTGTATTAATAGCGCATGGGCTGCTTGGCGTTAACCATGTTGTTTCGTGGGGGTTTGAGGCTGGGCATGCTGCAATACTGTAGGAAGAGGCACAGGACACATGGCATCCTGGCTGGCATGGAGCAGTGGCACAGAGCAGTCCCTAAAATGCCCCAGCATCCCGCAGTCAACCTAAATGACCCCCATGCAGGGCTCTCACACCATGCTCATCCCCCCTGGCCAAGCTTGACGTGGGGTATGGAGGTGTCTGCATTTTTTTGGTGAGTTATAAATCAGGGTGAAGTGCCCCTTTTGCAGGCTGGGTGTCTGTAATATCATCCAGGGGCTTTCTAGGCATTTGTCCCCAGAAAGGCGAGATGAAATTACAGCACTGAGATGCCCCGAAAGGGTGCAGAGCGATTTATTCTCGGCGATCTTCCTCTAATGACGCTAATTTATAACCTTGTCAGGAGGCTCCAGGCACCCATACGGCTCCCTGCCCCCCGCAGGATGCACAGCCCCAACCCCAACAGGAACCCGGATGTTTATTTAAGACCCAAAAACCCCAAAGGCCCTTTAAACCAGTTCCTGATATATTTCACCAACTGGGAGCGAGCCTCGCCTATGGAGGTTGCAGGAGGGCTTCTGGCACCTGTATGGACACCACCACAACCCAACAAGCTGCTCCCAACCCTGTGTGGACCATGTTCTTCCACTCCACTGGGCTGAATGATCCTGCATGGAAGGAAGGATGACACTTGGGGAAGCACAAAGCTGTATGGCCACCACCCCATGGACATGGTGGCATCTCAGGGGCATCCCTGCACACCAGGCTGTGAGTACCTCTGCTGCAGCCTCAGCCCTTCCACATTCCCTGCTGCACGAGCACATCTCCTTATAGAAAAACTGGAGAGTGGCTTGGGAAGGCAGTACTATCAGCTTGACCTGGTTTCTAAGGGACCTGCAGGTGACCCTCATGAAGGTCCCATCCAACAACCCCACTATGCTCCTATGGCTCCTGTGGCAACTGTAGAGCCATTCAACCAGCCCAGGCTGATGAGAAGGAAAGAAGCCATGAGGAAAAACCCCTTCCTCCATCCAATGTACCAACAACTGTCACTCCTGCCAGGAGGTACAAGATCCAGAGCGGACGATGTCTCTCCAGCCCCACCACCAAGAGCTTGCTGAGGAGCTGCTGCCATTCCTCTGGCACTAACGCCACCCGCAGCGGTGTTTCAGCAGATGGTGGGTTGTAACATGGTTATATTTGCCTAACGAGATGTTTTATCATATTCCTCAAACAATAAAGAGAAGAGACAGAAACCAACTCTTGGGCTTCAGCAACCCAGTTGTCAAGAAGAAAAAGACAGTCAGAGGAGGACCCACAGGAATAAAAATCATCACTCCAGAGGTCACGTTACAACAGGGATGTTTCCATGGGAAAAACCAGTGATGTGCATGCACCAAAAAAGACCTACAGTGCAGTACTTTAACGGCTAGGCTTCAAAATGCTAAGGAGCAGAGCTTGGCACAATGCAGACGTCCAGCCCGGGACTTGGCCAGGTAAATACTAATGCAATACCAATAATACAGATAATTCCCACATACAGGCTGCTCAGGGAGCTGGTGGAGTCACTGTCCCTGGAGGTGTTCAAGAAAAGGGCACGCACAGCACTGAGGGACAAGGTGGGGATGGGCTGGTGGTCAGACTACACGATCTCAGTGGTCTTTCCAACCTTAACGAGTCTATGAAGCATGTAAATCCTTCACACACACCACAGGTGCATGTTTGCTCTCCAGGAACATCACCTGTCCCCAGCTAAGAACACAACAACTGACAGCAAGCAGACCAGAACAGTGCAATAAACACTCCACAGCCATGTTACAAAGCTTCCTGCCCACAGGATTCTCACCTCTGTCACCTCCAGTGTGATTTATGCCCCACAACGTGTTCCAGGCTCACGCTGGATGCTGCTCTCACACACAGCATTCAGGTTGTCCCGTGTGGGGCCAGGAGCTGGGCTGCATCATCCCTTCCATTTCAGGATATTCTCTGATTCTACACAGCTCCCCAGAGGCTCTGAGCCTCCACATGGGTATTTTCTCCTTTTGATGTTGCAGATTTAGAGAAAATGAAGATGGAGGCACCTCGTAATTCAAGTGAAAGGTGGAGATTAGCTTAAAGGAAGAAAGTCCTGGTAAAGGATGATTAGATTGCTGCGAATTTGCAAAGGCAGAGCAATAGTCTTTGCTGGTCTCCTATTCGTTTAGTTGAAGTTAATTCTCTTCTTAAAACAGCCATAATAGCACTGAGCACAGACAAAGCCACAAAAGCCAGAAAATTCAAACAGAAGCTGTTTGTATATACAAATGTAAATCCCACCAAGGTACAATCTGCTCTTAAGAAGGTGATTCTTGCACTGAGTGCTTTTCTTAATAGCATTTCACCAACGGGGAAAGCTTTACTGATGCTGTAGGTAAGTCCCTTGGAAATCACCATCAAAGTATTTGAGAAGTGGCGACTGGCAGCAAATCTCAAGCTAAGACTGCTCTGGAAACATGAAACCATCAGTCTTCCCTCCCATATCACACAGGGATACAACAGAAAACCTCCCACAGCTCCTGGATGGGATTTTCTCACACAAGTGCCCCCTGTCCCCTCCACCAAGTCCCACCTAGCACCATGACGATGCTCAACGCCCCAGCACATGGATGGATGGATGAGGACCCAACGTAGGATCACGGCTCAGCAAGGCAGAGCTCCCACCCTCTCCAAACGCAACCACCTGGCATTATTCTCATGGGCTGGGAGCTCATTTGATCCGTGGGGTTGTGCTAAGAAGCAAGCACTAAGCCTTGCTCAAAACAAGAGTAAAACCCCAAGCCCACAGTCTATAAGCCCACTCGAATCATGGCCGCTGCACAACCTGGAGCCAGGCCATAGGCTCCAAACCTCTTTCTGAAGATGATGTTTCATGAGATTTAAATAAAACACACCAGAAAGTGAAAGGCAACACCTGGACATAGTGAGGTCTCTGGTCTGCAACAACCCACTGTCCCCCCAGCAGAAAGGACCTGCTTTCTGCTCTGCTGAGCATCCAGGTGGGCACCAAGGATACCCAGAGATCTCTCCCCACTGCTTTCAGCTGGGAGCTTCCCAATAAATGAACTAATAAATGAAAGCATTTTTATCTCCTGGATGGACACTTCCCTCCTGAGAAGGAGTTTCCAGTAGGTCATCTCATCCCTCTTCTCAAGGGGAAGGCAAACAGCCCCCACCACTCACTCCTTTGCCATGATGACCACCACACATCTCCCATTTACAACCCAGGCTCCAGCAGCAAAGGGAACAAACACATCCTCCAAGACGGGGCTCTACTGCCCAGCTCGGGGACCACTGGCACAGCCATGGGTGGCAGAAGACAAGCCCAGGCCCCCGACTGCCGTTCCTCTGCATTCCTACGCTGAGCGTGACCGCCTGGGTGCAGCCAACCAAATTCCCAGAGGAAGTACAGGGCATTGATAATTGCCTCAAAAAATCCCAGCTATTTCCTGTGGGAACAGCAGATGGGAATCCCCCATTAGCTCCAACAGCACGAGATCGCTCAAACCACTGTGACGGTCTGGATTTGGGGGGTTTGGGGTATTTTCTTCATTCCAGCAGAGCATTGCTCAGGGCTGATGCGACGCTGTTCACGCAGGTGTGGGTGCAGGGCAACCAGACACGTCCTTGAAGGGCCAGGACACAGAAAGAGCCTGTACAAGCCCTTCTGCAGCACACAAGGTCTTGTAAGTTGTTTCCCCATGCCAGGCTATCAGAGCAGCACGCAAGGGCAAGGCGTCCCTAGCACCAGGCTTGGAGGGCAAGTTGCTAAATACGTCCCCAAGCAGGTTCCTTCCCTTCTCTCCAGCTTCTCATTAGCAAACCTAAACGAGCCGGGGACATTCCTGCCTCTCCTCCCCTGCACGAGCAGCTGCAGCAGCACGGAAGCAGTGGCACAAACACGGGATTGCTTTGGGGAACAAAACCCAGACACACAGGCAGGATGTGCGGCGGTGGTCAGATCCTCCTTAACCAGCTCAGTTCATCTCATGGTTTTCTCCCCAAAGCCAATCAACAGGCTGCAGGGTCAGGAAAGCACACAAGCATTCCCAGTGTCCGTGTTCCATACGGTGGTTCCTAAAGGCCAGCAAAAGCACGGGGAAGCATACAGCCCTGCAGCAGCATCTCCAAGAAGACGCAAATAACCCGCTGCAGGAGGGACAGCGCAATAGGGCAGTGCGTCCCTATGGGCACACATCTCCTTTAGTCACCCTTACCGATGTCCCCATAGCATCCAGGTGACAGCTGCAGGGGAGAAGGGAGAAGCAGCGGGGAGCTCTGAGTGATGCCGGCGCAGGGTGGCACACACGGCCACGCCAGGGCTCGGAGCTTTGCCACGGGACTCGGAAGAAGCACCGAGCGGCTCCAACACCGCAGCAGGCGGAGAGCTCAGGCTGCTTCAATTCTAAGAATCGAGCGCTGCGGCGATTTTCACAAAAGTAGAAAATTCCCAGGCTCGGATGGGTCCCAGCAGCGGGAATCCGACCGAACTGCCCCTTCTCCCACCGCAGCCCCTCCGCCGGGCACACACGGAGCGGCAGCCCCGACAACGCCATCCCTGCCCGCCCGGAGCTCACAGCGAACGCAACCCCGCAACCCCACCGCTCCGTGCGACGATGCCCGGCCGCGGTTACCTGCAACGAGCCGCCGGCTGCGGGGCTCAAAGCGTGACGCAGTAATGGGATCGCTCCGCTTTACAGCTTATCCCGGCCAACCCCACGCGCTGGAAGGACAAGGGCACCGGGCGCTCCCCGGGGAGGAACTTTCTCCCCATCTCGCCCAGCACCGGAGATCCCCACGTCTCCAATGCCGTCTCCTACATCTGTCCGCAGGTGCGGTATTGATACCGGGTCGGCTCCGGTAAGGTCCCCAATACCGTCCCCACGTTTGTCGTTAGCTCCGCTCCCCGATCCCGTCCCGGGGTCCGGTCTCCGATCTCGCGTTCCCCAGCCGTGCCCCAGCAGCAGCACACATCCACGTTCCGTCCGCAGCCCCACGCCGCGCTCCCGACTCCACCGCCGCTACAGGAGATCCCGGCACTCCCCGCTCCCCCCCCGCAACGCGGCCGAGCCCGGATCCCCCCGAGCCGCTCTGCTCCCCCCTCCCCCATTGTCCCCACGCCCCCCCCCCGCCGCAGCCGCCCCCCGGTGCCGCGGGAGGGGCCGAAACTTTCGCTCACCGCAGGGCGGCCCCGGCGGAGCGCGGCGCTGCCTCCCCGGCGGCTGTGCGCGGGAGCGGCGGGGGCGGGCGGCGGGGCCGGGCCGGGGCAGGACAGGGCCGGGCCGGGCCGGGCCACACCGCCTCCCGCCGCCGCCGCCGCCGCCGCCGCCGCCACCTCCTCCACCTCCTCCCCGCGCGGGCGGCGGGCGGGGCCGGTGCTGCCCGCCGGGCCGGGCCGAGGCCGAGGCCGGGCCGGGGCGGGCAGGGCGCCCTGCTCGGGAGCGGAGAGCTCTTTGTTCTGTAATCCCAGTAAGAGTGCCAGCCATTCGCCCCGCCGCTAATCCCAGCCCCGCTCAACAACAACATCCATTGGCTGCCATTTACATACAGGATTAACCAGCCCGCAGCCCGGCCGGGGGAGGGAGCCGAGCCGTACCGAGCCGTGCCGAGCCCATCCGCGGGGCCGAGGGCGGCGGGGACCCCGAGCAGCGCCCCGCAGCGCGGAGCGAACGGCGGCAGCCGTGCCGTCCCAGGGCGCCTATCGCCACCTGTTGGTGCCGGGGAGCGGCCCCTGGGCGGGAGGATTGGCACGGCTTTGGCTTTGGCTTTGGCTTTGGCTTTGGCTTTGGCTTTGGCTTTGGCTTTGGGTGAACATCTCCCCCGTCCCCCCCGCCATCTCCCTCTTTGAGGTGTGTGTTATGCGGTTCGCTGGATTTTCTTTTTGGATGAGTGATGAGTGCTGCGAGGTTGAATGGAGGAGAAAAGCCTTTGGCAAGCGTTTGGTTTTGAGTTTCTGAGCGAGCTGAAATGGGGCTCGGCCCCAACGCTCCTCCCGTAGCATCAGACCTGGCACAAAACATCCCAAATCCCAACAGGGATGAAGGAGGAGGGATGTTCTCACACAAGTGCCCCCTGTGCCCCCCATCAAGTCCCAGCTAGCACCATGACGATGCTCAACACCCCAGCACATGGATGGATGGATGAGGACCCAACGTAGGATCACGGCTCAGCAAGGCAGAGCTCCCACCCTCTCCAAACACAACCACCTGGCATTATTCTCATGGGCTGGGAGCTCGTTTGATCCGTGGGGTTGTGCTAAGAAGCAAGCACTAAACCAGCAGCCTTGCCCAAAACAAGAGTAAAACCCCAAGCCCACAATCTACAAGCCCACTCGAATCGTGGCCACTGCGCAACCTGGAGTCCCCTGCAGAGGTGAGGTGGTAACAGTGATGGGACGGGATGTGATGGCCTCCAGTTGCACCAGGAGAGGTTCAGGTTGGATGTTAGGAAGCATTTCTTCCCCAGAAGAGCGGTGCTGCGGTGGCACAGCTGCCCGTGGGGGTGGTGGGCTCACGCCATCCCCAGAGCTGTTCAAAAACCATGGAGATGTGGCACTGAGGGACGTGGTCAGAGGTTTGGTTGGACTCGGTGATCTTAGTGGTCTTTTCCAACCTTCTTGATTCTATGAAATCCCAACCGAATCCCATTGAGGACAGGGGTGGATCCTTATGGTGCACAGTTCTGTGCAGTGAGGGCCCAGGTGAGCGCCGGGAGCATCTGCTGTCCCTCAGCCTCACATCACCCACACACTGAGTGAAACAACCAGCTCGCCTTTCTGAATAATTAAATGGAAGATGTTAGAGGAAAGAAATCAGGGCATCATTTGGCTAATTATCTTCAAGCCAGAGCGACAGAAAAAAAAAAAAAAAGCACACAAAAATTAATTTAATTGGGTCAAACAATAGCGTTGCCATGAAGCAGCTGCACGGGGCTCCTGTAGTGCCTCACTGGGACCTCTGCTCTGTGTCACTGCTTGGGAAACCTTGTGTCAGGGGAACACAGGGGGAAATGGGCTTTGTGGACCCATGTGAGCCCATGGACATTGTCTGTGTCATCCCCATGTCATCCCCGTGCTGCAACCTGGCCGTGCCCTATGCAATAGGCAGAGGTTTGGGGAGCATTGCAGAGGGAGAGTCCCAAACCATCCTGAAAAACAGGAAGAGAAGGCTGGGAACGCAGCATGGGCAGGGCTGGGAGCTCACCTGTGGGTGCCAGGGGAAGGGGGGGCACCTGGAGCTGCCCCAGATGTTCTCCTGGTGCAGCATCCACGTGTCCTACAGGGACATCCACCCACAGGGCTGGAAGGCAAAGCTTTGCACATTCTGCTGCAGTTTTAACATCTGCAGAAGTCTCCGACGAAAAGCAAAACCGCCTCAATGGGATGAAAGCGTGTGGGCAAAACATCTTATCTGGGGCTGAAACAATGTGCGTAACAAAAACACCCAGCGAGGAGAACACGCTCGGAGAGGGATGTTTTAATCTGATCTCACTGCAGAAATAAAGCCCTTCCTTGTCACAGCGCTGTCAAAAGAAAAGGCGACAGAGCCAGAAAACAATTATATCTGCATAAAGAGATATATGCTGTTGGTTTTTTTTTTTTTTTTTTTTTTTTTTATAATTTGTTAATTAGTGACTGCTGGGCATCAGAAGGATCCTTGTTTTCTCTGATATGCTGATTTCTTCCTTCTCTCGGTGGAATTGGAGAGCACGCACACACACAAAAAAGACACTTCTTTAGAACGGGAAATAGAGAAAAAGTTTCAGAAGGGTCAGAAGAAATGTAATAGGATGAACGAGTCTGAGTTCTCCTTCCCTAAAGGGGCACTGTGTTGGTGTATTTCGGGTGAGGACTACCCAGGCACAACAAAATGGTTTCTGAATTATAGATCAAGAGCGCTGCCAGTGGGCGCCTCGGGTGGGGAGTGCAGATGTGGGATGCGGGAGGGACAGAGAGCAAAACCCAGGGCAGGGAAAGCAGGGAAGATTTCCTCAGCAACATCTCCGCTCTATTGAGCAACTCTGGCAAGAACACTGCACCACCAGAGCTGGTATCCATTGGTTCCAAACACATCCGTAGAAAGATCAAAAAAATCAGTCCCTCCGTTCCCTGCCTGCTGGGGCAGCGAGGAAGGCTTGCATGGAATATTTACAATCTCTATCTGCCTTTAACATATCTATCTGTGCTGCCAGCTGTCTGCATTTTTGTGTGGCTCTTTGAACGCCGTGCTGCAAAAATAGTTTGCTCCGGAGCAACAGATAAAATGGTTTTCCAGTTGTCTCGCCTTCGCTCTTGAATTATTTCCATGCTAATGAGAACCCTGCAGAGGCACTCCCAGACAGCATCCTGAGGAGCTGAGCAGTGACATTGCCACTTCCCAATCCAGCATCCATCCTTAATCCAAGAAGCAGAAAGGAATGGCAGGCAGAAAGCAGGGGAGCCAGGATTGTGCCAGGAGGCACAGGGAGGGATGCTGATGCCTTGAGGGGCTCCAGCAACCCAACCACCCTCTTGGCTCCAAGGTCCACATTTCAGCATCCAGATGGGGCTGGGATGGTCTCAGTGGTGGGATCACCCACGTGGGAACAAGGTTAGGATGCTACTCATGCATTTTTAATAAAACGCTATTATGGGTTACAGCTGGAACCTCCTCCCAGCCCATAAGACCTCAGTGTGGCTCTGCAGCATAGCTTTGGGTCCAGCTCCATCCATTGGGCTGCTCCTCACCCTACCCAACCTGCTTTCAGCCCCTAATGGCACCTCCCCAGCTTGCTGCCCAGCAAAGTCAATCTCTCCATAGGACCTACATCCTTACAGACCTCTCCCGTACTGGGAACAACCCCAAAGACCCCAAACCATTGCTGCCAGTGCCCCATTAATGCTCTGCCCCATGAAGTCCCAGTAGTGGTCAGGGCACCCACCCACTCGTGGCCTTCCAGCCCCAATGCCAAGGGCAGGAGGGATTGGCATTCCCAGTGGATCTGTGCAGCTCAAAAGTAAACTTAACGATGTTATCCACCAATCTGATAATTAATACCCTGGATGCTTTTTATTGGAACAAGCGAGGGCCAGGACGTGCAGGGGATTTTAATGAGGGGCTTTGATGGAGAGGTACGAGCCTGGAAGAGGACTTGGGGGTCAACAGCAGTGATTTGGGGGCTGAGATCAGCCCCAGGTGCCTCCTACCCCACACGGAGTGCCCTTGGGCTGCTCCCAGCCTCATTGCCACCTTGCCAGCAGCCAGGCACCCACTTGCCCTCTCTGCTTGGAGCTGAGCACTGCATCCCATGGGCTCTTTTAGATAACATGCTTCCGAGATGCTTAAATATTAGAGAGGAAGCACTTTCCCAGGCTCTCCCATGTAGGACCCACTGCCCTCCAGCACCCCAATGGCAATGGGGACACAGGCACCCAATTTTCTCAAAAATGCCTATAACTGTAGTTGATCCCACTGCTATTTTTAATACAGATGCTTTATTGAGATTCAAATGAATGTTTCAAATCCTCTCTCCTTTGCATAATTCTTTTTAATTAACACTTCAAAAGGTTTGAACACAAGATCTGTGCTATTTCCCTAACGATGTTGCCCCAATCTCCTTTTCCCCAAAGCTCCCTTGCCACGGTTCTGAGGGCAAAAGCTGGGGACAGAACTATCCCCAAGGCAGTAGGTGATGGTGTCAGGCTCAGGTTCTGCAGGAACATCAGCTGAAGGGGTGAATCACCGCTAATCCATCAGCACAGCAGCCTGGGTTTGGCATAGAGCCGGTGATGGCTGAAGTAACTGGGTTTAGGGTCACTGCTCTGCCACCCTCCACCCCAGTATCAGCTGCTGTCATACAGCAGTACCTCCACAAGGGAGTAAAACACCCCAAAAATGTAAGAGCTTCTCAACAGCCTTCCTGAGTGTTGGGAATAACCCACAGCCCTAAGGATAGATCATGGGCACGGGATGAAAGAAAGGAGGTCCCCGTACCCATAGGTCCCCACTCATTGGGATGAGCCCTTCTTCACCCAGAAGATAAATGCAGTGCAGCAAAAACAGCAGTGAATTTTTGGGTTTCAATTCCTGCAAGCGCAGAAGTGATTAGACACAACAAAATTGTATAATTAGGATTTAATAAGAGACCGTCCCAGACATGCAAAAGAAATAGGTTAGACAGTGGCCTTTGTTCAGCTACAAAAGACATTAATTTGCAAATACTCTCAATATTCTTTTTTTTTTGTTGTTGTTATTTAGACTGATTTTTTGAAAGCCTCTGATAAAACAAGAAATCTGGACTAAGCATTCCAACTGCATTTCCAAGTGCAGGAATCCAGCTTTGATGTTCCCCTTGATAACATCTTTTTAGAGCCTTGACTGCATCAAATTAAATTCTGATTACTCTGATAGCGCAACACAGCTTCCAAATGTATTCAGGTGACTTTTTGTTCTAGAAGGAAATAAGCTATTTTGACAAGGATGCTTGTTAGACAAGAGAGAGGTGGGGAAGATATACCCTTGTGATGGAAAAAAAGTTTGTTTCTGGTACCATTCAGCACTGAGACAGCAGGCAGATGCAGAATTGCACTTTGGATGGTCCATGGGTGCCCTTCTTACATCCATCCCCGTCTCAAGGAGACAACTCATAGGGACATACCCCATGGCTGCATCCACGTAGAGAAGTCCTCTCCATGCATCCCCACATAGGGGTCACCGACTCCCCTTCTTTTCCCTTTCCACCCCAGAGCTGAACCCACATCACCACCCCATCCCGCTGTGCGCTCGCGGTGCTCCGCTCCTTGGCTCCACGGGAAGAGGAAAATAAAGTGCAAATATTATTGTTGGCAGAGATTACCAGCTCCCCCACTGTGATTTAGGCATCTTTAAACTTCATGTTTTATTAATCTTTGCTGAACGATTAATGGCACTGAAATGTTGTGTCTGCAAACAAAGGCGCACGCTGCGGTGTTATCTCTGGGAGATAGCAAGGGTTTGGGCACCTGATTGCAGCTGATGAACTGCACAGCAGAGCTACAAGAGAGCAAAGCCCTGAGCAGGGCCTGGTGCCCTGAGCAGAGCTGAAAGCAGCAGCCCATAAAGGCAAAATGCATGGTAAACATGCCCAGGTTTGGGGTGCCATCTTGACGGAGGCACCCAGATGGACACCCAGAGAGGGAAAAGGCTTTGGCTCCACCCCCATCATCCTGTAAATGATTTTATAGAATCACTGAAGGATTCGTGTTGGCCATCCAGCCCAACCTCCCCGCAATGAGCAGGCTGACCTTGAAACCTCACCCATCTCCGAGGTTGGGGCATCCACTGCAATGACCACCCCAACATCAATCTCCGGGCAACCTGTTCCAGGCTCACGACCCTTTTTCTTATATTCAGTCTGAATCTGCCCCCTTTTAGTTTGAAACCATCTCCCCTTGTCTGTTCACAGCAGACCCCACTAAAGAACCTGCTCCCTTCTTTCTTGCAGCCTTCCCTTCAGATACTGAAAGGCTGCTATCAGCTCTCCCCACCTCCTTCTCTTCTCAGTGACAGAGGCAATGAGCACATCACAGGGGTCAACATCCTAGAATTGTTCTCCTTCCAAGAACTGGGAGCCAGCAAAGCCAACAGTTGCTGGATGCTATCGGTCCCTGAGCAAGAAGCAAGCAGCGTGGTGACCAAGGGACCCTGCAGCCCAAATCCAACTCTTAAGGGAGACCCCAAAACTCCATGCCCAGAGTAAGGACAGTGGGAAGAAACAAAGCCTCAGGGGCCCTGGGCTGCTGGGGAGGGACAGCAGCACCGGGGCCCAACATCAGCCACAGATTTTATTGTTTAGTAATGAGCTCACCAACAGCAGCAAGCCAGGAGGGGGGGGGTTGTACATGGATACAGATGGGGAGGAGTTACACAGACTGAGATTTGTACAGCTTTTGTACAGAAGAAATAAAATGAATCAAATAACAAAATAGACATTAGCAGTCAAACCTTTTTTTTTTTTTTGTCTTTTTTTATATATCATACTAACAAAATCTGATAGCCAAAAAATGACTAATCTACAAAATTGTCATACATACTGTACGAGTAAAAGGTTATCATCCATTTATACATCTAGCAACATCTTTATTCTGGTAACTTACATGAGGCCTATAGGATCTTAGTGTATTAATCATTCCCTACAAGGTAGTGCTGAGCTGCTAAAGCTGCAGAACAACGGAGTACTGGAATTTCTGTTAAGACTTCTACAGTGTCATTTGCATTTTTTGTCATAACAAAACCCTCATGCATCTCTACTGCAAGGCAGAGGGGGGAGGCAACGGCACAGAGCCTCAGCACCCATCCCTCAGCTCGGGTACTGCAGGAGGGATAAAGCTGAACTCACCCAACGCCGATTTACCCATTCTTCCCTTTGGTCGAGAGGGTTAGAGAGAAGGAATCACCAAACAGAGACGTGGTGTACCTGACAATGTCTCAGCCTTCAGCAGAAGCCCATCACTCAGCAGGGTGGGACGCAGCCCCCGCACCGCCCTCGGGGCTGGAGTTGGAGTAAAGGCACAAACAGGGCTGGTCCCTGGCCACCAACAAGGGATGGGTGCGTCCGTGCTGCGATGCCCTTGGACATCTCCCCCAAAGAACGAAGCCAGTAAGACCGAATATTGTGAAATACTTTATACACCACCACATATAGGCAAAAATAGCAATTAAACTTACAAATAAATAGAGGGGCTGGGGAACGTCCTCCTTGCCCTTTCCCAGCGTGTCCCTGGTTTGGAGTCTGCCTGCCCCTGGGAGTCCCAGCAGAGGTCTTACCTCAGCCCCAGCCACCTTTTAGTGATGAGGTGGAACCCAGATGTGTGACAGCACGTCCTGTGCCCAGCGAGCAGCTCCCACAGACCTGCACACGAGGACCAAGTTACACCCTGCTGCCCATGACAGCATGGCCAGGAGAGCCCCCACCTCCTGGTTTGGCTGCATGGAGCAGCACAGCTACATACAGCCAGGGAAGACCAGCAGCATTCACTTTAGGCCATCTCTGCCCCACCTGCCGCTGCCTTGGAGAAGCTGCAGCAGCAATGAATTAATGGAACATGCTCCCCATAAACACTCCTGGGGATCCTGCCCTGCACACAGCATGAGTTCAAAGAGTTCAAAGAGGGAAGAGGAAAACTCAAACTCACCTATAGAAGAAGTCACTAAAAAACCCATCAGGGGAAATATAAGTAACAAAAGAATGGAGCTCGCCCACCTGCATCAGGAGCTGCTGCAGGGACTTCAGGAGAACTTTGGGGAATACCAACCCTGAATTCTCAGGAACAGCACTGAGGTGTTGGCTGCTGCAAGCTGGAACAAGGAATGCTGTCCCTGGGATTTTCCTGAGCAACAGAATACACCAACCAGGATTTTGGTCCCCTGGAAAGTCCCAGTGCTAGGCAGGTTGGTGGCAATCTTCCAGGTGGTAAGAACTGACTAAACACTTCCACCAGGCAGGGTGGGATCCGACCAGCATCATTTCCAGCCAATGGATCCCACACCCTTCCTTAAGCCAGACGTATCTGTGGTTGCTGACTTGTTGCACTCCCTGAAGTCACCTCTTTCTCCTCTCCTGCTCCCTTTGAACAGAAGAACTCATCAACCCTGCAACCAGTGAGCAAGGTCCAGCATTACATCAATCTGGCAACACGCTAACAAAAATTGCACAATTTCATAGGAAATGAAGGCAAAAAGTTGACATGCAGTGACATTCATCTGCCCATAGCCTGGCTCAGATCTCTCCCACTGCCCTTTTCTGTCTTGTCCTCTTTCACAGGAGCCCCATCGTACCAGGAGAACTTCTGAGAACTGGAGGATTCAGGCAACCAAGGGAAGCCTGGTAAGAGACTGCTGTTATTTCTCCTGTTTTCACTGTAGCACCCAACAGTGAATGTGAACTGGACTTTCATGGGGTGCTGCCTCACAGCTTTAAGAACACATTCTCCCCTTACTGCACGCATCCTGATGTCCCTGGGAGCTCTGGCGCAAAGATGGAGAGAGGAGCAAAGCTTCCAACAGAAGGAACAATCAACCAAGCAAACTTGTGCTTCCTTTGCCTGCCAGCACCACAGCCACAGCAGAAGGACACAGCAGCACCCACCTGCTGCTCGGAGCACTCAGGATTCCAGATGGAAGTTTGGGTGCTTGCCTGAGCCTACATTGCTGTGCACAGACATGAGAGCCTTGTGGGCTCTCGCCTTGGATTCCTTCTGCTCCAATTGCTCGTGTTTGTGTCACACACAGGATTTCTGTAGCCATCAAATGCAGACAGCCCCTACTGCATGAGTGCTCCCAGCAGTGAGCTGCTGTCTGGGTCTGGTCTCTGAAGCCCCCCCCCATACAGATGCAATGGATCAGAAGAGCAGCCCTGCCTGGTGCTCCGCAGGGACACACCACCACTCCTTCCCCAAACTGCAGCGGGTGAGAAACAAAATAAATAACCCCTCTGAAATCAGACCATCTCACATGACACGCTATGATACAAGAACCAGGTGAAGCCTCCTTGCTGCAGAACCAGATGTCTTCTACAAGGCAGGGAAGGAAACACACACATCCCATCTCCCTCAGCTACACGTCGCAGTGAGCCACCAGCCCAGCAGGTTGCACTGTGCAGGTCTTTGGGGTGAGTGGGAGGGAAGGGACAGACTACGTGGGCAGCGTGCAGCCTCAGGACATGCTTCAGTGTTCAACACCAAAAGCAAATCCCTTTGCAGCTCCCGTGGGGCTGCTGGGACTCACTGACACCTCAGCTACCATAGGGTGCAGCCATCACTCAGACTGCTGGTAGGACAAGGGCTGCTCAAGCAACACAAATTCCACAGTCCAAACCAACACAGGTAAGAAACCAAACCCAGAGAGATCTTCCTGCTCCCTCCTGGAACAACAGCTATCTTGGAAAACTGGGCTCCAGGATTGTCCCGATTACATCCGTTAGTACACTATAAACATTGTCCTTCTTTAAAGTGAAAATACTGTGTCTAGTCTTTTGGAGGTGCTAAAGCCAGATGTGGTATTGTTTTTCCTGACTGTGCACAGGAGCTGATACCGGCATGAAATGATCATCTTCCCCTCTTCTCTATCAGAGCTTCTCCTGGAAGAAGAGAGACTTAATTAGCAAAAATGAGGGCAAGCATTGAGGTCTTTTGACAGAAAGGGAAACTGAGCTGCAGAGTGGGATGGCGGGACTGGGAATCCAGGCTTTCTGTGTCCTGACCCACTGCACTGCCCAGCAAGCCATAGTGCTGCTTCCTCAGGCTGCCCTGAGAGGCAGCTGAAGTCTGAGGCTTCAGACCTTATCCTGCATCATGAACAGCAGGAGAGAGCACGATGGTACGGCCCAGGAACGTCACTTTGTGAAGAGGATGGCAGATATGAGACTGAGCAGGTCCTGGCTCATCCTGCCAGAAGTCATACAGGCAACCGACCCAGGAGACAGAGGACAAACTCCCAGCTGCTTCCCCCCCGAGCAAGTGCCTGCTGCTGGAGGGAGGCACACCAAGGAGCGTCCTCCTGGTTTCCTCTGACTTCCAGAGATTGTAATGGTACAGTGTTCTCTCCACACGTGGGAAGCACTGGTGCAACTTGCTGTGTTGGCAGAGCTGTCCCCATCCAAATTCTGTCCCCATCCAAATTCTGTCCCCATCCAAATTCTGTCCCCAGCAAAGCAGGCAAGAAAGCACAGTCACCACTTTAAACAACATTCCGCTCGTAACTTACCTCTTGCTTGTGGGATTTATCCTGCTGGTGAATCCCATTAGCAGATCCAGAATTTCCAACAGGCTGCAATAGAGAACAGACAGTGCTTACTGAAGAGGGACACTGGTGCTTGCCTGCAAGGACTGAGGTAGGTTTGCCTTCTCCCTTGGCAGCCCAACAACACTCAGTGGCCACTCCACACAAGGACAGAGGAAAGCAAAAACATCACATCGGTTTTGGCAAGAAACTTCCTGATCCCTGCATCCTGGCCCAGTCCCCACATTAGGGATTACATCCTTCCCAGCTATAAAACATCCCCTGAGCTCCTGCGTGGACACAGAGCAATTCTTCACTTCTGACCCTTAAATCCTGGTAAACAAACTGCGAGCCAAGGGCAGCTTTAGCTGCAGACAGCTCAGCACAAGGAACATCACCACAGCAAAAAGGACATCGCCATTCCCCGTTTCCCATCCCTGGGGACAAGCCTGGCAGCCAGGACAGGCTGTTCTATCTTTAGAAAACCCAAGAACTTTAAACATTTATAATGTTACTTCAGCAGGGGTAATACGGAGCCCTTCAGCTTCCAAATGACAGTACAACCCGCACAAACAAGAGGAGAAAGCTGCAGCCTGAAGTCACAGCATGCCACACATCAGTTGTTTGGGTCTCAGTAATCAGATTCACTGTTGTCGGTGGATTGCTGGTGACAGCAAAACCAGAAGTTATGGGGAGATGAGACAAGACTGCCAGGCTTAAATGCATCACTTAGGAACCCCTACTGAATGTTCTTCTTGAGTCCTGCCTGGATGGATGGAGGAATAAAGCTGCTGCTGCACCCATGGCCAAAGCAGTGCAGGTGTCGTGCATGCCAGCATCTCCTACCTGTCTGAAGAACACCCATCTGCACACGGAGCAGCTGGGGTGCCAGGAATCAGGTTGGAAATTTGATCTCAGTGCATGCTCACAGTAATGAATACAAAGTGGTGTAATTCACTTGAAATTAAATAGGCTCCCAGAGCAATCACCACATATATTCCGAGGAAAGGTCTCAGTGCCAAATCCTTGTCATTTCCTGCAAAGCTGGGAGATCAGGGTCTCCCAAGACAGAAAGACCCTCTTCCTCTATTATAGGACGAGTACTTTGCAGCTGCACAGCGAGGCAGCAATTACAAGAAAACGAGACAAAGACACACGATGCCATTATGCTCCCCCAGCTCCTGAGTCTCCTTGCCTAATAGCAAGGCCAGCCATGCACATCAAGGGCTGCAGAGCGCAGGGGCTGACTAAGCCTGCAAAGGGAGAGCAGCAGCAGCTTGTGGTAATTAGAGATTTCCTCCTCAAGCACACTGTGAAGGCTCTGCAGACAAAGGGAGAGCGATGCCAAGCCAGATCCCTGGGCAGCAGCTGCTGTCAGAGAGGAGACAGGAGGTCAGAAGGCACTGCAGAATGGGCTACAGCGGAAACGTGGCTCCTCGAGAAGCATTACCGATTCCAGAAGTATTGCACCTGGAGCTCTTTAGGCCAGCTATGTCCTCAGGCTCAGCCCAAAATCCCTGTTAACAGCTCCCCTCTATAGGCAAAAGGACAAGCAGACATCATGCTGAAACCTGAGAGCTTTGATCCAGACTTCCTCGTAACTTGGGCACTTCATAAACCTGACATCAATGGAAGTGTGAAGCCCAATGCCCTCCATAATCCTCTCCCCGTCTCTCGGTACTGCAGTTTGTAGTTGAAGGAATAATGCTATCCTGTCGTATCTCAAGGATTACCTTGGCATGAAGGTATCACAGTAATGCCAAAGATAGATTAGCTGACCTCATGAAGTCCGTTCCAATTCACTTTAAGGTTATTTTCTACAGCTGGGGAAGAAATAATCACCATCTGCACCACCTCTGGAGCCAGGAAGGTGGAAAGGAGGATTTCCTGATCTCAGGGGACTTAGCATTAAAGCAAACTTTCCCCACCCCTCCCATAACTTACAACAGCCAAGGCTGTCATGATGCATTTTCATTTAACACGCAGCAATTAACGGCAAGAGCAGAAATCACTCTGGAGGTCTTGACAGTATTATGGCATGTCCTGGACTGCCACAAATTTTTCATCACCACAGCTATCTTGTCTGGTACCAGCAGACAGCACTGCAGGATAGAAGGAAATGTCAGCACCAGCTTGATGCTCAGCTGAGACAGCACTGCTGTCAGGACTGCACTTTTAACCTTGCATCCCCCTGCCTGCCTCCATGCAATGCAAAGGGCCCTTTGGAGCATCTGCAAACTGTACAAAGGCAGTGAGAGAATAAGACACAGCACCCCCAAATCACCTAGCACAACATATCTACACTTGCATTGGGTAAAACTCTGCTCCTTGTCCTTGTCCACCAGCTTGTGTACTTCTGTGTCCATCTTAACATGAACTGCCACTTAATACTGCAGAAAAAAAAAAGACATTTTTAAGCTCAGAACTTAAGTGAGCAAGTATCAGAGAAGCACCTGAGCCATCACCTGATAGCAGATGAGAAAATACAACTGGAGTGAAAGAGGACACGAGTCCATCTTTAAGGTCCCTCCCAACCCAAGCCGTTCTCCTACCCTACAAAGCTAAAAGCTTGGTGCAAGGGGCAGGTCACTGCACTGGAGGAATCAGTCAGGACTTAAACACCTCAGGTAGGCGGTGGAAAAAGCCAAACGTGAAGAGCTTATTTATTTGCAGCCCTCATTTTCACAAGGAAAGATGCAAGACAACAACAGAAGCAGTTCTGCCTTCTGAGAAGAAACACAGGTATACTAGAATGAATTGGGAAGAGAAGAGAGCAACTTGAGTGGGAACGCTGTGGTACTTAGGATCAGGTAAGGATACTTAGATCAGGTAAGGATCAGGTACTCCTGCCTCCAGGAGTTCATAGCAGAAATGAAAAATGTTTTCCCAGAGTCGCTTCTGAAGTTTGTGCTTAAGGAGAGCAAGAAAAGCTCTCTCAAAGAGCAGAGATGGCAGAAAGGCTCAACTTTCACACTGTAAAAATGATTCTAAAGGACATTATAAATTAGTTAAGAATTATCCCACTAACAGCTCGTGTTTTATTTTGTTTTTAAATCCAAGAGCAAGAAATATTTCTCTTCCTGAAAGCAAGAAGAACTCACACGAAATCTTCATTGGGACAGATGAGTGACCTGGGCAACAGACATCTGTGTGCCCTACCTGTGTTTTCTCCGAGGAAAGCCTCATGGCTTCCATGAGCTTCTCCATCTGGTGGCCCTGCTCCAGGGCGTTGCGCAGCACATCCTCGGTGCTGACCAGGCGGTGCTGCAGCCGGATCACCTCCGACTCCGACGAGGGGTCAATCAGGGAGAACCGCCTCTGGTCCGTCACTGACTTCTCCTTGTCCTTGTGTAACAGAGTGGAAACAGGGATGTTTGGCATTAGAACCAATCGCTGTGGAAACTTAAAGAGTACAAATCTGCAGTAACTCAATAGAACCGTGTTTTGGTTTCAACAGTAGATGGGGTCAGAGCACAGCTGTATGGTGTCAAACACAACCAGCACAGCTCCAATCTGTTCCCAACAGTGCAAATGCTGTTCACATTTCAACCACTGGAGGACACTGAAGTACATAGGAATTAGAGAACATTGTTTTACACATCTTCTGATCTAGGAAAAAGCAGTGAGGGGAACTGATGTCCCTTCGGTTTCTTCCCAACAGTGTTAGCCCTAGTGAGCCATGGATCTAAGATCTGTGGGAACAGGGAAGCAGTGGGGCAGGATGGATGCATGTGTCATTGCTTAACAAGGTGCTGCTACACCAGGCACAGTCAGGGAAGCTCCCATCAGATGCTCAATAGCAAATGGATTAGATAATCTTAGCGGTCTTTTCCAACCTTAACGATTTTACGAACACAATCATCGTGGTTTGAAGCAGACGCGGTGGGCGTGAGCCCCACAGCACAGCACAGAGCCTTCCAGCCTCGTATCCAAGGCCAGGAGGGGCTCTGAGGCTCTCACCAGCACAACCAGCTTCTCTCGCAGCCCTTTGATGTCATCTTTGAGCTTCTGTTCCTTCAGCCGCCACTCGGCCTTGTGCACCTCCCGGCTCAGGTCACGCTCAGGCCCAGGTGAGTGCCGGTTTGCCTCCAGCAGCAGTGCTCTCAGCTCATTCAGGCTCCTGGAAGCAGCAGCAACAAGAGGTGAGGACATTCCAGCTGGGGTTAATGGTGGTTACAGCACTCTGAGCACACACACACACACACGGTCCTGCACACTGACCTTTCCTTCTTGAGGAGCTCCTGGCTGATCAGGACCAGCTGCCCCGATGCATCGTGTGTTTTCCTGGTCAAGGCTTCCAGCTCCCCTTCTAGCCTCTTCTTTTCTTTTAACACCGAATCTGCCTTCTTTTCCGCAGTTTTGCATTTGTTTTCCAAAGCTAGGAGGAGCAGAAGATACAAGGGAGAAGAAAAGTTGCTTACTCCTTTACTTCTACTTTCAACTTTCCCAGTTCTCAGTCTTAAAACCACAGGGCTGGTAAGCTCTAGATCTGGCCCCGCTTAAGGGAAGATTTCAGGAACATCACACCAAGCTCCATTTGTTTCTCCATTTCTTCCAGTGAGCCCAAACCCTTCCTTGCTCATGTAAATGCCTTCTGCAGAAAAGAAGGCTCTGGGAAGACCTCATTGCAGCCTTCCAGTACTTGAAGGGAGCTTACAAAGCAGGAGGGGGACTGACTTTTTTACGTAGTGTGAGACAGGAAAATGGGGAATGGCTTTAAAATAAAAGAGGGAAGATTTAGGTTACGTGTTAGGAATAAATGTTTTACTCAGAGAGCTGCAAGGTGCTGGTACGGGTTGCCCAGAGAAATTGTGGGTCCCTCATCCCTGGAGCCATTGAAGGCCAGGTTGGATAGGGCTTGCAACTAGCCCATGCAGGGGGTTGGAAGCAGATGATCTCTGCAGCCACCTCCAACCTAATCCATTCTATGATTCTATCATGTGTTCTCTTGGACTAGAACTCTCAAATTTTTACCAGCAACACCCACTAACAGACAGTGCCATGTTTTACACCTGTCTTTGAGCACCTGGGCTCTTATTCAACAGCAAGATGAAGGATGAGCAGAGAAGCACCTTGTTCCCACCTGCACTGGATTAGGGAAACTTACCACTTACTTGGGCCCTTAGGGCTTCAGTCTGGGACACCAGCGATGACACCTCTTTGTCTCTTTTACTCAGTTTGTCTTGAAGGTCTTCAGTAAGATGAAAAGAAAAGACAAGGATTAGAAGCCTAGAAAAACTTCTGTGCAAATCAGGAAGGTGTTGAGTCTAGGGTCAAGGTTCAGAGTGCCATCAATGGGATGTGATGGGCACCAGAGGCAACTCCACATCAGCAGAGAAGCAGCAGCAGAGGGGTAACACACATTCTTCACCCTGCATCTCATCACCACTCAGCACTAGGAGGCATGAGGAGGCAGGTTACACAGATAGGAAGCCAATGATACAGGTTTAAGAAAGCAAAATTGAGCAAAAATAAAGGGTAATGAAACTCTGAGCAATATCTAAGTTCCTGGAAAAGTCCCTGTGATCTCCTTTTAGATTGCTGCATCCTCAGAAGGGCTTTAGAAAGGGATTTGCAGAAAACAGGTGAATAATTGAGAAAAAGATATAACTATAAATCAAGTGCCATTTGAAAATGGAAGAGACAAGTTAGCTCTTTGTCATCTGGCAAGGCTTTTCTGCTAAAAAGAAACCAATAAACCCTAAGAAAGAACGAGGAAACCTGAGTTTTGTAGGAATGAATAAGGGAAGGGGTGATCAGAAAAGATCTCACGTGTCTCAGATCAGCCCCAAATTCTCCACAAAGGACCAAACTCAAGGCACACACAACAGGACATCCTTTTCAAGAGGAAGCGAGAGCCCAGAGTCTGTCTGGTCATTCAGGTGCAATCGTGCAGCTCTGTCGTTACTGGGATTGGGAGTCACAGCTCACCCTTTTGGTCAGGGAGGCTAAAAGCAATTCAGCTTCCAAGCTACATCATCTAAACTTCCCGAGTGGATAAATTCTGGGCTTTATTCAAAAGATGGATATGATTTATAGTAAGCTTAATAAAAATATCTACCATGAGCAGTGCACTTATAGAAGCACAGCATGCTCAGTGACCATGTTTTACCTCTGTAACATAAGGATGGGACGGAGCGAGCCCATTTCTCCATATCTGTCCCCAGCCTGCACCACTTACACGATGAGTGCATAACAAAAACTGAAAACCTCCACCTCTACTACTACTCTAATTTGCTCATTAGAGAGGGCAGAGAGCAAATGCTATCTAGAAAAAAAAGAAAAAAAGAAAAAAAAAGAAAAACATGACTTCTCAAGCTCCTTTCGTGTAGCTGTGCCTGCAAGAGCAGAACAGCAGAGGAAGGGACAGCACATGAGTTGCTGGAATGTTTCATGACATACCTTCCATGGTCTGCTTCATCCTTATCTTCTCTTCTGAAATATCATTAGTATCAATCATCTGAAATAAAGTTAGAATATGAGATATAAAACGGCCCTTAACTCAAAGACTCAAAGCAAAACCAACAACCACAAAGCCCCATCCAAGCATCAGAAGTTGGACTGGCACCCAACTCTGGATGCTTTACAGTCTTCCAAGAGGAAAACAGACTTTTGTGGAGTTGCTTCTCTACTTGGGTACTACTGGAGGTCTCCTGATCCAGCACCCCTCCATAAAGCACACCCTTTAGGATGTCTGTTCATGTGTTCTCATCAACACTTCAAGACTGCCCCTGTTCAGAAAAATGTACAAAGATCTCCATCTCATCTGTAACCTCATGAGACTTAGACAATGGCAAACACTTCCACTGGGTGCAAATACACTTATTAAAGATGACAACTTGGAGTAACACAGCTCTACCCCACATGGGAATGGCACAGGCATAGTTCCATAGGATTGCCAAGAGAAACAATGTGCCTGAAGCATTAATGATTACAATTAAGTAAAACAATTACAGTGCAGACCTCAGGAAGAGCACAGACTGTCAGTCTTCTCGAGACATGACAGTCTCAAATAAAAGCCAGACAAATGGCATCAAACTGTGCCCAGCCTACACATGGACAACATCCACAGCAGTATTAACACTGAGCACCTGCTGCATGGTACCCAACAGAAGCATGGGCTCTCATCCAGATGGAAATCCTCTCACATGCATCTCTTCTCACTTTTTCCTTTTTTTTTTTTTTACCCACAAAATCCTATAGTTTATCTCTCCAGACTCAGTGCAAAAGGCCAGGAGATTCCAAGGGAATCCTAAACACCCTGGAGAGAGGGTGGCCATTGTACAATCCCCTAACAAGGGAAAATCCATCCTATCCCAGGAGACTTCACCTCTGCCTCATCCAGGGTAATTTCTCCCCTAAAACACCACTGAGCTGCACACAGTTGCCTAACACCCACTTCTCAGATTTCAGGCTTCATCTCAAGGCAGATTCAGGTAAGCTACAGCATGAAATTTCATTACCTGTCCAATTTGGCACCATGCAACTACCAGCCTTTGACTTCTACCTGCTTACTAACAAACGAGTAAATATTAAAAATGTTTTCCATTGCAGAGGCTACAGTTCAGCATTTGAAGCCTCCTCCCATCCAGCAGCCTTGGGTGGGACTTTAGGACACAATGTTCAGACTGAGCAACGGCTGCAGCCACCACTGCTGAAAGCCCCAGGGTCAGCCCCAGCAGCTCATGCACACTGCAGGACCCAGCTTGAACAGAAGCAGGAGCACACCTGAAGGGGAAACACGTTGCCTGATGTATTTCTGGCACAGAAAACTATTTAACTGCTCTGTTCTCACTTGGAGACATAGGAAAGAAGGCACGTTCACAGTCATGAGACATTTGTTTGCTCAAAATATTTGGATAGCTAATACTACAGTCACATTAAATTAGCTAAGATGTTTTAAGATAGAATTTATTCTATGACACTCAAAGGCTTTCATCAATGCATTTCTTCCCAAGTTTTCCTGATTTTAATCGACACACACTTAAAAATAATTACTTCAAGACTCCCTGGTTCTAATCCAATACCAATAAAATCCCCCAGAGCCCTCTCACTTGTTTAAATGGCTCTGGAACAAACCTCAAGTTTCTTTTACATTCATTCTTGTTTAAATCTTGGCTATAATATACGATGCACTGTAATTACAACTCGCTTTTCCCAGAGCCACAGCTGTACTTATTGTTCATGACCATCTTTACTAGAGGAAACATGTTGAGCAACCCTTGCAGGACCATTAATGCTGCAGATCCCTCCTCAGCCTTTTTTCCTTGTCTTCAGTGGAGGATGTCCTTCTGCAGGCATGAAGCTCCGACTTGGCCAACGCTAATTCATTGGCTTTACTTTGTTGCCTAGTGGTACAAATGATTTTAGTGGGGTTGTTCATGCTGGCAAATTAAACACAGACATTATATCCACTTCATTGGCACCTCAGTCTGGAACAGACTACATCTCTGGTAATAGATTTCAAATGAATGTTCTCAAAATGTGCACATTTCATGGCTTATTTTCCTTTTCCTCATCCCCACGTGGACAAGCTCAAGTTGCCAAAGCCAAACACAAACAGAGGTCCTGCTCTAGGGCCACGGGTGGCAACCTCCCTGCTTTACTCCAGTGAAAAGCCTGTGAGTGAGTTATATACTTCACAATACCACTGCTTTTCTCCTAGCCTTCCTGGGGGAGGCTCAGGATTCTCATTCAATCAGGCATTTTATTTCCCTGGCCTGATGCCACTATGAACCCTGCTAGCAGCTCTCCCACTACAACCCAAATAAATTACAGCATTTCATAACATCTCCCAAATATGCCATGAGGCCAGGCTTTCCACCCAGCACACCAGCTCAACCCTGCTGAGGCTCTCAAACCACACTCCATGTTCTCCCTTAGCACACGCAGTGCTTCCTTCATCCTATCCTCCACCTTCCCCTGAAGGACCTTGCTCCTGAAGCCTGTTGCAGCTCCTCAGAGAACAACAGATGCACAGCAGAAATGATGCTTTTTCAGCTAAGGGCACTGCTTTCTCAGAATGAACACCTCTCCCTGCCAAACCACGACAGTCCTGTCTGCTATCACAGCACTAACACAGCTTTGAACCCAAATGCGGCCCACCTGCATTTGACTCTTACTTTCTATACCACCGTAATGGCTTTCAAGGATGGAAAATCCCCAGAATGCAGTTGCAGCACAGAAAAAGCATCATCAACAGAAAGTAAAACCACAGAAACCTCAGCAAACTGCAAAAGACAGCAGCTGAGTGCTACTCCTATGAAGAATTATTAACAGTGATAACAACTAAGCAAAGCGACCCAGAAGCCATACATTTGCATGCTGAGAAGGATGTAAGGCTTCCATGGACTGCAGCTTGTTCTCTAAGACAAGCACTTTTTCCTGCAATCTGTGGATCTCCTGTTTGCTCTGGGCTTCTGTTTTCTGTAGCGTTTCATAGTCCAACATCTTCTTCTCAGCTAAAGAAATCTGCTCTTTCAAGAAAGCTATTGCTTGTGTCTGATCTTTGTATTCGCTGTGAAGTTTCTCCAGTTCATGCACCCTCAGCTCAGCATCCCGACACTTGTCCTTCACGTCTTGGAGCTCCAGAAGGTGCTGATTGCTTTTGGTTTCCAGTTGCATTTTCCAGTTGCTGTTACTTTTTTCCACTTCATCCACAGCCTCCTGCAGCTTCAGCTTGAGGCTCTCTTTCTCCTTTATGTGAACAGCCGTCTCGATGTCATGCTTTGCCTTCAAGTTCTCCAGCTCAAGCTGGTGTTCCATCTTGATGCTCTCCACCACCGCCTTCAGCTCCACAATCTCCTTGTGCTGGGTGTCAGAGCCTGTATTCAATGTGGCTTTGAGGTCCTCCAGAGACTTCTGGTGGTCAGAAGCTAACGTGTCCAGCTTGGACTTCCAATTGTCCATCAGCCCCATGTTCTCATTGGTGGCCTGCTGAACCTTATGCTTCAAGTCAACAATTTCTTGCGAATACTTCTCATTGACGGCTTTCAGCTTCTCCATTTCCTGCTGGTACTTCTTTAACGTCTTCTCATACTTCTCCTTCAGCTGGCTGCTCTCCTTCTGGTGCTCCTTGTTGGCAGAAAGCAGCTGATCCCGCAGACGAAGTGCCTCAGACTGCAAGCCAAGGCTGTGCTCGGGGGTCTCTGCCTGATGTGAGCTCCGCAAGCACTGCCGCAGCTCATCCACCTCGCTGCGCCGCAGGCTCAGCTCCTCCTCCAGCTGCAGGATCCGGGACTGCTCCGCCACCGTGGTTAGCTGCAATGTGACAGAGAAGAGAAAGTCAGCACCCGCTGCCCATCGCTGCACCCATCCCTTTAGGAAACTGGCTTTGGTGGAAATAGATCCGAAGTACATTAGTCAAAATTCAAATAAAAGGGGAAGGACACCCAGCACCCTCCAACCTGAGCACAGTTTTGCACCAGGGTAATTATCACCGATAACTGACAGCTACATCTTTGGGCCAATTACAGTTTGCTTTTCTAATAGGAGCCACTTATTTTCAAGACAGAAATACATACCTTTGACAAAACCCTTTAAGTTTGCTAGAGAGCAGCACCAGCAGTTAATGAAAAAATAATGTCCTGAAAGGCCATTATATTTCCAGACCAGGCACCTTGCCAGATGATGCACAGAGGAAATGTGACTGCACATGCAGGAAGACCGCAAGCATTGAAACCAGCATTAAGCAAAATGTTTCCATTCTTGCTCAGCAAACCTTGGCCTACAGACCCCACCTCTGCTTGTCATTTGCTTACCCTGGTGTAAAAAGGAAAAGGGATTTTATGCGTGAGTACTTGTTAGAGTTTGTCAGGAAAGTAAAAAATAAGGTAGAAGGCAAGAGGATGCAGGACAACAAATCTAATGATGGTTAACAGGGAGCATAAGGCCTATGGATCGGTGCCATACAACATGAACACAACCTAACAGGGCAGAAATGCCTGCTGGTCACGGGGAGTTGGGTGTGCTCTGGCGATGGATGTAGAAGAGGAGATATGACCAGCTAAAATATTAGAAAAAAAGCAGAAGAAACAAGGAAACCAACTGAATCTTCCAGTGTCAAAACAACTCCACTTCATTCACCATACCCCCCACAACCGCCAGCCCAGGAGGACTGGACAGTTTTGCTTTTGGTTGGGCAAAGGGACACTCCAACCATTTAGAAACCTTTTGGAAAACCTTACAGTTGTGTTTTCAACTCTAACAAACCCACTGCTGAGAAGCAGGCTCATCACAGTGAGCTGGCCATTCCCATACCACCCAACAGCATGAGAAAGATCTTTCCACATCTGGCAGCTGTCAGGTTGGATATTAGGAAGAACTTCTCCTCAGAAGGAGTGGTTAGGCATTGGAACATGTTGCTGGGAGGTGGTGGAGTCACCATCCCTGGAGTGTCTTAGGAAAGGGACATGGGTTAGAGGCAGTGTTGGTGCTAGGTGGACATTTGGACGAGATGATCTTAGAGGTCTTTCCCAACTTTAACAATTCTATGATTCTTTCAGGATTGGGTGCAGGTTCACATGGGCAGTGCGTACATACGTTGCTGCACAAGGATTGGAGCTGTCCCATTTGGTCTCACCACTGCTCCTTCATTTCGAACCACAGCTCCTACGGCTGGAGCGGGGACAAAGGGAATGCTGATTGCAATGTTATCTCCTATTACAGCCTCTGGGCAGCATGAATTGTGCAGGGTTGCAGGTATTATTCGAGCATGTTAACTGAATGATGAGTTGTGAAGAGCTCATGGTCAAATGGTGGCATGGGGCAGAGAAGCAAGCTCAATCTGGGAAACAAGTCCTCCCCGCAAGAAGCCAAGCTAGAAATCAGACAGTGCTACCATTTCCAGGAAGGGAAAGAGCAAAGAAAAACCAAACCAAATAAAAATCAGGGATGCCTACATTCAAGCCAAAACCAATCAACCGCATAAACCAAAATGAAACCCAAAGCGGTATCACGAGCATCAATGTGGGGGCAAGCGCTGTTCTGCAGGCAGGGTAAGTGGGAGTGGATTACCCTGGTGTCCTCTAATTCTCTGAGGAGTTTCTCAGCCTGTGCCTTCTCAAACAGCAGGCTCTGCTCGAGCTCCCGTATTCGGGCATGCTCCAACTGCGTCTGAGTCTGGTCACACAGGGGGGAAAGGAAGAGTAGAGATGGGGAAAGGGAGGGGAGAGAGAGGGAGAGAGAGGGAAAGAGAAGGCTGCAACATCATCTCTGGCATACAGGATAAGGAAAGGTAGTTCACAACAGGAGGAGAATAAAGATCCAAACAAGCAGGAAAAATCCAACCAAACAGAAAATGGTCACTGTGGGATTTTACATGGTACTCATAGCAGCTATTCACAACAAAATGCAATCCAAGGGGAAAACAGCCCTCTGCATTAGGAGTAGGTAATTCCTAAAAAGCAGAACTCTGACTGCTGCAGACCACCAGTACAAGATCCTTGCATCACAAAACGATCTTGCAGTGATTCTCCCACATCTCTCCTCACAAGGTTGATCAGATTTACAGTAGGACTACTAAAAAATAAAAATCTCAAACTGTGCACCATGCACGCTGCAGTTCTGGGTTCCAAAGCAAGAAGTGATGATACACAAAGAGGTCTCTTGCTCTTCAGGTTGACTGAAAAGGAAGTTGGAAGTTCCCATCCTTTTTTGCTCTGGAGACACCTTGAACCCTGCACTAGGTGGAAAAAACACAACAGGAGGTCATACTGTGCTCAGCATCTGCTAAAACCAAACCACACTGCACTGAGCATAAATCAAAGAAACATAGATACTGGGCTGTAATACAAATCAGGGCTTAATTTTGAATAGGGCTGCTGTGAGTTTCAAAGCAATTTCAAAAACCTAAGACTAGTAGCCTTGTACAAAAGACAGCTTGAGAAAAATAGCACAGATAAGTAAGCTAAGCACAAGAAGCTGTCATAACCTGACCAAATCCAAGAGCACTGACTTCATACAGTGCTTTCCCTTTAAGCAGAAGCACCATATAGAGGTCCTTGGTGGCAAACTTCTGGACTCTGCAACCATCACTGTCACATCACATTAAGTTTCCCATAAACGAAAGAGGGGATACAAGGGAAAAGTGGATGCAAACTTTACCTCTTGCATGCTTCAGCTTACAAAAACATTTTCCTTTGGAATAAACTGGACCTACCATAAAAGGAACTTGTTCTGAACCAGATAGATTTATATATAGATATAAATCTATTTATAACCTGTTTTCTGACCTTCATTTTCAATAGAACTATTTGCTTTCTGCTCTTTCTATTGGAACTGTTTTTATGATTTGTGTGTTTGTTTGTTTTTGCAAATGTTTGATTGGTTGTCCACAAATGAAGTTGATACTTGTAAAAATCCATGTTTCTCTTGTCTTGAAACATACCATTTTACATACACTGTGAAGATCTCAGCTACCAGTTATATTCAGATTACTCCATATCATACATGGTCTGTTGGAGCCCAGGAGGAGGAAAAAAGGTGTAGTCTCAAAAACACAAACATTATCAAACTTCTCGGTTCACATCACTGCAATGCACTGAAGTTGCTTGAACACATCCTAATTCAAGAAAATTCAAGCCTTGGTACTCTAACTTTGTGGCTTCTCCCATTCTCCACACAGCTCAAAGATCCCCACCTTCAGATGGAGCTCCAGGTTGGAATTCATTCACAGGGATGGTTGTTCCATTAACACTAATGAACTTTCATTAGTTTACTCTTGCTCAAAATACCCACATACCCCTCAGTAATGTAAACTTTTGGAACTGCCCTCACTACTGGTAAGTCATTTAGCCCACAGATGCTGACCCATCACAGAACTCATCTCTGAATCTCCACAAAGGACATTCTCAGGATTCCTGAGGTCAGCACTCAAATTTCCAGCTAAGCTACCTCAGTACCACCTGATATTCCTTCTCAGCATCCATCAAACCCACTGTTTTCCAAGTCTTGAAAATCAATATGAAAATAGAGGAGAAAAAAAAAAAAAAAAACAGGGAAGAAAGTTGGACCGACTTTCTACAGCCCTTAAACACAGCTTCATTTAAGATTTGCATGAAGTTCTGCTTTATTACTTAATTTTATGCCATTTGATTTGCCTAGTCCCCAAGAGTCAGCCTCAAATCAAAGTTTTCCTTTGAGGAAGGGCAGAACTGCATTTCAGACTTAATTCCCATTATTAGTCTCAGAACTTCCAGTGGTGTGTGAAGTGCCATGCAGATTCCAGGCAAGAAGCACAAGATAAAACCTCTCCAAGGAAATATTTTTCTGTAACAGGAGTTTTCCACTATAAAAAGCTTTTCTGCCAAGTTTGTTTGTTTTCCCTGCCATCGCCTTCCATCTTCCAAAGCACTACAGCATCAGCAGTGCCAACCAGGATCAAAAGAGGACTTAAATCATGATCACATTTCAAGGCTAAACACAGAAATCCTCCCACTTTATCGAATGTCTAAATATTGGATCCATAGCTCCAAATGCTGAAAAACTCCAAGTTTATAATGTGTCAAGGATGGAACTGTCCAAAAAAAAACAAAAACCCTGGAGCCAAAAACCACAGAGAAAAGGAGAATCACTTCTGAGCATCACACCTGGTGCTCATCCCAAAGGGATCAATGGATCAATGACCCTTCTCTAAAGCACTGGGGGAAAGCAATCAGCTCAGCTCAGTATCAAACCCGTTTCATTCCCCACTCACTAAGGCAGGAACTGCACTTTGCTGTCCTTTGGCGAAGGACTGCATCAGGGCACTGCAGATTTACACCATCAAACATTATTCTAATATCTTTTGGATAAATAGAAGTTTATACCAAGACAGTCACATGCATAGCAACATACTCCATCACCTGGTTTTCACATTTTCCTGGCCCTCTGTTAATAGAATTGAAGTAGGTCCTTTGATTTTCCTGGCTGTTATCAATCTAGCACCATAGCTAAAGATGAGGAAAGCCCTACAAGTAACACTCGCAGAGCAGAGCCTCACTTTCACAGAAACATTTCCTTCTCCTTCTTTGCACATACTCAGGACAAGCTCCTAATACCACTTCCAGTTTATTAATTGCAACAAATTTTAACACAACTTGACAACTCATGGGAAATTCTAAAGCCAGGCTGGCTGGACACGAGCAATTCTAGGCAGCTCCTACTGTTACCAGTGATGGGGCAACATACCAAAGATCAATCGCCACAGTTTTTGTAGCATATCCACAACCATCAGTAAAGAGAATGCATTGCTCAGAGTCAGGTAGGAATTACTACACACACAGCTCCCAGTTTGGCCCCCACATCCCAGTGAGGGCAGTGGGAATTACCTCCAAATCCCCCTTGGTAATGGATTCTTCTTCCACACGGAACTGCAAGTCCTCCACTTTCCTGTGGGAGGAAGAAGAGACAAAGAGCAATCAGTAACACCCAGATTAGCACCCTACAAGCAGCCGTTGCACATGGGCCATCCTTGTGCAATAAAAAGATGAGAAAAGAAGGAACTTTACATTAAAAATGCAGAGGTTGCATCAATCTGCCATGCATAAACACACATAAACTGGAAGTGCCTGGGACTCTTTTGCAAAGTCTGAACATAAAATCTCATAATAATACACAGTA
This sequence comes from Meleagris gallopavo, assembly GCF_905368555.1. NCBI lineage: Eukaryota > Metazoa > Chordata > Aves > Galliformes > Phasianidae > Meleagris > Meleagris gallopavo. The sequence goes on from NC_139424.1 coordinate 2,759,015, forward strand.
ATTCAATCTTCTGCTGAATTCAGTCTTCTTTGTTCTCTTTACTGATTTAAAAAAAATAGCAGTAATGAAGATGTTACGCTGGCAGCCAGATGTAAGGGCTCTGATTCAGTTACAGAGACAAAAATAGCTGTGAGAGTACATATCTAACTTCATAAACAAGCTTCCTTGTCTAAACCTCCCCTAATTAGAGGAGGCATCTGTTGATATTTAGGAAATAGCTCAGCTGTCGTGGGGTAAAGGGCCTCCTGGAGCTGGGAAAATGAGCTGCCTGCCCAGAGAGCATGAATGAACAACTCCTCTCCAGGAGGAGCACCGTCCCACTGAAACCAGCACCATTTCCAGCTTTCTCAGTTAACACACAGAAATGCCTTCGTTCCCACTGGAGGGCTCAGTTATACGTATGGAGCAATTGGCCTCCAAGAATGACAAACAGATCTTTCCTCTCATCCAGAAAGGAAATGCATGCATCATCACACGGGGCCCCTGGGACGAGGGGAATCGCACTGTATTCCAGTTTGACTTCCATTTCTCAGAACGTCCACAAATTACCACATCACAAAGAGATATATATGCTGCTTCTCCCCGTTCAGTATCTTCAGTATCAGGAACCAAAAAAGAATGAAGATGGTTGGAAGCCTTCAATAGCTTCATAGCCCAGCAGGAGACCAAGGCTGTTTGGCCATCAGCCAGCAGTGGCAGAGAATTGTTGCCCACAACGTACAGTTAGGGCAATATCTGCCATTGTCACACGCTCTTGGACATGCAAGCAGCCTGAAAATTGTAACTGGGGTCCCCATCAGGAACAGAAGTGCTTTTTGTCCAAAAAACTACCTGTATTTGGCAGGAATATGGGTCCAACCACACAACAGGCAGACTGTAGTAGCCAAGACAGGGGAGCACAGCACATGTAAAATACAAGGAGACATCCCAGGATGTCTCTCCAGTCACTTTCTTGTCCTTACATCCAGCCAATGCCATTCACAACTAAGAGCTTCATCTCCTCTATGGTTTCAACTCTCCCACACCCATTCACTCCTATTTTTACCTCTTCTCCTCTTCCAGTTGGTTCAGCAGTTCAATCTTCTCCTTCTGCATCCCATCCACCAGTGCTCGTGCTCGCTGGAGATTCCCCTCTGCCTCTGTGACATACTGCAGCAACAAAAAGAGCCCGACTCACAAAAGCTGGCAACATTTGAGGTACAGAGCTGTTTAAAGAAAGGATCAGAACAAGGGAACAGAAGGTTCTGATGATCTATTTCAGAGGCTGCTATTGTAAGAAGGTAGATTTGCCAAAAAGTCCAGGACATGAGCATCAAAAAAACCTGCTCAATCTCCCCAAGCTGTAAATCTGATCCATGTTTCAGTGCTTTTCAGATTGGAACCCTTTGGAGAATCCAGCTCTGATTAGATTTAAGCACTTGTAGCCCAAACAGTTTTGAAAATCTGGTCCAAAGTCACCAGATCCAGTTCTGCCCTCATCACTGAGCAGGAGATTCATTTTAGGCTTCCATTAATTCATCACTGATAACTACCAGAAAATATCGTTCCAGAAGGAAGACGTCAGCTTGCAGTTGATTTACCATTTCCTCCCATGGTTCTGGCAGGCAGGTGTAGCCCACCACAAAGAGAGTCAGTGCAACCCATCCCTGCTCCCTGCAGCTGAGCAGGGTTTATAGACAGCAGCAAGGAACTCAGGGCAAGAACAGTTTATTAGAGGGCCATGCACTGATGAACAGCATAAACATGCAACTCTTTTCTTTGTACATTCAGGTGGATAAAATACCATCTACATATATTCTTGAACAAAAATCAAAATGCTAGCACGATCACCCTGCTTTCCTTACAGTTGCTTAATATGATCAAATCATCCCCTCTGGATAAGCAGGGACTTACACCAACTGAGCTGATGTTCTCAGCAGCATCTGATAGTATCAAAGAACGCTGCAGTGCAACCACAGCCAAGGCCAGAGCAGGTGGCTCAGGGCACTGTGCTTGCTTCCCACTGCATTTTAGCACCCAGATCTATTGAGCCACCAAACTACCTTCTGTCCTTGGTTTGGCATAGCCCTGTTCGTGCTCCTCCCTTGGAAAAGAGAGAGCGTGTTCCAAAGGCAGGAATGGAGAAAGCCTGCTGTATGGGAAGCTACCTCCACACAAAAGGCAAAAAATTAGAGCCTAGTTTGCACATGGAACCATGTTTACATGTTTACCATGGAACAGCTTGAGTTGGAAGGTACCTTACAGCCCATCCAGTTCCAACCCTCTGCTGTGGCTGGGTGCCCCCCACCAACTCAGGCTGCCCAGTGCTCACCCAGGGCCTTGGGCACCTCCAGGGATGGGGCACCCACAGCTTCCTTGGGCAGCAGCGTCAGGGCCTCAGCACCCTCTGGGCCACCCCTCCTCCTACCTGCTCATGTTGGGCCTTCATGATGGCGATCTCCTTCTCCACCTCACAGATGTGACTGGTGGCCTTGGCCACCTCGGCCCGCTCCAGGTCACGCTCTGCCAGCAGCTGCTCGATGTGCTGCTGCTTCTCCTTCAGAGCCTCCTGGAGAGCCGTGGTGCCAGAGATTTTACGGGCATAACGAGAGGAGGTCTCAGTCAGCTGGAGAAGAGTTAAAGAGACAGAATAAAGCCATGTTCTCCCCAGTCTAGAACAGCTTGAAGTCTAGGCTACTGATCATTTATTAGGCTGTACAGAACTGCAGTTCAAGCTTTGGAACCTCTGGGCCCCACAGGTCAGGTTAATGAGTCTGCGGAAGTTTGCTCTGCCATGCTACAATGGAAGAATCACTTCCCAAAGGGTGGGAATTGGGTTAAGAAAGATTTGCATGTACTGTACTGCCTGCCTTTTAAAATATATGTTGTTGATGTCCAGCACTGGTGCAGTCCCAAAGCGAGCTCAGTTAGGACGACTGATCTCAAAAGGAGAGTGATGTTGTTTGGTTGGATCCACTCCCAGTGATGGATACTGCACCCTTGTCCCCAGCCAAGAGGACTGCAGGTGCTATGCAGCACACACTACGTCAGAGCTTTTAATAATATTTCTGCTGCTCTGGTGTCTGCCTTCTTGAGCATCTTCCAAAGCATAAGGCATGTGATCCAGGAGATGTCAGCCCTTGGTGCTAAAATGCAGTCACTGCAGGGCTGGAAGGCAGAGCTGCTAAACAGCACACTGCTACACAAACACATGGGCAGGGAGCAATGGCATTTTGTGCAAGGATCTTACAACAAAACTCGCACTTGACAGCAGCAGAGCTGAGGTGCAGCCTATTGCAAATTGTGACTCTAATGGTCACAATTGCTCAGTGTCTGGTTACACCTCTCACATCCGTGGAAGGAGTCCAATTTGTAAGGTCGGAAACCATATCCCAAACTCCACTTTCCTCATCTCATTGACAGGGAAGGAGCAGCTGCCCCATTGCAGCTGCTGAAACTGAACTCCAGCCCTCCCACCTCGCAGAGCTGAGTCCCAGCAGCAGATGGAGAGTGGAAAAAGCCACTTACCAGCCCACTGCGGCTGGGTCTGCCCCCAACAGACGAAGCCACGGAGCTGACAGAGCTGATGGAGGAGCTGCTGGGGCTGTGGGTTAGGGCAGACACTCCCATGGCCATCCGCTTGCTCTTCTTCGCCTTGGCAGGGCTGGTTGATGGAAACCCAATCCGAATCACCTTGTGGATGGGAGCAAAGAGGCCGAACTTGGGAGGGCACTGAAAATACCTGCAACAGGAGAGGTGCTCTGTATCAGAAGGGTGATAGCACCCACCTCGCTCAAGCACTGCAGAAGGGCATTGCCACGCACTGATTGCTACACGTTTTGATGAGCTACCAGGAAAGACCCATGTGGTTGCCCAGATAGTATCCCAATACACTAATGCAATGAGAGCACACGAACTCCTGCCTTTGAGAAGCAAACCAGGCCTCCTCAAACCAGCATCTGCGTGCTCTCCACCCCACTAGCAGGAAAGTCTCATAGCAGAGTGTATTCACAAACCATACAGCTCTGCATTGTGTTTTACCAGTAAATTTGTCCTTCCAGAGCATGAGGAGTAGCAGCTTTCAGCTCATGCTCTGCCCAGCACAAGTCCTCTTTCTCCAGACATGAGCAGCTGCTTCCAAACTGCTTTTACTTGGAAGCAGTCACAGGGCTGCGTCACAGAGCTCTGTGTGCTTGGGAGGCCAGAGAACAGCCTGATCCCCATCCAGATGAGAGCAATTTGTTTTCAAACACCTGCTCAACTCCACCCCTCCTCCCCCCTTTCCCAAAAAAATAATCTTTAAAAAAAAAAGACCCTATGATCCAAAACTGCTTCGCCCCGTTTGCTGCTAAAGGCTCTTGGAAAATCCAGCGTGCCACAGGCAGATCTTAATCTAGAATGGAAAAAAAGCAGGAAAATCTGAATGACCTCTTGCAAACCAGACAAAGCCCTCCTCAGCATCATCTTTTCAACCACAACTGACACAGGCAGCCCAACAGCACGGCACTGGTCTACACGTTCTAAGCACAAACTGGTACTTGGGGTTTTACAACACAGCCCCTCACAGCCCTCAGCAGCTTTTTGCAAATTAGAACCTGCATCACACTGCATCTACCCACCTACTTTTAGTCCAGATTGGAAGTGGTTGCAATTAACCTTTACACAGTTCATAAACAGGAATTGGGTCCTGAACACTTGTCAGCAGAAACATCTGCTAGAAAACCTTCTTCAGCTTGAGGAGAATCAGTAAATTCAGCTGATCTACCATCAGCTCACCCAGAGAGCTCACCTCAACAGAGATGGAATCCTTTGCTCGCTCATTTACCCCTCATTACCTTCCCTACCTTAGCACAGCTGTAGCAACCAGTTACTGCAGCACAGAGCCTTGGGCAGCCAGGCCAAGCATGCTCACTAGATGGCAACAGGCACCAAAGCAGAACCCTTGGCAGTGTCTTCCCAGATGATTCTGGCAGGATGAACTCAGGGCAGTATCAGAAACACCTAGCAGCCATGGCAAACACTGGGAAGGCAGCTTATGGGGTGCCTGCATGCCCCAAGGGAGTCAGGTTTATTATGAGGGCTTTCCTCTAAAACCCTGCTGACAAAATCAGTGCGTGCTGGCAGCTGCCAATGAGGCATTTTCACTGCTGCAAAACCAGAAGGTTAGATGAAGGCTCAAGGGATGAGCAGGGGCATGCGTTTACTATGCCAGGAGATCTGCATCATTGGCTGGGATGAACAGGGCAGGGGTGCCTTACAACTTCCCCTCAGTTTCCCCTCTTTAACCAGAAACTCTGAATTCACTCCAATTCCTTGATCCTGCCATGGAATCAAGAGCAGGAACAAAGCATGAAATGCAAGACAAGAGACATCTTGCAGACACGATACACAACATAGCAAAACAAAACCATGACACAGCAGTTCCAGAAGAAAGATGGCCTTCAAAAACTGGGCTTTCAAAACCCAGCAATAGAGGTGTGAAGACAAGAAGCAGAAAGCACTCCAACCACTCACATCTGCCTTCCTCACATCCCATATGCACAAAGACAATAAATCATTTCTTGACAACCTGAAGATTAAGCTTAGAGATAATTTATTTTGCATGATAAAGAAAGCAGGGACTTGGATCCACTCCATCACATTGATTCTTTTCATTTGAGAATAGGCTGGAACTCAGCCATCTGCTGCCAATCATCTACTGCTTTCTTGCCCTGACATTGAACAAGGCAGCATTTCTCTGATTTTAAATCAGAACATATGACTGCTGATTCAACACAAGAAACCTTTATTACAGAACCTGAGACCTAACAGCAAAGGAACTCTCAGTTTCTGAGTTGTTTCAAAGTTAAAGCTCACTTTTAATGTGAGATTCCCTTAAGAAGCTCTGAGAAATCAACTGTACTTCCCCTGAAAGGGGCTTGTGGAGGACAGGAAATCAGTTCCACTTGTGTTGGATGAGGGTCAAAGCACTGATACGTAACTCAGATCTGAACATCACCAAACTCAGGATGCGATGCTGGGGGCACTCCCTCATCCAATTTCTATGTGATCAGAAACATCATTGCTTGGGAAGCTTGCTGGGTGTCCCTGCCTGATTATCTAGATACAACAAAGGCTTTTTTGAAACAAAAATGGTGGAAGAGTCCATTGAGGCAGAGCTGGTAAGATCCATCAGCTGTCCAGGAAGGTGGTGGAGTCACCATCCCTGGAGGTGTTCCAGGGTCATGGAGATGTGGCACTGAGGGATGTGGACAGCAGGGATGGTGGGAGTGGGTTGGGGATCTTAGTCTTCTCCAACCCTAGCAATTTATGATTTATGAATTACAGAATTAAATACAAGAACAGATGACAACCAAAAGCAAGAACTGGATTCTTCCTCCCACCCCACCACATCCAACCAAGCACCCCAGCCATTCCTCCCAGCCCCAAATGGTGTTTGGTGCCATCACCCAAGAGGTGGTTGGACCCCACGTGCCCGAGCTGTTTTTTGGGGAGCTCAGTACCTTGTCCCAGCCACAGCCCCATCGTTCTTCCCCAGGGGCTCATCCAACTCTACTCCACACCACTCTCCTTTGGCAAAATCTGTCTCTCCCACGTAGCGCACAACTCCTGTCTTCGTCCCACCAACCTGTTGGGGATAAAATGCTGAGGGTTAGAGGCAAAAATGGCTTTAGTGCAGGTCAATTAAAGCTGGGATAGCTATGGAGAGAGAAGGGGGAAAAATAATATCTATCAGATTTTCCACTGTAGATGTAATGAAACCAGAACAGATAATTTTCATACCAAAGCCTCCTGGCACTAAAGATATCTTTCCCATCTACAAGCAAATCTCCCACTTTTTGACATGCCTATCTGGGAGACGTCAGGACAAATACAACAAGAACATCAACTAATTGCATACAGTCGCTTGTCAGGCCTTGGAGGAGTTCAGCCCTCCAAGCACAGCCTTCTGCAAAGAACGAGCATCCGCACTAATGGGGTTTCAGCTCTCTGCTCTTTCAGCTGGCAGCTCTGGGACAGGATTTCAAAGGGATAATCTGAGCAGCAAAGCATTCTCACTGCTTGTCAGCTCATCCCCATGTAGAGTTTGCTAGCACATAGCCAACAGCCCTTCCAGCAAACCTCTCAAAATACAGATATTTTGTTCAGAAAGAGCTCTGCTTATACCTACGCACTCTACGTCAATTCACTGAGTTAAAATACCATCTTCTTGTACTGTGAGGCTTCAACTGCCACCTGGTTTTCCACCTCCACCATGGAGAAATAAGAATAAATCACACCTTTTGCTCCCATTTGTACACTTAAAACTTTGAACGTGCAGAGCAGACCCCAGGACAGCGCAGGTCAGGAATGCACAAAGCCATGTTTTGATCACTGCAATGAGAACACGTTTCACTGAGCAGCAGCTCTACCAGCTGCCACTATCTTTACACCTATGGGTTTCATTAGATATTTGTGCTGAGACAAGAAAGATGGAGAAGTAGGAGGGATGTTCTAAGGATTCAAGTGAATCAGCACATAATTTAAACCTTTTTTGGCCTCTGCTAAGCCTGTGTTCAAGGAAGAAAGCTTAACAATCTTAAAATTAAATCTACAGCTTCTATCTTCAACGACTGGTGGTTATTAATTTACCTTATATTAAATTTTACATTAATGGGTGTCAACAAAATTATATTATCCTACAGAAAACAGTGACAGAACACAAATCTCCAGTCTTATATATTCTGGGCTGAGGATGTAACAGGTTTATCAATCCTTAATCACTAAATATCCTGAACATGTTTATGCAAATGGAAATGAGTGTTCCCAACCTAAAAATAACTGCACCTGAAAGAGCACAGCTCTGCAGGATGGGTCCTACCCCTCATCCCAGGAGGCCAAGCTGCATGCAGCTCAAGTTCATCTTCTGTAATTTCCCTTATTAGGAATTTAGCCAAGTGTTACTTATGGAGAAAACTCGATTCACTGCAGGAAGGAGGAAAAGCAACACAAGGAAGTTTTCAGGTCCTAAACTGTGCGCAGGAGTGAAATGGTCTAATTTCAGTATTGGGTACTCGGCCAGTTATAGGTTCAAGCAGTCTCAGTAAAATTCTTTACTCATGATCAAACAGCAGTCCTCTTTTTTGACTTATTTGAGCTTGGACAGTTTTATTCTCTTAATATTAATGCAATGATTTAATGTCCTTCTAATACGTTCCTTGAGCTGCAAGATGAGTTCAGTGGAGTTGTAATTCATCCTAATGTCGTCGATAAGAATTTAACACTTCTGGGAGGCTCCCTCAAAAAACCTGATGAGCTCCCTCCATCACTGTGACTCTCACCACACTGCTCTGGGGCCTCTACAAAGGGCCACTTCCAAACAGCACAGCAAGTCAAAGGGTGGATAGGTTGGAAGAGACCCCAAAGACCATCCAACTCCAACCCCATGTTGTGGACTGGATGCACTCCATCAGCTCAGGCTGCCCAGGGCCCACCCATGGCCTTGGGCACCTCCAGGGATGGGACACCAACAGCTCTCTGGGCAAAGAACTCCCCCAGATGGCTACGTGATTCCATTTTATTTTTCTCTTTTAAGAGTTATTCTGTCATACTTGCATGGCAGCCCATGGTGAACCTCCCAACTTTTGGCAAACACAACAAACTCCCATGGATGGAGAGCCTCAAGAACTCATCCAACACAGACACACAGATTTATTCAGCCTTGATAATCTGTTAACACTGCTAAAACAAACAACATGCTTTGGAAAAAGCCAGCTGGCAGGTCACATCAGCAGACACAGCAAATGGGCTCATCAAAACAGAAGCATTTGTTTCTATTATACCCTTCAACAAATCAGAACTATCACACCTTGGGAGGAAGATAGAAGCAGTTTCACTACAAAATGAAACAACTGTCTATAACTGTCCACCTGGCACAGTACTCAGGGCCACAAATACACCTCCAGCACTGAGTGTATGGAGTTCCCTTTCCATGCCTCTGTCCAGAGATCTGTGTTTTGACCTCCTCAACAAAATCTCTCCAGCAGTCTCAAAGTCTTGAGCTTGACCTTCAGAATGATGAGAAGCCACAGATACAAAATGGTTCTGTATCCTTCAGAGTGCACCAGAAAAGCACTGTGTCATCAAAGAGGTCCACCCACCTTCCTGCTATCTGTAGTAACACTGACATCCTATTTTACTATGGCTCTCTCATCAGAATGACAAAATTGGATTCAGACCAGTGTCCCAGGGCTGGAAAGCCAATGATGCTGATCCTCCCAGACACTGTCTTCATCAGAGCTGCTAATGTATCATTTAAACAATTTGTCCAATTAGCACCAGGCCATGTCTTGATCTGGCTGCTGCAGGTCCAACTCCTGTCATCTGCATTTGCTCTTTTCCCTTACACCCTGCTTTCACTCTCAGCAAGAACCTCAAGCCAGGGCCTGTGAGTGATGCACTGTTTGCAATTCACTGCTCAGGGAGAGGGGAAAAAAAAAAACAAAAACACTAATTCAGATCAACAGGGACTGTTTTCCAGTGTCAGGCACAGTTCACAGGCTGCAGCCCCCTGCTTGAGCACATCCCCAGGCAGAAACCACAGAGATGATGCTGTGCTGCCTGCTCATAAATCTCATACTCCATCCTCATTCATTTTCTCTGCTCCTTTCCAAGCCATTTCCACAAGGCAAGGCTGCAGACCAAGGTGGGAACATGAACAAGCACAACATACTGACACATCTGTGCTTTCTTTACTCAGAGGACCATCATACAACCATACAATATCCCAAGTTGGAAGAGACCCATAAGGATCGTTGAATCCAACTCCTGGCTTCATACAGGACCACCCAAAAATCAGCCCATATATCTAGAATTGTAGATAGGCTATAGGGTGTTGGGCAGCTTGCCCTGTGGCTGGGGAGCACCTCCATGCACAACAACGTGACACCAGTTCCCAAATCAGTGGTCGCAGCTCAGAGAATGAGTGCCCAACCTTTTGGTTTGCCTGGGCCACACTGAGTGAAGAGGAATCGTCTTGGGATTGCCAACTACTTCTAATGAACAGCACGAGCTGTTCTTGTTAATTCTACACCGACAATGGATGATACCAACAAGAACTGGAGCCCATCTTTACGGAGGAGTGCTTCTTGCTCCTGTTTGAGGGGCAGGCTTTACCCAGCATTAAGCTGAAGCAGCCATCCTTTCCCTCAGACAGGCATTTGCCTTTTCCTTGTGCTCATCTCAGGAGCATATTTCTACTGAGCTGAGTGCTACAAGCTGCTTCCCAGCTCCTTGCCATTTAGCTCTTCCAAGCACCGATGGCAGAAGATTATCACACAGGACTTGACTTACAGAGAATGCCTTTAGCAGAAGCAAAGCATTTTGCATCCAGACCCTTCAAATCACGGGAAATAACCACCTGGAAGTACAGGGGGATGAACACACACCTATGGGAAATGCATGTCAGCATTTACAGGGGTACATCCCAGCTGGCAGCCAGGCAGAGCGCTCCGCTGGGTAAGGTGGAGATCTGGTTCTTCTTCAGGTGTGTAATTACTGTTCATGACAAAGGAATTTTTATAACCTCTTTTAACCCAAACACTTACCTCTGGGGCTCGCCCATCCCCGCAGCACAGCACTGCTGACACAAGGCATCCATACACATTTATCTTTCAGGCAGCAGTGAGAAAATAATGCCCTCGGGATGCACTGCAAGGGGAAAGCCTGCAATTACAGCATCCCTTCCTGGGGCTGCCTTTGATACCAAGTCCGCCCATGTTAATAATACAGTTTGCTCTGCCACGAGGCACTCACAACTCTTATTTAATGTCAAATTTAGCACACAGAAGACAAGCATTGACCAGTGCATTGGCCTAAATGAATGGTTAGGAGGGTGTGTGCATGCACAAAAAGCCTCCAAGGGTTAACGCTGCAGCAGGGCAAGGCAGCAGCTTTTTATTTATGTGCTGTTATCTCTTAGTTTCACTAAGTTCCTCAGTTCCTTCCTAATGCCCCACATGCCTTCACAGCAACAAGACTTCAGTCCCAGGGCTGACACAGCTCAAAGCAAGCTGCCAGCAGAGCTCACGGCTGCCCGTGCCCAACGAGAGAGGCAAAGGCTGCAGTTCCCCTCTCAGGGAGCTGCTGATAGCAAGGATTTATCACTCAGCTGTTTAAAGGCTTTCTGCAGCTTTGGGCTGGCAAATCAAGTCTGGTGTGTAGGTTTGCAAGGGGTGCTAGAGAAGAGGACACGATTAGTTTACTCATGAGAATTTCCTGCCATTTGCCAAGAGCAAGAGGTGGCAACACGCTGCTGGCAAAAACCACTCTGCAGTGCACAGATGAGAAAGTGATTGCTATTACATGCCTGAGGTGAGCCCAGAGCACCTTCCCAGCAGCCAAAGTCGCCTGCCAGCAAGGCAAGGCTCCATCACATCCCACCTCCAGTGCTGTCCATTGCAGGAGCAACTGCAGCTTCAGCCACCTCCAAGTTCTGGCAACATCACAACCACAGAATCCAGCTGAGGAGTATCTGGGGCAGCACTCCACAGGAATACAGTCAATCAGGAAACACCACGGCCCTTAGGTAGTCATGTTTGTTACTACATTTCAGTATGGAATTGTGCAACCTCAGTTTGGGAACATAAGGATGGCTAAAGGACAGAACAACTCTATGAAAAGGATATTCTTTATTTAGACTTCCTTACTGAGAAATCACCTCCTTCCCACCATCCTTAAGCAAGCACTTTAGGGTGGAATCAGTTCAGCTGTTCAACTGCCTCCCCCTCAAAGCATGTAAAATGCATTTTCTTAGGGGGAAAAAAAAAAAAAACAACATAGCAGAGATTCCTCTCAAGCAGAAAGTGCTCAACTGCTCCATCTCCTTTTCCATCCGTCCTGTCCCTGGAGAAAGGCAACAAGGCAGACTCGCATTAATAGCAGCACTCAGGCAATTGGCACACTTTGGGAAGCTCCCTTCTCACTAAAGCAAAGGTTAATTGTTCCACATTCATCTGCCAGACCTCAAGAAATGAGTTCCACAGCATCACGGTGGAGGGCTTTTTTCACCTCTTTAATGCAATTTTTGCATCTCTGAGAAAAAGTCTGAGTTCAGAAGTGCCAAAGGCAAACATTACCTAACTCTTCTAGTGGAAAACTCCATTAGGTTACTCTTAGCAACTGCTTCAGTTGGAAAGGCTCTAAGAACAAAGACATAGAAATGCAAAAATGGCTCAAATCCAGATGATGGCTGGACTTGGTGATCTTAGTGGTCTCCAACCTCAACTGTTCTGTGATTCTATCTGTTCTTTTCCCAGATCTCTGCTACTGCATGCAAACAGCTCCTGATATTTCCCTAAGCTGAGAGCTTCTGCTTGTTTCAGATTTGTTCTTTTGAAGTTATTCATTACAGTAACAAAGAACAGCAAAAATTCTCTCTCACAACATCTGGGGTGGATAAGGCAGCAGGCTTGGAGGGAGGGCTTCCATTTCATTTATAAACAAACAGAACAACAACAAAAATACAATCTAAACAAAGAAACAAAAAACAGAAGGCCAGGGAGAAAATCACCAGCAGTCTCTGTGACATGAGCATGTTGAATGCTCAGTCTGCATATTTTGCTGCTGCTAAAAGGGGCAGTCCTCACTTGAGCACTGTCCCTCCAAGAGGTGAAGGACAAGAGGGAAGCAGACAAACCAGCCAGAGAAGGACAGATTCCTAAGGTTGTTTTTTTTCCCCATGAGCTTATGAATGTTGAACCCAATCAGTGTGTGTGAACAGAGCATCTCTGCTGCTGCCCCTGGAAGCAGTGGGACCAGCAGCAGGGATGATGCATCCATCCATGAAGCCAAACCCTTGTCTGTAACCAGAGGGGAGGTCTGCCTACACTTCCCAGCTGTAGCTATTGGTATTAGAACCACATGTCCCAAATAAACTACACAGCTGGGAGCCAGGCTGTCCAGGATGCACAAAGACCCACTCCTGGAATCTGCTACCCCCGTTGGCTGAAGTCATCTTCATCCTTCGGTTCCATGGATAAGGAAGAGGTGTGTGCCCGAATGCTGGCTTCTTCACAACATTTGATATCACAGCATTCATCAGCCACGCTGAACAAAACTGTGATATTCTTTTCCTTCTCAATCTCCACTGAAGAAACGACTCCTTTGCTGGGCCAAACTTCCAGTAAGCCATTTTAGCACAAGTACACCACCAGTCACTCTAAAACAACAGATATCAGTCACAGATAACCCAGCCTTCAGTGCAATGTCCCACCCTTCAGTAACAATAATCACAAGTTTCTTTCTGTATGGGAAAGGATTTAACATCACATCCAATATCTTAGAAACTGGAGCACCACAAGGGGAGTAAAGAGTATGCATGAACACATACAACAAGACACACTCTGCAAACCCCTCAAAAGCTGTGATACACACCATTATGGAGAGCATTGCTGGGATAGAAAGTAATATTTTTCTTCTAGTTCCCTCTCATGTTTGAGTCACTCTCAATGGCACTCTATTGTACTGGGAAAGCCCCGAGCAAGCAGTACTCTGGAGTAAGTTGTCTTGCACCAATTAAAAGAAAAAGAGATATCCACAAGATACAGCATCCCAAATAACAATTAATGCAGAAGTTTGTTTGTTTTTGCAATTAATGCTTGGCTAAGGAACCCCCTTCCCAATGCCACATTCCGCCCTGCATCTGACCACCACCCATCATCCTTCCCTCACCCCAAACTTAACCAGAAGCACCCAGGGATGGAACAAATTCTTACCCTTCACCTTTTGAAGGCTACCCCCACCATCAACTCACCAGCACGCGGTCCCCGAGCCGCAGGTCCTTCTCCCCTTTCTTCACAGACCCACTGTCCGACAGGTTGGATCCCGACTCGTTGCCCGTCTTCATGGCGCTGTTGAGGACGCTCTCCCTCAGCGGGATGACGCGGGTGGAGAGCGGTGGCGTGGCCGTCCCCAAATGCAGGGACAAGTTCTGAGCTGTAAGCGAATCCACGGAGGGGCCGTCGCTCCCTGAGCCCTCAGCCACGGGCTGCCGCGTCAGCTTGGACGGTCGTGTGAAAATCCCCTGCAGCGGCTGGCACTCGAAGTAGCGCACGCCTCCAACGGAGCCATCGTTCTTACCCACGGGATCATCCAGCACGACTCCCGCCCACTGGCCCGGAGCAAATTGTGTCTCCCCGAGGTATTGGATCACTCCTGGCTTCACTCCGTTCACCCAGACCCGTTCGCCTACCACAAAGTCTCCCAGGAAGTCATCGCCCACCTCGGCAGCCTTCGATCCCGACTTCTCGGCGCTGGAGGTGGAGGTGGCACTTTGCTTGTGAAGAGGTGAGCCTGCAAACCAAGGGAAAAGGGGTTGGTATGAGGAGGAATCCTACATCACAGAATCATTAACGTTGGAAAGACCACTAAGATCATTTAGTCCGACCATCAATCCATGACCGCTCTAGGCCACGCCACTCAGCGTGACAGCTTCCTTTTTCTGGAGCACCTCTAGAGATGTTGACTCCCCCACCTCCCTGTGTCAATGCATCACCACTCTTTCTGAGAATTTTTCCCCAGTATCCTCCCCTGGAGCAACTGATGATGGCCATCACCTCTCATCCAATTGCTGTTACTCGGGAAAAGAGGCCAACCCCCAGCTCACCACAGCCTGCTTTCAGGGTGTTGTAGAGAGGCAGCCAAAACACCAGCATAGGGCATTTACAAAAAGGAAACATCTGGGAGCATGGCTCAGGTTGCACATTTACATCAGGCAAAGGTTAGAAACTGGGCAACCCCATTAATTACAAATCTTCCTTGGCAGAAAGGCAGTTTGAACTGAAATCTCTACGTGCTGCCCAGTTTCTACAGATCTCACATAAAATAAACGACAAACTCCGTGTCATCATCCCCCATTATACCATACATTTATTCCCAGTTCCATTACAGCATTGAGGATATTTTGCATAGCAGCTTGAATAAGCTCAACAGAACAGGAGTGTTGGGAGGTGCTTAAAAAAGAGGAACCAAGAACAATGCCAGTCACCTTTCTACCCTAAAACAAGAGTGGGCACTGATGTTTTAGTCAACTCTATAGAACCACAGGTCTGCATACAGTTAACCCAAGCATTGAGTGTCCCACTGGAGGACGTTAATAGCTTCTGTGGGATCCAACAGCTGCCTTTGCAAATTATTTGCTTTCCCCAGCTGCTGCCATGCCCTTTGCAGAGCAGAAGCCAGCAGTGAGCAGACACCTGGGGTATGTTCAATATAAACAGAGCATCTATAAACAGGAAGCATCTACAAACCCCAACTAGCACAGCTCTTCCAGGGCTGACATTCAGTGTACAGAATTCAGACCTGCAATAGGGAATGCTCTTATTTCTACATCAGCTGCTCAAGCTGAAGCCAGAACTACAGCTATGCTCTGCTGGGAGAAGGAAAGCTGCAGATGATGCTGGAAATTCACTGTCCCCAGAGGTCATGGCCAGCTTATCTGGGATTGGCCAAACTTCCTGTAATATCACAGAATCATTAAGGTTGGAAAAGACCACCCAGATCATCTCGTCCAACCAGCAGCCCATCACCACTGTGCCCACTAAACCATATCCCTTAAGTACATGGCTGCACCTGAAGGGTCAGCAACAACTCCAGCAAACAAGTTAGCAGTGACCCTACGCTTGCTGACCCCAGTGACAAAATCTACTACAAACATCATGCTTTCAGCCTAGGCCCCAGAGGAACTAAAATAAAGAGCATATGGACTTCATTAAAGCTTCCCCAAGTCAAAAGAGGGGGGTGGGCAACAGCTCTTGGACAGGGTGGGCAAAGAAATTTTAACAGTGGCAGGGATGATCCAAAAGTGAGTGCTTATTTGAACTGTGAAATTCATCCAGCCTCAGCCATCACTACAGCTCAGCCAGCACCACTTCCACAGCTCTTCTCCAAGTAATGGGGTCTGACAGATCCAGCTCAGCTCCTGCACAGCTCAGAGAACACAAAGCTCTCAACCCGAAGTAATTTGAGCTGTGCTGGAGGTCTGATTCCAGGGGAAAGAACAGAGCATCAGCACTCCGGAGTTGGTATAAAAGTCTTTCACAGTTTAATAGCCAGATATGTCTGCAGCATTTTATCACCTCAGCCCTTCAGAAGCACAGAAAGGAAGAAAGGCTGCCCCAGGGCTGAACAAACACTGCAGCACAACTTACACCCACATCCAGAAGCACCCACCAGAGCAAACACCTCCAAAAATCATCTAGGACAGAAGAAAAGCAAAGTGGGAGTTCCCATTGGACTCCTGGTGCCAAACAGAATTCCAGTAAAAGAAATAAAGCCGACATTTTAGTGGGACTTCATAGACTTTGTTCATTTTAGTTGCCTGCCAAACTGCAGCAATTACAGCATCTTGGAGAAAGTGTCTAATTACAGGTTTCTGAGGAGAGCATGCACTCAGAAGCATTACGGTCGTTTAGCATACGGCTATTCCAAGAGACAGCATGTAAGAGAAGAACTGCCAGAAGGTTTATTTTCATTACAGCTATAGTGTAGGAACTTGGTATTCCAATGCATGGCTTTCATTACCCATACACAAAAATTACCAAGCTACCAACTTTCCAACAGCACAATTAAAAGGTTTTCCCTGGAAACAGAGTGCACAAAACAACAGTGGTCAAACTAAACCCATTCTTCCTACCTTCAGGTCTGGCAGAGCCGTTAATTAGATGATCACACTACACCCAGAGCAAGCTGAAAATCATAGAATCCTCAGAGTTGGAAGGGATTTTAAAGAGCATTTGGTCCCATTCCCTGCAAAGCACGGGGACACCCACAGCTCCATCAGTGCTCACAGCCCCTCCAGCCTGACCTTGGGTATCTCCAGGGATGGGGTATCCATCACCTCTCCAGGCAGCCCATCCCTGTGCCTCATCACCACTATTGCAGAAAACCTCTTCCTTATATTTCATCTAAATCTCCCCTCTTTTGGTTTGAAGCCATTTCCCTTTGTCCTGTCACAGCTGAAGAGCCTGTCTCCTTCATTCTTACAGCCCCCCTTCAGCAAGAGCTAGGCCAAGCTCCAAACAAAGGCAAAAGGCAGCATTGACTGATCTGTCCTTGATCCCAAGAGCATATTAGAATAGCCCGCAGCAGAAATTAGCTGACAGCAGAACTGGTTAATGGCACTGCCCTCTAAGAGCTGACACCGGGGGTTACCTCTCCTATAGGAGCTGAGTGGGAAGCCACCCAGGTGTTCAGAATTCCTGAGCTCTCCCCAGCCTACAGGCACCCAAACAGCTTCACCATGCCTATGTCACCTGGATGTCTGCTTGTCCTGGTTGGACACCATGTCACCAACGAAGCAGGAAAGCTCCATGAAAAGTTGCTAACAACAAAGCAACAGTAGAGTTCTCAGGTACAAAGCAGAGAACAGAGTTACACTAGAGAAACAAGGAAAAAAACCAACAACAACAACAACAAAACCCCACAGTTTTCGAGTATCTTCTGCTCCAACCCTCCCACCAGCAGTTACCTTATGATGGTAAAGAAGAAATTCCTGCTCCTTCACACCCAGAGATCACTGCCTCCCTCTCTGCTGCTCCATCCAACACGAACCTCAGGACAGACAGCAGCTCCTGCCTGGCTCAGCTCCTAGCAGGCTCTGAGACACAGCACAGTGTGTGGGATCTCCTCTGCTCCGGCTTTCCAGCTTTATAACCCTATTGTGCTCATTAGTCAAGCTCATTCTTTCCAATTTAAATGGTCTTCCTGTAGGTCACAGCTTTCAGGGCTGAACAACGATTTAGAAATCAAAGTCAGACGCAGCATCCGCTAAACGCACATCTTATCCAACTCTAAATCTCCATTTTCCCTTTTGCTTTTGTAAGGCTAAGGCAGCCCTGCTGCAGCCCTTTCTGTAAGCTCCTCCCATGTCAAAGCTGATGCTGACCGGGCACCCCGTGCTGGTTCAGGCACAGAAGCCAGACAAACTCCTCTGAGCTCAGCACAGGGGAGGTTAAAGGTTTGGATCTGAAGCTTCAGCCTGCTCACGTGGCTCTCATTACCGTGCCAATGAAAGCCATGTGTCTGGGATCCCTGGAGCACGGTACAGGAGGAAAAACCCTCTTCAAACAAGCTCTGCTCCTTGCCTTCTGCTTCAGCTTTCCATCTCTTTCCAGCATCAGAAGGGATAACCTTCACAGCAAGATCCCAATGACACACACAGCCCCGTGCTATGAGTGCCATCCATACCCAACAAAGCCACACACCCTCCAACACATCCATGTCTTCCGACACTCAGTCCTTATCACCGTGTAACTGAAACAAAGAGAAAGGAAACTTATTTTGGAAGGGGAGGAGGGAGAGGAAAAGAGAAGTAGTTTAGCATGAGGAGCGGTGCACAGTGAGCATTACCCATGTATTTCCTACTCCCTGCAGAACTCTTTTGTCATCTCACGGCTCCCGCGATGCATGCCAGGCACCCCGACTGCCAACAGCACCAGAAACTCAACAGCCTGTTGTGTTGCCATGGGAATCGGGAGACAGGCAGCTAATTGATAAAATGGAGGCACATTAGGTTTAAAAGAGGAAAAAAGGAAAAAAGATATCCCAGCGTAGTGTCTTGTGCCAGGAAGGGAGGGAAAAAGGAAGAAAATGCACTATATTTACAGCAGAGCTATACAATGCCCCCAGAGAGGGCTTTCCTTCAGCATTTTAATTGCCAGGGTTTTTCTTGTTGTTGGGTTTGATTGTTCTTAACCACAAGGCAAACAAATAGATCTGTACCTAACGCAACACCAGCTTAACTTGATAAATCATATAACATCCCAAGTTGGAAGTGACCCATAAGGATCGCTGAATCCAACTCCTGGCTCCACATAGGACCACCCAAAAATCAGCCCATATATCTAAAACTGTAGACAGGCTATAGGATGCTGGGTTGGGCAGCTTGCCCTGTGGCTGGGGAGCACCTCCATGCACAACGTGACACCAGTTACCAAATCAATGGTCACAGCTCAGAGCACGGGTGCCCAACCTTTTGGTTTGCCTGGGCCACACTGAGCGATGAGGAATTGTCTTGGGCTGCATATATGTAGGTTGCTCCAAAAGTAATGCTTTTTATTTATTTCCATGGAAATGACAACAACTACAAAGAGCACAATAACTCTGATAGTAACATTCTCAGTTACAAAACGCTATTTTCACTACCATTAGCCCTTCCTTTTTGCTTGTAAAAAAAATATGTGGAGGTCACTGATCATCATCATTGCTGAAATGCACCACCTCACTGGTGGCAGACTGCAAGCCGTGGCTTGGGCACGGCTAGCTGAAAGGTTCCATACAGCCATGGACCAAAGGGCAGTCCAGAGCACCAGTTTTCAGAGTTGAATACACTGTTGTCTGCTCTACCGGGCAAGAAACAAGGGGTCCAACCTGTGGCACAGCTTCCTTTGGCTCACAGTGGTTCTCCAGGTTCCCACAGAGGGATCAGAGCAGCTTGGAAGACAC
Source organism: Meleagris gallopavo (assembly GCF_905368555.1). Lineage (NCBI taxonomy): Eukaryota > Metazoa > Chordata > Aves > Galliformes > Phasianidae > Meleagris > Meleagris gallopavo. Next base: position 2,778,476 of record NC_139424.1, read on the forward strand.
AGAAGTGATATTGTTGGCAGCCAAGCGAAACCCAGCCCACACCGCTCTACCCCAATTCCAATTATTGAGCACATCGACGAAGCAGCTGTTTCCTGCAAGATTTATCACGGCCTTTTCAAGCTGTGGGAGAATGAAGAAAGAAAGAGGGAAGAGGATGGCTGCAATGCTTTACAGGGAACGGCCGAGTGCCTGGCAGCACATTGTGGGAGGAAGCAGCCCCGGAGATTTATGGCTGACTGGGAAACAACGACTGAAAGCTTTCCAAGTTCAAAGCTGAAAAGTTGGGTCTGTAATGGCTTATCTCACGGGACACGAATGTAAGGGCTGGCATGGAGATGAACTCTGCATCTGGCACCCTGAAAATCTGCCGTCCCTGCTGTTCTTCCCTGGAATAAGCCCCACTGTGCAGATATCAAGATCTGATGCAAACTTCAACAGCGCAGGCAAAAATACCTAGAAAAAAAGTCAGCAACGAGGAGGAAAAGAAGGAGGACGATAAGAAACCAAATGGGAACTATGAATGAGCAAGCAACAGCAAATGGGAGCTGCTGCAAAGTGGATTTGCTCTGAATGCAAGGAGGTGCCCATTGAGGTCGATATTTGTCTTTCGGAGGCAGCTGGGAGGGCACTGAACCTCAGACAGACGTATTGAATAAAGGCATTCACATAAAGGTCTCATTCAGGAGGTGGCTGGTACGAAAGCTGCTCTGCCATGGGCGAGACAAGCATTCTCGGTGCCCACTGGAGACAGCAGTGCTGGAACTCTGAGTTCATAACAGCTACACCAGATCAGATAATATCAGGCTGGCTGTTCTTAAACTGGGAGAAGGTATTTGTTATATTCCTGGATTTTTTTTTTTTTGTATAAACAATGGTATTCAAGAAAATACACTTAGCAGATCCTTCTTGGCAGCACAGGGCACAAGGGAAGTGACTAGCAAAACACGCACACGATTTCTTTCACTGAGTGGTAATTAGCATGCAGCATATGGAAAGATCTATTCATCCAGATTAGAGTGTTATTTTTTTACATAATTATTATTTTTAAAACCTTAAGTATATTCTTTCAACATTTGTACTTCAATCTGCTGTGTGATATTTTCCAGCCTGAAAACAGAGTCCATCTATCACATTCCTGAGCAACAGCACCCTGCTTTCCTGGAAAAGAATGCAAACAAAAATCCCATAATATTAAAGGTGTTTCAGGTTTGACAGAATCAGAGTCATTAACACTGGAAAAGACCTCTAAGATCATCCAGACCGACCATCACCTCCCACCAATAGTGCCAAATCCCTCAGTGCCACATCTCCATGGCTCCTGAACACCTCCAGGGACAGTGACTGCCCCACTCCCCTGGCAGCCTCTGCCAGTGCCCAACCACTCTTTCAGAAGGAATAGAGCACCCATGCCTCCTTCCCCAGCCTCCAGAAATAAACCACAGACCCATTTGACAACCTAGGGCTAAAGTAATCCACGGTGTACCGAACCACACAGGCTTCATTCTTTCCTAAGTAAATAACAAAAAATCACTGATTGGAACGCTCCACTTGGAAGCATTACATGCTTTATTGACTACAGCTGATCCTAACAGAAAATACAGTTTGCCATTTAGAAAAAGCACTTAGCTGTAAAGACTTATCACGCCCCATCCCCAAGCCCCTCAAAGCAGTCACCCTACCCAGATCCCTGGGATGGAAACCCTTAAGAACTACGCGCTGGGAGAGTCAGAAAGCAGCTAGAAAGCACAGAGCCACGATATCCCATGAGAACAGTGTGGTGGATGCACTTACATGAGACGAATTTGCAGGGGGTTCCTGATGGGGGCCAGCTCAAGCAATGCACGGTGAGATCGCCGTCCCCAAATCACTGGTGTGCACAGCTCTCTGCCCAGTGGCACTTCCAGCACAAGTGTGGCTTCCTAGAGATTTTCCTTTTCACGTGAGCGTACAAAAGGTCGGGACTGAGCTCAGCACAATGCCTGCATGCCCTGCACATGTGTCCATGCAGTTGTCTGTGATTTCCTCGGCTGTGGGAATCTGTAAGGCAGGAGCTCAGTTCCGGAGGTGCTGCTGCAGAAGTGCAGACAGCTGCTCTCAGTGAACTGATCCAATGGCAAAAAAAAACAAGGAGAGAGGCAGACACGGGTCTTTAACGAGACATTTATAAATGGTTTCCCAGGCACAGCTCTGGCGGCTGCACAGAGAGAGGAGCGGTCTCAGGACACCTTCAAAACTGTAGAAATTTATCTTCAGTACCAAACACTGCAAAGAGTGGCCAAGCAATCAACCAGCAGAGTTTTGAACTCACCAGCCTTCAAGCGCAGGATTTTTGCTCGGGCATTGTTCCCATTCAAATGGGCTTTGCTGCTGCTCCTACAGCAAGTGGGAGAAGAGCAGCCAAGCAGCACATTGCTCAAGCAGCTGTGTGTAGAAGAGCCATGGGCTCATTCACTCAAAAGTGATGGAATTAGCTCATTGCCAATGAACTCCAGAAGAGAAGGTACCAGAAAATAGCCTAGCTTGTTCCATCACGAGCAATGACTACTTAACAATCAGACTGGGTCCAGACTGAGGGTCAAGAGCAGCCAGTGCAAGGAATGTAATGAAGATGCTGCGTGTGTGCAATCTGGGATGCTGACTCACAGGATACAACCTGAGCGGCCACGTGGAGTGCCCCTACTGCTAACAACTGAATCATACCATTATTAAGGTTGGAAAAGACCATGAAGATCACTGAATCCTTCCCAGTAGGGGAAAGAAAGGTTAAATCACAGGGACTGGGAGAGCCTCATACAGCTCTGGCTCCAGCACAGACTCTGAGCACAGGGCTTTCTCCAGATACATAATGCACATTGCCTGCTCTTACATCATTCCAGTGCTCAGATGATTTAGTAAAGCAAAAAAGTTGAATGGATTTGGTTCATTATAGTCAAACCCCCCACAGGCTGGACATCTGTGGGAAGAGATTTCCCTTCCATGGTGTCCTGCAAGGAGCTGCTGACGGGTAGCAGGAGGGCATCCAACCTCCGTATGCCTTCAGCATGTGCTCACATCTCATTCTGCAGAGGGCGCACCGAATGTTTAAGGATTAACTACATCAAATCCCACTAAGAGCATCTCACAGTTAAGACAATTAAAATCAGACTCTCAGTCATCTCTAAATGCTATCTGTAAAGCTGATGAAACCAAGATAGATTCAATGGGGATTCAATGCCCTTTTGTTGGCATGCACCAAATCACCTCCTTGGGAAAGGAGCTCCCAAGGTCCCTCCCTTGGTCAGAATGGGAGCAGGGGATAACATACTGCAAGGCATCACCCCCTCCTGCATCACAAACACCTGCACCAAGCTGAATACAACCTTCCTAAGCATCCCATAATCAATTCCCTATCAACTTTCCAAATACCCCTAGCAGCCACCTCTTTCTGTCAGATCTTAAATTAACAAACCATAAATACTATCTGCAGTTTTTCTTCTGTGCAACACTTGAAAGCACACAGCTGTTTTCTTCCAGGTAACTCCCAAGCAGGTGAATGCTGTGTGCTGGAAACATGGCTGTTACTACAGACTGATAAATATCTGCTGATGCTGCAGCATCTAACCTAGAAATTAAACTTCAACGGATCCATGAAGATAAAACCAAGCCCAATCAAACTTGACTGTTGCATCACCAGTGTCCGGGTACTGACTGCTGATCCAACCCATGGAACATCCATTCACACTTGCAGCATGGATTTAATTGAAGGCTGAACCAAAGTGTCAAAACCAGATGTTTGCTGGTCTCTGGAGGCATTCAAGGCCAGGTTGGACGTGGCTCTGGGCAGTCTGGTCTGCCGGTTGGCAACCCTGCACATAGCAGGAGGTTGGAACAAGATGATCATTGTGGTCCCTTTAACCCAGGCCGTTCTATGATTTTATGACAATGGCAGGCTCAGCCCCATGGTGTAGGGTAATTTCTCTCAATTTACCAGTGCACTACACCCTAAGTTTAATATTAATCAAGAGCACAAAGCTTTGAATAGACAAGTATCAGCTCCCTCTGTCTGTTCTGGTCAATCAGCTGCTCCGGGCACCACAACCACACTGATTGTGTTTCAGACAAAACAGTAGTTTTGTGTCTTTCACATTTATTTCAAAGTGAGAATTAATACATTGGTGAGCAAGAAAAAACAGCCCTCCTTCTTGCACCTTAATAAAAAGCCTAAACTAAAACAGTGAGAAATCCTGTTTAACAAAAAACCACCAAACAACAATTTCTCAACAAGGAACGGTAACAACAGCTCTGGAGATCCCACACCGTTGATCACACAGCCCAAAGCAAGCACTATGGCTGCATCCAACTCCATCACAGCTCATCTACACCAGGCTCAGACTGGATGCACTCCAGTCTTGCAGACAAAGACACTGGTGTGGGCTGCTCTGCCTCTACCAGGAGTGTCCCATTCTCACCCAATGCTGTCTACATATACTGGTTTTCCTTTTTTCCACCAGCCTTCTGCCAACATTCTTCGACTGAAGACGAGATTTAAGAACCCCACAAAGCAGACAAAAGCACTCAGAGCAGCAGTACAGCAGCTTGCTTGGAGAGGAAAGCCTTTCCCATCAGCTGGCTCCAGCATTCCCTTCACCTGTTCCACCAGCTGGAGGCTGTGTGGGCCCATTCATCACAGCTTCCATTCTCTCTCCATTTTGCAGCTCCAGGCAAAAGCAGACTTTTCCCAGGAGGGGGTGGGGTAGAAAATAAGACGTATGAGCTTTTTTAGAAAAAGAAATCCAAATGATATATTGAGCCCTTTAGAGTGTCCCACACCTTTTGCACAGAAACTTTGCTTGCACGCAGGGTTGAAGGCAGTAACGTTCTTTAGTTGAAGCACAGAAAATAGGCCAACACATGTGTGGGAAATCCTGTCCTCACACAGCTAGAGATGAATTCTCAGTCTGGTTTTAAGAAAAACAGTCACCAGAACAAAATAAAACTTATTTTTTCCATTGTTTCAGCTTTATGGAAGAGAAAGGGAGTGGGAGAGTCATCATGGACACCACTCATTGAGGCGGACGTTTTCCAAGAGCCCATGCCAGCTGCCTCTCTCCTGCTGACTTTCAGTGGAAATACCCATTTAGCTCCAATTTAAATAGACCACAAAAAGCCCTCAGACCTTCCCAAGTGTCACATGAGGCAGGAGATGCAGTAAATCTCCATATTGAGAAAGTTCAATGACAAAGAAGTAGTAAGAAACTGTGGAACCAGAGTAAGAGCGTCCAGGGCAAAACTCAGATATGCCATGCCCATTCTTCCTCACATGCTATGACTATGTCATATGGGGTCTTCACAAAGGCACAAAGCCACAAACTGTGAATATATACATACACAGAGACACATCTCATGTCTCTATCAATCATATTTTTTGTTATATGAGCTGTCAGGAGTACATGGAAGCACTCAGCAAGGTACATCTCCACTGCCTGGAAAAGGAAGAGATGAGAGATGGATGAGAGACTCTTGACTTTCTACAGAAGAACGTGAATAGAATAGTAGAAAAGAAGCAATCAAATCACCTATGCATATTCTAGTCAAAGAATAAAAGACAGCATATTTCCTACCACTATTGCAAGACAAGACAAGACAAGACTGGTGGGCTCAAGGGAAGGCACAAGGAAGAAAAGTTGAAGCTTCCCAATATACATTTGCATCAAATGGTTTTCTGACAACTCTCAGGTACAACTGAAGAACGAACACCTTCTCTTCACTGCCCATTTGGAAGACTCAATCCATATGCAGGATCTTCCTGAGCCAGCCCCAGGTTACCAAAGGCAGGAGGCAGCTCAGAGCCAACAGACTGTATACCATTGCATTTGAATTCTGCACTTCAGCAGATCTGTGGTTCTCTTTTACAAATGTGTTTCAAGCTTAGGAGACTTCTTTCTTCCTCCCATTACTGCCTGCACTGTGGCTGGGCTCTGCCACCCAGCAATGACTCTGCCCCAGACTTTGCTGAGCATCCCATGCTGGCAGAGTGCTGTAGCTGAACAAGGCACAAAGGCTGCAGCAAACAAGTGCTGCATTCAGCATAGCAGTCCCATCAGCCCCCAGTGCTGCTCTCTGCAATGACTCCTTCATCCTGCAACACACTCGCTGTGTTTGCTGGGATGCTTCTGTGCAAAGCCTTGAGGTCTGCCCCATCAGCTTTTCTTAGGATAAAAACCAACTGAAAGCAGCTCCACACCAAGCGCAACTATCAGTCCACTGTGCCTTGAAAGATTCACACCCAGTGGTAATTAGTCACTTAGAGTCCTAAGAGTTCATTTCTCAGCTACAGACATACAGCAAGGAGAAAAAAAGTGGGGGAAATACAGAAATGAATCCAGGGAACAACTTCAAAATAAACACATAATCCTTACCCTATGAATTTCCTTTGTCAACCTGAGCATCCCTCTAGGAAACAGATAAAGGAGGCTTTTATTTTCTTTGATTTGGATGCTAAATTAAGAAATTACTCTAATATTAAGAACCAGCAGAGTCAAGTGGCCAGCTGGGAAACAACAGTGATGTTCCCTACAATGTTGTAGTACTGGGAAGGATCTCTACTTCCGCCCATAATCTCTTGTGGTCACCAGCCCCTCAAACAACACCTTGCACCAACGACAAGTTAAAACTGGTTCTAACAATATTGTTCAAATTAAGAATAGCAGAGATGATGTATGCCCGTGAGCAGAGCACAGCCCCTGCCACGTGAGAACAAAGCACAGCCAAGTTTGCTCAACACTGAGCAGAAGCATTCCATGCAAAGACCCCACAGACCTTATGAAGCAAAACAAAAACCACAGCATTCAAAACAGCCAGAAGAAAATGCTAAACAACACTCAAACCCTTTTGAAGTGTAATTTATACAGCAGTCTGTACAGCTTGTGTATACCCAGGATATAGATAAATGGACAATAAGACACGTGTGTGTGTCTAGATAAATATCCCAGAGCTTCCAATCGTTCTATTGAAACAAAGGCACTAATTTGAGATAACTAGTGCAGGACAAATTACCTTCAGTGCCTGGTTCTCACTAAAACATTACCACAGGCCAGAAGCAATGGCTATAGGACAGTGTTTAAGGCATCCCAGAGTGAGGTTCCCATCTGCACAAGTATTACCAGCTCTTCAAATTTTACAATTCCTTCTCTGCCTCACAGCACCACACCAGTGCACCTTTTGGCTAAAAAAACACTGTCAATCAAATCTGCCCAAACTTGGGTTGGGGGCTATGCATGTTGGCAATCCCATGCTTTGTGGCTATGCCCGACTGCCAGAGCAATCACACCCATATCTAAGACAGGATCACATCCAATCCAGACAGGAGACATCAATCAGACAAGGGAGGACATCTAACCACCCATTCATATTTGTTTTGATCCACGCTCAAGATCAGCCTCCTTACAAGATGAGCAATTTCTCACCCCACTGAGCACCACTGGGTCTTTGCCTTTAAACCTGGCTATCACTTGGCTCAGCTCATGCCCCCATTGATGGAGTTCCTACCTTCCTTTGTACCAGTGGTGACAGTCGCTGCTGCTGTCCCTGATGCTCGTCCCACTGGGCTGGAGTGCTTCCCTGTCCTGCCAGGGATTTTAAGTCCACTTGGCTTCAGCATGGTTGCTGCCTCTGTATCTCAGGTTGTTGCTACCAGTGTCTCCAAGTGCTGTCCTGCTGTTCAGCACTCAGGCTCCTCGATGTTGGGTCTCTTCTTCCATCGCCACAGACCTAGGGGGGAAGAGCACAGGGAAGTCAGATTATTGAGAAATAAGACAGAAATGGGTGGGAGAGCACGAGCAGGCTTGCAGAAAGCAGTGCCCCGCTTCATGTAGGTGACATGATCTTTCTTTTCTGCACCTGTAAAATGAGGGAGATTTCCTTGGTCTCCCATTTTTGTGTTACAGCCTTTTCCTTAATCTTGCTAAGTAACTTCCAACCTGGCAACCTAGATTAGAGCAGAAGATTCTCAGAACCAAACAAGAATTCAAATTCAGTTTGGGACTGTTGATTTTCTTTAAATTCTAAAGTCTCATCTCATCCATTAGAATCACACAATCATTGAGGCTGGAAAGACCAATTAAGATCATCTAGTTCAACCATCAACCCATGCCCATGACCTCTCTAGGTCAGTTAGCCAAGATCTACTTCTCCTGTTCTGCAAGGGCCTTCCCAAAGGGGCATTACAACCCCATGGCACTACAGCTCATTGCATGTTCCCCATGTTCACACAGCTTCAGGGCAGTTCCTCAGTTCCTCCAAACCAACACGAGGAGTAAGGAAGAGGTCAGTGTTCATCACTGGGCTCTTAGCTCCTTCCATTAAGGATAAATCTCCAATCTTGGTAGAGAAAACAAGGCTTCCCCCAAAGGGGAAGATAAAGGGAATAAGACATCTTAATGTGAGTACGCAGCATTAACAAGCACTGAACTTTTCAAGCAAAAAGTTTGATGGCAATTAAAAAAAAAAAAAAAAAAAAAAGAAAGAAAGAAAGGAAATGACTAAGTTGCTGAAAAAATGCAAAAACATTCCGAATGGGTAAAGAAAAACAATCAAAAAATTGAGACTATCAGCAAAAAGGAAGCTACGGTTGGCTGATTGAGGAGGGATGTGGGCAGAAGGAGGTGGCAGCAGAGCGAGACAGGGACAATGGCAACAAACTGCAAAGGGAACAGCAGCACAGCCAGGAGGTGAGGACACCCAGGTCTGGGCCATGGGATGAGACAGCCTTGTGTCTGCATCATTTGAGAGAACTGACGTAGCAAAGTCTTACAGATGCTGCGAGGGGAGAAGTGCAATGGCCAGGATGAGAAGTGATTAAGGAGTGAGTAAGGATCCCAGCACAGGCAAGAGGGGAGGGCTGGCAGCTCTCCAGGGAGAACCACAGGCACACAGATGGGAACGAAGAAAAAAAAAAAAAAAAAAGGAAAAATTCCAAAACCGTTCCCGAAATCTCCTGGAATGCTGAGACACCAAAGAGTGTTTCAGCAGTAAGTCAGCCATCCCACACTGAGTTAGAGATGAGAGAATAACAAAAGGAGACCAGGGAGAGAGGGAGCAGAGTGGGATCTGGGTGTCCTGGTGGCCAACACGGTGACCATGAGCCAGCAGGGTGCCCTGGTGGCCATGAAGATCAAAAAAATTTGGGGTGTATTAAAGGAGTGTGGCCAGCAGGACATGGGAGGTGATCCTCCTGCTCTGCTCTGAGGAGGGCACATCTGGAGTGCTGTGTGCACTTCTGTGCTCCTCAGTTCAAGGCAGACATGGAACTGCTGGAGTGAATGCAAAGATGATGTGGGCCTGGAGCATCTCCTGTATGGGGAAAGGCTGTTCGCCTGGAGAACAGAAGGCGGAGGGGGAATCTGATCAGTGTTTATTGATATCCAGAGGGCAGGAATTGAGTGGATGGGGCCAGGCTCTTCTCAATGGCACCCAGTGACAGAACAAGGGGCACAAACTGGAATACGGGAATTTCCATCTGAACACGAGGAAATATTTTTCACTGTGAGGGTGACAGAGCCCTGGAACAGGCTGCCCACTGAGGTGGGCAAATGTCCTTCTCTGGAGATACTTAAAGCCTTCCTTCTCAGGTGGACTGGATTTTATTTATCGGGGTGGGAGGGAATAAGAGGAAGTGCATTCCCATTGCATTACATTTCTGCCAGAAACGTTGATGCAAACACATGCTTTCAACATACTGATGCTGAAAAACAAAAACTCCATGGGCTGCTAATTAAGCTACCCTGCAAACACAGAGCTGCTTTTATTCTACTATACAGCCCATGCACATCCATACTCACAGGGCTCCACGTCACACAACAAATTCGATAAGTGCCCAAGGTGCCACCCTGTGTGCAACCCCAGTACCTCAGTCTGGGCAATCCTGAGTCACACCATCAGGTCATTATCCTCACCCAGGCTGCCCTGAGCCATCCAAGCCTCTTTAAGCTAAAACACTGGAAACACAGGTTAGAGGTTAGGAGGAAATTCTCTACTCAGATAGTGGTGAGGCACTGGAACAGACCGCCCAAAGAAGCTATGGATGCCCAACCCTTGGGAGCATTCAGAAGGCCAGGTGGGACACGGCCCAGGGCAACCTGACCTGCTGGGGGACAACCCTGCCCCGGCATGGGGTTGAAACTGGATGATCTTTAAGGTCTCTTCAAACCCAATCATCCTACGATTCTAAGACCCAAGCAATGCAGCTTTGATCCTGCAGTCACATCTCAGGCTGGGACGTGGGCCAGCATCTCCACAGGGCACTGCCCTGCTCCATTAGAGATAACAACTTGCTCTGAGCTTCTGTACTGCATCCTCAGCACCCCAACAGGTGCTCTTAGCACAGTTCTGAACACGCACAAACATGCTGTTGTATGGGATGTAAGAAACACTTGAGCCATTTTTTCCTATTCCTTATATCATCTGCCCAAGTTTAATATTCCAGCCTAACTTCACAGAAATGAGATTTCCCCCTGCCACAAGGTTAAAAAAATAAAATAAAATAAAGCCACCACAAAAATATCTAAAAATATCTGCCCCTATAAACACTCAGGGGCCAGTTCAGCTTATTTTGTTTTTCCTTCTTCGTCAAAAATGATGCAGACTACAAAGGTCTTCAAGATCTCCACTGGATTCTTCCTGCAGTCTTGTCATACCAGGATGAATGGCTTTGTGTGTTCCCACAACAAAAAACCATCCCAGGAATGCACAATACAAAAGCTGCTCCAAATGACCAAAACATTCTGTTCTCCATCTTTCCATCGGAAAAGGGGACAGCCAAATCTGAGTCACCCAGGCTCAGATTCAAGGAGAACAGCTCTCAGCTAAATGCAGATGTACTCCCAAAAAATACCTCTCACCAGCAGTGATATAACTGGATACATGAAGTATCTGTAAGATGGGCCAGGCATCATAACAGCATATATCAAAAACAGAGGAACAGCAGGAGGTGCTGAGATCTCAGTTATTTCTCAAATAGGGTAGAGGGGGTGGAAACAAAACCTATATTGCCAAGGCTGAAAAAGGTTCATCTTCAAGTTTTTCTGCTTTACCCATCCCTCCTGCCCTCAGCAAGGCACGTTGCATGTGGCAAATGGGCATCCACACCATCCCAATTCAAGATGGCCATACCAACAAAGCAGATCTTCAAACCCAGCACGCTCCCTAGAAGGAAACTCTCATGAATATCTGTTCACCTCCATGTACTGAACAAAACACAACACGGGAACAGGTTTCTAGACAGACTGACTTGGGCCAAGTCCCATCCTGTGGCTGGTGCTGCCTTCTGGATGGGTCTGGATGTAAGAAGAATTTATCCAACACAGCACTCTGGGCAAGGCACAGAATCTGTGCTGAACACAGATTCAAGTGCCTGAGCACTGCTGGAATGGATCAACGCTTATAGTGCTTTATAGAGAAATACAGAGCTGTTTTGTTAACATTAAGTACACAGCCCAAAGTCTAAGTGCCAAAACTGAGGTTTCTAATTTTCTAAATCTGCAAAATTTGATTCCTTACCTGCAGATTTAAATTTACAGTCAGTGATGCATACAGCTTTTCTAAGACCCAGACCAGTTATCGTACTGAAGGAAATGATGGTTGCTGTATTGCATGGGAATTGAATGACAGACAGTGCAGACAAGCAGTACAACTTAAACTTCTGTTTAAGGCAATCTTGACTGATGCACATTACCAGCAATTCCTAAAGCAATTATTTGGATACAAAAAGGTTTGCACAATGAAGCCTGCTTTTACCCACTTCCATCTCAGATGATGTTTTGTGATGCAATTGCTTTCTGCATATGAAGGCTGAGGATGAGGAACCCCAGGGGTTCTGTACACAGCCCTGTGGGGGCACATATACAAGCAGAAGGAACACAAAGAGAGTTTCAGCCATTTTCAGGGCTGCTATAGAATGATGCAGTTGCGTGGCTGTGTTCACAGAGATGCTTACATTAATAATAAAGACAAAGCTTGGGAAGTCCAGGAATTCCACCTTCAGCTAGAGACAAGGTAATAACAGCGATTCCATATGGAGAAATTGAAGGAAAAAGAAACAACCTCATATGATGCCAAACATCACACAGCTGAGCTCAGCAGCACCTGGGTTTGGACACATCCCTTGCATGCACATCCAGGAGAGTTAAGCACAAATGCAGGAACCAAACTTTCTACCTATATTCTGGCTTTGCACCTCAGAGCCTTCAGCAGGTTTCTGGGTTTGTCCATAGCATTACTGGTTGCAGGAACCTCCCGCACTAGTCAGTGCCAATGCTGCAAACAGAGCCCAGAGCATCCCTGAAACCCAATGGCTACAGAAGGAGGGGGTCCACCTGAAGGAGCTTTTCACCACTTCAGTAAGCACAAAAGATAAAGGCAAAAAGCTTTCAGTGTTGTATTCATTTATTAGACTTTCTACAAAACCATCACTGGCCTAAATGTAGTGGTATCTATTAAATGTATGTAAAGTTGCTTCATTTCTTGTTTCTGGGCATTTGTGCTGCATTCACTCCATGCTTTCAAGCTTTTCTGCACTCCGTTCCCCCCCAGAAAATTGAGAATCTCATGCAATAAACCTCAAGCTCAGAATAATTACATTGCTGCCCACTTCCCTGCATGCCACAGGCAAGCACAGGTTAAGATTTGGTGCCCTAGGCTCATGCTGGCTGTGCTGAAAAGATGGGGGAGAGGGTTTAAGAGAAGAATTTTGCCTTAAAAGCAAAACCCTAAAGACTGAATGGTTTGAGTCTGGCCTGCAAAAGGCTCAGGAAACGAATCCAGAACACAAAAACACCATGATCTGATAAAGCCAAACTGCAGCTCTGCTAGAAGAGAAAAGCTTATGCTGAGAAGAAAGGGGTTTTTTTATCTTTTAATTCCTTCTGATGCCCCATCTGATCCCAGGCAATCATCCCATCCCCTCGCACTTCTCTGATTAGTTACTGCTTCCAACAAGCAATCAGAAACCAATTTCTGCAGCACGTGTCAGATTAGGGTTAAATCCTTCCGTTTCATTGAAGCATAGAGGAAATAAGAGACTCATCCTTAATTAAGGTCAGAGTCCTCTCCCAAGAAAACATTTCCTCCTCCCCTAGAGAAGCAGGCAGAGTGCCTCAGGAATGAAAACACTGCATTGCCATCAGATACGGGGAAGAGCATGGCATCCCCTGCCACCTCCCATGCTGCAGAACTCACCAGGATCCTCAGCCACAACGTTCCATGGCTACCATCAGTTTCCTTACATCTCCCAAAGGTGATTAACATCTAAGACAACCTTGTGTTGAGTTTATTTCCTCACTCAAGTTTCATAATTGGCACAGAATGCAAAGGGAAAGCCTGCAGGCCTTTCATTTAAAGCCTTCACACCTTTTTAAAACCACTTCTAAGCACTCCAATAGACTCATCATCCTGTTTTACCACTTTGTTTTAGTGGTAAAACAAAGGTTATTATAGGAGGAATGTATAAAAGCATCCTACTGCATTCTATAACTAAAAACCACAAAGAGAGACCTGAGGTGATTGACTCCACTGGAGTCATTCTGGGTGTGCTGGTGAGCTCAGCTCCTTTTGTGGCAGAACATCTGATGAAGAGTGGCACTGTAGATAGCAACAATTCCATATTTATTACAGAGCAGAACCATCCCCAATTTGTGGGGAAGGTTTGGGAGCTGCAGGAGTCCCTGCTGCCAGGTGTTAAGCCCTGGAGGAGGGGTCAGCGTCCTACAGAAATAACAGGACAGCAACACAGCATTGCTCACGTGGGAAAGGAATGATACACAGCAGAGCTGCCATCCTGCAGGGACAGAGCTGATAACACTGCAATTCAGACTGGACCCAATGAATGCTGCCATAACTCAGCCCTGCAGAAGGAGCTGAACTCAAGGAATTTCCCTGCTGTTGAGTCCTTGATTTAATACAGCATTAAAGTTCACCCTGACACCTTATTTGTTATTCACTGGAACTCAGGTTTACACCCAGAGTTCCATCCCTGTGCTGGCAGCATTGGGGCATGCTGGAGGTATTCCCTGCAGCATCCTTCTCCTCCCCCACCTATGAAGCTGACCTCATGCCACACACACTGATAGCAGCTTTGTTCCCAGCCTCACCAAGCACTACAACTTGCCTGGACCACAGCTGGCACCAACATCTACACAGCTCCCAACAGAACCAGTGGTGAGGACAAGGAGGCTGGTAACAGCTCTATGTTGGTCAGTGTGCATTGCTCAGAACTTCCTACTTCGTTACCTGCAACCCCAGCACAACAGCACTCAGAAGAGCCAGGAGCTCAGGTAGTTCCCAAACATCACAGCACACGATGCATCACCTCTTACTCAAATTCTTATCCAAACTTCGGGTGGAGCCAGGAGTTGATGATCCTTATGGGTCCCTTCCAGTTTGGGACATCCTGTGGTTCTGTCATTTTCCGTTCTTATCGATGATGAAAAATCATAATCATTTTTGGAAGCTGGATCCAATCGGATCCTTATCAGACAGCATTGCTACATTACCTCCTTCTGCCCTGCACCACACCTTGCAATTTATCATTGACTTCAGACTATATCAGGAGCAAAGAAACTGAGATTGCAGCCTGATGCCTTCAGGCTCTGAGCCACACGCACAGCCACAGGATGGCTGCCCACTGCATTACATGGGGGAGGTTTGACTTGAGAGCTTTGGGTGGCTGGGCAGGACCACAGCTGTGATTTCCTAAGCAGACCAAGACATAATCATATCTAGCCAAGCATAGAGGGGCTACAGGCAACAGCCTGAGCAGATTATAATGCAGAGTAATAGCACATCTCTAAGCCAGTCTGGTCCTGTTTCACCCCAAAAAGAAGAATAAAAACCAAGTTGTTTCCTCTTCTAGAAAGAGCACTCTCTTCATTTTTGGCAGAATATATCATAGCGTTCCATAAACCTGAGCCATACACTCACCCACCCAAGAGCATCCATTGGGTTGACATTTCCACATTTGTGTGCTGGAAGTAATAACACATAACCTTATTTCAGATGCTCCTAACACCAGATGTTACTATTCCTCCCAACAGCAAATAAACTGCCACAATACGGCTGTTTAATCTCATGGATTGAGACATCTCTTCTTCCACAGTCTTGGCCAATGGGATTCTCATAGTGCTTCAAAGGGAACACCTAAGCAACGCAGCTGTAAAGCTCCAACATCAGACACGGGCTCTGGGTACTGACAGCAGGTGATTAAGCAGGTTCAGCTCAGCAGAAGACACAACCAGCACAAAAAAGGCAAAAATCCCTCTAATTCCAGGTTTGTGTCATGTTGTCCATCATTAAAACTCCGTTAGCAATGGCTGGTGGATTGATCAACTAGAACATCCCATGTTGACAAACTCGGAAGAAGAAGTCCAGAGAAATAGGAATACTTATTTGAGGTTTTGCAAGCTGACCTACTCCAGTTTGCACAGACCTCGGTGTTATAAAACAAACAGCTATCAGCTAAATATAGTTAGGAGCACTTCCACCACCAGGATGGGCTTCATGCAGGGGGCTGACCAGAGGCAGCATCAAAAACACTGCACAGCAGGCAAACATGAGGCTAAAAAGCCCATTAAACACACCTCACGGAACAGCTGCCTCTGTACCTTCCAGGAGAAGCCTCCTTTCCCAGGGCTTGTCCCAACACCCAGGACAGATTCTGCTGCGGGGATGTGACTGCAGGTTGTGAATGGAAGCATCTGCAGGGCTGGGAAAGCACTGCTTGCTGCAACAAACGGCTGCTCCCCGCCTGGCAGCACTGCTGAAAAGTTTCCAGCACTAATTGGCGGCTACAAGCGTTCCCAAAACATGATGCAGTAAATAACAAGGGAGGAATATGTCAGTGGAAGAAGAACAGATCAGCCAGGGAAAGGGACCCGGGACAGACAGATGGGTCAGATCACCCCGTGGGGTTTTCATCATCCCAGATTTTGGTGAATTCCCTCTGGTGTAACCAATACCCACGTATGCTTTCCCTGCACTACACCAGTTGTTCAGAAAAATCCAATTGGATTTCCAAAAAGAGCTGTGGGACAAGCAATACACTTTTACTTGCATTATCTTCCTTAAAGAAACTGAATGGCGGAGCACAGAAGAAGGATTAAAAGCACCTCAACCCCGAGGTCTGGATATGCAACACCCACAGTTTTCATCCTCAGACCTCAAAGCTGCAACACCACGCACCTGGGAGGAGCTGACAGAGAGACGGAAAGGATTTTCCCAAGATCACATAGTGGGGATGAACCATTCCCCACCTCTACCAGCACACGAAAGAGTTGGGAAGTCATTCTGATTGATCATAGACAGAGTATAAATGCTTCTTAAACATAACCAGTTGGCTGCCCCAGGCACAGATGGAGTCACCGAGGGAGTTAGCATTAGAGCTGGGAACACGAGCTCCCAAAACAAACAAACAAGTCGCCCAGTTCAAGTCAGCATCACATTCAATGCCATCACACCAGAACTGATAGCACAACATGACAATGCTCAGTGCTATTTCTCTGCACGTACTTCTTGGCTTACGCTCTGTCTGAAGCAACCACAGCTAATTTATGGACACCATCTCACTCCTTTAGAAAATGAAGAACGGTGCCACGTCAAGGGAATCATCTCCACACAGCCTGATGCAGGAATCCTGCTTTTTTTGTTTTTTTTTGTTAAAGTGAGATTTCTTTGGTTGTTGTTGTTTTTTTTTTTCTTTTTCTTTTTCTTTTTTTTCAGGAATAGCACTAAGTATTATGTGAAGGTGCCAGACTCGGTCACATGCAGTGAAGTCATTTTTCCACTGTTAGCTACAGCAATATGAGAGTGAGAAGTTAAACCCAAACATGAATAAAGCAATTTGGATTTGTCCCATTTCGCACCACAGCTCAACAAAGTGTTCACTCTGGGCTCCTGGAGTGACCACTGGCAGTCTGCCCTCTTCATCAGCAGCTCTGATTTAGGTGTCAGAAGGCCAGGTGCACTACAAGGCCCCAGTCTTGCTGGACTCCACGTTCCCAGTCACGCAGAGCAGTGATACAACAGGCAGGCATTGCCAGCCATCTAACACAGCAGCAGAAAGCACTTGCTTGTCCCTTATCACCAGCTTGCACGGCTGCTCTTGCACTCCCCTGGGAGACAGAGGGGAAAACAGGTCACAAGGCATTACTAAGGTCTGTTTTTTTCAGAAATCTGAGCTAAGCCCACACCAATGTCTGATGTAGGTGAGCAACAAGTCATGCACAGGTTCCAATGCTTGTATGTGGGCTCTCCCTGAGCTTTGCAACTCACTGTATCGATGCTGCCATGCACTCTACAAAGCAGTACCAACAGCGTGCATCTGGAACCTGCTTTATAGGCTGCCTCTTGTCCTCATCAGGATCATGACAAGAATATGAGATATTCTTGTTCTCTCTCAACCTTCATGGAAGAGAAAGCGTTTGCAAAATAAAACCAGCAACCTCGGGAGGTGAAACCCTGCCCTTCCCCATATCACCACCCAGAGATGTGCAGGGTACAAACCCTTACGCATCCCTCCACACTGGGAAACCCCTCCAAGTTCTTCATCATTTCTTCTGAAAAAGAGGAAGAGCACCAGGAATGCTCCTTGCTGGCCTAAATTATGGCACCTCCAGGGCCACAGGCAGCAGGAGAAGAAGAACAGCAGACACAGCCCTTGGTCTCAGCAGGCAACCCAGGCTATGCTTACCCTAAAAGCACCTCTGGAACACTCAGGTTTTCCCTTAACTGAAGGCATGCCATGCACATATGTGCCCCTGAAACAAACTGGTTGCAGTGCAGCCTCTGCCATGCTGCAGCGGTTGGTGCCAGCACTTCGAGGCAGCGCCGTGCTTTGAAGCCCTGGGATTGCTGGCACCTTTCTGCCAGCACGCAGCTCCTCCTTCATCCCAGCAGGCTCTAGCAGCAGGTAGGTCACTTCTTAAAACGACCCAAGTTAAGTCCAAGGCAAGGGGCTGTGTTATGCTGAAAGCATCCCCTCCCCAGCAGGGCAGGGGGGCCGAAGAGGCCCTGAAGCACCGCTGGATGGGAGAACACTGCCCAGCAGGGGTAGGAAAAGTGACAAGGCTGACAAACCTGGCCATATGTATGCAGGTATATCCACCCCGAATACACACAGCCACGCACCGACCCATTCTTAAAATACAAGTCACCCCCCCATGGAAAACCTTCAAGCCAGCAGCGATGAAACTTGCCATCCGCTCCAGCAGGATGCTCTGCTCCTGAGCTGGGCTTTGTGGCCCTTTGAGGCTGACACAGAGCAGCACTGACAACGCTTTGTCTCCCAGCTCTCCCCTACTGCAGCTGCAGCCACCCCGATACCCCGAGACAGCATCACGCCTCTGCCCGGGCCCCCCCGGCTCGGTGCTACGGGCCAGGAGTTGAAGGAGCCGCTCGGTCCCTCCGAGATCTGTGCTGCCACCCCCCAGCAGCACGCAGGAACACATCTCCTTGCTGCAAACAAAAATAATCCCACCGCAGCCACTCCTACAGCCTTAGTCGATAGCTAGGTTGTATCAGAACAAAAAGGCAGCGGGGAGACCCAGCCCAGCCAGCAGCCGGAGACAAAAGAAAAACAGTTCTCCGGCTGCAAAGCTCCAACTCGCTCGGCGCTCGATGCTGACGCCCACCCCGATCTCCATCGCTCAGCACCGGAGCTGAGCAGGGCCACGGGGCCGCCGCCCGGACTCGGGCCGTTCCCAGGTGGGCGAACAGCGAGGGCTCAGCACGGCAATACGGCAGCACGGCCCCACCCGGAGCGCACAGCGCAGCCCCTGGCACAGAGCGCGTAACGAGGACGGTGTCTTTCCCTCCCCGACCCAAGGACAATGCTACACCGCGGCAGATCCGTGCTGACAGCGCCCAGCCCCGGAGATGAGCTTGAGCCCCATCCATCTCTCCATCTCTCCATCCGTCCATCCATCCGCCCCTCCTTTGTTGGGGCTGCCCCCCATCCCAGCCCGCGGTTCCCCCTTACCTTCCGCAGCCCGCAGCCTTGCCGGGCGGCCGCCGTGCCACTCCCTGCGCGCCGGAGGGAGCTGCGATGATTGGAGGAGGGGGAGGAAAAAGAAGGGAGGAGGAGGAGAAGGGGGAGGAGGAGGAAGGAGGATGCCGGGCGCTGCGGGCACAGCCCGGCCCCACAGCCCCGCGAACAAAGGGGCGGCTCCGGGGCCGCCCCGCACCGAAATGCCGCTGGTTGTCGGGCCCCGACCGCGGCGGAAGCGGAGCGGGAGGGTGGAAGGGAGGAGAGCCGCTCCGCCTAGCGGCGGGCCTGGGGAGCGGGGGGAGCGGCTGCCCGAGAGCCGGAGCGCCCTGAAAGAGCAGGGAGAAAAACACCGAACGTGGGTCTCACCTTCTGCTCGGCGCAGATGCGGCTCTGGGTTGGGGCTCCGGAAGGGAGAGGCTCCCTTAAGTCGTGTTCTAGCAGCTATGACTGGCACAAGACGATCAAGAGGAGTTGGAGGTACTTCCTGGAAAAAAAGGAGGAAGCCTCTAATTGCTGGGGACTGGAGAATGCAGTGAATTGGAGGCACCTGCAGCCTGTGGGAGCTCCTTCACCCAGAGGCAGGAAGGAAGGGCTGAGCTGATGGCTGTCACTTGGCCTTCACCACCCGTCTGCTGCTAATCCCAGAGCTGGAGACATCAGATGGAAGCACACGGTGCTGGGCCATGGAGTTATAGAATTATGAAGGCTGGAAAAGACCACTAAGATCACCACATCCAACCATTCAGCCCAGTCCCACCATGCCCACTAGGCCATGTCCCTCAGAGTCACACCTCCACTGTTCTTGAACACCTCCAGGGATGGTGACTCCACCACTTGTGCCTGTCTCCAAACTCAAATCCGTGCCTTGGACAGCAATGAAAGTGCTTTACACAAGGGCTGCAGCTCCATTCAGTGTACTTCTCTGGCCCTGCAGCCACTCTGGCTCATCCAAAGGGCAGCAGCTGAACCTTTGCACCTCAGATGCTGCAGCAAAAGGCCCCAGGCCGTGTCACAACAGTGCAGAGTCCCACCTGACATCAGTTCTGTCATTGGATGCTGTGACCCTTCTCCATCCTCAGCCCGGGAATGCACAGCAGGGATGCAGGCAGCAAAGCAGAGCAGAACAAAGCAGAATTCAACAAAGCATCACCTGCTGACAGCCCTGCTCTCAGCAGAACGATCCACCCTCAAGCAGCCTTATTTTCCATCTCGCAGATGGGAAGCTGAATCGAAAAGAAATGCTTGGTCCAAGTCAAAAATAGAACTGAAGCACCCGACACCAACGCCTCTGCTTCAACTGCCAGCTCGTTGAGCTTCCTGATATCTTCCCTGCATCCAAACACAAGTCGGTGTTTGCGGGTGTGGATGCAAGATGTTTGGTCTCTTCTCTGTAGTTGCCTATGGAGACAGCGTGTCACCAGAAGGGAGCTGGGAGACGGGGTGCTCCTGAGTCCTCCTCTGGACTCCTGCAGGTCTGAGCACACGTACCTAGGGGAATAAAAGGAACAAAAATATTGCGTGTTCTGCCATCATGAATAAGCAGGTAGGAGATGGCCTAAGCATTGAAGCATCTTTCCATTTTATTTCCCAGCGCAGAGGGATGGAGCATCTCTCAAGAGCTGACAGGACAATTGCTCTGTCGCTTACCTAAACGTTATGCTCCCCTATGATACCTCTGATTCTCTGCTCTCTAACACCAGTTTCCATCCAACAATTAGAGTGGTACTCGAGAATTAGGTCAAATGAGAAATTTAAGTGATACAAACCCCACTCATCCTCCTTCCAGAAACACCCAGCACAACTGATGGCACTTATTTGGGTGATGCCGATGTTAGATATGTTCCTGTCTGAAGGCCTGACCTTGCTTTGGTTCACTGGGAGAAACAAGATTTCATCAGAACAGCTCCAGGATCCTCCAGGGGGTGAGTGTGCCTTGTACAGCACTGAAGTGCTCTGAAAGAAGTCTTTCTACCAGCTTGACTGCTGTGCATTCCTACACACTTCTTACCGTACAAGAAAGCGCAGGTGAAAATATACTGAAGAATCACAGCAGTTCTCATTAATTATGAAAATCAAGAAAAGCTTTTACAAGAGTTTTTTTTTAGTATATTTCCTATTCTGAAATTAGTACATTAACTATTACTTAAACTTCAACCATCAGTGTAATTTAGTCCTTAGCACAGTCAGGTTCCATTCTTCCTTTTTAAAGTAACCCTCCTTGCTGAGGAAATTGGGACAACACACCACATAAATGCATCACAATAAAATGGACCACACTTTATTATTGAAGAAGTCATTTTTATTACAAAAACTATACTTAGGAGCCCAACAGCCAGTAGATTACAGAGAAATTCAGCATCCATTACATGGAGGCTTGAAGTTCTGTCTGATACAGACACTGATACAGTGTCCAAGTGATGCACTCCAGACCATGCTGGCATTGGAGCTCTGGATACCTCCTCTTTTTAGTCAGCAGAATATTGTCAACCCTTTGTTTGAAGATCTCAGCTTACAATGATGAGGACTATCAGCACCTCCTCTTTGCAAGTAGGGGATTGAGTCCTGTACAGAAAAAGCTCTGTATCCATGGTCATCCAGCAGAAACTGACATATGTTTGTCAACGTCTGCACCTCAGCGTCAAACATTTACAAGCAAAGATGACCAAAAGAAAGGAACACAACACACAAATAGAAAAACACAGCACATGGAGCCTGAAGGGATATTTGGTACTACTTATATACAACATCTTATTTCTGGTAAAGAGGGGCCAGGGGAACGATCCAAGTTTAAGTAGTGGATGAGTTCTCAAAGCAAACCTTCAGCTCCAGCACAGCATTGCACATTTATTTTCATTTTCTTTCTTTGTTACTGCCCTAAAGGTTGCTGTTTGACTCGGTCAGGACTGAAGGTTGGGCTGTCCTTTGCTTAGCTGTTTTTTTACATGTCAGGAGAACCGAGAGCTGCACTGCAAGCTTTGCTCTGATAAAAAGACTTCCATGCCTACTGACCTCAAAGAGGAGCAAACATCACCAGCATTTTGTAGGCATGGAAACCAAGACTGGGAGAGCTTAGCTTACCCTCCCAAGACTTGCTCTAACCCAGTAGCACAGCTAGGTACAGCACTAAGGGTGCCAGACTGTGGTTATTATGATGTACTTCTACTCTGTTTATATGTTTCTTTCTTATACACATTCAAGCCAGAAGTAAGCCTATCAGATCTCCCAGCACAACATCCTACACTCGAACCACTGCATGAAGCTACTTTGCAAAGCCCCTGGCAACTGTGTGCATACCTCTGTGTAGCTCAGTGCATCCTCAGGAAAACAAAAGGAGGCAAAAACAGTCATAATGTAGCAACTCTACCTTTTCCCAGTTGCCAAACTGTCATGTTTGTATGCAACAACACCATTAGTTTGCAAACCATCAAACCATCCAAACCATCTTATGTTTTGCAAAGCAAAATTGCTTCTGGCCCAGCGATTGTTTTTTTCCTTTTATGCCAAAAAATTACTCCTCTCTTCAGTTTCTGCTCAAGGATGTGCCACCAGGCTTTTCTCTCTGCTGCCAGGGGTGAAAAGATTCATCATTTTCTCTGACCTGGTTGAAAAGGGTCTGTGACAAATTAGAACCAGGCTGTAGAGCATGAAAAAAGGAGATTATTTCCCTGTTGTTTGGGCCTGACAAGTAATACTGCAGATCAAATAGAAGCACCAGATGTTTTCTACTACCAGAGCTACAGAATGTGCAGGACCTGCAAGAAGCAAGAAAGTCCCATTTCCTCTGCGTAAACTACAGTGTGTTAGAAGATCAAAGTCAAGGGAGGGGAGCCAGGTTGGAAAAGCTCCCTGTCTGTGGCTAGAACTTAAGGAGATTTTGGTATCTACAAGTGAAGCTGTGTTTAATGAGGAAGGGGAGAGAAATGTGCTCCAAATTTTGATGCTTGGAGAAAAGCTACGCTTTAAAAAAAAACATCTTCCTTGGGAATGCACTCAGGTGGTTTGACCAGCTGGCCTGAGCGTGGACACTGACCGCAGTATAACTAGTTGCCCTCTGCTTCCCCCAAATGTCTGTTTCTGATTAATTTTCAACTGAAGATCCTGACTGACCTGACATAAATAGCACAGCAGAGAGAATAGCATCAATACAAAGCTCAAAACCCACAGCACATCCCATTTCAGAGCCGGTGCAGGGAACGACCTGCTAGCTTGTCTCTGGGAGAATGCTCTGTGGTAGTTACACTGAATTTTGTTCTTTCCACAGAAACATCCCTTTGCTACAGAAATGTGCTATTCTGGTACAACAAACTATCTACCATATGTTAGGATTTTGTTTTTCCCACCATATTATGTTTTCACCATCGACCTATCCAACCATCCACTGATCCCAGCCGTCATTTCTTAGGAAGGCATTAAAAGGTTTAAAGAATCACCACAAGGTCTTTATAAAAAAGAGATTGTTTCTTTGTGCAGAAATTAGGCAGCAAGGTGCCCCAGATGACCTCATTCTGTGACTAGAAATTGCTGCAGCAATTGCTAGGAGGAAAAGACAGTCGTGCCTCCCAAAAAATCCAGCCTCTCTAAAATGGATACAGGAGGGTTGAAGAATCCTGCTCATTTGCCAGGTGTTGGCTTTGATTTTAGAATATTTATTACAGAAAAGCCCTTCTAATGTGGATTTTATCAGCCAGATGCCATGATATAACCCAAATCCAGGAACTTATGCGTGACTCTTTAGTTTCCTGCCAGTTTAGTCTTATTAATTGCACTGCATCAGTTATATTATATATTTCAATGAGGAACAAATCTGCCAGTATGGCTTTGTACAGAATGCAATACTGTGATACATAAAAATTGCACTCCAATCTATTTTCTAGTTTTACTGCCACCATTAAATGGAAACTCCCTTCATCTCAGCTGTCTTCACTAACAGTGAAAGAGGAACAATTCTGCTGAACTAATCAGTAAAGAGCTTTGAGTTGACCAGACTAAATGTGGCCGCCACACATTAAAACAGCTCCTGGTGCCTGCTCTAGTATTTGTCTCCATCCTAAATCCTCACGGGTGAGCTCAGTGAAAGCTCCTGATGCTGCTCAGTCCTTTTCAGTCACATCAGAACTGGTGACTGAGCCCTGACCTGCTGGGTGCACTAAAACCACTGGCCTGTCAGTCCTCACAGCTCCCATAAAGCACACACATGCTCCATTTCACATCAGAAGGCACAGACACATGAGAATGATGTTTAGAAACAGGAGAGACAGTAATTATACCTGATATTCCTGAATAGAACTGTGTTACACTGCACTTGGCACAAGCAGCACATTTTCTATCCCTTCAAAGATGGTAACAGAGTAAATGCATTAAGCACCACTGTTCAGAACAGGGTGACCCATTGCATGCACAGACAGACTGAGTAATGTCCAGCCTGTTTTTCTTTTTTTTCCTTCTCTGCAAATGTCAGGGCTTGGTCATGCCAGCATGCATTGCACTCATAACTTCAGACAATGCAAATGCACAGTGTGCACTTCAGAACAGGCCAGTAGGAAATGCCAGCTTGTTAGTTGTGAAGGCTCAAGAGAATGAAGGAAAAGAGGCAAACTGTGTTACCATCTTTAGAAGCAGGAGAAATCCAAGGAGCAAATATAAAGCTAACAAGTGGAAAAATACAATTCAAGTAAATTAACCTGTGGAAGACAGAGCCAGAATACATTAGAGGTCGTTAAGGTAATCATATTGCAGCTGTAGCTATGTTAATTCTATTTAGGAAAAACAAATAGCATGAGACAGCCCTCAACTCTCAATTGAAAAGAAACTTATCTGAACAAACTCAATAGCTGTTTGATATGGCACTTCAGGGCTGCCTCTCTTTCCATTGAGCCCATGATAACATATGGGGATGCTCTGAAGGGATATTTGCTTGAAGAGCCTTCTGGTCTCTTCCAGTAGGCACTCTTGAGATATCTTCTATTTTATATTCTCCACAATACATCTGAGAATGCTTGTAGCAAAAGAGCAGAAATAACTGATTACTGAGATATATACTGAGGAAAGGAAATTAGAAACAAAAAGTTTACCAGGGCATCTTTTGGTGAAGAATTCTTTCAAAATATGACTTAAATCATCTCACACCTATCCAGCATGCAAATAGTATACATAGCTAAAGGAAAAAAAAGAAGATATTTGTGAACTGAGCCTAAAATGTCATGGAAACAGACCTCCTCCTAACAGGCTGAGAATTCGTTTCCTTGTTGTACACAGGCAAGTGTGGCAGAGAAACCCACCCACTCCCATTTGTACCTATGATATTTAAGCAAACAACAAACACTGACCAAAATCTGAAATACGTATCAAATTTATACATCTAATTGTTTTCTTCACAACTTGGCTTATTTTAAGATATTATTATACTCCATGGCATCAAGGTCGTAATACAAAGCCATGACCATATTGCAATTTGAGAGCAAACTGCCTTGAGATGATATACTGCTATGGCCTTCAGGTCCTAACAGTCAGGGAGTTAAGTCTGACCATTTCTGCACTTACAATGAATGCTCTGCTCATGCAGATGACGTTTCACAGGGCTGACATGACTGATCTGAGAGCTGGAATGCAGGGCTACATCCTGCAGTTGCATTTCAAACTTGCAGGGCAGTTTCACTCTCTTTATTCCCTCCCACCCAAAAAAATAACATATCAATATGTTTAAAGACCAAATCTGTGTGTCTGGTGGATCTAGAAATACATACCCAGATCAGCTTGAGCAGGAGTTGAAAAGAAATTATAAACTTGCTGGATTCATTCCACCATTGCTGCCTCAGCAGTATTGCTTTGAGAGATATGGAATGCACAAGAATACCTGTAAATGTAACACAGGAGAGTAAAACACTTCTCCCACAGCAATTGTGGGCTTTAAGGAGGTAAGTGTCACCCTCAACACAGCACAGGACCAATTTTGGCATTTGTTTGCAGTTGTGGCTGCAGTCTGATAAAGCCATGGACTTAGCCAGGATGTGCTGTCACACAGCTGCACAAGAAGCCAGTCTCTGATCTCTGCAGCAGCAGATTAGTTGCACACATTTTCCACCTCTACCACCTCCTGGCCTACAGCAGACTATGATTATACTGACACAAAAGATGCTTTTATCATCAATTGCAGTGAAGTTGCACCCAAACTCAGAGGTCTGGGAAGCATCAGCCTCCCAGTTTGCCAATTTCAACAGGGAATGGAAGCCTCAATTTAGCAGAAGTCATAACTGCAGGTTTGAATTCATCTGTGGGAGCAATTGCTGTGAAATTAATTAGATCACCAAGTGTGCATAGTTGTACCGTGGCTTGCAGGTGCACAGCACCCTTTCAGGATCAGCCCTTTCCAATGCATTACCTTGTTTTAAAGCAGCAGAACACAGATGCAATGGAATGCCAGTAGAGACAACACTAAGATTTGAGCTTGTAAACCCCTTATTTTCTCAAGCAAGCTCAACTTTCCTACAGAATTTGATTTTCCAGTTCTATTCCTGCCTTTAACACAAATTTTCCAGCTATGCTGACTGAGCCATAAGGAAGTCAAGTGCCTTGCTCAGAGTTACACTGCCTGAGACATGGGACAGAGAAAAACAACTGACTGTTGAGATGTCCTTTGAATCACTCTGTTAAGTTCCACTTCTAATAAACCATAATACAATCTCCAATGCTGCCTCATGTGCATCTAGCAAATCACTCTCTGCAGCAAGTTATTTTCAATAAGTAACAGTATTCCCACCCTGAGATGAGCTTTACTAAGCACAGCTCTGTGTGTTACAATGAAACAACAAGAGATGTTCACTGAGGGCATTTTGCTGCTTTCTAATTGCACTGTGTTAAACCTCCACACGCACTGACAGTTCATCCCAATAAATGGCTGACTGATAGCTGTGCAAACACACCAGCTCATGCAGCCACTATCTGAATTTCACAACAAAGATTAACAGAGCAGCTCTGTCCCTCTGTCTCTGGCTCTGAAGTAACTCAGTGTTGGTGACATTTGTATGACTGTATCACCCATCCACAGCAGAGGAACCTCTGAAAGGCAGAGAGAGCCAAACTCAATGCACAGCCAGTCTGAAGGCAGCATGTAAGAATTTCTGCCCTTTCAGCTCCTTTATCAGCTGGTGGCAGCATGCAGTTCAGGTGTTGTTAACTGGGAACTCACTGATCTGACAAAGAGAGCCTCTGAAATGCAGTATAGTCACAGTGGACTCGTGGCACACAATTTATATAGCACTATCTGCTGGGGAAGCAGCTTACCCTATAGAATCCTCCTATAGTGCTGCAGTAAACAGCAGTTTACATCTGAACTGATCATCTGTTTGGCTTTATAGAAACAAACATACAAAGCACCAGAGATAATTCCTGCATGTACAAACATGTAATGCTTGCATGTAGCTGTGTTTATTATCATGTATAAAACCTGCACAAATATAATTGTGTGAGTCATATAAGGAAGAATTCAGTAGAAATAACAGACAAAGGCCACATTGTAGATCAAAACTCTCTCCTCTTGGAGAAAACATCACACCTTCCTGTTTCAGTTTTGCCATCTATATGTTGGAAATATCAGGTTGTTTTGGGGTTTGTTTCCAGCGTGTTGCCTGGATAAATGAAGTTTTCAGCTATTCAGTTAAAGATCCTATCAAAATATTAACAGAAAGCCAAGTTTCAAGCTAAATCTGAAAGCAAGCTCGGAAACTATTACTTAAAAATATATCTAGGAAACTGCCCTGTTCTCAGCTGATCAGAGTACTGAATTCAGGAACTAATTTAAGAGAATGATCAAGAAAGGGAAGCAGTAACAGCGTAGGAATCAGCCTCTGTTCTCAGCTTTGGTGGCAGCCTCACAGTTGAAAGCAGTACTTACATGAAATGCTTACCAGCCTGGAAATATCTGGGACGAATGATGTTTAGGGAAGAGACAGTTGCCAAAGCTCAGTAAGCACGCACTGAATGTAACACTATGCATTGTTACTAAGTCATATGGGAAAGAACATTGTATTCAGTGTCCCATCTCTTCATCTATAAGGCTGTCACCCAAACAAGGGAGCACAGGAATGGTCACCAGGAGGTCAAATGCTTTCAGGTACAGTTAATTTTTTGATAGAATGTCTGTTTAATCTGAACAACATACAAAGTTGAGAGGAGCTGCAAGAAAAGTAGAAAAGCAAAGCAAAAGGTTTTTGATAAACTGTAGAAGAACTGTAGAAAACAAACAAATGAGAAGTGATTCAGTTAGGAGAAGTGGATGCAGAACTCTACGTTCATCTGGAAAAGTGTAAAAAAGAGAAAAAGGGGAACACCAGGCAAATATCAACTGGTTATCACAATGAAAACTGAACACCAGCCAGTGATACGCTCTGAACTGAAATGATGCACAATTTGTTTTTTGCTCAAACTGGGGTATTTCAATTAGTCTGTTATGGACTGTTTGAAACGAGGCAGTATGCAGCGAGCTGTGCCTCCATGTGAGCTACAGGCTGCATGTTCATACTGGGTGCAGTAACTAGGCTAAAGCCTGGGGTTGTTTCTTCTCCCCTCCCTGTACTGGAGGAAGGAGGGATCAGCAACCATAGCAATAAAAGCAGCAGCCACCCCAGCTGCCAGTGCTTTCCTCCCCTCATGGCTCCAGGAATATGGCTCATATTTTATTCATGAAAAATGAGGCCTCTGGGGGTCTAAGGAAGAAAAAAAAAAAAAGAAGAAAAAAAAAACATCCAACAGGAAGTAAATACTTCTTGGGAGCACTTGCTTGCAATCTGGCAAGGCATGGAATGAGAAGCGGGGGTGGAGGAGGGAAGCCTGAAGCCTCCCTTCCTGATGGCATTCCTGTGATGGGAGGAAGGAGGACCACAAAGAGTGAGCTGCACCCTGAAGGTCGCTGTGGTGACCCGGTGCAGCAGGGAACAAAGTGGGTCCCACAGCGAGGTGTCCCCAGCCAAGGCTTAATATCAGTAAACAACCTCCTACAATCCTTCATTTTCCTGAGAAGAAAGACATGAATCTGGTGTCACTAATTGGAGATGGTGTCATGTGAACTCTAATTGTAGAGGCATAGCCATCATCCCCCCCCTCACAGTTCAAACCTAACACTGACACAGCACTGGCTGTTCCTAATTTCATAAGCCTTACCATCAGGGATGACTGTTTCTGAACTAATTGTTTTGCACAGGACACTGAAGCTCTTTCTGAGAAGCCTGGACTTCTTGCAAATCTCTGGAATCTGCATGAAAAGAAGGAAGCAGTCTATTACTTTCTGACAGACTTTCTTAAAAAGAACACCTGTGAGAAAAAGTTTATCTCTAGACAATTATAAAGGAATGTAGCATTTTACATTAACATCCATTTTTCATTGTCTTAATTACCATCTAACAAACATTAGCCCTCAATATCTCCCCTACAGAGCTGAGCAAATGAGAAACAAGCCATAGTAGTTCAGTCAGAATGAAGGGAAAGGAAAAACAAGACTAAAAAAATCAGAAGTGGCAGAGGAATGCTCCCTGGGAGGGGCAGCCAACATTCATTTAATAATGCCAACATTTTGTATGAAAAGCTTTTCTGGGTGACTGTAAAGCATATGGATTAATACCAGCATGTAGGGGAGTTAGATTAAAAATAAATCAGTATTTAAGGTGCTCTTTATGGGATGGGAGATGGGGAAACAGAGATATGGTTCGCCACCAGGTAAAATTACTGTGGAAATAAATTCAAAACAAACAAACAAAACTCTAAGGACAACCCCAAATTAAATCCTGGTTTTGTTGGAATGAACGGGACTTTTCTTCTGCTCCACCATAACACTAAAACTGCACTCATTTCTTTTCAGCTAGTTCACCTTCCTTATTTTGAAAATCTCACTTCAGTGCACCCACCTTGAGCCTACGTGTGCTCAGAGCCCATTGGAGACAAACTCAGGGAGGCAAAGCCAATCCTGGTATCAGAAATGTCAGCTCTCAGAGTCGGGGCACTTCCTGCTCTTCAGTCACCATCAGCTTCCCTGGTACCAATGCATCAACTCTCAATCTTCACTCAACAGAACTGAGATAACTAAAACAGATTACAGGAACTTTTCCTTCTGGGTGTTTTTATTTTATTTTAAACAGAATGTTTAAGTAAACGTTGAACAAAATTCCCAGAGCACAAATATTTATGCTAGGTAGCATCTGTAGCACCTGGCTGGCCTCTGATGGCTGGCGATGGTTACAAAGGTCTTACATTCATCCACAGGGATCCCAAAAGCATTTTACAAAATATGCCATGGAACCTGTAGTTATAATAAACATTTGTTTAAGTATCTGCATATACACTGAATATAGACTGTCAGTTAACCAAACAAAAATGTAATAAGCAACTCACATGTACAAAGTGGTTTCAGACTGGTACATGAGATCCTCCATGCCAATTTTGACATCAGAAATGTTTTACCCTGTTACTTACAGCACTGAAGTTACACAGAAGCTGATGATGCACAGTTCCTCTGCAACAGAGGTGCTCTCAGATGCCCTTGGATACAACAAACAAAGCAGACTACTAGGTATTTCTGCTACAGTTAAAGCTGCTTTCAGCAAGTGTAGGTAAAAATCAATGGAAAAAGAGCAGCGTGAGAGCAGAGAAATCAAGTATTTGGGGGGAAGCTGCAGCAGAAGACATTTCACTCTGTGGTATTATTTGTTCACTTGGAAGGGGCAAATCCCAGATGACTAATGCAGGAAAGAGAAAATTCTCCCCACCTCAGCCCCATTTCTCAGACTTGTCCTGTGATAACTTTAGCTTAGTGCTGTAGCATTAGCAACAGTGAATAACAAATGCCCTGAATTGGAGGGTATGTTGAACCTAATTAAGGCATGGGAAATGTAGATAGGCAGCTTTAATCCACAGAGTTAATCCAAGAAGAATGAAGCCTGGCTTGTGGGATTAATAACCAAGGATTTACCTCCACAGGAACATCCAGTCACTTCTCATTGGAAAGGTGCTCTGTGGAGCACAAGGGCTGTGCTGGCACCACACTGCTGCCAACTCAACTTTTGAAACAGTCACAGTCTGAGAGCATATTTCTGTATTATCCTGTGGCTTTAATACAATCTTTGAGATACACAACCACTAAAACAAGTCTGAAGAGCACAAGTCCTATTTTTCTTTATATGTCTGTGCAAAAATACTCCAGACATTTAGAATAATGCCCAATTGCATGCACAGAGGTTGGAAGATAACAACTGGAATTTTATTTGTCAGATTTTTCTAACTTCCTCTGTCCTTATCATTTTATGATTAAGCCAGGCTCCACCTTCACCTTTACCTTTTGGTAAATTCCTCCTTTCTGCTTTAAGAACTTCCTGTTTTGAACATTGCAGCTCTTCCTTCTCTGCAATCCACGCTCTGCAAGCTTGAAGGAATCTTGAGTTCTACTGCCTAATAATTTTAGGGCTCCTAAGAAACAATGACAGTACTGTGTTTTCATCGATGATATAAAGAAGTTGAACGCAAACAACTTTTGTTGAAGATTCATTTGTTCCATTTGGCCAAAAAAAGGCTCTGATCAAGATTTGCTCAGCATTTAATAGATGAAACACAGCTGAACAGGATTGCCTAATGTCATGCAGTACCAGTTAGGGACAGTCAGTGGGGAATATTGCCAGATTGTTGATACAGGGAACCAACACAAAAGAAATATGGATACTGGATGCAGAACAGGATAACCATGCTGCATCACAGCTGCACTGTATCTAAGCAAAAGTCAAGCACTATTGTAACTTAAAATTAAAACCACTCCACTTTGCATTAACTCCATTGCAAAGTTCTTTCAAAGTTCCTGACAGACATTAATCAAATAGTAGCAGGCATTGTCTTTATCATGGGACAAACAACGCCACAAGATCGATTTTGTTTTGTTGAAAACACAGACCAAGTGGCTAATTGTCTAAAGAGTGGGTGAACACAGACTGCCCGTTTCTGTTCTAACTATCCAACCTTACCACTCACCAAAGCTTTAACAGGCACTGCCTCCCTCTTCTGCTTTTGCAACAGCTCATGGCTTAACCTTGAAGCAGACTGCTCACAGATCACAGCGCTAGCAGCCCGCCACTGCCTTTTAGCCTCCGGGAAAACGTTCATTTAAGAGAGTTACCTTTCCTGCAGACAAAAGAGGGATCAGGGCAGAGCCTGTTCTCTCAGCTGTCACGCGTGGCCCTGCACACAGGTGTTTGTACTCCCTCTGCCGACTGAAGCCGAAACCACACGTCTGGTTTTGTACCCTCGTAGTCCTCTCCCAAGCACTTCAAACAAACAAAAATAATTGAAACTTAAATGACATTTTCAGCCTGAAGCATCCAAAGACCAGAAACGTAGCTCACTGCTCCTGAATCTTGCTCTTTTAGCCTAGTGTAAAGCACTGGGCAAATTACAATACATTCCTCAGCACCCACACAGAAATCATAACAAATCTTGTCTGGATGAAAACTGTGATGACTTCAATCTAATCCTGGAAGTGTTTTTAGATGCTTCTATGAAATAGCTACACATATGTGTTTATTTTTAACAACATGAGAGTATTCTGATAGCAACAACCTTCAGTCTTTCCAGCTACTTTTTCTTTGCAGTTTCTCACTTCCCTCACTTCCAGCAGCACAAATTGCTTAAGCTCAGATTGAGACAGCATGCTGCTTCTAATTGCACGTGACAACATTAAAATAAATAAATAAATAAATAAATAAATAAATAAATAAATCAGGGGAAGGTACTTCACAAAAATATAAAGAGCAATTAGATTTAGTAAATAAAAGCACCCAGGTAACAGAGCAGGCAGCTGTCACACTGGGTTTACCCAGGCTGCATGGGTGAGCTGCTGTTGCTCTGCAGCTAGTGGAGAAGATGCTAACAAGAGAGGAAGGATGAGGCAGAGGATAGGGAAATAAAAGCAGAGATTTTGATGTTTTGGCAGGGAACTCAGCCATAGTATTTAGGAACAAGTTTTAAGTGGTACATGTTCCCTCCCAGTTATGCCCTACAGAAAAGTGCACGAAT
This sequence comes from Meleagris gallopavo, assembly GCF_905368555.1. Taxonomy (NCBI): domain Eukaryota; kingdom Metazoa; phylum Chordata; class Aves; order Galliformes; family Phasianidae; genus Meleagris; species Meleagris gallopavo. The sequence goes on from NC_139424.1 coordinate 2,811,531, forward strand.
AGAAGGATGCTACGATGCTGCAAGAAAGACAAACTAATATCCCACATCTCCTGGCAGCATCCTCCCCTTTTTTTGCTTACTTTTTTTTGCCCCTTTAGAGGTCAAGCACAGCAGCTCTGCATGAATCCAAGCTTCCATCAGTCTGGGTAAAGATAAGCTAAGCCCAGGAAACACTCTAACATAGCAATGCCATATTTCATAAAGCACAAATCCAGCCCTCTTTCCAACCATCCCATCACTTTTTTCACTCCTGGTATTTGTAGACCTTTGCTTTATGCTTTCAGTCTCAGTGAGCAGACGATAAAACGGTTGGTAGCATCAGAATTCAGTCCAATCTCTCCATACTAACAGTATGAAAAGGAGAGAGCACAGGGAATAGCCTCAAAGGGGACTGCAGACTCCACATTTTGCTGGCAGCAAGACCATCTGTGCTACGTGACCTACTTGTGGCTGCTGAACAACAGCACGCTGCAATAGGAGGTGACAGCTTAAACTGGGACTGCAGGGCTGGTGTGGATGGGGAACAGCCAAAGGAACTTTACATTTCTCTTTTCACTGTAATTTAAGGTCTCAGCCCCCAGCATTTCAGATCTGCTAAATAACAAAATAATGGTAAACTGAGCTTACGGTTTGTCGTTTGGTCGGTTTTGTTTCTTTTTTTTCACCCAAAGCAAAATCACCTGAATGTTCTACATTTCTCCCCACCCTCCTCAAAGCATTACATGCAACTTTTTGTGACTTATCCGTAGCAAATATGCAGTACACATGTACTTTTTGATAACGATTGCCTGAGGTTGTGTTTGATTATTTCTCTTGCCTCGCAGGTTTGACACCTCACATCCCCCTTCATCATTTCATCACTGTAGCTCTTCACTGTTTTCAACTGCCTTGCCTTGAGCGACTTCACTGGTTTAAACTTCTTGTTCAAACTCAAAACAAAACTACTTTGCTTGCCACCAGCTGTAACATGCAAAACGGCAATTCTTTTGCCACAACTTCTGCATTTTACCAACTTCCTGACAAAACCTCTTGCACGGAGATTTAGTTTCCCTACAGGGGTTAGAGTATGAGTTGCTGAGTGTAGACGAGATGAGAAGAACTTCCACGTGGACTTTAAAGACCTTGTTCTCAACAGCAAACACCTACAGCTGAGACATCCTTGCTCTTGGGATAACCACAGGATCACTGTTTTATTTCTCTCGTAGGATCTTCATTCCTAGTAGCAGAGGCTGTTTGAACACATCCAAGAACAGCACTCATTTTGCTAATTAGATTATCAGCAAAAAGCTGTTATCTGTACTGTATATCGGTTACAGAGGCTTAGTAAGCTTTTTCTGCATATCTTTTGGGGTGTGAAAGGACATCAGCAGGAATTTACTGAAATTCAGGGTCACTCTCCCTTCAGGCAGTGCTGATTATACACCAAAAGAGTTCTGCTATTTCAGCACTGAAGTTGCAACTCAGTTTATCCTGGATGTATCCTGTGATCTCAGGCTGACAATACCAACAGTTCACAATCTGGGACAGGTGGCTGTCAAAGCTTTCAGCTGAGGTATGCCTACCCACATACCCTACTAATATCACAGTACCCGCAATAAATACCTGTGCTATAAGCTACAGAACCACTGCGGATACACCAGGAGTCACTGCCTACGCAGAGGGTGCAGTGCTTTGGAAGGCTAATTTGCAAAGAAACACGTATTGTAATTGGTTAGTAGAAACACATCACAAAAATCTGTCATCAGGCACTCCGCATCAATTCTCACAAATAGCCTTTCAACCAGCCCTTATCAACAGTAATCCTGCATGTACAGTGGGAGAATTAACCCTGGCCAGGAAAATTGTATCTTATCCAGAGGCTGGTACTTCCTAAGAGCATAACAACTGTTTAATTTGGCAAGAAATCAAAGCATGACTCGTGTGCTGTACTGACAGGCTTTTATGACCAGCAGTGCTGTATGCAGCCACAATATTTTACTGCCTCACATTGGCTCCTGCTGAACACTGCAGCAAGTTAAATCCGAAGGAAAAGAGTAACGCAGCCAGCCTGAACCTTAGGACGGCAATGTATTCACGTGGTATCTGCGTTACAAACGTTCTGAACTTGGGGAAATAAAGCCAATTGCCCTGTCCTTGTATATCACACGATTACGTCTTGATTTAATTTCCTACTTTAAGGAAGATGAGGTTAACCCACACTTATCTCAGGCCGCGTAAAGCCTGCTGACCACTCACAAACCCCCTCACAAACCCACGGCTCCCCGCAGAGCCCCGCCCTACGGCCTGCCTCCCCTCCGCCCCACGAGGCGGGCCCGCAGCGCGGCCGCCCCTCACGGAGGAGGCGGGAAAACGGGGCCGGGCCTGCAGCCGCCGCGATGGAGGAAGAGGAAGAAGTGGTGGAGGTCATGGAGGACGAGAAGGCCGGGCCCGCGGCCGCTGAGAAGCGGGGACCAGCCGACTCGCTCGGGTCCGCCCCTGCTGCCGGCGGCCATTACGAGCTGCCCTGGTGAGAGCTGCAGGCCGAACCGCTTCCTCAGGAGAGAGCGCGGCGGCCTCGCAGTGCTGAAGGAAATGGAGCTGGGGGCGGGAAGAAAGGCTGAGCGGCGCGACCATTGGTGTGGAGCGCGGTGGGGGGCGGGGCTTGGCGTGGTGTAGCCTATGGAGAAAGAGGGGGGCGGGGAGTAGCGTGGTCTATGGCGTGAGTGAGAGGGCGGGGCGTGCCGTTGGCGGGAAGGCGACTGCGCGCCCCGCGGGCTGCGCGCTGGGATCCACCTTTTTCTTTAAAATAGCGAAAATAAAATAACTTTCAGACAATTAGTGCTGCGAAATGCTGCTCTTGGCATCCCTGCAGCGTTTGCATCAAAGACACCTCGTGTTATCTTTGTCCCATGTTGTCTTAATGCCCCGTGTAATCTTAATCTCCTTTTCCAGCAGTGTAGGGCACTGTTAAAGTTCGGTTAGATGTGCCTCAGTGCTTGGGTTTTATTTCTACAGGGTGGAAAAATACAGACCTCTGAAACTGTGTGAAGTAGTTGGAAACGAAGATACAGTGAGCAGGCTGGAGGTGTGTGGCTGCTTGTTTGTTTGTGGGTGAGATAAAAAAAATGCCATTTTGCATCTATCCCCAGAGCAGAAACAGCACTTCCACATTTCCATGTCCGTCTCTGAACATTTGGACAAGAAACTTTTTGATTTTCTTCAGAAGTTACAAGTTTTAGGACAAATCTGATCAGTATTCAAAATAAATACGCCTTCTGTACTTGGGGTGCTGTGCAAGTTGGCCTCACCTTAAATACAACTTTAAAAATTGTGACTTCTAGTAATTTGGGAACTGACCTTTAACTGGAAGAAAGCATGAAAGCAGCAAGATTAAAAAAAAAAAATGAAAGCAGGAGAGAAGAAGAGAAATGGCAGCTCTTTTTCAAGGTTAAAATGGAATAGAATTGGAAACTTTGTTCCCACTGTTTTCTTACATAGGTGTTTTGTTGTTGTTATTCTTTCTTAGGTCTTTGCAAAAGAAGGGAATGTCCCAAATATTATCATTGCGGTGAGTATTGCTGTGCATTTTGCTGTATCAGTCCCAGTCCAGAGATCCAGGCATGACCAGTGTAGATTTGCACTGTGGTACCACTGAAAGAGATGTTATGGTTACAGAGCAGTATCTTCAGCAAAAGGCACAGCAAGTAAACAACCTTCTGTTACTGAAATACTGAAAACTAACTCGGCCCTTGGGTGCCTATTGAAGCATGTCTTGTGCTTCCCTGGAGGCAGGATCCTGAGCTCAGGTCACTTCTAGCTGTGACTGCAGCTGTTTTGCATGAGTGGGAAGCATTGTAGAGAGTACAGGTTAAGAAATGGCATTGCACTCATCAGCAATTGTATTTCCAGGGTCCCCCTGGAACGGGAAAAACCACCAGCATCCTCTGCTTGGCTCGTGCTCTGCTTGGCCCTGCATTAAAGGATGCTGTTTTGGAGCTGAATGCCTCAAATGACAGGTGAGAAGGAATAAGCCTTATCAAGCTTAATGAAGAAGCAAGTATCCATTTTTATTTTTAGTTGAACTCAGGCCAACTTGATAATGTTACAGTAAGGCCCCTACTACTTTAATGTAGTTTTTCCAACTCAGAATTAGGCAATTTTTGGTGTCCAACTAGCACTGTAGATATTATCACTTGATGTTTTATAAACTCGACAGGAACTGCCATGTAAAAAAATACAAGCAGATGGAGTGCAGAATATATAATAGTACTGTCTTCTCAAATTTACTTCAGAGAGTTATGTTTCCTGCATACGTGAAGATCCTCCTAACAAAAAGTGAATGAGTTATTTATAATGAACCTCTTCAGTGCTTAGGAATAAAAAGGGGAAGCGATAGAAATTTAAGACTGTAAAGGCAGTTGGGAATAGCACTGTAGGATAAGGATGTTAGGTATGTAGAAGGCACTGACTCTTCTGCAGCAATCAGGCACTAAAGGCTGATTATATTTCCCAAATTCTGTAGCAGACACGTTTTGAGGACGTTTCATAGAGGGTTAGGAATGCAGTAGTTTATACCAGCCTCTTTAGTTCTACAGCTCTTCCACAAATCATGGCATAACATGCATTTTCTAAACAGAACAAAAAAATAAAATCCTTTATTTTTAAAAGTAGGTCTTTGCTGGGACTCTGTCTAGGAAGGGATTCATGTTGTGCTAGCACAGCTTCACAATAATTGTCCTGCCACAGCTGACTGCTTACTTTTGAACGGAAATGAACAGTGTAAGAATGTGGAGCACAGGAGCACTCCAGCCACTGTGGCTGCTGAATGAAAGCCATTATGGAATTTCACCCGACTGAACATAAATGACTTCAATTATTGTTTCAGAGGCATCGATGTAGTGAGAAACAAAATCAAAATGTTTGCTCAGCAAAAGGTCACACTTCCAAAAGGTCGGCACAAAATTATCATCCTCGATGAAGCAGACAGGTACATTGTTTTTTTTTCTTGACCCCAGCTACTATCTGAAATGTTTTCTATCTATCCTGCTCTCTTGGACAATATGAGATGTTTTGAGCAGGCTATCAAATATGATTTGAGAGGAAATGAATGTGCATTAAACAGTACTCTTACAAGATTCCTCATACTAAGTTGTGGGCGTGGATTCAAAGGAAATGCTCAATATTGGGGTGAAGCACTTTGGGATTTAGCTCGATGTAATCTTACCATCTTCCACTTTACTGGCTGCTTTTCTTTGAAAAGAATCTAGTTTATAGACACTTAATTTCACTGGATAAAAACGGGACACTCTTCTCCTCCTACATACAAATAGTAGTATTCTTAGCAGTACTCTTAAGTTTGATTTGATTTTGATGTTAATTTTATGGAGGTCTCAATAACTGGCTGAGGTTATGACTGGTGCCTGGTTCACGTGCCTGCCAAAATCTGAGGCTTGCCAATCAAAAATACCAGGTAATTTACAAAGCACTGTTCGATATCAGTAAACTCTAAAGCTTGTATAAAAATAGTCACTAGGCTGCAGCTTTAAGTCAGTGAAGGGTAAAATCTGCCCTAACTCCTTTTCTTCTTCAGCATGACAGATGGAGCACAGCAAGCATTGAGAAGGACAATGGAAATCTATTCCAAAACAACGCGCTTCGCACTCGCATGCAATGCCTCTGATAAAATCATAGGTAAAGCTCTGTTAGTCCCTGGGTGTTCTGGTTGCATGCTCCCCATGCTGCTGGGTAACCTCCAAAGTACTACTCAGAACCACTTGGAGCCTGCTCATTGCAAGAAGCCATGGTACTTCAGAAAAATCAAACCACCAAAACATAATGTTTTCTAAAACAGCTAATGAAGAGCACGTTTGCATAGCTGATGAATCTTCCAAACAGCTGTTTTTCATGAAAAGTGCTATGCATGACTGCAGAGCAGATTTCTTCAGGCTTAATCACCATCCAGCTTACGATTTTTGGTGTATTGTTTACTAGATGTTGAGCCCCTTTTGTTGTCCTGCTTTCTGAAGCGCAATCTTAAAGTTTGCCTGTGGGTGAACACATTGTAGAGCTTCAGACTGTTCTTGTTCAGCAGTTAAAGTAGCATGATAAACATCTACGTTCCAGGAAAACCAGGAGAACAAAAGAAATTGTCCTTGATACATGTAACATACTTGGGTGCAAATGAAGGGCTATAGGAATTAAGCAGATGCTACATTCGCTCTGCTTTACGTGTTCTTAAAGCGATAAATCAAGAGTGGTTAAGAACTTGGAAACTGACGTATTTTCTTCCCAAATGAAATGTTTTTCTGTTTGTTATTAAGAAAAGAGGGAAATGCTAATTATGCATCTCTGTCCTCAGAGCCTATTCAGTCTCGGTGTGCAGTGCTGCGTTACACCAAACTGACAGATTCACAGATCCTTGCAAGGCTACTGAAAATTGTTGAAAAAGAGGATGTACCATATACTGATGATGGATTAGAAGCCATTATCTTCACAGCTCAAGGAGATATGAGACAGGTAAAAGAGGGAAGGCAGGGAAACAGCCTTCTGTTCAAGCAACTTTGAGTTGTGGCTCTCAGAGATTCATCTCTGGGGATATAAAGCGAAGGGGAGGTGACATACAGCACAAGAATAACTAAGCTGCTTGGTTTTGCGAGGTTTTAAAGCTCCTTAAAAGGGAATTGGTGGAAATCAGATACTGAGTTTGTTGGGGAAAACAGTCTGCATGCATTTAGTCTGCGGCCTGCTTGAAAACTGCATATTTGGTGTCATTTCCCAAGAAGTGTAATTCATCCTGAGGGGTGCAGTCAGAAGCAGAGCACTTCACAAAATAACTGAGGTCTTTGTTTTCCTTTTTGCAGGCCTTAAACAACTTACAGTCCACATATTCTGGATTTGGTTTTATAAACAGTGAAAACGTCTTTAAGGTTAGTAGTGCTGTGAAACAGTGCAGGTAAAAGTCTAACACTGTAAGCGTGTGAGACCTTTCTTCAAATATACGTGACTCTGATAGTGCTTTACCCCTTTGCAGACACTAAGATGTAGCAGTGATGGCATTAGTCTAAGAATTGTGCCTGGCTTTTGAAAGGCAGGAAGTGCTTGCAGTCCCTAACAGCATGTCTAAGACTTTCTGCCTTTCCTGCTCTTTCAAAGTGTGTGGATCACATAACTGCTGGGAAATTGCACAGTGAGAACTTCTGAGTCTATTACTTGAGAGCTCTCATGCAGTGCTATTGAGTCTACCACAGTAGGATGTTATCAAAAGTGTCATATAGCTTAAAATGTAATTAATCTGTATCGTAAGACATTCTGATTCAATATTTAAACTGTGTAAAAGCTTGGTGAGAACACTTGGGAGTTCAATTATGGGATGTTCTAGGATTTTGAAGTGTAATATTTGTTTGATACAGGTATGTGACGAGCCTCACCCTCTGCTTGTGAAAGAAATGATACAACACTGCATAAATGCAAATATTGATGAAGCATACAAGGTGGGTTTTGGTGTGTTCTGTGTTGATTTGAAGAATTCAGGGTGCACCGCTTGCTCTTTTTGAAGAGGGCAAAACCATGCGTATGAATTGCTGAATTAAATCTTCTTTCCAGGAGTTTGTTCAGATGAATAACCCATCAAGCAAAAAAAAAACAAACCAAGCCCAAAAACAACAACCCAAGCAGTAATGAAATTACTCACTAAACAGAATCAATGTTAAATTGTTTGATAAACAGCACAGTTTCACCAGTTGCACATGCCTGCCTCAAAAATGAATAAGCTTGACTCAAATGATAAGTGTTGCAGATAAATGTAGGATTGTTCTTGCCTGCACAGATTCTTGCCCACCTATGGAGACTTGGATACTCTCCAGAAGACGTGATTGGCAACATCTTCCGTGTGTGTAAAACCTTTCAAATGCCAGAATATCTGAAGCTGGAATTTATCAAGGTTAGTATTAAACTACTTACTTGTGGGGTCTTTTTGTCTGTTACAAAAAGAGGATGGGATTTTTATCGCAAGGCAATCAGAGTTTTCTGTTTGCCGTTTGTTAGTGTAAAAAAAATCATATTTGTTATTACTGTTTTCTTTCTTACTCTGCATTATTAGTTTGTGAATAAGAGCAGTCACTTGAAGTTCAAAGTCTAACACCCCATGGGAGTACCAAATGTCACTTCAGTGATCAATTTACAAAGAAAATGGGGAAATACAGACTTCAATTAAGAAAAAATACCTTGTTCTAATTAGTCTACATGAGAATGCAATAGTCCATAGCCAAAAATGGTTTTCTTAAGTTTGAGCAACACTGAAGATAGTTTCTTAGGAGTAAGGGATGTAGTGGAGCATCATCGGTCGGACTGTATGCAAACTGCAGGACAAAACAGAAGGTTTGGCATTGTTTTTCTCACCAGGAAATTGGCTACACGCATATGAAGATAGCAGAAGGTGTGAACTCACTGCTACAAATGGCTGGACTGCTTGCCAGGCTGTGTCAGAAGACTGCAGCTCCTGCAGCAAGTTAGAAACCTGACTGAGCTGAAACCTGTGATCTGGAAGGTGAAGGCCTGGTGTGTGAGGTCAGCAGCTGTGTTTGTCCTGAATTCTGTCAGTCTGTTTTTGTTACATACCAGAACCAGGTTGTAAAATTAACTTGCATTTTTTAAAAATTTAGACAAATAAAGCTTTAAAATCTACTTTAACTCAAGCACTCTTACCTGTTGTGTGATTTGGGCAGAGGAGAGGACTGACAGTTCAGGAAGGAGGAGCAATGACGTCTACCACACTCAACAAAACTGCCCATGGCAACGATACCAAGACTTAACAGCAGGAGAGACAAAATTTTAATCTCTTTGTTAATGATTACACCTCCTGACTAATCATGAGTTGGCCTCACTGAAGCCAAGAAGGAAAATTCTTTGCATGGAAAGAGACCTCAATGAGGTTACAATTAAGGCATGTTGTGCAGGCGCCGTTCTGGGTGCTATTTCTGTGTGATGGTAGGGAAGATATTTCCACCAAACAAGTACAGGAGAACTGTACGCATTTCTTAATGGTCCCAGCTAATTGTTCAGGACATTGATAGCTATTTATTACAGACATTACATCTATAATATTTTAAAAATATATAAGTTCAGAGGTGCTCTGCATTTGCATTCTGTTGTCTTTTCTCGATTGTCCAGATTCAGTAATGTCATTTTACTGTAGTTTCAGTGTACCAAAAAGCTACAGCATCATGGTTTCCTCTCTGCCTGGTTTTGGAAACCACCTTGCGAGCTCAGAGGAGCAATAAAGTGTGAAATGCAGTGAAAACAAATATAAATTTAATGTGACCACCTCTGTATCTGGTGTCAGATATGCGTCTCTAAGCAGAGCTGTCTTGAAGTACCTAAATACATTCTGGTTATAGCAGTGGAACAAGGCATGGTAGAGGTACAACTTACTGGTATGTGCCCTTCACTCCACCCCTCCTGTTGAAGATTACCACCCCCAGCATCCCGTTGCCCATACCATGTTATTTCAGTGCCAAACTGATCTTTACTTGCAGTATCAGCCCAGAGGCCGGCCCTTGCACTGAAGCCACAGCCGGTTACACCCTTCGTTTCTCTGATTCAGCCACAGGGATGATGAGTTTTAGCAGCAAAGACATAGCATTCTAAACTGCACCCTCAAGACTTTCTGCAGCTCCTCTGACAGAGCTCTAAGACAAAGGAAATCAGGATGATTGTCAGTTAAAGCACAGACACTTCTGAGTTTGCTCCTGAATGAAACAAGGGAAACAGTTCTTATGGATACAACACTCACTAGTACATTCTCCTTTCACTAGATATTAATCAAATTGTGGTAAGTTTGATTTGCTGACTGATTTGTCACTACTAGCACAAACACTGTTAAATATGTGACTTACAGCGTTGTATTACAGACAGCATCACAGCTTTTGTCCACAAGAGCTTCAGTAAAGCACATTATTTAGACAGTAGGCTAATATTCCCTTGTCTAAGCAGTTTGCTCTGGTGGTGCCAGTGCAGGAGTGACAAACTCAGAGGATCACAGGTGCTGTTTCTGTCTGGTGAGCAGCTTTCTTTTCAGCATATTCGCTAGATGCCTTTCAGCTCCACTTTGGAGCCAGTTCACTTACAAATGAATGCTCCACAGCATTGGGGGGATTTAGTTATACTCACCTTTATTTAGAAGAGGAACAGAGTCAGTCTGAGAAGCCATCAGCCTCTTGTGCCAAATCTGATTGCTCCCTCTGAGTGCAGAGCTGCTGCTTTCTGGTAGCTAGGTAAAGCTTCCCAGCTCCATTAGCCATACTGGCAGGGCCAAAACTACATTTCTAATGTGTCTTCTAACATTGAGACCAGGAAGCAAATTGCTCACTTGGCTGTCTCCCTGATGTGAGGAAAAAGAGCTACGTGTACCCAAGGGAGATGTCAGCGCCCTTTGAATTACTGTCAGGCAACACAACGATCTGACAGTTTGGGTTTAGCACCAGAAATCCTTACATACCTGAAAATGAGTTCTGAAAGGACAGTTAACCAGTGAACACGTGTATGTACTCACCCACTGCAAAGAGAAAGCTCACGTTTCAGAACAAGACTAAAAGCATCGATGAAGTTTCCCTCAGCAGTGCCTGGTATCTTCCAGCACAATGAGATCACTGGTTGAAAAGCACTCCAGTAGCTTTAAAACCCTAAGGAAGGATTTGCTGCTCTCTAGCTGGCTGCTCTGGAGATTGGAAGGAGGGCAATTTGCTCGGACTCCCACTAAGGTGAGGGAATGTACACCAAATCGATTGCTCTGCCTGCTTACACCCTGCAGCTTTCAGATTCTGGCAATGAAGGAACCTCATTGCAGGAAAATGTAATTGCTCTAATCCTCTCCCTTAGCAAGGGGAGCAGTCAATCTTGCATTTTAATCTTTTGGCAGCACGCTCACCTATTGGATAGAACATCCCAGGAGGTCTTTGAATCTACCACTGCACGCCAAGAATCTTTTAACTGCTGCTAATCATATCCCAAGCATTTAATGTCTCCCTCCGGTAATGAGATGAACCACAAGTGGGTGCAGCATCATGGCACATCACTGAGGATGCAGCTCACCCTTTTCCTCTAGCAGGTCCTGAAAAATCTGCGATCTGCAGCAATTGGTGAAACCTGAGAGCTTCTTCAGAGAAGTCACCAGCAATGGCAATTTCATGGGCCAGGAGCTCTGTTTCAGTAGCAAAGGCATCTCCTCATTTCCTTGGCCGTCCGTGAGCCTGTGCGGAGCCAGCATGTCTGCTCTGTGAGGCTGTGTCCCCTACTTGTGCAAAGTTTCAGCATTTAAACATCAGAAACCAGAGTGTGAGCGAAAGCTGAAGGGAAGGTTGGGGCAGGCAGACAGGCGGGCTGCTATAGCTGCATGGGCACATCGTGCACTGCATTCTCTATTCCTAGAGTCCCATGGGAGCAGGAATACATGCATTTGTAGCAGCTACGAGTACATTTCCCGAGCCAAACACCAAACCACCTGCTGCTGCAGCTACACTAAGAGTGGCCCCACACTCTCAGCAATTCTGCTGAAAATAGAGCTGAGCACGTACAGCAGGAAGCACCTGACATCCTCTTCTCCCACTCCAGGGCTCTCACTTTTACCTCCACTTCTCTGCACATTCTGACCAGCCCCAGAGATGTGTGCTGTGGGCCGTGTCCCTTCTTGAAGTGCAGTTCTGAGGAATGAGGCTGCATGGAGCGATGTTTTCTCCCAGCAGGATCCCACACATCACCCTGGGTCACTTCTACACGTGCTCCCAAGTCAGCCTGTGTCACTCAATCACAGAAATAACACGCACATAGCAGCAAATCACAATAGAAAAGCCTGGATTTCCTTTGAGGGCTTTTCAATTTTAATAAATAAGTGCTAAGATGGTGCCAGACCTATGCGCGAGGGCCCAAGAGGTTACATTTCAGGACTGATGTTCCAAATCTCAAACAGTGCTGCAGTTTGTGAGGCTGACAGCGGCGGATCAAACCTCATCAGTCGTTGCAGCGTCTTTGTATCGTTATTAAACAGATAAGGAAGCACAAGGAGAACTGCCACAGACACTGTGAATTACAAGCTGCAGATGAGGGCTTAATCCTCTTTAGTCCTTAGCTTTTGTAACAGCCTGGGATCTCATTGAGCTCCAGAGAAGCGCTGCTGCTGTAAAAGCAAGCTCTGCCTTGCCAGTTCCTCTACTGTAGGAAACAGCTTCTGGAGGAGAGCGTAGGATCTGAATCAAAACCTAATCCCTGCCTTTGAATACCGCCGTGCATGAGTCAGCCTGACAAATTAAGTAGTTGGCTGCACTGCCGCTCGGCAATTTAAAGAATCATTTCACGCTTGGCAGGAGACAGCATTGCACAGAGCAGCCGTGCTCCCTCCAGCAGGCAGGCCTGGAGGGGAGACAGGACCAGGAGCTCACAGCTTGTCCATGGGTGCTGCTGCTGGGCAGGCTTTGCCGCTGGGCAGAACTCTTCCTCCGGTTGCATGGTTGCTGTTGGATGTCAGGGCTTCAAGCAGAGCATCTCTTCCTTTCAGCGACACCTGTCCCGTGTGATCCTGGGCACAATTTGGGGAAAAGATGTGACTGGGGGATGGAAAACGCCTCTTTCCTGATGTACGTGCTGGCTGGGTGGGCTTGTGCAGCTCGGGAAAGGGCTTCGGACTTCATGAAGAACACTTGAAATCAGAGGGGGGAACAGTGAGTCTTGTAGCTCCTGCAAACAGCAGGGAGATAAGCAAAAAGCAGGCGGAACATGCTGCAATTAACACAGAAATGTAATCCCTGACTTTTCTCATGGAAGAGAAATGAATGCAGGGTTGCTCATAGAAGTCAGTGCTGCAGCCCTTTGCATTTAGTTCAAGGGTGACCTGGCTTCCCTCCCTCCAGACACTGCTCAAGTTTGAAACAAGTGCTGCTACAAGGAGAGCGGGGTGGCTGTGCTTTGGATGTTGGGAGCAAACCTGAAATGTTCTGTATGGTTTCAGAAAGATCCCATCAAGGAGCCTGCCCACCTCTGGTCAGTGGTGAGCAGCAGGAGCCTGCTCAGTTTGTGCTGATAAATCCCAGAGGCTGGAGCTGCACAGGGACAATCCCACTGGCTCCTGCAGGCTCTCAGAGAGCAAAACTATGAGGGGAGTGGAACTGGTCCCAGTCTCTCTCCCAGCCAGGCTCTGGTTGGAGCAGGGTGACCAGCATTAGTTAGCATGCAGACACACCACAGATGTATGTATGAGCACACTGTGGAGTCTTTCTGCAGCCCCTGCGGGTGCTTTAAGTTTTGGCTGTCTGCAGGAGCTCGGTATCAGCAGCCAGCAGCTTCTGCTGAGAGCAGAGCAAAGCATGCAGCAGGAGCAGGGCTCCAGGGGTCCCCTGCTGAGCTCTGCCTCCGTGCTGCAAACCAGAAGGGTTTGGGGCTCTGCCTTCAGTACGGGGCTTGGAGTTGATCTGAAGTAGATCTGGGCTACTGCAAGTTCCCCAAGGAGAAAACACAACGCTTGCCTTCAACAAGTGTGTCAAATATTTGCTCCCATTACCTTCACTTTGACAGCAGGACGGCATCTATCGTTGGGTCTGTGTTAACGTAGTCTGGCTCCTCATCCTTGCTCTCTGCATACAGCGTGGCTAACAGGGATGGAAAGCAGCCATCAGCAATGGGGATGGTCTTAAAACACTCCCACCATACACACTGTGTGCCCTGTCACAGCAAATTCACAGATATGTCACCAGCAGTGAGCTGGGCTCTAGAGAATGCACGGGTGGGATAGCAGCCATCACCACAGCAACATCCAATGCAGAGATTTGCACACTGCCCTACATACTTGTTATTGTGGATAAAAACACCTCGAGATGTGGTGATGCCTGCATGGCCCTGAGCACAGTGCAGCACAGCAGCACCCTGCCCACCACGCAGCTGCTGAGGACAAACCTTCTGCTTGCTGCACCTTCCAGACTTCTATTGCTGTGCTGTTCTCGTAGTCTTCTGCATCATCTGCAAGTAAGAAGAGTTTGGATGGGTGATGCTGAACAGTAAATGAGATAAAATTGGGCCTTTGAGGCTAAACCTCATTAAGGCTCAGTACAAAACATGACAGCACCACACTTACCCATCTCAGAGCAGCAAGGATCCTTAATGAGGACGTTCTGGTAGGAATGTGAGTCCTCATCTTTGGCAGAGAGAGAAAAAGGGAACGAAGGAAATGTGAGTGACCCAGGGGAGCCTCGGCACCTGCAGGGCTTTGTGCTTTTGGCAGCCGCCTGCAGGTCAGGCTGTTTGTCCTTTGCGTGCTGTCCTGGCTGCTGGAGAAGGGAGAGCACTGAAGACCTTACCGTTGGGTGGGGAGAAGAACCTGTTGTGGCCGTAGTAATCCAGTGGGATAGGCTCCCTATGGAAAGAAAGCTGTGCTCAGCCTCTGCCACCCAAATGCACCCTGCCCGAGGGAGAGCGGCAGGCTGGGGCAGCAGCTGCACGGCCTCCAGACCCCACAGAGCATCACCCAAGAGGTGATAAGGGCCAGCAGTGCCACAGCCCTTTGTGGGGTGACAAAGGAGATGGAAAGTGCACCCACAGCACTTACACATAGGCAGCATCCCCATGTAGGCAGTACTCTGCAAACATAAAGGGATTCCCATTAACACACCACACTGCAGCACCAACCCCCGAACACCCCAATTCTCCTGAGCATAGGCACAGTGGTCAGCCCTGCAGGCAGCAAGCCTCAAAGCCACCGAGGCAGCACTAAGCGGGGCTGGGAACCTTGAGGAGACCAGGACAGGCCCTGCAAAACAGCAGGGAGATTGGGAATTATCCCCTATTTTGAGAAGCAGAGTGCAGCGCCGTGCAGCAATAACTCTAACTGGGCTGGTGCCAACTCCAGGAGGGAGCCGGGGGCTGCTGCAAGCATTCTGTCCCCCCTCCTTGGCTGCTCAGCATAGCTTAAATACAACGAGTCAGAGCTTGAAAGGCCAGCTCCCATCACAGGGCCATCACAAGCCACCCAGAGCTGCCCACACAGCACGTACCTGTCAGGAAGTTCTGGTAGCGGGGCTCAGCACTGCTCTCTGGGACAAAGCACAGGCATGTTAGAGAGCTACGAGGGCTGGGGGACACCCAGCACCAGCAGCACAGAGATGGGGAATGGCTGGGGTGGGCTGTAAGTTGTCCACCCTTATTGCTCTGAGTTAGACTGGTGAGCTGCAGCAAAGCAGCCTGCATGTAACGCTCAGGATCCCATCAGCTGTCCCTGTGCAGACCACCACAAGCCCCATGCACAGCTGCCAACAACCTTTGCACCACCCAACTTTCTTACAGCACAGCTCAGGGTGTGGGCACTGAGCCTCTGTTTTTCCCCCCAACCAGTGGGAGCTCCCAGCTACGTAAACTGGAAGACTTGCAACACCCACATGTTTTGCAAATGGATTTTGCAACATCACTACGCACGGATCTGCAGCCGCTGATGCTCACCAAAGTCAATGTGACAGGAGGTGCTGAGCTCCTCGGGGGCTTTTCTGAAAGAAAGAGCTTTCTTTGTGGCTGGGGCTTGAAGGAAAAGAAAGCTAAAACCTCAGCTCTGACCAAGCAGCAGGAAAAGCTCTACCTGATGGCAATGGGAAACACACTGAGCAATGGGAGTGGATGAGTTTGGGGTGGGGGTGGCCATGCAGCAGTTATCAGTGCAGGGTGTTTTTTGAATGTGGTGATGGGGAGGAGGGGATTTCTCAGGTTTAGCAAAGTGGGTGCTTCTATAGCTGGGATGTGCCTCGTGCTTTCCTCCTACCTCGCCAAGTTTTTGGGTTTCTTGATCCGTTCTGGCCTTTGGGTCACAGCTAGCAGCAAGAACAAAACGAGACAGCAGTGAGCACACAGCATCCAGCACTGTGGGCTCCCCAGCATTACAAAACATCTTCCAAACTATTCCTCAAATGCATAGCAGGGCCAAAACGGGAAATGAGCAGTGAGAAACACACTGCGTGCACGTCAGAGGGATCCACAATCCTAATTGCTGCCTTATTTCCTATTTCCCAAAAATTCACTCAGTCTGGCAGCCTCTGGCACGCTCAGCACCAATTGCAAGATGCACTGCTGGCTTGCAAGCTTGGCTCAGCTCAAAACAAAGACTTTTGGGGGCTGTTTTGGACAGGGCAGGGAGCAGCCTTGGGGCTGGGGATGGTGACATTTGTTGCAGACCCCAACAGCACACTGGCCAGGGCAGAAATCAAAAGGTCAGTGTGCAGCAAGCAGGAAGCAGAGAGAGGTGATGGTGGATGAGTCACTGCGCTCACCCACAGCCCTGCTCCCACAGCATGAGCAGAAGCCTTCCAGAGACCACACTCACTCTCCCATGGTGCTGCTTTAGTGACTCATTCTCAAAGAAAGCATGGATTTTGGTGAGAGCACCTCAGAGGCATCAGAGGTGCCTTCTACGTGGCTTTGGGACCATCCTCCCCACAGGGTCCTACTCACCAGAGTAGGACCGAATCACCTCAAATCCCTGTGGGTGTTCCATCCTGGAAGAAACAGAGGCACCACATCAGCTGAATTTGGGGCATATAACATGGAAACCAAAATGAGGGCTGCAGATGGCCCCACAGCGACCCTGAGGATGCTCTTCCTCACAGCCTCCCTTTGGGTCTCCTCCTGGCCTCCGTGGTCGAGGTGTGCTTGCGGCCCATGGGCAGAGGGACGGGCTCAGGCTGACAAACCCTGCCCTGACACCAAAACATCACATCCACACGGGACAAAGCGAGTGCTCTGCCATGGTGAGGCCTCACACACTGCCCGTGGCACCGCGAGCCCCGTGCTGGGCGGCCTGACCTCCTTCATCAAGGGTTAAAAACACTTTGTTGTTGCTGTTCATAATATCATTTAAGCTGTGGTTTGTCTGTTAGCGAAGGAAATAAGGGGGTGTGCATGTGTATGGTGGTGTTTCCTTCACTGCTCGTGCTGCAGCTGCAGGGCTCTGCCGCGCGGCTCCACCAGCACTGGGCAGCGCTTTGCTCATGGAGCACACGGAATGAGGCAGGGTTGTGCTCTCTCTGCTTTTCCAGACCTTTTTCCAGGGGGTTACTGACTCACTGGCCTCGTGGTCACTGCTTCATTTGGGATTATTCCTTGTGATGGTGTTCCCCTTTATCGGGATGCATCGCCTCGCGCACTGCCAGCAGCAGAGCTGGGGTGCAGATGTATATTTATAAATGCATTCTGCATATCCTATAATATAGATGCATAATAAGGTACATATTATATATATATGCTATTATTTGACATTATGTCTGTCCTGGCTGAGCGATGTACAGCACACGCACCAGGCCCAGCTCTGACTGCTGTCTCCCAGACGGGTTTTGGGGCAAAGCACAACAGCAAAAGGAACTTACTGACTCCCCTGGTTGCTGTCCTTTCCTCGCTTTGTAGCTGAAAGAGAAAGAAAAAAAAAAAAACCTTGATGCAAAAGCGTGATACAGGCATTTCAGACAAGAAAGGGAAGAACCTCAAACTTCTAGTGGGGCCACCAGCCCCATCCTGTGGCTTCTCAGCCACCATAGAATTGTCTGAGTTGGAAGGTCTCCCCAGAGGCCATCTGGTCCCACTGCCTGCAGTGCACAGGGACCCCCAGAGCCCCATCAGTGCTCACAGCCCTGCAAGCCTGACCCTGGGGGTGTACAGGGATGGGCACTACCAACTCTCTGGGCAGTTTGCACAGTCCTTGCACCACCCTTACTGGAAACAACTTCTTCATTATACTCAGTCTAGATCTTCCCTTTTAGCCTGAAACCATTTCCCCTTGTTAAATCACAACAAACCCTACTAAAGATTCTATCCCCTCCTTTCTTACAGCCCTTTAGATACCAAAAAGCCGCTCTCAGCCCTCCCCAGAGCCTCCCCTTCTCCAGCAGCACACCCTGCACAGAGGGAACACCCCAGGAGGAAAGCAGCCACCCATTGCAACCCAGGGTCCCCGTGCCCATGGCAGAGCCTTACCATAGAGCTGGCACCTGACGCAGGCACTCACAGCCACCCCAAGCAGCATCAGCGCAGCGGCTGCCCACAGCAGCTCTGGCTGTGCCATGGCCTGGCCACATGCAGCCTGAAACACAGTGGTGAAAACTGCTGTCATTTCCACCCAGAACCAGCCCTGCCCTCCCTTCCATGCCATACACAAACGGCAGCAACTATATTTTTTGTTCAATAATCAGCAGGGCAAAAAAAAATAACCAACCCAAACGTGTATCTGTATTTCAGATAGAAACAGCAGCTGGACTCTGCCCTGCTTAGCACCTTCTCCCTTCGCTCGTATGAAGCAATAAATAACATTTCCCTGCCCAAGCTGCCAGCCACAGCCGTGCACCCTGGCATCACACAGACCCCAGCCCAAGCAGTGGGAGGTTTGTGGCCCCACACCAGTACTGATGGCCAGTGCACACCGCGCTGCTGTGCTGCTGCTGCTCCAGTAAAAGCAGTTTTGGAGGTGTTTTGGTTTTGGGGTTGTTTGTTTTCAGCAGTGCAAAGCTGAAAGATGTGGACAGCACTGACCTACTTTGTGCCGCTGTAGGGCATCTCCCTTCCAGATGTGGCTTTATTTTTATGGTCAGGAACAGCAAAAAGGGGTATTTCCCAAATCCCTCTCTGTGATCTGTGTCTATTCTGCTCCCCGTCGTAAGCCACCACATCATGCTTCTGCTCCCCATCATTAGCACCACACCAGCCTGATGGACACTATTTGCATGCAAGGCAATTAAAATCTTTTTTTGTTGTTGTTACAAAACATCCTCTCATAAGATATAAGATTTCATTTTTGCTGTATCAAAAACACTTTGTGAACCTCATGAGGTTTGCTGTCATTTCAAGAGCCCAACGGTGCCATGTTTTGCAGCAAGCACTTCAGCATTTGGGTAAAGCAGCTTTAATTCCCTTCCAAAAATCCACATCCCTTAAAAATTTAACTAAATAAATAATAAAGATGTCACCCAGATGAGGATGTCTGGAGCCCTGGGGAAGGCCACACGGAGCAGGCACCCAGCACATGGGTGGCAAGGTAAGGAAACTCTCATCTGTGTCAGAAAGGAATTGATGGGAGAGGGCAGTGAAGCCCTTTACGACAAGCAGGAGGCACTTACCCACTGCTGCTGGGATAGAAATAAAACATCTGGAGGGCTGAACACACTTTCCTTGGTCTCTCCAGCCCTAAATGAAGGGTTTCACCCAGCAGGAGAGTCACCCCAGCAGCAGGGCTGCCTGCACCAGCCATGGAGGGAGACCTGGGCTCGGCAAGGGGATCCCATCTCCCACATTTTTAGGCTGCTGAAGCAGACAGCACACAGACATCCGCCTGCCAGGATGCCCCGGAAGGCAAAAGTATTCCCTCCTTTCCTGAAAGTTAGTTTTGTGGCCTGCGATTTGCAACAAATTGAGGCTCATTCAAGTTGACTGGGTGAGTCACTGGTGCAAAACTCAAAAAAGAGGAGAGTTTATTTAAAAAAACTTGCTGTGTGAAATGTAGCACACGGGCTTATCGAACAGATGCAATATTCCGCTTGACTCAGTCTCTAACATTTCTAAGAAAAGAAACACAAGTTTCTGTCTGCCTCCGTTGCACAGATTTCCACAGAAGCCGTTTAGAAATGGAAATCTTTGACCAAAGGGAGATCCTGTGGTTGGGAGCACAGCAATGACAGTGCTGAGCCTTCAGACAAGCTCTGTGCAGAGGCCCCATCTCCTACTAGACTTGATGCCAGCTTAAATTATCTCAGGAAAGCTGCTGTGGTATAGATAAAGTCTGCTTTTGTGCAGCTATTCAAGCAGAACGTGTTTTGTTTTACACCAGAAGACACAGCTCAGTAGAACATAGGACAAGAGGGACAACTGGAATCCATATGAACTCCCAGAGATGAGCATTTTGGACAATTCGGTTGCACAAATGTCTCAGCTGGAAAACAGAGCACAAAATCCCAATCACAGCACGAGGATACATGGAAACATCCTGTAATTGCTCCCAGCTTCCCTTGTCTTGGGTAGCATTGAAGACACGCACTGCTCTTCCCCATGGGGGGATGCCAGAATAGAAACTGAGGATATAAGCAACTTGTATGTAGGTAGGTGCTCCTGGGCCACAAGTAACCTCATCTACTCCAAAGCTCCAATGAACTCCAATGAACGTGAGCCAATACTGCACAAGAGTATCCCATAATTATCCCCAGTTTTGCTGCCCATATTACCCTGAACAACGATCACAGGAGAAAATCAATGCAAAGACACGGCTCTTCTTTCTCACTCAGATCGGTGACTCCAAACACAGTAAAGTAAGAAGCTCACACGTTCCTAAGAAGCCATTAAGTCCCGAACCAGAAGGAAAACCCAATGGGAGCAGCCAACGATTGGGTTTTGGAATGGAAAGCACAGCAGTCCCAGAAGCAGGAGCCAAAAGCGGGGGTGAAGGCAGCTCAGCACAGAAGGACCCCAAAATACCTCGATTTCTGAGAAGAAAATGCAGAAAAAGCGTAATTAAAAAAAAAAAAGCCATGCTGCCACGTGGAGATGGGGTCAGGAGATACAGAAAATAATGCTGTAGGACAGACAAGCCAGACTGCAGTCTCATCTTTGCTTCCAGAGGGGTCTCAGTGCTGCTGAGGAGGTGCATTTGGTAATTTCCATACCTTGCAGCTCAGCAGACGATGGATGTGAGCAGCAGCAGCAGAGCAGCATCCAGCACGGAGCTCTTCAGAAAGAGTTTGCAGGGATGACCTCGAACCCTCATCAAAGCAGCCACCGAGATCCAGTCTGGGATCTGTGAGCTCACCACCACCACGGGGGCGGGAAACCTGCCCGTCCCCACGCCTCTGCAGGACCCCACGCCGCGCTCAGCCCGGCCCACCTTACCACAGCCTCAGCCGGCCGTCCCCTTCTGTCCCATCTCCTCGTGTGGGCGCTGGAGATGGCTCCTCCGGGGATCGTTAGCCAGCTGCTGGCTTCCTGCCCCCATCTGAATCATTAACCCCAACATCCGCCGGTCAGCCCCTCTCCGATTCACGCGAGCTCAGCTCCCGCAGAAGCAGAAGCAGTTCGTTTTTATGGGCTGCAGGCAGAGGAAGAGGCTCCGATAGAAAAGATTGCGCGGCAACAGCCACGCACAGTGCTGGAGCCCTCAAAGGCCACGTCGGGCTGATGTCCCCAAAACGTCCCACGCCAGCAGTAACTGTCTCAGCAAAACGCTTTGGGATCGCTGCTGTTGTGCTGGACATCAGTGGGAGCAGGAGGGAGGCAGAGCCTCACAAAGGGCAGCGAGGAGATGGAAATAAGAGCCAACCAAGAGCCATTCCCATCCAGCGCTGTAGGAACAAATCCACGTCTATTGCTCATGGCAGTGTGCAAACAGCTGGCGCTATTCCATCGCACTCCTAAGGAAACAAAAGCCAACCCAAAGCAGTAGCATGTGATCTTTTATTTCCTTTTTTTTTTTTTTTTTTTTTTTGAAACTAATAGGGAGGGCTTATGAATGAGATTCATAGATAACTCTACTGGCTCCAAGCCCCGTCTCAGCACAGGAGATGTGTATCCTGCTCTAAGAATAGGATACACAGCAGCCCCATTATTTATAGCTACCAGAGCACAACAGCCAGCACAGCACACGTCCTACAACTTGCTAACAGAACAGTGCAGCTGCACCAGGCCCTCCACACACACAAATGATTCACTACAGGGAAATGTTGTTGTACTGAGGTTTGCTGGGGCAGCTGGCATGATCCTGCAACCTGTGAGCTGCATCCAGCTCACTACTACCCGGATGGTAACTCTTCTATCATGAGAATGATAAAATAATCATCTGTTCTGTAAATCATCTGTATCTGCATGTCTGGGATTGGAAACTTCGTTATCAGGCTTTCAGAGGAAACCTTGCCTTGTCAAGATAGCTGGCTGCCGCACCAGTCTATGCAGTGATGTTTGCACTTCATTCTGATTCACAACAGAGGTGCAAAAATAATTGTGTGTGCCATCCAGAAATGCTCCCAAAAGAAATCCAGGCATGGAAAGCTACCTCAATGAAGCAGAGAGCACGAGAGCAAGGCTCAGCCTTGGATCATTTGTTTGGCTTACGGCTGTGCAAGGGGTGCAATGTAACGGGAACTGCACGTCTGCCTGCCAGAGCAGCTGCCACACAACGGGCATTTCCAGCAGAGCCCTCTGCTATGAGGCAGCTCATGAGGTGTTTGCAAGCAGCTTTTTCTCTGTTTGAACATAAGCTGTCAATAAGCATAAAAAACCCCATTGCTTAAGAGAAACATTGCTCTGAACATGCTGGAGGCGATTACAGTTCCTCCTTTGCAGATCAAAAGTTTTATTAGGAACAGTCAATGCTAAAAATGTCCTGTTTACCCCACTTACCGCCCCCTGACCTGCCTCACAGCTTCAGAGCTGACTGCCTCAGTGCGGACATCCCCAAATTACCATGGGCTGCAGCAAAGGCCGTTTTAGGCATGGAACAACTGCTCAGCTGCAGTAGAGCGGATGGAAGCTGCCCTGTGCCCAAAGAGCAGCACAAAGGACAGCAAAGCAACCATTCAAAGCAGCAGCTCATCCCAGCCTCATTACAGCAGCTCTGAGCAGGGGGATGCCCTCTAAAGACATCAGTCCTTTTGCAATGCTGCTCTCATGCCCATTTCTATACCCTTCCTGACCTAACACAGCCAGCCAGCTTCCATTCCCTTCATCCACTGCAATGAATTACATGAAATGCCACACTACAGCTCCATCTTTCTCTGTCTTTTTCCAAAGCTTAACCATTTCAGCTTCCCTCTTTCTCTTGTGAGCAAACATCTAACGCTTACCTTCAGTCCGCTTCACCAACTCAACCAAACCCTTTTCTTTCTTCTCATTTTTCATACGTCACTCATCAGCTATAGAAAGACCTCGGGCCCCAGAGAGGCTGTGGGAATGCAGTTTTTAGCCCCTCCAGCTCACCATTCTATTGCCCTCGGGGCAGCTCCCAGCAGTTCCAATGAAGGTGGGCTCTGATCACAGACAAACTGCATCTGCTTGAGCTAATGACTAACACTGAACGGGGAAAGAATGATTAGAAAACAATGCATGATCATTCTGCAGAAACACGCCCTGCGCTGCAAATTCTGAGCAAAGTTCTTTCAAAGCTTAATTTTGTGAGCAAAGAGTTTTCAACATTGTGAGGGATCAGCACTGAAATGAAATCTACCTCGCAGGAGGAAGCTCTGGGACCAGAGTAGGCACGTGTCTCATCCTAACCATGAATTCAGCAGCTTTCATGGCAGCTTTAATGAAAGTCACGACTGGGTGGAAGTTTTCTGTCCTGCTAAAGCAGTGCGAGCACATTTTTGTGAAGGACAAGAAACAGCTTTCCTCTAAGCTGCAATTGTAGGAGCATTTCCTTTGCTAAAGGGGAAGTGCCACCTCCCACCGTGCCCCAGCTGCACGCCCCACTGCAAATCCGATCTCACCACGCTGAAACCGAAAGCAACTCTTTGACAGCCACAGATACATGCTGCTACCACCCAGTGGAAAGGAAGCTCACAGCTCCGAGCTCCAGGAGCTCGACAAAAACCTGCCCAAGTAACATTTGCAAAGACTAACCCTGCATCAGCCTCTGGTGCTTTAAAGCTTCCTCCCATTCTTATCTTACTCAGTTCATCCACGGAGACAAAATAATTCTTCTATTTGAACACAAAACCTAGAAGGTTTGAATGCTTTTATTGGAGTTTTGTACAGCAATACAAATTGTACAGATTCGTTACAGTACAGGTTTTGCAGGGGTTCATAGAGGTACTCAGTGATTTTTTTGGTTTGTTTAAAAGGAAGAGGCAAATTTTGGGAGCACGGTGACATAACAAAACAATCTCATAGTGGGAAGGAAATCCCTGCCACGATGGCTGAAACCTACTGGGCAGCAAGGTGGCAACCAGCAATGTTCCCAGCAATGACACCAACCCTGGGGTGCTGCAGAGCTTTACACAAGTGTGTGAACTTACAGGTAAGCAGCGTTTCTGTAAGGGTGCTGGAGGTCCTTAAAGCCCTTGGACACACTTTGCTGCAAAAGGGACAGAAATGAGGGAAGCTGAAGTAAGTTAAAATCAGTCTGCAAGGAGCAGGCACAGAGTCATTCAGCTATGGGAAAAGCTATGGAACAGGAGACCCTAAAATGCTTTCGATTGAGTAACCCAACCAGCTACAGTAACATGAGGACCCTGATCTCAGACATAATAACAGTGACACTGTATGCATACCACAACACTGCATGTGCAGCCACAACCTGATCTCCGTTCTTCGTGTCCATCTAAGTTTTGCACAGAAGGGAGCAGACACCAGCAGGGCTCCTGTACAGCCCCTAACGAGCAGAAAAGCTGCAAGCTGCACACGTGGAGCTTTGGAAGGACATTTCTCCAGCTGGCCCAGAACATCATCAGGATATTGCTATTATTAATGTGCACCAGGCTTGATTCACTACAGGATCAAACTATTTCAGAAAGCAAATATGGTTACACTGCTTTAAATGCCCATGTTTAGCTTGCTTTAATATCACTATAGCAGTATCCCAAAACAAACAAAAAACTGTAGAATATATAAATGTAAAATGCATGTACCCACTAAAAGATGACTCTCTGCTACTTCAAATACACTTGACTCCTTGCAATCTTGTAGGGGGATAAGTGGCATACACAAGGAGGGATTCTACCAGGTTAGAACATTCCAGTCTCAGCTGGAAATCAAATTCCTCTTCAGCCACAGAAATTCCTTTTCGTAAAAATTTATGACAACCATCACCTCCAAAACTGCATCCCACAAATCCAGTCCAGAAGGAATGCCTGGGAACTGCAGTGGTGACTGACCCTGTGCTAGAACACATCAGGATACCTACTAACAGCCTCAGTCCTTCAGAGCCCTGGGATGAAAGCTTACCGACCTGACCTGCTCCTGCTGAAAGCATCTCAGCAACCACGAGATGCACTTCCAGACACAAAGGAGTGATGCAAGGTTAGAAAATCAACCATCTACATCTGGCTTCAAAGTGCACTGCTTGCAGCAGGCAGAGATACCCCAGGTGAATGGGGACAGGCCTGGAGGAGTCACTGCAAAGAGCTCCTGTTGAAAGCAGACAGTGAGACAACAGAAGCTGTGAAATTTACTATGCTCTGATGGTTATGTTTCAAGATTTACCAGCCTGATTACTAAATCTTTCTTTTTACAAAAAAATGTAATAGGATTTGCTCTAAGATTTTCAAGATCTTTCTTAAGACAAAGTCAGCAGCTATCACTACAGGTAGCGATGCTCCCAGCAGGCTACGTGCTAAAGTTAGTACTGAAACTATAACAGAACTCACAGGACAGGTTGTAAAAATATCAGCACTACTCAAAATGGCCCCAGGACTGCAAGTCTTGGCTGTAACTCTCAACCACAGCCTGCTGCAGTGCACCTAACAGAACTTCAGTGTCAGCACAGCAGGCTCCTCAGTCATACCAGCAAATTTACTCTCGGTAGCACTTCAAACAGACAAGTCAGTCAGTCCTGAGGCACAAGGCTTGAGCTGCTTTTTGCTGCTGGGAGTCATCTTGTTTCCTCCTACAAAACAGCCCAATCGTATGGAAATAAGTTTTTTCAACTGTTGACATAAGGTAGAACAAGCCAAAGGAAACCAGGCAATGCAAATTTGTGTCTGAACTATTAAAAAGAGACTATTTGGGGATTAGGCTGCTTTCACTAGTAGAAAACTATTGAGTGAAAGGTTAGTGGGTAGAGAACTTGAATGAGATGAGCTTTTTTTCCTCTCCTCACAAATCAGTGTTACTCCAATTAAAAAAAACCAACCATGCAGTGTAATGAAATTATTGCCACCATAGTTATGTTTGAAAGACCAACTATGAGCAAGCCTTGTGGAAGCAGCTGAAGGATGCCATCTCCAGCCAATTAGCCCTTCTGCATCTGAGATCAGCCAGGTAGGACAGTCAGTGCTTGTACAGCCTGCCTCAGCAAGTCACTCCTGAGAGGGATTCGGATCCTCTGCTCAAGCTGTCAGGATAGCAAGTTTGAGGATGCAGAGCAGACTGAATAGCTGGAAGACAAACACTTCCCATCACTTCATACTATGGAAAGCAGTAAAACCAGTAGGAAGGCCAAAGCTCATCTCTTCTATTACAAAAACGAAACACATGGCTTTTAACTTACCCTGCAGTATGCATATACTTGAAAGACATAGGGCAACAACATTAACAGTTACGTCCAGCAGGAAACAAATCAAGTACGGCTGGGAGAAACCAGGCAGAAAAACAGCAAGCTGATCTATTTATTTTGCCTTACCAAACACACCACATTAAAATGCACTACTCCAACTGAAAGCATACACGTTTTGCCCTTCATCAGACAGGGCACTGTTTTTCAGAGGGCAGCAGAACTCAGCTGTTGGAAAATGTTTACCAAGAGCTTTAGGAAACACAAGCTTAAATACTTCCAAATTCTGCCCTGCAGCCTTT
Source organism: Meleagris gallopavo (assembly GCF_905368555.1). Taxonomy (NCBI): domain Eukaryota; kingdom Metazoa; phylum Chordata; class Aves; order Galliformes; family Phasianidae; genus Meleagris; species Meleagris gallopavo. The sequence goes on from NC_139424.1 coordinate 2,838,006, forward strand.
GCAATACAACTTGAAGCCACAGGACAAAACTTGAGCTTGCTTCCTCTTCTACATGATTTTTACTTCACTGTCTCCTACAGTCTGGATTTGTCCAGTACTACAGTCTAGTACTTGTCTACATTTTATTTCTTCCCTTCTTCTTTCCAACCCCCCCTTAAGTATCTGTTATTTCCAAATTAATACAGTGTTAAAGAACTTTGGAGGGGGAGATGGACACAAGCTATAGCAGACTCAAATAAAGACCAGTGTTAAATATTACTTAATGTTTTCTTTTATTTAAAAGATCATTCACAAAATACCATATCCATAAATTTATTTTGTTATGAAGCAGAATGTGTTAAGTGTTTGGAATTCTTTTTTCTTTTTTTTTTTTGTTCTTTTTTTTTTTTTTTTAAACATTTAAAAGTCAACTGTCTTGACTAGAGGTGAATTTTATATGGGAGTTTGTTCTTAAAATCTTTTCCACATTGAAGATGTAAATAGGTCACTAATTGGTTTGGAATACAACCACACAAATGCATGTCTGTCTTAAATTATTAGTGTTAGACAAATGGTTCTTATCTCAGAAGCAGATTAAGTGACAGGCAGAAGGAAGGAAAGAGTAGTTCTGTGAGTTGCTGGGACTCTGACATTACAGAAGTAACTTTAGAGAAGAAATTCACCACTAGCAGCAACGCTGGTAGTGAAGCAGCCATGCTTCCAAGAACTTTGGTGTGCTGATTGTTTTATCTGAAAGCTGTCAGCACTGGTATTAGGGGCCCACGTTTCTCATGCATTGGATGTATCCATACTTCAGTGTTATAGATCCAGATTTTGTTTTCAAACATAATGTGCTCTCTCCCCCTTAGCGCCAGCTTCCCCCTCCCTCCTCCCACACAGAACACCCAACAACTGCAAGAAACACTTCAAGTTCAGAGAGATGAAGCAATTAGAAATGCTTTTCACCCAAACTTCTACATGAAGAGAATCTATAGCATAACTATTTCTAATCTGCCCATTTTAATGGTATTGTGGAAGCAGAGGTCTTAAAACTGTACACCACTGGGCAAAGAAATACAGGGGATAATGGCAATTACATACTGCATGGCAAAGTATATACTCCATAAAGAAAAATAAAAAAGTCAATTTTACCTGTAGAAACTTCATTTAAAAACTTACCAAACATGTAAAACCTAAAGAAATGTAAGCAGAAAAAGCCAGTGAGCAGCTGTGCTCAAGCAGGCACAGTTTTGCAGCACTAACCTCAAGCTCAGGAGTGCAGTATCATACCATTTTGAAGTCTACAAAAAACAATCAGCAGCACTCTGCTGGCAGGTGCTTTATCCATACTGATTTCACCTATTTGCCAGGCTTGTCAGCCAACTTTATTTGCAGCTATTGATACTTCCAGGTAACCTGTGAGAAAGGGCAGCTACCGCCTTAGTTTTATAAGGGGCTCTGCTCTACACAACTACTCATCAATTATCCTAAATGGTATTTCACCACATGGTTAGAACTGTAAATTATTCAGTTCAACTCATCTGGACTCTCCAGTTTTCCTCTTCAGAGCCACAGCAATACAGAACAAGACATGCGGGTCAGAAGAGGAGCACTGAGGAAGTGAAAGGAAACAATACAGGGTAATAACTAAGTCTAACCTGTGCTTCTAAAGTAAAATAAACCCAGAAAGGAGGAAGTGAAGCAGCACCTTTGTCCATAGACCTCCACACTCGTGGAAGCAGCCACACCGCCTTATCTACTGGCAACTGTGCTGCTTGGAAGGAAACAGAAGAGGAAACTCAGCACAAAGCAGGCACTAGATACAGCAAAGCCAAGAACATACTAAAAACCACTTGTTAACAGCTGACATGCATTCACAAGCTCTGTGTTTTCGGTTTCAAAGAGGACAAATGCCAGATGGCAGGAATGGTAAACTGCAGGGTTGACATTCCAGCAGAGCTAGTCACTCTGTACTGTCTTGCGTTTTCTCCCGCCTCCCCATTCCCTCTCAACACCAAGCTCAGTCGTGCTCCTTTACTACTTCCTCTCGGGGCTTGGCTCCACCAAAGATAGCAGAATTTGGGTTGGCTACTTGATTGAGGGGAGTACCAACTGTTCGAGGTTTGAGCTGAAGTCGGGGCCGCTGCGCTCTTTCCTCTGGAAGAAAAAACAGCAAGGTTTTAAGATTTGCCTCTTGAGGGTAGCAGCTTTAATCTCATGAAGAAAACCGCAGTCATTCTTAAAGGAAAGCTTGTGTTACAGACGAGCTTACCTTCTGTTGGCTCTCTGAAGTCCATGGAAGATCCACGAAGGGGAGGCCCATCTCGGAAACGACCAGTGCCACCAGTTCCCATTAAGGCACCTGGTGGCCGTCGGTCTCCAGGGCGAGTTCCTCTACCCCGGCCTCCCAAGAAATCATCATCTTTGAATCCTGAAGAAGGAAAAGGGCGAATTTAAAGGGCACACTTCACAGTACTTTTAATCTAGATTTTTATTTGGATGACTGGAAAGCCTTGCAAGTCACTGTTGCCAGTCCAAGATGATGCACTGAGAGCCTTTGTCTGTAGACAGATTGCTTCACAGATTTCTAACATGTTCTGGAAGAGTCACAAGATTCCATACAAAACCATACTGTGCCACGTTCAGAACCTGATTTATTCACCTAGAGGCTCAGCCTTGCTCAGTCTTTGAGGAGGGGTCAAACAGTGTTAAAGTATGTGCTCAACTTTAACTTCAGACTTAACACTAGAAGGTGAATTCAGAGATAACACTAGAAGTACCACGAGTGCTGTTGCAGCCAGGAGATCACACTGCTCACACCCTTAGCATGAAACCTGCAGAAATAGAGCAAACGGGAAAAGAACCAGGGAGTAATGAAACTCCATAGCTTTCCACTTATGCTATTAACTGGCTAGGCATTTACTACACTAATGAAAGAGCTAGGAAAAAAAATAATGCAATTCAGACTTTAAATATGAAATTGACTACATTTCTTCAGTCTGTGTATCAAAACCCACCAAAAACTGCCTGTCACTGACTGGACTTCCATTCCATACTAATGACTATCTGGGCAGATTCCTCTGTTATTCCATCTGCATTCAATGGGAGGAAGATATTTCAATCTAGTAAAATATTGAAGTGGAATCGAATCAGTTTTTCGGAAGCCTCTTAGAAGTCGTGCTCCCATCTGAACGTTTCTGCTCCTACTTAACATTTGGTAGAGCTGCAGGACCATTTTCTGCTTCAGTGCCAAACAGCACATTTTTAAAGACTTAATCCAGTGCAATGGAATCTGAGAAAAGCTTCTGTAGCAACTCAGACTTAAACGCTAAACTTCTGGCACACAAATCACTTGTCCAGATGAAGCATATCTGTATTTGGAGAAGCTGCCAAAAAAGCTACAAGGCTATGGAGGCTGACACCAGAATGCTTAGCTACAAAGGCAGGTTAAGCATAGCACCGTAGCAAGCTTGTTCTCTCCAGCATCAGGCTTCAGTTCCATGCTAGGGCAATGGTGTGCTTTGTCACCACTCCTGCTTTGTCCATTCCGCTCATGCAGAGACCAGACATTGCAACACTGCACTTGCCAACATCTCCCCATCAGAAAATGGGCCAAACCCACAATTTCAGAGGATAAAAGCACAGGTGTTAATATCACCTTGGATACTTATGAGTAGAAATTAACTGGAAGTCAAAAACAAACATGGTGGCTCCATCACCACCTTCTAACTCAGCAAATTCAGTCATTTGCTGCAACTTGCATGACTGTAACAGATCTGACTTTCAGGAATTGCATGCAAACATGCTTTGGAACTCTGACACACCTTTGGAGATGTCATTTGTTTCAGGACTACGCACACGACATTACATCTTAACAGGTTAAAGCCTCTACACTGAGAGAATACAGCACCAACATCAGTTTTTCCACATGACCTGTCTGTTTCTGCTACTATTAAATAAATATTCTTGGGTTCATGCCTAAGAAATGCAATGCTTAAAACCTTGACATCACCACCAACATTCAATGTTCTGTCACCTAAATCATTTCATAAAAACTTAAAATTAAGACCACTTCCTCTGTTACAAAGCAATTCAAGTTTCCCCTTTAAGAATTCCACTGTAGCCACGGCACATCCAGAGCTGGCACACAGTAGATTGAATCAAAACAGAAATGGGGACAAATGTAGCTGACATGGAAGTGAGAACATTTCAGTGCCTTTTAGGCTGCCTATATAAGTGTTAATACTGATACCAGAACCGAAGTCATCTCTGGAATCCCATCCACCTCCTCTGGATTCTCGGGAACCTCCTCCCATTCCTAGGAAAAAAGCCACAATTGTGTTCAGGTCTAAAGCTGTGGGAAAGACTGATCAAGGGGACACCAAACCTAAGTCCAGTCCTTCAATATCCAATGCCACGCTGCTGGAAACTCTTCATTTCAGTACTGCCAAGTTTCATTGGAAAGGAAGATTAGTTTGTATTAACCAAAAATATGTGGTCAGGAAAGCTTCTCTAATACACGCTGTATGAAAAACTTCAGTGAATTTAGTTTTATCAACAGGAAAGGCTGCTCTCACATGAGATATTGCTTACTCACTTTCTTATATTGTAAGAAAATAGTAGCAGATCAGACCCTTGGGCTTATGATTGTCCTCTGCCAGGCAGTGCACATTGCTAGGGGTACTGGTCTCACTTCCTGGGTTAGGAGTGACAACACATTCAGCTCTTGGACACAAAGCACATCTACTCCAGGCACTTCAGGAGCGGCAGCAGCTACGTTTAAGACAATGCATACAAATTCTCCTTCCTGTACAGTCTTCATGTTGATTTGTGTGCCTTGCATGCATTAGTTCACACCAAAAGTCATCACTACAACAGCTACATTTAAAAAAGCATAAATCTAGGAAAATAGAAGTCACCTCTGTCATCAGGTCCGCCTTTTCTGAAACCAAAGCCACCTTTATCCTGTTTTCTGCCTTCTGCTATGTCCACTCGGAGTGATCGGTCACCCAAAAGCTGTTAAATAAAGAGGAGAATCCCTTCAGAATTTGCTAGCTGGGCTGCCAAGAAATGTGAGACTTGTGCTCACAGATTTCATAAACTAATTGGAAATATACTTACTGCACCATCATATGTAAGAGCTTCCTTGAGTGACTCCACTTCATCAAACTCTACGTAACAAAATCCTGTAAGAAGAACCTCGTAAGTCAATACCAGCATTTTAGAAGGCATTTAGAAGAAGCTTCTCTTCCCAAATATCTCCCTTCTCTTTCAGCTATGAGCAGGGATAAGTGCAAGATGTACATGACTCCAATCAACCATCATGAAAGATGAACTCATTTGTAACTTATACCTATGGTTACTAACAGCTCGGACAGCTCGTGCAGCAGAACTCTGCAAGGGCACTACACAAGTAGGAGCCTGACAGTTTCCTTCCCTTTATGTTCTCAAGACAGGCTACATTTGATTTGTGACTTAAGACAGGTACTTAGCTGAATATTGACATCTGTTATTAGCATCTTTAAACAAGAAGCTGAGGTACCTGCTGGCTGGCAACCTGATTTTGTCACATCGCTTAGTGAATTAACTATGCCTTTTCTCAAACTCCCTGCATTAAACCTTCATCCTCTATCAAAATAACTTAGAAACACACTTCCTTTCCACAAGCTACTTCCAATGTTAATATGATTCACTTACTCTAACACAAGCGCACATGAATGGCTTACCTAGCTGCTCTTCTATCTACTAAAAAGGAAAAGCAATGGGAATCTTCTGAGCTAAAGAAAGGTTATGCACCCACTCAAAACTTAAGATGTTCAATCTTAGGTAAGATACTTCAATTTTATTGCAAAACATAAAAAAAAAACACAAGGCTTAAGAGTCTTTCATGAGGGGGCCAATATTAACTTATTTGTTGGTGAAAGACCTCATGTAAGTCAACATGGCAGAACAACAAACTAACTTTACAGTGGAGACTGAAATTAGTCATTAAAAAGATTTTGAAAGCAGATAATTTTCTCCTCCCAGTAAACAATCCAAAACTAAAGCAGTTCTGAACACTCACCTTTAAATTTATCTGTTTCCTTGTCTCTGACTAGTCGTACACTCCTTACGCTGAGATCCTTGAAGATGGCATCTATGTCTCCTTGAACAGTGTTGAAGGGGAGATTTCCCACATAGGCTGTGAAGGGGGGCTCTGTTGGCAGCTCTTTCTGTTTGCGAGAACCAAGGCCACCACCACGAGACCTGGTGAAAAAGCACAGCCCATTTCTGAACGCGATTCCCAGCACAGCAGTAGAGCAGGATGACACTGACTGACTTTTTGGGAGTGGGTTTTCTCCCCAGCTTCTGTTAGAAGCCCTTTATCTGTACCTATCGCCTCCACAACAGTCCTGCTCTCTGCTTTACTGTATTACCTGACCAGTACTCCAGTGGGAGAAGATGAACTTTTTCCCTCTATCACAAGCCATTAAGACTGCAGCAGTGTAGAGCTATCCACACTGTTCACTACTCTAAAACAAACGAACAAAAAAAAACCATACAGTCCAGACTAGATTTTAAGAATAATTCATAGCAGCAAAGAAATACCTGCATGGCACAGGCCTATCCTGGAGCTTACGTGGAAACAAAGCATTCAATCAAATGCGTATCATCAATTTCACAACAGTTTAAACATCTTTTGACCCTGAAAAGCCACTGCAGGGATCAGCTGTCAGATATCTAAAGGGTACCTGATCTGGAACACATGCTGAACAGCTTAGCTGAACAAGACATTCTAAAGGCAGAAAAAAAAAACAATTTAAGAAACAAGAAATTGGATGTTTGCTTCTTCCTTTTTTTCTTCTGCCTTATTCGTGAACCACAAAGTTGTCTTTTCCTACCCTTTCTCAGCCTCAGTTAAATCCATCAGCACTGGCTGCTGAGGAACTAGAAAAGTGCCAGCTAAAATCTTCACCATATTAATCTACACATCTGTGTTAATCTCCCATACAGTCTAAGCATCTAAAGATAACTTTGATCTCTATAACAGAGAGCAAAGGCCCTTCACTCACAGCTCCTGGATTTCTTGACTGCAGGATGCCCCAGGCAACCCTGCAATGCCATCTGTGTTGCCTAAGCAGACTGAGTTATCTGAGATGGCTACCTTTAACTCTGCCCATGTTCTCTCCTTCGATACCTTGCTTGTACTGGATTTTGTTCATGCCTGCTCCCTTTCCAAGGCAGTCACTGTGCATTTAAAAAGATGCTGGAACACAAAGCGTATTAAACCAGGATTTGCTAGGATGGCAAGGACTAATTAGTTTTCTGCAGAGGGTCAAATATTATTCTGGCTAGTTGCATGCAGCCAAAAATCCAGAGGACAAGCAATGTATTTGCTCACCTTTTTTTCCCTTCTTCATTCCAGAATAAATATTTTGTTGCAAATGAATGACATAATGTTGAAATCTTGCATAAGATTCCTTAACTCTTGCAAGGTAAGCCTGTCCTTTGTGCCTCTTGGTGCTAACAGGCAGGAGCTGTCCCCAACAATATCAGCATGTTACTGCATGTATTTGAGTCAAAACCTGCATATCTTTAATCAGGGTTTACCCAGGTTCATATTTCAGTGTTTTTGACAATATCCCATATCTGCCTTCCTCTTGTTAACACACCAAAAACACACTCAAGAACCAAAGCTTCTATATCTGATGGTCTGAATGTACAGCAATTTTAACTTCAGCCACATGACTGAGCTGTAAGAAAGAACTCAAGGATGCAGAGCTGCTCTAAGAAGTTCAGAAACATGCAGAAGTTGCATGTCTTCATCCTTTATTTTCATCAGTGACTTCACAAACAGCCATTAAAGTGCCATACATTTAATTGACAGCCTAAAGTCTCAACTTTTAAATCCTTCCACCACATCAATATTGCTCAGGCCGATTTTCACCATGTTTACTGGGCTGCCAATCATCTGGCTCAGCGAGCTGATTCATCTGAAGGCACATCCTAAAGCCCTATCAACAAGGCGATCCAGCCAGCTGGAAGGCAATGTGCCAATGCAGGAAGGAGAGTATGAGCTAGGGCTCCAACTACAGTTATCTCCACTTAAAAAGTGGAATTAAGTGGAATTAACACCAAATTGTTCTAGGAAGGCCTCAGTTATGAAATAACTGTATATTTGGTATTCTAGATCATTTGAGGAACACCAGTGGCCACAAACAGGGTTTCAAGTAGCATCCTACAAGGATAGTGTACAGCCTTTACTATTTTTTTAGCACCAGAAGAAGCTGTTCCTACACTTTGCTGCATTTATTCAACACTGAAAATAAATAAGGCTGAATCCAGTAACCAGATGAATCTGCAGCAATGTGCTCAGTTTGTAACAAAATAAAACAATAAGTCCACTGTAATTAAAAACACCCCTGAACTCAGTGACCTGGGTCACACCAAAGTACTCACATCTGCACTTCCTACTCAGTGCAACTCTTGCTGAGACACAATTAGGTAACAATGACATCACCTTCACAGAAGAAGTGGGTATATAAAGATATTTTTCCAGAAAACCAAGGAAGTTTGTTTCTAGCAAAGGCAGGAAGAAGCATCTCTATAATCAGGTTACTTTTTGGTGGACTAAGCCAGGTGACCTCATAAGGCCAAAGTGGAGTGAAGGAGCAACCAAGCTATGATTCTGAAGGTACTCTCACAATGTTCTGCTGTTCTTTTCAGAAAATGTGTCAAAAAAAAAAATCAAACTAGAAATATTTTGGAGAGCTGTTATTTAATAGCTAAACAAGAGTCCTGTACTTATCTCTCTGGCTTTTTGAAGAGAAAGCTTTATACCTTTGTTATTTGTGTTAACAGTATGTTTTCTGTCTGAAATAAAGTCACTTGTAAATGAAGTAACTACCAGACATCTCAAGTACAGCAAAATCCCATCCCATCAAGTCTCAGACATCTTCTGTCGCTTTTCCAGTGTAATTCTGAGAAATAAGAGAACAGGGCAGATGTCTCAGGGATGCCAGAGTTTGTTGGGAACTGCCACTTCATATCTGTCACACTGATATCTCATGTTAACTCTTCACACAGACCAATGGTTATGAAAAAATGCAGCTTTAAGAAACTCCATCTCAACTGAGCTCTCCCTGTTCCTGCAGTCCCAGAGCCCTCAGGAATCAAAAACGATTCTTTAACCAGAACCTTCAAGCATTAACAGCCATGTTTTCACTATGCTGAACATTACAAGACCTCACATGAAGCAGAAGGAGCTACTACAATCTTTGAATCGAGTGCTAGTAACTTAGCAGGGACATCTGCAGAGGTACCTACTAATTACTTCAAGTCTGATTCAGTAAAGCATGCATCTGACTCTTGCCTGAGAGCAAGATTAAGTACTCTCTTCAAGAAATCTGAATATGAAAGGCACATTTTAATTTCAGCTTTATTACTTCATGTTACACGCCTACAGTGACAAGGGCAGATTCTACAGCAACATGTGAATTAGTTACGAGTGTCAAGTGCCACTTCAGGCTGTCATCATTGTCAAAGCAGATTTCTAAGCAGCTGTATCATGTTTGCTCTGGGATGTCTCCCCTTTAGACAAAGGATAAACACGTGCAGAACAACTAATTCAGAAAGTTTAAGTACTGCTTTATCTAAATACAAAAACTCACCCCTGTTCTGATCTCAGCAATACTCCCTGCTACCTGAACAGCCAAAGAAATGAAACCGGTTTATTCCTTTAACCACAGAGGATGACAACACTGTTTAGAAAGCACCTCTTGAAAGACTGAGCTATAAAAGCAGCATACTCATTAACATTTGCTTGCAAATAGTTTATTTCACAGTTTTATGCCTACTGCTTTAATTTAGTGCACACTAACTTGCATTGCACCAACCTTCAAGAAACTGAGTACCTGAAATTCCTAACCTGATTTACGGCAAACTTCCAAATTGCTATTGCTTTTGTAGCCCACTTCTCCCTCCTCCAAAACACGCAACCTCCACCGAAGTCACAGAGCCGAGCTCCGTTCCTGAGCTCCGTTCCTACGGCTCGGTGATTTCGAGTCACCCCGTGCCTCGGTGCCGCGTGCAGCTCACGGCGCTGACCGGAGCGCCCCGCCAGCTCCCGCCCGCCGCGGGCATCGCAGCGCCGCCCGCTCCCGGGGCTTTTCCATTCTGCCGGCTCGCGGCCTCCTGTCCTCCTCGAATCCTTCATTCACGGGAAGCTTCCTCCTCCCCGCCCGGCCCTGCAGGAGCTCCTCACGGCACGCCTCGGCTCCGGCCCAGCATGTCCCCATATCCTGTATTCCATCCCCTCCCCCTCCGCGCCCCCGGGCCGGCAGACGCGCACTGCCGCACGCCGCGTCCTCCCGCCCTTCCCCGGAGCTCCGAGCCGCCACACCGCAACCCTGGCGATACTCATCCGCCTAACCAAGGAATCGCCCCATCCCCATCCAGGCTCCCCGCGGTCTCGGCTCCCCCCGCCAGGGTTGGGCAACGAGAGGAGCCGAGGAGCTCCCGCAGGCGGCATCGCCGCCCGTCTCCCTCCTCTCCCGCCATCGCACAGCGCAGGGGCCACGCTAGGCCCGGCCGGGCCGCGCCCCCTCCTTCCAGGCCGGGGGTCACGGAGCGCCTTTCCCCGCTTCCTTCTCCGCTCCCCGGGGAGCTCCCGACGTTCTCCGGCGACCCAAACCCCGGCTCTGCCGCCCCCCGGCGCCTCGCTCACCCCCGGCCGCCGCCGAAGCTGCTGTAGGCCCGATCGTCGTAAGGATCGAAATCCGCCATCGCCACCTCAGCCTCCACCCCGTGCGAGCGTGACAGGACCGCGCCCCGAGGACCCCGCGCCGCTTATATACGGCGGCGCGCGCGCCGGGGCTGCCCCCGCCAGTGCCTGTCTGCAGCGCCGCGCCGGGACGGGCTGCCCGAGCCGCTGCCTGACTGAAAATCCCAGCGCCGCCGTCACAGGCGGGCGGCGCGGCGCTTTGTGCCGTGCGGCGGTTCCGCGCTGCGTCTGGGCCGCTTTGCGGGATTCGCGTGTCGGTACAAAGTGAAAATCGCGCGGGTGATTAGAAATAAAGGAGTTGCGCTGTTTGTTTGTACGTTTGCGGAGGCTCTGGGTGCTTCGGGTCCTCCATCTCCACCGGCGGGCGCCTCGGGACCAAATCTGACCCACGAGGGCACGGCGGCATCCCTCGGTGAGGGGAGGTCCGCGAGCCGCGCATCGCGCCGCTCGGGCAGAACCGGCGGCCCCGCGCCCGCTCCGTCCCCGCTGCCCCGGAAGAGGCGGGGCGGGCGGCGCTGCGGCGGCCCCACGTGCGGAGGAGGCGGCATGGCGGAGCCGGGAGCGCGGCGCGGCGCGGCGGTGCCGGCCGATCCCAGAGGGGTGCTGCGGAAGGGCCGCGCTTTTCTCGATCTGTTCTGGGATATCGCCAAACCCGAGCAGGACGTGCGGCTGGAGGCTACCGAAAATCTCCTGCGGCACCTGAGGGACGGCGGGGAGGTGAGGAGATGCGGCTGGGGAGCGGCGGGGCTCCGAGCCGCTCGGGTCTGTGCGGGGCGGCTGTCACCGCCTGGCTCTGTTTCAGGATGAAGAACTGAAGTACGCCTTGAAGCGCCTGGTGGAGGGGCTGGGAGCCACACGCGAGGCTGCGAGGCCGGGATTCAGCTTGGCCCTGGCGCAGGTCAGTGCGTTGGAGTCACGACAGGATACTTTTATCTTTTGCCTTAGAAGATGCAAGGACGATTTCCTCTAGTATCACATACGTTGTGTTTAAAAGTTGCTCGCTGTGGCCTAATAAGTGAGGCAGAGACTTTAGTGATGAAGCTGGTCGTGAAAAATAGGGAGGGAGTAGTGGGCATTCGACCATCCTGCATAGCACTGAGGATGCCCAAAGGGACATTAGCACGTATCTATGAGAAAAGAGCAAACCTCCCTGAAAGGAGGTTGGAGCATGGTGGGGATCTGTCTGCTCCCAGGTGACAGCGATAGGATGAGAGGTGATGGCAATAGGATGCCAGGAGAGGTTCAGGTTGGACTTTAGAAGAAATTTCTTATCAGAAAGAGCTGTGATGCATTGGCACAGCTGCACAGGGAGGTGGTGGTGGTCACTGTTCCTGGAGGTGTTCCAGAGCCGTGGGGATGTGGCACTGAAGGATGTGGTCAATGGACGTGATGGGGTGGGTTGGGGTTGGATTTGGGGATCTCAGAGGTCTTTTCTCAGTGCTGTTTAAGCCTATAACATTGTAGACATCGAGTCTATAATTATAACTCATTGAGTTCCTGCAGTGGAGGTCCCCAGTGGGATGTGACCCTATCACACCTAACAAGCTGGTGATACAGCAGGGCCTGGTTTTTTCCCACTTAGGTCAAGGCCTTGCTGAAGAGTTTTGTTGCTTCTGTTAACAGGGTCATATGATTGCAGCAAAATGCTTTTATTATTAGTCCTGCTATGTCTGGAGCTTACAAACAGAAGGGGAAATCAACTCTTTGAAAGCGTAGATAACAGCAGGACAAGGGCAAATGGTTTTAAGTTGAGGGAGGGAAGATTTAGGTTGGATGTCAGGGAGAAGTTCTTTACTATGAGAGTGGTGAGGTGCTGGAACAGCTGTCCAGAGAGGTTGTGGATGCCCCATCCATCCCTGGAGGTGTTCAAGGCCAGATTGGATGGGGCCCTGGGCAGCCTGGGCTGGTATGAAATGTGGAGGTTGGTGGCCCTGCATGTGGCAGGGGGTTGGAGATTCATGATCCTTGAGCTCCCTTCCAACCCTGGTCATTCTGTGATTCTGTCTGCACTGGTTCTAATTCTAGTTGTGCTCTATTCTACTCTAATGAAGTAGCACATCTGATGTTCAGCCCTGTTCTGGCTGAACTTGGTAAATCTTCATAGAATGCAAGAGTTGCCAAGTGAGCTGTCTCATCCATCTCCTCAGGTTTTGCAGGCTTTTGAGGAAATCCCATTGTGCAGTGTCCTGGAACAGATAAAAGAAAAGCATAATCTGGAAAAGGTGAAAAAGGTGAGTTTTCTTCTAGCAGCATTGGCCAGCAGCTGGTTGTTCTCTGGAACCTGGACAGTGTGGCTTTGGGGTTCGTGCAGTGAAAAAAACTGAAATATTTCTGAAAGCTGAAAATAGATGGCATTGTTGCCTGCCACTGTTTTAACTGAGATTTGGCCATGTGACAGAGAGATAATCAATGGCAGGCACTGTTAAATATGGTGCTGGAGGTTGGTTTTGGGTTTCTTATCTTCATCTGGCAGGATGGTCTAGGCTAAATCTTCCAGCCACCTTGTTCCACAGAGGTGTAGCTGAATATGAGATGTAACTTCTCAGGGGGTTGGGCTTTTATTCCGCTATTTTTTCCTTTTCAGAAACTTGTAAGAAATGCTGCTTTTGGAAACTTTTTTGGAGTTATGGCTCTTTTTCAGTCTGGCCGGCTTGTCAAGGTAATTTGTTATTTTTGTTGTTGGTCAGCAGTGGTTCTAGGGCTGTCTGAAGTACAGAAATGTCTGAAATACAGGGGGTGGAGGGTGTAGAGGGAAAGGCTGCATGCCCTCACTTTTTGAGTTGTCTTTCTTTTCTAGGACCAGAAGGCTCTGCTGGAGAGTATCCAGCTTCTGCAGCAGCTGGCACATCACCAAACACACCTCAGAGATCTCCCTAGCAAAACTCTTGTTGACATTTTGTCAGAGGTATGGCCACAGCATGTGTTGGATGGGAGGAGGGAAGGCTTTGCTTTGGGAATTTTTCATTTGTTTGCTCGTAGCTAAAAGTTGAGGGAGGATTATGGAAGAGTAAATTTAAACTGTGGGAGCTATATTCTCAATTGTCTGTGAGCAGATGCTTTTGTTCTGGGAAGGATGCTCTGGTTTACTTTAGTCTGGACAAACCCATGCTTAGTGACAACATACTGCCCTGCTCTGTGTGGTTCAGCACCTGGGGGACTGTATGGCAATACTGGATAAAAACTGATTAATTTTGGTTGCGTCACCATAAAGATTAGTTGTAAAGTTTTTGAAACACCACAGGCTTTTAGTAAAACACTGTACAATGCAGGTGTTTTAATATACTACACAGCAGGTTAGCACAATGCCCTCAAATGTTTCTCACATACTCTCTAACCTTCATTTCTGTCCAGGTTCCTGAAACTGTGTTTGAGGAGGTGCTTTTTGGCATCTTGCAAGCTGATCTGACGTCAGCCTTCAAATCTCCAGAGAACCTGCATCTTTTACTTGTGGGCATGCAGAAGTTCCCTGGTGTTCTAAAACCTAAAAAGCTAAAGAAGCTGTTTGGCTCACCTACTATTGTAAATGAAGAAAATATCCCCAGGTAAGTGTTAAATGAGCACCATTAAATGCAGCATTCTTGGTCTCTTGGCTGTCTGAGAGAAGTATGATTTTCCCTCTGAAACCTGCCTGTATTTACCACTAGGAATGCTTTCTAACTTTCTATGTATGTTAGGGGTTAAATGCTAACAGCTATGCAGGTTATTAAATTATAGTTCTGACATTTCTCCTGAGGTGTTTTGCCTCTGGTGATTAGGAAATATTCTGCATTGTTCAGCAGGGTGAATTTGGCCTTCAGCAAACCCCTTGCAGGCTTGATCTTTCACACTATGCTCTTGCTTCTTTTAGACTTGTAGAGCTTCTGGAAAGTGCTGCCAAGTCAGAGAAGAAGGACAAGAAATTGCCCAGTGTTGGGCTTGATTTGCTACAAGTGTCATTGAAGGAAGGTGCCTTTGAACTGTTTTGGAATGAAGCTGTGGAGAATGGGCTATTCAAGGAGAAATCAGGACCTGTGAGGTTTGTTCATGTTTGTGCAGTATTTATTGCTTTCCTTATTATCCTTCTGTTTCTTGCCTCAGTCTTTCTGTTGCCCTGTGGTAGATGAAGCAGATGTTTTCTGATGAGCAATGTGAAACATTTGATTATTTAGATAGACATGAAAAACCTTATAGGAAGCCAGATCCATGAATTATCAGTGTGGTTTCTGCTAGAATAGGATGCATTAAAATGCCTGAATATTATTGGTCTCCTTTGGTTTGGGTTCTGATGCAGTCTGTATTTCAGTAGAATATGACTGGGGTTGAAGTCATAGCAGTAGTTGTTTCAGCTCCTTTTCCAAGTCTAATATTAGGTCTTTGCAGATTCTTAGATTGTCTCCTGCGACTCACGCTGTACAAACATGGTGCAAAATCCTCAACATAAATCTGTGAGCATTTTAGGGGCATATAATTTAATTTGGATTGTAGCAAGCCAGTCTGTGGACAGATCTAAAATCTCTGTTAGGTTAAGTGTTTGAAAGTCGTAGACGTGCACTTCCCTATACATGTGTATTTTAACATATTACACAAGTATCACAGTGAAAGGAAACCTTTTCCTAGCCTTGCCAGTTTATGTCTTGTGTTAGTTGACTTGAATTGGCATCTGTGTAAATCTGAAAATACTCCTTGTATGCTCAAAAGTATTGTGTTTCTTAGCCTGACTTCCTGCAGAATTGAGGCTAACGCTGTCTATTTGACAGTTCTTGAGCCCATTAGGCAAAAAAAAAATTGATCAAATTTGACAGCAAGTTTCAAAAACACATAAATTTTTGTTAGTCGTGTGGAAATGGATACCTGGGGAGAAGAGAACCAGCTAGTGGGTTGAGGAAGGGGCTGCTGGTGAGGACTCATCTTTTTCTAGGTGGCAGAGGATGTGGTATGGGGAGGAATCTGAAAGCTGTGCTAGCCAGAAGGAATATTTTCAACAGTAGGATTTTTGACTTCAGTCTTTGCATGGTCCGTGCAGCCTGTCCCCATCACTTATTCTGTCATACAATCCCAGCATGGCCTGGGTCGAAAAGGACCTCGAAAATCATCTAGTTTCAACTCCTGTGTCATCTCCCTTTGTGGCTTTGTGACTTTGTCTCTGTTTGAGAGAATCTTCTTTGTTTCTGCTCAGTTACATGTGCTACCGGCTGCTGGGCAGTGCTCTGCCACTGTTGTCTCTGGATCAGCTGCAGATGGTTCTCAAGGGGAGGGTGATGCAGCACTATGGAGAACACGTTGTCACAACTCAGGTAGGTCTTCTGAAGGTACTCGTGTTCAGGGATAAAGACACTGTTCTGAGCAGAACTTCCCCCCTGCATTTGTCCACTTTTCTAATCTTCTTGTATTAAAAAAAAAAAAAAAATACACATATATATATATATATATATATATAATATACACACACACATATGTGTGTGTGATTCAGACCTTGGACTCTTACTAAAAGTAGGTTTATTGCATGATGGCTGATTGCAGTGGGATGAGTGAATCTGTGTTAGATTGTTAGTGCCCGTTTCTGTATTGCTATTCATACTTATGTTAAGGAGTCTGGAATTATTCACTGCTTTCATAGATGTTGTTGAGAAAGCTCTAACCATGAGGGAAGCAGAGGAAGGGCAGCCCTCAGCGTGCTGACAATGTCATATGTCATCCTTTGGCAGTCCTTTTGATTTTGCATATCTAGAAGCTCCTTTTTGTCTGTCAGTTTGCTGGGTGTTGCATGAGCATTTGAGAGCAAAGACAAAAAAGGACAACTTACTCTTTGTGTATTTTGGTGCTTGTTTCATTAAGCACATCTTTAGCACAGATTTTATATGGAAATTGGATTTTTGGAACTCCTCTTCCTCCTTCCTACTTAGGAATCAAGCAAACAACACATCTCTACTATAAAGGGAGGAGAATGGAAGGAGAGTACTGATAATAATGGTCTTTAACTTGGCTGTCATGCTAACACAGTCCTAAACATTCTCAGTGGATCCAAAGATCACTGCCCTTTCTTGGGAGGGACTGGATTTGATAGTCTTTCTGTTCTGGTACCAGAGCTGTGATAGATGTGTGTTTTTGCTATAAAAATAATGATTACCATGGTGCCTCCATATATGGACCAATTTTCTACAGGGTTTCTCCACTGACTGAGTTGGTTTCTTGTGTTGGCTTTTTTTCTGTTCTTCCATGTGCATCCAAAGATTTGTTAATGCAATTCCTGTCTGAAGTATACAAATCCACTGAAGACAATCTCTGTCTAACGTATGCAAAGAGAAAAGCCTGGTTTTGTTGATGAGGAAATAGAAAATATCTTAGTTTTATTTTCTTTGTTTTGTTTCCTTCCTTTGTAGAGGTTGTTTATTTTGGAAAGCAAATGGTGTAATATTGTAAGTTTTTATTGCATTTGTGTTGCTCTTGGAGATGGAACTAGGCAAAGCTTGAGTGGTAATGATTGGCAGTTATCTTCCTGAATCTGCTTTTTTTTTTTTTTGAGCCAAGAGAGCAAATGTATTAAATTTTTGTTGAGAAATGATGAAATTCCCACTGTGAGCTATTAGCCTGTTTGCAGCCAATTGCTTGTTATTTTTTTCTCCCAGCTTTCATACTGATGGACAAATAAGGAGGTTTTGAATACAGGAAAAGCAGGACCCTGCTAAATTGTGCTTTGTGTGAGATGGCTTGTTGGAATATTTATGTTATGGGTGGATGGATTTGTAGTTAATTAGAAATCTGTAGAGCTTTTATTTTAAAAGCAGCGTTCCCTAAACTTTCATTACCTTCCCCGTTCCTGCCAAATTTCTGTATTGCTTCTGATACAGTACCAGACAAGTTGTTTTATTCATTTACAGAAGTTACGTTGCATTTTTGTAATGAAGCCACAGTTTGTTCTCCTCAGAGTTGGGCCAGTTATATTTCTGATTTTTCCAGACTGAAAGTGAAGGCAATAAACGCTGTGGGCAGTGAAAAGTCAAGACAGAATGGGATGTGTGGTGAGATGGGATGTGTCCTGGTGGTCTGCATGGACAGTCTGCCAGCCATATGCCTTGCAGATCAGTACAGCACTAATAGGCTTTAGCACAAACCAGCTGCACTTCAGGACATGTTTTTTCAGGTTATGCTGGTAACTCCCCCTTCTTTCAGAATGCCTCAACACTTTTGAGACGTCAGGGAGAGAAGGTGGGATTTGTTCCGTGTGCTGTAGACCAGCAGGCTGCTAGGTGAGACCAGAAATGATGTGGGAGAATTTCTGAATTGAGAGAAAGCGTGAAGCAAGTGGTGGGAGAAACATCCTGAACCCATCCCCATAAAATAGAAGTGAGCAACCCAAGAGCTTAGCTGCAGTGATCCACGTGTGGCTGGTCGGCTGGAGCTTGACTGCTTGGGAAAGTCCAAATTGAAGGGTTGAGGTACATGCCAGGATTCTTTGGTTGCTTACAGTGATTCCTTTTATGTGAAGTGAAATCAATGACCTGCTGTATCCCTTATGGAAGTGTTCAGGCATGTGGCTTTAATTTACTTATTGCAGTCAAATCAGTAGTGATTTGTTCTCCTAATGACATGCAAACTCAGTGTGCTGTTCCCAACCTGTTTGTTTGACTGTTTTTCAGCTTCCAGACCGATTTAAGTTTGCTCCAGAGATGGAAGCATACGTAGATAAATTCCTGACCAGCTGTGATGATCCGGAGAGGCAGCTAGCAGTGATGATTGGCTTCTCTACTCTCACCAATCAAGGCTACCCAGTGGTACCCAGCGTTTGGAGGGTGGTTAGACACCTGCAGCCAGTGGCATTGCAGAAATACGTTGACTGGCTCAAGGACATGTTCCTTAAGCCAGACTTGGACTGTTGTTTAGACTTCTCAACTAACCGGCAAAAGCAGAACCAGGAAAATAAAAACATGTGAGTGTGTTTATGATGCATCTTTTCATTCTGTTTCGTGGTTAGGGGAGCTACTAATCCAGTTCTTAAAACAATTCTGGTGAACTGTAATCCCTTGGTGGGGCAAATTGATTGTTGTGTAGTAAAAAGCAAGCTTGGGAAGATTGTATCTCTTCTTATGTACCTGTTGCTTCTTACCACGTAACTTACTTTGCCATTCTTAATGTAAACCCTCTAAGTGAAAGTCACCTCTTGCTGCGTTGGGACGTGTGCTTTGTGTTCACTTGTGTGTGGTGTTCATGCTACTGATTGAGTTCACTTCCCTATTGAAAGAGCACAACACAAGATTGCTCGATTAAGGAAATGGATCATCCACCGACTTATGAGCATTGTTGAAAGTCCTGTGAAGAAAGAAGAGAGCCTTGTGATGGACATTTCCAGGTAAGAATGATTCTAAGACTGAATGCCACATGTGCTTGGAATAATTATTGTCTCTACACCAGTGCTGTAGGTAAGCTGTTCCCATGGCAAATTGATACAGAAATATTCCATAATTAGTTATTTAGAAGATTAGGTTCTGTTTTTAAAACGCGTTCTGCAAACTTGGACATGCTCTTGTCATAAGTAGTTCAGGCCCTTATAATCAACACAGTCACATCTGTTTTTCATAAATGTTGGGTTCCTTCTTCTTTAGACTGTTTGAGGATGTAATTTCTAATCCTTGTGTCAGATTTTAGTGAGTATTTATCTTTCAGTTTGAGTCTTGGAGGATATAACCCAAACGTGACAGTCTGAGTATTATGTGGCCTCAAATGTTGACACTTCACTTCTGTGAAATCATGAGCATCCTTTTCTCTTCTTTATCCTGTGTACGTGGAGAAAAGGGTTTTAATGTAGAGAATGGTATTTTTCAGTATTTGAACATCCTTACAAAAATATTGTATGTGCTGTGTTCTATTTAGTTTTGTGCAAACAGACTGCTTTTGCTCTACTATGACCTAACTGGCTTTTATTATTATTATTTTCATTTTGTGTATTCTAGGTTTTGCTTCTTCCATGCTTTCTTTGAGACTAAGAAAAAGACTTCCCAAATACCTGAGACAAATGTCCTTATATCAGAACCCCTAGATGAACAAGCTCACTCACTGGCAGCAAACTATTTCTTTGGGTAAGAATTTTCCTCGCATGCCCTATGTTTGAAATTTTTTCATCTTTTCTGGAGGTAAAACACCACGATCACCATGCAAATGGCAGAACAAGATGTTGGAGTATTTTCTGTTTGACCCCAGGCCTAGGAAATGGCTTCTTTTTTAAGGAGATCCTATCTGAATGTCCCAAAGATCCTAAGCTTTTTTCCAATAAAAACTTTTTTTTTTTTTTTGCATTGCAAACCTATTGAGTATGTGTGTGAGAGTCAGGTAGGCAGTTGAACTCAGGATGCATTTTCTCATGTGGTTTCTGTTATCTCTGTTGCAAACTAGAAGTAAAAGGACTAAAGAGAGAGGTGATGGGGTCACACAGGTTGCTGTTGGCTTTCTGTCTAGTCTGTGTGTGAGCCATTGATAGATCCATGTACTAAGGGAGATGAAGTTTGAGCAATAAGACAGGCATGGAATAACAGACACAGTCAGGTGATTGCCCAGCCTTATGCTCTAACCTCAGTAGAGGGAAAGTAGAGAACACAGTGGGACAAAGAATGGGAAACAGCTGGGAACAGGAATGATAGTCAGTGTACAGCATCTTTGGGGGCACCAAGGCAATGAGGTGTACATTACTGTGCCTGGATTCATGCATGGGTTGAAAGTTAGGCTTGTGAATCTGGGTTGAAATGAGTGACTAGAGCTTCGTGTTGAGTGCTCTGTCTGGGGGCAGTATTTTGGCAAATATGGAGAGGGTCATCTTGTTCATCTGATGATAATGTGCTGGCTGTTTTTCTTTTCAGGTTACTTCAGACTTTAAATACCTTGACTGTTTTGGGGGATACAACTGAGGCAGCAGCCTTGAGGGAGAAGCACATCCATGGTGTGACTGCAGATGGGAAGCTGTGGATCTTTCATCTTGTTGAGTATGCCAGTGAGCTGCTCTCCAGTGAGAAGTATGTCAAAGCTGTGAAGCCTTTTACCAAGGAACAGAGAGATGCCTGGGAGAGGTGAGAAGTTTGGGAGGCTGTGTGCTGGGATCATGGGATGAGGAAGCTAAAAAGGCCTCTGGGCTAGTAGATTTTGGCTGTATTCTCTTGTCCTCCTCCTTTTGTTCTGATTGCTGCAGCAGAACTGTTTCACAGGCAGTAGCAGTTGTGTTTCTTCCCTTCAGTATCCTGCACCTGGTACTTGGCTTTCAGGATGCCTTCCTGTTTCTCATCACCCAATCCTGTTTTATTTTTTATTCTGTCTGTGTGTTAACAGTGTGTTAAGTCATTCTGTCCTTTCCTATTTTCACTCACAGTCCCTCTCCTAAACATGTTAGCAACTCTACTAAGCTTTTCTCCATAGGAGCCCGTTCAGACTTCCCACTGACTCTTTCCTGATGCTCTTTTCTGGGCATGATAAGGGTCTTTGTCTTGGCTATAGTATTAGGAATGTAGCTTGTGTCCAAGTGCAGAGGTTTTATAAGCCACACAGAAGTTGAGATGCTATTGTTAAAATTATGTATTGTATATATGTCCAATATCAGTAAATTAGAAGTTGAGTATAGAAAATGGTTTTGTAGATTTTATCATGATTTTAGACTGATCATAAGAGGGGATTTGCTGTTGTTACCATGAAAGACTCAAAAGGTTTTATTTCTTCAGGACACTTCAGTCTGTGAAGAACCTGCAAAAGAAGAAAAGCAAATCAGACAGTGCCAAGCACTTTGCTTTTCAGCAACTTCTGCTTTTAATGGCCATTCATCTTTTCAAGGTAAGCTCTCTGAAGCAAATATGATTAGTGCAAAATGTGTTGATAGCAAGGCATCCTGAACACCCAGCTGGAGAACTTCTTTGTATTCAGAGATCTATTCTTTCACTGCCTCTGGCTTCTAAGAATGGGGAATTGGGAGTTAATAAACTGTTTCTTACTCTGTCTGTAGACACTAAGTTACAGGGGCAAAGCTTGGTGCAAGCACTGGTTGTGCTATTGATTTGTTGCTGGGCAAAACAATTCTACTTTGTTTCATATTTTCTTCTGTAGAGGGGTTGTAGTCGCTGATTTAAATACTTGTACTTTTTAAAGAGATCCTTAGGTTTGGGATATATTCCTTCTGTTGCTGTTGATATTGGGGAATTCACAAACTGAGTGTTTACTGTCTACTTGTGGTCAAACAGAATCCATCTGAAACAATGGATCTTCTGAGTGACCTTCTGAACTGCACAGAGAGGGCGTTCAGCAAGGAAGCTAAGAAGAAAAAGACTGGTGAGTCCCTTCTGCAGAAAGAAATTGAATGGGATTGTTAAAGCCCTGTCAAAAGACAGAAATGGAGGTTCTGCATTAGTGAATCACTCTGAATACATCATTTCTGGCTTGATGCACTTTTTCCCAGGAAAATCCCCTCTGCTTCATTCTTTCCTCATCTTTCCAAATCTCTTGTCCATCTTGCCGTCCTCATCCTCAGTTGATGGTGTTCCTATGTGCCCCTTACAGAGGGGGCTTCAGGTCTTGTTGTTCAGATGAGCAGCATCCAGCAGAGTTCATTCATTTTGAGTCCTTGTTCTGTGCTGCCCATGAGCTTGCTGAATACAGCAGGCAAGCCTGAAAGTTGTTACTTCAGGAGCACAAGTCTTGGGCTGTCTGAATGCATCCTTGTGTGCACACGTAAGACAGGTTCTTTCCCTGACAGGAAAGACAGGTCAAATCCCAACCTACTTCCACAGGCCCAAAGTGAGACTAGACTAAAGCAGCAGGAACAGGTTGGGATTTGAGCAGAAAAGAACCTGTCTTATACTTATGACTTTGTCTCTAAGTAAGGTCTTATTCTTCTTAAATCCCTATGTAAATTAGTAGGTTACAGAACAGAAGCCATAATTTTTGGTGACTTAGTTGTATGAAGATAAGGATTTCCAGTCTTTCAGACTAATGGACCACTCTCAAACCTTTTTTCATGGGCTCCTGTGGCTACTGATTTCATTGGAAACCTTATAAACATCAGATAGTTTGGCTAACTAGCTGCTGCTGATTGCTTGAACGTGGTCACATAGGTACCTCATGAAGTGCAGAAATGCTAATGGAAGTAATGATTAAATTAATTGTAGGTTTTGTTACTTGTTGTAGCTTTGCAATCACCTAAAAACTATTTCAGGTACGTTTCTCTCTGTTAGTTGTCTTTCCATTATTTGTTCCTGTGCAGAGAACGCAGAGCCAGAATGGGTTGAGGTGATTGTGGAAATCCTCCTCTCCCTGCTTGCCCAGCCCAGCCTGCTCATACGTCGCATTTCCAACAGCGTGTTTGGACGGATCTGTCCTAACCTGACCAAGAAGGGCCTGCAGCTGATCTTGGATGTAAGTCTTGTCCCTAACAGGTAGAGAAGCGTGTCTCTATTTTGGGATTAAATAAAAGCCTCCTTGATTTTAAAAATGTCTGTCATATGTGTGCTGCTGAATTTTAAAAGCAGATTGTGGACAATTTCTTTGTGAGAGCATGTGATCTAATTTTAGGCTCTATTCCTTAGCAGTTTTGGGCTGAGGAAATTCTTGATGCGTTTTATACAACTGGTACATTTTATATGTGAATATCAAAGGTAACTTTTTCTGAAAAGGTTAAGCATAGATGTACTAAAAATAACCAACACTGAAAACTTGAACTGGTCACACCACTGAGTAAGGTGGTGTCTTCTGAGAGAGTAGTATATAGGTGGCAGTACTTGAAACAATGAACCTAATACTTAATTTGTAACAAATCAAATGCATGATCTGTCTCCAACCTCTGCACCTTTGTTGTTTCTTAGAGAAAGAACTTAATAACTGACCTGATATTAAAAGTCAGAAAGTTGCATGTCCTTACTATGTCATCATTCAGCTGCCCTTTGAGCTGAAATTCGTGTCTTTTGTGCATGCAAAGCACTGAAAAGAAGGAAAAACAGTCCCTCTTTTCTGCAGGTTCTTGACCCGTATCAAGATCAGGATGAAGAAAGTGCTGTTGTTGTGGTGGAAGAATCAGAGAAAAAGATCAAGTCTGAACAGGACACGGTGATTGATGTGGCATTGCTTGTGCCAAACAATTTTCAGACCTTCAGCATTTAACAGTAACATTTCTGCTGATCAGTTGTAATAGACATAACTGCATTTCTCTGCCTTGAATGAAATGGCTTTGGCTCTATTAGGATTTATTTTAAATGTGCAACAAACAAATTGTTTGCTGGAAGTGCATGTTTATTAGTCTCGAGATTGAAGGAAAATGCTGTTGTGGGCATGGCTATTTGAACATGTGAGACTTCCTGAGAAGAATTGCCTACATCCTGAGATTAGCACAGGCCTCTCTGCAGCTCAGACAGATTGAATCATGGTTGTGATGCACGATCATCTGAATTCAAGATCTTGGGCTCTAAGAACTGCAGATATTCAGGTCATGAAGTATTATTAATTATTAGCAGAAAGGGAAGTCAGATAGGGGGCTGTTACTTCAGTTCTTCCTTAGAAGCTTCTTTTTTAAGCCACATTCAGTGTGATAGAGAGGTAAGTGATATTCTGCTCATGGCTCTTGTGAGGACCTGATACCTGTTGTTATCTGAGGGCTGCAGGCAAGAGAGCAGGCTGAGGGAGGGCTTGACTTTTATTTCTGACCAATGACACATCTGAGAATTAAGTGGGGCCTGAGGAATGGTGGGATCAGGAGATGAACTTTTCTTCCTCAGGATGATGATGATGATGAAAGTGAGGACTCCTCAGATGATGGCGACAGCGAGGAAGAGAATGACAGTGAAGATGAGAAGAATGAAGAAGTGGATGAAGATTTTCGCAGTCAGCTGATCAATGTTCTTCAAGCAGGGAATGCATTGGTATGTTTTGAGTGCCTACCTTCATACAGATACCAGGAGGTCTGGGGTGGTGAAAAATTATCAAAACCCCACATTCTGTCTGAGCCTACATGGTGATAACCTTAGCTGTTGTCTTCACATGGCATTTGATGCAGGAGGTCAGGAGCTTCAAAGACAGTAAATCATTTTTTCTTTCATTTATTGTCAGGATGTCCTGCGCACTGTTGCTTCCTCAGTCTAGCCTGATAGCTTGCTTTCCTACCTGCAGTCAATGAGATGGATGGGAATAAAGCTTTGAGATGCTATTATGTAGTGTCTGTTTTTGTGTCCCTGCAAAGTGCACAATGCACAATGACCCGGGCAGGTGAGGGTCAGGAGCTGTTTTTGAAGTATGTGAAGTGACATGTAGTTTTTGTATTCTAAAATAACAAAAGGGAGAAGATGAGAGTGATGAAGAACTGGATGATGAGGCTATGATGGCTCTCGACAAGAACATCTCAGCTCTCTTTGCAGAACAGCAGAAACGGATCCAAGCAAAGAAGGATGAGAAAGACAGGATAAGGAAAGAGAAGATCCTGCGGAGGGATTTCAAGATTAAGGTGTGAGATAAGTACCTCAAGCAAAGAGCTTTGGCCAGCCAGCTTGCTTGCTGTCACCTACTGTGTGCTATGAGCTACTTAATGTTAAATAGTTTGGACATTCATGTATGTTGTAAGCTCATGGAGATTGGGTCTGGATTTTTCTGGCTTGTACAGCACCTGATGCAGCAAGGTCATGGGCAGAGACTGGGGCTTCATGTACTGACTCAAAAAAGAAAACAAGGTTGCACTGTTTAAAAAGTGAGCTGTGGGTTTGATTTGCTTGTCTGAAATGCTTCAGCTGACTGGCTCTCTCCCCGCACTTACCCATAAGGCAGGTACCTGTCAGTTTTTGTAAACTGGACAAGCTTGATGTGCCTTATTGTGATGCACATAAAATCCCACCTGGTAACCTTGCAGCTTAAGCTTTTTCTTGACTTTTATGCTAATAAAAACCAGGAGGGTTGTGATTAACCCCCTCCTGGTTATTTTGTGTCTGTAATACTGACCGGAGGCCACCTGATGCCATCATGGTATGGTACAGGGTATTCAGCCATGCAGGAACAGCTCAGCTGCTCGTGTATAGAAACGTCTGGTCGTGTATAGAAACATCACAGTAGCTAGGAGAAAGGCTGGTTTATGTAGTGAGCCATTGGCTTTGCTGCTTTTCTATTCTGATGCTGTACAATAAGAGTATGATTTTATGGTCATGCAGTGTCTGGAAGACAAAGGGGGCTTATGGGTGTAAGAACTAACAGATCTGTGCCAAATTACAGTGACTGCAGGTCTGGCTGAGTGGTGGTGACTCTCATAACTGCTGTTTCTAAGTGGTGCCACTGCACAAAATAGGCTAGAGTTAACCAGCAGCTTTTAATCTTCAGTTTCATTTAGTCTTCACGTTATCATGTCCTAACATTAGAAATGATAGCAGATCTCAGCTGTAAATATCGTTTTCTTCAGACATCTTCCAGCTGCCACGTACCCTGCTCCAGATGGAAGGAGCTGCTTTGAATAGATCCATCCTCTGTTCCTTGTTTACGTTAGTTCTCAACTCAGTAACTGTGTTTTCAGGTGCTGGATCTGGTTGAAGTGTTCCTGAGTAAGCAACCAGAGAACCCCCTGGTGTTCGACATCATTGAGCCTCTGCTTCAAGTGATTGAACAGTGCATGAGCTCAGACTCAGACAAGCAGGAGGTTGATTTCCTCCAGAAAACAGCTCATATCTTCACGTAAGTGTCCTTAATCCTCTTGTTATAGGTGAGGGCTTTTTCATGACACCAGTAGTATTAGATGAATCCCTGAAGTTTCTCTTTTTAAGAATGGAGACAATTGCTGTGTTTATAGATAACGTGGAATTAGATTATTGTCATCACACACAAGCACACACTCACAAACATAGACAGTGCTTGGCTATAACGTGCAAGAAAGCATTCAGGACCTGAGTTTTCTAGTCTAAGGGACTTCAAGTGTTAAACCAATTTGCAAGTGGAAACCTGCAGAACAAACATTCGGTATTGCAGACACAGTACCATGTCTCCGAGTATTTCCCCAGGCCTCTGACCTCTGAGTCAAATGGTTCAACAACTCTCTGGGCTTACAAGTTGCTGCTGTGGCTGGAACAGAACTCCCAAGAAATTATTACTAAGACAGGCAAAGTACAAATTGTCTCTGCTTACTGGCAGAAGTGAGGAAGGATATAAACAAGACAGAGGCATAATGCATGGTGTGTTGTGATGTGTGCCCTCTGTACCCCACTCCCTGATTTTCTCAGCACTGCTCTAAGGTGCTGCTCTCTTCCCCTTTTGTGAAGCAGTTCTGCTGTAGCACAGTTTGTGGCTACAGTTTGTTCACTTTGTGGGAACTCTGGAAGAATGTTGACTCTGTTGCTCAAGTAGCTGCTTCAAGGTGGAGAGCAGCGATTCTGCTCACCCTTCTTGCCTCAGCAATGTGTGTTTCCTTTGCTGCCCAGGGCTAGCACCATTTTTTTGTGTGTGTTATGCTAAGCCCACTGATGAGAGTTCAGACATCTTTTCCCTAGAGCTCTTCTTGGAGGTAATGGCTTTGGGTTTGTGCTTAATGCTCTTTCAGGAACTCGTTATGCCGAGCTAAGCAGTACTGCAAGAGAGTGGATGTCCTGCAAGATGATTTGCACACCTTTGTGGAGAGGCTTGTGAAAAAAGCTTGCAAGCACACTGATTCTTCAGTGGCTCTCTATTATTTCAGGTAAGTGTTAAAAAAGAGCTTCTGTACTGTGTTCTGTGGGCAGTGCTATGACTGTGGCTGGTCTGTAAGCAGGCGTAATGTTGCATATTACAACAGTTCAGAGAGCTGAGAAAGTCTATGAAGGCCATGTGCCTGTATCTGGGTCTTACATGAGTACCAGTCATTCAGCCTGGCAGTGTGAAGCATTTTCAAACAGAGATATCTATTTTTTGTTGATGATCTGCAATATAGCAGTTGTCATATACAGCTTTGCTAATAATGATGGGAAGTGCTCCCTTGAGCTTCGTCAGAGAGTAATGAATTGCACGTGATTCAACACAGGGATGAGTATAATTTATGGTCTGTCTGCAATGATGATTCTGTAAATACTGTGGTTTCCTGTCTCCATGATAGCTCACTGAGGATTGTAATGATGCTGGCTTCTGTCTGTACATACCGGTATCTCCTTTGCCACTGAATGCAGTGAATTAGGATAAGCCAGATGTGTATCTGCTAGGAATTATGAGTAATCTTGTTGTTTCCTGGTGTAAATGGAAATGGCTCTCACCTATAGGCTTTCTTGTAGCTTGCAGGTAAATTCAGGGAGACTTTCATACTCCGTACACAACTGTGTGGGTGCCACGTTGCATGGTTCACCCAGTGCCATGGACAGTGTTGGCTCTGCAGCACACCCAGCCTGTGGCTGTGCAGGAGCCATGGTACGTCCTGGCTGTGTGCTGCATGGCTCCCTGCCAGCTTCTGCCAGTCCTAGTGCTGAGCAGGGCTGCTGTGTGCCTGCCCAGTTAATGCACATTCTCTAAAATTGCAGGCTTTCTGCTTGCCCTTTCTGATCTGCCTGAGCTTTCCAGGCACAGAGCAGCCTGGGCTGGGAGCACTGTGGTGCTGACTGGGCTCCGGAAGCCTGAGCAAATACAGAAGTGCTAGTCAAAACTGGCAGCATGCAGCATGAGCTTGAACAAACCAAGCTGGTAGTGGAGATGTTTGTGATTGTGGTGACAGACAGTGAAATGATGCAGCCTCCTAAGACTTAAATCTGTCAAGAGTGCGTTAAACTAAGAGAAGGGACCCTCTCAGACTCTAATCCTCTGTTAGTAGAGAGCAGGCTGCCTGCTTCACTTGGCCTCTGCCCTCAGGTGGCTTTGCAGTGACACTGGTAACTGCTATTGTTCTCTTTTTCATTTCTTTTAAGTGCCTCCTTATACCTGCTCAAAGTGTTGAAAGGAAATGTGTCAGATAAATCACCAGCTCTTCCTGTCCCCCTGTCAAAGAAGCAGACAAACACCATCCCACAGGCTTGTCAGGTAAGAGCAGGCTACTGTCAAGGCAATGTTTTTGCCAGTAAACTTGCATTCCCTCATTTTGCTGAGAGGACATTGCTTATTCAGTCTCACTGTTTCTGCTGTCTGCAGATAGCTGTCTGTATGATTTCTTTTCCATGCCATAAAATGTCACGTTCTCCATTCCGTTCTGCCTCACCTTCCTGTCTTTGCAGTTCCTGTTTGCCTGTGGCCACCAGGGGCTGCTGATGGACACTGGATCTGTGTTAATTACCCAAAATGCTTGATATGTATTTATTACTATTCTGTCTGATGTGCTGTTTTTTGTTTTTTTTTTTTTGCATTAACCTCTTTGCAGTCTGAGTTCTTTTTTGGGAGGGTGCTGAGGAGTAGGGGTGCACAGGATTGTGGTGGATGGGGTGAACTCACCTCTCATTGAGATTTGGGCTGAGTAGTTTAAGTGAAAAAAGAGTAGAGCAACCCTGATTTTGGTGGTAGTTGGTTGCAGGAAGGCTCTTCACCTGGCTCTGCTTTGTGAGTGTATCAGTTGAGGAGCTTTACTGTCTGATTCACTTTCACCTTCTGAAATTTTGCTCATTTTTGCTGAAAATCTGCTGAATGTTACAGGTCTCTGAATTTGGTGGCCCTTATGTTGGGCAGCCCCTTGCAGTCACCCCCACTAGAAATTAGGAAGGTTTTTCCAGCTAGCCTGCACTTGCCTCTGGATCTCTCAAATTGTGTGCAGGAATTAGAGCCTTAATTTTGTTAACATTAGTGTGGGAGGAATACAAACAGGACTAGCTTATGACAAGGGAGGGTCTGGAAATTACAAACAATGAGATATTATTAGTGGCTGAAAAGACAGTCAATGTTTCTAAGGCTTTGTGAGAAACCAAGAGTGCTAATCCAAGCAGCTCTTGTTCTGTGCTGGCCTTCCTGGAAAGAAAAACTAAGGAGGAGACCTATGGGAAACATAAACAACATACTTGATGGTGAGGCTAGGGTGAGACATGCTGCATCCTTGTGCAGCTTCACAGCAAAGACTATTATTCCTATGGGGAAGAGAGCTGTAGTCTTGTTGTGCCAAGAGCACAGCCAGCAGTTAAAGTGAGTTGCTGGTTTTAGAGAAGTGACACAGTTTGGTCTGTGTGGTTCTACTGGTGCTGATGTTGTTTTGAGGCCAGGAAGGTCTTTTTGGAGAGAGCAAGTGTGGTGTGTTTCCAATGAGCAGCGCTTTGTGAGGACATTCTGGAGCTTTTCAGTAGTCAGCAAAGTGGAACTAGGACAGACCATATGATGCAGTGGTCACATTGAAAAGACTGTTACTGCAAAAGAAATGTTTGATAACAATATCTGTGTGGGAAAGGATCAGTTTTCTCCTCTACAGCTATATACATCAAATAATTACTAAGCATAGGCACTTCAGAGCCATCTTCCCTTTTTTGGTCTTGCTTGTGTTCAGCTGCAGTAGCAGTAGGGCCTGTGTACTGTTGTGAAGATCCCAGCTTTGATCTCCTTTCTTTCCCAGAGAGTTGTGCCTCCCTGGCGATGTGAGAACAGTCAGGAATGTCAGGATGTGGTGCTGCCCTCCTCATTCGCCTGCATGCTGTTAGTTTAGATCCACGTTGCTTCTGCAGGTCTCATTTTCCTGCTGCCTGTCTGGCTTTCTTTTTCCCCACCAGAGGGAGATATTAGAGCGTTTACACCTGTCTGGAATTGCTGGTTCCCTGCTTGGCACCAGGGCTTGTCTGCTGGGCACTGACAAATCCTGGACAGAGCTGCTACGTGGTATATTGACCTACACCTACAGATTCAGATGGCTGTACAGCTGAGAACTCCATGTGTACAGCACAGCTGCTGCAGGATTGTCTGTGAACCTAATGTGAGCTATACATACTTACCACAAACCCAGAATACAGCCCTTGCATGAAACCACACTACATCTAGTATAATTAATCTTCTTAGGAAGCCGTGCTACACTTCACTAACTTGGTCATACTGCTATTGGAACTTGGGAGAGCATGTGTGGGGCCTGCTCTGTTGTTTCTTCTTGGCAATATGTTCTATTCCATAGGCCTGTTTCATATAAACTACCTAAGAACATTGAGCTGTTGGAAAAATCAGCGTGCAGTGGTTGAAATGAATTGCTTTATTTAGCAATGAATCACTCTTGTTTCAGGGGAAAATTTTTGTTCTGCTTTTTCCCTATAGCTTTTGAGCACAGGCTGCTTGGACGTGGAGAGAGTGACTTTGATATATCAGCAAGCACTGACACAATTCTTGAGCAAACGAAACAGTGCCCTCACAAGTTCCATGTTTCTCGATCTCTTCACCCGCTTCCCGGTAAGTGTTGCTGCCTGTATGGTGCACTTTCTCCTTGTGGCTCCAAAATACAGCTGTAAGCCTGGGGAAAGGGGAGAAACTTTTCCAGTTTGTTGTGGGCTGTTAAAATTGTTGCAGGGCTTCCTCGGATTTTCACCTTCTTAAACTCTGAATAGTCTGTGTTTTGATACCAGTGCTGCAGAAGACCACTCTGGTTTGGATCGGGATAAAGCATGGAGAATGTAGGTGAATAAAAGGCTGCTTTTTAAAGAGAAGCTCTAATTTTCTACCAGTATTCAGGACCACGTGGATAAGCAGTGCTTGCACAAAGGCAGAGAAGGAGCCAGCTTGTTTAAACAGCTCCTGTCCAGGTTTCTGGAGCTCGTGGATTCCATACAGCTGTTCCTTGCAGAAATGCCTTTTTAAATCTTTAAGCTCATCCCTTTTGTAAAACAAAAGCAATGATTTACATAGATACTGGCTTTTTTAAAGCTGGGTTTTACCTGCTTGCTAGAGCTATCTGTTCTTTCACTAGTCTTCTTGCCCCCTTATGGAAGCTGCTTTAGGTGGTGTGGATGAAATAACATCTGCACAAGGCGTTAGTGAACTTTACAGCAGACTGCTCTTTCTGTTTTCTTCCAGTGCCTGATAGATGGCATTGGAAATCTGCCAGTAAGGTATTTGCAATCCACATGCTTTCTCATTTCTTGTGTCTGGATTCTTTCTCCCCGTGGAGTTGGAAGGATTTTGTATAGAAACCTAGAAATTGTTGGATTAGGCCAGAAAAGAGATTCAGCAAGCTTTGCTGACATGAAACCCTGCCCTGGAAATGTTGTTTTGACCATGAATTGTTGCAGGGTGTGATTTTAAGATAACATCTCTCTAGAGATGCTGTCCTCCTGACAGCTGTTTCTGGCCCTTTAGTGCACGGAATGGGACCTTTTCCCAGCTCTGACTTTCTCTAGTCTAACTCAGCACGTTTTCCTTTGCCTGTGGAGCTGCTCCTCTGCATGAAGTGAACTGCCTACAGAAAATATCAGGGGGGTAGAGACTTAAGTCAAGAATCGGGCATTTTCCTGATCTTTTCCAAGTAAAAAGTTTTGCTGCTGATTTTGTTGTGGTCAAGATTTTACAGGGCTGCTGTGAATAAAGTTGTTAATTTTCAAATAAGATGTTGCTGATCTCTGAACACCTTTCTTGTGGAATTTTCTTCTTGCTCAAGATAATAAGATAAAGAAAGACTCAATCTCTTATTGTTACAGATCATGTGCAAGCCATTAATAGACATCCTTGTGAAGTCTATCACAGCAGGAGCCAGGCAACATCAGCAGGTAAGAAGGAAAGCAAACAAACAAAGCTGTATTAAACAGTCAATCAGAGAAGTCACTTCAGCGTGGCAATTCAGATGGTGCTTAATGTGCTTATTGCTGCCTTTAGGGCTGCCCAATTTTGAGAATTGGCAGAGGTTTTACAAATACTGCCTTGCTGCTTCAGGTGTGTGTCTGAAGTTGTGGAAGTGGCTGATGTATCACAGTCACAGAGTTTCTTTGGTAGTGTTTTCTTTAGGAACTGCCACTTCCAGGGTTGAGGGCTGTTTGCCATAGATCTTGGCTTCAGTCACTTATTTCTTGGCTACTTTCTTACTGGTGAGATGTTCCTCTGTAACACAGCGTGTTATAATCCTTGCTCCTAATGGTAAGTCAAGGTAAGCTTTCTGAGTCTTGTTCTACACATTGCCAGCAGTCCTGCATTTACAGCCCAAACCATTGAGTGATTCTATGATTTCCAGGCCATGTGCTTTGAAACCACCTGTATTATAGATCTGATTTTGATGCTTGATTGCACACGTGTTAGTTAACATAAAATTAGTGGAACCTTATCGATAAAACACTGCAGGATGACTGCACAGCTCACTGTTACGTGAGTGGGGAATGAGACTGGCTGGGTTCTGACTGCAGCGTGAACTGCAGTGGGGGGATCTTCCACACAGTTAATAATCAAAACCCCGTTAGGCCAATAGCACTGTGTCTCAAACCTTCCCACCCTCAGGCTGCAACGTGCATCTGTCCCTTGCAGAAGTGCATTGACTTTTCTGATTCTATTTATGAATCAGAAATAATAGCTGTTTTGTTGTTTCTGATCATTGGAAGGAACGTGAAAGGCTAGGTATGTGTTTACTTTAAGGCTGCTTTACCCAACAGGAATGGCTGTGATTTAAGAACAACAACAACAACAAAAGAGAATTAAGCTTTTAGTATCTCTCAGTGTGTAGGAGTAATGATGTGTTACACACGTGACAGCTAAATTAATTATAAGGTATGTACTTGATCCTATCCTCAGGAGACCAGAACAACATCCCAAGCAGACAACTTGATTTACATGAGTGTCTTTGCTTCCCCAGAGGGAATAGCA
Organism: Meleagris gallopavo; assembly: GCF_905368555.1. Taxonomy (NCBI): domain Eukaryota; kingdom Metazoa; phylum Chordata; class Aves; order Galliformes; family Phasianidae; genus Meleagris; species Meleagris gallopavo. The sequence goes on from NC_139424.1 coordinate 2,871,394, forward strand.
TTGTCCTTTTTTCAGAGCCTCCCCAGTTATCTGAACATGTTTTGTTTGCAGAGCCCGTTTATCTGTGGGTGGGAGAAGGGGAGGACATGCAGTGTGCTGTGTGTGGGAGAGTAAATAGAGAACATACGTACACTGCTGTTAAAACAAAGGCAACGTGGAGAGTAAGCTATGCAAATGCATACTTTGGCATTTGGAGTTCAGCTTCACCTTTTCGCAGACTGCTTCATTTTCAGCTCTGTTTTCACCTCATCACATGTCGAATTTGCCAGGTTTTCAGTGAAATTCTTCCCACTGATTCTCAGTGGAGATTCTTTATTCTCAGTGCTTTGGTGATGGCTGATGGGATGACAAAGGGGAAAAGCTAGATGGGTGTATGTGGCAAGGTGATGTTGTCAGTAAAGCAGGGACACAACTTCTCTGCAGGCTGAGCAGCTCCTGTCAGCCTTTGGGCTCAGCTACCAAAAGGGCTATCCTGTCTCAGAGAAGAGACAACAAAGGTCTTCTGATGCTCTGACATGGGCCAGCCCCAATGCTCCAGAGCTAAGCGTACCAGTGAATATGGCCTCTAATTAATAAACTAACAGTGCCAGAGACGTGAGGCATAATTCCTTTCCTAACACTCCAGTTACAGTAGTGCTGATCGTTCTGGCTGTGTCTGCAGTGTCTATGAACAGCTAATCCCACTTGAGATTGATTTCTTAGCTCAGCAGATCCCTTTGGCAGGGAGTCTCAGGGTCGTGCTGTGTCTGGGAAGGTGGGAGCTCGTGTCAAAAAAGGAACCCTGGGGCTCCGACCCAGCAGGACTGCTGGCTGCTCTCACCTGGCCTGGGAAAGGCTCTCCCCAAGGGGGTAGAAGAAGTCTTTGGGTTGAGTTTTTAGGTAGTTTTGAGCAAAAGTAAAAGTGGTTAATGGAGAGGATGTTCCTTTTCCATGACCTCGAAAAGCTGAGAGTTTGGGAGAGTAGCATTTATGCAGTCATATCACAAGGTTGTGCTGAGAACGATTTGAGTGAAAACGTACCTTTCCTGTGATGAGGACTGCTGGCTGTAGCTGATGATCTGGACAACTGGCTCTTGCTTTGATGTAACCTTTCTGAGCGTTCTGTCTCCCTCTGAAACCCAGAGAACGTGGAGCAGTGCTGTGTCTGTAATGGCTGAGTGCTGGTACTTAGCAGACAGGAGGTAAGTGCTGTTTGGGAGCTGCATGGCTCATCTCAGTGCAAAGCTTAGCAGGAAAAAAAATGAAGCTTTAAAAGAAATATTTTAGGTATTATGCCTGACAGTGTCATCCTTCTTTCGCCGCCGTTCCTACGTGCCTAAAGCAGCTGTAAGGTTTTTTACTTCCATGGAGAAGTAATTTGTGAGATGAAACAAACAGCAGTCTGGGGGATGAGAGCTCTTAAGGCAGTTGTAAGGCTGGCTTTCAGTGGCTGGGTAGGTAGGTTGGCTTTTCCAGCAGTAAGCTCAACCTGTATAACAAGTTTTAAACTGGAATAGTAAATTTGCAGTGATCCAGCTGAGACTGAGCTTGAAATTGAAGCTTGTGTGTGTAGCCAAGTTCTGTTCTGTGATGTTATCCCTGAAGGGGGGATGCCTGCAAGAGATGTCAGTACAGCAGCTTTCCCGGAAAAGAGCTGGAGACACTGGTATCATTTGTGGCTGGGAGAAGGGGAGTTTCATCTCACCCTGAATTCCCTTGGATCCTGTTTAAACCCACACACAGAGAGACCCAAGATGGATGTCTGTGTGGCTGCAGATGTGCACAATGAGCTTGTGTCAGGCACTTCTTGCATCTGAGCTGGGCCTCTCACCTCCATGCTGGCTGCAGGACGCCATGAGGCACATTCTGGCAGTCAGGTGCACTGTGGCTCTGGCAGCTGCTGCTGTGGCTGCTCAGTGTTACCTGCTGGCTTGTCTATTTTTTTAAAATTCTGCATTTCTTTAAGTGTGGAGCTGAAGAAGGACTGCTGTCCCAAAGGTGCCTGTGTGCAAGTTAAAGTGCTTCAGGCTTTTCAGAGATGAATGCACGAGTTTGGATGTCATTCATTTATTTAACTGGGAAATCTTGTGGGTTTTGCTGTGTTTATTTTAACACTACAGCAGCAGCCTGGTCCTTTTCCTATGCTTGTGTTGATGTTTGTTCTCCCATGTTGAAGAGAAACCAACCTATAACCTAAAGCTGCACCATCTCAGAGCAAGGCCTGCTGCACATCAGGGATGTGTTGTTTCACTGTTATCTACTGTAGAAAAAAGTGAATAGAAATTGTATGAAACAACTAGATTTTAAGCAGTCACCGTGAAGCGTTTCAAGGAGACCTTCAGTGTGTGCAAAGAATGCTTTACGTTAAAGAAATAAAGAAAGAAGGTGTGAAAGAACAGCGTTTTGGGATAGTTCAATCCAGCTTGTTGGATGCAGTTCTGAGGACTGAGGTTCAGAAGATCAGTCTCACTAATTAGGACCATATACTTGAGCAGCAGCAATGTCCCCGCTGGTAGGATGATGATACCAGTGTACATGTCACAACCTTTCTGTGCGTGCAGGCAGGTTTGATAGCTTTCTCTTACTTAAGTATAAGCATCATCTGATAAAATGCAGCTGATGTTTCTAGCATCCCTCACCTGCATGTATGTCTGCATACACACATGCCCTCTAAGCAGCTTAGATACAATGGCATCTAGGGATATATTCTTCAGTGATAAGACTAGTATGGGACAAGGACAAGGCATCAGAAGCAGAGTTTGTGTTACACCTTTGAGCTGAGCTGGTGCTGATGAATTTCGTTAAGCTCCTGGCACAGCTGATCTGTTGGCAGTGCAGTGCATTGCAGTTAGCCAAGCAAAACGTGTGCAGTGCTAACAGGTGGGAGAAGCCTGTGCTGCTTTGGTGACTGAGCTGTTGCTGTCGATCTCGTGTCTTCCTCAAGCACTGAACGCATTCTCCCCAATTCTTTGTGGGGAAAAAAAAAAAAGTGCATTACTTCCTCCTTTCTTAATGCATTTCTTTCTTATTTCTGCCATTGTTTCCAGAAGATCTTGACCTCCAAATTATTTCTTTGTGCTTTGTTCCAGTGGGTGCAGTGCTGCTTTTTAGATATGTACAAAGGCATATTTTTTTTGGCTTGTGCTGATAGTGTGTAAACCAGAGATGAAGTTGTGTTGATTTTAATGATTATTGCATGACTCAGCTGCATACCAGAACCCTCCTGAGCCTTAGGTGAGGAATGTCTTCCTGGTTTATTTTTAGTAGCATCAGTATATGGAGCATAGCTACAGTAACATCTGGTTCTGTAACTGAGGAGGGTTCTTGAGGGGTCCCTCTGATGCTGTTCAAACCCCTTGGTGGTGCATTTTAATTATTGTGCCCCCCCCCTCCATGCTCATACGTGCTGGGACTGCCAGAGAAGTGAGTGAGTGGGTGAACTAATGCTACTTGACTATTACTGTACTCTGTTAGTCAGTCTGAAGGTCAGGTGAAGAAGGAAAACATGCAGCGGGTTGTGCTGCGGTCCCCAGCCTTCCTGCTGCTGGAGGTTTCTGCAGGAGAGCACACACTGCAAGTGCCAGCTCTGAGCTGGGCAGCACAGCGTGTCTGGAAGCCTGGAGCAAGAATGATTTTCCCTGAAAAAGTACTTGTTCACCACCAGCAAGCTGCTGTGGAAAGCACTGCTCCCAACAGAGCCTTTACTGCCCACTGAGGTAGGAAAGCCTATTCTTTTTCTCCTTAGGGGATGATAATTGCTTGAGATGTAGTGTGATTTTCTGAGTCTTACCCCAGTACATTCACCATGAGACAGTCTTGCTCTGCTCACAGCAGTCTGATCTAGATCATTATGGTTCTATTTTATAGAGTTCTAGGCTCCTTGACAGCTTCTCTGTGGACCTTTCTGTTAGATAGCTGCTGCACTCCGGGAGTGTTCTCTCATTGCAGTCCATTGAAATACTGCACTGAGCACTTTGCAAGGACGTGCACACCTCCCTGCTGATCCTCAAGCAAGTTAAAATAGAACATTGGTCTTGGGCAGAGAGCTGAGGTGTCTTAGTGGTGTTTAAACTGGTGGTCATCTCTGTAGGGAAACCTTCCTTTAAGGGTTGGCTCTTCCATTGTTGTGATTTAATTATATTTAGTGGCTTTGTGTATCAGCTGCTGTGCAAAGGACTCTTAAGAGCAAGTAGCTCAGCACAGGCTCCACCTCTCAGCTTCAATGGCCGATGAAAATTAATATGATCACAACCAGTTTGGGAATTAAGAAGGGTGGAGGAAACATTCTCTGCTACCAGGAGTGAGAGGTTGTCCCTGTTTTCATTTAGACCTGCCTGCATCTGTAACATTTTCTTAGGGTTTAGGCAGATGAATTGGTACCTGTCCCTTGTTGTGTTCCTTGGGAAAGGGAGTATATACGTTTCAAAACAATTACTAAAAGCCTTTGTAATTATTTTTGCACTGTAGTCATGCATCAGCTGGAATGTATCCCTGTCATATTATTTACTTTTAAAGCTATATTGATTGAGGATGTTGCAGTAGCTGGGAACATAGTGATCCTGTATTTGTCCATCAGGTGAGTTTCTCTTCTGTGATCTGGCCAGAGCTTTGCAAAGCTGATGTAAGTGCAGAGCTGTCAGAAAACTAATAACTGTCATTTTAGTGAGTGTGGAGATGAGAATGGGTACTGAGATAGAGTTCAAAATGTCATCTGTTGTGATACGGATTCATTAATATTTCAAAATGTGTTTTTATAAAGCAGGCTGTGGCAAGGAACCCTTTAAGATCTGTCTAATGGGGAGTGTATTTTGGGTAAGTTGCTAATTAATCTTGGTGCTTTGGCAGTCTCCCCAAAGAGATCAAACATACATAGACATAATTCTCAGAACTGAAGCAATTCTGTGCCAGAGCTGCCATCACCAGAAGAGTAAAATATGATCTTAAAGTCCTGCCAAGGAGGTCTTGGCTGATGGCAGTTATCCTTCTGAACAGTTTATGTTCTGTATAAATATCTAAGTTAAAAAGTAATTAAACTTTAATACAGCAAGAAGAGTAAAAGCACTGTGAAGCATCAGAAGCCAGCACCCCTCTGTGTGTATGTGTGGAAGTATTCCTTGTGCTGTGATAAAAGAATGGATCGCTGCATTAATGCACTGCGCCTTGCCTGCGTGCTCACGGGTAGTGCCCAGCAGGTGGTATAGCAAAGATTTGTTATGGGATATTTTGCATATGCCACTACTAATAACGAAGCAAAATAAACCTCCCCAGGTCGGTACCAGCACTCTCTACCTCCTTTACAACAGAAGTGAGAACCACTGCTGACTCTAGCTAAGTAAGGGTCATAATGGGGAGGTAGAGGTAGAGGGTGGTGATGCACTGGAACAGGTTGCACAAGGAGGTTGTGGATGGAATCCCTGGAGGCATTCAAGGCCAGGCTGGATGTGGCTCTGGGCAGCCTGGGCTGCTGGTTGGCGACCTGCACATAGCAGGGGGTTGAAACTAAGGTGGTCATTGTGATCCTTTTCAACCCAGACCATTCTGTGATTGTCAAAGCACTCCCATCCCCTGTGCTGTGTGCTTGGTAGGGGGCTCATCTTGGATTCACATTGAGGTGAGATTCAAGGGGCTAAACTACCCATAGGCAGTGATAACTTCTTGATGCCATACAGTATTACAGCAGCTGTTGTCTTCCTCTGTCCAATATACACTGCTTCTTTAATGACCTTTTTGTAAGAGAAGTAATTTGCAGCTGGAAAATGTGTGTCAAACTGACATGCTTTGGCTCCAGTCAGCGTCTTGCTCCTGTTCCTGTTTTTGTTTGATGAAAGGAGATGGTCAAGGAGATCCTCTGTTTTGCGAGGTAAAGCTGAAGCAGGGGTGGTCTCTTTCTGAGCTGTCTGATGGTGGGCCAGCAAAGCTCCATGACATGTACTGACTAGGTATGTAAACTGTCCCTCTGAAGTCCAGGGAGAAACAGTTGAATGTTTAAGTGCTTTGCTGGGTCAGGGCCAGAGTGCTTTACATTTTCCTACCGAGATTTTTAGACCTTAAACCTTTAGGATGGTGTGTATGTGGGTTATTGTATACCAGCATTTCATTTTTGAGAGAATCTCCTGCTTTGGGAGAGCTCAAAGAAACTGTTTGGCCATGGGTTATGTTGACAGCATCTATAAATAGTCTTAGATGTCCTTTGGAAAGGTGTCTGATGCCATAGTAAAATGTAGGAGTTAATTGCTTTATAAGCCATGTTTCTCTCTCCCTTTCCTCTAACTTGTATGAGATGGTTGAAAGAGCAGTTTAAATGTTTCAGGTCCTCCTGACTGCATTTAAGCTGAGTACTTGAAATCCCATGGTGAGAACTTTATGTGCTCATGTTGTGTTGCATTTGGACAGGACCTTGTCACCGAGCCACAGGGTCTCTTTGGGACACCATGTGTGCTGTCAGCTGTTGATATTTGTTCATTTTTTCCTGCTCTCTCAGTGTCCAAGTCTTTATCTTCCATCACACTGAGTGCAGAGCAAACAGCAAAGAAGCTCCTGCTTACCTCCTTATTGTAATTCTGAGGATATAGCCTGCATATTTTACTCACCACGGTTCAGCTGATGGTGTTGATGATCATGGAGCCAATCCTAAGTAACAGAGGAAATATACTTCCAGTAAGTTGCTAGGAAGAGATCAGAAAATGATCAGGCCACACAAGTAGTTTAGTTGGTACTGCAGACATGGTGAGAGTTGTCCAAGGTTGGGGCTGATGGCAGCATTAACAGCCCTGTGACTTGGATGGAGTTGCTGAGTTAGACCTGCAGTGATTTTCCAGGACAGAGAGATTTCCTGGCCTACTAACTAAACTTGCCATCAGACACGTGGGGAGTTGATAGTTTCTTAAAAAGGTGTGTGTTTGAGAGTAAACCACACAGAAGTGCTTTGTGTTAAGCTTGGCTAACAGCCCCTCCAACAAGGTGATGAACAGGCACTACTGCAGAGCAAATGGGAAAAGTTTGCTAGGAGGCAGGGTCATTGCCAGGTAATTAATAACTACTGAGTAACAAAAACAGGGGAAGAAATGTCTTTGGTTCTTATGAAACTGGTGGCCATATCCATCATGTGGGCTGGAGATGTATTCATGATGCAAAATGTTTTATAAAGGTCAAGCTGAAGTCTTGATTTGTTTGAAGTTTTGGAATACCTTCACTGCTGTGTTCACAGTGAGGTACTGGATAATGGTTTGGAAAAATACAGTAGGGTTGAGTGCTTTGTTGGCAGGTGGAGAAAGATTAAGTCTCCTGCAGTGCAAAATTAAGACCTGGGCAGTCTTCACTGACAGTGATGCACTTCTGAGCTCCTATAGAAAACAGTGAGTGTCTTCTTGTTGTTTGGAGACAGGGGAGCAGAGGGTTTCTCCTTTGCCCTGGATGGAAGCGTTAGAGAGGACAGCCAGGGTCAAGGGAGAGGATAGTGTCCAGAACAATGATTTGCAAGAGGTATCATGATCTTTGGCACTGATTTTTATTGGGCCTCATAGTGGCTCTGTGAGAATCTTTGCTTTCATTTCTTTATCAAAGGGCACAGCTTCACTGCTGTGTTGTTTGGAGCCAAGAGCTTGTGGAAGCAGAATGGAAATGCTCCAGAATGAACACAGCCATACTAAAAAACAAGTTATTTATTGATTTTTTTAATTGTGATTTTGTTCTTAAATTGGGAGAAAAGTATATTTAGGAGTGGAGAGGGGAATACACTTATTTCCTGATTATTAAATTATTATTATATGTATTTTTTACTTTTTATTTTTGAATTGTGGAAAGGGAGATGCTTAGATGCACAGGATCCATTGCTGTTCTTTTCTCTCAGTACATCCTATGGTACCAATATTGCTCAATGAAGTCATAGATCCTAGCATTGAGCGTTACAAAAAGCAAGAAAACCTCAGTGCTTGTGGATGCTAATCAGCATTCTGCTGCTCATTTATCTTGTATTCTCATGCAGCTTGCTTAATTATGGCATCTTTTTACTTTTCATGAATTTAGGATAATAAGATATTGATGTTTGGGGTTTTTTTTTTTTTTTTTGAAGGGCAACATTAAGATTGATTGGCCCTTCTGATATAGTAAGTGTCTCCCCCAGGGAGGCATGAATCTGTGTTCCCCAGAGCAGCAGACCAATATATGGATTGCTCTATATGGATCAGTCTGTCCTGTTGGCCTCTGGTGAAGGAAGAGCACAGGTAAATAATGTCTTGCCCAACCCTGGATATTCACTAGCTGTATCTTTGTTGTGTGTGACACATCCCAAGCCAGTAACTAATGCCTTCAGCCAGGCCTGGCTCAAGAACATGGTGTTATAGTGGATGTTCTTTATTTTGAATGCCTCAGTGTGCTGCAGGACCTTCATCTCCATCAGAAATCCTGCTGTGGAGCCTGGTATTTAGAGAGCAGAGAGCCTCTGAGAAACTGCAGCGTCAGATTTTTTCCCCACATGTACTGACTCATCTGTACAGCCTTTAAAATCCAGTATCACTTCTGTCACGAGCTCACGCTGGATCACGATGAACGTAGGAGGGAGCTTTTATTTTGTTTTTCTCCTGTCCTGGCTGCCAGCAATATGGTGACAAAGAGAGCAGAAGTGCTTGGGTGCGGGGCACAGATGTTGTGTTCCAACCCTTGTCCTGAGCAGGCTCTCAGAAATGGGTTCCTCTGGTTGGGAAATGGAGGGTGAGGGTTTCAGGCTGATAAGAACATCCTGAGCACTGATTGCAGAGGGACCAAGCATGGAAAAAATTTACTTCTTTTCCGTTGATTTGCAGAATCCTTAGTTAAATTAAACAGTGAAATTTTAGGGCATAAAGAAACCCATATGTCTGTGGGTGCCGTGTATATGGCCAGCTCTGCAGGAAGGCTGCTCCAGTGCTGGGAATGCTAGTCCATGGTTTTCTGCTGGCTCTAAGCACACTTGAACAAACTAACCCAGTGTGTGACTGTCAGTGATAGCAATGACTGCTTTTACCTGTAGGGCTGAGGCTGACATAACTGCAGTGGAGGTGCAGCTGTATTATATAAAGGCAGTTTATATGGGATGAAGCTCATTCTGTGTTTTCAGCCAGATTGAGTGGTGGTGGCAATTTAAAATGCTTTTGTCTCGGAATAGCTGTTTTCATGTTGTGAAGGAGGAGGAGTTACCAGCATAGCTAACGTGAGAAGACTTTCTGTGGTGCAGACAAGTGCTCAGCAGCAGTGGAATGAAGTTAGCAGCTCATCAGATCGATGCGACAGCCACTGCTCAGAGCCCTGGGAATAGGCAGGGAGTTGGATGGATTCCTTAGCTTCTCATTTCTGCCGCTTAGAGCAGGATGCCTGAGCCGTGGGTGAAGAAGTACGGGTTACTGGTTAAGAGTTACTGGTGTTGAGCTGCTCTTGTGGAGGTGAGAGACCCAATTCTCCTTCTGAGGAAGGGTCTCGGCGTTCTGCCTGGCAGGTGATGAGCAGCTGCTTGATTCCTCTGCCATTTTCTGTTTCTCCTTGAGCTTAAGTTGTTGAGAGTGACTGGAAAGTTGTCCTGCATGGAATGAGGGGGGCCGTATTCTCCAACAATTTCAGAGGGAACACCAAACCTCATGTTTGCAAACTAGCATCTAGCTTCTCTAGAAACCAGCTAGAGAGAAGGATGCTGGCTATTTCAAGGGTTTGGAAATAAAAGTTAACTTTGGTTTGGTTATTTTTAAAATTAATTGAGAACTTCTTGCACTCAGGAAGTCCTAAACAGATAACCTTCATCTGGCAAATGAGCAGAATGTGTCTCATATGTGACAATTATTTTTAAATGTGCTAATGTGCAGACCGTTGTGAGCTATTTAAAGGTTCCTGGATGGAAAGCTGCCTGCTGTTTCTGTGGAAGGTTAATTTTGTACTATGGGGGAGGAAGAGGTGCCATCTACTCTGCATGAAGCTGGTTTGCAGTGCAGAAAAAACTCTAAAACTCTGCAGTCCGAAATCTAGCTTGATGAGCTGGGATGTTTGGTGGGAGTATGCTGACTAAGATTGCCTTTCTCATCCGAGGTTGTAAAATATGATTTAGATGCTACCTCAAATGCTTTACATATCATAATTAACTAGCCTTGCGGAGTTTTTCTCATCTATTTGCCGCAGGAACTAAATTAAAACTGTAATAAACCATTTGTTATGTTCACTTTTTGGCAAGGAGGATTTAGTTCTGAAGCCTGTAACACTGCCCCTGGCTGATGCTGGGGAGGGCAGGGGGCACTCAGAGGGTTTGGGAGCAGGGCTGGGGGGTTCTGGTCATGCTTACCTCTGTTGTGTGGTTCTGCCATGGTTGTTTCTGGAAGCAGGAGGCTGGGAAGGGCTGCCTGCCTGGTGGGGTGATCCTGTGCCTGCCAAGCTGGATCCTGCTCACGTTTCTGCTGTCTCAGACAATATCGGACCTCAGCAAGGATGGCTGAATGTCTTGAAAGAGCTGATCGATCAGTCTGAGGACACTGGATTGTAGCAGGGAATATTGAATTCGGCTCCTGAGTTGGGTGATCATGCAGGATAGATTTTCATGGTTTTTCTGGGCCAGCTTGAGCTCTGTCCCAGGAGAGACCACTCCGAAACCTTCACACAGCTGCTCACTGGGAATGCGCCGCTTTTATGTGCATTGTTTCAGCAGTGCTGGGACAGTTAAAAATTAACGTTTGCTCTCAAAATCAGTCCTTGTACACCACAGTCAGGGCTTTGCCTCATCTCTCCCTCCCTTTGAAACTGAGACACCCATGGAACATGTCTGTGCGTGCTCTATGAAGAGTGCTGTGCTAATAGACGGAAACCAATGGGCAAATGTTCTTCAGATGTCTCTGGTTTTCACTTTTTAATGCCTGAAGCCTTTGTATGTTTTAAGTAAATGGTTGGCATTTGATGCTTCTCCCGTGCAAACATGGCTTCATGCTCTTGAGGGATAATTATTTGGTTTGTTCTTAGGAAAAGAGTCCCTTTTATTTTTTTTTTTCCTCCTCTTTTAGCCTCCCCCAGAGAATTTGCAGCTTGATCCCTGTGAGGTCAGCAGGCTGTGTGAAAGTCCTGCTGTTAAATTTGGCCGTGCAACTCCTGGCCAGGACTCCCTTTCTCACAATTGAAGGGCTCAGTGGGTTATCTGAATCTCTGATAATTCTGATTACAACTTGTGAACGTATGACAGGGAGATTGTAGCATACACTGAACTGCTGTTGCTGCTGTACTGCCTGCTGAGCTCTTGCTGTACAGAGCAAGGAGCCCTGTGTTCATCAGCCGCCTTCTCCCTTCACTCACAGTTTGCCCTTTTGAGTAAGCATCTGGGGTGTCCCCGATTTGGACCCTGCCTACCAAACTGTTAACAAGCAGAACTGTAGCTTACAGGCTCAGAAATGGTCAAATCAAAGAACAAATGGCAGAGCAATGGAAAGCAAGCTCTTTCAAAGCTGAAGACCGTTCCCTTGGTGCCATTCTCTCCATCCCACGCCCAATGAAAGCATAAAAATAGTGTTGGAACTGTGGGAGTAGAAATGGGGATAGATTAGCACTCGCTTTGTGGCTTTGCATGCTGTTAGTTTTCTTTTTACAAAAGCTTTGACAGTAATTGGAAGAGACATCCACCATGGTGCTCTGGATGCACTGCCCTATAGTAATAAAGGACAAGTTATTCTCTTAGAGCCTATAGACCTGTTAGCTGGAGCTTGCTGTGCTTTATTATTGCTGTTGTTGGTTTTTAACACATAACAAATTGCAGGTAGCTGAGAAATTGATTTCATGGTTGGACTATTTCTTAAAATGCTTGTTTAGAATTCCCCATATTCTTGGTGCGCGTTCCTTTACCCTGGTAGGATCAGTCAGGAATGCAGTGTGTCCATGTGGCTGTGGTCTCAGAGGCCTTGGGAAGCACACTTATTTTTGGCCATATCCGTATGGTTGTAGAATGGTCTCAGTGCTGAGGATTACATACTGAGAGCTGCTGCTTTGTAATGTATTCTTGCACTGAATCAGGTGTGCTGGCAGGTCAGTAATGCTGCTGTGTGCGTGGCAGAGGCACCAATGCCCTGGAGGTGTGACACCACCTGTGTATTTTTGTCTCCTTGTCTCCCAGGAAGCTCTTGATGCTCCTTCAGTCCTAAGAATAGGTTTTGAGTCGCACAAAATTGTCCTTTTCTAGGGTTCTTAGTGTGTATGTATTTATATTCTCTTTATATATATAATAAGAGAAAAGGAAGCACTTGCTGCACTGATGGCATGCTTCGTACCAATAAAAGGATGTTTGCTTTCAATAAGAAGGCAGTGGCTGAGTTGGCAGGGGTTAATCCACAGCTTGCCATTTAGATAGGCAGGCCGTGTGCCCTGGCCTTTAGTGGAAAGGGTAAAGGGTAAAGGCAGTTGTATAAGGCAACCAGGTTGCTCTCCTCTCTCGAGGTAGGTGAGCACATCTGGGGTTAGCAGCACATCTCGGTTACTGCAGAGATGCAGTTAGTGCTTCCCACTTCATAAAGAACCATTGGCCATTTATAATGAATGGCATTTTGTGTAATCATTTCAGATATGAAAGAAAGAAACAAAGCTGACAGAAAATCACAGAGTCAGCACTACTGTTATTGCTTCTTCTCTGCTCCCACGTGGACTGATAATAAGTGTTTCTACCTCATTTAGTCATACAGTTTATGGATATATTTAGGAGTCTACGTATGTATCTTTGCTTGAATAGACTTCACTTTTATTTATTTTATACCATCTTATGGCATTTCTTTTCTTCTTCTGTTTTCTAAATGAAACTAAGAAGCTTTGAGTAGGCAACCAGGTGGAGTAATGCAGCATCCTCCCCCCTTAATTAAAAGCTCTCACTGCTTGTGAATATTCTCACATATTTCAGAGGTTGTGTGTGGTGGAGGGGCATTCTCTTCTGAACTGGAGCAGAGCTCAGTAGCTGGTGCTCCTGGGTCTTCTGCTATTTCTGTCTGCTTGTGTAGTGCAGATAATACTTGGCTCTTTTGCAGGACTGTCATGAACACAACTGAGAAAATGCCTCTGGAGAATCCTCGGTGAGATTCTGGCAGCTTCCAAATTTTGTAGACAGTGCAAAAAATCAGTGATGCTGGAACAGGAGAGAGAAACAAGGGAGGCTGTTGTCGAGCTCCAGGTCTCTGCTGAACCAAATTTCAAGTTATTAGTGTTGATAAAAGAAGGAAAATGAACTGCAAAGAAAGAGCCGTTTCTTTGTGATTTCAAGGCAATGGTTCCTGGAGATCTTTCTGGGGTCACCTGGGGTCTTTCTGAAATTTGTGTAGTGTTTACAGTATCCTTGGCCCCTCTTATATACCATAATGGAGCATGTGTTATTGGGAGAAGCTCCTGGAGGTCGCAAAAGCATTTCCTTGTGGAGTATTTAAAATCCTTTTTGTGGATTCTAGCAGGGACTGTTCTGCAAGCAGTTGTCTCGTGACCTTTCTGCTGGTGGTTTGGCATTTCTCAGCAGGGAGCCCCAGCAATACATCACACGGCCGTGACTGCAGGCTGCTGCTGTGCAAGGTGGGCTGGCAGCGTTGTGGTCCTGCTGTCCAAATGGTTTTTTCTGAGCATGCTTAGTGGTCCAGCAATCTGCAGGTGACAGCTGGGAGCCTTGTTCACACTGATAAATTCAGTGCCTCGCTCTAAAGAGGATTATGGTGGCTCTCATGCTTTGTTTTGATTTGGGATGACATCAGTGGGAGAGCGGGCAGCGCTGTTCCTCAGTGGATTTATTGTGGGACTGAGGTTGAAGAATTGGGTTTAAGTTTTCTTTCTGCCAGTGGTTTTCTGGATTTCTCCATTCACGTCAGCTACTCTCTGTGGTTTAACTTTCTCTGCTTAACTGTGCAGTTTGCTGTGGAAAAGCAGGCTGTATGAGAGCTACATGTTCCTAGCTAGATCTACAATCAGAGGAGTCATTGGCTGGGTGATAAGCACGATAACCATAAAGCATGGCATAGCATGGTGCTGGGCACACAGGGCATTGGCATTAGTGGTGTCACGTTTGCTCTCCAGCTGAGATATTCCTAATTTAAATTTGATTTCAGCCAACAAGCAAATCTTTTATTTTACTTTCATTCTTTCAAATGAGAAAAGTTCACGCGTGGTACTAAATTTTCACTGGGTTAAAAAACATTCAGGAAACACAGGAGTGTGTTGAGTACAGCAGTAGCAGTGTTTTAATTACATGGAAATCAAATGTTCTTTCTCTCTGAATCTCAAATATGAGTTGGAGGCATGAAAGCCATGAGGTGAGTGACAGAATTACTACAGAGTGATAGCACCAGCCAGGATCCCAGATGAATGGGTATTTTGACTTCTCAATCTGCAGCCCAGAAGGAATGCTCGGTGCTTTTTTTTTCCTTCCCTTTTAAATTGCTTTCAAGCTTAGTTCTTACTGAGGATCTTGTTTAGGATCTCTCTCTCAGTCCAGCATTTGGGTCTCAGGTCTCCAGAGATGGAGAAGAGATGAAGAGATGGTGCCTTGAAGTTTATGACCCTGCCTGTGCCTTTCAGGATGAACGATGGCCTCTCATTGACTCTGGGGTCACGTTCTCTTTGTAATTGCACTGAAGTGACTTTCCGCTACATTTGGTACATGCAGGCAGACATGCCATAATTTGTTCTGTAAGATGCAGCCTCCCCACAATCACAAGGAATACGTAGGCTTGCCTGCCTCAAACATGGCATTAGGACTCTTTCTCTCTCTCTCATTAAGTCAACATAAATCTGGCATAGTCTTGTTGGTTTTCCCCTGCCTTTTCTCCTCCAAGTAATGAACAGAACTACTGTTTGCCAGTGAAAGCTTGCTCTGTTTGGATAATTCTTTCCATTGGCCACACTGGTGCAAACTGGAGGTAAGCTTAGAGATGGAAAACCCTCCATCGTAGGAGCCTGAAATATAGGGAACTTTGGGCCTTCCTGAGCTCTTCAGGCACTTTGTTCCACTGCCTACAACTTTGGGTGAGATTGCTTCTCTCTGGAACTCTTGGGATGTCTCCTCTTCCCTCACCTTGAATTCTTCAATAAATAGCTCCCCAGAAAGGCTCCAGTGTGAGCACCAGCAGTGTGGCCAGTTTTCAGCTGTAGGTTGATTGCCTCTTTTGTATCACAGGAGTACCTGAGGGCTAGGTTTGGACTCAGTTCTTGCTTCCTTTGCATGAGATGAATTCCTGATATAATTCCTAATTATTTTTTGTATTAATACCTGCATTCATTTTTGGTCTGCATGATGGCAGCTAGGGGCACTAATCTGTCTTTATATGTAGATAGTACTTGCTCACTAACTCTGTGATCTTAGGAAGATGTTCCCTTTAAATCCTCTAAACTATTTGCACTAATCCTCATTAGTGTACTATCTGCATTTCCATCATTTGCTTTTGCTTCTTGTGCATAAGAAAGCCTTATAATAGGAATTCCAGAACAGGAAGGGACGTAGGAGATGACTGCAGATTACTGCTGGTTTTCTAGTGGCTACTTTTTCAGAGCTGTGTTAATGTGTAGGCTTAATGAGCAAGTTTGACTCCAGGGCAAGGTTGAGTGCTGCTCTGAACAGCAGTTTCCATCTAGGGTTTCTTTAAAAAGAAATATTTGCTAACCTGCCGGCTTTTATTTTTGTTTATTTGTCTCTACTCCATTTTTTAGGGCAAGTAAAAGGTAGAGTCATGCAAAGGGCTGCCTGAAGACTTTGGAAACTGTAAATTGATGTGTTCGGAACAGATATGAAAGTATGTTTTGGGTAGTAATGCCTAAATCTAGAAGCAGGACATCCTGTCTCTCCCCTTTGACTTGCACTTTTAAATCAAATTTATGTTCAGCCAGGAAAGTACGAGCCTCCCTCTCTCCTGAGGAGTGACTTTGTCAGGGTCTAGAGAATGTTTTCTAATTGAATGATATACAGATTGGTGAGGAGATATAGTGTCTGTAACGCAGCATTGCCCTGATGCTGTGCTTGGCTGTTTGCTTCAGTGGGGTATTGGCACTGCTAACACCTTTCTTCAAGAGCGTCGAGTTTCTCACCTCCTCATGTCTCCTCCTCTCCGTTTCTCTTTCAGGCCCAGGCCTGTTTGCTTCTCCAGAAGGTTCTGCCACTTCGTGAGCTGAAGCTCTCCACGACCAAAGAAGAGTGGGAGGAGCTGATCAGAGAGAGCATCAGCCAAGTGACAGAGGTAACAAGCTTCAACATGTTAAATGTTGGACACCCCTGATGGGTGCTGTGTTCACTGGTATGGTGGTCCCATGGATCTGGAGTCTGAGGCTGTGCTCTGCTTAACTCGTCTCCTTCAGGTTGTGCCTGCTCACGCCAGGGCTGAGTCGTGTCCACTGGGCTAACAGCATTCTTGTAATACTGCTGTTCTGATGTATTTTATAGTGTGGAAGAAGTGTTCCTGGTACACTCAGCAGTGCTTGTGTGTGGAACCATCAGAGGGACACAGTCTTAGGGAACATGCTCATATAGGTCAATTTTAGGCTGCTTCAAGTTTCGAAATGCAAGGCATGGTGAACATTGACTTAATTTTACAAAATGTTATGGGAGTTCTGTATTTGAATATGCTTTGGGGCCATAGCGACAGAGCTGAACTCCACTGGACTTCTGGCTCCTGGTGAATTGCTTCTGGACCAGACTCCTTTGCTAGTGTTGTTTTCCAGGGAAACCTCTAAATACATTAGCCAACAATTTATACAGAACAGACAGTGATACAGAAATCACAGTGCAGTGATGAGTGTGGGCTGTACCTGTGAAGACAGCAGTTTTGGTGCAGCTGTTCTGCAGAGGACGATCTCTGAGACAGGAGATTGAAGGAGCAAGTGCTTTCCAGTTGTCTTCTAGATTGACACAGGGGCAACCAAACAGACAAATCGGTGTTGTGATGTGGAGACTAAACTTCATGACATGGGAGATTCCAGTCTTGGTGTTCCTATGTAACTGCAGGTGTGACCTCTTTCAATCTTGACTTCTTGAAATGCTAGTTACATGGTAATTTAGTCCATTCTGTAATTTACCACATTGGAGCAGAACAATTAGCTCTGTTTTCTTTGGTTGAGGAGGGACAAAATGTAAGCAAGTTTAAATCAAGGAATTCAGAGGTGGTGATTATAATTCTTGAGGAAGCAGGTAATCCTAGGTTTCATTAAATGCCTTTATTTAAAGATGACATCAGGAATCCAATGGGTGGAGTTGGGTATGATTTTGTTTTCCAGCTACACAAACATGCCACTCCTCCCAGCATGGTCATCTCCATGTTCTTCTTCAGTCCCTGCAGGACTCAGACTGATTCACTGGGAAACCACAATGCCTTTATGCTGTCCTGGTCAAGGAAAGTTTAGCATCTTACCACCCATCCAGTATTTTAATGAGTTTTGCTGCCAAAGCTCCCTGGTGTCTTTTTTTTCTGCGGTCATCTGTGTTTAAAGACAAATTCCTGGGAGATAGCATCAGTTTGGGCTGTCCAAGGTGCACTCTGTGGGCAGCAGATCTTCTGCACTATTAACTGCACATGGGTGCTCTTTTGGGCCATCCTAAAAAACCTCTGATACAGCATTCTTTCACAGTGCTCTGTGAGTATTTTTCCCCCCTTCTTCCTTCTTCCTCTTCTTGCACTAGCACAGTGCTGGTGTGACTCTGGGTGTTCCTTTGAGTGTTGCTGAAGTGTGGAGGGATCAGAAAAACACACTTCAATGAGCTGTTGTAAAAGCACATAGTGATGCTGCTGTGTAGTGGAACAATAATCCTATCATGACTGATCTCTTCTGGAGATGCTGAAAATCCCTTTTAGCAGAAGGCTGGGAACAGCAAATTTAAAACCTGTGGAAACTATACATTTGTCAAAGGGAGTAACCCACCATTAAAATAACTTGCTATTAACTGAATCTCCAGTTGGAAATTGTGTGCTTGTCTGAGGGAGGAGCTGCAGGACAGGTGGGAGTCACAGCTCAGTGCTGAAATTACGGGGACTGTGAGTTAAGAGCTTGGCCAAACAATGCCCGTTCCTGTCCTGAGGTCTGTGCATGCCTCTGCTTATCTAGAGGGCAGGGAGGCCCTGTGCAGAACTGCAGCTGTCTCCTGGAGCTCGGCTTCATTCCCTTTCATCTGAGACTTGCTTCGGTTTGGGGTGGGTGTCTGTGTAGGCAACTGTTGGCATATGAGTCCCATGAGAACCTGGACTGGGAGCAGCAGTTCACGCTGCTGTGAAAAATGATAGATGATGAGGTTTTATTGTCCTCCCTCTTGGTTGAAAGGTCTGCATTTGCTGTCATTGGCTGTTCCTGCCTCTGTGCTTCACAAACAGCTTTTTTTAGAGGAAAAAATGACGATACAGAATTTTATACCATTCCTTGACCCAGTGAGAAGTCTGAAGTATCCCGGGGGGCCACTCTTACTGCCATTGCAAGTGTAGTGCTGTGAGAAAGGGCAGGATGCTATCTCCAGATTTCTGCTTTCTCCTTCTGCGTTGCCTCAGTGATGAACTGCGTCCCTGCAGAGCACGTGATGAGGTTTGGGGCAGTGATGTGTGGTGGGACTGGGAAAAAAGCAGCATGAGAAAATGGCAGTCTTGGATATCATCAAATTATCTGTGCAAAACCAGGAGGCAGATGAGGGAGAGTCAGCGGCCAGGAACCTTAAATGAAGAGACAGCTTCCTGAAATAGCAGCTCTGGCTGCTGCGGGGCAGTGGCTCTTGTACTTACATAAGCTGATGCGACCTTGTTTGTTCTCAGGACATTAAAACATGCTTATAAAACATATATCGCAGTCAAGAGGGATTCATGTCTGCTTCTCCTTACTGTCTAAGCAACTCTTGGTATCTCTGGAGTTTTCCCAGTGAGATTGCTACTTGCTGTTGCTGCTCTTGATGTTTTCTGGTTGGTCTCCTGGGCAGAAAAGCCCCCAGGTCTGCCCTGGGAGCTGGTTGTGTT
Organism: Meleagris gallopavo; assembly: GCF_905368555.1. NCBI lineage: Eukaryota > Metazoa > Chordata > Aves > Galliformes > Phasianidae > Meleagris > Meleagris gallopavo. Next base: position 2,890,305 of record NC_139424.1, read on the forward strand.
GGACAGCAGCTGCAGTGAGGGAGCATAGAGAGCTCTGGCTTGGTTTTGGCCTCCCTGGTTCTCAGCAGGCTCCTTCAGATGAAGCAGAACCTTGCTGCAGATGTTCAAGTTGACTCTGCTGTTGGGAGCCCAGACAAGCCAGTTGTGTTTGTGGGATAAAGAAGCAGCATGGCTTCATGTTGTAAATGTCAGAGCTCACCTGAGATGGTATGACATCTCACAGAGTCTTCTTCCTCTTCCAGACAGCTTTGTTCTTTTATCAGTAGGCTCCAAAGCGTTTTACAAAGGAAATTCCAACCAGTGAATTGTTGATGTAATGAAGAAAGTATTTTGAAGAAATCCAAGCGCTGATGTATTTAGTTTATTGCAGTTGTTCTCCCTGTGTTATAGATGATACGCTTGGCTGGGAAGTGAGCCAAGACCCAAACTTTGGTCTCTTGGGCCATCCCAGAGGCTCTTTTTCTGCTTGGACAATCTGACTGCTTCTTTACTTGGCTTCAGAATAGCTCAGTGTGTTGAGTAGCAATGTCTGTCCTCATGTTATCCACGGAGGAAGCTGTTCTTTGTTGGTTCAAACTGCCTTGTGCAGTGAGGCCCATGGCCAGACCTGGAAAGCCAAATTCCCCCTTTTGTGTCGGGAACCACTGCACAGTTTTGGTGAGGGATCTCTTTGGGGTTCATAGAATCACAGAATTTCCCATGTTGGAAGGGACCTATAAGTATCATTGAGTCCAACTCCTGGAATTTCACACGCTGTCTTTTTGATTCCATCAAGCTACTCTCAATTTGATCTTCCATCTCTCCTTGTTGTCATTGTGGGCACGTTTTGGTGTTTGTCCTTCTTGTTAGATACGTTTCTGTTTACTTTCCGATATGTTATGAAATTGCTGTCTTGGCTTTAGAGTGATCTGGAAGCTGTGCCAATCTTTTAGTAACTCATTGACAGATTTGGGGCAGGAAGCTTCAGGATGTGAATACATCATTTCATTATCTTTTTGTCATCTCTTTCCCAGGGACTGGCTTGCCATCCTGAACTGAGGTCTGCGCGTAACTCCCGTCTTATGCCCAAATTCCCTGTTGTGATGTATAAATCAGGGGGAAGCGGGAAAGGGTTTTGAGGAATATGCCACAGAAAGCAAGTTTTGATGGCTGAGTAACTTCAAAACCAAACAGCTGTCAGAAGAAATGTTGGAAAAGCTTCTTTCTCTGGCTTGTACACAGCTGTTTCCTGAGGGTTTCCTTTGTCTGTCTTCTATATTAAGTACATCATAGGAAGGGACCAACTTTACTGCTGTCTTTGTTTCTTCTCTTCTTTTGTCAGTGTTGTATCCTGCATGAGATCTAACAAAAGCAAATAATGCTCAGGTTGGCTGTTTGATCTCCAAATAGGATCAAGGCATTGTGAAATGTCAAAATGCTCACAGAACCCAGGAGCCAACTCCATTGCCAGACCGAGGCTGTTCTGATTGCCAGCACTGGAGAGGTTGGGATGGGTGTGCACATAACCCTACAGAGGTGGATGCAGTGCCTCCTTCCCTTAGGTGGTGACTTAGACTTGAACTAGAGGGGCAGCTGTTTGTCCATAGAAAGGCATGAATTTAGACAGGTGAGGTTACACGGCCACTGCAGAGACTTGCAGTTGGAAAGTTGCTCTGATCCCTCTGAAATCTCTCACCGTATGGCATTAGAGCGTTTTTGTTTTCGAGTGCTTCAACAAGGAAGGCATTTAAATGAAGCAGCTGGAGCCACTCAGAGGGTGAGGTGGGACAAAGGGTTGTGCTGTGCGGCCTTCCAGTATAGACATGCCCTTCATTTCTGAAGGGCATCACATTTTATTATCGATGTCTTAATTTGTATGGAGATAAATTATTAACAGTGACTTCATCAAATCTCTAAAAAACCATTCTTCATTTTTTTTTCTTGAAGATTGCCTGAGCTTTTATCTGTCCATCCTTATGAATTCTTAATTCGTTGCCCTTTCTCAGCCTCTTAGCTTGTAAAATGAGGCCAGGAGTGATTTAACTGGTATCTCTGACTTGCTCTCAGAGTACTGGGTGTCTCTGCGGAGAATTCGTTCTCCACTGTTCCTTCAGCTGTCCTGTATGGCTTTTCCCTGCTGCATTTGCATATGGGCCATGGAAAAAAATTATCAGATCTTTAAACTTGGGAAAGTGGTGGCATTTTCTGTGAGAATAGCTTCTTGATTTTAGGGCTCCTCCCTCTATTAGCAGCCAAAAGAAACATTGCAAAAAATGTCTTCTAATTACACCCTTCAGCATGTGGGGTCTGTCCCCTGCTCTCCCAGTCACTCAGTGAAGCAGCAGCTTAGCAGCTTCCATCTGTGTTCGAGCATTTCTTTACGACCCATTTCTGCTCGAGGTGCAGGGAGACAAAATTTTGAGTCTTTACCCTTTCAGACTTCAGAACCTTCAGTGAGAGAACATGAAGAGGGGAGGGACTGTCAGTGCTTCGTTCCTCCTTCAGCATTCTTGGCAGCTGCTCCTGCAGTGGGTGATTTGAGAAGCTCTCCATGCTTGTGTATCCCTGGCTCTTGGGATGGATGGAAGCTGGTGTGAGCATCATCCTCGTCCCTCCTCACTTCACTGCCTTCTGTTACTTAGCCCTAAGTTGGAACTTGGATTCAAGTGAGCTCTGTCATGAAGGAAGTATTTGGAGGTGGCCTCTCTGGGTTTGCAGGAGGTCAGTGCTGATTCCTGGCTCTGTTGTGGTCCGTGTGACTCAGTCACCTAAAATGGTGGGAATAATGCTGGTTTGCCTCTCAGGAGAAATGTGAAGAGTAATTACAGGTGAGACAAAGGTGCTTGCATCAGATAATAACAGGAGCTATGAGCATGCAGAGCACTAAAGTACTTCATGTGGTTTTCAGTTCATTATTTGCCTCCAAATTAGCAAAAGAAGACCGTGCCCCTCCCGGACCTCTTGGCTTACCTGGGAAATGCTGTGCTTTGGCTCGGGTAATGGGCGTATGCTTGTAGGGCCCCAGCTCTGCTTACTGGGACCCTTCCACATGAGACTGCACCGCAGGGAGCTGAGCCACAACAGCAGCAAAACTGTGCACTGTGGGACCTTGCATGCACAGTCGGCGTGCGAGGGTCAGCGCATTGAGTTCACACCTCTGCAACACCATCACTGCCTGACTGTGGATGTTCAGTGGGGAGGAAATGTTGCAGAGCTGTTTGCTGCTGCAGGAGGATTTGCCTTAGCAACCCTGAGCTGTGCCAGGGGGTGTAAGGCTGTGCAGGGCTGGGGGAGGTGTGTGTTTTGCGGAAGGTGCTTGGCACTGTATTCAGCCCCATTTATCCGTCAGCATCAGGCGTGGTATGGGGGAGGAAGGGGAAGGATGGAGACAGTGCAGCGTGTGGAAAGAATGCAGGTTGGCCAGGCTCCTCCGACTCACTGAGCGGTGACCGATCTGTCAGGCTGAGCCCACGGAGGGGAAGGGCTGTTTGTTTTGAACAATGAGATGGGCTGAAGGACGTGCTAGGAATGCAGAAATGGTGGTGTTCGAACTGTCGGTTAGGGAATGTGCTCTTCTCCTGGTAGCAGAATGCAATTGTGGAGCCTGAGATGTTGTTGTGCCCTGTCAGTCTGTGCAAAACGTGCACGGTGACTGAATTACTGCAGGCACTTGGCTCTAACGAACTTGTATGCAAACTTTGTGAAGAAGGAACGCAGTGAAATGCAATGAGAGTTGGAATGAAGGTCAGATGCTGCAGTAGCTGGAATAGCTCTATGTGTGATACAGGAGTTAGAAAGGTAAGAAAAGACATCAACTGAGAGGATGCAGAGGATGTGCTATTCTTCTTGTAAAAATCCTGGAAGCAGAGGATGTGGATCCAAGACTGCCATCCAACAGGAACAGCCAGAAGACTTGGGAGCAGAGTGCCTCACAAAAGAAGCCAAAACCTCTCTGCCAGCTGAGTCCATGTAGGGCGAGGCGGGAGCTGTAGTGCTGTACTGGCTTGAGATGAGATGGGAGTTCCTGCTATGAAAACTGCCTCCGTATTTTTTTCACTTTGGAAAGCGACCTGTGCAGATACACTGGCAGCTCAGATGTGCAGGCGTGATTAACACAGATACTGCTGAGCTGGACCTGGAGCTGAGGTTCCCTGTCAAGAGGGACTGGCTGTAATTGAAGGAGCAGAGTAACAAATGCAGAAAATGGCAGAAGAATAACGTAATCAGCAAGTGGTGTGAGCCTGGCTGTTGAGTATAAGCAGTGTGCTCCCTGCTTTTAGCATTAAGCAATTGAGTCTGTGACTCCTGGGTTGGTGAAGGGAGAGCTGGATGCCTTGCAGACAGCACCGTGGCAAAGGATTACAGGTCAGGCTGTTGAGCAAGTTCTGCTGGGTTTTCCCTGGACCCTCACCACTGCCCTACAGTATAGCTGGGAGCAAAACCACAGCTTTCACCTTCAGTTTTGCTACATAAAATGGTGATACTTTGTGCACGTCCTTTTGCAATCTAATCAGTGTTTGAGGCTCCCTAAAGGGTGCTGCAGATGACTGAAATCCAACCTCTTTTTAAGGCATGCTGGCTATATATTGCAGCTTGCCATCTGTTACATAATGATTTTTGCTTCACTTTTATGATTCTATTTTATATGTTCTCCAGATGAGATCACGATAAGCCTATAAAACGATTGACCCATACCATTGGGGCAGCAGTGCTAATTTCATCTTTCAAACAGCAGAGTGAGGGAGTAAACCAAGGCAGTGTGCTCTGCACGTCTGCAACATACAGACAATGGTTGGCACCACATGTAGCAGGAATTTAGGACAAATAGTTGGGAAAGCTGCTTTTGAGGTTTGGATTCAGTTCCCATCGGAGAGATTTGGGATTTCATTCCTTGGGAGCAGTCCCTGTTCAAAGTGAGCTTCCTTTATGCAATCAGAGCAGTGTGTTTATTGATGTTGCATTCTGACACAAATCCCAAGTGCTCTGCTGGGTACACTTGCTGCAGTGGGAGCATGAGAGTGAAGCAACGTGTGGCAGAAGATAGCATCTCACATAACAAGGCACGGGGAAGGACTCAGGGAGAGTGGTGGTGAGATTGGGGTAATAAGGGACACAGGCTGAGCAGGAACTGCACTCGAGAGTTGAAGGATGCATGACTGGCCCCACCATACTGCATACAGAGGGGCTGGCAGTTTGGGGCTCATTGGAGTAAATTGCTTCTGTGTGCTTCGTAGCAGAAGAGAAAGGGCATACGTTGAGAAATAGTAACATTATTCTGGATCCAGCTTCTCAAATCCATCCTGATTGTGGACCAGAACAAGTTGTGCAGAGTATTTAATTATCTGCTGGTTTTGTTGCTGTTTTGTCCTCTGGCTTCTCCACCCAGCTGCATTGCCTTTTTCTTCCTTCCTTGGTCTTGGAGGAGTGTTTAAAAGTGATCCATGTTAGTGGGGAGCTGTTTGTTTGCACCTGAATTGCACTGGATTGCCTCTGGCTGTTTGTGCTGGTGGAACTGTGCTTATGTTTTCAGACTCATGCAAAACACCTCCTTTGATTTAGATGTTTAATCTTACTGCACTGATGTCACTAGACCAGTGGTATCATCCATCTCCATCTCCTATTTGTTCTACAGTTCTGCATGAAATTGGTTGGCACCCCAAACTAGATGCACATCCCAAATTTCCAAGCACCTGACAGCTGCTTTTGGACTTCTAGTATCAGTTCCTCAATCTGCATCGCCTATCTGCAATGAAAAGAAAATGCAATTTGTTTGACATGCCTTCTTAATTCTTCAGCACTTGTGTACAAAAAAGATGACATGATGGCTGGTTTTACTGTGGCTCCTTCTCACAGTGCTGCCCCATACACCCCTCATTTTCTTATTCTTTTCTTGTTCTTTTCTTGTTCTACCTGAGAGACTTCATAGATGCTGAATTGGGTGGCTTTGTAGGTTAATGACATCGCTGGAGCTGAAGCTCTTCTAGCATATCAGGAAGGGCTAATTAGTTGTTGATAGCCAGATGAATTTGCAGCATGAGTTCCAGCTGGCAGAATGTGGTGACTTTCTAATAGAGGGAACCTTGTCCGTTGGGTGCCCATCCCTGGAGGTGTTTGAGGCCAGGTTGGATGGGATCCTGGGCACCCTGATCTGGTGGCTGGCAGCCCTGCCCAATGCATGGGGGTTGGAACAAGATGATCTTTAAGGTCCTAAGCTATTCCACAATTGCCAGTTTGGCATGTTCACACTCCAGACAGCAGCAGCCTTGACCATGAGCACAGCTGCCTCTGGAGAAATGGGCTGCGATCGGCACAGCGCTGACTCCGATATGCTTCTCTCTGCAAATCCTCTCACACTGGTGTAACCATGCGAGCTGCAGGGCTTGCTGTGCTGTGTGCACTCAGAAACATAGCAGGGAAGAAAGCTACATGTAAGCAGGGCTGCAAGGACCTGCTGCAGGCAGAGGATCAGTGCTCCAAGCCCCTGGGTTGCCTTTTGGCTCCCACTGCCTTTTTATAGCTATGTTCTGCTCTTCTCCACTTGTCAATAACTCTGGCTGTTATTTGACCTGTCTCTGGAGTGATTTCCTCTAAGCCAGACCTTTCAGTGTCTCAGAAACCCTACAGCACATAAAGGTAACACAAAGAGATGAGATTTTCTCCATTCTTTTCAGTGGATTTAAGCTTGATTGACAAGCCCTGTTCTAGTGCTGGCACCTGGGATTTCCTTGGTGTGCTGATGGATTTTTGCATTAGCTCTTTGCGTGCAAATCCCAGCTGCTGCAGCTGAGTTGGGTTGTCCCTCAGGTGAGTTGCCTGGCAGTCTTTGGGCCTTTCTGTGGGGGACTCATTGTCTCCCTTCTTTCTCTCCAGGAGGCAGCAACATGTCTCCAGCTGTGCTTTACTTAGAAACTGGGGAGAGCTGCAGAGTCGTGCCTTTGTGATATAGTTGTGCTTATCTTGTGCAGCTGTTCTGTAATTAACCTGGGCAGCTTCCACCATGTTCCCTCCTGAACACTGCCAGAGTTGGGTGGGCTTTGCTGTTGCAGAGTTGTTGTTCTGGTGACAGGTTAATTCTGCTAATCCATGCCTGTTTTCTGCTTTCTCCAGAGAAGACAGATTTGTTTTCCCACTTAATGTACGCTTCTCCCTTTAATTTGCAGAGTTTGAAAGTGCCTGACAAGTTAAGGGTGAAGGCTGAGAAAGAGAAAGTTGCCAGGAGCTTGGAGCTGCTCAACTTCCTCCTCAAAACCGTGACACAGCAGGTGAGAGTGGGACTGATCCTGTGTGCTTTGTGCTCTGTGACACACTGACTGTGGGGCCACTGGTTCTTCTCCTTCTGAATACCACTGAGGTCTCTGTCAGATGTCATGCTTGCATTCTGTGACTGCTCTGCCACTGCATCCCACTTCACTTCTCATCAGAGGTGCCCCTGCACGGATTGCCTGGCTGGATTTGAGTACAGAACGTTCTGAAGGAGTGATCCACAGCTCTTGAGAGCTGATCTCCAAGAACTTGTTGAAAGATTTGTGCAGCATTCTGCAGACATACGTGGCATCTCCTTTCCTATCAGCGGAAATATAGCCTAGGGTGCAGTGAGGGTGAGCTGGGTTTCACCTCAGATGATTGCTCTTTCCTCTTCACTGAACCCCAGAGACTGATTACCTGAAACTTGGACTTATCCAGCAGCTTTGTGAGTGGGAGCAACACATTGTTCAGCCCTAAAGAAAAGGGCTTTTTTGAGCATGAGATTTTCTATAGGTGACAAAATAAGTTTCCAACATGGTCTTATTTACTAGAGCAAAATAACACAAGCAGCATAATTGCTGAAGCCCAGTTTCCTACTGATAAGCATTGAGCCCACAGCACAGCCTGTTTCTTTGTGAAGACCTAATAGGAAAGTGGGTGGGGAGAGAGAGTATTTCCAGGGCTCTTGTAGCACTGAATAGCCTTGGAGACACCCCTTTCTGTCTGGTTTCACTGAAATTGGCCCGTGGGTCACAGAAACTGTAAGAGGCAGTTGGAGGCAGTGTGATTGCATCCTTTAAAAACTGGATTGAAAATGCTGCTGCTTTGCTGTTAGATAAGTACACGGTACGTAATCTTCATCCCTATGCCCCCAGTCGTGGTCGGTAAAGAAAAAAGGACTAAAGGATCTTTCTGACCCTTTCATGCTGGTACAATTCTGGCTTAGACTCACAGCTGTCAAGCTAGAGACCAGTTTTCAATAAAACTTTGTACCTGGTGGGGGCATGAATCACCTATTTTTGCCCCACATTGAAGTGTTGCAGTAAACAGGCTCAGGGCTGGGAGAAACCAGGCAGCTTGGTTGTTCCTGATGCAGTTTTCTCCTGAGGATGTACTGTGCCCTGCAGCCATGAGTGCCCCTTCTGAGCTCACTGCTGATTGTTTTGCACTTGCCTCTTGCAGAAGCTGCACGTGGAGTTGATGGAGTTGGACAAAGTGCTGGTAGCTCTGAGCCAGCAGGAAGGCATTGGGAAGTCGGCACGGCTCGACTCTCTCTACTGGAACGTCATGCGATGGCTGAATTACACGTATGTATGCCTGGCACTCTGGCTTCTTGGCTCACCTTGCGGGCTGACTGCCTGTCCTGCTTCTCCTCTTTGATCTGAGGAGGTAGGAAAACAAACCAAGGCACCTCTACCAGGGAGACTGTGCCCGGACCTTCAACCACTTACAGTGATTTTTGGGCTTCTTGGTGCCTGGATCCCCAGCCACATTTGCCTTGAAGCTTCGAAAGCTGGAAAGTGTTCAGTCTTTATTCCTGTGCTAAATGGCATCTGGAGTTGAATTTTGCTCGAGAGGAAAAAGAAGGACAGGATCTTTTTCTCCTTTCTATCAATAGCTTGTAATTGGAATTCTTGCTTCCCCTTCCTTCTGGCAGTGTTAGTGATGTGCACAGTGTTCAGGAAGTGCTGGGTAGCTCTCCTAATGATTGGGATTTGCAGTCTCAGTGTGTGGGTGGCCTGGTCTGTGGGATCTCAGCACAGTATGGTTCTGGGGAAAATGCTTGCATGTGGCTCACTGTGAGAGGCTCACAGGCAGGGAGGGATTGCACAAGGAACAGCCTCACACAGCTCACTTGGCACCGTACTGCAAGGTCTGTCCCAGGATGAAGGTTAGTTTTAGCAGCACGTAGAGACTGTGAAGAAGGATTGCTCAGGGCCTGGTAGGTAGGAAACACTGACTTTGTGCATGCTGCCTGGGGAAAGGATTGAGGTTTGTGGGTGCAGCCTGCTGTCACTGTTGGTGCCACTGTGCTGTGACATCCAGAGGTCTTTGTGCAGATAAGTGGGTATAAGCTGTGGTTTGCACCCAGGGCTCCTGGAAGTACTAAGAGGCAAGTGTTGGCAGGGCAGTTTTTTCCCACTCTGAACTGACACTGCTTGAAAAACTCCCCAGAAGGCTTTGCACTGAAAGCCGGGCCACGGAACTGGGGCCTTTTTCCTTTTCAGGATTTCTTTTGGAGACTGAGCTGGTGCAGAGCAGCACAGACAGGCTTTGCTCAGGACTGACAGACAGCATCTTTGTAGCCTCGCTTGGGGCCATGGGTGGTTCTGCTTGAGAAACGGGGCTTCTTTCTCCAGCCTCTGTGTGCCTGTGCGGCCCCACAGCTCGGTTAGCTGTCCTCTCTGCAGGCAGGGGACCACCTCCAGGGATGACACTTAATTCTCACAGCATGCCTGTGCTTCCTGCATCATTCTTGGGTTCCTGCCTGTTTGTGGCTGCCTGCAATGTGGATTGCTTTGCTTTTGGCTATAAAACAAGTTGCTCTTGATTCTTGGTGTTCTCTCTGCAGGAAGCCCAAGAAAGAGAAGACAGCCAATAAACCTGTGCAGGAAGCAGAGCCACCGAAGCGTAAGAAGAAAGGGTTCCTACCAGAAACCAAAAAACGTAAGAATCGCAAGAAAGCTGTCCAGGAGAATGGAGCAGCACCAGTAGCCAATGAAGATGGAGACTCAGCAGCCCCAGAGGAGCAGCCACTGGGAACAGAAACCCCTGAGCAAAAAGACAACCGCCTGCCTGGTAGCAAGAAGCACAAGAAGCAGAACAGAGGGGTCAGAGAGAATGGGGTGGCAGCGGAGGGCAGCGGGAATGGAACTGTTAATGGTGAAGATGCTGTGGCTGGGAAGAAGAGAAAGAAGAAGAGGAATAGAAAAAGAAAAGGTGATGTAGGCAATGAAGCTGAGCAGATTCCAGCTGCAAAGAAAGCCAAGGGGGATGTCAACCAGGAGATCAAGCAGAAGCAGGGCAAAGCCAAGAAGAAAAGGAAAGAGAAAAAATCTGCCGTGCTGCAGGAGTAAACTTCATGGACTCACCCTGGTCTGGCATGGCTAATGTGACTCAGAGGACTGTTTTAATATCTTTTATAAGTATATTTTTATGCCCTCCTTGAATTGAAATAAACCTTCCATGATGCCAAGCTCTGAAGCTGCAGGTCTGACTTGTGTAGAAGGTTCAGTTGCAGCACAGGGATCCATGTCCCCTCTGGCTCTGGCAGTGCCAAATATCACAAGCTCAGGAGCACAGACTCCATTTTTCTATGATAACCCCTAGGCAGAAGTGAGAGGCTTGCCTGGATTCCTTGGGGATGTGGTAGGTGTGCTGACACTGCAGAGTTGTGTGGTTGAGCCCTGGGGGAGGTTCCCCTGAAGGACAATTTCTGTCCTCAGGCCCTGCAGTACTTGCAGCTTTTCCAGTCTGGAAGATGCTGTCTGTTTTAAATGCCTGAGGGTTAAATGAGCTTGTACATACATATTCTGAGGTTAAATATATCCAATCTGGGCCGCTCGGATGTCATCAGTAACTAGCATGGTGTTGCTTTTTCGCTTTCCCCTGCACAGCCCTTTGCTGCTGGGTGCAGGAGGGGGGAGGTCCCTGGTGATAGCACAGGGATGTCAATAAAGCACTGAAAACAATTGCAGTGGCTAATTGATTCGTTAGTCTGCCAGCAGACTGTGCAGCCTCATCCCTCCTTTCCTCTCCCTGACCTGCTGACCACCACGCTCTCGGAGGCTGGACCTGCAGGGCTGAGGCAGAGACCCAGCAGCAGGGCTGTTTCTGCACTGCCTTTGGCTTTCTTCCTGCAGGTGGGTCTGTTCTACACCACATGGGTTATGGGCAAAGGATGTTGCTTTTGGAGGGAGCGAAGGGCTGTGTTTGCCCACGGCTGTTTATCTGCCTTTGCAGTGTCTTTTCTCAAATGGCATAAGACTCCCCAGGAGGTGGCTGCTGGCAGCAATGTGATCCCATTCAGTTGCAGTGCCCTGGGAAGGCACAGTGCTCTTCTCACAGCAGCAATCGTGTGAGGTCTGCTCTGCATCCCAAGGAGTGAGCTGGCTTCTGGCAGCAGCAGGTAAGGGCTGGAGCTGCAGTGCCTGCCTGCTGGCAGGGCTCAGCAATGTCCTTTCTTCCCCTGCATCTCACATTCTGCCCTCACAGCTCTTCCCCTGGCACCTTGTGGAGGCAACAGTGAGGAGGCCCGTGTCTGCTCTGGATGCAGAGAACCAGGCTCTTCAAGTCTAACGCCGTTTGGGCAGAGGCACAGACGGGATGCTCAGGCTGCAGGTTGGCAGCCGTGATGATGCAGAACTTCAGCACCAATGTTTGCATCTCTGTGCAGTTCTCCCACATCTGCAGTTTCCCCACCAACCAGTTCTGAGCAAATTAGGGTTGGGCTCATCTTGGTAGAGCTTTTCTCCCAAGCCACCCATTAATCTGGAGGTTACTGTGGGGTCTTGCTGCTGCTGCAGCCTGCAGAACTGCTGCCAGTCGTCGCCAGCTGGAAGGTGGCAAGCTGCTGTAGTGCCTTGTTAGAACCTCAGTCCCAGCTTAGCACCAGGATGTTGATGTGCCTCCTGATGGCCTGAGTGATGACTTTTCAAATATTATGCAAATGCAGCATATAAGAGGCCAGCAGGTCATGAACCTTTTGGAGATGCTCTGAAGGGGAGCAGGAGTTTCAAAACTCAAGTGTGTTCACTAATGATTTCTTTCCTCATTTCTCTAAGTAGAACATCCTGGGTCTTTGCAGCTCTGCAGAACTAGAGGAGAAACGGTGTGCAGGTGTGGTGAATGGGAAGCAAGGTGAGCACACAGGTACCTGGGTGTGGTGGAGGACAGCTCTGGAGCCCACTGGGCTGATTCTTAGGATGTGCAGCAGCTTGATCATGGAGTAGAAGCTGAGCCTGGAGCTCTAAATCAGCAGGGCCACCTGGAACAGTGCTGGGCTGTGCTGCATTGGGCTCCAGTTTTGGAAGAAGTGGGAAGGACGGCACGAGGCAGAATCTGTGCTGGCTCTTGTTTCTGACAGAGGTTGATTTTGTCTTCCTCCTTGCTCACTCCGTTCACCTTTGTGTTCAGTTCCCAGCCTTTGCACAGCAATGCAGGGGGAAAAGGGACAGGAAAGCTGTGAGGCATTGTGTGAGTTGTGGTTTGGTAACAATTATATCGCCAATTAAATTACCTGATTTTAGTCTGGCTTTGATGCTCTGTTTATAGCATGGAGTCTCTAATCCAGGCAAATTATGTTTCACTGGTACTTATATCTGTCTTAAAGTTGCTTCACTTTGCTCGATTTCATGTCCTGTCTGCTGCTGGACCTTTAAGGCTGTCAGGGGATAGGCTTTGATTTTAAGAAAGTCTTTCCAGCCATACTGGGCTTGGAAGCTCTTTGACAGGAGGAGAGCTGAAGGGTTCTTCCAAATGCAAGAAAATAGCTGCAGTACCCAAAGCTCAAGGAGCTCTCCTGCCTGTTGTCCCAGGCAGTGGATTGGGAGGAGCAGGGCTGTGTGAGGCTGTTTTAGCTGGCGTCCTCATTGTTCAGTCCCTGCTACCCACAGCCGGTGTGGATGTGCACCTGCATGTCTGTGCTCCAAGAAGAAGTGACCAGAATGGGCAGTTAGCTGTTGTTGGTTGATGGATGCCAGTCCCTTAGCTGTTGGAACATCAAAATTTATAAAATCTTGCTTAAGTCCTTTACAGAGTACAATTGAGCTGAAAGCCTCGAGGGACTCTGCCGAAAAGTGATCAGAGTTGATTTTTTAGGCAGACAAATCCTTGGCTAGCAGAAGGGCCTCCTAGCCTGGACACGTGCACTGTGCTGAAGGGAATGAGTGCTGAAGGGAGATGCTGCAGAGAACTGGAGGAGATGGAGGACTCTTCCAAAGCTGCTGAGAGGAGACACTTGGTTGCAGACATGCCTTGTTTGTGCTGCCAGTGCAGACTGGGGCAGGAGGGCAGGTGTGCTGAAGTAGAGTGCAGCTAAAGCAGCAGAACCAAGTGACCAGCAACCCAGGGAGTTGGCAGGTGGCTGATGCAGGATCCCTGGAGAATTGTGGTCTTGTTGCCTTGGGAATAATTTCCTGCCCTGCTTCCTACATGTCTTCCCAAATCTGCAGCCCCCAGCACGTTAGCCCTCTGTCAATCAGAGCAGCCAGGGCTTTCACCTCTCACACATGTTGCTGTGCAGTGAGGGCCTGGATGAGGATAGAGCACGGTTCTGTCTCTGCCCACCGCTCACTCCTTGTCAGCTCTGTCCCTGGCTTAGATCTAGGCAGCCAAGGGCTGTCATCCACCACCCCTTGTCTCCCTCTGTTCCTGCTTGTGGTGTTGCTTTTAAACCAGCTTCAGGCAGGCAGTTGCCCAGGTGTGTTCACTGCAACCCATGTCAGAGTGTTTCTGGCAGGAGCTGAGGGCAACCTCATCCTAGGGACCAGCCCTACAGGCAGCAACCACAGGAGCATGCAGTCAGATCAAGTGGTGATACAGGATAGGCAGACAGGAGGTATGTTTTAAATACTTTTATTTCTTAATTTACATAAAGGTATAGATTTGGCTTATTTCTCTTTTTTTATACTCTGAGATTCACAATCAATTGCTCTTAAAAAATAAAATAGTCATTTGCTTCTGAAAGAAATCAGAAAACTATTTTATACTCCTCCTTGTATAACAAGAAAATATACTGAATACTCCCATACATCACGTAGTAAAGGTGATAGTAAGCGCTGGTTTACCAAACAATAAACAGAGAAGACAACAATTAGGGCAGAAGGTGCAGAGAGGAACTCTGCTTTCCAGAGTACATCCATTCATTTCATAGGATTCTGTCGCCCTGAGGTTCTCTCTTAGCTAGTTCTGTAAAAGGTGAGAGGCTGTTGGGTTCCCCCACTCAGATTCTAGCTCCAAGTGACAGCAGCAGGAGGCAGTGTGGTTACTTGGCTTGGCAGCTTGCTGCTTTTCAGGTAATTTCCTTGCCTCTCTGTGCAGTTCCCATTACCTCTTCCTCTTGCTGTGTACAAGCAGTCTAGTTGCTTCATAGCAAGTACATTGGTGCAAATGCAGTACTGGCTGCAGAGGAAGTTAATGCTTGCTTAAAAACAAAACCACACACCGTGCATGAAGTGAAGCAGAAGAAAGTTGTCATGATTCAAAAGGGCATCCTGGACCATCCCCTCTGGACACCCTATACCTGTGGGGTCAGGCACAGACCCTGATGCATGCAGCAAGGCTGCACCTAATACTCCAGGTCCCAGAGAGTGCAGGAAGGTCAGAAGCAGCCTGACTGCAAATCATCAGAGATAGGTGACCCTCAGGCAGAGAGGTGGGGAACAGGAGCAGCACTGGGGAAGGATCAGACAGAGCCCCAAGGAGTGGGGTGAGATGAAGCAGCACCAGCTGAAAACCTGTCTGCCTTTCCCCTCTCTTGGCTTTTCTTCTGAGGAGATGTATGTGTGTTAGAATGAGAGAATGTGAGTAGTAGTGCTTGCTCCCTTTTGGTGGTGTTTTCCCAGGTTTTCAAATGCATTCAAGAGCTGCTTTTATGCACACTTATTTTCAGACATTCATACTAAGTCATTTTGTGTGCAGGAGATCAGATGCTTTAAAAGTATTTGTGTTCTAATTGGGACAATTTAATCTTATGTTGAAGTTTTGAGTCTGATGATCATCATAGCACTGATGATCTAAGCAACTTATTTAGGTGATAGACTGGAATCTTGCTTCGTTGGTTGTGGTGTGTACTAAAAGATATGTATATAAAATCAATTACCTTTTCAAATTAACAGCCTTTCTTTAAAAAAAACAAATACTAATTTTAATAAGAGTTGCTCTTCAGCTTTGATGTAAGCAGTGTGCATTCAGTCTAAGTTTTCCTCCAGTTGCATACTGGCAGAAATGGGCCAACATCTTGGGATGGGGAATACTACATTAGAACCCAAGGAGGGGACATGGATGGCAACATAGATCCAGTTTCTGTTTGATGACATGGATATTTCATGCCCAGATTTGATGTGCCTTTTCTTGTTGACTTAATCCTGCAGATCCTTGATCTAGGTGAGCTGGTTTCACACTAATAGACCAAATACTTTTATAGGAGCTCTAACTGAACAATTCTTCCAGTTAGGAATACAAACATGCAGCTAAAACAAGACACACTCAACAAGAAATCCAACCTTTCTGCTTTCAGCCATTAAAATACAGATCACAACGTGTAAAGGGGCAGCAGCCAGGATTCCTGTCCCTTCTCCTGTTCTTCTTCACTGAGCTATTCTGCTTGCTACTTGGGCTTCTCTTGCTTAGCCTGGAACATGTGGGAGGGTTTCAGGGATCCCTTGGCATGGGACTGCTGCAAGTAGGAATCGCTTCTTATTCCCTTGCTTGCTCACATCCCTTTTTCCTTATTAAAAAAGCATCCACAGCAATTTCCTTCATATACACAGAAGATAAAGCTGGCCTCCTTTAAAAGAGCTGTGCTTCTCCAGCAAGGATTGGGTGTGGCACAAACAAGGAGAGATGGCAAAACTATAAAACACTTTGTTCCCTTTTCATTGTTGCCTTCAGAGAATTAAGTTTAAGGACAATTCCTGACCTCTGAACTTGAGCAGGAATGCTTCATTTTGTTGACAGTAAATGCTAAAACAGAGAGGGCCTATCAGAAAAGCAGCTCAGGAAATACGGCTAATCTTCTTTGGTATCTGAAATGAAATGACTAATTGTTGGGTTGCCTCGTTTCTTTTTAACCATCTTAACAAGGAATTTCTTAATGGGAATCAGAAATTCATGTGCCTTTAAAGCCAAGTATTTGGCTTCTACGGTGTCGGTATTTCCCCTGCACATGTAAATAGGAGCATAAGGTGGGAAACAAAAAATTGTTTTGGATTTGCTTTCTGTTATTTTTTTTAACATCCACTTGCTGTTTTCCAGAGGATGCCCAGGCACTCAAGGAAAATTTCTGGCTTAGTTTTTAGCCAACTCTAGAGCCATTGTTTAAGCATTTTATGTAACAGATGAAGAGGAAATGCTCAGATTTTTATAGGAATCACTCTCATAACACTGGCAGTGTAGGAATAGTGACTAATTTGGTGGAATTACCAGCCATCTCTACTACAGTGCTTTGCTGTAGATTGCAGCACATCCTGGAACTGGAGATAAAACCCAGATTTACTACCTTTACCTTCTTATGTCTGAACAAAAGCTACAACACAAACAGAACAGCCAACTTGGAGATGTAACTCACATCCAGTCCCAGTTTTCCATTTCCTTTGTTGATTTAGTCATACTTGCAGCTTAACCACAATTGCTTATTGTACAAGAGTGAGGTACACCTAAAGTCTGGGTGCATAACCTGGAAGGAGGTCTGGAAAATCTGACTTCTGGGAGACATCTAAACAGAAAAAAGGGAGTGAGAAGATCACTTGAACAAATGCCCTTTCTCTGGAAGCCTGACTCTCCGGGGACTGTGCTCTCCTTCCTTCCTGTCACTCTTACAGCATTAAGCTGGCACAGCATAAATTTGGCTTGTGGAGGTCAAATGCAAGAAACAAGACTCTTGTGAAATGATGCTCTGACTGCTTTGCAGCCACACTGCTCTGCATTTGAAACTCTTTTACATAGCTCAGACACTGGCCTTGTGTCTTAAAGATAAATGATTAAGAGGCACCCCACTAAGAGCAATCTAGGACAGTGTGTGGAGATGGACGTGCATGACCTAACCATTGCTCCAAAGGGAACAGCACTGTAGAGTATCAGCTGCCTGCTCACAAAATACTGATGAGGGAGAATTGGCACTGACAATACACGTAACATGATATGCATGTAAACAAAGCATGATGTTACTGGCACAGCAGTATTGCACTACCAGGCCATTGGTAAAGCAATTCAGCCAGATGGATTTTGGTATTTTAGAAACCTGTGAATCTCCTAGGCAAGGCTGAATTTAGTATACTGAGCAAAATCTGGAGCTCCTAGTATTTCTGTCCAAAGTCTGGGGCCTTTCTGTAACAACCACCAGCACACCCAGTGCAGTGCAACTCTCTCCTCTGTCCTATTGCTCAGCCTCAGGTGACAGGTTCCATCCATCCATGGGAACTCGTCCCATGGTGTCCTTCTAGGACCTGATACCAGGGCACTGAGATGAGGAGAGTTGTGGACGTATTCATGTCTGGTATGGTTACACAGGCAGCTCCAGATTCCAAATGTTTAAATAAAAACTGTTTATCTAAATATATATATATATATATCTGTCATCTAATGTCTTTAGCAGATAAAGCATCTTAGGACATATTTAAATAAAAAATAATAATCTAAACTGAGCCTTCAGTGTTAAAGAAAAAGTGATGTACAGAATAGGTCCCCAACTAGTGCAGTCTCTGGGTGTGGGAGTGCTGGCAGAACAGCAGCATTCAGTAGGACAGAAGTCCTGTAACAACGTGGACTTCATTGGCTACAACTAAAACCATTTACACAATCTACAGTCACTCACTTGGGTCCAGTGGAGAGTTGCTTTAGATGCTCAGAGGAACCTGTAATGTCCTTATGCTCAAGAAGCACTGCGTTCCAGGCTGCCCTGCTCATCTCCTGGTGCCTGACCCTGCAGGCTGGAGTGGCGTGGTGGATTTGGTGCTGCTATGTAGCCCTTCCAGGGTGGCGTGGAATTGAGGGAGCCACCATTTTCCAGTGTGGAAGGGCTTTGAGCTTGAGACTGTTGCTGGAAGCAGGAATCCACACGTGGTTTCCTTCACCTTCAACTACAAGAGAGGAAAAAGGTGGTTAATGTCCTGTAACGAGAGCTGATTGGTAATAGTGAATGCATGCACCCCACCTTCGTGGTGCAATGAGGCCTAAGAATCTTGCCTCTGCACAACTTGAAGTCTAACACAGCTTGACTGGTACAAAGACTGGATGAACATAGTTCTGTGGGTTTTGTGAATGAGAAACACAAAGATGCTGTGATCCAGGCAAAATCTGCCCCAGATTTGGACTCCTATCTGTTGTATTTAAGGCAGCAGACAAGTCTTGTTTACATCAGTTGTTTAGGTACAACTCTTTGTGCTGTGGATTCAAACAGCTCAGAGGATAACAGGGCTGACTTTTGCTAGGCTGCTTTTAACCCAATCAGTTCATCAAAGAACTGAAAGACTGCCTCTCACCTTAAGTTTTCTTTTCCAAAACTGCTGTTTTTTTGGAGAGCCCAGTTCAGGGCTGGGGGGTCAGTCCAGCACACACATGTGATAGCTCTGCTACTGGTCTTGCTGCTGACAGAGTAGTGCAGACAATGTGCTGCTGGTATATGCTTGCTTTAAAGAGCAACATCAGCACATTCACTGGCTGGTGAGATAGCACTTGTGCATGCTGTGGACTGTTTAAGCAGCCTGCAGTTTCCTAGATTATATAGAAAGGATAACCAGTTCTCTCACTGCAGAATTTCCTGTGAGAGGTTCTTTGCTCCATGTTAGGCAGGAAATTGCCCCGACCTTAAAAACTAGTGACTGCTGGGTTATGGAAAAATTCCCTATAAGGATGGCCTGGTTTCTCTCAGACGGTATAAAATTGGACCAAAAGAGGGAAAAAAAAGTACAGTGAAAAACTTCAGTGTGCAGAAGAAGCAGGAGTTCGGTTTTATGAGGTGAGTCTCAGCAGCACCATGTAATGTTTACACTCCAATTTTTTGAGGCTTTTGCATTTTTTAAAACTTTGTATAAAAGCTGCTGAAAAATGATAATGTGTGAGTACACATCCAGCCAAGAGAGGGCAAGGCACAGGCGAGTCTATTATATCCTTAGCCATAACATAATCTCCTATGAGGACATAGTGCATCTGCTATACTAGAGATTGCAATTAATCATTTCCCCAGAATGCCATTCTTAAGTGTATTACTGAGTTCTGATTTTATGATTAGTCCTTCAGTGCATTTAATTTATAGAAAAGAAATCTTTTCAAAAACTTGCTTCAATTAATTTTGGCTACAGTAAATTGCTGGGAAGCATTTATCAATTGTTGCAGCTCTGAGCTGCAGTGCTGTGACTGCTGGAAAGTGATAAGAATAGCATGAACAAAGGGGAGAAGAAAGGGCAGTGGGACTCCTCTGGCTTATAACCATGGCCTTAGGGTTGCAGGGGGGACGGTCCTTGCAACAACACACAAGTTCTTGTGCTCCAGAAAGCATTTTTCAACAGAGAATTTTGGATCTGGAATGTGCTAGGTATGGTCATGTGGTAGTGAGCAAATTTTAGGCCAAGAGCAAAGCAGCAGGAGGTTTTATGAGTGCAAGACACATTCAGGCAAAGCCTAAATTCTGGCTTTGGACAACCACATCTGGTGCTCCTCAGGGTGACAGGGGTTGCACATCCTTATCTGCTTAAAAAGGAAAGCACAAGGTTTCTGGAAATCACTCGGTGCAACAAAGGGCACTTGAGTAGACCCTTGGTTTTCCTGCTCTTGATTTGCTCTGATTTGGTATCAAAGGTACAGATCATGGCTGTGTAAGATTAACCTCTTTCCAACTGATGCAAAAAGAAATAAGTTGATGATTAACTTGAAACCAGTTGCTGGTTTGGGTCACTCACCATCTCAGACTTTCACAGAGGCTGGTGGCATCACAAGTTGGTTCACCCTATAGGAGAGAAAACAAGAGTGACATGAGAGAGCTGCACTTAGCTAAGAAATAGACTTCTTAACAACATACCAGCCTGTTAAATCAGGTGCCTGTTTCGTAACAGTTTCTAAAGAGACAGGATGTTAATAACTGTCCTTCACTATAGCAAAAAGCTGAAACCCTTTCACAGTGGCGTCTGATAGCAGTTCTGACAACTGTTGGAACATGCCAAGTAATACAGCAATACTAATGAACAAGGATTTGGGAAGGCCCCAAAGGCATTCAAACCCAGCAACTGTTTCCCTAAGCCAGTAACAAGACCGTGTACACAATGGCTTTTGAACGGCGTCCTTCAGACTTGACAGCATAAATGTAAACAGTCACCACTGATAAAAGTTAAATTAAAAAGAAAGCTGTCGTTCAATTTTCAGCTCTTGAAGACCTACTGCTGTTCCAGACAACTGCTCCCAGGTGACTGATGGGGTCCAGTGGGGACTGCAGTGTCACCCGGGAGAAGCTGTTCTCTGCAACATGCTGTTCTGCACTTCCTGAGGGCAGTAAGGAGAATGGATCCTGTGTTCTCTGTGGGGACCCAGAAAGAAAGCAGCAATAGGGCCACAAAGTTTCTTCCTTATACCTGGTCCTTGCTGTTCCATTGCATGCCCTGTGCAATTCGGCTTTCCTCGTCCACAGCTCTGAGCTGGAGCTGCCAACAGCTCTCCTCCTCTTTCTTTCCCACACTCTTCATGCCTTCTCAGACTGTTCCTGTCCCTAGGTAAGCACAGTCTCCTTTCATAGTGTTAAGCATAGCAGGGCTTTTCTGTGGACTGTGTTAAGGTCAGTCACCCTTGAACTGTATTCATTTTGGGACTTGCTTTCTATCTTGGTTGGTCATTGACATCAGCGTTGGAAAACCCCCACCTCACTTAAGGTTATGGCTTGAAGTAACCACATTTGTAACTCAGATGTGCTCTATCTACACCTGGCCAATGGGAGAAAAAATGAGCACAGAACTGGAGATTTCTCATACCTCTTGGCTGTGTTAACTTAAAATAACAAACTGAAACCGTGGTATTGTACACCTTAAAAGACTGCAGCAGGATTTTGCCATCACACACGAAAGTACAGCTTGTTTCCAAATCAGTGAAAAACTTGGGCAGGCTGACAGGGAAGATGACAGAATCTCTGCCTGAGGTCCAACCAGGTAAGAACATCATAGTGAAACATCACTTTCCTTTGGAAGATGCTGATTCAGTAAAACTCATCATTGTCCCCTTACCAAACTTCGTACCTGACCCAAGGTACTGCTGAAAAGGGATGGTGCTAGGTTAAGGCGTGCTCCAAGATGAAAATAAACCAGGATAAGGGCAACCTTCCAAGAAATCTCTGCTGCCTAGATGCAAGATCCAACATTCTATGCATTTCTCCAAGGTCTCTTGTCTTTCTGCATTTCAAAGCTATAAACTGAAGTTTATGCAGGATGCTGGCCCACGTTTCTTTGTAGGATTATTCTTGGTAACTCTACTGCACTGGACATTTTAACCATGCTTTAGTTTTCAGAATATATCACAGAGCTAAAATATGACCTTGTAATGCAACTACTTTAGAAGTAGGATGTAAACTATGGTATTTTTGAAGCCAGCAGAAAACACTAAAATAGATGTCTGAATGCTGTAAAGTGTTGAAAGTAATGTCCAAGATTCAGAATACGTACAGAAAACATTTGCTCTGACATAACTTAGAGAACCCACCTGCATTGCTGAGAGGTGAACTGTAAACATACCTAAGACTTTGCTTCTTGTGTTACTTACAGTTCAGCTTCCCATGGAATAAAACCCACTTCCCACATAAGCACTTCTGTTATCCCCAAGTCTCAAAAATTACTTGTCGTTTGCATTTTAACAAGTATTTCTCAGTTTTGCTTTATCTCTCCTTTACAGATGGGAGCAGAGGCCTAGAGGGGCTAATTCTGAAATGCATTTAGAAGATTTCACAGGAAATTAGACCCCACAAGACTTTTGAGAACCTGCTGGGCACAGAATTGACTTTCAGGAATCGCATAGGAAGTGGGCAGAATTGAGAACTGAAATAGTCTCCAAAATCTCACACAGGGCAGTTTTCGTTCTTTCTGAATCACTGTAGTGCAGACAGTGGTCACTGACTTACAGCCTGATTTCAATAAAGCTCAGCTTCTCAGCTTACAATGGCAGCTGGTCAGCTCTGCATTTATTTATTTTTTTTAAGCAAAAATGCTAATAATAAATTTCAGATTCTCTTAGGTGATAGAATGTCTTCCATGGACTTAAGAAAACAAGACTAAAGAGGATGTAAATCCTCATTTATGACCCACTTGTCTTTCTAATGATGATAACCCCACACTGACTAGCTTGTTGCTTCCAATCTGGGGGTATCTGCTGACTAAACTTTAGTTCCTAAAATGTTCTATTTTCTCCACATTGTTTTCTCAAGATGGTGAATGTTTTCATTCCTTGAAGAAAGTGGGGTGGGAACCACTGTTATTTCCTGAGGGGGAGGAAACTTACCCAAATTGCCTTTCAAGAACAGAAGCTGCACAACTTTTTTTTCCTTTTTTTTTTTTCCCCATGTGCTTCTCTAGTAGTTAAAATGAGACTGACTCCTTCTAACCCCATCATTTCCTCCCCTGTCAAACCCAAACAGTTCTCCTAGATCCTATCAAACTACTTCCATGTAATGTGACAGCATCTATAATTCTCACGCATTTATATGATTGTCTGTTTAATATTAAACTACGTGCTCTAGAGCTGTTAAATATTTATGCTGTGTAAAATGCATCTAATTTCACAGCACCTCAGCCAGTGATAGAA
This sequence comes from Meleagris gallopavo, assembly GCF_905368555.1. Lineage (NCBI taxonomy): Eukaryota > Metazoa > Chordata > Aves > Galliformes > Phasianidae > Meleagris > Meleagris gallopavo. Next base: position 2,913,021 of record NC_139424.1, read on the forward strand.
TTGCATAAGAAAAAGATGACAAATTTAAGATAACAGATGAGTGGCCAAGTCCTTTACAGGTCAGCTATACTCTAGTTTCAGTTTCAGGAACTGCAGAGATGATTTTCCAAATTCTCTTTGCCTTTCACTGTAGCTGCTCACCTACCCAACGACACTGAAGATTAGAGTTTGCAATACAGACTGTAATTGCAGGTTGTAGTAGCAGTGTACACCTCTACCGTGCTGTAACAGATCCCAGCACAACTCAGTGAGGCTCCACAAATGAGGCTTTGATGCCCACATCACATCCACGCGTGCTCCACCCCACGTCAGCAAGAATAAAAACATTTCCCTTTTCACCTTCATTTCTATCTATTCACAGCCTAAACAACACTCATATTCTGGTATCCTACAGATTGCCATGCAACCCATTTTCCTGCTATCTAAATAAGTCAGGCTTTGGCTTCTGTAACAGAGAAGCATATTAGGAAACAGCATCCTAATTTTACAGCCTGCTGTACTTAACATCACTTAATTTTTACAAGCAACAATAAAATGCTTCAGCGAGGTCCTTCTAGCCTGCAAATAGCTCATTATTTGACTAACAAGGGCTCATTCAGTAGACAAGAGTGTTAGGGCTACAGGGGCAGCTAGATCAACAGTGGCCTCAGCAGAAGGGAGGGTAAGTAAATCCCTGCTGAAGCCAATTGCCAAAACACATTAATATTAGTAAACAAAGAAGGGAAATGGACACAAATTTACAGACCATTCCACTCATATTTTCCTCTATTGTCTGCATACTGTCAACACCCTCACAAACCCAACTTGCAGTTTGGCCTGGCAGCAAACAAACAGGTAAGTAACAAGACCAGGAAACACCTCGTTAAAAACACACATAACCACTGGTCATATGCTATCACATATGTAAATCACATTATTCATACTCCACACAGACACTGCTGCCTTATCTCACCAATATTCCACCACGCAGGAATTCATAGCAGCATTTCCCTGGGAAATGCCACACCTCCCTGCAGGTCTTTGAGTCAGTGAAATTCCACTGGAAGCACCAAGCATGCACAGAGCCAACAGAGCTGCACATGTCCTCATGCAAAGATTTCTGAGCCTGAAAAAAAATCAAAGAAGACCACGGATAATCTGCTTTGTCTTATTTTGCTTACTGCTGAAACCAAAGCTAGCTGCAGAGTGCTCATTCTGCTTGGCTCTGTACCACATTTGCTGGGTAACCAAATGGTCCCAACAATGCACTGCCTTATTGCCAGGCACGTTACCAAGTGCAAAATCAGCAGGGTAGAGACCAGTTCAAGTATGCACCCTTTAAACCCTTCATTGCACATTTTTTAATCAAGCAGTGCAGGATATAAATGTGCAAACCACTGCTGTCCCCCGGTAACAAAGGATGGCTGCAGTTTTTACCAGCAATTGGAAGGAGCTGGACTTCCCTGCTCTACAACAGAGAGTAAGAACAGCTAAATCAAGGATTGCTTCCAATCAGGATGACCTGTTTTGACTGCTCTCAAGCTGTTTTGATAGTTAAGTCAGTAATTTTGGGCTAAGACACACAAGATTAACAACATACTCAGTGCTTTGATTTAAAAGGCTCCTAGTATGCTGTGTCTGGAAACAATGACAGAGTAAAGATGCATGAAGGGTGAGCAATAATAATATATCAAGATAGAAGGAGCCCAGTGAGGGTACAGGGACAGGACTGGCACAGCTTAAAATAGTCTGTGCTCTGAGCTTCCTGATGCATCGTGACAGGATCGTGCAGCCTTCCTGGAAAAGGGTCTGTTGGATGAAGCTCAGGTCAGTTTGTTACAATTCGTAGTGCTGTGCTTAGTGCTCTTTAGCAAAGAAGCAAATGTAGGAATAGCTTACATTGGAGTAGAAAAGCATTGTTTAATGGAGTTCTGCTGGCTGCTTCACTCATTGATAGCCAGAGAGGAAGCTTGGGGCCTGTGTAAATCTGAAGCCCTCCAACCCAGGCTCAGAGCTGAAGACTTGGCTGTGTGCAGCCCTGCTGGCAGCCGCTGGCACAGAGCTGCCCTTCCCTCTGGAGCCAGAAGAGGTGGCTCAGTCTGTGCTGAGCAGCAGCTCTCATGGGGAGCTGCATGTTGCTGGTGACAGGTGCTCTTTCAGCTGCACTAAAGAAATGAGTTGGCTTAAATCCCCTTTTTTCCTGCACATCAGTGGGTTTACTGAACAGAATACAATAATTGTGTACAGCAAATACATTTTTTCTCTCTGTTTGGTACAGCCTCTCAAAGCTGCCCAGACTCGGTTACTATTTTCCATCTGTTCACTTAATCCAGGTGCTGACTATATGTTTGCCCCCAGAGGAAGAAACATAGGTCAGCTTCTATTTACCCTCTTTCACAGATCTTACAAGAGGAGAACACTGTCATAAAGAAAGAAACTAATCACCTTTCCTTCTATTTTCCAGGCAGCTGAAACAGAACGGATCTGAATATGAGCAGTCAATAGCACTCAGTAGGTACCAAGGACTTGGATGGAAATGAAGTCTGCCTTACTGCTCTGCAGTGGTATGATAATATGGACTCCTGAAGCTACTGAAGATGCAGGTCTCTGAGGCCCTCAGAGCACTGGGCTTGAATCTGTCCCTGTGTATGTAATTCTGCTGGATAATGATGGGCTCAGAGCTAAGATGATCAGTTTTCTAGAGCCATGGAAGATGTGGATAACATCATACTCTCGTGTGCACTGAAATAATGGACAAAAGAGAAAGCAGAGAGTCTTGATCTTTTCTTGGCATGACCAAATAGGAAAGGGAATAACATGACAAACGAAAACAGGTATGATGTAATCGAATCTGTGAAAAAATTCTGTACAACTTCCTGATGCCAACTAATTAGAAACATATTTCCTACCCTCCAGAATAACTACCTCATAATACAGCTCTTTTCAGCAATCTAAGCTACCTGGTATGGGGAACTGTCCTGTTTTGCTCTACGTAACAGTAGGCACATGATAGTGGTCTGGCAGCAACAATTACTAAGCCAGAATACTTAAGACACTCTTTCTGGAAGTACTGCAATTAATAAGCCAGCAGTTTTGCCCCTGCTTCACTAAAAGATGTTATTCAGGTCAAGGCCCCAGCCACAAATAAATTACTCTAACACACATACAGTCACAGCTTGCCGAAAATCTGCCTTGCCAAATACCTCCAGTCCAGATTCAGAGTGCACAAGTCTGCTGATTTCCTTCATGCTAAGTGTGCATTAGTCTATTATTAACACCATTGCCTTGAATATGAGCATGCAGTTCTTCACATGAAGAGGTCATCTACTATTGACAGAAGTCAGTACCTTTATAATATGTTTTGTGACTGTGACAGTCTGCAAGAGACCGGCAAGGCTGTGGTTTTTATTACTTGTTCCATTTCTCTGCATCAAAAAGGGTTTCTGGCTTGGAAGACTGCCTTCTGTTCAGCTGCTCCACTCACCTGCATGAGATCTCATCAGATTTCATACCTGTGCCAGGGAAGCCTTAGCAAAGAAATTGTCTTAGCAGGAATTTAAAATACCTTCCTATGTGATGAAGTCCTTGCATGCCAAGAACTGCCCTTTGCAACGACAGTGAGTCATACTGCATCTATTGTGAGCACATGGATTAAGTTCCCTTCCACCTTGTGGGCAAGTGTTTTTAATCTTGTTTTACAGTTGATGAGCATTTTAGGGGATAGCATTTTACTTCCTGAAGGTCACAGCAGAGATTCGGTAGCCAAGACACTGGTAGGACCCAAGTAGTTCTTGATGTGATACCCTTAGAAAAGAAATTCCCTTTTTGCTGCAGAACAGCACACAAGTAGCTAGCAGTAGTCTAGGAATGCTGTTTTCCTTTCTCCATGGTAAAAGAGATTAACCTTGAAAGGACAATGAATGTGGGGAATTGATGGGCTTGGAGAACCACAAAGTTCTGCCTGCAGCCTCAGCCACAGCTCACACTTAGCAAGAGCTTTGCCAACACCAGCTGGCTCCATCCTTCTGCCTCTACTTAAGCAAAGCTCCTGCTGCCAACAATTAACTTGAACAGCATATTTCAAATGCTGCGAGCGTTTTGCATAAGGACCACAGTTCAGCTCAACGTGTCTGTGAACAAGCAAACTGACCCTTGGCATCTTCCTACCTAACCTGCAGGAAATCTGCAGGTTGAGTAAAGCAAGCAAACCAAAACAGTAATTTTTTTTTAATGTGAGACCAGATTTTCCATCTGCATGAAACCAGCATTTCTCAGCTGAAGAAAGCAAATCAGCATTTAAAATTCAGCCAGTCCCAAGCCATTACATTCTTGTATCTGCTAGCTTCATCTATGGATTTACAGACATGGCTAGTAAGCAGGGAGAAAAAAAAACAGTTATACAAGCAGGTTTTTTCCACCAGTAAAAAAAACTACTGCTATTTTCACCACCTCTTCATATTCCTAGCCCTGCGTTTCCATATAAACCATCTAATTGTCTAATCCTATTCCATCTGCAGTCTGTGAATATTTTTTGTGTGACTGTATCTGCAGAACACACTCCTTGCCTCTCTTCCTTCATCATCACAACACTCTGCAACCTAATCTGTTTGTGTGGGGTTTTTCTTACTTTCAGAAGGCTAAGGGCATCTTACCTGAGCTAAAAAAGCATTCTGTCCAGCCCCCTTAAACAAGATAACCTTGCAAAGGATCCTAAAATATTTACTGGAGGGCATATTTGTCTTAGTAATGCAGATGACCAGAATGGGACGCGCCATGCACCAGTCTAGCGTACCAGCTGTACCTGTTACACTATTAATGGAGGGGTTTCTGCTGTGCTGCCAATAACATGAGGTTATTTCACAGGTTCCTTTCTGTCTCTAACTGCTGCCACACAAAAATCAGAGAAAAGAAGGTTGGCAATGCTGTGAGGCCTTTCTCTGCCCCACAGAATAGAATCTGTAAAGCAAAAATAAGGTCAGACACTTTCAAATTGCTGCAACAGGAGAACTGAGAGATCATTTTATATCTAGTTCTAGAAAAGGCTAAAAATAAGCCTGATGTGAGGCAGAAGACAGTCTGAAAATGGATTATTCTCATTTTTCCTGTAATGTAATTTTCAGATTTGCTGTGTTTAAGACAGCAGAAAAGATGCATGACTAGGAATTGTTCTTTTTGTGTCTTTCACTACATGGTCTGTATTAGCTTTTTCTTTCCAGTGGTTTACCCACCACTTTTAAAGTGAAATGTTAATTACCACTGCTGCTCAGCTAGAGTTCCCACATCTGATCAAAGGTGTTATTATTTTTTTTTTTGATGAAATGTTTAATTTTATGAAAGAAGAAAAACCTACTAGAGCCACACAAGCAGCCTGAACCTTTATTAGTCATGGAAACAACAATCAGGCAAACCCTTTATGCTTGCAGATCTCTCTGAAGTGATGGGTGGTAGCTAGCTAAATACCTAAATTCTTTTGTTCTGACCATCTGCATCAATGCAGCTATCTATTCCTGTTTGTATCTGTGCCAGAGATATACACTGCAGTTGCATCCTGCTGCCTGATCTGCATTGCTGTATCTTTGGCAAAAATACCCAGCGTATATCATGAAGGATGCAGAGAGGGACAGAACAGTTATAAACCTTGGATATCCAGCTGTACCTCTGGGTGGGCACAGGAAAGAATAGAAAATCTCACCCCTCCTGGTATAGAATCAGTGATTAAATAAAAATTGATACAGAAAAAAAACCTTTTGGGGGTAGATTATTCTATACCTGAACAGAGCAGTCTTTCTCATAAAAAAAATGGAGGTGAATTTGGGTTTTCCCTCAGAAAATACTGGATGTGGACATTGTGAGAGACAGGACCCTGGACTGTAGGATCACTTGTGCCTGCTGCAGAGCATCAGGGGTCCCACAGGTCTGTGCCTGTACAGAAACAGAATCATTGCACAGCAAAGCTCCAGAGGCTCAACACTCACATTGGCTGCCCAGAAAAGCATCCTGCTACATGATAATTACATTACAGTGATTTATATGCCCTGGCACTTGAAAGTTGTCAGAGCTTGGGGAAAGGACTTTTTCACTTTTCCTAATGAAAAGAGCACATTCTTCCTAATTAGTAGTGAAGCTTCTAATAAGTACTATTGCAGGCATTTCTTCTACAACTCTAGGGTGAATCTTTTTTTTTTCAGGTTATCTGCATGTGAGCAAGGGAGAGGACAGACAGACTGCAGCTGCAGTTCTAAGCAGTGCTGAGCTCTTACTTCCAACATGTGCAGTACCCCAGGTGCTCCTCTAGAAGTTGCCTTCTGGCTGATAACCTGCCAGAACTGCCCAGACACCAGCGATGGACCTGGGGAATAACAGTGAGGCCATCAGATTGCTGATGGGTTTATGCAGGGCTCTGCCATGGCAAGATACTCTATTTGCACATGCGGTCTTCCAGGGCATCTCCAACTATAACTTGAATGTCACAAACACTACAAATGTAGTCATGTTTGGCAAGAAAACATGAGGGCTTGAATCCTCCACCACAATTCTCCAGAACTGGATGGACAAACAGGGTAGGCAAGTGAAATCACAGCAGTGATTGTAGGTGAGTGGCTTCAAAAAGAACTTGTCTATTCATCATTTCTAGAGCATAAGAGCTATTACAGAGACCATTCTCTAACCATTCTCTCTCTCTTATCACTTTAGGAGAGTGGGGGTAAATTTGTGTTTTTAAAATTGCACCAAAAGTGATTGGATTACATTACGGAGTGAAATACTGTATTGTGTTCTCTGCCAGTCCTAAACTCACCAAAAGCCTATTTAAGCTGTCAGGCTCCTAAGACAGTATGAAGGTCTGTAAAAGAATCAGGAGTTTTTAAGAAAAGAGTAGCTGTACAAAGAATTTTTTTTCCTGAGTGTTTTTGTGAGAGGGACATCCTTGTTGATTGGAATTCCTGTGCTAAAAAAGTAATGCTCAAAATATGCCAAGAATTGTGGCAATGACAAAAGTAGAGTAAAAACACCATTAGGCTCTGAAAGCCTGGAAATTCTGTTTTTGAAAGGAAGTGTGGTGGAAACTGGAAAAAGTTTTACAGGAAAGTGTGGTTGCTATCCTGGTATGTTGTCCTGCCTGGAAGAAATTATCTCAAAGCAAACACCCAGAGACCATTACAGAAAGGAAGAAACAAATGAAAAAACATCTAAACTACTTTTCATAGAAGCACTGAATTGAAGCAGAGAAAGCTTCATTTCCATAGGCAGAGCAAGGCTGCAGAGAGCAGTGTTACACTTCTTTGCTTCCATATTAGTTCATTAGATAGGTCTGTGACATCTGGCCTGTGTGCCCTGACCCTACTGGTGATAAATGAGTTTAATCTCTGGCATGTGACACCAGTGTTTGTGATTCCTGCAGGTTAATTGATTTCTTTTGGCAAAGCACATTTCCAAGTCCTGTCGCCTGAGCAGCACGACTGACTGCAGAGAGAAAATAAGGCATCTTGAAGAAGAAATTCCCCCATATCCAGTGAGTAATAGGTAGGATATGAGAGAGGATTGGCCAGGCAGAGGGCTATCCCTGCCAAAGGGGTGCAGCGCCAAGTCCAGATGGCCTCTCAGATAGGTGGGAGCTGGACGAAGGGTTTAAATCCAGCATGGAGCTGTAAGCTGCTAATAGCAAAGCACCCAGTTGTCTTTTCTCTCCCAGGAAAGCATGCAGCCAATAACAAATCCTCCCCCGTAAATTCTTCCAAGGAGACCACTGAACCTGTCAGCAGTGGCAGACAGGACCCAGTTGACAGCACAGATCCCACTGCACATGGCATGGGCAGAAGCCTTACTCAGCAGTTGCCAACCCTTATAAAGATACTGCCTCACTGTTCAGCAATGTGTCAAACTTGAGTTAAGCTGCACTCTCCAGGAATCTGATGGTAAGATGACAGAGTATTTTTAACATGGGAGTGGGCATATCTAGAAAGAGTGCAGCAGAGAGAAATTATTTTGTTAGCTGTTATTTATGAAAACTGTTCTCCCTCTGTATCTGAGACAGTTTGCTATTGCACATGTAGGATCAGTAAATGAGTAATACAAGTTCATAAATGAGCACGAATCAGATTAGGCAACTGAAAGATGCAGAGAGTGGAGCAAAAACAAGTCTGAAGCCTAAATAGGTAAATTTTTTCACTCAGTGGACCAGTGACTGGTGGGAAAGCTGGTATGATTTTGACATAACCAAATCTGCTCAGGCTGTCTACAGCAATAGACAAAAGTGAACACATCTGTGTAGGAAAAAAGGAGAACAGTGAGACATGATCTCTCTGCTACTTACTACTCTATCAACAAATTGAACTTCTGGCTCCCTGTTGCTGCAAAAAAAAGTCACCTTGAGCACCTAGAAACTTCTGTTCATCTTACCATGTCCCCAAGGGATCGTTACATAAATTTGCATATACAACTCATTTGTGCCACTACAAGAGAGGAGTTGGAAGGCAGCCAGAGAGCTGCCATCCTCCTGGCTCTGCAGGCATGGGAGGCCTTCAGGAACTCAAACAGGTTTCATATTTTCTCCAGACAATCTGCTGTACCATCTACCTCTTCTTTCTCATAAGCAGATCTTCCTAACCTCTAACATCTAGCTTCAATTACTGCAGCTTAAAGCCTTTATATGCAGACGACAGCAAACCAGTCATCCACAAAGCCTCACTGAAGTTCAACTGAGCAAGACTTAACCTCCTTACCAGATACACAGGTGACGTTTTGTTCTCTGCAGCATGTTTTAACACTTCACTACAGGTGAAATAGATACTTATGGTCACCAGGAAGTGGAAAACTTTCCTTTCTCTGGTATTTGTACGTGTTAGTAAGAGGAAGCAGGACTGCTCTTAGAGGGACACAAACACTATCTGTGACACTGCTTCCAAATCTCCTGCATTCAATGGATATGACAGTGCAAGCCAGAGAATAACACCCAAACTATTTATACACTTATGACAACTCCAAACACCTTATTTTCCTTGTAGCTGTATCATATCTAGTGACAATGACATGCCAGAGCCACTTTGCTCATCATAGAGCAAAGCATATCCTGCTCTCTTTGTCTGCAGAACTGCCATAGGCTGCTAACATAGCCACATCACGATCTTCTGCCCCACATATCTACATCTGTGTCATCAATCCAGTACAACCTGTGTAGTAAGATTTACACAGGCAAACTCAGTCACACAAAGTTCACTCTGATGTGGATGCAGCACTGACTTTGCAAGAACACATCTATCCTGAATCAATGCAAATGCCTCTCAGCCTTGGCACAAGAACAACGCCTCCTCCTCCTCCAATTGGGAGCAAGGCAAAGGCAACTTCCAGTCAACACCTGCCCGCATATTCAGCATGACGTTATACACAGATACTCTACTGTTCAACAATTATGAGAAAGAGACTAACCCAGCAGTGTGTATGTCATGTGGAAGCGTCTTCTGAATTACTGTAGTTGCCAACCGTGAGGTGGTCCGAATCGGTTTCATTACTGAAAAACAGTAGCTTTTTTTTAAAAAGCTGCAATAAGGGACTGGGAAATACTATCAGCACAGCGAGCCTTGAGCACTTATGTCCCCACATACACAGCTTTCTTCCTTCTCTGCTCATCCGGTGTATTGGAGGTAGTGAGCAGGGTACAAGGGTCTGAGACGGGACCGTGTGTTCAAAATTGACCACCAAGCTCTGTGAGGTATCTCTTGCTCTTCACCTAGCAGTCTACAGGTGCCAGCACACAGCAACCCCTCACCACATATGGCCTGGTCTGTGCATGCTCACGCAAGGATAAAAGGGATCAGTGATCTCAAGTACTGTGCTCCCCTCCAGGCCATAAGGCCAGTAACTGAGATCCACCAGAGCAGAAGCATGTAAAGGATGCCCAGCCAGCATGACACAAGCCCCTGTGCTTCGTGCAGCCTCATGCACTTTGCTGAGCTGAGGTTCTTTGCATACAACCCAACATCCTTTACCTGGAAGGACCAAGGCCCAAGGAAAGAGTACAAGCATAACGTTCAAGAAAGAATACAGGCTTTGGTACCTCCCCATTTGCAATTGCCAGGTTACTCACTGTTGTTCAGCTTTGGCTCGGTCACTGAGGAAGAATAGGGCTGTAGCCAGGAAAAACATCCCTCCTAGGACAACGACAAATGGGCAGAGCATGAGTGCATACCCCAAGCTGAGGAACTCCCAGAGCGGGGACTCCTTTGTGCTTTGTCGTATCAGATCTGAGATCTACAAGAGAAGGGCAAAAAAAAATTAGTCACTTAGATGAAAATAGACATTATAATGTTGAGGGAACACAGCTCCAACAACAACCACCTACTAAACATATGCACGCAATTTAAAATGGAAGATTTTGTTCAGAAGAGGCTGAATGTCCTCCATACTTTCGCCTTCCACACGCCATTATTCTGCACTCTGGAGCCTGGGCAACTCACACGGTGAGCAGCACGGCAGGGGTTCTCCTCACCCTGTCACTCTCTGCCTGAGCTGTGAGTCTTCCCACACCCCTCTCCATCTTCTCCCTGCCTCCCTCAGTGACTGAACCAGTGGGTGTCCAACCTTGCTGTACTGAGCAGGCCTCCTGGTGTGCTGATGCTGCCTCACTGGCATTGCTTGCTCAGTGAGGTAGTGATCAATCTTCTGCAATTTCTTTGAAGTCTTGCTTACTCCTACATCTTTACCTACCTTTCAGCAAAAGGAGGTATTCAACTCCTTTCCTTTGTGTTGAGTGGGATGGTGGAAATATCTTTCATGGAACAAAACCCACAGGTCCCATTTGCTTTTCAGAGGCCGACCTTGCATATAGTTTTATCTGAGGCACGGGCTTCATTCCCTCATCTATTCTCCCAGACTTTCTGCTCTCTGCCCACCAGGCTTAGACCAGGTTTGGCATGAGGGCCAAACAACCAGACACCACTGAGTTCATGGGATAAGGCAACCTGTATCTTCTGACAGTAGAAACGCATAATTATCTGAAAGTGAACACAAGTGTGCACTGACACAAAGGAGAAGCAACATGCAGTGGAAGTTTTTAATTCATTATGAAAAGCTTTTGCTACAACTCAGTATTATTTAATGAGTGCCTATAGCTAAGACAATCACATTTTAATATTTCCTGTCCAGCAAAAAACTTGTCACTCTATAAATCAACAGCAGTAGCAGCTCTCAAGTGATTATGTATTTAAATGTCCAGCTCTGCTCCTTTTGTTGAGACAGAAATACTACTTTATACCAAAAGATTGCAGGGAATTTGCACCATAAAATCTTACTGCTGTGCACACATACAAATCAGTTCCAGAAACAGTCCAGGCTTGACCAGCCAGCATCTCCTAAACAGGCACACTACTGCTAATGAAAACGGTGACACAAAGTACAAGCAAAATCCAACATTGAGAGCTTACATCTAAAGAAACAACTAGATGAAGTGAGAAAATGTCACACCCAGGAGAAATCACCCGTTCAGAGCCCTGCACTGCAGCCAATTCTATTGACCTGGCAGGTAAATGTGTTCAGAGATGCCTTACAGATGCCAAGATCTGCAGAAGGTCACAGAGGGATGGAGGCACTTTGGAGCACTGACGGCCTCAGAGTTTTAATAAATCTGGAGAAGGAGAAACAGCCAGCCTGAGGCAGGAGGTGAAGCTGCTCTGCACACAAAAGAGTAGAGGACTGCTATGATGGGGCAATGTCAAGAAGTGATGAGTGAAGAAGCACCAGAAGAGCGTTTCAAAGGAAATGATTTTTTGGCCAGACTTCATTGCTTCATTCCCTGCTCTATAAAGTTGGAGGAGAAAATTTCAGTGTATGGAATATAGGCTAAGGAAGCGTTCCTGGTTTCACAAAGAGAACTTAATTCACAGCATATAACACACACGAGAAAAAATAAGAGCATTATCACCAAGTCTCAAGTGAGAACCAATGGATAAAAAGTCCTTAGATTGAAAAGCAAACAACAGTGGCTGTAAGTCTGAGAGACTTATTAAACGTAGCAGAAAGTTTTGAACGTGAACAGAACACACCCATAGGAAATCAACAGAACATGCACTGCATTCAGAAGACAGGACCTCAGTTGGTAATTTATTCCCTCTTGTATTCAGAGACCTTAGTTGCCAATGTTTCCCTTATGCTTCATTATGAGCCAAAATTCTACACTGAATCAGCCTCTCTGTGTACAATAGCCAGAATTGAGGCTATTCTACAACAGAATTGAGAAATTTCTTTATTGGGAATGGATACAATTATCCTCCAAAAGGACCAGACAATAAATCACTCAACAAATTGACATGATAAATCACCAACCGATGATGAAAAGCTAGGCATGGATGATGTGATATTCCGGGCTAAAAAGCAGCTTTGAAAATGTAAAGACTCCAATAAATAAAGCTCCCAACACACCTTGCTCTGCTTTGCTCTTCCTAAAGCACCGTACTGACCTTTTATACCAACAAACCTTGTTAACACTGAATCTGCTGCCTTTGTCACTTTTAACCCTCCATACTCTGTAAGTGTGCACTGTAGGATGAGCAGTGTTTCCCCTTATCTGAGGTACAATTCCACCCATCAAGCCATATGGCTTTCTCATCTAGGTTCTGTATAACCTCCACACCCATCTCTGCAATCTCTTAATTCTGGAATTTTTATCAGGGCTCAGATATTGTTTTTGCTGTTAACTTACAGTCACTGTTCTATGTTGTTCTGCTCTACTCAGCTACAAGCCACCTGCTCAGACTGGAAGTTTGGCCATCTCTTCTCTGAAGGACACAGGACATAATTACAGACTTGTGCTCCAAGAATGACATACTGTTTGCCAAATGATCTACACTGCCTTGCCAATTTTTGGCTTTCAGATTCCTTGAAATGATAGGACTGAGTTGGCAAGACCCAATCTCTCCTCGTATTCAGTGTCTTCTCTCTATCACAAGTAACAAAAAGCGGGTGATGCATGCATGCAAGTCAGTGCCAGTTCTTCAGCACAGAGTCATGTATGGGATTCCTTTTTTGCTTTGCCACTTCTTAACTGGTAAAAGAAAAAAAAACTTAAAAAACCTTTACCCGAAACTTGGGAGTAGAAAATCAGTGAGTCCTTCTGCTGCTTTGCAAGTTCCGCAAGTATTTGATATCATCCTAAGCGTGAAACTTCCCATCTAACATACTAACTGTGTTTTTTCCCTCACCAACACAGATCTGGGATCAAGAGGAATGACTTAGCTAAATAAACTTCAGCTGATGGCACTTTGTCACCCAACACAAACGACATGTGTTCAGTGGGCGGCAGTCCCTGGCTGGAGTCCATCTAGAGGAAATGCCCACTTCCCAGAGAAGAACAGTTCGCTCCAGCAGGCTGATCCAACACAACCCAAACCTCTGATTGTGTCTCAGTCTGAGTGCAGAAGACAGTGGAGGAAAAGTTGAAACTTCATTGCATTTCTCTGAAGCCTACAGAAATACAGCTTGCTCCTAAGATACTCTACCACCCAAACAGCATGAGCAGTTCAATTACAGATGCCCTTACTATACAATGTGATGGTAGCATCTTTGAAATCGTTTCAGCTGTCTTGTCTTATTTGCTGAAAAGTACATCTCAATTTCTCTGCAATTGCTTGATTTTTCTAAATTTCTGATTTCACTCCTTGGGCACCAATCTTGCTGTATTTCCTCTGTAGTATCTGATTTTTACTGTTACCAGTTTGATACAGGCCAGGTTCTCTCTGGTTCACCTCTTCAGCACCTCTTCTTACCACAGCATTCCTGGTAACCCCACAAATGTTTGGGGCTCACCCTCTCTGAATTCAGAGATGCATGTGAAAGGTTTCTCTGATCATTTTTTAAAATCAAAATATAACAGGAAAATGAAAGACTAGGAACAAAAAATAAGGGATTTTATAAAGAAAATGTAAATCATTTTCTGGGCCTGTGGGGGAGAAAAAGCATTCACGTACCATGCTAAGTGGTGTGAGAGACACGTTGCAGAAGAGGAAGTAAAGCCAACTATTTTGATACTAGCCCTGAAAACTGTAGAAAGATAAAAGCAATTACGTTCTGAAAGTTGTTTCAATTTTAATATTGGCATGTCTGGATGATAGAGATTAAAAAAGCAGAACATCCTGTTAATCTTAATTGTGTCCTTCTGGGATCACAACCAGATTTGCTGTGGGGATGGTAACAGTATCAACACCCTGTGTTTGTGCATGGTACCTGGGACTGCCCCTGCATGACCCATAACAAGAATTCCTGGACTGCTCATCTGTTTATACACTTGCACTCCTCCTAAGATTAGCAGAGTGCTTCCTTGAATGGGCCACAGAAAGTTAAAATACTCAGACAAAGGTTCCACTTTTAAAGCTAACAAATGGACTTGGTATGTCTGTTGGTACTAGAGCAGCACTTGCCTCCAGACTTTTGCCCTGGACAACAGGAGAGGTTCAAGAGCCTATTTTCTTCGTGTCATTGACTGTCCTATCTCTTCAGCTCTGGTCTGCCCTGGGATGTTGTCAGGGAACACTGGACTTTCTTCCCTCCCAGCAGGAGATGCCTTGTACAATGGGCAACGTGGAGTCAAGAAACATGGCAAAGAACTGAAATGTGCAGGGCTGGGTGATACCCACTTACCTGTAGAGATCAGGTCTGTGGCAGAGGACAGCAGTGTGGGAGCAAAGCTTTTAGCAGCTAGGAGAGGCACTGGCCCCTTATGTGGCTGGATGTCCCAGAAGGGGAAGTCATGAAGCAGATAAGCTTCTTCTAACTGATGGGTCACAGTGTGAGGTTGTGGGGCTGCACTGTCCATGCAAGAGCTCTGTGCCCAGCAGCAAGTGGGCACAGCCAGCGTGGCTGTCCAGATCTGCACATGGTGCTGCTACTGCCTCAGGAGGGTGACCACTAATCCAGAAGTGTTTTATAAGCACAGTCCCAACCGCAGTGGTACTTAGCTAGGATTGGGATGATTTACACTGCTATTGCTCATTCCTTGTGCAGATAGGGCACAAGGCACCTCTTAGTGCTTTCCTGTGAGGATCAGCTGCTCTCTGCACACTAATTTCCTTGCAGAATGGATATCCATCACCATCTTCCCTGCTGCTCACTGCAACAACATAATGCTTGTGATCAGCAGCAAGAAGCACTTGCAGAAAGCAGACATCTCATTCTGAAACACGCCCAGTGCCATGAAAACTGTGTGTCCATGTTGGGAGTTTACAAGGTCCTTGGTAACTTGAGAAAGAACCAGGTGGGAAAGATTTTTAGCACGCTGAAAAAGAGCAGATGGGACAGAGCTTGAAATGCTTGAATGGAACTTCATTTAACGAGGTACTTTTACATAATTTTATTGTCCATTTATCAATAGTACTGAGAACCTGCACTTCCAACCAAAGTTGCAGGAAATGACAGGTACACAGAAACTGTGGGGAAAAAAAAGAAACAACAAAAACAAACAAAAAACCCTGCATTAACAGGCTGTGAACCCTTGGCAAAGACTGTTTTATATACGGGAAGTCATTTGTTTTTTTTTAGGGCTGATTTAAATCTTGCTTGTTGCTGAGTCAGAAAGAGTAGAGAAATGTTAGCTCATTGCAACAAGATAAATCCTGCGTGGATTGATTTCCAGGTGCTTAATTCTCCCTTTTTTGTTTTTTGTTTTTGTTTTTGCATCTGACAGCCATGCCATGGAGGAGGCTTTTAATTACTCAGCTCAGCCAGGACCATAGAAATCCTCAATGTAAAGTTACTGCTTGAGGAAGTTAATAAGGATGAGGGACTGGGGGTTCTTTTTTCTTGCAGTATTTCCTTTCCAACATCAGATAGAATTGAATGGCCTGGATTGAAAAGGACCACAATGATCACCCAGTTCCAACCCCCTGCTGTGTGCAGGTCACCAACCAGCAGCCCAGGCTGCCCAGAGCCACATCCAGCCTGGCCTTGAATGCCTCAAGGGATGGGGCATCCACAACCTCCTTGGACAACCTGTTCAGTGCCTCACCACCCTCTGGGTGAAATATGTTGGACTGCAAGAGCAAGTCCCATTTTACCCTCCGCAGTCACATGGGTTAACGTGGGGGAAGACTCTGCAGGACGACTGATCCTCTTTGGGCTACAGAAGCCCAGCCAAGCAGCTGGCACTTGCTACAGAAACAAGAACAATCAAAAACATGAATGTATATCACATGCTATCTCCTGTCTTCATCAGGTGAAGTACCAAGATCTCCATCATGGCAAAGCACCCTGTTCTGTTCGTGCTATTCATGATCGCAAGAAGGAAAAGAAATCTGGATAAATGCAAAGTTCCCTCAAATGCACTGCCCAGAGGATTTGATTCATTGCTAGAAGGAATGTTCACTGAAAACTTCATTCTGCCTCATAGAAAGCAAGCCCTGAAAAATGAGTAAGCACTTGTGCAGACACTCACTGAAAAGCGTCCTTGGCAAAAATGGAGGTGGCTTTCCTGTAATGTGACATGCAGCAGGGAACTGAGACCTCTCCTCCATCCTTTATTGCAAACAGCAGTGGAATATCTCCTAATAGTCCATAAAACAGAGTGACGTTGGGAGAATAATTTGCACACTTATCTTGCAGGATATTCTTTGCCTTTTTGAACTAAAGTTCATCTCACACTGTGCTTTGGCAGAAGAGAAGCACTACGTAATCACAGCAAGCACATAATGGGCTGTATTTGAGGAATGGCTGTACAGGTCAAACAGGGACTAAAAGCCCAGACTGCAGCATCACATCACAACAATCCACTTCATTCCAGTGCCTTGTTTTTAAGCAAGTCAGCAAGAGTGGATTTGAGCTCCAGCAGACCAGTGGCCTGTTTTAACATAGCAGGCTAAACAGGAAAGAACCGTGTGTAACCATGTCCACAGATCTACTCAGGAGCAGCCACAGCATTTTAAACTACGAAATATTAATTTTAAACCATAATGCAGAAGTTCAGCTTCTTCAAACAGGCAAGTCTTTTCATGCAGAACTATTTTTATACATTTACAGCATTTACCAGGACGGATAAACATTGTTGTAAGCAAATCCACAAAAAGACTGTTTCAAACTGGCACAAGAGGGCTGTTCTGGCTGCACCTCCAATTATGACTTTTATGAAATTAATATCTCAGCTACTGCATTTACTACAGTTTTTTGAGTTGTCCCTAATCAAATGCTGATGTGCCTTCTTGATACTCTGCACCAATGATAATCAACACTGTTCTCCTAACTACTTGCTAAAGGAAGGTCGTTAGCATTCTTGCTATTTAGGTAGCACATTAGACCTCGTTTATTGACCTACTCACATAAGAAAGATGGGGAAGGGAGAAAAGTGAAGAGTGACAACTGATTTGCTTATTCATAAAATTGCAGATGGACCGATGGAGAGCTTCTGCATGACCTACAGCACACAGAGCAACAAGCCCCCCCTGAGCACAGCTGCAGAGCAATGCTGTCCCTACACTAGCTGAAGTGGCTGGAGGCTGTGTTCCTCAGCAGATCTTTAGAAGTAGCGAGCAGGGAGGCCGGGACAGGTGGGCACCACCACCAGTGGGTTTGGGAAGAAGCTTTCAACCCACCAAAAGGTGGAAAGGTGGAAAGATACTGCCCACTGGCACTTTTACACACCATTCCTCATTTGTTGATGCTGCCAAGTGACAGAAACAGGCAGGTTTCAGTCCCCAGACCTGATGGATGGTTGCAGAGGGAAGATGTGGAAGAATTTAACAAAGGAGCAAGCTAATGGAATAGGCAAAGCAGCAGAGCAGCCAGGACAGCATGTGCCCACAACAGCAGCTTCTCTGGCACATTTAGAGAGAGCAAAGCCTGCAGTAGGTGCCTGCTTCTAAGTACAGCCAAGGCGAGAAGCAAGGCAGGTCTGGGTGAGGAAAGCACTGCTGGATGGTTCTTGACACACACTGAGGAAGGAAAGAAAGAGCCCTCAGATACGGAGGTCTAATGGACAGAAAGTAGAAATTACCTCAAGAACAAAGTACAGAGTTACACCCCAAGCCATTAAATGGAAATTATTTAAATTCTGCAGATTATCACAAAGGTTCTGAGAAAGTTACAGATATCTAGGAATGAAAATTATTACATCTAATGAAATAAAGCAGCAGTGCCTATTCTTATTTGTGAATGGAGAGGCAGCACTGATCTATAGTAATTGATCTCAGTGCTTAACAGGCAGGAAAACCTTTGCAAATTGCAGCTGTTACCCTAAAACTGTATTTGCATAGCTGCTTTGCAAGAAAACCTTAATACTTTTTACCATAAGAAAGGTTATTGATATTTAAAGACATGAAAAACAGCCACACACATACACTTTCTTCCATCTAGCTTTAAACACTAACAGATATCTGGTACTTTTGGTGATTATAAGAACAAAACACAAAGCAGTTATCAGATGTAGCTGTGCAGCAAGATTTGGAAGCGTGGGAGATTATAGAAAAACCTGAGTCTGACCTTCAACTTTTATGGCATGCCAGAGAGCAAGGGAGCAATCACAGATGTAGGCAGCTGTTAAGTACTTCAGTGCTCTACATGAGGATTATAAGATCAATAGGACTTTTATTGGTACCCAGCAAACACAGACAACTGGCTGACACAGCTTAGTTGTTCAAGGACATGAATATCTAGTTCCTTACTAAGAGCACTACTGGAAGGAGTCTCACTGTGAACTCCCCAGTACTCTGTAAGATTTCACCCATATTTGGATCCAAACACTGCTTGCTGAGTGAGAGAGCTGCAAGTGGGATTGTAAGCAATCAGAAGGAATGGCAGACCTTCAGGATCTCAGATGCACTCTGAGTGATGAGGACGCTGAATTTTCTGTGGTATTGGAAAGCTCCAGCTGACCTTTCAGTCCAAGTAGCACACAGGGAGCATGAGTCAGCCAAGCCTTCCAGAGCCACAGAAATGGATGCTGGTGCCTTCTGTGACATGAGTGCTTCCCTCCTGCTCCCTGCCAAGAAAGCTTGCACTTGGGTACCCTCCTTCCAGGCAAGAACTGTCCAATAACTACAGCTTTAGAAAAGAGTAATTCAAAATCATAATTAATATTTTCCATGTCCAAAGACAGCCCAAGGCAGCCATTAAATTGGGTTTAAGCATATTCCAGCAGGCATCCTTAAGTAAATCACAACTTGCTTGCTCTCTGAATACCAGAAGGGCAAGACGTATTATTTCTACAACCAAAGTCCTTTTCTATCTGTGACACCAAAGAGCCCTAGGCAACTTTCAAGATTAATTGCAATCATTCTGGGTCCTCACCACTCCTCCTGGACGTGTCTCTTATGCAACAAAAAGAACGAACACTCAGCAGTCACCTGGGAGCCTCAGTGCATCTCAGACCCTGCCCCTCAGCACTCCATGCATGCAGCCCTCCCCACTCCATTTTCTTCCTGCCATCCTCCTGTGCTGTCTGCCTGCACAGAGCCGAATCTCCCAGTGATTCATTTGTTCTTGTGACTTTCTAAAATAAGATCATTTCTCCTGGAGTGCCCAGAATATTGAAGTAAATAAAGACTAAGCCAAATTGTATTTATTTGTTCTCTTGAGATAGTTCTCATTCCTTTGATCCATTCAGCCTTATATATATCTGTATGTTCCTGTAAGCTTCAGAGGGCTGTAGAGCAACTATATTGGTTTTGAGAACTGGCATTCAAGAGTAAATATTATATATATATATATATATATACACATAAAATACAAATAAATATGATTGTATACACTCACCAATGTCCAGGGGATTAGTAGAATAGAAATATTGGTTAAAAATAAAAAGTAAGTTCCACACCAGCAAGCAGCTGTGTCACACAGCAGTGCTGAGCTGGAAGAGCACATCTGAGCTCTCTCTCCAGGGTGAAACTAAGATCCCAGTTATATCACTGGAAAACTGTAGCACCTTCAACACAACATAAGCAGTGCCACTTAAGACTTTACAAGGAAGCTGCTATATTTTATAAATGATGATCTGTATTCTCTGCAACTCATTGCATTAAACACAACACAAGGGTGCAAGGGAAAGGAATTACTCCAGTATATCTGGATTTCTTTTCCTCATTAGACTTCCCAAGCCCTATGCTTTCAGCTTGGAATGTTCTCCAATTGTCAGCTTTTGGAGCAGGGTCTTTTGTTTCTCTCTGCATTAGGTAATGGTCACATAAGAGAGGTTTTGAGTCAAACCAATGCCAACAACAGCAGCAGTAACAGAAAAGAATGCAACTAATTAAAAACAAAATATGCACACTAGAAAGGAATACCAAGAATCCTCCATATACATATACTTCCTGCCATGGATTCTGCACCATCATTTATTATCATACACAATGAGTTTAAAATATCAGTGGGTCAGAACAGCTCCAGGTTGCTACCCGTAAGTAGAAATTTGCCTTAAAAGACAGTTAAAATACAACTGCTCCAATCTGATTTCTGACAGACCTTTGTCCATACCACAGAAGCAACCTTTTTCCCTTTAAATGAAGTCTGAGAGCCCTAGGATGAACAGATTTGGAAGCTCACTTCCTGTGCAAAAGTAGTCCTCCCCAGTTTGAACCCTAGCCCACAGATAACAAAAGCAGATAGAAAAGTTGCACTGCACTGCTCCACTTCCCACTCTGCTGATAAATACAGGCCTTCCTTCCCTAGCACATTTAACCTCTCATGTTAGGTAAGCAGTTAGTAAGCAAAACTAAACATGGATGCACAATACCACCCAAAACCACTGTGAGCACTTACAAATCCAATCAGATAAGGACTGCCAGCATCTCCCAGAAGGTGCGAAGTGAAACTCTGCAAGGCCACTGCGGTTGCACGGCGTGTTGGGATGACCACATACTGCAAAGAAGGAGGAAATAGAAAGAAATACATAAGGAAGTGCAACTGAAGAACCTGTTCAGCTCTCTTGTACTGCTTAATTAACATCCAGGACAGAGCAAACAAACTCCAGTAGAGTTCAATTGCTCTGCTACTCCTCTTGGCTTTATAGCCATCCTGACAGCAAGTGTCCAGGAAAGGCAGCTCTGTCTGGTCTTTACTCCTTGCTTTCAACTGCACTGAATGCACTGTTTTGCCTGACAACTCAGGCTCCAAAGGATTTTAATACATCACCCATGAAGCACTTTGCTATTGCTCCTCTGCCTGTATTTTGGCATGTCTGATAGGGAGAAAGAACCCCGAAGATGCCTGCAGCAAATAACCTGCTCAGCACCACCAGCCTTCTGAACAAGGACTTTGCTGTAACCTTGGATACTGTGTTCTTTCCATAATCAACATATCCTTTGGTTTCCTCTGAAAGGTCATGCATCCTCACCTCCCATTCCACCTCTGGCAGCTTTTTTTTTCCCCCCCACAAAAATATGGGATTACACTTCTGAAAGGTTACAAAGACACATTAGGGAAATTTCACAGAGCCAGGATATTATAGTTTGGCCTCCAGTTCTCTAACAGGACATTACACCCCTCAGCCAGGTCACACAATATCATCCTGACTATGCAGGATCAGCAAAAAACATTATTTCCCACTAAGGGATCAGAGCTTGCAGTAAACAGAGACCCAACCATAGAAGGGAATTAAAGATTAAAAAGCAAAACCAAAAGAAAACAGATCAACAAACACTGGTTCTATCGAAGGGTCTTTGATTTATAACATAAATTCAGAAGCAAAATAATTACCTCCTACAGAAAACCTGTGAAAGAAGCTGGCTAAGAACAACTGCACCATGTTCACATCTCCTACTTCAGAAATTGATGCTGTCTTGATCTAAAAGCTGAAAGCAAGAAAGAATTCACAAGGTTCCTAAATCCAAGCGAGCTTTGTTTCCATTTCCGAACACTGAATCCTGTTCCGTCCTCTTCTGTTTTCCTCCCTTTGGAGAGCTCTCTGCCCTGCCAGAAAGGACTCTGGTTTACGTATTTGTTCACCATGATCCCTTTTACTTCTCCACTTTCTCTTGATAGACTGCCTCTAGCTTTTTTTCAGAAGTTCTGCCTTCCAAGGCTTCAGTCAATTCTTGCAATGTGTTCCTGAAATCATTTATTAATTAAATTGGCATTGCAGGACTGGCATGTCTCCGGCTAGAGATGTGGAGATGAATTTACCTTAGCTGTCTTAGTTAGGGAGAACTGACTGCTTGACAGCGATGTATCTCAGGGCACAGAATTTGAAGCACTGCTTCAGTGCTCATCACACCCTCTCAGAGAAGGTCTGCAGGCTCTGCCTGCAGTAGAAAGAGCTAACCATAACAAAGGCAAAGAAACAGCGTTCAGAAAATTCACAGCAGAAGAGGATTCATGCCTCTTTATAATGATCAGCTTCTACCAAGCACAGACAATTAGGAATGATGAGTAAAATTAGATGAAATGCTTCTGCTTAGGGTCTTACGCACGTGCTTTGACAATGACCTGCCAGTTCTTCTGTTTTTGACAAAGCTGGGAATGCATGCTGCTGGTGTGCTCTGACAGCACACATCCAATGGGTACCCTGTTAAAGTCCTGTGGTGCAACAGACGAGCAAATGATCAGATCCACAGCAGCCACCTGGCTACGGATGTTGGATACTGTCCTCCTTCTGCACCAAAGAGCTCAAAAGAGCCTCGAAGGCTCACAGATATCCCAAGAGGAAAATAAGGGCTAGACTTCATTAGAGGCACAGAAACATACTGAAGGTCACGCTGTGAAAGAGGAGGAGAGCCACACAATTCATTACTGCTCCCCAAAGACCTGAGGTAATGGGTGCAACCTGGAGCCATGAGACAAAAGAAGATAAAAATAGTGAGTAACTGCTCTTCCCACCTGGGCCCCACAGGTGCAGAGGAGAAGCATTCTGCAAGCTGTTTGAGAAAAAGGCATTTGAGAAAATCAAGTGATGCTCTACCTAATTCAAGAGGCTCGAGCTGTGTAGATCATAGAAACTCTGTGATTTGGAGAAGAAAGCTTGCCTGGCTCTATATTGTATCAATTTTCTTAGCAAAATGACTAAGGAAATCACAAATGCAACTTACCATTTCAAACAAGTGGCAATGAATCTGTGCCAACTGGAAAAAGAAGTTTGAATGACAGCTGCATCATATGTGTGTATGTATATATTTGTACACATAAACAGACACACATACACAATTATACACAATTCTGCATGTGCATCTGTAGTATGTATAAATAATTTTCCAAGTAGCAGTACAATTTACAACAAGTTTTCACTTTGCCTAGTTAAAGAAGTTAATGATGGCTGAAACCATCAATATAGTTTATAAACTGCCAAAAGTTGTAAATTTAGCCCAGAATTCAAATGCCAAAAACCAAACAAAAACAACCGAAAAACTCCACCCCAACGTACAGCAAGCAAATGGACAAGAGATATTTCTTCCTCCTCTAAAAAGATGTTGGATGTTGGATAGGAAATAAGACTGAAACCAGCATCTCTAAAACATCTCTAAAAAGTACTCCACCCTATCCTTGCTTTAAAAGCATTTTATTCAGATGGGAAGCAGTTGCTAGCAAACATAAACTACTGTTCTAGAAAGACAGCAGTAAATTACAGTTCTAAATGGACATATTGATGCTAAAATAGACTTAAATTCAAGCCATCCACAGCCTGGTTTGAGCATCCCACAGAAACTGGAGGTGGGAAAGCCACAGCAGACTTGGCGGATGTCTGTGGGATTGCCCTGGCTCATCTCTGACTTCAGGCTCCACTGCAGGCAGCACACAGGGTGGGCAGGAAGGCTGACCAAGCAGCTCCAGCAAACCTCCCTTCCAGAAATAGAGGTTCAGAAAGGCCATGGTTTACTGTGGATGTTCCCTTCCTGTAGTGAAACCAACAGAACTAATTGGTCTGAAATAAGTATAGTAGGAAAGACAGAGAGAGATCATTCTTTTGCCAGTAGAAAGCCATGTGCTAAAGAGGTAAATTCTGCTGTCCTGCTCAGAGCTGGGCTGCAATGTCTCGTGGGCTGTGTGCCTTCACTCATAAGCATTTCTCACCCTGCCCTAAAACGTAAATTACTGCACTCACAGATTACTGATGTGTGAAGCACGAGAGAAGCAATGAAAACTGCTGGAAATGCTGCTTTGTCAGCTGTAAAAATACACAGTATTTTATACCATATAAATAATTGCCTTTAATCTAAAGGGATGCTAGGCAGAACAAAAGGCAAATTCTTCCAGGGTTGTAGCACAGCTGAGCACCCTTGCTTGTTTCAAGTCTAAAGGAAGAGCTACACTGCTGCACCATCTGAGCATGTGGCTGGGAGGAGATTTGGAGAGCTGTGCTCAGGAGAATAAGGCTTGTTTTGTACAAAGCTGTGTTTGGAACAATAATCAGCCATTTAAAATCTCAGGTGGTGCAGTACATTCTGCAGTGCTGACAGCTGATCACACCTAGCTCTCTGCATCTTTTACTGCAGTCGGTTTGAGAAACTGCATGCAGGCAGCTACAGTACCAAGAACAGAAGAGCAATGGAAGCACAAAGCTATGAAGAGCCAACAATTTGAAGATAATGAGTTAACATCCTGGTTTTTGCCAAGGAAATCAAACTTGCAAAAGCTCTGAAGCTGCTTACCAACTTGCCAGATAGGGTTCATAAGCAGTCATGAGATGTGCAAATCTTTGGAGAAATGTGACAATCATTTGGGATGAAGTTTTCAAAAGCCTCACTTCTGGCATAAGCCAGAAATCAGCCAGAACTGAAAGCTTTTTATCCGTGAAAATAGGATCATATTTTTGTATATGATAAAAGTGTTGTTAGGCTTACACTAATAATGCTTTAAAATTCCTTACCAGCCTTGGGCAAGAGGAAATACCCGTCTGATTGCACCAAATAAACAGTAATCAGTAGAATTAATTTGCAAAACACTTAAAGTGTATCTCATTGAAGCATATCCACACATTTCTCTGGCTAAGGCTTCTTAAAGAGCTGTCAAACAAGGCTCTAGCCCTGGCTCTCACCTGTTGCCTGACTAAAAATGTTCTCAAACCCCTTGTGTCATATAAATGTACTTCAGGCCATCTGTTTACAGGCTTGCAGTGATCTAAGTGGATGTTTACATTTATTTGTATAGCACTTTTACCATTCCGCTCATGCTGATAATGTATTAAGCTGGGCATTACATATGACACTCAGTTCATTTGTCTGAAAAGGCAAGAAAATAGCTAGCTTATGAGCTGGGATCAGTTATCAACATCTGAATTTTAACATGCTGTTAGCTTACTTCCTGTGTTTGCAGAATTGGAAATAAGAATATTTTTCCAATTATTTCCAGTAATTTCTATAGTTGTTTGTTGTTTGCTTGTGTGCACTAGAGCAATATATATAACCACAAATGCATCTCTGCAAAATGCAGTTCACTATTCGGTGCTGCTCATACAAAACAGATGGCAAACCCTGTAACAGTTATTAAAAAGTGACAGGGTACTGAAGTCACATTGAAATCAACATGGAAAAGCTCAGTAATTAAAACGGAATAACAATAGCATCCTTAGCACATTTGGTATAAAGAAGCGTTTGGGACAAAAGTGTCTTTTGGGGTTAACTTGAGATAGCAAGATAAAGTTTCACTTCCCTCTCAGCTTATTGCCTGAGCTGCTCTTTTACAGCCACTGCTGGAGGGCGGCAGATGTGTTCCTGGCCAGGCCCTTACCTGTTTCAGCCGCTGCTACAGAGGATATAAAAGATCTGCTCGTTTTGACTAGGGAGATTTGGGAGCTCCTGTGAATATCACTGCAGAAGACAGGATGTGACAGGAGGCAGTGGTGAGCAACTACAAGTATTGTAATACAACTTCCTCAATACAGCTGTCCGTAGACTGCACATCTGTCTAAATGTTAAGGTATCACTGAATGAATGGCAGCATCAGCCTTGAAATCAGCACAAGCTGCAAAACTCATGTAAGCACAGAATAAACAGCCTATGACAAGCTCTAGTATGCTAAAGCTAAATTGGTAGGAGGTACAAACCTGAGCAGTTCAAAGCCATCTAACACTACTGAAGTACACTACTAACCTTTGCTTCTCTGTGCCTCACTCACACTTAAGAGATGCATTAACCATATGGCCTACCTCATAAAACGTTCTCTGAACAAAGGAGTTAAAGACTGAAAGTTCATCCAACTACAAAAATATGGCAACTACAGAGCCACCTTAAAACATAAAGACAACCTTGAATTTAAATCATAATGCTTAAAGCTTTGCTGAATCAGTGTATCAACAACAGTATCTTTTATATCTAGAAATTCTGAGCCAGATTGTTTTCTTGTTGATGTTTGCATAAGCAACAAACACAAGTCAAGGGATTTTTCTATTGATGCCAGACAGATTGTGTTCTTAGCTTTGTCAACAACCTGCCAAAAGACCTTGGGCAAGTCCTGTAATGGTTCTGTGACCTAGTTTCTTTCTTTTTCATACAATAAGCAACAAGGAACTTCCCTCACAATAGGATTTCAAAGTACAAATTTGAAAGGCTCTGTACATCCCTGATGGAAACATCAAGAAACGTGCAAAGCTCTCTAACAATCTTCCAGACTATTTCATATGAACATCTACTTGCTGAGATCAGCCTGCTGATTTGAAAGATTTTAAAAGCTCTGTAGTGGAGAGAGAATGAAAAATGAAGGATGTTAGGTGAAAAATCCTAGTTTCCTATAGAACAAGGTGGACATCGTCCAAAAGCTCTTTATACTTTCTTTTCCTCTCCTCTCCCAGAGGTGGTTTTCTATTGTGTACGTGTTGAATGGTAGGTTTGCTGGAACTGAGCCATAGAGAGAGGTAGCTGGCTGTCTTTGTGGTCAGAGGAGGGAGGGAGGGAAGGATTTCCTATTACAGAACAAAGCTGGATTATTGATAACAAAATTCACTAATGTGCTGACTATTAGGAAATGCTGGCTGAATTCTTTAATGAACAGTTTTGTGCAAATTCTTACAACTTGGGGAAACTAGTTGAATCCAGTACTGGTGTCCTTTTTTGGACAAAGCCTCACCTTGGTGCTCAGAACAAAGCAAAAGAAGAAATGCTTTATCTTTCTCTCCATTTATTTTTCAGCAAATAAACAAACAAAGCAAAACAGAATAGGTTGAACTAGGGACTAGGTATTTGGAAGAAGATTTAAACCACAGGTTGTTCTTGCAAGCTGACAAACTGCTCTGGCTCACAGAAGAGAAGGATGCTATTCCAAAGTGCACTCACCATTAGTATGTCTGCTGTGATAGCCCAGTTTGAAAACAGAAGAGTTTCTCCGATAAAAATGCAAATCTGTTGTAACAAAACACACAAAAAGGAGAAGATTTATTCACTTGACATTTAAGGGAAAAATAACCTGTCACAAACTTCCCTTTGTTGCTTATTTGTCTGAAACCTACTCAAAGGATTCTTCTGTATATGATAGACTTCTGGCCACTGTTGTGGTTTATCCTGAGTGTTAGAAATCTACAGATGTTTATTTGAGCTCTGAGAGGGCTGGCCTGTAATTTCATTAGTGTCAACTGTTTATGATCTCTAAAACAGATAAATAAAAGACAGATACCTCTGGTAACAGATGAACATGACAAGCCAACCTTAAGAGACAGCCCTGGACTTCCACATTTCAATCATTCAAAAAGCCAGTTAGAAAAGACAAAAAAATCCACAGCTGCTCAAGACAATCATTTTCATCAAGCTATGTCTTAGACTCTATAGCAAACTAAATGAGATCCTCTGCCCACTGACTGCAGGGATCCCACCCTCTCCTGCTAGCATATTGTTGCCCTTTTTGAGAAGAACTTAAGTCTAGCCTCTCTAACAAGCTTTATGTTAGTAATACCTGTGCACACAAGAAAAGGCCTAGGTATGGAGTTTGCAACATCAGTGTCTCACAGTGAACTGCAATTCTTGATGCTGTGGAGAGAGTCAACAAGCTACACTGAAAGTCCTGAGCAGATAGTGAGATGAGAGCTTCTTCTGAGCTGGTGTGGTATCAACAGTCATCACATACCCTGTGCACCTCCAGCACTCCTTCCTCACTTACTGCCATCCTCAAACAGCCTTTTCTGTTGTGCACAACGAAGCCAAGCAGGGATTGAGATCAGAAACAGGTGGGGTAAAGAATCTATTTACCATAGGGGAGACAGGAAAAGAGGGGCTTTGAATAAATCAGTTCCCTGATGCAGTTCACTAAATGGTTCTGCAAACAGTTACAGCAGGTGAAGAACTGGAAGTGATCATCATCAGGAGAAACAAATTTAACCTGGCCTCAATATTAAAATATATGTTCAGCAAACTGAGTTCAATGGAACAAAGGTGACACAGCTTCAAATGAAACAGACTCCATCAAAAAGTTCTATCCCCATATTCGAATCATGAATCTTTTGCTTTAATGCTGTAGGTTAACAATTTAACAAAGAAAAGTAAGTTCAACAGACAAGGAAATAAAGAGAACATCTTCCACACACAGTGTTTCCATCCTTTATATATTCTGAAGAGGAGAACACACAGATGAAACACAACTTAAACAATCAGACTCACAAGAACCAGCTCCCTTGACCCTATCCATGAAGAAAGCTATCAAAACCCTTTACCACATCTCCTCCAAAGGCTGTTTCTGCCCAGCCAACACACACAGAGACTTCTGTGGGGAAGAGGGGTGAGGGGAGGATCCAGAGAGAAAACGCTACACCTGGAACCCCTACTGGGAACTGGAGATTAACAGCTATGGAGCTTTGGATTTGGGTTACTGAACGTTTCCCTTTTAACAGCCTTATGTTCCGCTGAGTATGGTACAAAACATCAATGGAACAAAACACACAGTGCAGCTCTGATGAAAGCATTCAGATGTGTACCATTTTGTGGCTGTCCTGTGAGCTTTGCCAGGCTCTGCCACTCCCAGTTGCTTGCACAGGATTAGTCTGGGCTGGGAAGAGGAAGATATGGTTTTGATGTGACTTCAGCAATTGCTTTTCCCCCCCACCAGTTAAGATTACCTAAACCCCTCCATCCCTCATGTCATTGCCAGGAACAGTTTGCTTTATATAGAACGACTTACGCATTCACCTACAGAAAGCTTCCTCTATTTGTTTCTAAAATTATTTTTGTTTCCCATACATCCCCCCTTCCTATTCCCTCTTACTGTGACTGGATCTGTTTCCTCTGTGATGGTGCCGGAGCCAGTCTTTACAGTCCAGCTGGTGAGCTAGGAAATCTTCTCTTTCCATTTTCCCACTACCCACTGGTGTGCTCTGAAAGGTTCTCCCTGGGAATTACAGCTGCTGAGCTAAGACAGATCCCACGAATGAGGTACTGACAGAAACTGAAGCTGTGTGCTATGCAGGAAGGGCATAGGAGTTCCCCAGGTGAGCTCTCTTGACCTGCACTGAAATCTGCCCTCTTGCAGCTCTGCAGCTACTGTTGCTGGAATTCAGCAACTGGGTAGATTAAATTGAGCTTGAGAAAGATGCTATCTCGATTCTGGCATCAATATGCCCTGCCTGTTCAAAAAATATTGGAAACAGGCAACTGCTTGCCTTAAGATGATATAAGTTACACACACGCACAGTAACTGTTACACACAGCAAGTAAAACTTTTCCCTTCTGTGGGAATTCAGCATGAGTCTTATGAATCACTGAAATGTTATAAATTTCAGAGCAACGGACTTAAATTATTCAATGTATATTTCACCCAACATGTTTCTGTGAAACACATCTCATGTGGATTAAAGAAAAAGAGGAACAAAATGAAGACCAAAAAGTAGGAGAAAAGACAGTGGCACTAAAAAAACCCCAGCTGCTAATGAGGGTTTGTAAAAATGAGTTCATCCACTGCAAAGAGGGATGTGTGCCATTTCTGCTGAAGAAAGGCTCTAGGGATGCTTACTGCAAATAGGACAGCCTCTAGAACAGATCATAATTCCTGAAATTTTCACCTGAAATTGACTCCTCACACATTTTTAGAATTCTCTTTTACCACTGAGATACCGGCTTGAGAGATACATCCTTTCCTGAGTCCAGCTCTGTTGTATCATCTCTCACCATCTCCATGTGGTGTGCAGTTGTTCATCTTTGATGAGCCAATATAAGTTCAGTCTCCCTGGGGTCTTTCTGTTTATGTGATCAGAGTTAGCAAATCCTGATTTCAAAAAATGATAAGTAAAGTAGGTTTCAGAGCTGTCACACCAGCAGTTCTTGCAGCAAGACTGAAGTAGGTTAGAAACCCCCTCCCTGGCTATTTGCAAAGCATGCATCTGTCTCAATCTTCACTATTTGAATTTCTCCTTGAAATGGTGGGTAGGAAGTCCTCGTGTACTTTTGAATTTGAAGCAAGCCTAACTCCATCTCATCACTGGGCAATATAGATGTGTCACCACATCAAGAGAAAGCTCCTGGAGCTGATGCTCTAAAAACTCTACTGCAAGGACTTAGCTTGGCAGATGTCTCTGACAGATTGTGAAATGACTTTGTGGAATTGAGAAAGATACTGAAATTGAGGTACAACAGAAAGTTGGAACAATGTCAAAGGAAGGCAAAACGTCCCTCTCTAATCACTTGGAGATTTAAAACAGGATAAAAAAGACCGTTGAAATGTCTGAGTAGTGTGATACAGTGATGCCACACAGCTAATGGCTTTCAAGAGAGAGGTTTGAAAGTCAACATTTCAAAGAGTACATATTTCAGAGTGAGACCTAAAAATTTACAAATAGCTGTTTTAAGGAGCTGGAATACAACACATAAATACACACGCTGCAAGGAAAACAGAGTAAGAACTGACTGGACTACACAGCAAAGATAGTAAAAGATAGAAATACAAAAGTCTGGGCAGCTAAATGACACAGAATGTTTTTTTACTCCAAGCACTCTACTACTGCCAGTAGTTTACTAGACTCATACGAAAAGACTGGATGAGTTAAGAACACTGACAACCTGCTCCACAGTACTGTAGAGACACTGCTACACCACACAACTCTGCAGAACAGGTCTTCAAGTGAAATAAAAGGTAATTAAACACTCTTGAAGTCTGTAAGATCATAACAGCATTGCACAGCAAGGAAAAACAAGGGCTCATGTTTGAATCTTGCCTTGAAGAGTCACTTCACTGATACATAGCACAGCCATGGCAATACCTTGTGTTACAAGGCATTGGTGGCTCCAAAACAGACCTGTTCTCTCAGTGGGGTGAAAAATGGAATGAAAAGGCAAAATAAAGTCAAATAACAGGTCCAGTGTCACATGCAGAATTTATAAAGAGAGTTCGGATCTCGATTCCCCACTTGGTGCTTTAACTAGACTCTCTTAACTGTTATACATGCATTACTTTTCCAGCAGCAGAGAAAGAATATTAAGGGCTGCAGAGAGGCAGTGTTACCTGCAACAAATGTGTGTATCAGCCTAACAGCATCAGCAAATAGGCTTATATTCTTTATGACCCCGCTACATGGAGGCATTACTTCCTCTGCACATCATTGACTCTTTATTAGATTTACTGCTCATGCATCATAAAATAAAATGTTTCTAAGACTTGGCTAAATAATACCATCTACATTTATATATTTACAGGATGCAGAATATTACCACATTGAAATATGGAAGCTGAAAAGCTGCTGTCTAGAGATAAAAAAAAATAATAATAAAAAATGAGACCAATAGCCACCTTTCATTGCATACTTTTTGAAAACAGTATTTCCAGTTTAAAAAAGGGAGGACTTTCTACATAAAGAGACTAAACACCACAAATGAACATGTCTGTCATCAGGTCTGACAACGGAGAAAATCACAGGTCTGACTACAGAGAGGCAGAGGGGAGGGGCAGGCTGAGGGTTCTGACAGATCTTTTCTTTTGGAGACAGCTGAGAATGAAAGGAGGGCTGGCTGATGTTTTGCCAGCCAGTAACAGCCTTTTACAGGTTGTCTGTGATGGCCATTTTTCTGCTAATCATTGGATCAAAGGTTAGTTCTAGTCATGAGCTACAGGTCCAGAATCTCCTTCTGACATTTTCTAAATAGCCAGAGTAAGCATTCTTGGATTCGCCTTAATGTTTTCAAATTTCCATTCTTTCTTCTTGTGTTCTCTTTTATGGCAATTGCTGAAATACCTGGAAAATAACTAAGGCTGCACTAGAACTAGAAACAGAGAGGCAAGGAATTGCAGTAGATGGTTTGTTTGACTGTAAATGACTTCTCTTTGCTTGGTGAAGTGTGCACTGCTGTGTGGAAACTAGAGGTGGACTTTCAGAAATTATCCCACTTCTCAAATCATCCCAGGCTGTCCCTTCAAAGCTTCTCTCTACAACACTGAAAGAGAACCTGAGATTGAATCTCTACTCTTTGTATTATCAAACATTATCCTGAATTTTTCCTTTTCCCTTCAAAACATTTCTCTGAATCAATCTGATGTCTTTTTACATACTAAGATGATAAATACTCTGGGAGAGAACTTTTTTTTAATCTGCATTTGTGCAGCAGCAAGTATTGTGTACTCCTGGGCTGTGATGAGGAGTTTCAGGTGCTATGCTAATAGCTAATACAGATAACAACAAATCAAACTAACATGGTAATTACTGTTGGTGTGTAGCAAGCTATTTAGCTATGGAAATTAATGGTACTTACAGGTAGCCAAAAGCTTGCCCACAGACAAGTCATACCATAATTGTGATTTGATATCACTGCTGCTACAATACCCTTAATTGTAAGGGAAGCTGCCAATTTTTTTCTGTACTGAAATATTAGGCAAGAACAATTGAGGTATGGATGGAGGTACAGTTTAGAAGAGCCCAAAGGCACAGAGCAGTGGGTTTCCATGCAGGAATTAAATGCCCCGTTCTAAATTCTGATGACAGTGAATGGAATGAAATTCCATTTTCCTCCCAAGCACCTCCTAGATAGCACTAATATGCCAAGGGGCAAAATGAAGAAATTGGGAAAAACAAGATCAGCTTCTCAATACTCCTGCAGGGAACAATGCACACAACCTAAGGTGTCTGACTGAGAGAATAAGAGACTGGCATATGCAAAGGATTATACTTACATAGGCTCCCACAATGCTGCTCTTGGCAGCAACAAAGATCAGACAGATGAAGATGGCTGATCCTAGCATGCCAACAGCACAGACAAGAGGATCAGCTCGCTGGGTTTTTAACCGACACCATTTGGTTGCCCCAGCCCCTGTGATTACACCCAGGAAACCAGTGAAGCATGTGATTGCTCCGAAGATCAAGCTATTAAACAAAACAAAACAAAAAGTCGGTTATTTTTCTAAATATTTTCCCCCCCAGATGGACATGATCTATGAACAGATTATTAGGATAAACTGACTGATGGAAATCTGGACATTGTTTTTGCAAGTTTCAGATAAAATAAATTAGCTACCTCCCGAGGGTTCGTGCTTTCAGCACCTTTCTAGAAATTACAGGAAACAGCAGATGAAATTCAGCCTTGTACAAAGGCATTGATCAACACACAGATGCATAGGGCTCATACTGCTTCTTTCCTTATAATTCCCTATGAAGTACTTTGTACTGCTAATTATGAACAAACAAAATGGAGCAATAACCTGATCACGTAAGGGAAAGCATGGACAGAGTAGACACTAGGAAGCTTAAGGGAAAAAAATCCTAACAAGAAACCAAATAACAGTGACTTTCAACATATTTCAACTTTCTAACATCTGTCAGTCTACTTCAAAGAAGGCTGATTAGATTATTCCGCCGTTATAATACATACACAAAATGTGTTTATTTAAATTTAAGAGCAGTAGCTGTCAAGGATTCGCTGTATTGTACGTGTATGACTCAGATAACAGAGTCTTTGGCAATTACATTGAAGTAGCTCCAGGGTAGCTCAAAATATAGGTGTCGTCAAGGAGTGGAAAACTTGACTTTGTAAACAGCAGATGGGCAGTCTGACTGGAGCTGTATTTTCTGCTTGCTGCATTTTTCAGAATACAGTAAGGCTGCCTGCTGGGTGCACTACTCAATGCTACTTCAAACCATTAAGCAGTTTACTTGTGATGAGATTGTGTCAGCTAGAGCAAGGTTTTCCCAACGTTATTTTTCCCTCCCAATCTTAAAAGAGCTGGCAAAAGGCAATTTTTCATATCTTTTATTCACTAGGGTAAAAACTTTTTTAGGGTTTTACGTTTTGTGCTACCATGGTAAGGCACAAAACAATGAATTACTTTTCACAGCTTATGCACTGTAAGCTATGTTATATAACTGGGAAAAAACACCACTGGGTAACATCAAGCAATCCAGACCAAAGCGTCCCAGATCTTTGCATGACACTTCAGCAAAACTCAGCGTACTCAGTAGTTTACAGAGCAATGAAACACAGTGAGGTCCTCCCTCCGACTGAAATAAAAACCTTTAGGGTCAGTTCTTGCAGCCTTTAGGGGAACTAGCCCAAGTCTTGAATTATAGCCACCACTCTGGCTACCCCAACCTGCCAACTGATTCTGCTGCTATTCCAGAAAACAGTGTGGGTCTTAAGAGACCTCATCCTCTCAGTCCTCCATCCCTCTCCTAAGCCAAAAACAGCTGTCTTTTCTACTTCTGTACTATAGTCTGGGAACTAAGACTGAGCTGAGGTCATCACTTCTCCTTTGGTTCGACTTCATGACTTCATGCAATGAAGAAAAGGAGAGAAATAAAACTCGGTTTACAAACCCAGCATTTCCTATCATTGTTGCAAGGATCTACAGGAAATTACAGACATTCTAGTAACTTGACTCCATGAGAATTGCCTATTTCCTCTGGTAAACAAGCCCCCACTCTCTCTCCTTCCTTTTTAAAGCAGTGTGCATGAATCTCACCTATCCTTGGTGCCACAGGGCTGTGAGATGCAAGTCTCTGCTGTCTTCTGCACAACTTGTGCTCTGTGAAGGTAGAGAGGGATCCACATGCCCAGTGCCCCAGTGGCAAAGGAAACAGCTGAGGTGGCCAATGATGAGAAGACATAGCTGCGGCTGTGGAGACATGAGGCAAAACCAAGAGAAGGTTTAGAAGGAAAACTGAAAGAGCAAGGGCACCAGGAAAGTGTGCCACTGTGACAAGACACAGAGTTTCCCCATTATTACCCACCTCTGCCAAGGGACAGAGTTAGCACGAGGTATGAAGGAATGGTGAATAAGAGGCAGGGAATTCATACATCATGTTCTATTGATAATAATGTGCTTAACTCTTCAGGGGTGCTTCAAAGGGACCACTTTTCAGGGGACCCTTTCAGGAGAAGATCAGTAAATCACTAAGACATGATGTGTGAAATACAGAGCTATCACCATAACATCACTGTGGACTTGAACTATAAGTTCCATCACTCCCTCCCCATTCATGTTATTTAAGATTACTACTTGGATAAATCACCAAAATAAGTAATATAGAAATATTGATAAATTAATTATCACTTTCCATACTCCTTTTATACTGTCTGGCAATACCAGGAAGATATCATAGCCAGCAGTTCTAAGAAAAATGAAAGACACCACAAGTTTCCCATCAGAATTCCAATGTAACTCTGAATTCATGCATGCAAGTATTTGCACATTACCAGCAAGCATGCTGAAAGTAAGGGCAGCTACTTAAGTGCTCATAAGTGTGTTATCTTTTATGCAAATGTACAAGCACCCAACCACATTGTGTGCACATGTATTCACTCACATCTGGTTATGTAAACATATATATTTAAACTTGCCATTTAGTACAAGCTTTTGTGTATTTTCTCCCCTTAAGCTGTTTTGGCATTGAACTTTCTTTCACATGGCAGAGTAGCTCTTTCAAAGAATAAAAAGAAACATTTGAACAACAGTGGCACTACAATTGCTACAGGAACACAGCAATTTCTATACTTCAAAAGCCTTAATCAGACTGAAAGATGAGCCAAACAAAGCAGACTCTAAGATGTGAATTTTAGAAATGTTACAGCAAAAGCTGGAATCCACCTTTATCAGCACAGTCAACATCTAGTGAACAGATCAAATTTTCTGCAATTTCTTGCATGTTGGCATTTTTCAGGCTCACAGTGTTAAGAAGTACAGGCCACGTGATGTTTAGATTAAGCAGTAGAGGCAAAGCATGCTTTAGCAGAGTGCCCTTACTTTCTAATCAGTGCCTTCATGTCTCTTAGCCATGAGGTCCGAGCCTTCAGCTGTCCCCCAAGTTGTTCAACATTTCCTCTTTTAGCAGCAGGTACAAATATCAAGATGAGTGTGCCTGTTATCATTCCTAAGAGTGGAGATACCTGCAGGAAAGAAACAGGGAATTAGCACAGGAAGCCAGCAGTGTTTGCTTTGACTAGTCAGTAAGAAACAGATTACATTAGTTTCATTTCAGCACCCCAGTTCTTTACAGCCAGTCAGAATCTGTGAGCACACTGAGGCATCTGTTCCTTTCCTTTCTCCCTGTCATTCCCTGGACTCTCTTATCCCACTCTGCAAGCATGAAGCTTTGAGAATACCCTGATTAAGGTCGTCCATTTATCCGTGTTATTAATGTACCGACATTCTGAATTATGTTGAACTCTTTGGAAACCTGATAGACTACGAGACCAACTAATTTCTGGGAGAACGTAGAAGCCTTTTCAAGTCAATAAGGCCAAGTGAAAGATTTCTGGTTGTGGGAAGCGTGTTGCCTGTGAAAATCCTTGCTTGACATGCATTCCTGCCATGTTCCTCTGCCCTGCAATGGTTTCACATTATCAGGCAACTTTCAGTGACTACCTCAGTGAGCAGCAGACTAAGAATCATTGAAAAGTCAAGCCTGAGGTTAGGAAAATGACACATTCAAGGGTTAGGTTTCCTAGTTTCCAATCCTTTCTCTCAATCACTAAACAAAAATGCAAACACTTCACATGTTTTACAATGAATGTGATTCTTGTTTTGAAATTGACAATTTGTTGGAAAAACAGAAACATGGAATTTTCACTGAGCTATCATCTCCTCCATACATGTCCCTTTCAAAATAAAATTCCTGTTCCAAAAAATATGCTTCCAATAATGACCTGAGAATGATCTTTACATATAGGATGATATTATATATCTAAAGAAGACAAAACCAGGGAAGCTCTTCCAGGGAAGCTAACAGAAAACAAAAATCATCCTGATGGAAAGTCAGGATTTTTATCTGAAGGCTCACTCCTCTGACAAGACAATATCCATCAGTACTCAGTAATGCTCCAGTAAAACAGTGACATTACTGCTGGATCCAGAGACAAAGCTGTCACTTGCCTTAGTGTCCTTCTGTCTTCTCCAGTTCGCTGATACACAGATTATTCCTTATCTCCCTCAGACTTGGAGGCCACAGGACATTACAGAGGAAAGCACTGCTTTGAGGAATCTACCACATCGTGCAAGAGTACAATGATTGCCAAAGGGACAGAGATTGTTTTATGCTGATGTCAGGAAGCTTACTTGTGTTGTTTGACTAAAAGAACTATGCAATCCTATCCCAAGCAACCATCATGGATGTGTGCAGCTTGTCTTATAGGTTCCCATGATTTTGCACACTCAGGAATTGTGCATCCGTGTGCCATTTATAGTGGAAATCACAACCCCATAAGGGCACGGCCTTGCAGACAGCCTGGATTTCTCAGGATAACTATGGAAATTTCAACTGAAGAGAAAGACACTACTGATGACTTCTTGGCATACACGAAACATTTCAGTTTTACTGACAGATACACAGTGGTCAACAGTGCAATTTCATTAACACCCACTGACCAGAATGAGGGATTTTGGAGATTCTCTTTCCTTGTGCTGACCCTTTACACAAAAGTTTATTTTAACTTTCAATCATTTCTGCTATGGAATGAGGCAGGCACTCTCTTGGTACAAAACTTTAGGCTATCAAACCTAATTTTTTTTCAGCTCAGGTTCACAGTTGGAAACTACTCCCCACTCTCCTAGGTGCAGATGAACTATTCACAGTGGCTTTCCTGGCTTTGCTTACCCTTGCTTGGGAGGCAATGGAACGTGTCACAGAAAGTAACATTTGCTTGAGATGGGAATTCTGTATTTCATCACCTGCTGTTATAAATGCTATCAGCCTGAGGTTCATGAGATTCATCATCTACATGAAGTGCCAAAGTCAGAGAATGCAACTCACTGGGGCACGTGCCAGCCAAACTGACAAAGGTCAGAGAACAGTTTTGCTGGGCCACTTCCTGTCAGCTCTTTCAAGACATCTTTGTGTGCAGGATCTGTTTGTGAGTATGTGATAGGAGTGTATTATCTTTTCAACACATTTATCAAGGTCCCAAGAGGTTAAAATAGAAGGAAGCTGACTGTCTCGGGGCAGAAAAACAGGCGGAAACTGGAACAAAGTGTTTTTTCCTCAAAGCAGGAAGCCATTCTCAGAGTTTCTTGACAGCAGTGGACAGAAAGACTGTGGAGTTGATTTAAGGCCAATGCCTCATCTCCCCATCTTCATCAAGAAATCATGGTTGATTAATACTAGAGTGATTGGAAAATTCTTGCTCCCAGGTGGGGAGAAAAACAAGTACAATGAGCCAAAAACAATTCCTTTCTCACTTGCTTAGAAAATACCTCTACTATGCACTTAATAACCACAGATATAATCTCCCCTCCTTTAGCATAAATAATAGAAGGTTGAGGACATGTGTGATAGAACTAACCCTGATTAATTGATACAACTGTTATTAAGATATTATCAAAATTGATATGTAAGACTTAATAAATCTCTCTGTAAACTGGGACAAAGGTTCCCCAAGGCCAGGCTAGTGCTTATTGAATGTTGATTCAGCGTGCTGGCAATCTATAATTTTACTGAGGAAGAAGAATTAAAGTTGTGGTTTTAAAAGCAAAAATAAAGGTTGTTGCATTTCTGGGAACATCTTGAATTTCAAGCTATTTTGATCAATGAAGAGCTAACGGATTTTGAAAAAACAAAATCCCAACTAGTATTTTTTCTTGTGGCTGCTCCAGATCATGAGTTTAACAAGGGATACCTACACAGGAATGTCATGCCAAGAGACTGGCTTACCCGCAACGCCCAGTGCCAGTCTCCAGCAACCTGCTTCACACTTGATCCAGTGATGTATCCCAAGCCACTGCAAGTAAAATACAGAAAAGAGTTGGTCAGAGTTTTAAAAGAGTACCACAGTCATGGTTGTTCTTAAAAAAAGATAAAAACAGTCACAATCAATTGTGTTTGCTTGTCTCTCTTCTGCTGCAGGAAGGGACAGAGGGAATATAACTCTTCTCAGCACCTCAGTCTAAAAAAGCTGAAATCTCATGGAAATTCAGGCACTGATCTCAAGTTCATAACTGACCTTTCAATCCCCTCAAAAAGGCTCAAAAAGAATTTATTTCATAATTCAATTTGTACATCATTCCTTTCTGTGCACTACTATGAATACTTATAATTTTACATTCAGGCTTTCAGTTAAGAAGTGCCCTTGAAGGACACATCATATCCTAACACTAAATTTTTTTCTTGTCATTTAATAGTACTTGGTGCAAAGTACCCATGAAGTAAGCATTTTTTATACACTTAGAAGAAAAACTAAGAGGAATATGCAAGACAGTCAGATGGGAGAAAATCAGATCAGTCTGAAGATAAAGGAGCAAGAGAACCTTTAGCTCCATGCTAAGAATGATGCTGTGGTAACAGAAGGTGGCTCACAAGGGACTGGGTAGAGGTGAATGAAACCAAGTTTCTCTAAAAGTCAATGGAACACAAATGGATATCATTCCTTCAAAACTGCCGCATCTGTTGCTGTGACTGCCTTGGCTAAAAGTTTCTAGGGCTACTGAAAGGCAGATGTCAGCAATCACAGGCCTTTACTGAACAGTCTGCGAAGTTTTGGAAGTTGCCATCTATAATGTGTCCAAAACTGCTGTTTACAGAAATCAATACATTTACTAAAATCAAACCATGGATCCAAGCCTCCATTCGATATTTGGAGCTTAAGAGATGAATATTTGTCATTTCTTGCTAGCCAGAGCTCACTGAATTCTCAATGTAAATATTTGGCATCCCTGGTATTTCCCTGCTTGGGAAAATATTCTTTTCATCAGTTTATGTCTTGGCTATCTCTTTTTCCTCAAGAACAAAAGGATGTTTGTGAGTTTTATCGCAAGACTAATTGCTCTGACTTGTAAATGCACCACCCTAAATATATTTTTCCCTGAACTGATGGGATTAAACCGTTGCCCAGGTTTTCCCTACTGGAAATGAACACGTGATGCCACTTCTGCACAGGAAGCTGTTCACCTCTGGGAATCGAGTTGCAAACTGTGTGAAACCACTCTGCCTCCAAACCTCCCAATAGCAGGCCAGCCAGTATTTAAAAAATAAATAAAAATCACAGAATCCCTCCTGTCCCAACAATCAGATACTGCATTGGGCGGATAAGGGAAGTCAATTGAAAGAAAGTGCCAAGAAATAATTACTCCAAATCTGAGCTTGTCTGTGGCTCCATCAGGCATCTATGGTCTTGGCTGTGCTCCTCTGCTCTGCGCAGAAGTGTGAACAATCACTACATTTTCTCTTTTCAGCCTTGTCCATACTAGATTTAAGAATTTCTCTTAATTGCTGTGTCACTGGCAACAGCACTAAAATTGACTGGCCACTGCTCTTACAACTAGCAAGGCTGGCTTAGTCACACTTTACAAACTCAGACTGGCAAAACTCAGGGCTGTGCAGAATTTGAGCTTAAACTAAAATAGCTTGTGTTAATGAAGCACACTCCTCTTGAAATCACAGATATTTAGATCTTCACACAGAAGCAGGTATCCATTTGCTCACTTTTGAAAACACAGTCCTGTGTCTTACGAGCTCTTGATTTCACAGCAACCTGAAAGACACTGACTAACAGAGGCCTTGAACTCAGATGAACTGAAGCAATAATTCAGAACAAATATGATTTTATTCAAATTGATAGGAAAGTCAGCTAAAATATTTTCACCTAATTGCTGTAAAAAACAGTACTTCCCACTTATTTCACACATGAATAAGTAACAAGGATAGAAAAGGAATCAAATGCAACGAAGTAGTCATGGCTGACAATATTTTCCTGTCTAAAGCATTCCAACCAAAGACAGAATTACCATCATCTCTGGCAATAGAAGACTTG
The DNA here is from genome assembly GCF_905368555.1 of Meleagris gallopavo. Classification (NCBI taxonomy): domain Eukaryota; kingdom Metazoa; phylum Chordata; class Aves; order Galliformes; family Phasianidae; genus Meleagris; species Meleagris gallopavo. The sequence continues at coordinate 2,954,027 of NC_139424.1, forward strand.
TGTGAGCTAACTTTAAATCAAAAACAGATGAAAAAAAGCCTTGTGTCACTTACCTGCCAAGAGGAATTGCAAAGTAGAAAACAGACAGCATAAGGGTCCTGGTGTTTTTGTTGAAAAGGTCTCCTATGATGGTTGGAGCTATGGTTGAGTAACTTGCTTCACCAATGCCGACCAAACCCCGTGAGAGCACAAGAAGCCAGAAATACTGAAAAAAGAAAATAGAACACCTTAGAATGTCTCTCCTTATATTTTTGAATTCAGGACAGAGAGCAGTGAAAGTTGCCCAGTTATGGAGATAGAAGTCCATGCACCTGGAAAGTGACACACTTGTACACATTGTTTAAAACCTCAGATTCTTTTCATTTGTGTCTTATTGAGGAGGAAAGGGATTATATTTTATATTTTTTGTGAACATTTATAGGCGTGAAATAAAAGCAGCAATAATACATAGTGGTCCCATCACACTCAATATTCTAAGACATTCTAAGACAGGAAGACTCTCAGTTCGTTCTCAGGATGTTAAGTCTAAGTGCCACCTCTGCCTGCACAGAGCAAGACGTGGGGAGGCAGCTGAACGTAACAAATCCTGCTCCTGGGCTCTGGGACAGGCAATACCTGCAAGCACACCCACAGCCTCCAACATGCCAGGGCACAAGATCCGGAGAGATTCTGGAGGCTCTTCAAAGCTGTGAAGGAGTTGAACCTGCAATACCCCAAACTCTTGATTTTTTCCTCGATTAGAAGCTTTGGAAGGAGGGAGGATTTGCTGCTAAGCACCACTCTCTGTTTTCCTTGTGAAAAGCATAAATCCTCACCTTGCAGCAGGAAGACAGACTAAGCCAGCTCTGAACATTTCTGAGAAACCTCAGGTTACAATCCAAGCTGAGCTGCACACAGTTATGAAGAGATAAGACAGGAGCTTTCCCTGGACCACCTGAGCACTGGAACATCAGCGTGCTCAGCATTTATTGCCAGCAGGTGAAAGATTCAGTGTCACAGAAGGCAGCTGAGCGGGCTCCAAAACCATTAAGCTGCCCAAAGAATTATTTGCTCTTCCAGATAAATGATAACCCATCAGAACAAGGGGAGGGACTTCGTGTTCAGTACAACACGGTCTTTTTTAAATGGACAAAAGGGAACTGCTCATCTAATAGAATTTTCTTTGTGGCCTGTCACCCGCTTCAGCCAACAGTTCTATAAAGTGCAGGGATCTGATTTTCAAGCCATCCTCTTCTGAGACACTTGCAATTTTCTGTGTGCTGCTGTTTGGAGGCATGGGGCACAGTATTTTGATGCCCAAATACATGAAACATGATGCCCTGATACATGAGCACTATCAAAGTTCTTAGAGATATAAGCAGCTTAGGCTACAATCAGCTAATTGCAGGTGCAGAAATTACACGACACTCCATCACAGAAAACGATGTGCAGGGAACCCATTTCTACACGTGCAGTCACTAAAAATCCTCAACTAATTGGTATTATTCTATAGATCATTTGCAAAGAACAGTGGGGATTATGAGATGTCCTTAAACATGAAAGTACTTTAAGAACAATGAGCAATTACAGTTGAATTGCAGGAAAATGACTGATTTTGTGCCTTGTGGGCAAAAACTGAGCCAGAACACAGGGCTTTCATTCACAAATATGCAAAATGTTACCCAAACATCAAGATGCACGCCTCAGTCACAAAGCACACCAACATTTACTACTGACATATTTTCATTGCTGTCTGCACAGTAATCCCCTGGTTGAAAAATGTCTCTTAGTGACCCCTAGAGCCACATCAAACAAATGATTCGGTGTGCTCCTCGCTTCCTCTTCTTCTGACGCAGATTTTGCACCGATACCCATTTTCTGAGTGTGTGCAAGTTCCTTGTTTGCTGGCAGGGCGTTTGCAGTGCTGCTGCAATTCACATTCCTCCCATAGGCAGCACGGATGTAACAGATACACGTGGGTGTATGCAGAAAAGGCAAGACTGTGACTCAAGCTTTTTAATTTGTGCCAGTTGCCCAACGCTAAACCACTGCACATTGCTGCAGAAATACGCTGACAACGATATGTGCACAGGTACCTGGTGTGTTTGGAATGAGCAGCAGTATTTGTAACAGGCTGAATGACTTTAGTCATGCAGAATTAGAAAGCAGGGGGATCTGGCGGCTGTTTTTGGTTTCCTAAGAGATTCAAACCTGGATCACAAGTGTGTGACAGGCAAAGCTGTCATCTGTCAGACCCGGAATGGGTACACAGACAGCACCAGTTACACCTGTAGAATGGCAAATTTAAAACACTGGATGTTCCTCCAATCTGAAATGCCTACATAAAAATGCCCCAGGTTTGGGCTCACCAGCCAGGATCACTCCCAGGGAATGCACTGGACAGAGATCTCCCCCAAATAATGCTGTTAAAAGCTTCTTTTCAAATCTTCTTAAAGCCAGAACATTGTGGGAAGATTTCCTACGGTGGCAAAGAGGCACTTGGTTCCATCAGCAGCACCAAATCAGAGTTCTGAATCAATGGAATCATCTGCAAAAAGGGATGTATTTGCTCCTCTCCCCTCATTCCTCCTCCATTCACCCTCTCTGCTTATTCCATGCTTATGTGCTCCAAATATCTTAACTATTCTCTGAAGAGCAGATATCCAAATTAAAGTCATGAGATTCTGACTTGAGACTGCAACGAAAGCAATCTTATAAAAGTAAAATCTACATAAAGACATGGATGCTATCTCCATTCTGAGTTTATGTATCTATGGATATAAAAATGGATAGTGCAGCTGTTCACACGTAATGATGAGGCACAAAGTTAAAAATCTAAAATGATATTAAGGAATTATAAATTATCAGTTCTGTGTTGCGCCTTGTTTTAGAGTGCTGTAAGACTCCAGAGCCAATGCTTCTTCTTATCTCACTGGGAGATCTCTGGATTTTTGCCTAGCACACATTTGCTTGGTACTTAGAGAACAGAGTTATGCAGTAATTCATTTCAGTAAGCCTGAGCCCTCAGTATTCCATCTCCAATAAATCAGACAAACTTAAGTTTTGTCATCTCTGAACAAGGACTGGGTATCTCCTGCAGACAGAAAGTGCTCCTTTCAAAGAGATTCCTAATCTTTCCATTTTTCACATAGGAAAAGAAAATACAAACAAAAAAACAACTCCTAAATTCTTACACTGCTACTCATTTGAGCCACTGCCATACCACAAACCACTCAGAAACTGATCCCCAAACCAGCATGTATGCAATATAAACAATTGCTATTTTGTGTGTGTGTATTTATAGACCCATACACCCAAAACACATGTTTCTCTCTCTTTTTGTATGTGAATATTACAACTGCCACAAACAAATGGGGACGTCAGGTATTACTCACACAGGAAGCTCTGTTCTCCATAGCTGGAGCAGAACACTTCTACCATTTCCTCTGCATTACAATCTCCCCCACATGCTTTACCCTCTTTGCTTACCCGGGGACTCTCAGCAATTTAGTGAGACAAAAAGGGCTGACACCAGCCAAATTCTTCTCCACATTGTCTGCCCTCAAGAGCAGCACAGGCAGCTGAGACAGGGCACTGCTGGCTGAATTTCACTGCTCCCAAGCAGAAATTGGTATATACTGAAGAACCTCACTCCTTTCTGCATTACTTTGGAGCTCTTCTGTAATTCGTTCATCTGAGCAAACACTTCTCACTCAGGCATGAAAATTGAAAAAGCCTTAGCTTTCAGCACCTGTGCTTATTCCATTTCCATAGCTTAAGATCAGCAGCCTTGAGACTTCTGTGCCTTTTTCTCTAGGTCAACGCTAGTAAATAAAGGTTTTGAAACATAATTATTACATCAAACAATTTATTTATGCTTTTACTTTGGATAACACATCAGAATTGCATGCTCCAAAGAGGAAGACAAGCACAGCCCTGCTGCATGCGGGCTCCCAGGTCGGTTGTCTTAGGGACACCTGGTCCATGCCATGCTATGAGTTCTAAGGGCAATTTTGGTTGCAAAGGTGCTCTGAGACTCTTATCAACCTGTGTGTGCCACGAGCGGGCTGCTGAGACATGAGTCAGGTAGGTCTAAGGCTGGAAAATTTACTTTGAAAAGCATGGCTTGGTTTATATTCACATTTTCATATTGACTTGACTCTGAATCCCAAGCCCACGTCAATGTTTGATGGCTTAAGACACGTGACTATCTTTCATATTTAGACAGAGTTACTAATTATACATTCATACCGATTGCACAGACCACTGAGTGAGTAATGTATGTCTTAATAGTCTAAATGCAGCTTTAACTTTTTTTTTTTTTAATTAGTTAACAAAAGGAATTAAGCCACACTTCTCTAGAAGATTAGCCACGAGTGATAAACCGATAATCTGCCAAATATGTGTACGACTCTGAGCCACCAGATTTGCCATCTAAAGAATCACATGATCCTTAAGCTTAGCTCACTATGTATTAGTATTTGCTTGTGAAGTAGCTTGTAAGGACCTCATCAAACTAGCTGAGTACGTGCTTCATTCAGATTAGGGACACAAGGAGCAGTAAGATCACACAGATAGAGCCAACCTGGTGCAAGTTACTGGTATGAATGCACAGCACCAGTGCAAGCCATGTTTGGAACTGATGCTGCTGGTCTAAATGAAGGCTCCGCTTTGCAGCTACAGCATCTGCATCTGCAATCTTCTCCTACACAAGGATACTGAGCTGACCTCCTACAGATTCTGCATTTGACTTCTCTAATGACTTTGGAACACGAAATTCCATACTTGAACTGCTTAGGCTTGCAATACTTCTTTTTTTTTTTTTAATATTATATAAATATAATGCAAAAAGCAAGGGTATAGATCAGGCTTTGCATCCGTGCAAAGAAGACGCATAAGGAAAGCCTTCCATGCTGCTATGGAGTTAGGATTGTTACATAAAGCCTAGGTTAGTAGTGTGGAAAGGCAATAAACTAAGGAGAAAGCATCTGGATTGATTTTATTTCTGTGAGTTTGAAGAACAAACTCAGCTGAACTGTAATGCAGTCACACTCTTGTATTTCTGTGGCTGGCAGGGTGTTGCACTGACAAACCCAGGGTACCACAGCAGTCCCCAGTGACCAGTCAAATCAACTGCAGACAGATAAATCTGATACACTGCAGGGGGCAGCTGACCAAGGAAAGCCCACAGAGCTCAAATGCTTCTTCAGGGGCTGGACAGCAGTGACCTTTTTGGCAGACAGCTGCAGTGATGTGCCAGCATTTGCCCTTCCCAAGCAAAGCCCTTATTTTCCAGCCAGGCAAACAGCACTTCCTCCTGCATTTCATTGAGAGTGGTGAGGTGCTGGAACAGCTGCCCAGAGAGGCTGTGGATGCCCCGTCCATCCCTGGAGGTGTTCAAGGCCAGGTTGGATGGGGCCTGAGCAGCCTGGTCTGGTATGAAATGGGGAGGTTGGTGGCCCTGCATGTGGCAGGGGGTTGGAGATTCATGATCCTTGAGGTCCCTTCCAACTCTGGCCGTTCTGTGGTTCTGCATATCAGAATTTTGCAGGGTGTAAGAGGTTAAAGAGGACACACCACACCCTTACCACAGGTATGCAAAGACATAATTCACAATGCAAAAAAAAATCCTACAGGAATACATTTCTCAGTATCGGTGTTGTGACTAAGAGCAGTGGATCCTGTAAACTCTCTATTTACTCCAGCTCATTACCTGAGAGTTACCAGAAGAGCTGAGCAATTGAATGAAATTACAAATGCAGGTGACATATTTGCTTAAACACCAAACACTCCATTTCTCTTAGCCTTTACAGCAATGACAGTCACCTTTAAGAATCTGAAAGTCTCCAGTCGAACAGGAACATTGATGTGTCATGGAAGACAAGACCATGTTAAATGATGATGATGTTTTGAATTCCATTCTGTGCTTCAGGGATGACAAAGATTACAGCACAAGAGATAAGCCTAAAATCATCTCCTACTCTGTGTGCCCCTAATATTTCATAAATTCTGAGTACGTGCAAGAAAAGCACCTGGCTTCCCATGGTGGAAACTTGCCTGCGTCCAAGCACTGGGTAGGAATGGCGTGTCACATCTGGAGACAGACAGCAAAGTCACATAGCCTATCTTCTCATGTGTGAATGGTCCCTACTCTCTGTTAATTAAAAGAGAATTATGAAAAGCTAGAGATGGGCTGCAGATTCAGTATTTGTGGGTTTTTTTGTTGATTTTTTTTTGTACCAGTGCTGAAGAGCATGTTTTTTTCTGTTAAGTCCAGCCCAGATTTTTAAGTAACTGATTATTCATGTGAAATGTTGGCCCTCTGGTGTCTTATTGCTCAGGAACAAGAGAAGATAAGTATCCACCATTATTTACACGTAATCCTAATTAGTCCCTCATGAGGACAGTCAGTAGAAAAAACAAAACACCATAAGGTATTGCCCCAGAAAACCATGGGGCAAAAATGTTCACTGAGATGTTTCACTGGTGTTTCCAACGTATTTCCCTCCAGTAGGTTGGGTAAGCATTGTTTTCAGGATTTTACACATCCATTCTACACAACCAAAAGGTTATGTGGCACAGATATGGCGTAGCCCAGAATGCATGCCTGGCTGAAGCCTGGTTGGTGACAGGTTGGTCAGCTTTGATGCAGTGGTGTGAGCTATTAGCACTCCAGCTTTTTTTTCCTTAGGAGTTCATGATTACCTGCCTGGAAAACAAAACTATAAACTACTCTTCTCACCTCCATCATGACTTCTTCCCTTATCACACATGAGTCATGCTGGCAAGGAAGCTTGCAGGATATACACCACAGTTGCTGGTTGTTTGGCCTTTTGGCCATTGCAGAAAAGTTATTGAGCTTAGCGTCCCCTTTCTTTCCTTCATAGCACGTGTCATCACTTACATATAGTTACTTTTCTCTTCCCATCCCTTCCTAATCACAACTGCCTTTCAAGTCACTCCTGCACATAACATTTCTATAACTTGTACTGGAATTAGGTTCTGCAGTTTCCTCCTCTCAAACTGAACTCTTGAGACCAAGTCCATCTTTCATCATCATTTCCACACTACTCTCCTCTGCACATGTCACAGAATCAGAGGTTAGCTGAAGCTGGAAGGGACTTCTGGAGATCGTCCTCTGCTTGACAGTGGTCAACTGCAAGGCAAAGTTCAGGACCTTCTTCAGTATAGTTTTGACTGTCTCGAAGGATGGATAAGATATAGCCTCTCTGGGCAATCTGTTACTGTACTTCACCATCTTCAATGTAAAAATGTCTCTTCTTACGTTTAAATGGACTTTTCTGTATTTTGTGCCCACTGCCTCATCTTTTCACTGAGCATCACAGAGAAGGGTCTGCTCTACTCTCACTGCCTCCTGTAAGATATTGATACACACTGATAAGACCACCTCAGAACCTTTTCTTCTCTGTATCTGAGGCTATGTGATATCTTGAAAAGGTTTACAAGAACATTTAGCTTTACGCTGTCTCCAACTGCAGGGCAAGATAGGTCTGGGAGGCCATGCAGCCTCATCCTCATTTATGCACGAATGCTGGTGTTTTACGTCCTATTCAGCATTTCTCGCTGCAGCTCTGAGTTGGATTGAGTCTTTGATAAAATGCTCTGAAAGTAAAGCAACACAGCAGGCAGAGCCTCCCCAGGGAGCTATGCATTCCTCAGTACTGTTTGATAACACAGAAAAAAAACAGCAAGAATTTGCAAAGCTGCTTTCCAAAGGATGAAGGTTCATCAAAGCTTTGTAAAATAGCTTTTAGATACAGTAATAAAGGTCCTCAAGGTTTTTCTAAACACACTTGATTTCAAGAGTATACACTATCTCAGGTTCAAGTCAAAATTGTTCTTGAGGCTTTTCTATTTTCTCCTTGAATAGCATCTACTTCAGCCAAGCTTGCTGCAATAAGGACCTTCCAGTACTTGAAAGTCTGACACTGAAAGCCCTGGTACCTCTGCATACTTCAAAGTTTGACCAAGCAGTTTAACACTGGTGTAAAGGATGATATTCATTATACAGCACATTGGACAGGGAACAGTAATAACAGAGCACAGCTCCTGAGGAAGGAGCATTTTAGCAAACGTAAGCTGTCCGCATCCATAGGGATTAGCTTCCAAAGCAGATCTGATTCTTTCAAAGCATGAAGTGTCAAACACTTCAAAACTTCAGCTCATTTTAGATACACCCAGCAGTCCATCAACCCTCAGCTCTGTTCACCTTACCTTTGAACAACTTCCTATCATGAAAATTCAGCTGGTGCTCAGGGTCCACAAGGAGGACAACGGACACTCCAGCAAGGAGAAAGAGAGCTAAATACATATTTAAATATAGAACTGCAAGGGGAATGAAGCAAAGTCCACTCACCTTTCTTTGTTGTTGTTGTTGTTTTAACTGTCTTTGGTATTTGTTAATGGCTTCAGTCCTCCCAGGCGGCCTGTTCAGGCACGCTTAATTAAATGTGGAGAGTTTTATTTGGAAATGTACTTGAGATGCTGGCTGATTAAAGTGTCCTTATTTTATGAGATTTATATTATTATTTAGTATGTAAAAATAACCAATAAAGACTGTAAGATATTCCATTTTCCCTTCTCACACCCTGCAATCAGGAACTGAAGTGTTTAACAACTGGATACCTACAGGTAGGCTCTAAAGTGAAGCACCTAATTAAGCACCCTGGAGAAAAACAAAAACATAACCACCCTGGAAGTAGCAAGACTCCCACAGTGCTTCCCAGAGCCAGCAGGGAGCTGCCACGTGTTCCATGGATATAGAAATCAGGGCCAAGATTTTCTTTGTTAATTACAAAGTTTGTGCATGAAATTTCCCTTCCTGCATTAAACTTGCAGTCTCTGAAATCCAACTTTCCACTACTGCCCTCCCTTCAGACTTATGGCAGTCTTGAAAGACTTTTCTGTAACTTTCCAGGTAGGAAAAAAATAAAAAGAGTAAGCTTGAATCCCATTCTCTATCCAATTAAGTAATGTAATTACAAGATACTGGGTGATGAAGTATCGCTGCCAGGTTCTGACAACAGCCTCAGTAAGCCGGATTTCAGCTTACTAATTGGAAGCCTTTTCATCTGATTGACCTGCCTCTAATGCAAAAACATTACATGACACTCAAATGTTGGGATTTGTGTTCTTCTCAATTAAGTTTCTTGGTCATTAATACTGCATTAAAGACAGAAGCCTGGAATGTGTTTGGAAGGAATGTAACAGATCAGCTTGCTTATGCACTAGAACGCCAGCCAGTGCTGCATGCACAGATTCCTATAAAGCAGACCTCAAAGAAAAGGGTTGATGTTTTCAAAGAAATCACAGGCATCATAAAGAGCCCCGTGTTGCCTGTGCTAGCTTGAACACTGAATTAGAGCACTTCTTTTCATCCTTGTGGATCTGCTGTCAGACACAAAAAGAGGAGCCTGTAACATTTCAGATGGCTGAATAGTGGTCATTGATCCATCTTACAAAACCACTGCACGCAGACTGGCCAGGATACATCTTCCAAAACTCCTCCCCTGAGAAACTTCAGCAGTCCTGGGTCAGAAGCAAACTGCTACTGTTCATCCCAGAACTGTGGTGTGAGGCACACTAAAGAGGCACTTGCAGCAAATATCTCTGGCATTAGCCTTTATCACCATGCACCTTGGCTTTGCAACAGTGGAAAAGATGCAAGGCTCTCGAGACACAAATTTTCCAATATCAGCAGCTGGAATATTATCCGGAATACACAAAACTAAAGATATTCACAAGCAGCAGGAGCTGCCACAGGATGAGTGACAAGCAAAGACTGAATCCAGGCAACAAACACCCGAATTTTCAGAACAGTAAGTTATGGGCATTGGCAAATAACTAACAACATCTTTGGCCTCAGTGACACCTCCAGAAACTTTGGAGCTCTAACCACATTAGCCTGGTGGACTGTTTGAGCTCAAAGATACATTGCTTCTGGTTTGGATCAGTTTTTAAGTAGAAATTTAGTCAAATCCAACAGATAGGTCTGATTCTTGGAGAGCAGAACACCACGTTCCTCTCCTTGAGACAACTCCAGAAACTACAATTTTTCAGCGCTCTTTGAAAAAAGCATCAGTGAACTGACTGAGCCACCACACATGGATATTGTGTTTAACTGTATGTATTTTCAAGAGTAGAATGATTTTTGATAAGTCAATAAAGGATATATTGCGATGGAATAACTCAAGGTTTAAATCAAATTACCTCAAATGAAGTTGCAGCCCCAGCACTTTTACCTGTACTGTTTGTGGCACTGACTCATAGCATATTTTACTTTGCACACGATGAAAGTTTAATATTCCAGTAAGGCAAACCTCGTAGGCAACTTTGCTGGAAAACCACTGGAATCATTTCAAACTCTGTAGAGAATTTTAGTTCTTGCTTTCTTTTTTCACACCTCCCTGCCTTGCTGACTCAATCAAGATCCAGAAAACAGCACAAAACACTGTGAGAACGGCTGACCTTCCAATATGTTTGGACTACATCTGAGATCTCATTTTTAGCATCAGATTTCCAGAGAAAAGAATTTCTCCCATCTACTTTTCTTCTTATTCACGATCTTTGAAAGGTTGTTGCATTGCTTCTTGAAGCATCATCTATTGGCAAGGTTTTGTCATGTTGTAGCTTCATTTCATTCCCTAAAGCAAGCCTATTTGACAAAATGACAATCCCATTTAACTATATTAAATGCATCTATATGTTATGTCACTGTCTTCTCGTGAGACTGCATCAGTGGCACTCAGACATGATGATCAGCACCATTCTTGGGGATTTCCCACTCAAAACCAATTACTTGGCTCTGAGATTAGTAGCCTAATTCCTTGTTATCTGAATTGCAAATCCAGTGTTTTGTGTGGCATTCAAAAGTCATGCATTTCAAAAGATATGCCAACACTTCAAAAGACTGACTGAGCACCTGGTGGTTGTCTCACCCTGATGGGCAACTCCCCTCCACCGTGCTGCTCTCCACTGCCCCTCCTCAAAGAAAGAGGGGAAGAAAATAGGATGGAAAGGGCTCAAGTGTTGAGATAAGGACAGGGAGATCACTCATTACTTACTGTCACAAGCAAAACAGACTCAGTCTAGAGAGATTAATATAAGTAATATAATGTCCTCTTTTCAGCCTTGATACATGACCCAGGAGGCCACAGACCTTGTGGACCACTGAAGAATCACTTATGTTTCCTACAGCTCCACAGGCAATGAAGAGCTCAACCAAAAAAAAAAGGCCCAAACCCATTTATTTGCATTGGAATACAAGCTAAAACAGCTGAACAACACTTTCTCTCTCTTCTGCATCCTGTTTTTGAGGACAATACGCACAAGTTTCAAGACCCACCAAGGTCCTGGTAATACAAAGACTGGTTTTGTTTCCAGGCCCCCTAATGAGCTAAAACTGGATTGAATTAATTATTTTCTTTGTCTGTGAGACATCATTAATCAAAATCTCCTGAAGCATCATGCTTCTTTCCAAGTCAAAAGCTTAAATAACACTAGCCATAAACTGCCTCATTTACATCCACACTAAGTGCATGTCAGCTTACATCCTTAACCAAACAGTAATATTTCCCCAGACCCATATTTGAACACTCCAGTGAAGAAAGAGAGGATATATTCCACCCTACCAATGTGGCATCATCTGCATACTCTCAATAGTCCATTTTCTGGGAAGCCTATTTCCAAATAAACAGGATCACACAGTGCCATCCAGACCTTTCTGCTTTCTGATGGTGTTTGACTCAGACTGCCCCAGCGCTGAAGTACAGCATGCAGTGGTGCTGCACTGCATCAGGAATGGTTTGTGTTGCTCAGGTCACAACTTCTGCTGCAAGGATCCTACTAAACTGGGATGAAATTTTATAATTCCTTCCTCTCTATTTCAAGACCTGCTTGGAAGCTTTCATGCAGCATCAGTTCATTTAAGGAACATTTTTTCTGAGGTATTTTGAATAAGGCTGATCTTGAGCTGCTGTAATAATTATTTACAAAGCATAAAAGCATAATACAGAAGTATTATGGAGACTTTCAACAAGACAGAGTTAAAGCAGCAAGACATCCTTTTTGTGTTTCATCAGCGTGCTCTGGGTAGAATATACACCCTAACTGCCAACACAAGAAGGAATGTTTCCAAGGTACACACAGCCTGGCAATGAAATAAATGTCTTCTTCCCTCTGCCTCCACTGCAAATAACTGATCAAGGTGAGATATCCACAATAAAAGCAGGCAGGATAGAAGCTGCAAGCTTCCATCATTGCTCCAAATCACTGCTCCAAATCATTAATGGGCAAAGCAGCTGAACCTTCCTACTGTCCAACCTGAAGTAAATTCAGCTTGCTTCGTAAAAATGAGACAAAGCTGTAAAGGTCTTTAGCCTGTAAAGAACTTTCATGCCTGTACCACAGTCTCCAGCTGGTTTCTAAGCATCTTTCTGATCCAACCAATCAGCATCAGATGGAAGCATATTGATTCAAAAAGATGTAGGGTCTGACTCAATTCCCACAAGGACACAGAAAAGGCTCCCACAGATTTCCAAAGGAGGAGCTGAATCGGAGCAACAATCACAGGTCCTGTGATAATGATTTCAATATTTTCTGATAACCTAGATAACGAAAAATTCTCTGAAAAAGGCATGAGCAATTATCAGGAGCTCTCACAGAGACCCACTGCAAATTAGGTTTTAGCCTCGAGCCTATTTCTTGATTCTCTCCCAGCACAAACCTCTGTCCACCTGCTCCAGAAAACGCCTGAGCTCCAAGGAGCAATTCTGACATTTCACTGCCTTCACTTTAATGAACAGAAGCCTGTGCAGCAGGATGCATCAGTTCAGGTGAGTTACAATGCTGAACAACATAAACAGGACAAGAAAGAAAGTGATTAGGGACAAACACATGACAATAATCCTACACACACCTTATCTGAGCAAGCTGCACCTACTGCATCCATATAGATCTTATCTCACCTCTTCTGTCCCAGGTCAGCAAAATCAGAGGGGCCCATGATTCAAGAGTTCAAATCATTGCACTTATTTGGGCAAAATATGTTCTTCTTACATGAGAACAGTTTCCTAAGCAGTATTTGATTCAGCTGTGTTGAAGATGCTACCAGACTTAATAGATATCTGGAACACCTGAATAAAATACAGCCAACAATTCATTCTCAAAGGAATAAGAAATTAAGTATCCTTTTCCTCTAATCCATCACACTGAATCCACATGAGAAAATGCAAGGGAATAAAAGAGTACTGCCAGGTAGAAAGGAGTCAGAAAGTGATGTAGACTCCATTCCTTCAAACCTTCTTTCTGCAGTGGAGCTTTTGTGCAGATCAGTGAAGAGAGCCCTTCTCTTTTCCCTCTTTGGAGACTTTGGACCCACCTCATCTCAGCACTGCACCCCTCCTCTCCTGGGACCCACTGACCCTGGTCCACAGCAAAGTGGTTCTGCAAAAGGAAGGGCTGTAGAAATTGCTGCATCTCATCTTAACAGAGCAGAGGCAAAGCAAGGCAGAGTTGCAGCACTGTGCACACGGCTGTAACAGCAGCTCTTAGTAATTTGAGCACCGACAACTAGAACAGCAATGCTCCTGTAGCATACTGCCCATCCTAATCTCTTCATCTGTGACAAGAAATTACACAGCAGACTATATTTTTCCTGAGCACTCTGGTAAAAGGGCAGGCATGCAGAAATCCAAATGTCAATAGTTTATGCTCATCTGTAGGGCTCCAGTGCCACGTTAAGGTGTGGCAAAATACACCAGAGGCAACTAACAGCCTTTGTCCATTAGCATCCTGTATCAGCTTCAGCACAGATTTCTCTAACAGCCACATGAATGGTTAGAACTGCAAGTGAGGGATAGGATAGGACTGAGTGTACAGACAGCAGACCTCACAGTGGTGCTTGGAGAATCTATTTGGCTTTCTTTGTAAAAGAGATTTCCCTCTAACACAATGGGATGAAACAACAAGTTATGAGCATTCCAGCAATTCATGGTGACTACAAGGTAACACTCAGTACCTTCCTTACATACAAAAAAGATAGCGAAAGGCTTTTAGTTTTGTTTGCTTCTGTTTTTCAAGCTTATGCAGTAGAAGTAAAGGAACAGAAGCTGTGTGTTTCATAAATTAACTTCTTCCAGAGCACATTTTTGCTTGGAGTGAATCCTGGGCAGTAGAGGTGGGGGGTTGGTTTATGTTTACATTTTTTAAATTAGCTCAGCTAACCATTTGATCCATAGTGCACATAATTTGCTGCTTCTCTTCCAGCACTCCTTCAAAGACAAGCTCTGGCAATAAATATAGATCTGGAAAGTCTGAAACACAAGGCTTCAGCAAGCACTGCTGGCTAACTGGAATTCCATACTGGGCTATTTGCTTCCTCTTTTAGAGATAAATCAAAAGAAGAGGAAAAGAGGAAAACAGCAGTAGACATAGCTATCCTGAGTAACTTGCAGGGGGTACAATAGGAAGGCTATGTCATGTCAGCTATCTCAACATCTAAACAGAAATATTTACCAAGGAACTGAAGGATTCAACAGCACATTCCCTGTTTATCTTGTGATTCTCTGCTTTTTCATTTCCAAACTTGTTCCCATCTGCAGTTCTGATGTCTCCTAGCAAACCCACATTACCACAGCCTGGTCTTGTTGATTATTAGGTATGCTTGTTCTCCCAACCTAGTGGAGCCAAACCACTTAGCAGAGCACTTTGCTCACCCGTTAAATAGTAACCCTTTTATGATGAAGTTTCCTTTACTCCTTTACATTCACGTGGGAAATAGCAGTACCTCCCAAGGCTGGGAGAACAGTCTGCAGTTTTCCACCTTTCAGTTCTTTCTTGCTTTAAGAAGCTGGTGTCTGCCTGCGAGGGAGAAGGCTGCTGATCTCTCAGAAGCCTGTGCTTTGAGGGGCAGGAAGGTTAGCACCAAAAACAAGGTTTAATCCAAGACAGATTTCTGGTGAAAGAGTTCAACTGTCAGAACAGTAGCATTATGACTAACAGATGTGGATATCCACGCAGCCAGACACAAACTCTCAGCACGCAGCCTCATCACTCCAGATAGCCAAATGGCTTCGTGTGAAGCTGTTCAGAACAAGAGAAATCATGCAACTGGGTCTACATATTTTTCCCAGCGACATCCTGGGCTATAAAGCAGCTCAAGATGATCAGCCATAACACAGGCAATTGGACATTATGCTCATCCAAAAGCTATCTGGAGAAAAAGCTGATCACTCACTAAAAGCAGAGTTCATACTGATACAGAAGGAGACAGACCAATATTTAGCTTTTTGTGTGGATGGAAATGCATCTCAGTGAAGCAACTCCTTGAAGGTTGTATGCTCAGTGTAATTATTTGTGCTGTTATTCTTTTCCTGATTTATTATAGAGCATGAACCACAAATCCCAAAGTGTCTGCCAAAAACCAGATGCATGCCAGGAGCCACAAACTACAACAAAAATGGTTTTGCAGATGAAAGTACCAACATTTGTATACATGCAGGTGGAGAACTAATTAATAGAAATGCATTAAGGAAAGTAAGTTCTAAGCAGGTGTTAGTACTTACAAACTACAAATTAAGATAAATGGAGATTTTATTGAATTTTTTATAAATTGAGTTAATCTAGAGATCTGTCTAAAGATGTACTAATTTAAAATAATTTTGAACTCATGAACAAACTTGCTAATGACTTTTTATACAACCTTTCATTTAGGAAGTGCTAAATAGTGTGATGGAGGAGTACACGCATCAAAGTGCAGGAAGACTCTTCTTATTTTTCTGCAGAGAAGTGGTACACAAATGCAAACTGTCAAATCACAGAACGTAACAGAACAAATGTGGATTTCTCAGTATCACCCCAGCCATGTTACTTCTGATGATTTTTCTTTTGGTACACAAGGAATCAATGCACTGTTGTTTTCAATAACCACCATCTCCTATATACTCTGGAACTATCCTTACATTTTAGACTGATTTTTTCCTTCTATGAAGGCCTGTTGTCTGGTGGAGGCTGAGATTCATTCTTCAATCATTTGACGTTCATTAGTCCTGTTAAAGTGCCAAGATCTTGGTAACAAATAATGAAGGATATTTAATAAGTGGTTACAAACCTTAATGCAGTGCTCTCCAGCAAATACACATCTACGTAACATTCAGAGCCAATCTGATGCTTTATCTGACAGCATTCAGTCATTATCTGCTTAATCCAAACAATATGAAATAGCATTTCGATAGAAGCCCAGATAAAGTATTTCATTGAGTTCCATCCCTTTTCTTCAGATCAAAAGATATCTCTGAGGTAGTTTCTCTTCCCATGTCCTTTTCTTGTCATGTGGGTATTTCTTTATTGCATAATTTGACAATAGGACAGATATGGATGAAAATATCCTTTTCTGTGTGCTTGTTTCCACAACAAATGAGAAATAATCTAGATCTTCCCTCACACTGTGGCATTTTGATCGTTTTCCTTTACATGTGCAAATGACATCCAGGAACTAATCAACACTCTGCCAGAATCTCTTACAGTTTGTGGGCTTTCAGTGTCCACCAGAACTGTAGCTGCTTTCTGCCTCTGTTAAGCTGTCTCCTTCCATCTACCCTCCAAATTTATACTCTGTGGATGTGCACTCTATTAATTACACAGAGACAGCATTCACAGGGCACTACATATTCTCAAAATTTGAAGAAAGGCAATCCCTGAAGATACAGTTTGCTGTTTCTATTGAATGATTGTCTTTTCTTGCCTCTTTCTGTTTTTCTGTTGTCGCTGCATAAAGAAGATTTCTGTACAGTGTTCTGTGGGCTCAGCCTGCGCCAACTTGCTCTTTCTAGCCAGGCTTGTCATGCTGACTTGGATGTGAGCACATATCTGCTGACAGTAGCCTCACTACTACTTTTATTTGCATTAACAATTTTTTTTTTCATATTTCAGCTCATAGCATTTTTCCCTGACAAACACACATACTATCTTTAAAAAAATGTTGAGAGAAAAGCTATTGTTTCACTCCTTAAATGACTTCTTAGAAGGCAAAGATGAGAAAAAATGCCTAGTTAGCCACTGCATAAAGAAAAAGGTTGCATCAGCTTTTCTTTGACTCCTTTTCTCACAAATGTTTCAGGAATTCACCTTCTTCAATGTGGCATGCCTTCCCAGTTAGTGATCAGACCTCCAATAAAGATACTGAGGTGGGAGGGATGTTGTGTGAAGCTGGGATTATGCTTATCACCTCGTTCATCTGCTGCAGCCACTGGGTGGAGAACATCCATACAGCAGCTGCAAAATGTATCATAATATTCTGGACTTGATAGCAAGGAGTTGGGATCGGGATCTCTGGTTTAATACAAAATTACTCTGGAAGAGCTGAGGATTGTGGGGGACTTTTCTAGATATTGGGAGTTTGTTTCCAAGGTTGTAGTTTGGGTCCAAAGTTAGTGCTCATATAAATACAGGAGAAATTAACAGGCTGGGCCATTCTGATCTTGTCTCTTTTTTGACCTCCAAAAAACTGGAATTTAGATAGTCCAATTTTATATGCATTACTTTTGTAGGCTACAAATATGACATTTTCATGCTGATCTTCTGATTACTAATGAGCTCATGCATCAGTCTTTGAACTGCTTTAGCTAATAAGCCTCAAACCCTTAAACTAAAAATCTCCGAAAATACAGATGACATTGGTCCACTTCCAGTACCTCGTGTCTACTCCTCTCCCATTTGTAACTACAGAACTAGATCCATTATGGAGAGACTGCTGAGAACCTGAGCATCAATCCATGTTTGTAACATGAGAATTGCAGCTGATTTTTTCAAAAAGCACTTGCCTCTTTTTTGGGCAACAATCACAGCTAAATTTGCAGAACGTTATGAAAAGAAAGTTTAAAAAAAAAACTGTAAAAATGTGCTTCATTTTTACTAGGAGATGGTCTTTCTCTAGAAAGGATTCTTCTTGGATAATTATAAACCAGAACCATCTATTGGAGTTAAAGGCTTCTACATTTGGCCATGGACGTATTTTCTTTAGAAATTTAGCAACTATCTGACATGAAAGCCAGACAGACACTTGAGTGCCACTGCCTGTTTTAGGTGGAAATTTTCTGTTTTTAGAAACTACAGAGCATGTGTGTGGGCAGGAGAGAGCAGGGAGGAGAGGCTTAGGATGTCATTCTTTAGGCGTGACCCAAATGCTACAATCTGTGGAACGCAGCTGGACAGAAAGAGTGAGGAAGGTCCCTGCCTCCCCTGGGGAAATCACTCTGGTGATACAGGAGCTGATTTGTCTCTCCAGGAATGTTGCCATCCACCGCAATTCAACCATCTCTACAACGTGATTTTAGAAGGGGACATTCTTTCTCAGAAAATGCTGGATAACTGTTTCTTTCAAGAGCCTCTGATAGGCAAGGAAATTAACACAACGAGGAGTCTTCAGAATGGAGTACTGTGGCTGTCCTGAAAACAGATGAGGGATGCTGTGCATAGCCTGACAGTCCCATCATCAGCTCCCCAGACATATCCAGCAGCTAGCATAAAAGGAGCTAAAATTCTGTTTAATCTCCATGCTGTCATCCACCCTACTGTCTTCGATGGAAAGGAATCAAACTGGATGGATTTTGTCATCCCACATACAGAGTTAGCAGAGTTCCCAACTAACTCCAGTGACTTCTGTTGTGATACCAGAAGGCAACAGAACCACTATATAGCCATGGATTTTTTTCAAGTCAATTTTAATAGCCTTTTAAAGTTTCTTTAGGATCTCCCTGAAAGCAAAGCCAACAGAAGGTGTTGCTTCAACATGCTTCACTGTTATTTTTATGGATATTTTTAAGATCAAAGATTTCACAGTTAAGTTACACAGATCACACTTGACCCCCAGGAAGTCAGATAATCCAACATACAGCGTGTTTTTAGGAGCATGTTGTCCAGTGAGCACTCTGCTAAGTGCCTTTTAAAGATCTTACCTGCTCAGTGATGAAGGAGCTTGAAAAAGTGACAGCTGACCAAAAGAAGATCCCACAGCTGAGAATGATCTTTCTGTTGAAACGGTCACCAAGGTAACCAAAGATAGGCGCTGCCACCATGAAGCTACAGATGAAAACTGCAAAGGAGAGAAAAAGGAAAGAACCATTGAATAAACACAAGGCCAAGAACATGAAAACTAATTCTCTGCAAACCAAATCCTCCAGAGAGCAGTTCCATTTAACTGATGTGCTGCAGCCCTGGCTTACAAAGATACGCAGTCTGATAGAACTGCAGCAGTTGGCGTTTCCTAAATCAAACAGTCTTTTTCATTCCCAGAGAAACTTCAGACCAGTGAACTTGTGCTACATCTGAAAGGATGAACAAAACCAGGGCAGAATAAATGAAGAGCTTCTGCTCAAACATCACTGAGAAGGTGAAGTGAAGGCTGGAAGGAATTTTAAACAGAAAGCAAGCCATAGGCTCCTTGCTGGCTCCTGCAGCAGAAAGAGAGAAACAGACCACAAAAACTGAAGATCTTTAATCTGTTCTATCATTTTATGGCAACCACAATACTGTTAATATTACTGAGGCACCAGCCCTGCAGTCAGACAGAAAACTCCAGTCTCCTTATTCACCAGCACTGAACTTGTATTTAAACCCACCACTTAGTAACTATTTCACTAACAGAAATAGTTCACAAAGCCTAACAGGCCAGGGATGTCCAGCTGAAATACTACAGGTTTCCCTTTCCCCCACGGCTCCCCTAAAGCCACAAAGCATAAACTCAGGACCTTCTGGCATGCAGAAAAGAGCCTCCTGGTAGAATATCCTCTGCAAAATCTCCTTGACTTCAGAGTTCACTCCTCCAGCCTACACCAAAACACCTGTTTAGTGACACCACAGAAACACCCAAAACAAGGCCCTCACACCACACCTACAATTAACTGGAAACCCTGCATAAATTGTCAGATCTTAAGCTGATTTAACGTCTGCCCACGTTAGATAGAGATTTGGATGAATGAAACTACGCTGCTTTTACTGCTTTTCAGTTGCTCCAGGATAAATTTTAGCTTTCTGGGTTTGGCAAACCCAAGTGGGTGGGAGATGGATACCTGGAGACTCACCTTTGGTCAGAGAGTTCAGGCTCACATTGGGCAGTTCCACTTCTGCCACTGCCTAACCTTAGCCATCTAATTCATGAGATGTTAAAGGGTGGGAGGAAATAAGAAAAGAAAGGGCAAGAGAAGGATGCACACTCCTCAACTGGAACGTATGTATAAAATCAAGTCACAAATAATGAATTTTTCATAGATAGCGATGCATGAAAGCCCAAAAACATGCAGAATGCTAAACTATGATATGATCTACATCTCTTCTTTTTTAATATATGAAGATGTCAAAGCTGCTTTACAAATTATATGCATCCATTTGCATATATTTTGTGAGGCATGCAACTGTTGTATATCAACTTTGCACTGTGATGTTTATGGTGGGAATTACAGATTTACTATATTTTTTATTTTATTTTTTTTTACGTTTACAGTTAAATAAATAAATAGAGAAAGATGAAGATACCAAAAAGAAGTATGTGCAGCATTCTGTCACATTTCAATTGTGTTGCTGCAGACAATCTCGCTGTTTAGCTGGCACAAATTCTGGCTTACAAACCTCAGCCCTGCGAGGCTCTAATTGCACTGGCCCCAGTCCAGTCAGGCACTTAAGCACATGCTTATATTAAGCACTTTAGACTCGTACACTCTGTGATTAAATGCTTTCCTGAATGAACACCAATGTGCTCGACACCTTGCAGAGCTGGTGCAGCAACTGGGCACAGTGTGACTGCTTGCTGGGGATGAAGGGCACAAAATGACTGTCTCCAACCATCACAGTTTGACTTTAACCTTGGAAGGATGCTGGAATTCATTCCTCAGAATCAGATATCGGTGCCATTTGTATGATGAAAAAAGACATAAAGCTAGAAGAGCTTCCAAGGGAAAATTAGAAACATTCAAGTCAGCATCTGAACGTTTCAAATATTGAATAACCCGATTAATTCAGATTTGAGACATAGTGGGGATGATTCAAAATTCACATTGATCGGTGGGACTGTGAGCTTCGGTGACCTCTGGATGATAAATGCAAAGTCTAATTCTGGATTTGGACAAAAGTAGGAAAAAAAGCACAAATGTCCTCTTTCCAATAAACTGAGAAAAGTTCATCCAGGGCCTCTCCAACAAATTACATCCTGCTTTTACTCAGCTCTCTTTGGAGAATTTATTTTTGGAAGGTTCTGTTCTGAACAGAGCCAGGAGCTTTGTCACCAGCGAACAGCCAACTTGACAGCTCCACAAGGTGTAAAACGAAGGGACAACAGAACCTAATAAATAACAGATAATAGAACACAGCTGTCATAATAATAAATGCAATTGCGACCACAGTATTTATGACCCAAATATGCATCAAAGCATTGATTGACTCAAATAAATGCAGAAAATGATGGCTGTGTGATCTGTCAAAAGGATTTGCCTGTTATAGGCATTTCGCATGAATCAATTTTTGCAATTACTCCTGCAGATGACAGATGAGATTCCTGACCACCAGACACAGGCTCTACACCAAACAAGAAGTCAGTCTGTACTCCTATAGCCTGGGATGGCTGAGCTGAGCTGAATGGATCAGGGCATGTTACCGGGTGGAATGGAAAGCTGAGTAACTCAGGGCCAGAGCTGAGGTTCTATGATAACCAAACACTGTGAAGCAGAGATCTTATCTGGAAGACAGAAAATTGCCTGTGCATTCAGCTGGGAAGAGGGGCAGCAGAAACTAGATTAATTTGCAGAGAAAGAAGGCCACAGCATAATGCAAAGGGATGTGTTCCAGTAAAGGAGCCTGGTACGTGTGCCAGCCTCTTCCTAGCTATCTCCTATGCCCTCCTCATCAGCATTTTCTGCTCTTTGTACTCACATACTCCCAATTAGTACCCAAGTGACACTACCACAGCTGCTGCTCCAGATCAACCACTGCCACAAATCCTTTACATAAGGAGTGAGCTTTGACAGGAGCTGACATTTCATTTGCCTCTTCCTAATCAACAGCTCCTCTTCCATTTACACTTAAAGCCCTCTTAGAATATTACCAACTCTTGAAGAGACATATAGTGCAAGCCAGGGCAGTTAAAAATCCACTGGGATTTGGGATGAGCTCCTGAGGAGGTAGGGATTGCATTTAGAGAAGCCATGGGCAGGTAGAGCTACATCAGTCACCATTATGTGTGCCGTACTTCTAACTCCTCTTGGTAAATGATCTCTAGCTGTGCCAGCTACAGTGGCTCAGTCCCAGCACTGGGCGGAGCCGAGATACATTTCTGCAGAGGCAAATTATCGTGTGAGCAATGGATGAATAAATAGACACATAATGAATGCTATCCCAGGAGGGAGGTTCTGTTAAGTACAGGTATTTTCTAAAGGAGATCATACTCATCCGTATGCCTCCTTTGTGGCTTAGCCACTAAACTGCCGACTGTGGTGAGAATGCAGGAAGAGTGTAATTGCCCAAACAGGATGGCTTAGTGTCTATTTCTGCCTCTGAATGCTTGTCCCACCCTGCACAGGTGCACGGGAACCTTCACAGCCAGCACCGCCCAACTTTTTCTGTGCGTGACTGGAATTACAAAAATTTGTAGCATCCAAAAAAAATTCACCTTATATTCCCTTCCCTCTCCTCTGCCCAAACACACCAGAGAAAGAAAGCATCCTCCCCTGCATCTATTGCCCACATTTCTCCTCTTCCTCCTCCAAATAAAAAATTGCCAGCTCCGCTCTACAGTTGTCCCTGTACTGGCACTGACCCATCAGCTTTCTACCCTTTCATTCCTAAGGTGCTGCTGCCTCTGTCCCCATTGCTCTGTTCCTACAGTGCCCTTTGTGTCTCAGAGAGTGGCTTCTCTTGCCAACAGCTCATCCATTTGGTGTAGCCAAGAGGGAAGAGAGGCACTGATGTGGGCACACACAGAGGCTGCATTTTCTCAGTTACTGGAAGATTAAAAAAATCACTGCCATCTCCCAGAAAAGATCCCTTCTTTCAACATTATTTCAATTACACAGGATTCATTTTTTTCTATCAGGAAAAATGTTAGAAAGGCTTAAGTTCGGGTAAAAATAGCTTGCCTGCTCTATGCAGGGATGCTCAATAAGAAAAAATAGTGGCTATCTTTCAGCTCTGAGTCAGCACAAAACCATATATCCAATGTCTAATTGAGTGCTGACAATGTGTTTGGCTCTTTAGAAGGCAAACTCAGACAGCCTGTGCCTCAGGGGACTGGCAATCCATTAGACACAGCACAGAACCATGTGTGGGAGGTCATTAATATTTTCCCAACAACAAATTTCCAAACAACGAGAATACCCAAACACCCAGCTCTTGGATGGGATAATTTCCAGGTGTGTGCAAGCATAGCCCTGCTCTTCCTGCAGGAGACGTTGTCCTGCTGGGATCTGCTGGAGCCATTTCTACACCAGGGGCTTTTGAACCTGAGAGATCAGACACAACATGGTGGTATGAACAAGGTAAAAGATTTCTGATTACAGGGTAATCCAAGGCCCTAGAAAACCTCAGCAACACGATTTAAAACATTCACCCTTTGATAGAAGGTGAATTCTTCCAACTGTTTGCACAAAGCTTCAGCCTTCAAATCAGAATTATCATAAACTCTATTATAGGTATGCTGTTCCATCACTCTCTGCATGCATTTTTTTTTTACTTCATTTCAAATTCAACAGCCAGCAGATGGATCACATTACTGCTTTTTGCCAAGTGCAAAACACACGAGCACTGGGTTCCAGACTACTGTGCAGACTAGAAGTTTCTGACAAGTGTAAGGAGCTTTGAAATACACCATCAGTTCCATATGTTGTGCAAAGCTGTCAGATACTAACAGCATAAAACCCAGGAGCATTAGAAAAAAACAACAGGCTACAGAACGCACCACGTTATTTGGATTCATCTCCAAGTGTTTGTTTTGACATGGCCAAAAATGCTCTCCCAGAACAGAATGCTGCACAAGATCAAGCAGAGAACTTCATAAATGCTAACTCTTGTGCGCTGCTGTCCTCTGTAAATTAATAAGAACAAAAGCAGTGCTTTAAAAGGTGTGAACCTGATCATGCACTTCTCTAATATCTCTGTTTGGCAGGACACTTTAGATTGTCTTTCCTTCACTGCAGATACCACTCATCAGCATTCCTTCTCCAATGTACCCTGCGTTCTCCATAGTATGTTGCACCACGAGGTGCCAGTTTTTCCCTAGAGTAAGCTGATACAAAACATAAGCAACGTGTTTAGGGTGGATGTATACAGCTAACAGACGTGTTTACATTGAGAAGACAGCTGCTGTACGATACCGCTCAATTCGTTTGGCTGTGACAGGGTCAGAACCTGGTTACAAAAACACAAAGACAGACGAGGTCTGAACACAGCTTTCCTGGCAAGTTCATGCTTCACTCAACGTCACACAAGCTGCTGCTCAGGGAGGGGCTCAATGCTGATAATTCCACTCCTTTTCCTCACTGCAAAATCCAGATTCCTCCAGGAGTTAGCCCTCGTAATCCCAGCAAAGGATATCCTGAAAACTTGCTTTGTTCACCTCAGCCAACAACAATAATTGCTTCAGGGGGAATTGATGGGAAATGTACTCCATAGTAAAAGAAAATCAGGTAAGAATAAACAGAAAAACAGGCCAGTAACACACTAGTAACCCCAGAGCTCTGAGAGAAACCGTGCTGGGCAAAGAGCAACCACTGTCAAGTGGACAAATATAAGCAATAGCTGTCAGCACTGCCACGTGTAGCACAGTACACCATTGATCCAGACAGGGGTATGTGATGCCACAGATGCGAGCAGTACTTTACTCTGTGCATTGGTGCATAAAAATCAATAAATATTTCTCTTCAGCCTCCAAAACCTAGACAACAGCTACAGGGATGAACTCTAATAAAGGTGAAGTTTAGAAAGGGAAGCAGCACTTACATGTGAGCACTGTGGCTCACAGGCTGCCAAAGGCTGGAGTTCTTTGGCTACAGCCTGTAGTTTCTGACATAGACACAGAGATATTACCATCCAGCTACAAATGAAAGCAATAAACATTCACTCAACCAATCCATCTGCAAGTACCTATCTAGAGAGAACTGCTGCCATTCGGGTCATCCGAAGAGAATGCTTCAAGAGCAGGTGAGAGGATAAAGCAGTCTGATCAGCAGCAGTGAGGGGTGGTTACAGCTGCTGAGCTGCCATGGCACCATAGCTGAAAGCAGCCTACCTTCTAAGGCATGCCTAAGCTCTTAATAGCAGTCCTCACTTCTATGATCCATCACATATCAGCACTCCCTGAAGACCAGCAGTGATCCTCCTCTCACGTAGGCCTCACAAAGACTGCTAATGTGCTCCAAACAAGATTTGAGATCAGCACTGTGGAGGCGAGGAAAGAATGGCCATGGATTAGAAGCTAAGCTCTAAAACACTCAAATTTTTTCACATCTCTTTGGATTCCTTTCCAATATTATGTCAATTGAAAGTGCATTTGAAGATTCACATCTAGAATACTGTTGAAGCAATTAAATAGAAGGTTACTTGTAGTTATTATTTCACAACCATTTTCCATATCCGCTGAGGATTCTCTATCACACTGCACCTCAAAATTTCTGTCTAAGTGTGGGAGTGGAAATGCTTGCATTTTATCATGCTGTTCTCCCTGGATGTCCAGTAAGTTTACTTGGTGCAAGAGCTAACTTGCTACTAGATTAAATTTTGAACAGCTCTATGCAGGCAATGTAATTTAAAAAGAACAAAACAAAACAAAACAAACTCACCTGCTTCGCTTTAGGAATTGCAGTGAGTAAGTTGCCACTGTTTCAAAGGAATTAGGACAACCCGAACATCAATAAAGCAGCTGCTGCATTAGTGGAGATGTGCCTCAAGCACAAAGGAAGGGCTCGGCTTCCTTGGTGCCTGGCACTGAGTGACCCTGCAGGGAGCTGCTGCTGGGGGACATGCAGCCAAGAGCCAGAAATGGCTTTTGCAATGAAATACAAGAAGTATTTGCTGGCATACCTTCATCCTGTGGCTACGCAGTGCACTCGATTGGGGTATTAAAACTTGCATGTAGGAACATAAGGACAAACAGACACCACCTCTCCTCCTCAAAAATAACGTCACCTCTGGGTGAGTCCCGTCCTGGTTCAGTAGCTGGTGACCTTAGAGAGCGGCAGGAACAGGAGGCTGTGGCAGAGTTTGTTTCCCTAGGCAGCGCCATGCAAAAGGTATGCAAACCTACTGCCTAGAACAGCATGAGATTGCTAAAACATAACGGTAGCTGAAGATGAGATTCTTTGTCTGATTTTCATTTCCATACTATGAGAAATGCAGTGATTAAATAAGTCAAGGCTACTGTTGATTTGTATTCACTTTGAGTTGTATATCTGCAAAATACTTTTAGTGCAGTTTGATTTAGACTCCTCGCCAAAGTTCGCTTGGTTCAATGGACATCAGAGCTGAGGTTTTTGTTTAGATGTAACTGCTTACAAATCCCTGATGCACCAGAGATCAGAACCTCTTTACCAGTAAACACATTCTAGTGCTTGTAACTTTACTGCAGCCCTATAACATAAAATTTTATTACTGGGAAAAGTACAGAAAACATAAAATAACTGTCAAGAGAACAAAACAGGCTCTTTTAAGGGAAAACATGAAGAAACCTGGAAAATAAACAACTGATTGAGGATACAGAAGAGATCTATATCCATGAATAGTAGGGAGTAGGACAATACTGAATTACCTCCTCCTTTAGAATATTGGCCACATATTAAATATATGTGGCACCTACAAAATTCAAATCAGAAGAGACTCTCCATGCAAAAAAAAGTAACTAAAAACTGGGGTGTTATTACAGGAGTTTGTGAGAACACAAAGTTTAAGTTGCTTCAAAAGAGAATTGGAGAAAGTCCAATCTGAGGGCCCAGAAAGTCCTCAACATTCAATGGATAAGGCATACCAGGGAATTTAACCATAAACTGTTCTTTCCTTCTTGCTACTGATCATAACCAAAGACTGAATCATATAATAAAAGGGTCTTTGGGCTGAAATGGTAAAACTATTCCTACGTTATTTGATTAAAGTTAAAATACAAAAATTTGTAACATTTCTGCTGGCTTGCTTAGGTAATGTCTTATTAACGTGTTACTGAATTGCACCTAGAAAAACTTCTTAAAGCTTGAATGTGATTCACAAAGCTACGTTTCTAGAATTACAAAGGACTCAGTCCTTGCCCATTGCACTCTCAGGCTGAAGCAATGGAGCACCTCTTCAACTAACAGAACCAGGGGAGCCTTCAAGTTTCCTTTCCATTTGACTTCACTGGCTCTGAACTTTGCAGGCTCACACAGAGGAGTGGCAGACAAACGACACATCTGCTCCCAGCTGCAGCCTCAGTGCTCAAACAACACATGGCATGTGTTGGGTTGTCACTGAGCAGTCAGTGGCAGGAAAACATCATTAATTTAGTTAGACAATTAGGATGGATTTGTATGTGTTCTGGTCAATCCTGATTTAGGCTTGAGATCCCAGAGGTATGGAGGTTGATCAATAATGTTGCATCACTGTGACATTACAAAGTGACAGTTCTACAAGACTGGTTTGCCTCGACAAGACTAAAACACAAATACACAACCTTAGCTGCTGGTAGAGAAAGTCAGTAATTGCTCCAAGCACTCGAGAAGATGATTACATTTGAAAGAACAGCAGTTCTGTTTTTCTCTTTGAATGCAGTTTTTGAGGATGCTCTACACACACGCTGTCCAATGGAGATCTTCAGTCACAAGTGGAGCTCTGCCAGGGACCAGGGCTGCTCTCGTTGTCCAGCAGGGAAGCACCTGTAGCCAGGGCTGGAGAGAGGTGCCCTGAGAAAGCACTGAAATGACCACAAAACCAAAGAATCCTTTTTTTATTCTATTCCCTTCTTCTTCTTGACATCTTTATTATCCTACCACAATTATGATGCCAGGCACGTGCTACAACCATGGCCCTGCTGCTTTAGGAAACAAAGGTTAGCCTTTCCCTTTTGCAGGTGCAGAGCTCGCGGGGCCATCAGAACAGCAAAGCTGGGGACCTGCAGAGAACTGAAAACTCGCCCTGGGGCAGGAACAGATTCCTAAAGGCAGGAACACTTGTGTTCACCTTTGCCCACACAACCTTCACAGCCACAGTGTGCACACCAAGAAATAACAGTCTAAAGACAATTATGCAAAATAGTCTAAATCCTTCAATCCTGAAATTTCTGTTGAGCACCATCAATCAGACTTAATTAGCAAGAAAATGCTTCAAATCTGTTATTCTCTTAATAGGAAGATATATCATTTGTATCTGATACAAAAAGAAATCATGTTGTTTCCAGTTTGAGATAGAGAAGGAAGACTTTTCATCCTGAACTGAGGCTTACCACTCCTTTTTACCACCAAACCATTAATTCTGTTTTAACTTTAAATCATTAACTAGTGTGCAATAGCAGTCATTCTGCTTCCATGAAATAACAGTCTTGCAACAATGAAAGATGAGGAAAGAGAGAAGATGCACTGAAAGTACAATGTGTTTATTACTAGTAAGTTCTTTGCTACATGTCATTTAATGACAGCAGCAGCTTCCTATGAAAAACAATGCAATAGGAAGTGCTTCCCCTTCTCTTTATTGGAGAATCAAGAACTTCTTATGCTACGGCACTCATAGAAACTAGCTGAAAGTGTTCATCCAGTATATCCTTATCCCAGAGCTTTTTGTAAAGTTTCAAGTTTGTTAGAGTTTGTTTATAAAAGGAAACCCACAAATAAATGACTAATGCTTTGCTAACCGCTACTGATGAGCTCTTAATGGCTGCTGGTTTTACTTATAAAGCTGGAGACAGCCGTAATGACCGAGCATACATAACTAGGCCATATGAACAGCTCGGGCACAGATGAGCTAACTCAATTACAGCTGTAACAGGATAAAGGATCTGGGGAAGCTGCTGCTGATGTGTCTGCAAACAGCCCCAGCTGAAGGAGCCTTGCAGCTGTTGCCTTCCAGCAAGGCTGTAAGCTCGGAGGGATTTTCCAGCTGCCAGCGCGAGGGCCATGATGCAGGTGGGGTGGGAGTGATGCTGAGCGGCAGAAGAAAGCCTCGTGGCAGCCTCGCAGGCACACATCACTCTGCTTTGGGGTGTGTGGAGGGCACGGTGCTGTGCTGCTGCTCTCCCTAGGCAGCCAGAGGGGCTGATTGATTTTCTTTGTTGTTTTTACAATAACGGTTCTTTAGGGAGCCGCTGGACCGTAGCTGTCTCGGCAAAATACATGCTCCCTTTTTTGAAAGGAAAATAGCCATACTCTCATTTTAATTAAGTAATTGGCTATCAACCATCAGAGCACTGACAGCCTCATTACAAACATTTTCTGCTCTGGTCAGGATGAAAGGATGAAATTTGACTTTGCTTCAATGCACTCCTGGTTCAGCAGTACCACAGAAGTGCAGGGGCAGAGCACCGACATCTGGACAAGGAATCATATTCCCAGCACGTGCTTGCACACAGGCAAATAAAAGCATGTCAGGGTTTGGTAGCAAGCTCCTGTCACACTGCTCTTCTGCAAAATGTTTACCTTCATATTCGATTCAAGCCATAATCTTCAGGAGTGCTTATTGCAGATCAGGAAAATTGTATGCTTTAAAGCCAACCTAACCTCAATAACTAAGAAAACTATCAGTCTCTAGGGGAGAAAATAGTGATTCATCTCTACATTGTAAGCTAGCTTCCTTCATGGTTCAGATCTTTCTAAACAGACTAACTGGCCTTATGCTGTGTGCTTCTAGTTATCTGGAAGATGGCAAATACTTGCCAGATTAAGCTGAATTTTAAAAGATGAAAAGTATTACCCCTCATCAGGAGAACTTCAGGATGACATCTGAAATTATCTGATCTTTATTTACTTCCTGTTCTAAAATGCACACATCCCCAGCATGGGGTACTGCTCTTAATATCTTTCCAGCTGCAGCTATACACTAATTTACTGTTTTAGGAATAGAAATCTCTTTGGAATAGGAACATGTCAAAAGCTACAGATAATATGGATATAAAAGCAGTTGTGCCATTGCTTTTGTTTGATACTCATCCTGGAGCCTGGAATTGTCTTACTTCTCTCAAAGTTTTTCCTCCAAATTTCTCCCCTCCCGGAGGCTTTAGCCTTTCACATGGACACATTCGTGGAGGGAGCACAAGTGTCTCAATACTGCCCTCCATACCTTTACTTCTAAAACACTGCTTGCTGGTCACAGAGGGAATTTCAGTATTTTTTTCCTGCTCAATTGCCTGTTTTTTTCTGAGATGGCTGTAAAATACAGTGGTACTCAGTGCAATGACAGCTCTTGCTATGAATGTTACCAGTCAAATCCGCGCTCATTTTCCAGAGGAACTTTCTGTAGTGCTGACTGGGGTTCAATTCAAAGTAGAGTAGAAGAGAGATGTCTCCCTCAGATGGAATTTCAAGTTTTCTCCTTAACAGCAGCGTCCAGCGCGTTGCCTCAGGCGCTGGCAGCGAACACCCAATGAGGAGTCCCCTAATGGAAGATCTTTCATGTAACCCCAGGAGACAACTTCATAAGAACAGAAGAACAATGGCAACAGATCAGAAAGCCGTGCAGCCTTGTATCCTGTCTGTGACAGTGACAGCAATCAGATCCTTCTGAGGAAAGTACAAAAAACTCCTTTGCAGGCAGCTGCACTACCCAGAGGCTGGCCTAAGCCCTCAGGTTTTTTTTCCCTCTCAAGAATTCGTTTAGATTATTATAAGAATGTGTTATCCCCATGAAGAACTCACCTTTAAAGCTGTGGTCCTACCAACACTCCTGGTGGCACTCATTCCCAGGAGTTCACTGGTGTGTTCAGAGTGGTTTCCAGCAAACTGACCTATACTGACTGCTTCTGCATTAGGAAGAAAACATGAAATGCACAACCTGCCTTTTCAAGACATCCCTTCCTTTATATGTTCTTATGCTACCTTCCTTATTGTTAAGAATGAGCAAATGAATAATACAGATTATCTTTAAAACTTCTCCTGTAAGAAGGAAGTGAAGGCAGGCATGTGAAGGCCAAATGTGTGCATGCATTGCTGGCTGAGCTGGACTAGACACACTGACCAAGAGCATCGTGGAAGTAAACTTGCTGTCTAGTTTCGTTCTGAGACATGAATTCTCTACAAGTCAAGGAAGGAACCACTTGTGCTCTCACTTATCCTATACCCTGGACAACTTCTTATTTATTTCCCAAGTCATTATACTTGAGGTCACAAATACTGCATGTTCAGACAAAGAATTCAACAGCAGCTGCAAGGACCAGGAAATGCAAAGCTGAACCATAAATCCAAGCTGATGAACAGAACCATGCAGGTCAGGGAGGAGGCAGGACAGACTGCACAGCAAGATAAACCTCTGGCTAAAAAGGAGGCTCTAGAACCTTAACAGCTGCTGTGCTGCTTTCTCTTTCTATTAAAGTACATCTGGTAACTCCACCAAAGCATGTCTTAGTTACAAGATGCAGGTTTTCCAGATATCCAAAGTCCTCCCTCCTAACAAGGCACACAAGGAGCCAGGGAAGATCCCAGATCCCAACAACTCCTACCTGCTTTGCTCATCCAGCACCCTTCAGAGGGCACCACCACCAGAAGGAGATGTGTCTGAGCACAGGATGGTGCCATGAATTCCTCCAACTTCATATCCAACTCCAACCTTGCTCCATCAGCATCTAAACATCTCTCTGGCAGGGTACAGAGCCACAGGCTTACCCACTTACTTTTACAAATGCCAGCAATATTTCAACAGGCTGTTGTACCACAAACTGAATATAAAGAAACATTGTTATCGACAATACAGTTGTAAATACATCCTGATTGGCAGCACAAAATCACATACAATCAGAAGCATTCTTCATCCTGCAGTGAGAGGGGTCACAGAGCATGGAAGGAAGCCCATCTCAGAGCAGGAAGTGGCTACTGTGATTCCACAGAAGTTATTGATTCAATTTTGCTGGCACTATTTAGAAATGCTCTTGTCCCTTGCTTTTATAAATGGCAGTGTGGACAGAGACTGCATGTTTCACAGTGCCCTCCAGAAAGGGGTAATTTATTTAAGGAAATTGTTCAAATATTGATGTTTCCTAATGTTTTAATTTGCCATGTTTTGTAAAAGGAGAAGAATCATAACTACACTGGAGCCCCTGTATGGAGCACTGTCTGTCTTGCTGCTTCTAAGATTATTCACATGAATTTCCAAAGTATTTACCCTCATCAGTGAAAAACACTAATACCAATTCTGGATTGCAGCTCCAGGAGTGAGCTTTGCAACTGAAGTTGCATCTCTGGATAAAAGAATGTGAGCTCCACAAAAGATCCCAGGGTTAACAGTAGTTTCAATAGACAAAAAAGGTCTGGATTTTTTTTTTTTTTTTTAATAAGCTCTGGCTTTAAATTTATTCTGACTACTATATTTCTGGCAGAATGAGTACTGCTAGAGAACAACTCATTGAAATAAATTCTGCATTGCACAACGTTTGCAAATTGAATGTCTTCATGCTCCATCAACTACATTAATGGGGAAAGAAAGGCAATATTTGGTGAATCCAGAGATTGTTAACGTATTAAAAAAGACCACTTCAGTCAGTCTCAATCAGGCCTAAATATACAGAAAGTGGGACTGATGACTGACCAGTGACCCATCTAAGGTCAGTTTGTGTTCAGCACCTTTCTGTTCCCTGCTCTAGGTACTATACCGGCACAGATGGTCCAGGATGACAGGTAGGCTTCCTTATTAGCAGTTCTGTATAGCCAAAGACTGAGCCTTGGGGAAAACTTGTCATGGTATTGCCAGCAGCTTATTGCCTGCTGATTAGTCAAAAGAGGTTTGTTTCTGGACTCTGAATCCACAAAGAAAAAGTACAGTAAGTCCACACGAAGAAAGCTAATGCCTTTCATACACAGTGCAAACATCTTCTCAGCTCAGTACATCACATATGGCATTGTCCAAGCCATTTGGAGATATGACATTAGCAGCTGGTAGAAATATCTCACTGGGGAGCTTTTAGTGAAAATTCAACATTCATTGTATAATATCCTGTATTATCACCTTTGCTGCCACAACACATCCTTAGTGAGAACAAGGGCAACTTTGGGCAACCTGCTTCACAGAAAAATCTGTTACCTCTCCCTCCTGTTCAATCAAGAGACTTTTTATTTTAAGACTTCCCTTTGTCTTGCCACAGTTTGTATGATATTTGTTAATAAACTGCCACATTATTACATCTACGTGTTTCAAAGCAATCAGCGTGAAGCACAATTGTGTTAGCCAACCAGCTAGAAGTAACTGAGGCTCAGAGTAGGAGAAACAGAAATGAAACCACCTGCACAGCTGGGCTGCTGGCACAGCTGAAGGAGACAAGGGACTGCAGCAGACCCACACTGCAATGGAGCTAAAAGACTTCACCCATCAGCAGGTTAAAGGTGTTTGTGGATTGAACTTCAGTGGTCTTAAGAGGTGCTAGAATGTTTAGCGTGTGCTGGGCTGAGACAAGACAAGGAGAGAAAAGCAGCTCTCTGTGCAGTCCACGCAGAGGATGCTGAACCCAATACCCAAAACAGGATTCTGTGCAGCCATCTGCAGCTGACAAATCCCAGGCACATTCAGCAAAACAACTGACATGTAGAGCACATTTTGGCACATCAGGATAGGTATCAGTACAGCTAAATATCCTGAAGAAGTGGATTTCCTTATGAGAAGGTTTCATCATTCTATAAATACTGTAAAACAACAACCCTCACAGATGCATCATTTTTCAAAGTCCACATGACTAAGCAAAAACAACTACATAGCTGGTAACTTAATTTCAGCACTGTGAGCCACAGCAACAGAGTAAAACATCAGATTTGTACATTCTAGCAGAGCTCCAGTAACTCAGGCTTAGGGGGATGCCCTACAGCAGCATATTGCAGGGAATATGTCAACTTAAAACAGAGAAAAACTGATGTGAGATCTTCATGTTCCTGTTCTGCAATTTTACCTTCAAGAAGATTGATAAAGAGGCGGATTTATCTCCTCAAACATTTGCGTGGTTCTAAACACAACAACTACATCAGTCCTTCTGAACTACTATCTATTTTTAGTACCACGTTTTTAAAGTATCCTCAACTCAATCACTAATTTTGAGCTTGCCATTTACCTTGGGAGCAATTCTGCTGGTGTGATTTGTGCCACTTCACAACTTTGATTTCCAGTCATAATTAGTAAGTTAAGAATTAATGTATCCTAAGCCACACCTGTAAGAGGCTGCTTTTGGAAAGAGCCCAGATTGTTAAACTGAAAGCAACTTGGTTCAGTAACACATCATCTCTAAAACACCCTGCACATGCCCGTGTAAGCAAAAAAAAAACGCAAAGTTATTGTTTAACTCACCCATCCTCCTGACATGACTCACAAAGCCTCTCATGAAATAGAACCTTTCTTTTGTGCATTTGTCAATGATTTCTAGTGCTCAAAAGGTGTAGCCAAGGGCTCTGGGACATTTTTATAGTCATTTATATTGTAGGTAGGTTGGAACAACTACGGCATGCTTACTGTGGGAATATGCAGCTGACAGCTAGCCCCACCAGGACCCTGCAAATCATAGGGTGGGCAGAGGCAAGGATAAAACCAGCAGCAAAGAACTCAGAGCATATTTCAAGCATTGTAGAATCGTGAAAAGAAATTCAAACTGCTTTGTCTGCACCACCTCCCTAATTCTCTCCCAGGTCTATCCTAACAGTAATTTATTGTAACTATGTATTTAAACCTACTTGGTGTATCTCTCAATAAACAAGTTGCAACTTCTTATTTAAGAAAATCTTGGCAGGAAGAGCATGTTACTATTACTGTTTTCAGCTCCCCACCACAGACCCACAACAGGAGAAATTAGAATTGCCTCACCTCCAATCCAGCTCATGTACAGAGAGCAAGGAGAGCAATGCAGTAGGAGCTCATACAGAATAATTCCTGCTGCTGTGAACAGCAGTGGATGAAAAGTTTGGAAGGAGGAAATGGTTAAAACTGCCTTAACGTTTAATTCAGAATAACTTGATGTGTAACCAAGTGGGGGGAACAGAAGAGGTGAGGACTGTCCTTCCCTTCCAAAGATCCTTTCTGCTGAAAATGAAAACATCTCCCTGCTTGCTGCAGCAAAGAGGATGAGAATACGTGTGAACACCTCCTCCTAGCATTCATCCCATCAAATAGCTGCTTATTTTTCCTCTGAGATTTGATAGTTAAAAAACCTAAACCATTCTCAGTCATTTAATAAAAACTTCTCTTATGAAACAAGTTCCCTGCCCAATCTGAGAAGAAAATCAGTTTTTGCTGTATAACTTATATCAGCATGAAGGGATAATCTCTATAAAAATGAGACTGTATGGATGTACAGTAATCTAGTACACAGCCCAGAAAACTTGAACCGCTCATCTAGAGGAAATGTCAAATGTTCAGATCACTGGAAGCTCAAGACTCGTCATTAGAGGAAAAAAAATGACCTCACAGTTGGTCCAGGACCACAGTATTCCTTCCTACTACAAAAATGTCCTGGTATTTCCAGAGCCCACGAGGTGCCTGCTGTATTACAAATACTGACAGCAGTGTTTCTTCATTGCAGGATGTACCTTCAGTGCTCTAGAGCTCCTTTACACTGGGTCAAGACTGTTTGGTTTGGCAGAGAGATCATTTGGATAAACCACATATCTCCTTCAACGATGCTGCCAACCATCCCAAATGAGCACAGAAATCTCCCAGCAGGCACAGACCAAGTCTGACCTCTGTATCACCAGATCTGAGATCTCCATATGAAGTAACTGCTTACATTTTCCCAGCACAGTGTATGCTGCCCTACAGAATGGTTGGTTTGTGTTCCAAGAAAATGAGAGTACTTCAGGTGTGTGGGAAGAACAATACAAAACCAAAATTATCTTAAAATAAATCTTTAAAAGAGAATAATATTATGGCTCTCCTGGGATGAAGCACACTAAATATACAGAATGCACTGCAAAGGTTTGTCCTATTTTCTCACTCTCACTTCATAGAAGACCTAATTCCAATCTCTCTGCAAGTCCAAGCAAAAAGAACTTCCCCTCTGGGAAACAAATCCCTTTATATTGGGTTCAGTGGGCATCAGAAGCACCTGTATGCATAGATCCAAATCAGGGCAAAGAGAGGAATACAGAGCCCCTTCTGATTGAGACCACATCCAAACACTCCTCTGCTCACTTAAAGGTTCAGTGAAAACTAAGTATCAAAGCAGAGCAAGTTGCTCCCAGAAGCTTTTAGCATCATCACATGGGGAGAGGATAAAAAGAAAGTCAGATATGAGTTCTTGGACATAAGTACACACCTCTGTCCTCCAACAACTGGTAGCCACTAGATACCTAACAACAGCATAAAAACCACCTAACTGGTAAGGTAATTTAAATGCTCACCTTCTTTCAGAATTCAAAATACAGTGTCCATATTAAAAAAACTTAAAGGTGGCAAGTCTAGCCTTCCTGAATTTTCTTCCTGAAACACACAATACTGTGCAGATGAGGGCTATTGAGATCCCACAGCTGATATTAAGCAGAAGTTGCTTAAAGGTACTACGTAATAGCAACACAAATTCCATCCTCCAGTATAAAGAGCTTGAATGAAATTCTGAGGTTTGAGGAACACGTGCAGGAGGAGATGAGCACCGTATGTTAAGAACTATGAGGCATTTGGTTGAAATCATAACTACTTCTCAAAATCTGTGGGAAATCTCTGCCCTCATTATTATAATGAATTACAGAAATGAACACAACCTTGGCAAGAAGTGCCTGAACTGCAGCCTAAGGGAAAATAGGCACACATGCAAGTTTCCCTTGAAACAAGCAGCCCAAATACCTGCCCCGTTAGGCCAACAGCAGAGCAGACAGGCTGCAGGAATGAACTGCCATGCTGTGTTAGTGGCCATGTAGTAACATAAAATCAGAACATTAATGAAGACAAGCCAGTCTGGAAAGTTTCCCTATTCATGCTGACATGTACAATAAAAAGACAAAGTACAACACTGGCTCTAGAATTACCTCCTATTAGAAGCAGTCAAGGGCATCTTAAGGTCCCTTCCCTCCCCAGCAAAGATTATTTACTTTGCAATCTAGAGCTGTCTAGTGATGGCTCGCACTGTAAGCAGCATTTTTATAGTTTGGTCCTTGGTGTACACAGGACAGGGCTCAGGCACAAACACATTTTCCCATAACCTGCTCACTGATTCACAAAAATACTTTCGTTCTTGATTGCAGAGAGATTTCCAAATAGGCTTAACTGCTTTCATGAATCAGAACTTCAGATTGCCAGGACTTCTTAGCGTATCAGACACCATTCAGCAGACAGAAAAAAGGGCTGTCAGAACTTGTAATGGGCTTAACATGGGTGATAATCAGGCTCTGGACTATCTCAGCACACTCTACCTTAATAAGTAAAAAACCTGCTTAAAGGAAGAAGGCAGCTGAGTCTTCCATTAGATCACACTGAAACATACTCCTGCACAGTGTGCTTACTGGAAAACAGATGGTGTTTCAGTCTACTATGTTCTGTATTCACTCTTCTACCATGCATTAGTTAAGATGTTCCCAGGCTTCCCAACCAGTCAGAAGGACTGTTTGATCCTACAGAACCTACCACGCTCTAAACAAGTGCTTGTTTGTAAGTCAATAATGAAATAGGATCTGTTTGGGCAGGGGCTGTTCCTGCTTGTCACAAGCATTAATCAGGGCATAACCAATGTCTATGGCCTGGTTGATGCAATCATAGCACACTGGAGATGCTAGTGCCTTTTCAAGGTTGGAATCCACTGCAAGGTTACACCAGGTCACCTCAAAAGGCAGGTGACTCAATTAGGACCAAGTTTCATTTCTCAAATGATCGGTTCTAATGCCAATTGATCCTTACAAGAAAAATCAACTCACAGTAAGACTTAAGAAAGTACTCTGCATTGCGAGGCTTCCCAAGGAAACCAGGGGCCAAAAGGCATTTTGGGGGAATGCTCATCAGTCTCCAAGTGAGAAGTTCTTTCAGAGCCATGGTTACCTTCCAGATTTCTCACTTTGTTTTTGGCTGATGGTACAAAAGTTTGGTTAGCAAGATTTCCTCTAGTGATATCCCTACGATCTTCCTGAAGACAATATTTCCTCCACATTTCAGGGAAATCCTTGCCATAACTATTTGATGGCTTACAGCTTCCCCTTGCAGAAGTCCCCACTGTTTCATGTTCCTTGATCTTGAACTAGTTAGGCTAGAAAGTTAAGGTGCCCAATAGCTAGGACCAAATCTCTGGGTCTGACCATTAACCTGGTTGAGTGCTGCATCCAAGAAATGGACTGCAGTTCTCATTCTGGCTCTGGCTCACACCTGCTGTGTGACTTTGGGCAGGACATTCCTCCCATATGGTTCTCTTGGTTTCCATCTGTAGAAAAGGGCAAGCCTCATTATCCCTTCTATATAAAAAAATCGTGAGATATACAGAAGACAAACTGTACTGAGAGCTAGGCACTATTATTATTACAGCTCTGATTTGCTAAATAGACACTGGCAAGAGACAAAAGCAAAATAAATGCAAGGGCAAGGAAAGCAGGCAGAGCAATAAAGCACAGAAAAAAAAAAATATGAAGAAAGGACAGAAAAATCCAATGGAAAACAGAGCCCACCAGTGGGCATTATTCCTGTGGCCTAAATATATGTGGAAGAAAATGTGATTTAAATAACACAATTTGTAGGAGTTTTATAAATCTGTTCTCCATACTCCCAGGCTTTGTGGTTTTAGAAGCCTATAGTTTTGACAATCCAAATTGCTGCCCCTACCCTTTTCCATACATAGGAAAGCCTTTTTGCACTGTTTGGCTTATGGTTGCATTGACTGATTACAGCTGCACAGCTGAAGTAGGCACAGAGGTGTTTTATCACCTTTTGAGATCAGTCAGGATTATCCTTTTATCCATCTAACAAAAGCAACCAGCAAGAAATGAAAAGAAACAATTAAGCTTGGCTACAGACCTGAAGAACCATTAAGTGCACTTTATTATTTATATAACTGTGCCCACAGTTCTTTAAAAAGGAAGATCAACACAGAATTTTAGTATCATTAAAAGGTAATTGAGGCTCTGAAATCAGCACAGTTATATGCCTGTTACTCTACAATGCTACTGAGCAAGTAGCAACTGTGATACATCTGTCAGTGTGTCCTCTGCTGTCACAGGATCCTTGTTACAGCCGATACCATGTTCTGCTCTTTTCCATTATGGATGAGGCTGGAGTGTCCCTTCAAATTTTGCTGTACAGGAAGGTAGCTTCCCTCTAAGCAGTTTTCACTGCATCTCCTAGACACACTGCAACTTGTATCTTGGGATTAATATAAAACAAGATAAAAATTCAAATTCCGTCTCTGCAGTTCTGGAGAAACCAGTCACCTTTGCTTACCAGAGAGCAGGAGAAGCTGAGAGTGCATGATTTGACTCTTGAATGTTTGCAGTATGAGACCAGCTGTGCCTGCAAACAATGGGTTATGGTATGAATGCACGGGCATACGTTGCTTTTGGTAGATTTCTTTTCCCCTCACTGTTTGAGTTTTCACCACCAACCTAAAGCACTGTGTGCAGCCTTCTTTCTCAGTTAAAAGGATTTTCATTATTATTTTTGTAAAGCCTATTTGATGAGTGATATGAACAGTGAATGCCACATTTCACTCCCTCTCATTAACATTGTAAATTAATTTAGGACTCATTTAGATGCAGGATTAACAACCTGAAGACTAATCTACTCTTTATTCAGAGGACACATTCAGGATGAGCAGTCTTTCATCTCATATCACTCAATTAGTTACCAAAACCATCTCCTGGGAGTAAGATGATATTTCTGACTTTCTGCTTGGAAAAGAACTGTTCAAGGTTAAGGAAGAGGTCTGGGAGAAACCGGTCTCGATCCCAGCTTAGAGCAATCAGACTTAGAGAATGGTCAAAAGACTTTAGGTAGTGTTTATAGTGGTTTAGGCTAGCATGTTCCTTTCCACCAGGGTTAAGACTACCATGGCCATATGCCAGCTGCCAAATAGAAATTTGTTAAGTAACACATTCACTAAGTTTTTTGTTAGATGCCACTAACCTTACTACCTTACTTATATGAAATGGTGGCTTATTCTGTGAGCAGTTTTGTCCTGTGGTAGTGCTGTGATTAACACATTATCATCTACAGTACTATCTCCAGTAGGAGGAGGGCAAAGTCAAGCTCTCAGTTTTCAGATCAGAAAAAAAAAATAAAAAAATGTTACTCTTCTTAAAGCAAAATTTATTGGTTACACAACTCACAACACACTCAGCATCAAGCTTGCAATACCTCAGTGACTCTGTTTTCAGATGCTCTGTATGTTTGCTAGAGAAATAAATAAAATGTCTTGCAATTAACAAATGAAACGCCCTGATGGAGCTTAGCTATTGCTTGCTGTCAGTAAATCATTTGCAGAAGGATTTCATCCACTGAGAGGAATGAAGAATATATATGTGCTTAGGCAAGTGCAGTTTTCCACCAGAATATTCTGTTGAAGGCACTTTGAGTCTAATGATACATTGAGGATCTGTTCCTCAGAGCACAATAAATAAAAGCAAATAATTGCTGTAGAAAAGAACCTGACAGACACCCAGTGCCACTTTGAACATGACTGATTGATGCTACGTATAATCAGTAACACTTAAAAAGCTCAGACCTTCTGTTGTGGACATGTGCTGCTTCAGCTTAGCTGAACTCCTCTGTCCCATAAGAGACAGGAGAGAATTTTTAAAGCCCTAATATGAACTAATATTAGAAGTTTGTACTGCAACATGACAAGATGCTGTAATCACAAATGAGGAGCCTGACAACCACAGCATCACAATTCTACAACTGGTTTCCAAACCAGACTACTTCTCTTCTTAAACTACTGCATTTGCTGCCTAGCTGGTCCTTTCACCTCTCCATAAAGAACAAATGTGCTGTCATACATGAGACTGCTACTCAGCATCATCGTCTCCCATCCCTTGACAAAGCCACTCTTTTAGATCAACTCTGAACCACAGGTTAGAAAAGCTTTTTTCCTACGGTTGTTCAGCTCTGTCTGCGAATGTCTGCAACATTAGAAGGACAGACATCAGAATTTCAGTATTTTTTCTTCCTTAAATACATGGAGAAAAAATGTCTGACGTCAATGGTACCAAAATCATAGGAGTATTTTCAATTAGTGAGCTAGCACGAATGCAAGCACTGTTAGCCCTTCCTGCAGCTTTCATCCTCAACTACTTTCCTGATGCGTTTTACATTTCTGTACTCCCAAATACTGCACATTCAGCAGATTCTCTGAATACATGGAGGGCATCACACCTCACACTTACGTTACATACTTCTGAACAGGAACAACAGAATCCTGCTGTTGGTCTATTGGAGAGCTTTGTAATCCAGGTAGCTATCTTTTATTTGACTTTGACATATAGAATTAGGTCTGCTTCTTGGCTCTTTCTGCACTCAAGCCATTGAGCCCTGATCTCCTGCCCATCAGCAAAATAAAACAAACCAAACAACATTAACAAAAACCCACTCTCATCTTTGTTCGTTTTCCTCCTAAGAATGTATTTCAAAGGAAATATGCCAAAGACTCTTACCTGTCTGTAATAAGCCAGCCCCGCTGTCTTTGACTCCAAAGTGCTGCTGGATGTCTAATAACACACCTGCAAGGAAAACAGAAGAACCTTAGTACCTTCACAGCCCTTGAAAAGCACATATCTCAGGTACTTTGTAAAGCATCAGGAAAGCTTCAAATTCCAGTCTTGTAGACATATAAATTGCAATGTTTGCACATTGGCTTCTTTTCCATACATTCACACTCAGTTATTTGCTACTGTAATAGCAAAGGTATGCAGACAGTTTGGGAATTAAATCCTTGTCTATGAGAAGCTGGTATTTGTTCTTCAAGGAGATTACAAATTTTTGGCTTGGTTTGTTTTGTTGTTGTTGTTTGTCTGACTTTGTTATTTTACAGAAATACAAGGAAATGTGATTCTGTACCTTAGGTGTTTCAAGTAGTTAAAAAAAAAAAAAGGACAAATTAAATTGAATTTTAAAAAAGTTTCAATAAATCTCATTGAGGAGAGCAATGATGGGAGTTTTCACATTTAACTATTTCTAGGTGGTCCTCGCTTCCAAAACAAATCAATAAAATAAATTTAAAATAGCTTAACAAAGATGGGTAAGTGACCAGCTACTTAGCTTTAAAACAACTACAAACAATGCTTTAATCTAGTCCATCTCCCTGCTTATTTTCAGAGATCTCTTCCATCTAAACTACTCTGCAATTCTGTGCTCCTAATCACATGACACACACATGTCCAGAGCTGCCTCCACCAATATATTCCCAGCTGTGCCAGAATGCCAAACAGGCACATTAAATCACCAGAAGTTAACAGGAGGAACAGCCTGAGATGTGGTAGAAACCATAGCTT
Source organism: Meleagris gallopavo (assembly GCF_905368555.1). NCBI lineage: Eukaryota > Metazoa > Chordata > Aves > Galliformes > Phasianidae > Meleagris > Meleagris gallopavo. Next base: position 2,996,587 of record NC_139424.1, read on the forward strand.
CAGAAAGAAGAGTTCTTTTGGATTTGTACCATAAACCAAAACAGCAAGTGCAAGGGGCTATAATGATGTGTACAAAGTGAAGCAGAGGAGGTCTGTCTGTACATCACAAAGAAATTATCTGATCAGTGACAATGACAGTTCTATAGTACTTTTCACCACAGGAGATCATAATGTATTTTACAAGCTTGAACTGCTATGGTCATAAATGAAATAAATTTAGGACACTGAAGGAGTAAGCCAAGGTGACTGCTCTTCAATTTCATTTTGATGGTGGAGAAGGAAGTGTGTTCTGAGGATAGTCAATGCAATAAGAACAACTCAGCACCACAATTATAAGGCCTGCATGAACCTGGAAGATCTCAGATGATTAAGAGAGATCTGCATGTCTAATTGGTATGAATTTCCTACTCCAAGCCTATTTTATATTCTCTTTGGACTCCAAGTGTTTTGATATGGGATTTAGGGCATTAAATTAGAGGCGGCAGCTAGCAGATGATGCAACATATCTATGGAGTGATAGGAGTTTCTCTGAACTGTGGGAATTCTGCTTTGCACACGGGGAAACACTCCTCCCTTAAATTTGCACAGCTCTGTTTTCACCTCTGCATGGTAATGACTCACCCGAAACTTTAATAAGATTCAGGGATACAATTAAGCAGTGACAGACCAAGGGAGAATACAATAAAAAGATAGAGCTTTTGATTTTCCCTTCTGCCTCTAGATGACGAGAAGGCAGACAGCTGGATCCAGATCCAGGCTCCGGACAGCAATCATGCTGCAGAGAGAGATGTGCTCCTGAGTGTCTCCCAACTCCTGATGCAATCCAAGAAAGGGAAGCCATGTGTGGCTGACAAGGCCCCCGTTGGATGGAAGTTCATACATACACGTCTGGAGGATCTGGAAACGTAAGCAGCTCATATCTAGGCACCACTTTCCTTGAGGCTGCCTCCCAGCAAGGCTGGCAGCCATCTGAGTGGCTGCATAATTACATGGCATGTTAGTGCTATCACCTATTATTTCTTAGAGTAAATTCAGTGTTCCAAGGCCTGAATAAAGATTTAAGAAACACAGTGCCAACTTTCCAAAGCACCCTACCAGATGAACCAGACACTGTAAATGCTGATGCAGAGCTTGGAACTCTATGAATTGAAATACAGACAACAGCTAACCTGGTATGCTGATCAAGATGGGCACAGAGACAGGATTTGTTGAGAAATCCACGCAGAGGGATGATTAGGACTGTTCACAGGTTTAATTCCTTTAGCCCTATCTAGGTTACTTTACTGGTCCTGCTCTGGTGTTAAAGTACTTGTCAAAGACAGCAGGGCAGTTATCAGATTCTTGTGGGCAGTGGGCATAAAGAGGACTTTAAGAGCAATTAGGGTGTGGAGGGTTAGATAGGGAGAGAATGTCAAGTAAATGCCAAAGAAGAAGGTGGCTGACCTCGTCCACATTCAGTGCCAGAGGGTTTCCAGGAGGGAAAGAGTTTTCCTGGAAGTGCTAAGGTCAGGCTTTAGACAAGGGTGTGTGGTGCAGACCATGCACAAGGCAGGCTGCTTGCTAGGATAGACTTTGTCTGCTGACCAGAGCTACAGGAAAACAGAAGCTGCAAGAAGGACATCTGATGCAGGGTAAAAAGCTGCTCTGAACAGGAATTTCTTGTGTTAACCATCATTTACAGAACCACTCCATAGTAGAATCAGTGTAAAGAAAGCCCTGGTTACCCTTTATATTTAAATGAAATGTGGGCTCTTCATGTAACCACTGCTACATTTTTACATGAATAAAGCATTGCAATGGTACAAAAGAGCGTTCATGAGCTAAGCCACAATGAAATTACAATTTCAAAGCAGAAAGACAGTATAGCTTCCCTTGGGAGAGCCCCATTTTCCACTCACCAAAACAAAGCATCACACCTCTATTTCAAACTACTTCTAAGGCAGGTGTGAAACAGTTCAGCTGTGTATGGCACGAGAAGCTACAGAAACAAAGCTATAGGTTTTCAGTTGCATCGGTAACATAAATGCTGATTTTTAAATGCTGCTTCTGTGCTGTGACACCATATTGGGCAATAAAGCTATTTACTCAGAAAGCACAAGGGTTTTTAAAGGTATCTTTTAATGGGAGAAAGATGCGTGCTGGCTCCTTCCGAGCACACAACTTTCCACGTGAGGCAGCTGGGCACTGATAACATCACAGGTGGCCCCAGCACCTTCTCCCTACTTCTCCCAAAGTTGTGTTTTCTGGCTCTTCCAGGGAAGCTCCATAACCTCTCAACCATTAGACACAAGCAACCTTGTTACCATCAGGCTCTCCTTCATGCCTGCAGCCATGTGCAACCTGCTTCAAATAACGCATTCTGCAGACGTAGGAGTGGTGCACACACCTGTCTGTTCAGAAACATGTGAAAAGATTAGGTGGGAGAGGTTTATTCTGAGGTCTCTGTGATTATATCTACACTGCAACCCTAAGGTGTGACTGCAGTTCACACAGATCAAATGAGCTGGCTTCAGCCCAGCCACCCACTAGCTGCTAAACACAAGCTTCACAGTTTGGACCCTATTTAAATACTCAGCTGCAGAAAACATGGTGGTAGCCTTACTGACATTTGTACCTCAAGATAAATTCCCACTGCTATCAGAATTGGCAAGTTGAAAACAGAAGTGTGGTAACATCTTCTTTGGATTGTCATGAAACCATTCCCGGTCTTGCATGCAAAAAGAAGCAGGCCTGCTCCTTACGTGTTGCTAAATGAGGGGTGATGTCCTGCTTGAAAACACTGGCAGGAGCTTCCTTAGGACACATGCACTGACTTACCTTCTGTAAAACTAATTTCCATTGTTGCATGACATGACAGTGTGCATTGATGAAACAAGCCCTATTTGGTTTTGAAACAGCGTTGCAGAATCAGAGGGAAAAAAAAAAAAACAACAACAAACAAAACAAACCCAGCAACCTGACAAATCAAAACAAGGGTTTCCCAAGATCTGCTCACACTGGTATGCAAGAAATTCCTGACCTAGAAAGCACTGAAAAGAAACTGCCAGCACCCACAGCAGCTTGTTTAGAACGGGGTTTCCCTGAGTAATAAAGAGAAGCACTGAAGGGACAAACCCAGCACAGCAGCTAAAGCCAAAGCTCTGAATGAGCCAGACCGTCCAGGCCCAGCATTGCAGGCACTTGCAGGCCATGAAACAGCTGCTCAAATATCTGCCAACAAAACCCCAGAGCAAAGTAGTGTGAGAGTTCAAAGCCTTCACAGACACTGATAGTGTCAGAGGAGGGAGAGGCAGCCCACTGCCTGTGAGCACCGGAGGGTAACTGGGTGAGTGCTCAGCTCACCGGGCTGCTTCTGCAGGTCAGAGCCATCAGAACCTACACCTGTAGCACTGACACACAGGAGGACTTGCTGTTTTCCCTGAGCAGCATTTTCAGTGGCCTTTCCCACTAGGACAGGTGCTGTATACTCTGCTAAATGCGCTATTGCTTGGGAAATGAAACAAATTTCTGTCTGCTTTGTTGGGCCATTCCTATTCTATTCTATTCTTATAGAAAAACAATATTATCCACAGACTTGTACCACCTGTCACACCCACTTTTCCATTTGATGGTTTTATCATTATTATAATATCAATGGAGAAGTATCTGAACTATTCATTAACTCCCAAGAACTACTGGCTTATCTACATGGTATGTAACACATAATTACGTATTGGGGAAAAAAGTACAGAATGCAATTAGCTACGGGCTTGACGAAGATATTAAAAGACCACAAAAACACTTCTTCCAATGTCTCAAGCAGAAAGGAGGTAGTAATAAGTTATGGTTCCCCTAGCATAGCTAGAGCTGCACTGTAATGTTGTATGCAAAGTCTTAGCACAAAATTGCCTGCAAGAATGGGAGGGGATGAAAAAGTTTGTCAGGTGTAGAATGGATTAGCAGAAAGCATCATTAACACAGGGTCAGGGCATGCAGGGAAAGCAGCCCAGGACAGCAAGTCCTGCTCAGGTTAAAAAATAATATATATCAAAACAAAACAAATAGGAATTTGAATGCAACCATAGCTGCCAAATGCTGGGTGCCTCAGTGGCAAGACCACACCCAAATCAAATCCCTCATCTCTTTAATTACAGTGCAGCCCGTTCCCAGGACTGTGGCTGGGAAGAAGCCCTCATCAAATGGAGAGCATGGAGTACTCAGCCAATATCAGTCCAAGAGCTTAAATAAATTCCAAAACCTGAAAGAATTTTTGCTTGTGATCCAATACAACAACAGCTCTCACCACTAAGCTCACTGTGTCGCTTTGTTCTCCTTTCTTCCCTGCTGCAGAGCTTTCACAGAGAACCTCAATTTCTCCCTGGCCTCATCTCACCTTGAGACTGCTGCCTTCACCCATCTAATCAGCCTTGCAATTCCCACAAGCCAAGGAAAGACATCACTTAGAGAAAAATGCCATGATTTGGCTAAAAGGGGTTGGCACCTACACCTGGACTTAAAAATAAACTTGTTTGTTGAGACTTAGATTCCTGTATGTGGAATGGTTAAAGTCAGCAGCTGGAACTTCAAATAATAAACACAAGCATAACTAGCAGCTAAGGTTTTCTGTCATCTCAGATGTCTAATATAAACATGAACAGATTCTGATGAGTGTGGCCAGATCATTCTCCCATACCAAGTCTCTTTATCTCAGACTTCAGTTCAAGTTTCTTCTAGTATTTTTAATGCATACAAACTAAGTGAGGCACATCTTGCACAGGCATACCTCTGTCCAACACTGGAGGAAAAATATCTTTACTACCAATGCTTGTGCCATTTTAAATTCCAGATGAAACAGCAGAGCCTCAAGAAACAAAGACATAGTTCAGAAAATCCAGAAACTCCCTGCATTCAATCTCTCCGTATGCATCTATGGCAGTAAGAGGTGGACCTGCCACCAAAAGTTCCAGTTACCTTTTGGCCTTATAGTCCTTACCCACGTCTAATAAGCCTAGCCAATTCTGCAAAGAAATATATCTGAGAAACTTGGTGTATAAGCTAAGTAAAATAAATAAAAACACCACAGATAATAGTAGAGCAAATCAAGTACATATGTATTCAGTCAGTGACTCACCACTCCCTTGTTTTCTTTATTGGAAAACTCGGTGTATCACTGAACCAGAGTGACAATGAGTCAGGAACCTGGCATGAGCCGCAAATGGCAAGAAAATGAAAACAGGCATCTACAAAGTCTCTTTGAAGAGATTTTGAAGATTGTTTCTTGCTTTGGATGGATGTGACTGTGTATTTCACAGCCCCGTTCTCATGGTTTTCTGGCTAGACAAAAAAAATTAGCAAAAGAAAGTCATTTACAGTCCTTCCAGAGATAACACGCAGTGATTAGCCTCTAGTTCTCAGAACCAATTTGATGCCTTTATTCTTACATCTTCTTTCTTATATTTACAAAAAACACATTTGAAACTTATTCTCATAGCCTACTAAAAACCTGGCATCGCTCATCTAGTAAAAATATTACTGTTTTGGAACCAGCCAAAGAACATGCAAATATTTTAATGGCACGAAACTGTGAATTAATGGTGTACACAACACGAGGCTAATTGCCCCGACCTCACTCTCTGTGAGCATAACCTCTGGCCAGCTTGCTGCCTGCCTTGCTCACCCAGACCAGGTGAACTTGCACCGCTATCTCATCCTGGCACAGCTCCACTTGCTGTGTGAGAACAGAAAGTCCATCCCAAGACCTCTGCTATCCCTTCTGTGCACAAGCAGCTAGATCTCTGTGGCTGTCAATACATCACATTTCATTATAATAAAATTCAAAATGTTAAATAAAGTTATTTTGAGAAAAAGCGTCATATTCAAGGCTGTGAAGGCAAACAGAAGAAAGCCTCTGTGCTCCCTGAAGTCATTGGCTGTATTGAGCAAGGATTTTTTTTACCCACTTCTCCCCTTTTAAGGCCAGACACTTCTGTAACACAGAAGACTGAGATACGAGTGAGCAACTGGGGTAATTAGTGACTGATGCTTTACAGCAGATGACAGCTAATTTCTCCAGTTAGGAAGATTTCTATCAAATCTGCAGAAACATGCACTCAGATTGGACATATTTCCAAGTGACTGCATCCCATCTCTCATTTACGTTTTGTTTCTGTTTAGCAATGCCTCAAAGCTATTTTGGAACATTACAAGCTGTCCAGGGCATATTGGTATATTTGCATACAGCTGCAAGGAGCTTTATATTCTTTTTACTACAGAGTGTCTTATACAGCACAGAGGAGATTCCAGATGCAGAGATATCCTGTACAAAGTGGCCTGCAGAACAGCAGTGAGGTGTTAAAGCCACCAGGCACAACATCAGACACATTCCAAGAAGGTTTTTGGAGCACAGAAACCACCATGATTTCAAGGTGAACATGACACACTTACTGTCGTGGTTCTGTGCTGATTAAGACTTCTGACAACCACCTTCACATCAGCACAGGGGGAAGGGGGCATACAAGCACTTCTCCAGCACTCTCACCACCAAGGCACACACCGATTTCAAAAGTGGCTTTCTAATGTTAGTGAATGTCCACCACTCAAACCTCCCTATATGACCTACATCTGGATAGGAACTTCAGATTTTAAGTGCAAAAGCAGGAAAAGTTGGAATTTCCTATAGCATATCTTCCACAGATCAATCAGGGATTCCAACTGCTGCTGCAGCCCACTTCTAAAACAAGAAATAGATGAAAACCTACTATTTCAAGTAGCTACCTATATCTTACTGGCTTAATTTGCAGATGAAAAAGCTTTTGACTACAGATACAAGTATCTATCCTATCTTTAGTAATCCTAGAATAGCCCTTGATGTAAAATATGCTTTAAGCTTACAGATACTGCCGCTGAACAGGCAGTTAGGCTTACCAATCTGTCACCACACATAGAGGATGCAGGATAAAGCTACTCCAAATCCACCTTCACAAGTTGCTCCCTCGTATCTGCCTGCTTTCCTTGTTCTCTCATGAGCAGCATAACCAGAACTTTCTAGGTCTCCTCACTCACCTGGTCTGCAGGGCAGCCTGACATCACAGCTTCTCACACCTTTTTCCTTCCCTCTTCCCACTCTTTCCTTCACGCAAGGCACTCTTCCACCACAAGCACACTGATCCATGCAAGAAACATAGTATGTGGTGCATTAATGTGTAGCACAGCACCAAGAAATCCAAAGATTTCAAAGAGCTCTTTTCATACCCTCACATGACCTGAGGAAGATATTTATCTAGCAGATGAGACTCCAGGGTGTATTACTATGTCTTGTTTTCTTCCATGGCTACATAAAGCTGTCCTCTGGTCAGGGGCAGTCCTCAGACACAGACATTTTGTGATCTGTATATGGAGAGAAAAGCCATCTGCCAACTTCTACATCTCCAACTGACAGAAAACATCCCTCCCTAAGCACAAAGCAACATCACACTCCTCCTCTGCACACACACACACACACACATGCATGCATGCACCTCCCACAGAAATGCATTTGTTATTTCACACTGGGTACTGCCCAAGCTATGCTAGGAAATGATCAAATATGGTGCATAACTGTAAACAGGCTGCATTAGTTATTCCAAGCATCCAGCCAACAAGACAAGTGGCTTTGCTCAGTTAATTAGCAAGGCATGTAGGTATTTCAAAGAAGATTTGCGTGGAACACAAAATCTTGCTGAGAAACCTGGGATTTACCCACAGTGCTATAAAATAAAAAAGAAACCAGCTTTGGAGTTATCACAGAAGGAATTTGAATGCATCAGTGTACCTTCTTAAATATGAATTATTAAAGAATTTACTAGGTTCTACTACAGCTGATAACCAATACAGCAGTAAAATCTGTATGCAAAACCTTATATCTGCATGAGTATGCAGTTAAATGAGAGCAGGAGCTAAAATCTAGAATGAGCATGAGGCATCTCTATAATTAGAATGGGTCATTCGTGTAACCACATGACAACGTTGACTCCAGGAAATCCTCCCAGCACAAACAGGGCCTGTCCCAGAGTCTTTCACTCTGTGTCAGCTGCAGCAATTTCTCAAGCTGAAACACCTTCTACAGCAATGCTTTTGGTTCTGCCTAGCTGCATTGCCACAGGACCTCCACCAGGAGGGCTATCTTAGCAGGGCAGCAATGCTTACACCCAGTGACACGTCCATTTTGAAAACCTGAGCTCAACCCAGGCTTAAGAGACAGGACAGCTCTGTTCCCAATCCTGACACTACATCACTATTTAACCTTGGGTAAATTATTTGATCCTATGCAGTCTGAGTCCACATTAGTCAAATGAAGATAATAACAATAATCATGTGTGTCATAGATACAGCAGGGCTTGGTTATTAAGCACTTGTGAAGAGTCCCAGATGAAAGGCAAATTAGGAGAAGCAAGATTAATTATAAGATGCACATCCTAAATAAAAAACAGGAACGTTTTTGTTGTTGCTGTTATTAGGAGAGAGTCCCTCTGATTTAGGATAGCTTTTATTTCAGTGTTGGTAAAGCACAACTATACACCTATTTCAGTTTCCATGTTCAAACTGTATTTGTAGATTGTGGGTAGGTGATAAAGGCTGCTGGGCCTCTGATATTGCAGACATAAAGGTCTTTGATCAGAAGTCTGATTTCATAGTCACTGGCACCTGTAATACAACAAAGCCAACAAGCCTACCTCCATTTTAACTGTTGCAAGGCTAAAGGAGTCCAAATGTTACTTCCACAGGGAAGGAAAGGCCAGAAGCAATGAAAAGGAAACATTTCCCATGGGTGAACTCTGCACTGGATCATATTTCCTGCCTCAAGAAAGATGAAGCCCAGTTCTTCCTGTAGAAGGCTAGGAAATAGTTGACTATTAGATGCTGCAAAAATCCAGTATCACCCAATGACAGGTACAGTTCTAACTACCCTCACTGTGTGAATTTCCAAGTGATACCAGATCCCATGAACTATCCCTCAGGGCATTCAGTAATGAATTTCTTAAAAAATAGATGAGTACAGAAATCTGGAAAAAAATTAATAGTTGTACACTCTCTCCAGGACACGTTAAATAAAAAATTTGTTCCTTCACTTTGCAGAAAGTTTATGTTTAAAAAAAAAAAAAAAAGGATAGCATTAAATTAGTATTGAACCTTTCATTTCCAGAATGTCAGATTTTTTTTAATGGCTGTCAGCAAGTCATCTACACTTAAATTAATGATAGTTAGCAGAGCAAGGAATTTAAAAAAGGGTATTGCTTCCACTTGTTTCAGGAGACAGGGAATACATTCAGCTAAAAAAGGAGCTTAGGTCTTCACTATGAACAGTAAAAGGCTGAAATGAGTTAAGCTCACAAAATGTGCATTGACTCCTCAACGACAGGTGTACCTCAGGGCAGCTCATCACAAGATGAAGTTTAACTCAACCACAGCTCGTAGCTCACAGAAGCCAACCACATTTTCAAGCAATCGTTTGGCCATGCCCCATGAGCCAGTTCTTTGCAAGTTTTTAGTAAAAAAAAAATTAGTTCCAAAAAACAGAATTATTTATTCTTGTTTCCCTACATTTTTGTGTCTTGAGGCAGCATTCTTCAAGTATTTTCAGAGGATGTAGATGTCCAAAGTCTTTTGCCCTTCTGGATTCTTACACGTCTAATAAATGCTAAGACCACATCACAGGAACTCTTATTTCCCTGCTGCAGAATCCTCTATCAGCACTGTGCCTTGGAGAAGTCTTCCTTCCTTCTTAAAATGGGGCTGAAATGAACCAACTGATTAAAATATTAAGAGAAGAGAGAAGTGAAGAATAACCTAGAGAGTGACTCAGTTTAAATGAAACTGCTTTTATTGTGATTCATATCTTCATTTACTGGGATTGCTCAAGGTCTCTATTTTGGTCATTCAGGCAGCATTTTGTTTCAGCTATTCTGACATAAGAGTATCACTATGTGCACTATAAATCTGCAGCCAGCAACACTGGCTTCTCTTCTCTATAAAGAAGCAAATCAGCAGTGTTACTCCTTTGTAGCTACAAACACAAGACATTGTGCATTACTCCTATGTCACTTAGAACTCTCACTTTTGTTAGCAAATGTTGTCAGTTTTTCATAAGCTCAGACACCCCACAATTTAGGTGGGAAATATATATATATATATATATATATATATAAAATAAAATTAAACCTTGCAAATTTATTGCAGCATGCTTAATACCCTAAAGGTTTCTTTGGTGACCAGCAAGACACTATTTTTGCAATGGACGATCCATAGCTCTCACTCCTTATCTCTAGATGTTTTCACAGGCGAACTGAAAAACTGTCAAATCTCTGGAGATAATCAAGGCCAGACAGTGGTGCACACACAAGCAACAACCACTGAAATAATGCAAGCAGTATTTATCTCTCCCTCCGTACCCACACCCTACATCTGCACAGTAATATCTAAGCTGCTGAAGAGATGGGGTCAGGAAGAAAATGCTGAGCCACAAAACTCATACAGAACATAAAAGGCAGAGCTCCCCCTGAAGAAACAACCTGTTGGGGTCTGTGAGCGTGCGTTCTGCTTGAACAGAGAAGAAAAAGAAAAGATTCAGTTTAAAATTAAAAGGCAATTCAGTCCTCTATCTGAACAATAAGCCATTCTCTTTGACCCTGCACCTTCTGGTATTAAAGGTATTTATTTTAGGACATATGTCAAACACTCTGAACATTTATTCTTTATTTAGATGTTGAGCAGAAAATAAAGAGTAATAGGAGGATGAAAGAAAAAAACACAGTGCCTGTCTCTGAGGCAAAGCAACAAATAAGCTGAATGTCATCTGATTAATAAGGGTAACTCAGGAAAGCTGCAATGTGCCTGTGTGGTCACAGCAAAGTTAATTAGGATTCAGGAAGTAATGCAAACTCTGAGCACCAAGATCAGTGCTAGCAGATAAAATGATTCCCAGATAAAAGAACTCCTTGTCAAGCATTCTGCTGTGGGGTATACATATTGCAGGTGCAGACTTAAGGTCTTGCATAAGCATGCCTTGCCCAAAACTTTTATTCCTTTTGCTCATCATATTGGCTGGAATAATGCTTGCTTCCAAGCACCTACACAGTGCACAAAGTATTTGCTAAGAATCTGGGCATCTGAGCACCTGCATACCGCTGTTTATGGCAGTCCCACAGAAGTCTGGTCTGGACAGAAGTGTAGAACACACCATAATACAGATAGAGTTCACCCTCAAATATGTTTTAGTGCATCTGGACAGCAGGTGAACCCAGAAGGACCTGAGAAGATAGGTATGCAAGCTACCATACCTTGAAGAACTTTTATTTTCAAAAAGAGGCAAATGCCAAGCTAGAAAGGTCGCTTTTATGTCATTCCAACAGCCAGACATGGATGCCACCCAAACACCTCTGTACAGGTCTGAACAGGCATCCCAGGTGTTCCCAGGAGGTATGCACCTCACCAAGGAGCTGCAGCATTCCTCACCAACCTCCACACTGCAGTGGATTTCAGATGGGGTCCCAGAAGTCATTTACTCTGTAAGCTATTCCCCACAAGGTACTGGGGATAATGGAAATGAAAACAAGAGAGAATTAATCTTTTCATTAGTTTAGAAAGCTGCAATTCATGACTCATAGAAAGCTTGTATAAATAAATGGCATTGTTTAAATCTTATTTGTAGTTATACTTTCAGCCAGAGACTTTCAAAGCTGCACTGAGAATATGGCACCCAATTGTCTGATTTATTGTTATTTTAAGCAGGTGCTGTAGGCCCAAATTCCCTTGGCAGATTATATCTCATCTTAAGTGTTTTTGCTAGTGGTAATTTTCACATGTTCATGTCAGCAGCAATGAGAGGAAGGAAATAAAGTAAAAAAGAATTCCATCTAAGTTATCCAATTTCTCTTTCTCTTCATGTCAAGTTAAAAGAGATTTGTGCACAACTGAAAAACTGTACCTTTACTGTGCTCTACCTGGTTTAGCAGTGAAGGAAAAAGTGGGAGTGAGAAAGGACCAAACGCAAGTGGTTTGGGAAAAGAAATAAGCTTTCTTTAGCAGCCATGCATTTCTTAGCGCTATGAAAAACTGCTTCTTGTGCTACTCCTGCACACTTTTTTAGCCACCTGCTCATTACAACGATAGTAATTAATAAGGAACAAGTACAAGTAGATCACCTTGAAAGTCTTGTTCATACCTCATCAGCCTACTGCAGTACTCAACCACAGACCTAAATTGTGAAAGGATCAAAAATATACAGAAAACTACAAGTTACTGAGGGTGAAAGCAGAATGCATCTGGAACATCAATCTGCCAAGGAAATAAGACTTACTGACACCTAACTTGAAATACCCCAGGCATGCTTAAAAGACACCTGGTGATGCTCAAGGAAACTGATGCAATTGTGAGGGGCTGTCATACAGCTGGTTGTTCTTGAAAAGCTGGACAGAGAACAAAACCAGTTGGAAAAGTGCCTATCATGTATCTGCTGCTTTTTAATACCTCTCTATCACAGATTTCATGCAATGCTCCTGCACTAAGGCATGTAGTAAATTCAAGAAAAACTGGCAGCTTCCTAATATGTATCACTGCTAATAACCAGAAAGATCACAGACACATTTATTCGCTCAGACAAAATACAACTACAGAGAATGACATCTGAAAGTGAATTAGACGCTGGGAGAATCTCTTGCAAGGACATTCAACAAACGGATTTTAGAGAAAATTGTTATTTCATCTTCTTGCAGGTGGGGACAAACTTCTGCTCCTCCTCTTCTAATGTGCTAACAGCCTAGAGCAGGACTGCAGAATTCAGAGACAACAGAAGATGGCCACCAGGTGTTCAAAATGACCGATATTTGTCAAAATGCTCTACCCTACTCTTACCTTCTTCCTTTTTGAGCAATTTCCCAGTTTTATATTTTTATTAAAGCCATTTATTGAAGATAGGGAAAAAGAATATTCACCTCAGGCAAGCCACACTAAGATGCTGCAAGAAGAAAAGCCAGCATAAAACAACTATAGACATAAGGATCCTGCTGTGTGCTTGAGGCATAACACATCTCCATTCAGCTAAATTGTGCAATAGAGAAGTGGAGAAAAACTGCAGAAATTGCTTCAAAGACAAACAAACAAACAAGTGTTTTTGTTGAGCCATCATCAGGTCTGCTTGTTGGATCAGATGCCTTTTCTTGTGCTCCACTCAAACAAAGAAAATGCTTGAAGAAAATTGCTGGTGTTGATATGTACACACTACACATATGCAGCCGGAGTGATTCTGCTGTGGTAGAGCAACAGCATCAACAAAACAATTCAAAACTAAGAATACTCATACTGCAAGAACACATTTCATTTCTTAATTTCCTAATAAAACTTGCTCTTATATAATTTAATATGTAGCTTTACGCCAAGCTTGAGGGAAACGAGCCAACTGAGGGTAAAGATTATGTCCTTGAAAGGAAGGCCAAAGGAAGAGGTTAATAAAGGCAGATGGAGCCACAAGAAGCCTTCCTCTGCTTCAGCAATAAATGCAGAAGTTTCACCGAATGGCACAGAAGCTCTGCAGAAGGCAAACCCTTTTGGAGTCACCAGCTTCCCATCTGACTACAGCAGACTCTGCCATTGCAGGATCAGCCCTAACTTGAAGAACTGCCATCTCCCAGCAGTTTGCTCACTCCAGTGATGTTTGCACTCTTCTTAAACCAGATGTTACTGCAGTTACTGAAGTCTTGAACTCTCCAAGATCTCATGCTTGTACAGGAAAAACAGATTCCTAACTCTGAATGCATTTCAAACACACTCAAAATATTCTTGGTAAATTTCATAAATAAACTTGAAAGGCCTACTTAATATTGTGGCCATAGTTGCAGCAATTATTGCCTGGAGGCTGTAAGCTTCTCATAGAGCCTCTCTCCATTTTTTGTCATTTATTTCTAAAAACGAAATGATGATTTGAGTAAAAAAAATGTTAACACAGACATAAGACAAGACCACATGTTAAGAAAGACACAAAAAAGGAAAATGAAAGCAAAGACATTGCTTCTGTCATTCTGACAGAAATTCTGACCAATAAAATACCCTTGTTTTTCATATAGCTGGTATGAAACAAGCCCTGTTCCTATGAAGATAAAGCAAAGTCTGCCTTTTGCTTTGCTACCAAAATAATGCTATGGCTATCAGTCCTCTTAAAGAACAAGTCATTTAGTTTTTCCCCTCTCACAAAAATGTAACTGCTTTATCTTTCTTATTAGATCAGTGCAGTGTCCCAGCTCTGTGTTTATCCCCAGCTCCCTACCCCTACCTGCTGCTCTCAGCCACCTGCCAGAGCATCCATTAGCACGGCTGTGGTCACTGCTAGAGGGGGGTAAAAGCATCTGAAAGGGAAAGCAGCAGCAGCAGCACACAGTTTTATTTTACTTTCTTCTCTCTGTGGACAACAGTTTACCTTATTAGAAGAAAGTAATGCTACTGCTCAAAGTAAGCCTTCAGAAATAATCAAACACCTTTTATTTCAACAGAGGCAAGTAGAAATACTCACCTCCATCACTCCAGCAAGCTAAGAGACCAATTTCAGAGCCTACTAAAACATCTCCAAAATGCATCAATTTCCCCTCCAAGCCCTTAATTCTAATTGATAAGCCCTGAATTACATCATCAATTTCTGTCAAAGTACAGGTATTTAAATGCAACCCATCATCATAGTTTTTTTAGTTAAAAGCCTCTCCTCTCCTTTGCCCACTTGCTGTCTCACTCTTGCATACTCTCTCTTAGCATAATGCAATGAAACCTTCATGTTTTTAACACACACTAGAATCAGCTGCACAGAAGAGGTGTAAAAAAAATCAGTTATGCAAGCCAACTCATTCACAAATCAACTGCACATTCATTTGCAGGAACACCGTGCCTGCCAAATGAGAGGCAGCTAGGGGAGCATCAGTGTTTTCCTGGCAGCTTGAAATCAACCAGAGCAGGTAGACAAGAAGGTATCTTTGTTCCCCTGAGTAGCCAATTCTGAATCCACCTACTCCAGTTACAGTCCTCAGTTTCCAAAAAGGCAGAGCTCAATAATATCATCAACAATACTAAGACATTAATACTAATTAACCTATAGAACCACTGTGAGTATAGATTATCATTTGTGAAGACTGTTGCACACTAGACAGTCTTGTTTCACTGGGTGGGAAAGTAGAATTGGAGAGGCTGTGCCCAGTTAATTAAAACCATGCTGCAGGTCTGCAGTAGAGCAGCAGCCTGTGTTTTTTTTTTTTATGTGTTCCTGCTGAAGGCTCCGGGCTGAGCCTGCTTCACACTGTGTGTGCAGTCCTACTTCCAGCACCACTCACAGGGATACAGCAGGGTTAAAGAGCACCATGACTTCTGCAATATGATCCATTCAGTGGATCCTGGCTATCTGATGTCACATAAGCAGCAGTACTTCCTGGCAGTGCCTAAAACCTAGCCTGAGCTCTGTTCCTTCTTTGGTTTATCATTTTTCTCATGTAGGAAAGCAGGAGTCCAAACCGCTCTTTCTTCACACCAACACAAACAGACTTCAGTCCAGCTATTTTTCCAACAAACTCTCTCCCCATTACTCAGCTTTGATGAAGATATTCATATAATTTCCTTTTTAAAATTTTTTCAACCCAAAATAAACATTCCTCCTTCACAATCAAACATTTTTATGCATATCCACTACTAACATCTCATAGCATGTTTGAAAAATAAATGGTTGCAGCCTATCAAGTAAAGAGCTGTGCTTAAATTACACACTTTTCTTTCATAAAACTGTAGAATGTGGTTTTGCTTTCTTGCTGTACCACAGACTGCACAGAAGTGCACTGCAGTACTGTTACGGCTAATGCACTGCATAAGCATCCTGCAAACCACTTAAGCTCAGTCAGCTGCTACATATGAAACAATCTAGAACCATATTAATTAGTTCTGAAGCACAGCTAACGATGGTCAGCCTTAACCACTGAGGGTTGCCAACAGTAAGGAGCTGCTCAATACTTGTAAGTAAGGACCTAAATGAAAGGATTGGTGTTTAAACGTCTGGCACATGATCCACGTCCTGTGCAGAGAAATCAGTCTTCCCAACATGATAGAAGAGTCATCATTACTCTCCTACACAGATATTCAATACTGAACATAAATTGAAATAATACACAATTGGTGTATAACCAAAAACCACTCCGCACACACTTCAGGCTTAAGAAGCTCCATAGCTACTTTGTTAGGCATCAAAACTCCAGTTCGGATCTGGGCAGAAGTATTAAGACAAAGTCAAAATATCTAGAACTTCAAATATCCCCTTATTTCAAGAGAGATGTTACATCATGAGGTCTTGAACACCTGGTTTGGTTGATGTCAATCACTTGTCACATGCTCTTACCCAGATATCCATATTAAGGCTATCAGGGTAACAACAGTAATGACAACATTTTACCAAGAGGCAATTCAGAGGCTGATGTAAAAACTAACAACAAAACGTTAAGGTTTCACTTCTCAGAGCTCTTAAAAAAAAAATAAAAATGAAAACCAACTCAAATGATGAAACCTGATGAAAGTGAAACTCAGATCCATCTTTCCTTTCATCTCAGCATTTCACGTTTTCAGCCATTACAGTAAATACTTTCAGTTTATGACATAGCAGTTAAACATACAGACTCAAATAAAGGATTGGGTGCTAGCTGAAACTCAACGCACGTTGCTAATGCCTTCAAATCAGACAAAGACTTACAGCAAAATTAGCTGACAGGAATTAAAGAGTAGAGCATTTGGGAGACTCAGCACTTCTGAATTTTCCTGCAGAAGCATTTCATCTCCCATTTTGAAGTGTACTGGAATAGGATGGCTATTCTTCGGCATGTTCTTCTCTGGGTGGCTACCTTGCTGTCTAAAAACAGACTTCTCCCTCCAGGCAACAGGCAACTGCCTTCTTTAGACAGACAGGAGGCACCTCTGACACCACAGCACCCTGCTTTTCACTGCTGCCTTTTCAGGGCTTCCTACTACAGCACAAAGGCCTTCAGTCTTCCCCAGGAGGCAAAGGTCTCCACCTACATTAAACAGAAAAAAACCTATGCTGAGAAGTTTAAAATATTCAAAAATTCCAACACAGAGAGAGCTGCCAGTGGCCAACATTTCTAAGGGCAAAATTACAGCATTTGGGAATTACAGATCTGCAGAGAACCAGCAATTTGTGAGGAATTCAAGTCACCAGAAAGCGACGAATTAGGACCACAATGCTAACAAAATTAGATACAGTCTCCTTTTAACCTCATTTGATTTTAAGGGTCTCTTTTTTATTTTTAGTTAAAAAAAGAAAAAGATGTTCGTTTTTTGTCTTGTTAAAAGTTTGTGAGATTAGGCTTTTCTAGAAAACAAGTTTTCCCATAATTTACTCTCATTACCTCAGGTTACATGAAATTGTGCTCATGCATGTGCAGAGAGGTTCCTCCCAGCAGTTCAAACACAGTGACAGCAAAGACAAAACTCAGCAGCAACATGACAATTCCTGCAATGTTTGCCAATGTGCCAGCCTGAGGGAAGGATGTCAGCAGCAGGATTACTATTATTATTTTAGTTATTTAAGTATGTTTCCTCACATTATTGGGTCTTCTCTCCAACTGTGGACACTGAGTCAGAAGGCAACTCTTTCCCAATGTCTTTCACTCATCTACGTGTCTGTAAACTGTGCTGTGTAAAAACAAAACAAAAACTTTGCCAATCCTCCCATCCTCCACCCAGCAACAGCATCTTTAAAGCCATGCCTTCTCATTTGGTTAGTTACTCTAACAGCCCACCTAAGCACTGCCTCTCTGCCCCTTTCTCCAAAGGAGAAACTAAAACCTGAAGGAAGGAGGAAACAGCTCATCTGCTGAACACAATGTTCGGAAATGTGAGGTGAACATTCCTCACAGAAGCAAGATGAACGTTCCCACCACAGCATAAAGAAAAGCTTCATATTTCATGTATTTTCCATTGTTTCAGCTTGCTTATACATAAGCAGCTACCCTTAATCACCAACAGGAGATATTTAGCAGCTTAATGAGATTAATGCTTTTAACAGCGCAGTTGGAGAAACAAGAAGGCAGCTTGCACCCTGTTCAGTTCCACCAATACTCTCCAACTCCAACACAGAGGTTTTCCCTTCCACAGACACAAGTACTCACGTAAACCAGAGGGACGTGCAACATCCTCCGCTAAATTGAAATAGCACATCAAAATTATGCAGTGGGGAGGCTGAAGCAACAATCCAAGTGGCACAGTTTGCTGAGCAAGTCCCTCGGAAAGCTCTGCTGCACAACGCTGAGTTAATGATTTTCATTGATAGAATACACAAAATCTGCATAGAGACAATGAATTCTGAATGGAAACAAGTGAATACTTCAAAAAGAAAGACATTCAAATAAGATGGCTACATGACATAAAGAAATACCTGTAGGTACTGATGGAGGCAACAGTTTCAAACTTCTACACTGAAAAACCATTTCCCCACTTGATTCTAAGGACTATGGCAGAAATCCAAGGAGGGACTGTGCAGAGCAAGCAAACATAGCAGGTCTCACAGCCCAACGGCCACTTCACACCTGCGTGCTGCTACCCCTCACTTCTGCTCAAAGCACAGCTGCTAAGGCAGGCTTTGTCTGGCACGCAGGGTCCTACATGAGCAGAGGCAGCAGTCTGATGGCCCAGCAGATGCACGTACCCATGAGATGTGGATGGAGACAGCAGTGCAGCTTTACCAGCTTACAAACCTGCAGTGTTATGCAAGTGACTGCTACTATCTCAAATCACACAGCATTCTTGCACAGTTCTCACTTGACACCGATTGGTGGTGACTTGATCTGCTGCCTTTCTTTATATATTTAACAGAAACCTCCTAACAGTGTCCTTCCTAGTGTTCCTAATGTGCTGAAAGCACTCTTCAATTGGACCCCATGAAAATACAATGCAGGATGTTTATGTACAAAAATCAAGCTTTAGGAGAATGTCAAGTAAATAGTGTCTTTAGTTGAGATAGAAGAAACACAGAACACTTCTCAGTACAGACTGCTGGCACACAAAGTCAGATCAGTAGCCAGTAGTGGCAGGTGCAAATGATGAAATGTGTGCAAATTCTAAAGGGACAGCTTTCTAACAGAGAAGCTCTTCTCTGCTGGGGCTAGTGCCACTGTTTAATCTGATTACACACAAGCAATGGCCTGGGGAGGGAAAGGAGGCAAGAAATAAGAAGACTGAGGCCCCTCTAAGCACCCATGCTGAATGAAAAGGGCTCACCTAGCTGCACGTTCAGCAGCAGGAGCTCTGAGCAGTGGTCTGTAGCAAAATTGCAGGGGGGTCATACAGCTGACATGGCACGATCGCTCAGTAGACAAAAGTTACTGGCTTCCCCCTCAGCAAACCACATGCCACAGAGCAATTTTAACTGGAAAGACACTATCCCAAATTTAAAGGGAAACTAATGTTTTCAGAGAAACATCACACAGCAGGAGAGTCTGAAATCTGCATGTGAACACATTGGCACACACGTGGATTGGCACGCTTTGCCCGTAACACTTGCAGGTCCTACCCTCCCACAGCTTGCTACCAGCTCTTTACTGAGAGTAATAGCATGGCTATTGAAAAGCTGCCACAACACTTGTTTCCAACTGCAGCTGGCCAGTTCAAAGTACCTAAAGAGAGCACTTGCTTCGCTCTAGCCTTTGAAGAGAGGGATCACTTCTGTTTCTCCAGAAAACCTACTCAAAAGAACAAAAACATTCACCACCGTCTAGGATCTGCTTCTCCATACAAAGTCCAGGGAGATCACCGAAAGATCACTAAAGAAGGAAATAAATTGCTTTTGTCAAGATTGTCAAGGAATCTTTTTTTAAACCTACCTTAAGATTGTCATGTTATTACCTACTGGAGTCCAAATTACACTTTTAAAATTACACATACTAATATCTGAAGCATGCAATTATAAAAGAGAGGTGTATTTTAGAACTACCACACTATATTTTTAAAATAGAAACTTCTGCATGATTATAATAGCTATATTTTTAGGTGCCCTTCCTTTACAATTCAACGCTACCAAAGGAAACTGGAGTCAGTGTGTTCAACTGGAAGCTGCAAATAGTAATCTCCTATGTGATGTCAACAGCATTGATCAAATATGGAAAAAAACATGCTGCTGATAAGTTTTCTTCTTACCAGCTTCCTTCACTGCTTCAAAATTCATGCAGACAAAAAGTATGCATTCATTTTAATCTACCTTGAAAACTAAAGTGTTGAAAAATATTTGTTTTGTCAGCCAAAAATGTGACTAATGAAATTTACAAACAGATTCGTGATCAATCTACTAACTAGCAGCATCCACACAGTGACTGATCCTACCTGCTGTATTCTGGCAGTCTCCACAGAGAGACCAAAGGCTGAATGTCCATCAGCATCCAGCTGAGCTCTCCCACAGCTCAGCTTCTTCCATTCTCATCTCTCACTGCAGACAGCAGTTGTGTAAGGATTCTCTCCCACTCAAGACCAAAACATCTTGCAGTTCAGTTGCACAAGTCTTTGGATTAATTAAACAAATATTGCCAGGTTATAGAGTCCAGTAATTACTAAATGCTGAGGAACATGTTCCCATTTTAATGGGAAGGGAGAATATAATAAAGCTCAAATAAATACTTAAATCAAGAAGGTTAAATCCTGATTCTGACTCTATTAGACATTCTAATGGACAGAGAGCTCTACCCAGCCACTAACACAACTTGTGTTCTCTTTCAACAAGCCTGGCACTAACAGTGGTGCTACTGCTCATTTATTCCCTATAAGTAAAGCAGCTTTCAGTGATGTAAGTGATGTAAATACACATTTTTTTACATGCATGAAAGCTTGTGATTATACACTTTTTAAAAACCATTATATATTTTTATCTTTTCAATGTGTTACGAATACAGAAGCATTACTATTTTAGTGTTGTGCCCAATTGAGAGAAAAGAAGTTTAACAAGAGCAATGAAACACAGAGCAAAAGTAATTTACCTGCCTTTGTCAGCTATTGCTGCAATCCTTCTCAAGCCACACTCCCAAAGAAACTGATCATTTGGGAAGGTTTGTAACAAACTTCACATTCACCAACTGCACCATGAACAGCTGCCAAAATTGGGCCTTCATTTCACATGCATCTTCTCACTTTTAAGGATAAAAGTCATTTTCAATTCTTCTTAGAAAAAAAAATGTTTTTAAAAACATTTTTTATAAACAAGCCTTTGCTTAGGCACGACACAAGAGAACCAGATCCTATAGAGGGGAACAAGCAATGGCTCAACAAATGTATTTTCACTGGAAATGAGCTCTGAGAAGCAGCTATGTGCACAATACATCATTTGTTACTGCTGAGACTTACAGGTTTGTTTCATCAAGAAAGATGCCCCCATCACAAGCCAAAACTTATTTCAGCAAGTAATGAAAGGTCTGTCCAAATCCATGGGTGTTACAGCAGGTCTAAAGCAGTGCACCAGCTTCCAAAACTGTTGGAACCTAACTTAGACAATAACTGCACGTGATGCCACTTATGCCAAGCTGGAATTTGCCAGCTCCCAAGAGGTGCAATTTATGACCAACTAAAAATACAGGTTTTCTGGAGAAAATGGCAAGTGACCCCAGAGTTTAACAGCTCTACTAAGACACCTGTAATGAAACAGGCAAGAAAAGTACATTCTTGGGATAGCTAAAATCAACAGCTGGAACCTGGCACCTTAGCAGTCTCCATATTCTGTTATAGGACAACAATCACATAGAGATCAAGGCTTCTGCTTCCAAACACCCTCACTTGGCTGCCATGATTGGTAGTTTTAAATCACAAATTCCCTTTAAATTGCAAAGGCAAACAAACAACTTATTTCCCAAACTGTACTTTGCTTTTTGTCCTTCTCTTCCACATCAGAAGAGAATCACCTGAGATGGAGTTGATCAGGAACTGTCAGCTCTAATCAGAGCACTGGAGCTGTCAATCACCAGCAGCCCTTGGGTATTCCCTTTCCTAAATGTATAAAAGATTTATATCCTGAAAGTTGGTCAGCATTTCTGGCTGCTAGATGGAACAACAGGACTATGCTAAATGCACTGATAATTGTATAGCTGCAGCACTATTTGAGTTCTAACAGCTAAACACACAAACACACGCATTGACCACTCCTCAGGAACCACATTGGTGTGTCAGGAAAAAAAAAAAAATTAAGAAGCCATTTTTCCTTATTGCGCAGTTTGTTTCCTAACTTACTCAGCTGGCATTTATTAATAGTGTTGCAATTCTACATTAATTATTATTCAGTACCAGCACAGAAGTGCACAAAATTTGTCCCTGCCCCAAACAGCATAAGCAGCTCTGATTCAGGGTCCCATTGCCAACATTTCACACAGTGGTTCAATTACCAAAGCCTGGACATTAATGTATCTGTTGTCACACCAATTTACAAGCTGCACTGGCACTAGCTGGGATATAGATTGCAAGCTCAAACTTGCTGGAGAAGACAAGTCAGCATTAATGACAATATAAAAATGAGAATCTAGTATCATGAAAAGCAGTCACACAAAAAACAAACACCAATATCCTGTTATTGCCTCACATTTTCAAATCAAAAACTTACATTTTCAAGTGAAAGATTTATCACTGAAGGGTTACACAGAAAGAGCACAGCTGTTCATAAACTTCCCAAACTGCACATGTGGTAGCAGAACTGTGCAGAAACTCCATATACCACCACAAATGCAAAATATCCAAGGTCATCACTATAATATATTTGCAGATCATTAAATAAAGAGGTGACCAGGCAGAAGCCAAAATTGCAAGCCAGCAACAGGGCATGACTCCCCCCTTTCTGGATCTGTACTGCTTTGTAGGTACACTCTCCCAAAAGATCACTTCTCTGAAGTGAGAATATGCAGACAGTGCAGAGCAGCAGATCACAGACAGGCACATGAATCAAAGTAAACCTTCAGGTGAGTTCAATTCAAGCCCTGAGGCTTCACACAACAGACAGAAGTCGTACCGACTCTCTGTTCACCCACTACTGTTGTTCTCCATGTGGCCAAGAACACAGAGCTCTCATTCTAAGACAGTAACAAAGTGTTTCTGATAGAAGAAAATTGAAAGATATGAAATGAGTAACAACACTGATCATTATTCATTTAATTATTGGCAGAAGCCTGAACAAGGAAAAAAATGGATTAGAAGCAGTTTGAGTTCAACACAGTCTTCAAATAAAATAAAAAAAAAAAAAACACAACAAAAACACACCATCACATGCCAAGGCTGAAAGGATTTTCATTCCACCATGTGGTTCCTTCATCCTGCCAGCCAAGCTCCAAGCTGCTACTGCAGCTTTTCTCCCCATAACCCTGATCTTTTCCTCTCTGTGCTGTTCTGCCGGTGTACTCACCGGCCGCAGAAGCATAGAGAAGTTATATATTTATAAAAGCATACGGGCACAAGGCTGGCACATTCGTATTCCTGAACTTAAGGCTGACAAAACAAAGTTGAGGTTTTTTTTCTCCTTCATCTTTCTCCCTTCTCTTTAGGAGAAATTGTTCCATGATTTTCAGTTGTGATAAAAAATCAGTAGTTCTGGGAAGGGGTGACCGAAACGTGTTCCCTCATGAACAAAGAATGGGTGAGGGGGTAAGGACAAAAACATCACCCTTCCCACTTGTTCCCTCACTGCCTAGAAGGATCAGCCTGCCAGAAGAACTCGATGTCTTACCAAGCAATTCTGTATTTTGAGAGACAGCGTGGTGGTCCCCAGCTGTTCCACTTGCACAGGGCTTTCATGAAGCACACAGTATTAGGAAGAGAGGAAAGAGACCACCACAGAGCCCTGAATTAGCTCAGACAGCCCTCCAAAAGAAACCTGCAGCCACTCCTGTCTGGGAACGGATCCAAAGTCGTGACCTCAGAAATGAAGGGCTCCACCTCTCATCCAGGATCCATTACCTTCTCGCTTTCCCAATTATTTATGCTACCAAAAAAACAGAAGCACGGAAATTAGTTTTCCCTCCCTTTCACTTCCTCTCTTCGCAGCCCTACAGAAATAGCTGGGTTATGCAAGACAAATACCCACAAAATAACAATGAAAGCAGATGCATTAGGATGAAAAGAAGACATATATGAGACTTCTACTGTGTGTGCCAATTCTGAGTGCAGCACTTGTTCAGCCTAGAAAAACGTGGCAAACTATGAACAGCATAGTAAACTACTTAAAGAGCAGCAGACTTAAAGCAGACTTTATTAGCTGAGAACTAATGGTTTGATTATATTTTGTTGCTGAGCTTTTGATTTGATTTTGACTGTACCACTCTCAGATTTGCTTGTTGACTTTCAGATCTATTCACCAAGAATACAATTTTCCAGAAATGCCCATGCCACATTCTATGACCAAACCTTCCCAGCAAAGGGAGGACTTGTTCACCTCATTTTAACTCTATGAGGTGTGAGCCCAAACCCTTGCTGCTCAACACCCAATACCTTCCATGAGTCCTGAGGCGCCTCACAGGTCCCTTGTAGAACTGATTTTGAACTCATCCCTCTACATCCACAGTGCCAATTTCCAGAAAATTCTCTTGACCAGAGAGCAAGATGTCATCCTCCATTTCCAATGGATGCTTTCATGCTCTTTTGTGACACTCATGCTGTAAGGTGGATGTAACAACTTACTGAATTACATCTTTGCCTTCTCTCAAATCTCTTAGTCTTTCTTCATGCTGCCTACCAAAATATATCATGTCAGATATTCTGTATGCTCTTACACTCACTCAAAACTGCCTCACCTTCCTCAGCCTTCCACCTCTGTGACTTAAAACAGAGTCAGGATACTGAGATTAATATAATTTATTTTCTACTAATAACAGACGAGAGCAGTGAGAACTAAAAGCAAACTAAACACCTTCCCCTCATTCACACTTTTCTACTTCCTAATCCCAAGCAGTGCAGGGGAAGAGGGTTAGTCCATAAAGCTTCATGTCTGCTGCTCCTTCACTGTCACTCTGCTCCTGATCCACATGGGGTTCCTCCCAGAGGTTGCTGTCCTTCCCAAATTAATCCTGCATGCACTTCCCACAGGTTGTCACTCTTGAAGAACTACTCCAACACACACCTGTATCACAGGGCCCATCCTTCAGGAACTCGCTGCTCCAGCTCAGACCCACGGGCAGCAGTTCCCCCAGACCTCCTGCTCCGCTGTGGGATTTTCTCTACAGGCTGCAGGGGAATTTCTGCTGCAGTGCCTGGATTTCCACCAGCTCTCTTTCTTCATTCACACTGATATGTGCAGGCCGTTTCTCTCACATTTTCTCACTCTTCTCTGCTAGCTGCAGTTTTCCTTTTCTTCAATTTGCTCTCCCAGAGACACAACCAGCATCACTTAGGGCTCAGCTCTGGCCAGTGGCAGGTCCATTTTGGGGCTGGCTCTCATCTGACGTGGGGTAGCTGCTGGGCTCTGCACACAGAGTCCTCCCCTGCAGTCCCTCTGCTACCCAGACCTTCCACGTAAGCCCAATACACCAATGTATGAGGACTATGTAAGTACTGCAGATGTATCATCTCATTCAGTAAGAGCTGCACTGTGAGGTTCTTGTCTATCATTAGTACACAAAGCAGTGATCATAGAAATAAGCAACTCAGCAAAAGTTCTCTACAAACTTTTTAGAGTTTATATCTTTTTATATATCCACAAACTTCCATTTAGGCAGCAGTACCAAATCACATTTGGGAAAAGTTTCCCAGCAGTGCGACAATACTGTCTCTAGAGATCTAAGGCAAGAGCTCTGGATGTTTGTATTGGACAAAGGCACTTATTTTAATAGCAGTTACTGAACTTAATACTCTACCGTGCTGCCTGCTGTACAGCTTCATTACTCCTGATGCACAGTCTAGCAGAAGCAATAAAGAGTTAACATATAATAAAGACAGACAACTGAGAACAAGGCAATTGGAGGAATTTAATGCTAGTAGAGCTTGACATGGTACTTGAAAAGTTCTGAAGGAATGATCACAGAATTCCCATACCTTTGACCAGGTAAGTTTTTCTGCACAGCTTCTAATATTGACAGTCTCAGAGATGAAGGGACAAATAAGATCATGCCTTTCTTAAGAACGCACTGAATATTTATGAGGGCCTTAACTCCATATTCACTGACTGTGATTATTTGGATGCTTTAGGGATAAAATAAATCAACAGGCATGAAAGAAGATCTCAAAGGCAAACAGGAAAATCTGCACATAATAACAAAGATAGCAACTATCTGGCAAATCTACATCACAAGGAAGAAAAACACTATGATTAAACATAATAAGACTTCACTTGAAATGCAAAATACTCAGGAAAAAATCCTGCCAACTCGCATAAGGACCAGCAAAGAGGAAGTAGCTGACTATGCAGCAAAGCCCATCGTGTAGGGAAAACATAACAGTAGAGAACCAGATGCTACTACACAGTCTTTGCCACTGCGCTAAAGTGATTTCTATTGCTTGTTTCTGAAGTGCATGACCACCAGTCCTTCTAGCTTTAGCTCTCACTGCAGTGCTTCTTGAATTCTGAGCCATAACAAGTACCTATCGCCCAAAGTATTGTTATTCTTTCTCAAATTCCCACATCTGTGAGCTGCTAACACTGCTGGCTCAAGCAAGTTCAGCCAATAATCGTTCCTAACATTTTCCAGCACTGTACTCCTTCCACAGCTGAATCCTAGGTAATAGCAGGACTGAGATTGTACTCAACAAGAGAGGAAAAGCAGAGAGCTTACAGTGCCACTTAATGGTTCTCTCCCTGAAACTATAAGCACTGAACATAGTCTTGTTACAGCTGGGGGCTCCCTTAATCCCACTACATAAATGAAATCTTTCATACTGAAAGATCTTCACGCAATCTAAGATCTCACCTATTAAAGTAACACATTGCTATCATAAACGTGAACTCCCAAGTAATAGAAAGCAGTTTTGACGTATAAACTCTTGAATGTCTTGGCATTTAGTCAGTTTTGAACCCTCTCTAACCCTTCAGTTACAGCCTGTGCTACATAGCTTTAAACTTGACTTTCCACTTTCAGTAGTCATTTGCATGTATGTCTCTTCAAAGAATGGTATTTGCAACTGTGTGTTGTAATGAGAAGCTAATTAACACAAATATGGTTATTAGCAAGTTACAGACATTTACAAGACAAAAACTCCAGACCAAAGCCTACGGTTTACTGCGTCACAGGGAGAAAGAATCTCAAGGATGGACTAATAGCAACCACTAACTACATCACCGTGGGCAAATCGCCAACACTGCAACTCTGTTTCCCCTTCTGCAGTGGGATTGTAAGACTCATTTACTTTGCCAGGTAGTTCTCCAACTTAATTAAATCATTACCTTTAAATTAAAGGCATTACAGAAATGCCAGGAAGTAGCACCTGAATTAGAAGGTGGGGATGACACTGTAATGAAGCAAGACTATTTTCACCATCAACAGCAGGCGCAGTAAAAGGTCATTCATAGCATAATTGTGAAACCACATTCCAAGCTTCTGAAGGTAAGATGACTTTTCCCAAACCTTCATTAAGGAAGAGGATACATGCCAGCATCACTAGATGCTGTAGTGTCACAGGTGATCTACAGTGATTTCATTACTGCTAATCTTCCCTTTTCCTTGTTCTTTGTTTTCTAATAGCAGCAAAATATCACAGCTCTTGAAAGAATACTTTCCACAGGCAACCATTTTCAGTATGATCAAAGACCTATTAAGAAAATTGCAGAGGAACACTTCCCTTCAAGTCAGTAATGCCCAGCACACAGTTTTCAATCTTTCCTTCATAAGAGACACAGTAGAGGCACTCCCACTTTTCGTCTGGGAGAGCTGCTCCCAGATATCATTGTACTTTAACATCCCCCATGCACAATATAGGGAATTTTCAACCGTATGCAAACATCGGGGCATTGCTGAAAGATGCCCTGCTACTGCTCAGGCTTTTCATTTCGAAGGTAGCAGAAGAAACTTATCTTTAAGCCATAGGAAACAGCCAGTCGGCAGCAGAAGCCCTGTTTCATCAGGTATTCTCAGCAGAGCTGTGCCTCAGTGTAAGGCACGAAGCTGAATATGTCCCATATCTCAAACTGCACTCCAGTTCTGTCACAGAACGTCCCAGATACTAAAAGGCACATCTCATCCTAAAACTGTTTCATCTATAACGGGAAGTCATCGGAATCAAAACTAGGAAACAGGTGTCTATTTTCTTTGTTACACTTGAAAAAGATTGCCCTCAAAAACTCATTACATCCCATCTCTGTATTTAGAAGTGAGAGTGTTATCAGCAAAAACACACTTCTGCTCGTCTTTGCTGAAAGGTGAGCAGGGAGACACATTCACATAGGAAAGGTCAGCCTGAAGAATGCTTTCTATGATCTGAGATCTCTCTGCATTGATTGGATGCATGCTACGTAACTTGAGTTGTTTGGTTAGAAAATAGAGGAAGATGCTCTGAAAACTACATTTGCAACAAAAACCTCCATATATCCCCCCGTTCCTATTGACTAAATATAAATTTGCTTAAAAAATGTGCATCTGTGATCAGAACAACCAAAACAGCTGGAATTTTTTAATTAAGTCAGAAGGTGCACTTGTAGCATTGTGCCCACACAACCCCATTCTCTGGCTTCTGTAATGCCTGTTTGCCAGCTGCCTGCTAACTGCCTTGCAGTCCCCTGACTCCTGCATTTGGTTAAATTTGACAGCAGGAAGAAGTCCCAAAAGCTCTCAACACTTCTCTTCATATAAAAAAGAAAGAAGGAAAAAGTTGTGTCCAGGTGAGACTCATAGGACAGGCCAAGAGAAAGGTTAGTGACAAAGATCAACACCTCGTGTCCTCAGAGAAGCCGTGCCAGGGATCAACCTGGATACATAGACCCTCAGGACCCAATTTCCATCGGTACTGCTGCTCCCCTGAACACAATGCAGACAGAGCCAGAACCAGGAATTCGCACTACTTCTCACAGCAGTCTGCTGGCCTTCGTTAAATCATAACTTCTCATGCTACTTCCCCTGCCATAATGAGGCTAGTGTTAAACTGCCTTATTATGTTGCTGCAACAATTCATATTTGCAAAGTACTTTGAAGGTCTGAAGAGCTGTATTCACTAATTATTACCTGTCTTGAGACACAAACTGAATATTCAAAGTGCTGGCCTGATTCATATGCAAGTACACGTCACATAAGCATGCAGTATGCACTGAGACTCAAAAATAAAAGCAAAGATGGCTTTTAAATAAGACTTTATTATAAAGTCAGTTTTCAGTACAAAAGATACATAATTCTTATTATCACAATTCTTCTATTAGCCTGAATTTAAATTATTCCTTGTTTAGATGAGCACTTTATAAAAACATCAGTTTGAGAAATAAACACCAGCCAGCACAAGACAAAAAGATGATGCAAAATGATCCTGCCCCTAAAGCAAAGTCTGATGCTTCAGAACTTAAACCTTTGCTATCGAGCTGAAAGCTAGCCAGCAAGTTCCCCGGGGCTGCTGATGGGCAGTGCAGAGCCAGAGCTTGTGCTAAAAGTACTTGCAATTGTAGCACTGGTAATGCAGCATCACAGTAGGCAGGTGCCTTTATCCTCTGCTCAGTCAGGCACTTTGCAGCCTTCCCACAAATCAGCATGCTTCTCCCGTCCCTTGTGAGCACACCCCATGCATTGATGACAAAAAAAAGCAAGATGAGAAAGCCATTGCTGGAAGTGCTATAACAAATAGACTGCTTGTGTTTTTTAAAATCCTTACTGTGTTCACCTATGTGTGAGAAGGAATGGCTTCCAGAAAAGGAAAACTTTCCACAAGTTAAAGGAAAATGGTGCTTTGCAGTCAATCTGTGTACTAAAGGGACTCGTATTTGAGGGTAAAAGAGCAAACTACAATTTCCATCAGTAATAACAGAGTGATGTTGCATCTTCAGGCTTCCTCCTGCATCACACCGAGCCAGTACTCAGTACCTCCCAACTGGGCCTTCACATTTCCTAAAGATCAAATCATAATAAAAAGCCACAACAGCAGGCAGGTAAATTTTCATTCTAACCCTCCTCATCTCCCAACCCCAAACAAAACCAAACCACTCCAACATATTGTGACAACAATGCCAAGATGCATCCCGTGCACACTATTACTGCCCTACAAACATACATTACTTTAATGCAGCATAAACAAATACACTCATTTATTTAACACCGCATCGAGTCCTAGTGATTAAAACGTGTATAACGCACAGAGCAACATTCACACACGCGCTTTTTATAAGTTCTGAAGATAAAATTATCAGTATTGCCAAACACTGAATAGCATTATTTTTTAATTACATGAGATGGCTGAACAGCACCAAGCCTCCTTCGTTACAGAATCAAAGAATGGGCAGGGTTGGAAGGGACCTCAAGGATCGTGAATCTCCAACCCCCTGCCACATGCAGGGCCACCATCCTCCACATTTCACACCAGCCCAGGCTGCCCAGGGCCCCAACCAACCTGGCCTTGAACACCTCCAGGGACGGGGCATCCACAACCTCTCTGGGCAGCTGTTTCAGCACCTCACCACTCTCTCTGTAAAGAACTTCCCCCTGACACCCAACCTAAATCTTCCCTCCTTCAACTTAAAACCATTTCCCCTTTTCCTGCAGTTCTTTCAAAGAGTTGATTCCCCTCCTGTCTCTAGGCTCCCTTTAGGTACTGAACGGCTGCAGTGAGGTCACCCCGCAGCCTTCTTTTCTTCTTACAAATCAGCACAACTTCGGTTCTGATTTTCCTCCAACAAGCGGGGAATACAGGCACTGCGAGCATCCTAAGGCGCACTATCTCAGAGCCGTAGAGCACTGAGTCTGAAGGAAGGAGGGCAGGGAGCTCCTGAAGGACAGACAGCCCGGCTTCCCGCAGACACAATACCGCACACACCATCTCCCGTCGGGCTGCGGATGGCGCTGACCCGGCGGCAGCTGCACCTGTCAGCGCCGCGCACACCGAGGATCGATACCGGCGTCCCTCAGCGCCGCTGCCGCCCGACCGCACCGCCCGGACGAACAAAGGGCTCCTCTTTGGGTCGGCGTTAAAATTCACGCTAACTAGAGAACAATACCGCCCGCACCTCCACACCCCAGCCCGGGCACGGCGAACCGCTGCGGCGCTGCCCTGCCAGCCTCCGGCCCGCACCGCCCCGCCTGCGGAGCCCCGGGGCGGAGCGGCGGAGGGGCGCGGAGGCCTCACCTGCCACTGTGTACCGGTCCAGGTAGTTGAGCACGTTGCCCACGCTGAGGATGCCGGCGGCCGCCACCCGGGCCCGGCCGAGGCTGGGTGCCTTGCGGCGGACGATCGGGCGCTCCGGGCGTTTGCCGACCGCCGGTGGGTTCATCCTGCCCGATAGGGTCTGCACTTCTCCCTCAGCGCCCCGACCGCAGCAGCCCCGCTCGCCGTCCTCTTCCTCCTCTTCGTCTCCGGCTCGGAGCCGCCCGCCGCAGCCCGGGCTGCTGCCGGAGGAGCCGTCGCTTTCCAGACACATCATGGGCCGCTAGCGGGAGGCGACCGCGGCGCGCGGTGTCCGCCTCAGCGCTGCATCCCGCCGCCGCCGCCTCGGCCGCCTGCCCGCGGGACCGGCCGCGTCGCCGCCGCCTCCTCTGACAGCTGCCCGGGCGGGGCGGGGTGCTGAGAGGCGTGGTTATGCGCCGGTCACGCCCACCCCGCCCTGTTGTCCCCCGTCCTCACGGCGGCGCGCGCCCCGCGCCCACGGCCGCCCCCCAACGACTGCCCCGCGCGCTTCCCGCGCTTTTCGCTTCCCGCCCTCTCCCCTGAGGGGTGTTCTGTTCTCCTCAGCCTGCCTGAGGACGGCACCTGCCTCTGTCCCCGCGGGCGGCAGGGAAGCGCTCGAGCCAGTTTGAGTGGCTCTGCTTTGGGCCTTAATATTCAGTGCCCTTATTGTTAATCTGCAGCACTACGCGGTGGTTTAGGAAATGTCAGCTTTGCCGGATCGCGTGTGGCAGACAGGACTCAAAGCAATACCAGTACCCAATAAACTTGATACACTCGATAATAAACTGCACAAAGGGAAGCTAGGTCCACCTTCAGATCAGCTCGTAGCCACAAATCCAGCTCCTTGCACCGTTCCAGCTCACAGAGCTGTCTGTGCAGGGCTGTGCAGGACGGGACAGTGTTCTCTGATGTTCCGGAATGCGCTACCGACCTCACAGCTTCCTGCTCAGCCCCGGCTGATTTTCCTATTGCACAGAAGTGGCTTCAGGAACAACACCCGTCTTCAAAGGAAGTAAAATAGCTCCAAAATTCCCCATGCTGAAAAGGGCTTCGCCCTGCTCCTATAAAGTTCCACCTCAGAGAGAAGAAGGACCAAGAGACATTTTGTTTTAAAAAGAGGAGCCTTCAAAGAGAGAAGTGTTTATAACCAGAGCGGCTCCAACCTGACGTATCCATAGTAAGACTGCAAAAGTGCTCCAAAATAATAATAAAATGACAGCTAAGGGTTCACATGCACCTGCCAGCAGCGTTATGTCATGATTTCAGAATTCTTACCTACAAAACTGTATCTGGGATACATATTTAAACAAAACCTGACACCTACCTGGGAACAAACCACATTGCTCAGGCGTTGCTCATACCCTGCTTTGTCACACGCTGCTCAGAGCTCAAGCAGTCCCAGCTGTGGCCAGACACTGATGACATCAGGGCTGGGCTATGCCACTAACCTGGTGAGATACGGCAGGAGGAACCCCAGCAGGTGAAAAGGGCACTTTTAGTCAGCATGATTTTGAGTGCTGCTTGGGCAACACGCTGGGAAGGAGAGGAGCCAACATCACTTCTGATGACACGCGATATTCCCAACAAGTAAGTAATGTTTTTGTGTGGAGAATCGGTCTGCATAGATGCTGTAGGGAACTTAGACGGAGCAGAGGAGGCTCAGAGGAGACCTTATCGCTTTCTACAGCTGCCTGAAAGGAGGTTGTGGAGGGTGTGGATCAGCCTCTGGTCTTAGGTAACAGCATTAGGATGAGAGATGATGGCCTCGAGTTGCACCAGGGGAGGTTCAGGTTGGATATTAGGAACAATTTCTAATCTGAAAGAGTGGTGAGATAGTGGCTCAGGCTGCCCAGAGAGGTGATAGAGTCACTGTCCCTGGAGATGTTCAAGATATGTGGAGTTCTGGCACCACATGAAGGGACATGGTCAGTGGTATGGTGGGGATTCACTGATGTTTGGACTAGAGGATATTAGAGGTCTTCTCCAACCTTTACAATTCTATGATGTCAGTAATGGAAACAGATTCACTTGCATTAATACAGGATGTTCCAGTTAATGTCTGAATCTGAGGAATCTTTTTGGTTATTTTTCTTTTTTTTTAAGCTTTTAAAAGCATGTGCAGATCAGATTTGACTGACTGCATGGTGAAGGTTATACTGAAAAAACTGTTTTTTCACATTCCCACTAATTCCAGAATTCACGTAGTATACAATCATGTGGTCAAGTGATAGTGCTCACCTAGAATATCCCATAGACCAAAAGGAGAAAATCAGGGTATAATTGAAAATAATAAAATAAAATCAGGAGTGAAATGGCTTCAGCAAGACCACAGAACTTGGCCAGCTGTGAAGGCAAAACCAAAGGGATAAGGCAGACAGGCACTGAACACAGCTGAGCTGAAGGATGAAGGTTTCAGATATTAGGGAAAAACTTATCCAAAAGAGTTGCCAGGCGCTGGCATAGGCTGCCCAGGGAGGTGATAGCATCACTGTCCCTGGAGATGTTCAAGAAACATGGAGGTGTGATACTAAGTGCCATGGCTTAGTGGGCAATACTGGTGGTAGGTAGACTGTTGGACTAGGTGGTCTTAGAGGTCTTTTCCAACTCGAATGATTCTGTGACTCAAAGAACTCCACAGTAGCCACCAAAGAATCCAGGATCCCTCACCTATGTACAGCCTGCTCCAAAGTCTGTTCCACTCTTTGCTCACTGCTTGGGCTGCCCATGGGCATTGCAGACCCCAATGACTAGTCTTGTGTTGCAGTGAACATTGTGATCAGAAGATATTAATGAGATTAACAGGTAAGGCAAAATTAAGGAGCTTAGTTTAATGCATCAAATGCTTCCCTGGAAAGCAATTATATTTAGGAAAGGACGGCCATTATGGAGCAAAGCAGGATGGAGCTCAAGTGGCTTGTAAGTGTATCCCTTCATTTCTGACACAGAGAGGAGCTTCAGGTCAGGAGTATTCACAGATACAGCACAAAGAAGAAGGCACTGATTAGGCTGTTACTTCCACACAGCCAACCTTAGCACCTTCAACTCTACATGGAAACTCACAAACAGAGCAGAGCAGATGCCAGTGCATCCATGTCATGGGACTTATATGAAGGAAAAACAGAGGGAATTGGAAAAATTGTGATGGAATTGGCATTAGTGGCAAGATGATTCATATTCCTGAACTGCTAAAATCACTGGTTACTGCCTCTTCAGAGGAACAGAGTATATTCTAACTTAAATACACTACTGGTATTTTTTGCTGTTACAGGTTGTTGAGAGGGAATTTGATTACAGAGTGCAAGTTCTGTCACGGGGAGAAAAATGCCAGTACTAAGGGCTCTAATCAAATGGAGAAAGGCATAGTAAGAATCAGAACAATGGCTGAAAGCTGGAGTTAGAAAAATCCTAATGAATTGTCTGGTTCACATTTGTTACTGAATGATTATACCCTGGAACAAAATGCAGTGTATTCTCCATCCCTTCATGGCATTGCATTCATGTTGATTGCCTTTCTATGAAGTACATTATTGAACTCAAATATGAGCTATTGCAATCCACACAAAAAGCTGTCTGTGATTTAGTGATATAAGGAGGTCAGGCTGGATGGGTTCAAGTCCCAACCCTGAAGATAGAAATTCTTACACTGTTAGCCAAGCACACATTTTCAGCACCCACTTCAGTCTTTGGGTAGATCTGAGCATAGCCCCAAGGAAAAGACATTACATCAACCAGATTGCTCGATGGTAGTGTTCTCATAGTCCTGGTCATAGGGATGAACAGCATCCTCACTTGAGCATGTCCCCAAAAGCTCCTCATGCCCGAATTCACAATTGTCTTTTCCTCCTGGTCTCAAATACAGATTTGCTGTCTGGATGAAATCGCATAATCACACTTCAGAGATTTTTTTCTTCCTTCCATTATTTTGTTAGTATTTTAAAAGCCTGAAAATATTTATTTTACTTTATGCACTCTGTACTTACTGATCTTTCTCCATCTCCAGAGTTTCAGAGCTGGTCAGTATGAGCAACAGCACTTGTTTGACAACAGCTATATTTTATCCTTGAGGAAACAAAACCACATTGCCAGCACACAAACATTACATCTACAGCGATGTAGACAGCTAGCTGGTGCATGGGCCAGACCTGGTGTACAGGAAGTTTATGACCAGACTGCTACTTTCTCTCATTAAGATCCTCTGGTGTTAGGCATCAGCAACTGCCTTATTCTCCACCCCCTATTTTGGAAATGGCAAGAAGTGATTAAAAGAAAAGGCCTTTCTGTCCCTAAGCTCTGCTTACTTAGAATCCAGATTCCCTCTTAATTTAATAAAAATCTTGGGAAAGTCACTTCATGTACTTTAAGGTCACAACAATCTCTTTAGTACACAACTGTCAATGAGCTGGAGTCTCCATAAAGTAAATCTCTGCAAAAACTTACACCAGCCTACCCTCACCAGGAGCAGTTGCTGCGTACAATAACCTAACATATTAGGCCACAAGGAAAATTATTATGTCTCAGTTTTTGTCTTTTTCTCATGTTTTGCTAAATCTGGTTTGAAATCAAGACTCAAGGACAAGGACATGCACAATATCTCTTATTTAAGAAAAATAAAGTTGCACAGAACACTGAACTGCAGGATCACAGACTCCAGATTTCAGATATAAACATCAAACAGACCAAAGTTTATTAGAATTTGCATCAAAAGGTAATTGTCCAGGTTGCAAGAGCACAACACAAGATACTGACAGAACTCTGCAGCTCTATCCATTTTTGGACATTGAGCAGATAGTAACTCTGCAAAAATAAAAATTACAACCCTGCAATTACTTACCTACATTCCTGTTATGTCCTGGCTTCTTTTTTCTTCATTATCTCCTTAGCTAAATTGTCCTTTTACTAGCAAGTGATCCTGGATAGCAGCATTTACAAGCCTCATACAGCTCAGAAGTTTCTTGTGCTATTCTGCTGAGAATCAAGCAAGTCTTCCAGTCTAGCTAAGAGGGTTACATGTGAGCCTGTATCTCCATGCTGTCTGGCAGTCACTCTTTGAAACAGGCTACCACAACTACCTAGGGAAACCAGCCTCTGAATTTAGTTAAGATGTGTGTTCAGTGCTTGGCGATGTGAATACCACCCAGGTTAGCAACTTTTTTCTCTACACTCACACATGATGAGTCCACCGAGGAGAGCTTTGGGCACATGTGCACTGAAACCTGTTTGAGTAGGGTGCCATGTTCACAGAGCAACACAGCAAGACCTTCAGAAGCATTTCATCAAGCAGAGAAGATATGAATAATGCTCCAAGATACACTGAGGTCTCAAAAAGCTCTCAGAAGGCAAATTATACTCTACCTCAGTGTCAAAATATATTGGTCTTGAGACAGAGGCAGCAAATCAGAGGAAAAATCCATGAAGAGCAGCTGCGATTGAGGGGCCTACCTGCTTTCTAACATTTACATTTTAGTTCCTGAAATGATAAGCTGGATGCAGAAGGAGCATCCAACATTTAGCTTTTGTAAAATATAAGCAGCTGCTCCCTCCCTCCCTTACAGTCAAACATAAATGCCTGAAAATTTGAAAGTTTTCCAGTTATGGTATTTTTTAGTTCCAGTCTGCCTTGCATAGTATCTCTCATGCCAACCAAAACAACATAAAAAATTGAAATAATTAAAAACCAGAAAAACTCTATCCTTCCCACATCCAACAAGAAAAAAACACGCACAAACACCAAGCCAATTCCTAGCAGGCTGTTCAAAATCAGAGTGTGCAGAGGCAGTTGTTCCAGCAAGCAAACAACACCGCTATCCTTTGCAATTTCTTAGTGAATGGCCTTTGATGTTTAGGACTGTTGAATGTAATAATCCATCCCCAAAAGTTCTGACCTTCATTATACTCACAGGAGGCTCAGTGCTCCAAGTAAACAGAGGCTGCGGTCTCACCTCAGGTCCCAGTGGGGACTATAATTACTAGTATGCCACATTTTTGGCAAGTTTTGCCCCATGTTTGAATGAAGCCTGAACTACTGCCTCCTCCCACCAGAGGAGTCAGATTTTGCAGATGATAACATGCATATTTGCTGTTAGTGTCCCACTTCTCAGAACAGCTAAATGCTTGAGGTCTGATTAACTACCATTTAAGAACCCAGTGTGGAATGGAGAGTTACAGAAATAGCATTCTTACACTACCCCAGCATTTTAAGAAGGCACTGCCAAGTCCATGTGGGAGCAGAGGAATCCCTAAACAATAGGGACAGACCTAGCAGTTACCAATTTATGAATAGCTTCCTGGCATCTTACAAAAGGGCTCAAGCCACGAGGAGGGGATCCTTACAAAAACAACATCAAGAGAAATAGTTCCAGTGTTTGTTTTTGCCTGCATAAGGTAAGAGAAGAGATGAGGTCACACAGAAGAGGAATAGGCTGAAACTTTACAGCTCTGAATGCATGGTTTTCACAGTCATGTTGACCTAACTCATGTGAAGTGTTTCCTCAAGAAACTGAAAATTCCAACTCAATGCCAGTAGCTGTAATTACCTGTAATTTTCTCAGACATTGTCCCAGAAATCACAGTCCCAATCTCATAACTTCATCTGATTTACGTTAAGACATCATCGGAGTCTCTTGAATGTTTGTCTGCAATCAGACGGGACGGGATTTGTCAACAAGATATATAGGATGAAGGGAACCAGCTATTATTCTTCAGTAGTTCAACTTCAGTTTCCAAAGTCCACAGTGGTGGCTATTCCACTGGATCAAACAGAGCAGAATATGCAAGGGTTACTTCACCAGTGAATTTCCTTGCACAACTTGTAAGAAGATCAAGAATACTCAGAGGGCTCTGACCAGTTATAGCAAAATCAGGACTGTGAGCATGAAAAAAAGTCATTCAGAGCTAAAGCACCCTCCAGAATTGGAAAGCTCAGCTATGTTTCTACTCAAGGTAATGGTGGCTACATGTACATGTGAGATAACAGTTTGAGTGTAGGCAAGACCAGGAAAGTGTTTTGAAGAAGAACGTCCAAATTATTCTGAGATCATTCAGATCTTGAAAGAGAAAGAAAGAGGTTTTCAACCCATTGACTAGGTAGAGTAGCATGGACTAAGGGGGTGGGAAGGTTTGAATTTAAGCTTATATTTTATTGTACAGAGAGCAAAGGAGAGAACAAATCAGTGAGATTGATGCACAGTAAAAGGACAAGAGCTGCCAGTTAGAACAGAAACAATTCTATAAGTCATCAACTACTATTTCTTATTGCAGTTAACTCGGTTTTCTTATCAGAAAAAATATAAATTAAGCCTCATCAAGAAAGGGAACTGATGACATAATTGTTAGTTGTGATACCTGGATGGTCTTTCTCGTGTGCAAACAGAACATGATCAGTTCTGTGCGTAGTGTTTAGTGTTTTAATAGGGCCTATTTCTCAAAGCTGAAATAATTGTGAGTCCAATTAGGGGAAAAGTTAGAGAAGGCAGAGAAATAAAACCTGAGAAAGAGGCTACAAAATACATACTAAAGCCATAGAGGAGGATGTTTTTGATAAATTGGAATCTATAAATAAAGCAAAGGGATAATGAAGCAAAAGGACACAAAGAATATACCGTAAACAATATATTCGTTTTCAAGTCTATTTTAACATGAGAGTAGTGTTGACAATGTACGACTTCGTCATCAGATAAAGGAGTAGAGCTGTCAGCAACAGACTGCTGCAGTCTGAAGGTAGTAAGGCTTGAGGTGCTTTTAATTCAGCAGTTCAGAGACTGTTAAAGAGCTGGATGAGGGCTCTCTGGTCTGCTGACAGAATACATGCTCATAACTGTTAATAGGGAGAACTTCACAAGTCTGGAAGTGCGTTCATGTTGTGCTGATATTTTTTAAACATACGTCTGCCAGCCTGGCAACAGTTCTGAGCAAAACAACGTAAGGTCTGACACAAGGCTCAGTTAATAGAGAAAAAATGGATTTCACGTAATTAGTACTAATGCACAAAAAATTATTAAAATGTAGAACTTGCTAAATTAAATTGATTTTCATTCTAATGAGATCAAAAGTTTGCTTGCTTGCTGAAAGGTGACTGTCACTAATGGACTTTTGCACAACACTTAATTTGGTATTATATGATATGCTGATTAGGTGTCCACAACAGTTCAAACTTAATATAAGACATTATATGAATTAGACCTGGCTATATAATGAGTCATATGATATAACTGTAAGTGGGAGGTATTACTGAGTGTCTTTCTGAAGGAATCCCTCAGGAAGCTCAATATATTGTTAGTGAAAAGGAAGAAAGCAATCAACTATCGTGTACCAATGCTACAGCATTTAGTAAATAAGAATGGCCAGGTTTATTGCTGGAATGGTCTGGATTGATTGGCAAGTTGAAATAATACATTTTAATGTCCAGGAACAGGACAAAGTTTCCTCTGGAAAGCATCATTTTGGAGAGGTGACCAGGCTGGTAGTGAAAAGTCAAGTGAACATGAGTTCCCAACTGACTGCTGTAGGAAAAAAGGGCTATGAACACAGCAGAAACCTGGAATGGGAAGCAAGTGTCGTCACCTTTCAATTGCAGAGTAACAGCTGATATAAGGACAGTTCTGCTGACTGCCACTGGAAAAGGATGTGGATTAATGGAAGAGCACTCAGGGAACTGCTGCAAAAATAGTAAGGGTCTGGGAATGACAATTTAAAATGAGAAATTCAAGAAGCTCAAATAGGTTTAGATTTTTAGGCCAGTGGCTGATTTGCACAAGTTTTTAAGTATATAGATAGGAAAATGAATTCAATTGCTGTAGTCTATAAAAAAACCTCACAAGCCAATATGTAAAGCTGCAGAGAGTTGAAGAAAAAAACAAGAATCACTTCTACTCCTTCGAGGATAATTAGCTGAACCAATTCTCCAGCAATTCTGGCAGTTCTGCTGTACCAAAAATTATTCAAGTCAAAATTAGATTCTTTCTAAAACCTGTATAGTTCATACAAAAAATATTTACAGAAGTCTATAGCTATGACTTGTAGCCTATTGGGTTAAATAGCCAGAAAAGATCCTGTCTGCTCTCCTGATCTGTTTTTAAATACGGTTGGACAAACGTATGAATGTGCACATAGAGAGTGTGTAAAAGGTAGAATGAACTTTTCAGTGTATCCAATCGGATACATTTTCTGTCTTAGCATGTATAAAGGGAAAAACAAACAAACAAAACACAACAGAGGGCTTAACTTCAGTGGCAACTGATGCTACCAAAGAGCCTGAGTAAAAACTACCCTTAATCACTTCTCTATTTCTAAGCTCACTGCTGCAAAACACAATGAACCACAACTGGTATGTGGCAGGAGGGCAGGTTTTAAAGGCTTTGCTCAGTAACAGAATTACAAAGTCAGAACAAAGCTAGAGGGGATTTCGTAAGTGCTTAATTTTCACGAATGTGACAGACTTCTTTCCACCCAGTACTTCTTAGGAGGTAATTCTTCTAAGATAGATACATGAGTATAACCTGCTCTCTCCTGCTGCTCGGGATATCTGCTGGGCACCTACAACAGAGTCCTACTTTCCTTCACATCACTGGATCCCAGACACAGCTAGCAAAGCAAAGTCTTTTTCCAGCAGATCAATTCTTGCTGCATCCCAGTTTACTAAGAAATGCTTTGATGTTTTGGTTGGCTTGGTGGCTTTTGTTTGTTTTGATGGTGTTGTTTTCTTATTATGTTGTTTTGTTTGTTTGCTTGTTTACTCATTTGTTTCTTAAAAGAGAACTGAACTTTCACTGACAGACTTCTTCCCTGTGAAGAAAGCTGGGCTGCATAATTGAGAACCCACTGCAGCAGGAAGACTACTGAAAGGTCTCCAACCTGCATCGTTCTTGAAGTGACTCAAACAGCAGTATTCACACAGATGTATCTTAGGCCTTATTCTATTAATTCCACACATTCACCACTATTACTGTAAAGAATATTAAAAATAAAACCTTTACAAGTGAGATCCATGCCTTTTAGTAGAGAATCTGATTCAATAATACTGTAACTCACATTTTCCTGCCACTCATTAGCTGCACAAATTGCCACCAGCAGTTCCTCTAATTAAATTACAGCCTAGCTGTGGAATCAGGAAATGTGTTTTCTACTCTGAGGGGAAGAGAACGTAAAAGCAGAGATTGGCTCATCCTTTTGGGATATATATATTCACTGTTGATTTATGGGCAGGTCTGGAAGCTATAGCAAAAATCTTATTGGTCTAGAAAGCTGTCAGGAAGTTACCCCAAAAAACAGAGATAGCGGGCATTTAGTAAACACTGACTGAAATAACCAGACCCCACCTTAACACTACTCCTAAAAATAGTTCACTTTCCAGCAAACTAGAAAAAAAATAGGGTTATCTCCTGATGGCACCTGGTGCTTATGATGGTAGCTAGTTCAGCTGTGTCTGCTTTATCCTTTCCATAAAACACAGGGCTGGAAAGACTTCTAGTTCTTGACAGCATAAAAGCTTTCCTACAGCTCCTACTTAAAGGCTGCTTTAAAGCTTCTCTATTCTGACAATTAGAATTTTTTATCATTTCCATATTGTTCATACACCCTTTTGCTCTTTAACTCATTACTAGAACACTAGTACCATGTGTTTTTCTCGTTCAGAATGTTGGATCCATCCTTTAGTTTTACATTTATTCTGTTGCCTCTTCTGATTGCGTCCGAATGTTCTGCATAGCGAAAATCCTTGCTGGCCTGTAGGTCCCTAATCCTGAATCTTGTATTGCTGAATTGTCCATCTCAGTTACACTGGCCTTTAAAATTCTCCATGAATTTAAGCCAATACTCTCCCATCATTTCAGTGCTGGATGTTTTCCCATTTTCTAAAGATTCAGCTTAAAATTCTTGCATTTATTCTTATATCCTCACTGGCAAATTATTCTCTTTGTAATGCTATTTGATATATATCTCATGTTATCTTCCCTGTCTTGTAAAAGGAGGAGCACAATTAAGCTGAGCGTTATTTTAAAAACCAGTCAGGACTTTGCCCCTTTTTCTGTTTGCCTCCCTCCCTTCCTATTACTCTTTCAATAATCTCAAATTGCAATGCTCAAACAACTGTTAATTAGACCACATTTTCCAAACTCTTAACTACAGGAGTTACAAGTGCCATTCCGTACTTACATGATCCTATCCTCAAAGGGCAAATTCATCCAAACACTCTGCTAGTATATTCCAGTTCTTTCAGTATGTTAGGGTGAAGAATTCTGCACTCAGGAGAAATTCCAGTAATATTTGTACAGCAGCTGATAAAAATTCCAGACTTTTTTCATATTCATGTAAGTTGGTTTTGCTAATCAGATTTCCCTTTAAAATGGAAAATTTGAATCACAAACCTACTTTTGTTTACCCTTTCATTTAATTTAAATAGAATCAATTTCTGATCTCCCAAGCTAGTATGATGTTTTTCAGCAGCTTCTTTATAATATTCTTACCACTTGCATAAATCATATTTAAAATCATATCATCTCTTGTTGATTCAGGCACATTTTGATGAGACAGATCTATTAGATATTATATCCAGGACTGTCTGACCTTATGTTCAATAGCATCTACTTTCTGTTCTATTATCTGGAGGCTTGTCTTTGTAGAATAGTTGCTAAGAATATGTCTCTTTTTAATAATCCTACAAAGATTTTATGCAGGTGTGATTCTAATAAAAGAGAGAAGCTTTCAGAGAAGTCTTCTAGAGCTGACCCAGCAGAACTTTTTATCCACGTTGGCTCTTTCTAGTTCCTTACAGTCTATCTTGTCATTAGCACAAAGCAGAAAGGGAGCAGTTGTCCTTTATGGATTTTTTTGGATAATGCTAATGGATTTCAGAGCAACTTCCATGTTGCAAGGAAGATTGAGAACGTGGAAATCTCATTACAAAGTCAACTTCTAATGTTAGAAACATCAAATAACTCAGGGCCTGCTCTGTTTGCAGCTTTAGACTATGCTGCAGCCAAACAACAGCTAGAAGATGATGTGAGATAGCAGTGACAGTTTATTATCAATGTTGATCCTACTTTTTTTGCCCTTATGAAAAACAGGCTCAATGATGCTGCTTACTCTTTGGCTTTTGCTTAAAGAAGAAAACTAAGGCCTTGGAAATATTACTGTCGAAAAAAACTGGCAGATCTTTCTGTTTGAAGAAACCACAACTTGTGAAGGACTTGCGCAGTTCAACAATACACAAACCACAGTGCTTTTATCAGCACAAAGAAGCTGGCCATCAGTACATCAATATTCTGTGAGCTCCTTTCCAGAGAAACATTTTCAGCATTTGGGATTTCCTTCATTTTTGTGGCCTAACCTCCCTGTGGAACAGGTGGTGAAATACAGCAAAGTTTGTTGCATCCGAGGTCCATGGGAAGAGCAATGCCCACCTCCACAGCAAATTCATGGAGAAGCATGCCATAAAAGCTGCATAATTATGTAACTTTTAACAGTAACTTTCTCTCTTACGGCTTGGAAACATCCTCCTCCCACACAAATACGGCAGGGTTGACTTGCAGCTTGTTTGGATCACATAGGTAGGAGCTAATTTGCTTTGGTCTCAGTTATCACTGAAAGGGTGAGAAAAACAAGTTTAACAAGAGGCAGAACTCAGGCTGACTTCAGGCCATAAGAATGCCCTGCTC
The DNA here is from genome assembly GCF_905368555.1 of Meleagris gallopavo. Taxonomy (NCBI): domain Eukaryota; kingdom Metazoa; phylum Chordata; class Aves; order Galliformes; family Phasianidae; genus Meleagris; species Meleagris gallopavo. Next base: position 3,040,518 of record NC_139424.1, read on the forward strand.
CATCCAAGCAACTTACTGGAGAGGTGTGGTTTTGGCACAGCATTAGGAAGAATCACACTACGTAAATAAATGTAGCTCTGACAGACTCAACTGCTGGCCCTGAACAAGCAACTTCATTTCTTTTCAATAGTCATCAAATATAATGAAAGTCTGTGTGAAGAGATGAGAAAGTAGTACCACTTCAGAGGAAACACTCAAAAATTCAGTTGGCCAAATGGTACAAACCTTTGCCCAGTTACACCGCAGAAGGCTATGTCTACAGGATATACCTGTACAACTTTCTCATGTCAGCAACCTCCAGCTCATCCATTATCATTTCCACAATATCTGTAGTGTTCACTGAAGTACTGCACAAATACTCAAACATCATGACAGTCCAAATCAGATTCCAGGTGAGCAGCAAGTTACTGTCTCTGCTGACTCTGAAGAGAATGAAAACTAGAAAGAAAACAACTAAGAAAGCTGCCACCACCAACTACCATGACAGGCATTCTCCAGGCAGGTTATCATGGCTGTTCAGCTTTTCCAGTGATATTTTACTTTCTTACATAGGAAATCCAAGGCTTCTTCCAGAATCATCATATAGGTTTGTAGATGTGAAACAAAGCACCTTTAGAAAAGGCCTACCAGCAACCTCACAGCTCTTTCTGGCCTTCAGTGGTGTCAAAAACTCCAGGTAAGGTGTCTTCAATGACAATTTATCCAAGTTTTTATTGAAATGCTTGAAGGATGCTATACTTTCTCTTCTGTTGGCACTTCCTTTTAAGTCACTGAATTGCCTGTGTCACAAGACAGGCCCCTTGTCTCTATCACAGCTTCCTCCTGCTCTCTGTTCATGGGAGCTCAGGGTAAGAGTTATCTACATGAAGAGCCCTTTCTATCTTTCCTGCATTCTGTTTTACTCTCCAATCCCTCCCTAGAACTGGCTGCTATACACAGTAATGTGTTTATCCTTGCTGGCAGTACTGGCACACCGTGTCAAGTGTCCCAGTGATTACACTAGCGCTGCAAACTCCAGTGCCAAGGAATCCAGCCAACCAGTCAGCTGCAATGCACTTCACCCAAGTGGCTGGAGAGCATAAGGCTCCTAATTCAAACTGCAGCTGAGAAAAGCAGGCATGTCAGATACTGAAACAAAGCCTGCTAACAGGTCTGAGAAGGCAGCTACCCATCGTGCATCAGACCTCAAACAGGTGCATCTAGCAGCAGCCGTCAGCCTCGGTATTGAAAGTGTCCTAAAAGCAGGGAGGTGAAAAAAAAAAAAACAACAAAACAAATCAACTGCAGGAGTAAAGCTGGTAAAAGCAGTAACCATCACTGACAGGTTCAGGACATGCTGCTCTCAGCCTGTGCTAGCATCTAGAGGCAGAGGGAATTCCCTCCGAACCAGATATATCCACAGTCTGCTGCCCTCCTGCTGTGCTGTGAGCTTGGATAAAGCACAAAATTTGCAGAGTTTCATACAGGGCACAACTGTCAGCGCACTGCTCTTCATGCTTTTGGCTACAGCACTCCTTTTAGGCAAGGCCTTTCACACTGACATCTTTTCTTTCTACCAGTTGCTTCTGAAAAGAAGTATTTCTGTGTGTGAGCACAGCCAGGGCTGAGCAGTATAAGGGACTGCATGCTCTGTCTTTAGACACAGTATGCTTCTTGAAGCACTGCACTGACATGATGGACACTGTGGGAAGGCTTTTGTTTCAGAGCATCACAAGTGAATCAATGCAGGCAACTTCCTTGTTATCTGTTGCAAGGTCAGAATATTTTATAGCTCCAAATTTATTTACAGGTGGCAGAGAGGGGAAAGAAGCAGCCAAGAGCTTTATTTAAGGGATTTAAGTATAAGATGTTTGTGATTGGCAGCCGCAGAGATTTGAGATGAAGCAGTAAGTCTCGAGAGATGAGTCAGTGCGGGGGTCCCAGCGGGCTGTCAGCACCATGCAGTGCGAAGGAAGGTGCAACGTCCCGCCCAGTGGGCGTTTGTGGTACAGCAAGCCCGGGAGCACCAACGTTTCTGTCATAAAAAGATTTTATTTTGTTTTTAACCTCGCTGAGCAATCTGGCAACACTTTCTACTTCTTGCATGTGTCGTGTTGAGGCATCTATCGAATTTGCCACACTCCTCCCTTAACTGAGAGTTCATATTGCAAGCATGAAAATGAAGATAGACACCACCAACTCTTTGTTGCCCAGGGATGAGTCTGCTCCCGTATTTCCCAGTATGCACGTTTTCAGAACTCACAAGAATGTATTCCCATTTCCTAGTGGCGGCAGGACTTCAGCAAAGCTTTCAAAACACTTTGCCACTCTCTGATGGCAGGTGCAACAGAAACATTATTTACTACTGTATTTTCCTGGCAGCTTTCCTAGATCTTTCTTGGAGCAGATGGAGAATGAGCAGCACTAACTGTGAAGCTGTGGGTGCAAATCATTCACACATGCCTAATACTCCTTGAGTAGCAATCACTTCACTCAGTATGGAAGGGTGTGCTTATCATTGGTACTACAGCAGCAAGAGTCCTTCAGTCATGCAGCAACCCAGAGGACGCTCTTCACAAGCACTCCCCTAGGCAGTTAGGAAGGGGCTTGTTGCTGCCACTAGCTGTAAGACCAGGGCTGAGAGTTACAGCAAAGAGCAGTGATGAGGAAAAATATGCAAAGTATTTTTCTCCACCCCAAGGAGACAGGTGGCAATCCTATTACCATGGGGGTGGGGGAATGCTATGAGTACTGTAATCAAACAACCTTGTGAGAACAAGGAAATTCTCTGTTTCTTGCAGAACAGTGTGAGCAACTAAATGCATTAGAAATCCTGTATCCTCAATACACATGACTCAACCTAAAATCCCTTCTGGGACTTCCTTACCTTTTATTTCACAGCTCCTAGCAAGAGCATATGCATGAGCCAGACATAAAGTTTGCTCAACCTGGGAGGTCAGCAACAGGTGCAGAGCATACCTTCATGGGGAACGTTTCTGTGGGTGTAACCACACAATGTGCAGCACAGCTATGCTCAACCTGGAATGCAAGCAGGGTTTCCTGGAGTAGTTCAAATTTCTTGAAAAAAAGTGACAGAACAAATAGGTTTAAAATACTCAAAAGGTCTTAAATATACATGTGGCAAGGTGTGTTGTTACAGCTCAGTCACAGCAATACCGGTTCACACCCTGCTGATGCTGTCATTCCTTTCCCATGTGGACAGGACTCCCAAAGCTAATACTCTGCAGTGCCCTGCACCCAATGGTTTTGTTGTTGCCATCCCAATCGTCTGTGTTAGGTCTCTTTGTTCAGCCCACAGGACAATGCTGGGAATCCTCTCTAAGAATTAACACCTATTTCAGCCTTGAAAAAGGCCAAGGCAAGATCTGTTTATACTCTGCTTCCCTTCACCCTTGGCCTCCCTGCAGCCCTTGAAGAAGTAGGCACAAGTGACATAGTGTCCTGCAGAGAGATAGAGCAGGGTATTACCCAGGTTCTGAATTCCCCTGTCGCCACAGAAACATACAGATGTAGCGTCTGCAGCATCAGAGGGCAGGCAGCTCCCTCTCCTGGTGGATGGCCACCTGCCACCTTCAGATCACCTGTGGACGTGACCAGAAGAGTGTCACTTTCCTCACCTCCTTACTTACTGCTGATGGGAGCTAATCTGGCAAGCACAGACTGAATTCTCTGTATATAACCAACATGCTGCAGACGAAAAGCAAAAATACACTGAAGGGCATCTGGTGAATATCTTTCATCTGTCAGATAGCCTGCATTCTATGCTGAACCTCTTATTAGGCCAGGCTAGTTTACAAGTTTTTCTAGGTGAATAAAATGCTTGGAGATGAGAGATGGTGACTTATTTGCATTTCAGTCAGCTCCAAGTGAGTAGTGGGGCACTACTGCTCTCTCCTATATGGAGGAAGAGAACCACTGCCACATGGTTCTGGATGAGAATTAAGCAAACACAACATGCAGCAAAAATCCCTGCATGACAGATGGAAGTCTATGACACAGAGCAATTAGATGTCTTGCTAAAGATCTCACTAGAAATCTGTTGCAAAGCCAAGGACTGAATAAAGATGTCAAATAGCTGTAACACTCCTCTGCCTTCCCTAGAAGATCATCTAAAAATCAATGCTCTCCAAATTAGTCTAGATGATATAGCCATGGAGAATTGCCTTCCTTGCCAAATTTTATCCTTATCTCCATTTTTCAGGTGGTCTCTCTAACTGCTTCTCCCCTAACCTCTAGTGGTTTAGGCTTTGTCCAAAGCAGAGGAGTGACTGAGCTGAAGTGAAAAGTTATACTGTGTTTCACTGGGCCAGAACAAGCACTGTTTAGTAGAGAAAAATGTTTGAACAGAAACTGAATCCTAACAGCCTCCAAATGACATTCTGATCCTGTAGAGCTTGAACTAGACAAACCTGGTTTGTTTTTGCAAATCTGTACTGTTTCTGCAGAAAGTGGAGATGGTTTATCAGAGGAAATACTAAGCTTGTTTCAGCCCTTCCTATGATCAAACATGCAAAGGTTTCTAAGGAATCTTTTCTTCTTGCAAAATGTACACAGAACAAGGGAGAATTTGGGAGGTGCTTTGATTCTACAAACCCAAACAATATAGGGAAACGAAGACTTGGGAGAGCACTCAAGATCTCATGCAGTTTCCTCAGATATGCACCAACATAAAGCCAGTTAAAACAGTCATATTCCTGTAACATACATGCAGTTGATTATAAAATATTGTTGCAGAGGTAACTGGATAAAGGCATGTCATGCTGCAATTTTGACCTTTCTGGATGCAGGGTACAATAGATAACACAGAGTACTGTTTGCTTCTGTAGTAAGCACATGGAATTTGAAGATAGCATGTCTGATATCCAGCTTCTTCAGTGAGTTAATGCACTGCTTGTCAAGACATCTACAAAGTCATTGTGCCCTAGCTCTAATTTCTATATGACACAAATATAGCTATGCCAGATGAAAGCCAGGAGCTACTAGAGGAACACATGCTCCTTTCCAAAAGGAGCATTTGCTTCAATCTAATTGAACCTATCTTCATAACTTGGACCAAACACTGCTCTTCCACCTCATCTGTCTATATTAAAAAAAGAGCAAGGCAAACAGTGTATTCCACCATTCCACCTTCATTGCTCCCTATATATTTTCCACTGCAAACAGAGCCCAGAAGAAGGAAGAAAGCTGACTCACTTAACCTAAGTCAAAACATGCTTATAACTGCACCTCATTCTCCAATGCCTTGGTCTTCAAGCCCTTCTGGGAAGGACTGTCATTACTCTGTAAGGGATCCAATGAGCACCCATCCCTATCCACTAAATAATTAATACTGAACATGTTTACAAATTGCATTTTCTTTCTGCCGTCTCCACTCATTTCACTCAGTGAGGATGAGAGGTCTCACTGGGCTGTTAAGTACCAAAGCCTCACCCCAGCAGCTGACCCTGACAGCTCACAGTGAGAAGCAGGGGAAGGCCTTGCACAGTAAGCCTTGCAGGAGTATTGGTGACACTGCCTCAGAGGTTACACTGTGTGGTCCTCGTCAGAACAGGGGACTGGCAGCCCAGGAGCCTGTACAGGGTACTGAAGTGCTGTGCCTTTGATGGAACACACTGCTTTCTATTCAGTTCTTTTGGTAGCCTCATTTCAGTGTACAGAACAAAAAGGATTCTTATCCTCTTCTAACTGGGAGATGGCAAGCACTATATAGATCCTGCCATATGTGCTGTTAAGTGCTATTTCTCTTCTGGGAATGCTTCCCACATGCCTCCCGTGGCCACTTAGATGGACGAAGGCATAGCCTTTTCTTTGGAGCTGCAAGCTTCCATTCACTACACACAGCCTCTAAGCTCCAGCTTCTCTCTAGGCTAGTTTCAGAATCAGAACCTGTTAGGCTGTTGGTAGCTGGCTATTTTTGTTAGCAGAACTTTAAATAAAAATAAAGTTTAGAGACAATCCAGCTTTCTTGATTTCTGTTTTCCAGAAAACTAAACCAAAACAAAATTGGAGTAGAACACTTAAAAACTTACCAAACCTGAGTAAATTTCTACATTATGCTCTGTTTTCAAATAAAAAATGTTTTCTGGCCAAAAGTACAAGGTCAGCATTTTTTCAGGACATGAGATATTTTTAGAATAAGCACCAGGAGTGTGGTACTCCTTGGGGGTTACATCAAGACAGAGTATAACTGCACGGTCTTTGATTAATCCCAGCATAGCACACTAATGTGTAAGGGTAGAGTATGTACAGTAACATCTCTAAGGTGTCTCTGAATGTAAGACCCCATTCTGCTGAGAATGAATAGTAATTTTATCTATTTCAGAAAGGTAACTTGCTGATCATCTCAACAGACCAGAGCAAAGAGAAGCATCTAGAAAAATCAGTTTGAGCAGAGCTGGGATTCAAACTTGGTCAATATGTTCCAGTGCTGTATGAAACACTAATATTTATGGGTTTTTAGCTGATGAGAGACCTGTTTGTGCAGAAGAGAGTCATTGTAGGTATCTCCCCTCAAGATGCAGTAGAATCACACAGCAGTATTTGGAACTGATGAAAGAAAGCATGAAAATTGATAGATGTAGCTTGCTCTGTTTGAAGCATTGGAGGGTTCTTAGCTCACCCTTTGAGAGAAACTTGCTGCTTGTGGAAACCTTTGCACAACCTGTCCTGCAAGATAAATAATTAACACTGAATATGCTTACAAATTGAATTTTTCTGCTGTCTCCATGCGTTTCCCTTTGATGAGGAACCTCACTGAGCTGTTCAATGCTATAGCCTCCCCCTGCAGCTGACCCTGACAGCTTGCCCTGTGACAAGTGGAGAATCACCTCACACCTGAGTAATTACCTCGATTACTTTTGGAAGACTGGCTCCCTGTTTCAATGACAATACTTTAAGAAGACTTTTTTAATTAGTTCAATAATTCATTGAATCCATGAGCAAAATTAAAACTACTGGATATCAGCCTGTATCATGGGTCTGAACTCTGTTCCAGTGTTTTGGTATAAAACCACAAGTGATGCTCTCGCCTCAGCTTTCCAGATTTTCTTCACCATGCTGCCAATACAAGCAGAGACTGCTTGTTGCTCTCTGCTCTGTTAGCTGAAGCAGTCCTTGCAAGAGGAACGGGGTCATGGGAAAGATGATGGCAGAAACTGACTGCATTTTCTAACCAGGAATACTTCCAGGTGGTCAATGGCTCATAATTTGCTATTGACTTAGAAATGGATTCCTAATAATCTCATCTGTGGATGCAGTAAAAAAAATTAAAAGCAAGAGAAAGCTAGGCAGAGGAGTCTGTGAGAGGTGTTCTGTGCTCAATAAGAGGCAAAGCAGGTCTTTGCTGCTATTTTTAACTCCAAGGACCCGATATCCTTCCCAGCTCCAGGTATGGAGTTTCAGCCAAGAAACAGACTACCTTCAGAGCCCTCATGCTGCACGTCTAAAGCAGGAGGACAGCAGCTGTAGCCTTTACATATACTTGTCAGAATAAAACCATTTCCAAGAACAGTGATCCATTTGTGAGTGGAAGGAGGGTAAAATATGTACCTTTCTTTCCAATTTTCAAGCTCTCTATATCCCTGACATCACCAGTGTTCCTTAAAGCCAGGCGAAATTATCTTCAACTGTAAAATACATTTTCTAATATCAGAATAGAAGCAGCAGCATGGGTGGAAGATGACGCAACAACCATTCACTTTGCTTTCAAATACACATTAGTCACATAGCTGCGTGTTGTAAGGACTTGGCAGATACAACTTGACACCAGGTACATGAAAAAATCATTCAAGCTATAGGGAGGGAGATTGGGTGTATGAATGAATACAAAGCATTACAGCTTTTCTACAGAAATTCTCCTACTACCTATCAGAAATAGAAAAATCACTGTATAATTATTAACTTTACAGCAATGCTTTTATTTATTTATTTTTCTTAATCTGCTTTCACCTGTAAATGTTTCCAGAAGAGACTGCTATTCCAGTCTTTCTTCTGCCTTATCTATACAGTTATCTAAGAATAACCTCATTCTCCTAAATGCTCACAGTGTGCTAAAGCTAAAGCTGCTTCCACACAGCTTGACACTCAGCCCAGGTTCGCAGGAGTGAAAACAAAGCCAGATCTTGCTGGGCACTTCCAGTTAATGTTGTTCAAAACTGTCTTCATGTTGTAATTTTCTTTCCCCAGCCCTTGGATTCAGGTGTACTAAAAGAGACCATAGTTACCCTCAGCCCCTCACCCCCTCAGGTAAGCCTCCCTGCATCAAATGCAGAAACCCTCAGAACCAGTTGCTGTTCCCAAAATACTAGTTTGTTATTGCGGAGTTGTTTATGGCCACGTGTTCTTTCTGAAGGGACAAAAATCACACTTCAGGCTGAATGAGATTTTCACTCATGCTTTCAGTTTTGTTTTCTTGCCTACCAGTTTTTTGTTCAACATGCTGCTTAGAAGTAATTAGAATTTATTTGGGTTAAAAGTACATTCACCATTTCCATGGCTTTTTTCACATCCCTGGCTCAAGTGTGGGACAGATAGAAATGCCGTCGCTCTCTAAGAGCCAGTCGTGGTTTAGCAGCTGACACCAGGCCTGACTCCCTGAATCCAGACTCCTACCATTAGGGCAGACAACTGCACGCTAGGCATTCAGTCCAGAAGGGCTCTGTACTCACAACATACACTCCTTCCCAAGATAGGTCCCAAATCTGACAAGTCCACAATTGTCATGTTATGAAAATTACAGAAAAGTAATTTGGTAATCTTTGGTTTCTGAGAGAGTATTGGACAGTCCAAGGAAATTATTGCTCTACATGGAAGAGCTCACAAGCCACTTGTACCTTCTTTCCTATATCCTTAAAAATATCTTTGAAGAAGAGCCCATTGAGATTACTGTCAGCTTGATAGTCAGCGTGGGGGTACTGCTGTCTCTTTAACATGTGGAGACTAAAACTGATAGCCAGAATTAAGAATGTGGAAACAATTTCCTTTTCACTGTTCACTCTTGGGGATTCTTGTTCAGATCTATTTGGAATGATTGCTTTGGGGTTTAATGCTAATAAGGTTGAATTTAATTGCAATCTTGCTATTCCCTCTGAAATCATAAAGGATACATGTAAATAATTTGGAGGCAATAATCTTTTCACTACTCTTTCCAATAAAGGAAACCAGTGAGGGAAGAACCATCCATATATTGGTGCTGATAATGTGATCTCCAGAGAGGTATTCACTTTATAGCACAAGGTGCTGGATTAGATTGCATACTCAGTAGCAATAGTTTTAAATTACAACTGCCTGAAAGGAGGTGGTGGAGACGTGGGGGTCAGCCTTTGCTCCTGCACAACCAGTGATGGGATGAGAGGGAATGGCCTCAAGGTGTGTCCAGGGAGGCTGAGGTTGGATATTAGGAAAAATTTCTTCTCCAAAAGAGTGCTCAGGTGCTAGAAGGGACTGCCCAGGGAGGTGGTTGAGTTCCTGGAGGTGTTCAAGAAATGTTTAGATGTGGTACTAAGGGACATGGTTTGGTGGGGAAATATTGGTGGTAGGTGGGTGGTTGGACTGAGTGATCTTGGAGGTCTTTTCTGAACTTAGTGAGTCTATGATTAGATGATTCTAATTTACATACAGGGTTGGCAAAAACTGGATATGGGAAGTCGTCCAACAGAGCATTCCCTGTGGTCACTTCAAAGTGGTTTATATATTTTTTTCTTTTTTCTCTCCCCATCCTGATGAGACCAGGATTATGCCATGTATGCTGCCAATTCTGATTCATTTATCTTTTTACCATCTGCTTTGGGTAACATTTTTTATGTGCCAGACACTTGGACCATACTTATCCATACTTAATATTACTATATGGGAATCTTCTCCTCTATTTCCACCCCTCCTTTTCATAAAGTCCTGAGCAAGCAGTAGTGGAAATGGAGACACAAGAAAAATGATGCTGTTATTCTCAAGATGCCTTAGCATCTCTTACTTATTGGAATATTCATCAACACATCCTAATAAAGTAGCAAAAATTATTAATTCTTTGCACAGAATCCATGGGACTGTCATAGCTTTGTCCAGGCTAAAAGAAAGAGGCCCCAGTAAAACAACAGGACAGGGTGAGTAAGAGGTGACCGAAGGGAACGCTTTGGGAAAAATAATATATATATATGTATGTATACATGTATATATATAAATAATATATATATATATATAATCTTATTTACAGAAAGTTAATAGAAGAACACTACTGAGTGTTCTGGAGCTGGCAGACATGCATCAAGCTGCTCTCATCTGCTCACAGAGTGAAGGAGTGCTCCCTCAGATTTAGATTGAGTGAAACTCCAACAAGATCTGAGGGTCACCATTGTGTTAAGTTCTGGAGCTGTTACATTTTAAAAATAAAGGGGAAAAAGCCACACAGCTGAAAGGATTGAGCACAGCTCTGTCAAAAAGGACCTGCTGGTACTGGTGGATGGGAAGCTGAACATGAGCCAGCAATGTCCCCTCACAGCCCAGAAAGCCAACCATATCCTGGGTTGCATTAAAAGGCCAGCAGGGTGAGGGAGGTGATCCTGCCCCTCTGCTCTCTCTGAGGCCTCACCTGGGGTCCTGCATCCACATGTGGGGTCCTCGGTACAGGAGAGATAGGGGCCTGCTGGAGTGCATCCAGAGGAGAGCCACAAAAAATGATGTAACGGGTGGATCACCTCTCCTGCAAGGACAGGCTGAGAGAGCTGGGGCTGTTCAGCCTGGAGAGGAGAAGGCTCTGAGGTGACCTGATGGTGGGCCTGTCAGTATCTAAAGGGGAGCTACAGGAAAGAAGGGGACAGATTGTTCAGCAGAGTCTGTGGTGATGGGACAAGGAGAAATGGTTTCAAACTTCAAGAGAGTACGTTCAGGTCGAATATAAAGAAGAAGTCTTTTACAATGAGGGTGGTGAGACACTGGCACAGGTCCCCACAGATGTGGTGGATACGCAATCCCTGGGGGCTGTCAAGGCCAGGATGGACCAGGCTCTGAGCACCTGCTGGAGCTGTGGATGTTCCTGTTCATCGCAGGGGAGCTGGACTAGGTGATCTTTAAAAGTCCCTTCCAACTCTGAGGATTCTATGATTCTATGAAGATAGCCCACGTAGCAATTCAACGTCAGCCCTTCCTTCATGTGGAATTACAAGCATTCTCTCCTCCCACCAAAGATAAATAGAAACGTTGCTATTGCTTATTCTGAAAACTAAGTCTGTAAAGGAAGCCTGATAAAACAGTAGATTTTTCATGACATTTTGTTTTGATAAACTTTGTATACTTAGTGACGTGATATAATTAAAGGTCTGCTTCTAGCTCTTCCTCAAACTACATGAAGTTCTTGCAAAACAATGCAGAAAGGCGAAAGTTAAAGAATGAAATCCATGATGAGCAGCAAACTGAGCTCTGCTTTCAGTGAAAAGCTACATGTCAAACGCAACTGCAAGCTGTCAGATGTGTGCATTTAAGTCCGAAAAGCACAGCTAGTATTGCAGGGTTTTTAACTCATTTGTGGGAAGTCACAGGGAGGCTGTAACTAGCATTTATGGGTGACAATCAAACCTTATCCTCAAAAGTTACAGCCATTCCAGACTTCTAAATCCCTCACCACTGCCAAGCAATACATTTCTCCTAGAATTAATTACAGATATTGATGCAGCTTTGGTACAAAGAGAATAACACAAATTACAGAGCAAGCAAATCTTTCTTAAGAGACTTTTGTAAGTGTGATAAATGACATTCACCTGGGCGGGTAGAGAAAGGGCTGAAGAGGAAGTCTGCACTGAGTGCAAGAGAACAGAGAAAATTTCTACCTAGGAAGGAAAATAAGAACAGTACAACAAGGTACAGTTGTTGACTTTTTGCCATTCTGAAGAAGTTAAGTGGGCAGCTGCCTTGCTGTTTTGCTGAAATGCGGGGGGAAAAAAGGCCAGTGAAGAGAAGCTGCCTGGCAGACTACAGGTCCAGACCCTGCACTGAGTTTGGAGTGTCATCCATGGTTAGTAGTAGATCTTTGCATCTTAGCTGGAGAAGTGAATTAGTCATGAAGTAAAAAGGGAAGACAGTTTGCCCTGAGGGCTAGAGCAGCCACTGTCCTCTTTTGCTGTACAAGAAGACACAAGGGGTAGCAAGTGTGATGCTCAAAGGCATAACAAACATTTACAGAATACATGCTATGGGAGCTAATCAGGTTTTTGCTAAAATATGTATGTGCAATAAATAAAATACCAAGTGGTATATCTGTCACAATTCATTCCACTATGTCAGGAAAGCTCCGCAGTTTGTACAGCTTCGCAAGGGCTTTCTTCTGCGTGCCACTGAATTTCAGCTGTTTTATGCCTGACAGCTTCATGACAAGAACATTCTGCTGACAGATATTCACCATGGTAGGTGTTTCCCGGCACATCTGTCCCACAGTTAAATACCTGGGATTGCTTCTGAGCTGACTGCAGTGCTTTGCTTTTAAATGGACCATTATGAGGTGATTGTGTGAGTATCTAACTTTTTAAATCCCTTGAATTCTCTTGTCTATGTGTGATGAGACTTACAAAAAAACACTTCATACTAACAGATTTTCACAGAAGTTTGTAGTTAGTTTTAGTCTCTTACTGGGAGCAGGTCAGTGCACATTAACTAACAGCAGGTGCAAACCTCCCAGTGCTCCATTTGCCTTCATACGAAGGTCTATGCAATCTCAGACCCCACACCATGAAGTGGGATTCATCACACCAATGCACTTTCTAAATCAAGTCTGACAAACAGCTGCTGAGAACCACAAGCTATTGACATTTCACATCAGCCCACTTTTAAGTCCCTGCTTGCAAGCAGGGTCCAAACAAGATAACATCTACTCTCACAGGTCCATCTTGGGCACAGCTGCCACATACACAGCCTTTCGGTGACTTGTTCCACTGAGTTGCCCCTTCTTTGGTCTCCAGAGAGGACTGATCAGCTGGGAGCAGCTGGGAGTGCAGATCTCTTGTACTGCTAAGGAAGCAGGGTGCTGCTACTCAGAAAGAATAGAAGCCCTGGTTTATCCTCCCTGGCAGAAAACTAGCTTTGTCTTATCTTCAAGAATGAGGGCATTTGGGGTTAAAGTTCACTTCTTCCAGGATGCTTCAAGATTTTTCAAAGACCGGTCTTAGAAGGAACCAGGGTTCTAAAACCACAAATTATTGTTTAGTTTCTTCTATTCTAACTCTGAAAAGATCTTGACACCAACTCCCCCAAATCCTCTCTTCTTCATGCTTATGCGTTCTTTGGCACATCTTAGTTTCAGCAGAGCACAGACCATCTCTGACACAATGTTCTAGGTTTCTAGCTGTGCCAAGTGAAGTTCAGGAACCTTATCTTAAATGCACTGGGGCAGAACACTATCTTTTGATCCCTTTCACATACTTTCCATCCTCATGCAGCACATCCTGGAGTGACTGTCCCTGAAAGAGGTAAGGGAAGGAGATGCAGCCAGAAATTCTCCAGGGAAAATTTGCTTGCTAGTTCAAAGTAAGCTGACCTGTCTCTTTCTTGACAGAAATAGCAGTCAGGGTGCTTTATGTTTTATGAGCAGGGGCAATTTAATGATATGTACATATAAAATAAAAGTCTCTTGCATCAATGACAGATGCAGATACAAAAAGACGTTTAAAAGGGCCAGTGTTCTTTGGGCTAACAGTACATCTGGTTGAAAGAAACATCAGTCTTATGCTAATGTTATTTCTTAGCAATTCTACCCAGCTATTTTGGGCAATGCAGTCCCAGTCCTTAAAAATCTGCATAAATGCCATTCATGGGGAGGAGAGGCCTGTTTGGTTCACTTTGCACGCTCATCCGTACTTCTCCAAGACAGAACTAGGATGCAAGGGAAGATGAAGAATGACTCAGGCTTTACTTACACTGTAGGTTTCAAATTAGGAAAATAAGATAGCAGAAGCATTTCATATTATCTTGGGAAATACTGTTGCCATTTATATTAACGTTACCAATATTTTTCTATAGCAGAACTTGTGCTGATGCTAATCGTTTAGAAGCTGTCACAGTCTCTTAACCCTATTTAGACAAGTTGGAGGTGTTTTTGATTTCTTTGCACTATCGGCTCTAAACATTTGAAAGCCATGCTATATAAACAAAAAAGGTGCCTAGCATTCATCAGTAATAACACAAGGTGGCTTTTAGCAGAGATTTAAATGAAAGCTCACCATTAGTAGAATACCTGTTGCCCATCTGAGTCCTTCTGTGTCCTTTTTGGAGCCCAAGTCTGAGCTATGAGGCTAATTTCCAAAGCCATTGAGAGGATTTATCCAGGATCTGTTAACCATTGTAGCAGCAGTAAATGCATTACCACGGAACAGCTCAAAGAAAATAGTTTGGACTTACAACGCAATTGAACAAACTGGCAAATTAAATAGCCCCAGGTGTTGCCTGAGTAACCTCCTTGTAACAGGAAATAAGATCAAGTGAAAACCAGAGGAATGTCTCCAGGAAGGTATCTCTCACGTTCCTAGAGAGTTATTGTTAAATACTGTATATTCCAGGTAGGACTACTATAATATTATGTATATAAAACACTCCTGTTCCAAATATGTATTGATCCACTACACATGGCTGGAAATAAATGCATTTATACCATTAATATTGTGCAGATATATATGAACAATTCTTTACCAAAATGTTTGTATGTTCCGTGGTTTATGTGTCTGTGAAATCCTACCCTCTAAATTGAGAACACACACACAAACGTGTTCATGTGAGTGGATCACAGTCCTGCACCGTCATGATAACACCACGCTCAATGCTCAGAGCATTGAAAACTCAGTGAAATGAGATGCAGTGGGGGGAATACTTCCACAGTCTTGACAGTGGCAGTCAAAATAAAAGAACCGACAAGGATATGAAGTGTGTACCACATTGTGAAGTGAAGGTTGCATTACATGGTTGAACAAACACAATGAAATACTCTTAAGAGCTCTTTACCCTTCCTGTAGTGAAATCCACATCCTTGAATAAGATTCAGATATAACTTCCTTCAATATGTTTGCAAGGGACAGATCACCAAGGAGGAAACCATTTATCCTGGGCATTTATCCTCTACAGCAACTCTTCTGCAAGGTAGAGCATGACAGTGAGCTGTGAGCTGCTGCAGTCTGGGAGTCCATATGGTCCATACAGACAGGAGAAGTCTGCACGTGTTGGTTTCTTTTTTCTACCTCACAGAACTCACAAGTACCTCCTAAACTTCCAAATCTGCACCAGTGAAAGAGCCAGCACTGCTGACCCCCATCTGCAGCAAACTAAAGGATAAGAAGGAAAAACAGATGTCTAAGATCACCCATCCTCTGTCTTTGCCACTGGATCTATTTTAAGGAAGGAAAAAGTGGCCTTCTCCATTTGTGCTCAGCATTAAACTGTGGACAACAGTTTAATGAAATGCGTTAAATTGGCAAAAAGTATTAATCTGCCATGCTTTAAGGAACTTCTGAATCCAAATTTTTATTACAGAATTTTCTCACCAGTTGGTTCTTATATATGGAGTGTGTGAGGTAGGGTGGCAAGGATAAAGAAAAGGTAGCAATCTTTCATCTCTTTGTTAGGTTAAAAAAAAAGATAAGTAGCACTAAGTGCTTAGTAATAACTCAGATATGAATTTTTGGGGAGGCACAAAGGGACATATGTGTGTTAATTTTCCAAGCAGCTGAGGTGGCTGCATGCTCCAGCTCAAAGAGCTCACACAGAAGTTGGCCCAGTGCTCCCCTTCACATGGAAGTGAGTTTTTGGAGAGCTGCGAGGTGGGTGATGATGTAGTAGTGCTCCTAATTTACTTCACAGGCTTCTTCTCCACTCCCACCCTATGTCTCTCAGTTTCTAAGCCCAGGTTTTGTAAGTGTGCAGATTTTCTCTTTTCTTATTACATTTCGAATTGCATGCAAACCATTGCAAACAGAACCATTACAAACTATTTACATACATAATATATGAAATTCCTCCACTGCATCTTCATGACCTTGATTGCTACCTGTCCTGTTTCTCTTACATAATTTGAATTGGTAAACCATATTTTTCATGCTCCAAATATTTTGCCTTGCCTAATCCTTAGGTATTATTTTTTCATTAAGGCATTTGGAGTCCCAGCTTGTAATTGACGAGCGCTTTTGAGACGAATTTACTCAAGGCAAAACTGAAAATTCTGATTTGCACATCAAGTAATATTTCACCTGTAGCACCAGGCACACCAAATTAAACACAGGAGAGACATTTCTCTTCCAGGCTGTGTTCCAAAATTCACTGCACACCCTGCTCAGATTTGGAGTTCAGTGCCAGGGAGCAAGCAAAATCTAGACAGTTATTCTCTTGAAACAGGATCATTTATATTAAGAATAAATGAACATACGTCTGAGATGAGCATCTTTAGTTTAACAGAGTAGAAGTGCCTCTGCAAAATGCTAATAAAATTAGTCATTAAAAGAAAACTGGTTTATAATATGATTGTATTTAGAAAAATACTTACTGTGACCCCTTAATTATTGTCCTTATGAGTACAGTTCAGATTAGTAATATATTGTGTTTGGCCTCCTGGGAAATACTCAAAAACAGAAATCAAACTGAAATTTTAAGCCTTCTTACTGTACATTCTTTCTGCCTTGCATTTGAAAAAGTTCAGTTCTGAGAAAACCTGGGGTGCTTCAGTGTGAAATCCTGCTATGCCTCTGTGCAGCCCTATAGGAAAATGTCTCTCAGTGCACAGTACAGCTGGACTGACAAGCCCGAGGCTGGAAGACATCCTACCTTGGTGTGAAATAAATAATCTTTACATCATCTAACTTACCTAGGGAAATCAATGTGGCAAAAACAAACACATAAATAACTAAAAATCTGACAGACATAAAGGAAGAACAGTCAATCTGTATGGACAAAAATAAATTCCCCCAATACCAAGAACAGTATCTGGCTGAGGCAAAGCTGCCAGTGCTCTCCGCTGTACTGGGGCAAAATTCAGGGTAGCTGAGCCTCACAGATCCATCTGTGACCTCACAGATAGAAATGTTTTGGTGCAAATTCTGGCCTTTCACTTAGATCCTGTCGCTTGCATCTGTTCTTGTGCTTCATAATCTGCTATACTGGAGAGTGTAGGACAAACATCCACATCTGTCACCAAAGTGTAACAGTCTCTTGGAAAAATCATAGCTTAGTTGGAGTTACAGGACAGCCTGTATTTCCATGTACTGATGACAATAGCTGCTATACATTCATCATCACATCCTCACAAGGACTGTTAACCATACATCAACTTTATGTGCAGTGAAGTCCCAGACCCTCTTCAGCAGATCTCCCCTGTATCTCCATTGGAATTGTTTTGGTTAAAATGTAATAAACTCAAGAGTAATGGATGGAAGTATGGCAGGAAACTATCAGCCAGAGGTACCAAAACTAAGAGCAACAGTCAACAGACAATAAGTGGAAACTATCTCATTGTAATGCTTTGCTGGCAATCACACAACCTCCTTCTCTCAAGGAAGATGGAGGCCTTGGTCAGGACTCAGATAATTGCTTCTTAGACATGGTTCACTGTACAGTAATGCTCATTTAATAAGAGTCTGAAATGGTCATTGTGTGTCAACACAGTTAGTGGGATGAATGATGTATTTAAAGGTGTGATCCTATTAGGAGGCCAGAAGGACTAAGCTGCAAATAAATACAAGAGGAGGGAGTGGCAAAAAATATCAAATGTTAATTGTAGCCATAATGCAGGTATTCTCACTTGCTCAGTATTGCTTACAATGGCAAAGTATTTACACATGGCAGATGAGAAACAGCTGGAAGGGAATGACTTGTGTGCTTATAGTCTTTGCTAGTTAGGCCAGTAGGGCAAAACGAAGTGATTTCACTGTCATATGAAAAGCTGCTGCAGTCTAACTTCCTGAGCAAGGAATTATCAAAGAAAGTTATTGCTGGAGTCAATTGGATGCATACTGCAAACCATGCAGAATGCGAGCACAACTGCTGCCAGCTGTTGCCCCTCTGCAGCCCCTTCAGTTGTGTAACCTCCAGGGAGTTACCGCTCTAGGAAACACAGCACAGATGCTTACAGTAAGTAAGCATCCTTACTCTTACTGCTTGTGTATTCTGTCTTCCTTCAGATCTTCAAGTGATTTGGCACATAAGCACTGCAACTCCTTCTCTATGGCCAAACCTAGGTCTTTGTTTTTTGGCTTAAGTTGCATATCAAGCAAGGGCAAGGCTAGTTCCCAGTCCCCTGGTACAATTCAGGTATCCTCCTTTTGCTCAAATGCTAGATTCAGGGGACACGAGAAAAACTACTGAAACATTTACCTGGAAACATGAAAGGAACCCAAATAAAAAATTTCCTTTTCACCAATTGCTGCAGCACAATTGCAAAGGAACAGGAGTGTTGGTAAGCAAGATCAGGTAAATCAGCCTCAGATATATCCCATTATGGGGAACAAGACACCTTCCTGCCAGAAGCTCTCAAATATGAGGGAACTTTTTCCATTGGTTTCTCCCTCTGAGATTTTATCCTGGATCCCAGGCCAGTTCCTCTTAAGAGAGTATTTAAATGGAGAAAATCACAGAGAAAATCACCAGGAACCCCTTGAAGCACATCTTTCAGATGTTTAAATCAACCCAGTATAGAATGGAATCGAGGCACGTTCACTTTGCCTTGGAAGGATGCATGGTCACTTTAAAGACACTAATAGTACAGTCTATGTGTCATTAAAGTGATTCCTTCACTTGTGCTATCACTGTCTGGCAAACAAGTGCTTCAGCAATGATGGACCTAAGCTTTGGGGTTTAGCAGTCAGGACTATAATTCTGTTGTTTTCTCACTCAGACTTTACACTGCAGTTCTGCATATTACAGCTAAGGCTCATCCTAGAGATTACTGCATTTTTAATCAGCATTTTAAAATCTCAGAGAATGGGAAACACAGTACAAAATGTAAGGACTTTCTTGTCATCCTCCTCTAAATGAACTGCTGTCTGTTTCTTTAAAAGGTTTTGTTCTCACCAGTGCCCAATTCCTACTGATTTGTTAGGTCTAATTATCCAGTATTCAAATGTGCCATGCGCTAATTTGAACACTGCTCAAATCCCACACAGATTTAATATAAAAATGGATTATTTGAATTTTAAATACAGTCTGTTCCACCAATTTTCACATATTAAGCAAACTCACAAGCCATTAAAGCTGCAAAATACCAGTTGATCTAATGACCTGTGATGGTAGGGAGTGAGCAAAGCTGTCATTAACTGATGCTCAGAACAAAAGCTACATGTATGCTCTGGCTCTGAATGCTTTCATTTCTCCAAGATCTGGGTGAACTTCAGGTGCTGGATGTCACTCTGAGCCCAGAACTGCTGGGCATTCCAACACAGACGCAGAGTTCTACCAACCAGCTGCCCTCAGGGCCAAAGCCCAAGCAAGACCCACCACCAGAAAGTGCTCCAGCCTCCCCAGGCTGCAGCTACAGAATGCAAATCATCCGTCCTGTTTTGCCTTTTTTAAGTGCTAATTAATTCATTTTAGCTAATAGGCTTTAAATACATCTTTTAGGATAGTCTAGACTAATTCTGGAGACCATTCTTAAGTTTTTGGACCAGGAAGGTACTTTTACATTTCTGTGCCAACTTGTATTGGAGAAAAAGACAGGTTGATCAGAGCTCCCAGTAAGCAGTTAAAGCCAAAGATGTGCACTCCCTCTTCCCTCCCCTGCTTCTCTTGCTGATGCAGGACATTTGCTGGGATTTTGCCTCCATCAAGATATCTGCACTGAGTTCTGGGTTAGAATTCTCCTTTCTGGGGTGAATGAAGGAACAGTCAGGTTAGCAGTGAGTCCTTCAAGGTTCACCTGTTACCTCTGGCACACCGAACTGTGGGCAAATAATCTTGTCTAGACTTAGGAACGCACAGAATGGAAGCTAGACTGCTGAGTTTAGCATAGACAAAGGAACGTGCATGTTAACATATCCATTAAAGGATGCTAAAAATGCATTAGCAGAGGTAGAGCAATCTAGCACAGACACTGCTTCTTGGACTCAGTCTAGACAATGCCATGGAGACTCTTTGGAATCTATGCTGAGTACTCAGCATCAGAATTAGAATTTGAATAACTTTATTTTAATTTGGCATGATAGCACCTTCCCAGCACAGCAACCTGTGAATAAATGTTTCAAGGGTCATATGAGGGCTAGCCTGACTTCTTTGGCAACATTTCCTTCTCTGAATAAGTGTAGAAATTACAGGAGAAAAGCAAATCCACCAAAGCGATGGCAAAAAGCCACGTGGAATGATTAGGAAGATTACTTTGAGGTGGAAAACACAGCACTGATAAGATCTTAGTAAACAGCAAGCTCTGTATTTTCACTACTGGAGCTCCAGTAAGGCAGCAATATTCAGAAAGGTGATAGTATCCTAAAATTGTGCAATGGTAAATGAAAGGGAAACTGTTTGAGCTTCAGTCATCTCTCCATACAATATCAAAATAAAGGTAAGGAAAGCTTTAGAGAGAAGTCAGGTTGCTTTGGCTGCCACAGCCTTTAGGGCTAAGATTTGCTAGTTCTTTTAAAGCTGGATATGGGCCTGGTAGAGAAAGAAGCTTGACGCATCATCTGCAAAATCTATTGCACCCTCCCAACAAGATCAGCTCCGTGTATCTGCATGATACAAAAGCCTATTAACTTCTTTAGGTCCTGTGGATCCAGAAATGAGAGAATAAGGGATTTCTTTATTATTTCAATAGTGGAATTGCATGTGCATACAAATTTGAGGGATGAGAGAGAGAAAAATTTCAGGGTGAGGATGTGCATAAACAGATTTGCTGTGGGGTAAATGAGCACATAAGTTTTTTTCCGATGCATAGAAAAAAATCTCTTAGCTTTTAACCAAAGAGCATCTCTCTAACCCAAATAAAGTGTTTTACTTTGCCTTTGTAATGTGTAACACAAAGTCAAGGTTTGTTTTTTTTTTCCATTTTGAATTTTATATCTCTTAAGTGCAGGTCAAAGTTTTTACTGAAGTGATTAAGTAAAATATCTTGGTATTTTAAAAGTAGCTAAAATTATTTGCAAACTACCTCACTTGTCCCTCAGAAAATCTAAGTGACAGCATAGCTGGTGAGGCATTAAATGCTGAGCACAAGAATGGAGTCTCTTACTGAAACTATTCCCTGAAACTGTGACATGTTGTGGTGTGGACACAACCGTGGTAAACATCTGATAACAATTTTTAAGGTATCAAAGACTGACTGTGTCAATCTGTAGCCTAGGAGAACTTTGCTGTACTGTTTCAGAAAGCTGAACCTTCTGATCAGCAGAATGAGATTAGAAACCCTGTACATAAAGAGAAAGACAAAGAACGGGTAAAGCTTCCTGTGTTTGAACACATCTATTTGTGTCTTTACTGCCCAGCCTTTTCCTGGTAACCAGCCTTCCAGCACAGTCTTTATTGGTATAATTAAGGTAGTAGCTGACAAAGAAGAAACTGAGCAGCCCTGTCGGATCAATGCAGTGTAGGTGAAACAGAAACAGCTTTAGCAGACATCAGAATTGTCTTCATTCAGGTGCCAACAGTGAACATTTATTTCACTGATGGGGAAGAATCCAACTTCTGTGAGCAAGGAGAGGGAAAAACCCTCTCAAGGTTTTCCCCCAGAGATGGACAAGGGTGAGAGAGCAGACATCAGTTTGTTGTGTAGCATCCCCGGACTCTCAGTAGCCATGCACTGCAGCACTGACCAGAAGGTTGGTGCTGGAGGGAGCGGATCACCAAGTTGCTGCCCCTTCTGGAGCACTGTGTTCACTCATTCAGCAGATTTCTTCACAGCACAGCTCTGAGCTGCTCCAGGACTGCAGGGAGACACACATCTTCCCAGTCTGAGGAAAAGAGACCTGTGAGAAGTCACTGGGAGACCACAAAGACATTTATTTTTCCTTGTGAAGGGGGTACATACCCATCTCAGTACTACCGTCATTTTGGCACTCTGTCTGCCCCCAGCAGGCAGGCCAGCCTGCCCTGGGATCACCTCTTGGCTCACTGGTGAGCTAACAAGCAGCACTCCACACATCCAGCTCCTCCACATCTCAGGCACTTGTCAGCTCTCGTTCTGTTTTTCAGTGCAGCAGAAGATCCACCTCAGTGCTTTCCCAACCCCAGCCCACCAGGTTAGCCTGTGGGAAGCACAAACAGAAGGTGAATGTTCCAAGATGAGACTTTGACTTGGATATGTCAGCTCCTTCCTCTGCCTTCACCAAAACCTTCATGGCAAGTAAAAATTACCAAAGCTTCAGTTCTTAACCATACTCATCAAAAAAAGGTGATAACGGGGAAAACAGAAACTGAAAAAACAAAAAAGCGGGGAGCTTTTCTACCTCACTGTCATATGAGGCCTACTGTATAAGATGCTTTGCTGTCTGAATGGAAAAAAACGAAGTAATAGAATGTATTTTGAAATGAAAGATGAAGTTTCTATTGCCCTTGCCATTTATAGGTCAAAATCATCAGAACTCCCTAAGGCAAAATGGAAGGAAAGCTGCATCCAGCATACGAGTAAATGAAAAATGAGGATCAAGAAGTAAAAATAGAGATGGACAGGCCTTTGATACTCAGGAGAGAAAGGCTTTTTTGGTGGATTTAATTTAAAACTGTACAGGGGGTGTGCTTTGCTAGAGAGAAAAGATGGATGGCTGCTATTAGCATGAAATGAGCTTGTCTGACACATCCTGTCTGCAGCCCATTGCTGTTACAGGGGAGGCAGAACCTCGACAGATTGTTGTGGCTAAAATACTCACCAGAATAATGGTGAAATAAAATGAAAGCGAAAAAAATGATCAGTTCTGAAAATCCACGTACAGCTCTACTATTAAGGATTTAACTCCAACACAATTTGTCTTTAGAAACATTAGAAAAACCTGTTTTGCCTGACTTACAAAGGAAACAAAGCAGATGAAACTGCAGCTGATGCATCTGTCAGGGTCTGTACCCTCTGCTGCCAAAATTACTCAGATCCTGGACAAGAAGTTAGGCAGTTCATCCTAGTAAAGCAGAATTTTGATTCTGGATGAAAGGAGAAAAGGTAAAAGCCCATGAAATGCAATTCTGAATTGCATTTGCCAGTGAAGTACGTGTTTCTATCCCTGGTTTTGGAGACACTTTTGTTAGGTTTCTGAGGCATGCACGGGTCTGGCAGTTAGGAAAATGCAAATACCTTCAAAGCAGCAATGGACAGTTTCTAGGATGGTCTTCTTTACAGGGGAAGAAGTGGGACAGTGAGAGTAAAGGAGCAGGATCTTTGTTTTCTCCACACTACGAAATAGCAGCTAAGTGCTACGAGCTTGCTTTTAGTACCAATGATAGGAGTGGTTCCTCGTTCTGCTGGTGAAGCATTAGCAGTGCTGCTGCAGGGGGTGTCTGACTCAGTGGTGCCTCACTTTGCAGAGAGGGAACAACAGGCACTGGTGCTGGCAACAGGGCTATTTCAATCTAAATTTCAACTCTAGGATTAATTCCTGAGAAAGATGAAGCCATAATCCAACAATGGAAAACAGTTTAGGAGGAACAAAGCTATACTGCAGTGGAGCACAGATTTGTGCAAAACAGATTTATACTCAGCATATTATTTTGTCCGGTAAACTAGATGTCAGTGAAGGGCATCTGCTGTCCCTGATCCGTACTGCTTCTACACTGGGACTGCTGAGCAGGCAAATGCAAGGCTAGCTTTGGGCGCATGCCTGACCAGATAAATAAAGCTTGCCAGCACTTCCCATGACCTCTGCAATTCTTGTGCTGCTGAGCAAGTGTGCCAGCTGCTGCCAGTGACAGAATGCTGTCAGGTACCTGAAGGACTTGCTCTCTCAAGGCAGTTGCTTCTCTCTCCCACAACGAAAAGAGCTTCATTTTGTGGTCTCAGCACAGGCACCCATTTTTCTAGCAATGTTAAATGTTGAACACTTTAAGCAAATTCTGTAGTACACCGGAGTTGAGAGTACATTTAACTTGCACTGTGCCACATCTTTCCCCCATTCACAAGACAAGATGTACGATGGAGGCATACAACACACATTGGTTTTGTTTGCTGGCTCGCTGTGTGAGACAAAGTGAGCTTGCAGCAATGCGATGAAATTCCGGCAGAGCAGAGGCAGACTCAGATAAGCATGCTACAAAGAAACATCTAACTTCATTCTTCAGATGCATTCGAAGATTTCAGTAAGTGCTCTGAGAAGCAGGGAGTGGGCCCTCCCTCCTATACCTAGATTGGCTAATCATTAGTCAGCAGGCAGCCCTCCAAAGCACACTGGTACATCTTGAGCTTTCAGCCTGCTTCCTGCCGTGCCGTCTGCTTCATTTATATTTTATTCTATTCCCTGTCCTACTCACTCTGATAGCAGCCTGCACGTAATGAGCACAAGAGCTTGGTGAAGGCCTAATTCTGACAGTGCAGGCCAACAAATACCATCTGCTGGTGAGCAAGAAACATCCAAAGGGAAGAGTTGGCTACAGAAGTATCCTGACATTCAATTTCAAAGTCTCATTCAACCCTTACTTCGAAAGCTCACAAACACATATTCATTATATGGCAGAATTTCAACTGTGATGGGAGAAAAGCCTGGGGGGTTCAGGATATTCCAGTGTGATGCAAGTCATAAGGATCCAGTATGCTTGCTGTGGTAATAATCGGGAGCTGGACTCCATGATCCTTAGGGTCACTTCCAACTCGGGGCATTCTGTAGTGCCAGGACTCTAGGTTCAGTGCAAATGGAAATATTACTTAGCTCAGCTCTTCCATGAAGCCAATCATTGCTGCTATCACGGCAAATGAACACCAACTCTAGCTTGCTAAATCTTCTAAAGGTCTCCAGTTTTGCAGAGGTGAAAGGGAAAAATAGACAATTCCACAAACCCATTACAGAAGGATTCTAATTGGAGATCTTTCAAAGGTCGTTTTCCAGAGAGCTCAATATTCCATATGCCACACTATTGAAAACACCTGGCACATATTTGGGGTAATAGAAAGACATCTCTCCTATGAATAAAGGGGGAGGGAGTTGGGGGTGTTCAGCCTAGAGAAGAGAAGGCTCTGGGATAACCTCACTGCAGCCTTCCAGTACTTGAGGAAGGCTTATGAACGGGGGGAGAGCAAATTTTTACATGGTTTGATACGGGTAGGATAAGGGGAAACAGTTTTAAACTAATAGAGGGGCAATTTAGGTTAGATGTTAGGAAGGAATTCTTTACTCAGAGGGCAATGAGGCCCTGGCACTGCTGCCAGAGCTGTGAGTGCCCCATCCTTAGAGGCACCCAAAGTCAATCTTGGGCCTTGGTCAACCTGATCTAGTGGGTAAAACTTCTATAAACAACACAGTGCTACTTCTCTGCCTCCCTAAAGAGCTTATATTTCACCAACAGATAGTCCACCAGTTATCTTTCTGTGTGCTGGAAATCACTGCAAGACATCCCAGATCCCTTCACTGGCCAGCAGTTTCACAGCAGCGGTGAAGTCTGACAGATAGGAGTAATGCTGACCAACCACTGAGCCCCAGGGAGCACTTTCACCTTGGCCATAACACCCCACACACAGCAGTCAGTGTGCACCCAGGCTCATCTGAGGCTGATCAGTGCTGTTGTGACACCACTTATTTCAAGTAGTTCACGCAGTTCAAAGGACTGATGGGTAAGGATCAGGCTATGCATGGATTGCTCAATCAAAATTTTGCATGGTGTGAGCTCAGCGTTGTAAGTACCAGCACCCCCCACCCCAACTGAGTGAATGTGTCACTGCAGCCTTCTGTCAGGTAGGATGCCCAGCTCCCTTCAGGAGCAATCAGCTCACAGGAAGGTACTTGGTTTCACCCTGTTTCTGAATCCAGTGCAAATGTGACCAACGGGGAGTTGTCAGATCTTTGAGACGTAACTGATAGCATCAAAGTTAGGCTGTATTCAGGGCAAATCAATTGAAAACGTGACTGGGAAACAGCCCTACTTGTGACTGCCTCAGGCTCCCCTATCTGCCACAGAGGCACAGCAGTGGTACTCCTGCAGGACTCAGGGGACTAAAGTCCAACCTTAGTGATGCATGATTAGTGAGTATTGAATGTTACAAAAGCTATAAGAGTGCTCTGGGCAATCTTTTGGTCTGCCCTGACTGCAGAGATTATTGCTAGAAACACAAGTGAGTGTGATGATAAAGTTAGCAATGGACCCTAATGGCTTTACACATCCCTCCTGCTAGCAAAACAACTCTACCACCCCTATTTGTCACCTGCTAGTGGCAGTGCTTTTCAGACTTTTTACTGAAATCTACACATTTGTTATATATACATACAACTTTTCAGCATTCACCCGAAATAAAAGTTAGGGAAAGCTGGGGTTTACTGCAACCAGCTAACTCACATGAAGATTAAAAATGGGGAGGGAGAGATAAACGAGAGAGGAAGAGGTCTAGCAAACAGTGTCATGGCCTCCTCATTGGCACAAAATGATCTTTTCATTCAGAAGACTGAAGGACGCGCAGAACATCCACACGGTCCATAGCAGAACCAGAAACAGATTCTGCTTCTGGTAGTTCTGCCTGCAGAAGAGCTGCCTTATGTAAGCCAGGAGACTGCAGCTGAAGTCTTTTTCTCCAATCGATGAGAGAAAAACCAAGACTAACTCAGCAGCTTGTTCGAAAAATCCTGGATTCTTGTACATTTCCCAGACAGTAACATCTTCTTCCCTCCTGCTGTTAATTTATAGCACATGCAGGGCAGTGAAGTGTTGTGGAAAAACTGGCTTCAAGCCCTCTTTCAAGATACAGTAGAAAACAGTGAAATCTCTAGTTAGGTATTACTGTTTATCATTAGAGAAGAAGGGTCTCACTGTGTGAGCTCTCACTTAAGACATGTACAAAACTAGATTAGCTGTCACACCACAGCTTTTCCATTTTACTTTCTTCTCTGGCTTCTTAACTGGCTCTGCCAGTTAATTCCAATGTAGCCAGCAACAAGCAACACATGAAGGGAAAAGTACATGCAAACTGCTTCTGTGCATGCAAGCAAACGTCCAACAAAAAATTATTCTTTTAAGGAGTTTATTTTAATTCTTTATTAAAATAGGAAATATACATGCACTCCCCCCTCCAGCTAAAGGATTACCTTTAGCTTCACCACATCTCATATATTCCACGTGAAGTTGTCTCACCAGATCCAATCAGGTACATTTCATTGCTCAATAGCAGAGAGGAAATGAATTTTTCTGATGAGAGGAAGGCAGAGTGAATAGCTTTATTTTCCTCCCCAACACCATTTGCAATCAGTTTTGTGCTGCAAATGAAGGCAGTGTTTTCCTGGGTCAGAGGTGGCTAATTACTCATAGCACTTGCATTTCCATCATACTTCTGCCGCTCGTCATTCTGACTATTTTGTGTTTGATTTACTTTGCATTGCTCTTAGCTCTGCAAGTCTATCTGCTATTCAAACTTGTACTATTCTTTGTTGCTCTTCCTGGGCTAATGCCAGTAGCTCTGGCTTCCCAAGAGACTGGCAAGAGGACTTTGGCACCGATGTTGTTTTCTCCCACCTTATGAGATCATATCTGTTTTTAAAAAAAAGAACACAAATGAAATGGGAAAGGAGGAATGTAACATCCAGTTAATTTGTAGCTATCAAAACCCCCCAACAATCCCATACCAGAAGATGGTTATTTCGGTATTATTTCACTAAGATGGGCCAGAGTCATCCCTGTTCTTTATAACAGCAATAGAACCCCAGAGGCAGGAGAAGTGTATCAGTCAAGGCTCAGCAGGGGGTTGAAGCTGACTGTCTTTAAATCTTAGGCCAGTGATTTCCCTGCTAGTGCTCAATGATTCCCTCTGATGAGTGCCCATTTGGCTCCAGCAAACTGCTACACACGTGTGGTTCAGTAACAGCACAGCAAATGTACCTCGGCTCAAGCAAGTCCAGCCTCAAGTGTGCAGTGAGTTCAGAGGGCTTTCAAGTACTGTTTTTAGACCTCCCAGATTTATCCAGTACTAAGAATCCCTTGCTGGAAATGAGTTCTGCGGCACCACATGAAATTCCAGAAAGGCGGTGGTTGGTAGCTTTTACAACCAGACAGAGTTGCTGCAGCTTCAAGAATACCAACTTTAGTTTTAAAGACAACAATTTTACTCTTACTGAGTATCAGAAAAACATTTATGATTTCCCATAATGACATCAGATCTGGCCGAATTCGATAACTACCTTAAAAGTTTGGCTTCAGAGCAGATGTCAGAAAGATGAGAGGGAAACAGGGAATGAGGAAGAGGAGAAAACCCACAGCCACTGAATTATGCTATTTGTAATGGCATTCAGTATTCACTGTCATTGCAGGAAAGTTATGCTTTATGATCCCAGCAATTTTCTGGGAGAAACAGGTAAGATTCACAGTGCTTCACAACCCCCTTGCTCAGGGCTTGGCTTTCAGGTGCTGCTGGGAACTACAACACCTCAGTGAAAGCTGGCCACATTAATCATGTCACATTTGGCACTTGGTGTAATATTATGACCACAGATACCACGACCGAATTCTTATGCTCTTTAGAGATAAGACTTCAAATGGACAGTTATATTTATGTGATTTTACAGCTACCACTATTCACTCATATGAGGAGATACTTACCCAAAGCTTGAGGATACGCTGAAGAGCCTCAAAGGATTGTAGAGGATTACAGACCATTGAACATATGAAATTGTAGTGGTTTAGCCCAGGGGGGAGCTAAGCACCACACAGCCATTCATGCATTCCCCCACAGTGTAATCAGGGAGAAAACTGAAAGAGGTGAAAGTGTGAGAACTCATGGGTTGAGATGAGGACAGTTTAATAAAGAGATGCACGATGCAATTGCTCACTACCAGCCAACCGAAGCCCCAGCCAACTCCCCCCAGGTTTTGTTGTTCTCCATGATGTCACATGTTTCTGTGGTCAGGTTGGGTCAGCTGCTCTGCTTCTGTCCCCTTCCAGCCTCTCATTCACCTCCAGCTCACTCGCTGCCAGAGCAGCACAAGAAGCTGAAAAGTCCTTGAACGGTTACTCTGCACTGCTCAGTGACAACTAAAACATCGCTGTTATCAATGCTGTTTTCATACAGAATCCAAAACACAGCACCATAGCAGCTACTACAAAGAAAACTAATTCTATCCCTGCCAAAGCCAGATTGTACATATAGATTGGCCTCAGCCCCCCACTCTTGAACACGACACTGACGTCTGCTTCACTCAGTCATTTCAGACAACTGAAAACACATTTTAGTCCATCTGTATCTTCCAAATTCTATAGACTAATCTCAACCTGCTGAGGAATTGTGGGCATCCTCTCCTAATTTTCACAAGACATTCTGCCTGAAATTCTATTGTCTTGGTTAGGTTAACAGTTATGCCTGGGACAGCCCTACACCTCCTGGAGCTCTCCAGCTCCACAGAATGCTCATGCCTGTGTTTGCAGATTGAGGAAGGGCTGCCATATGCTGATTCAGCAGCAATTTTTTACTCATAGTTAGCAGTGTCCAAAAAGTCAGTATGCAGGACTTTCTGCCACATGGAGAAATAGTTATTTGGTCTTTTCTCTAGCTGTATCTCATTAGGCAAAAGGGAAAGAAAAAGAGGAGGACTTTATTTTCTTCTTCTTTGAAAATTATGGCCTGGAGTTCACTTGAAAGGCAGCATTAATTTATGGTACTCGGGAAACCAATTCAGAGCAGAAGGAAGCTGTAAGAACCCAGGCAATTAAGGGCAGGGTTCTGTCCAGTTCTACAGATCTTCTTTAATTCTTTTACACTTTGAATGTGACTTCTTTCATGGGAGAGGGAGAAGTATTACAGAAAGACAGTTATGGTTCTAGCAGGCAGCACAGACCTGAGTGGAGCAAGAACCTCAGCTTTCATGGAGACTTCAGTGGTGCCTTATCTGCTGTGAAGTTCTTCTGTTACTCTGTATTCTGTAGCATTTAAGGGGTCACTAACAGCACTCGTGGGTCTTCGTGTGTCCTGTGAAGTCTGTTTTGCTCGATATGAGAGATTTGTTTCATCTGAGGCTTTGGTGGGATTTTGCTTTTTTTTATTTATAGAAACTACTGTAGCATTACCATAGTACATAAGTTTGTGTTTTAACTTTACAGAGTCAGTATCATGGCTTGCATACATCAGAAAAAAAATCAGATACAGGTTTGAAGGATACATAGGAACATCAAAGCTGCTCTGCTTCCTTACGATCTTCCTCGATGTAGAAAGATGTCAGGAGGAAAAATACTCCTCCAAAGACACCAACAAAAACACAGATGATGAAGCTGTACTGCAGGCTGCAGAAACTCCACTGGAATGACTGATCTTTCTTGGCTTGAATAGCACTGGAGATCTAGGGAGTGAATAATGCTGTCACCAATATGAGATAAAACCATGCTTCTCTCATGATTTAAGCAGACTCTTCGCATTGTGGTCCTTGAAAAGAATAAAGCTGAGCAGGCGGGGATAAAAAGCCTGCTGCTATCTTGGTTTGACAAACCCAGTGTCTGGTGCACCTGCACTGCACTGCTGCTCAACTTCCATTTGGTTGAGGTATCTCATGGTTTATTGTACTGTTAGTGCCTCAAGTCACAAGAATAAGAAATCCTGCAACCAACATTTA
Source organism: Meleagris gallopavo (assembly GCF_905368555.1). Lineage (NCBI taxonomy): Eukaryota > Metazoa > Chordata > Aves > Galliformes > Phasianidae > Meleagris > Meleagris gallopavo. The sequence goes on from NC_139424.1 coordinate 3,071,165, forward strand.
TCATGACTGGTAACCATTAACTCATTTTACCATTTTCTAGCCCATCTCCAGATAGCCTGCAAAGGACAGATGTTTGGCAATTACTTTCATCATTTCTTGATGTTATTGGATAACTTTATCTATTCCTAATCAGCAGCAAATGAATAGAAACAGAATTGGCACCGGTACAGCCACGAGAAGCAATAGCCATTAAAAAGGGAAGCGCTAGAAATAGATTTTGGAGACAAGAGAGGAATCTGGTTTGGAGCCAAAAGGCATTTAAGGAGACATGGAGTGATACTGTGAGGAAGGGGAAGAAGATACCGGGCGGCTGCTTTTTTTCACTGGTTTGAAGATGAGTCTGTAAAAGCTATAATGAATTTTATTTTTGCAGACAGAAAAGCCACTTTCAAGAAACCTACAAGGTTCAATATTTAACCCAGGAACTTAAAGACTCTTCTTAGCACAAACAAAAAGATGAATGTTAAATGCAGCCCTTTTTATTCCCACATACATCTTTGGTTATTACAATATGCTACGTGACTGGAAATACATTATTATGAGACTCTTCAACCTTTGCTGGGTTTAATATGATTGTGAATGACATTTTAAGGAGATAAGAGCAAGATCAGCTCTAAATGGGCATATAGGGACTAAAGCTAAGAAAACAGCAAAAATACAAACCCAGTGTGTTTAATTTAAAAAGTAAGGAAATCTCTGGAGTGCAAAGGGAAGAAATCAGAAAAAGACAATTCACTGCCTCTCCTGAGAATTGATAAGCTAAAGCCTTAGTTGAAGTAGGTTAGCAAACAACAGCAAGATCTGAAAACAGAAGATTTGGTGTTTAATCAGCAGCAGATATGGGCAGTGTTGGTGTTCTGGTACACAGAAGCCTTCCAGAACACAGTGAGGTACTCTTTGCCAGGGACCCCACGTGGACATACAACAGTTCTATTCCTGGATTTATCATCTCTGTTCTTTGCAAACTTGCAAGGTTACATGAGGATGTACCGTGACAAACTTTTTTCATCTTACTTTTCTCAGTTGGCTGCTATTTAAGGCAACCACGTGCCAGGTACTGCAGAAGAAGTATTCTGCACACAGTTACTAGCAGGATGCAGCAGCACATTCAGCAGGAAGCCTCAGTCCTGCTGAGCCTCAAAGTTAGCAAAGAACAGTAAGTAAGAAATAAATACAAACATGTTCATCTCCCAGGCATAAAGCACTAAAATAGTCAAATAGTGGAGAATGCACAAGGCACACACCAGTTTTTAAGAACCTCCCATTTTTCTGTATTTTCTGTATTTTCTGTTTGGTGGTTTCAGTGACACAAGGATGTTGGCTATCTTGTTTGAATATGGCCAAATCAGTGCTTGGGCAATGGTTCTATAATGCACTCCAGGGAGAAAAAGGATCTCTCCAATTGCCAAAAGAAGTGAGCTGCAGAAGGCATCCCTCGGTGAGAAAGGACTGTTCTCTGCTGGACAGATTACACAGTTAAGATTCCTACTTCCATCCAGGTGAGGAAAAGGGAGATCTGGCTGGCTGGACCAGCTTGCTTGCACATTTCTGTCTGGCTTTAACTATGTCACTGTTTATATGTGAAAGAACAGATATTCCTTAAAATGACTTCCATATGAACAAAACTTACAGAACAACAACGATACAATCTTCCATCAAACTCTCTCTTTCCCATGTCCTTTAAGGAATAAAAATCAAAGTAGATGTGCAGAATTACTGCACACCTTAAATCAAAAATAATGAAGAAAGGGAACAATGCTGACAGATATCATCCATTGGAACTAAAATAAATGATCTACAATGAAAAAATGGTAGTAGGTTGCTTTGTCCAGAACCACGTAAGATTAAGGTGCTGTAGGAAGGGCAAGGAAAACAGTTCTCAAATAAAATAGGAATTCAAGGTTAAGGTCATTTGAAACCAGAGCTTTGAATGACAAGTAGTATCAAAAGGCAGTCACTGAGGTTACTCTTGTGATTTTCAACAGAACACTGAGCAATTCTAAGGTTTCAAAACTAAGAATTTGAGCTAATACTTTTAGGTTTCAATACATAAAACAGTATTTGATTTTTTTCTCAGGTGACACGTGGATGCGGCCCTCAGGGACGTGGTTTAGTGATGGGCTCACAGTGTTAGCTGAATGGTTGGACTTGGTGATCTTAAAGGTCTTTTTCAACCTAAATGATCCTATCCTTCTATGTTTAATTCATATGAAACTCCTCACTAACTTAGCAAAAAGTGCTGAAATGCAATACCCATGACACTGCCTTTGCAAAAATGTGTGCCTTCGAAATTCATCAATTTTCAAATTCAAAATTTCTACACACTGCAAGGAAACTACTCACACCTATAGACACAGCACCAGAAGTTGCATTCCACTTAAAAACGTTTACAAAATGTTCCTCTGAATTCCAGCATCAGGATTACTCAAGGCCAACAGCTTGACTGATTTCCAACCTTCAGACCAGGAAGAGCCTCTACTTCTGAGAGTGTCTGTCTTTCAGCTTCCAAAAGATTTACCCTAAAGAAAACCCGGGTAAGAAGAAAATTCCCTTACCATCCCAATAAGGTACGGGCTGCCTGCATCTCCCAGCAAGTGGCTCGCCAAGATCTGCAGGGCAATAGCTGTAGACTGCCGTCTCGGTGTCACGACATACTGAAATGAAACACAAGAGAATGGATATTAACAGAGTGCATCTCAAGTAGGTGCCTTGGCTATGAGGGATGTCAGCTGAGACCCTGCAGACCGTGTGAAGGCTCAAGCAGGGGACCCAGCCTGCCCCACCAGTGGGCAGTTTGATTACAGACTGCTGTAATTGGAGAGCACCTGAGTGCAGCCACCTCAATAACCATACCTCAGAGTCACTGTGCTTCTGAATGCACAGGGTTTAAACAGGAGCTTGGAGAAGATGTGACATATGTCCAGAACACTGCAATGGATCATATAGATCATAGCTATTTTTTAAAATGAAATACAGTCGTTTTGGGTTAATGGGGGCTTTATGTCTGTGCTACTGAAGAAAACAAACTGTGCTTGAAGAAATACAGTATGATTGTACATAATTTGTTTGTGTCTCTCTCTGTAATACATTTATATTATTACATGGTTAAGGGAAAAGCATTCACATAATGAGACAGAGGCAATTTTAAGCTTTTATGTCTTTGCTTTTCCGACCACCTGCTCGTACCACAGACAAAATGCTTAATATCCTCTCTTTCTCTACTTGGGCTTTTCTTGCAGATTTACGTGAGCATCACTTAAGGGTGTCTCAGACACTCACTAATGGGGTGATGTATTTTGCCAAGAGACAAACTCAAGGTATGGAAGCTATTGCAGCTTTATGGCTGCCTTCAAGGAACCACTAACATGCGTGACAACAAGTTGGGAATAGAAGAAAGAAAAGATTTTGCTCTCACAATAGAGTTTTATTATCATTCCATGTGTGTGAAGAGGCCTCAGAATATTAAAGAAATATTCTCTTATCACTAAGATGTAGCTATATCACAACAGCAGCATCAATGCCTTATCTTCACAGTGGATGTAAAGAATTGCATTAATGGAAATTAAAACTGGAGGGTAAGGAAGCAACGTTGTCCACAGCAAGATTAGTTATTCTTGTGAGAACAAAAGAAAATATTTCAGTCTCACTCTCAGAGTGAATGAGAGAGATAAGCAAACCACAGTGGAAAACTCTGGGCTTAGGGAGCAGACCTTGCTATGGCAGAACTACACTGGTGATTTTCTGCTCTTGGCTCTCAGAGGATATCATGTCATCTGCCCAAGACTCGGTTTTCTTTCTTCTGCTGATAATGACAAGCTGTGTTTGAGAAACACAGATCAAATACTGTTATGTCCTTAACGTATTCTGGGCGTTGCAGGCATTGGAAAACAGAAATGTTCTTTCTCTCTCTGTGCGTCCTGCACCACTTCCTTGTGGCATGCACTTCGCACCTGGTATCTGCAACTTTGGAACCAAGCTCTAATGAGAAAAATGGACAAGAAAGCTAGCAGCTTCCTATAGTTACGAGGCTCCCTCATGCTCTCACTGTGCTATTATTCAGGTTTTTCTACAAAACGGAAACATTATGCAAAAGCTCAACACTCTGCAGGCTTCACTAGGAAAAGAAACTGATCACTGCCACATACATGGACTTTGGAATAATTCGTCCAGAGTAACTGCCCAGGAGCTCCCACCATGTCAGCAGTGCAGGTGAAGCTCTGTGCTCTGCTATCTCCTTGGAGATGCCAGTCTGGATGCCTGGATGGATGCACAAGGTGCCCACACTGCAATTTGCAAGCCCTGTCTCTGGAGATTTTAGAGTATGTGACAGAGCTGTCAGCTAAAAAAGCAGATGGGAGAGACAGGCTGATAAACGCTTCTGCACCTCCCAGGGCACTTATAAACAAAGACAGGAACATGTTGGTAGCCTTCCCAAGTCGAATATTAGCTTCCAGCTCCAGCAGCTCTTTTGCTTTTAGCTGCCAAAAGCCCAAAATGCCGAGTACCAGTACCTCACAGATGGTAAACAAGTATTTCATAGGGGACTCACTGTGACAGCCTCCCAGTCAGCCCAAGCACTGCAAGCAAGGCAGCTGCAGCACTGCTCTGCCTGCACGATCTGATTGCAGCCATACAGCAGGTACTGCTATGTTTACAGCTGAATGAGGGGTACAGAGGTTGCTACATGCAATGCATCTTGATGCATTAGCCACAAAGAAAGAAAGTCTTTAACAGTCAGCCAACATCTTCCTTTGTCTTGTGCTCCACAGGTCACAGGATAAATAAATTCCGAGCTACGTTGTCTGCCTGGCGGTGTCATATAGGGAGGAGGAAAAGTAATTTTCATGGCAAAATATGAACAAGCATTAGCAAATCCAGCCACAGTATCTGAAATTCTACCAGATCACACAGGAAACAATGCAGAAGAACAAGTTCCTGTTGTTAATTATGGCATCCTTCAGTCAATGTAATAGAAGTAACGCACTGAAACCTGGATTTTCAACAGGATGAAACAGAAATCCCAAATATGATTGGCACTGAATGAGCAGCCATCCACAGATGCAGCTGAATTCCATTTTTCTGACCAAACAATTACTATCATTTAGAATTCCACAGATCCATGCAAAGCACAGTGAGGCTGTACACAGCATCCCTGCTCTGAGGGGAAGCACACCATGGCAGAGCTCTATTCTCTACATTCCCACTAGTTGCTTGAACCTAAAACCAAAATGCTCTAAAATAAATAACAAATGAAGTGTGTCAGTCACTTGGGAGACAAGAACTTCCTCCTCTCCTCAGTTTATGTGGATGGAGATATGGCAATGACACTCAAATGGATTTTGTACAGGCTGTAACAGGATGCAGCATTCCCTAAGCAAGTTCAGGCCGGAGCGACTGAACTGAATGCAAGCACAGCTCCCTGCAGGCTTTGCAGCTCGGGACCAGCACTCCCTGGTGCCTTACTTTCCAATCCTGCTTCAACAGCATCTAACTCAGTAACGCCATCTTCCTCTTCAACAACGGCAGAGAATTAAAACAGGGCTTGAAGCAGACAGTCAATTCATTAATGCTGACTGCAAGTTTTATCTTTTTATCAAATTTCCAGGCCGCACAAAACTGAACTGTAGAGAGCAGTACTATGAAAGAGTAACTTGAGAACAGAGCATGGCAGTCAGTATCAGTATGCTTTGTTGAATAACCGTGAAATATTGGTTGTTTTATTCATTCATCTCCATCAGAATGGAAAGAAAGATTTTTCATGCTATGAAATTAGAGGTCAAACAGGCTTGTGTCATCGAGGCAGGGTCCGTTCAGCCAAGCAGAGTTCCACAGTGCTTCATGGCCCATCCCTTCTGTCACTGGAAAGCTCTCTGTGTTTGGCTGCACAATTTCACATCTTTTACACCAAAAGCTGTAAAAAAGATACTTTTATTGCTGCTCGTTTGTTTCACTGCTCCTTTAGGCAGCTGTGAGGAATGCCAATCAAGGTGTGTACTCTGAGCAGATAAGGCCATAGTGACAGCAACCCCAGCAGCAAATTTTCAGTTGCTGTGGCAGCAAGAAATGATGGCAACCTTGTGGATAACCATATTCCTCATGAACCATAGGCTGCAAGTTTTCCTTACTGTCCTAAATTCTTGTGACATGTTACTGTGCATCACTGCATGCTGTGCTACACATTAATGCATCCACTGTGGTGCTTATTATATGAAAGATTTATTATGACAGTGGAATCGCTTTAGCAATCTGCAAATAGATTTGAACTCTCTTGAAATGAGACAATTACATAAAAAGGAGATGCTGATGTGACCCTTGCTTAGGCTCTCTTCAAGATTTCCCATCATTAGCCTGAGGATGGGAAACACAGATTTCTATTGTGTTTTGCCCTTATCTTCATGTCTTCTCTAACAGGTCCTGAGAGCTTTAAACAATTTCTCTCTTTGTCTTTATCTGTACCAACTGCACCAGCATTTTGCCATTGCTACACCTCCAGGAACAATCTCTCTCTCAGGCAGCATCCTGCTGGAAGGGTTTGGGTTTCAGCCACACCCTCTGTGCTGTGACACTGTGGTCCCTCAAAAACAATTCTAGTGAGTAGAAAGTCCAGACTTCGCATCTTCGCACTTAGAGCTATTCTAAGCTCTGGAAGTTATCTGCACTGTATTCTGGAGTGAAGGAGCTTGCTGATAGTTCACAAAATAAAAGTGTAACAGATTGATTAACATTACAGAATACGACTTTCTCTCTTCAAAGCTTTGGGGCACAAATGTAGAATCTCTGAATAAAAACAGAAGTGATCCTCTTTCTGATGGAGACCTTTTCTGGCAGAGATCCAGCAATGCAGAGCTGTACACAAAATCCAGACTACTGTGGGCTCCAGGAGCAGCAGGACACTGGCACGAGCTGCACCCAAAGCACTATGCCTCTCTCCTGGGCTCACAGTGAGCTCGGGCTGTCACTACTACACCTGTCTTGTTAGCAGTAGCTCTGCTGTGACACCACGCACCAGGTTACAACACAGACGTTAGCAGGGTCCCAGAAAGGGACCTGTATTCTTAGTAAGGTTTTGTTCTTCCTAGGAGGAGGAAGCAGGTCTTCCTGGCAAGCAAGATGCATGTGTATGAACTATATTGTTGTGAAAAGCTGAAAATAAGCAAATAGTTTCACAAGCACTTACCAGCAGTATGTCTGTCACAACAGCCCAGTTGACAGATAAAAATAATTCTCCAAATGCAATAAAAATCTGCAGAAAAGAAGAAAGCAGTGACTACACAGACACACTGACATTCCTTAGCATGAAGATGAAGGCAGTCTCATTAACTGTGCCTATCTCGACGAGCTGCTGTACATACCCCTCTCTTTATGAATTAAACTATGTCTATGCTTACAACCACTATGTTCATCTTAAATATGGAAAAAGGAACCAGGGAAGGTATGTGAGTTGTGTTTATGTGTTTGTGTGGCTAATACTCACCTAAAGAGCCAAAGGGAGAAATACAGAAGCAGTCTCATTAATAAATTGTATGGACTGAACTGCTGAGCCCAAGAGGAGGAAAGCAAATCTTGTGAAGGGAAACCTCCAGCACAGGGTTTATAAAGCGTTCAAAGATCTGCTTTTACACAGTTTCCAAATGAAATCAGTTGAATATCTCTGTGCTGGTAAAAGTACTGTTAAAGGCTCCTTCAGAGAGGTAGCTTCTGAAGCGAAATGGACTCCTATGGTCAGGCAGCCTCCAAGACTTGGTGCCCTATGGGAATTCCATAACTCATCACAGATGGAAACTCAGTCATCAGGAAAAAGGGGAAGGGCCCCCTGCTGTTCTTCTGCTTGTCTTAGAAGAGATTAACCCTCTCAGCCAGACCCGGTCATGGATTTGAGCAGGCTAGTCAATATTTGAAGAAAGCATTAAAGCTACACTGCAAAGAGGGAGCGCTTCTAGAAGGCATACTCTGCTTAGTGGCACAGGCCTCCGTGTCAGATGGCACCTGGAAAATAAACTGTGGGCCAAACCCAAAATGAAGTGTGTTGGTAACGTGGTTAGCAATACCACACTTACTGCCGAGCTGCACAGAAATAAGGACCAACAAGGTCAAACCTTGCAGCCCACTCAAATATCAGCCCTTCACCATCTAATCTCCAGCTGGTGCTCTCCAGGTCTCTCTTGGAAGATCCAAATTCATCAAGGACCTTCTTTTCCTTTTTTCCCCTGACCTGAAACATGCTGTTGTTTAACGCAGACACACAGCCTATGAAGCAGTCAAAGCAGTACTCATAGGGAAATTATGGACAGATGTAGAAGTGCAGTTTTATTGCTATACAGTGATAACAGCGTGAGTTTACCTAAATTCTGTTGGTCATGCCATAGCTAACAAGAGATATGTGAGGTCAAAGGGAAGCAGGAGGGAAACAAAGAACAAAGAGGTGTATCTGAATCCTAGCTGACACTCTAGATAACACAGGATGAAAATAAAATGGTTAGAAGGTAAGGTTCTGAAGTCTCCCATCTGTTCCTCTATATCATCAATGGACTGTGTGACTGCCTGCCTTGACACACCAAGTAACAGATTGCTCAATCCCCTTAACGCTCCATCTCCTTTATTTATTTAGTAATTACAGAGTTGTTTCATATTTGCCTTTTTCTTCATGATTTTTTAAGTCATTTAATCTCTTCAAGCCCCTAAGAACAGGAGCATACCATGCCAAGTGTGAGAAAAGAGTGTAAAATTTATCTTTAGGAAACCAGTTATGTTCTCAACACAGACTTTGAAGGAATGGGAATTAATGAAAAGCTGTCCATGCTAAGTGGATGTGATACTTAGTGGCTAAGATCTCATACTGCAGAGAGGAATTATTTCACATGGAATTGTGTTATGTTTGAGATGCAGCTTTGTTAGCTTTTCTTTCTCTCCTAATGTTTTCTGTGGATTGCAGTTGCAGGGCATCAGAAAAAAAAAAGAGAAAACAATAAATCATTCTACAGATTATACCAACATATTCTGTCTAAAATCAATATCAATTTTATACTTTCTCATGCAGAATAAATGCAGTCTGGTTGAATAGCTGGCATTCTCATCCATCCAACGGCAAAACAGTTGCAATCTATAAATATGAGAAAGTTGTATGCTGTTTTATCTCTAAAACAGGTGAAGATGTCCTGGAAGTACTGCACTTGGCAAGGGAGAAGTGCTTATGATGGCAGGAAAGCAGTGCTTTATTTAAGGCATATCCTTCTGGTTCTACAACCTCTCAATATTCCTTGTACTGTCTCAAGTTCTTCTTTTAAATTAATACAGAAAAAGTTTCCAATAAATTCATGCAATCAATTTTGTGACATCCCCATTCTAATCTGCTAAGTGTATCCAGAAGCACTGTTTTATTGCTGTCACCTTCTCCAGGACAACTTTTTAAGGGACAGAATGCTTGCAGTTGGTTTTCAAAGGATGTAACCAGAGCAAGTTCCCAAATTTTAAGGAGATTTTCTTTGTAGATGGCCATTTATGAAAGGCCAATATGAAGAGAATTGGATTGTAATTAACATCAAACACAGGTTCTGCTTTTAAACAGTCACATGTCTAGACAAAAAGAAGAGTTAGCATGGCTGGACCATGTGTTGTCTGGTTGAATTTTTTCAAAAGCTCCACACCACACAGGTGTATCAGAGACAAGAGCTGCAGTGTCTCCTCCAAAGGCAATTTGCAGGACAAGACTGTGTCTTCATATAGCAATACCATTAAAGCTAAGTCCATTTCAATTAAAGTTCCCTCAGCACCAAATACAGTCCAAAGTTCTCAGATGCAGGATTCAGATGTGACTTTCCAAAGCACCTGCTGCACTGCAGACAGCATATTTGTCTACTTTTGGAAAGAGAAAAAGGTGTAGACAGAGCCTCCTCTGTGATAACAAAGCCAGATCATTTTCTCTGCCTTCTCAAAGAGCTTTTGGAACCAAGAACTGCGTGTCCAGAAAGAGAAACCTCATGACATTTCAGTTCATCTACTCCAACAGAGACCTGGAAGTCCTGCAATATTTATGCGTTAACTCAAGAATTCCTGAGCTTTCAAACTTTTATTCCAGCTTTGTCCATAGCTGAGGACACCCATTCATTCCCTTTCATTATTCACTCAAGTCAGTGGAAAGCACCATATAAAAACTACTACAACTGCAAGCCAGTGCACGTGGTCTTTTTGCCCCAGTGACCTCTGCACTGAAGTGAAGTGATGGAGACAGGTCTGCTCACATTGGAGTGCTTGGATAGGCAGCAACTGGAAAGCCAGCTTCCTGCCAGAGTCCTACACAAATAGAAGATCTGTTTCACGGGAACCCTCGGATTAGGTGCACCAGCTGGCATGCCACTCCAATTCCCACACCAGTATGACTCGTGTCAGATCCTGTTTGGGAAGCAAGGAGAGGCACGGCTGGTGCCAAAGAAGGCAGAGGTTAAACAGCCATGTGGCAAAAATATTAGCAGAAAAAGGTGCTTAGGATTATGTATGATTTGTTACCCCTGCACACTGCTGGCATTACATGTAGGAACACCTGAAGCAAAAACATCAAACAAAAGATACAATGGCAAAGTCCCTGTTTATGGGACTAACTGAAGAAACCTAAAGAATCCAGCTATCCACATCCTGGTTTACAGTTTCCCCCCTGATAACAGCATGAAGATAGAAAGCTGATTGCAAGGAGAGAAATATTTAAAACAAATTTTGTTTTATTCACCCTAATAAAAGGTATGGTTTGAAAAGGGTAATTAGAACTGGTTCTAATTACTGCATTGATTCACTCAACTAATACAGACTGGCAAACCAAAGACAGCTCTGATTGGGCACTTCACCTTTAATGGCAAAAGAGAAGTGAAGGAGGTGCTCAGGACGGGCGATGTAGCAGCCTAAGAGGCCAAAAAAGAAAATGGTTATTTCTTTGGGCATTTATATCTCTGCTCTTGGTTTCAAAAATAATCTTTAATTTCACATTTGGCTTTTTGCACACACACCCCGACTTGCAAATCCGTTTGTTTTTAGCTTTGGTTTAAAGGTGTTTTTTTCACAGGAATGCATATTCTTGAGGAGTCAAAAGGAAAACCTCTTTGAACAAGTGTTAGAAGCAAAAAAGCTGCAAAAATACCCTGTTGCAGAACTCTTGATTACTGTAATTAACTTTACTCGGATCCTCTTATTTATGATAATCACAGTAATGGTGGCTTTGGATTCACCACATTATAATTAAAATAAAGTTTACGTTCAGTCCTCTCTCTCAAGGTGTTTTTTGAACTATTCCTCATTCACAGTAAGTTTCTGTTTTTCTCTTTACTGAAAACAACTGCAGTGATTTATACGTCATGTTGCATTGCCAAAAGCTTGGCTTTGAACATCAGGTTGTGATTTGGGGCACTGAAGGTGACGGCTAAATTATTCTTAGCAAGAACTCTGTGTATTGTACAGTCCCAAGTACACCAATCTTTAAGTATTTAGAGAGTAAAAAGAAACAAGAACACTAAGTCGCATAGCATTAAAAATTAACATAAGATTGAGACTTCTTTTAACTATATTTTTGCATATGGACACTCAAGCTTCACGTGGCCAACCATATAGGCTTACAATCCTCCTTTTTAGCCCAGGCCAAGTCTGTATGTCCTGAGTTCTGATTTCTGACACTCTGCCTGCCTACCCTCTTCAGCGGGCCAAGTAATGCACACTGGGCCTCACAGGTAGTAGAACTCTTTGTCCCAATTAATGAAACCTCTTAATTGTCTAGAGAACTACAGGAATCCAACAGTAGCAATCCTTCTCTTCCCCCTCCCGCTTCTCCACCTCCCAGGATTCCAGAAGACATCTTCCTAGTGACAGACAAACTGGCACTCACAAAAGTGGAAAGGATGTTCTTCTGGGCCACCATGATTGCTACGTAGAGGCACAGAGAAGAAACAAACATGCTTGTGGCACAGATCAGAGGATCAGCTCTGCTGTTGGTTTTCCTTAGTCTTCTTGCAGCTTCTGCCCCAGCAATGACACCCAGGATTCCCGTCCCAATGGTGATGCCTCCAAATATTAGGCTGGTGACAAAGCAAAGGAGCCAGTTAAGTGCAGGAGAATCGTATTGTAGAACAAGTTTGGTGTCACATGTCCCATTGTCAGCTTATACCTTCAGCTTCAGAGAATCTTTAGTTGGCAACTTGAATTTTACTCCACTTGATCTAGCCCTCCCACTCTTTCTAAATGGATTTAGTCCCATGCCTAAATTGCAGCTATGCCTGTGCAACAGGGGCTCTATCCTGTGGAGCTGGTATTTTCCCATTTACTGAGCTGGTATTACACAGCCAGCCTCAAGGAGGACTCTTCCCAGCATGACCTGGCTTGGACATCCAGTGATTCAGAGGAGGCACAGTCATCTTAGTTAGCCTGGGAACTGATTGACTCAGTCACCCTTAAAACACAGATGGAATAACTCTGTATCACAATCTGCTGTCTTGGAAAGAGATCCTGTCACACAGAATTATATACATCTAAATTAGAGCCCTGAGGCTGAGATGACTCACCTCTCTGAGTAGGGGATACAGCTACCAGTTCTCAGAACTGTTCACAGAACACTGAATAGTTAACAGTAGGATATCTGTGTAGAATTTTCTGAATGCAGAATTTCAAATGCCACCCAGTTTTTGCATCTGAAAATGAAAATTTGTTCCCCAGGAACAGCAAGTTTTTAAGGGTACATATTCAAATAGATTAGAAGTTTAGCTTCCAATGGTCTTCCTGATAAACTTTTCTCTCTGACTCAGATGAGACCGTAATGACAAAGCAAGCCTCTCGAAACGAGACCAGTGGTGCCACTGATGGCTTAATGCATCAAAAACTCTACAAGAAAAAAATACTGCTATACTGCATAAATTTTAAGCACGTTTGTACTCCTCCTGTAAATTCTTTGGGATTCTGTATAGCTTGTTAGAGACAATATAGATAGAACAGGCAGAATAAGTAATTTGCAGTTTTGTCCAAGAGAAGCAAGCTCCAAGGTGACATTCCTTTATCTAAGCATCCACAGAACTGTGCTTAGAAAATTCAAGTGCTGTAGACTGCAGCTGAGATAAACCTACTGCTGGAAGAAATCAGAGCACAGTTCAGCTGACAGGGGGAAGGAAAGCAAAGAATCCTAATCCTGGGGAAAGGACCCTATGGGATCCTTTAGGGCTTAAGAATACTCACATACCTCTCTGATCTGTTTGAAGATGTCTGCACAAAGACCAGAATAAAAACAGTGCCTATTTATCTACCTTGAAAGGACTGAGACCTGAGTCAGCTGTGTGCTATTTGAGTTGGTGTTTCCAGAGAGTCCAAGTGACACAGCTCTATCCTTAACAAAAGCCTACAGCTTCTGAGCAGCCAGAGGGGACAGCATCCTCACAGCATCCCTGAGCAGGTCTGGGAACATGCAGCTCAGTCCCCCCAGCACTCCCAGCTGCAGGGCTGACATAGCTGTTTGTATTATTTTTCTCTCTATCCCCCTGGAATAGCAGCCTCCAACTTGCCTTATGCTGCCTCTGGCACTAGCTTACACCAAGGTTATTTTTAAAGCATCCTGTAAGATGCAGTACATGAGGTTAAACTGTCAGAGCTCCCTTTTACTTACCCGAAAAATCATTCTGCTCTAGCAACACTACTGTGCAATAACAATTCAAAGCATAAGATAAGATAAGCTAACACTATCAGCTTAACAATTAAAAGTATTTTAAAAGTTCAGCTTCCTTTTTTCTCTCTACCCTGAGTCAAATTCCTAATTCACTCACTTTCTTAGTGTTATTTGCTATTAAATACAGTGCTGGTGGTGGCATCCATGGAAAGACAACTGCATTTCCCATCGAGGTACCTGTGGATGACTTTTCAATGTAACTCCCACTCATTTAAATCTGGACAGTTTCTCTCTGAAATCCATCATGAAAATAGATTCCTCTCCCATTGTAAATGAACATTGCCCACCCAAAATTTGAATCTCTATTTGTCTGGACTGTCTCTAATTTGCTCTATTGGCAATTGTTCACATGAGCAAATTATCTTGATTTGACACAATAATACAATACCAGATCAATTCATCAAGCTTGCTTTGTGCTGGGACTCACAAAGATAGCCAGCACGGCAGTAGTTTTCAAACCAGACTAACAGGAAGGAATAGGAAATTTACTAAAATGCAGGATTTAAACATGCCTAAAATGTGTATGTAAGTGGCATGAGGTACAGAGTCAATAGTTAACTGAAGTCTCCTTTCCAGTGTTGCTTCTTTCCCTGTAAATGTTCCTCTTACTGCTTCTTTCCATTTTACTTAGACAGGGCTGGCAGCATCTTTCCAGTTCGCTGAGTGATCATAAACAAACAAATAAATAGGAGTATCTCAGCATACCTGGAAGCAATTCGGTCTAACATTCACACCTCTTTGCCTTCACAAAGCATTCACAATCACACCCTACCTTCCACCTTTGGAAACAACTTGTGATTTAGCACCGCAGGGTGTTCCCCACGTGTGTTTAACCAGCCTTGCACAGCTCACCTGTTAGATGAATTGCATGATTTTTCCAGGCACTGCTGCACAATGCCTAGGGCAACCTGAGCCCTGTAAAGGAACATTGGTACCCACAGCCCCAGCGCTCCAGTGACGAAGGCCATGGCAGTCAGACCCAGCGAGGACCAGACAAAGCTCCAACTGGAAGACGAAAGAAATGAGAGCTGTTTGAAAGAATGGGACACGAGGCCGGGCCCACACGCACTGTCCAGGATGTCAAGCAGTAACAAAGCAGTCCACTCAGATATCTCAGCCAAAACTATGACTGCATTCACGTGAAGGTGTGAACTTTGATGGTGGTTTATTTATGAATTTTGACAGCAAAATACTAATTAGAGTGAAGAGTGTGACCTACTGATTCTCTGTTAAGTGCCAGTCATGGTCTCTTGTAGATTTTATTGCTAAGTATTCTAAAACAACTGCTGTGACATTTTTGATAGCAGAACTACAACAATTGAAAGTGGGCAGGAATTCCAAGACTTAGCAGCTAAATTAAAGGGTTCTGAGTGCAACTTTAAATACCTCGGGGTGGATTTCAGCTGTTTGTGTAACCAGTATAGAAGAGCAACTTCTGCCTCTTTCCAACAGTTAAGGGGTGGTGGTTCAAGTACTTTCATTCTAGGTGATAAAGTAAAAACTGATCTCAGTGTGCACAAAGAGCTATCAGACAGAAGGAGAAATGTTTGAATCATGTTGCCTTACTGCCCTATTTTAGTAGAAAATGAACTTTTTACTGAGCTCTTTCAAGCTAGAGGTCTATAGAAAATCCCCTTTGAAATCAAGGAGTTGTTGTGAAATCTTGAGATGAAATAAAAGTGCTGTGAGTGAGGACGTGACTACCAACAAGAGGATTTCTTAAGATACCAATCTGATTCTACAACTCTTAAAGACAAGTGGCTCTTGCACTTAATGCAGCGTGGAACTGCATGGCTTTTGACAGTGTGTCCTTATGCTTTGGAATTGGTTCCGAAAGGAAAAGAAAATGAAATTCTAGTTTTATAACATTGCTGGAGGTTGTAAGGAATTTCTCTGCAGAAAAAGAGCCTCGGCATTAGTCTGGCTGTTGACACGCTGGGGAGGTTCAGGCTGCTGCTGCTGCCTGCAAACTGTCATCCAACAGAAACGGCCTCTAATGATCTCGCTGCTCCGGATGCAAATAGGATGCAAATCTAATCATCAATTAGAAAACGCCGGCTCCTGCAGAAGGAGAAAACTCCAAAGAAAGTCCCAGAGCAGCAAGAGGAGCATCTCTTTAACTGAAAAGCATTTCATCGGGACCCCAGGGAAGCAGCCTGCCGGCGCGGGCAGCGCAGAGCGGGGTCTGGCGCAGGTGCACAGCGGCACCTGCTGTTCTCAGACCGGAGCCACCTCTTCCACCCCGAGCTCGGCAGGATATTCACCAGCTGCGGGGTAACAGGAGGGGGAAACCCCCTGCCTCAGACACGCTGATCCGACTTTCCTCGGGCACTGAGAATTACAGATGAAGTTACACCCGCAAAGGGTACCAGCATACCCTACCCTGCATGCCAAAGTAAGAGAGAAGGGGAAACTTGGTGGAAAGTAGAACTGGATTTAAACAGGAGCACCCTGCCAACATTGCTTTGCCTCCTTCCCCCTTGCTGTAGGGAAACAAAATAAAACAAAAACGATTTTTAATCCCTTTCATACTATTTCTGTAAATGGGTGGAAGAAAGATTTTGTCAGAGCAGTTTCAGTCACCTTGCCTACAGCATGTGGTACAGAGGAGCTGAGTAGGATTTGAAAGCTGTACTTCTTATACTAGAATGGGCAGTTTTCAGTTGTTGCTAAAATCACTTACTTCTTGCCAAGTGATATGATATCTTGACACCAAGAAGTCTTGGCATCTCCCTGTGCACCAGGTTTTTCGGCTGCTACTCGTGAAGAGCCATGGATGCTCAGTGCTCTGTGTGCCTCTGTCCTTCTCTGGACCCTGCGAGGGACCAGCAGAATCAGAAGAACCAGAGCTAAACCTCCCATGCAAGGAGTAACCTGTAGATACAAAGCTGGTTAGATCAAGGATATCGTTTTTTTCTTGTAGCAAAAACTCCACAGCAACTCAAACTCAGAGACAGAATTGCGTATCAGAGAATTGTCAGTGTGCTCAGAAATCTGTGTGACTTTGTAGATCACAATTATAAAGAAGAAGAGTGGATTTTGGTGATTTTAGGTGAGTTTGGAGGAAGGACAATGAATGTCCCCTCCCCATCACAGAGACACATGATTGCTTCCTCTGATTTTAGAGGAATCCAGCTGAAAACTACATGGAGTACTCTGATCACAAACCCAAGGACCGATGATGCAGCCATAAAAGACTGCTATACAACCATTCCAAGTGTGTCCTTGGGTGACAGGAACATCAGCACCTGCCCTGGCTGCAGTAAGAGTTCCCCTATATCTGTTTTAATTCCACAAGAGCCAGGCAGAAATACTCCGCTCGTCCCAGCAGGAGCAGATCTGTGACCAGGCAGAAACCAGGATCCCCTCCACTGCTCATCTCAGCACCGTGAGCACATCAATCCAAACCTAGCCAAAATTTTACAGCAAACGGCCCAGGCTCACGAGTGGAAGTGATTAACTCACCCTGAAGGCCCAGTGCCAGTCACCTGTGACGTGTGCCATGCTGGACGCCAGGACGTAACCAAGACCACTGTAAGAAACAGAAGGGGATCATCAGCAGGTGCTAATGAACTCATGCTGGCTGAAACAATGTGTCTCACCAGTTAGGGAGAGCACAGGGAAATATTCTGTCATAGCTTTCAAAACAGATAAAACAGAAACAAGACACATGGCCTCTGCTGGCCTACTTGCCAATGGGTGTTAAGAAGAGAATCTCATCTCCTCAGAGCAGACTTGAGACAGTGGTAATAACATCCCAGATTTTCTGGATTATACATTCTGTAGGATGACACTGAGCCAGATCAAACAGCCCACAGAGTGCTCTGTTATCTGCTCCCCTCTGTGCAAGCTGTGTGAAATAAGCCCTACAGGAATTCCTTTTGTTTTAGTCTGGATTCTGGGCTCATCCTCAACTGCCTGTTCTAATAAAGAGCACGAAACACTTACAAAGCCCTTCTCCACCTCTCCAGACACAAAGTCAATTTGAATAAAAGAGGGGAGGAAAGTGCCAATTCCTCCTTAGGATATGCTTAATAGAGAGACACAACAAAATTGTCAGGGAAACAAATATTTAAAAACTTCTATTTTCAATTGAATAAATAAAGAAGTCACACATATTAGAATTAATTGAATGTTTTATTCAAAGCTTGTTTTCAGAGCTTAGTTTCTCCCAAAATGTTGAGAGAAAAGTGATTTTTCCTTCAAAGTAAATTTAAAAATAAACCCAATCAGTGCTATTTGGAGATGCTAAGCATGTGACAAATCCTTCTGCAAGAACCAGTGCAGATATATGTCAAAATCTGTCTAATCAAGGTTGAGGGTACATTAAATTGCAGGCCTGCTCAGACAGAATTTCAAAAGGCAGATCAGTTGCTAGCAAGAAAACCAACCTTCCCACTGGAATGCAGATATAGAAGACAGACAACATTGTGGTCCTTTTTCCCTCATCAAACCGATCTGCAATGATGGTAGGAGCTACTGTGGAATAACTGGCTGTGCCAATGCCAACCAGTCCTCGTGAAAGAAAGAATATCCAGCAATACTGCAGGCAAAAGGCATCGTGTGGTCCAAAAAAGGCATGGAAAAAAAAACAGATGATTATTAAAGAGGTGTATTCTAATGGATCAGGTGTACCAGGGGAGAAATGCAGCTGACTTTTGCATGTATCTATGGCTCCTGCATCCACACCTGTCTTGCTCACACCCCACTGCTGTGCTTTCTGCCTTCTGCACTGTAGTGATTTCTTAGAGTGACACCACAGAGAACTTCAGGATGTGATCAATAGACTGTTCAGGCTTGCTGGCCAATCCACTGCACCCCAGTGACATAATCAGCTAGAATTTGGGACAGCATTAAGATTCCATCACTTGCAACTACAGTGTGCATCTGCTCCATTGCCTGAGCTGGACTCCACCACCCCATAGAGCATTCCAGCACAAAGCCCACTTACTGCAGGCCTGGGGAGTGAAAGCTCACAGCTTTTCCAAACATGATCAGACAGGACTCTATCAAATCCTGCAAGGTGATTTTAGTAGTACCCTCTAAAAAACAAACATACTGATTCACTGATGAATGAAGTTCCTAATGTTACAGCAGACCAGAAGAAAATACCAGCTCCAAGGATGACTTTCCTATTGTATCGGTCACCAAGGTATCCGAAGAAGGGAGCAGCCAGCATGTAACACAAGATGAAGACTAGAAATCCAAAAAGGTACAAAGACAACATTGGTCAAATTGTTCTTATAGTACTTCTCAGCTCTCAGACAAACTCAGTTTATTTTTTAGTGTACTGAGTCTGCAGAAATAAACTCAAATAGAGATTTATTTAAAAAAGAAGAACAATACAAAAAATAAAACAGGCACAAACAGCTCAAGCTCTGTATTTCTTACTTAGAAATTCTTTCATCTTTTATGGTTCACATGCTGTGGGATTTTTGAAAGTCTGAGCTCTGATCTTCCCTGAACCAAAGTCTTTCAGCTTTCAGTTTCACATTTTAGACAGCTTGCCCACCAGTGGGAGCGAGCAATACCACACATGAGAAGGAACTAGAAAATATTAGGCTGTGTTTTAGGCACAGACCATACAGGCAAAAGGCAAATCTGAATGTAAGTGATTTCATTACCTGTTTGCAGCAGGCCTGCACCCTCGTCGCGAAGTTCAAAGTATTTCTGTATATCTAACAAGATCCCTGCAACAGAATTAAACAAGCAGTGACAGCAAGGTACACTTTATTCTTTGTGATTCTACTAATTTGCCAACCCCAATATTGATTTCAAGATGGTTTGTAGAGAACCGGAGCACGTTTATCTTGCTAGCTTCCTTGTCAACCATTACTGTGCCACGAACACAGATAAAAGAAATATTCACATTTCTTATCTCAGTAGATTAAATTGTAATCTTCCACTGGATGGGTCTTACAAGAGTCAGTTTACCAGCTATTTCAATCAGAGCTGCTGTGCTTCAAGTGCTGATGGCACTTGAAATCAGTGCAGGCCAAGCTCCAGCCTAACAGCAGCACGGGGGGTTCTGTAGGCATCTCTCAATGACTCATAGTTAGAGAGCTCCAAACGGTCTCAGAAACTTAAAGCCTGCAACCTCGCTCAGAACAAACACCTGCCTTAGATTCTGCATTATTACAACACAGTAATTAGTCGTATCTATTCTTTCCAGGAGGTGATTACCAACACACAGAAATGCTGAATCTTGAGAACTTCAGTTTTGAGCGAGTAGAGAATTCAGTGCAAACCACAGCTATTACAACACCTGGTTGGAACCACAATTTAACTCCAACTAACGCTCATGCTGAGCACCATTGAAATGTTACCCCTCCAGGTAAGTGCAGCAGTGGGCAGCCAGACACCAGCAAATGCCAAAGCAGCGATGTGAGCAGCTTGGAACAGGGTAACAGGAGAGCAAAAGTCTGCATGATCGCTGCTGTTAGTGAGTAGAAGTCTCAATTCTAGCAGACAATTACACATAAGTTTACTTTTAAATAAATATTTGTGCCTCTCCTTCACTTTCTTAACTTATATTTACCAAAACATTGCTATGTGTGGACAGCCAAACTCAAGAGTACTGGTGCAAGAATTGTGCGGTGCAGCTGAGTTCCAGCAGTGCAGAGCAGATTGCTGTGCTATGAAGTGCAGTCTGTAAGCAGAGTACCCTCCTGGAATAAGAAGCCATAGAGTGAAGTAAAAAGCATTTTGGTGATATACTGTAATTAAAGAAGATGTTTGGTATTTCAAAGGCCTGAATACAAGCTGCACCTCTGTTCCTGAATCTTACATATCCCTGCAGGTACCTCACACAGAAGAAACTGAGCTGGTAGGCGACTTCTACTTCACAGATCCGCTTAAAATGTTAAGCTCTTAGCAGGCACGGGAGTCAAACAATAGTTCAAAGCCAGGAATGAGCCCAATGGCTGCTGGCACTTCATACTTCCAGGTGCCTGCCCCCCTCCATCCCAGTTCTTGCTCAAAGGGATTTTCATCCCCTCAGGTCCCCCACCCTTCTACATTGAAATTTAGTTGACAGCTGAATTCGTACACTGAATTTTTTCACTAACAGTCTTGCAGTATCATTCAGCATGCACCCCTTAATGCTTCCTTCTCTCTTAGATGTGTGGTTAACAAACATTCAGTAGGAAAAGCTTTAATTCCTAAATTCATTGACCTCTCCATTTTAAAGATACTGACTTGAATTTCTTAATGGTTTAAGCAGTAAAAGTAATTAGTTTGTGTGCCAACGCTAAATATTAATTCAAGGTTTTTAAACATCAATGATTTCCAGGCCACTCAAAGGTAAAATACAGTAAGCTCACAAGCCTGTCCTCCAGTTTCCAGGTAAGCCCCTGGAAGCTTGACAAATGCCGAGGAGTGATCCTAAGAAGAATTTACACCAGACACAGTTTATGCATGCAGAGAAAAAAATAAAACACATTTCCCAGTGGTTTAACAGAAGCAATGCGTTGCTGCTCATTCTTGGGTCAATAAACAAACAGACAAATTAATAAATAATTAATAAATAATCAAAGAATCATATTTTGGATGGCTTGTAAATTTGGTAGGTGATACCCGGGGAAATGAGCCTCCATTCTCTTTGCAGAATTATATTACACTCTTCATTGCAGAAATCAGACAAATTCCACCAGCTCGGGAGGAAGTTAAGTCTTCCTCAAAGAAACTTGCACATAATTTTCATACTTTTAATGTGGGAAATGACATTGCTGTTCTTCAGATGAAGGAATGCCACAGCTCATCTACCAGAGCCAACGATGCAGTAAGCATACAAGTATATAGTAGAGATGTTTCTACAGCAAATCTCTGTGAAATCCAGACACAAGCAATTGACCTGTTGTTCTGTGTGCTAATATTTGTTTATAATAGCTTCAAAATATGAACCTTAAGCATTTAACAGCATTCTATTGACAATGAATAACTAATACATCATTTATTTGTCTTTCAAGAATATGATCTGAAGTTTCACAGAGAGTATGAGCTGCAGGCTAAAGCAGATAAACAAGAAAGACTGAAAAGACATAAAGCATACCTTTACAACACAGAGTATTTGTAACTGAGGAATAAATAGAGCTGATGAGAACTTAAATTTCTTTTTCCTCAGAAAGAGGAAACAGTCTCTTACCTGGTACAATAAACCAATCCATGAAATTTATTAGGTTTGCATAGCACAGCACACCAACTATCAGGTAATCTCTCTTTGCTGGACTGTTCCTTGACACTGGCACCTGTGGACCTCGTCTCACCCGTGCTGCAGTAGCTCCATAATTCTGCTCCTCATGAGGCACCCTGGGCTGCAAGTCTGTGTTTTCATGTGCACTTGGGTTCTGCATACTTCCCAGTGCAAAAAGCCACCGCATGCTATGAAGAGTTTCCTCAGTGCAACAAGCCAGAAGGCAGTTCTGCGTTCAGGCTATGAGGAACTTCAGCCACTACAGTCATTTCCGGCGACAAAGCCCAGCACTAAAAGCTGAACTGAAATGTTCCTTGTAGCAGGGAGAGCTTAACAAAAAAAAGTTTCAGTCCTGTGCTTTTGTTGAGCAAAAGTACTGAAGCGCTTTACCTTGAAGACAGTGAAGAGCCAACTCAGCCAAAAGCAAAATAATCCACTGTGCATCCAAGAAATAAAAGTGCACAAGTTTGTAGAGATATTGCATAGCAAAAAAAAATCATTAACAATCTTTGTCGAGGTCTCAGCGAGTTGCTGGAGCTAAAAACAGCCTTCCTATAGAACAGAGAGAAAGGAAAGAGATAAGTTAGTTCACTAGATCAGATACCTATCTTGGACTTGAGCCCTCTTTTACCACAAGCTTCATGTGCAACTCTGGACAAATTGCTTTCTCTGCAACTCATGTCTTAATCCCCCTTACAGACACACATCCCTGTCCTTTAACACAGGGCCACCCCATGTTGTCCCTTCCACCTGACCACTCACTTCTCCCATTACCTCCTACCTGCTCTGCAGTGCCCAGATTTGCCCCCAGAACAGAATCCTTTCGAGAAGATCCAGAGGTTTTAGGTCAAGTCAGCAATTTAAGCAAACAACTAACATTGCAGAGTACTTTCTGTTGGAGGTAGGGGGAATGAAACCAAATGACAGTGAAAGAAAGACAAATGAAAAAAAAACCACCGCAGAACACTACAGCAAGCAGGAAAAGTGAGATGGAAACATCATCGTACTCTTCAGAACCTCTGCTGGAACTGTGCACATTCCACAGACCTGAATTGAGTAACCACATTTCTTCCCCTTTCTCCTCCAAAAAGAGGTCTGAAAGGGGAAGAAAGGAGAACAAAGGAAGGCATTCCGGTTTCTCTACTGTGTGTAGGCACCTTTCTTCTGCCTTTCTGCCGTCCACTCAGACTTGAAAAAGTGCATTTTGTCAATTTTTCCAGGAAGAATTTTCCTATTACATTCATCGTTTTAGAAAAATAACTCACCATAATGTCTCTTGAGATGTTTTGTGGATTGTCAGCTTCAGAGGGTCTTTTATTTTTTGTATCCTGTTAAGAAAATTTGAAGTGAAAAATAAACAGTAAGAGTTTAAGAGTGAGGCAGTTAACTGGACCAGTTACAGATCAGTTGATGACTCATGGATGAAGATAAGAAAACATTGCTGGGCTTTGGTGACTTTTTTTTTTAAAGACTGTGTTTCACACTAAACCGAAAAACAGATCAGCATCT
The DNA here is from genome assembly GCF_905368555.1 of Meleagris gallopavo. Lineage (NCBI taxonomy): Eukaryota > Metazoa > Chordata > Aves > Galliformes > Phasianidae > Meleagris > Meleagris gallopavo. Next base: position 3,094,549 of record NC_139424.1, read on the forward strand.
AAGATTCTTGGCCACCTTGTGAAGTCTGGCCTCTTCTACTTCGGTGTGCCTAACAGCGTGCTATTTCATTCCATCTTCACTTCATGAAGGTTGAGCTGTTCATGAGCCAGCAGGCGTGTTCCTGCACAGCCTAACTTCATCATGAATAAGTCTACGTTAATTTTATTGCAGGACAGAACTTTTTTAGTAACATCTTAGCTCTCAACTTTCTAAAGAAGAATTTAGCTATAGATTATGGGTATCTTTCCCCTCTCCTACAAGGAACTCCACTTAAGTTGCATCTGAAAACCATTCAGTGTGCCAGCTTACCGCATCGGGAAGCTCTTGACGCTCTTTATTCGATATCACTCCTGCAACTCTTTCTCTTCTACAGACTACAGGACCTCCAGTGAGTACTTAAACCTCCATTCATCCCGCTGCTTTATTGGGGCAGCGACGTGCAGAGCTGACCGCGTCTGGGAGCAGCAGGAAATGGGAGCGGCCGGGAGGCGCTGCGGCGCTGCGCCGCAGGGTGGCGCCCAAGTAGCGGGCACACGGGGCTGGGAGCGGCGGCTGCCCGGTGACACGGAGCTGCAAACAAAGGGAGCTGGCGGCCGTCCTGCTGCAGCCCTGACTTTACGTCTTGTAGGTGCGATTTTGATTCCACTTCTGATTCTCCTTTTGCTTTCTTTACCGTTTCTGTTTCCTGTTACTTGCGCCAGGTACCAGCTCTGTCCTGGTAGCAGCTCTGTTGCCCAGACATCACTTTAAACCCCATCCTCTGCTCCAGTATCGCTTCGGTTTGAGACTTTTTGATGCTATACTGACTGGCATTTTGTTCTGTCTGCAGCACAGATTTGTAAGTCAGGTTGTCATATAGAACTCAGTGCCGAGCAGAACACAACTCTGTCCCAGCTGCTGGTAGCAGACATCACCTCTCCTTCCCTCGGTGTTCCAACCATGTCTTTCCACCCGCTCAGGTTTGCACTGCTGGCTACAGTCTGTGGCCAAAAGGTCCTCTGTGACTTAGCCTTACTCTGGCAGCTTTTATAAGCATCACTCTTTGATAACTGTTCTGCCTCTAACAGTCTATTTCTCATTTTCTCAGACCAAGACATGTTTGTGCAGACAACACCAAGCAAGAAGATTCTACAAAACTTTGTCACCATTCACTTCTTCTATACTGACTACAGGAAACCACTGAACAATACAAATTAAGTTTTTTTTTAGGTGGGATTACAGCTCATTTCTTTATAGACAAACATTATTTCTTCCTTCTTTGTTCATTTCTGTCAGTTAGGATATAGACTGCCCTGGAACAGAGCACAGTGTTTGCCTGCAGAGCTGACAATAGGTGTGCCTGGTGCCAGTGCAATGCAATAAGTTTTTATCCCCAGCATCCTCCTTCTCCATTTCCATTCTGATGGTCCATTTAGGCATGCGATCTCATAGCTGTGTCATGCAAGAAGTCACCAGCAGTTAAATCCTTCTATGGTAGCAGCAAGTTGGAACCTGTTTATTCTAGGCATCTGGCACTAGTCCATGCACACAGCAGTGTATTTTCTTACCCCGTTCTGCATATGGCTGTGGTAGCAGAAGTTGTTTTGATGGCTGAACCTGACAAATGCAACCGAGGATGCCCAGATGAGCACATGCATTTGGTGATGGTTAGAGCTGGTCGGCTGACACTCAGCAGGCCAAGCTGTGGCAGTTTTATGCGCTTAGGAAGCTGCCTTGTTTCAAACAGAGCATTCAACTGAGTTCATCTTCTTAGCTATTACTCATCGAGGGAGTCCTTGGCCATGACTCACTGGAGTGTCCTGCTTGTCCAGGCACACACTCAGCAGCTGGGCAGCAGCCCCGATGGCTCTCACTGTGCTGCGTGCTCCACCTGACTGAGGCTCTTACCCTTACTTGGCCACAACCCTGCCCTGTGCTGCCGTTCTCATTAGCAGGAACGAGCCGGTGGTGCCAGCAGGAGGCAGCTGGTGAGGAGATGCGCTCACAGGCAGCGCTCTGTTAACCAGCTAAGACTTGTGGAAGCAGCGTACATTACAGCCGCTGGGGCGTTCCTGCCACTTTAACTGAAACCAGGTGAGATGCTGCCAACAAACGTGCCATGCCTGCAACCTAGATGGGTCTGTTCACAGACAAGAGATGTGAGAGCTTCCAGTTTCCACTGAAAGGTTTTCGAGTATCTACTACAAAATGCCCCTGGATTTTCCAAATACCCCTTCAGTCAGACACGCTGCAAACCGAGAGTGCTGCGTCCAGGGGCTGCTTTGAACATTTTGCCAGAGCTTCCTCAGAAGGCCGGGTCAGAAGGTCTATTATAGTCAGCCAAGTTTTCAGTAAGATAGAAATTGAGGATTATTTTCTTATCTTGATTAACTCCAAACCATTTCTATGCATAAAATAAAATAAGTTTATTAACCCTCTTAAACAGCAAAAAGCAACAAAATGTGTGAATTCAATATGGAAATAACATTAATTGTTGACTAGATCTAACAATACCGATTTTAGGAAGAAAGAAGCAAGCTCAGTTTGGTATCTCCCTCTCTCCTGCATCACCCAGCCAGAGAACATAAAGTAGCAAAAAGAGAAGATAAGTTTGTGTGTATTTGCACACACATGTGGGAACGGTCAGCATTTCAAGGCACAGCCATTACGTGTTTTTTTAAATATATATGATGGAAGCAAATTCATAAATCTTGAGGTCCTGCAAATAACTGCAACAGGGACTGCCACAATAATTCAGTGTCTGACAAGTTCAGAAAATAATATTCAACATCGTTCTTCTAGGCAGTCAAGTTAATAAATGGATGTTCGGACCTACCTGATAAGTTCCTCTCCAAGCTGATACGAAGGCAATGATGATGACTGTGAAAGAGCTGTAAAGGAAAAGTGCTTGAGGCAAGAGGCTGTGATTTTTTGAGGTTTGTCACTGCAGTCTCTGATTAATCATGATTTCACAATAATCCACTTCTGGTTTGGAACGTACTCTATGTTGATAATAGAGGCAGAGTTGGACCTAGACATCAATATCTGGACTGCATGGCTGGAGGAATGGCAGTTTGATCTGCTGTTTAAACCAGTGACAGATTTGCATGAGAGCAGGCTACTCAAGTAATGTAATCCTGCACAAAATTCAGCATGATTTTCAGTTTCTATTGTATTATATAGGTTGTGTGTCATATATCACAAAAGGCCATATTGCAAAACTCCAGAGACGACTCCTCTACTAGCAGGTATCTTTTTCTGGCATTACAGTTCCTCTGACTGATGCACATTCACCAAATACTTGTTCCCTTATTGTTCCCAATACTTGTTCCCTGGCCAGAAAGAAGGAAGCCTTGGTGCTCCGCTTCTGACTGAAGTTTGAGAAATTCTGCGCCTGCAGTTTGTTGAATCTGCTCTATGTCAGTGTATTGTTTGTGGCCAAATTACCGTTATGAAATACTTAGTCTATTAGAATTAAATTTAGAAGCTGAATAATCAGGAGCCAGCTGTACATGACTGGGTTGCCAGTGAGTGCTCTCCAGATCTTTGCAGGCAGAGCTAACAGCGTGAGCCACTACCCAATTTGTGCATCACTTGCTTTTGCATGCATCTCATGGAACAACTGTATAACCAGGAATGATCCATCCAGACTAACAATAATTATGAGCCCAGAACACTTCACAAGCAGTCTTCTGTTACTAAACAACTTCAAGAAAACCAACCGAACCACTTGTTTCACTATACTCTTAATTGAAAAATGCCTGCTTAGAAGATTCTCATTCTGTGAGTTTCAACAAATGTCACATTTTTTAATTACATCCTTTGTAATCACCTCAGTCTGCATTTCCACTTGAAATGCTTTCACAGTAATATACACACTGTGTGCAGTAAAGTTCACCTTTTTGCTCATTACACATAACCCACGTATAGTTTTCATCTTCCAAGCACGCAGATCGTGCTTTTGTCTGGGGAAGGATGCTTGTTCAGCCTCTTCTACACTTTTAGAATTAAGAAACAAACTGCAACTGTATGAATACATCATGAAGGGTTTATCCAAATAACTCCTTTCACAGGTAACATTCTCCTCAGTTGTATCCGTGTAATCCTGCCACAAATGAAAATAAGAGCAAGAACAATCCTTCTTTGCAAGCGAGCACATTTTGCATTTGCATTAGACAAAAGGGAAGCAGCACATCAGTGGAACAGAGCTTCCTCTTCTAGCTGAGATTTATTCGAGCACAGAACAGCTTGTGGAGGTCAAGAAAAGTGAGGCATTATGTTACCATCAAAGACACTCTCAGCTAACCAGTTTTTAACTATTTTTGCCTCTACCATTTCTTTTAACTCAAGCTCAAGTTTAATAGTACATCTGATAACTGGATTTATCACATTTCAGGATTGTGGACAATTCTACCACAGTTATAGCAAGAAAATGGCTGTGAAATCTGCATGGATTTGGAAAAAAGACAAAACCTATGGGATTAAACATCTGTTTAACCTATATTTTGACCTTCCTTCAACAGTGAAACATTAATTCCTAGAAGAGCTATTAGGTGATCATTGCAGTCTTCACTTTTATACCCCAGAGACCTCTTAATTAAGAAGAAGGAATAACAGATAAGGAGCCATTTATTATGAGTAATGACAAATAGACATTGGCAGAACAAAAATAGAGGCCTTTCCCAGTGATGTCTCTCTTTACCTAGCTTTGCTAGCTTCAGACTAAAAAAGAGACTGTTCCACACAGAATCTTAATCACTATAGAGAATGTTAGAATTGGGGTTATTCAAAAACTTGAATAAAGAGATTTACATTCACAGTGATCTAATTTAGTGCCTTTATTTCCCAGAAACATGTCCAGCAAAAGCAAAATAACAACCTCTCTTATTGCTTCCAGTAAGGCAAAGTGTACGCTGTGCTCACTGTTTTGGTAAGTACAGGAACTCTCTATTGCTGTGCATAATTGCTGGAACTGGGAGATTCTGCCAGCAACAGAAGAAAACTTGTCATTTTGAGGCTCTTATTCACACTAAACCCAGGATGCTGACATTTATGACAGCTATTCAGCAAATATGTGGAAATACTGAAACTTATAAAGTGAGTTAGATAGGAAATAGGGATTAGAATATACTCATGGTGCCACTGATGGTTACCCACCTTAGGCAGAGGGAAGCTTCTGCTTCGACAAGAGAACCAATGCAGAAAGTGGCCATACTCACTTCCTGTGCATCTTTAGTTTGATTTTTATCAGCTATTGGTAATGAAGTTGGCTCAGCCAGTCCAATGTCTGCCTCTAATGAAACAGACAAAAAAAATCCAAGGAGATGGAGAAAACAAGGTGAAGGATAGTCTACGAGTTATATCAGCAATCCAGGAGCTGAGCAGTTGGGAAGAATTCCTTCTTTCATGCAATTTGACCAGGTATTTTTAGCACTGTCTTCCACTAGAACACTAGACACATTCACATCCTATACTTTTCTATCCATTCATTCCATTCATAATATCTTTCCATCCACTCTTTATTACCAGCAGTTTTACCTGGTCCGAAGATGGTCTTACAAGATCTTCCATGTAAAATTAAAAGTATGTGAATGAACTGGGGCCTTCCTTTTTATCTTGCCTGGAACCATGCTGGTATTTGCACAGTATATACATTATATCCAGCATTGTAATACAGTCTGACAGTCTACTAATAACAGAATTTTCTTCTCATGGTTCTAGTAGCTATTTCTGTTTAAAACAAGTTAAGGACCAGTGAAATAACAAGTATTTCTTTTTTTCTTACAAGTCAGCAGCTCGGCAAATCTCTATTCCGTACTCAAAGTAGCACTTCAGACACTTTTCATTAGTCTTTAGTAGGGTCAGTAAGTACAAAATACACGTGCAGGCCAGGCTGGCTGTGGAAATGCCAGAGAAAGTCAAATCACCAAACTGGTGGGTATCACTGGGTGAGTGATTAGGAGCAGCCCATGGAGTGCTGGCCCAGCCTTTACAGCAGTACTTCATCTGCAGGTGCAGAAAGAAATGGAGTTCTTCGTTAGAGATTATTCAACAAGTTCATACTGGTGCCTGGTTGTTTGGGGTTGAGAACTCAGCAGGGATTTGAAAAAGGAAAGTAGCTCTTCTTGTTTTCCCTTTTCCAAACTATGAGTAAAATTGTGCTGCAGGAAGCTTAAGCTTGTGGGAGGATAGGATCCGCTAGTGTTCATATTTTGGAAGTTGGGGGAGCTAAAAACAACCTTTCCTCCCTCATTAATATCTCCTTTGCTCATTTTAATTGAATCTTAGATCCCATGTAAGTGTCACCTAACAGAAATAATTGGTTAAAAACTCACAGTAACTAATAAACAAAAGATATCAAGTAACACTTAATGACTTAATGACTTAAAAAAAAACACAACAAAATTGAAGGTGTGAATACATACCTGATGGTCTCAAGTTAATGACTACTCTTGTCCCTCAGACTAAAGGAGACAAACGCCCTGCTGAGCACGGCATATCTGCCCTTATTCAAGTAGAGAATTAACAATTATCGATGTAAAATATGATTAACATAAATTATGTAAATTAAGATTTCCTACTTGCCATTTAAAATCATGTCTGAATTATTAAAATATCTATTTTACACCTACAACAGGAGTATCAAACATGAGAACTGTGTTTTAAGTTCAGACTTCAAATTTACATAGAAATACCCATTTTCAAACATCTGCCTTTATTTTCTTCACATGAGAACTCTGATGTCTATTTTCTCGCAGTAACAACCCAGCATTTCAGAAAAGGCAAATCAATTACGACCTGCCTCGTATTTCACATCCTTGTATTCGTTCCAAGGATTGAAAACTGATGCAGCAGTGGATCTCATGACTGCTTTCCATCAGGTACATTAAACTGATTGTCAGTTAGGTCAGGCTTTGCAGGCAGCAAAGCAAAAATTTCTCAGACTCAGTTCTTGAGAAATACAAGTTAGAAAAATGCATTTTTTTCAATTGAGTTTAACCCTTCCCATAACAATTTTGACTCTCAGTGCAGCCATTAACTTCTGCTGCTTTCATCTTCTGTTTGACTTTGAAGTTTACTGTTTTTCACTAATTACGAGGGAAGAAATTCAGCGTACTCTCAAAAAACCATGTCCACATTGTCTAAAATGAACACCTCTAAAGCAGGCATTTTGCCCTGGTCCTGACTAATGAGAGAGCAAAGTCTCAGTTTCCCAGCTGAGAGTACTCTCTCTTTAAGTAACGGTATAAACCTGCATAAAGCTTAGAGCAAGGTCATTTGTTCATTTGGGTTTACGCAGGTCTTAAAGGGGGGCCATCCTGCCAACAGGCTGAGCCAACATCAGTGTAAGGATCCATAAGGATTGCCTGCAGTTCCAGAAACACTTTTACCATAACCATTCCCCTCAAGGTAGCTTCATACCAGAAACCTTATCCAAAAGTCATGTCATGACATGAGAGGCGTCATCCCCTGGTGAATGACTTTGTTTACATCCACGTCTCTTCTACACAATTATTTTCTACGTTTTGTGCCACTATCAAAACCCTCATCTGCAGTCAGTGAGCTGGGTGCAATATTGCTGGGCTTAAGGAATGATGGACAGACACATGGCAAGGTTTGAACATCAAAGCCATTGTGGTTTCATGTATCAGGGAATGGAAGGCAGGACTAGCTCCAATTTCTGCCTCCTGTACGGGCTTGCTCTGGCATCTTGGGCACATCAGTTCAGCACCACAGCCTGCCAGCCACATCCAGCCTAACAGTTTGTACTCTTACAGAAGAAATGGAGATTCTTAACTCTATGGGGATCATCAAGGATTAGCGTTAACCCAGCCGGACTCTGCTCTCAGTTGTAGAATCTGAACATTGCTACAATGCAAGTAAATACAAACATTTTCATCCTATTCTGCACTGAGGTATGTTCTGAAGAGATGTGTTGTAGTAACTGCAACTGCCCCATCCCAGGTTTCTCTCTGGTTGCCATGCTAATGGTTCACTGGTCCATTTTTTTCCAGGAAACCTCCCTTCACACGCAAACCCACTTCCCAGTGAAATGTGAGCCCAGCAGTATTTGAGTAAGAGCTAAACTTTTGAACCTGTTTCATAGCGTTAGCCTTGAACTTACACAGAGTGCTTCTGGACAGAATGGAGTGTCCAGCACCAGGTTCAGTCTTTATATGTAGGTCAAACATCATCAGAACCAAAACAGCTTTCAGTTTTTGATATGCTCTTATTCAAGCAGGGAGCTATGAATCAAAGACAAAAGTGAATTGCTGTCTCTTTTTTCCCAAGTTCTCTCTGAGAAGCAGTTTTTCAGAGCATTGGCTTTCATGGTACATCCATGATAATGTTGGATGTTACTTTTTTTACAGTATAGGAAGAACTAATTTAGATTTTACTGTTCATGTGCAAATGTAGTCAAAGTTCATTCTAAAAGAGCTTCCATAGAGTAAACTACTTATATATCAGGGAATGTACAGCTAAAACAAGTGTGAGAGGGTACACCACAGCTCAGCAGACTGATATTTTTTCCTGGTAAAAATTTAGATCCAGAATATAAGACTTGAAACATGTATAGACTTCACTGTTAAAAACAGCAACAAAAACAATGTTATTTGCTTTGTATCAACAGCAAGAAATTCAAACTTAAGTGTTGTAATGGGTACAACATGGTTCCTATTCCCCTAAGAGGAACCTTTTTTAAGCCTAAAATTGATACCTCACACTGTTGCCATTTAAAATGTCTTCTTGCTGATTCCAGCATGTAAAATTAGAGGAACGTTGCTGAACATGTTACAGGGAGCTATGTCTGTCTTACCATCAGCTTCTTGCTTTTGCCAAGAAGCTGAAGTAGAGGAGCAGATGTTGCTAACAGTATGAATCCAGACAGAAGATTCTCCCTTGAACAGCAGCTATGCCTGGTGTAATCTGTGACTTGTGTTGTGAGTGAGGAACTGGGAGAGAAAGTCGACTAAAAGATATTCAAGCAAAGCAAGATGCTGAAGGTGACAAACAAAACAAAACAAAGCAAAACAACAAACAAACAAACAAACAAACAACTTCCAGAATTTTCTATTCTAATTACAAGATGAATCCCTACTAAGGGAAAACAGATTGATGCAGTAAAGACCACAGCAAATGTCTATATGATCTGACAATCATCATACAAGAAATAGTTACAGGAAAGAAAAGGCAATCTAAATTCTTTATTGCCTTTCTATTTAATGCAGAGATGGGAGAGACTGCGGCAGACAGGCAGCAAGTTAGAGATGGTAAAACTAATTTAAGAAATTAATTTCTCCTTTCCTGAGATCTTTTCCTAAAACATACTGGGTATTGCTTCACCAAACAATTGGGATAAGGTGTTTGTGCATAAGGAGTATAGAAGCTGGATATTAACAGAACAAAAGATCACTTTATCTAGCCACAGAAATGCTTTTGTCTCTTTACAGATAGCCAGTTGTGATCAAGGACAAACAACATGAACTGCAAGCCAACAGAGTTCTGACTTCACTGTGGCATGACAGCTTCATTTTCATGATGGGATTCCACAGAGTCTTTACTGCTGTAAAGAAGCACTAAACAAGTTCATGTCACCTAACCTGACCAGCAGTAGACGTGTTCTGCAATTTGCAGCTGCACACAAGGTGATTTGACAGAGCAAGGTGAGGGTACTTTCAATTTCCAGAGCTTCCTATAAAGAAACACATATTACTTTTGTAAAAGAGGATTAAATCTGCTGGCAGAATAAAGGAATCCAGGTCATCTGTGCCTGCTTAAACCATATCCTTCCTCTTCCAGCCCACAGTCTTTTATGTTCCTCACAAGAAAATCATACATAAGCCACAGGAGACTTTCCTCTTAAATAAGATGACTGCCAATGAGTGACCTAATGGTGAAATTCAGGATTATTTTGATTATGTTGTAATAGAAATAGAGTTCTTTTATATAACCTTTCAGTCTGCAATGCTGTGGTTAGGTCCTCTATTAATAGCGCTGTCAGAAATGTGTGCTCATGCCTGAATTGACTCAGGTACAGAAAGTTGAGTGAATTTAGTGCTGGCTTAACTGACATTGTGAACAGAGCCTACCTTTTATTCCTGAAACAGAAATACCACCCAGAATAGTGTCACTTCCCATCAACACGCCTGAATTCCAATCTGGGTGACTGTCTCTTAGCATATCAAGTTTACAAAATGAACTTGCACATGATAGCTTTCTATGTTTAAATAGATAGGTTGCTTTTATAAGATTGAGTGAGCCTGACTGAAGCAATAACAAAATATAAACAAAAAAATACATTTGGGAATCAGAGTTAACCTACAAAGGGAAAGACTTTCACAAAGACTTTCTTTGGCTAAGAACACCATTTATAAGATGAATTTCAGTAACGGCAGCGTATGCTGTGCGATGTCTTCTTTCATCCTAGTTTAATCATTGAAGAGGACAAAGATTTAATCAGAATCACCAGAATGTCTGGGAATGGTATTCTGATTAATTGTTGGACTACAGTAATGAAATGCTTGGGCTGTAACGAGAATTACAACTGTGGAGAAGACTTCAGCATTGCTAATAAAGCATCTCGTTTATCTCGGGTTTCTTGCTCTCGTTGCAAAGCCAAGTTTGATGTTCACATACAAATTCCTCGTATAGAAGACAATGAAGAGGGTTACTTTCACGAAAAACATCTTGGCAGAACCGTGCAGGATAAATCCTTTGTAGCAGCTCCTTGCAACCGAGCAGGGAGTTTCCTAATTTCTGTCGTTGATAATAACTGCTCACCTATAGAAACTGCATTTCTATAACAATTAAGTCGTAAAATCAGAGACTCCAGCGAGGAGACCGCCTTTACCTCACAGCGCCAGGAGGGCATTCATTCACATAGGCGATGTTCAGCCCTCGCTCCCGCCCTGGCGCTGCCCTCACATTCCCACAGAGCCCCACACTGCAGCAACCCCGCATAGCCTGCAGCGAGCGATTTTCCAGCAGCCAGCACTGCTTCCCTTAGCCAAATAATAACCACGGCTCCCTCTGGGCGTGGGAGATGGCTTCGAGTGAGGACAAAACGCTGTTTTTGTTACGTACGGCTCCGTGTGTCAGAGCAGCCTTAGAATCACCAAGGTTGGAAAAGAGCACTAAGCTCATCCAACGCGACTCGTGCGGTGCCACAACTGAGGAAAGCCGTGAGGTAACTGAAGGAAGCTGACGGCTGCTGCCCTCAGGAGACCCGCTGCCCTCAGCGAGGCGCCAAGCTGAAACTTGACCTCCTCAAGATGGCGGCCCCGCCTCGCCTCGCACCGCCTCCCCGCCCTGCTGCCACTCCTAAAATGGCGGCGCGGAAGGGCCCGTGGCTGCCCGGAGTGCGCCTGCGCACAGCGGAGCGGAGTGCAGTGAAATTCCTGGCGGGCGGGGGGAGGAGGAGGTGGCGGCGAGGAGGAGGGCGGCACGGAGCCACGGCCGCGCGCCCCTGGCAGGGACCCTGCGTGCTGTGGCGGCGGGTGCGGTGCGGGCGGGCGGGCTGAGGGCCACTCGCCGCCGCCTCGGGCGCTGGGAGCACCGGGAGCCGCGCCGTCCTCGGGACTCGCTCCGCAGGCAGAAAGGGGGAGAATGACGGAGCTCCAGTCCGCCTTGTTACTGCGGAGACAGCTAGCAGGTAGCCGCGGCTGGAGCCCGGCGGGGGGGCCGCGAGGAGACGGGAGAACGGCGCCGAGGGGAGGACGAGGCCTGCGGTAGAGGAAGGGGGGCCCGGCTGGGGAGGGGGCGGGCGGCGGCGGCGGCGGCCGTGAGGGGGAAGGGGAGGCGACGGCCCTCAGCGCTCAGTGCCCGGCCCGGGGCTGAGGGAACTAGGCCGGGGGGGGGGGAGGGGGAGCGTGGCAGCGCGGCTGGGGGGAGGGGAGAGGAGGAGAGGGGAGCGGAGCGGGGCCGGTACGGCGCGGTGGGAGGTTGGGGGGGGTCCGCGCTTCCTCCGCTGCGCCCGTCCCGCCGGCGGCCCCGCTCCCCCCGCCCCGCTCGGCCCATGTTCCTCGCGGGGCCTCGGCGTGGGGGCGCGGGCGGGGAAGGCCGCGCGGTGTTGTCAGAGGCGGAGGAGGCAGCCCTAGGCGGTTAGATAGGTAAATATATATATACGTATTTTTTTTCCTTCGGTTTTTATTATCCTCCCCCCCGCTTCCAGAAGCGGTGCCTCAGGGCTCAGCTCTCCTCAACGCGGGGACCTGAGGTGCCCCCGTCCCGCCCCGTGCCCGTGAGGAAGGGCCGCCGCCCCCTTTGTTGTGAGCGCGGCCCCGCGGCGGGGCGAGGAGCGGGACGGGGGCCGGCGGGGCGTCGGAGGAGCCCGGCGGCGACCCCTCCCTTTGTCCCGGGCGGCCCCGCGCTGCCTCTCTGTGCCCGGGCTGCGGCCGCGGAGGGGACCTGGCTCGGCCCGGCGGCGCTGCGCATGCGCGGGGCGGCGGGGCGCACAATGCAGCTCCGTGTGTCGCTCGCTGCCAGATTTAAAGAGACACGGAGCCGGCGGCGCCGGGCGGGGGCCGAGCGCGCCCTCCCCCCACCGCACGTGTGCTCCGCGCCGCCCGCGTGGCCGCCCCTGAGCGCCGCCGGCACCTCGGGCAGCTCCGCTGGCTGCTCCGCGCCTTACGTAAAATCGCGTTGCTCCATACCCAGATAAGGAAATGAGCGCTAGGTGTACCTAAAGCCGGGCAAATAGAGCCCTGGCTGCGCTTCGGAGGGACGGGTCGCAGCCGCGGGGGTTCCTGCCGGAGGGTTGCGGCCTCCCGTGGCTTTGGGGCGCGGTGGGGACGGCGGGGCTCCGCTCGCGGCGAAGTTGCATAACAGAGTGCGGGAGCTGCATGGCGCCGGGCGCTGCGCTGTGCCGGGAGCGCGGCGGAGCTGAGGCTCGGCCAACCGCCGGTGCGGGGTGGATTTAAACCTCTTGAAGGTGACTTTTTAAAATAAAAACGGATTTACTACACGCGGTGTGCTCGTGTTCAGGAATGCCTTAATGACTGCTGGGGTTACTGTCATCTGATGGAGCATCTGCTTGTTCACGTAGGCCGTTACCAGTATGTATAGGTTTAAACCAGGAGCTCCAAAACTTCTGGCTACTGCAACAGTTCTCTCTTCTGTAAGTGATCACAGTGGGGAGGAGGGGGTGTTGAAGTTGCTCTGTAGCTTCATAAACATGAGCGTTTGGTAACCTGAGACAGTCTGGAATTTCTCTGTTAGCAAAATAATTGTACACAATGAAAGAAAGTTAGAAACTTCAGTTAAGTGTCAAAAAGAACAACAAGAAACACTTTCTGACTCTGTGGTATGTTTGGTAAGTGAGTGTTAGCTTTTGGTTCTGTAATTTTTACTTTATGATCTGTTCTCTGAGTGCAGGTTGGATGTGTTGGTGGACTTGTAGGCTGTTAGAAGTTAAGCCCTCAATCTTTCTGCTTGCTCTCTTCTGAAAGCTTCACGTGCTGTGGTGAAACCAGTAAGCCGTTCCAGTTACCTTATTACTGATACTGAGTCAACTGCTGACTCAATTGCTGTGGCCATTTGCATGTAATGTGAGGCCTTTGGGTTTTAGGTAGTATCAGTACTTTTTTTTTTTTTGCATCCACTTAGAAATATAAAAAGTATACACTTATTTATGTACACGTGTACATAAATTATACAAAAATGGGCATATACTTTATATAATCTTTGTTTTTATGTGCATAGAAAGTGGTTGAGTGTGCACACTTAAGTGCGTGGTGAGTCTCAAATTCTTCAGAAGCTCAGCCTGGAGTAGTTACTGACCTGAAAAGGAAAATATGCTGTTTCTTCCATATTTGATAATCTCTGCTGTATCTGAACAGAGCTGAAGCAAGGCCCTAACTGCTTTTTCTAATGGCAGGCTGCTTGAAGGTGCAGTGCACAGACTGAGCTTTGTGAGGTCTGACCTCCTTCCCCCTCACTGCTAACCGTCTTCTCCCAACTCTCAGCTGCTCCAGTATATCTCTCATTAAACCCACACTGCTTTTTCTGCCTCAAAACAAAACCCTTAATGCTAAGTTTCTTTCTTACTGAATGGGACTGATATTTCAGTCCCAATGCTACATGCAGCTTTGGGTTATATATCGAGTGTGGTGAGTGATCGGGTTGTACTCAGTGGTTGGGTTTTGGAGGACAGCAAACTGGCAGTGGATGCGAGTTATGTCATCTGAACTCATTTAAACTGGTCGAAGTCGCTCCTTTATCAAGGCAGCATTGCTCAAGCCATGAGAGATCTGAAGTCGGGGCTGTTAGTTTGGTGTGGAGGAAGGATAACTGGGCCTGAAGCCCTTATGGTGGAGTACTTGAGGAATATAGGGTGGCTTTAATGTGTGACGAGACCTTGGGTAGTTGTTCTTTTCTAAGGGGGGGGGAGGAAAGAACGATGAGGAGGAGGGAAGGTGAAAGTCTTCAGAACTGTTGCTTTTCTTATCTAAATATATGCTTTGCTTTTTAATAAAGGCATTATGGGGAAAATAGGAAAACTGTCTACAGCATGTAGCACTTGTAATGGGTTCTTTTAATTTTTAAATGCGGTTAAAGTGAAGATCAAACAGTGACAATTTTTGTCAGTGGGACTTAAGATCAGTGGTTTTATCAGGGTAAACTAAGAAAAACCTGACAACGTAGTCCTGAATTTTTCCACTAGGCTTGTGAAGGCTGCTTGCTTCTGTGTTGTGAGAGGGCTGGTAATGTGAGCAGGGAGCTGGGCTGCAGCACTGCCTATACAACGTGCTTGTCGTCTTAAGCAGCGTGTTCTGGATGCTGATAATGCTCTAAGAAGGGCTCTTTAGTGGCAGTCACAAAATAAATGTCAGGTTAGATGACTTGTGGTGTGGGTGTTTTTGTTTGTGGTTTTTTAATACCTAAGTAAAATCAGTGTCTGCAGATGGAATAGTGATCCCTATCACCACAGGGCTGATAAAATAACTGTTTTTGTACCTACCTGTGCTTGCCCCCACTAAGGCACAAGAGCAGTTCAAATCAATATAGTCAGCACGTGGATTAGGTTGGCTGGTTGTTTTTCTTCAGAGTGTTTTAAAGGAAACCCTGAGTGAGGATCTCCAACTACTGAGGGCAGTGCTGGCACTGGGAGTGGAGGCTTAGAGCTGAAGGGAGGCCCTTCTGTGTGGATATCAGTTAAGCCAAATGGTTGCTTTTCATATCAACCTGCTCTAGCAGCTTCTGGAATTATCTTATAACGTAGAAAATGTATCTGTACAGTGTGTTTGATTGGTTTTGTTTTATTATTGTTTGTGGTGTGAGGCTTTTTTTCGCTTGAAAAATGCATTAGGTAATACTGAGAAATGAAGTGTGTAGCCTCTACCCAGTTCTTCTTATGAGTAAGAAGCAAAAAAAAAAAAAAAAAGGTAAATGAAGTCCCTCTGAACTTCCAAGGGGTGGAAAAACCCCAATGGTATCAGATGTGTAGCAGTGGGTCAGCAGAGCTCAGGCACCAGGAGGTGGGTGTGGGGACCTTGTGGGTAAAACGCGTTCTGAAAACTTTGTGCTCTTTAAAAACAGAGATTGGAACAACTGAGAGTGTAAAGCTCTTCTTCTGGCCTCCAGAGCTGTCAAGCCTAGGGGTTTTGAAGGCTGAGACATTTCTCTAAATGCTTTTATTTAATCCTTCTGCCAAATCCTTCTTGACACGGACTTGTTAGGGTGGGCAGACTTGTCTAGTTCATCTAGCAAAATCATATAGGGAGGATGTAGTTAAATCACAGCGCACCGTGGAACCAGAAGTGCGAGTCATCTCCGACATTAGCATGGCTCACTGAGAACGGGAATAACTGAGCCCTGCTTGGCTGGAGCTCTGCTCTCTTGTAAGTATTCTCCAATGTAGGATACCAAAAACCCAACTTGCCAACTTTCTCAAACATGAGAAACCCAGCATTATGTCAAGTTAAATGTTCGTAAATTATTTCCAATGAAAAATGTCTAATTAAAAGTGAATGAGTTGGAAACCCATTAAAAAACTTAATATGACAGTTCTATAGTTTTTACTGGTGTGGAAGAAATCTTGTATAATGTGAGCTAGCTGAATTTCTGACAGCTACACGGGGTTTCCTTTAAAAATATTTGGTTAGTAAATTCAGAGAGAGCTATGGCATTAAGATCACTTGATAGGCCATCTCAACTTCAATCTGTCTCTTGGCTGGCTGGCCATAGAAGGAAGCCTTTGTTTACAGCTGAATACTGCTGTTTTCTGCCTTAGAGCAGGTTTGTCTACAAGATGATATCACTGGAGTGGTACTGAATTGAAGCATTAAGCTGATGCAAGCCTTCCTATTAGCTTCCTTGGAGAGGTGTGTTTTTATGAGGAGTGATAATCTGTATTACCATACATAGGTAAGATTACAAGGTCCTACATGTATAAAATTTGAGTATCACTGAAGTGCTATGAAAGCCCTACTTTTTTCAGAAAAAGGATCAGCTTTCATTACTGCCATGCTTTTTTGGGACACTTTGCTGGAACGTGTGCACCAATTACATATAAGTTAACACTTGCAGTGTAGGCTCACCCTCTATAACAGATGAGTTAATCCTGCTTTCTTGTAAGAGTGTGGCAGAGCCATCACAGCTGTCTTGCTCACAGTGACCTCAGGCTGCTCGTGCTGTTCTGACTCTGGTCACTGTGAACTTCTGTTGCAGTGCAACGGACACAATTTGTGGTTGCCTTTGCTAGCTGTGTGTGTTGGTTTTTCAGAGTTCCAGTCGTGTGAATAAGCTGAATGCTACCTCTTCAGAGAAAAGAGTGTTTATGAATGCAGTCACAAGAGTGAGAACTCGGATGCTGACTGTTCTGGTGAGGTTTAGCTAAGCCTCAGAATGGAGGAGCTCGGTGACTTGCTCAGTTACTTAAATAGGATGAGCTAGCAGGAACGACGTGGTTCATGGAGTTACCCCTCAGAGGGGCTGGCAGTGGTCACAGCCCTCTGGCTCTGCTTAGGCCAGCTGAGTAACCTTACAGGGAAAGAACTAAGCTGATTGTAAACAGTTCTTTTTTTCTATTCCCCTTCTGCCCTCCCCCCAAAAAAAAGTGGGGGAATCATCAGTTAAACCCCAGCATAAGTGTATCTGCATCTAACAGTGGAGTGACTTCTGCTCAGTAGGGGAGTATTGCAATGGGGAAATGCTCTGGAGGTGCTGAAGAACAAGGAGAAAAACAGTACCTGGTGAGAAATTTTTTTATTAGAATAATTCCTAATTTTTCAAGTTTTTTTTTTTTTTAGTCCCCCACATTCTACAAAAGTGCCTTGTGAACCTGTTGATAATGATTGTAACTTCAGTGTTAGAGCTGTCTGCTATGGAAATGTAACCTGTAAAGCTTGGTTGACTTGCCATAGGTTGCTTCTTTTCTTGGTCCATGAGAAACTGATTGGAGATGGATCAAGCAGAGTGAGTAGTCTTCAAATAAAAGAATACGTTGCAACTATAACTGATTCTGCCTCAGTTGTTCTGCATCACCTCACATTGCTTTATACATGTCTCAGAACAGCACACGTGCATTTATCTAAGCGAGGATTACTTGGTTCTTTCCACACTTGGCATGAGTTTCTTTCCCAAAGTTCTGTTGTTCTTACACTGCTGGAAACAAGTGAACTTTGTAGATGAAATGTGCTCCCTTCAAATGGACGTTCTGCAAGTTTTCTTCCTCTAAAGTGTTCAGTGTAACCTTTAGTTTTAATTTAGGTGTTCTTGTTTGCCACCCTCAGGGCTGGGGTTTTATGAAGGTCTTTTAAGTATGTCAGGTATTCTGCAGAAATAAGCTTCAAGTGTTCATGCAGAGTAGGATGGAAGCATTTCAAAAAAACAGCTTTTTCTTTCCAGCATAGAGATGGGGTTCTGGTAAAGCGAAACTTCTGAACTCAGAGGTTGCTGCTGTTCTGAAAGTATGAACTAACCAAAAACTGATACGTGTGCAAAGCTCAGGGCTTGGAGAAGGAAGAGCAGGTGCTTAGGGTGAGGAAACAGGGCACGTAGCTCTTGAAACTCTCACTGTCTCGTTTTTGTCTCGCTGTATGGGAACAGAATCTGGGCAGCACTTGGTGCTGCAGGACTGTCACCGTGCTGCACCTGCTCTGTGCTTCAGTTGTCAGCAGCGTGTGGCTGTCAATGGACTGGTCTTGGCAAGGTCTGTCGCTGCAGAAATCTGGTAGGTCTGAGCTCTAGGCTACCCTGCGAGTGTAAATGGGCATACTTGCTTCTCTTCTCCTTCTTACTGTCAGGTCCAAGGCATATCAGCTGGAACAGAGATCAGATATCCAGAGCCTGTGAGAACACTAAGTATAGCAATCTAATGAAATAAGATTCCATACAAATAACTTCACTCCTGGGGTGAACATTAGCAGTGCTTGTGCTGGCTTAGAATTATAGTGAAGACTGATAGAAGTCTTGTAAAGGCTTTCATGTGCAGTCAGCCCATATATGATACCCTGTTAAAGGAAACCTTTCCCGTGCAGTCATCGCAGTGCCTGGTGTGCCAGACTGGTGCTGTAGTTACCTTGCACTTGGCACTGTCAGGTGTCACTTAAATATCCTAAAACAATTCTGAATAACAGTGTAGTTCAAATTATATATACAAAGGATATACAAAGCTGTTGTGTAAGTGAGAGAAAAAAGCAGGCTGGAAAAGGATCCTCGTATGCCAACTTACACATACAGCGAGGAAAGTTCCTGATGAACTCTTCAGATGTTACTATCTCCCTGTGGAGCAGCGCAGTGGAAGAGGCTTTCTGTTGGGCTTTATGGGGTTGCTCTGTTCCTGTATGTAAACTATACAGATCCCAGTGCTTTTCAGTCTGTTCAGCTGTGCTGTTTCACAACTGATGCATGCAGTGATTGTTCAGAGGTTACTTGGGTGGAGTTTTCTGTAACTTTAGGCTGTTGTTAATTTGCAATTTAAGTTTTCCTACCATCTGTGGCAAACTGAGTGATTCCTAGCACAACGCTTGTCTTGCAAAATTCTAGCAGGGCATGCAGTGGATGTCTGAGACTCTGGAGGCTTCTTTGCAGGTGAGAGATAAGCAATTGCGGAACGTGATTTGTCTGACCGTTTTTGACATGTGCTTTGGGAAGAGATAATCGTGGAGTCCAGGGAAGTGCTTACCCTGATAAGATCTCTATTGAATGTTGCTGAGGGAGCATCTCAAATGCAGACAGATGCATGTACCTGCCTGAAACTTGTCTGACTCTGAGGAGTGAAAATTGCAGATAAAATGGAGATGGCACTTCTCTCTCACTGAGTGTGATGGCTGTATGTGGCCCCATGCTGCAGCTGACTCCAGGTACACTTGTCAAATGCTCTCTGGTGAGATGCTCACTTCCTCTCAAGCTTGGACTTTAGAATCAAGCTTCTCCTGATCCTCCTGGTTCTGTTCTTCTTTCCTCTTGCATCTCCTCCCTGTCCCAAATTCAACTCTTGCTGTGACTTTTTCTTATTTATGGAGGTTTGTTCAGCCTCCATATTAACCTGAGAAGTGTGTTTCAAAACCTTAAGCAGTACTATGAGAGTTAGAGGTTTTGGCCCTGATTGGAAAATTTACTGGGGCTAAAAACAGAAATCAAATGAGAACCTGTCAGCTTTGTCCTCTGTCCTTCTCAACCCTGCCTTGCTGTGCACATCACTGGGAGGCTGTGCAGTGGTAGCTGAGAAGCACAGTGATGCAGCAGAGTATGCAGCTGCCCATGACTGCACTGAGCAGCTTGCATATTAATGCTTCCAATGCAACCCTCCACCAGTTCCCTGAACTGAGAGGAGAGTCAGGTTTGTTTGCCTGTAATGGTGCCATCCTCAACAGGGGTTGTGTGCTGGAAGTTGATTAGCTGCCATGCTGAAGGTAAGAGCCGAAGCTGAGAACTGCTGGTTGAGAGATCTATCCTTAAGGCAGGTTTATCTCTTCTGCTTTGGTCTTGCTGCAAAATAATTTAAAATGTTCTTCGGAGACTGAAAACGTTCTATGTCTTAATTGCTATCTAATTTGTCATTGCTGAAGTGGCAGCCAGGAATGTGTGTATCACGTGCTGTGTTTTGACTGAACTCTTTGGATGAGCTCATGGAGCAAGACAGAACATGATGAAAGCAGGTAATATGGGGTGCTCTTAATGAGGAGATGATGTTACTTGACGGTAGCCCAGCCCTAAACTTTCAGATTGAAAGTCTTACAGCTGGCTGTGTAGGCAGGAAGAGAGGTAGTGGAAATCATAGCTGACCTCAGTTAATATAACTGTGCAAGCTTCAATTTGGAGTGTGGACAGAGGAGCCTAGAAGAGGGATTTTCAGTCTGAACAGAAGCTCCTGGGTTGGTGCTGAGACTCATAGAAGGCAACTGGGGGGGGGATGGGGGTGGGAACAAAGAAAACAAGTGCAGTATATAGCAAGATAAAGCCTCTGATCTGACAGCGAGTCAGTGGGGTGACTTCTGCAGATGCCTTAGCTTGGGCATTGGGGCTTGGGCTGTCCCAAGTATGTTTTTGTTCTGGGCTCAGTCCCCTGGCAGCACAGAACTCATCCACTGTGTAACTTAGTGGAGAAGCTCTATTAAAAGTCCTGCAGAAGCTTGTATTTTTGAAAGCTTTGTTCTGGAGTGTAACTCAAACTCCAGAGTGTTTGCATGCAGCATTTGGCTGGCTGGAACCAAGCTGAGAAGTTTAGATGCCATACATAGTTGCCACATGTGGCCATGAGGCTCTTTCTGCTTAGTCATTTTTGTTGATACTGTTTTGCTTTTGCGTTTCTAAAAGTCTCTTGGCCTATATAAACACAGTTTTAGTGAGAGTGGGAATGTCAGTAGCTTGGTGTAAACTAAACACAAATTGGATTGTACAGTTCTGGCTCAAGTTTAAGGCGGTGGTAACTTGGTTCTGCTTTAGGAAGAGCTGAGCCACCAGAGGAGCACTGCTTTGTGCTGGCAGATTGTGGGAAGCCAGGCATGGAACATTAGAGTGTACTCTGGACTTAAACAACTTTGTTGAATCATTGGTCTGTTGTCCTGATTCAGAACTGAGATGAGAGGAGCCCAGTGCCTGGCTTCTTTATCTGGTTTCTATTATATTAAGCCAATATTTTTCTGCATTTCAGGTAGCTTAAATACTAAGTAACAATGTACAATATGTAGTAGCAACTAGATTGCACTGAAACTTGAGTATGGACATGATGGAGATGTGTTAATGTACTCAGATTTACACTTAAAAAGTACAGGATGTCTCTAGTTAAGTGGAGAAATCCCAAAGATAAATTGTGTTGACAATAACCTGGGGGGATGCAGTTCTTTACAGGTGTCTGACTTCTCTCCCTGAATCCACAAGCTTTTGGTGAGCAGTGCTTTGCAGCCCAGGCTGGAGCGGAGAACCAGATCCTTCATTCATGCAGTGTGCTGGTCCATGAGTTTGTTCAGGAAATGTCCTGTTCAGTCCACAAGTGGTTAAGGGCTGTGGGCGATGGGATGTGATAGACAGAACAGGTGTCTCCTTTCCCCAGAGCAGCTCATGTCAGTGGGCTGTGGCTGCTTGGCAGCACGCTGAGAGCTGTGCTCCTTCCTTGCCATCTCTGCGTCGCTCTGGGGTGAGCTTGTGTGAGGCTGGGTTAAGGGTTCACTGCTTTTTGGGTCCTGACTCCTGAGCAGTGGGTACTCCTGCTGCTTAGCTCTTGGATAAGCGTGCTGCTATATCCAGGGAAAATAATTAAACAAGGCTTCAGTGTTTGCAAGTTTTAACGAGTTGCAGCTCATAACTGTCCATGGTAAAGCAGCCAAGGATGATGTTTTTCACATCCCAGTGCAGAACTTCCCTGAGCTTTCCTTTTCTGTCTGCCAACTCTCTGTTAGTTGGGTGTTCAGTTCAGCGTAAAACGAGCTCTTCCATCCAGATTATCTGTGGCA
Source organism: Meleagris gallopavo (assembly GCF_905368555.1). Taxonomy (NCBI): domain Eukaryota; kingdom Metazoa; phylum Chordata; class Aves; order Galliformes; family Phasianidae; genus Meleagris; species Meleagris gallopavo. Next base: position 3,116,424 of record NC_139424.1, read on the forward strand.
TTGTGATAATTCAATACATATCTTGCAAAGAAGATGCTGGAGCTCATATCCACTGTTGTATCTCAAGTGTAAGTATATGTGCAAGCAGTAACCACCTAAACTGCTTCAGTATTGCTCCAGTAGAAAGAAAACAGGACTTCTTACAAGCAGAGACTGATGCCACATCAACAAAAGAATCAAAATGTGCTTTGTAGGTGACATCCACTGAGCAGAGTTTACTTACTGCACCCTTATTGCAGCAGCTAAAGGTGACTGCAATGCCTGTCCCTTCTGCACTGCTCACAGGCTCTGGGTGTAGTGAGAAGGAAGATTGGATGCCAAGATCTCTTGCAATAATAGTGCTGCAAAATCTTAGGTATAGATGTGAGTCAGTGCAAGAGCTGGCTTTTATTGGGATCAGGTATGTGGAAAAAATGCTTTAAAGGACATGAGAGCTTTTTTTAAAGCTGTCATCTGAAGGCAGAGACAGATGTAAAAAGAAATGGAAGGAGCACAGATCTAGAAATAGAAGGAAAGATGTGGCTGCTGGGCTGCAGAACGGTGTGGTGTTCTGAATGCTTTGGGGCTTTGCAGAGGACCTGCAACAAGGGCAGTCAGAGGTAGGCAGCATTTTCCAGTGTTAATTTCTGATAGGTTTGTTTTGTCTTATCGCAGAGATGAGATAACTAACAGCTAATAAGGAAGCTAAGTGTCAGCAGCTCGAGTTTGAGCAGTTTACACTGAGCTTGAACAAACTGATTTTTTTGTTCCCCTAAGGAAATGCAGGAATGAGGGAACTTGTTTGAAAGTAAACCTCCAAAACTTGAGAGTTTTAGGATGCAGCGCTCAAAAATATTTGCTCTCTCCTTACTGAATTCTGTAGTCATGCTGAATGCTTCTCTGTATTAAGTACTAGTCACAGTGAATGACTTGAATGTCCTGAACAGAAGCATTCAGATTTAAAAAAAAAAAAAAGTAGAATTTTACATGAGCAGTTGAAAATTTTTAATGAAATCCAGTGTGGAAAAAGCAGATTATATTCATATACTAATGCCAAGGAACTTGAACATGTGAGGCTGAAGGGATGGCTGTGGTAGGGAGGCAGTGAGGGACCAGCAAAGCGCAGTGTTAGCAGAGGAGGGATGGGACCAGCTCAGTAGCTCTTCCTGCAGCAGCTGCTGTCACTTGATGCGGTATGTGTATTCTCTTGTCCCTCTTACCTCAGTTTGACTTAAATTGTTACTCAGGCTCATGCAGTTGTCTCCACAAACCCTCTTGGATATCAGAGTGAGGACTGGCCTGCTTAGCAGAGGTGTGGATGTGCTGTAGGTTTTGGCTTTGAAAGGTGCATCTTTGTTAGATAGCTGTGATATTACCTTTTTGCTTTAGGTACTGTCTTATGTAGATACAGTTTAGTTCAACACCTACATCTGTTCTCTCTGTTCTGCCACTCACAGTGAGTGTTTGACTTCATCTGTTGACTGAACCACGCTGGGTAGCTTCTAAGAAAAGCCCTTCCAACTTGCTGCCAAGAAGTGAAACGTTTCTTGGGATTTCAGCATTGAATCATCTCCATGGATAAATTTGACTCTGAATTAGCAATGGCTGAATGAAGTCATTCTATCTACCTCTTTGGGATTGTGATTCTTTGTGTGAGCTGAGCACTCTTAATATTTGGACTTAAACTCACCTGCATAAGGCTTGATTTCTTTGCTTTAGTTTATTTTTAACTATGCTTCCAGTAGTTTAATTGGCAGACACTGAATGAAGCATTGCAGGCAGATTGGTTTGGACTTAATGGTAGCCTTCCTTCCATAGTGGTATTAAGTTCTTACTTCAGGTTCTTCTGCAAGTGTGTGAGGACATTATAACTGCATAAACTCAAGTTTGTGATGACAAGGAATTGGCACAAAACAGAGCTGTTGTTGTTGGACCTCCACAAAAGGAATACATAGACTGACTGTGGAAGGGTACAGTGACATCTTTAAATAACAAGGGCTGTATGATGGCTGGCAGGATTTAAAATGAATGCAATAGCTCCTGTGAAACAAAACAAATCCTGATCTTCTCCTCTCCCCTTCTCCAAAGTACCGAAGATTGATCACAAATTTGTGCTGTCTGGAGGACTGGATCAAGAATTGCTATTCATATAATATGACATTTAAAATTGGTCTTTAACTTGAAGTAATCAGTTAAGAGAGATTCTTTTTCTCCACCCCAGCTTCACTTTCAGGGAGAACTTCTTTGAGAGATTCATTCCCAGATACTGTACTTCTTTTTTTTCTGAAGCAAACAGAGAGCAGTTATTGTGGTCTGTATCCAGGCTCAATTTCTGCATAGCTATTTCCAGATAAACTTCCTATCTGGCAGTGGCTATATGGGGTCGCCTATAAACCTTAAAACCTGTTTTGCTTATCATTATTGGATGAAAATGTAGAACAAACAAATGAAAAATGAAACAGCCCATCTAGGCTCCCTTCATGTGACTTTACATGTTTTAGAATTTAGTAAACCATTATCTCCAAAATGCCCTGGGCATGTCTATGTTCTGTTAAAGAGCCTGAAAAGGATCATTTAAGGGAAGTAGGATGTTAGTTTTAAATAAAAAAGATGGTGTGACTTTTTTCTCATGCTAACACTTTCCTAGAGCTAAAAATACACTTGAGTTTAATCCAGCTCCTCAGGGTTCTTGCGAAGCAATGTGATTCTTTCACTAGTAGGAAACGTGTGGAATCCTTGATTTGCATGTGTACCTGTTGCTGGATGCATAGGAGAGCATGTCAAAAGATTCTGAGTTTTATTCTGACCCTTCTGCTCAGAATGTGCTCAGCAGACAGTCAGACTGTGGGTCTCCACTCAGACAGTGTGCAGCTGTGTGCGGTAGGAAGCTGATGATGCTCATCCAGAGCTGAAGTCCATCAGCAGACACCAAACCACTGTGTTTGGTCAGCTTTTGGGTTTTGGTCACCTACAGATACGTGAATAAAACCAGCGAACAAATGCTAAAGACATCTGAAGTTACCCTTAAATTCTTTTTTCTACACAGAGCTCAACAAAAATCCAGTGGAAGGCTTTTCAGCGGGCTTAATAGATGACAATGATCTTTATCGATGGGAAGTCCTTATTATTGGTCCTCCAGATACACTATAGTAAGTACTGCTACTTGTTTAGAAACTTAAGTATAACTCATTTACTGGTTCCAACTTAGTCTAAGTGAGTAGAGAACCTAGGTCTTTAAGTTAGGTAATGCTGTTCTGTTGCTAGTAAAGTATTTGTAAATTGAGTTTGCTGTGAAGTTGTCAACTGCTTTGATCCCTTGGGAAGTTACAGTACTGATCCCTTTGTGCACTAGTATGGAAAGGAAAAGAGTAGACTATACCTAGAGGCAGCTTGTTTTCTGTACATTGAAGTAAGTCAGGTGTAATCTACTATTACTCTAGCTTAGCTGATAGTACTACTTTAAACCATTCCAACTTCATGCTGGCCATTGCATGAAAATAATTACAGAGATGTAGCTGAGGCTAATTCCATGATCTGCTCAGTTTCTCCCAATTATCTCAATTTGAAATAGATCAGCCCTCATATTGCTTGCTGCTGAAGAACTTCCCAGTGTGACCTGGGGTACTTTAATGTTGATCAAACTTGCATTGTAGGTCAGCCTTATACAGTAGGATTAAAAAAACATTGAATCTTTACTCTTGTTCCTAAGGACTGGATTCTTTAATTGGCATTTGCACATAGAACTGTGTAGTTCACACAGTAACTTCTTTTCCTGGACTTTGAAGTTTGCTGTGTTTGTGCAGCTATATATGTATATATATATATCTGAAGCAGTCTCCCACGTGTAATGTGGGAGCTTCTTAAATAAAATAAAAAAACAAATCTAGAACTCTGGCTAATTGAGAGAATAACTTCTACAGGGATTCTATATGATCTTTTCCTCTAGCTCCCAGGAGAAAGTGCTGTGCTCAGAAGAGGTCAGCTTAAAGTGTAGCTGTTAAGGATGAACTCTGTTCTTTATTAAGCTGTTCCAGTGGTAAATTACTGGTACAGAAAGCCTTCTAGTAGCATTAATTTGAGGTCAGTTTTAGTTCCAGCATCAAATTGTCGTATACCTTTGTCTGAAGGCGTCTGAGTAAGTAGTTGAGTGCAATGATCAAACTGATTTGGCTTCTCAAGCTCACTACGTGGTGACTCTCAAGCCTTGCACTACACTAATTTTCCAACTTCTGCTGACCTCTTTTGAACAGCCTTGTAGTGTCTGTTGTATTCTCGTGGCTTTATGAATGCTCGCAAAGGCAGTGTTTTCAATTGACCATTTCCTTATGCTAAACATTGCAGTAGCATCTTTCCCACTTCATTAAGGTGCTGAGCTTGTTTTGAGGCTTGTTAGATAGCAATCTCTTCTGCTTATGTCCTTAGTCTCTTTTTTTAAATGTAAAATCAGGCAAATTAGACTTTGGACTCAGTGCATGATGCTGTTGATAGACACCCCTTTATCAGGAGTATTGCTAAAAATGATACTGATTTCCCTTTGACACTTGTCTTTATTAACTGATACACTGCAAAACAGTTAAAGAGCTTTATTTAAATACCATTGATGAAGGGCAGTTTGGTATAATGTACAATCTAGTAAATCTATTATTTGCTTTCCTAAAAAAGGAAAGAAGAACTTTTCTGCTATGGAAAAAACAACTTAGTTTGGGGCACAAATAGCTGATGGTGTTTCTGAAATCCTTACTCTTAATAGGTAGAAGAGTTCTTTAGAATTTGCTGGGATTTCTGAAGGTTTCTGAAAACAAATGCTGTGGTTTCTCCCCCTTCCCCCCAGCTCTCTTCTAAGAGTCAAGTCACTTAGATGTAGTAGTTTTCTGATTTTTGCTTTTTTTTATTTTTCTCAGTAGCCTATGGGCTCTGTGTACTGACTGCTCCACTACAGATGTCGGAAAAAATTAATGTGCAGAACAGCTTTGTCCTTACTACACCCATTCTCATCTGAGTGTTACTGAGGAGCAGCTTTATACCAAATGTCTCATGCCATCTCCTTTGGAGGTTATGTTCCAGTTTTTGTAACCTCTGCCTTTACAACTTCAACAAACTTCAGTTACAAGAGTTAACTGGGCAAATGTGATGGAACTTACATTAGCTAAGTATTCCATCTGTAAGGCTTTCCTACAAGCCTTCACATTTCTTAGAAGGAAGTGTTTGAATATTGAAACCTAGTTATCTAAATAACTTCAGTTAAATGTGGACCTGACTGTATGCAGCTTCACATAAAAACTGGATGTCTCTTGCTTGTTCTCCAGTTTAGTGTGCAACTGTAATGCAGAGCACTTTGAGTCCATCAAGCTGAGAGTTGTAGAGACCTTACTAGGGGTCTCCTCCAAAAGTAATGCTGTAACCATGAAGTTTACTGTAACTTCTCACTGGGATTCACTATGACAGCTGACACTGTGAGATTAGGACAGGGGTGTCTAAAGGAGGAATATAAACAGGTATCTGTGGGCAGTATTTGAGACGGAGATGCTGGCAATATTTCTGTTAACAAATGTACTGGGAAGAAAAATAAGCTTGTGAATTCCTTGTCACTTATTTTCTTGCTCTGAGATGTAGTGTTGGGGTCCTGGCAATATTTTGTGGTGGGATTGTAGTCTAGGATCTCCTTGCATTGCATGTGGAAGTGTTGGTACTGTTAGTTAGCAACACATTAAGCTGCATGAGGGGTAAGCTAAGACCTTTTGGTGCATCAATAAGTTCTGACTTTAGCTAAAATTTACAAGGAAATCTACTAAGATATTTTTGATTCCCCAGTGAAGGTGGTGTTTTCAAGGCTCATCTGACTTTTCCAAAAGACTACCCACTGAGGCCACCAAAAATGAAGTTCATCACAGAGATCTGGCATCCAAATGGTAAGAGATCAGAGTTGTAACTTTTTGTAATTAAGAACTAAAATGTGAGGGAGATGAGTAAATGCTGCTCATGCTAGAAGTACAAAAACATGCATTTACTTTGCTATCTTCCCCTCAGAAAGAAATAGTAATTAACCATGGCAGAGTTTCTATTAATGCTGCTTTGAGAGAATGCTCCTAGAGTATATTTCACTAGTTTTGGTAACTTGGTCAGGGACTTTCTTATTTTTAAATGTGAAGTTCTGGTCTGAGGATGAACTTCTAGGTTGTTCAACACAGAAGACCCGTGGTTGTTCTCTTCCAGTGATGCGTGAAAGGAAGTCACAGCATCTTTTAGTCATAGTCATGGAATCATAGAATTGTTTGGGTTGAGAGGGACCTCAAGGATCATCAAATGCCAACCCCCCTGCTAAAGATGGCAACTCCTAAGGTTTCAGTTTTCCTAGTCTACTGGACATAGAGGGGAAGGTGGAGTAAACTGGAGGAGGGTTTTCACTGGAGTGTTCTTTAGGTTCTCAAATCATTAATGAAGCTGTAGATACTGAAATTGGGAAGAGCCCTGTACAGTGCCATCTCATAAGGGAGTGAGAATGTTTTGGTGCTGTATCTGTTTCAGCTCTGGACATAACAGTACTTGCCAGATAGTTTCTGACTCCAGAAACTGAAGTAACATGGCAATATACTGCAATAGTATCCAACTGATGCTTTTGATTTGGAAGAAGTCTCCCTCTGATGCATTAAACTGGACAGAAATAAACTTCAATGGAAGCCTGGTTAAGTACTTCTTAAAGTTGCAGCCTGGTGTTAAAATTAAGCTCTTCTGACCTATGTACTGCCCCCTCCATCAGGTGTTTAGGAATAATAAGACTTCACCAAGCATTATTTCTTACAGATCAAGTTCTGTGACACTTAATTACTGTCTTTAATGAAGTTTTCACCAACGTGTTTTCAGACTAGCTGCAATGAAGGTTAACAATACCATCAGTATCCTGAAGAAATGCCAGCATGCTCATTACTGAAACATGCCTTGTTCTATTTTGTAGTTGACAAGAATGGTGATGTCTGCATTTCCATTCTTCACGAGCCTGGAGAAGACAAATATGGCTATGAAAAGCCTGAGGAACGCTGGCTTCCCATTCACACAGTGGAAACTATTATGATTAGTGTAATTTCTATGCTGGCAGATCCCAATGGTGATTCTCCTGCTAATGTTGATGCAGCGGTAAGACTTTAATCTTTTTTTTTGTCTGCAAATTGTCTATAGTTTAGAAACCTAAACTTTACAGAACTTTCCAGTTTGACAAACAGTGCAATAATTTTTTTGAACTAACTTTGTGTAACATGAGCTGAGGCTAACTTCTCCCTGGGAATAACAGTTGTTATAAAAATGATTTCTAGTTAGCTCTGGAAAATCTCTTGCAGCATGCAAAGGAGAGATGCTGTCAAGCTTCATAGGCAGTATTTTTTCTTTTTCCTATTCAATTGTGCAGTTATTTGTAGCAAATAAACCAATGTACTGAAGTAGGAAGATAGTAGTAAGATAAACCCTAGTATTTGTCTCAGAAGCTGGCTGTGTAACACCATGTGGATATATATGTGTAACAGTTGGAACCATTGTGAAGTTTAGCTGCAGAAATTGATGTATTCCAGAAGCTCTTTTCATGTTATTTATATAAATTAGCAAAATTTGTTTTAAACCTGCTAGCAGTATACGTAACTTCCTTTGAATGGAAAGAGAAAACTTAATGGAGTACTTCATCATAACTATGTTGTGACCTTTTGCATTCACTTCTTTAAAACTGTCTTACTTGAACACAGATTAAAGCAGTTGAGTAGATTGGTCTGTGCAGTTCTGCCTAGAGAACGTACCTGAAAGCTTCACTGAGTGTCTGGCCTTTAAGTTGGTGAAAGTATTGTCCTAGGCTTGAATACCTGGCTAAGGAGTGAGGGAGAATAGTGTGTAGTCAAAGACTCTGAATCTGTAGTGAGGCTTCTTTTGTGTTTGGATGTGTTTTATGCAGCAAACATAGTGTTTCTGGAGCATGGCCTATGCTACATGGGTGTGTAAACACAGCTATCAGTTCTTTAGAAGAGCTGCTTTTCTAGCAGAACAGCAATTAGTCTAATAACTATTTGTGGTGGGGAGGGAAGAGTCCTCAGCTCTGGTGGGGAGTGGGAGAGAACAGACTTGAGGCCCCATTCATCTGAGATATTCAAAGCAAAGTACGTTAGCATTATTCTTGCATTGCAATTCAGCAATGACTGATACATGTGATACATGTGAGTGTGGTTACAAAAGAGAAGTTCCAAGTATAACTGGGAGAGTAAGGAAAAGGGGGGATGGCAATTGGAAGAGGCAAGTGTCTGTATTTTAGAGGTATGTTAACCTCTGTCAAGTTAGCTGTGTCTTCCTCAAGTGGGAGGAGTTTAGCTTCCAGAAGTCTTTGATCTGCTCTGCTGCATTTCCATGAGTGGTTGAGCTGTGCTGAAAAATCCATATGGGGAAGAGTCTTGTGAATCAAACTTAACGGGGTAAGAAAAACAAATGCAGTTGTAGCACGGAATTTACTCACGTAAAATTGTTTTAAATGTTGGTGCTCTCCTTCTTGTGTCACATTACTGGTAGAAACAAGTACCCAGGACAAGTGGATGTTTTCTGCTGGCAAACTTGAGAGCACTGGCAGGAGCAAGTTATTAATGAAATGCTGAAAGTACAATGGGAATTCCTCAGTTAAACTCGTATGCTTGAATGTAGCTGACCTAACACAGGAGAAAGCTTCTACTTCTAACTATGCTTATCATTCCTTAGAATTGTTTTGTGGGGGTTTTTTCCAATATTTTGGTGTTCTACCCTAACGTCTACCAACTGCTTTTGGAGCAACTTTGCTTCTTTCCTGCAACTGTTAAATACAAAACTGCATTTGTTTACCTACTGGTAAGTCAATCCCTGAACTGTAGGGTAAGGGATGGAAATGTCTTTAAAGGAATGCAGCTTTCTCTATCCCAGCCTGAAAGTGCAAAAACTTAAAATCCATCTCAGACTGTGGAGACAGCACTGAGTGTAACTGATGTAGCCTTTGGATGCTATCAACTGTTTTTCTGACTGCAGTACCAGATATTGCCAAGTAACTTTCTACCTTAATGTGTGTTACTTGAGCATCTTAACATCTCCTGGTCTGTAGAGTGCATCCTCTTCATGGCAACCAGAGCATCCTCATCACAGTAAGAAGGAATCAGCAGCCCATGCTCTGTTCTGAGCTACTCATCAAGGAGTCTTCTATTTAAGTTACGTTCCTACTTAGTTTACTGCAGCAGAAGCATTTGGCAGTTAGTGAAAGATACTTTGTTCTCATTAATTGGGTTTTCATTTCCTAGATGCACTTAATCTTAAGTGTTCACAGGCAGATCATAGCTGTACAGGAGCAGGGGAAGTAGCTGCTTCCTGGAAAACTGAAGAACGTGTGCTGGAGTGCTGTTTCTTTCAGTGGGGACAAGTGAGGGACAGTAGCCTGGGTAGGTGCTGCGAGAAGCAAATGGAACTACTTTGTAAACTAAAATAAGAGTTTTGGAGAGATTGCTGTGAAATTGGGAATGTCACTTACTGTTCAGTTCTGAACACTTGCTTCATAGCACTACAAATATAATAAGGAGGAAGAAACCAAAATGCTAAGAGTCTGAAGCTAGGAGGGCACACTAATTCAAAGCTTTTTGCCTTAGTCCCTTCCTCCCCTCAGCTTGTGTAAGTTGTCTTTCCTCCACTGTAGGAACCAAATGCTTCAATATTAATTTCTGAAAAAGGAGAACAAACAAATTAGTAACCTTGTTTGTGCTTCCATTAGAAAGATCAGACATGCTGCTCCTTCCTAGATGCTGACAGGTTCAGTGAGCTGGGAGGTGGTGGTGGATGTTGGGATGTGTATCAATTATCCCAATTCTCTCACTCGTGCTATGATCTGTGCAGGAGGTGGAGAGGTGTTGCCTGATAGAGTGGCTACCTCAAAAGACAGCGTGACTCTTTTTCATATTTTCTAATTCCCTTCATCCCCTTAAGAATGCTGCTTATATCAAAAGCTAAGACAGAAGGAACCCTCTATTTCATTAAATATTTTACTGCTACTTCCTTGCTGAATCATAAGGCAGTGTCAGCCTTAGACCTGCTGTGTGCTGCTCCTATGCCATCCTCTGTTTCACAAAGCTGGCATGAAAGTTTTAAGTGACGTTACTCTTTCCTGTGTGTTTTAGTGGTACTGTGGTCATGTATATACCTGGGTTCAGACTTCCCCTTTGCTTACCTTCGTGTCCATCTTTATCTTTGTTCTTCATCTGAAACCAATATGTGTCAAGAGACCTTCCCTGTAGATCTGCTGAGTGTTCTGTTATGGTCTTCCTCATGGAGATGATGGCATGCAGCCATATCTAACTAGGATGTTTTTCTTTCTGAACACACTGCTGTGCCTCTTCTGAAGACTGTATTTCTGTCCTTGAGAGAGTTGATACTGTCCTTTAAAAATGTTAGAATAACTACTGGCTCTACAGTAGCTGTGTGCCTTTGTTCATCGCTGCAGTTCAAGCCAGTTTCTGTAACGACTAACAATAGCTTGTGGTCTGCAGTTTGCTTCTGCTTGTCAGGCTGGTGTAAATGGATTTCAGCCCAGGCACTGTAAAACCTAGTAGCTACCAGGTTAGTCTTGGAGAATGCTAAAAAGCCAAGAAGAGAAGGCGAAGTCTTGCAAGCAGTTTGTATTAGAAACAAAGGGTGAGCTTCCAAACTCTGTTTAACCAGTCACTGGTATTTAGTGAGTAACTCAATGAGCCTAAACAAATGTAGGTGTTGACTAGATGGCAAACGTCTGAAAATGTAAAACACCAAGATTCTTCCTAGAACTTGTACATTGCTGTAGCATTGACATCTGAAAGCTGTCTATTCAATTACAGAAAGAATGGAGAGAAGACAGAAATGGAGAATTTAAAAGAAAAGTTGCCCGCTGTGTAAGAAAAAGCCAAGAAACTGCTTTTGAGTGACACTTATTCAGCAGCTAGTAGCTTCACTTTTTTCAGGGTAAGTATCCTAAAGAAAAGTTAGTTGCCTGAGCTGAGGGTTTTCTGCCTACGTGTTGCTGAGCTCGCTTTTCCTCAGAAAGCAAAATACTTTTTTCAGCTGCTTGATCTTACAGGAGTTCTTTGGCTGCATGCAATACCAAAGCCTGCGTGGTTAAAGGAATGCTTAAAAAACTTTCTCATGCAGTAACAGCTGCTTCTACCAGGATTGGGGACCTTCTTATTTCTCTTCTATTTATACCATTCAGAAGTTGAAATTCTCTTTTGGCAGTATTCATCCTGCTTCACCAACAAAGCTTAGGAATTACTGGAGTTGTAATTGAAAGGAATACTCCTTTCTTCACATTCATTATTGCAAAGAGCAGTTTTTTGACTCTTAAAAGCATCCTGTCTTGCTGTCTTGAGTTCATACACATACAGCATTTCTCTTGCAAGTATTGGTGGCATGTTGCTTGTAGATCTTAACTAAGTTTTCACTGCAATCAACAACCATTCAGATAAGATTGCTTCTGGTATGATGGGAGTTCTTGTAATAGAAAGTACACTAGTAGTGTATCAGGATGAAGTTGAGATATTACTTGTAGATTTTATCAAGAAAAGTGATATTTTCTTTGTCAGCCCCAAAACAGCTTTTTCACTGAGGGTGGTTTAGAAATAGCATCAGAAGGACAGCTAGATTGTTTGAAAATTGAACTGTAGCACAGCTTTGGTAAGTTTTGACCTCAGAGTAGATGATGTGATATATTTACACTTTGTCACCCTGATGATACGAATTTCATTTCAGATGCATACTCTAATTTGAGCTACCTGCTCTTCAGTGGATTTCAACAATAAGGTCTTGTAGGAAGCTCAGAATTAAAATATGGCTTTTAAGTACACAGCCTTTGGTTACTTTAATCTTTAGGTGCCAAGAAAAAAGCTTCAGGCTAATAATCTCTCTTGATTTTCTGAAGCAAAATTGAAATTTATGTTGACGCTCCCATTTCTTAATGCTTGGTTTGGCAAATAAACTTAACCTGTTTTGCTAGAGAAGCTCAAAGCATACATATTGTTGGCTTCAGCACACAAAGCTTACGGAGGAAAAATATGGTGCTAAATGTTGTTCAAAAGAGTTGTACTGTCTGAATGACTAGAACAGCTTAACAAACTCTAGTTATGGTTTTTCTTCACTAAGGTTGCATGGGAGATGCTTGCTTTCTTACATCCTTGGCGGAGTTCCTTTTGAGGGGCTGAGGCTCTGTGACAAACTAGGACTGCAGTGTCTCTAATCTGAATAAATGCTTTGATTGAGCTGAACTTTCCTAGAAAGGGCAAGTGTGAGAAGTGCTAATACTTGGAAAAGACTAGGTGAGGGAACCAGATGGCTTCTGCAATTGTCCTATAGCTTTATGGTGTAATAGTTTTTAATGTAACTGACAGTACTTCATCCTTAGAGAAAAGGCATAACTAAATGTCCTTAGTTAACCTTTGCTGCTGCCATATTAAACTTGGCCATAGTGCAACAGTGACAAATGTTAAGTAATTGATTGTATTGCTTTTCTGGAAGGCAGGAGTTGTGTTTTTTTTTTTTTTTTTTTTCTTCTAAATTCTGGTGACTTCACCACTCATTGCTTGGGAATTGGTTAAGAAGTGGCCATGTGGCTGCTTTCAAACAAGCACAATCTGGCTTGGTAGCTGTGGTGTTACTGCTTAATGAAGCATTGCTGTGCCATGTTGTACTGCAATTTTCTGTTGAAGCAGCATCCATCATTCATAAGAAGTGGTATAGAAAGTTTCAGTGATAAATCTATCAATATTTAAATATGTGAAAAATCAAACCTTTACACTGCACACTTGACAAGCAACACAAGTAACAGGAGCCTGAAAGTCTGATAGTTGGACTGAGATGCACCTTATGCTGAACGTAACTCAAGTCTTTCTCAGGTGATGACTTTGGATTTATGCATCTTCTCTATAGAGGTATGTAAAATTCTTGAACAAATAAGTATTTTCTGAGTTTTAAACACTACTTAATGCTTTTTTAAAATATTAAGGATCATGAGGGGTTTTGTTTTAATAATTGTGATTTCTTTATAGGTCTCCAATTGAGAAACATGGCACTGTTTTTTTTCCTGCACTCTACCCACCTATTGCTGGACTTCTGTTGTTACAAGTTGGCAAATACTGGCTGGAACTGGGCTGCAATAAAACATGCCAGTTATCAATGCTGACAAGAGCCTAACAAGTGCCAACACAAGATGATTACGCATTTTGAAATCTAATGAACTGCTTTAACCTTCAGGAAGAATTGTAAAGATGTGTACATAGCACAACATGATCCGGATAATATATATACTGTTCATGTACATCCACAAATACACATTGTACCAAATAATGCTGTCTGTAGGTAGGAATAGAATCGTGTAAATTCTAAAGATTTTAGCAGGTTTTTTCCCTATTCATTGTTTCCTATCAGTTTGGAAAAAAAAACAAACAACAAAACAACAAAAACAACCAACAACTTGTGAAGCATGTCAAACTAAAACCAATTAGGATTAAAGTCCTTTTTTTCCCCCACTTTAATTTTCCTTTGACCCACTGAGGCTTAATTAAAATTTCTTGTTATTGAAGTTTAGTATCTTTTGTTTTGTGTTTTTTTTTTGTTTTTTTTTTGTTTTTTTTGGAAATGTGCTCCCTTTTATTCCCTCATCAGAATTTAAAGTTTTCCTAATTAAACCCTGAAGGGATTTGCTATCTATTACTTGTGTCTTCTTTTATGATGACCTTTGTAGTCCCTAAGGTGCTTTTTTTTTTTTTTTTTTCCTTCTTACCACCCCCCCCTTTTTTTTTTTTTAATAAAATAACCAATTGCACATGCTTCTTGAATTGGGTATAGCAATAAAACTGGCCATGGAGCACCCTTGAGCAGCCTGGGTTTTACCTTCCAAGGGACTTGAGCGCTTTTGTTCAGAAGTTGAGTTGACTAAGTTAGTCTAGTCCAAGATGGGGATAAGCTGCTTTCTATGGGTGACTTTTTTTTTTTTCTGCCTTTTCCATTGCCTGTTTGTGGGGTGGGGTGTGTGAGGGAGATGTTTTTTCTCAAGGTTGAATTCAAGCATGCGCATCTGTAGGCTTTCAAATGACTAACTTCTGGGTTTGGTATCAGAACTAGTTTTTTCTTCTTATCCCTTTTCTCTCTTCTGTGGCCCTTCATATTCTTTGCCTTCTACTTCAGAGTTTTCCTCACCCAATGTACAAAGAAAATTGCGATGTATATTTTCATGTAATTTGATTTTTTGGAATTCTGTCACCTTCTGTAGTGAGTTCTTCCAAAATATAATTTTTTCCAATACTACCGTGTCAAACTTGCTGTTTTCAGTATCAAAACAGGAAGGGGAGCTGTAGTTGGATTGCAGCTTACCCTAGCATTTTCAGCAGATTTCTGATCGATTTGACATACTGTATTTATTCTTGAAATTAAAAAAAAAAAAAAGCACACCTCTCTTCTGATTGGAACCATCTTTGGCTCCAGCTGGCCACCAGCAGAGCTGCCTCCTCTAGTTCAGCTGCAGGTGGAAGCTTTTAACAGCAGAGTAACCCACAAAAAGACAATTTTCTGGTGTTAAGAGTCATGTGAGTAAGCCTTCAATAGTAATCAGCTCGCTGGCTGGACTTCATTTCAGAATACTGTGCAACGAGTATACAGAAAGGTGTAATTGCAAGTTTCTTGAGGGGTGAGCTGGGGATGGGAGACGAAGGTGATTACTAGTTGCAAGCCCTTGAAATATAATAATACAAGTGAAGGTGCTACTTATTCCTACAGGTGTCCTAGGTGAACAAGATTTTTAATGTCCACATTGATATACTTGGTAACTCAGAAACCTTTAGTTATATTTGGTGTAACTGGATAGCCTCCTCATGGGAACAGACTTGTGCACTGTTTCAGTGCCTTTGGGATCCAGACAATAGCTGATATTGATTTCCTCTTGAAAGCTTGTCTGAAGTTGTTAGATGGGAAATCACTTGCCTGCTCTCTGGCTACCCTTTCTCATTTATCAAATAGTTGGGACTGCAGAATCCTGGTGCTGTGGTGCTGTTCTCTCCCTAAACAAAGAATTGGGAACGTTACTCTTCTGTTGAGTAGCGGAGGTCCTGCTGTCTGTTCTTCCTTCCCCTTTTCTGTAACATATCTTTGGAGCTGACATTGACACAAGATTTTTTTTTTTTTTTTAACTTGTAGCAAGCTTAACAGTGTTCTGTGCTTTGTCTTACTGAATGAAACATACGGTTCATGACGATGGGTCTGTAAACAAAACAGTTCATCACTTCCATTTTTCTTATTTGCTCTCTAGAAGAGCTGCTGGTTTGTTCCTTGCAGCGGAGGTGTTGGTCTTCAAACAGCTGCATGGAAGACCTGGTCACTCCACAAAGCTATTGGTTTGACTTTTTGTGAATTACTTGAATACAAGAGAACATTTGTTTGGCTTGCCTAGGATAGTTTGTAATTCCATGCAACGCAGAGATTTCAAAAGATGCAGGTGTTGCTGATGCTCAGTGAGGCAGGTAAGATTTTGATGCCAAGCATCCAGCTTGCAGAATGCTTTTGGCAGGCACAGAAGGAGCCTATTCAGTATTTCTGAGGTCACTGTTGGCTTTCTGTTTTTGTCCCATACATAATAGAACTCGATGATTTTTAATGTCCCTCCCATGCTGTGATTGAGGAGACCCTGCCATGATGCTGAATGATAGCACTAGCAATTTCTGACTGGCTTCAAGGTAAGAAAATGATTGAAGAGAGACAGCACGTACAAGCAGTACCAAAATACTTGTTGAACAATCAAATGAACTGTCATTTTAGAGCGTTTTCATGTGTTCCAAGATCTTGTGTGTAGTCTGGTTTATGTCATTTCCAAACAGCTGCAGGGGCTTAGCATTCAACTGTGGTGTGCAGGAGCACATGTTTGTCACTGAGCTGTGAGGGAGGAGATGGGGCACATTTCACAATGTTGCGTATAAAGACACGAATGGAGGCTCCCCATCTTGCTTCAGGAGGTGGAACGTGGTAGGAGGCAGGGCAACTTTTCAGAGGCCACCAAATGGTGAAGCGATGAAGAAATTACGTAATTGAAAACAATACTGTAGGTACTGTGTTAAAACATTTATGTGAAAACTGCTCTTTATAGCTAAATTGCTGCTGTGTCGGGCAAACGAAGTGCCCTGACCGGCAGGCCTGAGGCGGGGCGCAGCTCACTCCCTGCCTGAGGGCGGAGCCGCCGCCATAAAGCGGCGCGGGCTGCCGCCGAGAGCGGGCGGTGGCCGAAGCGGGAGGTGGAGCGCCGCTCTCGCGAGAACACCGCGCTCAGCTCGGCTAGGCGGCGCGGGCGGTGGCTCTCGCGAGAGTCGAGGCGCCGGACCCAACATGGCGGAAGGTAAGGGGGGGAGCCCGGGCGAGCGATCGGGCGGGGCCGCGGTCTCCGTGCGCGGCGGCAGCGCTGCCGACTGGGTGGCCCTCGGCGTTCGTGGGGGGTCGGGGGCAGCTTCTGTGCGGGGCTGACTGTGCGGTACTCTGTCCGCCGAGGGTAGGGTGGGGTGGGGTGGGGTGGGGTAGCATAGCACAGGTCGGGCTGCCTGCCTGTCTGCCCCTGAGATGAGTGTGAAATGGTGGGGGGGCTGCTGCGGTTTGGGAGGGTCTGTGAGGGCCCGTCCAGTGCGGGGCTCTGTGGGGAGGTGCGGCCCGGGGAGCTCGGTGGAAAGAGCCCGGTGCTGGCGGGGCAGGGCTGGGGAGCGCCGAGGGGCTGTGCTGCAGATCCAGCTTGGCGCTGCTGGGACCCTTCTGGCACGGTTGTGCTGCACCTGCAGGATCCCTGAACCGCACTCGTGTGGCTTAGAGGCTCTCAGTTATAGCCTTCTAAAACTTAAACGGAGGTAATGTGATTTGCAGTCTGCTTGGATCTCTACAACGCTGTTCCTGTAAGACAGAAGCTTCCTCTTTTCCTCCCCGGAGGAAACTGAATAGGCAAGCTGTGCTGAAATGGCCCAAATTACAGGCACAGCAGAAGCTCTAACTTCCAGCCTTAAAGCACCATCTTCAGCTCCCAAACTCCAGCTCTCAGGCAGTGATAGAATTTCCAAACCGTTTGTTAAAGATTAACTATGATATAGCACGTTCAGATCTGGTGTGCATCACCTGAGAAGATGCTGCAGTCAGGCTTGTGTAGTAAATCCTTACAACAACATTTTGCTTCAGCGCACTCATCATGATAACGCTGTTCTGTGCTTAGCTGACCCGCCTCTGATAGATAGTAAATGTCAAAGATGTCTGTAGGTGATGAAACTTCTGTGCCAGGACCCTTGAGGATCTGGTTCAAGATCCTGTACTGCCAACCAGTGCTGTTTTTGGAACAAGTCCTGTTTTAGGCATCCGTACATCTCAAAGACTCTTCCCTAATTCAAACAATTCTCTGATCTTTTGGCTGAAGAAAGCATACAACCCCTGACTGAGCCAGTGTAAATCTGGGCAAGAAGGTGGAGTTGAAGCTCTTCCTGCTTGATTCCTCATGAGACCTGGATGGAGAGATTTGTTTTGTCCTTTCAGATAAAGTATTCATCTTCAGTATTTTTTATATATATATTTTTTAAACAGTTTTGGGTTGACGCTACTATGTGGTCAGCTGAGAAATGAAGGGAGCTTGTCAAGTTGTGGCCAGCTGATCAGAAACCAACTGCTTTTTCTTGTGGAGGTCTCTCTGTATAAATCCCAAATTAGGTTTATCCAAACCTCACAAAGACAAGTGTCAAGCTTTTGTGTCCTTGTAAGAGCTGTACCAGAGGACAGTAGGGGACATGCAGGTATGAGTTAGATTAATGCTTGAGTTTGGAGCAGCTGGAAGTACAGCAGTATTTTTGGAATGGTTGTCACAGTAAAGACTGTAAGGGGGCAAAATTGAGGAGGAACAAGGAGCAGTAATCTGAACAGCTGTGAGGAGGCAGAGTGGAGCAGCGGATGTGAAGGACCTTACTCTAGGGGAGGAGATAATGCATTTTTCTGTAATACTCCTCTTGAACACAGTCAGAAAGAAGAAAAGCTTACCCATATTGCTCTTGAAGGGTGGGGTAGACAATGCAGTGGGTTCTACTAGTTTTTGGTACATGCTATCTGCTACTCCAGTTGCCACTTGCCTCCCTTCTTATCTGTTTGGGTTCAGCTATCACAGTTGTTCTTTAGACTTTCTTGTGCTATGTTGTATGAGAAAAGGGCATTGGTCCCTTGTGAAGTCTTCTTTGAAATTGATAAGGGCCTTACACTTCTGCCAGTTAGTGAGGTATTAGTGCATCTGCCAGGAATCTCTTAACAAATACTGCTGTTGCTTTCTTGTCTAGCTATCTGTTAGCTCTAGGTATTGGATATGAGCTGAGGAGTTGCTCTGTGTGCACCAAACCCAGGCATCCTATTTGTAGGTGTAAGTGGATTCATGTTTAGCCAGAGCCCTTCATGCAAGTAAAGCTGTCTCCTCAGTGTCTTGATGCAAGGATCTTCAAGAATGTGCAGTTACTGCACAAATAAGTATGTACATTTATACTTGGGTAGGTGAATATTCTAGCTTTATGCTGGTGATAATAAGTGCTCTGTAAAAGGACTTGTCAGCCTTGAGAGCCAGTGGTCATTTTACATTGATTGTAAGCGTTAACTTCCCCTGAGATTTGAGGACTGTAAATAGCAAAGCTGGAGTTGTGGTGCCATTAGTTTAAGCAGAGGTGATACTTCTGTGTGAGCATGTGTATAATCAATGAATATACAGATGTTATAATTATGAAATAAACAAGAGAGTTTGGCTAAGCAGGTTATTATACCAAAAAGAGAATAGATAGAGTGCTTACCCTTGTCCTGGGCTCGCTGTAAAACTCCAAAGGAGGGATCTCCAGAAAGAGATCCTTCCCTGCTGGTAGTCAGCTCTTAAATGGGTCTGGGAGAGGTGCAGCCAGGCTCCAGCCCTTCCAGCAGCACAGGTGAATTGCCTTCACCTATGCTCACAGGGCTGACTCACTGCTCGCCTCAGGTGATCAGTCAGAGGTTCAGGCCGTGATTCAGCAGTTCCCATACAGTGTGTTGTCCTTTCAGAGTGGCAGTGCAGCGTGCACTCCTTAAATGAACAATGCACTGGGAAGCTTTAAGGTAGCTCTGCACTGTGCAGCCAGTGAGGTGGCTTTGGTACAGTGAGAGGATTTGAGGAGTTACTTTCTGGTGTTGATTCTTTATTCCCATATTCTCACTCATTGTTTGCCTTGAAAATATAGTTGTTATTTAAGGTTACCTATGCTGTGAGGTAGAGCAGGCAGCTTCTTGTTCCTGGCTCTAGGTTGGTATGACACCTGAGAATTTCAGTGTACCAACAGCATGCTCCTGCACTATTTTCTGCAGCAGTTTTTGAAAGTATCTCTCAGTGGGAGCTCTCGGCTTGTATCAGATGCTATTTTCCCCATCGTTGGGTTTGCTTTGTGCCACCCTGGGCAGCTGCCCTGTGAAATCACTCAGCAGTTACTCCAGAGAAATGCCCTGCTAGTTCTGGGAACGCTGGAGCTGTGCTGTCTTCAATAGATGGAACAGAGCAGTTCTTCAGGCTCCTTTGAGGGCTGGTGTGCTATTGCTAGCAGTTCTGGAATTGTGGCATACTTAACACAATAAGTATCCCAGAGGAGGTGAGATTGATCAGCTGTTAAAGGAGGAAGCTATATAAATGGCTTTTCAAGGAAGTACACTGCTGCACTTGCTTAAGTAGTGTTAACTGAAGAGTAAAACAGGGTAAATTACCTCCTGTTTATCCATTAGAGTTTAGTTAAAAGACTTCTGAGGGAGTATTTGCTACAGCAGCCCGCAGAAGAAAGACTAAATGAGGCTTTCATCTGCAGCTGAGCAGGAGGAGGATGCTCTGCCCAGACAGCTGGAGCACAGCCAAGGCCAGCCATGCTGCTGATCTTTGCTCCAGAAGCAGAAAGAAAACACTGGTCGTAGAGCTCAGTTCCTCATTGTTTGTAGTAGTGTCTTACATTTAGTAAATATTTGAGGAAAACTTGTTGAACAGTGAATTCCTTTCTAGCAGGGAGGAATCTTGTAATAACTTTCCCAGTGAAAATCATTGGTTACTGTCCAAATTTCTCCTCCCTGCCCCCTTCTTGTTGCAGGATTGACTTTAGATGTAGATTTTACTTAGAAATTTGTCTGATTGGTGGGGGTTCTTATGGGCGGGTAATAATCAGTGAACCACAGTGACAGCAGTGTGCACTTTGTGCAGGTAGGTTGGGCACTCTGGGGTGATATGGGACTGTCAGCAGCTGCTGTGATGCTCACTGTGCTCAGTGCAGCTGCTGTGAAGGCAGTCAGCATCACAACTGAACCGAGCTAATTGCTAACTGCTGCTGAGAGACTTTGTAAATGACCTCTGTAAATGACACAGTCATGGACCTGTATGGCTGTGGAAAGCTTATGTTGGGTAGGATTTGGGAACTTTGGTTGTGAGTAGCTTTTATCACTGCGTTCTGGTGGTTTCTCCCCCCTGCCAAATGTGCCTGAAGCCAGCAATGATACGAAGTGTTCAATATGGGGATGTGATGCTCAAGGAGCATGGAAGAGCTTTACTGGAAAGACGCCCGGTAAAATTGCGTGCAGCACTTACGGGGCGAGTTACACTGAGATGCCAAATGCAGATGTGCAATGTTTCAGCCTTGAGTAACGCTGTGTGCCTCTGCAGAGGAGGTGGCCAAGCTGGAAAAGCACCTGATGCTTCTCCGCCAGGAGTATGTGAAGCTGCAGAAGAAACTGGCTGATACGGAGAGGAGATGCAATCTTCTGGCTGCCCAGGCTAACCAAGACAACGCCAGCGACACTTTCATCAGCAGACTTCTTGCCATTGTAGCTGAACTCTATCAGCAGGAGCAGTACAGGTAAGAACTTTCTCTTTGAGGAAGGGGAGATGACTGAAAGGTTTGACTTTAATGGACTTTAAAGGCACAATAGCTGGTAAAATATGACTTTTGTTAGATAGTGTATGTCAGAGTTGGATTGTTTCTTCTTTAAATCTAAATTCCTGGTCAGAAATAAAGGTGTGGAATAGTAATTGAAAAAGAATGCAAGTCGCAATATAAGCTTTAAGATCTTTGTGCTTTGTACTTCACAGTGGTGTTTTGATTTAGAAAGTTGTCTGGAAGATGCAGCTATGCAGTCAGAGCATTTAGAAACTAGAGAACTTGAAAATCAACAGAGCATGTACTTTCTAGCTACAAAGAATAACCTGTTGTTAAAGGGCTCAGTGGAAATTAAAGTGTTCTTGACAGTTGCTCTCCTAGGAACTGGGGGTTCTTGGAGTGTGCCTTGTCCTCAAGACTGCTGTCAAACTTCATTTGTTCTGTTGCTGTCTTGCCTGCAACCTTTGGTGCTTAGCTGACTGTACTATTGTGGACATTGCAACCTAAATATTTAACTGCAGGACTTCTGGCCTTTCCAGTCTACTACAGTAGTTCCTTAGTAGTTTCCTGTGAAGCAATTAACCTTTAATGACTCATTCATTGCATTTCTACATAGAAAAAATAAAAATTGGGTTATTTGTCACAATGCTGCATTTAACCAAATGTGTCTTGATATCTCAAACAAGCTGAACCTAAATGTGGACACAGGGGTGGATACTATGGAGTTGCTTAATCTGTTCATATCCAAGCGTTGGGAAAGCCTGCTTTATACATGCCTGTGCTTTGTTTTCCCCTCTTATCAGTGATCTGAAGATAAAAGTTCGGGACAAGCATATCAGTGCTCACAAATTCGTCTTAGCAGCACGCAGTGATGCTTGGAGTCTGGCCAACCTCGCCTCAACGGAGGAGCTGGATCTGTCAGGTCAGTTACTGCTCAGTGATATGTGATGCTTCAGTTGTCTTTAGGGTGGCTGGTGAAAGAGTCTGCTGGAAAAAAGGTTACCCTTGTACTTTTTGGTTGGGCTACAACTGTCTGCAAAAAGGGATGTTAAATTGATTGATAATGAAGCTTTGTCTGAAACAGGGAGGCAGGCTTGTGAACTTGATGCTAGTGCTAGTTAAATCAATAACTTACCTTCTTTCTCTTTAATGAACAGGAGTTGAGAATGGTGGCCTGTTTGTCTTTTCTAGAATCAACTAAATGTAATGAAAAGCAAATCTATATGAAGGAGCTCGACTTCTTCCTTACTAAGGACAGGGCTTTTTTGAGGTAGTGTGCATAATTTCTGTGAAGTGTGTAATGGAAGTACCTTGCCTCTTGTTAACAGTGTGTGTGGAGGAAATGAGTACCAATTTCCATCTCTTGCAGAAGTGATGTGCTTTGGTGTTTTGATACCTTTACAAGATAGGCTGAGAGAAATGACATGTTCTGAAAGACTGTCTTGTACAAGATGTTTTATTCTACTGTCGCTGTTTCTTGCACATTCTTGCACTGAGCAGAGCTTCTGCAGGTTGAGCCTTTTGACAGATTTTCTGTACTTAACAGGATAGAGGAGTTTTGCACAATTAATTTGTGAGCAATAAAAATGGGTATGAAGTTCAGCAGGTTTGCAGGCTTGCGTGTTGAATACCAAGCATTGGCTTCACTTTCTCTGCTAAATCTTACCCTGAGTCCTAAATGCTGACAAACTGGAAAGAAGCAAGTCACAGCAAGCCAGCTTGTGAGACAGCTTGTGGCAGGCTTTGCTGAAAAGGGATTTCAGAAACTTTCTGCAGCTGCAATAGAACAGAGGCCAAGAAGTCTTTAAATTGAGTGATTTACTCCCAGAGAGCTGTTATGCTGTTATGCTGATGATGGCTTTGTTGCAAGACTTTAAATGGTAGTCATTGCATTTCTAGCTCTGCGTTCTCACTGATCTGAGAACCTCAAATGTAGTTGTGTGGTTTTGCATGTTTAGCAATGCAGACACCTCCTGTAATAGAATTATACTAAATACTATTGACTTCATAGAAGAAATGAAAAGAAATAAGAAAGCTTTGATACGTAGCACAGGGATTTGGTTATCAAGTAGTTGGAACAAGCTACAAACTGTTCCTCAAAAACTATGTCAGGTTTTCTAAAGAAGTCTTTTCTAAAAGAACTGTCAGAATGGCTTAAATCTAATTTCAAAGTACAGGCAGCGTGTAAAACTCAGTGCTTTCAGACTTCCTATGTTTGTTCTGCAGACTACAAGAGCTAAGCATACATTCTCCTGTTGGGAGGGAGAAAATGTACCCTTTTCTCTGCCAAGACAGAGCTGATATTACAGTTCAGGTAGACTTCCCTGATTATTTCAGGTTAGGCCAAAGGTGCTTGCCTTGCTGGAACCTCTTGTTGCTTAGGAGATGCTCTGTGTGCTGTGTCTGGTGTTCTGCTAACCAGCTGGTGCAGCTGTGTAAAGGTGTTTTAGGATGGGTATTTCAGTGCCTCAGATATGTTCATCTTCAATTTAAAAGAAAAAAAACAAAACAAAAAAACAACTGTTTAAGGGGCTAATGTTGCTTTTCTAAATGATGGGGTTTTTGTGGTTGGTTTTGGTGTTGTTTTGGTTTTTTTGCAGTTGATCTGATCTCGTTACATAGTAATCCTCATCTACGTATCCTTGGAATCAGTTGCTGCAGTACTTCTGAGTTTCTGGCTGTTGGGTTTGCATCTGTGTTTCTCTTTTCCAGGGAAAAGAGGTTTCTGCTGTGTTAAAAAACATGCAGGCTTGGAATCAGTATTTAAAAACTCCTGAAGTCTAACCAGTTTGTTAAATTAGCTTCCCCCTGTCTTAGCAATGATGCCCAGCAGTACTACTCACTACTCCATTACTATTATTATTATTACTACTATATTACTATTATCTTATTACTAAGATGTAAGCAACCATATTGAAGTGCAGCAGTCCATAATACAGACAGCTATAAAACAAGGGGGAGGATTCTTACAGTGGAAAGGGGATTTGGGCATGGAAATGTCAGTGTGGATTTGGCCATAGAGGAGCAAGACTTCAGAGGGACATTTCTCATCCCTGCTGTTCATACAGCAGGTACCAGGGAGCCCTGTAGCCTTCTCAGTGTTCCAGTGGAAAAAGGATTTTCCTGCTTGGTGCCAGCATCAGCTTTAACTTCTGTCCAGTCTTGTCTCTTTGTTCTGACATTGTAGCAAGCTAAAGCAGTACAGTTTCAATGAGACTTTTTTCCTGGTAGCTGTGACTTTAACAGTCAGAGGAATCAAAACTGCTTGAATAGGTGATTGTTCCTTAAGTATTTTATTAATCCCTGTTGCTCCCTGTACCAGATGCTGACCCAGAGGTAACCATGGCAATGCTGCGCTGGATCTACACAGATGAACTTGAGCTAAGAGAAGATGATATCTTTTTGACAGAGCTCATGAAACTAGCTAATAAATTTCAGCTCCAGCTGCTTAGGGAAAGGTGAGTCTTGGTAAATGCAGTCATTATTCTTGAACTCTTTAACTTTGTTTGAATAGAAGTAGGTTGACAGCTGCTAGCAGTTGGGTACAGCTTTGGTTTCTTTCAAAGACTTGAGGTTTTCAGTAATGCAGCATGACATTCAGCTGATCACAGGAAAAGGAGCTTTGTGCTATCGTTACACTGTAGCTGTTTCTCCTCACTGCTCTAATGTTTACTTTCCAGTTCTTCTACCAGCCAAACTAATAACCCTAATTTGGCAATGAGAGAAAGCGAAGAGCAGCATATTAATAACAAGCTCTGGAGAGCTGTAAGAGAAGAAATATTAAAATGCTTGGAAGAATCAATGACAGGTAGTGTGCAGTATGAAGCAGAATGGCTTGGGTTGAAAGGGGCCTTAAAGATCATCCATTTCTAGCCCCCTGCTGTGGGCAGAGTTGCCAACCACTAAATCAGGCACCAGATCAGATTGCACAGAGCCCCATCCAACCTGGCCTTCAGCACCTCCAAGGATGGGGCACCCACAGCTTTCTGGGCAGCAATGCCAGTGCCTCACTGCCCTCTGAGTAATTAATTTCCCCTAACATGTAAGCTACATCTCCACTCTTTTAGTTTAAAGCCATTTCACCTTGTCCTATCACTATCAGACCGTGTAAAAAGTTACTCTCTCTCCTGTTTATAGGCTCTGTTCAAGTAGTGGAAGGTTGCAGTGAGGTCTCTCCAGAGCCTTTTCTTCTCCAGATTGAACAAGCCCAACTCCCTCAACCTTTCTTCATAAGAGAGGTGCTCCAGCCTGTGATCATCTCTGTGGCACTCCTCTGGCATTCCAACAGTTCCTCATTATTCTTGGGCTGATTCATATAATTCTAGAAGGGGACGGCTTGTTGTCTTGAAAGCACGAGAGCGCCCTTACCCACTTAGTTAGCGAAAAGGCTGAGTGTATGAAATGAAACCTCTTCAGGTTTTGTGCAGCCTGAAGCTTTGAGTTCGGTTAAAGATGAAGATAATGATAATCTTTTGTCCAAGAGGTGGCTGAGGCTGCAGCAGTGCTTAGCATTCTTGCTAACATTTAATTGTCTCTCCATGAAGCAAATTAAATTGGTATTAGTGCTTCTAAGCAGGTGTTTGACATCTGTTGGGCCAATGCTAAAAATGTCTTCAGGCTTTAGTACCTAAGTAGTCCTCAGCTGTTGCCTGGTCACAGTGGTGTGGTGACAGGGAGAAAGCTGCAGTACATTATGCTACTGGTAATTTGTAAATGTATTTGAAAACATCTATCAGTACTTTTCTTCAGGTGCAGCCTAAATTGGAATCACTAGAATACTTACCTTAACATTCAGTTTGAGGTACTTGAGTTCTCTTCCTACAACCTCAACTTCTACCTTCAAACTCTGAAGATAATCTGATGGATCTACTATTAAACCTTATCCATTCACAAAACAAATAGTTGTATTTGGCAGGCCAGTTTCTAGGTTCAGTGCAAGAAACCTAGCTTGTGTGATGCTTCCCTACTTAGGAAGTAGGGAAGGTGTTCAGGAAGCTCAGCTTGTTCAGTTGTTGGGAGAGCTATGACATTTTTCTTCACTGGCAGGTTCCTTCAGTGTATTGTTATGGGAACTCAGTTTAGACAGGCTGCTACCTAAATAAGAACCTACTCTTGCAGGAGCTGTCTTACAGAGCTTATGGTTAAAGTACATTTATGCCAGGCGTCCTTCTACTGACATCCAAGAGAAGAGTATATAGAGCCCTGTAACAGCTTGAGGGGCTGCTTACTGAATGGCTTTTTTTTCCATTTTGACAGATGTGAAAAAGGAGTCATGTCACTAGTTAATGTCAGGAACTGCATTCGTTTCTACCAGACTGCTGAGGAGCTGAATGCTAGCACTCTTCTGAATTACTGTGCAGAAATAATTGCTAGTCACTGGGTAAGTACTGATAGAAGGAAGCAAGAGGAAAAATACTGATGAGCATAGAAATGTAAGCTGTGGAACTTTAGTGTCTAACCTCAGGAATATATCTTTGTATCCTACCATTCAAGCACTTCAGTTGGGACGGGATTTCATGGATTTCTGGTACCTTTTGGTGACCAAGGCATCCTGTTATCCTGACCTTTATATGATTTGCAAGGCAGCGTTGTTACATGTGAGTGGTTTGATGCAGGAGTAATTTTTCCCTTCCTCCTCTTCTTCATTTACTTTTATTCTGTGCTGCTTTTGGCAGTACACTACATAGTATTTTATACAATATTAAATCATAATTGTTTGAAACAATGTATGTTAAATGGCTCTTCCTCCAAGATTGTCTCTGGAGATTATGTTCATTTCAGTCTCGGTGTGAATGTGTTGATGGGGCAGTGGGGAAATAGCTTGTAGTCTGATGAGTTGTTCCTTTTGTTGGAAGTACTTTGCTGTGAAAAGTCTCTTAGTTTTCTAAACATGGCACAAACCAAAGAGATTCTAATAAGCAAGAGAGTTGTATTATAAAATATTGACTGAGCTGTTCAGAGGTTCATCCATAGTTGGTCTCTGTCTAGACAGGGTCACGAATCCCAGCCTTGCTTTTACTTCTAAAAATAGTCCTTGTAAGTAAGAGTCAAGCCAGAGAAGAGTTTACTTTCTCTAGTGGGAGGAGCAGCAAGTGATCTTGCAGCTGACTTGGAAGTTTCACTTGCTCTGATATTTTGAGGAAATCCTGATTGATTGTGTAAAGTCTTAGTCCTAAAAATAAGTCTTCTTGTCAACAGCAGACTGGTGCATGAAGATTTAGGTATCTTTATCTAAAATACGCTGTGCAGACCTGTATCTGAACCTGCAAGTCAGCCACTGTAACTGTTTCTTTAGCTTCTGGCTGGTAACTTTTGACACTGCTCTGCCTGAAGACGAGGTTATTTCTGCTTAGTCAAATATGCACTAACTCAAACCAAAGGTGGTCTTCTGATGTTTTGTGTAGCTTCATTCAGGTACAGAGCTTCTGTGGAGATGTCATTCTTCAGTTGGGTGGTTTTGTTTTTACAGAAAGGCTTATTGCTGATCTGTGATTTAAGTCTATAGATAGTTTAGGAACTAGGTGTTTATCTACTGTAGTGAATGGTAAACTGCTTGTTTTCTCTGCCTGTAGACAACAGGGATGGAAAACACCTCACTGTAACAGATCTTGAAACTAAAATGTAAGACTTCCTCAGTGTTTCTTCGTAGCCTTTACAGGCTATCTTGGATTGTTCCTGCTTGTTGTAATGTCATGCATGTTATCAAAACTGCTATTAACTGAGCTTGCGTTGTGAACCTGATAATAACATTGTACAATGTGTTGCTTATAAACTAAACAAAAGCATTGCTCAGCCTTTGCTTTTTTGTTATTCTAGGATGACTTGCGGAAAGAAGACTTCAGTAGCATGAGTGCTCAGTTGTTGTATAAAATGTTCAAGTCAAAGACAGAATATCCTTTGCACAAAGCTATTAAAGTTGAGAGAGAAGATGTAGTCTTCTTGTATCTTATTGAAATGGATTCACAGGTATAGTGGGACTAACTTACTGCCTTCAAAAATGTCATGTTTTAAATAAGTAGTTTCTAACTGCTAGTCTGAACACTATCTGTTCTTGTCACTAATTCTCCTTATTTGCATGTTTATTACCACAGCTGCTTTTATGTCTGTAATAGTCATTGCGTGATAAAAGCTCCCTGAAGACATAATTAAGAAGTGATTTATGACAGTCTGTTGCATGCAAGATGTTTTAAATAAAATGCATGGCTTGGTAAACTTGGTAAACTTCGTGGCAGTTCCTGTATAAGATGTGCTTACCTAAATGCATCACTAGCACTTAGCCTTAGAGGTGAAGGTCTGCCATTACAGTAGCTGGAATTGGCTGTTGAAATATTAGGTTGAGCTGTTGTTGTAACTTTGTAACTGAAGTCAACCAACTGAATTTGTGTTATAGCTTCCTGGGAAGCTCAATGAATTGGATCAGAATGGAGATCTTGCTTTGGATTTAGCCCTCTCCCAAAGACTGGAGAGTATTGCAACTACGCTGGTCAACTACAAGGCTGATGTAGATAGGGCAGACAGGAGAGGCTGGAGTCTGTTACATAAAGCCATCCAAAGAGGTAAGAAAACAGGATATGAAGCCTCTAACTTGCAGTAGTTGTTGTAGTGTGACTTACATATTCTAAGATCTATTCCTGTCTCATTCCAAATTTGACAACCACAGTTAGAAAGCTATAGTCACAGATAAACATTGTCCTATCTATTTTTGTTGAAACAACAAGAAGCAATCTAGTAAAGTATTTTCTGCTGAAGGAAGAAACGTAGGATAGTATTCTGTTGTGGCAATCTGCAGTGTCTTTTTGATGTATGGTCTCATCAAGCATGGACAACCTAGGTAAAAAATGAAGTTTAGGTCTTCTAGATCTGCTTTGAATGTTGCATCTGCTTCTTACTGATTACAGTTAACAGCAAGGATCTTCTCTACTGAACAGCAGTCCAAGTGAAGGAAGAACTACCCGGGGAAAGATGTGCAGCAGAGGGAGATGCTATGCCAATTTAAATATCTACAAAGTTCCAGCAGATAGTAGGATGGTTATCAGTGGAGCCCAACTATGTGATTATGTTAAGCTATTCTTCACACTAGTGTAGAAAATGCATTTTAGAAGAACTGGAGCACAATAGGACTACATTGCTATGGCTACTGTGCTCTGAAGGCTCTGGAGAAGCAGCATCTTGGTTTATGGCCAAAGTCTGGTAAAAAAAAAAATAAATCTGTAGCAAGCACCCCATGCTGCTGGCTGACTACAGGGCTCTTTTTGGCAGCTCTGTCTGTCTCAGAAAGCCAAGCACAACAGGAACCCTACTGATGACTGGACCTCACAGGTGTTGTGGTGCTACAAATAATTAAAAGCATAAATCTCTTTCTAAGAGTCTGAAAGAGCTTGCTACTTGAAGTAATTGGGGTTTTGTGAGCTAAGTGCAGCTCACAATTTCTTTCTTTAATCTCTTATATAACTAAATGGTTGCTGGTGTCAGATCCTGTGAACAAAGCTTCTGGCTGCAGGATATCTAGGTATAGGTCAGTGTTGTGGCTGCAGCACAATAAAGCACTGACAAAATTACAGCAGGCTGTTCTTCACGCTTACAAGTATTTGTTTCATTTCTATTGTCTGCTATAAGTCTAAGCTAGAGCTCTGAGAATGAACAGTTGTTTTTCAGTAACAAAGCTTCAGTAAGTTGATCACAGCTAACAGCCATGCTCTGGAAAAGGAGCTAAGGTAAATCTTGTGAACCTGCCACGTAATTCTTACTTCTGATCACTGAGGAGTAGGGGAATGTCAGATAAGGAAATTGAGTGGTGGTGGGGGAATGGAATTTTTTTTTTTTTTTTTTAATGCTGGAGATGATACAGCAGTACATATTACTTCTTCAGGCCAACAGGTTTCTGTATTCACCTTTGCTGTCAGGATGGGCAACTTGTGAGTAAATTCTTCAAGCCAGTGTTTGGAACAAGGGAAGCTAATAATATGCTGAAAGCATTCTCTATGTGTTGTTTTAAGTCCAAGGCCTTGTGCACAGAAGTGGGCCTGAGTTCTGACTTTTGAGGAGCTCTGAGGAGAGATTTCTAGGACTGTCACGTGTGAGAAGTCCTGACTATTGAAGCCACTGCTTTATGTGTAATGGGGTTTACACTTTTAAGAGCAAAGGCTGCATTACTACTTGTTTGTGTAGCAATACTGAACAGATGGTGACCAACTTCAGCATTCTTCTGACTGTCCTGGAATAGTACCTTTCATTCAAAAAAATGCATTTAGTCCTCAGCTTGCCTTGTTGTGGATTAAAGCAGCAATGAATTTGTCTTGATACAGACTTCAGCAAACTTAGTATCACCATACCAGGTGAACTGGTGTGTGAGCTTGAGTCTTCTCAGGGCAAAACACAAAGGAAAGAGGTTGTTACAAAATACCTGAATCCTGGTTCTGCAGTCAGGTGTTCCTGAAGTTATCTATGGTAAGGTATTCTAAGAGCAGACCATTCTACTGGTATCATTGTATGATATAGAAGGAAGGAACATGCATCTGTTTTTCTTCAGTTCTATAAAATGTATGGTTTCCATTGTATCTATAAAAACCTTATTTTTTCATGACAGGAGATAAATTTGCTGCAAACTTCCTCATTAAGAATGGTGCCCGTGTGAATGCTGCTACGCTGGGAGACCAGGAGACTCCTCTGCACCTTGTGGCATCATACAGCCCTAAGAAGCATTCACCTGATGTCATGGCAGAGATGGCACAGATAGCAGAATCTCTCCTACAGGCAGGAGCCAATCCAAATATGCAAGACAGCAAAGGAAGGTAAATACTGGAAGGAGTCAAGTCTGCTAACAGTTTAATAGATAATACTGTAATGATTATCTAGATACAGTCCACTGGGAACCTTCCCATGTCTCAGCAAAGCAAAGATAACAGTGGAAGCAGGAAAGGTGAGATCATTACTTCAGTTTGAGACCTACAGGTAGCACTCTAAGCAGAAAGATGTTTCAGGTTGGATAGTACACTGTCATGATTGATTTCCCTATAGGAAGCTGGGGTGAATTGACTTCTGGAACAGTTGGCTAACAGTTTGCCTTTATTGCATGACTGAACAGTAAACCAAGTGAAGTAAGATGACAGCATTCCTAAAAAGCTGCTTCTTTGAAGCTCTGTCAGCAAAACTGAAATTATCTCAAAAAGCCAACATTTTCAGTGTATTTTGATGTATAGAGTTTCTAAACTGCCTTAGAGGTTAAGATGGTATGGCAAACATGTAAATAAAATGGTGTAGAAGCTTCAGGGTGTATTAGCTGTTCAACTTGGCTATCCTTTTGTGCTCTTTCCTTTAAAGTTATTTCTTGTGCTAATGTAAAGAGTTGCTTACTCCTAAATCAATTGGAACCATATCCTCTAAAAGGGCAGCTCACTCTTTCTCTCAAGATGTATGTGAGCCCTTCTCTGGAGACACAGGTGCTGGTTAGCCCCATCACTCTGTCGGGGTATGTTGATAAGTGTGGGCAAAATCTTAAGTACCTCACTTGCTGATGTAAGTGTGCTTTGCTCCATTTGCAGGACCCCATTACACATGTCAATTGTGGTCAGAAATGAACCTGTATTCAGTCAGCTTCTCCACTGCAAACAGTAAGTTCCACTTAAGTGTAAAATACACTGAGTACCTACTTGAATGAAAGTATGAAAACTGGTTTAACAGCTCTTCTGTGCCTTTTTTGCCTTACAGTAAGTCTAGCAGTAGGCTAGGGATGCGGAAGCGTGAGGGCTTTGCCCAAACTGAGAGGCCAGAAGCCAAGCAAGTTTGCTCAACTGTAAAGAAATAAACATTATCTCAGTGTTTTTCTAAGAGAGCTAGAGGAAATAACGTACCGGTATCTTAGTTTGAAGTGGAATCAAAAGGAATAATTGATCATTTTTAAGAGCTTCACTTTCAGCTTGGATTCTAGTTAAAGTAGGTGACTTCATAGGATGAGAAAACAGAATCTTAATCTGACTGAGTTTCCTCCATAGCTGAGTTTACAATTCTTGAACTTGACTAGAAAGAAGCCTTTGCCTGTTTGATAAAGTTTGTGACAACCCAGGTCTACCAAGACCACATTTCTCATAAGAGTAATGAGCTTAAACTTTGTAGTTATTAAAAGATATCTTGCTTGTTTCAGAGTATTTACAAATTCTACTGTACTTCAGTTACTCCAGAGGTTGTTTTTTTTTTAAGTAAGCAGAAATTGTCAGTGGGGAATTGGATAAACAAGAACAGCATTTCTGACCGTTGAAATTTAAGCTTCATTGGGGCTCGCTTTAAGGCATAAGTTGGGGAACATTAACTCTTATTTTTAGACTAGACTTGGAGCTGAAGGATCATGAGGGAAGCACAGCTCTGTGGCTTGCAGTTCAGTATATCACTGTATCATCTGATCAATCTGTAAACCCTTTTGAGGATGCACCTGTTGTAAATGGAACTTCATTTGATGAGAACAGTTTTGCAGCAAGGTTGATCCAACGAGGCAGCAATACAGATGCTCCAGACACAGTAACAGGTAAAATATAAGTTTGTATTTCTGCGTAGAAGGAAGGCTTGTAGGTTAACTGCCCAATGCTG
Source organism: Meleagris gallopavo (assembly GCF_905368555.1). Classification (NCBI taxonomy): domain Eukaryota; kingdom Metazoa; phylum Chordata; class Aves; order Galliformes; family Phasianidae; genus Meleagris; species Meleagris gallopavo. The sequence goes on from NC_139424.1 coordinate 3,148,889, forward strand.
ATTGCAGTCTGTGGTCCAAACGACTCTAGCCTATCCAAAAATTCAAAGATTCTGGGGGACCTGAATGAACTTTCAACAGTTCTTGCTATGATATGAATGGTATGGGTAGGTGGTAGTAGCTTCATCCGAGCTGGGACACTGAGTCCTAAACTGAGCTTGACATGGAGGAAGTGACAATGTCTTGACTTTTTGCCAAGTCCTAACATCCTCTTTACAGTTTCAAAATGTGCAACAACTAAATGGCAGTGCACATGACAGTCCAGCACTTTGAGGGAATGATTAATAGGTAGGATTTTCCTTGTTGGCATTAGTTCTAACATCGTAAAGTAGTGGGAAGGGTTCTAGCTCCTTTTTAATATCAAGGTATGGTTGAGACAGTATTCTCACAGTATTGATGGTTTTTTCCTTAGGGAACTGCTTGCTTCAGAGGGCAGCTGGTGCAGGAAATGAGGCGGCTTCTCTCTTCCTAGCAACTCACGGAGCAAAAGTCAACCACCAAAACAAATGGGTAAACCAGAAAGACTTTGTGAAAATTTCCTTATCTCCCTTCAGAAATAATGTGGCAGAGTTCTCCTGTTGCTAACCCTAGCTTAAAGCAAGTTGGAACATCTGCTGAGCCTTCTGCAGTTTTTCAGATATTTACTAGTGATCAGGCAACTGTAGTATAACAGTTGGTGCTGTTCTAGCAGACTGCTGGGTGTTAAGATGCTTTAACACTTCTTTTTATCCTTGTTGTAATCAAGTCCTTAATGTAAGTTAGCTCACGCAGCTGAATGTGCAGAGGAGCTTCACCTACCAGGACTTAAGTTTCTTTACACCCATATGTGGGACAGTAGTTTAAAAGCTCCTCTTCTGTTTGTCAAGCTGTTAACCTAGTCCCCTTTTTGTTAAAGGGGGAAACACCACTGCATACTGCCTGTAGGCATGGCCTAGCAAACTTGACAGCAGAACTTCTGCAACAAGGAGCCAATCCAAACATTCAGACTGCGGAAGTGGCACCTGGTCAAAAGGATGCATCTTCTCCAACAGCAGAGAATGTTTATCTGCAAACTCCCCTTCACATGGCTATTGCTTACAATCATCCAGATGTGGTATCAGTCATCCTGGAACAAAAAGGTAGTGTTCTTCTGGTTCAAACTGTGTTTAGATGTTATCTTAACTGTGTTCTGACAAGCTACTGATGATAGAATCGTAGTATCATAGAATTGCTCAGGTTGGAAAAGACCTTTAAGATCATCAAGTCCAACCACAACCTATCCATACTACCCTAACTCCAACAGCCCACTGCTAAATCATGTCCCTGAGCACCACATCTGAACAGATTTTAAACACACCCAGGGACCAAGCATTCTTTGTCGTATATCTTGTTGATGTAGAGCAATTAATATTGGTTAAAGAATTTTATGTCACCTCCTTGTTAGAACTAGAAAATGAACTTGCGCTAAATCTGTTATTGATCTCTCCAGATTTTCTGCTGTGGATAATAGACTTGAACTTTAACCCCAAGTTGTTCTGAGGGTACAGCTATGAGGTCTTCATTCTCAGAGCTTTGTGTAAGCAGCTGTTTGGAAACAGAAATAATGAGGAAGGAGGTTCTCTTAGTCAGAAAGTTGGGCAGCTTTTAGTGTAAGTGTTAAACCAAGTAACATTGTCACTGCACATTAGGATGTCCCAGGCAGTGTCAGCAGTCATAGAGACGAAGTAATTTGCTCAGGAAGACCTCTTACAAACTGAGTAAACTTCCTGCCTGCTTTTAGGGATGTGGTTTAGCAGTGGATCTCTAGTATTAGGTGGATGGTAGGACTTAGTGACCTTAAAAGGTCTTTTACAACCTAAATTATTCTGTGGTGCTTAAGAGTGTGACACAGACACGCCTGCAGCCTTTAATCTGCAACTGCAGGTCAAATATAAGAATGCTAACAATGATTCTTTTTTTGTCTTTTTTTTTCAAGCTAATGCTCTTCATGCAACCAACAACTTGCAGATCATTCCTGATTTTAGTTTAAAGGACTCAAGAGACCAAACTGTGTTGGGATTGGCTCTTTGGACAGGTGTGTGCTTATGAAACAAGATGAAAATTCCCTATGATAGAGAAGCTACGGTGTGGACAAGATTATTTTGGGGACAAAACAGTCCTAAAACAGTGTTTATGGCCTGGCTCGTGCTGCTAATGAAAAGTTGTCAGGGAGAGCTTTGCTTAATTGTTTAGCTTCTGAAATAATGTTCACAACTAGCTTGCTGATTTCCGTCCCTACAGCTTCCTTTGTTCAGTAGAGGATAGATTTTGAAGCCTCTTGCCTGCAATGTACTGTTTTTATGGAATTGTACCACTCTGAACTGCCAGTAATTTTTGTATGCATTCAGCATGTTTTCTTTTCATGCTTATCTCCATGAAGGTCAGCATTACTGCATTAACCAGCTTCTAGAACAAAGAGAAGATGAGATACTTTAGGTAGCTATGAGGTGTACTGGAACTTGGAATACTGATTTAGGAGATGCTTTCTTCTGTAAAACATAGAGGGGGATGGTTTGTAGAAAAGCAGGTAGTGTTTGCATCCTAATGACCCTTGAACTGTAGTAGGACAGCTTATGGATGTAACACCAGAAGCTAATGTGTTTGTTGAGCAGAAGTCTAAGATAGTATGAAGAATTATGCTAGTTGTGGTTGAGGACGTTACATTTAGATGGGCAGAGACAAACGGAAAATCTCTGCCATGTATCATACCATGTTTTTTGTCTTTGTTATTCTTTGGAGAGTGAAGGCACAATACTAATGATCTCTAACTGTTCAGGCATGCACACAATAGCAGCTCAGCTGCTTGGATCTGGAGCATCCATCAATGACACAATGTCAGACGGGCAGACTCTGCTACATATGGCAATACAGAGACAGGATAGTAAGAGTGCACTCTTTCTGCTGGAACATCAGGCAGATATAAATGTCAGGTAAGGTCTTCACTGATGTAACACTGAAGTGGATATTTAGGAGCAGGTGTAATGACTGCCTTACTCATGAGTGAGAGCAGAGGAAGAGGTGCTGATCCCTGTCTGTCCAGGGTCATGGTGACAGAGCTCAAAGGAACAGCATGGGTTATGTCAGGGGAGGGTTGTTAGGAAAAGGTTCTTCACCAGTGAGTGGTGGACACTGGAACAGGCTCCTCAGGGCACCGGGTGCCAAGGCTGCCTGAGTTCAAGGAGCATGTGGACAGTGCTCTCAGACAGAGGGTTTGAATTTTGGATGTCCTGTGTGAAGCCAGGGGTTGGATTTGATTTTTGTGAGATATTCTGTAATTCTATAGAAAGGCTTGAAGCTGATTTCAGATGACTTATTTGGCCCTTCCCACAGCGCTTCTAGTTAAAGCTGAGGGTTTACATATGTGAGCATTGATCTAAATATAGCTCCATTAGTCAATACATCCTCTTGAGGCTACAGTGGGAGGTTCCGCTCTGATTCTAAGTAGAACATAACCCTCTGTAACAGAATGTCAGGTCCTGGAGACATAGTACTGAGCTTCTGTATCTATTTTGCCAGCTTGTTGGAGTGATGTGTTCTATTATCTGAGCTGGTTAGATGTAGTCCCAGCAACAAGATTCACATAAAACTTGCCCACAGGTATCTGTAGACAAGCTGATATTATACTTAAAACATTTCTGTGCCCACGTGTGACTCACAGGCTGTCTTTGAAATTTGGCAGGCTATATCTCATGAGTGTCACTGGGACAAACTGCCTAATACAACTGTTCTAACTTCAGTGCCTTAACAGTTACTTCTGAGTGTTTGGAGTGTTAATGCAGTACAGATAAACCTGTTCCCTTCTGTGATAGTAGGCAAAGGGAAATCTGTTCAACCAGTGACTATAATTAAGAAAGTGAAGATAACTCTGAGCTAAGAACACCAATGTGAGTCTCAAACTTCAGAAATCTGCATAGCTGCTCTGAAAAATCTAACGTGGTAGGTTTGCTTGAGCATAGTCTTACTACAGCAAAAATACACAAATGTTGGAAATAATTCTTATGTCTGTGAATTATTGTAACAGAGATCATCAAATTCTTTAATGATGTAGTAACATGGTTTAAACTGCGCCTATTTCAGAACACAGGATGGAGAGACTGCATTACAGCTGGCTATAAAAAACCAGCTCCCTCTTGTGGTTGATGCTATTTGTACCAGGGGAGCAGATATGTCTGTGCCAGATGAAAAAGGAAATCCTCCTTTGTGGCTTGCCTTAGAAAACAACCTGGAAGATATTGCGTCAACTCTGGTAAGACTGTTAGTTGTTAATTTAGCCTTGTTTTTGTGCATCTCACTTAGCAACGAAAAGCTCACAAACAGAAATTAAATCAAATGCATGAAAACGATGGAGTTGTCTTATACTACATAACCTCTAGAGGTTGTTTTTTGTTTTTTTAAACCGGAATTTCTTTCTTCTTGGAAAGTCTTTTATAAACACTGTAACCTCTGTAGCCAAATACCTCACAGATGCTGTAATTAAAGAAAAAGAATAAGTTATCTGGATTCCTAATGCTGGAAGACAAGGTTCTGCTCAAAATATTAGCTTGTAGCATGTCTGGCTTGTATAATAATCACCTTCCTGGATAAAACCTTGTGTATTTGCTTTAGAGTATGTGGTACTTTTTATTGAATCTTAATTCTATCAAGAATGCCTTTTAAAGGCTTATCTTAACTGTTTTAAGACCAGATTCTGTTCAGGTACAGTGATCCAGGATGAAACTTGCTCAGTGATGTATGGAGGTTTGCTTAGTAAGTTTCTTCCTGGACCACCTATGCCTGCATAAAGGCTAGTCTTGGAAGGAGTAGAATTAAGTAGATTTTATTATGTTTTCTTCATAAGAAAGAGGGTTACTCAAAAAGTTTGTCTTTGATATCCAGCTATTGTCTGCTCGGTAGGGACAGGAACTTAAAAGCTGTGCTGTTTAGCTGCAAAATGCATCTTGCAGCTGTACTTGGCCACTTGTGCTGGCATTGAGTAAGCATGCTTATAGAGCCAACACTTAAACTGCTTTTATATAACGTTGCAAATAGCTTGTAAAATGGTGTGGAACAAGTCTTACTGAAGTGCCACACTGCTCAAGTGGTGCTGTAGAAGGGAAATACAAATATCAATGCTGGAAAAAAAAGCATTAGCTTTCAGCTGTATAGCTGAATGTATTGCAAGAGAAGGAAGCAGACCAGACTTTTAAAGGCAGCTGCTGATGTTACTTGAATTGGTTTTGGTGCTTGTCATGAGGAGACATTGACTTCACTTTCTAGTGAGCTAAGAAGTATCTGTTCAGAGTATCATGAGTTAGTAGTATCTGAATTGTTAGTAAATGCTACCTAATAAAGTGTCATATAGTAGGCCAATAAAACTTGAGGTTGGAAGACACTAAATAGCTTCATGAAATTTGATAATTGTCACGAGAACAGATAAGACATCTTGAATTCTACCTCTGAGGGGTAATATTTCAGAAACGTTAGTCAAGGACTGCGTAAAGTAGGAGTCTGATGGAGGCAGAACAAACCTCATTGCCTTGTTGTGCTTTTCCTTCCAGGTGAGGCATGGCTGTGATTCAACCTGTTGGGGGTCAGGACCGAGTGGTTGCTTACAGACTCTTCTTCACAGAGCTATTGATGAAAACAGTGAACAAATAGCGTGCTTTCTTATTCGCAGGTCAGAACCCCCTCCTAAAATAAAAACTTTCGAATGTGCTTGTATTTCCTTTCTTGTCATAAACTATTTTGAGTCAGTAACAGGTGTATACTTAATTAGACTTGTGGTGAGTGAGTGGTACTTAAGGGAGCCTTACTACTCTTAGAGACATATTTCTGTTATGTAAATTATTGTATTCTTGATGACAAGAGTCAGATTCAAACCAGAAGCTTATCTTTACAAAAGATACTAAATCGGCTCTTGTAGGAATCTTTCTTACTTCTGTTTGTCTGGGATAAATTTATTGACAATCTTGTGCTTTTCTTAGTGGCTGTGATGTGAATAGTCCCAGAAAGCCAGGTCCCAATGGAGAAGGAGAAGAAGAAGCTCATGATGGACAGACACCCCTACACCTGGCAGCCTGCTGGGGTCTAGAAGAAGTGATTCAGTGCCTTTTGGAGTTTGGTGCCAATGTCAATGCTCAGGTATGGATTAAAATGGTGCGGTTTCTTTGAAGCTGATTCTTCTAAGGTCAGTGTAGTGAAAATGAACATTCCTCCACTGTATATTTTGCTTCATAGAAAAAGAATACCCTTCTATGATGACTCAAGTAGTGCAACGACTGGCTGCAGTTCTGCTCTTTTCCTGTCCGTTGTTACCATGACTGTTGTTCTTCTATGCACGTGGTCAGTTCTGTCAGGAAGTCCTACTGAAGAAAAATAGTGATGCAAAGAACAGAGTACAAGGGTTGTCTTTTGGTGCTTTTTTGTTGGTTTGTGGTTTTTTGTTTTTTTGGTGTGTAATGATCTGAATTCAACTCATCTGCCCAGCGTGTGAATGGAAGGCTGGAGTAGGGCTGTATTCTGCAGCAAGTAGCAGTAGATCAGCTAAACTGGAAAGCTCTAGAATATTTGATTCCATTAGTTTGTTTGGGAAATATTTTTTATTAAGTAAACTGAGGTGATGCAATTGTGAGCTACACTTCTTAATTCTTGATCATGAAGTAATCCTTAAATAAGAGCATGGCAAATAGCTACAAGTGAAATGAATATATAGCATTTCTAGGTCCTGATGCTGTTGAGGGACTGAACGAATAGTTGCAAAACTGCCATGGCTGTAAACTAATTATTGGTGCAGACAAATGATTAAACACTGTTCGATTTTGATAAGGCTTTTTGTTCTGCATAACAAAAACACAAGTGCCAAACACTTGTATTTTTCAGTGAGTGAACTTCAAAGTGTCTAGCTTCCTTCAGAAAACTTAGCACTAGTGCCTGAGTGTCAGGTTAGGGAAGCACCTGTACTACTAAACCTATGGAAATGATACTTCAGGTTTGCATATTGTTTGTACATTGTTCCTTCAGATAGAAATTTATTTCTATGTATTGTTACTACTACAAGGTATAACATAAACTAATATGAGTTTGAAAGCATTCTCTTGCAATGCCTGGCTGCTGTCATGAATGTTCAGAATGCCCCTAAAATGTCTGATTGCTTGGGAAACATTAATGTCAGCAATTTAAAAAGCTGTGTAACTCAGAGGATTTGGAGGAACAAGTAACAATTTGCTTCACTTGGATATTAGCTCCCACTGCAAGTGTTTTGTGTCCCAGTTGAAGTTTGCTGAGTATGTCGCAAGCACTAAACTGAAAAACTTCCTTTATTTTTCAGAGATGAGAAGGATTTATGTTCCTGCATCTTCATATAATAAACTTCCTGGTTTCCTTCTAGGATGCAGAAGGAAGAACTCCAATTCACGTTGCCATTAGCAACCAACATAATGTTATAATTCAGCTTATGATTTCACATCCAGAAATTAAGCTAAATGTACGTGACAGGCAAGGAATGACTCCCTTTGCATGTGCTATGACCTATAAAAATAATAAGGCAGCTGAAGCAATCTTGAAGAGGGAGCCAGGAGCTGCTGAGCAGGTAAGCTGGAAGGATTTAAAGCATGCTAGTCTTCTTGCTGCTGTACAGGTGTGTACCACCAGCAAGTTCTGCTTTATCCTTTTTTTTATCCTTTTTGAGGCTTTGTATGTAGCAGTGTTTCCTGGAAGCCAGTTTTCTATGGCTGGATCTATTAGGAAACTGTAGATGTGTGCCTGCTGTGCGTGAGAACATCAAAGCTTAGTCTTTCATCAGACCTTCTTGTGGGTACGAAACTGAGGTACATGCATAGGTATATGAAGAGAAAGCTTGACTACTCGTGTGTTTTGTTTCTGTAGTGGTGCATCACAGTGTATGTGACTTAGCTCTCCTAGAGCTAGCCAAAACAAACTCTGTCCTAAAATAATTGATTAGTAGATGCCCAGCTGAACCATAAAACCTCCAACTGCATCTTCAGACTTGTAGTCTGACACTTCAGGCAGTTGTTGAGGAACTTTGTCCTGTGCTGTAAGTTTAATTACTAGTGATTAATAGAGTGCTCACATTTATACATCTGAAACATGGATAGGTATACAGCAAGTTTCAAGCATGCTTTAATATCAGCTTCAATGCCAAAATTAACAACCTGATATTTAGCCAAAACTCAAACATAGTTTGCATCAGTATGGCAGAATTGCATGTTGCTTCTTTCTGCATTGTTAATTGCCTCAAGTTAAACTCAGTTCAATGGGGCAGTCCTTAACTGCTGCCCCACTGCTGTACTACAACAGCTAACTTATCTGTAATGCTCTCTAGTGTGGTCAAGACACTGTAAGGTTAAACTAGAAATGAAGTGGTCTGAAGCATACTAGAGTCAGTGTATGCAGCTGATAATTTCTTAGTTCAGCTTACTTTATAGTGATATCAGTAGTTCTGTAATGCTAAGCAGCTAAAGGAACAAGACTACAGTTCACCTTGGGCAGAGTGAGCAAGTATTGCATCTCTTGGTGGAATTATGTTCTACAGAAATAACAGTTGTTATGATTTTGTGCTCTTTCTGCTGCAGGTAGATAATAAAGGTCGCAATTTTCTACATGTAGCAGTTCAGAACTCTGACATCGAGAGTGTGTTGTTCCTGATAAGTGTACAGGCTAACGTAAACTCTCGGGTCCAGGATGCTTCTAAACTAACACCTCTCCACCTGGCAGTGCAAGCTGGCTCAGAGATCATTGTGCGTAATCTGGTAGGTACTGGGGAGTCATTTTCCCCATCTGCTTGAAATGTATTTTCTCCCTTAATGCAGATTGCTTACAGGCTAGGGAAGTCAGGTGAAAGTGGTGCCACTTCTAAAGCAGAACTCAAACTCACATAAAATTCACTTGGCTCAGATTGTCAGCTGAGCTGCATTGATGGCCTTTGTATGAGCACGTTTGATTTGCAGCAATCATTAGGTAATGTGGCTCAATTTAAAGGAAGAACCTTACCTTGTGTTTGCTGCAGATCAGAATGTGTGCACAAGTTGTGGCAGCTTGGTAATAGCATTTTTTACATATTGAGTAGAGACCTAGAAGTATCTCTGTACAGTGAAATTTTGTGCACTTCATTCACAGAAATTAACTATTGGCACATAGCCCTGGAAAACACGTTTGAACATATTCCTTCTTGCATCTTGACAGCTGCTTGCAGGTGCCCAGGTGAATGAACTGACAAAGCATCGTCAGACTGCTCTTCACTTAGCAGCACAGCAAGATTTGCCCACCATTTGTTCAGTCCTTCTGGAGAATGGAGTAGACTTCGCAGCTGTAGATGAAAATGGAAACAATGGTAAATTTCTGAACTTTCATAAGTAGGTGTATGAACTTCAGTAGGCTTGCTAATATCTCAGAGGTAGAGAATGGCTCATGTTGAATGGGCTCACTTCTCAAAGATGAAAAAAGAAGGGAAGTCCAAGGAAACAAAGTTGGTGGGAGTTTTGGAGAAGGAAGGTGGGAATGCAGAGAAGGAGTACTTTATTTTATCAGGGTTGACATTGAACTGTTCAAATTCTTGAAGCTTCTCTCCTGTTTTTTCAGCTCTTCATCTGGCAGTGATGCATGGCCGTCTGAACAATATCCGGGTCCTCCTCACAGAATGCAATGTAGATGCTGAAGCCTTTAACATTAGGTAACTGGTGTAGTTTTAATAAGCTAAAAAAATTGTTCTTTTACAAGTGTGCAGGTATCATTAGTCTCTATACAATATGGATGGTTGTGGGAAAGGAGTGTCCCATTCTACCCTGTGCTAGTGTGGTCTCTCCTCAGGTACTTTATGCAGTTCAGGGCACCACAACATATGAAGGACATAAGTCTACTAGAGTGCCTGAAGGAAGGCAACAAAGATACTGAAAGGTCTAGAAGGCGAGATGTGTGAGGAGTGGCTGAAGGTAGTTGGTTTGTGCAGCTTAGAGGAGTCTGAGGGAAGGCCTGGGGGTGACCTACAGCTCCTCACAGCAGAGCAGAGGGGCAGCACTGATCTCTGCTTTCTGGTTACAGTGACAGGAGCTGAGAGAACAGCATGGAGCTGCATTGGGGAGGGTCAGGCTGGAGGTTAGGGAAAAGTTCACCAAAGAGCAGTGGGCATGGAACAGGCTCCTCAGGGCAGTGGGCACGGTGTTGGGCTGCTGGAGCTCACATTGTGTCTGGACAGCGCTCTCAGAAGTGTGTAGTGTTTGAAATTAGGGTGCTCATATGTGGAGCCAGGGGTTGTACTTGACGATCCTTGTGGGTCCTTTCCAACTTGGGATATTCTGTAGTTTTATGATTCTGTAATCAAAGTTTTGTATTTTTAAACTGTTACTGTGAAATACTGAACTACTGCAGACAGTGTTGTGTGTAAGTAGTGTAGAAAACAACTTCCTCTTCTTGGCATGCATGAAATATGTAGCTGTGCACGATGTGCTGAGTTACCTAGGTTTAGCTTTGTTTCATTAAGTTAGCTTGTTTCAAAAATTAGTTCAGAATCGAACAAGTGTAGTTACAAGCAGACTTTGATTGGGATAATAAACTCTTCTCCCTAGAGGCCAGTCACCAATGCATATTTTGGGACAATATGGGAAAGATAATGCAGCAGCCATCTGTGACCTCTTCTTGGAGTGTATGCCAGAGTACCCTCTAGACAAACCTGATGCTGAAGGAAACACAGGTAGGTGAGACTGAACATCTATTAAAGTTGAAAGTCACTCAAGTCATATTAAGCTGGACTAATAGGTGGTAGTACACAATTACACAGTAAAATTTAAACATTGCACTGAAACTGAAGATCTTACCTTTGTATTGAGCAAAGTCATGAGACCTCCATTCTGTTGATGCTGAAGCATCTGGCTTTTATTTTCTAGTGCTCCTACTGGCATATATGAAGGGAAATGCCAACTTGTGCCGTGCAATAGTGAGAGCTGGGCTCGTCTTGGAGTTAACAATAATCAGGGAGTCAATATCTTCAACTACCAAGTTGCTACAAAACAGCTTCTCTTTAGATTACTGGGTAAGTACTGCTTGCTGCAGTTGGGAAGCAGTTTGGCTTAATTTGAGATGCCTTGGTGGAAGGAAGAGCATTGGACATCTAATTTAGAAGCCACTAATTCTAGAAGGGCTGAACTTCTGAATGTTCTAATACTTTCAACGAAGGATAGAAATGCTCATTTTCTAATGATAAACTGAAAAATTGCCCAATGAAGCCCTGTCAATCTTGTCCATTTTTCCAGCAGGGTAATGTTCAAGAAGAATGCTGGCTGGTGTAGTGGTCTAATGTAGCTTAAAACTCAGTGCCACTTTATAACTTGTGCTATATTCACTGCAGTGACTATATATTTTCAATAACAAGATGACAGCTACTACAAGACTAGTTAATTCTACTAAATGCCACCTAAAACTGTGGAAAAAGTTATCTTAACATTACGGTATACTCGAGGTGTCAAACATGTTTTACCTCTACATTTTTACCTCTCACAGATATGCTGACAAAAGAACCTCCCTGGTGTGATGGCTCCAACTGCTACGAATGCACTGCCAAATTTGGAGTCACAACAAGAAAGCATCACTGGTAATGTGTGACACATCTTGCTGTGCTTACAAGGAAACAGATTTCTGTTCCAAATGTAGCTAGTCTTGTTCCTTCTGGTGCTTTAGGAAGCCTTCATTTTAACTTGGGTGGATAACCAGTAAACCATTTGAAATATTCCACTAGGTTAGGTAGCTCAGATCTGACTTGTGGTCTGGTTAAAATCACATCATAAGCAGTTAATGCACTTAGACTATGCTCAATTTGCTGGAAATGAGAAGCCATGTCAAAGTTAACTATAGTAGAAGATTCCAGTGCCTATATTCATTAGTGGGGCTGACTTGCTCTGAAAGAGGTGACAAAAAATAGCATTCAGTTGCTGCTCTACCTTCTCTAGTGACGTTATCACTGTGAAAGGACATTGAGCATTAAATCCCCAGTATTCACTGAGAAAGAGCTCACTTCTGTCCTACCACTTTTCTATCAACAGCCGACACTGTGGACGCCTGCTCTGCCATAAGTGCTCAACAAAGGAGATTCCTATCATAAAATTTGATCTGAACAAACCAGTTCGAGTTTGCAACATCTGCTTTGATGTCCTGACTCTGGGAGGAGTTTCCTAGTATGCTGTGGAAGTAAAGGGATTTCCAGTCTGTTTCTGACAGCAGCTCTGCTTACAAGTCCTCTGGATAGGGAAGAGGAGGCCTATACATGTCTTCTGCAATAGACTGAACAAATTAAGGACCCTGTTAATGATATATTCTGGTGTAAATGACTTTGTATGACTGTAAATGTGTTGGGCTGTGATAGACTTCACTAGGAATTCGAGTGGATTGTTGAAACCAAGTGACAAATTAATTTAGATTTTCTTCTAGGTGCAGTGGGGTGTGGAAGCTAAAGGCTGGTGTTCTGAATTGACGTAAAACAGGTCTGTCCTTGAGATGGTGCTTTGCACTGAGCAACTCTATTAAGTCCTGTTGCTTTCAGGCTGCTTAGTAGAGATGGCATTAAGTTTCAGGGTAACCAGGTATCTTTCTTTGCTTTGTCTTAAAGATTAACTTTCCCTTTCTGTAGAGAAGACTTGTTGTGAAGCTAGACTGAGCTGTTACAACCACTGTTCGTTTCAAGAAACTCTTCAAAAATGGGAGTTAGTCCTAAGCATAGCTCAATAATTGTGGCCTTACAACAGAAAGCTTTACATCTGATGCAAAGCAGTCAGAATTGCAGATCCACATCTTGATACCTCCTCATTAGTGTTAGCATGTTCAAGAGAAGTGCAAGACTGTTTTAGCCAGAAAATACTCTTGCTCATACCTATTAGAGCTGTCAAAGCCTACTTTGTTGCACTTTCATATCTCCATGACTAGTCCTTCCAATTCATGAAACTCGTGTAAATGACCTTAAATGCGCTGAAGGGCCGAAGCTTCTGCTAAATGAAGAAACACTAAAACTGGTTAAGTAGTCTAACTCGCCATACAGCAATAAATGCTGAAGTGCATTATGAATTCCATGAGGGAGAGTGGCGCTTTCCTTTGGTTTGGAAACCTGGTTAACTGCTGCAGGAGAGACAGAAAGCTCAGAATATGCTGTGTCTCTGGGTCCAGTCTGAGCAGGATTGCCAGCCAGTGGGAGAGTATTTGGAGGTTTCCTGTTAATATAAAGCCTCTGTTGTTGAGGGAAGGATTCTGAACTGGCAGCGGAGGGCCAGGCTTTCTGGGTTATGCTGCAGTATTTTAATCTAAGCTGGTCATGTTCTCTTAAACATGCTGAATCTGTGAAATGCTTATGCCACATTGTCTAGGAAACCAATCTGCTAATAAACAAGGTTGTGGTTTGGCAGGCAAAGGCTTCAGTCGGAAGAGAATGTGTGTTTAAGCAGAACTGCATGCCATGCTAAGGCTTTCTTCATTCTAAGAGATCAATCTAGTTTAGACTGAACTTGACATTCCTCACCTCTGTTCCATGAACTGGTACGTGTTTACTTAAAGACTGGTATATGGAGTGTTCAATATGGAGATGATGGTGACACACTGCTCTGTTTGCTCTTAAGAGTTAGATGAGATGATAAACCAGACTGCTGCTTTTATAGGGGACTTGCCTGAGGCTTTTTCTTAATTTTGTACAAGAAATGATGGGAGAGGGTATAAACACTATCATTTGCACAATGAGTTTCACATGGTCTCACCTGATCTGCACTTTGATCTTCCAATATGCATATAACTGGAATCTCACTCTTTCAACACTAGAAAAGAGTAATGGATGATGCAATACAAACTTCCCTTACTGTTTTATGTCTTCTGGCATGTTCCAGTAGAATGCCCTGTGCAATGCAAATGGTCTGTGTAGCACCATTCCTAATATAAATGGTGCATTTCTGGCATAACGTCAGTTGCATTTTATGCTTAAACGAGTGAGGTGGGAAATAATGGTGTCTGAAGCATTTAACTGCACGCTACAGCTTGTTGGAATAGATTGTGGAAAACATTTTCTAGTCAATGTCTTTCTGTGCTTCAAAATAACGTTGATTGCAAGTCTCTGGCAATGAAAGATAACAGACTGCTGGAGAGAGTGCGTTAGGCTACAGAATACCTGACTGCAGTGCATTGCTTGTTATCATGATAGCTTCTCTCCTGGCTTTGAGCTGCAGTGCTTGAAGGACTTAAACATTGTGGTAGAGGAGTGTCCTAGGGCTGCAGCTGGTGGACTTAATCTAAATTGGAAAGCTCCACTACATTTAAGTGCTTTAGCAATTACATTTTACCTTTTTGGTGACTTCCCTGATGGAAGAGTTAGGAGAACAGGGATTCAACTCCAACAGGATAAGCGGCTTTTTAAATATTTTTTTAAAAGGTCTTAATGAAAACTCAGTTAAACTGAATGTAAGGTTAAGACTGGCTAGTTGCTCTTTTTTTGTAAGCAGAGTAAGACATAAGACTGCCTGAAACTCTGGGAAGGATCTGGGGAACTGCACTTAATGCTCCGTTTGCCCTTTCCAGCCAATATTCTACCAGCTTGATCTTTCCTACTGAAGTCTGCAAGCCAAGTTCTGAGCATGAATAAACTAATACACAGCCTGAGACATTCATTTAAATTCAAAGCAACTAAATACAGCAAATTTGATCATTTTTAAAGTGCCTTTGTGATAGTTTCCTTACAACCAACTCTACATAGCTTTCTGCCGGAGTTAAAAGGGAAAAGCTCACAACTTGAACCAAAATCCCCGTTTAGTTCTCACGTAGTTCAGACTTCAGCTTGAGACGTTGACCCCACCAAGCAACTGGCGGGGCTCAGTCCTTTATGCACTCTGCATAGCATTGGTCTGAAACATCTCAGATTCTTTTGGAGTTTTGCTGGCAATGCTCCACTGCAGAGGAGAAACTGTGAATGGAGGCACTTGGTAATTTTGTAGTGGTCAGCACATTTCTATCTCCGTAAGCAAATGCACTTCCTTTTTGTAGCATCCTGCAGTTGTGACCAAAAACCCCACCCCTCTTCCCACTGCTGTCTTTAAGTGGTATCTATTAACTCGAGACTTGAGTCTGCCAAGGATTGAACAGAAGGGTGCAGAGAAAAGGAGGTGTCCCTGGGAAGCAGTGCTATCAGAGCAGGCTTTGGGCACTTCGGCAGGGCTGCATGGAAAGTCTGTGATAGTTCGTAGTGTAGCTTTTTGTTCCGAGTCTGGATTCCTTCTGACTGTAGTCATCCGGCACTTTTATACAAGCACAAAATGTGGTCTGGCTTAAACTTCGATTTATGTATCTCTTTGAAGAAGGTGTAATCACTGCTTCGCACCACTGAGTGGAGTGAGAATGTTAGCGTTAAAGGTACTAACAGAGCGGAGCGAGCTGCTTGCTAAAAGTTGACAGATGCCTTAATGACTTCCTGTGCTGGAGATCAATGGCTCATCCAACTTCTCACATAGTGCTTCTAAATTAACATGTAACCACATGGGAGGCCCAGGCTGGATTTTTTTCTTAGTAGCCAACTCCTTTGTTTTTTTCCTTTAACCAGCAGAGTTTGAATACTGCAGCAAACTTGGTTAACTCAAAGCTTGTATGAGTGATTTAAACAAGTAATTGAACCTTCTAGCCTCTGTGAAATAGAAAAGGAAGTCTTACAACAATGGCATTTTATCTGCGATGTTTGTCTGGAGTCATTGTAAAAATGTATTTTTCCAATATGCATTACTTTGTTGTGTAATAATTCTACTTGTAATAAAATGCATAACTAAATAATGCATCATGGGGTGGAAACCTTGCTGAGAAAGTATTTTCTCTCGTGGAGACAGCTGCCTTGCTTTGAGCTGCTGTTACTGACCATGAGGACATCCAGGGTTGTAAGATTTAATTGGGCATGACAGTTTATTCTCTGCAGTTGTCCCAGGTCTCTGTTTCCATGTCTTTTGGCTGACAAGGCCTGTTGTTCTGCTAGTTTGTGCTACATAGTCATTTTGATTGCTTTACAGTAGAGACTTATCTATAGACCTTGTAAAAACAGTCCTAACTTCCTGCAGGCCAGAACTGCTCAGCTCAGATGCACTTACATGGACAAGTAGGGCTGAGCTGACTCTAACATACTATTCCTGCACTGTCACATACTGGCAGGCACTTCTCTCTCTGGAAGAGCGTGCACTTGCTGCAGCTTCACTCCAGAAAAAGAAAAATGCAGTGATGAGACCAACCCAAGCCATTTTGAGATTGTGATGCATTAGTCTTAATTAGTTTTTAAAAGTACAGCTACCAGAGATGAGTTGTGAGCTTTATTAACTACAGTCTTTCTTTACTTCATCCTGTTTGTTTTCCCCTTCACAGGAGAATTTAGTTGAGGGCAGTAGAATTAGGACAGTAGAAACAATGTGATTTTCTTGGAGCATTTCATGGAGTCTCCTTGTCTGCCTTAATAAATGACTCATTGCTGGGGCAAGACTGAAACTTTTCCCCTGGTCTTTCCAACTAAACCAAGGAATAAGCTGTGAATCAGTTTTCCAACCTATCAGACAACACCACCACAATTTCTAAAATCTGCCTTGCTTTCTTGCAGCAGCTTACCTGACTTTTGTCCAGTTCTTAAGATCAAATCCATCCCCTCAGCATTTCAACACAACTTTTGCAGGGAAGAGCAGTTTTAAGGATAAAGCATGATGAAACCTGCTTGGAGGCTACATAGCTGGTGCCTTCAGTAGGAATCTAGCTTCTCAAACAGATCGGAACTTAAAAAATATTTTGGTGCTTAATAATTTGGAATTTCTCTAACTTTTGAAGTTGCTTTTAAAGACACTTATCCCTTGATTCAATCGTAATCTGATTGAATTTTTGAGTGTAATTTGAGGTCACCTGTGCTGCTGACCTCTAAATACAAGTCCTTGCTGTAAGGCCTGTGTCCAAAACTAAATAACAGGCTGACTTCTGTAATGCTTCCAATGAAGTGAGACAAGGAAGCACTGCTTTGTAGCCCTTCCTGCAGCTTTTGCACAGCTTTAGTATGGATTGTTGCATAAAGTAGTTCAATCCAATCCCAAAGCTGGCACGAGCCTGTGACAGCACTTCAGTTCTGGAAGGACGACTGAGGAGCTGAACAGTGTGATGGCTCTGCTGCCATCTATCTAGAGAAAACTTCCACTGCTGAGCAGTGACAGCTCCCAGCTCTGCCTGAAAGTGCTGCAGGAGACTCTTCTTACAGAGGGGAGTGGAAAAGAAATAACAGAACCAGGTTAAAAGCAAAACAGAAAACCACCAAGTATCAAAATAAGCACACACATGTTTAAATTGCTGTATGGTTCTCATCCATGGTAGCTGTAGCATCATTAAAGACAGTAAGTGAAAAGTGCTGCCACATGTTCCTATTGTTGCTGCAATTAAGTGATTATTCTTGCTTTTAATGAATGTTGCTGAGCCTCCTGT
Organism: Meleagris gallopavo; assembly: GCF_905368555.1. NCBI lineage: Eukaryota > Metazoa > Chordata > Aves > Galliformes > Phasianidae > Meleagris > Meleagris gallopavo. Next base: position 3,166,344 of record NC_139424.1, read on the forward strand.
AATCCCGCTAGTTTATTAATTAATTAGCTCTGTGAGGTTTTCTTTAGGAGCAGTTATAGCTCAAAAGCCTTAGGAGCTTATAAATGCTTTCCAGCTTTTTATAAATAGGTGGCAGCTGCCTTTAGAACTGGCACAGCTCTGCACTAAGCTGTGTTCATTGCTGGGCTGTAGTTAATCCAGGTTCCTCCCGAGGCTGCAGCTGCTCCAATAACCCATTCTCACAGTAGCCTCTAGGAACAACTGCAGCTGCCTCCCCACAGCCTGCATTCATAGCTCTGAGCCCCCTGTCCTTTGCAGCCCTACACAGAACTGGTAAGATTTGCCTTGTTCTTCTGGAATTAACAAAATGTAATGGATTTTGACAGCTGTGATAAAACACTTGCATCCTTCAAGTGAGCTGGGCTTTGTGAGGGTGGATCAAGGTTATAGTCTGATGGACACGTAACAAATGGGAGATAATAAAGCAGAATGGAAACAGGCAAATTACATCAGGATGGTCACACTGTATGTGGATTTTATTATCACCTAGTTCAAACTGCAGGGCTGGGTAGCTTTAAAGTAGTGAATCACCAAAAAAGGATGGTGAGGTCAACTTTAAGCAGCAATCCTCATAGGTGGCGTCCATTATCTTCCTTGCTCAGTATCTAGTACAAACATGAAATAAGGAAATGCAGCTCTGACCTTTGCATTCTGTATTCATGGAACTGATAAGCAGAGCCTGTATACGAACTGCACAAGTTCCTGGATGCTACACACTGCAACTGTAGGAGAAAGTCAGGCTTCTCCCTGCTGCTTTTACATTCTTTAGGGCAAAGCAGTTGTATGGGAAGGGGCAGCAGCAGTAAGCAGACTTCAGGTGACACTGGAGGATTGTGCATAAACTGAAGCCAGTGATACTGCTGCAATTCTTGCCTGCTGCCTTAAAGCACAACACGTTACACTCACCACTGTGCACACAAACATCTATTTCCTGGCTGTACAAGAAATACATTTTTAAGTACGGCTCAGGCTGTGCATCTTACAGTTTATCACCAGGTGTAAAAATACTGGGGGGAAAAAAGCACTAAGAAAAAGTGCCAGTTTTTTAGCCAGTAATTGGCTCAAGTGTTTCTTCTTCTCCCACCTCCATCTCCACGTGTTAAAAGTCACAGAACATGAAATTGCCATCGCTCCCTTTGCACAGACAGACGGGAGGGAATGAAGCTGGAAGTACCCGCCGAAGCACAGTGTATCACCGGAGCCCTTCTGGCTCCCTTAAATCGCGGTGTTACGTGCTGAGGATGCACTGCTCAGCCTGTGGGTGGCAGCCGTCGTATTCCTGCAGGTGGGGGTTATCCAGGTCGCCTCTGTCGCCGTGCTGGGCTGAGCCCTGCTGGCCCCACGGGGGGCCGCTGGTTCTCACGCACACGCAGTGGCTTCCCCTCGAGCCAGGCCTGTACAGCTTCCGGGGCACACCGGTCCAGTCTCTGTTCACTCCCCCACTAAGAATGGAGAATTAAAATAAATTACACTTCAGACACCCAATTCAAAGCCATGAAATGCTTCTGGAGAATACAGAATCAGGTAAAAATTCAGAACAGCCTGGGAGATTAACAAAGCACATGCTGAGACAGACTTTGCTCCCAACATCCCGCTGCCTGCTGATACTGATTTATCAGCTGAAACCTGTGGCTTGAAGTTGGTTTTACCAGTGCAGCTACACGCTCTGACCCATCTGAGAGCGACCAACTTCTGCTGTTTCTATTAAGGGAAAAGGAATCGTGGCTGTATGTGGCACAAGTGCCTAATGGAAAAATGCCTTTTTTGGGGTAGCTAATAGCTCACAGATGACTACACGTTGTCTTTGGTCAACGCAGTGATTTTGAGAACTAGGGCAAAAAAAAAAAAAAAGTCTCCAAATATTTCATAGTGTCTCTTTATGGGCCAAGTCCTGTCTGTTCCCCTATCTGCTGGATTTTATTAAGCCTGTAAACTCATACATGAGAGACCACATAACACCCAGTCCTACAACTGCAAACAAGTTCATTCTCACACAGGAGCAAAAGCAAGGTGCACACTGCTAGCATAGCTTGTCCAGGCATTTTCCAGTGCGGTCTGTGACGTGATTTCAGCTTAAAACAAAGTGGTCTCCAATCCAAGAGAGGTACACATTTAAATAGGATAAGTAGGAAGTGACTGTTCAAAGATCAATCTTATTTTTATGTGGTTTTAAGAGGGAACCGTTGTGGCATTATCCTGCGAGACAGGCTGTGAAACCTCAAAAAACAGCAGCTGATCTTTGGATTCATCATGGGTGAGAAGACCTGCCTGAATGCTGCTAACAGCCCAGTGGGATTTCTGACCTGTTTTCCTGAGTGCAGGGTGATCACATGCATGTAGGGCAACTTCTGAAAGCTGATTTGGACTCCAGTGTGACAAAAGCTTTTGCCTCAGAAATAAAATTGCTGAAGGTGTCAGTGATCAGGATGAGCCTCAATTTTCTTGTTAACCACTCTCCATGTCGCTGAGCAGAATTCCCCCTCTGCTGCCTCCCACTGGAAGACAGTTACCATCCCAGTGTGCTCCTCCAGGCTGTGTGGGGGCTATCAGCTGTGGCTGAACCAGCAGAGGGAATTAATTCACACAGATAAACCTGGCACAAAGTGCTGGTGGTGCTCATGGTGGGTTGGCTGAAAGCACAGCCTCAGGAATACAGACAGAAAGGAATGTGTCTGCAATATTCCCACCATGCCAGCCCTCAGCTGAGGGCTAACCAGAGCTCTTCTGTGGGAAAGCCACAAGACCTCACCTAAAGGAGCTGGAACACCTTCTAGTGCCGCTTCTGCTATGATAAAGCTGTGGGTGCTCAAACAGAGGGGCAGAAATGCTCTGCTCCAAAGGGCCCAAGCATGACTGCAGGAAAGCAGTACTTACCTCTGCCTGGAGCACCAGAATCGGCTGCCCTTGGCAGAGCTCCACTCAGAGTTGCAGGGTGGAAACTGTTCCTTCCACTGATCGCTTTCTGCTTTGAACTTCAGTCCTTCCTGGATGGCAGCCTCAGCCTGCCTTAAGGCTTCTGTCGGTGCCCCGTTTTCATCATAGAATCTGCCTACCACCTTCCCTTGGAGAGAAGATGATCAATTAAGACCACATCATTTCCAGGCAAGGAGCAAGCTGCCCAGAGAGATGGCAGTCTCTTTTTCTACAGATATTCAAGACCTGTCTGGATGCTTTCCTGTGTAACCTACTGCAGGGAACCTGCTTTAGCAGGGGAGTGGATTTGATTATCTCCAGAGGTCTTGATTATCTCCCCTACAATCCCGATTCTCTGAAAGTGACTAATTTCTGTGCATTGTTTTGTTTTTTTTTTTAAATTTGTTATTTAACGACAAAAAAGACAATAATCAAAGAACTACACCAGAGGATCTTCACAGTGGCCTCCTTTTGAAACAGAACCGAGCTACCTCCCTTCACATCACGGATCACACAGCAACTTACACATGTTATAAACTCACACAGAACAAGCTTAGCGACTCTCTGAAGATCACAAAGTCAACAGCACTTGCTCAGCTCCAGGACTTGAGCTCAGCAGCCAAACCCAGGTGACATACATGGCAGCCACCTACCCACACAGGCATAGTTGGTGCTGTAGAAGGACAGCCAGCTCTGGATGGTGAGCATCTCCGCTGGCGACAGCGCAGACACATCATCCACCAGGCCTGACGGGGTGAAGTCTCCAGTCGCAAACGCTCTGCTGGCATCTCTTCCTGTGGCAGATAACAGGCCTATCAGCCCTGGGGTCCCCAGAGCTCCATAAGGCCCCAGGGAGCCCCACCACCATGACAGCCCCAGAGCTTTGCAGGGCCCCAGAGCCCTGATACTTCTGGGGTCCCCAGAAGCCCTGTCAGGCCCCAAGGAGCCCCTCAGAGACCCCTCAGCGCCTCAACATCAGGGTCCTGACAGACCCCCGCACCCCTCCCACCCACCTTCACCCACCCACCTGCTAGGCCGCTGTAGGCCCCGCCGGGGCCGTAGTGCCTGCGACCGGGCTGCACATCGAAGACGCGGCCCAGAAGGGCGAGGTAGAGGCCGGGGTCCCCCGGAGCCCCGCGGTGCCGCCCCAGCTCAGCGGCGCTCAGCAGACGGCCGCGGAGCTGCAGCCAGGCGCGGGGATCGAACCCGCGGCCCAGCAGCCAGGCGGCGCCCAAGCACAGCGCGGCGACTACTATCGCACCCCGCCGCATGGCGCCGCCGCTTTTTTACGACAGCTTCGCGACGGCGTTGCGTGTCGCCTGACGGCAGCGTGGCGGGAGAGACGCGCTACGTCGCGCTGCTTTACGGCCGGCGTCGTAAAGAGACGGGGCGGGGCTTTACGGGGCCGGACGTCGCTTGGCGGCAGTGTGGCGCGGCGGCCGCCGGCCGGGCGCTGACAGGTGCGGCGGGCGGGAAGCTGCTGACTAAGCCGGGCCGGGCGGAGGCAGAGGGAAGAGGAAGGAGCAGGAGCGAGAGCGGCTCTGCCCGGCGTCCGGCCGCAGCTCGACGCCCATGGGGACGGCGGCGAGCCACAGCAGCGAGGAGGAGGAGGAGGGAGCCGAGGAAAGCATGGAGGCGGCGGGTCAGCCCGGCGATCCCTTCCCGGCCGCCAGCCCGGCTCCTCCGCTGCCGCCCGCCGAGGTGCTGCTGGAGCAGGCCCGGCTGCGCGAGGCCACGGCGCGGCTGAGGGAAGCGGCGCTGCCGGAGTCGTTGGTATCGCGGCACCACGGCGCGTTGGTGCGCTGGTTGGAGGAGCGGCTGAGCCGCGGCGACGAGGCCGTGAGTCTGGAGCAGTTCTGCGAGGTGCTGGAGAGCGTGTCCCGACTGACGGCCGGGTCGCGCGGGGAGAGCGAGGAGGTGAGCGGCGGGGAGCGCGGAACCGGGAACGCGGAACGGGGAACGCCGAGCGAGCGGCCTCGTGAGGCCGGCCTGCCCCGCCCGGCGGCAGCGGGCAGAGGGCCGTGCGGCGGTACGGGTTGTCCCGCCCCGTAACCCCGAGAAGGAGCGGTTCGGTGTCCGCCTCGTCGGTACCGACGGTGCGGGAAGCGCCCCGGGGCGGCTTTGATGGGAGTTTGCTATGCTTCGTTTGATTGTTTCTCTTTAAAATCGGCCCGGCGCTCCCCTTGCAGCACCCCGTTGCACGGTGGGACACTGTGCTGTGTGACAGGAGGGGTGAGGCCTCGGTGGTAGGAAGGAGCGTGGTTTCCTTTCAGCTCTGAGAAGGGATACGGGGAGCCGACAGCCGGAGCACCCAACTGCAGCACTGCCCTTTGTGCCCGTTCTAGAGTCGTACTCCAGAACACCCCACTGGGACTTCCACAGCTACCGAAGGAAGTGGCTCTGTCCAAAGCTGTTTCCGCGTGCGGTTCCTGGGACTCCCCGGTGTCTCCCTTCAGCCTTTCTATGGCTCCCAAGTGGCAGCATAACTCGGGAAGCTGACCTTTGAGTCGCATGTGTGCTCCTAGGAATGAGTCAGTGCTGAGATAGTAACCAGGCGCTGGGAGGAGGTTGGTGCTGTCACACAGGCTGTGTGTTGGTTTCAGGCTGCTTCACACAGCTGGCTGAAACGCTGCCTCTGAGTTTACCCTTAGAATCACAGAATCATTAAGGCTGGAAAAGACTGCTACAGTGACTGAGTCCAACCATCAACCCATCCCCACTTGCCCACTAACCTCAGTGCCACATCCAATTCCTTCCCAAGAGCCATTAACCAACACTTCTTAACCTCTCACGAATCAGAGAGTGATATCAGTACACTGAGATTCTCTCTGTTAATACAAGCGGCTGAGTTTTTCAGGCTAAAGAAATACTTTGGGGATTGCATTGCTCATCTTCCTCTGCATGACAAGTATGGGTATTTTTTTTCCACATTCTAGGAAATGAGGAAAAAGCGTGTCATGGGATTTGTGCTGGGATGGGGGTGTGGTCACAGCTCATCTGTGCTGCTGTGATGTAGGGATGTTGGGATGTGTGTGGAAAACCCTCATTCATTGTTTCTGCAGCTGGCAGCAGCCCATGGGCTGGAGGATGTTAGGTTTCCAGGATCTGCTTTCTGAGAGTGAGGTGTTTGCGGGTGGCGGGGCAGAAGGTTTCCACTTTTTGACATTTGCAGAGTTCTACCTGGCACAGATTAAGTTCTCACCTCCTATTAAGTTTTTCTGTTCTCAGTCTGGGGCTTTTGAACGCATTTGTTAAATGCGTTATGGGTAAAATAAACCTCTGTCTATTGATTAGTTAAATTAAACCTTTCTTAATCTATCAGTGCTTCAGCAGTGGCTGTGGAATGTATCCAACTTTTGCTCCAAACGTGGACGCTTCAGTTGTACTGAGTGCAATGAATGGAATATAGAGTCTTCCTTGGTCACACCTGAGAGATGCTGTGTTGTGCTGTCCTGGAAGCTAAAGGGAAGATTTATCTACATACCTCATTTCTGAGATAGATTACCCCATGGTCATGGTCGAGCTTGGTAGGAAACGTTAGGATTTAATGCTTTTATTAAGGAGCAGAATGAAGCTGGGCTGCAGTGAAGGTGTTCCAGAGGTAACTGTGTCCCACACGTGAGTGCAGCTCAGGAGCTGTGTCTGCACACGGGGTGGGTTGGTTGGTACAGCCCTATGCACAGCAGAGCAGTGGAAACTGCCAATGCTTTGTGTCAGATAGCACTGAAGTTACACTGAGCGGACAGAAATAGTTGTAGACTTTTGGAGTCGGTGAGATTATAGATCTGCTGAGGTCACAGGAAGGGTTTAAAAAAGAAAGCTGCGTTAATGTGCAAAGAAAGTGTCAATGTGGTAATCTCTTTGTGCATGCAAGTGTCAGGTGTTGGCTTAAAGCAGTGCTTGGCAGCCCCAGCCTTATCCTATGCGATGTTTATTCTCACTGGTTGCATCCCAGAGCTTGCTTGCTTCATGGGTTAGTGATCATACAGCGTGACCCCAGACAGAGGCAGGAGAAGTCATGTAGCAAAGCTGTGCCTTCGTTTGTTTTGGCACTGGGTCTGTTTGTTAAAATGAATTCCCTCTATTGTCCTCGAGCAAAGGCCCTAGCTCTGCTTGGGGAGCTTCCCCTGCCCAGAACCCTTCATGTACACTGCAAGGAGCAACGCTGTGGAGCTGCCAGCAGGGCTCTAGCTGTGAGCTCACATATAGACCTGCAGAGCCCAACTTCAGCTCTACACAAGTGCCACCACAGCTTCAGCCAACTCAGATGTTATGCTTCAGCTCGGGTGCCTTCCGAGGACTTTGCTCTCATTTGGTGCTGTAATTATGTCACGGTTAATTGGCAGGTTATTTTAATCTAGTCATCTCAGATTGTTTCTCTCTAGGATATTGCTTTTATAATGGTACATTGGGTTTGATAATGAGGACCAAACGAGTCTCGAGTGTGGGCTTCTTCCTGAGCTTTGTGCTTGTTGGACACATGGGCTGCTGGGTTTAGAGGCTGGGTGGCTTGCTGCTGTAGCTGAGTGTGGAATACACTTATACTGGGGACAAAATAAATAAATCTGGCAGTGGTTCACTTCAGAAAGAAAATAAAGTCTTGTAGACTTCTACCTGGTTTCATTCTTTTCATAAATGCTTTGGTAAACTGTCTTCAACTGGCGTTCAGTGCAAGAAGACAGATGACGGAAGGGAATAAATATCAAAAAATGTAGTTCTGAGAATTTTTCTTTTTTAAATAAAGGAAATATCATAGAATCATAGAATGGTTGGAAGGAACCAGTAAGATCACCCAGTCCCAACTCCCCTGCTATAGGCAGGGACGCCTCCCACTACACCAGGTTGCTCACAGCCCCATCCAGCCTGGCCTTGAGTGCTTCCAGGGTGGGGGCATCCACAACCTCGCTGGGAAACCTGTTCGAGTGCATCACCACCCTTACAGTAAAGAATTTCTTCCTAATAGTTAGTCTAGAAACACGTAAAACCTGAAAGATTTTGAATGACTGCAGTGTGAAATGGATGTGGCCCTAATGAGTGATGCACTGTAATGCTTTTAGAACAAACCTGGCATTTAATGGGGGACGGTTTTTCATGTTTTCATGAGCACCTTCTTTGCAGTCGCAGATGTTGGGTGGATGGATACTGCTGATTCACTGGTGTGGATGATGTGCTGTCTCCACCTAAGCATAGCTATGGTTGGCTTCAATAGGAATGCAATGCAAATGCCTTAAAACCTGCTAAAGACTGCAGATTTTCAACCAGGCTATGTTTGCTCTTGTCATAAATTCAATGCTACAGCAAACAGACTTTTTTGATTTTAGTTTAATGGTGTTATAATGTTCCATTGTAGCTAAGGTTTACATGAAATATGTTGAAGGAGAGATGCTGAAATAAAGGTTCCTTTTTTTTCCCCCGTCAGGCTTTTGCACAGTTTGATGCTGAAGGAGATGGCACCGTAGATGTGGAGAATATGCTGGAGGCTCTAAAGAATTCCAGTGGAGCTAATCTTCAAGGGGAGCTGAGCCACGTCATCAGGCAACTGCAGGCTTGTTCACTCGTTCCAGGTATGGGAACAGCATGGAACAAATGGTTTCCCAAGTCCTGCCCCTGCATAAGGAATGCTGCTTCAGTGAACTGCTTTAGTAGTGTTTCTTGTCCTAATTTTCTCAAACCTCTACTCCAAGCTGTTCTTGTTGCCCTCGTATCAAACAAGTGAAGTTACTGTAAGTTTAAACCTTCACATAATGATATTCAGCTAAAACACTTCTGTAAGTGACTGATATTTTCTCTGTGATTGTTATCCTTGTTTAGTTTTTCTCAGAGACAGAAAAAAGTTTCTTGCAGAGTTTTGGTAAAGCAGTCACAGCCTTATACTTGATAGCTAGAAGAATATATCCTCTGCTGAGTCTGTTTCAGGTGATGAGTCACATACGTTATCATTGTATTGTGATTTAGATCTTGGAATCCTACTAAAACATAATTGGAATTTGATAGCTTTTATTTTTGAAAATGACAGTTTTTGGAATCTGGGTTCTGGGATAAGTATCAGTTTCTGTCTTTCCACCCAAGCTTTTAATGATAAGTGGCTAAAGGGGATTTGCCTTAGAGGATTGGACAGAATGTGTTAGGACTGGCTAACAGATGAGCCATCAGGAAGTACTTAGGGAGTATTGTTTGATATATCTGAATGTGCTGTGATGGAGAATAACTGAATAACTGAAGCAGAAATCTCTTATGTAGATGGTGGAAAGCATTAGGGATCTCTTTGGGAATGATTCACAGTGCCAAAGGGAGCTGCCTAACGTAGCTCCAGGTGAGCAATGTGAGAGCAGCAAGCAGCTCTAAGCCAAGCAGGGTCTGTTTCACCCAAATAGTGAAGATAAGGGTTTTGAACTTCTGGACTGCAGAATGTGCATAAGAACTAAAATATTTGGTAATTGTTATGAGCTCTTTTGGACATCTCAAGTGACCAACAAGTTATTTGTTTGCACTTTCTTTACTCCTGCTGTAGTTCATATCATGGAATATAGTTCTCATATTGGCTCTCGTGCTACATTAGGATTGATCTAATAATAAGAGGTAGAGGAGAACAATGTGGATTCAAGTCAGAAGTTGCAACAAAGAAAGAAATCATGTCTCTTTCTAGGTTTTATAGATATATTTTCTGAATCTAAAGAGCGCCTTGGCCTTCATGCTTCAATGATCCTGAGATTCTTGCACCGGAATCGCATTTCCAGTACTGCCATCCCATACCCTGTGCTGGAGTACTTCAACAACATCTGCATGATGCGCTCTTCTGTTCTGAAGGATTCCTTGGATCGACTTCTCCTAAAAGAGAGAGGTATGTCATGGTTTTGCTTTTTCCTTTCTTCTTTTCCTTTCCAAAATGACTGTGTAACCACAGCTTGAAGAAGTGTTTCCAGGCAAATGGAAAAGCTTCCTTTAATCTTTGACAGGCATGACTTCTAATGAAATTGCTCTTTATTGAAATGGATTGAGTTATTTAGAGGAAACAGTTGGCTTTGTTCCCTAGCATAGCTGGATTGAGGTTTTCTCCATCGTATGTTACTTTCTCCTGTTATATTTTTGTATTTGGGCGTAAAACTACTAAAATAATGATGGAACCAATAGGGAAGGGAGGCTGCTGGATATTTTCATACTTCAAGTGGTAGATTAGAATAATTGTGACTTCATCTGCAATGAAACTTTGCTGTGCTTTGTTTTCTGTCAGGATCACTTCTCCAGGAACTTTGTTCTATGCCAACAATTTAATTTACAGGAGATTGTAATAGAAGTAAAATGATTCTTAAAAATGAGCAAAAGAAGAATGAGTGCTTTTTGTTATTATTTTTTTTCCCCAGAATACCCCAGTGACTTGAATGGTAATGAGGAGTCAGACAAGCTGAAGTCTGTCACAAAGTGCTACACTCACATAGAAACCTCATCCAATTCTGCTGATATTGACAAGATGACAAATGGGGAGACGACGTCCTTCTGGCAGTCTGATGGCAGTGCTCGCTCACACTGGATACGGTGAGTGCCCCGGCAGCGTGCAGCTGAGCTTCAGGTTTGCCAGTTCTTTGGTCTTACAGCCAGTGAGGTGTGACTGAAGGTCTTGGAATTACTGAGTGACAGGTGACTCTTTTTGAAAACATGTATTGTGAAGCTTAAAGGCCTAATATAGCTTGTAAAGGCCACGTGTCTTTTGGTTGATGCACGTGCTTCTTTAGCTAACTTTCCAACCCGTGTTAGAGATGCTGTGGTTAGTGCTTGAATGGAAGTGCTTTGCCACCACATAGACAGCTATTGCTCCTTGGAGCAGTGATTTCCAGTAGATTGTAGAATCACAGAATGATTTGGGTTGGAAGGGACCTGAAGGATCATCTCATTCCAAACCCCTGCTGTGGGCAAGGACACCTCCCACTACATCAGGTTGCTCACTGCCCCATCCAGCATGCCCTTGAACTCCTCTAGGGAGGAGGCACCCACAGCCTCTCTGGGCAACTTGTTTCAGTGTCTCACCACCCTCACAGTGAAAAACTTTTTCCTAATGTACCCTCTTCCAGTTTATAGCCATTACCCCTCACTCTATCACTACGCGCCCTCGTAAAAATTCCTTCCCCAGCTTTCCTATAAAATTGGAAACTGGGAGAGGCTTAGCTAAAAGTGAAGCTCTTGTTTAATCTTCTATTTCGATGACTATTTTTTTCTTTGCTTTGCAGATTAAAGATGAAACCAGATGTTGTTCTGAGACATCTGTCTATTGCGGTGGCAGCCAATGACCAGAGCTACATGCCACAGCAAGTGACAGTGGCAGTGGGAAGGAATGCCAGCAGTCTCCAGGAGGTCCGAGATGTTCACATTCCAAGCAATATCACTGGCTACGTAACACTGTTGGAAAACGCTAACATTAGTCAGATGTGTGAGTCAATAAAGATACCATTGGTATATTGTTCTGTTGCTTTTTTTGAAGGTGAAAGTTTGGGTAGGTCATAAAGTGATGTGTTGCAATGTCAGTTATTAGAGCAGAAGCTGTTGACCTTACTCTTGAGGCAGATAAATTGTTCTAATTGTAGTTTAATTTCTAGTCTGTAAGAGAGTCTTTGAGTCCTCGTGGTGTCTGGAACTGGGGTTAAGGGTTGAAGAGCTAGAATGATGAAAATGCAGCTTCAGCCTTTATGTGTGACGACATCAGGCAGAGTTAAAATATCTTTGCTTGCAGAGGGAAAGCATATGTTAGATAATGATATCTTAGCAAAGAGAATTGTATCTGGCAGGCTATTTTTTTTGTATCTGAAGAGTCAGTCAGATGATTTTTGCAGAGCAGGTTTTATGCTGAGGATTTCTAAACAGTGTTATTTTTAAGTCCGGTGGATCTGTGGTTGCTGCATTGTAACCAATCAGAGGAAGAGCTGCTCTTTCTTAAGATGGTTTGTGAAGCCTCAAAAACTTTGTGCCTTCACCTCAGATGCTTTTCAGTATGACAAACTTTCACTGCCACAGAAGCAGGCGACAAGGATATCGTTCCTCAGAAGTAACTAAGAGAATGTTATCCTTACAAAATGATAAAAACTTTTATCATTTTATCCACTTTTATGTGGAACTTTAAAAGTTTGCATTTATGCTTTATTCATTTTCCTTACTTTTCCCATCCCCTTCTCACCCAAGACATTTCCTATGTATGTAAGTAAAGAGATACAATCGGTACTGCTGAAATAATGTTTAATCTAAGTTTGAAGGTCCTTTATTGCTTTTTTTCCTAACTTCTAGAGGAAGTAGTGACTCACATAAGCCATTTCAAAAGCTGAAATGATAGGGTTCCTAGTTACAAAGAAACATACACGTGCTAGTTGTCCAGATGTGGGAGTAATCTGCTGTGTTTGCTGCTATTTGTCTCTGAGTTTTTGCAGTAATTGTTTTAAGTACTGGGATTCTTCTACCTCTCATCCAGGAGAAGAAATGGAAAAAATGTTTGTTTGTTGCTTTGACAGATGTACAGATAAACATCAAGCGTTGCCTTAGTGATGGATGTGACACTAGAATCCATGGGCTCAGGGCTGTTGGTTATCAAAGAGTTAAGAAGGTGGGCGTCTCAGTCTGCGATGCTTCAGCTATCTGGTATTGGTCTCTGCTGACCTCTCTGGTAACAGCTTCCATGGAAACCAATCCAGCATTTGTTCACACTATATTACAAAATACTCAGTAAGTACCAAACTTCTTGGTTGTGTTTTTTGTGGCTACTTCTAGCTTCTGTGAACAGAACTGCTTTGTGTAACTGGTTTCCACTCCCTCCATTAAGATATGTAAACATCCTTTTATCTACCATGTTGTTTAAATTTTTATATTTCACCTTCATCCTCTTGCACATACCAGAACAAGTATCATTCTTGTACCTACTGCAGCCAGTTCAATTGTTAAGCCACAACTGAACGGACACCAAAAATTGTGGGCTTCGCTTATCCTTTGGCTTGTAATGTTTGCAGGGAGCCTAGAATTAAATAGCTCTCTCTTTCTTAACTTTGTTGATTATAAATATGGGACAACTTCCACAGAGCTTAATTTAGCTTCTTTTTCACCGAGTTTTGCTTATGTAACACCTTGCTGTTCATTGCAGGGGAATACAGTCCTGCATATGCAGTATGGCTGCAGATGCTTGTGGTCATTGGCTGCTTTCTGTGTAACATTTCCTTGTTTGACTGCCAAACTCTTCTGCCCGATGACTTGGAGGAATGGAATTGTAATAACATCTCTACACACCCATGTCAACTTTTATAGAGCTCAGTTAGCATGATACCACCCTGTTTAAGAGCACCACTGTCATTAACTAATGAATACTGTAGGCTGAAGTCCATTAATGCTATCTTTAATTGCAAACTTTTAAACTCTATATATGCTCTTGTCTGTTTGAGGTGTGTTCATGGCTACTTGACTGTAGTTCGTCATTCCTATGCAGTTTAGCTTTACTAGACCTGCAGTTTTGCTACAGTTTTGGCATTGCTCGAGATTTACATTTCTGATAAGGCCTGAAAACAGTTATTTAAAAAAAAAAAAAAAAGAAGCATTCAAAAATAACACATAGCAGTGTTTGGAATTATAAAGTCTAAAACCAAGCTTAGGTGGACTTGATGCGAGCAATTAGATTTCCTATTTTCAGGAAATCAAACAAAATCTTAGGAAATCAAACAAAAAAAAATAACATTCAAATCATTTTGGTAGTTTTCCCCATGTTAGTGGGTTCTTGCTCAACTCTGGAACTATTTAAACAAAGGTTATATTTAGATAGCAGGCTATTCCTAATTCTGTCACAGACTTAATTCAAAACACCTTGCTTTATTTCTCATTAAATCTGAGATTGAGACTGAAATTTCAAGGTTACTCAACAATAACTGAACTTTTCCCAGCTACAGTGCAATTCTGGTTTAACTTTGCATGGATTCTCTGTGTAAAGAAGTTCTTCCTGCATTCAGAAGCTGTTTGTATAGAGCTACTTCTAAAAAGCATAAAGAACTAAATGTCTGTTTTCTTTGATTATCTGGTTTTCTGAAGTTATGTTCCATCCTTCTTACTAGGAAAGCCCTGCAACACATGCCACCTCTGTCTCTGACACCAAGTTCTACAGATTTTTCAAGCTTCTTATCTCCAAATGTTTTGCAAGAAGTAGATAGCTTCCTTATAAGAATAACAAGGTGAGATCATGATTAATTTATTCTGGCAAAAATGGAAAATGGTTTAGAAAAATTTGTATAGCAAATGTCTTCTTTCTTTCTTCCCTTCTATTTCTTTTTACTACCTTGGAAACTTCAAAGGCATTGAGAAACTGACACCTTGGGTTTTCTGTGTGAGCATTATTTATTTAAAAAGAAAGCATCTATCCTCCTGTCTTTGGTTTTAAATGTAGTGTAATTTAATGTTAGGATGATCTGCAGCAGCTTCAAATGGGGCTGGAGGGACTTTGATCAAGAAGAAATTTCAACTCTTGGTAATTGCAGAGCACTGAAGGCAATCATAGGCAGGACTGCTGATAATAGGGAAAAGGAAGTAGAGCTGGGATAGCTGCTGTCAGAAAGCAGTCTAACTGGTGTGCCTGTGCTCAGGGCCTGGTTAGCCTGAGCCCTGATATGAAGGGAATGTGGATTTTGGTGTTGGAGGAAACCATTCATTTATGGAGACTGCTGCAAAGCACACCTCCATGAAAGCAGTATCCATCAGTGCAGGCCTTTTGGGAAGTGTTTGCTGCTCATCTGGGAGATACTGGAGTGTCCAAAAGGCCAAATTCAGGTCTTGGGTTCCTTGCTGGCAGTTGGGTTTGCACAGAGCAGAGTGTTCTATTAATCTGCAGAACTCTCTGTACAGTACCAAATGTTTACTGTAGCAACTGTAACAAGCCACAGAACTGCTGGATTTTGTATTTCTGTGCTTAAAGAGTTCTCCAATTAGGTTAACACATAAAAAATAGTTATCACATCTTTAAACTGTACTTGCTGCACTTGTCCTGAGGTTTTTTTTCTCTTTTCTTTTGTCTCCCCAGTTGTTGTACTACTCCAGACGTTGAACTTACACTCTTGGCCTTTGCCTTAGCCAGGGGGAGTGTTGCTAAAGTGATAAGCTCCCTTTGTACAATCACTGATCATCTGGACACTCCATACAAGGCTTCATCTCTTATCGCTTCTATGGCAACAGTTAGACAGAACCTGCTGTATAAATATGGTAAATGAATGATTGTTGGATTTTTTTACTGTATGCTTATGATAATGTACAGCTTTCTCAGTTGTTTTACTTGTTAATCTTGCTGGCATTTGAAATTATGTAAGTTGTCCAAGTTAATGACTCTTACTAAGGAGACAGAGCCTGTAAAGGTGAACTACCCTAAGAATTCATGATTATGCAAACTTGCTGTGATCTAAGAGCTGAACCAGGTGGCATCATCTTGAGAGAGGGAATATGAACTGTGTGACCCCTTTGCTGAGGTGATGTTAGTGTTTGTATAGTATTAGATCAGCAGATGTCATTTTCCTTCTATTCTTTCATTAGCACACTTATTTTTGTGTGTTTAGACTCAGCATATTACCTCTCTTGCAAACACATGCGTATGTACAGGTTTAAGATGGTTTAGACATGATATGATTAATGTAGATTTAAAGTTTTTATTTTTGCTTTTATAAGTTAGTTTGAATATTTGTCATAAGTATAAGGAGCCATGCATGCTCTGGCATAAGGCAGTGAAATCTTGCAGTACTGACTACACCTGTTTGATGAATGTCTTTTTTCAGGTGCCCTCTCATAAAGAAGTTTTCTCTTTGTTAGCCTTTACTATGTTTTGTCAGAGCTTCTTGGCTTGTCCCAAAAAGTAGATTAATTATAACTATCCTGTCAGTATTTGCTTTCAAAAGTTTGGAAAACCGCTTCGTATTTCCTGGAGTAACTACTGCTTTTTGCAAGACAAGTGGTGTTTCCTGGATAATGTATTGCAGACAACTGAAGGAAAAGCAGCTGTCATTATTCTCATTCTCCTGTATGTACCTGAAGGCCTAGCTGTTCATCTAACATAACCCTTTAGTCTAGTTTCTTTCTTCCCCCCCTTTTGTGAGATAATGGTAAGAAACTCATAGCCCTGTAATTTTTTCATTTATTTTTGTGTGAAGAACTTAAAACAGTTTTATATCTTGTCATGTTGTTAAACCTGATGTTTTTCTTGTTTAGGAAAGCCATTACGACTAACTTTGCAAGCGTGTGATGTGAAGGGGAAAGAAGATAAATCAGGGCCTGAAAACCTCCTTGTAGAGCCATGGACTGGGGATGGTAAGAGCCTGCACTTAAAATCCAGAACTTAAACCAGACATACAGGCTGTTAACAAGTGCTGTTACATCTGTATTTGGCACTATTCAGTAGTTTGTTTTAAAAACAAACAAAAAAACTTGATATGTAAATCTGTTCTACTGCAAGGTGAGCATCTCACTTTACTGCAAAGTAAGCATACACTTACTTTGTTGTCAAAACAACAGTAACAAAAAGGATGTCATTTTGGGGAGAATTGTTGATACTGTATGGAAGAAACAATGAGCTGTCACAAGAAATTGACACCAGAGCCCATTTTGTGGCTTGAAGTCATAAATCATTCACTGCTGGTTTCTCAAATAGTGATGGAGAGCTTTGGAACAAATCACTGATGTTTCTACTGACTGCTCATACCTATTAATTCTCCTTCGAGGTATATTTTATAGGATGTTCTTATGTACTGGACACACTGGAGAGAAAGAGCCGTGTTTTACAACCTCCCTTTGAACTGAAATGCCACGCAATCTTTCTGTGTACTTTCTTGTGTGGTGCTATTTCTAAATGAAAGTTGTTATGACAGCAAATCAGGCAAATTCTAAGTATCTTTTACCCCTTTGTATACTCACACATATGGTCTGAGTTTATTTTCTTTAGTTATGTTGTGGACTCTCTTCTGTTGTTTTGTTGATTGGTTTGAGGAACAGTGAGTTTATCAGTGTGCTGAACCACAAGCCAAAACAATATTGGAGAGCTACTAATAACCTTTAATGGAAAAACACTCTTGAAATTGCTGTAGGAAGTGCATTCCCAGGAGTGACACTGCTGGAGAGACTTGTGTATACTGGGGGAGATACAGTCTTCTACTCCTTTTATTTGGGAATGCTTCAAAGTGAGCTACAGCATTTTGCTAGAAACACACTTGGTGTGTTTCCCCTCTTCTAGTACCCCATCTCAGTATTCTCTTTCCAACGTTTTCCCCTAGCAATCCTTCCAGCCTCATTCTGTTCTCATTGCTCCTTTAGGTTTTCTTACTGAAACAGGGAAGACCAGAGCAAGTATCATTCTTTCTACTGGAACTGAATCTTCATTTCAAGTGACACAAATTAGAATAAAGGTACAAGTCTTTCTCTTTTTCCCTGATGATAGGGTTGAATTAGATTGGTTTTTGTTTTTTGTTTTTTTTTTTTTTGTACCAACTGAAATTTTATATTCACTGTATTTTGGAGTTTTACGTTTGCATGAGTCACGGGGAGCTGAAGGAAACAGAGATCTGAAGTTATTTCAGGGTGCCATAAGCATGTAGTCAAGATATGTATTTCATACTGCTTTTGTCTGTGTCTTGTACTGTACTCAGTCCAGTGAGTTTTAGGTGCAGAGCATGAATTTGTTAGATCGTGTCCCTAATATTTAAAATAATTCTTCAACTCTGAATTGGAGGTTTCAAGATACAGCTTGTGAATTCACATTAACTGGAGTTTTTTCAAGATCTTTTCAGAGATATCAGTGCAGTTTGAGCACTAGGAGTGGTTTTATCTGATTTCAAAGCAAGATCTTGTGATTAAATCTCATGACCAGAAGAAAACTTCAGCAAGACTTCTGCAGCTGATTTTATTTAAGGCAAATGAATAATTTAATTTCTGGAATATGGATGCATATTTCAATGTCCAAGAGAATTAACCAGGAATGGACTTCTGGCAAGCAACTTCTAACTGGAGTTGGACAAGACACTAAATTTTGTCAATGGAATACAATTCTTTTTTTATGTATACAAAAATAAGAATGAGACATAATATGGGAAATTTCTTTTTTAGAGTGGTTACTGTAGCAAACATTGACCATGCACATATGTGAGCCTTATTTTGGGGTTCACTGGATTACAAGAACTTCCACAAGACTTTCCTATAAAACATGTTTTTTTCTTTAGGTTGAGAAGTGTGATTCTAGAGCTCAGATTTGTCAGTATTTAGTTGCTTTCTGTAATGTTTATTATTTTCCTGTGAAAACAATGCCTTGCTTTATCACAAGGTTTTCTTTCTACGTTGCTCTGGATGTGTTCTTTAGGTCCGAAGAGGTGCCATTGGGGCACAGTGTGGGCTGGTGTTTGCTTACAATAGTGCTTCAGAAAAGTTCCATGCAGAGGAACACTTCAAAAGATTTGAAAGCTATGACAAATGGAAGCTGAAGGAGTTCAAACAGTTCTTGAAAAACAGGTACAGGGGTACTCTTTCTGATCAGTTGAAAAGAAGTGTTATATCAGATCTTTTCGCAATGGCACTTGAGCTACTGAGAATTGCTTCAAATGACTTAATAATGATATATTCTGTGGTCTTAATGAGCCTCAATTTGATGTGTTTGAGGAAACGCGTAGCTGTTGATTTCAACCACTTGATTTCAAAACCTGTTTAGGTTTCTTTAGGTGAGAAAGTTTCTGTTTCCTCTGTCTCCTCTTTGCAGCCATAACGTGCTAACACTATTTTGGTAGCATATCTACAACTTTGCAGTTTCTTTCATCTTCACAAAATTTGTTCTGTTCTTCTGTGTATAGGAGTAGTTGTTCCTCTGATGAGTTGGGAGATGATGATCCCATTGGCTGGTTTGAAGTGGAAGAAGAGTGGGATGAGGTGGATGTCAGAATGCAGCAATGCAGAGTTGCCCAAGTAAGAAACCATGAGAATCCATTACCTGCTCCCAGTGAGCAGAAGTTCCTCTCTGAGCTCTGTTGTTATATGTATGAATTAAACATAATAATTGTTTGTGCAAGATGAGCTCTTCTGAGTAGGAGTAAAAGCCAAATGGCTTCTTGCTGAAAGGATGGTTTGACTTTTATTCTCTGAGTTATTATTTTTCTTTGTATGCACACCTATGTAGCTGTAGCTAAATGGTGCTTCAGGATTTAAGTAAATGCAAAGTTGTGGTAATGCACAGATAAGTAGTTTTATGATGAGTGAGTTTTTTGAACAATAATGTGATTATTGCTTTATTTTAGTTTCTTTAGTTACCTATTTTATATTTAATTCTACTTATATTTATTAAAATGTATAATTACTGTATGTTCATTTATGGATGCAGATACACATTTGGTTAACTAGATACTTAATTAAAATATTTTGCATCTTAACATCAAATAATGAATTAACCAACTTTGTAGGTGTGTGCAGAGGTCACAGAACCACCATTGCTGTGACTTCTTGAGATTCCAAGCTTAGCCTGAATCCCAAGCTCATTATTTTTAATTTGGAGGATGGCTGGCAGGGAGCAAGGCTTGCCTCTCTCCTGACCCACAGTCTTCTCACATATGTGCACTGATGCCTCGTAAAAGCCAGGCTTTATCTTAACTTTTGAAACCAAACTTTGTGCTGTGTTTTACATCCTTCTAGTACTTAATGATTAAGTTCCTGTGCACAAGACAAGACACAGCAGAACGGCTTGGAGTGCAGGGCCTGAATGTTCTTGGCTATCTCCGGCCTATGCGAGAGGAGCCCAGCAGGAGCATGCACTGCTTGCAGTGCAGGAGGACAGATGATGAGACAGTTTGTGGCACAACTCTTCTCCTGAAGACACTTCATTTCATCCAGCAGCTTGCACAGGACCTGGTATTTTTGCTTCCTTGCTGTGTTTAAGCATGTATTTTCCTTGCTGAAAGTAATAAGGCTAAGCCAACAGTGATAACGAATAGATGGAAGCATAATAATTATTAGAACCATGCTTTGGAAGAAAAAATGGTCTCTAGAAAAAGACATTACGTTGTGTTTGCTGAAGTTGACTGGTAATGTGCTTACTTTGACCCTGAAGAGAACTAAAAAACATCTTTGAGAACCAATTTGGAAATAGCAATGCTAGGTAAGATAGATGGAAGAGAAGGATGCTGCAGTGTTTATTAGGATGCAACTGTTTCTGAAGCAGATGTGGAAATGGCACACAGAGAGGTAGCTAAGTAAGTTGCATAAATTATAACGTCCTCTTTTATTGGAAATAATTCTGTTAGTCTCTAAGGTGAGACATACAAAGTTCATAGGTGTGGCTGGTATGCACTGATTTAAGTCACCATGGTGTGTCCTCTGTCAAGGATACAAGTCAAAATAATGCTTTGTTCATGCAGTGCTTGATTCAGTGCCTTTTCAGCTCAGATTCAGAACTCTGGGCATTTTGTCTGTTACTTAATTTCAGTCAAATTAGAAAGAGACACAGACTCTTGTTGAGTATGGCAGAACAGGGATGGTATACAAAGCATGGGAAGAGGAAAGATTCCCTATTTGTAGCTCTGTGAAGGGGAAGGTTTTAGCCAAAGTTATCAGAATAGCTCTGAATATGAAAGAAAACTTAGAATGGAACTCATAATAGATGCAAAAGTAGAGCAAACTGGGCTGTGGTAACACCAGTAGTTGGAAATTTGCTTCTTGTAAATGTGTTCTGTATGGAGTTAAAATTCTGCATTTTCTTTGCTTTTTAAGGTTCAACAGAAGGAGAGTGGATTAAAATGCAAGTCATATTTAGATTTCACAGAACTTGATTTACAGCTGTTCTGGAATTTTTACAATAAACTTCACCAAAAGTAAGTTGTATCTGTGGTGTGTGACAAAGCTCTGTGTATGTGTATAATTAAAATACACTTAATCCATTATTTTTTTCCCCTTAAGTAAATCATTTCCATAAATAATATCATCTTTCTTCTGCCATATGTGTTTTTATCTATAATGTTGCAGAGAAGATTGAGATGTTGATAAATTTAGCTGATAGCTGTACTTTTTGGCTATGCTGTCATATATCTATCTGAGATGATAGCATTATTTATTTTCTATAAAAAGAGCTTCTCCTTTTCTAGTTTTTGCTTCTGTTTATGTTTTATTACAGTCCAAGGGAAGAGTGCATCTTTGCTCAAACGCTACTATTGCAGCTGCTCCAGAGCTGTTTCTCTGTACTCACTGGAGACAATAAAACTTCTAAACCTCAAGAAACTCTTCAGAGCAAAACACCTGGTCACACAAAAGCTGCAGAAGATCTTTATAGACACCTGTGTGAAGGTAATTTACATTGACTGTATTAACTCTTCTGGCTTACAAGTGTGCTGAAATAAAATTTGGGAAAATACATTTATTTCTAAAGACTAAGCAGCTATTCATTCCTTTTTTTTTTTTTTTTTTTTCTTCTTCAGGTAAGTGTGTACTAATTAGTCTACCAAAATGAAATTTTCCTTGACCAACTGAAGTGGCTTTATAGATTTTTTTTTTTTGATAACATAAGGCCTGGAAGAAGCTGCAGTAGAAAACTTCTATTGAACCTGCCACCTCCTTGAACCAGGAGGGAGCATGATACTTTAGCTGTAATGATACTGAAGTTCATTTAATTCAGATATTTCATATATAAGTAAATATATATAAACATATATAAATGTTCTTAGAAGGAGCCTGTAACATTTACATAAACATGAAAGAGTCTGGAGCTTGTGAAAAGAATGGCAACCAGACATTAGACTTCATTAGAAACAGGCTTGAATCCTCTTTATATGTTTTTTGCTAATTAGCTGACAGTCTCCTGAAAAGCAAGGTAGGGAAACAAGTTGACATAGAATCTGTCACATCTTGAATGCTTTATTAGCTGTGATGGTTGCCAAGCCTTAATGTTCCTAGAATTAATTTATTCAAGAAGTAAATATCTCCTTTGAGAAATTATCCTTGATGGAAGTCAAAATGTTTTCCCCCCATTTCCTCGAGTGTAGTATGAGATTGCAAAGGCTTGAAGTTGTGCAGAGCATTGAAGACACAATTGGATTAAATGTGTTTAATGAAACTTAAACTTACCATTTTCTTTCTTTTTTGTATGAGCAGTGGTGGATATGGAGGACACTAACTTCATGCCAGTGAAAATGCTGAAGCAGGAAGTTAAGAACACCTTACTCAGTGGAGCAGCAATCTTTTTCCCAGACAGACAAACCAGGAGAAACCAGCTCTTTGCCATGATGGTAAGCTATTAAATGAGAAATAAATTGTTTACTGCCTGTTTTCTTTATGCAGAAAGCAGCAATCTGAATTTTTGTTGTCAAATATTGCATATATGCTTTGTCCCATTAAACTAAAAACAATTGTTCCTATGCCCCTTTTTACCACCCTCCCCCCTTGTAGCTACACTGCTTTTATGCTGCCAAAAATGAATAGTGAAGTACAGAAGTGATAATTCTTCCTCATAGAGGAGGGATATGGTACACATCATACAAATAAATCTTTTTCTTCTAGAAAAACATCACAGAGCAAGAACATAAGCAATCTGTACATCTTGCCTTCAGATCTTTGTGCACACACTTCAGGTAAGAGGTCTTGAAACTGAAAATAATTGTCTGATACCTCTCACCTGTTAATAAAATCATATTTGATCCTTGTTATAAATGTAATTCCACTGGAAGATAATTATCTGAAACAGTTAACTGACTTTGCTTTAGAAAGGAGAGTAGTGCAGTTAAGATATTTATTAACTATACAAAATAAAACGTAAAATATCCAAGATAACTGTTGATGCTGAAATCACAGTATGCTGCTCGTGGGTTTTTGCTAGCCTATCATTTATTTATTTTTAAGGGACTCTTTGGGGTCTTTGTTCATTGTGATGGTTTAATCAATTTGGGTTTGTGAAAACCCTTTTCATGAGAACCTTCTTTTTATTTTAACAGCATTGGTGCAGTAGGATCTCTGCAGGTTAATCTTCATCACATGGATAACTAAATTTGTATTCTGGAACTATGTGACTTTTTTTTTTTTTTGTTAGTAAGAAGGTCTTTGTTTTGTAGTGATCAAGACCCAGGTGGACTCTTATTACTACCAGAGAAGGGAGTTTCTGCAAATTTTGACATAAGTGAAGTGCTGTCAGTCATGGATACCCTTCTACTGGTGGCAGCAAGAGAGGTAAGTGTTTTTGCACTGTTCCTACTTCTTTGCTGGGATTTCTGTCTGCGTTCATACTCAAGCTGCATGCAGAAGATCTGTTCTTAAAGAAGCTAGTTTTCTCATGCTTCTGGATAAAGCTATCAATGTCTGCTGAGATGTATAGGGTTGGGTCTTCCAACTGAAATGTTTTCCTTTCAGCATTAGTATTTCATAATAGGAAGGTAAGTAGTGAATAAGAGAAGTGTGGGTTTTTGGTGTCATTTAAGAGAATACATGTCTTCCTATGAATGCTAGGGAACAGAAATAGTCCCCCATGTTGTGAGGCTAGAATTGGTCATGCATTCAGGGGAGGTATAAATGGAGGTGTAAATTTACATACGCAGAAAAAGTGTGCTGAGAACATAGAGTGATTCATGTGTAGCTGCTTCTACTTCAAATTGTGACTTATCAAAACAAAATACACTACTTGCTTCATGGAGTTACACAGCTTTGTGATAATAGATGCTATTTGCCAGTTACATTTAATCTTTTATTTGGGAAGAGTGGGCTGATAATACCAGTCATGGTTAACTTAGTACACAGTGTGTCATTCTGCAGCAGAAGAGATGCCCTTTTGTTCTGTTACTTTTCAGTGTGAAATGATGATGCTGGATGTTGCGCAGCAGGAGAGTGGCACAGTCCTGTCTTCCCTATTCTGGTCTGTTCAGGGCAGCCTCCTTTCATGGTGCTACCTGCAGCTTAAGGGGAGCGATAGCTCAGCCAAGGATCTTGCCATAGAAATACTAAAAAACTGTAAGTGATGGGGTTGAATACAGAGTTAAAGGTGGCATAACTCAGGACTTTTCAATGTGATTTTAACACATAGCATAGGATGGGCTCACCAAATTTCAGCAGTTGCCTGAAATCTCTCGTGGAAAGAATTTTAGGCAATATGACATGGAGATATGATGAAGAATTTTAGGTGTTCTGATAAAGTTATATTGGAAGAATCTTCAGAAAACACTCCAGTACGTTTGGAGACTAAACTGTTGAAAGAAGAGAGGAAAAAAAAAAAAAAAAAAGCTTTTACAGACATTCACTTGAACACTGGCTTTTTGGCTTTTTTATATGTCCCTTATTTTGATAAACTCTTTTGTTGTAGTCTGTATTTTCCTAGATGTCGAAGAAAGGAATTACTTGAAGATGTTCTACTACAGCATCTTTCAAAAGTGTCTTTATTCTAATGCATTACACTATGGAATAATTAACTGGGCCAATAGAAATGTGATGTCTGGAATTTTATGTAAAATCACTTCTTGTTTAGGTTATTTGTGTTTCTTTTTTATTTCTGCTCTCTAGATGTGGGCCAGTTCCTGACAAATATCAGAATGATTTTGCAGTCACTTTTATCCCAGTATAGTGGCAAAACAATAGTAGAGAAAATAAGTAATTCTGTATTTGCTATGGCAACTCGTCAGCTGGTAAGTGAATGCTGGAGTTTTTTACTGTATCTGGGTAGTGTGGCTATTGTTACCTGTTTTAATGACAGCTCTGTTTTCCTTTAGGTCATCTTCTTGTTGGATTTTTGCACTTTAGACATTCCATACTGTACTCTGCTACAGGAATTCAGCACTTTGGTAGAACCACTGAAAAAACTTTGTAGTGAGCCTCATAAGGTAACTAAAGATATAGTTCCAACCTGTGAGCATCTACTTCTTCCAAATTTTGTTAATGCATTTGAACATTGTGCTTGATTGCAACTCTTGTCAGTTCTTCTGATGTTCTAAAAGTGACCTTTTTTAATGCTTATTTTAAAGTATGTGTGCATAAATGCTGTTTAATTGTACCACAGTTATGGAATGCTTTACAAAACACAAAATAAACCAAACAAGTAAGTACAGCGAAACAAAAGGAAAATTGCAAGAAAGGCATGGGAAACTCAGGTCTGTTTTGAGAATTTTGAAAGGGCATGGAAAACATTTACAAGTAATGAAACGTCCAATGATATGAAGAACTGGAAATACCTCTTCTGATATGGAAGTTGTATGTACATCTAGCAACTTGAATGAATAGACACAATCTAGTGTGATTTTCTTTTTTTAATGCTTTACATTTTCATTATACAGATGGAAATTGAAAGCTGGCAGCAAGAACAGCCTGTCGTCTTGCGAACATGGACGGTGGAATCTCCTCATAACTATGAAAATAATTGCCATGAGGTCTCAGTCTTCCTGTGCCATGGGGCAACTTACTTTGAGGTGGAATTTGATGAAAAATGTGAAACTGAAAGGAGGTAATTTAATCTTGTGCAGTGCTGAATTCTAGCAGCTATATGAAGATTCCAATATGCATTGCAGAGGATGAAGTCATGCTCCACTGTGCAAGGAATACTTCTCTCGCTCCAAGAATGCCATTTCAATTTCTTCATTGTCCTGCTTACCATACAGGGTGTTATTCTGAATGTCTTAGTCTTGTGCTGAAAGGCACTTCTCCTCACAGTTGAGCAGGCAAGCTGTTTGTATGACTCTGAATCTTGCTTGCTTTGATCTATCTTGCAATGTTGCACTGACCACTACAACTTATAAAGTTTCTAATTGTGGCATTTATTTCATCATCTTTAGGCAAAACCGCTGTGGTTTTTGTTTATATTTTTGGGTTGGTTTTTTTGTTTGTTTGTTTGTTTTGTTTTTTGTTTTGTAACACACCAGGTTACTGTTGTCTTAAGACATATGCCAGGTGTTAAAATTGGTACCCAATATCAATTCTGAAGGGTTGGGAAAGTTCTACAGGAGAGCAAGTCTGTGTTTGCTGAAACTGTTGCACTGAAGCATGAAATAAATTCCCTAGCAGTCACATGAAGCAATGGAACTGGAACTGTACTTCTGTAACATGTGGTGGGGTACATGGACTCGGAGGTGATGGACTCGTGAAAATCCAAAAAGAAATGTTTTCCCCAAGAATTTACAAAGTAAATTTGGAAGTAACCACTTGTAATTTTCACAGGTATGATTACCTGGAGTTTACTGATGCCAGGGGTGCAAAAACTCGTTACGATACAAAGGTTGGCACTGAGAAGTGGCCCAAGGTGAGCACCTTTAAAATTCAGAACCAAATGATAGATCAAATCTTTGGAAATTCTTGTGATTCTCGTGGAAAAGCTGCTTCTAAAATCATGTCTGCTCGTGTGATTAGTCCCCATCAAGGATGGGGGAAGAAATTCTATAATGATGCAAGTAAAGGGGCGAATAAGTAAAGAATCCTGGTTTCTTCCTGTAATCAAAGGAGCAATTCATCATAATTGAAAGTAATAATCGTATTTAATTACAATTAACTATGTGGGTAAAATTTGTCCTTTGGCACTCTGCCCTTGCAATTTTTAGCATCATGAGATGAGCTTGGTGCTTCCTGAGGCTACTCCCTTTCTCTGATGACACCTGCTCAAGTGGGATGCTTCTGTATTGTTGTTTTACGGCATCAACTTCAAAAGCTTGATCATCTATAAAATGTCATATTAAGATATTGATTAAGAAATCTTGCTGGCTTGTACTATGGGTTTCTCATTCATGTGGTGGGGAAATTAAATCCATTATGCAGAAAACAATATTGAAAAACCGCAGTTGCTGAAGGAAATTCATTACCCTGATACGTCTTCCTGTCATGTACATTTGGCAAAATGACTGTTTTGTTGCTCTGTAGAAAGTGACCTTTAAGGCTGGCCCACGGCTGCAGTTTCTCTTTCACTCTGACAGCAGTAATAATGAGTGGGGCTACAAGTTCACCGTCACTGCTTACGGCCTCCCCGATGTCGCCGTTTCTTGGGGCTTGGATTTACAGCTTCTAGTGTGCCGGCTGATGGGGCGCTTGGCTTCCCGAAGCATGGCCCTGAAATCTCTACGAGGTGAGTGCACACCGTACTCCTGAGGTTGTGGTGCCATGTGGTACCTTTCCTTTTGCAGTTGCGATTCAATGCGTTGGTGGAGGTAAGATGGAGCCAGAAAACTGGGGAAAGAAAGAAGGGAGTGGGAATATGGAACAGAAATTTCAGTGATTTGAAATCTAAAATGTGAACATCTGGGGTTGATTTAAATTTGAATTCACAAACTAAGGTTGGCTAACTCCAGAAATAGAGCATGCCCAGGGTTTGGGCCACTGACTGGTTTGGGCGCTGGTGGGGCTGTGCCTCGAGTACTGATCTGGGCCCTTTGCTACAAGGAAGATATTGGAGTGTGCCCAGAGAGAGACAATGGAGCTGTGAGGGGTCTGGATCACAAATCTGATGGGGAGTGGCTGAGGGAACTGGGATTGTTCAGTCTGGAGAAGGCTCAGGGGAGGCCTTACTGCTCTCTACAGCTGCCTGAAAGGAGGTTGTGGTGATGTGGGGTTGCTCCATGTAACTGTGATAGGATGAGAGGTGATGGCTTCAAATTGCACCAGGGGAGGTTCAGGTTGGATATTGGGAAGAATTTCTTTTTAGAGCATTCATGCAGTGGCACAGCTACCCAGGGAGGTGGTGGGGTCACCGTCCCTGGAGATGTTC
Source organism: Meleagris gallopavo (assembly GCF_905368555.1). Lineage (NCBI taxonomy): Eukaryota > Metazoa > Chordata > Aves > Galliformes > Phasianidae > Meleagris > Meleagris gallopavo. The sequence continues at coordinate 3,193,963 of NC_139424.1, forward strand.
AAGAAATGTGGAGATGTGGCATCAAGGGATGTGTTCAGTGCTATGGTGGTGAGGGTAGGTTGGGGTTGGGCTTTGTAATCTTAGTGGTCTTTTCTAATCTTAATGCTTCTATGGTTCTAAGATAACAAGATGTTAGATGGATGCCATAAGTAAAAATAGATGTTTGTTCTTTCATTTTAAAACCAGACCATTTCTAGCTAGCTTCCAAAATCTGAATTATCTTACCATTTGGAAGAAATGAAACGTGGTTAAAGTGTTCTGCTACAATCAAGGAGTCATTACTTACCTTGGAAAGTCCCTGTGAACTTAGGGAACTAATTGATTTGTTCTTACCATGGACTCATTTACTCCTTTGCAATATGAGCGTGCTTACAACGAGCAAATTATTACATGTATTCATAGGAGAAGAAAAAAATCTCTTAAACTATCTTGGATATTGGTGGATTTCTGTGTTTGTAAGTAAAGCAAAAATGTTCAAGTGAAAGTTCATTCATAATGTGAGATACTGATGCTGTCATTGTAGAAAGAGTATATTTATTTTCTGCACCATATTAGAGAAATGGAAGTTGGAGAATGTTGTTCAAAACTTGCTCAGTCATTTGATTATTTTTTTTAATCATGCGAATGTTTAACTTTTATGAACTAATGAAAATAATGTAAATGAACACAGCTGCTTAGTAATTGAAGTGTCTGTTCTGAATTTCTTGCAGAGCTAGGTAGTGAAGCAGATTTGCCCCCTTTGAAAGTAACATCAGTTCTTAATTCTCCATTGTGGAAACCTGTCTTCAGGCATCAGATGTGTCCTGAGGCAGAGCCAGGAGCCAGTGAAACCAGCAGAGGACGCCAAGATAAAAAAGAGGTACTTAAGTCACTGCTTTTGTTTTATTGGTTTGAAATCTTTAGGTATCATACAACTTCATCCAAACTTAAACAAGAATGCATGGGCTATTTGTGCTGTTGTGCTGCAGTTGTTACCATCTGCATCAGATGTTTTAAATATCAAAGAGAGAAACTGTTGTTCTGCGCCCTTTTATTACTTTCCAACTTGCAGTCTTATAGTGCAGATTGGCCTACTGTAGAAACAGTCCACAACAATTTTTCACACTATATTGAAGTAAATGTTTTCTGACATTCCTTTCAGGCTAGGAGCTCTCACCAGGATGACTGCCGTAACTTTCTGATCGACTTTGCCAAATCAGATCCTGCCCAGGATTTCAGTGGGCAAAAATCTGAACTTTTCAAGGGACTTGTACAGACATGCAGAAAACAGACCCCAAAAACAGATACCGTTGCTGGTTCTACTGTTGATCGAGCTGTGAACTCAACATTTGCTGCTTTGGTGTATCTCACTCCGGCTTTATATGAGAAGCTTCAGAAATATGGTAAGTCTAACATTAGACTACCTTAATAATGAAGACCTTATGTTTGTGAGAGGCTGTCTTATAGCTCAGGTTATAAACTTTGAAAAGATCAGTTTAGTGTGATGACTTCTAGAAAGGTGTTTTCTCCTGTAGAAAGAAGTCATCCTTTAGACAGACTAGGTAAGCCTTATCTCTAGAGTGTGTCTTTATTAATATATGCTTTTGTCTCCAGAACTCTGTCCAAATATTAATAGCCATTGAGAAGTACTGATGAAGCCTTATTATAAAGGCACATCAAGAGAGTAGTGAATTCCTCTGTGTGGCACCCAGTGATTAGCAGTTCTTAAATCATTTTGTATCTACTGGTGCATTTTCTGAAAAGCTAGCATCAGTTTGCACAGATTTTTAAGTCTTGGTTGTTGGGGAGGTGTGAATTGCCTCCCAATATGTCATACTCTGGAAATTGACTTTGACATCTTCAAAACATATTCATTTACTTATTTAAAATAAAGGAAAATATACTGCTTGTAACTTGTAATAAAGTGCATTATACAATTTTTATATTTTAGTAGATAAAATGAACAACTTCTTAATTTACTCCGTGTTTCCATCGAGCTCACTGATATATTTGTATTGGATAACAAGGTGCTTCTTGGTTTTGAAGGCTTTCATTGTAGGAGAAGCTAAGCACCTTCATTTCCTGTCACAACCTTGAGGCTAAATGTCTTCCTTTGTGAGCTTTAAAGTTATGTGTAAAAATGATTGACATAAAGACTGACTCAGTGACTAAAGGGTTTACTGCCTTCAGTCATGTTGTCTGTCTGACATTTGATACAGTTGTCTGAGTGAGACTGAAAACTGTGGTGACTCAGGAGTATTTTAATGAATGGGTAAGAAATCTGTCCTAGTGTTAAAGGGTTCATCTGTCTTAGTCTTGCTGGGCAGACCAGCTTCTGGACCCAGGCTGACATGGGCCATGTCAATTATGGACATGTAAAGAAGAGGAAAAAATAAAGTAGGAGTTGATCAATGGGAGAAAGGAGAGCTTTAGCAGGAACATCTTTCTCCATTGCAGTTATCAGGATAGTTTTGATGGAAACTATTTTGTCATGTTTAATTTTTGTAAGCTGATTTTGAAAGTCTATTCCAGAAATACATTTAAAAAAGAGAGAGAGAAAGAAGATAAAGCTCTGCAGATGTATTTGATTAAGTTAATACCAAGCAGTTTTGATCATTCTCATATTAGTTTGCCTTAGTAATATTTGCATATATTATAGGGTGAGGTTTTTATTTTCCGTGAAAGCAGGCATCAATTTTGGAAGAGATGAGAAAGAAATTTGTAATTTAACTTTGCAAATAGCTCTGTCAAGGTGCAGTTAATGTATTCAAGGTGCAGGAAAGTTGGCAGGTTTTATTTGTAATTTTCCTACAGGCATCATTCCAAATATTGACTAAGAGACAAAGGCTCTAGCATAACTTTTTAGTTAAGTAGTCAAGTTATGTAAGAAGGGAGCTGTAAATAAAAAGGACTCTTCTTTCTCTCATTTCCAGTCAACAGTGGAGGCAAGGTGCCTTTGAGTGATGACTTTGCACAAGTATATTCCCTGGCTGATTCAATTAGAATATGGATGGTAAGATCACTCAGGAGGATATCTATTAATTGTTGTTTACCTAAATATATTGCAGTGCACTGTTATGGAGCTGTGTGGAGCCATGTTTTCTATTAGATTCTAGGTCAAATATTTTCACTTAGGAAGAAAATGTAGTCTTTCCTAAGCTTTGAACTTAAATATTTAAATGCATTCCTACATTCCTCTCTTCTCTCAGCTCCAGATGTTTGATCATGAGTGTTTAGGACTGAATTGCATTCAAAATCAGTTATCTCTGTTATGTTTCAGCAGGTTTGTGTGCTGGTAGTTAGGAAGCTTCCTTCATAGCAGTGAAAGAGCTTTGGAGGTCTAGCATAGAAATAAATGTTTTAAACATTATTTTTCACCATTCTGCGGCACTTACAGAAAAGGAAATAATTGCATCTTTGACAAGCAAGTAACTGGCTGCACTTCAGGATATGTTCTTCGCACGTAGTGTTCCTCTAAAACATAAGGCTCATGTCAAGAGCCCGTGTCAGCAGCTCACAACCTGGTGAGAGGAGTCTGCATCACCACCTGCCACTGCAGAGAGCCAAACTTTACTTGGATTTCAGTAGTCTGCAGGAGATTTTAAATGTTAACAGCTGTTTGGCCTTTGAGAACAGCTAATTCAAGTCTGTGGCCCACTTTTCTGTTGCTTTTATCAGCCTTTCAGCCTTGAGCAGGCCAGTTTAACTGTTCTGATCACTTCTGGTCTTTCTGTCCTGCAAGAATTCCCTGCAGCATGAATGTACACTGCAGATACAATGGGTGCAGATGTGTAATATGAGTAACAGTACTGTACTTGTTGCCTGACAGGTGATGTTTGCATTCCATTTGCATTCTGTGTAGAGGCTGCAGTGACAATGACATCTGTCAGTGCTCTCACTTAAATGACACAGTGCTTTTAGAAATCTTATCTCATCCTAGTTGTACATATTTTCCTGAGAGGTAGGGGTGCTGGAGAAGCCTTTTTCTTATAGGACAGAGGATGCACACCCTGTCGTGTGGCAGGGAAGGGTTGCAGTTTACCAAATGAGCATCTTGGTACAAGGCTGCGTTACCTGCTCTGAGCATTGGTACTGCTCTTCTAGACTGCTTTGTTCTGTAATAGAGAATACTAAATAATGTCATCTGCTCCTGAGAGTAAATTCCTGTAATGCAGTGCAAGCTTCTTAGTGCCTTGCTGTATAGATATGTAGGGAGAGTCATGTTTTAACTATTTTAACGTCCTGTCTACAGTTGGAAATGAAACAGAAATCCCTGATGGGTAGGGGGAATGATACTGAGGAGAAGCAGAGCACAGAAGCAAGTGAGGTGAACCCAGAAACTCTTGGTAAGTGGTGCCTTCTGAGTTCATGAGCATTCCAGGAGGTTTAGTTAAGCATTACCTTGTAAATCTTAGTAATTATATTTTCAGTAAGAGGTAAGCTAGAGACTTGGGTTACTTTTTAATTATTTAGGAGATAAATTAGTGTAAACTACTTGAACTGAGATTGTGTTTTGCTTTTTTTTTCTTTTCAGAAAATAGAAAATTGTACAGGGAGTGCCTTGTCACTTAGGTCACCTGGTTCTGAACCAGTCATCTGTTTTTGTAGAAACTCATTACCGCGACTTACTGCCATTACAATACCAGCTGATTGTTATTAGAATAAAACGTGTTCATATTGACTGTTGTATGCTTGTGTAGTCAGCATCTGGAAATCTGGAATTACGTAACTGATAGCATCTGATCTATATACAACATTTTCTGTCTCTCTTCACTGGGAAGAAACAAGATAAATTACTTCCTACTTATAAAAGATAGCAAGTTTGGCGTTCTGTTGTCATTACTTCCAACACACTTTTTTTTATCCTGCAGCAAAGCTTTGTATGCAGAAGAGCCTTTTGTTACTGAATTTTTTGCCTGTGAGAGCGAAGACGAAAGGTTCAACTTCAGACAATTTGGAATCCCAGGATGGTGGTAACGTTCACCAGTCTGTCATTGATAAAAACCAAAGAAAAAGTTCTCTTGTAGAAACGGACTTCCAGGCAGCACACTCATCGTCTTCCAATGGAGTAACTTGTTCTGTTTCAGTAGAGGGGGAGCAAACAACACAATCTGATACTAAGATTAAACAAATTCCTGACCCTCTCCAAACAGAAGAGGCATCTGCATTTCATAGTAAGCCTTCTGAAAATGCAGCTTCACAGCAAGAAGATGTATCATCACCTCCTTCCACTCCCACACGAAAATCTCAGTTCAGCCGTGGAAGACTAAGGCTGCTGTCTTTTAGATCAATGGAAGAGCCAAGAGCTGTGCCTACTCTGAAAGAGAAATATCCTATATTGAAAAACATATTGGATTTTATTAAGGATCAATCACTTTCCCATGAAAGGTGAGCAGATTGTAAATGTTGTCAATTATAAAATGCCAAAATTTTCACACCTCTTCAGATAGACTAAAACATAATTTAGCTGCAAGGCAAAATGAAAGAAAAGAAGGTTGTACCTAAATTGTTGTCAGATTTATGTATCAAACCTCAGTTGTCCCCAGCCATGTTGAGGCTTGTAGAGAGCATGATTTCCTTTGGTTCATTTCTGTCATGCAGAATTTCTAGAATGTGAAGAACAATTACATGACCATTTCTTACCTTTCTTCCTGAAAGCTGTTTCTCAGGGGTATTTTGCTTCCGATCTACAAACATGGAAGATATGATCTATCAATAAATAACAAATTCTAAGTTGCATCTTTCATTAAATTACCCACCATTCTGAGAGTGTAAATTGAAAGAGACTTCCAGGGTCCATTATGGTCTCTAAACTTGGACTGATGCAGGAAGTGCTGGATTCCACTTGAAGCTTTATAACTCACTCCTACCGATATTAAAAGCATTATTACCTCTGTTATAAGTCACTACTGTACTATCAGGCTGCTGAAAAAGAATGGAAAATATAGATACTAATTTCTTGCACATCTATTTATTTATTTATTGTCTTACCTTAAGCAAGTTTTGAAATCCTCATTCGATTTTTTTGCTATTGTTGGTTTTCCTCTTCTCCAGTGTTTTAAAGGTTCTTGCTTTGAGAAAATCCCAAGGGCAGAACATTTTGGAAGTGCTCAGGACAATCCGCCGGTGCCTGGATTCACTCGGACAGCCCCACTGTTTTCATCCACCCTGTGTGCTTTTTCTTTTAGAACTTCTGGCCTGTCAGAAAGATTTCACAAAGTAAGTAGTTATTAGACAAGTCTCAGCCATGTGGTATGTTGGGAGCGTTCTTATCTATGCTGAAACATGTAAAATGTTGTTGCTTATTATTCATATGGATGATTAAAATGGGACATGAAGATTAGCTTTTACACTGCTGTGCCTATCTTGCACATTTCGTTAAAAAAATGAATAATTATTTTCAAATTGGGCCCACTCAAGTCATTGGTATTGTCTGGTTGAACGTGCCATGAATACTAATATACATGTAACATTTCTAACCAGATCACAGCAAACAAAATGATTGCAGAGTCTGGTTATTACTTTAATTTAAATTCTCAGCAAATTGTTTTCCTTCTCATCCAGTAAAGCAATAGTAATCTAGCCAGTTTTTCTGATTACTGGTACAGGGTTCTGTTACTTTCCTTTGAAACTGCTAGACTGCATTTTAAACAAGGTTAGCATCACATGCACATGCAGCAAGTGCTGAAAGTGTTGCTCGGTTCTTCAAGGTGGACAAATCACACTGTGTAAGATGTGGCAATGAATTCTAGACTGCTAAACTGCCTCTTCGATTTCTAGCTACTTTGGAAACTTGGAAGGCTGTGGAGCTGTGCTGCACAAGGAGATTCGGGAGTCCTATTATCAGCTTGTTTTGTTCCTGGTAAACTCTGTGAAGGGATTTAGTGCCATTAATGACAGGTACAGCACGTTGCTCAGCTGAGTAATGAGATCTTTTTTTCTGCTTTTCTTCATCTCTTTCCTTCGCATCTGTTGTTTAATGTCTTAATCCAGTTTTATTTTGTTTTACTTACAAAACTAAACAAGGAATTTTCATCTTGTGGCCAAAAATGCTAAATTACATTTTTATGAATACTGAGCATGAAAGCATAATAGGTTTATTGCTGTTAAAACTTTGGCTTATTATTGCATTCTGTAGTTATAATTTAGCCATGCGTTCCTGAAGCTTTAGGAATAAAATACTAGAAATAACAAAGTTATTGCGGAATATGTTGGCAAGTTTGATGCCACAAGAAATATCACAAGTCTTCAGCCACACTCAAATTTTAAAGCTTATGTTTTGGTAATACTTTTAGTAGAACTGTTGGAATTTATAGCCAAGTGTCATAGAGGAATGAGAAATTTTGAATATAACATCTATTTCCTTGCTAATATCTTCCAAATCCTCTGTCCAGTATCATATGAAGGTAGCAAACTTTAGGGTAGAGATGTCACATTTTGTTGTCTTGTTTTGGTTTTAGGTCATTACTTCCTGCCTTATCCTGTGTGCAGACAACTCTCCTTCACCTTTTGGATATGAGTTGGGAACCAAGTGATCTTTCCTTCTTTGTTGAAATTCAGTTACCGCAGCTCCTTATGACAACATCACAGGAAAACATTAGCATTCATGATAGTGTGATCTGGTGAGTCAGGAAGAATGGAACCTTTACATGGTCTTAATTATTCATATCATTTTTTACCAAGAAAGATTCCTGAACTGGCTGTTCAGGAGCAGTAAAAGTATTAACTATTGAGTATGGCAAAACGTGGCCAGTCTTCAAGTGTTCGAATTTTTTGCAGCATTTCTAGTGCAAAAGCCATTAAAATCTGTCTTGTGAGCAAACATAAAGGCCAAAAAGCTATGGAAATTTCTCACCTGATTTGCCAGCACTACTAAAAGCAATTTTGTAAATGTGGAATTTTCTGATTTCTGCATTATGCTTGCAGTATATGTTTAAGAACGTGTCATAGAGACAAGGAGGAAGTGTCTGTGTAGTCGTTTGTTAACCCAATGAAGTGAAATTCTCACAACATTGAGGGTTTTTTTTCAGTTGTAGCACTTTGGTTTAAAAGAAGCAAATGAAACCTACCCCAAATTATATAAGAGGGAAAACTGGTTGTATTCAAATTTAATTTTGAGCTTGCATTTCTTTTAGTCAGTGGAGTGAAGAAGATGAAATTGCAGACTACAAGCAAAACTGCGAGTGGATGGATGAATGCCAGGACATAATGTTTGAGAGCTGGTATGAAAAGATCGCTCAAGCTGACCCAGAGAAGCAGAGAAAGGTGACCTCATGATTTGCTTATTTATTTGCAGAAGGGATCAAGTAGGAGGCTTTTAAAAGCATAAAGGAGAGAAAGGCATCTGGCTTACATCAGTTTTTCATGAGTTGGATCCCTGGCTCCTTGTAGGCCTTCAGAAGTCTGAAACGATGAGGAGATCTGAATTGTTGGCTTTTTTGTTTGTTCTGTGGAGGGGGAGTGTTCTCCTTTCTGCCTATGAAGCGCTTTCTCAGAACTTAATACTCAAGTAAACCATGTGTTTATTCCCCTAGATGCACATGTTTGTTGCACGTTACTGTGACTTGTTAAATGTGGACATATCCTGTGATGGCTGTGATGAAATTGCACCGTGGCATCGCTACCGCTGTCTGCAGTGCAATGACATGGATTTATGTAAAACTTGTTTTCTTGGTAAGGATCCTTTAATAAAAGCTCTCTTAGAACTCCGTAGTTGAAGGGAAAGTAATTCTTCATTACACATACAATGAAATGGAAGATTTTTCTTTTGAACATTTTAGAAATGTTAGGCTTTTCTTTTCCTAATCTGAATGCAAATTTGAAATTAAGAAATCCTTTATCAACAAAAGTTTTCAGAGAATTCTTAACATTTTGTTCCACAGGTGGAGTTAAGCCTGAAGGACACGAGGATGACCATGAAATGGTTAACATGGAGTATGCCTGTGACCACTGCCAAGGAGTCATCATAGGTCGGAGAATGAACTGCAATGTGTGTGATGACTTTGACCTTTGCTATGGATGTTATTCTGCTAAGAAATACTCTGACAGGTATTAAATATGTGGCATTTTTTTTCCTCTCACTGTCCTTGCCAGAAAAGTGATAATCAGCAACTTAGTACAGTCAGTCAAATATCACTTCCTGCCAGTTTGCATCTGACATCAGAACTCTAATTGATGTCCTTGAGTGAAACATAGCAAATGTAGGACCACTTCAACAAAAAGTTTTGTAGTTTCCAAACCTGCTCTGAAGCAATGGAATTGCAACCGTTTTCTGGCCATGGCTGTAAAAGCTGAAGAGGGAGAGTTAGCCACCCTGGGTAACAGGATGGAGGAGCAAATACAGTGCTGTGGTTTGGCAATATAGCTTTCCAGTTTGACACTAAATTTCTTCCCAAGGTTCATTCGTAGAGCAAGATCTCTTGGGACAACTCAAATTCTGTTAAATGACACTTTGAGTCGGTGAGGGTTCAATGGTTTACAGCTCTTAAAGGTCAACAGTTTGAAACTGTGGAATGTGTTGGGTTGTTCATAGCATTGTGTAAAGGTATTTATTATCACTATCTACAGTGGTTGTCAAGAATGGGTCTGCATTTCAACCTTACATATCACAACTTTTTCTTTCAGTCACTTGCCCACTCACAGCATCACAGTGTATCCAATGGTGACTATTCGAATCAGTGACCGACAGAGACTCATCCAACCATATGTCCACAATTATTCCTGGCTGTTGTTTGCAGCTTTGACTCTCTACAGCGCAGATCTGGCAAATGGGGAGGAAGTAGAAGGAGAGAAACTAGATTCCCAGATCCTTAGTCATGCCAGAGTTCTACAGCATCAGTGCATACAGCTCATAGGAGACTGTCTGATGAAAGCACAGCAAGGAAAAGGTGAGTCAGCTCCTCCTTCACTGAAACAATGGTTTCTAGCAAGTGTCAGAAAAGTCTGTGATGGCTCAGTGTGAAGTTTCCAAAGGAAAGGGGAAGCTACTGTGTACTTCACTGAAAATAATTGTTTATGTAGAAAGCAAATGCAGAACAAGTGTCATTTGGGTTCGTTGGAAACATGGAAAATAGGTGCTTGAGAAAATTAATTTCCTGCTTATATAAACACCAAAGGCATCTTGGCAAATCCTTGGGTTTTATTTTTTTTCTATTTTTTATATTTTTTCCTCTTTCATTTTCTCCATTACAAATGTTGCAAACAGATTGATCTAGCTTCATGTTCTGTTACTGACATGTTACTGACAGTTGAAGGATTTGAAGGATAGCAAACACTTTGGTGCAAAATGCTTTTGATCCTCATCCCATTTGCAAGAGTTTTTTAATCTTATTTCTAGTATTTTGCTGGGATGGTGCCCCTTTGCCTAGAAATGAGGATTTCTTTGAACTAAGACCTACTTACAGATACTTACAGTGATACACTAGAGATCTGTATGGAATATATCCAAAATCTCATACAATGTCAGATTTCTTGGCTTTTTTAAAATTGCCTTAGTATGGCTGACATACCATCACCACACACTTAGGCACACTCATTATTTTATCTGTTTTTAATGTAGTTTTATTGTACAGACATTTAAGTGGTCAGAAGTTTAAAATGAAGAATGAAGAGTGCTGGAAAGTAGCCCCAGTACTTTTTAAAATTAATCAGGGCTTCTGCCCCAATGGCATCTTTGTGAGGCAGAAAATGTCACCACCTGTTCATCACAGAATTATTTAATGGCTGTACCAAAGTAAGGGAACATGGTAGAGAACATCTTTTTGATGGATTGTACTCAACAATATTAAAACAAACAAACAAACAAAAAAACAACAACAACATGGAGAGAAGTTCACAGTTCTGTTTCAATATGTTTTGGTCCTGCTTTTTGCCCATCTTGCCACTCTAAAGCTAAACAGGTTTTGTAACTTCTCTGCTTTCAGGTCTGAAAAATTTAGCTCTCCTCTGCATGTTGCCAGAAGGTGAATCCCTCTCAGAGAATGACACTGTTTCAGTCAGTCCTCCCACAGATGGTGCTCTAAAAAGCCATACTGGTGATAAGGCAGGGAAGGGGAAGGATGAGAAACCAAGCACTGGCTCCCTTATGCATAGTCATGTAAGTACTCTTTATGCACCAAACCCCTGATATTAATTAGCTGTGTGACTTTCAGAAGTTAAATGTCCTTTTCTGGATATGTAACTGGAATGGTGGAAATGATGGACAGTAATGATTTCATTTGAAGGTAAAAGTTGGTGGGCAGGGAGAGAACGGTTGCTTGGTTTGTTTTTAATTAAATCCAGCCAATTCAATTTTGATTTGCAAAAATGTTGGAGGAAAGGGGCAAAGGACATTTCTGAAAGGACTGCAGTTCCCCTAGCTTTAGCACTATGTAGGTATGAAAAAAGACTTTTCTACAGCTTTACAATGGTGTATAAAGCTATGGCAGTGTACTAACCTTATGCACAGAGATACAAGCAAAACAGAAAAGCGTGTAGCTACTGAATACGTGTTCTTAAGGCATAAAAATATCCAGTGAACCAGTGCAAGGTTTTGGTACTCCAGGAGAAATGTTTGTCAAACGCAGATTGCTTGCTATCTCTTTGTATGGTGTTTATGCAGGTATTAAGTTTTTTAATCTTTCAGTACCTTTGTTTTATTTGTAGGGGAAAAGAGACACTCACAATGAAATCCAGCCTCCTGCAGGAGATAAAGTACAAAAACATGGAAGTGAAAGTGATCATAATACTGTGTCTGCAAAGAATGCTGTTTTGAGACAAGGATCAGAGCTGTCTGTGGAAGATAACATTACTCCAACAGGTAAAAGATTGTTTCTCCTTTTCCCTGTCACAGAAACATCCATGCATATGCAAAGTAAACAGCTGTATCTTTTTTATTATTATTCTTAACACATTTTTGTGTATTTGCAAATGTCTTTAATGGAAGTGAGCTATTTGCATTGTGAAAAACCTGCCAAGCATACTGCTTTGAACAACTGCTCCCTTGTCATCTGTTCAAAGGCTTCTAGAAATCAGAATAGGGTTCCACTGATAAATATTCATGCATAGATGTGATACTTCCTATTGAACTAACACAGTACTTGTGTGGTCTTACGTATTCAGAGCCAGAAGATAGGTGCTCTATCCTATTAATGACTAGTATTGTTACATTGTTACACTAGAGTTATGATAAGAAAATGAATCAGTCTGTAGTACTGTTCAGTAGGCACTTTTGAATGAATCACTGAATGGCTTAGGTTGGAAGGGACCTTAAAGATCACCCAGTTCTAACCCCTCTGATGGTGTGGATGAATCCCTTTACCTGTTATCTTTTATACACTTCCATAAACAAATCCTTAGGCTTTCAACCATATCAATTAAACTATCTCTTTTTTTTTTTCTGTTAATTTTTATTTTTATATTTTGTTTTAATTTGAAAAGTAGATGACTGCATTTCAGAAGATTCAGCTCAGAAGCAAACAGAGAAGGTTCTGATACCTAGCCAGGAACAAGTTTTTGCTGAATGCTCTCAGAAGAGGATTCTAGGACTGCTGGCAGCTATGTTACCACCTTTCAAATCGGTGAGTTCTTTGTACTTTCAGATACAGATGTGTCGTTTACTATGTTACAAATCACACAAGCAAAATTCATGGCAAATTACATGTTATGGGAGAAGGGCCCTTCTTGCTTACACGTTGCGAAAAGCAGCTGTCAGAATCAGAATGTCTTAGGCCAACTCATATTGCTAAGGAATGTAAGGCCTTGTTCCCAGGTGAGGGGAAAGGGAAGGGAATTGTAATTTATCTTTACAGCAGCCTACCTTCACCATTCAACACCTGCAAACTTTAAACTGTCACCTTTAGGTTTACATGTCAGGTTTTACGACATGTAAACCTAATACTACTGAATACAGTTTGTACTGTGCCTTCTTTCAGTTTTATAAAGACCTCATACGGAAAATCCTGATATTGTAAAGCTGCATGGAGATGTGAGATTTGCAGTTTTGTGCCAACACTGAAGTGTATGGGTACCTTGTTTCTCATTCCCTTTTGTTCTATGAGAAAGAGCATTACAACAGAAGGTTTTTTACATGGCTGTGGCCTTGACTAAAAATCCTGTTTATTTCCCTGTCTTACTGAGATTTTTATTCTTCCCTAGGGCTCTACTATGTCTTTGATTAACCTGGAACAGATACTGCCACTGATGTTTCAGGTTGTCATCTCAAACGCTGGCCACCTAAATGAAACCTACCATTTAACACTGGGACTTCTGGGCCAGCTAATCCTGAGACTGAAGCCTGCAGAAGTGGATGCTGCAGTGGCTAAAGTCCTTTCAACCAAGCATAGTCTATTTGCTGCGGGAGATCCATCTACAGTGCCAGAAGGCTGGAAGACAACTCATCTTCTATTCAGTCTGGGAGCTGTGTGTTTAGACAGGTGCTTTTTTAATTGAAACCTACTAGTTGCTCTCTGATGACTAGCCCTAATTAATATTGTGCTTATTGTGGCAATATCGTTTTTCACTGTGGTTAATTTTTATAGGAAAAGTACAAAAACAAATAGACATGTAAAAGACACAATATCCAGAGGATCATCTGAGAGGAAGGAGCTTCTCAAAGACTAACTTTAGAGCAAGGAAACAAGCCTCTCTAGTTACTTGTGTAGTCCATAGAGAGTGCAGGTAGTTCTATGTGTGGGAAACAGACCACTTTCTGTTGTGCAAAGAAAATATCTTAAGCTCTAAACTAAAATTAGGAATTCGAGATCATAATGTTCAGGCAAACTTTTGAGTTGGGACTGTAAACCTGTTAACAAAAATAGAATGTTTATGCTCTAATGATGAAAAGCAAAAGGGAATTCATTTGTCAGCTGCAATGAAAGCTTCAAATATTTGGAAAAATACAGTTGTATTAATGCTGTGAAAGATACAATGATGACAGATTAACAGCAATACGATGTCTGGGAGGAAAATAGTTCCAGGTAAGTGTCTGGTCAGCCATCCTAACCTGCACTGCTTTTGCTTTCCAGTCGTGTAGGTCTGGACTGGGCAAGCTCCATGGCAGATATTCTTCGATCTTTGAATTCTTCTGCTCAGTGGCACAGTGTCATTGCTGCTTTCACTGACCATTGCATCAAGCAGCTTCCATTCCAGCTGAAGCATACCAATATCTTCACTTTACTGGTGCTGGTTGGATTTCCTGAGGTAAGTGGCCTATGTAGAGCAAAGGAAACAAAATTGGTTAGAGTTTCCAGTTTTCTGTTTCAACATATTACAGATATTATCAGAAGGAGACATCCCCTTGTAACCCTTAAAATATGGTGCGTGTCAGAGCTCGTATCTTTCTACTCACACACAATTAATGCTTATCTAGTGAAGAATAGTGTGTCTGGGTTTGCTTTTCATTTCCTCATGTACTGCTTTAAACTATATTGAGAAAACTAGCTTAATGTGTTTGAGTATCAAAAGGGACTTTTTGTAGGAGTAAAACAATCTCATTCTTGTATTAAGCTGTTTGTTGCAGCCATTTCTTCTTAGAAATGAACTGCTGTTCTCTAAAGATCAGCAACTACCTGGCAGCAGGCAGGTTGTTCAGCTAAAAAATATGAGCAAGTGTAACTAACAAAATATGACTGCATTTTTAAATAAGTATTCCCAATCATAACTGAAGTTTCTGCTGCAATTTCAGGTGCTGTGTATGGGGACTCGTTCTGTGTACATGGATAATGCTAACGAGGCTCATAATGTGATCATCCTGAAGCATTTCACTGAGAAAAATAGAGCTGTTGTAGTAGACATCAAGACACGAAAGAGGAAAACAGGTTCAGTCACCTTCTTATTTTATTAAGGAATCACAGAGTTTTTCCTGGATGTTTCTTATGGATACCCAAAGGCATGTTTCTAATAGAACACTTCATGTGGGTCTGCAGGATTTGAGCTCTGCTACAACTTAGTCACCAGATTTTCTGCTCACAGGTTAAACCAACTTGTGAACTCTGGCAAAGTTTATGGAGATCTTTTCTTTTAAAAACTCTGATATGTATTTTTATTCAGGAGAGGATTTAGGAGACTGTCAACGATTTTATTAATTGAGTAACCTCAGAAATAGGCCTTTGATTAAGCGACTATATCTGTTTTAGAGGTTTGCTTATTGCTTTTTAAGTATATTTACAAAGGATGAGATGTCTTAAAACGACTGCAAATGGATCCTTAAGAAAAGGGTAATACTTGCTGATACACAACGTTTTAAGATCAATGTAGTGAACTGTCTCTTTTCTGTCTTTTAGTGAAAGACTACCAGCTGATTCAGAAATGTGAACAAGAAGGCAGTGATTCCCAGGCCCAGCTGAGACAGTACCTCCAGCACTTTGTTCTTATATGCACACACCTTTTGCAAACCACCATAGACAGCAGTTATGCTGAAGCAGTGGAAGCAACGTGGGTCTTGTCACTTGCTCTAAAGGGGCTTTACAGAACACTCAAGGTATTTTTGCCTGACATACAGAGTATAATAATAGATCAATGCCAGAATCACATCATAGAATCACAGAGTTGTTTGGTTTGGAAGGGAACTCAGAGATCATCTAGTTTCTACCCCTGCCATGGGCAGGGCTGCCAACCACTAAATTGGGCACTACATCAGGCTGCCCAGAGCCCCCATCCAACCTGCCCCTGAACACCTCCAGGGCTGGGACATCACAGCTCTCTGGGCAGAATTTGTATTCTGCCTTCTTCAAGGGCAACCTTTGTGTTGACTAACCATGTGGGGAGACAAACATGAGTTCTTTTTGCACTCAGTTGTCTCTAATACCTAATGGATTGAAGCTCACTTGCCCCTTTCCTTGTTCCTGAAGTACATGAAGAAGGAGATCTAAGCAAAATAGGCAACCAATTTAGTACTGTGTGTCTACATTGTATTTTTTCTTTCCTTTTATTTATTTATTTTTTTCAAAGATAAAATGAAAATATTTCCTACCATAAGTAGGTTATGTGATAAGTCCCTGTAGGCACTGTGATACACTGTTCCCTTATTTACTTATTTATTTGCACATCTGTCTGTCTGAATGTTTAGATTCATGGTTTTCAGGAGGTCCAAGCTGCCTTTCTTCAGTCTGGTTTACTCAAGCTTCTTGTGAAGAAATGTAGCAAAGGAACTGGCTTCAGTAAGACCTGGCTTCTCAGAGACTTGGAGGTAAGACAGAAGTTGGGCTTCACACCATGGCATGAAATGTTAATACCGTTGCACTTTCCTTTTATGAAGCAAATCTGAGGAATATTCCTAATAAGCCTTTATGGAAATGTCCAGTTCATGTGTCCCTGGATCTGCCTTTCTGTGTTCTGTCTGTATTTGAAGTAAATTTGCAAGATAATCACTTACTCAGTTCTACATAACCATACTGTTCTTGAAAGTTCCATTCATCAATTCCAAAAAAAAAAACTCAAAAAGAAAAATCTCACTTGTGTTATTGACTGGTGTGTAAAGTATTATGGCAGTGCAATATGGGAACACCCTCTTGGGCATGTTCTTTCTGAAAGAAAGTTTAATTGCAGAAAGATGAAAGTGATCCAGTAATTAGTTGTGTTTTATTATAGGCATGGGGAGTGTGTAGGGGCAGCACTGACTTACTGGTGAGAGTCACCTCTGCTTAGTTCCTGTCTAAGAATCCTGAAGTTTTTGCTGTACTAAAATGGTTAAATAACTGTTTTCTGAATTCTTTTTTACAATTTTAAGTTGTATTTGTAGCAGCCTGGGAGGTGCAACTCATTTGTGAAGTCCTTGTTGGAGATGTTGGGGTTTTGTTTTGCTTTTTGTCATTTTTTTTTTAGGTGCTGTTTCTTTTTAGAATAGCTTGTGTTAAACTCTCCCAAGTCTTATAATGTTCTTATAAAATGCTGGTTGCAGATAGACTAGTAATATCTACTGCTGTCACACCATATGCTATCTTTTTCTTTGTAGATTTTGTCAATAATGTTGTACTCTTCAAAGAAAGAGATCAGCTCCTTGGCTGAACGTGAGGATACTGAACTGGAAGAAAGGGAACAAGATCAAGATGTGGAGCAATCCATTGTTGGTCCTGCTGACGTAGAGCAGAACAAACTTGATCCTCTGGAGGGTTTGGATGAAGCCACCAAAATATGCTTCTTGGTACCTAAACTTATTTTTCACGTGTCGGATGTTACTACAGATTTGCTAGTTACATAAAATACTTGGTTGTTTATCTTGGTGATTTTCTTATACGTTTGTAGACTATATGTCTACGATTTCAAGAAATAGAAAGGAAGGAAACAAAAGAAATAGAATTTCACATTAGAACCTCAATAATTAACACTATAATTTTTTTTCATTTGTAATAATCCAGATATTATTAAATTCATTAATATCTATATGATAAAAAGGAAAATAATAACTAGGTCACTCTTATAGAAACTCATCTTTCTTTTTCCCCTGTACCATCTTGGGGTTTTTTTTATCTTCTTGCTCAGATGACACACGATGCACTCAATGCACCTCTCCATATTCTACGAGCCATGTATGAGTTGCAAATGAAAAGAACTGATTCTTTCTTTCTGGAAGTTCAAAAGAGGTATGTGAAGGACTGGATCCAATCCAAAACCAAAGTAGATGCAGGTGATAACTTAATATATGAAAGACACTGAATAGAAATTGTTCCAAGGATATGACTTGTTTCTCATGAGTTAGAAATTGAGCTCCTGATAAGTTTTAGTTGACACCATCTTCAGAAATATGTTGCATGTTCTTTTAAATAAATAACTCCCATATGAAGAGCTACTATATCTGTAAATTATCCTAAATGAGGAAGAATGAACAGACCTTCCTGTGACTTCTAATAATAAAAGCATGTCTTGGAGCCGTCGTGTTCCTACAGAGATAAACAATTTGATGTAAGACCTTCTGCTTATTAGAACGGGGAAGCTACTTAACATACAACATGCCAAAAATAGGTAGAGTTTAATTAATCTTTTTAAAGCAGAAAGTAGGAAGAGTTTTAATTTGTATTTGTGTTAATTTAACTTTCATTAATTTCCAAATATATTTATGTATTTGCTTTTGAGTTGTTTTTTTTTTTTGAGGTTTGATGGAGATGTAATTACAACAGATGAGAGGATCCGAACCCTGGCTCAGAAATGGCAACCCAGCAAGCGTTTGAGGTTGGAGGAGCAGAGTTCAAAAGCAGTAGATACAGATATGATCATCTTACCATGTTTGGTGTGTATCTCTCCACTGAAAGGAGTGGTTTTGAAATGATCAGCTTAGGCATTGAGTAACTTCAATTTTTTTTTTTAAGTAAATTCAGAGATAGATATCAATTAATTTTTTTTAACTCGAAGTAATCTGTTGCTCATGTTTTATGGTAAAAGCAATGAGCAGGCGCAACAAGAATCAAGCATTTCTTCCTTAAAGTTCTTTCCTTAAGGAAGTAAGAGAACTTGATTCTCAGGTCAGGAGAAGAAATTGCAATTGCAGGCTGTGATCTCCTCTCCTTGTGCAGGGGAGATTGTATCTAATTGCTGCAAGTTTATGTGGTAGCTGTTACTGTTTTACCATATTATTGCTATCTTACAGTAACTTCAGCAGAACAAGGAAGCAGTGTTGTGTTGCAATGTAGACACTGCACTTGAGGTTTTGTGTTCAGTGGTGTGCTTTATACAGCTTTTTACTTTAATTTTGGTGCTGATTCCTGGCTATGCTGGTGGCATCACCAGCACAGTAGTCTATCAGCTGCATCACAAAACAGGATTGAGAGCTTCCTGAATTGGTTTCAAGCAATTATAAGAAAAAATGTTGGATGTTAATAGCAGTTCATACAGGGTTCATCAAATATCCAGCCCTGAAAACACTCCATGCCTGAGGAACCTAATGTTCTAGCTTTAAATCTTACTTGGATGAAATGATCTATGAAGTCCCTCTCAATTTGCACCTTTCTGTGATTGCATGCTAGGATCACAAATAGTGTGCTACTGCTTTACTTCTGTAGCTCAGCTTAAGCTAACGCCTTAGAATTTAAACTGATCTTTCTGATCATGTGTACCATCACAAATGTATTGGTTTGTGGTGAAGTCTGTTGGTATAAATAGGTTTTTTGAGGAGTTCTGTCCTTGTCCATACAGGAGAAGTCATGCTTTGTGCTCCTTGATGCATCTAGATTTTAGTAATTTGTCTTTAGTGTAAGACAAATTAACGTGTAAATTCATCTTGCTGCCTGATGGACTGGTTAGATATCCAAACAAAAAGAAGTACATTTTTGAGAGCCTCTTTTCAAACTTCTTTCTCTTGCAGTCAAAGCCTGTACTCTGTGATAAAGCAACAGAAGAAACCAATCCAGTTGCCCAGAAACTGATAACTAACACAGAGAGTGATCTGCAGCTTAGTTACGCCAAGCAGCGTCGCACCAAGAGTTCCATACTCTTGCACAAGGAGCTGGACTCCAGAAGCAAAAAAGCTGTGAGGGACTACCTGTATCGTGTGAATGAGGCAACTGCTGTTCTTTATGCCAGGCATGTGCTGGCATCACTGTTGGCTGAATGGCCAGATGATGTGGCAATAAACGAGGAAGTCCTGGATCTTAGTGGCCCAGCCCATATGACATACATACTGGACATGCTTATGCAGCTAGAAGAAAAGCAGTTATGGGAAAAAGTAAGTGGATTTCACTTCTGCATGCAAACAAGCCCTAAGTTCCATTCTCTGACTAACAAAAATATGTGCAGTTCCTTTTTTTTTTTAAACTATATTGAAACTCAAAAATTAAAATTAGTTCCGAAAAAGTAGTTGGAATCTGTCAGTGTCTTAATGTACTGATTTTGTTAACAGCAGATGAGAAAGCTGGCTCCTTGGAGACACTTCTGTCACTTATATGGGGAAACAAATCTTGTAGAGAAATTGGTCACATAGGCAGTTTGTTCTGAAAGCTGTTTTTTGTTAGATTTCAATGTGTATATTGTAATACCTGCAGCTCCACTATTAATATGGTGGAAGTGATCTGGGAATTTTAATAGAATGTTGTAATGAAAATGTCAGCCAAACGCTTTGCAGCAGACGAAGCGAATCAAGTGCTAGAATTCTTCAGAGAAGGAATTAAAAATAAAACAGAAGGCATCACTGGTGAAATGATACCGTGCTCTCATCTGGACTGCAGCATACTGCCTGACTCCCTCATCTCATTGTATAAAACAATGTAGTTCAACTGAAAGAGATCTGCAGAAGGGTGGCAGGGGTTATTACAACCATGTAGTAACTTGTATGCTAGGTGCCAGCTGGTTTTCTTGGTTCCTGGGGCAATAAGAGAGGAGGTGTAATAGAAATTCTGTTCCTCCTTCTTTGTAGTTCTGAAGCCATGAGAAGCATAGAAAAAGTAAACAGCAAGTCTTATTCACTGGCCCTCCCGGTAAGAAAACAAAGGAGTGTCAGATTAAGGTAGTCAGTGGCAGGTCCAAAACAAACCAAAAGAGCTGGGTCTTGACACAGTGTGTCGTTAGAGTTGGTGCCACAGGGTGTTTATATAGGATCAGAAAATGACAGGATGAACTGCTGCAATGAAAATCTGTTAAGGCATATAAAATGCAAAGGCGTGGCCTCTGATTGAGGCTATTCTGCAAGTTTGTGGAGGCAAAGAATGCATTCAAGGAACTGTGCTGCGTACTTCCTGTGTTTTTATATTCATTTTTTTCCAAAAAATCTCATAGTGGCTGATTTGGAGGTGAGCCTTTTGGCCTGAGCTAGCCTGAGTAGCTTTATTGGAGGAGTTAAAAAAATGCAGGTAAAGCAATGCAATGGGCTCCTATGATGACCTATACAGGATGCTGAGTAATAAGACTCAGGATGAAGAGCCTAGGGTGAGGTTGTTCTGAATTATCACTTAATATGTCCTGTTAGATTCAATGGCATTTACTTGTATTTTTCCTTTTCTTGCATCTAGCTCTTCCAAACACTGCAGCCACTTGATCATTCTTTTTTTACACATAGACTTGTATGTTTTGAAGGCTACAATATGCGACGTGTTCTGTTCCAATTGAAAACCGTAGCTAGGGAAGTTAGTACATTAGCAAAGTTTTTAACAATCTTCCCTGTTTCCAGTTTCATTTTTACTTAGAGTTACTCTGTGAACTACCCTCTGTTCTTAGCATTTGTGGAAAGAGATGTGGCTGGGAGCTGTGAGACACCACTGGTGAATTTGTCTTTCTTGCTGGTGCGAGTGCACCAATGTTGTTTTGATAGCAAATTGTGTTTATGTGATGTGTTGCTTCTCAGATTCTGCAGAAAGTACTGCTTGGATGCAATGAAAGCATGCTGGGAACAATGGCACTGACAGCTTGCCAGTTCATGGAGGAGCCTGGAATGGCCGTGCAGGTGCGCGAATCGAAGCATCCCTACAACAACAATACCAATTTTGAGGTAAGTTATGCTTGTTTTGCAGCACAGTGGGATTATGTGACTTGAAGACAGAAATACCAAGGTGGTTGGAGCAGAAGTGTCACAATGTTCCCTGTGTATAACCATATGGCTTCTGTGCTTGGAGCACTTGGGGAATAACCTGTTCTGGAATAATTTTGAAGGCTGACTGCAGCCTTGCCCTGTGAAGAAAGAAATTCAATAAGGCACTTGGATGGGGAAAAATCCATAACTTAAATGGTTTTAATATGCATGTGTTTGAAGCAGCACATATACTTAAATAATTTCAGGGCCTTCATGAAGAAATATTTCCACCTTTCATCCAAAGGTCTGTTTCCAGTTGATTTATTACTTTCTTATGCCATTAAGGTGAAAGCTAGGAGTGGAATTCTTTCTTTTTTGTTATTATTTTTTGCTCGTGCAAGTATAGTGATTAGTATTTCTGGGCAATCTTAGGATTTCTAACTTCTAACACCTTTGACTTTTGACTTTTTAAAGGCATGTAAACCTTTGGAATCTGACAGTAGGATTGGTATCAGCAACAAATATTACCTTCAAAAAAGCAAAGCATTGCCAGTAATTAATTTTACACTCTTAACACCAATAGGGCACGCTTTGCAGTTGTTAAATTAACTGCTGGTGAAACTAACGAAGAATTTTTCCCCTCCCATGGAGGCACTGTAATAGTCCTTCTACCCCTTTTGTTTGTAAGGTGTAAGTTAAATAGCTTCTTGACAGTCTAGTGTTACAAGATGCAAAGATCACATGTTTCTTTCTCAGGATAAAGTTCAAATTCCCGGTGCTATCTACCTCTCAATCAAATTTGACTCTCAGTGTAATACTGAAGAAGGCTGTGATGAGTTGCTCATGTCCAGCAGCAGCGATTTCCAGCAGGACCGGCACAGCTTCAGTGGCTCCCCACAGAAATGGAACGACTTTGAGCTTCCAGGTGAATATAAACTTGTCTTAAAGTGCAAGAGCTCAATTGCAGAGATCTGATACTCCAGAGGAAAACTGCCGAAATATGACAGTTAAATGTGGATGTTACTGACGCGTGGGGAGAAACTCGTTTCCTTGTCCCAGTCTGTTTGCTCTGACAGGCTTCTCCTGCATTTGCTTTTTAAAAAATGGGCTTATCTGTTGCTCTGCCACTTGACACGTTCCATACTGTTCTACTTCTGACCTTTTCTTCCCCTCCTCACTCAGACCAGTCACTTAGCTACTGGAAACAAATTTTCATCTTGATTCCATTCCAGAGCAGTCCTTGTTCTGCACGATACTCACATTGTTTCTGCCTTGTCTGACTTTCCACAGGAAGCACATTTTTTTAAGCAGATAGGCTTATCTCTCGTCTCTGTGCTCTACTAGTGCTCAGAGCAAACACAGAGAGCGTGCCAGTGCCTTGTCTCCAGTTGTTGCCACCGAGCACAGCTGAAAAAATCCCTTGCTTTGCTGACAAGCTCAGCCCGTATTCTGTAAGCACATATTTGATAACGTGCTATAGAAAATGCCAGCAGTCTAAGGGCTGTGTGGAGAAAGCTGCATGGCTCCCATGCTGCTTTGTTAAACTGTGTTAACCCGCTGAGCTCTGGAGCTTTTGACACGTGTACTGTCAGTAAATAGATGTAGGAACTTCCACAGTTTGAGTTACGAAGTTCTGGTTGGAAATCAATGTGCAAAGAAGCATTTTGGATTTTTATGAACTTTTTTTCCTTCCTCCTCTTCCTCCCGAATAGCTGCAGAGGTTTGCCAGGAAACTGAACTTTGAGGCCCATTGTTTTGGAGCAGCCTTGGCTGTGAAACTTGAGTTTCACCCTGTGAACCTTCAGCTCCATCCAAGGCTCCCTGGATCGGGTCTCTTGATTTCCCTCAGCAGTCTCTAGCTGATCCCTGGCACCAGCAGGCTTCCTTGCATCTGGGGACAGGGCTTTCTGCAGGCTGTCATTGCAGTGACTCCATTTTGTGTGGGAAATGGGAAAATAGATGGATTTGTTGGCTTTGTTTTTTTTTTTTTTTTTTTTTTTTTTTTTTTTTTTTTAAGTTATTATTACTAATTTTTAAAGTTTTGTGTTTTGGTTTTCTTTACCCTCACAAATATTTTCAACATTTTTCATCCAGTTGAAAAATGGAAAATTCTGCACACAATCATGTTTGGCCCAGAGTGACTTCTCATGTAATAGAAAGCAAATGTAAGCTCTGGGCAGCTCTGGCATTGCAGAGCACAACAGATGGAGGTGTTTGTTCAGCAGGACAGCTAGCTACCAACATTTGTCTTTGTGAAGCCATAGGTGCTACAGTGAGAACTTTCTACATGTTCCACTGCTTGCTCACAAAATGATCCAACATTTTGGTAGCTCTTTGAGCATTAGGAGGTTAATCATTTGGTTCCCTAAAGCAGAAGTCTGCAGTTATTCTTGCTGACATGAAGACCAATGCAACCACACTTCCACAATGTTCTCCCTTTTGATGAATGGACAGCAAACTTGGCTGCCCAGGTAGAAGTTATTCCATAAATCACAGTTGATCCAGAGCTCAAGGAGGAAAAGTGGAGTTGAACTGTGTGTCCGTAACTCCCTCTTGTTCTATGGAGTTGGCATCACTGTGAGAGATGTTATCCTGCAGGCATTGGTGTGCAGCATTCTGCTTCAGCTCTATGCATTTCATCGTTACAAAAAAGCAGATCATCGCTCGCCTTGAATGATGACATCAGGGATGAATTTATTGTCATGAAAAACTGATTAAAAGTCTGTTAGTGGTAGCAGACCTAGACATCAGTAATGTGGATGTCCTCCCTTTCCTTGCACGCAGGAGATACTCTCTATTACCGATTTACTTCTGACATGAGCAACACGGAGTGGGGCTACAAGTTTACAGTGACAGCAGGTCATCTGGGGAGGTTTCAGACAGGTAAGCATTGTTCAGAATGTATCTGGAAGGACATATTTCAGTTGTTTTGCCAAACTTGCCATTATCTGGGTTTGGTTTTTGGTTATTTTTTGACTTGGAATCTGCGTTCTTCAGTGTTTTGGAAATACATGATTTGTCTCATTCAGATTGAAACTTGACTGATGTCTCTTATTTGCTGTGACTTTATGCTGGAAATACCCAATCTTTATAGAGATTTAGAGAAAACAATAATATTACTTGCATTCAAAGTCTCGTTATATGACAGTAATTACATGCAGGATTTAGGGAGCACTCCCAGGTGCCATAATTGGAAACAGATATCATTTTAATTGCCTTTTTAACAAGTGGTTGTCTATTAGAAAAGACTGTTTCTTGGTCTGATTTGTAGATGCAGCATGGAAGTTAGTTTATTTTAGAACTTAAATGTTTTTAATGGAAATGAAGCTAACTTGGAATCAGCAAACCCTACTGCACATCACACAATGCTGAGGGCCTGGTTTTGGTTATCCTTACTTGGGCAAAATTTTGGTTTGTTCTGTGTTTTTATTCTTGCTTGCTAGAACAGTGCTTTGTATGTGGAGAGAACTATGGGTATGCCTACAAAGTAAAAACTGTTTATTCTTCTTATCAGGGTTTGAAATCCTAAAGCAGATGCTGTCTGAAGAAAGGGTAATTCCTCACCTCCCGCTGGCCAGAATCTGGGAATGGCAGGTGGGGGTGGCGTGCCGTCAGACCGGCCACCAGCGCCTGAAGGCCATCCACTTGCTCTTGAAGATCGTGCAGTGCAGTGCCCAAAGGTGAGCGTGTTATTCTGCACCTCACACCGAGCGTTTGATTTGTACCCTTGCACAGCCTGACGGCGAGTTTCAGAAGGGATAGGTATGCACGGTGTGGGCATTCCTTCTGAAAATAGGTGGGGAAACGTTGAGACCTTGTAGAAAATGTGTATGGTTGCATTAACTCAGCAGCTCAGTGCTGATATTTATCTCAGTTGTACCCTTTTGGTTTAGAGCAAACCAACGAAAGGACAGCATTCCACTAGCATACATGGATTAAAGAACACAGGTCAAAAATTGGGTTGTATCAATTGCATAGAACTACTCTTTTTAAATTTTTAACGCACCAACCTGCATTCAAGTCTGAAAAACTGATTTTGGTACTAATACGTAATATCATTGATTTAAGGTAATTTCAAGCTTCTTTAGTTTTTTGGTGTTATTTTTATTGTTTTTCCATCAGAAGACATCTGCTTTGACCTGTGCACAACTGATTTAATCACTGAAAGAATAAGTCTGTGTTGTGCTTACCGTATTTTTCTTGTGTTAATCTGATGATAGATTCCCTCTCCCACTACTGAATGATATTTATCATCCTGTCTGCGTAATAAATGATGTTTGAATTGACTTGCTTTATCTCAGGAGTAGGAAGGAGGCAGGATTGTCTGCCCAAAACAGGGGTGTCAGCTGCCCTGTGATGGAGTTTGCTGTTGTGCAATTTCAAGCATTGGAGCTGGAGCATTAAGCAAAAGGATGTATGTGGTTATTTTAAAGCTCTCATTTGAGGAGGCTGCTGAGTTTTAGAAAAGTCATTTAGATACACTCATGGATATGAGATTTTCTTCACTTCACTGATTCAGAATGAAGCTTGCTGCTCTGAAACACCTGACTGAATTTAGATCTTTTAAATGCTTCTACTTCTTCCTTCCTTTATACATCTAACTTTCAAAATGTATGGTTTTGTTCCTCAAACTGGGGAGGTGTGGGCGTGTTGTTTTTTTTCAGGAGAAGGCATCAGATCATGGTTACTCACTGCTTTATTTCAATGACCTTTTTCCAGGGACTGTGACCTCACGTTGCTGAAGCCACTTTGGCAGCTTTTCACCCATATGGAAAACAACATATGTCATGATGTGACCAAGCCTGGTATTCTCCTTCCTCTTCATCGTGCACTTGCAGAACTCTTTTTTGTTACAGAAAACAGAGTTACTGTAAGCAGTTCCTTTATTTATATCCCTCCTCTCCCCAGGGCTGCAGTTCAATGTCAAACTAGATGCAGTTTTCCTTTATCTTGGCAAAGTACTTGAGAGCTTTTGTATACTTGAGAAATATGGGCAGCTTTTTCTTGTGGAGTCTGATAGCAAATTCTAATAGAGGGGAATAATATAGTTGTCTTATTCATCATGAGTCTTCGGTAACAGTCATGACTTTTCCTTGGGCAATTAAGGCATGATCTACTCTTAATTATGAGAGGAATGCAGATCTCATGATTAATTTGAAGGGATGTGAATGTGATCTCTTTGGGTTGATTTTGCTTGTTACTTAATGAAGTGTCTGTAATGAACTGGTTTCTGTGATCACAAACTGTTCTAGTCCAGGAGTCTTGTGTGTAGTTCAGATGCCTTGATTAGGACTGTTACAATGATCAGCATTTTAATGTTAATTAGGATGATATCTTTGGTAGAAGTGTTGGTGCTCATTAAATGCTTTGTGTTGTAGGAGCTTGGATCTCTACAGGAGTATTTGCTTGCCTTAAATTCTGAAGATCATCTTCATCGCTGCACAGCACAGGTAATAAAAAGGCTGCACAACTCCAGAGACACATTTTTGTAATATTATCTGGCAGACAGAAGTAGCAAATGGTTTCTGATTGCACAATAGCAGGTAGAAGTAGGGTGTGTTTTAATGATTTCTATTGAAATTCATACCAGGATTTCTTTACGTTTTTGATCAGGGTAGCATATTTGATGTGACACTGGTGTTTTGTTTTTCTTCTCCCTTCCAGGCCCTGAGAAACATTGCTGCTATCAGCCTTGCCATTAACTACCCAAACAAATCAACAAGTTTCTGGAATGTTTAATACTGGCTCAGGCCGGAGTGCATGGGATAGAGTAGTTTGTCCATAGGAACCTTGGAACAAACATCTTAACTCCGTTCAGGAAAAGTTCCTTCAGCTTCAGTGTATGAGCACTCTGCAGCCTTCCTTCCTTCCACCTTGATGTAGAATTTGTAAAAGTAAAAGCGCACTTTGATGAAAAAGCACATCTTGAAGTAACTCACGCGTCGCCTACAGTTATGTATGCACATATTGTAGCATGTTAGAGTAAACAAAACAACTTTTGTTTTTATTCAGAGGAAGTAAACAAAAGAAGGTAACTGAAGTATGAGAATGGAAGGCCCCCCCTGCATTGGTATCATCTGCTCCCAAGGAAAATTGATTGGTGGAACCTGAAAGCTTTGAAAACATTGCTCAATTGAAGGATGCCATCAGCAGCATCTATTTACCAATGGAGTGAAATAGGCAAACCAGAATCTGGTGGGCTGATGTGGAAATGGTCCACACTTGAATCATGCCATGCTTGCTTCTGCTTTGAAGGCTACTACATGGGGAAAAAACTTTTGATTAATGGTAATCTACAGGTTGCAGAACAAATTCTGGGTGATTGCATAGCAGTTAAAGGATTCCAGAGCATCCTTGTACAAGAGATTGATGTTTCTCCTGTTCTTTGACTCGATCAACTGGATCATCTGTTCTTACCTTAATTTATCTCTGATGGTTTATTCCAAATAGTACAGATTGCAAAGGCTGGCCTCCTTCACTAAGCAGGGCTGAAATGAGGAACTGAGAAACTTGCATATTTCTCAAAGGTCGTATCATTACAAGAAGTTATTCAGGAGAGATTTTTGTTTTAAAAGTACTGGTGGCATACAAAGGGCCTTCTCAGCGATGTTGGGAACTCGAGCTCCCAGCTCTCCGGGTGGGAGTTAATGATCAATCTCATCTTACCTTACACAGCAATAACTGTATTAATGGACATGGAATGAATTGCAGACCTTCTACATTGAAATAAATTGGCTTTTTTCCTGCTCAGCTACACTGGTTTTTCCCTTTCCAAAGAGTACAAAGAATGTGGAAGGATCTGGGGATGTATTTTGTATTTTGTCTTGTCAAGCATGAATTCAGAGAAACTTCTAGAGATGTGTAAACATTATTCTGTTCCCTTCCTCACTTCAACATTAAACTCCTACAGAGGCAACGCAAATCTTCAGTAGTGGAGGTTAGCTAACTGTCTACAAGTTGGGTAATGGCAAGGCTCTGTCAGAAGGGAACAGGCTTGGTGCCTAAATGTGCACTGAGCACATGAGCAATGCTTTTGTGAACAGCCTCTGAACGGATGGGCTTACCAGCTGGGGCTGGACGTACTTTAAGGGTGGTCCCATCTCCCTCTGGGAGGGAAATGCTCAGTGTGCATCCCCCTTTCCTTGGATGACCTCTAGTGTTGTGGTTAAAGATGTGTTGGCTTCTTTCTGTTCAGCCAGGGGACTGTAAGTGAATGCTGCTGCAGGGGATGATGGTGAATCAGGCTGTCAGCATTCTGCCTGAAAGACTCAAAGCTGAAGACCAAGCAGTGCGGAACTGAAGCCATTTCCTTCAGGAATGGAGAGGCCCTCTTAGCCTGTGTAAATACCAGAAGTCAGGAAAAACATACCACTTATCAAAGATGGAAAGGATGCAGAGAAATACTGCTCTGAGACCCCTCCTCGAATGTACTGTAACTGAAAGCTAAAGCTCTTCCTCCTAAAAGGAGCTCACGATGGGAAGAGAATTACCAAAGTTGTGGCATATCTTTAACGTGTGGATCGTTTTGTTCCCACATCCAAGCAATGCACTGGAGTTTGCAGTCTCACTGCAAGGGTGAGAAACCAGCTACTTCACACGTTCTAAAAGCTTGAGCAGATTCTGAGTTGCTGCACCACGAGATGCTCGGTGTGCTTCAGGGACAGGTGAGCTTTTTGAAATTGCTCTTCTCGAGCAGTAGGACTTCCTATTCACTGCCTCAGTGTGAATCCGTGGCCGAGCAGCCAGGGATCTGCAACGGGCTGATTTGCTAGGGCATGTAGCATGCTGCTGAGATCTTCCTATGTTTTAGTCCGAGAAGGCTTTTTCTTTTTTCACATCAGGGATGAAGACTGTAAATAAACCATTCATAGAACCTGCGATGGCTCTGTCGTAGTCGCATTATTTCTGTTGGACTGCCTTTTTGCTTTCTGTCTGAAGACATGAGGCTGCAAGGAAGACCAGGAGTGGCCAGCGATCCTCACTAGGCGCCCCGCTTCCTTACTCTACCAGCAGTAACTGGCCTTGAGAGTCACCTCCTTGCCCTGAGGGACTGCCTGGAAACATCGTCCACTAACTATTATTTCTACCCACTAGATGGAACTGAAGGACTGTGACCTGAGTTGACACTGAATCTGTTGCTGCCTTACAACTTAATCATTCATCACAGATTTTTACGAGACAAAAACACTTGATATTTCTTTTTTCCTGATAGTTTTAAAGAGGATGAGATTACCGACAATGAATATTCGTGATCAATCATATTTTGAAAATCCCCCAGCAGTTCCAAATGGATGGAGATGATACTACTGAATAGTAGAAAACTGGCTGGAAAACAGGAATGCTGAAAAAAATGTGCCTAATATTAAAAAATAATAATAATAAAGTAGTTGTCCTGCCTGAATCACCTCTGATATGTTTAAGAGAAGCCACGTTGTTCGTAACGATACCTTTGACTTGCTTTCATTAAACACTTAAAAAAGAGAGTTTTATAATTTCTTTTATTACGGGTTTACTACTTTGCGATTTTTATCAGTTGTTTAAAATATATCAAACCTTTCAATTTATTCCAGTTCAGTTCAACATGTACAAAGAAAGCTACAGATGTGGGTAAAATATGCAAATGCAGAGAAATATATTGTAAAAATTCTATAAAAACAAAGACGTGTAACGCAGTGTCTGTTCTTTGTTTGCTTTTCTCCTCTCCTCGCTGAGTGTTAATTGCCTCAATGTGCACTGAGACACCCAAGGTTTCCCCCATGAATCTTCATTCTCTGTGCCTGTAAGTAAACCTGCTTGTCCTCGTGCATCTGCTCTTGCACCAAACTATGCAGGACACGTAGGACTGGAGTCTTCTTCTAAATTCCAGCCCTGCTGTTTACATTCCAGCAGCCTTATCCCAAAAACAAAGTTTTACCATGGCTACCCCTTGGTTTTGGTGCCTGAGATGTTTACTGAAATCAAATCTGGGGCCCCAGGTGTTGCCCCACGTGGGACTGAGATGTGCCCTGGGCCCATCAGTGGTGGCTATCAGCAAAGGTGCCCACCTGCCCCCATTGCTCAGAGCTGATGTACTGAGCTCTTTCTACCTAGGAAAGCACAAGTAACAGAAAGCTGCTCCTCAGCTCAATCCCACTTCCCTGTCTGACCTTCTGTAAATCTTGCTGGTTTTTTAATGTTTGCAGTGCAAATATACAATATTTAAGCTTGTGTTGCGTGAAGGGGGAGGGAAAAAAGTCAGTTCTAGAAAAGCTAAAGAAATAGGAAATCAAAGTGTCTGCCAATATTTGTCTTCTCCAAAAAGAAGTGTGATGGCAGCACTGCTGGCAGGAAGAGAGGCCTCCCATGTGCTTATGGCCAACTCCTGGGGCTGCAGTGCTTGTCTTCAGTTGAACTAAACGAGGAATTAAGGTGTGATTTAACACACATTCAGAAGTAGGCTTGGGATGGGTTTTATTGCCCTGCAACCCAAGCACAACAGCTGATAGGGACTTCTCAAAACAGGGTGGCTTTCTCTTGTGCCCGTTTGCAAAAGCACCGAAATAGAGCTGAGTTCCTGAGTCAGGAGCAGCACTGAGTCAGGGCCCCTTCAGCTCGGGATGATCTGCAGCTCTTCTCCTTCACATCACCCACCCACGGCCATTCATTAATCAGAAATGTCAGCGGTTCTGCTCAGACCTTGGCATTACGTTGCTCTGATTGGGCTTTGTTCCTTCCCAGCAATTCTCCATACTTACAGAAATGTTTCCATTCCTTCGTTGTATGAGAGTTAATAATTAAAAGAGGAAAAGAGCTCTTGGCGTTCCATTGGCCAGTTTGGGGTTTTATAGCACACCCTTCTCGCCTTGCTTTGAAAAACCCCTGTTTTGTGCTCACAACGCCCCACGCCGTGCCAAGCATGGTGCCTGGGGACACCTCTACTTCTTTATGGCATTTTGCAGGTTGTGCTTCGGGCTCCTCCATCCCAAGAGTGACACAAATCTCCACCCAGGGAGCGGAGCGCAGCTGTGTATTCATTCACACCGCGAACTCAAAGGGTGAATCCACTCCTGTGTGAATTTTGCACTGATAACGCTTAAGGCTGCTGATGGTTTATAGCTTTCCTTGAATTAAATTTGCATGGAGGCAAGAAGGGCTGTGCATGGAGGAGTGTGTCCAGAAGGGCTCAGCATGGTGACACAACCACCGCCAGTCCTCAGCAGTGCCACCACCACCAGCGGTCCCCATAGGGCACAGGAACCCTAAGAGCTATTGCTGGCTGCTGCTGCAGGAGGATTTCTTCTGCAAAGAAATGAAACAGTTGCTTTCCAGCTTGTTCCTGCAAACACCCCGAGCCCTCGCCAGGCAGCCGTGCTGGGAACAGCCTGTTCTATGGGACCGGGAAGTGCCTGTTCCCAGTCAGGCGATGAGCAGCACAGCCACCCCCACAGCTTCCAGCACTCGATGGCAGCAGGAGGGGATCGGCTTTTACACGGCCTGATAGCATTAGGACGAGGGGGGATGGCTGTAAACTAAAAGAGTGGAGATGCAGATTGGATGTTAGGAGGAAATGCTTTACTCAGAGGGCTGTGAGGCCGTGCGCTGCAGCCCGGGGCTGCGAGTTCCCCATCCCTGCAGGTGCCCCAGGACAGGTGTGCACCCAGCGCTGCTTTTTTGGCTCCCCAACCCGCTCGTAAACCACCCTCGGTGCACACGGAAGGGCCTTTGTGCAGCCTTTTGTCAACAGGGCCGTCCCATTGCTATAGCTACGGCCCCTCTGCTGCTGGACACACCTGTTTGTTTTTCCAGCTCCGTTCTATTGCCCTCAGATTTCTCTGCCACCTAAACAAAAATAAGGAGAGGAGTGTTGCCCTGACCCCGTGCGGGGCTCTTGTGGCCTATTCCTACATCAGGAAGCTGCCTGTTCCCCCAGGACCTGTTCTGTGCAGGCACAGTTTGTGAGCTGCTCTCCGCACAGCTCTGGATTTCTATTTTTTACCCTTAAAATCGCTGTGCTCACAGTGGCACGGGGATAGCGTGGTCGTTGTGATGTTCCCAGGTGACACAGTGTTCTTGGAACGGGGATAGGGATGGAGCAGGAATTGCACAGATGCACATTGTGTTTTCCTCATGGAATATTTTCCTTTTCCTGCAGAAAACCCCCCGCAATGTGGATATATCCCACCGGGCAGCAGGATCCATTCTGGGTTCTGGGTTTGGCACTGCTGCCTGGCACTGCTCATCAAACACCTCGATCCTGTGCTGACCCATCACTGGGAGCCTTCTCAGGTGGTTGCATCCCTCCTTCGGAGCATCCCAAAACCCCACAAACCGTATGACTTCAAGCACTGCCCCTCTATGTGCCCAGGGAAAGCATCCCCTCCATGTGCAGATTTCACTCCCATGTGTTCTATGGAGCAAATGAACCCAAACGAAGGCACTGTGGTCCCAGAGGTGGGAATGGGGTGGAAGGATTTGGCCCTATTTTTGCCAAAAGGTGGGAGCTGAGAGTGAAATAATTACACCAAACCTCCTCCTTCTTCCTCCCAAATATTATTGCTATTTGTTGTCCCGCTGCTTTGCTGCTTCTAAATATTTAATGGGCTTGAAATTGAATTTTTTTTTTTTTATTAAAGTGATGTATTATGTGCATGGTGCGTGTGTTACCATCTGCAGAAATAAAGACTTTTCATCATAGAATCATAGAATGGTTGGGGTTGGGACCCCCCAGAGGCCATCTGCTCCCATTGCCTGCAGTGCACAGGGACACCCACAGCTCCATCAGCACTCAGAGCCCTCCAGCCTGACCCTGGGGTTCTCCTTGCGCCGTGCCACTGACATCTCACACCTTGTCCACCCCAAACATCTGGGCTGAACATCGCCTGAGATCCCAGCTGCTGGGATTGAAACACACCGTGTCCCCAGTGCCTGCAGGGACGAGCTCAGGGGCTGCACTCCTGGAGCAGAGGCACACGTCTGGGCAGCGGCTGCAGGGGATGGAGGTGAAAAAAACCCTCAAGTCTTTTTGCTAGAAATTGCTCTGGCTCCTTCCAGTGCTTCCATGAGGCTGAAGGGAGAGCAGTGACGGAGCTCCGCATGGCCACAGCTGCCGATTCACCCCGCAGCCCAATTTATCTTGTAAAAAAATAATAATAAAAAAAAAAACATCCAGTTTTGATAGTTCAGATTTCCAGCAATGGAAAATTCACGGCAGCCCCGGGGCCGGGGAGCCAAGAGCAAATTGGCGGAACTTGTTGAAAAAGCGTCCCTCGAGCTCTTTTCCACTGGAAAATCCAAAAGCTTTCTAAAACTGTTGATTTCTCATAAAACCTCAAGCAAAACACACTTGGGGGGGATAACAGGGGCGAGAAAAGGTCTTGACAATGTTGGAGCAGCCCGTGTCGCTCTGTCAGGGCAAATATTTACATTTTTTCCTTGTAAAGTTACCCTTGTTTTGAAAGCGTTTGTTTTATTTGCAGCTCCGTTACCACACTTTGAAAAACCACAAAGAAAACAAAGTGATTTTGCAGAAATACAATGTTCTGGCCAACGCAGAGTGCCTTTATTTTTTTTATTTCTTCCTCAATTTCTGTGAATTTTCCCTGGGAAAGCTGACATTTCTGAGCCTTTTCCGAATGAGTGATCCCAGCACTGCCTCCAATCCCCCTTTGCTGAGCTGCATCTCGCAGGAACAACAGCTCTCAAAGGGTTAACGAAGAGTTGTGTAGGATTGGAGCCATCTGCATCGCATCCTCCTCGCGTGCTCAAAGCCTCCTGGAGCAGATGCTGCTCGGGGCTGTGTGGCATTGCTGTCATTAATGAAATACAAACCATCCATAGCACTACAGGTAGGGGCTGCACTGTGTGCGAGTGCTGTTTCTATAGGGAATCTTTTCTTGCTTGGGAGTGGGTGTGCGTGGCCCCATGCAGGTGATGTGCTGTCCTGCCCACGTGGACATTGCACTGATTTCCTCGTTTTGGGAGAAGATTTGGGTAGTTTGAGATTTTGGTGATTTGTGCAGTTAGGGCTCAGAAAAGGCTGATAATTAGCTGGGTGAATAATAGAAAAATGGAGTCCTATGGCAGAATCTAAATGCCAGCCTGAGGGCTAAGTTTGGGATGCAGATTGCCATTTTGGTAGTCCCAGAGTGGGATGCAGCATGAGGAGCACAGATCCCCCAACACCTAATTTGAGATGCCTCTTATCTAGGGCTCCCAACACAATCCATCCTAAAACCCAATGTCTTCCCCTCCTCAATCCTTTCCTGCTGTGTTGACAGTGTGCTGTGATGCAGGAGTTCTGTTGGATTGGGTTGTGTTGAGCTGGGTTTTGTTATGTTGGGTTGAGTTGTGTTGGGTTGAGTTATGTTGAGTTGAGTTGTGTTGTGTTTTTGTTGTGTTGTGTTGGGTTGGGTTGAGTTGTGATGTGTTCAGCTGGGTTATGCTGTGTTATGTTGGGTTGGGTCATGGTGAGTTGTGTTGGGTTGAGTTGTGTTGTGTTGGATTGGACACAGCATGGCTGGGCTGAGCTCTCTGCTCACCCTTTGGGTTCAGCCCTTTGTGCTGGCAGGGATGTTCCTTTGACATCACCTCTCTGAGTGCTTCCTTCCTCCCATCCGCTCTGACAGCGCTGCTCCGCCGCCTCCTGCCCAGCAGCTGTTCTGTAGCACAGTGATTTGACTGCTTGGTGACGATCCATCCAGATGTAGCGGGGCTGATGGCCTCCTTCTGCCATCTTTTTTCCGTATACAAATCCTGTGCTGAAGCAGAGCAGCTGAATCCTGTCCCCACATACAGCCCCGCTGCTCCCAACCTTGTCATACTCCCAGTTAAGCACTTTGCAAGCCCTCTGACCCATGCAGATGTTAATTACTGTTGCTGGGGATGCTGTTTGTGTGGGGAAGAGCAGGATATGACCCTGAGCTCTAACAACCCTATTGAGGTGCAACCCTGCTGCACAGTTCTGGTCCCAAACAGGTGGCTTTTGAACTCATTTTTGCCCCCAGATTTGCATCTCTCCATCAGCACAGTGACCTCCATCAGCGACAAGAAATGGCTCTGCCCAGCAAACCCCATGGAGGATTTTGCATCACCCCATGCACCCCATCGGTTCTCTGGGGCTGCACTCACAGTGCAGTGCTGGCACCTGGGCTGGACAGCATTTGCATTGAAAATCCCATCTTTGAAATGCAAAAAACACCCGGGCTGCACGCAGGCGTGGTGATGCAGCCTGGAGTTTACAGCACCGCCTAAATATTTACGTAGAAAACTTTGTGTTCTCCCTCTGCTCCTCAGTCTTGGGGCATCAGTTTCCTGTGAGCAGGGCAGTCCCAGCAGCCACAAAAGGAACACAGAAGGGCTCGGTGCCCGGCGCACTCCTCCCACAGGATTTCTCTGCTTTCAGTGCCGTTTCCGAGCACTCGTCGCTCCTGCGCGAGGGGAAAGTTGGCAGCTCCCTGCACTATTGTCCACCACCTTATGAAACTCACGGATTTGGGCTGCCTTTCTGACCCAGTGCCTTATCGGGGCTCTGCATCCTGCTGGCACCGCGCTGCGCCCCGCTGCAAAACGCACGGCGTGCAAAATGCACTCTGCAAAAAACACACCGTGCAACGTGCTGCTTGGCTCCTCGTTCAGTTTGCAAAGGGGAAGCGCGGCTGCTTTTGAGCTCTGCACTCACCCCACAGTGTGAACCTGACCCCACTGCGTGACCCTGGCCGTGCAGTGTGACCCTGGCCCTGTGCAGGAGATGAGCTCGGGGAGGGGACTGTGGATGTAGGGGAGCCAATGGGCCTGATGGCTGCAGCAGAACTCATGCTGACTCGCAGACAGTGGAGGAGTTTTATTTCTTTATTGGTGATTAATGGCAGTGTTTCGTTTCTAATGGAAGGAAATAGAGAGGAAATGGTTTCTCACATTCATTTATCAGGGATTTGTTTAAACGGCGCTGGAAATAGGTCAGGGCTGTGTGCTTACAAGAACGCAAAGCGGTGGGGATGGGATGGATGTCTGATGGATGGGCTCCAGGCCCGCTCTGCTGCTGCCCTAGGGGGTCAGCCCTTAACGAGATGGGGGCTAATTGCCTCCTCATCCCTGTGTGGATAGGGGACATCACCTCTTTGAAGCCCCCTTTTTGCAGGGGGGGGTGGCAATGAGTGGTGTGTGCTGCTGCAGCCCCATGGCATGGGGCAATGCCTGCTGCCAAAAACCAGTGCCCCCACCAGGTCTGTGTGCTGAGTTTGGGTTATATGGGAGCAGATGGTGGCTTTGTAGAGCAGAATATTGGCGAGAGGTCTGGGTGTTAATAGGGCTCCTCCCAGCACCACACTGTGGTCGGTTTGGTGCTGGGGCTGAGTTTGGGTCCAATGGGGGATCTCCAGCGTGCGATGTGTTCTGGGTTCTGGACACTGCTCTCTGATGTTGGGGCTGTTCCATGGGTTTGGATCTCGGGGCTGGGGGTGAGCAGCACAACTCCAGGGCTGAGATCCCCAGGCACTGCCCACAGCCCCATGCACTTTCCATCCTCTCCATGCAGACAACACCGTTCCTCGTGGCCAGCCTTCCCTGGGCATCACCGCCCGGAGCCCAAAAACCCTAGCAACAATGACATTGTTGGCTATATTTGCCAGGCTCGGGGCTGAGCGGCAGTGATGACACACGGAGCTGGCGGCTCCGCTCCTGCTGCCATCTGCACTGCCTCCCACTCACTGCCATGCAACCAAACCCCAAGCAAGAGAAGTGCGGGTGCCCCATCCTTGGAGCTGCCCAAGGCCACAAATGGGGCCCCGGGCAGCGTGAGCTGGTGGGGGCACTCAGCCCATGGGTTGGAGCTGGATGACCTGTGGGATCCCTTCCATCTGGAGCTCTATAGAGGCACAGACAGCTGTATTTCACCCCATGTTTCCACATTTTTGCAGACTACCTGCAAACACAGACCCCACCACCGCCATAAATACGGATATTGTTACGCAGCGAGCCACAGTAAATCCTCTACAGCTTTTTGGGATCACTGAGCTGGGCGGTCTTGGAAGTGTCAGAATGAGCTCCTGGGGCTGAAGGAAGCACACAGCTGCTGCTTTATGGCTGTCCTGCAGTGCTGCCCCTGCCCCTTTTGGCCCTTTTATTGGCCTATTCTTCCTTTTCTTGCCCCTTTGGGGCCTTTTTTTCTTTTTTCTTTTACCTTTTTCTGTTTTGTGTCTCTTTTTGCCCTTTTTCTGCCCTTTCTCTGGCCCTTTTTTCCCTCTCCCCTTTCTCCCCTTTCCTCCACCTTCCCCTCATTTTTACCCTTTCCCCACATTACTGTAATTTTTTTTGCTTTTTTTCCCCCTTTTTCCCCTTTAGCTTTTTTTATTATTATTATTTTTTATTTTTGCTTTTTACCTTTTTGGTCCTTTTTTTGCCTATTTTTTTTAACCTTTTTAATTTGTTTTCCCCTTTCTGGAGGTCCATTCCTTTTTTTGCCCTTTTTTTCCTGCCCCCTTTTTTTTCCCCCACTTCTCCCTTTTACCTTCCCCCCCTCTTATTTCCCACAACCTCCCCTCCCTCTCCCTGCAGCTTCACAGAGGTTCCTCTCCTTTACTCTGTGAACACAAAACAGAAAGAGGAAGGAAGCCGCCATCACTTGGCCCAATGTGAGCTCCATCCCCCCACATCTCTGTGCCCACTATGAGTTCCCCTCCACCACCCCACAGCTGAACAAACCCCACCAGGGCTGCAGGAGCCCTCCCAACTGAGGCTGTGTGGGCCAAGTGCCCTCCTTGCTCTGCCCTTCAGCCTCTCCCGTTTTCTTTTGCTGTTTCCTACACGCCAGCACTGGGAATCACACACCACAAAGGCTTTTTTTTTTTACTTTTTTTTTTTTTTTTTTTCCAGGAGGTATTTTACATCAGGGAAAAGAGCCATCGGAGCGTCAGAGTGAGTGTCACGGTGTTCCCCCTCAGTGGATATTAATGGGTTTTCCTCCCTTTGAAAGAGGTCAGGACACAGCATGTAAATAAATGAGGATTGCCCAACATAGGTCTGGAACCACAGACAGACACTGAGTGAAGTGTTTGGGGCAAATGCCAGGAAATTCAGCAGCAAGGCTGAGGGCAGCCCTCGGCACTCCCACTGGGAAATGGCTTTGG
Source organism: Meleagris gallopavo (assembly GCF_905368555.1). Lineage (NCBI taxonomy): Eukaryota > Metazoa > Chordata > Aves > Galliformes > Phasianidae > Meleagris > Meleagris gallopavo. The sequence goes on from NC_139424.1 coordinate 3,232,453, forward strand.
GCTGTCCCTAAATGCTCAGGGCAACAGACTTAGAAAAAAATATCAGCATCATTCCAAGTGAAGTGTCTGTCCTACGGGGGGGAATCCTGCTCCTGGAGGGCTGGAAAGCCCAGAGCAACACGCCAGTGGGGAAACACACTCTGCAAGGAGCATCTGTATTCATCTTCCAGATGTGCACACATCTGGCAGCAGCTGTAGTTCGTGGGCCTTGGTGAGGGTAATCCAACTGAGCACCAAGAAGACAAATCCCAGTGATACCCAGCCCTCCTCCAACACAACCAACTGAGCTCTAGGAGCACAAATCCCAGTGATACCCAACCCTCCTCCAATACAACCAACTGAGCTCTAGGAGCACAAATCCCAGTGATACCCAATCCTCCTCCAACACAACCAACTGAGCTCTAGGAGCACAAATCCCAGTGATACCCAACCCTCCTCCAACACAACCAACTGAACTCCAAGAAGACAAATCCCAATGATACCCAACACCCAAACCACACATCTCAGTGGCCCTGAGGGTGTGTTTCCAGCAGAGATGGAAACATGACAACCACAGGCATGAAGTGAAGGTTGGCACCTCTTTTGAGGGCATTCTGGTGTTTTTTGGAGCTCCCTGTGGGAGCAGAGCCCTCCCTGTGGCTGCCTGCAGTCTTGGCTGTGGGATTAAAAATAACACCTGGAGCACGGCTCCAAAAGGTCGGCTGGCACATAGCATTTAGAAGAGCCTCAAAGTGTTATTTCAAGGTGGTTTGTATTTTTTTCTTTTTTTTTTTTTTTTTTTTAATCCATAGGAAAAGCAAATATCAAAGCTGCTACGGAAAAAAAAGCCGCTCCTGGCTCAGCTTGCAGATGGGAGCCAGCAAAACTCCTCCTTTTCCCATTTTCTGGGAGCAGAATAGAGATAAAAGCAAATCTTCCCCAGTGAGGGTGGGTTTGGGAGCAGCGCAGGGCTCGGGTTCATCCCAGCCCCACACTGCAGCCCCTCAAACCATTGGGGAAAGCCACAGAAAGAAGGAGATTTGCCTTTTGTTTTCTTCTGGGGCTGATGCTGTTGCAGCAGGGAACCCCCAGCGTGGGGCCGTAGGGCCTCATTTCCCACCCCTTGGCCTCGCTGACCCATGGCTCTTCCTTGGCCATTTTGGGGCTGTGTTCTCTGCAGACCATTTGCCATCACTGGTCAGTATAGGGCTAATTGACTGCTAATGGTTGCCATGAACTGCTTAATTACAGGCGGGGCTGCTGGTGCTACCTTTGCTGACAGCTGGCTCCCGCAGAACTTTTTGATTGCTCCCAGCTTTGTCAATCTTTAACTTTCTGAGCCCGGGCATCACCTTTGTGCTCCCTTCCAGTGCCAACCTGCAGGATGAGGGCTTGGAAGAGAGATTCTCAGATGTTGCCCAAAGAAATGAGATTGCCACATCCCTGCAGGTGCCCCAGGGAGAGTTGAGTGGGGCTTTGGGCAGCCTGGACTGGTGGGAGACAACCAGCCCATGGGTTGGAACGGGATGGGCTGTAAGGTTCTTTTCATCCCAACCATTTCCAATGATACCCAATGCTACGCCATGCAACAGTTCCATAATAACAGGTGGAATTTATTCTCTCTCAGGCTACTACAAGCCACACATAGAAGAAATACAGCTTTCTCCCCAAAAGCTCTCGGGAGGCAAAAGCAACTGGAAGCCACAGGGTGTGGAGCTGCTTCCTGCAGGAGGGGCCGGAGGAGCCATCTGACAGCAGGAAAACCGAATTTAGAGCATTGGAGAGCACAAAGCTGCACTTCCTCCAGGCCCTCTGCTCCGGTGGGATGTGAGAAAGGCATTCTATAAATAATTGCTTGGATAAATAAATGAGGCTGAGCTCCTCCCCATGGAGCTGCTTCCTCCTGCCCAGAGACCCGGCAACACTCCCAGCATGGGGAGCTTGAGGCACTGCATAGAACATCCCATAGGTGTGGGATGGCTGTTGGCTGGTACCAATGGGCTTTGGGGCAGCCCTGCTTTGGGAGATGGGTGTGGATGCCCCATCCCTGCAGACCCCCTGGGTCAGGCTGGAGGGCTGTGAGCACTGATGGAGCTGTGGGTGTCCCTGTGCACTGCAGGGAATGGAACCAGATGGCCTTCGGGGGTCCCTTCCAACTCAACAGTTCTATGATTCTATGAACTCAGGACGGTGCTGCTGTGTGCAGAGCTCTTGCTGCAAGGAACCACCGTTTAAATTGCAGCACAGCAACGCAAAGTCTGCATGTTGTGCAATGGGGAGCCTCTTCCATCGGACACCAACAGGGACCAACTGGGACAGAACCACTGCTCATCGTGTGGGCTCCCATGGAAGTGCTGTGCTATGGGCAGAGGAGCACCGTGCAGCCCTGAGAGCCCTGACATGGGGTGATCTGTCCGTGCGGTGACAGAGATGCTGTGCCACGTGCATGGCATATTTCCTGCCTCCTGCCCAGCAGTGACATTGTGTGCTGTGTATCTCTCCGGATACATCACAGCGATGGGCACAGCGGTGGCATTCCATGTGCTGTGGGGTTCCCTTTGTCACCGGGATGTCCCCATCTCAGGGCACGGCTGCTGGGGGTCACGAGCAGCAGCGTTGGGTGGGCAATGAGGGGGGGGGGGGGGGTCCCACGCAGCGCTTCGGTGCCGATAAAGCCTTCCTATGTCTTCCGTCATCAGACTGAACGGTGAGGAAGCGGGTGGCTGCTCGGAGAGCTTCACCACAGCTGTTGGCTAAAACTTTGCGATGAAACCCACGGAAGCGATGGACCGCGGGGCGGCTCCGGGGGAGGCGGGGGAAACGGCAGCGGGGCGGAGCGGGGGGCGGACCGGAGCGGGGCTCCCCTTCCCCGGAGGTACCGAGGGAGCGACGGTACCCGAGTGCGCTCTCTGCGCGTCCTCGTCCCCCCCGTCCCCCGCCGGCCCCGGGTTTGCTCCGGGCGGCGCCGGCGGGGCATGGAGGCAGCGCACAGCGTGCCGGTGCGGGACGTGCTGAGCCGCTTCGACGTGAGCGAGAGCTGCGGGCTCAGCCCCGAGCAGGTCCGCCGCAACCGGGAGAAGTACGGCCCCAATGGTGAGCGAGTGGGAATGGGGGCACCTGTTGGGTAGGGAGGGGTTAGTGAAGGGTAATTAGCGGGATGGGGTTAATTGGGCTGTTCCGCTGTGCGGGGTGGGTGAAGTTCTTCGTTGCCGGAGGGGACGGAGCGGGGATGTGTGCGGCTTCTGGAGGAGCGCCGGTGAGGAAATCGGGATCGGTGAGCGCTCGGTGGGGACCGTGCGGGGTTGTGCGGGGCTTCGGAGGCGCGGATGGTGCCTCGGAGCTGAGCGGGTTGCGCTCCGTCCCGGTTCGGAGCGAGTTGATGGGTCTCCTTTCTGTTTGATCCTCTGGCTGAGGGTAGGGAAAAGCTCCGTTTGTCAGACGGGACCGGGGCTGTGCTTCCTCCCGTGCAGCAGTGAGGTGCTCCCAGCGCTGACCCGAGCAGCGCGCATCCCACCTGCTCCCCGCCCCGACTGCGTTAGGAGCGGGCAGCCGCAGCCCCATTCCGTGAACTGGGAGCCCTCGGCTTTGGGATTCCCCTGCTTTGAAGATGAGCATCGCTCCCAGACGGGTGCCCCAGCGCTGGGAATGCTGCCCCAATGGGACCCTTCCCCAGAGTCCTCGCTGGGTTGCTGTGTGTGCGGTGCCCCGCAGTGGGGTCACGCAGCAGCAGCAGCAACGCGGTGGCTTCTCCCCTGTTTGCCCAGGTGAATCATCCCTGCTGAGTCAGGCCCAGCACCGTGTGATGTAGGTGTAAGCAAAGGGCTAGTGGTGGCAATTTGTTGTTTCTTCTATTTCCCCCTCCACACACACACACACACCTCCCCAGGCAATGGCTGCATGCTCACCTCTGTCTGTGGTGCAGCCTTTGCTTCACACCCCACATTCCTTGCAGAGTGCTGGTGCACGAAGGCAGCTGCCTTGGGGACATCCCATGGCTGCAACTTAGATATCGTGCAATTATCATTAATGTTTTGCAAAACCAGAGAATCATTTGAGTTGGAAGAGGACTCGAGAGGCCATCTGGTCGCACTGCCTGCATTGCAGAAGGACATCTACAGCTCCATCAGTGCTTACAGCCCTCCATCCTGACCCTGGGGGTCTGCAGAGACCTCCACCTCTCTGGAACCCTTTATGACTTACTGATTTTGCTTTAAAACCTCACTCTTGGGCCAATAGCTTTTCTTCCAGCATGGTGGGAGCTCAAAGGTTGTGCTGAGGTTGCAGGAGCCAGCGCTTGGGTGCCTGTTTTGGGAGAGCCCACTGGTGTAGGACAGCGCAGTGACCATGAAGATGGCTCATGTTAGATGGTGTTTTAATTTGAATTTAAATTAACTTTCATCAGCGGAAGCACGAGGCAGTTGTGTGTCTTGCTTGTGCATGCAGAGTTCAGAAGGGGGAAGAAAACCCCAATCTCACAGCTCAGGGCAGCTCACCACGCTGCGGCTCCAGCGGTTCCATTTTCATTCATTCATTTCCTCCTAAACCTGAATCAAACTGCCAGAGGTGCTATGAATCACAACCTGAGATGCACCACCCCCACCCTGAGAACCATCTTTTGACATACGCTGGGGAGCTGCTTAAATCTCCCTCGGACTATTTTTATTTCTGGAGCTGATGCTTTTCAGAGAGAGAGCTGCAGAGCTCTGACATCAGGTGAGAAGCAATGACCGTGGATCTTTATATATAAATGTGTGTGTGTATATATGTATATATATTGTTTTGGGGTATTGTTCTTTGGGAGCCCAGAATGCTGTTTGCAGCCCCACTGCCCACACTGCAGGAGGAAGCAGATATTTAATATCTCCAATTAGTGGGCAGACAGCCGCTGCAGACTATGCAGGGCTCTGGGCAGGCATTTCCACGCTCTGAGAGCTCAGCCTCTCCATATTGCTGATGTTATGCATACGCACAACTTTCTTTGCCCCATCAGTAACCCAACTGCACAGCAGCAACACCGGCTGCTCGCAGCATAGGGACGTTTCCCTCCCTGACCCCCTCCCCCCCCAGCTCAGCACAGAGGTGATGGCTCCAACCCATTCCCAACCATAAGAAAAAACAAAACAAAACAAAACAAAAAAAACACAAACACAAAACCATGGAAAGATGAAATTTCCCATTTCACGCTGCAATGGTTGTGCTGCCGGCGAGGGAAAGTGCGTTTTGTGACTCATCTCTCTCTGCTCTGTTCCTCTGCACATCGCCCACCTTTTCCACCCCCGAAACACACGCTCAGCAGGCTGATTCACAAACATGCTACGTCTTCTTTTTGTGTGTTTTTTTTTTTTTTTTTTTTCCCTTCTTTTTCCCTTTTTCTCCAAATCGCTTCCCTTAGGGCTGTGATGCTCAGGCACTCCAACAGCACAACTGCACGGCTCCCATCGTTGTGCTGGAGGGAACTCAGCTTTGGATCCCACACCTTCCTCTCAGGCTGCCCAACCTTGCATGTACAGAAAGGCCCCCATCTCCTCGTTCTGCTGTTTGAGAGGGTGCTGCCTTTCCCTGGGGTTTGCCCTTGGGCTTCCCCTCACCCTCCGTGCACACATGTGTGATATTGCTCACAGTTCTATTTCTGTGCTGTCTGTAGAGTGCGGTTGAGGTGTTGTTTGTGTGGGGTGATGCTCAGGGAGTGCTGCTCCCACAAAGCATCCTTCGAATCCCCCAAAATACCTTAACGAGCCCAGTGCACTCTCATCATCTTTTTCCAACAACTGTTGCTCTCTGCACATTTCAGTCTTTTCCCACCCTCAGACCCAACTCTGAGCCATTCTGTTGCATTTCTGTGTTCATCTCTCTTGGGGTAAATCCCAAACAGTGAGCAGATGTGGGGCAGCGTGCACATGGTGCACCCCCAGATCCAGGTGTTGTTCTGTCCCACTCCTCTTCCATCTGCCTGCTGCTAAAAATTGAGAAGGAGGTGATGCTTTTTCCCCATGTTTTTCATATGTGCAGACCGCTGGATGAGCCAGCTTTGATTTTTTTTTTTTTTTTTTTTTTTCTTCCCCTATATTCAGTGTTGGCACGTTGGGGTGGGATGGTGACGCTCCATCCAAATGCCTTTTTTAAGGGTTATTCAGTGTGTGGGCACAATGTGCCATTACCCAGACAGGGTCTGGGGGGGACACCCCCACAAGGAGCCATATGTGGGAATTTGGGGCACGCTGAGCACTGTACAGCACCCCGTCCCCACAGAGGCTGCACAGAACATCACAAATGAGTCAGTGGTTGATGACTGGACTGGATGACCTCAGTGATCTCCCCCAACCTTAACAGTTCTGTGGCTCTGAAGGTGTAAGCAGTGGGATAAAGTACACATTGTGCATGGGATATCGAGGCTGCAAATGCCTCTTTCATCTTTTTCTCCCCCAGACCTGAGGGTAAAAGCAGATTGCTGCCAGCATGGCGATGGGGATGGGTTGGGTTCAGAAGGGCAGACCCCACCCCACCTGCACTTACTGCTGTGTGCGTGATGTTCTGGTGCTTTGTGACTCCAAATTATATTTCTTAATAAACACCTCCCGGCCGTAGCATTGGAGAAGGGAACTTACAACAGCAGCCTACCTTGAAAATACATACAGACATTTAAAAAAAAAAAAAAAAAAAGCAAGCGATAATTAAGAAACGCAACGACCCGATGCTGGAACCCAACGCTGGCTGCTGCTATCGCGCTTTACAACAGGTAGCAGCAACGGGAGGAGCTGGGAGCGCTGCTCAGCCGGAGCCAAAGGCAGCAAAGCGGGCTGCGGTCGCGCAGTGTTTCCATGACGCGAGCGGCCGCCGGCGTGGGTGTGTGCGGTGCAGGGGGGGCTCGGGGCTGCTGCTGCTGCTGGGGGTACGGCCCGGGGCTGCGAGCCGTGTGCTGCATGGGTTTTGGTTGCTTTTTTTTTAATAAGAAGCTGTTGAAATATGGAGTGAATCCTCTGTGTGTAGCCGGGGTCGTGGGGAGCTCCAGTTGCTGAGGTTTGGGTGCTTACCGTCTTTGTAGAAAAGCTTTTTTCCCACCTATTTACGGCATTCTGTTTTATTCCTTTTAAATTCCGTTGGCTCATCTGCTCAGCCCCACCTGCTGCGGTGCTCCGGTCGCACCGTGCATCCCGGGGACATCCCTGCAGCCCATCTTCATAGCAAAACGCAGAGCTCCGTGCCCCTTGGAAACCCGAGCCTCCGAGCAGCGCTCGTCCGAACGCTCCTAACATTTGAATCCCCACCATCTGCCCGTGTCGCTGCATGCGCTGATGCAGATGAACCCATTTGATTATTTTTTTTCCTCCCATTTGCAAGTCGCTATAGGACACCTGTTGGCCCCGAGATCCATTGTGGCTGGGGGGGGGGGGGGGGGAACCAAATTAAGGCACGTTGCTGCTCGGTGCTGCGTTTCAGGGAGGAAATCCGCTCTGTGCTCGAGCGTCCCCGGGGTTCCTCCCCATGTGTTTGTGCCTCGGGTGCTTCCTGTGTTCAAACAGCACTGGGGGGGAAGGGTGGGGGTGAATGGGGACCGGCAGGCAGGGCTACACCCAATACACCCAAATGTAAGGGTTATTGTTTTCTCTTTTTTTATTATTTTATTATTATTCTTTTATTATTGTTGTTGTCATTTCCCCCTTTTTTTTTTTCCCTTACTTTTCCTTTCTTTGCTGCAGGAGGAACACAGCACTCCTCACAACAGCCAAATCCCCAGGATTTTGCCCCAGAATCACTGCTAAGGCTGAGCCCCCTACTGCCACTACCTGCCTGCACTCCCTCCTTTCCTTTCCTTTCCTTTCCTTTCCTTTCCTTTCCTTTCCTTTCCTTTCCTTTCCTTTCCTTTCCTTTCCTTTCCTTTCCTTTCCTTTCCTTTCCTTTCCTTTCCTTTCCTTTCCTTTCCTTTCCTTTCCTTTCCTTTCCTTTCCTTTCCTTTCCTTTCCTTTCCTTTCCTTTCCTTTCCTTTCTTTCCTTTCCTTTCCTTTCCTTTCCTTTCCTTTCCTTTCCTTTCCTTTCCTTTCCTTTCCTTTCCTTTCCTTTCCTTTCCTTTCTTTTTTTTTTTTTTTACATTTTCCATTTTGCAACCTCCGAGTCAACAGAAAGCTCTAAAATAAGGAAAATGTGGTGAGCAATGGAAAAAGCCAAACCAAGCTGCTCCACTGCAGGGGGGGCGCAGGGGGGGCAGTCCCCTGTAGCAGTGCATGGTGCACACACTGTTGTTCTGTGCTGTTCCCTTTCTCACCTCCTCCTCTTAACACATCTGTATGTGTGGACATCTGGACCTATTTAGCAATAGCTTTATAGATCTCCTTATGGGTTTGTGTAGATCCCTTCCAACCAAACTGTTCTATACGTACCCTACCTGAATATATCATATACATATGAAAAAAAAATATATATATACACGTATATAAATTTTCATCCTTTGCATGCACACATAATACTTAGTGGGAAGTAAATGATAGAAAAAGTAAAATGCAACCAATGCTTCCAGCTCTCCACCTTGCTGCAAGGCTGCCCCATCTCTGGAGGTGCCCCAGGTCGTGGATAGGGCCCTGAGCAGCCTGAGCCCATTGCAGGGGTTGGAGTTGGGTGGTCTGTAAGGCCTCTTCTAACTCAGCCATTCTGTGGTTTTGCACACTGAGCAGCATCTCTTTCCCAGGAGCAAGTGCCTCTTACGTTGAAAACGCACCCTGGTTTCATTTTCAGCCCATCTCATTCTCAGCCCATCTCATTTTCTTACTTTTCAGCCTAATAACCCATTTCTTCTATGTTTTAGGGAAGAGAAAACCCTTTGAACACATTTCCACCTTGCTCTTCCCCAAATCTCGCAGCTTTCATCCCAAAGGTTCAGTGCAATTTTCAGCACTAAATGCAATTTTCAGCACTAAATGCCCTCTCCTGGGATACTGAAAGCCTTGCGTGGCTCTGCATGGGCTGAGCCAGCACTGTGGGCCACGGCGAAGGCTCAGCACTGCAGTGTGGTGTGTTTGCTTTCCTAAGCTGTTATCCTGACATTATTTAATCCTAAATGTTATTAAATTTGATGCTGCTGGGTGTTGGACGCTCTGGCTTGTGCGCGGTGCAGTGTGTCCCGAGGTGTTGCAAAGTTGGAGTTTCTCTTGTCGTGGGTTGGATGGTGCTTTGGTTTTCTGCACATTTGCTGAGATTTTTGGCTCAGGGGCGGCTCCAGGGCATTGCTTTGGGGGTGGTGGCCAAGGGCAGAGACCAAAAGGATGAAAATTACCGTTCTGCGCCAAAAGAAGCCAGTTAGGAGCAACCACTGGAGCATCAGTGGGAAATGATCTGGAAAAAAAAAAATGGTTTTAGGGCATTGAAATGAAATGTGTAATGTGAGGAAGAGGGTAGCAGAGTGCCCCGCTTTGAGTTTGCAGGAGGGGGCTGAAGATGTGGGGAGGATCCTGGGGGGTTTGGGGGCAATCGTGTGAGAACAGTCCTCACCTTAAGCTTTATTTTATCCAAGCTCCTATGCCTGTATTATTATTACTTTTAATTCCCCTGAAGCTGCTACTATTTAAATGCAGATTTTTAGCTTTTCCACCCAGGAGACGGAGCGGGAAATTCTTTCCACTGCGTTGGTGCAGGAGGGAACAAAACGCTCCTTTCAGTCGCTCGCATCCTCCCTCCCAGCCAGGGCCCTGCACTCCCCCTCCCACTGCCCAGGGACCCTATGGGGCCACCAGGGGAGGCACAGGGGACTGAGCCACTCCAGCCAAGGAGCCCCATTTTACCCCAGACCCAAGACGCAGGGCCCCCTGTGTTATAGGGCAGCTGCCCTTTGAAGAATGCTCGTGCCATGCAGCGTCTGGAGGATGAGACATTCCCATGAGCAAAGGAAGGGGATTTTGGGATGGGATGGGCAGGATTGTCCTTATTCCTTACCCCTGGGCTGTGGGACCGATGCTGCAGAGTGAGCTTTGGGGTGAGTGTTAGGATCTCTGATTATAGAACAGATAGGGTGGGCGTGCCCAGGGCTTGGCTCCTGGAGCCAGGGAAGGGGGACAGGGACAACATCCTGGGCAGGTTGGGATGCGAGCAGAGCTCAGGCAAAGTGAGGATGAGGTCGTTGGCTGAAATTGGCTTGCACCCCAAAATTATGTTGTTTTGTTTGAATTACATGTGTAGGTGGTTGGGGTTTGCAACCCCAAAGAGAAGATTTTCTGCTCCCTCTCTGTGCGCCAACCTTTGGCTTGGTCACTGGGGCAGCCCCAATCTGCCCATGTTCTGCATGCATGGCTGCATTATTTTTTTTAATGTACGGGACTTTTTGGGGGGTAAGTCCACCAACTCAGTTCAGCAGTGCCCAAATCTAGCCTGAGGTCACTTTGTCACAAGACGTGACACAGCAGCATTCTCCCATAGAGGTTCAATTAGTTGCACCGTGGAGATGGGGACCCAGGGATGGGGGCTCGGAAGTGTGGCTGCTTCCAATAACAACGTGTTCTGCACCTGAAGGATCCCAGAGCAGCTCTGCTTTGTGTCACAAACAGGGCTGCTGTCCCAGCTGGGGCTATTTTAGGGTTTTTCTTACTCTTTTCACCACTTTTTCCTGCCTGTTGGCGAGGTTTGGGAATCAGATGCGTTGCTTGTTTTACCCATCCATTTCCCCTTCCCTGCATAAGGAAAAATAAATAAAAGGAAGGAAAAAAAAAAAACACAAAAAAGAGTTTACAAGATAGAAATATGGCTGAAATGACGTTTGTTGGAGCCAGATTGGTGACCCCATTGCCTGTGTGGGGCTGCATGGTTGCCCATGGGATGCTCCCTACCCCTCCCTGCTTGGCAGCAGTTGTGTTTCCTATGAGGAAAATCAGATCTTACCCTGAAATGCTGAGGAGATGGTGTTTTAGCATTCACCACACAAGGTGCTCGTGGCTGGGGATCTGAGCATGCCCCTTGAAGAGTTCTATAATGCAACTCCAGCAGCACCCTGCCATCTCTGAGTGCTGTGCTTTGACCTGGAACGCAGGGCAGGATGTCCCCCAGGTTGAGTGGCACCTATGTGTCTGTGCCTGGCTGTCACGTGGAGGGAGGTGGGAAGAAGTGTCTCTTTCAGAGGTGTGCTCAGCTCTCAGCGTGCTCAAATCAGCTTTTTCTGGGTGATGGTGATGCAGTCAGTGGGCTGTTGGCTTCCTCCTGGCCTCATGTTGCCCATTTTCATGTTGGCATCTGCAGAGCTCATGCAAAGTCCCCACTCTGCAAACAGCTTTGGGGCTGCTTCATGCAAACGATGCATGGGAGGAGTGCAGGCAGCAATCTGGGCAGCTGGGATGGGCTAGGAGCTGGGAGCTGCCTGGCCCCCAGGTCTCTCACCCTGCACCCTTACAGCATGCCAGGGATGGGAAAAAGGCGGCAGGGCTCTCCATGCCCTTGTTTGGGTGGCAGGGCTGGGGGAGGAAGCTGAGGGTGGGGAGGAAGCTGGATGCAGAAGGGAGAAGAGCAGCTTCCTCTTGATATGTTGCAGAGTGGTTGAGCTGCTGAAGTCACTCCAGCGATTTTTCTTTTTGCTGTGAAAATAACAGGCATGTCACACAGCGCGTGCTCCTCTTGGCAGCATGCTTCAGAGCATCGTTATTTGGGAGGGACTTGAGTTGGTAAAACCCCATAGCAAGCATTTCTGCCACCAGTTTGCAGTGAAAACGCACCCAGGCTTCTTGCTTTCACTGTTTTGCTCAGCAAAAGTTGTTGGGTTTGGTTTTTTTGCTGTGTTTGTTTGTGTGTTGTTTCTTTTTTCTTCTCATTTTTCTGCATGAAAATAGACCATGGAAAGCAGCCGAGCTGTTTCACTTCTTGCTCGGGCAGGTTGTACCCTCATTGATGAGCTTCAGTGATGACCCTACTGATCATAGAATCATAGAATGGTTTAGACTGAAAGGGACCTTACAAATCATCCAGTTCCAACCCCCTGCCATGGCCTGGGTGCCCCCCACCAGCTCAGGCTGCCCAGGATCCCATCCAACCTGGCCTTGAACACCTCCAGAGATGGGGCACCCACAGGTCTAGGGAGCCTGATCCAGTGCCTCTCTGTTGATGTCCCTATTGATACAAGATAGGATTAATCCCTACTGACAGCACGGAGCTATTGGGGTATTATAAGCACTGCTTTGGGGCTGGGGTTGGTTGGGAATGGTTCAGGTGCTGTGAATCCACCTGATGGACCAGCTTGGACCAGCCCAACATTCACTTTGGGTTTCCTTCCCAGGGAGCTGGAGGCTGTAAAACACAGCTGAGTGATAGGAAACATAATATGGGCCCTGGTGGGGCTGTGGTGAGTCTCTGGCAGTGCATCTTACGGGGTGCTTGGACCTTCCTGTCCCAGATTTGGAGACAGCATCTCCTGCAGGCACTGAGCCCTTTGTAGGTTGGGCATTTTTAGGCAAGCTGAGTGCAGGAATAAACACTTACGGTCCCCGTTTGCAGCAGAGAAGTGACATTTCCCTGGCATGGGAGCACCCACTGCTGTTTGTGTGGTGTCAGACTTGGGAGTTTGATCACCAGCTTTCTTCATGCAGGGATGTGTGCAAAAGAAGCTGTGCTTTGGGGCACTTGGTGGAGTTTTGGGATACTCGATGGACTGCTGGGATGTAAGGCAAGGGATTTCTGCTCTGCTCCCAGATCACTGACTAATCTTATTCTTTTTTCTCCCCATGTCTTCCTTTCTTTTCTGCTTGTTGGGCTGCGGGTGGAATCCCACAGAGCTCCCTGCAGAAGAAGGTGAGTCGTGTGGCAAGACAGGATGGGAGAGGCTGGGATGCAGGAAGGGGAATGTTTGGGATCCTTTATTTTAATCCTGGTTTTAATCCCAGAGCCAGTGGGGCTGGCAGCAGAGTCCTCCTTTGACAGAAGGGGTACCTGGTGGGAGCAGAAATACAGAGATTTGAACAGGAGCAGCCCTGCTGCAGCGGGGGACAGTCCCATCAGTGCTGGTGGCCACAGTTACCTGCTCACAGTGCCCTTGGAGCACTGACAGTGCTTGGGTTTGTGTTTTCCTACCAGGAAAGTCCCTCTGGGAGCTGGTGCTGGAGCAGTTTGAAGATCTCCTGGTCCGCATCCTTCTGATGGCAGCATTCCTCTCCTTTGTAAGTACTGCGGGCTCAGGGCTGGCACAGCCCCATTGGGACTCGGGGGAGGAGGGGATGTGGACCTGTATCCTGTGCTCGAGAGATGTGGTGTGTGAAGGGAGCATCAGATTTCCATTTCACCAGTGCTGATGGACCTTGGTTGTTTTTTTCTGGGGGGAGAAATAGCAAAGGGGTCGGAGGAATGTGGGTTGGGTGAAGGAGATGTACCAGCCGCGCAGTGATTGCACAGGGCTTAGTGACAACACTGCACATACTTTGGAGATGAGACTGTAGGATATCTCAGCAATGCTGATCCATCCATCCAAAAGCCATATCCCACCACCCTCTGACTACACCGGAGATGGAGGCCCAAGGGCACTGGTTCTATCAGCTGATCCCCAGCGTTGCTGTTCAAAGTGAATGCCAATAGCATGAATTAAATTAGAAACCCTTACAGTCATCTGCATGGCTTGAAGCTTTGCCACTGCCAGATTCTTCTGCTGCAGTTCAGTGATAGCTTGGCAGCCTTGATTCCTTTCATTCAAGTCATCCATGCTGAAAAATTCATGTCAAGCTGTTGCAGAAGACACAGCTGGGTGGTTCTTTTCAGTTTATGTGACATGGTTAGTGGGCACGGTGGTGATGTCTTGATGGATGGACCAGATGACCTTGGTGGTCTTTTCCAACCTTAATGATTCTGTGATTCTTTTTGGGCAATAGTCTGTCCTCCCCCATGCATCCAGCTTGTGATTTTCTACATCACCTGTAGCTCTACTAAATTAGGAGACACTAATTCTCACTAATTTATTTTCAATATTATTTTTTTGCCCAGTATGTTTCCTTGTGCCTCTCCATGCATGAGGGTTGAAACATTTAGGGGAAATTGCTTCCCTTTGTGTCTTTTCCTTGGAAGTTTTGGAAAGTACTGATGGCACCCCAAGGGTGGCTTTCCTGCTTGGAGTAACTAACGTCTCCTCCTGAAGCCGTTCCACTGCTGCATGGAGGCATTTGCATTTTGGATTAGAAATGAAAATCCAATCTGTTATTCCGTGTATTTTTTCTTTTGTTCTTCCTCTGGCCTGGCAGAGTTTCGGCTGCTTGCGTGGGCGCTGCCTCTCGCCTGCTGCTCACATCCTTCCCATCCTGCTGGCACAGACTGCAGGCATTGGGCATCCCAGAGCCTTGGGCAAGGGTTCTGTGTATGGCAGGCACAATGCATAGGTCTGGCTTTACTTTTAACCACAGTTGATGTGTGGGGAATGGCACTGGAAGGGACTCCTGGTAGGGTCTAGCTGGTGCTATTGCCATCTCCAAGCATTTCCTTTTCTGCAGCTTCTCTTCAACATGAAGGAGATGCTCCAAGCAGGAGCCAGGATTCACATCACCAGGCTCCATGAACCCGTGGCTCTGGTGATCCTTTCCATGCTCAGTAATGCAGGGAGACAACATGGGATCAGACGAACTCAACGTTTGTGTGTTTAGCAAAGCCACTGAGTAACTGCAGCATGAGCTCACTTTACCCTTGGTGCCTTGGAAATGCTCAGCAACAGCAGCGGCTGGCTGGCCAAATGCTGGTGTGGTCCTTATTTGCTGATGTGGTCCTTATTTGCAGTGCCTGAGCATTGCACCCCATGCTTACTGAGCTGAAATGGGGAGTGTTTCCCACTGGAGTTTTTGGGGATGAGGTTGCACTATTTCCTTTGCAGAAAAATCAGTGCCTGGAAACCTCTCTCCAAAGATGGCCTTTGGCTTGGCTTTGCCCACAGCTTACCTTGGGAGTTGCTCAGTTAGGATATATTTCCCACCAAGCTGGAGAAATACTTATTTTTTGAGTGCTGCTGTTGAGGGCATTTGGCAGCAGGGTGGTGAATCCGCGTCTCATGTCTTCTCCTTTCGGCTGCCTTAGTTACCAGCTAACCAATTTCATTTTAGGAGGTTTTTATTTATTTATTTCTATTTAGTTCAAAAATAGGCATTTCCTCTGAATTTCCCAGGAAAAGCAGACCATGTTACTGTCTCTGCTGGAGGAAGGGCGGGTAGGCTCACCCTCTCCTTAGCATGCGTGTGGAGGAGAACCAGAAAAACAAGAGCTTTTTTTAGCTGAATATAAGACGATTTTTCAGTTATTAAACAGAGAACTCTGGCAGTGAAACACCAGGGCTAATGAAGCACTAGGGACATAGGGAGGCTTCCAAAATCCCGAGGTTCATAGTGGTGATTTTGGGGTGGCACATCCCAACTGGCTCAGGATCACCATTTTCCATGGGCTGATCATTCCACGGGCTGTACCTGAGCCTGCAGTTTGGGCAGCACTGGTTTTGGCTGCATGAGCCATCTCCTGCTGCACCAAGTTGTGCAACATTTATGTCAGGATCCCATCTCATATAGACACAACAATATGGATGAAGGTTTTAGTGCTAGCATCATAAATCCTACCAGTCTGAGAGCGTTGGGTGGCTGAACAACTACAGGATAGGTGAACAGCCAGGATAAGGATGGTGGTTGGACCCCTGCAAGATGGAATGCATTCCCAAAGTAACACACAGTGATGTGTTGGCTGGTGAGATGTTGTTATCTGCTTGATGGGAGAGCAATACAAACCCCTGTGTCAAAGGTTCTGTGTGCTGGTGCTCACTGCAGCAGAGCAGCCAGCTGTTGTATTGACACAACGCAAGTCCATGACCAGTTAAATGGAGTGACAATGTTTTTGTGCAAGCTTTGTTTGCCTTATGGTGTTGGGTCTTAATGGGATGGAGAGTGGGGCTCGAGGTTAGAAGGAGCTGCAGGGTCAGTGTCTGCGTTGTACTGGCTATCTTTTCTTCAGAGTCTTGAAATGTTGGAGCTTGTTCTTTCAATCGTGCTGTGCTCCTTCTCTTCTTGTGCCTCCAGATCCTGGCCTGGTTTGAAGAAGGAGAGGAGAGCACGACAGCCTTCGTGGAGCCCATTGTCATCATCATGATCCTGATTGCCAACGCCGTGGTGGGTGTGTGGCAGGTAAGGGACAGTCCTTGAAGGTCTCTGCTCTGTGTGGTTGGAACTTCGGTTGAAGGTCTGGTGGCTTCTGGCCTTTGGAAACTCATTTCTAAAGGGTTCAGCTCAGTGTCGGCTGTACTGCTCTGTGCAGATAAAATCATAGAATCATTAAGGTTGAAAAAGACCTCTAAGATCATCCAATCCAACCACCAACCCCCCCAGGATGCACACTAACCGTGTCCCTCAGTGCCACACCTCCAGGGACGATGACTACACCACCTCCCTGGGCAGCCTATTCCAGTGCATCACCACTCATTCTGAGGAGGAATTATTCCTGATATCCAACCTGAACCTCCCCTGGCACAACTCAAAGCCATTACCTCTTGGTGGCCTCCAGGTTCATTTCTTCAATCTCGCTTTGACAGCTTTTGTAGTTATGAGTCCCAGCACTTGTTTGCCATCCCTAATGTACGCTGCTTACCTTCTGGCCATGGTCCAAAGATCAAGAGGTTTTCAGGCCCCGTTGTGACTTACCACAGCAGAGATCATTTCAGAGCAAACAGGAGCAGCTGGGGAAGAGGCAGAACTGGCCCCAGCGGATGGTGCTAAAGCTAGGAATGGGATTTGGGTGCACCCATGACTGCTGTATAGAGCACCTACCAGTTGGACAGCCCCACTGCCTCAGCTTTGCTCCTCCACCTGCAGGAGAGGAATGCTGAGAGTGCCATCGAGGCCCTGAAGGAGTACGAGCCCGAAATGGGGAAGGTGATCCGTGCCGACCGCAGCGGGGTGCAGCGGATTCGTGCCCGCGACATCGTCCCTGGGGACATCGTGGAGGTGGCAGGTAGGGCATGGGATGGGAAGGAGCCAAGGAGTGGGAAGGGGATGTTGGCACGAGGATGGCAGCCTCATGGCTCCTGGTTGTGGTAGGATGAGAGTGTGTCCTCAGGGGATGGGTTTTCCAGAGGAAGAGGCTTCCTTCCATGTTTCTCACTGAGCTCATTTTCTGGATTCTGACATCGCAAGCCCCCTCTGGCTCTTCTCTTTGGGTCTCTCTGTGTTTCAGATGCCTCAACATTTCCTACCTGCCTCAGCATTATAGGGAAGCAATGCATTCTGCTTATCCTGTGTTGTTTGTGTGTTAAACTATGCTGTAAACCCCCAGAGCCCCTATGCTAATCCTCTCCTTTCCTCCTCATGGCCCTGCTAGTGGAAACAAGCTGCAATCCCTCCCACTCTGAGCCAGCGTGCTGTTATTTATGTCTTCCAGTTGTACTTCAGCTGGAAGATGCACATTAAAATAGTGCATGGAGGCTGAGATGGAGGATCTCCTGCACCAGCCCCAGGTCTGTTCTGGTCCTGGGATCTGCAAGAGCTTTTAGGGACAGGAGACAGACTTGCGACATGCAGGGACTGGCTGCAGATGGCTCTCATAAGCCCTCCCAGGCACAATTCCTTCCTGTTCACCATCCCGTGAGGGAAATGCTATTGCAATGCCAAAACACCATGGGGTCCAGCACCAGCTGCCAACTTGCCCCAAATCAAGTGCTTATTGCTTACCATCACCCACTAAATATTACTTTTTAATGGCACAGCCAGTATCGTAACTGGAAGGGAAAGAGATGAGCTGTTTTCTGGAGGAGATTGCAGATTAGTAGCAAATAAATTAGAAAATGTTGCATTTGGGTAGGTTAGAGCAAGGAGCAAGGAACCTGTAGGACTGTGAGGAACTCGGAAAGTGTGATGGAGATGTTGGCAGGAGAAATATTGCCTCTTGGCTCATGACAGGTGGGGAGTACACCAGGAGCAGTGGCTTTGAACAAGCAGCGTACATCTACATCCAGGTGACATCCCGGAGATGGCAGTGCTAGTGAGCAGAAAGGAGCAACTTCTCTTTGTGTGTGCAAATGCAACGTATTTGGCAGCACGGATCAGAAAATCTGCTATTGCGTTGCAGACAGCAATGTGCTTTCAGGGGAAGAGGTAAAACATCACCTGCTCAGCTGCAGACTGACCCTCAAACTTCCTTCAGTGCAGGATTTGCAGCACTGCATGTCTCATAACAGACCAAACGGGTTGCTGTGGGATATCTGTCCTGCCATATAAGGTTATCATGCTATCTACCCTTGAGCAGATGCTACCCCCATAGCACCAGGGCTCCGGGTCTCCATAGATGCTGTCAGCAGATTGTGAGCCTGCAGGCTCCACTTATGTTTTGCAAACCCTCTCTGCCTTTCCCATGGGGGAGGAAGAGCCATTTACTCCTTTAGAGCAGATCCAGCTCCCTCGGGTGGCTGCAAAGCCTTTGCAGGAGGAAGTTTGGGGGTGTCCGCAGGTCCCCGCATTTATCATCCAAAAGCAACAGCTGGATTACACAGCTGTGCAGTGGAGCAGTGCCAGGGCAGCCCGGCCCTGAGCTCGGGAGGATTTTACGAGCCTCGGGAGGAAGTGCTCCTTAAAATCTGGGATAGGAGACGTTTGGTCGCAGCCAAGCCGGAGCATTGTGCAATGTGATGTGAATTGTTACGAGTGAGGGCTGCGCTGATCTCAATATTTCCGAAAAGCCGTTGTGTTCGGGTGATAAGGGAGCATGAGGAAGAGCCATGGCGTGCCAAGAGTCTGCGAGGAAGAAACCCAGCCGGAAAGCAGTTTTCAACAGGTTTTGTTGTGTTTTTTTTTCTTTTTTTTTCTTTTTTTTTAACATGCGCCCTGGTGGGCGGCAAACAGTCGCTGTCAGTTGGCCAGGATGCTTCCACCCATGATTGCTGGACCGGGTAACCCAGGAACGACTGTTTGTTCTGGCTGTGAAAGGTCCTGGAATGGTGTTGTTGAGTGTCTTGGGGCTTCACCATACCCCTTCCCCAGCCCTTTATTGAGCTGCTCTGCTCTTTTCCTTGCAGTTGGTGACAAGGTACCAGCAGACGTCCGCATCATCGAAATCCGCTCCACCACGCTGCGGGTTGACCAGTCCATCCTCACAGGTGTGTGCAGGTGGGGCAAATGCTGAAGGTAGATATGCCCTCTGTCCACTGCCAGGAGTGAAATCTGGGGCTGATGCTGGGCTGAGCATTTTGCTGGGGTGAGAAATGGGTGGAGGAATGAGATTTAGAGCTCATCATTCTCAGTACATCATTCAAAGCTCTGCTAAATGCTAAGTGTGGGGCATTCCCACGTGATGTCCATGGTCTCATGAAGGTTTTCCAGTCCCACCATGCAGCCACCACATGGTGACCACTGTTGGTCGAGCTGCTGGAGTTCAAGTAGTGTCGGACAACACACTCAGGCATAAAAACCAAAAAAGGGTTTTGTGTGGTCCTGTGTGGAGCCAGGGATTGGACTCAATGATCCTTGTGGTTCCCTTCCAACTTGGGATATTCTGTGATATTCTACGATCTCCCTGCTCTTGCCTTGGCAGGGGAGTCCATGTCAGTGATCAAACATGCTGACCCCATCCCTGACCCCCGTGCTGTCAACCAGGACAAGAAGAACATGCTTTTCTCTGTAAGTCCCCACTTTTCTTGTGTTTTTGCAGACAACAGGCAAAGAGACCGATGAGACCTCCGAACATGGGAGGTCTATGGGCAGGGAGCAGTATCAGCTGCATGCTGATCATAGTTATGTAAAAAGGGTCCCAGATCCATAAAAATGGAGGGCTGCTTCCATGAAATTTCATTTGGCATGTGTTTCTTTGACCCTAGGCAATCTCAGTTGGTTTTGTATCTCATAGTGTGTTACTAATGAGGAAAAAGCTTGTGATTGAACCTGGGGCTGTTGTGGGTTTGAGTTTCCTCTTTGCTCATGCCCCTTGGACAGAAGTCAAACCTGAGAGGGATGAGAGCACTTTCAAGTGTTCAACTGCTGCTTTGTGGTGGGTTTCTGTCAAGTCCAAAACAGCCCTGAACTGCGTGAAGTCAAAACTGTCCTCCCATCATAGAGTGGAAGAGGGGCAGGTTGCCTGAGTGCATTGGTGTTCCTAAAGAATCAGAGCACTTGAAGTGCTCTCATTCAACATAGATCATCTCAGCTGGGCTGAGAGAGCTCCTTATGGCTGAAGGAATTTGGGCCTGGGGATGAAGTTCACTCTTCTCTAAGCAAGTCAGGGACTGTGCATGAGTATAGAATGAGCAAAGTCTCACTCAGATTTTAGCAGATGAAAAACCCAGGAGGCCCGATGCCTCATTTTCTTCTTAAGATGATCTTAAGATCTAATATTCCCCTTTCACGAGAAGCAGCCCATTTCCTCACTCAGACTGGGAGGTTTCATGCCCATAGACTCACTGCCCCCTTCCATCCCTCCCAGGGCACCAACATCGCAGCTGGGAAGGCCGTGGGAATCGTCATTGCAACAGGGGTGTACACAGAGATCGGGAAGATCCGAAACCAGATGGTGGAGACAGAGCCTGAGAAAACCCCCTTACAGCAGAAGCTGGATGAGTTCAGCCAGCAGCTCTCCAAAGTGATCTTCCTGGTGTGCATCGCCGTCTGGGTCATCAACATCAGCCACTTCAGTGACCCTGTCCATGGTGGCTCCTGGTTTCGAGGTGCCATCTACTATTTCAAGACGTCAGTGGCCCTGGCAGTGGCTGCCATTCCTGAGGGCCTCCCTGCTGTCATCACCACGTGCCTGGCACTGGGCACCCGCCGCATGGCCAAGAAGAATGCCATCGTGAGAAGCCTACCTTCGGTGGAGACACTGGGGTGCACCTCTGTCATCTGCTCCGACAAGACCGGCACCCTCACCACCAACCAGATGTCTGTCTGCCGGGTGAGCACAGGGCATTTTGGGGAGCTGTATCATGGAATCGCAGAATGGCTTAGGTTGGAGGGTACCTTACAGGCCATCTAATTCCAGCCCCTCTGTGGGCTGGTTGCCAGCCATCAAATCAGGCTGCCCAGGGCCCATCCAGCTTGACCTCGAATGCCTCCAGGGATGGGGTACCCACAGTTTCTCTTGGCAGCCTGTTCCAGTGCCTCCCTGCCTTCTGAGTTAAGAATGTCTGTACTGGGATGCTGGAGCTCTGTCTTGGTGTGATGGAGCTTGATGTCTCCACCAATCTTTTGCAATACTCAAACTTGTTTTGTCCTCGTGCAAACATTGCATTTTGCTCATTAGCAATTTCAAGGTGAGCATGTAAGACATTTTGTTTAACAATGTAGGAAGGCCTGAGTTTTCTTCTAGCCCAACAGGGTGTGAGGATGTTTATGACTTATCTTGATGCATCACCTTTTCACTAGCTTTTCTGAATGCACTAGCACTGAGGTGCAGATTTGTGGACTTGTTTCAGGGCTCCCTCTCCATGGAGCATCTCTTCTGGCTGGATTCAGTATTAATACAGCTTCTGGAGAAGTCAATGTGGTCAACACCTTTTCTGCTCTCTTGCCCATTTTCCTTCTGTTTTAACCAAACTGGTGAGAAATTCCAGATCACGCAAAATTAGAAAACTGGGATCTGTGAGGCCAAAGTTGGAGGGTCAGTGTAAGGTTTGGGTCCAGCTGTTCATGGTGGTTTGTTAGGAAAGACTGGGCCATCCCAGTGCTTCTCAGTTTCCCCATTATTCCTCAGGAAAGCTTTTTTCATGATCTTGGCGCGTCAGTTTTATAGGAGAACCATGGAAAATATGTCACCAAAGGGAAAAATGGCCCTGGCCACCCTCCCTGCTCTCTGAAAATTGGGTAGTGAAGCAGCAACCGACCACAAGCTTTGGTTTGCTCAGCACAAGCCACAAATGACTGGAAATGTCTGATGTTTCTGCCCCGTAAATGATTTACAAGGAGGCCCTGCTGGATCAAGGGGCTGACAGAGCTGTCCGTGTTTCACATGAGGGCGAGGTTCCCATCGGCCCTAAGCAAATGATGTATGAATAAATAGTATATATTAAAAATAAATAATGATGGACAAGCCCAGCATCTGAGCACAGAAACAGTCGTTAACGTTTAAGCCATTCCTGCGGCCAGGGTGCACAGCAGGACACAGGTGTGTAGATCCCATGTGTTTCTACGTGCTCAGAGCCTGAGCTGGCCGAGTCTCTGTGTGCCAAACACCAGGCCTGGGTCTGCAGGAGATGACGGCACTGTGGTGAAGCACTCAAGCCACATACCCACTCAGTATATCAGATGAAAGCTGTGGTTTGCACTGCTCACCTTATGGGTGGCTCAGGCTCTCTGACATCTAAATCATTTTATAGCCTTCTAAGATCAGATCTCCCACTTAGTGGCTGAAGCAATGTGGTTTTTCCAGGTTTTAGTGAGGCTTTTGATGGCGTCCACTCACAGCTTCCTTCTAGACAGTCTGCTCAGCTGTGACATGAACAGCTTCACACTGCTACTACTAGGGAGGTTTGGGCTAGAAATTAAGAAAAACTTCTTTACCAAGAGGGTGGATGCTGGAAATGGCTTCCAAGCGAGGTGGCTGATGCCCTATGCATTTGGACGGTGCTCTTAACATTGTTTTAACTTTGGGTCTGCCACAAAATTGTCTAACAGTTGGACTCAATGACCTTTGTAGAGTCTCTTGCAACTGGAACTCATTCTATATTCTAGTCTTTTTCTACTCTACTCTACTCTTGTTCTACTCCACTCTTGTTCTACTCCATTCTACAAAGAACTTACAGCACCCTCTTATGCACTGTAACTCAATTGTTGAGCAGAGATGCTGCATGAGTTTGGGCCTGCTGCTGTGCCATGATTCAGCAGTTCTGTCTCTGTAGAACAACCCCAGTCAGTTATCTCTTGATGCCTGGCATGCTCAGGGTTTCCTAGCATTGCTGGCTGTGCCATGCTGGCTTTTGGTGGGTGCTGTCACTTGCGGCCACCTCTGGCATTGGAGGAAAATGACGCTGCTGCGTGGGCTGGCTGATGGGTGAATGACGCTGATTACAACCTTCTGCTACTCCAGACAGCTCTCCTGCCTCGCTTGACTTTCGATGAGTGCTTTTTTTTTTTAAAAAGAGATCACAGAAAATATATATAAATGTGCACCTATTGCTTGCACTATACCCCTTTTCCGCCAGAAACATAACCCCAAAAGCCTGCAAATACCCTTGTGATGTCTGGTCGTGCAAGCTAGGAGCAGGCAGGAAATCTGATGTAACCTCTGTTTGCTGTGGGTTCCACCTATTTTAAATAGGCATGGAAAAATAGAGCATGGAATAGGGCATGGAATGATTTATTTATTTTTTTTCCTTTTCTAGTAAGAAAGTTGCTATTGTGGAAGTGCTGATTGTTTTGTAGTTGTGTTTGAAAACAAAAGAGCTCGTATCATGCAAAAACACCAGTGGTGGGGGTGGATGTTTTCAGGATTTTTAATAAATATGAAGCCAGCCTGCATTTCTGAGCATGGAAGGCTGCTTTCTGAAGGGGCCAGGAGATGTTGGCTCAGTTGCAGGCCAATGGCATTGGACTTCTTGAAAAGACACAAAGGATGCTCCCCTTCAGGAATCCATTTGGTGCTGTCTCTGACCAGGTGCTGCATTGCTGAAGCCTCTCATTTAGGAAATTTCAGCCATGTTTTCCTCTGTTTCAAGTGTCTGACTCAGTTGCCTCAAGGAGATGTGATCTTTGGGCTCTTTATTGAGCTCTGTTGTGTGTTAGTGAGTGACTGGAGGATCCATGTCTCTTCTGCCACTTTTTGCCATATGCTTTTCTTCAAACCCTCTCAGGGATGCTCAGAGAAGGGCTCAGGGAACAGAGATGGGTGAAATCATGCAGATGCCGTTCTCAGGAGAATGGGCTGATGCTCAGTCCTGGGGCAAATGTCACAGCAAACAACATCCTAAATGCAGCTGTGCCTTAATGATGGGTTGTGGGAAAGTTTTAATTAATTAAATCTTCTTGAAATGAAGGGTAATTGTCTCTGCATCACTTTCCCAAACTACCAAGCAGGACTGTGGAGCGAGGAAGGCATTGCTGCCTCCTGGCTGGGAGCATGCATTCCATCCAACCAATGTTATTTGTTAATTATATTGCTTTTTGGCTCCAGCATGGATCGTAAATAACAATTAGGCAGGCAGGAGCACTGCTGTGCCCTTGTCCTGGCCAGGTCAGGAGCTGACGGTGATGCTGATGGGCTAGGGTGCTGTGCCAAGAGGAGCCGAGGGGAGGTGGAAAGAGGAGGATTTTTATTGCATGTTAATTCCTTTTGGTCTCATTGCTCTCACTGTAATGGCAAGAATGGGCCTGGAAGGTGTTTGAAAGGCAAAAATTACTCCAAATTAGAGCATGTGGGACTTTTACAACTCTCTGGAGCTTAATTAACCAAGCTGTAACCTGGGGAACGTGCAGTGCAAGCTGGTGGCTGGGAGCTGTCAGGGAAGGGGGGTATGGGGTCCTGTGGCTGGTCGGATCCTGTCCCTCCTGCTGGGCAGCAGAACCCCAGCCCTGCTCCAAGAACAATACCAGCAGCTGCTTAGAAACTGCCCAGGCATCGCTCCTCTGCAATGGAACAAAAGGAGTTGGAGGAGGCAAATGTGGAAGCTGGGAGTGGTGCATGCCAGAAAATTGCTGTCTAACTCTCCGTGTCTGTCTGTCCCCTTGCAGATGTTCATCATGGAGAAGGTGGAGGGTACCCAGTGCAGCCTGCATGAGTTCAGCATCACCGGCTCCACCTACGCCCCCGAGGGAGAGATGTGAGTACCGTCCCTGTGCTGCAGGGTGCAGCTGGTGGCTGCACAGGGAGACCCCTGTAGCTGTGGAGAAACTGGGACTTTGGGTATCAGTTTGTGGCTGCACTGAGTATTGCACATGGAGGGGAGCAAATGCTTCTTTTCTCTCCCCATCATGTGTCACTGCAGGGAGATGTTCCCTGACTTGTCCTTGCCACGGTTTGCTCATCCATGCAGTGACTGCACTTCATGGCAGCTTCAGAGTTAATTTCATGAATATTTATAAAGCCAATTTGATCTTTCACTAAGAGTCTCCATTAAAATGTGAGATAGGTCATAAGCTGACATTAGTGGGTGCTTTTCAACTCAGTAAAGACTGATGGGCTGTGCTTGTCTGCTCCCTCCTGAGGCTGCAGTCTCCCTTTCTCAGGTTCATTTGCAGCACCCAGCCAGCAGTGTTTCTACCTATACCTTTCCCAGCACGGCCGTCCCTTCCCAGCTCTGTACAGGGCATCACACACTGCAAAAGCCATCCCCAGTATTTCTGCCTTCTCCAACACCAAAACGCAGCCTGAAGTGCTTTCATCCCTGTGCAAACAGATTTTTCAGATTTTCTTGGCCGCTCCCTGCTTTCCGCTCCTGAGCTGTAACAAGGGCTCCAAAATGTTCTTTCCATTGGGAAGCTGCAGTGGAATAAACTGATCCTAATAAATGCCTGACAAATTATTTTTCCAGCAAGCGGGTGAGCGGCTGAGTTTGCACAGCTAACCTGCAGTTACCTCTCCTGGGGTCTGGATCAGTTTTGTTTCATCCCAAAATGTGCCTGGCCATTTCCACCATGGGGCAGCGGGTGGCTGGGGAGATGAACCTGGTTCTGCAGCTCCTCTGGACATTGAGCACGTGGAGACCCTGGGGTGCCTTTGCCCCTTTTCTGGTTCATCACCTTCACAATCACCATTGGAAGCTTTTGAGAAAAGGGTGGAGTGGCACTGAGGGTCATGATTTAGTGTTACAGTGGGGATGGGTTGATGGTTAGACTGGGTGATCTTACTGACAGTTTCCAACCTTATTGATTCTATATCCAGCTGTTCACAGCCCCTGCTTTGATGACCCAACGGGAGCAGAAGGTCTATAGAACACTATTTCCAGTTGTCATGGTTTCATTGCTGCCATTTTTATTCTGGGGCACTTAAGAGTTTATTTGCACCATGCGTTATTTCATCTGCATGCAGCCCTGCCCCATTTCTTAAAGCATAAAATGACCCCAAGCTTTTGTCACTGCTCCATGAGCCTGAACCAGGCTCTTCCCCACTCTTTGCAGCAAATTTCCCAAGGGCTACACGGGGAAAAGCTAAGCTCTACTTCTCGTGTAGCCGTGCGAAGGGCCAGGCTCCAAGCAGTTGTTTCCCTCCCACAGCCTGAAGGACAAGCAGCTGGTGAAGTGTGGGCAGTACGATGGGCTGGTGGAGCTGGCTACTATCTGTGCTCTCTGCAACGACTCCTCACTGGACTACAATGAGGTGCGTGGGGACAAGTTGCTGCAGGCTCCCAATGGGCTTTTCCCTTCCCTTTGGGCCTTCTTGGAGGCAAAATCAGTGGATATTGGCCCGTTTTGTCCCTTCTGGGAAAAGGGTTTCTGTACCTTTCTGTACCTTGAATGCAGCCTATCTCTAGTAGGGATGTTGTGGTGCTGCATGTTGTATGTGGCATCTGGTCTGTATCCATTGGTTTTAACCCATGGCTTCATCCAGTTCCACCATGTGGGACATCCTGGGTTGGAAATGCATTGAGGGGATGTGCTCCAACGCTTGAGCTCTGTTATTTCCTGCTTTCCAGTCAAAAAAAGTCTACGAGAAGGTAGGGGAAGCCACTGAAACTGCCCTGACGTGCTTGGTGGAAAAGATGAACGTCTTCAACACGGACACCAGCAAGCTTTCCAAGGTGGAGCGAGCCAACGCCTGCAATTCAGTGAGTGAAGGGGATGAGAAAAGGGCTTAGGGGTGGTGATAAAGATGCTGGTCTGGCACAAGGATGCAATTTCTTAGCTCATAAGGGGTTGAACCTTAGAAAATCTTCAGGTCTGTGCTGACCACGGGAGCCCTGAACCATCCTCTGCAGCGTGCATCAAACCCACCTCCCACGCACTGCGGTTCCTGCTTGAACCAAGCTATCTCATGGTGGAAACACCTCTATTTCTGGTGTATGAATCTCCAGTACTGACTGCTCTGCTGCTCTGGCTCTGCCGTGTCTCCCTCTCCTGGTTAAAATGCACTTCATCTCCCATCTGGATTTGATGTCGTGCCATTAGATTTTTCATATACGACACCCTCCTAGCAACAAAAAATAATAATTGCAAAATTCTTTGGCCATGCAGTGAACAAGGTGGACAGCATCCCTGCTCCCCTCAATGGAAAATAATTCAAATTGGCCTTGGCTGCCCTGCAGATGGCTTTTCTGGGACAAGATGCATCCTCCCAGGAGCTTGCTCAGCTGCTGTGATGCTGATATGGGGACACAAGAGGGTGACAAGGACCAGCTGCTGTCTTTTTGTGCATTTTGCTCCTGGGATTATTAACAGCAGCGCTGTCTCACAGGTGATCAAACATCTGATGAGGAAGGAGTGCACCCTTGAGTTCTCCCGCGATCGCAAGTCCATGTCGGTGTACTGCACGCCCACTGGCCCCGGTCACAACTCTACTGGCAGCAAGATGTTTGTCAAGGTATGGGGTGAGGACTTGGTGCTTAATGGTGCAGTGATGCTTTTGGGTTTGTCTCCTGCCTCGGCTTGTGCTGAGCATCCTGGTGTTGGGAACACAGGAACTTCCTGTGCCCTAAATTCAGGCTCTACATGCTATGCCTGGATACCACGGCCGATAGCAGTGCCTAAATGGTTCAGCTTTCCACTGTAACCAGAAATAAAATAGTATTTATAGGGCATTTTCTTCCCAAGAGAAAGGAGTGAAGGAGATGCTGCAGGAATTTCCCCACTGACTCTGAGAGGAATTGTGTCCCCATGTTCCCACCCAGAGAGCTTCTGGGTGAACTCTGTCCTCCAGGTCGAGTAGAGGCCACCCAGAGCTTCCATCCTTGCAGGCTATTTTCAGAGCAGCAATAGAGGGATCGCAACTCTCAAATTAAAGGAGAACATCAGGGTCAGAAAAGGACAGGGTGAGATGCTACGATGCTCAAGGCCATGTGTTCCTAAATCACAAAGGCATTGTGAGCATCCTAGAGGTAGCAGCACATTTTTTTTGGTGGGATCCCCCTTTCCCTTTGGGACAGTGGGGTGGGAGCCCCTCAGGCAGGCAGGAATGAGGCATGAGGAATGGAGCAGATTCCATGCCCACCAACCTGAGTCCACTTCATCCCTCCCAGCCACAGTCTCTCGTGTCAAGGCTGCCACCTAGTGCGCTGTGCTGCCACACATTTTGGGAAGATTCCCTTCTCCTCCTCCCAGACTTTGTGCTGTCACTCCCTCTGGCTCAGTGCTAGCAGGAGATGCTCGGTCTCCAGGTTCATATTCCCATAGCATACGTCCCTCACTCTTTGCTCCCAAGCTCACACACAGAAGATGTTACTCTGCATGCCAGATTTGTCTCTTGTGCACCAAAGAGCTTTGTGCTGGGGTGATGAGGGCAGCAGACCAGGAATGACCCCCAGAAAGCAGCTCCTCACCTCTGGTTCCTTCCCAGGGTGCCCCAGAGAGCGTGATCGAGCGCTGCACCCATGTCCGTGTGGGCACAGCCAAGGTTCCACTGACCACACCTGTGAGGGAGAAGATCCTGAGCCAGATCCGGGACTGGGGCATGGGCGTCGACACGCTGCGCTGCCTGGCATTGGCCACCCATGATGCACCCGTCCACAGGGAGACCATGCAGTTGCACGACTCCACCACCTTTGCCCACTACGAGGTACTACAGCTTTTCTCTTTATTTCTCAAGCTTTCAGCTGCCCCAGTAGTATTTCTCCCTTGATTTCTCTGGATGGTGCAATAGCTCAGTTCTTTCTCTCCAATTCCCATAGCAGAGCTGCATGCAATGAGACTGACCTCAAAGCCAAGGGCTCTGTTCCATTGGTGTCCATCCCCAAAGCTCAGGGCTCTGTCCCACTGGTGTCCTTCCCTAAAAACAGGGGCTCAATCCTATTGGTGTACATCCTCATGGGGTGATTGCCAAGACCTGGGACCTCCAGGAGGGATGTGGTATATGTGAGTGAAGTGGAGATGTGTGAGGAGCACTGGAGGGGATGGGACCATCCCTTTGTACTGAGGTTATGGGGAGCCACTGATGAGAAATGTTTGTGGGAGCCACTAATGGGAAATATCCCAAAAGTTTTCTCCCCAAGTGCCCTGGAATCACTGTGCCCACAATGGTTTCATGGTGGGGAGGGATGTGGTTGTATTCTTGAGGTCAACATGGTCTATGCTGTCCCCTCAGACCAATCTGACCTTTGTGGGCTGCGTGGGGATGCTGGACCCTCCCCGCAAGGAGGTCGCTTCCTCCATTGAGATGTGCCGCAAGGCCGGCATCCGCGTCATCATGATCACGGGCGACAACAAGGGCACAGCGGTGGCCATCTGCCGCCGCATCGGCATCTTCACAGAGACCGAGGATGTGGCTGGCAAGGCCTACACGGGCCGGGAGTTTGATGAGCTGTCCCCAGAGGCACAGCGGCAGGCGTGTCGCGAGGCTCGCTGCTTCGCCCGCGTTGAGCCGGCGCACAAGTCCCGCATCGTTGAGTACCTGCAGTCCTTCAATGAGATCACCGCCATGGTGAGTCCCCGGCCTCCTCCTCCCTGCCCGGACCCTGCCCTCACAACGCTTTAATCATGACTTCGTGCAGACGGGCGATGGCGTCAACGATGCCCCAGCCCTGAAGAAAGCCGAGATCGGCATCGCCATGGGGTCCGGCACGGCCGTTGCCAAGTCAGCTGCTGAGATGGTGCTCTCTGATGACAACTTCTCCACCATTGTGTCGGCCGTGGAGGAGGGCAGGGCCATCTACAACAACATGAAGCAGTTCATCCGCTATCTCATCTCCTCCAACGTCGGGGAGGTTGTGTGGTGAGAACCCTGTTGTGGGCAGCAGCTGTGGGGTACCTTGGTGCTGATATTTGTCACCAGCTCGTGTCACAGACTCATAGAATGATTGGGTTGGAAGGGATCTTAAAAGATGATCCAATTCTAACCCACTGTTATGGACTGGTTGCCCCCCACCAGGTCGGGCTGCCCAGGGCCCCATCCAACTTGGCCGTGGGCACCTCCAGGTATGGGGCACCCACATTTTTCTGGGCAGCTGTGCCAGGGTCTCAGCACCCTCTGAGTAAATAATTTCCTCCTAATGTCCGATCTAAACCTGTTTTCTTTTAATTTAAAGCCATTCCCCTTTTAGACCACGTAAAAAGTCGTTTCCCTAAACTGAGTTTGGCGCACTAGAACCCAGTGTTCCTGCTCACTTTTCCATTTCACAACACAGACAGTTTCTAACTCAACACTTCTGGCTTTTTCCCCCTGCAGCATCTTCCTGACAGCCATCCTGGGCCTCCCCGAAGCCCTCATCCCAGTGCAGCTGCTGTGGGTGAACCTGGTGACAGATGGGCTGCCAGCCACTGCGCTGGGATTCAACCCCCCTGATCTGGACATCATGGACAAGCTGCCGCGCAACCCCAAGGAGCCTCTTATCAGTGGATGGCTCTTCTTCCGTTACCTGGCCATTGGAGGTGAGCCCCAGTGGTCTGGCACAAAGCTGGGCAGGGGGACCATGGCCAGGCTCCAGCTAAGGAGTCTTTCTTGGTCACAGTGTACGTGGGGCTGGCCACAGTGGGCGCAGCAACCTGGTGGTTCTTGTACGACACTGAGGGACCGCAGGTCTCCTTCCATCAGTTGGTGAGTTGAGGTCTTCCCCTACCCCTTTTTGTTTGTGCTTGTGATGGTCACGTGTTCCTGATGGGAAAGACATATTTACTGGTGGGTTCCTGTGCTGGCAGAGGAACTTCATGCGATGCACCGAAGACAACCCCATTTTTGAAGGAGTTGACTGTGAAATCTTCGAGTCTCGATACCCGACCACGATGGCTCTGTCTGTGCTGGTGACAATTGAAATGTGCAATGCCTTGAACAGGTGGGTGGCTGCAGGATTGCTCCACGTGACCCATGTAGGGTCTCTTTAGGCAACTCTTAGTGGGCTGAGGGCTTTGCTTTACCCAGCAGAGCCACTCCAGTTGGGTGTCCAGATCCACATCATGGCAAAGCTTGAAGATGAACGGTCTGGAAGTGAAGGAGCTTGGGCAGATGTGGGGACCAGGAGGCTTTTGGCATTCACGATGTCCCCTTGCTTTCCCAGTGTCTCTGAGAACCAGTCACTGCTGCGAATGCCCCCATGGCTCAACATTTGGCTGCTGGGGGCCATCGTCATGTCCATGGCTCTGCATTTCTTCATCCTCTACGTCAAGCCCATGCCTGTGAGTACCCTATACCACCTCCGCATGCAGCTTGGGGGCCTCTCATGTGACTCTGGGGTACCATTTGGGTTTGGAGGTTCTGGGACAAATGTCCCCAAGTCCTGGGGCTCGAACTACTGTGGGATCAGGAGTTACCCTGCTGCAGAAAGCATTTACCTAAGTCAGACACTGTCCTTATAGACTGCACAAAGCTGTGTGGCTGCCTCCAGGAGGTGATGTAGATCTTTTGGAAGACATCACCTCCCTTTGTAGTACAAGGCTGGGGATGTCTCAGTTGATCCCTAAGGGTGTGTGGCATAAAGTGGCTTGCTGCACCCAGGTGACATTGTCCCTCATTATGCCACTGAGTGTGTGCATACGGTGCTAGGGCTTAGATTGGGTATTAAGAAAAACTTCTCTGAAAGAATGGTCGGGCACTGGCACAGGGAGCGGTGGTATCACCACCCCCAAAGATGTTCAAGAACCGTGGAGATGTGGCGCTGGGGGATGTGGTCAGTGGGCAGTAGTGGTGGTGGGGGAACAGTTGGACTAGATGTGATCAGAGGCTTTTTCCAGCCTTAACGATGCTATGATTCTAGCTTGTGCTTCACTTTCTCCTTCTGAGGGAGAAGTGAAGTGCATCACCTTTGACTCTTCTTGGAATGATGACAGTCCTTGAAGAAATCCTGCCCTTTGAGCGGTCTGGATCCTTTCTCCTTGTACTTTGGACAATGTTTTCTCAATCTGTATCCCGCAACAGAAGCTAACCTCATCTCTGCAATAAAAAGAAATCCCATCTCCTTCCCAATTAACATATCAAACCCTTTTCTGCCTTGCAGCTCATCTTCCAAGTGACCCCGCTGAGCTGGCCGCAGTGGGTGGTTGTCCTGAAGATCTCCCTGCCTGTCATCCTACTCGACGAAGGACTCAAGTACCTTTCCCGTAACCACCTGGAGGGTGAGAATGGGCAGCACAGTGCTGGGTTGTGGGCCCCATAGTGCTGTGCTTGGGTTGGTGATGGCTTGGGGAAATTCACATGGTGTCTGCACTGCATGTCCATCCACCTCTGCTTTCTCAGCTATGAAAAAGGGATTTTTTTTCCTATCCCTTCCTCCCCAGCGCCACGCCAGGCAGAGCGGTTGATATTCAGTCTGCTGGAGATGCTCACTGCAGGCAGGAGCAACAGATAAATCTGCCACATGTGTTTATCCAGCTCCTCTCGAACCTCTGGGAACTGGATTCCTTCCTTTAAAGCAAAAGGAATCAAAGAGTGCTTTCCAACAGAAGTCTCTTTGATTTTTGCACCCCTCTGTGGCTCTCCCTGTCTCATGTTTGCCACCTCTATTTTAAGACCTAGTAGGAGCTGTACGTCTTACAAACTGGTTTTACTGGAGTTGCCATTGGCTGGACTCTACGCAGGGAGCCTGTTTACAGCAGGTCCGTGGTTCCCACGCACTGTAAATCACGACGTGTGTTTAGACAGCCCTCTGAGTGGATGATATCATCGTTTTCTTTCATTTCTTGAAAAAGATACTGCTGTGGGTGATATCTCAGTGCTGAGTTAAACCTTCAGGGCCAGGTTCTTGCATTTCAGAGCTAAAGGCAGCCCTGGCCAGGGGGAGATTTGGGGCATCACGGTGGCCTAGTTTGGTTTCTCCCAGTGCAGCATGAATGCAAAAAACCTGGAAATCTCACATTGGAAATTATTGCAGGCAGAAAAATCTGCAACTTGCTACCACTGCCATTGTTGGGTCCCAGGGTGCTCCCACCAGCTTCCCTGTCTACCAAGAGGTGGAGGTGCTCTTGTTTTTGCAGACCGGTTGGAAATTGCTCCTGGTGTAATATTATTTAATTGTTGCATCTCTTGTTGGACTGATGGATGCCTCGCATCACCCCGGCACATCTCATCACATAGCAGCAATCTTCAGACACAGCGCTGGGCTGGGATGTAGGAGAGCTGGTTGGGTTCTTGGCTGCCACATCCCATGCATGGCCTTGGTCTTCGCTTCACCATCTGCACTCTGGGGATGAGTGTTTCTGTCTCCCACACTTTGTGTTTTGCTATAACAACCCAGCTCCAAGTGAGGTTTCTGGAGGCGTTTTCTGGAAAGGGATGATCCTCTTGAAGTCTAACATGAGCTTGGAGCGTTCCCTGCTTCTGGTCCCCAGTGCCATGTCCCTGAAGTGCTGGATCCCCTGAGCCCCCCGGTCATGGTGCTGTGCATGCCCACCACTCGCTCTGTGTTTTATCCAGTAAGGGATTCTGATGCAGCTACTCAATCACAGCTAAATGTTGCTGTTTGCCAAATCTGGAGTTTGGCCAACAGCAACAATAACAACAAAAAGCCACTTTTAAATGTGGTGTTGTGATTTTTTTTTTTTTTTGCCAGGAATTCTCAGGACAGTAAGAAACACGTGGAGCGGGGAGCACCAATTGAAAACCTGCAGGACTCCAGAGCAAGGGTGGGCATCCCCATGTGCCTCATCCCCACATGGCCGTGCTTCTTCTGAAGCCTTGTTGAGTACTGTGGGGACCTACCCACACTGCATCCCAGTGCATTTGGCTAGGCAGGGCTTGGGGTTGGTCTGAAGAAGGGAACCTGCAGCAGAGAGGCCAAAATCTAAGGGATGGCCAAGGGCATTGGGTTGACGGCTGCCAATGTTTAGCTGTGAGTTTTGCTGATTCAGGTTTTGCATGGAAATGTTTCTCCGTTGATCAGATTGAGATAAATGGTGTTTCCATTACACTGAGTTTTCCTCATCCCTGAGGCTGCAGAAAGCTGAGACTGGGGATTTTCACCCTGATCTCAGTATTCTGCGTTCCTCTCCCCACCCCATCACTCTGTCAGGTGTACACTGAGTTTTCTGTTGTCTCCATTCTGGTTAAGAGCATGAGTGGGAGCTGGCTTGGCATGATATGACCTGCACATGCCCTGGCTGGGAGGGTGGAGGTGTTCTATAGGGCCTCCTGGTCCTTCCCCATGTGCACACCGGGTCACTGCCAGGGCTGACCGCCCTCAAGGACCTCTTCTACTAATATTACTTGCTGTCCTCTGTGCATTTAAGTATGCTGCGCTTTGCAAACCCCCTGGGTGTGCAGAAGGTTGATTTCCAGGCATTTGTGCTCAGATCTTGCAGAAGTCCTTTTTCTCAGTGGATTTCAAAAGGCACAAAGACCAGACATGTGTCCAAAACCCAAAGCAAACCCATCTCAAGGGTTGGTGTTGCTACTGCAGGGCCCTCAGCTTGTCCAAGGTGTTGAGCAGCATCCTCACTGGGACATTAGAGCTTCGCCATTCCCCATCCCAGCCTGAGTCAGAGCCTTCCCTCATCAGCAGGGACCAAAATCCTTGTGCTCGCTCACTATAAAGATACAACATCCCCATCACATATCCACCTCTGTGGATGAAGGGGAGGGAGGATGTCCCTTCCCTGGGGCTCTCTGCAGGGGATGTGTGACTGTCAGAACCCCTGTGCTGCAGCAACTCCCTGGGATCAGTGCTGGGCTGTGTCCCTGCTGCATTCACCCTTTATGGGAGCACATTACAACTAAAGCCAAACACAAGGAGGCAGACCCCAAGCTATGCTGTCTGTTTGGATACAGAATTACAGGAGTTTAAAGGTGCTGTGGGACCAGGTCCTACTAAACCTACGGCATGTGCTGGGACTTCGCATTTTCAAGAGCTTCAGCTAGGGTTTAGGGGCTGAAGGCTGCAGTTAGATGCTTGCTGTCGGTGTACAACTGGGTCCCCATCCTGTCCCCATTCCTGCACCCACCTCTTGCACAGCTTCAGTGCAGAGCAGCTGGGAAAGGCTGTGGCTGACACAGAGCCACTCACTGCCTGGAGTGCCCATGCAGTGCCAGGTGGGTAGCAATGAGGTTTAGCATCGGGTGGCTGAGGGATGCTGCTGCACTAACAGCTCGTTTCATCTCGGGATATAAAGGGTCTTGCAAGCATTGCTAGAAGGAAATTTTGGCAGAAGTTGGGAAAAAGTTGGATTGTTTGCTGTTTTTTTCTTCCTTTCTGTTCTGTTGTTTGGTCTTTTCCCTGGAAGAGGGCACTGTCCCCAGGCTGAGGCAGGACATGTGTTTGCAGCTGTTCAATGCATTCAATGACTGGAGCCAGCCTGCTGCCTTGCCTCTGTTTCCCAAGCAGGAAAATGGACTGAGCCTCACATTGCTGTGTGTGCTGGCACCTGTAGAGCCCAGGCTGAGAATTATAGAATAGTAGAGTTGGAAGACACCTCAAAGATCATCCTCTTCCTGCCATAGGCTGGCTGCCCACACCAGCTCAGGCTGCCCAGAGCCCCATCCATGGCCTTGAGCACGTCCAGGATGAGGTACCCACACATCTCTGGGCAGCAGTGCCAGGGCCTCACCAACCTCTGAGTAAAGAATTTTCCCATAACATCTAACCTGCATCTCCCTCTTCTAGTTTGAGAAGCGCTGTAGAAGTGCCATGGGTCACTTGGTCCTTGTGCTGGAAGTGCACGTGGATATCAACACACAGCATGAGCAGCTCCCAAACCCCTACCAATGCTTTTTCTTCTTGTTTTCTTTTGTTTCAGGAGAAGAGGACAAGAAATGAATGACACGAAGGAGACGCTACAGGCTAAAGGACCCCAAACGTGTAACTCGGACTGAGGGTTTGCATGCGTGCCCACCGCTAGCAGCCAGCAGGACATGCATGTGTCCCACTACCAGACAAATGCGGGTGAATCGTCGAAAAGAAAAAACCCTGATTTTGTTTTGTTTTGTTTCGTCGCTTTCCTTTTCCTGTACATAACAGTGCAATCGCTGGCCAGCTGGCGGAGGGCTTTGGGGATGGAGCTACAGGGTCACGGTGTGGTCGGTCGGAACGTGGTTCCTTGGGGATTTGTTCCTGCAGCATTGGAGGCCCTCTCACACAGCTTTGTCCCAGCACAGTGAGCTGAGTCGGGGCAGGGAGCCACGGGGGGGTTGGGGTTTGAGGCATAAGATGGGGTCTGTGGGGTGCGGTGGTGCTGGGGACAGCATCAGGGTGAGGTGTCCTGGAGGACCGCTGGTGCCATGGTTGTGTGTGTGTGTAGCAGAAGCTGGAGGTCTCCCTGTGCTGCTGTCCTCTGGCCCTTCGCCTTCTCAGGTTCATTCCACACCAAATCGTGGCGTGGTTTTGTCCGTTCCCCTCTATCCGATGTCTTGTGAGCTCCTACTGGCACTGCTCAATGTGCAGCCATCTCCTCTGGAGGTATTTGAAGCCAAGCGTGGGGACGAACAAGGCGTCCTCATGTCCGCACTCGCTCCTGGTCACGCTTCCTTTGCTCAGTTATTTTCAATTATTTCCCTGCCAGGAGCTGTGCATAGAGCATAAGTCCTTAGGGGAACTGTGAGTTCATGTCCTCTGCTATGGGGAACCCCACTGTCTTGCACAGCACATCCCTGACACCCGCCATCAGGATGGGAATGAATGTATGCTTGTACAGAAGGTCCCCCAGCAGCACCCCTTGGTAGGACACCAGCTCGGTTGTTTCCTCCAGGAGGATGGTGCGTGCTGCAGTGGGAGGTGGTGGATCAGGGCAGTTTTGGGATTCAGTCCATTGAGCTGCAGGGTGGGTCATCCATCCCAGCTCCCCACATGCTCCCTCCTGTTTTCCTTCCTTCTCTCCATGATCCATCCTGGTGATGCTTAGCTACTCTCTACCTTTGCTTTCTCCTAAATCCCAGCCTGGAGGACCCAACAGCACTAGAACCAGGCTTTGTGATAGCATCTTGCTCTTTCACTTTTTTTTGTCTCTTAAAAGCTTCCTTTTTCTTATTCCTCTTTCCCATGGGCAGGAGCACACCATGCTCTGGGCACTACGAGCAGAAGCCATCCTTCTTTCTTTTCTCCATCACCAGCATTGACAAAGATGAGCAGAGCCCCCAGACCAATGGGAATGTACAGAATTGTTATACTACTGAGCTGATCTAATTGTACAGAAAACCTTGCATGAGATGTTGTTACTGTATTTAATATATAATGTATTCAAGGAATTTTAATATGGAGCTCTTTAGGAAGATCTTTATAGTTACTCTGTGGTTAGAAGAAGGTTGTTGCTGATTTTTTAAAAATTATTATACTTTGTCTTGAAGAAGTTTTATTTTTCAAACATTATGTCTGAGTTAATTGGTGTTCCCGTGGGGACAACCAATTCCTCTTAAAGGGCAATTTTCCCCACAAATGAGACTCAGGCTGGTGCAGAGGAACAGGACTTGCCCCAGGTACTGCTTCCATCTTCCACAGGGCTTCCATAGGGCTGCAGGTGTGGGTTTGCCCTTCACAAAAAGGGTGGATTTCTCCGTGGTTTGGTACAGATCATCCCCAGTTCTCTGTGCAGGGTGATACCCAGCAGGAATTTCATCCAGCACCCAATGTTAGCACAGCATTTTATCCAGTAGCAGCTCAGGGACTTCTGAGGAGACGTTCTTCTGTTTCTGTGGGACTGGAAGATAATTTGGGAGAGGTCGGAGCTGATTCAGAACATCCCAGCCCATCAGTAGGATCTGGTGAGGTTTTCAGCTTCCCATTGCCTCTTCCTGGGACACGTCAGTCCAACTGTCTGTCCCACCAAAGGGGACCTGCTCAGTCCATCTGCTCACCCTGAGCCTAATGGCTGCTGTGGCATTGTTAATTTGACCCAAAGATGTGTGTGTGTGCAAAGGTCCCCATAATGAGCACTGAGTGATGGGTAGGAATCTCTAATATGTATGGAGAATTAAAAGAAAAAAAATCTCAGAGAGATGAAATCATGGCACTTTAACTCCTTATTAAATTCCTGCTGGACCAGATGGCCTTTAAATGTCCCTTCCCATTTAAATGATTCTATATAATTCTATGATTCTCTGATTTATGCTTGGTCTCCTATGATGCCAGAGAGCGTGGGGTGATGGTAGCAGACATTCTCTGTGCCCACCAGTAGAAGGCTGTTGGAAGAGGTCGTGTTTGAGTCATTATATTGTAAATGTGAAGCCAAGTTTCTTTACCATTGACCTACACCATGCCACTGTGGGCAGTGCTGTGCCATTGTGTTGCCATTTGGCTGCATTCTGAGTTACCAAATGTGAGCCACTGTGGGCAAGAATTCAGATCAGAACCCGATCCAAAGGTTTGTTCTTCTGGCAGCAGCCAACTGTGTTTGCCTTCTCCTTGTGAACTTCCAGACTCATCTCACAACTAGGTGGTGAGTGCAGGAAACCGAGAGCACGCATCCCATTTCCCCTTCTCACTGGTTGAACCACATCTCTCTTTTTTCCCTTGTCGTTTAATTTCTCACCCCCCCTGGTCAGGTTTCACTCTGTTCCAGTGGCTTTATAGTACAGATATTTTAATGAAGTAGGAAAATATCCACAGACCAGATTCTTTTTCCTTCGTGCTTGGGTGAGGATGAATGGCAGAACAGGGTTTTATTGTGTGCTGCTGTTTGTGCAAATGAGAGGTCCCAGAACTCAGAGCATCACAGTGGGATTTACTGTGGTTTTGGTCCATACCCAGCATGACTCTGTCTCTTAGCCCAGATGCCAAAGGTACACCCAACCCTGGTCCTGCCCTCTCGGTGCCATTCAGCTTTAGGTAGGTGCGGGGCATTAAGTGAGCCTAAATCTGCATGGAGTGGCAGTGGTGGGGGCTCAGGTTGGGCACATGAGACCCAATGGAGGATGAGCATTGAGGCCATAGCATGCCTTCAGCCTGTAGATGTGCTTGTGGATTGATACGGGATGCCCACACCAAATCCAGAATCTGAATTTGTGCTTCGTAGCAAGAGATAAATCACTATATCTGGGGTGGGGGGAGGGTGTTACTCGAGGGGTAGAACTGAAAGAAATGAGGTTTCCTATTTTATTATATGAGATATGATATTTTTCCACTCAATTATCGCTTCTGATGTCGCGTCCCAGTGCCCGCGGTGCAGCCACCAGGCTTGTCGCCGTCACATGCACGCCGACCACTCTGTTCACACAATATTGGGCTGATTTGTTTTATACTTAGGAAATTACAGAAATAAAAGCAATTTTACTGGAAAACTCTGGATTTTCTGTGTTTTTTGTGCTCTTTTTTTTTTTTTTTTTTTTTTTTTTTTGCCATTCTCCCCTGCCCTTGCCCGCCTGTGCAGGTTTGGGGTGCAGCTGGGAGCTTGTGGAGCTGCACGTGGTGTCTGAGGGCATTCTTCAGCCCTAAAAGGAGCTGTGCTCGCCAGATTGGGATTTCTTGTGGGTTCTCAGGGCAGCCAAACTAGAAATGGAGCTGAGCTTGTCTCTGGCATCAGACGACAAAAGGCGAAGTGAAAGAAGTGTCACGATCCAACTTGGGAATTTTTAAAGTACCAGCTAATTTGCAACACAAATAACAGTGCTAATTTTGACTGCATCCAGAATAGTCCTCACCTTAACTCCCCCCAGCTGAGTAGGTTTGGATAAGCCTTGCAATCATCTCCAAAAGAAATAATTAATAAAGAAGGGATAATGAAAGCATTTGGCCTCTGCTGGGGAGTGGAACAGAACAGTTGAAGATGGAAACTCATGGCCCCAGATCACCCAAAGCTCTTCTCATGGTCATGTTTTGCATGGAAAATCCTGCCACCCTGTGCTTTGGACCAAATCAGAGTTCACAGTGAGTCCCTCCATGTATGTTTCTGCTGTGATGTGGCCCCATGTGCCCCTTGCCGATGCAACAAGGAGGAGAAAGGAACTGCAAAGCTGGTGGAGTCCTGAGGAAGGGCCAAGAGAGAGCCATGGAGCAGTCATGAAGGGTTTTGGAAGAGGAGAGTGGTTGGCATCATCCTGCCGAATGCACTGAATGCAGCCTGCCATAGGGCCACCTGGATGCCAGCTGGACCATCAAACCAACCCAACACAGCTGCTCCTGGGAACACAGTGAGCACAGATCCCCCCAACCCCTTTTTTATCGCTCTGCCTTTCACCAGTGAAGCAATGTGTGCCATTGGAACCTGACCCCTAGAGCAGATGCTAATCCTACAATAACCAAAGGAGCCTCTGTACCCCATGGGAAGCCTTTGGCATAGGATGGATGCACCAAACCCATCGGTGCCCTCAGCATCCTGGTGTCACTCGCTTGTCTTGCAGCTGCCAAGTCCGCAACCAGGGATGCGAGTTACCATGGCAACCCGGGATGCAAACATCTCTGCCAAGCACTGAACACCACCAAAAACATCTGTCTGTCTGTCTGCATTGGGGCGTTGTGCAGAGCAGAGCCAGCGTTGCTGGGAAGGAACGAAGGGAGGTCAAGGACAAGTTAAAATTGGAAAGAAAGCTGAACATGCCGTTTCGTAGCCTTCGCTTGTACGTATCTGCCAGTTTTAGGTTTTTCTTTCCCTGCCCTTCCTATGGGTGGTGGAGCATCTCCTCCAGCCAGCGGGAGCACAGGGCTCAGGACAGCTAAAATTGCTGGGTAGCAGCCACCAACATGCAGGGGCTCTGCCTGGTGACCTCAGCCAGCACAGATCTCCCTTGCACCCACTGTCATATTTCTACCCCACTTGTCACCGTGTTTCATTCCCTCTGGCCCCCACATTTGCAGCATGCTGCACATTTTTTGTGCTGAAATTCAGAGCTCTGTGCTGGAAGCTGCCAAGCGTGAGTCTGGATTGTGTAATGAACTTCATCTATTATTATTTCCAGCACCCCCCACTAGAATATTTTGGAAAAGCAATGCCTGAGAGCCTGGAAAGCCTGGGTAGTGCCAACCCCAGCTTTGCTTTTTGGAACGAGGGGATGTGTGGCAGCTTTCAGACCCCCTCTTTGAACCCTTTGATGGTCCAGGTTTCACTGTGAAGTGAGGATGCCCTCACATTCCCAGATATCCCTGTTAAAAATACTATTTTATTTTATTTTTTTCTCTGGGTAGCCCTAAGTAGAGGCTGTGCAATGAGCAGGGCAGGAGGAGCAGTGCAGCCAGGATGCTCTTGGGTTGGTCCCAGCCCTTGGAGCTGATAGAAACAGTGGATACAAATGATCCTGGTGCTGGGGGCTTGGCAGTGCCAGGCAGGGAGGGTATCCCTAACCCAGCATTTAGGCAGCATTGTCCTAAGCGCTAACATTGGGGTGTTAATGCTTTGTTTGCTGTTATGTGCTTTTTTATTTCCGAGACTGGAGCTGATGGACTCACTGTCCTCACCTCTGCCCAGTTTTATGCTCTGTCCCATTTTTTTTTTTTTTTTTTTTTAATTATCTTTTTGTTAGCCCTTGCAGTTACATATTCACCAGAGAAGTTTAACAGGGAAGCCCCAGTCCAGCACAGGGATCCCAGCACCTGCACAGCAGCATGGCTCCAGGAACCCAGTGAAGTTCTGCAGGCAACCACAGCCCAGGGGCAGGTATGTCCCATACAAACACAGTTTAATTCATGGGCTCACACACAGTGCTTCCCTACGTCCACCATCTGGCAGGCTGCAGGGTTATCTCCGGGGAGAAGCATCACTGCAAACAGTGCTGATGGCACGCAGATATGCCAACCAGCTGGCAGCGCTTGGTGCCACCTCACATTGTTATGGGAACAGGTAGCTTGGCAATGCCATCACACTCCCTGCCATAAAGTCATTTAACAAGCATTCAGCCCAGGGAGATGTGAGCACCACGATGTGAGCCAGGTGCAGTAGGTGAGCTTTGGCTGCTGATTGGCCAACGGTTGGGTGCTGCAGGCATGGTGCTGGATGCTGCATGCCTACTGCAATGTGGCTCCAAGGGACATCACGCTGGGTGGTGCCCATTATCTCCCGATGGAAACTATTTTTGCTAAATCCATGTTATAACCATTTTATTGACTCCGAGTACCAAGGAGAAGGTTGGAAGTGACTCTTTTACAAGTCATTTTGCTGTTAAATTTAGCTGTCCTATTTTCATTATCCCCATGGCTTTGGCAGGGGTGAAGCGCCTTCCCTAAAAGGCCTCGTTTCATACAGTAAGTTATTTGCTGCTCTCCTGACAGATATCTCAGCTTATAAGGTTTGCCTGCTCCGCTCGATAGCGGTATCGGCCTTCAATCTTATGTGATTAGCATCAGCTCTTTGCATTGCTTTTGGCTCTTTGTGTGGCTGCTTTCATGTCTCTTGGGGTCAAGATATAGTCATGCCACCGAGCATCTGATCCTGGGCCTCGGACTTTGTGGCTTTGGGTTTCTCCCATGCTCCCCATTTCCTCCAGCGTGCATGGATTTGTTCTGCTCGCTTTGTGCTTGCGGGGTGGCAGCGTGCTGAGCCAACAACAGTGCAATGCCAAGGGCAATAGGTGAGGCTAAGAGGAATGTTCTGGAAGATTCAACCCATCAGCGGAAACTTCTCTGTGTTTTCAAAAGCGGTTCCCCAACATAGAGGAAGAGCAGAGCCATGTTCCTATCTTGGTGCCCCTCAGCTCTGTCCAGGAGCTGTCCCCTGTACTGGCAGGGGTGCAGCAGGGAGTACTGGCATTGCTGGGAGCTTTGGAGACACCCCAAAACCTTCCCCAGCTACTCCCCAGCAAAGCAACCCCCATCCCAGGGAATAGCTGATAGGATGCAGTGCAGGTATGGGGTCCTGCAGTCAACACTTCTGTGCTTTGCCCATTGCAGCAGTGTCAGGCCCTGAATTTCAGCCCAGTACATGGGGATCCAGCCCCTGCCCATGATGGCCCCCGCCGGCAGCATCCCTGCCTGCATCCCGCCAGCCCTGCTCCCAGCTGAAACCTCTCAGGAAATGCTGGAGATGCCTTGCAGTGCCCGACTCAGCCCATGCAAGCGCTGGGTTGCAGCCAATTCCCAGTGGGGCAGCTGAGCTGTGGAAGGGAGCCAGGCTGGGGTCCTGTGGCTGAGTGCCCAGTGCTGGGTTGGGGCTCCTGTGCCCCCATCTAGCATGGTGACATGGGGTCAGAGGTGGCCTTTGGGACATGGAGTGGGATATAGTTTATGGACAAAAGTGGGAGACCCACAGTCCAAATGCACCTCAGGAACCATCGGCACCAAACTCTGGGGTGTCTCTGATCCCTGTTGCCCCCAAGCCCTCCTGGCCCCAGGAAGGGCTCCAGCACTTGTCCCACCCCCGCACCATGTAGGGCACTGCTGCACCCAGCCCAGCACTTATAGGAAGAGGAAAACCCGTCTCTGTGCAGAGGAGGAAGCCTGACAGCCCAGCTGAGCACAGAGCACCACCGATAGCTTTTTTTTTATCCTTATCATTCTATTTATTTTTACTTTAATCCCTCTGCAAACAGAGGAGTGACGGCGGGCACAGCCCAAGCCGCGTGGCGGTGGCAAGCACTGGGGCCAGCGGCACAGCCCCGGCGTGGCCATGGGGCAGCGATGCATGGACAAGCTGTCCTCATTCCTCTTCGAGTATGACACCCCCCGCATGGTGCTGGTGCGGAATAAGAAGGTGGGACTGACCTTCCGGCTGATCCAGCTCATCGTCCTGGCGTACATCATAGGGTGAGCTTGCTTTCCTAAATGAAAAATAGGAATGGAGAGAGGAAGGAGGTTCCCATCACTCCCATATCCCAGCATGGGGGGGTTAACGGTGACGGCATCGCATTCCCATGTTGTTGTCACCCCGTGCCGTGGGGCTGCTCCCCACATCCTTCCCATCCCAGCGGCGCAGAGCCACGAGCCCTGCCCAGCCTCAGCGCTCGCTGAGCTGCCCTCTGCTCTGCTCCAGCTGCTGGCTGCCGGCCTGAGAATCTGTTGTTATTTTTATTTTCCTTCATATGAAATGAGAAGCAGCTGGGGCCAGCGCGATGATTTGTGAGCCCCAAGTGGCTGCAGACAGGACCATAAATTTTCTTGTGCCCTCCCTGGCTGCTGGAGGCCACACTCCAGGGCCC
The DNA here is from genome assembly GCF_905368555.1 of Meleagris gallopavo. NCBI lineage: Eukaryota > Metazoa > Chordata > Aves > Galliformes > Phasianidae > Meleagris > Meleagris gallopavo. Next base: position 3,276,367 of record NC_139424.1, read on the forward strand.
TGCTTTCCTTTGCTTGTAGGAGGCAGCCCCAAGAGCAGCTTAAAAACAGGGCACAGAAGAGGCAGGTGGGGCTGGAATTATGTGGGGACACACATTCTCAGGTACCCCGGGCCTGGTAAGGCTGGTCAGGGCTGCCTCCAACCATCAGGATCCTTCCTGCAATGAGGATTTGCCAGCACAAGATGCAGTGTTACAGGGCACAAGAGTTGGGAATGCAGGAATCACTGCTGTGCAATAATGGGCTGGAAAGCAGCATCTGTTAGAGGTTTGTAGACAGGGAGGCATGTCACAGTGGGAAAAGTAGAGTAAAAACTGGAGGAAAAGTGAGTATTTATTGGACATGGAGCTCAGAGCAAGACCAGAATGCCCTGGGAGCAGCAGCACCCATCACAGTCTCTCCCCTCTGTCCCTGAAATTTGGGAGGAGCACTCCAGGGCTGCCCTTTGTGGGGTGGAACCCCGATTCACTCCTGCCTGGCTCACCAGGACCTCAGCCCAAACTGCAGACAAATGGCGAACACACAGGCGGTTGATTGCTGCAGGATTTCCTAAGGAACCGCAGCTTAAGTAACCCAGCTAAAAGTGGGTTGGGCAGCAGGGAGAGAACAACATGCCAACAGTGGGGGAAGTGATGCCCAGGGACAGAGGAAGATGCTGGGACGGTGCTGTTGTGATGCTATCAGCAGGGACATGAGCATTGAGGAAGGTCCGGCATGTCCTGCAGCTCCGTGCTTGATGGCTCTTCCCCTTGCTTGAGGAGACACTGGATTCCTCCAGCCCCTGTGTGCATGCAGGATGGAGGGAAATGTAGGGCTGCCCAGCTCCCAGCCCACAGCTAGGAGAAGGCACCCAATATAAATTGTACAACCCAGTACAGTTTAGGGTGAAAAAGGAGAGCTCTTCAGCAGTGCATGGATTTCTGCTTCCATCCTTGAGTGCTGCTCCCTCGTCTCAGGGCACATCGGAAAGCATCATCCCCACAGTGTCCCCAGAAGGGCCGGCAGCTGCAGGGCAGAGCACCAGGCGGGGACGAAAACCAGACCGCTCCTTTTTTAGTGCCGGGAATGCTATCCAGAATGGTCGCCTGCCCATGTTTATAGTCTCCCCGAGTCAGAGCAAATCCAGTGGCAGCTTGTTTATGCCCTGAGTTAAAAAGTGCCAGGAGCTGGCCCCCGCCACCAGCTGGGAGATGCAGCATCCTGCAGCCTTTGCTACAAACCCACCATAGGCTTCTATCCCAGATGCCTACAAATCCTGCTCCATCTACCTTTGTGTGCCTGCAGCCACAAAACACATCACACATCCCAAATTAAATGAGCCTGAGGCAAGGGTTGAGTCCTGCAGCTATAGCATGTGCTATAGAGTGGGTGAGCTTCAGCAAGGGGAAATTCGGGAAATATCCCCCCCTGGTGATGGTACCTGGGCCACAAAGATGTGCCTGTGGCATCTGCCCTCATTCCCCATGATGTCCCTCATCCTGTCCTGTCCCGGGGTGCCTCATGTGCCCATACTGCCATCCTCACCCAGTTGCTTTTCCCCATACAGGTGGGTTTTCCTCTATGAGAAAGGCTACCAGACACAGGACAGCATCGTCAGCTCTGTGTCAGTGAAACTCAAGGGCCTGACAATGACCAACGAGAGCACCTTGGGTCCACACATCTGGGATGTGGTGGATTATGTCTTCCCACCCCAGGTAAGGGGGCAGGAGGGGCTGGGGGACTGCTGTCACCCCAACCAGGAATTTCCCCATGCACCATGTGGGCTTTCCATGGTGCAAAGCAGGAGGCTCCCACAATAACCCCCTGCCCACATAGCACACCTGGGAGCATCCCATACCTGGGGCCCACCAGCACTGATGGGGCATGCTTGATGCCAACCTAACCAAGGATCAAAGCTCCTACAATACCTCCAGATGAGCACCTTAGGAAGAAAGGGTCTCTGTGTCTCTGCAGGGGGACAGTTCTTTTGTGGTGATGACCAACTTCATTATCACTCCTGGACAGAAACAAGGAACCTGCCCTGAGGTAAACACACCTACTTTCTTCAGTGGTCACAGCTTCTGTAACCTGGGGGGTTGTGGTGGTGGCACTGAGGAAGTAGTAATTTTGACAGTGAGGAACTGAAAAAAAAAAAAAACAACTCCTCTTTTCCCTGCTTACTTTGGATGCCCTTGGCTGGGAAGAGGTGTATGAATGAGTTTTGTCCCCAGAATGGGACAAACAGAAAGCACGGATGTGAGGCTGGGATGCAGTGCTCAGTGCCTTTCTCCAAACAGGTGCCGGATACTGGTCTCTGCAGCCAGGACAGCGACTGCAGTAAGGGGACATACAGCCGCCAGGGACAAGGTACAGTCACCTGCTGCTGTGGTGCAGCATCCCGGGCAAGGGTCCCACTGGGGCTGGCCCTGCTTTCCTCTTCCAAATGATGGCTGAGCTGCAAAAACCCTTCCTGACAAAACGAGTCAAGGCAATTGGATGTTTTCCCCAAACTGATAGCTTTCTAGCAGCTAATTGGCCACAATTAATTGTGCTTTTTGTAAAGAGGCCCCAAAGAACTGGCATGCTTTGGACATCTCTGGCAGAGCTGGAACTCCAGCCAAACCCCATAAATCCCAGCATTAAGCTGAGTTCCCCAGTGTTCAGGGATGTGAGCAGCCATCTCTATCCCACAGGAATCATGACAGGCAAATGCATTCATTTCAACACTTCAGTGAAGACCTGTGAAATCTTTGGCTGGTGTCCTGCTGAAGTGGACTACCCCGTCCCCAAGTAAGCAGAGATGCTGCTGCCCTATTTCCCACCCTGCTGGGGTCAGCAGAGCAATCCTGGGCTCTGCGCATGGCCCTGTGGCCCCGCTCTGTTCTCTCTGCCCTCACAGCAACATTGTGCTCTGCCATGAGCTCCATCTCCCATCTCCATGGACCACCATGAAGCATCTCCCAGCACACACAGAGTCCTTTTCCCCCTTGCCGTGGACATGTGCCCACACTTGTGTTTTTCAGCCCTGCCCTGTTGCCAGAAGTGGAGAAGTTCACCATATTCATCAAGAACAGCATCACCTTCCCCAAGTTCAAGGTGTCCAGGTAAGGCTGTCTGGGAGAGGATTTCTGCTTGGCCATGGCCCTAAGGGGAAGCCCTGGATGCATCTGGCTGCACAGAGGATGGCATCCTCCACCTGCCTGCTCAGGATGGTCTGACTGCAACATTCCATATAGATGAGCTGGTGGAGATGAACATTTCCCTTTCACATCTGTTCCAGCTTGGCTAGTGGCTGTAGGAAAGGGGATTGTTGAAATTAATCTCTTTCCCTTCCCTTCTCTTCTTTCTCCCTGTTTTTCCCCATAAGAAAGCAGTAAAACACTGCATGAGGGAGTGTGGTACGAACAGCCAGGACGAGCCTGCTGCCTCTAAAATACAGAGCAATAGGATGTGAATCAGACACACGCCAGCACACATGTAAAGGGATTTGTGATGCCACCAATCACATATCTGATTTGGAGCAAATTAGAAGAAGCTATTTGTGCTGAGCATGGGAAATTCCTCGCTAGGCTGCTCATGTCCCCACTCTTAAGGGGCAGTGACTGGGGCTGTGTGAGCGGGACATGGTAGGAGACAGCAGATTCTGGAAGGCGAGGGCAGCCACAGCCAGCTGGGGTCATGAGGGGACTTCCTGTCTTTGATCACTGCCGCTAATTAAGTGCTGAGCAGAAGTGATGGAATGGGGATGACCAAAGCATGAAGCTTGCAAAACCAGCTGGATCAGGAGGCTTCATGGAAAAGCTATTTTGGGGAGAAAGGGCAGAGATGAGTGGCATGCAAGGCATCGTCCTCCCTTCTAGAGGAGATGGCAAAGAATTTCTACGGATGCTGTGAGACGTGTTATCTATGAGCTGGAGAAACATGTGGGACCAGGCACCTCTGGAGCTCCATTGCCATTAAAATGATTCAATGATTCAGATCTTCAGACTCCCTTTTGATTTTCTGTCATTCACAGGCGCAACTTAGTGGAGAGCGTCACCATGCAGTACCTGAAGAAATGCACGTACCACAAAGTCACCGACTCCTTGTGCCCTGTGTTTGACCTGGGATATCTCGTGAAGGAATCAGGTCAAAATTTCAGTATGCTGGCTGTGAAGGTAAGGAAGATTCTTCTGCTGTCCCCTGTAGCCATGGGGAGGGGATACCAGGGCTGATGTCACTGGGACAAGGGATGTGCTTTCCCCTGCACAGAACTGCACAGAAGAGCCTGAATTAAATCCCTTATGGATGATGAAGCTCTTTGGATGTAGACTTTTTCTAATTTAAATTTAAATATAAGCCATTAAATATAATGTTTTGATGCGGTGAGATTAAACCAGAGGCAAAGCTCATGGGAGAAATCAGGCAAGGACAGGCTGTTCCATAGGGGCCATAGAGCACTCTTTTGCAGAATTACTCATAGAATCAGCATCATTGGATGGCTTGGGTTGGAAGAGACTTCAAAGATCATCCAGTACCCTGCCGTGGGGAGGGCTGCCAACCACTAAACCATTCCTTGGGCTTTACATGATGATCAGGAACAAGAGGGTATGGACTTGGTCATAAGTGCAGCCCCAGTGACGCTCTCTCGGCTGCAGGGCGGTGTGGTGGGCATCACCATCGACTGGAACTGTGACCTCGACTGGCCTATCCGGTACTGCAAGCCTATTTACCAGTTCCACGGCCTGTACAATGATGACAGCAACGTTTCACCAGGCTTCAATTTCAGGTGAGGGCACTCCTCCTACAGGCAGAAGCTGAAGGTGATGGTTTTGGGATCCCACAGCACCCAGTGATGGCAGAAGGGATTCAGGGGGTTATAGACACCCAAATGAACCATTAACACTCCTCATTTGATGGGACAGATATGCCAAATACTACAGAGAAGACGGGATGGAAAAGAGGACGCTGTACAAGGTGTTTGGGATCCGATTCGACATCTTGGTGAATGGCAAGGTAAGGGCTTTCCTCTGGTGCTCCCACTGGCAGTATTTAAAGGGTGTCCCTTCATTTAGTTACAGATACAGGAAGTGAAATAATTTCAATCTGTGTGCCTAAACCCAAACCAATCATATTCTTTTTCTGACCAGTATGCTAAAAACAGTCCTTACTCAGCTCTTGCTTCTCTGTGGTGAGCTCTGCAGTTGGAACCCTACCTGGATCTGTCACATCCTTTCCTTGTGAGCCCATTGTCACACAACACCACTTCTGTCTCATTTTATGCAGGCAGGCAAATTTGACATCATCCCCACCATGACCACAATTGGCTCTGGGATTGGTATTTTTGGAGTGGTAAGTTTGGATGTTTCCAGCCCTCATATAGCTTCACTAGCCTTGGCTGTAACTCTCAGGAAGGAGGTGACCCCATGCCCCCTGTTCCTGCTGTAGGGAGTGCCATCCTACAGAGCATCCTGGGATCCTGATCCTGATGCAAGACACAAAAACTTCTGCATAATCCTAAGGGTGTGTGTGCTGCGTGTACCTAAATGGGAAGCACTTAATTTGTGATGGCTTAAATTGCTCAGTATCAGATCCAGCACACTTCTGTCCTAAATGTTCTAACCCGGCTTTCAGGAAGCTGTGTGCTCTTCAGCACTTAGAAGCAGAAGTGACCCCAGTTCATAGGGCAAACTGGGTTGGAAGCATAGTGGGCACGGTGAGCTGGAGGGCAGCCCCAACCCTGCCTATGATTTGCTTCAAGGCCTCTGTCCTCTGTGACCTGATCCTGCTGCATTTTCTCCAAGGACGGGACTACTACAAGCAGAAGAAGTTCAAGTATGCAGAACAGGAGCCTGTGAGTACCTCCCTTGGGCGGGCGAGTGAAGGTGCGTGCATCCAGGAGCACCCAGGCACTGTTCTGAGAAGTGGGAACCCGGAGCCCCCATATCCTCTCCAAAACGAGGTTCCCAAATCACTTTCTGAGAACATCCCCATAACCATGGAATGTTCCATGTCCTTTCATAGGATGTGAAAACTGATCCCCTCAAATTCATCTTACGTGTCGGGTGTTAGGAATCGGTGCTCTCCAACCGCATGTTCCTTTGCGGGGAGCTCTGTAAAAGCATCACCATTTTCTCTTTTTTAACTCCTAGTCGAGGTCAACGAAGAAAGGGAAGGAGCTGGACAGTGCACAGTGAGAGGTGAGCAGGGTTTCCCCAGGCCGGGAGTGATGGGTCTCAGGGGTAGCCCTGGGAAGAAGAACAGCTGTGGGGACAGGACAACCAAAACCACTGTGCCCCTTTATCTCCAGCATCCACACTGCCTGATAGACCTGCACCCTCTTCCTTCTCCTCTTCCAAAATGCAGTCGTCATCCCCATCACCAGCTTCAAGGCAGCAGGAGCAGCGCCCGATGTCGACTCACGGGAATTCTGGGCACAGGGTTCGCTGGGTCGCTGGAGCAGGTGGCACCTGCATGGGCCACTGGGGACCTGCTCTCACTAAGGCACCCACGGGACCTCCACCAGCCTTGTGTGGGCTGCTGGACCTGTGCTGAGCTGTCCTGCACTCCAAGCCTCTGCAGCCTTGAGCAGATCCAGATTGAGGAGAGGGGGTGGAAGGAGAGCCAGTGAGAACCATGCTCAGCCCCTCAGCATGGAAGAGAAAGAGTTATTTTGTAAGAATGTATTTTATTAAATAATAACAATAAACCTTTAGTTTTTCTACTACATCCTTTTGCAGTGCCCATGCTTGCCCTGGGCAGGGCACAGGGTGTACAGTGCTTCTACAGGCACCAGGGAGTTTGTGCACACAGAGCAATGCTGCAAAGTGTATTAGAGCATGAAGCCTCAGTGTTGGACTTGGTGCAGACTCCCCTGGGCTCTGCCCTCCCGTGCAGGGCCACTGGGCTTCTGGCCACAAGCATGGGTTGTTATCAGCCTTTTCACTGGGGTTTCCGTCTCAGACAGGCTGGCTGGCAGGGAGCCATCAGGAGCTGCTGCCTGATGCCAGCCCTGCTACTGCTGCTGCCCTTCTCAGCTCCTTGCACCCAGCTGCAAAGCTGCCCTGAGCAACCTGTGTCTGCACTGCAGGATCAGCCAGCAATCCGGTGTGCAGCAGAGGGCTGCTGGGATGCCGAGCCCATGGCTGTGATATGTCAGGGTGGGAGCAGACACAGTGGCTCCTATGGAACACAGAGGCCATTAAATTTGGCTGTGAGCTCAGCAAACTTAACATCTAGCTGTACATTCCCAGTGGGAAGCTTATCTACTCTGAGAAGAATGCCTTGGTTTCAAAGTTTTTTGTTTGTTTGTTTGTTTTTAAGATTACCCAGTTGGTTCCTTTTTTTGGTACACTTTCTCCTGCTGCTGCCCTATAAGAGAGGTGCCAGGTACTAGAAGCAGAGATGAGGCTGAGTCCAGGGCTGTTAATCCTCCGTGCTGGCAGCATGCAATGTGCAGTACAGCACAGCCCTCAGCACGCCACAGCCAGCAGAGGGGACTGGCAGACCGCAGCTCAGCAGCCAAAGATGAGAATCAGCAAAACAGGAGCGCTCAGTTTAACCTTTGCACCCATTTACACGAGGTCAATCTGCAGGCAGACTGCAAGTAGAGCAGGGGATTGTTTCTGCCTCCTTAATCTGTCAAGCCACTTGTAATGTTAAACCTCAAATCTTACCTTGGAATTATTAAACACAGAATAGGAAATTAGGAAAATGCTCTTTGTAAAAGATCCTATTCACAATCTCTGAGCAGGGATCCCTAATAGTCTCAGACCTGCTTTAAAAATCACAGGAGGGTTTATTTCTGTCTCCCTGCTCGCATTTTAAGATACACAGTCTTTGGGGATCCTCAGCTTTGCATTCACTTCCCAGTCACTCCTGCAGGACCACGTGGTGCAATTTTAATTCCTCCAGCAACACAAGATGCTTGTCCACACCCACCTGCTAATAGAAAAGTAACTCTTAAACAATTAAATGCTGTCTCCAGCCCTTTCAGGCAGAAAACACGGAAGAAAAAAATATATTCTCTAGCTAATCTCTAATCATTACTAATAGGGCCAACAAGCCCTTGTGCGTGACACTGCCGGTAGAGTGTTCCCAGGGCAGCACTGTGCACCTATCATGGTTGTTCTATGAGGGAGTGAGCCAGGAGCGCAGTTGCTATCTCCATGCAAAAAGGAAACTGAGGCACAAACAATTTGTGAATGTGAGTGAAGGTGCAGTAAGCAGATTCTGCCTCTGAGCAGTTATTACTGTTGTTGAAAGTCACCAGGTGGGAGCTGAAATGAATATATCTTTTCTTCCCCTCAGGCTTGGTTACTCTGGAATAAATTCAAATGGTACAGATATTCCAGAAAAACTTATTCTGCAATAATTATACTGGTTAGTGATTCTGCAGAGATGGGGAATGATATTTCAGCCTCTGCAGAGCTGGCGACGTTAATAATTATGTTTTCACATAATTCCCAGCACAATGAGGCCACCATTTCCACCTGGTGCTTCTAGACACCATAACAATGCAAATTAAGAACGAGTAATGCTGAAAAAGAGATGACCTTTTTCCTGTACAATCTCTCCTATCTCTGAACCCACTCATTTCTTTTTTGGCACTCCCTTTTATATTTAACCCAGTTCTCCAGCTTGGAATTTTCTGGTTACACTCATTCCCTTCCTCTCTTGACATTCAGTTGGATATATCCTCTGGCTGACACAAGGATTGACAGCAACATTTATGTCCTCCCAGCACTCAATGGTGGTTTTATTTCCTTCTGTCCTAGCGCAGTCTCAGGCCAGATTGTACTGTGTGGGGAAAGATCCCTCCCTGCCATTACTACGTTAGACATCTGCAGCTGTGCCTGCAGTCATACTCCCAGTGGCAGTACATTGGTACAGCTCATTTTTGCTGCTGCCAGCTCCAAATTATGCCATGCTATTTTCTTTCACTGGTGAAGTACTCTCTCCTTCTGTTATCTATTTCTAATTGCTTTATTGGCTAATTTTAGAAAACATAGAAGTCAAAAGTGGACAAGTGGATTCTGAATATAGCAGCCATGAAGTCAGTTGAGCAGCTCCTCAGTGCTGGTGAACAGGGATCACTCCAGCTGGCAGTACTAGGCACAACTCTGCTCTGCTTTATGGCATCACAGAGAGTTGTGGCCCACGCTGTTCTTAAAGAAAAGATGGCTTCAACTCTTTTTTACCAAACACACCTGTGAAATGCCTGGGAAAATGTGAAGCCTCCCTTGGGTGGCTATAACTCAGGGACAGGTTAACCACCAGTCCTTGAACCCAGATGTATGGGAAATACTCATTACGACCATTCTACACCCAACCATTAATGAACAGAATACCAAAGCCTTATTTTAACCTTCTTACAGCCTTCATGGTAGAAGCATCAGTTAAACGTTATTTGGGACTCTCTGAACTGGTCACTGGTGCTTTGTAGTGCAACCACTTATGTATTGTGAAAGAGGAAACTGAGGCACATGGGTTTCGTTTTCTGGGAGAAATAGCAGCTTGTGACAGAGGATTGTTACCCAAGTTATTACACTGGGACAAGTGCTAGCAGCCTTTGCCTGAGGCAAAAGTTTCAAATCCTGGTGATGGTGCTAAAACCGTTTCAGGTATCACTGTTTCATTAAAGTGACTGATGTTAAAGGAGACAAGTCTTTAGAGGACAATCTTCAGCACTTCTTAGTCATCTTCTGGGCATGTCAAAGCCCACAGTGAAGCAGTCCAAGTGATTTCTGAAACCCCTGAAAACATTTATTGGCAGCAGTTATGGCAAAAAGAACTGGAAGTTGAACGTTTCCTTGCTGGAGAGAAACTAAGCTGTACCTGTATGAGCAAGACCCTGCTGGTTATTCAGGATGTCCTTGTGAAATGCGGCTTCTATTTTTATACATTTGGATCTTTCAGAGAAGGATGCCAGGGATTTGAAACCCAACTGCGCAACTGTGCATGCAGGGACCTGTGCTATGGACGATGGAGATGAGATGGGTGCTGTTGGTGCCGTTGCTGCACAGGCTTTTTTTTTTTTTTTTTTTTTTTTTTGTGCTTCTAGCTGAATTAGAATGAGAATTGACAACGAACAGCAGAGGTGGTGCCAGGATTTGAACTGATTTCTCCTTGCCTTTGTTTGAGTTGGTGTGAAGCCAGCGATGCTGTGTCCCCAAGCTGCCTGCTCCACAGGCAACCAGCCCTGCCTTGGTGCAAAGACAAACCTAAGGCTCTGAGGGAATGAGAGCATTCTTCAATGTGATCCTAAAACTGCTGCCTTCCTCAAAGGACATGGCACCATGAACACAGACCTAAGCCACTTCTGGACCCAAAATTGCTACAAAGATGCCTGTCCACAGCAGCTTCGCTGCCTTCAGCAGAGACCAAGGTGGCTTGGAAGGACAGATAATTTATCCAAGGGTGGAAAATCCAGCTGGGTCCCTTCAGAAACCATGCCGTCAATGCATCATTTATATTTGAAAGGGACTAAAAATTAAATTGCCAATAGTAAGAACCAGAATTAGCAGGCTGTACCAACCTCCCTCTCATTAACATCACATTGCTTTCACCAGATCCAAGAGATCTCTGCCCCAATGTTTCTGATACGTGGAGAATGTTCTCCTCTGGGTTTTCTCTCTGATGATCCTTCCTAGGTTTCTAATGTAGGAATCATTTACCTGGATGCAAGAATTCTCTAATAATCAAGCCAGCAGCCACACGTACTTGCTCAGTCCACCCCTCACACTGTCAGGGGGTTGGAATTGATCCTCTCCAACCTGGGATCCTCTAGGACTCTGTGATCCCCACACCGTCCCTCACGTCCGACCCCACACTGTCTGTCCCTCACATCCTGAAACACGTCCCTGCACACAGCACACCTCTGCTCCACAGCAGCGCTGGGCTACCAGCTCCACTTCGCCAAGTTAAATAGCCAACCCCCCCGTGTTTTCACCCCGCAGCCTGTCCTCAGCCCAGGTGTGCTTGTTGTTTTTACAACGCGGACAAATGCCCGCCTCAAAAAAGAGGGTTTTTCCTTACAACCGCCGCAGCGCACCGGGCGCCGCCTCACCTCACGGCCAACGGCCGCCGCGAGAGGCGCGGCCGCCGCAAACCAATAGGAGCGCGCGCGCGGGCGGTTATTTACAGGCGGCGGGCGGGGGGCTCCGATCCCGCGCGGCCAATGGAGGGCGGGCGGCTGAGGGGCGGCGCGCTCTGATAGGGCGCGTGCCGGGGAGTTTGTCCGGGTGCTGCAAACGGCGGCACGTTGGAGCGGAGCGGCGCGCGACCGAGGGCAGGTGAGCGGGCGGGAAGGGCGGGAGCGCGCCCGGAGCCTCTCTGCGTCCGTCGCCTCAGTGGGGGCTCCGTCTCGACCGGCCTCGTAGGCCGCGCTGCGTGAAGAGCTGCAGCCCGTGGGGCTCAGCCGGCCTGGGGCAGTGCGGGACCGCGGTCGCCTCAGCCGGTGGCGTCCCGGGTCTGTGCGGGGAGCGGCGGCTGGGGCTCCGGGTGTGTGTAATAAATGAGGGGGGAAAAATCCTTCCGAAAGCCGGGTTGTGAGCGGGGTGCCCGCGGTGGGAAGCTGCTTCCTTTTCAATGGGCTCCGTGATTCCCAATGAAGCTGTCGCTGCCGCTCCCTTAACTTGTGGCGGTCTCGGCGTGTTGTGCCGTCTGACGCAGGCTGCCTTTGAAGCGCTGCTTTTGGAGCTGGGTGAGGCGAGCAGGGAGTTGTTATCTCTGCTGCTGGAAGGGAAAACCTGAAAGCAGAGTGCTGGTTTGTGGCACAGTGCTGCACCGTCCCCAGGCACAGCAGGAATTCGCTTTTCCCAGTGCGCTCCTTTGGCCCTTTAGTGAAGAAGGCCAGATCTTAGCAACCAGAAGCGTCAGCATTGGCCTCTTATCGTTCCAGCGAGGAGTTCAGGCGTGTTATGAATGCAGCGTGAGAGCTGGGCTTTAAGCTTCAGCAGGTGCTGAGTGGTTGAGTCCTGGTTGCCTTGTTTGCTGCCTGGAGTGCTTCTGTTCTGGACCCGTCTTCAGTTATTTCTTCTCCTTGCTTTTTGGGATAAGTTTCAGTGGCTGGAGCTGGTGTGCTTGGAGTTGGATACGAGTTGTGGTTTGTGTTCATAGGATGGCACCTGGCTCCGAAGAGGGTGGGCTGAGCTGCTCTCAGCTCATCCAGTCTCTTCTGGAGCTGAGCTGTGAGAGGACCTGGTGTCCTGAGTTCTTGTCTGTCCCAGTATTGCCCCAGAGAGTAATGATGTGCTGCACACTGTTTGTACCTAACTTCTGCCATAGGTTTCTGAGCCAATGCTCCTAATGAAGTGTTTTTTAAGTGCTGGTTGTCTTTGCCTGACACAAGGTTCTTGCACTAACTGGTTCTCAAAGGCCAGCTTTTCTTTGCTGGGAAGGGATTGTGGAGTTTCTCATCCCCAGAGGTTCTTGAGAGGTATCTGCGGCGGGCAGCTGATCAGCCTGCAAATACAGGGCTTGCCTCCTCTTCCCACAGAAGCTTTGTGTCTTTTACTTTAAGCTAATAAAATATTATCATGCTCCTGGATCTATGAATGAAATACTGCTGCAGAGATCAAAGGAAGAGTCTCAGGTTTTTTCTTTTTTAGGTACAGATGAGAGAACAGCAGAAGGGTCCCTGCTTGATTGTGTGCCACACTGCAGCTGCCAGCTTGGTGAGTACAAGGATGCTGAATCCTGCTTGTGTGCATACAAATCTCAGCCAAAGTCCTCACTTTTTCTAAGAGGGAAAGCATCTTGCTATGCTGTGAGGAGGAGTTCCTTAAGGGGCTCAACATGTCTCAAGAAAGTTATGGGGCGTTTGCTTTCAGTGATAAACTATATACCAGATGTAAAACCAGTCCTTGTTCCTACTCAGTATGTCACTGGTTACACTGCAGGCAATTTGTTTATGTGCAGTCTGACAAACTTCTCTGCATAGAAAAATGGGAGGCTTTGGGTGGGGAGCAGCAAGAGTCATCTGTGTGCATGGTTTTATTTTTTAATCAAATCATCAGCTGACGGAACTGGACAGGAGAAAGTGGGGGAGTACTGCAGACCCTATGAGACCCAGGTCATGCAGATCTGACTGTAGTGCTGGCCCAGGCATCGGAAGAATATTTTTTGTCTTGTCTTCCCTTCACAGTGCACTGTTACAGCCCTACGATGGATGCTGTTAAAGATACTTTCTCTCTCAATTCATGTGTGGGCAGTGGTCTTCCTTGCAGTTGGATAGCTGCTGCTAGTCCTGATGTAATTCTGGTCCTGCTGCAGCAGGACCAAACAAAATGTTTAAAAGGGCAGCTTAGCAATGTTCTGGTTGCTGTGAAGAAGTGCTGTTTGAGTAGCAGTCACCACTGGAGCTTATGTGGTTTAAACATTGGCTGAATTTGAAGAGATGGCACTATGCTGAGCTTGCCACTCTGCTTCAGCTGAGAGTCTGCTTGCCAGAGTACTGTCTTTTGCTTGTGTTTGTTTCCTGAAGTTACTGAAGGTTGTATTAACCCAGTTGTTTGTGCCAGCTTTTTTTTTTTTTTTTTAACTGTGGAAGGAATGGTCCAGTCTGCAAGCCACATCTCAATGCAGTAACAACGCTGATCTTAGAAGAGCCTTTACAGGCTCCCTGTGAACTTGGAGCAGGAAAAGCTACCGTAAATGCTGGGGGAGCTGGATGGCTCCTGGGTCTCCAGAGTATGTCTCTGGCTGAGAGGATAAATCTGGTGCAAATCAGGGCATGCTGCACTATTGGAGTGGAAGGGATGTGTGTTAGTGCGGAGCTCGCACTCGGGTTAGTGTCCATGTTGGAGTTGTGGAAGGCAGTTTGCTTAATAACATCTGAAATCAATATGTGCAATTACTCTGCCTTGAGAAGATGCCTGGGGAGAGCCTGCCCATTGCTGCTGTGAAGTGCAGGTAGCTGATGAGCAGGAGAGTAGATGAGTCTGTTCAGCTGATCTCAAAGCACCAACAAACACTTGTTGTGGGGGTGGGAGGCAGTTTCTGTCTATATGGGAGGATGCTTTTTCCCTTCTGGAGCTCTGTGCTGATGCTGTGCATGCAGGCAGTGTAAGGAGATAAATGATAGGAGGGGAAAATGGCTTGCTTAAGGTGAGTAGCAAAGGTTGCTTTGAGTAGCAGCTCTTTGACACCTGTGTGAAGGAAAGTGAACAAACGCTGCTTCTGGGTGACTTTGCACTGTCCTCTAACTTGTGCTCTGGCAGATGCTGGCTGCTGCCCAGCCCTACCCTGCTGCTGAAGTTTGGCAGTTGGAGAAGACAGGCGGTGCAGCAGTTCACCGAGGGCCAGTGAGGAGGCAAGTTACCCATTCAGCTACTTGCCAAAAGCAAGGCCTGGGTTGCATGTGATTTAAGTTAGATGTAAGGTTAAATGTTACTGGTTTATGCCTTAAAGATAAGAAAGCAAATGCATCTCAGGAAAGGTAGGCAGACAGTAGTTCTCACCAAGGTTCTTCTGCTGAGCTTTTTTCTTCATAGCTTTAAATTCCTCTTCTCTGATATTGAGTCACTGATATTTTATGTCACTAGCTTCTCAAAGCAAGTGACATCCTGTAGCAAGTGTCTGAGCAGGTAGGTGACCCAGTCATCTAATAGGCAGTTAAATGAATGTGGGTATCTGACTGTAAAAGCAGTGAGGAGGATTGAAGTGTATAGAAGCAATTGCTGACATAACTCAGTCATTTGTGGCAGATCTGAAATAGTTAGTAATCTTTATGATAAAGCATCAAAGTGCTGGGTACAGTGGATAATGAATGATATAAAATAAAGTAATTAAGCATGTGGCTTTAATTAAGACAGTGGTTAAGCTTGATGTACTTGGAAAAAACTGAAGTGCTTAAGAGAAGATAACTGGTAAATTGGGATAGGTTACCATTCTGGAAGATAAAAATGGGAAGAAACATCACAGATGTGTGAGAGAGTGGCTGTTGATTTGTGGCTGCTGGTGAGGTGTAAGTTGGTGTACGTACCTTTCTTCTATCTCTTCAGAAACTCTGTTTTTCATATTTGTCTAATTATATTAAAGACACACAAGTGGTGTCTTTAAGGATTGTCCCTGATTGTAGAAAAATGTGTTTAGTTAGGGACATACACACTAGGCCGGAATTGCAGATTTGTTTGGAGATGAAACGGAAGCTGTGGCAAAGCAAGGAGATTCCCTTGGGTTCCTAGGGAAGGTTTGTGCCTTGTTTCTAGGACTACCACAAATTAACAAGTGTAACTTTTTTCCAGGATTAAACTTCAGGCTATCAAAAAAAAAATCTGGAAATTTGACTCAGCCTTTCCTATTTTCCAGCTATTGAGGTGCTGCTTTCTATTTTTTTTTTCCTGTATGCTACACAAATATGGTTCATCAGACCAGTTTCTCATTAGTGACAGGGTGTAGTCAAACACTGCTTAGCTGTAGTTCTAATTTGCTTAGGGATTTGAGGACTGAACTTGCTGGTAATGTTTCTTAGAGTGGGTTAAGTCTTCAGAAACATTTTCATACTCAATTTTAGGCTTCGGTTTTATTTTTGGCATAAGTGATAGGGACAGAAACAGATGGAGAAGTATAAATATTTGTCATAAGTGTCAAATATGTGACACTGGAGAATGATTTCACTGCTTCTATGTGCTTGTGTCCCTGGATGGGGAAGTTCTCTTGAAAGGTCAAAACCTTTTGAGGACACAGCGTCTTTGTGAGTTGAGACTTGCAGTTGAAAGGGAAAGCTGTCCCATGGCAGTTGAGAGCTTCTCATCCTGGAAACTTGCTAGTTTAGGGAGTGAACCTGGCTGAAAATAAATCCCTATAATTTTTGATGGCAACCAGCTCATGAGCTGAGTCATGCCTTGTGATAAAGGTGTGGTTTGCTGAGGACTTGTTTCTGTTGGGTTGCTGCCCTGGACAGGCATTACCTCGGAGAGTACCTCAGAGAGAGTTGTGTGGTTTTTTCCAGAAGCCATTTGGGATTAATTTAGCCTGTTTGTCTCTGGGCTGGTTTCAGTGTTTTCTGTAGATTAGTGGCTGCATTCTGGGAAGGCTCTGAAGTGTTGTAATTAATTCTTCAGTGCTATTCAGAGTTTATGGTGAAGTTGTTAGCTAGTTAACAGTGACTGCTCTAATTATTCTGGTGTTAACATAAACAGCGAGGCTGTGATGTGCCATTCTCTGCTGGAGCAGCACGTGTATAAGTGCTTTTCTGAGATAGAAGTGTCCTTCCCCTCTTTCCTGTTCCTGTGCTGTACACTTTGCAGACCAGGTCCAAGCAGGAAGGCCACAGAAGCCTTAGCCTTCTGTATTGCTGACACCAGTGTTGAGAGGCAGCTACTTCCCTGAGGTCAGTGGAGCCAAATTCACGAGCCTCACTCATTTGTTTTATTGCTGCTTTCTGCAGTTGCTTTTCCCTGTTAGTCTCTGCTTTCCCACACCACTGTAAATGAGAAGGATCACACCCCATCCTTTTCAGCTGGCAGAAAAGCCTGGATTCTTGATTGGAGTCCTTGCTGCAGAGCTGGGGTGGAAGAGTTGTTGCTTTTTTTCAATAGATGGGCAGAAGCACAGAATTGCTTCTCAAGGTGAGAGGATGAGAGCAGCTCCTTGAATCCGTGATTCTGGTGTAATATCCCATGTATGTTTATAGGGTTGGCTGCTTGTTTTTTCTCAGCCAAGTGGCTCCATAATTGTGTGACTTTGAGGACAATTAATGATATATTTTGAACGACTATTAGATCCCTCTTCCACTGTGCACCTTTGCACAGTTGTGTGGATAACATTTTCTTCACCTTCAAAGGAAAAAAAATATCTTGCCTCTGGTGTTCTTACTTCACATTATTTCTGCATGACTCTTGAACTCTATACTAAATGATGCAATTCCTACAGACCCACAAAGCTCTGAACTGCAAAAGGCTGGTCTAGTATGTAGGATATTAACACAGATTGATTCATTTTCCTTCTGCTATGGATTTCCTTGGTAACATTAAGTCCCAATTCACAGATGGACCCAAACGCTGTGTGCATAGCAAAGGTGTTAAACAGAGCAGACATGAGGGGCTCAGCTGGGGTGGGAAAGAGAGGAGTAAAGAAATGCTGTGGAAGCCCAGGCTGAGTAATACCTTCTGAGATTGCATTAGTGTTGGATTTACAACTGTTAGCCTCTGTGATGGGGATACAAATGAGTCATACCAAGGAGTATGAGATCATGCTCTACTGACCTGGACTTCAGTACCTACATTTGGCAGCTGAATGCTGTATGAGAGCAGTGATCTGCAGCCATAGCTGTTGCTGTTCTGGTGGCTGGTGTTCCTCCCTTATTTCTGTGTTACTCAACTGATTCACAATTTTACCTTGCTGTCTTTGTGAATGCAGCAAAGGTTCTATCAACCCTGTAATTTTTGTTGCCTTATTAACTTAGACTTGTGCTGTCAAGCCCTTTAAGATAAAAGCTTCAATGTGGGTGCTTCCTTCCTTCTCCCACCTGTAGGTTGGTGGGATGCTCAATGGAAGCCCTGCTGGAAGAGATCCGTAGCTGCTGCTTCATGGTATGTCTCTGCTACCAAACTCCCCCATGCACAGCTCTAGCACATGAGGCTTTGCCTTTTTGTGGGCAAGAAGCTGGAAGATGTATGAGCTGCATCCTCGATCAGGAACCTGGGATGAATCTAAGGATGAATCACAGTTCCATTAGGGAAGGAGCTGCAGCATGTGAAAAGTGGTGGATGTAACATGGAAGGAAATTGATGGTTCTACACCTGAAGGAAGTTG
This sequence comes from Meleagris gallopavo, assembly GCF_905368555.1. Classification (NCBI taxonomy): domain Eukaryota; kingdom Metazoa; phylum Chordata; class Aves; order Galliformes; family Phasianidae; genus Meleagris; species Meleagris gallopavo. The sequence goes on from NC_139424.1 coordinate 3,294,083, forward strand.
AGTGCTACTCTGGGAAAGTGCTTTGCTTCTTCAGAGCTTCCATCCCTGTCTCTTATGAATGACTGCAAATCAGACGGGGGGAAAAACTGGGAGGAAAAGAGTAAGAACTGGGTTTGGATAGTTTTGATACAGAAGGCAGTAGCCCTGTGCCAAAGAAATTGAGATCTGAAAAGGCAGTGGGACCTGATGACAAAAAAAGTAGAGTATTGTAGTACGCATGCCTGTATGCCAGCTACCTAAACAAGCCTTTGTTTTGGCACTTCTCACACCTGGCTCTGAGAATGCTGAGTATTGCTATTCTGTGATATTTGTTCTGGAACAGAGAACTTGGGTTCCCTTGTACTAAGTGTGCCTACAGTGTGAGTGGCAGTATGAAGGCAGAAGACTCATCCACTGACCTCTTGCTGTTTTTCCCCGGTTGATGAGCTGCTTTGGTGCTGAGCCCTGCCACAGCTTAGGTACCTTGGCTGACAGAAGTTATAAAACCAGAGGCTGCCAGCTCTGTGAAGTTAGAGTATAAAACAGACTTGAAACAGGCGTGGGGTTTTTTGTTGTTGTTTTGGTATATGGGGCCGGGGAAGTAGAAGACATCTGAATGTGGCTTGCCATGCAAATTCTTGCTGAATGAAGAGGGAACAGAAATGTGCCTTGGGACTGCATTATGGGGTTACTACATGTGCAGTGTGTGATTTGCTGGAATTGTCAGGAGAAGATCCTCTGTTTGGCTTGTGCACAGTGCTGTCAGAGGTGGGACTGGGGAAGTGTGAGCATCTGAGAGGGGAGGAAGTAATTTTATTCAAATGTGGGAGGACTCTATATTGCTGCAAATCAGCCTGGACCATATAAAGGTGCTGTGTAGGTTTTGCCTGCCTTTGTCCTGTGGTAGAGTTCAAGAATTTCAGTGCTTTCAGCTGGCAAATCAGGCCAAATTAATACTGTGTGCCTTTAGAGAGATCAGGCATCTCTTCCAGTGTGTTTCCATACTCTAATCAGGCTTCTGCTTTTCCCTTTCTCATGCAGTATTGATGTGAGCAGTGCCTGTAATTTGCCTTGAAGCAATAGTAAAAAGGCATGACTTATTCATAGCAATTTTTGGGAGTTCATTCCTAAATGCCAGATAGATTGCTTCAAGTCAGATTGCAGAATGGAGCTGACCTTTTTTTGTAAGGATCTGAATTTTCAGCTCTTTTTCAAAGAAACTAAAAAGTGGTCATCCAAAATAATAATCACAGATGAGAAAGGGCGGTATCAGATCGTGCCCTACTCATGGAAATCAGTTTTCCCGTGGTGCGTGCTTCCAGCCACCAAACATCTGTTTACTTGCCTTGTGGTTTCTCATATTAAGAGCATATATTTTGCTCCAGGGGCCAGTGTTGTTGTCCTTATACAGCATCAGGCATAGGTGATAACTGAGCCTGAAATGCCAAATCAATGGAAACTGAAGCCTCCAGATCAGAGTCAATGAACCGCAGACACTTGAAGGATGCGAGGCCAGAGAGCAGTTTCTCAGCTACAGAAATGCATTTGGTTTGACTCCAATGCAATGTGTTGCTGGGCTGCCATAGCTCAGTGCCTGCCCAGCTTCCCTGTAGAGAAGGCCTTCTCCCTGCAGGACACAGAGCCTGTCCCTTGCTGCTCTCGAGGCTGATGCTGCTTGGTGTGTGTACACCATCCTCCTGCTGATGGCATGGCTGCAATGCTTAGGTATTTGTGGTGTAAGTTGGATGTTAATTCCTGGATTCACTGAGGGTGTGCTGTGCCTTCTGCAGAGTACTGAGTCTCATTCCATTAAGAGCTTGTAGCTCCCAGAATCTTTAATATTCAGTGTTCTTTAGGTATGAATAAATATTTCCTTGCCCTGAAATGTTTCCCTGCTGTTAAATTTATTGCAGACTCTAAGACAATACATCTCCTTCCTTCCCTTTCTCCTCCCATGCTCCAGGTTTTATTAACCTAGAAACTTGCTGACACTTCACCACCAGCCTGGTTTCTAGCACACTGGGGAGCTCTGTAGTTTCTCTGCAAGTTGTCACTGCACCTGCATTCAAAGGAAGATGATGGCTTGCTTTATCTCCTGGAGTATTTGTTCTTCCTAGCTGGTGGCTTTCTGCATTACCTGACAACAGACAGCTCTGTATGTGTAGCTGTTTCCCTTTAAAAGGAGGGGATGTCGGGAAGGGGAATTGAAGAGAATTGCATTATTGTACTTCAATAATTTATTTTGGCAGGGCTGTCTGCCTGCAGACTGCCACCAGACAGGTGTATTGGTTTGAGCCTCGTTGAAGGGACTGTTCCATCCTCATGACCTGCAAGTCACTTGGTGCCCCTTACTGTCATAAGGGTTTCTCAGTTTCCCTGTGAATTCTCAGCAGTTACTTATGCTGGTGCTGGGTCTGGTTCCCGGCAGGCAGGAGGCCTGAGTGAAGCCCCTGCGGTTGTCAGGAGCACATGCAGGCACTTGCACTGCTCAGGATGAATGCTTGCTGGCAGCTAAGGCAGCTTACTTGTACCTTTTCAGTTAATACACTGTAGCAAAATAGTTCCAGACATGGCTTACTTACTGATGTTGAGAAGTTGCATTTCCAGCAGCAGTTCAGATTTTCCAAAGCCCTGACCTCTTCTGGACTCTTCCAATGCCCTGATGCCTTCCAGGCTGTGCCATTCTGGCATTTGGGAACTCAAATGTTGTCCTGACTGAAGTACTTGCAGTCAGCCAGCTCTAAGGCAAAAGGATTCTCCTGAATACTTCTAACCTCACAGGGCCTGGTTCTTCCTGTCCTTCACCATCCTGTCCTCCAGCTACATAGTTCTGTGGGGGTTCATCAAAGGCTTTGTGGGCACATGCAGCTCCCACATGGAGGCAGGAAGCCAGGAGCGGAGGCTGCTGAGTGGCAGCAGGCGTGGAGAAGTGTGCTCAAAAGGGACTCTGAAGATGCTCTGAGGTCACTGTGAAGTCTGCACAGCAGTCAGTGGGGGAATGTGACAAGCAGAAGCTGGAGCTGTAAAGGGTGTGGTGAGGAAAACAATGTATGTAACACCCTTCTGTCATAGTCAAGAGCTGGACTATGTGGCCTTGGGAATGCAGCCCCTCCTTTGCAAAGCTGGGACAACTGGAAACCTGTTTCAGTGACCATTGCTGTGGCTGTTGAAACTAGTCAAGGAGCAGTGTGGTACCAGAAAACTCCAGAAGTTATCTAATAACTGGGTCTCTAGCTGAATACCCTCTAGACTTCTCTTTTGGAGGCTACTGTCTTGGATCTTTAGAGTCTTGCTGTCCTTTGTTACATTTCTCCATACTCAAGTGGCATAAGCTGTGGTCATAGTGCAGAATGGATGCTCAAATAGTCTGTGCTCTTCGGATCTCTTGAATCTGTGCCCCTCTGAAGTCATAATGCCTCCCAGGCACGTAGAGGTGATGCTGATCAAAGGACCTATCTCACAGTAAATCCATATGGATGACAACTGCTCTTTCACACCCAAGGCTGGGAGCTGTTGGGCTTACTATGCATCTCACATGCTGAGAGGCAGCTGCTGCTTTTCTGGATGCTAAGTAGGACCTGCATCTGGCTCTGCAGTGCATTAAGCTAAATGTGCTCTGTTTAGGGTGGATGGAGTCTGTCCTGTCAAACTATTCTGCCTGCGACTTGAGTCTCCTTGGAAACTTGTCACTTTTTTAGTCTTTTAAGCCCACCTCCCAGAGAGTGTGGCAATTTTAAGTATTTAGATATATAGTAAGAATGATGTGATTAAGATTCTTAATTTTATTTTTCTTGTATGAGTTTTTATTCCTTTGATTTAAAGAGAGATAGTAGCTAATTGGATTCTGGGCCAGGCTTGCATAGACATCCGGGAGAAGGGACTGTAAATGAGCCTAGTTAACCAGGAAATTGCACATTTAAATATAGTTCTTGGTAGGGTCAGCAGAACACCCCAGGGGCAAATTAAGAACAAAATCTCTGCTGACGTGTTCATTTAGCTGCAGACATTGTAAGGGAAACAAAAAGGAAGTCTGGAAGTGAGGGGAGCAAGCTGAAGGGTAGGTGTCCCATCTGCTGTTTCTGTACTGTTGTAGGTCTCTCCCAGGCAGCAGGATCCTTGTCTTGTCCTCTGCGTTGGCTGGTGTACTTTCTTCTTGGAATCAGCCAGTACTGAATTGACTTTTTGGGGGCTGATTTCCCTAAAGGATGTAAATCCATGGTTCATGTAATGCCATAAGGCTGCTCTCACTCTTTTCAGCTTTGGCACAAATCGTGCTTCATTTCATCTTCCTATCACCACCTTGTTTTCCCTATTTGGGTTAAGAGGGGACAGCTCTCTGTGTGAGGCTGCTGCTTGCTTCCCAAATTGACGAGTGGGATTCCTAACCCTGTGGTATAGACCAGTTTCCCTGAATTGGTATGCTGGGGAAGTAACTGTGGTTAGTGACAGGAGCCTTATTCATCCTGAATAAAGATAGATCCTTACACCCGAGTAATCCTTGACTGCAGGAGCCTGCAGTGCTCCTGAATTTGACTAAAGTGTGGGTATTAGACTTCCAGCCCTGCTTGTCCCTTGATTCTTGTGTGGCCAGGGGTGTGTGCAGTGGAGCTCACTTGCACTTCATTGTTTCACAGTCTGAACCAGTCCCTGACAGTTTCATTTTTACCTAAAGGTTAAGATACACTGCTGCTGATGGGGAGGAAAAGAGCAGTTCTCATTTCCTCTGGCCTCAGACACAACACTCTGCTCTCTGGTTCTGATTTATCTCCCTGGGGCAGACAATGAGTTCAGGTAGACAGAGTTATTCAGGGATTAAGTTTGATCCTAAATCCTTACTTCTTGGGGGCTAGGGGACTGTTGGCTTTTTAGGCTACCTGGAGTAAGATTTCACAAAAGCTGTGGACCCCCAGAGGGGAAGTAGCAAGCTGCTTATCCCACCTTATCTGCAGCTTTTCTTGAGCTCAGTCTCCATATCATGCTCCCTGGGTGAGTTTCACAGGGCTGAATGGGGAGCTGTGTGGGCTGTGAATGCACAGTCCTCCTTAGTGAAGGGCATGGGTGCCTTTAAGACCTGCTAGAGGGTTGTGTAACTGGGTGCTTCTCACCTTGTAACTAAAAATGGCATGTGAGATGTACCTTAATGACAAATACTTGAAACCTTGAGCTTGACAAATGAAACAAAGGAGCAAAACATTGTTTTTTTTAATACAGTAGTATAGTTCACCTACCAATTGTTCTGTTAGCCAAGGGTGCTACGTATTTTGCAAACATCTCGAGAGCTCATACCTTAAAAGAGGGTCCTCTTACTTCACAGGGTTTTCCATGCTGCTGTTCCTTAAAATCTAGTACATGCAGACTTAAGTCAGTTTATGCAGATACCAGTTGAGACTAGACTTTTGGGGAGTTCAACACCCCCTTAAAAGCACATTCCTTTTGGGGATCATTTCTTAAGCTTTCTTTTTTTTAATACCTGCTTTGAGCTGGAGTTAGCCTTTCAGTTTGTTTTAAAGCACTGAATGCAGTAGGGCAGTTAGCTCTATGTTAATTGGTGCTGTTGTCATGCTGTTGAGGAGCTGTAGTAACCTGGCCAAGTTTTCTCTCCTAGGCTCAATGCCTGCATGTCTAAAAGGGAAAACTAATTATAGTGTGAAACAAAGAGAACAGATTGGCCTAAAGGAAATGTCATTAAGGTTCTTCTCAGACCCTGGGTCAGCACATGTCAAATCACAGCTGCATCAATCTCTTAATTTCTTCCTCCTTCAATTTAAATTACCACCAAGTGATTTCTTGGAAGTGTAACTACATTTTATACTGCAAGAATGGATTTAGAGAAAACACAGACAGAATTCAAATATTAAAGGTTGGGCTGCAGTTATAGAAGCCAAACTGAGGACAGTTTCTTCCCTTTCCTTCTTGCTTTGTGCAGAACATTTGTGTTGACATCCTGATGACCCTTCATTGAGATCTTTCTGGGGCAGTGGGTATGTGGGTGACCCAACTCTCTGAGAAGGTTATTGGAGATGTCTGCGTGACTGGTAGGTACAGCAAAAATAAAATTGCTTTCTGAGCAATGTGTCAAACTGCTGAGCCCTCTTTCTTCACTTCTAAGCTGTTAACATATGTTTGCCTCTGCTACTGGTCCTTGCTGGAAACAAACTGGGATGAAGTGGACATGTGCCCTTTCCTGCATCTCAAATGTAGTGTTTACTGAGGAAGAAGAACAGCCATGAATCCATAATACATATGTGTAGTTTCATCATTCATTGTTCTTTGCCGTTCTTCAAGATGGGAGATCATGGTGTCAGTTGGAGCCACAAGGTGGGACCAGAACCATGGAAATAGAACTTGCTTTAAAAAAAAAAAGTGTATTTTGGTTTCTTAACTTATTTTCCTTCTGAAACCAGACCCTGTGTGAAAGGTGACCCATGTATCTGCTCTGTGTCTGTCACTCCTGTCCCCTACCCTGCTGTGCATCAGACTTCTGGAGCCTTTGTCCTCCTGCACTCAAATACCTCACAGTAGTTTAGGCTTCAGAGACTTGTCAAGAGTTTTCATGGAAATGGTTGGCTGGGTAGGGAGGGAAGGTGTTAAGATGAGAGCCTCCATCAGTTAGTTCTGCACCTCCTGAGCAAGCTGACTTGGTGCTACTTCTCTCATCTTCAGTTTTTCTTGCTAGCTTCACTGTACCCTTATTCCCTTATTTCCCTTTGCCTACATGTGCTGCTCAGTCCTCGAGGCTCCTTGTGCAATGATCCTCTCTGTGGCTGAGCGGGATGGCTGTGTGTCAGTGCTGGGCTGCTGCAGAAGACTCTGAGGAGCAGTGGTGCTGAGACATACAGATTCTGAGCCTCAGGGCTGCTGAGTGTCCTTCAGAATGGAGCACAGAGCTTGGGGAGACCAGCAGGTCGGGAGGTTTGGGGTTCAGGTAGCTTGTCTGTCCACAGCCTAGTATGGCATCCTAGCTTTCAGACTCCTAAGAAGTCTTTAGAGGATTGCCAGTAAGGCTAATGTGTGATGCCACACTGCTGTTCTTTTGCTACACTAGCTATCTGATGTTAGTTGGCATCCTCTAGATAACTGGATTGCTGATTCTGAGACCATCTTTCCCTTTCATAATTCATGTGGAGAGTTAATACAGAGATCCCTGAAACAAAGCAGAGATGAAGAATGTACTGAGTTGGAAGGGATTCACAAAGATGAGTGTCCAACTCCTGGCTCCACAAAGGAACACCTGAACATCAAACCATGCTTCTGAGAGCATTGTCCAAACACTTGCTGAACTCTGGCCAGGTGGGTGCCACAGCTGCTGCCTTGGGGGGCCTCTTTTCAGCTGGAAAGAGGATTTTCAGCCTTCCTTTCCTAAGGCTTCATCCTCCAGCTTCCCTGAGCAGGCGGAGCTGAACTCTGTTGCACAGAGGGAAGATGTTGTGTGTTGAGGTCAGAATAAACTGAACAGTGTCAGATACAGGAACAAATGCATCTGCCTGGGACCCCACTCCTGCTGAGGGAAGTCAGTGGGGTATCAGTGTTCTAATGGACTGAGCAATTGCAGTTCAGCTTGGGTGCTTGTTAATAAAGAGTAGCATGGAAAATAAAATCCATGAAAGAGGTTTAATAACTGGGGAGAATAATTGTGAAGTACTTCAGAATATTAACCAATAGCTGAATGCGTTTAATTAGCTTAATGAAGCTGGGTGGCTGTGTTCTTTTTTAATCAAACAGATGGGCAAAACATTATGCACAAAAAATGAGTTCTGAATACAATGGATGCATTTAATTAGCAAATAAAAGAGAAGAAAGGGGGTTGTTTTTCAACTTTAAGTGAGGGATTCTTCACTATATAGCACTCAAAAAAGCCTTAAGAGTTGTGGTTTCTCAAGTTCTAGATTGTTACAACTTGTAATGGCTTGAGCTGGGAGCCAGGTGCAAGTCTGTGGCTGGCTGCACCTGTGGGGAGGTGAGTGTTCTGGTGGCAGCAGTGCCTTGCTGGCCCTAGCAGAGCTGTGCTTGCATGCTGTGATGGCATGGAGCCATCAGCAGCTGCAGTTATGGGCTGGATCCCCAAGGACGTAGTAACAGTAATACTGCTTAACCTGCTGCTACAAAGCCTTTTACCTAAGTGTTTATGTGATCATGTCATTTTGCAGAAGGGGAAGGGGTGGAAATAGCAGATTGAGGTTAAGCAGCGAGGAGGTGAGTTCAATGTCAAATGTATGGTGCTGCTAAAGATGCCCTTGGTATTCAGGGCACCAGAGGAACAGTGCTTGAAGGCCTTGCTCAGAAGACACACAGCCCTGTCTGTAGTGCTTCTGGCCCATCTGAGGGGACCACTTGCTGCCCCTGGTTTCTCTGTCCTTGCTGTAGTGCTGGCTCCTGTCCACTTGTGCCTGTTAGAACAAAACTGCCAGCTCTGTCCCAGGGAGCGTCCCAGTCTGCAGCTGGCTGTGCTGAGGATTTGTTAGCCTGCTGCACACGTGTACACACAGATGTGCATCCTCATGCACTCTTCTGTCAGTCTCTCTAACCAGCTTTCTTGTGCCATAGGGACCTGTTGCAAATTAATAACCTACCTCTCCAGGCAGGAGACTCCCTTCCCTGTGAGCCTCGGTGCTAATGTGGGTCTGTAATGTAGATCTGTCATATCTCTCTCTCACCAAGGCTGTGCATGTTTACTCAAGCCTAATGTTATAAGCTGAGCAAGCCATTTTGATATTAAGCCTATAATAACACCTTGCAGCTAAAGAGTGTGTTTTTCCCCATCAGTGGATTACTCAGCTCTCTTTTCTTTTGAGGGAGTGTTTAACAAAAGCAGAGACTTTCCCAGACTGTGTTTAATTAAACAGAGCTCAGAGATGTCTTTTCATTTTGGTGCTGTGACTATATTGTTTTCCAGCCTTATCTCTGGGGCAGGCAGAAATGGAGCGTGTGCTCTGCCTGTGGTCAGACCAGCCGTGTCTCCTGTAGGGCTGCCCCAATGGGCCCAGCAGCATGCTGATCCCATGTCTGCGTGGAGACTTGCAGGCTCTGATTGCTCCTTGGTACTGAAGGGGGATTCAGTCCTTGTAGCAGCCTCCAAAGGTAAGCAGGTGCTGGAGTGGAACCATTTGGAAGTTCCTTATTTCTGTCTTAGGGGATTTTTGTGAGCAGATGGTAATGTGCTCTGGTTTTGCTTATTATTGCAGATTATTTGCCAGCTAATTTTTGTGACTAAAGCTTTGGCCTGTAGACTGTTTAGAATCCTGGAGTCAGGTTTCTGGTAGAAATACTTGTGTTTGCAAATTTTCAAATCTGTTTCTGTGTCTGTTCCTGGATGTCACCATTAGCAGGAGATTTCTCTGTGGATCAGATGCCCTCTGCTCTGCAGGAAGGTGGCAGCTCTTGGAACAGAACTCTCTTGGTGACAGCATGAGAAGTGGCACTTCTGTACCCAGCTTTAAGTTTAATTTTAAAGCCTGTTAGGGTTGAAGTCCTAACCACAGTATCAGTGCTATCATGCTGGGCTTCCCAAGGTCATACTGTTGTTTTATGTGGCACAGTACAGCAGCAGTCCTGCCACACAGTGTGAGTTTCGTACAGGCAGTGCTCTCTTTTCACCCATGCAGGCCAGCAGCCAGAGGACTAGCCTGTAGACAGCTTACACCCATGGGGTCCTGCAGCCACCTACCCACCTCTCCCTCTCCTGAAAAGTTATGACTTTTCTCTTGCTCATTTCTTGCCACCTCTCCCTTCTTTTAAAAAAAGAAAATATCTCAGATGTCTCTGGAGAGCTGGCTCTGGTAGCTCCTCGACTGATTTATTCTAGTATTTTAACATTTACTGGATTTACATAACAGCCAAACAATCTGTTTCAGGAGTTTAATATAAACCTGACTCTAGTGAGTCACATTTGTGTTAGCAATAATGCAAAGAAAGGCAGCTGGGGGAGTGAGGAGGTGACTTTTTCTAGGTTTCTGCACTGAAATATCTGGCTGCTTGAAATATCTCTGACTCCTTGTAGCTGCAAAGCTGTGCCAGCTCTCCTCCACCATTGGGGACTTGTTCTGAAACTTTGGAAGGTCAGTAGGTGCATCACATCAGCACTCCTGGCTGAGCTCGGGGGTTTTCCAGAGGTATCTGTGCAGTGCTGGTGTCTCAGCAGCTTCACAGCTGCATCATGTGTGAGGTGCCAGATGAGCAAGGCTTGTTCATCAGGGCTGCAGAAGGGAGATGCATCAGGATGATTAGCAGAAGGGGTTCCTACAGTGTGGTGGGTAATCTGCTGCTTCGAGTCTGTCCAGGCAGAATGATTTTGGAACTCCCCAGTTCCTCTTGCATAGCTGTACGTATGCAGAAACACCCTGGCGCACTTCTGCAGGCAGTCAGATCCTCCTTGCTCCTGAGGCTGTGTGTGCTGATGGGATTGTACTATTGTCAGGTAAAACAGATCCTCAAATTGTGTTTTTTATTGTGTCTTTTATGAAAATTGTCAGCAAAAGATGCAGGAATGAAATTGCTGGGTTTGTGTTTGCATCACTGCCTATGTTAGAGCTGGCTGTTCAGGCAAGCGAGCACTTCTTGCCCTGCAGCTTGCCTATTTGGATTCTTTTCTTTAGAACAGAAAATAAATGCTGGCTGATGAGATCCATTACAGCACTAATTTTAGAGCATGCCAAACACTAGGAAATTGTTCTCACCCTTCAGTCTCATTTCTCTTTTCCCAACCCCTTCTCACTTTGTGAAAATTGCCTTTGTCATTCTTCTAACTGTGACATCTTGCTCACTGTTTTCCTTCAGGCATTCTCCTTGCAGCCCTTTTCTGATGCTTCTTCACTCCACCACTCGACCGCTGCTGTTACAAAAAGCACCCTGTGGCTGCAGGCAGCTGCGATGCAGCAAGGAGCCCTCCCATGGAGCCTGGGGCAGCTTGTGCAAAATGCCAGCAAGTCTGGGGGGAGCAGGGGAGGCAGCTTCTGAGTGGAATTTCTTATCCTTAGGCATCTGTGGCTCTGTAAGTCTTTCCAGTCACACCCCAGCTTGCTTTCCCTCTGAGCAAGAGGGAAAATATAAATTTTCCTTTGGTGTGCTGAAAAGTTTAGGTAGCAGTCCCATAGATTCAGTGTTTCTCCTTGGCAATGATGAAACTTGAGTCATTGCTCAAGAGGATGGAACAGGCAGTGAGGGAAATTCAGTTGGGAACTGAAATACTTGATCAATGCCAGAGGAAACAATAGTGCACAAAAGCCGAGATCTAAAACATGATTGCTTTTGTCAGCTGGAAGCTTGCACTGGCTTGAGAAGAGCCTGGATGTTTAACTTGCTGTCTCAGTTGAAAGGTGTCTGTGGATACCACTGCTTCCTTTAGCACTGCTTCTTGCTTACAGTATTTAGCAGAGCCTGATAATGCTCTAGATTAAAGCTGGTGGCAAAAGTCCAATGGTTTCAACCCATCCAATTTTCAGAGGCTCTCTGGAATATGTTTTTTCGTGGGTTTGGCAACCAGATATGCCTGTCAGCCGCTGCTGCAGCCATTAGCAGACAAATTTCTCTAAGACTTGGCACCTGTCCTGGAGGGACCAGTGAAAATCTGCCATCTCCTGCCCCATCTCCCCAACCCTTATCTTGCCTGCAGAATGCCGTTGGTTGGTATGTCCCTCAGAGAGCTCTCCCTTGCTTTTTTTGCTGGAGTCTGATGGAAAAACTCCCTGCTCCTAGCAATTATTTCATGCCTTTCCTGGGTGTGCTCTGAGTCCCATGGTTGCTCAGAAGTGTCAGCCTGCAGGAATTCAGCAGGCGAATGTCTTCATAGTCAGCCTTTGTGAATGTGGCTGAGATAAACCCTTTACTGAACTAAATGTGGTAACAGCTAATCCCTTGGAAACAGTCACCTGGGCCCTGCCTGATGAAAAGAGGCTTTGCTGCTCTGATTAACGGCACTGGCAAGAACATTAACTCACTTTTTATTTGGAAATGAAAAGTACGTCTGCAGGTACTCTCCAGAGTTTAAGGGATTAGGTTCCAGCTGGAATATTAAGGTACGTTTTTGTTTTTTTTTTTTTTTTTTTTTTTTTTTTTTTGCAACTTCCTTCTAAATCTATAGCTTCAAAAGGCCATTCAGCCCTGATGGGAGATTGCTGCTGAATGTACCCATGGCCTGGTAGAGGGAATCTGCTGCAGCACAGGAGGCTGGGAATGCTGAGGAGTGTTCCTAGGAGCAGTGGAGCAGGGTGCATCTTTGGCACTGTCTGCCTGTGCCAGCGCATTCTGGGAGCCAGGGCTCAGCATTGGGAGTGAGCCCTGCTGGAATGGCCGGGCACTGCCTGAGGGGCTGAAGCTTGTCTGATCCTTGCAGAGCCAAATGACACTGACCATTTCCAGTTTGTTCTTTAGCGAGTGCTAGAGACCATGGAGAGCACGGTGCTATTGCAAAGGCTTTAACAACTCTGCTTTATTTTCTAGACGTGATTTGCACTGGTTTTTATTTTTTTTTTTAAGCACAACTCATGCTTTCAAAATCCTGTACTAGAAATTCTATCTGCATTGAAAACAAAACTCCTGTACTTCAGTGAGTGCCAGCTGTTTTGAGGCTGGGCTTTTATCTTGGTGCTGGTTTCCACGAGGCTGCACGTACAACTGCTGAGCCTCTGCCCTGGCAGCTTTCTGTATGGTTCGCGAGCAGGCTGAAGGGATTAAAACTGATGCATAAAATATTTGTCTTTAAAATAATGAAAAACTGAGAAAAGAATAAATGCTTGTATGAAGTATTTGTTGTTCAGAGCAGGTTTGAGTATTTAAAACGCTTCCAAAATCCTTTTGTCTTTCAACGTGTGTTTCTCCTACTGAATTTCTATTTTAAGTAAGTAGCACAATATTAACTCAGAAAAGAAAAGAAACACTGCTGTTCAAAGCATGCTGTACTGGTTGGATATTTATGGGAGATGTTCAGGAAATGAGTGAACACTTGAAGGTATATGCATTATTTATTATTGCACCTGATCAATTACCACTTGAAACCTTTTGGTTGTTTTGGCTCTGTGCTCTCCCAAGCCTGCTCTGGCAATGTATGTGCTGGCATTTGTTCCAGTTAAACGTTGCTGGGGATGAAAGTGCAGCTGTTGATGTGTGGGAATTGGGAATCTGGGTGATGGAAGGTGATAGTGCTGGGTGAGGGTGGGTGAGACCTGCAGCAGGTGGGAGCGCTGGGAAGCCTGGTGACAGCTCAGCTCTACCAGCTGCAGGCTGAGGGGCTACTGACCCATTCTGGGGAGGGCAGCAAGGTGTGGTGAACATGTCTGAGTTTGTGAGATGAAGTAGTGACAGGCAGGACTAAAACCTGATTCTCAAGCATCAGACTGCCAGCAGGAACTCAGGCTCCTTGTCTCTGCAGGAGTAACTCCTCATCTGGAGTGGAGAAGTCCAGAGTAATTGCTTGAAAGGAGGAGGTGACTCTTGCCTGTCCCAAACTGTTCGCAGTCCATGGGCTTGTACTGCATGCCACCAGCTACGTGTCTGCTCCACGCCCTCTGCAGGCTCACTGCCAGGTGCTGCAGTCAGATGATGCAGCACCATCTCCCTTCCTGCCTGTGCTCCTGGGGTGGGACTGGGAACCCTCTTTATTTCAAGGCCAACCTGACATACTGTGTGAGTGAAGCACACGTCCCATCCAGCAGTTTCTCCACAAGTAAGATGAATTTCTAAGCACCTGCTTATCTTAATGAGACCTAAGCAAATGAGGTGTGTTTTGAGGTACTTATTTATTTCCAGTCTGCACATCTGGAGGAATAACTTAGTTAAATTCCACTGGAGAGGTGGTATGACTCCCTCTGCCTTCTGCAGAGGCACACAGGTGTGCTTGGCATGCTGTCTTGAGGCCTGAGTGACCTGATACAGTGATGTGGTGATAGCAGAGCAGTTTTGCAGTGCAGCCAAGCAGATGTTATGTTCAATTGCAACGGGAAAATGCCCTTCCCTTGCTATTCAAACATGATGTGGGCCCTTTTCTCCAGCATCAAACAACTGTGTCTGAGCCGCCCTGTAAAGATGCAGAAAGTTTGTGGAATGCTGCAATCAGAAAAGTTCCGTAACCAAATGACTCCTCTGGGGGAGAGGAGTGAGGGGGCCTGCAGAGAGTCATGAGGGAGATGTAGGAACATGCTTTTTATGGGTTTTTGATGCAGAGGCGGCAGCATCGTATTTAATTCTGAACTGGGAGTTTCTTGGGAATGTGTGATTGACATCCAGTGAGGAGAGCAGGATGTTTTTTCTCATCAGGTTGGCATTTCTGCTCTCCATTTACCTGCCAGCACTCCTGTGGAGACTCCTCTCTTCTGATGCCTTTGACTCATCTCCCACTAAACTTCCCTGCAGCCTTGCCCAGTGTCCCAGAGCCAGCAGCACTCAGGGAGCCAACAACTTCAGTTTGTTTCTCTTCAGCTGGTTTGCTTTAGTTGCACTTGGGCTTCTTTTTCTCAGCTGTTCTGTATGATGGCAGGCAGGGGCCTCCTGGCTTTACATTGGCCTGTGGCTCGTTCCTACCCAAGTGCACTGGAATCAGCCAGCCTTGCTCAGGAGAGGAAGGACAGGTTGTTATAAAAAGGGCCATTAAGAATTTTGTTTTGCTGCAGGATAAACTTCAGCCCAATTCTTCCTCTTGGCCCTGTCTCCTTAATTAAGAGTGTGTTAAATGCTGTGAGCCTGAGCAGTCTCCCTGCAAAGTAAACCAAGAGTGTGGGATTTAGGTGAATCTTTTGTTATTGCTGAATAAGGCTTACACTGATTACTACAGTAGAGATTGAACCCAATTCCTGATGAGCTTTCTGGGAATCTGATTAATCTGTATAACAATGGATTGTAGTTTTTGGTTTGATCTTTTTCATGAGAGTTAAATTTTTGTCCCTTTCATAATAGCTGCGGCTCATGTAGGCACAAGCAGTATTGCTTTCCTAATTGGCTTCAGGTTTATCTGTGTCTGTTATGTTACAGTTTTGCAGGAGCATCTGTCACCATGGCATCAGAATGTTTCCTATGCCAAAAGTACTTGATAAGTACAGATATATATGTGCATGCATACTTTTTTTCGTCTCGTGGAAAGTGTGAAGACATTCTTCTGGAAGACTGTTTTTGCATGATTATATTCCCCAAATAGCTAGCTTTGCTAATAGCCCTTTTCAGCTCATGCTGGTTATGGCTCTGGTCCACATGCCATTGTAGAGAGAGGCGTCTTTCCACTGAGCTTTATGCCAGAACCTGTACAAGCAGAATTTTACTTGTCTGTTGTTCATGGTTAATGTCACGGGCAGCAGTTCACTAGTGCTGGACAAAGGCAGCAACAGAGCTGGGCTCAAAATCTCCTCGTCTGAAGGTCAAGATAGTCAAGGTATGGCAAGGGGAGGAGGGAAATCAGCAGTCCTGTGGTGGGGAAAGAGTACAAGTGTCCAGCCAGCCACTGGTGTGTCCCCTGGATAAGCCACAAATGTTCTGCCTTGCTTGGACTTGCTGAAAAATGCAGCAACAGTACAGGGAAGCTTGACACTTAAAGTGAAGATGCAGATGTTTAAAGGCTGTGTGGCACAGAATGCACTATAGAGCTGGGTGAACCAGGCTACCCAGCCTTTGCTGTCAGAAGTATTCCACTGTCTGCAGCAAAGGCTTCTTCCTATCTCGATTTCACCTCTTTTTGATTGCAGTTGGTGATTGCTTTTCATGTATGAATGCTTGTAAAAATGGAGCTCCCAAAACAGACATGGGCTGTTTATTAATGACTTCAGGAACTCTGGTTGTTTAGAAACAGAGTGATAATGAAGTTGCCCTGGAAGCACTCTGTGGAGCAGATCCATAGCCAGTGGCAGGACAGCATGATGACAGATGCATCCAGCTCTGTCCTTGGGGAGTTTTGTCATTGCTGACTTTACTGGCATGCTAATGGTCAAATGGGAAGGAATCTTACAGGGGTGAGAAATGTATGTGAAGTGCATAACCTCCCTGGGACTTGTGCTACTGCAGAGCTGAGGGTCAGCAGTATGTCACCAGTAATTTCCATCTGGAACAGGATTAAACCCTTAGCCTGAAAGCATGGGCTTGTAGTGGCCAGCCTAGAGCTGCTTGATTCTGAGTATTTTCCTAATGATCGTTTCCTCCCACCAGTCTTCTGGGAATTCAACAGCCAGGAAAGAGAGCTCCATCAGTGTCAGTGACCCTGGCAGCAGGCCTGCTTTGCCTGCTGGTTGGACTCCAACAGCTGCAGGAGTATTTCCAGGGATGTGAGAATGTCCTCGTATCTCTGCAGCACACTCCCAAGAAAGGGATTAAGGTGCCCTGATACAAGTAAGCTCCTTTCTTTGCTACTTTCTCTACCCGCATGGTGCAACTGTTTATTTGCTGAGAAGATCCGTCTTTTGGGTTTGCTTTTCACTGCAGCCTACATATGTTTGAAGTGCAGTGGAGGTGAGCTAACTTAGTCTTCTAGCAGTCAGTGACTGCTACTGCTGTGGCTGGGGAGCTGAAGGTGGCTGGTAAGGTCCTGCTGCTGAATTGGTGATCCAGAGATTGGCTTGGATGGCAACAAACAGAGCAGTTATCTCAGCAGGGAGCAAATGCATTTCATGATGCTATAACCATGGTGTAAGAGCTGATAATTACCCTTTATTTTGAAGGATGCCTTTAGTATGGGAGAAGTGACTAGTTTGTAGTTGAAGGAAATGCATTTGTATTGGAGCTGCTGTGCATTTCCTGAAATATATTGTTTTTTTTTTTCTCCCCTCCCTCTCTTGTTAGTGGTATGACCTCTATGGAAAGCAGTTGGTGATGCCAGTGAGATCTGGGTGATCCAGCTGCCAGACTTGGCTTTGAGTGGGTTCTGAGTTGTCAGTCCTGAAGCCCTCAGTCTGAGTCCTTAGGGGATGTGTCTTGAGCCACCTGCAGCATTAGTGCTGTTGGCTGTATGGATGCTGAAAACCAAGTTCTCTCTCCCTAAACTTGTACCTGCAGCTCATGAGAAATTGTGTTGTGATCACTGGATTTAGCATAAAATGCTAGCAAGGTTTTCCTCTATGCCAAAGAGGAAAATGAAGGCGAAATGGCCTCAGCTTCATGGAAGAAACCCAGTGTGTGTTGTTAGCTATTAATATCATTAGTCCAGCACATGCAAATTGTGAATTCACTCTCCAGTGAGAAACCTCTATTCTTTTCTGTTCCTTTATAGGTAAATTCATATGCTGATGACCACTGATGTGAAAACCTTGGCTGCATTCATCTGGGAGTCCATTGAATGCTTCAAAAAACCTAAATTTTGTGCGTTCCTGAATGGCAGGGGAACTGAATATGCAATACCAAGTCCTTGGTCATAAAACTTAGTTTGACAGTAGTGTGGTGCAGTTGCAGTAGTGGCAACTGAAATCATTTTTGTGAACTTGAATATTCCACTTACTGTAGGTTTTTTTGTGCTGTGCTAATTGAACATGGAGAAATTAGCAGCTGCAGAGAAGCTGTGCACTGGGCTGTGAAACAGAACAGACTCATCACTTCTGTCAGCATGGGGTGTCTGGCTGTTGGCCCGGCACCTTTTGCAGCTGCTTTGTGTGTGGCCATTGATGCTGGGGCAGCTGTGCAACCTTTGGGAGAGGGACCAGACCTGCTGACTGATGTTCTTGCCTGCATTTTAGGGAGAGGGCACATGGACTGTGTGCCCTAAGCATGCTTTCTGAGCGTAAGCCAGTCATTCACAGACACCTACAGCTCAATGCTGTTTGTTTCCCTTCCTGTGAATGTGTACTACAGAACACTTGTGAAGGTGCGTGCATTAATTTTGCAAGGTGCTCAGTTTCCTTTGGAGCGGGGGGAGTATTTAAGTACCCTAAGTGGCTTAACTTGATGCTTTTCCAGATTCATTAAAAAAAAAAAAAACCAAAACTGTTTCAGGAGCAGCAGAACGATGTTGAAAGTTGGGCTGTAGCCTTGGCACCTGCCTGTGTAGCCCTGCTGGCTCTGAGATATGGGCTCGTTTGCATTTGCGGGGTGCTGAGCTGAAAGAGAGGCTGATGCCAGCAGTCTGTGTGACTTAACTCAAGTGTTAGCTGAGCTTGGAGGCAATTCCAAAGCTCTTTTTCAGAACAGATTCAAATGTGAGCTCACACATGGTTTTTCTTCACTCCTTCGTTATGGAGTTTCCTAGCAGCATGTTGTCTACCTTAGCATGACAAGATCAGCAGCAATTACACTCGTGTCTGAAATGGGAGCCCCTTCCTGACCTTAGAGTGCTGCTGCATTAACAGAGAAAATAGACAAGTGATTTAGGTAATGAAATGATTTGCATTTGGTCATGAGTTGAATGAGACTTCCAAAGCCAATGTGCTTATTCATCAGATGACTCATATCTTAGTCACTGTAGAATAAAGTGCTTCTCTTTTTGGGTTCTCCCAGAATGGCATGGGTAGAGATTAGCTTAAAATGTTTACCTCCCCCTTTGATCTTTTTTTTTTTTTTTAATATCTTAAAAAGAATGATTGTGGGAGGGAATATAATGCAGTTAAATCAAGGCTGTTGGAAAGAACATGATGGGAGGTTCATCAAACAGAATTTGAAACAGCTCTGTCTGGCAATTAAGATATATCCTAAGAACTTAGCCTGGGCTTTATAGCAGTACTTTAATTTTGCTGTTTGTTTCCTGGTCAGGCACAGTTGATTCATACTTCCAAGTCAGACTTCTCAGGCTTTATTCTCAGGGTACATGAGTGTGTCCACATTCTGGGTAAGTGCAAGTCTGGTCCTATTCTCAAATTCCTGTGCCACCAGCAGTACATTGAAGTGCGTTTAGCTGGAAGCTGTCCTTTGAAACACTCTTGAGATTGCTGTGCAGACAAAGCCTTGCTGTTTTCAACTTTCTGTTTGTGACTACATTTCTCTTTTACTAGAATATTGAAGAAGTTGACTTTAAACTTGATTGTTCAGAGATGTGCGCATGTTTAAGCAAGTGAACAGAGTATCTGAGAATCTGGGGGAACAAATCAAGTTACTTTAGATAAAGCTGGCAGTGGATTACATATATAGCAAATAAGTTGAGGTTTTCCCTTTTTCCCTCCAATCTTTCATCTTCCTTCTAATATCACAATCGCCATGCAACAAACATAACAAAGGCCACTTCTCATCCAACCAGACAAGCTTTGAGCAGCACATGGTGACCTCTGCTTCTCACTCAACCCGCACAGTTGGGTAGTAGCCCATGTGGGAGCTCTGTACAGGGACTGACATGGGGTGTTGCTGACAGTTTAGGTATAGGCTTTGCTGAGCTGGATGTGGTTAAATTCTTATCAGTATGTCAGAGATCAAAAAAGAGGATACACTGGCTGTCGAAACCAGGTCACTAATCACAGCTCTGGTGCAGATGTTTTGTTTTCTATCAGGAATGATGTGGTGATGGTATTTAAAAAAAAAAAAAAAGATTCTGACATTAGATGTACTTCTAGAACAGTGTGTTCAGCTAAAGGAAAAATAAAAAGGCAGATAAAGTAGCTAGAGATTTGTCATCAGAAATCTGGGGTTCTCTTACTGACTTTAATGAAGCCAGGCCATCTGGTTCCAGGTCCTCTCTCTCTGAATGCTCTCTTGGCCTTGGGTGAATAGGCAACTTGTAGAATGTGGATAGGTCACAGCAGGTGGCAGGTAGTATGGAAATGAGGATTTCCCTGAGAAATGCATTAGGTTACAATTTCAAAAACAGGAAGCTGAAGGATGGAGTTTTGCTGTTAACAACTGGTAAAAGGAAAGCCCAGAATAGTTTTCTAATGAGTGTCTTTTTTCAAGTATTAGGGAATAATTCACAGGCCTGGAGGTTTTAAGATCTCTGTAATTGTCTCAGTTGGATCTCCTGGGTTACAGACATGAACCACTTCACCAGCAGTCATTTTAAGAGAATTCAAGTAAAGTGGAATTTATTACTTCCTCATTATGTTCTCCAGTTTGTTTTGCATTTTTAATTCCAAGAGTAGTTTCTTTGTGTTCTGTTTTCTGACCTAACTAATTTGCAAAACTATTGCTAAACCTCAAAGGCAATATATAATTATGAGATAATATATGATAATGATGGTAATAATAAAGGCAAATGTTAGCTGTTTGGTGTTGCTGCACAGAAAACCTTCCAAGTGAGGTTTACTTCACTTGCAGAGAATGCAGATAGAGCTGCAGATAAAAGCTGCCTCCAGGTGTGGATTTATTTGTATTTCTGTCAAGTGGCTGGTTAGTGATATTGGGTGTTTGTGGTATGCCCTCCAAAAGAGAGTGTGTGCCTCCCAGATGTCAACAAGCAATTAGTGTGCATGGGAGAACACCTCACTCCCTGTTTCCTGGTGTGGGGAAACATGTCTTGTGGACTCCAGCAATTGTAAAGCAAACAAATACAGTAGTAGAGGGCTGGAGTGGGATGCTGCAAAAGAAACAGGGCAGGAACTGCTGGAGCATCTTCAGCATATGGGAAGACTAGAGCCCAACTGTAGCTGATCTGAGTAACCAGGTGAGATCTTCCCATAGTGCTCTCCTGCCCCATGCTTGATGTGCATCCGCTCTCCCCACATCTTGTGTGCACAGCTGCAAGCTGACTTGGATTCAGCCCAGCCCTGCTGCTGTGGTGTGTGTGGCACAGGCAGTGCCAGCACCAGAGCCCTGGTGCTACAGTGAACCTTCACTCACTGCACATGGGCACAGGGCTCAAGGTGGCTGTTGGCTGTATCACATCTTGCACGGGCAGCTTGTGCAGGTAGAGTGAGGAAACCTGGACAGAGGCAGCCCCATTTAAAGGGGCGGATGTAATGAGTTATTTCCAATGCTTCTTTACCATGAGTCCTGCTATGCTATTCTAAGGAACAGCTGTAAATGCAAATGTGGGAGAAAATACTGTTGACCTCAGTGTGTCCTGGGAAAGAAGCACTGGGACAGCTCTGTGATGGGCAGCACTCTCATTTTGATATGATCAAACACATTGATCCAGACACTTGTTTGAATCTATTTCCACATTTTTCAGGCTGAGTTGTTTGGTGTTATGCATGTGAATGTTGTTCCTTCCGATGTCCTGGGACTGTAGTTAAAGTTCAAATATGCGTGTAAGTGTTTTGCTGTAGTAGAGCTGCTATCTGCATTGCAGAGACACGCGGTGTGTGGTGAAACTTGGTGGCTGTGCTCAGACTAATTGCTCTGAGATGCATCCTGGAAGGTGCTGAACACCATGGCTGGGAGCCAGCAAGGCTTTTAAACACACTTTCCTTTTTCTCCGTGTTGTTAGCAGTTTTGTTATTTGACTTCTCTTCCTCAGCAACTAGAGAAGGATACCTGAGTAGCTGGAGCTGTATAATTCATCTCCCAGCGATACCTTGATCCGTACTGCAGGGACATTTCATGGGACCTGTGTAGCTGACAGAGGCAGGTATTGCTGCTGTTGTCTTTCAGTCTTCTTCTGTGCTCCCTTGCTGGTGTTAGGATAGGCCACACTGCCAAGTAGTGGTCAGGCTGCATTTGCAAACCACATCCTATGTTTCCACCTGTCTGTGCTTGCTACTAAACTTCACTGTTTATTTCCTTCCTCTCCTCTTGACCTGTATTTGTTTTCCCTTGCCTTAATCTTTGGAGGCAAACTGCCAAATTCAGGTTGTTTTTTTTAAGTGGCATTGCCTATGATGGAGCCCAGGACAAGAGGTCTGGGGTCTGTTGGCTCATGGAGCTTTCAGGGTGGTGTTCTTTAGCTTTGCCTGCTGCGTGCATGAGAAAGGTACGATGGCCCCAGAAGGAAGTAGATTTCAACTCTGCAAAAAGAAAGCTCCTTGCATTCTGCCATCACTGTCAGCTCTGTCCCTGCTTTTTCCGTGGTGGCAGTTCTGTAGCTCAGCATGACTCTCTTTAGCCAGGACAGTGCCTCGGCTGTGGACCAAGGCGTCTTCTTCCAGCTGCCAGTAAGAGGGCTAAGAGCTTTCCTGACTTTTGTCTCAAGGTGTCTGCAGGGGAGGCTCATGAGAGCCTGGAAGTGTCTCAGGTTTTCCTGAACCTGGCTGCAGGCTTGAGGTAATTTGCAGAAGGGCTCAGGCATTCAGGCTGCTGAGCTCTTTAGAGAACAAGAATGGCTGTGTTGGCCCAGCAAGTGAAGGAAGCTGTTGTCAAAAGCAGCTCCTCTCAGAAAAGGAGCATCTCTGTACAAGCAGCTTTATTCCATATCCTTCTCTGGTACCTGCTTACTTGATAGCCAAAAATGTGCTTTCTCCTGTTCTTCCTGCTGCAAATCTGTGGAGTTGGTGGTGCTGAAGGATGGATTCACATCGTTAGAAAGGATCTGGCTGGTTGGATGTAGCTTGTGGTGCTTGTCCTGAGCCACAGAAAACTGGGACACTGCTTTGGTGTCCCAAGGCTGCAGGCACCCCAGCTGCAGCTGTCATCAGTCTTGGGCTTGCTGTGCAGAACCAGAATCACTGAGGGCTGAATTGGGTGTCCCAGGTGGCATTTTCACACTCCTTTTCACACTGCCTGTGGAAAATTTCATTGGTACTTTGGTGTTTCAAGGCCTTTTTTAGTGCTCTGATGAATGCCTACATTCCTGGAATGGCATTGCAGGGACTTGAAAGAACAGCTTTCTGCTGAGCAGCTCGCTTAGTGCCTCACTGGATAATCTCCAGTCATTGACCTTGGGGTTTTGAAAGTGCATTTGACTTAAAGAGCTAAAGCTTACGGCTTCAAAGGAATTGAGAAACCTGCTACCCTTTAAATTTCCCAGCAGCATGGGCTATGTGTGCACTATCAATTGTAGGTGCCATGGAGGTTACCTGGTTGTGACTCGGTGGGATCTCTGCTGTCTGATCCCTGGAACCTGTTCGCCTCTCCACTTCTGCCTTTGATTTTGCACAGGGGAACTGAGGCCATGTTTTCAAGTCCTGGCCTTTCTAAAGATGTGAGGATTATCAGAAGATGGGAGTTGCTTGTGTGGAAATACAGAAAAAAAAAACCTGAGCTCTGAATTTATAGCTGTCACTGTTTCTGTCTTGCTCTGTGTAGTTCTCTATTGCCTGACCTCTCCCTTTGGGTCATGCAGATGTAGAGGGCTGAAGACCTTCAGGCCATGGACAATGAGAGATATATGGTGGGATGATTTCCCTAAGTAAAAACTTCAAAGAGATCACCTTGAATAGAAATCTCCACTCATATTTGAACTGCTGGGAAGAAGAAAGCCTATTGTGTTCTCTGCTGTACGTTTTTATTGGTGATCCTAGGACAGCTGGGAAGTTATGTTCTTAAAATTCTAGAAAGACTTCAGTGCAGATTTTCTTACAGAACTGAGCGACTCAGTATTCCTTCAGATCTCTCAAAGCTGAAAGCTTTTTCCCTGGCTGAGAGGAAGATAAACCTTTTAAGACCAGCGTGTAAAAATGTGAACTTGTTCTGTCTGGTGGCTTTTTCAATTTATTGTGGATGCTTTTTAAAAAACAGGCTGTCTGTGCTGGAAGATGTGGGGCTGGCAAACATTGGAAGCTGAGTTACTTGGCTGCTGTGTTGGTATGTACACTTTATGTGCACTTTCCCCAATTCCACTTTGATGTTCCTAAATGACACCACTGTTGTTCTGGGATGATTTGCTTTTATATAATTAAATTCCTCCATATTGTGCAGCACTAGGAAGTCTGAGCATTCATGAGCATCTCAAAAGCAGATTAAGCCATGGCAGTTGGTACAGCAAGATGTTGATGGGGGAGGAAGTAGGCAGGCAGGCACCCACCTCCTCAGCTGAGCCTGGGAAATAGACTGCAGAAAGCAGTAAGTTAGAGAGGAAGAAAGAAGTAGCCTGGAAGTGTGCAGGCTGTCTGTGCTGGCTGCCAGCATGCAGTGGTAAGCTCAGACAGCACTTTTGGAAAAGAAGCCTGTCTGCTCACTCTTGGGTTGCTTCTTCCCTCCTTCCTGTTTATTTATTTCACCAGTGTACATTGCAGGCTCAGCCAAGGAAACAGAATACTGCTCAGACTCGCAGGGCCTTACTACGGAATCTGTTCCAGGCAGGGGAATTCTGATAGAAATACAGTTGCAGCTGAGCTGGCATTTGTGGTTAGGAAACCCTTTGGTTTGCTTGTAACTGGAGCAGGTTTGAGACAAAAGAAATCAAAGCAATGCAGCTTAACCTGTTTTGTTTTTTTTTTAACAAGACTTCTGTACACTCACACTGGTGTGAGAAGAGTGGTATGTTTTTTTCTCTGCTCCTTTTCTCTGCAGCTTTTCAATTCAGTTGGGTAGAGGAGGAACCTTAGGAGATTTGAGATTCCTGAAGATGTGGTGAACGTTAGCAGCAGGTAGAGGAGAGGGCTGGAAGAAGGCTCCAGTCCCATCAGGTGCCCTTGTGGGCATACGCTCCCTGATCTTGGCATCCACTGAGATGAGAGAACAGCCTGGAGGCAAGCAAGCTACCTTGGTTACTTTGCTTGCACAACAACTTATTTATGCATATTTATGCATCTTTTTTTCTCTGAAAAGTGATCTAGCCAAACTTGACAGCTCACTGGAAAGAGGAAACTCAAGCCTGGCAAGAAAATTTCCCTGCAGTGCTCGTCCCATGCCTTTCCAGTTGGCAATGATAAGAGTGGGGGGGTCTTTGCTGTGGGATAATCTACTGCTCTGTTACACAGACCAGGGGGACAGGGATCACTTCTCCTTTGGTGTAGGAGTGTGGGACCTATATATGCCTTCAAAAGCTTTATTTTTACCCAGTGTTGCTGTAAACGAGGGCCCAAACAGTATAGTGAGATGAGTGCACTTTTGCAAATAGCCGTTGGCTGTGCAAGACAGGCAAAGAGAGAGAGAGAAAACATGGACCTGTTGTCCAGTGAAAGGACACAAAGGTGAGTTGTAGGCTTGGGTGAGGAGGAGATGAGACAGCTGTGATTGTTCAGCCTGGAAAAGAGAAGGCTCGAGGAGATGTTCTCCATGTGTCTAAATGCCTCAGGAGGATATAGAAAGAAGACATCTGGATTCATCTCAGTGGTGCAATCAAGAAGCAATATACACAAACTGCAATAAAGAGAACTCCATTTTTGGTTCTGTTTCTCTTATTCCCCTCCTTCCTTTCTCTCCATGCTACGTGAAATGCTTTCCATAGTTTGCTTGCTCATGCCTTGGGCCCATTTTCACCAGCTGCGTCCTGCTTTTCTGTACAGTCACCCAAAAGTGCTTTTAGCAATTGCAGGGTTTTAGAGACAGGTTTGATTTGTGCTCGGTTCTGCTTCCATGAGATCAAAGAGGATTTTGCCATTGTAGAGAGATAGACCTCACCTGTGGAGACTGATCTGCTGTTCAGCTCCTCTTGAATTCTTCATTTCAGCTTCACTGCATCTTCCTCTTTGGCAGTTTTGAGATATCATCGTGGATTGCAGCAGCAGATGGCTCATCTAAGTCTAATTCTTTCCTGTAGAACAGCTTCTTTCTTTAACCTGCCATTTACCTTCACAGGGAAGAGATATTTGAGAAGTCGTTATTGGAATGAAGACCCTAAATATTTAAGACTCCCTAACTGTGGTAGTTATTTTGTTCATGAATCAGTTAGGTCTGGCTACTGCCTCGTTCATTAATACTTTTAAAATAACCTAACTCTTTCAAACTTCATGTAGTTTGACACTCTTGGTTAAGTTTTTGAAGCACCCCCTCTCTGGCTGTTTAAATGCCACCTCCAGCAAGCTGTGCTCCCTGCCACTGCTGCCCCCTCACCAGGGAATCCTGCTGCCTTTCAGCTGAGCAAGTGGCAATAACAATGACACTTCCTCCTCCCTGCTCAGCTTCAGCTCCAAAAGTCCTGTCCTGAGTTGAACAAATTCTGCACTGACCCTTCACCCTGTGCTCTTTATGGCTTTTGGAAGAAAGGATTGGGTGTGCAGGTTCTGATGTCCAGGTCAGTGTTGGTTGAGTGCAGGACAGGAACATGCACAGGAGCAGCTTTGGAAGCCAGGTCTCTCCTCCAATATCAAACTCGTGGTTCACATATTCTTCAGACTGTGTGCCAATTATATGAAGTCCAATTCTTCCATGCTAATGTCTGCAGGGTCTTTTGGGGGTAAGGTAGACCATTCCATGTGGTCAGGGATGTGCTGGGACATCTGCTTGGCCATCCACTGTAACCAGACTCATTGCTCTTCTCCCACACTGTCACCTCTGTCCTTCTTAGCCAGTGTCTGTGGCTAACATCAGCCTGGTTCAGCAGCTAGGATCCATTTCCCTGCAAGTCTTTTATGTCATTTGTCACAAGGGCAAATGGATTTGTTATAATCTGAGCTCAGGTTGTCTGCAGGGATGGTGTGGGTGTTGGGATGTGCCAGGTGTGCGGTCACTCTGGGGATGCTATAGAGATGGTGAGTGGAAGTGTTTGTTCTGCAGCTGTGTGGGCTGAGTCACTCTCACTGACCATTCCCTGCATCGTCTTGGCTGTAACTTGCAAAGTAAAACCACTTTTACCGATGCTCCTACACTGATAAACAGCTTTAAAAGACTGAGCAGAAACAAATACAGTCTAGAATCAGTCTGATAACCAGTGTTACTGAACCTCTGTCTGCTACAAAACACAGCAGCCAAACCTGCTGCATGAAAATGCTTACAGCATGGCCAGAATGTAGAATAGCATGAGTCCTCTGTGATTTCTTAGTGCTGTTCCCACCAACGTCATGGTTAAAATGTGAAAGTGTTGCTGCACCCAGTAAAATCATGTCCTTGGCTTGGCTCCTATTTTACCAGCATTATCTGGATTATTTTGTATTCTGATATCACTCTTAGATGGATTTGGCACTCCTAAGTGTTTCTTGTTACAGGAATTTCCTTAAGTAGAAACTTTGTCTTCAGAGTAATTTTTGGTTGATTATTGCTTATATATGCAATTAGTGTAATTGCATCTGCTTATGCAAATTTATTTAATCGTATAATTAGAACATGGAGTGATGAAATATAATGCAGTTGGTAAAATCTTTTGTAAAACTTCCTGAGCTCAGTACCCTGTGCATGAGGTGGTTGTTATCTCTCATGCTGTGGCTGGTAGACTGGAGCTTTTAGTTCAGCATCCTATTTAGTTTCAAAACATAGTTAAAATGTGCTGCTAATTACTGTAACACTGATATCATTGTGCTTCTGGTCCAAAGGAATATTTTTATATAGTGTCAGGAAGCTGCTGCTGAGCTCAATCCTGCTGTCTGATGTCTGCATACATACCTTGCACCAGGAGCAGAGAAGCAACAGGAGGGAGTGAAGAAGAGAAGGTCAGGGATGGAGCAGTGTGTCGTGCTCATCATTTGTAGCTCCGGGGCTGAACTGATCCTAAAATGCCTTTTGGAAACACCCTGCCTTGTTAAGGCACACAGGCACTAACACAAAGGACACAGAGGTGATGGATTTTCCAGAAGAAGGAATGTGGCCAGGAGATGTTTGTTTGTCATTTGGGAAATGTGGCAGGGCAGGTGCCTGGATCTCACTTCTCAGACTTCTCACACAACACTTGAATTGCAGAAATACTGTGTTGTTTTTTTTTGTCATTCAGCAGTTACATTTGAAGCTGTGCTAGGAGCTTCACAGAAGTAATCAAAGCTCCTCTCTTTTATGATCTAATTTTCAGCTGTGCCACAACAACCAGGCTCGCTGCCAAGAATTGTGGAGAGAAGAGGAAAATAGACTAGAATTATTATAGCAGGATTGAGTGGATTCTCAGCAAGATATGATTGTCTGTGCTGTGACACAGAGCCTTGAAAGGCACAGAATGAAGCACGTGTATGGCATGTATGTAAAAAGCTCAAACACTATGTTCTTATTTATTATTTGGGTTGTAGTGATGTCTCCTGGTTCTGGCTGGGAGTCTGTACTGACAGCAGCTTACCCTTTTCCCAACAGGAACATAGTCTGAGTGGCTGGTCTGGTATCCATCTGTCTTGATTATCTCTGCAAGGGTTGCAGAGATTTACTTTTTTTTTTTCTTTGGCTTCACAGAGCTGTATCTCCTCATAGCAATTTGCTGCTCCATCTGAACCACACCACTCAGCCAGTGGGTGCCTGAAGGTGGTTCTCTCAGGTACAGAGAGGCATGTGAAACAGCCCACCGGGGACTTATGTGTCTCACATGGCAGCTCAGACTGAGTTCACCTTCAGCTTCTCTAGGCTGAAGATGTCTGAGCCAGCTGCTTGGACTCTGGGTGTGGGCCTTGTCCAGGTGTGAGAGGCTGATGGCATCAGGGTGGTGTGTGTGGAGCATCTCCCTGGTATCGGGGCAGTGGGCTTTGCTCAGGTAGGTCCTGCAGACTCAGATGCAGAAAAGGGAGTGCAGGGGAGACTCTGGTATGGAAATAGTCACAGGCTGTGTTCTTTGGTGTGGAGAGACAGCTCAGGCTCTGCAAGGAACTTACTGACCTAATATTTCAAAAATGTCATTTGATGAGCTGTTCTGGACTTGGCAGCCCACTCTAGGACTTGCTGCTTCTCTCCTTAGGGGGAGTTTCTGGCTCTGATTGACAGCAGCCAGAGCAGGTTATTAATTCTGCGCTGCTGTGGAGGAGTATCTGAAGGGAAATGCAGCACAAAGTAGGGCTGGCTGGAGCCACGAGAGCCTGTGCAGCCAACTGTGGCCCAGGGTAGGGCAGAAGGCCTGGCAGTGTTGGGTACTGACCTGAAAGATGCTGGTCATGGAGGTGACATCGCCTCTGCAGGTGGCCTGTCCCAGCACACAGCTGTCTGCACTGCTTAGAAAACTTGCCCTGATTTCTGATCTTGCTGTTGTATATTAAAGGAGCAGACTAAACGACCCATGAGCTTTGGACACTCTCTCTGTGGAAGTGCCTGTGGGTCTTGTGAGATCAAGAGGCACCAAAGAATTGGCCTTCAAATGGGGACACACAGGTGTCCCTGCCAGTCCTGAGCTGGCACAGAGGACACCAACCTCAGGCACTTGAAGAGATCTCCAGCACTGAGCAGCAGCTAAATTGCTGCCTGAATGATTTGCTTGCAAATGCTTGTAGTTATGCTCGCTGTGATCTACAAAGGCTCCTTATTTCCTTTGCACAGGGCAAATACATTCTCAGACAAAAAAGGGGAAGAGGGATGAGGTGGGCTGAGGGCAGTATAATAATTTTACCCTGGAAACTGTGATGGATGAAGCTGTAAAGTCATTTTTCTGGGCAGCCTGTGGCAAAGTCAGGAAATGAAGCTGGATGTGCTGAGCCCAGGGCCTTGTAACCTCCTGGTCCTTTCTGTAAGAACATTTCTAGTTAACCGTATGGAAGGACCAAGCAGTAAACTATGTTTACAACTTCTATTTTTCAGACAGTGCTTTGAAATACTTTATGGAGCAGCAAAATTAAGTTCACCTATCTCTCTTACAATACAGAGAGATTTTTTTCCAGAATCACACTCCTTTTAAAAACATATTTTCTGCCACGGTCTGCTCGCTGCCTGGGAATAATTTGGGAAACGTGTGCAGCTATTTGATAAATAGACTGCAGAAAACACCAGTGAAGTCACAGTCTCCCTGCAGGAGAGGAATAGCTAAGGGGAAAAATGGTAAATAAGATATGTGTAAGGAAATTAATTCTGCTCATATAAGCTTGTTTGCAGCTTTAGTTCCTGTCTGCAGCAGAATCCTCTGATCTGCAGCAGGTGGTCGGTGTTGTTTGGGATCAGACTGGTGAGCCTGCGAGGAGCCTCAGACACAGAGCTGCAGCAGGAGCCCTAAGGAG
This sequence comes from Meleagris gallopavo, assembly GCF_905368555.1. Lineage (NCBI taxonomy): Eukaryota > Metazoa > Chordata > Aves > Galliformes > Phasianidae > Meleagris > Meleagris gallopavo. Next base: position 3,323,743 of record NC_139424.1, read on the forward strand.
GTAGTTGTGTGTGTGTGTGTTTCACTGGGATTTCCTGCTGCAACGAGGTGCAGATGTGTTACAGCCTGACGAACTGTGCAAATCCACCATTAATTTTGCCTGGTAGAAATAAATAATTGTCTTTTTTCCTGAGTTTTTTGTGCTGTGAGATTGCTCAGTGTTCCTAAGTCAGGCCAGAAACTTTGCAAAAGTAAACCCTGCCTGCATTGCAGACAACAAATCCTCCACAGGTTTCATGCAAACGCACTTCGGAGGACAAGGTTCATTGCTGAGCCAGCTCCAGGCTGCAGCTGGCTCTCCACCATGAAGCTTGTTAGTAAGGACAAATTAGTGAGGCTTAATGCAAGTGAATGTGAATTGGGGTTAGAGAGAGCAGGGAGGTCTAGCAAAGGGGATGTAGTGCTGGTTTGCCTGTGGCTTTGTGCTGGAGCCCTGCACTCCTTTCCCTGCTGCTGCAAGTCACCCCTACTGCCTGCCTCCTGCTCCAGAAGGGATCTGTGCTTTGGGATTGAAGGGTTTAAATATAGTTTTAATAGAAGCTTTTAAAGTTGATTTCATCATTTCATTACTGTTCTGAGTGACTGACGTTTCTGTCAGTTTATTTCAAACATGCCTGCAGGAAAGGCAGGCAATGGGGGAAGATTATACCAGGGAGGGGAAGGAGGTGAACAGCAGGCCTGTGGTGAAGGATGTGTTGGATTTGGATGTTTCCTTCCTGTGACATTCAGTGCACAGCATGTTCTCCCTGTGGTTGGCCCGTAACCTAGGGTTAAATCTGCCATCCAGATCTTTCTCAGGTTTCTCTACTGACATAAAAGATTTGCTTATCTTTGTCTGCTGTGCTTCTGCAGCAGACCTGGAGGTTGTTGCTCTTTGCAGCAGCATTCGGCTGCAGTTTCACTGAACATCTCTGGGAAGCTTCAAGCCAGGCTCAACTTTTGCTCCATGCTTCTTGGGGAGGTCACCTGCGTTCCCAGGCTGGTGGCTGGATGGGGCTTTTTGAACTCACTCAGCCCACCTGTTCCTCCTGTAAATTAAGTGTAGTGACCATGAAAACAAGGCACTGTGAGTGACATCCAGCTTCTGTGGTTGCTTTGCATGTAGAGAGCCAAAGGTCGCAATATCTCCATGTTAAGCCTTCAGCAAAGTTGTGTAGTTCTCTGGATGTAATCCAGGATTCTGTGACTAATGCTCTTTAGATTCTCCCCAAAAACGGTGATCAAATGATGCATCTGGCAGCAGCACATCTTTAGAAGTGATTAAGAGTTGACAGACATGCTGCAGGGGATCATTTCCTGCTCTGGACCACACTGGGAAGACTGAACTCTGGTTTAAATTGAGACTGAAATTAACATGCAGGAAACAGTGAATTTTATTCAGCAGTTATTGCTTTGTGTTACATTTTCATTTCGTAGGTCTTTTCCAAAGGAAAAGCCAATTCCCACATGCTGATAATCATTAAGCCTTGTTGATTTGCATCTCAGTGTAGGTTTTATACGTGGTGGGCAATGAGGATGACGCATGCTTTCACATAGGCTGCAACTGTGGGAGTCCAGAGGAAGCCCCAGAGAACAACTCAAATTCTTCCTTTGCTGTTGAATAAGTTGCTTAAACTACCAGCAGCGAGTCGCCGGCGTAGGCTGGCTTCCAAGCTGTTCTGTGGTACTGTGGGGCCATACAGGGCGACCAAGAGCCTACTGTGGAGTCCTGAATGGCTGTGGGTTTGTTGTTCTGCATGTTGGGTTTGGATACGTACAGGAAGTTCTTCTACCCTGCAAATAAGAATTCAAGAGGCTGAAAGTTTGACCCTTAACCCTTGGCTTGTTGAGAAGCCATACTTCTTCACTTCCTTGTGAACTTAGGCTGACTTTAACTGCAGAAAGAGAAGTTCCCTTTATCTGCGTTACTTCTTGTGCACAGATATAATCTCGTCTTTATCACCAGTACAAATTTTATATCTAGCTTACTGTTGGTGCTGCCTTTCCTTCTGGGTGGCTGCTTGCTGTTTGTTGACAGACTGCTGGAGTTTTGTCTTCATATCCTTTCTGGATGAAAGGAGTCACAGGTGAATGTCTTGATTATGTTGTGCTGAGTAGACATTGCCACTCACCTCTCTGTGTTTCCTTCTAGATATTTTGAGGAGACATCCAGTCATGCCATACTCTCTCTGTGAGTGCTAGAATTCCAGCTCCCTGCAGTCCCATCTGAGACTTCGTGGGCAGCACGCAGTGATGGAGGACTCTCCAACAGATGTTGTGGCCGAAGACAATGACACAGGCTTCCAAGACGCACAGGCTGAACTGGCAGAGCGGGTGGCGGCCATAGATGTGTCTGTTCACCCAGACAGAAGTGACCAAAATGGGGAAGACACCACTGAAGAAAATGACACTGTCTTTTCTGATAATGTAAAAGACATCCAAAGAAATGGAGTCAACAGTGACGTGGAAACGAATGAATTCCTGCTCTCCCAACAACCAGACAATGCTCACTGTGGGCACACTTCCAAGAGACCTCTTGCTAGACCTGTGCTATCAAGTAGGAAGTTGTCTCTTCAGGAAAGATCATCAGGAAGTCATTTGGCATCGAGCAACACTCCGGGTTTTGGTCATTATGCCACAGGGCCATCGCCTCGTATAATGCGGAGGCCAACGATAGAGTCCAATCGAGTCTCCATCTCAGATGCTGAGGTAGGTGTGTCCTCTACTTTAACTGTGCTGTTGAGGTGGGATACGTCTTCACTGGCAATGAGAGTTTGTAGTCTTTCAAAATAGTAAATCTGAAAGCAGTGTTTTTCTAAGATTCTCGAAACCAGGAATATTATGTTCACGTGGAATGGCTTATCACCTTCATGTCCTTCCCCTAAAGCTGAAATAGGGATCCTTCAGCCCTCACCTGCCTGAAGTAGTCCTGCTAACAGACTGGGACTCCCACTTACGTGGTGGTAGCGTGCAGAAGGCCTGTAAGGCTGTTCAGAAAATGGGCTGAGACCAACTGCATTTGTTTTCTGTGTCCCTGCACGCGTGCCCTTCGGGAGTTTATCAATTACAGCAGCTTTCCTGCTGGTATTTCATGGATTTACACTTCTGAAGTTTATACATCTCCTTTTGTGTTTGGGCATTATTGAAGGCACAACTTAATTTTATAAAGAGCTTAAATGCACTGGCATTTTCTATGCTTATCAGGATTTTCTTTTGTCTTTAAAGTATTTGTATGGATTTGTAACAGCGGTGGTAACTGAGGGCCATGACTCCTTCCCCTTCAGATGAATTTCTCTGGGTAGCTGCAGTCCTTCCTGCCCTGTCTTGCAGTTCCTCTCCTGGTATTAGAGCTGGGCTCAGACATGTCCCAAAGGTGTGACACACTGCTTCTGGTCAAGCCCATCGATGGAAGTGGCTGCTGGTTATAGCTCCCTGTGTCATGCAGGCTGTAGTGCTGGTGGGGAAGGCTGTCCTGTCTGCTATCCCAGGAAAAAAAGATCAGGATGGCTGTTTGAGCTTTTCTTTCTAGCTAAGCTACTGGTGTGCATGCCGTGATGTGAGTTACTGGGGAGGACAGGGAGCAGAGAGGGGCTCTGCTGCCTTGTCACACCAAAGACACAGGACACCAAGTATGCAGCAATTTGCAGCTGTCATATGCATGGTGCAGCAGAGCCTGTGAGGAAGTGGGTATAGATCAAACTGAAACTTCAGCAAGACTTTATTTGAAAGCTGAACGTGGTAAAAGTAGAATAAATAGATGGGTTTGGTTTTTTTTTTTTAAACAAAGAATGCTTCCTTAAATGCTACTGGCTAGGAACATTTTTAAGTATGAAGAGCTGACTGGAGTACCAGAAAGGGAATGTCTGCTTTGTGGAGCCTGCATTGTTCTTGGGTGTTATGCTACTCCCTGCTCTAATGCCTAAAACTCATTCTTGTCCTGCCCTGTGTACTATGTGAGCAAAATCACTGGAATTTCAGTCTGGAGCTTAACACGTGTGGCTCAGTGCTTCCTTCTGAAAAGCAGGTATTTTCCTCCTGTAGCTCTGATAGGGTTGGTGCACATGCAAATCAGCCACTATCTGCTGGGGATTTTTGCAAGTCATGTTAGCTGTGAGGTGGTCATGGCTGATAAGTGAATATCTGCACGAAATGAACTGCAGAGGTTGCAACTTCTTTGACAACAGCCACGTGCTTTAATTGGAGATGTGGGAGTGAGAGGAGCTGACTCTTGGAAATGCGTGTGACTGGTGTGCCAGCTCTGCCCTCCTGCAGTGCTTTGTCTGCGCCAAGAGTAGGGATGGTCTGGAATCTGCTTCTGAGTACCTGCAGTCAAGTGCAATTCTAGCACTCTCCAGTCTGAAAAGAAATCGAGAATACTCAGTTCCCTCTCGCAGTATTTGCATCTCAGGGAGCAATTCCTTGGGACAGGAAGTGTTCAGTTTGAAATGCGACTGCGCAGTCCTTCATTTCCCTGCTCCAACAGCAATCTGTCAGACATCTGTGTTTATAATGGTCACTTGCTGTAACTGCTTAGAGCCTTGCTGCAGTGCAGCTGAGATGCTTAACAGAGCTGTGTTCATTAAAAACATTTGTATTAACAGGGAATTGCTGCAGTAGCAGATGGAAGGGGAGGTCAGGTGAGAGCTGTGAGTGCTTGCTCCCTCAGCAGGGCCCTTAGGAACAATGTTTTGACAGTACTGCTCACAGGGCTGCTGTCTGTATCCAGTAAGAAACAGCAAAAGGACTGGAAAGATGCAGGTTGTATGTGAGGTAAGTTTGAGGCTGAGCACAGGCGTGACCACTCTCTCACCTGTTTAAAGCCTTTGAGTTGCTCCTTTCTCTTTGCACTGAGTACTTGGTGCCAGCACTCGGTGCCTTCCCAGTGCCAGGACACCCATAGCTTTGGCTCACAGTCACTTCCTGCATAGCTTGCAGTCTGCATGAAGATGAAGTTTATGAGCATTGAGGCTTTATCAGAGGTACATGTGCAGGCATCATCCGTCAGGAGCCAAGATGGATGGCACAGCTGTATATCAAAATTTCCTTTGTTATGCCGATAATGATCTCGAATTGAAAATGCTTTCCCTCTCCAGTGATGCTGGGAGCAATGTATCTTTCATCTGGAGAAGTAATGGAGAAACATGCTCTGGGGAGGCTGCATAAGGGCATGTGACAGATGAGAATTTTCTGTTCTCCTCTGAATTATGAAGGACTTGTGTTCACTCAGTGATGCCGCTGAGCTTTATGCTCACAGGCTGGGAGGAAAACTGATACTCAGAGATCTGAGGGCTGAGAGCTGAAGCTGCAGCAGGCAGTATGGGCACTGACAGCTCCATCCCTGGTACCCTGCTGCCAGCACATGCCTTTGGAGGGGGATAGCTTGTGAGGACTGAGGAAGGCAGTGACTCCTGGGCTGGTAGGGCTGAAACAGAGCCAGGGCTTGTTGTCGTTTGGCAATTAGACTGCCAATTAGTTGATTGCCCTGGGACGAAGTATTGATAGCTGCCTGGTGTCTTGAGTTTCTGCTGACAAATCTGGATCTGCAGTATTATCTCTGCATGAGAAGTAGCCCATTCTGTTCCCCTGACACTGTTACTGTGTACTGTGTAACCCAGTCTGTCACATCTTTGATAAATTCATAATTTTCAAAGCATGGGGTGTGAGATAGATTCCCTGCTTGTTCCTCTCCGCTCTAAAGCTCTGTGTGGACTGTTGTCTGAGAAGGTCCTTCCAGCATCATGTTCCCCTATGGGAGTGCCTGTAGGGCTGGTAGCATTCTTGCTTCTCTCACCAGCTCTTTGCTCTAACAGAGGAATGGCTTTGCCTTTAGCTACGGCACAGAAGTTATTAAACTGAAGCTGTTAAAGGTGCATAGCTGCAGAATTGAACTACAGGCCCAAGAATTTAGGTCACAGGCACATGTAGCTCATTGGTGTGAGCACAAATACCAATTCCTGCTTGGTACTGGCAGCGTGGCAGGAGGAGAGAGCTTTCCATAGAGTTCTCAAAGCACCTTCTGCTTTGCTTCACGGATGATGCTCTGGCACTTGTGTGTGCCAGGGAAAGGGGGAAACAGCAAACAGGTTCATACAGACCAATGGTGATCTTGTTGCTGGGTTTGACAGAGCTTGTCCCACCTAAATTGCAGGGCTTGTGTCTGTGCCAGGGTGGATGTGCTGCTTGCTGGGAAGTCACACTTGAAAATGCGATGCTGTTTTTATTTTGCCATCCCTAATCAACCTTTTGAGGTAGCTGAGAAAAGTTTCATTTGGAGGGTAGCTAGATGGAGAATCAAAGATTTCTCTTTCCCCAGACTCGCAGCACTGTTAGTTTCTTTATACTTATCCAATCTGCTGATTATCTGAACCATCATTCCTCTCTTTACCGTGGATCCACCCATGCCTGGCAACCCAGTGTGGTCATCCCAGCCCCTGTGTTTGCATGGTATTTCCCTTTGGGACCAGCAGGATGCTCTGGCTCTGTGCTGCAGGGGTGGCCCAGCTCAGCCTGGTAGGGACTAATGCCAAGCATGCTTGAGCAGGAGTGCAAAGGATGAAGTCAGGTCAGCGTGCCTCCCCTTCTCAGAGCTGCTGCTGACCTGAGCACAAGGGTGGGGGTTGAGCTGACAGGGTGTTTTCCTGTGCTCAGTGTCCACAGCTCACCCCAGAGGCACAGAAAATAAATAATGGCTTTATTTTCTACTCTTGCTTTTCTTGCTTTTACATCAGGCCTCTTGCTTGTCTGTTTGACTGGTTGGAAGCAGCCGGTGTCAGGAGTGGGAGAGGCTGTGCTCTGGTGTTGGGCTGACTCAGGTTTTGCACTCTTCAAATGCTTGGGAGCTGCCTGATTCTCTTCGCAAGGCTGTGATTTCCTTGCCTTACACAGAGATAAATCCTCTAGGACCAGAGGAGCAATGGGACTGAGGCTCTGGGTGGCTGAAGCACTTCCCTCTCCAACCCTGCAGGTCCCAACTTCTTTCTTGTACAAGTCTTGCTGCAGTGCTCGAGCTGGGTTCTACTGAAAAGATCAAAGATGCTTGTAAAACGTTCCTTCAAAGAAGAATTCCCCACTGACACTCCTAATTTCTTTTCCTAGGACTAATTAGCCTTTATTTAAAAGTTACATTTCCAATTTACCTGAAGCTCATTTTAAAGGTATGGCTGGGAGGAGGAGAAGGCACAAAGCCACAGTTGCAGAGGGGCTGCCTCCATCCCAGTGCCCTCAGCCTCCTCACTCTTGCCTCAGTAAGAGGTGCGTGGGAAGCTCAGCTGTCATGTTATGTACTGAGGAAATCTAAAGCCATTAGCCATGCCAGCAGGCTTTGAGAGAAAGTCTGGAAAAAGATGTCTTTATTCTTCTAGCTGCTCTCCAAATGAGCTCTGCCAGGGATTCAGCAAATGCCTGGCATGCTGCGTTCAGATCTGGGGTTTGGAGTGGGTGAACTCAGGTGGAGGTGCTCAGCCTTGGTGTTCTGCACAGCCACAGCCAGTCACAGTGCTGGGCTGCAACTTCTGCACTTGTTGGATGATGTTTAAACATCATTTGTTTTTCTTATCTTCTTATGAGCGCTGAGCTTCCTGTGGATCCTTCTCTGTCCCTTAACAGCTTTGTAAGTTATATCCGTTGCTGCCCCTGATGCCCCTTGTCTGGCTTTTATTTTCATTTAGTCTGTTTTTAGAACTGCTTTCGCTTCCCCTTTCAGCTGGGGGAGGGTTTGAAAACGGCACTGTCTTCATTAGTGACTTGAAGTTCCCGGTTTTCTTTCCCATGTTTTCTCTGCAAAGCATATCTCTAAATTGATGAAACTCATAGCTATTTTGAGATTGGTGAATTTGGCTTCCTTTCAGGGGTAGAATATTTCCCAATGTATGTATACATGGCTGCCCTAATTATTTTTGGAAATGTCTTCTTTTGGAAATAAGCTCTTTTTCTTCATTTCACCCCAGTGTACCTTTGGGCAGCAAAGGCTCAGTTTGCCATTTCTCCAAGCTCCTGTCACACAGTGATGGCAGCAGGATTTATGGATTTGGGCCTGGACTGCATTGTAATTTATGATTTTTTAAATCACTTTTTGTATTGCTTGTGTCTCTGGCCTCTCCTCTCTTTCTTTTGAGTAATACCTTGGACAGACAAATGAGCATCTGCTTCTTAAGGTGGAAAAATTACTGCATGCTTAGATGGATGCAGCAGTCTAATTTACTGACACTTCTCGTTAAGTACAAACAGTAAGAAACATTATCAGCAGTTGCAGAACATTGGCCTGATGAAATCAAGAGAATTGTACAGTGTTATCTTAAAAAAATAAAAATAATAAAGACTTGACCCAGAGATCAGTGTTTGTGTTTGATAAGAAATAGTACAACTATCCCATCTCTTGCAGGAGAACCAAATAATAACATAATAAAAAAGCTGCCAGTCTGCAGTGACATGTGGCAGGAGTCACCAGACCTGTGAATTACAGCCTTTCTGCAAGAAAGGGGAAAAAAATGAGGTAAAAAAGCACCTACAGGCTGGTTTGAATTTTTGCTGAGTTGAGCACAAGTGCCCAGAGCACCACAGAAGCTTTTTAACTAGCAGTTATCTGAATGCAGAGCAGTGTGGGAGTGAATCAGGTCCAGAAGCTGTGCTGCAGTGAGGGAGCATGGCAGGCTGTGCTGCAGAGCTGGATCTCTGGCTGTGAGCAAGCTGTGCCCTGACATCAGCTTTCCCTCGGCCCTTGTCTTGGTGTTGCCTCTCCTTCTTAATCTGTGTAAATCACTACAGTGCAAAGCTTCACTGGGAAGTGAATCTGCTGACTTAATGCTTTCCTGGGAATTTGTCCCTAAGGTGTCTGTACCTTGGGTTCTATACGCTGCCTTATTTTTGAAAAGGAGTTTCTTTTAAAATGCAATGAGTTTATTTTCTTCTATACATTTCAGTGATCTGATCCTTCATATCTTGTCTTTTGCTGGGTCGTGCTCTCCTCTCTTGTTGCTCCTAGTTCTAATTGATTGGGTTTTGCTGTTGGTAAGATTTTATGTGCCTTGCTATCAATAGAGTTAATGCACTTCTGTGGCTCCATTACTCACTGTTGGCTCTTTTTTCTTGTTAGGGTGGTGGAAAAAACTTTCTTCACTGGAAACAAGATGGAGATTTAAGTCATTCTTTGTATTCCTGACAAACCACTGTGAGCTAAAAAGTCATGATTTCCCCATTTCTTTATTCTCCTTCACTTTGATGCTCACTTGCATTGGAAAGTCTTTCTGGCTCATGCTGGGGGAAGTACCAGAATTGTCATATGCTGCATCAGTGCTCTAATGCATCTTCATCTGTAAGCTAGTATTGCTTTTACTGGGGAGCTGTAACATTTGTCTGTTCCTTCAAATGTACTGAAGACATCTGGCACCCCTTTTGCTGTGCTGCTGCAGATTGTGGTATTTTGAGGCTTGTGGGAAGTCTAATCCACCTATCTGCATGCTTGGTGTCAGCTTTGTTCACAGAGTGCCTAGTGTGGAGGCTAGAAGTGGGTTGCCAGCCTGCTTTAGTGTTTGGCAGTCCCAGGGAGAGAGCTGTTGTTTTTAAAATGCTGTGTGGAGAAGCACGTCCTGTCTATGGCTCAGCATATTTCATCCACATGGGACAGAAACTCTCTGCTTCTTTCACTCTTAGGCTGTGCTGTCCCCTGCAATGCAGTTAAATGCTGTATGTTAAGTCTGCTCCAAGGTACCAAAAAAAAATAAAAGCCACAACTCTGCAGCATCCCCAGAATCTCTCCTTGAATAAATATTTGCAAAATAGTGAGCTGAGAACAGTCAGCATTTCTTCTGAGCTCTGCAGAGTCGTGCTGCACTCACCTTGGGGATGGGGGCATGGCAGTGCTGTAGTGGGGACAAGGGGTGATGCCTCTGCACCCCCATGTGCTCAGGTCCTTAGTACTGAAAGATCCTGGTGCCCTGAGCTGTGGCTCACTGTGCTGGTGTGTGAGATGGTATGTGTGCTGTCATGGGACATGTGCAGGACAGGCTTAAGAAAATACAGACACTTTGGCTCCATCAGAATGGAATTTCGTCTTAATTTTTGGAGAAGCACTGCCAGCACTCTGTGGGGGTTTTTTTGCATATTTTTTTTTTCTGAGACGGACAAACTCATGAGAATCTTTTAATACTGTACATAATCCCCTTGTTCAACATCTTACCCTTTCAGTATAAGCTGCTGGAAGGGCAGCGTGACCTTCAGACTCACTTCCTAGGGAAGTCAAGGAGGCTGCAGCAGCCCACTGTCTCTGGATACCAAGCTTTTGTTGCCAGTGTGCGTGTCAGAGTTGTGTTCTTCTGCTCACAGAGTACAACCCTGTGCAGAATACAGCAGAGGAGTTTGGCTCTGTATTTTCTCCTCAAAGACCAATCCGTGAGTCTGCTGGGGCTGCAGTTGTCACAGGCAGCCCATGGAGGGTCAAAGCCTCTGCCAGGTTGATGCCAGGGATGGTTTTGTTCCTGCAGCTCTGCTGGGGCTGACATGGGTGCCTGGATGGTCATCTGTGAGAGCCACATGCCTCTGTGGAGTTGGGGTTGGTGTTGAACATTGTAGTCTGATGCAGTCAGGAAATGTAAAGGGCCAAGTGCTGCTGGCAGGCTCATCAGGCTGAGCCTGGACCAGTGCTGGTGCTTTGGGGGGTAAATGTGCTGTTGGAGCCACTGCACCCAGTCAGAACTCAGCTCATAATTACTTTGTTATGAGCTGTCTTTACAGAACAAGCAAAGTAGTGCTTACAGTGTAACTTACAGTGGTTTAAATAAGATCTAGTCTTTGGCTGTCAGTGCTCTGCCTCTGTTTGACACTGAATCAAACAATTTCCTTTTTACCAATACTTTAATTATGTTCTCCTTTTGATCCACAGGACTGTGTGCAATTAAACCAGTACAAGCTGCAGAGTGAAATAGGCAAGGTATGTTCCTGGAGCTGCTGTTTGTCATAAGAGACCTGCATGCGTGCGCACACACAAAGTACAGGTCAAAAGACTATGCTAGCCTGGGAGGTCTTACTGGCCAAGACTTCTTGGAACTTGTGTTTGGTTCACTTCGGGGTTTTTTTGTTTGTTTTCTGTTTTGCCTTACTAGTTTGGGTAAGTTTTGTTCAAGGTCCTTTCCTCTAGAGGTGGTTAAGTTGGCTTCTTTTCAAGATGTTTGCTTGCCAAATGTAAACTAAATGGTTTTAATGCGTAAATACAACCATCAGGGGAAGGAAAAAAAAAAAAAAAAGAGGAGGGCAGGTGTTTGGTCCATGCCAGCACTAGCTTAAGTTTTCATTTCTATGAATGAACTGCTAGTTTAATTGTAGTCCATATTTAAATGCTGCACAATGATTCAGAATAGATTTCTCCAAAGTTATTTAGAGGTCTGGGTTGTTGAGCAGTTCAGACACCTGCATGTTTGGACATCTGCCATCACTGCAGATGGATCCACAAGCAATTATGCTTTCTGGAAGCTGTACCTACTTTGGCAGTTGGTGGTTGTAGTTGAATGCATATCATGCTGCAGACTTTCACCAGAAGCTTTATTAGCCCAAACTCTTCTCCAAAGCAAGAGGATTCGATGGAGTTTGGCTTCAGGCTGTCACTGGAGCTGTGGATATAGCAACAATCCAACAAGCTGTTGGAGGAAGGCAGGCTGTTGGTCCTCCCTGAAGTTCATTCACTCTAAAGAGATGAAGGGGTTTGTGGCTGAAAATGGTCTTGCTCGGAAGTGCAGAAAGGTATCCACGCAAAGCATACAAACTTTCACAAGAAATTCTGCTCACGTTATTCTCTCCCTTCCCCAGCCGTGTTTGACGTAGGTCAGGCACAATGGCTTGGTGTTGGGGCAGGAGGTGATGGGCTGACACACAACTCCACCAGTCAGTGTTAATCCTCAGCACATGCCAGAACATAAAGGGCTACATACTACCAGTCCTGAGCAGCAAGGAGACCAGGCAAAGCTGCTGAACTGACTGCAATTTGTGGTTATTTTCAGGGTTCCTATGGTGTTGTGAAGCTGGCCTACAACAAGGATGATGACAAGTATTATGTAAGTCTCTCTCCTTCTCTCCACACTGTCTCCACTGCTCCTCATTTCATTTTGCACCTGTGAGAGCTATGTCCCCCCCTTTCCTTTCTGCTTTTAGCACATGCATTTCTGATTTGAGTGGCATGCAAGGATACAAACATCCCTGCTGGGCATGGAGTGATACGCAGTTGTCTGTGCATCTGCTTGCGTGCCTATGTGTTGTGGTGAGAGGGAATCAGGTGGGCTGCATTATGTAACAGACAAGGGCCTTGCAGGCAGGAAGCATATTGGTGATTTGTCCTGACACTGTCTGGCTATGAAGCAGGTTGCTTGAAATGAAAGGCATGTGTGGGTGGTGGTAGTCAGCACCTGCTCTGCATTGGAAGAGCGACCTGTAATGAGCATGCCTGTTCTTTAAGGAAACACAAGGGTTTATTGGAAATGCTGAATGGCATGGCTCAGCTTGGCCGTGTCTGGCTCTGCTGCATCTTTCTTTCCTTGCAGGATGCCTCTCTGTAGACTAAACAGGTGTAGGATGCAGTGCAGAGGGCAAGCTTTGGCTTTTAAATGTTTTGCTGAGCTGAAGCCAGAATTAGAGGGTTTAGATACAGAAAGGTTGTATATGCTAAAGCCTCCTTGTCTGTCACTCCCTTTTCAGAAGCAGGCAAATCCTAAATGTTCAAGCTGGGATTCCTGCAAAACCCACTTGTGAAAACTGTTAATTTTGTTTGGGCTGCAAGCAGGAGCTGGGCAGCTGGCAAAAGGAAAACTGCCTTCTTGTGTGGATGTGCCTGAAGGCTTGTGGAAAGCAGCTTGCTTTGAGCAGTTTGTTGAATGACAGGTGTCTGCTAGGAAGGGCCCAGTGTTGCAGTGCTGTGAAACTCAAACCCAGCTGCCTTCCAGGCAGCCTTGTCAGTCTGGCCCAGCAGTGCAGATGCTGCTTTGTGCCCTGTTCAGCAATGGGACAGTGCAGGGCAAGCACATGGCAATCTTGTTTTCCCTGCTGCAATGGAGCAGCCCTGTGTGATTGGGAATGGAGCCATCAGAGTGCCCTGACAGACTCGTATTGGTGCAGTGCAGAAGGGAATAGGAGTGTTTTATGGAAATGTAAAGTGTACTCACTCCTGTGGTGGTGAGAGAGTGACTGTGGTCAGCCCCGCTAGTTTTCTTTCTTTGGTTCTTGGATTTAGAAGTGGCATACGAGATTAGAGAGATTGTGTGGGAGTTGCATGCCTGTTAATATCCCTAGCCCTTCCTCTCTACCAGAGGGTATGAAACTAAAGGGAGAAGTACCTTGAAGGATGGAAGAGATGAGACAAAAATCTGGAGAAGGTGCCCTGAAGCCGGCCAAGCAAAGGAACTGCAATTCTTTCCATCCCTTGTGCTTTGCAGGCTGACTCACCCACCACACTGGAGCGGTTGCTGTTTCTGAGGGCTCCCTTTCTCTGCTGCTCTCTGAATGCTTCCCCCATGTCCCGGAGCAACACAGTTTAGCTCTGCAGAGAACAGCAGTACCAGCTGTGGCTCCCCTGATGCATCTTGTCCCATCAGCCTAGGGGAGTGCCAGGGCCAGCAGCACGAAGTAGGGAATGCATCACACTGTATTTCAGTCTGAGCATATTTTTTCTTTTTGTGATGGAAATCCTGATGCTGTGCTCTGGCTGCTCTGAGCAGGCAGGGCAGTTGTCACACCTCAGCAGGTAAGAGGTCAGTGTAAGTTGGCGTTGTGTACTGTCATCTTTGTCCATGTTTTGGCTGCAGGTGAACACCTTGGATATAGGTTTAGCTGGCCAAATCAAAGTTAAAAGTGAAAGCCTATGTCTAGGTTAGCCTGCTGTGTGTTAGTTAATCCCTGCTTAATCTCCATTTTGTTTCCTAATCTAGGCAGATGCCTTAAAGTGGCTCTGATGTCAGGACACCTCTGATTCAGCCTTGCTAGCCCAAGAGAGACAGGATGCACAAACCCAGGATTGCAGGGATGCACTCTTCAGTTCTCCTTTGCTGTTGGGGAGTTAACTCAGGGGCTGAAACAGAACGAGGGCTCTGAGGCTGAAGCTGATCCTGGGAGATGTGAGAGATGCGATAGTGGCAGAGGTGGAATCAGAGCAGAAGCATCAGGACTGTCACCACTGTTTCACTGCTGTGAATGTCAGCATATGGGAGAGACTAGGGTGTTTCTGCATGCTTTATTTTCCTTGAGCTGGAGTGCTGCAATAAAAAGGAGCAAATCTTAAAGCAGAAAAATTTGTTGTGGAGTATAATTCAGAGCAAGACACATCTGATTCTTTCTGAAACACAGGGCCTTTTGCAACATCTTCTCACAAGTGCAGGTATCAGGAATTGAATCTCTGACAAAGTGAACGGAGAGATTTCTCTTGCTTGAATGAATTTTGGGCATGACCTAGAATTAGGAAAAGCTCTTACAGAAAGAAAAGCTGATCATCACATTTGGGGAAAATGTGGAGATGTATTTATTTTGTGGATTGTTTTTCCTTCCATTAAAGATGAGCAAGTGCTTCCAAGAGCTTTATCCTTTGTTGCTGTGAACAACAGCAGTGCTGTGAAGGGCTGTGAAATCGTGTTTATTTACATCGGCGGATGCAGGGAGCATTTCAGCCTGGGGAAACTGAACTTCTAGTACCAAGCATGTGACTGGTGCTCCCTCCAAGGAAGTGACCCTTCAGCTACAGAGCTGGGTACAGAAAGCTGCCTCTGCCACTGCAGCAGCATGTGGAGCTGCTAAAGCGATATTTGCAAGGCTCTGCCAAGGAGCCCTTTGCATCTGGGAAGGTTTCAGTGTCACAATTTGCAGGAAATGCTTTGACAGTGAGCAGGGGTAAAAAGAAAAAAAAAAAGCCAAGTTCTGTTGAAAGAGCAGCAAATAAAAAGCAAAGGCAAATGTGTCCAGGTGGAGATGTAATTTGGAGTCATTGTGCTGATGGAATTTGATTCTGTGATGCCTCAGGTCATGTCTCCTTCCTGTTTTCAATCTCTAAATCAGCTCACAGAGAAAAGTGGTTATGATGGCCATTTGTTACACTAGTTTTGGACAAAAGCAATAGCATTGTAGGTTGTCAGTGAGTTGCTTTTTCCCCTTTTTTAATCTGGTTTCCTGTGAAACAAGATTTGTGTTATCAGGCTGTCTACCTGTATATACCTAACAGTCTTTGTATCAGGGCTGTTTGCTCCCAAGTTTCAGGGTGGGGAGAGGTCCCTTCTGAGCTGATGAACTCAGAGCTGTATAAAGTGTTACTGCTGAGTGAAAGATGGTCACCAGCAAGTCTTACTGTTGTGAATGCAGGATCACCCCTAGTAAAAGTGGAAGCAGGATTTTGGGATGTGGCAGCTAAGCCTGTCTGGGTAAGGCTTTTCTTTCACCTCACAGCATTCCTCTCTCCTGGCAGAGCCGCTTAGCCGCTTTATCTAAGGGTGCCATTGTCAGAGAGGACAGGTGGAGGAGGGCTGGGAATGTGCTGTGATCCTCTCAGCACTCCCACGGTGCTGGATCATGCTCTAGCAGAGGATTTAGGTGGTTAGTAGCCAGGCTTTGAGCCATTTCCCTGTCCCCTGGGAGCTGTGGGTCTGGGCTGTGTATGGTTTTCTGCTCTTGCATGGGATTGGGTCCTTTTCCACGCAAGTCCTCCTGTTACCAAATAAAATTATATTCCAAGTATTGCGAGGATATCACAAGGCACAGCTGATAGATTCCCTTGGCTCAGTCTGTTTTGTCACTGTTCCATCCCCCAAATAACAGACATTGTCTTTAGCACAAACAGGACGTTGAGTTCGAGGCCTCACTGTTGTGAAGGCTGCTGTGTCCCAGGTTCCTCCTCTGCATAAATCTGAGATCTCCTCCCTTAATGTCCTCACAAAAACACTTTCCTGTGAGTTCAAGCTATAAGGTTGCTAGGGGGAGTGCAGAAGACTTAAATAATAAATGGGCATCAAAGAGAAACGCAGAGTTCCCACTGCCTCTCAGAAGAATGTCATGGCTCGTGTCCTTGTATGAATAGTCGGAAGGAAGGTTGGTGCAAGGGCGTGTGTAGGGGAGATCTTTGAGGGTCTCCTCTTTTCCTGAGGAAGCTGAAGCAATACTTAGCAGTGTAAAGGGAAAATCCCTTGGCTTGGCTCTGAGCTGATTCTTTACCAAAAAAAGCGTTATCTGGGTAATTAGCTCTGCCTGCAAATAGAAATGCCTTTGGCACTTTCCTGCATGTGAGCCTGGAAGGAGCGATTTGCTGGATCATCTCTGTGTTGCTCCTGTAATGCACAGCTCCAGTACATTGAGGAAGCCTCATTCTGTAATTACAGTGCAGCTTCACTGCCATGTGTTCTCAGCTCCGCTTTTGTGATAATTAAGCAGCTCTGACCTTTTGCGTGATGAAGTTTGTTTTTCATTCCACGTTTGTGTTTGGAAGTTCAGTGGAACAGGTCCTCTCTTCTGATCCAGCCCTGCCTGTATGGTAGCCACAGCTACCACAACTTTGAAAGTGGTGTAGATGTATCCTGACAGCAGAGGTGGTTTGTAGTCAATGTACCTACATTAAGAAACTCCCACTTGTTTCCCCATGGCCCTTCATAGTATCCTTTAGAGAGGCTGGGTGACCTCAGAAGCTCTTGTTCTCAGCCTTTCTTCTTCACTATTGCTCCTGTCTGTCCCTCACTGCTTCCATCTCGCCCTCCCCAGAGCTGCCCCCAGCCAGGACTGGGCTGATGCGGGCACAGCTGTAGCCATAGTTCAGTTTCTTGAGCTGTGATGCAGCTTGGGAGTTCTATGCAGCAAGTTGTCTTCAATTTCTTCTTTCTCTAAAGCTTATTGCCAGAAGGCAGAGGTCTCAGGGTGGGGCTGGGGCAACAGGGGCCTTCTATTCTCAGGCTGGTGCTGTTGAAAGATAAATAAGTATATAAAGCCCTTTGGTACATTTTTCCTACCAACTTGCCTCATGGAGAGATAAAAGTAAGGGATGCAAGAAGTCCTCTGGGCTTGGTCCTGACCATCCTTGGATGTGGTTGTGCATATCTTGGATCACTTTTCAGTAGACTGTGAATCATTTGGCTGCCTGTATTGGAGACAGCATTGTGCTAACTGAAAGATAAGTCCTTTTGAGCCTGTCTCTCAATGCTGTCATTTCCATTGGCTCAGGAGCTGTCAGGCAGGATTGAGAGCCTCACTGAGCTGAGCCAGGTTCTCTTCTCAATTACACGGGTGCAAATCCAAAGGATTTCTCTGGATCAGTACCAAAAATAACAATCCTTTCAGTGAGCTGTGAACCTGGCTGTAGTGTGAGTGTGGGTGAGGACTTTGGGGCACACAGCAGCATTGTTGCCAGTAAAAACAGCTTGAGAAGGAGTTCGCCAGAATGGCTTTGGTGACCTGTTCCTGGTGTATGTGCTAATAACAGGCAGTGTGCAGAGCCTGCCATCATGGAAGTAATACAGAATTCCTTGGCTTTTGACTGTGTCCTGCAAGAGTCTTTCGCTAATTACATTTCAGAGGGGTCATTCTGGTGTGAATTAGAGATTTGTATGCTTAATTAAAAGAAGTAGCTACCCATCCTAGGGGAAGAGTGAATAATTGTCCTATCACCAGGGAGTTTAGACTATTTTCCTAAGCAAATTGTATCAAGAGCTAGTTTTGCCTGGAAATTTATTTGCTGGGCCACTTGGGGATGTGGCTCTCAGAAAAGTTATTAACTTACAGATGAGATGGAGGTACAGAGACTGTTTATTAAATTCACATTGCCTTTTGTCATGGTGTTAATACCAATTGGATGGCAGAAAAAATTACAGCGATTCCATCCCATACTTCCACTTCCTGGGTTTGTGCTTTTGCCAGTGTGTGATGGGGTGGGAGGTGAGAGGGAAACTGCTGAAAAGATGCACAGAAATGGCTGCACCATTGCTGAGGCTGCAGGGATGGGTGTCTCTGAAGTACCTCACTAATGGCCTTGGGTATCGTGCTGGATTACACCAAAGATCCTACTGGTTGCTCTGGCAGTCTGAAAGAAGCTTTATAGTGTAAGAATGGTCCATGAGAATGCATAAGGCATCCTGAGGCAAGGCAGAGCTGGTGAAAGAGCTGTGTCCTCACTGTATCTTGGGTGTGTGATGGAGGTTGAAGGATGTTAGTTGTATGGCTTTGACACTCCAGCTCTTCTGCTTCCTAAACCTTCTGGCAAAGCAGAAAGGAAGGTGGAGCAGCCTGGACACTTCTCTGACTTCCAGCACGGCCATAGCATTGTCCAGAAACAAGTTACATAAGTGTTTGGTTGAGGAATCCACCTCTTCCCTTAAGTTCTGGCCTTAAATGCAGGAATTGGATTAATTTTCCTATATCTTATTTGAAATGAATTAAGACTAGTAATTTTTTCTGTAGGATGACCACCATGCTCCATCATCAGAGCAGTGAGCACTTGAATTCTTGTTTGGTTTTAATACTGCTTTTTCATTTTCTTTCAGGCTATGAAAGTCCTCTCCAAAAAGAAGCTCTTGAAGCAGTATGGATTTCCACGTGGGTATCTCACATTCTGAGATCTGCTTGTTGTTCCTCAGCCAGGCAAATCTCTCAATAGAAATGTTGCCTGGAAGGAGTGCAGAACTTTACCTAGTTTGAAGGTTTCCCAAGTAGTTGGAGGGCTGGTTAAAATGCAGTGGGTAGTGAAAGACCAAGCACAAAGAAATTCAAAGCACTTAGTAATTGGGTTTCTGACTTTGATTTTCTAGTCTTTGAAGTACTGGCTCCTCCCTGTTCATCATCTATAAAACCTAATTAAGTGCTGGGATTTAGGTACGGTTAGATCCCCTTCCTCCCAGGGGCTCTTCTGTCCCTTTTGATTAGCACCTTGCCCAAAAGGTGGGGCAATGGGATCTGATAGGCAGGCCAGGCTGGGAAGCCTGGAGC
Source organism: Meleagris gallopavo (assembly GCF_905368555.1). Lineage (NCBI taxonomy): Eukaryota > Metazoa > Chordata > Aves > Galliformes > Phasianidae > Meleagris > Meleagris gallopavo. The sequence continues at coordinate 3,342,642 of NC_139424.1, forward strand.
AAACCTAAATGTGGTTTGGAAATCACTCTTCAGGGTGGAGTCTGTAATGCTTTGGGATCATAATAAGGTGATGAGTTTTTCCAGAGTAGCCGAAGATACCCTGCAGAAGTTCCAGTTGCTGCTCACTCCTGCATGCTGAAAGCTGAGTTCTTCCTCACTGTGTTATTGTGATTGCAGGTCGACCTCCTCCTAGAGGATCAAAAACATCTACTGGAGAGCAGTCTAAAACCATGGCACCACTGGACAGAATCTATCAGGAAATAGCCATATTAAAGAAACTGGACCATGTCAACGTTGTTAAACTGATAGAGGTGAGCTACTTCTCCACCCTAAGCTACACTGAAACAAGTCTGGTTTGTACTGTGACAAGAGGACCTTTCTTCAACTGCTCTTACTTCAGCTGAAATTGTTTTAAAACAATTGTTTAAGAATTGTTTATCTTAAATAAGATCGCACTAGTTGTATGTGACAAACTGACACACTCTGGGCTTTGGCCTAGTGCCCAAGTGAAGGCAGCTGGATGTGCTGGTAGAAACAGCAGCAAGCTTTGACCAATGAAACTTGTGCATAGACAAGCATGGGAAGGTGGACAAATGCTTCATTGCCATTTTCAATATTGGCTAATACCAGACCAGGATAAGCAGTGCCTTTTTATTGGTAAGAGTTTCTACAAATACGGGGAGAAGTTGGAAAACGTGTCTTGTGTCCTCCAACACCAACACCACCATTCCCCCCAAGAATCTCTGAATATCAGTGTAACTCTTTCTTAGTGCTTTGCAGCTTAGCATAGTGTATAGGGAGCAGTGAAATGCTATTTGATTAAAAATGACTTTCCCTACTGTTCTTTCTTCTCTCATTTCTGTTTTCAACTACAGGTCCTTGATGATCCTGCAGAAGACAACTTATACATGGGTATGTGAATCACTATATGCTAACAGAACTTTCTGAACTTTAGGCTTAGTGGTGCAAATAACTTGTACCAGAACCTGGGAGGGAACTTGTACCAACTTAGCAGAATTAGTTTTCCTCAAATGGCAGTCCCCTTAAGGTAAGGTAGCCATGTGTTCCAGCAGAGTTGCACCCATCTCCTTAACCATAAGGACACTAAAAAGATGTGACAGCTGCTCTGGCCTCTTCTTTATATATGCGGGTTCCAATTCCAGAGCCAGGAAAGAAGGGAAGGGTGCAGGAAGGTTTCTTGTACTCCCAGTATGAGATTCATCTCTCTAGTTTCCTGTAGACTTTGGACTGTGGTAGTGATTCAAGGAAGTTATCTCAAGGTGCTCCTTGTGACCTCAGCGTTCACCTCCCTGATGAGTGTTGGGACCTCCTAAGGTAGCAGCACTGCTGTCTTTGGCTGCTTAGCCCAACCCATGCCTTGGGCATCCAGACTGAGAGGTAGTAGTGCATTTATGCAAAGGGTGGGAAGTTTGCATCCATTTTTTCTTCCATCTAGGAAGTGCTCTGTTTTGAGCAGAATCCAGAGAGACAGGGAAAGCACCAGGGTGCAGCATCCTCAGAGACGAGGACATCTGGTGGAGTTACATCTCTACTCTGTAGTGTTTCCTGATGAGATAGGCTTAAAGGCTGCTTCTCATAAAAATAATTATGGGATGCTTTGAAGCTGCCTGTGCAAGGAGTCTGTGCCTAGCAAATGAAGCTATTTGCCTTTGAGAGGCTGCTCTTCCCTGTCTGCTGGAGCCCTGTGGACATTCTGGCAGCATCCCAAAGGTGGCAGCAAGGCAGATGCTAGTTAAGACAACCAAGGGCATTGTTTTAAGGCCTGAACTCCTGCGGATGGAGAGAAAGGAAAAGATGAGGGAACAAGGTTTCTCATTGCATGAAAATAAATGCATGAGGCAGTTAAAAAAGCTACAGAAAATAAAAAGAATAATCAGTCCTGGAAATGGCAGCAATAGCTGTAGGAGAAGTGGGGAATGTCTTGATCTCATTGGCACCACAAAACGTAACTAGAGAAAGTGGAGTTTGCTCGTTGGTAATTATTGTTAGCAGTAACTGTGAGTGATCTCCTCTGCTGCATGTTCAGTGAGAACAAAGCAGAGGATTGAGGATACTGGTGGAAATCAGAGCAACCTGAAATGATACAAAATGGTTGAATAACGAAATGCTACCAAAAGCTGCAGCTTCTTCAGGGAAATCTTTCTTGAGGAAAAGATTTGCTGATGCAGGCTGGCTTGTATTTGTAACTTCAGCTGACCAAAGTCACAGCTATAAGCAGGTCTGTGTGTGCTTTGCAGGGGACAATCTGCTGGGATTTCTTCAGAGGTGCAAAAAATTCCTTAGTAACTCATGAGGAAAGAGCTCTTTTACAGATAATGGCAGATTGTTCTGAGAGCAGTTCTGGTTGTGCCTTACACATCTGCTGCCAAGACCTCCAATGGGAGCGTGCTGCACTCTTGGAGATATGGACGTGGCCCTAGAGTGGTGCTGGGCATTTTAGACTTCTGCAGGGCAGAAGCTGAGTGACATTAAGTGTCTGCTTTAGTCTGCAGAAGGGGTCAGAGGCAGGCTTCCAGCTGGCTCATAAGCGTTGTTCCCATCACCACTGCTGTTTTGCTCCCTGTTGTTTTGTAGCCTGGCTTTTTGGTAGCTGTGTAGCTGGGCAAAGGGTCTACACAGCAAAGGTCAAAGGGTCTCAAGCACCAGGCTGGAGCTAGGAGACCTCAAATGTCCCCCTTGTTTTCCTGCAAGTTGCTTCATATCCTAGCATTGCTACCTAACAGTATTTCATGAAACCTCAGTAATTGCTGCCAAAGGACCAGCAAAACACCCATGGCTGGGACAAGCTGCCATTTTAACCCCCAAATCACAAACTCTCATACTCTGCCAAACCTCAACTCATGCCAATAAATTCTCTACAATTACACCCCCCAGGGAGCGTTTATCTCTCTGATAGCAGCATAGCTGTGCTGCTGATGCTCACAGCAGAAATGGAGCAGTGTGTTCTTAAAGCACCTCATTCAGTATCAGCAATTTAGCAGAAATATCACCAAACACCTTCCCTGGAGGTGGAGGTACTGAATGAGGCAGGCCTCAAATCAGTAAGGACTAACACTGGGATCAGCAGAAGTATGGCTAGTAGATTACTCGCTGTCCTCCTTGAAACTGGCAGGAGGTGGGGATATTTGTCTTTGCTGAAGAGATGAATATTCTCATTTAGCACCTCCTGATGTTCTTGTCGTGTGGGAACTAAGAAAGGTGAAGGAGATAAATTGATTTTGCAGGTGTAGGAATGAATGCATTGTTATAGGTGCTAAAAAATGAATAAGCCTGGTTCTCTCTTCTGTTTCATTCATGACTTGATTTCCTTCCTTGCAGTGTTTGACCTCCTGAGGAAAGGGTGAGTAGCCCTTCTGGGATCCTTTGCTGAAATTTTTGGTATTTATTATTAGCTTCCTAGGTGAAATTGAAGTTTTGATGCGCGCAGTGGGGCAAACCACCCTCTTCAGGCGAGCGCAGAGGAGACAAGCCAGCTGTAGTTACCTTCGTGCTGTCACAGCCTGGGACGGTGCAGTGGATCATAATGGGCTCAGAGAGAATGTCCTGGTGTCAGGTTTTGATCCTGATGCTAAATTTGGTGCCATTTCCCCAGTAGATGCCTGGAAGAGAAGCTCTTTGTAGGGAATGTTATGCTGGGGTAGCAGCCATAGCTTTCTCTCAAGACTGAAGAGTATAAAATAACATCAATGCTGACTTGTGATGCATGGCCTTACATTGCTCTCTGTGTGAATATATTGTGGGAGGCTATTTTGTTGGCACATTTTCATGGCAGGTGTGGTGATGTGGTGGTGGGTGTCTGCACTGCTATTTGCTACACCTGGGCTGGATCTGCAGTCCTGCAGAATTGCAGTGAGGTGGAGAGAGCTGAGCTCAGGATAGGGGAGATTCCCAAAGAGCTTATTTCTCCCTTTAGCCCACAAACAAGCCTCTTGCAGATGGCCAGCACCAGCAGCTGCTGGTGAGAGGCTCCCAGTCTCCCTGGTGACCAGGCTGATGGCTGTTTGTAGGAGGCGGTGTGGGGGGAAGCTCCTGCAGTCAGCTGGGGCCAGGGCCAGGGAATGTGCTGTTTGACCAGGCACAGCCTGCCTGCCTGTAGCAGAAGGCAATTAGACTCCATTAGTTGCTCTGCCAGTCCTGTCGCTCACGTTATTTCTGCCTGGTTTCAGCAGCAGAAAAATGTTTATAAAGAGGGAGAGAAGGCAGTTGCAGAAAGATGGAAATTGGAGAAGAAGGTTATCTATCAAATTGCAGCAAGGAGGAAAGAGAGAAATGCCCAGGAGCAGCCTCTGCTCAGGTAGAGGGTTGGTCCTGGACCTTCTGAGATCCGGGCCCTCAGTGATAGGACCACAACGATGCAGAATAATTTCAGAAACACAAAACCTCAGTAATGAGTGCTGCTGCCATTTTGCAAAGAACTCAGGAACTCAGTTACTCCTTCTTCCTTACAGGGCTGTCATGGAGGTACCAAGTGATGAGCCATTCAGTGAGGATCAGGCCTGGCTCTACTTCCGAGACATTGTGTTGGGCATTGAGTACTGTGAGTACCACCAAAAGATAGCTGTTTTGCAGTGCATGTCAGCCTCCTGTTCGACTGGAGAGAAGCCTCTCAACATCAGTAGGCTGTATCAGCTTAGCCAGCGAGATCCTCTCTAATTGCATGTGACAGGGTTGCAGATAACGGTCCTGCTCAACTCAGGTTTACCCAGGTTGCATAACAGATGCTGGAAGCAGGCATTCTGTGGAAGGGACGCTAGGAAAACAGTGGCTTGCATTTTGTCCTCTTTTTAACTTTTCAGAGAGTCTTTGAAAGCAATGGCAGAGCTAGCAAAGAAGCATTTGTAATGATGTAGACTGAGTCAGTAGCTTCAGCTGGAACAGAGTGCTGTCTCCATCTTAGCAAGGCAAGCACTAACCATGGGGACAGCAGCCTCTGAAAATAGCTAGTTTGGTAGAGCTGGGCATCATCTGGATGAGGAGCTGCAAGATATGGTTTAGTGCTTGTGGTAGCAGTGGTAATGAAAAGACGGTTGGACCAGGTGATCTTATAGATCGTTTCCAACCTTGTGATTCTATGATTTATGGGTGCAGATACAAATCTATACCACTCAAGAGGTTATGAGTCGGAGACCCTGGTGCTTTGATGTCGTGTAGCACTGCTTGCTGGCCTTACTTCTGTGCTGTTTCTGAACATATTACACTGCACCTTCCCACTCCTCTTGAGCCTCAGTACCAGCATTATCCTCACATCAGAAGGCACAACTTGGATCCTCTGTTGATTACTCATGCTAGCCTAAGACCTTCTCTCCCTTTTCTAACAGGTCTCTGCTTTTCTTCTCATGGTTGCTCTTTGCTCTGGATCTCTTCATGTCCCTACTGCTGCCAGGGACCCATGTTGCACAGTATCATCTGAGAGATATAACCACAAGTCATCTGGTAACTGCTTGTGTACCAGCAGTTTGTCGGATGCTGGTGAGCAGCATTTGGCATTTTGATTCTGCTGTCCTTGTTATAGGTGGCCTTCCACAGTGGTTAGTGATCTTGTTATTAACTGGTGTCTCTGAACACTGGTGTGCTAAAGAATTGGCCATGATTGAATGGCTGAATAAGAGGAGTAAGAGTCAATACAGCTTTTTCAGAGGGAATTCATGCCTCACTGATCTGATAGTGTTCCAGAGGAGTCAACAAAAATGTAGATAAGGTGATCCTTTTGCTACAGTGTGCTTGGATTGTCAAACTGCTGTTGATTAGATTTGTTAACAGAAGCTCATAAAGAAAGTATTTTTGGTTGGCTGGCCTCTTTTATATTAACAACTAGACAGTGATCAGGAAAGTAGGAACACAGCTTTTACAGTGGGGAAAGGTCACTTGTGCTGTTAAACAGGAGTCCATAATGTGGCCTGGGTTTGTTTTATGTATCCCTAAATGCCCAGAAATAGATTGCAGTATGAGAGGTGGTGATGACAATTAGTTGTTCAAGAGTAGTCATCATTAGAACTGACTGGAAAGGAGATGGCATGATAGTGAGTGATGGTATGATAAAAAGGCAGATAAAAATCCTTGTTGCCAAATACAGATATTGTATGAGGGGGAGAAACAGCACTAAAAATATGTACATCGTGACAGGCTCTAAATGAGCTGTTCTCACTCAGTTCTCATTCTGGATAGTTTTCTTGTAAATGCCATTGCCTAGTCAACAAAGTTAACAGGATTTAGTGATTACTGGGAATGGAATAAAGTAGAAAATATCATTATGCAATTGTTTGGATCCATAAGAGCTCTTGAATACCAGGGAATAATATCTTAAATGCTGTATACAGTTCGGCACTGCCTGCCTCAGAAACCACTCTCTAGAGAAAAATCTAAAGAAGGTGATCAGAATGATCCTGTACAGAGAGATGAAATAAAGCACTTCAGTTTTGAAAATTAACACGGGATATGACTTATCCTGTGTGCCTGAGAAGAGGCGAACAACAGAAAGAACTGAGGAGTAGCAAACAAAATAATCAAGTGGCAAGTTTTAAAAAGGAGGAAGGTAATTAACTGTGACATTAATTGCTGAAAGAGATGGCAAGTACTTGAAGTTAATGGACTCAGAAAGGACTTGACAAATTTCTAGAAGAAAGGAGTATCAGGGGCTGTTATATGAGAATGCAGGCAGTTTGTCTTTGGGAGTGTGTACTGTATGTTTTGCATCTATCTGCCTAATGCTTTTCTCCAAGCTATTGACCCTGACAGGAGGTGGGCTCCTGGGGTGGGTTGGCCTCTGGTACATTCTTTGCTCTCATCTAGCAGCTTATCTGTGTGGTCCTTGAAGTTTTTGTTGTGTTCACCTGACAACTGTTGTGCCCAGTTCTGAGAGATCAATCTAAGTTAGCTTGAGATCTCTTAGATGTGGGACCTTTTTAAAATCCTGGCTTTTTTGACAGTATGGGCACGTAGTTTCAGTGGCAAATCTAAAGGCAGAGCAGCCAGCAGGGAGGGGCAAACACATCTGATCAAGTGTTTGTCAGCCATGGCCGGTGAGCATTGTGCAAAGAAAGAAACATCAGATATTTGCAAAATGGAGCTGTGTCACATCCCTGTGTCATTTGAGGTGACATTCTCCCAGCTGTTACAACATCAGGAAGAAAATAGGAAGGAAGGAATTGTTTCAAATGTACTTTCAAAGGTCCAACCTGTAGCTGTGTCAAACATGAAAGGAAATATTTCATGCTGCTGAAGTGCCTTGAGCCACATCTGCCTTCATTTCACTCAATCTCAAGTGGCCCCTGCAAGCTCAGCACTCTGAGGGTCAGGGTTGGCCCCTCGCTTTCCTAAAGCTTTCGTTGAAGGTGTATCACCAGGTTTCAAATGGAGACCAGTTCTTGCTGTTTTCTGATGAGTGTTGATGGCCCTTGCCAAGGCAGAGGAATGTGGTTTGCAGGTCCTGGTCCATCTTCACCGAAATACAGTGGCACCTCATTTTGTTTATCTGACATCAATGGGAAAAGTAGCAGCTGATGGGAAATGAAATCACTGTTTGCTCTTTTGTGACAATCCAGAGAATTCCGTGCTAGAAGCTACCAAAAAGCAGTCAGCTGAAAGCTATATATGAATAGGGATGGGAAGCTTAAGACTGCTTTTCAGTAGAGTCTGAAGGGCAAAGACTGCAGCTTTTTATATTCTCATCAGTATTCGCACTATTGCAGAACCTGTATGCCTCAGCTGGGAGATGCAGGCTCTGCTGTGCTGGATGATGCTGGCACTTGCAGTAGGTAACAGGTCTTGCTCAGAAGAAAGTTTAGCTTACAAGACAGTAAAAAAAAAAGAAAAGTTCTTGTTGTCCTTGGCAAAGACAATGAAATGGGGCAATAAATTATAGGATGCCCAAGCACTCACAACAGCGGGAACAATAGGATGCTTTATTTTGGGTTATTGAGTAAGCACTTATTTTATTAGCAAATGAAAGTTAAAAATGGTGTTCTCTCAGAACTGCTGGGTAAATGCATGGCAATTATTATGTAATTACAGGGGGAAAGTGCACCATTTATGCACACTGAAGGAAAAGTGTTGCCAGGCAATCTAGAGATTGCAAGGTAATTTTAATGGAAGCATACATAATTGTTATGTAATTTGGGAGACTCAATAACCATGCAGCTGCTTGAAGCTCACAGTCATCGCAGCGGCAAATGCATCATTGCTGGTTGGGTTCTATTAAATTAGAAGTTGCAAAGTGGATTCCTGTCAGAGCCTGCAAGGTGTTAATCCAGGTCCATGTGTGCACTCTGCAAACAGAGGTACAAAGTGAAGTGGCTGCAGTAGCCAAACAGATGGGAAATGTCCCCACATTAAAGGTGACCTTTAAAATTATGGGTGATGGCAGAGGGTCCACAGGCACTGTGTGTCAGTGGGGGATAAGCTGTACTTGTTATCCACGATGCTTGCCTGCAAGGAGCACTGACCTGGAGAGAAGCATTTGGAGAGAGAGTATGGTAATATTACTAGTTCACCTCTTTGGTTTTGTGTGTGTCTTAAGCCTAGGCTCTGTGTGAACTGCTTTGGGAGTCATTTAATCACACACTTTAATTCACGTCCTGTAGTGAAATGGGCTCTGCAAAGGGAAGTGCTTTTCCTTCTGCTTGCAAGACTTCTGCAGTACTACTGGTGTTGAGTGTGCCCTCATGAAGTGGGGAGGCAGTGTGTTGTGAGTACCACTGGGATGGTGATGTAAGAAGGTACTTAAATGTTTTGGGTAGAAAAGTTTTGCTGGATTATCCATGTCGTTAACTGAAGCATGTACTTAAGTGCCTCTGAATTGGGGATATTTGCAATTACTTTCCTTTCTACTTGTAATTTGTCTCTCGTAGTGTTTATCTGGGGTTATTTAAACTTCAGTCTTCTTTCTAGTAAGGCAAGCATTGCTTTCCCAATGGCAGTCAGAAGAAATGGATGTGCCAGGAAGCAAGTCATCAAAGGAATCAGCAGCCAAGCCAGGAATCAACCTTAAAAACTGGAGGGTGAGTGGGGTGCTCCTCTGCGGGGCCAAGCAGCTGTGCAGAGTGAGCTGAGGTGCCCAACACTCAGGACCTGTACTCAGCCAGGCAGGTGTTTTAGCTGTGCTTCCAGGGTCAGTAACTCAGGCATTTTCTTAGCCACAGGCTTTTTTTGTTAATCTAATAGCCCCTGATGGTTTTTTTTTTTTTCCATTAATATGTTCAGTTCCTTTTTAAGCTTTTGTCAATTTCCAGCATCTGTTTACATGGTGTGGGAAGCAGTTTCCATCTAGGTTTGAATCTGGTCCTGGAGGCTTCAGCTGACAGAAGGGGTGACCAGGCACAGTCATGCTCTGTCTGTGCTGCCCCTGCTTTTAAAGATGTCTATTGCATTGTAATTTAGGGCTGTATTTTGGAGGCTACAGAGTCCTTATCTACGTCATTGTTGCAAAGTGTCCTTCCATCCCTTTGAGCATCTGTTAGAAAAAGCTAGGAATCGTGGAGTCCCCCAGGCCTAATTAATGACAGCACAACTGTATTTTGGAGTTAAAAATGTGGCTGAAAACACTTATCATGCTTCCTTCCCCCCAAGGAAAACATGCAGGATTTTTGGACAAAGGCAGGTGTTCTGCTGTGCCTTATTTACTGTTCTGTTCTGATACCTTGGTTGTGGAGATAATACAGGTTTGGTTTCATGACACTATTTAAGTTTCCTTCTGCACTGACTGAGAGGTAACTGATAGTTTCTAATTGCACAGTAAATGGGTTTGCTGAGTGATGGTGTGTTTGGCATGATGCTATTTCACTTTGGCAGATAAACAGTGGAAATCAGTATCGGGTGAAGGGAGGGTTTTCTTCCATTGCTGTTGGTAAGGGATGTTTTTCTTGTGACCTGACAATTGGTTCAATACAATGAACAGATACCTGAAACTCTCCCCCAGTGGTGGAAGCTGCAGGAGAGTTATGAGGAAGTCTAACACATAAAAAAGCAGGAGGGATATGCCAGGCAGGTGCTGGTTAGGATTGGAACAGGAGTGGATTTGTTTAGTAAGAGCTTAAGTGGTTTTGTTTAGTAAGAGCTTAAATAATGTGTAAGAGTAAGCAAGTGAAAGGGCTGTCTGAGCAGGTAGCTTAGCTCTGACAGTAGCCAGGAGCAGTCACTTAGCACAGAGCAAGCACGAGCTTGACCCAAGAGAAAACCCTGCTGACATGTACAGTCTGGATGAAACACAGAGGCCGTCCCTTCTGCTGTGTACCTGCAAACTTGGTATCCCTTCTGGCTCATGAGAAGCTGAAAGAATTGTCAGTGTGACAAAGGAAAAAAACACTTTTTTCCTGCATTCTCCACAGAAAATGCATGATTTCCCTATTGCAGTTTTTTAGGGAGGCTAAGGGTAGCAATTCTGGTTCCCTGTGCAGAGGAATGCTGAGCTCATCTGCATAAACTGTTGAGCTCAAAGGAAAGTTGTGATACACTGCTAAAGGCATTGGGAAGTTACCTTTACAGAATCACTTCTCTACCTGTACAAGTGCCAGTGGAGCTTGGAATCCCAGTGTGCTAAACTGGAGCAGTAACAAAGTACCTGATATGCTGATCAAAGGCTGGCTTTCCTGAGATAAGACTTAATCTGTTCAATCATCAATATGTGAATATAGTCTCCATTATCTTAAAAGATAAGCAAATAAATCAACAAAGTCAACACAGGCTTGTCTCTTCTGAAGAATATTGACTGTGTTGTAAGCCAGGGGTGGAGGCTGTCCAGTGTCAGTGACACAGATGGCTTTGGGCTCTTCTGGCTCATGGCAGATGTGCTTTCCTCAGGCCTCATGCTGACATGATGCAGCCGGACTTGAACACAAGTCCATGGTGGGGACTGAATGAGCTCCCAGCCTGTTGTGTGCTCTCTTGTGGCTTTCTTTAATGTAGTTGTGTGTGTTGCTGATAAATGAACAAAGAGTACTGTATGTAAGAGTAATTATCTGATGGGGTAGATCAGAGAGATGCATAAGAACCTTTTATGAAAGATCGAGCAGTTTGATTTTTGTTTTATTTGAGGAGTTATGTAAGCAGTTGTTCTGGAGGCAGGAAGCAGCCCTGAGCACAGGCTCTGCAGGTCATTTTAGCAGAACTTGCAGTATGCATCCCATTCCCAACTTTGCCAGTGGTCCCTTGAACGTTGCCACACGTGTAGCCACAGCAGGAAGCCATTCTTTAAGTGTCGTCTGTGACTGTGCTGTGCTCATGTGGTTTGGATGGCAGGTGTAGAAGGCAGCCTTGGGCCTGAGTTATTCTGTAACACTGCTGTCCTGGCTAAAAAGGTTGAGCATCTCTACCGCAAACCAGTAAGGAAGCTGAACTCCCATCTCTTCACCAGGCTCTTCTGAGAGGGCTTGTCCAGCTGCATATTCCAGTGGATGAGGTTCGTTGGATGCAGTAGAAGAACAGCGTCAAGGTAGTGAACAGAGCTGGGAAAATCAGCCTGGGATCCTTACCCCAGCCACTGAACAGTACCCCTGGAATGAGCTAAGCATGGGATGGGAGGTGATTCTGTTGTACAGTGCACTGCATCCATTTCCTCTGGCTCACTCTAAGTGCTCTGCAGATCAGTGGGGAGGCTTGCTTCAAAGAGCAGCCTCTCTTTTAAGCTCTGGATGGTGGTGCAGCAGCTTCCTTGGGAGAGCGTTAAATCATTTCTTTGCTACGGGGGTAATGTGAAAGTAATACTAAACAGACTCTGCAGTAGCACCATATGGATTGCTTTTGCCCTTGAATGGGAATGGGACTCTGTTTTTAATCAAGTATAATTCAACATCAGCCTCAGTAAATAGCAGGATGTGTTAGTGCATTGTGAAAATTTTATATATGCAGCTTTTAAATGGGCTTTTAGCAAGTTGGTATTAATCTGCTGGAGCTCTGAGGTTTCCAGAAGGCTATGCAGTAAAAGACACCCTTTTTTAAAAAAGGCTAGGGAACAATCCCTCATTTTTCTTTTCCTAGCACTGCTCTCAGTTCCTTCTTGGTTTTCACTGGCTGTTAACATAGGCAGACATTTCCCAGGCATTTGCTTCTGAAGAGGAAAGCCTACTTAAACCCTGCATAACCCATGGTATATGAATTGAGGAGCATTTTTGAAAAGGCATCATGGTTGCATGCTGTGGGGAAAAAGGCTAGTTTGTCCTCCTGAAGACAGCAAAGGTCTGAACAGAAATAAGTGATTTGCTCAGCAGGGCTTTGCTAACAAGTGGTGGTGGAGCAGGGTGGCAGAGCTGCAGGAGACCTGTGGAGGGGCCCAGGCAGGGCCATGTGCTGCTCACACAGAGAGGAGCCAGCTGGCCTAGCAGCAGAGATGCTCACCCAAATCTGCCTCTTTCTCCACCCCCATCCACTGCAGTGCCCTGCCTGATCATTGCTTTTCAGTGCAGTGCTAACCCACACAGTGCAGGTTGCAGTTGCAATGCTCCCAGACCCACACCTTCCTGAGAGGCAAGGGTACAGTTGAGGGGTGAGAGCTTTCTGGGGACAATGTGCTTATTATTGCAGTGATAACACTTGTAGGATTGGCTTTCTACAAGATTTTGTTAAAGTCATTTGGCTCTGATGTTCAGAGGCAGTGTAATGTAAGCCTGTGCTTTCCTTTAATGCCCTTCCCACAACACCCACTGGCTTTTCATGGAGATGATGTTCAGTGTGTACCAAAACATTGTCCTAACTGGGCATGTTTTGTAAGCTGGAAGTACAAATTCATCCCTTGGAGAGTCAGCACCCGGACTGTTTTGAAGGCTTGGAGTGATCTGGATGGCAGAAGACAACCAGGATTTCACAGAGTCCAATTTTGGATGTGCCTGGCCAGGCTTTCAAACACAGGTTGTGATGGAAATGCAGCGTGTGCACCCTTAGTTTTCATGCCTACTGTATTCATGGGGCAGCTGTGAGGTTTAGCAAACAGCTATTTCTGATGCATTTTGGGAACTGTGCCTCAGAAATGTTCTACAAATTCATGGGATTGTTATTCAGATGCAGATTGGCCTGAAATACCATTACCTTTCCATGAAAGTGAAGCATGTCTCTAATAAAACCAAATTTAATGGAGCTCTCCGGAATCAGACTTTCTCCTAAGGGCTCTGTGATATCTTACATTGTTCCATTTTCATTATGAATTGGTATCGATTTTTTTTTCTTTTTTTTAATTAGTCCTGTCAACAAAGAAAGTGCAGAGCATCTTGGAGCACAGAGGAGTTGTTACAGTGAGCTGCTGACCTCTACTCTTAAGAGCAGAATCATTTCCAGATAACAGCAACGAGGGAAACCATTTCATCAGTTTGCTGAAGCAGCTTCAGTTAAGCGATCTGCTTTGGCCAGCTCTGCTTCAGTTTTAACCCTGGGAAGGATACAGACAAATCCATATGCGTGGGAATTGCTGTGTTTTGTGTGTTTCTTGCTCTCGGACACTTGAGGGTGATGAAATGTGAGTTAATTTGTGCTGGTGGCTGCTTTTTACTCCCTTTTGGCTGACTTTGGCTGTCACCTGCTTAGAGATGGCTCAGTGAGTTGTGTGTTGTCCCTTCTGTACAGTCATTAGCAATCTAGAGGGTATTACTAGTGGTTGGCTTTTATTTCTGAGATGCTTAGCTCTCCCTTTAGAGTTCTACAAGGATAACACCATCTTTTCCTCTGCATATTCTACTGGAAATGCAGATCACACTGGTTTAATACATACTTGTCCTACAAGACAGCCCTGTCCCCGGGCTCTTTTTGTGTTGCACTGCAGCGGTGCCTGTGTCGCTGCTGGAGCATCCCACTGTATAGCTGGCCAGCCTCCAGCCAGCCCTGCTGTAAAGCACCAAGGTCTTTAAGAACGGCATTTCTTCAGAACAGAAAACTGATTTTAGGTTGCTTCATCAGTTTAGTAGCTCTACACCAGATCATTTCTTGGCAGGCATGAACTAAAGCTCTTTCTGTTTGTAGCTGTGATGGAACCTCAGTCGTTTGTACCAGCTGGTGCTTGGTGCATGATTTCTGTTCCATGTCCTCCTCTCTCTACGACTGTTGCCTCTCCACAAGGCAGCTAGACAGAAGACATGCTTTAAGAATAAGTTTTTCAAGCAGCATGGTGTGTGGGTTGGGCACTGCTCCCTGCACCACCATTCCTGACCTGGCCAACCACATCCCCTCTGTGCTTATTTCCTTCACATCTCAGTTTACTGCTATTTAAATTGTCAGCCAGGGGCAAACCTGGCACACGTTACATTGCAATGCCCTGGGACGTGTCAGTCTCACTTTTGAAAGCACAGCCTGTGCTTTGCTGCCCCAGAGGCACTTGTGCTGACTTTCTCCTCTAAGCAGTCTAGGTCATAGACTGTCACTGTTCCTAATGCTCATGTCAAGAGTGGATGTTCTGGTCTGTGAGGCACAAATGTTCATTGACTCTGGTGTTGGACTACTTTTTCGCAAAGGGTGTTTTCAACTTCTTTGTTCAGCAGTCATTGCTGCAGTGCTCAGACACACAGCACCAGGCTGATGTGGGCACTGAACAAACAGAGCAACTGGCAAACAAACCACATTTCTCTTCTACTTTCATTCAATTGCTCAAAGGCAGGGAATGCGTTTTATGAAATAAATAGTATGGGGAAAAAATAATAAAGAGCCCAGAGTACCCTAGTGCAGGTCCCTCTGTTTTCAGGCTTAGCTCTGGGGATGGTCTGCACGTTTTTGTAGCCTGTATTTTTGTAGAGGTTTTGGGAATCTCAGCTCTGTAGGATCAGGCATATTGTTCAGCAGCCTTCACCCAGTCATGTACGTGAAGGGCATCTAATCATTTCCTGAAGGGAAACATCACTTCCCCTCTCCCCACTTTCTTTTTTTGCTCTACCTCCATTACCATAATGAAATGTCAGCTTGCCACCAGCTTTGCTGCATAGCAGATGTCTCCTCATAATTACTGTTGTCGCAGAGCTTTCAGTGTTCATCTGACTGTCTAGCCAGGCTGTTACAGCATTAACTGGCCCACATCGCAGCATGGCCACACAGTTGCTGCACATCTGGAAGAGGATGTAACCAGCAGTGCTTTTAACTAATGCTCTCCATCAGGCTTTTGTCTATTCTGACTCCAGATCAGCTCTTGGGGGAATGGAGCATCTCACTTTACCTGTGGGTATGTGTGCTGCTAATGAGTCAGCTGCCCACAGCACACTGCTTAACATAATGCCTTTGAAATCTCTCCCACCCAGCCTCAGTGTGCTGCCCAGATGAGTTATATGGAAGTGATCCTAGATCTCTGCATGTGTTTGAGGCTCTCTTTCATGTGCCAAGGACAACATCAATCAGCATTGCTTTAACCTAAGGAGAGCTCCTTGCAGAAAAAATATCTGCAAGTGTGATTTCCTTTCCTCAGACAAGGCCTGCTGGAAAGCTTTCTTGGGAAGAGCAGAATGGTTACGTGGAAGTTGTTCATTACTGCTCCTAAAACACAAGCTGATTTGCTCTGTAGGACAGGTTGCTTCTGTGGCAATGTGCTAACCAGGTTTGTAAACCAGGAAAGGATGAGATCAGTATTTTCCTCTCCCAATTGCGTGTTTCCTGTGAGATGCCAAAAGCAAATGTGAAAATGATAATTGAGGCTGGGGGAGCAGTGGGGTGCAGGGGTCCTGTTCTCCTGGGAAAGGCAGTAAGAACTAGAGCATTTCCACTTCTGTTCAATACAGTCTGCTGGATTTTCTACAGCTCTGCTTTTGGGGACATTTCATGTTCTGAAAGCTGTTCTTTGATTTAAATTTTCTCTCCGTTCCTAGGAGTCATTTTTCTACAGCTCCCTGCTGCTGCTTTCCTGAGTATCCAAGAAATTGCTTTATTGCAGCTGCAACATTACTTCATAGATAGCTTGTAATGAAAGATTCCTGCTTTCAGAGCAGGATGTGTGAGTCTGCACCTTTTATTTGCATCTTTGCAGAAAGATTTTTGTTTGGGTGGATCATGGCAAACCATATTCATGTCTTTTTTTCTAGTGCACTACCAGAAGATCATTCACCGAGATATCAAGCCTTCCAATTTGCTGTTAGGAGATGATGGACATGTCAAAATTGCTGATTTTGGAGTCAGTAATCAGTTTGAAGGGAACGATGCCCAGCTTTCCAGCACAGCAGGAACACCAGCCTTCATGGCACCAGAGGCCATTTCAGACACGGGCAAAAGTTTCAGTGGAAAGGTAGGTCGTGGCTCACAGCCAGTGTCTCCTGGGATCTCACAGGCAGTGCACAAAGGGGAGCACCACACCTACATCCTTTGCATTTTGCTCTCTCTGGCATTATGGTGTAGATTGGTATTGTTTTCAAGTAAAATCAAAGCTCTGATTTTGAGTTCAGGCAAAACTCATGTTGGTTGTTCTGTATAGAGGTAGATGGACTTTTTGTCAAGCCCCTGCCAAGACAAGGAGGCAGGGTAGAGTCCAACAGGACCCTTTTCCTGCTTAACAAGGAAGTACAAAAATCCCCATTTCCTTCCAAAGTAATCAAGATTCATAAAGGGTTGCTGAGCACCGAAGTCATATCTTGATACCCTGAAAGTGAGGAATGTGGATGAATATTGTAATGCAGGTGTTAGAATAGGGTCTAGCTTTTGCTTTTTGCCTTTTTTCCTTTAAACTTGGAAGAAGACTTGAAGTTCAGCGGTTCCTTGAGGCTCAGCCTTGAACTGTCATCTTCTGTAAGAAGAAAGGACTGCTCACTGGTCAGTGCTCTTCACAGCAAAGACAAGTGTGGTGGTGTCTGAGCCAGCACAGTTCTCATTCCCCACAAAGGCCATAAATGCCTTTAGGAGCCCAACTTCAGAGACACTGCAGTAAAATTAAACAAAATGTTAAATGTGTGCAAGTAGTTCTGTGAGTCAGTGGGCAAATCCAGCTCATTTCTATTCTCTGTGTTGCATCTAATTTACTGCCTGCACTTGCTTTCTTTCAGGCACTTGATGTATGGGCCATGGGAATTACCCTGTACTGCTTTGTTTATGGGAAGGTAAGCTGGCTTTCAGATGCTGGAGCCCCTGTATGAGAGTGTCTGCCTGCCTGTCTTTTCGCTCATTCCTTTCCAAATAAAGGCAAATGTTAGAAGCAGAGGTCTACTTTCCACAGACTTCTGTTTTCCCAAATCACCCTGCAGATGAGAAGGGACTTCAAGAGCTGACCCCTGTATTCAGAATGGAAAAACAGGTGTTTAAATAATAATACCTAACTCTAAATTATGCTTCCCACACAGGTCTTCAAGCAGTGAATCAGGCCAGTCAGTATCAGTATTTCTGTGCTCCAGATAGAAAAACGTAACAGAGAAAAGGAAAATGGTCACATGGTAGGCTGGATAGAGAGGGGTGTCCCAATCACATTCTGTATTTGTTTGGTCCCTCTGCTTTTCTTCTTTATATATTACTTATTTTAAAGAAATGGATTTATTTTGTGGAGATTTTACTTCCATTTCCACATCAAATTCAGACAATGCACACAGGAAGTTTCATTCTGTTGAATGAATGGCAAACACCGAAGCGGTGCCAAGATCTTTGACAACTGGGAAATCTTTGTTTGTTTTACAGTGTCCTTTTATAGATGAATATATTCTGGGTCTTCATAACAAGATCAAGAACAAGCCTGTGGAGTTCCCAGAAGAGTAAGTAAACTTTACTCAGCTACTGTAAAGTAAAGATCAGTCTTTGGCATTGCTCGCTGTGCAGTATAAGTGCTGGTGGATCACCATGGAGGGATGGACAGAGGCAGATGAGGTTCTTTGCGTTCCCCTGGGTCCTTCATATGAGTGTTGTGCCAGCATTGCTGTAAAAGCATTGCAGCTGCCTTTGCTGCTTCTGTTTGTACATTGTGTAGATGAAAACCAAAGGCAATTGCTCTTGAGACTTTTGGTGTAAATAGGGGGATTTAATTATGGGTCCATGGAGTTCTGCCTCAGCTTACTTGAGTGAAGATGCTGGAAGCTGGGATTCATTGAAGTTTTGTACTTCTGCCATCTGGCTAATACTGGAAAGATTTAGTATGTTGGTTTTCTATAGTAATTTATTAATTATAATAATACTCAGACCTTGGACCTGGTCTGAGTAAACACCCACAGCTTACACAGATCTACCTTGGAGCTGGGAAATGTCTTCTGGAGGGTACTTGTCCCACAACCTGCAGAGTCCCAAACCTGCCTTATCTAATGCAATCTAAGAAAATGTGGATTTGTCTTGTATGCTGGCAAACACGGACTTTTTTGGGGTCTCTCTTCTTGTTCCTGGTTACAAAAAGCATGAGTTTTTTTAGAAATAAAATTACTTGATTCAAAACAAGGATGAGGAAATTAAAAATCTAATATAAAGTACTAACATAAAGTTATTAGAGAGGAAGGGAGAGAGATTGCCAGACAACCCCAGATAATGTACAGATATCCACTGTTACATTATTTGTGATATACTCACTGAATTTTTAGACGTTCACAGTGAGGGGCTGGGCCCCTGCTTCAGCAATCCCAGGCTTCCTTTTGAGTCCGCGAAGAGAAATGGGTACTTAGAATGTCCTATTTTAGAAATCTGCTTTAGATAGGATGACTCATAACCCAGACTCCACTGGCTGTGTTAATTACCTCTCACTGACTGAAGCACAGCCGCTGCAGATAGCTCAGATGAAGCAATCTCTACTTGGGCTGATGGAGCCACACGGAGGACTGCGTGGGGCACACCTCTGCTCCTAAAGACCTAAGCACTTGTTTGGTGTCAAACACAGGCCCCAGTCACTGGTATGGGATAGTTCTGATGGTCGGTGAGATTTGGCACATAACAGGGCTTCAGGCACTGAGAGCACAAAGGCTGACCATTCGTGCTACATTGCTGTGTTCCCACCTATTGTTCTGTAGTTGATGCAGGGCTTGGTCTGTAACAGCACTGCAGCAAAAAATAAAAATAAATTGTTTGTTTCTCTCTAGTCTCTCTGCTTGCTTAGGTTCTGGCAGAATGCCTGTCCTCTCAGCCACCATATATTTGGGTTAGCAGTCAGCTTACAAGTGACTGTTCCCATCTGTCTCTGCAGTAAGTTATTAACATTTAACGGGCTAACTGGGTTGTGCTAAGAACATTTTCTTCATTCAGACATTTCCTCCAGCAGTAATGCAGCTCTGCAGTTTATTTGGACTTCTCAGTCACCTGGTCTCTCGATCTAACAAAAAGCTGTACCCCTCAGTAGGCTGTTGGATAAGTAGAGCTGCTGGGTGTTGACATCTGTCTAAACTGCATCTACCTGTTAGATGAAATCAATAACAAAGACACAAAGCTGGAATTCACTGGGCTGAGTCCACACTGACCTCCCAAGGAATTAGCAACTCGTTACAGTCAGGAATATTTTGGTTTCAATTTATTTCACCATGGCTACAAAAGATGCATTCCTTTGTGCAGACAGTCCGTGGAAGTTCATTGCCTGTTTCCTGACAACCTTTGAAGCTGACTGTACCCATGCCGTCCCTTCCCTTCCCTTAGAGATGCTAGGATAAATATTTATCACTCCAGTGTTCTTGTTCACGTCGTTCAGTCCTTGGCATGACATGAGATGAACAAGGCTAGCTACAGCTTGCACCCTGGTGATCCTGACGTGGCTAAAAAGCACACTGGAGGAGTTTCTGGTCAGGCACATGCTAAGAGAGCCAGAAGCTCTGCATAGCTCTTCCTGGTAAAGAGCTGAATTTCAGGACAGTATCCCCTGACCTTGCTGCCTGTGGGCACCCTGCAAAATGATGTATGGGATTGACAAACCCCTCAGCATCAAATAGATGCTGAACTCTGTGATGCTTGGTGTTTTCCTGAAAGCTGTTACAGTGCTGTGACCATGAGAAATTGCAGATAGCACAGACTTCTCAAGTGAGAAATGACATGGGGTACAAGATGAACCCTGGTAGAATAGAGAGAAGGGAAAACAGAGGCAGGGTAAGGCAGTCAGTTACCTGGTTATAACTCACTAGGAGCTTTGCAGTCTTGTTTGCAGGGCTTTTCCTTATAGCATTCATCCTGTGTAGAAATCAGTGTGGTGCCAGAAATGTTAGGTGGTTATTTAGTCTATATCTTGTATTTTAAGTTAACGTGTTGCTAGTTTGGCACAGATCTGATGTTAAATATTTTACAAACACCGCTGCACTTCTGTCTCAGAGTGCTCCTCCTTTAGGAGTCTATTTATTTTGACCTGCTGAATGCTCTTTTGCTCTCCATAGCTGCTCCTCTGTGTCTGGATCTCATCTCAAGAACAGCACAGTTCTTCCCATTCCCACCTAAAACATCACCTGAAGTGCAGCCTTGGACATGGGAAGTCTCTGTGAACTCCTGCTATTCCCCATTTCTGGGCTATATTGCCTGTTCACTGTAGATACTTGATGTTCACTCTGAATTGCACTCACCTGCTGCCCCTTCCCCGGTGTTTTCTTGTGGTTGTTTGTGAAAGATCCCATAACCTAAATGCACGTAAAGTACTCATAAATTATTGAACAGCAGCTATGATTTCATCAAACTAAAATATCCCTTATTATGATTTGGTCTTCGTGTAGTTTTATGATTATTCCTTCTTTTTTGGGAGGGTGCAGAGGAGGTGGGCACAGTACCTGGTTCTCATCAGGGTTTTGAATCTGATTCTAGCATTGAAATCCAGCCCTGCTGGCAAGTGACATTTTATGCTGCCAAATCCATCTCCGTGCAGCTATGCACTTCATTGGAAGGCAGTTGTGATACAGCTTTTCAAGAACCTAATGCAGTTGTGTCATATGAGACATTTTATTTCAGTACCACTTTTTGATCATATAGATCAAGTGTGTTCTTAAAGATATGGCTTACATCATTAGCAACAGAAGTCACTGAAGTCTTCAGACTAGAGATGGGAGGGCCAGCAGGACCAAGGGCTTAATGAGAATGGAGTGGCTTCTGGGTTCAGGCAGTCTTATCATTTAGTCTTAGAAACAGTGCTAAGAAGTCAGATATATTTCCATCTCTTAGTCACATCTGTTCCTTCCCTCCTTTCAGTGTCCTGGGGCTGAGCTGTACAGGTAAGAAATGCATAGCTGTGTTAGTTGGCAGAAGAGTGTAACTAAATGTCTTAGCAGTGACCATAATGTCTGAGAAGGAACCAAGAAAACTAAATCTTCCTTTTTCTAGCTGGTTTGCAGAGAAAATACCTTTCAAGCAGTTTTTCTAACAAGTAACTGCAGGAGGGAGAACGCGTGCCTTGAGCACTGACAGTTCTCTTGTTTTCTTTACTCAGATTACAGATAAGTGATGAGCTCAAGGAGCTGATCTTACGCATGCTTGATAAAAATCCAGAAACAAGGATAACAGTCCCTGAAATTAAGGTAAATTGAGCATTGATATTGCAGTCTTTTGTCTCAACTGATTTTTATTTTTTTTTTTGTTCCTTTGATACCTCCTAATGGGGCAGAGCTGTTCCTAATATTTGTTTTGTGAGCTTTTTCTGGCAAACTGACACAGAAAGGGAGAGTGCTCATTTTGCAGTGTTCTATTGCTGCTGCTTGCTTGGGGAGTATTGACAAAAGCTCTCTTGTTTACTTATTTAAATTAAAATTACTCAAAAGCTGGCTGATCTTCAGCGATTCCCCAGTGGAATCAACATTGTCATGGGAACTGTAAGCTGCAGAGGCCTATTGTGTATGCTAGACCTGTGTTACAGGGGCTGGCAGTGCCTTCCTTGTCTAGTACTTGTGTGGCAATGGTCTCAAGGCATCATATTTGCTTCTATCAGTATTACTTGGGGGATGCTTATTAACACAGAGAACAAATAGTCCTGACAGAGCACAGTGCTTTGCAGAGTTTGCTTTCATTCTGTTTTGGCATGTGCTTTGTGTCCTCCTTTCACCTCTCACTGAAGCCTTGAATCAGCAAGATTTCTCAGGGACCCATTAGCATCCTTAGAGGGCACACTACTATTCTCTGCTTTGTCTCAGGCCAACACCAGCACATTTTCTGCTAAAGCTGACGGTAGGAAGGTTGAACTTTGAGAAGAAAAGTGACATCCCTTCCCTCTATGCCCAGGAAGCCACAGCCAATGATAATGGAAGTACTTGGGAGTTGCATTCATTGATTTTGCATGGCAGACTTTGAGCAGTCTGTGTTCCTCCCCATGTAGGTACATCCATGGCTAACCAAGGGTGGTGAGGAGCCTCTGCCACTGGAAGAAGAGCACTGTACTGTGGTGGAGGTTACAGAGGAGGAAGTGAAGAACTCAGTGAAGACAATCCCAAGTTTGCCTGCTGTGGTATGTATAAACCACAGCAGTTTATTTGAATGAGCCAAGAGCATGACACTTTCAAGCTCTCAACTGGTAAAGGAGGTTTAGAGGGTACATGTGTGCTCCTGGCCCAGGAGAGCTCTGAGGCTGCCTTCTTACAAACTTAGGAGCAGTAGGCAGTAGTCAGCTGCACAAAGATGTGCTTTGATTCTTGCCAGCAATGGTCTGTGTCCAGGAATCCGAGCTCACTGCCTAAGCAAATGATGCTGAGACTGCTTGGAAGTGGCTGTTTTGTGGGTTTTGCTGGTACATGCTCTAGATGTAATGCTGTTAAATGTCTGCTGAATTATTAAAGAAGCTGTTGTTAGACTCCTTTCAACTTCAGGGGGATGTTCTCAGCAGTCTGTTTTTCTTCCTCAAAGATCCTAGTGAAGGCCATGCTAAGAAAACGCTCCTTTGGAAATCCATTTGAAGTTCAGACCAGACGGGAGGAGAGGTCCATGTCTGCTCCAGGGAACCTGCTGATGTATGTATATGCAGCCTTGCCTGGCTCTGCCATGTGTGCAGTGTAAAAGTGCACAGAAGAGACAAGGGAAGCCATTTACAAATATTTTCCCTATCGTTTAAGGACAAAACTCACTTTTGCCTCAAATATTGAGGCTGAATTCTGCTTCAGGTCCTCCAGGATTAAAATACAATGCAGTAAAACAAGCTTGAAGGCTCCTTATAGATGGAGTTCTTTCTCTAAGGTGGTTTGGCCTAAACACACTTAAGGTACTAAGCTTGGCCTGGTTTTTTAACCTGTTAGTTTGTAGTATGCTGTGATCAAAGATTCATTGGAGATAGGAGGACTAAAATAAGGGTATCTGTTGAGTGCTTTAGTCTTCTTTCCTTTTCCTGGATAATGAAAAAGGTGTCAGATGAGCAGCTTTTGTGTTTTATAAGCTAGAAATGAAATGATATGTTTGTCTGGTGTCCAAGTCTGGGTGTCTGAACTGGCAGGCACCATGAAGTTGTATAGGCAGAGAGCACGTGGACATGGCTTTTTCACTTAAGAAGAGAAAGGAGCCAGCTGAACGGCTCACTTTTTGGAATTCAGAGGAGGAAACAGTAAATCTTCTAACTGAATTTTCCCTGATTTCTTCCTGATCTCTGTATTTTGTGTAAACAGCATGCTAGGCTCTGGTTTTGGAAACGTTATGTGCAGAAATTGCATGGGCAGAAGTCTTTGCAATATGAGGAGGTCTTTTGTGTTTGCAGTAGCTTTTGTTTCTTTAGAGGATGCCAGTAAGGCATTAGTGATTTGAAGTAGTTTTTAAATTAGTGCTGGCAGAAGGGAAGGCTACTTTAGCTCTGCTTAGACCTAGAAGACTCAGTCCTCTCCACACTCTTGTGTATTACTTTGTTTAATAACACAAGTTAAAAAGGCAGCTGTTGGAATGGCAGGCACATTCACCAGGGAGTCAGAAGGGAATTAAAATGAAAAAACTATTTCTTTTGCAATGCCTGCCTCTCCCATGCACACCTACAAGCTGTGTGAGAGCTGCTGTCTGTCACTTTAACCCCATGGGTACCTGGGGCTGAGTGTCCTGGCAGCACAAACCGAGGCAGGCAGTCACCTCTGGCTCTGCCTTTCATACAGGACCCCCCAGAAGTTGCAGTGGTTCATCAGGCCTTGCAGACCCTGCAGACCATGGCCAGGTTCAGCTCTCTTGCTAATAGTATCTGCAGAAGACACACCAATCATTTCTTAATCTTTCCAGTTGCAGAGGCTTTTTTTTTTTTTTTAAGCCAATTGTTCATTGTTCAAAGCTAAGTTCTGGGTTTCTGTTAGTATTTGCCATATTTCTTCTGCTTGCTCTAGATTTCTCCTAATTGAGTCAGCACTGGTTTCACCACATTTTATTATGCACATTTATTGCAACTACTACCTATCAAATTAATTGCCGTGTTTTGACAGACCCAATTTACTTTCCCATTATGGCTGCTGCTGCTATTGATGACACGTGGCAGTATGGGGAATCAGTCTCTATTTAAGCAGCCTGCCCTGCTTTGAGAGAGCTGTCACTGTCCTTAGGGCCTTTCTGTGCATGTAGGGTGGAACTGAGCAAGCCAGGAGGGAAATGTGGCTGACAGCTGATCCAAGTCTCACACCAGGAATAGCTTCTCCCAAAGCAGCACGGAGGTACCTGCTCTGTGAGGGCTTTGTGCTGAGAAAGTCCTGGGGCTTGCTGCCGTGGGGCTGCTCAAAAATACACTGCAGAGATAGCTTAGGCCAGCTGTGTTTTCAGCATCATCTTTAACAAGGGAACAGCTACAGACTGGGTTTACATTTGCCTGGCATTTCTACTTAAAACACTGCCTTGGTCTCTGCTGGTGTTCAGCATCAGTTTCTTCAGTCAGGAAGATTTCAGACAGGTAACGTAGATTCTGTCAGAACAGAGCCAAGCCCAACCAAAAGCTATATTAATTCTCATTCTAAAGAGTTGTTTGTCTCATGGAAGAGCTGTGCCCCACAGTGCAGGTAGGTGTTCTCACAGTCTGACTGAGAACAAAATCAACAAATGTGGTGTGGGATTTTCTTCTGACAAGGACTCACCCTCAGGAGGATCCTGTAGTGACAGACCCTGTGCTCACATGGCTCTGCCTGCACTGAGCTATCAGTGCATCACCCATGGTACATGCTGCTAACTCCGTGACCATGGCAGGATGTTAACCCTCCCCTCACAATGCCAAATAGAGAGGCCCAGGTAAGTGCTTATGGCTGTCAGCAGTGTGTTGGAAGCAGCCAGGGGCTTTTGGCAGAGGTAGGAGCTGAAGTGGGTTTATGTCAGCACTGGCAGTGCTCATCCTCATCTCTCCTTTGGGCTGCAAGTAGACTTGACTGATGCTGTGTCCATTTCATTCTGCTTGCTAGGCTTGTTAGGTACAGAAATACAAGCTTGTTTGCCTGCTGTCACTGTCTTCATGATCACTTTCTTCCTTTGTCTCACTGTTTTGCTCTCAGGGACAGATTCCTCCTAAACACATCTATATATTTGCATCCATCTTTAAGGTAATTTGGTGTTTATATTTCCCCTGGGTGCTGTAGAAATGTCTCCCCCCTCAGCCTGTGTGACTTGTGCAGTAGTGACAGCATTCTGCTCCATCCTCCCTTCCTATAGGAGCAATTTTACTGCAGTAATTCTCTGTATGTGTGACACTAATGTTTATATATACTTTTCCATTGCTACTATTCATCATTCTTTTGTGTTTCCTTCTTCTGGGAGGAAGGGATGAAAGAAGCCTTGCTCATGAGGCATGGTCTTTTTTCATTCAAGACTTGTTTCAGAAGTGAAAGCACAGCACAGCTGTGGTCCTTTGCATCTGACATGGCTTGAAGAAGCAGCCTCCAGCTAGAGGAACCTAAAATGTCCTGATGAGGAGCTGCTTAGGCCCAGAAGGAATTCTGCAGCTGCTGCACCTCAGTTAACCTAAGGTTCACACGCAGCCTCCCTCGGCTCAGCAGCAGTGCTTAGGGTTCATAGAAAACCACTTCCAAGTGATGGAAGGGCACTCTTTTGGTTATGGTTTTCTGTAAACAAGCAGAAATCCAAACTTCCCTGCCTCTCTTCTCCCTCACAGCATCCTTGTGTTCTTGGAAGAGAGGAATAGGACATCAGCAGCCCAAATGAGGGCAGAACTTTGGTGTTTAACAGTTGACTCAGTGGGCACTGGGAAGGTGATAAGCATTTCCCAGGAGCGTGTATGCTCTCATTTAGCTCCCTGTAGGTTTTCCCACTCCTTTGCTGTTCTGTACTGCAGATGTTTAGGCTGGAAGTGCTGTGAGGCTCTTGATGGACACACAGGCTCATATAAACACTTAGTGGCTGTGATACTTTTGTGGTTGCACTGGTTAACAGCAATGCAATCTGGATAATAGTTCAGTTTGGGCTTTACTTACACGTGGTTTAAGAATACAGCAGGAATAGTCTTATTTCTTTAAAAGAGATATTTAGTGGAGACTCACGTTCAGCCTCAGGCCTCACAGCATGAGCCCTGGCTCCCATGCAGAGCATGAACACCTCGATCTCTGCTGCCATGCATACAAACTGAGTTGAGTGAACATTCATAGCACTGTGCGGACGTTGTGTCAGCTTGCTTTGTGCTGCACCCCTCCTGGAGGCAAAAGCTGCTTGGGGTGGCAGTGAGCACTGGGTGCAGGGCAGGCAGGGAGCCATGCTGTGCTGAGCAGGGAGCTCAGGGTGGTGCAGTGTTTAAGGAGGGGGACGATAGGCAGTGAAGAAGGGGCTGTTATTTGGACTCCTTGTAAACAGTCCATGCTCAGAGTCAGGGTTGTCACGGGGCTGTCACAGAGGCAGAATTTTGATGATTTCTGTGTTTGTTTTTATTTTGGAGGGGGAAGCTGAGTGGGCAGCACTGAAAAATATCGCAGGGCTATCCAGGGAAGTGTAAAACTGCAAAGTCACATAGCACTGCAGTGCACTGAGCTGGGATATCTCTAACCTGTCTACATGGTACCAGCACAGCAGGCTGGTTTGCTGCTATTCCTTCTTACTATTAACACTATTGACCCGGGTTGCCTGTTGGAAAAAACACAGCTTGCTTGATTTTATTTTTTTTTGCATACTTACCTCTAATCTCTCTGTTTCTGTGCTGTTTGTGTAGAAAACAAGGGAGCAGAGAAGGAGGCAGGGACTCAGAGCTGCCTGATGTGTGTGAAGATGAAGCTACATCCTGAAGCCGCGTGGCTGTTGCAGGCTGGTTGCTCACGTGCTGCTGCTGCTGTACCCATCGTGGTGTTGTTTGGCACACATCTGCTCACATCGCAAAGTCCAGGGCCTGCAAAGCAAAAAGCAAAACGGACCAACCTAGCAAACTGCAAAGGAGGAAAAGAGCAGCAATAAAGAAACAAACGAGTTTCAGCTGGCACAGGGCTGGCTTGGCCTCCTGGGCAGCTGTGTTCCTCATGCGAGGTGTCCGTGTGCTCCTGTGTGTGCCTTGCTCTCCACATTGTGCTTCACGTGTGAGCTTTGTAGCTGGGTGTCTTGACCAATGAATGTTTTTCTTTGCAATGCAACAAACCAAACGTTGTCTCGTGGGTAGTTCACCCTAGAGACCTTTTTCTTGCTTTTTTTTCATCCTCTGTTTCAAAGATCAGGAAGAAAAATGGCATCAAAGTGAGGTCTTATATCAGAGAGCAACTCTTAATGCACGTTAAAGCATTCTGTATACCAGGACACAGTCCTGTTCCAGTTGGTGATAACATTTCTATGGATAGCAGTTACAGAAAGGTGAGATCTTCCTTTTGGTGTTTACACTGTCACTCTCTATGCCTTTTTTTTCCCTCCTCCTCTTAACCCTTAGCGTAAACCCTGCCAGCATTGACAGCTTTATTCATGGCAGTGTTGTAAACTGTAAGAACTATGTGATATTTCCTGTATGTGCAATGAGCCTTTGAATGCCACAGAGCTGACCCACCAGGACACACCATTACATGTGAAGGCTTAGTGCACAGCAGACACTTGCTGATGAACTCTTCCCAAGGAGCTGGGATTTCACTCCATCACCTGCTCCCAGTCCTGTGCACATGGGTGTCGTTATGAAGTCTAAAAAGAAGTGACAGGTTTGGCATTTATCTCATTTAAGGGCGATTTCCTTCCACACACATCTCTTAGCTCCTTTAAAATGTGTGCCTGATGCTTTTCAACTCCGATTTCCTGGTAAATGGCCCGAAATGGGAGAGCTCTTAAGGGTGGGAAACATTATGGAAGGGTTTTAAAACCAAGGACGGTTACAGAACACAAATGGGATAAAAATGAAAACTTGATCTGTTGTTGCTTAAGCCCATAGTTTTTAATTTTAAGACTGTAATTTTATGCACGTGCTGATGCTGCTGATGGCAATCCATAGATTGCTTCTAAACTTGGGATTAGAAGCTTCATCTCTACTTTGACAACAGGTGAGAAACTGCACTCAAGGAGCAGATGCAGTCATTTCCTCGGCTGCTGCCTGTACAGACTGTGTGTAATCAGGAATTTCACTCTTGCACGCCGAGAGTAAAAGCCAGTGAGTGACATCAATCCATCAAAATACACACCGGTGTTTTCCTTTGAGCTTTAAGGGGGGTCTGAGCATGCCTCCAGAAAGTCAATGGACTGAATTCTTGTACTTAAGGGACAGATTCAATTTGGTTCCTTACTGACTTTTTTAGGTTAACCATGAGGGCTTGGGGCTTGAGTCCCTCTGATTCTTTTGTGCCAGGGGATATGCATACAAGGATCATTAATAGCAACTGGTAAACTAATTTTCCCATTCTGTTCATGGTAGATTAGTTTGGTTCCTAACTATTTTGTAGCTTGGCTTTGCTTCCAGTGCCTTCTGCTTGCCAGCCCCTGCCTGCCACCTCTTCATCCTCCCCTCCGCTCGTCTCCAGCTGCCTCGCTGTGCTGGTGGAAGCCCAGAGGCAGTCTGCAGCCTGGGCTGTGCCCCATGTCCTGCTATAAATACTGGCCAAGTCTCGTGGCTTGGGGTGTATTTTTGGAGTTAAGGTATTTTGTCAAGGAGACCTTCCATTTTTAAATCAGGCGGCGGGATTATATCCTGTAAACGTTACTGCTCTGGGGCTGTGTTCTGCATCACTTGCGTGCAGGTAGATAGAACTATCAAGCCTGCATTTGTACCTCTGCATGCACCTGCAGTGCACTCAGCATCTCCCGAGGGCTGTGACTGTGCTTCAGCCTAGCACTGTGATACATCCCTGCACAATGGAGCACTTGAAGCCATACTGACTCGTGATGAAGATTTAAACGCTGCAAAAGGGAGGGAAAACCAAGGTGGAACCTTAGCAAGTCCGAGAGCACGCTGGGGCTCTGCAAATGCAGAAGGATGTGTTGGGACACTGCACGGAGGGGGTGGTTGTGCATGGAATGCCTGCACACAGCTGGCCCATCTGGGGCAAATGAGTCTTCAGTGGGTCAGAGTGTGAGGGCACCATCATCGGGTCCTGCTGAGCAGCCCCGGGAGAAAGGCAGCAGCAGGGGGCAGAAAGAAGTCCCTGAGGCTGGCCACAAAGGCAGGGGGATGGGGAGAGTGGGAGAAGAGAGAGCAGCTGTAATCCTTGTCCGCGTGGGTCTGCTGAGGTCTGAGCAACGCTTGGGTGGTGCTCACAGAGCTGTAAGGCCACAAATGAGTTTTTATTTATTGTGCTTTTTAACAGATGGTAGGGGGGAGAAGTTTGCTAACGCAGGTGGTTGTTGGGTTACTCTAAAAATGTGCAGCTGGGGGAGTTAATTGGGGGTGAGGTGGCTGGGAAGCTGCTCAACTAATGAGAGCAAGCAAATAATTACAGATTTTTCTCTAGTAACTGGTAACTAGAGCACTGCTGTAGTTATGGAGGAGAACTGAGGAGAGTGGGTATTTGTTGTGATTATCCCAAAATCTGCTTTAGGAAATTGCCTTTTTTGGTGAAAGAAATCCTTCTGGAGCTGTTTCTGCAGGTCCAGGGAACAGAAAATACCAGAACTGAGCCTTTGTCAGACCTTGTTTCTCCAGCCTGCCAGCTTTGTGGGTCTGCCCTTCTGTCTCCAGAAGCTGCACACGTCAAAAAGGTGGGAGCAGCACAAGCAGCAAGAACTGCTGGAGTTGATCCAAAAGCTCGGTGTGACTTCTGCAGGGATGCTCCACTGAGCTGCAATGAAGCTCTTGCTCTCTTTTATGTGTTAGGGCAGCTAGGAGCATTACTGCTTGTACTTTGAAGTAAGGAAGAGATTCAAGAGGGAATCTGCTCGCAACGAACACCTCTGGCAAGCCAGCTCTTTTGTTCACTCTAGAAAGTCATTAGCTGGATGTCCAAATACTTGTCTGTGTTCTCGCTGTGAGCGCGGGGTGGGGTCTGGTGCGGCGGGGCTGCTGCGAGCAGTGGGACTCGGGGGTGCTTTAGAGTTTACTCTGCCCAAAACGCTGCTCTGTGCGAACAGGTCCCTGACGGCTGTGCTGTGCAGAGGGCTCCTCCTGACGGCAGTCGGCTCTGGTCAGCCTTTAAGCCTGGGGCTGGGCCGAGCACGGGAAGCTTTGATGGCAGTTTCTCATTTGGAGAAACGGAGCATCTCTCCGATCTCCACGAGGTCGTTTGTTTCTGTTGCTCCGTTAATAGCTGCAGCTCTGCAGGTTGGGGGGCAGTGAATCACAGAATCGCTGAGCTTGGGAGAGATCTCCAAGGTCATCCAGTTCACCTACCACCAATATTCCCCACCAAACCACGTCCCTCAGTACCACATCTAAATGTTTCTTGAACACCTCCAGGGAGGGTGACTCCCCACCTCCCTGCACAGCCCACTCCAGAGAAGGAATTTTTCCTGCTGTCCAACCTGAATCTCCCCTGGTGTAACCTGAGGCCGTTCCTCCTGCTGGCAGCTCTGTGCTGATGCACGCCAGGATGCTGTTGGCCTTCTTGGCCACCTGAGCATGGTGTGCTAAACAAACATCCTCGTTTAATATCTCCTGTCTGGTATGAAGGAATAGTGCAGTGCGTGCCTAACATATTGGCAGGAAAACATTGCTGTGAATGCCACGCTTGCAAATATTATTGCAGCTATTTAATGACACGTTACAGATATACATAAATAACAACTCACAGCACGTAAGAAGCTGCCTCAGCCAGCAGTGTGTGTGCTGTCCCTGCTCTTGCACGGTGATTTCCACTGGTGCAGCTCCAGGAATCGGATGTTCCTTCACTGTTCTCGCAGTCACGTTGCTGCCTGCTTGTGCTGCTGTTCTGCAGTGAGATGGACCTGGCCTGAGAGAGGGAAGGGAAGGCTCTGCCTGCGGGTTAGGATCTGAACGAGGGAGGGATGTGCAGAGGATGGAGGACTGCGGTGCTGTGGAGCCCTGCCAAGAGCAGGAGCATGTTGGTGTCTGGGCTCCGGGGACAGGAGGCACATCAATACCTGATGTGTACGTGTAACTTAGTTTGGGTACCAAACTTCTCCCCCTTCCCAGAGCTTGTGTGCTGAGCAAAGCAGTGAAAGGGATTTCTTTTCTGGCCCAAAGCTCCCTGTAGACCATGTCCTGAGCAGCACGCTGAGTGCTTTGAAAAACTGTAAGTTCAACAAAAAAAAGAACCATGACTTTTCAGGATGTAATTCTGATCCTCTGTGCCGTAACCTTGCTGCTGTTACCTGATTTACGCCTGTTCTGTTAGTATTTAAGTCTCTTGTTCTGCTCGATGTGAGGTATGACTGCGTGTGCTCAGACTCCAGCATGATGTATATGCACTCAGTACTGTAATGGCACGAGGCCATTACCATGTAAATATGTACCATGAATAGAGAGGCTATTTTTTGCATGCTTTTGTACTCTAGAACCAAAAAGAAAATGGCAATAAAATCCACAGAAACGATGTGTGGTGTGAATGTGGTTCCTGACGCAGTCCCTGTGCTGGGGGATGTCCCGTGCCTCCTCTGGGAAGGGTTTCCTCACTGTGCTTCTGAAGGCTCTCCATGGGGACTTCCCTGGTTGTAATGGGGGTGGTGCAGTGGCTTGAAGGCCACTCCCCCTCATTTTCTCTTAAATAGATTGTTTCCAAATGGATTTCTCCAGCAGCAAATTATAATTTCATGCTTATTATAATCTTTATTAAGAGCTGACTTCTACTCTAACGCCAGTCCAAGTAGTAATTATTACAAATTAAGGTGGCATGAGGGGACAATAACAATGTGTTTCAACAGGAGCGTGACAGGCAATGAGCAGCAGCATTTCCTCTGCAGGGAAGAAAGAGGTGAATTTCCTGGAATATAACAGCAGGAAAAAGCCCTTTTCTTTTATAAAGGAATTTCCAAAGATATCCTGAAATGAAGCAACTGCCAGGAGCCAGCAGACATTCTTTGCTCAGCTAAATCAGATGTTTCATCACTCACACAAACTGAATGCGCATTTTTTGTGCCCCATTTATTTTAATGCCATCCCCAGCAGCACCTCCAGCACCCAGCCATCCCTGTGCCTGTGGCTCTCTTTGTTCCGGCAGGAGCAATCTCTTAGGAACAGAGATTCTGTTTTTCAGCCAAAACAGACCATTTCCTGATACCCCCCACTCCCCCCCCCCTTTTTTTTTTTTTCCTAGAGTCCAACATTAGACAGCAATTTGCAATTTCCTTCCTTTCAGGAGTGGCACTGAGTGCTGCAGGTCACACATCAGCACACAGCCGAGGCGCTGCGTCACTAAGCTGCTCCTATGTCCCATCTCCACAAGTTCTGGAAGAACGAATTGCTAAACCTGCTCTATACTTTTGATGCATCTTTTATTGCAGCAATGGCTAACGTTTTTCAAGCATCCATGCTCGTTAAGTACCAATTACTAATTACTACTTCAAGAAAATCAGCCTGTACAGGAGAGTTATAACCTGAGAGTAGTGCAGAGGTGCACACAGACAGTAATCTGTTTAGAATAAAGTACAGATAGAAAAAGCTTAATTAAGTGACTTCAAATGACTCAAGCACACCAGTCAGCCTCGCAGCACTCAGGCAGCAATGTCTGATAAGCATTAATAAAATGAGCTTCACTGGTCAGTAGGAAAAAAAGACACCGGACAATAAAAATAAATCAACATAAACTGAAGTAGGAGAAAGTGGCTGAGTTGCTGATTTCCTCCTGTGACTTCTGTGTCAGCTGGCTGAGCAGCACGGCACACTCCTTGCTTAAACACGAGCCACCTCTTCTACTCTGTATTCATATAACCTTACAGAAATGCTTTGTTTATTTTAAAGTTGTTCGAACTTAACGTTAAGGCCAGGAAGGTGTCAGGTTATCCAACCAAGAACTCATTTCCAAGCACTGCTGTCAGAGCTGTGTTTCCCCAGATAACCAAGGCTTTTCCTGTCCCTTATTCCCATGTTTGCTAGGCTCTCTCCAGCAGCACTCAGTGTGGATCCTGGCAGGACTGTGTGGGGAAGGCACCAGAGATGCTTCTGGAAAGATAAACCCCATCATTTGAAGCAAGCCATCCCAATGTTCACTGTTGCCTTTTGGGGATTTCCATTACAGTAACTGTTGGTGTTTCTTTATTTTTTTACTCTTCCCTTCAACATCTCTCAGCACATCCTGCAGCTTCTTACAGTTCTGTGTCAGGAACACCAGGCTCTCTTTGAAGTTGCCAGTGCCGTGCTCCCTGCAGATGTTCTCCAGCCCATCAAACCACTGCACAACCTTCTCCAGCTCGGCCTGCACGGCTCTCTGCTCCTCCAGCTCTGCACGCAATGCCTGCCCGGCAGCTGCCTCGGCCCTGCACTGCTGCTGCAGCTGGGAGATCTCATCCTGCAGAGCTTGGAACTCCTCCTGGCTGTAGGGGTACTGCTGGTGCACCCTGTCCTCGGGGAGCAGCACGTTGTCGGGGATGCTGAGCACCAGCTGCAGGAGCACCTCTTCCATCTTTCCGAAGAGCTGATCGAAGCGGGCCTTCATAAAGTGCAGGAACTTCTCCGTGCTCTTGCGGATCTCGAAGCGGCTAATCTGGATGGCTGGCAGCGCCTCGAGTTTCTTCAGGATGACGCTCTCCACCACTACCATCATCTCGAAGAGGTAATCCTGGAACGCCAGGTAGATGCGCAGCATGCACGTCTGCGGGGTGAACCCGAAGAACTGCGTCTCGTAGGCCATGGGGCGAACCGACATGGCGGCGGGAGGGCGGCCCGGGGGGCGGCAAAGGGAGGGTGGTCAGGGTCTGGAAGTGCGCGGGGAGACGATTCACCTCCTCGCGCCCTTACCACAGGATCTGGGATGGGAAGGAGCAGCTCCGCCACCGCCCACTCCGCTCAGACGCCCCGAACTCCTCAGGCCGAGCTTCCCGCTTCGTTCGAACTCCCACAGAGCGACAGCCAATCAGCGACCAGAAGGTGGCCGCGAGGATGGAGGCACCAACCAATCATCGAGCGCTCCAGCTCACGGGGGGCGGGGAATATGTGGATAAGGAGAGAGGCCGCGCTCTCCGCTCGGCCAATGAGGATGCAGCGTGGCTACGCGGGCTGCTTGTGGCTCGGCTGCCGATTGGCGGAGGGGCGGAAGGGGTGCGCGCATGCGCGGAGCGGAGGCGGAAGCGGAAGCAGCGCGGGGGCGCTAAGATGGCGTACCACACCTTCCGGCAGGAGTACCTGCAGGTGCCGCCGGTGACGCGGGCCTACACCACAGCCTGCGTCCTCACCACCGCCGCTGTGGTGAGATGGGAAGCGGGGCCGGGGGCCGCGGGGGATTCTGTCAGTCAGGTGGTCCCGTCCCTTATCCTCCCTTACGGGCGGCGCCGGGCGGGCAGCGCCTCAGAGCCCCGGGAGGGCTGGGAGGAACCGATCCCCGCGAACGGTTACGGGGCCTTGTGCTAAAGAAAGATATGCGCGCTGACTGCCGTGGTTCGGCTCTTCGCAGCACGGTGCTGATGGCGTGTTTGTGTTTGTGTTTGTGCAGCTCCTGCTCGGTGCATTGATTCGTTGTTCTGTTCTTTTCCAGCAATTAGAGATAATTACACCCTTCCAGCTGTATTTCAACCCCGAATTAATATTTAAACACTTTCAAGTAAGTGGCTCCTGATGTGAGAGAGGTTTTAAAGTAATCTGGTGAGTGTGTAAGTCTCCCTGCACTGCAGTGCTGTAAGGGGCTGTAACTCCTCACATGGAGGAGATGAGTGCCCCTGAGCCCTGCTCTTACATTCACTGACTGTAAGGGAGGTTTCTGTTACTTTGTTATTTTCTTCTCTGTTTAGCAATAAATTGTCACGTCTAAATGCCTTGTGTTTGTGTCATTTCCAGGTATGGCGGTTAATCACCAACTACTTATTCTTTGGACCAGTTGGCTTTAATTTTTTATTTAACATGATCTTTTTGTATCCTTCATGACTGTTGTTTTTTCCCTCCTTGGAAGGCAGAACTCCATAATGGCTCTGTGTGCAAGCAGGTTTAATTCTGCTCCATGCTGAAGTTACCAAGAGTT
Organism: Meleagris gallopavo; assembly: GCF_905368555.1. Lineage (NCBI taxonomy): Eukaryota > Metazoa > Chordata > Aves > Galliformes > Phasianidae > Meleagris > Meleagris gallopavo. The sequence continues at coordinate 3,377,849 of NC_139424.1, forward strand.
CGGTAATGCTAAGTTAGCTGATAGCCTGGGCATCAGCAGGATCTCTGTAACATATCAAGCACTCTGCTGTTTATTTCTGTGCTGTCATGAATCTGTTGTACAAGTCAGGTCCTTCAGCTGAAATCCAGTTCTGAAATCCAGGGGAAAATTCCTAGTAATATTTCTATCCTGGAATTGGCCACTCTGCTGAGGCACGCAGGATGAGGCAGTTAATGAATTAAACTGACACACAATCTTAGATCATATAAATGCAATCTTTTCCCACTGGATCTTTCTCTAAACTCATTTGTTGTCCAGTTTCCCTGACCTGTGACTTCAGATATCGTTACTGCCGAATGCTTGAAGAAGGCTCTTTTCGAGGTCGGACGGCAGATTTTGTATTTATGTTCCTTTTTGGAGGACTCTTAATGACTGTATCCTTTATGTTTTTATTCCAAAATACTGTAGTCAAGCTAAAGATAAGTGAAAGAGAACTCAAAATTTGCTGTTCATTTCTCTCAATTCTTAGAACATTTTTCTTGTAGTATGAGAAGCAGTAGTATTTTTAAGTAGCTTTCAATGTTTTGTGACTGTCACTTCTATTAGGTGGTAGGTTGATCTTTCACTCTTTTTGCTGCTTGACAGAATTATGGAAGTAGATTGGGGGACTGCTCAGGTGCATAATCATGCCTAGGTTATCTAATAAATGCTTTTGCTTCAGTGATTTCATGCTGAATTTTATTTTTAAATGTTTATTCGCGCTCTGGGTACAGTGCATCCTGCCACAGGTGTTGAATTTGATTGACCATAAATGTGGATTACCTGAATCTGGGAAAGAAGAAGGAAGAATTGCTTGGAAAACCTGGGATTATAGATCAAGCTGTCAAATTCTTCTCATGCTTGACCTCAAACTATTATTTGGTGAATTTCTTTAACTACCCATTGGAGATCTTTGGCCTGTTTGTAAACTTGGTTTTCTTGGGTCAGGCGTTCACAATAATGCTCGTGTACATCTGGAGCCGCAGGAATCCCTACGTCCGTATGAACTTCTTTGGGCTTCTCATCTTCCAAGCTCCATTTCTACCTTGGGTACTGATGGGCTTTTCGCTGCTTTTGGGGAACTCCATCATTGTGGATCTTCTAGGTAAGGAGCTGTAAGAATCACAAGGCTAATGAAACAACATGGGAAGGAAAACAAACAAACAAACAAAACCAACAAGAAAAACAGCCCCAAAGGCTGATTCCCTTTTGTGGCTTACTGTTAGTTGGTCCCATGTAATGACAGTGTATTTGTACCAGGCATTTCTGATTTCCAGACACTGTAGCATATTTCGTGCTGTAACAAAGATTAAAAGAGCTTCTGAGGCTTTGGCTCTTTCTTGCTTGAAATGTACACAAATACACAATCTCATTACTGGTATGACATTATTGATACAGAATATAGTACAGTTCTTATTAACTCTAGTGAAGCTGTAATATCATTTTATATGCCTGTGTTAATGTCTTACAGTGTAAGTTACACTCATCATCTGATGTCAACACGTTTCATTGGATTTTGTATTTCTATATCTCGTTATATATTCTGTGAAGAAAAGTGGGTTTTTTTTTCCCCTCAAAATTCTGAAGTATTTGTGAGCTGTAAAGAAGTGCTGGAAAATAACCATTTGATATTTCTTCATGTACTAGGCATTGCAGTCGGGCATATATATTTTTTCTTAGAGGACGTCTTTCCCAATCAGCCTGGTGGTGGAAGGCTTCTGAGAACACCATCTGTCCTGTAAGTATTGCTTTCTGGTTTGGAACAGATAAAGAAATAGTGCTTGTGTGGAAAATGCTGTATAACTTGACCTAAGTGACTTCTAGTAAGCAAGGGAATTCGAGTCAGAGCTGCAGTGTGTCTGTACTTCTGTATCTAACTTGTGTGTTGCCAAACGAGGGAGGGGATCGTGTCAAGTGTGTAAGTGGAAACTTTCTTATAGAGAGGAGTGGCTGAGGGCTTTGTGTCGTCCTTGATTTATTAATGCTTAGTAGTCTGCCAGTTTCTACCTGTTGGTGGCACCAAAAATGCGTGTGAGGAATAAGAATCCAGCTGTGTATGGACAGAGTAATTATTAAGTGAAATACAGCTATTAATTTTTTTCTGAAAAACATCCTCATTCCACAGCTTCAGCAGATGTCATTGTTGATATTACTGAGTACTGCTCCTACTCGGTTTATGTATCTGCGTAGAATTGGAGCAGTCTAGGTTTTTATTATTAAATGTGTATTCTCATGAAAAGAAAACCCTGCTTTTTGCTTTCCAGGAAAGCAATATTTGATACACCAGAAGATGATCCTAATTACAATCCCTTGCCAGAAGAACGGCCGGGAGGATTTGCATGGGGAGAAGGTCAACGTCTTGGAGGCTAATCAGATGACTGTGCCAAAACCCAGCAATGACTGGGAGAGATGAACCTGGAGTTCTGTCCTGGGGAATCCCTCATTCTCCATCGCAGAAAGAACACTCTTCATCAGCTCTATGGTTTTGAATACAAGCACTTTATGAAATGACAGTCTAATCCAAGACACTTCCAGGCTACCAGTGTCTTCCTTAGCCAGGGAATTTACTGTGCCGGTAATGCGTATGTTAATCCAGTGGAGCCAAAAAACTTTGAACTGGAAACCATTTCCTGTCAACTTCAGTTAACAAGACCATGAGTACTTGTTTGAAGTGATTTTTAAAGCATTTTTTTCAAGTTATTTGATACAGGTAACTATATGGGGAACTTTACAGGGGACGAAAAAGTCTTTTTTAACTCTTTTTTTTTTTATTATTCTTGGATAAAACAGCTTCAAGATGGGTAAGAGTGCAAGTCCCTATTTCAGTGGTAAATGTTTTTTAGTCCAAGATGGTAGTGTCTCCAGTCTTGTTTGAAGTGTAAGAAATACATCATTCAACATAATATTTTTTGGAATGTGCCTCTGTGTGAACATGCTTTCAGGCTCTCACTACACTTTGATGGCTTTTCCCCCAGAGACTGTGTGTTGTGATAACCAGGTGTGACTCTGGTTGGCTAAATTGGTCCACACCGTCTGCCTCCCACACAGGCACATTTCCAGCAGTCATTACGTTCCTTGGAGCACTAGGAAAGAGAATCTGTCTGGTGTTGAACTGTTCAAATATCTCAGATAATGAGTTGAATAAAATGTTTTCTGGACTTTTTTTTTTTTGTTAAACTTTTATATGATAGGCTGGAGGCAGAGATGGGAAAAGCAGGTCTCAAGAGTAGGCAAGCTTCTGCAGCTGTCTCTGAGAATTGTGAAGAAAAAGGGTGATTCAGTCAGCATGGTAGGGGTGGTGTGTGTGGGTGTGGGTGTGTGTGTGTGTGTGTGTGTGTGTGTGTGTGTGTGAAATTTGCTGGGAGAGGACAGAGCGTTGGAGGAGCTGCTAGGCAGGGTCACAGAATTGTAGGGGTTGGAAGGGACCTCTGGTGCAGTTCCCCACAGCAGGTGACAGCTGGCTGTCCAGACACGTCCTGGGCAGCCTGCTGCAGCGTTGCCTCACAGCAAGACTCTTGTTATCGTGGGACTCCTGTGTTTCAGTTCGTTTGTGCCTCTTGTTCTATCGCTGCAACACCGTGCAGCAACAGAACACCACCGTGGGTTTCGTTGGAGCTCTGTTGATTTATGAATACTATGAAGTCAAAGACCTCAGCTCATCTGCTTCAGCCACGCTTGGACTCCATCTGTCCTGTGTAGGGGAATTGATAGAAACGACCAATTCGTCCCGTGTTTAAGAGCCGTTGCGGTGCTCAGGAGGTCTGCGAGGCATGAAGGATCGCTCCGCCCTCAGCCCCGTCCCGCCGCTCCCAGCGCGCCGTGCGAAGGCGGGCACCACAAGATGGCGGCACTGCGCCTCCGGCCGAGCGGCTGACGGTGCGGTCCCGCCATGCTGCCCGGCTCGCCCGCCGTTCCGCGCCGGCCCCCGCCGCCGGCCGCCGCCTCGCAGCGCCGCGAGCTGCCCATCTTCCAGGCGCGGGGGCCGCTGCTCAGCCAGCTGCGGGGCCTGGAATGCGCCGTGCTCATCGGTGAGCAGCCGGGGCGGGGGGGGCGGCGCTGAGGTGACTGCCGTGAGGTAACGCTGCGTGAGGTGAGGTGCCGGCTCTGAGGGAACTGCTGTGAGAAATGAGTTGGGACCTTTTGTTTGAAGGTGCTCTAGATGGGAAAGCTCTGTTTTCCCAGATCTCTGTCCAGTTCTGAGCTCCTCAGTTCAAAAAAGACAGGGGGCTCCTAGAGAGTCCAGCACTGGGCTGCAAACGTGATCGGGGCCTGGAGCATCTCCCATATGCGGAACGACTGAGGGGCCTGGCTTCAGCAGCGGGTTGGACTTCGTGATCCCCGGAGGTCCCTTCCAACCCCTGCAATTCTGATTCTATTCCTGTGATGTTTTTCAGGAGAAACGGGCTCGGGAAAGACCACTCAGATCCCTCAGTATCTCTACGAAGCAGGAATTGGCCGCCAGGGCATCATTGCTGTGACACAGCCTCGCAGAGTAGCAGCTATCTCCTTAGCTACCAGAGTCTCAGATGAGAAGAGGACGGAACTGGGGAAACTGGTAGGTGCCTTCCCATGGTCTTTGCTATTTCAGAACTGCAGTGTCATTAATTGAATGGATAAAATGTTAAGAGTTGTAAGGGTTAACAGTTGTAATTTCTCTGTAATATGCTTGAATGGGAAAAATGGCTTTTTGCTTTTTTTGTGGCTCAGGTGAACCCATGTTTGTAGTTACTTGGTGATTATCTGTGTTCTCTTATTTGGAGAAATACTGGTTAATGAATAAAATGAACAAACCAAAAAAGCACTTTCTTCTTAAGCCCTCGCTTCTTTTCTTCCTTATGTCAGAAGTCAAGGAGAGCAAAGTGTTGAATCCTTGCTGGTCTGTGAAGTTGTGGGAGAAAAGTGGAGGAAAAGGACTTTGCATAAATAAAACCGTTCAGAGAGCATGCAGTAATTTCTAGTGCTGGCTAAAGGAGAGGAAACCTATAGTGTTTCTGATGAGCTTTCAGCTGGGAAAAATCTAATGGGGTACAGTGCTGGGAGCTTCCTTTGGGTGTCACGTTGGTCTGGCTGATGTGTGGCACTATGCAGTTCTCCTTTGTGGTACAACAGCAATGAGAAATGTAAATTTTCTGTAACGATTGCTTCCTTAGGTTGGCTACACTGTGCGCTTCGATGACCTCACATCTGATGAAACTAGAATAAAGTTCTTGACGGATGGCATGCTGCTTCGTGAAGCCATTGGGGATCCTATATTGCAGAAGTACAGTGTTGTCATCCTGGATGAAGCCCATGAGAGGACAATCCATACTGATGTGCTGTTTGGAGTGGTGAAAGCTGCACAAAAGAAACGAAAGGAATTGGGCAAACTGCCCCTCAAGGTATGTTTGGTTGGATGGCAGAGATGGGGCTTGGACTCTGTGCCTTATGAGCAACACATGGAATTTACAGTGTGTTTCAAATGTTAGCTTTGCGTATTTTCCTTTCCTGAAAAATCCCTTTAAATCTGAATAGTTCAGGGTGGCCAAATTACAGTGTGTTGCTGAGAGTGCCTTGGAGACAGATTTCTCTCTGTTATTGAAGCTGTATGATATGGTTGTACGGGGGGAAGATGTTGCATGTATGTGTCAGGTCATGATTTGGAGTGCACAAGTACACGATAAACTGCATGAATTCACCTTGGTTTTGATGAGGAAGGCATATAGGAAGACTGATATGATCCTAGTGCAGTCTGTTCAACAGGCTGTTTGTACAACCTTGCTTTGTGTGCTCAGCTCTGTTAAATGTCAGAAGAGAATTTTACTGTGCCTTCTCACTCATTTTCTCATACCAGCACATCACCCTTGTTAAAGCTATCGGCTTTGGTATTATACAAGCAAAGATTATCCTGTTCCAAAGTCTGTGTGCTTTTTGCTGTTCTGAATCTGTATTGCAGCCTCTAGAAGCTGGCTATTGGTTAGTCCTGGCCATAAGTCTCCTGCTGGGTGTGAACTGCTGTGCTAACCCATTTTATGTTCACACTGTAGGTGATTGTCATGTCAGCTACGATGGATGTCGATCAGTTCTCCCAGTACTTCAATGGAGCTCCTGTTCTCTATTTAGAAGGCAGGCAACATCCCATTCAGGTCTTCTACACCAAACAGCCTCAGAGCGATTACCTCCAAGCAGCACTGGTGTCAGTCTTCCAGATCCACCAGGTATGGTTGTCTCATCAAGTCTGCACCTCCCTGGTGCCACAGATTGTCAGCTGGGGGGCTCAGGTTGCTGTGGCAAAAGCTCTGAGGCCATCTGGCCTGGAGATGGTTTGACCACTGAATCACAGGTGTTCCTGAAGTGCTCACTGCTTCCTCTGGGAGAAGTGGGTAACTGCAGAATATGCTAGGTTTGTGAGTAGGAATCTTAAAATAACAGTGAGATGGGATTAGATGTTTGAATGCAGAACCGAAGGACAGTTAAATCATTTAATTAAAGTGCTTGTTATTCTGCATCTAATGCTTTGCAGATGTTCTTGTTGGTAGAGTCATAATGCTTCTGTGTCAAGGCTGGAGTTGAAAAAAGACTTCTATGCAAAGCTGTCTGGTGTTAATTCATACTGAAATGTTTCTCTCACCTGAGTTTTTTGTGTTTACTGACTCGCACCTGGGTGCTTGCTGGCCCCCTCCCTTGCATGTTTTGAACAGATATGTGAATTTGAGTGATTTCTTCATTCTTGTTAAGACCCAACACCATAAAATGCTGTCTACCCTTCACCATTGGTGAATCCATTGAAATCTTAGGACTGTTCCACACCTTGTACAGAATGTCTTTTCTGTCTTACATGCTTTACTGACTTGCTAACAGGACAACATATTGAAAGATTTGCTGATATCACAAGCTCAGCTCTCTCTCCCTGTTCAATCTATCATAATTTCTCACATGCTTTTCCCTCTGACTCAGGAAGCACCACCTTCTCAGGACATCCTTGTGTTTCTAACCGGTCAGGAAGAGATTGAAGCGATGACCAAAACTTGTCGAGACATTGCCAAGCACCTCCCTGATGGCTGCCCACAGATGACAGTGATGCCTCTTTATGCTTCTCTGCCCTACTCTCAACAGCTCCGAGTCTTTCAGGCTGCCCCCAAGGTGAGAGAATGTGATGGACAATCAGAATAAGTTTGTCTGTTTGCTTGTGTGAGAGCTTGGGAAAAAAACCATAGAATTCTGGGACTTAAAGCTGTGTGTACTGATGGTCTGAGTTGTCTCCACTGACTTCAGGCTGAATGATTCCAGAGTGATATAAGAAGCTGTAGCTGTGATGGAGTTACGAGACTTAGGATAAGTTATCTGGGATCATGAAAAGAAGGAAAGATTAGGGAGAGGGAAAAAGGGCAGAGGGATTGAAATTTGCCTCATTTTGTATGACACTATGTCAGTATCACAGAAAAGAAGATGGCAGGCCTGCTAAGTGCTAAGGAAGCCAAGCACCTGGATATGTTTGGCAGGGCCATAAGAAAAGGAAATTGTGCCAATTGCCTTGGACCCCCTTTATCAGCAGATAAACAGGAATTTGGATCTTGTGCTTGTGATAGAAGTGGAACCAAAGTGGTTTAAAGGTGCACTGATAACTGTTCTACTGGGTGGTGTATTTTGTTACAACAATATAGGCACATGTTTCAGGATCTGATTAGGAGCTAGAGATGATCTTCATTTACAAGATCTGGTATAGCAAATATAATACATGATTGTAGCACGCTGTGGTAGTAAAAAGGCTTGAACCGTGCTGGCTGAAATGAGTGACATTTCTCTACTGCAGCTAATCTGAGGTGGCTTTTGACTGCTTCAGTTTGCTCTTCCTCCTAGGGCTGCCGCAAAGTGATCCTCTCCACCAACATCGCAGAAACCTCCATCACCATTTCGGGTATAAAGTATGTTGTGGACACAGGCATGGTCAAAGCAAAGAAGTACAACCCTGGTGAGGAACTCTGAGGAACAATAGAAATGCTGTTGTAGAAGTCTGGGTTTTTTGAAGCAATATGTCACATTGGCAGCTGATTTAAAACACTCTTTGCACTGTCTCAGTTAACATCCCAGGTTTCAGATGCGTACAGTAGTTGGACAGGAAGCTCCTGGGATTTTTTGCTAACAAGCTAATGTTTTTCAAGGTCCTGTATTATGAACCATTGACAGAAATGATGCTTTTCCATACTTAGAAATTGGTCTGGAAGTGCTGGCAGTCCAGCGAGTGTCAAAGGCCCAGGCTTGGCAACGAACAGGGAGAGCAGGGCGAGAGGACAGTGGGATCTGCTACCGGCTCTACACTGAGGATGAGTTTGAGAAGTTTGACAAAATGACAGTACCTGAGATACAGAGGTGAGAACACGTGATGGTGAAATAATTAATATCAAAGAATTGAGAGATCTGGCCAGGGAGTTTTTCCTTTCAGTCAGAACTAGCGGTCTATTATTACCTCCCCCACTTTTGAGCTAAGATAGTGCAGGGTTTGCCACTCCTGCAGGCTCCACCAGAGTCATCTCCGTTGTCCATTGGGGCAGTTGGCAAAATACTTTAGAGTCCATCTCTAGGGTGGGTACTTGGCCTTAAGAGAGGCTTCAGGATCCAGCAAAACTGGATGTAGGGTCTGATTGTTCAGGAAGTCAGGTTTCACCAGCTGTCATTGAACTAGTCTGCAGCCCTGGAATTGTCTCTTTCAAGTTAGAGCGCAGATCTGAGAACTGTTCCCTTTCTTCATGCTTTTGGGTGTTTTTTTTTTGGTTTTTTTTTTTTGATGCTGTTATCTGCTTATAAAGTGAGGTAATTTCAGTTGTTTTTTTTCTGCCTATGCAGGTGTAACTTGGCCAGTGTGCTGCTACAGCTCTTGGCCCTGAGAATTCCCAACATACTCACCTTTGACTTCATGTCCAAACCATCTCCTGGTAAGTGCTTACATAAGCAGTCCTGGGGGAAAAATAAATGGAATAATGAGTACCTAAAGAATTGCTTAAAAATAATGTCTTCAGGGCAGCCTGAGAAGATGGACTGTGGAAAGTGGGGGCTGTGAAAAGGGAGCATCTCTCTCTGCTGCATCTGCTGGTGGTCCCAAAGTCTCAGGTTCATTCATTGCTCGTGCTCATCAGAGCAGTCGTGGTTACAACAGAAAGCTGGAGAGCACAGCTTCCAAACAGAGCAGTGAGCACTTTTTGCTCATAAAGAACAATGCCAGGGAAAGCCATAGAGAATCTCACATGACTTCTGCTCAAAGCTAGAGATGGCAGCATTAGTTTTGCTTGTTTTCTTGCTATGTAAATTGGAAAAGATGATTGTTCTACTGGACAAAGGGGGTTGCATCATTGCTTGGGGCATTCATTCTTCTAAACTGATAAACTGAAAGTATTGTCCCTCTGGGCTGGGGAAAGAGTAGTGATGTTTGCTGCTGGTCCTTCTGCTTTGTGTCTGTCACAGCACAAACCTTCTTGTTTTGACAGATGCTATTCAAGCAGCCATTGAGCAGCTGGACCTGCTGGGGGCTGTGGAGCGAAGGGAAGATCAGCTTGTCCTAACTCCCCTGGGAAGGAAGATGGCAGCCTTCCCACTGGAACCAAAGTTCTCTAAAGTAAGAATTGCAGAACAATTAGCTAGCTTTTATTTCACCTACTTTCCCAGCACCGTTGGCATTTCTCTTTCAAATGCCTAAAACGAGGTCTGGAATTTGGGGTGACTGCAGCTGTACCACTATATTTGCAGTACATTAATGAAGCACAGCTTTCTTTACAGCAGCTTTGCTGGTTTGCCTATCATTTATTCATTTAAAGAAGATGTTTAAAAGCTGCTTTATTTCCTCTGGGACGTCTGAAGCTGAAACAGGGTTGGATTCCCTTGCTATTTCTGGGATTGTTTGTTGCATGGTTTGACAGTTTTGGGATGTGTTTGATACAGTAGTGGATTTTGGGCACCACGTTTTGTGTATCTGAAGTCATATCTGAAGAATGGTCTCGAGAAAGAGCATGGCAATTCCTCGTAAAGGTGCTCAGTGGTTCCTCAGAAAGACTTACAGTTGTCCCTAAGCCCAAATGTGTATGAAATTGCTCTAAACAGTGCCTGGTAAAGTTCCTGGGCTGTCAGTGAACAGAGAGGCCTTTCCACCTGGAGTGTGTTTGGTCAACCAAAAATCAATTTTCTTCTTTACAGACCATCCTCCTGTCCCCAAAGTTCCATTGCACAGAGGAGATTCTGACCATCGTATCGCTGTTATCAGTGGACAGTGTCCTGTACAACCCCCCGGCACGGCGGGACGAGGTGCAGTCTGTCAGGAAGAAATTTATCTCAAGTGAGGGGGATCACCTCACCCTGCTCAATGTGTACAGAGCCTTCAAAAATGTCAGTGGCAACAAGGTAGGATGCTCTGAGGATTCCAGGATTTGTGCTGGTGAGAAGTTCTTCTGGCTTACAGCAGTGACATCTGCATCCCTCCAAAGCACCTGTGAGAACAGAGATCTTGCTCATGCTTTACAGATGGGTAACAGAGGAAGTTGTTCCAGTGCCAGAGGTTTCCCCAGAAGGCACTGGCAGAACTGGTTACCAAAGTTGTGTGAGACCAGCTCTGTAATGAGAACCACATCTCCTCCTTGCCTGGTTACAGCTGGGAGTGGGGGAGTGAGGGGGTGCTGGGAGTTGCTGCTAAATATCTGGACGTGTCCCATTCACTACGAGCATATTTAAAAACAGATTTTTTTATTTATGCTCCTCTATGAATTCCTTCTGTTGATTTGTAGATTAGCATATTCCATTCTTGCAGCATCTGTTACTCTCGTGTAATTTGTTTTTGGTGCCTGTGGGATATCCAGTGCTGTTTTGCAGCTGGCAGTGACCTTGCAGAGCAGCTCTGAGTGGGAAAACAACAACAGGCAGTTTCTTGGCACTGTGGGCAGGGGGAGTAATCAGGGGTAGCAGTCTGACAAGGAGATGAGTTAGCAGTTTTCTGTGAGAGAGACTGTGTCTTTGGACGATTCTTCTTTGCATGGCATCCAAAGACAGTTGTGCTTCCTGGGTGAAGGAGCAATTCCTTTAACTCCTGATGCCTCTGCTGCAGGAATGGTGCAAGGAGAACTTTGTCAACGGCAGGAACATGATGCTCGTGTCAGACGTGAGAGCTCAGCTCAGGGACATTTGTGTAAAGGTAACTTGTTGTCATGCTGCATTTCTCTATTTCTTCTGTTTGTCTCCAAACTGATTTCTTTTGCATGATGTCCTAGGAGAAAGAAAACTGGTTGTCCAGGCCAGCCGGATTATAACATGATCTTGCCTGCTCTCAGAAACCCATTACAGTGGTGCTGTTTGCCCACTATTGTGCACATATACACTTGTTCTTCAGCATGAGAACCTTTTAGAATGACTGCCCACCTTTCAGACAAGTGCAGATTTATACAGTGAGAACAAATAACAAACAGCATGCCTGCTGCTGTGGCCTCCAGCTCTCATCCAGGCTGCTGAGGAGGGGAGGGTGGGCTTTTGGGGTGGGTAGGATGGGCTCAGTAGCATTGGAGGTTTAGGAGCCTGCAGACTTTGCCAGGGCTGCTGTTTCCCTGCAAGGCATAGATGCCAACCCAGGTGGAGCAGCAGGCACAGCCTGTCTCATCCTTCACACAAGAAGGGTTCTTATAGCCTGCAAGTGAAGCTAGGTTAGTGCTTCAGCTCACTCTGTAGGATCTAGCTCCCTGTCTTTTGGATCGAAGCCGTCAGAGGGAAGATTGGGAAGCGATCTGTGCTGCCTGGCCTTGTTAGATGTGGTGTTAGGGATGTCTGTGCCCGTGCTGCAGGGTGCTGTAAGATGTGACCAGCTGCTTTGTCTCTCTGTCTGGCTGCCATCCAGTTATCCTTGCCCATGGAATCCTCCCGCTCCGACACCGCCAACATCCGCCGCTGCCTGGCTCACAGCCTCTTCATGAACGCCGCCGAGCTGCAGCCGGACGGCACCTACAGCACTGTGAACTCTCACCAGTTGGTGGCCATCCATCCCTCTTCTGTGCTCTTCCACTGCAAACCCTCCTGTGTGGTTTACAACGGGCTGCTGCACACCAACAAGTGCTACATGCGGGACCTGTGCGTGGTGGATGCAGACTGGCTGTACGACGCAGCACCTGATTATTTCCGAAGGAAACTCAGAGCAGCCAAGAACTGAGCCGGGCTGTGGGACCGCCAGGTGCAGGGCTTTAAGGCTGGCGCTGTAGGACTGTTTGCTGTTTTGTAATGAGTGTACAGGAACTGCAGGATTTTGTCTTGCCAATCAACCTTGCAGGAAAATGGCTTCTCTGTGAGAGCCAGGCCTCACAGGTCCCCATGGCTTTGAACAATCATCCTTTTAACAGTTTCTCTGTAAAAGGGGACCACAGTATGTGCTGGGTGTGTGGGAGGAGGGGGTGATAGAAAGGGGAGCTGGTGTCACGTGCCAGTCTTTCATGTTTGCTGAGATGTAACAGGAGATGTATGAGGAAATGAGAGCTCTTCTACTAGCTTTGATATTTTTTGATGATATTGTTTGTATTCTGGGCAGGTTTTATTGATGGGGAAGAAAAAAAAATTTCTACATACAAGAAGGAAAAAAAAAAAGTACTGTTTTTCTTTTACAATTTGTCGAAGGGAGGTGCCACGGCCCATTGCCTCCTCAGCTCTCCTTACTCACACATCACGTTCACCGCTTCATCTGGGATGATGCAGCGGCCGCCGTTGGTGCACACAGCGCTGTGTGCGGCCCTCTCACCGTCCTCCCTCCCCCCGCCTCCGCCTTTCGAAGCTTCTCGGCTCCCCCACAAGGTCATGCAGGGGGGGTGGGTCTCGAACCCGCGCCGCAGCGCGAGGGGCGGAGCGCCGGAAGCGGCCGGAGCACTTCCGAGTCAGCGGCCTCTCCCCGTCTCGCCATGCTGCTCGCACGAGCCCTACGCGCCGCCGCCGCGCTGCGCCCCGCGCTGCCCCCGCGCCGCCCGCTCTCGTCTCCTCCCGCCCCGCGCCCTCCTGCAGCCGCCGCCCTTGGCGCGCTCTCTCTGGCAGCGGAGCGATGGCGGCGGGTGGCGGGCGGCGCTGCTCCGTCCGCGGCGGGGCTCTGCTGGCGGCGTGTCCTGCGGCTGCGGCGGGCTGCACACCGAGGGTGAGCGGGGGAGCGGCGGGCCCGCGCGGCACGTGGGGTTGGCTGGGGGGAGGGCGGTCGCCGTGCTCAGCTCTTTTCTCTCGCCGCAGGGGACAAAGCGTTCGCGCAGTTCCTGACGGATGAAATCAAGGAGGAGCGGAAGATCCAGAAGCACAAAGCGCTGCCCAAAGTGTCCGGCGGCTGGGAGCTGGAGGTGCACGGCACCGAGGCCCGGCTGGTGCGCAAAATCGCCGGAGAGAAGTGAGCGCCAAAGTCCCAAACGTGAGCGATGCGGGCGGTGCTTTCCGAACGCTGGCGGCCTTAACTCTCCCGTGTCCTTTGTAGGATAACGGTTACGTTCAACATCAACAACAGCATCCCGCCCGCGGTGGACGACGAAGCACCGGAGGAGCAGAAACCTGACGAGCAGGAGGAGGTGGGCACGGGGCAGAGCAGGGCGAGGGCATTCCCCAAAGGGTTTCGCTTTGTTTTTCTCTCTCAATCGGTTTTTGGGCTTGGGAACACATGGAGGGCAGCGGGGCAGCTGGGTCCAGGGGAGAGCGGCCCTGGGGACCCCATGTACCCTTCCCCAGCCCCCAGCAGCACCCAGTGCAGGTGCCTCGTGGCTACGTTGGCTCCTGCTCAGCCCTCGGCACTGATGGGTGCTTCTCTCCTTCAGCCCGATATCACATCGACTCCGAACTTGTTGTGGAAGTCATTAAGGACGATACGAAGCAGACCCTCGTGCTTGATTGCCATTACCCCGAGGATGAGGTGAGCTGTGGTTTTTCCTGCTTTCTGCTGCGGTGTAACTGTGCCACTGCTGCTCACAGTCCCGTAGTTTTATGAGTCTGCAGAAAACGCAGTCTCCTTTTTCTTTTCTGCTAACACAGAGGCTTTATCTTTGTAAGGAAACTGATGGGACGTGTTCCTTTCTGCTCGTGTCCTGACCTGGCTTTCTGGTCAGCTCATTGAGTGGTGTTAGGGGAGGGAGAGAGGCACAGCAGTGTGACCAGCATGGCAAACTGAGATGGGGCAAACATAAGAATGGCCCAAACACAACAGATTTAATGCAGTGCAGCACTAGCTTGCAAATCTCACTGCTATGAGGCATGCAAAGTGAGGCAGAGATTTCTTTATTTAAAAGCCAAACAAACAAAGGAGGGAGAACACAGAATTGAGAGCTTCAGACTGATCTGTGTGGTTTATTTTGCAAACTGTAACAGATGACTGCTGTCTGCAGGCAGTGCTAGGAGGGGTGAAGAGCAGCTTTAAGTACCGGTTAAGTACCTGAGGTTTTGCCTGCAGCATTGTATTCCCAGCTTTGGGATGAAACAGCTGATGGTGCCCTGTAATTAGAGCTAATATGTCTTGTGTCTCATTTCCTATTTCAGGTTGGCCACGAGGGAGAGGAAGAAAGTGACATTTTCACTATTAGGGAGGTCAGCTTTCAGCCAACTGGAGAATCAGATTGGAAGGACACCAACTACACCCTCAATACAGATTCCCTCGACTGGGTAAGTGCTGCTGGCACAGCTGTGGGCTGCACAGGGCATTTCAGCTTCTCTTGCCTGGCTCTCCACTTACTCCTCAGTTAGCATGGATCCTGTCCTCTGTGTTTCAGCCGGGATGGACAGACACTCTGAAAGCAATGCCAGGTTTTATAAGCAGCTGTATTATGCTGCAGAGATGCTTTGACACCTGGCCAAATATATTTTAATTTCTGTTCTTTTTAAGCACTGTTGCTTATCAGATAGCATATGCAAGTATCTTTCTTTTCTAAGTTTTCCAGTTATGTTTTTGTAGTGGTGACACCAAAAACTGACATCCCAGAACTTGGCATCCACTCATGTATTCTCAGTGCCAGACTTGCAAAAGGTTCATTCTTAGTTGGGGACCACGCATTGTGTGATTAAAACTTTGCTCCCGGGGTGCCTCTCTCTTTGGAAAGCATTGATATTATACTGCTTAGTGTGTTTTAGAATATCCCACGCTGCTGCTTCTAATTCAGATTTGTAAGATTTATGTTTTACTCCTATTCCAGAAGTCCAAAATGAAGCATTTGTTTACTGTTACTTGTGGGAGGCAATATGACAGGTATTGGCATACTGCACTAAGCAGTAGTACCAAATCTGTTCCTGTGAGAAGCAAGGGGGGGAGCCCACAAGCATAAATGTTGCAGTAGTTAAGTAAGATTTGCAGTAGGTGTGCAGATAGTGAAAGATTGAGTCTCTCAGAGAACTACACCAGCTACTCCCTTTTCCAGATGCTGCCAACACAGCGTGCCCCCATGACCCCATGGCATTACACAGAGGGGAGAGGCAGAGCTCAGTGTGTGTGGGCTCCTGTTGTCCCTTTTATCAGCCCCAGGACACAGCTTAGCCTGATTGTATGGGAAACAGTGATGCCAGCTACAATCAGACATTTCAGAAGCAGGACATCCCCAGCTGTGCTCTGCTAAGGCTGTTTTCTGTTCCTTGCTTGCAGGCTCTATATGACCACTTAATGGATTTCCTGGCTGATCGAGGAGTGGATAACACATTTGCTGATGAGTTAATTGAGCTCAGCACTGCACTGGAGCACCAAGAGTACATTAAATTCCTTGAAGACCTTAAAAGCTTTGTCAAATGTCAGTAGGGTAGGAAACCAGTGTTCAGTGTGGGCATTACACAGCAGTGCTCCAGCCAGCAATATCACAGTGTACCTTCACAACAGAGACAGAGAGTAAGTAACTGAATTTGGAAGCGAGCATCATGGGAGAGTGAGGAGTCTCACTTGTATTTTGGGATTTGTATTTATGTTACGTTGCAGCCCAGATCAAGTTCTCAAAAGTCTGGACCTCCCTGCTGGATTTTGTACCGTTGGGAATGAATGTGAAAAATAAAATCTGTTCAACAACTCCCTGTAAAATAGTGGTTTTTCTTCATTCTGATCAGTTGCCATAAAAAGCAATATTAGTGTGTGTCCTGAGAAGTTAATGCATCTGGTCTGTGTTAGCCCAGAGTTTTCTCCAGAGCTGTTCTAGCTCCTTCAGATACTTAAATTGCCTTCCTATCAGCATCACTGTGGCTGTAGGAGGAATTTTGCTAGCTAGGTGATGCAGATTTATGTGATTGCATTTCTGTGGCAAGGCGTAGTGGTACCAGGGGTATGACTGAAATCATGGTTGCCTGACTCAGTTGTTTTAAACAGAAAGGTGCTTCCATATCTGTAAGTATTAATGTATCTGCCTTAGAAAAATACTGCAGAGAAATTGGAGCACTGTCCTTGCAGGATGATTCAAGTTCTGTGGATGCTGAATGTCAGAAGCATTGCAGGACAGCAGCTGTGGGCTTCTATCAAACTGCTGTCTCTGTGTGTTGCCTCAAGGTCTGAGTAAGTCCCAGTGGCAGAGCAGAAGGTGCTCCTGCTGTGTTTGGGAACTGCACACCATGTGGCCGTGCATTAAAGAGCTGCCTCGTACTTCAGCTTGAAGGCACACAAGGGCAGAACAACGAGAAGAGGCAGAATACTTCATGATTACTTGGTACCTATTGATTCAATACTTGTTACTAGTCCTGAGTGTAGTGGATAAGATCCTAAGGAGGCACCTGTTTTTAGAACAGAATGATAGATTAAAAACACTGTCATGGACCAGAAGCTAAATACAAACTCCAATGCAAGCTGTGAAATCAGTGATACATTGTTGAAGATATGAAGGATGAAATATTTATTATAAAAACATGGACTGTGCCATCAAAAGTGCAGGTTAAGGCAGTAGCACTGCCTTGAAGTATTTCTGACACAGCAGACACGAATATATATATACACACTAGAAGACAGTAGCAGCTCTAGGTTGAGTTCTAGTCTTGAAGTCACCGAAAAAGCAGCAGCTGAAGCAACTTACAAGAGAATCATCCAGAAGTCACAGACCTTAAAAAGGTAAGGTTAAGTTGAACTGACAAGCTGCAGTAACACATAAAAGATGAATATTCACATTTAAGATTGAAATGCTCTGCTCCTAACTCTTCCCAGCGTGCAAACACTCGAACACTGTGTGCACACAAGTAGGTTCACATGTTTTACCAGCTTGAGCCAGAAGGAACTTTGAAAGATCCCATAACCCAGCAGGGACAGTACAGTGTGATTCAGCTGTTTTGTTACTGGTGGTCAAAACTAAAACCACTTCCAAAAAGGCACGTGGAGAGGCAGTAACGCAAACCCCTGGGATCAGTGGCTTCTGTTCATGTAACTGAGAGGTGGATCCAAGCAGGAATCTGACATCTGACTCACCAGACAGGTCATGAGGAGACTGGCTTCCTCCTCCATTCCACTGGCAACTGTGAACTCGGGATTGTGAAGGCACCTGTGACTGTGCTCTGTTATAGTGTTTTCTAGAAGTGACCGAAGCTTCTCTTCCGTCATATCCTGGGGGAAAAAAGAGGGTTAAGAAGAAATCTTACTCATAAGAGGCAGCTTTCAGCCACAGACATCACCATGCATCACTCACAGCACAGCTCACCTGGGCAGGGACATCCAATCCACACTGGCAAAAAACTGAATGGCTCCTCACAGTCAGATGGTACCTAAAAAAGACGCACAGTGAGCATCTTCACAACACTCTTTTTCCATCTTGTTGAAATCCACTGCCTTTGTTTGCCTGCTGTTTTGCCTCTTTCCAAACCCAAACTGCAGTGTGGAGGATCTCATCGCAGTGCTGAGGGCTTTCTTACTTTCTGCACACTGGGCAGATGATTTTGTTGCTGGCATCCAAGCCATCAAGGATTGCATTGAGACATTCTTCATCAAACTGCAGACTTCGCTCATATTCTTCTATAACCAGTTGTTCTGGAGGAAAGAAAAAAAGACAACAAAAAGCAAACAGAACAACAAAACAACTCAGACATCTGTTATCAACTTCAGGCAAGGCTAAAGCACACGTGGAGCTGCTGTGGGTCCCTGACTGCTGAGCTTTTTACTTTGAATCAGATTTCTGTGCTCATGAAAGTCATTGCTATTAATCCACTTTTTCCTACAGCCTTCACGCAATCTCAGGGGGTGGCTGTAACACTTTCCAGCCAACAATTCAGAAGTGTTCTGAGTTTATTTATGTGGGCTCCTGCAGCTTCCAAGCAGCGCTGCCTCGCGTAGCTCCTCATAGAGCTTCAGATACCACTCAAACTCGTGGTGCTCTCAGAATGCTTTCAGTGCATCAGAGAGGCTGCGGAGACAGCGGTTGTTTCCTCTACGTCGCGTGGTTTGTATCGCACCCTCAGCAGGATGAGGCCAGCAAGTAACAGCACAGCTCCGAGAGGAGACAGGAAACACACTGAGAAATTACCTTGCAGGATCAGCTCCTGCTGGATTTCATCCAGCACCGCCAGCTCGTCCGGATCCTCGGGCATCTGAAAGGCACAGCGCTGCGGTTGCGGCCGCGTGCTCACCTGGCCGAGCTGCCGCCGGGACGGGAGATCCCAAAGCTCACCGTTCTGCTCGGTAACACAGAGCTGCAGCGCCGCGAAAGCCGCGCGGCCGGCAGCGGCACGGCTCGCACCCGGCCGAGGAGCGGCCTTTAATTGCTCGCGGTTTGCCCGGTTCGGGGACGGCGCCGCTCCAAAGCGCGGCTGAAGAACGGCGACGGAGCGGAGCCGATCCCCGTCCCGAGCCCCGGCGCTTCCCCCGAGCCGCGCCCGCTCCCATACCGACCTGCCGCAGCGCGCGCTGCCCGCGATCCCCCGGCGCGCCGCGCTCGGCCTGCAGGCTCCGCCACTCCCGCTCCATCACCTCCGGCACCAGCAGCGCGCCGAGGCCCGGCCCGGCCCGGCGGTAGCGGTGCAGCAGCCGCTCCCGGCTGCTCCTCAGGCGCTCCAGGCAGCGCTGCGGGGAGCGGCGGCGCCGCGTCAGGGCCGGGAGCTCTCATCCCGCGCCTCGGGGCGAAGGAGCGCGGAGAGAGCTCGGCCGAGGGGAAGCGGGGCCGGGGAGGTGCGGTTGGGGCCTCGCCCCGCTCACCCGCCGGTACGTCTCCTTCCATGGCGGTGCGGCGGGGCTCTTGTACAGCGCCCGGTGCCCGCCGAGCGGCGCCTCCATCGCCCGCCGCCGTCACGTGACCGCGGCCCGGGGCGCGCCGGGAAACGTAGTTCCGACGGGAGCGCGCGGGGGGCGGCGGTCGGTGTGACGTCGCGCCGCTCGGCGCCGCCGATTGGCCGCCGGGTCGCGGCGGTCGCGGGCGGCGATGGCGGCCGAGTGGGGCCCGGCGGAGCGGTGGCGGGCGGCCCTGCCGCAGCACGCCGCCTTCAGCCGCCTCCGCGAGAGCGGCGCCGCCACCGCCGCCGCCCCGCGCTCCCCGCTGATCCGCAGCCTGCTGCTGGGCCTGGACGGAGACCTGCTGCTGTGGGACGGCGAGCGCGGCGCGCTGCTCGACATCGACCTCCGCCGTCTGAGCGGCGCCGAGCCGGAGCTGGGCCGCTACCAGGTGAGCGGCGCGGGGCCGCCGCGGGGCTCCGCGGGACGGACGGCGATCTGAGCCCCGGCCCCGCCCCGCCTGTCCCGGCAGACGCTGCTGTGCATCAACCCGCCGCTCTTCGAGGTGTATCAGACGCTGCTCAGCCCCGCGCGGCGCCACGTGGCGCTGATCGGCACCAAAGGGCTCTCGGCCGTGGAGCTGCCCAAACGCTGGGGCAAAAACTCCGAGTTCGAGGGCGGGAAGGCCGCGGTGAACTGCAGGTGGGAGCCGAGCTCCGCCCCCCCCTCCCCCCGTCCCTTCGGAAGCCGCTCCGTCCGTGCGGTCACAGCGGCCGTCTCCGCTCTGTTCCAGCACCATCCCGGTCGCAGAACGGTTCTTCACCAGTTCCCCGTCCCTCACCCTGAAGCACGCGGCCTGGTACCCCTGCGAGACCCTGGAGCCCCACATCGTGCTGCTGACTTCGGATAACACCATCAGGTAAAGCCTTTTTGCGCCTCGCGTTTTCTGCGTGTGTGTCCCTTACAACAACCGCTGCACACAGCAGGGTGAGAGGAATCGCAGATGGGCGGCAGCTGATGACCATCACTGCTGCTTCTTCTCTCCAGGATCTACAGCCTGAAGGTGCCCCAGACGCCCATCAAGGTGATCGCGCTCTCAGATGCTGAGGAGGAGACTCTGATCATCAACAAAGGGTTTGTGAGGCTCCTTTTGAAATGCTCTCAGCAAGACAAGTTCTGTGTTCTCAGTCCTGTCTCTAGTGATAGATCCCCCTGAAAATTCCCTGAAAATTTGTTGCAGCTCGGAAAGCAAATGGTATCCTGGGCTCCATCAGAAGAGGGCTGACAGCAGGGACAGGGAGGTGGTTGTCCCTCTTTACTCTGCTTTTGTGAGGCCCCATCTGCAGTACTGTGTCCAGGTCTGGAGCCCCCAGTACAAGAAAGACAGGGAGCTGCTGGACAGGGTCCAGAGCAGAGCCACAGAGATGATCAGGGGGCTGGAGCACCTCCCCTATGAAGACAGGCTGAGGGAGCTGGGCTCGTTCAGCCTGGAGAAGAGAGGGCTGAGAGGTGACCTCATGGCAGCCTTTCAGTACCTAAAGGGAGCCTATAAACAGGCGGAGAATCAACTCTTGGAAATGCTAGATAACAGCAGGACAAGGGGAAATGGTTTTAAGTTGAGGGAGGGAAGATTTAGGTTGGATGTCGGGGATGCTCTTTACTATGAGAGTGGTGAGGAGCTGGAACAGCTGCCCAGAGAGGCTGTGGATGCCCCATCCATCCCTGGAGGTGTTCAAGGCCAAGTTGAATGGGGCCCTGGGCAGCCTGGTCTAGTATTAAATGTGGAGGTTGGTGGCCCTGCAAGTGGTAGAGGGGTTGGAGATTCATGATCCTTGAGGTCCCTTCCAACCCATTTGTGTGAAAATGCAAAGAGATTTATTCATGACTTACTGCTCTCACAGGGCTGCTTCGTGGCACACTAGTGGTTCTGTTTTTTCCCTAACCTTTCTAAAAGGAGGGAACAGACTGCACGGCCTGGTGTTCTTCAGAACAGTCATTTGAACAACGCATGTTATCCTTGAGAAGGTTTAAGAAGGCCATTTTTGAGCGGGGAGTGCAGGGAAATAGATTATCTTTTTATTTCCTCCTTGGCCTGATTCGAAAGGAGAAACTTGAGGGTCTCTACCAGTGAGTCACAGACTGCTGTACTGCACAGGAGATCCCACTGCCCTCCTCCTTACCCTGTGAGCTGGGCTGGCTGCCGGGCACTTCAGAAACGAAGCCCTGGAGGGAGGATATTCCCTGCAAGCTTCTGTTGCTGAAAGTAGCGTGTGCCAAAGGTCTGATGGGCAGGTGTAACTTGACGTACAGATGGACCTCAGTAAATGCTTCTGTTCTCACAGTCACTGCTGACTCGGTTTTGTTCCTGCTTATCTCTAGGAGAGCCTACACAGCATCTCTGGGAGAGACCGCAGTGGCGTTTGACTTCGGCCCGCTGGTGCCCGTCCCAGTGAGCATTCTTGGGCAGCGAGGCAGTGAAGAAGTGCTGGCTTTTCCACTTTACATTTTATATGAAAATGGAGAGACATTCCTCACCTATATCAACCTGCTGCAGAGGTAGGCTTGCATTCACCCTCAAGTTTCATAGAGTCTTTGTATGTTTGGTTCCAGAGCTATCTCTTCACCTCGCTGGGATTCTGTAATGGATGCTGAGCTGGTTTGTGTTACAATTTGTTTTATCTCTTTGTGGTGGTGCTAGTAGACTTAAATGCAAGAATAACATGTTAACTCCAAACTATTGTGTTTGTTGTTTTAGTTGTCTATTTTTTAATCGCCCTCATTCTCTAGTTATCATTCAGTAAACTCCTGCAGGCGGCCATGGGAACTCTGCTCCTACACTTTGTGTTGTGAATGCATCCCCTCTATTCCAGTGCTGGAAATCTTGGCAAGCTGCTTGGCCCTTTGCCCATGCACCCTGCTGCAGAAGACAATTATGGCTACGATGCCTGTGCTGTCCTGTGCCTGCCTTGTATTCCAAATATCCTGGTGATTGCCACTGAATCGGGCGTGCTTTATCACTGTGTGGTGCTGGATGCAGAAGAGGATGAGGAGCAGGTATGTCGTCTTGTTACTTATGTGAATGTTTTTCTTTCTTCTGTGAAAGTTCCTGCCTTCAAGATGGCAGAATGCCTCGATGGGAATGCAAGTGCCAAAGCTGCATTCTTCTATAATGAGGCAGTGAGTCCTCCTGTTCCAGCCAGTGCCTGTGATCCTCCTGTGCTTTTGCTGTAAAGGTCAGCTGTGTGTTTCCTGCAGGTGCAGCCATTTCAGTCTTACCATGAACTATTTTAAAGAGGATGTTCTGAAGAAACCATGTGTTACAGAGCTTCTTAAATGAAAAAAAATAAGGGGACTTTAATGAATTTCTCCAACAATTAATACACTTGCCTACCTATATTATGTGACTCAGTGTTATTTACACTTTTTTTTCTATTTAAATGATGTCTTATCAAAGAATTCAATGCTCTTTACAGTCAGAAAAATCGTGGGACCCAAGATCTGATCTTGTTCCTTCCCTGTACGTGTTTGAATGTGTTGAGCTGGAACTTGCACTGAAATTGGCATCAGGAGATGAGGAAGAGCCTTTGGAGTCTGATTTCTCTTGCCCAATCAAACTGCATCGAGGTAGGGTTGTGTAGCTCAAGTTGTTGTCTTTTACTTGCTTGAATTAGGATCAGGTTATTTAAAAATTATTGTCATCTCAAACAGGATAAGCATTTGCTTGATGTCTTACAGCTGTGGAAAATGTGCATAGTCAAAGGGGAATTGTCACAGACTATTTAGAGACGGGGGGCACGTATGTAATAGAAAACTCTCAGCTGTGGGTTAGAAAGCAGAAGTTGTTGCAGCTGTGGTAATCTATGCATATAAGGAAAGTGGTACAGCTGTGGGTGGTGATGCTGAGAAGTGTTGGTGCCTGTTTATTAGCCTGTAAGCTGTTGTAGGGCAGGAGGATGGGAAGGACAAGGAAGCTGGTCTGAAAGCTGGTCTGCTGGCACTAGCTGATCTTCCTTTGAAGCCTGATGGATAGAGACAGATATTGTATAATGCAACTAATTCTAATTAATTTGTGAAGAGTGTATAAGCAGATGCTGCAAATGTATTTGATTTACATGCAGCATTCTAATTCTGTGGCTAATGCATGCAGCTCAGACTTTGAATAGGCACTGCTGCAACGAGTTGGACAGAAGGCCAATACACACATTCAACAGTGTGCAGGTTTGCAGAATGTTTTTCTCTGCAGTGCTTTATACTCTGCTGTTTAAATTTCAGATCCCAAATGCCCTACTAGATACCACTGCACACATGAAGCGGGTGTTCACAGCGTGGGGTTGACATGGATCAGCAAACTGCAGAAGTTCCTTGACTCAGGTGAGGCTGAGACTGTTGTGTGTAGAGGGAAACGGTTGATGCCTGAACACCAATGTTTTCTTAGCAACAAGCAGGGGAATATTTGGGGAGTACTGAGAACGCCTTGCCCTGCAAGGTGGATGTTGTGCATTCCACCAGCACTCTTCTTTGCAGATGAAGAAGACAAAGATGGTTTACAAGAGCTGCGTGCAGAGCAGAAGTGCTTTGTTGAACATATTCTTTGTACAAAGCCATTGCCATGCAGGTAAAAAGCAAAACCTTTCTGCTGCTTCCAAATCAGTGTGTTATTCTGGGAAAGCATCTATGATTTGCCCTCTTCCACTGCATTCTTGCTATTAAAGATAATAAAATCAACTTAATAGGATTCAAGTAAAATAGATAATTTGCAAATTAAGATTCTTAATGTATAGCAGCATGTATAAGCTAAATTCCCTATGAGTGTTAGAATTACCTGTCAAAATAGAAGAAATTCCACTTCTGTTTACCTATCCCACTGCAGTTCTGGGGCTTGCTTCATCTAATAATCCTGATCCTTGATGTGCTCTTTTATCCCTGTGTTAAGACCAGGCTGTGCCTTGAGAGATCTTCTCGTTTTTTGAGCTCTGAAGGTACCTCACTCAGGGTCAGGAGGCACTGCAGGCATAGGCTGTGTGTTATCTGTGTCTATTGCATCTTCTTGCTTCAATAAGGCCTAATCACTTCTGTTGAGTGCTCTGTATTAAACATAATTAAATGCAAGAAATAATCATTACTTGTGTTCCAAACACAAGTCAGATGAGTCATCTAGTCAAAAGGGCTCCTGAAGTCAGAATGGGTGACAAATAGCCAGTGGTGTGAGTAGTAATGAACCTGTGGGACTGTGGTAGGAGGGGGAAGAATGTTTCTGGGTCTTAGCAGACTTCTGCTTCTGATTCACAGGCAAGCTTATGGGTGCTCCCTCCCTTAGGATGGATGGGTTTGCTTGGTACATTTGATTATCAGATTCCATGACAAACTGTTTTGCAGGACTCCTTCTGGGCAGTGGTTCTTAGCTTTGTGACCCATGTCTGCCTAAGCTGATTGCTGTGAATAGTGCTTTTCCCAAAGAATTTGCACAACTTTCAGGAAGAAAGTGTGGTTTTTTGAATGGATGATTCTTCTGTTTTCTTCCTTCAGGCAATCCGCTCCAGTTAGAGGATTTTGGATAGTATCTGATGTGCTGGGACCCACAATGATCTGCATCACAAATACCTATGAGTGCATCACAAGGCCACTCCTGTACGTGGTTTGTAATTGGACTGAAGTCCATGACTGCTTTACAAAAAGGATGTCAGGATTTCTTATTTGATTCTTTCACCCTAAATTTCTTCATCTCTCATAGCATGCACTGAAGTTTGCCTACTGAATGCTCCTTGGCAGACCACTTAAGCCTTCAGAGAGTAATTATTTAATACTGAAAAGGTGCTCTGAGGGGATACAACCAATCTGTATCACTTTCACTGAGGGT
The DNA here is from genome assembly GCF_905368555.1 of Meleagris gallopavo. Classification (NCBI taxonomy): domain Eukaryota; kingdom Metazoa; phylum Chordata; class Aves; order Galliformes; family Phasianidae; genus Meleagris; species Meleagris gallopavo. The sequence continues at coordinate 3,402,817 of NC_139424.1, forward strand.
TAGGACAAGCTTTACATCAATTGATTTCTGACATCGTTGTTGGCATTTTGTTCACTTTTATAACAAGGAATCTGCATAGCAGAAACTGAAGAGAGATTGGGACATGCTGCTATTGGAGAGCTTGCTTGCCTTGTTACTGAACTGGCTTTCAAATAAGAGGATACTTGAGATTCTTTTCCCTTTTTAGCTATGGCCAAAGAGGGGGATTTTTGAGCTCCACCAGCCCTGCCTAGAGCTCCATTTACCATACAACTGAATATTTCATCTTTTAACTTACTGCTGTAATGTGTGAATTCCACAGTGGATGAGTTTCTTGTTTTAACTACTGTTTAAACTCAGTTGTAGTTTAAGGTTTTAAAGTGCTCTTGATGTTCTTTGGCAGAACTGCAGTCCATCCTGCATCTCCTTCTCTACTATGCACCAAAGAAGACAAAGATGATGCTACTTCTCCTCTCCGTGTCCTGGCTGAATCACAGCATTCATTTGAGAAGCACATCCAAAGCATCCTGCGGCGTAATTCTGCCAACCCCTTGCTCCTAAAGTAGGTACAAACTTTTTCCTAAGGGAGCAGAAGAGGGAACTCTTTAGGAATGCCACATGTTCACTGACTCCTGTCTGAACAACACAGCAGCTTGGAAAGAGCACTTACAGGCATGCAGTTTCTGCAGCAGACTTGTGCCTTTGGATGGAATCCACGAAAGCTGTTTGTCCTGGTTTCTGCTCAATGTGATGCTAACCTCAGTGCTAGACTAGGCTGCTCAGGCCTTATCTCATTGGGTTTTGAGTGTTTTAAAACATCTTGGGATTTTCTCATTAGGAAAACTGTATTATTGCAAAGAGATTTAGTTGTAGCCCCCCATTTTTGTATCCGAGGCCTTGGAGCTCTCACCATAAATGCTTTAAGTGACAGCCTTTGCAAGGAGGGAAAAGTAGGATTGCAAAAACTTGTCTCCTGTTTATTCAGATCTGCTGATAAAGATGCTGCTCCTCCCCCTGAAGAATGCCTTCAGCTTCTTAGCAGAGCCACGCAAGTGTTCAGAGAGGAATATATACTGAAACAGGATCTGGCAAAAGAGGAAATTCAGCAAAGGTAAGAAACAAACCTTTGTAAGTTAAGTGCTGCACGCTGTCCCTGTGGAACAGTGTTACTGAGAACCCAGCATTAAACCTCCCCTGCTGGAGTAACTCATGTAACTGAGTAAAATGTATTCTGTGAGTTCAGTGCGTGTAAGACTTCAATTTCTGGATTACCAGAAATGAAGACTGAGTGACCAAGGAAGCACTAAAGTAAAAATGCTTCTTTTCTGGTGCGAGTCTGCTTGTTGGTCTGCCTGTGCTTGGGTGTGGCAGGAAATCCTTTGGAACTCCTTTGACCTCAGCAATAATTCTGACAAAGCTGCTAAAACGAAATACTGCATTATATAAGTCTCTACTTGTTTTGACTGGAGTGGTTGATTTATGTTATAAAATTAGGCCAAAAAGGAAGTGTTCTCAGCTGCCCATATCTTGGTGCCTTCTGTGATATTTGCTGTGTGGCCTAAATACTGACTCAGCTGGACTGTTGTTGGGGGTGGTTGAATTTTTTGTGTCTATTTTTAAGAGTGAAGTTGCTGTGGGGACAGAAGAAGAAACAACTGGAAGACCTTAATTACTGTCGAGAGGAAAAGTGAGTATAATCTGTCTGCATTTATCAAGTTAAAATCAGTAGAGATGTAACTATAAATAAACACTTCTCAATTGCATTAAAGGAAAAGCTTGCGAGAAATGGCTGAACGGTTGGCTGACAAGTATGAGGAAGCCAAAGAGAAGCAAGAAGATATTATGAACAGGTGAGTGCAGACTGCCTTCTGTTTCATCACAGATTGCTTGCTGTCACATATGTGTGCCAAGATGGTAGAAAAAGAATAAGCAGACAGTACTGTGCTGGTTGCTTGGAAGACTGGCTTTCTGGAATTCTTTTTTTGCAGCTCAGAGATGAGATTCAGTACTGAGTTCACTTGCTGTGAGGGAAGTTGAGACCTGAGCCCCTAAGACTTAAGCTAAATGACAAAAGATGTTTCACAGTTATGTGCAAAACTCTTGTTGTCTGAGCATAACTAGTCTAGAACGTAAGTTAATTCAGCAATATCTCTTTTCTTGCACATGAAGGATGAAGAAAGTGCTTCGTAGTTTCCAATCTCAGCTTCCTGTTATATCAGACAGTGAAAGAGATATGAAGAAAGAACTGCAGACAATCCATGACCAGCTGCAGCACTTGAGCAATGCAATCAGACAGGTGAGATGAAATGTGGCTGGTCGGTTGCTGATAACACTCATTAAATGGTAACACTGAGTTGGAATACAGTCCTTCCACACTGGCACGAAGCTGCTCTGTTGAATTAGCAACAGTGGGCTGCAATAAATTCTGAACCTCATTATGAATCTAGGTAGAACCTCTGCAACCCAGTGCAAAGCTAAGGAAGTCTCCATGCCTTCTTAGCTCCCTGTGCTAGTGTTTTCTTCTTTCTGTGGAACAGTGCAAAAGCTTGCTGATTTTATCCCAATCAGAGTCAATTCATTGTGGTTGTAGCTATAATATGCTTTCCCTCTAGTGGGCAGCACCAACACAGACTGGGACTCCTTCCTTCTGTGTGTGACTTCTAGGTTAAAATGAAGAAGGAATACCAGCAGAAAAAGATGGAAAAGGGCGTCAGCCCACGAAAACCCAGCATCACCCTCAGTGCCTACCAGAGCAAGTGCATCCAAACCGTTCTGAAAGAAGAGTAAGTTCAAGCTTGGATCCTCCTGTAGAGTTTGAGCGCGGCATGTACATGAGTTATCCTTTCCAAGTTTTTAGAGTAAATATTACCTCTGCATCACGTGGTTGACTGATGCACCACCTGGAACTTGTAGAGATGGTCTAAAGCATAGAATGTACCAGCTTGTTAGAGTAGCACTGATCATACTATGCTACTACTACTACTGAAGCTGCTTTCAGGTCTCCTTTTCGCCAGAGGATCTTTTGGCAGTCTGTATGAAGTCTGTAATTAACAGAATCACTTAAAACAATATTCTCATTCTCTGCTTCTGTCATATGAATTGTTTTTCTTATTGACTGTCACCAAACAAAAATGACTTGCAGCTTTTTGATTTGAATTTATTTTTCTTGAAGGGGAGAACGCATAAGAGAAATGGTAAAGCAGATCAATGACATCAGAGGCCATGTGAACTTCTAACATCTCCAAGAGAATAAACCTACAATAAAAGGCTGGATAAGTTTTCATTATTCCCTAGTAATTCTCCTTATCTAGTCAACATTCATACACTGAACAATATGCCTTTTCTTTATTATTTTGTAAAGATCAGTTATGAATTAAAATACTTTTGATAAGACTCCTCACATGCTGTGGTCTTTGCATTTCTTCTGACAGGACACAGTGCAGCAGGCTATTTCAAACCTGAAGTAGGATAGTTAATACTCACAGCTAGCTCAGAAGTGAGGGAAAAGGTATCACTGCTTCCTTCAGAAAACTGCCTGGGGTTTGTCTGGGAGCCATCTCCTACCTTTGGTCCATGGCACAGTGACTGCAGTGGAAGCCTGTGGCAGAAGGCAGAGTAGAAAGACCAGAGAAGCGCATACACTTCAGCAGCTTTTTTTAATTGGGAACACTTTCTTCATAAAGGACACACCTTCAATACAGTTAACAAATGGTTACACTTGAATCCTGTAGACAGCAGAATTCTACATCCACAATTGCACAGGACACCAATGGCTTGGTTCACTGGAATGCAGTATTAACTTCCAAACACTCAGTTTGCCTTTATCAAAAGCTGGCACTGTCTTGACATTAAAAGGCCAATTATCTGCTGCAGACAAACTTTAGTGGACAATAAGTAATTCTTGTTCCTCCCCCTCCCTCCCACACTTCCCCTTTCAAAAAGGTGACATGGTCAAGCTCCGTTTTGAAAAGTAGTACTGCACTGCTACAAAAGTGGCACAGCAAGAGGTGCCAAAGTAAAGCTGTAAGGAAAGGAGGGCTGTTATTACCGGTTAGGTAACTAGGTTACCATACATGCTGCAAGAATACTTTTTTTTGTACAGATTAAGACTATACAAGTATAGGAATGCATACAAAACTTGATCTTGCCCCTTTTACAGACTGCATAAATAGAATCCAGCTTTCTAATCCACTCACCCTGTGTATCAGAGCTGAACTGTCAGGTTAGAAGTAGTGCCTGTTAAAAAAACACAAACTTATTGAGTGAGGAAAACCTACCACCCCATTCAAAACAAGCTCCAGAAAGCCAAGAACTGGAGGGAAGTGTTTAGTCTCTGATTTATTATAAGCGATATCATCATAATCCACTGAGTGAGCATCTACAGCTTTACAGAAAGAGTTTTTAACTACACTTCATTGACAGTGGTTTAATAAGTGCTCTGCAAATTTGGCACTTTTATTTTCTTTTTTGAAGGCCACTTTACATTTTCTTACATCTGCATTCAGCTGAAGCTTGAGTTACCACCTCTGAAGCCGTGCTTTCCTTCCCCAGCAGGACATTTGGTTGTAGCATCGCCCACCACTTTTGTGGATGAATAAGTTTCTAATTTTAAAATAAATTTTTAAAAGGGATGACCAGCAGTTGGTGAAAAAGGTCACTCACTCAGCCTCAAAATGGTCATAGTACTAAAACAGGGGCAAGGGTGCACAATGGAGTAAGGTGGTACAAAGGAAAACAACCACATCATCGCTGAATATCCTTCCTCTCCAAACCAAAGGATGTCTCTCCAGTGACACATGCAGTACTGGTTCACAACCAAGGAACTCAGCAGCCAGCACTGCTCCTTTCAGTGCTCATTAGTCCCTTTTGAGCCCTACTGCACACACACCCAGCCTGAGACCAGGCCTACAGGCCATTACTGGCCACTGGGAAAAGCATACAAGCATGCATACAGACACACACACGCATGCACAACTTCATTCTGCTACTGCTGCAATTGTTGCTGTGTCTATGAACGATACAGACTGAGCTCTCCCTCAACTGCTCTCTATGGACTGCAGAAAGGCTCCCTGCAGCCATCATCATCTGCAGTCTGACATCACCATGCCTACAGAAAGCCATTTGTAAAAATTCACTAAGGAAAAGCCTCTCCTGCACAATCCAAAATGGTCAGCCATGGCCATGGTTCAGGGGGAAGGCAAGAACAGGCAGGAAGATGGGGCTGCTGATGATAGGTACTGATAGTCAGACTAGAAAGGGATGCTGAAATGCCATTAACAGTTCTCTTGCATTAGAAAAAACAGTCCATAAACTCAACTAAAAATTCTTTTTCTGCATTTCTTCAGGTGCAATTCCTCAAGTGTTCAGCTTGCTCAGAAGATGCACGTCATCATTGTAGTTTAACCAGAAAACAACAGGCTTCCTTAAATCACTGCTGCACAGGTTAACAACCAGTAACCAGTTAAGAGTCAGTTTTATGGAAGGAAGAGAATGCAGGAAAAAAGCCTTCCAGTCTGCAGCTCCTTAATAAAGATCTATCTTAGCCCACCCAAGATTTTTATTCAACAGAATACAATGCTAACCTTTGGAAAAGTGAATGCAAAACATCTATTAGATTTCTGTATCAGAAGGCAGCTGCTCTCACCTCACAGTTCAGTAAATTCTGAGAGAGATTAAAAAACCCAAAATAAAGAACCTAAGTCACACTTCAACTTCTTTTGAATGAAAGGAGGACTCATTTGGAAGATGACAACCCTGCCATCTACTACTCTAGCTGTTACTAAGGTAGGAAAAATGGGTTTGAAGTGTCAGGATTATGAAAGTTTCTAAGGTGAATAAAATGCCTTATTTCTTGCAATAAATGATAAGCAACTGAGTTCATATGCTTCTTTTTGGCTGTTCTTAAGGCATTCCTCTCCAAAACCACCAGTCCTAACTTTATGTTAGTAGCAGGACATACACTGCTAAAACAGGATTTACGTACCTAACAAAATATAGTCATGTGCATTACAGTACAGAGCATTCTCTGTACTTCTGTTTTTTTCATCATCACCAGATCTATGGTATGCAAAGATAACACAATAAACAATAGCAGAATGCTTAAGATATAAATTCTGGACAATAACAAGCTGCTCTCTCAGCCTCTTCTCTTCAAATTGAGTCTTTGCTAGGGACTAGTCCAAGAACTCAATATGCACCACCACTATTACCACATCCGTACATTAAACTGTTCCTATTCAACTGCGTGCATGAAACTCCACTAAAAGGAGAAAAAGGAGGAATGCTTATGTCACCATCATGTTACTCATATAAAAATCCCAAACCTAAAACCTGATCAATCACAAGAATGTCCTGCCTTAGCTGTTGTGTTACACAGTGCAATTTAAATGCATGCTTACAGAAATACAGGACAGCGTACGAATTAACTCTGAGCAATAACACAATACTGTACTTCTAAGTAAGAGATGCACTGCACCTTTCCAACTTGAACCAGCAGAATAATGCAGCTCCAGCGCATTTGTGCTCTGTGACAGAGTGCCATCACTGTTTTGGATACTATTAAAACTAACCTAGAAGAGGAGGGTCAAGCTGACTTTGCTTTGTTCAGCATCTTACCTGGACCGTGCCTGGTGCCACCTACCAGAGCAAAGCTGCCCTGCACAAACCCCAAGCCAGTACTCAGACAACACACAGGGTTTTTGCTAACATATTTTCTTCACGTGGAGAGAGTTACTGGTACTGCTCAGCTTTCAAGATGAGAAAGAACTAGCTGTAATTCCACGTTTTAAATTACATTTGTGAAAAGAGATTACAAAACAGTGCATTTCTTGTGCTTTTCTTTAAGGATCAGAATCCAAAGGAAGCATTTCAAGGAGCTGCATTCTCAGTACAGCTTTCAGAGTTTTTCGGATTGGCATTTATCTGTTCAGGAGACACACAGCTCACTCGTGACCACCACATTTCAGCAGCATTCAGATTCTTCAACACAAAGTCAATGGTTAAAAAAAAAATAATACAACACTGAGTTATGAAATAAGATCAATATCCAGTGTCCTGCTAATAAAGTCATATTTTAATATAAAATATTCATACAGCATACTCTACACCTCATTCTCTCTGCTAGCTGAATACTGTTACTGACTATTCAAACAGAAAAACTTCAACCACTTTGCTCTTCAATGTTTTGGAGGGACAATATGGTTTCCAGCAGCTACTTTGATCACAGTATTGGGGGGAAAGGAAAAAGGGAAAAAACAGGGGTAAATGTTCCAAAATTCTACATCAGGTTACGAAGTTGGCTGAAAGAGGGGAAGTTTTTCAGAATGTAAGGACTGATCCCACTCAGTGGAACATGAAACACCGCACCCATTAGTGTTTCCATTAGAAAGTTCTCCTTCCTACACAAGTCACTCTTGTGCTCTCTTCCTGCCCAGCACGAAACCTTTTCCCCTCTAGAAACAAAACTTAGTCATTGCTCCCCTCTGTTGTCTTCTGCTCTTTCAGTTAGAGTTAAATAATAATTAATGTTGCTATAAAGATGAGTTAAAAACCCCAAATGCATCCTTGGAGCACGCTCATCAGGGTGTCATGTTTCAGGAAGCTGATTAATGTCCGTCAGTTTTGTGTCATTCAGGATTGCACGGATTCTTTCCAGGGAATCTGCCTGCCGGATCCGCTCCAGCTGCACCTATGGAAAACCAACAGACACAATGAGTGAGTAAAACCAGAACTGAGCCACTAGGGAACGTTAGCAACCCTTACTACCTGCACAAGTTGAAAAATGCAAGGCTTGAAGGAACACAAACTTAATTCAGAACCAAGAATGCGTGGTGGAAAGACATAAGGTTGCTGCTTTTAAGATACAAGCTACACTCTAGAGTGCCCAAGCAATCCTCTGTCTTCACTCTGCTTTGTCTAATAACCAGCCACTCACCATAGGGATCAGGCAAACTGGAGGAGATGTCAAAAGCAACATAAACTTTCATGGAAGTAACAGACATGCCTGACACATGCCTTCAGGCCTCTCAAAATTAAAGCTAAAACACTTCCAGAGGTGCTCCCTTTGCCAAGTGCAATCCCATTACTTGCTTTTCTGATCAACTCTCAAGTCATTTCATGCTGAAAAATCCCCAGCAGAACTACAAGTAAATTAATGCAAAGAAATCATCATTTCTTTGGAGGGGGAGCGAGCTTCGTGTTAGCATCTGAGTTTTCTGTTGTAAATTCCCAGCTACTGGTTAACTGATTTTTAGTTCTTCTTCATTGTGGATACCTAAGCTTGGCCAGTCAACACCTCACCCAAGTGACAGCAAGATACCCAAATTCTCATTCAGTACTAATCTCTCTTCTTGTGTTAGACAGCAGACCTTGTACTATGGACAGTAAATACAGCACAAACCATTGCATAAACATTGAAAACATAAACAGGTAAGAAGCTAAAATGTAATGACTGCTTAAGGGCAGAAAGACGAAGTACACAGCTACAACACACTCACTGAGGTAACTACTGAAGGCCTACCACACTGCCTGCAGGTTTTGAAAGAAAACTGCATGTCTTCAAAGCAGTGTGTGTATTTTTGCTCTTGGAACTGCACACACCAGTCCATGCTGTACTTTAGAAAGGGAGGATGATAATAAGCAAGAAACAATTTCACCAGCCAGTAGAATTCAACAGTCACTCTTGTACTACTTGCTCCTTCAGAAACAAAAGAAGACAGTTCCCTATTGTCCATCCACCTGAGCTCTGTTTAGTAAACAATCTCCTACATTCCTATTTTTGTTTTCCAAATAAACCTGAACTCCTGACTCAAAACAATCTGTACTAACTCTGCTGAATCTCACTAAGTGGACTCAGCAAGAACCCAAAGGAGAGAGAGCACTGAACTTCAGCAGATCGCTTGTGAACAAGGTTCCCAGTGGTTCTGATGGGGAGCAAATCCAAAAAACAGACACTGAAAGTGAGATCTATCTAACCTTGCCCCCTGAGCATAACACCATCCTGCAAACACTACATCTACAGCTCCCTTGGTGCTCTGTACAGTTAATAGTAAGACAGAGATCAGCTGGAATGAGCCTTAATGAAGACCCCTGCCAGAACTCACTGTCTCATCACCAACCACATATTCCACCTCTTGGAGGACATACAAGGAGAGAAACAGCAACAACAACAACAAGGATAAGACTTGGACAGCACAAATAGAAAGCAGTAAATATGGCAAGAAGAAGAACCATTCCATACATTCAGGACCAAACAGTAAAAATTCCTGATTCTGTCCTCAAATTTTTCACATTATAAAATGCAATAAGGTGTGTCATACAGTAAAGAAGTCAGGAAATGGACAATGAAATAATGAAATGCTGGGACCCAAAATTACTTTTTATGTCAGAATAATATGTTTTTATGAGAGTCTTTTATGACTCTCTACAGTTTATCATAATAACTGTACATCTTTGTTGCTGAGAACAGCTTGAAATCAATAATCAGAATTAAACCCTCTGATACAAATATTATACTAGCAATACCTAATCAGTTTACTACACTAATAGCTCTAAACATTTTTCATAAATGTCAACATAAGGAAAAATTGTAACTGCTGTAACTTATTTTAGTCAGCTTCAGAGAAGCAGAGACACACCTCACAGGTTGCATTGCCCTTACCTGAAGTGTCTGAGAAAGCTTTACAAAATCTCTCTGCACTTGTTCACTGACATCTAATTCAGTCTGCAGCCTCTGAGCTTTATTCTTCTCTTCAAACACCAGCTGTTCAAGGTTTGCCTGCAGAGAAAAAGATCCTTTATGCTACGTTTAAACAGCACAAACACACACACACAAAACACACACACACACACACACACACAAAGAAACTTGCATAAACTGATTAGAGCACAATACTGGAGCAAGAAAACATGGTTATTTTCAGTGAGCTGGCAAGAAATTAATCCAGTCAATCTCCACTTCTGTTTTACAAAATGCAAAATATGGGGCTAATACTCATCGGTCAAGTATTATCATGATTAGATACGTTCAAGTATTAAAAAATTCCCATGTCTTTTAACAGCAATATACTCAGGGATCTCAAAATGAAAAAGCATCATTCTGAGTTTCTCTGCAACTTGACTGTAGATGAAGGCCAGTAACCTGCTGATGGAAATGTAATTATCTTGCTGTCTTTAGTTTTAGTCAAAGAAGTCTTTGAGGGAGGGAGAGGAGAGAAGAGAAATAATAATTGTGATCTGATTTCTCTCTTTTTTTTTTTCTTTCTTCTTCTATCTGACTGTCAAAGTAGGGCTCCTTCCTACAGCAACAGAAAAATAACATTTATTCAGAAATAGTAGACCATTCATACCAAGGCCTGGTTAATCAGGAAGCTTTCTTCATTTTTATCTTTGGAAGATAACCCAAAAGAGATATTCAAGTCAGCAGCAACTCAGATCCAGTGCTTTAAAACTCCAAGTGCTAAGTGATTGGAATGAGGATTTAAATCCAGAGGATTTAAAACTGGATTTTAAACCAGCAGAGATTATTTCACTCCCAGAATCTTACCAACATTCCAAAACTTCCTCTCCCATTCTTTGGTAGTGATATATCCTCTGGATAGAGCCTGATTATCAAAGAAGTTGTATATGTACTTTACACCTGGACATATCTACCTTTGCTGCTGTTTCCTTCTTCAGCTGTTCTTCCAGAGTGTTTTTTGTTTCCTGCAGACTCTCCAGCTGCTGCAGGCTTTCCTGTGAAGAACTTTCTAACTATATAATTAAGAACAAAACAAAACGATTAACCAAAATTTCTGGCACTTCCATTTCTCACAGTCCCTCCACTCTGGAAGTCTATGTGCCTCTCCAGGGATTCAGAAATGAACCTAAGCAACCCTTCCTAAGGATACAGAAAGCACTATCTGTTTTTTCTCTCTTTTTTTTTTTTCAGAGCTGGAGAGAAGTAGCCAAAGCTAACTTTTTGGTTATTAATTAGGTAACCTAATGTTAGCTAGGAATTAGCTAAGCTAATATTTAGGCTATAGATTAATAAACAGAAAAAACACCTTTTAAGTACCAGACCTATGAATATATAAAGTCATACTCTGGCACCAATTCAGCAATTCTATCCTTCAAAGTTTCCTGGCATGACCCTATGCATTTCCTTTGAAATGGTCACAGAAGAGATTTAAAACACAGCTGTATGTACACTCTTAGTTGCTGCTGAGAGTTGCAATGCATTGAGAGCAACCTGTACAATGTCAGTGCTTTCAGTAAGAAAATTTTCAAGTGCCTATAATGGTGTTCCCTCCTACAGAAGGGTTATGTACATCTGTCCTCCACCATCCCACAAGCAAATTGAGATGAAGGAACAATAATGTGACGTAGTTTAGTCTCCTTATTTCAGCTCTCTTTCCCTCCCAGTGGCAGGCAGACTGAACACAAATATATATTTATTACTGATATCCCTAAGGCAGTTGGGAAAAAAAGGCAAATTTTCTCAGATATTAAGTGGGCAACGTCAAAGACACCAAAACAGAGCTGCTTTCAAAGTCCTGACAGAAGTAACAGAAAAAAAGAATTATATTTTCTTTGTTTAAACATATGTAAAAACCCTACAGTGAAAGGGTTCCTTACCTGTTCTTTCTCCGCTTTTATTCTTTCCAGTTCAGCTTTTAAACTGGAAATGGAAGCTGAAAAACAACAATATTAAAGCTTGAATGCAAGAAAAATCACATCTTCAATTATCCACTTTGAGACTTTTACCCCTGCTCACCAATTTCCTCTTTGCAATTCTCTATTTCCAGCTGTAGAGTTTCTTCTATGTTTTCTTTCAAATACTGTTCAGCTTGAATCTGTTCTTTTAAGAATAAAATCTCTGCCTTAAGTTTCTCCTCAAGGTGATCTGCTGCTGTCCGCACACTAATGATGTCTTCACGATATTTTAAAATCAGCTCCCGGAGCTCCTGAATCAACGATGAGCAAGGAGTTGTGTTGTGATTGTCAGATATGCAAAGTACCACATCTCTACCCAACACAAATTTGTGCTACCCCAACGTTTTCTCCACCATACCAGATCTTAAAACAAAACTACAATTAGTTTACTTGGTCATGGTAAATGAAAAGCTTGTAAAGATGCTTTTCTCCACAGGGTTATTTATTGCCCATTCCCCTGCCCTTCACTCCCTACTCCAACCCATCTTTTAAGCTTGATGTGCTCAAGCTGTGAGTGAGTGGACACAGACAGGATATCTCTTGCTTATAAGAGGCTCATGATTATCACTGGCTTAAACCTTAATGCTAAGGCAAAAAATAAAACAGTGGACTTAATTTAGTGAATCAATACTTGCAATGGAGCCATGGTGATTGAGGGGTTGTGCACACTAAGAACTACAGACAATAGAGTAGCTGTTGGGTCAGAGTTAACAGAAATTATACTCTGAAGCACATTTATGACACAACTCACAATCACCAGTGGGAATCAGATAAGTGGTTTTTGTATATCACAGAATTTGGGGTTCTAATCCAGAATATTGTTCAGTGTACTGCTTTCAGGCAGCTTTTTGATAAAGAAGCATCTTCCAGTGACAAGTGGCACCCACTGTTTATGTTAATGATTTAGAAACGTTTTACCTCTGCTGCTTCTGGTAGAATGAAATCTTCAGCTTGTTGTAAAGACACATGCAAGCTATGTTTTCCTTGAAGACTTTCATTATCTTTCTGCAGTCTCACCAACTCTTCTGAAACCTGCTCCCTTGACTGCGTCAGGACAGCCTTCCAATAAAAAGAAAAGCATAAGTTCTCACTTAGGATCATGTTCAGATCTCTTTATGCCCTACTTACTATTACTTCTTTCAAAAGTATGGTGGAATCTTTGTAAAAGAAAGGAAACAAAGTGGTTTTGTTGATCAAAATTATCAATCCCCTCTGCTGCCTGGGGGCAGCATCAGAGGGGGGCATGCATCAGAAATAAAGGCAGATGAAAAGAAGCAAGCAATAAATACAGGACTAACAGATTTCCCAGTTTTCTTCCATATTTATCCATTAGCTAACTGTGCTCATGCAGAAAATATGTTTCAGGAACTGCCAGAGCTGTTTATTCAAGTCATGTAACAGCTCTGCTGTAAGCTCAGGTTATTAACCTTAAATACTCAACCTGAAATTTTCAGCAGTGGGAGTCTGCCTCCTATGCCTTCTAACATCAAAACAGCTTATCCTTTGCAAAGAACAAGTATTAAGAAAACATAGTTTTGCCTGTATTACAAAATAAATAAATCCAGTGAAATTTTTTGAGAGGAATCATAGCTCAGGATGTCTTTGTATGAGTATTGTAGGTGGACAGTTCTAAAAAGGAAACGCAGATCAGTACATTCTCTGAATCTCCTGCATTCCAGTAGGTGCTGCCTCACACAGAACACCAAACAGAACGTATCTACAAGTGATATCCTGCAGGAATCCTGGACACCAGAAATGCAATCCTGAGATTGAGAAGAAGGAATCTTTCCTCCCAGCACTGCTGCATTAGGAAGGAGAAAAGAAGAAGCCTGATTCCAATACAGAAGGGAATTGATTGGTTTAAGGAAGTCAGACTTCATTCTGCCCTAGAAAATGAGGTCCTATTCCTGTCCTCTGGCATAATTCCTATGTGAGACTCAAAATAGTTTTTAAAAAGTAAGCTCCCAAACATACCACTTTCTGGGTGTTAGGGCTGATATTTTAAGTCTGACCTGCTAAAGCACTGAGCATTCATCTCAAACTAAAGAAAACCTACTTCGTCTTCAGATTTGAGGTGAAACGAGATGCTAAATATACATGAAAGGTAAAAAAAAATAGTTGTCTAGTAAGTTTTATATTCATCTATGTGCCTACACGTAATTTGTGATGGACTGGCCTCAGAGACTGTATCAGAGCTCACACAGTCAGTATTTTTACATGTTGTAACACCGAGCACTTCCTAGCCAGACTGGGGCAGTCTTTTACAAGCACTCTGAGACCCAGAGGTTAGACAAACAGTATCATTCAAGTGATCTCTTGGTTTAAGCTGTCTTACCATTTGCTCCTGGACACTTCTCTTTGCTTGAGAAAACGCCTGCTGCAGTTCATTGAGGAAATTTTCCGACTTCTGACATTTAACCATTAGCAAAGAGATCTTAAAAAAACAAAAACACACAAAAAAAAACCCCACAATCAAACAAAAATAAACACATACAGAGATATAAAGCATGAAACAGATTTTGAAGAACAACATTCTGAAGTTCCCTGTTATAATTGCTAACATATGCTTTGCCATTTCAAACTAAAATTGATCCTGTTAGTAGAGAAACCCACTAAAATTGATCTTGTTAACTGCTTTCTCAGTAAAGTGATATCACATTTCTTTTCTTTTCTTTAAGCTAGCCCCAGAAATTATCACCTTTGCTGCCTTTGCAGCAGGTAGTTCACCCAAGAACAACAGAAGACAAGAAAGAGTTCTTGTTACATACTATCCAATAATGTCTCTTGATTCCTACCAGCTTTTTTACAAAATGCTTGTACCTGATTAGAGGAATCTTCAGCACTTTGTTTCATATACTCCTCCAATTCCTGTTTATCTTTCATTGTTTTTTCCAGCTGGTCATTAGCCTGCCTCAGCATCACCTGCAGCTTTTTCACCTATGTTATTAGAACAAAATAATTTTTGATACATCTGGGGAGTACTCATTCTCTGAACAGAAATACAGCTTGACCCATCCCACTCCCAAGCAATAAAACCAATCCCTCAAATTACAATGCAACACAGAAGTTCTGCTGTTCCAAAAAAACTGTGCATCACTGACTACACCTACAAAGAAAAAGGACATCAAACTGCTCTGGAGCATTGCTATGTAATAAGTTCAATCACTTATTTCAAAGCAGAATGTGACTCACATCTTCTGTACAAATCTGAAATTTGTTCTTTGGTATATGGCAGGAAACAAACCTTTTCCAGTACTTTACAGTCATTTTATGCTGCTAGGATGAAGTCCTCTCATTTTTCCTTTACCATTAAAAATTCTAGCAGTATCAAAGATAATAGAATTTAATGCTTGAAAAGCATTTTAAAATATAAATTATGAAAGACATTGAACTCAGCATGAGCACAACATCTTTTTATAGAACAGTGCCTCTAACTCATGATTCTGTAGCACTGAGTAAAGTGGTTTTCTGTGGTAAATATTTAAGAAATACGCTTACTGGTTTGTTGTCATGAACACCATATAACAAATTATTGTCATGGTAATAAAATTACATAAGTTATCTGGATTTCAAGTATGCTGGCATTGTTCAAGATAAAAGCAACAAATAAAACAGCAAACGGCTCATTGTTGCACGCTATAACAACTCCTACAGCTATCAAAATCTTGCTACAGGTAGAAAAGAAATCCTACCTGGTCTCTTGTTTCAGCCTCCTGAATCTGGATACCTTGCAACTGCTTCTCATAATTCGAGCACATATCGCAGCGCCTACCCAGCTTGTTCCCTGCATTCTGCACCTGGAGAACAGAGTTGTCACCTGCCACGAGGGCTACAAACTTCTTCAGGGAATGCAGGAGAGGTACAAACTCTCAGATGTGTTGTGTGTTCATAAAATATTACTGATAAGAGTCAGCAGCAGAATCATGTAACAGCAAGAATAAGTTGTTGTAGAAGTACGAGATAATGTAAAGCAGCTGCTGTGCATCAGCTCTTCCTGGCACAAACCCTACTACTAGCACAAGAGCACTAAGCCAGGACATGCAAGAATTAATTGGGTCATTTAGAGCATCCTTTTGAAACAGATCACATAACTACCTGGGTAGAAACAGACATTTCAGAGAAAAGACTTTAATTTATTTAGGTTAATACTCTTCCCCACTATAGCTCAGTATCGGAATAACAACTAAAATAACAGTTGGGAAAGAAGAACGTGAAAGAAAAGTTTAAAACAAACAACAAAACAACATACAGTAGGGGGAAAAAAATGTCCAGGTGTGCAGCAAACAAACAGAGTTTGCCAGCCGTGAGGGGTACAAATGGGAGTTTTCTTTAAGTTCTAACTGCAGTGAGGGCTGCACTGAAGTCTCATTTGTATTTGCTGCTCCATGTGCCTCCCACACAGAGCAGCAGTTGCATGCCCCCTGCCTGTCCTCCTGCCTCTAGAAATAAGTGGGAAGCAGGGTGTTTATTCTCCAAATTCTACAAAAGAGTTGGAGTAAAATGTCATCCAAATGTCAGTAGGGCACAAAATACTCAAGAGTAGAGGACTGCAGCACAACAGATTCTTCCTCTAGGTATGACAAAGTAATAGCAATACAAAACCCAGCAACTTTACAATAGGTTTGCAGAAATCTTTTAAGTTATGATTTACCTATAAGTTGAATTCAGGAAGCTGAGGAAATAAAATATCATCACTTCTTCACCTCATCTGTCCTTCGCTTGTTTTTTTCCACCTGCATTCTGACATCCATTCCCCCAGCACCTCCATCTTGCCTTTACCCATTTCTGACTTCTCTTTGCCTCCCTTTTTCCCCCTGAAGCATTACTTCTTCGGCCTCTCTTTGGAAATAATAAGCAAAGGAGCCTGCTCTTTTCAGCAGGAAGCCAAAAGCAGGCTTTAAAATGGCATCATACAAAGCTGCTGTAAAACTGACAGGCAGAACACCCAGAAGCACCAGTTTCCTTGGTCACCCATAGTGAAGCTGGCATAGCATTAACACTAATCTGTTGCTCGTTGCTCTCATAATGTGGTTTTTAATGATGCAAGTCCCTGACAATGTTATGAAGCTTCCTTTGTACTAGCTCTGTATGCTATGCATATCTTGGTTGCTCATTTCTAAATCGCACTCCATGCATAACCCTCAGTAAATATCCTCAGCATAACAAAAGATCCTTTTGTTACTCTTAGGCCCTCCCTAGCCATCCCCAGCTCCCTCCACACATGAAATCAACAGCTACTTCTGCAAGACCCTCTCCTAGATACACTGCATCAAATAAAGCTGACTTGCCCATGAACGTGGCCCATCAATGCTCCTTATATTAAGTGTGCTTAACCTACAGAAATACTCCAAGTGAATAGCTATGTATGATGCCACATATTTCCTGATTGCAAGTAAAGCATATCAGGAGAACTGAGCAACTTTTTCCCACAGGCAGCCCACAACACAGAGCCTCCTGCCACGTGTGGGATGCTCACAGCAGAGGCACGGTGGGCACTCACCTCCTTCTGCAGCAGATTCCACTCTGTCTCGCTCACCAGGCGGTAACCACTAGGAGACACATACGCGCTTTCAACTCCTTGTGTAACGCTGGAAAGCAGCGAAGCAGTCTCTTCTTGCTCTGGTGTCATTGCTTTGATTGCTTTCTCCTGATCTTTGGTTAACATAAACCCACTAGGCATTTGCAGAGACCCAAGGGAAGCTGTATCATAGTTCTCAGACACTGAATCTGCTCCAACAAGTGGTCCAAAATCTGACTCATCCAGGTTCCCAGCAGATTTTGCTTTGTTGTTGTATCCTAAAGCTTTGGACTGTAAAGATCCAGATGTCCCTAGACTGTCTGTTGACTGTGCTCTTCGTAGTCCATCCTTAAACATATCGTTTTCTGATTTGTTGAATGATTCACCAGAAGACAGAAGCAAGTCAGCGTCCAACGAATGGACTGAGCTGTGGGTGCTATTTAAATGCACCTGTAATTGAAAAATAAGGGAGAAGTTACATACTGCACCCTAGAAGCATGGTACAAATGAAATGCTGGACACCACATATAAGGCGTATTAAAAGGAGACTTAAATTGGCTTTAGTAAAAGCATCTGATGGCTAAACTTACGACTGCAGAAAAAAGAATACAGAACTGAAATGTACCAGCCACCATTAAAGAAAAATAATCTTCTGTTAACAGAGTGCTTTTGTAAGAGTCTGTCTTCCTGCCAGCTCTCTTACAAGGACACAGTCACCTTACATCTTCTAGTATTTGAAACAAGGCACTTCTTCCACTAACAGAGATACAACCTGCAGCATCACTTCCAGATCTGTAATCCAGAGAAACTGTGCTGGATTGCACTTTCATAACTATGCCTAGATGTCTGTTCAACTTAAAAAAAAAAATAAAAAATAACACCAATGTAAAAGCAAGCAAAGAATGATGCATTTAAAATCTACTTCATGCTGACAAATGAATATTTCTCTTGTATCTCTTTCTTCTGCTTAAGGAGTCTGACAAAATATTGCAAGAGAAAGAAGTTTTTGGTTGTTTTTTTTGTTTGTTTTATACTATATTTAAAATTTCATTTTCACATAAAATAAACTGAAAAGGAATGAGGCTAAGATTAAGTAGAAAAGCATCCTGGGGAATGTCAATACCAAAAGCCACAGTAGCTGTCCTGTGACCTGTATAAGGAACATTAAGTCTCTTGATCTATTTTTATTTATTTGCAGCGCTGAAAAGACACCAGCAATGCTTTATTTAAAAAGCATGAGACTGTTTTCAAAACATCTTCAATACTGTACACTTCAGCTTTGCCATTAGGCAAGTAAAGAAAGTAACACTGAAAATAAGTCTCTTTAGAAAAATATTAGATTCCATCATAGGTCCAACACAGACTAGCAAAATAGATAAGCAAGCAAAACACAATGGAAGAGGAGAAATAACTGCTCATTCTGATACCTGCTTCTAAGTTCCAAGCTGTGTGCTCAGTGGTCTTTCTGCTTCACAAGTGAAAACCTTAAGCAAACCTCAAGTGCAATTTCAGCTTGTCCTAGAACACCATTTCCCACAACACCAAAAGCACCTGCTAACGAACCACATCCAGCATTACCACTTGTTCTGGCTGTACAGTGAAGCTGCTAACACAGCTCAGGTGGCTTCAGCAAAAACCTGGTGCTGAGCCTCAATTACTGGCTTGGCTGACAAAAGCTTATTTTTGCCTGCTGAATAGATTTGGCCCAATCCCTCAGTCTGCACAGTTGGATACATCTGGATATAAAATATAGATAGATAGATAAGACATACAGATGCACACATGCTATTTTGCACATACTAAAGCAAATGACTTATTTAGCCATCAATGACCTCACAGTTGTATAACCAGTGTAAATTTAGTACAGAATTCAAGAAATAAGTTAGCAAATCAGCTGCAAAATGCTTGGTTCCTGTTCAGATTTAACTGGTTTAATGCTGAAAATTTAGGTGTTTTAGGAGGTGGTTATAAATCCCAAAAGTGTTTAACAGCAGTTAACATCCAGAATGCAGAAGGTAGATACAGTTTCTAACAGCAACTCTCAGAAGATTTTAAAGAATCATTTTCCGATTTTCATTAAAATTTATGTATTCAAATGCAGCTCAAAAGGTTTTTTATTGCTTTGTATGAATTATAAGAGACAGAGAACAAAGGGCACAGAGGGCATCTGTATTTGTAATCATCACCCTGAGGAATGAACAAGTACATGAAGTTGCTTTGAAATGCTTTACCTCTTCATTAGAGAACTGGGTAAGGGATTCCTCATGGGCTAAAGAACACGAAGCTTTTGTTTCATCATCTGAATCTTTCTGTTTCTGCTCCTTTCTTTTGCTAAGTCTCTGCTGATCATCTTCTTCCTGGAAATCAATTGACCAAAAAATGAACTTATATAAGCAAGATTCAGCTTTACTTTAGTAGTCATTAGCTTTCATCATAAACAGTTACAAAGAAAGGCAGCAATAGAATGGGGTTTTGGTTTTCTCTCACATTCTTTGTTGTTGTTGTTAAAATCCCAGTAGTTACCTCTTCAGGGTCCTTTTGGTTACAAGTCACTTGGTGTTCATACCACAGCGCAACCAAACTCACTTAAATTATAACCTATTTTTCATAGTGGACAATCGTTGCTTAGTTGAACAATTTTAATCAAATAATGCAATATTTAGAACAAATTTCCTGTTACAGGAATTACCAGATAAGCAGCTCTAACAGCTCTTACACTGGCTATTGTACAGAACCTGGTAACATACACTAAATGCATCCCTAAAGACCGCACACAGACCTTCAAATCAAGCATGAAAATAAGTGCCTCGATGACACTAAGCACTGCAATATTACAAAAAGAATCAAATAAAGACATCAGAGAAAACAAAATACTAATACACAATATGAGAGAATTAAAAAAACCAACAAACCCACACCCCAAAACCCACAAAAACCTAGACAGAAGTGAACCTCCTATCTTAGCACTTCTAACACCTTAACATAATTTTTTTATGCCATAGATGACAGTTTCTTCCTCCAAGATTAACTTTGGATATTATTACCTATTCACTTAACAATATTAGCAACATTACTTTAAAGGGTGCTACAGATACTAGTACTGAAATATACAAACACACTGAGCTTTTCTGTTACAATCATCAGCTGTCATTCAAATGGAGAACTTCTATTTCAACTGTCAGCTGTCATTTTTTGGAAATACTAACACACATCAGTAACTTTTGCCTCCAACATATGTTTTCTATACCTCTTACACTGTATTAAATTTACAGGATTAAAAAAACAAGAGAGAGAGGAAAAAGAAAACAAGCAGAGACTGACCTGATCTTTTTTTTTCAGTTCTTCGACCTGTCGAAGCTGCTCAGAGGTCAGCACAATCTCCATACGTTGCATGTCTCTCATCAGCAAACGCTGGGACTCCAAGAACTGGTCATTGGCTTTTTGCCACGTGTGTTTCAACTGGTTGTGCTGCTGTCGCTCTTGCTCTAAGAGATGGCAGACTATTCAAGAACAGAAAGAATCATTCTGAACCAGAATTCTTTAATGACTCCTCCTGAGTGAGGCATTCTCGTGAATAGAAGTAATTATTGTTCTAATAAAAAGCAATATGGCTCTGTTCAACAACTACTAAGGATGAAATAAGAATTTTTCTTAATTCCCGTATCAACCTTGAGAAAAAGGATGCATTAGTGACAAGTTTAAGATTTCCCAGTTAGAAAACTAATGCCTTCAATCATGAGCTTTAATATTCTCCTTTTTAATGCTGGTATTAAAAGACTGTCTAATTCCCTATTTATTTCAGCAGAAAATTCTGTTTTTCATGTGATTCTGCTTCCTACAGTCATTTCCACATCCATTCCACCACAAGGCATTCAGAACTGAGATATTTCAGGGAGACATATCACCAGATTACATTATAGAAATAACGCTCATAATTCTACACAAATAAAGGACACCAAAATCACTTTAGTAAGAATAAAGCTCTCAATAGTATGAGAACCTAAGACAAATTCAACAGCATCTCTAGAAAGAGTAAATGAATTTATGAAGGAGAGAACTGATAAGAGGACTCCAAAATCAACACTTTCATAAACAGCCCAGGGGCTGTCACATCTATAAATAATGCTCTCCCATGCCCTCTATTTATTTATTTATAGTCCAGCTCATATAAGAAATCAGAAGAGAAGTAACATACATATTGGTGGATTGTTTTGTTTGTTTGTTTGTTTTGCATCCTTATAGTGTCCAAGAGTCAAAAGGATTATCACTAGACAGGCACCTTCATGCAGCTCTTTCCGCAACTTCTCTGCATCCTCTTGCAGGACAGATTTT
Source organism: Meleagris gallopavo (assembly GCF_905368555.1). Lineage (NCBI taxonomy): Eukaryota > Metazoa > Chordata > Aves > Galliformes > Phasianidae > Meleagris > Meleagris gallopavo. The sequence goes on from NC_139424.1 coordinate 3,424,337, forward strand.
TGTGTGTTGAGAACAGCCACGTACATCTCTAAGTCTGTCCTACAGGACTTCTCGGCCTCCAGATAATGGTTCAGTTCTTTAACCTGAATAAAAAAATGTGAAATACACAATCTCAGTGAAGTGATAGTTGCAGGCATTCCCTTTTTGTTAGGAGTCAGGGTCACATGTTTGGGTATCAGGAAGCTGCTGAGGACAGCAGTTGATTTCTGGAAATCAAAGGCTCTCAGCTATCAGTATGGAAGTAGTATTTGCAGGGTAATATTTTTCCCTGAATGAATTATTCATTAAAATTCCACTAAATCAAACATTTAAGTAACTTAACTAAGGTTTCTATAGTTAGATCACAATAGTGGCAGCACCAAAAAGTGGTAAAGAGGCAAACATCTAAGAGCAGACAATTAAGTAATCCTTCAGTCAACACTGATAAACCAATAGCTACACAATATGTCTGGTTTGGGGTTTCACACTCAAAAGATGTGCAGACAATCTAAAATGGAGCAGTTGGAGAACCTAACTATAAGGCAGTTGGGGAATGGACAAGAAAAAAAAACTAAGCAACATTCAAATCCATGCGAGTCTGCAGAAGAGAAAGGAAAATCTGTTCACAGAGGATGGGGTGAAAATCAAAACCAATTACAACAAAGTGCAAAGCACTTGTATTTCTGGAGTGACATTTTATTTGTTGAAATTATGCACTCATGTCTAAGCAGGGATTACACACACATAATCCAACCTTGAAAACAGAAAGACAGGGAAACACCTATAGGCAAAATATCTTATTTGTGCTACAGGAGAAAAAAAAAAAAAAGTACTGTGCATGAAGAGCTTCACAATACACATTTTTATTTCTTACAAAATTTGCCATTATTTATCTGCATCAAACAAGCACGATGCAAGACACAGATTGGGACGTGGTTACAATTCCACCTTACCTTTGATGCTTCTAACTCCTTTATTTTTTCTTCAGCTTCTATCAACTTCTCCTTTAATGCTGCAATCTCTTTCTCCATAGGCATCACAACTGAACGAAGCTTCTCAGCATCTTCCTGGGCCTGAAATTAACACAATAAATTTTGAATAACCCATTAGCAACTAAGTTTCAAATCCATGCATGGGTTGGGCCACCGATATCTGATTGAAATCCATCACTTTAGATACTTGCAGGAAAATTCAGGGGCCATGCATTTTCAGAATGCTTACCCTTCTGTGTTATTAAAGGCCTAACAGTCCTGCAGCATGCTGCCACATGGTACATGTGAAGAAACTGATCACAAGAACTTCAGGGTGAGTTACTGACCATTCATGTACTTATGAAATGAAGTAACACATAGTGCAGCTCTGTTCTGTTTCGGAAGATTATTTTTCAACATTAAATTACTACTCATGCAGCATCAATTTTTTGGTGTTAGCATACTAAGTATTTCAAAATCATATACAGCCAATCTATCAAAAAAACTTCCACGATTAAAAAACAGTTCTGAAAAGATCAAAGCAGGGCAACACAATGAGAAGATTAATAAGCCAGGAAGAATTTAACCTGATTAACGTTGGTTTTATGTACGGAGACTGAGAACGCTCAGATTTTCTCTATTTGCTACTGGAGGAATTCTCAGCAAGGGATGGGGGAGGGGGGAGGGCAGAAAAGGGTGTCCCAAAACTGAACCTTGAAAAGCTGACACTTAGCCTGATCAAACATGACAAGTGCTAGACGAAAACATTCATGCCTTGTTTTAAATCTAGGCTAGAATGTAGGTTTCTTAGCCTATTCACTGGATTTTCATTTTCTGGTAAGGTTATTGATGACTGCATCCTACACAAGACTTCCAAGAGCAGATCAGACAAGAAAAAATGTTAATAGTATAAGAATAAATTAGTATTATAATATATAGAAATGCTACCAGCTACAAAAGGCTATCAAGAAAATTCTATAGGCAAAACATGATTTTCTTCATGCTGTATTCACTTCTGCTGTATTTTATCAGTGCCTTCCAAAGAATACAAATCAAATCTTTGAGGAAACGTGGGGAAATCACATGTCCCAGTGAATTCAATACTAGGGACATGTGACAGTCACACGTACACACACAGCCCCACGCTGGCAGCCAGCAAATCATCAGTCACATTTTTTGAACAGATGGGAGAAGGAGTTCAGCTTCAAGGATTGCTTTATAATTCATTTATTCTATCAGTTCTGTTTATTTAAACCTATCTATAGCAGGACATGGATAGCCCCTTATTCAGGGCTGTTGAATAAGCTGCTCCCTATTATTCATGATGGCTGCAAGAACATTCCATCGCCAGTCTGACTTCACACTTGTTGTACGGTGTTACAGTTCATGGATTTTCTCTGCTGCTTAAAATGGATCTTACAGCCAAATGGAACACATCTGAACTGAGACACCACTGAGCCAAGAAGGTTAGAAGCTGGTGAATATCCTGGACTGCAACGTGATACCTGTGATCTTGTATCTGCTCTTCCATTCCTCTCACCTCACCCAGCACTGTCAATGCAAGACAATGAGATGGTTTTCTGCTAGTTTTAAGAATAACTGGATTTTGTATGCTGGTACAGGATCTACTACACAGATTTTTTTTATTATTATTATTTATTGTGATGTTTGGAGATTCCTTAGAAATGAAGATGAAAATATTTTTAAAAAACTCTTCCCAAGTTCATGCCTTAAGATAAAATACATCTATCTTTTTAACACACAATATGAAGACAGAGGATGAATTCATCTCTGTTAGACAGAAATACCATTTTGTATGAGGAACTGATTGCTAGTCATCAAGCACAAAATCCCAAATGATCGAGAAAATTCTTCTTTTCTCACTGAGAGCTGTGGCATGAATATTCATTATTTTGATACTCAACCACAGCTTTTTGTGGGCTTGGGCTTGCTTGTTTGGTTTTTGGTGAAATTCAATGTCCTCTTCCTAGTTTTGATCTCATTCTCAGTCTCCTCGAGGAAAAATGGTGCAGGTTTAATGAGGAAGAACATTTAAAAACCCATGGAAAGCAGTTCAAGCAATTATTTCAAGCTGCACTCTGAAAACAGATTTCCCCACCCCCTCGTGTTACATCAAGTACATGTTCCTCTGCTTTACAGACCCATAAAGCTTTTCAAGCTTATATTGATCACCGACTGATAAGTCAATCAAATTTCCCTGAGGATCACAAGTAAAATTGATTTCCACTTGAAAGAACTACAGCTGAAGACTGTATTTATCTGCTATCCTACACTTTTAAATGCAAACTGGACAACAGCAAAGCTACTAAGCTTAGGTGAGCTGCTCCACCATCTGAGCAACTTGCAGCTCCAACTCTTACATGATCACTGAGTCCAGATGGGAAATCAGTCAGACTTCTACACCATGAAATTTGTATTATCTTTTTTTTGCAAGGGACCCATCACACTGATCAAATTCTGATCCTCCCCTTGCAGTTTCTGCCAAAATTCTTTTTCCCTCAGCAGGGCTGAAACCAACTCTAAAACAAACAAAGAAAAAAGCTATGCCTTAAAAATCCAGCAGCAGTAATTCTGCACATAGAATAGCGTCAAGTAGGCTTTACTCAAACTCCCATCTTTATAAATCAAGGACTACATAAAGAAGAGTCACTGAGTACCAAGCAGAAAATATCCAACAAAAACTATCAAGATTCATGAATCTTGTTTATAAGTCTCAGAAAAGAAATTCCAATTTGACACACTAATACTGTTGCTTTTTACAATATAGTAAGACCTAGTAAAATTCTAACTAACATACAACGTTTGTGATACTCAGTACTGTTTCTTTGCTGACTGAAAGCAGAAACGTGGAAATGCAGTGACGTGGCATATTATCAGATATTAGCCTACTCTTTTCTTTATCCAACACAAGATCATTTGTTACATTAAAATAAAAGAAGTCTTAGAATACCTTGAAGCCTTTCGAGAAGATGAATTCACTCAACCAAAAGTATTTAATCATATGATATATAAGATTCCAAACCTGAACCATTAGGACAAGTTCTACCTCCTTCCTGCCTGAAGGGCAGGAAATACACAAAACTTCAAATGCAACAAAAAATCCATACTCAACACAAGGCACTTCAAGTTACTTCTGTGGACTGTTCCAAGTCACAGAATTTTGAATCTTTCCGAACTCCAGGGCAATTCCCTTTCACCACCTAAAGCCTGTTGTTTTTATGACAGCAAGGTTCCATGCTTTCTAAGAAGTCAGCAGAACAGAATAGTGTTGCCAAGAATGTGAAGGACATTAAATCTGCAGTCACTTCAGATAAAATCTAAAAGGGGGCAACAAGAATTTACAACCTCCTGCTTTTACCAGCTGAAGGCCAAACCTTACAATTTTCCCACTGCATCTATATAATCAGCTACAGCACCATTACAGATTCAAACTCAAGATCAGGTCACAATGAATTCTGTGAAAAATGGGCTGAAAGTTGGCAGAACCAGGCTATTTACAGTCTAGAAACAAACACATGGGTAACAACACAAATACATCAAACAAAAGCTGGAGAGCTCGATTTCAACATACCTTTTTCATTTCATTTTCAAGATTTTCCTCCTCTTGGCCTTCAGACAGTCGTCTCCTTAACTCTGCTATTTCTCGTTCCACGTTTTCGCGATACTGATTCCACTGAGCTCGTTCCTGTTCCATCCTGTGATGATACTGGAGCTCATAGTCACGAACAGTCTCTATAAAACATTATTTCTAAAACTTAATTTCAATGTAAGTTAAAAATAGAGCTTTATTAACTTCATCTCCAACCAGCCACTGGTTTCTCAGAGTTAACTGAATCTATAACAGTGAAGTCTCTCTTGCCCTCTCCTCCCTTTGACTCTTATCCCAAAAAATAACCACAGAAGCACAAGATCCAAAGGAACCACATTTCAGTTTGGGCCTCTGCTATAACACAAACAGGCTGCCAAACTGTATGATCCCTAATTTCCAAAGAGCATACGTGTTTAACATCCTGTTCAGCAACGCATTTTGTACCTTCAAGCACATCAACGAGACGAGCTACCAAACCCACGCTTCTTTATTCTACAATGCAAAGAAACAGCTAGAACTTCTCAAACCTTTCACTTCTCTATTATTATTACTACCCTTCAGGTAAGGAGCTGTTTTTAATATATATACAGCAGCTGGCACAACAGAACCTTGATTTAAATTCATGTACCTATGTAGAACATAAGTAAATAGAAATTTGTCTGTTCAATATGCGTGAAGATTTGTGTTCTCTGGGGAAAAGCATTATACAAAGATGGAAACAACGCCTACAGACAGCAGGCTGTAGGCTCAGGATATTGTGATCTTTAAGAAAGCAGCCATTTATGGAAACAGTCTGTCCCCAGTTTACATCCTGCATTTTATTCCTTGCACATAGTTTGTTTCAGGAAGGAGAACAGCTGTGCAACATGCAAACATAATACAGAATAGCTCAGGAGCATCAAGAAAAACAGAAACAAAACACAACACCCCACAAGTGAAAAAGAGCAACACATCCAGAAACTAGCCTGGGGAGAAGTCCATGTGATACTACTGGAGGGACACAACTGTCTGACAGCAGAGCTGTGTTCACACAGGAGAAAAGACAATCACACTGTCAACTTGAAGCTGTTTTCAGACTTGTCAAATTATGCACGTTATGCATATCTTCAAGAAGAATCTTCTAACTAAGTATTTGCAGTTCCTCAGAATTTTTTTGTATATATATGGGAGTTCCCACGGCCATGATCCCTTCCAAATTCTATCCCCGTATTCACAGAAAAGAAGAACCAAGCATCTTTTGACAAGAGTAGGAGTGAAGCTTGATTCTTCTGTATTCTAGTTGTGCCAAACCATAAGAGGCAGATATCCATATCCCATGCAAGAGCAAGCACAAATCACTAAATGTATACTCAAGAGGCATCTGATCTTAGCAGCAGCTTGTTTGGTTTAAGTTACCTTTCATAATAGCTTGTAGTGAAGCTACTTCCTCTTGCCACTGTCTCTTCACCTCATCAATAGCTTCCTGCTTTGTATTCTCAGATACTGTAGCTATAGCTTTGATGTTTTCCATTTCAGCATGAGCTTCCATAAGTTGTGTCCGCAATTGTCCCAGATCATCTTGGGCTGCCTGCAGCACTGCATTTTGTCTTTTCAGGTCCTCTGAAAAGAAATATTATTTCCAGTTAGCTTGATTAATAAATTCAGTGAGAAGAGTATTGACAGTGACTGTGACAAAGAGCAATGCTCTAACAAGGGGTGAGGGAAGTGTTGACATTAAAGAAACCAGCCATAACAAGCAAACAAGTGTTAGCAGGTATCTCTAGGGAACATTTTTCCTTGAATTCATTTGTCTTTGCCTTTTATTAAAAAAAAAAGTAGCTTTTTCCTTACTGATATAGCCACAAAATGGACACTGTAGATATAACCAATGAATCAGCATGCTTGATGAAAGTGAACCACGCTTTTAACTAGTTTGGTATTATTCAATTATGATAAAGATTAAAGATAAGATCCACAGACAGGAAGACAGTTCTTCCCTCATTCTAGACACCAACTTGTTCTGAATTTGTATAAAACACTTCATATTCTAGAATAGAAATGCTCTGTGAACACTGCCTGAAGCCTACATATGAAAACTACACAGCTTAATTCGCTTTTTCCCACACCTGCACTAAAGCTAAGTTTCTTCTAGAGAAAGTAATACCTTTAACTAAAATGAATTTATGCCTACATAGCCTATGTCAACAGCAATCACTTTTAGCAAAATATCTGGCAAGCACACAACAAACACCAAGCTGTCTCCATGTATTTCCCTCAGTACCAGGCAGTCTAATCCTTGTATTTAGTAAAAAGCAAAAAAAAAAAAAAAAAAAAAAAAAAAAGAATCCTGAGGCACTTATATAATTTATATTATTTAGTTTTTAAGTGATAATATTAAGGATAGGCTGCCACAGTTCCTGTGTACATTTAGGAAAGGCTCTTAGAGAACAGGGAGAAAAAAATAAGCTTTAGGGAAAAAAGAAAACAAGAAGAAAACTACTTGTATATTCTTCTCTGGTATTCTTCCACTTTGGTACATGCGGGGTTTTTTCTAATTATAATTTATTTTTATTTTCTATTTTTTGACTGTTCTGAGAAAACAATTATTGCTGATCTCATCAGCAGTGTCTTGTATCTTAAATTTCCTTTCATGCAGCTGCTAGAAACACAAAGAAACAGGCCTTCTGGATGATCTGATCTTCATTATGCTTGTTGTATTTTTACTCTCATAAGCTTAGACAAGCAGCTGCAGTATTAATGTATTATTTTTTGATTTTGCTTTCATATGTTAAGGACAGAAAGATCATCAGAATTAGAAGTAAATCAATTTGGCTCTCAGAACAGCAACTATTTATACTCTCTAATCTTTCATTGGCTATTTGAGCTCACATGGCTCAACGTTATTGGAATAAATGCCCTTGGAAGTAGCGAATGAAAACATAGCATAAAGGCTACACAGCTTCATCACCATCCCTGAGATCTGCGCTCTGCTGGCAGCAGATCCAGAGCAGCAAAAATGCTGGATGCTGAATGGCACCAAGACAGTGTGAGTTATGTTTGATTTTAGTACCAGATGACTTACAGTAAGTGCAGACATGAACAAAAGGATGTTTTAAAAGCACTGGTATGTTTTACTGACTGCTGGTTACGAGGGCTTATGGTGTTATAAAATACAGTACTTAAATAATCTACTTGACTCCATGTCAGACACAGGTATGTGTAGCTTCCATTCTGCAAAGCCAACTGCACAGGAGTGCTCTCTAGAAAATGAAGCAAGGCTTCTCATGCGTTCAGAAAGTGGGTGGATCCTAGCCAGGACAGAAACAGCACACGTGGAGCCAGGCCCAGGCAGCAAAAGTGCTTCCCAAGGCTACAGATTTACCTTTGCTCTCTCGCTGCAGTCACCTGAAACACAAGGTTGGCTTCTGTTTCCTTGCCTGTATCCCTTCCATCTTTCTTCTGCAGTGAGCAGTGCTACTGCTCACATCAGAAAGCAGATCTGAGTTGTGCAGAGCACCCAAATTACATTACTTTCCAAGATGAGAGTTGTTTCTGCTGAAGGTGGAGGGCAGAGGACACAGCAAGAACAGAAACCTCAGTGGCTTTAAGCAGGGGCAGTGGTGAGTTCAACCTTCTGAAATCCTCCCACACAAACTGAAAGGGATGGCATAGTCATCTCAAAGGAAATGGAAATTAAACCTCAAACGTTCAAATTTTTACAGTGTTGCCCTTCCCTACAGCCTGATAGATAGTTGTAAAAGAAAGAAATGAATAACCTCAGCACAGCAGTGCTTTGGCTGCTGCCAAAACCATCCGCAGCATTGAGAAAAGCAAGCAGTGAAACAGGAGGCCTGCAGGCCACACATCAGCACAGCGGGGTAACTAACATCAAACTCTGAATAGAAGGGATAAAGCAGTTCCACCACCTTAGGAGGTATGCAGCTAAGGACAGATCTTGCCATTCCCCACAGCAGTGTTATCCACATTTCACTAACATGAGACCTGTACACTTGGGGACAGTAATTATATAATGTGTCAATCCCCTGAAATGAATGTGCATAAAGAGAAAAGGTTTCTTTTCTAAGAAATCACAACAACTGCCTTCTTTCTACCACGTAGAAATGCTTACACTTTCACAAAAAGGATGGTTTCTCTATAGATACAATTTGTATGATAGCAACACATAGTTTACTTTCTAAAACGAACCCAAATGCAAATTGCCATATGCAGGTGACCACAGGCTAAATTACATGGATTAAAGCCTGTCTGGAACACACTGATGGCAGGAAATGGATATTCATAGATTTTCAATTAGGCTGTTACCAACTGCAGGTGAACTCCTGGTCTGAATTTAGGTTCCCGTCACTCTACTTCTGTAACAGAGCTGAGAAAGAAAAGTTAATTGCCTTTGTAGATTGACTTGGTTAAAACGGACAAAAAAAGGCACCCCAAACCACTAAAAGCCATTCATTTTAGAACGAGCATTCACAAATTTGCCCTAGTCACTGTGCCTGTGCTCCCATTTCGACACACAGAACGTCAGCTACCAATGTTTAATGATAGCAGGGAAGTACCTAATAAACACAGCACGGCATATGGTCGGCTCTGGTGGAGCTGTGCCCAGCTGAAACAGGATCTGCTGCTACACACAAGATCCAACCCAGCAAGGAACATGCTGTATTTCACAGGAGCAGGAGAATGGAATACCTAATATGGACCCTATCTCATTAAGAAACAAACAAAAACACAAAGACCCATTTCTTAACTCCTGAACTAGCATTGAGAAGAGCTTAATTTAAAATTCACAGGTCAAATTGAAAAATCAAGCAAGCAAATGAGAAGTCACTTTGGCCAACCATTAGCTACAAATAAGGCTTTCTTCAGAGTATCAGGTACTACTGATGACAGGGTCAGACATGCCAATTAAACTATTAATGAACAACATGGATATTGCATAGATACTTTGAGTCAGAAGCAGGGATCACCATCTCTCTGGTTAATGCTATGAGTGTGCTGCACGTCATGTGGCTTAACAGGCAGAAGAACTCAAAAGAAGGGCAGAAAAATTCACTTAAGAGTGGAGTCATCAATGTACGTGAAGTCTGTAAGACCAATAAAGAATACATTGAAAACAGAGTGAAAACAGTGAAAGCCTTCTCCTAAACCAGCACACAGAAAAAAAATATATATATTTAAGGAAAATACATGAATGAACACACATTTCTTATCTGTTACTTAAGTGCTGCTCCACAAACCAGCTCCCAAAAGGATTCATTTTATCTATGACAAAGTTCCCAGTTGCACAAACACGTAGTGACCATCCCAGAATTAAAGACAGACAAAGCCGATTATCGGTACGTTTAGTTTTGAGTCCCAGGTCTATTTATAAAATTAATGCCACAAAGCTTTCCACTTGATATTTAAAGTGTCAAACATGACATCAAGAGCTCAGACCTACATAGCTGGAATCTGAAAAGCAGATCAGACTCAAGCTGTATGTCTGGCAAATATTTAGGAGACCAAAGTCACCCACGTCATTTTCTACCTCTTCCTTTTCCTGCTGGGGCAGCCCTATCTTTTTTATTTTTTCCATGTACGGATGAAGAAAACAAAAGCATTTATGCATCAAAGGGAGGAGAAAACAAGGGTCCTCTGAATCACATAATTAATGCTGTGTACTTAGATAACTTTAACAAGCAAGCAGCATTTGATATGATATCGCAGAATCCCACGCAGCTGTTTCTATGACCATCTTCACATCATTTCCAATGAGCTGCACTCATTTGAAAGAGTGCAGAGGTGCACCTCTGAAGATGTAGTTCACCATCCAGCAGCTGGGGCAGCTCCACGCAGTGCAACACCGTTGGGGCAGCACCAAAACCACATCTGGCCCTGCTGCATCCAGCAGTGCAGACATAAAGCAGGCAGAGGAAGACAGAAGCACTTCTTGTATCTGCTTACCAAGAATGTCACTTAGTACTCGTTAGTAACACAACATGCTGTCCTGTATCTTTGATGTGCAATCATTGTTACTGAAATTATCCTGTAAGTATATTTTTACAGTGAATTGTAAGAAGGAAAGAAAAGCAAAGATAGTGTTTTTCTTTCCCCTTTTTTCCCACTACCACTTCCCACTTTTTTTCCCCTTCCTATTGCAGACACAACATGTTAACTACTTCCTTGCTTTGTTACTGCCTCCCTTGCCTTTTTCCTCGGACACAAAACCAGGCAGCTGCTGCTCTGTTGCCCAGATCCTGCTCCCTGATGTCCACCCTACGCTGAGTGAATGGGACTCACACTTTATCCCTCCCACTCGATAAGCCCACTTCACACAGTGACCAATGCTCACCTCTTCCACACATTTAGGCATTCTGGCCCTAGGTAACTTCAGTTTAGCTTTAAGTTTACGCTTAGTTAAACACTGCTTAAATTAGAATGCAGTGGAACAGTGGTCACTCACATCAACTATCAGGGGAATGCAGTTATTTACATACGTTCATGTAGACAGAAATGGGCTTGAATTTTTTCCCCAGTAATTTATCTTTCATTTGCTAAAATCACCTTTTTCTCCCAAGGGCATTCCCCTTCTGCCATCATGGTCTGACCTGCCACGCATTGCTCATCACAGAAGCAGGTTCTACTAACGTTCTTTTTCAAGCACATCAACCCCACTCTGCCCCACTGATTAAATGACGATTAAAATAGGGCAGCAGTGGATCAATCACAGTGCTGGAAAAGTAAAACAGACAGCAAGATAGATGGTAACCTAAAGAAACTACTTTGGCTGCATATGGTCACGCTACTGCAATCAAAAGTAAATCTTGGCAATGTTGGCAGGCTTCAGTGCAGATCTGAAAGTCCCAAAAGTCAACAGCAAGCGAGCCACATTTTAGTGAACAGAAACACTGAATCCATCTATAGACACAAAATGGAAAGGTGAGTTATTAATCTTACTGCAATCACAAGCATTTTCCCTGCTCTCTGTGCTTCTTATAAAAATGAAAAATTGCTGAAGCAAGGGGAATAACTGTATATTATAAGAGAATCAATTTTGGTTCTCTGCAAAAACAAAACTCAATGATTTCTTGGGTTTATGGAGGGTCTATTTACTCTGCAGGCTGTGTACATTTACTCTGACTAGTCACTGCTCGAGCAAACAGGAGCATGGCGATGGCAGCACAGAACACAGCAAAGGTTAAGCACCCAAGTGGTGTTCAGGTTTCCCTACAGAGTTTCACAGGTTGTGCTGAGCACCAGTGCTGCCATGACTGCACCACTGTCAGCTTAAAGCTTGCCTGGATCTACGTACCCTGCAGTCATAGTCCTTCCCGATTCCCTTGGCAAAGCTTTTCAAGCATTTAATAGAGTATCTAAGCTGAAACAACACAACTGTCAGACATGTCAGCACACACGAGTGCTTTCACCACTCCTTTTATTTCATCAGTCAGTCCAACCTCATCACCTGGTAAACTAAACAGTCACCATACAGCTATAATAAGCATACACACAGGAGACGCTCCCTCAGCCCACAAACAAGACCTCCAGCAGTGCCATCCACTCCCCTTCCTGAGTACTTCAAAGCCAGGTAGCTCCATCCTTCTTGACTGAAGTAAGAGTGAAGTTATGAATGAGTCGTGCTATTGAGGCTGGAACTCTATTGCCAAGCTTTTCTGCACTCCCAGATCTAATCGTCACTTGTATAAAACAGCCATCAAATCCCAAACAGGATAAAACTACTTCACGTGGCAATTACACTCAACACTAAGGTTTCCAGAGTATCTTACCTTGTAAGAAAACAAAATGTCAACGGTGGATAATGTCTGCTTTTATAAACAAGCGGAAATCTGCTGTTCTGATCAAATGTTTTTATTTCAGAATGACAGACGTTTAGGAAATGATTCTGATACCCACCCGCTATATAGGGGACAACTTAGATAATTCACCATTCTGAACACACCAGCATAAATGTTTTCTTAAAATGTAAACATTTGCCAAACCCAGACAACAAATCCAGTACTGATTTTCTTTCAGATAATGCAATTGCTGACTCATCTGCAGTGGGAGGGAGGAAAATTCCTTTGACTCCTTCTAACATATTTATCACGTCCCTCTCAGATTTATTAATGGCTGTCCTCTTTTGGGGGAAAAAAAAATTAAAAAAAAAGTCAAAAAATTGTGACTCAGCTCTCAGAACAACAACACAAAACAACCCTGCTGCATTGTTCTCTCTGATGAAGTAATGCAATATGTAAAACATAACCATTTCCATTAATTCCAGGTTTCTCCTAGGGGCCTCTACCGTGGGATCTCATGCTGCTATTTGCCAGGTAGCTGAGGTGCAGCTTTGAGAGCATTCAGGCTACAGACCCAAGCACTGCACCTCCCAACTTCTGTGCAGAAAGAGCAAACTGATGATGACCTCACACACTGAAAAATTCAAACAAAGGTAGCAAAAGTGAAATATTCACTTGGAGAGAGAAACAAGAACAGATCAGCAGTAACAGAAGCATTAGCAGAAAATGATGCAGAGAAATACAGAGGTTGGTTCATGACATTTATATGGGCAATAGCTTCTCTGGTTTACCACTGCTACAGGTGTGGGGAAACTACCACTGAAAGCAAACCAGCATATTTTTAGGCAATTTTAAAATGGACATAATCAATAATGATGTACAAGCTCATTTCCACACACAGCTACCAGAAAGTATTCACGTACTTTCTCAGGTACGAGAAGAGCTGCTGAAATTGCAGTAATACATATAGAACTCAAGAGCTGTGAATGTGAACCAGCACCACATAAGGGAATTAACATCACATTTCTTCCCCTCTGTGGTTCCTTATCCCTTCCTACTGAATTTGGCCCCCCAGATTTGTAGTCAGAGAATAAACCAAAGAAAGGGGCAGGTGAAGATTTAATTTCAAGGAACAGTAATTTCAAAGGCATGAGTTCTCAGAAGAGCCCATTGCAGGCACGAACACGTGGTGCCTCTGAGTAACCACTTACAAGACATAAATCTTGATAAATGGTCTGGAAAATATGGCTGCCAGATGGAGACACTGTGGTGATAAGTACAGTATGACAACTAATAAAAGATGATTAACATCTTTGTTTGATAACGAACAGGATACAGTCCTTATCACTTGGAATAAGGCTTCTGCAGCAGTTTAATAGTTTCCCTGAGAACAACAGACTACTACTCCCCCAAGTTTAGATAGCCTATTTCTTGTCAGGAAACACTGCCATAATTCCATATATTCGTATTCTTTCTACCTCTTAACACCAAATGAATTTCCCAGCAGTCAAAAGAAATCCCTCCTCCAGCATTAACTTCTCATTTAGAGAGCAACATTCTCCATCCTCCAGCTGCTAAACCAGACACAACCTCCACTACCAAAACCAGACACAAAGCTCTTACAGCTACAGACACCTGTGACCAAGATCTGCCAGAAGGAACCATACTGGCAGCCTGCAGTGAGAGTGCCACAGAAGAATGCTGTACTTTCATGTGGGCATGAATGTCACACGAAGCTGCAAAGTGGCAAAATCAAAGAAGGCTATAAAGCCCTGAGAGCACAAGAGAAAGAACACCAGCCAAGTTATCTTCTCTTCAGTTTTGCCAGTTGGAGGAAAGAGGGAAGTCAGAAATAGATGTATAATGCATATCAATTCCTGGCTATGTGGTTGGTGCCAGCATGAGGGTTTTGGCTTTTATGACAATGGGATTCTCTATGAAGATTATAACCTGCTAGAGAGGGATGGGATCCAACTGTCCAGAAGAGGCAGCAGGCTGACAAACTTAGTAAGGCAGGCTTTAAACTGAAGGACTTGGAGCATGAGGTTCAAAATGGCAATGCTTACACCACTGCAGCCAACTGGGGAATGAGCCAGGCCAACCAGAAAAACAACAAATGTTCCTCAGCTGCTCCCCATGACGTGAGCCAAAAGGCCAGACGTCTCAACAGTGTGTGCAGCTATGGCGGATCCTCTTGCATCCCTCTGGAGAAACCTGCAACATCTGCTGTTTTCTTTTCTGAAGTGCCTGTACATCAATGCATGCAGCACAGAGAATAGAAAGGAAGAATTAGAGAGTTCTCATGGGCTACTTCAACCACCAGTACTGCTGGAGAAGCAGCAGTGCCAGGCATACACAGTCCAGGTTCCTGCAGTGCATGGAAGACAACTTTCTGGCATAAGTGGCAGAGCCAACAAGGAGAGGTGTGCTGCTGGACCTTGTTCTTACAAACAAGGAAGGATTGGTTGGGAATGTGAAGGCTGGGGCAGCCCTGGTTGCAGTGACCGTGAGATAGCAGAGTTCATACAGAATCACAGAATGTAGAACAGCTAAGGTCAGAAGGGACCTTAAAGATCATCAAGCTGCAATGCTCCTGCTGTGGAAGTGGTTGAAAACTACTAGATCAGGCTGTCCAACCTTGAACTCCTCCAAGGATGGAGCACCCACAGCTTCTCAGGGCAGCCTGTTCCAACACCTCACCACTCTCTGAATAAAGAATTCCTTCCTAACATCTAATCTAAATTTCCTCTTTTAGTTTGAAGCCATTCCCCTTGTCCTATCACTATTAGACTGTGTAAAAGGTCACTCCCCTTCCTGCTTATAAGCTCCACTGTAGCCTGCTCTAGGGGGAATCTTCAGAAGTCCCTTCCAACTCCTACAATTCTGTGACTCCATGATTTTAAACAACTAAAACATACTTAGGTATAAGAAACAAAGATTAGACTAAGCCTGTACTTAGAAATGCTGGTGGTCATCTGACAGAGTAACCAGCACTCCTACCTCCCCCTGACCACATTCCCTTTATCCCCAAAGTGTTTCAAGAACCCTTGAGGCACTACAGGGATCTGAGACATGATACAGCAAAAACAGAAGGGTTGGGGTTTCAAACCACCTATTCTCAGCCAAACCAAGATTCTGATCACACTCATCACGTGGCTGAGCATTTATCAGAACAGCCACAAATAAGACAGCAGGGTTGTTGACTGGTTTAAACTGTGAAAACTGCATGATACCCTTGGACATCCGCATAGCAGCCACCAGGTCTCCACCCCCTTCCTTTATACCAGATCTGAAGCTCAACAGGCCTTTCACTAAGTCAGTTAAAATCCTTAATCCAGCAGGTAGCAGCTTTCCACTGAGTGGCTGAGCTGAGCTGGCTCAGCATTGAGACCAACATGCAGTGGGCACAAAGGCACCTATGGGAGCATGACATCACTCCAGGAGGAGGATCTCAAGGATTGCTCCCTCCTGGGCTGCAACACAAAGCCACAGCCTACGGATGCAGCTGGATAACCTGTTTAAACCTCAGTGCATACAGCTTGCCAAAAGGAACAGCCTGACCTTACTTCTGCCCTGCACTTCCTGGGGGCAACTGAGATTGGTGTAGCCCAAATACATTCCCTCCTTTTCTCTTTTAAAGACGTTATGACTGTCATTTTAAAGTGTTAAATGGACTTCCACAAATCCTGATTTCCATTCACGCACTCTAGAGGCACCTCAACAAGCATAATCTGTACCAGAATGCAAAATCAGGTTTCCTCTCTGTATTTGCATATATGCACACATTTTGATCTAACGCAATGGGTTTCTCCAGTAGAGATGCATTTAGACTGGGTTAAAACCTAGAGCAATAGGTAGAAATATGGTGGAGAACAGCTCTATTTTAGAACTAGAGTAGGCTCATGTTTACTTTTATCCAAAAGCAAATACACCAATACAAAACTGCAGTTAAATGAGACCCTACAATGTGCTATTGCAACCTGTCCTGATGCATCATCGCATAAATGTCAGCCTGTGTGCCTCCAATGAAGGCAACCTTTCTAACACCAGGATTTTTGGCACTATTTAGAGAGTGAACATCTTCATCTCCAGTTTCATCTATAAATCAAACAGAAGCTGTGAAGACCAGACAGACAGCTATAATATTTTCACAGTTAGAAGCATCAGTCAAACACAGAGTCTGGAGTTTGGCTAATTGCTTTCCCATTAATTTATCACACGTCTCTAGATACAGCACAAAGAAAAAATGTAATCAGACATTGTGAGCTGACAAGAAAGCATTACTTGAAGCTAATTTCAAAACTTGTTAATTGTCCTTAAGAGAAAATTTAAAAACTGTACCACATGATCACGATGGTGGTTTATGAGATGATTTCAACAAACAGAACCACATTTACGCTTCCTATTCAATAAACCAAGTAACACCACAGCTCAATTACATCACAGCGATTCTGGCACAGACCACTGTTAGTGTGAGATGAATGTTCCAATTCTGTAGTGTCTATAGTCAATAGGAGTCCAGCATGATCTTCAGCAGGCCTTGGGAAATGCAATTCTCTTAAAGGGTACCAGACATCAACATTTAGAGCGGACGGTTGAGATAATCACCACTTGAGCAGTAGCTTCTAGCACTCATCTGTGCTTCTTTCTTCATAGATTAAGCCAATGACAATGAAAATACAGACATCAGGATTACTTTTACACTCTGTGGCTGTAATCAAATTACTGCCTGCAAGTTACTCCATTCTGTTTTTTCCTTTAAAGTAACCAACCACGTTGCCAATCTAACCATTTTACTTAGCACTGATGCAGCAGAGGTTAAAATATAACAGAAAGAATACTTTTGCTGGGGAATATTTTCAGGGTGACCAGACATGCAAATACAAAGTGACAGTGCCAAGGCAGGGGTGCGGCAGGTGAACAGTCATGCATGGAAGCGCTGGGACAAAAATCTAAGATGGTGAAAGAGTCATCTTTCTGTTCTACAATTTTGCTTATTTTTCTCTCTTGCTGCCATTTAAAGCCTTGCTGCAACTGCCTGTAAGTTAAATATGTGCATCAAGAAATGCAGTAAAAAAATCATATAGTCTGTTCAGGTAGCTTTCTTAAAGGAACTGGCAACAAACTGGTTTGGTTTGCCTCCCAGTTAATCTCTTAATCTACACTCCTGAGAATCTGGCTTATAACACAGTAAATGATTTTCCTCTTTCAACTATTGATTCTGATTTATTTTGTTGTTGTTGTTGTTGTTGTTGTTGTTGCCACGTATAATTTCAGTGGAGCAAAAATACAATAACAGATAGCTTTACTTAAAAAGTTATTTTCAAAAACCACAAAGTTTTAGTAGAAAACAAATGCTAACCAAAAAATCCCACCTGAGGTTAAATTTTTTCCCTCGGCATGAGGCATCACAGGACAACAAGCCTCTCCTGTTTATGAAGTAACTACACTGGACTTGGTGGATTCTGTTTTAAGATCTTAAGTTATTTTCCAGTTATTAATGCTGCTGGACCCACAGGGCACGGCAGGGCTCTCAGCTGCCCACAGTTCAGAGCATTTTGCACACTGGAAGTTTCCTGCTCTCTCTCAAAGCCACTTCTTCAGAACGGCTCTGGTAAGAGAATGTTGGAGTTCTCATATTCTTCTACCTTTCCAAAGACAAAGGCAGTACAACTCAAGCAATTACTTTTTGCAATCTGTGATGCGTAACTGCTTTGGTTTACAAATAAAGAAACCAAGGTATTAAAGAATTAGATGTCAGCCAATCTCATGATGAATAGAAAGCTGAAGTCCACTGCCTGCCAAATACTACAGTCTGTTCTGAGAAAACACTGAGAAGCTGGAAGTTTAAAAGCAGGTGAGTATCTGCTCTGTATCAAGAGTAAAGCACAAATCCTCTCAGTAAAAGTAGCTGAAGAGAACTTAAACAACAACTAAGAAAAAAAACCTATGACAAAAGAGCAAACAAGTTGAGAATCAGCATGGCTGGGAGCATGCTGTGCAGAAAAGAAAAAAGAAGAAATTTTTAATGGAGGAAGTTTGAGCAGTCACACAGTTTTCTCCAGAAGCAGCAGAATGGAGGCATGGAGGAAACAGATGCGGAGGATGTGCTAACTTGTGAGCAGAGCACGCAAGGAACGGGACGGCTGAAATGAGGGCAAGGACAGCAGCAGCAGCAGCAGGGAAAGCATGTTTAAGGGGGGCGAGGAGATAGAGGGAAAAGGAGAACTAAAGAGGAAGCAGAGAGAATCAGCCGAGGAGCAGTAGCTGTCCAAGCCAGCCAAACAGGCAGTCATTTGACCTCAGAGAGGAAGAATCTGTGCCCAAAGGTCGTGTAAGGCAACATTTCAGAGGAATTACCCTGTCACTTTACTGCCTGGAAACAGAAATTGCCAGGGGAGATGGAACATGTGAAGGGTGAGTTGAAAGCTTTTATTTTTCTCTGTGCTGTATGTGGAGGAGCTGGGCCATGGAAGAGGAGCATAGGATGAAGACAGGAGAGGAGATGCACCACGAGTCAGCTAACAGCCAGAAGAAGCCACAGCTGAGTGAAGACAGACATGAATGGAGAAAAAAAAAATACAACGAACACAGCAATTCATCAGGTTTTCTCAACAAATGACTTGGGCATACTTAAGAAGAAAGCATCTGCAGAAGCTTCCAGCCATCCTTCTGATATTATGGATGCCTAAGAAGGTTGGCTCTGTTCTGTCACATTAAATACATGTTTTTTCAGTCCTTTTTTCCCCCCACAACCATCCAGGCCTCCTTTTTTTTTAAAAAAAAAAAAGGAATTAAAGCCCTATCACAACAGATGTGTTTGGGTTTCTGTTGCAGAGAGTCCGTAGAAAGTAGAACAGAAGCAGTCCCTAAGCAACAGGGGTCTGAAGACCACAGGCTGAAATATCCCTGACTTAGAAAATAAATTAACTGGGCTGATCATTTTGTACTTACGAGCTATTATGCAAATAAAATGCATCATTATATTAACAGACGTGCTGCAATTCTGCATTTTTAAGTTACTATATGCACCACCGATAAAGTGACACGACAAGCCAGACTTTTTTCTCAAGTGAAGTACCAAAAAACAATTCTCTTTTTTCTGAAAGATACAGACATATTAACTAAGACTGCACTACTCACGTGTTCCTCTATGTCAATTTATATGAAGATATCAAATGATTTACATTTTTCCAGAGATAATTCATCATCATGCTTAACTGACTATACCATGACTAAAATTACACAATACTTGTACTATTTATAGAGTAACTTGCAGAGACTGGTACCATTAACTCAGACACCACTACCTCAGGTTCAGAAAACAAATCTACAAGTAAAGACTATGAACCACAAGACCTTTGGAGTGGAAGATGTTCCTCCTAAAAAACACACAAGATGGCATTTATTGCTTGCTATTGTCTTGCATTTTTCCCACCCCCCTCCAGCTCGGTGTCAGGTACTGCTTAGAAGTCTGCTTAGTAAGTGCTGCTTATCAACGTTATCAGTGCTTACCTTACAAGACTTCAGTTGGAGTAAAGCCATAATTCCATGTGTTTCGTTTTAAAGACAAACTTTCATTTAAACAAAAATCCTCACCTAAATACAATATAGAAAACTTCACATCTTAGGCATGTTTTTTAATAAAGTGCCCGGAGTGAAAACCCAGGAAGCCATTCAGCATCACCCGCTACAGAGCCGATGGGATTTGGTCCCTTCCCACACTGTGAGACATTATTTGTTTTAGCTTCTTAAAAGTTTTAAAATAAAATTCCTTCCTCGACCACTTTCAAGGGAGCACACACAGACTAGTTCCACAGTGGGAATGTGCTCCACCCACAGAGGGCTATGGGAAAGCATCCTGAGGCATCAGGCCAGAAAGGAAAGAAAACAGTTACTAAGGCCATCTTGTTTGTGATGCTGGTGAACTAGCCAAGAAACTATAAAACGGGCAAAGAATTTCTATTTCCCAGCCTTCAAAATGTAAGAGAGATGGCCCATGTGTTAAAGTATACTCTTT
The DNA here is from genome assembly GCF_905368555.1 of Meleagris gallopavo. Classification (NCBI taxonomy): domain Eukaryota; kingdom Metazoa; phylum Chordata; class Aves; order Galliformes; family Phasianidae; genus Meleagris; species Meleagris gallopavo. Next base: position 3,444,689 of record NC_139424.1, read on the forward strand.
GTGCCTTCAGGCAAGTTCAGCAGCTAATTTTAACAAACAGACTCAGTGCACTTTTCAAAATTAAGAGAGAGATTTGGGACTTGGCTCCAGAAGTAAAACAGGCACCCCAAATGTGCATATTTCCACTGCTGAGCACACCGACCTGCTGAGCTGATCAACACTTCCACAGAATTTCTGAGGAAATCTGTATGTTCAAAGTGTCTGCTTCACTTCTGAAGCCAAATTTCAGATGTGACCACTGAACAAATACTGAAAAAAATACAACTTAAAAAGAGATGCATTAATTTGTGGTTTTGTGTTTTTTTTTTAAGTTAAACGTACTTGTTTAATAATATTAGTCACTAATAATGTACTAAATTAAAAGCAAGAAAAATAGAACGGAAGACATTTTGGGCTCTTGGAAAGTACCAGCAATTTCGTTGCTATTACTCAAGAGAAAAGAGCTTAATATTTGACAGTTACATCAACAACACAGAGCTGAACTTCAGTGCTTGAAACCAGTCCCTTACCAGCCACACCTACCTATTGAGATGAGTAATAGCATTTTCAGATATTTCAATTTTACTTGAGTGACATCTGTAAGGAAAGTAACTAGAAATGTAGCAGTGGAAGACGTAGAACGTAAAAGACAAGCTTTGTTACTTAATTTTCCACTCGACATACCAGACTTCTCCAGTAGCTATGCCCAAACTCTGAGATATGTGAGAAATACAACAACAGAAAGATCTCGGCTCTTGTTAGAATCCCACGTGACTTGCACAGGGCAACAGTGCACCCCATGGTGCTGCTGGTGGTACTAAAATCAATATGACAGCGTCCTCCAGCCCCCTATGTGAGCAGTCTTCTCCACTGAGAGTTGGCATAAGCTCTGACCACAAAGAGACACAGTATTTTTGCTGGCCTAAGCACAGTGTAAGAGAGACTTACTCCAATATTGTACTCTTGGCTGGTAATTTTCCTTGCAATATGACAGACTGCGCCGACGAGACAGTTTCCTTTACAGGATGATATCAACGGTTGTGCTATTTATCAGTTGGAGCGTACCAATGGTTTAAGTTTACTAATACAGTAAGACTTCAATTTGCAAAGAATATGCATGCCATTATTATTATTTTAAGCCTTGAAGAATTAGCGTTTGATGTAACAGTAGTTTCCTCATTGAAGTATTTTCCAGGTACAAGCAGGAAAGTGATGCTGAAGCCTAAGCATTCTGACAGGGAAAAATTATGTCAAATCATTTTGTTTGGTAACCCTATTTTTGGAGATGGCAAGCACCCAGCTCTGAATTAAGCCCAAGGAAGGTGAGAGCCATGCTATCTTCAAAATGAAAACATGTATTTTTAAATTAGGCATTTTACCATGCCACTCACATCACCCAGATGACACACATTAATAAAAAACCTCCCCAAAGCCACCAGGATCAATAAGCACGCGTCTACTTCCAACCCAGGTTGACACAATCAGCCAAGAGTTAACAGCACAGTGCACAAAGCCATATGAGCAGCCAGGGGACTCTGCTCTCAGCCTCTCTACGATTGTTATCATATGGAAACTCTATTACCCCACACAAAAGAATCAGAGGGTTATTAACTTCTATACTAAGCCAAAGTACAAAAACAGGGTAGGACCTAACATCCACTCTACTGTTTCACTGTGTCATTCCTTCCCCTCTTCTAATATAAATATGGGCATTAGAATAGAATATATATCCTATATATAATTCCTCTCATATCGTTCCATTTTTTTTCTCTACTAGAGTCTTTTATACATGTTTTCAGGAGCAAAGAACCCCCCAAAACATCAGCAGTATCTTGTACAGGTGAAGAATGTATATGGAACTTATAATCAACATAAGTAACTGTAAGAAAGCTGTGATTATTTTCTTGGAGGAATACACTAATCCAGCACTACTTTGTCACACATAATCTTAAATCAGAGATTACGCTATTCCCTTAAGCAATAAATTCAGTGCAGACAGCCAAGAACATTGAATAAGTCACTTCTTCAACACTTTCTATATATTCAAATACAACAGAGAAGTTTCAAGGCACAGTTTTTGACAAGTTCCTTAAAAATAAATCCAACAGTCTTGAGAACAATAGTATATTGATCAAAGTGGATGAAAAGAAAAGCACAAAACAAACAGATCCTATTACTGCCAAAGGGGAAAGAAGCCATTTTAGAAGCTCTCTATTCTACAGTGCAAGAACACAGCAAGCATTTTTCAGAATCCATCGAACTTTCAGCCACGTTCCCCTACCATGGGTCTTACTTACAGCATCCTCACCTTCTTATAGAAGAAAGCATGGAAAGACAGCAATCCATACCTCTTACCAGACAGACTTCATCGACCTATCAAATTACTTAATGTTACCTGCATCTTTTGTCTTCTTTTTAGACAATGATCTACCCAACTTGTAACTTCTAATACACAACTCACATACAGCTACCATTCCTGGTCAAGCAGCAAATGCTTGCACAGTTCCACAGCACACCTGCAGTCAAATTCTCTGCAAGAGCCAAGAAGAAGATTTGTTGCAAGCTGTTCTGTAGCACTCTCAAGAAAAGGCTAAAGAACAATAAACAATGGTTATTCACTAGAAGGTACACAGCAACCCACACCAAGGGTAACCTTACAGTCACCGCAGCAAGTAAATTCACCTTCCCTTCAGTGCTCTCAAAGGATGAGCATGCAGTCATTGACCTTAATGAAGGGAAAAAAAATAAATAATTCTAAACTCTTTTGACAAGGTAGACTGCAGTCCCCGAGAATAAGCACTTTCCTGTGTAAATGCAACAACAACAAAAAGCCCACACAATTCCCTAGATACGCATAATTAAGGATACATCACTCCCCTTTTATTACAGAGTACTTTCCCAGGGAAACTCATCTGCTGTCTAAAAAAAGAGCCCCCTGTCACAATGCCACGCCAGGGTAAGCACCAATCCTTCAAGGTTCTGCACATCTGGCCCCAGGCCTCCTGTTTCCACATTCTGATCAGCTTCGACTTAAGATTTCTTGCTCTCTCAACCTTTTTCCTTGCATCTCATTAAACATCGTCCTTAACATCGTTCCTTCAAGCCCATCTTCCAAATAAAACACTAACTGCAGCTTTTCTGACACGCAGACAGTTCTGTGATCTATTCCACGGGAGAAAAAAAGAAATTATTTCCTCGTCTGTAATTCCTAACGAAAAAGAAAGCAATACCCTTTCCATGACAGGAACCTTCACGCAGAGCTTATCTCCCTCCTACACAGGTAAGAACAGCTGTCATTGCCTTTGTGTTTCCCACCTCACGAACTAACCGTCCACGAAGAGCTCCCGACCCGAGCCCAAGAGCCCCACAGCACCACTGGGATGAGCTGGCTGTGCACTGCGTGCTCGCATCTCCCTCCTCAGGGGCCTCACCCAGCACCGCAGATCCCCTTCCCCAGAAAGCAGCGTCCTCTCGAGGGCCGCCCTCCTTCCTCGTGCACGCTCGGGAGCCGCCCTCGCTCCACAATAAGCCCAGATCAGCCGGTTGCCGTGCCTTCCTCGCCTTCTCAGGGCCTTCCCCGGCCGCCTCTCCCCGCCGCCCTCCCCTCACGCCCCGCCGGGCCGCTCGGGCCTCTCCGTGCGCTCCCCGCGCCGCCCGCCCCGCTCCGATCCCCGCTTCTCGACGCCGCGGCCCGGCCAGGCCGCGCTCACCGTCCCCAGCCGCCGCCGCTCGGGCAGGCCGCTCGGCTCGGCGCGGCGAGGCCGCTTCCCCATTACCGTCCGTCGGGGCGCTCGGGCCCGGCTGGGCCATGGCTCCGGCGGGCGGCGCCGCCGCGGCCTCCTCCGCCTCCAGCCCGGCGTCGGAGCGGGAACCGCTACGCCAGGGGGCCCCGGCGAGAGACGGGAGCTGCCGGCCCGGGCCTCCGCCTCCTCCGCCTCATCCTGACAGCGGCCGCCGGCGGCGGGAGGAGGAGGAGGAGCGCCGCGCAGGCGCCCACGTTGAGAGCACGGGAGCGGCTGCCGCCCGTGGGGCCGGGAGGGCCGCGCTGTGTGAGGCGGGATGCGAGCCTGGAGTCGGGACGGCCGCTATAGCGAAGCAGCCTGGTCTCTCGAAGGACCTCCTGCCCACCAGGAGCCCCGTGCTGGTGGAGGAGGCCGTCAGTCCTTCCACCCCAGCAAATAAATACGTCTCAGCTCTACTTTCAATATCAAAGGAAATGTACAGTCTTTAGGGGCTATAAAATCACTGAGAACAACGTTGGAATGGATGTTGTGATACCAGATCCTGTCAGGGGCTGGATCCTCCTCTCCTGGTTGGCTTAGAATCACAGAATCATTAAGGTTAGAAAAGACCTCTGAGACCATCTAGTCCGACCATCTACCTGCCACCAACACTGCCCACTAAACCACATCCCTCAGTGCCACATCTCCATGTTTCTTGAACACCTCCAAGGACAGTGACCCCAGCACCTTCCTGTGCAGCTGCGCCACTGCATCACTACTCTTTATGGCAAGAACTTGTTTCCAGTATCCAATCTGAACCTTCCCTGGTGCAATGTGAAGCCATTCCTTTTTGTCCTTTTGCCATTACCTGAGAAGAGAGGCCATACCCCACTTTGCTACAACCTCCTTTCAGGGAGTTGTAGAGAGCAAATCTAAAAGCAATCATTTTTAAACTGAGTTTCACAGGACTTTGTCCTGACCCCTCACTTGTGGCCGCATTTCTTTAGGCCTTGCTATCAAACTGTGGCAAGACCTAGAATTCTGCATTTCAAATTAAATTGTTCTTCATTCAGAACAATCTTGAGATAGAGGAAGAGCCTTTGAAAACTATTCCTCTATGTTTTGCCCATTTTGATTACGTTACCCATTTTACCCAATTTGAAGTAAGTAGTCTCCATCTTTGCTGTTGTAAAAAGTCCTTAGGTAAAAACTTACCTCTATTCACAAAGCAAGCTATCAGTTTTCTTTTCAAGGGTGTTTGGAGACCTTGAGATTGCCAAACAGTCAGAATTGCTGGCTTAGAAACAGAGTCCTTCAAGCATTTCATCACTACCACCTGTCTATTTCAAAATTTCTTAGCTGCTTCCTAGGCTCTTTTAGTAGTAGCTGAATATTAAGCATTGGACACAATAAATCCTTTGAAAATCTAGTCCTAATTGTGGGAACTGAGGTTTGGAAATTCTATCCTTTTTTATGCTCAAATGAGTACCCCAAACCACCCATATTAACAGCTACTTTCATTTTGTTCATATCAAGGCAAAACTCCCACTCACATTAATTGGTCCAGGATTAGACCCCTAAAGTAGTACTAACTTTATTGGTATGGTTCTTGTTTAATATTTTTTTCTTTTTCCGGGTAGCAATTGGACTTGACAGATGCAAAGGTTTATGGAATAGCTATTCATAATGTCTTGTGATGTGGAACAATTGGGTAACTTCCTCTATGCCTCCCCAACGTCCCATTTAATTCTAAACACTTGTAGTTTCTATAGCCCTGATCTCAAAGGATCTTCCAACGTGACTTAGCTAAACACAAAAAGTGATAAGCAAAGTTTAACAGCAGTCATGGAAACAGGTCTGTTGCAGTGGCAATACCAGCAGAAACCAAAAGGCTGAATCCCAGTTCCCCCCTGTAAATTTTAGACAGGTGCAGTGTTAATGAATCAGTGAGACATGGCTTAGCTCTAGAGAGCTGCAGGTGGATAGACTTATTTATTCAGGAGAATAATTTTCTCCAGCAATAATAAAACTAGATTTCCATACATTTTTATCAGGTGTATTTGGTCTAAAAGTCCAACATGAACATTGTCAGCATAAGTACCACAAGCAGCAGACAGAAGTTAGAGGAGAAGATGAAGAGCATGTGCTCTGTTAGTAGCAGCTGCAGGAGGGGCTGTCACCTTGCACTTTGCCTGAAATTTAATCTCATAGGCTTGCTGAGAACCGTAAGTTTGCAGCTTTTGTTTAAACAGTAACATCCAGTGACAAGCAGTAAGTTTGTACAGTCCATGGTTGTCTGGAGACCAGGAGTAAACTGGGTGGGGGGACTGAGATTGTTTGAGAGAGGTGTAGTGAAATAATTTGCATGACATATCTAAGAGAGAATTGTTTTTTTCTTTTTCTTTTTCTTTTTTTCTCTGAAGGAAATAAAATGAATAAGTAGCAGAAGAGCTAATTAAATCTTTTCCTAGTAGATCCCTGTTTTGTGGTTGACTGACTTCAGTGCCTGTAAATGCTCAAGTTCCAAATGAAACTTTTCCTACTTTTTTGAGCGTACAGAAATCTCTGTGTGGCTTTCATTGGGGCACTTTAACCTCAGCTGAGGCATGTATTTTTGGAGAATGTAATGACTGTTGCTTTTATCTAGTGTAACTAGTCCCAGATCACAGTTCTGGTTGAGTTTACTCTGGCTTTATCCCAGTTCCATGTCAGGACAAGACACAATTCCATGTGTTTTACCTCCACTTGCAACAAAGTACACAGCTTAGGGGGATGTCACAGCAAGTCCTTTCATGTGCATGATCGGAGGACTGAGGCTTCACTGCTCTGGGGGTCAGACCAATGAAGAATATGATTGTAACAGCTTTGTTTTCCTAGGAAGCGAAGCTAATAAAATATAGAGCTAGTTCCTTTACTTTCATATGGTACAAGACACCACTGGTTCGTACCATAACTAAGCTGATTCTACAATAAATGCCTTCTTTAAAAAGATAAACTGAAGTTCTGGACCTGCAAGGCTGAGTCTACATCTGATGTGAATTCAGTGGGAACAGAATGATGTGTGGCAAATGAGAACCTGGTCTATAGAAGAGAATCAAAATGGATATCAAAAAGTTCCTCTGAATCATGCTGTTTCCCACTTATATTTCTTTACTGGCCTGCTGGCCACAAATTAGTTTGATTCCATTGTGCCTTGTATGGTAGGAGTATGCAGCAGCAAATTACAGACCCTGCTTCATAATGTAATTCATCTCATAAACCACCCAGTATTTAATTCAATCCATCCAAGAAAGCTGATTAACAAGGTAGATTTGGGAAGCTGCCTAGTGGATTACCAGGCTAGCACACTTAGTGGATACAGTGACAGAACTGAGGACCAGAACACTGAGCAAGTAGAAGAACTAACTTGGGAGCAACAGCTCAAGTATCCAAGGTGACTATCAGTAGGCCTTAGTGAAGATTTTGGTAACGGTCTCATTTACTGGGCAAACTACAAGAAGACTGTCTTAAGACTAACACAATAGGAAGACCTGATGTGGGGAGAGTAAATATATGACTAGAAAAAAAACAAATGTGTTTTTAACTGCAAGTGAAGCCCAAGGGAAAAGAAGCTGCTCACTTCTATACGGAAGGACTCAGCTGCTCACAACAGCAAGCCATTGGTTTATTCAACAGGCAAGTAATAGATTTGTCCTTCTAGGAAAAGAGAAGATGGAAACCAGAAGTTATTGCTTGTACTTTATATGTTTCCAGGTTTGCCAGAATTTGTCAACTGTTTCTTCTCACTTTTTAAAGCAAATAAAAAGCTTAAATCACAAAGTGTTCAGAGTTTCCCAATGTTTAAACACTTATTTTCCTCTTGTTGAGATTGATGGGTCATTAGCATTAAGCATTAGTTCTGCAGATATGAGTGTTTGCAGACTTTCATCCTTTCTCTTTAATGCAAAGCCTTTGAAGAAAATTCACATTCATTTAAGTATTACCATAAAGAGGTTGGTTGAAAATCCCAAACCAGTCATGCTCTTTGCTTCAAAAGTTGCTCTGCAATGCAAGGAATTCAGTCTGGAACAATCACATTATTTGCAATGGTAACTTCTTAGTAAACCCTAGAATAGTTTATGTGGTTAAAAACCTTTTCAATTGAAAAATTATGTTATCCCATCGATCGTTTAAAGGATTCCATGTGGTACAGTTCTTTGAATATATGGGAAGCAAATGAAGCCAAAAAAGAAAATTTGGCAGGCAAAAATAGAAGTGCTTGCATTGGCTCTAGATCTAGATATCTGAACATTAATGATCTCATTGGAGAGACGTCTATATTAAGATTCAAAAGCTTTCTGGGCTCCCAAGGGGCAAACTCATTGAATATTGTGATGCACCATGAAATTAAACAATTTTTCTTATTGCAAAATAATAACCAAGGAATCAGAAACTCATTACATGAGCATAACAAAGGACACATTAAGAGGACAGTCTTGTGGGTAACCTTGCTCAGCAATACTTCATTGGAATTGTCATTGCGGGGAGGTTCAAAACAACACTGCTTTGTACTTAGATGTTGCTTTGTTGAAAAATCTAATAATATTCCATAACCCATTCAGACTCACAACATTTATATTAGCATGTTATCTGCATCTGTCTGCAGATGTACAGAAAAGGATGCAGCAGGGTTCAGCCAACCTTCCCATAGTGGTTTAAATTTCTAGTGCTATGTAGCCTGCTCAGCCCTTGCGTTAGGGAGAACTAATGCTTAGCCTGAGCTCAGATCTGTCTTCATCAGTGATTTAAGCAGAGATGCTGGATTTTGTATTGCTGTAGTTGAAGAGTGAACACATATAGCCCCTCCTGCCAGCCCTGCTATTGTATTTCAATGAGTGAGAGCAAGTACAAGTAAAGGCCATGTCAGTCACCACACTTCCATCAGTGCTCATCCAGCAAAGCCCAACATGATACTGCAGTGGGCACAAGGGCAGTGGGACCCCAGAGAGAACTCTGTTGCTTGTCTCCCTAATTAAGAGATTCTATTTTTACTTTAAATGCTAAAATAATAATGAATGAGGGGTTCTGCTTTTTAAGGCTGTCTTAGATGGGTATTTTGGAATTAGGAACACTAAAATGGCAGCTATGGCAAGTATTACATGTAGTTGTATTTTTCAAAAGAAGAGGCAATGTTAGCAGTAGCATCTCATTCATTCAACTTCCTATTCTTGAGAAGACCAGTTCATTAACACCAATAAGATGTTCAGGATTGGTCCATTTATTCCATTTTCTCCTGAGGCACAAGCAGATCAGATATCCTATAAATTTTAAAGACTGCATTTTCTACTTGCCAAGAGAAGGAGGGAACGTTACAAATACCATAAAATTCATTGTCCCATGTGCACTGTATTAAATGGTGTGACCAAAAGATTTCTGTGTTAAGACTTCAATGGCAATGCTTGCTTTGGAGAGTTTTATTAATCCAACCACCATTAACTCTCAATATGTCCCTTTTAGAACATATCTTCTGAAGATATTTGAACATGATAGCCAAGAAGACTGAACAGTCTTTGAAGAAACAGCAGACCATGCAGCAGAAGAGATGCAATAGGTTTTCAGAGAACTGAATCCTTGCACATCCTTCAGCTGAATAAGCCCACCCTTCTGAAGAGTTTGGTTCAGGTAGGGTTTCTGTATGCTCCAAAAGTGTAGCTGGACTCTTCAGTGATTCCTGAGCCTTTTCTGAGGCTCTGCCTGTGCTCATTCGACTAGAGACCCAAATACTTGTCAGTACAAACTTAAATCACACATATAGGATACAGGTCAGTAGGAGGACACAGCTGGTCCAACAGTATCTTATCAATGCCATCCCATTGTAATGAATCCTTTTATTCTCTGTTTTCCCTGATCTCTCCTAGATGCTAAAATGGTTTCTTTACTTGTCTCTTTATTTTAGCAGGATGTCTTTTCCAAAGCTGTATCCTTTACATGCAAACACACAAAATAATTTGCACTTTTATGGCACTCACTGAAGACAGAGCATTTTAGTGCAGCCAGAAGAGAAAGAATCATCTTAGCTTTAGCGAATGGGGAGCTAAGACCTGGAGAGGTAGCATAATTTGCCCAGGAATACACAGAAGTTCAGCACAGCAGGAAAAAAAAGAATGTGTATCTCCTACCCCCCCCATAGCTTTCTTTCTTTTTTTTTTTTTTCTTTTTTTTTCTTTCTTTGCCATAAAATGTATTTCTCTCCTTTACTTATTCATTACACATTTAAAAATATCAAAAGGCTTCTGACCTCCGCTGAAAAATAGCTGAAGACTATCTATTATAAAAGCTGTTAAAGAGATTAAATGGAATCATTTCCTACAGAAACTCAGTTTGATTCTGTCCAAAATGTTTGCTGCTAGGATACACTATCTTGCCTCACTCTTTCACCATTCACACAGCATTAAGAAGCTCTCTTCTCCTCTGAGACCACAGGAGGTTTCACATTATGCCGTTAACCTCCTTCAGATCATTTCCTCCATGCAAAATCCAAGTTACATTTACATGCAGACATAATGTCACTCAGCCCACTTTATGCTACTTAAATCTTTCTTGTTGCTATGGAGAACATTGATAAGGAGCCAATTAGCAAATAAAATATTTGAGGAGGAATGTGAAAATAGCTACTTGGTGGATTTGTGTGTAACAGGCAGTGACACTTTCTTTGGCATTTGTCCTTACCTAGCTGAGCTTCTTGCACTGCAGCTTAAGCAACATTCTGTGTAGTTGAAACATGCTCTTCCCACTGGATTTTGAGGCTTAGACATGTATCTTTAGCTGTATCTGACCCTGGGGAATTTTGACAATTCTCAATAGAACGGGGAGTTTGCTTGCTTTTAATGTGCTTTTGCTGGTATGAAAGTGCAAAGAGCACCATCCAGTGTTTAATCAGAGTAAATACAGAAAAATCCAATGACATTGATATAAAGACATCTCTGCTCATTTCACACTTGGGCTACACTTGGTGGGGCCAGTGAGGATCTTAATAAAAAGAGGCTACAGTCAGTTGGAAAAGGAAAACTGGCAAGGTTGTCAACCTGTCGTGAAAACATGAGACAACCTGGAAGGTCACATCTTTTAAAGAAGAGCTGGATTTCTTGATGACCTAGGGAGCAAAGAACACAAGCAGGAGGAGATGGAGGTAGCACTAGATGGGAGTTAGGCAAGAATAGTAGCAAATTCCATTTCTTAAAGGAATGTGCTATGGCAGAGAGAGAAAATTGGGTCAGATCCGTATGTTGTAATCCTTTCTCTTAGTGAACTGAGCAAAAAGAGGCTGGAAAGTTGCACTGGCAGTTAAGAAAGTGAGGGAGAAGTGACTTCAGCTGTCTCTGCTCAGTCTCAACAGCCTTGTATATAGATTCACAAATGTGGTAGCCTTGGGTTTTAAGAAAAATGATACAAAGAAAAGATTTTGCACAGAAGTGTGCAGTGAGCTGTAGTTTTTATCACATAGGACTGTAGGATTTTGGTAGGCCAGACAGAAGGGGCTGATAGGACAACAAGGGATCTATGAAGCTAAAAATGGTCAGAAGTCCATTTAATTAATATCTGCAATGAAGTGATTCTCAAATAAATGTTCAAGTGCAGCTTCTTCATGGAATAAGAGCTGTGCTATCCATTGAAGCTCTAGGTAAACAAGCAGACAGTTTTTGATATATTATGAAAATGTTTTTATTAATCACAACGGCAGAGTACTCCAGTTTATCGCAATGTTTGCAGTAACATATCACTAATACATTCTCCTTAAAACCAAACTTTGGGCTGGCATAAATCAGAAAAGCTATAACCCAAGGCAGCCTCTCTGTTGTGTTCAGGATTCCCAAGAACAGCTTAGCATGTGTTTGCTCTTACCCTTTTTATATTGGACTTGCAGAGAGGGACTCGTTTCTTTCATTAATATTAAGCACAGTTTTGTTTATGCCTTGTGGCAGAAGTGCCCAGATGGCGTGGTTTGAATGCTGAAAGCATGAGAAGCATTTAATGTTTTGTGGTGCTCTGTTAAAGTTGTATGAATAGAACATCTGGTATCAAATCTTGGGATAAATCAATTCCTGCAAGTATTTGGACCTGCTCTGGGTCTGTGCCTTGTTCCAGTTCTGCATTCCCTCTCTTACTTTCCTGTTTCTAGAGCCAGTAGAGGATGGTTTATTGCCTGGTGCAACCCATTATATTTCCTTTGTTGGGAATATTTTTATCTTTTTATCTGTCCTCAGGGTGGCAGAAAAAGGAGTGGTCATCCAGAGATTTAGGGAAGGTATGTGTGCAGCTTAACCCTACTGGGCAGTTTTTGTCTATATAAAACCTCTCTACCCACTGTAGGGACCTGGTGTGGATGCATCCATACAAGACCTCCCTGCCAGGGGGAGTGAATGCTATCCCACTTCTCAGCACTGACAGATTCCACTGCCAGTCCTGCTTTATATGTGAGAAAAAGTTCTGCAGAGTTGAAGAGTGAGAAGGGGAAATGTGAGCTGTTGTCACGTTGTATGATTGATGCCATACAACAGATGCAAGTGCCCACAGTTAAGAAATCCTCAGCCCCTGTCTTCCAAATCACAAGCCACTGCTGAGCATACGAGGAAGGGCTCTTATGCTTTTTACTTCAGTAATTATTTTTGCCTTAGGAAGTGTTTAAAGAAAAGCTAAGAAAGGCTGAGTACACAGAGCTCCTGATACCCTTCCTGAGCCTTGACTCCACATTTGGCCAGATTTTCAGATCAGTGATGTTGTAGATACCCAGAATTTACCTGACTCTTGGATCTCTGAACAAAACCATGATAGAGCATCAAATGGGAATTCCTAAGCTGCATTTATAATACAATGAAGCAACTGCCTGGAATGTAGCAACCAGAAAAAACAGCTCACAAGGTTATGCTATTGAGGAAATAAAATATTTTGAGTCTTGCTATGTAGAAAGGGCTGATTTTCTTCTCTTTTCTCCTCTTCGCAGGCTTTGTACATCAAACAAACTTCAGTGAAGTTATTCGTGCCTCACAGAAGTGGTAAGAGGAAAGAGAAGAAAGTTATTCATATTTAATGCTATTTTGTGCCAGATGTTTTGCTGGTAGAAATCCATAGCTCCACAGGCACCAATTTCTTCAGGATCTGGAATGTCTGGCCCAATTTCCTTCTCATTCTGGATGGTCTGTGAAAGAAACCACTTTATTTTGCAATATTGAATATTCTTGCTGGGAAGTTATAAGCAAAAACAAAATAATGAGAGACAGGGTCTCTAATAAGCTTCCTGTCACATGAGGCTCTGGTTCTATTGAAGCATATGTGTTTGCTGACTTGCTTCCAAAAGGTTTGTTGAGTGGTGGTGATTAGTTTCTGTTGTACTGATGTTATCTCTCTGTAGTCTCATTCAATACAAGTAGTTCTGTAAACAGTGAAGTCTTTTTTTCCTACGGATTTGTATCTTGGATTGTGTTTCAAGCATGGATTCTCTGATGTTTAATGGGGATCGAGTTCATGTTTAGCCAATTTCTTCAATGAGGGATGAATAATCTGTCTTTTTGGCCATCTATTTTCACAAAATTTGCTGGAATTAAATATCTTCAACGCCCTCTATCAAAGTTGACTGGGATTTATGAACAAGTTTTGGAGTTATTTGGGGCTGTCCAGTGTAGATAAAAGAGTCTCATTTTCTTACAAAAACAGAATGTAAAAATGCATTCTTAAAGTATTTTGTCCTTGTATACTACCTGCTTGATTCTATTCTATTTGTGACCAGTCATATAGGATACATTTTATTTGTAAAGCTGTATGAAAGTATGATGTGTTTTTTTGCCCTGTTGAGTGCATATTAAAGCGTCCCTAGTTTATTCTAGCTGAGATTGTATTTTTTTTTTGGTCCTTGTTGGAACATGGGAAAAGGTGCCACACATTTAACTTCCGTGTTTACACAGGTAAGCGCAGACAAAGGACATATGGCTGCTCATTTAGTATCAGAGATCTCCATTTCTGGTTTGAAAAGGAAAAAAGGAAACACAGAATTGAATATGACCTTTTAGCTTGCTGAGTTTAATTTTGTGCTTCTGCAGGAGGCTAAGTTCTCAATCCTTCTCACAAGCAGATAGTGCTATTCAAAAATGTACTCTTTCCTCCTTGTTGTGTCTCCTATCTTCCCAGTTACCTACTTTATTTGGAAGATTGCTCTAGAATCTCTTTAATTTTGACTGGAAGAAACCCACTAATTTCTGTGGTCAATTTATTCCAGGAAAAAAAGACATATATCCAATTTTTTGTTTACATCCTGTAGGTAAGACAGATCTGGGTGTCTCTTTATCTTTTTAACCTTCTGTCAAGTTACTTTGCTTAATGTAAATGAACAATTAATTTAAAATAGAAAAGGACAGTAATTTAAGAGGTAGAAGAAATGGATCAGAAAGAAGGTGAGTAGATCAGACACAAATGTAATATGTTCATTATGCCATCTGTTTATGGTGAAAGAAGAGCTGTCAGATGGAAACAGAACAAGAGGTAGAGATCAGGCCTCGCTCATGTTCCCTTGCAAAATAGCCAGATTTCTTCATTGGATGACAGCAGATTCTTCAGGTCCAAATGATTTCTGAACAATGATCATCCTGTTTCCCTAAGAAAACACATCAGCAGCCAAAGATAACTGGAGCGGAATGTGGCTAAACTCATTAGCTTCCAAATTGATTCCTTGCCTCCTCTAAGCCTTACCTGGTCCCAGGGGTCCACAGGGGCTGTGCAAGTTGGGCAGCCTTCACCTAGGAACATCACTTGTGCCTGGCAGATTAAGATTGGAAGGGATATTTCCTGTTTTCTGGCCCCTTTTGGGACTGGCAAAAGGAACAGCCCAGAACATGAGCAAAAGTCGTCCAAATCTTTGTTAACTGGAAGGATGGTGATATTGGCCAGTGGTGTCTGGGTGTAAAAGAATAAGTAAATCAGAGTCTCAGGAGCCTAACAGGAAATGCAGATGACTGGGGGTGAGTGTCCCACTTTCTTTTTTCTTTTTTCTTTTTTCTTTTTTTTTTTTTTTTAATCTTAGACTTTAGCAACTGATGTGACAATGAGCAACCACAGCACAAAACATGCATTTGAGAACAGAAGTGCATACATATCTCTGATCTTAACAGAAGTGTTGTTAATGATCTCATTGCCATGTGATGCCACCTTCATATTTAATTTTGGTTGTTATTCTGGCTACAAGAATATGTTGTCTAGTTGTGTGGCTGCAAACTCAGACCTGTGCAGGTCTGTGTTATCTAAGATTTAATACATCCTTACCATATTTGCACACCTCTCCACAGCTCCTGGAGAAATTGAAGGTCCAAAGTTCAGCTTTATGTTAACAGATCCAGATATACCCAATATTTAACTTCCATGGACAAAGGAACTGTAGCAAGAGTTGGCTTGTCTTGCTACATTTTGAAGGTGTCAGCACTGTGTGCTGCAGAACTTCATGCAACCTTAGGGAAAAAGAGAAAAAAAAAAAGCCAAGTGTATGCTCAATGGAAAACAGATGGATTTTTCATTAGATATAACTTTTAATGATCTGCTTTGAAAGTAAAGATTTGCCATTCTGAGTAGAAGAAGGGCCTCCTCATAGCTTTGTGTAGGTCCCAGGATTGTTATCTTAGCTACAGATAGAATTGCAAGATCCTTGTATCATTAGGAGTACCAGTCAGACATCTCTGCCATTATTAGACTTCCAAACACAGCAAAACACTTTGGGGGCCTTAACAATATTTTTCCCTAAGACATGTCTTCATTTAATGATGCAGAGCTGTTATGGGCTGGCAGTTGGTTACTCAGTTTCTGGAGTATTACCATTTAACCTTAGGGTCAGAATAAAAATCTTTGAATATTTATTGCAGGACAGATCTTTTGCTTCATTGAGGGACTTGTCTTCACAGTCAACCATGGTGTGACTCCTCCAAGTGGTCTTATTGCCTGTGAGAGGTGACCCCAGCAGTCTAGAAAGCCTGAAGACCCTTCCTAAAAAGATGAACCCTGCACTCTGTGCCTGTAGGTACTAAATCAACTTTTGACAAGCAGAGAACAATGCAGTCCCAGGGTTTTAGGAATAGATGGTTGCTGCCAAACCACAATAAATGCTTTTGTCTGGAACTCATGGAACAGTAACATAGCAAAGGAGGGTGTGCCCCTGTCCATTAGTCCCTCCAAGCAAATTCTCACAGACATGTTACCAGGAGTCAGATAGATTTCGTGAAGCTAGTGGAGAAATAAGAACTCTTTCCTTACAAAGAAAGGCAGAAATACTGTAACTCAGCAAAACATAGGGCTTTTTCTGTTCCTAAGAGTTACGCAAAAAACACTAATGCCCATACCCAGACAGCACCCTCTAAAATGAGACTCATATGAGAGAATTTGCATTACCTTTCTTCTACTACAGGTTGATAAAATTGCTTTACTTCCTCAGCATATATATAAATACAACCTGTGTCTCCAACTGTTTTCCAGTTGGAGACTATGAATCAGAATCCAAGCTTCTCAAAGTCCAAAGAAGCTTGGAGCTGATGTTCTGGTTCACTGTCACCTCTGTAGAAAATACCTGCTTAAATAATAATGATAATAAAAACTGCATTAATAAGCAAGAAATCAGCTCCTTGCTCTTAAGAGAGGTGCTAGAAGGATCAATTGTAAGCTATTACAAATTATTAATTGAGTACCTCTCAACTATGTGTGTTTTTCCACTCCTTATTGAGATGATCTGTTAGTTACCTTCTTCAGCTTCCAGACTAGATTTTTAAATGACAAGAATATGTCCATATATATTCTTGTGCCCAAACTCTCTTCTAGTTTAGATTATGCTCAAATAGAATGTGAAGCTGAATATTAGATTTGAATAACAAGATGACGTATCCCACTAGTTTTATGGGTTGGTTGCTCTCTTTTTAAAAATGTTTTAATAAAAATATCAACAGTTTAAAAAAGTTTTGTTACTTATGTACATTAACTATATTATATAGTTTGCCAGGTCTGCTCCAGATGCAATGCCTCCTATTTTATGATGTTGGCCCATGATGTCAGAGGTGGATGTTGGTGATATGACAGTAGAAGTTGGACCTTCTCACCAATATTCCATTACATTTTGTTGTCAGTTGACATATTGCAGCAGAGGAGCAGTCTGACAGAATGGCATCTGATGTGAAAGTGCATATGAAACAGAAGTGTGGAACTGAATTCCTTCGTGTGGGAAAAGTTGCATCCAATGACATTAACTGATGCTTGCTGAACATTTATGGAGACCAAAAGTGGATGTGAGCACAGTGAGGCAGTGAGTTTCAGCAGTGGTGACAGCAACCATAAGTCATCGCCACCAGTGCAGGTTTTGATGAACATAGCATTCAGGCTCTTGTTCATCACTGGTGAAAATGCACAGGTAATGGTGGTGGCTATGTTGAAAAGTAGTGCTTTGTAGTTGAGAATTTGCTCTCTCAATCAGTTACTGTGCTCATTGTATCTGTTGTTGTTTCCATGGAAATAAATAGGAGGCATTACATTTGGAGATATATATATATGTGGCCCAAGACAATTCCTGTTCACTCAGCACAGCCTAGGCAAGCCAAAGGATTGAACACCCATGCAGTATACCTCTTCCATCAGACTGGTAATTAAAAGAAGTGGTAAAAAAATCCAAATACTGTTGTTTTTGAAGAGGGCTGATTTTCTGAGAATGAATTCTCAGTGTATTCTAAACAGGCACCTTCAAGAAGTATCTAGTTATTCAAACCTGGTCACTCAAGGGGGAAGTTTGCCCTAAGTAAAAAGCATCAGCTGGCTCAACGCAAAAATATAAAGCTGACCCCACAATTGGCCTGCTTCACACATGTTTTAGCCCCCTGAACTGCTTGGGGTATTAGCATATGGGATCTTTTATTCACAAGTGCAGTAGTGTCTGAGTGCATGAGGAGTGCTGATTAAAGCTATTCTGAGTCTTAGAGTGCTTTTCTGGCATCTCAAGAGAGGCAAATTCTCAAAAAAAGTAAACTGATCTTTTGAGGGCTCTTTGCTGTACCAGTGAAGTATTTTAGCAGTGATGACTTCCAGAGAAGTGATAGAGGAAATACTCACAAGTGACTTCCAAAGCAAGGTACTTCAGATGAGGAGCTGAGTAGTTTTAAGATCAAATTTTAACAGGTCCTGGGTGCCTCCTAAAGTTGCTTCCTCAAGCATCTGCACATCAACTCCCTTCACAGTTTAAGTTGAGCATACAAAAACACAGTATGGGTAGGCGCTCTTGAATGTGCTACTCTGTGTGACTTCCTCATAGTCACTTGGCAGTTCAGTAATAAAAATAAGAACATAGGGTTCTTTATGTCTATTGTGTCCATTAGAACAATGCTGCTGAGAACAACTGAGACAAGAGGCCTTGCCTTCAAAATATAAAGCCTGAAAGGAAAGCTTTGGGGCTTTTTTTTTTTTTTTTTTTTTTTTGTAAGGTCCAAATGTGTTTCATTCAGCTTTGCTGCTACTCCCAAAGTCTGGTTATAAACAAGTATGATATTTATCCTGGAAGCTGCACATCTGGATTGCAGCGTCTGTAACTGCTTTCATTGTCATAGTAGTTTTGAGCCTCATAATATTCTGTGTGTGTAGAGAACAGCTTGTAAGAGGTAACCTGAGCCAACTCTATTTTATGAGTGAAGACCTTAAATATCTTAAATCACCAGTCTGCAAGATAGCCACAGCCTTCAACCTTCTAAATTTGCCTCCACAGTCCTAAAATTTTGCTTTTAATGTCCTGCAGAATTCTTCTGTGTCTAACTGCTTCCTATCAAATTTCCATGCTGACTTTTTGTCCAAAGCAATGATATACAGCTACTTTCAAGGGAGATGAACTTCACAAGAGTCCACCTCTAGGTGTAAACCTTCTTAGACAGCAGTAGAACCTTGAAATTCATTTATTTACATTGCAAATATAGTGATGTAAGCTGCCCGCATTATCAATACTTAGTGCCAAGTGACAAAATATTGTGTCTGAATAACCCGTGTAAGTGACAGGTTGTTTCCTTACTGCAATATGTTGTCATATCCTTGGTGTCTTTGGATACTGCACTGTGAAGGCTATATGTGTCTGAATGGATTAATATTAAAAATGTTCTGTTAATTAATAGCTTAGGAAAAAAACCAACAGTCCTGTGACTTGATTCCACCCATGGTTGCCCAGACCACCTCAATGCAGGTGATCCCTGAAAAGCTGCAGTAATAAATAGACATTTTGTTCCAATGTAGGCAAAGAACCACTCAAAGGGACATAAAACTCAGAGGCTTCCACTCGTGCATGATTCATACAAAGTAAGGGTTTGAATGTGCACAGCTGCTGGCAGAATGGAAAGAGGACACAAACTGTTCATGCTAAGAGACTGAGGTCAGCTGGAGAAGGCTGCATTTGCTTGGAAGAACTGACAGACTACATTGGTTCTCTTCTTTCTCTTCTACTTCTTGGAAAGGTTATCCTAAAAGCTTTTCCAAATCTAAAGACATGGTGGTAAGGTGTCAGTGTGGAAGAGTTAAGATGCAGCACTTTTGTTTAAATTTGCCTTTACCTTCTGCTCTTAAGTTACTCCTACTACTCGCTACAGCTGTGGCTTGACGGCTAACTGACTTCTGCATAACTTGTGGCTGATTACCTCATGTTCATGGTTTCCTTTGTGCTTGCCTGGGTAATTCTTTGCTCTACAAGCAGAAATGTGGACAAAGCCATAGAAGAGTCATTTATTAACCACATAGCTTCAGGCAAACAAATAAGGCTGCACACCCCAGTCTGGATAATACTGTGCTGTGGAACTGTTTGAAGCTCTGCAGATTTACTGGTATCAGTGGAAGGCCAGGCTGCAAAACACAGAGGTAGAGATGTAACGTGTGTTTGTCCAGCACCTGGCATTCTCTTACCCTTCTTCTAACTAGGTGTCTCTGTAGACCTCTTTCATAAATCGTTAACACATGATACTTCCGGATAAGTTCTTTCTCAGAAGCTGCTGCAATACTGAGGATTAATTTTAGCCTACTCATTTGTTCTATTCTTCAGCAACAGCAGAAATTTATCTCTTGGACAGATTTTATGAATGATTATCCACATTATTAAATATTATGGCCTTTCTGGATGATATAAAGTCAAATCTAGGGAGCTGCCATTTGTTCTGTCTAAAATTATTTTTCTCCTCTAATGCAGAATATATAGGTATTTGTAATTTACACTTTTTTCTTGAGCTTAAAGTAGAGTCATAACAACTCAGTGCAGTGGTATAGGCTTGGGAAATAGTGGCTGGAAATTTGCCTAGCAGAAAAGGACCTGGGGATGCTGGATGGCATCTGGCTGCACATGAGCCAGCTGTGGAAGGATGATGGCATACTGTCCTGCATGAGAAATAGCGTGGCCAGCAGGACCAGGAAAATGATTGTTCCCTTATACTAGCACAGGTGAGACCACACCTGTAGTATTTAAACTACATTCAGATTTGGGCCCAAGTACGAGAAGGGTACTGAGTTTCTCAAACTTGTGCAGAGAGCAACAAAGCTGGTGAAGGAACAAAAAACAACAAATATGAGCGAGTGGCTGAGGAAACCAGGTTGAGTTTGTAGAAGAGGATGCTGAGGAGTTGCTTTCTACAACTATCTGATAGAAGGTTGCTGTGAGGAAGGTGTCAGTCTCTTTTCTCAGGAGCAACAAGTGATAGGAAATGACAAAATGTTCTCAAGTTGCATGAGGGGAGGTTTAGATTGGCTATAATGGCAATATTTCTTAAGGAGAGTGTAGTCAAGCATCAGAACAGGTTGTCCAAGGAAATGGTGGAATACCCAGGTCTGGAATATTCAGAGAATGTGTGGGTGTGGCATTGAGGGACATGGCCCGTGACAGGACTCGGCAGGTCAGATTGATGGTTGGTCCCAGTGATCTTGAACATCTTTTCCAACCTAAATGGTTTGATGAAGATCATGGCTAACATTTGATATGGCAAGGCAAAGGATAGGAGAGTTCATCACTGACTTTTCAACTCTGACATAATGCAAGCACTGGTTTGCATTTCAAGTACAATTTCATCTGCTGGGTTTCATAGCAGCCTTTAGCAGTGCACATCAAAATACATACGCTGGGAGACACTGAGTTTATTAAGACAGTATATTTTAAAATTGGCTCCACTGCTACACAGCTGGCAACAAGGAAAAACAATCGAAGGCAACGTGTAAAAAACTTGTTCTCTACCTAGACTGAATTTTCCAATAACTGTCTCCAATAGACCACCCTATGACAGTGATTGCAAACATATAAAGCCTGGTTGTTTCAAAAGTAATAGAAATAAAATGTAGATGTTGAAATGCCAGCCTCCCTCTATTTCCTTCCAACCTTTTCTTTTCATCTCTTACTGTTTATTTTACTTTTTTTCTTTCACGGTACCTTTACTCTCACTGATGTTTCCTTTCAGTACCTCTCTGTTTCTTCTCAGAATCAAGTGGAGCTTTTAGCATTAATGGCAGAACAAGAGCCAGCAGACAATGAAAAGAAGCTGGGGCAGCAAATTCTGTGAGCACAGAAAGCAAAAAAGAAAAGAATGATGTGGGTTACTGATACCAGCTTCACACACCACACGCTTGGTACCAACCAATTTGGAATTGTAATTCTCTGAAGTAAAGCCTAGCTCAGTATGTTTTGTTGTGTTAGTTTTAAAACTGTTTAAAAGATCTTTTAAAGCTTTGTCTCACATACCTTTGTTTTAAATAAAAAGAGCTTAGTAATGAGCAAAAAATAGCTGGGGAAGTACCACATACAGCTGGGACAGAGGCTTTCAGGCTCTACCTACATGTTCATTGATTTTGAGCTGCCAGTCAATCATTGTTAGACTACTGATGTGGACTGAATTCACAAAAAAGGGGAATGCTGCTTATTTACTTATTTATTTGCCTTAAGGAGTTTTGGGCATTTTGAGGAAGCCAGGAAAAGACACGAGCTACTGCTAATATGTTTGTGACAGGGCTCCACACCCTGACTGCTCACTGAAGTTTCCTTATCTCATGCTGTTAGAAAGCCAGGAGAAAGATGTGTAAATAACAGAGATTTTGGAGACATCTCTTCTTGCCACCTTGGAAAATGGAGAATGTTTGTAGAAGAACAGAACTAATTATTCAGGAAAGGAAGAACTTTGAAAATAAAATAGCAGACTGATTAACCTAGGTCACTGAAAAACCCAAAGCACTCGCGTCTGTCATCTTGAACTAAAATACATTAAGTGGTTCTTTTTTTTTTTAATATACTTTCTATAAAGGATGTTAACTAAAATACAATATTAGAGGATGAGGCTGTTTTAACAATAATACTTGTAAAACAGCTGCAGCTCAAATATAGCTGTGTGGCATGGAACATGCAATGAAATAATCTGCAAAATTTAGTGCTGTGAGTCAGATGTGGTTCTCATAAGCCACTGATGTAACACTTCACAAAGCAAGCTGCAAAACAGGATAAGATGGGAAGCTGCTGAAGGATTTCTGCAGTTACTCCTCCCAGGTCCTCTCTACTTTAAATTCTCCACTGGTTTAAAAAAAAAAAAAGTGTCAGTATAGATATATTCTTCTGGTCTTCATTCATCATTTCTTTGGCTATTTGGGTCCACAGCAAGTTTTTGCAAACTCCTCTTGTAGGATCTAGTTAGTGTGAAATGTACTACAAATTTATCACAGCTTTCCTCACTAATAATTAAGGAAGTTGATAAGACATCCACAAAAACATAATTCACTTTCCCTTTGAGGGCAAAAAGGATGCAATTTTATTATAAAAACAATTTTATTGCCTTAGTATTACATTACAAAAAATGCCTTCCACAGCAGAACACATTAAGAACAGGGATGAATGCAAACCAAACAAAACAGAAAGTAAATCATCTATGAAACCACTTATTTCAGTACAACAGGGAACAATAATCCAAGTTTGAAGCAGCTTTTCCTCCTCTGGAGAATGCAGCACTTATTTTTCTGCTTATTGGAGCTCCAAGAATAGGCCAAAGTAATTGCACTGCACTGAGATTTTGATTCCTTCTCTCTCAGAGTAACCCATACCTTGTCTCCAAAGAGGATGAGTTTGTTGTAGTAGAGGGAAAGCTGTCATGAGAAAGGCTGCAACTTTGACTTGCCAGAGCAATCGCTATGAAATGTGCTCTCTTCGGATGCTGGACAGAAAGGAGAATTTCTTATATTAAAACATGACAACATGTGCACATGTTTGGTCCATACCGACAACTGCTTCTCAGATCTCCACTCCCATCAAATTTCAACTGACTTCCAAAAGCATAACTCCTCCAGGAACACAGCTAACATGAGCACTTTATGATGCTTCAACAGAACTCCACAAACCTTAGTTCTGTCATGCTTTCTATTAGCACCTGTACAAAAAGGGATTCTTGAGTGAGGAGACAATATCTTTATCTTTTAGTCCACATTAATACACTAAACAATACCTTCCTGTACATCTGACAACAAATGAAACTGAACATACCAAAAGTTACCCAAATTCTTGGATGTGCAGCCACCTCTTTGGCACCACAGTTTATCTGATGTCAGCAGTTGCCTCTTCTGGTTAAGTTACAAATCGTGCATTATTTTCTTTGAAGCATTTATAGTCTGGCAAATTCTTCTTGCAAAGGATGTTGCTAGCACGGCTTACAAAGTTAAACCAATCCTTTCTCTTTACTTTCTTTTAATGTTACGAAATAATTGACATTTCTTCCTTCTCTCTGTTCTCATTTATTACATTGATAATGCTTCTGAAGTATTTCATAAATTCCATCCGAACATCTTCAGGATCATCTTCTAAGTTGGAATGTATTAGTTTCAGCTTGTTCAATGGGTAAGCTTTGAATGTAAGAAAAAATTAATTAGGCATATGCCTTTAGAAAAGCAGCACTCATGATCAATGTCATGGGACAGATCTTGGTGAAGACATCAGTTGGAATTCAGAAGTATCTGATGTCTCATACCTCAAATGACATAGAATGTGAAAAAGAAATGCAGCATAGCTTGTTGGCACTGCAAACAAGAAGAACTTGCTGCTAGTTTAAATTCCTCAAATGTTATAATTAAGGCTTAGAGTCTCACAGTCAATTAGGCGTAACTGAATAATTCAGCACTGAATTGCATTTTACTACTGAATTGATAAAATTTTTGAATTATTTTAAAATTACAGAACGGTGTTATTATGTTAAGTATGTATTAATATATTAATGCTTATAATAAGTACTTGTTTGAAAACCAGAATAGGTTGTCCAGAGGCAATGCATGTTTCCACTTGTAAAAGCAGCCACGAATAATTGTGCTGCATACAATAACACAGCTATAATAATTTTAAGAGGAAGATCATTAACCTTGTAGTACAAAGGGCTCCTAGTCTGCTGATCACTAAAATGCAGGTTTAAGTGGCTTCAAAAATGTCAGTAAGCAGAAGGTAAAACTCTGCGTAAGATAAACTGTAGTGATGATCATTTCTGGTTGCAGTCATCAGTTTTAATGCCTGGCTCAGTTGCACACTCACTGCATGGCCTTAGAGATGTCACTCAAATGTTTCTAATCTTTATTTTCACTTTCGGGAAACAGGGACATTGTTTACCTTCTAGGTGACTTTTGAAATTCAGTAATTTTGTTTTGCAAAGCATTCTAATATTCTTAGATTTTCATGAAAAATGAAAGCCGCAAGGTATGGCCAATTTCAAAGATTAAGAGATCAACAAAAAAACTCTGACCAACATATTCTATATTCTTACCTAAGGACAGATTTTCTGTGTCCTCTGCACTGCCTGGCTTGTGATGTGCAACAAGGAGACACTGGCTGTCAAGCAGTGGCTGCTGTTGCACGAAACAGGAGTACCACATTTCGATTTCTTTCAGGTGACTGGGCAGCTCAGGATTGAAGATTATTATTACGCCGTGAGAATCCTTCATAAGAGCTGGCCAGCATGTTTCAAACCTTGAAAAAGAGGTGCATGGAAAATGGTAAGACTGATAGCAGGGAAATGGAAATATGCACTCAAACTTCTCAGAGTTTTCTTCTCCCCTCCTCAACAATGTATCTTGGTGGATGCTCCACCTCTGAAGACACTCAAGGTCAGGCTGGATGGGGTTCTGAGCACCTGATGGAGCTGTGAATGTCCCTGTTCACTGCAGGGTGCTGACCAGATGGCCCTTAAATGTCCCTTCCAACACATACAATTCTATGACTTTATGATTTCAGTAGTTTTTCTTGAATATAATGTTAGTACTCTTGCAGTGATCTATGATACTCCAAATATACTTTCTTTCTTATTCCTAAAAACTAATCTGTCCAGTTCTGTAATCCTGGGAAATTAAGGCTCAATCATATAAATACATTATTTGAAATCCATTCACATAATAATTTCAAACAGAAAAAGGCAGGGCCTCTACTTTGCCTCTAACTTCATTCTGAGAGCCACAGATTTTACTGTTATGCTCAGCCCATAGCCAAAACTAACGGTGTCAGCTGAGATCACAGAGAATATTACCCAGCATTAAATGCTTTACAACAGAAAGCAATACAAATTTACACTGGCGTGAAGAGGTGGTAATATTCCTCATCTCCAACAGATCACAGGTTTCAAGGTCTTACCCATGAGAATGTTGTGTAAACAGGATTAGTACAAACTGAATAACCTGGAAGAAGTAACAGCAATGCCAGCTTACTTCTGATCACCGCTGCAGTCCCACAGCTCAAATCGACACCCAGCTCCCTTGCTGTTTCCGTTTAAGTTCGGCTTCTCATACTCCAGGATCCTGTGAACACAAGCAGGTGTCATCCACCACCTTGTCATCCACCACCTCAGACTTGTGGGTTGCTTCAGTCCGCACTGCTGTGCTCACCTCACTCCTTGTGTTGGGACATAGCTGCCAATCCCCTCTATGCTCTCCGAAACAAAGTTTGCCAACACGGATTTTCCAGACTGGTACGCGCGAGAAAACAAAAGATAACCGTATCAATTCAACACGCCAAAGCCACAACGGACAGAAGAACACGGGCTGCTCCCAGCACCCTGCCCTCCCTCAAGGTAACCGCACGCAGGCCTGCCCGCCTCCTCCACCCCCTCGCTGCACGGCCGCAGCCTCCACATCTCCGTGCCTCCCAGGCCCCGCTTGGGAACTGCGGCCCTCAAGGGGCAGTCCCGAGCCCCGGGGAGGATGCCCAAGGGTTACGTACAACCCCGAAGCTCGCCGAGGCTCCCTCACCTCGCGGGGTCCCACCAGCAACACCTTCGCCTTCAACATGGCGGCCCCCCGTCCGTCGCCTAGCAACGCGGCCGCGTGGGGAGCGGGAGGGTAAGCGGGGGGCGGGAGGCGTGCTACGATTGGCTGTGCCGTCGTCACGTGGTGGAAGGGCGGCGCATAAAGTAGGGCCACCGGGAACGCTGCGGACAGTTCCGCGTTCCCACTGCTTGGCGGTGGGCGCAGTGGCTGTGGGAGGAGTGCGCGGGCGTCCCGTGGCGGCTCGGGGCTGTCGCGCCGTGGTTAACAGCTGTGGTGTCCGTGGGACGGGGCTGGCTGCGGGGTTCCCTCAGAAGTCGTGTAACCGACACAAACACGGCGAAACGGGCACAGCGCTCCGCGCTGCGGTGTCCTTCTGCTCTGTGAGGTGATGCGGTCCCTGCCTGCGGTTCTGCTGCCGTTTTGACGGCAGATTGTCCCTGCATGGACAGCACGGCAAGTTTGTTAGGGTAAGCAGGAGTATTCCTCGAGTGGCAGCTAAATAAAACAAAACACGCCATCTGGCAGACAGCTGTGCTGCTCAGGGGCTGTTTGGTGCCCGGGTACAAACGTGCTTTCAGACGAGCTTTCAAACAGGGCTTTTAAATGCTCCCGTAACATAAATGTTTACTACGGGTTCTGCTAATAAATGTGAGCCAGGACTGCTCTGCTCGCACTGAGATGGCTCTGAGCTCATTCTGTCACGTATGTTTTAAGTTTGTGAAAGAACATGTGTGAGTCAGGGTGAACTCACGATGCGTGGACAGCTTGTTGTTAATGCTTTCTGCTGTGATGTTTCTCACCTTTCAGACCCTATAACTTTGATGGGTGATCCAGAGAGAAGCAATGAGGACAGCGTCTCTCCTATTAGCTGGTACATCCACAAGTACGTGGAGAAAAATGTGGTATAAAGGGATTGTGGACAGCAAAGTAGAAGGAAATAATGGACTAAGAGTGAGAATGGGTAAAGCTGGCTGCTTGTGCAGCTGCCCAGAAAGCAATTGGGATTAATTTTTAGATGAAGCATAATGTAGCATCCTCATGTTTGTATCGGCCACTGAAGAGTAAGGAGAGCACAGCTGACTACAGCTGCAATTTTCACATCTATCCGTGTGCTTTAGGGCTTTAAGTCACATCAGAAAGTGGGAGTTAAGCTGCCTGTCCACTTAGAGTGACATTTTCAAAGCGTTTAAGTTAAATACAGTCGCTGTTACAATCAGCGTCTGCCTTAGGAGTTCGGGTTATGTTAGTTACTGATATGTTGGTTGCTGAGGCTACATATGTACAAATCAGCAAGGCCATTTTGTTTTACTTACTTAAAATTCTTTGTTAGACTGCAGGAAAGAGGAAACTCCATCTGTAAGTGAACTGCTTCCAGACTGTACTGATAATAGTCTGTAAGTCTTGCATTTATGAGATGGCTGTCTTTTCACCAGAACATCTTGGTAGCAAGCAAAAATGATCTCCAGACGATTCTGTGTGGAAAGATCCTCCTTCTTCCTTTAAAAACAATTGCAGGCTATTAATAATATTTCAGTAGAATTATTCTTCACTCTAGAAATGTCTGTGAGAATTCACAGATGCAGTGATTGCTCTATCATGACATGTGCTTGCTGTTTGAATTGCAGATAAGAGGCTCCAAGTCAGAGGCCCACAGGTTTTACTGGAAGCAGCAGTAAAATGCAGTGCCAGTCATTCAGATAATACTTAAGCTCTTGGAAATCATTCAGTCTTTTGGAGAACAAGTATTTTGAGTTTGTTATATTTTGTTGAATGTGCCATATAAAATTCTTGTGTGAAAGCAGCCCCAAAAAAATCTTTCCTTAGCTTCTGCATGTTTATTGTGCATAGTGTGACAGTCAGTGTGTATGTACAGAAACAGCCTTCGAATAGATGCAGAGACTCATGTTATATCCCATTTATTGATCCTGATCAGTTGGGGAGCAAGGCATAGAATGCAAAAATTGAAAGGAAGAAACACTTTGTGTGTGTGTGTGTGCTGAAGACATTTATTAAATAAGGAGAATATCAGTACTGTTGTGAGCTGCAAGCTTGCTACTGAAGAAGCTCAGGGAAGCAGTATCTATCTGATGTTGATTGAGCAGGTAGGCTGAGGTAGGCAGAGTTGAGGCAGAAGAGTTGATAAAGTGTGGCTGCTCTCTGGATGAGGCTTTGGTAGAGCTAGGAAAAAGGACCAAGTGGAAATAGGACCTTAAGGTATATTGACAAAGGGTGCAGAGGATTGCTGCTCTTTATTGAGAGTGTTTCACTTACAGGTGGCTCCTAAGGGGGTATGAGCACTCACTTCAGTCTCTCTCCTCAGAAAATCTGTTCTGGAAGCACTTGGAAAAGCTCATGCAAAACCAACTGCTTTGTTCATACCAACAGATCATCATGGTCTACATTAATAGGATTATCTGTGGTCTCAAAGTATTCTCCAAAGAAGATGAGGATCTTTATTTCTGTGTCATACACGGAGAAATAAAGGCAGAGAAGATGTCAGTGACTTGCCTGGCTTACCTAGCTTACCTAACTTACCTAGCTGAGAGCAGAGGTGGCAGTTAGTTAAAATGCCTCTAAATTTCTGTGCAGTTCTTGCACCCAGGTTTGTCATCATGGGCATCACATCACAATGCTCTAATTTTCTGATTCACAGTACATTAAGCTAGAGAGAAGATTTAACTGCTGGTTTTAAATGTTAAGCTAAAACTGTATATGATGCCTCTGATAGATATTGTTTTTGTTATTCTGAGTTTCTCTGATCGCAGTCTGTGGAGCAACAGTAACACCTAGTGGCTAAATGTGCCAGTCCGTTGTCTTCTTTTGTTCCCTCCCTTCAAGAGGTATGAGTTGGAGGGGATGTGGTGTGATTGACAGTTTTGACTTGAGAGGCCAACACTTAGCATCTCCAGGGATTTGTCATTTTCCTTTCAACCCTCCACCATGTTCTGTTTTCTATTAAAAGTGGTAGATGAAATATGAAACTCTTCCTCCCACCTCCCAGCCCCCATCGCTTTCCTGGCTCATGGAGGAGGTTGTTCCAGTCCATCTTGATCTGTAGGTGGGTGGGCTGTGAGTGGCCGGTTCTACTGCTTCCAGCTTGGAGCACTCAGATTTCTACATAGAATCCAATATTTTTTTTTCTTTTTCTTCTTTTTTTTTCTTTTTGGTATGGGAAGGATCAAGCAGATCCGATGGAGCTTAGTGACCTTGGTACATTTGATAATGTGGTGTTAACTTGCCTGAGTTGAGGCAGAACAAACTGGTCTGTTCCAAACAGTACTATTTCTAAAGATGTGTTACGCAGGATTGTTTGCCACGATCTACTGGGACTGCTAATTTATCAGAGGGGGATCCCCTAGAAAAATAGTGTTTGAGAGGAAAGAACCCACAGATGTTCACTGCGTTAGCAGGGAAGCCCTTCAGAGGGTCTTCTCTCCCATGGCAGAAGAAAGCTTTAATTTTTCCTTGGGGAAAAAAAAAATTAAGCAAAAGTATTTCAGCTAAAGCATTCATAAATAGAGCTTCAACTCTGTGGGAATTACAGTTTTGTCATATTCATGCTGTCTAATCTTAGGCCTCTGGTTTAGATATTCTGAATTACCCTTTGGGAGAAGCATTTATTCAGGAGAATCTTCATTGTCTGATGACAGTCTGGGCTCTTAATTTGTGCTGTGGATGCATTCTTTTTCCTCTGGGACAAGCTTGCATCACTGCCTGCTCAAAGTAGCAGCATTGCCTCCATGCCTATCCCCAGCTTTCAATTTAGGCCTGTCCAATTACCAGGGAACCGTTTTCAGCTGAAAACTGGTATGACCCCTCTGAAAAGAAGAGAGAGAATAGTTTTCACTTGGACCAACCACCTGTTCCTGCTTGCTATGCTGCACAAAAACCTGTTGCTAACAGAGAGAAGGTAAGAAGGACCTGTGGGGATGTGGCTAAGTGGGAAAAAGTGGGGTTATTTCTTCCAGCCACTGTAGATATTGCTGCATTGAAGCAGGCATATAATTACTTCATTAATCAGTCCTCTTAAATTTGGTGTTCTTAATATCTGTTGGTGAGAATAGTGAAAGAGAAACGTTGCCTGGTGGTGAGGAATGAGGAATAATGTGTAGGGATGTGCTGGTAGAAGAGGGCATAGCAGCTTTATTGAACTGGATAAAAAAACCTCAGTGCCTGGGTGGTAAAAATAAGTTTCATAGGTGGTAAAGAGTACTGGATGACTAAAACAAGACAAACAAGGGATAACTGTGATTCAAAAGAGCTCATGCAACCTTTTCTATTAGACCCGTATGCTTTTTGTTTTGAATGCAAAATTTCAAAGTAAATTTTGTTTCTCATTGACAGATGTGTTTGCCACCCCTGTTGGCCTGGAAAAAGCCTGCATTTATTAACAGTCTGATCTATTTATTCACCCAAGGACAGCTCCTTAATGCCTTCGTAGAAAGCAAGCCAAAAAAGCACGTATTGCCTTGGAGGGACTGCCTTGTGGTCCTAAATGAGAGGACATCCTACTGACAGGAAGGTTTTGTTTTCTCTCATTTTTTTTCTCTGTTTGACTCATGTGTTGCTTTGGAGATGATGGCCAAAGCCAGGAGTTTCTTAACCCCGCAGTCCTTTCAGGCATTATGTTTCTGCTAACATCCTGGGTCAAATCAGCTGTCTTTTCCAATGTCTCACATTCGTTTTCATTGCAGACTCAATTAACCCTTGGCAGCTTGCCAGTAGGGAGAACAAATTTATACCAGTAATTAGTATGTTTTGAGGAGTCTGGAACAAGATCTCCAGTCCTTGCAGCTTTGCTTAGTGCAGTGATGAGTGCTTAATCCTACACCTTCAATGTAAAAAGTCTATAGTCTTGATAATTTATGCCTCAATTCCCTTTGAAACCTGGGAAAGATAGTAAGTATATTAGTTTCCTACGCTTGGCTCACTTGCAGTCTCTTCATTTGAGAGGTCCTCCCTAATATGTTGTGGTTATAAATACTCGTGTAAGACTGGCACTCTGATATGATCATGGCCTGCCAGTGTGGTGGTGCTACAAATGAATATCTCTGCATTTCTGCAAGTGGGAGTGGAACTAGAAGAAGCATGTTGTACTGTGTATTTTAAACACTGTGGGGAATGTTTTGGAAGCATAGGAAGATAAATACTGAGTGCTATCAAAGTGTTCCTATTTAGTAGAGATTATTGATCGTGTAGTATTAAGTAGTTCATTGTTTTATTGTTCTTCAATAATTTGAAAACTTAAATATTCTTCTTTTGGCTTGGGTAGTGATGTTGTCTTGAGTTGTAAAAATACTGGGCTTCACCTAGGAACAGATTTTTATAGTTTTCATTTTAATTAGCAAGCTCCAGATTTAGATGGATTAATACAATCACTCTTTCTTTCTTTTGCTGTATAAGTTCAGAAGTATAATCTGTCACTTGTGAGAGTATAAAGAATTGGACTGGAAGCATTCCAGGCGCTTTACTGTAAGTGTTCAAAGATTTAATGGACTACTCAGTCATAAAATCTTTAATTTGAACTAGACCTTTATATTCTCCATTCTTAAATTCACTCTTTTTACATCCAGGGGATTTCCTGTTATCCAAGTATATATGGAGGCCCTTCATTTCTGTGTGTTTTTTAATTCGAATCAAATGTAAATGTCACTGGTAGACTGCACTTAACCTCCTTAGGTTCATATTTCTTATTTAATTGCATTACATTTTAAGGCTTAGCACTGTGTATTTACTGCTATTAATAGCATGCCATATTTTAACAAAGCTGATATCTTCTGCAAATATATACAGAACAATGGAGATTGATTATACCGGATCTTTCAAAGAAACTGTATCTCAAAGCCATTTACAATGAATAAACACAGTGGAGGGTTCCAGTTAATGTAGTTCTTTAAATAACACAGCTCCAATAGTAAGGAAATGGATGGCTGGGTTATCAAGGCTGGTTGCTCTCTTCTTCCCCAGCCAGAGACTGCACCTCAGCAGATCACCAGTGTAACAGCAGCGTGCCTAGGTATGTGTTGCAAGCTCTGGTTGTTCTCAGAGATGTTCCAGAACTGCAGCATTGCCTTTTCCAAAGTCCACTCAACTCCCCTGTAAGCTGGCCAGCCTCCTTTCCACCCAACCTACAGCTCAGCTCTTCAAACATACTGTCAGTCAGCTCAGGAAGCCTCTGAACATGGAAAATAATTATCTAATTTTCTTGAAACTTCTAAAAAAGGGCAAGTATTACCTAGAGATCATGTATGGAAAATCTGGGACAAATCTACTGTGCTCTGCTCGAAAGCCAGCCAGCTGAACACCTGTTTTCAATGCAAAATAGTGCATCGCCCTACAGCTGGGGCACTGCACTGGCTTTTTCACAACAATCTCTTAAATTCAAGATGTGAATTGAGCCAAAAAATATTTACTCTGAGTCACTTCTTTCCAGGCACATGGTGAGGCTGATAGTCCTGTCCTACCATTTCATTGCATACCAAAAATCTCCTTAGTCTGATCAAAAGATTTTATTTCTTTTTTTTGGGCAACAGTCAGCTTAAATATTTTGTGCCATTTAACAGACTTTATCATTTTCTTTCTGCCAAGAAAAGAACAATTTATCACTTTAGATGATAAAGTCTCACCTTCATTCTTCTTTTTCTTCTCATTTCATTATTTCTACTATTTATACCATGCTATTTTTTAATCCATTCCTATCATCCTAACAGTATCCACAAAATGGAAAAAAGCACCAAACCCTTTGTTGTAAAGGGTGTCACTGAGAGATTGCCTAAATAGCTCTTGCAGGCCAGGGATCTGAATCAAATCTCCTACAGCCCATGTATCCATCCTGTGTAGGACCTGATGGCCTGAGGGGTGATAAACCTGTGTAAACTCAGGGGATTAATTAGGGGTTTGTTTTGTATCTGTAGAGAGCTTGATCTCTCTTAGACAGAGGACACAGCAGGGAGATTAAGAGCTGTGGTGGAAAAAGCTGTCTATGAAAGGAGATGAATATTTGAGGAGTACAATTTAAAAGTTCCATTTTGGATTGTCTAGAAATGGAAGTGAGTGAGGAAGGGAGGGAAATCTGTGTGCAGCCTGCTCAGTAAGGTGCTCAGACTAAAGCTTGTTTGACAAAACCACCCAGTGGCCCTTGGAGGAGGGGTGGTTTCTGAATAGCAGGTCAATACCAAGATGTGGTGTCCATTAGAAACAACACCCAGTGTGAACACCAAAACTAGCATTAGTGTCTACATGCATAGCTGAGCAATATCTGGATCCAGCTGCCTTGCAGTGAATTCAGCCTTCAATACCCACACAGATTCTTTAGCACCTTTGTCACATTTGTATCGCTTCCACAGAGAAATCTGTCAGATTCAAGAGAGATGAGGAGGAGAGCCAGCTAAGGAGCAAGGCAATGCCACTGAGCAGTGCTGAGGTTTACTTACCTCAGAATGAATGCAGCAAAAGGTTCATAATGTAAATGGATAAATCTGGAGAATATTCGCTTTAAACAATCCCCAGAGCTCTCAGCCTAACACGCAGCTGTAGGAAAAAGATCCCCAGCGCTGGACAGGATGTTGGGTTGCATTATGGTAAGATCAGGGTATATATCAAAAGAGGTGTTACTACATAAAACACTGGTGAATTCTGCTTCAGAGTGCTCTTTTCAGTACTGCTTGCTCTACCTAAGAAAGATATGATTAAGGGGATAAAGCATGGAGAATGAGAATAATACTGTGCCTTTCAGGTCTGAGTTACAAAGCAAGACTGAAGAGCTTTGGTATTATTTTGTTTAAAAAGTTCTGTGATTCAGTCAGTGATTTTAAAATAATGAAGGGGATTTAATCACATTGAAACAGACAAAATCTGTGAAAACAAGGAAACTTAATTTGAAAAATAGCATCTTGAGAAAAGAATGAGGACAGAGAAGGGAGAGGCTCACATGAATGCTTCAGGAAATATGTAATGTCAGCTATTGGTGGGGTCCCTTGAAGCCAGAAGCTTTAGAGCAGAATAAGGTGAAGACAGATCTGGAAGGAAAATATGGTTGTGGTAGTTGTATTGTGGTTGACTGTTTACCAGTAACATGCAGAGATGCTGAAATCCATGCCAGGGCAAGCTCTGGAAAACACCTGCAACACAGAGGAAACAGAAGATCCTACATCCTGGGAGGTAAGGTCCAACAGGGGCAAAGACAGTGCAGCAAGGCGTTGACTGGCAAGAATTTTGCAGTGTGAGGACAGATGGCTGTCAGGTAGTGCTCAATGGCTGCAGTACAACCATTTCTGACTGGCAGCCTACAAACTTCCAAAGGACCTTAGCCAACTTCTAGGGGGCTGTGAAAGCCAGCTAGAAATTCAAACTTGTCAGGCCTCATCGTTGTGGACAACAGAGGGAGTTCCTAGGAGATTAGGAAAAAAAACCCAAAACAATAAAATCTGGAAAAATATGGTTGGAAGATACTGATGGATTTGATTTGTGGAGGAAAGACATTCCATGCTTCCCACTTGCCCCCCTATTCTTCTGTTTCTTGGCTCCTGTATGCACAAGAGCAGGGTTTGGGGCACAACTTGTGTGGGATACAGGAGCTGGGAAGCGTGTGCTTCTCTCTAGATACATTTTCTTCTTTCATTTGCCTTTCTGTTTGTCAGGAAGGAGGTGAGCCCATTCCCTCTTGTATGACTTGCACACCGTGAGAAGGAACTCAGACTCCCATCAATGGTGGGGAGATTGAGTCAGACAACCTGGGCCATGGGGAGCCTGAGAGAAGCAGTAGGATTTCAGGGCCACAGTCCAAAACTGAAACGTTCTTTGGTCATGAAAGTCCCCACTTCTCTAATATTCTGAGGGAATCTATGACTCAGGATGGATTTCCAAATCAGCTAAATGTATGGATACCACTGAATAGAGATTTCTTACTGCTAGTGACTCAGTTGAAAGCTGCAGCCTGGCATCTGATAGCTTCTTTCACTGCATGTTATAAAGTACTTTGTGTTGCTGTGGAATTCAAGATAGCCCATGGCTTGGAGAGTTTATAAGATCAGTCTTTATGTTCTGTGCAGCATCAAGGAAGCAGGCAGCCCTCAGGGACTGAATAATGCTTAACAAACAGCTAATGATCATAGTTGGAGGATATAGACATGAAGACCAACCTTCCAGTGTTTTCTTTAGTGATCTCAGTGATGGCAAAGGGAAAAATGCTTATTAAATCTGCAGATGAGGCAAAGCTGGGACTGGATGCAAGAACACTGGAAGGCAGGATTAAAATTTCAAATGATCTTGACAAATTGGTGATATGATGTGATTAAAAAAAAAAGGTGAAATTAATTAAGAACAACTGCAGGGCACTATGCTTTGGCAGGGATAATTTTAACCAGCAGATACAGGATGGGGAAAGGTCACGTTAGCAGTTCTGCAGAAAAAGATAAAGGATCCTAAGTTAAATGTGGATTAGCAATGATGTATAAATACCAAAAACTTAAATTCTCAGCAGGGCTATGCAGAAAATACATTACAGGGAGGTACAGGTTAGAGGAGCCATAATACGAGGTAGGTGTAGAGCACCTAAAAAGTTGAGAGGAGAATAACAAAAAGGATCAGAAATGTGTAACGTATGACCTACAATCTTATGAAGTTTGGATAGTTTTGCTTCCAGACAAGGAGAGGTGTTCAAACATTTTGAAAAGTACTCTGAGGAATCAAAAGTCAGAGATGGAACCATTTTCTATGTCCGTAATGGAGAAAATAAGACATTAAAAAGCTTAAATTGCAATACAGCAGACTGAGGTTGGATGTTGAGAAAAACCACCAGTACAAAGAGAGAAGCACTGGTCTATGCTGTCAGAAAACCATGGGAGGTTTCAGAACAAGGCAGACAAATTTGTGCCATGAGCCATCAGATCCTGCCTTCTAGCAGGGAAAAGGAGCAATTAGTTAACTTTTGCAGTCCTTCCTGCCTTCTTCTATTTGTGTCTCCACTCTGGCAGGTGTTAATGCAATAGTCCTGATATTTAGCACTGGCTTTATCACACCTGTTCATATCCCTGCTTCACTGTGCTCTTGGTGAGTCTGATACATCAAGGATGTGTGTGTCAAACTCCCTGCTCACCTGCAGATAAGAGCTTCACTGCACGTCCAGTTGGGAAAATTTCTGCCTGACATCAAAAGTAGTATAAGTTTTTCTTCTCATAACACAGTGATGCTCAGAACAGGTGTACTTCCACTGGATGCAGTCATTGTCTCACTGATCTTTTCAACCAGCATTTTCCATCCCCTGAATTATGTTTCAATCTGGGTTAGTTTATCCCATGTATTACTTTATATTATTCACACAAGTGCTTCAATCAAACAAAATTCTCCTGTAAGTTCAGTGAGTTTTGCCAAAGCCATGACTTCTAGATCAATTCTTGTGCTGTTACAATACCACTGTGTATTACGTTTACTGCTTCTACTGCATTTTGAATTCAGCTCTGATTGATTTATTCCAGATCAAATTTAAGAAATCTTCAGGAAAAAAAAAAAACACACTGGCTTCTAGCTTATAAATAAACACAGTCCTTCCAGCTTTCATTTTGGTTCAGGTTTGGTTTGACTCCCCAGTAACAGCCATCTTAAAATAAGCTTAGTAAAATTACTGCTTAACTTACAATGGAGATCTTTAACTCTTACTGTCACTATGCCTTATCCATCTCTCCTGGTTTTTCCAAGGTTCCTTGACTACTTTCTTGGATCAGAATGAAACAATCTGTCTTCCTTAGGAAGCTGGAAGGGTTTTATCCAAATTATTTTGGGGTTTATACAGTCTTAATCACTGACTTCTTTCTAACTTCAAAAGAGCATTTCATAACTAGAGTTCCACAAGGTTTCCTTACGTAGAGCAAAGCTGTTTTTGCTTTGGTCTCATCTTGGTATCCACATGAAAAGTGCGCTCACAAAATCCAAGGAATATGGATTTCAAAATTTTCCATGATTTTTATGCTCTCTAACAAAATTATAACTGTTGTTTTCAGCTCAGTCCTGACTTCTGTGATACTGTGAGTGATGCTGAACAGTTGAGCTGGCATTACAACAGGGCTGGACTTTACTCTTGTAGATATAACAATGAGTTTTTACCTTTCTAAGCCACCTTAAGACCTTTCAGGAAATGAATCCCTCTTTTGCTCTATCATACCACTGTTTTTCCCTTGTCAGCTGAACAAAAATCACACTAAACGTTGAGTGCTCCTTTTATTGTCTCCACATCATTTGTTGGCTGCTTGCATGCAATGTATGTTTAAAGAGATTATAGATATTTTTATCAATTTTTAATTTTTTTTCAAGTTATTTTTCTTGTTTGCCAAATGGACTATAGAAAGCTGATAAATGCTCCAAACCATGTGAAACCTCATGTGCCCACACGTCCAATGTATTGGTCTGCTGACATAACAGCTCAAGGCCATCACTTGCATAGAAAGCGAGCAGTGTGCAGGAGGAAGGCCCTCTGGGACTGCTTTTTTATGATAGCAAAGCTAAGCCAATAGAGTTGGTAAACTGAAAACCTGACCTCTGTCTCTGTACTTTTTCCCTCCCAATGCTTGCGTGCTTTGTGGCTTTCCAGTATTCATCCCTGCCTCTTCTATCATGAACTGAGTTGTGAAATACCTCCAGATAATTTATATAACCTGATTGTCCAGGCAAGTCTTTAATTAAAATACTTATGCACAGGCATCAAATGTGTAGCTTTATCTTTTGAAATATAGCACGTCTGGTTTGTGTGAATTGGGCTGTTCATATTTCAAGTGTTCTCTTCTCAAAACTAGTCCCTGTGATAAATGGAAGGAATTATGTTTTTGTTGGCTGTCTTTGTTACCTCCATCACTGCATTTCCAATTTATCAACAGAGTTTTGAGAAATTGTTAGAATATGTTGCACTCATAAGCACCATAGGGAGAAAAAATATCCATTTATTACTGCTATTGTGTTTGATTATATTATGCATATCCAAAGGACTAAAAATGAAATGTCATATTTAATTCTCCCCTTGCAGTAGACAACATCACCTTTTCTTCTCTCCTTCCAAAAACAGCTTGGAAATTAATTCTTCATTTTCATTTTAAGTCAGTCATACAGATTAGAAGCAAAAATGCATTAGGGACAGAGCAGGAGTCATGGAAGCCTAGAGATCTGAGCTCTATTTCTGGCTCTGCCTTTTGCTCTTTACCATCTTCAGCAAAGTCATTTGACCTCTGGCCTCCAGCCTCTCAGTTCATGAAATAGGAATTCTATTCTAGCTTCCTACAGGTGGTCTCTAACGATTTGCCAAACTCACGTCTTATCTGATCACCTGTGCTTAATATCTCCTCTTAGGGTCTTGCAAAATTGGTGAAGGCTGAAGTGCTGAACTTTGCATGCAACCAAATATGCAACCTTCTTGGACAGTTCAGAACTAAAGATGGCTAGCAGCTTTCAACTCAAGCCAGGAGAATGGATCACAAAGACACTGGTGCTATTTAGCACAGTTACATACTGAAAAAATTATTGATCCCAGCCTGATCAGGACGAGAAACTAGATGTGCCTTCAGCAAAAAGCCTGTAGCTGTGCAGAACTTGCTGGAGTGGGAGCCTGGCACAGCTGTGCCCAGGCTGGCCGTGCACATGCAACTGAGAATGATCACTCACAGCTGAAGATGCTCACCCTGATTACAGAGGAGACTCACGGTCTTGCAGAGTGTTCTGGAAGTGCAGCAGTTCCTGAGTGTGTTTTTAAAAAGAGAAGCACACTTGGGGTGGTTTGTTGCCCTACTGAGAGGACAGATTGGAAAGTAAGGTTCTTTTTTTAATTGCCCTGCTAAGCTGAGCAAAGGGTTCTTGAGAGCTTGTGCTGAGGGAATGGCTTGGAATGGCTGAGCGCTTCTGGGTGAGTTGGTGGGAGCTGTGTGGTTTGCTTTCTTTTTTTATGGAATGAAAGGGAGGAGTTTCCCTTGCTGAGGGGAACTGAAACAGGGGAAGATATGAGCCAGGACTGGGACAGAAGGCATCCTACCTCTCAGCCCTCAGCACCAGAGGATTTTTATAAGCTAACGGTGGTTGCTTCTAAATGAGTCTGGCAACTCAGCACTGCTGTACCAGACCTACTGACCTCCCTTTGAGCCCAGAGGATGCTGATCCATCACCTGCACCAGCCTGTGCTCTGGGATGCTCTGAGGGCAGCTGTGGGGTAAGCCCTGGGAGGCTGTGCTGAGCTGCCCTGCAGACTTTACCCTTTCCTTCTTGTGTGACTTGCTCCAGTGATTAATGAGAATGGCTGTTTAAAAACCTGGTGCCTTATTTGCAGTCTAAACGTGTCTGGTTACAGGCTCCAACCAGGTACTGTTTATCTCTGTACAGGCTGTGGAGGTGGGCAATGTGGGGAAAGGGGCAGGTGTTGACCTAGGGAGACAGACCCAGCTATTTTCTTAATATCTTGCTGGGGTCACTTTGCAGCTATGGCATCTCACAGGGATTGTGCTTCCCCTTTGGTGGAAAGAGGTCTCTGCCTTTACTGAGCCCCATAGGGACGCCCCAAAGACACCCAGCAAGATCTGCTTTCAGTGGTGAATCAAGACTGCCTGTGGATGGCCGCACAGTCGAGGTGCAGGGTCCGTACTGTGAACTTTCAGAATCTGAAGGGAGAAGCCTTAGAAACACAGCTGTGTGCTCTTGGAAATGAAATCCCTCCTTGTGGCAATGGGGTCAGATGAGCTGGCAGAGCAGTTAGTGAGCACAAAGAGCCCGGAGCTGCTTGCTGTGGGCGCTCTGAAGGACCAGCTGCTGTGATGTGTGACACCATCATCAGACATGGGGCTGTGCAGGGGTACTGAACTAAAACTCAGCTGATGCACAAAGAAGGGAGAGAGTCCCTGCCAGCTCTCACCTGGGGACACTGCCTTTGTGAGGCACTCTCACACTTTCTGAACTTCAGAAGTGTGCTGGGAGTCAAACGAGCAGTTTCTCAAGCTCTGTGCATCTGAGTGCTTGCCAAGGTGGGGGTCTACCTGAGGTGCTGGCAAAGAGGATGCAGGATGCCCATACAGAAGCAGGGATTAGCTTTGCACTGGGGGCTGCCTTGTGAATGAGTCATATCGGAATATTTATTTCCTACTATACCTGCATAAATGCTGTCACTCAAACACAGCAGCAGGCACCAGCTTGGCTGCTTTGGGGTGCAGTGGGTTCTCCTAGAAGCGGCTCTCGGTAAATCAGAGCAGCACAGGGCTTTGCGATCTTCACTGGCAACGTTTTGGGTTTGGGGCCGGTGCTGCCGGCTCGCGCTCACAGCTGCCCGCGGGCCGAGCCGGGGCACCGCGCAGGGTCTGCGGCGGGGTCTGCGGCGAGGCCTGGCAAGGGTTAACGCCGAAGCCCCACGCCCCCTTTGACGGAGTCGGGCCAACCTCGCCAAATTTGAAAAGGCATCCGGGGCTGAGAGTGCGCCCTGTGCGCCCCGAGCAGCCCCGGACCCCGCGCGGGCAGCAGCAGCAGCCCGGGGCTCTGACGGAGCGGGGCGGCCCGGGGAGCGGCATCGGGGTCCCGCTGAGCGCGAGTAGAAAGAGGGCCGGGGGGGAGGAGGAAAAAAAAAAAAAAACCCTCGTCGTGCAAAAATGCACTTCGCTCTTTTCTTGTCCTGGTGCTGCTGCCTGCACGGATGCGCGCTGGGAACCGGCTTCCTCTATCAATTCCCGGCGTCGACCCTGCAGCACAACTACCCCGAGCAGAGCTCGGGATCGCCGGGCAGCGGCTTCGCCAGTCGCCGGTGAGTAAAAGCGGGTCCGCCTCCGTCGGTGGCCCGGGAGCGGCGAGGGCTGCCCGCGTCCCTCCCCGCATCCCTTCCTGGGCTGCGCTGCCCCATCGCGACGCCTACCTGCGGGAACGGGGCACGGAGCGACCGCGGCGCGGGGCAGCCGAGCCTCGGCGGAAACCTGCAGCCCCTCCCCGTGTCCCGGCCGTGGGGAGGGGACGGCGATCCGCGGCTGTGAAACCTCCTGACCCGGGGGATGCCGGCAGAGGGAACTGTTACAGCCCTGGGCTGCGGGGAAGTCTCGTTCAGCTCAACAAAGGAAAAACCTTAATTGCGGATCTCCCGTCAAGAGCTGCAGCTTTCGGATAGCTGTTTAAAACCCAAGCTCGTACTCTTCTCCCCTCCATCCCCTGCCGGCTTCTTATAAACTTGATATAAATCAGTTTTGATTTACTGAACAGTACTGCTTCAATAGAGCAAACAGTTTAGGCTTCTCCCCCTCCCCTGTGTTTTCTCTGGGTATTTCTCTAGAGGTGAAACAGCTGTTCAGATGAATGAGCCGCACTGTATAAAGCAGGAGAGTGGCTTAACCTGATTCCAGTTGTTCTTAAATTTCACTATTTTTTTTTTTTTCCTTCTGCAATTCCCTTAAATGGGAACTTGGGAATTTAACATTCAGCGCTCGTCCATCCTGTCTCTCCCCCTTCCTCCTCCCTTCGCTAATAGCTGGTGTGCACGAGGCTGTGCCGCTGTGCGGGGGGGCTGAGCTCAGCGCTGGCCATTTGGGCTCAGCACTGAGATTTGCATCCGTGTGTCACGAGTGCGAGAACGGGCACTGGCCTCGCGTGGTTCTCACATATGGTGCATATTTCTTCTCCAAGTGGGGGTGGTTTTGTTTGCTGGCCTGTCAAACAGGCCTCAGTCTGTAGGGGGTGTGATGTTAAAACTACAGTAACTGTCAAAGGGTTTGAAACGGCAGAAAATTATAGGAGAGTAATGGGATAAACCTATCCCAGCTGGATCTGTTCCAAGGTACCCCCTTCCCCGAGCACGAGCTGCAATGAGAACCACATGTCATTTGTCTTACATATCTATTAGCCTGCAGATCTTTGTTCGGAGCTACCACGCTTACATGAGCGAGGGCTGTCGCTGCTCGCCAGAGACCTTCCCCATCTCACACTCTTGCACGATTTTCCCATGCCTCAGTTGTTTGGATAGCTGACACGCTGTCGGGAGGACGTATCCCTCTCCAAGTCTATAAAGTGTTGTATAAAACCGTTTAATGCTGATTTAAACAATGATGTTGGGAAATCTTTTAATTTTTTATTTATTTTATTTTTTTTTTTTTTTGGTCCAGTAAAATTTTGCCTTGTGAGAATCTAGTTTAAAGCAGAGGGGAGGGAATAACAAGTCAGAAGGAGGGGAAAATCGCTGCTGGATGTCTTGAAACAAAAAATGAGTGCTTAGTCAAATATTGCACGTTGAAGCAATTTTTTTTTGTTTGAATTTGAGTGGTGGAGTTCTGTTGTTGGCAAATGTCAAAGAGCTTCATTTTCTGCTGGGAAAATCTGGGTGGGAAGCATTGACCCCACCAGACAGCTGGACCTTTGGGGGCAGCTCCTGCGGGGTGCAGCTTTGCCTTGGGGTAGCTGAGCTTTTCTGGGTTTCATGTGGTGCTGGATGAAAGATGAGACTTTCTGCTCTGAAATATCACGTTGATCTGGGTGACCACCAGCAATGGCACCGTGGCCACTCTTGCTTCCTTTCCATAAATTTCCCACTGAATGCTTTGTCTGATGGCTCCTGCTATCTCTCCTGGATGCCATCAGCCAAGGATAAACAGTCGGGAGCTTTGAAAGTCACTGCTGCAGCTCTGAATTTTGCTCTGTTGCAGCACATGCTGATGTGATGCTCTGCAGCTGACATCTCTTGATACGAGACATCCTGTTCCTGCAGTTGTCTTTTTCAGCCCTTGATCAGTAAGGAAAGACGTGGTTGAGCTGTCTGGGTATCTGCTATATATACATATTTCAATTGTGAAAGAACTGTATTTCCTCCAAGTAGGAAACAAAACAAAACAAAAAACAAATGGTGCTGGAATCCTCCCTCATTGATGAGGAAAACCATTCCAAGCTCGATAGCTGCCTTAATCTCTATTATCCAGGTTGCAGGCTGTCTCGGTGATGGGCTTCCAAAGGGTGGTGGTGGTTTGTTTGTTTTTTGCTGGATAAGTGAGGCCCTGGGCAGTGTGAAAAGCATTTGGGGCACGTGTGTGAAATCTGGAGGAGGAAACAGAAACCATTATTCACATCCTTCAAAGTGAGATGGTGAAATGTTCTGGTGGAAATGTTTCTTGTTTGCTTCCTTTCTAAAAATGAACATTCTGGGCTCTGTTGGCTTAGTGGCAGATCTTGGTTATTAGTTAAGACATTTGCAGTCTGTCTTTGCATATGCTTGAATTGCTATGTAGTTCTGTAGGGGCTGCATGACTAATAATGTCTGAAATCCATGCAGCAGTGCTTATTGGCCTTACATATTGTTTCAGCCTTGATATAGTGTTTGAAATGCACGTTAAATTGGGCAGTCTCCTAGCAGGACACTTGTGTGGCTGGTTTTCAGGATCAGTTTTTAGGTGAACTTAGGAGTCTAAGCAACTGCCAACATTATGCATAGTCCTACAACTACTGATGACCCTCCCCAGCCCTGTTTGAAGGACTGTGCTCAACTATGCTGCAGCGTAACAAACTGCAGCCTACTGGGTGAGGCTTTAGTGCTTTAATTGTTTAATTAATTGTGGGTCTCCTGACTTCTTCAAGGATGAAGAGCTCCAGGAGGTCAGAAGGTTTCCAGCTCATCACCAAACTCTGAAACTATTTATCCAGTGTTCGTCTGCAGGACTCTGCAGCCATCTGATCTTCATCTGACTGGTGGGGTTTAGTGCTGTAGCTCTGCAATGCAATTAAAACAGTGATTTTAATGGAAGTTTAAGGACCTAGAAACAGTGGAATAGCTTTGAAATAGCAAACGTGACTGTAGTTCCTGCAGTAAATTGTATTCATTTAAGGAATCTCCTACTGTCTTGCCTTTCCAGCTGCTTATGTGAATCATTTCCTCTCATCTATGCTTCTTTTTCCAGCTCTAGGAAGGAAAAGGCAGCAGAGAGGCAAAGCAATGGGTGGCAGTGAACTTGTGCTCCCCTTGGATAAATTAACAAATGTGTCTCTTTCAATAACCCTTATTTGTTCTTTTTCTCAAAGCTGAGCTTGTTAGTGCACTGAAACCCTAGTTGAAACACGTCAGGTTAGAAACTTAACAGCTTTGCTTAGGGGGAATTGTTCTTGACACTTGGATCATAGCTCGTATCTGTTTTATCTCATTGGGCTGCGCCTCGATAAAGGGGGAAAATGAAGAAAGCATCAAGTGCTTTAGGTCTGAGTTGGAATGATGGGTTAGCTACTCATGTTCTTCCTTGCTTCAGACCTTGCGTGTCTGGAAACTGTTTTGTCAAGTGTAGGCTACCTCTCCTGTGTTATAATATTAAAACTCATTGGGCCTCGCTTCTGCCATCTACTCAAGCTCTTAACTGGCTTCTAATTAGGTGTAGGCAGTGCTTAGGTTTACTTTCACTGAAGCATAATGTTTATTTTGAGTCTTTCAGCTTAAAGCTTTGTGCCAATTTAGATGTCTCAAAGACTCTGTTAAGGGTCATAGCTGCAAAAAATGTGAAAAATAAGATTACTAATCAGGTTATTGTCTTACAAATCTTCAGCTTCTCATACAGTTGATCAGTAAAGCTTCTGCTTAGTGTATTTGTGCACCTGATCTGAATTAAAGTTAAGAAGTAATACGAAAAGGAACGAGGGTGGGAAATGTGGTGGTCTCCTATTGGTTTTGTTCCTCATTTCCTTTTTAGGAAGACACAATTAATTGTTGACTTGCAATGCATTTCACGGAATGGTATGGTTGAAATGTGTTGGCTTTTCTTGATGTCTTAGCTTTTTCTCATCTTGGAAATGAAGAGATAAGCAAGTAAAGCATGTACATGGATGAAAGTTTTTTAAGAACTGTATTTTGAATAATTGAAGAATAAGGGGAGGCTGTTTCAGGTTTGAGACTCATTTTAGGCTTCCAGAGCAG
This sequence comes from Meleagris gallopavo, assembly GCF_905368555.1. NCBI lineage: Eukaryota > Metazoa > Chordata > Aves > Galliformes > Phasianidae > Meleagris > Meleagris gallopavo. The sequence continues at coordinate 3,489,533 of NC_139424.1, forward strand.
GGAAATCATAGCTCTGGCTAAGATGAAACCTCTTCTATCTGTTTAGAAGTAGCTTTCTCCCTGAGGCCCACAGCGTGGGGGCTATTGAGATGAAAACTGAAGGCAGCTTCCACGTATTTTATGTTCAGGTCAACTTCCTCTGAATGAAATGTGTGGCTTGTCTGGATAAAAGAATCTGTCTCGAAAATTAGAACAGTTGACTTTTGAAACCTCTTTGAAGCTGAGAAGGTATCTGTGAGCTGCGTTTAGTAGGTCTCTTTTCTTGCCCGCATGTCTGCTGTCTGTCCTATGAGAGCTGACTGAGGCTGTTATTCAGATATATCCCTTTGTGCTGAGCAAATACCATTTGTCAAAGCTTTAACGTAAGGTACTGCTGCTTAGAAATGCATCTAGTCATGTTCAATCTTGACATCAGGTTATGCACCCAGGTATGTTTTCAACTGGGTCCTTCGGACTGCCCCTGGACCACCTCTGCTGGGTACATAGCTAGGAATAGGCCTTCAGGGTCTGTTTTCTTATGTATGTGTGTATGCTTTTGTTGGGAATTGTTCTTAATCTGCAGCTGGACGAGACTTGCTTCTTGCTATTTGCTTCTTAATGGAGTACTTGGTAAAGAAGAGAGGTTAAAAAGAACAAGCTGACAGAGTACTGCATGAAGACACTGTAGAGTGTAGACCAAAGGTTTTTATTTTTCAGTGAAAGATACTTTCATAAAAGAAGAGTTTTGGAGGCAAACCTTGCAGAAGTGAGAAGGGGAGCACAGCAAGTATGATTGCAGAACCTGAATGCAAGTGACTGGTGGTCTGCTCTGGGTGAGAAACTGCAGTAGGATGCTCCTGACCTTCTGTGTGCTGGATGTAAGGGCACTTTAACACTAGGAAAAGGAAGCAGTGTAGGTGCTAAACGAGCTAGATCTCCCTCTTGCCCTGTTGTGAAGATCTTGAGAAGGAGCTGTTTAGTCATGGCATCATGTAAAACTTCCCTTTTGTTCTTGGCTTGTCTCTGCCTGGGGTCAGTCTCCATCTGCTCTTCCCCCACAGGACTGTGCTTAGTTAGCCCTTCAAAAGAGTGGTGCTGGGAGCTCTCAGCTTGGTTCAAAACGCTTCTTCTCATCACAAAAAGGCTTGGGGCAGATGGGCTGCTGAGGCTATTGGGATGACATAACGTCTCTGTGTTGAGCCTCCCATTGGCCTGGTGCTGCAGTTCTTGGTGGGGTGTGGTAGCCCTGAACGGAAGGGCAGACACTTCTCTTTGCTGTGTGCTGCTCGGCCCTTATTAAACTCAGATGTTCCTAACCCCCTCCTCCGGGCTCTCATTATTGCTGTAAACACAGTAGAGCACAGGGAGGTTTTTTAAATCCCCATTCAAGGCAGCAGTGGGTGACAGCTCTACCAGCAGCTCTTCAGTGCCTGTCTGTGTGTAAAGGGGTTTGGCATAAATTGAACCTTCCAACCAAGGGAAATGCTGTTCATTTTCTCTATAGAAAAAACCTTTTAATTTATGCCACTTTTCTTCCTCTTGGCTCCCTGGCTCTCTTCTTGCCTGATTGATTCTCTGTTACTTAAGTACTGGTCTCTTTTTTGCCACCCTGCTTAGTGTGGGCTGTCTGGCTGCTCATTTCAGTGCTGTTATCCTGCACAAACTTTGAGTTGCTTACATCTTCAAGTGGCAGCAAAATGGATGCCAGCTAAAATGTGACTTCTCTTGCTGTGCTAAGATGACCAAGAGGGCTCTTGCAGGAAAAAAATGCCTGAATCTGATGTTGGCAGCTCTGTATCTCAACAAGATCCATTCTAGATTTACTATGTGGCTCTGCAAGTTGCAATTCATGCAGTGGAAGATGTCATTTGCTCCCTCTGTGGGAAGTTGTCATTCCTTGGTATCTCTACACATAAGCCATTAATTCAGAGTATAACCAGGCACTTTCTAGCCTTCTTGCATACAGTTCCCCATGGACTAAATCCTTTGAAAATACACCTTTGTCCATGTGCTATTGCTTTGCTTTGAGCTGAGAAGTTGGCTTGGCCTGTTGCACGCTGTCCAACTTGGTAAAAGCTGCACTCCTGTGAGATTGCTGAAGATCTCAGTTAGGATTACTTCTATGACTTGTTTTGGTGACATTTCTTAATGAGTGCTTGATTGTAGATTGAACTGAAGGTGCTGGTTCTGAGCTGTCAGGAGCAATGTCATGCTAGGAAGATGATCAGCTTTCTGATGCTGTATTTGGTAGCTTCTTTTAAAGAAATCTGGGTGATTTGAAGGCACCTGGAGATGAGATGCTCTGCTGCGAAGTGCTAAAAATCTGTCCTGTTTGAGTCTCTGGCGTGGTCTAAATTGATGTTTCTAGGAGTTACCAAATGAGAAAAGCTCTCAGTACTCACATCCCTGAGAAAGCACTGATTGATATAATTAATGATCATGGCAGCTTTGAGGCAAACTTATGCTGCTTTTAATGAACTTAAAGCTAAAATAGCAGCAGTCCTGAGAACTGAGCTGTCAGCTTGTGTCTGTCATTGGCACTAGCAGCACAGGACAGGGAAAATCTGATATGCATAAGCTTCCATGTTTCAACAGGGCAAACCTCACTAACCTAAACAGTAAAGGGGGGGCTGCATTCCTTGCTATGCCTAATCTCTGTATTTTGTTAAACATGCATTCCTGCCAGAACATTACTGGGCAGAACAATAGTGACCAGCTGGGCAAGTGACCCTAGCTTTTCTGATCGGCAGAGGAATTCAGCATCTGAGGAGTCCAGATTCTCATGTGCAGCTTAAAATGATCTGGATTTAGTTGCTTTTAATTATCAGCTGGCTGATTCATAAGGCTTTGTTTTCAATCCGGTCTCCCAAGAAAAGAAGCATTGCCTTAAATGCTCAGTGTATTCTATAGCAGAGCAAAGTCTGGGAACTGAGGCTTGTACATTTTTTTTCTGACTTTTTTCCCCAAATAAAGTGGAAATATTACTATTTCCCTTCGTGTAAAGGAAGGCTCTGGGGAGTGCTTGATGAGGGTGCGGTTAGATCTTAGATGGAAAGCTGCAAAACCCAATGTATTGTATATGAATATACACAGGAGTTTATAATAAAACCTAGAAATGATAATACTTGGCACTTCTGTACGCTTCCACTCTTGCAGAAAGGAGGTCATCGTGCTCCTTTTTGAACGCACCTCTCTGAGCCCACATGACTGAAATTTGCCTTTAGAAGTTGGTCTTTGCCTGAGTCTTGCAGAGAAGGTTTGGTTCAGCAGGCAGGCTGGGAAGGGAGGGTAAGAGCAGGGCTGGTGGCACAGGATGTGCTGCTTCCTCACCCTTTCTGCTGCTACCTAGCAGGACCCAGCCTTCGAGCAGCGGGCTGTGATGCTGCAAGTTTTCTGTTCCTGTGCAGCATCGTATATGCAAGAGCAAAAGAGGCAAATTGGGTCTACAGGATATTACAGCACTTGGCTTAACGCTGCTGAAAATCAGCATAACCTGCAGCAAAATACATCGTCTCCCTGCAGTGTATTTCAGGGTACGGTGCTGAGCCAAATGGTTTGAGCTATCACACAGTAAAATGCTGTCTCTTGGGCTGCTGTTACTGGAAGTCACTAATGTATATCACAAACGATAGAAAAAATTTGGATTGCACAGTTGTAGGAATTAGGCTGTAGGGCTATGGTTAAACTTTGAGTGCATGTTGCGAGCAGAAATAGTAAGACACTATTTTGCCAAGCACCAGAAAAATAGAGTCCTGATAGTGTAGTTAAAAGTCTGCTAAAACTCTTCTGAGACCTCTGCAATGAAAGCCATTGGAATTTTGTTGCAAGGACTACAGCAACACGTTCATTTTCTTGGGTAATGTCCTTGGAAACAATCAAGTTCTCTAACTATGTCTGTCAGATGCAGCCAAGTGGCTCATGGCATCCAAACTAGAAGATTTCCAAAGCAGCTTCTAGAATTCTGCTGAAATTAAACTTTCAGCTCCCAGGTACCCATTGGAGGAGTTGCTCCCTGACTTTTGGGAAAGTAAGGATGAAACTGTATGTGTCTTTACTGAGTGGGAAGAGGGCTGCTGATGTCATGGGAGTTATTGCAACTTGGCTGAATGCAGCTAAAAACTGGAGGGGGTTGTATAAAACATTCCACCTTATGTCTCAGTTGACTCTTGGAGGCACTTTGTGCTAACTGTGCGTGGGTTATGGACTTGTATTTAATGTATCTCTATGGCCTAAGAAGATACATTAAATGTATTAAATGCTTTGTAGGGCATTGCTGTGAGCTCTGATGTGTTTTTGTGTGTGTTGTTATTTTCCTTCCCCAAAACAAAGACGTTTGATCAGAATTGCATACAGCTGATAGGATTTGAGGCTCAGGTTGAAAAATTCAAGAGGCTTCTTCCGCAAACGTGTTGACTGCAAGAGGAAGTGGCTCAATAGCTGTTGTACTGTGTCTCCCTGTTCCATGCTTTCTGATTGTATGCGTTGGGATCATTTCAGTCCAAATTCATCTTCCTGCTATAAGAAGTGTATGACACAAAAGTGTTATCCTCTACTGAAATGCCATGTATATATTTTCCCCCTGCACTGAAAGATGTAAAGGAAAACCATCATGTATGTGTATGAGGGAGAAAAAGCATGAGCAAACTTTTGAGCAAACTTTTAGAGTTTGCTTGCATGCAAACTCTAGCATACTAATAAACTGTAGATGTGCGGTTGCTGTGCAGCTTTGTGTCCTTCAGGGTTTTTCTGCTCTGCCTACAATAAGTAAAGCAACAGAGCATTCTTCTTCCGAAGTGATGAACAAAAAGGCAACAATGCAGAAATAACTCTCACACATCAGTGAAATTTAGGCCATAACTTTTGCTGTAGCAGAACTAGCTTCCATGTTCTTTGCGTCACTCCTTGCCCTCTGACTGTCTACCTCTGGAGAAATCTGCATGAATAGGAAGGGACGGGAGGGAGAAGGTCAACAGTCTTCAATGCCATTGTCTGGAGTCTGCCCTGAGCTTTGGTAAGTAGTGTAGAATGGGGTGGATGTATCCAGTGTCAGTTGCTGCCTCTCAGTATGCATACAGCAATGCTCTTCCCACCAATAGCTCCGAGCATGTCCAATCCCAAAGCAATGAATGCTGGTGAAGCCTTTGCTTCATGAGCATTGGTTGGTTGTTTGTCTTGGTTCACACCTTACCAAAGCTGTGCCTGAAAGTATACCGGAGGCTTTGACTGCCTTGGAGAAGACAGCTAGGTTGCCTTGCGCTTTTGCATTGGCAGGAAACTTTAAACTTCAACAGCAACAAACCCTACAGTCCTCCATCTAACAGAACTTGCCATCCCTGCAATTCTCCACAGAACAGGGCAGGAATTTTTCCTGGACAGCATTCTGTGCCTCTCCTTCAGACCCCCTGCTGTCACCTCACTCTGGCTCGGTGCTCCTTCCCCCGTCCCATTTCCCACATGTGTACTTGGGAATGTTAGAGGCGCTGTTATCATTCCTAAGGAATCTACTGTGCGTGCACAGGCAATGGGATTTTTTTCGGCTGTTATTACTTGGCCAAATCAAGCCCATTTTCCACCTGGATACCGAAATGTAGATCTCCTCCCTTGAGACCATCTCCCTTCCAAATAGAGGCTTCCAAAGTGCTGAGGCACTGAAGTGATTTTTTCGATTGCTCAAGAATTTTTTAATAATAAGGAAAGGTGTTAGTGTTTCTGTTCACAAGAGGATGAATTTTTTTTTTAAAGATTTATTTCTAATGAGCAAACTGTACTGCAAGAAACAATATAGCTGGAAATGAGATGTGGAGACTTCAAAAAACCTGAAGACTTAGGTATGTTAAAGGTAGAAGATCCTTTTAAATTGAAAATATGTTGTTAGAGCCCTTTAGGTATCTTCTTGCAGTCTATAGACACTTAAGTGCAGTGGGCTGCCTTGTAATTTAAACACACGCCATCTGGCTAAGAGAGAGTTTAAACAGTGATGAGGCAATGCTGAATGCCTGCTAGTAGGGGATTGGGACTACTGTGTGCAGAAGAGCTGACCTACAGCAAATGCAATGCAGTTACGTTTTATGGCATTGGATCAATGTGGTTGGCCAAGTGGAAGAGTGGGAGTTGGAGAAAGGTGGCCAGCAGTCTGCTGCTGTGGCACAGCAATGACACTCAGCTGTAAGTACCACATCTGTACTGCAGTACTGCTGTATGGAGCACGGAGTGAGGTTTCCAGTTTGCACAGAGGAAGAGTTTGTGGCTGGGAGGTGCTGTAAGGCTGTTGCTATGTTTAGATGGGCACTGGGAATGAAAGCTTGAAAAGGAAACAAGGAAGGGAAAGATAGGATCACCTAACCCATGTGGGTGTGCGCTTGTAAAGTGTATTGCTGATCTACTACACTAAAGATGACTCTTGAAAATTTCGGGCTCTGCAACTGGGAACCATTGAGGCATTCTCCAGCTTTGTTCTCTGCCTCTGGTCTCTCTCCTAGCATGCACTGGAATGTAAAGGGCAAACTGAGCTCTGATCACACAGCAGATCTCAGTTTTGATGTTCCTACTTCCCTACACATGAAACTCCCATGGGTGTGACTGGAACAATAGGATGATTTTCCAAATTATTTTTTATTGTAGTAACGCCCGACACAGCCTTGTGCCAGACGTGGAAGAAAAAGTTTTTTCAGTTTAAATAGCAAATTAATATGCAGGCTTTGGGTTTTGTTTTTCAGAATGATTAACACTTTGAATGCTTAACCAGAGAGGTTTTGCACGGCTTTGCTCCAATGCAGTTGTGGCCTCAGGTGGTTCAGCCTGGAGGTGTCTGAGCTGGGCAAATGGAAGACAGCTTGCTTCATTACCCTGCCACTGCAGCTGGCTATTCAGAATAATCTGGTGTATCAGTAGGGCAGCTACTGGAGAAGTGTGTTCTGTTCTTGGAGTACAGGTGTGTTTGTAGGGTTTAGGTTACAGCTGCCCCCCAAAATCTTTCCTGAAGCGTCAGAAGTAGCCCTGTGTTGGGCCTAAGGCAAATCCTGGCTGATGGGCATTCAAGCTTCAGTTGCTTTGCAGCAGTGGCTGAGCTGGCAAATCAGAAAGGGAATAAGGGCTGGAGATCTTGAAGCAGTATAAGATGATGTATTTTTTTTTTTTTTTTTAAGACTGGTTTATTTCTAACACCTTTTTCCAGTGCTAGGATCATTAGAAAGTTTTAGGGTTTTCTTGTAGCTTGCATTTGAGGAAAGACTATGGCTGGTGTTGTTTCTTTAGCTGTTACAGTGAGGATGCAATGGCTCTTTGTATGGCAATCACTTGAAACAGAAGTGATGGGAAAGAAAGCTGAGCCTGCACACTTACCTAATGCTGAATTGAAAGAGGTCCCCTTGGTTCATTAAATCTAGTTCCCCAACAGTTCATGAAGTGCTCTGCAAGCTGCTGAACAAATGCAAGACTTGGATTGAATGAAATGATTGCATTGCAGAGCAGGAAAAGGGAGGGAGAGATAGCAGGTGGAGGAAGCGCTGTTGGAAAGGTTTGGGGATCTGTTTACCTGACACGGTTGTCTCCTTCCATATGTGTTTTGTTTTTAGCTCTCAGAAGGGTGTACCTGCAATAACAGTCATATCTCCACTGTTCAGAGTAGGGGAAAAACCTGGCACACGTACATTAGATGGACAGATTAACATCATGCAATTAATACAAAGCCAAGATTTGTTCTTACCACCCTAATGTTTTCCCCTTTGATACACTCAGTGCTCTCCTCTTGACATTGCCTTTTGTTCGGGTTGTAATTTGTGGGTTCTGGTGCCAGTATAATGTTAATGAAAAACACTGCCTCGTCTGGGCAGAGTCCTTGTGTTCCTGTCATGCATGTGGCTTTCATTGCTGCTGGTAAGTGCTGTGAGTTTGGCAACAGAAGGCTGAATTGGAGGGACAGAGATGTAGCTCCATGCAGGCAGCAGCACATAAGTGGGGAAAAAATAAACTTGGGAGTGCATCCTTCTCAATCCAGGTAGACTATCCTCCTGCATCAGGGTACAGGCTCTGTATAGCTGTTTCCAGTTTGAAGGAAATGCTGAAAACCAGCTACATGAGCCCATAAATGCAAGAGACTGATTTGGGCCATTTTGGTGGCTGTAAATTGAACAAAATATTGCTTTGTTATTATCTAATATAGCAAGGGGATTTTGACAGCTCTGGGTAGCGGCTTTATGGATGCTGGAGGAGGCTGTGGTCACATCAGGAGCATCCCTGAAGTATCAAACATGGTCACAGGGTTGCTGATTCCCTGCGCTAGTTTTCCTAACAGTTTTCTTTCTCCAGAGAACTTGAGAACAAGCTGGCATGTGTCAACATCCTGCTTTTCCACTCATAACTCTCATCAATCTCCTGCCACTTCAAAGTCAGATCAGTTCTGAATGAACATGTTGGTGCAAACTTGGAGATGGTGATTTTTGATTAAAAACCAGCTTTACAATCTAACGAAAATCAGAGTCACTGTCAGTTCTAGATAGATTTTCACAGGCAGGTGGAAAGTCAAATTGCAGACGTGTTCTTTAGAAACTTAAGTGCATTTCCAAGAGATAGTTGGTGTTACACATCCCAGCTTTGTACTTTTCGTCAAGGTCCTATGGATTTTTTTTTTTCCTTCAACTCCTTCCTCAAAGTTTAAGCTTTCTAGGAACGAACAGAGCAGTGCTGGGGGTGTAGGGTGTACTGGAGGCAGGGGATCTGACTGCAACTGTTAGCCAGCTGTGCAAAAGTGTTTAGACTCAGGTTCTTCTTTTGAAAGGCTCTGTTTCAAAGAGCTTTTATGTTGCACAGATGACATCCTAGGATGTAGCTGTGCATGATTTCCACGCTGCGTGGATATCAAATGCCAAATTCCATTGAGTCAGTCTAATTTAACAGACAGATTCCACGGATGTTTCTGTACGTTTCCTCTTCCCTCCCATGGTGAGCATTGGAAACTGTCTTCTCATTGACTGTGATAAGCTTGGGGGAGGGAGCAGCGAAAGAGTTCAGTGCAGAAAGAATGTCTGTAAAAGCCAATAGCTTAAATGGAGGGATGGTAGATATAAATCAAAGGGACTCCATGCTGCAGAAATCCTCCTTGAGCCTTCTACCCCTTATGTATGCATAGACAGGTGTGTAGGCACAGAGCTGTGTGCACTGATGGCAGTATCAGTCTTTGAGACTGGGCTTTATTTCCCATACTGCCTGTTCAACCTTCCTTAGGTCCTCATCTGCATCTGCTATAATCTGTGTTTGTGTTGGTGCCGATGTAGAAGATTCATCTGCTGTATCGATGAATCCAGTCTGTGTAATGGAGGAGAGCTATCTCCTAAGCCCCTGCTTTGTTACGTGTTGTGGCTGGAAGGCCCTTTGTGAATGAGGTGGGGGATTGGAAGAGAAGAGGACGTCTCATGGCTGAAGAAGCCGAGTGCTGCCTGGGGGAGTGGGAATCCTGGTCTGTCACCAAAACAGTTGCACTGCAGCTCTGTACTGTTCAGCTATTCACTTCCTAGGCTTTTAATAATTCCATTAGGGAGAGGTTTTCCCTTAACTCCTGTAACTTCAATGGTTGCAGAAGGTTAAGGCAAAATTTTTTGAGCTGTTTCCTACCAACTGAAGTGAATTCAGCCCCCAAGGTAATGCTGTTTGGAAGGTCAACCACGCACACAACAAAGCAAGGAAAGCACAGTTCAGTGTAGTTGGCTGTAAAACTGAGTGAAGATCAAAACTGTTGTGCAGGCTAAACTTTTCTCCTAAGGTAAAGGTTTCTCTGGGACTGATCTCCCTTCAGCAGTCTGACAAGTCCCTTGGTGTGGGAGAACTTCAGATCGCTATTGGCAACTGAGTGCAGTTAGCATTGGTACATGGGGAAGGCCTGATTGGGATAAATTGTCCAGTCTGATTTTGCTAAGCAAGAATTATTTTTCTAGCCTCTTTTTCAGACTCTTACTTGGGGGCAGAGAGATTGGAGCTCCTTCCAATCTTTGTCTGTCCGACACAGCAGAGTGGGGGATCTGGAACTTCTCTCATTCCTGTTCGTGCCTCTGGCTCTATGCTGCTTCAAATGGCTGCTGCTGTCTGGCTTCAGAAACGCCAGCAATCGTCCAGTTTTACTCATTTCTCAAAACAAATGGACTGTTATAAAGATTTTCTCCCTTTTTCGCCGGAGTCAGAGTAACCTCTATTAATGCCTGAAGTTCTCAGTGGGAGTAAGGCATGCGTAAAACATCCATATTGACAACAAGATTACTGTGGCTTGTCATGTCTTCTGATTGCAGACCCCTTAAAACTTTGTAATGGAAGAGCTGCTCTGCTCTGCTTTGAAATGAAGCTTGCCGTCACATTCTTCCATGCAGCCTCTGCCACCCCTGGTGGATAGTTTTTTGTGAATTGCATAGCAGTGATCCACTGATCTGCAGTCCCAAATCAGTCCCTCAGCTCTGAAGATCCTCATTTCACGGAGACTGGTGCCCAGCACTGAATTCTGCAGCTGGCTTTTCTCTGGTCAGCAGTCTGAATGACAGCCTCTGCTCCCCAAACCTGCCTACGTGGGGAGAGCTCGGATATGGCTGAGAACAGGAGATGCTTAAACTCTGCTTGATTGTTATCTGAGCTTTCCAGTAGTGTGTGATGAGATTGTCTGTCTCCTTCTTAGCCAGGTCACAGCAGCAAGGGATAATCTGAGCAGAGGCAACTGAACTAGCTGGTAAACTTGATCCCAATGGGAGCCAAAGCACTTTGAGGGAGGTGTGCTTTTGTGACCAAGAGAGGAACAATGTGGTGAGGCAGAAGTGGATGGCTCAGGAAGAGATGCCCAGGGAGAGCCTGGCAGGCCTTGAATCGGCATTCTTGGCATGCACAGGGCAACTTCTGCTCCTGGACTCGATGGAGTCCAGAAATAGCTAACCCCTGCTAATGGTGGGCTGCAGCACGCAGTGTGTAGATTGCTGTTCTGGCAAAGTGAGAGGATGCTGTACTATTTACAGACAGAAAGGGGCATGGTTTGCTTTCATCAAGTCAGATTGGCAACTTTTTCCCAGCAAAAGTCAGCGACCTTCTGATTTTATTGAAATTCCTCTCTGTGATTGCAGGGAAACCGATAGCTTCAGTGAAAAACGTTATGAGAAAACTTGGGGAAATCTGTCGAGCTATCAAAACACTCCTACTGTTTTCTGTGCCCTAAACGTTGATCTCTGCTAAGTATAACACACAGTGTGTTATCCTTATGGAAACAAAAAGATAATTCAGTGCAGTTGTTTACACAGCACAAAGCTTTAGGGCAGATTGTAAGCATCAGAAATGCCAGCCTTGTTGAGAGACTTCTGCAGTATTGACTGAAAGTGGGGAGAGTTGGTTTGTGCCCAATTGCATTGAACAGGTGCTGATGAAGCAGTTGTGCATAGAAAGCTTTGTTTATTTATTTATTTATTTTTTCCCCTTTTGGAATACTTTGCTTTCGTCTTGGCTGGTTAAGGCTTGATGATTTAAGCTTTTTGTGGTGTGTTTTCATCGGAAGCACTTGAGAGTACATGACATATTCATTTTCCTTAGCTCTACAGCAGCGCCCATGGCTTTGTTCAGTCTAACGTTGCTGAGAGTGCAGCATAGCATGCTGGTAGGGCTGTGTTGTGCCAGCCGTAAGGCCATGGCTGTTGGAAGCTGCAGCCATGTCCTTTGCTCCAGTGAAAGCATCAGCCAAAGAAAAAAAAAAAAGGTCTTGTGTGTGGTAGGTGCTGCATGCTGTAGGTCTGTCCTTACTCGAGCATGGCAACAAGTCAGTTGTGTGTGCGGAGCTGAACTGTGGTCTCTGTGAAAGGAGTGATTAGGCAAGAATGTAGCTGCCTTGATTTTCAAGTTGCATGCTCTTGATTAAACAGGCTGCTTGCTGAATCCTGATCAGTTCAGCCGCGTGGTTTCTGACACGGTTCAGTTTGTGATCACTTGTCCAGTGGGATGAAGCCTCCTAACAACCAGTTGGCTTTTCTTTTACAGCCCCCTTTGGACCTCCAGGGACCAACAGGAGTCTGAGCTTGGAGAAAAGCCAGTGCCTTGGACTGGGGAAGAAGCAGATGTGGTTTTGGGGTTGGGGCTGTCAGCTAACTGTAGTGCAAATGGTTCTGAGAGTTTACAGTGGGTGAGGGCATCCCTTATGTATCCTTTGGGTTGTGGCCTGTGGTTTGTGCTGTGCAAATCCAGGTGGCCTGAAGTGGGGAAGTTTGTGGTCTGGTGTTTTTCTGTCTCTGAAATGATTGCTCTAAGCTAATTCAGTCACGTTAATTAGGAGCACAGCTTTGATGTGTGAGTATATGGCCCTTCTGGAGCTTGTAGTATTTAGCATGAGTATTTGTTACCTTAAGCTCCTGCACATTCCACAGTCGGTTTTCTCTCTTGCTGTAAGTTTCCAGGTGAGAACTGTGCATCCAAATAAGGCTTCTGCTGAGAGAGATCAGGGTTCTGAAAGCTGCAGGGCTGTGTAGAACATAGCTTCCTCCATAGGGTCTGTCTACAGAAGCAGGATGCAGCTCAAGCCTTGTGTACAAATCCAGCTGCCATGGGACCCTCTCAGCCTGCTCTGGATGTTGGCCTTCCTCGTCCCCTCAGTGTCTGGATACCTGAAGCCAGTCTGTGCTGAGTCTGCAGAGAGTGGGCAACTCTCTTGTGTGTCTAGTAAAACTCAGAATAGTAGTTTTCAGAGTAGCTGAAATTGGCCTGTTGCTTTGTTGGCCAATTTTTCAACATAGCCTGTTGCATTTGTTCCTTTATTTAGGCTGCAGTGCCTACAGTAATGTCTTGAACCTATACACTAAGGATGGTGGGATATCTACTGGTATCAATGTTTGTGTTCCCTCTGGAGTGGCTCATTGGCAGCCACGGTCAACATGAGGGATCCTGGTCTCTAACACTGGACTGGAACTTTCTAAACCAGTAGCTCACAGGCTGTGATCTGCAGATCTTCAGGGGCCTGTGAACATCTTCCAAGGATTAAATAGGCTGTGAGAGGAAGGCATCCATTTGGAAACAGCTGGGGAGAGTGGAGCAACTGAGACTCTCCTCTCCAAGCTGGGCAGTGGAAGACCAATTCCATGAGGCACTGCAGGGCTTTGTGTTAAAAGTGTTGGTGATGAGCTTGCATGAGATCCAACAGCTCCAGCCCTAAATGAACTGCTATTTGGATCATTTAGTTTGCTGGGTTGGAATACTCTCTTTGAATAAGCAGTAATGTATTCTCTGCCATCCTGGATGTATGCCATGAAAGTTCTAAACCTTTCTTGCTAGCATCTGTGTGTAATATAAGGGGTCATTTATAATCTCTGTAAGCCGTGATATGGGGCCTTTCGTCACTTGGTCTGATTCCTGCTTGTGTTCTGGAGACTGCTCTTGCAGACTTCTGGCTTGCATAGGGAAATCTGGGGGTGGGTCGCTGTCTGTCTTTTCCTTTGTAATCACTGTGCTATTATATATCTACAGTGAGGCCTGAGCTAATCCTAAATACATGTCATGATTAGCAGTGCTCCTATCATTATTCTCCCTTGCTCCTATGCCATTGTGGAAGCCAAGTACCTGGAAGCTACATTTGTAGGTTAGTGATGGTGTTTATGGGAAGCAGAAAGTAAATAAATGAGGGAAGTTTATTCACGTTGTACTCTAAACTTTGAGATTTGACCATTTGTTTCCCCTCATGATCCCTACTGCTGCCCAAGGCACTGTTACAACACTGGGACAGGGTCTGTCCTGTGAGGCTCAATCTGAAGAAGGGCTTTTCCAAGGCAGCAGTGATTTGTTTGATCTGTGAAGGGACATGTGTGCCTGAGCAGTTCCTTCTGAGGACCAGGTAGAACAAAGGTTCAGGAGCTCAGACCGTAGCAGTGCTGGGCTGTTTTGAATAGGAAATCTGCATGCATGCTGGCAGCAAGTGCTGAATGAATGACCTGGCAGAGACAGCTTTGTTTTTCCTCCCAGTGAAACTCTGTGATGGGCAAAGGCCAGAGGGGCACATGTATACAGGCTGCACAACAGTTAAAGTGTGTGTAAATAAACATTTGATTTATTTGGATTTTGCTGGCAAGCCAGACTAATGCTCTTAATGTGAGGAGAGGCCCACGAGTCCTCAATGACTGTGCTCTGTTTTAAAATGTGGTAGCTGCATTCTGAGTTTCTTGTATCCACGCTCCTTCTTGCTCTGATGTGTGAAATGCTGCTCCATTCTTCCCCTCCAACTGGACCAGTTCCTTTCCTCATTGTGTGTTCATGAGAAATTTTGTTTCTCATCACTTTAGGACATGTGCTCCTGCCATTATCCTGTCAGATTCTGTGTATGTGTGGCTTGTTTGGCCTGATGTGAAATGTTTTCATTCCGAGGCTTGTGCAGAATGCTTGTGCTGTCCCTCTGACAGCTGTAAGCTCTGTGCTAAAAACATGCTTGAGGTAAATAGTATGAAGCAGTGCTTTCCCAGACCTTCTGGCTGCTGCTTCTCCTCCATATAGCTGTCCCCATGGCATGGGGAGACCTTAACCAGCTGTACTTATTGGAGCATACACCCTGTGGTTAGGCCTCAGAGAGATGAAATGAGAGCCAGTTGCACCATTGCTTGAAATAAAACCCCAAAACAACAACAAGAACAAAAAATAATTTGAGTTAGCACATTTCCAGTCTCTTCTTCCTCCTGTTTTTGTCTCCTAAGCTTTGCGTAGAAATTGTGGTGCACCTTAAGGATGTGGTGTCATTTTGTGACCTGAGGCTTCGTTAATCTTATTTTTGGACTCATTGGAACGAAGCTTTGCCCTTTGCTTCCATGAAGTAGATGTTTCTAGAGGCATTTGAATAAAATGGGATTTGATCCAGATGCCCAGGGTTTGTATCCTTAGTGCAGTAGCTATATCTGTACTGGGGGCAGTGTGGTGGCCTAAGCACTCCTTAAATACTTGATCTAATCTCTGGGGCAGGGAGGAAAAGGCATTTCTCTGGTTTATCTCAATGAATCTTAGAGAAGGAGCTTACCAAGACTTTGCTGCAAGTCTGCAGAGAGTGTTACATACGAGGAATTGGGAGTGGGTTTGCAGTCTCAGCAGGGAAAGCTGTGTGTCTGAGTCTTGTACTGCTGCTGGGTGTGATGGCACCGAGGGGAAGCCGCCGTCCCCTGGTGCTCATGCATCAGGCTGGGGCCTGGGGAGCAGCCTGCTGGCCCTGCCTTGCCTGTTGTCAACTGCAGTACTTGACTACTGGCATGCCTGCTTCCTATTCATGGAGATGGGAGCTGGCAGCCTCCCACAGAGATGGGAGGGGGATCCAAAATGGAGGGGGGGATGGTTGCCATACTGTGGGTGAGGAGCTGGGCTCTTCTCAGTGCAGAGGATGCTTGTACAAGTGCCTTGTGTGTTGTGGACCCAGGCAGATACCTCCACCTCCTGTTGCTGACCCCAGTTCTGATTCCCCAAACAATAAGAAAGTGGCTCTCAAATCTGCTGCCTCAGTGCAGTTACGGAAGCAAAAACGTGAACCAGAATTTGGCAGGTATGAATGATGTGTGCAAAGGGGAAATGCAAGCATCGTATTTTCCTTGCCCCATCAAACGCACAGCATTTGAACCAAAAAATGCCTTTCTATGAGAAAGTAAACAATATCTATGGGTACTGACTCCAGGGCTGGTACTGCAGTTGCTGCCTTTTCATACATCATGTGGTGAACAGTTCTTACTTCTATTTTCTTCCTTTAAGAGATAGCAAAATTCTCTGGTCCATCCCTCCCCTTTATTTTGTGTTGCCCATTTTTAGACTGTAGCCTCTCCAGCGTAGCAGCATGACTTGTTTGAGCCCTGCTGACAGTGAACTCCACCAAAAAGCAGAATTCTCCAGCTCAGATGTTTTTCAGCATGCTAGGTGGCCAGGGAGCGATCCCATAATGAGCAGGATGAAATTAAGACCAATACAATGGGAGCTGACTAATGGGAGATTTGGAAGACTTTTTTTTTTTTTTTTTTCCCTTTCTCCTCTAAAATCCCATTGTTTATGATAAATTACAGAGCTAATTATCTACTGGCTTCTGAGGACCAAGCAAGAGGCATTACTGGGTCTCTTGTGGTTCAGGTTGGCAGAAGTGAGGAATCTCTCTGCAGCTTTTGGAGGAGGAGGTTGAGTGGGAAATGGAGACTGTAAGTTGGGTGAACTGTGGCTGGCAGAGGCAGCAACTCCACCCCCGGTTATTTTGGTTTTACTTCAGTCATAGAATATCCTGAGTGGGAAGGGGTGCACAGGGATCAAGTCCAGCTCCAGGATCCATACAGCACCATCCAAAATCAAACCCTGTGTCTCCTTAAGCACCAGCAGCTTGGTGCTATGACTGCTGCCCCAGAGATTCCATTCCAGTGCCTGCCCACCTTCTGATGAACCCTTTCATAACCTCCAGCTTGACCCTCCCCATCCAAAGCCCCATGCTTCCCTTGGGTCCTATTGCTGTCACTAGAGAGCAGAGGGAGAACCCTATTAGTGACCAGCTGCCAGCCTGACCCTTTGAGCCAGATCCACCAGCCAGTTGTTCACCCAGCATGTTGTGTACTTGTCAAGCTGCGTGCTGGGATTTTTGTCCAGAAAGATGCTGTGAAAGACAACATTGAGAAACTCTGCTAAAATCAAATCGTATCTTCTGGCTTCCATTGGTCAGTTAGATGAGTAGTCATAAAAGGAAATTAAGTTAGTTAAGCAGTCTGTGTATGTTGCTTGAGCTTGCTACCTTACTGAGAGTAACAGATCTCTTTCTCTCTGCAGGCATTGGTGTCACTATACGGTTACACGGACAGTCTCCTGTCAAGTGCAGAATGGGTCAGAAACGGTGATCCAGCGAGTTTATCAGAGCTGCCGGTGGCCAGGACCTTGTGCCAACTTAGTGAGGTAAAAATATTCATGTCTTCTGTTGCCTTTATGAACTTGCCTGCTCATTTCGTCAAAATGCTGACTCCGCTTTTAGGAACTGCAGAGCTGAGTGAGCTCTATGGATCAGATATTGGTCTTCTGCTTCATGGTGGCAGAACTATGGAATTCTTGTTGAGTTACCTGCAGGGTGATTAGGGATGTAAGCATGTGTAGAGGGAGGCTGTGTGAAACAGTTTATGTTGTAATATCATTCTGTATAACGACATGCAAGAGTCTGCTGTTAGTCAGCTGTGCAGCCTAAAAAAAACAAAAAAAAACAAAAAAAACAAAATCTTTTGGGCTGAACAGTGGGCATGCTGGACTGATGGCAATGGCTGGTTGGTATTGAGTACTCGTATGTGGGTCTTTAACCCTGATCACATATACTGAGAACTTTACTTAAATTTCTTGCAGTCAGGGATGAATGAAGATACTGTCCGTAATTTCCATTCAGTACCTCTTACTCCTGTGTCTCTTGGAGACATTCACAAAAGCACAATATCATCACTTCTCCCCAGATGGAAGCAAGGCTTAGAGATGGTAGCTTGTTCTGCCCAGTTTGCTGTTAGTCTGCTTCGGTCTTCCAGTCCTTTACAGTCTTAGGATCCATATCCAAGACAGAACTGTGGAATAGCTGTCCCCATCTGCTACCTCAGTGTGTGGTGTTGGGCCCTGCCTTCTCAGAAAGGCATTCTCAGAGCAGACTGATGTTACACTCATCTGGGAATTGGTGCAAAAAGGCCATTGTCCTCTAAATTTACACCTAGCTTCTATGACAGTTTCCCATGTAGACAAGGCTATAATTTATTGTTGTTTTCAGCTCAGCCAGAGAGTTGGGTCCTCTTAGTCAATAAGCCAGCCAGAACATGAACTGCCAGCATCAATACCCAGAGAGATGCGTTTTCTCAGGCTGTGTGCCTGCTGCATGCACCCGTCTGCTCTTGTGTCACTCTTCATCTGGAATTCACATTTTCCATGTGGCAGTTACCACAGTTGATTATCTGGTTTCTCCTTGGCCGTTGGTCAGTCTAAGTTTTTTCACTTGTAATGTATCTGCTTTGGTGTCTCTTTGGTCTTGTTTTATGCAAGACTGTGGTTGAAACACTTAATATTTTACATTGTCATGGCCAAACTTCTGTTGAAGCTTTTTAATTTCCCAGACATTTTACACACATAATTGTCATTAGAAACTTGTGAGCTTTCACCTTGTCTCCTAAACTTGCCAAAAATCTTGCATATTTTTCCTTGTTAACATAACTGTAGTTTCACAAGCACTAAACAATTGATCGTGTTACTGGTTAAAAATCCTTTTTGCAGGCTCCTGTGGTTAAGTTACTCATATACATTGGTTCTCTTGCTGCTAACCCAGAGACTTCAAGGTTGTTTACCATTGTGACATTGTTATTCACAGAATGTTTACGGTTTCAAATGTAGTTTGGCTCATTTGCCTGACGAGTCCAATTGTTTGGAAACAATGCAGAGTGGCAGCAGACTTCCCCATTTTTCTCTGTGAAAATACCACAGAAAGAAGCTGGAGTTATTATTTAAGATCCTAGCTGGTGAAAGCTCAGCTGTTGGAGGAGCTGCCTTTCTAGATGGTGATCATCAGGAAGAAACCTCCCAGAAGAAATGGAGGGATGCTAGTGGTCTGCTCCATTTACAAGCTGGAGGGCACAAGCAAAGTGAAGTACCTTTCTAAGGGCTGACTATATAATTTGCTCTAATTATGCAGCACATTACATAAAGTTTGAGGCAACTGTCTTCTGAAAATGTAATGGAAAACAACCACTGAAACAGATGGATACTGTGAGGTGCGGCTTGTGTGTGCAAATCCTGATAACCCTGAGTCACGTTGTATGGCTGAGGTCTTACTTCCTAGGCACGTGCTGTTGCCTGTCTGTATCATGATGCTAGTGCCTAGGGATGTGAGGATAACTGGCTTTCTTTAGTCTCAGAGCCAAGTTGAAATTGAAAAACAAATGGAAAACGCACCAAAAAAACCCTACACTTCTTCCCTCCTTTACTAAAGTGAATACATCTTTTTAGAAAATGCTCTTTGCTGTTTCAAGTGAAACCTATCTCCTGTTTTTGGATGGGAACTACCAAGTATAACGAGAAATTCCTGGCTGTTGCAGGGTAGTTGGGTTGCCTCTTGTATTCAGTATCTCACTTGGTAGAACAGTTCTCTTAACAGGAGTTAAGAGAAAAAGTTATATTTGATCTTCTCCTCTGTCAGCAGAAAACTGCCTTGGAAGGAACAGGCAAGCTTATACCAGCCCAGCAGAGTGTAGGACTTCCCTGGGCAGGTCTCTCAAAACGCCTACGGAAGGTGATGAGAGCACTCAGCAGAAAGTTAAACTAAGGCCCTCTGCTTCAGTTTCTGTACTGTTTCCCTTTTACCTAAAGGATGCACTTATAAACCTTCTGGCCCTTCTCCTATTCTTCTATTTGTGAGATTTGTCACTTGAGCTTGAAAGGGAGATGGTCAGATTCACGCAGTCTTACACTTGACTGTAAGCAACACAAAACGTCAGTAAGCTACTGGCATTCTTTTGGCTTTTTCGTATGTCTCCCAGCTGTGACTTGAAACAAACTGTTTTCATCTCCTTGTTTGCAGGGAGTCAACCATATCTGGGAGAGCTTTCGTTCTGCCAGCACCCGTTATCAGGCTTCTCACTAGCAAAAGGGATGCCAGCCAAAATAAAAAGGCATCTCTCAGCCTCACGGTGACAGCTGAGAGGGGCTCTCTGCTAGAGAGACGCTGCTTACAGGCAGACATCACTGTGGCCAGACACGGATTTAATCTGTTTCCTGTCTCCCATTCATTCACATTATGTTTCTTTTCCTTATTGCACAAACTGCAGCTGAGGGTATAGCAGTTGATGGAGATATCTGTGAGATCCCCAGCCTTGCAGCTTTGGTTGTGTGATCTCCTTGCTCTCTGTTCACTTGCTTTTGAGAAACTGGCAGCTGTACTTCTGTTGCAGGAATGCTGTCATCTTGGCTGGGATGGGTGAGCTATTCTGTTCTTGCCCTTCACCCCAGACTATTTAGTTTGGGTGCTGAGTTGCTTTGGAGCAGTCTTGGCTGGAGACTTTCCCTCAGCAGATCTCTGCTCTTGAACTCTCTCCCCTTGTGCTGTCGAGGCTTAGTGCTCTTTGGATATACCTTTGCTTTGTCACGCTACAAAGTGAACGGGCAACTTTCCAGCAGTCTGGACAAGGCTCCTAATGTACTTACAGAAGTTGCATGCTATTTATCTGTCTGAAGGAAGAGATAAAGTCTTGGTGTTTCAATGGCAACCCAGCCATTGAACCAGGTTTGCTGCCTCTGTGGTTGCACCCAGCTGCCAGTAAACCCAGGCATTTGAATTGTAACCTTTCCTCTGAGCAATCACTTTGTTGCAGGAGCTGCAGGTTGATGCATGATCCTGTCACGCTTAGGGTGCTGTTCTCCTTGAGGTTAGGCAAGGGTTTGAGGCTTATGTTCAGTTGCCAGAGGCTCAGTGTCTTTTTGTGACTGCTTATCTTTCAGGTGAGGTAGCATCACTTGGCCAACAGCATGGGACCAATACTTGCAATGTTTCCGTTGCCTTACTGTGACTTAAGACTTTGAGAGCAAGATAGCTTCTTGCTGTACCCTGACAGGGCAAAATATGTCAAACTGTGATTACAGCTTCCTTGCTATTTATTTTTATTTTTTTGCCAGAGCCAGTGGTCACATAGCCCTGTTTCACTCTAGCCTTTCAGCTTCTAGTCTGTGCAACACTGTCTGGTTTCAAAGAATATGGAGACTAACTTGGAAACCCATAGTGGGCTTACCTGACCACTGTTATTCAGCAAGAGTCACTGAAATCCCAAACGTGACGTTGCTCATCTGTCAGTCTTGAACATCACTCAAAGATGGGGAGAGGTGGAAAGGGAGACTGTTTCTGCAGTACAGCAAATTCCAGTGGGCTGTGATGCCTTGCTGACTGCCAGCATTACATCTGCCTTTAGGAAGGGTCTGGTTGGGGGTTGAGGATGGTGGTGCTGGGGATCAGATATGTTCTATGATAGCTCCCTGGAGAAGTGGACTCATTGGATGTACTCACAGGGTAGTCACTTCTGTGTCAGCACTTCCCTGATTTTCCAAACACCCATCTCTCCAGAACAGCCAAGTATTTCAAGATTTACAGATACAACCAAATAAATTAGAAGTCTGATTTCAGAACACTCTGAGTTTCCTTAGGACAACTTACATTTATGTTATGTCTGTAAATCAGGCTACGGGCCCCAGACATTAGAGGTACTACCAATATCTTTCTAATCTTTTTCTAATATGCAGAATTAGTGCTTGTTTTAATTTGTTTGGAATATGGGCAATCTGTCTATGATAAACATGCAGCCATACAAGGATAGAGCTATCAGATTGATTCCTGAGCTCACTGCCTGGAAAGCAGTTTGGAAGGAAAGCTTGTGTTCCTGTCTTCCCAACTGTTTTCTTACCTAGTAACAGTGGTGGCTGCTAGCTGAGATTTCTGGGTTCCTCTTCCTGTGCTGTTCCAATCTCTGAATTTGACTGTGAGCTTCAGCAAATGTGTTGGTAAATGATATCACTCTTGCAGTGGAGTTGTAGGTTGCTTCTCTGTTAAGTGCTTGGAAGCCATCTGCTGAATGCAGCTGTGCGTGCTGCATCTATCTGGGAAGGAAGAAGGTGCAGGTTGTGGCTCATCTAACCTCTTACTGTGGTTTTGCAGTATTTCTATGCCAGTGTTTGTGGCTTGGGTGACATCCAAGGGAAAGGTCTTCTTATTCTTCTACCAGCCTTATTTCCCTGTCCGTTTTGCACGTGTTTTGCACGTGTTTTTGTTCTGAGGCTTATATTTAACAGATATCTTTTTCTATAGCTTTTTCACTGTGCGAGAGAAATATGAATGCAAAAGGAATGGTTATCAGAATTGGTAGTTGTGCTTTGGTAGAGGAGTTTTCTTTGCTCCCTTCCTGGAATACCAGTAAGAAGTCTGTATAATGCACTGTGGTGAGATAAGTGATGGCAGACCTTGGTGCTGTGTTATGGTTGAGGGGAGAAATGATGCTCTGTAGAATGGAGAAGCTTTAAAGCCATTTTGAGCTAGCAAGCTAGGACTCCTTCACATACCTGATATGCACAATGCTGAACTGAGCTGCAAGCATCAGGGAACTCAGGGTGGGTGGTAGGCTGTGACAGCTGAGCTCTCCATTTGTCGTGCCCTGAGAAGTCCTCACTTGTTTGAGAATTAAAACTATAGCTACTTCCCTGTCACAGAACTGCTGCCAAGATTCCAGTCTGGCTCATGCTACTCTCCACACTTCATAATGAAGTTTGAGAGAGCTTTCACATCTTGGTGTTGGCAGAAACATGGTTTTAAAATCACGGTGTGGCTGGAGACTGGCTGGCTCAGGCCACTGGTAACAGGACTGGAGACTTTCATCTGAAGGTCAAATCCAACTGTGGTGTTGGTGACAAAGTCATGAACTTCTGACTGATGGCTGAGGGTTGTGTGTGGAAAGAAGTCTCAAGTCTGATGCCAGAACTGAGAGTTGGGAGACTTGGGTTCAGTTCCTGAAGTTTGCCAGAGCTGTTTTAAGGTCTGCCTACGTCACTGTGGTGCCAAGTCCTCAAGCTCACTTATGACTGCAAACTCCTGAGGGCTGTTGGATGCAGAGGTGTGAGAAGTTAGGTGGGATGAACTGGCTCTGTCCATCCCATGTTAGACAGATGCCTGGATCATAGTTAGCATTAGCATTAACTGGTGTGCTTTTTGGCAACTCAGAGGGTGAGGACATAATGTTCCAGGGGACAGCATTGCTCTCCCATCTCCAGGCGATGCTGTGCAGGCAGCTGTGTGCTCAGGAAGAAGCTTGTGCAGATCTTCTTATCCAGTGCCTGTGGGAGAATGATTTATGTCAGCTGTCAAACACAAACAAGCAGTCACAGCTTCCTGAGAAATTAGTTTCCCAAACCCTGCTGAGATGCTGCCTGCTTTCCAGTACGTACATAGGCAGCCTCTCCTGGATGTGTTGGTGCTGTTAATGTGAACAGCAGTAGCATACATCTCTGCTCTGCTGTCCTTGATGTAACATGTGATAGCTGCCCTTCAGAGAGAGATTTAGGTTGTTAGATTCATGAGATATCTGGCTCCATCTTGGCCTTGTGTCTGGGTGGGCTGGGGCAGAGCTGCAGCTCTGTCTCCTGTAGGTTCTTGGTGCTGCAGGAGGATGTTCTTCCCTGCAGAGATCCAGCCAGGCTTGTGTCTGCCCGGCCCTGACAGAGGAGCAGAAAGCTGCAGTCTGCAGTGCTGTAATCCCAATGCTTCAGCCGTTCCCCATGCTTGCCAAATTCCTTTGGCTGTTAAATGAGAATAAGAATTTTGAGGGGAGCTCATAGAGCACAGCTTCTGTATTTTCTTTCAGCTTCATGAATAGCAGCAGTGACTTGTCTGGATGTATGTGGGGAAAACTGACTTGTCAGCTTTGGAGGTCCAGTGTTTTTAAAACAAAAGCTGAGTCTTACGCGACCGTCAGTCTTGTGTTGACTTCAGAATGGCTGGTGCCTTGCATGGGTCTGCTTGTCTGCACACAGCAGTCTGGTTTCCAATGGGGCATGACAGTTCTTGTGCTTTGAATGGAACCCAGAGGATGCTGTGTGCTGGCCACAGAGCAAAAACATGTCCAGCGGACATGTGATGAGAAGCATAAAGTTCTTTCAGATGGGGGAAAACTGAGGTGCAGATTAGCTAACTGGAAAAAGGCTATATGCAGATCTCTGATGTAGTGTTGTGTCATGATGATCTGGCATGCAGCTATGTGTCAGTACGCCCCTGGTCTGAGGGTGGGAGAAAGGAAGATGTTTGACAGACTTAGGCAATTTTTGTGAAAATAACACATTGGAAACTCTGAGTACTTAGAAGAAAAGGCTAATGCCAGCCTTTGTTTAACCATCATCTCTGCTACTGAAAACAACTTGGTATTGATGAGACCTCCATAGAGCATACTGGTATTTATAGAGGGAGAGATACGAGGAAGAGCCAAAAGAATATAAGGGCTTAAGGAGAAAAACAAGGGTTTTTGAGTCAGATCCATATGGTGGTAAACGCTTGCTCTGTTAATCTACGTGTATCTTTTATCTACAGCTGGGGATGAGTGGATGACACTGCTAGGCAGGAAGATGTTATGAATTGGTGGAGAAGTGCATCTTACTGACTTCTTGTCTGTGTTAGTTACAGGACTCTTATAAGGCCCACGTACAAAATGTCCTACCGAACTGTGACTACGCTGGAGTGGAGGTGCTGTCCTGGCTTCACAGGGAGCAACTGTGAAGAGGGTAAGTGATCCAGCAAAGCATTTTCACTTGTGAGGAAGAAAGGGATGTGTGTGAATGAACAGATTGGATTGG
Organism: Meleagris gallopavo; assembly: GCF_905368555.1. Taxonomy (NCBI): domain Eukaryota; kingdom Metazoa; phylum Chordata; class Aves; order Galliformes; family Phasianidae; genus Meleagris; species Meleagris gallopavo. The sequence goes on from NC_139424.1 coordinate 3,513,833, forward strand.
ATTGGGTTTGTTAACTTGTTCTAGGCCTCTCAAACACAGGAACAGATTACTTGTTCTCTTCACTCCCAATTGTAATCCAGAAGGTGATCCTGGAAAGCAGACTGTGCTTAGTGCTTACAAAGAATCCTAAATGGGGGAAGAGAAATGAAGAAATGGGTACTTTGGTATGCTCTTCTGATAGATGCATTCATATTAGTGACCCCATTGTATGGGTCTTCAGAAAATGTGCTTTGTCCATGCCAGTGAGCATCTTCTCCACATTCCAGTGTCAACACAATCAATTGCTGTAGCTGAGAAAAGCTGGCAGTCCCTGAATAGCAGCCTGTAAGATTTATGCACATAAGGTCCAGGTGCAAATCCCTCTGGGATAATGTTATTTGAATTAAACTAAGCGCCTCTTATTTCCTTTCCTACCCTCCCAGAGACTTTTTGGTGCAACATTCATGTTACTTACAACAAGACACCTGTGACTTTGTCATCTGTTCTGATGGAAGAAAACTGGGCTCTGGAAGAAAGGAGAATCATTTCCCTTTCTCATCATGATGCATGAGAAGGACATGTTTTGCATTTTTCTTCTGGTTGTTTTCCATTTTACCTGTTGCCTCTGGAGCTTAGAAACAACTCCTGCTTCTCCATTGAGTTCCACGTGGTATTAGGCATCAGCTGAATCTCTGCTGATGTCTTATGATTGGGCAGAAATATCTTGAGGCTTTCTGTTGGTTTGCATCACGTTGGTGCATCCTGCTTGTGCTGGTTGCTGAAGGGTTACTGGGAGTGCCTAGCATCTCTGACTGCAGTCTGTAGCTACGCCTCGTTTTCATTGCACCACAATATCTTGCTGCTAATCGTGCAACTCAAGCAAGTCTCCAACTAGGAAGCTGTTTAATTAGTCACAAAGGTGGCTGCAGACAGCAGCTCTCTTCAGGCTGTTGAGGAAACAATAGTTTCCCGGGAGCTCAAGAGAAACCTAAAACATGGGAAAGCTACTCTGAATTCAAGTGTTCAGGAGGGAGCTTTGCATTTTAACACACTGCTGAAAGAAGTGGGCTTGGAAAACAAGGTGTTGTGTGCAGCTTGGCTTTCTACCTGTCACAACAAGGGAGAGGGATGCCTGGGGCTGGGGCAGAACTCATTTCCCAGGTAGCTGTGACTCAGCCTGGTAGAGGACCTGACTGGGGACCAAGCAGCTGTGTGTGCAGCCCAGTCATGCCTGTAGGTTTGGACAGGTGTGAGTGATTACGGCTCAGTTGTGCTGCTGGTGTAAAGGAGAGAATCCAGCTCCCTCCCGCAGTGCCAGATCCGTCTCAGCAGAGTTCAGTGGAAATAAAAAGCCAACATAATCTTTAGAAATTCAGCAGTGATCTCGCAGGAGCAGGTCTGTGGAATGAGGTGACAACTTTACACGATCAGCTTTCAAGGTGCAACTGTGTGTTTGGGCTTGGATGTGGGCTGTAGAGTGTGAGCAGAAAGCCAGTAGCAAGCTCTCGCTTCCATGTAGGAGATTTTCTTAACTTTTTTTTCCCCTCTCTCTCTAAAACATCTGGAGCTGCTGACAGTCCCATGTTCTTGAAAGAAAAAAGACCCCTTTTTAGCAGGACATGGTTCTGCCACTTTACTCTTTAGCAGAAGCATTGAGCATCATTTGATGGTGTGCACAGGACCTTAAGCTGTCCGGAGGCATCAGGTTTAAGATTACATTATTTACTACTTAAGTTAATCCTTATTGTTAGTATTGCCTGGAGTTGTAAGAAAAAAGAGGTTGGAAAAGTTTCTCTGGGGTTTTTTTGGCAGTTCTGGTTGGTACATTTGGCAACCTGATACAAAGCCTTTTGTACTCTCAAGTTTTTTGGCCTTTTCTACTGTAAATGCTGTTCTTCTGGAAGGGCAGGGTGCTTACATCCTGTAAACAACAGGAAAAAAAAAAAAAACAGATCTAAACAAGCAACACAAAAACAGTGCAATTATGGAGCAGTGTAGAACCTCAAAATGTTTTCATCTTTTTCTAACAACAAATTCACCTCTATTTAGTTTCACGTGTGCAGATGGAGCTTTTGAAGTTGTGAAGTAGTTATGGCTGAAGGCAGATCAGGGCTTCATTATTGCTGATTTGTGTTCCTGCTATGTTGCAAATATTGTCAGTGGTGTTCTCCATTGGCAATAGGATGGCACCTATGATGGTGTGGTACTTCCACTTCAAGATGCTCCTGTTTCTAGAGACATAAAGAAAACGTTTCCTTTTTCCAGTGGTCACTGGAGTAGTGAGGTTGCATCTTCATAAGTAGGTAAGGCCAGGAGGTAATGACTGATTAAGCACAGAGTAATTTGGGGAGTTGAGTGTTCACTGCCATGGCACCTCTTCACAAAGGGGCAGTACAGTGTGGCTGTTCAGCCCCAAAGTATGGTAGATTGCTGATGTACTGCATGCTGTAACGCACCCTCATTGAGAACCCCCTTTCCATGGTAACAGACTGCATGCCAATAGTGCAAGCTGTTAAATGCAATTTGAGCACTACAAAAAGTCCTGACCCTTAGCTAATAAGTTGAGCTTGAGAAAGTAACCACTTAACTGTCACCAGCTGGCAGGCACCTATGTTAATGCTGGAGGCTGCACATTGTTTAGATTTAAGTTATCTTGGGAATTCAGTCCTTGCATTGTAGCTGATAAAAATAATAATAAAAAGAGCATCATCTGGAGGAAGCCCAGCTTTGAGAGTGGATGGAGGCTTTGCTGCTCAGCAGGGATGGCTGCTTCTAGTCTGTGTCCTTTCTAACGTCAGCACTGCTCAGGCTGTCCTCCTGGCCCTTTGCTGCTCTCCTCTCACCCAAAGGTATGTCAACATTTGGAAGATTTCTAATTCCTTTTTTTTTTTTTTTTTTTTTTTTTTTAGAGCTGTGACTACCTAGCTGTATAGATACACCTGGTAAAAATGGTGATTTTAAACCTCCTGAAAAGATTTCTTGTAACATTTTTGGACAGATAAAGAGAATTGATGCGAACAAGTCTGGTGAATTTAACTGTCAGTAGATGCTAGTTTTTATTTTTCACTTCTAATTTTTTTTGTTAAACTGGAGCCCAAGCCTAGCACAGGAAATGAATCCACTGAGCCACCCAGTCTGCTGACTGCTGATATAAAGAACATATGGAGGAGGGCAGTGCAGAGGTGAAGTGGTTTAGCTATTGCAATCATACATCAAACTGATTGATTTGAATCCAAGATGATGCTGACACTTCGACTGAGCCTTTTTTTTATATGGCTGAAAGTTCAAAGGCAAGTGCAATCTCCTGGGAGAAGAAAAGTGTCCCTAGGGGCTCCGTACTACCTTAAAGCTCCCCAGCTAGACAAGGTCTTATTTTACTTTACAAATATCACAGATTTCTTTCTTGATTGTTTGCATTGCTTGGATTTGGGACAGCAGCCAGTATCCTATTTACCCCCAAAAGCAGACTGATGAGAGACAATGACTTAGGCAGGAAGCAGCTCCAGAGTAACCCTGGCACCTCTGAAGGGATCCCATTGTGACTATAAGCTTTTATTTATTTATTTGGTAAAAACATCTTGAGAATACAAGGAGGATAGAGAGTTTGAGTACCTTGTTCAGGTAATTTCTTTAGTTCGAGAGTTTATTTCTTTCCCTTCTTCACTCCTCAAAGCACCCAGACAGACTGTGCAGATTCTTGGAATTTTTATCTACTTTTACCTAAAACTGTTTGTATCTTACCCTGATATTTTTCAAGTCTGTTGGCTTCTCATGTGCTTATGGTTCTCAAAGCAGCATAAGAAAATGAGGTGTTTCCTCTTGGCATGAGAGAATACCCTTCTACAAAACCCTTCTCCTCCTAGTTCAGAAAGTTTCTTTGGTCTCAGGATGAGAACTGTGGAACAACACTGGGAACATCTTAAGCTAGCAAATGCTAGATTAGTGAGACTTAATGCTTTCAGAGGCCTTCAGTGGGCTTTCAGGTCTTTAATTTTGATGTTGAGTGTGGTGTTGGTGGAATGCTCTAGGCTGTGGTTTGCTCCCTCTGGACTGTTAAACACAGAACTATCAATCCGTGTGGAACCACAATATGGAGATTATGGAGTTCCCTTCAGAAGCTGAGCACCAGAAACATAAGTACCTGTATTTGTGTATTTATAGAACACAAGAGCTGCATTTTTCCCCCATAGCATGTAGTTCCTGCCCCTCTATGATGTACCTCCAGGTACTTTTGTTTCTGATGCCTCTTCAGTACAATGCAGGAAGCCCACCAGCAGTTTCCCAAGTACTCTGCACTGTATCACCTGATTGCTCTCCACTGGTGCATGCTGACCACGCAGCAGCCTCTGCCTACAGGCACAAACTTGTGTCACCCTTGAGCAAACCTTCTGCAGGGCTCTTGGAGTGCATGCTCACTGCTGGAAGAACCTGCAGCCTGATGAGAGAGCTTTCTGGCACTGGTGCTGTGGGACTACTTACACAGTTTCTAAGTGTTTGTCTTTTCTCTAGATACGCAGTCAAAAAAAATACAATAAAAAAATCCCTGACAGATTTCCAAAGACTTTAACACTGCATTCCAGCATCTGAATCGTTTAAGTTTTTTTGGATATGTTTAATCAGAACAGGGAGAATTTAATTCAGCACCCAGTGTCAAAATATTTGGAATGCTAAATATCTACAGATGTTTTTTTAACATAATTAGAAAAACTGTGTGCTCTAGTGTTACATTACTGTTCCAATTATGTTAGCTCCCATCAAATTACTGTGGCGTGCAGAAAATCTTTTTTATTTTGATAAGATATTTGCTTGCTTTCCCAATCATAACGGATGCTTTCTGTTAGTGCTGTGTGTTTCTTAACTCGCAAATTACAAACCTGCCTATTTATAATTTATGGCTTTTCTACTAATTTGCTTTAATTTCTAATTAGGTCTGAGCATAAGCATACCTCGAAAAGGTGTGGTATGGTACCAGGCTCCTCTTCCTAGATAGAAATGCTGTCAATTATTTATCAATGTTTTTATCAGTTTAGGACTTTGTGATGAAACAAAACAGCAATACAGAAGCAAGGTCACACTGGGTACTGCATGCCTCACATCTTCTGATGATAACCTCAGATTCTTTAAGAAGCATTCTCCATTAGGCCTGTATAAATGATGGACCCATTCATAGTTGGTCAGTGAGACATTGAAACTCCTGAAACTTCTACACCTTGGTGAGCTTTTGAGTTACTTAGGAATGAATCTTGAGGCTTGGGTTCTGAAGAGTCCATGCAAAGTCATGGTTGTGTAATCTTTATTGTACCTTCCTTTTCCAAGCCTGTCTGAGGTACTTTAACCTCAGTATGTTTCTTTCAAGTAGATGTTCCCTTTTCTTTTTATGCATTCTGTTTTGGTTAGCCACGGATTTTAGGATGATCTATCTCTAGACTGCACACAGAGGTTGTCCTGATGTAAGACATGTTGTGTGAAAAGTACTCCTGCCCCTCTGGAGAAATCAGGCCTAAAAAACTGTGGCAGCTACAGAGGTGTTCAGAGCTTGAGGAAATGTCCCACGTGGTGAACTTGCTGCTTCTACAGGTAGTTGAGCTGTATGCAGGGAATGGCTCTTTGGTTTCCAGTATCCAAATCTGGAGACGCTTTCTGATAGCTGTGTCTCCCACCTGTCTTCTGAACTTCAGTGGGGTGAGCTGATGTTGCTGACTCAAAAAATAGAGGAGGGATGAGCATGAGGAAGCATTTCTTGTGTAAATTGGACTGTTGCTACTGGTAGGTCAGATGAAAGAAGACAAAAGGTGGTGAAACTTTGCTAAGCCATCACTTCTGTCCAGGACTGTAAGGGCTTTGGACTAATGTGGAACATGTTGCAAGGCTTATTCTGTTGCTGTCAGCGTTTTCTTCGTTTCAAGGAAGAAAAAAAGGACACGATGTGTTATTTGGTCAATCTTCCAAATGTTAGTACAAAAATAATAAAAACCTTCCCCCAGATTTCCACCCTACCTTTTTTTAACAAAGTTCCTGTCAGAGGAGGAGTGGGGTTGTGTTCATCGCAGCATTTATTTGAAGTGCACACTGCACTCCTCATCCCAGTAGGAAGTGCTAAGTGAGGAGTTGTTCCTAATTGGTGTCCACTGCTCATTTTGACACCTTTCAAGTGAATGGTAGGTAACAATTAAGAAGATTTAAAGCCACCAATTTAAATCAGTCTCTGAACTTCCTTGCAGCCACTTGTTTTTGTCAGGAATAGGAATTGAGGCTTAGTTTTCAGTATGAAGTACCTGCAGTTGGAAGGGGTGCATCTTCCACTTGGAAGGAAGAAGCATCTCCTTTCACTGAATTCTCAAAACCACTGTCTGTTGAGCTTTTTTGTGTTGTGCTCTGAAATTAAATGCTTAAATGACAGCTTCACCCCCACTTCTTTTCAAAGGAATAGTGATGAAATGTGTGGACTTCATGTTGCTGTCAAAGCATTGAATGAGATGCTTCTGTGACGAGGAACTTGTTGAATTTCTTCCAGGAGAATGCTTGAGGGGTCACGTAGTGCCTGGTATGCAGAATGCCATTGTCCTTCATATAAGAACAAGGGATGATGAGGGGAGTGTTCCTGATTCATTTTTTTTCATCCCTATATTGTGTTCAGAGTCCTGCTGCCATCTCTTATTTCTATCTTGTCAAATACTGGAGGAGAAATGAGAACACGCTTCGCAGCAGGAGAATTTTAGGATTCTTGTGCAGAGCTGTTCTATAACGAGTTGTCACTTGGTGTGAGTGATGGAAGAATGTCTTGTACAGCCCAAGTTGAAGACATGGAAATAAATTCCTAAAGATAGGAGGAGGCGTCATTGCCAGGTTTTCATTGATAGCAGATGGACAGAACCTGTCTGTCCATCCACCATCCTTTCAAGGCCAGTGCGCTGCTCTTGTGAAGATCTGTCTAATAGAAATGAGGCCACGGACAGTGCAAGCTATTCTCATTTGTAAGAGGTAAGAAGGGTACAGGTGTTGCAAGATGAAGCAGAAAGCCTTAGAAGATGAAAGAATATATAGTGAGTGGTGCAGTTGGTAGCAGACTGAGCTGCAGCAAAGCTTTGGGGTGAGGCAGGTGAAGATCTTGCTGTTTCTACCTTAGGGGTTCTTATGTTTTTAACGTAGGCTTTTCATTAAATGAGTTCATGGAATTAGTACAATAACATTTGTGTTTTTTCTGTGATAAGTAGTTCTAGTTGTGAGTTGTTTCACGACATCAAGGCAATGGAGAGTGTGAGCAAGCGTGAGCAGAGCCACATCCACATTCAGATTATCTTTAGGAAGAAGAGATTTAATGGAGACCTAAAGTGTTACAGCTATTTGGGGATGCTTTGCCATGTGAGCAATCCCATGCTTTTGTAATGCAAGCTAAATATTCAAACCCAGATTTTAAAACAGTTGCTTTTTGCCCTGTTTCATGCCTCTAATTGTTCAGCTCTTTGGATGAGAAGGGCTGGTGAAGTTTTTAGTTTAGGACATGTTTTACTTAGGTGTATCTCTAGTGATCTCTTCTAAATAGAGATGCAGCAGCAAGTTTTATGTGAAAGCATGCATCCAAGATCTGGTGTTCTATCTAAGAGGTTAAACTTCATGGACTTGCCCAGAGTTTCTGACTTGTCACTGCAGTAGTGGCCATTTGTTCAGTGGGTGTTCTGCACTGCTAGTGCCTAGCAGTGGGCGAAGTGTTACAAAAACATCTCTAAAATACTGCTGGAGAAGATATATTACTCTATTATTTAGTCAAGATTCAGGAAGAGAATATAGCTTCTGTTCTGCCAGTTCTACAAGCTATAAAATTGTCATATTTCAGCCACAGGAGAATTTGTATTGGCTACTTCACTCCAAAACTGCAGTGAAAGATGGGCTTTGTTGGAGAAGTTAATAAACAGGGGTCTGGCTGAGCAGGGAGGAAGACATCACATAAAGTTTGCCCCTTGTTCCCTGACTTGTAGCACTTTGTCCAAGTTCATAAGCAATGGAGATTCACTTGCAGAAGTGGGACGTGCAGCTGGAAATGGAATTGCATGTCCTTGAACAAGAATACAGGTGGATTTACAGAGAGGTTTGGGGTTGCATGATTTAATCTCTTATAGAAGACTTCAAGGTGAAAGCAGGAGGTAGGCATCATGTTCCTGTGTTGCTGAATCCTGGACATCATTCATTCCTCAAGACCTTGCTAAGAAGGGTGTCCTTCTGAAGAACAATTTTGCAAAAAGTTGCAGTGTTGCTTGCATGTATGTCATTCCACTGTACTGTCTTCTCTCTGTGAGCTAGTTAGCAGGATAAAGGCAGCAAAGGCAATCCAGCTCCATTTGGGGAGCTACAGGAGTTAGATGTGGTTAGATGGTTAGTGTGTTAGATGGAGGAACTTCAAAATCCAGTCGGTTCACTTAGAAAAAGGCCTGTCCTGTAGCCTAGTAAGGGTTCAGACAGGGTCAGTCTGAGCGCAGGTGTCAAGTAAAGTTGTACCAGGGGCTGTTCTCAGTCTGGTGTGGCTTGATGTTTCATTTAAAAGTTAATGTGAGGAATGGAGAGAGCCTTCTAATTAGATCTGTGTGTGTTACAGGTCGAGCGGTACTGGAAATATGCAGCAGACTGGGATTAAAATGCAGTCACATCTTGATTAAACAGTGGAGTTAGGCAGAAATCCATAAAGAGAGACTCCTTCAAGGACAGTTGAAGGCAGAAACAATTAAATGCACAAATTCCGAATGGAGGGAGACTTGAGACAGCAGGATCCCAGGGGAGGGAGTGTGGTTAGTAGAATAAGGTGAAATTTCAGCTCTCCTCTGGACTTGAGAGAGGAAATGCTGTCCTGGAACTAGATGCTACAAATACTCTGACCATGCAGAAAGCTCATAGCTAATGCTTCCTGGAGACTTCCTGACACACAGCAGCTGAAATTTTAGGTATGTTTATGGATAAGGGGTGTCTGCATGTGTGTGTCAGTGTTTCTCAGTGGAATGAAGTTCAGACTTTTACAGAAACCAGCCCTGTGAACGTTCTGTTCATTTGATAGTGATTTCTAATTGATGCTGCACTGCAAGTACTGCAAGAGCCATGTTGCTCTTGTGAAAGTATGCCCTTCCCAGTTCATGTTTGAAGATACCCTACTGCTAAATAGTTGATTAACTACTCTATCTGGTAATCAGAGTTAATGGGTACATGTTATACGGTACTGCAAATAACATTAGCACAAATGATGTTTCTTAAAAGTAGCCATTAAGAGCTAACTTCTGTTTTTTGGAGAACTGGACAAGAAGTAGGTGTAGACTAATCCTAATGACTGTACATGATTACAAATGCTAAGAAGTATTTAATCAGTTCCTAAGCAAGGAACATTGTGAGACATCCTGGTAATCACTGCAGCAGAAACAGCTCTTGGATGAGTCTATAGTGACTTTACAGTTCCTGCATCGATGGAAGCAGGATCCCATGTAACTGAAGGCTGGGGAAAAGCTTGCTGGTGAACTTTCTGAAGACATCAACTCTGACTGTACAAACCACAAAACTAGTTTTCAAACAGCATTGAAGGACTTAATCAAAATAGTTGAGAGTGTAAAACATCACTGTTTTTAGCCAGGTCATATTTGGTTCCTCAACTGCCAAAGCAGGAAAGGTGTTAGGGAATGGCACCATGAAAATCCCATGTGATGAAGTTAGCTAAAGACTGTGGTACATGTTTTTTCTGAATATACTTCTTGCCCAGGCTCCTGATTTGCCTCCTCATTGGAGAATGCATCCAAATCCACAAGTAACATGCAAGTTTGCGTTTCATTTTGAGCCCAGCAGGCATACGGCAATGAGGTTACAAGACCTTTCCAAGTGAGCCTGGAGGGACTTGTTGGCTAGAGTTTGGATTTTTGGCAAGCAACTTACTCCAGCTCTTTTCAGTAATAAACTCAGGGTTCAGTCCCTGGCCTCTTATAGATACTGAGTGCTGTTGCGTGTCTCTGGGTAATCAGTCACTGGAAAGGCACAGCTGTTTCAAGATGCACAGCCATGGGTGCAGCATGTAAGAAAGGCAAGATCAGGGTCATGCTACAGATGCAACCACATCCTACATGTGTTCTTCTTTGACAGGAAAAAATCTTATTTAATGCTAGCTGTCCTCTGAGTGAGTTTTGAACATTGTCCATTAAGCCTTCCAAGGCCATGCATGGCTGATGCCTCTGCTGCAGGCAGTGGCAAGCAGGATTGCCCAAGGCAGTGACTTGTGTTCATCTGGAGAGCAATTCTAAGAAACTGAGCAGGGTTATAAGGAATACGGGGCCAGAAGTAGTCCTGCTATATACTTGATCATGGAGAAACAAGTAAGTCAGCAAAGAAATTCCTGTAATTCCTTTGCTTTTCTGCAAATATTTTGTGACGGATAAGTTCCTTGTTACACAAGCATAAAAGAAAGCACACGTGGTAAGTATTCAAAATTGAGTGTTTTAATTGGAAATTAAAACTTTGGTAGCCGTAATGCTCAAGATGTCTTTGTGTGTCCACTGCAGCAGAGCCTTGTGCTGACTGCTAAGTGGTCCTTTGTTTTAAAAACCTTGATGAAGATTGATGCAGACCAGCCCATTTGTGCTGCTGGGCTCTAGGTTGACTGCTTCCAGCGATTAAGTGTCTTCCTAGATCAAGTGCTAGAGGTGTCTGTCAAAGGAGTCAGGTTGTTTTCTTGTGGAAAGCAGTGTTTCTACTGCTGTGATACCAGTGAGATGCTAACAAATAGTGAAATATCTTGTTAAATTTATTACTGGACAGTTTGAATGATGGATGCAAACTATTGCTGAGGTTGGCTGCTATTGTTTTTTAGCTCAAATAGCAGAGGCCAATGCTTAGGTAACGGAGGTTCTGGTTTTCTCTTTTCTGGTGGTGAGTCGTTAAATCCATATGGCTCATAGTACTTGTGCAGCAATGGCTCCAAATGCTGCAGCGAGTTGTATTGCTGCAGGGCTTTGCACTGTAAAATATTATAGCCCATTAAATAAGGGGAACAAGCTAGTCCTAAACTTGGTTTATTTCATATTTTCAAACTTACCCTCAAGTGATTAAGCAAACGGTGGCTTTTCCAGCAACTTTCAGTTCAATTATCTGCTAACCCCATCTCCCGTTATGATCTGCCACAGATGCCTTGAACATGGTCCTTCTGCTGGTTGTGGAAACACATAAGCAGTTATTTCTGTTGTGTCCTATCTGAGTGGGATGGAAAGGATAGATGTTGCTTTATGTCTAACAGAAGCTTGAAAACTTGTGTGTTGTGTTAATATTAGCCCTCAAACAGCAAAAGAGCTGCTTCTTATTAGCTATACAGGAAGACAAGCCATTCTCCTTTACTGTAGGGGAAGTTCAAGCTCACTTATAGTACAACTTGTGTACATACAAAGATATAATTCTTCCCCTGTGCTAGTCCTAAGTAGGCAGAGTGACTACTTGTAGTAATTAGGGTAATAATCATAAGACTTAAACTCTTAACAGAACTGTGTAAGTAACAAGATCCTTCATACGCAGTGGGGAACCTGAATGGAAATTTGGATGTCTCTATTAATGTCTAGTGACAGTTTTTTTTTTTTCCCTCTAAAATTAGTGCCCCTTGACTCAACTTTGGTCCCTTAGACCTGGCCAAAGGTGAACAGTGTTAATTGTGGAATATAAACTTGAGCTGTGGAATGTGATTTTTTTTTTTTTTTTTTTTTTTTTGCTACAAGTTCAGCTGTTAAGCTTTGATCTCTGGTGATTTAAGCACAAGGGAATAAATAAGTTTCACTTTTCAACTCCTTAAAAACTGATTGGAAAAGGAAAAGACCACTCATGAAGTACATGTAAAAAGTGGATTATTTATCAGTCCTTTGTTCATCTTGGAAGTATGGTCATCCTGTAGTGAGTATCCCTCTTTTAATCTGCATGGTTTTAAACCTCATTTATTCCTTATATCTCAACTCAACAAGAACTTGAATCTTTACCTAACTCCCTATGACAGCTTGTAGAACTGCCAGTGTGAATACACTCTGGTAAACTCTAAATCAACCTCTTGGTCACTGCATGCTGAAATGATTTGAAAACCTATGTAACCTGTTGACCAAACTTGGGCTGTTATTCAACATCTTTAACGAAAGCTGAAGCCAGAACAGTCCTGCTGACTTCAGATTTTCGTTATAAGCCAGCTGTAGACCCTAATGTACAGTCGGGATGGGACAAGGAGAATTTAATGGGCCAGCTGCAGCATTTGGGCAAGAATGTGCTTGCTCCCTTGGGATCCTGTGAGCAATGGCATTCTTGCTGCTGCACTCTCCTTATCTGGCACTGAAAAGCAATGTCTGCTTACTCCTGCTTGTCAGCACTGTTCATGAGCACCAGCAAGCTCAGGGCAGCCTCTGCCAGCACCTGCTATCATTTTCCATTTACCTCCCTTCCCCCCTCATCTCTTGCTGTGGCCCTGAGTGGGGTGATGCTGTGTGGGCAGCTCCATGTGAATCTTCAGTGTAGGTCTGGGTATGAGTCCATAAATGTGCAGGACACTTATGACCAGCCTGGACCGTTACTGTGGAACTAGGAGTTACACATCAAATGCTTTAGTCTCACACAGACCCTTGTGTGACCTGGCATTAAATCAATATAAATTGGTCCAGGCAGGAACCTGCACTTTCATGAACCAGCTGAGCAGAAGCTTAGCTTCAGTTTAGATGCTGTGTTCGGTCTCTTTCTTAGTCCTATTAGTGCAGCACCATGGGATCTCTTCAGTTTGCTATTAGCTACAGTGGTTCCCTGCTCCTGAGTGGCTCTTGGACAAGCTAAGGAATAATCAACAAGGTGTGTTCGTACTTTTTTCTACTAATTCAGCTGCAAGAGGGGAGTTGAACTACTTATGTAGCACAAAAGTAGCACAAAAATGTGTAGGGCATGTATGGAATGGGGAGGTAACTTTATTTGTAAATGCATTGATTTTACCCACTCACATTCTAGTAGCTGTAACTATTGGTGTGGGTTGAAATGGGATCACTTGTGGCATGGAATAAAAGGGTCAGTAGATATCAAGTCCTTTGTATATTGGGTCTTTCTGGATTGCTGTTGACTACCAGATTTTGGGTAGGTCTTTCATGCTTTAGATGTCTGTAGTTACGGTGTATCAATTTGGCTTATATTTGATTGCTTCATCCTCCACAGCTCTTGGCCTGTTGTCTTTGACCTTATTTTGTTATTTCCAAGGGTATGGTTTGTGTTTCCATTGAGGTAACAGAAAAAAGAATGGTTAAAAATCAAAGATGTGAATGTTGCAGTACACATCAACATTAACATGCCAAAGGAAAAAAAAAATATCCTTGTGACATATCTGCATTTTTTAGTTGTGTGGACTGAGTTCCACGTAAGGCACCTGTAGACCTGTGTTTCTATTCTCTTTTGGGCCTTTAGTTTGTTTTGGATGTGACAGCGTTCCAATTGCTCTGATTCTAGTTTCTGCTCCTCCCTGGCTGGCTCTGGCATCCAGTGCACCCATGCTTACAATGCCTGTTCAAAAAACCAAAGCAAACAAAATCATTCAAACAGCAGCAACTAAAAGTAACCAAAACAACATTCAGAGTTGCTTGTGCAGTTTTCTGATGTTTAAATATTCTATATTCTGATGTTTAAATTCCACTTTATTGATGCAATATAGGATGCTTGAGGCCACGCTCCCCAGGGCAGTGATTGCAACTCCTCATGTGATTAAAGTCACTTGGCCAGCAGCCCTTATCACTGTGGGGTTCATTCCACTCTTAAGAATGGCTGGTGCATGTTAACTGCACTGTGGTTCCAGCTCTTGTAGCCTTGGGATTTATATCTCAGTAGTGAGAATACTCCGGTATTTGTTGTTATCCCACCTGAGACCCACAGGCTTATTTTACTGCTTTTTTGGATAACTGGTTTATCATATGGGCATACAGCAGGGTCTAGCATGTCTGTAGCCATCAATCTCCCTAGGCATACAGTAGATATTTATATTGCCCTTGCTTATCTGGCTGTCCTTCGCTGTTTTAATATGAACCATACCAAATAAAGCTGCCTGAGAATTGAAGATTATCTGTGGTATTCGTCACTTTTAGGAAGGGGAGTTGGTTTAACGTTGGCTTTTAGCATTTGCTAGGCCTTGTCTCCTTGACAGAAAACAACAGACTAAAACGATTACCAAGAACAGCTGCTTAGAGGGGGCTTCGGATATTTTTTCCTCTTCTGCTGACCTGAACCACGGCAATTATAAGTTCTGGTTATTGTAAACTTACCACAGAACACAAGGCATACCTTAAAATGATGTCATGTCTAGACACACAATTCAGGTATAAATTATGGAGAGAAAGTAGCTTGTTCAGTGGTTAAACAGTAAAAATTTAACAAGATATTTCTGTGTCTCTAGCCTTCACTCTTGCGTACGTATTTCTTTACCTCTTACCAGGAGAATTCTGAGACTGCCTCTTAATATTTTTTTTGTGTTGGGAGATGGAATTTCCTCCCTGCTCTCCATTTCATTTCCTATTTCTGCTTCTCTGGGTCTCTGGGGAAGCAGTGCAGCCATCTACTTAGAGCAGAGAACTAGAGAGGAAGGCTCTTGGGTCCAGTCATGACTCAGCTAAGATCACACAAGGGTGATATATGGTAACTTTTTCAAAACCAAGCTTGCTATTTTGGATAGATTTGTTTTATGGGGTGGTTGGAGAGAGAGAACTCAGCTGTGGTGCCCAGATGGTTGATTTTCAGAGATACTCCTATTTATGGCCTCAACAATGTCCCTGGTGTCACTGAGCCTTATATTTAAGGGTAAGTTGGACAGAAAGCTTGACTGTTCATTCAGTTTTGCTAGTAGACTGTCTGTCTAGAGTGCTGCTGCTCTGCATGCGAATGGTGGAGTGTAGCAGAGATGTTTGTGCATTTCATAGCTGGGGACTGTGGCCCTGCAAGCAGAGGATGGCTTTTACAGGTGCTGCAAAGAACAGCACACATGAAAGTCACGCATCCCATCCACCTCAGTTATTTGGGCATAGTTCCATTGACTTCACAGGGAGTCCTCCCACGTTACAGGCCCTAGCTAGTCTGTTGGCTTAGATTTTAATACACATTTCCCCACAC
Source organism: Meleagris gallopavo (assembly GCF_905368555.1). Taxonomy (NCBI): domain Eukaryota; kingdom Metazoa; phylum Chordata; class Aves; order Galliformes; family Phasianidae; genus Meleagris; species Meleagris gallopavo. The sequence goes on from NC_139424.1 coordinate 3,528,926, forward strand.
TTGGCCTGGACTTAATTTCATGATGAGATTGGAACTGTTGGCTTATCACCTGTTGTAATCTATATCCTTTGGGTACCTGCTATGAAATGCAGACTTTGGAGGTGGAAGAGGCCTGTTGGGTTAACAAGCCAGTGTAGGATTATTCTCTGTAGCGTATTCTGTTGTGCTTTTCCTGGCTTAATTACACAGTCCTCAAGTGATAGAATTTGGCAAGAATATCCTTCCTTTTTAACTGGTATTTTGTCTCAAGTTCTCTTAGTAAGCCTTTTCAGTCCTTTCCATAGTATCATGCTGCTGTCTAGAATTTCTTCTCTCTATCCATGTAAATGGCTATTGTAGATTCTTTTTTCTTTTCTTTTTTTTTTTTTTTCCCTCCCCAGGTCTAAATCTGTTCCCTGTTCTTGCTTGCAGAGCAGCTCTCTCCCAGGATGGCTGCTCTGCCATCCATGTATTTCCCTGAGGGTGAGGTTTCTGCCTTGGCCTGGTAATGTGTCTGGATCTACACGTTATTGTACCTGGGCCTCTTGTGATCTTTCTGTACCTGTAATCACATTAGTTCATTTCCTGGAAGCTGTCTACACTGTGGGTCTCCAGAGACAATTTTTAACGCTCGTTAAGCAGAGATGGCATAAAGCATGTTGCCGTAGAGACAGCTTTTGATGTGCTCTGAGGAACCATTCTACCCCTTTTGCAGTGTGTACAGCAGTGTTCTGGCTTACAGAGAGGCATACATGTTGGCATCTGGTTACCTTGACATGTCCACACTGGTAGCTTGCTACTAAGTAGAGGCTTCCTGGGTATCTACAAACTCACGTGGGCAAGCCAAAGCCTACATTCACTCCCATTGCCTGCCTCTTGGATAGCACAGGGATAACTCAACTTTCCTGCATTCTCTGTAAATACCGGATCTCACAAAACTATGACCTTCCTGTCCTGGCCTGATGTTTGTGATTAGAAAGACCCCATTTGCTTGGGGCCTTTTTGCTGTTCTGCTTCTTAGGATCATAGTAAGACTTAATTTTATTCGGATACATTTATAGTAATTGTTTTTTCTGGCCACATTGTCTCTCCCAGCAAGGAATCGCCATGCATTAATTGCTTTTCTGCGTTTGTACACTCCTGTGTTATCTGTAAGCAACATATGAGGGTAAACATAGCATGCAGCTTGCAAAACACCCCATGTCCTTAGGGTGGTTAATGCCCTGTGATACTTATGAATGAACTGTACCACAAATGGTCATAACATCTTCAGAGATCAATAAACAAAATGATTGCGTGCAGTGAGGCCATGAAGTAGACACTTCCACTGAAATACTTCGTTATATTAAGAGTGCTCAAGGAATTAAAACTTCCAGCCTCGACACCCTTCCAATCCATTACACAGGCTGAAGTGGCCTTAGGGCCCCCTTTCAGTTTTAATGGAGTGGTTGTTTTTCTACGCAGACTTTCTTTCCTTTTCCCTACCCCCCCCACCATTTTAATGGCTATTAAACATAGGAGGAGAGTGTTAATACAGCTCTAAATACTCTTTAGCCAAAGTTTGTCCTCGCTCCTGCATTTAGGATCTGCAGCTCAGTTACAGTTTTTCCCTGCTCATAATTTTTTTCAGAGGGACTTTTTCTTTGTGAGGCTCTTGACCAGTTCATGTGCAAATAGATGAAAAACATCAGAGAGTCAGCTCTATAGCAGCACCCCGGCTGGGGTCTTAATTCTTGTGAAGTGATTGGTGCTCAGTGTCTGGGGCTGCATCCAAGAACTATGTAGCATGGAGCAGGATGTAATAAATTCCCCCTGTCTTAATCTTATGTTTTCGTACTCTCCCTTCCCTTTCATCCTGTCTTTCCAAATCTGCAGCCTGGTTTCATATCTGTTTGCCCAGGTGGAGTCTGCTCCCTTTCTTGGGTATATGGGGACTTCCCTCTCTTGGGCTGGTCTGATAGAAGAAAGCTGTATGCTCAGCTGACACCACTCAGCATCCTGGGCTGATGAGGACAGAGCTGGCAGAGATATCTGGAGAAATCGGTGCTTCAGACCAGAGCATCCTTGCCACTCTGTTCTTTCCTATGGCTTTTGGAAGTATCCTGCAGTTACCATGTATAAAGGATTCTGGAGCTGCTGTAAAAGCCACCTTCTGTGGCTCCTGGCATCACCACTCCAAATGTCTTCAAAACAAAACCAAACCTTTTGAGCCTTACTTAACACTGTAAGGGGGTTTGGGCTGCTTGTCCCATTGGTAGGAATCCTGACTAGTGGGCCCAATTTTGAATTAATGGGTCAATCCTTGCCTCATGAGTTTGGTTACCAGTAGAGACTCATCCTTGTCCTGACTGTGTGACAAAGGATCATTCAGTGAGACCACTATACGTTCTTCTCATGTGGTATTATTGTCTTGCCACCTTCTCAGCGTCAGCCTCCTTCAAACAAATTTCATAATACAGAAGCTTGCAAATTCCACTGTCCCAGGGAAAATTAATTTGTTCTGAAGTAGTGCAAGTATTTGCCTCGTGCAAGTGATGCAGAAATCAAAACTTCAGATTGTTCTGGAATATTGAATTGTGTGGAAGCTGGAGAGTTTTCCTCCTCCTATTCCATGTGGAGCAATTTGCAGCACCTTAACAGCAACAGTATACATCCAGGGAAGGGAAAATGGGAGAAATGCAAGAAATGAAAATATGAACCAGATCTACAGAGGCCACAGCTGGATAGGGGATTATCTCTGGCCTCATAATTGATAGAATTTTTATGGGTAAAGGTGTGTTCTCCCCAGTTCTACAACTTTATATTTGGAGATGGCATTTAGTGAATGTGTGTATTTAGGTTATCTCTAAAATCACAGAATCACAGAATTGTAGGGGTTGGAAGGGAGCTCTAGAGATCATCGAGACCAACCCCCCTGCCAAAGCAGGTTCCCTACACCAGGTCGCACAGGTAGGCGTCCAGGCGAGACTTGAATATCTCCAGAGAAGGAGACTCCACAACCTCCCTGGGCAGCCTGTTCCAGTGCTCCGTCACCCTCACCGTGAAGAAGTTCTTATGCACATTCGTGCGAAACTTCCTATGCTGCAGCTGATGTCTGTTTCCCCTCGTCCTGTCTCCACGTACCACTGAAAACAGACTGGCCTCACCACTATGGCCGCCACACCTCAGATATTTATAAACCTGGATCAGGTCCCCTCTCAGTCGTCTTTTCTCAAGGCTAAACAGACCCAGCTCACTCAGCCTTTCTCCATAGGGGAGATGCTCCAGGCCCCTCACCATCTTTGTGGCCCTCCGCTGGACTCTTTCCAAGAGATCCCTGTCTTTTTTGTACTGGGGAGCCCAGAACTGGACACAGTACTCCAGATGAGGCCTTACCAGGGCAGAGTAGAGGGGGAGGATCACCTCCCTCGACCTGCTGGCCACGCTCTTCTTAATGCACCCCAGAATGCCATTGGCCTTTTTGGCCATGAGGGCACACTGCTGGCTCATGGCCAACCTGTCGTCCACCAGGATGCCCAGGTCCCTCTCTGCAGAGCTCCTCTCCAGCAGCTCATCCCCCAGCCTGTATTGGTGCATACAATTATTCCTCCCTAGGTGTAAGACCCTACACTTGCTTTTGTTGAACCTCATCCGGTTTCTTACTGCCCAGCTCTCCAGCCTGTCCAGGTCTCGCTGAAGGGCAGCACAGCCTTCAGGCGTGTCAGCCAATCCTCCCAACTTCATATCATCAGCAAACTTGCTGAGGGTGGCCACTATCCCCTCATCAAGGTCATTGATGAAGATGTTGAACAAGACCGGACCCAGCACAGACCCCTGTGTGGGAACGTCTGCTTCATTAATGAGTTCTTAATTACATATCTCTAAGTATGATTGGTGGGAGTTCTGCATGGAGGGGTTGGATTTAATTCTGTAGAAATAATTTCTCTTGAAAGGAAAAAAAAAAACAACCAAAAAAACAACCATGTTTGGGAAGCTTTGCGTCTCGCTCCAGCATTGTATTTGGGCCAGTGCTAGGTTGTGAAATAAACATGCATGGGTGAAAGCAAAGCAGTAAATGGAGTGTAGTAAAATATACAGTGATGCGGATCTTGAGTAGATGGTTGGGTTGATTCTACTGATGTAAGATGGTAAACATACATGGAAAATATAAACTTGATAGGTAGATGCGCTTGCTTTGTTGCATCTCATTGGTTTTTCATGTTCTGTGTTTGTATACTGACAGCACAGCTTGGCATTTTGAGTCAGGTAACCACGTGACTCCATAGAGCAATCCTGCAGTTTTTCTGTGCTCTTAGTTCTACTAATAAGCTGAGTGCTTTGGGAAGACAGACCGTAGCACTTTTTTTTTTTTTTTTTTGTAGTCACCATTTGAGCTCTGAAGTGGAGCTTTCAGTTACTGGTGACAGATTTGCACTAAGTTTGGAAGCAAATGCAAATTATTTCAGAGAAAATCTTTTTTACAGAGCAAGCTTCTGCTGGCTGGGGAGGAGGGATCACATATTCACCTAGGTTTTCTCATCTTGCCAGCTTTGCATTCCTTTCTCTGCTTCATTCTTATGCTTCTGTTGCTTTTCTTTTTCCTTCCCCCCCCCAACACCCATTGTTCTTGTGCTTTTACACTGGTTGAGGCACAGCCTGGGTCAGGAATAGAATCATAGAGTGGCTTGGGTTGGAAGGGACCCCAAGGATCATCAAGGTCCAAACCCTCAACCACAGGCAGGGCCACCAACCTGCAGATCCAGTACCAGACCAAGAACAAACTGTACAGCTTTGGGGTCAGGGTGCTGATGTGTGCTCCTGATTCCCAGCCTAGCTGTTCCTTGTCCTTGTTGGCTCACAGGAGCTCCTGTTGGTGCTATCATTTACACTGAGATGGCTCTGTCCATAGAGTCAGATACCCCTATACAAGCTCTGCTGCTTGTACTTCCTGCCTGTTCATTCTCTTCTTCTAGACTGTTAATAGGGAATAATCACACCTGTCAGGCTTCCCTCGGAGCAGGGAGATGGAATTGGCAGTAACTGTTTCCTTTTATCTGCTGGATATGTGACATCTCAAACCTCAGATGCTGTGGACAGACTTCTGTTCTGCAGGCGCTATGGGAGAGCAGTGAAGGCTGTAGAAGCCTTCTTTGCCACTGGCACTAAGCTGAGTTTCATCTAAGCTGCCAAGATGGATGGCCGAGCATCACTTCCATGGTTTTTTGCCACTTCCCTCTAAGTCTCCAGAGTTGCAGAGTCTGCTCTCCTGTGCCTGCCTCTTCAGGCTGAGGGAAGGTGAGCAAACCATCTTAGCTGTTCCCCTGGGATTGCGCTGTGACCTGGGGGTTCTGCCTCCAGCTCCTCTCCAGCTGTTCAGAGGGCAGATCCAGCAGTATCTTCTGTCCTCAGCCACCTGAGGAAGGCATCTTCTGTGCATGCTTTATGCAGCTGCCTTCCCTGGAGGGCTTTATGTAAATGCAGGAGGCCTGCTGGCTGGTGAGGGGGGGAAACCGATACTTTGGAAATGATGAGGCTCTAGGATTTAACCCTTTAGTTTCTAGAGATCAGAAACACTGAGTGCCCTTCAGTGCCTCATGTAGTTCTTATTTCCTAAGCGTTCCACATCTGAGCTGCAAGGCAGCCCCCATCCATCTGCCCATCCTTCTGGTCCCAGCTGTGCAGGTGAGAAATCTGTTTGGACCAACACAACAAGAAAAGGAGGTGAGAGCAAAGACCTGAGCTATGTAAAGGGAAGTTTTGGGAGTGGCTCATTGCCCTCCCCACCTTTCCTAAAGCTCAGCAGCACTCACAGAGCTGGAATGGGGCTGCATTTATCAAATTCTTGTCTGCAACAGCAACACAGTTGTTTTAGATTAGTGTACAAATAGACATTAGTGTAATACATCTGTTGTTAATCCACATCTTGGTAGAAAAGAGATGCCAACACATCATTTATTAGCCACGTCGATCCTATAATGTCCTTTCTTTTGTCTTTAGAGCATGTAATAGGTTCCAGGATGTCTTTTATTTCATTGTATACTGCATTTCCTCTTGTCTAACTTAGCAGGACATAATATGTTCCAGGATGTAATTTATGCCATTTTGGAACTGGACACCACACAATGTATCCTGAACTCTTCTGGAAGTTGCTAGTTGTCATGTTCTGCACACAGGTTAGCCTTTGCAGATTTGATGGGTAGTAAGAAAAAAAAAAAAAAGCAGGGAGAAGGGGAAGAAAAGCAACTTATTTGTAGTCGAGGTGAGCTACAGGATCTTCAGGGATTCTGGATGTTGGTGTACAGCAGGCTGTGACTCTGACAGCCATGGTTTATTTGGGAGGTCAGACAGTGGTGTGGTAGCCCACCTTAAGAGCCTCTCCTTGGCTGCCTGTGTAGGAACACGCTGATAGTCCCAGGGAAGAGCACTGAAGAATGCTGAGGAGGAGCTGTTGTAGGTGCACCTCTCCTTGTCCATGGAAGTTGAGGGCTGCTGCTGGAGTCCATTTATCTGATTGTACCAAAGCTCTGTGCCAGTCCGAAGCAGAAGAATGAAAACCCCTTAACTGGCTCTTTCCTGTTTAGTGAGTTTTGAGTAGACGTTAATGGGCTTTGAGCAGCAGATGACATTTGCAGGTGATGAGGGAAGCAGGGACACAAGGCCTGCTGAAAGCTGGGGAGGCTGGTGGTATTTTGATTGCAGTATGATTGTGTGGGGAGGAATTGGCAGTGGCTACTTGCCTGATGGCTTCAGCAGGAGTCTATTCCTTTGCTTTTCAGTCAGTCATGTTTTAAAATCCCACCCAGAAAAGCCCAGTCCTACAGCCCCTCACCACCGTGTTACCCAAATGCTGGTTTTCCTCCTGTGCCAGAAGTCCACTGTGCAGTTAGGTAGGATGCTATAGCCATGGTCTGGCTTCTGTAGGGAGAGAAGAATACCCTGAGCACAGCCTTTGAGTTACAGGATAGATTGCTGCTCTCAACTTGTGGAAAGGTTTTAGAGAGTGTTTTGGTGAAATAAAATGTTTTCCTTTTTTTTATTCATCGTAGATCTCCCAGGAGACAGCTTACCTCGTGGTGTCCAGCCTCCCTGCTTTGTACCCCTTTCTGTCTGGTTCGTGTCTGCTTTCTGAGACAATGATCCTTAGGACTGGAGGGGAATAATGACAGTGTTAGCTCCAGCCTCGAGCTTCTTGCTTTATCAGAACTTTAAGTATGTGCTGGTTTTAAGCAAGTGAATAGTACAGGGAGTTTGGGAATGTGTTGCTAGGGGTAACCAAGATGTAAGACCAGGGGGAATAATGTTAATAAAATAAATTGCTGACTTGGAGAAGTCTGATAACTCAGACGGGTGAGTTCTTAGGCTTGACAGCATGTTTTGCTCCTTTCCTCCCACTCTGCCCCCCATCAGCTGCCTCTCATTCCCAGGCACCCTCATTCAAAGGGATGAAGTTCAGTAAAATCCAATACGGTGTTATGCAATTAACACACAGGTCTCGTGCCAGGATCTCTTGTTTCCAGATCTCTAAAGAACTGAATGTTAAAAAAATAAAAAAATAAAAAAAAAGGAAAACTTTTTTGGAAATGACAAGCTCTTAGCCATCTCTAAACAGCTCAGCACAGTTCTTCTGAAGGAGGAGATACGGGGAAATATGAAATAGCAAACAACAGACACACCAAATCAAGCAATTAATTTTCTTGTTGAGGCATAGGAATACTGGAGGAGCCAGAGTTATCTGTCTTGTGAATAACAGCGTTGTGTCTGTATTGTGCTATGTGCACAGAGCAGGGTCTCCATTCCTTACTGCCAATTTTAATTAAAAGATTGCTGTTAGAGCACTTGGGATATTGTGTTCTTGTACACGAACTGTCTCAGGATTCCTTGTTGCATAATGTCAACACAAGCCAAGCATCACTCAAAAGAAGCTCAGCTTTTTACTGATTGAGACCAGCTCTGGTTGGATCACAGCAGGTAGATGAACCTACCAGAGCACAGCTCAACAGATAGACCAGGGCCAGGAGGTGAGCCTTATTTAAGAATAGTTGTGCTTTGTTTTATTCTTGGTAACTGTTTGATACAGGGAGACTTTCACTTTCCCGTTGAAGCATCTGACCCCAACCCCTTACAAAAACTCATCCTCCCCAGCACTTCTTATTGGCATTTGTCCTGTAGGCTGGTGCCTGAGGCAGGTTGTTGCTGTTGGTGGCTGAGATGGTTATGTGGCAGAAGGACAAAATTGTGGCTTAAGAGATTTTTATTAGGAGTAGTGTGTGCCTGTATGCACAGGAGGCAGGGAAAGCTGACTCAGCATTCTTTGTGTGCTTACAGGTTGGGACACTGAAGGCTGCCATGCCACAGAACACTTGTTTGGTTAGCAAACTGGTGATCAGTGGAAGGTGCTGATGCTTCTTAGTCCTTTTTCTTAATTCAGAGTTTGTACTTTATTTCCCTGCAACAGAAATGGCAAATTTCTGAATCGTAAAGGACTGCTCTGTTAGCATGAGACTGTTGACCTGTCCATTTTCTATTAGATCAAGCCAATTTTGTTTAGTAGCACTGATAACATAGTGAAATACACGTAGCGTGTGCTTATGTGCCCCTCTGCTCTGCATGCGTATATCTGTTGTCCCAAACGTTGGGCCTCTCAGCTAATTGGCTTTCCTGGGGTTCCTATAAAACTGGCTTACAATTCACATCCAGCCCATGGTCTGTCAGTTGGCTCTTCCTGCTCTAAAATCATCATTAGAGAAACATACTCTAGCTCAGCAGCTTGTGATGGCCCAGTGCTTCAGCTGCGTGTGTTCTTGTCACCGTAGGCAGGAGCCTGCTGTTATTTCCCTGCCCATTCTGCAAGGGCATTGTACTGCTCTGTGTGCCTTCATATGGTAAATGCTCTAATGAGCTCGGTGGGGCAAATACTTCCTATGACTTGAAGTGTGGTGAGACCAAGGGGCTGTCCTTGTCCTCGTTTTGGGCATGGGTGCTACACCTGTCTCCCAGCTCCATCTTTTTTTGTCATTGCAGAAGCAGGTGTCCATGCATGTGGGAAGGGAGGGGAGAAAAATGCTTTTATTTTGTCTGTGGAGCTACAGGTTGAAGGAGAACTAAGAATTGCTGTTGCGATATTTATCTGGGTTGATCAGAGAAGATTTTGCTGGTGTTATGACTTCTAAGGCTACTGTATGCATGGGAGATGTCAAGTATGTGATTAAGCATAGCAGGCATCTATAGGATAGATCTGTTCATTTGTCCCCCACACTGTGGCGGAATGGGATGTGTGAATTGGGAAGTGGATGCCAAGGAACCAAGACTGGAGGCCTCTTCTACTTTCTCAGCATGGTATGCTTCCACATAATCTAAATTGCACATCCTACGGTCCACTGTGTTTTATTTGTATCTACCACCGGCCCTAGGAGCTGCTCTGAATCTGCACCAGCAGAGCTGAGGTCAGGGTGAGGCAGATGTGGAACTCAATAAGCAGTGCCTGCAGGAATTGGGCACGATGCAGAGCTGCGTGCTGCTGCCACTCTGTGCATCCAGTCAGAGTGGGAGGCTTAAAGAGGTTAGAAAAAAGGGAGAAGTCATGGTGTGATGCAGTGTTTTGGCACCGCTGAGTTATTTTGCTTAATAGCTTAGAGATGATTTAATCTCTGAGATAATTAAATTGAAGGTGTCATTTCGAAAGATAACAATGTCTGTGTGAGCTCTGTTAGGCTTGGCATAAGCTGCAGCTTGTTTTGTAGGGATTGAGGGATTTTCTTGTGCGGAGCATGGAGGAGGAAAGGCAGGGCTAGTTTGATAATATTTATTTCCATTCTTTCTTGCTATAAAATATCCTGACATAATGCAGAGCAAGAAAGCAGCCCCTGGGACCTCAAGAGGGTGAGAGCGAAACACTCCATTGAATTTTAACATAGCTCCTGACAGCAAAGCCTCTTGGATCAAGCTCTGTGTCTGTCTGTGCTCTCCTGCAACCTGCCAAAGGAGCTGGTTGGGCAAAGAACCAGCCCCCGGTGCAGCAGGAGGCAAGCAGCCCTGTAAACTTTGCAGGGATGGATATGGGCATGCAGTCCCAGGGCCCCATGCCACTGCCTGTTTCAGCTGGAGCATCTTCATCTCAACAGCTGGCATGGCTTGGGCCTTGCTCTGTGTCCTCTCCATGGTGGACTTGTGCAGTAAGAGTCTGCTAGCCAACCTTCTCCTCTTTGAACCCTGCATTGTTAGTAATATTTTCCCTGCTTACTACATGTTGCATTTGGTTTTTTTGGCCTCGGTGCACTGCTACCACTGCTTTAACACCAGCTGTGTGATCCTTGAAGAAGAAAGGCTGTATGTAATGTGTCTGCATTTGATTTTTTTCCCCACTTTCTCTCTTTTCTGGTGCAAAAGGAAAAGTCAAGGCTGGGCAGTTTGGCGGTGTGGTGTGATTTACACCCATTTATTGAGAAGTTGGCAGGGAATTTTTTTTCTTACTGGCAGGAGAAAGAAGGGGACTGGGGACCCCCTTCTGTTGAATTACTTAGAAAAACAGCCAACACTTAAAATTACAGGCATTGAACTATATATTCCAGTGAAGTAAAAGATCTATGAATAATACATCTTCAGGCTGAAATATAATTTGTATGCTTTAAGCAGTAGAGAGGAAATGGGATATAATTCCTATTAGTAATGTATATATTTTCCCTAATCAGGGAAACAGCTGTCCAGTGGAAAGTCTGTGATTGCTCCATAAATACAGTTTTAACTTTAACTTTTTAAATGGTATTTGGAGCTTTAATCTGTTTTTGTTCAGCTGATCTGAAGGATTGCTTTGGGATTGCATGTCCTCTACAGTGCATCTCATCCACTGCAACAGATGTAACACAAGGTTCATGAATCAAGGGCAGGTTTGTCTACTTGTTCTGACTGGTGTCTTGAGGATGACCTGATCAGGCTTAAAAATGCTTCTTGTATCTTTGCTAACAGCTCAGAAGCTAGCAAATCGTTCTGTGACTTGTGGTTAAACACGGGGCCTTTTGCATTTCTTGTTTTGGTTTGGACCCAACGTGATCATAGAGCAGGTTGTAGTTTATTGGGCACAATTTTAGTCATGCTTATCAAAATCTGAAGAACCATAGGAAGGAATTCAGCACAAGTGTTGTGGTGCTCTTTCTTACAGTCAGCAGAGGCAGATGCTGCCGAGGAGTTCAGAGAAGCATAGAATCATTTGAGTTGGAAGGAACCCTTAAAGGTCATTGAGTCCAACTCCCCTACAATGAACAGGGACACCTGCAGTTCCATCGGGGTGCTCAGTGTTTATTTCCTTTATCACCAGCCATATCCTTGCTGGCAACTCTCAACTCTTTGGAAGGGTAGATAATAGCAGGACAAGGGGAAATGGTTTTAAGTTGAAGGAAGGAAGATTTAAGTTGGATACCAGGGGAAAATTCTTTACTATGAGAGTGGTGAAGTGCTGGGAACAGATGCCCCATCGATCCCTGGAGGTGTTCAAGGCCAGGTTGGATGTGGCCCTGGTCTAATGTTAAATGTGGAGGTTGGCAGCCCTGCCTGTGGTGGGGGGGGCTGGAGCTTGACGATCCTTGAGATCCCTTCCAACCCAAACCATTCTGTGATTCTATGGCACAGTGGTGGGACTATGGCTGCAACAGCTTGTTTCCCAGCAGGTAACCACAGAAGACAAAAGATTACATAAAACCATTTTCTTTAGAGTTGCTCCAGTTTAGCCTGCATGGGGTGGTCTCTTGTGTCTGTTTTGGAGACTATGTTTATGTTGTCTGATTGCAGAGAAGTTATGCTGGAACAGAACTGGAGCAGTTTGTGAGAGAGCTGGGCTCACGTGCACCGTGCTCTTTGGTCATGCATGAGAATTAGGGATTGCTACATGTAGCTGGACCACTAATAGTCTTTTAATGATTTTTTTCCCCCACCCTCCTACTCATGACTAAAAAGAACAAGATTGGTGTGTTTGAAACTATTGAATCTTATAAGATTTGTCTACATAATCTACATTAATTAAAAGATATATATTTGAAGAGAGAGAAACACTTATTCAGAATTGTATCAGCCTTCATTTGATGGAAATAACTAAAACTGAATGATGGCTGCTCACACTGGAAGAAAGATGCTTCCTTAGGGTTTGGCGTGGTGTAGCTAATTCATTTCTAAGGTCAGTCTTAGGTGATGGTATTCCTGAGTTGCTCTGTGCAGACAGGCGTTTAGATGTAGCTTCCATTTATTTTTTTCCACTGGAATGGAATCAGGTTGTTCAGATGTGCTCTGTGTTGGCCCCTGCGTGTGACCTGAAGGACCAGTATTGCCCGCAATGAGCTGTGCAGTAAGTGAAGATAACTTATGCGCTCTCGCTGCTTTTAACCAGGAGCGTCTCAGCTGAAGGTGGTCGGAAAGCATGAGTGTCAAGCTGGCTGAAAGAGCACCTGGAGAACCCTGGGCTGTGTGAGGAATCAAGAGTTAATGAGCTCTGTCCATAGGAGAAAGTGCAGGAGCTGCCATCCGGCGCTGACAGGCCGGGAGTCACTCGCTGCCTGCAGCTTCTATCAGTTTCCACTCTGTTGTCAGCAGGCCGTAAATAAAGGAGCTGCTGCTCTGGGACCGTGGCTGCTGCTGAGCACGCAGGTCTAGTGGATGTGGGGAGGCCTGAGCACACCTACAGCTCTCTTGGCCATGGGAGGGGATGCGTCCTGCTGCTGCAATGAGGTGGCCTGGGTGGCTCTGGGGGGTGGCAAAGGGCAGGAATGGGGCTGGTTGGGGGGTTTGCCCCCCTGGGAACTAAACTGCCATCTGAGGTGTGCTGGTTGAATGTTCTGACAGCTCCGGAAGCAAAATAGGATTAAAAATCAGGGAGGTATTGGTGATGATGGTGATGATTATCGTCTCTTAATAAAGAGAGGGAAAAGGGCCCAATTGGGCATTAAAATGTGAAAGCTGAAAGTTGCTGCCTGCCTGTGGAACTCCTAAAAGGATACCTAGAGGGCTAACTTGGATGTTTTTGGATAGACTGTAATCTGATAGTGCTAGCAAGCTGTGAGATGGAGGCTCCTGAGCATTGCTTTGTGGCTCTGCGACCAACTCCTGCATGTGGCATGGACCAACTTACTTGGGTCAGTGTTTCAGTTTGCTTCAGGAGTAGCTGGCTCCAAGCAGTTTCCATCAGTGGTTTGAGTAGGGAGAGCCTTAGACACACACATGGCGCTCCTTACTGCCACTGCACTCAGACGTCCTGAACAAACACCCTGAGGTCTGCAGCTCCCCAGGTTTGTTTTCCACACTAGAAACTGTTGACTTCCATCTTTTGTTTCTTCCTCTGTGAAATGAGAACGTTACAACAAATGGCCTGTCCCCCGTCGTTGCCGTATAAGTTGATGTTTGCAGAGTTAGTTTCCTCCAAGAATACTCAGTTGTGAAGCAGACTTTGTAAGTCTGGCGCCAAGACTTTCATGATGGTCCTTTCTCCATGGGAGGCCAAGATGCTGTGCAAATATCTGTTTTGAACAAGTCTTGTCCTCTCTGAACATGGGTGTTCCCATTCTCCGGTTTATTTTTCACATCCGTGCAGTCATCTGGAACAGCCCTGTTCTCTGGGGGAGGCCGTATAGGGAGTATTGAATTTGAGCAGTATGGTGTTCATCCCAAGGAAACGACAGCTTGAGGCTATTCCAAAGCAATAACCCCAGGAGGACGCTGGCAATGCTGCAGCAGGGAGCGTGGGTTTGAATGGTGACCATGGACCAAGCATCTGTAGCAAGGCAGAAAGCTTTAGCTTTTGTTCAATGGGTATTTTTGTTTGCATTTGCTAGCTATGATAAACGCACAAGCTATTCCTGTCTCTGCACTGTTTGGTTCTGTAACTTTAGCTGTTCAGTGTCTGGTTCGTTACCCTGTGCTCGAGAAGGGAACTCGGCAGTAAACTTTCCAGGTCTGTCTGCAGTTGATCTGCTTCAGTCCTACTGGCATTTTTGATGGGAATTTTATGACTTCTTTCTTGTGAGTTTGGTGCATGTTTTGTTTTCTTTGGAGCCCGTGTTGGCTCCCCTTTTCCTTTCTTTTGGAAGCTCCAGTGATCAATGCCTTCGGTTGTGGGAACTCTTGCAGAGAAGAGAGTTCTGTCATCATTTATGGGGGTACAGGAAAAACAGATGAAACAGCATAATATATGCCAAGTATTATCCTCAGAACTCCTCTTATCTGATATCTACAGCTGTACTTGCTTAATGTTAATATTATTTTACTCAGACTGACCTTTCTTTAGAAGGAAAAAAAGAAAGCTACGTAGTCCTCTGAAATCAGACATCTTTGTTCAGCAACCAAAATTATCTCTGATATTTATATGCGTGATTCATTTTGATTGCATCAGGACTTTGGGTCTTTAATCCCAAATGCCTGTTTTCCAAAGTCACCTCCTGGAGAAAGCCATCAGAAGGAAAGTTGCTGGTACACTTTCAGGAGGTAGCTGAGTGCTCTGCTGGTCAGGTTTATAACACAGCGTGTTTCTTTTAATCTGGCAGTGCTCTGTCAATCTAGACAGGCAGGGTAGATAAACTCTTCAAAAATACATAGTATAATAAGAAGAAATTAATGAATGGTGTTGACTGAAGGGACAATTTCTTCATGTATGTGTTGCATTTTTACTGACATTTGTGCTGACTTGTGCTTAGTGGAGCAATTAGTCCGAGGTTCATTTATCAACCATGGAATATTTATTCTTGTTTTTGGATCTCCCTCATGACAGTGCCTGGATCTCATGAAGGGAGTTCAGTATAAATGCCTAAGCAGGTAAATGAAATAAACAATGGTTAAAATTTTTATACCCACCAGTAACTTCAATAATTAAATAAGCTTATTTTGGAGACAGCGTATGTGCACTCAGCCTTTTAAGGGAATCTGTTGTTCTCTCTGCTAACGCAGGCTCACACTTCATCCTTGATTTCTACTACAGCATGCTATGACCCAAGGCAAGACATCTCAGCATCTTGCAAAAGAACTGTAATCCAAGCCCTGACCATTCACAATAGTAATGATAATACTGGAGCTACTACAGAGCTTACTGCAGGCAGCCAGCAGATCATAGAATCACAGAAGGGCTTGGATTGGAAGGGACCCCAAGGATGCGACACCATTTTTAATAGGTGTAAAAGTGCCTTGCTTTATTACCTGCCTGCATAAATGAGCTTAAGTCAGAGTAGGGAATGGAGTCTTTTAAACACACCAGCCTAAGATTAAAATTTTTTTAAGTGAAAAGCTTAAATAATTTCCCCCAAAAGCCAGTTTGTAACTTAAGCCTTCCCAGGGAATGATCCAATGTGCAGTCTAATCATTTTATGTGACCATTTAATCTACTGTTTAACAAACAAAAATACTTGCAGTACCATAGCAACTACTGCACAGTTTGGTGCCCTTGGGAAAGAGATCAGCTCCTTGATCCAAAGCAAATCTGCCTACTCAGGACTTTTAAGATATACTTTAAGGCAGCCTTCTGGAACCAAGGGGAAGACTTTCCAAATTCAGGCCCCAAATAGGCTCTATTAGTAAGAATATTTCATTCACCTGCCCAGATGTGCATAAATGTGCTCCTTGATTTGCAATAAATAGGCATTCATAATTCTGCAAGGTTTCAAGGACGTAACCGGTTCTGGTCTCTGTGGGATGCAGGTGTCTGACATAGAAAGGCACTTCGATTCTGATTATGGCTGGAAAGCTGTAAGAAATCCTGCAGAAACATTCTCTCTGGGAAAAGGCTGCATCCACCATCCCTGAAGGTGTTCCAGAACTGTGAAGATGTGGCACTGAGGAACGTGGTCAGTGGGCATGGTGGAGTGAGTTGGGGCTGGACTTGGAGGTCTTAAGGTCCAACCTTATGATTCTGTGATTCTATGTCTAACTACTAACTCTCTTTATTCCCTGCCATCTTCTGAATGTTTATTCCACATCTTGATCTCTGCAGCTGAGAATTTTCTGTCCCAGCCTTTCATGTGCTTTGCTGATGCTGTTGGATCTGCGCTGTGCGGAGGAAACTGTCCCAAACCACAGCACGGCTCAAAAATGCTGCTTAATCATGGCCACATTTTCCTCAGCTGCATTTGTGCCACCTGATGAATATGCTCTGGATCATGGGGGATTTCATGGCGGTCACGGTGGAGAGGATCTACCCTTCTTTTTTTCTGGAGAGTGTAGATTTATCCTCAGGGAAGAAATTCTTCTGAACCTTCCATCATTTGTCTTACATCTCTAGCTCCAGTCTTCATCAGCGATTGGTCCTGGTTTAGCAGGAACAGAATCAGGAAATAGCCCAGAAGCATTATGGAATCCATCTCCTGGGTCTGCTGGTCAAAAGTTTTCCAACAGAGCAGTTTTTGCTAAGAAAACACTGACTTCAGTGCATCTCCTTTTTGTTGTTGGTGTGGGAGACCTGTCAAAATTGGTGATGGGAACCAGACGCTCAAGGTGGATGTTGGTGACCAACCTCCCAGCTGCCTGATCTCATCAATCACATCAGGGTGAGCTGGATGGCCATCTGTCAGCTAACTCCCTGCTTCATCAGCTGCTGCAGCTCTGTGGGGTGGCAAGGTCAGGCTGCAGGGCATCCCTACGGATGAGTTTCTATGGGAACTCTAACATGGACCTATGCTTTTCTTCTCTGGCACAGCCAACCAGATTTTGACAGTTTGGAGTTGTCTTTGAAAACCAGATCTTTCACTGGTCTGGTTAGCAAGGGAGGACTGAGTAAGACCAAGGGGCCACTTAATGCCACTATTTGCTATTTACTGGTTGGGATTGCTCTCATCATTTGTTTTGTTCACAGGTTGGGTGCCAGAATCCTATTGTGGCATTACAGTGAATATGAGGGGGGAGAAAATAAATATTTTGGGATTTGTTAAAGCTCTTATGAATTTGAGTTGCCATAGGAGGTTTTGGGTAGCAACTGCATGATCTTCTTTATGATAAATATATATTTTCTCATCCTTCCTTTTCTTTCTTCTCCTATAATTCTGTTAACTTCTGCTCTCACTGCTTCCTCTTTGGAGTTCACAGCCCCAAAGAAAGCCATTAGTAAACTTGCCCAAGAGGAGTGCATTTCTCAGATACGCATATGCAGAGGTTGAGAACTTTTTTGGTCCAAAAACATAAGTAAAATGTTAAGTTACCACAATCCTAAAACAATATACTGTACTTCATTTAAAAAGAATCTGTTCCACATTGCAAGATCTCTGGGCACTCTATGTAAAACGATACCCTTCTAAGAAGTATAACTTATTAATGAAAGTTTTGACAGAGAAGATTTCATTTTGAAAATAATGTTCCCCAAAGCTTTTATAATAATTAGGTCTGAAGCGGAGCTGTGCAGACACAATAACTTCCAGGCTGGGTGATCAGATATAATTCTTGCCTTTTTTTCTTCAACCCCAAAAAGCTGCTTCAACACCCCCCCCCGCATTTGGCCATGCTGAACACTTTTAGTGTGTAGTCCCAAGAGGGTCTAACAGAGGTGAAAATAATTGGGGAGTGGAAAAAATAAACAAAACACCAAAAAACCAGGCAGCTTCCTCCAAGCTTCTTTTGACTTCTCACAGTATCCTTGAAGATAAAAACAATTTGAAGGCAAAATGGTACTCTCCTTGGCAACCTCACTAAGATGAAATTGAGGCCTCTCTGTAACTCATTCCCTTGTACATACTCCATGTCTTTGCATGGATCTGAAGGCTGGCAGTGCCCTTCATTGTCATTTTAATTGCCTTAATTCTAAAAGAGTCACCTGCAAGAGCGTTCCCTTGGACTGCATTTGCATCTTGTGCTCGGTTTTCTGTGCTGGTTTGGTTACTTTGACGCTGATGTGGATGAATGTTTTTCCTTTTATCCCTCAGCACGTGGCAGTGTTGGGGAGTCTGTGAGCATCAGTGGACCTGTTCTGCTTACAGCAGGTCCTGTAGATATCTCATCTTGCTATATCAAAGCTGTGCGTGAAGAAGATGTGCCTACAAGGCAGCTCTTTAAAGAGGGGAGGGGAAGACAAAAAAAACATGCTTGTTTTGGATTAAATCAGGAATGTGGGTGGCCATCTGTTATTGGCACTGTGGCTTAATGAGTTGCAGGTCATCAGTTTAGACAGTGTAGTTGGCTTTTTGTACCCTCTGCTTGTTGTCATGAGATGTGATTTATTGGCTTAAGCATGAGAAAGTGCAGACAAACAGCATAACTTCAGGTGCTGAGTAAGCAACATCCTAAATTGTCATGAATTTCTCTTTCACCATTTTCTGTACAGACTCACAGTCAGTTACTGGACTGTAGTGCAATGGATGCATTCACTCCACCTCCATGCTTGCTTTAAACTACGACTGATACTAGCTTTTGTGAAGTAGTACCAACACTGCATGCTGGAAATGTGGGTCTGTGCCCTTGGGATGTGGCACTGGATGGTGGGAGTTGTGCTGCACCAGGAAGTTAAAGCTCTGTACAGGTGGGCTGCAGCCCATGCAGTTCTGTCCTTACCGGGTGAATTGGGTGTAGATATTTGGGAGGTCGTCCCATTTTTAAAATGGTTTGCTGGCACAGTGCTCACTCTTTGAGCCCTTGGCGTTGGGTTTAGTCTTGTACCTTGATATGGAGTAGTGCTATCGTAATTGCTCTTGGCACAGGTCAGGATGGACACAGCATCTCGGGTTCTGGGAGAAGAGAGTGAGAGACTCTGGGGATTGGTGGGGTGTTGTTCTCTTGTCTGGCGAGTTGATTGAATTGCCTGGAGTGCAGCTGCCTGATTGGCTGTATTTTATTGCGTGATTTGTATCTTGAGGTTTGTCAAGAGGCCTGTATTCTTGGAGAAGCATTCTTACTCCTTCTTTTCCTTTTTTTTTTTTCTTCCTTTAATTTTGCATAAATTGAACTAAACAATATTGAAAATTCCTGATATTTTAACACGCTCAAAGCTTCTCCAAATATTACGCCTGCTAACATCCCAGACACCTTGGTGAAGAACATGAGTCTCAATCCATCTATCTTTCCAGTGAATAAGACAGATAAATTCAGACATGTTGGTATGGTCTGCCAAAGATGTTGGTCACGGAGTCGGGGATGGAAATGGAGAGACCTTTGCTGTAGTCATCAAACCACCCTTCCAACCATGTGCTTATGTTTCAGGGCTTTTTGCAAACGCTCGCAATTAGCGATATGTGCTTTTCTGCTCATGCTATCAGAGACATCTCCATTTAATTTATTATCCTGCAAAAGATCTAAGCCTTTACATAGTTAGACCCTGGCTGTGTTCCTTTGTGAATTATTTACGGTAGTACTTTTGGTCTTCAGTCATCTAGTTTTGGCTAAAACTGTTCTGCCTCCAGTTTCCTGCCATTTATCCTTCATGCACTAAGCCAAGCTTTTAGATTGCCCGATTACTGTGTTTCAGACGTTGTCATTAACCTCTACCTTGGAAGGAGCAGACGTTACGGAGGGCTAGCGTGTAGAGAGCAGATGAGAATTCTTTGCCTTTTTTAAAGAGCTGGTGTCAAAAACTGTTGTGTCTCCTCTGCTTTTAGTAATCCGAGCTTGTTCTGTAACGCAGGGAGGAGACTTAGTTTTTAAGCAATTTAATTTTCGCTATTGATTTTGTTTGCTGCCATTTGCATTTCCCAATTGGACAGTGGAAAAGTGATTCCTGTTTTAGGCAGGTCTTACAGGAAGCATTGCTTTTCACTTCTATCAAGAAAAGTTATTTGTGGGATCAGATATTTTCTTCATTTATGTTATTTCCTTTTCTGCTCTCATGCTCCAGGACTGCCTGTGATCTTTGCATTGGCAAGCAGATATTGCTGATTTCATGAAACCCAGTAGCACATCTCAGTGGGAGTTACAGCTTCTAAACTTCAGAGCAACACTGAAAGCTTACCTATGGAAATGTTATATTTGAAGGCGGGCTGTGCTATCTTCCCTTTAATTATAATGATGACTAAAGAGCTGTTGGAGACATACAAAGACCAAGGCATTCCCTGGAGTCGCTTTGGAGTTTTTTCACTGGATGCAAAGAGGGAGATGGTTAACTCTTCTGATACCAGAGAGATGCTTTGTGAGTGCAAGGGGTAAACAGTCCTTGCTGGGATGGACTTTGAGTATTTTCAACTCCAGCTACTACAGATATGGTTATGTAGGCTGTATATGAACAGGCGGATGATAACTTTTCACTAAGGATAAAAAGCAATGGAGGCTGAATGGTCCATTTTTATTCTGGAGGGGCACTGGGGAAAGAAAGAAGAGAGCTGCATGTATATGTATGCCTTTCTTTAGCTCCGTACCACCACATGAATTTAACCTATTTTCTTTGCACCTTTTTACAGGTTGTGCATGACTCTTGTGTTATCTGTAGCTGGTCTTTGGCATATTGGCATCACAGAGCTGGGCTGCCATGCATGGCTTTGTTCATTTTAATAGAAAGTAGGAAACTTCTTCCTGCCAGCCATTTCTTGTTTCTCTTCCATCGCTGAGGAAAGGCTGTCTATGTTCATTTCATAGGAGTTTACAGAATATTACAGAATCACCAAAGTTGGAAAAGACCCTCAAGATCATCCAGTCCAAACATCCACCTGTCACCAGTAGTACTCACTAAACCATGTCCCTCAACACAAAATCCAAAGTTCCTTGAACATCTCCAGGATCGGTGACTCCACCACCTCTCTGGGCAGCCCATTCCAGTGCTTGACCACAGAAAAGTAGTATTTCATAATAACCAGCCTAGAATTCGCTTGGCGCAGCTTATCTGCTGCTTATCTGAGTTTATCTGCTACTGCTGTTTGTTCTGCACCCAAAGTCAGGATATAGGATTTGTGACTCCATGTGATCCCACACGCAGCTCCCCACTGGGACAACTTACACAATGTAATGGAGATGTAGGTGGGAAAATCTCTGGAGAAACTGGAGAATAGAGAAACGTGAGGAGGATGGCTCCAGTGATGAGTGCGTTTTTGTTTGAGAAAATAATTGATGTCTTTTAAATGCTTGGAGTTGTGTGGGGGGACTCAGTAGCTCTTTGTAGTTGGGTTTACCTTGAGAGCAGCTCTGCTTCTCCTCCATCTGCTACAGCCCCTCACCTCTTCTGTGCAAAACTAGCTTTGTTACATGGAAGTAACAGCAGGATGTTGTGAAGGAGTCTTAACAAAAATGATCTCCGGAATGAAATGGCTGCAGCTCTTTGATTACTTCCATTCTATTTTGTCCTTGGGCTATTTAGGTTTGCTTTCTTGGATTAGATGTATTGTGCATCAATTCTCATCTTAGTGACTTGAGTAATTTGGTACCACATAGTCTTAACCTTCCATTCACATCAAAAGAGGTTTAGCTTGGCTAATAACCGAGGACATCTGGCTCAGTTGCCCTATGCAATATCTGCAGGTTACTTTGTAGTTTGCTTTGTCTTTCTTAACTTTTTTGCCCTGGGTGTCATCTGCAAACTTGTTCATGGTTGAGTTTATACCAGTGTGACACCCAAAAAAGGAAGAGGCGTTTTGAAACTTGATGCGCAGTAATCCAGCCATCCAGATGTGTGCAGAGAAGTTCAATCCTTAAAATGAGACGCTTGAAACTTTCAAGGTCAGAGGAATAAAAACTATTGTTTAAACTGTGCATTCTTTGCTGCTTTGGCAGAAGCAGCTCTATGGACCTCTAGTGGTCTAAGGATCACATTCTCTTTACCACTGCTTTTATCTAACAGATAGCCTTAAAATCATTGCAGAAGTTGGTAGAAAGTAGTAAACCTCAGGTCACTGTGTGTAGAGCTGCAGGGTATCGTTTGGGCATTTAAATGTCAAAAGCTGAGCAGTGTTTGGGGAGCGAAGTGAAAAATGCTACCCAGCAAATGGGAGAACTGAGCCATGCAGGCAAAATAAAACACAGATGTAAAGGACCAATGTAAGGTTGGATTTCACCCCAAGCTTTGGTCCCGTGTTCTCAACAAAGCATCACGCTGTGTTTCTTTCAGACTTGGATTCAGTAGAATTTTTCTTTTGGTAGAAAGTTTTTCAGAGGGAAAATGCTCTTCCTCAACCAGTACACGGGTGTGCAGTACAGAACATGGCTTTTACATCCCAAGGGTTCCCTCATTTTGCTGGGATGAGAACCAGTGGGGCTGTCAGCTGGAGCAAGCTGCCTTTCAGAGGGAAGCAAAGTCTGAAACCATACAGTGTAATAAACGTGGAAAAGGGAATACCTTCTAACATGCTACGTTTTAATAAGGTAAGGGGATCTGAATTATTGCTGGAAGCATTTCTTCGTTGTTGAAATGATGTTATCTCTGTTATGAGACAGTTTGCAAGTTCAGTGGGGCTGGTGGGGGAGGAGTGCACACCGTGCAGATTGCACCTGGCCCCTTGTTCTCTGCTTTAATGCAGACATGATGCTATGGAGACACAGGGGAGAAGTGCAGCCAATCCTGTTTTATGGTATGCTGTCCCAAACAGTTCATAAAACAGCATTATTTTGTAAAAATTGCAAGTCAGTCCTCACAATAGAGCATTGTATGACCACTTAGTTGTATGTATCCTTTCCTGCATTCACTTGTCTGCTATTCTAAAACCAGATTTTATTGCAGCGCTAACTACAGAATACCCAAAGCATCAGAAATCAGATACCTGAAAGGAGGTGTTTTTTTGTTTTTTTTTTTTTAATACTGTGATGATCCCCACATAAAATAGGAGGGGGGAAATTTGGATCGTTTTATGCTTATCCAGCTGCAGCAGATAGAGAAAATGCAGCAGAAACAGACACTGGCTGCACCGCTCCTGATGTGCAGTCAGGGTGAAGGAGAAGGCTGTGAAGTTGGCCTGAGACCATCATTTCATTTGGGAACATGTTCATAGCAGTCACTGTAATTTTTCATAGACCTGATCATGAATTTTCCAGCTTTCCTTTAAAATGAAGCTGCTGTTGGAAATAAAGGTGCAAGTTGTTCAAAGTCAACTCATGCTTCAGAGAAGAGTTGGAAGCAGTGCCTGCGTTCAGGTTGCCAGCGTTCTTTCTTACAGGTACCAGTTGTTCACTGAAAGCCTTATTGAAATAGGGTGGGGAGTGGGAAGGCACAGAACTCAGTGTCAGGATCCCTTACAGCTTTCTGAACCTGTTCAAAGTCTTTGTTGTTGTTTGTTGCTTTTTTCCTCTTTCCAATTCCAAGTTTCTTGTAAAATTGTGGAGCAAGTTTTCTGATGGATTGTCTGGTTTATTTTTACAATCGCTTGGAGTTGATGGAAGGTGTTTGAAATGGCGATGTGGGACCAGCCTGCCCGACGTCCATGGGAATGGCTGTTTGCAGCTCATACCTTTCTGCGGTTTTCGGGTTCAGCTGTTGGGATGAGGGGAGTGAAGCAAAGCTGGACAGCCTGAGAGTCATTATTTCAGCACTTTGCTCTAGATCACAGCTCGCACCAAGAGCCCCAGACTGCAGACTCCAGCTTTCTAACATTCATATGTCATTTTGGCTGGGGCTGCTGTTGGCTTTTGCAAAGCCAGATGTGATGATTGTCTCGCTCTTGAATTTTGACTTGCAATTAGAAGAGTTCACCTTTAGAGTGAGTGGATTGATTCTCTTCATCCTGAAGTGTCAGAGTTTCCTCAGCAGCCATGACCATCCCATCTGGATATGGGGTTTGGATCTGGGCCCATTTTTAGCTGACTAATGCTGTGTTTTTTGATGTAGGAGTCCACAATTAGTAGGCGAGATATCAGTGTCGGCATGAAGAAGATGAAAGAGAAGGCAGCTGAATGCTAGGATGCCACTCTGCAGTGCCTAAAATGGAAGATGATGATCTGGTGTGCCAAGTGTGGTCCCTTCCAGCAGAAAAGTGAGCCTTTGTCTTGTGGGACAATGTTACGGTACAAAGCCATCCTATATGCTCCGAGTGGTGGGGAGCTTAACAAATGAGCTCATTTCTACTGAAACTCTAGCACTCTGAGCATATTACTACTATGGATTAATGTAATTTATTTTTGTCACTGACTGATTCATAGGGTGTTTTCTTGCAATTTGCTAAACCACCTCGTGAATCATGTAAGTAGAAATTATAAAATAAATGCTTTTTTCCTCTCGTGACGCTACCCCTTGGAGCCAGGCTATCTGGGGGAGGTGTGAGGGAAGGGTGTGTGGCTGTGCACAGTGTCATGTCAGCAGTTTGTCCCCCATCCGCTTATTTCAGACCAGAGCTTAGGGGACATGAGGATGTCAGGGAACCTGCTAGCTGCACTCAGTACGTTCACATTGCAGAGGGTTGACTGCTGTTCCACAACTTTGAGGTGGTTATAGTGGATGCAGCGTTGGGTGTTGAGCACCCATGGTAACAGACAGGTGTCATCCAGCCCTCACTGGTCTCTCTTCAGAACTCCCTGTTGATTGCCTTCATGTTGTCACATTGAGAATCATTAATGGATCTTCCAGGAGTTATTCTCTTATCTCTGGAGACAAGATTTCTGGAACTGCTGGCTCTTGTTCTTCTTTCTTCCTCTTGTGGTTGATTCTGTCTGTGCCCCAAGGTGCTACAGGTGGTTGATTTTTCTTCCCTTTATTATCACTCTGAAATACTGACATGGTGTTTTTGTCTGAGGTTTGGTGATGGCCCCAAGGTACTGGAGGACAGAACAAACTCATGGCAATAAGATGACTCCATGGGTACATTTTATTTGCCTTACACTTTGGGTGACCAACACTTATATTATGGCAACTTACACCATTAAGTATGTGTGTAACACGTGTGCTGACATTCTCCATTGCTTGGGTTTGGTTCTTATTTGTTGTTATTCCTATACTGAGACCAAGCACAGATACAGAGAAGGAATTAAAACTTCCTGATGATTTTGTTGCCTTCAAATCTGGTCATCCACCATGTGAGGTCATCCCACCACTAAGACTGGTTGTACTGTCCTTGTGTTGAAAGATCTAACGGATGGGTACTTGATGGAATGATGGAGACCTAAAACAGTGAAACAGTGAAACTTTGAAACAGGTGGACAAATGAATGCTAACTCATAACAAAATCAGAACACTTCTATAATGTGATCTCTAAAACAGAGCACTTTGACCATCCAGAAACAGTGAATCTGTTTTAGTTATACCTTCTTCAGAGTGAAAACCTCAGCTGTTGTTTAATTAGGGTATTCCTCAATTTGCAGGATCTTCTCTTTTCAAATGACTATACTGCAGCTTTAAAAACCTGGAATATTATAAACATATTGCAAGCATATGGTCTCCATGCAGAAAACCACAAAACAATAAACCTAATGTTGAAAACCACATTAAAACAAGGAAAAATCACTTCGCTAATGTTTTGTTTCATACAATTTTTTAAGACTTGGAATGAAGTAGAGTCCATTTTCTTGGCTGCTAATCAAAGAGCTGGCATGCTTTGCATAGGAAAAATGTAAACTTTAGAGGGCCAAAGTTTTTTACTTTCAATGCCCCTTTCAGGCACTGGTTTTTATGGGTTGACAAACGTTAGCCAATACTTCTCTGACAGGGACAATCAGTGCGTGGGTATATGAGAGCAGCTGACTTCCCTTTGGGGGACCTGGAATCATTTAGATCTTGTTAGCCTGGTGATTAGGGCTGCTGAGTTTTCAGTGTGTCACCATTTTTGTAACCTGTTAAGGAAATAAACAATATTTACAAAGGGAAATAAATGAATGTGGATTCCTCACTTAATTGCATTCATGTCTTCCTAAATCAAGATGCTTTATTTGGATTTGCTGGAGGGCTGCAATTCTTGTCAAGGGCTGATTGATTTGGACTTTTCTGTGCCTTCATCTGGATCTGATTCCCTCTTGGAAAGTCGACTAACAGCAGAAACATCTGATAAAAGGGCTTTTCACTTGGAGCCCTTCACAACCGTAATTGCAAATTATCAGCCTGAATTAAGATAGGGGAAAATGATTAGTAAAAAGGTACTTGGCTGAATAAGCTCCATACGTCGCAATTTTATCTAAGAATCTTCTGACTGCTTTCACGTTACATCCTCTGATTATTCAGAAGCATGCCTGTTGCTCTCAAACTCAATTATGTGATCTCCTGTGTCCATGTGATCATCCCTTTAATGTTTTTTAAACCCTTTTTGAAGTTGAAGGTTATGAAACTCCAAGAGGCAGTGGTCCAATGCTGATCACATGTGCTGTGCACTGGTTTTTCCTCACTGACTGGTTTTATCCACATGGGGAGAAATCAGTTGGGTGTACAAAAGGCCTGGAGATGCTGCAGGTGAGTTGGCTGCCCTGTTAATACAAGACAGGGATATTGCAAGTGCCAGGTTGGAACCAACCGCTGCTTATTGCCTGGGTACCAAGAAAGCCAAGTAAGAAGTGGAGGTTCACTGTGGTTTACAGTCACTGACCTTGTCCACATGCTTCCAAAAGCAAGTCAGAGCTGTGCTGCTGGAGGTAAGGAACTGCAATGCTCTGGGGACGTGTGCAGTGTAAAAGCAGAGGCTCTATTTTAGCTCTTTAATTTCCTTCTGTGAGATATCCCATGGAATGGGGCACCTGACTCTGGCTGCACAGCTGTATTTCTGTGCATTGGATCCTTCCTTGAAAGTGTCAAGCCATTAGTTTCATGTAGGGTGTGATTCAGTGACAGTGAGAAACTTGAGCTAGCAGTCAGTAGATGTCAGTAGAAACTGAGCCATTTCTCACCCTGTGGGACTGGGCTTTCCTGTGAGTTCACTGGAGCTGATGGTTGATTTGCCAGCACTGGGAGTGTTCTGTTCCTTTTCCTTAATGTCTCAGCTATCCTCCTCCTGATCAATATTCGCTCTTGTGTAAACACTCGTAAACAATCCAGATAAGCATAGATATCTTCAGTTTCCTTGGCTTTATTACCCAAACACCAAACCTCAGCTTAGCTCTGTAGCTGAACTCTAACACCTTTGGGTGCCTTTCCTCCATAGAGGCTGATGCCACAACACATGGAGTGCTCAGGGCTCATAGGTATCACCTCAACTGCTTCTCTGAGATCTCCCACTCTCTCCTACCATGGATATGGATGTGGGTACCATCAGCAAGGCAAACACATGCAGCTCTTACAAGTGTACTGTTCCACTGCAGGCACACTGATTTGGTGTTCTGCCTTCCTATCCTGACTGCTAGACCTGCCTGTGTTCAGTTGTTGTGGTTCTAGCTGTTCCTTAAGTATTTCCTGCTGTTCTGTGGTTAACATACAGGACGTGCTGTGTGGAGTCCTTATCAATATTCCCTGAGGCTCTTTGAAGCTAGCTGCTCTAAAGGGGAAAAAAAACTCAACCCTTTATCACTCCTATCTCAAGTGCATACCATCTCCTCAAGGGCTCCTCTGATGTACTGATAAGATCAGAATGCCTCTAAATATCTGATGTATGTAATTATGCTGAGCATGATTCTGAAGATTGGGAGTGCTGCGGTATTTGCTCATGTTGGCTGCCCGGCAAGTCACACTGGGGAGTTCATCTCTTCTCCTGACATGTTTGCCCCTGCCTTGCTGTGCCATTAGGGTCATCTCAACCAGTGTTTGAGTCATCACAATTCTGGAGTGATCAGACTTCTGGCTCGTGCCTCTGTTTTTTGGTGTTGGTTGGTTTTTTTTTTTTTTTGTTTTGTTTTTTTGTTTTTTTGTTGTTCTTTATAAGATGTGCAGCAACATCTCTAATCCATAGCCCAAATTTAGCATCCCCCTGAATCTTTGCCCCCCAGAAATGACTGTTGGAAATTCTTTAAGCCATTTCACTTTCTCCATGGATTCTGTTCTCCCATCTGTGTTTCCAGCAGCAGCTGTTTGCTGTTCGTCCTTCCTTTCCTTCCTTCAGGGAATCTCTCCCATCACTGAGGTGGATCTCAGCAGCTTGCTGTGTAGTTACCCCATTTTTGGAGCACAGACCCAGGCATCTGGCACACGCTGGTGCATCTCATCTGCTGTCTTGCACTGCAATAAAAATGGAACGTTTGCATGGAAGACTCTCAGTTGCTTTCATGAGAAATACTGTCAAACTGAAGAAAGTGTAACTAGTGCAGTAAGATCTACTCATCTTTTCTGGGGTTTGGGAGCAGGTGCTTGGGTGGGAGGATGAGGGGAAATTACTGAAGCATGAACTGATGGAGACTGGGAGGGTTTCCAGAGCAAGGATGTCTGTGTGCTTGTCCTCTCTTGTGCCCCACAGGCAGTGACTATTGCCTGCTATTAAAATAGGGATCCTCAGAAAGCTGCAGCATGGATCTGACTGTTTTAGGCTGTATTCTAATGGTGATGGATGATACATTCAGTTCCTCCTGCAGTAGGGAGAGGTGGCTTAGTTATTTGCTCTGTTACGTTGGCAGTTCAGGTCCGTCTCAAAGTGCATCTTTGCACAAGATATATAGAGCGCAGTGGATTTTTTTTCCATGCGGCAATTTTTCCTTTCTTTTACAGTTTGGAGTTAGGTCTGCGGTCACTTTTTTTTTTCCAACTGTCCTTGACCTGTGTCCAAATGTACATCCCACAGTCCAGATGTCTGAAGCAAATACAGACTGCACAAACGAGACAGGATGACTGCATGCTGCCAGTCACCCTTTCTGCTTGCACAAGGACAGGGAAATCCCTTGTACAAATCCAGGCAGTATATTGCTCCTTTTTCTATACCACATTGACTCAGCATGTTTTAGAGGATTTTCATCTGGTGTAGAAGGAAAAGCAGTTACCTTCCCGTAGAAAGAATCTGAATTATCATCACAGCTGTGTGTAATGTCTGCAGAAGAACAAAATACATCGTGCCACTGTGCCAGCTCTCCTGCTGACTGCCCTCAGTTCCTGCACAGATGAATAGGAAGCAAGTAAGTGAGAGCCTGCTGCATGCAATCACAGGTCCTGGAAGCAGCATAAGTGCAATGAAGCATGTAATGGTGTTGTGTGAAAGAAGAGCTGTTACTTAATCGCTTTTGGACAGTCTGCTTGGGTCACTGTTTGATGTGCAGCACCTCTTTCATGTGATGCTTGGCAGTCTGGATTCCTGGTTCACTCAGCTCCTCTTTCTAAATAGTGATGAAGATTTTTATTATTTTTTTCTTTTTTAGGGAGTTGTGGGGGAGTTGTCATTTGAAATCCATAATTTGGTTCTCACTCAAGAGCAGCAAAATTTTCCAGGAAAGGATGAGTTTCCTTTTGGCATGAAAATCAGTGGGTTTTGTTGTTTCTGGTTTGCTGCCTGACGTCTCAATGATAGCTGAGCATGTGCAGCTCTTACCAAATTCACTGGGATACCAAACCACTGAGGACTCCTGAAAATCACACCTTGTGTAATGCAAGTTCCTCTTATTGGATCACTGAAGAACTATAAGCAGCAGATGAGTGTCATTCCTAGAGCGACTAGCATCTCACACTGCATTTTCTGTTGGCTAATACCAGAGAATGATTTAATCGATACTTCCAGCACACTTTGTTCCTGGCTGGAATTTGAAATCAGAACTCTCTACAAAGGGGTATAAACAGAAACCTACAGAATTAATGTGTCAGCCAAGAGGTTCAAGCTTGTCACAACTGCTGCTCTGCCATGAGAAGGTGTTTTTGCAGTTAGAAGTGATTACTCCAAATGGTGTATTATATTAAAAAGAAAAAATATGCTGTCAGATTGGAACTCAACCTGGGGTTATAATGGAGGTAACTAAATAAACCAACAGAGGCTAAATAAAGGGTTTTGCTATATAAATCAATTTAATGAAAGAGCTCCCCAGATATACCGCATGTGGAATCGAATATAAAACAAATAAAAGGTAAACCAAATACGAACAAAACAAAATTATAATTAAAAGGGTAAGGAATAATATTAAGTTGCCAAATATATTGATAATGTGGGGGGCGGGAAACAGAGGGTGAAAAGCACTTCCTGAGGGATGCTTTTAACTTCTGACGCGGAGTCTGGCAGTGCATCCCTAATCTGGGAGACTTTCTGTTTTGCTTATGTGTTTTTTGTGTTTTGACCAAATACCCCAATGTGTGAAACAATATTATGAGCTTGAAAGAAAAAAAAAATGATTAAATTTAATTAAAAGGAAGTAGTTATTGCCAGAAATCAAGAGTTTGAGCCTAGTTAGAAACAGCTAATAAATAATTTGGAGGAAAATGGCCAAACATAGTTCCTAGGGTAACCCTGCTGGAGCCCTGAGAGCTTGCCAGCAGCTGGTGCTTGGCAGGGCTCAGTGCAGGAGGCTGCCCCAGGGCTCAATAGAGACGAGCAGCTCAGTAACTGGAAGTAGTGAGCAACCAAGTGATGAGCTGGGCAGATAAAGTACTTGCATGTTATTTTAGGAAGTAGTCAAGCAGATGTATGAATTGGTGAGAAGTACACAAATGAACGTTGGCTGAGATGGAGTTCAACAAGACCAAGTGCTGCATCCTGCACTTTGGCCACAACAGCCCCAGGCAATGCTAGAGGCTTGGGGCAGAGTGGCTAGAAGGATGTACGGAGGAAAAGGACCTGGGTGTGTTGGTTGGCACTCGGCTGAACATGAGCCACCAGCGTGCCCAGGTGGCCAAGAAGGCCAATGGCATCCTGGCATTGCCACAGGAGCAGGAGGTGATCGTCCGTCTCTTGAGGCTTTGCCTTGAGTGCTGTGTTCAGTTTTGGGCCCCTCACTACAGGCAGGACGTCGAGGTCCTGGAGCACCTCCAGAGCAGGGCAATGAAGCTGTGAAGGGTCTGAAGCAAAGTCTTATGGGGGAGTGGCTGAGGGAACTGGGGTGGTTCAGTCTGGAGAAGAGATTTGGGGGAGACCTCATCTCTCTCTACAACCTACAGCTCCTTGAAAGGAGGCTGTGGTGGGGTGAGGGTCGGCCTCTTCTCCCAAGTTACAGTGATAGGATGGGAAAGAATGGCCTCAAGTTGTGCCAGAAGAGGCCAGGTTGGATTTTAGGAAATATTTCTTCTCAGGATTGGTGATGCACTGGCACAGCCTACCCTGGAAGGTGGAGGAGTCACCCTCCTTGGAGGTGTTTAAGGAGAGGATAGATGTGGTGCTAAGGAACATGGGCTATTGGGCAATGTCAGTGGCAGGTATACAGTTGCACCAGATGATCTTAGAGGTCTTTCCCAACCTTTATGACTCTGTGATCCTACTATTTTTTTCAGATTCCCAAGTCAAACTCCAGAATGTCTAATTTACCTTGGCAATGTGGTAAAAACGCAAACGTTCACACCGAAGGAAGCAGTCATTTGGAGAAGGTTTGAGATCCCCCTAAAAGTTGTGCACTGTAGTAGGTTCCCCAGCTGAGGGAAAATCACTGCCTAATTGTAGTTTGGGATGGTCAAACCACAGAGTGGCGTGTAGTCGTTAACTACATACCTGTGTGCTTCTTGTTCGCTGGTGTGAGCTGAGACACTGCTGGGAGCAACACAGTGTAGGCAGTGGGCATTTACATCCTCTCCTCTCCGATCTTTCAGCATCAGCATGTATGTTTTAAACGTTTTTTTTGGACCCGAGTGAGCAAAATTAAATGTAGCATTCGATTTGAGATGAGCTGCTGATTTATATAAAACACAGGCGGATTGCCTGAAGTGGTTGCAGAGCCTCCAGCATTGGAAATCTTTAAGAACCACTTAGGCAAACATGTCAGGAATGATAAGAGCACAGCTGAGCCTGCCTTGGGAGGAGAGGCTGGGCAGATGGCCTCCAGGGGTCCTGGCCCCACGGCTGGAGGTCAGGGAGGCACCATGGGATGAAATAAAACCCAACCATCAGACCTCTGCAGACCAGCTCCAGCCAAGAAACACACCCGTTATTAGCAAGTACAAAAGAGGAATTTGAGCCTTAAAGAAAGGAGGTGGGGGGGAATATCCTGAAATAGCATCCAGTTGTTCAAGTGACTCAGATTTTTGCTTTGACAGTGTGCTTGGTAAGCTACATTGTTTTGAATGATTTACTGCTCAGTTCTGTGACATTTATGGCTTTTTTTTTTTGCTTTTTTTTTTTTTTTAATGAAAAGGAGAAAACTCCCCTAGGTCTGTTTAGAATTTGTTCATCTGTAATTTCCACGTATGTTTCCTTATTTAGCGGTTGGAGTTGGAAGTGTGTTGGCATTCCCTCCTTTCAAATTTATTGAGTTACACTCAGAAGAGCCTCCAGTCCTCCGTGTTGGGCAATGTGTCCGAAAAACCTTATTCAGCAGTTGCTGAATAGGTGATGGGTATGTGTGGTTTCTTCCTGTAGTTCTGTCTGTCCCTAGCTGTGCGTACAGCTGGTTTGGAGTCTCCTGGCTGCATGTTGGGAGGGGAGAACCCTCTCAGCTGAGCTGTCCCAGCAGGACATACCTGTGCCTCACCACAGCCTGACTGTGGGGTTTGTAGCACAGGGGAAACAGTTTGAGGAGCTGCAGAGTGGGGAGGGAGCTGCTGGCCAGCCCCAGCTGCAAAGAGCGGATCTAATAGGGGCTGGGGACGTTGATGTCATTGGGTTGACCTGAGACCCACCCATGCACATGCCCGGCCCCACCACGGCCATGTGGGAGATGACTGTCATCCCCCTCTTGCATGCTTCTCTCGGAGCACCTCCTCCCTTGTGCTCTCGAAGGGATTGTGGCCGGTGTCTTGCAGCTTCCAGGCGTGGGAAGGGTTTGCGTATAGTTTTGGGAAGGTCAGCATCTTCTGGTGCTGTTTTTCTTGAGTATTTGGTTGTCTAGACAATCCTCTTTCTTTTAACGCATTTATTCCAGTTTTGAAGGCTGACCCGTGACTCGTGGCACTGGCACTCGGAGGTAGGGCAGGCAGCACACCGGGTCTGACTCCAGATGTGTTGTGAGTGAGTGACACCCTCTTGGCAGCAAAAGTTTATTTTCAATCCATTCACCGAATCGTTTGAGTTGGAAGGAACCCTTAAAGGCCATCTGGTCCCACTCCCCTGCAGTGAACAGGGACACCCACAGCTCCATCAGGTGCTCAGAGCCCCATCCAGCTCCTCTGGCTCTGGCTGTTGACAGACCCTTTGGCACCATCGCACTGCAGAGTTGTATGACTTTGTAAGAATGGCAAGGTTTTGCTCTTTTTCTCCTTAAAGATTTTTACAAAGGAAGAGTTCACAAGTCAGTCCACAGTGAATACAGGAGGGATATTGATTAGATCTTAGTTCAGCTACTGTTTGCAGCGCGCTTTGTCCCATTGAGAAGTGCAAGGAGCAGAAGCTGAATACATCCATGCAACAAGACCCCCTTGAAGTGAGAGCAACTTCCACAATTAATTCAGTGGTAAGGTATGGTCACTTCTGGCTTGCTGATTGAGGAAATATCAAGGAACATATAAGCAATAAGTTCCAGATATAGCTTGTGGGTTCCAAAAACCTCTACCAGAATCGTGAGCAGAGGTATAAAAGTGCCAACATTCAACTAATTCCTTCCAAAATGCTGCCAGAAATGATTTAATAATGTTCCATTCCTAACAGCTCTTCCTTGTTGCTATTCATTTCTGGAGAAAGTCCTAGTGGTGTTTTCCGGACTGTGCAGACATTGATTGAGGTCAGACTTGAATTTCATCTCTTGCCTCTTGTATGACTCCAGTCCATGCAAGCCTTCCTTCCCCACCCTCCACAGGCTAGTGAAAATTTCCATTCCGATCACAGTGGTGTTATTAATTTTGGCATGAATAACTTGATTATACTCTTGTAATTTCCTTTGGCTGCTGTCTGTCAGAGTGCAAAGCTACAGCATGTAGCTTCCATGTGCTTTTCTCATAGGTGAGCATACGGAGCAGCCAGGAGGAGAACCTAGTGTTATGGGAGATTGCATGAGATTTTGAACTACTCCTATGTTCTTGTGTGTTTGTGTATAGGTAGATCACTGCAAACTCCTCAGAGGTTATTGGAAGGAATCTACTGTATCAGTGCGAAATCTGTACGCATAGGAACAAACATGTAATTCAAAACTATGAGGGCTGTGTGCTGTCGTGTCTGGGACCTCCCTGCTCTGATGAGATGGAGGATGCTGGCACAAGGCTGGTTCTGCTGAAAATCGTCCGGGGTTGGAAACATGATTTGAAAAGCTGCAGGAGTCCCTCAGGAAGATTTTGGGGAGGAAGAATGCAATATGTAAGGTTTGCAGTTGTGCTCGGTGCCCTGCTTGTTCCTGCCAACTGTGTTCCTGTGTCCAGGGGCTCATAAACATCTGTTAGCAGCTGAGAGTTATAGGATTTCAGGAAGGCTTTTTGGTTGAGCTGCTTGCTGGTGTTTGAGATGTGCCAGGAGTTAATCTCAAGCTTCACTCTGTGCGTCCTAACTGAGTCCCTTTGCACTGCTCTCTGGTCTGCAAAAATGTGAGTGTTCCTCTGTCTTGTGGCTGTGAAATCCTTTTGCTCTATTCCGGCACTGTTCTGGTTTTGTGTCTGCCTTTGCTTGGCTCTCTGGTGCATGGCATGGTTCGATCCAGCTGTTCAACAAATGGCATGGAAAATTAACAGAAACATACATGGGTAAGCAAACACTTGGTATGTAGGAATACATCTCTGCAGTCGTTTCAAGAAATGTAATTTTGATACCATCACGATCCTACCTACGTGGTAGGCTACTTGCAAACTTGTGGAAGAGAAGTTTTAAGAGTTTAGGCTTATGGTTGCTGGGTGGGAGGTGGAATGACTTAATAGTGCAGGCTTAAGTTTCTCTCCTCCTTCACTCCTGCTTATGCAGCCCTTTCACATTCCCCTCTCTCTCCATCTGCATTTGTTTTATGATTTCAGCAGGAGGGGAGGGCAGAAGTGGGCAGAGAACAGCACTGACTTCTAGCACATCGTACAAATCTTTGAGTATCTCAAAGAGCCTGTGTTTTAATTAAAGCGTTGTGCAGTGTTTTGAGTTATTAGACCTCAAAAATCTATGAATTTAGAAAAAAAATAGTTTAAAAAAATTCTTTATTTGCTGACTTGAAGACTACGAAAGTAGCTTAGTCTTTACCTGCCTCTGTTCAAATTAAGAGGATATGATCCCCAAGCTTCAGTGACCCACTGTTGTCAGACCTGCCTGGTGTCCATGTGTGCTTGTTTCTGGCACATGGAAGAGTTTCTTGGTACCAAAACCCTGGCATTAACATCCTGATTAATGCCATAGGAAAAGCAAACAGCAGCGGTTGCTTTGCTGTCACCGCCCTACCATGCCACCATTAGCAAGGCAGTGACTGCTTTTATTGTAGCATAGCTGCTGATGAAATGACGGTGGTGCTTTTACCTTAGAGAAAAGATAAAGAACAAAAATTTTATTAACAAGAAAAAATTACTTTGAGTTCACTGCGTGGGGAGACTGGAGATCCAGGGAAGATCTGTGTCTGCAGGATCACAGCCTTGTTTTCAGCAGTGTTGCCTGGGGGAAAGTGATCAAGGGGCTCAAAGCCTTCAGGTTGAAGTGTGTGAACCCTAGAAACTGGATATTTGTTCTGAGTGAGCACTAGGATTGCTTTTGCTGCAATTGCCAGCATCACCTTCCTGTTTCTGATTTCTCTCACATCCTCAAATCAGAAACCAAGTGCAAATCCCAGTGCAAGGAGCACTCGTGGACAAACACTGCTCACAGTGAAGTGTGTGAGCTGTGCAGGAGGGGCTGCAGCCCCCTGGTCAGGGATGCTGTTGAGATGTGTGACAGCCAGGCTGGTGCAGGAAGGCTCCTGCTCTAATCAGAGCAGCAGGAAAGCTTTCCCCAGAGGTCTGTTCAGAACAGGAGCTGATAAAGATCCAGAAGGTGATTTCACTCGTCTGTCCATTGATCACAGGCAACCTAGGGAGACCAGACCAAACACAGACGTGTAGGCTGCGTCCCAGGGTTATGTGATACAAATGCTCTTGCTTAGGAGGAGGACTTTTTTTAAGAACTGCTCCTGATTATGTGGTCAGCATGTTTAATTCCATTCTCTGCTGCATTATGAGGTGGGATAAAATCTTCATCTCCTTGCTTTTCAAGGGTATTTCCTGCGTCTCCCTTCCTCCTAAATGCCGCGTTTCTGCTTGCCTTATGGTTTGAATATGTTGGGATGGAACAGCGTGTGAAACCACTAATGTGCTGTAGCAGTAAGGAAGAGCGAGGCTCCGTGGTCCAGAATGAGAAAAGATGGTTTAAAAACGTTCCACTGAGCAGGGAAGGCGAGAGGATTAAAACCTCGCTTCCTGCTTCTTTTTATGAGCCTAACTTATTTGTCGGTTGGAAACATGATAAATTAGGCAAACATTATTCTTTCCCTCCTCCAGGTTGGATGTTCTGCTTTGCATTTTACAGTGCAATGAATAACAAAGCTTCATTATCACCAAGCTGTCAGCGCTGGAAAGCTATTGCGAAGCTCTTTGCGTGGTTAATTGGACAGTGTGCTGTGTGCCTAATTCATTGCTCTGTGCATTTGTCATTCACTATGTGACAAAAGATGACTTTGTCTGGAGCATCGCTGTCATCTGGTGTTTGCAGTTCCCTTTTCAAAGCTTTCCCAGCGCTGGGTATCTGCACCGTGCAGTCTCGATAGTGGTATCATGAAATAAGTACCCCAGGGACCGTTTCATCATCTCAATTATGTGATTGAAAGATGTGGGGAGATGCAAAGCCACTGAGGTTAAGAATGCCATGATGTATAAATAGCCTTGGATAAGTGTAAGCATCAAATTGAATGCAGATGGGTCTGTGGACTGTGCAAGCAGCTTGCTGAAGAATGTCTGCACCATATACCCAGTCATGCATCCATCATGGTAAAACCTCAGTGTTTGTCAGCAGGTCTGAATTATGATACAAATATCTAATTCGTACATAATTTTTCCTGGATAACTGCAATGATTTACTGCAAAAGATGGCACTGTTGTTCCCATCTTACATCTAGAAAAATGGTGGCATGGAAAGCCATGGTCACAAAGGGGATCAGCTGGGAGCTGGGCAGCAAACCTGCATTCTGGGCAGCTCGGTTCCCCTAGGAGCATCATGGTAAGGAGGGAGCTGTTCCCTTCAGTGATGGCTGGTAGAAAGTAATCCTTCGGCTGGAGACAGTGAGTGCAGATAGGGGACATTCCTCCTCTTGAGGACCGAATACAGGGCTGTTTCTCTCTCCTCGCCACCAAAGCCAGCTGGAAGCCTTCTTTGGCATCTCTCCTCCATGGCATCCCATCTTTGTGCTTGGAGCCTGTCTGGAGTAGCTGCTTTGTGTTTTCTTCTTTGGCCATTACTGGGATTGCCACATTATGGTTCTGCAGGTGGAGGCCGGGGGGTCTGAGGTCACCACGATGCCTGGCACAAGCAACGTTCCCCGTCTTGCAGTGAGATGAAGTTCCCATCAGCCTCATTGGGTAGAAGCAGGCTGGGGTGGAGATGACTTGTAACGGCTCATGCCTTGCTGAGGTTTTGTTCCTCACCTGGAGAATAAATCTGTGATTGAATTTTTATTTTTGCAGTGACTGAGTATTCCCAGTGCTTTTGGCTAAGTGGTCAGCTTTGATGTTGGTCTTAGACAGAAGTTCTCATGAGATGAAATCCTGCCCATCCCAAACTTCCCCTGCAGTTCCATTTCACAAAGGGATTTCAGAGCACAGGGGCTTTGAGCGGCCGCTTTCAAGTGGTAAGAGAAGCCCAGGATTTATAGAGCTGCTCAGTCACCACCAGCCACATGTCCTAGTGCATGGCTGCCTCTTCCCAGGCTGGGAAAACAAAATGAACAAGGGGGAAAAGCTTTGAAATCTCCCTAAATGGCCCATGGTCACCTCCAGCTCAGCAGGTTAGAGCTGTAGAGGGGCTCTATAGAGGGGGTTTGGATTAGGCTTTACCTAGAGGTGCTGCTTCAAGACTGAAGGCTGTAAGGATGTGTTCTTTCTGCTCTTTAAAGGCAGCAGTGGGGCACAGCGAGGGGAAGGTCTTCTTGTGAGGGTCCAAGCCATGGGAACAACAGCAGTACTGCCCTCATTGGAGCTACAGCAGCAGGCAGTGAAGGTGGATGGGTGTAAAGTGTAGGGCTGCAGATCTGAGCTTTTGGGGTAACAGCTTTGATGCTTTTCTTTGAAATGCAGTGTTACTTTTAAGTATCAATAGCAAGAAATGATCTGAGCAAAGGAATTTGTTAATATATAGTTGACACGGACTGCATAGAAAGGAAATGTTGTATGAAAGGAGAAGGGCTCAGAAAGTGGAAAGAAAAGGAAACTAGTACAGATAGTGTTTGGTGAGTGGTCTTCAATAATTTTTTGGAGGTTATATCTGTTCTAATTCAGCATTAAATCAAAAAGTCATGGTGCAAGTTGTAAGTTGTTACACTCTCGTGTGGTTTGTAGTGAGGTTTCTTCCAACAAGCTGACGGGTTTTTTAAAGATACCTTTGGTTTCCGAGCGTCAAACTCGTGGCTGCTTTAAGCTTTTATGGCTGTCTAAGGTACCAATTTTCATTTTCAGTGTATTTCCATGCTGTGTAATTTTTATGGCTGCACTAGAATTACTGATGTTTGTGCACACTTACCGAGTTATTTAAATATCCTGGTGACTTTCAACCCAAAGCACACACACGTGCTCTCTTGGGAAGCGCCTGGTTGACTCATGTGGTCTGTATTGCTGAGCGGATTTGAAGTACAAGCTGAGAACAGAGGCCCTATGCTGAGTGACTAAGATAAATTAGGGAAGTTCTGTTATTTCTTAGCCTCCGTACAGGAAACTCTGAAGTCAGTGAACCTTAGGAAAGATCAACAAATGCAAGATTCTCTTTGTGCGTTGTCTTTGTTGTGATGTTTCCTTGTTTCCTCTGCTTTTGGGGTGGGTTTTGTTCTTTATTTTGCTTTATGTCCTCGCTCCATGTTACAGCCACCACCACTCTACCTCGGTGGAAGGCAGCAGGTGAAGGCTTGGGATGCTCCTTCCCATTGGTCTTCCTGTGCTTGAACCCAAAACAGCCACCTATATGGAGAGGAACACCTCTGGCCCAGGCAGGGATGTAACAGCAGGGCTATGGCCACCAGCCAGGCTTTGCTCTCTGTTGCATGGCCTGGGTAGACATTAACTAATGTTGGGGTATTTCTGTTAAGTAGATTGTAACAGTGAGTGTGGCCTGGGAATCTTTGCTTCTTTCTTTAATTATCATATTTAAATTAAAAAAGAAAATTAACCCTAAGAAGCCTGTCTAATAATGCTAGCTAGAAAACAGGAAAAACTGTCGTGCTTCTTTTCATGAGTAATATTGCAAAGAAAAAAAAAAAAGGACCTGGTCTCTACTTAAAGGCCTTTTAACACCACTGGGAACGTAGTTCATATTTTTCATTCTCTCTGATGTC
Source organism: Meleagris gallopavo (assembly GCF_905368555.1). Lineage (NCBI taxonomy): Eukaryota > Metazoa > Chordata > Aves > Galliformes > Phasianidae > Meleagris > Meleagris gallopavo. Next base: position 3,568,091 of record NC_139424.1, read on the forward strand.
AGCACCCATTGCTGGGGACTGTCAGTGTCTGATAGCTGCTGCTTACTGTGGGCAGCCCAGGGAAGCTTCAAAGACAGCTGAGATTTTCACAACAGCCCGAAGTTTTGACTCCTGGGCACTGAGAAGAAAGCAAATGCGGTTTATGAATGAAGTTCATCCCCAGTGCTCGTTTCCCAGGCTTGCCTCATTTATTCAATAGTTTGAGACAGTGTTGGATTAAATTTCGTCTTCCAAGCCCTGTCTGGTGAAACTACTCACGAGCACTGTAATTTATCAGGCACGCCACATACTTCATTCTGATTGCTGCTTCTTCTGGAAACCACCGACTGAGGGTGAGAAAGCCTGAAAAAAAACCCAAAATTTAAAAAATAATAAATGGGCATTTCATCTTGGAGCAAGGAGTCCATGGCTGCCCTGCTGAGCCCCCAGAATGCATCCTCTAACTGGAGTCCTGGCAAAAGTTCTTCACATCTTGCTAAAGAACTCCGAGCCTTTCCATAATTGTTTTCTTTTTTTCTGATGCATCTCCAAACAATCATTTAAGGTAAAAAGAAGCAAACCTGGCCAAGTGGCTGAAACTGCCGAGCCTTTGAAGACTGAACGTGTGTAGCTGTATCTATCCTGTAGCCTTTCCTACTGGAGCTGAACTATGACACTTTCTGGGCCTCCCTAAAAGACTGGTAACCCCTCACCTGAGCAAAAATGCATTTTCCCCCTCCACACTTTCAAAGCTTCTTTGTTGTGCTGCATTTCTAGCAGCTGCTGTTACTACCAGTGACATCAGTAGCTGCACGAGGAGCACTGCTGTAGTGCAGTGTCCCTGCTCCAGGAGCTCAGCCTCTTCTTCCCAGAGCACTGTTCTCCCTTGGCCACAGCCCCAATCCTGAAGGTCTTTGAGCCCATCCTCCTGGAGCAGCTGCTCACCGAGTTTCCACCAGGTGCCTACAATGAGGGCTTGACATGGTGCCATTTGGCACTCAGCCCCCAGCATCGTGGGCTGGAGAGCAGCAAAGATTTATTCCTGTTACTGCAGACACTCTCCAGGTATGCTTTCCTTGATCCCTCTGTCCATCTTCCTTATCCCAAAGAGCAGGAAAATCATGATAGAATTAAAATGGGATTTGCTTGCTGCAAAATCCTTAGCAGATGTCTCCTCAAAGCTGCATGTTCTAGCCACCCTCCTAGGAGGGTCCAAGAGGTCATGGATGTAAGTGCAATGCTTGGTTTTTGGCAAGGTGAGGACTTGCTCTATCCCTCCATCCTTTTCCTTCACGTTGGCAATTTCAGTGCCCTGGTGTCCCTAAAAGAGACTCAGAAAAGAGTAACAACCATGTCAAGCTTATTTGGTCTTCAGATATTTGTGATAAAGACCAGAAATTCCTTATCAAATATCTTTATTTTGGAAGTTAAAGATAGCAGATGGGAAGTAAAGCTATGAGAATTGTATCGGTCACATTGGATCAAATCAAATATCTGTCTCTCCCTTGTTCTTGACTCTGACTATGGCTGGGAGCTGATACCAATGGAGAAATATGAGTAAAAAGGCAAGCGTGCAGTAGTACTCCTGGCTGCCTGTGTTGAACAGGAGATGATTCAGGCTTTCCTTAGCTGTGAGTTGATTTCCTTCTGCTGCCTTCCATGGGTTTCTCTGTGACTTACTCCAACGCTTTTTGAATCTGTGAAAAATGTGGTTGAGAGCACCATCCTTGGCAAGGCACGACAGTGCATCCATGGTAAGCTGTTACACAGCTTAACTGTACACTGCATGAGGGAGCCGTGTTCTGCCACAGGCTCTGTGATCTTGGTCAAGGCATTTTGTTTTCCTGCCTATAAAAGGGAGATTACTGTTCCTGTTTCAGAGAGGATAGGGAGAATAATATTTATGGGTTGTTCAGATACAAGGGCTGTGAGATTCATAGAAACATACATAATAAATTAAACAATTTGTTCTTAATCTGATTCATTCCTAGCTCCCGATGGACCAAGCTTTAAAACCACACTCTACTCTCTCTAATCTAGTTTATCATAAGGAGAAGGAAAAAAACAACACAGGCAGATCTCCGTTGTCTTTACCATACCCAGCATTTATGCCAGATGATCCCTTGAGGTGTGCTTTCCAGCTTTTGACTCTGAGATGCAGGATGCTGTTGTACCTTTTGTGGGATATTGTTAATAAACCTGCCCTGGAACCTGGCTGTGTGAGCGGGGTGCCTGACAGCTGCTAGCTAACGCAGCAGGCAATGCTTCAGCTGAGATAATCTTTCAGTAACGTGAGCTTTTTGCTCTGAGACTCTTCAATGAAAGGCACAGGCCACCTGAGAGTTCAGCAAGAATACGCTGTCCTCAGCACGTTCAAACAGGAGATTCCTCTATAATGAGACTGGGGTGGGGGGTGAAGTCTGATGTTTGGCTGTTTAAAGAGCCTAGATGTCTTTCCTTCCCGTCTCAGACTGCAATGCTTATCTCCAGAAAGAGAGAAAGGAGGAGAGAAATGGGTGCCCTGCTGGTGTTGGGTCTGCCTTGGCTGATGGGGTGTTCTTTGGGGGGAGGTGTCAGTGGGATGGTTTCAAAATGATTGAGTGCCTTCCCTTGTTTCAGTGGGTTTTTGATGATTTCCAAAGAAATGGTTCAAGTATTCATGCTATGAAACGTGAAGCTGTTCCCTGCCTGCTCTGTTCTCACAGAGCAGGAACTCTGAAAGAGTTGCTTTATTTGTACATTCCATTTTCTTTAAAAATGAAAGGCATTCCTACTCCTTTGCATATTTAGCTTTACTGCGCTCAGCACTTGTGGCAGAAATTGGATCATTTAATTGATTTATAGTCAATCAGTGTTTGTAAATCCCTTGCATTCCTCGTAAGCAGTTTATAGAGGTCTGAGAGTTTGCCCCCTGAGCTGCAGTGCGTGCGTCAGCCTGACCCAGAGGCTCAGTGGTCATAATGTGGGGTTAAAACTGGTCGCCACCATTGGTCTCGTGGTCCTTTAACATTTCAAATGGAGGAAGGTATTAGCTCTGTAGCGGAAGCCAGGAGATGATGAGAGCAGTTTCCAAACAAAGCATGGGCAGGTGCCTGCAGACTGCAACCTGAAGTGGAGTACTCTGATAGTGCAGATGATGGGCCAGGGCTGGGAGCTGCATCAGTGGGAGGCATCAGTCTGCAGCTGATGGTGGCACTTCATCTTAGCTCTGCATCTGTTTTCCATGACCTGGTGTGATAACAGGAGGTGGAGGGCTCAGCTGGCTCTTCTTGTTCCTGTTTGAGATGAACATTTGGGAACGTGTGAATTGTTTATCTTTGTGTGATGCTTTTGGTGACTAAAATCGTGTTACGTGAAGACTTTGTTTCAGTTCTGATCACTTGAACCATATCCCAGTCATATAGGAGTAGTATGCAACCAGTCTCTGCTCCTCTCTGCATCTGCCCCTAGGAAAATATTGGAAACATTACAGCCCCCAGCCCCTAAACAACCTCAAACACATCTCCCCCTGGAAAAAGGAGCAGGGGAAAGGTGTATGATGTACTGGAGAGCCAGTGAGCATTGGGTTTCGATCTAACTACACAGGTGGGTTTGGTTGCCTCATGTTCTTTCTCTTTCCTGGTTACATCTTGTGAATTGCCAAGTAAAGCCCAGTGTGTTATTGTCCATCCGCACACAAAGCCCTATAACCTTTAGTTATTAATTCCCTCTTCCCACTGCCTGGCTCTCCATAAATCTTAGGCCTGGAATCTTTCTTCCCCCTCTGCTCCCACCTCTTTCCCTCTTTTTCTCTTTTAAATTAAACACATTCCAGAGAGAGGCCAGGAGCTGTCAGGAAGCTCTGCACTGATGGGGCTTCCTGCTTCCTTTGGGATATGCAGGCCGATGCGATGCCCGCCTGTGCTCCAGCAGCCATGAGGAAGGGAAGGCATCAACCTGATTCTGCCCGAGACCCACTTGTGTGTTCCTGCTTTGTTAGCAGAAGGGCAGGAGTTAACTGATGGCATGGAGACAGCAGCCCAAACTGGAATATCTTCAGGTCAAAGTGTTAAATACATATATAGGCTTTGGGGTGGGCTAAGCAATGCTGCTGTGTTGAGTAGAGCAGAACTCTTATTTCTCCCATCTATACATCCATCGTGCAGCCCTTTAGAGCAGAGTTGAGCAGGCTCTGTATCCTTTGTTACTTTAGGAAAGCATCACAAAAGGCTAGGGATAAAGCCATACCATGATGAAGATATCTGCAAACTACTACTTTGACCCTGTCCTCGAGAGGGCTGGTATTTCATCAGAGAAGGAAATTAGATTAGTTAGACTTGATTTGTTCTCGACAGATGTATGCCGGCTGTTAAGTGATTTGATGGTTATCTCCCAGGTGCTTATAAATAGTCTGACTGTTTACTGGGCATGGGTTTGAAAGTGGCTGGCTTCAGTTTTCCATTCTGAAAGATAAGCATCACACTTCGCCTTCATCTACGTTGTCCTTCAGAAGTTCTGGAACCTGATCACCAGTGGCTGGGCAGGAGTTCTCTAACTGTTTTCAAGTAAAGGTAGTGTAATCAGAACCTTAAATATTCATTTATCAAGGTGATTTCTAGCAAATCTTTGTCCTCTAGATGGCATGTTGGTGAGGGACACTAATGGTTGGCCTTTATTTTTTATCTTATTGCATTTCCTTGATCGTCCCAAAGAACTATCCTCCAGCTGGGTGAGTCTATACTGACACAATTATTTTTTTCCCTCTAAGAAAGTATAAATGAACCTGAGAAACTAGAAAAGGGATCTAAGGGTAATGACTGAGGTCAGCCCAAGTGTGGCAAGGGGAAAGCCCTGGGTTATGGTACTGGAGGCCTTGCTAAGGAGCAACAGTGAACCAGCGGATATCCTACCCATTAGTTTTATACTTTGTGTTTGGATTTACGGGATTAAGCTCACAGCTGTGGGTTTGTACCATCCATTTCCATGTATGTGTTCTGCAGTAACTACCTGAGGGACAGCGTGCGGCCTGCAGCCAAGGCAATGGAGATCTGCTGTTGTGTAGGAGGAAGGGTCAGTGCAAATCAGATGTGAGCTCCGTTCCCCTGTGAAAAGGAAATAAAACCTCCACATGCAGGCATGTGTAGAAGCTTCTTGTTGGTCCCTTAGCTAAACATAATAACCAAGCAGGAAAAACGATGCTGGCAAGAAAATGCAAGCATGTTTATTAGGATTCAGCATCCAGCAAACTCTTCTGCATTGCTTTCTTTGTTAATGCTGGCAATCTGAGCTGCCTGCTCAGTTTAAAAGCTGAAAATGTTTGTGCTGGAGGCATGAATAAGAAGTTGGTAGCAGAGGACGTAAAAAGCAAAGGTTAACATATATCGTGTAGGGCTGTGAACTCCGAGGGTGGAAGTTTGAAAGCTGGAGTTCACGCTGTGCTCTCCATAGTTAATGTAGAAAAATGCATTCCTCTGGTGTGTCTGAGCACCTGGGAGGTCTCTCACAAAGTTGTGGATCACTGCACTTTGCCTCTGAGCCTGGAGAATCGTAGAATTATCATAGCTGGAAAAGACCTCTAACTGATCAACTCATCCAACTGTCTGCCTACCACCAGTAACCATGTCCCTATGTACCACATCTACCCTATCCTTAAATACCTCCAGGGATGGTGACTCCATCACCTCCCTGGGCAACTGGTTCCAATGCCTGACCACTCTTTCTGAGAAGAAATTCTTCATAAGAAGAGGCAGAGATGACAGTCTGGACTTGTACACCTGGCTGTCAGGTACTAGGTTAGGGCAAGTGAGTCCTGCACTAGTGATGTTGGCAGGGATTAGTTGTCTGTCTGTCTGTGGGAAATAGGGGTCAGTGCATTGCCCTCGTGTCCTGCCAGTACACTCAGAGCAGTCAGGAGCAGATCATAGAATCATAGAATGGCTTGGGTTGGAAGGGACCTCAAGGGTCACAAGCTCCAACTCCCCTATCACAGGCAGGGCCACCAACCTCCACATCTAATACTAGAGTGCTGGGTGTGTTCCCTTTGTCCAGGATGTGAAACCCATCACATGGTGCCTTTTCTACCAAAGGGACAAAGAGCAAAGAGGCAATTCCTACTTTCCTTACCAAATATTTGAGTGCCTTGTCTAACAAGCAGCCCTTGGTCTTAGCTTTCGTTTTCTTATTGTCCCCACTCTTTTCAAAACAGTGCTGAATGCTGTTGTGTGTGGCATTGCTCTTTGTTACAGTGGATCCCTGCAGAGGTGTGCTTGCGCTGAGCAGGCTGTAGGAGGAATAAAGCTTCGCAAGGACCGTGCTACCTGAGCAGTGTTTGTTCCAGCAGGGGAAGTCGCACACCCCAGTTGGTGACACGTCCTGCAAGCTCAGCCGAGACCCAGCTCAGGGAGCAGCAAGCAAACATTCTTCCCCATGAAACTTCTCAGCAGTGCAGTCCGAATTTAGACACTTCAGCCATAACTAAGTGGGTGCCCCCGGTGTAAAGCAGCAACAGGAGTGTGAGGAAGCAGCAAAGCATTTGTCCGGCACAGAGACTAAATAAGTGCTATCAGCCATCTCTCTGGCCCCGCTTCCTTTGTTGTTTCTTTCTCTCTAGGGAGTTGGCAATTGGATTGATTTGTTGCCTGACTCACTGTCTTAGATTGAGATACTGGGAACTGCTGACAGTATTAATAAAATTAGCATTAGGGAGGATGTTTGAATTTTTGCCTTTGACGTTTTTAAGGCAGAGAACTGACATTTAGTCTAAATTAAAAAGTTACTGAATTGCTTTTATTGTTTTAATTTCCCTGACCGAAGCCTTGATAGTTTTTTTCTGAAAGCTTAGTCGGGAATTAAGAATTTGGGGTTGCAAGTTTTGTTCTTTCTTTTCATTGAGAATCTCTGGTTAGTTTAAAAGCACGAGATATTGGACAGAGTTCTTGGGATAAATATGTTCAGAAAAGCACAAGATAAATACAATAGAAATGTATGTAGTGGTATTGTTTTACGATAGTGAGGATTGCTTTTTTTTTTTTCTCTCTCCGGTGACACAGAGGTCAAACTGCAATAATAGTCTTAATGTCAAAATCTAAGGACAGGCAAAGATCTAGTTTTTATTTTTCAGGAATGGTTTGCATCATTACTTCTAAGTGCAGTTGCCTGGTCTTTAGGTTATGTGATTAACTTTTGCTCCCTGTGGGAAATGACTGAATTCAGGAGACATTTGTTTCATTTCATAACTGCTCTTTGTCTGTACCTCTTGCCCTCTATTTTCATGTGTTATAGTTTATCCTCAGGTAAAAACAGCAGGGGTTGCTTGACTTTGGGATTGCTGCGGTCTGTAGGAAGATGGTGTTCTAACAGTCATATTGTAAGCAATTTCCAGTAGCCCTTCAAGTTCTCATTCAGATGTTTCCCCACCAAGTTTAGCTGCTCTGTATCACTGCAGGCCTCTGATATTCCTGTTCCACAACCTATGAAGCCTCTGCCACCAGCCAGTGGCCCCATAAAGCATGAAAGCATTGGAAAGATCTTTCAGGCGTTAACACTTGTTGACAAATTGCATCTTTTCACGGGAGAAGGTGAGAAACTGCAGCTTAAGAAAATCCAGCTTTGCTGCACTCTCCAAGTTGTGCTTCTGTCCCTGGCAGCTGTGGTCATGACTGGTGGGAATATAGGATTTTGGCATTGGAACTGGCCTTACTTCATGCAGGTATTGTTGTGAGATCGGGCATGTAGGCTGTGCACTCTCATTTCCAAAAGCATTTGCCCTTCAGTGAATCTTCCGCGAAGGAATCGTTGGCTGAGCTCAAACAAGAAGTCTGTGCCTCTCATAGCTGCTTGTGTTGCTGTGCTCCTGGTAGCTTTGCTGAAAGGTTGTGCCAGAATCTGAAGAACTTTTCCTGCTCCCTTAATGGCAGTGCTGCTTGTTCTGTCCTAAAAAAGGTTGCTACGCTCTTATTCATTTTGTTCCTTTCTCCTTCTTTGACTGCAGAAAGTATAAATAATTGTAGTGCTGAATTTTTGGAAGGTTTTCTCCCCCTCCCCCATTTCCTGAAAAGCTTGCATATGGACTGAGACACTCATAAGCTTTTCCGAGATAAGAATTTAATTTATTTATGCTCCGTTGTTCCTACAGACTGGGTTGGAAATTTGTAGTTCCAACTTCAGCAGGTCACAGCATGGAAAGGAGCAGCTGGATTTTCCTCCAGAGCAGCCGTCAGCTGTTGGAAATCTCTTGATACTCCCCTGGCTTCTCCATGTTCAGCGTTCGCTTCTCCTTCCTGTAACAGGAATTACACTACGTAGGCTGTAGGCTCTTTTGCTGACAAAGAGGAGTGAAGTAGAGAGGCCACACCATTGCTGTGACTCTTTTTCACCTTCATGACGACAAAGCGTGAGAGAAAACCACTGACCAACTTCACTCTGATGTTTGCAGAATAACCTCTGTGGCTCAAGCAATGAGGTTAAAGTCAAGAAATGCAAACTCGTACATTCTATTACATTGCTTTTCCTTCTGACCTCTTCTGCTCTTAAAGACAACCTTCTTCCTTACACAGTGCAGGGTTCCAGTCAGATAGCTGAGCTTTGAAGGCAGCAGGCCCGTTTCTTGCCTCACACTCACTACCCAGCAGTGTAATTCTGTTGACTTTGGTGAAGATACTCCTGGTTCACACTGGTAGAATGACCCGCATGTTAAATCTATACACTGACATCTGTAGAATATGTAATATAGCCAATCAACTTTGCCATGAGAACAACATTCCAGTGTTGTTTGACTTCCTTTAGAATACGATGGTGAAAATGTTGTATTGTATTAAGTACAACTTAATTGATGTAAGCCGTGAGAGAGAAATGCAGGCAACTTGTTCTTTTTGATCTGGTTGTTTTACCAAAAACTAAGAGGAGCTGTTGGTTGCCTCTCTTCTGGGCTTCTTCTGGGCTCGATGGTGCTTGCTGCAATCTGTCCTTCAACAGCAGCTAAAAAAAAATTGAAAGCAGATTTTTTTCTTCATCTTTCATGTTCTCTTCATCAAAACCCTCATCATAGTGTTTCTTGGTGCTATCTCTGTGCTGTAAGTTGTTAGTCCTGAATGTCTCCAAGTCTTTGGGCAGAGCCATCACACAGAGGTTGCAAAATGCTGGAGTTCCAATGGCTGTTTTTGCACACAGCCAGAAACTGTTTTATTACTTTCATATATCTAAAGCTCTCTTACGGAGGGGAAAAAAGTGAAAAGAAGAAAGAAAAGGGAAAATATCTCCATGCAGCTACTGCTTCTGGTTAGTAGAAGTTGTGATTTATGATCTGTGAAAAACATGGGCAAGTAATTGGAAGTCAGGAGGGAAGAGTTACTAGCCATGAGATCATTAGCTCGGTTAATATAAAACTTTATATCCTCACAATGGGAGACTTGTCTGTTGAATTGATGGTTGAAGGGGATCCTGCTCTGGTGTAAGTTGTCATGGTTTCACCTTTGACATGTCAAAATATTCACTGCCCTTCTGCATGGTGACATCTTAGAGCTTCAGTTCCGTGGGATAAGCGTGTCCTTCTCCCCTTAGCCATTTAGGTTAAGGTACAAGAGCGTCGATGTAAATTTGTTGCTGACCATATGGGCAGCAAGGAGCTTCAAGAAACTCAAAATGATATTTTCAGGTTCATTTGTTGCATTGCTAACTGTTCTCAGGCACTTTGTGTCTTTCATGCGTTTTGAACTTGGAGCTGTTCATTAAAAGGGAAGGAAGAAAAAGCAGTTTGTTCTAGTTAAGGCACTTAATCTTATTTCTGAGATCTACAGATGCAACCCCCAGAATGGCCAGCAAAATCTGAGCCTCTTAGCTCTCCCTGGGGAATGTGAGGGGATCACCATTCACACATCTAGCTTCTGTGATGATGAATGGGATTATTAGAGAAAATCCCCATGTGCATCGGTGAATTCAAAGTCACGCGGTTCTTTTGCCTGTGCATTTAGACTCTGATTCACAAAATAAACCAGCTGGACTGAAACAGGCAGGGCCAGGTTCTCTGGGGAAGAAGGACGTTGTGCTTTGCTAGCAGAGCGCTAGCACGTGTTAATGTTATCATGTGAGGTGTGACTTCATGGTACAACTTTTCACATTGTGCTCAGAACACCCCACGTTTCGGCCAGTGCTAAACACACTTGTTAATTGAAAAATGATGAGGAGAATTGGTAATCCTCTGTACAATGAAATATTCCATAGACATCTGGTGTTAGATGCGTGTATCCAAGGAGTGAGAAGTAGGAAAGCAATTGTCTGAGTCCCTGGGGAGCTGTAAGCCTGTCGGTAATGCTTCTTGTTCAGGAAATGTAGCAGGAAAGGTGTCTTCACTTGAGAAAAGTATGGGCAGAGCGCTGGCCTGCACACAGAGGATTGCCCTGCCTGCCTGAGGGCAGGTGAGACTGAGGATGTGTTATCTTATGTAGAGGCTGATGCAAATGGAACAGTCTGCCTTGTCCAGATGTCAACAGGAGATGTCCTTCAACCACTAACAGAAACATCAGCTGATTAAAAATTTCATTTATCTTTCTGTAAGCAGAATAAAAAATCCATGTGCATTCCCATCCTATGAATCTGGCTTAATCTTCCACTGGGTTGTGATTTTGGAGCAGTGGTAAGATTGAATCCAGGCACCAGCTAAAGCTAACTCTGATTTCCGAGCTGGGGGCATTATTTATTTACTTGTTTGTCTTTCGAATTCCTTCACTACCAAAGGACACAACCTGCTTCTCAGATGCTCATTTAAAATACTGCTACTAATAACAGCCTGATGTAGGTGCTGTTTGCCAAAAGCTGAGAGTCAGTGACGATGAAAGATGAAACTTGGCAAAAGGGATGCAGACAAATATTTCAAAGGTCGTTTAAATTTTAAAATTTGCTTCCTTGGAGATTGTGCTGTGGCAACGTTTGCCTTCTAGATGTTATCAGAGAAGTGCTGGAATTTCATCATAACTGAAATTAAAGAGTTTTAGGATGTAGAGTCTGGATGTTGAAGATATGCTCCCGCTATCTCCTGTCCTGCTGTTCTCATTAGCCTTACTAGTCTGGTGGGCATTTATTTGCTGGTCCATCCAGTTAAGCATTCCAAGTGAATATGTTGCAATGCAAGACCAAAATGATTTGGTTGTTGCCATTTTCTGATAAAACTTTTGACAGTTCTGACCTATTTGTCATATGTTGGCCCTTTGATAAGCTTGTATAGTGTTAAATTAAAAACAAACCAGACAACAAAACACACAAACCTACTATGCTCTTGTAGTAATTGGCTTTGCAAGTTAAGTACTGCTCTGTTATTTAGCAGCGATGCTTCAATAGCACCAAGAGAGCACTCTGGCCCTGTCCAGGCACTGAGCGCACACATGGTTACAGTCAGGGCTGCCAGATGGCATGCATGTGGCCCTGAACATTCCTGTTTGTGCATGGGAATAGTAGAGACCTTGAAGAAGTGCTGCGTTGATGGATTTGGCCAAATGAGTTTTACGCAAGGAACAGTTAATAACAGCAGGAACTGTTCTCTCTCTGCTTTGTTTCTTTTCTCTAGAGCAGGGCTACCCACAGTGTTTTCTGAGATCAACTGAGTTCTCTTCCCTGAGATCTGCTTGTTTTCTACCCTGCTTCACTGGGTAAGCTCCTAGCATGAGACCCGCTGTCCCAAAAGTCCGGAGGAATGAGCTGCAGTGTGGATGGGTGATGTGATGAGAGCTGCCGTGCCTGTTCCAGACTTCACAGCTGGTGATTGCCCTGCTCAGCTTGGGCTGGGGGAGGACCTGCTCCTTTGAACTCAGTGCAGGGTTTTGGATGGCTTGCTTCACACAAGGTCATGCGTTGCCTGATCTCTTCCCCAGATTTTGTGCAATGGATTTCCCTCACTGGGAAACCAGTTTGCAAAGCCTCAAAGTCTGCTATAGCTGAAAGGCAACAATGTAGGAAAACCAATAACTTATTTTTCAGTGTTCTGAGCACATTTTGATTCCATCCTAATTTTAATCATCGAATCATTAAGGTTGGAAAAGACCTCTAAAATCATCCAGTCCAACCATCAACCCGTTCCCACCATGCTGACTATCTGTGTCCCTCAGTGCCGCATCTCCACGTTTCCTGAACACCTCCAGGGATGGTGACTCCACCACCATGTAGCACAATGCAATGCAGAGCATAAAACATGTTGCTTTTGGTTATTAGGAGGGATGGGTTGAGTAATCCAACTCCATCTACTCTTTGCAGATTTGTAGTCTTCTCTGTGAGCAAGAAGGCTGCCCTGATCACAGATGGTGTGCCCACCTCTCCAAGCAGATTGCAGCACTCCCAGGTCTGGTCAGACGGGGAGGTGTCAGCATCCACTTCTTTGCTTATCTCCAACAGCAATAAGAGGCTGTGGGGAACACCCTTTCATGGAGAGGAGACACAGATTGAAAAACCCGCTGCAGTAGATTATAAGCTGGTTTCTGTTTTGACTTCTTCAATTTATATTGCCGAAGACAAATTTTATTAGTGAAATCTTGGGAAACTCAGCAATGGATTTTTAGGCTCTGACTGGGTGCCTGGAGCTGCATTTCTTTGAACTGTCTTTTAGAGGAACTGCAGCTGTATAAATGGATGAAGACTGTGGAAAGAAACTATAAATATAGCTTTATTAAGGTGGGTTTTTTAAATCAAAGTAACTTTTTGAAATATTTTAATGAAGCTTGAAAACTGTTTTCCAGTTCTTTCCAACAGCTATGTTACTTTTCAGCGATGGGGGGCACATTATTGAGGGAGCTGTGGCCACTGCATACGTGGTAATGCCTTTTCCATGAGACTTTTTAACCTTGACTGGACAGACAATTTAAGACCAGGTGCTAGTTAGTAGGCCTCTTCTGCTGCTATGTGTCGTGGTGCAGTGTGCAGTTGGTATCACAAGATGGTTGGGTTAGAAGGGACCTCACAGCCCACTCAGCCCCATCCCCCTGCCATGGGCTGGCTGCCCCCACCAGCTCAGGCTGCCCAGAATCCCATCCATGGTCTGGGGCACCAGCAGGGATGGAGCACGTGGGCAGTAGTGTCAGAGCTTTACAGCTGTAAATAGATGTTGCTAGGCTAGGCAAGCACTGCTGGGATGGTGCTGTGTGCTTGGGGTTAGGAATGAAGAACCGTGGGGATTTGGAGATGTTTCCTGATGCCCTGTGACCTGTGGATTGTGCCTTACCAGGAATGTGGCAAGCTCACTCAGTATGTGTTTTCTTGTTCAAGTTAATTGGAAACAACGATTTAACACAAAAATGTGCTAGCATAGCTTGGTGATGGTTAGTGTGTTATATTCACCTCGTGTTCTTGTCACAAATGGTTTGGGCTCTCTTTGCTTAAGTGCACGTGGCAGGTATCTGAAGTCCATGAGCCACTGGTACTTAGAGCTGCTCTCCTGGGAGTTAAACATGGGCTTAGAAAGTGCTGCTGGAACTCTTGTTTTCTCAGCAGCTGGGAGCTGATAAAACTGGAGAAGCCTTGTCCCTTCCAGCTGAAACACAGTTCCATTACCCCACATCTCGATGACTCCAGAGTTGACCTCATTGGAAAACAGGGGCTGAAATGGACACGGCAGCAAGAGGTGGTTGGGATGGTACAGGTGGTGGTTCAGCACTGGCTGCAACCACTGGCAGCTCTGTCCTGTGGTGCTGGCATAAGGGTTTATCTTTGAGGAAAGCACTGGGCATAGTTTGTCACTGAAGCCAAATTCTGTATTGTGAGGGAAATCATTGAGAAAGCTTCTTGGTAGTAGTCTGAGAGTAAAAATAGCTGTGATGGAAGTGGTTTTCCTCATAGTGCAGACACAGGGGTATATGAATGTGTGCATGCATCTATATAAATGGATATGCAGATGAAAAGATGCTGGATATGTTGTCCAGAGGTGGTTTGAGCTGGGATTTCCATCAGTAGAGCCTGGACCAAGGAGACTGTGAGGCTCTGTGTTCTGTTTCAGGAGGCAGAGGTGTTCCAGATAACACTGTACCATCATGGTAAAAATGCCTTCGTTTTTGGCGTAGAGGTAACCACCCCTTTTTTGAGTGTCACATTTTACCCACTTGCAGTTTCCTGCTTGTGTGTTTTGGCTTTTGACCAGAGCCTTCGGCTATGTGTGCTCATATGGTTTTGATAAAACATTGAACTTAGACAATACATCTTCTCGGACGTTTCTTCCTGTTAGATTCAAGTGTGATACAAAGCAACCAGTGCTTGATCAGTAGCAGACACTGTTTTTATCAAGCGTTGTTGGATGTTCATTAGCCATGAAAGGATTGTAGAGAAAACTTGCCACAGCACAGGTAGGTGCTCCCTCTTCTGAGTCCTTCCTTCAGCCTCATCAGCAAAGCCCTGGGCCGTGAGGTTATGAGGCACTTTGGAAGTCCATGTTCACACACTAGGCTATAGGAGCTCAGCTATTTGGCCAGCGTTTATCTTGCTGCTTTTACAGTCTTGTTAGTCTGCTGAGAGAGATAAACTGCTAGTGAGATATTGAGCAGTGGCAGATGAATGGGAGCAGCAACCTCATTAAAAACCATTCCTAGTTCCGACGTTTGAGATACCATTTAATGAACACAGGAGTTTGCATTGCAGTGATGTATTGGGTAAGAAGCAGAGTAAAAGAGTGCTTTCTATGGTCTGCCCAAGGAGCAATATGACCTCTATAGTGAGTCTTTCAGCCTCTATCATACAGCTGATGTCCTTCATGTACGCAAGGCAAGGATGCATCATTTAGTAGGCAGGGATATGAAACAGAAAGATATTCAGATGTGAAGGGTTGGTGGGGCTGCCTGCTTGCTGTCGCAGGGTAGCAGCCTGCCCACAGCTGCTCAGCGTGCCATCAGGCAGCACGGTCTCCCAGCAGAAGTTAGTGTGATCGCAGCACACCCAGCAGATGGGTGAAGTGCTGCTATGGGGCAGGTAGGCAGCAGCTGGGATCAGTGTGGTGTAAAGGCTGTGCTCACACTGGAGATGGTGCTACTCAGAGCGCTCGTCTGAATGTGTTTACTGAAGGGTTGAGTAGTAAGTAATCAGAAGCATTCAACTTGCTTTAGCTTTAATCGTTACAAAGCTACCTGACTGCTCTTCTCAGGTCTCACGCTTACAAAAACATGTAGTATGTACTCACATCATTACACCCTTCATAGAGGAGCACACAAGGAAAAGGAGCATGCAGAACTGAGATGGAAGCTGTCCAACCTCACTGTTCCATGTGTTCTCTGGAAGCCATGTCACACAGGCAGATAAAAGACGCTCAGCCTTGCAGACCACCATTACCAGGGCTTGCAGCCGACCTCACTTTCTCAGGATCTGACAGACATGTTTATCCAGCACAAGAGAGGCTAAGAGACACTGCTTGCACCCCTTTTGTTCTCTGCTTTTTTATCTCCTTATGTCTCCTCTCCCTTCCTCCATCCAGTGAAGTGAGATGAAAGTTGCATGTCTTCGCAAACTTCCTGATAGATGCAATTAAAATACCTCGTTCTTGTAGCACATGTGAGGGTTGAGCCATTGAACCTCTTCAGCTGGAGGGTTACAATCCCAGAGCTTTTTGGTTTTTTTTTTCCTCTTCTGGTTGTGGATTACAGGGATTCAAGACTGAGATCAAACGTAAGCCTTTAAGGGGAAGGATGGCAGAACTTAGTGTGGTATTGGTTTCTCAGCAGGTCTTTGCACAATATGGAATTGAGTCTTGCAATGTTAAATACTGTACTTCCAGTAAATAAACATGGTAGGATCCCATTTAATTTGTATGACTTGCACCCTTCTAAAATCCTCTAGGCTATTTGAACAGACAAGAAGCCAAACCCCAGAACTTTTCCCCTAATTTCCCAGCTGTATAAATGCAACTTGAATATTATAGAGACAGAGTCTTTTTATGCATTTTCTGTTTCTTGTATATTGACCAATTTGCTAGAGTTATCAAAGATCTGCTTCTCAGAGCACTGTAAGTAATAAGAGTGGCTTTCTCCATCATATCTTAATCCTCAAAGGCAAGAGATTCTCTCAGACTGGCAGTCAAGTACAGTTTTCTCATTGTCACTGAAACACGTGATATACCCGTATTTGATCTATTCCCAGGCCTCGAGTTTAGAAGGGAGCTGACAGTATTGTTAATGACATGTAGGACGAGCAGGGAATCCTGATTATATTCCCTGCAATGATTGCTCAGCAATGCTCTACTGTTAGACATGGAGGTTGGCGGCCCTGCCTGCAGCAGGGGGGTTGGAACCTGATGATCCTTGAGGTCTCTTCCAACCCAAGCCATTCTATATTTCTGTGGTTCCAGTGACAATGAGATTTTACTTCTTAATTTTACATCCCATACGTAAGAAATGCACAGCAGAGACTCCATTATTTTTTTTTTTTGAAGCATCACTCATCTGAACCATCTCTGCTTTAAAAAATGAAGTTGCTGTTACAGAAACCATACAAAACCGTTGTCAAGACTTCTATGAAATACTGTAGTGTCCTAATAATAACTTCTAGCTGAAAAATCTTGGCATCCTGCAGTTTAGGAAAGGGTTTTAAAATTCACCTTCAGTTTTTGGGCAACAGGCAAAACATGTGGCTCTGTTTAGGAGCTATTTTCGTTAAAGCTTGACAATACAGGATGATAAAATACAGCTGCATTGTTTAAACTTTCAATTTAATTTCTGGTTTCTGTCCAAGTTGTTTCATCAATATGGCGCCATTCATTTCAAAACAAAGCTCTTGGAAGTCTCTCCATTACCCCACCATTGATCAAGAGGGTGTTAAAATATAGTCCCTAATTATGTTCCTGGCCTGTTTGGAATTCCTAAATTGGATTTTTATAACTGTCAAATTTGCAATCAGGGTAACTTTCCATGACAATTAGTCAGAATTATTAGGGTTCCTGTTGCCAGCAAGTTATGACTAATGATGGTGTTTTACTTTTCAAGGCTCTGTAGGTATCAAAGGCAACATATATCTTGAAGAACAGCCATTTGACTACAGCGTTGTCTGTACTTAACTGCACCCAAATATCTACTACTGTTACAGTCATTTTTATCCTTTCTCCAAGGTTGAGTTGTTGCCACAACCTCTACTGCAGGCTCTGCAGATATAATTAAGCGCTCAGTTCTGCCTCGTTGCAAAATGGGACTTACGAAATCATGACATGAGAAAGTTCATCCCTGAGTATTTCACTGGAGTCCAGTTTGGTAAGGGCCAGTACTCCAAAGGCTATTGATGACGTTGCTGGTGGTCAGTTACTGCTTTAATTCTTTAAAATAAGCCAAACATAACTATGTATACAATCCATCTGGAGGAATGCTATCTCTTCGCAGTCTGACCCGTACCTTACTTGCAGATAAATCCATTACAAACAAATTCAAAGATGTGTTAAAAGTAGCTGAGATGTCTACCCTACGCTCTCTTCTTCCATGTAGACCAGACTTTTGGAGAGGCACAATGCTTTAGCCTGAATGCTGTTGTGTGAATATATGTGCTCACAGAGGAGCAGACACTTAAAAATAAAAGCTATCTTTGCCTAATATGCAATTCCCATCCTTGGGTATGCTTGAGGCCAGGTTGGATGCAGCCCTTAGGAGCCTGGTCTAGTGGTTAGCAACCCTGCCCACATCAAGGGGGTTGGAATGGGTGGGCTTTAAGGTCCCTTCCATCACAAGCCGTTCTGTGGTCTATTTCAGAGGCATCCATCCAAGATGCAGATGATGTGTTGGCCTTTTGATGACAACAGATTCTTGTCATCAACTTAAAGCTTTAGATTGAGTACTAACTGCATTCATCGGTTTCAGTAGCAGCATTTGCTTAGAATTTACCCCCTCCACCATAGCTGCTGTTCCTTCCTTAAGTTAAGCTTAAGAAGTAATGATACCTGGGGCCAAATTATCACCCCTTTTTCTAACCAGGAAGCCAGGTTCTGCCTTTTTCTTAACCAGTTCCTAAGAACATTCTGTGTCCACTGGCATGTATTGACCCGAACAGTGTGACCACTTCTGACAAGAAGCTCTGCTATACGGCTTCATAGGTACAGGGTCCAAGTTGTTAAAACTCCTAATCCTGCAGAAAGATTGCCCTGGGAGGAAGAAGGGCTGTAATCAATTCAGTTTAATTAAATCAACCTAAACTAATTATCAGCTAATAAAATAGTGTTGGTCAGCTCGTAAAATAGAAATGAAGATTAAAAGAGAGGTTGCCATGAACAGGTGGTAACTCTGTTTCCAAGTTAGACTACATTACTCTCTGGCACAGGATCATCTGAGAATACCTCATATTTGATTTTTTTTAAAAAATGTTTATGAAACTTATAAAATATAGGGCTCATTTTATAACCAATTTTCTATCTCACCTGCCAAGAGCAGTGGGGGTTGAGCCAGCACAAGGCGGATGCAGAGTTTTAGGCAGCACTCCAGAAATGGATTCCGTGCGCAGGGCTGTGGGATACATATCTACCTTGGCCTGGCCTTTCTTACTGCATTGCTTGTGATTTCATTTTCTTGTTGCTGTTGCAGAAAAGACCTTGTAAACGTTTCTCGATGTCACTGATAGCCTGGCACTTTTGTGTAAAGGCAGAAACTTCCGATGCTGCTTTGGGGATGTGGTTTAACTCTAGGTGGATCCTGAGTTAGTAATGGGATTCCTCCGGAGTTGGCCTTTGCTATTCTGTTGACTCTGCAGTCCTTGCAGAAGGCATAAAACATTAATCTAATTGTAACTGGTAAGGACTAAACTGTGATCATAATCTGCTCCTCAGAGTAGAGCGTGGTTGTTTGTAGTTGCTGTTAATGGTAGAATAATGAAAGAAAATGAAAACATTATGGAAACGTTCTCAGTCTGTGTCAGCTTCTCTAAAAGGGCAAATTCAGGAGGAAGGTAATGCTGGTTTAAAACGTTGATCCTCCAAGGAGGTCTGTGTGGGTTTTAGTTGAGTGTTGAGGGTGTTAAGGGACTCCAGGCTTTGTCCAGATGCGTGCTGGTGGAATTGCACCAACATCTCCCAGTCCTCCCAGTTAAGATTGGGTAGGCCAGTGAGCGAGCTTGCTGCTTGGCTCTCTAGGCACACGTGCAAACTAAAACCACACTCAGAGTAATTATCTGATCTTGTTTGTTTGTTTTTAATGTGATGTTTCTAGTTACTGGTACAGCAAACACGCTCTTGTAGAATCTTGTGACAGTTGTTTGTAGTTAGCATCTTCAAGGCAATTTTAAGTGTATAGATGAGGACTAATATAGGACACCGCAGTGTCACCGTCATCTGCCAGTGCTGTGGGAAGTGCCTGGTACCAAGATGACTTCCTTACCTTGTTTAGCAGTTTTCTTTTTCCTTTTTTGCCCTTCTCTGCAAGAACGCATAGATAGTGATACGCTCATCTGTTGTGCTTTCCAGATGAGAGTGCTTTGTGGTCCACAGACTTAAATAGTTAAGTCTTTGCAGAGCTCAGGGTGGTTTACAAAGGCAGTTGCAGTCATCATCACACAGAGACAGAGAAATCTCTAGAGGTGAGGTAACTATGGGCTGATCCTGCAGAGCTGGGGGCAAACCTGCACCTCTGGAGCCATCAGGAGATGCTGCTGTGTGCACACTGCACAAAGCCCTTTCCCCTCCCCATGTGATTCCTTCTCTTGCTGGCACAAACTTGGGTTTTAGCACAGGCTGCAGTGGCTGGGAAGGTGCTGTGCTCTCTTCCCCATGGCTCAGCTCTCCCTTCTTGATCCTGGGGCTATAGCCTATAGCATACAACTGAGGCAGGGACTGCCATTCTGAAAGCAAAAAACAAATTCCAAACTCCTCGTACGCTCAGCCAGGGTGGATTGCTGAAGCCTGTTTCATTCAGCTGGTATTCTTGTGCTTATATTTTTTTGGAAGCATCATTTCCATTAGAGCATGGGGCTCTTTTACAGGCTTATTTCAGCACTTTGAGGGCATGAGTGTGCACACCTGTGCCTTGCTGTGTGTAGGAAAGGGTTAAGAGCCAAATAAGCAGGGAGGGTGAAGGCAAGTTTCACTCCCCAGGCTGAATAAACTTTTTTTCTGTTGAACTGATGCTGCACAGGGTGAGGTTTCACCTGTCCCCAGTGTTAATTGCCTCTTCTGTCCCTGCAGGTTCCCTGGGCCGCCAGCACGGTCGCTCTTCCAGCCAGGACCGTAAGTGGGCAACTTGAACATCAGGGAAAAGCAGAACCCAGAGCAGAGCGGGGGCTGGAGGAGCCAGGGGTACCCACTGCTTGTAGGGGAGGCGTTGGGGAGGGGGCTGTGAGTCTCTGCCTGTTCTGTGCTTCTCTTCCTGCAACTAAAGCTTCCCACCCTACTTTCGCTGACCAGGCTGTGCTCCTCATCCATCTTTGAGGAGTGAGGAGTGCCATAAAGCAGGGATCAGCTTCTTGAGGTGATGCTGCAGAGCTCTCAGAGGGGAGATGGCTGTGACCCTGTTTGCAGTGCAGGCTTATATAAGGAGCCAGCCGTGGTGGCCCTGGTGTCTCCTCACATCTGAGTGTTTCTGTGAATTGGTGCTGGTGTCTCTGATCTGCCCCCCTGGAGAAGCTGAGATGGTTTTAAAGGTTGGAAGTGGACTGGCAACAAAGCATTGCCTGTTGCTGCAGGACTTTATGCCTCTGAGCTGACACGGTGAGCAGCTTGGAAGCTGGTACATGTGCAGAAATCCAAGCAGGGTTTTAAACTAGACTTGTCAATCTCCATTAATGGTTAATGGAAAAGCAGCAGGGATTCACGCAGCAGTCTTTGTACCTGATGGCCATGTGCAGGTTTTGTGGTAAATGAAAGTTATGACAGTGCCAAAGCTGCACATGTGCTGAGCAGACAGATTGATCCAACAAGGCTGGTTTTGTGAGAGCAGGCATATGGTGAGGAGATGGAGAGCTCATGTTGATCTGCCTCTTTGCCGAGTCTGCATTCAGTAAGGACCCCAAAGAAATAAGTTGTCCCATAGTCCATAAGCTCCAGCGAAGCCTTAAATCGGGACGAGCTTCTGTCTTTCTGCTCCTTTTGGAGATGTGTTTCATGCTTGAACTATAGCTCCTCTCTTCATGTGTGCTCTGTGGATGTTACTGAACGTGCTCTGAGCCTCATTGACTATGGATGCTCAGCACAGAATTGGTTCATCCTGGGGCAGCCAAGTGGGGCAGGGCGGGCAGCATGCAGACCCATGTCCCCTGGCTGGGACCCTGAGACTGGAAGTGCCCACCACCCTTTCCATTCTCCAGGACCTTCCTTGAAGTTGTGCCAGGAAAAACTATCTTTGAACAGAGGAGGCAGCCCTAGCCCTTGTGGGAGAGGAGCCCTCCATGTTCTTGTTCTCTTTCATAGGTTCTTCTATAGCTGAGGATACTGTTGTTTATTTCTCTCTGTTGCTCGGGCTCATTCTGGCCCAAAAATGCACATCTGGTCACACTGACCTTTTTGTGGATGCTCCCAAATGGAAGAACTAAATGACTGCCCAAAGACATGTAGGAAAAATATTGGGGCAGCTGGGATTATATCTGAATCTTCAAAATTCTTAATTATTGGTGTATCTACAGGGTAATCTCGTTTCCAGATTGTCTTTTGTAAGTGATGTTACTGTCAAGACCTTCTTCCCTACCTACTGTGATCCCTTCTTGGCTTTTATCATCGCAGGCAGAGTGCTGCAATCATTTATCCAATACCATTTTTTGCCTTATACTGTAAGAAGCTCTGCAGAAGAGTTTATTAAATAAGCCCAGAGGTGACTGTGCACTATTCTGCTTACCACTACCCTGACACTTTTCAGCCTTCAGAGTATATTGCCCCTAATGTGCCTGGGACTTGCTTACTGAGGGCTGGGGAGGGGAGGTAACTATTCTACAATGAAATGTGCAGGAGATATTCCACTCCTTCCTTGTGCAGCATGGGTTTAATGTTGGCACCAAGTGGCACGAAGATTCCTTCTCCTTTTTAGAAGGAAACATACCGGATAAGTAGAGAGCAGGTATGCTGAGGATAGGAACCCTATAAAATCAGCTCCTTCCATGTTCAGCTTTTATTAACTTTGATATAAGCAGCACCAAGAGGGAATAATGGAAAGCTGCAAATTAGGTCTGCTGTAGAGATCTGGCTGCAGATGCTTCACTGTGTTTTCAAACTGAAGAAATTGAGAATTTTTTAATGTAAGTGTCTGGATTTTTTCATGGGCTTTTTCTACCTCTCGGTGATCCCAATCCCATCATCTTGAGAGTGTCACTCCAGGCATCTTGCCCACTGCCTTGGGTCAGGCAGGAGGATAACGTGGTGCTGTGCTTACATACTGGAGGTGCTTCAGAAGTGTGAGCTGCTGCTGTATTTCTAGAAGGTACAGAACAGGCTGTCTGTTTTCTCTAACAATGTGATGTTCCTCATAGGCTCATAAGCTCTACAGCACAGAGAGATCTGCAGATGCTTCTGGCCACACTCAGTAATGTAAACCCTACCCAAGGTGGGTGTCTCAGCCTGGTGTTTCCTGTTGGCTGTTTCCAAGCGTTCAGTCCATCAGAAACTTTTCTTTCAGGGACTGAAGTGGAATTTAAAGTATCTGAATATAGTCCTCTGTGTCAAATCAAATGATTTGTTAAAGCGAGGCCAGATTTGCAGGGAGAATCAATCTTTTTTATTAGATCAACTGATGTGGAAAAAGCAGATGAACGTTCAGGCGTATTAACCCTTCTTCTGGTCTGCAGTTGTGTTACAAGAACGGAGGGAGCAGGCTGCCAGAGGAGGCTGTGCTTCAGGACGTGCATTCAGACAGCCTTGGTCTGAGTGCAGACCTGGGTGGCATTTTGGGGCATGCCTGTGTGCTTTTTTGGCAGATATAAGACTCGTGTCCCTGTGTGTTTGGACACTAAATGTTACCACACAACAAATAATAGGCTCTGCTCTGCAGCTGACTCATTGCACAAGTCTGGGGCTAATTACTGAATCCCTCCGTGCCTCCATTTTCATCTGTAAAATGTCACAGATGCCCACCATTCATAAATCGCTTTCAGATTTCCAGATGAGGTGCTGTGGAAGTGTAGAACAGCGTTAGTTTATACATATTGTGCTGGAGAATAATATAAAACACGTGCAAGAGCCTCACAGATGTCTCTTTCCACTGCAAAAGGCAAGGCCTGGGCTGATGATTTAGCGCAGCACTAATTAGGCTAAAATAGGAGATTGCTCTTATCCTGATGCAATTGTCACCGTTAACATCCTCATTTACCAACGGCTTTAGGAGATATCCCAGTTGTTTCCCACTGAGGAGAGCTGTAGCATTTTGGGTGTCAGAGCACAGCAATTCATAGCAGACGTCCCCATCTCTGTAGCACACACCACACTGGCTGTCCTCACACTTCTGGAAGGAACTGTGCCATCATTTGTTTTGAATGTGCATCTTGCCTTTCCTGATGCTGCTGCCTGAAACCTCCGGGACACTTCCTCATCTCTGAGCAGAGGCATTTGACCGAGTCATTGCTATTGCTGTTATGGGGTGTTGCATGCGCAGGAATCCCCCATTTATTGATAAGAAAGCTGTTCCTGTAGCTGCGAGCGAACGAGAGCCTGGCAGCTGTTCAGCATGAAGTCAATTCGCAAAGTTTAAAGGATTTGTAGGCTGTGATGGTTTGGGTTCAAGCGATTAGCTTGGGTGAAGTGCTCAAGAGTGTCTTCCAGAGACCTTTCATGCAGAAGGATGAACACAACCAGTTAAGAGATTTGATTTAAATATCCTCATGTTTCCTGATTGCACTGTTGGGGCTGAACTCTCACTGGCTGTTAAATCTGGGGGCATTTTTGGCTGCGGGAGAACTCTGCTTGTCTGAAACAGATGTGCCAGCATCACCCCTGAGCTGGTGGGCACCAGTGACCATGCCCTGTGCCTCTCAATCCTCTGGCTGCGTGACAGTATAGCCCTGATTGGAGCTTATTTTCCAGTGTATTGTTGCTCAGGGATAATGCTTGGTACTGCTGTAGGAAGGTATGGGGTGGGGTGGTTTCCCTGCAGATGAATTGTGCCATTCTGCTGTTGTCTGGTTTGGACTCGGAGGCTCTGTTTTCCCTGTTCCTCATCCCTGCTCAGAGAGATGTTCAAGATTCACTCCCAAATCTTCCACAGCTGTCAGGGTGACACAACACTGGGGCTGAGCACATGTGCTGACAAGCGTGAGAGGAGGTTGGCTGATAGACAGCCTTACCCACTGCTTGCCACGTGCCAGGAGAAATCTCCCCTGGCATTGGGCCTCCATTTCTGGGTCTAAAAGTGCCATTTTTAGGAGAATTTCAAGGTGGGGGCAACCACCAACTTAATGTGTAGGATACACATGAGAGTTCTTGTTACCATGTAGATATCAAAAGTCAGATCGAGCACAAATAGGCACATGGTGGATAAGGGCTTGGTTGTACCAGGAAAGGTGTGGATGCTCAGGTTGGTGAGTTTGGAGTTAAAATAACAGCGCGAAGGAATTGTGGTAAACTTTTCGTTTCAGCACAGCATTATGGATATTTTCTGCTTTTTTTCCATGCTAAAGTCAATTAGAAATGTAGCCTGGCACAGCCGTTTTGAAGCTGAAAATGAAACATGCCTGGCTGACCCCAACAGGATATCTCCACTCATTTTTCTTCATCCAGAAGTTACCTCTGAAACAAAACAAAACAAAGTAGTCCTCTGTGCAGTGTTGTGCTAGCCACTAATCAGAGGCAATTATTACCTTGTTCCTCCTCTTACGAGGACCAGGTATATTGGGATCTCTGGGGCTGTGGACTCCCTTGTGTCCCCAAGGGCTATGTCAAAGCTGCAGAGATGTGGAAGGTATTCCTTGTCCTGCTACTTGGATCTGTGAGGACCACCGTGGGGCTCAGAGGGGTTTTGATAAAGGCTAGCAAAGGGTAATTGGCAGAATTAGGCAGAGAAACGATCCTCAAGAGGCTGAGAATCTGGTAGGACTGGATGGAGCCATTTGCTCGACCGTGATGGGTGCTCGGATGCTGTGTGGGAGAGTAGGAGTGGGCTGAAGGATGCCAGTGCCAAATGTGCTGGATGGAGAAGTGGTGCATCCTAAATGTAACATGTTTATGGGTTGCAGGGATTTTTTGCAGAGAGCAGGCATCTAACCCTAGAGGTGTCTTTATTCCTTGCTGTCTGAAGTGTAGTAAAACTCAAAGCAGAGGTAGAACTGATGTCAGTAATCCAAACTGGCAGCGAGATGCATATTTTCAATACAGTGGTTAGCCTTGGATGCAGTTTGCAAAGGAAACCTAGGCTGTCTGGCTCTAAAGCATCTCTCTAAGAGACAAAGTCCAGTTAACATACATAGTTTGGCTCAGGACCGTGAGAGATCCCCGACCTGCGATGCACAGGTGTGGGGCTGACATTGCAGGAGTCCCTGCAGAGCTTGTGGTGAGCCTCGATTCCTTTCGTCCTGTCTGCTTCCTTGTTTCATGTTACACCACACCACATCTTGACCGTGTTTTTCCCCCATCACTTCTCCCAGCAGGGATGGAAAGCAGCCTCTAGACGTGAGACTCTCCCAGTTAGGGGGTGAGTTTGCAGGGCTGTGCGATTCTGCACTTGGATTGGGGTCAGTGAGGCATTAAATGTTCCTACAGCACGGAGCAGCAAAGGAATGAGGCTGGCCTTATTGCTGTGGGGATCAGCCATGGGATTTTGGCTTTGGTGGGAAGCAGGGCACAGACAGGAGGACATTGGCTCTTGGCTTCCTTGGCAGGGAGGCTTTGGGCTCCCTCCCTTCAGTTGAGGGACGCTTAATCTCGCTGCAGATAGCCATAAAGAAGTTGCCCAGAGAAGCAGTGGATCCCCTGTGCCTGGAGCCATTCACAGCCAGGTTGGTGTGCCCAAGGCAGCCTGAGCTGCAAACAGCACGTGGCAGGGGGGTTGAAGTTGGATGATCTTTAAGGTCCCTCCAACCCAAACCATTCTATGGTTCCATACCTTGCTGTGGGGAGTTTGTCCACACTACCTGTGTGCCTGTTCTGTGGCTTATTATATGTGGGAATGCTTTACCTCTGGGCAGGGAGGGGAGGCTCCAGCAAGGACCTGTGCACATCTCCATGTCCAGCAGCATGGTACCAGGAGCACCATCCTCTGCAGCCCCGTAGAGCCTTGCTGCTGAAGGAAAATTCCTTTTTACTGGGGTTATTTCAGCCTTCAGGCTGCACTAGGCTGCTTCTAAAAATAACGGATAATATATTTCTAGCAAAATGCATTGCATCAAAATCCAGCCGTTCCCTGCTAAGCCTTGTTCCGACAGACAGAGATGGATGGAACACGGATCTCTCAGCTCATGGCTGCCTGTAAATAAATGATCGTGATCTAATTCCATCTGCTAACAGAGCACAGGCCGAACTGCAAAATAGATCCTTGGCACTGTGATAGAGCACAAATCCCCAGGCTGAGAGCAATTATGTATAAAATTAGTTGTTGGTGTGGGAGTATGCATGTGTGAAATTTTAAATAAAACAAGGTGAGTGGTGTGAGATGTTTAAGAATAGAGCTGGGTGAAAAATGGAGGGTTTTTTGGGGGGTTCATTTGCTGGACCAAAAAAAAGTGGAAAGAAAAATGATTTGGGATGAAGTGAAATGAAAATATTTAGTTGTTGCTTTTTTTTTTTTAATTAATATTTTTTATTTGCATATTTATTTAGTTTGATGCAACATAATGAGTTAAGTATGGTTTGGGGTCACTCCAGATTATTTCCTTTGACCCAAAGTAAGCTATTTAGTTTCACTTAGTTATTTAATCAATTCATTTCATTTGTAATTTAGATGAATTTTGAAATAAATGCCATTTCGAGAACAAAGACCAAAAGAGGTCATTAAGAAACTATGAAAATCATTTTTAAAAAATCTGGAGAAAATATTGCAGATTTTTTTTTTTATAAAATGGCACCCTTTTTTTTTTTCCCACTCAAGGCCACGTACCAGTTTTTTCTGTATTCTCAATTAGTAGTTATTACATTTTGTGATAAAATTCCTTTCCCTTTCCTATCCATTATAATGGATATATATATATGTATGTATGTATATTAGTGAGAAAGATCACAAACAGAGAAATGCTGACAGTGATGGGGGTCTTCTAGAAGAGATGTTGGATTTATCTATAATGATGCTAAACCTGCAAAAATATTCTAGAAATGTGCTATTTCCTATTGGTAGGCAGCCTAATAATTTACAATTTATGAATGAAACCAAAACGTTGCATTCTGTAAAATCCTGATGTCAAAACTGGGAAAGAGCAGAATGTGGTCATTGAGATCTCTGAATGTCTCAGAGCCTCAGGTTCCTTACTTGGGAAATACTTTGATCGCAGTAATGGCTCTTTCAGTGCTGCTGGTGAACTCAGAGATATCGTGTGTTGAAAGTGAGAGCCTTCTGTTTTTGGGTACTTGTGTGATCCAGAAAGGGGCTGAGAAGACAGACGGTCATTACCTGAAGTGCTGAGGGTAGGAGGGATGCAGTGAGCTCTGCATTTTCCTGTCGGGTACCTGGGGTGGGTCCCAGCATCGCTGCCATGTGAGGCCCCAGCAGTACCTCACTGCTCACCAGCCCACGGCTCCCATTCCCTCTGCAGCCCCATGGCTCCCAGCCATGCACTCCCCTCCTCCTCCCATGGCTGCTGTCAGCCTGGTGCCCTCCACATGCTCCAGCTCTGCGCCAGAGCCATGGACATGACTGATATCAAACAAATACAATTAATAAAGTCTATCTAGCCAACATCTGACTCTCATTAGAGGAAACGTGTTGAAAAAACAGATCCCAGGTTGGCTGTGATTTATGGCTTGGGCCTGCTATCCTTCATGAGCACTGGCGAAAGCTGTTGCAAAGGGCCAGAACATAAACTACTTAAGGAAACTCGGTATCCATGTAAGGAGGCTGGAAGGGTCAAATCAGACAAATTAAAGAGGGGTGGATGTGCAAGCTGGGCTGGCTGTCCCCCACCGAGGGCCACCTAGGCAGGCGCAGGAGGTCTGTGCTCACATTTCTGCTGTGGAATTTGACTTGAAATTTCTTCTAGTGTATGAAAATGACACTGCTGCTTTTTTTTTTTTTTTTATTTCCTCCAGCTAAGCTGTGTGCATGTGTGTGGGAACAAGTGGATGGAAGGGGCACTGGTCCAGTGGTTCATTGTGAGTGTCCAAGTATAACATCTCTTGTGGGGTTTGACACTGAGATTTGGATGACCTGGGGATGGTGTTGGTGCTGTTGTCACCTCAGGAAACCACATTGCTGTTCCATTGCTGCATTCTGGACGTCTTTGTCAATTCTCATCCCCTGTCTGCTCACCACGTTGACAGTAGAAGTTAGCAGTGCTTCCTGCTTCCCTCGGGAACTTTGAGCTTCATTCTTTCCTCCTAGCAAAGGAACAAAGTTGCCTGGATTAATTTAACTGACTTTACTGATGCTCTTCCAGATTTGTTCAGAGACTACTGGACGATGAAATTTTCTCCAAACTGGGCCATACTCAACTTGTGTGTTCGGGATCTGTAGCACTGTGCACTCCAAACCGCCCCGCTGCATGGCAAGGTTTGACTTTCTAGTAATGGCAAAATATGACCTAAAAAAATCTGGCTGCAAAGGTTTTATTTGTTTAAACAAAGGCGTTGTGATTCCAGAATTCTCTCCCCTTTCATATGCTATAAACCACCTCCTCCGCCTGCTCTCTGAAATATGAATTTTGGAGCAATCTATCATGAAAAAGAGAGACAGAGCCTTGATCCCTTGACTTCAGTTGAGCTGTGCAATTTATATCTACTGAGCATCTGGCTGCAGGAAAACCAAAAGCCCTTTTAATATTCTGCAGAGACTCTGGGTATACAAATGAGCGTGGGCTGTCAGAGCTGAGAAATGGGGCAGAGATGCCAAGAGGCTTCTTTGCCATTTCGCGGCACTCTCTGACCTGCGGCCCCGTGCTGGAAGTTGGCCTGATAATTTTACTCCCTTCAGTGCCACTGTGATAATGATGCTGAAATCATCCCTGTTGGTATACAGCTGTTATCACACCTTTTCTGTTAATTCAGGCGAGGAGCTGGAAGACTTGTAGAGCTTTCAGCCTCGAGCAGACAAAATGTGCAACTGTTTAATCATGAAATTATACTCATGTTGCTTGAGCAAAGCAGGAATGCCAAGTGTAGCAGGACACGTTCAGGAGGATGTTCAGTGCTGTCCATCACTTGTCATAGGAGCAGGTCCTAGTGCCTGTATGGGCAGCACTGGAGGTTCCATTGAAGACTGAGCAAATGCAGCAGCCTTTGGATCGGAGCTCAGTGACTCACCACCAATATGGGTGTGTGACCTGCTGTCTTCCAGCACACTGAGTCTATCTATCTCCTCTATGATATTTAGCATCTTCCCTGTCCCTCTCATTGTGCTGCTTTACCCACATAACAGTGTGGGGCCAGAGGGCAGGAAGGCAGAGCTGACAGCAAGATGCTATGGAGACAGACTGGGTGACACATGATACGCTGGTACGGTCCCGTGGTTGTTATCTCAATTATTTATCCTCCCTGCTGGAATATTTCTGAAGCAAATCCTACCATGTGTTTTAAGGTTGGACTTCACAGAGTGAAATCACAACTCTTTCCTCAGAGTTGAGCTGGAGAAATACAAATCTGCCAACTAGGAATAGGGGGGAAATAAATGGTGGTTCTGTGTAACAACAAGTGATGTATCTCTGTAGAGACAGAAAGAGTCTGCTCTGGAGTTTTAGGTCACAGAGCCACGTGTATTTGACCCAGTGCTATATGCACTGTGGAATAATGATGTGAGATTCTCAGGCTAGCTTTATGAAGCAGAATGCTTTATCCCTGGTCAGAAAATCTGACTTACAGTGCCAGGCCTTGGAGCCACCAGCCATCAGGATTAAGATAAGAGTAAATACGTAAGTGCAGAATAATTAGGGACGGTATTTATTGTCTTGATTTCTCACCATCATCCTCAGGCTTTCTACAAAGACAAATGATGATCCCGTATCTGGAAATGGCTTGGTCCCTCGTGTGCTGTGAGGAAACTGTGAATGTGGTTTGTGTATCAGAAGTACTGAGTGTTGGTCTCACTCTTTGTGTTTGTGAGCATCATCCATCTGCTGGTTACCTAGATAAATGTGAGGGATTTGTTGGCAGCACAATTTTCCTCAGTTAAGCATATTGTTTTGTATTAAGATTTCCACTTACTGGATTAGTTAAATGTCTTTTGGGTCTAGACTAAGTACTTTGGGTGTGGATGGGGGGTTTCTGGGCACTTTGAGAAGGATAAAATGAAAGTTCAAATCTAGGTTGGGTGCTGTGTAGTTCTCCTGAGGGAGCTGGGCTACGTTTTCCCAGCATTTCCCAGTCATCACTGATAATAAAGAGGACTTTTAGAGATGCTTCAAGAGCAGAGGAGCTGCTGGGCTGGTGCTGGTTGGAGTGCCCATCCTTTGAACTGCTTTGCCGTGCACACAGGGGTGGTACAAGCCCTTTTTTGAAGCGAGCTCTCCAAATAGAGCTTAAATTATCAACGTGTCTCAAAATCCACACCAGAGGTGGTTTTCAGGCAGTTCAAACCAGTCTCTCTGAAACCTATGGGAGTCATTAGTATGTGCAAGCCAGCAGAAGGGAGAATAGGACTCCGTATTTTATTAGCTCTGTAACACATCTGGTCCGCCTTTTGGCTCTTGGGAGCACTGGATTTATTTTTCCTTATCTTTCTATGGGGATGAACAAGATCAAAAGCATGAAGCTGGTTGCACACAGAGCATAACTCGCTGTTTCTCACACTGCAGGCAGATCCAGACCAAGAAAGCCTCACCCATTTCCTTCCCGGTGGGATGACACACCTATGGCACTTGTGTATCCATGCGCCAGCTCAGACCAAAAAATGCTTTTGTCCAGGATTAGTTGTGGAGAATAACAATAAGCAAATGTTATATGTTATTAGAAGAAAGTCCATGTCAGCACTGACCTGTGAGGAAATCTCTCCATCAAAGCATGCATGAACCATCAGATGCTTTGTTTGCAAAACGTCCGGCACCATTGGTTGGAAGCTGTGTGTCTGACCCCTTTGGGGAACTGCTCAGCTCCCCAGGAGGGGTTTCTGTGATCCTATGGGGTCAAGGAGAGAATTTCTTTGGAAGGTTTTACGCAGTGGGGGGTTGGTTGCTGTTAGTACTCAAGCAATCTTCTTGGGCTGTAAATCACTGCTGAGGAACAGCCAAACTTCCTGGCCCTCCAAACCACGTACTAAAATCTTTGTATGGCTGAGAGCCATCAGTGCATACCATGTGCTCCATAAAACCGGGAAGAGTTTGTGGGTGAAGATCTGAGAGGTTCCTCAGGGGTCCTCTTGCAGAAGGGTACATGGCTTGTTAGGGTCGACAACTGAATGCCAGTGTCCTGGTGGTGGTTGGGTAGGGCAAAGCCCACGTTCTCCTGAACATTCATCCCATTCCTCTAAGTAGGTAGGCAGTGGGGTTACTCAACATCCTCTGCATCAGCACAACTTCCTCGGAGCCACACATGCACAGTTTGTTCAATGGCTCAAAAATTATGGGTCAGCCTTCCCAGCCCCATGGAAATACTGGCAGTAAGTGCTGCTTCAGTGGCCATTAAGGAACCCAGAAACGCACTCAGAGATGTGCATCCCCTCTCTGGATCATGAGCTGGTGGTGATTGATCACCTGATCATGGGTAGTTTACTTTCTGCAATGCTTTATGTTGCAAGTCATTTTCCCTTTTTAAAACCAGTTGAGCTTCAGAAGTTGTGATAGGTGAGCACACAGTCTGGAAGGCTTCTCTGCTCACTGGGAGCAGGCGTCCAGCACTGCTGCGAAGTACTGGGAAAGTGCTTGGTGATTAAATCTCTGGTCAGGGCTTCATCCTCTTTCACTCACTTTAAAACTGCTGAAATGAAAACAGAGGCAAAGCAGCAGGCCTCCTGTTTAGATAAGTGATGTCCTTTGTACCAAGCAATCATTTTAAACAGCACTCAGAGCCCATTAAGCAAACGTTTGTTCTTGGTAAAGGCATCCTGTCAAGACCCCTTTGGTGGCTGCTGCCTATCAGTTGCTTCTATGCAGCGAAGTGAGATGGAAACCACTTCATGCCTCAGCCCTGTGGTCGGTTTTGGTTTTTCTTGCTGTTGCTGAGACTGATGAGTTGTTGTGGGGGTGGTTACAGAGCCTGGGGATGCAGCAGGACCCCGCAGAGATGGAGGTTCTTTACGTGCATTACTTCCTTCAGTATTTCAGCAGGATTGAAGCAGTGGCCGTGCAGCCCGGTGTCCTGAGGTGGGAGCACAGCCCTTCCACTGCCACCACCAACAGAACACATCTCTGCTGGTGGTAACAGGTTGTAGCGGTTGGCAGCATAAAAAATCCTAAAACCCATTTTTCTCCCCGTACCTTCTGCCCATTGGGAACCTGGTTTCACACTGCAGCACTGAACAGCCCCGAACATTTCAGGTAACGTGGCTGTGGCTGCTTACCTGCACAATAGCGTCAGATACTTATTTTCTTCCCTGCATAACTGATCTCAAAGCACTTTGCTGTGTGCTTTGGATTGAAAAGGGACCTGGACCTGCAAGGTGAAAGCTATGGATGAAAATGCAAAGTGCTAAAGATTTCACATGATGTTGTTTTGTTCTTTCCAGAATGCATGAACTGCACGAGATTAGCAGACATGACCGAGAGGCTGAACACGCTTGAGGCCAAGGTAAGGATGTGTCTTTATTCTTCTGTTTGGCAAAAGATTTCCAAGGAGTTGCTGGAAAAGAAGGTGGGGAGTTGGTAGCCCTCGGAGAGATGAGGAGTCTGTTCTGTCTGTGCAGCCAGCAGGGAAAGCAGTTTCAGCTGGTGTGCACCAAGAGGGGACGTAAAGCAGGGATTCCCCTGGCTCAGGAAAGAAGTAGGCTTCTATTCTGTCTCTCTCACTCAGATGCCTTGTGGAACCTTACCAAGCAGAGCACAAACCAGAGCAGTACAGGTTTGCAGATTTCTGTGAGAACAGTTGTTCAGCCTGCTCTTCAGTTGCCATCCATTCCTGTGGTTTCAGCCCTTTTCTCAAATATGGGAGGCTTTTACGCACAATTTAATGGAAAAAAATGTTAAGGGGAGACCTTCACGTTGTGCTTTTTTCCTGTGAATTGTTTTAATTTCTACCTACTGGGATTCGGATGAGTTGTTCCAATCTAGTTACAGAGACGCTGAGTCAGTCGGTCCGCTTTGATTTGGGGTCCCTCGGTGCCAGCCCCATCCTGGCCGTTGGATATGGTGCTTTGGTTCCTTTAAGGCATGTGCTGCTGTTATTATTCATTAACAGATGGTTATCAGTGACATAAAAGAATTTGGGGAGAAACCTTTGGTGGGAGAGGTTGGATGTGTGGTGATTTTGAGGCCGGTGCATGATAGTCTGGTAATTTGGGAATTGTCTGAGCTGAAATGAAGTGAGCAATGTTGTCTGGAACTTCCTCAAAGCCTTCACAGTTACATTTCACTTCGGGGAAAATGAAAGGGGAGGGGGAATGAAATTGTGGGGAATTGTGAGTTGTTCGAGTGGAAACAACTGTTGCAGTGCAAAGGACAGAGCTGAGCTGGGCTGTGTTTCAGCACAGCGGGACCTGGCAGGTGGGTGTTCTTTGGCAGCAGCGAGCTGGAGGCGTTGGGAGAGGAGAGGGGCTGGTGACCGACCTCTGTGCATGCAGTCCTGAGTCCAAGTAAGACACGGACTAGCCTCAGAGAGATGTAAATCAGCCCTCCCAAGCTCAGCCTGCAGCCAGCTCTACCTTCCTTCCCTTTCCAGGGCTTTCTTCATTTGACTCACTGGAAGTTCATAACTAAGACCCTGTTTTGAAGTCCTGACAGTAGAGGAATTGGACTCTGCTTGCTTGCATCAGACAGCAAAGCGTAAGAGGCTAAACCCAACTTTCACCACAAGCCTGGCAGGACCTGGTGGAATGGGAGGCAGCTCCTGTCCTCCCAGATCCCCTCAAGAATTCTTAGCCCAGACATGAAAGTACACCCAGGTCAACAGATTTGTTGTACAGGTATGAAGGTGGCTTAAATCGGGTGTATAAAGTTCTTGTCACCTCAAAGCACCTCTGGTGTTGGCACCACTTGCCCAATGCCCACAGTATTTGGGAAGTGCTGCCTGCTTGCCTTTTGCACTAGGGGCTCTGCTGAAGGCAGGAACACGTCTCCTGCTCTAACCTGGGGCACATGTGCAGCACATGGCATTTTCCCCTGCTTGGCAGACCTGATGTGTTTTCTCAGAAAGGCTTTGTGTGTTGGCAGCCGTCATGCTGCATACTGCTCTGCATTTGGGAGGAGCACTGAGCTGTCAGCCAGTAAATACAGTGCTGACAGCTGAAGGCTTTGCCATTCTGCAAACCCTTTGACATGAGGACAGTGAGTAAGATGTATGTGAGCTCCAGTGCCAAGATGGGTTTGAAGGGTTTTGGTGCCATTTTCAAGCAAAGCCCACATTCTCCCTGCCTTCCTGAGCCTGGGACTTTGCATAACTCACACTTACAGATCGTGGAGTGACAGCCTCTTGCCAGAAGAATTACTTGAATGCCAAGACCAATTGTGGCCCTCCAAGACTCCAGGTAACTGGAAACCATGCTGAACCACAGACTGGATCAGCTGGTGGAGCCTCTGAACTCAACAGACTTGGGGCACTTTGGTGGTGATGATCTTTGGCATCTCCATCAGCTGATCCTGGTCTCTGTGTTTTAGTACCGCATCACTGTGCAGTCCCAGGAACCTTGTATTGCTGAGTGGACACTGCCACAGGAGGTTTGTCTGGCCTGCAGGAGGACTGCTGTCATCTGTTTTAGCCATGTGAGCATTCTAAATGTGAGCGGTTGTGTGTGACACCTCATTTTTACTGTAGTTTGAAAAGTTGCAGCTTGGAACACTTGCGTTTCCAATTTGACCTTTCTCTAGCTAGTTATATTCATTTACTTCTTAGCCAATTACAAAAGCAAGGAAAATCCCTGAGCTCTGGGGAGATAATGAGGCAATTTATGTTGTTGTTGAGATGGGTTTCCTTCTGTCTTGACTATGCTCCCACAGAGACCTAAGTTGTGAGCAAAGCTCATCAAAGGGTTTACTTTTATGGAGGGAAATGAGTTATCTGTTTATACTGTGATGTGCTAAAGATAATATATCTGTAGAAGAGCATCTTCTGCAGCACAGTCTGTGATGATATTCATCTGCTGGCTTCCACTTTGTTTGATAAGCTGTGGGTGCAGTGCAAAAATTGATGGTACATAGCAATTAAATGGAGAGTGAAGCAACATTACATGAACACAGATGCTATACACAGGAGAAATATGCTGATTCACCCTTTTTTCCAGGTTAATTTAAGTTCATTTTGATCTTCACGAGCAGTGCAGTGACCTCAGTTGTTGTAATTCAGCAATTGCTAGCATGGTTGAAAAAGGTGCTTACATTCATTTAAAACAATTTGTATTCCTGCTCTGAATGTTGGAGAAGGATCTCTATTTTCAATCAAGTGATGCTCAGTAAAGCAGTCGTGTCTTAATATGCCTTTGGTGAAAGTGTCCACAGCTGCTCCCTAGAAGCTCTCATTCCTGAAAAGATGAGGAAACGTCTTCTTAGATATGAGAAAGTACAGAACTCCTTAGCCCTGCATGGGTCGTGGTTGGAGTACCCTGTGTGGGAAACCTTGAGATAATCTCTGGGTTATTTATGACAATCCCAAATCAAAAGGGAGTCTGCATTCCAGTGATGTGAGGGGGCACTTGCACTTGAAGAGCATAAATCAGAAAAGGTCACCCAGCAATAGTTTTGCTGCTTTTGTCCTTTTGAATTTCAACCCATGCTGAGCTCAGGGAATGGTCATAGGGAGGAACAGCCACTTCAGTGGAGCTTCAGACAGGTCTGGCCATGGTGCAAGAGTATGCAAAATGCAGGTTTGTCCTCCGGTGGCTGTGAAGAGTTAGGGTATGCTAAGCAAGCTAAACAACCATGGAAGAACAGGCAGCAAGTCCGTTGTTTCTTTTTTCACCCCTCCTCTTCTGCAGGCCCCTACAGCTGTCCCCCTAAAGTGGGGATGTACCTAGAAGTGCGCTCATCTCTTTTTATTACAAGGATGAGTTGGTTCATCCAACTTGTAAGATCAACGTCCAAATGAGGTAATAAAAGTAACGCTCTGATTTTTGTAATATGAGAGTTGGTTTAGAAAGTGAGAGGCGAGAAAGCAGAATGGAAAATGACTCGTTAGGGAGTGCTTACATTGCCTTTGGGGAAAAGAGACTGAGATGTGGCTGAACTGTGGGGCAGAACAAATGCACCTCCTGCCTTCCTTAGTGCTGCTCTAGGCTGTCCTTGTGCTGTATGAGATGTTTCTGTGTAATGGAAATGAAGGGAGATGGAGTCTGGATCATCTGTATCTCCCTGTTCAGAGTTACATAGAGTTGGCCCTTTCCATTTGCTTGATATTGCAGCCATTGTGTGCCACAGGTTTGAAAGCTTGGCTGATAGTGTTGAGTTTGAAACCTACAGGTTGTGGGAGTGTACATCAGGGTAGATGGTGGAGAGGCTGGAGTCGAGAACGAGAAAATGTGCAGGGAGGGACACAAACTACCTCTTCTGCAATCTGCCAAACCTCATTTCTCTTCTTGCCCACCATGACTACAAGCATCTCACACCCCACTTTTATCTCAAATAAAAAGCTTCTCCTGATGCCACCACGCTTTCCTAGAGCACAGCCCTTCTTTTCTGGCATTCCTGGGACCAGGACTAAGCCCAGATAAACTGTGCTGAAGCTCAAAATTGCTCAAAATTCCTGCAACATCAGGAGAGACCAGAGGTGCTGCCCACCTACTGCAGTGCTAGCAGGAGGGCAGGCAGCTACCTAAAGCTTTCTGCTCAGTTGATTCTCCACAACCTCAGTTCTTTTTAATGAACTGCACCACGGAGTTATGGGCAGTGGGATATTAATCCCAGCTTTTGGTTGGAGCTCGAGTGCAGCATTTGATCTGAGTTGATATAAGCCAGTCTTATCTCCTGACACCACTTTTGAGAAGTTCATGGCATTTCACTTACAGCTTTAATGCAGGGAGATAACATTACATATCTAGTGTCTGATTGATTCATTGTGTGATTGATAAATGACATGCATATTTTTTGCATGAAAGCAGTCCTTGTAATATGATTCCCTACGCAGAAGTTTCTGAAGGGTTTTAAAGAAAATCTTTGTACTGTACTGAGGTTTGATCAATACATTGCTATTTATATGAAATCACCCTATTTATGTAGAACAGATTGCCACACAGCACCTTCACTACCCGTGTCTTTTGATTACGAAGCACCGTTCCTTGGAGCTTTACTACAATGAAATGATTTTCTATCTGCCTGTTCTTCCAAGCAGCTGTCTGTGGTGTTTTATGGGGCTGCCTTTTCCTTCTCTGATATTCACTGCAACAATCCCCTGCTGAAGTGTGGAAGTATTTGGAAAACAGAAAATGTTTTGAGTTACTGTAGCGTGGCCAAGGGACTCAAGGGGTGAAAGCCCAGTGGCTTGGCTGTGAGGCTGAGTGGACAGTAATGGTTGAAAGACCTTTGTGGATATTCCATGTTGTGTATTTGATCACCACTAGCAGTTATTTGTTTTTCTTCTGTTCTGAACAGAGAGGTAGCCTAGATCATCTCTGAGGTTTCCTGATGAACTGTGCAGAATCTGTTCTTCCACTTACAACCAAGAACTGAATTTCAGGAGTATTTAGTCTCTTTTTTGCAGGTGGTTTTATCTAGGAGCAAGAACAAACTGAAATCAATCTCTGCAAAATGTTCAAACGATCTGGTGAGTTTCTGTAGTCAGTTAATGTAACAACCCTAAGAATGAAACTTTAAGTGATTTTTAAGGAGAGATGACGAAACAAAACTTCGTGGTGAACTGAATTTTCGGTCAAAGGTCTTAATCCAAGCTGCCACATTTTTGGGACCAGCAGTATTCATGCCTCTGCTTAGCAGGTACTGGCCTTCCTCTGATGTAAGTAAGCATGCCTCTGTCTTTCAGAATGACAGTTAAAATCCTTTCATTCTCAAGCCTAATAATTTTTGGATCTTATTTCATATCACTGTTGGATAGAAGGAAAAATCTGTCCCCTGAGACTGTTGCATGTGTTTGGCAAATGCTGTAAATAATTTACCAGAACTACAAAAACACTTAAAGACCTCCCTCTCCACCACCCCATCCTGCCAAGTGTTTTACTTACAAGTTTGGCATTTTTAGTCAAATATATTTAATATTTTCATAAAATAACTTTGAACAATTCAATTTTCCTTTAACGTACAACTTAATTTGCCAAGCAAGTCCTCTGTCTGCATTAGGAAGTGCTTTTGGTGTGTTTACTGCCTGGGAATATTAAGTTGGCAAGCTTTGGTTCTAAGAGGGGTACTCTTGTGAATAAAAGGTAGGTAATAGCAAGGGAGGTATACGAGGAGCCTATGAGATGTATGTACTCAGGTCCTTTACTGCATGTTTGGGCACAGGATTAAACTTCCACTCTGCTCTCAGAAATTCTGGTGGAGCTCCACAAGGAAAACAGGATCCAAAAAGTGACTTGGGGTCCTTTTTCCTGACCAGGAAAGAACCAAGCCTCTCATTTTTCCAGCTGTGCTGCTTTCTTCCTGCAGCTCCTCATCCGTAGCCCAGTGCAGGAGAGGAGCACAGAAGGCAACTCAGTCGACTGGAGCTGGCCGATGCGAATGTCTCAACCAGAGTTGAGTGCTTCTCACCTGATGGGAAGCAGAGCTGATCTCAAAGCCATTGCTGGGAACAGATGTTACTTTCTCAGGACTGACTTCATCTCAGGCTGGCCTGGCTCCATGTCCGTAGCACTGCTACATCCCCAGCAGGTGACGAGCAATAAATTGGGCAGAGAGTAATGATGTGATTTTGAGAGTGGAAGGTTATAGCTCCGGTTTATTTTTATCAGGTGTTTTAAAGTAATGGTGGGGAGTCTGATTTCACTCTAAGCTCCTTTGTGCAATTCTCTCTGCAGTGAGCTCTTAGCACAGCATTGTGAGCATTGTTGGATCCTTTCCACATCCCGCTTCTTTCCCTGGCTCTAAAATTAGGGGTGCCAGGGCTTTACAGCAAGCAAAGGTAAATCTCCAACCTGTAACAAGAGCTGGCGAGGCATTGGAGCAGGTTTCTCAGGGAAGTGATGGGATCACCATCCCTGGAGGTTTTCAAGAAAAAGGGTAGATGTGGCACTGAGTGGCCTAGAGCAATCACATGAGTGGCTTGATGGTTTGACTGGATGATCTTATTGGTCTTTCCAACCGTAACAATTCTATGTTCTAAGTTCCCCTGGTGCCTCTGAGTGCAGCATCACAGTGAGAGAGTGCCAGTCCTGCCTCGCTGTTACTTTCTCAAGCAAAGCCCCAATAGCCTGGTGATCTGCTGAATTTTGACTGGACTTCATCTAGTAAGTTGGCCTATGATTTTGTGCTTTCTGTGTCTCCCTTGCCCTCATCAGCAGAAGATGCCTGCTGATGAAACAGTCACTTTTTGCCATCTCTTTTTTTGGAAATCCTGTAAAACTGTACAAGGAAACCATGTACCTTTGCAGAAAGAGCATAAGCTGTGTTACCTATGGATCATCAGAACCGTTTTTTTTTTTTTTTTTTGGTCTTCCATGCAATAACTGATGACATAAACTTTACCTCTTGGTCTACATTGGGTCGGTGCAGTGACATCAGCAATTGCTTGTGGTGTAATTTATCAATATGATGAAACCTTCTCCATTCACTAATTATCTTGTCTCCTTTGGCTGTAGCCTCTAAGATGCTGTAAAGATGAAGTCACCCCAAGTCTCTGAGTACCCAGTCCATCAGACTGTAGTGGACACTTACTTGAATGCCTTTTGGCTTTTGAAACCAAACAACTGTGTCTGTATTGGAGCTTTGTGTTCACAGGTCTCATAATACTGCAAGAGATGCCATTCACCATCAAATTTTGTAAAGCTTCTTGTTTAGCTCTGTGTCTGAATGAGTGATTAAAAACTTCTTACATTTTGCCAAATAATTTGCTAGAAAGATAGATGCATCCAGCAAGTTATGCAATTACCATTATTAATCAGCTCGTGTCTTTACGAGATCAAGGGAATCTTATTTTACACTTGAATTTTTAGCTGATGAGCTAGGTTCATGCAATTTCTTTCCCTCCTTTTCAGAAAGGAATGGAGGGGAGTTCATTCTGTCAGTGCTTCAAGAGAGCAGATATCCCCTGTTTGTTTATTAATAATATCCATCTGGATTATGTCGAATGATCCCCCCTGCATTTCCATGGGTTTTCATCCAAAGAAAAACATTCTGAGTCCCGCTGTATCCATTTTGAAATCGCTAGGAGCCCGGCTGTTCTTCCCCTGTTTCTAGCACCTACTAGTTACAGGACATCAGGAATGCAAGCAGAGGGCAGATGATGGGAGGAGGCAGTTTTTGTGAAATCTTCTTTTGATGTGTGCAAACAACCAAAATAGGGTTCTTGACAGCCACTTTAAGCCAAAAAAAAAAAATCCTCTGACACTGACCATCTCAAAAAGATGAAAACCTTCCTCCCATTTCCATTGTCCCCGGGCTGAGCTTTTGATCTGACGCAAGAAATGTGGTATGTGTCTGAAGTTCAGAAAGTTTATGCTGGCAGATGGGAAAGAGGGAGCCGGCTTGAGCAAGCCTGGACCGAGCTGGGATTGAGCTTCAGGCATGGAGTGCTAATGTCCCACTGAGGACCCTGATGTGAGCGGGCCGTGCCGGGGAGAGCCAGGACTCATGCCTGAGAGGACAGTGAGTGCCAGGAGCTGCTGAAGTGAGCCTGGGGCCTGGTGGGACCTGCAGAGTCCTCACAGCCATCACCCCTGTCCCCAGCACGGCCTGCAGACCGCTCGGCCAGGCGCTGCGTCAGGCCTGCTCCTGCTGCGCTGCTGGCAGCAGGCAGACCCAGCACTCCTATCCTCCCAGTCCAGCTCAGCCGAGGGGAAGGTGGGGTCTGGAAGGCAGAGGCAGGCCCTGTTCTGGTGGGACCTCTCCTGCCAGAGGCTCTGGTTCAGCACATCCATTTGTGCTCCAATTTGACTTTTTGTTTCTGTACGTACAAAGAGGCAAAACCCTGAGTGCTGTGCTGAGTCGAGGCTATCCTTCCCCTTGTGCAGTGCAGTGCAAGTTGGGAGGAAAGTTCTTCACATCTTGAGCACTGATCTGCCCTCCTGCCACCACCAGCAGCAAGCTCAGATTCCACCCTTTGCACCACCTCTGTGCCTTCTGCTTGACTGTGTGACTGACATGATCCACGGCTTCAGCACACTTCCTTTATGCACTGTTTTCTGCTCCTTTATTTTCCTCACAGCCTTTGCATTGTGGGTGATGAGAGGTGGGCATTGCCTGCAGTGAGCATTCCCACCCTTCACTCTTTGCCACCTTCCTCTCTCCCTCCACCGTGTGGACTAGGAAGTACTCAGCCTTTAATGCAGAGACTCTAATACATTGCACATTTTGCTCATTTGCTTTCTGGCCATGAGCCCCTGTGGTATCATTTTCCAGCAGTTTACTCAGAGGGCTAGAAACTTTCTTTTTTTGTTTAATGAAAGTGGGAATTCTCCCTGAGTCCCTTGACTAGGGCAGTGGCAGCTTTACGAAAAACAGAACGTGACAGATAATAGATGAATGTCTCCAGTGCTCTCATAAGGACCTGGTTTCTGCTGCATGCTGTGCTAGCTTACAAAAGGACACTCCTCGCCGAGAGAAGTGTGTTTGCACTTTGTGAATGTGACTGAATCCCTCGTGCTTTCCCTCCTTCACTTTGGCTCCCTGGATCTCACGGATGTGAAAGCTCTCCTCTTTTTGCTTACATCTCTTGGACACATTTTCAGGCCTAATCATAAAAACTAGATTTTCTCACAAATTTCAAGTCCTGAGGCTTCCCAATCTCTTGTCATTTTGTGCTCTGGGAAAATAAGCTCGTTACTATGGCTTGAGCCCTGGTGACCACGGAGTATACTCAGCCAATCTATAAAAGTGCACACTAGATTATTTCATGCGTGCCTTTAAGTCCTTTACAGCGTTTATCAGCAATGCGCTCATTTGAAACATGTTTTTTTAATGAAAAGATATCGTTGCCACTGTTTAGTGTTGATTATGTGGTAACACGTTTTTATTATCACCCATAAAAATGATTTGGAGCTGTTCCTGCAGCCGGGCTGTGCTAGCTCTGCTCACACTGCCCCGGGGTTGCAGCCCCTGCAGTTTGCTGCTCTCTGACCATGGATTTACTGTCACCTCATCCTGCAGCACCCCTTGGCCATGGCAGAGCTGTGCCCAACACAGCCTGCCATCCTCTTGCCACAGCAGGAGCATCCAAACCATGGCCTGGCTCTGGTCCCTCTAGTTTACCACCACACAGATTGGTTTTGCCTCTATTGCTGAGTCCGCTTTGGCAACGCTGTTCAGGTATTTTGCTGGAGAAGCAAGAGGATAATATAACAGTATAAACTTATTCAGAAAATGCCTTCGATGGTCACTTGAGCCCCACGTCAATGGGAATTAAGCCCGATTGTGGCAAGGCGCATGCTTGAGTGTTTGTTGAACTGATGGCATATTTCCTTCAGCCTGACAAATTACAGGGCAGGAGCACAGAAGTGGACAAAGCATACGGAACCGATTCCTTTCTTGCCTTGCATCCGAGAAGCTGTTGGATAGAAGCAGGGCTCACAGTGGCCTGATTCCTTTTGCTTTTTTACTATTAAAGTGAGGCTCTGGACCCAAGAACAATGCAACAAAGGAGGAGTTTCCCTTGTTTGCAACAGCTGAGGTTCAGTTCCCCTGCACTTAAGCTAGCTCCCAGTTTAATTAGTTTCTGATTCAGTTCTGTCAGGCCAGTGCATTCTGCAGGAAGTTCATCATTCCTGGCATTACTGTAATTCTGGCTCTCACCAGGCCTTGCAATAAATGAGTGATAAACCCCATAATAATTGCAAGTTAAAAACAAATGAGTGGAGCCAAGTCACTCTCGTTTATAATTGCAGTGTGACTTCATTATGTAAAGACAAATGCAGCATGTAAAAACTGAAACTTCTAGGGATTTAGTGGAAAGTTTGAGCTGTATTCTCTTTTATTTCCCGTACCAGTAAATCAGGATTGGATTTGGTCGTTTCCAAACAAGGAGGTACCAGTGCTATAACAAATCACAATGATGCACTCCTCAAACTGTTTTCTGGTGTAGAGTTTACTGGGGGTGTTGAGTGCTTGGATCAAAACTCTTGTTCCGGAAACCTCAGCCCTGCTCCTGCTCCATGGGCACCCTGTTTCTCATCTGGGCTTTGCCAGGTGAGTGCAGGGCTGCAGTGGTGCATCCCAAGCACAGCTCCTTGCCTGCCTCACAGGGCGAGCAGTTCTGTCCTTGGCTTTTCTGAGCAGCTTCTGCCTAGCGAGTGGGATAAAACTCATATGCAATGGAGCACAGGGGCTTGGCTGTTCTTGCTTAGTAGTTTGGGAGGCAGGGGAGAAGGAGCATTTAGATAAAAGATATTATATAAAAACCAAAAATGTTGATTACAAATTGCAATGACCGTTCCCCCCGGCTTCACTTTAACTGAGTTCATCAGCAGGCAGTATCCACCTGGACCCTCCATCCTCCACTTCTTGTGGATATTTAGGGACATGGTTTAGTGGGCACAATGGTGATGGGTCAGTGGTTGGACTAGACAGTTGTAGTGGTCGTTTCCAACCTTTATGATTCAACAGCATTTAAGCTTTTTGCAGTTTCAGTGGAGGGGAAGCACAGTCAGAATCATACAGGACAAACAGGATCGTTTGGCCAAGGAGCTTAGGTTGTGAGCAGCCCAAACAGCTCAGGGACACACACTGGGATGGGGATTTATTTGAAGGTGGTGTGTTTATAAAGTATCGAAGCAGTTGTGAGTTTTAATAATATTCTACTACTGCTATGCAGAGCTTTTTGAGGAAATCGCCTCTTTTTATTTGCTCCAAAATTAAATGACTTCAGCTCTTTAAAAGCTTCATATTCTCTCTCGTCTTTAATTAAATAAGCTTTTGTCCTTTGACTTGCAGCCAGTAGTAGTCCCCAGACACTGCAGTCTGTCACCTGGGGCATCCCACAGCCCTTTGCACGGCACTGGCTCTCAGTGATTCTAACCTAATTTCAGCCTAGCAGCGAAAAGCTGTGTCCTCACTCCAGCTCTGCTCCCTGGTTTCTGTACCTCACTGGAGAGACAGTCTCACTGAGGCTGAATGTCTGCAAACAGTGAAGCCCTCTATGAAGAGGGCGTGCAGCGCTGTACTGGACCCTCCTGCAACATAACACAGCTAATTTCCAAGCTAATTACTGCCTCTTTCCAGAAAACCAGTAGAGCTTCAACACCCCAAACCCTGCAGTCTACTGTATAGTTATCCACATCTCCTGCTGGTAAGGGAGGAGTTTCAAGACTTCTCGTGATTGAGACTGAGTATGAAACCATCCCACTGACCTTATCTGCCTTCCCTGTGTCCCCTGTCTAGATCCTTCTGCTTGAAGCCGCGGAGCGAAGCCCACCTCTGGAAAACAACCTGCCCATCACTGGGACCACGGCCACCTGGTACGACGACTTGCTGCCAGATGCCTTTCCCCTGCTAAATCCCGGGACTGTCCTGAGGAAAACGATGGGAGCTGTTGGTAAGTGTGGTCTCTCTCCATTGAATCACTCTGCCTACATATATGGTGCCTTAGGGTATCGTACAAACACAAAAGGTCGTGCCAAGCTGACTTAGCATTGAGAGCTTCGCAGGACGGAGGTTGTGAAGGAGGTTGGAGGAAACTCTAGCATTTCCTTTCCTTTGCTCTGTAAAGAAGAGGGCTGAGGTTTTCAGATGGGTAATTCTTTGTTTGCTTGTGGGCATGTTTGCTGATGCTGTGGTGTGAGTGTGAGGCAGACAGCTGCAGGAGGATCCCTGTCTCCTT
The DNA here is from genome assembly GCF_905368555.1 of Meleagris gallopavo. NCBI lineage: Eukaryota > Metazoa > Chordata > Aves > Galliformes > Phasianidae > Meleagris > Meleagris gallopavo. The sequence continues at coordinate 3,613,008 of NC_139424.1, forward strand.
TGCACCCTCAGTGGGGACAACTGTAGCATGGGGGGTTGCAAGTGCTTGCTGCAAGGTGGGATTTTGCTCACCAAGAGAGGCAGTTCAAGAGCTACACCTTGGTGTTAGGGTCAGAACCAGCTTTACTTATCTCCAGAGCCATAATTCCTCCAAACTGGGGGTTGTTCATTCTAAAGGTTTAATATTGTCTGTGTCTGCATGGATCTGGAGACCTGGATAGCTTGAAACATTCCTGAGGAAACTCCAGAGAGCCATCACACTGGGGTGCCAGGGACCATTTGTGTTCCCTTGTGTTGAGCTAAATGCAGTGTTTCCCCATCAGGAGTGGTGTGGGGAGGTGGAGGACTATGGCAGGGGTAATTCTTGGTTTTATGAGGAGGAACGACTTTCCCATGAATATCAACATCAGTTGCACACTGTATTATATTTTTTAAACTTACTGTAAACACAATGGGCTGTTTTATGATCCCTCTTGTGGCATGAAAAAAAAATACACTTACAAGAAATTCCCTCCGAGCCCACTTGGCTAGACAGATCACTCTGCATTGAATTTCCTTGACCTTGGTATTCTCAGTTCAAGATCCCCACTCTCTGCTTCCAAAGCCTGCCTGTCAGTTGCTTCGCTTGCTCCCCAAGCAGTTCTTTATCCTCTATAGGGCCTACTTTCCTTTTTTTCTTTCTTTTTTTTCCCCTTTATTTTGTCAGAGCAGTTTATTATGGCAGCCTTTCATGACTGCAGCAGACTTGGAGCAACCAACATACACCAGATGTCGTCCATGTTTATAATTTGACAGGATGCCACAACATGGAGGGAGGTTCGCTAACAATATGTTCTGCAAAGTATTTTCAGAACCACACTGACGGCTGCCAGGAACTGAATTAAAGCAGTTTCCCCCAGTGTCCGTTATGTGTTCATTCTGCCTTCTCCATGTCATTTATTTCTGCTGTTGTTGTATCTCTGCACCTGCACTTTGTTGTGCTGAAGTGAATGTAAGCGAATGTACAGACATCTCTGTCCTTTCTACTCAATGTCTTCTCCTTTCTGAGGCTCTATATGCATGATAATCTGCTCAGCAAGGAGCAATGAGTGCTGCTCTCCCAGGCATTTTGCAGTGCTCTTAAGGAGAGCAACCTCTTGTAGCACTTGCATCATGTTGACTCCATGGCCCAGTATCAGCAGATATCTGATAGAGAGCATCTCCCAAAACAGGATGTTGTTGTCTGAAGCTTGGTGTTATCAGTCAGACTCCCACACTGAGTAAACAGCTGCCTGCATGCTACCAGGTGTAGTTGTTACTCATTGCCACCCTTTATTTTTCTAGCCTTGATTTATGTAACCTAAGTGTGGAATAACTACTCTAGTGTAATAACTGGCAATCAGGCATGCACTGGGCCATTTCAGGTCAGCAGAATGTCTTTCAGCAATCAGAAGTAATCAGTTAAGTTGCTTATTGACATGTGATTGCCTTCTCAATGCTCCAGCTGAGCTCTGCGTGCTTTGCTAAGGAGCTTTGGGGATGTTTCATGGATCAGGGTTCACACTTGGCTTCCTTCCCTCCCCACATCAGTTTGCATCTACCATTCAAACCCAGCCAAAAAATGCACTGTGGATTTCAGTGAAATGTAGGGAACTTGATGCAGTTGGTTTAGGACAATGGGGACTGCCCATTTTGTGTGATTTCAACAAGGTTCTGTGACTTGTTGCTTAAAGTTAGCCTCAGGTTCCCTTGCAGCAATTGCAGACCTCTGGAGATCTTTCAACAAGTGTCACCGTGGATTAGGTATAAGTTAAACCTGAGTTCCCTGTGTGATTTGAGGTTGAGGAAAGCCAAACCTCTGTCCTTCCCATCACCTTCCCCAGTGTTTTTGTGACATACTGCCTACTCTGCCCGCATCTACTCTTTCAGCCAAAGCAAATCCACATCCCAGCTTGCATGCTGCCAAGTTTCTAAACCCCAAGGACTAAGGGCAGGATGTTGGTACCTAACACAGAGATGGGTGATAGGAATCAGATGCTTTGAACGGTGGGAGTGTTTCTGGATGACCTTACAGCTCTGAGTTGGCTGATGCCTCTCCAGGCTGAGGTCCAGGAAAACTTGCTACTGTTTGTTAGGGTGACTATTCCTTTTGTGAGTGACAGGGCTGAGAATAGACAACCATTTAAAAGCACTCTGAGCTGTTGAGACAGCTGCACTGCTGCCCTTTCTGATCAGCTTGTTAATCAACAGGATACATCTTACTGAGAATTAAGAAAATATATATACTCTAGCTGAGCCAGTTGGCAGCAAGAGACCTAATTTTTCTTATCTTTTTTTTTTTTTCCTCCTTTTTAACCCTGACTATTATAATTAGAGCCTAAAGGACACAGAGGTGCAGAGGAGCAGCTAATACCACAGGGTAAGTGAACAGTTTCTCCTATTACCTCTTTTAAAGCACAAAATGTTGCTGTGCCCAGACCTGTACGTGATATTTTCTCCCCAAAAGCAGAAAGATCCTGTGGCCACGAGCCCTCAACGATTCAGAGCCTTGCAGATGCAGAGAGGCTGGATTTCTCTTTGGGTTGTATTTGATGATGAGACGCAAAACAGCAGGTTTATCATCTCTGAGACATTCTGTTCCCCCAGAACATGAAGGATGGAAACACTGCCCACAGGAGAGGCACTGAAGGACACGTGGCTACAGCAAATGGAGCACATGCTGAGTGATGGGAGAGCACACCATTAATACTTTAGTGGTGTGGCCTGCCAGGGGCACGGAGAGCTGCTGGTGATTATCAGGGCATTGATTTGATTTGCTCTGTACAGAGAATAACGTGCTCCTGTGTATACAGAGACCTTGGGAAAGAAAGGACCAGATGTAGTGTTGCAGGTTAATGAGAGGGCCAGGAAGAAAATCCAGGCCTCTGCCCATCTGATTTGGTCTCTAGCAGTAGGATGCTCACCCTCTACCTGTTTTTTTGTTGTTATTGTTGTTTTTTTCTGTGGGTTTTTCTTTCATATATTTCAGGAAATGAATGCTTTCCAGAGGCTTTGGCTTCTAAAAGCAGTGTCACTGCAGCAGAGCTAAGAAATGCCAGCTGAAGATTTGGCCTGTTTGTATTTCCTCCCCCTCCTTTTTCCCTGAATCCTTCCCTCTTTATTCTCCCTTTTGCACTTGTCTCTTTCATGCTGGTAACACCATTTGTCACCAGTATGAGCATTTGCCTGACACGTTACCCAGTGCTGCTTCTCTCAGCCTTTCCTTCAGCACTTTCCTCCTTCAGGGAAGTAAGTGCCAGTTTCTTTAAAGCTCCACTGCTGCGGCATGATTGAGGATGCTAGCAGCAAACGATTGCTCTTGGTCTGCAGAATTTCACAGGATTGATTTATAAAGATTGAACTGAAGAACTGAGGTTGACTTACACGAGTGAGGAAATGCTTTGACCCATGCTCAGCAGTACAGCGTGTTATGCTTGCAAACAATGCTTCTGCTGTTCCCTCTGTGCTGAGGAGAATTTGCTGCAGTAAAGGTGTAATGGGGGGCCTGGTAGGGTGGAAGAAGCTGTTCACAGTGCTCTAAGCAAATGGTCTTACTCTGCTAAATGGGCTCCTGATCGCCTGCCTGAGCTTGCCAAGTGCAGCACCCACTGTGTTGGGTGGGATTTCAGCCTCAGTCCATTGAAGGAGCCCTTCTTTCTATTCATAGAAAAGTCTGCAGCTTGCACCCTGTGGGTAAGCAAATTGATCCAAATGAAAATCTTACCTTAGTTCTTGCTTCAGTTCTCAAATTAAGTTAGGCCTTCGCTGATAACAGAATAAAACAAAAGTACAGTCATACACTCCCACACAAAACCACTTAAAATCCCATTTCTTTAGTTTGTCAGCATGAGAGATGAGTGGATTTCATTTTAGTACAAAGAACATTTTGGACATCTTTCAGATTGGCCAAAAAGAAAAAAGGAAATCTTCTAAGGGGATGTGGTATTGGGGATTACTGCTTTGCTCTGAGAAATGCACACAGTTTGGATAAATGTTTGTGGGGGAACATAGTTTTGTGTCCTAAGTGGGCTGTCTATCCCAGGAAGCAAATCCCTGAGCCTTGTGTTTCAGTACATAGCCTGGTTCCTTTGGGACCAGCATGGAGGTGCTGCCTGGCCCACTTGTTTCTTTTCTTCCTTCTCTCTCTGCCCATCCATTCCTCTTCACTCCCTGCCCACTACAGGTTCTCCTGCTACTGGTCTCAGAGAGGCCAGAACATCTCCTTATAGCAAGGATGGGGAAAGATGTTGCCCAAAAACGAATCAAATCTTTGCTCTGCTGAGTTGTTCATGAATGTAAAATATAGAGAGACTTGAAATCTGAATGTGCTGAACCTTGAACTCAGCCAAGTCTTCCTCTGGCTTTGTAGCATGTCTGCAACTGCTCTCAAAGCTCTTTGGTAGCCTGGAAACCAGGAACCTGTGACTCTGTCAGTTGATGCCTTTATTGTAACTATTAACCACTTAATCTGAGCAGCCAGAATAACTCACCTACCTTTCTAAGGCATTAAAGGCTTTACTGATGTTTGCAGAGCATTTAAGTGTATCTTTCCAAAGCAGCTATGACCTTCGTGAGCAAAAGACAGTGTTTTTCTGAAAAATACTGTACAATTGCTAATTGTTGTTTTTATTTTGATAGTCTAAGGGAAGCAACATTAAGATTTTATTTAACATCATCAGAAATAGTCACTTTCAGATGCTGAATGCTGCCTGCATCTTTCTTAGGCTCAGGTAGGCTTTTCTACCTAGTCTGAGTAGAGATGCCAAGGGACTGTAATTACTGCATAACTGGTATTTCCAGGTGGGCTTTCTCAGCACCCTACCTATTGATATAAATTAACAGCATCTTGTTACTTCAAAATGTGGGTGCATTCACTTCACTTGGGGATGAAAAATGTTTGTGCACAGCATGGTGCACTCACTAGATAAATGAAAACAGGAGAAAACAAGGAAACATTTTTGACACAGAATCTCTGGGTGGTATGTATATGCCAACCAGAGCAAGTGGGAGACTGGGCTTGATTTGCTTCAGCAGATATCATAGAATGGGCTGGAAGGTCCTCAAAGCCCATTCAGTTCTGAGCCCATTGGGCTCGTTGCCCCCCACCAGGTCCCAGGGTCCCAGGGTGCTATCCAAGCTGGCCTTGGGCACCTCCAGGGATGGGGCAACCCATCTCTGGGCAACCTGTTCAATATATTTTATGTGTTATATATTTTATGCATTCTGAGACTACTGTGAGATGGCATGAGGGAGCAGCCAGAGCCCACCTGGAACTGTTCAGACCTTAAGATGGAACAGCTGCACACTCAGGTTGGCTCTGAGCAGCACGTCCCAGCTGAGGATCACATCCTGCTGACTGCTATGCACGGGGATGCACGTTTCTTTAAAGATTAGAAGGAGAAGTGGGAAAGCAAGGTCCAGTCTGGCTCTTCTCCTCTATATACTGGCAAGCTTTTGCCACCAGTACCACCCTATCTGTGCTATCTGCACAAAGCTGCATTTCTCCCCCTTGCAGAGTCCCTCTCTGCTGGTTTCTAGGTTGCTAAAGATCTTCTGATCTTGGTAGTGTCTTAATCTCTGATTCATTTTCTATCTGGATGTTTGCAGGACTGCCAGGACAGGTTGGTCCTCCAGGCCCAGTTGGACCAACTGGTCTTCCAGGACCACCGGGACCAAAAGGCGAGAAGGGACAACCTGGGGAGAGGGGCCCAGCAGGGCCACCAGGTAAGTCCCAGGGCAGGGCAAGGTTTGATAGGGAATATTTCACGTTGTTCAAATTGTCTGTGCAAACAGATCACAGAAGACTGGGACACAGACAATATTGAGGTTTCAGTTTATATTAAATCCATTCCTTGAAGTCCTCTGAGCACTGAACTCAGCCAGCAGCCCTCAGAGTGGGTACTGTCTGGATGGAGAGCATTGACAGTCCCTGGGATTTCCTATGGAGCTGGGGAGAACTCGTCCCAGAAAGCAGAACAGCAGGATCATGTTTTCCCATCCTGCTCAGGAGCTATGAAAACCAGTCTCCAATGTGTCAGCCTTTGGAAAAGAGCATTTCCTGTTCAACCCTCTCACTGTGTGCCTGTTTTAACTGCCTTTTTTCTCCATCATTTGTGTCAAGCTGTCAGATGCCAGAATGTCAAATTAATGATGCCATTGTATGCTAAGGGAAAAGGTTATGAGGCCATTCTTTCACAGTGCACTCCATTCCTGTGCTCAGAGACTTTCTACATCCCCTAAATCTTTTGATGAAGGCGATACTACACGATAGGTGCCAGACCTCAGCCTCTGTGCTTTGTATGCATTTGAAAGGCTGTGCCTTATAAATGTGAGCTCAGGAAAGGTTTAAAACTTGGAGAGTGCCTTAAAATGTGAGAGTGCCTCTGAATGCTTTTTTGGCAATTCTTGGCAAATTGTCAATGGCTGGTCTTGTCAAAGATGTGTCTGCCTTTCGGTTTCTCCATTTGCAACAAAAACTTTCCAGTCCCAAAGGAGTCAGAATTGATTTGCTGCTGCACTGATGGTTTCTGTTGCTGTTTCTGTGCTTTTGTGGTGGTAAGGTGGCATACAGGTGTACCTAGAGGGAAAGAGAAAGAGCTGTACTGCTTTCAAGCTGCCTTTAGTTTCTTCCTCAGTCTCAGGGAGAAAGAATTTTTTTTTTTTGAGCTTTGTAGCATCTTTGGGCCAAGTAAGGCCATTTGCTTTTCATAGGAAGAAGCCAAAGAGAATTAGCTTCCCAAATTTCAATATTTTCCCCCGATTCCCACAATTATAGTTCGGGACAGAAATTCTCTGTTTACCAGGAGAGCAAGAATATGCTGTGATATTCCCAGACCATGGTAGGATCTGCTGAGAGGGGATCTGTTGCTTAACAAATAATTCTGAGACCACATTGCCATCCCTTTCTCTCATTTCTCTGCATGTTTTACATCTCCATCACATCTGGCAGAGGTGAGTATTTTCAGGTAGCATTTAGCTTCTGTCTTTGAGAAATTATTACTATCTAGACTCTTCTTTCCAGGAATGAATGGGCTTCTTGCTGCTTTTTACATCCATTAGCACATCTTCAAGTGCACTAATAGATCCTCTCCTGCCTCTGCACAGGGCTGTTGGGACCTCAAGGACCAAGAGGACTTCCAGGAGAAACCGGGATTCCAGGTCCCCCAGGTCCTCCAGGGCCACCTGCCACCCCCAGCCTTCCACTTACCTTCCAACAAGGGGTTCTCTACTCCCTCCAGCCCACAGCTGAAAAAGAAAGTAAGCTTCTTTCTCTGTTTCCTTTTTTTTTTTTCTTTTTTTTTCTTCTGGTACAACAGTAGAATGGACTGGCCCAGAGTAGCTCAGCTCTTCTTCCCACCTTCCCTGTTGTGCCCTGCCAGGGCTCTGCCTTCCCAAGAAGCAGCAAGATGAGCTGCCTGTGTTGTGTGGGTCTCTTGGAAGTTCCTGTACAAGATGAAACGTGGGTAAATAAATACAGTATGTCTGGCCAGTTAGGTGCTGGTGTATTGAAAATGCATGGTTGTGAGATCTTGTGGTGCTGCAGTTGCAATATTACAGGGCTCAGAGATATTCAGAAATGAGCAACTACTAAATGTTTGCATCTCTGAAATTATATAACATAACGAGGACATCTGTTCAATGCAGCTCTTTTCCTGCCCCTGCAGACATGTCTCCCCACCTGTGTTTTTGGCACATCATCATCCCTTATCCATGCGAAACACAGAACTGTGGGCTCAAAAGCCCAGACCAAGACTGTAATTTATTCTTTCCCTGTGGCTGAAGGGTCAACGTTTCTTTGAACTTATGGTGATTTTAAAGATATATTTGCTTGATTTGTGTTGTGCATGGCAAGAAAAGGCTTTCTTGGAATGGCATGACATGCACTCTTATCTGAGCAGTCATATTCAGGCTTGATCAGATTTCTTCTGGTCTGGTCTTGTGTTGCTGGCATTTAATAATGATAAAGCAGAACTCAGACATATCTCTGCTTGGTGTGTAAACCCCTGGAGCCCCGGCTCTGCTGGTCTCCCATCTCCACTCCCCCAAACTTCAGCTGTGCCTTTTCCCCAGCTCTTTTGCTCATGTCCAGCTTCAAAGCACAGTTGTACTACTTACAGCCAAGGATTAGTAAATCTCCCTGTGCCTGATGGCGTTCTAGAGCTTTCCTTTTCCTTCCACCCACTCTCCTTTCCAGACTTCTTTTCCTGTGAAGTGAACAGATGTAGTTTTAATTTGGAAAGAACTTTAACAGCTCTATTTTATATTCAGTTACTTAAAGCATATGGACAAGATTAAATTAATTGAGGTTCAATGCTAAGGTTTTTCACAAAATGTAGATTGAGCTGCTGCATTCCTGAGTCTTCTAACAAAGAAGGTTCTGCATTCAGCCTTTTATTCCAAAGGATAGTCTAGGTACCATCACAGCTCCTTTCCTCCTGCCACTATTTAAATTAAACTCTTGCAAGATAATGGATTGGCTTAAAAGCTTGCAAAGACATAGATTGCATGGCCTTCCCAGCTGATGTATGAGAAGGGTAAACACTATTGTCCCAAAATGGGAATAGATAAACAAGTGGATAAATATCTGTATTAATTCAGCCACTACTGGGCAGCAGCAGGTTCCCACATGGAGTAAATGGTGACCGCTGCATCCTGGGGCAGCCCTGTACTTTTCCTACCTGTGGTGGATTTCTTGGTGCAGAAGTAGTAGCCAGGACACTTATCTCAGCAACGTGTGCTGCTTCATTTATCTACTTTTGGGAGAACTTAGCAGCTGATGTTGTCTGCAGGTTTCCAAATGAAGGCCTAATCCTGTATGGAATTAAAATACCACAGTTGCAGAGAGTGGCACTGATGGAGCTGACAGGCTCTCTCTCCTGCATTTATCACTCAGGTCATGTAAGAAGCAGAAAGTTCTACACTCCCTGGAATTTTCTGTCGCAGAGGACTGATTAAATAAATGTTACCTGCTAACTGGTGCTTGGACAGAGCAGAAAGCACAGGCCTTTCCCCTCGTGCAGCTGCTAACCACTGACAGCTTTATCCCTAACCTCATGCCTGAAAATGTTGCTCTGTTCCACTCACACTTCCTTGGGTCCCTTCTGCCCCTTCTTTAGCTTTCGGTGTGGCTGAGTGAGCCAGGCACTGCCAACTCCTGTGTACTGCCCTCTCACTGAATTGCAGGAGTTAGGAGTGTGCAGCAGGGCTGTCTGCTGGGGCACACTGTTCATCCAGTTCCTTCCAGGGCATAGGCAGGGCTCTGTAGTATTCTGTGCAGATGAAATTTCCTATAGATGTGTACAGCAAAGACTACGTGGAACAAGCTGGTTTTGTTGGTGTACTGACATCAGATATGTGAGCCCAAAATCTATAACAAGTTCTGTTGTTTAAGAGAAAAAAATCTCAATACTGATCTGCCAGTGTAAGTCATCTGCATGGTCATGGTAAAGTTATGCAATTTTGAGACCATTTTCTTATAAAATGTAATGTTTTCCTTACGTGCTGGCTGATTTTGCCTACCACAGGTTGGTGGAAAGCTGATCCTCAACAGCCAATAAAGCTTAGCCTTGCAAATCCTGCATAGGTTTTCCTTTTCTTTTTTTTTTTTCTTTCTTTTTTTTCTTTTTAATGGAGCACATCTGAAAACTATAAACACAAGATTCCAGCTGCTGACAGCAGAGGGAAGCATATTCCTGGTAATGGGCATGTGCACCCACAGAGATGTGAGAAAGCTGTATTGGATTATTATTAATACTGCAGTGTTTGGTTCCGCCTGAACATGGTTAATGCATGCGCCTTTATTAATCACAATGAGTTCTTGTTGGCAGTGTTTATCAGTAGGCAGAAGCCAAAAATGGGGAGACATTTTCTCACAGTTTCACAGTGCGGTGGTAAAGAAATTGGTCCCAGTTGTCTCCCTCCAGATCAGGTAGCAGAAAGAAATTAGGACAGGATTACTTCATTTCCATCCTGTCTCAACAAATCAAGCTTATAAAGGGGGAATTTATCCCTTAGTCAGAAACATGAGATACAAGCCAGAAGCCAGACTGCCCTGCCCCTCTGTTGGGGCCGCTGCTGCAGCATTGCTTTCCTTCTCTGCCACTTACAAAAGCATGCATCAGGTATGTGGTTAGATTCAATTCAGTGTTAGAACTGAGACATTGCTCTCTTCTGTGTCACAGTTACCAAATTGCCCTTCATAAATAACTTCGAGTCCAGTGGATCTGATGTCAGGGTGGGTGGATTTGTGGGGTATAACTCCATCATTGTAATAACGTACCAACTTAGCAGGAATGTTTTGTAACCCAAATGCTTGTTCCTGGTTTACCTCCAGCAGTAATTAAATCCCAGTTCATTTGTAGCCTATCCTCTCCTCCTCTCAGTGGATACACATTTCATTTTGTTGGCCGCTCGTTCTTTAAAAACAAAAGGCTCTGCAATTGCTCTTCGATGCTCATTTCCCAATCTCATCTTACTCCCGAACCGTGATGGATTTTGACATGGTCAAATAAAACTCAAATTAATTGGATTACACACTTCACTTGGGTACCTTCCCTTCTGAACAAAAAAAACAGTCTCAGCTGTTTTGTGAAGAAGGGAAGATGGATGGGTCTGGAAACAATAGTCAAAGAAATACCTGTATACATTCAAGTTTTAGGCTCAAAATTTGGCTCTCAGAGGGACCTGAGTTAGATCTCGTGCTGCCCTGCTGCTAGGAAGGCATTGCAGACATATACTGTCGTCCCTGGCAGTTGAAAAGATTTCACAATTTCCCTTGGAGATGCTTTCAAACAAGGACAGTGAACATTTTCTCTGTTGTTGCCAGTGCTCTAGAATTTGAAAAGGCTTTGTGATGTGTCTGATAATGTTTCTGGAGATTCTACTGTATGTTGTTTTGGCTGAATCCTGCAGAGAAAACAAACATCCCTCCCATCTTCCTGGTACTATTTGATATTGTCATCAGTAGAGCAGTGAGCCACCTGCAGAATTTTACACCTGCAAAAAGTTCCCTAGAATTTCAGCACAATGAGTTAAATTGATGGGTGAAAGGGTGTTTGAGGCCATGGGCAGGAAGAGATGGGCATTCTTCATTCTGGTGGCCTCCAAATGTGGAAAATGTGGACTTCTCAGAGGGTTAACAGAGTCAAGATCTCCAGGCATAATCAGGAAACCTGCTGTTGGCTCTATAGCACTGGCCAGGGGAATGGACTGTGAATCTTCATAGCATCAAGACATGGGGGTTGTTCCCTTCCTTGCTTTGTGTAATTGGTGTCTCTGCCAGTTGTGGAATTTTCATGCCTTGGTTTCCACAGTGTCAAGCAGTGTTGTGGGATGCTCAGGTGAAAGATGCTGCTGTACAAGTACCCCATGGACTGCTGGCATGCTGCAGTGCAGGTCTGCGGCAACAGAATTGTTGATGGTTTTGGTTTTGCAATAAAAAAGGGTGTTTTTATTTCATATGTAGTTGTTTTTTTTACTCTTCAGTTACCAACTGAAGTGGTAAGCCCAGTGGTTCAAAGATGTGAACAGCTACAGGCTGATGAGCTTTACTTCCAGCAGGAGACGACTAAGAAAGATGTGCAAAAGCACAACATTACTCCAGTTTCTGCTAATGGCTTCCCTCTCCCTGCTCTGCTCCCATCTCCACCTGTTCCCCAGACCTGCACAAGCTAAAATAATTATTGCTGTACAGTGCAGAGCTACTCTTAAACTGCTTCAGCATTCCAAAGGTAATACAATATGGGTGTGCAGGCACACCAGTTTTTGGACAGAAAGGACAATTCTTCAGGGCTCAGCAGAGATGGGATGAGATCTGGGGGATACAGCCTATGCTCTTGGATTGCTCCTGGAGTCCAGATCTTGCATCCAGAAGCTCTGCTGCCCTTCACCAGCAACAGGCGCCAGAGGGTTTTGGAGAGAAAGTCCTGGCACTGGGCAGCTCTTGCTGTAGGGACACTGACTCTTCTGCTTTTTAACACAGATGGAGAACCCCAGTTGGCCTCCACCGTCATAGATACCATCATGGCTGGCCTGCCAGGACCGCGGGGAGCACCGGGCCCCGTGGGACCCCCAGGTAATGCACTCAGTTGAGCTGCGAAGCTGTAGTGATGGGGAAGAGGAGCAAAAGAATCTGAGGGAGAGAGGAAGTGTGCTGTGGGATGCCTGCAGGGAAAGCATGTAGTCCTCAGTGGAAGGGCTGTGGAGCCATGGGTCTGGGAGTGGGTAGGATGGCAAGAAGTAACCAGTTCTTATCTGTTTATAGAGACAGATTTTTCTTGTGACTTCCAATGTTTCCTTGCTGCTTTGAGAGGACGTACTCTGAAAAGGGAATAATTGAAGAGTGCCTTTAAGAGTGGGTTGCCCTTTGAATTCCTCTGTGGGAGCAGGGCTGTTCTCTGTACTGCTGGTGCAATCCTGTCTGGTTGCTGTAGAGCTCTACTGAGCAGGATCTGACCAGCTGCTCTCAGTGATATCTCTGCAAACTTTGGAGATGGTTTGAGCTAATCCAGATTTGCAATGTATAACTGACATCAGAATCTAGACCAAAATTCAGTAGCAAATCATCTGTTTCTCAATGCTGATAGGTGGCTTAAATGATAATATTCCTGCAAACGTCAGCATTTCCCAGTATGATACATATTTAGGAGTGAACTCCCATCAGTTGCAGAAAACTTTTCCTTTCATTATGAGGGCCTTTAATTTATCCTTCAGTTCCTTTATTCTCCGACTTAAGCATTTGTATGATGCATTAATGATTGAGGCTAATTCAGCTGTACTTTGTATATCATGTCTGCGTTGTTTCATCTCAAGGGTTTTGACAACCAAAGCAGAGAGGAGTATTACTAAATTCAGACTAAGCAAATATCCTGTCTCTCATTTCCAGGTACAATTTAACAGCTGCAGTTGGGATATAATTATCTTTCCAAAAATAATGAATTTGTTCTGTGACTGTAAAACAATTTGACCTGTTCAGGCAGTGTTTAACATGTCCTGGAAACGGCCTCTTCTGTGATACAGACTTAAAAAGAAATTTTTTGCTACTGGAGTGAGCCTGCAAAGAACAAAAGAGTGCTTTGCTTTGCCACAGTTGGCTTCTCGTTCTGGCTACATCCAACCTCTGTCTCCTTTGTGTTCATCAGCACCAGAGACTGACTCATGCAGACTTGCAGACTTCCCTGGCCACCTACAGGACTTCCTCCATTGCTCTGATGTTTCATGGATCTAGCTTAAGATTTCTTCAGAGCTGTTATTTTGCAGCACCTTGCTGTCATCCATCCTGCCTACTTTCACCTTTTTTTCCTCCCAGAGCTCTAAGATCTTCCCTAAGGCATGTGTGATATTAGGATATGGGTGTCCAAGAATCCAGTGCATGATGTAGTACTTACGCTGCAGTCTTGGGATCAATGAATGGCTCTCACCCCTGAGAGATGAAATAGAACAATAAAAGGAAATGTGTATGTTTGAAATTTAAGATCCTTCCAAGTCTCCTTAACATTATCTCAACTGATGATTCCCACCAGGACCACCAGGTGCATCGGGACCCAAAGGGCCTCCAGGACCTATCGGAGTCCCTGGATCACAAGTAAGGGTTTTCCTGGTTTGGGCTGAGAGGCAGAGTTGGGGGGTAGGTGTGGAGCATCTTCTCATTTCAGAAAGAGGAGAATTATTTGATAGGTCTTAGATGCAATGTCTGGCTCCTCATAAAAGTCTGTGATTTTCATACCTGTTTTTCATAATGAACTGGGTTAAGATGTTGAAATGGTTATACTTTCCAGGTTTTCCCTCAATCATAACAACATATCTTGCTGTTACTGTGTCAGAACATTTCACCATAGCCTGGGTTGATGCAAAGGATTTGATGTGGATTTTACTAACATTGTGATAGAAAAACACTGCATTTCCTGTGGATCACATAAAAAGGAAAAATGTGTCATTGAGAATTCACCAGTTCACCAAGGTGAATTTCTTCATCCTAATTTATTGGAAACAGCGCTTTCCATTCAGTACAAACTTCACAAATTCCAATCAGTTTGACTGATTAGATATTGATACCAAAACTGTGGAGGCCAGGATAATTATGGAGAGTTGTAAACTCAGTCAAAAGAATGTTTATGATAGAAGAGCAAAATAGCCACATGGATGAAAAAAGAAGTTGAAAAAATGGAGGTTATGATGAATAATGAGTGGCTAAAGTGCTGCAGATGGTGGTTGGCTGATACAACAGGACTCCAGTTTGCGATGAATGTTTCTTACTGTAGAGGCAAACCAGTGACAACAAATATTTCAATATTAGGTATCTTACTGACTAAAGAGATAAAAATGACTGAGGAGTACAGAAGAGAGGGAAAGGTTAAGTAATTTAGACAACGGATGTGACTTAGATCCTGATATGACAGGTTTGGGATTGCTGGAAATTAGAGAAAGGAGACTTCTACTATGTATTTATTAATCACTTTGAAGAAGCAATGAGAGCAAGTTAGTGAAATTTTGCCAGTGTAGCAGAATCATTTCAATTAGTGAATGCTCTGGAGAGCGGTGAGAAACTCCAGATAGATATGAGCACAGTGGGAAATTTGGCAGCAAAACGACAGTTGCAGTTTAACATGATTAAATATAAGGTAATTCACAATTCATAAATAGGTTCTTTAATAGAGTCTGGCTTTTTCACATACGGCACGCATTATAAATTTTTTATTTTTAACAACAGACTTGTTTAATTCAGTGTTCCTTGAGCATCCCTCTGCAAACACACACTGAAATCGAATGTAGAGCGCTGTCGAGTGCAGAGGTCACCTATGGACACTTGAGCTTTGTTCACGCTGCTTTTTGACATAAGGCCAAATCTGGTCTGTGCCCTACCTTGCTTGCCAGCCCTAGTTAACCTCCTATATCACACTTGAATTTCTGCATCTTTTGTGAGCCCAGGGGTGGTGTAGCTAAGCTGCCAGCTTGCACAAGTTGGTGGTGAGCTGGTTGGACTGACTGCATGCAAGGAGCAACGTGATAATGGTGAGCAGTGCTGCCTCCCAGATGAAGCTGAGAGAGTGCTTCTCCATTAGTCCCTCAAAATCCTAAAACTGGGAGAGCGTTCCTCCCATTGTCCCTTGAAACACTAAGGCCTGACCTTGTCGGGCCACTTCACTACAGGCTGAGGTTCCTGGCAGCTGTGCTAGAAAGCCCATTTCTCTGGATGCTGAGAGGTGGTGGTTACTGGGGGCTGTTATTAAACAAGTCAGCTTGAAGCAGCAGCTGCCTGAAATGGAGCTGGGGTTCCTTGTGCTGCAGTCTCCAAGGAGATGTTCAAGTCACTTGAGGTGGAAAAAAGCGTCTTGCATACAGTCATGTGGAGCTGACATGGTAAATATAAACAATATTGTTCTCTTTCTGCCTGGTTTCTCACTGTGGCTTCACTGGGTGGGTGATTTAAGAATTTGGATCGATTTCTGCAGAGCAGTTCAATTAGTAGAAGTCTGGAGACAACACCCTTCATAACCACTGGTGACTTGCTTTATAGATTTACTCAACCCAGGGAGCAAAATTATTAGTAGAGATTGGGCTTAATTTGAAAATTGTTTATTAGGGTGAGTGAATCGCTTCAAAATAATTTCCACTACACAATCCAATTAATTTTCAGGTATGTATGGTTACTCATGCCACCCACTGAGGCAATTATGAAGGGGGAAAGCAGTGGGGATTTTTAGGCTAACCATACCATCTATTTGTTAATTTCTTCTCAGTCACTGAGAACAAGAACTATCCTGTCACACTGACCCTTCACAAAATGTTATATCAGCAGCATGCAGTTCATTGAGAGAACTGAAAAGAGGAATATGTAGAAAATATAGGGCTTAAGATATCTGCAAAAAGAGCTTCCATTGTTATTGCTTGAGGGCAAACAAGAATCCAGCCCAATCACTTAATGCATATATGGGGTTTACAGAAGCTGAGGATCACTGGGAAATGTACTGGCTATATCTCCATAATGGATGTGCAGTAGGAACTAATTTCTTCTTGTCATGCATCTCTTCTAGGGCTTACCAGGCTCTCCAGGACAACCTGGGCCCAAAGGCTCCAAAGGAGACCGAGGAGAGAGGGTAAGGTTTTATGTATGTGGAGGATTCCCAGCGAGATCTGGGTGAATGCCTTAGAAATTTATACAACTCTTTCAGATTCCGTGGGACTGCAGCCATGACCGATTTTAAATGTAGAGTTTCTAAGTCTTTTGCAAAAAAAAAAACAAAACAAACCAACAAGATGAAGGTTTCCCATACAGATAAAAGACTGAATAACTTACATAGAGTCTGGTGTTCCCTAAGGAGACAGAGGTAATAAATACTTGGAATGTTAAACCTGGCAGAGGCCAGCCTTCTTCTGCCAACCAAAGCTCTTTAGTGTGGACTGTTTTAGATGTTCTGATGACTTCCATCTGTGATGGTAATGCAGTGAAAGCTCATCAGACTTCTCCTGAACCAAAGTTTTTCCCCAGGTCAAGTGATGCTCTTAATTTATTTAGAAAGTTTGCTATACCTCAGTCCTCAATGGGTCAAGTGATAATAACTATAGCAAGAAAGGCTGTTTCAATATTATTTCCACACAGATGAAATTTAGGAATGAACAGAGAAAAATCTTAACAAGGATATATCCATGTCAGATCCCCACTCCAGCATTTAAGGAAGGTTTCAGATGGCAGTTTGGCCTACAGCTGTTTCTGTCAAGTTTACTCTCCAAAAGGCCACGGTCTTTGAAATTGCTTCTGAGGGACAGAAAATCACCTGAGATCTTAGTACGTGGTGCAGTCATTGAGCAGTTAGATCTGCAAAATGTGGAAGTGGGCACAGACGGACTGTGGAACGTTACTGAGATCCTACTGTGGAATGGCCAAAGAATTAAAGAAAGAGAGAAGAAAAATGTTGGCTGGCACCTGTTAGGAAAAAAAGAAAAAGGTATCTGCAGTGGTGGCTATATAGGCATGCTCTTGTGCTGCAGCTGTAGGGAGCAAATTCTCTTTTCTTCCAAGTGCCTCTTTTACCATCACATTGGAGGTCACTGCCTGCAGGTAGGTAGCTGTAGATGATGTGCATCTCCTTTTTTTCTGCTCAGTACTCCAAAAAACAGAGGGTGACTAAAGGAGCTAAAAAAGGCAAATACAAATTGGTTAACTCCTATTTGGTGACTTTTTGAATTCATGAGAATAACTAGGGAAATACTTATGTTCCTCTGTCCAGACTGTGCAATGCCCAGGTGGGTTGTTTCATGTTCTCCTGAGGGACTTCACATGAAAGAGAAGAGGATATCTGAGAGTGGAGTACATATGCTTTCAAAAAACTTATATTTATTTGAGCGTCTTTGCCCATTTTATGGGTTCTCGGTCCCCATTCCTTACATAAGAAACCACCTGAAAGATAGAGAGCATTTCCAGTGACAAGATCTTATGCAGGTCACCCACTTTGGGCATTTATTGGCTTTACTAATAGATTAGACTCTGATGCATTTTTGGGCCTAGAGTTTAAGGTTCTAATAAAGAGTGAAACCGTAACTGTAATTTCAGTACAGGCTAGCCACTACAGCTTGTTGCCATTAAATGCTAACTTTCAGTTAAAACAGAAAAGAAGGAATGCCATTTAACAAGGCGTCTAGTTTCCATCCAGGAAACTGGTAAGAGCTCTTCCTCAATGATTCCCTTAACACGGTGCTTTAGTTTGTGGTTGGTCATATTGCTAAGACTGTTACTGCACTTCCTCTGAAACAAAAGCTGTGATGCACAGTGTCCACATTCAGTACAAATGCTTGAGACTCTGATCTCATTCCTTCCTCGTACATATTCAGAGCTGTACCTCTCCTTCTAGGTTTGGGACAAATGAGATTTTCAAATACACAATGCTTTCTTAAATAGAAAAATGCTGTTTCCTGTCCTTTCTTTCTTAGCATGGAAAGCAGAGCTGATCGCTTTTTCTGGCAGAATTTCTGTAGGACGTTCTGTGTGCTTTTTGTCTTTTGTGAGTGTGGATTTGAATGCTGGTTTTGACAACAACATGCTGCAATTTGGGGTTTGGTGGATACAAATTAGGGCTGGCTTTACACAGAGCTGTGCAGCTACAAAGAAAAGCAGGGGAGGGTTGACAGTATCTGTTGAGGTATGAGAAAATGTTATTATACATTCTTCCTGCTTAATCTCAGAAAGAACAGATGTAGAAAGAGACCTGAAGCAGTCTGAGCACATCCCCTCGATGGCAAATTTGTGTGTGCCATTCATGATCAGTCTCTGTTCATCTAATTCTTAACGAGTGCCAGCGAGGGATGCGTCACATCATCCGCAGGCAGTCTGCAGAGGTGCAGTTCTTGAGAGCCTGGGATAAAAGATATTTCTAACATCCAACCTAAATATCCTTTGATCCCCTTTAAGCTGATAACATCCTTTTCTGTTCCCCCTGGACACCGAGAACAGTCTGTTTATGATTTCTAGTGTGTTGTTATGTCTCCTCTCTGTGTTTGCTGCTTGCCTCTGCTTTTTCACAGCCCTTGCTCCTTCCAGTGCAGAATCCAAGCATTTCCCTTTGAAGATGCTCAGGGCACCTGACAAAGTGGGCTTCCTCCTGGCGCTCTCTGTGTCAGTGTGGGCCTTTGTCTGATGCTGTCTCGCTGTGCATTGCACAGGTCTCTGCAGTAATGTTTTGAGATGCCCAAGGCCCATTTGTGTTCTACAAAGCAGCAGTGGGATGGACAGAGTAACAAAGCAGCTCTCCCTTTTTGGCAAATGCTACAAAAAGCTGCCGCCAGCTAGATGGTTTTTGAGGAACAAAAGGATGGGTTTGTTTCTGTTTATGTTTAGGGGAGAAGAGCCAGTTTCAATATGTGGTTGTTTCATCAATAGATTTCTTAAGATGCTTTTAAATTTTGCCTCCTCTTGCCCTGCTCCTGCTTTCTTATGAAATAATCTATAGCTTTTCTCCTAGTTAGGGATTCTGCTTTGCTCCAGCGTGTCCTGGGGTGGGAAACCAGAGCTGCAGAGGAAAACAGGGTCTAAAAAGATGTTGAATTTGATGGCGTTTCATTCGACCAACACATACCGTTCCAAAATGTTTTAGTTTAGCCAAAAAGAAAGAAGAAAGCACAGAGAACAATGTGAAAATCAGCACAGCAGGAAAAAGAAACAAATCAACCAAAATACTGTGTGTGGGTTTGATCAGTAGCTGCTGGAGTTAACGCAGGGACGTGTGTGTGGAGCAGGAGGCAGATTAAATCTGTGCTCTGTGGGAGTCCTGGGCTCTGTTTGCTGTCTGGGGCAGCATCAGCCTGTCTGTTTTACTAGAGAGAAGAATGCTGTGTCTTTGTGAGAAACAAATCTCCAGCCAAATTCCTTCCTGCTATAATATAACTGACTGCTGTAAAGTTCAAGAAATTGCTAATCATCTTACGGAGAGGGTATCGAGTGGAGTAGCTCAGTATTTAACCAAACTTCCCCGAAGTGTGATGGGATTTGGAGCTGATGCTTGACAGAAAACCATGACCCCCTTTTGCTGTCTCTAAGTGATAATGTCAAGGGAGAGGAATTTCTTCTTATTATCCCAAGTGTAAGGTTTTTCATTAAGCCATCTTAATTCCACTAGTAAAAAATGACACTGTGTTCTTGTCAAATGGAAAAACATCTCCTAATGACACTTACTTTATTTCCAACAGGGGCAAGCAGGTCTGACTGGAGAGAGGGGCATTAAGGGATTTCCTGTAAGTGATGTACTTGCGGGTGTGAACGAGACTCAGTTGGGTTTGGTACCATAAAAACACCGAGCTGGTCTGCAGCTGGTTCAGCCAGCTCTCAGATGCCATGCTCAGATCAACTGACTCCAGCTCAGAGGTTTGCTCAATAGGAAGCCTTACCTTAAGTATTCCTCTCCAAATGGAACATGAAGCGTGTGAAGCATAGCACTGAAATGTGGAGTGTGTCAGAGTGATCCCATAGGCTTTCTCCACCTTGGGTGGCTCAAGGAATGGAGCTGGTGCCTTGCAGCTGTGAGTCTTCCTTGTAGAGCCAGATGTATCACGTAGCAGCCAGATTCTCATTGATTTTTTTAGGAGAGGAGTTTGCTTGCTCTAAGTTCTGTTGATAGCTTTTGCCTCATGGGAAGCCCTAACTGCACAGTGCAAAGCAAGGTAGCATTCATGCTCTGCAGCCTTACCAGCCACCTTCTGCTAATGGTGTTTTCTCAACAAGGCAGTCAGTGGCATAAAGTGCACTGCAGGAAAGGACTGCTGACAAAGTCCTATTGACAGATCAGAGGTGGAAGAGCAGTGATCAGGAA
The DNA here is from genome assembly GCF_905368555.1 of Meleagris gallopavo. Classification (NCBI taxonomy): domain Eukaryota; kingdom Metazoa; phylum Chordata; class Aves; order Galliformes; family Phasianidae; genus Meleagris; species Meleagris gallopavo. The sequence continues at coordinate 3,633,322 of NC_139424.1, forward strand.
GGCAATATACCAACAGAGGAGATATGCCATGTTTGTAGATCCCCTCTAGCCAAAGTCTGGCAGTCAGAAACCCCTCCCTACCCCGTGAGGTTCCTGGCACTACCAGAGCTCAGAGGTGGGCATTGTTAACCCAAGGTACATCAGCTGCTCTCTTGCACCTTGATCTGCCAAGCTGAGCTGGAAAACCTTTAATGAGATTAAGAGACTTGGCCAAACGATTTCTTGGCAGTAGCTGAACCAGTGCACACAGGAGATGTCTGCACAGGCACATATGGCTACAGAGTTGAAGTTTGGTTGAAAGTGAGTGGAACAAGTTGGTTGTCTTGACCAGCAGCATTCAGAGAGATCCTGGTTCCTCTGGGAAGTTTCTCTTCACCCCTCCTTAATTCCATCTCATCATACTGTACAGCTCCTACAATCTTTTCTTCAGCCCTTCATCCCATCCCAATTCCCTGCTTTGCAAGTATCTCAGGGATGTCCAGTGAGTCTGAAGAGTCCAGGCATTTCCACCCTATTTCATTCAGCCATTTGTTAGGCTTTGTTTTTAGCTTTTGACTTAATCTCTTTGTGTCTTCTGTTCTTCAGGAAATGCACGAACTCCCTGGTTAGGGGGAACATCAGACCAGTGTTCACAGCACGTAGGGATTTTGCTCACAGAAAGCTTAATGAGCATCTTCAGAGGCAGAAAATGATATGAGTAATTAATGAAAGAAGAATGGAGGGATTTTATGGTGTAAATCAAAGATGCACAATTGCATGTTTGGGGGAGGAGAATAGCATTTCTTTCTCAACGTTGTGGACTAAAACATCGTTCATTGAGATCTGCTGTAGGTCCAGGCCATGGCAGGCAGCCCCCCTTGCAGCTTGGCCACCCCCAGCCAAGTTTATCAATGTAGAAATAGCAGTGCTCAGGACTCATCTTTACAGTGGTCCATTGGAGGGAAGTGATTCTGGGCAGGATCCTCAGTCATATGGAGACAAATGATCTCTTTCTTGTTTGTTTTAGGGTGAACCAGGCAAGAAGGGCGAGGAAGGTGATAAAGGTGCTGATGTAAGCATGTGTTTTTTTTGTTTTTGCTTCACTTTGTAACTCTTTAATGTCTTTTAAACATACTCCTTTCAGTTTGTGAGGGGCAGGGCTCCTGTCACCAGTTAAAAGGGCAGCAGAAGAGATGAACCTTAGTATACAACATACTGCATGCTAGAAAGCCAGGTCTTGGTGGTCTGTTGGCCATGTTGTCAGCTGCCCTCCTGCATGCTGAACACCTCCTCAGCCCCCAGATGTTATTCCCCCATACAAAGCTTCTGCAAGGTAAGAAAAGGCTACCTATGACCAGCCTCAGAGCTTGGTGAGAGGCAGAACAAAGTCATAGACTCATAGAATGGCTTGGGTTGGAAGGGAGCTCAGGGCTCATCAAGTTCCAGCCCCCCTGCTGCAGGCAGTGTTGCCAGGCACCAGATCAAGTACTAGATCAGATCCCCATCCAACCATTAAACACCTCTAGGGTTGGGACATCCAAAACCAATCTGGGCAGCACCTCACCACCCTCTCAGTGAAAAACTTCTCCCCAACATCTAATCTAACTCTTCCCTCTAGTTTAAAACCATTCCTCCTTGTTCTGTCACTATCTATCCATACAAAAAGTTGACTACCCTCCTGTTTATAATCCCCTTTTAAATACCAGAAGGCTATAATGAGGTCACCCCACAGCCTTCTCTTCCCTAAATTGAACAAGCCCAGCTCCTTCAGTCCATCTTCATAGGAGAGGTGTTCCAGCCCTCTGATCATCTTTGTGGCCCTCTTCTAGACCCTTTTCAAAAACTCCCCATTTTTCCTCTGATTTGGGTCCCAGACCTGGATGCAGTATTCCAGCTGGGGCCTCATGAGGGCAGAGTAGAGAGGGACAGTCACCTCCCTCTCCCTGCTGGCCACTCCTCTTTTGATACAGCCCACAGTACTGTTGGCCTTCAAGCACACACTGCTGGCTCAAGTCCATCAGGATGAGCACATGTGTCACTGTTCCAGTTTATAAGGCAGAAGCAAGATGGGGCTTGCCAACCCTCTCACTTTTCTGGTGTCCCAGTGAAGAGAAAATCCAAGAAACTCAATGACGTTCAGAGTAAACGTCAGGCAAGAGCAAAACCTGTTCTCCAGGTAGTACAGTACAGTATTAACATAAGCTGCATAACATAACATATTTGACAGGAATATACACCCTGGGTTTGACTCACTGCAGAAGCAGGAATCAAAATGAAAGGTTTGGCTTAGTCAGAGGCTCTGCAAATGTAGGGTATAACTGAGGAGATTTTCTTTAGAGATTTCTCCTGCATTCCAACTTTACTCTTGCAGCTTATCTCATTTTTTTATGACTTCTCTTGTTAAATATTTACACTGCACAGTTTGGCATTACTGAGCCAACATTATGTACAAGAAGCCTGTTCTGCAAATATTTAGCACTGTTGGTTTTCTTTTCTGTCTTCCAGGGGGAAGGTGTTCAACAACTTCGAGAAGCTCTGAAGATTTTAGCTGAGAGAGTCTTGATTCTAGAGCATATGATAGGAATTCATGGTAAGCGTCGCTGGAGTTTTCTTTTCCATACAGCTGGGTCTCTATTCAGAAAGCTGCCTGATGATTAGATGTCCTCCCAGTGTTCTAAGTCTCTGCCAATGTTACCCAAAAAATGAATGATCCACGAAGTTCTCATTATTACAACTGACACCAAACCTATTTTCACAGTCAGATTTAAAGAAAGTCTCACGTGTTCCTCATTCAGATAGAATTTATATTTTCTATTGAGGCTGTTTGCTCTCCCATCACGGGTGCAATGTGTGGCGTCATCCCTTTATGACTGCTTTCTTCCCTTAACCAGAGTGTGGGGTTGTGTAGTCATCATAGATCAGACTTCTCCCTTGGTGATATTTGAGAATCAATTCTCTCAGAGCTGCCAAAAGTTGCTGTGCCAATTTCTTCCCAGTTGAAACACAGCAGAAGCAAAATACTGGTTGAATCTACTATCTCAGGCTGTGAGACACAAGGCTGCTCCATGACACTGAGCTGAATATTTCTTAACTGGATAGTTTAATTAGGAACCTCACATGGCCTTGCTTGGCCATGGAACTTCATTCTTGGCCCTGCTTTGAAATGGAGCTGCTACCACACCTTCCCTCAGATCAACATCCACTTCTATTCTGAAGTGGCTTTTGGATATTTAAATGGCAAATGCTTGGTTTAATTATCCAGAAGTTCCAAATGACTTAAAGCAGTAGTGCAATAGGCTTTGAGAGCCCACAAACCACTCCTGCAGCCAGCACGCTGCTAAAATGAAAATGCTGTTGGGCACTTCAAAGCCAAAATAGTGTTGGTGTGTAGTGCTCCATTGTACGGCTGAACAGGCTTGGGTCTCTACACCATCCTCACTGTTCGATGGAGATGTACCTTTCAGAGGCCCAAAGCACTAATTCCAAAGCAACAGGCAGCAGTATGAACTTTGGGAAATCATGAATCATGAACCCATGATTTTAACTGCAGTCATCTTGACCTTACCTCTGCATTAATCCTAGTTTGCTTCATGTTTTCACTGGATTTTATAGACGAAGAAGAGATATTTTTGTGCTTGTTTGCTTTCACCTGGTGACGGTGCCAGGAAGATGCCCATTAGGCTCCCTACGCAGCAATCCATGTCTGCCTGCCTGGTCTTCTGGTAGGAGTGGAAGGGGAACCCTGTCTGTGACTACAGCCCAGTGGATGTCACAGATACAGGACCCAGGGTCTAACCCTTCATGATCTTTTACTTTGCATCTCTGCTTTTACTGTAAAGCAAAAAATCAGCTCTACAAACTTGTGTAGACAATGGAGCATGAACTGGAGAATACACACAAAATTTGCCACTGTAGAACTGCCTGGTTTCCCAATTTTACATGTTCTCTGTTTGGCATTTCAGCAGCATTTCAGCAAGCCATTTTTACTGTCATAAGTGTGTTTTCTGCTATTGCCTGGGATGGACATGAGTTATTTATATCTCTATATGCTCTATACCAATGTAACTACATCAGCAAAAGTAGATGATTTTTAATTGCACAGCATTTAAAAACTATGTTTAAACACCTATGTTGCATGACTTCATATAAATATTTCCCTTTTTATACAGTAACAGTGCAGATAATTATGTTTTCATTCTGCTTTTTTTGAAACAGTTCCATTCTTAAGACAGACTCTACAAAAATACTACTTAGAAAAAGAACTTAGAAAATGAAGCATGTTTTCCTTATGCTATTATGTTCATCTCTGTTCGTGAATATGGTTTAAAAAGAAAAAAATGGAAAAAGACATAATGCAACAAAGCAGGGTTTCCTTGAGCACAGACCTCCCTTGCAGTGAATGGCACCACGCAGCTCTAAGTCACCCAGCACCAACCACCTGGTGGTTTTCCCAGTGGAAGTGTCACAAATCTTACCACAGGTTCCTGGGTAGCTCAATTCCACCCAGTTCAGAGACCCACGCACAAAATGCCAATCGCATGCTCTCATTTTCCCAGGAAACTTCATGGTTTCAAAACCACAGCCACCCAAGCAACAAGGCAAAACATACCAGCAAACAAACCTCTTCTCTGCAGCGGGAGGACAGTGTGAGATTATCTGGCCCAGCAAACAGTGGAGAGCAGCCCAGCAGGACACAGGAAAGCCCAAACTGTTTGGCAGTGTGTGCTTGCAGCGAGCACAGCACAAATCCTGCAGCCAATGCTCCCTTGGCGTGGAAGTGCTGCCTCAAGCGAATGAACCGAGGCTGGGGGACCTGGTGTGTGAGGTTGAACCCTTGGCAGGGAAATGAGCAAACAAACATTCCTCTCTGAAGGTAAAAGGAAGAAAGCAGGGCGTTCCAAGTGATGAGGCAGCATCGCATTGGCAGCATCTGCTGCTGACTGCTGGGAAAATTGAAGAGTGGCCGTAGTCAAAAGCACATCTAGCTCTGGAAGGCAGGATGCTGTAGAAAGAGGACATATGTGTTAACATGAAGCATGCTGGGAGAGCAGACAGCTAATATTTATTCCCAGCTTTATTGCTTATGTGGCTGTAGCCTAGGGTGGATCAAGCTTTTCATTCAGTCCTTTCAGGAAAGATGTCCACCTTCACAAGGAGTGAAATGGTACCTCTATCCCCAGGAACATCACTTCTGTGTGACTCCTTGCTAATGCTTTATCCTTCACTAACAGGAGTCTGTGGGCAATGCTGAGTAGCCGTTGCAGCCCAAGGCAAATTGTGATCAATAACACAGCAGTGCTTTTATAAACGAGGTGACAAATAGGAACAGGAGCTGCTGTGTTGCTTGCAGTACTAGTATTTACCCCAAAGAGTTCAGACAGGGCTAAATATTGGAGTAGTATGATGGCAGCAAACACGACTTCTTGCTGGACAGAAAGACAGCAGGAGGGACGACACTTCTTCCAGAAGAGGAATCATTCAGAAAGGCCCATTCAGTCTTTCCTTAGCCTCCCCTTTTAAATAGTGCTTTCCCGTGACTTTCTCTCCTTACAGACTCTTTATCTTCCATTGAGCCAGGCTCTGGACAAGACGTGATCCCGGGTTCCCCTCTGCGAAGCAGCATCAAGATCAAGCGTGGAGGACCTCAGCAGCCTCAAGCCTACCAGATCCTCTCTTCGCTGCTGGATGACAGTGAAGCCAAAAGGAGAAGCAGTCGGATGAAGTAGGAGCATCTCTGTCTTCTCCCTGCCCGTCCACCAGTTAAAGATACAGTATCCCAGTGCTTAATTGCAGTGTGCAAATGAAGAGAGTAGGAAGCTCTAGTATTGGCAATTGGGTTTGCTTACCTGGCCAATGCTATGCCCTTATTGCAGGGAGTATCTTACCCATAGCTTGGAGAGGGTCTTATGGACACTTTCTTGATTTTGTTATTTTGCCTTTGGGATACCAGATGTCATGTACCCTTGGAAGCTGTCCATAGCAATGACACCTCCTGAATATGTCTCCAGAGTTTAATTATTCCCTTGTTTCCCCACAGCCCTTGAAAGTTACTCAGTAAAGCCCTGCTTAACTGGCTGACATAATCGATCCCAACTAGGCTCAAAGCCAAACCTTAACCTTGTCCTTCAGTATAGTTGGTGGCATCTGCTTTTGTTTCATGCAGTGGTGTCAAGCTGATTCCCAGTTGAAGGTAACACTTTCATAAGCCTTTAAAGCATTCTTATCTGCAAGGATTTCTCTTAAGCAAAGAACAAATTGGAAAATTCCAGAACATTTTAAACTGTTCATCTGAAAATTCCAATTACTGTTCAGAATTTAGCATCAAAATCTCTACTCTTCATGTTGCTGATTGCATGTGAATGGCATTATTTGTATTGGTGAAAGGACTTTTGATGAAAATGTTGATAGCGTGCACTGACTTCAATGAGATTTGACTTTCTGTGAAAATTTAGAGCAGTATGGATGGAATATGATGGAACTGCAATGGAGTTTTACCATGCTGTGTTCATTTTGCACATACATACAGAGAAAATTAAGTAACACCAGTAACTATTCTCAGAAAATGTTTTGCAATAGTTTCTTAACTCTACATCAATAAGGAAAAGTATTACCATGGGGTTTTTTTTATTCTATGGGTGAATCCTTGCTACTTGAATCCCCAGACAGTGTAACAGCAAATCACACTCTGGAATTAGTCTTGACAGGAGTTTATCCTGCACTCAGAAGCTAAATACAAAATCATTCTACTATTTGCAGTAACAACTTTTTGAGTCCCAGCATTCAAGGTGAAGAGACTGAACCTGCCCTTCAGTGACCAATGACTCTCCTACACCTTCTGTGCAAATCCAATTAGACAAACCATTCATGTAGACATTGAATTTTGTCAGAAAGGCTAAGACTGATCGACACAACCAATGGTACTATTTTTACTTAGGTGTATATATACATTTATCACTGTTCTGTCAAATTTTTAAGTTCAGACCAGAACAAAAGTGAGCAAGTTGTCATCTTAATGCATCAGTCACAAACATTTGTTGCATTCTGTCTGCTTCCTAGTGCAAGGTCCAGCTATCTGAAAGAGGCAAGCTGTATTGCTACAACTATTTTTTGTCAAAAGCTTTTGTAGAAACCAACGTATGTATGTATGGCCCATGCATTCAGGAATCCTCATCGTCCAAAGTGACCTTTCTAAGGCAAAAACACAAACGCTATAGTGGAAATGAACCTTAAAATGAACGAGTTTTGCCAGCCCATTGACTACACATTAAATTGACCTTCTGCATATATTGTAAACATACAGAGACATCATAACACCCAAATGTTTCCTCTGAAGGGCATTATATTTTCAGAAATGAACAGGATAAAGGCTACTTTAGAATGACTGAGTTTGCCAAGTGGGTTTGTTTGGCCCCGTTCCCTAGAAATCCAACCATCCTTTTCAAAACAGGCAAAATAGCATAAGTTGATGCTTAGTAAGTAACAGAAAATTGTCCACATGGAGAAGCTTCTACTGCTGTACAGCTAAATAAATAGCTGAGGAGAAATCACAGATCAAGCTAAAATAGCTGAGCAGATTGGTGCAAGCTAGAGGTACTGGCTATATTAGGGTTTTCTCATGGCAGATTCAGGAATTAAACAATCAGCAATCTTGAAAAGGGGAAACATTAAAATTCATTTCACTGGTCCTATAACTTCAGGGTTGAATTTGGAGCAAAAGAACAATGGGTCCATTTTCATTTCCCTGGCATTTTGGAGCCTTCACATTGAATTGAAAGAGAAATGTTTCTCCCTCCTAGTTTGCCCTTATGAATTCCAAGCTATTGCATTAGCTTAATGAGTACTTTCTTCATTCATATTGACTAGGATTTCAGATTTTAAATGAAGAAATTATTTAAAACAAATTAATGGTAAGATGAAAGGAAATGTAATTGAAGTTGTTTCCAATTAATCCTGCCAAGCCAACAGTCAGAACATTGGTTAGGTTTGGGTTGCAACAGTTTTAATTATTGCCTTTTCCAAATTGATTTAAGAGCTGTGTCAGCTTTTGCTCTCCACACTTCTTGCTTTGTTACCTGTATCTCTCTTTCATGTGGTACTGTATCTTTAAGTTGGGTTACAGTGGGATTAAACCAACTTTCCCTCTCATTTGAAGTTTTGTTCCTCACCACTTACACAACGGTTGGACCATGCTCTTGTACAGTCCCAGTTTAAATAAGCTGTAAAGGTGAACACAGCCTCACACTCAGCAATTAATGATATTCATGACTAAGCCAACCACTCCAACCACGTTTCCCATCTTAGGCAGGATACTAAGATTCATTTAGCCTGGGCATCTACGCATCTTGCCATGTCTGTGTAACTTAGAGAGTGGATTTATTTGGATGCGTGCTCATTTAGAAATATATTTTAATTGAAATGTTTAGTGCTTTATCTTACATGCATACTGTGCAATACCATAGTGTGTTCTTTTCCTTTTTTTCCTAAGACTTCCTTGAAATTCTTCATGTTTCTTTGAATGCCAGTGTGTTTCTAACTTGGATCAGTTCTGGTGGTAGAAATGCATTTTCCTTGCCATGAGCTAACCAGAAGCACATTGCACAACTGAAAATCTTTGCAACTTGTGCACCCTGACGTTCACCAGCAACCTGGTACACCTGGGAGGTGGGGAATGCTTCTCTTCAGAGTATCCAATTTGCACTTACTGTAAAGAATTGATAGGAACCTGGGGGAATAAGAATAAACCAGAGATAAGAACCCTCATCTGCTCCCACCAAACTCCACAATAATTTTCCCATCACCTTCCATAGGGGCAGGGACAGGCCGTAACAAGCAGATCCAAGCCTCCAGCTCACAGGAACTGGTACTGCTTGCAGTGGAGCAGAGCACATGGCTCACATGTGGCTTCCTGAAAGTTTGGCTCTGGGATTCAGTTTCAATCCCAGTCTCTTCAATGAACTGTTTTAATGTAATGAACTTGACCACTGTGACAAAGGCTTCCAAAAGACAATCAGCTTCTGGAATTACTTCTTAGTACAATATATTGGAAATTCTTTCTCTTCCATGTTTACAGCTTCTGCTTTACTCGACATTACATTCCGTGCTTGGTGATATAGGGGTTAAACTACTTGCAGTTTCCATTATTGCTTTAAAACCAGGCAATTCAAAGGTGCTATAACTGTCCACAGTGCACATTCCCACCCACAGAAGGAAATGTTAACTTTTTCACTACTTATTTTACACAATATCTTTTTATTTATATCAGTGTGTTTTGTACGTGTGCAAATGGTCCCATTGTAATAAGCTATACAACATTTGGTCTTTAATAGGGCAGCCATATGCAGTATTCTGCAGTCGTGTAGTTTCTTTACTTAGAACACAAATAAATAATCTCTTCTGACACGATGAGTTAATTTATGGCAGGCTCTAATGTTTGTTGTAAACACAACCTGTTTGTTCCACCTCTTGCATGGTTACTTACCTGTTTTCATATTGCTATGTTATTGTTCAAGATACCTATTTCTCTTTATTTGCTATGGGTTTTGTTACTGTATATGGAATGTTTTGTATTCAGCATTTTCTTACAGAGCAGAGTGGGAACAGTATTCAAGAACCCACAAATACCAAAGACCTTTCATGTAATGCACTGAGAAATAAACATACTGTAAATGAGTATGATGTCAGGTGTCCTGTATTTACGAAGTTCAGAGCAAGTTCAAGCAGAATGCATCCTGAAATTAAGGCATCTGTTTTTCTTTCCTGCCATCTCAGCTTTCTCTCACTGTATGTATGCAAATCTGGGCAGGGAAGGAAGGAAGGAAGGAAGGAAAGAAGGGAAGGAAGCCTCGGTAAGCCTTCAAGCAACCGAAAGTTTGCACATCCTGCATTGCAATGAAGCCACCACAGCCAGGCATGGGCAGAAGTGGCAAAGGACCCAAAGTGCTTCTGTCATAGGTGACAGGTCTGGTTTCTGAACTTGTGTTTGCTCCCTAATACAAACAAGAGATGTGTAAATCACAGCTAGTGCTCTCCCCACACCATAGATATGCAGCTATCACTGCTGTAGCAAAGTATTGTAAACAATGAGAAACGTCCACAGAGTCAAGGCCTCAACTTCATGCAGATTTTTTTGCAGTTCTGATCAGGAGAGGCTCAAGGTAACTTGCTGCCAAACATTCCCATGCAGCACTGCTCCGGGTCCTTCAGGGTGTATTTATCTTGTTTTTTGTCCAAAGACCTCCAACTCTGATATATTTATCCTTGCACAAGTTCCCCTTGAGGGAAGGCAGGGCTGTTAATCACTAGCGTACGGATTGGGAGTTGCTGGATAAAAGGCCAAACTAATTTCTTGGGACGTTTGTGGCTGCATTGGTCTGCCAAGTACCAATTAGCTTCAGGTCTGTGCTGGCCTCTGGACCATTATGGCCAGGGACTGTAATCATGGGGGAAGTGGTTCTTTTCCCAGTGCTTAACACAGCACAAGGAAAATCAATGGCAGAGTTAACAGCTTGCACTTCTAGCAGGAGCTGATCCCCAAAACACACACAAGCAAAATGCTGATAGCCTTTGAATAAACTATCTTAACCCTTCAATCCCATTTTTTATCCACATGACAAACTGGATAGCATATGTCCATAGCTCAGCAAGGAGAAGGTGTATTAGCCACTGTCCATTAAATAAAACACAACAGTCCGTTCTTAACAATGACAGTGATTAATTACTGCAACAATTTGCCAGAGGATGTGGTACAGCTTTTTGCTACTACACATTTTTCAAATTAAGTGGACTTTCTCCTCCTAATTGTGTGTGTGTGTGTGTGTGTGTGTGTCTGTATATTCCAATTGCAAGCAGAATTAATTCAGCAAAGCCATACCATTGCCATCATGGACATTGCAAACACCCATTCTGGAACCTGCCTGCATTGTGTGCAGTTCTACACAGCGCTGGGTAGATCTGCTGCTGTTTCACTGTCTATACAAATTCATTAGTGCATGCCAGCAAGAACTTTTTAATAGCTTCATACTAAATGAGGGATGCCCTGAGCACACCTTCAGGACATGCACTCTTTGCACAGGGGTCCAAGCTATGCCAACTGACCATGAAAAACACTCAGCATGGCAACTGTGGGCTGAGATTGGCCAAGGACCAAGACAAGCTGGAGGTGTCCCACTGCTTATACACCAGTGAATGGGAAGGGAAAGGCTGAGTCAGAAAGACCAGAACAGTGTGTAGCACAAGTATGGCTGTGCCAGCAAAAACTTTACTTACGCATAACTGGATGGAGTTAATGTTCAGCCAATAACACTAACACTGTGAAGGTTAGACTTTAGACTTAGATCAGAAAACACATTGGCTGAAAGATCAACAGTGCACTACAGGATCTTTTCTCCTTAACCACAGAAATGTCCTCAGAAATGGATGGAGCCCAGGTCTACCTGGTGACAGGAGGATGTGGTTTTATTGGGGAAAAGATCACAGAGCTCCTGTCTCAACAAGACTACATCAAAGAAGTCAGAGTTTTTGATTCAGTAGCAAGAAAAGAAGTAGAAAATTTTGCCACAGGTAAGAAAAGGGCATCAACTTGAATTTAGCAGCCACAACCCTCCCTTTCAGGACAGGTGGTATTATGTTGGAGATCCCACAGTTACAGGCATGGGGTGGGAACATGGATTGAACAGACAAAACCTATGCTCCTGACATGCTCCAGTAGCTAAAAATTCAAAAAAACAACCAAAAGGCAGACAAGAATAGAATCAAGCTCAGCATCTGCTACAGATATTGCATAATAAATTACTGTAATTGTGAGAGAAGCCTACAGCCAATGTGCTGTGCATAAAATGGAAGAGGTGAGGCTCAGTAAAACATGCTCAAAGATATTAAATGATTCAATTTGATCGCAATTCTGAGTGCTGCCTTCTGATGTTTCACCAGAACTGATTACAGTGAGATACGTAGGGGAGAAGCAACTCGTTTTACTGGATATGAGAATACCCATCCCAAACAAGCCAACCAGCTCACATGGCTTTGCAAGGTTGGCAGTGGGCTGAGGCTTTGTTTCTGACTGCCCAACCCCTCAGCTTGCTTCCAGTGAGAGAGTAAAAATGGCGCAATGTTTTTTAATAACAATCTTCATGATTTGACAGCCTACCTCTCAACTGCTTTCTCCTTTAGGTTAGGGAGGACTGCAGTGCTTTTTTCTTTTCCATAGTTGACAATTCTGCATCCCTGGGCGCTCGCATTGCTCTCTTCTGAAAAGTGTCACTGAGGGCAGGACAGAGGTAAAGCAGAAGGACGTTGTAGAATCAGAATCATTAAGGTTGGAAAGATCATCTAGTCCAACCATCAACCCATCACCACTGCTAACCGTGTTCCTCAGTGCCACGTCTACACTTCTCTTGAAAACCTCCAGGACAGTGACTCCACCACCTCCCTGGGCAGCCTGTGCCAATATCTCACCATTTGTTTCTTCCACCCTGCACCACAATCCCTTTTCTTGCCTGTCAATCCAATTAAGCCTTTTTCCCAGTTGCAAGTTCCTGCCAACAAGAGATCTGGCCCAATTATTTCATGAGGTAGGTTGGGGCTGTTACCTCTTCCCTACTACACCCATTATCTTCTCTTTGTCCCTATCTCTATCAGTTCATACTCTAATCATCCAGCATACTTTGAGACCCTCCCATTTAACGTTATCTGCTGACATTCTTGATGAAAACAATAAAAAGACCTTGGGGTAGCTACCTACCACAGCTGGCAGTTCCCTCAGAGCAGTAATTCAGCTTCGTGCTCACCCTGATGGGGCTTATTGGGACCTGTTTGACTGATTTGCTTATGGAAATGACATGGAGTCTCCAGACCCCTTCTAAAATCAAGATAGATGACGTTGACCTGCTCTCCTACATCCAAGTGTCATAAGAACAAAAGAGATTTATCTGACGTGACCTATTCTTGACAAAACCACGTCAGTTGCTACTATTCTGCTGGTTATCCTGTGGGTACTTACACACATATTCTTTAAGCACACATTCCTGAAATTCCTGGTGTTGACATTAAGCTTTTCCAAATTTTCCTGGCTCTTATTTTACCTCCTTTCTAAACATAGGCATTCAGTTGCACTACTTCAGTGTTCTACTGCCTCCACCAAAAGTTATTTGGAGTAGACAAAGCAGTAATCCTGCAGTTACAACAGGTACCCAATTAGCAGCCCTGGATAACACTCATCAGACCTTAACCATCTGCAGATTTCTCTTGGTGCTTGCCACCTCTCTACTTATCCCTGACCATTCTCTTGCTGGTCTTCATTGCACCCAGCTGCCTTAAGACAGGTGATCAGAATGAAGCCATATAACCCTTCAGCCCAGCAGGTTCATGTAAAAGCCTGACAATTAGTGGTAGATGCTAACAGCAGCCATGTTTAGAACAGCTATTCTGAGACACAAAATAGGAGGAAGGAGGAAAAATAGCCAGACTTCTCAGTGGCTCAAAGGAAGGAATTTCCTACAAAATTTTAACTAATATATTGTATTATTTTCCCTCCCCCACCTATAGTATTTGCAATTTAAATAGAGTTCTGGCAATATCCTTCAAGCTTGCTTAGTGTTATTCCCACCACGCTCTAGGTATCTTCTTCATGTGTCCCAGAGTAAGTCCTCAGCCAGCCCCAGCTCAGGCCCAGCTGTCTCCCCATGTAGCTCAGTGCTATCCTCGACTCCATGTGAGATCTCAGTGACAGCTGCTGTTATTCTGACCCACAGCTGGTGTAAACTGGCAAAGTGTTGCACTGAATTAAACCAGATGTGTATCTGGTTTCTTGAGGTTCATGAAATGGGGATGTATTTCCCCCCAGGGCAATGTATTCCAATAGTATAGTTGGCAAGCTGCTTCTTGCCCTGCTGAGAAGAAAGCTTTCCAGGCAGGATGCTCATTCTGCAGGAATGTGAAGATGCTGTTTTGTATTTTTTCCCCTGCATCTATGCTTATATTATTCTTCTCCAGCTACCACTCATGTGACAGTGATGAAAGGAGACATTCGAGACTACAATCTGCTCCTTGCTGCCATGCAGGGTGTTCACGTGGTTATCCACACAGCTGCTATTGTGGACTACAGAAACACTTTGCCCTTTTGGGAAATGAAAGCTGTCAATGTTGGGGGTAAGTTCTTTAAAACAAGCAATTAAGCAAAATACATCCTTAGAATCGTAGAATCATTAAGGTTGGGAAAGACCTCTAATATCATGTAGTCCAACCATCCACCCACCACCAGTATTTCCCACTGCCCATGTCCCTCAGTGCCACATCTCCACTGCTCTGGATCACCTTCAGGAATGGTGACCCAACCACCTCCCTGGGCACCTGTGCCACTGCATCATCACTCTTTCTGAGAAGTTCTTCCTAATATCCAGCCTTAAATACAAACGCCTTGGTGTAAAGTCATGCAAGAGACTACAAAATAGGTATCTCCTCTGGTTTAACGCTTCTGTGTCCTCTAAATTTGCAAAGTTAAATCTGGACCCAGACATTGGATAAGTTATTCTGATCAAGGACATAACTTTCACTAATAGTACTGATTCAGAACATAGCTATAGTGGTAGGAAGCTGTCCAGTATGTGAGAAAAACATCAATTAAAGTTGAGTTAAAGTGAAGCTATTTCTAACTATTGTATAACTACATGCCACACCTAGCCAAGAGCTCCACAGCATTTTCTTCCTATCACCAAGAGCTGATTTCATGCTAAGTGCAGGATCTGATTAAAGAAAACTTGTTCATCAATCTCAGAAATAAGCACAGCCCATAAGAACAATGAAATCCCAATTACAGCAGCAACTCCAATGGTATCTCGGGCTGTTACCTACTAAAACAGCTGTGAACCACAAGGAAAGAATTTTGTACACATATATACACACATACATACACATACATCGCCAACCTGGTAACTGCTTAGGGCTCCTATTACTTGCTGATGCATTCAAGGGCAACATTAAACTACACTGCTGTAGTTATTTCCAAAACCAGATGCTTTTAAGAGCCTGTACTGTGTGAGCACACCAAGGATACACAGAAGCAGAGGGTTCCCACTGCCCTTTAGTGGCTTTGTGAGATCTTCCTCTTCATTGCCAGCTTGCTGCCTTCCTTTGGATGGCTTCAAACAGACCTCCCTACATTGGGCTGCTGCCTTCACCAGGACTGCTCAAAATCTAGAGCTGAAAGATACGGTTTTCCATTCATCATTGCAGATAGAAGAATGCTTAACTGTATTTCACACCTACTGTAGAATTCATGGATGAGAAAAGAGTCAGGACAGGTCAACTATATCATCCTAGCTGGGTCCTGTATAACTCAGGTCACAGAAATTCACCCAATGACTGCCTTAAGCTCAACAATTTGTGGATAAATTGAACAGCCAAAAGATTTTTTGCCTAGGATTAGGAACTGCAAGTTCATGGGCTATCCGTCAAGTCTTTCAGCAAATCATAATGGTGCTTAAGAATATTAGTGTGGCTATAGTTAATTACTATCGCTGGCAAGAATTTACATCTTTGTTCTGCTTTGATACCCTCCTCTGCTTCAACCACTGGTTTCTGAATTGAAGGCTAGATTGAGGAGCCCACTTAGTCACTTAGTCTTTTAAATCTGCTTTTGTTAAGCTCAATGATGTTAATTCATCTGTTTCCAATGATGTTTATCAACTGAGGTTCTCAATAACTTTATACAGTGATAGGTTGATGGAGAATTAAATTATTTTCCACTGGTCTTCATACTGACTTACGTTCTCTGAAATTATCCTAAATTCAGGGTTTCTTTGATAATTTTACCAGGAGTCTGTTGCAATGGTTTTCACCCTTCAGTCATCAATCACTTCTACAAAGCAAATATGCAACTAAAACACCAATTCTTTTGTCAGAAGGCTGCAATTCACCATGTTGCCCATGCAGTTGTTAACAACCATAGAGATCATCACATTACAACTAAAATTGTAGCTGCTGCTCTGGTATTATAAACCATTCATACCTGTGCAATTGTACCCAAGGGACTACAGCTTTAACCTACAGTTATGAAAAGGATGGATCTATTTCAAATCTGGAAATCTCATCTGACTTCTATAATAGAAACCAAAGTAGTTAATATTTGTCCTTCCTGACCTGCCTCACAGGTACTGAAAATGTGTTAAGGGCCTGCTGTGCCCTGAACATCCCATATGTTGTCTACACAAGCTCCATTGCTGCAGTGGGACCCAATATTTTGCACGAGCCCATGCTCAGGTAAGGCCCAACACATCATTTTCATCCCTATGGATTTTTGCTATGAATCCGAAGCAGAACAAGTGTGCTCCCAATTCTGTTGATTCCTTCACTCTTTCGTGAAAACCACACCTCCTTTCAACATAAACTTGAACAGTATTGGATACCCATCACTGAAAGAGTTGGTTGTGAGATGTAGGACTTAACAGCACTCTAGGCTGTCTTCCATGTGTATGGACCTGTTCTTCTAATTGCTGAAATCAGTTTGGCATTGGATCTCAGCTACTCAGGCTCTGATAAGGCCAAATTTTATCTTGCTGTTGAGTAAAAGTTTTTTTCTCTGCTTCACACTGAGTTGACCAAAGGGTTGGTGATGCTCCACCACAGACCCACTTTCCCTCCTTGTTAATTCCACATTGAATTGCTAGCAAACCTGTGGCGAGTTCCTAGTATCAAAAGAGATCAAAGCAGAGCTTTGGAAGCCCTCTGAGGCAAAGATGGCATTTGGAACAACGAAAGGCAAAGGTTGAAATTACAAGTTGGGGCTGCCTTTTCCTATCTTTGATTTCCAGAATGGACTCTCACAATCAGCTGACATTGCTGTTCAGGACCTGGATACCTTTGGTATTCGTGGGACACAGGAATTGCCCCTTGAACTGCTCTTTCTGAAGACCAAGAATTGAAGTTTTAGATTAAATTTGAAGTCGGGTGGAAATGGGTGCAGTCTGACACATAAAACTGTAAAGCTTCTTGTTAATTTGCACAGGCTGCTCAAACCATGCAAGCTTGTGTGCAGGGGGATCTGGCTCAAAATCAAGTTGTTTCTCTACAGGCAGTCAGTCTAGACACAGCTGGCTTCAGTTGCGGGGCTCTAGCAATTGGAGCCTGGCTAGAAAAGGCTGCTTAAAGCATAACTTAAAATGACCAACAAGTCTAAATTTCATACTAGTAAGCTAAGCATAACACAGTTGTTCTGAAGAGCATTTAAATACCCGAGTCCATAGAAATAAATGTCTCTCGTATGAAAAAGCCCCTGAGAACAAGAAAGCTCAACCCACTTGGGAGCGTGAGCACTAGAAGCTCTAGTATCAATGAAAGGCTATGAAATTTGGTTATTAACATATCTAAATCACTTCTAAAAACAGATGTATGCGTATGTCTTTCTTAGAATTGTAGTCCTGTGACTTGAGATGGCTGTAAATAGGTGTTTTGGAAAAGATTTGTGGTAGATATCCCAAATGTTGCTTGAGAGGATAGTTCCTTGCCTTAGAGTCATGCTTTTGTGGGTGCAAGCAAAAGCCCATCCTGCTGCTCACAGGATGTATGCATATATGAGCATCCTCTCCCAACCAACTCACAACCCTTTCCTGCCACAAATGCTAATAAACCACCAACTAGAGCCTGTAACTCGCTTTTCAAAAACATACTCACGTTCTCCCATCATGTTGTGAGAAAAAAGCCTGCTTGTCAGAGTGGTTCTTCTCAATAGATTTTCACTTTTAATTCCTGGAATTAAAGTGAGAGAAGAGTAAAAAAAATTACACAGCTTGGCTTAATAGGGAGCCTAGTGGGTACTGGAAGGCAACATAACGCTGCTCTGTTTGGCACAGCTGCCCAGGGAAGTGGAGGGGTGACCATTCATGGAGGTGTTCCAGAACCGTGGAGATATGGCACTGAGGGATGTGCTCAGTGGGCATTGTGGGGTGGGCTGGGGTTGGGTTTGGGGGCCTTGGGGATCTTCTCCAACCTTAATGATTCTGTGAGTCTATGCAGGGACATGATTTAGAGAGCATGGTGGGAGTGGGCTGATGGTTGGACTTGATGATAGAGGTCTGTCCAACCTTAATGACCTTATGATTCTATGGCTGAAAGCAAAGATGATGTAGTTTCCCTATCCCCACCCAATTTGTTCTGCTCTTGTTTGCAGCCAGTGATCAAACTTGCCTTACTTTTTTGCTCTGCACCCTTTCTCTATCACTCCTTGGATAATCTTATTTAACTCATTTTTAGGTGCTGGGGAACTGACACAGACAAAGCATGATTAGTCTCTGGACAGGGTGATGGGTGCAGGGATAATGCTCACACCTCAGCATCCTACAATAATAGAAAATGCCTCTGTCAGTCTCAATCCCTCTGAGACAGCCACCGCTGAGATACCTTCTGACAATGCTGCTCCAGTCTTATTAGCGTTCAGTTATCTGTGATCGTTTTGAAAAGCAAGAGCATTATGCTGAGCTCTTTGTTACAACCAAGCTTCAAAAGGGGTGGGGGAAGGCAAACAGGAGCAGAGCTCCACAGCCCAGAGCGGCAGGCAGGCTGCCCCTTTGTGAAGCTTCACAAGGCAAAAAAAAAAGAAATTCAGATAGAAAAAAAGAATGCAATTAAAACAAGAACTTCTAGATAACCCCCCTAATTGTCTTGGGCCCCTCTTGGGCTCTCAGCAAACTGTGCACAATCAATCTTTTGCTGTGCTTGTTTGCTGGTTTGTCTCCTGTTCATCACCCATAAACACGGGGAGGGGAGGAGGGTTTGTGCTACAAGCCTGTGTGCTTGGGGATGCTGAGTTTTTGAGGCTCCTCATTTATTTCTGTTGCTCTCAGCTGAGATATCTGATGCACAAGCTAGTGACTGAAGAAAGGCAATAGCATTATCCATGTTTTACATGCAGTGATGTGAGTGCAGAAAAGAGCGAGTGAGTTGCCCAAGGTCAAAGCAGGAGCCTGAGTCAGAGCTTGCTCTCCTGTGGCCCAGTGCTTAACAAAAAGACCTCTGCTGCAGAATTGCTGCCTGACATTGTCAAAGGCCACTTAGCCTGCTCTTAAAGCACAGCTGAACCCTGTCTGTGAAAAGAGAAAGATGGTTCCGTATCACATTGCTTTGGGTGCTCTGCACCTGGCACAGTTCAGTGTTTGCCTAGGATGAACCTCTGTAGGGCAGCAAAATAGTCAGCAAATAGATGTGAAAATGTGAAGGAAGTCTTTGAGATCTCCTGCAGCTCACTGAATGGGGAGAGAGCCTTCTCATGCAGCATGGAGCAAATGGACACATGGTCTGTATGGTCCCTCCGATGCTCCAAGCAAGGCTTCTTTGCTCTCTGACAAATCCACAGCCCCCCAATCTTCCTAACCGAATCCTGGAATACTGACCTAGAATCACTGGGACAGAAACACCCATGCCTTTGTGGGGAATGGAGCTGCTTTCTTGGTTCTCCTTGGAATTATTTCAGGACCTGTGGGGTCAGTTACGTGTTGAGTCCCATTAACTTAGGAGTCACATCACAGCTCCAACCCCTGCTTGGCCTAATTCAGGGACTTGGTTTTCTGCTTGTCCCCTCAAACATAATCTGCTGGGGCAGATAAAGAAAACCTCAGCACAAATCTGGTGATTGCACATCTTCCAGGAGCTCTTTCTCATCACCAGCAAACGCCTCCCAACTCTAATCAACAATATGAGAAAATTAAGGTGCAGCTTCTTTTAGTTTAAAGCTCACAAGAGGCTTCTCACTACCTCTAATGAAAAAAACAAAACAGGACTGCTCTCATTTTCCTGCCCTCCATCATCTTGTGCTCTTTCCACCTTGTTCAGCCACTTGAGAGTTGCTTAGAAGGGTAACTGCGCTGCCTTCTAATTTCCCTGCCAGAATATTGTTTGCTTCAATCACACAAAAGCAAATTCACCTCTCAGAGATGAAACCATTGCTCTCATGCATACCTGCTTTTGCCTAACACCACAGAATCACTCGGTATTTATTGAGGCTTTATTTCTCCTGAGCTGCAGTAAGGATCTTTCTTAGCCCTGCATGACACACCGTCAGAACTTATACACTGCAAAGTAGGGGTTAAAGTAAATCACACAGAGATAAATGTCTCCCAGCTCTGGACTCCAGGGTCACTCACATCTCAATCTATTTCAGAGGAAATGAGGACACCAAATACAGCGGGGAAGTGGAGCTGCCTTATGGGAAGACAAAGGCCATGGCAGAAAGACTTGTATTAGAAGCCAATGGGAAAAAGGTAAAAAAAGTCAATGGTGGTATCCATGGGGTTTCAGCACAAGATGAGCAGGTGGAGAGAGCTGGTTAGAAAGAATCATGGAATAGAATCATAGAATTATTAAGATTGCAAAAGATCTCTAAGATCATCCAGTCCAACTGTCCAGCTACCACCAAGACCCCACAGGTTGTACCTATATCTCCAATGGCTTCTCTGATAGGATGTATTCACCACATTGCCCCAAGCTCACCAACGGCCAGTACTCCCACAGCATCACAGAGCTGCCATGTATTTGCAGGATCAAGTTGCTCTACCCTCTGTGCCTACTCTCAAACTCCACCAAAGGAGTGAAGCTTTGGAAAGCACTGTATTAAATTATGGTTTGCAAAACTAGGCTCACCTGGTGCACAAAAGGTGTATTTTCAGACATGCCTGCGTGATCAAAATCAAAAGTTTGATTTCTCCAGCCCCCAATTTCCCCAAGTATTCTGGTTCCATCTTCCACACCAAAGATCACTGTGGAAGATTCTACCTATAAATCCATCACTTGCTAATACTCCTCCCTGATTTTTCAGCTCAGCAATGGTGGTAAACTCACAACCTGCATCATCCGCGCAAACACAGTATATGGGGAGAAAGCAGTGTTCCTCCACGACTTGTATTTGTCTGCCAAAGCCCATCATGGTGTGTTGAACTACCTGGAGCCTGAACACACAGAGCGCAATTCCACGTATGTGGGTGAGTGAGTGATGGATCTCTTTGTGTGCAGTGCTACCAGCCCGCTTTGGCCACAGGAGATTTTGCATGTTGGCTTACTCACAATCCTTGAACACAGAAAAATGAGTATAGTGACTGAGTGTAAACAATTCTATAACCACAAAACTCAGGGTGGCTAAAAGAATTTATAAAACACTTGTTTACATTCTATTGTTTTCATAGAACCATTAAGGTTACAAAGACCACCAAGACCGTCCAGTCCAACCATCAACCCAATGGCTGTGACCACTCCAGACCATGGCACTCAGTGCAACATTCACCCTTTCCTTGAAAATCACTAGCAAAGGGTTTTCTTTTTTTAAATTCTCCTCAACATAAGGAAAAATGTTGTTTAGAAAACTGAAAAATAGCAGAAAAGAGTACAAGAGTTCTGTTTTTTTTTTTTTTTTTCCTTTTTCTAAGGCAATGTTTCTAGAAACCTATGGAGGAAAACAGAGAAATTGAGGGAATATCTTTAAAATATTTTTTGTCTGTTTGAAAAGACTGGTTTCCTTACAAGAAATTAAACCAGCTACTTATAAAATTAGGAAAGGCATTCATTGTACAAAAGATTGTACTGCATAACTGAGTTTTGTGAGCAAGACAGACTGCTCCCAAAGCCTCTCAAAATCATAGAATCCTTGAGATTGGAAAAGACCTCTAAGATCACCCAGCCCAACCATCCACCTACCACCAATATTGCCCACTGACCATCTGAGGTACCACATCTGAAGTAGCTTGTTCTTGCACTGAATGCATTACAGGAGGAGTACAATTCACCACTCAATCATGTGGAGCTTTAGTTATTTCTGCGAAGCTCACATGTCCTCTTCCAAAAGTGCAGATAACAGTACTTTGAAATTGCTGTTACAGTGGAATCAGGCCTGGATAAATCAAATGACTTCTTCAAAGGCTCACAGCAGAGCCAGGAATAAAACCCCCAAGCTCTGCTCCCATTCATCCTGATCACACTACAAAACAGTGCCCTTTTGCTTCGAGTGAACCCATGTCACAAGGAATGTTAATTGTCCAGCTCAAAGGGGAAACCAAGGGTTGAAAGGACCTTTGAGG
Source organism: Meleagris gallopavo (assembly GCF_905368555.1). NCBI lineage: Eukaryota > Metazoa > Chordata > Aves > Galliformes > Phasianidae > Meleagris > Meleagris gallopavo. The sequence goes on from NC_139424.1 coordinate 3,655,353, forward strand.
CCTGAATTAACTACTCCACCCCTCCTCAGTACGGCTGAGCACACGATGAGTGTCATCCCTACATTGCAGCACTGCTGTTGGGATTCCATGCTCTCACTGCCACAGTAAATAGGCAAATATTGCTCCTCCTGAGCGCCTGTTTCTGTCCTCCTCTTATTTCTCCAGGGAATGTCGCATGGATGCATGTTCTCGCAGCCAGGCACCTGCAGCTGAAACCAGACACACTCGCTGGGCAGGTGTATTATTCCTATGATGACACTCCGACAACAAAAGGTTTTCTGGTCAGGTATCAGCTCTTGTCCTGTACGGACCCTTCAATAAGACTGGGCTCACGCATCCCATACTGGAAGATGTGGTTACTGATACACCTGCACAGGATAATAGAGGTCATCCTGTCCCCTTTCTGGAAGCCACGGCCTTTCCTAAACTTCCCTTTGCTGCACACGATAGTCACCACCTTCTCCTATGAGACAGACAAAGCCTTCAGGCACTTTGGGTACAAGCCCCTCTACAGCTGGCAGGAGAGCAAGGTCCGGACAGCGCGGTGGCTGGAAGTGGCTGTGGGGAACCTGTCCTCTCAGTGATGGAAAGAACCCTTCCTAAAGATCCTGTTATCCTTCATATGTGGCTTATTACATCTGTTTTGAAATATTATCCCTATAAAAATAAACTCCTATTCTCTTGCACTGACAACACAGGGGCTGACTTGCATCCAGCCCCATGGTTGGATGTCTGCAAGTTCAGGCAGTTTTCACCGGAGCTCGAAGAAATGGGCTGTTTTTACAGAAGTGGTTAAAATCCAAAATTAATTCTGTCGGTTTGAGACTGTTTAAGTACTCCTGTGTTCCGTGAACATGTAATCATCTCTTGAGTTTTCCTACAGTTGAAGTGTATGTGTGCACAAATAAAAGCTCATTTTAATTACTTCCCTAATCCTCCTGGAAAAAAAAAAAAATAGAAGCAAGTTTCAGCATGGCATCTTTGATAGAAATGATCGAGATTTGCTTCTTGTTAGTCATAGTAATTACCCTGGAAGGGAAGCGAAGGAATACGCTGAGAGCTGCCAAGTGAACTCCATGGAAATTCACTCACAGGAGAGTTCTTTGCAAAATGAGCTTCCAAACAAAAAATAATTTGCTCAGGTAATTCGTGAATAATTTCATATGACAAATAAATCTGGGCCAAACCATTACAATCTGTTCACAGAGAATTTGGGAAGGTGAACGGTGCAAGTTATGAAATCACAGAACGCTTTGAGTTGAGGGACCCTTCAGTGCCATCTGGTCCCACTCCCTGCAGTGCACAGGGATGCCCACAGCTCTCAGTTCCTCACATTTTACTCTAATAATTTGTGCAGAGTGGTTTTAAATAAAGTGATTAGTAAGATTGCTGGACTTGGTTTCATTAACAATTGTCTTTGCAGCTTTCTGCTATAAGTTAAACGCTAAATGACAGCTTGCTGAGAATGTGACAGAGTAACATATACCCTATTTCTTATGCACGTTGCCAGAGCTTCACTACAGTATGACTACTTTGACCTCAACAGGTTTTAATGCTTCTGAAACCTTGGTTTTATCTTGCCAAAAAAGAGCCACTGGGTGGAGCTGCAAGTCTGTCAGACAGGTAACTGGGTTCCAGCATTGCAGCAGCATTTACTGGAGCAGTATATTTACTGGAGAAGTTTCTAACGAGAGCTCCAAGACCTGCCCAGACAGCAATGCTGATGGATGCTCTGGGGGTCTGGGTCTGTCCTCAGTCTGCAGTACTTGGAGCTCATCCCTCGGCTGTATGGACGCACTCATCTTTTTATCCTCATGTAGTTGTGCCAGCAAAGTGACCAAGGAAATTATTTTTTCCACTCATAACTTCTCAGAAAAGAATCAAAGTTTGCTTTTAACTTAGCAAAATATATTGAAATATGGCACTCTGACCTTTGAGAGAACTGGCCTAAGTACAAGAGCCCATGCTTCCAGTCCCACTCGGAGCCTCTGGCACATTCCTGTGTGGGCTATAGAGCTGCTGAAGGTACCAAGAGGTGTAACTGTCAAACCCGAATCCTACTCCAGCAACCAACCTTACGTGCTTGCCTCCTTTCAGAAACCTTACTGGGAATCTCCTCTTCCTGTCCTGCCCATCATCACCCAGGGTTTTGATGTTTATCAGGACACAGATGACATGAAGGATAAGGAGCAGGCATTTTTCAAAAGGACCTGAATCATTCACTGCCTTAACTCTTTCCATACCTACCCCACCTCCCAAGCTTTGACAAAAGCAAGTGGAGGATTCCCTTTCCCTGCACATTTAGCAGAAGTTGGGGGGAAAAAGTTAGACAGCAAAGCCTCTGTACTGCTTTCCAAAAAGATGAGTAAGCTTCCTTTGGCTGCGCAGCAACTTGGCTCCCCCCGGGTTGTGCTGCTGCAGACTTCCTGCTTGATCCTTGATTTTATCAGATTGTAACTTGTTTTCTCCTGGCAGCGCTTTCATTCTTTCTACTGCTCTGGTTGTCATTGGCTTTTCTTTGTAGGGTCCCAGCCCTATTATGTAACAGCAGCAGCAAAAAAAAATAAAAATAAAAAAAAATAAAGGGGGTGGGGGGGAATATTTCAGATCTGTTTCTGCTTCTGGAGAGGAGCCTTTGTGCACAATTACTCATCCAAGAGATTCAGCAGGTATAACTGCTTCCCCCAGGGGCTCCATTATATAATTGGATTTCAGCCATACAAATTAAATCCTATCTTACCCCTTAGTTAAGCCAGGCAGTAAGTATTTAATGCTAATATCCTTAACAACTATTGCAGAGAGAAGCAGAGACGAAGCACAGAGGAGACAGATGCGAGTGTCCCTACCAGAGGAGAGGGAGGATGAGCACTGACAAAGACACCTGTTATGTTTTAGAGCTGGCTGCACTTCCCCAGTGCGATCCATGGCGTCTGCTGGAGGAGCTGTTTGGGCTGGAAAGTGGCTTTCCCTTCATTTTCCACCCTGTAGTGTTCCCATGTGTGCACTGAGCGCTCATTCCCCCTCAACACACACACAGTTCAAAGAGCCTCATGCCTAACCCTGCTTGAGTTTCTATGGAAGTCTCTGTTCTTGTGCAACGTCTGAAAGAAGCAAATTTAGTAATATTAAAACTCCAGCCAAACACACAAATAAGGCAAAGAATCCCCAAATTAAAAAGAAAATCTTAAGCGAATTACTCATTCATCTGCATTTTCTATTGCATTCTGTCTTCTCCAGGCATGTTTCCTTTAGACAAAGCCCTCTGGGCAGAGACCATCTCTTTTGGTGTCTGGTACATCAGTCACATAGTTAGTGCATAGTAATAAAGGAAAATAGATTCATGGTGGGAGTTAAACCAGTCAGTCTGGTACCATAATTGGAACATAATCTCATATTGACAGTATTTAACACAGGATGCACAGGGAACAGATGGCAGCACGCCAGGCCTCAATCCTTCAGCAAACATTGGAAAGATATTTTCCAAGTCCAGGTTCTGAGCCTCATCTCCGATATCGGAAGCTGCTCTGCCCCAGACAGGACCAGATATGCTCACTGATCCTGCAGAAAGCCCAGCACACCCATGTCCTTCAGAGCTCGCAGACCACTTGGCTAGCAGCCTTTCCACTGCTAACTATCTTACAAATGCTTAGAGAGATTCAAAAAAGCATTGAGGGCAAAAGGCTCTGAGGTCCATCGGCACAATCATGCACGCCTCCCCTTGCATAGAGACCATGGCCATGACATGCAGTTGGAGCTGGATGATCTTCAAAGTCCCCTCCAACCCAAGCCCTTCTATGATTCTGTGTCCGAGGATGGAGTGTGACAGTGTGGGTGCAGACAAACTCAGCTTTCTGAGGACATGGGAGCATAGCTTGCTTCTTATATCTGCTATGGAAACTTCAAATTGATTTTTCTCCATTTCACCAATTAATTCCCATTAATTAAGTTTAACGTACAATGCTTCACCGTAATTCACAAGTTTTATGTATTATATGAATAAAATTGCACATATATTTTTATGTGATTTTCATTTAATTGAATTCCAAGGAGATTTATCTCCTGGGTTATTAATAAATCTTAATATGGCCTATAACACTCAATTGATATTTAATTAACCTGCAATAACTGCCTTGTAAAATGTAAATTAAATGCTTTATTTTTCTAGGCATATAACGTTAAATCAAATTCTTAATTCTACCAGCCAAGCAAAAAGGGGTGGGGGAAAAACCAGACTGCAGGCTGCAAAACCTTAGACCTGAAAACATTTCATGCTTAAAGAGGTTTAGAATGGAAACATGTTTTGTAATCACTTCTCCCATGGAAGTACTTCTCCACCGTCTCCCCACCTTCAAAGTTCAGGAGTATCTGAGCGGATTGAGATGAAACACCAAAATCTCAGGAGACTTAAAGAGAAGAGAGAGAGAGGCCCATTATTAATAATAAGGGTGCAAATTCCCATATGTATTGTGGGATTTGGCATTTTTCTTAAAGTCTTGGCTCCCAGAGTCACATTATCAAATGAGAATGTCAATTTTCATTTAAAAATTAAAAAAAAAGGAAAGATGTTAAAGCCCTTTGATAGGGGGAAAAGTTTGCAAACCTGAATGTCAAAGGCATGAGAACTAAGAGACAAAAAATACATAAAATTTGATCCTTATCTTTAAAAGTATCAGAACTTTTTGAGAGACTTGAGATGGCTGAGAACTGGGAGGTGGCAACAAATGATCAAAACAGCCTTTACAAGAAAACATGAGAACAGTCCAAATTATGTTTTAAGATCAAACTGTTCTCCTCCCCCTCCCCTGGCAATTTACATAGATCTCCATTAAGTGCTCCAAACTGCATCAACAACTATTTCTGATTTCAAAACCAGGAGAGCTTGCTACCTTTGTAAAGTGATTTCAAAACTGCAGGTAGCTGTGGCTGTGCACAATTCATAGGCCTGTAAAGTTCTACTGCTATAGCATCCAAGGTTAGGAGATACAAATATATTTAATGTACCGAGTAGCTAATCTGTCTTAGAATCACAGAATGGTTTGGGTTGGAAGGCATCTTTAAGATCATAGCTTCAACGCCCTGCTATAGGAGGGGACACCTCCGACAACTCCCTCTAGCCCAGGTTGCTCACAGTCCCATCCAGCCTGGCCCAGTGTGCTTCCAGGGAGGGGGCATCCACAGCCTCTCCTCCAATATTTTGTTAAATAGAGCAGGCTCTTATCCATCACTGATAGAAATACACAGCTAATGGTGGTGACTGTGTTGCAAGAGAGTGTTTTGACGCTGAGAATTTGCTCTATCAAAGAGTGCTGTTGTGCTCTTCGTAGCTGTTGTGGCTTCCGTGGAAATAAATAGGAGGCATTACTTTTGGAACAACCTACATATACGTGGCCCAGTTTGTCTTCGCTCAATGTCACCCAGGCAAGCCAAAGTGTTTGACATCCACAAAACAGAGTATTTCCACCAAAGACCAGTATCCCTAACTGCCCATCATCTGTCTGCATGACATCACTTTAAAAGGCATTGGACAAAAAATCAAAACTCAAATGGGCCATGGGTTTTAAGGGTGTCACAGCATGGAAGAATAAAATGAAGAGAAAGAATTCTAACTTGCAGCAACTGAACGGAAATAAATCCAGATCTTCCGGATGGAAAGCTTGTCCGTCCTGCCATCCCATCCCTTCCTTACTCACAGGTTTGCCTGAATTGCATCGCCCAGAAAAGCATTGCTGACTGCTCCAAATTTTGCCACTCATGCTTTGCAAGTAGCTTCACTGCTTCAGGAGTACCCAGAGCAGGGAGTCAGCAGATGCAAGTGGCCTCATGCTTGCAGTAATTGGCTGCAATTTTGCAGACCTGGGCTTAATCCCCAGCTCCAGCATGGACTCATGGGTTCATTTATTCAGGTTTCTTCCTCTAGCTCCACATTTTACAATTTTGGCAATTGATCAAAATTTGTCTCCTTCTCTCACCTTTCATCTTTTTTTAATGGGGGAGGATATATCCTGCAAACGTGCTGTGCTGGACCTGCTGGTAGCTGTGGGGGCACTGAGCCCAGCATGAGTCTGCTGCAACACGGGAGGTGCTTCCCCCAGAGTGGGTTTCTAATTGAGCTGAATCTAGCACAGCTCTCATTAAGGGCTGACCATGACTGGTGGTTTCAGTGTACTTGGGTAGCACCTTTTCTCAGGCCTGAGGTCACCCAGGAGCTGCACGAAGAAGAGGCACAGTCCCATCTACCCACACTGCTCCTCACGATGCTCCAGGCGATTTGGCTGCTAACAACAGGGACAAATGGATCAAAAATCAGGAGGCTGCAAATTCCCAGAAGTGTGTAGGGCTGAAGACCTGGTGGGCTCCCCACAGATCACCAAGCAGTCCCACCATCACCAAAACCATTCCCCTGTGCTATGCCCACTGCAGAGCAATCCATCTGACCCCCTCCAGGCACACTCCAGCCTAGTCCTAGCCCTACACCCATTTACAACTGCACCACACTCCTCCTAAATTCCAGCTCACATTCTCCTTTCCTTTGAGAAACAAATCCAACTAAATATTCCAGACATTTCCAACATCAAATTTGGAAGCAAAAGTCTCAGTGGGAAGAGGGCATTCATCTGTGTGGTGTCTGATGGTAGCAAATCTGCTTCACAGCAAGTGAGAAGCCAAGTGCCTACAGCCCTGCTGGTGCCTATATTGCTGCGAGTAACCCCACTTACATAGGCATGGGCAATAATGGAGATCCCTAACACAAGACAGACACAGCACTTGCAAGCTTTTCTTTCTCAAAACTCACATCTGGAAATGAGCAATTGAGCAAGAACCAGCCCCACGAGACACATCCAAACCAGCCCATCTTAATGTCAGGCACATGCTCTTAACTGGTGCATCACTGTGCATTCAGCAAATGATAAATGGTTCAATACAGAACTCACATAGCATCGTGCAGTGATACCGTAGCACATCACTAAGATCAATACACACGCCTTGTCCCAGGGGAGGACTTGAGATTTTTAAACCAAAGAGACCAAGGTGCTTGATTTCCATTACATTTCAAAGGGATTTAGAAGCTCTGCTCTCTCTCAGCAACCTCACCCGACTACCTTAGAGGCTGCACACGTGCTTGACATGACACCAGAAAATATTTGTGGGCTATGGCATAAATGGGGATTACTGCCTCTGAAAAAGAGGACTTGCCGAAGCAGCTGTGGTTTAATGAAGGGTTTGAAGGAGAAGAGAAGCGCAGGGGGAAGCTGCTCTAGACAATAAGTCACATAAGAGAAGGCTTAAAAACAGAGCAGGAGGAAATGAAGGGATCTGGCAAGGAAAGGATTTGGGATAAATGACTGGAGGAGGAACATCAGCTAGCAGCAAGATCACGCAGGGCAAAGTGCTTCAGCCCTTCTTTATGGCTGACTGGAGCGATGGGAGAGGCAAGACTACCAGAGGGCTTCTGGGTGACAGTGGGAATAGAAGGAACCTGGTGAAATTACAGCTCAGGGCATCCAAGCAGAGGCTGAGCACTGCAGCACGGGTCAGAAGGGAGCGGTGTGGGAAGGAGCAGGAAGCTGAGAGAAGGCACAGCTACACCCCGGAGCGGCGCTGGCAGAGTGCAGTGGTGTAATGTTCAGTCACTAGACTGAATTAAACAGGACTGGCTCTGTTCATGGATTTTCCTGCGCTAGTTTGCACTGGTTATCACAGATAAGCCACGTTAATGCAACCCTGTTATGATGTTGGGAAACCTCAATAATGGAAATTAACTGCTCTGTATGGACGGATGAATGGAAGTTACACAACCGCTGACCTATTTCCGAGAAGCAAGGCACTGTTGAGTGGGTGCAGCCAAATTTAATAGCTGCTATCAAAATCAAGGAAAGGACTTCCATTCAAAAGTTAACCAGGAGAAAAGCAAGGAGTTGGTGGTATTGCTCAAGCACAGCAGCTCTGGACTCACACCAACAACAGTAGCTCCAATGTCGGAACAATGTACCGGCTTAGCGATTTGACACACGGCCAAGGTGCTTACAAAATACCTCCAAACAGTTAATGCAAATCCATATTACTGGGTCTATTAATGGCCTGTCATTGCCTGTCTGCAAATCACCATTTTGTGCCAGTAAGCTCTCTATTTCCCTAATTCTAACAACGCTATCCTTAGCTGACACTTCAAGCACTGATGGGACTCCATAAGGACCCACAAAAGCCTGAAATCAGGAGGGTCAGCCTCTTTTCTACCCATAACGTAAGACTCACCATTCCCACCATCACCTTATGGCCTCAGTTTCTTTTATAAATTGGGGACAAGGTCTTGCACTTCCACTGTAGCCATAAAACAAGTGCCCAACTCTTTTCAGACCAGGACATGAGTACCTGAAGCACCACCTGTTATTTCAACCTTCTTACTGCCTCGATTAAAATTTCAAACTGATTCTTACAGTCATTTATAGCTGGTTTTAAACGTGTGCAGGACTTGGGGAAACCTTTATTTCTGCCCCATTTGCAGAGCACTTGGCAGGGAGGACAGGAGGGTTGCCTCGTTTCCCTTGTCTGTTAAAGCAAAAGCTAAAATGCTCCCCTCCATTTTGGATCAATGTCACATAACCTCATTTCCTCAGCTTAAGAAAAAGCCTTAGATTTTATATGTTGCACTAAAATATGTCAGCACCATTAGGTTAATAAACAGTGCTAAATCAAAACCAGGCCTCAGTTCATAGATCATCTGAGCTATGTCAAACACAGGGAGCGATACCATAGAAGAGATGTAATGGGCAGCCTCCATAGCCTGGATTTTATTGCTGCGAAAGAGAAAAACCTGGTGTTCAGCCACTTTTCATTCACTAGAGGCTGTCACACGATCTCTCACAGCTTTTTGGGCTGTGTTTATTTTTCCTGGGGTTCCCAAGAGCCCTACTTTCTGACCCCCTTGCAAAACCTCCTGTGTGACTACCTAGAGGACTAACCCTGAGTTACTGCCAAACCTGAAGCTTTTACTGCCCAGGAGACCAGCTCCTTACCTGATAAATCAGAATATCCCTCCCCAATTTACACCCACAGAGGTAATCATTTTCACAATTCAGAGTAACAAAAGCTTGATTTTTTTTTTTTTCCCCATATTGACCTTTCCTATGTGACAACACTGTGAGAGCCAAGAAACTTCTCTCCCTCTCCTTTGCCCGTGGGACATCCCATTGGCTTGTAGGGCCATAAATCAGTACATAGGGCCACCCTGACCCTGCAGGTGGCAATCCCCTCTCTGCAACCCAAAGGTCATGCTTCTGTTTCTATGGGGCTCCTGTTGAAATGAAAGGAATGAATCCCTTAAGGCAATGCCCCCCTCAGAGGCTGCTCTTATTAACGGCACCTGACTGAAATCCTCAATTTGGGGTGAAAACAATCAGAAGTACCTACGTGTTTGCCTTTGTCCATTCAGAACTGCCATGACCATCCTGAGCAGACATTTACCATCCCTCCACCCTGAAACGTGACCCTATAACTGTCTGCCTTTCCAGAGTAATGGTGGAAATGCCCCATTCTCACCCACTGCTGGAAAGAAAATATTTTTGGAAAGCTGTTCGCGTCATTTGATAGTGTCCAGTTTTTCCACTGAGAAAAGCAAAACCTGAAACCCACACTTCAGTTTTCTGCTTCAGTTTTTCCCCTTGGCAAAACCCAGCAAAGCACTGCTTAGTATATATGTATTTTATCTCTCTCTATACACACAAACACTTCTTGGTGCTGCTTCCCAAATTTGCTATTTAACAGTGATGGAGACAGCTGGTACCTGAGCTCAGTTTGCAAGGGAATACCTGAGGCCACAGCAGAACTCACATGCAAGCTGTAGTCCAGCTAGAGAGATGTGCAATGCTGCTGTAGGATGGATGGGGCTCTGAGCACCTGGTGAGATGTAGGTGTCCCTGTTCACTGCAGGGGAGTGGGACCAGATGGCCTTTAAGAGTCCCCTTCATAATTCTATGATTGTCCCAGTGGGATGGGGGGAGTGCCACCACACTGCAAGAAGTCACCCCTGCCACCGACAGCAGAAAGACAGTCATTCAAAAGTTAAAGTTCAAGCTTTCAGCCTCTACTGTAGTGAATGGAAAGAGAAACTGGCAGCTCCAGAGGGCTATTCATCCCATCCTGAGATAGCTATCTGAGACAGGGAGAGTGAATTGATGCTGGAGGTGCCAGTACCTTTCGACAAGGACTATAAAAGGAGTCCAGATGATTATCTTGGATGAGACACCTAACTTTTAGGCAGAGTCAGGTAAGGTGAATCTTTGTTGAGCTGAAATCCGTGGTGGTTTCGGCTTTGCCTTTGGTGGGGCTGGGTTTTCACCACGACAATCTGAATAGATGAGAAAAGAAGAACAGAAAAGGGAAATGCATCTACAAGGGAATGAAATATTTATTTCCCTCTATTCACAGAGAGCAATTAAGATATAAAGAGATTAGGGGAATTCTTTGCAGACACACAGTGTGTTTGTATGGAACAAGAAAGGAGGCTTTGGAGTCTGCAAGCACGACTCAAGCTATCAGCCACCCTGCCTCGCTCCCAGAAAAAGCATCATGCAAATCTGAGGAGGAAGGAATGGCGGTAGACGTGCCATCTGGAAGGATGATGGACAACAAGCTGACTAGGAATAAATAGCAAAATATAATGAATTCCAAACCATGCCAACAGCAACTGTTGTGCTATGAATTAACAGTGCTATTAAATGTTTACGCACACACTTCTGTCAGCACCTGTCAGCATTTATGCAATACATACGTTGGCAAATCTGTATTACGTTATTTCTTGCAACTGATCTGCATTAATATTGCCCGTGCACATGTTCAAGCAAATTGCTACACTTCTTTTTGACCTATCCATGTGCAAAAGGTGCAGCAGTTTACAGTATTTTATGCCTATGCAGCAAGTTACGGCTTCATGTGATAGACAGCTGAGCAAGGCTGGGGGATAGGGGGCAGCAAAAGAAAAAGAAAGAGGAGCAGAGAAGGATGAGAGACCTGGAGAGCCAGGAGGATGCCCGAGGAGGGGCAGAGGACGAAAAGGAGCTCACCCCAAACCAAGTCAGAGAAAGGGAGCCACACAAACAGCCTTCCTGAACTGGAGGAGGAAGGGGGAAAAGCCCCACAATACAGCTGCAAGCTGCACAGATGGAAAGGAAAAATCATTAGGCCAAGGCTCCTACTATAACTGTGCAGCAGAGTATGGAGTTGTGCTGCAGCCACTGAGATGGACCACAGTGCTCCTTGCACCCAGGTACTTAAATTAACTTTCCTCCCAGATTCCTTCATTCTACTCTTTCCTCCCTTCCCCCAGCCCTGAGCACAGTAGCTGGGATGGAGGAGATAAAAATGTATAATTAAGGGAGTTGCCACTTGCTAAAGCTGGAGACCGCTCGTGCAAAAGACAGGGTTTGTGGTGACAGAGCTAAATCCGGGACCCACCAATTGCTGCTAATGATGAGAGCTTGTGGTTGCTGTGCCACCCAGGCAGAAGTGGTGGAGAGGCAAGTTGTTATTGCAAAAGGAGCATACATACGTGCCACACCTCTCCCCTGTGCAAGCGGATTTCTGAGGCTTGCAAACACAGGAAGACCGCACAGATGCAGGCAGAGGGGTGGGAGCTGCATTAAGGACCAGCAACTTGCCTGATCTAACCCTTGCATGCAGACATCTCAGCTCCTTGGCCATCCCATCTGAGCAAAGGCCTTAGGCCAGGAGGACACAGGGCTGCAGAGCAGGGGACAACCAGTGCCTTTGAGTTCTGCTGCAGGGACTAAGAGCTGCTTCTGTTCATAGAATGGCTGGGGTTGAAGGGGATCTTCAGATCATCCAGTTCCAACACCCAGGGCCCATCCAGCCTGGCTTTGACTGCCTCCAGGGATGGGGCACCCCCAGCTCTCCAAGCTGCCTGTGCCAGCACCCCACTGCCCTCCTGTTCTCTCCCCACGTTTGCACCTATGTGCATCGAGACTTCTGTCTTTTTACCCTCAATTAAACAAGCAACCTGAAGTCATCTAAAAGGTCAGATCTCCCGACCCGACTGGGAGAAATTTTTGTGTGGAAACCAAAGGCGCAAAAGAATCCAAGCCCTGGTCTGAGCTGCAGCAGGATGCAGGACACCCGATGTCTGCTGATGTACCACATAAGACCCCATCAAGCTCCTCCTGAGCCCTCGGATCTGCAAAGACCATTTGTGATGAGCACAGTCAGAAGGCCCACTGAAACCCAGGGCTGGAAGGGACTAGAGATCATCAGGTCTAACCTCAAATCATCAAGTTTAACCCCAAAAATGTGTAAGGATATCTATTTTCTTTACGGATTAAACAGGATTCAAAGAGAGCAGGGAGTGAAAGGATTTAGCTAGACCATGTTTACCCTCAGAGAAACACAGTCATTCATCTGCTATATTCTTATGTCTTTACATGTGATTTTGTTTCAGACTAAAGGGGTTTTATTCCTTACATTAGAATTAGCAAGATAATGATTAGTAGGATGAGTTCTCTTAATAATACTAATAAAAAGGTAGATATTTTTAAATGCAGTTCCTTAGGATTAATAATTGCCATCCTGATAAAGTCAGAATTTCCAGCATGAGCCATTCCCTCCATAGCCACAGGTGCAGATGGATGAAGCAGCTCAGACAAGCTGAAGTTGATCACATTTTCCATGTAAAATGGCACAGTAATTACAACTGATGAGGGTGCTGGAGCCAAAACTCTGGGTCTTAGTAGGGAAAAAAAAAAAAAAAAAAGCAGATTCATAATCAACAGGGGTAGCCACAGGAGAAGTTTTTAAATCCTAATTTAAAATCACTTAACAGTAGCATACTACGCTCCTACAGTTACTGAGTACGAGGACATTAGAGGAGAGGTAAAGAGTGGCCCTGGGAAGTGCTGCTGTATGGGGGCGGTTTGGGCTTCTCTGGGATTCCTGGTGCTCACACGTGAAACACTTGTGTGGTTTTTTCTGTTTCAGAAGGATGGCATAGAGTATTTTAATGAATCTCCAAGATTAAAGGGAAGAGTGAAGAGGTCACTGCTTAGGATTTAGTTTTGAGGACCAAAGTCAGTCAGACTGTAGGGATAGCAGCTCTATGTCCCCATGCCAGAGCTGGGATAGGACAAGGGGAAATGGCTTCAAACTAACAGAGCGGGGATTTAGATTGGATATAAAGAAGCTGTTTACAGTAAGTTTGGTGAAACACTGCACGGGCTGCTCAGAGAGGAGTGGTGCTCATCCCAGCAGAGCCCCAGGGTCAGGCTGCAGGGCTCCGAGCACTGATGGAGCTGTGGGTGTCCCCATGCACTGCAGGCAGTGGGACCAGATGGCCTCTGGGGGTCCCTTCAAACTCAATTGTATGATTCTATGATATCCTACCCTGGCAAACTAGAAACATGTTTAATAATATGAATCTGTTTTAGTGCCTTTAAATAGCATTTGCTTTGCTGAAAAGGATGCAAAGATCTTGTCTTGCTGAACAGTAAAGTGGCAGCACTTAAAAGCTGAACTTCCAAATGAGTTCAGCCTCCAGTTTGCAGAGCAGCTTTGTGCCTCAGACTGGTTTGTGTTTGTCTAAATGAACGCTAAGATCCTTGGAAGTCTTTACTCCTGGTTGTGGGTTCTGAGTACTTAAAACGTGCCCTTGGCCTCCTCTAACACATTGAACCCCGAGGAGAAATTCCAGCAGGGTTAGAAACCACCACCAGATATATTTTGAGCTTTATTGCCTGTATTATCTTAACACTCTATTGCTCCAAAACCTCTGAAAACGGCATATCTCATCTTTCTATTGTTATTACACCCAAAGGATATGTCTACACCGCAGTGCTGCACTGCCCCTGCCAGCTCCCAGCAAGCTCGCTCTGGTAGGAGCAGGCTCACTGCAGCAACACCCAGCACAGCTCCTCTGCAGGCTCATAAGAGGATAGGACAAGAGAGAATGGCCTCAAGTTATGCCAGGGGAAGTTCAGCCTGGATACGTGGAAGATCTTCTTCTCTAAAAGAGCGGTGATGCAGTGGTACAGACTGCGCGGGTGGGTCACCATCCCTAGAGGTGTTTAAATAAAGGGTAGAGGTAGTACTAAAGAACATGGCCTAGTGGGCAACATCAGTGGTAGGTGCATGGTTGGACTGGATGTTCTTAGAGGACTTCCCAACCGTAATGATTCTATGATTCATGCAGCTGGCTGCTCTCACCCAGCTGAAGGTGGCTGCAAAAGAAAGCAGCATGAGCTTGGCTTGGCTGTCCTGGCAATGCACAAATGCAATGGGGCAACCACTCTTGATGAGCTCTCTCCCACACCATCTGTTTCTCCAAAGCTACATGGACTTTCTGGCACAGAGACTCCTGTTTGAGGATATGAGTACAACAGTTTACCATAACCAGCAAAGCCGAGCTGACACTCCCTCCCTCAGAGACAGCAACAGTTTTGCTTGTTTTTGGTAACCCTTTCCCTCTTTCACCATGCTGCTATCACACCGCAGGGGCTCAAGGCAGGCTTGCTATCACTGAGTGCACACAGTGTATCACCTCGTGACTATGGGACATCACAGGGCCAAACTGGAAAGGAGAAGGCAGATCCTGAAATCCCTGCGCATTTCAGGCTGCTCTATGATGGGCTCTCATTGGGAAGAAGGGCTGAAACCTCTGTGGGATGCAAGGCAAGGGAGCACAGCTCTGCCCCACGCCTCTCCCTGCTCACCTTCCTCATGCTGGCAGCAGCAGAGCAGCCCAACACAATGCAGAATCCACGCCAAAACCCATAGCCACTCTGTCTGTCTAACTCCGTCTGGCAGTGGTGCAGTACATTATTACCTTCTGTAATTCCCCCAAGTTATTTAGGGCTGTCTCCTTATTATCTTGATATCTTGGCTCCCATAATAATTACAGACCCAGTTTTACAAGGGCAATTTTTTTTTTTTCTTGATTAGTTTCCAAGATTCTGTTGTTGCATCAAAGCTGTGCTAGTTTTTGTGTATTCCTGACAGATGTCTGCTGAAGGAATTACAGAACGGGCATGCAAAGAGGAAACCATCCACAGTGAAATTAAGGAAGCAGAGAACAGTTCTGCAAATTTATTAAAAATACAAAAAAAAAGATCAATTTCTCACATATGTGCATATGCACACTCATCAGGACAGATGAATGCATGCCCTTGAATGATATTTCTCCCTGGTTCTGCCCTGCCAGGGAATGGCATGTTAGAGATGTGCTCTATGAACACCGTGCAGGCATTAGGATGAGCAGAATTTACCCAATCTCATTCCTTGCTGTTTCTGCTCAAGTTCATTGCTTGTAGCTGAAGCCTCCAAAGCCTTTTATAAAGCAACCAGTCATGAATCCCACTTTCCTTTGGAAGGAAGCTTTGGTGAAAAGTAATTAAGTGGCTCAATTTAATTCACTGTGAACCCATGCACAGATTTGCCCTTAGCTCAGCCCATGCCACAAAGCATCCGCTGCACTTCCACGCACTTTCAGCCTGCAAGCAGGGTTTGGCCAGAGGTAAACAACAACACAAACCACCCGGGTTATTTGTACTGCAGCAGTGCCTAAAAAATACTAATTATCTGTCAGAGAGCTGTGCCTGCAGGCCTGGGGTGAGACTGGCACCCCATTGTGAGAGGTGTTACACAGATCATAAAGAGATGGTCCCTGCCCTGGAGAGCTTACAGTCTCATTATGCAAGAGGAGTGGGTGGAAACAAGCTCAGTAAGATAGAGTAACTGATCTGATAGCTCCCCAAGCGGAGCTAACAGCTCCCTGGAGACTGACCCAGGGCTTAAGCCACACCAACTCCTCAGACTCGGGGGTCCTCATGCTGTGTGCTGCCTTCTGCCTCCAGGCCCCCCAGCAGCTGGGGAAGGCACCAGCTTTGAGGCATCCTTGGAAAGCACCTCTGGCCTCTATTGCTTATGCAGAGAGAGAGGTTGGTTCCCGTGCAGTGCTGGTTGGAGCTCCATGGGGAAAGCACCCAGAACCACCAGCAGCCATAACACAGCCATTGCTCCCAGCAACCCCACTGCCTGTCCACCTCTGTCACCAACGGGTTCTTCCTTGAAAGCTCAATTTTAGCTACTACCAAGCACAGACGATTGGATTTGTTGGACAAATAGCTCTATCTGGAATGGCAAATCCCATCTATTAAGGGCTGGTGATGAGTAGATCAAAACGTGTGTCAAATAAATCACCCACTCAGTCCAGAACCATACATGAAAATACAATTAGAGATTAGCCCATAGAGTGCATAACTGGCAATATGTCAGCTACAAATCATTTTAAAAGCATGTAGCTGATCTAGCCTCCTTAATTCCTTGAGTTGTTGATTCCAATTATCAGCAGCCAAGTAGCAAAAGGTTTTTTATCCCAGAAGATTTCTTACTTTTGGATACAATAAAAGTCAATTTATCCAATGATTACTAGGACATGGGCAGTTAATAGGTTGCGTCTGTTCTTTCTCCCTTCAGATCCTTCAGAGTGGCTCCATTAACACATTTACAGACCAGACTTAAACAATAATAGCGCTTCTCCTTCTCTAGGGGTAACCAAACCAACCCACTTCTTGCACAGGGCTTTGGGATGGGTTTTGATGGTTTTTTTTTTTTTTTTTTTTTTACTATTACAGCTCCAGAGGAATTTACATAATTGGTTATGAATAATTCGTAACTTGTCTAAGAGTCTCCATGTAGCTATCTGATTTACTACAGCTTCCCACTCCAGAACCGGCAGAAGATTTTAATACAGTTTTTAATTGCAAGATCATAATTTAAGCATATCAGTGCTGCCTATTGTAGAGGGGACGTGAGAAAAACTCCTCTCCATTGCCCTGTACCCACTGCATAGCAATGGGAGGAATGCTGGAAGGGAAGCTGAGATTGTCTGCAGGGAAGGGGCAAACACCACATTCTCTATTCCCCTCCTTTATCAGCTTGCCTTCAGATTATTTGCTTTTTATGGGAAGGAAAGGAAGAAAAGATTGTGAGGGTTCAGCTGATAGCTCAGCCCCAAACATCTCTGCACACTCTTGGGCACTTCTTTAATCTGTCCATAAGAGTAAGAGTGCATCTCTGGGGTGAGGCTGCTGGAATGGAGGTGGGCAGCACTGCAGACCCAGGTCTAGGAGAACAAATCACTCCATCAGGGATGGTGTGCTGGGAGGAGTGGTGTGCAATGCTGCAGACTTGGATTTGGAAGAAGTGGTAATAATGCATCAACACTGCTCAAAGCCAATTCTAAGTACTCTGTTTTGGGAAACTGCCCCATAACACAGGTGGGGATGGGTATCAGAATCTCATTTTGCAGAGGCACAAGTCTCTTGCTTATACAAAATTAGAAATCATTGTAATTGAGTGAAAAATAGAGATAATGGATCCAGGAGAGCCTCGTGGCCACCAGGCAAATGCCTGAGCTCCCAGCAGTGCTGTGCCATGGTTCTGGTTGCCCTCTGTGCTTCAGGGAGGCGAAGCCCTGGCACTGCCCAAATAGTTGTGGGTGCCCCATGCCTGGAGGTGCCCAAGGCCATGGATGGATCCTGGGCAGCTGAGCTGGGATGCAGCCAGCCCATTGGAGAGGGGTTGGAATTGGATGGTCTTTAAGGTTCCCTCCAACTAAAGCCATTCTATGATTCTATGAAAATGGCACTGAAAACCCACCTTTTCACACAGTTGATAGAAAGTATTGAGTGTAGGACTGTAACAAACTTTCTCGCATTCTTTTCCCCCCGTATGATGTTTTTGCTTCAGCAAAAGGAATTTAGGACTGGGTCACTGAATCAAATCCTGTGCTCCCATAGGAAAGCTCCTCATGCAACCCATTTAATTATTAATCTTTCTGCCCCCAGTTCAACAAAACCGTGAGATATATTTAACTTAAAGCAATCACAACTCGTCCACAGACCCCCAAACTCACATTTTATAAGATAAAGGATGCACTGAATTAAAATAAATGCTTGATTTAATAAAAGATGCTATATCTCTTTCTACAAATTTTACTACTCAAAGGGTAAATAATTGCTTAAACTCAGCCTTTAGTCAAGAGAGCACAAGCTTCATTGCAGCAAGTCCCCAGTGAGACTTTGGCATAAGTTTAAATGCTTTCTCTGGATTTGGGGCTGAAAACTGATTTGCCTTTGCTATGATCGGACCTTTGCTGTATTTTCCTTTAATTACACTTTTTTTTTTTAAATTAAAAAAAAAAAACCTCTCAAACAACTACAACAGCCACCTCACTTCCTTCAAGTTTCTTCCCAGGGTTTATAGAAAAGATGGTTTATTGTCCTGAAACCAAAACCATTAGAGCCTGTCAAAACCTTTCTGCAAGGCGGCAGCTAGCTGAATAATACATTTCACATTAAATTACACAACTGTGTCATTGGGCTAACATTAAAGGTAAGTCATTAATAAAAAGAGAAAATAAAGTGGTCCTTAATTATACAAGACATTAAAAGGCTGAGTGTTTTGCTTCTGCAGCACACTCGCTTTGTGAGAATAAACGTTTTAAGACCAGTGTGAACTTTTCTCCATGGAAATTACAGCTCCAAGTTAATCCCTTACAGCCGTTAATGCAGCACGTTGCTGTGAGACATGTCCTCATGCACCTTTTGACATCTTGGTGCTAGGCCTATGGGTGAAGCCAGTTTGCAAACCCGCCGCTCACCGCTGCTATTGCTTTTGTTTTTGTTATTTACTGGGGATGTTTTCAAAAGACTCAGGTGAAAGCACTTAATGGCTAAACCCCATTGATTTTCTGTAAAAAGTGGGACATCTTGGTGCTCTTGACTAACGTCTGAATATACTTTGGAAATTAGGGCTTAACAGGATAAAACCAAAAAAGCACAGAGGTAATCCAGATCTCTAAGTTTCACATTCAGAGCCTGATGGAGCTGTAACAAGGACAGTGGCAGGGAGAGAGGGGCATCTGCAAACACATGGTCACTTCTGCCCCAGCAGAGGGCTGATCTCCATCTGGGAGCTAGGAAGAAGGGCATGGGCAGCTCCATTCCCCACTCCCAGGTCAATTCACACCATGGAAGCCCTGCAACCCTGCTTCAGCAACTGACCTGATGCAGAGATGGCAATTCTTCTGCAGAGCTTCATATGTACTACTTTCTTTGCCTTGAAACTAAAAGTGGAAACTCCTTTAAGTCTGAACTCCTATAGGAAAACCACAGCTTTTGGGAACTGCCAACATTTTTGCCTGCAAAATACCTCTTCCAGCAGAAAAACAGTCCTCTTTTCTATGTACTCCTCGTGGCTCCTCCTTGACCCTCCAGCATCCAGAAATGCAAGTCTGCAATCATTCCTCATTGACTGAGACAGCCTGTGTATGGCACAGGACAAAGGGAGGTACCATTCTAGTGGCTGCTGGTAACCAGGAATACCTGAATCATAGAATCACGAAGGCTGGAACAGACCTCTAAGATAATCTAGTCCAACCATCCACCTATCATCAATATTTCTCACTAAAACACGTTCCTCAGTACAACACTTAAATGTTTCTTGAACATAAGAGTAATGTTGAGGTATGAACTAGTGAATTCTTTCAGCTGAAAAGACTTTTTAAAGATCACCAGGTCAGCCTGATCTACCAAGGCCCACCATTAACCACATCCCTTAGTGCTATGTCCACATTTAAGTACTTTATGGGATGGGAGCTACACCATTTCCCCAGGATGCCTGACCACCCTCTTCCTGACAGGATTTTCCCTAATATCTTCAAAGATCAAGCTTTCAGGCAGAAGCCATGACACACTTATCACCATGGTCACCATCATTTGGTAGCTGTGGAGTGCTAAGTAGCAGTGTGCTACAGCAAGGGTTAGAAAAAGGAAAGTTAAGGGTACACAGGAATATCAGACACATGCTTGTGCCAATGATAACCCTTCTCTGCCCACAGAATCACCTAGAAGAGCACTAACTTCTCATTAGCCTGCTTTTGAGGACCTGAGTCTGGTAGGATGCAATCCTTCCCCTGGGGCAGTGGTGGAACAAGAGTTCTCCAACAGAAACAAATTAGAAAGAATTTCCCAGGAAATATGAGAGGTTGTGAAGAAAGCTGGTTCGCATGGAAAAAAACTTTTACCTTATTTTTTCTCTGAAAAACAAAATGCCTTAAAAAAAAAAAGTATTTTGTCCCAAACCCTCAGTTTTACAGCATTTAAATTTCTAAACAAAAAAAAATTGGGAACTGCACATGAAAAAATCTCTCCGGAATGAATTTCCTGAATTTCCTTGTAGTTTTCATTTAGATTGTCTGCTTTGTTATGGTATTAATTCAAGCTTTTTCTCCTTAAATAAACAAACTATGCAGCACTATGCATCTAACAGCAGATTCAGAAGCCCTCTGTGCTGTTGATACAGCCTTTTATTAAGTAAAGTTTTTCTACAAAGTTTCAGTGCTGGACAGCTTCGTTGAAGGCTTTTCCTCACATGGCCAAATTGGCCAGGAATGAGTTTGCAAAGGAAGCATGCAGGGTTGAACCATACACATATCCTAAATCAGGAATCTACAACTTACTCAACTGGTTTTCTTTCTGTAAATGCCACTAGAATATTTGCTACGTGTTAAAGGATGCTAACAAACTTTACAAGATGTGATTCTTCCCATGGAGCACAGTGCCCATCCCTACATTACACTGTGCTTCAGCAGTAGAACAAGACACACCGGGTATATTGAAATCAGTCTGCAAACTGGAGGGGTGCTCGGGTGGTTTCCTTGCATGAAGGCACCCTCTCTCTGGTGCCTGCTAAATCTTCCTTGCCAAACATTATTTACCCCTGAAGCTAACAACAGTACTTTGAAGAGCAAGTCTCAGCATACCAAGTGTTAAATATTTCACATAGGCAGGGGTAGCCTTCACATTAAAAGATGTCTTCTTTACCTCAGGGTATTTAACACTTTCAAACTGTCCTGGGTTAAAAAAAAAAAAAGAAAAAAATCAAAACAAAACAGGAAAAAAAAAGCAACAAGGTAAAGACCAACCACCTGAATTTAAGGGGGGGGCAGCTGGGATGAGCAGGGCTGGCCACCATGGCAAACAACAAAGCAACATTTTCATTTACTCCTTCTGCAGCAGCACAGCTGCTTGCCTGTGCCAGCTTCTCTCTCGTGTGCTCAGTCACTCCGTGTCTGCCTCCCCCAGCAGCACGTTTCCTGTTCCTCAGCAGCAGTCAGCCAGGTGAAAGGAGCACATCTTTTTGGGAGCCCCCTGCTAAAATGCCAACAGCTCACTCTGGCCGTGTTTCAGATCCTCTTCCTTTCCTCATTTCACCCCCAGCCTTTGAAACACTGAGGAATTATTTACTTGCAGACACTTTTGTGTTTCCATTATGATTTTTAAACACTAAGAATCAAAAGAATCACTGAGGTTGGGAAGGATCTCTAAGCTCATCTACCACCAATACTGACCATATCTCTCAGTGCCACATCTCCACAGTTCAACACCTCCAGGAATGGTGACTCCACCACCTTCCCTGGGCAGCTGTGCCACTGTCCAACTACTCTTTCGGAGAAGATTTTCCTAATATCCAACCTTGCAGGTGGATAAGCACCTCCTGGAGCCATCTGTGCTGCCGGGTCCATGGAGCAGCTTTGCAGCCCACAAGCCAAGCCATCGGTAGAGCATCGCTGGACTCTCAGCAATCAATGGAGCAGCACTACTGCCTGTACTGCTGCCAGGCAATTACGGGAGCTTTGCTCAGCAGCATTACTGCAAGCTGCTCCGTGGAGCAGCACTGATATCTGTATTGCTGCCATTTCATCAGCGGAGTGGCACTGGAGTCTGTCTCCTTGACAGTTGATCAATGAAGAGGAATATAATAATCATAATGTGGTGTTTTACAGGATATGGGCCTTTAACCCAAAGACCTCAAATCCCCTCTCAGACGTTCATTAAGCCACAAATTCCACACACAGAGACATGGACATGAGTATCCAGATCACCCAAGGTACTGCAGATTTGTCTTTGTTCTTGCTGTACAGATGCGTGATCTGAGATACCATGGACAGGTTAAGTGCCCCAATTTAATTCCCACTGATACAAAGGGTAGAAAACAAGTCCCAAGTACAAAATTACCCTCCAACTTTAAATCTAGACTGAATTCAGGTGTTTCCATTCCCCATGCTCTCATCTATCCCTGTGCCAACATCCTGTGTGCAGATTCGGGTCAGTTTCAGCACATTACAGAGCTGCACCCTCCAAATCTTTCATGGTTTTCTTCCAGCAAGCCCGTCAAAGAGCTCAGCTGAAGTACTCCTTTCCTGAGCTTCCCATTCACCATCACTCTGCCCAAGCAAGCTTTTCAGCTCAACACAATTCCTGTTTCAAAGTTATAGAGGCCAAGCCTAGCTAATCTTTCTTATAATTCATTCCCCAAATCCCTGAATAACTTTGGTTGCCCTACACTGCTCCTGCTGCATTCTCAAATGTGCGGCACGCTTCCCATAATAAGGTAACTAAAACTGCACACAATAGCCTACGTGTTTTATTTCACATTCCCCACTGATTAATGCTGAATGCTTCCATACAGCACATCCACACGCCTTACACTTAATGCTTCAATATATATATATAGTGCAATAACCTCGCTACTTTTACTTTACAGCTGCCAATTTGTGCAGATGGTCGTGGTGTATTAGTCATCACCAGCTCTCCCCTCCTCCTCCTTCCAACAGCCTTGTTCTCGGTCAGCGTTTCACATGGTATTTCCTTTCAAGGTATCTACAGCTATTTTTGGCCCAAGAGTTCCTGGTACATAAAACGCAATGAGCCACATCCTCAACTGGTGCAAATCCTCACTGCCCTCATTCAGTCGGCGGAGCTGTGCCAATTCACGAGTGGAAAGCATCCCATAAATCACTTATCAGATCCATACGTTAAGGCAGTCTATTCCTACTGCTTCTACATTGTTTTAATTCATTTACAGATGACCCATGACACATAAGGATGATGGACCCACACCACAAAGCCCACAGGGTAAGCACTGACTGACCAGGGTAAGGACAGCAATGCAGACCCACTGGCTCCATTTCCCACTCAAGCACTGCCCCAACAATAGCAAAAAAGGCCTTCCCTCTTTGGCCTCCTTTTTGCTAAACAGCAATTTGCTTCGAACTCAAAAATGAGATATTTTATATAAGAAGGAAACAAAGGCATGGCTAAAATTGACCCTCACCACACCTCCCCATTCCAAACAGCTTCCTAGCTATGACATCCTCTGTTTTCTGTCCAGAAGCCAATTTTTAACCAATCCCTAACTTAAGCCCTACACAAGCTATTTTGTACAAAGTCTATCCAAACACTCAATAATCTGGTTCAGCAGCAGCTTCACGCACAGCCTAGAGACACAGCAGAGGAGTGAGAGACGAGGGAAAAAAAAATCCAAGCTATTAGACTCCTGCCTCAGTTCCTTCATGTTTTGAGGTGAATTAGGCTGCAAGAAAAAAAAAAAAAATCCCCTGACAACAAGATCTATTAGTGTATGGAATAATCTTCCAAGGGAAGTGATGGAAACATTGCTGCTTGGCACACTGCTCATGTTTGTCCAGACTAGTTTTTAAAACATACAATCCTGAGTTGGCAGAGGAAAAGTCTAGTCGAGGTAGTTGCTCTTATCTATCTCCATATTCCAGGATAAATCAGGTCATCTCCTTTGTTCTAGTCTAAAAATTGAGGAATGCACTTAAAACCATTCATGCAGTTTTAATCAGCTATGATCTCCCTTTTATGATCCACATGGGTTGTATCTTATTAAATTAGATATATCTAGCTGTTTCTTTTTAATCATCAGGTTGTTTTGTTGGTTTGTTGTGTTTTTTTTCCTCCTCTAAAATAAGGCAGCACTGTTTAGCACAGCCGGTATGAACTGAGGCTGTGAACACCTTCAGGTCTCTCTTTGGCTATGTCCCAGGTTTCTGGGCAAATAAGCAAGCCCCTCAATGGTAATAAATAAATAAATTATACAAATCAATGCTTTTTTTTTTTTTTGGCCACTCAAAGAGCCTGGAAGTGACTTTCAAAAGCCATCAATTTTCATGGCTTTGGTCAAAGTCATTGGTGGAGAGGAGCTGGGATAACTATGAAAGAGAAGGAGGGACTCAGTGACACATAGATATCACAGCACTGCACAGAATATAACCTCCCCCCCAAAAAAGGCCCAGAGGGCAGGTGAAATTGAGATTGGAAGGTACTGCATCCTGAAACCATGACTGGAAATTTCAGCATTAGCATTATTTTACATGTGTAGCTGATAGACATCCTCCTCAAAACTGGAAAGCAAGACCAAGTCCTGCAGCTCCCTGACTGGCAGCTATAAAAGGACAGTCGCCAAAACTAAATGGATAAAAAGGAACATTTGATAATGTTGAATTCCTTTCTGCTGGAATGTGAGACCCTCCTTCCGGAGCTCCCAGCCCAGCATCACTGCCTCAGCTAAGGGATCATTCATGTGGTGTCAGTAAAGCAATGACTGGAAGACACTTTAATATGGTTTGTGCATCAATCTGCTAGATAAAACATGGGAGGACCCCTACAAAATGGCAGATCTCTGCTCTTTGCCCTCTCAGGAACTAAGTATGAGATCCTAAGCATGACAAATGACCACGCAATAAGAAAAAAGCCTCTTCAGTATACGTAGATGTGATTTTCTTGGTCTATGGCAATCAGCACTGCTACAATATCCTCTCAAAAGCATTTATATACATCACCTTTCAGTACAGGAAAGTCTCATTGTGACAGGTAACCAACTGCTTTGTCTGTCTTTAAAAATTTTGTCCCCAACAAAGGAAACTTTAGGTAAGAAAGATTTTGTTCAGTTCTTATACTCTTTTCCTTCTCCCCTTTTTCCTTTCCCTGAGAGTTCCTTGAGTTCTTTGGACATGTTTTTTAGTGACAGAAAATCATTTGAGAAGCAATAAATACGCATTCAGATGAATGTAAAAAAAAATAAGATACAGAGCAGTCACTCCAGCAACTATAAATTTAGCCATATTTTTCTTTCTGAGGCCTCTATATCAGATCTTATCTCCTGCAAGAGACTGGTTTTCCTTCCCCCAACTCCCAAACACTCATCTATTGTTTTGAAAATGAAGAGTCTGACAGCAGAACAAGACGTCCTTTTAAGAACATCTGATACTAGAAAGGCACAACAACACTGGTATTAAGATCCATACTGCTGTGATTTAACTTAGTCTGCACCATTACTCAGTGTGCGTAGAGAAAAATGGACTAGATTTGGCCAAACTGCAACTAAAAAGGTTGTAGCAGGTCCAGCTATAGTCAACATGCAATGAATTTAACAGGGTGCAGTCACATTTGGGGCATTGAACAGCTCTCTCAAGCATGAAAAATCAACAATAACACATGTTTTCTTGAGCAGTTGTTTTGTAATCTGCTTTTAATGTGGGTATGGATTTGTGAGCTTCTTACGAATTCAATGGTAATGAGATTTCAAGTATTGAGGTAACTGAAAGTCTTCTTGTTATGGCAGCTTCTACTCCGTAGCTGCTTCTTCAGAAAAAGCATAATTCCTTACTTGATATCCAGAAGGACAAATCCACTGATCTCCCCATGAAGAGGTACTCACTGGCAGTTGAGAGCATTGCCTATTTGCTCACATTTTACTCTCTGAAGAAGCATTGCATTTAACAAACCATTTTCAAACCCTAAAGGTATACATACAGATCTTAAAGTTCTCTGGAAAGCCAAAGCTATTGGGGGCTTCCTGAACTACTTGTTATCACATTGAAGCATCTGGTCCGTGGTCAGCTGTTTCACGTTACTAACTTCTACATTTGTTTCTGAAGAAATTAGCACAGCTTCCTTCAATGCTACATTTTGGTTTTGATTGTAAAATCTCGTTATTCATCTTGAAATCAAAGTCATTTATAAAAGCTGCAGAATTTTAATGTTCCTCAGACTCAAAAGCATTTGCTTAACCACCACCAGACAAGGAGATGAATAAGAGAGACCGTCTGCTCTTGATTTAGCAGGACCAGATTTTTTAAGAGCAGCTCAACAACTAGCATACATCTTCAACACATTGACTTCTTCAGGCAGCCTGGCTATTTACTGCACTGCTTAAATGAGAACGACACTCATGTAATCCATGACCTTAGTAAACTGGACAGTTATTACATCCTACACATTCCTACATTTTCATCTGAAGAGGGGGATTTATTCATAACTTCGACCAGCACTTTAAAAGCAGCTTTTAATTCTCGCTATTTCTGCATCTGCTTTATTGCTCACCCCAAAGGTTTGCCTTTACGGTTGTTGAGCTACAAGCTGTATTTAAGAATCACTGCCTAACACAAAATGATATGCAGGGCAAAAACAAAGAGACAGTATCTTCTTAGGTTACTTTTGTTTAAGCCCTACACAGAGAACAGAATAGATCAAAGCAGTGGGAAAATAAGGAATCGAGTCTTATGATGTGGCATAGGGTGCTCCTTACAGCCAACCGCACTTCATTTTTCTCCGCTGATGCTTCCAAGTGGTTTTCTAGGATACCCCTGAGCAGAACTCATTGTAATAACTGGAGGAAATAAATTAATGGAGAATTACCGCAAGGTTCATCTAAGAGAAGTTTTGATAAACAACACTTCCAGGCGGAGATATTCAGCGCAGCCTAAGGAATGTGGACTTTCCCACTCCCGTCAAACTCAATGGGAATCTGTACCTCTGAGTCAAGCTGGGAAGTGGCTACCAGAACCACTAAAGCAATTTTGGATTTCAGGTGCAACCGGAGATCAAGAAAGTATTCAAACTGAAAATTTCTGATAAAGAAAGAGGTGAAACGCAGTGTTTGACCCATTCAACTGGTATCACTGCCAGACCTACTCTCAGCAAACAAACTCCCAGGCAAACTGCAATCTCGGCACTCCCAGAAAGTTGTAGTCTTCCAACAGAAGATGAGACATTAATGGACAATAGGGGAATCACAGCTCAAACACTGCTGCAGACAAGCTAGAAAGGATGCTTATCAAAACCAGAGCAAGTTTAATATCATATTGTTTCTGTCTGGATCCTCCTGGGGGCAAGATCCCCCCTTGGAAAAGCAATAGCTCACCCTAAGCTTTATTTAAGTCCTTTCCAGAGCAAGGCTTGGGTAAACCCTAATTGGTGCATGAGGTCTAAGCTAGTTCTCTGTATGGTCAAAACATTTTCCACTTGAAATGCTTTGAAAACCACTGCTGACAGCTGTGCAGTCACACATATACCAGGTACTTCTCTATCTGTAAAAAGCAACACACACACCTGGCACTTTGAACCCAGATTCTACCTCATTTGTACCCATGGGTTGCTAGTGAGGTCATCATGATCACACAGGATAAATGAAGGCTGAGGTCGGTCTGTTTAAATTAGAGTTGTGTTGTTTTTCTTGGTGTGTGCGCTGTTTTTTTTCCAAACCTTATGTATTCTTCCCATTGCTAAATCTTTTCACAGAGGCTACCAAGGCATAGAGAGCTGCTGAGCTAATCCTCTTTGACTCCCTGCCATCCTGGCAGGTACAGCAAAGCCTAAGGTAAAGTGAAGCATCAAAAGGAAAATTAATGTCTTCTAACAGCAATTAGAGGAAATTATTTAGATATAAATCTTGTTTTATATCTTCTCATACTTGTTTTTCAATCTTTCCCCTTTGATTTTTTTTTTTTCCTTTCAGGCTTTTCAGAAAGAAACATTTAAAATCCCTCCTGTAAACCAGTGGCATAATTAGCTGCATGTTACACCTGGTATTTTACTCTTCTACAGAGCAATTCCTTTGAGCTTTCTTTTTTACTGAGCCCTGAGGCCTCCCGAAACCGAATCTACTTGTTCTCTCCTCTGCTGGCTGACAGGAAGGAGGCTGAGGGGAACCAAAGCCAGGGCACAGACTGCAGGGTGCTGCCCACCGCCTGCCGGCCCCACAGCCATGACCCAGGCTGCCAGCCACAGCCGGGCCATCCCACAGCAGGCCCACGCACCGCCCCATAGCCCACGCCTGGCCCAGGCCGTGAAGCAATGCATGTAGCCTAATTGTACTGCGATAACATCAAACAAAGTCTCTCTGATCCAGTGTTTGGCAAGCCGCCACGCTATCTGGGGTCCGATCTGACAAGCATGCCGATTGATCAAATCATTATCTGGCAGTGTAGGTGTATCACCTAACAGGAGCCAAATTCCTTCAGCTGCTTCTTCTCCTTCCTAGAGAGGATATGGCTCCAGAGGGCTCCTTCCCACATGGTACACGGCTGATGGCCTCAGCAGCCTCTGTTACAAATTGCAGAGCAGCTCGTGTTCACCCAAGGGACACCATGCCTTTTGCTTCCCAGAAGTAGAATTACTTTGCCCACTGAGATCACACAGGTTTGCTGCACCCCTGAGAAGAGCAGTCTGCCATTCTGAGCCAGGGAAAACTGCTGATAGCTCCAGTTTTGCCGGAACTTGTGCAAGTAGCAGCACTGGAACTTTCGGGCTCCCTTCCTGTCTCCCTGTTCCATTCAGGGGATGACACACTGGTGTTTGAAAAACAAAACTAACAAAACAAGCAAAAAAAAAAACCCTCCAGCATTTTTCAATCAATTATTGCACCTCTGCAAACCTTACCTTACTTCTGAGGGCCACCTCACCACTGACCTTAGCAAGACCATAGAATCAGTCATAGAATCATTGAGGTTGGAAAGGCCTCTATGAACATCCAAGTCCAACCATCAACCAATGACTTTGGCTGCTCCAGACCATGCCACTCAGTGCCACATGCACCTTGAACGCCTCCAGAGATGGAGACCCTGCCACATCCCTGGGCAGCCTGTGCCACTGCATCACCACTCCTTCAGAGAATAATTTTTTCCCCTAATATCTATCCCGAATCTCCCCCAGTGCAACTGGAGGCCATCACCTCTCATCTTACTGCTGTTACTTGGATGCTGATCTGCGCCTTGCCCCAGCCTCTTTTCAGGTAATTGTAGAAAGCAATGAGGTCTCCCAAGTCACTTCTCCAGCCTAAACATTCCAGTTCCCTCAGCTTCTCCCCATAAGACTTTGCTCCAGATCCCCTCACAACTTCATTGCCCTTTTCTGGATGTGCTATATGGCCTCAGTATCTTTCTTATAGTGAGGTGACATGCCTTCCTCTGGAAATGTGTCCCCATTACTGCCCATAGAGGACAAGACCTCACTTCTATGCTTTTCTCTTATGGCAGCAAGCTTCTGATACGGCATAGAAAATCTAGGGGCAAGATTTCTTTCTGAGCAACAACATCCCATTCCTACTATTTTGGGAAGCTGAACTGCCTGTTTGTCTGAAGCTGAACAACTACGCTTCAGCCAGCCAAGACTGAGAAACTGAAAATACCCCATTTAAACAGGAGCAAGGCTCACAGAGCATGGATCCTAGCAAGCCATCCTTCCTTTCAAGTAGTTTTGCTCTTGCTCCCACCCCAAGAGGCTGAATAGAGCACTGTGGGATCCAACATCTCAGCTGGCTGTTTCTTAGAGAGAAGACAGCTACTTTACAGAACTCCACAGACACCATTTGTAGTTAAGTCTGTGGTGAGGCTGTTCTGTCTCCAACATGTTGCCCTCATCTAATCAGTCCCAGAGGAACGAAGACAACAGAGGTGGATGTTTTTCCTAACAGCCTTTTTCCTCCTTTTGCAATCTTCAATCTCCGAGTTAAACTAAGAGCAGGAGATGCTATCCTCATTTTAACACCATTGCTTCAGGTCAGCATTTCATTTGGCCACCTCGTGGCACTTCCCGGGGTCCTATTTCAAAGTCAGCTATCCAAGGTAATTTATTTGGTTTATGTGCTTTATTTTATCCACATAAATCATGAAACAAAGTCCATAGGGAACAGGCACTCTATACTTATCATAATATGTAACTTAGTACCCCAGAGACTGAGTATGTACAGAACAGCTAATAAATGGTTCAAAAAAAAAAAAACTGGGTCATTAAATCTTGTTTTATATCTTCTTGTTTCCATCAAAGTATGCAGGAGTGGAAATTCTCTTTCTAAGACAGGCTCCACTTTTCAGCCAACTGGGAATAGAGCCAGCTGAAAAGAGAGAACCCCACATACAGCACTGACAGCTGTGCACAAAATTCATGAGCTCGAGAGACAGACTGCTGCAGAGACAGGTGTCCGAGATCTAAGTTTAGCTTGAAAGATTAAAACAGCATCTACAAAGAATGCATTTATTCTAATCCTCTCTGCTAGAAACTACACATGCATCACTGATGTACACATCCTGGAAACATTTGAGATATGTCTTCTGTAGGATTTCATCCTATTGTGTTCAGGGATAAAATAGGTTACAGCATTAACACCACAGCAATGCACAAATGCAGCAAGGAGGGATGTTCCTGATGGCCAAGGAAGGTTTGCAAGTGGTTACAGACATGGTAAGCTCTGACTGCTGCCCACCCTGACAGGCAGCAACCCCACCCCAGATGTTCCCAATACAATGAGGACATCTTATGTAAGCAAGAGCTGGAAGGCAGATCAGGTGTGGCTCTTGCAAGACAAATGTGCTTGGGAATTATGTATGATTCCATGTTTAGCTGCCCTGGTATAAATCTCAAGCGATTCTTTTGATCTTAAAGCAGCAATGCTCTAAGTATACATTAAATGGAAGAACATGCCACTGTCCTCAAAAGAGCCAAAGGTACAGGTGCACTCAGTCCTTCCACCTGCCCCGCACAGGTCCAGGTTTGAGGGAGTCTCTGCTCCCCTCACTGGTGTAACTCGGAGAAGAATCCATCTCCTTGTTACAAACCAAGATTTTGATGCCTCAAGCTCATAGCCTCTAAATTAGAGACAGTCTGGGAAGGCAGGAGACCCAGTTTTTTAGATTCGCAAGGAACAAAGGATGATTCACTCACATATTTAGCATCACGTGATACAATGCAGTTGCATGTGTAATTATCTATCAATATAGCTAGGAATTATCATATGCTAATGGCACAGAATTTGATAATCAGGAGGACATCAAAGCCATGAAGTCAACAAAATGACAGACTTAATAAACTTCACCTTCTTCACTCAATGAAAGAAGGAGCAGGTGCTCAGCTTTGGAAAGATACAGAGGATACAGAGCACAATTCCTGGGATGATGATAATAATAAAAGATTCAGATTCTTTCCCCTCTGTGATAGAGCATTTCTGACCATAATGCCAGTGTATTTAGAACAGCTCTCAATCCCAAGTGAGAAACAAGAACAACAGAGGGTAGAATTCTTTCTAAGAGCAGATATGCTGTTTAACTACAATATTCCCCTACGTATCTCATTTCCACATATTCGAGAAAATTCTCCGGTTTTTTGTTCAGGGAATGGAATTTCACTGTCATGACAATCTGCCAATACTTGTTTAAATCAGCACTTTCACAGGGAGACAACATATCATTTCTGAAATCTCATGGCAAAGCTGCTCCTAAGGCTATCACAGAGATTACTCAGCTGGCGCCAACCAGCACAGAATTACAATACATGGCTGGAACTGCCATGCAACTCTTGCACACAGGAGCGATCTCCAGCCTTGCATCATCAGCTTTACCAAGGAGGTCATGTGATGGCTGCTCCAGACAACGTGGGGAAGGACAAAAGTAGGGAGGATGTTTTTAATTTATGCATTTAACATATCCGTAATGGGCACCTGGGAACTGGAGCCACAGGGAAACTATCCAGCAGCCTCTGCAAAATGCTTTTTGGGGAAATGGCAGGAAGGTGAGGGGCTGTAGGTGAGACAAACAGGGCTCACCTGCAGCTGATAGATAAACCTACCCTAGCAGGCAAGACACTGATGATAGGTGGAGGGTTGGACTAGATGATTTTAGAGCTCTTTTCCAACCTTAATGATTCTGTGATTCCTTCCTATGGGCAAACACAACTGCCAAGCTTACAGTTTCGAACACCCCCACATCATACAGGAAAAAACTCTTTTTGCTGGGGAGCAACTCACCTACACCCAGTTCTTCCATTACTCAAGATTTGATGATGCTCTCCCACCACTCCAGCATCCCAAACACCTCAGAAGTAATAAGAACTGCCCCCACAGAACTCCAGCACAGTAGGGAAGCACTGGTAGTCCCTTCTGTGCAGAGAAGGACAGAGCACACAGACTGAGCATCTTGCCTCAGGCTTCCCCAGTATAAAACGTGGCAGTCTTCCAGCACATGGTGCTTTCACAGCAGGCTCAGCTTTCCATGCTGAGGAATGGTTTGGAGGGGGAGCAGCGGGGAACTCCTTGGGCTGTACGTCAGTCTCCTCCTAGGGCTTTCCCACAGATGGCAAACTGGTTCTTGGTTCACAACTCATCATAAAATGAGAAACATCTTCCCCTTCCCCTCTCATTCATGGCAGATTCACGTATTAACTGTTTAGCTATGTTTACAGGCTCCTTAGGGTTTAGATTCTTGCCCTTCCACAATAGAGGACATCAAGAAAAGAAAGCAGCAATGATAGAAAACATCAATCTGACACAGAATTCATAAACATCACTCTGGTTTCCAACAACCCAAGTTGTTTTTGGCTTTTCTGAGATTCCTGGGTAATTCAAAGGTGCCTCTTCCCTCTCCCTGGCTTGCCCCCAAGGTCCCAGGCACTTGCAGCTTCACCATGGCTCCAGCATGGGATGGAGCTGGGAGGTCCTGTGCCCTGCAGTATAAAGACCCTCCAAAGTCAAGACCACACAGATGGATTCCAGGACAAGAAGTGGTTTCCTCAGAGGCATAGGATTAAAATGCAAGGGGAAGGAGCATTAACATTTACTTGACAGGGAGACAACAGCCTGAGTAGAGAATCTAACATCTTTAGCCCAGAGTTAAAGCCTGTGAGTCACTTCACATCAAGGGCAAGCAACAGTCTCTTCCTTCCAGGGAAGAGGACACCATTGTCACCCTGCTCCACCTATCCCATGTCAACACAGGAAATGCAGACCCAATCCAGCCACCAGCCTCATTCTTTTCTCCTCCTACTCAGCAGGATATTACAAGGCCACTAAATTAAAAGGAATGCTCATTAATGCTTCAGCTTTCAAGCCTTCCCAAGTGCTCTTTCTTTATAGATTTCAAACCAGTTCAACAATATAGGGCTCTTCTGGTGCATGTGTGGGTTTTGGAGCAATATTTAACAGCTAAATTAGATGCATACATAAAATATATACAAAGGTGTCTAGATGTTAGGTGGGGTGTCATTACATAAAGGCAAGAACAAAGCATTTATATTACAGTATACAAAATGAGCACGCAGATTTGTGCGCAGGTACACTCGTTATAAGCAAACTAATAGCTCAAGCATTTTATCCAGTGTTATTCATGACTTTCATATTAAGCTATCCGTATTCTTTAAATTCCATTTTATGTTACCCATATTGTTGTTAATCCATGCCATTTACAAGGTCTTAGTGGAAGAGCTCTGCAGTTATCCTGTGGTAAAGCCTCTGTTGCGTGGCCACAGACATTTGTATTGCCTGAGTACAAGATCATCATTGCTTCAGACAAAGCCTAGCATAGCATTAGAGAAACAATGAGGACCATGAGCTATGCTCCCTTGCAAGTAAGAAGTAGCTCGCTGGCCAGAGGCCAGCGCTCTTCAAACCATCCTGCAAATGGCCTAATCAGAGCTGTGATCTGCTCTGTGTACTCAATTTGTTGAGTCACATCAATTTGTTGAGTTTCCTCTCCCATTAGAAAGACATGCAAGTGCCGTTCTCTAAACATATTAACTCTCTTCAGGCTATTCTGTTGTGTAAACAGAAAGACAAGTGACTGCGCATTGCAGTCAAGGCAACTGATGTCTGCCATACCCAATTTCTTTTCAACTTCACCAGTTTTGTTACACCAGTTTTATGCCTCTTAATTCATGGTACCATTTTGAGAATTACGCTGCATCATTTTTCCTAGACAACTCCAGCCTTAACAGT
Source organism: Meleagris gallopavo (assembly GCF_905368555.1). Taxonomy (NCBI): domain Eukaryota; kingdom Metazoa; phylum Chordata; class Aves; order Galliformes; family Phasianidae; genus Meleagris; species Meleagris gallopavo. The sequence goes on from NC_139424.1 coordinate 3,689,262, forward strand.
AACTAGAAAATAAAATTGTAAAGGAAAGGTCTCTCATCAGTTAAGAAGTTCTACCTTTCCAGCCTTGCTCAGACCTACCCAACATCCAGAAAGCCCATAGCTTTAACCTCAAGGTTGCCAAAGCCAAACCAATGGTCCCATCACCATCCTGGAAATTCTGGTCAATTACACCAAAGAGATCATTCCCACTGCTACCAGTCTTCCAACCTCATGTTCCCCTGAACCACATTTGGAGACATCACAGGCTAAGGGCACAGAAGCCAATCCATAACAGCGCTATCACTCCCACACCTCCCCAGTTCAACTTCTCTTTGCTGCCTAGAGGGAAAGGCAAGCTGGCCTCAAAACAAGACTTCGGAGGGCTCAACCTGCAAATCAGGAGGGCAACATAAGTGGCTTTGGTGCAGGCTGCCAGAAACAACACAGACAGTTAAGGTAACTTCAAGGTCAACATCAAACACTGCTGCAGGCGTACCCTTTCTCTTAAATTTCCTGTCGGTATCTTCTGTCCCCTTCTCACCATCACTCCTGTGAAGCACAATCATTATCCTGATTACTTGTTCTTCATCCCAGAGCTGGCCAATTTTGGATAAGACTCTGCACACTGGAAAGCAGACTAAAATATTGTTATTCATAAGCTGCTGCTTTACAGGATGTTTTCCATGCCACCATGCACAGCTTGTACAGGGTAAAGATTTTCAGCATACTCCCCGTTCAATAAAAAAAATTAAGGCCAATATTTGTTCCTTTTTGTGTTACAAGATGACAATCAAACTGCCAATCATTTGGTCAAGAGGGTTATGCAAGACACAGGTTTACTGTAAAGTTGTACAAATTTTATAGCACCACAAACACTTTAACTACCATCATGCCTAAAACTCAAGAGCATTTGGAGAACAAGGAGGGCTATTCAACCTCCACACCATTTTGGCTGCATGTTTTCCAGGTGTATGATTTCACCACATGGAAAAACACAGCCATTGCCAAAGTGAACTCATAAAAACCTTTGATGAGTAAAGTTTGGATAAGCACAAATCATTTGAGCCGACAGCCAGTCCAATTCTCAAAGGGGGTTGGCAGACATAATATAATTCGTGGTTTCACACATGGGCCATTTTCTCCCCCTGCATCCCTCCCCCCCAAATCTTCACAAATTCGGAAGATGTTGTTCTAGAAAGTGCACAGGGTTGGTTTTGCCACGTTTTTCTTTTCCCCCCTGAAGGGTTAGGCACCATGCTATTGCAACTCAAAGCCATTTGGGGCTGTGAGTAAGCTAGCAAACAGGTTTTCCAGAACTGCATTTAGATAGTTGCATGATCTGCCTAATGGAGAGGGAGGAATTAAAAAAAAAAAAAGAAAACCTCTAGGTCTCTCTCTCACCACCCATTTGCTAGCAGGCAGGTAATATAAGGCAAATGCTTTAACAATCTCTTCCTCTGACACATTCGGACATGTTATTTCAAGATGTGTGGCGTCATTTAAGGTTGTGCCATGAGATAACACAGTATTTACACCTCTGGGCTGGGAGCAATATTGCTACAGCTTTTAGATATTATTGACATATTTTCTTTGATAAACAATCTATCAGGAAATAGTCAAACTCATAACTGAGGTAATGCCAAGGACTAAGTATTCCTACACGGTCCAGCAGACAACTTGAAACAACACTACAAAGCACAAACAAGATGAAGATGACTGCTGCTCTGAACAGCTCATGTTAAGCCCCTGCTATGGAGAAAAGTGCTCACACTTGCAGCTCATGTGTCTGCTCCCTACCCAGATGGGTAAATCAGACCAACAGTGGAGTTACTTCTGATCAACGTCTCTGAAAGAAAGAGCAAAATCCCCCCAAAATGGAAACAGAACTTTAAGACTACCAGTTTTACGTTTTGGGTACTTGACTATATAGAAGTCATGTGTTTTGTACACCACAGAGCAAATTAAGAACAGAAAGATTAAAAGCTAGATTTCCATAACATGAATTGTAGTTCTCAGTTCACTTTATGCACCTCATCTTCATCAAGTCACTGCCATCATACACTTGGGTGAGCAGACTTAGAGCAAATAAATAGGGTTTTTTTTTTTACCCATTATTCAACTTACAATTTTTTTCCTCACAGTTCAGAATAACTTGCTTGCCATTTGTTACTCCCAAACATACAGACCTAATCTAAAAACATGCAAATTACCTGAGAAGAAGTGCTGAGTGGTCATGAGCTTATTCCATCCCTCAGTCAGAGGCACAAAAAACTCAACTGCAGTGCCACAACACAGATTTTTGCTGTTTTCCCTTACAAGATTTCTGATGAATATTCCTGAAAATTCACACCTTCAAATCCACTGGAAGTAGTAACCATGGTAAGCAGGTGCAGAGAAAGAGGCAAACTGAACCACCCTGCTACTTGCTTTTTTGAAATTTGTACCATTTGCACAGTTTGTCATAATTCTCCCCTTCTTTACACTCATAAATCACATTCCCTCCCGCAGGAACTCCATAAGTTGTCTTTGTGCAATAAAGGAAATGTTTGAAGAGCATCCACTAATCTCAGAACATCACAGCCTAGTTACACAGCCTTAGCACAAGGTCCAATTTTCCAAAGCAACCCCATATAACAGCATTATATTTCCTCTTTTAAAAGCCCCTCATTGCTCAGGCAGCTCGAGGCCTCAGGTCTGCTGCTTTAACACACAGTGTGTTTGTCTGGGTAGCCCACATGCCCCAAGTGAGCCCAGGTCCCTTCCATAGTGCTTTTAATGCTGACCTACTCCCACTGACTTCAATCAAGCCCCTAAGTCACAACACGCTTCCACGTTCAGCTTCTTGGTTTGTTTTTAGATGATCAAGCTCACACAAGCCTAACGATTCCCCTCAGTTTTACAAGCATATTCATGTTTGCTGTCAAACGCATGAGTTAGTTTTCTGGAGGCGATTGCAAGAGAGCAACCATTAATTACTGCAACTGCACAAAATGCCTTTTTATTTAGAAACCTATTTCAAAATATATTGTTCTCCTAAACGAGGTACTCACTGGTAAACAGTTCATCTCCTCAGATGAATTTGTAGGAGCTGGTGTATATTGCTTTCCTACAGAATAGCATTTCCTCTGCCCTTTCCCATCTGCATGGAATGATATGTACTTTTTTTTCCCCATTCTCTGCCTTTTGGGGCTTAATGGAAGATTTCCAAATACAAGGAAGTGTCTTAAAGAGTAGCAGAAATGCATGGTTACTCATTACCAAAGCTTTACAACACAATTTGTTTGGGCAGGGATGTTCAGGAAGATGGCTTCAGCAAGAGCCCCAGGCCAGGCGCTTCCCCTCACCAGCACCAACTGCTCACAGCTTCATTCTGCAGCTGGACTTCTCACAACCAGACCTTTATGAGAAGGCTCAGCATCAGTAAATGCTACCTGGTAGCATGCTATCTTTTGATAATCCGTTATTCAGCTGCCCATGTTCAGCTGTGAACTCCTTCAGAACCAAAACCCCATGCCTTCTGAAGAGACCCCAACTTTCCAGTAAAGCAGAAATATCAGCTCCAGTTAATTAATATCATATACACAAATGATATACATGCACGTATAGTCCCTCAGTAAGTCATCCCTTCCAGGGAATCCCATGCTTACATACATGGCAGCTACTTTCTTGGGCTATAGCACTATCAGCATGGTAAATAACTGTAGGCTTAAACCTTGAATGACAGCAGATTTCACAGATGTACAAGCTACACAAAGCTTCTTTAATTAGCTATTAATCAAGCACCAGCAAGTAAAGATGAGACTGGATTCACCTTTTAGAAAATTTATTCTTCCAACAATTAATGTTATAAACTTCTCCTGTTGTCCTTCTGCAAGGAGGAAAGTATTTGTTATAGTCAACAACTAAACTAAATCTCACATTTTCATCCCTGAACACATACAGAGAGTAGAGGACCTGTATTTTAGCACAGAATTAGCTCAAAACTCTTCCACGCTTCAGTTTGAAGACTTGCTGGTGACACCAGAGTCACTGGCAGTGACCCCAGGCTGGTGCTTTGAGATGGCAGCTCTAACCACACACATTCAGCTATACAAACCTCTAGCTCAGCAGTGTAGAAGTTCACTGCTCATAAGGACATTTCAGAGATGGGATAACATCACTGAAGTCATGACAACTCCTTACATAGTGACAAGCTAATCAGAACAGCTAACTCCTTCCACACACTACCACTAATTCCATGAAAACAGCCCCATAAATCTGGCTTACTCAAGGGTTTTAATTAACATCATGTTGTCCAGGTTATTTCAATTTCACTTTTTGCCAGTTAGTGTGAAATTCTCAACTCTGACAGTGCAAATGCTGACTTCCTGGGTTTCGTTCCCACCCAGATATTTGTCTGCTTGTGAATGAAGGTATCCTTAGGCAGAAGACATTGTCCAGATTAAGAGGCAGGCTGAGTTTCTCAGCTGAAACTTTTATCCTTGCCCAAAGAAAACAGGCAGATTTGGGTCAACAAAAACATTGGACTTGTCGCTTCAGCTGAAAAAATAAGCATCAGCAGCCTGAAAGTGCTTACACATTTTCAAATCAACATTAATAAATTAATTTCAATTAGCGAGTAAAGATCGCAGGCACTTCAATAAAAAAAGGTGTTATGCATTGAGGGAAACAAAATATTTCATCCAACCTATCCCCTTTTTTGATCCTTCTGTTAACATTATCATCCATGTTTTAAAGGCACGGCAATACAGAGCTACAGAGAAGGTGGTTTTGCCCATGCCCAGCCTGCCAGGGCAGGATCCTCCTTAGCCAGGAAGGTTTTGACTCATTACACCCAAGCTAACATTCCTTAACTGAAAAAAAGGTCAGATCCCCCTTGGCCACTGTCACCCATGGGTCAGAAACTACTTAAAATATATAGATGCATCTGAAACAGTTTAATGGTCTGTAATGACAGATACAGAAACCCTGCAGCTGGATGTCACAAAAATTAGAGCAAGCACTTTACAAGGAGATGTGGGAAGAGGGATCCCTTTGCTGGTTCTTCTCCTAGAGAGCCTGCTAATTACCACCAGATGGATGCTAATGCACTCAGAGAACCTTGCTGCATCAGAGGGGTGTTAAGGACCCCCTCCCCAGACACTCAGGGACTGCTTAGCTGCTGTCCCCTGGCTTTGTCTCATCTTTAATTTCACACAAGCACTCAGGCTGATGATGCCCAGCACTCAGCTAGGACATGATATGGATCCGTCGGACACTTCAGCAATGCTCTGCAACAGTTCTGCTCAGTGGCTTCACCACTCAGCCCCAGTGGCAGGCCAGTCTGCTCAGCTGGGCTCGCTGGCTGAACCAGCCCCTCACAACTGCAGCCCTTCAGCACAGAGCCTTCCCATCACAGCCCCATCCCTCTGCACAACCATAAACACAGCCTCTCCTTGTGGGCAGCGGCTCAGACTTGGACACACAACAGAGCACGATGCGCTTTTGAGGAGGTTTGGCCCACAATGAGTCAAGGAGCAGAAGGCTGGACTGCTCATGTCCATTCACAAGCCTTTTCATCTCAAAATCCATGAGAAACAACACAGGGCACTATTTGAGCCCTGCACATTTCTGGCTACTGCTTCTCCAGCAGAGCAGGTTGGGATAGCTTTCTTCGAAGACACACGTCCTCTTCCCTCATAGCATAGCAGCCACCTCAGAAACAAAACCAGCCCTTCTCTAAAACAAATACATGGACTGCTAAAGATGCTGAGATTTGAAGGAATAGCTTTGTTAAGGTTTGTGGCCCTATGACAGTCTTCCCCATAAACAGAGATAACAGGGATGCTGCAGCATGGCAGGCATTGAGAAACTCCGCCTGGGCAGATCAGCCAAGGTGGAGCACAGAAGAACGTTTGCATATCCAATACAACCTGGAGCAACATTTCTTGCAAATCTGACCTGCATGGCCTTATTTGTTGCTCCTCAAGAAAGCCTCTTCATAATGGAGAAAAAAATCTTATTTGAGAAACATTCATGGGGCTCATTCTTACCACTTCCCCATCCTGCTTACAACCAACCCATTGTCCCACAGCACTGCTGCCATGCAAAGCTGCATTACAAATTTGGCTTGTGGGACAACAAGAGACAAATATCTGATCGCAGAAGAAACCTCCCGATCTTAATTAGCACCTCACCCTCTCACCAAGACATGCTTTGGACTGGCAAATTTTACTCTGTTAAACTGAGCAACATCGCAAATTACAGTGTGCAAACAATTAATCGGGTCCACACCCTGAAAGAAGGAAGGGAATTGATGTGCAGCAGCGTGACAGAGCCGGACAGTGAAAACAAGGCAAGGGTTTCTATCACATGAAAGCTACAAATCAGAGTGGAACTTGCCTAACCAGCTCCTCTACCTCACATCGAGTGCACAAATCTAACACCACCCAGGTTTGTGCTCTCAGATCTACAGTCCTGGTCTGTCAGTACATATACTGGGTGGAATGGAATCAGCAAAAGCTTTCATGAAATTGGTCCTGGTCTGCATCAAGTTAGCCTGCAAATGGCAGCCTGAGAACCTGTGTGGCAGGGTTAAATTTGCTCCATCAGAATCCACAGGAGATCAAATTCAGATCCTCAGGCAGTTTTTCTTGGAATTCCACTGACCTTACAGACAGGTGCTGTGGGACACAGGATAGATAAGCTGTCCTGTGGTCTCTGCCACATGGTTCCAATGAAATGTCCAGAAACATGCATGTGAATAACAACCCTCCTGCAAGGCAAAAGGAACCACAGCTTGCCTTACACAGCAGACAGCCTCCATCAGCACAGCACTGCTATGTCATAGAGGTAGAGGCCAACCAGGCTCAGCGGCTCCTGATGCACCACTGACCCAAAGCTAAACTGATTCTCTCTTTTCCTTGTAAAGTATTCTCAAATGCCACTTGGCCATACCACTCCATGCCAGAGAACTCTGAAGCAGATTAATTACACAGGTAAATGTTTGATGGAGAATTACTCTCAAATGACATAGACTGCAAGAGGTTACCTCCCTGCCAATACAAAAGGCCTGATTCAGGGCTCTGGGGCAGCCTCCCTTTAAAGTCAGTGTCATTCTGCAAGTACAGAAAGCATGGCAAGAGATTAAAATAAACTTATTTTTGGCATGCAGGCCAGATTCATTTTGCTCGCAGTCCCTCTCTGTTGCTGATGCAGCCCAAATGTGGCTGATGAGCCTGATTCAACCTTGACCAGCTCAGACATGGGCAGGAGGAGGGGAACACCAGCAGAATTCTCCATTGGCAACAACAATTCAGAGGCACATGTGAATTTTAAGGAGCACTAAGAGTAAAACTGTCCCAAAAAGCTTCCTGTGGGTTACACTTGCACCTCAGTTTTTCTACCTGTAAAATAATAATTACCCAACATACCAGTTCTTGTAGGACTTAATTAGCACTTGTCAACCTCTTAGAGCTCCTCAAGGGAAGGAGCTATGCACCACAAAGTACTAATTAATGGAAGAATCCTTCAGAACAAAGTATATGATTCTGTTGTTGTCAGATCTAATAGAGTTACAAAAAAAGAAAAAGAAAAAAGGGGGGCTGGAAGGGATATAAGAGGTAACCTAGGCAGTTCCCCTGCCCCAAGGCATGATCAGGTATATCTAAATCATTCTTGATAAATGAATACCCCAAATCTAGGTATGTACAGACTGCAGATTAAAATAGATAATGGTGGACTCAGAAGTGTCTTGCACTCTCAGGCTCTGCTGAATGCAGGTTAATTCCCCCTCACGTGTGGCACACAGGGCCTCTCAACTGCTCCTTGCATTGGCTTGGAAGAGGCTTTACTGCACCCACAGTGAGAACGTACTGCAAGATCTACCAATCTTTCCAACTCATTATTATTACAGCTCATGCAATAAAGAGCCCCATTGTAATATACAATCCCCAAATCTCAAGATCTAAATTAACGAGACAAGAAATGGAAAAAAAACCACCAAAATAACCTCCAAGTGGAGAATGGAGCGCAGAAGCGTTAAAGGATCTGCTCTTGGTTATGTGAGGCTCCTGAGAGAGCCAGAAGCTCAGAGCAGATCACCTAGGTCTTACAACTCACCCATGCATCAGACTAATAATACTTGCAAATCATTCCCATTGTGTATTCCCCCCCACTTCTTCTCTCCCTCTTTCCCGATCCCAAGGGTCCATCTTTTGACCTGGCACATCATCAGATGTGGCTACTGAAGCCCTGAACAACCCTAAAATAATTTTTTTTTAAAAAATTCTACTTCTCTTTTTCTTTTCTTAAAATGAAGTTAAGCAGGTCAAACCTGGAACACTACCTTAAAAAAAAATCTTTAAATGCTTTAATTGTAAAAATGTGTAGCTCAAGAAGCCTTTCCAAGAGATACAAGCAGCATACAGTAGGAGATACCTTTTCTTTGATTAACTTCATACAGGAAAGCTTTTGAAACTTATACTTTCTTCATCAGGCCAGTGAATAAAAGCTAAGCCAGGCAACTGATACAGTGCTTCAGAAGTTTATTAAATTAACCAGTTAAACTGAGGCAGTATACAATACACAGAGGCCAAGGCAAACAGTAGAAGGTGGAACACGCTCCCAGGGCTGAGACAATAGCGTTGTGTCAGCATTTCCATTATGAAGCTCCTTCAGAGGAATTGTGGCAGGTGTGCAATAAAGAAGAAAAAAGCTAAAACCACTGAATTCAGTCATTCTAAGGGATTCCCAAACATGCCTGGGCAGATGGAAGAGCAAGATGCAAACCAGTTTTTCACTAATTTGTCACTTGAATTAGAAAGCAGGTTTGGCTTGGAAACACAGGTTGGCATATCACTCAGGAAACAAAGAAATGCTGTTTCTTACACTGGGCACTATGCAGAGAACTGCTCTTAGTAGGTTGAAAATGCAGCCCTCATGAATGTGATTAATCAAGTACAGCACGGCTGCGTGGGCTGACACACAGAGCTTACTCAGTAACAGAAAGTCTGTGCAGTAAGGCTGACATCTTGTATGGCATCTTACCCTCAGTCACAGAGTCTTTATGCAATGCAACACAGATATAAAGATAAATGTAAAGATATCACCAATTTGAAAAGCTTTGTTCCTATCAGTAGAACCACAGAAGCTTACCCAGCTCAAAGACTTGTCACTTCTGTATGCACTATGCTGGAACCAAGGGAATTACACTTAATGCCAGAGCAGAGCATGAACTGAACTCTCCAAAACTTTTGAGTGCTCAGTGTCAGGTTCAGATGCCAGTTCTGAGGTTCCTTCTTCCCAAACCCAAACTGTGGGGATTCTCTGGGTAACAGATTCAGTTTCACGTTGCATTTTGCAGCACGTGAAAGCCTTCTCATGCAGCCCCAGAACAACTCACCGGAGGGGAAAAAAACCAGACCAATAAAGGAAACACTGACATGACATTTACAGTAACAGCACCATCAGCAGCAACTATAATTCTCCTCCAGAAAGTTACACCCACACTGCTTTCTTTGGCCTGTATATCTTGTGTGTTGCCTTGGTTTAACTGGTTAATTTAATAAGCTTCAGAAATATGTAGTTGCCTGGCTCAGAAGCATTGGATGCGATTTTGAACCAGGTCACCTGGTTTGTGACCACAAGTTGTTCTTGGTATGGCACATTCACAGTGTAGCATCCCAGCTCTGCTCTAGGGCAGTCCTGCCATGCTCCATTTCCTCTCAGGAAACCAAACAAATCCAGCTCCATTCCCAGCAACGCAGACTGGCCACACTGCTCTGGATAGGAGAGCAGCTCAACAAACAGAGGTTAAATTGAATTAGCTGGACCTACTTAGCATTCCAGCTCTGCAACAGAGTTTAAGAGAGGTTGGGAGCACTGGAAGGGCACATGGTGCTTCAGAAGAGACAGAATGCCGTGGTGGGTGAGCACCAATCTGGAGCTGAGAAGCCCCACCGCTGCTCCTGTCTTTGCCAGTGACCTGCCATGAGATGCTGAACGAGTCACTCCACCCCATGTGATTTTCTTTCCCCTCCTGCCCTCTCTCTGCTTTGTTTCTAAAAGTTTTCTAAGCAATTGCATCATCCTGTTTGAACAAAAAAATGCATTTGCATAACATCTAGCACATCAAGACCCTGATCGTAGCTGGGGATTCCAGATGCAAGAGTTATTATGCAAGGTATTAGAGAACTCAAAGAATTTAAATGAGCATTATGGGTATTCTGTAACCAACATCTCTTCTCCAGAGAGAAGACAATTGGACTAGATGATCTTAGAGGTCTTTTCCAGCTATAAAAATAACAGAATCATTGAAGATTCTACCATGTTATTTCACCTAACAACACAGAACAGGGAAGGTCCCATGCTGAAGGTGTTACTGATGCTATTTCTTGCCAGCAGAACCTGAAGGGCATGTGAGTGACAAAAAAATGAGATGAACTATTTTGTAGGCTAACACTGAAAACCCAGAACAGATGATTTGCAAAGATGGCAAGAATTTGCAGGCTTTTATATTTCTGACAGCCTGGTAAAGACATTTTCCTACCTAAGCTCTACTTTCACTAGGTTTGAATGCGTCAGCCCTCTAATTCATTGATTCAGCCTCATGCACATAGAACTCCATCCTAATCTGAGACTGTGATCCAAAAAAACATTTCAGCTCACTCCCAAAGTCAACCTTTTTTCTACCATCTCTCCTTTCACTTTCACCTTCAGAATTGCTGCAGATCAAATAAAAAGACAGGAGAAAAGAAATTATGACAATATGATATGTAGTCACCAATCTTTCACACCCTAGTTCACAAGTAACAACAGCATAGCCAGAAAGGTGCAAAGGATGCACACAAGCCAGCAGCAGCAAAAGCTGAGCCTCGAGTTGTGGCAGCAGCAGTGCCCCAAGAGCAATGCTTTGGAAGAGTAAGGCCAGCAGCCCATGGGCTGCTCAGCAGCCAGGATCCCCACCTCTCACTGAAGAAGGTGAAACAGCACCCAGCAGTCTGGCTTCACAACCTGGAGAGAGGAAACTAGCTACTACTAGCTTAACCGCCTTCTAAAGAATCACAGATTACCCAAAAATAAGAGGGAAGATGGGACTCACAGTCCTGCTCAATAGCACAAGAGGTGCTGGTTTCCTACACCCATCCCCAAAGCTTAAGTTTTTGACATTTTCCTCATGAACTGAGCGCGCAAACCAGGTCTGAATGAAATCATTTCACATAGCCTAGGAAACAATTATGAACATGCAAGTTATCATGATCACTCTTGTAATTCTTGCAAGCCACGAAGACTTCTACAAAGCACCCACCCATACAGAGCCAATCTTAAAACACCAGCATTGATCCAAAGAGAATGAGATGGGCAAGTACAAAGCAATTTGTTGAATAGTTCATCAAGCAACAGATTGGGGCTGTCTTACTTTTCACTTGCTGTGTTACATCCCCACACTTTGCTTCCTCATTCCCTCCTATGAGAAAGCATGGGATTCATGAGATCAATGCTGATCAAAGCTGAATGGTCTCTTCTTGACTCCTCTTTGGGAATTTTGCTGGTGGTGTGGGGTTTATCACTGTGTTGGTTTTGGGGATTGTTTTTGTTGTTAGAGGGTTTCTTGTTGTTTTTTTTTGTTTTGAATTTTTTTTCCCCCAATTAAAATGGCAAAGATCTCTTTCTAAAAAAAAGAGGCTAGAATGTGTGAAACAGCTTTCCCTTTAATGATCTGCAGCACAGCCAGCTGGGGCAAAGTTGGCTATGATGTCAGATTGCTGGTGCTTTAACACAACAGAGCTGTTTCCCCTATGTATTTCTCTAACTAAGCAGAACTCAAAAGTTTCCTTCTCCAGCAAACACCTGAGTAGAAATGACTCACCCACTGTGTTGGCAACTGGCACAGATCTGTCAGCCCTACCACCAAGCCTGCTCATGTTGATGAAATACTGAGAAGCAACTTTTTCCTTCTGTGACTTCCAAAAAGGTTTGTCCATCCATACCTTGCATAAGTAGTAGCCCTCCCCCTGTGCTCTCCTCAGTGGGGAGGAGGGATGAGTTGGGGTTAAGCATACTTATAAGACCAGCCATAAAAGCAAAGTCATTTTTTCAAGCTCACGAAGCATTCTAACAAATCCATCTCTAATCAAATCACTTATATTTTCTGCCTTACTTCCTTCAAAAATAATGCATATATCATCATGGTATGTATGAGCATGCATCCCTAATAACTTTTGAATGAGTTGGTTGCTTTCAGCTCAATTTGATAGACAGGAATTTCAGAGCTGTCTTAGCACTAGAAGTTTTGTGGAAGCGGGCAACTGGATAGAAGGAAGAGCCCCTAAACATGGAAACTGCAGTGCGAGTACACCCAGTGTTAGACTGTAAGAAACCACAGAACACCATTGTAAAGGCACCAACACATGGGATAGCCTCAATGGAAAGCTACAGTTAACTAAGACATAGAAAGCCATAGTACATCAAGCACTGATCAGATAGTTATTTTAAAGAATGCTGTAAAAAAAAGTTATCTCAAACAACCTTCAAGAGACAGTGCTCAGAAGAGCAGACAAGACAGCTAGATACTTTAAAGGAAGCCTATAAGCAAAAGTACTCATTGTTTTAATGACATTCTGGGCTGGACACTCCTTTTACATTTGCTTAATCATTAGTTTCAAAAGACTGACTTCTGGCATACCCCACAGTAAGTCCCAGATCATACAAATCCATTCTTCATTGCCTGAGTAGCTCCATTTAAAATCAATAGGATTACTCATAGCGGTAAAGTTAAACACGTGTGAAAGCATTTGCAAGATTGAGGTGTAAGGCCTAGTCCAAGCACAGCTTTTTTACTTGAAGAACTGGTTCACTTACAGGTTTGTTTTGTTTTTAGAGAAAACAAGGGAATAATTAAAGCCATACAACCGCCTTGAAGTGGACACATTTTTATTAGTGTAACAGGAGCTTCCAACAGCACCGCCATGCCCAGGTTGGCTGTGGTGACCCAATACAGCTCCCGCATCAGGAACTTGTGTCAGTGAACAAAGAGCTGCCAACCCATTGCTTCTACTGTCATTCACCAGATAACTTATCCATGGAAGGCACCTGATGGAACCAACAACGTGGACAACCCCAGGTTGTAAGGACATTTGGTCTGAAGCATATCAAAAGTGGGATATTTCTTCCCATGATACCCTTCTACTTTAGTGCAAACACATGCACATGGAGGAAAGGAAGAGCTTGAGAGCTCTTCTCAACATGTGTAGAACTGAGGGAGGTGAAAAACATCAAGATCATCCTGAAAGATGACAACAAGAAGGAGCATCCATTCTGAGGAAAGCATTCAAAGCTTCAGGAGTTGCAAGGGCAGGAGTGGAACAATGGGCCAATATATTCAGATTGCTAAAAGGTTAAAAAAAACTGTCACACTTTCAAAGAAAAAGAAAGAGACAGAAGACATTAAGAGTAAACAGGAAATTTGGGAAATCTATTTCATTCAAAGTAGCAAACATCTGGAATAAATTGTCAAGAACTTAAGACCATCAAAGTGAAGTATTAACAAGGTTAAGAGGCAGCTAGACTGGAGGAGGAGACTGAAGAATACAGTGACAAAGGAGAGAAGGGGAGATGAAGTAAAATCTAGAGGCAAGAGGCTCATTAGCCTTAGGGGCTTTGTAGTCCCCATCCCCCCCTTCATTATTTCCTTATCTTCTCACTGCTTCATGCTTAAAGTAATTCTTGTACTGCTTTTTGGCTTATGGAAACAAAACAGTACCTTGTCCTTAGTAGTTCTAACATTGTATGTCATTGCTGAGCTTCCTTACCTTTAAATTGAACTCAGAAAAGTACAAGAAAACTGAATTCATGCTACTCCTTCCACCAAGCAGAGCTTCCTGAAGTCTGGAGTTGTTCTTCCCTTTCACTCTTCCAATTAAGAATTATTTCTTAGAGAATGTTTCTTAAATAAGAAACAAAGTGGTATTTTTAATAAAGAAATCCATAAAGATGTTTTCTAAAGTAAAAAAAAAAAACAATAGCTTTTAAAAGACATTTGTTTCAAAGTAATTCAAAACAGGCTAAACAACACCTTTAAAGATGACAAAAGCCAGTAGGCATAAATGAATAAAGAGGCTAAGAAGGAAATACTTAGTGTGACTTATCCCTTAAAATCCAGACCCTTCTCTAGGAGGGTTGGTCAGAAAGCTATGTTGGCCCTTACTCTAAAGGAGTCTTCCATCTCTGCCTGGTCTGTTATTAACTATGTTGGTTACATTCATGCCCATTAACATCCTTTAAAAGATGTTAAGGAACTTGGAATTTTGTTTTCCACTTCCCATTATTGAGCAATGGAATATTCATATAACAGTAGATAGAAACAACTGAGAAGAAAAAGAAAAAACCTCCAAGTTCCCATCTCTGCCAGTTCATTTAAACTAAGCTGAAGGTTCAGCATGAAATTGATTCAGGAGTCACAGTACATATGCACACACATTACAAAGCTCACTGTGGGGGGAATGCAGAACAGTAAAACACACACTTGCCTGTCCTGTGTTCTAATAACCACTGGTAGACTTCATCCAAAGCTGGCAGAGTTGGGAGAGATTTCAAAAACAGAAAGTGCCTGTGGGCTTCACAGGACAGGCAGCTGGGTGAGGGATGAAGATGCTCTTAAAAGCCCCAACTGAAGTAAAACACTTATTAGACATGAGAGAATTCACACCAGCTTTCGTTACTTGCCTAATAGCACAGGGCCCATTCATGATGTTTGTTATCAGCTGAGCACCCACATCTAAGGAGTCAGAGCTTTGTTGGGAACATCTGCTCCTGGCTTGGCAAAAGGCAGCAGGAGCTTTGCTTCAGCCTCAACAACTTCTCCATTAGCTGGCTCCAACCACCTGTCTGCACCTTTCCAGCCTGAGAAGAGCCCTCATGGTCACTACCTCATATAGATAAGGGCCCAGGGAGCCATCAGGAGAAGACAAGGTTACCAGCTTGCTCCACAGGCTTTGTACCAACAGGCAGCTCCCCAAGGAAGAGCCCAGTGCCATTGGGGCATTATCAGTATGCACAGTACAAACACAGATCTCCAACACCAAAAGCAGGCAGTGCTTTCCCACTGACTGGTGGGTACTTTAACAAACATGCTGTACTGAAGTAGCTAAAGAAAAAAAAAATGTGGTAAGTTTTGTATGTTATAGAAAAACCTAAAGGGTTACTCTATATAACCAGACACATATAACCAGACACAGCTGACTAAACAAGGCACTGCAAGTCATTCACAGCTTAGGTAAAACAAAACAAAACAAAAAATCCCCACAGCTCCCCATCCCACCTCTCCAAAGAGCTGATCCAAGGCCTCCAATTAAACACACCACTCAGATAAAACCTCTGCCTTACCTTTGTATGCTGGGCCTCGCCTCCTCACTAGCAGCTATACCAGAACAAATATAGGGGAACCAGGACCACAGATACCTCCCCCAACAAACCCCACAACTACACCTCACAGCCCTTTTATGCTGTCCTTCACGGGCAGCAGTTCCTGTGAGGCCAAGTGGAGCCCATTAGCATTAATCCCCCACACCTGCACAGCTCCACACAGGTGTGGAAGAGGCCCCAGGTGTTGGTGATGTTCCCAAAAGGCCCTGGACAGCCTCAGCAAAGCCCCACTGCCATTTGTAGAGCTGTGGGAAAGCTCTGCTCCCTGTGCCAAATTGTGAATTGTTCACCTTTCTAATTGAACTATGGATATTTCTACCCCTTCAGCCCGTGATTCACACAAGTCTTATTTTCTTCAGCGTTAAATTCTGCTGCACTTAGAGCTCTAGGAGGGCAGAGATCCTTGCTGAAACCAGCCAGCTCCTGCTCTACAAATAACCTTCTGGATGCTATTTAAGCTGCATTCTTTTTGCATATGATAGCTTAAAGGCACTAGCTTACTGTGAATTTATAGAGATTTATCTACTTTTTGGCATGCTGGAAGAGCATATCCCACTGTGGTGTAAAATAACTTGTTCTGGGGGCACGTGAGCCTGTGATGCAGAAAGCAGCAGCAGTTTTAGTGTTGTGGGCTAGGTTTGTGAAATAGACCAAAATTCTATCAAGGAAGGAGATATGCTAGCAGGCAGCTCACAGTCTGGAAAGGCAACGTAGCTAACAGCTGCTGGTCATCAGGAGACATGTTTGGTCCTAACTACCCACTTGCTGGACTACTTTCTACCTGGAACAGGCTGCTCCTGCACACATTCAAGGTCAGGTCGAATGGGATTCTGGGCAGCTTGATCTAGTAGGGAGCAACCCTACCCACAACAGGGGGGCTGGAACTAGGTGGTCTTTGAGGTCCCCTCCACCCTAAGCCATTCTATGATTGCTGTGATCTCAGCCAAGACAGTTTGTATCATACATTTTCCTTCCTGCTTTCTGTCAATTTGGATCTCTCGTCACACCTGTACATAATGTTTATTGCACCATGAAAGGGCAGCTACCATCTTCCAATCATTATAACAGAAAAATTCCTGTCTGGCCTAACATCTGAGCTCTGTGCTCCTGCTGAAGCAGCTGACCAAATGCTGAGCTTGCTAGTATGTTTTTTCAAAAAAATGATGTTCCTCAGGTCAAAAGGCATGCTAAGCCATCATTTAAGCTGAAGGGGCCAGTAACAAATGACAACAATTCTCCAGATAAGGACTCAAGGAGGCATTGGCATGCTTGACCTTAAATACCTGAGTTAGCATTCCTAGGTACTTGCTTTATAATTAGCAGAGTCAGATAGAAGCTTGCAGAGGCTGAATCAGAGCAGAAATGAACTCAAGTGCCCTGTAATGCCTATTCAAGGACCTCTTTCCCTTCAATCAATGAACAGAAGTCCTGCAGAGACAAGCCTACTTGAACATACGCTAGATTAAGTGGCCACACTTAAGTGAATGCACGTGAGCATCTCCCAGGTTACAGAGCTCTAACAAATAATTGCAGGTTTGCATTTAGGAAACCTGTGTTATATCAAATACTGTGACCAAATGTGCTTCAAGGATCCATTTTTGCTTTCATATGTCTTGAGTATGGAAAAAGGTGTGAAGCATATTGTGAGACAAGGGACATCTAACACAATAACTGTGCCAATGCCTCCACACAGCATCAACACATCTAGAAGTGTTCCTTTGTGAATTTTGTACAACAGCCACACAATTATAGCTGTGGGAGGGAAGTCTTTTTTAGTGCAAGCCATGGACTTGTGTTTAGGAATCCAAGTGGCGGATCTTTACTACACAATATCAGATGTTTATACACACTGAAATTCTTTCCCAGTCCTCTTCCCAAGGCTGAACGCCAGTTCTTTCAACTCCTCCTTCTATGTCAGATGTTCCAATCCCTTAATCATCTTCATGTTTTTCAGTAGATGTTCTCCACTACATCCACACACTTCTTATCTGGTGGAGCCCACAACTGGACCCCGCTCTCCAAATGTGTCTCACCAGTGCTGAGTAGAGGGAAGCACTCACTTTCTGTCAGTGCAGCCCAGGATGCTGTTGGCCTTCTTTGCTGCAAGGACACATTGTTGGTTCATCACTTGTTAATCACTGGGTTTTTCTCTGCAAAGCTAATTTTTAGATAGAATAGAACAGTTCTATTGGAAGGGATCTAAGAAGATTGGCGCAGGTCTGTATTGCTGCAAGAGTTATACCTCCAGCTCATTGATACAAAATTTTAATGCAGTATTGGTATTGTATTTTCACACTGAAAACTTAGATTTCAAACAATGTGCACCTTTGTGTCATTAGTGAAAATTCAAGATGTGTCCTGAGGTAACCTGTGCTGGCACATTACCAAGGTAACAGTGACAGAGGGAATCAAAGCTAAGGAAGTTTCTGGGATAGGAAGAACAAACTATAGGGGATCAGAGGCTGGCAATTAATAAGAAATAGAAGTCTGGAATAAACTGTTCCCCACATTGCCTCGAAACATATATAACTTTCACTGCTGCTGCTTCACAGAGAATTTTTTGTCCAACTTAGCATACTATGTTTTAAGAAAAAAATATGCACAAAGTTAAGGTAATCCTGAAGAGAACAAGAACTGGAAATAGAGAAAAGATCACTGAGAGAAGTTGTAAAAAGAATGCTGAAAAACAGAAAACTAAGCAGTCCTTCAGTGTACTGATGTTCATTACAGAGAAGGTGGAAAGGATGAAATTGACTTAATTTGCAGACAGAAAGTTTTCAGTTAGATGGTTGGGAGGAAACACACACACACATATATAAGGACAGCACTTGGATAAGGCTTGCTTTGGACTTCAGGCTACCTAGAAAGTTTAGACAGGTTAGGAAAAGAGTTTTAATAGCTCTGCCTCCAAGCAGAACAATGAGCTTGGGGAAACCCATGAGAACCTTTCTTTCTTTTATGCCTGTTTATGACAGTATATCTCAGATGCTGCTGCACCCATTCACAAAGTTTCAGAAAGGTTTACAGGGTTAAAATTTTAAGCATTAATGAAGCAAATTATCAGTTTTACACTGCACCTTTTTTTTTCTTCTTTTTTCGCTCATCCAAATAAGCTGTTGTTTGTGAAGAGGCTGACACTAAAGAGCAACTGCCAGAGTTCACACAAGTTCAATTCCCAACTGAGCATTTTAGTGATGCTTTGGTGAGAATCTTGTTTTTGTGGAAATAACCTCAGCTCTTTGTTTCCTTTCGTTAGCTGAATCTGCATCCAAAACCCATAAGCACAGCTCCCTGTCCCCAAGTGAAAATGGAAGTTGAAATGAAACCAGGATTGATAAAGATTCTGAGGAGAAGCATTGTATTCATCTGAACATTTGTCATTTCCACTCAGAGGAGGTGCAAGGAGAAGCATAGATCCAACAGTGTGGCTCAAGTTCCTTTGCAGTAAACATGCAGAGCATGGGAGCTCTAGTGCTGACCTGAGGGAGGGAAGGGGTGCAGCCAGGAAAGGGGTAGAATACAGAACTGTACATCCAGACTGCTGTCTGCTCCAGAGCTGCACTCGAAGAAGTCATGCAACTAGGTAATAACAGATGAAAGAGGATCTATCAAAAAGTGTGTATGCTTTGATGGAAAGAAGTATGTGACCTCATCTTTCAAGAATACCATCCTCAAAGTTTTTGTCTATCTACTCACACAAGGAAAAATAAATCTCTCTGTATAGAAGGAAGAAGGTAAGCCTTTGTGCTGTTTTATCCACTCTTCGATCTCATTCTGAAATATTCAAACAGAACAAAAACCATAAGCACCATCTGACATCTGATGCCTGAATGACTTCAGCTCCTATTCGCGGAACCGTCAGTATTCACTTGGTGGGGTCTGTGATTTTGTGCAACTCATACAAAGCAGTGCTAGACTTGGTACTTGGTTTGTGTCACAGTAGAGCATTTTCCAGACCCACTACTCAAACAATTTCCAAATGAAGACTGCAAATGACACATCCGTTTCTCATATAAGCAGTTCCTTTCTTTGCTAACTACTGTCACTAGTTTGGGCCCATATAGGTGTCCAAAGCAGAAGCTCATAATTTTCTACTGTGTCACTGAAAATACCTTTATGACCTCTCATTTCCTAGCTACAATCTCATCCCATAAGCAGTGCTCCCACTCCTACACATAAATATTTTGGGGGTAAAAATGCAATCATGTGAAACAGAGGTGAGAACTGTGCTTGCACAGCAAAGCTCAGCTTCAGGCAAATAAGCCAGGAGGTGGAAAAAGAGGTTGTGCAGACTTCTGTGTTTTGTGGAGTTTGCTAGGCACTCAAACCCAGTCAAACTGCACAGCCCACAGAGAGGGAGGGAGTTGGGGCACCATGCAATTGTTTTAAATGTTGCAAGAGCATATGCCAGGAAGTGTCAAAACTGTCTCCACACCTGCAGCAAGATTCCTGTAAGGAAGGACCTAATTTTGCTTCTAGTTGTGTCTACCAAAATTTTGAATTGATCTAATTCTTGGTAGATGCATCTGGGATTAACGTAGTTAGCAGGAAAACACTTGTTACAGGCATTTGTGCAGTGCTTCTGAACATAGGTGCAAGGGGTGAGATTTATTATGCCAGGTCAAGCACATGTCCTTGCTAGGATACTTCTCATTCCAGTTTTCCCAATTACTGGCAGGCACTGTTTGTAGAGATTTGTTAGATCAATAAAAAATGCAGGTGGGGCTGAATGTCACTTCCTTAAACCATGCAGATGCTAAAAGTTTTTCATCAAAGCTTTGCCTTGCCCGATGAGGGCAGAATTTGCCACCTTACCCTCAAGTTCTCTTTCTTTGAAAGAAACAGAAAAGAAACAGCTTGTTACCTACTCTTCGTGTTTGTGGGACTTTGGTGCCAGCAACACTGATGAATAAGGAAACTGTTTTCATTAGTTGTTAAAACAGCAGAAGTTTGTTTAGCTTTGGCTGCAGCGTCCTTCTGACTCCCACGCAGGAAGTATTCATGCAGTATTACACATAGACAGAATGTGTCCAGTTCCTAGAAGTCCAAATACAAGAAATTGTGGCCCATTTTAGAAGCTATGCTGATCTTGAATTATGAAAGTGACGGATAGTTCGCTTTCATTTGTAATCCTGGGCTACAATTCTTGAGTTCTTTTCTTGTGTTTTCCCTAGACTTCCAGATGACCTTTGGCAAAATGCATCCTTTCAACGTGTCCTTCACCCCTAAAACAAAGATCACGACCAACTGCTGAAAGAACTAGCCCTTACTGTTACTTCATGGACAACTTCCTACATATACAAAGATGCCTCTGAGGAGGAAATTCATTCTTGCTGGTTCTTTGAGTGCCTAGGTACATTTTGCTATGAGAAAAATAGCCACTGTTCCACAGTGTCTGCTCTTTTGCACCAAAGCAAGAGAATCAAGTGGCTTACAAAACTGGCCACATCACTGAGCACATTCAGAGCTTAAGGTTGTTTTATTTGCACTTTCATTGCAAGGAGAAAGAATTTTATTTCTTCCCAATGCAGTAAGTTAGAGGATTTCTCAATCAACACATGGAGCTTATATATAAAAGACAAGAGGTTAAGCAACATTGCAGTGCCCAATGGACCATCTGGTGAACATTAGGATTGTCAATAAATCACAACAGCATCAGTTCATCAAGAAAATTCCATTGCAAACCACTGATGAAAAAAAGGATGGGAAAAAACTCACAAAAATTGGTATTTTCATCTTTTATAAAAACAGGAGCATTAAACAACTTTAATCTAATTTCACTTCTTTTATTGGTTCTCTTCTGATGACCACATGGCTTCACATACTGAATGTTCAGCCTTTTGTCTTGCACAGAAAAGCACAATGAAATGACTTGGTGCATCATCACAGGAGAAGCTCATCTTTCATTTTAGTCTTTCTCCTCACCATGGGTGATAACGTAACAGAGGTTCTTATAGTCAAGATTACCAGAGACATCTGGAGGGAAAGCAGCAAACATCTGGTTGATCTGCCAAGCAAACAGGAGATAAGTGTTACAAACATGGGACTGCAGGACAGCAACAAGTACTGCTTTTCCTTTTCAGTCCAGTTCAGCTCCCTTCTGGCCTGATTTATTAACTACTATGGAAAAAATTTCTGAAGCTTCAGTAAAATTGAAATAGGAGCTAGGTCAAAACTGCTTAATACAGTCCTGTTCAAATCAAAGTTCTGTATCTAACAATTCTCCCCAAATTACAGATAAGCCCTAAGTAACGTATTCCAGTCTGCACCCCAATCTGCCATGAACAAACTCCACTTCTTCTGAAAAGAATGTCCCTCTATATTCCTCCCAACCATCAGAATCCATGTTCTATCTCACACGAACCACAAAGTCAGTACCTCCTTTCAGAATTCATTTCAGATTTCAAACAAAATAACTCTCACAGAAATGGAAAACAGATTACAGTCCCCACCCAAACACATTCATACTCTGGTAAATTCATTGCCCAGCTCACCATAGGAAAGAACAGCAAGAGATAGGCCACGCTTACACATGGATAGAAGTTCAAAGATTCTGTTTGACTTTGGTTTAGCCATGGAACTATTCAGAAGAGATGCTTTGAATTGTTGCTAGTTGCTAAAGCTGGCATCAGCCTTCTCTCAGACTGGATTTGAGCTAAATTCATGCATTTAAAGAGGGGCAAATGTATATTGCTGGACAGACATCCCTATTTCGAGTAAGGCAGAAGGTCCTTACCTCTTCTTGACTGAACCGGTCTGCTTGTGTCATAAGCATTTCTTTGATGCTGTGCAAATAAAATGAAATAACCTGATTAAAGGGTGATAATGACACATGACAATTCAGATGGCAAGATCCCTCCTGAAGTCGCACGAAAGAAAATCTGTGTGACCGCATAAATTAGAGCTGTTAATCCTTATATGATATTGTAAGAGATTTTCTGCGAGCACCCATCAGTGTCAGTGCCTCGCTCTGCCAACTTATTTTGCTTTTGTGGCATTTTATAGAGGTTTAAAATTGTTTAAGGTTATTACTCTAATTGTAATACAGCAATTTTGTATGCCTATCTTAACATAAAGTCGTACGTTTTCTCACTTGCTCTTTAAATTTTGGATCGCTTAACAAAACCAGAAGAGAGAATATTTTCTGTAAAATCTGAGGATGAAAGGAACAGAGCATGAAATAAGAAAGAGGACTTGAAAGAGAACTCCAACAGCTATTCCAAATCATCATTTGAGAATCCCTTTATTTGCATGCAGTCATTCCCAGAGGAGACTGTGAAACTGTGTGAGATCTGTTGTATTTCACAGTGCAAGATCTTGATCTGGAGTTACAGAACTGTAACAAGGAGCTTATCCACACACAATCTGCATTCTTTGCAATTACATCAAAGAGAATATTTTGGGGACAGATCCTCAGCTGATTTACCCTCTGTTTTCAAACCCATTGTAGGAACTCAGTTAAGCATGTAATTTTTTTTACCTAAATGTATAGATGAATAGGAACATCAATCCAACCCCTTTAGACAGAGTGATTGTATCACTTATTTGGAAGGATAGAAAGAGAAAGCTGGAAAAGGAAGATTCTGGGTAATGTATAAGGATCTTGCCCACAAGGCCAAGCATGGAAATATTCTGGGAAGTTCTGGGAAATACTCCAAAGTCACAAGAGAGTTTAAGCTATCCTGTATGTTTTCTTTGCACTATTTTCCCATGCTCCTTACTTAGCAAAGTCTTTCTTCATCTCTTCCGGTCATATTGCCATTTCTGTCCTGTTTGTTATGTGGCTGCATTTCTTGACATGGAATTCCTAAATGATCTCTGGTTGGAGGAACAGAGAGGTCATTCTCATCAATGTAAATTGATCATCGGATGTATGTGCACTGGGGCAAACAGAATCAGTAAATGTAAATAGGAAGTGTGATCCAGGAAGGAGCTTGGTGAATAGAAGGAAGCACTTACAGCAGTTTTGTTAGAAGTCACAATAAACTTCATCAGAAACAGGACTGAATTAAAAAGAGATCTGGGCGTGATGTATCTTCTACTTACATGCTTGAAGTATTTAGGGGAAAAGATCAAATATCTAATTATAATCTTCTGATGCATAGCCCAGTAGGCTCTGGCACACTCACAAGGAAGAAGGACTGAGTTAAGGATCTATGCACATTTTCCATTATTTATTTTATAGGGAAATGAATGCTCACCATTTCCAAAGCTAAAGATTATGAACTTTTTTCTTTCTTTGTGTATATAAATTTCTTTTTTAAAGACTACTTGCTTCTAAAAAAAAAAAAATAAATCACAACCACCTCAAAGTCTTCTGGGCAAAAAGGATCCATTTGCCTTGTTGTGGTTGTCTAAGAGCTATCTCTTGTCCTGCCTGACAACAGTTCTTTCTCCAGTTGTGAATATTTAGTTGCCTCCTTGTATTTTCAAAACATTTTCCCCTGTAAAAGTTCTGGGACACTTCGTTATTCCCCTGGGATTTCCCTTCATACATTGTTTTCTCAGGAAAAAAGCAGGTGAGTTGGAGTGAGCAGTGTTCTACAGCTATGATGAGAAACATTCCCAGCTCAGCCAGAGCAATCTCCAAAGAACCAGAATGCATTTATGCTCTCTGGGTCCATTTTCATCTGGTACAAATCTGTAAAGTTTTATTGGCATCAGCATTAGACACAGATGATGTTGGCCTGACTCACTTTGTCCAATGAATGGCATTTAGAACTGAATCATCTAACCTTTCCAAAAGCAATGCCAGTTTACACCAGCCGAGAATCTGATCTAAAACACTTTTTCTTTTTGACATCATGCTAGAGGAAGGACTTTATGTGTGGTATAATGATGCAGACAAACAAACTCTGTCACTGAATTTGGAAGTAAGTTATAAACTCCTGAAGCTTCTGGAAAGGTTAGAAGGCTCCTTCCCAGCTACCATCAAATGGACTAAGTGAGTCATTTCCAGACTAGAGGTGAAAACACGCAGAGGGAAGAGCCATAAAAATCCCCAGAAGGATGTTAACTCCATGAACATAAAAAGGAGTTCTGATTAAAAGGTCACTGTGGCTGGTTTAGGAGAGGAACATTCCAAGATTTTTTCATATGGAGAAATATTATTTATTAGCATTAACTGTCATATTGAAAGGGCTGCATGAGCCAACGTAAAAATTATTTCAAAACCTTCAAATGTCTAAATTTTGGAAGCAAATGAATAGAAGTTAAACCTCAAAGACATTCATGGAATTGATTTAATGGTTTGCTCTGTAATGATCAACAATACCCTCGGGTCTAATAAGTAAACATTATGCTCTGTTGTGGTGATGAACTGAAACAATTGTCTAATGTTAGCAGTGTAATGGGGGTGGGAACAAGGTTGACCTTTTCCATTAAGTTAAAAAAAAAGGATTTTTCTCTCATCTTCATTTTGGAGTGTGATACTGCATTCCTAATTTGCCCCAAACTCCAACTGGCTTCCAGCATCTGAGGAATGTAGAACTGGATGCAGGGTGGCAAGCTGCAGATTCTGTATGCAGGACATTGTTACAGATAGTGGTGGGAAATACAACATTTCATGGGTTTTGTATCATCAGAACGTTGTATTTCATGGTTGCGATTTCACTACCGTGTGATCTGGCCTATTAGACAGCAGGCTACATTTTATTCTGATAGTGTTTGAGTCACTTCTGGTGTGTTACCAAGAGTGTTCTTCCCATGCTATTTGATAACATTAACCTCAAAGCAATCGGAACAACTGTTAACCCTCTGTTCTTTCCTGTTGTTTACCACATCCACTTGTTGCATCTTGATTTAATTAATTTGGATGTCCTTTAGTGAAAATATTGTCTCTTGGCTTTGTTTTTTCACACTGCTTACCATAAGAAGGACTCCATAATATCCATAATAGGACTCTCATACCCACTGGGAATTAAGTGCCAGTGTCATAAAAAAAGCATTTTGGTAATGGAAGGAAATACTGTACATGATTTTCCTATCCTAGGAAACTAGGATTTGGTTCCTAGTAAGCTTCTTGTACATATGCTTTAGAAAACTTACCTGAACTGGCTATTGCAGTAACAGTATGGTCCCCAAATTTACCATGGAATTTAGTCATATGCATAAATCAAGGCACATAAAACATTTCACCAGAGCCACGGGTCAGAATTCCTCATACATTGCCCTGATTTGATATCATTTATCTCGTTTACCTGAATGCCTGCTTACACCATTTGGATAGTATAAGGAGGATTTACATTTGTGCAATTAGCACTTAAAGTCCTTTCACTCTGCTCTCTTGGTATAACAGGTTATGAATACAAATTAGGTCCTGCCTCCTTATTTAAATAATAGCTACATTGATAATAGTTGCCATATTATTAATGGTATTATTTGCTTTGGCTCTCTAGTAGAAATTTACAGCAAATTCTTGTCTAGAAGCAGAAGGCTCAAACAGTAAGCATATAACAAGTAAAATGTTTTTACTAAAACCATGTCCCAGAGTTAATTAAATTGATCACTTTTTTAAAAAGGGAGACTAGCTTTCCCATTTCAGTTAAGCTCTGACAGTCAGGCACCAGACATTCATTTTATTTTTACATATGGAGTTAATCTACAAAGAGTCATGTGTTGATTTATATCCAGACCTTCAAAAAAAGACTATCTAATGGCCTACATGTGATTATATTTCCGTTGCCTCTTGCAACGTCTGAAGACAATAACATCTCTTTTTGGTATACAAATACATTTGTACAATAGTCTAGTCTTATAACTCTGGCTTACAAAGCCTGCTTGTCTCTTAAAATACTGTGAAAAAATACAGCTTTTAAGGAGTTCTTTAAACTTGTGCTATTTATTATTAATAATAATAATATTTAAAAAGAACTTGAAATAAACTTACTAGTCTGCCTTTATGTGGCCTTTTCCTTCTGGGTCGAAAATCTTAAAAGCATTCAGAATGGTTTCTTCTGGGTCCGTGCCTAAAATTAATGAAATATAATTTAGAAGCCTGGGTGTATCTGCATCTGCTGAATACTTGCTAAGTAATAATTGCATTCACTGGAGAACACAGTGAAATGGAGAATTCTGCAGTCGTAGGTTTGAAGACAAAGGTTCCTTAAGTTGGCAGCATTTGTCATGTCAGATAAACAATAGAGGTGAATAGTTCAGTGCTCAGAAGCTTTAAAATAATAACTCATATATATTCTGTGTCTGCAGGAGAGAAAACTTCCAGGAACTGGTCTCCAGTATCAGTACCCAGAGGATTAGTGGCTTTCAGAAATGAAAATATAACAAACTGTTTCCCTCGCTGGTTTCCTTTAATCTCGTACTGTATGTTCCCTGCAAAAACACTTTTTGATGTTACTTGTTCTTCACCATATAGAGAAGAACTTACTTCCCTCACTAAATGGAGCTCATCATAAAATCTGGGTATCAGTGGAACGCAATGGAAGCAGGATGATCAGTGTAAAGTGGTGACTGGCTCTTATGTTCTGTAGCACGCTTCCACTTCAGTATCTCTTCACAGCAACACAATAAGAGTTATTTATATAAACAGGATGGTTTAAAGCACTGGACTGTGGCTCCAAGATTTTGCCTCTGCTCATAGCTGGGCCACAAACTTTTAGCATGACTTTAATTTCTTTGCTCTTCTGCTCCCAGCAATAAAATGATAGTGAGAGTCTTCATTTTCTTTCATTCTTTATCCATGCCATCTATTTAGATTGCAAAAAAAAAGATGCATCAGAGAATAGCTCTCACAGTGCCTTAATCTTGACTGGGATTTTTTGACTATTCTATAATACTGTAGATTCTGAGTATTCTCATTTACAGACAGTTTCTACCCACACCAAAAGATATCCTACATGCTCTGTTTCTGACTGTTCCTCAATATTTCAAAACATTATAGTAGTATAATATCAATCATTATTCATAACTTCAGGAAACCAAACTTACAGGCTGGTACACCAACACATGAAGTTACTTGGGATGCTGAAATGTTGAAAGTGTGATTTAAAAAAAAGAAAAAAAAATCCATTACTATTTAAATTTATGTTACAAAGTTTGACAGAGAGAGGGAGCAGAACCCAGGCATGATTCTCTGATTTAACAGCTCAACTATATACACTCCTGACGTCTCCTGAGTTTTCTTTGTTATCATAAGGATTAGTAGTAGAATCTTAGTAGATGTGATGGTCATTGAGCAGAAGACCATATGGCCTCCTTCTGGTCATACACTGTCCACATATATTTTTCTGCCAGCTTGGATACAGTGTATTCATTCTACAATGAACAGATAATCAATATAATGAGCATTGGTATTTAATGAGTGCTTTGATTGTTCTGTGAACAGAAACTTTTTTAGTCTCTGAGGAAAGGTCTGCATTTAAAGTAGTCACCACTGTGTGGGGGATTTTATTTTTTTTTCTCCTTACTGTGTTTTACATTTTCTGCTCTGTCATATCCTTGGACTTTGGCTTTGAAGAGAAGCAATGCAGCAGGCATTCTTTATTGATTAGCTGGTAAATAAAGTGGTTTCTTTGATGTGCGGCATCTCTGTTTTCTGTACAAATTGTATTATTCCGACTCCCTGTAGAAACAGCTCCATGTGGTTGGCATTAACATAAACTGAGTTTTGTTAGCTGCTCATCTGGCGTCATAATCTCTACATACAAAGCTAAAGCTCGTCCGAAAAATCCCAGCTTCCCCTTTATGACAGAAATCAATTATAGCACAACAAATTTTACTTAGAAAGCACCTTTCACCAAATTCTCTGAGTGGTACTTAGCTAATAAAGAGTGTTGCAAAATTGCCATATCCACTTCCTCTAGCCTTTTTTCCCTTTCTAATTGCACTACAAAGGCTCTTCATCCCAATTAGTTTTGATTGGGAATGTGCAGTCTTTTGGCTCTGCTTCCTTTGCATGACAAACCCAACCAGAAGGGCATGACAAGCACAGCTGTGATTTTCCCTTCACCAAATGGAAAGAACAAAAACCTTCCTTCTCTTCTTGTAGCCAACAGGAAACCTGCAAACAAGAGGGGCATGCTTTATCATTCACCTTCCTGTGCTGGCGCTGGTTTTAGGCCACACAATTGGCAGGGCCAGACTCTGCCAGCCTCAGCAGTCATAGGAGACAAGAGGGAGGAGGAGGAAGGAGGAACAGCTCTCCTCCATGCTCCGTGAGATCATAAGCAACAGAAATATACAGTAATGTGCAGCAGGGCACCCCATCAGAAACAGCTGTGTATCCCAGAAGGAAGATGACAGAGCAGGGCACTACTTTAGAGGATGTATCCAGAATGTAAAGGTGTGGGTACCACTGTGGTGAAGACAGAGTGACATCTGGGTAATACAGTCCTCTCCTCAGTGTCAGTCTACAGCCTCCTCTGTCACCCTTATACTTCCCAGAAATACTGTATTGCTTAGCAATAGTGTGTTTCTTTGAAGACTAGTTACATCAGTACTTCCTACTAGATTTCTTTATTTTCTATTCCGAGGGTAGAAAGTCCTTTTTTGAAACTGTATTCAGCTGAACAAAGCCAGAGGCAAGCTATACAATACAATAAAACTTTCTTAAGATGTGATCAGATTTTTCAATTTTTAAAGTATTTCTTATTTCTCTTATCTGCATAATTTTTACCCCAAGAAAGAGAAAAAGAGGAAGAGGGAATTGAATAGCATTAGTTGTTTTAACAGACTTATGGAATGTGCTTGGGCAAGCCAACTACCTCGCTCTGAAAGCCAAGGCTTTGACCTATATCTAATGCTCACAGGAAGATGACTAGAGGCTTCTCTTAGTTTCACACTCTATTTTATAGCTTCCAGACACATTCAGTATCAGTGATCTGAGCAAATTACTAGCTTCCACACAGAATTTAGTACCCATCTTTTCTAAACTCACTACAGTCATTCTTATATATTCTGTGGCAGTGGGCCAAATTCCTCTCTGCTATCATTCTAAATCCACTGAGATTAAATTAGTCCCATTTATTCATTCATTAGGAGTTATTCTGCAAAATCTTCATTCAACTTAAGCCAATGTCTTAACTAGTACTGACCTCAAGTGAAAGCAAGCCTGGGCTACTAAGTTACTGATGTAAGAGAAAATGGGGGATACCATGATGCTTCTTCATGCCCTGTAACTACGAAGATGGTGCAGAGGTCATGTATGCATAATGAGCCAAAGTAGTGCAGAAAGGTTTTTCAGAGAAATGTTGATGATAGTTTAAAACCTTCTAACACTGGGAGGAGTACCAGCATAGTGTGAGCAACAGACCTCAGTCTAGAACTTGCAGATGGTGAGTAACTCTTCTGCAGCGTGCTCCAGGCAGCCACGATCTCATTACTTTCTAGACCTCAGCGTGGTACTCCCATGTTAGCTTGTGCAAGCTGAAATCACACCTTTGATTTGTCCTCTGGACCATCCCTCTGCCTTTTCATACTTCATCTCTGTCTGCAAAAATGGAGATCACTCCTTGCCTTTAAGCACTGTTCCCTGGATATATTATTATAATTTGCAAGGTACTGAGATATTTCAGTGCTGAGCATCTTTGACAGATACCTGTCCAACCCCCCAAAGGTACTTACCTTTCAGTTTTTCCCCAAACATCGTAAGAAAGACAGTGAAGTTAATGGGACCTGGCGCCTCCTTCACCATGTCTTCTAGCTCTTCATTCTTGACATTCAGACGACCTGCAGCAGAGATCATTTTTCATAATAAATCCCAAATTGTGTTTTAAAAAACAATTCCCATTCATCT
Source organism: Meleagris gallopavo (assembly GCF_905368555.1). Taxonomy (NCBI): domain Eukaryota; kingdom Metazoa; phylum Chordata; class Aves; order Galliformes; family Phasianidae; genus Meleagris; species Meleagris gallopavo. The sequence goes on from NC_139424.1 coordinate 3,719,392, forward strand.
CCTCCCACTGGGGAGCTCAGGGCTCTGTGTAACTTCACTAATAACATGGTGGAACACAAATCCAGAATACTCCAATGCATTCTGAGGTGGAATACCGAGCAAAAGATAAAAAAAGGAGTAAGAAGGATAAATGATACAGACCAGGCCAGCAGCAGACCAAAGAAGGGGCTACTTTCAATTAAATTCTTTCATTTTATTTGTTGTTGTTGTGTGTTTTTTCTTTTAACCTCAGGTGAAAAACAGACTGTGTTGATACTAATATAGCAGAGTTTAAATGTGACTGAAGTGGATCCAAAGTCTCAGGCTTTGCCCTCCTGTATATTGAGATGTTGAGATGAGTAGAGAGCAGATGGATGAGTTGAGCAGTCCTGCTCCTTCCCCATCACTGCACTGGACTGTTGAGAATTTAGAATCCAGCATCCCTACTTAAATTGAGTGGTAATTTGCTGTGACTGTACCTTACAAGCATTGCAGGGCTTCACTGAACGTGAAGGATAGCAGAATGTGGCCTTAAGAAATAAATATTTCAGGGCAACAGTAGCTAGAGGCCAAAGTTTGCAAACTTCTTTGTCACAATAAAGAGTTCAGGAGCTTCTGCTCTTTGCACTGACTCTACAGCAGTCTGATTCCACCCTGGGGAGCACTAGAGATTCTTATCAAACTCTTTTTAATAAGATCCAGATGGCAAAAGCTCAAATGCCTACATCACTGTTCAAGCCTCAAATGTTGCAACATGGATACAGCTTCATGTTAGGGCTCATGAGCATTCTGATTTTTCCTTCTCATGAGAAGTTTTTCTTTAATATGCTTGATGTTATCAGGATTGTAATGCCATGAAATGGACAGTACCTAATCTCATGACATGCACATTCCATCCCACATCAACGCACAACAGCACAGAACCTCACATGAAGTCTTCCTGCTTTGGTGTGGGCAGAGGGGCAGCTAGTCCATGACAAAATTTTAATTGGTAGATACTGCATGACTCCTAGATAAAAAAAGGTGCAGCTTGTGAAGCCTGACTTCAGAAGCAAATCAGAAATGCCTGGCATGGACCCCAACTTGGGTGGGCTTTTTATGAAATAGTTGCAAGGGAGGGATCAGTGCCTTTGGAGAGCTGCCAGCTGCACAGCTCTGTAGCACCCGCCAGTGAGTCCCAGAGAGACCTTCGTTTAGAGTCTGAAAGAGGCTGCTCAGGAGATTTTCCAGCTGGAGCTACGTAGTCAAGATAGCAACTACCATATAGGAGGAAGATCAAACTGAACAGGTTTCCTTTTGCCCAACTAATTCGAATACAAACCACTGTTTCTTTAAGGTTTAATTATTACTACCAGCTTACCTAGTGCAGCAAATGTGTCTCTCAAGTCTGCTTTGTCAATAAAGCCATCCCTGTTCTGATCCATGATGGTAAAGGCCTGTTAGAAGAAAATAGGCAAGTTACTGTCATATTGCATGGAGCAGTGCTACAGTCACATACTAATACAGAGGAGTGTTATGCTGTAAAGAATATTTAACTTCTTTGATTCATCCACACCAGGCCACATCACTGCACTTTCCTTACTTTCAACACATTACTGTACCTTGGCAGGGGGCTTAATTAAACCCACCCAAACTTCTTCTTACAAAATTAATGCTCAGGGCAGCATAGGGGTGGGCAAAGCCAATGCTGACAGCTGCGGCCATTCCGGCTTTAGCCCATAAAATTTTGGATTAGGAGCTACTCCTGTGTGTTTTGTATGCTTCCTGTATCTCCTTCTTTTGCTCAGCTATTACATTCAGTAAAACATTTAGTTACTGTAAGTAGTTCTCTGCTGTTGAGAAAAAGTCTTTTTCCTCTTGGCTTCAGGGTGATTCTTCATACACGGGCAGCTGAATTTCCAAAAGCACTGAGAAATGTAGGATTCACAGTACGGTTTATTCACAGTTTATTTCCCTTTTCAAAAAATTGCATCCGTCAGCCTAAATACTGTGCTCTGACTGACCTTGATGCTTGACCTTAAATACTTCTTGTCAGGCAAAATTTAGCTTCTGATAAAAATCAAACATTCCTTATCCAGCCAGCTAACTGCTTATCTGTCCGTCTATTTACCTATCTGTATGTCTGTCATTTGCTGCTATCACACTTTTAATGTTTCATTGATTTTGAAAGATTTTAATGACCTGAAATTCCCCTGGATATAGTATGGGGAGTATCAGCAGAACCAGGCACATCTCTGAAGCTGGTTATCTGTCAGATGTGCACATCAATATGAGCGTGTATCCTTATGATGGAATTATTTTTATTTCAAGATTATTATGAAAAATAACCCTCTCCTTGGAATACAACCAATCCACTCAAGTAACTTTCAGAGTCCACTGCTTTACAGGATGCATTGCTTTCCACGACTGTATTATAATCAACACATCTTCAACCAGTTTGATCTCCAGTTTCTTACAGAGCCCCACTGCTCACATTCCAGTTTGCCATGTGGTAACTTGCAGCATGCATGTTCCCAACCCTTCACTTACCTGCCAAGCCACCACCTAATAAAAAATCAAGCTCAACTCTTTATTGTTGATAAAGCATCCCCATGGTTTGGAAGAAAGAATGAAATGCAAAGACCAAACCAGAGCCCAGCAAAATCACAAAAGAGAGGAAGAGTGTCAGGCATGTATGTTAAGGAGTGAAATTAATGTAAAGTAGTGATACTGATACATTTTCTAGTGAGCTGGTCGAAATCTCTATATAATACTGTTCTGATAAAAAATGACTTATCAGACAAAATGCATTATTTGTTCCAAGTAGGCAGTCTTTAAACACAACGTGGCCTTGGTCTTTAACTGGACCTCTCCACTGCCTTGTGACTTTGCCATTATTCCACCACCATTCTCCCAGAAATGTTCTAAGTGTCATCTTATTTAGAGTAGTTCAAAAATAACATTCTGACCAATTGCTCTTTCTAGTGGCAGGTCTACAGGCAGTAGTCCCCAGAGAGAATAAAACTGGAAGTTCATAGGATGCTGACAGAGGTGGGAGAAGAGTGCTAAAAATATTCTCATTAAATTTGGGGAAATTTTACCTGGTCTGTATTTACAATCCTTTGTAATCCTCTGACAGTCCTTTTGATCTCATTCACCACTGAGCTTTACTGTTGAGAATCCTCATGAAAAGTAAAGTTGAAATCCACATACACCAAACGAAACAGCAGCTATTTATCACATTGGAAACAGCTTTGGAGATGTGAGTTAGCAAAAAATTAGGAAAAAAATAATTTAAAATGACAAAGCTGTGGAAAATGTGATGGTGTCACAGATATTTAAAATGCCTATTTGAAAAAAAAAAAAAAAAAGTCCAAACTCATCAAATTATTTGTTTTTATTTATGCACCAGCTCTTAAGCCAGCTAATTAGGCTTACCTCATCACAGGTAACTGATCAAAGAATCCATAAAGCATGGAATACCAATTCTCTGGGACCTAAAAGATGCTCAATTTGTTAACCTCGACATGTTGCTTTATTTTATGGCCATTTATGGAGAAAGTTGGCTGAGGATTTTCTGGTATTTTGGTTTCCAGTTTGTGGGCAGTATTAGTTGGGCACAGAAGAATATTTCTGTTACCATTGTGGAACAGTCCAGGAATTAATGACCTGATTCAATACAACACCACCATTCAGGATAATACTTGAGCATGCAAAATTATTCTTATTTAAAATAGCACTTAAACTTAACTTTAAATGTATGCCCAGGTATTTTCCTGAATCGGGGCTAATGTGGATGAGATAATTTTCCTTTATTAATTTTTTCAGTGCTCAAGGTTTTTTTAAAATAAGTCTGGAACTTGAAACAGGAGATGCAGGGAGAGACAGAATGAATGAAAGAAGGAATGAAGGAAAGAACAAACAAACACACAAGGAAAACGATATACCAGCCAAAACCACAGAGATGATTCAGAAAACAACTGTGTGTTCTATTAAAGCAGATGGAGAATTGAATAAGGATTACAAACAAAACCTATGTTATTCATTAGTAATGACAGGAGTCTATAGAAAACAGAAGAATAGTGACCAACTTCTTTGAACTCCTGGATCTGGGTTTGTTCAAACATTGAGAATACATTGGAGCCACCTTCTATCTTCTTCTTTGCCTTTTTTGGAGCCTGTAATACAAATAAAAAGATCAAAAATATATTACCTTGTCTGTTTATCATGAAAACAAATTCCATCTTTTACAGAAGGTAAAATACATACAGGCACGTAATACAAGATGATTGTGTTTCGTGTTTTTTAATTCAACCCACAACAGATATTCACATAAACAGACAAAAGTGGGATAAAATACGCTTGCTTTAGTTACAGCCGAATCTCTCACTGAGGGTTCCTGCCATTCCCCTGCTCTAGCTCGGAACCAGACAGCTTGTATAAAGAGGGACATCTTGTCTCTGTGCTGCATTAAAGAGGTGAGGGACCCAAAGTGTGACTCTGGGTGTCACAGCTGTTTGTTCACTGGGCAGAACTTCCCTCCTGCACTGGCTTTGCAGAGCTCTGAACTATGGGAGGAGGAATGTAATAGTCACACTCAGAGTACAAAGTTAAATTCCCAAGCTGTTATTCTCAAGAAATACAGGCAGTGCAGCTAAGTCCCCGTACAAAGTCCTTCTTCCCAGGTCCCGTGTAAGAACAGGCAGCCAGACTCAAACATTAGGCCCTGCAAGAAGACTGAGCTCGTGAAGTACAAAGGGAAATTATATCATTTCCTACCGACTTAGAAAAGTTTACAAGTCTGCTCTGTCTGGACCAGCACCAAACAAATTCTTCCTATGTAGGAATGCCTTTTATACTTGGAGAAGAGTCTGTATTCTTGCACTGACCTATGATATCACACTATATTGCCTTACCAGCCCATACATTTATAATACTCAAGATAGTTATCATCGATAAAAGGTAGGGCCTGCTTTTATCACTTGTTTTGTAGTCAGAAGGCTGAGACACAGAAAGACTTGGGAAGAGCTGTGATGTTACCTAAGAATCCAACGCTCACTGGAAATCAGTCAGAACCAGACATCCTCACATGTTCTGAACAAGGGCCCAACCAGCTCACCTGCCTAAGACAATACAGTGTTTGTTTTCCAGTGAAGAACAAAACCTGTGATTCTTATGGATTACAGACACGTTCCAACCACAGCATTATCTTTACTTGGGGCAGGATAATGAACCACACCACCACTTTTTGACTTCCCTTGCAGATGGGTTATTCTTCTCTTTGTCATTTCTACTTTTATATTTCATCATCACAGTCCCACCTGGTTCTCGTGTCACGGAAAATTAGTCTTAGTTAGTTTGGGCTATTCTGCATGAAACAGAAGGGAACTTCTACTGTCTCCTTTCATCAGAATAAAAAAGCCTGTGAAAGTTCCAATTCAATACTGATTTCAAATGTCCCGAGGAGCAGAGCAGCTCAAGGAAATATTCCCACCTGACTCCGTTTGAAGTTTACGTTGTCTGATCAATTTAATTTGCCAGGCAGATTTCTGCACTCAACCATTCTGCTTCAGATCCCAGGTTGAAAATTAGGGCTATGGTAGACATTCACCCACATGTCCACACTCCAGACCTGTCAGTCTCTAACCAGCTAATGCAAAGCAGTCAAATCTGGAAATAGGAATGGAAATGGAAAAAAAAAAGTGTTTGTAGTGAGGAGAAAAATATGGACAGAATGCCACCACAGGCATGGAAAAAAGAAAAAGCAAATAAGTGGATTATTTAATAAATGTAGAAATATTGATTTTGGAATAAATAGATTCCCTCCTCCTCCTACATATGAAATAAGTGTTATTTTGAGCAGTAATGGGCAATCATCCACATAACATGAGGTGCCTGGTGGAGGTTTTCAGCACTTCCAGATTGACTGGAAATACAAAGGACAACCCTAAGTTTTTACAAGGCATTTGTTCCCCGAGGTAAAAAGAAAGCAGATGCTACCCAGCAGAATGCATTGCAAACCATCTGGGGGAGCTGACCACACAACCTCAGCCTTTGGGATGGGGTAGTGAAACCTGTGCTCCTGTACTCACATAGCTGGTTGTTACAAAGGCAAAACATGCTTTACCACTCTCATGCTCTGTTCTGCTGTGACCAAATACAGAGCATCCATTTTCAGCGTGATAAATATACCCCATACTAGCAAGCAACCTGCATCTCTTTAAACTGGAACCACAGTGAGGAACAGGAGGCTCCAGCTCCAGGTTCTGTTCACTTTAAATGCCAAGCATTGGCAGTGCCTCCATCATTCCTCATTTAGCTGGTCTTCTGTGATGCAAGCCTCTAAGCAAGGATTGTAGCTACAGGAAAAAGACAAACCCAAAAGCTATAGCTCATTATCTGTCAAAAACAGATCAACAGAAACAAAAACACTCCAAACACCCTCAAAATTTCTTGTGTTAGTGAAGTCCTATTCAAGGCAAAAAAAGACTGAAGACTATTTATCCAGAGAAATTAATCTCAGCACAATACTTGTTCAATGCTTCTCTCTGGTTCATCATTTCCAGGGCTGATAAAGGAGATCAGTGTCCATGTGGCTCGATCTATCTTAGATCTATTTGTGATCTACTTGCTTGTGGAATGTGGCTGAGACCACCAATACAATTCACAGGGCTAAGAAACAGCTGTCAGATGGAATGGCTTCAAGCTAAGTATTCCGCTATCTTGGATGATCTCCTCTCTTTCTGGATATGCAGTACTGGAAATGTAATTTATCTGCTGTAAAAATCTTGAAAATTCATGATCACAGAAAGAAAGTGCAACTTGGTTTTTTGTGGCTGATGGCTGGGAAGGTGGCACGAAGAGGAAGGCTGAGAGATATGGATGTGGACAGGAACTGAGAACAGCACACTGTCACTGCTGTTCTGGTGGATCAAATAAAAGGCAGCTCTAGGAGAAAAGAAATAGGTCTCTGCTGCTGCCTGACAAGCCCAAACACTCCACAATTTTTTGATGAATAGAATCAGACTCTTAAAGAATTATGCAGCAAAAAGCAACACAGATCTGAGCGAACGTGGTTTCTGAATGTCACAGTTTCATAAATTTAGTAGGTGACCTACAGAGGAGCAAGTGGGTGACTGATACATGATTGCTGTCTGCCTTGGTTTCCCCATTTGCAAAATGCAGAGCAGCACTCTGCAATGTTAGCTGCTCTATCTTTGCAATGTGTGCTTTGAGACTGACATACAAAACATGCCAGATGAGGAACTGAAGAGCTGGGGGTCCCCTGGGCTCAGATTCCAATGCACAGCAGTGGGAAGAATGTTGCAACAACTGAACAAGCCTATTAATATTCCTGCTTGAGTGTATTAATCATCCCATTGTGAAGAAAACAACACTTCACTTTAGAAGAGAAACCACAGGCTTGTTGCATATCACTCATTTGTCTTACTAATGTTAGCACTCACTCAATTAGCCTGGATTTTAAAGGGTCTTTTTTTTCTTGTAAGGTTCTGTTTGTTCTAGAAGCTTTGAATGAAAAATTGAGCCATACCAAAATGTGGCCCCAAGAAAACTCCACTGCACCAGGCACTTGCTTTGAGCTGCGTTTCCTTCTCTGCATTTCCCCTATTTGGCAGCATCAGGGGACAGAAAGGACAGGGACAGGGCAGTGACATGGGCAGCAAAAGCCACGAGTGCATGCTGCCTTTGCCTCTGTGGATGGAAGAGGAGGGATTCATTCTGCACACCATGTTGGGAGGAAGGGTGAGGTTTAAGTGCAGCAGAGTGACAAAATCTCTGATTTCAGAGTAAACTGCAAAGAGAAGCAGTCAGGAAATCAGGTTTTGTTCCACATATCCCAAATGAGCATGGCAGCACAGCCAAAGGCTACAAAATAAAGAAGGTACAGCTGCTCCTCACACGGTGCTCAGGCGCATGCAGCTGCTCTTCTACCTGTGGGCAGTGGCCACCCCTGCCCTGTGTTTGTGCCAAGCAGGAGCATCTCCTCGAGCATTCAGATAAGAAGGGCAGCACTCTGCCAGAATCCACATCTTTGGTTTGATTTGGCTTGGGGTGGTCAGCTCCCTCTTTGGTCCACCACATCCTCAACCATGGAGAAAATACTCCAGATAGGTGCAGGTGACACAGTTTGATATTCCTGACAGTCTAAGTTAAAACATAAGCAGAAACACTTCCCCTCTTGGCATCTTACTGTGTCTTGTGCCATTTTTTTTTTTTACCAAGGAGGGCACTGACCATTTCCACCGATGGCTGAGCAGGTCTCCTGGGAGGGAGCTCCTTGGAGAAGCACAGCAGACATGCTGTTAGGAGCCTGATTCTGTTGTCTTGTACCTCTGTACAACCATTATGTGCTTATTTTGCCCAGGGCAAACTAGTCATAAGATACTAACAGATTTAAACTGCATTGTTTCTCATTTTACACTTCCTTCCTTTACAACTACATCTGTGACTACAGAACAGACAGCAACATCCATCATCTTGCTCTGACTCTGTCCCCTACTGTGATCCGCAGTACAATGCTAACTCTCTGCTACCATTACTTCTCCATCCATCATGCTTCCTCTGTAGTTTTCATCTTTTCTGGGACCTCAGTACTGACATTTCCCATCTCTGAGTTGCTTTCATCATCAAATCCAGCTTCTGAACCAAAAGTTACATCTTAGGCCCATCCAAAGGGTTTGGAGATTGTTGTTGCTGTTGTTGCAATAATTTACATTGTGTCTGCACCAAAGACCCCAGCTATGGAAAAGCCATCAGATTTCAGTACAGATTAGGTTCCTTTTGTGGCAGGTGAGCAGCATTCGGGCAGCCCAGTGCACGCCCCTCAGGGAACAGTCTAGAGGAGCGAGCAGCATAACCTGCTCTAAGGGCACAATTTACATTTCAAACAGGCAACAGCCTCAGATCACTCAAATAAAAACCCACGTTATCACAGCTGAGAAACACAAGATCTTTTCATTACCTGCTCTGCACTCGCACCGATCCCTCCCTTCCCATCCTCGCTCCGTTTCAGATGCAGTCCCAGCCTCCCACACATGCACAGACACACACACCTTTGATCCCTGCTAGATACAAAAATCTGTTGGCCTGCATCCTCCCTGCTTCCCGCTCCCGTGTGCTGCAGAATTCTCCTTTGCCCCACATAAAATCACTTTCCAGTCTCCATTCTTCCCTCTTGCAGATGCACAGAGATCGCTGCGTGTCCCAGGAGCAGGAGGGCACTTCTCCAACCACAAACTGCTCCACCCCTGTGACCCAGAGCTCACCAACCGTTTCCCCATCCAACAAACCTTTCCCAGCACCCCCACATCGCCCTTCAGCCCCTCCCCACCTGCAGGCACACACACAGACACTGGAGCTGCATCTGCAGAAGCAAACACACACACACACACACACTCACTCACTCACAGCCAAACACACTCTGTGTTTGCAGTGGGTGACATCAGCACTGCTTTGCTGTTTCAGTACAGCTGGTGCATTCCAGCAGCAAAGCAGGCTGTTTGATCAGAAGGCCGTCTGGTTTGGGGTACTGGTTGCCTCCAGCAAACAGTTTGCTACGAGGTGTCACCAAGCTGAATGAACATAGGAACATCTTGCACACCCTTCCCTCTCTCTTCCCATATTCCCCCTTCCCTCCTTTCAGTCCATGCAGACATCGCTGACCCAACATCACCAAAATTCCCTGCAATTATGGAGAGCCTCAGACTGCACTCAGAACTCCACTCCATAGCACTTGTGTGGTCTGCTGGCATTGGAAAATATGCTCTCCCTGAACCCTGCCTCTCCTGTTCTCATCAGCCCTGTATGTCAGAGCCTGGTAGCACTGCCTGACTTGTAATTATTTTTTACTATGCTGCTTTGTCTGCACTAATCCTTTGAAAGTAGCTTTAGTGCACATCTGAAATATTATGATGCTATAAAACCTCTGTAATATTTATAAATCCCATAAGACATCATAAAGAGAGAAAAAAAACCTCCCCACAGAGTTCATCTAGCATAATTACATATACATTTCCCTCTGATTAATAAAAAATGATCACTTCCTTATGTAAAGATATTCTTCAACTTTCTTTCATTTAAGGCTATTTTTTTCTTTCCATGTTAAATCTGTTTCATGTGTCCCCGTATAGTGAGGTACCTCAGAAGATATTTTCCCAAAACAAAAGGCGTGATGAAAAGAACCATCACAGAAAATCATCAGCTGAACTGGGAGTGAGGAAACAGAACAGTCTATTGCTATATTGTCACATCTCCTGATTTCACCACAGAAGGTCCTGAAATATCCTCGAACATCAAGCAGGCAGTGTGTCATCCCTCTAAACAGAAAGGAACTGGTAAATATATATATATTTTATAAAGAAAGACAGAAAGAAAGGAGGAAGGAGACCCTGCACGTCTTCCCCCCCCCGCCTCCAATAAAAGGGCTGGCTGAGACCTCACTGAATCTGATTGAAGGGAAGCCTGGAAATACACAGCTGGAGAGGAGGACACTGTCCATTTCTGAAATAGTGGTCAAGGACATGACCGGTGGCTGGTGTGCTCAGTGCACAACCATTTACACTGAGCTTACAGGCTGAATCTAGATCCTATGTCTGTGTGTATATTTTAGAAATGGCTTTGAATGGGGTTTTATCCTGCTCTTACATCACATTCTTCACCTGGTTAAATGGGATCAGTTTTGAACTAAGTTTTGAGAAACGTTTTCATATACAACTCCCCCTCCAGTGCTCTCCAGAATCCACTATTCCTTAGCCAGAGGGAGCCACTGGGCAGCATTATTCTAAGGCAGTCTGAAAAGGACCTGCAAAATGGAGAAGAGAAAATCACCAGTTTTTGCTTTTTTTTCTTTCTTTCTTTCTTTTTTTAAATTTTGGAGTCATTCCTCTGAATTTGCAAAAGATGAAGATAGAGCCCAGCCTGCCCGCTGCCCCTCAGGCTGGAATTCTTTGCTCCTCAGAATCACATCAAATGCACCTTTGGTGCACAGGGGCTGTTTGACTGCGAGCGAAAAGCCAGCAGTGAGCAAAGCAAAGATAAGACAAAGAAATCTCTGCGGTACTTCCTATTTCTTCTCCATCTCAAGAGCAACACAATTAAAATTAGAGAGATATCCCTTACTCTTCCCATCACGCCATAGCAGACCTTAGCACTAATTAACACCAGCCATGCCAATCATCAGTAAATTAGCCTTGGAAAGAGATGCACAAGCTCTTCCCTTCAGCAAGTGCATCTGTGTTTCCTACCTTACCCATTGTTAAACACACAGAAAGTCCTTGGAAGTTCACAGCTCACTCAATGGGATATATCTTCATTTCGGATGCGATATTAAGTAAGAGATGTCATGGGGTCCAGTGTGATCATTACTGCTCTGTTAGAACTGTCACGGTCAGAAAGAAATACAGAGAAATATCAAATGACAGACATGGAAAGAATAAAACCTACCATGCTGCTGCTTCTCCTCCTGTCCCTTCTCTGCCAACTAGTCAGCCAGCAAACACAATGCCAATTGCCTCTTTATATAGTGTCACCAAGGAATAAAAATATGTCTGCTCCAAGTTTAGACAATAGATGTAAGATTGGAAAAGTGCAGTAATTGGATCCCAATACCATTCCAAGCATCTGTTCCATGCACAGCTTTAGCTTTCACAGAAATAATGTGGGAGATAAGAGTAGGCAGTTGGGATACAACTGTACAGCGCTCACAATGCGCTACAGCTGAAGGGACTTTCCCACCTACTCCTAAGTAAAGAGCACAAGGCATGCACTGAAAAGATCTTAAATGAACATGGCACCCTGAAAATGTAGAAAGAAACCCACACTTCTTGAGAAACATGCGGAGGAAACTAGCAGTAAATCCTGAGCATTAAGAGGTCTGGTTGCTGCAGAGCACGGTGCAGCACTCAGAGAAATGACTGAGGTTCTGTACAGGGGCAGCCAGAGCTGGGAGGCATGCTGGGCAGACACTGCTCTGCAGATGCAGAGAGGGGCAGATCAGGCCTGCTTTCCCTGAACCTATCATGTATGTCTGAAATTCAGGAGCTAGACCTCAAGCTACTGCAACCAGATGGAGAGTGACGAAGTATGAAAGAAGGATGTGCAGCAGTGAATGTGGTGTTGAGAGCAGGAGGAATCAGAAGGCAGCACTGGAGCCACAAGGGCTGTCTCCCAGGGAAAGCACGTGGACATTAATACATACACATTCCATCCAATTCATAAATCATTTGTATTTGATTTATAAATGACAGTGGTCCAGAACGCTAACCAGTACAAACTGGTGTCATTCCACAGAAGTGAAATCATATTTCCTAATGGTCTAACAAGTGCCTGTGAGAATATCTACACAGGACAGCTGGTGCCTTAAAAACAGTAGCAACAAGAGGAACATGCACTAGCATCAAAGTACATGTGTACATCAATCACTGCCCTTGACTCAGAAAAGTTGTTAGCCAATTAGCTGAACTTTGGGACAGACCCATGCCTAGCAGAACAAAGACCTTGTTCTTCCTCCAGGTCCAGCTCCTTGCAGTGCTGTCACCTCTAATCTTAGATTTGACTGCATGCTCCTCAGGGCAAGGACTGTTTTAGCTGTTATGAAGTACCCTGAACACCTACAGGGATAATTAAGCAATAAATAAGCACAGTACAATACCTCTGGCTTTAGTGAAACTGTCTGGGATACAAAGTGGAAGTCAGCATAGTGCTCATTCTGACTTTGGTGACAGAATACCATTACCTGGTGTATCACAGCACAAAAATAAACCCCTTGCATCACTTGCCTGCAGATGCCCACTGTTAGCAATGCCAGCTTTGTACACTATAGATCGGGTTTGGCAATCTGAAAAATTCAGAGCAAGGTTTTGGAAGGAAATCTTAAGGAATTTCAAAGCTTTGGTGTAAGCAGTAGATACAGACTATTATGCCCACTGATTGAGGTTCAGATCCTGCAAGGCTGTTAAGGATGTGCTTAACTTTAAGGAAGAAACAGACCCACTGAAATCAGTCTAAAAGCTCACATACTGACAGCTAATAATAAGAGTTTGTGTTTTTGCTCTAAGCCTAACAAGACAGCCAAATGAGCAGCAGCTTTGTCACTGAGTTCACTGGGCCCAGGATTCCATCCTGTGAATGTTGTGCCCTTTTTTGGAAGAACACTTGTCTTTTCATGCAGCCGTTTCAGGAGTTTGTCCGAACCACTCTGTTAACAGATGCTCTGTGCTGTTTCTTCGGGAGTTTTGTTTTGTCTTATCTGCTATATCATCAATCATTGTTATTGTCATCAATTTGTTCCTTAGTTTTCCAGCTTGATCCACAGGCATTTTCCAATAGTGCGTGTATTTTCTACATTGATCCTTGTATTTTCACGGAATTTCTACATTAAATGAATTCTTCCAAGCTGTTTTTTAAATGACATGACATGTTAGGAGAAAACCCACACAATACCATGTACTTGTAATGCGGTGCAGTGAGAGAGCAGAGCCCTCTCTGCTTAGTCTATAAAACAAATCCACAGAGGAATTAAGGGAGACGTACATCTTGGCTTTAAAGGTCTGCTTGCTTCTGCTACTGCCTCCAAATTATAGAAAGGCTCCAGACTGCAGAGGGGAGGGAGAGAAGAGGGGAATAACGTAAGGACTGAAAAAGAAAGGCTTGAATTTAATTGCCCTAAAAATTTCAATCATTCAATCTGGTAATTAGAGAGCTGGCTGATTCAGAAGGCAATTTCATTTGGAAGGAAAAAAAAAAAAAAAGAACCCAACAAGATAATTGATGCTAAGTGAATATTTTACCTGAAATATTAAATACCAAACTTAAGTCTGCCTCCAGGGCCTTTCTGCTACCCCTTTTTGATCTGTCTCTCTACTTCTTTGTGTTTTCTGCTCACATGACTCAACAGAACAGGACACTCCTTTAGAAAATCAGATTGTCACAGGGATGGGCTTATTTAAACTCTGTGTGCTGTGAAGGAGACAACATAATGGTTTATTAGTAGAGAAAATAATAACAGGAAGTCTCCTGAGATCCAGCCTGGCTGCAAAACTCAGTGTGGTTTTCCAGTGCAGAGTCTGTGGCCGTAAGGTTTGGTGTCCTACTGAGGGTAACAGCTTTCTATATGGATTTAATGAGTAAAGGGTAACAGCTTTCTTTATGAAGTGAACAATACTTGCCAGGATGTTTCATTCTGGAGTCTCTGATGCTGCAAAATGCCACTTAAAGGTGGATCTCTGTGCTCACAGAGCGCTGTGGATGGCAGTGTCACAGGGGTCTGACTGCACGCATCTCAGGATGGAAGCAGAGCTGGTTTATTACACGCTGCCCCAAAAGAATAACTGCTAAGTCTGTAATATTTAACAGCCTAACGAACAAGGACAGCATCTTATATATATCTTAAGGGAATGCAGCGTGCCTGGAAATTAAGTAGATATTAACTTATAGTACATTTATAGATGGAGAAATTATAGAGAAAATACCTGTGGCATTAGATTCTGATCATGTGCTGTTCTGAATGCTTGCCTGTGAGCCTTCTTCACACAAAACACTCTCACTGCCAGCAACATAAATTTTTATCCTTAAAAAACCTTTTTTAAATGAGATTTCCCATTTATTACTGCTCAAGAAGACCACATCAAATGTATTCAAGAGCTTCTGTTGCTTGTCTTTGAGACTGATCATGAAGATGTTTCTGATCCTTATATCATTCCCTTCCTAATAGGATAGTGACAATTCTTGTAGTAAGATGCAAAGCCAAGTGGAATATACCTCTTCTCCCAGATCAGCAAGGATAGAAAAAGCCCCCAATGCTGAATATGTGACATAGGCAATATATAACAAGTACCTTTGCCAGTATCCCAGCTATTGTAGACTGAGTTTTGAAACACTTTCATATCAGAACATTCCTCCTCTCATTCTGCACAGAGATCGTTTCCTTTCATGTGTTTCAATGGCACATCTCCCAAGGAAGACATGTGACAGCTAATCATATTTGGGAACTGAAACCTACCATATGCTGCCAATAGATAGGGACAACTCCCAAACATTTGGAAGAAAAGCATCTCAGCCTTCATGCCAAAGGACTCCACTTTCTGTGCACTGACCATCTCTGTCTCTCTATATATAATCTGCGTGTGTATTCCTGTGTGGAACTTGGTGCTGAGGCTAAAAGTAAGGGCAGAGACTGGACTCACATGAGCCCCTTTCTGGCACTTTTCACCCTGGCAAAATGTACCTTGCTGGACTGCCAACTTTTACTGTTCTCTGGCCACGACGTCTATTTGCTCATTGTTGCATGCTACTAACATCCTCTAAGCTACAGATGTGCATTTATTTTGCAGGTGGAGACAGATATACTCACTGATTAATCCAAATGTAAATAGGAATTAACAGCAAAGCAGCAAATTGAAGCATTGTCTTGCCAGCTTTGGTAACTGTGCCAACCATTGGTCAGTACCCCTCATGCTGCTCACTAAGCACTAGGGCAAGAACACCAGCTTTTTCAAGCTAAGCCACCAGGAACTACCAAGATGAGATAGATTTCAAGCCTTCTAGAGAATATTAGCAACTTCTTGTAAACCACACACTTTCCTGTTATTACCTTAAATTAATGAGGAGCTCCCCTTTCAGAGCCAAGATGATTCCCTTTTCCTTTGTCCAGTGGTTTTCTAAGCAGTTGATTAAATTCCTGATACAGACAACAGGTTACAGAGTGCAGCTCAGAAAGTCCATCTGCTAAGCTTGGTCTGATTTCTGCATTATGGAGGCTGGCAAAACAAGAAATCTCAGGAAAGTCTTATGTTCATGCTGCGTGGGGCTTCTACATTTCAGGCACAGAAAGGAGGAAGCTATTACAGATACCTCCACAGAATTTTAAATAAATTAAGCAGCACAAGTCCTGCAGAGAATCTTTTCTCTGTGTTGAACAGAGACACACAGACCTATTTGAAACAACCAGAGCTGCTATAAGTGTTAATTAAGTTCTGTGGATTTGTTGTTCAGGACACTGAATCCAACCCTCCTTCTCTCCTTTTCTTACTTCCCCCTCCCTCTCAGAGAATTCATAGCCACTATCTAATCTGACAAAAACTGTGTTCTCTTTTATACTTGGAGGTCACTTTATGTTACTTACAGTGTGTTGCATTATGTCAAAAGGCATAACACAACATAATGAAAAGCAGACTAATATAACTCAACATGACATCAATGACATAATATGATGTGGCTACTGAAAAATGCACTGTTGTCATTGTTTTGTGTTTTCATCTGACACCTACTTGCTATTCCAGAATGGAGCATTTGTTGCAGAATTTGGGGAGGAAGGTTGTGGACTGAGCGTGCCTCGTTCTTCTGTGCCTCTCATCATTTTTGCAGGGGGATCACTTCATTGACTTTCCTCCTCATTTGCAGTAGTAAGGATCAAGCTCTAAAAATCATCACGCACATAAATGCAATTACATTACGAAAGCCATCATGATAGAAAGTGCAGCTCCTGGGAGTAAGAAAATGATAACATTGTTATAGTCCCTGTAACCTTAGCTCTGCCCTCTTGGGTAGCAAATGAGCCTGTACCATTTTTCCTGCAGGATGTCATTTCATTTTGCAAAAGTGTGCAGCAAAGCAGCTGTTCAATATTTCTTTTAACTTCATTACAGAGTCTGTGGTCCCATATCTCATTTGTTGCACATCAACTAAATCCTTTTGTGGGTTAGGTACTTTTCTTCTTCCTGTTTTTATTTGCTTTTGTACTCTTCTAATTACCACAGTATATGTGTATTTCAAAACTGAGGCTAAATCTGTCTTCTCAACACACCCAAGAGACTTAGAAGCAGTTACTCCGTGATTCAAAGGCAGAGGGCAGAAGCACAAAAAGATGTCTTACTTTGGGCCCAACAGAAAAATCTGTCGTAGGCAAGACTGCAGACTCCTACCCTTTTGCATTAAACCTATTTTTCATTCCCTGGCTACTTTATGCTGCCTGGTTCCCCGGTGGAAAAGGCATAAGCTTCATTTGTGAAGACCTCAGTCAATACTAATAAACGAAGCTGTGATGTTCTGGCACTACACTGTTTCTGTGCAACAGCTCTGCTTTCTTCTCTACTGAACAGAACCATAACAGAAGCCACTATGACCAATGGTAACAAAATAATTGAGCTGATGGACCGTAGTCATAGAATCACAGAATCATTAAGGTTGGAAAGACCACCAGGATCATCTAGTCAACAATCAACTGATCACCACCACATCACTAAACCATTTCACTCAGTGATATCCACCCTTTTCTTGATAGCCATCCACCACCTCCCTGGGCAGCCTGTGCCAATGAAATCTACCTTTAATTCCACTAGAGTTTTGTACATGAAACAATCAAAGAACCATCTCTAGCCTCTTCTGCCTAACACAGGTCACAACATTTCATTTATCAAGCATGATTTCTGGTTAAACTAGAACATATTTTTTAAAGTTACTGTTATTTTATGCTGCTAGTCAGTGCCAAGCCAATGAACCCATAACATCCCCAGTGACAGAATCCATTGACTTTGAGCCAGACTGGTTAATGGCCTTATCCTCACTGTTCTGCACATGGTAATGTCAGCAGTTCAGTTTGTTCTCTGCATCCACCTTAGACCACTGGTCACAAGCAAAGTGTGACCTGTACTGATTTGGGAGGTACTGGAAGCACTGGGACAGATCACAACATTTTTGCTGCAAAATAGGATTTGAAATAGTGATTAGTTTCTGCTGACAATCCCTGTTCTATCTGGCAGGAAGATAACTCTAAGAAGTCAGTTTTAACAAAGCATAAGTCAGGAAGTGAGGCAGTCTGGAGGAAGGTTAAAGAGCTCTGGGAAGGCAGGTGAGGATTTGATGTATGTTCATGTTTTGGCCAATTGTATTCACAGAAAGACAGGCTACCTTAATTTAAAATTTCAAGGTCTGAAGGAGCCATCCCATCACTTGGCAAGTGGTTCTACCTGTCACAACTTTTGCCTGAATGCTGGCTTCTACAGTGCCTTTTCCTGTTAGGCTAAAATTTGCTTTTTTAAATCAATCTAATCTAATGTATCTGCAACTTCTGTTTGCAAATACCAAAGTGTCATTTCCAAAAATGTTTTTAATATGTCTGGCACAGAGCTACTTAAAATTTCAGGATAAACAATCTGATCTCTACAAATAAAACCTAACTATATCGGGATGTAATAAAATAATAGGTTTTGCCTCTTCTGTCAAAAATCCAGCATAGCAGAAGCCGAGGTCATAAGAGACTTTTGTTTACAGAAAATAGGAACTTCATATTGACCCAGTGGCCAAATTCATGCCAGGTATTTGTAGCTGACTCCCAGAGTTATGCTGGATCTCATCATACTGAGGTTTGGAGCCACTTATGTTCCAGGTTGGTTTAAACACACACATCAGGATGGAAGACAGGCAGCAGTACTACCTCAGAATACAGCACAGATTTTAGGCTATGCTCCATCAGAGCACTAGAGAAAGCACTGCCAAATAAGAAACAATTCAGAAATTTAAGTGCAGTGACAAATGCCCGCTGAACCAGTCACTTTCACTGAAAATTCTAATAGGTTGGCAATGCCTTCCAGATGTTGAATGTGAAACCTGGTAATAGAACTGTACTCCACCAACATAATAGCTATAAAAGCTAGGGTCCATGAAGGATTTAACAACTCTTTGTAAATATCAGGGATCCCTAATTCAATACTTCAGCACTTTTCTAAAACATGGCTAGAGAAGTATCATCTCATGGCATTGTAACAAACCCCCTGCTCACACTAAAGAAACTCATCACCTAGGCTTACAATTAAGAAAAGCAACAGGAGTGCAGCGCAGATGAAAGGTGCCATCCTGCCCGCCTAGGAAATCAGGGTCAGATCCAGCCTGGCCCTACGATGAAGACTTGTGAGACAAGCTGAGAACCTCACGTACTGATCTGTGAAAATGAGCAAAGAAACAAATTCACAGTGATGGCTAAGCAACCTGAAAACTCAGATCGAGTCACTTGGGACTTAGGTCCTAAATTGTTTGGTGACCTGGCAGAACAAGGACCTAAGTCATGGCTGAAGGTCTCCTGCTGGCTTTGCCAGTCAGCAGTAATATTTACTCCTAGCTGAGCCTAAGCATGTGCTTTTAACTGAGGACCCCCCACGGTATCATTCTGTTGGCTGAATTCTGTCGTGACATGTCCTGACCTGCTGTTTGGCTCACTTAGCTTGCTAACCCATATTATATGTTCCCAGAACTTCAATACTTAGACATTAGTTATGTATGCATGGGAGCCAATGTACTCAGAAGTGCAACACAAAATCCCATGGTGGCTTGAAAATACACAATGCAGTCACTCAAATGAGAGGAAATTCAAATGCCACATTCAGTGATATCATTGTATTCCAAACTCCACCCAAGTACCCTTAAATCATGAGTCAACACCTCAACAGTCATGGTCTCTGGGACAAAAGTTTTGAAAATAATACTTAATTGTAGGAACTGCATCTCAGATGGGCTGAAACACTCCTTGAGGTACCAGTCTGTGAAGGAAATACCTCTATCAAGCATTTTTGAGGTTTAAAAATATATGAAAGAAATCTGGGCCACAAACCCATCACCTTGGCCATAAAGAAAGACTCCCTGAAGCACAAGGTCTGGTATTAAACCGTGAGAACCACCAAAACCTAAATGCTCTGAGTTGACAGAGAGCTGAACACGTGGAAGAACAACTTCAACCCATGTTGTGCCTTTCAACAGAAGTCAAGACTAAGGCTTCAAGAGGCCAAAATATCTCTTGGAAGTAAGAACAGCAAAGTGCTCTTTATACCTCATTTGCTTGGTTTTTGCAGGTCGTATGGAGACAGTGCTCTACAGACTGACTGCTGTATCCCTGCAGACATGAAAGCTGCCCCTGCTAAGGTAAATGAAGTGCAGGAGAGGACTGCTGTCAGCTCATTTCATCCACGATGAAACTCAGGCAACTGCTCTGACAGCTCAGGCCAGGTTCCTACAGAGGGCTGAAAGTAAGCATACAATCTATCCCTAAAATGAACTTAGGTCAGACACTTCTGCTCAGCGTAACTGTGGACATCACACACCATCTTGTTGAAAAAGTACAGAGCAATGCAGTGAGGAAAAAGTGCATTGGGAAGGAAAAAATGTCAGGAATCTGAACTGGAGGACCCTTATCATAAGTAACAGTGGCTCCCAGCCAACCCTCAGCCTAACTTCCAGGAACAAATGACACATAGGTAACAACAGCAACTGCAGAGGAAGGTCTACCATCACCTTCTACAGCAACCAAAAACGTAACAAGCTTCTCAGAAGGTGGAAGCAAAGAAAATCCACTTTTTTTCCTCTTTTTACTTTTCTTCATGCGTCTGAGTAACGCTCCCTCACCAATGACGGACATTGACTTCCTGCTGTATTAGAAGGAAGAACACAAAAACACATTATAACCTAGGAAATTCTGCATTCACTTTCGAACATAAGAATGCCATTCAGAAATTATAGATCATATGTATGTCTCTGTCACCAAGAGCACAGAAGAAAACCAAGTTCCTTGGGAAAGACTCTGCTGCTCCGAGCCTAAGGTTTTTGTTTTTCCAATATGCCATGCAGAGAGGAATCCAGTTTTCATTAACCTCATTAAGCCAGACCCTGTCTTTTGCTTTCTGAGTGTATATTCAGTGAGGTGGGCAAATGAACAGACCCTACTTTCATCTGTTGTTCAATGTGTTTATATATGAAGC
Organism: Meleagris gallopavo; assembly: GCF_905368555.1. Taxonomy (NCBI): domain Eukaryota; kingdom Metazoa; phylum Chordata; class Aves; order Galliformes; family Phasianidae; genus Meleagris; species Meleagris gallopavo. The sequence continues at coordinate 3,740,112 of NC_139424.1, forward strand.
TCTCCTCACTCATTCAGCCATTGTAGTTTTGTGCGGTGCAGAAACTCATGTAGATAAACATGGGTTAGGAAACATGTCATTTGCATTAGGGTATTTGTCAGTGTGACGTGAAAACTGTTACTATGCAAGGAGGCATCAGCTGTCTGTCATCTTGCATTTCCCTTTTAGTATTTATTATTTTTTCTTGTAACGAAATATGCACTCAAATACTCAAAGTTAACAGAAGTGCAGAAAGTGGTAACTTTAGCAAACCCAGTCAGCAGTGGATTTGTCCCGCACTTGAGACTCAGTTCTTATGAGCAAGCTGACGGACCTTGGAAGATAAGGACTCCACAAAGGCAAAGACACTGTGGGGAGATTATCCTTGTGCTACCCTACTCCCACCTCTAGGTCCAGGAACGTCTCCTGAGACATCAATGGGAACTCATGAATTTGAAGGATTTTTTTAATTAACTCATTTATCTACTTGACAAAATGTACAATTTAAGTTTCTTGTGCATAAGATAGGATGTCTAGGTGCCCTGCGATGTTAAGAGGCAAAAAAAACCCAACACCTCAGAGCTCTTCAGGTAGCTCTTTCTCATTGTAAACCATGCTTGACTTCCTGATTTGTTTGAGAAAAAAGCCACTGAGTGTGCAGACATCTTTTATCCCTCTTAGCCACAATTCCTTCAGGAAATCCAGCAGCAAAGGTGGATACAATTATAGTAAATAATGTTGGATAGAACCAAGAGCAAATGAAGATAGGAGGATACAGCTCAACAAGAACAGAAGTGGTTTCTAAGGAGAGAAGGAAATTTCACTCTCAGCATGGCTATTATTCTGTCCTACACATTAATTCAGCCAAGTAGTCTCAAAGTAGCAGAATGAATTTCTATTCACCAAAGTGGCATGCACTGGAATGGCTGCCTTCATTTTAAGTTTTATCATTGTTACTTCCCTGATTCTTCAGTGAATGAGCAAGCATATGATGAATTAAACCCTGTAAGGCACTGGGTACCTGACAGCTCTCACAACTTGCACTTGAAGGCAAATATTCCAGCCTAGACCATTCAAAGCCTTACTTATTCCATTTTCAGTTTTGATTATTGGTTTCTCCAACATGAAGTGGTCCTTAAAGTCTTGAGGCTTTTCTCCATTTTTCTTTAAATCTTTACTATGTCACTGTTCTTAAGTTTCTGAGACTCTCCTGACTTCAGCACAGTCTTTCCAGTCAAAGTGTGAATAATTTCCTTTTTTCTTTCCCTACTGATGTCCTGCAAGGACTAAAGGTCCAAGTTATTGTGCTGTTGTTTATGGGCAACTCTTCTCATGCTGCTTCCCAGGTGTACAGCTGATAGAAAACTCCCTAATGAAACAAAATGAAATTGAATATAAGAAGGAAGCAGGAAGGATGAAGGAGTTTATTTCCCTACTGACAGAAGTATCCATGAGTAACTTACTTGGTGGTGACACTCCAGATGCCTTTATTTCTGTATAGGAACTCTGCATTCCCAGACCAGAAAAAATCTTCAAAGTGTAAAGGTGAATCCTGTCATGGCACCATTTAGGAGTCACTCTTTAGAATTACAGAATAGTAGAGTCCAATCCAACCATCTACATACTACCAGTATTGCCCCCTACCCACATCCCTCAGTGCCACATCTCCACATTTCTAATGAACACCTCCAAGGACAGTGAGTGACTCCACCACCTCCCTGGGCATCCTGTGTCAATGTCCCACCACTCCTTCAGAGAAGTTTTTCCTAATTTCCAACATGTGCCTCCTCTGGCACAACTCGAGGCCATTTGGCCAAATACAGCCTGAATATTTTACTTCCTAGCTCATCCGACCATAAATCATAAATCCTAGTAATGTGTCCCATATCACAGAAGAAGCAAAAATATCCCATGCTACTTTTTCTGCTCATATTTCTTGTCGCTTGTCTTACACATACATCTCCAGCTTACTGTGGCAGGAACTGTTACTTGTTATGTAGTTGTACAGCACCTAATACAATGGAATCTGAGCCCCAAACCACGCTTTCTAGGTGCTGTTGCAAGATTGATAAATAAATAACTACCATCAGCAAAACAAGCTGCTTTTAGGCAGCGTACCTCTGCAACTGAGAGCTGAATCCAGGGAAGGGCTGAGTGCCTGCAGCTCTCATTGACTCCAGCCAGGCTGCAGTAGCTCAGCAACTCTCAGCATCTCTGAGGATTTACTCTGCAGCGTGTTTGCTTTTGCCTCCAGTGCGCAATGTGAGGAAGGCAGTAGTGTGACTCTGAAAACCACAGCTCCCAGCCACTTCTCCCCTGGTGCTGAGTGAGAGAGTGAAAGCTTGCAGACCAGCCGTTACCTTTCTCATGTGGGTGTCGCAGCGGGAATAAAAGCAAAACATGGAGCTGAATTTATTTCTAGCCAACGGAAATTTCATATTGAAGGTTACAGGCGTCCTGTGCCTCTTAAAAGCAAGTAATAAAATGCTGCTCTCAATTACAAATTGTATTTACATTTTAAACCCCCATATGGGTTGGTGAAGTAGGGGGAGGTGTCACATGCATTAGCAGCAGCACTGTACCACAATTAGTTCCAATTTTTCACTCTTTGTAATAAGCAATTAATGCCTCCTCTTTGTTCTTCTTGCAAACTAACCCTGTGGCCATGACAGGTCAATAGCAGACAAGACACAACTCCTGCTTCATACCATGATTCAGTACAAGCAAAAGCATTGAGCTGACCATCTTCTCTAAAATCTCCTGTAACAGGATTCACATGTTAAGTATAAATTCAATAATGATTGACTTTTTTCTGTCACTTCTTTGGCTAAACTTTTCAAAATGTAGGGTCATTTAACAGAGAAATGCAAAAATGCCTGCAAATGTGCACAGCTTCATTTTCCTGTGCTAGAAAAGTCAAATTCCCTTCCCTATGCCCCCAAGCAGGAATAAAGGCAAAGCACTCATCATCTTAAATCACAGAGTCATAGAATGTCTTAGGTTGGAAGGAACTTTAAAGATCATCAAGTTTCAACCCCCATGCCATGGGCAAGGTTGCCACCCACCAGATCAGGTTGCCCAAGGCTCCATCCAACCTAGCCTTGAACACCTCCAGGGTTAAATGATGCACATATCTCATGGCTGGCCTGCTGCTTCTCACAGCTCAGGTGTGTCCCCCAGCATCAACTGTTCTGTGAGACCATTTTGCCAGGTGCAATTTTGAGATAGAGGTGTTCAGCATTGCCTACAGGACCTTAAATATTTACACAGATTCTCAGCACTCAAAAAAATCTGCATCAGATCACTGCTCTCACAATGTTTTTCCTCTTTAGCCAGGCTAAGCACATATGAGATTATCTCCACAGATTCGGGGGACTACTGACCATTTGACATCCCCAGCTGCCTTCTCAGCAACCTGTATTGCCAACAATGTCAAAAGGTGTTTTCACACCAGGAGCTGCTCTATAGAAATAATCAATAGGTCTCATTCAGCTTCACTGAAAATCTGAAATGGATGTGGTAGAAAAATCCCACTCTGAGGTCTGGGGGAGCTCCTGGTATGAATAGAGATGCCTCTTCTCTGTTTGTAATCAGATGTTCAATGTATGGATCCTGGCCAATTATACATTTTTGCATCTAATGATACCCACACAATGGATATAAATGGCAGTGCTGTCCTTCTTAGCTATGGAGGCAATCTGCAGTTCTGCTGAGAATAGGCAAGGTCCCTGAATGGAATAAGATCTGGAGAAAAAATTGAAAACTATGCTACAACACAGAAAACAGGGTCAGCTCCTACCCAGAGGGGCTATTGATGACAGATGGAAGTCATGGGCTTAAACTGAAACATGAGAGATTTGAAGTTAGGTAGAATCATAGAATTATAGAATCATTAAGGTGGGGAAAGACCATTAAGATCACAAAGACCAACGCCAACCCATCAGCACCATGCACACTAACCACATCCCCCAGTGCCACAAACTAGGAAAGAGTTATCAGGAAAAATTTCCATCTAGAAGAATAGAATTAAAAAAAAAAAAAAAATCCTCTTGAGGAGATGCAGCATTCAGAGGGTTTTAAGAAACATTAGCTAGTGATTTTGAGTCCAGTTATGCTTTGGTTGTAATGATGTTTGTGTCCAGGTACTGCAGAACAAGCGTGAGGCCTCGGAGGTGGAAGGTTGTTGCATGCTGCACGTAGATGAGGACCTGTGTGGTCCTTCACAGCCTTGTCTTCCCAGAATGTATCCCCAGCACAGCTGTGATGGCCACAATGGAAAAAGCTGTGCCAGGTTCCCTGCTGTGTAAATCACTTCTGCAATCATTTGGGCCATGTCAGTTTACCGTGGCTAACCTGGTTTGCTTTTATTTATAAATAATACATCTGTTGCACAGTGGTTATAAATAGTATTTCATTAATTTTATTACTTATTTAGATATTTCCCTACAGGGCTAATGCAGAGTTGCAGTTGAGTTCCTGGTTCTGCTTCTGTTCTTCCCAAAGTTGAGGCTGCAGCTGAGCTGTATGGTTTGCTTGGAGCCGAGCTCAGCGGCTCGCCTTTGGATGAAGAGCACATTTGGTGTAATTAGATTTGTGGGTTTAGGTGTTTGGAGGTTTTTTTTTTGGTTTTTTTTTTTTTTTTTAGTGTATAACAGTGCAATAAAAAGAAATGGCTGTAATTTATAGCCTAGCACTTGGCAAGCAGCTTGTCTGGTCTAGGATTTTTTTAATGGCAGAAATTTTCAATTTAGGTTAGAATTTCAAAAGAGATTAGCGCCCACAACTAAGGCAGGTGTTCGGTGCTGCCAGGGTCAGGCACTTAAAAATCATGAATCAGGCATGAAAATGCCAATATTAACCTTAAGATGATGAGAAGATATAGGCAGAAGCTCACACCTATGGTACACACGTATATCCAGGTACCTCTGAATACAGCTACTGCTTAGTTCTGCATCAAACTCACTATTTAAGGACATTTAGTCTATTATGATTTCCAGACAAAATGTAACATTTGTGACAGTGAAAATACATCCTCTAAACAGAAGTATTTTGACATTGGATTATATATCCTTAAGGTAACAAATTTAAAAATATTTTATTTACCTTAATAACAGCAGTTCTCTGTGACAACCTGGAACTAAATTGTCCTCTATGCCCCAATAGTGTGCCAATTTAGCTTATAAATTTGGATTCTTTGTTTTTTAGCATTTGAGATTTGCTTCCTTTGTGCCTTCATTTCCAAGCATTTCTCTGCAAGAACGATCTCATTCCCATTCTGAATACCACACATTCTGAGATTCCATAGCCATAACCTAGCTCCAGGGACTGCAGACTTAAGAAGAACACTAAGCATGATATGAATCGCAAAAAAAAATGAGAGAACTATGAATAAGGTGTGTTGTTTTTCCTTATGAAGAAAGGTCAGACTCTGCTTTCTTTGTAAGAGTTCAATCCTTAGGATAATGAACACCTAGACATAAAGAGAACTTCTGAGATGAGAGCTTTCTGAACCATGTAATTGCACTTTTAGGTGCTGAGAGCCTTGGCAGAGCAAATGCACGTTAGATGGTACAAATGCCAGCATTACAAATGGAAAAGTTTAGTCAAAACGAATTACATGAGTTACCGTGTACACTGCACTCTGGTGCTGTAAGTGCACACATTGGGGCATTGTGAAAGAGGGGCCCCTTTCAAACAGACGTATTGACCCAGCCTGATCCAAAGCCATCCAGAAGCAATGCAGCAGCGTGCCACAGCCTTGCATCAAGTGTAAAGGTAAGCACATGAAGAAGGCCTTGCAGGACTCGCAAGTCTTTTGAGATCATGTCTTGCATTCAGGCAGAGTGAAAAGTGCTGATTGTATCCCATTGTCCCCATGCGTAACTGCTGCAAAGACAGATTTGCACTGTTTTCTTAAAGCAGAAGTCTACTCGCCTATGTTATTGTAATCCAAAAAAGTGATGCCTTGGCGCTGAAATACAGAGAAGCAATGGCACATTAACACCATGTTACTGGAATACATCAGAGCTCTGTGCTGTGTTACTTACCACAGGGCATCTCAGTAACAACAGCACCGAAATGCTGAGTACTCCAGCTGAGGTGAAAGAAACATCTTAATGGGACACCCTGACATTTCTGCAGACCCATCTACATTCCTTCAAATCAACACAGCGATTGCCCTAGCATGAGGTCACAAAGAGCCGAGTAAAAACTTTCAATCACAAAAAAGCCCAAACCCCAAGTTAAAACATAACTCACAGGAGGATGGGAAATCATGCTGGGTGTCGAGCGAACTGCATGAACTTTGGAATCGATCAGGGGCAGTGAAAGAAGGGCAGTTCAGAGCTCTTTGGGAAAAGCCTTACCAACACTTTACTCTCATAATTTAAATCCTTAATAGTCTCTGTTGGTCACAGAGCAATTCGTTTGGAAGGATTCATGAAAAATGTCATTTGTTCTGGTTACAGGACCTGAAGCTAGCAAGGTGTGTAACTGTTTATTCAGTTCTAAAAGCAACACTGACCGTCTGTCCAGGCCTGGGACAGCTTCACCAGATCCAGCAGAAAGACTTGTGTGTACAAGAGAACTACAAATGTGAAACTGGAATATTAAAAAATGCAGAAGGGTGTCATAGAGATTCTCTTTCCAGTTCCAGTGAGAACCTGCTGTCCATACTCATTCTGCGGTATCAGCTAGAGATTTAACCTGGCACCAAAATGGTTATACAAAGCCTTTCTTTCACCTCATTCAAAGCTCAATCAATGCAAGAAGTCCATAATGGAACTAAAACATATATAGAATCATAGAATCATAGAATAGTTTGAGTTGGAAGGGACTCTTAAAGGCCATCTGGTCCCACTGCCTGCAGTGCACAGGAACACCCACAGCCCCATCAGTGCTCAGAGCTCTCCAGCCTGACCCTGGGGTCTGCAGGGATGGGCACCACTCCTCTCTGGGCAGCCACTGCCCTTACATGAAACAACTTCTTCCTTACAACCAATCAAAATCTCCCCTCTGTTAGTTGGAAACCATTTCCCTTGGTCATTGTGTAGAAACTCAAGAACCAAACATACAAGGGCCTATTCCACATTCAAGTCTTGCACTTGTACTACTAGGTAGTTCAGTTTTAATTCACATTCAAAGTGAAAGCAACAGAGATTTTCAGTGGCCTGAGTCCATCTGTCCAACAAATGTGAAATGCCCAAGGTTTCAGCAAGCCAGTAATAAATGGTGAGAATGGAATCTCTGTTCCAGAACCCAACTTCTCGTTGCTTGGTAATATTTTTTGCTACATTTTTTCATTAGTAGTTTTGTTTGAGTGCTTTGCTCAGCGCTCAGTCACAATTTGACCCTCATGATTGCGCATCAGGTGAGCAATGAAGTTTGATATCTCCTTCTAGCAAATTTGAAGCAATCTCACTCAAGCAAAATCTACAACATTGACAGCAATCTTAATGTACTTAGTAAGGATTTCATGGAAAAGTTGTGATTTCACTAAAAAGAAAAGTAGTATATTGTACTTACAGTGGTTAGTTTGCTGATGGCATGTTGCTGAAAAAGTAAGATTTTCTTCCAAGTAGAATCTAGTTACTCAGAATGCTCTCCTTTCTGGAGGAAGATGTGGGATGTTTCCATGCTAATTCAGAGATAGATTAAATTTTGTGTCAAAGCATGTAAAAAAGATTGTTCATATTTCAATGTCAATAATAAATATTGTGTCAGTTTGTGAAGAACTAAGTATAAAGCAAGCAGCAGCAAAATGGGAAAATCTTGTCATGAAACATGTAAATATTACTTTTTACTCAGCTTCTCTGATAAGTTATCAAGGAAGAGTTAGTTCAGTCATCGGTCACTTTAATAAGCAACAGGTCAGCATATGTCAGGAGATTTAGATTGGATATTAGGAGGAAATTCTTTACTCAGAAGCCACTGAGGCCCTGGCACTGCTGCCCAGAGCTGTGGGTGCCCCAAAGCTGTGCCCAAGGCCACGGATGGGTGCTGGGCAGCCTGAGCTGGTGGGGGCAGGCAGCCCACGGCAGGGTTGGGGTTTTGAGATCTTTAAGGTTCTTTCTATGAGGTCCTGAACCATTCTATGATTCTATGATTAGAAGTGCTTAAAATGCCAAAGGGAAAGCATAAAGGGCAAAGAGATTTAGCAAATCATGTTGGTTCCAGTTCCTCCTGAAAAGGCTGTAACATCACCTGTGAAGTATCCAAAAGAGTACTTCTTTCTGTCTTTTTTAAGTGAATGCACAAAACCTTCAACAGTATGTTTGTACTTTTTTTTTTTTTTTAATATATATATTGGAAACTGTTCTGTTCTGCATCTAAAGGGTGATTCCCATTCAGTGCCCAACTCACAGCAATGAGGTTAAATTGGTTTGGATGATATCAGCTACATGTAATTAAACCAGCAGCCCATGTCTGATCCTTTCTGTGACCATGTTAGGTGTTAAATTAAGGTCTGATTAAGAGTGTGCTGCTGCAGTTAAGGTCAAGGACTAAAGATCACAGGCTTTGTTTCATCTAATAACAATAAAGACTGTCTGGCTGCCAAATACCACAACAGCCCTTGTTCTCCTATCAGACTGCTGTCCAGCTAGAGAGATCTGATTTCACTGGTATCCCTTTTTAAACCCTACTTCTAAGAGGGTTTGTAGCTATTTCATCTGTGTTAAGCAGCACTGTGTTACCCGAGGCTATATGCTACGTTCTATATGATCAAAGCAGAAATGCAAGCAGCTTCTGACGAAGAGTTATCGTGGCTGAGGGGAAAAAATATCAAGGAAGGAGAAAAAAGATACAGCGCTACAAAATACCAGGTCATGCCACCAAAGTAAACACCCACAGGTAAGTTCATAGCATGAGACCACACAATGGAGGAAACTGTGCACATGTGTTTGCTTGGAACAAATCACAGGCTCGCCCCACCAGCAGTCAGCAGGAGAGATGTGTCAAATAGGAGAGATGAGAGATAAAAGCGGAGTGGTGAAGAGAAAAAACAGCCACTTATTTGTAGGATGAAGACGAGCATCTGTTCATAGGAGCTTCTGCCTGCGTGAGTGTTTTCCACGAAGCCAGGTCAGGAGACATTAACAGATCAGTTGTTTGTTAGGAGAGAACAAAATTCCTATTGGCCCAACGCAGCGCTCTCCCCAGCCGTGCCCATGTGGATCTGAAACAAATGCAGGGTGCTGGGGCATGTTTGCTTCAAAAGGGGGGGTGGAGCAGAGTGGGAAACCACATGGCCCCCAGCTAATCTCTCACAGCCATGCCCTATTGTATGTCTCCATACTTGGGGTCCAATTTCACAGTTGATATCAATTCATTTTCCAAGAGTCAGCTGAAGTGTCTGTCACTCACTGCTATTGCAGACGACTTAGTAGATTATTAATAGAGCACTATTCATACCTGGAATGATGATTTTGTTATTCTGTCAGGCTGCACACAAGAAATTCATAATAGGAACATGCTAAACACGGTAAGATCACTGTTTGTACAATTCTTGGTGAATTGCATCATAAATGTGATCAGAAATTATCCTGGAGTGTCTTGGTGCTTTAGATTTCAGGAGATATAACCTGTCTGTTTCTTAGTGAATACTGGGTGAATCCCAATGGATTCAGTGGTGTCGTTCAACGTGGATCAGCTTCCAATGGCTTGCTGTAGCTGCTGAGCTGCAGATACTTGCAGAGGCTGTGCTGTGGGAGTTCCCCACACCTCCTGGAATCTGAGCTGTGTCAGAAAGACAGCAGTCACCGTGGAATGACCAGGTGTGATATGAATGATCTGTGTGATAAGAGAAATGGGTTTGCCATTTGGAGTCAGTGCCTGAACCAGAAAGCAACCTCTGAATTAAGACTTCCTCTACACCTTGTTTCCCACCTATCTGTGAAAATACTCTGTCTTTTCCAGTAATACAGTGTGCTAGTCCTGGCTGAGTCTATCTAATGGCAACGAGAAAGTTTTCATGTGACTACTTAAAGACTCCAAACTCAAAAAAATAAAAACAGTCAAAATAAAGGGCAGGTTTGGTTTGATTTGATTCTCTTCTTGCTAAACACTACAAATATTGTGCACGATGATCCTTAGTTTTAATGAAGTGCTGGAGACTGTGGCCAAAGCATTTTTAAACTCAACATTTAAAGACTGAGCACATATAACCACATTATCTAAATAATAATGCTGAGCCATCCTGATTGACTGCAGCAAGTCAAAGGAAGCTGCTTTTGAAAAATATCATCAGTTTTCAAAATGGAGCCACTATTGTTAATGTACTGTACTGCCATTTTAGATTCCAGAGCTTAGGCACTGCAGGCTGGATCCAGACACGTTCAAAGGTCCTCACCTTTGAGGTATAGGAGGCATGGTGCAGGTCAGCCACTTACTCTCATACAGGAACGATGTGATAGCACCAAGTCCTGACACCTCTGACTGCCCAGGCTCAATGACAAGGGACTGGGTCACAGGCAAGGTGACTGGCAGTGGCTCTCTCCATCAATCTGAAGTGAGCTCACAGTCCTGCTGTTGATAGAAGGATTGCTTTTGAAAACTTTCCAGCCTTGTCATGCATAGCTGCATTACGTTATCTCGGTATCGGCAGTATTCCCCGAACTACACTTAAGCTGGTATAAGAGGGATTGTTGTACATATTATGGTAATGTCATTTATTTATTTTACACAACTGGAAAATTTAAGGGCAACCACTTCACTTCTGCGCTGTGTAGATTAGAGCATTCACAGTAACACCTGCTTAACGGACAGATAGAAAAAAGCCCTTATATTCCTTCTTTATTGCAATTTATTATTATAGCTTGAATGGTTCCTAGTGACTTCCTAAGATTAATGTTAATATTCTGATCGGAGACTTCCCTCTGGGGTTTTATTATGGGTTTTGAACATTCATTTCATTTAACGTACACATGGGAGCAAGTCTGGTGGTTCCAAAAATATTTGTAGTTGGAAATCACAGTGATTTTGTGTTAGGCTCAGTGCCAAAGAAATCACAAATCAGAAGTCTGTTATAGAGTAGTTCCAATTTTTTGGCATCAGAATTTCTCTTTATGTATGTGTGTAGTGTGATATTTTCCCCAGCTGTATGGCACTGAAGATTTACTCAGATACGCATTGTTTATCTGCTTTTTGAGGTTTCTCTTGGACCTAAAGAATTTGTCTAGCTGCGTGGGGATTCATAGGGATTTTATGGACTTCCTGTGTGAGCCAGGGCTGCCCATCGGGTATGCATCTTTCTCTATTGCAGCTGGTGTTTTTGAACCAAAGTGTGGAGTAGAAATTTCACCCCTGATTTTTTTGGCCAGATCGATTGTTTAGTCTAGGAACTCTAAAGTAGACTTTTTAGGTGCTGGAATTCCTCTTTTTCTTCAGTCAGCAGCTGATGTAGTATGGTGTACATCAGAGTCTAGATTCACATCTTAGTGAGCAAAGATTTATGTTCCTCCTAACGCTTCTTGACATTAATGAGTATTACAGACATGTATCCCCATGGATTAAGTTGAGAACATACCCCAGAGTGTGTGTGGAGTTTGTCATTAGGGCATCACACGATTAAAACCAACAGAGAAATTCCAAGGGTAAGGAAGCAATTGGATCTCTTCCCTTCTCTCTGCTGGAGTACATGTAAGAGATACACTTTAAATCTTCTCATATTTCCAGCCCTCTCACACCAGTTCCTGCATTCGTTTTTAGTTGTTAATGACTTCAAAGAAGAATTGACTGCCACTTTAAAGACATTTCCCATAACAATGTCATGAGAAATATTTTGCTGGCAGAGAACATTTCTGTAAGTCTTTAATTAAGGAACTCCTATAGAGCTGGGGGAGAGAAGAGAGCACTCATTTCCCCATCCAGTCATTTCAGAGATTGGATCAATGCAATGGGATGATCCTGACAGAACACTCCATTACCTAGGGATTGTGATCCTACATTATGGATCCCACTGAATGTGCCAGAGACTGTGGCACAGCCAGACTGGTAGCAGTGCATCAGCTGCTATCCCAGAGGGTTCACTAATGCCAGGTGTATCAGAGCAGGGGAGTACAGGAACATGTATGGGATGTGTTTGCTCTCCATTGCCCATTGCTCTAAGCTTGGGGCTTCTTTCAAATGTAGAGCTGCATGGACACACAGTCAGCTGCATTATCTGTACATCTTGGGGAAAATTCAACTGCAAGCCAGACAAACCAGGCACAAATAACGGAACCCTGGATGTAATTTCAGTCTCCCCTAAGGCCTCGTATAAAATTGACCTGTGAGATGGATTCAGTGCAGAATTTAAGCCCCATAATCTACTGTCTACAACAAACAACTCTGAAGTCCTTGTATTTTCTTCGTGATAGCCCAGCCGTGCAGTGGAGATGATTACTGTGTATGTGGTTCAGAGGTTTTCTAGGCTGACTGTTGTCACACACAAGGGTTATTAGCTGATATAGACGGGATCGTGCAAGACCAATTGCAACATGGAAATAAAAATTCTGTGTTTTCCCAGAGAGTCACTGGAGATCTTTTTGAGCGAATTTCCACAGGAAAAATCTGATTTATCTCACTTGAAAGCAATTGTTCCTGGACCAGTCACTTCCCTTGAAACACACCCATTTCTCTCTCAAAAAAAAGGATAACAATAGTTAGATTTTGAAAACTTTGAGATCTGTGGAAATAAAAGAGCTGCCTGTAAAGTGTTTAGAAAACTTCAAAAAAAAAAAAAAAAAAGAAAGGTGCTACATAAATGCATATTGATTGCAGCTGTGACACTCATGTGGCAGTTCTGAATGCAGAATCAAAAGCAGAGGGGGCAAGTTGTGAGTCAGAATAAGGAGCTGTCAGCCTTTAGCCTGTATCTTAATGTACTTTGAAATGTTGCAGACTTTCAGAGGATCTGGTTTGCCAGTATTGTATGTTACAGTAATTACACCAATCTGGAACAGAAGTTTTCCTCCCCACTCCTGAGAGAAGGTAAAGCTCTTAGGGATATACATAAATGGAGCCTTAATCCCACAAACTTTAGTGCATGTGCCTAATGCTAGGCAGCAGAGCTATCCCACTGGCTTCAATAGCTCTACTCAGATGCATGTGTGGAAGTGTTTGCATGCTTAGAAGTTAATACTAATAAATGCATGCTTCATGCAAGATCCCTATGTAAACAATCTATGTCTGCATCCAAGTGATGATTTTACTGCTGCTCTGTAGTTCTGTGTAGTGGCTTTGAGAAGAAGTCTTGTATTTTCTATAGCAGTAAATGTTTCTGATAGTGTTTTTCATTGCTGGCTCTTTGGGGGCTAATTAAAAGAAATATCTGTTAAATTTATTCATTGCTTGGTTCCTTGATAGCAAGAGGCACCTGGTGTAAACATTAAAAAGAAAAGCAGGCAGCAGCCAGACCTCATCAAATACTAGATGCATTAGGACATTTTATTTATAAATATGAAATTGGTTTTAATGACTTCAAAAGGAGGAAATGTCAGCAAGAGCATAATATGTGCAAGCTCAGTAAAACTGTCATGAAGATGCCAAAACCCACAAAAATCTAGAAATTGTACTTGCTCCTCGCTTCTCCCCTCAAAACCCAAGTGACAATTACAACTGCAATTGGCAAAAGTATATTTAAAGTACTCCAGGACTAGCCAAAACAAGCTGCCAATGAAATGGAGCATCCCAGAGCAGGTCTGAATGGAAAGCACCATCAGTGGTTGATCAGCAAAGAGCTAAGTCATACTGAGTTGACTGATTCATTGAAATGAATGTTGAATTTTATCCCATATGATTTAATGCAAAATGCTTAAGGATGAGAAATCTATCCTTCTTTTGGGACGCCATTTAAGCAGGCACTCCATTAAGCATATGCTTTGCATTCACTTGACTTCATTCTAGAAAATACTTAGCTCTGTTTCACTCTGTTGAGACTACAGACATCAGTAAATCTGTGATGAAAAGTGCCTCAACATTATAATGAAGCATGCATTCAGTTCAGTCCCAAATAAAGACACAATACATTCCTGGTCAGCAGACCATAGTAATACAATTGAGAACAACAATAATTCTTCTGAAAAAAAGAGTTCTCTATTCTTATGAGGCAAAATCTATTCTAAAGATAGATTTCACCTTAAGGCATTTTATTATAAAAGGTACAGAGAAAGATGTTGTTTCGAAGGAGTAACTTTGATGTCCATGAGATCACTGTCTAGTTTTCGAGCAGGATGAGCTGCAGCGTCATTTAGAGAACTGAAATTTTGAGCCAGGTGTAAGATATGTGACTGAGTCCAAAGAGGTAGAAATGTACCTGTTATAAGAACAACTCTCATTCAGTGCTATTAGGAAACTGAAGTTCTAAGCTCAAAGGAATTTTGACCCAAAATAACTAGAGTGCAAACATTCTAACTTAGTGAGGAGAGAATTCCATTCTAAGCCAATCTACCATGTGAAAGTGTGACAAAAGGAACATTCCTTGCTTGTAGAGCAGAACTGACTCTCTGTCGGTAGAAGGGCTATAAGAGAATTGGGTTTTTGTGCAGTAAGGACAAAGGGCCTCCTGGAATACCATAGGTGTCATCTTTTCAGAGGGTCTGTTCCCAGTTGTAAAGAAGTAGAGATCTGCTGACTTTTTAACCACGTCAGATGTGCCCCATTTCTAGGGTAGGAACTTTCACTCATGCCCCTGTAAACAAAATAAAGAGGCAGCGGTTTTCCATCCTGCCCTGACCTTTGGAAGAAGTCATCCCTGCCAGTGCTGCACTCTGGCACACGAGAGGCACGGAGGGATCGGAGCCGCCTCTGAATCACCATCACACTTCCTGCAGGCCAGCACCTGTGTTTTCCTTGGAGGTGACCCCATCCAATAACTAACCAGGTCTGACCCTGTTTACCTTACAAGATCTGAGCAGTAGGATCGTGCAGACCTCCAAAATTAAATGTGAAACACTATTAAGTCTCAGAGGAGTCTGAGAATAAGCAACTGCAGCCAGGGAACACAGTCCCAGTACAGAGTTGATGTTTGCAGAATGCAAGTACAGGATGCTATAGCAGGAAGTCTCCATTTCAGGTTTTAAGTGAATTCAGTGACAGGACCTTGCTAGGTTTAGGATGAGAACAAGTCTAGACGAGGGGGAGCAGCAGGGACTGCAACTTATGAAGTGACTTACTCCTGCCAGCTCTATACGTGAGCCTTCTGTGTCCACCAAGCCAGGTGACATTTAACCACAGAAATATTTAACTTACTTTTTACAAGGTTGTACATCATTGACCAAGATAAAATACAGGGATGTGGGAGAGTCAGGATGCAGCCTTTTCAGAGCAACTCTGTATAAAGAAAAAAGGGCAATAAAAAGGAAGTCTTGACATAAGGAAAACATCCCAATGAAATTCTGCCTTTTAATCTAGGCCACGATCTCTCTTCTCGTTATCTTCCCTCCTTTTTTAATCCTCTGCTGCACTTAGCTTTTTTATACTCCTTCACTTTTATCAACTTCACCTGTCTCAAAGTCAGTCAATGCAAAGGCCATCAATCCAAAGGTTTTAAAACATAGGGACATGAGCTGATGCACCAAACTTCTCAGCTTCTCCTGAGGTGCCAACTATTCAAACTGTCAGCAACTTCAAAGCAATCTACGGCTGATCAGTGCCTTTATAAAATCACATAAGTGCCCAAAGAGGAACATAATGCAAAAACTCAAAGGATACTACTTAAAAAAGCATCTGATTGAAGAGCCAGTATTTCCAGTAATGAAAATTAAAAGCACTCCACTCCATGGTGAGGGAAAGCACCTGGAAATCCAAGAACTACTTTTAAAAATTCAAATATCTTCTGAAATATATAATTATTTTGGTAAATGATATACAAATACAATTTTTAATAATATATTTAGCCAGAATTCTAGGCCCTCCTCAGAGAGAGTTGCAATATTGTGCATGTACCTAAATGCTTGTCCAAGTTTGATCCAGCTCTCCTCTACTCAAGCTCCACCAACGCTGCAGTGAAAGAATAACTTCTTATATTTGTTGCCTTAGGGAAATTCAGTTCAAGAATGACCTAACCACCAAACTTTATCTGCATTGAAAAACCTGAAGAAAGACTCTCTTGCATTTTATTAATGCCTCTGCTAGGTGGAAAGCCCTCATAGGAAAATAGTTTTTTCAGCCTTTCTCCTGTTACCATTTTTCCCTGACATCTGTTCATCACTAAGCCAGCAATAGATTCAATATCATGCCATACTGCATGTGAGCTGCCAAAACACTTTGAGAAGGAGGAGTTTGTTAAGTGTACAGAGAGATGGGCAAAGCCAATCATGTCATGGTTTAAGCCACCTTGTTGATATAGGAGGCTTACAGCTGTCATTAGGGAAATGGAGAAGGGGGCCAGTACTGTAAACTCACACCAGTGACAGCTATAGATCAGGAAAGAACATCTCAACACATGTCAGGCCTTGACTGCTGAACTGTCGGACTGAACTTCTGTTAATAGTTTGCTGAGCTTTAGTCTGCTGCTGGTAGCAAATACAGTCCAACCAGCCTGAGGTCTTTACGAGGTATGTGTTTTGTCTGACCAGTCGTAGATTAAAGCCTAGCAAGCCTTCCTACCAATGGCATCTGGAGCTAAAAGGGTCAATCAGCTTACATATCCCGTGTTTATAGATATTAAAGGCACTATGGAGGCCTGGATGCTATAGATGTGATCAATGCCTTTGACAGAACAGCTCAATCTTGCCTCTGGAGTAGAGATTTCCAGGTCACTGCTTCCTAAGCTCCCAAGAAGCACCCAGCCACCATTTGTAACCATTACTGTACATAGAGATGAAGCCCAAACAACAACAGTGATGCTGACATGTTTGAAATAGCAATACTAGTTTCAGGTCTTGCCTCTCCTTGGCAAGACATACTTTGAACAGAAAGATACATACTATTTTTTGTGTCAGTGTTCCTAAGGAAGAATTTGAGACAGTTTTATATGCAACAGTTTCATGTAGCTCCTTTGAATCTAATGAACTATGATCATACATCTCTGGAAGAAAAAGAAGTTCTTAGTGGCTCTGAATTTAGGAAAGACTGCTGTGTATTGAATCTGTAGCCCTAGTCTGGTGCATAATTGGTCAGAAGACTGAACTATTTTGAACTGTTTTTTGTTGCTGTTGTTTGTTTGCTTTGGTGAGTCTTGAGGAGACTGAATCTGGAATTGATAACAGCCTGCAGTGCTGGCAGAGTGGACAGTGCCTAGCATATCAGGCTAGAACACTGGTTGGAATGCAAGATACTATGATATACCTAGAGAGGAACTATTTCAGAAATTGCAATTGATTTTGTAAGGCAAAATTCTCATTGCTGTGTCCATATTAAAAATTACAGACTGCTTTTTTTTTATTATTTCTTTTCTTTGATTGACTTCAAGCTCTTTCTTTGGGATAACATTTCAGTTTGCCTTTCCTAAGTTAGATAAGTTTCCCAATACATTTTGTTTTTCTTTGTTTTTCTCTAGCACGGAGAAGGGAAATCCTCTTGGTTTCTTATTCTCTAATAACACACTTCTAATATGATCCAAGGAAAGTACCTAGCTACATCCAAAAAAGGTTTTTCTCACTTTGCCTTCCAGCCTGAAGTGCTGCTCAGATCTTTCTCACTGCAAGAAATCTTCCCTTCTTCTGCTATTCATCATAGCAATTTCACAGGCTCTCTTCAGCTGTTCTCTCCATGGGTTGGTGAAGCTGGTACGGTTATTATCCTCTCTATCCTGTACAAAGTAAAAAAAAGGGAAAAAAAAGATTATTTATGGATAACACTGCAGACCACCCATAAAGCAAGAAAAATTGAGAAAAAGCAGTTGTTTTCATGCTCAGGGCAGTTATAAGCATACATAGCTTGGATTAGACAATCCTTCCCATTTGACTTCTGTTCCTTCATAAATATTTGTAACTTTGCTGATAAAGCAATGCTGAATTTCTCAGCTGGATATCCATGTGGACAATAAACTGTGGGACTGGAGTATAGATCTCATTCTATAACGAGATTTCTTGAATAGTCAGTTGTTCCAATCTTTATCTTGGTCATGAAAAATCTTTTCAGGAATCAAATGGCAGAACAAAGTCACTACATACAGCTGCTTTGACTGTATTGTTGATTGCCTGTAAGGCCCATGCAATAGGTGATAAGGGCTAAAAGACATTAAGATGATTTTTTATTGTGACCTGAATGCAGACTTGTGTACAGGAAATTACAACATTGCAACTTTTTAAAAAATATGATATGATTTCTATTTAACGCACAGAATCTTTACTTCAGTCCTGTTGTACTGATGAGCAAAACATAATAATAATAATAATAATAATAATAATAAGCACAATTTTGTGCCTAGAAGCTTCTGAGGACAGTCACTGCATGTTGAGATAGTTAAGTGCTGAGACCACATAAGAAAGCACAAGCAATGATAACCTGAAGGACATAGCAGTGTAAGAGTCACCCCATGGCTGACCAGTCTGGGGCTTTATGCTACGTGGATTTAACAGATAGTCAGAGACAGGATAAACTGTGGCCAGCAGCAGGTCAGTGCTGGGTGCACTGGAGCTCCAGCTGGATAAAGATGCTTGCTCTTAGGTCAGCACCAATGGCTTGCCTCCGACCCAGCTTTGCATCTAGCCCAACACATTTTGCAGTGGGACACCTGGAGGATTACCACCATCTGCCACTTGTACGTTGCTTTCCAAATACAGCTTCTCAGAGCACATAACCTGCACCCAACAACAAAGCCACGGGAAGGTTTGAGACTTGGCTCAGAAGTCAAGACTGTAGGAGGAGACTTCTAAATTCATCAGTTTGCAATCACTAGGTTTTTCCCAACAGAAAAAGAAATAATAATTTTAAAAATCCTTCTATAAGAGGAAAGAAGCATAGGAAGGGGTAGGGATGATTTCAAACTTCAGTTTTACAGTTGTATCCCTTACTGAATAACAACATTAAATATCTCTTTTGTCCCCAGATCTCCAAGTACTTTACAAAGGCAACAAAAACGTCACTGACACCATTTTACTGCAAGGGAAATAGGAGCAGAAAGGGAAAAGTTATTTGGCTGAGAATCCTTCAAGAGACCAACAGCAGCGGTAGAATACGAGCAGCAATGTGCCAAGTAAGAAAGCTGCCCCAACTACATGCTGCCTGTAATCATCACATTTCTAATGCCAATAAAATCTTTGTTTAGCATTCTTTGTCCTTCTGCTCATGCAAGAGTTGTTTAGAACTCTCTGATCCCCTTATCTCTCCTTCCCCTCCCTTTTTAACTTATACATTCCAAGTTTGGCTTCAGTGAAAGTCCCTTTGGGCTGAACTTATGAGCTATATTACTAAAGTTTCTTTTTCCAGACCTCTTTTTTACAGTATTGGCTCTGGTACTTAGGAAAGAAATGTTCTGTTTTGTGAAAAGCAGGCAGATTGGGCATCTGGGAGGTTCAACATGTTCAGTAGGTAGAGACAACAACTTCTATATAAAGATTATTTCAAATTTGCACTCAGTGCAAGTTACAGTTGAATGCACTATTTAAATGCAGCCCTTGGCCTTTTTGCAATTTCCTGCCCAGAAGAGCAGCTCTCTAACTCTTTTGAAATAAAAAGATATAAACATTAGAAAGGATGCAAGCAGTCAATTGACCTCAACAGTGCTCAGCCCTGGTGCTAGTCAGGAATTTTCCAGCAATTTTTTTTTTTTTTTTTTTTTGGACAGAAAATGCTGGTCTCTCTGAACTGAAAAATCTTTGTGGGAAACATCAGTTTCAACAAAATGCTTTCTGGGAAGAATCTTCCAGTCTGACTAAAGACTGATGGTCAAAATCTGATTGGGAAAAGATCCTAGCACAGCCAGAAGCTCAGTGGTTAACACGTTCCCTGGTGATGTGGATTTATACTGTGTGATACAGGAAAGATTGAGATGACTCCAAATAAAGCAGGGCAAGGATTTAACACAGTCTTCCCACAGACCTTACGAATGCCCTAATGTCTGGGTTGTGGAGCATAGTCTCTCCTCTGCCCCAAGGAATGGGATTTCATTGAGTCAAAACCAATCCACTGGAGCAATTTTGCATTGATCCTAGCCAAAGAGATGTTGTAGACCATAGATTGAACCCTGGTTTCCCTCAGAACTGGGCTTTGCTGTACTCCAAGCCGAAGCTCTTTCTGTTCACTTGCTCTCTCTATAGCAAGAGGTCTTATTTTTATTTTGATCAGACAAAAATTCTAAAAATTTCACATTTTTCCTAAAACAGATGTTTCACTTTCTGGCCAGCTTTACTCAGCATTCTGTAGAAGAGAGTCCTTGGTTTCATACCAGATGTTTAACATCTGCCTGGCTTCAGGTTTTCCACCACAGCCATTTCAGAAAGCATGGCCAAGATATACACGATGAGAAATACTTTCTATTGACCTCAAGACTGCAGATCAGACCTCAAATTCTTTGATATCTCCCCCAAAACTTGTGTTTTGTCAACAGAAAAAAGCATATATATACATACAATAGATAATTATTTAAGGAATCATGGCAGGAGACCACACTGGCAGTGCCAGTGATCTCACATTTTGCCTTCTGCATACAGCTGTTCTTTAACGCCTTGTTTTTCCATTCCTACTCTCTGAGATAACCTGACAGGACCCGTGTAGATCTTTGCACAGATCTTTTTGCCACAGCTCTGCAGCTATCAGATGAGCAGAGACGTACTGTGATGGAGAGGAAGATAGTGAAACCCAGGCTTGTCAATTCCTCTCTTTTCCTGAGACCAATTATTAGAACCCATTTACTGAAATTACTGGGGCACATAGGAGGAGCAACGCTGACAGTTGTTTCTTTAACCAGTCCAACAGATTTCATTTGGAAAAGAAGCTCTTTTCTAATCCATCAGTATAAATTAATGCTTTGCTCAAAGCTAATTCTTCTTCTAAATTAGGAACTGAACCCATCTGTATTTACATGTAAGTAACTGGGAGCTGGATGACAACCTAAGGGAACATTAACTGAAAGGTGCTGAAGAATAATAGCATTATTCTATCACTTCTACAAGAAGAAAAGGAAACTGTACATCACAGAGAAGGGTGACCAGCTGCTAGCGTTACATAACAGATGGGTACACTGCTGATTCAATAAATGCTAAGAATACAGGAACTTATTTAGAAAGCCAGATATTTGTGTGTCCAAGCTAAGAATTTCCCAAAATGTATCACTCAAATATATTGTATATTTTTTCGTTATTTCTCTCTGCACAATGACTTATTGCATATCTTTTTTTCCCCAACAGTATTTTTTCCACAAAAAAGACAAACTGCAGAGGAAAAGGAAAAAGGCATTCTAGCAAACAGGCACCTCATCTTACCAATATAACTGAGGGGGAAAAAAAGGAAAAAAAAATCATTTCCAGACTTTGCAAGAGCTCAGCTCTGCACAGCACCTTCTGCATCTCAGTAAGATTTAAAACTTGAACGCAGCTAGAGGCACACTGCAATCCACCTTCAGAAACAGAACAGCTGCAGCTGAAGGGGAAACTTGAGGAGTAAGGATGGTTTAAGTACTCTATTGCTTCTGCCAGTGTGTTTACAACATACCACAGGGACGATGTACAAAAGGACTCCTTAGACAAATTCCGAGTATATTGACAAAGGAAGAAACAGATCTTATTAAAAAGTCAACATTTGTTAAATGAAAGAAAACATGGTGCTGAGACTCCAGCTCGGTTTGAAGCAAAGCCAGGGAATGTTAGCAGTAACTGGGAAGTACTGGGAGAGAGAAAACTTGTGCTTCTGACAGACACCTGGTGATTACAAATTAGAACTGGATATTTACTGATAAGATTACCTAGCCTCGATTATTTATAAATTTCTTGCAGAATTTAGTTCTGGTTGCTGGGATATAAAACACTCAACTACTGCATCCTCATTTGGAAAGCAGAGGTAATAGGAAAAATAATCACATCTGTTGTGCAGGTAGGCATGAACATCTGTGAGTACATGCATTTGAATACATCTGGCTAATACTGAACGTGGATGGAAGCTTTGGGATGCTGAGGATAGAATCAGAGACCTGACAGCTCTGTAAGTAAAACTTCTGTACTGCAGATATAAGAGAGATGTAATAAGCAGTAACACACAGCAACCTCGCTGTGCTGTCTGGACTCCAGTTCCAGTTTCTCTGCATGAGGAGAAGTTTCCAAGTGTTCAACTGCCACTTAAAATCAAACAAAGCATCTTGGTTTTCCAGAGAGGAGGAAAAATCCTGGCTATCACCAATCTATATCCTGGAATCCATCAGCATAGCTAACAGTATTTCATCTGCAGGAGCAGAGCTCCATCAATTTGTGCTAGGCAGTGAGCTTCTGTTTCCAAACAGACCATGAGAGTTACGACCCACAAATCAGTCCAGAATATCCTTGGCTCTGCTTCAGGATGCAAATGCTGCTTTTTCTCTTCAAAATATTAAAATTGAATGATCCAGTGAGGAGAGCTGTTCTACCTATTTTGGTTATGGGTCTTTTGAGGGATTGTTTTGATTACCAAGTAGCTTTTAGTGGTAATCAGTGACCACAAGATCAATTTACACTCTTAGAAAATAAATACAATTCTTGTTTACAATAAAAAGTGAATGTGCAAGGAGAGAGGAAAAGAAGAGAGAACAGGATTAATAAATTACAATTGTTAGCAAGCACTAACGTGTATCAAAATGGCAAATCCTCTGGAGTATGGCTGAGCTTCTTTTATTCAGGTCAATGACTCCTTTTGCGATTCCCTTCTCTAAAAAGAGCATTTTTCAATGATTTATGTATAATAATCTCCACATCAGCATATCTTATTTCTCAGTATTTGTTTGTTAAACATGCAGGAAGAATCTCATACTGAAGCCCTTAGCCTTGAAAATACAACTGGGACAATGGCATAAAAATATGCATATAAAATAGAAATATTTATTAGTAAAGCTCATGCTTATGTTTTGACATGTAGGTAAGGAAAACAAAAAAACAAACCATTTTAGATTGCTGAGTTAAGACTTTAATGGTGTGAGTTTCAGACAGATACACGAGGGTTGGTTATTAAGCAAAGAAAAGAATATCATCCATCATAGGCCAGCAGAGCAGGGAGCTGCAACGAGCATCACAAAGGCTCCTTTCCATCAGCCAGCACAAAGCATGTCTCCCTGCAGCCTGCAGGAGTCAGAACTGGACAAAAATGGTATTACTTGGTAAGTGATTAAGATGATTTGTGTCAGTTCAAACAGATCTGCAAATCTGGGTGGGTTTTTCAGGACTAGAACTTCATCACAGAAGATTTTTGGCCACCTCTCCTTTATGGCTACCAACAAAAAGCCCAAATTCTCCCATGTGCTTGCCCACCTCATGTGCCTGAATCATGTTCAGAGACTGGCATGCTGGTTTATTGAAAAAAAAATTCAGACTTCAAAGAAGTGGACATCCCATTCCCATACAAAGACTTTTCTGGTCAAAGAATGTGACAAAAGGGATAAGATTTCCAACAGTGAATCTAAAGATTGAAATATCATTGGTAAAGACTGAGGCCACCTCTTACCAAGCTAGAAAGACCCTCAGGTGAGCACTACTATGTATGCCCCATGGAATTATTATACCAGCTGTCCCATATCATTTCCATTCTGCAGACTTGAAAAATGCAGAAGTCACAGATGGGAATTCCACAACGGGCAAAATGCACTGTGTCTGAATGGATAAAATGCACTGTGTATGAAAAGTGACACTATTTCAGAGATTGTAATATGTTATAGAAACTATTCAGATCATTTTGATTGACTGCAAATGGCAATCCCAAGAGATCTCACTTGTAGAATGAATTATTCTCATTACCAGGTTTGCCCTTGGCCAGCTCAGGACTGAGTCAGACCTGAATAGACTCTTTGCTTCTTCTCCAAGAGGCTGTTTGGAGGCACAAAAGAAAGCAGCCTTAGTCCTGTTCATACAGAGCCTGTCCCCCAGCATAGCAGAGGATTTCATTCTCTGTGCTGTCCATTTGAAGTCCCAGGAGAGGGAAGGGGGAACTGATAGATAAAATGGCAGATTTGCAGTATCTTCCAGCTAGAAAGTCTGTCCCATTCAAGATATTAAAGGCAACCAAACCTTCTTACTCAAGCTGTTTTCTCCAAGTTGACTGGATACTAAGTAGGCACTGATGTCCATAAATATTTCACAAGGAAAAGAATGCATTTCCCAAGCATTGACTAGCTACATATATTATTTATATAAAACCATGACTTAAGTTGAAAAACAATAAATGCTTCAACAGCATACCTATTCACAATCTACTCCACTGCTAAGTAAAATGGGCTCAGGTTATTCCTCAAGACCTCATACCTGTGCAGAAATTCAATGAGACCTCCACATAAACATGACCTACAAAGGTGAGTATGAGATTGCAGTCTCTACCAACACTAGTTAGCTATGAAATTATATGGACCCGTGGACAATAGATTAGAAAGCCTTGACATCTGTTTGCATTTTGTAGCTGTATTATATTTTACACTCTCAAATGAGATCAGGTCTCCCACTCTAAACAAGGGGCTGACGATGCACAAGGAAGCAGTGTTCTGTCCTACTTCACAAACAAAGAGTTAGAGCTCAGGGAGATAAAGGACGACATTTTTCACTGCTATTCACCCAGCACAGCTCACTGATAGCCTTTTCGAGAGGAATAAGTTGCTACAAAAAAGATGAAGGTCAGGAAAACCAGAGATTGCACATTCCAGGGCCATGCCAAGAAACTGCTAAAGAGTGGAGATATGAATTTAGGCCTTCCTCTTCCCCAGTGACTTCGCTACATGACTACTCTTTCTTGGTAAATGATCTTCAAACAGTTGTTTTAATGACTGCTTTGTCATTCAACCTATTCAAGGCTGTAAAGGAGGCATCCCAAAGGAGGTGCAACAGAATAAAGCTCTTTTGCCTGAAGCACTTGTAACATTAACAGAAGGAAGTTAATTCTGCTTCTGAAAAAGAGTTAAGAGAGGTTTACCAGCTCGTAACCATAGCTAGAGAGAAGGGAAAAGCTTTTGGAGGGGAGAAAGTGGATCCAAGATGTAGGCAGTACCATCACCAGTTATGCGTTTACCACTCAGCTGGCAGCTAATGGCCCATGTATAAATTCAGGATGAAAGTGGGTAAAATAAATTGCATTCTTTAAAAAGACCATCTCTTCTTTCACTGGCACTGAAAATCCATCTGAAATGAACCCCTGAAAGCCATTTTGAGTTTCTTTGGCAAGATGCAGAAAGTGCCCAGGTAATTCTTCACAATTCAGTATTGGGAAGAAAAACAAAAGCAATAAAAACACTGGAAGCTCTGGAGACGAGACTCACCTCAATGCAGACAGCAAGAAGGATATTTATGCACTATTTATACCACACCAACTGCCACTTTTGCCTTACATTGATTATAATACATTTCAAAGATCCTTCCAAAGCTCTGGTGTAACACTAACATAACTGGGAGATAGAAGCAGCAGGGTCAAGTGGTGTGTCCCTCTCCCCTCAGCACATCCTGATAAGCAAACACTGGAAAGAGCTGGAGAGGCTGAAAGCTGCAACACAACAGAGGCTGTAATAGTAAGGGACCATTCCTGAGCATCTCCTGGCTGCTGCCCAGCTCTTTCGGATGGACCCAGAGATCCTGCCAAGCTCAGCTGTTCTGTGATGTTATGAAGCAAATAACTGCTGTTCTGCATCCCCTGCCATCACTGCTCCAAGGTGAGCATAGGTTAGTGAAAGGATGGGGAGAAAGAGGGTCTCTGAAGCCTCTCTGGATCTCCCATTGCCTCTGCAAAGCCTTGCTTCCCTGCTTTCTCTGAGAGAGAAGCAGGGATGAGCATAGATTCGCATTGCACTGAAACACAGCTCTCAGCAGTGAAGCCTACTCACTCAGTACAGTATTGCTGGGTTATATGGCAGGTGTGAATGAATGCAGTTCATTTGGATCCAAAAGAACTCAGCAAAAGACAGCAAGATAAATAACCTTGGAAAAGGGGTGTTGACAAGCAGGGACTTGTAGAAAGTAACTGGATGGACCAGGAACCTGCTCACACAGCTCTCCCCAGTGCCTCAGCAGCCTTAAAGCACCCCCACATCACAGCCTTCATATTCTCTGCATTACCCTTTCCACTGAAAGGGCATTTTGGTGAGGTTCTGCAGGCAGCCAGCCCTACTACCTGGTCTTCCAAGGCTTCTGCCCATGAGGTTTTCTGATAGCACATACCTTGAAGATACGCCCAGCCCACTGCTACCATCAGTAAGTCCTGACTCCACTGACTGCTTCTTGCCCCCAGCACTGCTTTGTCCTACGTAGCACCTGAAAGAGCAATCAACCAGCAGGAGGTAGCGAGCATCCAGCTCCTACAAAGGATTATCCAACCTCTGATCATAGATCTGAATGCATACGACATCAAGCACAACTCCAGGAGGTGATTTGCTCTGATTTCTGCAGCAATACCAGAGCAGTGACCATCTTATAGAACTGAGGCAGACCACTGAGAAGTTCACATGAACATCCCACGTGCACAGTGTCTGTACCGACTTCCAGCCACTGGCAGAGCACAAGCAATGCAGATGCTAAGTAGCAAAGACAGAAGGGTCGTGTCCAATCCAGCTCCCCTCCACACCAGGCTCAAGCAGATGTGAATTTGTATAGGTTGCTTATGAAGGCCTGCAAAAGGAAATCCTGACACAGCAGTGTGAAATCACATGCAGCTCTGTCACTCCAAAGGCTTACACTATAAAACCTTCATTGCTCCAATCCGTGAAGCAAAATGACAAATGACTCCAGTCAAAAGCTTGCAGTCAGGACCTAAATCTTCCACCACCCCCTTTCTGCGTGAATTAATTTTAGGTGTTCTGTGAGATAAATTGAATTTTGCACTCCTCCAGCTGCAGAAATAGATTGTTCTAGTTATTAAAATAAATATGTGAAAAATAAAAATGAAGGAGATAAAAGAAAAAGGAAATGCTAATGTAGTCAGAAGCCACAGAGTCGTGCCAAAGAATTGCAGTGGTACTAAGACACTTGTGCTATATTTATGCAGGAGCACCGAGCAAGAAATAAACAAAGAAACAAAAACCATATACACCTACAGCCCTCTTCTGAGAGTCTTTGTGGAGGCAGTTTAAGGTTAAAATGAGAGGTTGCCATGTAGCAGATGTCATAATTTATCCTGACAATCTACACTGCACTGAGTGATTGACTTCAGAGGGAGAAAGAATGGGCCAAGAGTTTTTAACCTCCTGGTTTTCCCTCCAGGAGTGTCAGTGCATTCACTGATCAGTGCGGGTTTTTCATGTCTAAATTGCAGATTTTGCCCATCATATTCTATTCAGCTTGCCTCTGCTCTCTCCCACCAGGCACCATGCACCATTTTTCTCTAACTGACCAAGCTCAGTCCTACACAGAAGACACTACAAATCTTACCAGTTCAGGCAAGAGCACTTAGACTTCCCAGAAAGTCCTTCTGAAAGCTGCCTTGGTCCTTCAGGTACCATTTTCCTCCTTTCTCGATGCATTACTGCACATCTGGTTCACATACCTTCTACCAATATTTCACCAAGGAAAAGTCCTCAGGCAGTAGCAAGACAAACAAACAAACAATATCAACACTTAGAGAACAAAATTAAGATAGTGGCATCTCTATGGTTGTACATTTGGGCCCCCGTGACCCAAATATACATATATTATATAGGGATTATCACTTAAAAGCCATGAGTCTTCCCCATCTCAGTCACCCACTAGACTGGAGCCTCTCAGGTGGGGCCAGTATGACCTTTTTAGACATCTGTTTTCAGACAGTTGTAGATCAGGTTCAACTAGAACTCTGTACCAGGCTTGTAGAAAAACACACTTAGTGAGATCAGGGCATTTTATTCAAAAATAAAGTAGCTGATATTTTTTAAGCAAACGAGCTTTGAACATGAAGGCTTCATTTCAGCTCAAATAAAATATTTCATTTGATTTGAAACAAAACTTTTCTTAGTGTTTTGATTCATCCAGCACAACAAAAAAAGATCAGTTATTTACACAGTGCTGCTTAGATTTGGGCTCTCAATAGATTTCAGTACAGAGGAAAAACAATCAAGTGCTGTAATGCTAACTATGACCAATTAAGTCTTAGTTCTGCAATAGTGGATTTTTTCTTAAAGCTCCAGCTTCTTGAATCACGAGATCACATGAAGATCTCAGCCTTCTTTAGCACAGAAAGTGAATGTCTGATAATCTGGATTGCAAGCAAACACTCACAGACTGGAGCTCCAGAGGTTTATAGCCCTTAAACAAGCAAAAAATTATTTTCCCATCTTACTAATTAAAAAAAACTAAAAGCTCATGATTCGAGATGGGTCTTATTTTTTAACTTTTCAGGTAGACAATATTGCAAATGACTTCCTGGATACTTCCACCCTCTGGGCTTTTTCCCCTTCTCTGTTCTCGTCCCCTTCGCCTGTTGGCTCCCATTTAGTTTGGGGAAGGAAACCCTCAGCCAGCCAGCTCCAAACCCCCACCAACAGTAAGAGTTAATTTCTTGCAATGTATCTCAGTGTAGTAACTGATTACATTTTTCCCCAAAGGAAACTTCAGTTAATTTGGTTAGTGACTCATATGCCAGGCTGCCAATTACAACACAGATGATTACACACATAAATTCATGTCGGAGTGGCTCAACGATCACAGGGAAAAAAAGAAAGAAAGAAAGAAAGAAAAAGGCAGAAAAGAAACCCCTGGATTCCCCTTTACCCTCCCAGGAAGGGGTGGGTAAGTGTCCCACAGTGAGGGGTGCCCAGCAAGATTTGAGCTTCAGTGCCCCAACCTGTAGGATGGAGCACAGTCTTTAAAATGGCAGTGTCTCCTAGCTTTTGTTTGGGATGTTCATTGCAGAAATGTGTTGCACGTTCTCTAAGAGATTGTTTGCCAGTATCGTTAGAAGAATCCATATACAAAGTGAGAAGGAAGGAGGTTAAATGAGCAGTGCTTGGCAGTACGTCAGTAAATCATTTAAAGATAACCTGTGCATACCAATACAAAAAAAAAAAAAAAAAATCCAATTAAAGTAACTTATTACAAACATAGTCTTCTCTCTGTGAAGTGCTTTAAATTTCCTAAGAAGGAGCAGGAGAGGGGGAGGGAAGAAACAGGACAAGGAGTCAGAGTCTGATGCTACAACATGGGGAAGGCCCAAGTTCGGCATTAGAGAAAATCCCTCCACGCCTCATCAATTAGCCAATGAAACCAATATCCAGGAGTTGGCTGGGCTCCTGAATACATACATACAGAGAAAATTAGACTTTGTACTTCAGAGCAATAGGAAGCTCTGACATTTGGTGGAGCGCGTAGGAGGGAGGTGTTCTTTAATGAAAGATACTTCACTGGCCCAAAATGCATTTCTGTCTCGACATTCCTCTAGATAAACAGCTGCATACGTTTCCTTCACTCAGGGTCAATGGGCTGGCTATAGTATAACTCACACAGCTCCTTGCTTGAGAGGTCAAAATCCCTCACAAACAGTAATTAGGCTTCATGGCACTGGGCTATTATTATACCAGTTTTACAAGGAAATAAATAAAAGCATGTAGCGGCAAAGTGATTTGCCCAAGGTCACCAAGCAAGGCAGTGGCAGAATGAAGTCCCATCTCATGTCCTCACCTCTCACCAATACGCAACTCCTCCATGTCTGCCTTTATTAAATAACCATTAGAAAACATATTAATTGTAATTTGGAACTATGTAAATTGACTCTTTCCCAAAAGACAGCAATTGGCTGTTAAATAAATACCAAGTGATTATTACAATCGTATTTGCTGAAGGGTGGATCATCAGTGTAATGTGCTGGGTTCAATAAAAAGGTTATTGCCTGTCAAATAAACATGATGAGCAGAGCCTGGACTGATGCAAAGCGTATTGAACAGCAACCAGCTCTGCTGGGAGCTGCAGCCACTCAGCACCATGCAGCCCAAGCTCAACATAGGGAAGTGGCGCTGCCAAAGCAGAGATCTCCATTAGCAAAATCACTTAGGGTCAGGTTGTGGCACCAAGAACTTCACCGTAAGGACAGCTGTGCTACTGATTTCTGGCAAAACAACTCGTGGTGTGAGATGCTGCTCTTAAGCAGGAGAAAGGTGGAAGAAATCACTGTAGAAGAGTGGGATGGTTTTGATGTTAATGCTAAATTAAGTGCAGATACAGGAAGCTAAGGATCTTGCTTCTGTTTTTATAATAACTCACCAGAAGGGGACAGCTGTAAATACAGTTGAATGGTCAGATTATGTCTTTCAGAAAGATCGCCTGAGCACAAAGGAAACTATTTTAAATTGCCCGTTTCTTTTATGTTTTTCTAAAGTGTGAGTTTGTGAGAATAACGTTTGTTCTCTGCCAGACAATCGTGGACGCATCAAAAAAATCTTTGTACCCTGCAGAACTGACTGTCATTTGCAGTTTCACGCTAAGGCAGCACCCTGCTATGAATGATGGCCATCCATTTTTAGGCTTCTTCTCTGGCAAAGTGGGGTAAAGGGACATCACAACAACCACCCCGCTTGGATGCAGTTTGTCAGCACAAGCAGCTGGAACAGCAAGCATTGCTGCTTGTCTCAGAGCAAATATTGTTCTAAAAGCAGAACAGTCCATGCATGCAGTAACTGCCACTTACATCAAATAAGCAATTCTAAAAATCAGTTTTTCCAGCAGTGAGGCCGGCAATAGGACGAGGAGAGCAGTACCGAAGCGCAGCACTAGGTGGCAAGCCTCTAACAAAGAAGGAACTTCTGGGAGCAGAGCCTCCACCAAGGCTTGCAGCAGTCACCTGACAGAATTTCGTGTGGTGGAAAAATGTTCTTGATTTAAACACCTAATGTTTCCCATTAAGAGCTAATGTCCTGTATGCTTTAGCTGTGCCAGCATATAGGGAGGACATATTGTACTGCAGACAATGCTCAGAGACGACGATTCTTAACATTCTTATCTGGAGACCTTACCAAGATGTACTTTTCCTGTTAATGTTTCTTTATTACAGTTACTTTCTTCTCTCCTCCCTTCACATTTAGTCTGTTTGTGGTTTGGCTTCTGGAAACAGCTGAAGGTTAACAGATAGGGACTGCAGAAGCACAGGGCTCGGCGTGGTTTGGAGTGGGATCGGGATGCACACGGTACAGAGAGCCAGGCAGCGCTTCCACGCACATCTGCACTTGCACAGGCCAATTAGAACGTTAATAATAATTAAGTGTCTTACTCCTAAGACACTCCTACACAGGGGAACGCTAAAGTGCCAGTCAGCTCATTTCATTACAGCCAGACACCTCTCGGACCTGGCGTGCTGCTGGGGGAGCGGAGCAGCGCGGTTCCAGCACAGCTGAGCTGCTTACGGAGTGGAGCAGCCGACAGAGAGAAAACATGGACCCGAAAAGAGGAGTCCAAGCTCTCACCCCAAACTGAGCACCTCGGCAAATAAATGCAGAGTGAAACTGATAAATTTCCAGTTTGCAGGGGTTGGTGGGAGTCTTTCTCTAGCTTCAGTTCACACACTTCAAAGTGGCTCCATTTCAGATTTGAGATAATCTCCTAATTAAACACAAACTCAGCCTTAAGCTGCATGTCATCTGATTTCTACCCAAGCACTCGGAGCTGGACACAAACTCACTCTGAGCTGCTCAGCCCATCCGGCACCAAGATGACATTTCACTGTGCAGCGAGGGCTGGCCCTGAGGTCACCTTCCATCTGAATGTGAGTCACCCACCTTCCTCATCTTCCATAAGCACGGCAGCCTGGCTCTCAGCTGACCGCAGAGTGCTGCTTATTCACTGATGAAGCCATTTCAGATGCTAGTTTTCAAGCAGTGGGATCCTCTGATAGGCAGCAGGACAGAAAGCCAGCAGAGGGAATGGGTTTGCTGCTGAAGGGCTTCCAGGCTGCCCATCTGGTAACGTCCAGGAGGGCTGGAAGAAAAGCCTGGGTTAGTTCTCATGAGCACCTCCTCTTGGGTGACCCTGACACGTTTTCAAGTTCCACCATCCCTGGTTTTAAAGGAATGTGTATCAGAAATGTTATGGCTGCTTTTCAGTCAAACCTCTAGGAGCAAATTAAAAATAAAGTAAAATAAAATAAGAGGAGCAAGAAGCAAAATCTACAGAAGTACAAGAACAGAAAGCCCTGTTCAGAGCACACTCTAAACAAAGCAGATAAAAAATAAGTTAAAGCAAAACTCAGCTACTCTAATTTAAGTAAATTAAAGGAGAAAAAATCCTACCACTTTTCACTCTATCTCACATCAGAGAACAGTCACAACAGAATACTCACATAATGTGATGATGACTTTACTCTTGCACCCAAGGGGTTTCCCTGCCTCTCTCGTACAGTTCTTACAATTATCACATTTGCTCCCATTTTGCATCCTTCCCTAAATCCAGTTTGCCCTGTTTTGAACACTTTGGGCTGACAGAATTGCCTGCTTGCAGTTTCCTTTTACTATCCTTTGATATTTATTTTTTTTTTTACCAGCTGCAAGAGAAAAGTCAAGAGAAAACACAAAACCACGAATCTGCTTATGTGTGCATAATGCATAACTTTGAAGCTGGGTACAACTCAGGTGTCGTTTTCCTGAAAGATCAGGAATGTGAGCAAACTCATGTCAGCTCAACATCCCGAATCCAGCAGAGCAAAGCATCATGAAGGTCCCCTGCACCCCATTTTTTGCTTCTCCACCTATAACCAGAGGGAATGCTGTTGGCCCAGCTCCCTGCTGGAGTAAAAGCCTTGTGTACACAACCTCAATTTTATCTCCAGCCCTTGGAATTAAAAAGCAAAATTCTGTCTTGTGCTCACTTCGCTTGAGATCAAATTCTTCCATTCATTCAAACAAGAAATTTGTTCTCTCAAAAAAGTCACTGAAATTACAAACAGAAAATAACAACTAAAAGTGAAAAAAATAAGTTTGAATAACTCTAGATGATTTGCATTAGTATTACTCCACACACACCAACTTTCAAACCACAGAAATAACAGTGTTCTTGATAGTCATTTGCCTCTGTGCCGTACTATAATGAAGAAAATCTGTTTTCTTGTTACTGCAAGATACCAGTGAAACTGTTGGACAATATCTGAAATGGGAAGAAGTATTAAGAAAAGTCAGATGATCTGAACTTTGTTATTCGCATGCAGCTAATAAGACTAATGTTCACAGGCATTGCTATCTATAAATTAATGGAAAATGAGCTGGGCAATTAGCTGGAAGCAAAATAAGCATCCCCATCTCCTGTAAAACACAGTGCAGTATTTTATAAAGAAGCGTTTGATCAAACAATCATTTGATCTTGAGGTCTGTGTAACCAAAGTTTTCAATCACTTCTCCTTGGCTGCCACGAGTTTCAGAATTACAGAAGCTGTATCATTTTGTCAACCTTCAATGCACAGAAACGTTGAGGCATGTCCCCACAAGATGATTATCTGTCTGACTTGCAGTTGAAAGCTATTAGATGTTACTTTTTACATTAGCTGAGAATTGCCCAGTTGCAGTTTTTAAGTCTGTTAAGGATGACAAAGATGGGCATGACAGAGAGACTTGCCGTGATTAAATGCTACTTGAATTTATTTCACAATGTGCTAAATGTTTCTTATGATACGATCTTAAAATTAGAACAAACTGATCTTGTACCTACTGAAGTTTATGACATGATGAATTCTTTAGAGAGTAAATTACAATGAAGCATTGATAGCAAATTACTTGGTTATAAACGTAGCTCATCCAAAAACACATCATTACAGGAACAATGTGAAGGATTTTATTCGGTAGTATACGTCTGCTCTCATTTCTGATTTCACATTCTGATTACAGCAAATAAGATTATTTTCACCTTAGACAATCATTTTCTCTGGGGAGAAAAAAAAAACAAAACTTTACAACATGTGCTGAAGAGCTGTGATTTTACAGGAAGCTGAACTGGGACTGTTTGATGAGAAATACTGGATATATTATACACTACGAGGTTAAGTGGAGAGTGTGTGTGATGTACTTCAAAAGCCTGGAATTTGGACATGGTACATTTATCTATCTTCAGAGTTCCAGTTCTTTCAGTTTCTTACAGCTCATGGATTTAATTATGCCCATTTCTACCTCAAATGCAGAAGTGGAACAAATAATTTCCTTGGATAAACAGACTGAGCAGATTGCAGAAGACCACAAAATATCGATTATGTTAAGTTTGAACTTCAAATTAAGGCACAAATGAAGGTTAATTTCAGTTATTCGTGTGAAGAGTCATGAATTGCTTTAAAATGTATGAAAAGTATCAGAACTGGCCGTAAGTACTATTTTCAGTAACACATTTACCTTTAAAGGATTGAATTGTATATTCAAGGGTAGCAGACGTGAACACAAGGAGAAAAAAAAACGGGATTTACTGACAGAAAGAACATTTCTTTATATTGCCCCTTCAAAGTGGCTTCCTCCCCTAAAGTGCACAGCCATTTCCCAGGCAGGTGGTCGTCCATCACTGCAGGTACAAGAAAGGCTGTGGTCAGAACAGCTCTGTATTTTTGCTGCTTTTGCTAGAATAAGTGACAATAACCTGCTTCAGCTCCTGTCATCGTTGCTTTCTTTTGCAAGCGCTAAGAATGTGGCTGCTGTTATTACTATTAAATTTGTAGTATGGTTGTTCTGGAGTCCCTACAAACATGCTTCACTTTGGGAAGCTGTGCTGAATTCTGAGGTCACAGGGTCACATACACTGCGTTCACACTTCCCTTGGGGATGCAGTGCGAGTTTAAGCTGGGGAAACTGAGTTTCTCTCCACAATAAAACCAGAGAAAATGCCAACATGAAGGCTGTTCAGATAAACTGGAATATGGGGCTTCTCTGTCTTGACACTGCAGAGGGAGATCAGGCAACTAATGGGCTCCAGCACCACGAAGCAGCTCCCTGGCATGGCATTATATCCCCACCACATCACAAGAGGCTCCCAGCCGTGGCATCAAGGTGTTGTGAGCACAAAGCTTTCCTGGGTAAGTCTTGATCACCTTGAATTGAACCTGTGAGATGTTTCTGTCTTTAGCAGCAAAGTGGACCAAAGCTTCTCCACATACCTTTTCAGCCCCACACTTGTTTGGAGTCAAACACTTCTGGCATTTAAGGCTTTAGGAAGCTTCATATCATTGTGTCTTCTTTATAGTATTTGCACATATCCACACCCAGCACTTCATTTTCTTAAAATACAAATACGCACATGTGTAATAAAAATGCTGACAAGTCATAAGAGTTCAAAATGATTTAAACCTGGAAAAATGTACCTATTTCTAATATTTCTGACCTGCTGCCCATCACTGCAATGATGCAGAATAGTACTGAAAGGGCCATGTGCCCCGGACTGTCAGCTGGCATCAGCAAAGGTGCTGGGAGCATTGCACAGCTCCACTGTAAAGCCACTGACTGTTTTCATGTCATCACACGAAGCACAGAA
This sequence comes from Meleagris gallopavo, assembly GCF_905368555.1. Lineage (NCBI taxonomy): Eukaryota > Metazoa > Chordata > Aves > Galliformes > Phasianidae > Meleagris > Meleagris gallopavo. The sequence continues at coordinate 3,775,553 of NC_139424.1, forward strand.
ATAAACAGCTCCTCTCCTATGATCACAGCATGGAAGCTTTGTTTTGCTGTCTATCCCTTCTCATTAAAAGCATAAAGCACAACATAAGATAGGAATTAGACACAGAGGCAGGCGATCGCAGCAGAGCCATGGGGAAGAGTTCAGGAGCCCAAGGGCTGGCACACGTGCTGACGGATCCTGTCCTGCTGCCAGCTGCACCTCCAGAGGCACAGCTGAACCTCGCTCACTGAGCAGAGGAACAAGGCACAGGCAATTGAGGCCACACAGACGTGTGCACCCATTTCCTTCTCTGGACCTCTGTGCAGGTGGTAAGAGAAACCCAGCAAACTGTCACAAAGCTGTTGCTTTTTCTTTTCTAAGCTCTTTTTCAAAACAAACACGCACATGCTCTTTTCCTGTGAAACAAATTTAGTTTTTTTCCTATTTAAGTTACAAACACATCAGAAATCTTCCTCACCACAGTGCATCCTGTCTGACATTTAGAGCACAAACTTTTCAGTGCAGGGTCTCTTTATTTTTCAGTGTCTCACGCGGTGCCAAGTCGTAGCCTCAGTGTTAAAAAGTAAGTAGGAAATGCCCACGCTCCTATAGAAGTTTAAAGGATATATGATAGCTTATGTCTGATACACACAATATTGTCAGTAAAACAGGCCTGTGCAACATACCCATCTATTCATACACAGTAAAACAGATCCTGACTTACATGCTTGGGCATACACACATGGTGCCATAGATATATATATATAAAGGAGGCCCTTGAAAATGTGCATGCATGTCTCTCGTTTATAAAAGCCATCAGGATCCAATCAGATTGGGAGAAATAGCAAAGAGCAGAGCAAAAAAAGGTGTGCAGCAGGAGTCCTCTGCATGAAGCTCACAAAATGATAATGGACCTCTGGAGATCCTCCAGTCTAACCCAGCTAAAGCACATTACCTCAGGTAGGTTACACAGAACAAGTATCCAGGTGGGTTCTGAGTACGTCCAGAGAAGGAGACTCCACCAACCCTATGGGCAACCTGTTCCAGTGCTGCTATCCTCAAAGTAAAGAAGTTTTTCATTATGTTCAGATGGAACTTAATCCGTTCCAATTTGTGCTCATTACTCCTCGTTCTGTCACTGGGCCCCATGAAAAGAGCCTGGCCTCATTCACTTGACTCTTGCCCTTTGGATATTTAGAAGCATTGATAAGATCCCCCCTCAGTCTTCTCCCTACCGGCCATGTTCCTTTTAATACATCCCAGGTACCATTGGCATTCCTGGCCATCAGGGCACACTGCTGGCTCATGGTCACTCTGTTGGCCACCAAAACACTCAGGTCCTTTGCAGAGCTCCTTTCCCACAGGTCAGCCTCTAATGTATACTGATGCACGCAATTATTCCTCCCCACATGTAGGACTCTACACTTGCTCCTGTTGAACCTTGTAAGGTTCCTCTCTGCCCAACCCTCAAGCCTGTCCTGTGCTGCTGAATGGCAGCCGACTTCTGATGTGTCAGCCACTCCTCTCAGCTTCATATCATCAGCACACTTGCTGAGATTGAGCTCTATCCCATCATCCAGGTCACTGATGAAGATGTTTAACAAGACTGGATCCAGCACCGATCCCTGGGGAGCACTAATAGGGACAGGCCTCCAGCCAGACTCTGCACTACTGATCACAACCCTCTGAGCTCTGAATCTTCTTTGATTCTGACCACATTCCAGCTTTCAGTATCATTCACACCCATGTGAAACTACAACAGTGGATAGTAGTCTGCACTCTTGACAAGCTCGTGAGTCTGGGGTTTGGGAAGGAGCCACAGACATTGGGCCCTTGACTGCACACCCACAGCTCAGCCTGACCCTTTTCCCAGGCAGAAGCACGGGAGAAGCACCTCCTTCACCAGCTCCCAAGCTCCAGGTCCAGCAGACGCCATGATGACATCAACTTTGCTTTCGCAATGATTTAACTTCTTTCAGATCAGCAGTGGACCAGCAAGGGTGACTAACACATACATCAGCTCTAGAAAATTATCAACATACCTAACATGGTGCTGGCCTTCAGAAACGAACTATTCTGTTTCATGAGTCAATTTGTTGTGTGTCTGGGGAAAGAACGTATGAAACCAAATGTTGCATCTCCATAAGAAGATACAGGCAAGCTGCCTGTGCCCCACAGAAAAATCAGTCCTCACGCAGATATAGCAGAGCTCACTGTTTTATCTCATTTCTGTTATTTTATGCTACTCCCCTCCAGCTCCAGCTCCTGTTCTTACTCTCCACGCAAGCACAGAAAAAGAAGCTTCCTTCTCTTAACTGACATCTGCAACAAACATGCTGATACTTGAGATATAAACTGGGAGGCTGGCATTATAACAGAGCTTCTAAATCAACCTCGGGACCTCGTTAGCATAATTAGAGATAGGATAGGTATCTTACAAGATCCAGGACAAAAAGCAGAAAAACAGTAATAACAATAAAAAATATAGCTGTATACCCAGCAACTGCTGGGGGTTCAAGAGCAAGTCATATCTTGTGTGAGATAAATGCGTTTTATATGATGTTTAATCTCACAGGAATTCTGTCAGAAATACTCAGAAGCTTGTTAGATGAAAATAAGAGTATTTACGCACGTGAACAGTAAAAGATTATTGCATGGAAGAGCTATTGTGGTGTGCATCTTGCAATCACAAGTGTACTAAAAATTAACGTTCTGTTCACTGCTCTTTTCTACTGATCTAAAGATTCAGAGAACACAGTTCTGGTACTTCTTTCAATTGAAACTCAGGTAAGACGAAGAAACGCAGTGGAAATGATTTGTTTGAGATCAACAGGAAATCAATGACAGATACAGAACAGTACCCATCTGTGAGGTCTCTGACCAGACGTAATGACTCCAACTAGCCTAACCTGGAACTTCCATCTTCTGCCCATGGGCTCAGGAGCCCCATTTAAGCTCAGCCCCAAGTCTCCAGTAGGAGAGCTCAGTCCCTGTAGGAGACCCATTATCCCTTCAACTCCCAGTATCTTTGGGAACAGCAGATGCTTGCTGCGCCCTGATGTTATCCCAAGACACCATCATGCTTTACTTACTATTTTCCACAGCACCGAGGGCAGGAAGAGAAATATCACATAATCTTCCTACAGTTGGGAAGCAGAAGCAGAAAGAAGTTAAAGTACAAACGCAGACTGGAAGTCTTCTTTGCTTACTGTCTTAAACATGTCCTTCCTCCCACTTCCATATTGTAGATGGCAGCATCACCTGCCCCAGTGCAACACAGCAGGAAAACAATGTCAAGGGGTTAAAGGAATGAAGACGTTCGTGTTCTGCGTTAACGTCCCTTGAGAATAATAAATCTTGCCTGGCAGAGTAAAAGAAGTGGGAATAAGGTTTTAGCAGGAGGAACTTATCACTGCAGAAGGCTTGAGACCTCTCGGAAGGGGAAGAGGCGCTATTCAATGATCCAGTAGCATAACTGGGGGAAGTGGGCTAAGCACACATTGGAGAGAACGTGAGGCACAAACAGCTCACAGCGGAGAGAGTCAGGTTGTCCTCTGCCTGCCATTAGATACATTCCTGCTCTTAACTTGTATCAGATCTTAGCTTTCTCCAGCAGTCTTTGGTTCAGGATGCAGCGTTCTAGTAAGGTTCATCTTGCAGTGAGGGACCTGGATGTCTAGAGCCCTGGTACCACGTGGGGAGGGCAGAACTGCTCATCCAATGGCTCAGTCTGTAAATACAATCACACTTAAGCTTGTCTTTTCATGTACAAAAGGAGAAATTCCACATGTAGTTCACACTGAGATGTGGTATAAGACAGCAGTTGTCTAAATCTTCCTATCTGTGCAATTATTGGCCGTTTAATTTGGAAGCTGGAGGGGTGACTCAACATAAAAAGATTCAGGCTGAGTCGACAAGGTCTTTTCCTTGGGAGTTAGATATACAGCAAGAAAGCAAAATAACTCCGAGGGAGGCAGAAAAAACTTTGCATAGTGGAGGTTCAGGACATGGAATGCAACTTTTCCCACAGTTTCTGTGCTTTTTCCTCTTCCATCCTGAGACATCCACATGCAGGCTATGGAGTGACTGCAATTAAGAGAGGAAGAAAAAAGTTAACCCTTTGTACCTCCTGACCAGCTGATACCTCAGTAGCTACAAACCTCCTCAGCCACTACTTATCTGGCTCAATGGTGCAGCTCCTTTACTAGAACTGGGCCTTGCCAATAGTTTATTTTAATTTGGAGATTAGAAATCTCTGTCAACCCTACTATTCAGTGTCAAAGTAAAGCCCAGGATCGAGGCTTCTACAGGAGTGGATGCAGAGAAGAAAAACAGTGCATTGCACCTCTCTGGGGTACCTCAAATAGCTAATTAGCCTGAAAAAGCACAGAAACCCTCAGTCTCTCCCCACTGGAGGCAAGCCAGGGGAGTCTACCTTATTTTACATGAAGTAGTATCTGAAGAAAGATCAAAGACCAAGATTTCATGGCTAGTGAATCAGGCGAGTCCGTCGAGGGTCTCAATATGATCTTTACAATAAAGGGAAATCTTTTTTGCTTAGTGATATGTCAGTGATGGGATGTATTTTCTACGTTTTACTAAAATGTATGTTAAGTTCCTTGGGTCAGTTGATGGCTCTATAGTTTCATATCCTTCACATGGGAAATACTGGTGCAGATGTTTCCAAATTTCGTAGGGGCTCAGGAATATTTTTTAACCATAATGTCTGAGATTCCTCCACTTTCAAAGGGATTTGGGAGACTCACTTGGATGCTTTGGAAAATATTACCTTAAGCAATTGTTTCCTGAAAGAATTACCACTAAGGCCAGCTGAGCAAGCCTCAGTCTCTAAATAAATGCTTTTAGAGACCAGCTAGCAGAGCTGAACGTGATCTATTATGTCTCTTTGCCCTTTCACCAGTGCACCTCAAAGCACTCTGTGATCATAAATATAGGAAGAATTTGTTTCCCTTCCGTCCATCCCCACCCTGCTATGGGAAAGAAAAGAAGAATTATGACAATTGAGCAATTGTAGAACAGGGTAATTAAGTGGCTTGCCAAAGGCCAGGTAGCCAAACTGGGGAGCTGATCCTAAGCGTCCCAATTCCCGCTCCTCCTTTGGAGCCAGTGTGCACAGACCCTGCTGCTGAAAGGTCAGAATGCTTCCCTGGGGAAGATTTCATTTCCTCCTTTGAACGCTGAGGGAGGGGCACTTCTAAATCACAGGTTAGGCAGGCACTCAACTGCCTTAACACAATGTACTTCCCTACACCGTGTCTTGAAGGTGTAGTTAGATGTTATTACATGTACTGCTCCAGCTCCTAGAGGTCTCTGCCAAGAGCAAGCCCCATTGTGTTGGACACCGTTCACACACAGTATGAGACAGTCCCTGCTCCCAAAGAACTTTAATATTCTTTGATATTTCTGGGAAACGTTTCATGAGAGAATTTTAGCATAGAGTGCAGGGCCTGTTTCTTCCTTTTAACCTGGATTACACCGGCATAATTCCATTGACTTCGGTCCACACCTGTCAGAGATGAGACTCCAGATTCTGTATGCTGCAGCCTCTCTTTTTAAAACAACTGGAGCATGTATAACAAAGAATCAGGAAATGAGTGGGCAGTTGGCATTAATTTCCTCCATGTCACCATCTTTGGTTTCTGTTGTGGAAACACAGCAAGGCACAGCAACTGCTAATTCAGTGCACAGAGCCATCCCTGGGCCCCAGATGGTGACCATATGATCTGTCCCTCTTACGGACCATGGACACATTTCTTTTCCTTAGTATTTGACTTCTGCATACAAAGAGTGCTCACCTAAATGTGTCTAACCACCAGAGCATCTGGGTGCAACACAGCTCCCTTCAGGAACCAGTAAAGACCCAGACAGAGGGTAAACAATTTGTGGAAAAAGCACAACCTGACTCAAGTAGAATTTCCTCCATGAATAGCTCCCTATGTCAGAACTTAAGGCCCCAATTCACAGGGAAATCTGGGACCCATTTCCTCAGGAATTACTAGCTATTTATGCAGAGAAAGTACTGCATTCTGATTTTGTTTTCTGGACAGTCTGGGGTGGGCTTTACTGCTCACTTGAATAGATGGGATTTATGCTGAGCTGGTAGCAGAGAGATGACAGGAGATCTGTACTTCTGAATGTTACCACTTGTGTCCTTTGGCACCCATCTCTCCTCCTGGCACAAGGTGCCCAGCTATCAGGAACAGCTCAAATTCATCGCATAGATCACATTCATCAGCTGCTGCAGATGAGCACACCTAATACCCATGCTGGCTTTGTCAAACTGTGTCCACCTCATCTGAAAAGTAGCAGTTTGCTGTCCTCTCTTTGGTAAGGACCCCTCGGACTCCCACGTACATGTAGTTCTAGTCAGGATCTAGGGAATACTGGCATTTACATTTATAATAGGCCTGGTGCTAGAACCACCTATGCGCCAGAGCCCCATATGTCTCATAGAGCACGCTCTGCTAGAGCTGCTAAAGGAGAAACAACAGCTATCTTTGTGCAGAAGAATCTTACAGTGCCTTTATTCCAGGCAAACCAGACTTGTCTGTGAAGTAAGACATTATAAGGGAAAATGAGCCCGGCACAGCCTGACCCTCAAGGAATAGTTAGGACAATCTTCCAAAACCTTCAGAGTGTATAATGTGCCCTTTCAAAGGCCCAGCCTTAGCCACACACTCCTGTGCAAACAACACTGGATCTAATTCCAACTCCTATGGCCTTTTCCAGAGTTAAACAAAGCCTTGTAGAGCTGAATGATAACAAACCAAAGAGCGAGGGAGAAATTACATGAGAAGGAAAAAAAACAAAACAAAATATCCGTCAGTGACATTTCAAAAACTCTCATTTGCCTAATTTGCTGGATTTCAGAAGAGCTGCATGACTTTACAGCGGCTTCGAAGTCAGGCTCTTTTTATTTCATCTTCTGACGAGCTCTGAAATCAGCAGAGGTGTTCAGGCAGACTTGTGTAGGCTGTCTCAGACTGCAGGGGCTTCAGGCAAGAAGAATCTCAGGCCAACAGCGGCAAGAAAGAGAAAAGGTTGGTGGTGGAAGAACAGAAGATGAAGAGGGAAACAGTGAGAGGCAATTCTTGTGGTTTGGAAGTTCCTGTGGCTCTATGTACAGTCAGCATTTCTGTCTGCAAACAGAAACATTTCTGTTTGCTTTGCAAACCAGATTTCTCAACCTTTGGCCTTCTGACCTTCACTGTATCTGGCACTACAATCAGGTGTGAGATAGGAGTTCGCAGCTTGGAGCTGCAGGGCTTTCTCACTTGTCCAGCAGCCCGATGACACAGGGCCTACCCTGTCCGTCACTGACAGAGCACAGCAAAAGAGACTCAAGGAGAAAGCCCCCAAGCCTCCTTGTTCAGAAGAAAGCACAGAGCTTACATGAGCTTAAATAATGCCATGTTATCCAATTCCAACAAGGCCGACTTCAAGCATAAGGAGAATCTACAAAAGCCCTTTGCTTTTGCATGGTTTTAAGAATCGCACAAGATTTCCACCTGCTCAAAGATACACAGCATTATCTCTGTTGGAATCTGGCAGGAGATGAGCAAAGGGGTGTCCTTACCTTTGACCAGAAAGTTCATTCAATTTGCCCTTATCAAATTAAAATAAAGTTTTTTTAAGTCTGTGCAGTTTCTTTATACCACATGCCCATGTTTATAGCCATATAAAATTCCCTGTTTGCCTACACCCCACCCAGGCTCTTGTACACACCTGCATAAGTCTATAATTTTATCCCATGAATCATTCTGTACCATCAGATCACACCCAAGTTACCAGAACTCTAAGGAAGTGGCAAGTTCATTATGCTCATTTTCATCTTTCAATTTTAAAATAAAAGGTTTTTCTATTGCCACCCTGAATCCACAAGTATTTTTTCTTTCTCATATGACAAGCAAAAAGAGCACGTAAAATTAATTAAAAAAATGCACCCACGAATGGGAGTACAAAGGAAGAGAGACCTAATATATGATTTTTAAGGGACCGTTTGGACCTGTCCTGTAGTGGTTGTATCTACCTCACGTGGCACTGCAAATCTTAAGCTTCAAAAATCATGAGTCAGGCTCACCAGCACCATGAGGCTGAGGAAAAATCATCATTTCCAGTTTAAATTAAAGTTTTCTGACTTATTTGTGGGTTTTGCAATAGGCCATGGTTTTAAGCACGTAAGCAGCCTTTGAAGGACCTTTTTCTTGGGAAAGTGGACATTTTCAGCTAGTCACTTTGTGTCCAAGAGCTGGCTGCTTGAGGAAACTACCAAACACAAGAGGTTGGAACCCAACAGAAAGCTGTGTTGTGTGTAAGAGCAACACTGCGGTGACTTGGGTAGTTTAGAATGTTGTTCGTTAGAAGCACAGAGCAAAGCAGAGATAACACGGAGAGAGATGTGAGCAAACAGCCACAAATTGCAACTTTTTTCACTTTTGTGCAAAAAGTAGAGGAATATGCTTCTTTCTTAGCAGACATTTCTTAGTTTGAACTTCTTAGGATTGTCTTAGGGCTACTACATATCATTTGAATGGATTGGCTTTGTAGTTGTGACAGTGAGGCTCAGTGTGCTTTTTGATTTCCGGCCATTTTGTGGCCTCTTCATTGTTACACAACTGTACCATGCAGTAATGACACAACTTCTTGCCATTGAGTCCAAAATATTAGGTGGACAAAGAGTAAATTTGGACTGTCTCATACGTAACTTAAGTTCATGTAATATTGCCGCTGGGTTGTTTCCTAGCCAGAATGCTTAATTGCTGAGGAAAATGTTTACAGCATCTCTGTCCATTTGGGACCAAGACGGGTGTGACAGAATCCTACCAGCCTAGGACTGGCCAGCAGGTTGCAACAGGCTGCTGCCAGTGGGCAGCTCTGCTGCAGTGCAAAGAGTGAACATCCGTAACAAAAGTTTTATCTGACCCAGAGAGGAAGGAAAAGAAAAACAAAGAGGGGTTGAAGTCTCTTATCTGCTCTAGAAGGGCCTATTTTTGCAAAAATGATTGTGCACTTTAGATGTGAGGTCTATTTTCCTTTATATACGCTCACTGTGCTTTATTGCTTACTAATGGAACAACAAAGAAATGGTCTAAATCTAATGATGCTGCAGCTGACTACAGCTGAAAAAAAAAGCTGGAGCACAGAGTATCAGATACCTCACAGGTGCTCCCCTACACAAACTCCTCCTATTAATGGCCTTCTGTTTCACAACCACACACTCACACTGACATTTAAAATTGTGGTCTCCTCACCACTACGTTGAGCACTACCAGTGCCGTGTCCACTGCTCCCACACTAACCAACTTTTCTGGGTACTTTCAGATGCCCTGTGATTGGCAGGGAGGCAGGGTAGCAGACAAGGTGAATCCTGTAAACATGGCAAGAGATAAGGCAATACCAAAGGGAACAGTAACCACAAAACTAGCTCACAGAGTTCAAGGGATGGAGGTATTGTTTATTTTCTGTGCTTTTGGATCAGCTGCAATTCCACATGTAAGCTAACTTCTTCAGCCCAAACTTTTAGACCTGGAAAGTCCCTTAGCACTGAGCATTATTTAACAAAGAATATATGCTTTCTTTATCTTTTATCTATATAGGAAACAAAACAAAAACAAAACAACCAAGACAGTTGAACAGTGCCTACAGCTCTGACTGAGGCCATGTCTCTGCCCTTGTTTGCACTGATGCAAATCAGAGATCACTGGAAGAGATTTAACACAGGCCTTTACATTTCTTATCACATCACTCCTCTGCTCCGCCAGTGATCTGTTCTCTGTGTTTGTAACAACAGTGCCCAAGCTTTTGCCAAGCCACAGTTGCACATGGAATGCTGTCTCTCTCCAGGCACACAGCGCCTGTCCCTGTACTTCCATATAAAACATGCATCTTTCATCCTGCTCACAAGAAGCACACTACCAATTATACCAATCTCAAGGTTTTTTAAGTCATTTCCCCAGCATTAGCTCAGCTGGCTTGCCCACCCCGTTTGTTTATGATGAATGTTTTAAGACAATTACATATTCCCAGGTGCATTTAACCAGAAAAGCAGGAACAGAAAGAAGTAACAGACCTGGGACTGCCTGGGCTTGTATGGTGGCAGCAACAAATAAGTTTACATGCTTCAAAGGCACTGATAAATCTGCTTCTGCATTTGAGGGACTTCTGATTAGAACTGGCTGGTAATGGGTGATTGCTACTTTTCAGCAAATTTCTTCTTTCTGTTTGGTTTAGCTGAGGGCCTCTGTAAATGACGTTGCATTATCTTGCATTGCCAAGCACCAGTTTTGTCAGGGCCTGGAGATAAAGGGTGAATAAATAAATAGACAGAGTTTTTCTCTTGTCTGGGAACTAGTTGCACCTCTGAGCTGCTAGGTAATATCATATAATTTACATAGCCCTTGCTCTCTATCTACCCATGGCTGCCAAAATTAGTGAAGAGGGATTGATGTCGATGGTGACACAAGGCTGAATCTGCATCAGTCTGAAAACCAGGCAGCAGAGTAATGTGATAAACTACCCAACCCTACATGCATTGCACATTGTTCCAAAACATCCAGGCAATACGGTCTGTATGGTTTTCATACCTTGGATGGTTGAGGAAAAAATAATGCTTATTTAAAAAAAAAAAAAAAAAAGGTTTAAGAAATAGGGTCTGAAACTGTATCAAACAGAAATAATCCCCAAGGTGCATTAAGATCTGACAGTCTCCATTCAATTAGCAAGTGGGAAACAGTTGCCTGTCACTCTTTCTCTTCCTTGAACACAAACATATTCAAAGTCAATCCAAATCTTTTTGTTTCATCAGCAGGTTCATCCAGTTACCTGCAGGATGCAGAACAAGTTTAGGTACCAACAAGTATAAGTCAATAATAGGCTCAGTGTTATTCTCCCTCTCTCTACTTTGTCTGTCAACCTAATTGTCAGAGGAAAGAGAAACCCACTCCCAGACTCTGCAGCTTTGGGACTCACATCTGCTCCTACATTTGCTGTTTCATGTCCCCTTTTCTAAGCACAATTTGAGGAACTCTCACTAAAGAGTAAGGCTCTTTCTCCCAGACACTTTGAGAGATTTCCTATTAGTCACTAGGATAATTAAAGGTTCCAGTTGCATTGCATTAGCACCTTTCGTGTCATTAGAGTCCAGCTGCAGTGTGAGAATCACATATTTGCTGAGACTCCTGTGCCAGCCAGCATGCCGAGAGCAGAGTTTTACGTTTCATCACTTTGTAAAAGAAATACAATTAAGCAGTGTTCCCTGATCATATTGCAGGGCAGGTCGTAAGTGGGGCTCTAAGCATCAATCACTGGAATGCCTGGCCAGGAGTTGTACTCAAATGGTGCCTTGACAAGGTTTTATGAGCACATTGTAATAAATCCGTGGTCACCTAAGACTTCTTATTTGTCAATGTGCTGCATGGTGAAGCGGCTCAGGACCCTACAGTGAAAATGCCAGTGGCACTTGGGCACTTGCTTCCCAGTGTATGGTATCTCCATTGACTTATAGGAAGATCTTCAGCCTTTATTAGTAGTGCAAGCGCTGTGCCATAGGGTTTAGGAGTTCTGAATTCACCCTCCAAAGGCTACCGGTACAGAGATTTACTTCATTATAACATTGTTAATTGACAGACTTGTGTGCCTGTCTAGTCAATAACCGCCTGTTAAAAATATGCATTAACCAGAGAGAATGAATCAGCTGCTAATAGCAGTCTCCTGATTGTCAGCTTCCATCTATCTTCAGTATTTGTTGGAGCCTTGTCACTATTGTACTCCCGCGGCTCCAAGCCTCTAACATATTTATCCTCCAAACACCCCTCTGGGGCAGGGCGGTTGTTGCTCTCACCAGCTTACAGATGGGAAACTGTGATACTGAGAGGGAGAGTGATTTGCCCAAGGTCACACAAGAAATCTGTAGCAAAACAAGGAATAACATATCAGTCTAGCAACCCTGGGGGGATTAACCTACCCCCAGCCAGGACATCCTTCTTGTCTCCTTCCTCTTTCAAGTCAGCAGAGCTATACCAACTTATACCAGCAGAAATTCTTTGAGATCCTTTGAGAATACAGAGTTTTCTGTTTATAGGTGGATGAAGTATTAATTAAATATCCTCTTTTCGCATTCCCAAAATGCAGACATCCAAAAGTCAATCTTAAAAACATGAAATATGCACCCTTCAAAACTTGTTTAAAATCAGTGATTTCTTTAAACCATATCCTAGCTCTCTTGTTTGTCTATCTGTATTTCTTACATTCTCCAGCATCTCTAGCTGCAGGTCTTGGCAAAGAGTGCCCACCATGCACTTCTGTTGGAGGTCTAGATAGAGCAGCAGTGTTGGAGAAATGTGAACCTGTGATCTGGCTTAGAGTCTTGGCAATCATGAGTCCTTTAGTTCGTGTACCAAATATGTTTGCTTTTACTTCAACAAACTGACATAAGATCTTAAGGAACATTAACTCCCGTGTTCCTGTGGCTCTGTGATTGATTGCAATATTGCTCTTACATTAATGTTTCTTATGTGCTGTGGAATGAAGAAATGTAAGGCAGGCATGATCCTTCACATGAAAAGTTTGTCTTCCAAATAACATATGATAAATAAGAAAGGATAAATAAAGAGTGGGGCAGTTGATCTCGAAAACATAGACATAAGGTAATTAATAATGGGTTGGAAACTTGCCCAGTTTGTGGGAGCCATGAATTCAGGCAAGGAAGCTAAGCTGTGCCAGTCTCACTAGAGGGGAAAGATGGTGTAATCAGGTGAGAGAAAGCAGTGCCAAATGCACATTACTGCAGCATGGCTCCACGTGTCTCACCGCACCAGCTAAAAAAATCAGCCATGCATGTGAAGCCTCTTGAACAGCTCTCTGCTATTGCTTGATGAAGCAGTGACTGTAGCTCTGTTCCTGAATATACACAGAAAACAGATAAAAATTTCTAGTATGCAGCAAGTCTAGAAGTGAGATGGTAAAAACAGCAATTTCTGATCAAAGAAAAAGTTGTGTATCATTTTCATACCTTTTTTGAAATTATTTTTTTGCTTATGCACTTTGCCAATAAGAAGCAAACACACGTTGTATTACATCAGGGGTACCTCCTATTTCTTCCTGCTATGTGCTTCAAAACCCCAGGCTGCAGTTATTACTATTTCAGGACTGCAGTTCAGCAGAGGGAGGCAGTGTCAGAAGAAAAGCACCATGGTTTCTCCGGGCTGGGGGGAGGCCCAAACCACTAGTTCCAGTTCCTCTGCCTGCTTTTCCTCCCTGTGATTATTCTCTCCCCACAGTTTCTAGGAGGCTGCTTCAGGAAGTCAAAGCCCCCGCTGCACTCTTCTGTTCCTGCAGGCAGTTGTGGCTTCAGCTGCTGCATAAGGCGATGACTCTGCAGGTTTCTCCTTCCTGTCCTCGCAGTCTATCAACCCCTCCATCTAGAGGGGACACTGAAGCTGGCAGTTGGTGCAGCTGCAGGAGCTCCCAGCCAGCCATGGCTACTGGGTGGCATCTTTCAGAGGAAAGGAGAAGTACACAGGAAGGCCTGCCCAGCTGTGCAATAGGCACAACCCCTTCCTTGTAAAAACAAAAGTTTTCAGTTTTTCGAGATCCCCAAGGGATTTTCCTCCACCTTCCTACAGGAATGATGGGGCAGACACTTGTCCCAGTCGTGGTGCAGCCCTCCCAGCACACTAACAGTAGGTTTTCTGTTCAAAAGACCTGTGTACAATTAGGCAAGGCAAGCTTTAGAGCTCTCTAGCCCACTGACCTAAGATGGGACAACCTAATTAAAAGAATTAGAGATTGATACAGTGTCAGCTTTTACTGGGAAAGATCTTGCTGGAGGTAGAAAAAGGTTGAACTCTGTTCTCAGAGCTGTAGGTTAATCTCCAACCAAGGAGGAACTGAGATCAGGGCTGTAAGAACAATATTATTTGAGTACTTGAGTCTGAAATGCCCATTTTCAAATTTCAGTAAAGTCTGGCATCGATCATTTGCAGTTCTCATCCGATGCCCAGGCATCAAAGGAAAGCAGAGACTGGTCTTTGTGAAATGGATGACCGTCACCGTGGGAAGGATGATTCCCAACACAGCTGACCCAGTGAGTGTGAACACCCACACAAGTGACTTCACCTATTTGCACCTCTGCATTAGCATCCACTAAATGGACACAACAGCTAGGTCTGGTGGTGACACAATCCTCAATCTGCTTGTACTTGAAACCTACAGAAGAAAGCTGTCTCAGAAACTACAGACAGCACTGTAATAGTAAACACCAAAGTGAGTAAGTTTACTCTTTAAGAAGCTGGTAAACTGTCTTTCCCAGATGAGAACTGGATTTTTTCCATTTACATGCTTTCCCTCTTCTCTGCCCTCCTGGAAGTATTAATTATTAAGGAGGTGTAAGTCAGTTCAGAAATAAAAACTCTAACAAACCATAACAGTCTCATTAATTGACACCCCGAACTTCCTTTGCTCTATGCAACCATGTGTTTAGTGCCAGATACAAAGCAGCTAAAGCCAGAGGAAGTCTCCAGAATATAGGCTACTTGACTGCTCACAATTATTAATGAATTCACGACTTTTCAGTGGGGTGGGTCAGTGTTCTTAACCCCATTTTACAGACAAGGATATTGAGGAAGAGAGAGAGGAAGTGACTCACTGAAAAACACCCTGTATTAGAAACAGGAATAGGACTCAGATCTCATGACTCCCATTCCTGAGTCTTAATCACTAGGAGATCGAAGCTGTATAGCTAGGACTGGAAGGTGGAAGGGTGCGGATCTTCTTTGAGTCAAAACGAAATGCAAGTTTCCTGGAATGGAGCCACCACTAATTTCAATAAATTTACTTAGATCTTGAGCTTCGGGATGGCATGAGCAGCTGTGAGTCATCTTGGCCAGTCAAAAGAATAATTAATTGTTGTGGGCAAATCTCAAAAGGTTTAGGGGGTCATGTAAGGTAAGCAGCTCAGCTTATCCTTGACTGCTCTTTTCTGCTGTGCAGACTATGCTGGAGACATTCACCAGAACACTTATCCCATGTTTTCCTTATGCCAGATCTATCCATCTGTTGCACACACTTTCTGCCTTGTCTTATATTTTGATTACAAACTAATCAGTGCTGGGTTTGTTTCTTTTTAGAGGTTTTTATAGCACCTGCCGTGGCACAGCTCTGATCCATATAAGGATAAAGCAGCCTCAGACATACAACCGTCACCCAAAAGGTAATAAAAGGCTGAAAAGTTTGGCTCCTGAGATTTCTTGTGCTTCCTGATTAGAGCAGGAGTGGTTTCCTTGCGGTGCTTTGATAGTTTTGCTCCCAGCACAACTCACAACCAGGAAGTACAAGAATGCAGTGCAATGATAGCCAGAATTTGCAGAACAGCTCAGCATGCACGATCAGAAGCAGATTTGCAAAAGAGCTCAGCTCTCATTTAAGCACCAAAATCAGTATCTAGATTTTCAAAAGTGCCAAGCTGGCGGGCTACAGAACTCTTTAGCAAATCCAGCCCTCATGGCAACTTCTGAGCATTTGAGGATCTGGCTCAGCTCTTCAGGATGAAATGGAACCAGAGCTATGTGATAAGTCTCTCCTGGACTTGGTGTTGAGTATTCTAATTTCTTTTCATGCATTTTAGCTCCTGTCAGTATTGCAGTATAAACCATGTAAAAAAGAGTTGTGTTCTTCAACAGCCCCTCATTCCAAACAAAAATTCCAAACAAAACCAGAAGAAGAAAGATGTTTGTTTTTTTTTTGCCTGTTCTCCTGCCCTGAAATCTCATCTTTTCTCTAACCCCAGTCCTTCGGCAGCACCCGAGGTCAGTGATTGTACTTCAGAATTCTAAAGGTCATATCCAGGCAAAAGAAAACTCATAGAAAAAAAAGAGCAGTTTCCTCTCCATTGTCCCAACTTCATATCTCATCTTAATGTCAGGGAGGCAAGCAGGATGGATTGTCACTTAGGACTCCAGCTTTCTCCTTGAATGAGACAGGACAGGTAGCTCTAACTGGCTTACCAACAGCCTGCTCAGCTCCATCCCTGCTTCACTCCACAGTAGGGCACGAAAGAACATCTGGCTGTGGAGGATGCCTAGGAGGTCCTTCTGTCTCATGCCAAAAGCCATCAAGGCTCCTTGCAAGTATTGACAGGCTGTCAGCAACTGCTCTGTGCTCTCTGGCATGTTTGCAGAACGCTACTCTTGGCATTTAATTACTAGGCTGATACCTAATAGCATATCTCCTCTGAGCTGGGCTGGCACAGGAGCACTATGGGGAAAAGGAATGGAGGAGAGGAAGGAAGAGAACTCTCCACTGATCTCTGAAATCAACAGATCAGGATCTAATGCACAGGGATAACAACTCAACTGCTGGCGATGTCTCACAGAGCTGGATAAGAATTCACTGCTGAAAATTATTTGTGTCTCAAAAGTGACAGTGTCCTTGAAATTCAAGAAGCTTACTGGCTTCTTAGACACAGAAGGAATCCTGACCGATCCTGGCCAAGTAAACTTGCCCCATAAGCTATCATGGAGCACAGGTTTCAAGATGTGGAGTCTTGTCACAGCTTCTCCACGACAGCAGACTGGTCAGGGAGCTATGCAGCTGGCAATATTATGTTAGTGGGAAAGTTCCCATTGCAGATTTGGTCCATAAAGTGACCTCTTGCTTTTGTATACTTTTTGCTTTCCATCTGGTCTAGTATGACTGCTCTCTTTCTGTTCCAGAGCAAAGTCAAATAGCCAAACTATTGGTGGTTTTAAATGATTTTTTTTTCCCTAGAGCAGAGGCACTCCACAGCCCACATTGTGCTCAGGGGAGGTGACGACTAACATACCTGTGGAAGCCCTGAGAACCTCACTGAGAGCCGATAGGCATGCAGGAATTTAAAAGCCCTGAAGCCACGTCTGAACCAGGAACTTCAGAGCACAGACTTTCAGGTTCAGTTTCATTTTGAAATGTCTGCAACGAAACATTTTGATATTTAAAAATCATTGTAATTTATTTTCCCTTCCATGGGAAATTTCAAATATGTCACTTTTTTTGCACTGGAATAGAACACATCACCCCCCCTCATACACACACATTTTCCAGGAATTTCCCCATATTTTCAAATTCCAGGATTGCCATAAAGCAGACGTGCCGATTTTCAACCCTCTCTAATGCCATTACTCCACAGACTTTTTTTTCCAATGATGATTACATTTTAAAGAAAGAGTTTATAATCCTCTGCCAAAAAAAAAAAAAAAAAAAAAAAAAGAGCTTCTTTTAGGTTCCAAGTCTGGAGAAAGGTTCCCTTTTGTTCCTTCTAAAGAGATATGTTGCCTGGTGCTGACTGGGAGCAGAGACACTCCTGCATTCCCAGCCCTGACACTAACTGCCCCTGTGGCCCCAGGCTAATCACTTAAATGCTCTGGCTCAGTCTCCCCATTGGTAAAACAGAGATAATGATACTTACCATCTTCTTCACAGGGGTGTTGCACAGAAATAATTAGTTTGTCTCTGTAAAGCACTTTGAAGATAAAAAACACAATACAATTGATAATAATTATTGCTATGCAGACTGGTTCTCCCCTCCCTACTGTCTTATTGGTGCAGAAAGGTAAGAAGAGCCCCAAACTGAACTAAGTAAAAAGATGCTATTTCAGCAAAAGTGCATCTAAGCCAAAACCATAAGCCAGCCACCCCAAAATTCTGTCAGAGTCAAAGCTGGCTTAGTGACCCTAGTTTTAACTTGCCAAACTTAGATGTACCACTGCTTGGAAAAGAGATTTGTTTTCCACTGTCTCTTTTTCTCCAGTCTCTCGCAGTTTTTAATAGCGTTCTGTGCCTTCAAAAGCTTCCACCAGTCCCCGATACCTCTGCCTTTCCCGGCATGGGGCAGCAGCTTATTATACACCAGTTTGTTACAGCCTTTGCTTCAAAGACCCCCAGTTCAAAGGGTCCTAGAAGCGTTGAACAGGTCAGCGCTTTAATGCTGATCCACACATTTTTAGAGGGCAGTAACATAGCCACAGTTTTGTTCCTGGGGGAAACAGAGAACAACTGGTTTGTAGAGTTCCCTTTGGCCTTAAAACTGGCCAAAGAATTGGATGCTCCTGGTGGCAAAGATCAAGCGTCAAGGAACCCTGTCGTGGCTGAGCATGTAGGGCTGTGATGTAGTGAATGAGTGAAAATGTGCCTTTGTGAGTCACTGACTTGTTCCTAATGGGAGCTGCAGAGGAACAGAGGAAGGAAAAAGGGAGAGGGGAGTAAAAGAGAAAAAAGTATCAGAAAGGATAAAACAATCTAAACTGCTTCTTTCCATGCACATATTTTTCAAGATACATGATGGAGTGATGGCATACCTAGAGATTATCAAAAGGAGACCAGAGAAAATACTACCTCAAATATACCTCCTCTTCTCTAATCTTTGGTGGGGAGAAAAGATAGATATGGAATATTTGCTAAACTATTTTTCACTTGCACATAGACTTGAACTTCCTGCACAGAGGTTCAAGGTCTTCTGCAGAAGGCCCTTCTTGCTGCATTTGTGGCCCGAGAGGAAGCAAGAAAAAGCAGAAATCATCCTGCTCTGCTGAGATCCCAAAGACCCTTTTCCAAACAGTTTGAAGAAGTAGTGTTTGAGTCACTGGATAAATCTTTAGGCTGAATCCTATACTGAAACTAAATGCCAACTCTTCCTTTCTGATATCAGCCAAAGTGGAAGAAGCCATTTTTGCAATGACTATTATTTATTGTCGTATTGTCTCTGATGTGAATCAGATATGGTATCAAGGCCTGGAAGAGCTTTGCTGTTACCAGCTTTTTATGCATATATATATAAACCAGTTTTAATCAAATGCAACGTGCATAAGGGCAGAATTTGCCCTGCAGTATCTAGTTGGGAGATTAATATTAGCAGATTGCTTTGAGTAACAGAAACAGAGACGCTTCAAAGGGGAAAAAAAAAAGGTGGGGGGTGTTTCTGTCTGCAAGGAATTCACCTTGAGAAGAGCTGTGTGCTATAGCACATGAATGAAATGTGTGGCTGAAATGTATCACAAACCAACTGTATGAGAAAACTACAGCATCTCACCAGTGTGATTTTTTGCAAAGCATTTTTGCAAAGATGCTCCTAGTTTGTAGACATTTAGACTGTAGACATCTCTAGGCAATAACAAAAAGACTATTTTGATGTTAAAGTATCGTGTGGGTCTTGCATTTGGAAGGGCTAAATTTCCTACCATGATACAGAAAATAAATTTGGGTTCTAACAGAACATGCTCCATCCTAGCTGCTTTGATTTCAGTTGATCATATTAAAATCCAGTGCACAAGTAGGACACAATTCATTTCTTATTTCTGTTATTTTATCTCCTTGCTTCCAGTCCCTGGGGGAAGGGTGTTTTCATTCACTGCAGAGCTGGTACAGCAACAGCCTGAACACCAGGACCTACCAGCCTCAGCCTGCAAAGGTGAGCACTTACACTTCTGAAAGGCTTTTTTTTTTTTGCCATTATCGTCCAAATCCAAGTCTATGCTCAGAGACCTGAATTTGTGTTTTCAGAGCTTTGGGAACTGCTGTAAAAACCTACATTTTTTTGTAAGCACGTAGGGCTACTGAAAGCATACAAAGTGCACAGGTGCCCACTATAAACAGGTATTTCATTTGAGAAGGGGGATGTTGCATTTGACCTGAACTATGAAAGTATAGTTCTCCTTATTCTCAGGTGAAACAGTCTGTAAAGCTGCCTTGTCTATAAAGCCTTATCCTTCTGCTGAGTTTGCCTGAGGCTCAGCCATCCTTGCACCTTCAGGAAAATATTCAGAAATATGCTTCCCTGCTTCTTTTTCCAGGCCTGGGTGGCATGATCTGTTAATGCAACTCCCTGTTTACGTTAACAAAATGGAAAGCAGCTTTGTTTATGGAAAAGATCTATTTTTGCTGTACTTTTTTTCTCTCAACTAAACTGACTTTCATCCAGGATTGTGTTTTGCTTTGGGAAAAGAAATGTGCTGCAATTCTTAGCCCTAGCTTGAAAGTCGGGTCAAGAGGAAAGGGGGAAATCCAGATCATATTATTTAATTTTGTAGGATTACACTGCAGCCTGGAAATCAACAAGAGCAGAAGAGTTAATATCCCCTGTTCTTTGCAACATCATGATTTGTGTCCCTGTGCAATTATATTTGCTATTCTCTCACTTCCATTTAGACAATCCAGACCAGGAACAGAATCAGTATTTCCATTTTATGGGCAGGAGGACAGCGTGTGGAATCCAGAGCAGAAAGAAATTTCAGAAGTCACTGTGCTCCCCTGAGGATAAATCGTGTAATTGTGTCTTTCAGCTTCTTCAGACTTTGATCTTCGGAGAGATCAAACAGGGTCAGGTCACAGATAGCAGATTTTGAATGAAAATCCAGACAGGGCTTTGTGACGTGGAGATGATGTGGAGAGGTGAGGAGCACAGCATGCAGTATTCCACCTCTGCAGATATTACTGAGTACTTGAAAATATATACATATACTGTTCTATTGCTGAAAGCTGAAGGGTCCCATTCTTGACTTGGAAATCAAATTAAGGTCTGACCAGTCCTCCTCATGAAAGTCTGCTGGGCGAAACTTGGCACTTAAGGCTTGCTTTCTAATTTTAGCTTTCTGATTCTGATTCAGAACATGAATTTTGATAATTGTCTGCATCTTCTTCAAGGAAACTGAGCTTTTACTTTCCTGCTTTATGGAACTGGGCTCTTGAATGCGTGGTGTAGAGTTGAAGGTTGCATAAATTATGGACATCACTTTATAGCACTTAATAACTCAAGGTGAAACCTATATATAACACAGTCCCTGAAGATGTTTCAGAAACACGTGGATGTGGTACTTAGGGACATGGTTTAGTGGGCAATATTGATGGTAGAGGGATGGCTGGACCTAGATCTTATCCAACCTTAACTATTCTATGATTCCATGATTCTAATCTATTCTTAACATTCTCTGACACGGGGAAAAGTCTTTATCCCAATTCCCATTCTAAAAATTTAAATATGTTTGCATATGTTATGGAAAACAGTGGTGGAACATTGCCTACTATGAAGGTTTTCTGATTTTCCACTGTAAAATACTTGTACACATGTGTGTGTTTGTATAATATATACACACATAACTGCATTTAAAACCTACTGTGGTAATGTGTTGTTATTTTGATTCTAAAGCAAAGCACTCAAAAATGAAGGAAATTATAGACTTGAGGTGGGCCATGTAACTTCAGTTCAGCCCCACTGTGCATATGGCTTTATGACACATCCAGTTAGCATATGATCACACACAGCTTTCATTCCACATTTTCCATTTCCAAAGCCTTGTGTAAATCACAGTCCTGGTTGCATCCTTCAGAATAACAGCCATAGAAATTGTTAAATACAAACTGTTTAAGCGACCTAAACACACTTTTGCTTCTACTCTCTAATAATAACATAATATAATAGCAAGGGTATGCACTATTAAAAAAAAGATAATGAACAATAATAATAATCCTTAATAAGTCATAAGAAATGATAAAGTAGGTAATGAGGGGCCAGTTTTCACAGTAAGCTGTGACATGTTTCTGAAGTTGATGTGAGAAAATCCATAGAAGGGGATGAAAATGACCATATATCTTGATTTACTCTCACTTTTGATGTTTTTTCCTAACATCAAATTTGTGAACTGGAACAACAGAGCTTAACCATGTACCAATACATGTTTGGTGCAAAGAAATCTTTCCAAAATGCAAAATCAATTGAAGAACAAGAAGCAATAAGATATCTGCTAGTTTCTGGCTGATTTCCCACTGACACTGTAAAATCATCCAAGACTATTTGTTTAATTTGAAATAGAATAGTGAACCATGCCATTCTGGAACCCCTCCTAGCACATATGCATATACACAGACACAGCAACAAGCTCCCTACCCACAGCCATCTGTCATATGTGCCAATTGGAGTAAACCACTAATATTATTCAACAAGCAGCTCAGTCTAACTTCCTCCTCATATACTGGGCTTTTGTGGAAGATCACGATCTTCGGGAATGTACAGCAGGGAGAACAGTCATTCTGGACTGAGGTGCAGTCTTTTCACTGCTACATATCCACATCAAAGTCTGTGCCTTTCAGTAACAACTGTCATTATTGTCACTGACATCTCCTTACAACATACAGCAGCTGTGGAATCAACCTGAAAATGATGGGCAGCCAGTCTGTTATGACCTTCTCGGGACAATTTCAAGAGTTTATTTCATTTTATCTATCTGTAAGTATGTTTTGAATCACCATTTATTTTAAAATCTTCCCAATTTCCCATCACTAAAGTGGAAATACTCACTAGAGTGGATTTTCAAGAGATAACACAGTTCAGTTCTACCATTACACACTTCATTCCCTGTGATTTCACTGCTGGTCATCCCCTATTTAACACTTCAATGAAGTTTCCTGCCCTTGAAACTCTGTAAACTCTTTGGGACAGAGATGATTTTATTGCACTGCAGTAGTCAGTATGCAGCATAGCAAGGTCCTGAGCACAACTACTGCACTATATTAAAGAAAAAGGGCAAAATTACAGTGAAAAAGCCTGGCAACAGATCCCTTCTCTCAACTTGTACCTGAAGCAGATGTTGGTGGTATATTTTTGTGTGAGGCTTCCCTGATTTACACCCTTGTAAAAATCAGTATTCAGAGCTCCTTTTCATGTGCAACTTTCATCTAAGTAAAGGAGATACTGCATATCAAAGGCAGCTGTACCAGACACTTTAGATTTATTAGTAAATCCATTGAAAAAACATTTCCAGTGAAATAAATCTCAGCCTGCTGACTTCCTCCTATTCTTTACTTATCCTCTTATTGATTTTTGTCTTGGAGATCTAAACCTCTCAATTTGTTTTATGAGACACTTGTCGAACAGATGACAAGAAAAAAGACAGTGCTGGATATTTTCCTTAGCAGTTTTAAGTAGAAATAAAGAGCATTTCTTTGAAATTAGTCTTGCTCTTGTGACACAGGAGGAAGAATGTATTTGACAAGCCCTTTAGAAGGCTTTAGCTCAATGCACAGAGAAAGCTCACTGGCTGCCACTGACACAGTTTCGTGGCAGCAGTGCCCCAGCAGCTCATTGACAAGTTTGACATGTAAACAAGCTGTTGCTAAAAATATTTAACCTGGGGGACCCTAGCTAGTTCAAGGGGCTAGTAATGGAATACAAATCCTTTCACCTCTAGGCATCTGTTCAAAGCTACACCATTGACTGAGAGTCATTACCGTCTCATGGCTGTTCAGAGGAATGACTAGGTGAGCTCTGCTCTGCGTCCTACGAGCAAGTTGTTGCATTACTAAGCCACACGGTGAATCTCAACAGAAAGCTGGGGCCAGGCCCCTTCCAGCACTGGAGCAGCAGCTCCACATACAAAGTTGTCCTCAGTTTTCTCTTCTGGAGCTCCCCTCTGAGGTCATGATACCTGAAAGGCAGCTGTGTCCTTCTAAAACTCCCCTCCTAGCTGCTACTGTTGTTCAAGAGGTGAGAGAAGATGGAGGAGCACACCCATTCCCATTCTGCTCCTGCCACCTGTCCCACAGTCCAAACCTATCCTAGCCAAGGAACACTTTTTTTGGTTTAGAATCATAGAATGAATCATAAAATGGCTTGGGTTGGAAGGGACCTCAGAGATCATCTAGTACCAACCCCCTGCCAGGGGCAGCAGTACCAACCATTGTATCAGAGCGCAGCTCAGGCCTGTTCCTCTCAGCCTGACAGGAGCCTGCCTGCAGTGGGGAGGGATCTCAGAGAATTTGCATTCCCCCACATTTTAAATTGCTGTCATTTCACTTACCCACCAAGATGGCTCCGTCAGCTTTCCCCTCAAGTCATTTACGCCTCAAATCCCATCCTGAGGGAATCCAGAGGCAGGCACCGAGGTGGTTCCACAGAGGCACTGGGCCTCTCTGTGCTGGTAACACCCACTGACGCCATTTTGTTTTCCCACCACAGGACAGCAGCCTCTCAGGCCAGGCCCTCACCTCACAGCCTCCCCACATCTGTGTGCATTGCGGAGAGGGGTTGCATTTCACCTCACATATCCTATATTCAAATATATATCTATGTATGGGTACAACATAGGTGGGAGAGATTGCTGCCAGGCTCTGGGATTTGTATGTGGTGGGTTTCAGAGGGATTGTCATCATGACAGGTGGGGAAGGCTGTGGGAAACCAGGCCTGGAGAGGAGAAGTAGGAGACACTTAACCAACTCTGGCTTTATGGAGAAAAGTGGCTTTCCCAGACTGACTGTTTCTGCCCCAATTGCTTCAGGTTGGCAGAGGATCCCAGGTGACCTGTGAGGGGACTGAATGCTGTTGAGTGCTGCCAGCCACTCCTGGGTGGATGTAGGGTTGGTGTCCAACTGCACGCTACAGTGTTACACGTCTTTCTGCTCTCAAAAACAGAGAATTTAAATCCATTAATTTTTTTAAAATATACTAAGCTGCCACCTCTCCTACTTGCTTGTTTCATTGTGAGACTTTTCAGTTCCCATTTAAGAAGAGACATCTCATCCCAGGAGCTGCAGAGCAAACTCCCTTTCCACATACAGAGGAACATGATGTTGCTAGGCAAGGTTGGTGTTAATTTAACTTTGGGAATAGCAGGAACAATAGGACTGGAAGGGGCCTTCTGGTTCATCAAACTAGTCGTCTGTTGTTAGAGGCAACTATGTTATATAATCCCTTTTGCAAATGAAGCTAGATCTATCCTAAAGCCTTCTAGGTTATTTTTGTCCTTCTCCCTCCATGGGAAGGACCTCATTGCTGTAAGGACATCTCCAGCTGAGGAGCACCTTGCTTGCTGCAGAGCATTGCTGTCATTAATCCCGAACTGCACAGCCTGAGATCTCTTCCTATTACATCTCATCTTGTTTCTAATGCTCTTATGTCTGAGATCATACAGGTCTTCCCATGGAATACTCTGGCCTTCCGCATTTACAGTACTGCTCTTTGTGTCACAAGCATAGTCCTACAGCAAGATCATTAATCCCATCTGATACATTTATAATCATAACATTTCATTAAAAAAAAAATTCACCATTTAGGCTTCTCTTTGAGACAACTATCACCTCCTTCATATGGAGTTCACTAGACAGAGTTACGTGGCCTGTATAAATCTATCAATTCCCATACAGGTTTGTTCAAATTCAAGATTGGATCTGCTATTTCAGTTCTTCTATCGTGTAATTTGAAGGATGATACATCCTGGGTTGGCTGAGAGATCTGTGAACTCCCGCCTTCTGGAGAGAACTTGGCTGCCACGCCTTCCCGTGGCTTTTACTCAGGTCTCAGCATAGATTCCCTACATTTATAACCTTCTTTTTCTTTTGCCCTAGCTCTGTGGAGATTTTTTGTCACATTTAATGTTGACTCTTTCTACATGATTTATTTTCATTCAAACTCTTGGCAGGGAAGGACAGAGCAGGAAAAGTGCAAGACCTTAGCAACTTGTTGCAAGAAAATCCAGAAACACCCCTGTTTTCTTGTACCCTGACTGTTATACTGAGTATGTGAATATTCTTCAGATGGAGGAGGGGTCCTGTTAACAAAGAGACCTGCTTCCCACTCTCTTTTTCTTGCACTTCTTAGAAGGCCTCTTTGGAGGAGGAATAATGGCCCTTTGGGACAAGCCCCCTTCTGCCAATAACCATAGGTCAAAAGTTAAAGTGAACAGAGAAGAATGAAAACCGGATAAAATACACTATAAATCTTGACATTCTAATTGAGAACTGTCCAATGCAAACTGCAGTAGTGTGTCTGTTTTACCTCAATGCTCTACAAGAGGCCAGACTGCTTTCCTTAATAGCTTGGAGCATCCTACTGATTTTTACTGGGACCTCTCACTTGATTAAGACAAGCAAGGTTTGGGCCTATATAGTCTCCTTGAAAAGACTTGATGTTTGATGGTTAAAATAATTTCTCTTCTGCAGGGGCAGAATGATGTTTTTGATTTCATAGTAAAGGCAAGTTCATCTCATCTTTCAGGCAGAACTGACATGACTGTGGATGTGTGTGTCTGAGGGCAGAGATTTGCAAGACAAAAAGATCTGTGGACAAATATAGCTTGTACAGAGTTTCTTGGTGAATAAAAATTTGCCTGAATGTAACATGTCATCTCAGATGCTTTATAGATATTTTTGCTGGCTGAAGTAAATGGGGGAGGTTTACACCTATTTTACAAACTGGTGAAATCAGCGCATGAAGAATTTGAATGACTCACCCAAAATTACACAATAACTCAGTGGCAGACCCTAGCAGACATTTCAGGAGTCTGGAGTCCCTGTGCTTGGAACACTAGCCCAAACTGTCTCCTTGGTTTCATCATTTCTGTCAGACTTACATTGCTTTCAGACACTTAGAATACATACAGAGTCAAAAATAGAAGAACAGAGCTTGTTTATTCCTCTGCTTATATATTAAACATTAGTTTGCTTTCAGTGAATAGTTTTGTTGTTTACACTTTCATAGGAATTCTAATTATTGAAGCAATTCATTCCAGACTTTTGCTATTCCATTTCACATAGGGACATACAGATACTGAAACAAAACTACCACTACTATAAGCAGACCACTGTGGTTCCCATCCTGGCAGCTCGAGAGAACAATCCTGTAATATTGGAATGAAGGAGCTTTTTATTAATGTTACACCTTGGAGCTCTTCTCTAAATAGGAGACTTTCCCAAAAACTGTATTTGAACATCCCTATACCCTGAGCTAATTTTTTTTCAGCCTGGTTAGCGTCATGAAATGGATCGTGAATATGTCCTTTGAAAACGATGCCAGTTCTCTATAGCTTATACAGTATGTATGTGTTGGTGCAAAGAAAATTGCCCCTACTCTTTAGAATGTGCATGCCTGAGAAGAGAGAGAGGGTTAAGGAAGGGAAAACATATACTGGAATGTAGTGGCATAACAAATCTATCCCTAATCTTGAAAGCTCAATAGTGCATGAGTAATGAAACTAAAGATGAATTATTACGTCTTGCACTCGTAATTTACAGGTACATGTGTATTATCTTACAGCATAAATATTCCATTTATGTTTTGTGATGATGTTTTTCTTCATATAGGAAAATAAAAGTAATATTAGTCACATGTCCATAGCTTTGTCAAGTGGCTGCAAAATATTTTTCTTTCCACGAGGAAAGCGGAGGGAATAATGCAACACTTATATTTAGGCTGTTTTTTAATTCACTGACACTTTCAAAATCTAGAAATGATTCTTTTAATTTTAAGGGCTACAGTGTCTGCTCCCTTTATTTCTGCCCTTTATCATCTTACACACCGTGTTCTTATAGACAAGGGGGGGAAAAAAAACATTCCAGTGTCTAATAAATCTGAAATCCATCAGGGGCTGCAAAGCGTTCATTCTCCTTCCTTGGTTCAGATCGTGTTACATTCAGCAGCACAACAAATGCACTTTGTGCACAAATGCCAATGGATTAAGTACTTTCGTTCATTTTTCCAGGGTGGGAACTGATTCAATTTTTTTAGAGTTTTGCTAATTTCTAACAAAGAAAAGAGCTCCACAATTGATTTTCAAGCTAAGAGAAGGAACATTTGTATTACAATGCATGTTTCCAAGCAGGACTTTAATACTGTTAAAGGATTTTAAAAATATATTTTATGATACCAGGCTCGCATAGCATGCAAGGCTCTACCTTCAGTTTCCTGAGCTAATTTATGAGAATCTCTCTGCGTGCAAATCTCAGAATTCCTTTTTTTGTTCTTAAACCTTTTACTGCCTGTAATAGTGAATTTGCACATGCTGTGCTTTCTCAAATAGGACTTTTACTTTTGTTCTTTCCTGATGCATTTCCCTAAAGTAAAATGTTTTGGGAGCAAAAATAAGTATTATATTACTATTTGTGTAAGAATCTGTAGTGTGGGGCCAAACTTTTGGGCACACCAAAACTGATTTTCAAATACGTGATCTCACAGGTATGAGAGATTTTATTTCAAAAGAGCTCAGTTCACAGTTACATACATTAAAGAGAGTAGATTAATAGGTGTCAGGCATTTTAATAGTTTTTTTCTGACCCTTATAGACAGATTTTTTAGAAGAGCTGAACTCTCAACAAGCTGAGTTCTTCTACAGGGTGAACCTTTCTAAAAATAATAGCCTTTCTTTCAGATACCTGCATCTCAGATCTGCTTCTGTAAAATGAAAACATTAATAACAAGCTAAATCATTAAAAATGAATTGATTAGTGAATTATATCTATGAAATTATGTTAAATTCACAGATGCTAATTAACATTACAACAAATAAATAATTTTCTGGAGAACTCGCCCTTGAAGTTTAAAAGTGTGCATGAAGATAATCTTTCAAAATTTGTTCCACACAAAAAGTTGCATTTATCAAATCCAGAGCAATTTGCAAAGCGAATAGCAACCACGTGCATGATTTTAAGGAAGAGGCAATAGTGAGCTGATGTAACTAGTGCACCTTCATGTAGCACGAGTTTGCAAGCTTGCAACCCAAAAGCTGAAGAGCAGTTCAAAGAAAAAAGCAAATGGACCGACCCTCAAATGATAGACTTCCAATGGGCATATTTTAATCTCATCTGCTGAATTTGTGTGTACATACTTTGGGGTGTGGAGGGGATATAGTCCTGCATGAGCATTTTAGTGTGTACCAAAATTAAACACTTACATACAGACAAATTGGCAGATTTGAAAACATCTGCATTGAGTGGTACACAAGTGAGACAGCTGTAGTTGTGCCTTGGTCTCTCTCTGTTGTATTAACTTACAGTCTTGTCCACAGCTTAAAAAGAAGACAAGGCAGAGCAAGTAGTCCAGCCTGACACATCATTGGCTGTGTGCTCTACTAAATCAAGTCAGAATTCAGACCTCTTACAGTAGGTAAGAAAAATAAATGATGTCTTCCATGTTACTGTTGTCAATCCACTGCTTTCTTCTTTTCACTGATTCATAAATAATACTACCAGACCTGGAAAATGCAAAAAGTTTAATTTTTTTTTTTTTTTTCTGTTATGTCTGATATTTTGAACTTTCAGTGTACTCCTGTGCATTGTAGAGGGGTTCTTTTGCTCCAATCAGTTTTCATCAGGAGTGGCTTATCGGACATAAAAAGCTGTAAATGATTGCTGGTGTTTCAAAGCAGAAATTCTCCTTTGAAAAGAACATGTTCCCAGTGCTGGCATGAAATACTTGCCTGAAGAAAATATGTTATGGTCCTTAAGAAATCATCATCAGTAACAGTAAGGCAGCAGGAAAAGAAAAGCACTATGAAGACGCACCTTGAGGAAGAAGGTGTGGTGGTCACCCAGGTTTTTTGGGTGTCCTTCTGTGTTCTGCCAGTGGTATCACTGCTTTATTTGCAAGGAGCCATCCATTTTACCCAAAGAAGATGATCTCATTTTAAAGCAGAAGCATCTGTTTGGAGCTGCAGTCCTCAGTGTTTCTCAAGAAACCGTTGAAACTGTCAACATTTTAGGAAAGCTAGAGGTATTGCAGCCATTTCCTATCATGCTGTCTTTCTAAGTATGCATAGTAATAGTACATTTGAACAGATTAGGTTAAATGTTAAACCTGACTTGATTAATGCTGATGGAAACACAGTGCTCAGTACCCTGTGCAAAATTATGGTTTGAATGAAAATTTCACGTTAAATAAGTCAAAATGTATCAATTTAGAACTGTTAAATGTGATACTGTTTTAACATAACACGTTTCTAAAACTGAGTATCATTCTGAGATAAGCAGAGAAGTTTCAGTCCTGTACATTTATAAATGTTGGCATTATTGGTGTTCTTTCTTTGTATTTTTTGAATCCATTTCCATCAGAAAATTCTGTGTGGGAAAGAAATTGGGAAAAATTACTCTCAAGGATCTTGAGTCAAGTAATCTACTCAGGAATTTTGTTATGTTCATCATTCTGATTAAATAGAGAATTAAGTAGTCAACCTTTATCTACAGCTTGCTGAATATTTGTTTTGCAGTACAAAACCACAACAGAAAGCTCAGAAGGTAAGTATGTGCTTTAGCAGTGCTGGCATCCCTGATGATTCTTGTACAGTAACAGGGTAATAATAAACAGAAATGCCTTTTGAATTACAAGTTCCATTGGAATCGCAGGGGGAAGGTCAGTGTTTGCCAAATTGAAGAAGACAAAACTGGCATGAAAGGAATTTTATGTTCAGGCTTCTCAGAGGGGATTAGAAGTGCTTTCTTAATAGTGACTGAAAGGAAACTAGAATGGTGTCACTGAACATACAGACATTGCCCTGCTTATGCACATATACACCCACAGTCACCACACACAGCAGCACAAGAATCAAATGCATAAAGTTGCTGCAACTTTTTTTCATCCTTCATCTCCACATGCTAAATATATAATAAGATACCTTGTTTTCTTGGCCTGTAGACCCACATGACCAAAATGAGGGACATTAGTAAGTGTTAGAAAAAGTATTCAAGTGTGAAATGAATTTTTCAAACATTAATAAGTATTTCTAGAACCTCAGTTTCATAATTTGACAGTTCCACAGTTAATAAATCACAGCAAAAGGAAAGTGTGATAACAGCAGAGCAAAAGGAAGCCTGGATCTATGAAGTGCAACTGAGGAATAAGTGAAAGAAGCATGCTGATGACCCTGAGTTTACTTTTGGGTTTTCTGAGCTTTCACTCAATTAAATTCATTCCTCTCCTCTAAAGACCTATTATATGCCTTTACCTAGGTTTCTAACTGATTTTTCTTGTAATTCAGCTTCTTTGCCAAGTTATTTCCATGATTTAAGGAGCAATGATTAAAAAAAAAAAAAAAAAAAGCAACGCTAAGATGAAAGAAGCATCTACAGTATATTCAAAAGGGTTTTCTAAAGAGGTGGGTTGATTTAATTAACTTCCTGAATGAAACAATTCGGGTCTGGAGCTGGCAATCTCCAATAATCACTCTTTGGCCTCTGGATGAAAAAAGGAGTCAATTACACAAAACAATGCAACAAAAAGGCAGTCAATGGAAGGAAGTAGTTATGTGTATTATGGCAGTATACGAAGTAAGAGGCTCAGCATCTAGAGTCTCAAAATGAGACTGTTAAACGAGCGTCTGTGGTAGACACTAAATACACATTGGAAGAGACAGCCCCCTACTCCAGGGCTTATCTTCTCTGCAAGACTAGTTCCTGTTTATGTATTTTGAGCATTTCCCCTAATTCAAACTCTATCTGCACACAAAACACTTTAACAGGAGTTGCTGTCCCAAGTTACTCAAAGACCATATGCCAGTGTGACCATCCTGTAATATGGACATCGCTTTGCATCGCTGCTCCTGCATCTCTAATTCTTTCCCTTTGTCTCCTCCTTTGCATGTTCTGAAAAGAGGTGATTTAGACCACATTTTTCCTGGTTAGAATTAATACAGAAACTTGAGGAAGTACTCAAGGCCTTCCAGTTGCTGGTGAGCCCGAAAGATAGAAAGTAAGAGAAGAGTGAATGGGAGAGAAAATGGCTTGCCAAAGCTCATGGAAACAGGGTAGTATGCAGATTTTTGTCCAGCTCTTGTGACCTGATATCTATATCGAGTCCTGATATCTATTGGGACCACTAGCTGTTCCCATAACTTATGTAAGCCATGTAAAAGAGAAACTTGTGTGAAAAGGGAGCATCAAAGCAGCATGAGCATGGGAAAAATGTATTTAGTTGAAGAAACAATAAATATTCCCAGTCCATCTCTGACAAACATGGTTTCTCCTAAAAGGGCCCACAAGATTTAATGCCTCACTCTTAGAAAGCCTTTCAGCTTTCTAACAGCTTTCAGTAAATTCTGGTATATGGAGTATCTTGCTGTATCCATCTACTCTGCATGGACAGTTCATCTCATGTCCACTTACTTCTTTTGTGTCACAAGCAGAGACAGAATCATGGGGAACCTGCATTAACCACACAATAATGGGCTTAAAGTGCTGGTTTGGTTTCTGCAGGACACTTACATAGCCCTTAGAGTCTGAAGCTCTCCCTAGAAAACCAGTTTAACTCCTGCAGACATCAATGTCTTTTAGCCTTGACAGCATGTGAATATTTACTGCAAAACAAAGGAAATGACAGTAGAGCAAATACAGAGACATAAGCCTAGTTGTCTCTTCTCAGCATTTCACCTTTCCCCATCTTGGTCTTCCCGTGCAACAAAGTGCTCACATCCTTTGCAAACACTCATACTTTTAAAGGCCACAGCCCAGAAGTATGTGAGTGAACAAAAAGAATTCAGCAGGATCAAGGCATTTGTCTCTCCTTGGTCTTAGTTTTGGATAATTCTGGGTCACAATTTAATAGTATGCTTTGTTCAGCAAGGCTTTAAGACAGATTTAGTTCTGAACAGCATGGCACATCCTCACTTCAGACATGCATCTACTCCACTGCACCTTCAATCTATCCAGCAAAGCTCCCGGGCTTCTCCTGAGCAAAGAATGTCAGTTGAGAGGACTGTGCTAAAATTGCTTCATGGTTTTCTGCTGCTGGGAGAAAGAGAAAACCCTTGTGATGGAGTTGAGAGTCTGAACTCTGCTACCTGTCAGTTCCACTGACATTAATGTGGTAATTCTGAGTTAGGATTTGGTTTAAGAAGGCATCCTCAACCAGGTGAGCACATTGGCTTAAAAGCAAGCATATTTATAAGAGGTTACCCTGAAGCAGTTGCTTTTATTGATATAGCCCAAATCAGAGTCTGACCCACTGACTCTAAGCCCAGAAGACTGTTACCGAGTAGTTTAACCATCAAAGCAACTTGAAAATAAAGAAAATAAAATTGGCTTCTAAAAGTGAGATTTGTCTTATCACTCCTAGTGTATTTTTCCCCCTGCCAGAGGAATCAGTGAGTGGAGACTAAGCAGAAAGGAGTGAGAGGAGTAGGGAAGCTCCAGGGTTGTGATTTTATCAGAATGGCATATGCACCACTGCTTCATTCTGAATCATCCTATCTGTGGATTTAGCAAAAGAAATTTGAGACACTTCAAAAATGAATGATCCTGAATGGGAGGAAGAGAGAGAGAAAAGCTTAAAGTAAATAGCTTAAGTCAATCTATCCAAATGTCACATGTAAGGATGGCTCTGCTCTGCTTAATGACAGGAGAGCAAGAAAGGTGAGGGGGAGGAAGGGACCCTTTTGAAGGGCTGTTGTTCTAATGTACCTGTGTTTATTTTAAAAGCTTTTCAAGGAGGCAGGGAGGGAAGCTACTGTCTCTCAGCGATAAAAGTTGAGTGATTGAAGACACCATTTGGGGGCAATCTGTTCTCTGTCTGCGTAGTTGCCCGCAAAGTTCCTGATAGCTAGGTAAAGCATGCTCAGAAGAACGCCGCTGGTGGGAGAGGGCTAAGAGTCAGGACTCTAGGCTTTATTCCTAGTACTGACCCCAACTCCACATGTAGGCAAGTAATGGGAAACTTCATTGAAACCATCCATCTGCCAAGTGGGACAGTGGTCTTTACTCCTCTGGTTCTTACAATGGGATGCAATGAGGTTGCTGAATGGAAAGGTTTTATGGGTGAAAGTGGTACGAATATATTAAATACCTGGTAGTTGAAAGAGATCAGCATGTAGAGCTAGATCCTTACTGAAGAAATCCTAATTTCTCTAATATATTTGTCCCAGTTCTAATGAAATGAGCTGTAGAAACATCTGCACCCACCATCTCGCTGGTATGTGGCAAATAATATCATGGTTTATGGCTCCTCTGTTACAAATGGCTTTTTGCTCAGAGTCCGATATTAAATGGTTTCAGGTTGGAGTCTACTGTGCTGTACGTGAACTACTCTGTTTTAAAAGACAAAAGCTTTTGCTTCAGTTGCTGTCCTATACAGACACTGTAACCTGGCTCTTGTGGAGAAAGCTGGCTGTGGAACATCTCCCGGCAGGTTGCTGAGGATAAAGGCATTCTTGGTTTTAGTTCCAGGAGATTGTTCTGCCAGAAGTTCAGAGTCACTTCCAACACTTGCTGACCCCTGCTGTCCTCACACACCTCCAAACGGCCCTTATTTAGCTGATAGGAAAAAAATCTCTCTTTTTTCTCTCTGCCTCTCTCCTGTGCTCTTTCTCTTCTAATGTTCTCCTTTACGAACAATGACATATTCTCACTGTTTCTCCTATGCCCTTCCAATAGATGAAAAGGTAGGTGCAGATGTGTTTTTTGCTGTCATTCCAAATGAAACCAGAAGAGTTATTCCGGGAATCATCTGCACTCTGCACTTTACCTAAACAAATTTGGAAGGACAGGTTTTTGAATGCAACTGATCCTGCAAGGTGTGCAGGCCTTTAGTCAATGAGAGAGAAGGACATTTGCAGCCACGGTGCGAACAGAGGGCTTTTTCATAGCGCATGCACACTGATATGAAAACTATTTTCTCCCCATATTCTGTAATGTGACACCTCAGAAAACATAAGAACCAAGAAAAGAAAAAAAAAAAAGGCGGGGAGTTGGAGAGGGTGAGGAGGCAGGGGAACAAATAAACTAATATATAAGAAAGGTTTGAGCACATGAGGCCAAAACTGGGCATCAGTATTTCTAGGTGCTAGCCATAGTCCCATACCCAAGTATATACAGGAGGACCAGATTTTCAAGCTTGTATAGCATTCAGACTGTGCCCAGCCAGCTAACCTGTTTTGCACAATCTGATCAGTTTTCTGTATGGTTAGATAGGAATTAAGCTCATAAAAGGAAAGGGCCCAAAGGTTTTAGACAAATTACTTCAGACAAATCCTTGTCACTAGCATTCCCTTTTAGCTTGTGGCTTGTTATTGCAGCCTTCTGAGTCATCTTACTGTAACTCTGAAAACTCTTTAAAATGCCTTACTATTCTATTTTCTATGCAGAGGGACCTGCATGGAATTTAGGTCATACAGCTGGGAGGTGACACAGATGGCTTGGTTTCAGCAGGGCAAGTGGTAAACAACAGGTGACAAAGATGGAAGAGATGATAGATAAATTACTGATAGACATTATAGATAGGCAAAATGAACATGAGGGATTTGAGCTTCATGAGAACAAGAACAAGGAAGTTTGAAATGTCAGGTTGGTTAGAAGAGTGTGTTAAAGGAGGCAGAGGAAGAAATAATCAGCGCAGAAGCTATCTTGTCCTGAAGTTTGGGTGGAGAATGGGAGTTTCCTTAAGAGTCTTTTTCCCTACTAAGGGCCATGAGACAAAAACAATCACTCTGGGGACAACAAGGCGGTCCACGAAAACCAGATGGGGTTGTTGTAAACAGGCGACTTAATTCATACTTAAGTTCCTACAGCACTTAAGAATTTTCTCATCTTTCATATGATTACTAGTAAATGAGCACAAAATTTCCTAGAAATAAACCTGAGTTCTGCCTCCAAACCAAGACAAACAGCATCACCCCAGCAAATCTTCAGACGTGTATGGATGGTGGTTAGCATCGCTCTAAGTGCAGAACTCCTGAACAAGCAGAGTCGAGGTTCAGCATGGCAGAGCAATGGGAAAGTCGTAAATTGGGGTACATTTATGTCTCAGCTTATTTTCTTCTAGCTCACCACTGGAATTAACTGCAAAGGGCAAAAAGTCACATATTCTGACCCCTAAAATATCTGTCCATGGGAGTTCAGCTCTTTGTCCTTGAGGATCTCTGGCTCTGGCTTAATGGAGCTGCAGCCCAAGAAGGAGACAGATGGTACTGATGGGCTGAAATTATACTCAGCTAAGTGCAGAGCTATAACTGCTATTTGTCATTCTAACATCCTGATTTGTCTAGAGAGAAAAGCAAATAACTTGTTGGGGGAGTAAGCAACCGACTGGCTGTGGCCAGGCCAGATTGGAAGTGGGTGGAAGGCTCAGCACACCGAGACCCAGGTGCCATCCCCGCTCAAGGGAGGCTATTAGGATGTCATTTCACTTTCTTTCTCTGTCTGTCTTTCTCTCTGCTAGATGTGGAGGTGGAAGGTGCGTGTGTTGTGAGGTGAACTGGGGAGTGAAGATAAAAATCTGTGGTAAGGAAATGCTACAGCTTTATCTCTCTTCTTTGATGTGGCAGGACAAATTAATTGATAACAGAACCAGCCAAAGCAGATGTGGTCATGGCCTTCTGAACTGCCCTATTGCAAGGAAAGGGCCCAGCAACATCAAAGACAAAGGTCAGCCAGCATTCCCGAAGCACAGAAAGACAAATCATGACAGGCAAATAGCTTAGGCTGCCATTGGGAAGGGGTTATTACCACAAAAGATGAAGTCTGGCACATGGCCACTACCCCAATCAGCTGGACTAAGTAGCTTCCCTTCTGTGCCATTTCTTTCTGTACCCAAAGGCAGAGTTTTGACATAATATTTTTCTGTAAAAGTGATGGTTGCTTTGCCTGTGATGGCACAGGAGAGTAAAAACACGAAGTAGAATCCAAGGAGAAAGACAAAGCCCACAAAATGGAGTTAGAAAATTGTCTTCAGTTACTTTGAATGCTCTCGTAACCATGTCATTTGGAACTAAGGTAAACCTATCCTCTCACTTGCTAATAAGAATAAAAAGATCTGGATTCTAGTCCCAGTTCTGCCATTTGGCTTGAGCAAGGCAGTTCCTCTCTGGTGTCTGAACCTCTCTGTAAAATGGAGGTGGCATAGACAGCCACTATGAGACCTCCAGCCCTACCAGGACTCTAGATGATATGAGTATTTTTATCTAGTATTGTTTGTTTCTACCATTCCACTTACTATACTCTCACCATTATCAATATGCTAACATGCTTCCTACTTATAAGAAATATTTCAGAATTCACTGAACACATAACACTCTTACCACAGTGCTGACTGCACAGCATTTCCCAGATTTAGTTTATTTGTTCCTTCTTCCTCCATCTGGGAACAGAAAAATACGTCCTTCAAACACTACGACCTTCAAAACAAAACCCTCTCTGCCCTGGCGTGTGGTTTTCAACTAACTTGGGGTGTGCATTTTCTTTTTGACTATAGAAATAGATTCCTGGTATTCAACCTTGCATCACCACACAGCATCAGCGTGGTATTGACATCAACATGCCACTGAGGTCTCTGATCACGTATGCCAGGATTTAAGCCAAGGCTTTAGCTATTTTTCTGCCATTCACGTGGGCAGAGCTGCAACACAGGACACATGCTATGCCATAATCTCTGAATGCATTTCTTTTCACTGCAGTAAGGCAGTTCAGCAGCAGATCTTGGTGCTCTCAGGCAGCCCTGGAGAGCTGCTCAGCACTGGCTACCAGGAGATGCTCAGTTGTTCCACTTTTAAGTGTCCTTGTGCCCATTATAACATCGTAACAAAAATAACCTGAAGCGGGTATGCGTTCCCAGCAGGCAACAGTGATTCATAACAAACTGTAAAAACCAATGTATGACATAGATAAAGGCATTCAAAGCCCCAAGACACAATGCTGGTGTGTCGATACACCCTGGGCTACGTCACCAGCAAGCAGAGGACTGGAAAAGCTTACCTCCTGTAGTGTGCAATAGTAACGTGGGGGGACAGGTCACATTCACAAACAGCCAGATCTCATCCTTCTCCTGTGAAGAGACTGAAAGGAGAGAGCAGAAAGGCAGAAAAGCCCTGGGAGGCAGTCTGGACAATGTTCTCCAAAGGAACATGAGACAGCTTTAATTGCAGTACCCAGGGCACTGCAGAAGCAACGGGACGTTTGCTCTGTCCCTGCAGACCTGTGACCCTCTTGGGGAAAGAAATCTCTTGATCATGCCTGTTTGGTTTTCTGGGTTCATTTCTGTTTGATTAGTTTTGTGTCTTATTTTCTGGAGAGAAGGACCAACTAGATTTTGTCTATCTTTTCCAAAGTAGCCTTGTGGGTCATAGAAAGTTATGTGATGGAGACAAGCTGGATGAAAGAGGTTAAAAAAGGTGCCACAGAGGAGGAAGGAAGGAGCCAATGGGGTGTTTTTAGACACGAGAGCAGCTATACAATTTCAGACCTAAAACTGATCCCTACTGGTGTCAAAGGGAACACTCATTTACAAAATCAGGAATCGAACCCACTGAAGTTATTTCTGATTTAAACCTAGTATAAGTGCAAGAGAGCGAGACTCCACCTGCACAATTCTGGCAAATCTGAGGAATAAGGGTGCTGGGGAAATCTGTAGCTGCTGCTTGAATGTGGGGAATGTGAATGTGCACACCAGGCAAATTGGTTGTGGGTCTTGGAGTGACCCTCACTCATCTGCCTGTTCCTTTTGCCTTGGTTTCCCTGGCTGTCAGAGTGGGAAGTGACATTGACCCCCTTTTGGAAAGTGATGTGACAAGCACTAAGTATTAGATTGTTAGACAGCTGGGGGAAGCATTGTGAGATCTCTTGGAATTACAGATACAGAAACGAGGAAAGATTTTGTCAGCTGGATACAAGGACTTAAAAAAAGACATTCTGACATGCTATTGCTGCTGAAGTAACCTCCCTGGAGAGGTCTGGCGAGGGCATTTCTCAGTGCCCACTCTTTGTCTGAACTCCTCCACAAGCCTCAATCCTAATCCAGCACAGCAGAGACTCATCCCATTGTGTTAAAATCAAATGTACTTACAGGTAAATGTCACTCTGCCATAAAAAGAAAGGAAACCACTTAACTTTCTGTTTCTTTGTCTACCTCCCTCAGTTCTTGTCAATTTACATTATTCATGACTAGCAGAGCTAACTTAAAATGTATCTTTCAATAGAATATAACGCAAACAGTTTTCTGTGTGGGTCGGGTAAAACAAAATAATAATTACAAAACAAAATGGTGGTGCTTACAACAAAATATTATTTCCATAAAAAGATTTTTGTGGCAGAAATACATACTCCAGCAACAACAAAAAACATCGAGAAAGGAAAACATCTCTACTGGTGTATTTGATTCTATCAATGACACTGATGGTTTCATTGTCTAAATAAACAGATAGATAAGGTACGACCTGCAAAGTAAATTTTTAGATTGACAGGATAAAACAGATCAACTTTCTTCTGTCTTTGTGCCCCCTACCACATACACAAGCAGACTTCTCCCTATGTGGGCACTCCAACTGCAAGCATCTGTCAGGATCAGCTATTCTCGTAGCTTGGGTCTGGTAGTTTATGATAAACGGACAAAATTGCATCAGTCCACTTCAGATGCTTTTTCCTCTCTTTTCAGCAATATGAGCACCTACAATTTTGACTTTAAAAGAACACTGCACCTAGGTAGCTTGATTCTGTGATTCAGGATAATGAACTATATTGTGTGTGTAGGTCTGTGCCTACACATCATCTATATGGAATCTAGTTAGAATGTAAACACATAGCAATGCAGCCTCCCCATCTTAAATCGATGAGTGGAAAATCCAAAGTGAAGATTTCTGTGCTGCTCTCACTAAGCTTCTGCTAGCTTTTCTGGCAGGTTTTTTCTGCCTCAAAAGTGAAGTAAGTGCTGTTGGATTAAGGTATTCAGTAAATCAGGCCCCAAAAGCTGTGTGAAACACAAAGAGGATACACAGGAGTATCTAACAAGTTAATTCAGGCTAACTCTACTGTCCAGAGCCAGAGCAATATTAAGATGATAGACTTGGCATAAAATAGCTAAAGCAAAATCCCACCATAACTCACAGCGCTGAGGGAATCCAAAAGTCAGCTGACTGAATCCAGAAGATAAAGTGACAGGGATATATTCCCTCACAGCCCTAAGCAGCTTGCCCCACAGATCACAGTCCACATCATGACAAACTGCAAAGAAAAGCCGTTAGTTAAAAAAAAAAAAAAATCACCTGCAGAAATGATGGGATTGTGTTACACTTTGGGAAAAATAATAACCTGCAACATCACCTGCCTACCTCCACCACTCTGAAGGTGCCACTGGTAGGGCTGTTTTGGTAATATTCTTGTGCTGGAGGAGGTTTTCCCATGTTATTGGAGTCCCAATGGACTCCTGTTTATACATCTTCCCCAGCACTGTGGTGACCTTTTCTGCAGGGTGGAAATGCTTTCAGAAACTATTAATCTCTCCTCTGGAGTGGATAGAGAGGACCCATGGAGAGAAAGGCTTCCACACTCTTCTTCATCCTTGTCAACAAAGATCAGAGCCAGGAAGTAGGTTTCTTGTTTGGCAATGCAGAGCAATAAGCGCAGAGCTATTACAGGGCAGGGCTCTGTAAAGATGAAGGGCTGAGCAACACGAAATGGAAAAACAATGCTGCTCAGTAAATATTGATAGATGTTCCCTGTACTCGCTCTACCTCTGTTGCACGGCGATCCCATCACCACTGCCTTTCATGCTGTCACTCTGTAGATGAGAACATTACTTCCCTTCACCTTCTGGCTGTTTAATTTAAAGCAGCCTTCTGCATTTGCTCTGAAAAGTGAAGAGGTGAGAGAAATGGTAGGAAACTTTCCACTCAAGACTTTCTGCTCAAGGACAGCAGCACAGATGTAACCCCAGCTTATTGCACGAGATGAGGTGAAAGGTTTTGTCAGTGTTGATCAGTGTTCATTTCAGCAGTACTGATTTCCCATTTTGGTAGAAAGATCAAGGGCTGAATGCTGAATGGCAGGAAGATTCTTTCTTCCCAGGAGATGATCACTGTGGGCCAGGCTGGAAGCACATTAGCCAGGTATTATAAGGAGAAGCAATGCTGAAACTCCCGCCATGCCTGTTTGGCAGATAAATAAAGAATTTCAGGCTCTGGGGCAGACAGATCAGCAATAAATTCATATTAAGAAATGTCTGTGAGATTTGCTAACAAGACTTCAAGTACCTCGGGGCAGAGACCATGGCCTTTCATGTGTTTATAAAGCATTTAACTAATGGAGCCCTTGTCCTGAACAGGGCACTGATGCATTACTGCAGTACAGGTAAGAACTGTTCAACAGTTCTGTGGGCACACAGGTGCAAAAGAGAACAGTGTGAGTTCAACAGGGCAGACTTGAAGCAGTCTTTGGTGCTAAATGTTCTCTTCATTGTTCTCTCCCTCCTCCTATTAAAAAAGGCAGCTGCTCCCTGGAGGTAGCCAGACAGAGGGGTTTAAAGTTGTGGAGGAAAGCCATGGGCTCAGCTGAGGTCTGGCTGTCATAAACTCCAGAATGAATCCAGTTCCTGATTTGCCACAGATATTTTTCTTAACCAAAGGGAAAGAATTTGGGATGGGATTCTCTGAAAATACCTAAATAACTTAAAAGCAACAGGAGTGACTTCGATCTCTGCGTGCTTCTAAGCCTCTTGCTCCTAAAGCAGTGCTTCCTGCCTCTGAACAGCATCCATAAAACTGAAATAAAAATTCAGCATAGAAAGATATTGTGAGGTAGAATTTGATGAGTTTTGCAAAGCATTGATGTGAGTGCTGAGTGTCACTCTGTGATAGCAAGACAGAGGGAAAGTTATGTGGGGTGGAGGAACCAGCTCCTCTCATTAGATTGCTTTCAGACAGACACCTACGCTTTTGCCATGCAAAGTTGAGGTCCAACTCCCCATTCCCCATCTCCTGACCCCTCCCTGTCATAATTTCCTCCCACCTTCTCCC
This sequence comes from Meleagris gallopavo, assembly GCF_905368555.1. Taxonomy (NCBI): domain Eukaryota; kingdom Metazoa; phylum Chordata; class Aves; order Galliformes; family Phasianidae; genus Meleagris; species Meleagris gallopavo. The sequence continues at coordinate 3,817,045 of NC_139424.1, forward strand.
ATCTTCTCTCTTTCAAATTAAGCAGGTTCAAATGTGGAAACTTTCCTTGGATGGGACATTGACTGAACTGTTTTGGGTTGGGCAGGACTGGAGTTTGGGATGCTGCCACATGCAAGAGGGGAAGCAGAGGAGCATATTACTGCTTAGAGTTTATAAGGACAGCAAATTTATCCTGGCTTCAGGAGGTCCTGCTTTCTCTGCCCCCTCTCCATCATAATTAGACACATCAAAGAGCTGATCTGTCATCGGGGATGGCAAGATGCCTAATATTCATATTAGAAGGAGTCAAGCCCCAAGCGAATAAAGATCAGGAACATGATGGTGAATGTGGAGGGGGGGGGGGAATTAAAGTCTGTCTGCGAACCCCAAGGAAGGAAGTGATGGAAAGTGTACAAGCAAAGAAGAAAAGGCAATCAACCTTCCGATTAAAATCCCCAAGGATGAGAGTTTTGTCTGTGTTCGTATTAATCAAGGGTAAAAAATCAGACAACCCAATGAGACAGGAAAAATTGTGCTCAGAAGCAAAGGACGGGGAAGAGCTGGGGTCACTGGGGGATGGGCACGCACAGGAAGAAAGAAAACAATGACTAAAAATTTAACTACAAGGTGCTTAAAGGAAATAAAAATCTCCCCAGGTGCCGGGAGTGTTCTAAAGGCAAGACTGGCTTTACTCACCCCTCGACCTAAACAGCAGGCTTTCTTCAAAGTGGAGACCTACTCAAACATGCTTATGCAAAGAGGTTTTAAAGCTTTTATTGACAGCACTTAGCAACTATGGCTTTCCTGCACTCAGCTCGCCTGGGGTGAACTTGCATAGGTTGAAATTCTTCCTCTGGTCAGGAACGCTGTCCCATAGCTCAGGGAGATGCTGGCAGTGAGCTGGGGGCAGTGGAGGGAAGGGTTCCTGCTCACTTTCATTGCATCAGGAATTCTGCAGCAGCCCCTACCTCCTGCACCCATAGGAGAGATCTCAGTCAAGCCCATGCTGATTAGCCTCAGGCAATAGATGGTGTCAGTGTCAGAGCCAGGATTAAAACTCCCGTGGTTTTTGGCTGCCAGTCTGATGCTCAAATCACTAGACCACACCTCTCATTATAAAATAATTGTCTGATTTTCCCTTTGAAATCAAAGCTGTTTACAATTATATGGGAGAGAGCTAGAAAATGCAATCTGGTTCTGTTTAAAAGCATTTATTTGCACCTTTTTATGTAAAATTTCAGCTTAAACCATCTCTGTGCATGCAGTTGTTAGGGGACTCTAATCCCTTATTTTGCCTTCAGTTTGATGATAGGATTTCTTGCTCCTTTTGGAGAAACTCTCTACAGATTGAGATGAGTTCATGTATTTTTATCTTCCTGAGAGCTGATTGTGAGGAATATAAAATGTTAATCTTTAAACACTACATAAATGTCTGCCCCTAAATGAGGAGGTGAAGATTTTTGGTAATGGATGTCTTATAAATGTATGAGTGTCATGTATGATCAAGAATTTTTCTGCAGTAACTCAAGAGAAGCTTGTAACACCATAGAAATGAGTATTAAATATCTGTTTCTCTATGAATTGAGTAATTTTTTATAGTAAACTAATATTACTACTAATGAAATCGTGGAACGTTTAACAATTAAACACTCAGAAGTAGTAAATTTCTGTGTAGGCTAACAACTGAGTGCCATCAGCTTCCATAAAAACCCGCAGAACTGCTCCGGCATTTCAGGCTGTGCAGTGCCCAATACCAACTAATCAGGTCTTATTTAGTAAAGAAGGGGACACCACCTTTGGAGGGCTTTAGCAGGTCTGTATGGAAACTTACTGATATTGAACATATCTGATTTCTTATATGGAATTTCGGGAGGGGTTGGGGGTTTTTATGTTTGATACTTTGGGCTAAAGTTAGATAATACTAACATCAGTGGGAGCCTTTCCCTTGAGTTGAAGGGGCTTTGGACTGGATCCTGGGTACTTAAGGAGCTGTAGACAAGTCTGTATTGTAGTCAGGCTTCATATTTAGATGGTAATGTATATTGCTCATAGTTATTATGAAAATGATTCCAATTAGAGATACCAGATGCCGTGATATGAGGTAAGCTAAAGAAGCTGTCTTTAGCTAAGGAATCGCATCCAGACCTATCATTAACAAAAAAAGGCTGAAGCTGTTGATACGTAAGACTGCTCATAAATATTAGTCAGTAAAACCTGTGCAATATGTTCTCCCTAGTATTCTATAACTAAAATCATCAAGATGGTGCAAAAATGATATTTTCAGTATTATTTTTCCTTCAGTTCCATTGCACTTTTCATGTAACACACTGTTTGTGGATAGACACACATTAGTTCATTAAGATACCTATTTAATCGATCAACACTGAAAAGTATGTTCTCTGTGCAATGCCTTTGAGTTAACACTGCTCTTGGGTCTTCAAAGTTCACTTTCCTGCAGATATGGACTATAGATGTGCATAGGTAGAGTACAGGCAAACGTGAGACACAAAGGTAGATTTTCTTTCAGTCATTCAGTGATTTCAGTGATTCAGTGTACTCAGTAACAAATAGAAAGCTGCCTAAAGAAGCGGTGAGAAAAATAAAAAGGAAGGGTAAATTTGACCCCAAATGGTCAAAGTCCTGTGTGTTTTTCTTGTTATATCATGTATACAGAAACAAATGTGTTTTTTTCAAGTTCAATAGGGCTTGGGTGGTGGCATGTACATAGCCTCATCTTCCTGGGTGGCATATGACAAATGTGTTGACACCAATAAGGATAAGTTTTGTTTTAGTGTTAAGCATAATGATAATGATGTAACCTTAGATAGTGCTGTATTGTAATTACACAGTTGTGCCAGTTATTACATAGTTGTAACACAGATCAGCTTCTTGATCAGATATGCCCAGGAGCTTCTTTTGCTTTACACCTAAAGTAGGAACAGAAAACTAGATCCCTAATTAACTTTGATTGAACCGTGATTAGATAAGGAAGTGGGGCTAGCAGGCACCAAGCGGGCGGGGAAGTCAGCCCGTATGTAGATATGGTAGATGTGTAGGCACCATCCTGACGAGTCATAGGAAAGAGAAAGGAAACTCCCTTTTCAGGAATTGATACCTCCCGACAAGCACGAAGGAATTGGCCCAGACTAGCCCTCAGAAATTCAAGCAGCTGCTACCTTCCCCATCTAGCATTGCCCCCACCCCACCAGCAATTCACCTTGGGAACAGGTAGATTTCTATCATTCTCTCCTGCCAGCACAGAAGGGAATTTTAGAGAGAATTTAGTATAAAACATAATTATTCCTAAGTACTCATTTCTTAGTCTTTTTTTTTTTTTCTTCTGCTAAAAGTGCTGAATTGTTAGAGCTCCACAAAGCCCCTCTGGCCTGTCTGAACAATCTCACCAAATATGTGATTTAATAATCGAGTGAATGAAGCCAGACTTGGTTAACTGTCTGGTGGACAGCTGAAACCTAACAAGCAACAGATGCATCTGAGGAGAACACAGCAGTAAATCCGATTATGAGACAGGAGATGCACAGATACCATCTCACTTTTCCAGAACTGCAGTGGTCTTTTTTTTTTTAAATCCAAATGGTGTATTTGGTAATGACACTACCAGAAAATGAAACTTCAGTGTAGTAGAATACACATTATCCTTTTTTTCCAAGAGTAGAATTGCATAGAACTCCAAATTTTTGCTGACTATATTTGTTTTTCTGGGACTCCCTAATGCTTCAAACTCAGCATAGATCTAGGATGTGTACTATCCCTTAAAACCTCACTACTTCTAATCTAACTACTGAACAATAAATTGGGAAAGCTTGAGACACCCCAAAAGCCTTTCTTTATCAACTATTCTTTATCATATGTGTTAAGCTGATTCCTAACCTGTTTTACAGAGTGCTTTTTGCCTTAGCTCTGCGTGAAGGTATTTAGGATCACTGAGCACAGAATATTAGGAAAGTGCAAGTATCACTCTGAACATGGAAATGAACATAAGCAATTATTTTGCAGAAGCATGAACATCTGAGCCCTGCTTTAGCACCGAATGTAATTACTGTTAAGAATATCATATTGACTTCTGTGGCAATACCAAGCCTGAAAGATTTTAAGTTATCTTAAGTCCTTGGCCCAAATTGGGCTAATTGGCCCTTTGGGAGGGCAGGGGGGAAATCTCAGGAAAAAAGTACTTTAGTAACTAACCCATAACTATCCCATCTACAGAGAGTGCCGCTCTCCAGACGATATCTCACAGACTTTTCTAAGGCACTGAAATATTCTGTTGAATGTAATATCCAAATTTTAGTCATTCACACTTCAATATTATCTAGACAAGCCCTTTTTTTTCCTATAGTGGCTGCAGACATTCCCTCAAAGAGAAGTGTTTACATACCAAATATCAAGTTTCAAAGTTCTCCAGTATATTAATTGTCTGTGTGATGGAGAAAATCATGACAAAAATGTTCTTTAAAAATTAGGAAATTGTGCTTATTTCACTTTTGCAGAACTTAGGAACGGCTGGAGAATCTATTTTACATACACAATCATGTCATGAATACACAGTTAAGGATGTAAACTGAGCATGGACAGCTTGTGTGCAAGAGAGAGCTTTTCAGAAATGAATGACTGAACTAAATGGAACCTGTCTGCAGGTTCAGCCACAGTCAGTCCTACCAACTTGTTATCATCTAGGTGATGGAACCTCAGCATTTCCTAACTCGTACATCTTTCTTGCTTCCTAGCATGCCTTCTCCCTTCCAGCATGTCCAGTGTATAGGACAGATCACCCAGACCTGGACCTTCATCTCAAGCTACATTCAAACTTTGAAAAGAACCGAATCACCAGCTTTGCTGATTAAGTAAATCACAAATCATCAAGTACATGCCTGACTTGGAGCTGGTGAGCAGTAATTGGTTGTTTCAGTTCAGGATATGCCTTCATGTTTTGCTGGATCAGAGGCAGCATTCTTAGGATTAAGCCATCTTTGTGATTTTGCTGCTTTCAGAGCAAGGGAGGTAATAGTGACGTAGCACGAAAAGCATCCTGTAGATCATTTAGGAGTTTGTAATAGCCACAGAGACTCCAGTGCAAATAAACTATCTGATGATACTGATTTGGTTTCTGCTGAGTAGGACCTTAATAGTGTGAGGCTGAGATAACCAGCTCAGCCCCAACGGAGAGCTTGGCTCTACATTTGTCCCACTTTGCCCATATTCATTTTGCACAGAAAAAACAGCTTAGCAGTTTTGCCTGCTTTACAGCCAGCAACACAGTGACAGAAAGCTGTAATAAATGGCAGAAGAATGTGGCTTCCAGCATCTAAACCTCTGAAAAAAAATACGTTTCATTTAGAGCTCTAAGGAAGGACTCTGTAAATACAATGCTGGCTTTTTCTCTTTGCCATGGCCTGCAATTCATTTGCCAGGACTGGCTTCTCTTTCTGCCTTAACAAATCATCACGATTTGGGCAAGTACTCCATTGACTGCCAATGCTGTGCTACCAATAATTCACCAGAATTGAGAAATTGTGCTTTCAGTCTGCACAGCTAAATTATCTCCTGCATGCCTGGATCTGTTCAGTTCTGGATTACGTACTGGAGGCTCCATCCTACCCTGATACTGGGCACCATCTCTAGACTATGAGCACTCCCAAGGATTTCAAAGTTAAGATAGCAAGAGAATATTTTTGGTTCAACTGGGGACACTGTGCTCTGCATCCTGGAAAAGAACTGGGGATTTGTATTACTGCTGTATATCAGAAAGCAAAAGGAGTTGTTCACAACTTACTGTATTTTTAAGGCTTGCCTGCAATTTTGTGATTTCTGATAAGTCAGCAGCAAAGAGCACCTTCTGCAAGATGCTGCACCAACACAGATTACAAAGGGTCCCTATTTAAGCAGTTGGTAAAATTAATGTAAAACAAGGTGTGATAGAGGCAGAAAGATAGACTCGAGCACAGAACAAAAACGAGGGAGCAGCCTGTGACTGTAGTGATGCCTTTTTCTAGGAATCTTTTTTTGGGTGAGCGGTAGGTAAAGCAAGGAGATGTTGCATAAAGCTGCGATGAAATTTGTCATACTAGCCTTAGACTGAAACTTGTATTAACCTGGGAAATAATACAAAGGCCATTGGAAAGCCCATTCTTGTAACAATTCTGACCCACTTCAGACTCCTCTTGGTAATGTGGGCAAGGACCTTTGTTCCCATGGCAGCCCATAATTTCCTGACTGAAACAGTTCAGCTGAGCTCTGAATGACACAGTCAGGCATTTGGATGCTTATCTTGCTTCCAAGTGTTCTGAGGTTCCTCATTTCTCACTTATTGCACAATGCCCCAATCTCACTGGGAAGGTGAGAACTGGATCAGAAAGAAATATAATTGCTTTTTTTTTATTAGCTTATGATACAGTCCCGCCCTTCTGTGTTGCCAGCTTACCCAGTTATTCACAAATGATGATATATATACAGGGAATTATATAATTATCAGCCTATAATTACAGGTATATAGATATATGCATCCCCCCTGGAGGAGAGCTGGGCTTGGCACATACCTGCTTGCACCTCTGGGTCTTTAGGGGATTCGTGCCCATTTTAAGTAGAAGATTATTTATTTATCAAATGCTTGAGACGTTTTATGAAAAATGAACCCAAAAGAATCCTTTGATTCTTTTTAATAATGTTCATGAAGTATGTAACTGAACAAATCCAGGCATGCAGGAGCAAACTCACTTGTGCAGAGTGAAAGCAAGGAAGTTTCTCAATAGTAGTAAATTATCGGTAGCACAGCATTGGCAGTCAATGAAGAGTTTGCAGGAGCCATGCTGATTTGTTGAGGGAAGAGAAGATGCCAGTGTTGGCACAGTGATCAGAAGCCAATGTTGAGAAAGAGGAGTCGGCGCAGTATTTCTATAGACACCTTTTCTGAAAGCGTTAGACAAGAATTAGTTTATCTTACAATGATGCTTTAATGCTGTAACCGTAGATAAACCCTACTGCCTTCCCACTATGTTTCAATGCCTCATTTTGTCATTGGGGCAGATAGTGATTCTCAGCTGATATAAATCAGCAAAGCTCCACTGATTTTTAACAAAGCTGTGCCAGCTTTGCGAGCTGAGGGTCTGCCTGGATGTTTCTCTGCTTGTAAAGCAAAGAATCCAGCAGGCAAAGCTGATGTAGGTTGGATATTTTTCTTGGCTTGTTTTTCTTTGTTCTGTCTTTCAAACGCTGCTCTCATTCATAACCGCTTGGATGCTTTCAAGCCGGCGTGTGAGACTTATGGAGCCTGAGCTGGCTCCTACAATGGTGCAAATCTAGGGTAGCTCAATTTAAATCAAAAGCTTCACTCAGAGGTATTGCAAAGCAGTTAAAGCAGCGTACTCGCGCACTGCAACCGGTCTGTAAATCTCATCAGGTGCCCAGTATCTTTTCAAGAGTTTATTAGCAAACAAACAAAAAGAATCATTGTGGCTGAGCAGAGCTGATTCCAATCCCTGAAAAACGGACTGAGCCTCCGCCAGAAATCAGCGGTAGACACTTGCTAATTACAGTTTGTGGCCAGCTTACAAAGTTCAGGAAAGGAGAAAACTAACCCATTCAGATCCTCTTTCCCAGTCTGATGACATCATTCACATCATTATGTTGTGATATGCCAGATGGGAAAACTTGAGGTGGGGATGAAGTGAAAACCTGGTTACACCTTCTCTGCGGGCTATTTGCCTCTCCATCATTTTACAACATCACAGAGAGTCTCAGACGGTTTCACTCTGCATCCCCAGCTGGTTTGGACCAAAAAGATAAATGCTGAACCATTAAGAGTCAATACACTTCTGCCGATGTGACAGGTTGTGCTGTATGCAGCTAACTGCAGTTTATTTAATTAATTTAAGCTCACTTGTATATTTAAATAGAAAGTGAAGGTAATAGCATAAACTCTGTAATTTCTATTCCCTAGGAAAAAAAAAAAAAAGGAAAAAAAAAAAAAAGCAGCCCTGCATCGAATGCTTATTGAAACTGAAACATATGTATTAACATATGGCAGAATTTCACTTACTGTATGTTTTAGTGCAGAGCTGATGAGGAAGGCATCTGTGCTGAGAGCGTCTGAATGGAGGCTCAGATAATGAGCAGAGCTCAAAAAATACACTCTGAAAGGTTGGGATGTGTCAAAGTGCCCTGCAGTTGATTTGTGTTAGAGCCAAAACTTAAGCTTCCACGCAGGTACATTGCTGTGCTTTGCTTTTTGTGTGCTACTTTGGGTACTGCTTTGAATCACAGAACCATTAAGGTTGGAAAGACCACTCAGATCATCTGGTCCAACCATCAGCCCACGGCCTTGAGAGAAATGCTCTTGATAAAAATATTTTCACACCAGAAATGCTGACACAACATCTGCCAGGAGTTTAGGGAAGTGTACTTTCAGTATCACTGTTTAACAAAAATATTATTAGAGAAGATCTTAAACATCAAGCCCAAAGCTGGGTCTCAAGTTTAGATTCCCTTTCAGCAGCTCTTTGGAGCTCAGATTGTGGTTTTGTACTTTCTGCAGACATATGAACTGGTAAGTTGTAAATGTTCTCTATCTTCAAGCAAGAGAGAGCTTTCCCTGAAGATATTCTCATCCCAATCATATAAACTTACATAAAGGAAGGCCTTTGGGTTCCAAGATGAACCCCTGAACACTCTGAATATTAACCATTTCTCCTGCATGCCGTGATGTGGGGCTCCAGCAAGCTGCATGAAGACTCCCAGAGGCTCTTGCTGCCAAGTACTGATATTGCTAATGGGCACTACAAAGCCACATTGTTCTGCACCTACTTACTGGAAGCAAGATATGAGGATACCAAGTGTAATTACTTTACTGCCTTAAGGATAGAAGTCTTTCTTTCTGATTTGACCACAGCTGAACATCTGCATCACTCAACCACAGTTTACCTGGCTCTCGGGAGATGCTTTCAAAGCACCTAGTAACTGCCTGGTGACCCAAAAGAAAGTTTACCTCCTACTCACAAAGCCTCATTTGGAAGTACTGTGCCTCTTGTAAAAGCAAGGAATCTTAATCTTCTCTAGGGCACAGGCCACAAATTAAGTGTGCAAACTACTTGTGTACTGCTGTACAAAGAAACTGTGGCTTTCATATGAAGCTGTACTCCAGAGGTTATTCCTTCTCCATAACTATACTTCACTGAGTACACACCATTGCCTATATTGGCAAGTATATATATATACTTAGTATATATAGTTGAGTATATAAGTATAATTGAGTAGCTAAGTATATATATACTGAGTATACACCATTGACTGTACTCCATCGAGTTTATATATCCTTCTCCATAACCACACTTCATAACATAACTCCAGTGAGACTATGGAAAAGTATTTAATGCATTTACATTGTTTTTTCTGGAAGTCTGCATGGAATTCAGGTAAGTTGGGAATACTCAGAATGAAGAGAGTGATGCAGGGAAGGCATCAAACTATACTTCTCTTTTCTGAGAAAGTCCAAATCTGTCATATTTCTGCTATTAGCTGTATGTGGGGCTGCACCCATGGAGTGGAATGGTTCTTGCCATCACGAGATTTCAGTTTGAGGCCCTAGAACAGGAATATTTTTCTTATATTTATTGAACTCCACCCAGGTACAAGTTTCTCCTTGACAGGAAGGACAGGTTGTATAATTAGGGGCAAACCAAACTAAATACAAAGGGATGTCTCAGTTCTGCAGGGTAAATGCTGATGTGTGCATGCCCTGGCCGCAGTGCAAGCCTGCTGAATCCCCTTTGGCTGCAGAAGATGGCATTACTCCCACTGCTCAGTCTCTGTGCTGCAGCTCACCTCTCACTGCAGCATAATAGGGAGGAGAGGAGGAACCTGCCAGGGACTTTGAGACAAAATGGAGACGAGTCATTTCTCCTCTTTGAAGATGGGTTTGTGCTGAGGGCCCAGAAGTTACACTGAAGTGGCTGATGCTATCTGGGGGATAAGGGGTAGCTGTTGGCAGCAGACAGCTGAAAGTTGGTCCATCTTCAGCCAACGAAGGAAGATTTCCCAAAGCTTGACTGTTAGCACCTTGAAGAAGCCCCCGACTTAAATCCATCGTGACTGAGAAAAGGGCAAAAGAGACTATGTACGCATACAGTCATGCGAAAACATATTTAAATGTTGGTTCAGGTATCTGAATAACGCTGTGAACGGAGTCTTGGTGTTTTGTTCTAAGTGAGGCAGAACCACTCGGCACGGCCTGGATGCTGAGCTTGGCTCTCCCAGGCCCCAGCCCGCCATTTCAATCACAGGGCTATTAGTCTTTCTGAGTATGGATTTGTCTATCCCCTACGTCTTTTCCATCATCTCTAAACTTGAGTGACTCCTATGACTAATGTGATTGTAAGTCATAAAACATTAAGTTATGACACAATCAAATCAAAGCCAAGAAATTCATAGTTAGGGTGTAGGCTACATTCTTAACTCAAAACCAGAAAAGCAGCATTACAGGATAAACAAAAGGATGAAGTGTCAGCCCTCATTTTTCATTTTTGTGCTCTTATCAGTTTGTATCAATTTAAGCCTTTTTTAAATATGTAATTTCTTTGACTTACTTTTTCCCTCTAGGAACTGAAAATTATTCTGCTTTGAGGTCTGGAACCTGCCATACAATAAACACTACTTAATTGGGACATGCTTAATAGGGATGGCCACTTTAATGGGACATCTCCTAGGGAACCTATTTGTGTTAATGAGACTGAATGACAATGGCTGTTTCTTAAGTGGGGCAACAAAAGGAAAGGAACTCCACTTCACAGCGATGCACTCAACTGTTACCAGATTGTTAAGTGTCCAACCAGGTGTTAAATAGGTATCAAATTCTGAGCTTCCATATTTTAATTCAAAAAGGAGAAATTAAAATCTATCTCATGATGAAACGTGGTGTTATTTGTATAGTGCATTTAGGACAAAGAAAGGGCCAGGCTGTTCTCAGCTGTGCCAGAGATGGAGGTTCTCTTCACCGAAGAGCTGAAATAGCTCTTCTCTGAGCATGGAACTACCTGTAGATTGAATTTGTTCAGATTCATTCCAACAGCTAGAAATAACCCCATCTATCCTAATTCTCAGCCTTACATTTTACCCCCTCCTCTCAAATCCTTCCACTTCTGTATTTAGGACAGTAAGATGGAAGCAATAAAATACAAATAGAAAAGCTTTTAAAACCTAAGTGATCCTTTCTCAGTCTTAAAACCCCCTAAGAAATGATGTCTAAAGACTTCCAGGAGCTTCCAGAAGCCTGTAAGCCGTTTGGAAGGTTATTCCCCTCATAAAGATCCTTCATGTTCTGCGGTTTCCACTGAAGATGTGTATGCTTGTTTTAGGGATGAACAGGAGACCGTGCTAAGAAGTTGTCTTAAAAACTTAAAAACTATCTTAGATGGCAGCAGTATGAATTTGGGGACTCTCCCAGGCAAACCAAGACATCTGATTATGCCATTGTATCCTCTTTGGCAAAAGAGAGAGTGAAGGAAAGTGATAGACATGAGGGGCAGATGGAGTTTGCCTAATGTGTCTGTTCTTTTCTTCGCTGCCTTTTCAATTTAAGAATGTAGCAAAATAGCAGCTGCTCATAATTTCATGAATCAAGAAGTATGTAAATTTCAGCTACAAAATTTGTTGCATAGTTAGACACACACACAAAAAGAAGGGGAAAAAAAAAAGGGAAAAAGATCTTGCTTGCATCTACAACTCTCTTAATCTCGCATGCAAATTTAGCTTTCAGTCCTGGTTCTCCTCTTGTTCCAACCAAGAGCAGTTCAATCAGTTTTGTTGCTGTCACAGATGGCAAACACTGGATAATCCTGCTGTAAAGATGCCACTAGTCCCTGCTTCTTGCCCTGACACTTGCCTGGAAGGATGAGCCCAGATTCTTTCATGCCCCTGAACCAAGAGGGGTTTGTGCCTCTGCTTCCAAGCTGCAGGTGGAGATGAGGGATGGGATGGGAACGGCTCTGCAATGGGAATGGGAATGAGAATGGGAATGGGAATGGGAATGGGAATGGGAGCGGCTGGTGATGGGAATGGCTCCACAAAAGCCATGGTGGTGAACAGCTCTACCTGAGGATGCTGACGGCCTCTTTGGTTGAGATGGAACTCATGCGCCTTGTATTTCAATCCTTAGCAGCCTCTGAATGAAAGGATGGAAAAAGTGACTTGAAATATATCATCCAAATGTACAAAAGAAAGAGCTGGGGATCAGGGCCTCCATATACTATACAGCTGGTTCTAGTTTTCAGACAAGATTTACTAAACACATGTAAACCGTGCATATCTGTTTGAATACTTTTTGTGCAAATAACTTCCTCTGTGGTCAAGCTGTTCCTTTCAGATCCAGGCTGCAGATCTGTGCTTTCTACTAACTGCTTTTTTACCCTTGGATTTCCACCAGTATCAGTTCACACTCAGAGTACGAAACTGTGAAGAGCGGAGCTGAGTTTGGCAGCACGAGTCGGGAGAATTTACAACGCGAAACTCAGAGCAAACTCATGATAAAGGGCAGAAATCAGAGCTGGCTGAGCTCCATCCCAGTCAGTGGGCCAGATCCTGAGCAGCTATAAACAGACACAGCGCTGCGTATTTCATAGCAACTGCAGCACTCGTGTCGTTCAGCCCGACAGCCTCTTGCACGGAGGCAGAGTTTGACCGATTCTGGTGGGGTTCCTCCTGATTTATACCCCTGAGTGAGCAGGCAGAGCGCTGGTCTGTCCTCACCAATTAAAGCTGCCCCACAATTACGTCTGCTGAGTGTCACAGATTCAAACTTTAAACACAAAGCAACAGCCGAAGCTGGATATAAAGAAGCAGGAGGGCAGAATTTTATGATCAATGTTTTATTGGAATCATATAAAAAAGCATTTCACATATTTCACGGAGGCATTTTATGTGCAAATTTAATATAAATCCTTTTCTTGTTAAACTCCTAGGCGATCTGTGCCTTTCGGTATGTAAAGCAACATATAGAACAACTACGAACAAGTTTATTAAAGCAGCTCGGGTTCCTGTTGACATCACCAACCACACAAGTGCTTGCTCAGGGTTGGTGCGATCTTATCAGCCTCTCCTTACATTTCAGGTTACCTACTTGTTCGTTTTCCCAATATATCTGTCATTGCTACAAGAATTCAACTCATGGGCAGATCTCTAAGATAAATCTACTTGTCTGCTTTGGGAATATGGCTCTAGTTCTAATTTTGCAGACTTCGTTCAGGCAATACTCCCTTTGACTTCAGGGATTTTTGCCTGAGTAATCCTTTCAGAATTGGACTCTCCATGATTTTCATTTACTTAACAACTTGGCATTACATCTGTAAAATATTAGCCCAGTAATGTGAAATATCAAATTAGATTTATGTATTAATCTAATCTATATATGAAGCTTGATAGTCAGCGCTGTTACACCATGTTATTGCAATTCCAGCCGTTCTATGTCGCTTCAGATTTACACTGATGCTGTAAGAGAAATAGAAAAGGGGGGGGGGGGAAGTTAATAGATCAAATTCAGCAACTCACGTGTCATCAAATCACAGCACACCCTGAGCTGGAAGAGACCCACCATCGAGGCCAACTCCTGGCTCGGCATAGGACTATCTAGAAGGAAATCATACATCTGAGAAAATCTAACATTTTGTTGAAAATTTTCTAAAAGTTTCAGTTTTCAGAGGAACCAGACAAACAATTTTCTATCAATCACACATGGAGAGCAGACAAAAATGCTAATTAGAACCAATCAGCTAAACAATAAGATATTTAAAAAGAATAAAAGGTCAAAATAAATATCTGGAGCGCAGAGCATTCTCTAGAAATCCTTGATAAAGACAAATCAGCAATTATTTCTTTTCTGTGTGACAGCTGAGGCCTGAAAAGTTAAAAAAAAATTACTCTTTCATACATGTTGATGAACTGCATTTATAAACACTTCACGTGATGAAATGATACGTGTTTCTTCCCGGCTGGCTGCCCTCGAACATTCTTCTCCTTGCAGTTTTTAAATGTTTTAATATAATCCTTGCATGAAAGCAGGAGCCAGGAGCCGCCCCACACAGCAGCACACTTAGGAACGCGTTAAACTAAAGTTTTGTGTGAGCTTGGGTACTATTAAAAACTGGAGACTTGGAGACAGCCCACCAATACACTGTTCTGATCCCTTAAACCATTTACCTCTTCTCTTTATGAATGGTTTCAATTTGTTTTACTTTTGTTGGGCCAAATCCAGCTGGTTATTTACAGAAAGAACACAACAAGATGCAATGGCCATGGTCTGCAACTATGCATAGCAATCCCATGGGCTCCCATGGAACTCCTCTGGATTCACATCAGGCCTCCATTCAGGATCAGGCCAAGCAGTGCAAATAAGAGCCAGGGCATACATGTGAAGAACTGTGACCTGAATGAGATTGGATCGATTTATTCAAGAGCAGAAGGTAATTTTAAACTATATTTACTTTTTCTTTCTTTTTTTTCCTTTTTGGTAATCCATCACCTCCCAAACACCAAATAGGAAGTGAAGCAATGCCGAGGGAAAAACAATCAATTTCTTTTCTACATGTTACAGAATAAATACAATTCTGATCTGCTGTCTTGAGCACGTGGGTTCATTTTCAGGTGCACTGTTATCCCTAAGGGATATTCACCTTCTAAACACGGCCTTCCTACAGCACACGGGCACAGGACTGATGCTGTGTTGCATCTCCTTTCACTTGACTGAATCTCATATGAGTGAGAGTGGCACAAAAACCTACGCAGCAGCTCTGTGCTGGGACAGGAACCCCATGCACACCCCTCAAGGAGGTTCTCCACAGCAAAATATTTACTGCACTGTGCCAGCATACGATGAACCCTGGAAGGGCCTCTATTTCCTCCCTTTCTGCATTAATCCACAGTTACTGCTTCTCCTACCCCAGCGTTTGGATCCAACAGCCCCAAACAACTTGTGTCTGCAGCGAATCGCGGTCGTTCCGAGCAAGTCACAGTCATGTTTCTAAGAAAAGATGCGCTTCCCCAAATGAAATCACACACGTTATTTGAAGAGAAACCACCTCAGCCATCCTAAACATCCTGCGCTGCCACGAATGCAGCTATGCAGCTCCCAGCGAGCGCTGCGGGGTTTTGTTTCGCACCGGATGAGGCCGTCTGTCTGTCTGCCTCGCTATCCGCCCATCTCCGCACACACCTGTCTCTCTGGCCCCGCACACCCGTCTGTCTCCCGTCTCCCATTGCTGCGTGTTGCAACAAGGCCTGGTGTGGCTGCCCCTCCCTGAGCACCGCGGGGCTGAGCCAGCAGCGCCGGACCCGGTGCCACCCCTGGGCCATCCTGGGTGAGCAGGAGGATGGGGAGGCAGTGCCCGGCTGGGGGGGAGTGTGGGGATCTGCCCTTCTTCCCAGTGGGAGATGGAGCTGCCACGACTGGAAAGTGCGAGAACAATCTTTCTTCTCTCTTTTCCAAGATAGCATCGGCTGTACGCTTACCTGCTTTATGGGCCCTATCTGGAAATGAATGAAAGGGAAACTGGTAGGGGAGGGAGCGCCCTCTGAGCTGCCTCAGGTACGCATCTCTCCATCGCCTGCTTGCAGCTTCCCTCTTCTGACCTCAGAGCCACCACCAGATCCGTATCTCCTGATGACCACAGGTGTTTCACAGAACGGAGAAACTGAGGGGAGATTCAGTGAATGTCACGAAGAGAGCGGTGACAGCGCAGCTCCCAGCCCCAGCTCCAGCACTAAACCAGCGCTCACACCGTGGGGAAATGGCACAAAGTAAGGAGCATCATCAGCACAGCTCAGAAAGCAGGAAGGGATTTTATTTATTGGTTTCAGATTTTTAATTTTAAGTAATATGGAAAATACTGATGATCCACAAGAGGAGAAACAAGAGTTGAGGAGCAGCAAGGGTTGAATAATATAGAAAAAGATGTGCAAAAAATGAAAGAAACCAGGAAGAAGTAAAAAAAATAAGTGCAAAGTTCCAGGAGTGGGGAAAAGAAGGTGGGAATTTTGCCCACCCAGAAGAGGCACCTGCAGGCTCACCCCAGCAGAATGCTGCCTTGGATATCACCCTACGCACGGGGTGAAGCTCAACCAGGCAAGGGTAATGCCTACAATTAAACCCAGAACAAACCACAGGCTTATTGGATTCAGCGTGAAACTGTTCTTCACTGCCAGCTGCAGGGAGTAGATGATCTGATAGGTCCTTTTCTTCTCTAATTCTCTTGATTGCCTATGGGTATTGTTATTGCTTATGTTGGCCAAGACCTGACCATGTATCTGGATAGAATGTACCATAAGAGAAGCAGTTATTTGACAGGAATACTGCAAATGTGTCCAGTCTGAGACTCCATTCACTGTGCACACTGATGTCATTTGTTCTTTTGGGGTCTTCAGTAACTTCTACCACACATGGCAAAGAATACCACTACAATGTCATCACATGCCTTTGTTGGTGTGGGTTAATCCACAAATTCTCATTGAAGATCTGTTGTGGGTTATGCTGGATGCTTATGAATGTCTTCAGAGCTAATGAGCAAGCAACCACACTGCCCAAATTTGCTTCGCTTTTAATTGTGGCCGTTTTCCCTGCCCTCTGTAAGAACTGCTTTCTTCTCTTCCACCTACCTGTGCCTCTGTACTACTCAAAGGATTTCATGCTTAGATTACGTGTGCTACCATGTACATGATTTGAGCTAAAACTTCCCCAGAGTATCAAACAATAAGGGAACCCCCACAGTGATTCCAAGCATCCTGGGCGAGAACAGGAGCCCAGCCAGGTGAGAGTGCTGTCTGCCACTGCCCTCGGCTGGGCACCCAGGGAAGGCTGTAGTGCCCTCCTCCTTCCATCCCTCTGCAGCTCAGGGGGTTCCTGAGCCTGCACAGATCACCATGGATTGCTGGCCAAATTTTCTGCAATTTATGTGCTGCAAAACCTCCGGCTGCTACAGGATATAAATCAGTGGAGTCATTGACAATAATTGGGGAAAAAAATCTGTGATGTTAAAGGCATAATATGAATCTTGATCTTAATCTGGGCTAAATCTCCCAGCAACATAAATTACCTGTCTGCTTGGCTAGCTCTGTTCTCTGCGGTCCCTATGGAGTCTGACTATGCAATGGGCACGGTGTAACACGATAGATGGAACAAGGCTTACTGTGCTCTCAAATCCAGTTGAAGAGTGGCAGAATGATGTGTTCAGACTGGAGAGGGACGAGATGAGTTCCTCTCTCCTTTTCATGTACTGGACAATTACACATGAAGCACAACAAGTCCAGTTGCCACTGATGGGCTAATGCAAGTGGCAGAGCAACTGTGCTAGTTAAATATCTGTATTAGTGACATCTTATAGCACAGTGGCATTAATAAGAAATGAATTTTAATTAAATACTTGTATCTAAAATGATAGAATCACAGAATGGTTTGAGTTGGAAGGGACCCCCAGAGGCCATTTGGTCCCACTGCCTGCAGTGCACAGGGACACCCACAGCTCCATCAATGCTCACAGCCCTCCAGCCTGACCCCGGGGGTCTGCAGGGATGGGCGCCAGCACTCTGAACAGTCTGTGAAGTGCCTTTCCACCCTAATGGTAAAAAAACTTCCTCATATCCAATCTTAAACCCCCTCTGTTAGCTTGGTAAGGGTGTCTGCGTGGCTACACCTGGAAGAAAAGGACAAAGAAATCCGTGTAACACACCTACAACTTTAGTGTTGCAATTGCCATCATTTTAGATTTAAACTTCAAGTGCACAGTGCTTACTTTTGCAGTACTCGGTTAATGCGCGTTGAGAGAAGTTAGCATTTACACAGATCAGATCTAACCTTAAGGAAGCCTGCCTCAAACGAGCACACAGAACTGATTTCTGAAAACATCATAATCAGAGGAAACTTTATCCCCGCCGGCTGCTTGCCGGGGCGCACCGACAGCCCGGCTCCTTCTTCCCTCTTGGCCAGGTACGATCAGCAGAAACACGGCACAAATCAGCTCCGCAGAGCTGTGTGCCCTGCAGGACGGCGTGGAATGCAGCGTTTCCAGAAAGCAGAGCTGTCAGGAGAGACCTCCTTGGTGAACGGCAGGCGAGGCACTGATCCTGCACTGCAGCCAACGGGAGCAGTGGGTGCCCAGCAGCTGCTGCCGACCCACTGCTCCCAGCGCGTCCTCAATTCGGCCACGCCGTGTGCTCCTCTTCACCACCGCACTGCTGAATCAGGTCGGGATCCAGCACAGAGCTGCTCTGTCAGATTGGCAATAAGGCGACAAAATGGAACTCTTGCAAAAAAAAAAAAAAAAAGAAAGAAAGAAAAAGGTTGCAATAATGTTAAAAATATCGTAAAATGTTATTTATATCAGGATACATTTGTTACCCCATATGACAATCAGTCATATTTCTTGACAGATATAAACCTCTGCTTAACACATTAGTATCATAAATATTATCAGATATAACGCTGTAATTTAATACCTACCAAATGCATTTTAAAATATTACTCAATTTAAAACTTTGGATTTTAACCAGATGTGTTTCCAGAAAATGATTCGGGTCAGATGCTTTTTTCTTTCCCTTTCTCTGTGCGTGCGCGTTCAAAGCGGAGCATTACTCTGTGATTTATTGCACCACGACTGCGTGCCCCCAACCCACTGCAGCACCACGATACTTCATCCTTGAGGCACACACACCTGCAGTCCAAACTAACAAGAGAAAACATCTACATGGCACGGCAGGAGCCTTTGAAATGTCTCTTTGCAGTTGCCTGGACACAGAACAGACTGGTAGAACGGGGAGGCAGCGGAGAAAGGGTGAAGGCAGCAACTCCGGCCTCTTTCATCTAGAAAGGGGGGACCATGGAGAGATTAGAGGAGAGGATTTTGATTAGATCACTGGAATGTGAAATGATGCTTCCCAGGATTAAAATCCTATTTTAGTGCTACCAAACCGGTTACGTCGTTAGCCGGGCTCCAGAGGGCTGCGCAGCTCCCTCCTTGCAGACATCCATCAGGCTGTGCCATGCGGCCCCGAGCCTCTGTGCCCCCCACACCACAGAACCCAGCCACTGAGGAGCCAGCAGCCCTACAAGCTCAGGGCTTCGGGGTTCCCTCTCCGGGCATCAGCCACACGTGCCTGGTGCTGCCGGCTGTGAGCTCGGCGGGCGCAGGCCTGGCGCGTCCCCACCCAGTGCCATTGGTCACAGCCACGACGCGGCCAGCCAACAATTTGAAGGTCTGTAGTTGCCGGGTTGATCATTACGTACGACTCATTAACATAAAACCCGCCATCGCGATTAGTATCTTTGTGAGCAGCAGCCTCGGCAAAAAGTGGAAATGGAGGCAGAAACGGCGGTGCTGCTCCAAAGGACGGTGTTGGGAAACCAGCAGCAGCGACTGCTCTGCGCTGTCTGTAACTTCTCCACTGACACAGAGCCATTTTCCAGCCGTCCGTCCACTGACCGGAGCGAGCACCACATCCACTTGATGATCAAATCCAATTTGAGGAAAAATCTACACTCACTCACTTACCCAGAGGAAGACGTGTTTATTTTCCCCTTGTGTACAAAGTGCACAACAGTGTCGGGAGCACAGAGTGGGGCTGACCTGGGGCAGGGAGGAGGGAGCACAATGTAGGGGATGGAGAGAATAGGGCAAGGGATGGGAGCACAGCGTAGGGGATGGGAGCACCGGGCAGAGGATGGGAGCACACTATAGGGGACTGGAGCACACTATGAGGGACTGGAGCACCATGAAGGGCTGACCTGAGGGAACGGGTACAGCTCTGCCGGTTCCCTGCCAGGAAATGGGGTTTTGGGGGCTGCTGTCTCTGCGGGCTGTTTGTTTTGGGAAAAGATGCGCCTGGCAAAGCGCTCCGTGCTTTTCAGGAAAGGAGCAAGGAAAATGTTTGTATTTGTAGGACGCGTTATCTTTCAGCACCAAATAACTTCTCTCACCTTTTTAATCCCCTTTCCTATAGATATGCCGCATTTCCCAGCCCTCCCCGAGCAGCGCTCTGCGGCAGCGACCCCCGAGCGCCCACATTTCCCCGACTCCCCTTTCAGCCCAGATCCGTGCCCCCCCCCCCTCCAGGACGCCGCGAACCAGACACCCCCCGGCACTTTCCCATCGCCGTTTCCCTTCGATTCTCCCCTCTCACACCGCACTCCGCGCTGTGGGGCGGCAGCACCGGCCGCTCACCGCCCTGCCCCCCCCTCCCCCACAGCCCGGGTTCGGCCCCCGCGGGAGCTGCGGGGGGGGGACGACACACCGGGAGCGCTCCGGAGCGCCGCCCCCCCCCACCCCCCCGCCCCGCGCTGACTCCGCGTTCCGGGCGGCGCGGGTTCCAGGCCGGGATTTGGGCGCTCCCCGCCGCCGCCCTCCCCTCGCCCCCCCGCCCCTCCTCCCCCCTCCCTCTCTCCCTCCCTCCCCCTCCCTCCCGGCTCCGAACTCCAGCCCCTCTCTCTCTCTATCAGCCGCTCACTCTGTCTCAATATGTCTCAAGATGGCGGCCAATGTGGGATCGATGTTTCAATATTGGAAGCGCTTTGATTTACAGCAGCTGCAGGTCAGGCTCTCCCGCTCGCCGCACCGGCCGGGCCGCGCCGCCGGACCCCCCCCCCCCTCCCCTTCTCCGCCTTCCCTCGGGCCCGGCCTCCCCCCCTCCTCCTCCCGCTGCCGGCCCCGCCGCCTGCAGGGAACCCCCGCTCCGCCCGGCCGCGCCGCGCCGCTCCCTCCGCCCCCCCCGCACCGATCGGCGCCCCCATCGGACATCGATCCCCTTTGTTCAATTCATCGATCGGCCCAAGATGGCGCCGGAGCCGGCTGTGCCGTGCCGGGGCCGCCGCCGCTTCGCCCCGCTCCGTCCCGGGGCTGCGCTCCGCCGCTCCCCGCGGCCGAACCGCGCGGGGCCGCGCGCTGCCACCGCTCCGAGCGTTCCGCTTCCCCCCCCACCCCGTCCTCCTCCTCCTCCTCCTCCTCTCCCTCCGTCCCTCCTGCGGCGGCCGGGGAAAGTTTCCCGAGTGCCGGGACTTTGTGTGCGCGGGGGCGCGGGGCGGCGGGGGCCGGGGGGGCGCTCTAACGCCGGACGCGTCCGCGGCGCCGCCGGCGGCCCCGGGGTGCCGGCACCGGGCGGGGGGGGAACCGCCGAGCGGCGCCGGGAGGGGGGCGGCACCGGGGGCGGCGCGGGGCGCTCCGGCGGAAGCGCGGAGCGCGGCGGGGGCCGAGCGGCGGCCGCGGCCCCGCGGGAATCGGGGGATGGCGGCACCGGGGCCCTCAGGTGCGGCGGGAGGGAGCGCCGTCCCGTTCCGCCGCCGCCGCCCGTATTGTTTCTGCGGAGGCTGCGCGGAGAGGCGGACTTGGCCGAACTTTCCCCGCTCGGAAGGGCGCTCGGCGGTACCGAGCGGAGCGGGGAGAGCGAGAGGCGGATGTGGAGCGGGGTGAAAGAGAAGGGGTTGCGTCGGGATGCGTTTCAGCCGGGGCTGCCGGTCCGCACGGCGGAGTTGTGCCGGCGCGGCGCGGAGACGGAAACGCCGCGCGGGACCCGAAGGGCAGCGTTACACGGGCGGCTCGGGGCCGAGGCTGCGCCGGGCGGTGTGTGACCAAACCCTGCGGTGATGGACCGTTCTGTTCTGTTTTGAGTAAAGGAAGAAAAAAAAAAAAGCTGGCTTTTATCGGGGTTTAATTTCTGTGCGCGCTGTAAGACCTGTTGTGGAGCGTCGCGCTGTGACGCCGGGTGACGCCAGCGTTGGGCTCTCGGCTGCCCGCGTTGCGGCCCTGCGCGGCCAGCAGCGCACGGAGCCCCGCAGTGAGCACAGAGCGCCTCTCATCCCCACGCAGAGCAGTTAATTTGTCGCAAATTAGCCTTTATTTTTTCTTTAATTATCCGCCCGTCCGCACGCAGGGGCAGCGCGGTGTTTTCTCCTCTTGCAGGTGAAGCCATACACTGCGAATGCTGTCGTTGTGTGCAGTGTGAGGTTCGGTCTCACGGAGCTGTGTGTGCTCCCCCGTTCATTTACAGTGATGTATTTCAAGGGCAGCGACAGAAAGCTGGAGCTGCTTTCCCTGTGATCTCTGCCCTGCTCCGGGCAGGGTCGCACAGTGCAGAAGTTGGGTTAAGGATCAGACTGTGGGACAGGAGAGGTGCAGAGTGGCAGCTTCCTATAAGTGTCAGATGCGGCTCTTCCTTTCGGAACATCCCTAAAGCGCGTGCAGCCCTGGGTGCTCTTCTTGTAGGGGTCAGATTTATTTCCTAAAGAGGCAATGAAATTAGCATGACATCACTTGAGCGTAGTTTGCCACGTGGTGAAAGAAGGACCCACGTCGGGTAAGGTGTGCGTGGAGAGAAGGAGCCCTCGCTGAGGGTGATGGTGGTGGGAGATGTGAATCCCATCCCTGGAGCAGCGCTGCCGCCCTCAGCTCCTGCATCTCCTGCTGGGAGGCACTGCCATGGTTCCTATAGCTCCGTGGCTGTGGATCTGGTGCTGCTTACAACACCTTCCCACAAAACACCCCTCTGCTGGTCAGCAGGGAAACCGGTGCTGTGCTGCCAGGGCGATGGGGCAGCGTGAGTCCCACACCACTGACTGTGTCTGTCTGTCTGTCTGTGAGTGTTGGAGGATGCAGCAGTTCCAGCTGCATCTCCACAGCCAGCGTGGCTCAGCCCGACTCTCAGCCCTGAGCTGAATCCTTGCGATGGCTGGAGGGATTGGAACTGCTTAATGGAAACCAAAGGAACGCGGTGTCGAGATGCTCTGAAAATAAACACGAGTCCCGAAGTCTCACGGTCGCTTTTTGGGTAGGAGTGCAGTAAGTGGCTGCTGGCGAGCAGGGCAGTGTGGCTGGCTGTGATCGAGCAGCAGGGCTGGAATCTCAACTCACTTGTTTTGTGGGTCTCACTTGTTGTACTTTTCTGTATTTGTTTTTGCAAATCTCATCCTTATTATTGCATCATGTCCGATCACCGTCAGGGTGGGGTATCAGTTCCCACTCCGCTGTGACTAATTGTTGCAAGTAAACCATTGATCTTTCTGTAATGTTACAAAATTTGCACCAAGTCTGGAAAAACGAAGTAGCAGTGAGTAGTGCTTAAATACTGAAGCTATTCAATTATTTAATTAGAAACAGGTGGAGCTCTTGGCATCCGTTCCTGGATCCGATCGCAGCAGAGCAGGGGCTGATTTGCTTTAAGTGAAGGAGTTAACGTGCTTCATCACAAGTGGAATTAGCGGCTCTGCGTTAATTTCATTTGCCCGTACGGCTCTGTGTAGAACTTTTAGTTTCTGTTCTACCAGCAGCTGTGTTTCAGGCTGGGTGCTCTCACACCATGCTTGTGGCCAGCTGGATTCTGAACTGAGAAACGCGGTGCTGTTGGTGTGGAGTATGGCAAAGGTTGGGGAGTTTTGGGAACAAAGTGTGTCTGTATGTAACAGCAGCAAAAACGTGATGGGCGAAGCATCCAAAATGCCACTGAACAATTATTCGTTATTTGCAAGCTGATTTGTAATGCAAAAGATGGATGGAGGAAGATGCGTGATCCCAAATTTCAATTTGATCATCCCGAGCTGGAAATGAAGGCTCAGGAGGTCTGTGTGTGTGTGCTGGTGCTTCAGGTGCAGGCAGCAGCTCCTTGGCGCGGGGCCTCCGGGCGCAGTTTGAGCTGTGTTCCCATGCCCCCAGCATACAGCCCGGCTTCTGTTCCATGTGCTCTGTGTTCTGCTCTTCATTTCTCCCCGTGCCGGATGGTTTCCCGTGTGCAGAGCGCTGAGGTGTGATGTGTGCTGGGATCCCAATGCAGCGTGGTGCTCTTACATGGCACAGGGCATGGAGCTGGCAGGGAGGAGCAGGAATGGCACGGCTGCAGAAGGCAGTGTGCTTGTAATAGGAAGGGGTTTGGGCTCTGATACGCGTGGTGAATTTCTGGGAAAGGTGGGAGGAAATAAGGCCTCGTGCCGATGAGGTGTCTTTACAGTGGTGAAGGTAAGGCTTCCTTGTTTCATGGAAGATGTTCTCAGCTTGTGTTTTCCCTGCCCTGACAAGGCAAATACATCAGTCACTTCTGCTTTTCCTGTTAATTATCGTGTTAAAACACAGCAAGCTGCGACGCTGGGGTTGTGAAGAACCTAGGAATCTGAACAGGTGACTGAAAACGTGTGCAGTTCAAAGTTCTTATCAGAGATCAGCACGAAGCGTTGCAGATGTTGGGTGCAGGCTGTGGGATGTGCAGCAGGCTTTCCTGGTGTCAGACAGCGCTGCATTCCCAGGAAGCAGCAGGCAGCCAAGGGTTCGTGCTGGATCCACTGTTGTCTGTAACTGCAGCAGCTCAGGCGGCTCCTTGGTCCCTCTGTGCTCAGAGCTGTGTATCTCTCTGTGAATTACCGCATCTCTGGGAGCCGGCAGCGTCCCGTGGCTCCATGCTGCAGCAGCCCCCACTGTGCAGACAGACGGACGCTGTCTGACGCTGCTGGCTGGGCTGGCGACTCGCACGCTGCCCTGCCCTGCAGTGATGTTGTGCCCGTGCCTGCAGCTGGGGCTCAGGGTGCTCAGCTCCCCCAGGTGGGTTTGTGGCTCTGCAGGGTTCTGCTCTTCGAGGGCAGCGGATGTGCAGAGGTCTCTAAGCTGCCTGACTTGGATGCTTTGCATTCCCGTGTCTCCGTGCCCCTGGCTGTGAGCTTTTAAGGCCCGTGCGGTTGGAGCTCTCTGGGGCTCTTGCAGCTGAACATCAGCACTGTTCAGGTCCTGCTCCTGTCCTCGGTGTGTGAGTGTGTGCCCATCAGCACACTTGGAGTTACGGTGTCTGGAAGTGCTGGCACAGGGCTTCTGTGAGCAGCGGGAGGGTTTGGGCTAAGTGTTGCTAAATGGTGGCAGCGGTGTTGCAGTGGAGATCTTCCATTCAGCTGATGGTCAGCTGAGCCCAGAGCCACGCCAGCATGGAGCTGAGACCCAGGTGTGGTCTGGTTCTTGCTAACAGCACTGGCTCTGTGCTGTGGGTCCCCGGGGGTTCCTCCGGTGTTTCTTTCTGTATAATGTGGGTCCTTGCTGGTGCCGGTGTCGTGGGGGTCTTCCCTTGCTGGGAAGTGGTGGCTTCAGTCAGGGGCTCTTGAGGACAAACTGTAAGGATGCAGAAATGAAAGCAAGAGGAGCGGGGAAGGGATGCTACTTGGAGCTGGAAGGGACAGAGGGAAAAGGGGAAGGAGTTCAGGAGTGAGCCTGTGCCTGGGCCTTGGAGGTGAAACTTTGGTTATAGTGCACTGGTGAGGAGAGGGGAACCCCTTTCAGCAGATAGGTATACATTCAAGAAGGTCATATGCTTTGCATGACAATTTCATGGCTTATTCCTACAGAAATGGAGCTGTCAGGCTGAGGCGTAGCGCTGCAGGTAACGGGGTGCCGAAGTTGGATGGGTTTTGTCCTGCTGCCGTGCTCCCATACCTCCCATGGTGCTTGGGGTGTACGTGGGGTCCATCCCCTACTTTAGGAAAAGCAGAGGGGCTTCTCTTAATAGAGTGGTGCACTTACACTGGGATGCATTTTCGTTGTAACCAACAGCAGTGTACCTTGCTGGGCTGTGCGCTGCTCCGAGTGCAGTGCTGCTGCTGTGGAGTTTGCTGAGATGGAGGCTGGGAGCCAGAGCTTGGCAGTGCCCCGTCCTGCTGCTTGGTTCTCTCTTCTGGAGGAATAAGAGCTGCTGCTTGTTAAACTGCAGATATTTTTCAGGTTTGTTTCTAGAAGTGGCATCTATACAAGTAAATGTGAACGGAGAACTGAGTGGTGTCTTAAACGAGTATTGTTTGTGATTGGGACCAAATGGAGATACACTGCTCATCAAGTTTCCCTTCAGATTTCTCTGTACATTAAAGGCTGCTTAGAATCCACCCTGTAGGCAGCCGGAGGTGTAAGTGTTGAACTCTGTACCCATTGGCTTGTGGGTGCATCATTAAAGCTGCCCGTGTCAGAGCGTGGCTGGCCATGGGACAGGTCAGTGTTCGAGCAGGGCTGTGTGGGGCGAGCGTTCTGTGCTCACACAACTGCACAAGATGTGGCACCCCCCAGATTCTCCTTCTAGGGCCTGTATCTCAGGTCAGATTTTGCAACCCAGATATTGATGGCCTCCTGCTGAGGCTGCCAGCAGGACCAGTGCTTGTGATTTAGAGGTCTCCTGTGCCATCAGACCTATCGATTGCTGCTCACTTCCCATGCGTTCGCTGCTTGGAGAGCCCTGGGGCAGTGTGGGGAGCACTGGTCCCTATGCACAGTTTAGAGAACTTTGCAAAGTGAATGGGCTCCATCCCTGTTCAGCACATCACGGGGCCGTTGGCCCAGGCAGCATCATCACCTGTGCTTAATTTTTAGCACATGCACTTGGAATATCCGAGATCGGTGGGGAAGGAGCTGCTTTGTCAGTAGAGGTGTACCTCCCATCCCATTCCCATCCCATCCCATCCCATCCCATCCCATCCCATCCCATCCCATCCCATCCCATCCCATCCCATCCCATCCTCACCCCTCCTGCCATGCCCAGCGCCTTTTCCCCCCATCTCCCATTTCCAGTCAGCCCCATTCTGTTTCTCCTTGTTCCATGGATGTCAACTATAAATGTCGTCAGAGTCGCTCAATAAAATTTATACTTGGCCTTTTGTCTGCAATTATTTTCCGTTTTATTTTTATTGGATATTTACACGTTTTATTGCGGATGCACGTCAAAGTAAATTTATGTCACGTTATCACTTAAAGACGTTTGCTTCATTTTGAGACATAAATAAAATGTACCCTTTGTCTGTGATCTGAAATATGATCGCGTTAATTTGGTCAGCAAAGTGTGCATCTATTTTTGTGTCGCAACTTTTGTGTGCACGTGTTAATATTGATAGTGCCGGAATAACTTGGGCTCGGTATGTCTGGTATGAGTATCGCTGCTTTGCTAATACTAATTGTGGAGATGGGATAATATTAAACATTTAGAAAGCAGGAGCCAGGAGTCTGGCAATTGATTTGTGGGGAGACCTCTGTGCAGAGTTACTTACAGAACTGTAACCTTCATATCTTTTATGTGAGCACAAGAAGCATTTGTATTTAAAAAAAGATAAAACATTATGAGGACAGAGATCCCTTCCCTTCCCTTCCCTTCCCTTCCCTTCCCTTCCCTTCCCTTCCCTTCCCTTCCCTTCCTTCCCTTCCCTTCCCTTCCCTTCCCTTCCCTTCCCTTCCCTTCCCTTCCCTTCCCTTCCCTTCCCTTCCCTTCCCTTCCCTTCCCTTCCCTTCCCTTCCCTTCCCTTCCCTTCCCTTCCCTTCCCTTCCCTTCCCTTCCCTTCCCTTCCCTTCCCTTCCCTTCCCTTCCCTTCCCTTCCCCCTGTTTCCATGCAGCACAGGACCAGGGGGGACGAGGAAACAAGAACTGTTTTGTCCTTGGGTTGTTATGGTAAATACAGCAGAAGTGATTAAAACTGCACAGACAGTGCTGCGATCAGCTTGTTTAGGGCAATAAATTAAAATCCATTCGCATCTGAGATATCCTGGCACATCCCGAGCACAGTTTGTCCTCTAATGTGCCACGTCTTACACGAGGCAAAGGAAAACTTGATTAATGTCACTATCTGGGATTTTCTGTCCTGTAAATAGGACTTGAAGTCTAAAATTGGAACGGTGAAAACCTACTTTAAATAGGATTAGAAGAACTTAGTAGTTCAGGTTGTTTTTGCAGTCCTGGGAAGCGGTCGGCAGGGCCTCCCTGCTGCGCTTTGTGAGCATTGCCGTGGCTGCGGGGGCTCTGAAGTGCCTCCATGCTCTGAGCCACTGGGAGGCATTGCTCCCCGGCTTGGGGAGATGCTGCAGATGTGTGCAGTGGGAGTGATGTCTGCACGTGTTGCCCACCCAAAGTTGGGTTTTCCCATCCAAAGCTGGGTTTAGCACAGGTGACGTGGAAGCAGGAAGGTAGCAGGTGCACCTGGGTTCAAAAAGAATGCGCCTACTTCTGTTGTTTCAGGCCATGCGTTGCTCTTTATCTTATTTGCTTCAAGGTATGTCATGGCAAAATGAAGTCATACATCACAGGTTTTACGCCCTATTTATTTGCTATAATCATTTTTCCGACAAATTGTGAAGTTAATTTCGGCGGTCGGAGGCGGTGGTGCTGCGCTGAGCTCTGTGAGTGCAGCATCCCTTTGTACAGCGCCTCGATTGTCAGCTCTTCATTATAAATTTACTTCCTAAATGCTGACTTAAGGCCTGACACGTTGTTTGTTTCACTGTCAGTTACACTCCTTGGGAGACCTAATAAAAGCCTCTCAGATCTTTCTATTGAATTAGGCCATCCTTTGCCACCCCGGTGACTGAAGTCAGGCAGGTGTAACGCAGCCGTACCGCATCCATCCCCGTTTTGCTGGAGCCCTTCTCAGGGCATCTCCTCAGTGCCACAGTGGTGAGTTCTTTGCTAAAAGGTCACCATAATGTTTTAATTGGGTTTTTCAGCTGCGAGGAACATAAAGACATGGGTTTATTAATAGAGTGCCTTTGATCTCGCAGGATTCCCACCCGGTGCTGTGGCACACGCAGGGAGCTTCGCGCTGTGGTTGTTGGGCAGTGGGTTTGGCCATAGGGAAGGGCTCTGTTTCCCAAAGCACGGCTTCCCCAGGACGTGGGGTTGGACTGTGCTTCCATCAGAGGTGCTGCAACATCTTTCACGCGTTGTTTCGGTTTTGTTTTCCGTCTGAAATCCTTGGCAGAGGTCGCGGGCAGTGCGCAATTAGGGGAACGCTCCGGTGACCTCGTTAGTGTATTTTTGTGGAATTATTGTGCTTTAGAGTTCTTGCTGCTTTACGCAGATGGTTATTGCTGGTTTCCATCTGTTCGTTAAGCAGAAGTAAGGATGGGGAGCAGCAGCCACACTGGGTTTTTATCCAGAACTTTTAGTTTTACCTCTTTGACTGCATGACGTTAATCTGGTGGGTACGGACTGCAGTGCTTCCGAGGGAAAGAAATCAAACTGGAACTTGTCTGTGCAAATGGGCTGCAGTGGCACCTTTCTGTGTGTCACACACTGCCATCCGAGCATCCCTCAGGTACATGGCACAGTGCCTGGGGGCAAGGGCTGGGCTGGCATGGGCTGTGCCATGGGCTGAGCTGCTCCCAGCACGGCACAAAATGCTCCCTTCAGTCCTCAGCCTCCTTTGCCAGTTGTTCAACCAGATGTCCTCGGTACTTTGTGCTCTAAGATGTTAAGTAATTAGATCATTCACATTCTAGTTAAATATAATTAGAGCCCTGTGTAAACTGAGCGAAGCTGACAGGTTTTATAGGTTGGTCATAGCAAAAATATCAGATGATATAGTTCAGCATTAATACAAAAAGATTCAAACCTCCCTGCCCTCAAATAAAGAGGTATTTAGTCTTTGGATTTAATCCTTAATTAGAATTAGTTTATGGAACTTGCTAAAAAATGCTTTCAGGACTTGGAAGTCTTGCTCAGAACTACTCCCAAGCAGCGTTTGCCAGTTAAAATTTCCTTCTGTGCTCTGAGTTGGAAGTTGAAAACCTCCCAAGCTCTCGGTGTGTACAGTTAAAGGAAAAGATAGCCAAAAGATAACAGTATCCCACCCTGGATTTTCTTCTCCTTGCTGCTCGGACCAGTGGGTCAGTCGGTCACAGTGATGCTTGTGGACTTGAGGACGTGTCACCACTCACATGTGGTCCCATACACTGGAGTATTGCTGCTTTTTCAGCACTTTGAAGCTGATTCCTGGTTATTTCCCTCTCCTCTTACAGATCCAACACGTTATTTTGTTGTTTGTTTGCTGGCAGGCGAAACATATTTTCTGAAGGAAAGTGTTAACAGATAGGCTGATAAAATGTCTGTCTTCCAAAAACTGTCTGAAGACAAATTGAGTGTTTGTCTGCACGTGGTGTTCACACTGTTGTTGTATGAGCTACCGAACAAATTAACAAGATGATTCTTGTCTCTTCTGGGAGGTAAACTTTTCTTTTAGGTGCTTTAGGAGTCCAAAGCGGTGAACTCAGCGCAGGGTGAGCGCTGCTGCACTGTGAGCTGATGGGTGCTGCTTTGCCATAGCCAATAGGAAAAATCAGGTGCAGAACGTTCACAAAAAAGCTTCCAGTAGGTAAGGGAGCGTGGCAACTGGGCTCAGTTAAAAAGGGAAGATCAGAAGGAAGAAAACAGCAGTTATTCCTCGGTAACCCCGAATGATGGAGTTGTGTTGGTGTGGAAGGCAGTGCTGGGTGGCTGCGCTGTGTCCCCTCCAGCCTCTGCCCACCACGCTCAGCTCTGTCACTTCTGCGATGCTCCGAGCCTTGCTGTCCTGGCTGGAATCTCGAGCCTGTTTCCAAGCTTGCATTTCTCACTTGGCAGCGCATGATGCGGCTGGTGGGCAATCTGCCGTATCCCTTTTTTGTCAAACATCAGAGTTGGTGTCTGACACTGAATCCGGGAAGGAGCAGAGAGGGCGAAACGCAGGGCAGAACGGAGATATCTGCTGGGTGGATTTGTGCGTTTCTCTGGTGTGATTGCTTGCGGTTGGTGTTCAGTTCTGGCAGTGATAGAATGGCAAAGATTTTGTTTTTTTTTTCCCTTTGTATTTTTGATAATTAGCATGACCTGCAAGTGGAAATTTTTCAGCTCCCTTTTCATATCGGGTAGGGTATGCATACAAGGGAAAAGCTCAGTTTGAGGAAAATCCCCTGAAGATATATGGAAACAAAACAATTTTACAAAGCTGTATGTGTGTATGCATGCATGTATGTGTGTTTGTGTAAACACACAAGCTCACACAGGCACAATCTCCTTCCTGGATCAGCTCCCACCATGCAAAATCCAAACCTGAAAGTGCTATAATTGATTACGTGCAATAGGAGACAAACAGCCAAGATTTTGGGAGAGGGCAGGGTGTGGTCCAGATCTGGCAAAACATTTAAGAGCAGAACATTATTTTTTCAAAGGTAGGGAAACTTTAAAACATTGGTCCAAGAGTTAAGACTAGTTGGGAGAAGGAAAAGAGCACAGCAAAGCGAGACGTGCTCTTTGTAGGGGGAGGCGTTGGGGGAGGAATTGGGAAGAAAGAACACGCAAGTTTAGGTTCGTACATGTTCGTGTTCTGCTGGTTTTTTAACTTCATTTGTTTCCCTGGCAGATGTCCCATGGCTTTGAGGCCTTTGTCTGTGTGAGAGAGAGAGAACATGAAGGAGGGCTTGGCAGGGCACTTCGGGGTTGTGTGGAATAGCTGGTAGTCATATTTATAGTCGGTGTTGTCTCTTGGCATGCGCCGTTCTGATAAGCAGCAATTGTTCTATAAAGTTATGTGTTACATTGGCAACGGAGCTTTCCCTGAGTTTCCTCCAGCGTTTTGTAGCTAGATTTCACTTGCAAGTTCTTGTAAGTCCAGGGCAGGACTTGTCAAAGTGCAGTACAAAGTACCCAGCACTGTACTTGGCACTTAGGAGCTCCCCCATCCCAACCTTTCCTCTGTCAAACATATTCGTAATCTGGGATGCTCCACATCACCCTGCTTACATGGAAAAGAAGTGGTGGTTCGTAGTATTCTAAAACAGCTCTAGCAATCTTTGGATGATAATAGTGTTCTGAGCTTTGCAGCGTGTGCTGCATCCTCCATTAGGGCTCGTGGTTCAGTTGTGACACTGCTCTGTAAGTGCATAATCCAGCATGGCTTTGACTTGCTCAGGTTGGTGGCGGGTTGATACTGCAGGGAAGAGCAGCAGTGCTGGGCTGCTGCGAGGCTTTCAGCCTTCTGGTAGCCTTTTGCTTTTTCCGTGTCTGTGCCTCTAAATGGATTTATAACAATGCGGCTTTATGCCTTTAAAACACCTGCTGTAATTGCTTAGAAATATACTCCATGTCAGCCTTTATTGCTTACTGTGATTATGCTTCTGGTAACCATCCTTTTTGGCAGACTCATAAAATAAGTTTCTCTTAATAGGATTCCTAACAGACTTAAACATTATGCATAGCTTAAGGTGCAAATATGTTTTATTGGCGAAAGGGAGAGCTGCTGTTCTTCGATACCTTTTGTTTGAGACTTCAGCAGGTGCTCTGCTTTCAGCAGATGCTGAAGTTGTACCCATTACATTGAGGAGAGGAACGTGGGGGTCTGTTCTTTGCATGGCAGGTTTGTAGTGGAGAAGAACGTGCAGATGAGTTCTTGAGCTTCTAGTCCTGTCTTTCAGCTGATGTGTAAGCTGTACAAAAGGGTGGAAAAGTGCTGCTTAACATTGCTGGTTTAACACCTCAGTGCTCTGTGAATACCGAACGATTTCTGGCTGCAGAGGTTTGTGCCTTCAGTTTAGGGACGACCATGTACTCCCTGCTGACGCAGAGGGTCCTGCAGAGCTGTGTGTAGGATGTGGTGGATGAGCTGTTTGTACATTGGTCACGGCAAGGCTTATATTTGGCGATTAAACACACAGGAAACATCAAGGAGTAACGCATTAACATGGCAGTGAAGGTACAGAAGGTAGCAGAGAACCAGGGCTGCTGGGAGCCAAGTTGTGGTACCCAGACCTTGAGATCTTCAGGCAGTGTAAATGAGCTGGACATCAGAGAGCTGGGAAATTTGGACTTAACCCTGCAGATCAAATCAGTATTAGTTCCCATAAACGGCTCCAAAAGATTGCAGGAGTGAGGAGGTGTTATTTATCATCACTTTTAGCTAAAGAGTTCCACCCATGCAAAATTCTTTGCACGAAGAGAATGAGACTTTTTGGTAGGCGGACTGTTCTCAAAATCTTGAGGAGAGGAAAAGGTGATGAATAGTTATTTTGGGGCTCTTTTTAAGTATGAAAATAAAATTACCGGGGTTAGTCAATGTTCTTTACATCAGCACCTTTATCCTCAAGGATATTTTGGCATTTTTACCTTTGAAATTTAGGCTAGACTTCAAAGGATAGATGGAATTTCCCGGGCGAAGCAGGGTGCGATGGAATGGCTGGAGCTGGGGGAGAGCAGGGGATGGTGCGGGCAGCTCAGCACCTCACAGCTGGCAGGGAGCTCAGAAAGGAGGGGATGGGGATGGGGAGAAGGTGAATGATTTAGTTTCATTGTGTTTTTTTTTTAAGCGGATATCATACAAGCACAAAATCAAATCCTGTGGGGTGGCAAATGCTGTTTTTTAAACTAGTTGGCTTGTTGTAGCTGTGATAATCTGTGTTGATCAACCCTTTTGGTGTTTGCTACAAAATTCATTCTAAAAGGCATGGTAGCTCCTTCTTGTTGGTGGCGGTCCAAATCGTCTGTGCTGCCAAACTTGGCACTGGTGCCAGTGGTTTGCTATTGCTGATCTAAGAATATAATACAGATGGTTTGATAGGCAGTGCAGATATATACAGATGGTTCGAAACTTTCCAATTTCTTTATTTCATTCCTTTGTTTCTTTTCAGTGTATTCAGTGTCTCTGGGTATATAAATGGCTATTCTTGAAACATTCTGAGCCATATTGGGTTTAACTTCTGCCTGTTGTTGCCATGAGGCCTTGTCAGCAAAAGGCATCTGTTTTGGACAGGTTCAAATGTTTTGCATGTTGGTGCAGGTATGCTGATTTAAAATGCACGGGGATATTTCTGTCAAGCTGTGTGACCACCACACCTGTATATATGCTTCAGTTACATAGGATGAAGAAAGCAGATACCATAAAATAAGCTCGTAGGTCTGAAAATCCAAAGATTGTGGTCCCTGGCTTTGCTTCAGATTATTGCTGAAGCTGGTAATGACTTCTTTGTAGTCAGAACAGCGAAGCTTTAGCCTCATGTAATAGTTCAAGCAGACATCAGTGAGGTCTGGCTGAGGGCTGGATCGTTTGTTTTCAGTGCTCATTACAGCCTGCTGATCTCTTGCCAGCAGAAATTTCTAGGTTGTGAATTTGTTTCTGTTGTGTACAGGCATATGACATCAGTTGCCTTGC
This sequence comes from Meleagris gallopavo, assembly GCF_905368555.1. Classification (NCBI taxonomy): domain Eukaryota; kingdom Metazoa; phylum Chordata; class Aves; order Galliformes; family Phasianidae; genus Meleagris; species Meleagris gallopavo. The sequence goes on from NC_139424.1 coordinate 3,850,949, forward strand.
TAGCAGGACAGGGTGTAAATAGTATCATGACAGCACAACTTCAGTACTCTGCACACTTCTTCACGCGTACAATATCATGATGTTACAGTAGCTGATGTTGACATCGTTCATTGCCTGGGCAAATGGTACAAGTAGCCTCTGCTTTGATCTGCTGCTGGTCTGATCAAGTCTGAAAGGTCCTCGCTGTGCACTTCGGGGATATCAGCAGCTCTGTCCTGCCTATGGAAATGGTTGTAGAGACATTCTTTCGAGCCGTGATTTACTTAGCTTCCTTCGTAAGGTCGTTAAAGTGCTTAACAGCGCAATTAATGTAATTTAAGAACAGTTAAAAGCACTAGTGGTTCTTTTCAACTTAATTTTAAATGCTGAGACAGATTAAGCAGTTTGAACAATGACAAGATTATGCTCTGTAGCCATTGAGTGTATAAGTGAAATATGTCCCCGCACTTGGTATTTTGAATCCAAAACTTATGGACCACTGAAATGACTGATTATGGATATATTGCCTTGTTCGGGGATCATCAGACATCTGACAAGTTAAGCACGATTGGTGCAAGTCAGTATTTAGATGTCAAACCTGTGATGAATATCACTGCTATAGGAAGCGCTGCTGGTGACTTCAGTGAGTTGTGTCTCTCAAATCAATTCGTTTCGGCTCCACTGTAGATAGTGACATAATGATGATTCCTGAGATGAGACATAAAATAGATCTATGTGTCTCTGAATGCATTCTTTTCCGTTTGCATGGGGGCATTAGCATTTTATTCAAATATTCTCTTAGTTTTTGTGCGTGTGAGTAGTCTATGGCTTTTTCTCCCTCCATAAGTTTCATTAATGTTTTAAGTTAACGCTTCAGACTTGTAATACAATTCCTATTTGCAATACAAAGCAGCTGAGATTTTACTCAACGGGAAGGGAAGTTTCCTAAGAGGACTCTTAAGATGATGCTGCCGGACATCCATCAGCACCAGCCCTTGGGAACAAGCAGCAGGAGTCATCTCTGTTGGGCAGGAGAGGCCTGGCCTGTTTGGTGTTTTGCCATAGAGTAGGGCAAGTCCACCCTTCCAGTGGGAGGAGAGATGTTGGCTGTGGAGTTGTGGTGACCAACAGTCATAAAAGTCTTAGTCAAAAGCTCAGTTCTCTTTGGAAATGAAAGTCACCTATGTTGGACCTGGATGCAGTTCCATTAACTGACTTGAGAGTCCATGTCAAAAGCAGCGTTGCTCCTGAGGTGTTTTGGCACTGAGGACAGGGACAACTCTGAACAGATTGGTAGTGTGCAGGGCAGAACTAGCCTTAATATAGAGGCATTTAAATGTTGCAGCAGGGTTTGAAAAGATAGCTTGTCTTGGGAAAGAAGTGGGTGCATGTGCTTTGAGCAGTCCTTTCCCGTCTGTTTCAAGAATCACAGAATCATAGAATGGTTTAGATTGGAAGGGGCCCTAAAGATCGTGGAGCTCCAACCTCTGCTATGGTCTGGTTCCTCCACCGGCTCAGGCTGCACAGGGCCCCAGCCATGGCCTTGGACACCTCCAGGGGCACCACAGCTCTCCAGGCAGCACTGCCACTTCAGTTCTGAGTCAGTCTTTCTTAGGGAAAGACTAGTTCCTAAAATTTAGCTTCTATCCTTCCAAAGCAAGGATAGGGCTTAATTGGGATTGTTCCCAGAGAGCTGGTTTAGGAATGACTGCCGGATAATGATGAGTGACAGCATTAGCATCAATTCACATTAACGGAGATATGGTTGGCTGGTGCCAACTGCCTGCATGGTACAAGGCTGCTCTCAGCAACAACGACAGAGGCTGATTTTATCCCTCAGCCCCACTGCCTTCCCACCCAGGCTTCCGAGCATCTAGTGGGATGTAAAATGCTTGAAAACCAGCCTGGAGTGGGCTCTGAGAACGGGGCTTTAAAAGGGAGGGTTTGTTAGGGCTGAGCTTTGTGTATAGGTGCTGCTGCTGGCTGCCAGCCCCACACAGGGGTCCGTGCAGGTGCAGAGGGCCACGGTGCTGTGCCCACGGCTGCTCCCCTCAGCGCCGGGTGCCGTGCAGATCCCCAAGCACCGCTGTGAAGGCGCGCAGCCAGATTGTCATGTCAGCGTTGAAAACCGGCGTGCACTTCTGCAAACGTTTCGAACCTGTCTGGATCTGCCCCGTAACCTCGGTGTCTCTCAGGCTCAGCGTGCAGCAGGCCTCAGCCGGCAGCCTGCTACCAAGCGCTGCGGCAGGACGCTGCTCTCGGGGTTCGCCCCAGAGCTGGGCAGGGCCCCGCGTCTCCCTCTGCTTTTTTCCCCACGTGAGCTTAATCAACTGGGGCTTAATCGACTGGCTGTTCCACAGAGCAGCCAAAAGCACCTGCGAAATCGTTCGGCACTGCTGAAGTCCCTGAAGTGCTGATTAGGGCTCTTGTGTTTAAAAAACTCGTGTGAATATGCTTCAATTCTGAAATGGAGAGATTTTCCCCAATTATTTTCTTTTAACACGCAGTTCTTAAACTGTTTGCTCTTATGCTGAAGAACGCTTTAATGCGTCCCTGTTCTTGCTGGTGTAAATGCAACCCTGAAACATTGTCAGCATTTTTTCGTATTATTCAGACAACATTTTCTTCCCCTTTTTTTGGCTTGTTGAATTCTGTGAGCTGCTTGTAAGAATGAATCCTAGAATCACCCAGGTTGGAAAAGACCTCAGATCCTCACGTCCAACCCCAGCCCATCCCATGGTGCCCACTGACCACCTCCCTCAGTGCACGCTTCTGGAACACCTCCATGGATGGTGACCCACCCAACCTCCCAGGGCAGCTGTGCACTGCATCACTGCTCTTTTGGAGAAGAATTTTTTTCTGGTATCCAATCTGAGCCATCTCTGGCATAACACAAGGCCATCACCTCACATCCTATTGCTGCTAGCTGGGAGCAGAGGTCGACCCCCACTCACCCCAGCCTCCGTTCAGGCAGTTGGAGAGAGCAGTGAGATCTCCTCTGAGCCTCCTCCAGGCTGACCCATCCCATTCCCTCAGCTGCCCCCCATCAGATTTCTGCTCCAGACCCTTCACAGCCTTGTTGCCCCTCTCTGGACACGCTCCAATGCCTCAGTGTCTTTCTTAGAGTGAGAGAACTGTAGTTTTTCCATTAAAATGTGTATTTTTAAATGTGAAACAGTGTCCTGCTTGTTTATACTGGGCTCTGTAGAGGGATTTGTCTTGAGATTTCATGGATGTCGTTTTGGTTGCCTTGCCCATTGCTCCCCCACCACATTCTCATTACACATGAGTTTGTGCAGTTTTCTCGCCGCTTGTTACTGCTTTGCTTGTTTGAGTGAGATAAAAACTTGTTGAACTACTAAAGTGGACAGAGTTTAAAATTACAGACACATTACTTTCCTTTGCAGTCATAATATGTTTGTTTTGGCAGTCTGTCTCCTCACTGTAACATGGAACAGTTCCCTTTTTTTGCAATTATTCAGAGTTTTCATTCGTCGTCCTCGGTCATACAGCATGAAGTATTATTCATGTTCCTGGAAAAAGTTACTCTTTCACAAAACAAAAGCATAGGAAGCATTCTGAGCCACGTTCAGAGGGGCATTAAGGATCGGAGGTGGCACGTATTCACGTATTGCAGTGCCTGCTTTAAACCAACACGTAGCACACAGGGTTGTGGCTTCTGAGCTGGAAGCCGTCCCCATATTTGGGATGACTTGGTGGGACCCCTGGGGTGATGCTTCAGGGATCCCCCACCGGTACCCTAGGCTAGTGCTAAGCTTCTCCCACATGGTGGAGCTTTTACCCTCAACTTGACCACAAAAAGACATTTATAAAGTGTAGAGATCCAGCTGAGTGAAGGAGGGCTCTGCTCGCCGTGTCTCTGATCCGTAAAATTTTTGCATCTCGTCTAATGATGTGTTTAAACCACGCAGACACGGGCCTGATCACTGTATTAATGTGTGCAGATGGGTGAGCGGTGAGGTGGGCTTCCTGGATACCTTCACAGTCATGTGGCAGCTCCTTAGTGCTGTGTAGCTGCAGAGCTGTGCATTGCTACAGCCACTGAAAAACAAGCGTCTGTTCTTAAGCTAAAGCAGCCTAATCAGATTTGCATCACGTTCAACAGGTATCTGGCCTGCTCTCCCACCCAATTTCCCCGTTTCCAGCTGCCTTATTTTGAAGCATCTTGCTGATCTGTTTCTCCATAATGCAGGAATAGCGCTAATTATTAAGATTAATGGTTCTTAAAGCTAAGTGCTTTTGAAAGGAGTATTGAATAATCTGGAAGTTTGTGTGATTTGAACCTTATGTAGGAACTGAGAAGTGTGTCAGTGAGAGGAACTGCCTGTTTTGCAGAAAGGATCCATTTCTTTCTCCTTTGATACGGTATTCTGATGCTGTGCAGCCCTGTGAAGTTACTCTTTGCTTGTTCAAACTGTAATTTACTTTCCTCCAGTGCTTATCTGTTTTGTAATAATACTTAATACGTACTTAGAGCAATAGCTGGCCTTTCTTTTTTTGTTCCCAGGGAAAAGAATAACTTCAGTGTCTTGTTCTTTTTTTTTCTTTTTGGGTAAGAATACCATTTCCTTCAGTGGAAATGAGTAATGGTGATGGGGGTCAGCGTAGATTTTTACATTAGCCACTTGTTTACATAAAAATAAACTATTCTTTTGAAAATGGATAATCTTCATGGGAACTGTGCATTAATTTTAAGCTCTCCCTGCTCAGTGCACAGAAGTGTACTTTCACCTGCCGTTTGCATGGGTGGAAATGGGGATCGTTTCTCCTGCCCAGCAGTTTATGAATTCTTCATACTGGTGAATGTAACTGCCACCTTTTGTGCCTGCTTGTCTGTGGCTCTTTTTTTTTCCACAGGTCGCTTCTGGAAGATAATTAGATGGTTTTATTAAGTGATGGATGAGTTAAGCTTTGTGTTTTGCAATGCAGGAATAGATGTCTCCAAATGGTAACGCAGTGAACAAAGTAATGCTTCCAGTCGATGGAAGGTTCCTTGACGGAGGCAGGCTTGGTTTGGTGGTTGGTAGTTTCTAGAAGTAATGGCTTCTTCCCATAATCTCAGTAATCTTTTAATTTTGGTGATTCAGCCTTTAGTATAAATACAGTAAAGGGACAGGCTTCATGCTCTTAATTTTCAGGGGCTTTAGTCATCTTTGGAATTCATCTAGGTTTCAGTGGAAGCATCTGATATTAAAGAAAATACAGACTCAGATACTCGCTTGATTTTCCTTTTTTAACAGATTTCAGAACATCTGTGGATTCTAATGAAGTCAGTGAGACCGAGCCCCCCCCCGAGCTGCCTACACATTAACAGGGATGTGGGAGGAGGGGGAAGGACTGGGGTGGAGGGCAGGGTGCTGTGAAGACGCCTGGCATGCATTTTGAGAAGAGCTACTGTATTTTTAGCTAGTGAATATGTTTGGAGTGTCATTCATTTCAGAGAGTCAGACTTGTTCTAGATGGCTTGAATTTCTGTTTTTTTGGTAAGATGCACTAGAGTTTTCTCGTAGAATGATTGAGAGTTGGATGATTCCCAGATGTGAAAGAAATACTTAACACTGATCATAAAATCACAGAATGGCCTGGGTTGAAAAGAACCACAATGATCATCCAGTTTCAACCCCCTGCTGTGTGCAGGGTCACCAACCAGCAGACCAGGCTGCCCAGAGCCACATCCAGCCTCATCTCTGCCTCGCTTCTTTGTGATTTTAAAACACTGTGCTTAACATTTCAGACTGAGGGGACTCCTTTCTGTTTGGTGGCAGTGACCGGCAGGTCAGAAGCATGGTTTGTGTGTGTGAGCTGTGACTGCTCACTGCTGCACCTCACGTCAGTGCTATATGCAAGCAAATCATTGAGAGCTGCAGTTTTCAAACTGGTGTTGTGCTTGTGCCTCTGTTGGTACTCCAGCTAGAGGTGGCTAACAGGTGAATTTGAACAGAAATACCTTTTTCAAATTTGGCAGTTGCATTTGGGTGCACATAGAACACATTCTCCTCCTCTCTGTCCTCTAGAAAAAGGAAGGAAGGGGGAAAAAAAAAAAAAGCATTGAATCGATTTCAGTACTTTCTGAGAAGTTTGCTCTTACAAATTTCTCTGTTCTGTGAAACTGCTGTAAAAGCAGCCACGTTCTAGAGGACCAATTTTGCTTTGTGATGAAACTTAGGGGCTAACCATTCACACTGAGGGATCTGTGCAGAAACAACTGGCTTGCTATAAAATAAGAAGCCGATGGTGGCTGAGAGCGGAGCCATTTCTGTATGTTTTTATCACCGTGGTGTTATCAGATGGCTCTGTGTGTGTGTGTGTGTGTGTGTGTGTGCAGGGCTGTACAGGGCTGTACATGCTGATGTATTTCAGGCTCTGGCGGTGAAGTTTTCACTTTGCGTTCGGCTCCGCACCGACCTCACAGACAAACAGAAAACCTTTGTTTCCCAGAACAAACACAGACATCACCAGGTTGAGGAGCTTTGCCTTCTAGTCACTTTTTTTCTTCTTTGTGGTCTGGTAATTACGTTTTCTTAAATGCAGTTCTCTTCACTGTTGTGGTACAGCAGACATTAAGGAAGGGAACTGTGCATGTGCAATAGTTCGTGTTTGGTCGGAGTGTGTAAGCTACAAAGAGAAAAATGTCTCTTATCTTTTTCCGTTATCTCTGCTTACCTCACTTTTTTGGGGGGGGAAAGGGGGTTGGTTTCCACCTTGAGAACACACTGCTGCAAAATGAATCTAATGAAAGTCATGGCAGCAATGCTTGGGGCTGCAGGTGATTTGTTTCAGTGGAAGTACGCAGCTGTACGGCGAGGTCTTGTTTTGTTCCTAATAAATGAGCAATAGCAAGTTCAGTGCACTGTTCTTAGAGAGCTTTTTGTAGGTGCTCTGACTTGGGTGTGGTTTTACAGATTGTGCAGAATGTTGTTTGAATTAGGGAATATCTTCTGTATACTTAAAATAGTAAAAAAACCCAAAAAAGCACAAAAAACCAAGCATTAACCTCTGTCCATAGAGGAGTGGGGATGCTGCTTGCTGTATCTGTCTTCAGATCCCTGTGCAAAACCTAAAAAGTGGCAAGAAAGCCACTAATGGGGCTCGTGGCTTCCTCGATACGAGCAGCAAGGCGGCTGCCCCCAAGTCATCCTGGAGCCTCGCCTGCTCAGCTCAATGCTGTGCTCAAGTTCTCTGCAGCAGCATTCAAGGCAGCAGCACAACCTGATGTGACTGATGGTATTTGTGGATTATATCAACATCAGTGGGTTATCTGCAGGAGGAGGAGGAGGGCGAGAAACAGGAGTGAATAATATACTAAACAGCAAAATAAGGTGGCTGATGAAAAGGCAAGTAGCACAACTGAGCGTAGAATGTGTAGTTCAGTATTTGACACCTTTCTCTTAATTTATGTAAGAAAGATTGGAAAAATCTCTTGGCTGGGTGGCAGCAAGCATTGGGCAAAGTATTGAACAGCAAGCATTGCCCTGAGCAGGGAGGTGAAATATCTGTTACGGCTGCTTAAGGAGAACAAACGGTGAGTTGTTTGTGACAGGGGGAACGTGAACCACAGCTGCTATCCTGCTGCAGAGGGGGAATGTCTGAGCAGCAGCACTTGTTTCAGCAGGGCTGCTTTGCTCGAGTGTTTCGCAGGTAGCCAGGGGGGAATTACTGGAGAGAGTGGGGGCAATTTTATACCTGTAATCTAAATCCACCGCTGTATTAAAAAACAGCCAGTTTAAACAGTGAGCATTACTGAGCAGCATTTCTGTAAGCTCGAGGGTTTGATTCAAAATAGATATGGCAGCACTAAGTAAAAGCCTTGTCTGTATTTTAAAGTATATTTGGCTGCCAAGCATGGACTGTAATTGATGGGAGCCTGTTTCTTTGTCATTTAGCCCTGTTGTAGAAAGCAGAAGAATCTGAACCAAAAATTAGCTGTTCTCATCCAAAAATTACATCTGGTAGCTAAGCTGTTGACCAGCATCTAGAAATAAGCATCTGCATGACTCAGGTATTCTGGATACACACTTTTGAGTGCTTCAATAGCATTCATGATTTCAGGAGTTTCTAAACAGAGGAAAAATATTTCTAACTTCCAGGTGTTCAATATTGTCTCTATATTTACCGTCAGCCTGAATTATTTAAGCCATAAAGCAGCATCTTGCAACAAATTCTTATCCCTATGATCTGTTTTGTTTTCTTTTTAATCCATATAAATATTTCAAGTCCATACAAAAGACAAACCGTGCATGGAAGTACTCTGTCAGCCACAAGTAAGAGAAGCCAATGAAGGTGGGACAGGCTGAGTGGTGGAATGGGAACGTCACATTCCCTAGAATAGCCTGTTTCCAAGGGATGCTGTATCCACAATAAAAGAGCTCGTTTCTTCTAATTTCCAAGAGTTTTCTTGGTGCTGTTTAATTAAGCCTTGAATACATCCAGTCTGATGCTTATGAGAGTAGTTGCTTTGGATGATGATCGACTGTTGCAGCAAAAGGGTTCACTCAGACTTTTAATTTAGGAAGCAGAAAGGTGGTTTTTGATTAACTTGCCCAGAAAACAGCAAAATGCTTCCTGAGAAGACAGAAAGGTCTTGGGTGTCACTTTGGTTTTCTGTCCAGTTTCTCAGGGATCAGCTGAGTACCATACCTAGAGATGTAACTTTTGGTCAAAATTATCGTTTCAGCCCTCGTAGTTCCATAATTCATAAGCCTGAAATAGTGCTTTGCTCAGAGCTCAGCCAAAAATGAGTAATTTCCTTTTCTCTTCACAGTACTCCGGAACTAGTCGGTAAGATTCTCCCCAGTGGAAGAACGAGGCACATAACACACTGGAACCAGAGTCTATAAGACAACTGAAGTTGAATTAAAATTATCCTAAGAGTTCCATTTTTTAACCTAGTGTATATCTGCATACAAAGAGTAGTGCTTGCATCCTTCAGATGCCCAGCTGCCATTGTAGCAAGCTTCTAGCTGGATGATAGCAAGTGTGTTTCTGTTCCTTGCTTGGAAATGGGTAGTTATCTTCCATCCTCTTCCTGAAATTCTCACAGTTCCCCATTTGAGACCATCACCCATGAAATAGGGTATTAGATCTGGCGCTGACTGTAGGCAGAGTCGGTGTGTGACTTCTGTTTCATTGCTGTTGCTGCAAACAAACGTCAAGAATCCCCTCCAAAAAGAAAACTCCTCAAGGATCCTTCATTAGATGTGCTCCTGGGAATCGGTAATAGATACTTGAATATCATTCATTTTAGGAGGAAGGGCTTGTTGCCTATTAAAATCAATGCGCACGCTAAATATTTACTCGGTTTGTTTTGAAATGTGTATTCCTTTGCAAAGAGCTGCTGTTGCATCTGCAGTGTAAGTGCAGAGCTCAGGGAATGGCTGCTGGGCTCCCAGGGATGCGGTGGTTTTGCAGAACAGGACCTTGCTTTCCCCGTTCCCGGAGGTGCTTGCAGCCTTTGGCTGCCCTTGCATGGAGCAGATGCTCGAGCAGGGAGAGCTCGCAAATTCTGTGGGCCAAGGTTTATAGCGAGCAGGAAAAAAAGGAAATGCTAATATAGAAACTTGCAAAATCCCCTGATAAGGAGAAGGGAGAAATGCCAAAGGGGAGAAACAATGGTATTGCTCTAGAAGTGGTATTCTCATCCTAAGCATCAAACTAAAAACTATCCTGATCTCACCCGTGCGAGGTCTGTAAAACCCAGTTACTCTCATATCTGGAATTTAAATAACTAGAAACTTTTTGTCTGGTCTTGCCTTGCTTTTAGCTTTCTTTTCAGTGGGAAAAAATTGTCCAAGTCGGTGATAAGGAACCATTTTATTTGGGGAGGAGTTTCAAACAACACCCAGAGATGATGTCATTCCTGACACTGTGCATATCCCCATTCTGAATCTGTGATGGTGAAAGAAAGCAGTATGTAGCAGGAGCGCCTTCTTATAAACTTGTGAGGCATTGTTTCAGATGTTTTAAAACAAGTCTTGGCATATAGGGCGGCTTACTGGGTTTACAGAAGTCTGATCTGCTTTTTAACTGGGGAAAAAAATGATTAGACAACATCCGATGAAGTGATAGAGCATGGATTTGGGGCTGCAGTGCTTTTTTTTCTGGCAAATGTGTTAAAATGGAAAATGCACGAAGGGTTTTTGCAGGTAAAATATTAAACATTTCTTTCAGAACATGAAAGGAGGAAAGACTTGGAAGCATCTGAAAAGGAAGTAGATTGTTAAAGTTGCTTGAGAATTTCTTTTGCTGTCTGTTTAGGTAATCATAATTAAAAAATGCCTGAATGATCTTAATAACACATGATTCAACTGACAAGCACTAATTGCTCTCTATCAGGCCAAGAGAAGATGAATGTTGTCAAGAAAACCACAAGTCAGACAAGCTGATTCTCTTCTAGTCTGACACCATGTTCCCATGTACAAACCAGTTTTTACTGGAGTCTTTCCAACATCAAAAGAAAATCCGTGCCTTCCCATTAATTTTCGTTGCTGGCAGGCTGGAGCTGTTTGTGACGAGTTACTTTCGTTACTATTGCTGGCCTGCTAACGCACGAGATTGTGCAAAAGCAAAAATGTAAACAGGTTTCCCAACTTCTCTTTATCTTTTGTGGCTTAAACTTCATACATTCTTACATTGGAACATGAAGTATGAGGTATTAAAAATAAAATAGATAGATAACTTGTAAGTTTTAGCAGTCTTTTTTTGTTGTTCTTCCTACCTCCCCAGAACACACTGCACACTGGGCTGGGTGGGATAATATCACTGCTTTCGGTGACTCTTTCTTTAAGACAACCTATGCAAATTATTTCATTGCTCTGAAAAATCCCAGTTTTATATAGCAGATGTTATCTAGCAGGATTTCCTGCAAGGCAATGTGTATCGCCTCTTTTTTTTTTTTTTTTTCTTTTTTTTTTCGGTTTTAAAGATACTTTTTCTCTCAGTGTTCCTTTATGCAAGCTGAAAACCTTGAAAACCTGTCCTTAGCACTTTGCTTTCCTCTTTACTGTATTGCTTGGTTCAATTTCAGGTGGTAGAATATCATAGAATCACAGAATGGCTTGGATTGGAAGGGACCTCAACCCCCTGCCACAGGCAGGGCCACCAACCTCCACATCTGATACTGACCAGGCTGCCCAGGGCCCCAGCCAACCTGGCCTTCAACACCTCCAGGGATGCACGGGGCATCCGCAGCCTCTCTGGGCAGCCTTTTTCCAGCACCTCACCACTCTCACAGTAAAGAACTTCCCTCTGATATCCAACTTAAATTTGGAAGAACTTTAACTCCATCTGATTTCTCTTATTCTATAGAAGATGGCATTCGGCTTTGTAGAGCTTCACCATAATTCTCAGACTTCAATTCTTAAATTTCATGTCAGTTATCAACCTCATTTTCCTGCCAAATTTGATTAACGTCGAAACTATTTGACGTCCACCTTCATGGCTGGAAACCTTTAAAGGACTCAGTGAAATTTTGAATTCTCTCTCAAATTTGACATCTGAAACACCCTGATGTGCTAAAACCTGGTGTAGAAATGGAGTAGTAATGAGCATATTTTCCTTACCAGTTTCTGTTGCTGGCTGGAAACAAAACTTGCTAATGGGTAATGTTGGAATGCAGAGAGAAGGATGGGGGAGAACATTGAAAGAGAGGAATCCCAATGGCCTTTCTAACAGGATGTGTTGCCTTCTGTTTGCGGTTTTGTTCCTGGGTTTAGGGTCGCAGACAGTAGAAACAGGTAAATAAATTGGAGTAGATAGGGAAGACTATAAGCTGACAGTGGGTTGATTTGTCATTTCAGATCTTCTGGAAACAAAAACATACCTATGTTTGTATGTCAAAACTATTATCAAATCTATCTGAAATTTTAATAATCTGTGACAGTTTCACAACACACCAGGTTATAAAAAGCATAGTGGTGAGGTCCTGTTCTCAATTTTTGCATGTGATGGAGAACAATAAATTCCATCTCTTCTCATCCGGGGCGCTGGGATGCTGCTTGTGCTGCTGCCTGAAATGCACAACGATTTCAGGTGCGGACCTGGAATGCAAGGGGCTTGTTAAAATCAGAGGGCAGAGCTCTGCTTGGCAGCGGAGTCAGCTCCGTCTGGGGCAGCAGCAGGAGAGGTCTCCTTTGTTCCTACTTCAGAGTTTTCTGTAGAAAATAATGAGAACCCCAGAGTCTGTCCTGAAATTGTGAAATCCTTTGCTGCTGTAGAAATGTGAGCAGATATTAAAAAAAAAAAGGGGGGGGGAGAGGGTTGGGAGCAGGGTGGGAAAGAGATAGGGAGAATTGGTATTTAAACCATGTTAACTGAAGAGCACCAGACATTGTAGGGTATTCTGAAAATAGCCATTATCAAATCTTGTTTAACACTTCATCAGCAAGTTTGATATGTAATTCTAACTTGTATTTGAGTAAAAATGTTCAAAAATCCAATCCAGCACTTTCTGCTGCACAGAACAGCTGTGTTTCTGCTCTCTAGTATCATAGCTTGCTTGCATCTTTTTTTTTTTTTTTTCTTTTTTTTGTGGTGGTTTCAGTGGATTTCTTGAGAAAACAACTGGGACTTTATTCACTCTGTAGTGCGATGCATCGAACCCAGACTGCTCCCCAGGGGCAGCCCCACACCAGGGAAATTGTATGGGATTGAAGCGCAAGTGGCCTCACTCCCACCCTTGGTTCATGCAGGTGGGTGATGGCAGTGTGAGCACAGCCTGCCGTCCCACACCGCTTCCTGGGATCTTGCAGGTTCCTTGCCCTCATACAGGGTGGCTGAGATCTTAATGTATACCTTTGAATGCATAATTTGTGATGGGATGAACGCGTTCCTTGGCGCAGTTCCCTGTGTGCAGCGTGCCAGCAAGCGATGAGCAGTGCCATCTAGGGTTGAGCCTGCCCTGGGCTCTCACAGCCAGCTGCACACGAAGGCAGAGCATATCTTAGCAAACTCAGATTTCCTTCAGATGAGTACGTTACTGAGCTGAATCTTAGCAGGAACATTGAATCCAAAAATACATAACCTGTGCCAGGAAGGTTTATGGGAGGCTTTTGTTGGGTCTGTGATGCTGTGGGAAGCACAGAAAGTACCTGGTTTGTAAGGGGTAGGGCATTTGATTTATTCATCACAACCAGAGGACGTTGCCTTCTAGCTGATGCATGCAGGAGAACGTCAGCTTGAGGAAATGTTGCTGCATATGCTTGAAGGGAAATAATGCAGCTTGATCATATGGTTGAGCCAACCCAGCCAAGCCAGACAAGTTGCCCAGAAGTAACTTGGTAACCCATCTGGATCTTGATGTCCCCAAAGACCTTTATAGGAATGTGGGATAAAGTAAAAGAATAAGTATCTTTTCCGTGGGGCAAAATGTTTGAAGCCTTGAGTAACAGAGTCCTCTGACAGCACATTTATATATATGGCACATATCTCCATCTCTTCAGCTTTGTAGCTGAGGCATCCCAGGGGGTAAAGTCTGAAAAAGTCAATTAACTCTATAACTGACCTGTGCCCAGAAGCAAAAGATTTTGTTTTACAGATTTATCTGAGGTTTGCGTGTAGCTGTGGGGGAGCTCATTAAGCTTAACAGCAAATGGTACGGTCTTGTTCGTACCATCCAGAAAGGCCTTGTGGTTAAGGCTTTGGATTACAGTTCTCCCCAGTGAACCACATAATTTTTGGGCAAGTAATTGAAGAAGGTGCCAAGGCTGAAGTTCTGTCACGTCCTTTGGTACCGGTGTCACCCACCCAGCTGTCTGTACCCTGTGACACAGCCTGGGCCGTCACTCGGCCCTCATCCCCACACTTGGGGTGAGCTGGGGACGACTCTTGGCTGGTGCCTGTGGGCAGCGTGGGTTTGCATTATTCTGCTGTAATATTTGAGTTCAAATGACTGTAACTTATAATAGCAAAACCATAATTTAGTAAACGGCAGCGATTTATTTCCCGAAGTGCTGAGCACTGTCTTCTCCTGTCACCACATGACAGCAGGATGTACAATGGCCTGTGGATTATTTCTGCCTGAATTAGATGGTTTTCCCTGGCTGGTTTGCTGCTGCTGGGGTGGGTTTTGGTGAGTGGAGGGATGGAGTCAAGCCTGTCAGGTGCAGCTTCTGCTCGTGCTGCTTTCCAGCTCCACTTGAAGGGCACAGCTGACAGAAATTCCCAAATTTCTCTTCATCGTCCATCTCTTTTACAGAAGAGTTCATTTTTCTGAGGAATTTACTTGCCTTTCGATTGGATGTGTTAGGTAGGGGATTTGTTGTAATCTCAAACTTCTTTAAAGCTAGTTCAGGTTTCATATTAGGAACAATTTCTTCTCCAAAAGAGTGGTGATGCGGTGGCTCAGCTGCCCAGAGAGGGGGGGATCTCCATCCTGGGAAGTGTTGCAGAGCTGTGGGGATGTGGCACTGAGGGATGTGGTCAGTGGGCACGGTGGGTGGGCTGGGGACGGAGTTGGGGGTCTTAGGGGTCCTTTAAACCAGAATGGTTCTTTGATTCTTCAGTTATTTTGACGATGCCCCCCACGCCAAAACATCAGGCACAGTTTGCTTTGGCATTTCAGGCCTCAGCTCCTTCCTGTTTGAGTGTCTGTTTGCTAGTTTCATGATTGCTGTTTCCTTATTGTTTTAGTCTTTTTTTTTTTTTTTTTAACCCTTTCTTTCTCCTGAAAAATACCAGGAAAAAACAACAAATTCTTTTTTGGTTCTCCTAATGGGATGACTCAAGGCTGGAGTGAGAAGAATGTCTGGGCTTCATGTTTGTGATCTGCTGATTCATAGATAAGTGTTCTATAAAATGCATAGTTGGGCTGCTCTGACTTTAGGGCTGGATATTCTTTGATGATCTGTTTGGAAAAACAGTTGCAACTTGACTCAAATTTTCCAGTTCAGTGTGTCCCGGTTCCAGTATTATGAAGTTCATCACCCTGACTTAAAGGGGAATCCTGGTTCTTGCTCCCATGCATTGTACTCGTCTGCATGCAGGGCACAGTGTTGTGAGCCTGGTGAGGCCATCTTCATGTCCTCCTAGCAAAGCTGCGTTGGGAAAGAGGGAGAACAGAAAGCTGAATATGAGGAGTGCTGGCACACAGTGATATTAGTCCCTACTTGGTTTTCTGTGGAAAAAGTATTCATGTAGCAAAATAAATTATGTACAGTTTGAGAAGCACTTGTTTTCCTTCTTGATCTCGTTAAAGCATTTCTTAACACAATGGCTTTTTTTCTCAAGCATTAGCATTAATTATGAAAATGCTAATAGGTTTTATGGATTGAAGAAGTGGGAAGGCTAGCGACAACCTGGTATTTCAAAAGAAAATAATATTCTGTCCTCTAGATTCAATGATAATTCAGGAAAGTAATAAAAGCTTGTGAAATCATATGGAAGAAAGCTTTATGTCACTTCACTCCTTCATCAGATAGAAAGCAAATACCTCATTTCATTGGCCAAAAACCTGTGTTTGGGAAATGACCCTGTAATTTTTTTCTTTTGTGAGTCGCTACATTTCATACACTTCAATGCAGTTTTTCCTCCCCCCTCACACTGTGAGTTCAAACCCTCCAAGTTCTTGGGGCGTTCTGGCAGCCAGGCTTACTACGTGTGCTTTCTGGAGTCAGTGTGAGCAGATGATCACTCTTTAAATCACAAAGTGCAAGATTTCATTAAGAATTTGGAGAGCCATCTTATGACTGGGTTGATGATCTCATTTCATCCGTACGTGGCACTTATTAAATAAATACCTTTGAAGCATAGGAAGCCGTCTGGGAACCGATTTGTGTTTCTTCCCCTGCTGCGTTATCTTAATTTGATTGGTGGTACAGAAGTCCTGAAAATATTTTGTAAGGGAAATATACATTGGAACTAACACAGTTAGTGTTAGCTTTTTTTTGCAAACTTTTTATTTTTTCCTTGCGGCTTTGCTGCTCTTCACGTAGTTCAGTGTTGTGTTTATGATTCGATGAGGTGCCCAAAACCCCTTTGAGGTGACTCCACCAGGAGCTTCTCCAAAAGCCAGTTCTTTCCATGAGAATCCTTGTCAGCATGTTTTCACTGTAATGAGATGGCAAATAATTTTGGTAGCAGTGGAGTACTGTGCCTCTGCGGTATGTGCTTTGGATCCTTGGTTACTGCACATCTTGTGTGTGTTTCTGCTTTAGTTATGAGGAAGTACTTATGCTGACAGGCCGAGGCAGAAGCTTTCAGGAGTGATCACCTGTTGTCTCAGCGTGGGTAATAATCATCGTCTCCCCTTCCATAGTTATTAACTGTTTGGTTGGAAGCCTGAGCCTTTAAAAAATCTGGCCAAGGATGTCATCTCCTTATAATTTTTCTCATTTAGATACATCTGAAACTGGATGCATGGAAAGAAGACTCATGGCGTTGCAGGGAGGCTGGTTTGGGGGCACGTCTGTAGTCTGATGTCTTGATGTGGGGCTGGGTCTGTCCTCCACGTCACAGCTCTGCTGTGGCTTTGTCTGAGCAGGGCACTGGCAGTCCCCAGGGATGGAGGAAAGTCCAGCTGTCGTGACCTCTCAGTGCTGTCCTGTGCTGAGAAAGCAGTGAAAATGTCTGCTCTGAGCTCCTCGAGGAGCAGTTTTGGCTATTGCTCTGCTGTCCAAAACCTCCCCACTAAGGCTCTTGTTGCCTTTTTGCTTCAGAGAATTCCCACAGGCAGCATGAAGTTTGAGCCCATGCCTGCTTTGTGGCTCTGTGTTAGAAAGCCAACAAATTCTTTTGAAAGAGGATGTAGCTGTTCATCTAAGCCTCGGTTTTCATAAGGTAGTGTTGTTATCTGCTATGGTGAACTTCTGATAGAGAGCAGAGTCAGAAAAATGATGATGAAGAAGAGGAGGAACCCGCCAGCGTTCAGCTGGCATTTCTGTGCACTGTGTTCTGGACTTCCCAAATTGGATTGGATGTCATGATTGAAAAGATTGTCAGCACTATGTAAATGAGAAAGAGAAGTGAAAGTGCATCTCATGCAGATAATTTCTATGTAGATAATTTGCCATAAAAATTTATATTGCAGTCCTTAAAACCTTCAGAGATTTATTCTGTCTAGGGAAAGGTGATTTATATGGTATTAAAACACTTTTTATGTTCCAGTCCTTTAGATTTAATGTTTATTGCCTATAAAAATGAAATCTTCATGTGGATATTTAAAAGTTTTGGTACTGTGTGAAATATATATTCAGCTTGGAATCCGAAATGCTTTAGAGATGCAGTAAATAAGCAATGGAGGGTTACCTCAGGTTCACTGGCCTCGACAGTCCAGACTCACTCCAGGGCTGAATCCATTATGCAAATACCATTCTGCACTGTGATGAAAGTGATGTGGAGTTTTGTCATTCTTGTTTTGGTGAAATATTTAGGACACTTTGGCCCGCTGTGCGTAGTCAATAGTAAAATGCAGAGGTTGGCTTATTCCTTGCCCACCAAGGGCTGGATTAAAGCATGAGGTTAAGGTACACTGGAGGAGTTCCAAAAGAAGAAAAGAGCATTCTGCACTGCTCCCCCAAATAGCCTCTCTGCAGGGTGGTGGTTGGACAGACCTGGTGCCCAGTCTGTGAGTTTCTGGTTCTGTTGTTGGTTGCCTTTGTTCCCCATGTTACTGTATAGGCAGAAATACAGAAGAAACTGTACTTTGAAAGCATGATTTGTAGCCCCATGGTGTAGGGCCCTTTACTCTCCCAGTTAATTTCCAATGGTCAGTGTGTCTGTCTGCCTAGCAATGTCTGAAATACAAGGTGTGAAAGATAAGGGAACAAGTGAGTTTTTGCACAAAAGTAAGAAAATATGTGTAAGTGACTGTTTTGCCTTGTCACTTAATGGTGGTAGCCTGAATTAGTTGACAAAGCATGTATGGCCTTTTCCCAAATGTTTCTCGTAGTTCTTGAGTTCATCCCACAGCTGACTGTAAAGTGTGCATCCTCTGAAGATGGAGATCGAGGAGGGCTTAGCAAGTCCTTTGGTGATTTCCTTCTGCATTTGCAGAATCCTCTGTACTACTGCAGACAAAGCAGAAGAACTAAAGGCTGATTCATAGTTCCGTGGCTGGTATAACCAGAGATGTGGTGGGAAATAATTCTGGGGACATAGAGGGGATGCTTAAGTTGCAGCAGTATATCAAACAGCAGGCAGCAGTTCCTTTTCAGCTCAATCTCCTCTGATGGGAGTTCAGTGTTCATGTGAGATATGGAACTGGTGGCAGTGGAGCCTGAGGATCTGCCTGCACACAGCCAGCAGCAGGCAGGCGTCTCACCCTGCTGTGGGAAAGGATGCAATTCAGATGTTACAACAGCAGAATGGCACTATTTCCAGGGGGAGACTTCCAAGGGTCCTGGGTCTGCTCCATGGGACAGGAGAGCCAGAGCAGTGGCTGAGTGTTGTGGCTGTCATTGAGTCTGTGTTGGTGAATGCAGCCTTTGGTGCCAAACTTTTAGCAAAGGTGGTTTGTGTGCTGTTGGAACCAGGGGTTGAGTAATGCAGCTTGCTGAACGTGCCTGAAATAAATGAATCCCAAAGCAATGCCAAGGTAAAACTGATTTAACAAACAAACCAACCAAAAATAACCCCTCCATGTTTATTCTGGGTTGAGAATTTGGATTCGGAAAGGGATTGGGAAAGGCAGGACTGTATTCTGCATGGCTTTTTCCTGGATAATGCAAGAGAAGTGAAGAGGCAGGAATGAAGAATAAACATGCAGTGGGTTTGAGCAGATAAAATTGTGGAGAGATAATTTAGCTGAATTAACTGGAAGACGATAACTGAAAAAATGAGGCTTCAGCAGAGTGGCTTTTAGTCTTGGTTCCCTTGTAGTTCAGGCTTACATCTTTAACAGGAGGTGAGTGCCATTTCCAAAACTTTTCCCTCCTTCAGTGCTGTTTCTGTGGCTCCAGAGAATTTCCTGCAAGGTGTTTTCAGTGATCTGTTTTGAATGTCTGTCTCCATAATAATGCAAAAATAAAACTTCTGTATGTTTTCTATATTGAACTCTGAAAAGCATGAAGAGGTTTTAGGCTCTCTGCGATGCTGCTGTTGAAGCTGGCATCTGTAGGTGTCAATGTGATTTTATTCAGTTCAGACTTTGTCTTGCTCAGCCAGATGCACTGTTAGGAATCCAGTTCTTGTGAGCTGATATCTCCATGGTTTTGTGGGACCTGGTATTTGTCCACTCGCTTCTTCTGTTATAAGCTGAGTAGTTGGACGTTCTGCTCATATCAGAAATGCGTTGTGTTTTAAAGACATGGATGTTCTTTGACCAAAACCTTTTTCCTAACCACGTAGAATCTTTTCTTTCTCTCTTAAACTATGGGAGGAAGAAAGCCAATCTCAAACAGAAATTTCTGTTATTCAGTACAACACATATCATCTCCAAAGAGGCATTTAGGATCAAACTTCCTGATGGTCAGGCCCAGAGCCTGACACTATTTCATCATTTTTTTCAACAGAAGTGTTTTCTGGCACTGGGAGGAGAGTGTCCAACACTCTTGTGTGCATGTATGAACATTAAAATGTGTCTCTTCTTCAAGAGTCTCTAGTTTAAGGAGAATGAGATACCAGAGGCAATGAGTGGCAATAACAGCTTCAGATCAGTCACTGCGAACCTTCAGCTTGCTGCTGTGTATCCAATATTTGAATGGTATTTTTCATTTGAGAATGCATTACCGATGACATACATCATACACATGATTACATACATCACATGCGTAGCAAATTCTGCATGAGGACCTGACTGCTTTTTCTGAAAGACTTGGGATAACTTCAGGCATGGTTTCAGCCTCTGCAAAACAGAGGGGATGTGGTCCCGCTGTATCTGGAAGCTTTGCTATTTAGTTCTCTTCCAGGATATACATATATATGAACTGAAAGTCTGTATGAGAGAATGCCTTGAAAAGATCCAAACTGAAACATCTTGGTAGAGAGATCACTTCTGTCCCGAGTACATCATCTACCTCCTGAAACTGCTGGGGAGCAAAAATTACTGTATTGCAGATGATTCTATTTGTAGAGTTTTTTCTGTGCGTGGGAAGGGAATGAAGTAATCTGTTCCATCAGCTTCTAAAACTGAACTAATTAACAGACAATCAGCATTGATTGAGGCAGCTGCATTCTTTACTGAGGGATTGTAAACACACAGTTTACACAGAATTGTTTTTACTGCTCTGAAGTGCAAGGAACTGAAATTGTATTTGATAACCAAAATTAAGGACTTTTAGTGACAGCGTGTCATAGCAAAGCTGACAGTGGCACTGCAGCTTAATCTGTTGTTTTCATAGCAATCCTCATTTTACTGTGATTTTGTCAGAGTGAATAGTGGTGGAATTATATAAATTATCACCAACTGTGTATATATATACACTTCAAGTTTAAAGGTTTTTAGGTTGTATTGCATACCTGAGTTGTGTTGATGGAGTGAGCAGACGTGGGCTGCCCTTGGCTCAGTGTTCATCCTGGGAAGCCTGGAACTTTCACTGTTCTCAGTGCTGGAGGATGTCAGGTTTGCAGTGTTTAAGAATATTTTGTGTGTGACTGTTAATGCAAGATCTAGAAGACCAGTATTTTATATATATACATATATATATATATATATGGATACGCACTTTAGGGAATGTTACCAGAAATGTTGATCTAAAAAAAATCAGCAGTCTGTTAAAAATACAGTAATGAGAAGAGTGCTTCTGGTTCTAAATTAGCTTCAACACCATTTAACACAGAGCACGCTATTCTTTGTTGGGTGCTGTTCCGTGTGCTGTCACCTCAGTCCAACCTCCCTGTGACTGTACATCAGCTAATTTTACTCCATGAGTCAATTCTGCTATTTTCTTTTCATGCCACAGAAAACGAGCTTAACCGAGTCGTGCAATATGTTGTTGGGAAACACCTCGCCAGGAAGGGCGTTCTGCAGTCTGATCCAAGTTGTGCATAAAGCGTGCTGCTTGTGCTGAACTGTCAGAGACCAGATCAGAGATTAAAAGCTGTAAAGGCATCGCATTCTTTTTTACTGTCCAAATTATGTAGCATTTGCTGTAGGTATTAAAAGCTAAACATAAAGTCGTGTATTGTCATAGCAAGCTGAGTCATTATTGGGAATTTAGATGTGAAAGAATACTAAGAATGTAAATGGAACTTCAATAGTAGCGAACATCTAAATAAAGAAAATGTTGCTTTCTTGTTTCCTATTTATATCTGTAATTTTTTAGAAAACATCCACCAATTGCATTCACCGGCAGCTTCACAAAAATGCTGTATTTTTCCCATCATGGGAAAATGCATAAACCTTGCAGTGTGCCCAGAAAGTCAACAAACTCAGACCAAGGGAGGAAGCGTGTTAGTCAGGAGTCAAGGACCGTTCTCTGAAAACCCTCTGCCAAATACTCTTCCTGCTTAAATTGTTTATCAAACAACAATTTCATTTGCCAGTAATTTTCTTCTGATTTTTTTTATTTTTATTTTTTTTTATTTTTATTTTTTTACTACTGATTTCTTAGCAGAAGTTCCCCATCCAGCTTCCTCTGAGAAGCACTGCATTCGCTGTCCTGAGCCCGGTGTTGTCTGTCTGTCTGTGCAGCTGTGCTGTGGGTCTGGGTGCACAGCTCTTCTGCGGGACAGGCAGTCTGTGAAGAACTTAAATGTGTCTGAATGTGTCCCTCCATCAGTGCAAGAAGGGGTAGGTGAGGGAGAGCATTCTAGGAGGAGGTAACCAGACAGTAATTCCAAGATGCACTTTGTAGGCTTTCCCTAGTGCACGTCTGCTGTTGAGGTCTTTAATAACAGGAAGTTCCAACTTGAATCTATTCCATCTTTCCAAACTGTATTGTGGTACACAAGGTACAGCAGTTCATTCACCCACTGTGCCTCTTCTGCTGCATCCAACATAAGAATGGAGTGAGGAGGTTCGTTAGCTCAAGGCTGTAGTGGTTCTCTCCTGCTGGAATGTGGTTTCAAAATATTTTAGATCTCTTCTTCAGTATGTGCTCATTCTTTTGTTGGTAAATATTTTATGTCCAATGATTATTATCCATATTTTACATTAAGAAACAGCTTAAGTAGCTTTGAGATTGGTGATTGCATTTGGAGACTGAAGGATTGCGGAGTGGCTGCTGTGATGGATTTCGGGGCAGACAGTTGGTCTGTCCTCAATGGTTAACCATGTTAAAAGCCTTCCAAGAATAAAATGTCATCAAAGGAAAAACAATTGTGACATCTTGTTCTAAATTATAGTGTAGTGAGGATTTGGGTGAAGTTAAATAAAATCTGAGCAGTGAGTTTGTTTTCATTTAGAATAAAACAAACACAAAACAAAACAAAAAAACCCTTTGAGTTTATTTCTTTTAAATGAGAACTCACCATGAAACGAGGCTGTGTGTGTGTATGTGCATTATTGATTTATTAGTGACAGCCTTTGGAGCAACTTATAAATCCCAATGTGTGTTCCAGTGTGTGTCTTGCTTAAAGCACGGTCATGCTTCATTTGCTAGCAAAGCTTAGGCTGAAAAGAGGAGTAACCAAATACTTTAAATGATGTAGCAGAGCTTGGATACAGGACTGAATGTTTCGTTATTCGAGCCGCTCTTTTAATACTACATTTTGCTTTCATTGGTGGTCAAAAGAATTGGTTTGGGTAACTCATGAATCTGACCTTAGGTGGAGATGGGACATAAACTGAAGTTGTGAAGCATTCTGCTACAAGATGGCAGTGCATATCCCTTCACCTGAATGGTGGTGCTGCATTAGTTAGTTGAAACAAATGAGACGAGTGCATTAAGTAGTTTGTAATTAGTTATTATTTATTTATTATTAAGAGGGAGTGGTCTGTAGAGTGGTGAGACTGAGCACAGGAGCATGTACTGTCTTCCTCAGCTCAGGATCAACTCCCAGACAGAAGGTTGGGCAGATATGTCTTATTGCTGGGTCTGGGCAAAGTGGGTTTTCTTTGGTTTCTTGTAGTTTATTTGGCAGAAGATGATGCCCTTTGGTTCCCCAGCACCCCGTAGTTGCTATGAAATAACAAGTTTGAAGCCTAGGCTTTTTTTTTTTTTTTTCTTGCAAAGTAATTAGCCAGTGCAATTAGCTAACGAATTCCGTCTCCTGGAAGGCCACCAGCAGTGTGTGCAGGGCTGTGGTGTGAGCTGGAGCTGAACTCTGTACGGCCAGGGCTGGCCAGCAGATCAGCACATTGCTCCCAAAAGTACCTTCTGGGAAGTCTGACTGCAGCCACCTTTAAATCAATTTATTACTTTCTCTCTTTTTGGCCTTTTTCACTGTAGCTTTTGAAAGAAGCAGTTTGCACTTCCAGCAGGATGGGAGCTGGAACGAGGCCGTGCTGCATCCTCCATGGCAGGGGAGCAAATGGCTCCCCAGCAAATGGCTGCGCTTTCTGGTCAGGAAACTCCTGTCCTTAGAGACTGCAGTCAACTGAAACGCAGGACCTAGCGGGGTGTTAAGTAACTGATGGAGTGGGTTTGCTGACAGGTTTTCTTTTGCCAGGTTTTGAAACCAAACGACAAGGTGAGGTAATGGAAGGTGGTGGTTTCACAGTATTACGGTGCGGGCATAGAGCATCTGTGTGGGAGCCCTTCCAGAGAGTGTGGGGGGAGCAGGCGGGGAGATGCGGGGAGAGCAAGGCTTTGGGGTCTCAGTGACCCCAAATCTGAGTTCGGATTGCCCGGCACATTAAGGGCGTGCTTGCTACTGGGTGATAGTGATGGGTGAGAGTAGGTGGGAAGGGAAACAGGGACAGCTGAGACACGTGAGGAGGCAAGGAGCCTCAGAGCAGGGCTGGAGCACTGCGAGTGAACATGGAGCCTGTCACTGGGAGCAGCACAACGGTGGTGATGTCTGAGGGTTGTTACTGGGAGCAGCGTGATGGCAGTGCCCACCAGCACCTCTTTGTAGGAGCAGCATGATGGCAGTGCCATGGAGGCCTATTTTTGGGGGCAGCATGATGGAGGTGACAACTGAGGCCTGTTTTCAGGGAGCCTGGCCCTGCAGTGCAGGTACGGCCTGGGGCACCTTGTGCTGAGTGGGATGGAAAGGGAATGAACAGTGCCAGAGGGTGAGAACTGCATCTTGGAATGAATATCCAGTGTTCTGTTATTCCTGAGCAGGAGGAAAGGCTCATTCGATAGATCCCACAGACCTTTGGTACTGAGGTGTTTACAGCTCTGGACAGTTGTTTGCATTTTAACAAAGCTCAGAGTTAAAGGTGTACGTGAAAAAATGGCACAGAGCTGTGCTGCTCCTGTCACTGTGGTTTTGTTGCTGGTGCAACTGGTTTGAGCCCATAGCAGCTCCCTTTGAAAAGCCAGCACTAACTTTCCCCTCTTACAAGACTTTCTGATAGGCTTTCCCTGTGTTTACGGTAGGGGCTGGTGTCAGCCTGAGCAAAGCCACAACAAACTTTTTTACATCTTCTCTTTTAAGGCACCTTATCAATAGGCTCCATTGGCACCTCTGCTTTTGTTCCCTCTCTGCTTCATGCAGAGGCCACACACACATTGACTCGCAGTCCAGAAATACTGCACAGAGCGCAGAATTTGTTCCAGTTAAAGCTCGTTTAAAAGCTGCCTGGGAATCAAGTTACTTGAGTACGCGGAAATAAAATGTGTTTATTGAAATTTCCTAGCTAATTCTGCGTGCGAAAGGTAGTTGCATCATTTTGCCAAGTGGCGGAATGCTTCTTAAGAAACAAGTTTATTTCATGCTTACAGGTTTTTATTTATTTGTAAGGTGGGAGAGCAGCAATTCTGTGCTCTCTTTGAACTCTGATCTTTCCTTTGGCTTTGTTAGAAAGGGCTTCAGAGCACAAACTCATCTTGCAGAAAACAAACCTTGTTGTTTTTTTTTTTTTTAGATGGAAAGATTACATAATGCATCTGCTAGGGAAGTGCAATATCCCCCTAAGACAAGCAGGCTGCGGGTATGCAGGCCTGGGTCAGGCACTTCTGCTTTGGTTTCATCACTGCACTGAGAAATTGTCCTGCAATAGGAAATTAAAAACTGCAGAAAGTCGTGTTGAGAACTGTCATAGATCCAACACGTGCTATCCTGAGAAAGGATGCAAAAAAAACAGCTTTGAATTTGTGCAGAAACACTGGTCCTGAGCAGAAGCAGAGTTATTTGTTATGGCAGATTGTTAGAGCAGCTTCTGGGGGAACTGGGATGCTGAAGCGTGCCGATTCAGTATAAAGAACAGGAGGGGAAAGGTGGGCTGTGAGCTGTGTCATGCACACTGTGCTGTGCTCCTGCACTGTCCCGTGCTCTGGATGATGGCAGCAGAGCAGGACTGTGCTGGGGGTGACGGAGCACCTGGTGGCTGCTGTGAAGGCAGGCAGTTCCTTTCCAGCTGGCTTATTACAGCAGATAGCAGATTGACCTCTTTGTTTTTTCTTTCTTTTTATATATACAGCATGAAAGGAAACCTTGTAATGTCTGTTTTCTGAGGGTTGCTTTTAATGGCTTCTGCACTTAGTGCCTAAAACTTTGTCTCCTCTCTTTGCACTGCCTCCCACCCCCAATAAATTTGTCACAATGAGGCAAAGTAGGAGCCCTGGAGAGAGAGTTCCCCAGCTACGTGTGGCTCAAGTAGCATCACCTGTCTGCCCTAAATTGATGCCACTTTGGGGAAGGGGAAAGAAGTGGGAAAGCGAATAGTGCTGCTTGTTCTGCTTCCTCCAGCACATGTTCCACGTCGGGCTGTGTCTGCAGGGATGACTTTCTCTTGGTCAGAAAGTTCATTGGACACTGATAACAAAGAGGTGGAGAATGGCACTCAGACACAGTCTGCTATTTTTGTTCTGCATGAAAGGACGATGCATTGCACTTCTGTCTCTGTGCTGTTGCATCTCCTTGCACTCTGTGGCTGCGAGGCTGGGAAAGGGGATTTTACGTACCTTTGAGTGCCCGCAGTGCTCAGGTATGGGATCTCTGAGTCAATGATGTTTACCTTATCATACTCATGTGCTTGCAGAAGTAATGCATGGGCCATGTTGAATTTGTGCAATAACTGGGGTATCTCATAAGATCATCACAAACTGTGGGAAATGTCCAGTGGTGCAAGTGGGTTGCAATCCTCTATCTGTTATTTACACTGAAAAAATGAGACTTGTAGAGTACGTGGTTGAGATCAAGCAAGGAAGTAAAAATGAGGATATTTTTCAAGTACTATTGATTTGGGGCTTGTTAACTATGACAGAGCTTGAAAACGTAGTATCTTTTTATATATCAGGCCTCATATCCAGGGCTAGATACTCACACTGCTCTTGTCTCCAAACCTGGAAGTGCAGGTCTCTAAATCCCACTTGTCCATTTGTAGAGTTCCTTGCTAGCCCTTGTATTGTAAAACGAGCACTGAACCCTTTGGTCTGCTGAAATTCCCTCGTACTTCACGATTAGTGTTTGCTTTGCTTTGCTTTAAATGTGGGCTTCCTTTTTAAATATAGTTTTCCAAGTTGCCGGCCGTACCAGATTGTTTATATTTTTTAAAAGCCTTCTGCTTAGCCGTTATATTGCTCTTTATAGTACTGCTTAACCACATTGGTTTCTGTTGCTCTTTTTTCTTGCATAAACTTAGCTGGGATGAATTTCAAATGTGGTTTATCCAACTGTTAAGTATTTCCCACTTTTCTGCAATAGATTTCACATATGTTACAGAATTCCAAACCAAGATCTGGTGGACATATTGCCCTATTTTTTTTTCCTCAAAGTCAGAAATATGGTGTTTTTAAAGCCTTACAGTGACGATATTTAGGTCACTGGCTCCAGCGTGCTGCCTAGCTTCAAATCCATTTGTCATATTTAGCTTATTTCCAAGGATTAAGATAACTGTGGTCCATATACATAGGAAAAAAAAAAGACTTAAAGGGGAAAAAAGTTGATTCTTTTGAGCTGGAGGCTGCGGAAAGGACTTCTTCCCTCCAGAGGTCAGGCTGTGGGGTCACATGGAACACATCTCCATCCCGTTGCTGAAGGTGCCAGCATTCAGCCCCCACAAAAAGTAACCAACTGTCTAAAATTAACAACATCTGCTTTATTTTTACTGCAGTCCTTTACTCTGAGTTATTTGGGAATGGAGTCTGTAGCTGAGTGGAGGATTTAGGCTTTTTTTTTTTTTTTTGGTGTTATGTGGAAATATTGCAAGAAGGGGAAGGACAGGGAAGATTGTGCTGTTGGTTTGTGCACTGAGGGGTGACACATTCAATCCAGTCTGGATCAGTGCAGTGGCATTCTGGAAGCAGAGTCCTGAGCAAAGGAACTGGGGGGAGAGAACTTGGATGATGTGTATGTATGTTATAGGATCGTTGAATTGGAAGGGACCTTAAAGGCCATGTGGTCCAACTCCCCTGCGATGAACAGGGACACCTGCAGCTCCATCAGGTGCTCAAGTATATTTATATGTATCTTTTGGAGAGGAGACAGGGAGGATTGGAGGGATATCTCCTAATAATTTTAGGAGAACAGATTCCAGTGGCAGGAGAAGAAGTAAACCCGATGTGTTGAAGATTGGTAATTTTCCCTGAATTTGGGCAATTAGGATGTGACTACTGCACACTACTGCTGCTGTTGTGCATAATGTTGTGGTAGAGGCATGAATGCTTTCGAGGAAAAAAAGTGATATTTTGGCTGTAAGATAGAATTGAAAAGGTTGTAGACCTTTGTTGGACTTAATTTTGGAGCCCATTTTCTGGAAGCATGATGCTTTGTTCTGTACTGCCCTGCAGCTCAGCCGCCTCGCTATTCCAGACCATGTGATGGACACACACATGATGTTATTATGATTTCTGTAATAAACAGAACTCTAACTGTAGCCCCTTTTCTTTTGCTCTTTTTCTTGACAGAGAGAACTCGATGCCACAGCAACAATATTGGCCAACCGGCAAGATGAAAGCGAGCAGTCCAGGAAGAAACTTATCGAGCAAAGTCGGGAGTTCAAGAAGAACACTCCAGAGGTAAGGAGCTGAGGTGTATTTAGGGCTCTTTTCTTAATGTTTTGTTCTCGTGATGTTCTCTGCTGAGACTGTTTTGTGTTGTGAATACTGAAATAGGAGCTGACTTCTCAGAACAAGTCTGAGCATCAGCCTTCAGTCAGGCTCGCTCTAAATTTTGTCATAATCTAAAACCTGGGCAAAAAAACAAAAGATTCTTCAGTTAAATCTAACTCTCTTAGTGCTTGGGTGTAGCAAGTGATGTTTTGCTGCCTAAATAAATCTACATCAAGGGCACGACTTCAAAGATGCTCATTTTTCCACCAGAAATCAAATGAAGTTCAGTTGTTGATTTCACTGGAAATGCAACAAGGTCAGCACTGAGCTCCGGGCACAGCTCTGCACCACGGCCGTGCATTGCACTCCAGGTGGTGTGCGAAGGGTGTTGGACTGGTGCTGGGCCAAGCTCAGAGAGCTGACTGCTGCTTGGATGGAGAGGATGGTTTTCAAACTCTTCCATGACTATGATAGCGTGTGCAGTACATGTCTGTGCACACACGTGCATGGTTGTGTATAAGATAGATAAAACTCATTTTATTTTCTGTATTGAGTGCGTTGCAGTGCATAGGGCATTTTTTGCTCTGTTTTGTTTGCTTCTTTTGCAAAGAAGTTTGCCAGCAATTTGTTCATCCAGATGTGTGCCAGGGTTGCAGAGTGCAAAGCCCCTGCAGAGGGCTGGTACACAAGTGTTGGTTCTCTCCAGGTACCAGTCAGGAACCAGTTTATTCCCCTTGCAGAGAAGAACAGCCTATTGGGGATGGAGAGAGGTAAAAGAATATGAAGGTATAGGAAACTATACAAAATCCAGAAAATAAACTGATATCTGGGGCCACATTTTTTGAATTGTTTGCTAGAAGCTTAAGTTCATTCTCCAAAACTTAATTGAGTTTCCTGCTTCCTTCCTTTCTTTCCTGTAAGGAGAGCTGCAGGCTGGGGCTGCAGCTGCCAGCTCCTGAGGGATAGCAAACTCATGGCTTCATCTCAGGGTGATTTCTTCAGGCCAGTTTTGTTTTTACAGAGCAGGTTACTGGCAGGGAAAAAATCCAGCACTGCAGTTTTAGGAGCATTGTGAGAGGGCTGTGGTCACTCAGCGGGAATTGATGCGCGGAGGAAAAAGCTGTGCTCTCTGTAGTGACTTCAGGAGATACAGGGAGAAAATGATTTGCAATTAGTTCTGTTCTGTTAACAAAACAAGATGAATGCCTTCTGCTGCTAAATCATTTCATGGTAAAGTTTTAAAAACACTTTTACAAAACACAGTTACGTAGCCTTCCATATAGTATTTTTCACTCAGAGGGGGGTGACACACTGGAACAGGCTGCCCAGAGATGCTGTGGATGCTCCATCTTTGGAAACGTTCAAGGCCAGGCTGGATGTGGCTCTGTGCAGCCTGGTCTGGTGGTTGGTGACCCTGCACATAGCAGGGGGGTTGAAACTAGATGGTCATTGCGATCCTTTTCAACCCAGGCCATTGTATGATTCTATGATTCTATGATTCTATGATTCTATGCCCTTGTGGCCAAAAAGGCCAATGGCATTTTGGGGTGCATTAAGAAGAGCGTGTCCAGCAGGTCGAGGGAGGTGATCCTCCCCCTCTACTCTGCCCTGGTAAGGCCTCATCTGGAGTACTGTGTCCAGTTCTGGGCTCCCCAGTTCAAAAAAGACAGGGATCTCTTGGAAAGAGTCCAGCGGAGGGCCACAAAGATGGTGAAGGGCCTGGAGCATCTCCCCTATGGAGAAAGGCTGAGTGAGCTGGGTCTGTTTAGCCTTGAGAAAAGACGACTGAGAGGGGACCTGATCCACGTTTATAAATATCTGAGGTGTGGGGGGCAGAGTGGCAAGGCCAGACTGTTTTCAGCAGTGTGTGGAGACAGGACGAGGGGAAACGGCCAGAAACTGCAGCATAGAAAGTTCTGCACAAATGTGTGCAAGAACTTCTTCACGGTGAGGGTGACGGAGCACTGGAACAGGCTGCCCAGGGAGGAGTCTCTTTCTCTGGAGATATTCAAGACCCGCCTGGACACTGACTTGTGTGACCTAGTGTAGGGAGCCTGCTTTGTCAGGGGGGTTGGACTCAATGATCTCTGGAGGTCCCTTCCAGCCCCTGTGATTCTGTGATTCTGTGATTTTGGATGGGAATGGAAGGGCTTAATTCATTCACAGACAAGATACAAAATGATGGCTCTGAACATCTCTGACATTTGGGGGAGTTTGGATCTGTGCTAGATTCCACATCTTTATCCAGTGCCCTGGGACTCCTTGCATGGACTTTTGATATTCTTTCTTCTTCTTTCCCCTCTGTTGCGGTGTTCTTTCTGCAGCCTCATTTCCCAACAGCATCACCATCTGACTCCTCTTCTTTGACAGAATTAAAAAATGGAAACGGGATCAAAAAATTAAAAAAGAGTCTCTGAACTGAGCAGCTCTAACAGACAGATGTGCAGTATTGCTCAGCTGAGCAGGGTCACCCTATCCCATGCAAGGTGACTGCAGTGGTAGGTGTGGGCATTCCCACCAGAATAAGTGAGACAGTGCTCTGCTGTCCTTGCTGGAAGACTTCACCAGCATTCCTCCCCACAAAAGCACTGCTGTGTTTATCTACAGCTGTTTTCTGTCCTCCCCATAAGGAATAATGCTGAGTAATACTCAAAGCTTAGACCATTTTGGAGGGCTGGAGGATGATGGAAGGCAAGCTTATGACACCTTGACCTGATTTTTTTTTTTTTTTTAAAACATCAGCTTCATCAAAAAACTTGTGCCATATGATAAAACCTTTCCCTGAGGTGGGCAGGAAGCCACTGGCATTTCCCAGCTGACCCATTCATGTTACTGAACTTCAAGCATACTATTTTAATAACAAAGAAAACTCTAGCAGAAAACTTGCTTGCTTGCAGAACTGTTCTTTGAATAAATTAGTCAGTATGCAGCTTAATTAAAATTTCCAAGATGAAGTAACATCTTTCTTCCTATAAAGAATGTGGATGGAATTGCTGAATGTCACAGCCTGCTCCAGAGTCCTGCTTTCTATTTTCATTGCTCATTCTGGATGTATCCCCGCTGGTGCAGCAGTGGTTTGGTCTGCTGCAGCATCTCTTGCCCTCAGCTGTTGCTGTTCCCACCATAAATCAGGAAACAAATGTTGTTTGCCTTGAGTTTCCTATCAATTGCTGTCTGAGGTGTCCTCTAGACTTTCCACAGTGTCTGCCATAAGCAATCTCCTGTGTAACAGAAAAGGACTTTAAAAACTACTAATGAAGTTGAGGATGTTTATGCTGCTGTTTTAGAAGACTTGAAAAGATAGTGACAGATCCGTTGGGATTATGTCTGCCTTCTTTGCAAATTATCACATTGCAAAAGAAATGTAATAGTATTTTCATGCATAAAGGAACAACTGCGGGGCTCTGTAATGTTTCTGAGTTGGCACGCTGGGACATAAACCTAAGAGGCAGCATTTCATGGTGCATAGAAGATGGAGAGGTGGTTATTACATGCAGAAACTTCAAGAAAGTTTGTCGTTTCAAAAATACTTGCTACCCATCGCAGCCTTGAGGAGCCTGTGCCAGGCCCTCTTATCACAGATGCTTTGGGGTATGTTCAGTCTCTGTTTGTTCCATGTCTGTTTGTTCCATCTCGAGCAGCTACCGTGGAATGCTGACAAGAGATTACTGGAAACACTGATGTTATGTGACTGTCACTTGGAAGACATCCCCAGATCTGTCACGTGAGCCACCACCTGCATCACCCTATTGTGAGCAACTGCAATATTCATGTATTGTGAGGCTCTTGGTCTAATTCACCATGTCCTCATGTGCTGATTTGGTGTGAAGACATGAATGTTGGAGGGACAGTCTGAGATTTGAAAGATCTCAAATAATTCTGGTGGCACAGATTAATAGTTTTTGGAGCAAAGTGAAGATACTTTGAAATGCTGATTGATAGTCTCGCCTTGGTTTCTACCCACGTGCCTGCTTGAGTAACCATTTTTCGCTTACCTTTCTACTGTTCTGATCTTTTGAAAGCTGATCTAGCACGTAGAGCAGTGCATACTTTTAATCTTGTTAACAGCAATAGTGAAAAACACTCAAATAAGTAAATAAATAAGTTGTTAAGGGCTTGTGGGGAAGGAAGAGGATGGTATTTAAAGCTGTTTAATTTATAACTCTGTATTCTTTTCTGTGTCCCTCTGTTTCCAAATGTCTGGGGGGAAAAAAAAAAGCTTTAGTCCAGAAGACTAATAAACATTATGAAGTTTTCTAACGTATTATTAACTTAGTTGTCAATCCACAGTCATTATGTAGCTGCATGTTTGAGTTTGATTCCCAAAGCAAGATGTATTTCAGTGAGGAGAACGATGCATTACAGCATGCCTGTTTCTTATTCTCTGCACAGCACGTTATTTAGTACAGTGAGTTATATTGTGCTTAGGTGTGTCTGCAGCTCTCAGTGTCTGATGAGGTCTGGCTGTTGGTGTGTCCATGACATGAAGTGGATTCCTGTCCAGTTTTAGACCTGAGGAGCAGTAAAGTCAGGACTCCTGGAAGTTTGGGTGAGGATGGGCACTGCTGTGCACACAGCTGGACGAGGGAAGGTTGTGAGGTTGGCTGGCACTGCTGTTCATATGAGTGCCAACACCTGAACAAACACTTTTTGGTCACTTTTTAATTCTGATTGTAACAGAAGACAATTAAATGTTTCTGATTTAGCCATCTAAACCATTGAATTGCTGAGCTATGCTGACTGTTGCCAATCTCACCTGCAACAAGGATGGTAAAATGGAGGGTCCACATCCCAGGGGCCATAGGACTCCCCTGGCAGCTTGTGGTGTTGGTCGCTTTGGTCTTTTCCTGGGGGGGTGCTGAGCTGGGGTTTCCTTGCTTTTGTTGCCCATCAGTGTTGTTCCTGGGCTGCAAATGTGCTCCGTCTCTGAGATTTGGAAAGCCAAGATTACCTTATAAATGCTCAAAAGGGCAGCTGTGTTTTGCAAAGCAGATTAAAGATTGGATCAGCAGTTAGGGAAGGACACAGGGGAACCTGTAAGCACTGACAGCAGAAGGGTGTTCTCAAAGCAGAGCTTTTGAATGCCCTGGGAAATGGAATATTGAAAGATGCCAGAAATCAAACATCCTGAGCTTCCCTCACTGCCTGACCCGTCCTGCTCCTGTGTGTGATCCAGCCCCCTCTAAACATTATTTATGATTTATTCTTGAGGTGATGTATGAAGGTGGTGCATGTTTGTAAGACCCACTTTTGTTTTACAGAGATGGCATTCCAATGGCAGCTGTAATTAAAGGAGGGGAGCTCAGTTATTATTAAACGAAGGCTCCGTTTTTGAAAATGCAACCTGCCAGAATTCTTAAAGTCTCCAGTTGTTCTGGTGCATTCTATCCAGTTAGCCAGTCTGCAGCCAAAAATAATCAAATCAAGCTTAAAGAGAAGGAAAACAAAAACAACTGCAATGAGAGGAGTGACGTTCTAATTGCAGGTAGTGAAGTGTGGTGGGATCCTGACAGCTCTGCATGGTCAGCTCGGGTCTGCTGTGCAGCACGGTGAGAAGGATCCCCTGCCTAGCAAAGCTCCCGCAGACACACAGCGCCAGGCTGCGTGCAGGGGTGGGTATTGATTTGCTGCCATCTAGAGCTGGGTTCTTCTCCTCTTCTTTCTCCTGTTAAAAACAGCTTTGATTTGCATTCCCTGTGCTCCTGAGAGTGCGCGGTGGAGGGATGGCCCTCCTCCCCTTCCCCAGGGAGCCCTGGGATGGCTGTGTTTGGAGCAGGGCACAGTCCTGTGCCACAGCACAGCTCAGTGCAGTGTGAAACTAGACAACTCAGTGCACGGCAGGGCATGAAAAGAACCACCTTTAGATGTCTTTCCATACTTATTACTTGAAAATTAGTGCATGTGAAAATGTGGGAGCATAAGTTCTCCTCTAATTCACCCTCCCCATGACTTCGGAGAGATTGGTGTTAGGAAGAAATGAATTTGCAGATAAGCAGTTTGTTCAAAAAGAGTTTTTTTTTCTGTTCTGTGTGTGATTCAAACGTCATTATCAGTGTTCTTTCTGTTCTATCATAAAATTGTTCTGTGTTTTTAAGATTCCTCATATTTGAATCCTTAGCAGAATGTTAAAATATCTCACTTGCTGATGTAAAACATTGCCATGTCCTTCTGTAAAGAGACAAGATAATAAGAACAGAAAGCAGGGCTTACCTTCCAGGTCTAGAACATAGACAGATACCTTCAGGATAATCAATTTTCAACATATTTATCTCAAGAGTCTTTGGATAAAGCTGGAGATATATGGGTGATTGCTTTATTCGGGAGTTCCAAAAACATTCAAGAAGGTGGCACATCTGATTGAACTGAATGTGTTAATGTAGTTCAAGTAATTAATAACTGTGAAGCCACTTGCTCTTGGTGACTTTAATTTATTCTATTTAAGCATTTTTCTGGTTAAACATCTTGACAGCTGAATGTATTTTTGTTCTAGCAGCATCAGTTGCAGGTATGGGATCTCAGTAATGCTGGGAGTACTGTATTTTGCATTGCAGAAGAGAGAAATGAGGGATATTTTTTATATTTCAGTAGTTTACAAAGAAGTGTAAGCAAGTACGTACCAACAGGCAGCTGCTGCTGTACTATTTCATAGCATCACACAATGGCCTGGGTTGAAAAGGATCACAATGATCGTCTAGTTTCAACCCCCTGCTATGTGCAGGGTCGCCAACCACCAGACCAGGCTGCCCAGAGCCACATCCAGCCTGGCCTTGAATGTCTCCAGAAATGGAGCATCCACAGCCTCCTTGGGCAACCTGTTCCAGTGCCTCACCACCCTCTGGGTGAAAAACTTCCGTCTAATAACTACCTAAGCCTGCCCTGTCTCAGTTTAAAACCATTTCCCC
Source organism: Meleagris gallopavo (assembly GCF_905368555.1). NCBI lineage: Eukaryota > Metazoa > Chordata > Aves > Galliformes > Phasianidae > Meleagris > Meleagris gallopavo. The sequence continues at coordinate 3,885,825 of NC_139424.1, forward strand.
TTGTCCTGTCACTGTCCACACTTGTAAACAGCCGTTCCCCCTCCTGCTTATATCCTCCATTCAAGTATTGGAAGGCCACAGTGAGGTCTCCCTGCGACCCTCTCTTCTCCAAGCTAAACAAGCCCAGTTCCCTCAACCTTTCTTCATAGGAGAGGTGCTCCAGGCCTCTGTTTATAAAGGTAACTGTGAAACTGGGTGGGTAGATGCAGATCTCACGGCGATAAGGCTGAATGCTCCCAAAGCAAGTCTGAAGTTCACATCCTAAATTCGCTCAGACCTTGTAAACAGTAGGTGGACTTATTTTCAAGACTCAGCATCTAAACACGCTCTTCCTTCCTGCGTGTGCTTACCAGAAGAAATAATTAAACATCTTCCATCGGTGCTTTTCCTTTTAACTTTGTGAGCAAATGTTCTGTAAATCTCCTCCAGTTCATCCACTGGACCACCTCAAAGTCATTCAGGTGTAATTAAAGGCACATGTTGTTCTCATTAAAATTATTATGTTGTCGTGAATAACTTTTAATAACAGTTGCCAGTAACGAGGGATTCTTTTCATTGCTCTGACAGTGGATAAGTGAAAAGTTGGATCTACTTGAAACAAGAGCAGAAACGATTAATGCATTGAGGGAAAATGCTCACTAACGAAGTGACTGCAGTACAGAGCTGTGAGCATTTCTCTTTAAAAAACAAACAAGACAACAAACTTTCTGCACAGTTGCTCTTTTGTAGGGTCAGATTTTGGATGGCAAATGTTTAAGAGGAGAAAGATTGGTAAAATTCTCTTAAAACCTGTCGGCATCACATGCTTGGAGCATGTTTTGCTTTTTTTTTTTCCTTTTTTTTTTTTAAAAGGCTTCCTGGTAACCATTTTTAAGTAACTTAGATGACATACGAGAATTGGAGCAGTGGAGAGTCATTTTTATTTTAGAATTCTTTTTGCATTAACACATCTGCAGTGTTGATGAATATATGGAAAAATGAAATTGTGCTTCTATCCCGCCGTGTCTCCAATGTGACAATAAATCAACTTTTTTTTCCTTTTAAAATGTCTGGCCTTGTAATTTATGTTTGCATAACCCATTACTAAATTCATAGTAGGTGTTTTAGTTGGCAGGCACAGTTCCAGAGATTCAGTGGACCTGCTTTAATACTGAGCTTTTGTTACTGTTCATAATTACGTGCAGTAATATATGTGTTTTCTTAATTATAAAGACTGCCTTCAGTTTGGGATCTCTTACTTCCTCAACAAAAAACTGTGCTTTAATCCTTTGAAAGAATTGGTGTCTTTCAGGCTTTTGAGAAATGAAATGCATTTTCCAGGTTGTTCTTTTTTTCCCCATTTTTGGAGGAAGAAATAAAAAAGGTGAAAATGTACAGAAAGTAAAGCCACGATATTGAGAATTTTGGAGGATTCTTTTATTTTATAGTCAAGCTGTAAATATTTAGACCAGTTTCAAGACAGTATGCAAATAAAAGGAGTTTTATTAATAACCATTATCTGGACCCTGGCAATAAATATGTATGACTCACACAGGAGTAAACCCACCCAATAAATATAAAAGCCATACAAACCCATTAAAAATTTTTAATGGACTTGCAGATGGAATAATTTAATGCAACTGTAGTTACTCAGGTTCCAACTCCTGTTAGTATTTCTCATCTGCTTGAAAGCTTTCATCTGAAATACATTGCTACCATTCACGATTCCACCTTGTCTCTGTTTAAAACCATAAAATTGTGGTTTCACAATTTGTGAAGCACTAATGCTTATTTATGGTGATATTTCTGCATTTTTTAAGCGTAGAGGTGGTTATTTATTTCTCGAACATACATTGACTTTCCAAGAGAAAGTTCTGGGAAGCTGCAGCAGATCTGTGCTCTGCCCACGTCTGAGTTTGCAGAGTGATGCCAAGTGAGTGTGTTGGGTTGGAATGGAACTTAAAGATCATGTAGCTCCAACCCTACAGTGCCTGAATGTGTTGGGATTCCTCAGTCCCGTGTGTCAGAAGTGGCCATAGAATCATCATGGTTGGCAAAAACCTCTCAGATCCCCAGATCCAACCCCAACCCACCCTACCATGCCCACTGCCACCTCCCTCAGAGCCACAGCTCTGCAGTTCTTGAAGACCTCTAGGGATGGTTCCCCACCCCGTGCAGCTGTGCCACTGCATCACCATTCTTTTGGCAAATAAATTGTTCCTGATACCCAACCTGAACTTCCCCTGGTGCTACTTGAAACCGTGAAGACCTGAGTCTTGTCATAGAGATTGGAAGGGACATCTAGTGATCATCAGATCCAACTCCTGGCAGGTTCCCTAGGATATGTTGCAATGCTGGTGAGGTCCTGATGCTGTCAGCCCTCAGAGTGCTGAGATTCAGCTGTAAGTCAAAAGGTTGACTGTGGCCATCAGCGTGCAGCAGTCCCAGAGAGCAGTGTGCCTTTAAAGCAAGCGCTCATTGCGGGCAGCACATCTTGTGCCTGCGGTGCGCCTGGTTCATCCATGCAGTGAAAATAAGGGCAACAATAAAAGAAATGAAGTGATGCTTTGTTAGGAAGACATTTTTAGTCCAAAAAATCAGGTAACTGGTTGAAGTAGTTGTTCAATTAATGCTTGATAAAGCAATAAGCCAGTATAAAATGTACTTGCAGTTACAGGAAGAGGAATATATTAAGCTCACCTGTTGAGAGGATTATCTCTGCTAAACACACACGTTTTACATGAGACCAAAATAGATCCTTAAAAAATTAATACTAAAATAGGTTTACAGCTGAGAGAGAGATTTCTTTCCGACCTGTTTTGTGGTGTGCTCATCTGCTTTTTCAGGAATTTTAAGCACTGAAGGAATGAAGTCAAAGCTGCTGCTTGTCTTTGAAATGGATGCCTCTTTGATAAGCCTCTGATCTCCGTACCCAGAGTTGTAGCAGCAGATTCAAACACTGATTGTAAAATTGGGAGACTAAAACGTAGCCACGACAGCTTCAAACACTCTGTCTCTCTGTCAGATTCAATGCACAGGACATTGCCAGGAGTTAAAACGAAGCAAAATTAAAGTAGCCTACTAAATTTACCTGCCATGGAGAATCCACAAAAGAGCTGCCACTTCTAATCCTTAGATTCATTTCAAATTATTATTTTTTCAAATTAGACTCCCTGATCTCTTCAGCTCAAGCTGTTGTACGGATTTGAAAAGCTGTCTCTTCTTGTCAGATCACTGGTTTAATAATAATAATATCTTGCGTTTATATAGTCCTTTTCATCCTGCAGCTTCCTAAAGTGCTTTACAAGCTTTATGTGTACAAAACCGTGCAACCACCTCTTGGGTGGCTGGTGCTACTCAGCTGTAGGAGTGGCTGGCAGCTTGGTGTGCTCACCTTCCTCCTTCCCATGGAAGCCTTGAGGGAAAGGCAAAGCTGCTGATGGTCCCAGTTCATCCCAATGGGATCACGACGTTATCCCTGGCACAGGATGCTGTGTCCATCTCTGGGCATGATGAGGAAGGTCGCTCAGTGCTGCCTTGCCTTTTTCACTAGGAGCAGGAGCACAGGTAACTCGAATATAAAAGTTATACTGGTTTTAAAAAATCCAATCTTGGACATGAATGCTCTTATTCATGTCTTTCTGCTGGAGACTGCTTGGACTCTGGCCTGTCAATAAGCGTTGCAATGGGATCTTTGAAGCTGGGGACAGTCACACAGGATGAGTTTGTCAGATGAGTCCAAGTGCTTGAGGACATCGTTTATGGGAGAAAAGAGGTCCTGAAGGGACATGGACTGCTCTGTAGTGGAAGAGGCACAAACAGCTTCATCACTCTTTGTTGCCTTCTGAAGGAAGAAAGGGCACGGACACATTTACAGAGGTTTAGACACCTTAGTACCATGAGACCCGGTTTTCTGTAATGATTGATCTAGTTTGTTATTTTCGTGTGTTAGTACTTAATGCTTCATTTTTGTTTGGCTTCAAGTTCACAAGACTGCTGATACTGGAAGGCAGTGATTAAAAAAATAAATAAATCAGGCTCCTTTGTTCCCAAACATAAGAGCTACTGAAGAGCATACAGTCTCATGCATTCCTACAGTTTGGATCATCTCTGACCTCATAACTCAATCACTCTGCATTTAGGGTACTGGATGCCATTAGAGACTGTTTAGTTGGTCTGGATTCACATCAAATTGCCTTGCCTTCTTCCTTCTCCTTCCTTACCTCCCATCTGGAGACATGGGATGCTGAAAAGGAATGCTTCTCTTATGCCTGGGGGAAAGGGGTGTGGAGAGCCAGGAAGAGAGAGGGACAGGGCCAGCCTTGGTCTCAGAGGCCTTCAGTATGTGGGACAAAAGAAAGTGAACATCCGTAGACACTAATGCTAATGGACGCTTGTCCCATCTCTGGCTGTAAATTATTGAGATCCTGCTTCTATCTGGTAATGCAGCTTAATCAGAATCAGGTTTTCTGTTTTGACCCCGCAGGGAACCATCTCGTTCCATTCTGCGTTTTGTCCAGTCGCCGTGCTGGGAATCTCCCTCTCAGGCCTCTTGGTGGCACATCCAAGGCTCTGCTTGCCTAACAGATGAGTTCCAGGGGCAGCAGTCAGCGCTGCGGCTGTTCCTGCAGCCCTTGGGCAGCGCCCAGCAGGGCACAGGGCTGCTGAGGACACAACACATCCCCGTGCTGAGGCTGCCCCAGCAGGTTGTCCCATGCAGAGCAACCCATGCGATTCCCCCATCACGCAGCCTTTGCAACTCATTATTTTTTATTGGCAGCGGGGGAGCCAGCATGTAGCAGTGCAGTGATGGGGATACCCAAGAAGATGGGGGCTGCACGGGGTATCGCGTATTTTTCAGCTCTGTTCCCACCTTACCTTTATTCTTGCTGCCTAATCTGCGGGTTTCTTAAAGGGATTATGCTCCCAAGCCCAGGACTTAAAGATAGTTTTAATGAGTTTGATGAGGCTGTGGAGCAGGCTTCCACAGATGCCCATCTGTCTAAACAGCATTTTTAATAGCAATTCCCTCTGCTCAGTAGTGCTTCTTCCCCACCTCATAGTGGCATATAAAGGCAGGCTCTACTGCATATTAATATCGTTCCCAAATAAAAGATCATCTTTAGACTTAAATCTGTGGTTTGCTGGTGCAAGAGCTTTGTTCTTTGTCAGCAGCAAAGGAGTGTAGAGATTTGTGTGAGTCCAGAATCACAGAATCCTTTGAGTTGGAAGAACCCCTAAAAGGTCAAGTCCAGCTCCCCACAGTGACCAGGGACATCTACAGGGATGCTCAGCCCCTCAGGCTCTGCTACCACTGCCTTTTGTGGAGGATACTTCTTGCCAATCTCCCACAGGTGGCAATTTGCTCTAAAATGCCCCTGACAACCCTAACCTTCAAGATTCTTTCCTAAGGAAAGTAACCTGTGAGTTCGTATACCTGCTTCAGTTTCTCTATGAGCACATCTTTAGATGTGCACTTAAGGACTGGGAAAACAGTTTCTAGTAGGTATTAATTTACATGAGTTATAACTCATATGTTTAGAACATATGTTTTAGAGAGCTTTTGACTATTAAAACCTGCTGCTTGTCCAAAATTAAATATTGCTGTGCTGTTTTCCAAGTCAGTGTAATTTCAGAGCAACGAAGGAAGATGTCTGCATTCCTTGATATTCCTATTCCTGATAACAGAGGAAAGAGACACAACATGTTTTGCCTGTGAGCTTTTGAAATATCAGAAGTATTTTGGGGAGATAGATTAGTTGGCAAAGTGCATGCTGTCGGGCTGCTGTTCAGAAACAAAAGCTTTCGGTGGCTATGAATGTTGTGTTATCTTTTTTGTAGCTGATGATACATTCATTTTATGGCTTCAAAAAGAGTCTGACTGTCTTCACTCGGAGTAATGAAAACTCTGATAACTTTTCTAGAAGTCTTTATTACGACAGTGATCACATACTAAGCTCTTGGACACTCAGGTTTCTGAGCATAGTGTGTGGTAAAGTGGTTACGTATGGTATCTTCATGCTTCACTTGAGTCCCTTTCAGCCCAAGCCACTCTGTGATTCAGAATACATTGAAGAGAGGAAGTCTATTTTGGGGCAGTTGGGAGGCATCGCTGGCTGTGTTCTGCACTTACATTTTCAAATCAAGCTTTTTTTCTTAATTAACAGTTCACCATGACTTTATGCTTAAAATTATGAGCCCATACAATGTACAGATGTGAAAAAATATAACTTACAATGTTAATGCTCACCAATTTGATAGTTCCCATTAACTGCTGTTCTCTTGTCTGTTTTATTTTGGTTTCAGTTCTATAAAAAAGGATGGAAAAGTGTTTTTTTCCTTGTCAATACATGCAATGCTAAGTGCTTAGATGTGGCATCATTTGCAGCTTTTAAGGATAAGCAGGTACTTAAGTGCTAATAACATCTCTAGATTTGTTTCCTCCTTTTAGCAGGCAGGGTGATTTGAAGGAGCAGAAAATGGCTCACAAGTCCCGACTTGCTGCTGCCAAATGCAAAGGTCTATAATTGAAGTTTGGCATTGGTCGCCCCTTTCATAAGTAGTTGTGTTTTACCATGCAGGATTAAAAAAACTGGGAGTGCAACACAATCAGATGTAAATGATGTTATATAAAATCTGCCAAATCTCTGGTGTTGAGAAATATTTCCACTGAAACGAACAATTTGATTTTACCAATGTAGTAACTTTTCCGTGCTCTCCGAGGATTAAATTGGCATTGAGCATTCCAGTGACCCAGCCTGATGGAAAGATTTACGTTGCCAGTTATGTTGTATTTGTAGAACCTTGTGTGTTCCATGCTTTGATGTTCTTCAGTTTAATCTTCTAAAATTTGTGCCAGGAATTAGAATTTAACATGGGAATTAATGAAAATCTGGAACATTGAACTGCTACGTTTGTTGTCTGTAAAAGATAATGGAAGGATAACTAGTAAACAAATACACTGAGCTTGAAATACCTTGGTGTTAATTCAGTTATCTAAAACCCTCAGACACACTGATACTGGAGTGTCTGTTAGTAAAACTTGCACATTTGCTCCTCTGTTGTCAGTTTCTAAAAGCTAAAAGATTCACTTCTTAGCATCAGTGAAGCTGGATAGTTTCTGAACGGCAGATAGATGCATTTGTGGGCAGTACCACCCTGCTTCTGTCCCCTTTCCTCCCATCTGCATATTTAGCAGCAGATTCTCTGTTGGTTGTATGGTTTTATGCAATGGTGCACAATCAGAAGTGATGCTGGCAGCAAGGTGAGACTAGAGGGATAAAAAATCAAGTGAAAAGAGCACTCATGTTTGATCTTCAATACATGGCAGCTTATAAGCTTAACATTCTGTAGTGAAAGTAAGAGGAAGGTATGTAAATCTATGAGGCAGAGCTATTTCTGGGAATGAAGTGACTCTTGTTAGATTAAAAAAAAAAAAAAAAAGGAAATATTAGCCATAATGTCAGTAGGTGAGTAGAAAAAAAGGTGCTTAGCGGCTAAAAATCACAACATTTATCTTTTTAAAAGCAGGGTCTTTGCAGGTTGGGATCTTTGGCTGGAGGTTTTCCAGTGCAGAATGACTAAGTAAGAAAAGACAACTCCCAAAGCTGCTGGGTGGAGTCCCTAGGCTGGTACCAGAAAATTCCCAGAAAGGAAAACAATCACTCCTTAATGGGAATTCTTTAAACCAAAGATTATTCACTTATCAATACTCTAAAAATATCTTAAATAGTTTTCCAGGTTCTCAAGTGCAGCAGTGGTTTTACTCAGGATACACACGTTCTGTTGTGCAGAGGTGGCAGACGTGCACTAGAATGTTTTTAAGTACTTCTTTAGCATATAAGAGCAGAAGGGGAGATGAGAATTGAAAGAAAGGGATTAAACGAGGTGCAGTGCTGCACTGTTTCTTGGCCAGTGAGGAAAGACTGGGAAAGGTCAGAATTCTAGATCTTTCCCTTACAAATGCATTTTAGGGGGAAATGGTACATTTCTAATATTTGCCTGGACTGTATGGACTTGAATTATTATTTTTTTTTCAAGTCAGTATAAAGAATGTGAGTTTTCTTAAAACACATCTAAAAAACACATCTGTCGAGTTTTATATACTCTACTGATAGGTGCCAGATTTTTATATACATGTGACGTAGTGAGGTGGTGTTAAGGTGCAACAGCAGTAGGTATTGCTTTAATATTGATAAATTGCTTTGCAGACGAACACTTCCCAGTTAGAATGGATTGGCAGGGATCTGCATCCTTGTCATCAGTAAATCTACATGCCTTAAAACATTTAGCTGCACTTTTCTGTTGTGTTTCTCGCACATGAGCTAATTAGGAGGTAGTTTGTGCTAAGTTAATGAGAACACTAAAAGTCAGAGATTGTTTTCTACACAGAATCAAAGGAAATTTCCAGAGGTTGATCATTTATAGTGTTCTGAATGTGAAGTTTGCTTTTTGTTTTGGGAAATAAGTCTTTAAGGTACCTAGTTAGAATCTTTGATTGTTAAGGTTGGAAAAGACCTCTGAGATCATCCAGTCCAACCGTACACCTACCACCAATGTTGCCCACATCCCTTAGCGCCACATCTCCACGGTTCTGGAACACCTCCAGAGGTGGTGACCCACCACCTTCCTGGACAGCTGTGCCACTGCAGCACCAATCTGGAGAAGAAATTTCTCCTAATACCCAACCTGAACCTTCGCTGGCGCGACTTGAGGCCATCAGCTCTCATCCTATTGCTGCTGCCTGGGAACAGAGGTCAATCCCCACCTCATCATTGTAGAAAGCAACGAGGTCTCCCCTGAGCCTCCTGTTCTTCAGACTGGACCGTCCCATTTCCCTCAGCCACTCCCCATAAGATTTGTGCTGTTTTATTTGTTGACTGATGGAAGTTTGTTACTTTCATTGGTGCATTGTCATCCTTCATATTTAAAACCATAAATAGTATGCTCAATTTATCAGCAATTGGAATAGGATAAGTATTACTTTCACAACATTTAGAAAAATGTTGAGTGTAGAAACACTTTCCTTAACCCGGAACAGATCGGAGCATGGTTTGTCATTGATCAACTGGTGGTGCTGAATGTGGTTGGACAAGATCATCTTAGAGGTCTTCTCCAACCTTAATGATTCTGTGATTCTATAAAACAGTGTCATATTTGAATATATGCTTCCATGTATGGGGAGGTGTAATTCTCCACAGCTCACAGGACAGCACAGTACCTTCCTTCCTGGGTACCACGAGTGAGGCCTGGAGAGCTCTCAGTGCCACGTGGACACAGATCTGCTGCTCCTCCCACCCACATCAACTGGGGAGATGTAAGCAGGAAGCACTGCAGTGCTGCTGAAGGAAGTGGTCTTATCCTGCATGGGCACATATTCGTATCCCAGGACTTGTGGGTGGTTTTTGCATCATAGAATCATTAAGGTTGGAAAAGACCTCTAAGATCCTCCAGCCCAACTGTCAATCCATCACCACCATTCCCACTAACCATGTCCCTCAGTGTCTACTCTGGGAAGCAAGTAATTTATTTATAGATGGGCAGATTGCTCAGTAATTCTTATGTGGGGCTATGTGCACAGACTCCTGCAATGCATATCTCAAGACTTAGATCTTGCAGATTAATCCAGATTTAACAAAATAAGTAGCATTCTTGTGCTAAAATGATTTTTAGGCTTACAGCAAGGGTGTAGTCACTGTCCTCCCTTCTGGGGGGAGGAGGAATCTGGGGAGACTGATTCCTTGTGGTTGTGTTGAAAAAATTAGACAACATTGCAGCTTCTCCTTTCCCCTAATTTGACCCCAACTACAGAAAGTTGCCTGAAGTTCTTGCTTTTCTCATTGACTGAAGCAAGCAGGTCTGAACAGGACTCCTAAATTTCACCAACTGCCTTAATCTGGGTTAGCTCTGTTTTATCATGTGTAAGCCTGTTGTTGGCCTCAAAGCTGGAAGTACAATATTCCACAAGTGGAGGTATTTAGGAATGTTTCTCATGAAAGAATTGTCTTGCAGTGCCAGCTGATCAAACCAAGCTTCTCACTGAAGGATGGGGTGATGATGTTTTAATGGGAATGCCCTCTCCAGGAGGTCACATGCAAAGAGCTCTGGTGATGTGGACACTGGGCTGGCATGGAGGAAGGGCTGATTGTTCCCTTGTTTCTATTTTTTCCTTGTTAATACCAGAAAGCTCTGTGGGAAGGGAGGACTACCCCACATCCCTGCCTCAGTGCAATGCCATGGGGCCAGCAGGGGATGCAGAGTGGCTGCTCGCATCCTCCATTCCCACAGGCCGCAATGGCCGCCATGATGCGACGTGCTCTGGGCCTGCACTTGGGGCCAGACGTGGGGACCCTGCACTGCTGCAATCAGAGCAGCAACAAAGATGAAGACATTCCACAGCAATTAACGTGTTGTGCAATATTTAAATAATTTTTAATCATAGTTTTACCTCAAATTGTAATTTAAGATATATCGTGTAATCACTAGTAATACAAAATGAAAAGGCCACGTTCTTTCTTCAGAACACTCTCCATGTAATAATCAGCTAATAATGCTGTCTGCTTTAATTCAGAAGTTTCACTTGCGCAGTTCCTAAGTTGGCAGGCTGCTTTTTAATTCTTCTCTTCTAATTTGTTGTAACATGTATGAAATACATGTGTTCATTTGAGTAAATACAATAAAGTTAATCAAAGGAAATGATTGCAGAAGGAACCCAGGAGGGTAGCTAGTTATCACTCGGAAAAGAGTTATGTAGTTCTGCCAAATTAATTAAACTTCACTAGTTAAAGGCAGAGGTTATGATAAGAATCTTGCTGAGTGTTGGGTGCAGGTGGCTTGTTTTAATGGGTGAAACCCTTGACCCTTTGCTTGAACAGATTCTTGTTTCCGTGTCGCAGCCCCACAGGTTATTTATTTGTGACATCCCAGTGCACTGTTACTCTGCATTTCCAGATGGGTTTCCCTTAATGGGACGAGCTGCAGAGTTCTGCCTCCCTCCCCCAATGCCCCAACATAGGGCTGAGTGCTCAGTGTCCCTGCATCACTGCTGAGTGTCCCCACTCTGCGAGGAGAGCTGTAATTAACTTGCAGGCGCTCGTCAGAGAATCCGGCAGAGTGCCAGGAAATCAACCCCAATTACTGTATTCACGTTGTCAGTAATGCCCACTTCATGGTTTCTGCTAATTTGAAATGGCAAGTCCCAACTTCCCATAGCAAAATTGCCATTTTTATACTGTTCTTCTATTTTCTGTTCCTTATTCTGTTATTTTGACTCCATTAAATTACTGCTGTAAAGAGAATTACAAGCCATCTTGCAAAACTCTCATCAGGTAATTGCAGTGATACAATATAAATATAGTAGATCCAGAATTATACAGCACGTGTTTAATACCATCTAGCGCAGATCTAAAAAAAGAAAAAGGAAAAAAAAAAGTACATTATTTGCAATTATTTGCATTTACCAAGGACCGTGCTAGGGCTGCTCCAGAAGTAATGCCTCCTGTTTTATGATGTTGGCCCACAACACCAGGGGCACATGTTGGTGGTGTGACAGTAGAGCTCGAACCTTCCCAGCAATGCTTTGTTACAGTTTATTGCCATGCAAGTGATGGCAGCAGAGTGGCAGTCCAACAGAACGGTATCCGACATGGGAGAGTATATGGAGCAAAGGTGTGTCACTGAAATCCTCCATGCAGGAAAAAAAGATGGCGCCCATTGATACTCATTTACGCTTGCTGAATGTTTATGGGGACCAGACAGTGGATGTGAGTGCAGTGAGGCTGAGGGTGGTGGGTTTAAGCAGTGGTGACAGTGACATGAAAGACAAGCCATGTTCTGGGCAGCCATGCAGATTGTTATGAGTGCAGCATGCAAGCTCTTCTTAATCACTGGCAGAAATGCACAGCTAATGGTGGTGACGATGCTGAAAAACAGTGTTGTGTAGCTGAGAATTTGCTCCATTAGATAGTTATTGTGCTCTTTGCATCTGTTGAAGTTTCCACGGAAATAAATAGGAGGCATTACTTTCAGGCAAGCTACATATTTAGGATTGATCAAAGATACGTCAGCACTTAGAAAAATGTTCTCGAAGGGGGAGATGCAGCAGTAATGCAATTGAAAATACATCCAGAAACTTGACTTTTTCATCACTTTACATAAGGTTTTACATACCTTCACTCTACTGCTGGTAGCAAGTTTCAAATTCAGATGGGTCTCTTTTTTTGAGAATGTTTTCTCAAACATTCCACGTCAGAATCAAACACTACAGGAAGATGGGGCCATGCATTCTGAACTTATTCTGCAAGGCAGAATAATGTTGTGAAACTGTTTTTCTGATTTCATTGTCTGTAATGCAGGTGACCCAGGATGTGACACCTCTGGTGCCTCGCTAAATCAGGAGGAAGGAGCCGGTCATTGTTAGATGAGCTCTGAAATGCCTGGGCTGGATGCTGGCTCCATGGAGGAGTTATTTCTGTGGTCTGAGTTTCTAAGATCATGCCTGGCTGATCTGATCCAGCTCTTATCCTTCAATATTCAACAAATGTGATTATCACTTTGTAGACTTATTTCGCTTCCATAATGAGTTCCTGATAGTGTCACCTAGTAATAATCTGATATGGAGAACAGAATTAATATGTTCCCTTGTATTTCTCTAATGTTAGCTTAAGGGCTGGATCATTGGGTAAGAAGTATTTTAATTTAGCGGCTTCACGTTCCCTGCTAGATAGTGGTTGTGACAAGAAGATTGGTTTTGTTGGTAGTTCACTGAAACACATTCACTGCTGTTTTTTCTAGTTGTGGCTTTCCCTTGAATTCCTAGCTAACTTCCTTAGGAGCAGTGCTTTAGTTTTACTTCAAGAGCAAAAATCAATTTTACGTTTAGATCATAACTTCCATTAACTATCTTTAATGGAGCTGCTGTAGCTCCTGTAACTACCACATTTGGAGTTGAAGAGAAGGAGCATGAAATGCCACATTCTCACCCTGAAAAACTTTCTGAAATGAAATCTTTCCCCTTTTCTCGATTGGCACAATAGAAACACCTTAGAAGGAAACAATAAAATACATGCTTTTTAAAAGTAGCAAAGCAGGCACTGGCTCCCAGCTCCTGATGTCGGTGTTTGGCCCATACGCACCGTGGCTCAGTCAGCACAGCAGCCAGGACATTCTGCCTTGGGCAGGCTGCATGCCGTGCTCTGCCTTGTTTGACTCAGGACACCTTCTTGTTGTGTGGCTCTGCTTCCTCTCAAGCACACTTACATCAGCACTCGAAAGAGTCTGATTTTAAAATACTACGATCTTCAGGCCCTGTGCTGCAGCTTCAGTAAATCTGAGTGGTGAGCCCACACTGCCACCTTGGCCCTTGGTGCATTTATTGGTGTTTTCCTTGTTGCAAAACACTTTTTTGAGTACGTCATTAAAAGTATTGTAGGGATTATCAGGTGAGTTTCCCCTGCAGCTTTATTCTTAGCTTTTGGTACTGCATTTTGCCTATATGGGAGATTCTAGATAGAAATAATGCCTATTTCCACATTCTCTTATCTCTTACCTTTTTTAACACAGCAAATAATTGTATTTTGTCCAACAGTTGTTCTCTTTGCTATCAGTGTCATTTACCGTATCTTCATAATTCTGTCCTTGTCTGGGTTGATGTTTTTTGCCATTAACTTACCTGTGCCTGGCTTACACAGCCTGATGCATGGGCCATGGTGGGAACCCCAGGTTTATTCGGAAAGCGAGTTCAGATAGCTGGGATTTGGGCAGCAAGTAGTGCAGCTATCTCCATCTAGGAGCTGAAGACATTTTACTGTCCATAACAAATCTTACTTTGCATTTTTTTTCAGAAAGATGCCATGGCACTCTGTGGAAGGTGTCCTTGTTTATGGCCGAGTGGCCTTAGTGTGAGCGCCGTGGGGATGAAGTGTTGTTGCTCTTTCCTCTGAAACCAATTGTAAACAAGGGTGGAGTTGCCTGCAGTTCATTTTTAAGACATGCTGTGCCTTTTATTTTTTCCTTTCCCTATTCTTGGTTTTTGGGAGGATTCAGGTATTGCTACTTAGTTAATGGGGACGGCATCCTGCTTTTTAATCTTGCGTCATATGTAGGATCCGTGTTCCGACATGGTGAAGCTTGTGGACCCTTTTAAGTACAGCTTCATTATTTATAAGGCATTAATCAGATTAATTTCGTAATAGTTTCCTGCTAATCCTGCCATTGTTCCTTAACCCAGAACCAACGAAAGCATGATTTTAATTCCCTTTTAGTTGCTGCAACATCCTTTTATTATCAGTTACATTTTTATTAGAGTACTTTCAGACAGTTGTTTAAAACCTGAAAATGATCGTGCAACACCTTAAAATGATAGCACTAACTATTTTACTGCTGATAAGAGACAATTTATCAAGCAAATCCCCTTTTTATTAAACTCATGTTTCTCTGTCAGTTAAACTTTGTAGGTTTCCTGCTTTCTGCATAATCCCAGCCCTATTCCAGTAGACAGAGGCTGACATAACCCCCAAGTAAGTCTGAGCACCTGCAGAGGCAGCTCCATTGATTTCAGTCTGTCTTTACCACTGCTCGTCTCATCTCCAATAGCGTTTTAAATCCTCCAGTAAAAAATGTATATATATAATTACAACAAGGCTGTTATCATCAAAATCAAAAGGTCATCAGGCAGATTTCCAAGTGGGTGTACCTAAAAAGCACGTAGTTTTCAATGCTGATGAAAATTTATGTTTTCTGTACCAAAAAGGATGACTGGGAAGAGCAGAGTTTTACTCAATAGCTTATCATGATAGGGTCATTGAGATGTCAATTACATATTTTATATTTATAGAGCACTTCTGCTCAAGAAAGATTCCAAAGTGTCTCCCAGACACCAACAAGTGTGTATGAGAAAATTAATCACTTTTTTTTCATCTTGAAATGGGGATGGTTCAGAAATAGGAGGTATGTTCTTCAATAGAATGAATCCTCTTTCCACAGGGACTGTCTGAGATACAGGGGTTGTGTTGCAGTTGTTCTTTGAGGGGTTTTTCTGGACTGTGTAAACAGAAATAGGTTTATTCCTGAATCTGGGCTTCTCTGAGGCCAAAGCCACGGTTCTGATTTGACTTATTCTTGTAACTGATTAATGAGAGAATGAAAGTTTAAAAAGCACTCACAACTCGTTTCATTAATAGCCTTTCTCTTTTTAGAAATTGTCTACATTCTGCTTTTGAACCACCATACGAAATATCATTTTACAATCCCATTATATGTGTCCTTCCTAAATTAGAGTAGATTTAATTGCTCTGAAGGAGCTCCACAGAATGCATGCAATTCAAAGGAAGCATTTTTTCACTTTTTCGGGATAGACTCATTGTATCGGCAGCAATTGCTGGTCTGTTGGTTTATTTTTTTTTCCGTGAAAGACTTACAATAGAATCATAGTGGCTTTAAGGCTGGAAAAGGTCTCTAAGATCATCAGTCCAACCGTCCACCTACCACCAGCACTGCCCACATCCCTCAGTGCCACATCCCCACAGTTCTGGATCACCTCCAGGGATGATGAACCCCCTCCCTGTGCAGCTGTGCCACTGCAGCACCGCTCTTTGGAGAATAAATTGTCCCTCGTATCCAACCTGAACCTCTCCTGGTGCAACAGGAGGCCATCACCTCTCGTCCTATCGAAGCAGTGCTGATCTCTTGTAGTCACACAAGTTTTCAATGCTGGCTGTGAACAGCGCTTGAAGAGATGATGCTAGGGCTGGGCAAGATCTAGATCTAGCTCATCTGTATAAAGATATGGGGGCTCTAAGGGGAAGAGAGGGTTGTTTACTCTCTGCTACAGGTGAATGAGTCTTCAGTGTCCACCCTTGGGAATAAATTTACTATCAGAGAGTTTTTGCATGTCACATTTTATATGATCCAGAACAGCTCAAGTTGCTATTTGCAGTAGAACATCTGTTGTGGGCCCATTAACGTATGGTTGTGTTACACTGGCAAGTAAATCATTTCTGTACACATTCTGGAATTGCTGTGGATATTAATATTTTGAGATGTTTTTTTTTATTGTTGTTGTTGAGGATCAAAGCTGGCACTTTAGTGAAAAATTCAAACCCGTACTTAATTTGTAAGCGCGCATTCTTCCTCAGTTAATAGAATCATAGAATTGTTAAAGTTGGATAGACCACTAAGATCACCCAGTCCAACCATCTACCCATGGCTGTGACCACTCCAGACCATGGCCCTCATGTGACATTGACCCTTTTCTGGAGCACCTCCAGGGGTGAGGACTTCACCCCATCCCTGTGCAGCCTCTGCCAATGCATCCCTGCCATTTCTGAGAAGAAGTGTTTCCTAATACCCAGCCTGAACCTCCCCTCATGCAACTTGAGGCCATCACCTCTCATACTGTCACAGTTACCTGATAGCAGAGGCCATAAAGGTGACCTATGTATAGCTACCATTTTAAGATCATAGAGCTGTTGCTGATGTCCTGGCATTGAAAAGTATATTGAATCCTTTTATTACAAGGAAAAAGCAGGTAAATTATTCTTATTCTCACTATCTACAGTAGTGCAGTCAGACCACTGGAGGTGCTGTAGAGGCTCCTGGGAGTGCAGAAAACCCAGTAGGAAGATGTCTTGGGAAGCAGGTAGTTCTGGGAGATTGTAATTAGAGCAGATTTTATAAATATTTTTGTGTTCCTAAAAATGCCATCATGTATTATCTCAGTTAGTCATGACAATAACCAGCAGCAAGGGAGAGAGGAAGTGGAAGGAAAGGGAATTAGTACACAGACCAGCGATGAGGCCATCCCTCTTTCTAAGAGATGTTGTACGATGGGCAGTCATAAATAGCCCAACCTCTTGTTTCTTTTCCCTGCAAGTGGGAAAATGCACCTTCAGATAGGCCGCCTCCAAAAAGCAGTGTCCTGAGATTTTCCTGTTAAATCATGCTCAGAATTTTATAGGTTGGAGCAAGCGCTGTGCCAGAATCCTAACTGCTCAGTTGTGAAAGCAGCTCTTCGAAGTAAGGAAGGAGCACGGTCCCACATTCATTATGAGGCTGTTGCAAGGAACTGCATTGTTTTTATGGCTTTGCGTTCTTTGGCTCAAAATGTAGAAATCAAACAAGAGATTCTGCTTCTTATTATACAGGTGCGTGAGTCAGCTTCTTGTTTTGATTTTTAAAGCCTTTTCAATTGTGTAATAAAGTCATGTTGAAATGCATTTTAGCACTAAGTGTGCTGTTTCTCTAAAAGCTTCACTGTAGCTGTCTCTAGAATTATTCCATTTTCCATCCAGATGATGACAGCTACCCACAGTAGGAGCTCCTGGCTCGGCACCCAGAGTTACCAGAGCTCAGCTGAAGGTAAATGGAGCTTAAGGTCGGATTGGGCTCCTGAAAACAGAAGTGACCAAGGGAGACCTGTGTGCAAATATTGTTCCTAATGCGGGTCCCAGGAGATAGGAATGCTTTCTGGAAAGGTCTAGGTTAGAAGTGAAAGAAAATGAGATTCTTGCTGTTAGGCTGTGCACAAAGTCTGCGAGGAAATGCACTGCTCACACACAGTGGAAAACTGTTTTGTGTATTGTAGGAGACTGGACTTCTATTTCTCAAGTCCTTTTAAGACACACCTTGTCTTGTTTTAAATAAAAACCACTGACTTGTTCATAAATTATGCAATTAGTTTTGATTTTCTTCTGTTTGACTGAAGCAGTTGTTTCACCTCTAATTCAGGTTTGTTAAACGTAGAAAGGCAAAGCATCCAAGAAAGGTGAAGTTTCCCATTCCTTGATGATCTCGCTTACTGACAGAAGTGCATCTTCCCTGTCAGTGACTGCAGGTTCAAGTTCAGATGATTGGGTCCTTAGCTGAGAGCAGACAGAATCATAGAATCGTTGAGGTTGGAAAAGAGCTCTCAGATCCCCACATCCAACCCCACCCCACCATGCCCACTGCCCACGTGCCTCCGTGCCACATCCTGACAGCTCTGCAGCACCTCCAGGGGCAGTGACCCCCCTGACCTCCCTGGGAAAACATCAGTATAGAGAGTCAGGTAGAGGAAACAGGACATGGCTTCATACTTGTAGATACGTAAGCACTGCAGTTCCTATGGAAAGATGAAAATTAGGTGTGTACTTCTGTTGCACTTTTCTGCAAAGCGTATTAGCAAGGTGCATTAAGAAAAATGTTCTTTATGACTTTGAGGCTGCTTAGTTGTAATGTTAGGAAGGGATGATCTGCAGCGGGGTGTTGAGTGTCTACAGAACGTGTGGCCGTGGTGTGGAGCAGAGAGGAAATAAACCAGCACTTGGGAGTAACCACAAGTTGGTAAGGGAGGCATCCCTGATGCTCTGCATTGTACAGAAGCTGGACCAGGGAGGCTGGGCTGCAGAGGAGCGTTGCCTTCATGCAGACCTCATTGCTTCCACTGCTTTGCACTTCCTCATATTGAGCTCTCTTGGATCAGAAGTGCAGCACCCACAGCCAGCGAGGCCACAGCTGCAGCACTGTGCCTAGCACTGCTTGGGCAGAGGAATTATTTCACATCTTATTGGCCACGCGTGTGGGTTTGCTGTTCACAGCTGTGATACTTTCCTCCTTTAAAACAGCAGGGCACTGCTGAGCTCTCACCAGCATGAGATCCGCTGTGATCCCGAGGTGTTTCTCACCCATTTGTTCCTATAGAAAACACAATTCTTTTCAATCTTGCGGTTCTGTTGTTTTTTCTTTCCCAGTTGTTTTGTTTTTGCCTTTTTTTCTGCATGAAAGTGCAGAGTACTTTATATTGCTCAGCAATGGGTTTTCCTCCAGGCACTTATTAGCAGGTTATTATTTGTTCTGTAGAGGCTTTTTTGGTTGCTGGTAGGGGTATCCAGGCTCCATCTCCTTTTCTGAACTGTATTCTTCATTCTCCATTTGAAACTGAAAGTAGATGCCCATTATAAAATCTACTCCATAATGTTATGCTTTGGTTGTGACCAGAGACGTTGGGCAGTTTGTTATGTACAGGCATCTGAATCTTGGATCAGCTGCTGATAGTTGAGACAACCCTTCTGTTTCTCAGCCCTGCGCTCCCTGCCTCCATCTCATTGTGCATTTTGCACCATGCATACTCCTCTTTGAGCACAGTCCCAGGGCGCTCCCTGTTCAGCATTATGCTCGAGTACACGCTCCGAAACCTGAAGGCAGCAGTAACAAGGTGTGACAGAAGTTGATTGCCCTGATTTTTACTCCTTAAAAATGTGCAGAGTCAAGTCTGAGGTGGTTCTACTGACACTGTGATTGAATTTACTGAGTCCAGTGATGTAAACACACAGTGACGGTACGTACTGGGGACCCAGTTGGGAGATGCATGTGTATGCATTTATTCAGAAGCTCACTGATGCTAATGGATGAAGACAAGGGGTGGGAGGGCAGAACTGATAACTTTCCAGGGGATGCAAGCAATAGATACTGTAAGGAAATTAAGTGCCTTATTAAATGTGGTTAACTAGGTGTCCTGACAAGTGCTGGAATTGCGTTCGTTACGTGATGTGTGCTGTGAAGGTGCAGTTAGGAGGCATCATAAGAAATGTGACAGAGGATTTCAGACTGGCTTCCTGGGAGAAAAGCCTGGCTCTCAGGCAGTGCTGGGCTCTCTGTCCTCCCTGGGATACTGCCTTGGTTATTTCTGGGATTTGTCATACTGTGCTTTTACTCTGTGGCTGATACATGTGATTAATATTGGTTAATGAAGCCAAGCATTGTTGCTACTTCTGATTGCCCAACTTCTGAACATTTGGGGGTCTTTTGACTTCACAGTCCTGGTTCTGTCTTCATAAAGGAGCTTTAGAAGATAGAGAAGATGCTTTCATGTTTAACCAGTGGCAACTGTGTTTTAATCTTGCTGTTTTTTTCTTAACGTTGGCATGATGGTTTTTATTGTACGTGGAGTTGGAGGAAGTCGTGCAGTGAAGAGATGAGCAGCTCTCATAGAGTCAGTGGATTCACTGATAACACTTATAATCGTCCATTACTACTCCTTAAGAGCAGCTCTCCTGCTCCTAGACCTGCCAGCGTGTGGTCCTTAAGAACACCATTTTGGGTAGGAGGAAACACGGCTGTAATCAAAACAATGATTACCGTCACAGTCATTTAAATGCAGAAGTAGAAACTAATGTGTGCTCCAAAGGGATGTAAAAAATGCACAAGTAATTCCTGGTTTTGAGGTTAGGTTTCTGATGTCCATGGGGAAAAAAGTTAATTTCTTACCTTTCACTTTCAAGTGAATATTTCTGTATTCATTTCTCACTCTGCATTTAAATGAACGTGAGAGTAATCATTGTTTTGATTGCAGTTGTGCTTCCTTTCTCCTGTAATGGTGTTCTTGAGTACCCCATGCTGGCAGTGCTAAGAGCAGGGAGCTGCTCCCAAGGAGGAATAATGGACAATTATGTGAACATTAGCAGAGGATCTGTGGACTTCTTAGGACTCCCCAGCTCTTAGAGAACACTTCTGCTGCTCTTCCTCTGCCACGTGGGGCAGCTCCTCCATAGGTCACACCAGGTGGAGTTGTGCAGCTCTCAGGCAAGCATATGGGCTGCCTTCATTGTCCAAAGGATGACAGGGATCCGTTGTGTCCCACTCCATGGACATTGGTGTCTTTGTGTGTCACTCCTAAAAGCCAAACTGCAGCAACACCCCATAACTCAAATACAGACCTTCCTGTTTGTAGTGATGGGTGATGCCGTGCTGTAAGCAGAACGCATGCCCCATGCTGCCGTTCTTTCTTTCCCCTGCTCTCCATCCACTCCCTCCTTTAATATTATTATTGCTTTAATAATTATTACTGTTTTTGCTGCAGACATCGTATCTGTGAGCGGGAGATTAACGCAATAATTCCATTGGCAGCAGGCGAGCAGCGTCAGTGCTGGAATCCGCCGTATCCTTTGGGATGTGACTTGGTGGGATGTGGCCGTGGGGCAGTGGGAACCTGCCTGCAGATGAGGTGGGGGGAATTCTTTTGTTGCTGCCGTTCCTTGAAACCTTGTATATACAAGATACTTTTCTGAATGCTTTTAGTCCTAATTTTTACTTTAAAGCCAAAAGATACTGGGAATATAATGTGTTTTATTTAGAATTATGGTGCGTGTTGGGGTGGCTGTCAGTACAAAGGCTAATGCTATTTATTAAGGTCCTGGTTTTATTTAATAGCCAGATGAATGGAACAGTTAATAAAAGAAATATTGCTTTATTCCCTGACATTTATGTCCTTGGTTTCCAATAAAGAATTGAAATTATGAATAGTTGATGGTTTAAATTGATGTTTTATGTTGAACGCTAGCTATAATTTCCCCTCTGAGAATTGTAATACCGAGAAACAGATGGTTTTTCACAGTAACAAATTGCCATGTGTACGCTGTACATAGTGCTGGCTTTCAGATGCCTTCACCTCCAGCACAGCTCAGCCCCAGCACCGCAGCGCTCGGCGATCCCTGCTCCACGCGAGGCAGCATCGGTGCCTGGGGAGAAAACAAAGTCCTATGGCTTGGGCTGGAACAAGCAAGCCTGCAGTTACACGGACAGCTCAGGGCCCAGAGGTGGCTTGGTGCTCCGTCGGGTTACGGTGTGCTTTGCCTGCAGCTCACAGAGGATGAATGGGGGCCCCCTCCCACCTGCCCTCGTACCTCTGGGTTGGGGCATCCCCAGCTCTGTGCAGCCTGTGGAAGCCAGGCCGCTGCGTCTGAGCTCTGAATGCTCGTTTGTGCCTTTTTAAAGTGTTCCTCACTAATTGTTACAGTGGGGAGGTGGTGTGAGATGATTAGCGGAGCGTTTGGCAATCCACAGTCAAAACCGCACTTTTTATAAGCTAATTATCTAGGGAATTGGTTAGTAATTATCACTGCTAAACGTTCTCGGCTAAAAGGTGCGTGCAGCAGTGGGACTGAAGTCGCTTTAAGCTGCACTGAGGGCAGAAGGAGGATGGACACAACCTGCACCAGCCATCCCAGCACACGGCCACGGCACAGCATCAATGGGCATTGAAAATGCACAGCTCCCAGCACAGGGCACTTTGTGAGTAAGGCATTCATCATTCAGAGCTGCACAGATCACGTTAAGAGTAGAACTGGGTGGTTCGTTTGGAAGGGACACACAGGGGCCATCGAGTCCAACTTTCAGTACTGAACACTGAAGAGCTCTTGTTCTGAGAAGCAACGGATCTGTTGCCCACATCCCTTCTCCACCAGCGAGGTCACTGCTGTGTGAATCCCAGCACCCCCAGACTTTTGTATCTCTTACAGGGTTTGGACCTGAGCATTGTTTTTTGACACACCTTGATTAAAACCAGTGGTAAAACAGAACTTTTTTTAAGCAGCAGAAGTTGCTGGGATGCCATGGTATTAATCAGACTTGTTACCTACCCTGATTTTTCTGGTTGCACCTGCTAATGCCTTATATTCAAAGTAGTGAAGAAATGCATCAGCAATCCTGGCCTTCCCTTTTGTTGTCCCCTTTTGGCTTAATGTCAGGAAACGGCCCTTTGCAGTTGGTCTCACTCCGTGCTGCTGCTGGCAGATAAAGCACCAAGAACTGGAGGACTAGAACTGAATGTGGCCATTGACAAGGGCTGCCAAGGTCAGAACAGATTGAGATGATTGAGAATGCCATTCTAAATCTACCAACTGGTGCTTAATAAGTTACCTGGAACCAGTTCCTAGCAGTTCACATCGCAGGGCTTAACCAGGAAAGTTCAGCAGCAATCCTATCTAAAGTAACCGGAGTGTGCGTTGCAAGTTAAGGCTGCTCCATGAAGCTTGCAGCTTCTTAAAGCTTGTGTGATGAGAAAATCACAATCAGAGTAATTTAAAAGTGTTGTTCTGTTGGTAGCTTCTACTGCATGATTAGAAAGCACAAGACCCAATAGCCATTAATTGTCCAGTAGGAAGGATTGGGCAGAGAGGGTTTTTCGTACGCTGCTGGAGAAATGGGATCAGCCAGAGGAGGGCAAAAGCCTGTATTGGTTCAGAGTCTGTGCCGAAGGCCATTAATGCACTTTATTTATTGCTCTTACCTTGAAGAATTCTGCCCTAATGTAGCTGGGTTGAAGTCCCAGATGAGGAGAAGATGGGACAGGAGGTTCAGGGGGTTCAGGAGGTCCATACCTGCAGAAAGAGCGCAAGGAATCAGGACTTGTGTGTGTCTGATCTTTAATCGCTGCATTATTTCTTTGAAATTCATGTAAATCACATGAGAAAGTTAATCCAGTATTTTTAGCCTGGATTTCTCCAACTGAACTCCTTTTTTTTATTACCATTATTTTCTTTCCCATTTTTTTTCCCATCCTCCTCTTGATCTGCAGTTCTTATCCAAGCAGAATGGAGCACCCCATGCATCTCTGGCATCTCTGCACGCCTGCTGCCCCGGCTTGAGCAGGGAATCCCAGGCAGGACCCGGACCCACAGAACCACAGCACGGTTGGGTTGGAGGGGAACCTTAAAGCTCAGCCTGCACTGCACCCATCCACAGCCTGGGGCACTGCAGGGATGGGGCAGCACCACCCTGCGCAGCAGTGCTGCGTTCCCATCTCCTAATGCACTTCTCTTTATAGTATAAGCGTGCAGAAATGATCACTATAGCACAGAAACAGTAGATTTAGCGTCACACACAACAGATTATCATCACAACTTGTGTGACCAGAAGATGAATCTCAAGGACACTGCAGTGATCTTCCACCTTGTGAAGGTACTGAGCACTGCAAACGGTGCTCAGCAGCACGGAGAGCAGAGAGAAGGGCTTTGGCTGCAGCCTGCCTGTCCATGGGCAAGCACTGTGAGCTGTGTGCAGGTGCAGCCATCCCTTGCTGTGTGCATCCCATACAGCAGTGCTCGGCCCTCTGCTCCTTCTGCTCTTAACGAGTTTCATCTCTGCTCCATATAAATGAGGCACAATCCGAAGCTGTCAGACCTAAACTGTGCCTTGCATATACACTAAGTGAATTTATTCAAATTTCTCTTTAAAGCCAGGAATATTTATAATAAAACTTGTCAGGGCTTCAGTTAACAGTTTACACTGGGAGTATTTTTGGTTGTGAAATACAAAAACAAGTCCAAGAACGACTCTGCGAGCTGATATTATTCTGGTTGCCTCGCATATGGAAAAGTCGTGTTGTGATTTCAACAACAAATGAGGAAATTGTCAAAGTTCTATGAAAATTAATTAAGCTCGAACTTGTGTGAAAATTAATTAAGCTCAAACTCCTATGAAAATTAATTAAGCTCAAATGAAAATATGTTAAAACACTCCTCAAATTTATACTAATGCGGCTGGCAACAATTGCAATAAAAGAGCAGCAGATGCCTCTAATTCTGGTTGTGCTGCTTCTGTCTGGGGCTGAAATTGGATATATATAGGATGAGGGGGAATGGCCTTAAACTGAAGAGGGTAGTTTGGGTTGGACGTGGGGAAGAAATGCTGTACCCAGAGCTCAGCACTGCCCATAGAGCGGCGCTGCCCCATGGCTGGAGGTCCTGAGGCTGTGGCTGGGCGCTGGGCAGCCTGAGCTGGGAGCAGCCCATGGCACGGGGGAGGGATGGAGCTGTGTGAGCTGTAAGGTCCCCTCCAACCAAAGCCGTTCTGTGCTACCAAAGCACAAGCAGCAGGCTCATTTTTTATACCCTGTGATGTTCCTGGGGAAGTATGCGGCGTGGAAATGGCTCCTGGAGCTGCGGGCTCCCATTTGCTGTCTGTCTGCTATTCATGTCAGCAGCATTTCCCCAGCCCACGGCCGTCTGTCCTCGTGTATCCTGTCTGAAGGTCTGCGCTGGGGCAGAGGCCAGTGTGGAGCGAGTGCGTCCCGTCTGCGTTTCGCTTTGTGCTCCTCAGTACAAATATGTAAAATCGTATGTTTGAGTGCAGGAAGCACAGAAGTAAACAGTATATAAAGATGACTTCTGAATCCCTAGCAGCAGAAGGGCTGGCTGCAATACGGAACTGTCAGAAGGAACAATAGTGGGAGCAAATCATGTCTTTTTTTAGCTACTGGGATAATATTTTGGAACAGAATGAAGGCTATAGCTTACGAATCTCATTTCCCTCCTTGGCTGTATCAAACGCAGAAGGGGAATGAATCTCACAAATGTCTGCTGGCACGTTAGAAAAAAATGAAAACAAAACACGGAGTTCTGGAAGTGCTGCGTGGAGTTTGTGTGCTGGGCTGAGCACATAGAGCCCGGAGCATCCCTGGGTCCGATGGGAGCACCATGGAGCTCAGCCCTGGGTGCAGCCCCTGTCTCAGCCATCCAGAGCCCCATCTCTGTCTGGTCCTGCTTCCAGGGCGGACCAAAGCCCCAAATCCAAAATCAGCTGAACCAAATGCGTGGAAGTCTTGATGCGAACAGGAAATTGATCCTCCAGCACAGCCGTCCGGAGCGCCAAAAGCTCCTCTTTCAGGAAGATAATCAGACACAAAACGTTGCAAGCCTATCAGCTGGGTTTCACTTTGGTATTTACCATCAGTTCGGTTTAAAATAAGCATTTAATTCGTTCTCAAAGTGTATTTGGAAGCCTTCGCGCTGGACCTCACAGATAATAGTGCCTGAGAGTTTTGTTTTGTTATTGGAAAGTGAAACCAGATGCAGCGTGGCCATCCAGGGCTGGCTTTGGCTGGCTGGGAGCTGTGGGAGAGTGCTTTTATCACGTTGGGAGCGCTGTATCAGGCCTGGATGGAAGGGTGTGGATTCCACACAGGGTTTTCAGATGTTGGAACCAAAATCCAACATGCAAAGCAGCAGAATGAGACCCTCCTGTTCATAAACGGGAGGAGAAAAAGAGATTCGGTTGTGGTTAATTTGACAACTCCCAAAGCTGTCAGTACAGTGCAGCTATTTTAATTTCCATATGTACTATGTGATTGTGCTATCTAAGCCTGCTTCCTATGCTGTGGGACCAAGTTCTTGTCCCAAGTGTGAAACCAAACTGCTTTCTGGATTGAGCATCACTGTGGGACCCTTTTCTGCACCAGCAGAGCCTCAGTGGTGCCTCAGCTATTTGAGCACAAGGTCACTTTTCCATGTGCAATATGGACAGACTGCTGTTTGTGACAGCCACATAAGAAATACCCACTTTAAATTTACTTTCCAAGCAGCCCTATCTGCTCTCTCCCTGTTGGTGTCTCTCAGGATGATGTGTTAAGGATTGTCCCTGAAGGGATGCAGAGGGAAGAGCCCACTGTGCTTGCATGCACTTAACCCACAGCCCACCAAAATAAGCACAGCGTTCACCTTTCTGTTTGTGCATCCCTTCCAAACACTGCCACAGCCTCACCTGTGCCATCCCAACTCATCCAGGTCTGCGCTAAGCACATCTGAATCTTACTGACTTCTTTTAGAAGATGATGAATCCCCGTTCTCCCAGAGCAAATAGATTTAATAGAGCAGATTTTTTTCTTTGATTTATGTTGGCCATGAGCAGGAAGCAGGATTTCAGCATCCAGTCGGCAGTGCCATGCAATTACAGAGCAAGGCAGGCAGTGTCTGTTGTGCTGCCCTGTGACAAATGGTGCAGGGAGTTCTGGTGTCAGTGTATGATGTGTTCATACAGAACCAGAGCACTCAGCGCAGCGGTAGCTTCAAGATGGTGCTTTCTTGAAAACTTGCTTTGAATGTACCTTGGGTATGTGTGAGGTCTTCAGCTTACTGATTGGAGAGCGAGGAGAGGCAAAACCAAGCCCAGCGTGTTAGCCTTGAGAACAAAGATGAGGTGTTAATCATAGAACCACAGAATGGTTTGAGGCTATCTGGTCCCACTGCCCACAGAGCACAGGGACACCCACAGCCCCATCAGTGCTCACAGCCCTCCAGCCTGACCCTGGGGTCTGCAGGGATGGGCACCACTCCTCTCTGGGCAGCCGTGCAGTGCCTCACCGCCCTCAGTGTGCACACAGCACAGCCCAGGAGCAGTGCTGCACTCACTGGAAGCAGCAGACTCCGTGAGCCTTTAATATTGAACACAACACGACCTGGCTGACGTGGCTGCTCCTGACTTCTCAAGTATTTAAATACCTTTGAGTGAAGCGTACACTTGTGCTTAATGTACCCGATGCACTCAGAACATGGACAACACTCCATTTTTAAGCTGGATTCTATATAAAGTTTAATTTTTAAAGGCATCTATAAATTATCAATGACATCTGTTCTGAAAAATGTCAATTCTTATTCTTAGGTTGGTGGAATCTTTTTGTCTTGTGTAACATCCTCTTCACATTCAAGCCCTATTGACACACGGTTTTCAAGTGATACGTTGCTATTCCAGGACCTCATTATTTAGACGAATCTCGTTCTAATGTAATGACAGCATTAAGTAAACACAACTATTTCTGGTGCTCTTCTAATCCCATGGCGATAGCTACCAATGATCTTGGAATCACAAGGCCACTCTTGGTTAAACTGACCTGTCTGCAACCAAAGAGGGGTTAACACACACTGTGCTGAGTACGAAAAGTAACAAGGAGGAAAAGAAAACAGAGGCTCAGCCCAGGAAGATGGGAATTCTGAGATAATATTCAATGTGCCCAAAGGGACAATGCCGCCTCTTGTTGTTGCTGTCTATATTTAGACACCATGCTCATATGCAACTTAAAATACCTAGAATAGCACAAAGAATTTTTTTTTTTCCCCTTTCATTTGAAGTGGCACAGCACAGGGCTGTTAATTTCAGCTTATCACAGCTGACACTTGATGGGGGGGGAGGTGGTGGAAACAGCAGTTTGAAGCTTTAACTCTTTCCACGTGTGTCCTTTGAGAGAACCCCTGGGCTCTGTGAGCTCTCCTGGCTGAGCTGAGCTCCGTGCCCCTCATGCAGAGAGTTCGGTGGGTCACTGGTTGATCTAATGCCCACTGTTGTTTGTGCAGCTGATAAGGGGCAGAACAGCCATTAGTGAACCTTCCGGCAGTTCACTAATAGGTTTTCCTAACTCTGGCTTCCTTCTTACATCAATTGAAACTCCTGATTAGTTAATGTAAGCAGTGTGACTTATACTGCAATACTCCAGTTTGGATAAGCCATGATTTTCACACTGTTGGGATTGGTGTTTCTCCTTTTCTTCTTTTGCTTGTGCTGTTTCAACGCAACTCTTTCAAGTTTTACCCCATTATAGGCGATATGATGGAGTGCTTCTATCTGATGACCTGTTAAACACAGAATCCCAGAATCCCAGAAACACAGAATCCCAGAAACACAGAACAGGTTCAGTTGGAGGGGACCGTAAAGCTCATGAGCTCCATCCCCTGTGCTATGGGATGGCTATGGGATGGTGCCCAGCTCAGGCTGCCCATGGCCCATCCATGGCCTCAGCACCTCCAGCCTTGAGGCAGCACTGCTGTATGAGCAGTGCCAGGACCTCACTGCCCTGACTACAGCATTCGTTCCCCACGTCTAACCCTCTTTTGGTTGAAAGCCATTCCCCCTTGTTCTGTAATACAGATAAATATATATAAATATGAGCTTTATGAACACATTGCTTGCTTCATTGCGCTGGTTTTAATGGGTAACACACCGGAGTATCAGTTAGAGCTGTCAGAAGTACTGAGCAGAAGGATGGAAGAAGAATGGCTGCCGTCCTTCCCTAAGCTCCACACTATTAAAAAGCGTATGGAATAGAGCTGAATTCCATCCCTCCTCTTGCAATAGGAGCCAACAGCTGTTTGTGCTTCCATTATCTGATAATGGCAATGAAACATTTCCCTGCTTTTGTAATGATAACTTCAAGAGCAGCATCAAACACAGCTTGTTGGACAGCATCGTCTGCTTTGATGAATCCCGTTCACAAGTGAGTTACCTCAGTCCTCAGGTCTGGAAGGCTGTGACACTGTGAGGGCTGCTCCTGTCCCTCCATCCACACCATCCAAGGGGGGCTGTGCTGGGGGAAGGCTGCCTGCCTAGGAGCTGGGCTGCCATTCCTGATGCTGCCTTCTTATGCTTCTCCTGGGAGAGCTCAGGGCTGTGCTGATAGGAGTGTGGCCCTGAAACAGCCAGGGATTTCTGTTCAGTTCCTCATTCCGTTCCCTGCTGTTCCACCATCTCTGTCGGTTTGCTTTTCAGGAGGTGGTTGTTCCATTTATTTTATTCTGTATATTTTCATTACAATGCTTTCAAGGAAATAGTTCAATAAAGTAATTTCTGAGTCCACACAGCTCCTTGCTCAGCTCGTCCTGGTGGCCCCGTCCCCTCAGGGCCACGCTCTCCCATCACTCCTGCACACAAAACTCCATATTTACTTCCATTCTTGCAGCCTGTTTGCCCAGGTTTCACTGCTGGGTTTGAGGAGCCGCAGCCTTCTCCGTGTTGAGCCCTCAGAGGCTCTGGCTGTCACTTCTGAGGTGCGTTGGATGTATTTTGCTGGAAGCTGCTTGGACTCAGTGCTCTTTGGAGCAGACTTTGGATCTGGCTGAAAGCTTTCGGTACTTTATCACACGTTATTGCTTTGGACATAGCTGAGGTAGAGCAGAAATGAACGTGTACAAAAGGCAGTCATGGCAAGAAGCTGAAAGAAAAGATTTTTCTGGATTTAGGATTGTTGCGGGCGTTGTTGGAATTCCTCTGTCAGTCCCATCAGTCAGTTTGGACCTCCCCTGTTTCTCTTCTTTTAGCACTTAGTGCTGGGCTGCTCGTGATGCTAGTTGGTATTTCAGGTAAGCTGTTAAGGAAGATACCTGCAGTCTGCTGAGGTGCACGCCTTCAGTTTAAATGAAAATGTGAGTTTCACAGCATCTCACTGCGGTTTACTTGTACTTATAAATGTATTTCAGAGTAATACCGAGTTGTTAACAATTTAGGTTTTACTGAAGAGTATCTTCACAGAGGCACAGAGATGTTAGGGCAGGAAAAGCCCTCTGAGATCACCACCAAGGCCAGCCCCAGCCCACCCCACCGTGCTGCTGACCGTGCCCGACAGACATCTCCACCTATCCTAATCCGAGCATTGCCCTACATCACTTTTACAGTCTTGTAAAGAGTAGGAAAATGGTTTTGAGAAAAGGATCTGACAGTGTGACCAATTCCATGGCACTGCAGATTAGGGAATCCTGCCATTAGGAGTAGAGTAAAAAGTCTGCAGCCTGGGCTGAAGTGATGGTAGATAAGTCCATCTGCAGTTGCCATATATAGTCATACAAGGAAAAGTCTGCACAAATCCTCCAGACGTTTATGGACTTCTCTGATTCATCTGTCAGAGCCAAACAGCTCCAGCCAAGAGATAGGGAATTTGTGAGCCCGCACCGCGTCCCCACATTGCTGTGAGCTGGAGGAGCTCAGGGGGAGAGGAGAAGGAGCAGGAGGAAGGGCAGCAATCTGAAGGCTCCGCTTTTGGTGGGAGGTTCAAGAAGATGAGTAACGTTCTGGAGCTTTGTAAAAACAAAAAAAAAACACAAAAAAACTTGAATTCATTTCCGTTGCTATAATCAAAAGCCAGCTTGCTAAATTTAGCAGTCTCCTATAGACACTGGGCTTGTGCTAGCAACAGTAAAACTATTTTTCCTTAAGTGCAATTTGTCACCTCCCCCTTCTGAGTTAGGAGAAGATAAGCTTGTATTAATGCTGTTGATTTATTATTACACAAGTATGTCTCATTTTAATCTGTTATTGAGTTCATTGTGATTCAGTGCTGGGCTCGCATGCCTTCCGTGATGGAAAAACAGCGCTGAGAACAGCACAGACTCAGCTCTGTCTCTTCTCCTTTCTAAATCTTCAGTCCTCTGCATTTCTTCCCCCAGACTTCTCATCCCCCCACAGCACACAGGGGCAGTTCACAGTTCACCATATGAATTTGGGAATTGCTCCCAGCTGAGACCATATATTACAGCGTGAGGAGATGCCGCTGCCCCAGAGCTCTTTATGTGGGATTTTTATTTCTTAAGTTCAGCTAACAAGCACTAAACGCATTGAAGAAGGCTGCAGTGAGGTTTTGCTTTCTTTCATCTAGATGATTCATTTATTTCTACTGTGTGCTACCAAAGCACATGCGCTATGGGCAGCACAGCGGTTCAGCAGGAACTCGGCCGGGAAGCACCGTGGTAGCAAAAGTTTGTTTTCTCTTCAATAGCTTCGTGTACAGAAGCGACGTGAAAAGATCTGCGCCGTGTTTCGTTTTTATTTAGGTCAGAAGGATGACAGTTGGATTGATTTTGAGGTGTTTTTAGCAGGCATGCTGAATTAGATGTAGTAAATCACAGCATCGCACTGTGCTTTGGGTTGGAAGGGACCCCAAAGCCTCCTGGTCCCACTGCCTGCACTGCACAGGGCGCCCACAGCCCAAAAGCATTGACACTTACATTGGAAGGAGGGAATGCTGACTGTAACGATATAAATCTGTACCTGTGTTCCTACATGCAGGTGTGCTGGTGGTTAATAACACAGCTGCGTGATAAGTAACGGTAGGCAGAAGGTTTTGCAATATCTGATGTCCTGTCAGCCTGGCCCTGACTCACCTGTGGTCAGTATGGATCTGGGAGGAAAAAATCCCTTTTCTTCTTTTAATATTTAAGACGGAATTATTCTTCTTCCAAACTTAGCCTGTCTTTAAAGCAGTGTACTTATATTTGGGACGATTTTTCCACTCTACCTCATCGCAGTTTTGGAACTGGGCGCCCATCCCTGCAGACCCCCAGAGTCAGGCTGGAGGGCTGTGAGCACTGATGGAGCTGTGGGTGTCCCTGTGCTCTGCAGGCAATGGGACCAGATGGCTTCTGGGGGTCCCTTCCAACTGCAACCATGTTGTGACTCTGTGATTCTATGATCCCAGTCATTTTTAGTGGCTGCACTGTCCATACGTAGCAGGACAGAATCCCCCCGTGGCACACTGGGTTTGGGCTTCTACCTGTAGCTCAGGTAGGATGTGCTGATTCACACACAGCTCCGCTGGTGGTGGAGGGAAGGTGGAAAATTACCGGCGCAATTATGGTTTCACATTAAATACTCCTCGTTTAAAATCCACCGTGTGAAGCATTAGTCTGTGTTTGAACTGGTGTTGTTAATTGGACCACAGCACTCGTAGGTGCCTTTTCTGCAAAGTCACGGCCCATGTCATTAGCTTCTCATTAGGCACGTTAATTTTTTAAGGCTCATAATAATTCCCTTTTTTTCAGACGCTCCCCATTTTACACCGAGGTTTTAGTGATCAGCCTTTCATTTGCTTGGAATTGGCTCTTTCCACAGCTCTCCTACCTGAGTCATTTTTGTTTGAATGATCTTTTTTGTTTCCTAGCAACTCCGGTTTTAAAGTTCCGAATTGTTTCTGTTCAGTGTCTTTTGTAGCCAGTGTTAACTGGCTGGTTTATAAGTGACAGAGAGGTTTCAGCATGGTTCTGTGCATTCATCTGTGAAGTCAGGTTAAAAAAAGAATATTTTTAAATGTTATATATAGTCTGTGTGTTTATATATAGACATATATATGTATATATGTATGCAACAGTTCTTCTTTTGCACAGCTGATTCTTTAAACAGTTGTGAGGTAGCTGGTCTGTTTATACGTTGCTGCATAAGCCCAGGGTAAACTTGCTAGCTTTCAGTTTATTTGAGCTTGGAAGAAGCTGAAAAAAGATTGCATTCAGATTTGTTCAAGTGAGCAGTGCCACAGAGCAAAGTGGCAGCCGCAGCAGCGCAGCCATGGGACACCTCTGCCAGTGCTCCACTTTCCTCCTGCCCAGAGGAGCAGAGTTTATCCCCACCAGCACAGGACACAGCATGAGCCCCCAGATGCTCAGTGGTTACTGGGAGCCACACTTTGGAGCAAGGAGGGGATTTCCACCAGCAGTTGGGCTCGCTATTCTGCAGGTCTGAGGATGCTGCCCAGCACATCCTGTCTCATTTTGGGGCATCTCTTCCCGTTTCCATCCTGCAGTGCATGCCCTGCTAACCTCCCCGAAGTGTGAGCATCTCCCTCAGAATCACAGCACATGTGTTTTGCTCCTCTCCTCCTCGCAGCTCGGAGCCCACACCGAGGCAGCCCTTCACAAATGGAATATTTTTTCACTTCTTGCTGGGTGGGTCCGTGCGCTGAAAAATAGGTCAAGAACAGTAATCTAAATCTACTGCTAATAAATAATTAAAGCTAATGGAATTTGCACAAGATCTGGGAGCTGAAATATTTCAGAACGCTGCGGTGTACATTCGGCGACTGCAAATTGGGATTTTTTATTTATCATTGTGCAGCGTTGAAACCTATCTATAAATGTCCCTTAAAAATCCAAATCTTTTTGTGCAGGGAAATACCCACATGTTACTACATCCAAATAACTACAAAGTAATAGAAAATGGTTAACATCGTGATTCATTCTTTAACGATCAGATTCCAAGTAAATACTTTAGCACCCTTAAGCAATAAGAGCTTTTATATCTCATTAAATCGTAGTTTAGCTTGAGCAATAAATGGTTTGCTTGTATGATTCAATTTGTCTTATATTTTAGGAATTAAATAAGTCATGTGGGCTGCTGCACGGTGCCTGTTTGGACAACTGTCTGGGATGTCAGTTTCAGAGCAACGCTAAGTGAAAGAATCAGAGACAAAGCCTTGTTTCCCATATTGCACCTCCATGCATGTGCCCAGGATCTCTGATGGAGGAGCTGCAGATGCTGCATTTCTTTGCAGCCATCCCATTTCAGCAGCAGGCAGCAGTGGGCCGGCACATTGCCCAGAGAGAGGGGCTGACAGGAGGGCTCCTCCTGGGGCTGTGCCCTTCCTTCTCTGTACGTGGATTGGACAGATAACGTGTGGTCCCACAAAGCAAACCTGTGTGGGCTGTCCTGTTGGGCTGTTGGTTTTCCACTGCTTGGTTGGTTGGTTGATCATCGCTTCGCAGCTCTCACAGGGAGTGCCTGGGGTTGGGGGCTCAGCCTCACCAGGCCTGAGCTCCTCGTTCTGTGTGGGCTAACGAGGAGGGAATGCAAAGGGATGGGATGTGGCAGTGCGGGCAGCTGGCTGGGGACAGGGCAGCTCGGAGATGTCAGCCGTGCTGCAGGTGGCTGTGGCTCACAGGGACGTCTGCCCTTCCCAGCACAGCTGGCAGCCCATGTTGCTCTCAGGGAGGCGATACATGGAGCAGATCATGAGAAGTGTGGCCACAGGCAAAGGAAATGATGTTGCCCATTTCTTTTGGTTTGGTTTTGTTTCACAGCAGCACGATAGCTGTGCAGATGATGAAGGTGCATGCAGGTCGAGCTCAGCTTCCTGCGCTGCTTTATCAAACCAGGGTCAGAGGGCTCTTGTTGTGACATTCAGAGATAAGCGTTTGGGAAGTAAATGAGATCGAGAGTCTGAGGGGAGATCAGAAGATGCTGTGCAGCTTCAGACCTCCAGTAAATTACCAGCACGGCGTTGGTACCCTGACCACTGATGTGTCCTTTGTACTGCGCCGTGTATTGAGATAGAGAGAAATAATGCAGTTGTGTGAACGATGCGTTTGTCGCCCAGGTTTTTCCCATAGATTTATTCTTGGCTTATTTTCCACAGAGTTATTTTTAATGCGAATGGAAAGGGAGTTAAAAATTGTTTGGATTCGGATTTCATTGTGTGGCTGCTTAATCAAAATATAAACCAGTTGTTTGTGCTCCTGAAAAGAGGAAAAGGCTGCATTTGCTTTCAGCTATCAGATTTGATTCAGACAATGATACAGCATCTTAATTCATCATCTCTGCTTCAGATATCGAGTTTGTCTGTGATAGAGTCTGGTTCAGAAAACAGCTCCATCCCAATACATCATCTGCAGAGAGGGAGACCGAGCACGCTCGGGCAGCACGGAGAAGCAGGCGGATAACGCGATTGTATCGGAGTGCTCCGATACGGCCCTGCGTTGTGCTGATAAATTACCACTTGTTTTCATGTTCAACTGCATGTATGGTTGTAGCTGCTCTGCTGGGGGGCGGTGATGCAGGCTGCATGTGAGCTGAGCACCTTTCCTGTTCTGATCGCAGCCCAAGCGCTGAAGGCCAGCACACTCGAACAGGCACTAAGTCACACGATGTCCTTGCTACTGGCCCTGCTCGCTCCCCCGGGCCCAAACTTAACGTCCTTCCTTCTGTTCAGTTTAGTGACAAAGAAGGTAAAATTCCATTTGATGTTAATGTCGGATTTCAAGACCGAGTCCGATTTGGAAATTTTCCAAGCTGCCAAAAAGAAATCTCACCAGCACAGTGTTTGCTGGTGACTTGTGGCATATGTGGTTCTGATTTCTGCCTGTTTATTTGCACTTCCCTTTTGCTGTGAGCTGTCTGGAGATGGATGCTGTTTAGCTGGGGAGAAGCAGGCACACAAGCGGGGCGCAGGGGAGGTGTGTTCCTTGGCCGTGCTGTCTGCCAGTGACCTGCATGGCAGATATGGTTATCTTACTGAACAGCCTCGCGGGGCTTTGCTGTCTGTGCAGGCAGGTGGGCTGGGTGCCCGTGCTTTGGCACTGGGAGCAGAGCTGGGTACATTGCAGCTGTGCAGCAAGACTTGGGGTTGGTCATGGGTTAAACCTCCTCTGTTTCCACTTTCATGAAGTGCTGCTTTGCCTGAGTGGTGTAATTTTCCCCTGTTTTATGAAGTTTAAAAGGATGCCAGCGTCCTGACTGTACATCGTGTGTCTCACTTTATATTTCAGTGTGCATTAAGATGTTGGCCCCAAATACAGGCATTTATTTTGCCACTGATGGTTTCGTGTTTTCTTTGATGGCATCATCATCGGGCTACAAGGAAAACACATTACAAAACGTGCAAAGCTTCCTGGCCTCCCCATGTAGTCAGGAGATGGGAAAAGCTGCTCAACCTGCTGCTCTGCTCTGGGAGAGGCGTTACTGACAGGCAGTCGTGGTGCACACGGACAGCACTTACCCTTTTTCTGTCCCAAAACAGACGACAGAAAATATCAGGAAGCATTAAGGTGTAAAAACAGAAGCGTTTATAGGTTTGGTACGGAAGAATGAGCTTAGAAAGCAGTGACATTATCCTGAGCTTGATGGGGATTAGCTGTGTGGTACTGCAGTAACCAGGAAAGCAGTGAAATTTGGCCAATCATTTGTCTTTGATAGCTTCATTACGTTCAGCCCCCTAAGCCATCTCTCAGGGAGTGCAAGAGCTCCTGCTTCTCCAACTCTCTCTGCCACTTGTCATTTAAATGACAACAACCACTTCTCCAAAAGCCTGCTTTTCCTTCAGCAAATCAGACTAAAACCAGTGCTGAGGGTATTTTGGTGTGTGGCTTGATGTCCAACTTGCTGCATGACTTTAGATGGAAACGTTATTGCACTGGAAAAGAGAATGTCCCAGATTTTTATGGTGACCCACTTTTCTGACCGGGCCATCCATCCTGGGTGACCAGCCTCAGCGCTGCCCTGCTGGAGCCATGCAAGGCCAGGGCCTTGGGCTGCGCCTCCTGCACTTTCTTTCAGGCTGTCGATGTGCTGTGCAGTTACTGCTTGTGCCTCAGCAGTGGAATATGATGGCAGAAATGGAGTCACAGGGTCACAGAATGGTTGGGTTGGAAGGGAACTCACAGCCCTCAGCCAAACAACCCCTGCCATGGGCTGGGTGCCCCCCTGCTTCAGATTGCCCAGGGCCCATCTGTGGCCTTGGGCACCTCCAGGATGATTTCTGAGCCAGGGCCTCACCGCCCTCTGAGAAAAGAATTTCCCCCATGTCTAACATAAGTCTCCCCTCTTTTAGTTTAGAGCCATTCCCCCTTGTTCTATCATTGTCAGACTGTGTAAGAAGTAAGAGCTCAGTTTCTTGGCTGTGCGTAATGGAGAGGGTCTGCTATAAAGTCACAGGACCTCACTCTGCTGGCATGCACATGATGGTATTTCTGAGAATTCGTAAGAAAATGAGACCTGAGTCAGCTGAACAGTGGAGCTCCTGAGAATTTTATAGAAGATGTAACTACTTCTGCTGCCCTATCTTGTGTTGGTTGCTGAGTAAAACTATGCTAGAAACTTCCAGATGTTTCTGTAGGCAGCATTTTAACGCGTTCAGTAGTATGATGTGTTGTAATTCTGAAGAAGAAATACTTGAGTTATACAGAAACCAACAAACAATTCTCTCATCTTCAGCGTGGCTATTTCCAGTTCTCCAATGGCTGAAGTCAGAGCAGTCTTGAGAGAATAACAGATAAATCAGACCTTGTACAAAATGACGGCACTCCTAGCTGGAGTGATGGTCCAGTCATATTTCTTTAAGCCTGGCTTCCACGTGTGGGATAAGTTCAGAGGTGTAGCTGCTGTGTAGGTAGATAGAGGCATTTGCTGCTAATCGTATTAGTGTTTCAGCTGAATGATGAGATTGGAGACGTTCAGTGCTTACCTAACATCAGTACAGTTTTGTTAATTAATACTATTGCAACACATACAGGTATGTGTCA
Source organism: Meleagris gallopavo (assembly GCF_905368555.1). Classification (NCBI taxonomy): domain Eukaryota; kingdom Metazoa; phylum Chordata; class Aves; order Galliformes; family Phasianidae; genus Meleagris; species Meleagris gallopavo. The sequence continues at coordinate 3,923,156 of NC_139424.1, forward strand.
AGCTGGAAATGCAGACTTGTTCAAATTTAATTTTAGATGTACTCCTACTTTAATCAAAGCTCCCACAAAATGCAGCCACGTCTTAAGTAGTATTCCAGACCCGAAAGCAGAGTTAGAGATAACTTGACAACGACACATCCTTTCACATTTGTCTGATGGAATATTTTCTTCTGTCTTCCAGGACCTGCGCAAACAGGTAGCTCCACTACTGAAGAGTTTCCAGGGAGAGGTAAGAGCTTCTGCTTCTCTTCATGCTTTTGTTTTTGCTCCACATGATAGGTGTGCCTACGGCCTGTCAGCACGGCCAGGCCAAGATGGAAGCTGTGAACAGGGAGCATTGAAGGGGTTCTTCATGCCCTGCTGGCATGCATGTGATACGTTGCATTTGTGCTGGACAAGCTAAACTCATCCAGTCCCACTGCATTTAGTAAGCGTTCTGCTGTGACACAGGTGCACACGTTAGCTCGATATGCCTCGGTGACTTGGTGGTTTGAATGCTTAATGAACTCAATGTGATGTATGTGTGCAAAACTATGAAGATATCACACATTGTTCCAGCTGTAAAAGACTTTGTTTTAGCTGTATTTTAGAGGGCTTGTTGGAAAACTCAAAGGTGGCAGGTGTTGGTTGGAAAACCAACAAAGCGCTCACAGCTCCGGGCCTGGCTCGTTCCTTGGTGTCTCTTCACACTGCTCCATGAGAAGTGCACGATCACAACTTTAAAAGCCAAGTGATGTTATTTTGAAGAGTTTCTATACAAAAAGGCAGCTGAACCACTCACAGAATAGGGCATTTTAGCACTAAGTGCAGGCCGGGCGGGGGCTGTTGTACTCCTTCAGGACAATGTGTGGAGTTTGCAAGTTCCATTTCTCTTTATCAGTGCCCGGGTGAGGTGGGGTTGGGGTTGGTGCACACTTTGTGTTCTGCTGCAGAGCTCTGCTTTTAAAGTCAGCTCAGTCACAGCAGCAGCATTTTGTCAATCTGTAATAAGTTGCTGGCTGATTTTGTGCTGTTGCACTTCCCATCAGCGTGCAGAGAAATTCAGGAGCGTGTTTTCAGAAGCCTGCCTAGAGAATTAAGTACACAACTCCTATTATCTGTAATGAGGGTTGCATTTCTGATTGCTTGCACATCCTGCTGAATACGTATCCCAAATAAGCAACAATTTCTCATCTTAAAAGCAGCGTGGAATTCTTAGTTTACTCTCCGATTTCCCAAGTACTGCTATAAATAAATAAATAAGTAGAACAACTTTGTCCTTGATATACCTAATAGCAATCTGTGAGAACAAAGAATGACTTGTGTGAGTCCATTTGCCAGTAGAAATTTACACTTCAGAACTGCTGTGCTCTTAAACCTTTTCACTTTAGTTTCAAGCTTGCAAAGCACTGACTGAAGTGTATGTATGCTTTCAGCACTGTTCTTTAATGAAGGGAATGTCTGAAGATCAAGTAAGAACCATAAATCCAAGTTTTGCTACAGTGAAGGAATATACTGCCATTATCCTCGCCTGTTGAGGCCTTGGCGTGGCTCATACACACTCCTCCTGCATAGATATCTGCTTCACTAATGTAAGAGTGAGGTTTGTGTTGGTATAAATTCAATCTCATGAAGTCTAAGAGTAAAATTCATTGGTAGAAATCCCCTCTTACTGAAGTGAAGCACACATAAATCACAATACTGTGCTGATGAATCTCATATCCAGTGATTCTGGTTTCTCTAATCTGTACAGGCTTTCAGAAACCTGGAAGAACTGATCTGATCATGTTTGGTCTCTTTGTTGTTAAGGCTTTCTGAAGGCTGATGAGCTGAATGCTGCAGGTGGGCCAAAAAGAGGTTCCGTTCAGCATGTAGGCTGTTCTCCATTTCAGATCCAACGGAGACACCTTGCCTTACACTGTGAAATTATCACTCTGCCACAGAAGGGAAGTAGCTTTTGCAAATCCCATGTGGGATGCCATGTTTTCTGTAGGCTCTGGGCACTGAGGGAGAGCCAGAAGATGAGAACGTGCAGTTCTGTAACAATCAGAGGCACACACTAGCTTTACGTGGCCACTGCTGTGCTCTGGCTGAGCCCTGGGCTGCCTCCCCAGCTCCTGCCTCACCTCCACACTGCTGCTGCAGTGAGCCCTCAGGAGCACGATTTCTTTTTTCCCCTTTTTGCTGGCGTTGTTTTCTGCCAGGTCAGTGGCTGATGCAGCTCTCTGCAGGCTCTGCTGGATTGGCAGAGGCAGCAGGGCAGAGCCGAGAGCAGGAGGTGCAGCTGGGCCAGCACAGGTTGACTTAAACTCTCCTTGAACTGTACAAGCCTGATGTGACTTGGAGAGGTTGCCTTAAACTCAGGTATTTAAATATTCTCCTGAGCATGCTTTATGGGACATCTGCTTGTAAAACTGTGGCTAGTTCACTTTTTAAAATAAACGCACTGATCAGTGCAAGCAGTGCTGCTTCTCAGTTTGGAGGTGGATATTGACACCTCACTACCTCTTTGTTTTCCTTTCGTATAATACAAATTCATACAGAAAAACAACCCAACCTACAAACCAGAACGTTCTGTGTTCTGTGGATGTTAATCTCAATCAAAAGAAACTTTTTTTATCATGATGGTTGAAGTAAAAGCGTTATGAAACGAAATCTGACCTACTACTGATGTTAAATCTCATGTTTGCTTGCTTCTCATTCACCTGAGGATGCATCTTAGTCATGGCTTGTTCACAGTGTGCTGGGTTAAACACAAGACAGAATTGGAGGTCTAGGAGCTTTATCATTCAATCATAAAATCATTATCATTTCCACGCTGACAGCAGCCCCCAGACGAGCTGTTCCTGCCCCTGAGGCTGTTCTGCATCGCCGTGTTTATGGGAGCTGATGGATATTTGTCCAAGAAATCTTAAAAATAAAACTTTACGTTCTTGGGCTATATGAATTTACAGGACTGACGTTGTGGTATGGAAATAAAATGTCTGAATCCGTATTTGTGAAGTCATCAAATAGATATTTTAAGGCTGGGAAAGGATTTCCTGAGGTCATTAGCATTCTTTTCATGTGGCATAGCAGTACTGTCCAACAGTAATGCAGTAATCCCTCATTTGGAGAACCCTTTAAGGCATGGGCTCCAAACAACGCACCAGGCTTCATTTCTGTAAAATCCATTTCTCAGATTCTTCTCACAAAGCGAGCACTTCTAAGAGTGCTGCCGTTCTGATGAGACCACTCCGGCTCCCCACTTAGCTGAATTGCTCTTTAAACTATTAATTTGGTCAGCAGCATAATTTAATAATTTTCCATATGCAGACAACAGAAGCTGAAAATGTGTTTGGTGTGCTGGAACTACTAATCACGCCTTTGAAGCAGCACTGTAATAATGCGTGTGCCTACAGAACTTCAGGCGTACTTTCCTTCTGTGTTTTTCAAGGAGTGCTCCTGAGCTGATATTCACCCCCTTTAATTTCCTTATGTTAAATTTACAAAGCTAATTAATACAATTTCTTTCCTGTAGGTTCGCTCCATGATGGCTCAATTAGAGTAGCAGTAGAACTGTGGTTCAATATTCAGGCCAGCTTCATAATTGAAAACACATTTTCTTCTCAAAAGCTGCAGCTGGTTTGGTTCTGCTCATGCAGAAAAGGATATAACCTTGCATAACATAGGAAATGAACGGTTGAGAGAGAAGCCAAATTCAATTTCAGTCAGATATTTTGAGGATAAGTCCGTGATCTATGGAAGCAAGGGAATGAAAAGTGTGTGTATGTGGAAAGCAGCGTATTCAGCACTCTATTAATCACGGCTAGCCTGGGTGCTGTTGTGTGCTGTTGCGTTAGCGCTGATTCGAGTACAGAGGCTGGAGAGCAGCCAAGCACTCCAGAAGTTAACCTCTTAAAGACCCTGAGCTGCTTTCTGTTGAATAAATGTAATTTTGTGGTCAGAAATAAATGCTTGTGATGTAGCAGGAGCTTTGAAAACAACAGCGTGGCAAAGCTATTACAAATTGCTCCGTGTTGTGGAAGTCAACAGCACACATCAAAATTCAGAGCTCATGTCGAGGCGATCCCATTGCAGCCACCCTCCCATGAAAGTCCCATCAAGCCAAGCCATGTAACAAAATGGAGTCAGCCTGGTATTTTTGGTGGTAATTGTTCTCTTCCTGGGACAGATCTCAGTGACTGGGGTAACAGACCAAGTCCCAAACCTAACAGACCCCAGTCATACACAGGGCACCTTTCCGAAGCTCTTGCAGGTTCATCTCCATCCCGTCTGGTGTGCAAAGTCCTACAGAAACAGGCATCGCTCCCGGGGTAACTTTGTGGAGGGGATCAACCCAAATCCTCTTATTTTTATATAATTGACAACGTGCTGAAATTCCTGTTGGCAGCTGGTGGGCTGTCTATATTAAGGCTTGCTGTGCCGCTGCCACGCGTTTGGGTGAAATGCTAACAGTGGTGGGAAACTATTTATGCAAAATTCAGATAGGCAGCACTGTTTCAGTTCACAGTGTCAGAAGTATCTTCTCCTCCCCTTAAAAAAAGAGAGCTTGAAGTGTGCTGGAAGGAATGGGGATGGGGGGGCTCTGCAGGGCCGGATTCTGCCGAGCATTATCATAATCCAGTCCCTGCTTCTCCAAATACAGAATTACTCCTGTATTTAGTGCAGAATTACTGCAAGGCTCTGCACAAGCCAGTGTCTGGTTTTGCTTTACTGTAGTAAAGCAGTGGTGATTTTTAATAGGGGATCCCAGTATAAAACATGAGCAGAAGATTGCACTTTGGTATTTACAGGCAGGTAGATTTTGCACAGAGGCAGCTAATGAACTCGTTGTTCCAAGGACTCCGCTGCCCTAATTTTAAAATAGTTTATAGAAAGGTATGGGACATCTATGAGAGAGAAAAGTGATTGCAGAGCCCAGGTCATTGCTACTGAGGCAAAAGGCTGATGGGCAGGGGAAAGCTCCTGCTCCCTTTCCTGCTCCTCCTGTTGTGAAACTGGAGGTGAAGCAGGATGGCACCGGTTGACACCGTGTCCTCCTTCCTCCCCCTTTGCTGTGCTGTGCACTGAGTTTTGGTGTGCCCCTCGCTGGGCAGGTGTCCTGCATGCTGCCCTGTGCTTGCACAGAGCTTGGAATGAGGATGGAAGATGTGTCCTCAGAAGCTACTGCCTGCTCGTGCTGAGGGTGCTCAGCGTCCCCTGGCGAGTGCCACCCATTCTGCACTCACAGCTGCTTTTGTTGCCTTGCCATGGAAGAACTGAGCTGCTGTCATATTCACCTGCAAAGTGTCTTCTCTGCTTCCTTACTTCCTGATATTTTTTACTTTTTTTAGCACTTTGAACCCAGTTTGCCACCCACACCTTGACACGAGTTTCACGCCATTCCCAGCCCATGCCAACACAGGACTGCCGCTGGCAATGTCCTTGCCCGAGCACCATTACCCACCTCCTCCCTTATGCTGAGTCTAGCAAATGTATGAGATGAGTCAGTTCAGTTCGCCAACACGATGGAAAATAAATTTTCTCTCCTCTGTTGCTTAGTTTTCCATTGAGTCAGTGAGCTGAATCACGCTCCGGCACTGCTGCGATTGCTGGGTCTGATGCAGGAGGAGCCGGTGGCCCGAGGCAGGAGGGAGCCGGGCTGCTCCCTTTGTGCCTGCTCTGGGATGGGTGAGGAGCAGAGTGAGAGCATAAACTGAGAAACGCTGCTCAGAAATGCAGAGAGAAGCGTGGAGGAAGGCATGCAGGTTATGGAAGGATGCAGGGGAGGTTGAGCAGTAATCACAGATCCACCGCTGCAGGAATCTGAAGGCAGGGTGGCAGATAGGAAAAGCCGTTTAAACAGAGCTGTCATTCAGCTGTCAATATCTAGAGGCACACATTGGGCTGGGTTGGTTTACTGGGAAGGCAGATCAAAGGCTAGAGAGCAACAAGCAGCTGTCCAGGCAAGAGGGAGCTGAGCTTTCCTCCAGGGCCGGCAGCGTTGTTTGTCTGGGAAGAGCGGGATCTATCTGGGCATGAAAGAAGAAAAGGTTTCAAGGGTTCAAGGTTGCAGCTGTTTTGCAGGAGCAGAACTGAAAAGCTGAGGGATCTGAGTCCCTCTTGAGGCCCTCTTGTTAATGTGAGGTTAAGCACGGAGCTGGGAGGTCTGCGTGATCCCACCATGCCTATCCCAGGCAGCGTACCTGTGCAGCACCCAGACAGCTGGGATGGGAGCTGTACCACTGAGCAGGCCTCACTTTGGTTAAAGAATTTATAGCACAGCTAGAATACACACCATATGCTTTAAGCAGCTCCACAGGAATCATTTCTTTTAATTTTGCTTCAAAAATATTCTAAGTGTAGCAAGGAGGAAAACAAAACAGCATTTTTAATTTTACTTCTGTCAGCTGTGAAACATCCAGTTGTCCTCATGAGTTCTGTATGTTCACTAATTCTCCATGTAGGCACCTGTTGGTGCTAAGAATGGCAATCAGGCCAACTGCACACAGACACTGTTTGCTTCCTAATGCATGCACAGAGCACGTTGTAGGGCTGCTCCCATACACCACCACAGTGACTGATGCTCTCTTACGTGAGAGAGGTGAGCTCTATTCCAATGGCTTGAAAGAAAGAATGGTGCCATTGTGTAGCGCCAGGAGTACCTGCTATAACCCCTGTTTGATTCGGAGACAAAAATAAGTTTACATTAATAAGTTATTGTCATGCTTTTCCCTTTGTTTAATGTTTCTTGCAATTCTTAATGGCACTTCAGTAGCTCAGAAAAACTGAAGTCAAATGAAGAAACTTTGTAATGCAAAACAATATGAGGGCTGTGTAGGAGAGCGATGGGCTGATGGTTGGACTGGATGATCTTAGTGGTCTTTTTGTGTCTTTATGATTCTGTGAGTAAAGGCACCTATTTAGTTTAAAATTACAGCAGCAATATAAATTTTGGTTTAAGTTGATTATTTTTACTTGCTGCTTTGGTTCCAGACTGGGAACAGGAGAGTAAGAGTTGGTATCTTTTATATTAAGGTTGTTAATGAGAGTGAGAATTGCAGCTGAAGAGCAGCGATGATAAGAGCTGGGCCTACAGCATTCCTGTTTGGCATGGTGTTGTGTTTGAGACTCGATATGGGCGTGCAAGCTCTTCGTGCTTCACGCAGATCACTGAGGCGTCCTGCAGCTCTGGGAGCAGCTCGGTGCCGGAGCAGCAACTCCTGACAGCACTTGACCTGGAAAAACTGTTGGTGGAGGGAGGGCTGTGCCCAACGTGGCGTCTCACCGCGCTCCTCCCCACATGGCCCCAGGGAGGTTGTGAAGATGAAGGGTGTGTGAAGGAGGGAGGATTCCTCGCGTCTCATTTCTGTTATCTCCATGTAGCTCCAGTGGTATTATCAAGACAAATAGTATGCCAGAACTTAAAAGTGAACATATGTTTATGGGGGTGGTAGGGAATACAGAGGTCACTGTTGTTTCTTTCTAGTCACAGAAGACATAATGGGGCCTGGTTCAGATAAATTAAGATGTGGAGCTTAGCTCGTGTCAAGATTGCACTGGTGTAATTATAAGTTGACTTCTTTCTGGGTCCCTCAAGTTTTCAAGAGTCAAATAAAAGTGTTCAGCAAGAGTTTTCTAATGTACTTGTAACTGTTGGAGTGTGATCTCTGTTGGCTCCCGAACCAATTTTACTCAGATTTGAAAAGGTTTCAGTGAGCTTCCAAACACTTATTTCCATGTCATTTCAGTGCTCTGCTTCCTTTGTCACTGGACTTTATTTATATCTTGCTATTTTGATGACCTTCTCGTCCCATATCTCCTTACGCAGCTGGAAGCTGACATATGTAATTCATTTGTTATTCTAGTTAAAGTTGTCATAGTGCTTTCTTTAAGATACCAAGTAGTTGCAGAGCTCATTTTTAATATAACTTTAAACCAGGAAGCTTCACTGATTTTTAAGTACTTAAAAAAAAAAAAAAAAAAAAAAGAAAGCTTACTGCCTGGTGGGATTGTTTGGAGTTCTGGTTCTGAATTTTGGGAGGAAAAAAGAAAACGTGTGAAAGTTCCTGTGATTTACAAACTGCTTCCGTCAGAAAGTCTCTGATCTCCTCGGAATATGTTGTTTCAGTTCTGCTTTATACTTCAATCACGGCGTAACTGGCAAGGAGTGAATAAACCATGTGTAATATTTAAGGAGAACTTAAGTACAAATGCCCTTTATTAAAATGTAAGAAGCTGTAATAGGAAAACAGACCCATTCGGTTATTTCGTAGGCATGGAAGTGCATTTACTCTAAATGCTTTGCTTTTCCTAGACGGGGAAAATGAGTTTTTCAGAATACAGTACGGAATCCGTTCTGCAATGCTAATTGTATTTAATAATAGTCATTTAAATTTGGCTGCACTGTGCTGAGCAGCAGCGAGAGAAAATCGTATGTGGGAACGCAGAGGTCCCGAAGTCTGACATATGGTGCTCTGGCCTTCAAAGTCTGTCTTTGTGCACCCAGCAAATATCTCCGAAGCCTTTCTGGTGGCTGCCCCCCCCCCTCCCCATCTGATTCTCAGGCACAGATTTGTGCTACCCAGTGCTTTTCCAGCGTTGGCACTTGGTTCCATATTCTCATTTCAAATACTCTGCGTGTGAAGAATGTTCTGAGTTGCTTATGTTCTCATTCCCTAATGAGCATCGGTCCATCTGTGATTGCTTGGATTGAAATTAATAAATGGGTTATTCACCAGCACCAATCCCTTGCTTTCTGGCACGTCACATCAGCTGCCCTCTGTGGTTCTGGTGCCTCCCACAGCCCTTCTTGGTGAGCTCTGGAAGCACAGGCAGTCCTTGAGGGCTTTATACCTTGCGCTCCCATGCAATTTCCACAGTTGTCCTGACAGTTCAGTTTTCTGCCCTTAATCCTCTCCGCAGTGATCCCTGCAGGTCACTCTCAGCCATAAGACTAATCTGCAGCAGTCACGTGCAGGTCCTGCGCTCTGCCCCCGTGCTCCCTGCCTCCATCAGTCTGACCACCCCCAGCCTCTTCCCCTGCCCACTCCATTCTCACAGCACAGCCGTGGCACCGAGGACGGCAGCTCTGTGCTGCGTCTCCTCTCCTGGCACCTCTGCTTCCCGGCGGCGCGTCGGGCTGGCAGCACGCACAGCAAAATACCACAATAAAACACTTTCCTGAAACACAGAGACAGTAAACTCTGTCCATTGTTTCTGCCTTATCTGCCGAATCAATAAGTGGTTAAAGAATTCAAGGACGTTTTTCAGACAAGACCTTCCTTTTTTAGTACATGTTGACGTACACACCTTTAAATGGCTTCATAATATTAGCTGTTTTTCAAATATGCAGGAGAATTGGTATCAGGCCTTTGTATCTGTAGTTCTTCAGATCCTTCCTTGCTTTTTATTAAAATATGGGAACGATAATCTCCGTGCTTTTAGTTTCCTGATTTGAGTAAGCTGCTGGAAAGTGCTGCCAGGCTTTCTGCTTCCCTTTCTGTCTCTGCTTTGGAGCAGCAATCGAGTGGAACTGGTCTTGGTTTGGGTAGTTTCTGTCAATATTTAGTAATTGTAAATCCTCCATTTTCCAGTACATTAAGAAAAAGTTTGCAGAAAAAAAACCCCAAAGTTGCTGTGGAATGAATACTTTATTGTCAGAGCTATAAAGCTGCCCTTCCTTCCACAGTGAAGTTTTGAAGGAAAATGCAAGTTTAGAGAAAATAATAGATGGTGGGAGGTAGTTATTCTCCCTTACCTGAGCGGGCAGCTTCCTAAACGAGCACTGCATAAATTAACACTAAGTAAGAACAGACGTGAAGCCAAAGCAGCCTGCCTTCAGCTCCACAGCGCAGGGCAGCTCGGTCTCCTTGGGTCTTTGCATGGAAAAGATTCAGAGCTGTTTAGTGTTCAGTAGCAGAGGGTGCCCAAAAGTGCATCTTTTCATCTTCTCACAGGCTTAGTGGAAATAATAGAAAAATATGCTTCCTGCAATGAAAGCAGAGCGTGACATCAGAAGTGCACACAGATCCCATTCGTTATGTTACATCTTAATTAGCAGCAAAACAAAGTTACTGTGGAGGATGCCTGTCCGGCCAGCGCCTGGCTTGCTTTCTTTGTATTAAGATTTAAAGTGAAGAATCACAGCAGGCAGCAGTGTTCTTAAAAATATCGATTGCTGTTGTGCTGAAACAGGACTTCAAATTACATTCAGTACAGACATAGCAGAAATACTCTTACAAGGCTACAAGAGCTGTACACAGGAGATTAAGTTCCCTCTTTATGTAGTATGTTTATTCTTATAGCTCTGAGTGCACGAGTTGTATTGGACCGAGTCTAACACCTTCTTTCTCCTCACCCCCTCAGATTGACGCATTGGGTAAAAGAAGCAAAGAAGCAGAGGCAGCCTTCTTGAATGTTTATAAGAGATTAATTGATGTCCCAGGTAAGAAAATGAATTCCTTATTCTGAAAATCTTATGGTGTATTTTGATGTGGATGCTGCTGGCTGTTTGTTCTCCCTTTGCTAAGTTAAGCATGAGTTACGTTTTGATTAACGCTCCAGCATTCTTTCTAATGGAGGGAACTAAGTAAGGTTCATTTCATGGCTTCTCTTGAAACTGTTCATTGACTTGACTTCTCAGTGTTTGGATGTGTCAATTTTTATTATTAAAATATTGTGTGGTTCTGAACAATTCATTTGTTAGGCTTCACGGTTAAAAAAAATATATATTTCAAAAGTCCATCAAGAGGCAATGTGTGTACTTGTCCCAGACCATGACTGCCCCTCCCTGTCCATCCCAGCCCGGCCCAAAGTGCTTGTTTTCTGCTATAATTTGGGAAGGCAGTCTGGTGTCTGGTGCTTTGGATATTTTTCACCACCAAAATACCATGGGAGCCTTCAGATGCTCTCATGCAAAGGCTTTTTCTGAAGCCTTGCATCACCACAGGTGCTGGGATTGGAATAGCAGAGTCAGGCTAAAACTTGATGGAGTAGGTGGACATACCTCCCATGCTGTGATGGAAGATGGCTTTACAGAAAAGGGACGTTCTCCTCCATTTGCAAGAGCAAAATTTGCACCACGTTGTACACAGTCACAGCCCTTTGTCCAGCCTTCCCCTGCACATGCCTTATGTTAAATGTCAGAGAAGTATTTCTTTGATATTCTGACTCCACGTAAACATTTTGGCCTGGCTAAGTTGTGGGTGCGCTGGAGTCTGTGGGATTAGAAATATCTGCAGGTCTTAGTTCCACGTTACATCCGTGGGACTCAGAGCACACCAGTGCCGTCAGAAGCACATTCCAGATTCTGCAGAAGTCTGACCAGTCTCCTGTAGCTGTGTGGAAGCACAGCCAGTACTCAGTATTTACAACAAATAATAGAACAAGAAGGAAAACAGCCATTAGGAATGTACAGCACTGTAATGGTCACGACGCGGTGGGGCTGAGCGAGGCACTCATGGCGCAGCACAGATAGCCTTCCACACTGGGCATGTCTTCGTGGAGGGCTTTCCTGTACAGAAGACATCAGCATTAATTTATCACACATGCTGTTTTGCCTCTGTGTGGCTTATATATCTTCAGACCTGTCCGTTTGGTATTTCAGATATTTAGGTAGAGGTTTCGCTCCGAAATCCTGCAGTGTTTTCTTTTCAGTGTGAGAAGGGAGCTGTGATGTTCTGAGAAAGCTATGGCTGGAATGCTGCAGTGGTTGTTTGGCGTTCAGCATCACTGTTACATGACAAGGGCGCAGTTTTATCAGACGTTCAATATCCTTTATAGGACTATATAATAATCGCAGCTGAAGTTTAATTCCCAGCAGCCAATTTTATGGTTCTTGAGGAAAGCTTGTATTCCTCTCTTCAGTAATAACGTGCACACTTTATATAATTAAAAAGGGCTTCTATTTTAATTTTAGTACACAATGATCTGTATTGAAGCTCCAGCTATGGTGCTTTATGGATTCAGCTAAGTTTAATGATTTTCTTTCCTGACTTGGAGCAGAATTTTCACTCAGGCTCTTCAAGCAAAGAATTTGTGGGGAAAGTGGTGTTCCGTGCATTTTTTTACATACATCAAGTGGTTTTCTCTTTCAGAGATAAAATAAACCTTTCCACGTCTCTCCAATTTTAGGCTACTGTTAAAATAGAATTATCATTGGTTGGTGCTGCAAAACGTATCCGTCCTAAAGGGACAGCAAACACTTTGCTTTATGTGCATTTATACAGCTGTAATTCTCACTCAGATCACTCTGTATGCTTGAGACTGAACATTTTTAATTAATGGAATTAATTTTCTCATTTAAGTGCCTTACTTTCAGTATGCAGTACAGAGCTAGAGAAAAGTGAATGCTGCCACATGAATTGCACTAATCAGCAAGGTTGTCACAACTTACCTTTAAAAATACTGTGAATTTATTTATTGTGAGGTAAAGGGAGGTTGAGTTTGTATTTTGAGGAAGCTTTCTGCCATCTGTGCAAGATTGCCTTCTTTCTGATTTTATAGAATAAGTGTGTTATGTTAGGCTCTTGGCCCTTGGCTTCCAGGGTCTTAGTCTCGCAAACACTGAGAGTGAAACTGGAGCCCAGTTTTCTAAGTGTTTGGAGGAACAGTGTTCCCTTGCAGTACATTCCTAATTCACTCTTTCTAAAGCTTTAACAGAAAAAATACTAAGTGTGAACAACATAAAAAATTCAGTATTTTTCTTTTAAAAATTGTGTTTGATACTTACAATGTTTATTTTTCTTAAACTAAACTTCACTGTGATTTTCAAGTAAAGGTTAAAAGAGAGACCAGAGTGAACGCCAGACAGCAGTATCTGCATAAACTGCTTGAATTTCACTTTATGCTGTCTCTTTATTGCTGTGCAATTACTGCACAATGCCAGACTTTCATTTTCTTGGCTTTCAGTAATACTCCCGTTACGAATGGCTGCTGCGTAGACAAAAAGAAACGACTTCTGCCTTTAAACAGAAAATCCTCTATCTTGCTGTGGCATCAATTAAACTGAATTTGGGTGTCATCAGTCACTCCCTGGAGCAGCCGGTGGTGCACACTTAGCAGCACTGCCCAAAGCTGTCAGAGCAGTACCTGTGTCTGCCCGATCCTGTGCCTGGGGGAAGCTCACCCGGGTGCTGCTGTGCTCAGGTCCCACACTCAGCCTCCCTGCCACTGTCCCACACCTCGTTACACCCTGCCAGGGTACTGTAAGGAATCAGGTGGACGTTTGTCAGCATTTGCATGTTCTGAGAGGCAGGGTAGGTTAGCACAGACTTGCTCTCAGTTTGGTGGGACTGTGCTGCTGTTTAGGGCTGAACTGTAAACAGTGCACATTTCTGCTTGATCTGAATGTCATCAAGAAGGAACTAAATGAAATGTCTCCTGCAGTGTAAAAGGGTGTGTGTTTTTATTGGAGACTCTTCACAGGTCTGCTGTCATCAGATTCGCCATCAGTTTGGTGCTACATAATGTGCATTTTAGCTCAGAGGAGCCCCTGCTAAGGACAGCATAAAACAAAATAGAGGGTAGAAAGAAGAAACATACAATTTTTTTAATGCATCCTGTCAAAACAATAAAAAGCAGTAACCATGAGAGATGGCTGGAGTGGAAATTTAGTCTTTCCCTTGCTCCTGGCTGCTATAAATCGTGTGCCCAGCGCCAGGCTGCCCTGCAGGAGGGCTGCAGGGAGGGATGCAGTGTTTGCAGGAGTCACAGTCTTGCAGATTTCACACAGCCCAGCACAGGGCTTTCTTTTTCAGGGGGTGATTTAGCTCAGGAATCACAAACTTCTTTTAAAATAAGTAATCAATTAAAGTAAATGTTAGTGATTACTTCTAGAGGAAGAAATCTGTTTCTCACCCATGAGGAAAGCTCCTTTCCTTTACTAAGGAACACAGTTCCCAACTCCATTTGTTTGTGATCATTTACCATTTAGCCACTTGCTTTGCTGTTTGGACTGTGAGAAGACTGCCATTTAAACGGCCACTCGATCAATGTTCTGTGATTAAAGGTGACACGAGAAAAAAACAGGTTAGATTTCTTCTCAGAAAAGTTATCTCTTGCTTACGTTGGAAGTGATGAATGTGTATGAAGTCGTCGTATTCTTGGATATTATGTAGCTTGCTTGGATTGTTTTGTGGAGCGTAATGTTAAGCAGAAGTGTAAAGGTTAATACCAGCGCTGATAGGAGAAGGTGTGCACAGACTGTTTGCACCCAGATGACCAGAAGGCTGCACAGTGTGCTGAAGTTAAAAGCCAAGCACACAGAGCCTTTGTGCCTGTAGAGGAGAGCTGAGGAAATACAATTCAGGAAATTCATGCTCAAAACATGGCATGCAAAAGTTAATTCTCAGAGTGCTTTTCATTCGGCTAATTGTTAATTGTTTCAGAAACTCTAGGAGAGCAGTATCAGGCTGTAATATGAGTTTGTGGTGTATCACGGCTGATCAGCACAGAGCATTTCTGAGGAATGTCTGCTCTCGGTGCACATGATGTGAAAAATCTTAAGCAGTTCCAGGTTTGATAAACAGTGATAGGTGTCAAAATGATCACCCTTTCTCAAATGAAATATACGTAAATAAAATTGGAGCTAGAAGCGTAAAATGAAAGGGCTGTTGGTGTTTTTGCTGTCCCTAACTTTGCAATGGAAATGAATATTCATAACGAGTGCTTTTGCTCGACGTTAGAGAGAAAACAAATCAGCGTGACAGTGAGTAGTCCTAGGAGGAAAGGAAGCAAAATGAACTTATTCATGGACAGCAGCAGCAGTGCATACACCACCTCGGAGAGAGCGGTAGGGTGTCTTTCTAAATGCACTTGAAAATCTGATAAAATTAAGCAGAAAATTGGACGTAGTTAATACTTGAAAGAGTGAAAATTAGTGAACCCATGCGGCTGCAGGTAGGGATGTAGCGTGTGACTGTACCCCATCTGAAGGCAGACGCTTTGATGCTTCGCCAGCATGTTCAGGCCAGGTTAAAAAAAAATGAGAGACTTATATAAACATATTTAAAATGCCCCAGTTTTGGCTGGAAGAGAAGTCTATAGAATAAAAAATGAGGGAATGTAGGCATTGGTGATTTTCCCACAAACTGTTCTGCAAACCTTTGCACAAAAGAATGCCTGAGGTGGGGGTGAAGAGCTGCGTGGGGAGACTCGGAGCGGCAGTTTGCTGGGGTCAGTGGCTGCTACCCTTAATTTCCAGCACTGAGGAAAGCAGCTCAGAATCACTTCAGTCTCCTCCCCTCTGGGGTCGCAGTTCTGCGCCGTGCCTCTCGGGAACGCAGCATAAGATACCATTTGGGATCTGTGCTGGCTGAGTGCGTGCTGGTAGGGCACACTGATGGGCTACATGGTTATTTTCCGATGAGGCACAAAGTCCTGGCCGCTGCTGGTCTTTATACTGGTTCACTTTATCCTTATTGAGACGAGTGTCACAATAACTAAAAATTGCTTTGATACTTTAATATGTGGCTTCCAATTGAGCTTGTCTGATCACATTCTTTTTTCATCCATTTTTCCTCGTTGAATTAATAATTGGATAAATTCCTTTGTAAAAGCTGGAATAAATATTCTAAGGAAGAAATATCCCTAAAGCATGCACTTTGAAAAATTTATTGCAAGGTTGTCAAGCCCTATTTTAGTTGGTAGGCTGGAGGCATGGAAGGAAGAGGGGAGGTGCAGATAAGGGGAAAGATGCAGTGAACGGGCACAGGAGAGCCCTGCAGCAATGGGCAACTGCGCCTGGAGGTGCTGCTGCAGCGCCCTGTGCAAGCTTCTGCTTTAGAGACTGGGGTTAGGACAACCCTGACCCTGGTACCTGGAACAGGAGTGCATATTCAGAGCAGAAGAGGCAGTGTGTGGGTGCATGTGTGATGGAGAATATCAGACTTTCCCTTCTTCAGTTGCAGGAATGTGAAATGGAATCAGAACAAACCCCTCTGAGTATATACAGAGCTTTCAAATACAGTGGAGGGTTCTCATTTTTTCTAATCTCAAAACAGAAGAAAAGAAACTTTCAGCATATGAGTGATTTTCTGTAAATGCCCTTTGCTTTGTATTGAGCTCGGTGTGCAAGCAGTAAATTCCAATGTCTTCAGCCATTACAAGAATATTAATGACAAACTGGAGCATTTTCAGTTGCAATGGTTCCTCTTATAAGTCACTAGCTCCTTTTTTAGCTGGCATATTATAGTGCCATAAAATCTTGTATCACCTATTATGCGTACCCACTTTGAATATTAAAACCTTCTCTGTGGATTAATTTTGGTTCCTTCTTTGGAAATAAAGGGAACTGAGACACAATTCATTAAGGAATCAATCATTTACACTGCCTTGTTCGATTCTTTTGGATACTGGGATAGAGATGCATCTCACGGCCTGGTGCAAGGCCAGAGCATCCCTCCAGCAGGTTGCCATGGTGGTAGAGGAAGAAAGGATCATAGAATGATAGAATATCTCAAGTTGGGAGGCAATTACAAGGATCGAGTCCAACTTGTGGCTCCACCAAACCATCCAAAAATCAGAACATATGTCTGAGTGTTATACAGACACTTCTTGAATGCCAGTAGCTCAGGGCTGTGCCCACTGCCCTGGGCAGCCTGTCCCATCCCCACCACCTATCCTGGTGCAGCGCCTCTTCCCGATGCCCAACCTGACACTCCCCTGCCGCAGCTCCATGCCATTCCCTTGAGTTCTGTTGTTGCTCACCAGAAAGAAGATATTTTGAGATAACAGCCCACAAATCTAAGAGCCACATAATGGCAAAGGGATCCATGGGATTGTGGACAAAATGACCCTACTGCATCTCATACCATTTCAGCTGACCCTCTTGGCATCAGAGTGTTGCCACTGCCACTTTATTGCGATTACCGGGAGCAGAGCCTGTTGTGCTGTGGCTTTGTCATCCCTATTCGAAGGGCTGCATCAGTACTGGAAAAATTCTGCCCTGCTGTTCTGCGGGCTCGGCACAATTTGGTGCCTGCTTTCTCACTGGTGGGGAAATGGGTACTGGGAATTGCTGATAGAGCCCTTATGGAATGCTCCGAGGGCAGCAGGGTGGGGAGAATTCCATGAAAAATGGGAAAAATAAGAGGAGTAGATCCCGGTGCTGTGGGGTGGGAGAGTAAGAAAATGTGTTTCATTCGTGATAGAAGGAAGAACCTTTTCATGTTGTTTATGAAGTGAGGAGCTGGAGAGATGATGAGCTTTGTTCTAAATGAAATCATGGCTGTAGCTCCTCTGTCCCTGGGCTGCTGGAGTCAGGGGGGAACAGGAGGAAAGTTATCATTTATTCCGCGAAATCTTTGTCTCAGTCTCTCTAGGCTATATCAATTTACCCCAGAAATTTCAGGGGAATAATTAATGAATTAATTAAGGATGCTGTGAGGTGTTTGAATATTCAAAAGCTACAGTGTAATTATTATTTTTTTCCAAAGCAGGCTCTCGGGTTATTTTCAGATTCAATCTCCCGAGGAAGTGCGGGACCTGGAGCGGTGCCTTCAGGAAACCCAAAAACTTCAGCATTGTGGCAGTGCTTTAAAAATAATCAATAAAAACAGAGTTAAAATTGTGTTAATAAGGAGGGGTCGTTGTTTTTCTCCCCTCCTGTTAGCGCTTTGCGTGGGTGTTTGTGAGGAAGCCTTCCTTACACCACGGTTTGGGCAACAAAACCACGCTCTTTGTGAAACGGATTATTTTTAGACCCAAACCTTCGGAAACGCATTACAGCGGAATGAAATATTAATTGCCCCCGAAGTTTGGCACTGTTTCATAACTTGATTTCTTGGTGAGGAGGGAGCACGGAGCCCTTTGTTTTGGAAAGAAGCTCCATCTTAAGATACGGACAGAGCGCTGCGTGGTCCTTCCCACGTTGTAAACAAACAAAGCGCGCCCGCAGGCACCGCACTTCCACAAAAGGGTTCGGGTGCTTTTTTAAAACAGCGAATTGCGACTTATTGCTGCGTGCGGCCGCTGCCTCCGCGCAGCGCCTCAGGGCGCGCGGCCGTTCCCGCCTCAGAGCCGCCTCAGGCTCGTCCCGTCCCGCTCCGCGGCTCCATGCCGGGCCTTGCCGCGCGCCCCCCACCGCCCGGGGCTGCCGGGAAGAGCTGAGCGAGGGCGGCCCCAGCGTCCCGCCGGGCTGCGGGCTACGCGCGCTCCCATCTCTCTCTCTCTCTCTCTCTCTGTATTTAAGCACTGACAGCGTTTTTTTTTTCCTTTGGGCTGACAGCTCCGAGCAGCGCGCGCTGTTCGGGCAACTTTTGAGCTTCCACCTCCCGAAACACCACCGAACGCAGACCTCCAACATAGCGTTACGTTCCGGAGCTTTTCCCCTCCTCTACTTAAATAACGAGGGTGGTCCCAGCATACTCCATATCGAGACAGCTTTTCATCAGTTGCTCATCAGCATGCTAATTGCTGTATGACTAATTATGCCCTGAATTCCAGTTGATTTTCTTAATGAGACAGCTGGGTTAATTATGTAATCGTATGATTACATTAGCCCAGAGTGCCCCTGCTCAATGTGAGTGCTGTGATGTCAGCGTCCAGCCCAGTGTGCCCAGGGAGGGCAGCAGGCACTGCTCTGTCACTGAGGGCTGCCTTTGTGTCGGGTTTGGGTTTTATGAACAAAACTCTGTTTGGAATTGGTGTTGGTCACTGATAGATCAGCCTTGCCTCCTGGTTTGAGGCTGCAGGTGTGAGGCGCTGCCTCCATCCAGCTCATAATGTAAAGCAGCGTTTTATCAGGACCTGCCTTTAGGTTGCTTTGAAAACGGTGCTTTGTTTACATGCAGAAGCAGCAGCACCGATAATTTGTTCTCTTGCACTGTTTATGCAGTGTTTTATTGTCCATAGTATGTGAATGGTCTGGAAGTGCTGCTGCTTTGCACCCTGTTTGTTTGATGGAGTGTATTAACTGCTATACAGCGTTGCCCTTTTTGTTTGCTCCCATTTTCATTAGCTGGGCCACGTCCACTCAGCTCCTCTAGACTGCTCAGTGAGGTCTTTGGGGAAGAGAAAGCAGCAGCGTTGCTGTGGTAGTGTGGGGAAACCTCATAGAGGCACAGAATCGTTACAGTTGGAAGGGGCCCTTAAAGGCCACCAGGTCCAGCACCCCTGTTGTGAGCAGGGACACCCACAGCTCATCAGGGATCAGGTCTGGGTGTGTGGGGCTCTGTATGCACACACGGTGCAGGGGGCATCTCTGAGGGGTAGGGTGCAACAAGTTGCTTAGGAGAGCAGAACAGAGCAGGAAAAGATAGAAATGTGCGCAGAACTCAGTATAAAAACAGACATCTCCATTTATTGCTGGGCAGTAACAATCGCACTCTGGGCTTTAAGTTGTAGATGAGCTGATTCTTCTTGTCTTTTTTCTCATTTCTTATTTATCTCGTGCCATGCAGAGATCCTGGACTTCTGCAAGCCAGATAAGAGCCAAACAAGGAGAATAATTTGCAATGAGTTTTCTACATTTAAGTGTTAATTGAGATGATTTTTCTCTTTTAGCAGTTACAGAAAAGGCATGTCTTTGTTGCTGCCTATAAGCTAGTGGCATTTGATTCGTCTGAAACATGTGTGCCTGTTGTTTGTGTAATGAATCGAAAGTTTTGGTCCATTGCTTGTTTAAAAATTCAGTGACCTCCTGTTAAATGACATGAAACACACTTTGTAAGCCTGGTTAATATACAAAGGTATGCTTTTTCATGCATGCATACATTGGGAAAAGCGGAGTATTTTTATTTATTTTTAAATCCACTCCACTCAAGTAGGGTTTACGCTTCTTTCGTATTAATTAGTTCATAAATACTTCAGAAATCATGGCCTTTTAGGTGTGTTTTTTTTTTTTAATTAAAGAGCACGTTAAGGCTTGTCGTGAGAACTGAATTATTTGTGTCTCTGGTCACAGTGTCTTGGTCATCTTATTGCCATGCAGTGATAAAAATTAAGGCTAAGAGGTGCTCATGCCGTGTCCTTCGCATTATTTAGTGGCTGCAGGCCATCAGTCCTTCAAATGGGCTCTGGTAAAGTTTGAAGTTTAATGCACAGAGACTGTTCTTACATTTTGTTTGTTCTGCCACTGTTTTGCTACTTGAACATTAACCTTTAATAGAGCTAAATTAAATATACATGTCCTGATGAATAATTATGAGATCGTGAGCATTTTCATTTTGTGCATAAAGCTGCTCAGGGACCTCAGATTTGACTAAAGGTTTGTCATTATTCACTTCATAATGCCCATGTTATTTTGGTCTGATTTGGAAGTAAAAAGCCACGTGCATTTGGAGCAAGATGCATCTGTGGCGTCTGGTCTTCTTACAGTGGGGGTAAAATCGCACTCACAGTTTTGTAAAGTTCACTTTCCTTCTAGCATTTTAATGCTATTCTGTAGGAATTCCATAAGCAGTGCTCAGATCCCTACTGCCCAGGCTTGGCTCTGCAGCATGGTGCTGACAAGCATTTGGTCCCACAAAGGGTCGCAGACCTCCGTGGGAGAAGGGCATGTTGTGACAGCCTGCGCCTTAATGGGGCCGCACAGCAATGCTGCAGGGACTGTAACTCGTGCTACTGCTGTGACTTAAACTTGGTGTGTAATTCCTTACCTGTTTCCCCCCCGTCTCTGCCGCAATAACATTTTAAGTTTGATTTATTATAAATATTTTAATGCAGATAATAATAACGAAAAGTATTTGGCCTAAAAAGCATAAATGAAAAAGCGATGTAGTCATAAACTATGTATGTACAGAGAACAGATGACAAGCAACCTAGATTTTGTATTATGAACGGGGTAATGCCATGAGCTGTTGAAGAACTGAAGTAACAAAATGCAGCAGACTGCTACTTACAATGTCTCTGAGCTCAACATAACCCAGTACTATTCTTTTATAAACTATGAAACAATGCTGGCATATTGAAAAAACACACAGGCTCATGCTTAATGTGTTAACAGAGGTACAATAGACTTATTATGTGTTTCCAGAGACTGAGGGTGGTCTGAAAAATTAATGACTGTGGTGGTTGAAAATTAAGTGAACTCCCTAACATATACTGTTGTTGATCCGCTGAGTTTGGTGTTTAGCATTCCTCGACAGGAGACTAAATCTTTGCAGCCATTCCACAAGAGATGCTGGCGCCCATAAGAGAAATGTATTCAATAATCTTTTATAAGTCTGCTGGACTCCAGCGTTTTCCTATCCTGATGGGGAAGAAATCCCAGAATAAATGACACGTGTACGTGTCAGGTGTGTCCTCGGGAAGGGAACCGGCATCGGAGAATTAACGTTACAAGAACTTATAAAATAATTTCTAATGTTTATTCGATTAGAAGTATAAGAAAAATGGGGAACGCAGGTCACAAAATCCAAGATTTATGGTATTAAATTCACACAATTATTATTGATCTGTCGCTCTGAGAAAATACAGCTTACATCTCTCTAATCGAATAACCTTTTAGTGCTCAGCTGTGCAGGAGGGCAGAATTTTCCTCAGAAATTCAGTCCTGCAAAAGTGAAGGTATTTAAGGGACACCAGCTGTCCGTGGATGGTATTGTCTGGATTGCTTTTCTCCTTCAAACTTTTCATTTTGAAAAGAAAAATACATAACTTCAGGCTGTCACATGCCATTGCATTGTGGCTGTCTGCACCCAGGGCAGATTGCCCTGTGGGTAAATGCCCCAGTGAGGAAAGCATGCTCTAATCTAAAGGGTAGCCTAGGTGAAGTTAACTATCCTTTTTTTTTTTTTTTTTTAATTTATATAGGATATGAAGTGAGGAGCATACAGGAAAAGTAATTAAAACTTGTCACTGGATATCGATAAAGAAAAAAAAAGAAAAAAGGCTACTTGTACCCTGAGCTGCTGGAGTTGCAGAAGTGTTACTGTTACCTTATGTTTTACTTTGCTGGTTTTTTTTTTTTCAGATCCAGTTCCAGCTTTGGATTTAGGACAGCAGCTTCAGCTGAAGGTTCAACGTATGCACGATATTGAAACAGAGAACCAGAAACTTAGGGAAACTCTAGAGGAATACAACAAAGAATTTGCCGAGGTGAAAAATCAGGGTAGGTTGCACATGAATTCGTTTATCAGCTTTTAATGCATACTGACATTTGAAGACTGAGATTCAATTCAGTTTTATTTCTTACAGGCAGAGTTGACAGTAGCACTGAAATTCAGTAAAGAAAGTATAGTAGTGTATTGTTGCCACTTCTGCATTTGTGCGTTTGTGGCTTTGGATTACACTCTTTGGATTTCTTGAAAAGTTTCTGTAGCACCACATCAGAGAATGAGGCTATTACTGCATTGTAGCCTCCTCCAGCTCTGCCTGGAAGTGACTCCACCAGCTGAAGTTACATGCAGGCTGTGCTGCTGCTGACATCAAGCTGAACGGGCGCGTGGGTGCACGTAGAACACATATCTTATACAGCCATGCACAAAAAAAAGCCAACAACCCAGTATTTCATATATGGGTACAGACTTGTACAAATGGAAATTTTACTCTGTTTTTCCTCATGTGAATCTGCGTTATGCTGCTGGAGTACATTCAGCATGCATACTTTATGTTTACTGTACAAACTGTGCAAAGAACAGTGTGGAACAATGTAAACAAGCTAATTATGTTTAATTAAGTTTTCATGAGACTGGAGTAGATGGACATACATGAAAATCTCAATTAGATTTAAAGCCTTTTGTCTTTAGAAGTGTTCAAGTTTTCTTATATCTCAGAAGAACATGTTTCCTGCACCAGGAAACAAGTTTTGCTTGGTTGTATGCCTGCTTCCCTGTACGTAGGGCTTGTCATTTTCATATTCAGTACTATGTTCTGGATCATAGGTGAGGGTTTTTTCTACACATTTGGAGACATTGAAGCTTTCTTAGACTATGGAGCCATTGCACCCAAATGGTAACGTTTGAAAGCAACATTAGCAGCCAGGTTGGATTTATTGCATCTCATTTTCAGCAGAAGAAGCATCTGTACACCTACATGATATTAACATGGAAGGAATGGCCCTTGGGGAGGACAGGTCCCAGCCTGCAAAGGTTCAGGTTGCGCTACAGAAGGTGTTACATGGGAACCATAATGCTGCCCACTGGCAGTCTTGCACTGGAAATGTACAATCATTGTAAGTCACTGTGCAGTTTTCATGAGGCTGTGCTTCCCATACATGCAGGCATGACATAGGGGTTCATCCCAGAAAGTGGAATAGATCTCAGATTCTGTTGTTGTTTGCAGCAGCTGTGCACACACTGGTCTTTTTGTTTCCCCTTGTGTGTGCTGACTTCCTTTCTGTGTTGCCACTCTGGTGTTTGTGCTGTGTTTGACGCCAGCGCAATAGTTTCACACTCTATTTCAAACAGGCATTAATAAGATATCCAGGGAAAAGCCTGTTGTTAGCTAAGGGTGCTTTGATCAGTTAATCTCTTTGTTTGGAGGGCTGTATACAAGCTGTACAATGCCTTTAAGAACTTCTTCCAAAACTGGTATAAATGGCAGTGGCTAACAAGCTTCAGCTGACCTGAACAGCAAAAGAGGCACTTCGTTTTTGGAACAGTGCAGAGGATTAGTCTGTGCCTAGAGGTAAAAACAGATTCTATCACAAAAGTAATACTTTTTTCCCATGTTTGTGCATTTTTTGCATTAATTTTAGTACTCTATTTCCTTTTAAAATAAGGCATTCTGAATGGATAAGACGCAACTCTAATAATTTCCTGGAGATTATTGAAATGGAAGCTGCTTATTGGATTCTGTGCTTGTTCAGATGCCTGAATACTTTTGCATGTTTATATGTGAAAATACTTGCAGCAAAGATATCTCCAGCACAAATAGTACATCCTTTGTATGTATGAATGAGCATCCTTTTGCATGTGTGAAGGAGCACCCTTTGCTTATTCAGGAGAGCAGAATTCATGTTTGCCAGATCTCAGAAGCATTTCTCTTTGCTCCTTAAAAAAAAACAAAACAAAACAAAAAAAAACAGCCATCACATCCCTTTCATGGCTTATTAATCAGTAATGAGACTCATCTGATTTTTGCATGGCAAGCACAATCCCACTCCTTCATTCAGAAGTAGTGGCTGTGCTGGCAGTCACTTCTCCACTCTCCCTCTGCTCTCGTGGTCTCTCTGGCCAGCTGCCTTCAGTGCAGTTCCCAGCCTGCAGACCTTATCGCCAGGTATCTGCTGTCTGCTGGGACAATTCCCCAGTCAAGTCTGAAAGTGCAGGCTTTTAAAGGATTATGCTTGGTTTTGGTGGTATTATTGAGATATTTTTTCCCAAGTACTTAGGCTTTACTTTTCATAGCAGAGTTAGTCTTTCTGCCGTATTTCTGCAGAACCAGAAATGTTTTATATCCAAAGGTATTTCTCCCAAAGCATCGTTAATGGCAGCTGCTAATAAGCTGATGCCTTTAACCCGCCACATCTCTCTGTAAGTACACTGAAGTGTATTGCTAGCTGCAAGACTTCTGGCACTCTGATGCTTTTTCCAAATTCCATTATTGTTACAAAGCATACTCTGGTGAATGTCCTGCTTTTCTTCTCATGGCCCCTATAAGGATTAGGTCCTTTCCTGTGGGTGGGATCAGAGGGCTTTCACATAGGAATGGATGAGGGCACGCGTGACACTGTCCATCAGTGGCTCCATGGTGACTCTCCAGGTTTCTGCCTCATCTCTCATCCATCACCAGGCGCAGCAAATGCAAGGAAGCTCCGTCATCTGAGAGGAGGGTTTATTCAGATTCCCTGAAAGACTACAAGTGCACTCAGAGCTGTAACAGTTGGTGCTTGTGCATGAAGCCCATGAGGATGAGAAGGCAGTCTGAGTAACGGGAGTATGAAGGGCTCCAGAGTGTCTGTTGCATCTGATCTGTTGTTAGTACTGCAGTTAGATCTTAACTGCGGTGTTTGTCATCAGTTGTGAAGCAGGACAGAGCTGTACCTGAGATACGTGTTCAATTAGTGTTAGATTGCATCTGTGCATGAACCATAGTAAAACTGCCTCTTTTTACATGAGCACATGAGGTGAATTAACTGTCCTATGTACAAATGCATACTTAAACCCACACTGGGACTTTATTAATCTGTACTCAGCAGCGAGCTAATTCGAGACTAGTCAATAAGGTGATATTATATTTTAGAATTGATTTTTTTTTTTTTTAAGTCATGTTAGAGAAACCTCCTCTCTGCTTTCCAGCAAACTGCATTGATCCTTCTCAACATAAACACTTAAAGTTCAATTTAACATTTAGGGAGTAAAAGGTCTCTAAAGGGACTCATATCCATTGATTTTGTGTCAGAGTTGAAGAGCTAAAGTTTAAAACACACTGAGCCTACAGGGTAAAGAAAGCCTTGTGTTGTGGAGCCACGTGGAGCCATGTAAACTCATTCTTTCCCTATTGTTTTTCTGTAGAGGTTACAATAAAAGCACTTAAGGAGAAAATCCGAGAATATGAACAGACCCTGAAGAACCAAGCTGAGAACATAGCTCTGGAAAAAGAACAAAAATTACAAAATGATTTCGCAGAGAAGGAGAGGTGAGTGTGCATGTGTCCTCTGTAGGTGTTGTAGAAGAAGAGAGATGTATTTCTCTGTTTACTCCTCCCATCCAGGATCCTTTCTTTGGTGTGCTGAGACAGGTCATTTATTGAGAGATTCTGGTGATTTATGTGTTTGACACAGAATTATTTGATACTCAACTTTGCACAGAAAAACAATTGTGGAAGTGTAGGAGTGAAACAAGGACAGATTGTTGCTTGGCAGTAGCGTTGTGTGGAGGGGTGTCATGTTCAGAAGAGTGCAAACCTGCTTATATTCTTCACTGGCTGTGTTGTCCTTTGTGACACTAATCTTTCTCCATTAGCTTGCAGTGTAATTCACTCTGCTGTGCCCACTTGCTGTGTCAGAGTATCGTTGTGCTATTGGTACAACCCTGTGATATTTCAGATGGAGCACTGTGCCCAAGAGGCGTTCATTCGTGCTCATACGATCGTGAATAAGAAGGGGACTGTGTTCCTGAACTAGAACTACAAAGTAGCTTGCACATTCTGGTGTTAAAATTAACAAGTATTTCAGTTTTTACATTATTGCTTTTTTTAAAATTTATTTTAAACATCTTGGATGCATTTCTGATCTTCTCCAAATAGTAAGGAGTGTTTGAATCTTAGAGGTCAGTGGGCAGACAAATCTCTCTGTGTGAGACCAGGAGTCGTAAGGGAGTTCTTTCAAGCTGAGTTCCCTACCTTGAGAGTTTATTTCTCTCATGGAACAATAACATTGAGGCTAACATGTTCAGCTTAGCGTAGAAGCCCGTCAGTTTATGTGAGCTTTTTAGTTGGTACATGGATTGCTTAAATTCAGAGCTGAGTGGGAAGGATCTACCTTTGAACACAAGGCATTCTCTAGTCATCATTATCTGTGGTTACTCTCTGATAAGTAACATGTAAGCAATGTCTTCAGCAATTACAATTTAGAAATGCATAAATATAAAACAAAATGAGAGGTCTTAGAATGCAAAACAACAACAGCAACAAAAAGAATGCATAGGGGAGATTTTGAGTTCTCCATGTGTGTCATTTGGGGTGAAGGGAGCTATTGTGAGTTTGTCACTACAAACAGTTACCAGTCTGGTCAGTAGTTTTGGAGAATAAAGGTACGTACCCTAGAGAGTGCAAGTCAGATGCTGGTATTTTTATAAGGCGTTTCACAATTCCAAAATCTGCAGAATATCTTAAAAGCAGTGTCATAAAAATAACATCTTCTGGGAGATGCTGGACAGACTCTCTTCTAAAGATGAGTTTTATAACTCCTTTCATTTAGCCGTTAGCAAAGGGTGTAGTGGCTGTGTGGAAGGATGATGCTAATGTGTATTGCTGACACACACCAGAAAATATTGCCTGTGGCCATAAGAAATGTGAGCATATTAAAGGTCTGATTATGTTATAGAGAAAATATCAATGTGAAATTTGTTTTGAAATATGTGGAGTTTTTTTGAAGTAGCTAAATAATATTACTGAAATTGGCAACTATTATAGCTGTGATGAAACAGCTGCCTCATCTATCCAGTATATCACTTATGGCAAGAAATTTCTTCATTATGACAGTAAAATGGAAATGTATCATTCTCCTTGTACTAACTTTGTACAACAGAGGGTGCTTGGTGACAATTTTCTTAATGTGTGTGACATTTCCAAAACAAATTATGCTCAAGAAAACCTTCCTCTGAAGTTGTCATTTATATAGCAGTCAACTCTTGTATAATGTTCACAGCTTATGTTATGAGGTGGCTACACTGCTAAAATTTTAATAAGTGGGACTGCAAAGTATGAACAGTACTGCAATGTGACATGATTTATGGGTCCCACTGAAGCACCTTGTAGTCTGTGTGGTGTTGTCAGTTGTCTGGTTACGGTGGAGACAGTTAATCACTTCATCTTCCAAATTTGCAAAATACAAGTAAGTTGTTTAACATGATTGCATGCTCTGTTCTCACCTCTTCTTTTCCGTTTACAGAAAATTGCAGGAGACACAGATGTCGACAGCCTCGAAGCTGGAAGAAGCCGAACACAAAGTTCAAGCTTTGCAAACAGGTTTGGCATCACTATTCTGATCTATACCAATGCTCAAACTGCAGGTGAGAGGACAGAGATCCTCCACTGAGTCAGGACTGTGTGTGAACCAGCAGAGCTCGAATGTGCTTTGTGAATCAGAGCTTCGCTGGGGCTTCACACCTTAAATGAACACTTGGGTTGCAGGCAGTCTATTGATGAATAGAGTGGGCACGGCCAAGCACAAAGCTCATACAGCTTTAGAACATCACAGCAATGAAAACAGGCCATGGAACTTTTCATCCACGTTGTGTTTTGCTCTGGTTTTACACATTTCTGATCTATGATAAGTATTTATAGTGGGCCGGGTTCAGTATGAGCCCAGTATCTCCTAGTGTGTCTTGCCTCTTCTGTGACTTGCCATCAAATTTCTGTCCATCTCTGCACTCTTACATATTCCAAGACAGGATGCGTTTGTTTCTTTCGAGAACACAAGAAATTTTCTTGCCTGAATTATTGCAGTAAATATTTCAAATGAATAAGCAGTTTAGCTAGCTAAATAAGAAATGAGTAATGTTTAGCTTTGTTAAGCAGAATGGAAACTGGAAATTTTTATAATGTTGAAGTAATACCAGAAGAAAACAAAAAACGAAAAGATAAATTTCTGCTAAGTCGTAATGATTTGCCTAGGTAAGAAGATAGAGCAAAGGATTTTTCATCAGGAGATACAGAGCTTTATTTATGGCTGAATTAAAAGAATGGAGTAGTCTTCTTGCTTTTCGCTGTTGTTAC
This sequence comes from Meleagris gallopavo, assembly GCF_905368555.1. Lineage (NCBI taxonomy): Eukaryota > Metazoa > Chordata > Aves > Galliformes > Phasianidae > Meleagris > Meleagris gallopavo. The sequence goes on from NC_139424.1 coordinate 3,951,443, forward strand.
AGCAGTGTAATGCTTCATGTTTTTGCCTTTTAGCCCTGGAAAAAACCAGAACAGAACTGTTTGATCTGAAAACAAAATACGATGAAGAAACTACTGCAAAGTAAGAATTCACTGCTTTCCTCCTATTTCTTCCTTCAGGGTATCGTTGCTTTTTTTATTTTGTATCTGCCTATTGGAAATGGATGAGATGGGGGAGGTTCAGGAGTCCACTTTTTTTTTTTTAAAAAAAACACTGTCATAATGTGGTCTCCTGTAGAGAGTTTATTAATTCTCATGTTTTTCTACCCAACAATACACTTTGCCTGGGCCACATGCTGCTGCGTTCCTGATTTAATTCTCAGGTGCTGCATCTGCTGTGCATCTTTTATTCCATGTCTCATATTTTATTTAGAAATTGGCCACTTTCAGAATTAAAATATTTTCTGTGATTCTGCAGTCTTGCTGGGAGGAATGGGTTTACCTCTGGATATCCACTGCATTGATAAGCACCCTGATTCTTTCTGGTTGTGAAGTAGCAGTCATCTTTCTCCCAAATCCACCCCAAACTATACAGAATGACATTTTTGGCCAATTGTTGCTTTATTCAAGCAGAACACAGAGGTAATCTCAAATATATATATATATATCCTTGTCTTTGTAATGGCTACTGTAATTATCCCTTGGTTTTATTAACATTCAGTTCCAGAGACAAAAGACAGAAAACAGATAAACAGATTTCTGCTGTTTTTTTCTTTTCACTCTTTGTATTTATGGAAATGTTGTGATGAGAAGGAAATCTCATGAACAGTAGCAGTCTCAGAATTAAGCCCAAACAGTGCTTCCTTCTTCTGGAAATGAGATGGGAAAGCAAGGGGTGCCCTCTGTAAGAGCAAGATGTGGAAGATGAGGCCACATCCTTTGCCAGCTGCATGTGTCACACCCAGGGCATCACTGCCTCCTCCTTTTCCAAGTAGGAGGGTGGTGGGTGAATAGACAGGAAAACCCTTCCTCCCAGCTGAGCCACCTGTTGTGGTACAGAAGAGAATGGAAGCAGAAGGCTGTTGGCAGTCTCCATGCTTTGGGGAGAGAGACTTCAGCTCAGGCTTGATGGGAAGAGTGCCATGGCTTTGTTTTGGCTTATAAGGAAGTGGCTTTCTGGTATGGCACATGGCAGAATCAGGTTTTTCAAGGCCACTTAAACTCACAAGAAGTTTTAATTTCTTAGTGTGTGGTTCTGTGAGCACAGAGGATCCAGTTCCCCTCTGAAGAACATGGGGAGCTTGTAGCTTACAAAATTCTGTCCATAGCGGTTAAGAATCAGCGTCTGGGGTTGAAATACCTTCTACATCATTAACAGTAATCTTCAAAGTAAATTCTGGCTGTACCCTGTAACTCCAGTCCCCTTTGAGGTCTGCATAAGGTGATCGAATGTATTCTTTTCCCTCGTTGATTTCATCCTTCTTTAAGAGATGCATACTAATGATGTTTCTGATGGAGCCTTAAATTACTGCAAATTGCCTTTATTTCCCTTTCTGCTCATAACTGATGCTTGACAGCTCTGTTGCTGGGATTTTGCCTTGCAGTCATTGCTGCAGGAACAGGCATCAGGGCTCAGTGGTTGTAGGCTCTGAACCTTTTAACCCCTCACTCTTTTTCAGTTCTTACTTGCACTGTTTGCATTGGATTTTAATACAGTTTCCCTTAGTAGCATGATTTATATCACACTATGCAAAAGATGTACTCTAAACAGTTTGCTTGCACTTCTAATGTATTTCATTTTCTCGGGAAGATTCACACAGATGTTTTCTTATGATCTTGAGTACAATTCTTACCTAACACACAGCGAATTACATCACATTAGTCGGATCTGCAGCTGCAAGAAGTTTTATTGTGATCTGTATCAGAACAGTGATGAAGACTGGGTCTGTAATGTAGATATCACAGAGCTGAATCCTGAAGCAGGCATTAGGCATGTACGTTATCTCCTAAACTAATACACTGTGAAAACAAACTTGTAGACTGTAATAACAGCAGAAATATTTTATCATTGTTTTGGATATTTATGGCAGAAATAGTGCTTGCATAATAGCAGTCATCCGTGGTGTTTGCAGCCCAAATTCTGCAATATGGAAATCTAGAAAGCCATGAAAAGGGAACTGAATGTAGACAGTGAGATTGAGTCATCTATTTTAATTGTAAAAGCTGGGAGAAAAGTTGAAAAAACACCAATAAAAATGGTGAAAGACAGTTTGATTCTTCTCTGAAAAGAAACCCTCTTTTGATCTAAGTCTAAAAAGCTACTTGTATTGCCAATTTTAATTTTGTGTTTTAAAAACATGTGATTTTTATCTTAGGCCAGAATTGTTAGTTTTACAGACACTTATTTGATGCAGATGAATTGGAATGCCTTCAGGAAAAAAAAGATAATTGTCAATTTTTTGAAGCTAAAAGTACTTTGAAGATTGTCAGTTTTGGAGTAAATCTGTCTTTTAACTGTTTGTAACTGTGAAAAGCTTTCAAAAAAGAAAAGAAAAGTCTTCAGTATCAGCATGAAGGAGTCTGGATTTTATCCTAGTGACTGGTGGTTGTGATCTCGAAGTTGGAAGTCACTGTGTCAGCTTGTTTGTTTATCTTGTGCCGGTGGTTTCAGAATGTCCCGGTTCAAAGCGCTGTGTGCAGAGGGAGGTGCGGAGTAACTGAGCTCGGTGCTGGCAGGGCATCTTCAACTGAGATTGGCTTCTGGACTTCAAATCTTCAGTGAAATGAGCTCCTTTCGTTGGGATTTACAGAAATCAGCCTTCCCTTTGGCGGAAGCCGGGCACTGCGTTGCACAGATAGCCCACGTGCAGGGTGCTGAAGGTGTTAATGGCAGAAAGAAGTTCGTTATGTGCAGTCATTGCAGTCTGTCAGCTGGAACATCAGACGCTGAATTTGACAAGATGGCAGCAGAAAAGTTTTCCATGTGTAGGCTTGAAGTAAAATGTAATTAGCCTTTATGTGCAGAACAAGGATCCATTGATGAATACAGCTGGTCTTTGTTTTCTTCTGTCATTGAGTGTGGGAGGTAAAAGTGTTCTTCTTCATGTTTATTAATACAAGATTCCTTAGACAAATGGCAAGCACAGTTTAATATTTGTTGGAACACAGAGGGGTTTGCCAAAACAGTTGTTGTGTAAGAGGATTTCAAGGTTTTCAGATTATAATCATCTCTGGGTTAAATAAATGAATGATTACTCTGCCTTTTTCAATTAAAGAGGCACATCCTCTCTCAAGGCCTGATACTGATTTTGTTTGCTGTCCCACGCATTTCTATCAGCAAACCTGGTTTTAACAGACGCTAATGAGTTTGATCTGGAGATTCTACCAGAGCTGGAACTGAATAGCAAACTCAGGCTCAAGTTTTAGGAAAATTAAGTAGTTCTTCCCCCAGTACAACAGACGTGATTTTCTTTACCCTCCATAGAAAAAAATAAAGTTCTCGTGTGCATTTCCTTGGATTTCTGAGGACAAACTGTGCTCCTTGCTAACAAGCTCTTTCACTTCTGTTTCTCTGCAGAGTCCTAACAAGTATGTATGTTCCCAGCTGAGCTGCTGATCCTCCGAGCTGGAATGGTCCAATTCCAGTTCTAAATAAATTCCAGAGCCACCTCTTTGTTCCTGCCCCTCCTCTCCCCAGTGTAAATGAATTCTAATTGGAAAAGGATCTTCAGTTGTAGCACATGCAGTAGGCTTGTTACATTACTGTTAACATGTGGGTTGAGGCTCCCTGCCTTTGATGAAAGAAAATATCAAATTTCACAGAAATGCTACATTTTCACCAGTAAATGTTAAATAGTCTTGTGAGGGCTTTAGGTACTGCACCTGATCGTGCAATAAAAAGCCTTAGAAAACAACACGGAGCAGAAAATGTTGAGGTTGTGGTTGTCAGTCGAGGCAGCTTTGCCACTGCTTTCATTCCTCTGTGATTTTCTGGGAGATTTCAACTTTTTGATCTTTTGAAAGTGGTGCGTGCACAGAAAATGAAATGCAGGAAAAATGTTGTTGTATTTACTAGAGGATTTATCCTAAAGTGATTACTTTTAATAACCTATAGAAAAGCATGTTGTCTTCCAATATATGAAGCAGGAAACTGTTTTCCATTTATAGATTAGGCTGATTATTATTTTTTTTGCAGTGTAGTAAAGGATGACACAGAGGGGTGTATTTGTGCAGCGTCATTAAGATTGAACACCGGTGCAATATTGCAAATTGCCTGCACCACATAGAAGATCCAGCTGACTGGTTTTAATCCTGGACTACACTTTAATGAAAACGAAATCAGGAAATGACGAGAGTGCAGCTGATGAAAATGTGGTCTGTGAGCTGGCAGTCCCTGCTTTACAATACGGGAAAGATGTTTGATGTTTTAAGGCCTGGCTCTGTGAACGTGGCTCACAACATTTCAGTGTTTATATTTAATATGACTTTTCTTGTGGTGGTCACACACCTCATCCAGTGATGTTGGGGCAGTGGGGTGGGAATTTATCTCACAGAGGCCATCTCTGCCCTAAGGAGCTTACAGCGTAATATCACGACAGCCCCAAATAAGTTAATGAGACAAATGGGTGGAAGCTAAGGAGCAGGAGGACAAAGTAGTGCCTGTTTTCATCCATGTATCCTGCTTGAAAATAAATAAATCCTCGAGTAATCTGCACAAAGTCAGAGCTGGGTGACAGATGGGGACTGCTGAGCAGGGAGGCAGGTGATGCTGCAGCGCGGGCAGGAGGGCTGCAGTGAGGCAAACGTCTCCTCCTGTTACCTGCATGTGAGTGCAGGGTGCATGAGTCACCGTGCTGGGGACAGGAAGAGGGGCTTGGGGTGATATTTCACTGCCAAAATGCAGTGACAGAAGGACGCAGTTGTGTTTGGTGGCTGCTGGGGGTGAAGGGCACTCCTGCTCGATGTACAGCAGACCTGTTCCTTGGGTGTAGAATTAAGTTCTAAATAGGTGGCTTTGTGCGTGAGGGAGTGTTGGGTTGGGCTCTGAGACAGGAGCAGCAGTTTTAATCGTGAGAATTGTTTCTGCCTAAAGTTACATGGCGGAATTAGAGTTCAAGTATTCATGTGAAGTCTTCTATTACTCTGGGGCAAGTCTCAGTTAACTCTGACTGCAGGGGAGTAATTCCCAATATATCCTGAGAATTGAATCTGGCCTATGAATTATTTACTTTAATTTTTTTAAACCTTTCTTGTTTAAGTACCAGATCGTACCAATATATCACATTCCAAATGTTTGTAGTCTTCTATTTTGACGGTGCTCAGGGTCAAACTGAATAAAAAATGAAGTTGTGCTCCCTCCAGCATTACATAATTACTGTGATAGATGTCCTCAAATGCTGCTTCCCCCATTGAGCCTGAAATACTGTAGTTAGGGTGGTTGTGTTGTACATGACATGAAATACCTTCTCTTTGCTGTGCCTTTAAGGTCTTAAAGTTTCCTATTTCCTGTTCTTTTGATGAGTCATTAACTTCTAATGCTCGTCTCTGGAATTATTGCTGTACTTAAAGTGATTTCCCTAAAAACAGGAGATGGAGAACTTCACAGGCCGTGTGTCTTACAGCCTTTTCTCTTTAAATTCTTTATAGTCATATTGCTGTCAATGAAACCCAGGAGTAGTGATAGCGGGGAGATGAAAATGCGAGGAAGACGTTAAAGAGAACTAATTTAAAAATAAAGGAAGAAAAATCGAACGTCTTGGATCTTACAGAAAGCTCTGCGTGCATTTTATAAGTTGAGATTTTTATTAAAGGTTTTAATTGTACCTTATGCACAATCACCATCCAGCGTTAATATGAAGTGGTTTGGTGAGAATACTTCTGAGATCTGCACAGTTTCACAGAATCATAGAATCACAGAATCACCAAGGTTGTTTCTTGGTGTAAAGCTCTGTGTGAAACAGGACTGGAAAGCTCTTCTGTAAACCAGCTTTTTTTTTTATTATTTGTCAGGTTTTTTTTTTGGAGGGGGGGGGGGGTTGATCAAATTTTGAGTTCAGCCTACAGTCAAACCATAAAATCTCAACACTGTTTGCTGTGAGGACTGAATTACAGCATTGCCATCAGACACTTAGAAACCTTTGTGAAAGGCTCGCTTTGAAACGTTGCTGTTAGCCTCTACTTTTGGTAGAGAGACTGAGGCAAGAGGAACAAGCACGATGCTCGGAGCGAGCAAAGCTGCTCTTGGCTGGGATCAAGAAATACACGGACGTCAGGGACGTAAACCACAAGCTGGCAAAGGAGGATTTTCTTCTTGTTTTTAAGTTTGCGTTTTTGAGAACTCCATAGAAATGGAGCGTGTAGTTTGTAGGACTTAGTGCTGTAGCTGGACTGTGTTGTCTCTTGCTAGGCTTGTAATTAGTTAATGTAACTTTCTGACAGCACAGAAGTGCCCTAGGTCCACACAAGGTTTTTATTCGTTTGTTTTTTAACCTCGAGTGAGACTGTTCAGTTCCCTTTTCTAGTGTAGCCTAAAAGCTGGTGTTATTTAACAGCCCAAAGTAGAAAAAAATAGCCTTGGGGTATTCCAGCATATTCTAGTCATCACCCAGTTCTGTTATCTATAACCTTGGGTTGACACAAGATCCTTAGCTGGAAGACTTTAAATGAATATGGAGCATTGCTGCAGAGGGTCTCACAGCACTGTGCTTGTGTGCTGGGTGCTCAGCTGTGTCCTGGGCCTGCAATCCAATGGATAAGGTTAGAGCTTCCTCAGTTCTTGGGTCTCCATGAGGCAGGCAGGCAGGGGCAGTGTCAGCCCTGTCCTGTCTGTCCTCACTTGCCCTTGCTGGGGCCAAATCTCCTCAGCATTTTGCGTTCTTCTGCTGAACAGAAGAGACCCCGAGCATCTTCCTGCCAGCAGGACCTGCATTCCCTGCAAGCCTGACAAAAGCAACAGCCTCGCTGAGCCAGGCAGTTACCACACAGGCCTTCCGCACTGCCATGTACTTCACCCTCTTCTCCCCATGCTCAGTAGATGGATTCCAGCTGCATTTCCCACTCCCACGCAACAACAAAGCGGGCGAGAAAACGAGTCACGTAGTGTAGTGCTGCCTCACGGAATGGAAAAAGATGGAGAGGAAACTTCGCAAGGGTCCAGCCATCAAAACAGTGTCCTGGATAACTCTCTCTTCTTTCTGCGTTTGTCATCTTTCCCTTTGGAAAGCCGTCTGTGCCCTGGGAGCTGCTGATCTGCTCTCTTATGTCCTGCCTCGTTCCAAATGAGCAGCTTCCATGGCTCTCCTTTGTTTTCATTTTCTTTTTTTGTTTGAATTCCAAGAACAGGAACATGTTCATAGTTACTGTCAGCGACTGTGTCTGGCACAACCTTCATTAAAGTATCCATATGCTATTTCCTCATTAGACAGGTTTTTCAGCATCTCGTTAAATGTGCACATAAATGTGCCTTATCCCTTCCCTACCTTAAAAAGTTACTGTGACATTACAGCTATAAGCTACCTTACTACACAGACAAGGGCATTACTCTATCCACAGTTGCTTTAAAAGTATATTTTCAAACAGTTTTCACCATATTATCTGCTGTTGATTTTTCTTCAAGAAATGTTTAGATGTTGTACTAAGGAAAATGTTTTAGTGGGGAAATACTGGTGGTAGATGAATAGTTGGACTGAGTGATCTTAGACAACTTTTCCAACCTTTGTGATTCTATGCCGGTTCAGGTGTTCACATAGCTCAGGGTGAGTCCTGCAGCTGCCATCTCTGCCACCATTATTGGAGCTTTAAAGTTTCTGGCAAGGATTTCTTCTGCCCACCTGACGTAAATCTTTTATTTCCATTTTAACCCTTATCCTCAATGCCTGTGGCTGAAGCACAGCCTGGGGAGAAGCAGCTGTGTTGGACATCAGAGATGCTTGTCCCGTCTGATTCAGCCTCATCCTGGAGATAGCACTTAATGAGACCTCACTTATGTATCATCTGATCTCAGTTAAAAGACAAGAACACCATGTGAGATTGCAGTTTTGTATGCCCCAAAAAATATCTGGTATGATGAAAATAGATCTCAGTATCTGAAGGTTTTTAAAGTTATGTTTTAATGAATGTGATTGTAAAAATTCTGTCTCTGAGTAAGAAAGTGATAATCCCAAACATGAGGAGCTGGGAGCCAAGACTGAGCACTAATTCAGGGATTTGGAAGACAAAGATGTTGGGCAGCTCGTGGAGCAGGAGGGATAAGGCAGTGTGGTGCAGGCACTGAAACCAAGAAAAACAATAGACAACATGCAGGCCTGTTAATAACTTCATTAGCATTCATGTAAAGCATTAAATAAACAAATGCATTTACAATCCTGTAAGCCTGATATTACTAACCCTCACCATTTATCTAGTGTGTTTCTGCAGGGGCAGATCATAGCAGAGGCTAATTAACTGCTTTCTGGCTCCAGCAGCCTCTCCTCCCATTCTTTTAGATGTTGGGAAATGGAGTCACATGGAATTTGGTCAGGCAGCGAAGGGCAATCAGTGCTGCAGCAAGAATCAAGACTAAGGAAGCAGCAGCTAGGAGGAAGGCCAGCTCCTTCCCTTTTTCCACTTCGATATACAACTTCTTGATGCTGCCTGAATGCTCGCTGATTGAATCTTGTGAGTTTTAAATGCCTGTTAGCAACAAATTTTGAACAAAAAGCAAATTTGACTGAAGTGCTGCCTTAGGGTTACTCATCTTTTGTAGCAGTCTTTCAGTGGCTTGTACTAGGTGGTCTCTGGTTACTTGTGATCACTGACTATAAAACCTGTCTTCATTCTTTCCCTTTAACTCACGAACTTGAAACTGAATGAGGGATTCTTTCCCACCTCAAAAGATTTTTATGCATTTATGGGGATTTGTAAGCTACTCTGGGCTTGATTTGGCTTGTCATTGATTCTCTCTGGACTGCATGAGCTAGATGGCAAACTACTGTCCTCCAGAGTGAACTCACAGGGGGGATCCACTCCAAACCAGGTTGAAGTCAGTTGGGTTTCCAGCTGTGCTAATGAGGGTGGGCCTAAGTTAGTTGTACACCTGTAACTGTTCCCCCCATGTGTGTGTGACAGTGTCCTTGCAGTGATACACAAGCTGTAGCCTTAAGTAGAAAGCAGTATTTATTTGTTTTACACAAAAGAAAGCATTCTAACAAAGAATTAAAACTAAAAAAAAAAAAACCTTGAAAAGTTTCTTAGAACTTTGGTTTCATCACCCCACCTGTAGTGTTCTTTTGTGCTCAGTTACTCAAAGTGAGTGATGCTCACATACATTTATCTGTGTAGCACCAGGGCAGTATTTGTTCATATTGCTCACCTTTAATTCAAAATTCAGCACTGGGAAGAGTGAATCTTTTTACTATGTTTGGTGCAGGGGAAGACTGTAAAACAGGTAGCTTTCTTTCCACGGTTCCTCAAGAAACTATTTACTGATGTTTCATTTCCTGTATATTTCTCCACTTAACTGTGCCTGTATTATTAACCTGACTGAATACAGTGGTTACATCAGAACCTGAGGAGCACATCTGCCTTTCATTAAAATGTAACACCCATCACTGTCATTGCCAAGCATGTCGTCTTACCAGCTGGGTTGCCATAAATTGCTGTGAAATGCATACAGCCTTAACCAGCAGTGAGGAGCACATAACTTAACCATGGAGTTGCTAACCATCTTAATAAATCTAAATTCACTCTTTGCTGGAGACACTTGAGGGAAAGTGGCAGCAGTTCTTCCAGCCCCATTATCCCACGTGGTCACAGTGATGCAAAAGGTGAGTAGAGCAGGTCTGTGGGGGGATGGCTCTGCCCTGCACTGTGCTGGGAACCTGTGTCTCGTGTAAAACAAACAAAAAAGTACTGCCTGGCAGCTGGGTTTGCAGCCAGAGTGCCCAGCATCCTTGTTCAGGGCCGTCATTAAAAGATTTCATGAAACAGCCTTAAAAATGAAAAGTTTCCTTTCTGAGAGAGAGAGAGAGAGATAATTGAACTCATTGATTTGTTTCACGGTTTGTTTGCCCTTTCATTCCCTTCCTGAGGTGCTGTTTGTTGAGGAATGTCTCCAATTGCCAGAAAGACAGTGGGGTGTCTAATATTTCCCCGGCAGCTCTCCTTTCAGCCAGAGCAGAGTACTGTGGCAGGCCTCCGATATGAATTTTTAATGCAGAACTTTATAACATAGCCCTTGCAGCACGGCTGCACTACTCTCTTGAGCTTTCAGATTTAATGCTCTGATGAACAGAGCACAGACTTGGGGCATTCGACAGCAGTCAGAATTAACCCCTATGTTTCCAACTGTTGTAGCAGTTAATTTCCCTGTAGATTAATACAGCCTTGGGTGGAAAGATTCCAGATACTTCTGCACTGGAAAAGTAACAGAATAACTTGGAATTTGACTCCAGAAATTATCTGTGATACATATTTTTAGCCTTTACTCTCTTCCTCTAACAGAAAGAATTTCTAAGGCTATTTACTTTCCCTCGGCTCAACAGTAATGCAGTCATTCTGTTTTGGGTATATGGGCGCTGTGCTGCCTGGTGTCTGATCTCTGATAAAGACCTGTGCTGGTATGCTGGATGCCCAGAAAGGGGAAGAAACTGAAATAGCTTTATAATGCATAGCTGTAGATTAATTTACTGTGGGAATGTTCTTCCAGATCGTTTTGTTGCAGTCCTGATAAACCTGAATAATTCTCATATTCATGCCACTGCACCCGCTGCTCATCAGCTTTTCTAAATCATTCCTTTACTTATTAAACAATACCCGTCCTGCTGTATTATCTGGGGGAATATTCCTCTCCAAATCCTTTAAAGTCTGTTTGCACAGTCTTTGGGGTGTTTGTAGACAGCTCTTTTGGCAGCAGATCATGTCACAGCCGGGCCTGGCCTTTCGGGGACCTTGGCAGGCTTTTGTTGAGAGAAGAACGCTGCATTTGTAGGTTTAACTTTAATAATGGAAAAGAAGTTTGATGTATTTAAATTGTGATAGAACTGGTGTAAGCCAGAGAGAATTGGATGGGACGCAGAACATGCAGAGGTGTTAATGGCATTTGGGAGAAAGGCTTAGGAAGGAGTTTGTGCTCTGGTGATGTTAAGCCATTTGCCTTAAGCCCTTGCGAATGAAACATGTGAGTTGCTCTCAACTGATATCACAGAAGTACATTTACACTTTTTAATCATAAATCAGCATCTCTGCTCTGGTGAGACATGTACATATTTATTTCAGATGAGGTCTTTTAAGCAGCTTGTCTTATTGATTACAGGCCCAAGATTGTCTTTACTTCCCCCGCTGTTATTACTGACTCATGAGATGAAGGTTTTCAAAGCCGTTGCTAAATGCAGAGAAATGCCATCACTTCGTTCAGTAGATCTAGGCATCTATTAACTTCTAGAAAAAAGCCTTGTATTTTGATACAAATTTCAAGACTTGGGAAAGGACACTGCTGTTCTGATTACTGTACTGGTAATTAGCTCCTACCTCGTATTTTTGTTGTGTCAAGTGAACTGCCGAAAACAAGCCTGATGACTCAGTTTTGCCATATGTAAAAAGGGCAGACGGGGTAAGGCAAGGCTTTATTAATGTGGATGATCTTTCAGTCCTTGGATGGCAAAGTGGAAGTGCTGTTCTGATGCTTGCATTGTAGCCTGCAAAAATAAATGTATATGAATAGAAGAAAGGAAATGCACTTGCTGACCATTCGTTTGAACAGTGCCATCCATCCATTAGGTCGTTCTGTGATGAATGGAAATATTTTTTTCTGAAGACCGCACCAAATGAAAAAGATTTTAGCTCACTTCAGGGGTGACTTTAAGCATAATAGCAATTTTTATTATTTTATCTGTGTGAGGCTTTAATGTGGGAGTCTGTTGCTTTTACTGAGTTGAAGTGGAAACGTTTATTTAATGAGTTGTAGCAAATTCTAATATGCATAGTGGTAAGGTTGAGGAGCATGACTCAGAGGAAGTAAAAAGATCAACAAATTCAGCGCCTTTAACTGTTCTAAAAGTTCCTTGCCACCATCCTTCCTACCTGGGGGAAGGGAACGAAGGCTGCAGAGGACAAGAGGCAAAGTGTCCCGTCCCAAATCCCGTGCTGCTGCTGCTGCCCAATGCTCACTCTCTTGACCTCAATTCAAGCAATAGGCAGAGGGGCTTCAGGAGCCTCTCAGCTTTCAGTGCTGCTCACTTTCTGTGGCTTTGAAGTTTGGGTGGCCCGGATGATCTTTTCCTGGTACTGACCCAAGATAAATCTTTGATTATTTTTTTTTAATTGCATGTGATCTGAGAAAATTGGCTGCTGTAAGTTATTCTTTTTAATTAAAGATTTTGAAGTTGAGATATGCAGGATCTGAATCAGGGGATACAGAATCTGTGCCTGGATTTCTTACACTGGAGAAGTGAGGATGATGGCTTCAACTGGGGGCTCAAAGCCAGAATTAATACAAGTTCTGCTTTTAAAAATGCACGTAAATCACTAGAATGGCTTATATTTTTAGGACAGAGATTGAAATAATTAAATTGCAGCCGAGTGCGTAGTGTTGGTGTCTTTGAAGATCACAGTAAGAAAGTATTCCTCAGTAATATACAGCAGCACTTTTAATAACTTCACAGACCCGGGTTGTTTCAGATTTGTGGAGCCAGTAGGGAAATGTGCATTAGCATTGCAGCTTGCCATCTGAGTGTGACAACAAACAGCTCCTGCTATGTGAATGCTAACAACTGACAAGGCATTGGCTGCAGCCATTTGCCAGTTTAATGGCTTAAGCAGCTTAGTTTTAATTAAACAGTGGCTTCTGTGTATGGTATCAGAGAAAATAATGTTCTGCTTGCAGCTCAGTTGTTTACTGTTGTCCCCAACTTGCTGAAGATACCAAGTTTCTCTGTGTTTGCCTTCAGCTTGTGCACCGTCTGCCATTTCGTTGCAAACTGTGCAACAAAGGGGTGTGGAGGAGCCCTGATGCATTGTTAATTGCTAACACAGCATCACCTTGGTGGCAGCAGTTCTCGTGCAGGCAGAGCTCCATGCAGGGGCTGCAGCTCTGGGTGCATTCCATCCCAGAAATGTGCAAACTGGGGATCCTTCATCCCTGTAGGGCAGCAGAGCTGTGTGGGAGATGGGAGCGCAGAGCTGGGGGCTTGTGATACGGAGATAAAATCCTTGCCTCCTGTCAGGAGGTGCACCTAACATGAATTGAATGCAGTAGAAGGAGGGCTGCTTGCTGTTGTTGTTGTTATAGCTAGAATTAATTTGAGATATATCACCAGGGAAAAAAAAGTCATGTCCTTTGAGCATCACTCCCTGGTACCTGGAAACAAGAAGGCAGCTCTGTGGGCTGGAGGTGATAACCCTGTCACTGTGCTAGGGGTCCAGACTGAGGCAGGTTGGTGGCGAGCAGCAGAGAAAGGTCGCATTGCCAGACACAGTTCTTTTTCTTAATCACGCTGCTGTTCAACTGATAGCTTTTCAAAAAGACTTTTTCATTCTACAGAGAGTACGTGGCGTGGGATCGCTGTATTCCTTGGCTGATATTCCTTAACTTCTCAGAGGTTGGTGTAACGTGAACTTCTGCACAGCAGATGAAGATTGAGCACTCGGGCTACTTCAGATTAGACCTGTAACATCATGCGTAGACAACTGATTATAAACAGCCTGGATTTCAGCGTTGTTCTTTTCGATTTCTGTTATCAGGCGGTGTCAGCTGCAGCCCTCGTTCCCCGTTAGCTGATCCTTCTGTGTGCTAAAAGCCGTGAGCTCCAAATAAGTCAAATTACTTCACAGGAATGTTTCCATCTTCTGGTTTATTTTCCTTTTCATTTCCTTTCCCTCCGGTCCTTAGATACTGTGAAAGACTTGGAATCCATGTGGCAGCACGTGCAAAATGTGTGGTTCTGGTGGTACACTCGTGTCAGTAAGGAGGTGAGCAGGGTATTTTTGTGATTAAGAGGTAATAAAAATCCATAACGCACAGGCTTTAGCTCAGGTTGTGCTTACTGGGACAAGTGTTTCACATCTTGAACTAGAACCTCTTGAGACCGACACAGCCCAGCATTGTCTGATTTATTTAATCACATTTACATGAAATCAGATATATTCATCGACAGAGAACATTGTGAGCAAATTGAATGAAAGCATTACTCAACAGAATTTCTTTCTTTGATAATAGGAAATATGCAGTGAGTTTCAGCTAGCAGAGCTGCTGCCTGTAGCTCAGTAGCAGACCATCCACGAAGGAAATGAGGGCCAGACAGCTCCTGCTATCTGTGGCTTCTGCTAATTCCCTGCTTGATAAATCCATGTCCGGAGCTCCAGTCATTGCGCCTGAGGGACGTTGCTCATTAGCCAGCAGCACTGGGAAGTTCCTAACCAGAGGCAGGAAGGAGTGACCTGCATTGCTGTTTGTTTAGGGAGATAAGTGATGGTCTCAATTCGGGCACATTTGGAGAATGAAAGGCTTCAGTGCTCTTGTGCAGATGGGGGGATGAGGCTGAGCTGTCCTGCAGATTTCTGCACTCCTTGGCACTGCAGTAATGCTCCATAGGGTAACTCCAGCCAGCAGCTACAACATTAGATGCACACCAGCTTCTTCTAGTTGAATAAAATCAGCATTAAAATAGTAAATAACAAGACATACCTTGGGGCAACGTATTGATTTCATTCTTTCAGTAATTTTTTGAGGGAAATGCAGATTGTTTATTAAAGTAGAACCGAGGGGCTGTGGGTTTAGGTAGTATTTGTGACTGTGCTGTCACAAAATGTGCACACGAGATGGCATGCAGTAACTAATCTGCAGAACTCTGTCAGTTCTTCCAGTTTGTGGTCAATTAAATTTATCCGTAATCTTTCTGTATGGCTGCCTGTTTGGAAATACGTTGATCGGTGACTTTTTGTGTGAATTAAAAAATATCTCATCCTTTTCAGAAGCATAAAGATGGTTTTCCTGTGGTCATAAAGGTCTGTGGAGTCCCCAGATTGCACATTATTGGTCTTTCCATCAGCTTGGCAAATGACAGAGATCTTGCTGCCAGTCACAAAAGGAAGACAATGCAACAAACTTTCTCAATGTTGTGTGCTTCAGAGTTTCTGTTATAAAACAGTTTATCCTTTTTTTCCAGAGCTATCTACATTTAAGGGCTTTGTTTTGCACACTGTTACGAATACATCTGCTGCATGCATTAGTCATTTACAGTACTTAGATCTTGTAACTATTAAATTGTTAACATTTGGAGCCAGCTATAATTATCTTTTATTATTATTATTTTTAATGGGCATAGTGCTTTCTTTCCTCTCTAGCTTTCCTAAACATTTGAGGGATCTCTGAGGTATCTGTTACACTGCAGTCATGCTGTTTGATTTCTGTTCATCGTGCTTGTTTTCTTATCTTTCTAAAGTACTGCGACCACTAAGAACTTCGAGTCTGCATGAAGTGCTTTGTTCTCTTCAGTAAATCTGGGATAAATTAATATCCCAGAGCAAAATGTACCTTAAAGGTATGGCCATGGAGAAATCCCATCTTCCCTGACCTCTTTGCATTCAGTGCCTGGAGAGCTGCCATCACTGGGGACTCACACTGAGCAGAGCAGCTCTGTAAACCCAATGCAAATACTCACTGACATGAATACTTGTTGCTTTTGATACCAAAAGCTGTCTGAGAAGTGGACAGTACCAGTAGCTCACTGGCCATTCTGCTAATTTGTTATATTTTTTTATGCTGCAGTTAGTTCCAGCTAGGAATGTGGGTTGTTCTTTGACTTCTGCTTGAATTCTGCCTGAATGGGCTGCGAGCAACTCTCTGAAGAGTTGTTTTTTTTCTAATTCCTTTTTGGATTTTTCTTTATCTGAAACCATAAAAGCCAGAAGTGCTTGACTTCAGAACTAAGTGCCCTCCTTTTTCCAGTGTGCACTGGTTGATGGGAGAGGTGGAGGGACAGACAGATGGACGATGGCGCTGATGACTCCTTCGTTCACATCTGGGGGACTGCCCACAGACCAGCATTTCTTTGAGCTTTTAATTACAGCCCCGTGGGTTTGGGGAGTGGTGCAAGGCCCTCAGCTGCGGTGCTACTGAGCGAGCTCTGTGTTGATGGTCTACATCAGTGATTTTCAGTGTGTTCTGCAAATTCCTGGAATTCCTCTGCTTATTGCTAAGAGGTCACAAAAATAACTGTGAAAAGCAACCAGTCATTAAGTGCAAATGTGTTATGCTAACATTTCATCCTTCAGTGGAAAACTCAAGGTAATCAGAAGATTGAGAAGGCTGGAGGCAGTACTATAGATCCTCTGGTGTATAAGTTTTAGCTGGGATTCTTACAGAACCTCTCGTGATCCTCTGACCCCGCTGGATGATTCCATACAACAGCAGTGACTTTCTTCTCTTTTCCCAACTCATCAGCCTGTCACAGTTGTTGGTGTAGTTTCAAATACACGATTCCTTCACATTGAGTGTTTTGGACCAGCTTAACGCAGCAGAAGAGCATTGCAGCATGGGGCTGGTAACCAGTAATGGGTTCACCCTGTCTGAAAGGCAGTGGCCACTAAATATAGCACAGTGAGCTGTTTTGGATTATGTAACACCTCTATCCGCCTGTACTCTGATTAAATAATCTATTTTCTTGGCAAAGGAGTAGGACTTAATTTTCTGTTATTGATCAAAACCATATTTGAACTGTGATACCCATGACTTATTTGTCTTGCTGCCTGCTGGATTGATTTTGTCACTGCATTGGCCGCAGTGATGTGATGTTAGCACAGAGCCAAGCCAGGTGCATGCAGTGCTCACCCAGGTCACTGTGCAACAGGCGCTGTGTGTGCATAGTATGTAAGCCTTGCCCTTTCTCTTGCATCTTTATTACCATTTCTTTGGTAATCTATTTTCTGATATCTGTACTAACTAAACTTTAATAAATAACGTCTCTTTCCCCCACATTTTTTGTAGTTAGTTCCTGTTTGCTCATCTCTTCTGCCTGAAGTTGCCAGCGAGTCTGGCCCTATCTTCTCTGTTTGTTTAACAAACACTTCAGGAGCACAGTAAGGTTCCCTGAATTACTGATTTACTGCTTAATGCTATAAAAGGAGCTAAGCCTAGAGAAAACAGAGGAAGACTAGATACACTTTGTTTAGAAAGTTTAAAACTCTTACACATACAGTGCAGGAGCTTGCACAAAATATCCAGAGTTAAAAAGAAGGGGAAGCTGTGTAGCTGTGCCCTGGTACATGCACGTGCAACAGGGAAGCACCCAATTGGTCCCAGCTGACTGAGACAGACAGACTGCATCTTTGCAGCCACTGTGTCCCCGTAGCATCCTATCAGCATCCACCCTGATGTGCAGGTGCATCCCAGTTCACATCCAGCCCATGGGGCCAGCTAGGCAGCTTACAGACCGGCCAGCTCACCGGGTGAGGATCTCAGTGCTGTCAACTTAGTTGTGAGCCATGTACTGGTCTTGTGACTCCGAGACACATTAGCTAACAGAGTTAGTTATTAAAAAATAAGCAAATCCAAAAGAGAGATGCGCATTACCTTACCTCCTTTCTCTGCTGCAGCTGTTCACACAGTTAGGAAGGATGGTTTTTGTCCACTGGCTTTTGTCTGCGACATCAGTGTTGGTCTGGATATAGCAAAGTGGTTGAGGAACTACCATTAGCAACAGAAGACTATTTCCAGTTCAAACGTCACTTCTGTGGAAATACTAAACCTGTTACATAAAAGGTTGAAACAGAAAAATCAAACAGTTCTGTACCACAGCCTGCAATACTTGTCAGGCCCGGAGCTGTTTCACTTCTGCAGTCTTTTTTAAAGGGTAACAACTGTTGAAAAGGAAATAGAGAACGGGAAAAGTGCTTCTGCAAATAAAATTGTAAGAGGTTAAATTAGAAAATACTGCATTGCTGTCCTCCAAGGGCCCGCAGTAGTATCTAGTGGTGGTGTTTTTTACCAATAATTATTATAAGCAATTTCTTTGTCTGATAGATACCTAGTTTTGATTCTGTTTAGACAGGCACTCTGTCAGTCATATCAGTGAGCATCTCTTACCATACGATGCAACTGAAGGCTTAAGTTAGAAGAGGGCAGAGCAGCTTTTATGTATTCAGCAAAGATGTAAAAATAATACATGCCAGCTGCTCTGCTGGTCCCAGCGACTGGCGTGAAGCTGTGTTGCTTCGTTCCCACACAGCAGCTAATTGGGGCCAGCCTACCGTCAGCAGCTCCTGGGGAAGCGGAGGCTGAGGCTGCTTCTCAGGATGCCCCACTGGGGTGAGAGCAGGGCAGGGAAGCGAAGCAGGCAACGCTTTCATCCGGAGACTGGGAGCTCGTTCTGTGTCTCAGGTGATCGGTCTCCCTTAAGTACTAATGAGCTGTGCTTGTTGTGCTGATTTAGGCAGTACCTGCCTTTTCTCCTTGCTCCTGTTTGTTTTTTTTCTGTTCACTCTGTTTCCTTCCCCTTCACTTTTTCTTTCTGCCTGTTTTTCTGTGTTTTTTTTGTTTTGTTTTGTAGCTTTGTCACTCAGGTCAGCAAGATTCATCCTACTGATAGCATTAAACTCAAACTGCAAAACGGTGGCACAACTGCAGGTTGACAGAAGCAGTGCTTCCTTTCAGAACAAAGCTAGAACAAATTGGGAAAACTCTATTTGTAATTGGATATGTTATTGTAAGGACAGCAATCATCCTGGTTGTTAATCTTCAGCGTAGCTCATGGGAAAGGTAAAGCCTGCTCGAAATGTACAGTATAACGCATCCCTCATTGTGGCTTATGCTATTTTCAGCCCATTTATTGGATAGAAGGACATCAGTTGCCTTTATCAGAGGCCATGTAATGCGGTTTTCTCCAATAGCCAGAAGGAAATACTTGTTTCAGTAGCTTGCAGAGAATAGGCACATCGCCTATATTCACTTCTACAGCCAAGAGCACTAAAGCATTCAAATACATCTCCCACTTGAATGCTGTGTTGCTGCAGAGTCAACATTTAGCTTTTCTTGTGCACAAAGAGCATATCCTTAAAATAACTGAAGGAAAAAGGAAAAGGTGTATTTTCATACAAATTCTAAGAAGTATTATTGAAGTATTGTTATTGCACTTAACATTAAAGCAATGCCCAGGTGCTATGGGAGCAGTTGACCAGGTAGGGAAGCAGGATATTAGCATATTTGGGTGCCTGTTAGTAAATGCTTGAAGGAATACAGAAGGAGCACGTTAAGCCTGACTGGATGTGTTTTATCTTGCTTCGTGCCAGCAGATCCTTTGAAAGGCTATAGGATGCTGTTGTAGTCTTCCCAGTGCCAGTTACCAAAGTCAGGTGTAATAGAATGGAGAGAACTGATTGAGACAGGCGTGGCTTTCTCTTCTTTCGTCCCTTGTATTTACCCTAACACTTGTTCAGGCCACTGGAAAATTACTGTGCTCCATAAGGTAGGAGCTGATGTTCTGTCACTGCCGCAGTGGTAAACAGTAATTTTGCATTGATATATGCCTGTGGAGTGACACATGTACATAAAACTGCCTCGCTGTACTGTTTTGTTTTCAAACTGATTTAAATCTGTTTCATTGAATTTAGGCTGAGTTAAAGAAAAGCTTTTTATAGATTCTTACAGTGATGGATGAAGATACAAAATAACCAAGTGGAGAAATTAATAGTTATCTGTATTTTCCAAATTACTGAGCTCCCCAGCTCTTTTTGCACTTAAGGGCAGGAGATGCTGAGTGCCTCTGAAGGAAGCTCCTGAAGATGAATTTGGTACGTTGCTATAGTAAAAACTGTGAACGTAGTCCAACTTTTGAGGCTATTTTTGTTTGGAAGCAAACAAACATACAGAAATATGTGATATTAGCATTCAGAGAGAATGAGAGAGGATTGTCCATTTTGTGATTTTAACTATTCAAAACCTAGTCATTTTTCAGATGTGCATGATGATTCTAGCCAAAATAAAATAAAAATAAAAATAATAATAAATTAAAAAAAAAAGCATCAGCAATGCAAAGTCCATGACCTTGCCCAGGCACCTACACACATTTCACATACTGTAACTCCAGTGACATTATTAAGTTAAAATATTTGTGTGTATATTTAGAGGATCTTTAATCAAAGCACAGACTATTCTTCCTGCTGATTCTTCAGGGTTTAAAATACATCATTCCCTTAAAAAGGAATGATACCTAGGATGCCTCCAATTAAGGTATCTAATTTTGGGCACATGGTCTGTTCTAACTCCATCAGTAAAAATAAGTAAATGTTGCAGGTGCTTTATTTCCAAAATCACGTAATGTCCGTTAGTGTTAGTGTTAGGCATTTGAAGAAACAATGACAAAACAGCTTATGCAAGTTGTAGAGCAGCATAGGTAATCAGTTACTGCTCTTTAAGGAAGTTTTCATTTTGTATTCATTACATTCTTTTTTTTATTTTTTTTCTCCAAGCAGAAGCAAAACTGGCAATTTCTGCCATGGTGCAGTGGGAGCAGAGCAGAACAGCCAGCCCTAGCACTGCAGGAGCACAGCTTTCAGCCCCGCTTCCCAAGGAAACAGAGCTTCCATGGCTTTGTGATCTGCTTTACTGCCAACCTGCTGGGTGCTCAGCGTGCAGTTGGTCAGCTAACCTCCTAAATTAACTTGTGATTGACTTCAATGGAAATTAACAGCATTAAAGATCCCCAGGACAGGGAGCTCTGGTGTCTCTGGTAGGAATTGGGAGCGGGTAGGAAAGACAGACAAATCAGCTATGTGAGTGGAGGGCTGCACTTGGAGAGCAGCAGCTGCCTGTGCACTTGCTGATTGAGCAGCCACGTCCATGTTGCTGGAAAGCATCCATAATCTGTACTGCCATTTGTGAGCAGGGAGGGGAGGAGATGATATTTAGGAGACAAGGGAGTGACCTAGAAATATTGTAGGAGGATGTAGCACTGGGGGGCAGCGACAAAGCACAGATGGGACAGCTGATACTCTTACAATAGATACTGTCCAAACAACATTATAGGAACAATCGATAGGAAGCAGTGCTTTATTTGTATTTAGGCTTACAGGAGAATGTGCTATTTTAGCCAGTGACTCAGCTCTGTGTAGGGCATCACCAGGAACAGCGTGCAGGATTTCAGGGTGCCAGGTAAAACTCTTGGCCTACTGAATCTCATTTTGCAATAGTACCGATTTGTTGCTTCCTATTGAGGATTTTGCTCATTGTAGGAATCCTGTAGATTCCAAATCATGAAAATGCATGAGAATGCATGCAGCTTCAGTTCAGAGGCCATTCCTTGCTCTCTTCCATCAGGCCAATGCAAATCACCTTTTTGGATCAAGCCAGTATTGACCAAGTCTTGTAAAATATTGCACTAATGATAGCTGGTCTGTTTAATTCTTTAACAAATTAACTGACATTGAAAGCTCTGTGAATAGACTGCAGAAATGGCCAAATCCTGGCAATAGGAATAGACGGCTGGTGAGCAGGAGCAGGCCTGGAGCTTTAGAAGTCCCACTGATTTGCTGGACACGTTCTGAAAGTTGGTGAAGTTCATGGCAGGTGGGAAGGTGTTCAGATTTCTGAGCCTAGGAGCAGATCGGATCGAGTTGCCATTAAGAAAGCAGCCACTTCCCAAAATGGCTTGCAAAGGATGGTTTCAATTAAAGTTTCTCCAGGTGTGGACCACAAACCCATCAGTGGAGTAAGTGGGCAAGAAAGGGGTCCTTTACACTGTCCAGCATGAGATGCACTTTCCTCCTGCTTCCATTGGGACCAAAAAGAAGCGAGGGGATGGAAAAGGTGGAGAACAGTGAGGAACTGGCTTTGTTCATGAGGAGAGCAGATTTATCATAGAAGGACCTCTACAGCTCATGTTTGAGTCTTTGGGAAATAATGATTTTCTTATCAAATCAAACTGCAAAGCGTGCCCAAAAGAACCAAAGTGAGTACAATACAAGGACCAGAACGTTTAATAACGATGCCATCTTCGCATGATTAATAAGACTGCTGATTTCCCACATCTTATCAGCTGACTGTAACTCTGCTTTGTATATTTGTTATCTCCATTTTGTGTGGTAGTGTGGGTAGATAAATAAAATACCACGGAGGCAACAGGAAACAAAACAAAAGTAATCAAACATGTTTATCACTAGAGCATTAAAATGGCTGCTCTGGCAGACACCAGATGAATTATGCAATACATAACTTAATTCTCTGGGCCACAGATGTTTCATTTTTCCTGCAAGAAGATGATTGAAACTTGAATGACAGTTTCAGGCAGTCTTTGATTGCTCTGTGGGTCACATGCTTGATATGACCTGCATTTGAGTTGCTTTCTACATGCTGTTGCTTTATAAAACATGTAAAATTGACATCATGTTGGCTGCTCAAGGCCAAGTCAGGAGTAATTCCATGCTTTTGATGTGCTTTGTGTGTGAGTGAAGCAGGGGGAAGGATGCCTGTGTTTAAATTCTGATGGGTTATTGAATCAACTGGAGTCAGGAGGGGGGAATTGCAGCAGGCTCTTCCAATTTGTGATAGGAGGCACTAGGAAATACAGAGTTTGTCATATCTGTGTCATCTTGTATTGTTAGAAAATCTTTAGAGCTGTAGTATTGCATCAGGCAGTGACTCCTGCTGCCCAGAGCACAGCGCAGTGCAGATTGGCAGTGGTGGAGAGGGCAGATAGGAATGTTGGTTAGTCTAAATCAGCACCTCTGAGCACAAATGTGCCTCACGTTCTGAACCTGGAGATTGCATTCCTCACCTTGAGGACTTCATCCTGTAAATTTGATGGATTTGTACTGATTCTGGTGCAGCACATCAATCTCAGTGTATGTGCCTCTAGGTACTAATGCAGGCGGTATTCAGGTGTAAAAACGTCCAAAATTAAGCATCTGAAAGGTCTCGTTTTCTCCACAGCTTCTGAAGGCAGGTCCAAATGTTTGCACCAGAGCTGCACTGCTGAGCTGCCTCTCCTTGCCTAATGGCATTAGAACCTGCAAGAGGATGAGCCCTCATCTCCCACCTGAGGTCTGAGGCTTCTCCCACAGAAGCTGGAAACTGATTTTTAGATGAGACTGAGCAAGGCCATTTCTTTCTGCAGGTTTCAGTTGCAGACATAATCTCATGCTACAGCAGCCCTCTTTGAACTCCTCTACAAGGCAAAGGATCCTTACCAGCAATGTGCTGGGAGGGAACCCACAATAATCCGAATCGGGACACTCCTGATTCCTGCTTTTAACATTACTCATAAGGCTCTGTGGGTAGAGCAAAAATACTTAATGAAGTAGAGCATGAGACTAGGAGGAAAAAAGGATAGATGGCATTTGTTTTCTGGTGTCCCTTTCTGTAACAGGCAGTGCGATGGCTGGGCACACAGCACAAAGAGGAGCTGTTGCTGTCGAGAAAACCAAAATGATCCTTGAATGAGGATGTTTAAATGGAGGAATGAGCCCTAGGGGAGTTCAACATTCGTGTTGGTTGTGGTACAAGATTTATAAATACATAAGAAAATATGATTGTCACTGAATTAAAAAGTGCACCATCTATTTATAGGTTGGGCTAGTCCTTAATGCAGCCAGCACGCCTTCGCTCTTCTTCATTCCAGCTGCTGATGTTAAGCATTCTTTGGTGTGCAGCGTGTGCTGAGGTCACGTGTGCTGTAAAACTATGGGACTCAGAGCCCTGAGATTCCAGGAGCTGACATTTTCCTGTTATATGTAACTTTTTTTTTTTCCTCTTTGTATTTTATTAGTTAGCGTCATTCATACCAGTTTCTCTCTGTAAAAATGATTAATCAAACACTGCTGATCTTTAAAAACTCTGCTCCCTATTGTATCACTGCAGTGATGCTGATTTCTGTTTACTTTTGGTTGCCCCAAAAGTGATACCTCTTCTTTTATTATAACAAAGTGCTTACAGGTTTTGTTAGAAAACAATATATCTACAGACTCAAAGAGCTTTTATTCTACAGGGACTTATTTTATTTCCTTCTAGCAATCAAGAGTGTTTTGCATTGTCCAAATATTGTACGGTATCTTGAGCTTTAGAAACTTTTGTATAAACTTTTCTTTTATCTCTGTCAATATTTGATGATCGCTTGACATCTTTCAAGCACCTAAGACATGATTTATTTGGAGATTATACCTGCAGCTGATGCGAAGGCAACTCACAGCACTAACGTGGTATGTTTAATGAGAAGTGTTTGCATGAGATTTCATTTATTTCTCAGCTTCAATCTGTATGCAGTGCACTGCGTTGCTGCAAGGCTTCCAGTGAGGGGGGAAACGTGACTTAATTTCCAAAAAACTAAAAACCTGGAAAGCTAGGTTTGAGTGTCTCTCCCTTTTCCTGGGGGAAGAATTTGATTCAGTGTGGGATGACAGCCTGGAGGAGTCTGGACAATGTCCTCTGGACAGTTAACTGTTCCCCAGATGAATCCTGATGACGTTCTGTGTAATCGCCAGAGCACCTGAAACCACCATTTCTTTGATCTCTCAATTTAAAGCCTTCAGTGTTTCACTGCTAAGCAGAGAGAGGATTTTTTTCTTCAATAGAGTTCCTAGGAAAGGAAACACCCAATTCATTACTAAAGTTGGTGGATTTATGAATCCCTGAACAGAGAAATTCTTTTACGAGAGGCCCGGATTTATATGACTTTGGAAAAAGGATTATCTGATCTGAAGATCCTTAGAGGGTTGCTGTGAAAGAAAATATTAACCTATAGCTCTTGCAGTTTGAAAAGTAGATTTGAGAACTCAGTACTAAACAGTGTGTGAGTTCTTGCCTTTGGACATGCTGCACAGTTAGCCAAAATAAAACGTTCCTTCTTCATTTGTACAGCCTTTGTGTCTTCCACTTCTGGAGGTGCTGTTAGCAATAAATGTGGATTTATCTAATGTGGGTGTTTATTGCGTTAGAATCATTATGAATTATAAAAAATGCCTGAATTGCATGTGCAGCAATGCTCATAAAATGTGAGGTGTATAGAACTGGCAGTGGGTTTGTATTGCCTCCCATCAGAGATGTTGTAAGGTGTTCGGTGTCTTCTGTTCCTTGCAAGTTGGTCCTGGAAATGGAGGAATCCGGCCCAGCGTGCTCCATTAGTGGGCACCAAAGAGCAGGAGTTAGGTGGGGAAACCTACCAGCAGAATCTTGAGTTTGGGTAGGAAACCAAAAGCAAACTCAAAACGAAAAGAAAAGTGAGTGTTCCAATGCAGGAATTGTGCCCTGAGTGAATGCTGTCATTGTTGGACTGCAGGCAATTCTGGCGTTGTTCAGTGATTCAAAATTACCTCTTCGACCCTGGAATATTTCCTCGTAGAAATTGCACTGAAACTTAAAAAAAAAAATACAGCACACTGCAGTTTTCTTCTGACCTTCCTAAAAACTTCCCAGTTGCTCTTGCACTGGCACAGTGCTAGGGTACAGTGCCTCTGATTTGAAGAGGGTGAGATGTTCCTGCCAAATGCTAGTAATTCTGCTGAATTCTGCTCCATGGTGATCACAGGTACATACCAGGTGTAGGATTTTTCTTTCTTTTTTAATTAAACATTAATGCATATTAGTTGGGAATGTTTGCTTTTAGTTTGAAATGGACTGCATAAACGTTACAGTAATTGAAGGCTTTAAGAAAGCCTCTGGCTCCGTGTACAGTTTGCTCTGACCAGGAAACTTCCACGTTTTTTAAGAGAACAAATCTGTGGGAAACGATGTTGTTTGTTTTTTGCCAAACCAAAACATGAATCTGCCCCGCTAGTGAAGTTTCTTGGCCACGCCATTGACTGCAATTTCAAAAGTGTCATTTGTGTTTTTCAGTTCTTCCATCTATAAAGAATCCAACAGCAGTTTCCTTCAAGGTTCAGTAGGTTCGAATGTTCGGGGGCTGCAGCCACAAGGTTTGGCAAAGCACTCACTTGTCATGTTAATAAAAAAGGAATTGTTTCTGCCTCTTTAAGCTAGTATCTAAATGAAGGAGTCGGATCAACTGGATTTTAATCATAAAGTCTGCATTCTTCTTGCTTGCAAGCGAATAGCTTCATGGTGTTTTAGGGTTTTCATCTGATTTATTTAGAGGAAGAAACTGAGCTGCATCCATTTTACCAGCACTTGAATTTTCTTGCTTGTTATGCTGTTCAAACCTAATCAGTTAGCTTGAGCTTAGAAAGAAAATTGAACCTTTCTGCATTTTTTGCTTCCCATAAGAATTGAGTGGTGTTGTTTTTTAAACTCCTTAAGTTGTGTTTTTTCTGGGTGGGTTGGGTGATCTTGTTTTTTGTTTTTTAAATGATGTGTTAGTTTTGAGGGCTCTTTCATAAATGGTAAAAGTTTATACCTTGTGAAATCCATATCTTTTAATGCATTTTACTTTTCACTTGAAACACAGCTGCAAGAGAGGAAATAGTAGGTATTGCAATTTGTGGTCGTGCCATTTCAATAGTTGGGATTCTTTTTATTTCTTCTGTTTGTTCCGTAGCTCCACATGCTTGAACTGAAAATTTGCTTTGCTAAATTCTTTAGGCTAAAAGTGCCAAAACATAGAACAAACTATAACACAGACTGAGCACGCACGGTTATTTTTGCTGTAACAAAGAGATTATAAAGAATTCGATCAAATTAATGATTATACTATCTTGGAATGAGAAAACTCAGGACAGAAAACAGCTTTTACCCACTCTTTTTTATTATCTGTTTCAATATTAAGCAAGTATCAACCTTGACAAACCCTGGTTAAAGCTGGCATTTATCCTGACCACTGTGATGTGGAAATCTGCTCTAAAAAGACCATAAATACCAGTTTATTTCACTAATAGGTCCTCTTGCTGCTAATCACCCTCATTCTCTGTATTCACACAGAGGAACTTTGTTTTCTGTTGTTCTCCTCGCCTGTAGCTCTTGGGGTTCTGGGGTGTGTGTAGGCCCTTACAAGAGGCCAAGTCCCCTTTGCTTCAGGAGTTAATAAGGTTAAAAGTAAAACCGTACAATTTGTGACTCTTCAAAGTGAGTTCAGTTCTCTTGGGATGGCTTTGGTCAGAAATGCTAAACCCAGCCACTGTTCTCTGCAAGGTTCCCATCAGATTTGCAGTGAAAACTTGCAGGACAGGATGCCATCAGCGCTGGTTCATGGTCTTTCAGCTGTAAAAAAAAAAAATTCCACTGAAATCAGAAGGTCTGAAAGTGAGCAAATCTAGTGGATGGTGAATACATCAAAACTGACCTGTGTGGGCCCAATTCATTGAGCCAGAGTGGGATTTCCTTGTGCCTCGCAGGTTTGAGTTCAACACGGTGCTTTGTAAACAATAAATCAATGGAAGTTGTTTCTGTGAGTGCATAAAAGGGGTGAGAACTGTAATTTATTTTATAATAAATACTATTGCTGAGCAAACAGCAAATGTAGCTGTTAGAGACTTTTCTCAAATAAGTGATTTTAGACTGCTGAGTGCCAGCTACCAATGTGGGAGTTGAGCTTTTAAAATGAAAAGACTGAATTCCTTTTGAAAGCTCTTCTGAATGCTGTTGACACTTGTGCATGTAAAGAATACGGAGTAATTTAATTCATTACTTTGCTTGAAGATAACATTTACGGTTGCAGCATTAACCTTGGTAGGTGTGCAGGCTGCTAGGATGGAGATTCCCAGCTGGGAATTCTTGAGGATGGAACGCAGTCCTTGTAGAGGTGTGTGGGGAAGGCTGGGTAGGTGCATGTGGGGGTAAAAGGGCTTCAGGACCAGCCTTGTGTGTGGCTGCAAGGACAAAGGGACACTTTTGCCCTTAGCTACAGTTTGACACCCCACCAGATTCGGTCAGAATTATCTGTGCATGCTGAAGGGCAGAAATGTCACTTTTATTGCATGCTGTATCCTGTTGGGTTTTTTTGCTTTTTTTTTTTTTTGTTTTGTTTTGATTTGTTTTTGGTAATTGACTGCGTGTACCAGTGCAGTAATAGAGCTCTTAAATCCTGATCCCAGCCGAAACAGCATACAGAGGCTGGCATGCTACTTGTGTCTGCTGTAAAGACCCCGCTGTAAAGGCACACCTTAAGGCAGTGCTGTGCCTCTGCTTCTCCAGGATTTGGGGCTCGGTTTTCCTTGTTCTGAGGGCTCCTTGTTCCTATTTGCAGCTGTACGCATTAGACTTTCTTCATGTTGCTAGAATGTGTATCAATCCAGAATGTTCTTGGCTTTCACAACCCTTGGCTTCCTGCACTCGCTGCTGTGACCTCTACAGGTGGCTGAGGGTCCTGTGGTGGGCCCAGATGCCCTCACACACTTCTTTTCTGCACCAGAGCCTTTTTCTTTCCTTTGCAGCCAACCCTCTCTCTCAGCTGGACTGAAGAATGGCCTTTCTTCTGCAAAAGCAGGGCACTTTTCTTCTCCTGGCCTGGGGTTTTTGTGCCCCACTCTTAGGCTCTAGAGCCTTTCAGACATTTGGCTGATACTTGATACCGGCGTTCCTTTATCTGGAGGGAAAGGAGGGATTTTATGGCTCTTTGGGCCTGGAAAGAAGTGAGCAGAACTGCATCCTCTGGAGCTGCAGCCCCGTGTTGCAGTGGGATGCTCAGGCGCTGCTCCGGGAGGCGTGTGACACAATCCAGACATCATTTACTGGCTCCATATAACCTGAGGCATTCACACATAAATTCAACCTGAATACATAAGCTTATATAGAGAAGATCCTTAAACTATCCCAGCTAAAAATATTTGTAAAATGCTGGGAAACTTTTTGCTGTGCATTCGGATGCTCTCTTCCCTGTTACGAATGTGTGCTGAGGTCACTTGCATGTCTGTGCAGACATCTGAGATGTGATTTCCATGTGTGGGTTAACAGGATGGAGGAATTCTTTGGGCCTGGAGCCTAAACAAAAAATACTGCTTCACAGCTAGGCTAAAGAGATGAAAGATGTTATTGTAGGTTTACCTGAACATGTCTGGGTCTCCTGGTTAGACCCTGAATGCTCTGAGTTCTTATTTGCCCAGAAAGCGGTTGTTCGACTCATTAAATAATATCTATTAATTCAGAACATCTTGTGCATGGTTTCTTTCCAATGTAAGGACACCTAGTTTCTTCTGCATGAGAAAATACACATTAATCTATTTTCCATTATTGTCCAAAAGGTTTTTCAGAGGGCTATTCGTGTTGCCCCAGCCTCAAGACTGTGATGAAAAAATAATTTTCTATTTGTTTATTTTTTTTATTACGTATCATAATCTTCTACTGCGTTTCCCAAATGTTGCTGAAGAGTAAGTCAGTGTTCAATGTCAGTTGAGTTAGTACTCCTGTGTACTTCAGTAAGCATCTCTTCCAGAAAATACCTGCATAGAAAAATAGGTTTTCATTGAGATACTCCAAAAAAAAAAAAAAAAAAAAAAAAAAAAAAACAACCAAATCCCAACTTTCTTCGCATCAGTAGAAGAGGGGAATTCCAGTATTTCACAGCTTTTACTGATAATGATCTGCTACAGATTAAAAACAAAAAACAGACATTGTGGTGTTGGCAGATTGCAAAAGGACTTGCTGTTAAAGCTACTGCTCATAGGAGAAGAGAATAGTGTTTATGCATCCATATGGCCCGGAGATGAGACAGGCAAAGTGTCTAGGAGAAGTACTGTGTCTTCATATGTTGATGCAGAGCATTCTTTTAGTAGTGCAGGCCTCCTGCTAGTATTTTAAAGTGGAGTTTATGATGGAAGTATTTGCCCATGATTTAGCGTGGTGATAGAATTTATTGCCAAATTATTGTATCCATTTGTGTGAGCCAATCTTAGAAATGCTGGAGTTTTTAAGGGGTAGCTGGCACTTAACGCTCATGTGCATGATGGATCCATTTTTCCTTAACAGTATAGCTTTCAACCCTTTGAGTTTCCCATCCAAATTTGTAAAGTGCATTAAGAGCCGAAGTCTGAATTTAGTTTCTTAAATTTCTCCCAAAAAACTCTCTTCTCCATACTTGAAATTTCTGACTCTATTTGACTTTTTCTGGCAGAAGAGCCAGACAGAAGAGTAACACACTGTGCATGTAGAGTCTCCACATATGCAGGTAGTTGACTGAAGAATCTTTGGCTTCTTCAAAATAATCATTTTTGAAGCACTCTTACATCTAAGAGAGGTGACACAGCTACTCTGCAGAAGGTTTGGGAATAAGATGTAATAAATATGCTCAGATATCAGTATGGCGCTTCGTTGGAAAACTGGAACAGACAAGATTTGGAGATTCACAAACCACAGAGCTAAAATCCAACAGGATTTTACCAGCCAAAAGCTTAGCTGCTCAGTCTTTACTGTGCCCTTTAAAAAAATTAAAATTGGTATTGTTTGTATGAATGTCACAGTTGTACAATGCATGAACTCATATTGCAAGTATTCTTCACGTGATAACAGAACCTCTGCTCTCTTGTTCTCCCAGGGCTGATGAAATCGAGATGATCATGACAGACCTTGAAAGAGCAAATCAGGTAGGATATAAAATTAGTTTCTCACATTCTAAGTATGACTTTGATTTTTTTTTCGTTCCCCTTTAGAATTTCATGACAGTTCTTTTATATGCAATTAACAGTCATAACTGCACAGTAAGAAAGTACTTAAATTTAGAGGGGAATTCAGATCTTTGGGAATACTCTCAATTCCATACACGGAGCGACTATGTAAGGTGATGAGGAAGATGCGTATGGACATGCAGATTCCCAGGTGGTATATGAAACAGGTAATGGTTTCATAGAGAGAAACGTCAGCCAGGCATTTCTTTGTCAGTGAGCTTCATTAATCCATCTGTCAGGTAAGATCAGAGACTGCAGATCATAAGTTGCTCAGGTCATGGTTTTATAATCCAATTTAAACGTACGCAAGAGCAGCTTGCATTCAGTTGCACAGAAGGGGGGATGCACAGTCGTGGGTTAGGAGGAGGATTGTCCCCTTTCAAATAAATAAACCAGTCATGAATCTCAGCCTCAGTCCTTTTATTCCAAACCACAGTCTGCATGATGTCTTGTTATATGGGACTGGATAATCACAGCAAGTGTATTGTTTTTTATATTAGTTCTATATACATTGGAAAGATGTTAATAAAGTAGAAGGCAGATTTGTAAGTTGTTGGTTTGCTTATATAGTCAGTGAAGGAAAATTGGGTTTTGCACAGTGGGTTTTTAGTTCTGTCAAAGAACTTTTGTAGACAACATTAAATATTTATGAAAGTGCTAGTAATTATTTGAAAATCCATAGACTTTCTAGAAATGATGTAGGTTGTAAAAGATGTTTTGGTAGAATTATTTTGTAATTCTTGCAAAGGCAGTATGTCTTTCAAAGTTGTAGTAGTGATTTACCCAGTAGGTTTTTTCTTCAAGTAGAAAAGTTGTAATTAAAGAACAGGTATTTCTTATTTCCTTCTTGCCACACAAAAATGGAAGATACCCATTTACGTAAAAATGCTGGCAGTATTTTCCTATCTTACTGGAACAAACTTGCAGTGTTTTTTTTCTGAAGTTCTTGGATTTTTTTTTATAAGTCACAATTTATAACCTCTTATGTGCATGATCCTTATTGTGGTTATAATTAAGCAAACTCTGGGTCTGTACATAAACATGAGTGTGCAGTTCCATGAGGTGCTGTAATGCCAGCAGAGGTGATTCAGTCTCTTCTTTCCTCTTTTTCCCCCCACCTCTTCTTCCCAGTCAAGGCAGCCATGGTCTTCCCCCCCCCCCCCCCAGAATCACCCTTTGCAGTTGGAAATGTTTCATCAAAAACACTGAGCTCCCTTACTGCAGAAGAGCAGGAATTTGGGGTGAGGGGGCCAAGTTTGTTTTGTTTCTGTGAGTTTGGGAGTTGGTGCAGCTCAGCAAAGCACTGGACAAGGGGAGACAGGAGGAGATTGTGACCTCAGGGCATGGAGGGAAGGGGAAGTGTTGATTACCAGACCATCCCTGTAGTAATTGTGCAATGCTTTATCTTTGTAAAACACTTCTACAAATGATAACATTACAAATGAGTAATCTTTGTAGCAGCCTCACTTTACAGTTGGAAAAAAGCTGGAAGAAATTAAATCAAGTGCACAGACCAAAAAGTGAGTTTGCATCAGGCTGAAGTGTTACAATTGCAGAAACAAGTACTTAACATAATTATCTATTTAATAGTTAAATTAACATTTCCTTTTAATGTTTTAGTAAGTACTTATTCCCCATTATTATGGCTACCTTTAAAGAGTAATGCTCAGCATGACTCCTACTTTGAGGCTAAATAGATTGCCTTGCTGATTTTGATGCAGTGTTTTGCTGTTCTGGAATTAACACTGACCCAAACTGAGCTGGGATTCAGAGGAGAAATTTACAGAACTGCAAAATGCTTGCGTCAAAAATGAGAAATATTTTTGCTGTAAATTTTTAAAAGTCAGGTACTTCTTCAGGTTTCCGTGTTCTGTGTGATGGAAGCCAAGGGATCAGAGTGAGTGTAATTCCCACCCTCTTGTTCTGTTGGATAGAGCATGGCTGCTGCATGAACCACTCTCCTCCATCTTTAGACTCTATTACCTCTCTTCTCCCACTGTTTTTTCTTCATTTGGATCCTTAAATTGTTTCATGCGGGAGTTTTATTGGCTTGTTTGTGTGTTATCACAGCACTCTCATCCCCAGAAGAAATTACTAGATCATAGACATAATTACCTTTAAACACTTTGCAGTATTCTGCTTAGAAAGAGAAAGAGGTAGTGACCGAGTGACCACAAAATTCAGTTTCTCTTCATTAACTCCAGGCATAAATGGAGCTTTGTCTCCAGCTGTACCTCTAATCAAAGAGGAACAGCTCTAAATCCCTGGCCTGAAGGAGCAAGCTGCCTGCTGGGGCTGAGGAGCACGGGGTGGCTGCCCTGATGCTGCAGGTAGCGATGTGGTGGCAGCACAGCTGCTCAGATGACAGCCTTCCATCAGCTTCTAATCCAGGCACTCAGTGTGGGTAATCCAAGATCTTGAGTGATGTTTTGCAGCTGAGATAGTCTCGCTCAGGCTGGCAAAGCTCAGAGAGGGTAACTGAAGTATTGCAACTTGCCCTGTTTTGGACAGACAGGTCCTGGCAGGAGTGTGGGTGTCACTGATGGTCTGCTTTAACCTCCTGAGAGATGTAAATCAGTACAAAAAAGGACAAGATTAGTGCATAAAAATGGCTGATTCTGCTGTATCTCCCTTCAGAGCAGTGATGACATAGCTCCGTAACTGGGAGGTGTAGAAGGGCTGTAGGAGCTGAAGGTTTGCAGCCAGCAGCCCCCTCGTGTTGAGCAGTAGGATGCTGCTGCACCATCTGCACAGCAGCAGCAGAGCTGTGGGCAGCAGCAGCTGGGTGTGCGTGAGCTCCCTTTCTCTCCCAGTCCCTGAGGTTGTACAACTTGGGCCCATAAGAGATTGAAGTCAGAATATAACGAAATGCAATAGGCATTGCTTATTTCCACATTACAAACCAGCCAGCTCGGTGGTGAAAATAACCTGAGAGTTCACCCTCACATTTCCATGAAGATTTAATAATCCCGTAGTTTGAGGAAGGGACTCGTTTTATTAAGATTTCATTTTGCACAATAAATCACTGCATATTTTCTGATATGCTTCGAAGTATAATAATAAATAATTAAAGCAAAACTACCCTTACTTGTCAAAATAAATGATTTATCATAGTTTGGGATATAGCATCTTTGAATTTTTTATTGTTTGATTCCCAGAATATTACCATTTCCAATCAGTGAAGTTAATGAAGCTCCAGTGTACTTTTCTGCGTGTACAACAGTTACATGAATGTATATTTTATGTAAATATTTATGGTTAGTCCTGTTCTGTACCTTTTCAAGTTTACACCTTTCTCGTAAGTGTTTATGGCAGTAAGTCACAAATATTTGGGATGACGAATTTATTCAAATGAGTTATCCTTCTGTTTCTGTATTTTATCTGGCAACCCGAAGTCATCCAGTTGTGCATGGGAAGCGCTGAGGCTTCTGTTCAGAACCATCCCTTGTGTGTTGCAAAACCAGAAACACGTTGGAGTGTTTCATTTAAGAAGAAGAGGGAGGAGAAGGCTCGATGTAAGCTTTTAGTATTGAGTCTAGGTTTGTCGTTTCATGGCATCGATGTGTCCACATCTGCTGACTTTGTACACTCCCTTCTCATTGTTAAGAAAAGAAAGGAAGTGCTTTTTCACTTCTGAAAGATAAAGAGAAGGACTTCAGCTAGGGTTGGTTGACACTAGATGATTATATTTTAATCTTTAGGAGGAAATAGACTGGAAAGGTCTCTGATAAAGGTATCCATAGACTTTGAGAGTAATAATAGAAAGAGTACATAGGATTTTTTTTTTTCCTGCAGACTGTATTGCAAAAGCTATAGAAAAATAATTAAATCTGTTTTTTTCTTCTGTGTCTATGCCATGTTATCCCTTTGGAAAAAGCAAAGCATTTCCATTGGTTTTCTTCCCATCTTTGCAGTGCTGAATGTATTCCCAGATTTCTTCGGCTTATTTTTCTGAGGGAAAGAAAATAAAATATAGAAACTTCTGATATCAATAAAACAACAGCTCCTTCTCAAATACATAGCCATTTATGAAAGAATCTGGACTAGGTCAGTACTGTGTATCCCAAAGAAGTGCACTGTTACATTTTCTATAGATCTATAAAGCAAGGGCTAATAAGTTCTAACACTTTTTGTGTCAAATTACCTCTGAAATAAATAAAGCAGTGTGTGCTGTTGAAGTACAAACAAAGCCTCACTTGGTCATCATAGCAGGAAAGCTCTTTTCAGGTACTTTCTTTTTCTATGTCATTGGTTACGTTACCTTCCTATCTCTAGCACATCACATTGGAAAATGGTTTGAAAAGATATTCCCACTAAGTGAGATTGCTATAAAATATGTATGTTTTCAAGCAGCAGATGGAATAATTTCTCCTCTTTCACTTAGCAACACAAATGCAACAGGATATAAGTGTAAGTGCTGCACAGGGGAGGGCTGCTCTGAACCACCAGTGGTAGCAAACCCAGTGACAAGCCAGTCCTCCTTGTTGGGTTTCCATGAAGATGGCTGTTCATCTTGACACGCTTCCTTCATCTGCACCAGTGCTAGCACACGTCCTGCCAGAGGATCAGAGCTTTTTGTTTCTGACTGCCTTTGCTGTGAGCTGGAGCCCGTGCTGCGCCATGGCTCCCCTGGCCTTGGGAAGCGATGCCATTTTATAGCCGATGAGGTCATGCACTTAACACTGTGATTTAATTTCACCGTCTGTAAAATGGGAACAATAACATTTACTTTATAAAGTGCATAGAGATCCTTGCATGGAAAAGGGCTGTATAAAGGCAAAATACGGTTAATATTATTTTCATACAAACACAGGAGTTTCCTGTAAATGCTTGGCTTTCAGTTGGGAATACATTTATCTGGCAGCCTTTCAAGGTGGAAAGAAAAGCACAATAGCCTGGAGACAAGAACGAAGACAACCCAACCTCTTCTGTTTGTTGGGTATTTTTTCTTTTTCATGTAATTCTCCTTTGCTGGAAAAAAAAAAAAAAAATAGGTGCCAGAGTCCTGGAGAGTCTTTCATGTCACCGATTTTCTGATAACCTTACTCTTGTTTTGTGAAAGCTGGTGGGGTGTATTAAAGGTCTCAAAATAAATTTGTTTATCACAAAACTTAGGCAGAACTGAAATCACCTTGAAGCAGTGTGCTTTATGTGATCCTGCGCTGCCAGAAACACGGCTTGAAAGTAAGACAGCGTGAGCTGGAAGTGCTTACACCAGGTTCGATGGTTGCTGCCGTAAGCAGGCTCCTTAACTTCAGCAGATTTACTTGTGATAATGGACATTCCTGGCCCATAGAAGGATTTTTCCATGTATAGCCCTGGATTTAGCATGTAAAAAGAAAGACCAGGTTGGCTCATGGGATTTTAAGGGGAAGGTGATAATTCTTGCTTGTATCTCATTTCCCCATTCACACCACTGCTCCTTGATCAAATTAACGTTTTACTGTGAGTAGAAGAGCACTCAGTTCTTGTTATTTGTTATCTTGTCAAGAAACTATGAGAATAATGTGTACTGGATATATTGTGTAGGCTTTTAGTTGTTTGCAAGTGGAAAGCACACATCAATGTTCTGTTGTGACCTGCTGGCTTCCTGTGAGGAGTACAAAACTTACCTACTGTATGGAGAACGAACATATTTGGATCTATTATGGTACCAAAGAGGGAACTCTGCGCTTGAAAACGAGTGGTATAGGAGTTAAGAGGCATTGTTTGGCCGCTGTATCCAGAAAAAATGGCTTTTTTTTAGGAAGTGCTGAATTTGAATGGTCTTTGCCAAGGCCATTGGTGTGACAGTCATGGGCACCGAAGCTCTTCGATGTCATGGATTGGATGTGACAGCCCAAGAGTTTTAGCATTTTGCTACAGAATAGCTATTTCTCAGCTAAAACAGGGTATTTTCACACAAAGAGAAGTTCTGTGAACTTTCCAGTGGTTCCAAGTTGTGCAAGATTGCTGTTTTATCCATTTTCCATACTGGGCGTCTGTCTCTGGCTGCATACTTTTAAATTCAGGAAAAATTGTCCAACCATTTCTAAGAACAAGATTAGGGAAAAGAAAAATAATCCCGATTTTCCCACATGTTAGGAGTTGCTCTTGCTCTTTTGGTGAGGAGCCTGCTGTGCCCAGATTTAAGGGAAGGAGCTTGGCACTCAGTGAGGGAGGCTTTGCCTTTTTCTCAGGGTTATATCATTGCTTCAAGTAGCAAAGTAGGAAAGAAAAAAAAAAAAAAAAAAGAAAGAAAAACCACCAACCCCAACTTTGGCCAGCCTATAAGTGTCTGAGATGAGCTGAGTTCACACAAACCCAACAGGATCTGGTTTGAATTTGTGGGCTTTGATGTCCGTGTCTGTCCCAAGCGCGCTGCTGTCTAACTGCGCGGCCGGCTGAACATTAACCAGCCTGGCTGTGCTGCTGGGTGCGGGGAGCGGTGCCACTTTGACGTGGGCACTGGGAGGGGAGGCGGAAACTGGAAATGTTGGGGTGGGAGCTGGAGGTGGAGAAGAGGCTGTGGGGAGGAGGGAAGGAGCAGAACGGCGCTGCTTTGGGGAAGGCTGGAGAAGAACCAACGAGGGAAAGCAGGAGGTCATCAGGGTAAGGCAAATTCTGGATGTTTGTATCTATTTGTTGGGTGTCTGAGGTAAGAGCTTGCTTTCACCAGCTTGGAGCTAACGGCACCATTAGATTCACATAAGATGGAAATGCCACAGTGACTTCAAAAGAGGACAGAATAGCAAGCAGAAGAGCAGGGTGAGGATTGCAGAGCCCCGTTGTGCTCGGCAGGCGGACGGCAGAGAGAAGGGGTGGGAATGGAGGAGCCAGCGCTGGCATGGCCGTGCCAAGCACCGGTGGGAGGCGTGTTGGGGTCTGGGCAGTGGGTGGCTCAACACAGGGCTTTGCATGTGTGTTCATGAATGCTTCCGAAGCCCTTCAGTCCCATAGCAGGGAGGAGAAGGGTGAAGCCTGAGAGGAAGCGATTAATTCCATCTTCGGAGTGGAGTAGGATTAGTTAGCAGTGACTAAGCCACAGAGGTCACATGCTGAACAGGACCAAAACAAAATACTCATTCGCTGAGCAGTATTCATGCTGAAGGTTGTATTAAGTAGGAGGGCTCGCTGGAGCACAGAAGTAGCACGTTAGTGGGGAGTTACTGTGTGCACAGCCCTGAGCTCGGGGGAGGCTGAGCACAGCAGTGCTGAGCTGGGCTTTCAGAACTTCTAAGTGCTCCATTTTGAAACCGTAATGTTCTTTTAACAGGTTTTTGTGTGTAATTTATAATTCATATTGCAATAGCACCCAAAAGTGCTTTTGAGGCACTGAACACATCTATAATTCTGGCTCTAAAGAACTTACATTCTGGGAGAAAAAAGGGAAAAATGGACCCATGTTTCCCGAACAGAATGGCCCAAAGTTTCTGTTGATGTATTTTTAACAATGCATAGTATGAAATGTTGTCTAATATTATTCACAGGATTTCAACAGGTGTTCTGGGTTGGCTGGGGAGGCTCTGCAGAAATGGCAGCTGACAGCTTACTGCACATGCAGATGTAACATCTATTAGAAATATCCTCTGTGGTTCACTTGCATGCAGGCTGAATAGATTCTCAAGACAATGCTGTTATGAATGGAAACCATCAGCAGAATTGCTTTAGGCTGCAAAACCCATTACTTATACAGCACTAGATGCAAGGTCCATGGTGTAGTACCTTGTCTTCCTATGCTGTGGCTGCTTAGCAGTTATTCAGTCAATATATTCACCTCCACATCTAATGAAATGCAAGAAAATAATTAATCTCAATCCTTATTGTTAAGCTCAGTTTTTCATCCTAATACCATCCAGCTGCACAAACAACAGAAACTTTCTCTTTTTGGATCTTTGTTGTTAACGCTGCAACCATTTTATTCATGCACACAATAGGTTGCATACCGTGCTCTGATTAATAGAACCCTGTTACATTACTTTTTACAATTGCATTTTAATTACAGCTGTAGAACCTATGCAAAATCATTTAATGTAATGTTGTGAGCAAATAGCACAGATGATGTAGTTAGTATTTGATTGCAGTTAGTTTACTGATTGATTAAACATGCAGCAGTCTGCTTTGACTTGTGACTCCAAGACCATGCACACACACGTGGGCATATAGGATCTTATGATGTTTAAATGACACATTTTAGATGAAGGACGTGGCTGAGTGGCATGGTGGTGATGGGTTGATGGTTGAACTTGATGATCTTAGAGGTCTTTTCCATCCTTAGTGATTCTATGATGCTGTGATTTAAGTTTTCAAAAGGAGGAGCTGAAAAAGAGAGGAGTGTAGCACACAGAAATATGGCAGCTAGAAAATGGAGACATGGATTTGTTATTCCACAAAGGGAGGGACCCATCAGCGTAAAGGACAGAAGCTAGTCAAGAAAAGTTTTGGCTTTGACTGGAGGCAGTTTGTGGTTTTGAAAAGGTTGGTTGTGTCTTGGAAATGGAGATAGCTGAGTGCAGTGTGATTTGCAAGGTGAAAAGCAGTGATTATTCGAGGAGGAAAGCACTGTGTTTGGAAAAGCAAGAAGGAAGGAACTTGCCAGAAGGAGCATACAGTGTAAAAACAACCAGGTGTTGTTCCACTTTTCTTAAGAGAAGCTGATATGCACTTATGGCAAAGAGTTTGCTGCTATTTATTGCCTGATGTTACTGATCCATCTGTCTCTCCCCAGTTCTTGTACAGAGGGGCTTTGCTCATAGCTCTGCCTTTCTCCTTTCTATTATTATTCAATATCTATATGGCAATTTTGTCTGGTAGCCAAGTCCCAGGCTTATCAGATACTGCGTAAATCCTCAGCAGTTGTAACTGATCTGTGCAAAATTGTCAGTGTAGGGTTAAATATTGTTGAATAAATCGACCTGCTGAAAGAACAGAATCAAACTATTCATGTTTGGGGAAATAATTACTGAGGAAAGACAGCCCACAACATTGTATGTGTGTTAGAGAGAATGGTCAGAATATCTTTTAATTCAGCATTTACCCGTGAGAATTGTTCCCATGAGGAACCTTGCAATAAAATCTGCTTGGTCTATGAGAATAGAAAGAAATTGAATAAAAAGACTCCATTTCCACTTGTATTTATTCAGTCTGGGAAATTCAGTGGGCCGCAGCATTAGTATCAGCAGGGGATTCCTTGCTCCTAGCGTTAAATTACTGTCATAATCGCTCAATTATTTCTTCCTTGTACTGTTTAAAATAAAAATCCATCACATTCTATGTTTTTTTCTAACATTTATTAGGTTGAGTGTTTAGGAAAATCAATTATATTCAGTCAGGCATGAATTGATGAATGTTCTTGTAATAATTGTCAGTTGTTAAACTGAATGTACTTTCTCTTTTCACCCCTTTTCATTTCCTTCAGAGGGCAGAGGTGGCTCAGAGAGAGGCAGAGACCTTAAGGGAGCAGCTCTCGTCAGCTAACAAATCTCTCCAACTCGCTACACAGATCCAGAAGGCACCTGATGTGGTGAGAGAAAATATTTACTGACTCTTACAGGTTTCTGACATTCCTGCCGTACAGCTCTTTCAATTTATGCTCACAGCTATAAAAATATCTGTTCAGAATAATATTTTAACTGAAATGGAATTGTGTTCCTTTGAGATTGCAGGTTTGTTAGACTTCTAAGGGGGTTGGTAGCTGCAAAAGACCTCGAGATGGACAGAAATGGCTGTGGTCTGTGCTGGCCAGCACGGTGATCCACTGCTGCCAGTGCAGGCAGATAGCAACAACTCCTAGAAATCATTTCACGTTCATACCAGCTTCAACTGTGGAAAAGTAAAGCAGCAGTACGATGTAACAGAGTGCTGTTAATGCTCTGCATGCCTCAAGGGGCTTTAATTGAGGGGCTGTAACCAATTTCACCCGAAGGGCACCAACGGGTCCAGTTGGGTGAACGCAAAGGCACGATTAAGTGAAATTGGGTCTAATTCTAAGCAAATTTAACAAACAAATCTTGCTCCTTATATCACCCTTTTCTTGGAAACCCATGATATCAGAAAAACATTGCATTTAAATACATTGCATACGGTTGCATTTAAATACATTCGCAGAAAATGAGTAACAAATTATAAGTCCTCCAGATCTCTTTGGTCGCCTATTAACACGACCCAACATTTTCTTAAAGAAGTCAAAAGACAGAGAAGCAGACTGCAGAATAAAAAATAAAAAGCCTGAATCTCTCTTGTAACTCTGAATTACCTGCTTCTTCCTATCTTATGTCCTAGTCTTATCATTATTTTAACATTAGGTCTTTCTTGTATTTAATAGTACTTCTGCACTTCATTTATATTTAATATGACAACTACTGCAGGATGAAAATGATCATTATCTATCTTATTTCAGACTCTATATTCTAGTCTCAATAGGCACAAGCAGCAGATGATTATACAACTTGTGATGTTTCATGCAAGCAAATTAGAGGGTTTTTTCAAGTTAAAAGTATAATTCAGTGTAATAGGAGAGCGTTGTTAACTGCTGTTCGTACATGCGGCTTTCTGCGAGACACAATGGTATGTAGTCACTGAGAATCAAGCTAAGTGTTTAGGAGATACAGAAAAGGTATTTTGTTGTGCCTGTATTTTCCAGAAGAGAGGGTATGGAGTGAATTTCAGTCTGCCGCAATGTCATCTTGAATTGTAAGGAAAGTGCTTGGGTGACAGCATCAATGGGTTGAATTCTCAGCTCTTTCACCATAGGATCTTCGATATAATGCTCACGATCATTGTTTCTCTCTTGGTAAATGGATTCATTCCTACTTCTCTGGTGTTTTGTGAGGAGCAGCCATTAACCTTTCTAAGATGCGTCTTAGGCTTTTTAATGGAATGTGTGTTCAACTTCAGGCTGCCTCCTGCTCCCTGGATCTGCCCAGGGGTTTCCTTGTGCTCCTTGTGGAAGAGAGGCTCAGAGCTCTCCAATGCATTATAGCTATTGATTTCTTAACACAAAAGGAGACAAAAGAGACGTTGCAATCAGCCTGTGCTACCTTTTCTGAAAAGATCTACCTTCCTTCCTTCTTTGCTCTTTCTTATTTCTTGTCAGTCTAGCAAGGACATTTCAGGCTTGAGGACAGAGTTGGCAGCCGTGGAAAACTGGAGTAAAAAAAATTCTAATTTAGGGAATTTTTTTTAAGTGGAGTGCATTGGCAGAACAGCCTTGTCTTACAGGTGTCACGTGGATCTGCATCCCTATGGAGAAGAGGCTTCACTTGCCAGCAGTAACATACCACTGAATAATTGTCATGCGAGGAGCAAGTTCATTGGAAATAGCAGTTTGGGGCAATTTCTGACAATTTTGCCTGAAATGTGTGGCATACATATGAAGAGCCAAAGGCACATGTCTCTGCTATTCTTGATTAAGAAATTCTGCTCCATTACTTCAGAATATTTTATCTGATTAGTATTTTGCTAGCACAGATTTTCGTAGTTGTCAGAGCACTTGGACTATTAATAATAAATCTGAATGGAGTCCTTTGACTTTCACAGTTTTCCAGTACACTTAGGAAATAGGGAGATTTATTTGACCTGTTATCCCTGT
This sequence comes from Meleagris gallopavo, assembly GCF_905368555.1. NCBI lineage: Eukaryota > Metazoa > Chordata > Aves > Galliformes > Phasianidae > Meleagris > Meleagris gallopavo. The sequence continues at coordinate 3,993,480 of NC_139424.1, forward strand.
TTTACCGAGGAGCTGTCCTGGTTAAAAAGGTCCATTTTCCAGATTGATGCAGTCACAGGTGTACAGGTTTAGGAGTAGTTTCTGTCTCTCCTGCTGTCCCATGCCATGCTTGGGCCTTACCTAGCTGCCCTGAATTCAGGCTCATTCCTGCCTTTATTTATGTGGTCTCATGGTTTGTTTTTTTTTCACATCAGGAGCAGGCCATCGAGGTGCTGACACGGTCCAGCCTGGAAGTAGAACTGGCTGCGAAGGAGAGGGAGATTGCCCAGCTCGTAGAAGATGTCCAGAGACTCCAGGGCAGCCTCACCAAGCTGCGAGAGAACTCCAGCAGCCAGATCTCCCAGCTGGAGCAGCAGCTGACCGCCAAGAACAGCACGCTTAAAGTAAGGCTGCGTTTGGTGCTAGGGGTACATGGTTGACATACCAGTATTGGGTTTTACTGATGTAAGCTTTCTGGCAATGAAATGGCTGCAGTGAAAAGGCACAGAAAATCCTTTTTACGTTTTAAAACTTAGCACCAGTTCCAGTGCTTGGCATTGCAGATCTGCCATGGCTGTTTGTTGTGCTCTGGTTTATCTTTGGATTTACCTGCTGCTCCCTCCATTTCTTCGCCCGTTGGAAAAGGAAGTGTACCATTTAGAGCATGAAAACAAGTGAAACTAAGACACAAAGGGAAGGCTTTTTAGTAAGCATTTGAAACTTTTTTCAGCTGTTATTTGCTGAGCAGTAATTCCCATTTATAATTAGCAGTGCAGTCCTGTACTCACTTGCTACCAGTAGCACTGCACTAAAGCTAGAAGAGCATCAGTTTTGTGAGTGACCCCTTTACCTTTTTTTCCAACAACTTTACTTTCTTTGTTGCACTGTCCTACACAGTGTTGATCTATCAGTAAGCATGAGAAGTGTTTCCTGACATCTGTTATGAATCAGTTTCCTCTTAACTCCTGTCTCTTTCATTGTTCTACCGTCTTTGAGCTTCAAATTGTAAACAAGATAAATTTATCTATTCCATTAAATACTGCATAGTTTTGTAGGTTTTATAGTCGGAGAGTTTTTTGAAAGCAGGAGGCTGATAGTACCCACTTAGCTCTAACTGTGGCGTGGGTAGCTTTCCTCTATCAGAATGATTTAATGCTCAATTGAAACTCTTACAAATTGTTCTAATTCTGACATTTCATAGAGGTTGCTCGTTTTGCTCTGGTGCAGTGTAATTTATGCGGGGTGAAAGATCTGCTAGGGGTGAAAGAGTGATGCAGTCTGTGTGGTTTCTACATTCTACGTGTTTTAAGATAGCTTTGGAGAATTGTTGTGAAAATTCAGTAGGGCCAAGGAAGTCTGCTGGGTTCCTGCATAGCTGGGATCGGTCTCTGCCCATCTGTTGTGTGTGTGGGCACCACTCAGTGCAGGAGAAAGGAGTTGTCCTGGAACTGAGGAACAGATATTACTGGCTAACCACATGCTATGAGGCTTTTTAATTTTTTCATAAAATCTGATAGAAAGTATCTTGAATCCATGCACGTGGCAGATTTTCTTGGAATAAAGCAAGTTCCTGTTCAGGTCAGTATCAGTTTAGCCATTAACTTCAAAGGGAATGGGATCACAGAAATTACAAAGCAAGCCTTTGATTTGCATTTTGGTAATCTTCTGTTTTCCCAGTCTTGCCCAGCTGATGCTCTGTATTTAGGATCCCATTCATTATGCAGTAATGCTATTTCAACCTTCTTTAACCTTATTTGTTACACTATAAAAATATTTGAACTGCTTTTTTTTTTCCCAAAGAGCTGGGAAAGCCTATGTCTGAGATCTGTCAAAGAGCCAAAACTCAATAGTGATGTGTTGATCTCATGTTTGATTGTAGAGGAATTGCTTCTAGAATAGCTAAGATGGTAATGGTTGCCTCCACAACTAACGAATCACAGTTTCACAAATTAAAGCAATGTTCTCAGACCGTATCTTGGGGGAATTCTTTAATGCTCTATGACTTAATGAAACAATACAGAAATACTTCCAAAATTATTGCTTCTTTATCTTCATCTGATCTAATAATCAAAATATGTCCTCTAGTAACAAGACTCTTCTAGCTGTAATTATGTTAACTCTTCATTGCTGGGGGTTAGAGCTTCCCTACCACCCAGTTAAAACACAGCAGTGCCAGTTAGCAAAGATACATCAAGTAACCTTGGTTAATTGGTCTTTTTTGTTTATCACGCTAGACTAAACTAAGACATCAGTCTTTTTTTTTTTTTTTTTTTTCCTTCATATTTTAAGTCCTTTAATAAAGTCCATGCTGTTTCACCTAGGACACTTTAGTTAACAATATGATGATAAGGGTTATTTGATCATTAAAATAAGATGGGACCCAGTTTGTGCATGCTCTAATGGGTTCATTCATACAACAACTGCAGCGTGATTCCTAAACATGGAATGCTTGCAGATGTAGTGTACAGAAATGCCACCATTCCTTTTGTCTTCTGGCTCAATGCATTTTGTTGTGCTGGAGGATGTTAGAATACATTTTGTCTGAATTAACCAGGTTGATATTTAGTGCAAGATATTAGTTCCTCCAGATTGTCTCACAGCTTGAGCCTTTGTTATGCTATGTTCTGTGCATTTTACAGGGTTCTTCAAGACAATTACCATACTAATACATTTTAAAGCAATCATTGACTGGGAAGATGCCAAGTGTCTAAATGGTCTGCTTATATATGGGCACTGCATTCCTGGGTGTTGGTTTGTATTGTTTAGTGAAAGTATACATTTAGGTGCAGATTTTCCATGGCAACAGTCTCTGTATTAGGTACTTGGGAATGATGGATGTATGTGTTTTTTATACAATTCAAAGTAAAATATTGCTGCTTGTCATACTGCTATAACAGCATAAAAGTGGTCTTATGCCCCGAGAGTCCAAACCAGCTTCATTCTATCAGCATCTTTTTTTTTTTTTTAATATGTTTTCATGCCTAAAATTTCCTGACAGAGTTACTGAATGTGACAGATCCCCATACAGAATTACGTTTCATATTGGCTGCGTTAAAATGGAAATCAGTCGTTTTTCTGTATTTTATATGTTTGTGCAGAAGGCTTTTTTCTTAATGTATCCTTGCCTAAGTAACTAACATCTTATCTGACAACACTGGTTGTTTTACATACACTCCAGTGTTTCTTCTGCTGAGGACTAGCATGATTAGCCAGTTAACCCTGCTGTTAGAGCTGTTCTGCTCTAGACTCCAAAATAAGATGTTGCCTGATGAGGCACAGAGTTAAGGGGCAGAATGGCTCCAAGGTTCCCACTTCCCACAGTGGCTGCCCCAGCCCCGCTCTTGGTGTACCCAGATCTGCTCTGCTGCAGGACTTTGTGGAGCTGCACTTTAAAGCAGTTTGCTAACAGTGCTCCAGGTTCACATTAGCCCTCACCCAGCATCCCCTGCCTGCAGACGAGCAGACGGGAAGCCGTGCAGGATCTTCCCAAATTCACATCCCCACCAAAGGCAGCCTCACAGCCCTGTTCTCTGTCGTGTCATTCTCTCCTTTCCCTCTAAAGTAGATGCTCTTTCATTGAGGGTGATGCATCGTGTCATTTCTTTGGGATTCTGTGCCAATGTTACTACCAGAAATTCACTGAGGCAGAGCTAGCCTGAACTGAACCATGGACATTGCAAGGCAATAAACTGTTCTTTCTCTGCTTAGATCAGGGACGCCTGTACTAAGCAAAGAAATCATTAGTGGGAAATTAATGTGGCTTCTACAAGCAGCACAACCAGCATCAATTATGTATCACTATGTTTTAGGCCTCCTGAAGCATTTATCCTCTAGTGATGAGCACTGTTGTTGGGAGCAGGGGCTTTGGGGTCAGGTCCAAATGTGTGGCATTGCATTCTGGATTGTGTTAGGAGGTTTGTTTTGGCGTTTGTGGCATCTTCACATCAAAGAGAAGCCATTGAGACTGCCCTGCGTCAGGCAGACCTGAGCCAGGAGCCAAGTGGTCTCAACGCTTCGTCTCTGCTGTGTCATTGTATTAGTTACTGCAGTACATAATGCTTGTAAAATAACTTGATACAGCTGTTTTGTTTGGGCATGAGGCATTGTAGAAGTCTTCTGGGCCTAAGGTATTCCAGTCAACAGCAGCTTCTTCAGTCTTCTTTTCATCTGGATAAGGCTACCAGGGGCTGTCATATTAAGAATGCAGTATGTGCCAAAGCATCCTGCTTGTTTACTCTGTTCATTAGTTCTTGTAAAAATCTCACCTGCCCCATTTTTAACGTCTCCTTCACCGATCTCTTTATTGGATGTATGGCAGCCACATTACAAACAGCCAGACTGGGACCTACTGAATTCTGTAACACTTGGCACCCTGTAAATAAAGGAACAATGAGGTATAATTGTGTTTATGTTGAATTGGTTATAGTTTGTTTCCTAATATATGTAAATTAGGTATGAGTCATTAACCTTCACTTGTGCACTGCTGTATATATGGAATAATTTAAAGATGATTTTGAAAGCCTGCAGAAAAAAATCTAAACTAAATTTGTGTTCTTTCTTTTAAAGCAACTGGAAGAAAAACTGAAAGGACAGGCTGATTATGAAGAGGTTAAGAAAGAATTAAAGTAAGTGTTAAATGCTCAATTAATTTTTTCACAAACTATTTTAACAGTACTTGTTAAATAAAGCCACAAGTTTGTGTTCTCGGAACAATAAAGAATTCAGTCAAAACCACAAAGTCGGGGAAATAAGGAATATTGGCTGAAATGGCATCCACAAGCAGTGTGTCTGCTGCATCTGTGGGTATGCCTTTTTTGTTGTAGCAGAGTATTGCAATTGCAATTAATGCAGGTGTCCATGGAGAAAGGGCTCTACAGTTATTATCCACCGAGGGTAAAAAGTTTGAAAATCTCTGGTATTTTAGGTGGACCACTTTCAAAATTCCCCAGCCAACAGCTTAATGTAGTGTGGACCAAGAATTTAATACATGGCCTTTGGCCATAATACCTTTTCTCTGCTTCTGCCAGCCAGCGTTCAGCACTTGCCATTTTAGTGCTGTGCTTGTTTCACTGTATATTTTTGCTAATATATTGTGGTTTTAAACTAAAGCCACAAACAGCCTCTTCCTATTTCAAGGGGTGCTTTTTTTTTTTTTTTAAGAGACTTAGAAGAGCCTCATTTTAAACTATATCAAGATAAGCTGTCAGGTTCAGAAGAGACAGTTCTTGACTAGAGGTATGTTTAGTGTCAAGGTTTAAGTAACTGCAAGGAACTCCATCTCTTCTTTCATCATTCTGGCATTTTTGTGTATATTTTAAGAAGATTGAAAAAATGTTACCTTGTTTAATGAGGTATTTCAGATGAAGATGGAGTCATGTGCTTTTGTTTACACATCCCTGGAGAATGTGGAAAGCAGGTTTGGTTTTGTACACCCAGTGACTTTCCAGACCTGGTGCTATTATACTAGAGCCATGCTGGCTGCAGTTCTTGTTCAGTGCCAGCAGCAGCCTGTACAGGTGCAGGTGTGTAGTTTCAGTAAAGTAAAATGAGTTGACCATTTCTTTGATCACTAGGAGTGAATGTTAACTGGTCATAAAAACTTTGTCATTCTGCATGTGCCCATCATTTCAAGATAAACCTGCAGTGAAATAGACCGGAGAATCTCTTGGAAGTGGCCCTTGTTGGGTGCCAGCAAATTAAGTCCCCCTTTTCCTGGCCTGTGGTGAAGACATGGGTGGCAAGTCTGCCATCTCACACTTCAGTCCTTTTAGTGCTATCAAATGCAGCCCTGCATCTGGGATGAAGAGCAAAAATCATCCCCTACTCTTTGGACTTCTTTTTTTCAGTGGAACTAAAGAAGTTTTCCTGGATCAGTGAAAATTCAGATGCTTCTTGTTCTAGCTTTTCTATCACTACATGTGCGGGTAATGTCTTTTATTTGGGCAGCATGACTTAGGACAGACAGCTACTAGTTAGTAGGTGACCTGGGGCTCATGTGTGGACTGGGCTGGGGGCTACAGCCCTTGTCAGGAGCACTATTTACAGTTTTACAGTGCTGCATCATCACAGCAGCTCATGCCTACCAGCCCCTCTGGTCCCATCTGGTCCAAAAGATGTTTCAGAACCTGAAAGTGCATCCCTGACAGTCTGATCTGAAGTGAAACCACACAAAGCATATTGCTCTAAGTCTGGTGTCCCATACATTGCTACAGTACCCTGAAACACTGACGAGAATTAGCTGTTCGTAATGCACATGTGTACCAAGTAAAAAGAATCTTGTCAGCAAGAAGATATTTCTCAATCCTTTGGGCACTGATCTCTGTTTTCCTTAATCCTCTCAGAGATGTTAGAGCTATTCTAGAGTAAGGGATCTCAAACGTCAGCCTGCTTCCAGTGTTAGGGGAACTTAATGGGGTCCACATCAAGATCTGTGGTGGAAGAATTTCTTGCTTTCTGCACAGGCTTTTGTGCCAAATGGCTTTTAAAACTATTTTTGAGATCTGAGAGCTCTGTGTGTCCTTTCAGTTCCCTCTTGAGTAATACGACAGTGCTAACCTTCCTGCCTTTGCAGCCAAGATCATAAAAACAGAAAGTCGAACTGTCCCAATACACATTTTGCTTTAGAGTAAGTCTTTCAAGTAGTCTTAGATGTGCAGATTGAAGTCACAAGATCATTCTTTTAAAGAGCAGATAACTGATCTTGATAAGCAGCAGACTGAGTTGAGATCTCATGGGCAAAGATATTCCCGGAATCCGAAGGGGAAACATTTTGCTTCCTCATATTCCTGAGAAAACGACTCTTTCATGACACATTTGGAGAGTCATTTTTAACATGTTTAAGGTGTCCATGATTTGAAAAAATGAACCTGTTGTACTGAGTATCCCTCCAAGGGCAGTTCAAGATACCATCGACCTGATTTTTAATTCATTTTGGTTTCTCAGAGAAGGAAATTACCTGTGAAATTGCTAGTAAGCTATTTTAGGTAGCAGAGAAGCCACTTCAAACAGGCAGAGGTCACTGAGTTTCCAACTGAGGTTGCTCATGCCTGTTCCAAGCTCAAGGCAAACCGCAGCTGCTGCAGGGTTCAGGGGCATTGCTGGTCCCAGCTGGCAGAGAGTGCTGGGAGCCCAGAAGGACCTGTAGGACAGCCTGTGGAGGTGGTCAGCATGGCAGGACAGGGCTGTACAGCCCTGGTGTTAGTGCTGAGAACCCATTGCAAACACTGAGTACATTCAGGCATACTTTGCACTCTAGACTGCTATCAGTCTGGTGCGTAGCAGTGGGAGCACATTGCTTCTGGCTCAGCACGCCCAGAAGGGAACGTGGCTGGTGTGCTCCAGGGCTGCTCCTCACAGCCATGGTGGTAAGTGGGGGCATGGGATGCAGGCGTGGTGCTGATTTGCACTGAAGTGACAGAAACAACAGTTATGGCCATGGAAAGCTTGCCACACGATGGATTGCTATTATAGGTTGTCATATTTTTCAGTTCAGACAGATCTCCATATATGACTGTTGGGACGCACGGCCATTTGCTGACCTCTCAAGGCCGTACTCTGCAGTCCATTGAGGATGCACATAATTGCTTACCTGAGCCTGGGGGATTTCCTGGATGGGTTTCCTCAGTGTATTTGTCTCCCCCAGCTCTGAACAGACAGAGCATTTCCTCTGCAGAGGTGTTGTCCTAGGAAACGCTTGCTTTCAACAGTGATTAACAGCCCAAGTAAACATCTGCAAAGTCCATGTAATGCCAGTAGCTTTAAGAACTTGAGCCATTGGAACATGGTCTCTCACCTGACACGGCTCCATCGGTGGCAGAAAAGAAGCATTTGTGCATACAGGTGAGGTGCCCATGAAAGCAGAGTGTCGGCAGCACTGCTTTCTGTGCAGTGTATCACAGGATCACCACAGCCCTATGCTGATTTCTGCTGGCCGGAGGTATCACCCAGTGATGCTGTGTGATGAAAGGGGTTCATACACATCCACACCAGCCTTCTGCTTCGTTTTGACTCAGTTTCCATATTTGCTACGTGATAAAACGTTTGCTCCCTGCCTCACAAAGTTCCTGGTGCTGTAGATGTGAAGAACGCTGCAGAAACGCTGTCCGTATGTGTTAAAAGCTCACATCATGTATTGCTTCGGACTGAGGAGCCTATTTAAAGCAATATGTAAGACAAAGCACAATAATAAGTTTGCGTTCCTGTATGGCTCTCATTGAGCAGGCAGCACCAACAGAAGGGAGCCATCCTCTGACTGCTCAGTATTTATGTAAAACATCCACATCGAGGCTATCAGATTCTTCTCTTAATGTACTTATAAATATGTGGATCTTTCATATTTCTTAAGAAATATTGTGCCATTGTGTCTTCCCTTTGCCATAGAACGAGGAGGTGATTAAAATGAAAAACTGCCTTTTAGCCTGTAGTGACTTGGTTGGGAAGATTATTTGTGCATATTTTCCTTGATATGTGAGCTGGTGTATATTATATAAAGCACTGTAACCATGGTGGTGATTCCCCTGTTTTGTTGCTTTGCTGCAACTTTTCCATTCCCTTCAAGCTTCACAGATAAATTAATATTGTTTCTGACAGCTTAAAATGTTATATCCTTATTAACCTTTAAATTTACGCTTTAAACTGGCCTTGTGGGATTGCATATGGAATGATTTAGAAGACGCTTGAGAAAATTTTCTTATCCAATAACCAGTTTGAATAGTTATTCTGTATTCATTATCAGATGGAATTACTGCAAGGAAAGTTGTTTAGCGCTTGTAGTGTTGCTGGAGATTAGGAAATGATAATGTTAATGCTCATTAGTGCAGTTGTTATGAGGAGAAGAAACAGAAAATAATTTCTTTTCTGCCTTCCACAGTATATTGAAATCCATGGAGTTTGCACCACCTGAAAGCTCTGGTGCGCAGGTACTGAATCTACTTTTCTTTTCTTAATTACTTCAGCAGTTCAGTTAATTAACCAGAATTTCTCTTATAACTTGCTCACGTTAGCACGGGCTTCGTGTTGATGCTGAGACGTGGGATGATCACTGCTTTCCTGGTGATCTCCGTGCAAAAAGCTGAACTGAACATTTTTTGCCTGTTGGTTTCCTTTAAGCGGCCGAGGAGAAAGAGTGGCATTTCAGCTGGTGCTGCACTGGGTAACCACAGTGGTGTGCAGTTGGGTCTTCTAAGATCCTCGAGCTGATACGCAGCTAAGCCAGGGCTTGCGTGCATCTCATACTGGTAGTGCAGTGGGCAAGGACTGGAGCATTTGTAAATGCTAACCTTGAAAATAATGCTCTCAAATAAAACAGACCTCTGAGTGTTGGGAAAGCAGGAAAAAAAACCTCTGCTCTCCCAGTGAGTTACTCTACGTAAGTTTGTATGTTTTGAATTAAGCTTTTGCTCCTGAAATCTGAATAGAATATCAATCTGTGGGGGTTAAATTTCAGTGTGCTTTCTGATGACTGAGGGTTGGCTGTTTACAGGAAAGTAAATGACAGTTTTCTGTGACTGAATTTCTTTTTGAACAAAGTGTTCAGCTGAAAAGCAGCGTTTCAAGGAAATGCTTAGCTTGGGTCGCTTGACCTAGAAGAAATAAAATAATCTGAACTCCTATTATAATCAGATTAAAAGTAGTCTACAGCTCTTAAATTGAAAGCACGCCAGTCCCATTTCAAAAGAAGCAAGATTAAGTAAATGTTCCATTACACATTTCCAAATAACGCAGAATTGATGAATGATTTCCACTGGAAATTAAACAGCGCATCTCCACTACAGCTCATGTAGGAGCACTGAGTGATTCCTGCGAATATATGCATGTTGAATTCCCCAGCTGCGCTCGCAGCAGAGATGAGCACTTGTTTTCCTCTTCTGAAATCCTTTTTAGTGCCTGAGCGAGACTTTTAATGCTGTTGGAAACAAACCTCCCACTTTGATTTTCCTTAGGATGCATCGAAACCGCTGGAGGTGCTGCTGCTGGAGAAGAACCGCTCGCTGCAGTCCGAGAACGCCACGCTGCGAATCACAAACAGTGACCTGAGTGGTAGGTTGACACCGTTTTCAGCTCTTCTACTATGTTTGTGTCTCATAAAGGGAGGGAGGGTTGAATAAGAGGTGAGAGTGTGAGCTAATGCACGGCAGGAAGATGAGCAGGCAACAAGAACACTGGGAAGTGTTTGATTTCTGCAGTTTTATAGGCTGGATAGAAAAGTAAAGCTCGGAGACCTTGGAGACTCTTTAAAGGTTAGGAAGGAGGCGTTACGAGATGTACCGAGTGGTAGTGTTTGAGGCTGTCTGCTGTTTTGGGAACAAATTCATCTGTGGCACCAGAAGTCTCTCCCCCCACGCACAATGTTATGCAAAATGTTTGCATGCAGAACACAATAATCTTCCTGTCTGATACATTTAGATATATTGCCAGCAGGTCAGCTTGAAAAAACAAAATACTGTCTTTTTAGTGAAGTGTGTTTGCTGTTTAGCTTTCCTAATGTGGGCTTTTTACATTTTGTGTGCACATTTTTTAAATGGCAAGTCATGGAATTTCCAGATACTTGAATGCTTATGGTTTTTGCAGCTGGAAGAAAGTTAAAAGTTGCCACTGGCACTGGGATTACTGAATTCTGAAGAGTTTTATGACTTAACTGAGTGATCTTGGTGCATCCACCTATTGGTGATTCCTTTATTCAAATTGGTTTGTTCCAAAATGTAAATGTTTGCTGCATTTGGGCTCAGTCAGGTCCAACGAGTAATGTCTTGAATGAGAGACATCAAAGGGACTTGCTGTCTGTAACTGCATTGATTTTAAATGTGTAACTGCACTTCATGTAATTGTTCTAGTTTTAATGTCTGTAAGGGGGATTCTCCAGGCTGCAACATACAAGAAAGGTGCAAACATGAAATGCATGTTGTTTGTTTTGGGGGCCTTGTTTGGCTTATTGAAATTTGAATTATGGAAAAAAAAAAAAAGAAGAAGAAGAAGAAGAAAAAAAAAAAGAAAACAAACCAAAAACGAAACGAAAACAAAAATCCCACCACCACTTCATTGGCCCCTGTCAATCTGCACTTTTTCCCTTTGCGGGGCAAACTTTGCATTTTTTATCTTGGTTTTTCCCTCTTTAATCCCCCATAATGCATTATGTTTGACCTTCCTTGTAGGGTCAGCCAGGAGAAAAGGGAAAGACCAGCCTGAGAGTCAGCGTCCTGCAACCTTGCCGGCTTCCCCTCCTTCTCAGTTGCTCCGCAACGCGGGGGAGCAGGCTTCCAATACTAATGGTACACACCAGTTCTCACCAACGGGTTTAAGTCAAGACTTTTTCAGCTCATCCCTGGCAAGCCCCAGCTTACCCCTGGCCTCCACAGGAAAATTTGCACTAAACTCTCTCCTCCAGCGACAGCTAATGCAGTCCTTCTACTCCAAGGCAATGCAGGAAGCAGGAAGCACAAGCATGATTTTTTCAACAGGTCCTTACAGCACAAACTCCATCTCTTCCCAAAGTCCATTACAACAAAGTCCGGATGTAAATGGCATGGCCCCATCTCCCAGCCAGTCAGAAAGTGCTGGGAGCATCTCCGAAGGCGAGGAGATAGACACAGCCGAAATTGCACGTCAGGTGAAAGAGCAGTTGATCAAGCACAATATTGGACAGCGGATATTTGGACATTATGTGTTGGGACTGTCGCAAGGGTCTGTGAGTGAGATACTAGCCCGGCCAAAGCCATGGAATAAACTGACTGTGAGAGGCAAGGAGCCATTTCATAAGATGAAGCAGTTCCTGTCGGACGAGCAGAACATCCTGGCTCTTCGCAGCATCCAGGGTAGACAAAGAGGTAAGCGCTCACCAGCCGAGGGACTTGCCCAGCTTTCCTCTTAGTTGCAAGTGCAAAAAGGTGAAGGTTTCTGTGTTTGAGGCCATTTGTGCTTTGCTGCTGTTTTACCTCGAGCAGGACGGTGCAGAAAGTACAGCTTTGTAGCTCTGCTTTTCAGCACCATACAGGTTAGTACCTTGGCTGATGTGTTAGCCACTGGCTAGCCAGGACAGGGAGCAGGGAACATTGACTGAAATGGGGAGTGAGGAGGGGTCTCTGGCTGCTGCTGTCAGAAATACATGGCAGTTGTTGGTTCTCTTGTTCATTGAGACCGTGTTTTTGTTGTGTCTTGTGACAAAATATCATAGGTGATGCATGAAATGGCTAATTAAAAAAGGAAGCCAACTTTAAAGCAGCTTTGCATATGTAGGGTGGTGGTTTTAAGAAATAACATATGCATTTCATTGTGATTCATCTTAAGCAGAGACTGAGATTTACATTTAGAGAAACTGAAAAGTAAGTTGTTTACAGGCTAGAACTATTGGAAAGGACAGGCAGGATTTGTCTAGATTCTGTTTAATTGAAAGTGAACGCTGTTAGATTTATAATCTGCTCTTCCTTTTGATGATTGTACTTGAGGGGATTATCTGCCCATCTTTAACCTCTTCATTTTTGGTATCTCTAGACATTTATTTATATCTGTCTAATCTCCTTTCCGAACGTAGCTGTAATCTTTATTAACAAATCAGCCAGCCTTGCTTCTTCCAAAGTAGCCAGCTCCTCCAGCGCTCAGACAGAGACTCGAGGGTTTGAGGAACGCTTGAACCCTCGTCTCTAGAGACAGGCTGCTATCTTCTCATGTCACACAGCCCATGATGTCAGAGCAACCATCCCCTGATTGTTTTGTTCTTACCAAACTTGTTTTTCAACAGAGAATCCAGGCCAGAACCTGAACAGACTATTTCAGGAAGTACCGAAACGAAGAAATGGGTCTGAAGGTACGTCACAGGCAGGTGTTTTTCTTTGCAGTCAATACCTAGGAAGTGGAGTGTGCTTTAGCTGTGTGTTTCCTTAAAACTGTGCAGTTTGATTCTGGCCTGGAATCTGATAGAAAAACAGACAGTAAGTATAAAACAAACCATGGGTTAGACCAGCACTTCGCTTTTCTAATTCTGCTGCTGCTGTACTAACTTAACCCTGTTTGGATACTTCTCTACTCTCCTCCTCGCTAGATACACAGATAGAGAGATAAGTGATAGAAGTGGCCCTGAAAATCATTGCATCTACTGAAATGCTCTCTCTGCTATTTTTATTATTCTAGAGCAGGAAAGTTGCGCAATTGTGTGTGATCCAAGATCAGTCGCATTCTGCTTCTGCCCTCGGTTTTCCTTCTTTCTCCTCACAGGGCTTATGTTGACAAATACACTTGAATCAGCTGTTAAATTAGTGTGGTGCTTTCTTTAGTACAGTGCAGTATGAAGCAGACTGAGCAAAAAGACAGGGGAACATCAGACCAGTAAAATATCATTAAAATATGAACATTTTGCTTTGTAATAGATCAGCTGCAGAATTTTACTTTTAGCCAGACAAAAATAAAAACTGCTACCTCAAAACCCCTCAGTTATTTTGATTTCAGTCAGAAATTATGTAGCTCGCTTAAGTTGATAATCTGTTAATGAACAATGCAGTAGTTTTCCAGTCTTAGGAATTTTCCCTTCTTTCTCTCCCCATAGTGGTTAAAAGAAAAACAGAGGGAAAAAAAGAGTGAACAAAAGGCTAGAAATAACTCTTAGCTGGAAAGTACTTCAGATGGCACTGGTGCTTAAATGACTGCTTCTGTTAACGTACCAGCCTCTAGAAAGGCACAAATTAGTTTTGATTTCCTGTATCCAGGTTTTTGAAATTCTGTTCTGATCTGAACATGCACTCATCCTACTTCGCCTGGTAGCTGATGCAGTTTTCAAGGATGGTTTCTGAGCTTCTGTTTTTGTCTTTATTTCTCCCCCCTCCAGTTCTTTTCCCTTCTGTTTCCATTCCCCCTCCAAAAAGAAAAGAAAAAAAAAGAAGGGAAGTTAAAAATATAGACTTGTGCGTGTTATATTTGAAAATGCAGTATGACCACATAGCTCTTCCTCTGGTGATGTTACTGCTCTCATCATTCAGTGCAGCAGGTGGACAGATTTCATGCAGTGAGGATGTTTTTCCTCTGTTGTGCTAAGGGCGTTCTTGGTGTTGTAGATGTTGGTAAGGGTTTGATGTGAGCTGCTGTCAGGTCATGCTGGCAGCACATTAGTATATACTGCCTGTATTTGTGTTTAAAAAACAAACAAACAAATAAAAGTTTTCCCAGTGTCATTAGTTTTGTTTTCCTCCTCAGGTAATATAACCACACGAATCCGAACCACAGAGACTGGCTCTGATGAAGCCATCAAATCCATTCTTGAACAAGCCAAAAGGGAGCTGCAAGTACAGAAAACAGGTACAGCCTCATTTTGTCTCTCGCTCCTTTTATTTCAGAATTTAATTAAAACAATTACCATGAGCTTTCTGGTCAGTTAATTATATTCTTAAAACCTTGAATGTAGGTTTAAAGTGCCTTTTAAAATTTCTTTATTTAGTGGAGTGGTTTCTGTCTGTAATGCAGCCCAAGATAAGTTCATACACATCACTGCTTGACGGGGCCTTTGCTCAGCACTCTCCCTTTCAGGCCCCAGGGACACATGGAGCTGAGGGGATCTGCCTGAGTGAAGGTCACAGGGTAGTCAGCAGTTACCAGAACCTCACTGCCAGCTTACTGTGGACACCGTGTACTCAAATTATAACACAGGCAAACTCCAGCACGACTTTATTTTTTGTTATGGAATGTAAGGATATAGGCCTTTTTCAATGAACAAGCCAACAAGTCCAAAAATTTAATTAATGTCTAACATCTCGGCCTGAGATAAGTTTAATTTCTCATTGTATGCTGCCATGTAGTTAATATTTCTGTCTACTCCACAGCTCTCTCAACTTTAAAAGAATTTCCAGTACATCTAGAGGGCTGGTGCTGAAGTAGACACTGCTTTGCAATACTTCTGTTTCATTTTCTTAAAAAATTAGTGCTGATTTGCAGTTTTGGATAGTCATCTTTCAAATGAAAACTAAGCTAATCTCATGGCAAAATGTAAAATACTAGTTAATACATGATTTAAATGAGTTTATGCCACTGATGATGACGTAGATAAAAACATGGGCTGTGTGCAGGAAGCTGGAAGCACATTGTTCAGTATCATCTTTTATCTGAGTGTGTTGGACTTCCTTTCTAATGCTAGCTTAGCCTCCAAACTCCCTATGAAACCAGTAGGTAACTCAGAAAAGATGGCCTCACTGTCTTCTCCCACTTCTTAGTTTTTCATGTGCCTTACAGCGTGTGCAGGAAGGAAGGTAGGGAGGCAGATCTGGAAATGTGTTCAGGTGAGGCATATTGCTAGGGCCATTTCACTTCACCTTGAGGTCTCTGTTTGCAGTGTATGGGATTCCCGAGTGCTTCACTTTTCCCATCCTTCATAGAGCAGCTTTCAGAGGAACTGATTTTCAAACACTGGCATCCTCAGTGGAAAACTTAAACAATGAAAACAGATGCCATTGCAAAGCTTTCATATTCTGCAGAGAGAACTGTACGCCCATGTTCCAGGCTCTGCTTATCCCCTAACTGCTGCAGAACCCCAGTTCACCACTCAGGACCTCCGTTAGGTGCTATCTCTTCCAGAAGCACCCATGTCTCCATTCTGGAGGTTTGAATGGGACGCAGAGTGGTGTTGAGGCGTCAGTCTGGTTTTTGTAGAGCAGTTTGTTCCAGTGATTGGAACCATGGTATGAGAAAACAGGAAGCAGAAGCACATTTGGGCTCGTCAAATTAAATAATGAAGCCTTTTACTAAACTTCTTGCTTTGTGGTAATTTGTGTGTTTTATTTTTGGAGTTAGAAAGATTCACCTTATTTATACTGTAAGAGGTTATTAATAGGCCACCCAGGTGAATGCAGCTGTGCTCAGCTTTGAGTGCGTTACGATTCGTTTGTGGAGACAGAAGTGAAAGGTTAAATAAATCCGTGCATAGAATCACAAAATGTTATTGACCAATTGGGGGTGGGAGAAGAAGAGTCAAAGGCTTGATTTTTCAAAGGCATTTATTTGATAATTTTTACAATGGTGGAAAGCATGCAAATGGTAACAGACTTCTGCAGTTGGGTCAGTGTGTACAAACGTCCAGCCTTTTGGCAGTGATAAAAATTTTCCAGTGCAGAACTTTGGAGATCTTACCTTACTTTGGAAAGTGAGAATCTTTGCTTAGTGAAAACTCCCTCCTTCCCCCCCTCCCGTCCAGAAATTTATTGCAGCCCTTTTTCATACAGGAAAATATTTACAGTAGCGCATGTTGAATATAAAGCATGTTCCTCTGTTGCATTTAGTCTTTTGGTTGTTTTTCATAGCTGAGCCGGCTCAGCCGCCTTCTGCATCTAGCAGTGGCAATTCTGATGATGCTATTCGATCCATTCTGCAACAAGCCCGACGTGAAATGGAGGCACAGCAGGCTGCTCTTGATCCTGCCTTAAAAACAACACCTTTGTCTCAAGCTGACATTTCTATCCTGTCCCCCAAACTAGTATCTACATCTGCAATGTCTTCAGTTTCCAGCTATCCTCCTTTGGCCATATCCCTGAAGAAACATTCATCTGTTACTGATTCCAGTATCTCTGCATTGCAGAACCTCTCTGGGCTCAAAAAGGAGCCGCAGGAGGCGCCTGTTTTAGAGCTTCATGGAATAAGTGATTCTGCCCAGGGTATGTTGAGGCATGTTAAAAATGAGTTGGGACGTGGTGGTGTTTGGAAAGACCATTGGTGGAATACTGTGCAGCATGAGAGAAGAAATACAGCTCTTCCCGAAGATATAAAAGTTGAGGAAGCCAGTGGTGGAAAAGAAAAGGTCAGCAATCAGACTAGGCCAGATCGTAGCCAGCTCCAAGGACCATCTTCTTCAGAGTATTGGAAAGAGTGGCCAAACGCTGAATCTCCGTACTCGCAGAGTTCTGAATTGAGCATGACTGGGGCGAGTCGCAGTGAGACGCCACAGAATAGCCCCCTCCCTTCATCCCCTATCGTGTCCTTGTCCAAGCCATCCAAACCTTCAGTTCCTCCTCTGACACCTGAGCAGTATGAGATTTATATGTACCAGGAAGTGGATACGATAGAACTAACGCGGCAGGTCAAAGAAAAGCTAGCAAAGAATGGCATCTGCCAAAGGATCTTTGGGGAAAAGGTAAAGAATTGGTTCTCTTCTTACCCCGGTGTTTTGATGTGCTTTATGCTCAGTACACAGCTCAGTTTATCACAGCCGTGCCACGGAGTGGGTGCACATGTGTTTTGTGAAAAACTGCTTGTTTAGGATGTTAAAGGAAAGTGCTACTTCTCCTGCTTTCTGTGAATTGCACAGGTTTTGTACAAAGATTGGTTTCAGTTCCTTGCGATTAGAAATCGGGCCACTGAGTTTAGAAACATGGAAAGCTAAAGCAGATATTACTGAGACTCAGTATTTCATGCTTAATGTAATGAATTCATGGAATATTTGAGTAATGCCATTGTCGTGACTGGAGAGTCTTCAATTTGTTTTGGTTGAAGATTATGGACATGAGAGCATTTTTCCTTTTCTTGTTATTACTTGAAAGTGTGCACAAGAGTATTTAAACAAACACGTGGAAAATCCCTTCCACCTCTGTAGTCTGAAGTCACGAATTCCCAGCCGTGTCGTGTATCTGGTGCTGGGCATCTCAGGTGTTTAAGCACGCCTGATTACAGATGCAAACTGAGATAAGGAGCACTGAACACATGGAGCTGCCAGCCCCTGGCCACCAGAAAGCACTTCCAGGCCGTGAGCAGTGGTGGGCACCCAGTGCTCCTTCTTCCCATAACGAATGGAGTGGATCTAATAGTGCCGAAGGAGCTGGCATTGCCCTGTTACATTTCACTAAATGCTAAATGAAAGGCCTGATTTCTCAGGGTCGTTAAGGATCCTGTGACACTTTTCATTAAGGGTGGATTTTAATCCCTCACCCGTGCTGAGTTGCAGGCAAATGAGTGTTCTGCCTGTCTGAGCCCCTCTTTGCCGTGCACGGCTGTGTTCTTGAATACTTGCTTACATGGAGCAGCTGCTGCTACAGGTGAAAGCACACATTGTTAGAATTCACACCAAAGAAATGAACCAAATACAGGCCTAGTCTCAGAAGTCTCAATTATTTTCGTTTGAGTACAAAATGCATGACAATCATGTCCTGTTTTATCTACCTCTGTGTGCTGCTGTGCTGTGTTTTTGCTGTTTGAACTAATGAAAGTGTTTGACAGTATGGAAAGCATGCAAATCTCATACCATCCTTTTGCTGTTTGTACTGCTGCTCCTGCAGGAAAAAAAAAAAACACAACACAAAACACTCTCCAGAGCAAAGCAATGGCAAGGGAAAGGCATCTCCATCCCAGTGCATGTCCATGTCATGTCCAAGTTTTGTTAATTGTCCACGTTAAAATGACTTGAGCAGCGTAGCAGTAGAGGAAGCTGCAGTGACTTACATTACCCCCTTCAAAGCAAATGTGTTAACGTGCCCTTCTTGGTTGCTTCACTTCAGGTATTGGGGCTGTCCCAAGGAAGTGTCAGTGACATGCTCTCCAGGCCAAAGCCATGGAGTAAATTGACACAAAAAGGCCGAGAACCATTTATTCGTATGCAGCTCTGGTTGAATGGTGAGCTGGGACAGTGTGTCCTGCCCGCACAAGGGCAGCAACAAGGACAAGGTAATTAAAATTCCACTCTGTTGTTTGAGTTGAGGAGGAGATCTTTTTAAGGTTGCAGTGAGCAGGACTTCAGCCATGCACTGGGAAGGGCCGCACGTGGCCTCGCATCCCAGCCGGCTCCTCGGGGTCTCACAAGGAGCCCTCGTTTCTGCCTAATTGATAAGCAGCTGTTATTAGAGTTCCTAATGAGGATGATGTTATGTAGGCATGAATACTACACGTAATTCAAAAAAATGTGGCCACAGAGCTGGAAAATGTTGCGCGCTGTTTTCTAGTGGTGCATAGGGGACTGTTACTATTCCTAGGAGAATATTGATTGCTGTCCCAGGAGGTGAGCTAGAACTCAGCTCTGAAGGGGGAATGCTCTGTTGCAATTATGCTTTTATTGTGACTCTCTCTCTTATCCTAATACCCAGTGATGCAGAAAGGCCAGGCTAGAGCTTGGCCTCGGCCGTACCCTTATAATGCCACTGACTTCTATGAGCAGTGTGCCCTTGCTGAGCTCAGCTGTTTGCTATTTGTTGAGCTGCTTACTGTTTAGTTTGTGGTTTGGCATCTCCTTTTATTGTTCCCTGATTCTCCTCTCCTCTCTTATCTAGTCCTTCACTCTGTGACATCATTACAGGATTCCCTACAGCAGGGATGTGCAAGCTCAGGTAATCAGCTGGTTTCAATGATTTGCTCTGAAATAATTCTCTGTGCTTTTGTTACATTTCTTTTGCTTTGATGCTGAGAGGTTTCTCTTGTTTTGTTGTATCATACAGGAGACCCTTCAATTTTTTTTATTAACCCAGTTAATTCCTCCTTCCCTCCTTGTTGCTATGGCAGATATAGGGAATACACATATTTGCTGCATATATTAGATGAAGAGACTCCGTCTGATCTTAGAGATCCTCAGCTCTGTAGGATTTTTTTACCGTAGTTCAGCTTATCAGGCTGACATGTGACAATGGCTGTAAAACAAGCCTTTCGTTTGTAATGAGATCTGCATACCCCAGCTGGCATATTTTTCCACTTTCATTTGCACAAAATCTGCTTTGTTAATTTGAAGGTGGAAAAGCCCACGTTACGTGTTTCTGCTCCGAGCTTCGTTTTGTGTTCTGAGCCAGCCTTGTTTCACCCTCCCCTTTCCGTTTGCAAAAAAGCAGATGTAACAAAGATGAGTGTC
Organism: Meleagris gallopavo; assembly: GCF_905368555.1. NCBI lineage: Eukaryota > Metazoa > Chordata > Aves > Galliformes > Phasianidae > Meleagris > Meleagris gallopavo. The sequence goes on from NC_139424.1 coordinate 4,013,248, forward strand.
AAAGAGAATTGAATTGCTAAAGGTTTTACAGCGATGGCCGCAGCATAGGAAGGAGCAGAACAGCTGTGTTCCTGCTGTTAGATACCAAACTCTACCCACACAGACTTCTTAGCAGTGATCTGCTTCGCTCATGGAAACCACTCGGGCTGTTTTGTGCTCCAAAAAAATACCTGTGCCATGCTCCATGCCCTGTATGTGAGAGCTGCAGTGTTTCAGGGCACACAGCAGTGTGGGTTGTGTTGTTTTTCCACCTTCCTACCATTCTGAAGCACTCCTTTTCTGGAGCTTGTTGGGTTTATTCTGAATATCCCAACTGAACTGTTTTTCCTCGCTACTGGGAAAATATTTTGCATTCTAAAAGGTTTTACTAAAAGAAAATCTATGATGATATTCAGTCCGTGTTCTTTCTTAAAAAGAACGGTTGAAAAACAAATAGATAAAAGCAAAAATATGCCCCTGGAAAAAAAACAAGGCATGAAAACAAAACCAAAATGGGAAAAATTATTTGCAGTCATGGAGCTATTGTTACTTACAGGCAAGCATTTAGCAAACGTGAAAATTTACTATGACATTTTATATGCTGCTGTTCATTAAGAGTGTGCCATTGACTTCTTTCTGTAGCATCAGTACTGCGCAAGAGTAACCGTTATAAATGCCTAAGACAGCATGGAAAATATGAGTAATTAATTATAGCCATTTTAAGAGGAATTTGAAATCAGAGGAGCTGGGAAAAGGCTGCATTGTTATTGCTAATCATCATATTTATGACTAACTGTAATTATAAAAGATTGAAAGACAAGCCCAGAGCATTAAAATCCGACCACCTTGGGGATCCCCAGGAGGATCACTGGTAGCTGGAAGTGATTTCCTTCAGGAAGTTCAGTTTTGCTGCCGTGATATTTTGCTCCACTCCCACACTCCCAATCTCGTTTGTCAGCTCCTGCCCTTGAGCTCATATTTTGTGACGCGGCGTGTTCTTATCAGCTAATAAAATCATATTATTGATGAGCGCTGTCCTTCTTTCCTTAAAGCAAACTTACAAATGAGAAAATGGGTTCATGCCCTTTTCTTTCTCCTTCCCGATGATTAAAAACAAAATTGTTTTACAAGACCTTCTTTTCTCAGCACCTCTCTGTGTATGGAGGAATGAGGAGGTTGTGACACTGTGCAGAACAAAAGAGCAAAACCAAGATATCTGAATGAGTAATTGGTAATTTTCTTTTATTAGCAGCTCTTCTGTAATTAAACGCACAGCAAATAGTTTGGAAAAGGTAAAAATAATTATGCATTTGTGAAAGATCCTCCACTCCAGGGCAGAAGGGAGGAAAAAAAAAAGAAAAAAAAAGCCAGCTACAATTTTCAGGTCTTCTGAGACATTTCCCAGGAAAATCAAGACAGAAAGGGTTGCATACTTGTAATTTTAAAATAGAAATTAATCAGAACAATTTTAAAATGAGAAAAGGTCTGGAGCCTTTTCCGTGTGTTATAATTGGCTCAGAACTTGTTGAATGCATGAAGGGAAAGAAGTGAAATTAAACTAATACATTCAGTGGCTCCTGAGTGCTTTGCCAAGAAGGTCTTCAGTGTGCGGAGTGTCAACACGCATAGTAACGTCTCCAACTTTTATTAGCTGTGAGTATTTTCATTACTGTTTGGCACTATTCTATCAAACCAGCAGGATTTTCTGGATTTCTGACCCAGTTAGTTACGCTTCCAGATCATAAGGTTTTGATTAACACCTCATTCATGAAAATCTGTTCTTCTGTCCGGTACTTTTCCATTGTTACACGTGGACAGATGGACCCATCAGCCTTTTGTGTGTAAGGATGAGTGGAGAAGCATTATATAGATATAATTGGAGATAAAGCAGGCTCATTTTTCTTTCCTGCAAGCTGTATCGATGAATTTCTGAAATCATTCTGTACCAAAATTCCAACCAGATACATCCATCTGCGTTCAGAGCCCGTGAGCTCAGTGAAGGCTTCGGCAATGAGAGGAGCTCTGTGCAAGTTTTAGTGCACGTGTGGTACCAAAAAGTGGTGTCCGTACCCCAGGTGGCCAAAAATAGTATCACTGTGCCTTTTCTAACATTTCTTCTGTGTATTTCTTTCCACCTAGATGCTCTAATGCCCTTGGGTAAATCTGCCTTTTTAATGATTTATGTGTCAAAAGCATGGACCAAATCACACGGAAAAAAAAAAAAAAAGTTGAATTAGTGTCACCCAAGTGCATCAGCATTTTTTCAGGATGAATTTGGCCCTTATTTAGTTGCATTACTGATGATGGGGCTGGGTTGGGTTTGGAAGGTAGCCATGTGTCAGAAAAAGGTTTATGTGCTTGGATGTTTTTCTAAATACTTGCACTGTATATAGCCCGTATTGGTTCGTTTTATTTCGGGATCTTATATCTTTAGTGAGCATCTATAAGACATTAAGAAAATGTTTCTGTTGCTGTTCATCTCAGAACTACTCCCAGGCAGGCTGAATTCCCACTCTCTTTAGTGCATATCCTCTGTGAAGGACATACACTCTCTGTATACTACATTAAAGACTAGCAGATACTCAGCGGGATAAAGACGTGCCTTTTTGGTATGTGTTTCTGTAAGGGTCGTCTTATGACCTAATGTGGAAATCTTCATTTGCCGATACAGCTGCGGGTGATCTCAGGGGATTTTGAATTTCCCTTTTGTTTGTCTTCCTTTCTGGGTATCATCCATCATTCCTAACCTCATGCTGCTTAGCAATGGTAATGCTCATGGGAGTTGAAGAAAGGATTATAGCAGCATAAAATGGGGAGCTAATTAGAGCTCGTTTCAAAATCAGAATCTAGCTTGAGATAATTGTGTATTATCTGGTGATTTTAAAACCCGAGATCTACTGTATTTAGATCAACTAAAATACGCATAAAAGCTTTATTTTCAACATAAAACATTTGTAACAACAGGAAGATTACTTCTTATCATCTCTTGGGAAAGAAATCTGAAAAAAAGTCAGAGTGCAATCTTCTGTTTTCCTGTAGTTATGATGCTAACAGACGCATTGGGAAATGACGATGGACCCAGGCGTGCCTTACGTTTTTATTTATATACCACTCATTCCTGTAGCATCTCTCAGCTCAGATGCTGCCAGGTGGGCAGGAAGTTGCTGTGCACCAGGTAGGTCTTCCTGTTTGTCTGCTGGCAGCAGGATGCTGTGACATCTACTGCTCTGAGAGAAATAAAGTGCAGAGGGAGCATCTCAGACTTGCAGCCCCCATAGGGGACGATTCTGAGATTACCATCCCGACACATACCGGGCTCTGTAGCACATGGAGGCAGTGGAGCATGGGCGGTGGTTTCCTTCTTTGTACTGGTTTTACTGGTTTGTTTTGTTGATGCTTTGGGCTGTGATGGGGGGTCAGGTTTTGGAGCTGGGCACTCAGCACCTGGAGGTGCCACCAGCAGCTGAGCTGGTGGTGCTGCTGGATTTTCCCCAGTGTGAGTTGTGCTTTGCTGGTGAATCGGAAGGAAGAGGGGAAGACTGTTTTGCAGTCATTTTGAGGGCATCCTGAGTGAACAAAATTGTGCGTGGCATGAAATGGTTCTGGTTAATGGGAGAGAAGAGGGATCACGTGGCTCTCTAATAGCTGGGAATCCCTAGGCTGGATAGGTTTTGTCTGATGACCGATTTTGAGTCTGCGTTTGGTTGAGAAGTTACCTCCTTTTGTGCTGGATGCAGAAGTTAGGAGCTGAACCACAAAGCTGGCTGAGCATTGTCTCCATAAGCCCCAAAACATACTGGTGTGCACTGGGGAGCTTTCTGCATTCTTTTTGTGGGGCTGGAGATTGTGGTGCTGCAGCAGTTGGCCCTGGCTGTCTTGATTTCAAACCAAGGGATATCAGTTGGCTCCTCGTACGGGCAGCTGTTGCAGTCTGTCTGTAGTGCATATGATCATATTCTGTGCCATTTCTCTGACATTTGGACCATGAAAACCTTCCTGGCAACCTTTCTGGTATCAGTAAAGCTGGGAGAATTGCTATCAGGGCACCTCACTGGGACCTGGGAACACAGCATGAAGTCAGAGCATCAAGTTAGTTCTTAACATAACATTGGATGCCATTACTGGGCATCACCTGCTCACTCCTGCCTGTCGCCTGGGTCTGTCCTGCACACTCTGCCTTGCAGCCCTTTGTCCATCAGGAATGCTTGGTGAATAGCTGGGATGTGGGGAGGAATTCCTGTCCTGGTTGCGTTCCTTTCTGCACACTGAGCCACCCAGTGATTAAACTTGCAGAAGATGACTCCATCCTCATTGTGGTCATAGCTGTACTATTATAAAAGTGCTAACAGAAAATACATAATCATGGAGCGAACGCTATTTTCTAGGCAGATATTCCTTGCGGCTGAATTACAATGACAAAGCACCAACACACTTTTCACATTAATATGGCAAGAGGAGACTCCTGCTGTATTCTGAAGACAAATTTAACTCACTCTGAAGCATGGCTGTGAGTTGGTGGTGTCTGCTTTCGAGAAGTTTCCCAGTCTGGTTGTAAATACGTATTTCCACTTCCCTTTGGTATCAGTCCAAGCATCTTTGCTCTCTGCCCAGGCATTTTTTAAGGAAACCGTGAGTGCTGAATATTAGAGCTCTGTAAGTTCCACTTTCCATTATTTCATTCATCAACAAGAGCAACTTTGTACACAGGAAGATAGTAACAAAACAAGGGGGAATGGCTTTAAACTAAAAGAGAGGAGATTTGGGTTAGATGTCAGGTGGAAATTCTTTGCTACGAAGATGGCCCTGGCACTGCTGCCACAATCTGTGGGTGCCCCATCCCTGGAGGTGCCCAAGGCTAAGTTGGATGGGATCTTGGGCAACCTGAGCTGGTGGGGGGCAACCAGCCCATGGCAGGGGGTTGGGGTTGGGTGGGCTGTGAGGTCCCTTCCTTTCTGTGAGTCTGTTGTCATTACTTACCACCTCATTTCATTAATTATTGGTGCTTACTGTTCCCCCCATTGCTCATTCAGAGGGAAGCAGCCTCTCTGGAAGGGGTCCGTGCCTGCTCTCCTCTTCCTGGGTACATTGGGATCCTCCTGCCAGCTGCCAACCTGAATGGAGCCGGGTGGAAGGCACAGAGCTGCTGCGTTACAAAGCCAAATACAAAAATAACTGGAGCAGCACTGAAAGGCGAGCAGAGCTGTCACAGCCGTGCCACAGCTCCGGGGGGGTCAGGAGCTGGGGCAGTGGCTGGGCTCCGTCCCCGTGGGCTGGCAGCTGCAGGAGAGGTCGGGAGGGCTCTGAAGAGACGGGGCTTTTTGCTGTTGGGAGGCTCTGGCAGCTGGCAGGAGCTCGCTGGTTGTTTATGGGAAGAGGAAATACAGGAGCTGCTGCCAGCAGGATGGAGCTGCTGGGATGGAGCTGCCCTCCCAGGTACCAGCCCCAGCTGCTGCCCGCTGAGTCACACCGTGCTCCTCTGGGGATGAAAATTGCCTTGCTTTCAATTCAAAGAACAGATAATGGGCTATTTTCCTCCCAAAATACTGAAAAAGAGGTGTGCTGGCAATGAATGTGCAGGTTGTTATTTCCATTTTATAATGGGGATGGAGCTACGAGGCAGCTGTCTTCTGCACAAAGTGGCTCTGGAACAGGGAAATAAGCAGCCTGTTAGATTCGAACAACAAAATCCTCTTATGATTATAGAGAGTTATGCATTACTTATATCAAATTGTTCCTAAGAAGAAAAAAAAAAAATTACCAGAAAATTAATATCTTTTAAGCTACTTTCTAGCCTGTCTTCTGCGTTGAAGGGTGCAGCAGGAAGGGAGAAAAACTGACAACTTTGTCTCACGAAATTTGATAGGCATTGCAGGTCTTAAAATCTGCCGACAGCCATCCAAAGGAACAGCACAGGAAAGAATCCTGTGGTTATTTAAAATCTGATAGGAAACAGAGCTTGCATTGAAAACAAATGTATTTGAAATCAAATTTAAACAACAGTGAAGATAGAACAATGTCTAATTAATAAGCCTAACGAAAGGAGAAAGTCTAGTGATGATCAGAAACAAAAAGTAAGCTTGATCTTTAAATATTCCACTTCTGCACTTCTTGAAGTTACTGCTAATCACAACTTAAAACATTTTTTTTCTCGACTCTGACTCATGCCCTATAGTGTGCTTGAAAAGAGTGACTGTTCCCTAGAATAATCTTTTTGATTCCACTCGCTGGCACAGCCTGAGCTTGACAGAACATCCCTGTTTGGTGTCAGCACTCCAGATCCCTCCGACGGGGCTGTCCAAAGGCAGGGAGCTGCTGTGGACCATCATTCTGTCCTCGTGAGTTCCTCTCTCCAGCCTTCCCAGTAGGTCATCTGGCCTCGCTGCAGAGCCCAGGCACACTTAGTTCTGTCCCACGTGCTCCCTACAGCTTCTCCTGTGGCATCCACCTGCGCGTGTTTGCTTGCCAAAGGGAGGTTGGGATGGGAGCCTTCCCCACCTACCTCTCCCCATCTGGTTCTGCACAAATGAATGAGGTATGGCATTAACTGCCCTGTAACTACAGTGGTGCTTTGTATTTGTTTCTCTCTTTTTACCCCCCTGGAACTGGGATCCTAAAAATAGTGCAAGTTTGAACTGGCAGATGTTTCATTTGTCCTTTACGAGAGGACCAAAATTAGCCTCTCGTTTGGCACGTAAATAAAGCAGCTTAACTGCCTTTGTACGAACTTTGCAATTACTGTCTATTGAAGTTGCAACATTTTGTTGTGTTTGATGGGGAAAGTCATTATGTAAGCAATACCAGTACCTAAAAAGCCACCAGACCTTGTAAGAGAGGACACACAAGAACAAGCCAACTGTTGTTTAAGGGTGGTTGGTTTTGTTTGTTTTTTTTTCCTTATATTTTCTAATATGAGGCAGATGTGCTTTTTTTCTAATGAAGGTTTCATTTAAAAAAAAAAAGGCAAAAGTAACTGGGAAATGCTCAGAGCTGCCTCTTGTAAAGGTAGAAAAAAAATCTAATGAAAGGACAGCAGTGGTTTCTCTAATTTTCAGAGAAAAATCTGCACAGAATGCCTGAAGCTGGGTTAGCAGTGGGACTCCCCAGGGGCAACAGAAAGATGTTATAATCAATTACCACATCATAACACTGATGTATGATAATTACTGAGTGTTCCTCCTGAGATAGTGCAGCATTTGGCTGGGATGCGGCTCTTTCATGGTCCACTGCCTGATTAATATGCAAATAATAGGCTGATTGCATGATGAATGCAGAAAATGAGTTCGCTGATAACGTGAGCACCGAAGCGGGAAGATGATAAATTACTTTTACTGACTGTCCTACATTAAGTACCCTTTCTCAACAATTTTATCACAAATTAAGTAAAGCAGTATGGAGAGATTATGAGGATGTGTAAAATAATGTACCTTAATCGCTTCTATAATATTGTTGCATACAATGTAAATGTCATTTTGTTTCAGTACTTTTGCCAGTACTGCTCCTGAAGAGGAGTGCATTGGGTGCAGCAGTGTTCAGGGTCACTCTTTTAAGGAGTGCTTGCTTTTAGGAGCACTGCTGTGGTTGTTAGCTGGGACTGTTGGGAAGGGAATCCAGATCTTAGCCTCAGTTCCATCCCATAAATGTCTAGCCCGTAGCACACTGCTTAGGGGAGGAGATTCAGATGAAGGCAAAATGGATGCACAGTGCATATAATGCGTTCTGCTTGTCTGGAGCAGACAACAGGTTAAAATCTTAAGGAGGGCATAGAAATACCTCCACGCTCAGGGTTACCATAGAGAAGGACAGCAAACAGTCAAAAAGATGCAAATACCTGAAAGTGAGCCTCTAACCACAAGGTCAGCATCAACAAAGGCACCAGAAGGTGCAGCAGGGCCTCTGCGAGCTCTGCTTTCCAAAAGGTATAGTTGCACATGTTTATTTTGGTTATACTAAAAATGTAACTGTGGCATGTTGATTGATTGCTTTGGTGACATATTTGTTTTAATATTCAGAAAATCCTGACTAAAGCTTGTGCACACAAGCTGTTTTATAATAAGGTTATTGAAGGCGTTTTCCAGCAGTTATTGCTAAATACTGACTTCTTACTAAGTTACAGAAACACGGGAAAATCTGCATGTTAAATACAGATTAGCAGAGCAGAGGAATTTCTTCCGAAGCTGCCACGATTTTGCCATTAGTCATCTAAATTAAAGTCTGATTCCGTTTTAGAAAGGTTGGTTTTAGTTGTTATGGAACATGAAAACTCACCATTCAGCAGTTTTCAGTCCAAAAACTGTACCTCAGAACCTATGCGCAAGCTGGCATTTGAGGAAGCTCTCCCTGCTTGCTTGCTGTGCTCTTTACCTCTTCCATAGACATCCCTTAGACTGGAAAAGGCTTCGGGGCTGCTGGGCTGACCTGAGAGTTGGCCTGATGATGTTTCTGCCCAGAGAGCTGCGGGTGCCCCATCCCAGGTTGGAGGTTAGGTTGGACATGGGTGGGGGGCGTGCAGCCCACAGCAGGGGTTGGAACTAGATAATGTCTGAGCTCCCTTCCAACCCAAGCCATCCTGTGATTCTGTGCCGCTTTAATTAAGTTGCATCTTTCTGCACAGGATCCTTGATATCTGCACATCCCAGCTGCCCTTCATTGCGGGCTGGACCTGCACACACACTGTGCAGCCCACACCTTTCAGCTTACCAGGCATCGTGCATCAGCAGGGCACAGCACCTCTCCGATGGGGTTTGGGTGTGAGACGGCACCTCGAGCCTGCCTGGGGGGCAGCTGGGTTGTGCAGTTATTGGGAGGAGAATCCGTCACCTGGCTCCACTGAGAACTTCTGCCTGTCCAGCTGCCAGGCTTTCTTCATGACTCTAATGCCTACCCTGTGCTCTAACTCCTGCTTTCTGAAATGGCTAGCATCTTTTTTTTTAGTATAGGCATAGAGATAACGTAATTATAGAACATGCAACATAGAACTGCTGCAACACCCTGCAATCCTTCAACAATGCAGAATTTTCAGGTACTTTTAACACCTAGCCTTGCTCATCCAACTAGTTCTGTGTGCTTGTCTTTAACATCTGTATGATTCTATTCCTGTGCAGGACAAGGACCTTTGTTGTTCTCATTCCCTCAGTGATCCTGGAGTTACCCATGCTGGTTCCTCTCCTCTTGGTGCAGACATGCAGACCTCTGTGTGCCTCCCTGAAGGGCTTTTCCTTTGGTCCCTCCTCCAGCCACATGAAATTTCCTCGAGCCCAAACCCAAAATAACATTGTCCCCAAAGTTTAAGCATTTGTGAAGCAAACAAACAAAGTCCTCAGGGTCGCAGTGGGAATCTATAACCATAGATGGGGGAAGCACTTGCTGCAGTATGGCTGTACATACCTACATGTGTGGTATCTTTCTGTGTGCATGCTGGAGGGAGCTTTCCATGCTCCCTACGTATAGCTGGAGGAATTTATAACTCTGGGGAGGATCATATTTTTGTAAGCCACATTAATTTGCACACTGTAGATAGGCAAGACTGATGCACTTAAAATAAATCCACCAAAAATGCTACCTGTGAGAAAGAGTTCAGCATTCAGGGATGTTTTAGTTTAATTGGTCAGAAGAGGGGTGTATTGCAGCGTTGCTCCACAAATGCTGATCTGATTCATTAGAGAACAAACCTGCGCTGTGTTAATGGGACGAGCTGTTGGGTGCTTCAGGACATCCCAGGGTTACAGTGAGGTGGGAGATGGGGAGCAAAAGCTCTGTCTGGGATTTCCAGATAATGGCAGACACAATAATGAGTTTTTGGTCTGCAGACTGGGCAGCTCAGTAGGTGGAAATAGGGGAAACAGAACCTAACCCCGTCCCAGCGTGAGATACTGGGATCTCAGACGACCTGCCAGGGCTGCTGTTGTCCATTAACTCGTCTGCGGGAGTAGGTGAAGGCGGGCCCTGAAGTATCGAATGCTCTTTCAAGAGTTTGCCAAGAAATCTCCTATCTGTATCTGTCTGCTTTCATCTTCGGTACGAGTTCGCCATAGAGAAGGGAGCAGAGCACGGGACGCTCGCTGCCCTGCCTGGCACATCACCACTGCTGCCGTTCCTGGGGAACAAGTTGGGGTTGCAGGGCACAGACCCGGAGCCTGGGCTGCGGACACCGGGAGAAGCGGTGCATCAAAGCGAGTGCTGGATAAATCATGTTTGGGTTCCTGTCGGAATGTCACGGAGTACCCTGTCATTTTGTTTTAGCAACTTGTCCTTCCAAATGCGCAGTTCGCCTTATGGCATGCCAGCAGTAAAAATGTCACTTACAATAATTACTTTTTGGTGAAAATGCTTGCTGACTTCCTACCTTCAAGCTGTTTTTTACACAGTGGGGAGATAATAAGAAATGACTTTATCCTGACTGCTCAAATGAACACTAAATGGAATTTAGGTTATTATTACTGCAGATAGAGGACTCTGTATTGAAATTTAAATAGTGGATCAGATAAACTACAGAGATTTGTCTCTGAAAATTACAGTGGATCTGCTTTTCCAATCCACTTCTCCCCAAAACTTAAGGCAGCTGTTGTCTGCCTGCTGTCTTTAGATACAGTATTTTTCATAATCCTTTTAAAGGTCCCTAAATACCTTCTGCGTTTCGCATGATCTTCCCCAACGTCTCTGTGCTCCATACCTTGTTTCCCCTGAGTCACTTTGAAGCCTATTAGCTAGGCTCACGTTAGCAGTGCAGCAATTCTGGGCAGACAAAGGACGGGATCCTGTGTATGGACGTGTGTGCTGTGGGTGCAGGCTGTCCTGCTGCTTCTGTGTAGAGGCTGTGGTGGAGGAGTTGCGTTCTGCAGGTGGAGGAGTTGCTGTGCATCACCAGAATGGGCCTTGGTGGGATAATCATAGTCCAGAGCCTTTGCAGACGGTGTTCAGGCAATTCAGGAGCTGGTACTGGAGATCTGAACCCAGCATGAGAATGGTAAATCTTGCCATCGGAGAAGAACAGGAGAATCTAATGTTAAAGTTTGAATAAACACCATAAGTAATGAGCTGAGACTGTCTCAGGCTGTCTCACTTTTCCAAACACCATCATGATAGAAACCGATTAAGGTACAGAGAGGACGGATGGAACCAAGGCTATTGCTGTGAGCAATGCAAGACCATACCAGATTTTTCTGCATTGATATCATTAAGACAAAGCCAGTTTGTTACAGTTCTCAGCCAATTCTGCACGGAGCTCTGAAGACCCTGCTCATACACGCTAAGTTGTGTGCAGTTTCCTGATAGGGATGAAGCAGATGGGCAAGCTGTAATATGGTGCTGGGTTTTGTTGCAGTAGGATGATTATTCAAGAAGCAATTTTATATTTGGAAAGTAGTGTTTAGAAAGAAAACAAAATTGGGAGATGTTTATATCATGCTGACCTTGTTTCTAGTCATTCATTCACCTTTATTTTAGATTTCTATGTCCTTCTCTAGGGCTATAGTAGGAAAAAACAAAAGTGAAGAATTTCCTGACATGAGAATAAGGATTGTATGTTTAACCAGCAGTGCTGCCTGCCCAACTAATGCACTTTGGTTCCCCCAAACTAAATCAGATGTGTTTCTGTTCATGAAGACATACTTGCCTTTAGAGTCTTGAAGGCTCCCATCAGCACCCCATCCTTGGTGTCGGTGTCCAGTAGTTGTTCTGTTCTCACCATGGATGGAGGCCAGTCACTCTTGTCAAGTGTTTCTGATGTTGGATGTCAGCCCCCAGTACTTTATCTGCATCTGATTATTGTTTATTTGCACACACAAATGTGCTTTTAAGAACAGCTTGGTAATGCCTAACTTCCCTATACCCAAAAGTGAATTCTGAATGAGTAACGTAAGAAGGACATGGCTGTGGCCTTCCATGACTGGGCTGCCTTTGCAGCTATAGAAGATTTGTGTCACCTAAATGCCTCTATGGGGCATTTGAATCTTTAATGGCGCTTGTCAGTATCAACCTGAAGATATGCAAAAGTTACAACAAGCTCTTAATTGTTTTAACTGTCCTTGTTGAACTGTGTCTCATTGCCATCCTTGTGCCCTGACAGACACCGTTGTTCCTCCAAGGTAGCGTGGGGAGAGCTGTACAAAAGCAGGGAATGGCTCGCATATGAACTGGGTCATCCTTAAATTAGGGCTGGTTTTTGGTGAAGTGTGGGGTTAGGGAAACAGAACAGCATTTAAAGAAATGCACTCTCTTATTTTGATCAGAAATGTTTGATTTTGAGATCTCGGTGTGTATTTTTCACATGTCCCGAATTTGTTTCGTTGTCCTGTGAGGAACTTGGGAGAAATGAATACAGACAAATTATTTCATAAAACATCTGAAATGACTGTAGATTGACAGTTTAATTTGTAATAGTGAACACATCCAATTTTCCCTTTGTTCTGTCAGCAATCACTCGTACTCTAAATGTCTACTTAATTTTTTAATAGGTTAAGGGGAAATGTTTGCATTATTCGAGTATCGAATTGACTTTTCCAAATAATGGACCTTTTCCTCCAATATTTGTATCACATTTAAAATGTTTTTTCTGTAATGGAAAAGCTCCAGAAGTGAACGGAGAACATATTTGGAGTTATTTGTGGTTTATGCACATAATGTCTCATTGGAACCATTCTGCACTTGCCTTTCGTTGGGAGGAAAAAAACAGTTTGTCATCTGTACTGCCTTCCAAAATTAGATCCACATAATCCTACCTTTTTGAGTAAATAAGCAGCAGATTGGTCTTAAAAATGAAATTCAAGCAAGCTCTTGATATGTGATATAAAAAATAAATAAGCTAATATGTGAGCAACATCGAGCATCGCAGTGATAGATGATGGCAGAGATTACCTCTGTTGTTTACATAATTAGGCTGGGCAGCGAAGGAGAGGGAGGAGGAGGCATTAAGGAACGCTTTGTTGACTCCTGCATGGGTGTTGGGTGGTTTTTTATTTGGGATTTTTCTGCACTCCATGTGCTTTGCAGTGCACGGATGAGGAATTGTATAGGAAATTTGCAGCTGCTCTAGTTATTCAGTAAGATTTGTGTAAGCTGGCACAAGGGACAAAATTAGAGGGAAGTTGAGCGAGTGGCGCGCTGTTTATTAGCCAGGCAGCCATAATTTTGACCTTGCTGTGGGTTAAAGGACGCAGACCTGAGAAGAAATCTGTTTATCATGTAGGGAATTCATGCCATCCCTGACAGTGTACAGTGAACAAGATGGATGATCTGCCAAATTGGTCCCTCGCATGGGTGAATCAGGGCAAATTTACAGTACAATTCCTTTGCTGCTCTCGATACAAAAATAACATTTGCTGGGTTTTATATTCAGTTGTATGATGACCCGGGGTGAACAGAGAGAAGAAATAAGATTTGCAAGATCCCTCTTGCCTTAAAGATTTATATGCACCTTGCTTTCCCTTTATGCCTGCCTGTTTTGCATCTCTCACAAAGCGCTAAGTAAAAGCTCTGTGTTTGAGGGACAACTTTCTGTAAGTGTGTCGGGGAACCTCTCTTAAATTGCAGAGCCTGGAAGCTTCTGTTGCCTTGAACAGCACGACTGTGCTGTGAACCCTGCGCTGAGTGAACCCTACTTGAACTTACCCAGCATTTCCTGTAGTGCTGAGGATGTGCTTCCCATACTGCCTGGGCTCCGTGTCCGTGGAGCCCAGATAGACTGTGAGGATTTGGTGGTGTTGTGGACAGTGAGAAATGGTGAAATCTGGTGTTAACCATCAGCTCGTAGCAGTGGCTGCCATTGTAGTGGTGCAGTGCTCAGAAAACACAGTCCTGTTGTAAAGAATAGGATTTGGGGTGTGCTTGGCCACGTCTCTGCACGATGGAGAGCGTTGTATTAGAAATAATTGTGAGCTTACATAGGGAAAACAGCATTTTGCACAGAAACTATTGTTGTTGGCAAATTAACAGTTCTTTCAAAGTGTCAAAATAACAGATTTGGTTGTCTCCTGATCCACTCGCCATCTTTATGTTGGATTCTCAAACACATTAATTAATACGACATAATTACAAACCGTATTTTAATTGTGTTAAGTTATTCGTGGGCAAAGAGTGGTGCAAAAATGTGATGTGAGTGATAAGAAACAATATGAAATCTATAACACTCTCAACATACAAAGCTGTGTCAGTTGTAGAAAATCCCCCGGGAACACGACCACATAGTGGTGATTTTCTGATAGTCATAGAAAGAGGCTAAACCTCTGTAATCGTGTATTAAAGAGTGTTGTTAGACAGCAGTGTTGTGAAAGCAAAGCTAGAAAATTTCCTGACCAAGGGAATTCCTTGCAACCATGCAAGCTATTGCACTTCATTTATTCCTGATTTTTATTTGTATGTTCTTGTTTTTTGTATGAAAGAAAAGATTACTGAAGATAAACTAAGAAAATAATTCTGTTTTGAAAAAAAAAAGGCTTTTCAGCAACCAAGTTGTAAGGAAAAGTGTTTTGCGTACTTAGGCATTTCTTTAAGTAGGTAGAATATAAACGAGAAGGAAAGTTAAGCAATCAAAACATGACAATTATGTTAAAGTGGGGACTTCTTTCTTTTTTTTAATTACAGAAAGCACTCCAAAGACTTCTGCCAGTTGCAGTCCCGCTCCCGAATCTCCCATGAGTTCCAGCGAATCGGTAAAAAGCCTGACAGAATTGGTACAGCAGCCCTGTCCTTCGATAGAGACCAGTAAGGATGGCAAATCCCAGGAGCCCAGCGAGCCGCTTGCTTCAGAATCCCAGTCCACAACCCCTTTGCCACTGTCGGGCCACTCAGCACTCAGCATCCAGGAGCTGGTTGCTATGTCCCCGGAGCTGGATACGTATGGCATTACAAAAAGGGTCAAGGAAGTGCTAACGGACAACAATCTTGGTAAGTTGCTTTATTCCCATTTCTTGAATGAAATAAAGTGTTGGTGCTGTTGATTTTAAGCTGTATTTTAGTAGATGTTGACAAGAGCATTTGATTTTGACTCTGGCCTTGGTTTTTTCATCCTTTAAAGATTTTTTTTTAGCCAGTAAAGAAGTCCTTCTGGATTGTCACATCTACTTAACAATATTTTATCTTACCCTCACTGCCCTTAAGCTCTGATTGTGGCTCAGCAGCCAGGTACCAGTCCCACCTCCCTAAATACAGGCCAGCAGGCTGTCGAGAGGACCAAAACCCCAAAGCCTGTGAGGTCTCCACATGAGAAATGCAGATTTCCCCATGCTTGTAGGTTCAGGACACCAGCAGGGCAGGCAGAGAAGAGGAGCAGAGGAGGGCAGTGATTGCAAAGAGAGGTACATCACGTGGAAGTAGTGTGCCTTAGAGCTAGGAGGGTAAATTCAGACTCAGTTGAGATGTATGTGAATCCTTAGGTAACCACGTGGGGTCATTCAGTTGTTCTGCTTTGAGACATGCAAAGCGAAGGCTGCCTTTGCTGCAGATGAGGTTTTGGGTATCAAATTAATTGCAATATTGATATGACTGACAATATTTGGAATAGTCAGAGGAAATAACACACGTAGGCAGGTGAAATCCACGCTTAATACTGCCACAGTGCCTCTGAATCCCTAGTTCTTTGTACCTGTTTAACAACTGCTTCCCTCACAAGGCACTGGGAAACTTGAAGGAGTCCTCTGAAATTCCTAGCTGGAAGGCAGGCAGGTTGCACCAGTGTTACCTGCACTGCATTAGTGCTTAGCATGTATCCATCCCACCTGCATGGAGAGATTCAGAAGAGATGTCTGAGATGGTGGAATCACTCTCCAGACATGCCAGTCTCCCACTGTTCACAAGTATAACCTAAAAGATAAGTTTAGTTTTGATTACTGATATTTATGTCAGAAGGATTACATCCATATCATCTGAGCATGATGTCTGTATCACTAAAAACTCCATTATTTTAGTACATAAAGAAGCCTTTTTTTTTTTGGCTAGACACAGAATACAAGGTGGTGTTCAAGATTTTACTGGGGTGGGGGAGGTTGCAAATTGTCATTAAATGTAATTGGGGAAGGAAAAAAGAATAGGCCCTGATCCTGGGCATGCCCTGCATGAGAGTGTGTTCCACTGAACCCAGCAGAATTACTGCTCATTCACCCTGGGATAGGCCAGCTGTGGTGGCTTGCTCAGTGGAGCTATGTAGAGGCAAAGCCACAGGTAAGAGTTTGCAGGCTTCAGCCTCTGCTTTTTGAGCAAAATACTGTTGAGTGCTGTGCCTGCTCTGGTGTTCCAGGGAGGTTTGAAAAAGTATTTTTGTTTACATTTGCTTTGATGCCATTTTTACTTAGTCTTTTTTATTTCCCATGATTTTTGTTTTCCTACAGTGTGGCTGACAAGCCTAAAAAGCAGCAGAAGAGCCAGGAAATGTGCCCCAAACTCTGCATTAGGTGTGGAACCAGTTTCAATGTCTCCTTTTGTGCCCTCAGTGTGCTGCTGCACCACATTGACTTGGTGCACAGCTTTCTGTGTCTCAGGCCACAGGGCCTTGCCAACCTGTCTTAGGCAACTGCTGGTGGCCCAGTTCCAACACCACTGGCCACTAAAGACCACGACTGTGTGAAACCATTCAGGGTGGCTCAGCAAACCAGACTTGAGTTTGGTGGGTCTCCCATCCCCTGATTTTTAAGCATTCATTTTTAAGCATTCACTTGAAACAGCAGACACCATTTTAGCAAATGATGATACAGCATTAACACTGGGATGTTGCTAGTCCTCTCAGCCCCAAGATCATGTTATCAGTGATTTCCTATTGGGCAACATCCAGCTTAGATAGCAAGGGAAGTGAATGCAGTGAGCTGCTGGGAGATTGCAGTACTGGGAATCGTAGGATGATAGAGCCATTAAGGTTGGAAAAGACCTTTAAGATCACCAAGTCCAACCATCAGCCCATCACCACCATGCCCACTGTGTTGCAGAATGTTGCAGAGAGGTCCAGGACTAGCCCTGAAATTGGCATAATTGGCAGGAGGTTGTGTCTATGAGGAGCTACATCAGTGGGAAAGGCAGTAGACAAAAAGACAGAATTAACAGAAGGTTCAGGAAGCCTGTGCTTAAGAATACTTAAGTTATTAATAACACTGATGAAGATGGAGTACGACAGACCTGCTGCCTCCTGAGAATGGTTTCTAACACATTCTCCATTAGCTCAGGAGTCTTTCAGGTGTTTTATGCTGTTCTGCTGTATCCTAGGATCCAGTAAGTGACACAAACATATTGAGCACCTAAAGAACGCAATGTTATCTCCTCCCTTGGATTTTTTATTTCTAGGCTATGATCTGAAGGTCATTTCCTTCAGCAGCATTGCTCGTACCTTCCCTGGGATGCTCATTCCTGCCTTGTTTATATTCCAGTATTCCCTCCTGGTGGCTGTACAGCAAACCACAGCAGCTGCCTGGGTCACAGGTGGCTATTACACTGCTGGGGGGCTGCTGTGACCCACATCAGGTCCCACTGACTGCACAGCTCTGCGTGGGTTGCAGTGCCCGTGCTGGTGCCTGAGTGTGGGCTTAGGGAGCGTGGGAATGCCAGAGGGAAGTCATTTGCAGAAGCAGACTAAAAGGTGTTTAAAGCAGCTGTCTTGGCTCAAAAGTAGCTGTTTTAAAGGTAAATTGATGAGTTCTTCCTGATTTTTTTTTTTTTTTAATGTAAAGGGGGAGAGCACGTTAACTCTGAAATGCAGATGTAAAATTAGCCCTGAATTACAGCTTTTTTTCTCATTTTCCTGATGTTGAGTTGAAAGTTGAAAGACACTTAGGAAATTAAGTTCTGATCTTTGGTTTCTGTTCAGTCTGTAAAATCCATTTTGAGGGTTTGTTCTAGAGGTGTGAGCAGACACTTCTGAACCCTGTCCTTGCTTCCCTGTGCACCTTTGTGGTCCCAGCTGCTGCCTTCCAAAGCCTTGCCCCAGTCCATCCACATGGGATGTGCTGCAGCTTCTGCCCACTCCTTCCTTCCCTCTTAGCCTATGAAGTGAAAGAACTCAGGAAGCCAGAAGGCTTGGGGGAGGTGTAAAGCAGAGGGAGATCATGGAGTCAGGCACAGGAAGGGCTCTGTGGACCTGATATTTTTGTTGGTCCTTTACTGTCCCTCAGGATCTGCTGGTTGCCACTGGCTGATACTGCTGGCACTACTGGCAAGTAGATGTTGCTTTTTGCTGGAGTGAGGGGTTCAGAAGCCAACGATCAGATACCAGACCTCAAGGCCTCAACTCGATTGGGATAGGAAGACGTTCGGGTTAACTTGCAAGTCCACGATAGCCTCACTTCCATCAGAAATGCCCAGCAATGACTCAGATGACTCCAGGCTCTGTCTCGTAACAAAAGCTGTTGCGTATTAGGGCAACTTAGCTTAGGGAGAATGCTGAAGGGAAGGCTGTTAGGAAACCAGCTGTCTGTTCTGGCTTGTGCTGCACAGGCATTTTCCAGTCCTCAGTAAGTGAGATCTTAAGCATGTAAAACTAGTGTTATTAATGTGCTTACAAATGCCTCACACCGAAAACCATTTTTAGTTTTTACTCTGCTAGGCGATAGCATTTCAAAAGAAGTAAAAGTAATGATTAACCAGAAGCACTGTAGAAGCTATAGAAACAGGAAAAACTGTTATATTGTAAAATGTGATTATCCACAGCCACTAAAACACTGTTAGAGCACAACAGCCAGTACAACACAAAACATTTACATGCCTTTGAGGACATTTAGATGACTGTTGCTGAATGGGTGCTGCATTGGTTTTGGTTCACTGATAGCTTGAAATGTTCGAATTGCCCTGCTGGAACAAAGCTGTTGCAGCACCTCCTGCATAAGAGCTGAGTAGCCTCACTGCTCTCACTGGTTGCCTGCTGAGCTGCAAGTTTGGTTTATTTTTAATCTCATTAATTTGGGGGGTTGTTTTGCACACTGTTTCCACTGTGAGGTCCTTATCCCCAGAGGTGTTGAGTTCACATCTTTGTCATGCCAGATCTTAAGAATTAAATTAAAGCTCAATATTTACACCTTTAGTGGGCGGGGAGAGCTTTTACGCTGCTCAGTCTTTCTTTCGGGTTTGCAAGCAATTCTGAAGTAATAATTGATGAACGATCTTGTAGATGTGGTCTGTCTTTTTAGCTTGCCCTGTCTCCTAGTGAATTGATGCCATTTCCAATTTCGTATTAGGTCAGCGTTTGTTTGGGGAGACAATCCTGGGGCTGACACAAGGCTCTGTCTCAGACCTGCTGGCTCGCCCGAAGCCCTGGCACAAGCTGAGTCTGAAGGGCCGGGAGCCCTTTGTCCGCATGCAGCTGTGGCTGAACGATCCCAACAACGTGGAGAAGCTGATGGATATGAAACGAATGGAGAAAAAAGGTAACGTGGAGCAGAGTGCTGAGTCATGCTCTCCTTTGTTTCAGAGATGACTGTGTTGTATAATTCTCCGTAAAGAGCATCGAGGCAGCATTGATCCAGAGTTACAAAGGGTGCTCAGGCAGCTTTTTCTTAGCTTTATTTGGTGCTAGCTCAAGCAGATACATCTCAGAAACAAAAAAAAAAAACAAAAAAACCACCAACCCTAAGTATTCACCAGCTGTCATGAATTCATTGCTGTATTCTCCTATAGATTAATTACTGAGGCCCTAGTGTATCACTGATAACTTGCCTTAGCAAATGAGAAATGTGAGTTGGGGAGCTGGCTTTGGGTTGTTAGTTAATGGCACTGCAGCTGCTCACAGATGTTGCACTGAAAACCATGCTTTGATTCCTGTGAGCTTCTTGCCAGTCCTGCATGGATGGCCTCTAAGAGGATAAAAAAATGCAGCACTTGTAAAAGGGTGTTTGAGAATAATAAGATCTGTAGCCCTCATAGGGATAGGGAAGGTGACAGTGCTCAGGCACACTTGTGTAAAGCAGCTGTGTCATGAGTGTGCACCTGTGAGAGATAAACTTATTTTGGTTTCTTACTAGGAGCATATCTTACTAATCTCAGCCTACTCTGTGTATCTTAAATTCATTAATAGAAAACAGCAGTTATTCAGAGCCTGGTTTTACTACATACATATGATTTTAAAAGAGAAGCTCATAGGCTGGTGTTACCAGCAGTTAACTGATTAATGATGTATCCATCTCTCAAGGTATCCCTTAATGATATTAGCTCAGACAGCATTAATCGTGTGCACTGAAAGCACTGCAGTTGACTGATTCCTGAAAACATTAACACGTTTGATCAAGAATTTTGGGATTATATTAAAAATTACAGTCAAGGAGGTTCTGGGAAGAAGTGACCTTGCGTGCTTGTAGGAAGAAATTCAAATCCTTGTTACAGAAACCAGTGTGATACGTGCAGGGCAGGATCTCACCTCAAACTGTGTTTAATCTGCCACTGGGAGCACAATCCAGAGGAATTTCCCACTTCCAATTGTAAAGCAGAGGGAGCCATGATGGTTTTTGCTGCATCAGAAATACAGCAGAGATAAAATTGTCAACTGGGTGGATTTTTATAGCCTCAAAGAGGATTTCGGCCGTAACGCAGGAAAATAACATAAAAATAATTTGAAAGTAGTACTGACAATATCCTTTCAGAACTATTTTCTAAAGTGGATTCTTATCAAATGCTGTGCAATACATATGCTGTGTAGATGGCACCTGAATAGAGATAGGGCTATAAATCATCTGAGTCTCTGTGCTGAGCTCCTGAACTGTGTCAGTGTTGGCCTCATCACAGAGCACTCAGCAGTGAATCCAGCCCTTTATTTTCTGCAAAATCCTTTCTTGCAGGTAAGGATCCTGCGATGTAACCTTTCAAATTGCACCAGAGCCACATTAAGAATTTAACTTCCCCTTAAGCTAATGTCAATTAAAGAACAATGCAACTGTATCTACTACCAGTAGAACATTATTATCAATTATTTCTCTTCCACAGTTTATTAGGAGACTAGATTGATGATTATGATAAAGCTGAGCTGCACATCTCTCTTTTTTTTCCTCCTGTTTTGCCAGTCTGATGTTTATGCCATAAATGTCCCTTTGTAAGAGATTCTGAAGCTTTGCAATGTACATTAAGTAACCTCATGGAGGAAGCTGGGGGTCACGCTCACTAGACTGAGACACTCTGCACTGTGTTTTCTGCCAAGGAGGAGTTCATTCCCTTCCTTCCAACCTCCTGGTGTGTGTGCTGCTGGTAACGTCACACTCCTCACTGAACAGTACTGAAGCCTGCTGTCAGGAGAAAATTTAATTCCCTTTATTTCCCCATTATTTCACTTTTTAATAATCTTGTTCAATACTGCATAAGATAAAAATTATATTAAAAGGGGCTCTGTTTTACCTCAGTGGGCAGCTGCTAGCTCTGCTTCATCTGAAACTGAGCACATGCTGGGGAGTCTGCCCATAGGAACACAGGGATGCTGGGCTGGCAACAGCAGGGGGAAGATAGAGGTAGTAAAACTCAGCAGATGGAGCTGGCCCTGACAGGTTGGTCTCAGACTTGCATCCAGACCTTTGCCCAAATAATGTGTGTGGTTTTTTTATTCTTTGGTCTCCTGAGAAGTAGAGACCAATCACACACAAAAATCAAATGTCTCCAAACATCAGGTGTGTTTGCAGTTTGGATTGCAGCTTGAGCCTCACTGTTTCCTGAAAACGTGCTCAGTGATCTCCTGATGTTGGCTACACACAACGCATACGTTTTAAATCAGAACTAAAAAGGAAAAGCTGTTATAAAGTTTCCAGAGAACTTTGCTAAAACCTAAAACCTAAGTACTAGTTCAGCATGTGGCCTCGTGCCAGGGTTGTGCCTTTGGCCCAATGGAAGACCCTGGAGGTGTTCAAGACCGTTGGAGATGTGGCCTGAGGGATATGGTCACTGGGCACCGTGGCCTGGGTTGGGGTTGGACTTGATGATCTTACAGGTCTTTTCCAACCTTAATGATTCCGTGATTCTGTTTGTTCTAATAATCTATTGTTCTCCAGAAATGGTTATGTCCTAACAGTGGGACTTCCTTTTCTTTGTTTTTATGTTAGAGGTTCTGGGCAGCCTGGTCTGGTGGTTGGCAATTCTGCCCATGGCAGAGAGGTTGAAACTAGATGATCATTGTGATCCTTTTCAACCCAGGCCATTCGATGATTCTATGAAATTTGTACATTTGTAAAATTGGTTCCATTCACACAAGAAACCCAAATAAATCTTTGCACCTGTAGTGAAGTTAAGAGCGCAGAGGTAGGCGCAGGGCATGGCTTTCTTCCCAAGCTGTCACAGCTGTGTGCTGTCTTTAGGAGCCTTCCTGGGAGCTCTGATCTGCAATAAATGCCATCTTTTGGAGGGCAGGGAGAGATGCAGAACGTACCACCATCACCTGACCAAATTCCAGCACCTCCAGCTGGAGATAACCTGCACACTTCTGACGTCTTCTGCACCAGGGTCTGTTTTGTCTCATGGCCTCCTTTAAGTTGCTGCACACTGCTGAAGGGGTAGAGGCTCTTTTGGTTGTGTTGTCAAAGTAGACAAGGGAACCTTGTATATAGTTTGCATATCAATACAAGTTTGGAACAACATCTGGGAGTCTTTGAAATCGAAGGCATTAAGTGTATCTGTAATCACTTCACAGTGAGTGGAACAACTTAAGTAGGTGATTTTTAATGAAGTTTGTGGAAAAATAATAATAAAAAAGGAAACCAAAAAAAATTTTTAAATAGTTATTTCAAGCACACGCAGCACTGCATCATGGCAGAGTGATGGATCATTAGCAACTCACGCTCTGTTCCGTATCAGTGATCTTACACAGTAGGCAGTCCACAGGTAATCTGTCATATTCAGAAAGAACAAAATGAGGGCCATGCAGATACCCCCAAAGGTTACAGAGCACATTCAAAATTCACTTCAACAAAAGTAAGACACTGTGTAAAAATGTCCCAATGGAGACAGCTCTGAGTAGAGGACAGGATGGTGGTACCCACTGGAGGCAGAAGACCTCGCCAGACCTTCAGGGTTGGCATGCATGAGAAAGGCTCTCAGCATTTCAGTTTGTTTGATTGCATCGGATTTGTCTTCTTTGTGCACCCTCAGTCTAAAGGCAGAGCTGAGCAGAGAAAGAATTTATTTTTTTCTTTTGAATAATTTGGTTTCTGGCCGGTGTGACCTGCCCTGCATTGCTCCCTGGCTCCAATCAGAGCTGCTGCCTACTGGAGATTTACTGCCTGCCTGATTGATGTCAGGCTGCTGTAAGCTGGAACAGAATAGGCAAGGTTATCAAATTGCAGCTCCTGAATACCTAAACTCTTAAATATCTAGAAGGTATTTAACAGAGCACTAAATATTTTATTCACAAGGTTCATCTATACTTGCAGTTTTCAACCCCCTCATTAGCAATGCTTGTGCATAGTGCTGCCAGGTACAGTAAATCCCACCTGCCTTTGCCCAGTGTAAATCCATCAAGACGGTGACAGCATTTGCTGGGACTCTCCTTGCAGGATTTTTCAGGATAATTCAGTCCCTGTTGGGGAGGAGTTGGCGGTGGCTCACAGCCCCGGAGCTGCAGCAGCGCAGCGAGAGTTATTACAAATACAGGCATCTTTAAAAGAGCCTTGAATAGGGGAGGAGGATGCTGTGGGCTGTTTTCCTTTCATAACCTGTCACTGCTCTAGCAAAAATGTAGAAGAGAAAGCAGCAAACACCGGGTGGGTGCGCAGCCCCTCGCTGGGATGCCCGGGCTCCGGGCGCCATCGTGTGTTGGAGATGGAGCTATGGCTGCCTCCAGCTCCCACCGTGCTGACTGAGAGACCTGAAGTGTTAGAGAGACCCTCGTGTTTAACAACCAGAGCCATTTAGGCTCTTAGTAACTGCCTTACGACGGTGCTTATGTGTTCATCACCCCTGAAATTGTGAATTTAAAGCACATCCTACTATCTGACC
Organism: Meleagris gallopavo; assembly: GCF_905368555.1. NCBI lineage: Eukaryota > Metazoa > Chordata > Aves > Galliformes > Phasianidae > Meleagris > Meleagris gallopavo. The sequence goes on from NC_139424.1 coordinate 4,037,098, forward strand.
ACTGTTACTCGCGTCCCATATCCACTGAAAGAGCAGAAAACTCAGGCAGGTTTCCAGTCGATTCACCCTCTTTTCTTTCCCTTCTATCTTCTTTTTCTGTTTCTTGCATTTTCCCCACAATTGCTTCCCTCCTGTTCCCCCCGCACAGCCCATCCGCGCAGCCTCAGCCTGTCACCTCCGCATTTATCCCGCAGCTTGTATATTCATTGATTTTGCATTTGTATTCAGCCGGGGCTGATCCCATGCGCCTCTCTTTCAGCCTACATGAAGCGGCGACACAGCTCCGTGAGCGACAGTCAGTCGTGTGAGTCCTCCTCCACTGGAATCGACTACAGCCAGGGTGCCAGCCCACAGCCACAGCACCAGCTGAAGAAGCCCCGGGTGGTGCTGGCACCAGAAGAGAAGGAAGCTCTGAAACGAGCCTACCAGCAAAAGCCATACCCATCACCAAAAACCATTGAGGAACTGGCTACGCAGCTCAACTTGAAAACCAGCACCGTGATCAACTGGTTCCACAATTACAGGTAGGAGATCTCCCAGGAGTCCCGCTCATAAAGGATTTATTTTATTTGCTTTGGCAGGGTGCTGCTTTCCTTCAGCACGTTGTATCTGCTTCTGCTAGCGTTTAGTGGTTGTACAAAGTGAGCGGTTTCGACAGCGGGGAGGTTCTGACTAACTGCAATGCCAATGCTCCAGCCTAATTTTAAGTCATGCCTGAGGATGAGCAATCTTCACATACTGATGTAAGCAGAGCTTTTAGACAGAAAGTCTTGCTTTTGGGATGGGCATTGATCTAGGGATGTCCACTGCTGTGCTGAATATTTATAAAGCTTCTTGCAGTAAGCAAGACTGGTCTCCTTTACTTGCATATGCATACACACAGATATGCTCACATGTATGTACATGTAGGTGTTTGTTGTGCGTTTTATACCTTGGTGGGGATTGGTTAGAAGTGTCCTCTACTGGATGGCATCAGAATTACAGTGCTTTCGTCATGCATCTTTGCAGAATAAGAGCAAAAAATAGGTTTTCTTCTATGTCTTGGGTCAGTGAGCTCAGAAAATAGGCACGATGTGTGCTGGAAGCTCTGCAGTCACAAAGGACAGAGAACTGATAACCTGAAGTCACGTGTTGCCACAGACTTATTTCATTATTGTGATTAAATCATTAAGTCCCATTCAGATGAAATTTGATGTTGGTCTTTTCAGTTCCTTTCTCTTATTAAAGGGAACTTTCTCAACATTTGGAGAGTTGAAGTAGGTTTTGGCCTAGAGACTCCACTAAAAGGAAACAATGCTGGAATGGCATGTAAGAATTAGAAGGATTTGGATAAACATATTTTCAGCTGTGTTTGGGATTGGGAATCTTAATTAGTTCAGCAGACTTTTCTCCGAGAAATTTGTTCTAATGAATATTAAACAGGTACAGTTAAGACACCAGATTTAATGCCATTCTGCTCCTTCACTCGGAGCCAGTAATGTTCCTAATTATTCTAACAGCGGCTTGCTAAACTTGTTTGTTTTTAGAAAACTGCTAACATTTAAAGGGTATTTTCCACTTTAGCCCTTCTCAGCTTTTCACAGGCAAGTTGCTGAAGCAGAAGAAGCATGGTTTAATGAGATATCTCAGAAATATTATGTACAATAGTAAAATAATGTTTATAGTAAACAATATAAAATTTAAAAATTATAACCAGCCAGTAATCATATTTACACTGAATTTCATTGACTTGAATTCGCTACAGATGCAGCCTCTTTCACTGCTCAGTTTTCCAAATACAGGCCTCTATTCCAGTTCCCACTTCTAGGCAATTATACACAAGTTGGAGGAATGCCTATGAAAATATGTTCCCTTCGGCCTGACAGCAAAATGTGCTGTTCTCACTTAGGCAGACGAGTGCGGGAGCACTGGTGGCATGTGTCATCTTCCTCATTATCATCAGATCTCCTGCTCAGGCGTGCTGTGAGAAAGCGTGACAAGTCATGATTGATCAGCGTGTTTGGCCACACCAAGCCATACATCGATGTAGACTAGGTGCTGACAGTTGTATACAAAAGAAAAATGCATAAACAAGGTGCTGTAAGCTGGTGGGTAGCACGAGCCTCACAGCATGGAGTGGTCTGGACCTGTTCCCAGATGCGCTGCTGCTGAGTCTGTAGGACTTTTAAAGAGAAGCTGCGAGCCTGTCTGGAGCAGCACTGAAAATCAAATCATGTGCCTGTTCCATTCCTTCGACAGTCACTGTCTTAGCTTTCATGCATGAAGTGCTCTTAAAGCATTTGCGGGACATCACCGAAAAATACACTTTAGGAGTTCTCCTAGGGAACAGAGTCTTCCTGTTCTGCAGCTCATGTGTTACAACTAATTGAGAGACTTTTCATCTTCTTCAGGCCACGCAATTTTGTTCATCTCCTTTATTCTCCTCCCTCTTCTTTTTACACTAAAGAGCCTTCATACAGAAGCAGTTCCACGCCTCTGACTATCTAGCTGTTCTGTAACATTAATTTTTCCTTAAAGAACCTTTTGCCAGGGAGGGAATGTGGTTGCAGTGATGCTTCCTTTGGGATTCAGCTCAACACTTACTTTCCAGTGATGGCTGCTACAACAGAATCTGGCTTTTGGCCTACCAGGTGGGAAGTCAGCAGTAGTGTTTATTTGCCACAGTAGAAGAAACTTCAAAAAAAGTCCTCAGCAGGCAAAGAAGTAATTCACTTCAGAATATAAATAAATAGGTATAAGGGATTTTGCTGTGTTTGCAAACTTGTCCCAGACTTTCGCTTTGCATCTATACCAACTGCAGAGCTCTGGGAACAACAAAAATAAGAATATATCTTGAATTAAGACTTGCATTAGTGAAGCCCTGTAAGTACGCATCAGAGTCTGGTGCTCCGTTGTCTTAGGAACTGCATAAGAGAGCAGGAGGTAGGAATTGCTATCCATCTTCACATGGAGATACTGGCACAGAGATCTCTGATACTGTGAGTTACACTGATGAAAGCCAACAGGATGGTCAAGGACAGCAGCATAGGGATTTAATACTAAGTTAATCTGGAGCCAGATGAGATTCCAGAAGCAGTGCATTGGGTGTGAATTACACAGACTTTGAACCTGTGTTCTATAGGATTGTGGTCAGGTATTCAGGGAGCATGTCATCATTCTCTGTCTTGCTGGAGCTGAGGTATTTCAAAAGCTATGCAGGCAGGAAGCTCTTACTCTTTCCTCTCCTGACTTGGGAAATGTCACAGATGCATCACTTTTCGTGCAGGGAGGTTATAGGTGTGAAGAGCACGTGAAAATTGATGTTCCAGAATGCATGCAACTGATGGTAATAGAAAATTAATGCTAGCACCTGTGGTCTTCTGTTAGGTGAAAAATATTCTCTTAGGGAAAATTATAGACCCTCTAAATCCTTCAGAAGTGTGGAGTCAGCAAGTACTGCTGAAATACTCTCTTGCATTTCAAGTAAGTCAATAATATCATTAGCTTCAAAAGCAGTATTCAGTTGGTGTTTGCATTCATTGCAGTTTTCTTTCCATCGTGTGCTGCCTTTGGTAGCAAGATGAGCAATAAACTGAAAATTCTTACAGCCATCTGTGGGACAGTGCTTCACTTGTGATTTGCCAGGACCCTTAGCAGTCCCTCCTGGTAAAAACCAAAAGTGAAAGATATAGTTCTGCTGGTCTGTGCTCTCATCTCTTATCACGGGTCATGGAGGTTCCCTCTTGGTTGCAAACTGGGACCTGACCAATGGTCGTAAGCTTTCCTGCTGGTGGCCTAGGCAGTGTTTGGGGGATTATTACATGCTTCCAGTAACAGGAGGCACGGGGTGGAACACCAGGCAGTTTTAGCCACATGTGGAGTGCATTAATTCCCTTGAAATGCACTGCTTGCCTTGTCACTATTCATGTTCTGAAATCGATTTTTGAATAAAAAATAAGACAGAAGTCAGACTAGCTTTTAGACTGACAACCTGTCACAAGGCTGTGGTTCCCCGGAGGGATTTCGGAACGACGGACTTTCATCTTGCTTTCTCCTTGGTGGCTGTCTTTCCCCCGATTTTTTCCTCATTACTTTTATGTTTAAACAAATGGTGTCTCATTTTTAGAGAAGTCTGATTTCTTTTGTATTTATAAGCTATTTTCCTCTGGATCTACTAGAAATGTATTCACAGTTTTAAAATCATCCCTTTTGTGGTCCAGCATACTGTAAATGTTCATGTTCCTGATGTCAGACATCCAGTGAGAATGGGAGACTGCAGAGCCTTTCATCTCTGTCCACGAAACTGCATCCAGCGCTGTAAAAATACAGCATGAAATTATGAATGTAACTTGATTTAAAATCATAAAGAAAAGATTCTTAGGTTGTTTTTCACCGATCATATTATTACCAATTGATTATCATCTACATAAAACGTTACATTTTTGCTTTGTTCCGCAGTGCCTGCTGTGGTTGTTAGAAGGGCTGCTTGGTAAAATAAATGGGTTGGGTGGAGTCAAGGTCGGGCTGGATGGAGCTTTGAGCACCTGTTGGAGCTGTGGGTGTCCCTGTGCAGTGCGGGGGGTCGGGCCAGGTGATCCACAGACGTCCCTTCCAGCTCAGTGATTCCGTGATGGCGTACGGGTCGTTCTCAGTGACCAAGCACTGTGCAGGTTACCTGCAGTGCTGCTGTGCTGAAAGCTGTGGGTTCCACCAACCTCCCTCCTGCTGCGCTTCGCAGGAGCTGCATGTTGCGGCCTGGGTCCCTCCTTGCACAGCAGGCTTAGAAGTGGGTGTGTGGCCGGGGATGAATGAAATTAAGAACATCTTGACAATATTTCACATTTTTCCCAATTTCGCCAGTCTTTTGAATTTGAGGTGCGGACCCTCCTACCGCCCCGGCTGTCCTGCAGCCAACGCAGACCGGTTTGTGCTGTTGGCTCCCTGGGAGGGAGCCTGCTGCGTGGCGGCACTCACTGCCCCTTTTGTCTGTTCCCCCAGGTCTCGCATCCGCCGGGAGCTGTTCATCGAGGAGATCCAAGCGGGAAGCCAGAACCAGGCCGGGTCGAGCGATTCTCCTTCGGCACGAAGCAGCAGAGCAGCCCACGGCTCGGAGGGAGACAGCTGCGACGGCGTGGACGCGGAGGGCCCACCTGAAGGAAAGCCGAGCGGGGCGGAGGCGGACGAGTACAGCAATGCAACCACAAAGTCTCAGGGAGGGCAAGCGGAGTCGGCTCTGGAGGCGGGGGAAGAGGCAGCGCCGGGCGCCCGGCCCACGGAGCGAGCGGAGCCGCTGCTCATGGCGGCCGAGGGCCTGGAGGACACCGACGACGAGGGCAGGCCCAGAGCGCCGCGCCAGGGCTCTCCGGCCAGGTGTCAGCATGCGGGAGAAGCTCCGGAGACGCCGCCCAGCTCTGCCACGGAAGGGGATGCCTCTACCTCAGCTGCCTCCACCTCAGTCCTTACAGGGGAGAGCTCCTACAAGTCAAAGGAAAGTTCAGAGAAAAGCTCCAGCGTGCCAAGTACGAGTTCGACGCCGGGCGCAGGCTCGCAGAAAGCCAACTCTCTGCAGAGCTTGTTCAGCTTCTCCGAGGCAGCGAGCTCCAGGAACACACGAGACAGCTCCTTGAGGAAAAAGAAAGCCGCAAACTTGAACAACATAATCCACCGCTTGGAGAAGGCCGCCAGCCGGGAGGAGGCTGCCGAGTGGGAGTTTTGAGATTAAAACTCGCCCAACTCTGGAGAGCTGGGAAGTGAAACTGGACCTCTACTGGTTTTATTGTGTTGCGCACTTATCCGCCCTGCGGGCCACAGGGCAAAAACGCCATAGGCCAAGGTGCATATAGAAAACAAAAGGAGCGTTAAGCCCAATTTATGTTTGTGTTTTCGAGGAAGAAAACTGAAATGTGTAGTCGAGCTTTTTTGTACCCTGAAGTGTTTTTATTATTGCCCTAAGTGATTTCCACGGTTTCTGGAATAACTCATACAGCTTTGCCTTGTGCCCTCCTCTTTGGTGTGGGCTTTAAAAAAAAAAAAAGAAAAAAAAGAAAAAAACGTTTTAAAAAAAAAAAAATCGAACCCACGTATTAAAAGGGGGCTTTTTATCTGCCATCTAATGGCTACAGAGCGATAATACACTATTATCTTCTTAAACCAGGAAAAAAGGGGAGATTTTTCAAAAAAAAAAGAAAAAAAAAAGAAAGTTTTTTGTAGCTGTTCAGTTGCCACTAAGAGATTGCACAGTCAACCGACTCTAAACACACTAGTTTGGATTCCTACGTATTTTCAAGAAAAGAAAAGAATCTTGTTGTTTGAAACTTTGAATTAAAAAGAAAAAACACATTTACTCCACATATTTTTTAACAAAACAAAAAAAAAAGTCACATCAGGAAAATATCTTAATTTGTGGTAGCTGACTTAGTGTTTTCTTGTAAGTGAAATAGAATATTGACACGTAGTGCACATTGTTTCATAGCTTTAACTGATTCTGGTCTTTTGCAGACCAGAATTTGTTTAATACACTCCATTTTAGGCCAAATCAGGACAAAAAAAAAAAAATCTGAATCTAGGTATTTTATAATCTGCTTTTTAACCTCTAACCACAGAGCACGCTGATCAGACCTCATATCTGGGAGGTTTGGGAGACAACTTAGAAACAGCATGTACTTGATCATTTCACTTGGGTCGTAGCGTACAGGATTTCCTTTCAGCCAAGTCAGATTGCTCAAAAAACGTTGGCCAGTAACATTTCAGCCTGCTTCTTCGGGGACACGCTCCGTGACCCGAGATGTTCACCTTACCCGGAACCGAGGGAAGCGTAGTTCATGTGTACGACTGCTGTCACACCACTAAGGGGACGGGAGCTGCCTCAGATGGAGAAGTTTTCCTGCTGTAGGTGGCCATTTACTGACTCTCTTCCCACCGCAAGCACTGATTTTAAATACGTTTTAGTTGTGGGAAGCTTGTTTTTACGTGGAGGAATAGTACGTGGCAATGGCCAGACAGGCTCTTAGCAGGGCTGAAGGAGCCCAAACTCCAAACCAAAACGTTGATGCTCTCCAGTCCCGGTCTCGCCCGTTCTGCCCCGCAGAAATGCAGCCTTTCACCATTATTTTATGCACAGTTAGGGCTGATCAAAGTACAAATCAAATTCTAACTTGTCTCTAACTCCTCCTGTTGTCTATATGTATATGCGTGAGCATAGAGGGGTGTGGAAGGATGTGTGTGCGTGAGTGTGTGCGTGCAATTTTATACGTCTGTGTATTTTCTTACGTACTTGTGCACACATAGAGTGCATTACTGCCACCTTTTTTCAATAAGCTGTTTTATCAGTTATGGCTTCTACAAGTTTGCTAATTTAGACTCCTTTATTGCCATATCTTTAAAACTAACAATAGATGATTTCGGAATATATATATATATATAAATATATATATATATAATTTTTTTTTTGCTTATTTATAGGTGCTGTATTTTATTATCTGATTGTTAGGAAGGGATGAAAGGGGGCAAATATTCTTTAGAGGGATAGACTGCCGGCAGTATTGGGTATAATTTACAAGATGTAGTTGTCATACTGTATATTATTGATTGAAGACTTTTTGACCGTATTGTGTATCATTGAACTTTTGTCTTAGGTCAGCATCTTTTTGATGACACTTTAATGGTGCATTCATTACTTCTTAAGTTTAATTAATATTACTTTTCTGATTTTGGGGGAGGGAGGGACGGGGAGAGGAGTTCCGACTTTAAAGGTATGTTCCCAATATTACACCTCAGTGTGCTTGTATTAATTCATTAGTAGGATTTTTGACTGTAAGATGTGAAACCACATTTCTTGCATGATGTTTTAGAACGTATGTATTTCATTTACAGTCTCTTAACATGCAACAGCAGCACGTAGTGCAAGTGTCACAAATTGAGAATCAGTACACTAAAACCAATCCTTTTCATGATTGAGGAAAGAAGGCTCTAGGAGGCTGAAAGGCAGGGACTCGTTTCCTATTTCTACTGCTAGCTGTTTCAGGATACCTCCTTGGGTAGCTGGGGACTTGTGATGCAGAACTCAAACTGAGGAACAGAGAGAGCAACTGCCCCTTTCTGTGATGAGCTGAGGAGATGGTTTGTAATAGCAAACGCCGCTGTGTGACAGTGCTGGGAGCGATTCCAGCTTCTTATCTGAGCGCAGTTAGCCCACAGGAAAGGCCAGCGAGGGCAAGAGCGTGGTGAAGCAGAGCAGTACCTCTCTGTATCTGTACAGGTTTGGCTTACAAAGCACAGCTCCGTCTGTAAATGCACGTCCTGGTAAAAGTACACATACCTTAATAGGAGTCACAACAAGGTGTGTCTTCAGCCACGGAGCAAAGCTTCTGACAAGAAGACACGGATATTTTCTTATGTTCTTTTTTTATTATTATTATTATTGTTGTTTGGTTCAGGTTGGGTTTTTTAATTAATTCTGGGCAATCCGTTTGCCAGTCTGGTTCTGCTGTCCTTGTCTGCTGATTGGAGATCCAGGTGCTTGATGCAGCCAAGCGGTTACTCTCGGCTTTCTCCATAGGGAGGGTTTTGTTCTGTTTGATTTTTTTTTTTTTTAATTAATATCCCCCAAACTGTTCTTGTGCCTGTGTCTCTATAATTGCATTCCATAATGCTTACTGAGAGCTCTTGCTGCATCATCCGACAGCAGAACTGTATTCACAGGTTGAACACAAATGCAGCATTTAAGGTCAATCTCTCTTCTTAATAAGCAATACGTAAGTGCCTTGAAACTTGTATCTTTTATTTTCCTGTTCGTTTTTTGGTTGCTTTTCAGACTCCCACTAGTTCTTTAGGGTTCTTTAGTGTCTGCCCGGTCTTTAATGCTATAATGGTTTTTTAAAAGCATATCTGTAGCTTGCCCTAGAGGAAATGTTTCTTTTATAACACTAACTGTTAATTCTGAGCTCCATTATTACATTTGAATCATGTAATTTTGCTGGATAAAGACAGCATTCGTAAGTCAGAAGTCACTCCATCCTGCCAAGGGTTGTCACTGGTATCTATTAAAAAATTAATCAAATAAAAATGCTGTCAGTATTTCCGATATTTTTGGCACTTTATTAATGACTTAGCTCCTTTTGTTGTTTCGTATGTAATGATCTGCAATGAATGTGGATTTGCCTGCTGAGATGCTCTGGGGTGCCCCGGCCGGGCGTCACTCCGGTCCCTTTGTGACCACGTTGTGTAGGGGCACGGCAGACCCACACCGTCCGGCCGAGCTCATAGAGCAGAAGTGATGTGCCCAGCTTTTGGTTCCCTGTTTTTAGCCAAGATTGCAGCTGCTTTTCTGTTCCGGTGGAAAGTAAAATGGATTAGCTTGAACTACTGCTGAGATTCTCTTGTTGGAGATGAGCCACCTGCTGGCTTTCCAAACAGTCCAATACCTCCCTGGTTTGGAGACTAAACTTCAGCAGCACTGAAAGGTGTTCGCTGTATTTCTTACCTAGTGTGGCATTTGAAGGTAACGCTTCTAGGAAGATGTACATTGGGGTCGTTTTTTTACTTGATGAACAGAAGAGCATAAAAAAGCTGTAGGAGAGGACATGCCAAAGAGTAGCACTGGGGCTTTTTGTGTTCTTCAGTCACAGTAAGGCAAGAGGTGGCACTTAGGGACTTGGGGTGGGGGCTGTCCCATGGCACGATGCCTTTCTAGAGCGCGGAGCCTGGGGACAGGGCTCTCACTGCCCACGTTTCTTATCCAGTGGATGAAAGCACAGACTGCAGGAAACCTGTAATCCCAGAGTCTGGTTTTATCTTGGGGTTCTTTAAAAATATTTTTATTTTCTCTTTCCATTTCCAATTCCATGTTGTTATGAAGCTGTGGGTGAAGGGCCCGGGCTCTTGTAACAAAAATAGCTTTCCATTGCAGCAAAACTTGTTGTTTTTCTCTCTGGATGGCTGGGGAAGGAGGAAGGTCCATTATTTTGTTTAGATGAAAGCTAGGAAAGAGTATCCCTTGGAGAGAGGTCATGCATGGGGTTGTCAGTATGCTTCTGGCTTTGAGGATATAGATTTCAGGCTATAATTGGCAGAAATATCTCTAATTAAAGTTGCTGTTGATGCTGTAAAATATGACCATTTTATTTATTCATCTGTAAAATGTCTACAAGTAGAGCCACTCCTTAAAGGAACCTCTGTCAGTGCACTCTGTCCATACTGTGAATTAGTGAATCCTTTAGTAAGAACTCCTTGCTGTAATAAGAAAATCTTATTGTACAGTTAAAGAGAAGAAAATACATGTGCCTTTCTCATGAGTAAAAGATCCTTGCATTGTTTCTATCTAACTTGTTCGTATGGGAATGGTGAAGAGAAGGGGGTTAATGAACATGGCAGAATTCTATGCAATATTCTCTGTCCAGTTACTGAAGAGTGGCTGTTTTTCAGTTGTTTAATTGGAGAAATAGAGAGCTAACAAGAGCATCGTTCTGGTGGTAGCTCCAACTGTAGAGGTGATACATTTACGTAAAATAGGGCTGAGGGAACCCTGACAAAGTAGTAAAAATTACTTGGTTTTGAATGTTTCTTTGCACTTAAATCCAAACCAGTTTATTTGAACTGAAATCATAGAGTCGTGGAACATCTTGAGTTGGAAGGGACCCCCAGGGATCATCGAGTCCAGCTCCAAAACGCTGCAGTGAGCCGGAGCAGTGCCTTTAGCAAGGGTGCAAAGAGAGCAGTACCTCTCACTTAGGGATTTGTTGTGTGCACATGGAGGGCACTATTTTTGCTTCATTTGTGTCTTTCTAACACAAATCTTAAGCGCTCTCTTCTTGTTTCTTCATCAGTCTACATATCCTAGAATGTTTCCTGTCTTGGAGCTGCCGTGTGGCTGAGCCCTGTGCTGTGAGTGCTCCTTGAGGACTATCAGAAACATGGGAGGAAGAGAGAAGTTGGTTCTTAGGTGGGGGAACCTGATTTCACAAGCTGCTCACATCTCTTAGTGCTCAGTGTGGCTCACATGGATGGAATGGCAGTTCAGCTCACCCATGTGTTGGCTGCTGCTGCGTTTCCCTTGCACTTTCTGCTGCCCCACTGTTGGAACATCAGCATTTTCTTCCTTTGCGTTGCATATACAATCAACTTTTTCTTTCTTTTTTAAATAGAGAATTTAAAAATTCTGTTTGAGCAAAGTATTTTTTCTCCAGCTGTTTAAAATCTTGCCAGATGGTTTTAAATTGCAATCACTGGCTTTTAAAGCACAAAATCTTAAATTTCTTTTCTGACACTCAGCTTTCTTAGTTGAAGAAGTGACCGAGTGGTCCGTGTCTCTTTCCCTGTATGCATTTGAGCTTTGACATGTAGAAATATTATTTCATGAATTAATTCTTCCCATCCCCTTTGCAGGATGTATTGACTATGCCATATGTAAAATATAGGTAATAATGATCTTTAAAGCGAGACAAGGCCGTTGTGCTATGCCTAGGGACTAAACTGTCCTACGGGACCAGGTCATGTCCTATACCCTGCCCTGTGGATATGCAAGGATATCGAGTTTCTCTGCTCCAAAGGTGAGGTTTATCCTTTTGGAGAAGGTTAGCATTAGGCTGTGCACTTGAGTTTCCAAAAAAGCCTTAAAAATAGGTGTGTGAGTGGTGCCATCTCCTCCTCAGGGATGATTTCCCCCCAGTCGAGCAGTTCTGCCCTGTATGTGATGCAGTTGCTGGATGGAAGCTTGTTTCCCAGCAGGAGGAAATCATTCATTGCAGTGTTAGCAGTGAGAGCCTCTGGTGCAGCCAAAGACGCAGCCAGGCTCACGCCTGCTGTCCCCAAACCCTCCGTGTGGCAGCCCTGCCTGCCCAGGGAAGTTTGCATTTCTGCAGCTGTTTTGTGAATGAAATTTAAATAAGATCTGATGCCCGGTGTTGGTTTTTCATTGCTGGTCACAGAGATGCTCAGGCACGAAAGTGCTTTAAAATGAAACTTCTGCTTTTTAAAAATTAATGAGATTATTGTATTTTCCCTTGTCCAGCTATTCCACAAAGGACAATTTCTGCCATCGTTCACACTTGCTTTATTCACGTTGATGCCAGTAGAGGAGTTTTGTCACAGTTCTGTAGATTAGGTAACACTAAAGCTGTTGGTTTTATGGTACTGCTTCTGTTTGTTGAAACAGTCGTGTGCAGGTTAAGTTCTTAACCATAGCAAAACAGAGCAGGATGCAGTGGATGCCTGCAGTCCCCGCGACATCACGTCTTTGAGTTTTGTTCACAGAGCTACTTGTATGACGTGGTACAGTACTCATCCAAAGACCCACGGGAGTGGAGAGGGCCAGGAATTCCTGTTCGTGGGTGACAGAGCTGCTGGTGACATGGTTACTGTGTGATGTGATGTTGGTAGCAGCACAGCCTCTCTGCTGGTAACAAGAATAGCAGTGTTGAGTTGCATTGCCACCTTCCGTCTATGCGGGTAACGAATACACATTTTTAGGAGTTAAGTGTCTACGTGTTCATGTTTCCACAGGGGGAAAGCCCCTCTGTATGTGTAGCATTTTCATGCTTGGCATCAGTAGAACTGCTGTAGCCAGATATGTGAAATCATTTGGGGCACAGGTGAGCGGAGGCAGAAAACCAATCTGTATTATAATGCATAGGATGCTGTTTTCCCATCGGTCAGACAAGTTCCATGTTGTAAATGCAGAATTATCCATTGGAGAAGTCAGATTTCTTGAGACATGTGGGTTTAGGTAACCTGGGTAGGGAAAAGATCATGTTCAGGATACATAAAAATAATACCAAGGGTCTGAGATGTGCCAGAACTGGGTGGTTCAAAATCAGGAGTCAGTCCATGTCTGTAAAATCCCCCTTCAGTACGGCCTGCAGGAAATTCCTATGCTGGACACTTGCACAAGTCACATGTATTTTTCTGTATCTGTGTACAGTGGGAAGGTGAAGAGTTTTGCCACGTATTTAGACTGCAAAAACAGCCAGCGTGTACATGAAGCTGAGTAACAAATACGAGCACGTGGCTCGTTCTTGCTCTCTCTGAGCTGTATATTCAAATACTCTCTGGAATGAAACTGAAATTCTGTTGCACCGTCCCTCTCAGAGGGCACACGTCTGTGTTTGGAAGAGAAGTAAAACTTGGCACTTGACTTGCTCTGAAGTACAATCTATCCCCAAGCAGCGGAAATTTTCCCTACAATCACTCCCTCAGTCAGACTTCCCTGGCTTTTGTTAGCTTCCCTTAGAGCCCTCCTACTATTTTGACGTATGATCTATGTGAGTAAATTATTACTAGCTTTAAAAGTGTTTCCAAAGTACCTGGTTACCTCGGGATGCTTGCACAGCTGCACAGCGGTGCCCGAGCTCCGGCTCGAGGGGCAGCATGTGGGCAGTCGGCATGGTCACCTCCGTGTCCTGTTCTTTGTCCTCCATCAGGGCTTCCAGTTTCTTCCACCTGCAGGGAGTGGGGATGAGAAGAGTTTAGTTTAGTTTGGAATGCTTTGTTTGGATTCAGTAGGCGTATCGGCAGGATTCTGCACGCTGCCACATTTCCCATTGAGTTTTCAGTTCTTGCTACTTTCCTAAAATTCTCTCTCGAACAAACTTTCTATACTTGGAAAGCTATGTGCCTTATTTTCTAAATCTCTTCGTGGAGAATAATCTAAAGCACAGTGATCTCGATTGCAGCATTCACAGCCACCTGCTTGTCATTTAGTGCGGGAAAGGAAACGCCAGCCAAGGAGCGATTCGTGGCCCGGCACTCCTTGTCCCCTTGCTGATGAGTTGTCCCTTTGCTGATGAGTTGTCCCCTTGCTGATGAGCACTTCAAGCACTGTGCATTACGTCTTTGTGCAATAGCAATTCTCATTCTGCATCTGGAGGTCGTTGGCCCATCCAATGAGCGTTGGCGAGCGGTAGCGTAGAGAACTCAGGTTCCCAAAAACAAGCCTGCCTGGGTTGGCTCTGGCAGCACGGTTGGTTGTGGGCTTGGAAATAAAAGTTGTAAGGCAAAACATGAGTGGTTTGTGCTCGCAGTCTGCCAGCGTTCAGGAGCTGCTCGTGGGCTCCGGCCGTTGCAGCTGGTGCCATGTTGGTGCCATTGGCCATCCTTACTGGTTGGCAGCAGTGAGGCACTGCAGTTCATCCCAGTCCTAACCCAGCTGTTACAGACAGGCTTCCACCCGCCAGCATCCTCAGCCCTTAGCAGCACTCGCGTGTCATTCTCCAAGCTTGCTCTCTCTACAGCATCATAAGGTGAAATACATAGAGGTGGTTTGCTGTCAGGAAAACAACCGAGTATTTCCTATTTATGAGATTGATTTTAACAGTTTCTTTGCTGAGGTTTGTTTTTATTTGATACAAACACAACAGGAGCATGCATATCCTGCAGGCAGACGTTGGATGGAGCGGGGTGCTGTCAGCTTGGTTGAGTATCCATATCATTGTGCCCTGTTGTGTTTCCTAGAGCAATCATTTTTTTTAAAGATATTTTATCTAAATGCCTAATAAATAATATTATTTAAATAGTTTTAAAGTAATTTAGGACTGAGAATAAGAAGCCTCTGTTGTGAGAGAAGAGACTTAAAGTATACAGAGAGAAAATCCCCTTAGCCTCCTAGAGCCTCTACTGAGAATGTCATGAAGATGCAGTGCCCCTTGTCAAAGCACGTTGCCATCTCCTCCAGTGTTGATGTAAAATGAGAGACTGGTTTCCCGTGACGTTCATCTTTGTTGGCATACGTTTGAATTTCTGAATTCAGAGCTGGTTTTCTTCTCATCCGAAGTTGGTCGAGGTTTAAAGCAACAACAAAACGAACGACCAGGGTCGCGCAGCAGCGACTTTCCCTGGTGCGAAGGCAGGGAAGCTGATCTTTGTGCGGTGCTCTTGCAGTGGACAGGCTCATCCCTGGTGAGGTGAGATGGGAGAAAAGCTGCCAAAGCAAAAATGAGATAGTGACCCGCCGCGTGCGGCAGGGCCGGAGCTGGGCTGCTGCAGGGCGCTGGGTTTGGATGCAGATTTGCACTTTGCCTTTCGAGGGTGTCCCGCTAGAAACCACCCGGTGAATTCCCATCCTTTGGTGATGTACTCTGAAAGCAAAGGAAAAAAAAAAAAAAAAGAGCCCTCTGGAAATGATTGGATAACCCTTAAAAAAAAGGGGAAAAAAAAAAAAAAAAGAAAAGAGAGAGAAAAAAGCTTGTTGCTGTCAGGATGCTCTGTGCAGTTCTGTGCTGACCAGCTGTGTGCCGGGCGCTGCCAACAAACGCTGCGCCACTCAAACAGAGAAGGGCTCTGGGTCCCAAAGCAGGTGGAGGCTGGGGGGGTGGGAGGGATGGCGTTTCTTCTGTTGGCTTTGGTTTGGTTTTCTTTTCCTTTTCTAATTGTTTCCCTCATGTTCCCTTTTGTCATTGTTTTTATTAAGAAATTAACTCTCTGCATTTGTGCAATAACTACTTGCCATGATGATGGGCAGACCTTTGTAATGCCCCGACTACTAACACAGCACAAGATGAACTCAAACAGAAAGTGGTGTACTTTTTCCTGAGAACTTTTTTTTTTTTTTTTAAATGATAAGCTCAGATTTTACCCCAGTGTATTGTGGTGTCTTACATTTTTAGCAGTATTTTATATTTTTTTTCTGTAACGCACTAAGTCTTAGGTGTTTTTAGAGCTTGTTTGTTATATTCACAATCACGGATTTAAACAAAAAAAAAAAAAAAAGATCCTCACAAAGACCCAATTGACCAAAAAAAGGAAAAAAAAAAAGTGTCTCTTTTTTTTTTTTTTTTTTTTTTTTTTTTTTGTACAAGTAGCTTCGAGAAGCCCACGTTGTGTTGCTGTGACTCATCTTTTGTAACATTTTATTTCTTGGTATTTGTTTAAACATAAAGAAAAGTAAGAGTTTATATGGCTGGCAGTAGCGGGGAGCGCTCCCTCCGTCAGCAGAATGGCATTGTTTATCTGTCTTTGTTTGGTTAGCCATATAATGTTTGTTCTCAGCACTGTACAACGGTCCCTATATGATATGGAGAAGCAATATCACTGTATGAAACTCACACGATGTATTATTATTATTATTATTCACTAGCACCCTAGGTGTGATAATTGAAGTAAATATCTTTTATACAAACACAATTACGCGTGGGCTGTCTTTATTAAGGTGAGACCTGAGTCCAAGCAGCAAACATTTACATTGGTGGTTTTGGCTCTGCGTGGGGCTGAGTTCCATGGGGTTTGTGGTTGTGTCGGAGAAGAAAAATCATTTTTTGTGTATCCTTTTCCAAGGTGGGGATGAGATTTCTTCAGTGCCATATTGAAGTGTCAGCTTCCAATTTGTGTTCTTGTCCAGCGATGTTCAAGTGTGAATGGTGGGCAGAAAACGTGTGCTGTAAGAGTGCAGGGGGTGTGCTGAGCACCAAGCCAATAGATCAGCTGGCTAAAAATAATAATAACAAATGGAAGAAAGGGGAATTTTGCCAGATACGCAGCTCGCTCTTTATTTTTACTGCATGTAAAGATCAGTTCCTCTTCCAGTGCTTCATAAGATGCTGTTCCAGTCAACATCCTGAGTGCTTACAGAGTGACGAGTTGAAGTCTGGTGTTGGTAAGGAACAGATATCTTAACCCACCTGCTGAATTCCATTTTGGAAACCAGCAGCCTAAACCTTGAGCTGGAATGCTCTGGTTCTCAGGCAGCAGACGTGGGTATGTGTGCTGTCACCTCCCATCCCCTGCCTTGGTTAGGAGCTCACTTGGAAGTAGAACTATATCATGCCTTAACTTCTTTCTGTGCTTGCTATTTTTTGATGTCTCTGACAGTTTGTTCCACAGGATGTAAAGGTTCTGGGCTTAACGAACACTTTTTTTCCTGTTGCTCAATGATCGGTCAGACTGTTGATTGCTATCGCTGTGTTGTATGATTTCACCATCATCACTTAAAGCTTTTCAGCTGAAAACTTTTAAAGCGTTACACCTCGAGTTGGTTAATTTGTATGTCTATAACTCACGTTTTTCTTTAGGTATGGTGCTGTTGCACTGAGGAACAAAGCCACGCGTGGCCACGCGAACAGCACGGTGTAGGTGTGGAAGTACAGAGCTGGTGCTGGACAAGTTACAGAGTTAATGGCAGAAAACTTGGTCTGTAGTCTTCTTGGGGTGCAGGGAGACGCCAGCACTGCATCGGGTGGGCAGTGGCCTTGGGCCCACCCTGCCTTAGTGAGAGATCGAGACGTGGTGGATAGCTGGATCCCACAGGAGCAGACACGGCTGAGCAGCTCACATCCTGTTCTTGGGCCCCGCTTCTTTCCATTGCAAAAATCATTTCTGTTTTCATGGGAGAGCTGAAGAGGTTGTGTGCTTGCCAACAGAGGGCTTCAGAAAACATGATTTGATTATAGCAAAGCATTTTATTTTCTTTTTGCTCCAAGCTATGGGAAACTGATAAGAAAATTCAAACTGTTTTCTTGAACTCTTCCTCGTTACCCATGTAATTATCTTAGTACCCTTGGAAATAATCCGCTCTTCTATGAAATCTCTCCTTCCAGGGTGGATTTCTGAAGTGGCACTGTGATGCTTTCTGGGGGCTGTTTATTTTGGAGTGGCTGAGCCAGAGAAAAGGGCAGGAGAAAGCCCTCAGCCCTTCCCACAGCCCTCATGCTGCAGAGCGGGCTAAAAAGAAAGGGGCAGAGGAAGGGAGGGGGCAGGAATGCCCCGTTTTCTTTTTGGCAGCACACAGCAGTGACAATGAGATTTGCTGCCCTCCCTACTTTCAGTCCCAGCCCTTGCCATCTAGGTCTTCCTGTCTTCTGCATGCATTCCCGAAGGACATCGCTGAAAATTCTTGATGTATTCTCTGCATCTTCAGAGCCGTGCTTACACTTGGACCTCGGGGCTCTTCCAGGGCTGCTACCTGTGGCTAAAGATGGGGCAGATTGTGCCCAGGAGCTGCAGGTGGCTGTGAGGGATGTCATCATCCCTTCCTTTTTGTCATCTGCCTCCTGGGCAAACACAAACATCTGATTGCTCCGGACTGACCTTCCTCCTCTCTGAGACCTTTCTTCCCTTTCCAGACAGGTTGCTTTAAAATGCCCCAGAAGACCAATCTGTGTGCAACTTCTGTAGAGTTGTTGGGCTTTCTGGAGCTCTTGGCTTGCACGTCCAGTGTCTTCACTCACTCTGGGGAGATCTTTGAAAGAATATCCACCCTTCAGGTGATGTGATGTTTAATCATCGCCCTGTGAGATGAGGTGAACATGAGGGGCAGTTTGGCTGGGCTACAGCCTTACAGCATTTCCTTCTGAACAGGTTTGCATTGAAGATGATGCTGCTAGATTTGAATAAGACAGGGCTCTGATGCCTTGCGTAAAGAAATACCAAATAATTCCCTGCCTTCTTGTCCTGTTTCTCAGCCCACTGACTGCTCACAGCAACAGCAGCCCCAAGGAAGAGCATTAGGACAGAACGAATGACCCCATGCAACTGTGGACAATGCAGAAACACTGTCCCACATTACAAAAAGGCCAAGATAGAATATGAACTGTTGAGATGAACAGCACAAAAAGGCTTTTGATGACCTTCCTGTTATGGGAAGAACTTCTGCTCTGATCTTTTGTTCCTCGGGATCAGAAGAGGACAAAGACAACCTGGTTCATCCAGGAGGGAATCTGCAGCCTGCGGACTCTGCCCCCTCATCCCTTCAGCTGTGGAACACGGCCAGCTCCCTTTGATTCTCCCAGAAAGGGAGCAGGACTTTGGGCTATAACAGCACCATCTTTTTCAGATTTCCTTAAAAGCCCAATGCGAAGTATTTCAAGAACCTTAAATTGTTCTTACACAAGTATAAACTTGGGAGCTCTGGCATCAGGTAGGACTGGAGTTGAGATATTGTTGGCCTGGAAAGTTTCGTGGGAGAGAGATGCCAAAAAGCCCTCGCATGGGGAAGAGAAACCATTTTGACTTCGAAGTGATGGCCCTCAGCATCCGGTCATTAACCAGGGCAGCCCAGCATGGGAAGGGCTCAGTGCCCTGCAGAGTGCAGACCCAGTTCCTGCTGCTATCTTTGGCTCTCAGCCTTGGCTCGAGGCTCCTGAGCCTTCGTTATCATGCCATCATCTTCCTTCCAGTCAATAAAATGGGCTTGAAGTCTTTGAAGTGCTGGATTTCAACGCACTTCAGCTGACTTCTGAAAGAATAGTTTCTCAAAGAAAGCTCCAAACATGCCACATCATTTCTTTTCTTGTTTTCTTCTTTTTTACAGTTCTGTAAATCCCAGGATGCCATCCAGTAATGGAGGCAGATTAGAAAGTTATCATCAGGCAAATGAGGGTGTGAACTTGCAAAGCCTCAGCTAATTTGCAGTAAGTGCCCATGTGTGTGCTGCTGCCCGCAGGTCCCTTCCATAGTATCACTCAGCTCCTGTTTCCTTCGGGCTAAGAGGATTCACACGAGCAGTTCCTGCAGTCCTATGGATGTGCAGCAAGTCACAGCCTATCACCCCAAGGTGATTTATTCGTCTGCTCTATCCTCAGTAATCAAGCCACCATCTTATGAAAAGATTGCCTCTCATTTATTTATGTCTGGCCTTATAACTTCAAACTAAGTTGCTAGTATGTCTTAATTTTCTCCATCTGTGAAAACAGATGCTGTTTATTTTGGATGATTTGCCAAGGGAGTCCAACTGCTGGGGCTTGTTGCAGGAGGCCGAGCTGCCAGCACTCCGCAGCCACGCGGGGCTTAAGGTCTGGTGGGTGCTCCTGATGAGCTGCACACAATGTGCCCGCAGGGCTTCTCCATCTTTGCTTTGTGATTGTGCATTTTTTGCTGTGCTATTTAATGTAGAACGCCTCTGATCAGTGCTGCACCATCTCCATGAGTTTTGGTCAGCAGCAGGGACCCCCACTCTTCTCCAGGCCAGCAGTAAAGGCTGTGGGAGAGCTGTGTGGTTGATCACTTGCTTGTGCCCAAGGCTCCTGGGATGGTCAGTTGTGCCTGCAGGACTGTAGTGCGGTGGTGGTAGCCCAAGTTCAGTGGTTGGTAGCCAAAACTCAATGAATCTGCTTGAGCCTTGTGTTTGAACAGGCAGTTTGTGCTGAATTGCTGGGATCCACGTTGCAGTCAACAGGGAACTCAGAGGGCACGGTGGGGATGGGCTGGTGGTTGGATTTGATGCTCTTACCATAGAATCACAGAATGGCTCAAGTTGGAGACGACCTTAAAGATCGTCCATTTCCAACCTGCCGTTGGAAATGGATGCCCAGGGCCCCATCCATGGCCTTGGGCACCTCCAGGGATGGGGTGTCAGAGAGGTCTTTTCCAACCTTAATGATTCTATGGTTCTGCACTCCTTGCAGTGACCCACGCTGACCAGCCAGGCATAATGAAAGTTTGAGACTTTTGGATCAGTGTCCTGATTTGGCTGAGAAAAGCCATCATCAGGTGCAGGTTGGCCCAACCCACTGCTAATGCACCACTGGAGCCCCACGCACAACCTGGCGCAGCACCCATCTGCCCACCACCTTGCCAAGGACGGCGAAGGAAGGCTTGCAGCGCTGCTGTCACCTGCACTGCATGCTTCCTGCATGCCAGGTGGAGCTGGCAGCACTGCAGTGGGACACGGGCAGGGCTGGGGGCTTCTGTCAGCACTCAGCCGTCCTGTTGCTGCATTGCCTTCGTAAAGCAGTAGCGCGTTGGATATGGCTTCTCTGTAGTCTGAAAAGTCAAGGACAATGAGGCTTCAGGAGAAAGACATAGGGTTTAAAATCCCATTTTCCTCAGGGCTTCACCTTCTTTGTCCCATTATCTTCTGTGGTGCCTCTGTCTCTCTTTTGAGGCTTTTGCACATCTGAAGGGTCAGGGCCGGGTCGTGGCAGCACAGCAGCTCTGAGGATGCAAAAGCGGAATCCAGCACTCATCTCCAGTGCCCAGCTGAGCTGGGGCTGCTCCTGCTGCTGCCCTTTGGGGCAGAGAAAGTTATGATTAAAAAAACTTTGAACAAAGATATGGGGTGGTGGGATCAGAGAGAAGCTCCATCCATTTCGGTTGCTTTAGGATTAGAGGTTGTTCCCAACTTCTCTGTTTTCATGGAGATGAACCCCAAGGGAAGGAAGAACAAGTTGTTGTTTAAAAGTGGGAGATGTGCTTCCCTGGAGAACAGAAAGCAAATTGCACTTTTGCTCTATGCACCCTGAAAGCAAAAATGTTGAGGAAGAAGTGGGGATGCAGAGCTGCTCCAGCGCCAGCAGGGACGTGGGGAAATGCAGGGCAGCATCGCACCATTGCGGCCACTTTCCTTTGGCCAACGAGAGCTTCCCAACTACACGTGAACAGGCAGTTTTAAGAAACATCCAATTAAATAATTAATCGTAGGGAAGAGTTTTTCTTCTTTCCAAATCTTGTTAATGCAGGTATTTTGCATTGGACCACCCGTGTTTTGGGATTGGAGCCGTCACCATTTCTTGAGAAATAGTGACCTCCAGTGGGGCAGCTCTGCCAGCACAGCTTTGGGGTTGGATGGCCCTTTTGGGGGTCTTGCACTGCTGTGGTTTGGGGGGTGGCTATGACTGGGAGGCACTAGAAGGACGTTGCTCTGCTGGAAGCTGGGCAGGGACCATCTCCAAAGATGTCCCCGTCCCCCATCTCACCCCAGTGGGTGCTTTGTCTGGAGCAGCTCAGGGCTGCTGATGTACTCCTGCTGTGCCCCCAGAAGCAGGGATGGAGGCCTGGAACAACGGGATTTGCTGCCTGTGAGGCAGCTTCAGCACTCTGGGTGGGAATTCCACATCTCTTGGTGTCCCCTTGGGTCCTGGCTGACAGCCCTGGCTCTGTTTTGCAGTGCGCTGTGCGGAGCTGCAGATCCAGCTGACGGAGGCCGTGTCGGGGCTGGCAGGGCAGAAGGAGTTGGTGGCCAAACTGGAACACGACCTAAGCACCATCCAGGCCCTCTCTGCTGTGCATCGTCCAGACGCAGAGGTAACCCCCTGGCTCACAGCTCCATGACTCGGGGTGGCCCCAGGGATGACCACCTATGGGGGAGGGCCTGCAGCAGGCATGGGGTTGTCATATCACCTCCTCTGTTCTTTCTTCTGTTTGATTTTGGGTTTTGTTTTCCCACATTTTCTTTCTTTCTTTTTATTTTCCAACCCGTTGCCCACCTGGGTGCTGCATCAAGCCCATATACAGGATGGTGCTGGCATGTGGGAGGTGGCAGGAGTGGCTTCTGAGGGCCATCCAGCCCTTCTCTTCCCATGAAGGGACAGGTTTTAGAGTTGAGCATCACAGTAATTAGGATCAAGCATCATCGTCTTTGGCTTGACCCTTGCTGAGCACCCGTCTGGCAGAGACGCTCCCAGACAGGCACTGAGTGGGAAATGCTGAATCCCTTCTGCTTGCCCCCAGGGCGCAGCCATCCCCAGCCTGGAGAAGATACCTGAGCCCATCAAGGAGGCCACCGCGCTGTTCTATGGTGAGAGGCATCCAAAAACTTCTCGGGGTGCGGGTGGGAGCCATCCCAGAGCCGTGGGCAGGGCACTCACCTCTTGGGGACAGTGACGTGGAGATGGTCCCAGGCAGACACAGACAGCACATCCCTCACTGGGGACAGTGATGTGTTTTGTGTTCAGCACGCATTGCTGGTCCTCCTGGCCACAGCCCAGCGCCCATAGGGGGCACCCATGGAATGGGGTGGTGCTGCTGCAGGATGGGTGGTGGGTGTCCATTGGGTTTTGCTTCACACTCACTGTTGTCCACAGGTCATCCACCATCCCCCAGTGCCCCGTTCCCTGAGGGGCAGGTGGACTCACTGCTTTCCATCATCTCCAGCCAGAGGGAACGCTTCCGAGCCAGGAACCAGGAGCTGGAGGGGGTATGTGGGGTGGGCAGGTCCTGCGTGCTGCGGTGGGCTGCTTGTCTGCCATGTGGGGTTTTTCATCAGCACAGCACCAGTGCAAGCAGTAGGAAATATACATTCTAGGGTTAGTGGGACCAGGACCTGTCAGTGTTGCTCATAAGGGCAGTCCAAATCCCTGCTGCGGTGCAGGTGTGCTTGGCTATCTTGCATCCCCGTGTGCTTGGCCATCCAGCGTAGCACTGGGGCTGCTGGACGAAAGGAGCACAAAATGAATGTGGATTGGAGCAGAGTTTCACCCAAGAGCTCTGGAAGTTGAAGGACAGCTCCAAAGAACCTCTTATATGGGCAGAGCTGGCTCTGTAGCTCCCATAGCGTCACGGGATTGGGTTCTTCAATAAGGCAGGGCTGGGCCAGTAGGGACAATTTTAATCAAGATCGTGGAAGTTGGGCGTACTGAGAGGGGAGAGCATGGTGAGGAATGTGGTACTGCATCAGGGATGGCAAAACTGGGCATCAGCAAGTCCCCTCCTACCATGTTTTGGAGTCCCATCAAGGTAAACAATGGGGAGCAGGCTCCCATCACATCCCCATCACCCTCATTGCATGGCTGTGTTCAACCAAGAGCGGAGCCATGCAACTGTGCCATTGAGGACACCCTGCACCTTTAGTGTCAGGGACCTCAGACAGGTGAACCTTCCAGCCTCACTGGTGCAGTGGGGCTCTGCATCCCATATGAGGACAGTGCCACTGGGGCTGAACCTTTTTGCTTACTGCTCCCCATGCAGGAGAACCGCATGATGCAGCACACGGTGCACGCATTGCAGAGCGAGCTGGACAACCTGCGGGCTGATAACATCAAGCTCTATGAGAAGATCAAGTTCCTGCAGAGTTACCCCGGCCGGGTGAGTGCTGCTGGTTGTCCTCCCGTTGGGTTGACACAGACAGGCAGATCCCAAAGCCCCATTTATCCCAGTAACGGCAGCAGGAGGCTGTCCCCTGCCACCTCCCTGCCTTACCTCCCCTGTTACTGATGGACATTTTAATGGCATTTAGGGATGGGAGACTCCCACAACTGTGCAGGACCTTATTTGGGTCTCATTCACGCCGGGGTGAGGTTGGCCCCTCTGACATTTTTCCCTGTGTCTCCCATGGAAGATCATTCCCATGTTTATTCCCACAACCCCTGGATGCCATCAGCATGAGCTAAAGAGCACACGGCTCCCGCGCGCCGCGTTGCATAATTCACAACCTAATCAGGCATGTGACAAGTTAAAAATAATCATCAAAGATCATTCAATAAGGCCAGATCTGATGAATTCAGCGTCCCTATATCGGGATCTGGCCTCATCGGGGTATCGCATTGCAGAACGTAAGGGCATAGTTGCTAAAGGTCCTCTTGCAGCGTGGTTTGAGTGCCTTGAAGCCACCAGTAGCCGTGTGCTGGTGAGAGCAGGGCAGAGCCTCCATCCCTGAGCCCATCCAAACTGTTGCCTTCTATCAAGAGGTTTCCTTACTCTTCCTCACCATTTGCCCTGCTGGCAGTAGCTATGGGGTTAAGCACTGGTTTCTTCCCCATGAGCCACTGTCATTGTCCTGCCCATCACACAGGGATTTGGGGTGTGATGTTCAGAACGCACTGGTCTTGTTAGTCCATCCACTGGATCATGCACCACTCCATCCATTGGGATCACTTCTTCCCAATAAGGCTGGGGAGGGCAGCGCCTGTGTCCAGGGGTGTGGGACAGGGAGGACATGTGGCCGTGCCATCCACGGGTCTCATCGCGCCTTCACCTCTACAGGGCAGCAGCAGGGATGACACAGAGCTGCGTTACTCCTCGCAGTACGAAGAGCGCCTGGATCCCTTCTCCTCCTTCAGCAGGAAGGTATGGGACTCCACACAGTGCACCCACACTCACACCAACACCTCACCTTCCCAGATCTGCATCCCCCAATCACTCCTTCCGGCCCCCAGTTCAGCTCAGTGCATCTTCTCTTTGCAGGAGCGCCAGCGCAAGTACCTGAGCCTGAGTCCCTGGGACAAAGCCACGCTGAGCATGGTGAGATGCGGGGCAGACCCGTCCCTGCCATGGTTGTGGGGTTTGGGGTGTTGACTCCCAGCTATCCAGCACGACAGAGGTTAACGCTGGCCTGTAGCAGCCACAGAATGCTGAAATATCTCATAACGAAGGCAAAGTTGTCATTTGCATGAAAACCAAGCAAATGCCAGCATGAATATGGATCGGGTGGTGTGCCAGCGCCACGGAGAATTAATGAGAGGCATTTACAAAAAAACTGACTTACGGGAGTTACTCCCTGGGAATATTTAAGAACATAATCTTGTTTGTTACAGCAGCCTCCGCCGTGGCCCTGAATAGCAAAGATGATTTCAGCACAGGGTTGGTTTGATGGGAGATCTGTGGGTTTTAATGCCACCCTCAGAAATCCCACGTGGTGTTTTGGGGAATTTGCTTCTGTCCATAATGAATCCCCAGCTTTCACAGCAGGAATACA
The DNA here is from genome assembly GCF_905368555.1 of Meleagris gallopavo. NCBI lineage: Eukaryota > Metazoa > Chordata > Aves > Galliformes > Phasianidae > Meleagris > Meleagris gallopavo. The sequence continues at coordinate 4,062,410 of NC_139424.1, forward strand.
AAGTGGCAGTGTAGGATCTGTTCTCCATAAGCTGCTTTTCTGGGCTGTGGTTGTTCCCAAGCTTGGCTCTTTCCAAGGGATGGACACCCAATTCCATCCTCCCTCAGCCAATGTCAATGCCCAACGGTATCCTAAAGGGCTGACATCTTCTAGGGGGCTCAGCCCTGTGGTTCACGGCCTTGAGTTCACCAAAACTCCAAGCCGCTCACCCTAGGCATTGAATCCCTAGCACACATCAAAATGGGATTTAATCTCTGCTCTTGCTGCAGGGACGACTCATCCTATCCAACAAGACCGCTCGCACTGTCGCGTTTTTCTACACGCTGCTCTTGCACTGCCTTGTCTTCCTGGTAAGTGTGGTGGGAGCAAAGCACGGCCATGTGGAGCAGTGCTGGGGCTGCCCAAAATCCCGTACCTCACATGTTTGCTGGGGGCTGAGTTATCATTTCAAGAGAAAGAAAAAAAAATAGAAATCTCAACATCAATAATTAAAGGATGAAACAAGATGAAAGACAAGTCAGAACAATATTTCTACTTGATCATCTCAAAGTAAATCCAACCTTGTGTTATTTTGGTGAGGGAAGGAACATAGAAAATAAAAAGTTAAGTGTCATTAAAGTTTGAAGCACTAACCTAAAAAAATAATCATAAATATTGCATGCTTGGGATGATCTGGCTTCACCTAGAAACAAAAGGGTTTATAGACCGAGCCCAGCACTGCCTGGGAGTGGGCAAAGCTGCTGCTCCTGCAGCACTGCTGGGGATGGGAATGTCGTAGGATGCTGCAGGGAGGCGGGATGTCATGTCATGGTGAGGAAGGGATGCTTCAGTGGGGGTGGGATATTATGAGATGTCATGATGGGGGCAGGATGTCGTTGTAAGAGATGGGATGTCATGATGGGAGGAATGTCATAGTAGGGGTGGGATGTTATGACGGGGATGGGATGTCATGGTGGGGCTGGGATGTCATTGTAAGGGACGGGGTGTCGTGATGGATTGGAATATCATGGTGAGTTGGAATGTCATGATAGGGATGGGATGTCATGGTAGGGATGGGATGCCGCAGTGGGAGCACATCAGGCAGAGGCCTGCACACAAGCCCACCCCAATTGCATTCCTTATTTTGCAGGTTCTCTACAAAACTGCCTGGAGTGAGAGCGTGGGCAGGGACTGCGCTGCGTTCTGCGCCAAGAAGTGGGTGTGAGCAGGGCTGGGTGGGCTGGGGTGGCAATGGGGGTCTGAGCAGAGCCGGGTGCTGTGAGCGAGGGTGGGGGTTGGGTTGGGAAAGCAGCTAAAGATGGAGTGAAGGCAAGGTGGGATCTCTTGGCTTCCCCCATGTCTGGAGGAACGCCCTAACCCGGCCCTGCCCTTCCCCAGGTTCGCCGACCACCTGCACAAGTTCCACGAGAACGGGGATGGCGGTGACATGTGGCAGTGACAGCCTGACTGCACCACTCCTCCCGCAGCAGGATCCGGCCCTTCACTATCGCTTCGCTTTCTGCTTCGTTGGATGGGGGCAACGCTGCACCTTCCGCCCCTGTTGGGAACCAGTAGCCCCAGTGCGGGGTAAGACCGACCCACGGCACTTTGAGGATGGAGCCGGGGCTGTGGGATGCTCAGCACCACCTGAGGGCAGGGCGTAAGAGCTGCTCCCCTGTGAGCCCGTTGGCTTTAGATGATGATATTTGCTCTCTGCCGTTGGGAAATGTGATCCAGGGAGGGGTGGGCTGCTCGCTGGGGCTTTGCTGGGACAGTTCTATTGGCTTTTTTTAGATGTTACGTAGGGTGGCTTGGAACCTCTGCTGCTATTCACACTTGTACTCTTCGTAAATCATTTTGAATAATGTAGAGTTCTGCAGGATGAGTGATTAAATAAACAGCTATGCATTGAGTGAATTGTTTGGGGTTTCCTTTCTGGGATGTTTTGCTCAGATGCATGGTTGGATGAGATGATCTCAGTGGTTATTTCCCCATCTCAGTGATCCTAGGAGTCTGCCACGCTGGATTCAGGGTTGGCAGAACCCCCATCCCCACAGCGAGAGGACGGTGCAGGGCTGATCGTGATTTCCCCCATTCTTTTCCCTTCCCTTTGCATCCCAAACAAAGCCTTAGCCCCGCTTCTGCTCACCCCCATGCCCATCCCCATCCCTGAGCAGTGAGGGGCTGTGGCCCTACCCCATCCCCACTGAGCAGCTGGCAGACATCCTTACTCTGGGGAAAAGAGTTTTTATCCTTTTTGTCCTATTTTGTCCTATTTTTTTGCAGGGTTGCCAGGACCCCTCCCTCAGACATCGCCGTCCTTCGGTGCTGCAGCTGCTGGGGGAGATGGGAGCTTGTTGCTAATTTACTCTGAAAGCCGCTTTGATCCCAATGCAGCACAAGAGAGAAGGGTTTCGGCAGCCCCTCTCTGCTTTAAATTTGATTATGGGAAACAGTCTTAATTAGTATCGACAGCCGTTCAGGGAAATAATTAAAGGAAAACCTGTGCTTTCCGTATCCCTCTAACCTGCACGTTGCTCACGCAGACCCCGGTTGCATTTTGGGGGCCACGGCGGGGGCACAGCTCTTCTCTTGCTGTCACCACAGCAGTGCTGGGTCTCCATAGCCACGAGGCAGCGCCGTGTCCGTGCTCTGCAAATGGAGCGCTGCAATCGATCGCGCTCAGCAGCGCTGGCTGCACGCAATGCAGACACCCACAGCCATCAGCAGCACCCGCTGCCCCGTGGCACTGCGGCTGGAAATATAGGAACTGGACCCAAAGGGTTAACCTTGGGTGCAGCCCGGCCCCGGGGATCAATAGGTGGTTCTGTCATGTGTGGTTATTTTTGGCAGAAGGGCTGTGGTAGTGCAATGTAACCTCGCAGGGAGCAGTGCCTCCGCTGCTGCCCATCCCACCTTGCACCCACCCAGCACCCCAGATGTCCCAGCACCCCAATATCGGAGCCCCCATACCCCGAGGGAGCCCCCACCCCACCCACACAGGGATTGATTGACTCGCAGAGTTGGAGCGAGCAGAACTGGAGGTGGCGGTGGGGATTTTCACTCTCACCCAATGGCAGCTGGGCCCAGCGATGGGGCAACACACGGCCTGGCCCCCGCGTACCCCCCAGCATTACTGACAGAGCTTCCATTGCATGGAGCTCGGAGTCTTGTTCCCACTGCACAGTGCATTGCTTTGTTCCCCCACGTGCCCACTGTGTAGAGTTTTCTCCCTATTGCATTAAGGTTTTCCCCACTGTGTGGTGCGGTGGTATTTTGTTCCCATTGAGTGGAACTTTGTCCCTGTTGCACTGGGGTCTTGTCCCCACCATGCAGTGCACTGGTGCTTTGTCCCTATTATGTGAAGCTTTGTCTTCATGCATGGAGCTTTCTCCCCCTTGCAAGGAGCTTTGCCCCTATTGCATTCATGTTTTGTCCTCTGTGTGATGCACTGGTGCTTGGTCCCCATCGAGTGGAGCTTTGTCCCCATTGCATAGAAATTGATCCCTAATGCTTTGCATTCGTGCTTTGCCCCCACTGCATGATGCTTTGTCTCCATTGCACGGAGCTCTGTCCCCATTGCACAGATGCCACCCCCAAGAATTCATCCTGGGGACAACAGTGCCCAAGGTCAACATGCTGCTGAGGGGCACACAGAGCAGCAGCCCCACATCCTTGCAGAGCAGCCGAGATCTGGGGCTTTTCGGGTGCTGGTCGCTATGGAAACCCTTCTGCAAGCGCTGGTCCTTGCGAGCACTGTCTGTGCTGCTGTAGGAGCGATGCTGCGAGGTGACACGAGGGGATGGGGCTCTGCAGGTCCCCATGCATGGGGAGGTCATGGAGTGCACCCATGGGGGTTTTTTAGGGGAAGAAAGGCAATAGTGGTTTGGTACTGCCCTTTGGGTGGCCAGGAGAAGCTCCAGGAGGACCCCAGTGGGGTTTCCCTGCACTGCTCCCAGTTCCCCATTGCTGTGGGCTTTGGGGTTTCACAGCTCTCTTTAGGTCTCTTCCTTCTCCCCCTTTCACATCAGTGACCCCCCACCCTACGTTCTATTTCAGCCCATTCCCAGACCTGCAGCGGTGACCAACAGCTCCTTCTATCCAGGGATTTGGCCATACCCAACCCACAGGGCCATCTCCAAAGAGGCTGATGGCAAACACCACTTTCTGGCCCCAGAGAACCCTACGGGGCCGTCCCACAGCCCCACCAGGCCGGAGGTGCTCTGTAGGACCGCTGAGCAAAGCCCCATTGGCATCCCCCAGTCTGGAAGAAAACCCTTTGCCCCACAGTTCATGTGGATGAGGCACAGCCCCGGCCCCACAGTAGCCCTGGTTACGTGTTCCCCACATACCCCAAACCTCTCCCAAAATCCCACCAAGTGACGCCCTGTAAGGTAAAAGGACGGCGAGGAAACATAATAAATAACAACAATAACACCAACAAACCTTCCCCTCTCTGCCCCTTACATAACCGGCATTGCCTTAATCCTACAGGTGCTTTGCAGAACTAAAAAGGATTTGTTCCTCCCGCAAATCCCCGTTGCATTTTTTGGTGAGTCATCCTGATCCGCCCGCCAGGGAGGCCCCCTCCGTAATGTGACCCCGCAGTAAATCGCTTAAAGCTCCCCCGGCTCCGGTCCCCCTGCAGCAAGAGGAGGATTATGGCTGTGTCCTGACCCCCTTGGCAGGGACGGCGATGGCCCTATAAATATGTCAGCGGGACAGCGAGGCGAGCGCCGACCCACAGACCTTGACACCTTGACCTGGGGCTGATACTGCTGCATGGCAAAGCCTGGGGCTGGGTGCGCTCCTGGGGGGCTGCTGGTCCCCAATCCCCTCCCCTAAGCAGTGGGAAAATGTGTTTTGGGTCACACAGGAAGTGTGGAGGTGCTGTCCCTCGGGGTGATGCTGGAGGAGGAAATTGGGGTATGGGATGTGGGGCATCATGTGAGATATAGGGTGGGATATGGAATGTGGGTGTGTGGAGGAGGCAGGACACCTTATGTGATGGGAGTGCAGGGTGGGATGGGATGCTTTGGGGTTTGGGATGCTATGCAGGATGTGGGGTGCCATGAGAGCTGCAGGGTGGGATGTGGAATGTGGGGCTGCTGTAGGATGCAGGGTGCTGTGTGCGATGCCATGAGGGATGCGGGGTGCCCTGTGTGATGTGGGGTGGGATATGGAATATGAGGTGCCCATATAGGTTGCTGGGATGCCTTCTGGGATACGAGGTACCCTGCAGGATGTGGGGTGCCATGCAAGATGCAGGATGGGATATGGAATTATAGGATCACAGAACTGGGGAACATGGGGTACCCTGCAGGATGCGAGGTGCATTTGGGATGCAGAGTGCTGCATGAGATACGGGGTGCCATGCGGGAGATGGGGCTTTGTGAGATGGGAGATGGGGATGCAGGATGACCCTGCGGGATGCAATGGGATTTGGGGTACCCTGAAGGAGTGGGATGTTGAGGGATATGGGGGGCCGGGCAGGATGTGGGGAGCCATGTGGGGAACCCTGCGGCGCGTGGGATGCTCTGTAGGGTACGAGGTGCCGTGCAGGATGTGCTCCATGGAACTGCGGGACACGGGGCGCCCTGGGGGATGCCGTCTGACCCGGGGGCGGCACGGCGCGGCACGGCAGAGCACGGCGCGGAGCAGCGCCGGGCGGGGCCCTTTAAAGCGGGGGGAGGAGCGGGAGGCGGTGGCGGGGCTGGGCCGTGCGGCGGGCAGCCTTGGCCCCGACGGAGCCGCACCGAGCGCCGGGCCGAGCAGGGCCGTGCCGGGCCGGGTGAGCGCATCCTCCGGTACCGGAGCGCGGCTGCGTGTGGCGGTGCCGGGGGAGGTGGGGGCGGTGCCGGTTTCCTGGGTATTCCCCCCTCCCCCCCATCGCAGCGTTGCGGAGCGCACCCCCGCGTTTCGATGCGGGGTTGGGGAGGGGGGGGGTCCCCGCTTCCAGCCCCTCCGGGTGCGCTGTGGCGGTGCGGGGCGGTGCGGGGGGGGCGCGGACACAACGCGGCTGTGCGCGCGCGCGGCCCTTTAGAGGCGAGCTTTGATTATTTTTTTTCCTCTATTTTTTGTATTTACCTACGGCTTTATTTGTTTATTTCCATTATTTGCATGAGGTTCGCACGCCTCCCGCGCGGCTCTCGGGGTTCCCCCCCCCCGCCTTCCCCTCCAAGCTCCGGGTGCACAGCAGCTCCGCTCCCTACCCCCTTTTCCCCCCTCCCTCCCGGGGTCTCCCCCCCGGCGCTGCCGCATTCCCCGCAGCGCTGCGCGGCCTTTGGGACCGCTGCTCGGGGCTGTGGGGCTCCGCGGTGCCCAGCGGGGTGAGATACGCCGCGATGCGAAGCTCCGCTTTCGCTCCGGTGGGGCTGACCGCGTCCAACTTTGTCCTCCAGATCCCTCTTAGAGCCGCGTTTGGCTGTACGGACCCGTCGCTTTGAGCCATGCACCTGCGCGGGTGGAAGCGCGCTGCCCCGGGGACACGCTGAGCTGCGCCGGGAGTGGAGGTAACCGCGGGGCTGCGCTGCGCTCGGGGCTGCAGCCGGGATGGTGCACAGATGGCCCTTATGTGCCGGCACTATGGTGGTGCTGGGCTTCGTACGGCTCTGCTCCCTGCTCAGCACCTGCTCGGGGGTCTCGCGATGGTCGGGCTGAATGGTCATAGTGGTCGCGGCCAGCCTTCGTGGTTCTCACCCAACTGCTCTCAGAGGCACGTTGGTGTCTGCACACTGCGGGTGCTGCAGCCCTTCCTCCTCCTCTTCCTCTTCCCCAGGGTGGGCTGACAATTGCAGAATCAGAAACCCTGTGGTGGCCACACATCTGCTGCCCTCGTGCATCTTGGGGTGCCCCGTTCTTCCTCAGCCCAAATCCCCCCCCACTGAGATAGAGCTGTCATCCCACACCTGATGGTGTTATTTTTATTTTTTTTCGAGGGGGGAAAGCCCTGAGCACTCAGAGCACCTGCTGTTGGGTGCACAGTCTGTGGATGTTTGGCATTCCTCAGCGCCGCGCTTCCGAGCTGGGGGCGAGCAGAGCAGCGAAGGTTCCATCTTCCCCATGGCAGCTGCAGGGCGTCCTGGTGGTGTTCTGTGCACATGGCAGTGGGGCATTGCCATGGGGGGAACATCCACGGATAGAGCCCCCCATGCTGTGCCTAGCACAGCAAAAGGGAAGTAGGATATGTGGGACCTTTGGACATCGCCTGTTCAAGGGACGTGGAGCTCAGTGGGGTTCTATGGAGCTGTTTTGCTGCACTGAGTGCTGAGCTGTGAGCGTTGTGGTGTAGGGCAGAGCCCCGCTTCCCCATTTGGATGCCATCGGATGCTGTCGGCACACGTGCCTGAGAGACAATGCATACAGACCTATGTAACTTTATCCCGTGTTCAATATGAGCCGTAATTGAAAAACAATCTTGGGGTTTTCCTTCCCATCCCCTAAGGGATGGAGATCCTGGCTGAGAGCTGAGAAAGGCTGTGTCGTGCCACGCTGTGCCCCAAACCTACCCCTTTGAGCCCTCTATGGCCCTGTAGGGTGAGTGCTTAATGCACAGCACCCAGAGGCGCCCAGCGTGGGCTCTGTTGGAGTGGGAAGTTGAGAGGAGAGATTTGTTATGGGCCGAGGGGCGGAAGGAAGCTGAGGCTTAGCGAGGGAAACGTGAGCTCGCCGGGCTGGGATGGGGCTCTGCCACTACTCTGCTATTGTGGGGGTAAAAATAGCAGCAGGGTGGATCGCAGTGTGCAGTGACGCTCCTGGAGCCAGGCAGGTGAGCAGCACCCATTGGGTGAGCAGAAGGGTGTCCTCCTGCACCAAAAGCACTGTTGTTTCACCAAGAAGCTGCCCTGGCAGGCAATCTGTTATTACTATTATGGCTTTCTGTCCCTCTGACCACACATAGAGCCGGTCTGGGGCCCCGGCGCCGACACAAAGGCCACCAGGAGGAGGTGGCTCGGTCTCCATCTTCCATCCCTATGGGCCGCATAGCAAACATGAAGGCAGTGCATTGGACACGATGCTCGCCGTGCCCCCGGCGCGGTCCCCATCCTGTTTTTAGCCTCTTTGGCAGCACCCCGGGGCCGTGCGCTCTGCTCTCCATGCCAGCAGCGGCACCCAGGACCGCGCGGTGTCACATTGCTGCAGTGCCTGCTCGTGACCCAGGGATCTCCCGGCGCGGACACGTGGGGACGGCTGAGGTCAGCCTCTGTGCTGGGGGTGAGCAGGTGCCCGGCTTTCCTTTGAGTGGCATCGATGTTGCTGGAAGCTGAGCAGCAGGACCTCCTGCTTGCACGCATTCTGACCCCAGCGCTCCCTGCAGGATGGCCGCGGGTCCCTGCGGTGCTGTACCCTATGAAGGTTGGGTGCCATTCTGCCTGACTTGCCTCTCCTGGCCACGCTGTGTGGGGTGGAAAAGAAACATCTCTTTCTTAGGGTTGTTTCCTTAAATAAAGTCCTTGGAGCAAGTGCTGGCCTGGCTGCTCCGCTGTCCCATGGCCGGCACTGCGTTATTAACACCTCATTAGTTGTTAGTTCCTCCATACTGCTCTGGTTCAGCAAATCCCAGCGGCTTTGTTCTGACTCCCACCTCACCGGAAACCTGTTTTGTTTTGTTTTTCCGTGGTCCTTCGCACTTCTGCTGACAGCTGAAATTTCATTTCTTCTTCTGGAAGTCAGAAGCTCACTTCACCTCTCTTCTCCTTCTCCTGCTGTGTGCCGACTCGCACCGCGCTGCACGGGGCGCATCCCTGCGGCTTATCGGCAGCGCTTGGCATGGCCTGGCTGCCAGCAGCTGGCTCACACTGCAACCTGGGCTTCCACTTGGCCGCTCCCCAGGAATCTTTTTATTTATTTATTTATTCATTCATTCCCCTTCTAAAATCTTGACTTGCTTCCCCCCAAGTGACAGCAGCAGCAGGACGCAGCTCTGCCCCAATGGCATTTGAGGTGCAGGTGGGTTAGAAGCAATGACAGCCCACATCTTTGGCTGGGCGCCCCATGGTCCCTGCTGTCACTCTGTGACCACGGGGGCTCAGGTTGGATATTAGGGACAATGCTTTCTTCCAAAGAGCAGTGATGCGGTAGCTGCTCAGGGAGGTGGGGGAGTCCCTGTCCCTGGAGGTGTCCATGAGCTATGGAGATGTGGCACTGAGGGCTGCAGTCAGTGGGGCACAGTGGGGTGGGTTGGGTTGGACTTGATGTCCTTAGTGGTCTTTTCCAACCTCAGTGATGATTCCCATATTCCTATGTTCTGTCTATGACCCCTGGCAGACCTCCCTTGCCAAGGGCTCTGCCTCCTTCCATGGGAGCACGTTACAGCACGTGGGCAGTGGGGCTAAGGGTGAATTGCCCCCAGTCTCCCAAAAGCCCCTGTGGATTTGCTGCTTGCTTTGCCTCCCAGCGCCCTGCCCAGGGATGTTGTCTGTGCCATGGAAGTTATTTTGAGAAGTGGGGCAGCGCTGTTGGCATGGAGGGGAGCGGAGGCACCGAGATGAAAGGTAAATCTGCAAAGATAATTGGGAGCTGCTTCCTGCAGGAATCAGGTAAAGGAGTGCCTGCCAGGGGGGATGTCTCTGCATTGGAGGGTGCCACAAACCCCCTGATGCTCCCATGGAGGGGTCCTGGACCCACTGTGGGCAGGGGGTGATGGGGAGCTATTCACCCCACTGCCTCCTCCAGGCCTGCATGTCATTGCTCCTCCAGGCTTCATTTTTATAAATTGCCCTTTGAAATTCTGTCATCCCTGTGCAGATGAAAGCAAGATGCTGTGTTGCCTCTGTATGCGTGTCTCCATTGCGGCTGCTGGGTGGCCCGGCTTTCTGTTTGGGGTTTATCATTTTTTGAAGTGCTTTGGGCTTTGTTGTTTTTTTTTTTTTTTCCCCCTCTCTAATCTCTGGGTGTCACATCTTGGCAACCCCTCAGTTCTGGGCAGTCAGTCTCTCTCCTGCTCCATCCCTCCTGGGATCAATGGGGAGAAGCACAGCCCCCAGGGCAAAGCTGTCTTCCTGGTGATGCTGGCCATGCCCACTTACATTGCCAGCAGGAGACCCTCTTTGTTTCCCCAAAATTCCTATTGGGCTGCTGTGTGCTCAGGGAGCTGCAGCCGTGCACTGTAGTGCTGAAGGGCAGTCGCTGAGCCTTTAAATTCTGTGCCAGTGATGGATGGATGTGTGAGAATTGCATTTGCTGGCCTGGTAACAAACAGCTTTGCGTTTTACGCTGCTTTCCTGCTGTCTCTTGGGGAAATTCAGACACATCCTAAACTGTGAGGCCAGGGATTTCCCTGCTGTGTGAGTGGGGCAGAGAAGCACACAGGGAACTGCAAGGCAGTGGAAAAGCTGGGCTTCCCACTCCCAACTCCTGTCAACAGTTTGGGCAGAGGTTGGTGACGTTGGGTGCTTCTCCCATGGCAATGTGGGTCTGGTCCTCACCTCTGCTCAGCTCCTGCTGGCTCCAGCTCTGCTTTCTTGGTTGATTTTTCCCTTTAACCCATGGACTTGTTGATCCCCCAGGCTTTCTGTTGAGGCTGTGAGGTTTAATGATGGTGTTGGGCCTGGAGGTCCCCAGGCTGCTCTGGTCACGGACTCCTCCGTGGTTTTATGAGAAATCAATGGCACTTTTGAATGGGTCATAATCATAAAATAAGTACAATTTATGGCCGCTGCCAGGGCCACGTTTTGTTCCAGTGCGGCAGAGGGAAAGGAAAGAGCACAAAACCACTTTCCCACAGCGTTTCCCACTCTGTGCTGGGGCTGCAGACCCGCACCAGCTGCGGGGGGCCATTGCGGCCATGCTGACGCTGTGCCCTTGCCCACAGCCCGCCGCCAGGTGGAATGGGGCAGCCATGAACGGCGATGCCCTGTGCCAGGAACCCTCCTCCCCGCTCCCCGACTGGCGTGAGTTCTGCGAGCTGCACGCCCAGGCGGCCGCCGTCGACTTCGCCCAGAAGTTCTGCCAGTTCCTGAAGGAGAACCCACACTACGACACGCCGGGCGCCGAGGCTTCCTTCTCCCATCACTTCGCCGCCAACTTCTTGGATATCTTCAGCCTGGAGGTCAGCCGGGTGTTCGTCTCCGACTCGCCCACCAAGTACAACATCGTGCCCTTCGTGGGGCTGCAGAACTGCCACGTGCCCTACGGGCGTGAGGTGGCCCAGCGGAAGGAGGAAACGTCCACCGAATCCTTGGACAGCATGGAGGCCCCGCTGGGTGCCGGCCGCTATCTCAGCCCGGCGCAGCAGGCGCAGGCACGCAAAGTGTCCTCCTATGGCCAGTCGCGCAGCTCGGAGGACGTCTCCGTGCACGCCTCCGCCAAGCCCAAGTTCAAGAAGGGCTTCTCCTTGAGGAACATGAGCTTGTGCGTGGTGGACGGCATGAAGGAGATGTGGCACCGAAGGTCTTCTCCCGAGCCGGGCGCCGAGGCGGCTCCAGGCACCAGGAGGACCGAGAGGGAGCCGTGGGGCAAGGAGCCCACTGACCCCCGGGAGAAGTGGACCCACAAGCTGCGTCTGTCTAAGGCACAGTCCTCCAAGGTGGAGCTGGTGGACATCCAGAGGGAGGGCACGCTGCGCTACATGGTGGCCGATGACACGAACTGTGTGGGGAGCTCACAGTGGCAGAAGTGCCGCCTCCTGCTGCGCAAGGCCGTGAAGGTGGAAGGGGAGAGGTTCCTGCTCGAGTTCTATGTCCCTCCCAAGGTAAGGCCTGGCTGAGGTCCTTGGAAGTGTTGGGGTGAAGTTGAGGCAGCAGTTGTGCTTGGTGGGTTTGGGGAGGTGTGGTGCTGAGCGTTGAGACACACATGAATGCACACACAGTTGGGTCCCATCCACAAAAGCATCGGTTCTCGTCCCCCGTGATCTTTGGAAAGGTGCTGAAGCCCAGCCTGCTGGCTCAGCCCAAGGCATTGGTGGTTGCAGAGAAGCTCACTGCCGTGCTGAGATGCACAGTGTCCTGAACACGAGGAGTTTTTGCTCTCCCCAACACTTTGCAGAATGCTCCACGTGCCACCAAGAGGTCCCACGCTTGGACTTGGCACTCCTTATTTTCAAACTGATAATTCATTTGGAACAATCATAGAATCACTGAGGTTGGAAGAGACCTCTAAGATCACCCAGTCCAACCACCCACCTTCCACCAGCACTGCCCACTGCCCACATCCCCCAGTGCCAAATCTCCACAGTTCTGGAACACCTCCGGGGATGGGGACTCCCCCACCTCCCTGGACAGCTGTGCCACTACATCACCACTCTTTAGGAGATTTTCCTAATATCCAACTATCCTTGTGCTACCCAGCCCTCCCCTGAGCTTACAGAGCCTCATCTGTGCTGTGCGTGCTCATCTTTGGCAGCCCTGGGGGAAATAGTAAGTCATTCCTTGGGGCCTTGGTAGATGTGTTAGAATAGAAATCTCGTATTATTTAAATGCCATGGGAAGGAAAACCTGCTGTAATCACAGCCCTCTGTCTTCAGTTTTCCTTTCCTTCTCCCCTCATCCCATCATGTCCCTTCTTAACTACTGCTTCAGTGGGATGCAGTGAGCCCAGGGATCCCTGACAGTTGTTCTAAGTGTCCAAGAGTTTTAAGGGGAAAATACACTTGCAGAGATGCAAGTGCATTAATAGCACTTCCCATGTGGTGCAGGAAGACCCCTCAGGAGCAGGCTGTTCCCTGCCTGCTGCTGAATGAGCAGTTTGTGTTTTGCCTTTCTCACCTTCTCTGGTGGGAACACTGATGGAAGAACACAGCAGTGCTGGGCCCCAAGTAACACATGTGGAGGTGGTACTGCGGATCGCAGAGGTGGAAATGAAACATCCCAGAGGGGAAAGGAGCAGTTCCTGTTCTCATACTTCAGCTTTTAGCTTTTTTCCCCTTAACAGAAAAAGACAAAAAGAAAAAAATAGGAACTGAACCTGTTGTTGGTAACCTGCAGCCCAGTGCTCATCACCAGCCCCATCGGGATGCCAGTGCCGCAGCAAGGAAGCTTGGCAGACAAGCACATGAACTTCCCCATCTTCCACCAGGCCTTTTCTTCATTTAATTAAAAGAGCTCAGAGTTATCAGGCACATGAGGGAAATCAGTGCTTTTTTTTAATTTTTTTTTTTTTTTTTTTATCTCCCCACCCCCCCGTAACAAGCGTGTGGGCTGAGCTGCTATCTTGCCTTGCTGAGAGCTGCATTCTCCCCTGGGACAGTTTGATTCGACTGAGCGACGACTTTTTATTATTTATTGATTGATTTGATTTATTTGTTTGTTTGTTCTCATTCTTTTTTCCTTTTTTTTTTTTTTTTCAGGCTTCCAAGCCCAAGGTGAGCATCCCACTGTCAGCCATCATTGAGGTGCGGACCACCATGCCTTTGGAGATGCCTGACAAGGACAACACCTTTGTGCTGAAGGTGAGGGTAGGGGCAGCGGTGGGCATCCAGCCCCACATCCAACCCCACTGCAGGGATGCTTTGGCCCCAGGGATATTTCCTTGCTCCAGCACTGCTGATGCTGCTGCTGCCCCCCTTTCCCATGCAGTGCTCTCCTTTGGGGCTCCCACAATGACACAGCATCCACCTGATGCCCGGGTATGTTGGGATTGAGGTACAGTCATAGAATCATTCAGGCTGAGAATGACCGCTCAGATCCCCAAGTCCAACCCCAGCCCACCCCCACCATGCCCACTGACAGTGTCCCTCAGTGCCACATCTGCACAGTTCTTGAACAGCTCCAGAGATGGTGACTCCACCACCTCCCTGGTGTTTGCCTGGCTTTGCCATCGTGTTTTGCTTTACCCCATCACTACAAGAGTGCTGAAATGGGTATCTAGAGACAATTTGCAAGGGATGCGAGCAGAGAGACTGAATCCATCCCCAGCTAGAGACCCCAGAGAAATCATTCTCTATACAATGCAATTAACTGAATGCTCCCTGCTGACAGGCAGCAGCCCTCTGTGGCAAATCCCAGGCTCAGGTGGCAGTGTTGGGAAGCACCATGGGATGGATGGCAGCAGAGACCTCCTCACTGAGCACTGCATGGCCCCAGCCACAGAATCATAGAATATCCCAAGTAGGAAGAGACCCAAAAGAATCATCAAGTCCAGCTCTTGGCTCCACAGAGGGCCACCCAAACCACACATCTGAGAGCACTGTCCAAATGCTCTTTGAACTCCAGCAGCTCAGGGCTGTGCCCACTGCCCCAGGGAGCCTGTTCTGTGTCCAACACTCTCTGGTGCAGAACCTTCTCCTCACCACCAGTCCGACCCTCCCCTGACGCAGCTCCGTGCTGTTCCCTCAGGCCCTGTTGACGTTGGTCCTCCCCACGTGCCTCAAAGTGAAGGCAGTGCAGCAGCCTGGAGCCAGCAGGAAGCATCACTTCTCCTTGCATCGCTTCTCCTTTCCTCTTCCCCTTTCCTCAGCCCCAGTGCATCTTCTGGCTGTCTCCATGCCCAGAGGATGCCGCTGACTCACAGCAGCTCATGAGCTGCCCTAACCTTGCCATGCTTTTTACGGAAGCACTCTGCAGTCGTGGTTCCCCTGCTGGCGTCAGTGCCATGCCCTTGAGGTAGAGCTGCCTGGGTCTTTTTCTTTCAAAGCTGATTTCTCAGCATCAGGGCATTCATTGGAATTCTTGCCTCATCCTCCAGCACGCTGCAGCGTGGTGTCATCTCTGAATTGATCAGGGATCCATCCTCTCCTCCTTCCTTCTGTCCTCGTCGCTGCTGAATGGCAGCATGAGTGGGGCTGTGAGGGCTGTGAGCATAAGGCTCAGCATCTCCTCCGCTTTGGCCATTAACTATCAGTGTCTGCTCTTGGAATATGGCTCATCACTTCTTCTGATCATGGTTTCCAGATCCCTGTAAAATCTCAGCCCCTTTTGCTGCTCTTCCTCCACTGCCTTGACTCCAGTGCTGCTCCCACCTTCTCAGTAATTATCCCCTCCCCGTTTACCCTCTAACCTGCTCCTGCCCCATTCTGCCTGCAGGGTTAAATGATTGCCATCGATCTCTTCTGTGAGGCAACCAAGCACTGAGTCAACCCTAGGGGCTCATTCAGCATCATCTGCTGCCCCTTTCCCGCTGTGCTCCCTCCCACATCTTCCTTTCACGGTGTGTTTCTGACGCCCTTTACTCCTCATGGCACACCTTCTGTCCTGGGCCTCATTTCTGTTGCTTGTTGCTATCACTCTTTGCAGAGGACTGGAACCCCCGTCGGCGCTGGGGCATGGATCAGAGAGGTGGGACAGGGGCCAGAGGGCAGCCCCTGCTGCCTTCTGCACTTGGGGCTGATGCAGAGCCTTCACCTATGGGTGGGAAAGCCCCTGCCTCGTGCAGGGGGGCCACACTGGACCCCATGATGCTCAGTCACCCAGCAATTAGCAGACGGTGCGTTCTCACCGCACATCAGACGCCGAGCACACGCATTTTTTCCATTGCACAAGCAGTGCTTGCAAAATACCCGAGCCCTACACATGCTCTGCTTGCTTTCATGCTGTGCATGAAGGAGCACTGTGCTCTCCCAAGCTGCAAACCCTTGGTTAAACAAAACGGGCTCTGCTGCTCCCCTGCAGCTGGCGCATGGCAGGGGACCGGGTGCTGCTCGCCCCGGGCACTGCTCCCTGTTTATTTTCAGGACAGTGATTCAGTTGTATGCCATTAATTTAATTTGCAAGAAGGCTCTTGGCTGGCAATGCGATACCCTCCCAGAGCCAGGGCTCCTCCCAGCTCAGGGTCATGCAGGGGGTCTGGGAAGGATGGGGCAGCAGCATCTCCTGGTGCCCACTGCCCCCCTCTTGCCATATGGTGTTTGCTCCCTTCTCAGCCTCAGAGCAGCCCAGATCCTTTGGGTTCACAGTCTTTGAGCATCTCTGGGTCACCCCTTGCCATCCCTTTGCTGGGATGGGGACATCTCATTGTCCTCCAAGCAAGGAGTTATTCATGTCAGTATGTAGATGTGGAGGTGGCTGCTGTCCTACTGTGTTATGGGGTTGGCTTTGCCTGGTGGGGGGTGCAGGACCCCAAACATGACCTAACACTGTCCTGACTCACCTCCAGGTGGAGAACGGTGCTGAGTACATCCTGGAGACCATTGACTCCCTGCAGAAGCACTCTTGGGTGGCAGATATTCAGGACTGCATTGACCCTGGGTAAGGCTCATGGGCACGGCTGGGCTCCCCCTGCACACTGCAGCCCCCTTCTCCCCACTCGGTCAGGATATGACCTGGGCACGATTCAGGCATGATGTTTTTGTTGAAAGGAAAATCATCTTGTTCCAGCAAGTGAAAAGTTCCCCTGTACAGCCCAGAGAGTGGTGGGCTGGCTGCTGGTACTGGTAGGCAGTTCTCACAGACCACTGGCTTGGAACAGACCCCAGCTGATACAATTTCTGCTGCCTGGCTTATTGCAAAAAGTCCCTGATTCACTGGGGCAAAAATCTGGAGGCAGAGTCAGCAACTGCTGTGTGTCAGAGTGCACCCTACAAAGCGTGCACTCAATATCAGCCCTACTTCCCATCCTTTTATTTCAGCCCAGTATCCATGCTGTAATGAACGCTCTGCAGGCACACTCCCCCAGGGAGCCTCCAGCACTGCCCTTCTTGCCATGGCTTCCAAAGGGAGCTTTTAGGAGTGAAAGCCCTGAACAAAGCTGGGATGGGGGCTTGCGGAGGTCCCTTCTGCCTCCTGTGCCCTCTTCCCCACATCAGCTTGTCCCCAAAGCTGCCCTTTGCTGGGGAAATTCAGCTATGTGCTTCTTTAAATATATACAACCCTGTGCTGGCCTCCAGACACGGCCGTAAAGCAAATAATAATGAACTCCACAGCAAATAATAATGAGCCGCTTCATACGCTGCCACGCGCGCTCAGTGCCAAGAATGAATTTTCATTCAGCTCCTGCATGCAGTGCTCAGTCCTCCTGCCAAGGATCCGTGCTGAAACCTCTGCGTAAGCACCCAGCAACAGGATTTCTGCAGAGCTCTGTCGGTTTTGGTTTCCTTCTACTCTTATTTATTTATTTTTTCTTTTCTTTTCTTTTCTTTTCTTTTCTTTTCTTTTTTTTTTTTTTTTAAGTGGCTGCAGCTGAATGACTCCCAGTGGCTGATTCACTTACTGGCCACTAAATAATTCAGCAGCTCCCCCGTGAGCCCTTACGCTAACGCAGCCGCTTCCTGGCTGCTGGCACACACATGGCTGCTGTTAAGCAAAAGAGCACCCGAATGCCACGAGCAGCTAAAAATAGGCTGTGAGCAAGCTGGGAGCTTGCTCAACAATGGTGCTCAAGTGCACGGGGCAGCCTGGGTGTGTGGTGCATTAGCTTCTCACCATGCCCCGTCCCATGGCGCTGAGCGCTGCAGGTTCTTTTGTGCTCTGGGAGGAAGGGCTGAGGCTGAGGAGCTGGGATTTCATTGGGATGGTGGGGCTGGAGCAAAAGGAGTCTCTCCAGGGGGTGATGCCCTGTGTGCAGTGTGTGACCCTCTGCTCTGTGCTCTCCCACTAGGGACAGCGGGGATGACATCGAGTTGGCATCCTGTGCTCAGGGAGCCTGCCTGCCAGGCCGGGCGTCCTCCTGCAGCTGCGAGTTCCTGGCTGATGGTGAGAGATCCCACGGGGTTTGGGAGGTGTCTACTGTGTGTGGGGCAGCTCCTGTCAGGCAGCGTGGTTTGGGAGCTTGCGTCCTCGTGCTAGCCCCCATCATGGGGACATGCCTGCTCTTGCTTGAGAGCATCAATGTTTCCTTCCAGATGTGCACCGGCTGCCAGATAGATGTGCCCTGCCAGCTGCTCACAATGCCACCACCACTGCTATGCCCGCACCCCATGGCCGGGGCAGGGATTCCGTGGGGGAGCTGCTGGCCCATGTCCCACTGGAGAGCTTCTTGCAGACACTGGAGTCTGCACCCACAGCCAGCACGCACCTTGCAGGTAGGTTTGCTTGGGGGAATGCGGCACGTGGCCCTATTGCCTCGTCCTTGGGGCTGGGAGAAGGCAATGCCTACATGCTCCCTAAAACCCAGTGGTGCTTGCGGCCAGGAGAGGACAGCGAAGTGGACACAGAGATCAACCTGTCTGACTTCCCCTGGTTCCATGGGACGCTGTCACGGATCAAGGCGGCTCAGCTGGTGCTGTTCGGCGGTGCCCGGAGCCACGGCCTGTTCGTCATCCGGCAGAGTGAGACACGGCCTGGGGAGTACGTGCTGACCTTCAACTTCCAGGGCAAAGCCAAGGTGGGTGACTTCCCGAGCCAACATCGGGCGGCTGCGAGGCTGAGGGAGGTTGGGGCCTTTCACCTGCAGCTCACCTCCTGCCCTGTCCTCACAGCACCTCCGCCTGTCACTGAACGAGAGCGGGCAGTGCCATGTGCAGCATCTCTGGTTCCAGAGCATCTTCGACATGCTGCGACACTTCCACACACACCCCATCCCGCTGGAGTCAGGCGGCGCTGCAGACATCACGCTTCGGAGCTACGTGGTGGCCCAGAGCCTGCAGCCCGGTGAGTGCTGGGGCCGTGTTGGGTTTGGGGCTGGTGGGGAGGATTGGGGCTGGGATCATAGAACCACAGAATCATAGAACCATTCAGGTTGGAAAAGAGCTCTCGGATCCCCACGTCCAACCCCAGCCCACCCCACCATGCCCGCTGACCACCACGTCCCTCAGTGCCACATCTCCACGGTTCTGGAACACCTCCAAGATTGGGGACTGCCCCACTTCCCTGGGCAGCCGTGCCACTGCATCATCACTCTTTCTGAGAAGAAACACCACCCAAAAAAGAATGAGTCTCCTTAGGATCCTTGGCTCAGATAGGAGAGGGTTAGAGGTCTGCACAGCTCACTGGGGCATGGAGAAGGTGGGCAGGGAAGGTTGGGGTGCACAGGGTGAAGGATGGGGAGAATGGGCATGGCAAGGCACCATCCCCCAGGCCACCCTCAGAAGGGCTGAGCTCCGCATTCCATTAGCATCTGGACGGTGCTCTCAGACGTATGGTCTCATTTCTGAGCGGTGCCGCGGGTTCCTTCCTACTTGAGATATTCCATGATTCCCTTGCAGACGCTGGCCCTCCGCCAGCCCTCGTGCCACAGCCGCCGCTCTGCCGCACCGACCCACCACCCCCACACTACTTCTGCAACACAGCGCCCGCCGCTCCGCCAGTCCCACCACCCACTGAGGGGGTGGCTGTGCCCCCCGCCGTCCCCACACCCTATCACCGCCTGGAGGGAGCCCTGGGCCCCCGCAGCGACAGCGCTGAGCGCCGGCCAGAGCCTGCTGCCACCGGCACTGAGGACTACCACGATGCTGACGGTGCCCGCAGTCGGACCCGGGCAGTGGAGAACCAATACTCCTTCTACTGAGCCCCTTAGGGGCGGGATGATGGGGGGACACGGGGCAACCGTGCCCATTGCTGCTGCACCAGCCTCACTGCCACACCAGCACTGGGGCTAGGATCTCCTCCTTGCTCCTGTGTGATGGCCCAGCTGGACCTGGCAGCACTGAGTGGGTGCGAGGTTGGAAGCATCAGTGCTGTTTTGAAGCTTGTGGCACCTTCCCTTTCCCTCCTGACCAAGTGTTCTCCCAGCACTGAGGTTTGGGCATTTTGGGATGGGGATGGAAGTGTCCCTGCAGAGCTGTCCTTGTAGACACAGGTCTGTGTGCCTGGAGGCACGGTGCCCCATGCCCAGCCCAGCTCCATCCTTGTGTGTCTCTGGGGCACAAGTTTCCCATGCTCTGCCAGGAGAAGGCTTTTTGTCCAAAGCTTGATGCATCTCATTGGAAGAAGGTCTTTCCCTGCTTTCCTGCCCTTTCTCTTCCTTTGTCCTTTTTCTCCTTGTAGAGACTCCCTGAACACCCCCTTTCTTCCTCTCCTTTGCTTCTGAAACCTTGGATGCCTACAAGGGTATCAGCAATCTTCTGCCTCCTTTCCACAGCACTCATTGCCATCGCTGAAGGCAAACCTTGGAAAACACAACACCAGCCCCACTCGCATCAGCTCTTAGTTGGGGTATCTCCAGGGGGTCAGACAGAGGCCAGGTGCAGGGCTGGAAGCAGAATTGCCACCACAGCACTCCCCAGGAGTGCAAACACTACAGACCTTCAGTGGATGCTATTGAAGATTTTTATTTTATTTTTTTTCTTATAGAAATTGAAAAACTTGGAGAGAATGAAAGGAGTGTGGCTCCTGGTGGAACTGTGTGGCTGTGCAGGTGGAACACAGGGACTGGGTTGGGCTGACAGCATTGGGATTTCCCTTGCTCAAGTGCCACCCTGCCCTCACCAGTGCCACGTGGCAGCACCGCTGCCTGCAGGGACCATGTGCTGTCTCTGCCTCTTAGCAGCACGGTGGCTTCTGAGCAGACCCCTGCAGCAGATCTCCAGCATGAAAAGGAGCTCCCTCCTACACTGCAGAGACCTGAGAGAGAGAGCACAGATGCTGGGGTCAGGCTGCTTGCTGGCATTGTGTGCTTCATGTAGGGTAAGAGTCAAGCCACAGCCAAGCTCAAATCCCAGTGAATTGCCTGAACAGTTATTCTGGCATCTGGTTTTGGTTTGGATCAGATTTTTTTTTGTTAGGTGCCTTCTTTCCTGAGCTAGCAAAGCGTTTCCCAGCTCTGGAGTCTCTTCTTGTCCTTCCATGGGCAGGGATGATGCTGTCTTCAAGGCTTGTAGCTTCCTTCAGAGCTGAGAGCTGCCTTCTGGGCTGCGGAGGGCTGGGAGCTCTCCTACCTGCAGCCAGCTCCCACTGTTGCAAACACACAGCCCTCAAACCCTGCCCTGCCAGTAGCCACCTCCCTATGCGAAGGCTGGGGCAGTGGGAGTGGGCATTTCTCCTTGCTCAGGTAGGGAGAAGCTGGATGTTCTGTGTCGCTGGGTTTAACACAAACTCCCTTCACACAGTGATTGAGTGGGGACCTCCAGATGTGGCACAGATGTCACTGCTCTTGTTCTCCCCACAGTCCCCAGGTGGCGGTGGATGGGAGCACTGCCTTAGAAAACTTCACATGTTGGCTGATTTGTCATCATCTGCATCACGGGATAGGAGAGGGGTGGGGGGGAGCAGCAATCTGCAAACAAACATGTTCATTTGTAAATAGGGAAGAGTCTGGAAGAGTTTACTGTTCTGTAGAATAAATTAATTTTATTTAAAAAAAGGAAAAAAGGGGACTTGTTAAACAAATGGAGAACTCAAGTTCCAGTTTTAAAATAAAACCACTTGCAAAAAGGACAGCACAAGAACATGAGCATGGAGCTTTGCTGTGTAGAAAGAGAGAGGATGCTGTCATGTCTCATGCATACAGACCTCGCTGCTGGCCTGAGGCAGCTGTGGCAAGGCACAGGCTGCCCAGCAGAGTGGGTCTGGCACACTGAGGAGGGAGGAGGGGGCATTTTTTATCACAGTTGAGCAGAGGGAGGTGGAGGACACGTCCAGCCTTTGCAGGGCTGGGTTTCCTCTCCTCTCAGTCTGTCATTTTCATTGTCTGGTGTGTCGCCAGTGTAAGCTGAAACGCCTTCAACCCTGGAGCGGAGCAGATAAAAGTGAATTAACAGCCCTGGGGGAGCATCTCCTAGCAGCAGTGTTCCCCATACATGTTTTCCAACCCCCATCCCCAAGGGAGGCAGGCATGCCTCATGCTCTGCTGCCGTACATCTTCCTAGCGTGCTCTTTTCTGCTGAGGATCCCCAGGGAAAACCGATACGTGGTTCCAGACTGCACTGTCACAGCTCGGCAGCACGGCAGACACAGCTTCCAGACGCAGCTCACACATGGCTTTTGGGGGTGGAGAGAGCTGCTCAGCTCTGTAATCAGGCCACGGTTGCATCACGACCCATTCACAAAAACATTCCCTCCCCAAAAATCTCTGGAGCCTGTTAACCAGCCCTGGATGCCCATCCATCAGGGCCTGGCCAGCTGGGGAGCTGACAGCCCTTCATTGCTGCGAGGGCTGTGTCTGCAGGACAGCTGCTCCTCCTGCCTCCCCATAAGCCATTCTCACCTCGGCGTATTAGCGAATTGCCTAATTATGGCATTAGTTCTGCTGGAAAACGTGCGTTCCTGTCCTTTTGCTGGTTGCTCTCTGCATTGCACACGGAGATGTAGCAGCAAAATGGGAGAGTGGGCTCAGAGTGGGCTGGGCAGATTGGCGCTGCTCTGCGGTGTGCTGCACACTGGCTGATGCCGTGAAGGAGGAGGAAGATGAGGGGCTTGCAGCCGTGCAGCCCCCCGCATTTCTCGGGTGTTTTAGCTGTCCTCAGTGGCTCCTGCCTGATTGATGTGCAGGGCTTTTCTGCGCACAGCTCCCTGCGCTTCCAGAAGGATCCCTTTTGTTAAGAGAACACCTCAGAATGCAATGGCTTTGAAACACAAAGGAGCTTCTCTGGTACACATCAGGAAGTGCTGTTGTTTGCTTTGCACTGAACTGCTCTAATGCAAATCCCGTGTCCCCAGCAAGCCCGGTTCTGCCCAGATCCCAGCTCAAGGGTTTTTTATTTCACAGTGACGCAGTGATATCCATCCTATTTTGGTCTGACACAAGTGACAATCTCGTCTTTCCTCTCCAGATGCATCTCAAAAGTAACACGTGTACATCGAGGGTCCACACCTAGGTGTGTCATTTGGGAGGGTGTTACTTGCAGGTCTGTGCTGTTTGCGTGGGCTCTGTCCGATGACAGGCAGCTGCCTGTCGTTTCCCAGAGCTGCAAGTTGTTGTCAGCACAAGCCACGCTTTGGGCAAGAGAATCGAGTTGTCCAGCTGCTCCCTGCAGCCCTCCAGCCGTAGTGGTGTCTGGCCATCACCGATTTGCTGTTCTCCAGCAGCAATTGGCACAGCCACACAGAGACCTGACAGCACTGCCCACACCCCTGCTTTCGGAAGCTGCGTTTTGGACCCCGAGCAGGGAGAGCTGCGGAGACAGGAGCTCACAAGCTGGGAGACAGCATGGAGGAAGATGTTTGCATGGCAGCAGCCAGGGCTGTGGCTGCAGGGATGCCTTCCAGGGCCAGCACAGACAGCTGGGAACTCAGCCAACTCTGAATTCAAGCCATTCTTTTATAAATCAGGTTGGTAAGACAAACACGAGGCATAAACTAGTGCCATTTCCATAGCAACCTCAGCAGAGGTAAAAAGTCTTTTGTAAACAAAGAGAGGACTGAACCTGTGGATCCGCTCTGATTTTCTTCACGGACGAGAGAAGAGCATGTGGGCTTAATAAATTCAGGTCAATACAAATGACCCATAAATCTCAGATGGAACCATTCCCAACCTCTGAGTTCCCTTTTCTCTCCCCTCTCCTCATGCACAGCACGGAACTGTCTCAACCCAGCGCCCAGCTCCGTGCCCCAGCTTATCTCCATAAAGACACAAAGCCTGATGCCCCTCTTCCATCACCGTTGACCTTTAGTAGCTAATTCTCTGACGCACACGCAGCCCGAGCACATGCCATGCCATTTCTGTATGGCCACAGCAGCTCGATGAAAAATTTTGCTTGTAGAGAGAGCTGTATCACAGCCAGCTCTAGCTTCCATTCCTCCAGGCAAGCCTTGCTCGGAGTATGCAAGCCCTCAGCTGGTCCACACGCTGATTGGGCAAAGCCCCTGTGTTAATTAAGCACAGATGAGGCAGCGACCCTCCCCATTACAGAGAGTCCATGCCACGGGGAATTGTGCTGCAGCCCCTCGCTGCCAGCGGGCACGGCCTGCTAATTGCCAAAGTGACACGAGCAGATGGTGCCGCAGCCCTGCAGGGAGGCACCAGGAAGCACCGGATCGCTTACACCGTCACGGGGCAGGGATTTGGCTGGGGCCAGGGCGTCCGTGCAAAATGCTGAGAATTCTCTCCTCACAGAGCCCGGAGCGTGACGGATTTTGGAGCGGCCTTGCTAACAGATCCCACAGTGGTGTGGGGTCACTGGGAGCAGCGCTGGGGGCAGTGGGGTGGTAGGAGATGTGCCGAGCTCTGCTGTGGGGCTGGATAAAGTAGCAGCAACAGCTCAGGGCAGCCCTCAGCTTCCAGCAAGGCCACAGCACACCGCCTGCTCCTTCCTCACGGCCCTCGCCATGCCTGAGGGAGCATCACTTGTGCAGTGTGCATTTACTTATGACACATCCTAGGCCCCCCCAGCAGTGAATACCTGAGCCCCGAGGAGCCTGAGGCACAGCCTACACAGCCCACACTGCTTCCTGCACCTCCTCTGAGGCGCTCCGAGCAGTTTGCAGCGGGCAGCCAGGCAAAAGGGCAGGCCCGAGGCCTGCCGCCATTACAGGCCACGCCCATCGTGGCGGCCACGCCCATCGTGGCGGCCACGCCCATCGTGGCGGCCACGCCCATCGTGGCGGCCACGCCCATCGTGGCGGCCACGCCCATCGTGGCGGCCGCTCAGCGTCTTGCGCTATGACGCCGGAAGTGGGCCGGGCGCTGTGAGACGGGAAGATGGCGGCGCCCTCGGCCCCGCGCCCGTCCCGGCCCCGCAAGGAGCCGCAGCCGCTCGTCATCCCTCGCAACGCCGCCGAGGAGCAGCGCCTCCGCCTCGAGCGCCTCATGAGGAACCCGGTGAGGGGACGGGAAGCCGGCCGGCTTCGTGCTCGCGGCCGCGAAGGGATGGGTACTGAGCTCGTGTCCCACCCTGGGCTGTGAGGGAAGAGGCGCCCCGCGGGCAATGGAGCAGCTCGGGGCTCCGTTGTCTGCCGCTTGCTCTGCATTTCCCGGGAGCTGGTGGGAAATCTCAACCCTTGGGCTCTAATGAGGTGTTTTGACCCTTGTCCTGAGAGGGTGTCCTCTGATTCCTGCTTTCTGCCCGCTCCCTGTCAGTGGAGGTGTGCTCCGTCTGGGGTCTGTCCTGTGGTGGAAGGGGCTGCGGGCATGCGCGGGCCGTCCTGTGTTAGAACTGCAGGTGTGGCCCCCAGAGGATGCTGATGGTTGGTTTGTTCTTACAGGAAAAGACTGTACCAATTCCTGAGAAGCTGAACGAGTGGGCGCCACGGCCTCCCCCGGAGTTTGTCAGAGATGTGATGGGTAAAGGCACTGCTCTTCAGATAACTGTAGGATCAGCCATGTTGAGCTTAGACACCATTTAACAGAAAGACTGGAGGTGATTTTCTGTTGGCAATCATTTTGCTGGAGAAAAGAGGTATAAAATGAGCTTTTTGAGTTGTTTTCTCAATGTCCACGTTGTTCGTGGGCCTTGCTTTGCTCAGAACCAGAACCTGTGGCATTCCAGTAGACAAGCCACATGTAAAGGAGTAATTTGTGCTGTAGTAGTGATCACAAGACACAAGTAAATTGTCTTTTCCACAGATATGAAAATGCTCTGGAAGCTTACAGTTGTGAATTACCTCTTTTAATTGTTTTGAGTCTGAATCTCAGGTGGTGAGAGGCAGAGGCATGCAGGGATGTGACCATACGTGGTCAGCTAGGGAGCTGACAGCTGTGCAGGGAATCCAGCACAAGTGTTCTGCCTACACTTCCATCTGGGGGGGATCAGGGTTAGTATTTGTAGTCTAAAGTGCATCTGCATGTAGATCTGCAGATCCTTTGGAATCCTCATCTTATCGATCCTTCCCAAAGGCCAGCTTGTTCATATTTCAGAATAACTGATTTAAGATTAAAAGTTTTATACATTTTTGAGTAAACTGTGCTCATTATTACAATTCCCTCATAGGTTTTTCACATAGCTTTGCCAGGTGCTTCAGTAGAGCTGTTTTGGTTTTTTAGTAGCACCTGACATGCTGGGATTCTGTTGGTATCAAAGTGCACTATTGCAATCTTGTGTTTTAATTACTAGGTGTCTTCTTTTAAGAATGCTTTTGTGTACTTTGCATTGAGAAATGGCTCAGGAGGCACAGGGTGAGAATGAGTGCCACATTTGAAAGCTCCTCTGAGACTTTAATATGTAGATTGGTGCTAGGAAGAGAAAACTGTAAGGATTTTGTTCATGAAACATACAAAAACTATCAGTGGTATCTGTTTTGCATGGGAAACAGCAATGTAATGGGTTTTAACACCCTTCAGTTGATTTTTTTTTTTTGTATGAGATGGGGAGAATCAGTGAGAGGCAGCCTCAGTGGGATGCTGTAGTTCACCTCTGTCTAGAAGACAACAGGATGTGCATTTAACTCGAGGTCTTATGCTTCTATGTCCAGCTAAGGCTGGATTCTCTTCAGGGGAGTAATTGAGAGGATATGGTGATTGCTGTTGGCCTTAACTGGTAGAAACTGCATTGAAATGTAAGATTTTGCAGCTCACTTTGGCTTTTGATTGGGAGTTGTTTGCTCTTATATAAAATGCAGGCATACTCTGTGTTGTTAATAGACTTTCTTTGTACGCTGCACTTTCAGGTATCCAGCCCCTCAGCATCCAACTGTAGTAATTTGTGAACATCCAGTGTGTATTACCTTCTAGCAGACAAACCCCTTCTTATTGCAGGTTCCAGTGCTGGAGCTGGCAGTGGGGAGTTCCACGTGTACCGGCATCTTCGGCGCCGAGAGTACCAGAGGCAAGATTTCATGGATGCTATGGCTGAGAAGGTCAGCAGGACTCTATATTTTTTTCTTATAACCATGTGGTGTCCATTGCTTTTTTTTTTTTTTTTCCCTTATAAAATCACGTGCAAACAATTCAGTTCCAAACCACCTCTTACCAAAAAAAAACAGTGCAGGAATATGTGATACGCGGTGTCTTGTCAACATTGAAACATTTGATGCTTTGTGTCAGACATGCCCCATCTTCTCTGTTCACTAGGGATCCTAACGTGTAATACGACAGATGAATGTTTGTGTTCTCATGTGGGTTTGAAAATGCTTTAACAACTGTTTGAAATGTCTCTAAGTATAAAATGAAATCCCTAATACCAGTGTCTTGCACAGACAACATCAAAGCAGGTGCATGCACACAGAATACAGATCTGTTAAGAGTGTCTCCTCTTTCAGGGAGCGTTGTTGTTGTATTCTCTCTTGGCCAAAATGAGTCCTCAAATTCATATGTTACTGTTTGTGTCTCAGATTCTCCTCTTTGTTTTTACTGATACATTCTTTAGGGCAGAAGCCCAGTGTCACCTCTGTTTTGGTGAGGATTCTTTCCTCTGAAGTGCTCAGTGGTTGGCTCAGGCTGCAGGTTACCAACGCTGTCTGTATACAAGTCTTCCCTAGGATTCTGTGTTTTGTATAACAAAGCAGCCAGACAAAATCTGGCAGAGCTCCCTTCTGTATTTTGCTAAAAGACTTCTCCCTAAAAGGACATGATTTTGAAAAGAAGTATTTTAATTTAGGTTGTGACCAAAGTATAACATGTGATCAATTACAGCAAAGACTAGATGAGGAATTCCAGAAGAAACTGGAGAGGAATAAGATGATTGCAGAAGAGCAAACAGCAAAACGCAGAAGGAAGCGGTAAGGGCAGATTGCTCCCGGGAGGTTTGACATGGAAAACCTCATGCCCTGTGCCTCATCTGCAGCTACATCCTTTGGATTAATACTCTTGTTCTGTGTCTACATCAATCAGCCAAGAAATCTGTCTGCATAAATTAATTTCATTAATGTCATTGTTCGGTTTCTAAAGGCATCTGTAAATTTGACACGCTTTGCTGGTGTGGTTTATTTTCAGTGGCGTTGCTAGCAAGATAACTGAGTGCTTGAGCAGCTTTTGCTGACACTGTCACACTGACTGCAAGAAGCCCTACTGTGTATTTGTTTTAACAATGTCAGGAAAGTTCTGTACGTACGTCTGGCTTACATAAATGTCTGTAGCAGCTGACATCAAGCAACTTGAGTGCGAAAATGGTGCTGCTTAACGGATGCTTATATGGATTAGGAGTAGTAGGGTGTGATGGTGCATGATGTCTGCACGCTGCCAGTGTGACTAGCCCAATTCGGTGCACGGGTATAGGAAAGGCTGTGCAGTGTTGTTAAAATCAGTAGCAGTTTCTACCTACCTCAGTAATATGCTGGCTGTCTATTAAGTTAAATAGAAAAAATAAGAGATAGGAAATCATTCCTTTCCCGTGCATTTTAGGCGAAGTGAAACAGAGGAAATGGTCTGAGAATCATTAGCAGAGATGTAAGATCTTATGTTGCAGTCTGCCATGCCTTTCAGAAATAGCAGATATCATGGCTGCTTACCTCTTCCAGAGTGTCTGACCCTGAGCAGCTTCTCTCTTGTCTTTTTGAGAATGAGCATTTTGCATTTTGTAGCTGAGAGCTGCTGCTGAAAGGCCTATGCAAAGTGACTCACTGGCTCATTAGCACAAATGTGCACAACACAAACACTGTTGCCATCTTACTTTACATGTAGTGTGGTCCAACAGATGGCCAGCAAGTCAGATCTGGCCTGCTGCTTCTTCCTTGGCTGAGAAGCAGAACAAGTGTTGGAGCAGGAAATGCTGCCCAAACACTTAAACACCTCCTTCTTGCATTCAGTAGTCTTATGGTGGAAGTATCAAGCAACTGTGGCACACAGGAGACCCCTAATGTATTTCACCACCCTTTCTCTTCTGTCCTGAGCTCCCAGGTGTGGTGTTGGGGTCTTTCTGTAGAACCCTCTGACTGTGTTGTGGGGGGAACACGAGTCTCAGATTGCTCTGCCTGGTGCCTGCCATTAGACTGCCTGTCTATCTTTGTTGGGTAACAGAACTGAAATCTCCTCTTATCCCTAGTGTTATTCCCAATGATTAAGCACAGCCAAAGATGAGGATTGAAGTATATTGCATTATTATTATTATTATTATTATTATTATTATTATTATTATTATTTAAAGCAGATTACTGATAATGACTTTTCAGTGTTGAATACCAACAGCTTGGGATTTTTGTAAAGTTTTCTCCATATTTTTATAGGTTAGGTAGCTAAAATGTAGGAACAGTTCCATTCTCATTCCTTCTTTGTTGTGTTCTGGAAGATCCTTGTTTATAATATGATTTCAGTTGTAGCTGCATCTGGAAACAGGCTTTAAAAAAATAAAATAAAAATCCATAGGGCTAAAACCAACATAGAAAAGTTTCTGTTGGTCTTATATCTAGATTTGCTACCACTTGTTTTTAAGTTGAGACCCAATTTGCACTTCTCCTCTGAAGTCTTTTCCCAGGATGTCTGTAGTAGGTCCTTAATGGGTGTGTAATCACAGTGTGCAGACACTTTACAGTGTTGGATTTACGTGAGTCTCTTTTCATTGCTTTTTAGCCAGAAGCTAAAAGAGAAGAAACTGCAAGCTAAGAAAAATAAACTTGAACAAAAGAAGCAGGAAAAAGGTCAGTGAGATTTAGTTTTCTTTTTTCAAGCCTCAGTTCTGTTTTCTAATAATCCTTAGGAGGGCTTATCCCACCTCCCACCAGGCATTCTTCATAGATGGGTAGGACTGAGTCTTCAGTGTGATATTTCTGTTCATCTGTCGAAAGTCCTCTTTGAAAGCCATATTTTTAAATGCACATGAGAAAAAGGGGGGAAAATGCACAGCTTGGACAGCAGGAAACTAAGTTATGATTTTGTATGTAAAAAATTAAGCCACCTTGGTGCCATCTGTTCCACATAACCATTTCATTTCATGTAGAAATAGGCACTGCCTCTGTTCTCCTGCAGTCTTGGAAATAAACGTTCAGCGATGTCAGAACAAATGTTTGTTTAAATTTTTGGATGCTCATTGCTCCCTTTTAGTGAGTGTATTTTACCTTAATTTTTCAAAGAGCTGTGCTTTGTGGCTGAGCACACTGATCACAGTAAGTCAGGGAAGTTAACGCAGTTCCTGGTAATTCTGCTAGAACATAACTTGTCTGACAGTTCTACTTTATTTCTGCTCTTGTTTGGATCTGTTTCAGCTGAACCACTGCCAGCCTCCCATGTAGATGTGGGAGGATAGATTAATCATTAGGTTAATTGTACTTGTGACAGCAAGGGAATGTAGCAGAGTGCTTTTGGTCTGGTTTGTTTTTAAAAGCTACTTGCACATAAACTGTGACTGGGGGGAGAATCTGAGTGTGAGCTTAACAAAACAGAATGCCTGTCTCTCCAGGGTGGTTGGGAGAGGGCAGAGCCAGGACTGTGCTACAGGACTGCCATGTACAAACAAGTCATCTTTGGGGAGCCAGGTTCTGAGCCCCTCTGTCTTTAGAACAGTTCTTTGCTTGTTATACTTTGTGATTCTCTATTTTAAAACCAAGTAAATAAGCTGGAAACCGCATACAGCTGTCTTTAGCCTGCTGAGAACAGACTTGTCATTCACTAGTTTTGTGTGCCTTGAGATCTGAGGGTTCTTTCCAAAGTAATTGAAGCGTGCTTGTCAGACCTGGTAGGCAAGCATTTGTGTAAACAAATAAATAGGACTTGTGGCCATCTTTCACCTTTGTCAAGGAAAACTGTTAAGAAGGGTTGGCACCAAGTCCTACAGTGCATCAACACGAACTGACAGGATTGAACTTCACCACGCGGTGGCATCACACCACTGATCCTACGCACTGTGGTCACAGCCTGCGCTGAGCTGACTTGTCCTGAGAGACAGGGAGGGTACGAGGGGTGTGACAGCAGAGTTATGGCTGTCAGATCCAGGTTGCACTTTATGCCGTACCTAATTTCCATATCCATTATTTAATTTCTAGAAGGTGTTTTCTCGTCTGGTCTTTCACCAGTTTTCTCTGATCCTAACTAATCTGGCACCTATCTTAAAGGGTTCCCGTGTTTGTAATAAACTTAACAGTCTGTGAAAGGTCTTGGCACCCTGTGGAGTTCCTGTAAACTTGGATAGACATTGAAATACACGGACCTGGCAGGCAGCTTACTGGTGTGTGCATTCTTTAGCAATGTTTTGTGATACTTGAAAGTTCGTGCCAACACGCAGAGGTGAGATTGGGAATGAGATAATCTATGACTTTAGCACCTGATTACCTCTGATTGAGATAGCATTCAATAGAAGGTGGAGTTCTTTAACGTTGGGCTTGTCACAGTGGTAATGCAGCTCGAGTGCTGGAGGTAAGGGACGGCTTCTCCAAGGGAGAATTTGATATTCAGAGCTCTACTTCACTCACTGTTGTGAGATTTTTCACGAGGAGGACACGTGGGGCACGTTATCCGTTTGTACTAATTGGTGTGATCTAGTACCTGTTTGCTTGGCACCAGAGACCATTTTGTTGTGAAATGCATAACGAGGAGGACATGGGATATGTTACCAATTCGTATGGTTTCTGTTTTTAGAATCTGATCAGTCTCAAGAGCGAGTCAGCAGTGAGGATGACGAAGAGGATTGCAAGGAGGAGGAAGAGAAGGAAGACGATGCTGAGGAGCCAAGTTTTGTGATGGGAAGAGGATGAGGCCACTGAGGGACAGCAGGAAACACTCTTCATTGCTTTACATGCAGAAGCATGAAAGTCTTTCATCTCAGCCAAGCAGAACTCATTGGTGAACGTTATATCTGCTTAATGGTGAATGACCTTCGCATCGCAGGCCCGAGAGATATTGATAGAGAAATGCCAAATAAGAGAGTTTTTTTTCTTAATTGCTTGTATAACTGCTGTGCAGTCTGCTCTGTTTGCTCTGACGAGTCAGCCATAAGTCTCTGTGACCTTAGAGTTCTTTCTGACATGGCCCAGAGTGTTTTTCTGTCTGAAAGCTAAAACACACCCATTACCATTTAAGGAAAATATTCCTGTGAGGACTGCATAATCTAATGTCATCAAAGCTGGTAGCAATCAGATACCTGAATCTAAGGGCAGAGTTCAGTCTGAAGTAGAAAAGTGGTCTGTAGCCAGGCTGTCACGCACTGTGAGTGTTCTGAATCTGGGGATTTGTATGGGGTCATCTCTAACCCAAAGAAATCAGTTTATGTTGCTAGACAAGTTCTTTAGATTTTTAAGCCAGGTCCCTTTTCTATTGCTAAATCTTTCCCTATTACTTTTCTTCCATGTTTTTTAAATTAATAAAAGGGATGTGTTGGATTGTTCTGTCTTCTTTTATTTGAAGAGGATTTTGCCGAAATGAAGAGTTGTTTGCAATGCTGCAGGAAGGAACAGAAAGGCCGAGTGATGTGGTACATGAAAATAGGGAAAAAGGTGTTAGCTGCATTTCATATACTTTTTGCTTTTGGATTTGATCATTATTAAGGTTTTCCTAAAATTTTTGTGTGTAAAACCTCCAAATCTGTAAAGCAGAAAGGGTTGGAATGGAATGGCGTTGCTTGTGTTAAGCTTCATGTAGTGACACCTGGCTTTCCCTCTGCTTGAGCTCTCTGCTTTGAACTCTGAGTTCTCTGGCAAGAAAAAAAAAATCTGTATGTATTTTTGTTGATGCTTAAATGAAAAACAAATGTGTTAATGGTTTTATTTGTAAATTAGGTTGCTGTCTTTTCAGTGCATCTTGAACTAGCAGTGCCCGCATCACGCAGCATCCGCATCCAGATTGTGGCGCTACTTCTTCTCAAGCTCTTGTTAATGCCAAATTATTTAAAGCAAAAACAATGAAAAGGAATCACTTGTTAGTTTTCAGTCCTTGAACAGTGCTGCCAGAAATCCGGCACTCTGTGTTGGCTTTATGCAGTAGTTTCTCAGTGGTATTTCTGTGACAGTGGGGGAGCAGATGTCATCAAGTGGCATTTAGGATTAGGTCCCCTGTGCCTCCACACCACCCCAGCTCGAGCATCCACATGGAACTCTTGTGTTAAGTCTGGGTAGAGCCACGTGCTTTGGGTAAGTTGTGACTGTTTCATTCTGTAGTGCTTAAGATACAGAATGGATGTCCCACAGTTGGTGTTACCACAGTGTAAAGTGTTGAGTTAGAGGAATTATTTCACTCAAATCCCCTTTGGGGTAGGTACACCCTGTTGATGCATCTGTGATGTGGGACAAGCCACGTTGTGGTGTTTGTTGGCTTTTGGTTGGAGGGAAATTGAGAGCCTTGCAAATAAACAAAGACTGTTCTGCCAGTGAGCTTGTCAGGCTCTTGAGCTGAATAAATCAGTGCTGGTTGGCATTAAGCAGAGCAGGTGTGTGCTGCATGAGGACTTCTCACAGTTGGGAAGAAGATGGACTTGAGTTGGTCTTGGTGAATTAAATGAAGACAGGTTGTATGACCCTGCCCTGGCTCCTCAGGATGTTGTGCTGCCCATCCTGAATTATTCACGTGCTGCATTTGTGAGGAGTGCTTGGTTTGTATGTGAAATCCATAAAAAGCCAAGAGAATGTGTTGCTGAGGGTGGTTTCTGCCTGATGGCCATCCTTCTAACAGCAGGGTCCATATTTGGTATGTGCTGCTCTGAGTTCTGATAACTGTCATGCCATGCTGTGCTGGTCTTTCAGAATACAGAGACACTCATGAGTGACGGAGGTTTTGGTGTGAAGACAAAGCACAGAAGCTGTGACATCTGTATGGGAGAAGCATCATCATGGAGCAGAAAAATGGAAGCGCTCCCAAGTGCAGTAAAACAAAGAGCAATTCAGGAGTTGCTTCTTGTTCCAGATACAGCAGCAGTAATGCGAAGATTTTAAACAGCCCCGGAGCGTGACCTGCTTCCATTAAGTTCTTGCTTTGGATTTCTTTCCAGAGGAGTCAGTCCGCATCAGAGAGAGGAGAGGTGTCACCAGGGAGCTGAATGGGCTGCCCCACTTCCACAGGAGCCAGCAGTGTTAGTGCTGTGACCGTGCCGAGGTATTCCTAAGCTCAAAGATGAAAAGCACGCTCAGGAAGATACGCGTTTGTCTCTCTACTACGTTTGTAGGAATTGTTTTCCTTTGCTGCTTCCTCCCTTCCCCAGTACCGATGCTATCGGGAGCACAGACCGCTGTGCCATTGAGCTGGAGCACTGTGCTGCTGCCTCCCAGCGCTTTATCTCGTTTTCAGGGCAGGAGCTCCTTCCTATTTCCCGCAGCCTGCCCCTCCCGTGCTCCTTTGATGGGTTTATGCGAGATTTCCTGCCGAGTCAACAGAGGAGGAATGCAGGGAGATAGCAGCAGCTCTGATAGCCCTCATTTACAAAGGGCGGCTCCTTCAGCGCTCAGCACTGCCTCTAGGGTAGGCTTTTGCTGTAATAAACCAGTAATAAACCGTAATAAAAGCGCATTTACGTCCCGTGCTACCGGTACGTTGTCTGTGCAAAGATGGAGAGCCGGGAGCGCCGCACCCCGTAACGCACCGACCAGCCCAGCGAGCAGTACGCTTTTTGGAGGGGGCGGGGCTATCGGCCTGGGGGCGGGGCTTGGCATAGCTCTGACCAATGCGACGGCAATCACGTGCCGAGGGGCGGGGCTACTGGCAGCCCCCCCATTTCCTGCGAGTCACGTGGCGGGGGCCCGGCGTTGCCTTGGCAGCGGCGGAGGCTCCGGTACCCGGCGGCTCCCGGGGCGCCGCGCCCGAACCGGACAGCGGGCAGCAGCGGTGAGCGGGGAGACCGGCCCGGCGGGGGGAGCGGTCTTCGTCCTATCCGCGTAGGGGGTCAAAACGGCGGAATCCGGGGTTGGAGGGCATCTGGGGCTCCGGCCTGGCCGTGGGGCAGAAAGGCACCGGCGCGCTGCTCCGCACGGGGCTGAGGGGTGGGGGTTGGGGGGCGGGGGCTGAAGGCCAACGGAGAGGCTGCGGAGCGAGCGCTGGGAGCCGGGCTGCCCACCTCAGCCGTGCCGTGCAGAAATCCCCACGTCCCGGAGGTCGGATGCGGGGCGCTGCCGGGGCTTCCCTTCCTCCGGGCTGGCGCTGGGCGGGATACCGACATCAATACGAGTCGGCGCCTTGCGTCTTCAGCGGCGGTTTGGCGCAGCGGTGACCTGGCACGAGTTTGGCCAGAGCTGAGAAAGAGCCTCCGGGCACGTCCTGCAGCCTCGTGCTGTGCGGTGCTGTGCAGCCCCTCCTGCACGGGTACTTCTGTTCCGAACCCGTAACCTGCAAGGCGGGACCGTGGATCTCCCCATAACTCACCTCTGGTGCAGACCGCTGCCTGAAAAGGGCTTCCAGAGTGAAGGTGCTTCCAGCTGAGGGAACCGTGCGTGTAAAGCGCTCCTTTGGTTTTGTGTTTCAGCCCCCGGAGCCCCCCGCTGCCCCTCCATGCCCATAGGCAGCCAGGTGAGTGCTGTTCCATGGGTTTATGGGTTTCCTTCTGCAGATGTTTACTTACTTGGGGACGTCTCTGGAGTTGCTCTAGAGTAAAAATTCATCGTTGTGGTATTTTCAGTTTATTTTTCTAAGGAAAGAAGCAGCTGTGATTGGGTGTTCTTGTTCTCCCCTTGTAACCTCTGAATTCGTGTTTCTTTTAATGGAATTTGTCCCGGGCTTGATGTTTCCAACATGCTGAATTCCTGTGTGCTTTATGAAAACAAATGGCAGCTCAGAGACCGTCAGCGTCCCAGCGAAAACAAAGCCAGCACCCCCACTCTGCACATACAGGATGCCATCACAGGAAGCAGTGCCGTAATTCTGCCACTCACAGGCAGTCTCACAGCTCACAGTGCTTGGCTTGCAGCTGCAGCCTCGGTCACTGTTCCTTTTGAGCAGTGTGGCTCAGAGCTGGGGGCAGTTGGTGCTTTTTATCTCGGCTGCTTCCTCCAATCTCCTGGCAACCATGACTTGATAAGCCCACACCTGGGAGCTGGGCAAGGCTGGAGCTGTGCTCCAGCAAACAGCACGGTGCCTGTGACCCACAGGTGTGGGGCTGGGAATGATCAGTGGTCCTTCAGGGAGCTGCTGGAGATTCACAGCCAGCAGGAAGTTTCTGCTGCAGGAGCTTGGGAGATCCATTAGTTAACCCCATGCAGGCTTCGTGGCTGCTTTGGACAAGAGCTGTGCCTGTGTGAGCTGAGCAATGGATGAATGGAAAAACTGGTGTCCAAAGGGAGCACAGAGTGAGCCCTGGGCACTTCAGCTGGATGTACCCTGGTACACTAATGCAATGCATCTGGAGCAGGGCACGATGCAGTGACGTTAAACTGCCAACTTAAAACCAAACAGTGGGATGGTGACCATATTTTTAAAGCATATTTTTGTAAAACAAACGAGTGGGGAGGAATGAAAGGGGAAAGTTGAGATGTTGGCTTTGACGTGTAAAGTTGGGTGCTGTGCGACCTCTCTGACCACGCTGGAGCAGTTCCAGGTTTCCTTGTGCAATCCCACCTGGTTCTCACGATCAGTTCTAGCAGGCAGTTGGTTCTGTGCAACGTTTCCCTACTGACTGAGGATAGCTTTGTTCCAACACAGCTTTTCCAGCAGCTCGTTCTGTCCGCTGCCTCGTCCTGACCACGGCTGTTTTATTTCCTCAGTGCTTCCCTCATGATGAGTTCTGAACTGAACGTCCCAGTGGATCCCTCCACTCCTGCTTGCTGCTCTGAGCCTGGCACCAAGGGCATGGATTATCGGGACTGGGTGCGCCGCAGCTACCTGGAGCTGGTGACCTCCAACCACCACTCTGTTCAGGCCCTGTCCTGGAGGAAGCTGTACCTGAGCCGAGCCAAGCTGAAAGCCTCCAGCAGAACCTCTGCTCTGCTCTCTGGATTTGCGATGGTACGTTGGTTTTGCAGGAACGCTTTCTGGATTGTGAAAAAGTAACAACAACAACAAATCTCTGTTAATTGGTGTTCTGTCCCTGCGAAGAAGCAGGGTGTGCTGTGATGTGCTTGGCTGTCCCAAGGCGGTGTGGATACAGGAGCTGCCCATACCTCCCAGTTATCCTCCCAGCCCTTTGCAAACACTGATCCCCTCCCTGCAAACGATCCCGAGAGCTGCCCCGTATCCAAGCAGTGCCCCAAGGCCAGGTGCTGCCAGCTGCACCTGGTCACTGCTGTGGTCCTAATCTCATTTTCTGTATGTTTTTTTCAGGTCATGGTGCCTGTAATAAGGTGGAGGCTGGCTGGCAGCCTGCCAGGGAGCACTTTGCATGGCACGAATAGGGAGATCGTGTTGTGGGAGGCCCCGCAGCCTCGGGCACGACGTCAGAGGGCTGTGCAGCCTGCAGGGAGCCAAACCGAGTGTATTTTTGTCAGTGCTGCCTGTTGGGAGTAATCCCTCGTCCTTGCTGTGCTCTGTGCTTGGGTGTTAGCTGGGAACTATTGCATAGGTCAGAGCTGTGTCAGGGAGCGCATAAATAAACACCACGAGATAGCGGTGTGGTGCTCGGGGCTTTGAACTGTGATGCCATCAGCCTCCTCCTCTCCCCTCTGGTTTTATCCAGAGTGAAATCTCTTCTGGGGAGATTTTCTGCCCAGGAAGTGAGCTGCTGCTGAGGTCTAAGTGCACACATGCAGAGGGCAGGATGTGATGTAAGGGAGCTGCACGGAGGAGATGGGCAGGCTTGAGGAACTTTCTATGTTTTATAGAGTTCTGTGGGTTTTTTAAGCTTCTCCCACCCCTGCATCTCCACCCCCAGAAGATGAATGCTCCTTAGCATTACAATGGGGAGTTCTGTTTTGTTGCTGCCCAAAGTGGAGCAGCATTAAAACATGGCAGTAGGTGGGCGCGGGGTGCAGGAACAGAGGAGCATTATGTGCCCTTGGGTTTTTCAGTCCGTTGTGGGGATGTTAAGAGCTGGTGCCAGGGAGCATCCTTTGCCTTGTCTCTAACAGTATGAAAGCACATTAGCCGATAGGTGTAGTATTATCAATAGACCATCAGCTTAATGCAGTAAGTAGATCCCAAATTGGTGCTTCTCAGAAACTGGCGTTTTTGCAGTAAGGAATTCTCTTTATTAGCAGCCTGGTCACACTGGCCTTCCAGCGGAAGGTGATGCATCTGTTGCTGTCCATAGGTTGGTAGGCTTGTGCTTAGGATGTGAACACTGACTAGTAAGAGTGTGTCTGTGGCCAATGATGAAAGTGGTGCAGTTATTTAGAGTTAAGTGGTTCCCGTGCAGCGCTGTGTGCCCATAGCTATGTAAACAGGTGTCACCCAGGGCTTGGCTATTGCTTTATTTACTTCCCTGTCAGCGTGTGCAATTCCAGCCAGTCCCATATTGGCTGAAAATTATTACAAGCTGATGGATATTTAATCAACAGGCGGTGGCTTTGATCCAGCTCCTTCTGGACAGGCTGCAGAATAATGCAAACCTTCCTCGTTACGCGATGCTATCTGCGGTATTCCTGGCAGAGAGCCGGGCGGGCCAGGAGGATGTGGCTGCTTCCAGCTCCAGTGCTGCACAGAGGGGCTGCGTGAGCTTCCCTGGGTAGACTGCAGGTAAAGGGGATTGAGAGGGAGCATGGGAAATGTTCATTTCCCCGCTGGAAAGAAGAGCTGTTCCCATTAGCAGCGCTTGTCTAATTGCTACAGATATGCATTTGATTTAGAGAAGGGGAAAAGAAGAAGGAAAAAAAAAAAAAAAAGCCCAACAGATCTACTGGAGTGATTGTTTGCACAGACTGCCGAACCATCTGTGTGGATGTAACGTGCTCTATGTGAAGCCATTTGTTATCCTCCTGTGTGATACTATCTGTGCTCGTCTGAATTTCTCAAGATGAGCATCTTCTTTGTTGTGGACAATCTGGGCTCCGGTGATCTTTAAAAAGAAATGATGAGAGAAAAGCATAATAACCCATAATCTAACTTGTGTTTAATTCAGAGCACACGCTCCTTTAGCAAACCTACAAGCGTGAGGTCCAGCAGGGCAATCCTTGAGCTTAACATTAAGCCCGTGCTGAAATCCTCTGCTGCTCAGCAGCGTGCTCAGCGCCTTGCAGAGTCAATCCCTTGAAACCTTGGCTTCTGCAAGGAGGTTAAAGCAGAGGGGGCTGTTATCACAGAGGAGTATAATTGTATTGAACGTGACATATTAATAGTTTGACAGACCATGTAGCATGCTTAATGGTTTTTAAATGGGTTATGTCAGCTTGTCCTCTTTCTCTTATCCCGGTCAGAGGATGACATGACAATCTGTGTGGGGTAAAGCAATAGAGCTCGCTCACCTTGCCAGTGCTTGTTTGTGTTAAACAAACTCTTTTTCTGCCTTGCTGCCCTATCTGGATTGTTGATGTTTTTCTATGAAATACCTCTTACTGAACCATCAGTCAGTGTTAAAAATTCATCGTGTTGCACAGCTGAAGCTGGCCCTAGGGAACAGGTTTGTCTGGGAGGAAACATCCAATTAGCTGCAAAGTGCTGCTGATGTGACACCTAGAAATTGATATGTTGGCATCAGCCAGGCTTTTAGCTCTGATATAAAGCTATGGATTGAACATGCTGGTATGGTTCCTATTCAGCTTGCTGAATGCTGTGTTGCTGGGTGGCACAGCCCCCAGGAATGAATGATACACCTGCAGCTTCTCCTGCCTGGTGTAGCCTGACTGACGATCGCTGTGCTGTACAGGTGTGTCATGCAGGGCACTGCAGCAGAGGATAAGTCTGATCTCCTCGAATCTGTGTGCAGGGAACTGGAAAAGGAACACGAGGTCAGGTTGATGGCTGGGTGTGGGGGGTCTTCAAGATCTTTTCCAACCTAGATGACTCTGATTAGAGGATGAGAGGCGATGGCCTTAAGTTGTGTCAGTGGAGGCTCTGGTTGGATATTAGGAAATATTTCTTCTCAGAAATAGCATTGCTGCGGTGGCACAGCTGCCCAGGGAGGAGAGGAGTCCCCAGCCCTGGAGGTGCTCCAGAACTGTGGACGTGTGGCACTGAAGGATGTGGTCAGTGGGCATGGTGGGCTGGGGTTGGACTTGGGGTCTTCCCCACCCTCAGCAATACCATGATTTTAAGGCAGTGTGGTGTATGCTTTATTTCCATGGACCTTCCTTGCAATGGTGGTGAAGCCAAACCTGTGTTGTGTTGTTTTTTTTCCCTCTATGTGACAGGAGCTACTAACAGGAACCTCTCTAAACAAATAAACAAACAAAATCCACAACCTCATATTCATCACCAGAACAGAGGGCTGGGAATGCCCAAAAACTGTTCCAGTGTTCTTAGCGTCTCTTACATCGTTTGTAGTTGATGTAGGAATAAAACCTGGGCTGCTGCGATTGGCCATTTTCTACCCCACGCACGTGTTGTGTCCTGCAGCTAGCAGATGTGTTCAGACCTGACCTGCTCCCTCCTTCGGGCTGCTGATGATTTCAAGGTAACTGCAGGAAAGACAGCAGTCGTAGCACTGCTTCCGTCCTCCTTAATCCTCTTCAGGGTCACCAGCAGGGACAGCTTAATCTCCCAGTGCCTAAGTAATGTTATAAGTAATGCCAGAGTGAATGGTGCAGATGGTTATACAGTGCCTGGAATGGCTGTTCATACTTTGCTTCATTAAAGTAACTTAAAATGAACAGCTTCAGAGATTTGTTAGCTGATAGGAGCCTGCTTTCCTGAACTAAGAGAATGGAGTTGTCACTGCGCCCATAAGCCAGTAGCCATCCACCTCCTTTCAGTAAGTTATGAGACCTCGAGGGAGATATTTGGGGATATAAATAGCTTGTATCCAGGCATATTTGTAATAAAAACCAACTTAGCGCTCGGAGAATAGAAGGCAGCTATTTTAACTATGGACTAACTTGGATTATTACGAAGTAGCTCTCATTCTTCCCTTGGGAGGCCGGGTAGGCTGGCTGGCAGCCGGCCAGCAGGGCTGCTGCTTCTGCTCTCCTGTGCACTCACCATGTTGAAACTTCCTGCAGCGAGCGGCCGGCGGTGAGCAGAAGAGGAAGGTGTGAGAGCAGTGAGCGGGATGGCTGCCTGCGGGCTGGGTGTGAGCTGCCTAACGAGCTCCTGCTGCTGCCAGCACGGTTTGATGCCATTCGTATGGCTGCAAGGAGGGAGCTGCTATTTTGGAAAACTGCAGCACCAAAACGTGTGTGTAAAGCTTGAGATAGACCAAGCTGCAGACAGCGAGCGCATCATCGAGGGAAACAGGGCCGGCCGTTTAGGCTGCTGTTCTAAAAAGCACTCGAGTGTGTACTTGACCTTAGGTGCTCTTCCTGAGTAAAGATGCTTTCCTGGATTAAAGCCTTGAACGGTGGAAAACCGGCAGCTGTTGAGTAGTGGTTTCCTTTCTTGTTCCCCCAGGTTGCCATGGTGGAGGTGCAGCTGGAGATGCAGTACCAGTACCCACAGATGCTGCTCATCGCGTTCAGTGCCTGCACGACGGTGCTCGTGGCTGTTCATCTCTTTGCCCTTCTCATCAGCACCTGCATTCTGCCTAACGTGGAGGCAGTGAGCAACATCCACAACCTGAATTCCATCAGCGAATCCCCACACGAGCGCATGCATCCCTACATCGAGCTGGCGTGGGGCTTCTCCACGGTGCTGGGGATCCTCCTTTTCCTTGCGGAAGTGGTGCTGCTGTGCTGGATCAAGTTCCTGCCCGTGGACTCCATCCTGAAGAATGACACCACCACCATCCAGAAGCCCAGCGGCCACGCGGGCTGGCAGGCAGCTCTGGTCTCCACCATCATCATGGTCCCAGTGGGGCTGATCTTCGTTGTCTTCACCATTCACTTCTACCGCTCTTTGGTGCGGCACAAAACGGAGCGCCACAACCGAGAGATCGAAGAGCTCCACAAACTGAAAGTGCAGTTAGATGGGCATGACAGAGGCATGCAGGTGGTGTGATGGGGGCTGAGGCCGAGAGCAAAACGCCTGTTTTGCTGGCTGGTGGGGCACACTGGTGGTGGATTGTTTGGAGGCTTGAATATGTCAATGCTAATTGCCTGCCATGTATAGCTGTGGGTTCTAACGCCGGTTCAGACTCTGTGGTCTCTGGTCCTACACGCTTCTGTACTTAAATGGACACTGCCATGGAGCTCAAGGTCAAATCTTTACATTGGTACAGCTAGCCAAAAATCTGCATTATTTTACAAATGCGATGTTCTCTTGCCAAAAGTAAAACTGCATCAGCTGTCCAAAAAGGCTGTGTGTGTGTAGGACCTGTCTTAGTGTCAGAACTCCCTGGCTGTCTGTGCAGCAGCAATTAACTGGCAGTTTGTTTCTAGAGCTGAGCTGGTTAGTGAAGGCATTTGCACCCAACCTGAGGACGTTTGGAAAGCACAATAGGAACTGTGAGTGTTCGTCGCCTTTGCTCCAAAGCAAATGTTCCATAAACGTATAACCAGGAAGAAATCAGCCTTAGCTTTTATGTTCTTTTCTCACTATTCCTTTCCACGCTTCTACAAATTCTAAATGCAAGGGGCTGGGGACTTCTGTTGTTCTGTCTTCAATAGAATCTGTCACTTTAGACTGAACAGATGCCAAGATCTCTTGGTTTGTTTTGTTTTTTTTTTTTCAATAAGAGCCCAGGGAAGGCTTACAGGTGTTTTAGTTTTAACAAGGGCATTCTTAAAACAGAACAGTGACAAAATTTAACGAGATGAAGCTTTGAAGGACTAGAAAAGAGAGTTTCAGGGAGGAAAAGTGGCAGCAGACAGTGGTAGAAACTCGTCCCTGTGTTGTTATGTCCTGTTGGAATGTCTTTTTCTTGGTGTGCTGGAGAGAACAAGTCCCAGTCCTCCGTTTTTTGCTGGTGCTGTTTGTCAGCTGTAGCGTTTGCCTGTTGAAAAGGACTGCTTCCTTCTCCCTGCACCAAAGCAGGCAGCTCCTCTGGGGAAGGTGGAGCTGCAGGGCGAGCCTGGTGGAGCAGGACGCAGTGGAGATCTGTGTGCCATTAAAGAGCTATCACATTTCATTTGGGCTGCTGCTTTTCCAGCATTAAAGAAAGAGACACTGGCACGTCAGTATGACTTAGCAAGGGAAGCTTGCGAATCCTGCAGCATCCTTTTGGACAAAAACTGCCATAAAAAGTATTTCAAGAGAAAAGAGTGTTTTGCAGTCATCAGCTCTTCTAAGAAACATTTCTGACACACGGCTAAAAGAAACATAAGCCCATTTTCTTGGCCCTGATCCTATGCCCATTTCCTGCTCTGCACTCAAACACTGCATCAGAATCTCCCAGCTCCCAGGCTGTGTAGGTTCCTGAAACATTATGGATGTTTGTAATGTTCTGTTTAACGATGGTCCTTTTTTCCTCTGGGATCTGAGAAATCTAATGGCAGCATGTTCCACGTCAGCTTCCCAGAATGGGGAGTACACTCAAATCCCAGTGAGACCTTCCCTGTGCCTCTCTCTGATGAGGGTCTTGGGAAACTAACTCTCATTTCTCTTGTTTACATGTGAGTTTGAGCATTGCTGAACAAGTTGCTTAGCACCATGTCTGTGCCTTTCATCTGTTGTTCTTGCCACAGTTGGCATGTACCATATTGGCTGATGTGCAGCAGAGAAAATAGTTGTTGTGTGTGACATGACTAGCCTGTACTTATGCACATATGCAAAAAATGAGGAGTGTCCTCCGGGAAGTGGATGGTCATGAAATTCATACCATCCCCCAGCAGCCCGCCTCTCTTCCTCCTCTTCTTACCAAAATAAAAGTTAAAGGTTTACGTAACAAAATCAGAGTTGAGTTTTCTGCCAAGTATTACACACGTAGGCTCTTCTTCCAGCAAAATCTCTATTGCGAAGCCAGAGCTAGAGCAGATAGGATTAATGTCATATCTG
Source organism: Meleagris gallopavo (assembly GCF_905368555.1). NCBI lineage: Eukaryota > Metazoa > Chordata > Aves > Galliformes > Phasianidae > Meleagris > Meleagris gallopavo. The sequence continues at coordinate 4,105,748 of NC_139424.1, forward strand.
TACTTTGCATTTTTTTTTCTATAACAGCAGTGGTAATTGGTCTCTGTGCGCTGTGGAGCCCAGGAGGTTTGAAATCAGTTGTAGAGGAAAGTACTGTAGCATTATTTTATTTTATTTTATTTTTTTGTAATAAAGAAATTGTCAAATTTCACAGTGTGTACGTGATGCTGTGACAGCAGTGCAGCTCATATGGAAATATAATAAATTTCAGCAGACAGAGAAATGCAGCAGACTGTGCTTTGGCTTTGCAGAACGCCCTGGTGAGGTGAGGCTTTGGTGGGTTTGGGTTCACAGCAGGCTCAAGGCTGGAGAGGGGATTGCCTCACTCCACAGGGAATCAGGGGCTTCAGGTGGTTTCCCAAGGGTTTACACGCTTAAAGCTGCGTAATGCTGTGCTTTCCTCAATTTGCTCACAGCTTTGATTTCTGTTTCTCTCTGGGTCTTGGGTTCTCCCCTTCCATGGGAGTATTTTTGCTTTTTGCCACCTGGGTTCTCATCATCTTTGTGCTGTACCTCCTCTTGTTCCTTTCCCAACAAAAGCACTCAGTTTCTCACCTCTTCTTTTGACTTGCTTACGTTTTCAGTGCTGTTGGGTCCAGACTTGCATTGCAGTAAGATCTCCCGTGGTACCAGGTACCAGCAAGCAACAGAAACTTAATTAATCTGTAAATGAGTGGGGACAGTGTGCCTGTCCAGGCGGCTGCTTCTGTGCTGCGGTGCCAGAAAATCTTCCCTGCTTCTGCTGCTGCCCCATGGCTGGCAGCAGGACTCCATCAGTCAAGCAGGGAGATGCCTGCCTTTCCGCACTGTGCTGCTGTCCTCCAGCTCATGTTTCGTGCCTGGCCTGAACACCTCATCCCAGTCAGCCCCGGGTGTCTGTCACCGCTGGGTCTCCAGGTATGCAGCAAGCTCAGGGGTGCCTGTGTGGGTGTCCTGCTCCTGCACTGGGGCCAGGATGGTGTTTGTTTGCTTCCTGCACCAGCCACGGGCCCTGCGGTGCTGCCCTCATCCTCAGCTCTCCTCACAAGCTCTCATTTTGCCCAGGCAATCCCTCCAGTCTGTTCAGCCAGGTCTCGGGGCTCACCTTGCTGCAGGGAGCAGCCACAACCCTGTCCCAGGTCTTCTGTTTCTTGGGGGCACTTATGCCAGCAGCAAGATGCCACAGTGTGCTGCAGCCCTGCCTCCTGGAAAGGGGAGCAAGGGGTAGTGCAGCTTTGTGTCACCCCACGGCTGCTTCCCTCATTAGCAGGAGTCCAGCCTGGCCACGAGCGCAGGCAGGCACCCAGGGCAGTGTCAGGTTCTCTTGTTGGCCCGGCTTGGTGGCAGCTCCTGCTCCCTGATCTCCCTATTTTTAACATAGACTCTCAGGTCCCAACCCATCCCATGGCTTTGGTGGGCAGCAGCAGCCTCAGCACTGATGCAGACTGAGCTATGCCAGCCCTGGCTGCCTGGGCCCAATCCGTGTGACCAATGGAAACGATGTCAGGGCTCAGAGCAGAGCATGCTGTGCCTGGTGCTCCAACATGTGGAAGTGCTGACAGGGAGGTGGTGGAGCGTGCATGTCCTGGTGCTGAGGGCCCAGGATGGCGAGGGCAGCTGGGTACTGGTGGGCTGCAGGGCTGGCTGCTCCCATTTAGTGCCTTTCTGTGGTTTTATGTGGGATTTCACCATGTCCCACCTCCCTTCCCTAAACTAACAAAAAGTTTCAAGATTCCCTATTTTCACAGCTTTGTTATCTTCTTCCCTTATCTTAAAGCAGCTTCCTCAGCAGCCTCCCCGAGAGCCACAGCCTCGAGCTCAGGCTCAACACAGCCAGGCCTGTGCTTATCTTCTGATCATCCTCTCACAGGCTGCCTCCTCTGCATGATGTCAGACAAGAAAGTGGCTCCAGCAGTGACGCACTGGCTGAGCTGAGAAACATCCAGTGAACAGCCATGCACAGGGCTCACAGCTCACCTCCAGGCTGTGACCGCCGGTGCAACGCTGACTGTTGCACACTAGGAGAGAACAGACCTCTGTATGCGTGCTTCACCAGCTCTTGGTTTCTCTCTTCATGAGCAATGCTTAATGTAGAACAAGGTATGCATCTCAGTTGTGAGCAAAGCCAGATAGACGTGCTAAGTTTTATGCTTCTTGCTGATTTCAGGCTGGTGTTTTTTTGTTTTTGTTGGTTTTTTTTTTCCCTGAAAGATAGCTGAAGTCCTCCAGCATCCTCTATGGGTTAATTTGTGTTTTACCTCTTGTTATTTAAAGCTGAGATAGATACTACACGTGTCCTTTTAAAACACACGAGGAGATATCAAACAGGTGCACTTGCTTTTAATGAGAGAACGGTTCTTGGCACGTGTTTTGCAAGTGCTAATCAGGGTTAAAAAGACAAACAGCTCTGATAGGAATGCCTATAATTTGAAGTTTGTCATACAATAATTATACTAACAGAGTGGGCAAAAGTACTTTGAACACCTAATTAATTAAATCCTCCTTATGCTTTTCTTAAATTTCTGCAATACTGATAATCCAGACCTGACCATTAATATCCCACAGCACAATTATGGCTCTTTAGGAGACAATGTACATAAAGTTTTAAAAAGTCAAACAGAGCCAATGTGTTTGTGATTGCAATGTGATCTGTCTGAGGTGGTGCCTAGGAGAGCGTTCAGCAGGTGAAAAATATAAAAGATGGACATAGCAATAACTGAGTCGTGACTACATTACTGTTTTGGACAGTAAAACCATCTTGATGAAGCCCTCAGTTCCTGGCTTACAAGATAATTATTTGCAGATTTTGAACTGAAGATATCGAGTAGGCAGGGCTGGAATTTTCTGGCAAGAGCAGCAGCTTGCTGTACATCTCAAAGAAAAATTCAGCTAACAAATGCAGAGCACAAAATGAGATAAACAATATTAGTTCATTATCATGGCACACTGATTCATCAGCAGCCAGCATCTGCTCCCATTGCTGAGACAACGAAACAGTGGGTACCCGTGCCAGAAGGATTCTCACAAGCTGAGAGCACGATGGAAATGTAAAAGGGAATGTTGGAAATAATGGTCAAACATTAATGGAAGCAGTCGATTGCTGTATTTTGCTATGTGCAGAGCAGATTGCTGAAGAGGCTGAGCACCAGAAGGCAGCAGGGTGGTGGTAGATGAGGTCTCAAGGCTTGCCCTACCTGCAGAATGGGTTTCCTTGCCCAGGGTGGCTCCCTGCTGAACCCCAGCAGTCTGCCAGCCATCTCCTGCTTGGCCCAATGTCTTTTAGGAGCAATGCAGGGCCTGGGGACAGCATGCTACTGAGCCCGTGGGTATTGGCAGCACAGGGCTGATGGCACCAACCTGCCTCAAAAAGGTTAGGAATTGCAATTTTGAGATTTCCGTGAGAATTTTCTTCTTATAAAGCTCAGCTGTCTCACTGCAGTGACAGCCTTCTGTCAGAGAGGGCATGCTGGAACTGCTGCTGAGGCAGTGATGCTGTGGTATGGGTGGAGGTTTGCTGTTTAGGACTGCCCACGGAAGAAGTGCTCGCTGATCCCTGCTGCAATCACTGTGTAGCTGTGTCCACAACGGCTTAAATACAGGGCTAAACTAAAACAGCTTCATTGCAGCCTTGAAGGAGCATAGCAATAATCATTTCAAATGTCCTGATTCACCTGATTTTTAGTAACCTAGTTTAGTTGGGCTGAGGAGCTGCCTCCTCCGCAATGCCTGCAGCAGAGGGCAGTCTGCAGCATGAATGCATTACTGCTATGTTAAAAACCATGTGCTATGCCAAGGAAGTACTTCTAGGACAGGATATAGCTGTACAAGGATGCTGAAATCTCACCTAAGAAACATGCCCCTTTTCTTAACAAAACCAGACAGCATTGCAAAGTATCATTTCATTACTGTATCTGTGACAATGCTGAATGGTTTTGATGATACGACTGTGTATCACGCTTCTTCCACAGCACAGCTTCATTTTCAAGAGCACAGAAGTTAGTTCTGAACAGACAGATGGCCCTCAATCAGCGTCTGCTACAAGTGATGACTTGAATCTTAGGTACAAGGTATGATTCAAACCTGACTGCTGGAGGTGCCAAGAAAAAAAATGACAGCCACTGGTGCTGCAGTCTGTTGCCCAGCTTATTCCCAAAATCTGACTCTCAATACTGAGAGCTGACAGCAGGGTTCAGAGATGACAAACGATCAGAAAATAACACAGTCTGTGTGAGTCTCTGGTCTGATCTCTGCCCAAGCTGTCTCTGTGGAAGAGTCAGCATTGGCCCTCTGCAAATGCAGCTCTTTGGTCCCAGAAGATATAGGTCACACGCAGCGTTTATGGCTTATCCTCACTGTTAAAGTATGAATCTTCAGCAAAGGATAATTACTTTAATTAGTTCTTAGTGTTGTACTATCTGTGGAGAGATGCTTGCCTGCCCCCTGGAGAGCTTTTCTCTCAAGGAACAATCTGAAGTGGGTGAGAAGACAGGTGTGTCCCTGGGCCACGGGTAACAGTAAAGCAGGATGACGTAAGAGCTGCCATTGCCCAGGACAGTCTTCACAAAAAACTGTTTGTTAACATCCATACATACCCAGTTTCTTGTGTGCACTCCAAAAAAAACAAATTCTACAAATCCTGGTTTTTATTTTTCACATTTCTTAAGACACAATTCTAGCAGCCCTTTGCTGATCACACCGGTGTCCCTTGAAAGGAAAGAGCTATCTCCAGCAGTTCTTTACCCAGCTCCTCATGCCTTCCTCCAGCACTGAACTCTGCAGACAGCTCTCTGAATGTGACACACACTCGCCGATGCTCGATATGCCTGCGGTGAATGGCGTGCTTCCACTTGTAGCGTGCCTCACCATACAGCACCACCAGAGATCTCCTGGGTAAGTGAATGGCAACAGTCACTTCCTTACTTGGGACAAGCCTTGGGGATAAAAGGCAGCTGCTTCCCTGTTTGCCTGAATTCTCGCATGATGACGTTTGTGTAAGAGATCCAGGGGGATTTAATTCCCCATTTTCATTACTGAAAGTAGGAAATAATTGGATGTTGTCCTCTGAGTCACAAGACATGGACAGCACGGTTTTTGAGAGCAAGTTTAAGCTAACCAGACGCTCTCCCCACAGCCACCAATCATCAAAATGTGGGTCAATGGCAGAACCTCTTTCTGGCCTGTAGTCCAGATTGCATTGTTCAACGGGCATGAAACCACCTAGCACAGAGCAGGCCTCCATCTGTGCCACAATCTTTTTACTAAAACTTGGCAAGCCAGTAAAGCCACCAGCTTTCAACCTCTGTTTCTTGAAGTTCACTTTGGGTCCATAATCCTGTTGGAAGAGGGGGAAAAAAACAGCATTGAAGGAAAACCTGGGACAAGACCTGAGGCTATGATCCCTATGGGGTCACGGCTTTTGAGTTCTGTTCTCTTCCAGCAGCTCCTCACCAGTTTCCAAAATCACAGAACCATTAAAGTTGGAAAAGAGCTCTGAGACCACCAAGTCCAACCATCAGCCCATCCCCACGTGCCCAGTGAGCCGTGTTCCTCACTGCCACATCTGCCCTTTTCTGCAAAACCTCCAGGGATGTTGACTGCACCGCTTCCCTGAGGAGCTGACTTGGACAGGCTACATTAATCTCTCTGGGATTAGGTTTCTTAACTGGAAAGCAAAAAAAAAAAACCAAACAAAAAAAACCACCAACCCTTACTTCTCTCACATAAAACTGTGTGAGCTCTCCCAGGGAGGTTGTGGATGCCCCATCCCTGGAGGCATTCAAGGCCAGGCTGGATGTGGCTCTGGGCAGCCTGATTTTGGTGGTTGGCAACCCTGCACGTAGCAGGGGGTTGGAACTGGATGAGCATTGTGGTCCTTTTCAACCCAGGCCATTGTATGATTCTAAGATTAATGCCTGAATATGCAACGTCCGGTACTGAACGTCACTAGAATTTGCTTCTGCAAGCAGCTGATTTTAATCAGCAGTCATTCTTGTAATTGATTTCAGAAAAAGTTCCCGAAGAAGAGCCGTTAATGAAATATGTAAGTGGATTGGGTTTGAAATGCAGAGGGATCTAAGAAGAAATGTGCTTGTAAAGACAAACCTGTTTCTTTCGACCAGACTGCGAGGGCTTCCATTCATCCCGGTCCATCAGTTCAACCACCCCCACTTCTTCATCCTCGCTAATGAACTCCTCCGCCAAAAACACCCCTGGGAAGGGAAATGCCCAGCCAGCAAATGAGGAGTGCTCATTGCCCTCAGCTAAGCCCGTTGCCGGACAGTAAGTGAAATTATCCTCCCCCTGCGGAAATAACAAGAGATGACAAACACGTGAGGGGGGAAGCTCTCATAACGAGTCGTTTCCCTTCATTACCCAAAACCTCAACGTGGAAACCGCCTGCCCGGCCCGCGGAGGTGCGAGGGATGCCGAGGACGGCCCTTCCCTGCCCTGCCGTGAGATCGCGCCTCCGCGCCGTTTCTCTGTAGTACCGTCTCCGTCCCGCAGCGATGCTGGAACGCAGCTGACGCCGTTCCGGGCCGTCGCGCCGCCCTCAGCGATGCGCGCCCAGCGCGGGGGTCCCGCCGGTTCCGAAGGACCGCGTGCCGCCCCGCCCCCCGCCGGCCCCGCCCCGCCGCCCCCTCCCCGCTACCTGTGTGGGCGGAGCGGCCTGCGCGGGCCCCTCGCAGAGCAGACAGGAGCGGATCCCCTTGCAGCCGCAGCTCGGCCCCGCGCCGCCGCTCGCCGCCGCCTCCGCTTCCTCCTCCATCCGCCCAGCCGAGCGCGGGACGCGGCCGTTCTCTGTCCCCGCCCGCCCTCGCGGCCCGGCCCGCTGCAGGTGAGGGGCGGCACGCGGGCTCGGTGCAGGCCGCGCGGCCGGGCCGGGGGCGGCCTCGCTCTCCCGGCATCCCTCGCGGCGCCGCCGGGGCCCGTAGCGCTGCTGTGCGCCGCGGGGGCCGCTGGGAGCTGTAGTGCCGCGCGCAGCCGGGGGCGCTCCGGGCCGCGGCGCGGCGGGGCGTCGCGGGGCACCGGCCGGAGCGGAGCGGGGCGGCTTCGCTGTTCCCGAGCGCTTCCCGGGGGCGGCCTGGCGCGGGCCTCGTGCCCGCAGCGCGACGCGGCCGTGCCGGGCCCGGGGCGAGCTGCCGCCGCGTTCGGGCGCAGCCTTTTTGTTTCCCTCCTCGAGGCCGTGCCGCAGCCCCGTGCGAAGCACCGAGTGCCGAGCGTCCGGCGCCCGTCTGTGTGCGGAGGGATGGGGGGACGCGGCTTGGGGCGGACAGGGCAGAGCTTTGTGCCGGGTGCAGATAGAAGTTGCTTACAGTAAGGGCGGCACGGCGAAGAAACGGCCGTACCGAGCGGCGGGCGTTGCTGTGGGTGGTAAATAATCCCGAGTTTGAGGAACGCGAGGCTGCCAGCAAGGAGTCCAGCCGTGCGGGCAGCTCTGCGTTCTGTGTCGCCTCCCCCAGAGGACGCGGCTGCTGCAGGTGAGCTCGTCCTGAGCGCTGCTGTGGGGCAGTCCTCGGGCCAGAGCCTGGCTGCACAGCACAGCCCTTAGTGCTCAGAGCCCTCACGGTGCAGACATCTCATCTGCAGTCAGCCTGTCGCTCACGGAGCGAGCTTTTGGGACGGGCTGGGTGGGCTCATTCGGGGTGTGTGCCCACCTTAATGAATAGCCCCGGTATTCTCACCTCAGCCGTAGAAAAAGAGCACTTCAAACTCAGCAGCAGAAGCAGTAGCCAACCTCATCACGTTTTTTTCTCCCCTTTGGAGTCGGTTGCAGAGGACTTCCCCTTATCCCTGTTTGTTTTCCCAGGGGGGCTACGAGAAGAGTGCTTACAGCTGCTTGGTGATTGCAGCTGGAGGTTGAAGATAAACATGTCAAAAATTACTACAGAGCTTCTTTTGGAAAGAGCGGTTCCGAAATCCACGAGGCTCCGAAAGATAGAGACACTGAAGTAAGTGCACGCAGGCCTGTGGAAAATTCCAGATGAATTCAGCATGGATAATCCTCCTTTCAGGCATTTCTACTGAAATAAGAGAAATCATGACAAAGCCCGGAATTAGAGATGGTGTTCTCAGTGCAGGATCAGCGAGCTGCCACAATTACTGCCTCTCTTCACCATATGTATTGTTTCCTGGGTTCTGATTTCCTTATGCTAAGAGGTGTTCCTTCCTTCCTCTGAAACCACTTCTGTCTTTGGTAGCAGTTGCCCAGTGTAAATAGAAGAAGTGGTTCTGGTTGGATCTATGGGATTTTCTAAGTGTTTTGGCATTATGTCCATTCCCTTTATTTTCTCCTCCATCACTTTGCTCTAAATCCAATTATATTACTATCTGAAACATTGCAGAAGGGAAGAATGAGCTGACATACTTAGCAGCCTCTAAAGCAGTTTTATTGCTCAGGCCCTCTCAGAGGTCACTGAACATAATAAATGTCTTTCCAAGTGGTAAATAGCAGTGGGGTATTTTTTAAATTGAGAGCTGGTCACTCCAAGTGACTCATCTAGCTGATTTCTGGCAGGCATCTGTGTTGTTTTTGTTGCTGGTGGAGGAGCTCTGTGTTTCATGTGTATGTACAAGTGACTTCTTTTAGTTTGTTTTGTGCTGAAATAATTGTTCTCAGGGAAAAACTTGAAAGTTTATCCATAGAGTGTAGGTTGCAGGAATCTGGGTAACAAGGTTGTGTTCAGGTGGCTGAAGCAGTGAATTTCTAGAAGTAGTTTTCCCATGCAGCTACATGCCATGATTTTGAAGGCTAATAAGTCCATTTGGGGAACGCTGTGCTGAGTCTCTCCTAGTCCTTGTCTGTGTCCCAGCCCCAAGTGATGCTCCTGCTTGGAATCACAACACAGCAGTCACACTTGTGTTGCAGCCTTTTCAGCCTTTTGTGTGTGCTTTGGCTGGTTAGGCTTCTGAGACAGAAATGATCTTGCTTTCTAAGTTAATGTACCTGATTTATTCACATTTTCTGTGTATGGCCCTTTATTTTCTAATCATTATACATGGAGATTCTGTTTGTTAGAGGAACTCAGGCTTATATCCTCAGGAGACCCTGGCTGAGAGTGCTGGAAATTCCCTGTGGGCTTCAGCTAAATGGTCTGATCAGACCTGCACGATCCTTCCTGTAATACAGTTTTCAGTTTCTCACTGAGGAAGGGTGCTTTTTCCCTTCTCAAACCAGACTGAGGGGTGCCCCAAGGTATGACCTTGTACCCTGTAAAAGTCAGCACTCCTTTTGCACTGAGATGCAGGTAGCTGATGTTCTCTTTTCCTTTCAGCCTGTCCAAGCTGCAGCTGAAGACCGGAGACTTAGATCCACGTTTGTTTTCACGTCTGAGGCATCTACAGAAACTGGATCTCTCTGATAATTTATTGGACAAATTTCCCAACAGTCTAACCCTGCCTGATCTGCGTGTCCTCAACTGCAACAACAACCAGCTGGAAGATGTCACTGCTCTGAAACAGTTCCCTCTGCTTGAAGAGCTAAATTACGAGAACAATGTGTACCTCACAGTGAGTTATTTCCCATTCTTACAAATATTACATAGAGGGGCAAATAAGCAGCAATTGTACCTAGTTCTTATGTGTTATTCTTAGGCAACAAGTGGAGGCACCTTAGAAAGCACTCAGTGCTTTTATTCCCCAGGATGTGAACAGAATGCCATGCCTTGCAGGCAGGTCAGAGCCCAGTTTCACCACCACCACCTTGTGTTGGTGTCAAGTACTGCAGAAGTGCGAGGCACTTTGCATTGCTGAAGATCCCAGCTTACAGGGGAAGCCTAATTTACAAGTAAAAGTTATTTGAGTCAGAAATACTGAGAAGATTTTATGGAGTATCCTTTCTCACATAAATACATTCTGCTCTTCCTTGGGTTGTATTTTAATAAGGAATAAGTGAACTGAAGCAACCACCATGTGTACAATTTTTGTAACTCTGCTGTCTTTCTAGCTCAATGATGATTATAAAGTGATGTTTCTTTTGCAAAATCTTCGGCTGCTCAATGGCAAGGACATAACCAAGCTGGCTAATCATGTGAGGCGTGTCAATAGCCGTAAGCTGACCAGCAAGGTAAGATGGGCAGTATTTTCTTCACCTGTGAGCACCTGCAAAGTAACTAAATACCACGCCACAGTATGGGATGTATTTTGAATACCTTATTACTGCTTTCTCTGGTCACTGCTTGCATTTGTTGCCACTTCTACCTTCAGTTTCGATCAGTGTGAGGACATTCTGCGTTTCCATAGTGCTGACTCTGTTGGAGTACTAGGCTGCAAAACTGGCAGGAACTGACAGCCAGAGAATTCTTGTCTAGCAAAGAGGATTTGTCATGAATGCTCCACAGGGGCAGGAGCAGCGAGGGCTGTGTTTGTGCCTCCGGTTTCTAGGTCACTCAGTTGCCATGCAAATATGGAAGAAACGGAGTGCATGCAGCTGGTAAGGAGGCACCTCTCCATCTAGTTGATGTTACTTGTCCTGGCCCCAAGAATGGGAGTTCAAAACCAAGCTCAGGATAATCTTGATTTTTCCCAGCATGCTCCAGGAACAAGGATTTGTTTGTTGTTCTTTGCTCTGCATGCCTGGAATGGTACTCTCACTTGCATACGTGGTCATTCAGCTCATGACAAATTCTCCCTTCATTGTGCCCAAGGTTCAGAAGTTTTGGAGCCAAGATATCTGAATTTATAAATGGTGATGGTGTGTGTGCTGTGCTTGTGCACTCACTTGAACTACAAGAAAACTGAAACGTCCCTATTGTCACGTGCCTGTTATAGTTACCTGTCAGGTGCTCTCTGGCAGTGAAGCACAGTGTGAGACTTCTTAAGAGCATTTGCTGTGAATCTAGAGGCACGAAATCAGGCATTGGTCTGAGTTCATGTTCTTTGCCACACAAACTTGGATCTGAGGGACTGGATTTTGTTTGCTTCAAGTGCTGATGAAATAAACCGAGTAAGTACCATCATGTGGATAGTGGAGCCACAGGGATAACAGCTGAAATGTTTTTACTAGTACTGTTGTGCTTTTCTGCTTTAGTTTTCTGTAGTATACTGTTGAGTAAGCCCAGTCTTTCTATCTAGGTCACTGCTCACTGGGAAGAATTCTTCCGTGACCAACTTCCTGAGAAGTACACAGCTGAGCAAGTGAAGTCCATCAAGAAAAAGTTCCTCAAGTCAGTTCAGACTAATGTAGTGTATGGACCCAGCTCTCTTAGTGAATTCACCCGCTGGCGGGTAAGTTGCTTTTCTTTGGCACTCTTTTCTTCTGGCAAGGGCTCTGCAGCCTGATCCCGAACAGCTCTGATTGAAGTACTGTGTGGATTTGGGCTCAGAGGACCCTTTCAGGAGGATAGTATCATTTTTGTTTCCTGATTGTTTTGTTAAGCAGGTACGGGAGCACCAACACAAAGCGTGCACCAAGATGCGATGATTGTCATTAGACAGTGGTTTTTAATTCACAAGCAATAATGACACTTGCACTAATTAACAAGACTGAGGTATTCCTAGTACTTAATTTTGCAAACTGCAAATCACTTTAGTGGCAGCCTTTAATCTTGATGCTTCCATCGAGGAAGCTGTATGAAAGGAGAAAAGGTAATGACAGAACTGTAGTTGCTCCTAGTGAGGAAAGATACCATTTCTTCTGTAACACAGGGTTTAACTGTATGTGCATCAGCTTCCATCACTCCTTTGTCTTGTTTTACTGCTAGGATGTTGTTTTGTACCTTGGAAGTCCATGACACAGTGAAGTTCTTGGATCAAGTGGCGCAGGCATAGTCAGCAACACAAACTACCACTGGTGTTGTATGTGGAGGTGAAAAGTCCACTCCAGCAGGCAGTGTGATGCATAACGGGGTGGTGATCATCTGCAGAAGTCATTGTAATCACTCATTTGCAGTGCAGATCTGCAGATTCTGGTCTGTCCTGTGCAGTTTGCAGCATCCACATGATTTGTATGGTTGATGAGAGAGGCGTGGTGCTGGTGCTCCAGCCTGCACATTTCAGTATGACCAACGAAATAACCTTGTGAAATTCATTTAGAATAGGAGAAGAACATATTAAAAGCCCAGCAGACCAACTCTTGTCATGACATATCAGAGTTTGGCTGTGGTTTCTTAATGTCTTTCTTTTGTATTCTATCAACATATTTGTTCATAAGGTGAAAATGATTGCAGAAGAGTTTCTGACCTGCTCGCTGGGTCTGGAGTTAAACACAGATACTGAAACAGAAGAAAACATGGATGAGAATGAGGAAGAAAGTGCAGAAAGCTCCAAGGAAGCTGCGGAGGAGGAGGCTAAGGTAAGTGATTTACATTCATGATTTCCTTTTCTTTTTAAATTAGATTTTAGCAAATTCAGTAATGCTTGTCGGTTTCCTTTAGTGACCCTGTGGTACCTGTAGGGGCATTCTCAGGCTGCAGCCTGTGTTCTGCAACTGGGACTTCTTTATGGCCAGATTGAAGCCATCCCAGCAATAAGAACGTTGGGTTGCTATTTGAGAAGACAGAGCTGTTCCATTCATAGGAAACCCAAAAGATTTCATGAGTATAAACCAACCTGCTCCACCCATCATTTGGGGAAGCAATATTTTTGATGAGAGAACTGGGCTGACATGGTCAGGCTGAGGTGGTGCTTGCCCTCTTTGAAACAGGTGCAGACTGAATCTTCTCAGACCATGAGCCAGATTTGTTTTTCCATGTATGTAAATCACCAGTAACTGGGGCAGGAGAAATGAATTGCAAATCAGGCTGTCGTTAGCTTCTGCCTCTAGGAACTCTGTAAGTCTGAGCTGTCTGGTTTTTGGAACCTTGTCTATGACTCTGGGAGGGTACTGGGATTTGAATAAAGGCTCTTTCTTACTTGCAAACCATCTGCACATCTTGGGGAAGCTTCTGCAGAAACTGACAGCATGCCTTATAGGTTACAGTAACTCCCAGAAAGAGGAAAAGAAATCGTTCAAAACCACGTTTTGGAAGGAAGAAGTCCAAATCCCAGGCAAAAACTGAGGAGACGGTACCTAATCCCAGAAATTCCAGTCAAGAGGAGGATGACCCAGCTCCTGATAAAGCAAGAGCATCGAATGAGCCAGCCGAAGAAGCGACCCCTGAGCAGGGAGATGAAGGGACACATAAGAATGGAGAGAAGTTTCCCAAAGGGCAAAGCAATAGAAGATCCAGCCAGCTGACAGGAGAACAGAAAAGCCAGGAACAGGACAACGGGGTTGTTAACTTGACCCCAGTAAAGAACTCCAAGGGCAAGGTATGTTCATCACCCCCCCGGGGACAAGTTTTCAACCTCTTGGTTTAGTGGGAGGAGCTGCATTGAGATGTCAGCAGAGCTCTGCATATCTTGGAGCTCATGACCGGCCAGATTTATTGTAAGTTATGGTTTAATTCTGTTTGTTTTGTTTTAAATCTCTGAAATTTCAGGGAAGGCCCCTCTTTGGAGACAGTGAATTCTCTGCAAGGGGTGGGTGGACCAGCACTCTGAGGTGGTGCTCTGAAAGCCTGTTCTTAGAAATGGGACTGGCATGACTTGCTCTCAGGTCAAGCTGATGGCTGCATGGGGGAAAGTGTTTCCCTCTCAGCTCTTATCAGTGGGGTTCTAAAAGGGTTTTACACATTTCTCTGCAAGAGAAAAGAATGTTTCGTGCTGGGGTCTGCAGGGCACACCTTTTCCAGTTTCTTTCTGTTTCAGGAGTCTTGAGCATCAGTGGCATCTTAATCTCCCCTGCCCAGGAGGGCTGAAAAGTTCTGTTTAACTCAGATTGCTGTGTTTGGTAGGGGGTTCTCCCATGGCAATCACAAACTGCTGTCAGGGGAATGAATTTTCTAAATGTGGATGGTTTATTGTAGGAGGATATCAGTGCAGAGCCATTGCATTTTCTCCAGTGTCACAGTAAAGGCAACAGCCGCGAGGATTTTAAAACGCAGCTCTGGTCCTGTGTCTTCGAGCCATTGCTAGACTGTGCACCCAGGAAAGGTGAGCTCTTAAAGAGGTTTGCAGGATTCCCTGAACCACCTGGCTCTGGAATCCCAGCAGACCCCATGTGTTAGACCCCAGCTCCATCAATCTCTGTTGGCAGGAAGAGATTTGTGTACATACTTTGCCTTTGAAAACAGGAGTCTGGGAGAGCACCAGGCCGTGTGCAGTCTTCACATGTTATCTTTCTCACCTTCTCTTTTCATCTTTCAGATCCCATTGTGAGTTGTTCAAGAACTGTGGCAACGTGTGGAGGGGAGTCTGTCTGTCTGATCGATTGTGAAACAGGGGTGGTGCTGAAGAAGTATAAGGTGGCTACAGAGGTAGGTTGCAAATATGAATGATGAGCATTAAATGGAAATTTCATAATCCTTTTTACAACATCTTTATCTATGGAATTAAACAATTCTGAAAGAAGGTTGCAAGCATTACTGTGGACAGGTCTTAAAAGATGGGTAGTAAATATTTCCTGCTTGTCCTTCTAGCCTGGTTTGTTTTCATTTTTTTATCAGTTTATGCCTCTCTTCTTTTTTCAGAGAGGCATATGTGTGTGTATATCCAGGCTGCTAAGAAAGCTTGACAACATAGACTAATAAACATCTTGTTTTGATAGGTTTTGTTCTTCCGAAGGTGTTCTGAAATGCAGTGCTTATGCCTGAATAGTCATGTCAGCTCACCTGGATTGCTCCATGACAGCTGTGTTATATCTGAGCTAACAGCCTTCCTGCTGACTCTCTTTCATCCTGTTCTCTGTTTCTTTCTGTCCTAGGAGTTCTTCAGTGTTGCATGGACAACTCTCCCAATGGTGATCAGTGACAGTCGGAAGAAATCTCATAATATCTTGGCAGCTGCAGGGAGGAGAGGGATTGTCAAACTGATTCATGTGGCAGCTGACTTCTGCTATGGAGAAATAAAGGCTCATAAAAAGCCCATTGCCACCGTCTGCTTCAGCCCAACTCGAGAAACTCACCTCTTCAGTAAGTCTAGTTCAGAATCTCCTTAGCTACAGCACCAGTCTGGAAAAGGTTGGGCTTCCTTCACAAGGGGAACTGTCACCTTGCAAGCAGGTGTGGGAGGGGTGGGTAGCTGAGTGCTTACTGGGACCACACAGGCATGAGTATGGACAGATGAGTTCTTCTTGGGTGGCATTAGAACAGCAGGGGCAAGTTGTTTCAGACAGAGTCTTATTCCATAGCTGAGGTGCAGCAGCTCCAGTTTCTCACTTGGTAGCTCCCTGCTGTGCTGGCTCTCAGGGTAGCTGCCTGCACACACTAGCCACAAACAATTCCAGTAGTGGACTCGTTCCGCAGGGACGGGTAAGAAGAATGATGGGCAGAACGGCCTGCTGGGGGCCAGGCAGCCAGCTAGCAGGGCTCTCATCAAGCATGGCAAGAAGGACATAGCAGCCTGTAGGGTTTTGTTGTTGAGCAAAACAGTGCACTTAATTGCTTTGAAATAAATGAAAATCTGTGCCTCGTCAGAAATTTCTATCCAGGTTCTGAGGTAGAAGTGAGCTGCAGTAGGGCCCGCTGAGATTAAGGCTTTAAGGAGTGGTGGGAAATGAACCATTGTGTTACAAATTGCAGCTGCATTGTCGGGTCTGTAAAGTAAGCTGTTATAGGGACATTCAGACCACACCTGCACCCCATAGCACATTGTCTCTCTTGCCTACAATTGCTCACATCCTGGAGTGGTTAGAGTGTTACATGAACCATTAAAAGTGGAATGTCTTTAAAACACGGGCAGCTGCAGTGGGTATTTTCCAAGACTAAGCTCAGCAGTGTAAAAAGCAGAAACCTAAAGAGATTGGAAAGTTGCTACCACATCCCTGTAATGCTTAGTAGTGCAGGGTTGATGAGCTTGACAGAGTTGCTCAGGTGTGGACAGCAAGGCTTATTTAATAAAAATCTTCTGTAATAAATTACGTCTGCAAGCTTGGAGACAAGACACTGACTTGTTTGAGTTAATGCTAATTGATTGGGATTCTGATCACTGAAAATACTCTCTTGGTCTTGTTACTGCTCCCACTCAGTCAGCTGGGTGAGAGACAGTAAGTGTCTTTTATTTTAAATCTGTCCCTAACTTTCCCAAAGGGAGCTACTGTGGATGCAAACACAAACGTATGGAATACAGTGGAATCTGCCTGAGTAGGGATTGTAGGCTCCACAAGAACCCAGGGCCAGAAATGGGAACTGGAATGAGTGCTAATTAATGTCCTGCCACAACTCGGTAGTAGACACCAGGAAGCAAACTTTCCTTTTGTCTGCTCCTCTTAGAGCACAGGATAAGAATGCAAATGACTGAATGTGCATGTTTGACAATGTCTATGAGGTGGTGGTGAGTTGGAAACCTCAATGACTGCTGCTGAACTTTAATGATCTCTGAGATGCCCCAGGCTTAATGTTACAGCTCCTGACAGGTAGAATTGCCAGCTAGCATGAGAAGAGCCAAACGAGCAGCAGTGTCTCTACCTGCCTCTCTTCTGTGTCCTACAGCTGCATCCTATGACAAGCGAATTGTGCTGTGGGATATTGGAATTCCAGACTGTGACTACAATTTCAAAGCAAGGTAAAGGTACAAAAAACCAGATGTGGCCAGTCTATGAGCCTGTAGCTATTGCTTTGCAGCACCACTTCACTGTTCTCTTTTTAGCCAGCTGCTGGTACTGGAATGTTTGTCTGTACCCTTACGGATTGCCCTGGTGCCCACCTGCCCAGAACAGTACCTGCTGGCTGGCTGTGAAGAAGGCTGCTTTACATGGAATATCAAACTGGAGAAGGAAGAGAAAAGCAGGTGAGAGCAACAGTTGCTTTCTGTAACAACAGAAGTAGTCCTAGCTTTATTTCATATGGAGGTCTGTGCCAAGAATGCAGCATGGCTCACCAAACTTAAAGGGAGTAAAATAACAGTCCCTGAAGCAAGCAGGCTCCTGGAAATTAAAAAGTCCAGGTATCTCAAAAATTAATTTCAAGTGGGAATTAATCTGCTTTATCTGGACTGAGACTAAAGCGTGGATTTCCATTTCTTGGGTTCTGTATCTAAGCACATTTTCAGTGCTGCTCATTCAGGGCCTGAATTATTTCACTCTTCCTTCCCCAGGCCTTTTGAAGCCTCATTCAGATTTCCTGATGAGGAGGGAGAAATGTCAACATCTCACAGGGTTGACGGTTTGGCTTTTCTGAATGATGATGTTGTAGGTGAGTATAAACACGATAGCCAGATCCACAAGAGGTCAGGTACCTCGGTGTGGAAGGACAACGCAGAGGAAGTAAATGGGGTGTAACTGCATCTGCTGTAGATTCTGGAGTGCTATGCTCAATGTCCTTCTAGACTTGCTTATCTTTCTGTAAAGATGAGGTATGGAGTCATGTCTGAGCAGAGCTGGAAAAAAGATGGACTCAACACAGCAGACTTTGCTTAGCAGTGCTGAGATGGAAGGGAAGAACCTTTTGCTGTTCAAGGGCTGCTGGAAGCCCTCTGCAGAGGATTGGGAGTTCCCACAATTTGGAGGCTCTGTAAGGCCTAGGGTGGGTCTTTCTGAATAGCTCTGCCTGTTGCAGTTTTGGAACGTGTGTGGGACTAAGAATCCCCCTGAATCCTCCAGTTATCCTGAAATAAGGTAAAAGAAGTGGAAGTAGTTGCTGCTGATGTCAGGTTTTATGTCTTGAAAACCACTTTCTGGATGGACTGCCTTCCCCAGCTGTTTTGAAGCACTTCTCAGCACCTTACATCATCTTCCACTTTTCTTCCCTAGTTTCCAAGAGCTCCAAACCAGGATGCATATACTTATGGAGCTGGAGTCGATCTTTTGACAGCAAGGGGAAAGGAAGCCAGAGAACAGTGTCTGCAGTTATTCTAGCTGAACTGGAGTGGTCTACAACAGACTTGTCCTATCTCACACTCAGCACCTGCCCAGGTAGGCAGCACCCTTCTTCAGCACTCCCAAGCATCAAGGCTCCACCAGAGGCAGCCATGCTGCTCAGGGTTTACTTGTTTACAGTTGCAAATACCTCCCACTTGCTAGAGGAGCGTCTTGTTTAAAGCAGAGGAGTGGATTTAATTCCCAGGCCAAGAAAACGTAGCAGGTCTGCCACCCGTGAGCAACAGGAACCCTTAACTTGCAGCACTGCACTCCCAGCCCAGTGCAGCTAATGGGCACCTGCTGCATATAAATACTTGAGGCTGTTCCTTGACTTTTAAAGGCAGAGGTGTTTCACCTTGGTGTGATGCACCTGTCCCAGTGCACTGTAGGACTAACGAGGAGTAAAGAAACCTGATCTGAGCATCACTTCAAAACTATGGAATCTGAATGGAGGTTTTTTTCCAGAGCTGGGTAGTTTAGTGTGTTTTTTTTTTTTGTGCCTGAAAGATAATTTTGCTGGAATTTGACATCCTCTGTTGAGAGCATAAAGCACTGCCTTGAGCTCAGCTTTATAGAAGAATGGAACCTCAGCTCCACTCTGGTTTTTCTGCTTCTTTTGGTCTTACAGCAAAACTGCATGTGTTCTGTGGTGATGAGAAGGGAAGTGTGTGGATATACCACCTCTCAAACTACACCACAGCATGGAGCTCTGCAAAGGGAAAACACTCAGACAAGAGAATCCCACCCACACAGGTAGGTCTCATTTACCCTCTGTGACAGAGCTGCGCTTCCCCTCCTCCCCAGGGTAGCTCTCTTGAGCAGCTTCACACCAGAACATGCCTACTATCTTCTCTACCTAACATTCATGGCCAATTAAAACCAATCTCCAGAGCGTGACCAAGGCCACCTCAAATCACACACACACAATTGTGACAGGGATTATGAGCTGCAGAGCAAGTCTGTTTGCTCTCATGTGCTGTAGCTTGACAACTTTTCCTAGGAAAAGGCCTCTCTGAAAAAAACACAATGGTAAAATGATATGGCCTGGCTGTTCCTGCACTGCTGTCTGGTGTGCAGCCATTGTTTCCCTGCCTGGATGAGTGGAGGGTGACAGCAGCAGCTGCTCCTTGACAGAACTGCACTGTGTGGAAGGGCAGGCTTCTGGGATATGTTCCTGCCTCCCTTTTGCTCATTTTTTCCCTGGCCTCTGAAAACACTCCTGTTTTGGGTCAATAGTGTGCCCTTATAGAGGTAACTGAACAATTACACGTTCACAAAGGCTGTGAGGCACATGTGGTCTGGAGCTCTAACTGTATTTAAGTATGATGTGACCTCATGTTCCATAAACATGCTCAAATCAACAGTCAGCTGTTGGAGGAGTGAGGGGGAGCTGCTTTCAATTTTTCCTTTCTGATCAAGTCCCTCTTGCACTGAACTTCATTCCTTCAGTAGGACTGGCATGTAGGTGCACCTGCCTCCCTCAGGCAGGGGAACAGCCTTTCTATTCAGCTCTACCACGTTGGATGTGACCCCTCTGTTCCAGAAGTAGACACAACCCAGGCCCAACTGTCAAACCAGGCTTTGCAATAATTAACATTCACCAGGTTTCGGGAACAATGACACCATTCCTTTTCTACACAAACTCTGTTCTCCTTGTAGATTCTCAAGTGGCCAGAGCTTCGAGCAAATGGGGACCACCTGAGTGAAGTCTACATAAACAACGTGATAACAGACCCAACTTTCACTTACCTTGTTGCTCTCACTAGTGTGAACATTACAGCAATTTGGAAGAAGTCATAGTTACTTGTTCTAGAATTCCATTCCCGTGCTTTGAAATAGTGCAGTATTAGTGACTGTTACCCATGTAACCATAAAATTTTCTAGACCAGCTGTTACGTGCAAAAGGTAAAGAGTTTGTTAAACACATCCAGTCATCCAGTTCTTTTTTTCTGTAAGTTTACACAATTTGTGCATTTGTTTTATAGAAACGACACTTAATAAAACAAAATAACAAATCTGCTGCCAGAATCTAGACTTCTTGAAATGGAAAACCAGGAATGTGATCTGCTACTGCCACTTAGCATCTCCAAAGTACAGTCAAATTGAGCGAGAGCCTAGTGCACATAATGGCATTAAGGCTCCAATTAGAGAAGTAAAAATCATTTTAGTGAATTAAGCCATCAAATCAAATAAGACATGGCAGATATAACCCTCCCCTCCCAATACTGCTGCCAAAAATAAGTGGGACGAAAAGGAAAGTAATTGCCATGAATGAAGGTTTAAATAAAGCATTCAACTCCTAGACATGTCATTCTTCATCAGAAGTACAGTCCAGTCTTAGTGTGATAATTTTACTCGATTCCTTCCTGTTTGTCTTTGATGGCAACCTGTAAAGCACACAAACAGAACTGTCACTGAGCTGGAGAGCAGTTTAAACACTGATCTCATCAGTCTTATATCAAACACCAGAACAAGTGCAAAATAAGGTGTAAGCACCCATGGAAACCTGAGCAGCGAAGCAAATAATGCATAAAAGGGGCTTGGGTTGGAAGGGACCTCAGAATCATCTAGTGCTAAGCCCTGTGTCACGGGCAGGGATGCCAGGCACTAAATCAAGCATCAGATCGTATATAATTTAATTTTAATTACGGTGTTTTCTATGCTAGCAGGATTATGAGAAAATCATTGGTAGAGCACTTGTGTAACTCCTGCGGGGCACATAAATAACCCTCAGGAGGAGCCTGGTTTGCAAGGAAGTGTTCTGAGTAACTGCTTAGATGAGTTTATTGCCATAAGACAGCACCACCTCTGGGGTATACCATCCCTCCCTTTGGTTCAAAGCATGAGCTTCCTGAAAGAAATGAGCTCACCCTGAATCTCTCCTCCAGGAGGGACAGCTCACTGATCAGATCTGTGATGGCGTTGGTGAAAGCCTCCTGAGGGCTGTAATCTGGTGTTGTTTGGACACGGATGATGATTTTGTGTTCCAGGGGGTGTGGGACCTTGTAACCTGCAAACAACACCTGAGGGTCCTTCAGTAACTGCCTGGAAAGGAAAAGCAGCAGTGAACAAACGTGCATTAAAATATATATCTGAGCTTAAAGAAAGCCTCATTACTCTTAACCAGCCCCCCCCCCCCCAAATTTCTCCAGCCCCTCCTCAGCTCACGACTTGATGATGTTCCCCAGCGTGTGGTCCTCCTTGTTGATGGTGAACAGACAGGCGTTGGGCACCTTGGTGTCCTTGTTGATGGTGATCCTACACAGCAGAGGGGCCGTTAGGGCAGTGTTTCACTGCATACAACAGCCTGGGCGGCCGTGGGGGGGACCGGTGGGGGGCACGGGCTCCCCACCGGTCCCCCCCACGGCCGCCAGCCTGGTTGCTGCTCACTTTTTCTCGCCTTCGAAGAGAAGGAAGGACTCGAAGGCCGGAGGAGCGTTCATCCCGCCGCCTCACGCTCCCTCCCCGCCGTTCCCGCGGCGCCCAGAGCGCCACTTCCGCCCCCACTTCCGGTGGTTGCGCCCCCTGCTGGGCGGGAGGACTGCGCGCACGTGTCCTACAAAGAGTCCGGACGCGGCGCGGGGCGGAACTGCACGTTTATTGCCACACTCGAGGCACAGCCCCCCCCTCCTTCCGCCTCATCCCAGCCCGCTCCATCACGTCTGCAGCTCCAGCAGGGCGGGGGACAGCTGGCAGTGGCAGCGTTCCAGATCCTGCAGCGCCTCGAAGAGCCGGCGGAGCTCGAGGGGCAGCGGGGGTCCTGGGGTGGGGGGGCACGGGGCAGTGAGACCCTCGGGGGCCGGGAGCGGGCCCCAAGCACAGCGCTTCTGGTGGGGATGGAGTGCTGGGGGGTCCCTCCCTCTGTTCTCCCTTCCGCCTCTACCTTCACCGCAGCTTCGAGGGCCGCTCTGAGGGCCCTCCGCCTCCATCAGCTGCCAGTACTTTTCCCTGCAGAGAAAAAGGGGCGGTTAGCTGTGGGGCAGAGGGCGCGCAGGAGGCCGTCCCCGCTTCTGGGATCCAACCTGAGAGGCTGCTGCAGGCCGTGGAGGTGCTGGAAGAGGCGCTGCGCCTCCACGTCGGGTTGCAGCGGATCACTCCAGTCCTGCAGGGTGATGCTGTGCCGTGTCCGGCCGCACCCTGGCTCTGTTGGACAGAGGGGCTGAAAATGGTGGGGACCTCTCCACCACCCCCACCCCGCATCCCGACACCCCCGTACCCGTCCTGTCCTTCTGGTGGCAGCAGCTCCACTTGTCGCCCCGGAAGACACCGGGGTGGTAGGCGTGCAGCAGCTGCGGGTTGTTGCCACACACCTTTCGCAGGGCGGACAGCCACTGGTTCAGCTCATTGACGCACTGCAGCGGTGCACAGCGTGGTGACACAGTGTGGTGACACAGCGTCCTGGTGGGTGACAGCCCCATCCCCGTCCCAGCCCACCTTGCACTGCAGGTACGCCGTCTCCTGCTGCCCGACTTCATCCACGTAGACCACCTGCATGACGTGGCAGCTCCCAAAGCTCTTCTCCTCCACCTTCTCGGCCGCGCGGATGTTGGCCAAAGCGATGGAGCCGCACCTCTGCCATTGGGGACACAGTGTTCGGTGCCCTCCGTGCCACAATGAGATCCTACCACCCCGAGTCCCCCTACCTCCACCCCGGGGCTCTTGCTGAAACTGAGGGCCTCAGTGGTGAGGCAGAAGTGCAGCTTCTTGGAGGCGGAGGCGAGCAGCGGCCCTTTGCCCCGCGTCTTGTGGACAAAGAGCAGCCCCTCCTTCACCACGGTGGTGTGGGGGGCACACGGCCATCCCTCTCCACTCTCCTGTTCCTCCTCTGTGCCCACCAGCCGGGTGATGAAAGCCCTCATCTGGGAAGCTCCGTGCTGTAGGGCGGGTTGCAGCGGGGCCAGCCATTCTTCCTTGGCCCGCCCTGCCGCTGGCTCCATGTTGCCCACCATCTGCACAGCCTGCAGACCACGGGATGATGGAGTCCTTGTCTCCAATGCCACCCGTTCCCCGCTGTCCCCATGTCCCACCTTGGCCAGCAGCAGCAGCGTGCGACTGGTGCGCGCGTCGGCATGCGTCTCCCGTAGGTGGAAGAGTTTGGGGGTCATGATGGCTGGCGAGAAGAAGCGGAGGCACAGGAAGCTGGTGACGGCCACGAACTGAGTGTGCTACGACCACCGGAGGCACAAGATGTGTGAGTGTCCATCCCAATGGCACCATACTTCATGATGCTTCGGGTTGTGTGAACCTCACAACCCACCCAGTTCCAAACCCTTGCTGTGGGCCGGTTGCCTCCCACCAGCTCAAGGTGCCCAGGACCCTATGCAGCCTGGCCTTGGGCATCTCCTGGGATGGGGCACCCACAGCTTCTTCATGGCACGGTGCAACACCAAGTCCACCCCATTCCTCCATCCCCCACCGCTGGATTTGGACCTGACCTGATGCTGGGGGAAGCGCTCCCCAACGCGCTGGAAAAGCTGCCGGAAAGCAGCACGGATGACAGGAGGACAGGTAGGAGCTGACTTGCCAATGGTATCTAGCAGCTCCCCGAGGTAGGACTGGAGGAGCTGGCGGCCCTGCTCCATCACCTCACTCTCTGTCTGCACGCGGTGCAGCCCCGAGCACCTGCAGGCACCACAGATCCCATCAGTTCCAAGCACTCCAAGCACTCCCCCACCCACTGCAGCTCTCGTGCCCCTTACCCAACGTCTTTGATCTCCACCTTGCTGGGATCCAGCTCCACGTACTTCTTCTCCTCAAACACCCGGGAGATGGTGGGCCCCAGCACCGCATGCAGGTACTGCATCCCTGTCACCTGCCCAGGGGACCACAGCACTCCAACTCTTGCCCCAGAGGCAGGCACAGCTCCCCGTGCCCTCCACTTAGGACAGTGCAGAGCTGTGGTGAGCTGGAAAGAGCAGGGTTTGGGGTGAAACTCCCCGTGGAGAAGGGGGATTTAGGGGCAGCAGCACCTTGAGGAAAGACTCCATTGACTTTGAGGCCAGGGAGTTGCTCCGGAACAAAGTGTTGGGTTCACCTGTGAAACAGGAGAAAGTCTGTGGAGCAGCCCCAGGTCACCCACCAGGCATTTCCACCCCCTACGCCCTGCTCATTTTCACTGGAATTACAGGGATTTCCCAGCCACACATCACCTGCTTCCACCAACTTCAGTGAACTTTAGCCAATGAGTTCCTTGGGATGAACCCAACAGGTTCCCAACCAGAACACGCCAGAAGTTTTACAGCACCAAAAGAGGTAAGGAAGAACCAGCCCTGCTCTGCCTGAGGCTTACAGGGCTTGGCCAGCTCCAGCTCAAAAAGCAGGTCCAGAAACTCCTTCACCAGCCCTTGGCCCAAGAAGAGTTTCACCAGGTTGACAGCAACGTCCTGCCGGCACTCAGCCGTGGTGGTTTCATCCAGGAGGGTGACCAGGTGCACCCCGCCAGCCTGCAGGGACACGAGGACATGGTGGCACAGTGGCAGCAGGCACCGTGAGCACGTCCCATTGGGGCTCTGCAGGGACCTCACCTGGTGCCCTGCCTTCACCTCCTGGCACAGCAGCTGGACCAGGGGCTGGTAGCAGTGAGAGGGCAGCACCGTCTCATCCCGCAGCCTCACCTGTAGCTGCAGTGAGCCCAGGCTGCCCCGGCGCCTGTAGGAACATGGAGAGCAAATCCAGACCACGCACCCCACAGCACATCCTTCTAGGGCACCCCAAAACACTCACCTATCCTCCCTGGGCTTGGCTGTGTCCGGCTGCAGCCTGAACCAGCCCTCCTGGTGCCCGGCTGCCTGCAGCCCCTGCACGCTGACCACCACCTGGAGGAGGTTGGGACAGGCTCGCGTCCCACCCCAGTAATGGAGCCATGTGGGATGCTTCTGGGAGCTCACCTTGCCCAAGAAGTCATTCTTGCTGACGAGGTCCCAGTCCCACACCTCTACACACAGCTTCTCTGCAGGGGGGTTGGGCAGCTCGAACTCGAAGCCTTCATTCCAGCGAGGGTAGCAGGACTTCTTCACCACCTGCAAAGGAGATGGCTTTGTCCCCATGTCACACACACCCGACCCCCATGGGGACATCAGGGATGGGGATACACTGAGCTGAGCTCACGGTGCTCTCCTGTGTTTTGCCATTGTAGCTCACACAGACAAAGGGGTCGGATGCACCATTCCGGTCCTTCTTGGCCAAATCCCTGTGGAGGAGAGGGCGAAATTCCCAGTGAGCCTCCAGAATCCCTACAGTGGGCAACCACTGCTCCCTGTTTCCCCTCCTTGGCTCCCCACTGTCTCAGGTGCAAAGGGGAAATTGAGTCACGGAGCAGCCAGGACTCACCAGACACTACCAAAGCTGTCACCCCAGGAGTGGGACGTCCCCATCCCCAATATCACCTGGCCTCCAGCACGGTGCAGCGCAGCCGTTGGCCGCCCTCCAGGAGCTCCACACGGAGGTGGATTTCCCCTTGCACCTCCTCATCGGGGTCCACCTCGCTGAGGCTCATCCAGCCGCTGTATCCTGTGGAAACAGTGGGCACCATGGGCAGGGGGCACGGAGACACGGCTGGGTGTAGGGCTGGGGACACCCTGCTGTCCCCTACCTTTGGGGTGCTCTGCCAGCATGGTGCGGGTGATGCACACCTTCCCAATAACATCATCACGGCTGCAAGACACAACAGGGAGGTGGCACGGAGGGTGGCAACGAGGGGACCCAGAGCTCCTTGGCCACGCCTTGCTGCCAGGCAGTTTGGATGTCCCAAAGCCCTCAGCTGCACAGCCGTGTGTGGATTCTCTGCTGTCTGGTATGGGGTTGAGCATTGCCTTTCCCAACCCAATACTGCATTGTCCTCAAAGCGCTCTGCCCATACCTGAGTGCATCCTCATCCATGACATAGATGGAGATGCTGTGGAAGGTGGGATGGAGCTGCACCTCATATTCTTCCCCCCAGAATGGAGACAGCGTCTTCCACACCGTGGCAGTCCTGTGGGACAGATGGCACCTGTGACATCCCAACATCAGATGACCAGGGCTGGTGCACAGCACCCACACTGGGGTGGCTTATGGGTTGACCATGGATTATTGGACACTGGGATCTGTGTCTCAAGCCCAAAGCAGAGCTTGGGAGCAAGATGGGAGAGGGCAGCAGGGCTGGATGTGCTCACCTGACGATGGCCTCATTGTCAATCTTCACAATGCAGTACGGGTCGCTGCTCCCCGTGCTGGAAGGCAATGGCACGACCCCATTAGCACCGCAGTGACCCCGACTTCCCAGCCCTGACCACAGCATCCTGCTGGCAGCTGATGGCAGCTCCTCTTCCAGATCGGAAGGGGAACAAACAAATCCCACCCTTTCCCCAGGAACTCCAGGAGCCAACACAGCCCCCTCAAGCCTCAAAATGGACCCAGAACCCAGATCCTTCTGCAGGGATGGGGACAACCCTGGGGACACTGCGGTGACACGGACCGATGGTCACAGCGATGCTCAATGAGCTGGTAACAGCTCAGGTCAACGTTCCTGTGTGCTACTGCCAAAAAAACACCACTTTATGGCCAGCTCAGTTCCTGAGGAGGGTGACTCACTGAGGCCGGAGGCGGCGGAGCTGGCGGAACGGTGCTGGCTGTGGGGGCAAAGGGCTTTGGGTCCTCAGTGTGGGACTGGCAGCTCCCAGGGGTGCTGGTGCCCCGAGCTGTTGGGGGAGCACAGGGGACCGGAGGGGTCCAGGAGGAGCTACGTGGCCGAGATGATGGGTTTGCTTGGGAGCTGACAAGCAGCGGGTTGGGGAAAGTAAAATAAACAAGGAAAAGCAAACAGCTGAGAGCTGCCTTGGAGCTGCAGGGACCTTGTCCCCACACGCTGCATCCTGGAGACCACACGGGTGTCCCCGTCCCGGGGTGTCCCCACGCAGGGCAGCCCCGTGTCACGCTGGTTGCTAAGAGCCAGCTCCCCTGCGGGCAGCTTCGACACGAACGCAGCGGATGAAGCACCATTAACCCCGCAGTATTGCTGACATTTCCTGCCTTGTGCAAACCATTCAGCTGGCGCTGAGCACACACAGCCCGATGCCATCTGCCCGGGCAGCGCACACAAAGCAGGGATGCTCTTTGTCTTCATGCTCTGGGGATGCAGGGAGGAGCCCAGCGATGTGCCATAGAGCAGAGCGTTATTCCGCCTCTTTATGGACAGCTGCGTGGGGTCTCGGTGCCAAAGCTCGTAGGGGCAGGGGGCTCACAGGAGGAAGAGAGCACAGAGCAGGCAGGCAGGGAGCTGAGCCTGGAAGCAGCGTCGGTGAGGGTGGTGAAATGCGCTGAAATCTTAGCGCTGCCGTGCGGGAGCAGAATGGGACAGCGGTGTCAACGTGCCCGGGGACACACCGTGCCGTGGGTGGGTGGCTGCAGGCAGACTCTGACCCGACAGCAGCGCTGTGACATCTCGGATTTCCATAGGGAAATCACAGCGATCCCAATGGCGGAGGGACGGGGTGCCGTAAATCCCGGAGCACAGCGAAGAGGGGCTGGAGCCGTGCCCGTGGCACCATCCCAAGCCGCGTTCTGCCCTCCGAAAGGCAAAGCCCCCCCCCCCGCGCCGGCTCAAGGTCCCCGCAGGGCATCGTGCCAAGGGACTAAAAAACACGAGCCCTGACACACGGAGCTTAAAAAAGCCAGAAGCCGTGCTTCTTTCCTTGTTTATCCTCTTTTTCCATGACGGCTGCGGGGTTTTTTTGCTGCTTTTCCAGCATTCGGCAGTGCTCCTTGGTGGCTCCCCATGGATAGATCCCCCCTGGGCTGTCCCCGTGCCACCCAGTGCTGTCCCCAAACCTTGCCCCGGTAGAGATGGGAGCTGGGATAATGCTGGGACGCACAGACAGCCTTTTGGGGGCTGCCAAGGAGGGAAATCCCCACCCGATGAGGACAGCAACCCCTGCAGCAGGTGCTGGAAAAGGGACAGAGCCAGGGGTGGCCCCCAAAGCATTCAGAGCTGCTGGGACACCCCACATTCAGCCTGAAGGGAATCCCCAAAGCTCGGGCACTGCTGGGAGGGTCACCTCAAAGCCATCCTGGGGGAAATCCTAAAGGAAGGGCTGGCCCAATACCATCCAGGGGGTAATCCCAAAGCCATCCAGGGAGGAAATCCCAAAGCACTGGGGGAGGACATTCTGAAGCTATCCCAAAGAGCTGGGAGGGGGTCACCCCAAACCCACCCTATAGGGAGCCCAATGCATTGGGTGGGAGTCACTGTAAAGCCCTGGGGAGGGATACCCCAAAGCTCTCCCGGGGGCCGGAGGCAAAGCAGCATGCAGAACCAAGATGCCAACCCTCAGCCCCGGCAGCACTCACATATCCTTGGCGGGCAGGTTCCTGCCCTCCACGATGCGGATGGACAGCACGCTGCGCCGGGCCATGGCGAGGGAGGGAGGGTAGGAGGGAAGGAGCGGGCAGCGGAGCGCGGCCCCGAACCCGCGGCCACGGAGCCCCGAACCCATGTGCGGGCCGGCACTGCGGGCGGCCAATCAGAGAGCGGTTCTGGACCGGTGGGCGGTGCTTAAGGAAATGGGCGGGGTCTTATATAGAGTATGGGCGGGGCCTGGGGCTGTGGGCGGGGCGGATCGTGCGCAGCGTGGCCGCTGGGCTCGTGGGGACTACAGGGACTCCGACATTTCTAAGCCCCCCAAATGGGGCAGCGGGACGTGCTGCAGCCCACAGCTCGGCACCGTGCCTGCGCAGTGCCTGCTCACACAGAAAGTGCTCTAATGCCCCCAAATCCCATGTACCCCTGGCGCACCCTCAGCCCAGGGACACCACGGAGTGACCACGGGGTCACCATGGAGGCACCATAGGGACATCAGAAGGACATCCTGGGGACACCACAAGGGCACCATGGGGACACCATAGGGAGGGACATCATGGGGACAACGTGGAAACACTGTGAGGACACCATGGGGACACAGTAGGGACAGCGTGGGGCACCAGGCAGACAGCATGAGCATACCCTGGGGACCCTGAGGGACACCATGGGGACACCGTGGGGGCACTGTGGGGTCACTACAGGGACAACATGGGGATATGGTACCCTACAGCTGGGGGTGGTTGGCAGGCTGGCAGTGAAGCAATCATTATCATTCTTCTGGAAATCACAGGATTTTCTGCTTCCTACAACCAAATATTTGCTCAGGAGCACTGCAGGTGTTCCCTTCCCAGGTGCAGGTGCCATGGGAGGAGCCTGGCAGAAGCACCCTGGGCATCTCCAGCCCCTACGTGATGCACAGAACAGCACAGTGTGAGCTGAGCCCTCCCCCAGTACAGCCCACAGACAGAGGCAGACGCACGGCACACATGAATCTGTTTATGTCCCAGTCCATCTCTGGGGGCAATGACATGATGACACGGTGACACGGTGACATGGTGGCCCCTCAGAGCCGTGCGGCCGGCTGGTCGTACACGTGGTGGGTGTTGTAGCGTTGGATGGACGCCGAGTCTGGCCTGAAGCTGCCCACGCCACACACCTCGGAGCTGGGGGAAGGACACAGCACGGGGACACAGCATGCTGCTGTCACCCGTCGCCACCCCTTGTGCCCTATGGGACTCACCTGCACAGCACGACCAGGAAGGCGGCCAGCAGGATGGCCAGCAGCACTGACAGGATGGCAGCGATGGCGATCATGGCACCGCTGCGGCCACCGCCCGTCCCAGGGCTGCTCGGGATCTGCCGGGCTGCGGGGAGAGCAAAATAGGGCTGTGCCTCACCTGCCCCACCGTCCCACCCCACTGTGGGCAACTCTCACCCCGGTACCTGTCTTCAGTGTGATGGGCCCCGACCATTGCGTGGTGGCTACGGGCTCAGAGCCATTCAGTGCGAGGAACTTCACCCTGCAGAGGAGATCACAAAATCTCTAGGGCTGGGAGAGTCCAACCCCAACCCACCCTCAGTGCCACATCCCCACAGTTCTTAACACCTCCAGGGACATAGACTCCCCCCTCCCTGGGCAGCCATGCCACTGCATCGCTGCCATTTCTGAGAAGAAATTGTTCCTAACAACCCACCAATAGGGCCCAGGGCCGGGCAGGGGCCCATTGCAGTTGGGTATGGAGATGTTGTTAACACAGCTGGTCTCGCTGCCCACACGCAGCACGGTGAGCTCCCCATTGGGTTCAAGGCAGCGGTAGTGATACTGCATGGCATCCAGCGTCAGGTAGGCTGAGGTGTTGGCAGGGAAGTGCTGGAAGCTCCACTTGGGCATCTCCACCTTTGCACTGTCATTGAAGTCACCCTTGCCTGCGGAGATGGGGATGGCAGTGAAGGGGAACACTCCAATAGAGCCCCATCCTTCCGTCACCCCACTCACCTGCAGTGGTGGCCACCACCAGCCAGATGTCAGACGTGTTGTAATTGTCAAAGATGCAGCGGGGCTGCTCCAGCACGAAGGTGCTGCCCGTCACACGGCCCCCCAGGTTGGCACCAGCCAGGAGGGGTTTGTAGAGCAAATTGTCTGCAGCAGAGCAATGAGAGCAGGGCCGGGTGGCTGTGGGATCTGGGCACGGGGAGGATGTGCTCCCCACAGCCCAGGGGTTTTGGGCTCAGATGCTGTGAAAAGGGGCAGCAGGCAGTGCCAGCACCAGAGAGACCCCAGGGGACCCTGCGCTGCGCTGCAGGCTGAGCTGGGTGACACCAAGGAGGGTCCCAGTCTGCGGGTGTCACCCACAACACCCATCCTCCAGAACAGATCCCCTCTGCAAGCACAGGGGACACCTCCAAGCAGAGCCAGCAGAACCCCCCCTACCCCATTATTTGGGGCTACGAGCCCCCCGTGGTGCACACTCACCCAGGCCGTGGGCTGTGGTCAGCAGCAGGAGCAGCAGGAGCAGCAGCGGGCGCATGGTGCTGGTGCTGAGTTCGGAGTGCGGGCGCAGGGCGGGGGCCAAACGCCTTGTCCCCCCTGCAGGACCCGCCTGCGGCCTCCAACCACCCACATTCCTGTGAGGCCACAGCCCCGCGGCAAACAGGTCGGGCTCGTTTCCCTGCAGAGCATTACGCTACGGCTGGGTGCCCTCTGGGTGGTGTGCTGAGCACTGTGACGCTCGTGGCACGGGTGGGTCCCAAAGTGCCATTCCCAGAGGGGTGCCCGTGGGATGGGTGAACCCACGTCCTGGTGTCCCCATCCCATGGTAAAAAAAGCATCCAGCATTGCATGAGACGTGTGCCCCAAGATCATAGAACCATCACAGAGCCGTGGTTTAAGTCAGACTGGTCCCACTGCCTGCAATGCACGGGGACGCCCACAGCTCCATCAACACTCAGAGCCCCTCCAGATTGACCCTGGGGGTCTGCGGGGATGGCACACCCAGCACGTCCAGGCCATGTTCTGGTGGTTGGGTTGAAAGACAACAAAAGAAGCAATTAAGGATGGAAGTGATTTTACTTGGTGGGCCATGGGCCACGGGGCCGCGGCGTGCAGCCACAGATGCAGGTGGGGGGCAGCGTGTGGGGCAGGGCTGGAGGGACGTGGTGGGTCCTGTAGGGCAGGTGGGTGCCCAGGTCCCAGCAGCACAGTGGGACGCACACCTGGGTGCTGTAGGAAGAGATGGTGAGGCATCAAGCAGGGTCCATGCAGCTCAAACACCGCAGAAACCACCCCACCCCATTTCCAAAATACAGCAAACCCCCCAGTATAAGAAAAAAACTGTCTTAAAATCCCCGTGCCCCACTCGTACCCCACAGCTCCCAGCATGGCCATGGCCAGCGCGGCACCCAGGCTGGCCAGGATGGCAGCGATGATGACTGCGGTGCTGCTGCGACGTGCTGGTGTGGGGTCAATGGTGCTCAGGCTGCGAGCTGGAAGGGCACGGGGTGAGGGGTGGGACCCGGGGTTAGGGTGCCACAAGGACATTGGGGAGCTCTTCTCCCCTTTGGTTTTGGGATGGTGGCACGGAGGTCGCAGCCCCACTCCCACCAGTACCTCTCCGCAGGAGGATGGGGTCGGACCACTTCGTCTCCGCTTTGGGGCCGCTGCAGCCCATCAGCAGGAACTTCACCCTGCAGGATGGGCACCTCTGGCACCGGTATGGGGACAGTGCGATGTCCCTTCCCACAACCTCACCTGTAGGGCCCCGGGGAGGGCAGTGGTCCATTGCATGGTGCCCGGCCATGGCACATTGTGTCCCCGCCGACCCGCAGCACGGCTGCACCGGGAGCTGAGCATCCATAGGCGGCCGCTGCCATCTCCAGTGTCATGTAGGCACGGGCGGTGGGCAGCCCCTCATATGGGGGCACCTCCGCTCTGGATGTGGGGTTTTTGAAGGTGATGGCAGCTGCACGTCACAGATGTGGGGTGAGCAGCCAGGGGTGAACACTCCCAATGCCCCCCACTGCAGCACATGCTCACCATCAGCAAAAGCCACAGCCAGCCAGACAGCATCGGAGGCATTGGCAAGGGGGTCGAAGATGCAGCAGGGTCTCTCCAGCACAAAGGTGGTGGCCGTCACCTTCCCTGGCATGGCACCAGGGGCCAAGCGGGGCACGTAGGGCAACAGGGCTGGGATCGCGGCAGTGAGTGGGAAGCCCCCCAGCCACACACAGCCCCTTAAACCCCTCCCCAGCACCACTACCCACAGGAAGCCCCTCGCAGCCCCCCAGATTCACCCAGGCCAGCAGCTGCGTCCATCCCAGCCAGCGCCAGCAGCACCCTCAGCAGCTCCATGGCAGTCTGTTCTGTGCCGACCCGCTCCGTCCCACTGCTGAGGGGCCGAGCTGCCCCCGTGCCCCCAGTAAGCACGGCCCTCCCAGCCCCACATTCCAGCACTGGCTCCACCAGCACGGCAGGACCCCGCGGGCAGAGAGGGATGGGGCCCCTCCCAGGTCACCACAAGTCCCCAAAACAGCCCTGGACTGTTTGACCCCAGTCACAGGACACCAAGGATGAAGACACTGCAGTGTGACGCAAAAGGGGAAACCGAGGCACAGAGGTGATACTGGAGCTGCATTTGAAGGACTGGTTGGCAGGACTGGGAAGCCTCGTTAGGGCAATGGGAGAAATAAGGTAAGTGGTCCTTCCACCCCATTCACCACAGTACTGCCTGAATCCCACAAGTGCCCCATGACCCCCTGGCACACAGAGGCAACACTTGTGGGTGCAGCCAGCACTGCCCTGAAGGCAGGGAAGCACCTGGAGCCATCACACCCCAAACTCACCCAAAACCCAAAGCACTGAAGGGTGACTGGTCCCACCCAGTACATGGGGTGGGGTGGCAGCCAAGCTGCCATCTCCCAATTCTTGCCCCTTGCAGGTTTCGGGGCTAGGCTATCTTTCCCTTTCTTCACCCAGCAAGAATTTCCTTGCCCCCCCCCAACCCTTGACATGGGGATGGAGATAATGCTGCCCCCAGGCATGAGCTGTGCCAAGGCTCAGGGCCACGCTAACAGCAGGGCTGAGTGCTCTCTGCACTGTTTGCCAAGGGCTGGGGCTGCCGCTCCTCTGTACGAGAGGATTTCTGACTTCTCCTTCAGATTAAGTGGAAATGGGGCATCCAGAGATTATACAGTCCTGCTGGGGAGGGGAAAACCTAGCACAGCTGCAGCCAGCCTCCCTGCACTGGGACTAGAAGGTGTTCTGTGCAAGCTTCCTGGTGATACTGAAATGGGAGGAGCTGCTAATTGCAGAGAGATCTCCACAGATCAGAGAGCTGGGTACATCTGTGAGCGCCTGTTTTCAAGGGTGAAGCACAAGAAGAGCAACATTTCATCAAAACTCTGACAAACACCTTGAGAGCCCAATGAAAATTGCAACCATTTCCACTGGAAACAAGGCCAGACATCCTGCTAACCTTATGGTTTTGTTGCTGGCTTTTTACATTTTAACATTATATATATATATACAAAAATAAGTTTTGTTACTTACATACATTAACTCAATTATATATTTTGTATTAGGCCCAGAGGAATTTCTCTTCATTCAACACAGCCCAGGCAAGCCAACAGGTTGGACATCCATGGATTACACAGACCAGCTGGGGAGAGGAGAACCAGGCACAGCTGCAGTCAGTCTCCCTCTGCTGGGGCTGGGGAAACTGAGGCACGGCAGCAGCCCACTTCCCAGGGTGAAAGCCACACCAGCAGCTGCTGTTGGGGATGCCCCCAGTGCTCGGCGGGGTGACATCATGTGAGTCAGGCTGACAATGCAGCACCCAGCCCCAGACAGCCCCGAGGTGGGGAGCCTGCAGCTGACAGACATACAGGAGTGCTCACTCCAACCACACTCAGCAGGAAATTCTTGCTTTGCGTAGAGAATTTTCACTTCAGCACTCTTGTTTGCTCCCTGGGACGTCAGCAGGGGATAGAAAGCTGAGCTGTAAACTAGAAACCTCCCTTTTGCAAACAGGGCAGAAGAATATCTTTCCACAAAGCCCTGCAAACCACAGCTAGCTCAAAAGAACACCCTGTTTTGGCAGCATCCCAAACAAAGCCAGCAATCATTCTCTCCATAAAGCCTGCGTGTAGCAGAGGGTGGTAACTGATGTTCAGAGGGTTAAGCAAGGGGTGCAAGGACAAAAAGGACACTGGGTACAAGCCCCCAGCCCTCAATGACTCCAAAAACCCTTTCATTTTTGTATGGGCATGACAGAGGGAGGCTGCATAGAGAGGAGCATCACTGCAGGCAGCAGCAAGAGGGAAGCAGAAGGCCTGTCACCACCCGGTGGCACCAGCACTCCCTGCAGCACCACACCATGCCAACAGCACAGAGCTGCATCAGGCACAAAAGCCCAGCAGCTGGCCACAGGGCTAAGGCACAGCTCCAGAACTGCTGCTGCTGCTTCCAGGAGTGGGGAGGCAGGGGTGAAACAGCAAGCCAAGCTCCCAGACTCAGCACATGGCATCCTGCCCCTGCAGAGAGCTGCGGTCCTTCAGCAGAACTGAGCTTTCCCTCCCTTCTCCTGGCTGGATCAAGTGACACCAGCTCCACAGAGCAGGCTGGTCCCTCAGAGGGGGAACGCAGACGGGAGGAACCCTGAGCAGGATGAAGGCAAAGCAGCAGCTCTCCAGGGAAATGAAGTGTTTATTGCAACCAAGAGATACAGGCATCTGCTACAGGGGCAGGAAGCTTTGCTCAGAAGGAGCTGCAATGAGAAGGAGGGAGGCCCTCCTCTTTCCAAGTGCTCTTACGGAAGAGACACTCCTGTCACCCCAGACAGCACCAGGGCTGGGGTCCTGCCTTCACAAGGGGCCCTGTCACCTCCCCACCACTCTCCTAGCTGCAGACACCAACCCTACCTGGACATACAGTCACGCTTTCTACAAAAACAGCTTCCCTCCAGAAGAAAAAAAAAAAAAAAAAAGAGACTGTACAGAGTACACAGCACTCCCACATGACAGTGTTATTGCTTAGTGTGACAGATGGTCAGACACAGGAACTTAAGGCAACAGGAATAAGTGCACTGGGTGGGCCCCACCCACAGCCCAGCTGAGCCCATCGACACCACTCATTTTCTGAGGCAGTCTTCGGTGACGCCCTGGGCAGCCAGCTCTGCCAGCACATTGTCCAGGTAGTTGGGGTCAGGGTAGCCGTGGCCGCTCAGGTTTGTGTCCATCTCTGTTTTGTGGTGGATCTCATTCCACACCACCGTGTTGCTCTCACCAGTGGTGCTGGAGGTGCCCACTGTGAAAATCAAGCGCCTGTTCCAGGCCACTTTCAGAAGCTCCAGGACCTGGGTGGGGAAAGATGGGAAGGGAAAAAAAAAAGTCAGAACTGTCCTTCAGCAGCTAAAGCCATGAAAGCTGCTTGCCAGAAGCTTAACAACCTAAATCCCTGCTGTAGCAGGAAACCAAGGAAACAAGAGCCCTTCCAACCACTGGTGTATCCCCCTGCTGTTTATCTGGTGTCCCAGTAGGAAAACCCATCACACAACACCTTACCTTTCTGCCTTTCTCATTGTCTGGTAGGAAGCAATAGCGAGGAAAGCCTCTTGCTGTGTAAGGCATCCCTGGGTTGGGGTGCTCAGGGCCCTGCAACAGATAAGACATATTTGGCACTTTCATCCTCAGATGGCAGCAAAATTTGGGATAAGCAGGAGATTTGGCAGTCTTATTATCAAGGCAGCTCTTCATGTGAAAGCAGCAGAGCACTGCTAATTGTAGGAGGGATGTGACAGGTTCCTATGGGACATGATACATCATGGGTCCTCCAGGAGGCACCTCATGCTGGGATACAGGTAAAGCCAGCTCTTCAGATTATGTGAATTCTGGTGGCAGAAAATCCCATTCCACAGCTTTTCCACATGGCCTGAAGAAGAATGGCATCTTTGGCAGGCTGCTCAGCAATGGGCTGCCTGCAGGCAGCATGTTGGTGCCCTGTACTTTTGTGGGAGGGAGGCTCTCACAGCTTCTGCCAGCAGGCTGCAGCTATTCCCAGGAGCAAGCCATGCTCACCTGAATGCCTCTGCTGATGTGGTACACGATCTGGATTGTCCCACAGTCCCTGTGGCCAGGGAGGGATTGAGGGAAAGTGGAGACTTCCATTTTGCCTTTGGGCTGAGTACCAGTTTTCTCTCCATAGATGGTCTTACAAGAGGGGCACTGCAAGCTGCCATCCTGCGGGGAGAGAAGCATGTGTCAAGAGCTCTGCAGTGCAACACCCAGACACAAAGCACACGGGACCCGGTGGGGATGGACTGACTCAGTACCTTGTTTCCATTGGAGTACATGGCCAGCACACAGAGCATGTGGAAGGAGTGCTGGCAGTTCGTCAGGCGACCGACCATCTCTGGCTTGATTGTTCTGCACTCACAAGCATCACTGTAACCTGAAGGAGAGGCCAGCTTCTCCATGCAGATGATACAGTCCTGGAGTACAAGACAGCAAGGAGAAGGCCACCATGTGGCACCTTACAGAGCAGCTAGACAGCTTTTGTGTACACCCCCACAACCCCTCACCTCATCTGCAGGAGTGCCCTTCACCTCCACCAGGTACTTCTTCACCACTGCTTCTGGGTCGGTTGGTGCTGCTGCACAAGGAGAGAGGAGAAAGACATCAGACATCCCGTGAGGTATACAGGCACTGCAGGGTGACAGCCAGTAACTGGCCAGCATGCCAAGGAGAAAGGTATGGGTTAGAAAGGAGAGAAAAGGCTGCTCCAGCCAATCCACAGAAGCCCTGCAAAAGTTCCCCCTGCCAGGAGCTGCTAGAGCTGGGACTGAGTGCTGCAGATGGGAGAATCCACAAGCACGAACCTCTGCGTGCTCACAGGTTTCCCATTAAGAGGATGGGAAATGCCACGTAGCAGTGGATGTCTGCACCCTGTGCAGCACACTCTGGGGAACCACCTGCTGCTGCTGTGCTCTGGGTGCCCCTATGTATCCCAAGTAATGTCAGACTGTCCCAGCTGAACTCTTTGTGCAGCTACACTCCAACTCAACTCGAGGACATAATAGACTCAGTGGGAAAGAATTCTGTCATAGGCTATTAAAGGAGAAAAGGCATTCCCACACCACTCAGCTGACAAGGAACCTTCTCATACCAGGACTAAGACACTGCCAAACCCTGCAGCTGGCCACTTCAGTAGAAACCTAGCCATATACTGAGCAGCAGACCTTATCTTGAGTACAGCAGGATTAGCCTTGCATCTTTAACACAAAACAGTGGCTTTTCTTTTGAGTTCTCACACACTCAAATATAGTAAAACACAACGCAAGTCAAAAGATACACAGAACAAAAAGAGTTTTATAACAGGTGCCCTATTTGCAGTACAAGACATTGACATTTCCCTGAGCATAAACCTCTTCTGCCAAGGGAGGAGTTTACTTACCAAAGCACGGCAAGCACATGCCCCATCCCCTCTGAAGTGTTACAGGATTAAGCACCAGACATCACACAAAACTCTGGTCTGCTTAGGGCTAACAGCATCAGCTGTCACTCAGCTCCCAGCCAACCCTTGCTGGGAACTGCACTGCCTGGCCAGGCCCGGATCCAGCCAGCGGGCATTGCACACCTGCACTGCACCCAGCTGGAGCTCCTTACCCATCATCAGGCCCATCACAGAGGCAGCCAGGCTCCTCCACCAGCCTGCAAAAGGAAACATTTGTACAAGTGATGTTAGGGCTGCAGCCGGCAGGAGGCAAAATGAGACCTGTCACTTGGCACAGGGGGCTCCTCACCCTTCCTGCTCTGCTCCAAGCCTGCTTCTGGGGAGATGAAGGATGAGATGCACCAGCGAGGGCTGCTCTCCTCTGTCCTGGGGCAGACAAATTCTAACAGGGGTTGGACAGCCACGAGCACCAGTGCTGTTACCCTGGGGCTTGCAAGAAAGCTGTACTCCAACACTCCCTCAATGAACTGTGGGTTCTGTTTTCCAGATAACCACTTCTCATGGTAGAGCCAAACACGTAAAGCAGACAGGAAGGACTGCTCACATGCCAAAGCCAGCATGAAACTGGCAGAGATCTGTCAGTTGGCACAGACCTGGATCAGGCAGGAGACTGATTCCTCTGAATGCCACTGGCAGAGATGGGCAAGATGCAGACAGGAAGAATGCACCTCTTCATTGCAGAGCTAGATCCAGGGCAACGCAAGAGATGAGGCAATGAGCTAACGTGGGTGGAGAGTCATTTTGCTAAGGATGAACTGCGTGCTAGACCCTCCAAGATGAAGGCACAGTCATTAAGATAAGTTATTTTAAGATGGGGATTCCCAGCCATTCTGAAACACATGGTATCTGGCAGCGTGAGCAGCAGGAAGGTATGACTGAGCACAAAAAGCACAATAAGCCTGTTATGGGAGAGGATGCTCCTCTGAGCCAGGCAGGAGATGCGCGATGGCTCAGGCACAGTGGGGCTGAGAGATTACTGCCCTGGAGCCCCTGAGCCAGGAAGGTGCTAAGAGGACACACTAAACATTAAGTCAAACACAGGAACTTGGAAACAACAGTTTTCCACTTCAGGAGCATGCCAAAATTCCTTGGAAGAGCATTTCCAATGGCTGCCACAACAAGAGCAGGAAACAAACAGGAGCCTGAGTGAGCCTCCACCTTCCAGCATTCAGGATAAGAGCTCAGCAAAGCCAGGAGCTGCCTCAAGACCTCATCCTGACCTCATGGGGAGCACTGTTGTGTTGTCCTCTCTGCTGGGACCCTGCTCACGTGCAGTGGATCAAAACAGTGCGCCAGCCAGAAACAGTGGCACAGGGATGCTATCTGCCTGAACTGCCTCTGCTCATCCTCAGCTCAGCCCACCACCTCCTGTGGCCAAATCTGCCCCAGCAGGGTGCTGTGACGTCCCTGCCCCAGGCTCCAGCTGACAAACACAGCGTGGCACTGCTCACGTGTGGCAGCTGGACGTGGGCTCTGGTTGGTAACTGCAAGAGACTGTCACAGGGCAGCAGGAGGTTTCAGCTTCTGCTCTGCAAGTTTTGGAGAGGAGATGCACACAGAGCAGGCTGCTACCCACTGTAAGTCCATCCTCTTCCTTAAGTACTGATCACAGTGACTGTGATCCTGAGGGTCCCATGCTGCCCACCAGGCTGATCAAAAGTCCTCCTGTGTCTTGGCTGGTTTTCAGGTGTCTCTTCAAGGTGACCCACCTTCTCATTTCCTCTAGCTACAGGCTAGAGAGAGCAACGCCAAAAAGATGCATGGACAAGGTGGTACAGACAGCAAGGGAAGCAAGCAGAGCACGTGTCCAACCAGCAGCAGTGCCTGCCCAGCACCTGGCCCAACACTCAGCTCACCTGCATGACAGATTTAGCAGCTTTAGAGCTATTCACCTTGCCATGCCCCAGAGCAGAGCAGCAGCCTGCCCAACCAGCAGCTGTGGCACGAGCCACATTTCCGCACCGGAATCACTCACGTACTGCACCATTTGCTCTGTGGAAGCATTTGCTTCCAAGCTTTTGTTCTAGCCATCCCCTGGGATCAAAGCCTGCTTAGGCTCCATGGTTTTCAAGATTAATAGAGGACTGGTCAATTCTGCTATTGCATTTTCAATGCTTATTGAAATTTTACCACCAGCTGGCCTAACGCTGTGCTATTGATCTATCCAGGATGTGAAGGAATGTTTACCAGCCTTTCATTTACCAAAAGGAATAATGATTTTCCTTAATGCTTCCCCTTCCTCCCCGTAGATAATAAGCCACCTGCTGAAGCGAAGGCTTTCCAAAGGCAACATTTCACAGATGTGTTTTGAATCCTCACTCAGCAACTAACTGCTTGCAGCACTGACACCTCCCTCCTGTCCCCAGCAGAGCCATGCAGTGAGCAGCACACAGGTTCAGACAGGTCGTTTCCAGCAAATGCCTTGCACAGTCACCCAACACCCATGGCTGGGAGCTGCAGGCTACTACTGGCAGCTCACTGCCTGCCCAGCAGTGGGTTTCCCCCAGACATGCAGCACAGTGTTGGCCTGTGCCAGAGACATCACTGCCAAAGAGCAATACCATTAACAAGTCTTGACTAATTAGTGCCTTTGTTGAGCATAACCCAGCTTCCCAGAAAGTTGGATGCAGTTCTGTCAACACCACCTTACCCAGACCGGTGTGCAGCTACAGGTTCAGTGTTAAGGCATTTTTCAAAGCACCCCACCAGGGCTGTGAGGCCAAAGCACAGAGCCCTCTAGGGCACTTTCTTGTAGCAGAGCTAGCTTTGAGATTTGGGACAGTGCCACAGCAAAGGGCAGGGTGTGCCAGCAGGCTAAATGCTGCCATGTTTCTGCTGCACCCAAGAGGAAGGACTGGAGCTTAGAGGAAGGAATAGCAGGGGCACACTGCACCCACACCATCTATCTTAGTACCAGTTGCTGGCACTCGCACTGATGTGCCTGCACCTGGATGCACAGCTCTTGCTGGAGCTCTTAAGGAGAGAAAAATCTGAAGAGGTGCGGAGATGCAGAAATTCAGGGCACAAAATGGACCTGTGTCTGCCTATTATAGCTTCAGGGTTTATAAGAAAGAGAACAGAACAGTCTGACAAAGTCAAGCTCATTACTGTCACTACAGGACAGCACTCCTTGGCCATAGGAGTGTTGCACAGGCACAGCTTGCTCCTGGGGCACCAAGACCTTCCTCATGCAGCAGTCATATGCTCAACACTCTGCAGGTACAGCCTCCCTGCCCCCAGCAAAGGACGTCCTGCTTTCTAGCTTACTGCATCTTGTTTTGGAACAGAGAGGGGCACCCCCTTCCCCTGGATGAGCACTGGAAGCAGCAGAGCTGGCAAAGCATCTCCTCTGCAGCACATCCTGAGCAAAATGGTTGGATCGAATCCTGCTATGCCAGATGGAAGGAGCCGCACTGCGCTCACGTCACAGACACAGCTCCTTCTGCTCACATCCCCTCTCTACCCCTCAGGCTGGAGGTTCCCTGGTCCCACCAGGTGGCATTGCTGAGCCACAGCAGGGAGCTGGCAGCCATAGTTCTCCAGAGCAGCACCGGGCACAGCTCCCACAGCTACCCTGTGCCATACCCACAGTGCGAGTCCCAAGGCAAGCAGGAGCCTGGCTGTGTGAAGGCAGCGCTCAGCAGCCCCTGCCCAACTGTTAGGGTGGGAAGAAACAACCCCAGCAGGCAACGTGTGTGTGCTGCTGGGTGCTGCATCTACTGCTGGGTGCTACATCAAACTGATGGAGAAAGACGCAGTGCTGGAGCAGCAGGGCGGCGGTGGGACACCTCACAGCACTGCAGCCACCCCTCTACTGAGAGGGAACGTGAGAAGACCAGGACTGCTGCCACACCTTGCTGCAGTGTACAAAACTCTGCAGCACTACTTATCATTAGCTCCTGCTGCACAGCACACGGGGTGCAGCACAGGGCAAGTGCTGAGGAATGCTGCACCAGTCCCTCCAGCTCTGCCTCTGCTCAGTTCTCCTCCTCCAGCTCTCATGTTCACATCTCCTGCTCTTCCCTACTTTTCCCCCTGCTTCCTCCTCCCCCTCCCACACATCCTACTCCACACGTAATGTCTCTCATTGCTACCATTTCCTTCTCCTCCCCGCAGTTCTATATGTAACACGGTTCTGCAAGGCATCTCCTTCCACATTAAATGTCTGTTCAGTGTCCCCCTTCGGAGGGGGTTTGCCCACATCTCCCTGCTGAGCTCCCTCACTGCGTGTGCTGGCTTTCAGAACCAAACACCAGCAAGCTCCAACACAGCCAGGTGCCTCCCCACCACTGCCATGAGGTTCTTCCTGCTCCTAAACGCAGACACTTCCATGCTGGGCACCCATGTCAGGCAGAGCTGTGAACCTGCAGCTCCTTCTGCTTATCTGCAGGCAGAAGCTGGCTGCCCACCCCAGGACACGATGACCCTTATGGGTCCCTTCCAAATTAGGATATTTTATGACACTCACTCCAGCAGTTCCATGGAAATCGCACACCATGAGAACCACACTCCACAGCAGATACCTAGAGCCTTCAAGACAGAGGGTGCAGGATGCCAGCAGCACTGCAGGGCAGTAGCATTGTAGAGCTCATCTCAGCAGGGAGCGACCCAGCCCTACCGGCCGCCACGCAGCCACCAGAGAGGTTCTACTACCTTCCATCTCAGACAGGAGTGGAGAAAAACCCATCTCAGTTTGGCCCTGAATGCCCTACATGACTCAGAGACCTGCTTGGCTGCACGATCCTCCTCACCTTGTGACTCAGCCATGGGCACAGCTCACAAGGAGACCTTCCCTGAGACAGCACATGGATAAGTGCCAGAGCCCAAGGGTTCAGGGGAACCTGCAGAAATCAGTCATGCACAGAGAGCAACTGCACTGCTCCAGATCTAGTGACTGATGGAAACAAGCAGTGCTTCCACAGGACGGGGTTTGCCTTCTCACCTTGTTGTACAGCCTGTCAGAGACCACACACTGCTTCATCCTTGGCAGGATGAGCATCACGAGCCAAACCAGAAGAGCCAACAGGGTTCAGGGGAGAGACAAGAGGTAAAGAGGGAGGTAGAACAAGTGCAGAGAGATAAAGAGGAGGAGATGGAAGCAGATATCAGTTTGAGCAGGAACTACCTTTCTTGGACACTTTCCTCCCCTCCTTAACTGAGCTGTGTTTTTTAGTGGCTTTATGGGTGCTGGCAGCTTGCGGCACACAGGTGAGGTGCACGGGGAGTCCAGCGGCTGACATCAGAATAGCCGTCATGCCTACAGCAGGTACGAGATCCACATGCAGGAGGGAAACAACGGGGAGACACATTCATTAAAAAAAACCTTCAAACTTTCAAAGAAAATTAAGAAAAAAATATAGAACAAAACCAAACCCAGGCCCTTGATTCATCAAACATAAAACACCTGGCAGGCAGCAGGACTGCAGGCAGCACAAAGACAGGATCCAGAGGCCATCAGAAGGAAGAAGCTGGGCAGCAAACCAAAGTAGGGAGATGTGGGCATTCTCCAGCTTCCCTAAAGCTTTGGCTTTAGGGCTCTCAGGCATTCTGAGTCTGCTTAATGCAAAGCCCTGGAGGCAGCGCTGACCCTGGGGGCCTGGTGTTGCCTGCACAGCCTGGGCTGAGCACAGAGCAGCCCTGTTCAACACTTTGAGCCTGAGACTGCTCACCCTCCCTGCCCCAGCCAGCACCAGGACTGCTGCATTCACTGCACACAGATTATTAAGGCAGCGACTCATTCACAAGGACAGCCATTCCCTGAAGTTAAGAGCAGCACGCACAGAGCCACGGGACTGATCATGCTGATGGAGTATGATGTTTGCCTGGGAAATTCAAGCCTGTTGAAGGCAGAACATTCCTAAGGTGACACACTGCTTTAAAACTCATATTCCATACACCTGCATGGCATTCTCAAGAAGAGAATTCCCCCTGCCGCGGTCAAAAACCATTCATGGCTGCAGACACAGCAGACAGCCCAAAGGCAGCGCTTCTGTGACAGCTGTCTGTGCTAAACCACATCCTAATGCAAAGGAAATGCTTGCCAGCATCCCCAGATCTGTGCATAGCTCATGGCCGAAGCTGAAGTTACCAAGGCTTCTGTTTTTCAAGCCCATATTCAGCTGAGTTGGGAAGACAGAAAAGCAAATGCATCACTCAGGACAAAAGAAGGTACCAGCCCACACAGCACTGAAGATGAGTTACAATGGAAACACCAACCAAGTGCAAGCATTAAGGCTACTTCCTGCCTGAAGTGCAATAGAAATCCCCTGCACAAAGCCCATGTAAATGCCCCGCAAGCAGAACCAGTCCCCATGCAGCCCCAGCCGTGTTTTGTACCAGCTTCACATAAGGTCCA
This sequence comes from Meleagris gallopavo, assembly GCF_905368555.1. Taxonomy (NCBI): domain Eukaryota; kingdom Metazoa; phylum Chordata; class Aves; order Galliformes; family Phasianidae; genus Meleagris; species Meleagris gallopavo. The sequence goes on from NC_139424.1 coordinate 4,149,756, forward strand.
AGTACAACACACATTCCACACTGTTAAGTCTTCCACGATGCAAGAGTTAGATGCTTTTACTAAACAGCACATAAGGACCAAAGACTTTTAGGCAGAAAGCATTTCACAAGATGGGATATGAGCCGCAGTCAGTCATTTGTACAGGACTGCCCAAGGAAGGGCCAGGCTGCCCCATGCACTATATATCCCCCAGCACACATGGAAACAGGCAATCCCAAGCCAGGAACCCTGTTAGGCACTGCCTTTGCGGAGCCAGCTTTACAGAACCACCCCCTCCCACACCCAGGAGCTGCAGGGACAGAGAGGATCTTTATAGCACAGGCACTGAGTCAGTGACCTCACCCCAGCACCAGCATCGGGCTGTTCTCAGCACAAGCATCAAGGGAACAGCATGAGCAGTGACTGAACATCACATCCACACATGTCACAGCTTCCTGCAAGTCACAGACTGTTGCATGCTCCCAGCCCCACGCTACACCAGCAGTCCTTCAGCCTCCAGGATGCCTTGAACAACAGCTTAAGCATTCCCCTAACAAAAGCTACTTGCTTTTGGAGGCAGTGAGCAAAGCTGAGTAGCTGAAGCCCAGCAGCTGCAGAGCTGCCACCTGCTTGCACCAGGCTCTGCGTTGGGTCTCTGAGGCTGTGAATCTCAAACTGCCTGACCCCACCAGAGTCACGAAATGCCATTTCCCAGCCTGGTGCAAAGGAGGGAAGTGGTTAGGCTGTCTCAAACGCTCATTTCTCAGCATTGTGATTACACTGATTGCAGAGGGTGACATTTGATGAGAAGTCCAAAGACCAGCAGGGATTGTCACCACCCACACACATCTGACTGATATGCAAATACAAAATTAATGCTCTGTTGAGGAGATCAATACCAGTTTGCTAACTAACATGCGCAGTCTGCTGCAAAAGAAAAAAGAGAACAAGATGAAAGCAGAGGCTGGGAAACTGACTTCAGACTCCGTGTCAGAAACCAAGTGAAGAACAAGACACAGAATCCCATCTAAGTTCAGTTACCCCCTAACATGGCCCTTCCAGTACCTTGAACAACTTAGCCAAAGTTGCCTACCAGCACTGTGAATCACTGTAAAGCAACCAAGTACTTATTCTAGGAACTCTCGTTTCACGAGTTGCAAAAGCAACTGCAGGTCCATGTGCACACAGAGCACAGGTTAAGCATGGGACCAGGAGAGCTACCCCCAGTTCAGCGTTCTCCCAACCCTAAATTGGCAAGAAAAGATTGTTTTCTATTTCTACCTTCTGCTGCCCTCACAGAGACGCACGGCGAATCCTCTCTTCTGACAGATGCAAACCAAGAGAGCATTCAGAATGGGGCTGCTCCTGTGCTATGTTGTTCTTTTGGCTTATCTCAAACAGCAGAACAATTCCTCCTTCAGAGTGCTGATACAAGGCTGGAAATCTCAGCATCCAACAATCCTCCCACAAGAGCAATCAGCAAGTGATCCCAGCCTCATGTGGAAACGTGTACCTGCCAAGTGTGTGTGTATGTGTATGTGCAAGCAGCACACACACCAGCACACATACCCCTCCCTCTTTTCTCTTGCTCAAAGTATCTCTGTGGCCACGAGCACTATGTTACAACTCCAAGGGGTAAAGTTATTTTTGTTGCAGCTCTGACGACATCCACCAGCTCTTCTCAGCCTCCTATGTAAATAAGGCACTTTTTAATATCTTATGCAGAATATTAGCATGGGGAAAACACCCTTACATAATACACAGAGCACCAACCAGCTGCTTACTCACTGCCAACCCAGCACACCCAGCCAGTCACAGCTCAAACACCAACACTGTGCTTTAATGGTTTGCTGAGACTGATATTTAGGCATTTCTCTGTGCTAACCAAATACCAAGAGCGGAAAGATAGATTAAATGACAGATTTTCCATATCTCAAAAATATTAAAGTAGCAGAAAATGAGGAAAAAACAGAACAGGGTCTCAAAGTCAGCTTCATGATTTCTGGAGCTGCGGAGCTGCAGTGTTATGAATTCCTCACTAAGATCCCAGGCATTCATCACACCACCAAAGCCCACCTTCTCACTATCAGCAGCAGGATCCCCCGTTATCTGCTGATTCAGAGCTTTGGATTTCTCCCCTCCCTGACCCCTCAGAGCATCCCAGGTCTGATCACAGCCATAGGCTACAGAGGACCCAAAGGAGATGCTTGCCCTTGGCTGCTTTTGCAGTGCCCACTCAGCCCAGCCTACACCACACTGCACCCTGCAGCCACTCAGACCTCCTGCTTGCTGCCTCCCAGGGATCTGGAGACCTTTCAAACTAACAGGGGACAATTTGCATATGTAGAACAAGGTCACAGATAACACTATTAACAGCCTGGATTCAGTCGGGCTTGTCAGTCCTTTGCTGTATTTACCCTTATGTGATTAAGTAACTAATTACAGTCAGGGCTAATAGCCAGGAGATGAAACTCAAAGCTCTCACAGTGAGCCCTGCTCACAGGTCATCCTCCCAGACAGAGTGGAGCTCTGCTCTACATCTCACTTCCACAAAGCCTGATCTATTAGCAGGGAGCTGGAGGGGCTACAAGCTGTCAGCACACCTGTATTTAACTTTATGCGGTGCCCATTTGGCTCTGGAGATCTACAAGGCACAATCCTCACCACAGCATTAAAACTGGATGACCAGAAACATCAGTGCTAGGGGATCACCAGGGCAAAACCTGCACTCCTGTCACACTGCAGTCCTCACAGCTGCAGCCAACCAAGGCAGAACACCACCATCAAGTTCTAGCACTCAGATTTCAAGCGCTTGCTGAAAGCTAAAGAGCTGCCATTTTCAAGGCAACGCCATTTCGTGTTCCACAGGCAAATCTACTCTGAAAAGCAGCACTGAAAACTGGCACTTTCATCCTTCTCAAATGCACTCCTTGGGTATATTTAGGATCAGATTCACAGGTTTCAATGATAACAAGCCAGCCTGCATTGTGTTGCCACAGGAGACAGCAACCGATTTAACTTCTGTTTCTTCCTTTCCTTAAGGCAACGCATTACAACCCTTTTTAAGCAAAGGGATTGAGTTTTTGTAATAAAAATACACAAAATAATTCCACACAGCAGCCCGCACTACAGCCTTCCTCCTCTAAGGAAGGAACAAGGAGAAAAAAAAACAAACAAGCAGCAATTGCCAGCAGCACACAGCCTGGCCCAGGTGCTCCCTCCTAGCTGAAAAATTTGCACCTAAAATCTGAATACACCCACTGGTCCTGATAGCTCATAGCCTGTCTCTAAACTACAGTTCAGAAGCAGAGCTTCTTAGACAAGTCCGGAGCTCATCTCTCCTACCCCAAGACTGACTGCACACCAGCTGGCATCCTGCTTTTACATTAGGAGAGTGTTGATCCATGCTAACCAACATCAAACCCTCACCTCAGCTAGGATAGGAACAAAGCCTTACAACAAGCTCTACTGAGAAAAAACAATTGCTAAAGTCCAACCTGTTCTCTCTCTTTCTGCTATTTGGATTTTTGGACTACAACTTTTTCACCACTAAGCACAAATCAGTTTCCCTAAAGGCTAAAAGGGAAAGTAAGTGCCAGAGGAAGCACTCACATAACCCTAAGAACAAAGTAGATAAAGCAAAATAAGATCATTACCTGCCAAGGCTTGGTTCAGTTTGCTGGGCTTGGACATCCTGACTGGAAGATTTAGAGCACTAAAGAGAACAAGAAAGAGAAAAATGTAACAGTGCAGATCAACAGTCAGGTAAGTGAGAGCCAAATGAGCTGCAGCAGCACACAGCCCTAGATATTTTAACAGGCTTTAATTACCCAGGTGAGACCCATCCACGTACCCACCCACCCATCCATCCATCCCATGGCCCAGCAGCCATACTTAGGGAGCCCACCCCTTTATAAAGCAGGGTTCTGATGGTTGTTGTCTTTGAGGGTACTGTAAAATGTATGAACAAGGGGAGAAAAACTGAAAGAGGCTTAAAAGAGTTTGGCACTGGCTTTACCTTAGAAGCTAAGGGACAGTGGACACCACGCATCCCTTTCAGATTCCTAGCTTGCTTTGGTAGTGTTTCTCAGTGTGGCAACAGAACCTTAAGCAGTTTAGGAAATGTGGGTAGTTGTTCAGCTGGCAGCAGGAGATGGAAAGGAAAGCAGCAGCATAGAAGCTGAGGGGATTGCTAGGAGCAAGCTGGACCCCAGCTTGAAGCCCACCATGCTGGCACAGAGAAGTCACCTGTGGGCTTTGCCTTAGATGGCACACAGGCACAACAGCCCACGGGCAGCAGTTGCAGTCACTACACAAGGCACTTAGATGACAACCTCCCCAAACCAGCCCAGTTACACCTGGCCACCACTTTAGGAAGGCCGTTATCAGTTCCCAAAGCCACCTTCTGCCTCTGAGAACCTAGTTCTCTCCAGCTGGGATGCAAAACTTCCTGCTGTACTCAACATAGCATCACAGACAGCAGTCCCTCTCTGCAGCCCTGCTAAGATCCAGCAGTGACAAATGCTTACCTCCCCTTCTTGCAGCAGTAACACATCTCTACCTTGCTGTTTTCCTGCCTGCTGTGTTTGGAGCAGGTTCCTGTATGCCCTGAGGGAACCCTGGGTCTCAGTGTGGTGCTGGCAGCCTCCAGACCTTTAAAGGGTCCTCCACACTCCAGAAGTTCCCTTCCATTTCTGTGTTTTCCCCTTCGTTGCCCCTAATGTTGCAACGTTTTCAAATGATGCAACCAATTGTTCTCACTGCAGCCCAGTTCAAACCTCTCTGACCACAGTGGAAATCCTCCTTTCAACTTCAAAGGGCTCTTAGTCAGTTACTGTGACCCTCTTCACGACCTCTTTGTTCCCCAATTTTGCTCCTTCATCACAGTTCCTTCTTATTTTTCTCTCCCAATGCTCCCCCATCTTCTCCCACCAGAAAGCAGCCCATGACACTGCAGTGTCCATTCCTGATCTGTGACAGCAAGCAGCTTTGTGCCCAAAGTGCTGCAGCCACCTGGGTGCTTCCATCTCCCCTTCCCCATGGAAAGGAAGAACACAGCAGAGCTGAGGATTCAAGGAAAGGAAAGCCAGAGCTGATCGGGGAGGGGGATGACGAGCACTTTGGGAAGATGGCAAAAGGATTCTCTCTTTTCTTTCCTACGTTGCAAGGTCCTGTCAAATCACCCCGGATCCAGAGCTTCTGTGAAATGAGAAGAGCCCTCGAGATGCACAGTAAAGGCAAAGTGTGTTAGCTTCGACTGCAGGAAGGCTTTAAGCCAATTAAACCGATGACGTAGAAACTAAATTTTTATTTCACATGGACTACAAACACTCAGACTCAGCCTGAAGATGTGCTAACCTATGCCTGTGAACACAGGGGCAGGGCTGCCACGTGCAGAAACCTGCAGAAGTCCCAGACAAGAGGCTGATGAAACCAAGGGAAACTCACACCGCTGCCGCCTGGGCAGATCCGAAGCCGCAGTGCGTAGGAGGAAGTTGCCATGCTAAAAAAGGTGCAGAAACGCAACTCTGAGCTTACGTTGGGCCTGAGGTGGGGTTTTTTTTTTGGAGGAGGAAGGAGGTAACGAAGAAGGATATTGCTATGGCTGTGTAGCACATCTTGTGCCTTGCCTCCGACTGGGTGCGCCTGTTCCCACACCTCTGCTGCCCAGAGATTCCCAGCTGTTGCCTGCATCTCTGAGCCAAAGCTGTGCCTGCAGCAGCTGAAAGTCGGTGCCTGAAATCTCTAAGTGCTCCCTGGTCTGCACCTCCTGAGCGCATGGGAAGATCTGGGGCTGCAGCACAGGATGCTTCCCAGCATGGTTTCACCCAGGGATGGAAAATTGCTGGAGGCAGTGCTGCCTTCTGTTCTCCACACGCAGCCCTTGCCACAGCACACTCCATCTGTGGCTCTCAGTGTAGTTTGCAAGGAGGCTGGATTTGCTATATTTACAGCATGGGAGGAAACTAAGGCACCAAGAAGCAAAATAACCTGCCCACATTTATTTCATACATTAGAGCAGAGCCAAGAATATTAACATCTACTTATGCCTTGGCTTGCTTCAGCCAACACTCCTGTTTTCCAGAGACTTTGATCCTCTTGAGAGCACGGGGAAATGAAATCTGCAGTATGCAGTGCCCGAGCTCTACCCTGAGCTCCATCCCTGCAGCAAGCAGGTAACATTCCTCTGCCACTGATACCACAAAGGCTGCAATGTGCCCATGCTACCACCAACCTGCACTGGGGTGAGCCCTGCCTGTGCACTGGGAGTAGCTGTCACTGCCACACAGAGAGCTGGGCAGTTCTTCAGGATGAATTACACCTTTCTCAGCCCTACAAGAGAGAGGATTTCTTCAGTGCTGCCATTTTTAGCTTCATTACCTACAAAATTGGGTGCGTGTAACTGGGTGTACATAACTGCACTGCCTTTCAGTCTCCAGTAACTTTTGAGCTGTCAGTTACAGCTCAGCTCCAGCAAAGCAGGAGCTGGACTCCCTGCAAGCTCTGTAAACGTCTGCCAGGGGTGTGTGCTGCAGGGTAAAAGGCTGTGCAGTGCACACAACACAACCTTTATTAGACACCAGAGAATCCCTGTGCCACCACTCCCTTCCCTGCAGCACACACTGCTCTGTCACAGGCTCCATTTGTTGGTGGATGTTTGTGCAAGCTGCAGTGATGGCCACAGGGAGGGAGCAGCTGAAGGAGGAATTGCGTGGTGCAGCTAAGACAATCAAAGACACACAAGCCCTTCCTGGGATAACGAGCGCAGCATAATTAGCACCTCATCCTTGCAACCACAAAAGCCTCACTAGAGATGCAGAGGAACTAATCCACAGAGCTAAGCTGAGGGGAAAGACAGGGAACACAGTGGATTCAATAACTGAGGAATGCTGTGGGCTTAGGAGTTAAATGAAACGCATTGTTAGTCCATGCTACTCAGGTTTCCCTTAATTGGCAGAAATGAGGGTATTTTCTGCTGGAACATGGGCTTCACGAGCCTGGGAACAGAACCCCAGCCAAGAGCAATTACCCCAACCCTGCACTATTTCCAACTCACCACATGGGAAGGAAGGGGAAAAGCCATCCTGGGCTGTCAGCTGGTGTTCAAAGAAGCCCTTTCACACAATTTACTGCAGTGGAAGACAGACTGCCCCATGTGCATTCATCTGTCTGGTCAGGGGAAAGGACAGAGCCCTTGGAAAGGTAATGTCAAAAGACTATGAACATCTCCAAGGAGAGAGGTTCAGCAAAGCGTGAAAGACTTAAGTCCTGCTTAAGATACAAACTTCAAAACTCTCTGCTAATTGCATGGAGCACAGCATGCTTTCTCCGCCCTTCTGATCTCTTATCTATGCCTTTACCTGGGCTGACATGGACAGGTAAAGCAACTCTGGCAAGTTTGCCTCTAATTACTCAGATGCTCACAGTGACGCTTGAGATGATTAAGCACAGAGCATATACTGCTCTACACAATGACCGAAGGAGCAGTCAAACAGTCCTTACACAACCCTCAGTTCAAAGTGACTGCAGCTGGAAGATGCTCAGTGCATGTATTATCATCAGCTCTTGGAAAGAAGACAGGCCATGGAAGACCAGCTTACAATACATCCCATATGCAGTGAAAGCTATGAGTATCTTGCTTGGTTCGGGTTTCATAGAGATCAACCCTGCAAGAAGACAGAGGAAAGTGCTCCACTTTGTGAAGGAGACATTGACTCTGCCTGCTTCAGCCCCAGGGATAACTGACTGTGGCCAGGCTAAGCAGCTTGTGAACAGAAGAGAAGAGGGCAGGACAGTGAGCCCACAGGATGCTGCTTTCCATTCATCCTGCAGCACCTGCAAGGCTTGAGGAGAACTGAAGCATATTTTGAACTAAAAAGGAATGCTTGTAAGTCTCCTTTGCATTCATCACTTGTTATTTCCCTCAAAATGCCACCTTACGTTTCCCCATGCCTGCAGTTATCTCAACCTGACCTCTTCCTCCAGTGGTTCAATGTGGCTTTCCTGGTTGACAGGGATAAAATTTCAAGTGGGGAAAAAAGCAAGGGAAAGCAGAAAGGAAACCTCCTTATCCATCAGACACCAGAAATCTGCCTTCTTTTAGGGAGAAGAGCTTAGCAAAGAGAGGCTCCTAAACAAGAGAGACCTGAGCACAGCAGGTCTCTGGCACACACACACAGCATTTGAAGGTGAGTCGGGGTCTGTACCTGACTCCATTCGAAGTGGACAGTCCTGTGCTGGGGCCCACAGCACCTCCAGCCTGGGGCAAAGCCCAGCTGCTCTGCGCATTGAGTCGCGGTGTTGACCTCGCTCCAGACAAAGCGGGTTTGTTATAGGGCACAAAGCCGATGCTGGAAGAACTCACTGACGTCGTCCTTCCAGAAACCTGAGGTGCAGCAGAGGAATTGGGGAAGTTTGTCATGGAGTGCCGGAACCGCGTGGTGATGGGGCCAGTCCCACCGTTCAGCCAGCACTGCTGGCACGAGCAACCCGTCCCCGTGTGAAGCAGAGTCAGGGCGGCCGTCACGGGGTACGGATTGTCCACCCGCCTCCGAACACTGCGGCAGAACCTCGTGGTCTTGTTGGTCTGCACTTGAGCCACCAGGTCGACCTCATAGTTGTAGCCTAAGGGGCCGAGGTCCACCCGCTGGTGGTTGGAGGCGTGGGCTTGCTCCAGGAACACGCAGACGTTCATCTCATAGGGGAACCAGCCACGTTCATCGTTCTGCCACTCCCAGACGATGCCCTGCTCGGCTGCTGAGTCCCTGGGAAAGAGGTGCCTGCGGACTGCCCGCATCGTCCCTGGTAGGAAAGAGGGGGAAAAAAAGCACTTTGAGATCAGAGAAGTGGACCGGCTTCAGTGATGCGTTTCTACACTGATCTGCGGTGCTTAATGAAGAGCACTAATAGACTTTCTCATCCCAATAAAGGTGGTTTTGCTCACAGAGCTCAGAGAAACAGAACACCTTGGAGATCCCTGTCCCCCGGCCAAATCTGATTGAGGGCTGGCAACAGGTTCAAAAGGAAGAAGGGTGGGAAGGGAAGGAAGGAGAGAGGATGCGGAGACCAACACACCCAGGTGCGAAGGAGCAGCAATCACAGATGCCTCACTGACTTAAAAAATAAATAAATAAAATTCAGGCTGAGGCACAGATCTGGTAAAAACCTCCCACATCCTCAACAACAGAGTAACTATAGAGACGCAGCACCTACAGACAGTGCTGCTGGGGCTGAAGGCCCACTTCCCTCTGCTGCACAAAGGCCTGGGCAACTCTCCTCCCATGAGAGGAGTCCCATGAGGGCAGGACAGGGGCTTCACAGAGGGAAGGACAGGCCCAGCTTCTCTCAGTTCCTGACTGCCGCAAGATGAGCACAGAAAACCAGCAAAGTCATTTAGAAGCTGCAGAGAACAGCTGCTCACATAAAGGAAGAGCACTGAAAGCAGACATGCTGTTGTCGTAGGGCTCCTCAACAGCAACAGCAGGAGCTCAACCCCCCAGAAGCCAGGCTCTCCAAGGGGATCTTGCTCAGTTGCTTTTTTAAAGCAAAAAACCTCCTGAGAAGGAAGTGAGCCACCTAACAGGACAGAAGCTCAAACCTCTGCAAAAATAGGCTCCTGCAGCTGGGCCAAACTGCTCGCAGTGGGAAAAAACCTCAGCAGCCCACTGCACTAAGAGAAGCTGGGAATACCCTGGGGCAAGTCTGGGAACGCAGGCAGGTGGTGAGGAACAGGAATGCAAAGAGCTGTTAACATAAAGGAGTTCAGAGAACAGCACCAAGAGGGAAAAAAAAAAAAAACAAAACCAACAAAGCCTTTAAAGCAGTTGCCAGGACTCTGACCCTGAACTCCAAGAAAGAGGTGAAAGAGCATGTCAACAAACAAGTATCTGCACTTCAGCCCTGCTGAGAACCGCCCCAGGATGTTCTCGTGGCTCTGTGGGACTCCACACCACCTGCATCAGAGGGCAACCTGTGCTGCAGCTCTGCCAACAGCACGGAAGTCATTACTCTGCTCCTGCTGCACTCTCAGGCTTCTCTGTAAGCAGCATTGGTGGTTTCTGCCCGAGTGCTTTGGTGGCCAGACCATGAGACCCTGTCAAATTCCATACCTGCCCTGTAGGATGGCTCAGCCAAAAAACCCAGAGACTCCTGTGGGATAAGGCTTTGCTCTGGCAAAAGCCAGGGCGGAAGGTGTCAACAGAACCAAGCTGACCTTCCCCAGCCAGGAATCAGTGTCTGACATGGGAAAGCAGAGAACACAGCCAAGAGTATACTCAAGCAACGAGTGCTTCCATTCAGCAATCAACTCCTGCCAGGTTTTAGAAAGACTGAGTGCACAAATCTATGTTCTCAACAGACACTGGGGAAGATCTGAGCAGAGGGAAGAAGGATGAGATCAGATTGGGACCAACATGGTGAGAGAAGCCCTGCATTTAGAGATGGATGCTGGGAACCTGCTCCCAGCAGAGAAGAGACCAGCACAGGTAAAAGAAGGTGCTGGAAAGCCAAGCAGGACACACAGGTAAGAAATCAGCAAGGCAGTCCCTGCTCCAATGGCAGGTCTGAAGCTAAAAGCAGCACAGGGAAGACTTCGGGTGTTTGCAAGTGATGTGCAATTTTAAGATCCCTAAACTGCAGTGGTGAGAGGAGATTTTAAGAGTCAGTAACAGGAGGCACGTGCCCCTGGAAAAGGTCCCCTTCCCCCAGGCTGGCAGGGAAGCTGGCATGGAAGCTGGCATTTGTCTTCCGAGTGGGCAAACAGCTGTGGCAGGAGGACAACTCCTGCTGCTGCCTCACATTCACTTCCAGCTAATCTACCCAAAGCAGCAGCTGAAGCCTGCGGCTAATCCTGCCCACAAGATCCCCCTGCACAGCTGTCACTCCCTGTTGGTAGAGATGCTAGTCCCATTAACACTGGCTTCCTGTTATTCTCCCTGGCTTCCTTTGAAGAGCTATTTGTCTGTCTAATAGCTAATGAGCAGAATACAACAGCCTATTTTTTGCCCTGTTTAAAGATTTTTCATGGGGATGTTTCCTGCAGAGATTCTTTTCTCCAGCAGATGACAAAGGTCAGCTGGCTGCTTCCTTAGAAAGGCTCGTGTTTAAGGCAGAGCCCTGCAGAAAGTCTTCCTTAGAAGTGGGCCACAAAAAGGGATATGAGAGCATTCTCAACAGTCACACAAACAGTGCATAGGAACAGTTACCCACGTAAGGAGGCTCACAGACCTGGCTGCTCTGATCAGCATCCCTCCGAATCAGTGGGAAACTCTGCAGGAGAGCTCCAAAGTAGAATGAGCCTTTTTGTTGTTAAAATACCACCACAAACCTCATCCACAGAAAGAGGACATCACGTCATCCAGCATCATTTCCAAAACTGTACTGTGCCGTTTCCCCTGAGATGACTAAACCCAAAGCATCCTGCAACAGACAATATAGCTAGATGCTTTGAGGTCTTTCACAAAAGACTAAAGAGATACAAGACACCTGCACACGTGAAGATGGATGTCCCAGTTGCACTGAGACACATCATTCGGCCTCTCACAGGTAATCAACCTCTACAGGCTGAGATCTCAACCTCACCCAGCTGGGATGTGTCCTGGCAACGGATGGCATTCTGGTGAGGGAGGGCCTGCTGCCCAGGTGCTGGATGGAGCACCAGCTGCACAGCTCCTGCACAAGTGCAGTGTGAAGAAAACAAGAAACAGCTGCTGATGCTAGCTCTGGTGGTCTGTGCTGTGTTGCTTGAAGCCACAGCCCTCAACAGAGCTTCCAGGCCATGCTGAGCCAATCCTGCCAGCGCTCAAGACACTTCTAGGGAAAACTCATCTCAAGGTTACTGGTAAGCACTGTGAAGTCAGAATAAAAACACGGATGCAGCTGCAATGAGCATTCACCACTCCAACCACTTCCCTTTCCTGTAGGAATTGTCTTGTTGCAGTTGATTCAAGACAGTGCTCATTTCTTGCTTCAGCTGGCAGGAGCCCAGCACAGTGCCCAACTTTGCAGCCTGGTGTGAGGCTCAGGCAGTGTGCTAAACGTGACTGCGTCCTGTGGCAAGGGGAAAGGTGTTGGCAAAGGGGAAAACTGATGCACGGAGAATTTTCCATTCATTTAGGGGTGTGTAATGTAGAATCTCCCTGGATTTTCTGGAGATAAGAGCACACATTCCATCCCTGCTTTCTGAGCTACAGCTGCTCAACACATCTGGAGCAAAAGAGGGCAGGAACCATATCAGCACATGCTGAGCCGGTAGCCCCAGTGACCTCAGAAAATGAGAATGAAAATTAAACCTCAGCCCTGTAATTAGGAGCAGCCCACCCTTCCTCCCTGGGAGGGAGCAAGCAGGCCTAGGACAGCAGCAGTGGGGGACTATTCTGCGGCTGCATTACATTGTTCTGCCAGAGGCAGGAGGCTTTCACAGAGCAGCTTGCACAGGATGGCATGCCAAAGTAGAGCAGCTGGCACACCAGTTGCAGAGAGAACAAGGGATGCAGCCAGGAAGGTTTCAATTGCAAAAAGGCCTTTCTGTGAAGCGGTCTTGAATGGATGCGGGCTGGGGGCAGGCAGAAAGTTTCCAGCTCTGAGGAGTCTAGCTCACAAGCTCTGAGCTCCGGAGGTCTCACGATGAGGCTTCTCTCACCCCTGTCTGCCTGGCACAGCCCTGCAGATTCATCAGCCAACATTGCTTGGGTGGCACATAGCATCAGGAAAGAAGACTCAGCACACGGCAAGTGACAGCAGTGTCAGCAGAGCTTTGCAGGGCTTTCTCTTTAAGCACACAAGCAGGCTTACAAAAATGCTGGCATGAGAAGGAAGCTCCCTTACCTGTATCCTGCCGGAACTGTGTCAGGCTTGGGATGTCGATGACGTAGGGGGCCAAGCTAGCATCCGCATGTCCCAAAGAGATGCTGCTGCTGACAAGCCCTGATCCTGAACGCCGTCCCTTCTGCTGAGAGGCCTGAAAACCTTGCTCAATGAACCTGCACACATCTCCTCGGTATGGCCTCCACCGGCCAAACTCATCCTGCCATTCCCACACCGCCACTGCTGTGGAGCTGCTGTACCCTGGGATGGAGCCAGGGGCTCCGGGGGGCCCGGCTGAGCTGCTTCCTGCTCCCTGAGCTGCTGCCATGGTCTTCCCTGAGGTCTGGGCACACGTAGATCACAGGCAGCAGCTGCACCAGCTGGCTTTACACCATCTTCTGGGGAACCTGGAGGGAGAGACACAGAGCACAGCAGAGCTGAGAATGACGTTCCAGAATCAACACACCTCAAAGACGTACCACACAAGCTCAGCCTTTCACAGAAGATGCTCACTGTGCATTTAGGAGACTAAAGAAAAGGGAACACACTCTGGTCGAGGGCAAATTAGGTACCACCACCTACAACATGCCAATGCGACGTCTTTTGCAAATGTGGTGAAAGAGCTTCCTGAGAAGACTCTGCTTCTAACTCCAGACACAATCAGAGTCCGTAAAAGTAGCCCAAGGCTGCTGCTGGTCTGTGTTAAACTTATCCATCAGCACTGAGCCAAGCTCAGACCTGAGAAGTATGCCAAGCACCGCACCTGTGCACACTGACGTTATGCAAGCAGTTCCTGAAACTCTGTGCTGCTCTAAATGCAGGGCTACGATGCCAGCTCCATTCTGGCCTCAGATTGTGGGGATTCAAGAATATTCAGAGCAGAAGCTGTGGAGCAAGACAAACGGCACGAGAAAGGAGAGATGTGTGATCGCTGCATGATAAATGATCCTGATGGGAGGAAGAGCACATGGCAAGGAACATGACTCTGACTGGATCAGTGCCTACACGCACACTTAGGAGTAGACCAGAGGTGACTTTGTGGAATGTTTTGTTGATGTCATGTAAAGGAAGGCAGGAAAGTTACAAAAGAGAAAGTGGGAATGTATATAAAGGATGCTAGAACCTGCAATAAACGATTTGGATTGTTCACACATCTGAGTCCGTGCCTTCAGACACTGCATCTGATCACTCCATTTTCATCCAAGATCAATCCCTTGACTCCTCCTGTGTAAGGTAAGGGAGTTTCCAGCATTATACACGTACACAAAGCCAGAAAAGAATCCTTTATGCATGAAAGCCAGCAAAGCACAGAAATAAATTTGTTAAGCTTGATCTGAGAGAAGAATTGGGAGGAACAAGTATGGAAGTAGCAGGAGGGAGGGAGCAGCCTGTGCCAAGGACAGGATCACAGCATGCCTACCTGCAGCTTCTGGGGCTGGAAAACAAAGAATATATCTTAGAACAAGCGACAGTTTGCATCACTAACAACTCTAGCCAGATGCAGAAAGCCATTATGTAATGATTTGGGGAAAAAAAAGAGAATGGGATAGGAGCCTTAAGACATCCGGATACGGACATAAAGGGCAGCAGCTAAATCCTAACACTCACAGAGCAAAGACAGAATGCAGACAAAGGATCACCAATGATGTTAGCCCCCCAAGGGATATAAAACAGCAAACCCAAAGCCATCCAAAAACATAGACAGCAGTGGTGACAGACAAGTTATTAGGGAACACAGGCAGAATGAAGATGCTGTTAAGACACAGCTGTACGTGTATGTATGGTTTCACAGCCAGTGCCCCACATGCTGTCACAAGGCAGCCACAACCCACCCAGCTGGCCAGGCACCAGGACCTCCAAGGTGAGGAGGTGGAAGAGGGGGACTGACAGTTGACAGCTCACTTAGAAATGATGACCACTCACTTAAGAAAGAGGTGCTGGTTGTGCTAACAGCACTCTCAAATGTTAGGAGCAGGGATACTGCTCACACATGGTCACCAAGCTGTGTCCAAGAGGCGGAGTACTGATAGCTCACATTCCTGTGCTGCTGTGCCATTGCAAGGAATTCTGTCCAGGCCATCTGGACATGTCTATCTTGTGTCTGAATGCCAGGCAGAGCATTTGGAAATCTCCGTGGCGGTGCTGGTGAGCAGCTGGCTACAAGAACGCAAGTGAGAATGAACAAGATTCATTTGGGTTTAAAAATAAAGTCACCTTCTCCCTCCTAAGGTCTCACGTTGTTGATTGCTCACTTCACTCTAGTCAATAAGGAGCTATGAGCTTCCTTCCTGCCAAGCAGAAAAGTTCAGGGCTCCCAAGAGGCAGCAAAGCTGTGGGTGGCTTCCACTGGAGGATGCCATCTGCATGGAGAATGACAATGCTGCCGGATGGGGGAAGAGCCCACGCTCCACAGAGTATTCCATCCATCCTGCTCGCATGGCTTGCTAGCTCAAAAAAGAAACAGAATTTAAAAAAAAAAAAAAAAAAAAATCTAGCAAAGAACAGACTCACCCACGTGTCTGCATTTATGAGATGAAAGCAACACTTTCCCAGGAATGCAGAAATGACAAATTGCTCTGGGTCACCAACAGCACACTCCGCTCACAGCAAAAAGCAATCAGTCACAGCAATGCACATAGGTTGGTTATTTTGCTGCTCCAAACAGCAAAACTGTAGGTGTCAAACTTGACACTTGCCTCCACCAGATCATTTTAAGGCAGGTTTCACACCACACATCCACACCCTCCCTGGACTGAGTCAGAGCATGGCTCGGGGAAGGTCTGTCCATCCCATGGTGCAGCTGCATACCTGCAGCAGGTGCTCTGTGCCTCAAAATAGAGAACTGCACCACTTCCCCCCAAAAGTTGTTGCTGACAAATACTCATGCAGCCACAAGCAGAGAAAGAAGAACAAAGAAATGTTTTTTGGAGGGAGTCAGCAGTTTGCTTTTTCCTTCTCTTTTTGAAGCACAGCAGCAGATGAAGAAAAGCAGCGCATTGAGCACTGCATCTTTAGCCACCATCAGTATTTGATGCTGTAAACTGGCAGGTGACAAAAGCCTGCTGTCACACCAGGGTGGCAGTGATACTTTGACTCTGGACGTGCCAGCAAAAGCACGCAGACCTGCTGCATACGGGCACAGCTCTGACATTTGCTTCCCCACTTGAAAGGGGAAATATTCCCTGTGCTGGGACTGGTGGTGCACAGAAGCAGAGAGGACTTTGGGTGTCCTGCTCCTATAGCCCCACAGCTCTGGATGTGCCACACACCCACCTGCCTGGCAGCACATCACCTTCAGCTTTTAAAACTACCCTGCCTACCCAAAAGTCACATGAAGAGCTAAGAGTGATGCTTCTTTAGCAAAACACTCCCAGCTCCACTTAGCAAACCCACAGCCACCCTGCCCCAAATGATAACAGGACTCTGACTTCTCAAAGCACGAACTTTAACTATTCCAGCCACACAACTTCTGCGTGGGAGACCGAATTAAGGTTTGTTTACTTTGACCTTTAGCACCAGCACAAGTGCTGCAGCATTTGCCAGCCTTCAACTGGGAACCTCAGTGATGGCTGGGCGCATTTCAGTGGTGTTTCCCACCACCCAATTCACTCCCTGCTCTTCGAGCCCCATCCAGGTCCGTTTTTTAGCAATAGGGTACATTAATTTAAGAATCAATATATCAGTTTAGCAAAACGAATTCGTAAGTGATAGTTCTAAAGCTCTCCATTTCAGCTTCAGGGGATAAGCAGTCATGATTTCCCTCAGTACTTTTGCACTGGGGACAGAACAGAAGGCATTTGTCTTACTTCTCAAGGATTTTGCCTCACTAGAAGTTCTGCATTCACAAGAGCACCTTTATCAACTGCCGCAAAGCACGCAGGGGCAATTCTCCTCGGGTTCCACACGCATACCTCATTATGGCCTCACAAGCAACGGGAATCTTCCAAAACGGGGAACTCGGCCGGAGGCGGGTGAAAGCATCCAGCGACGGAGCCGACGGCGAACAGAGGCGCTCACACCCGCGGAGCGGCCCGGCACGGCGCAGAGCCCGATCCAAAAGCACAGAAACGAGAGCGGCAGCCCGAGCCCCAAATAAACCCCTCGGAACTGCACCGCCGCACCAACCTCCGCCGCGTCTCCACAGCCGACAGACTCCGCACAGCCGGAGACCACTCCGCCCGCAGGCCCCGGGGAGCCCAAGGGATAACAGCGGCCCGCCCGGAGCAATCCTCACGGCCGCGGAACGGTGCGGCTACCGGCACGGCACTGCGAGGCCCCGCCAACGTACGGCGTCCCGGCGGCGCCGCCACTTCCCGGACGCAGGCAGAGGCGGCAAGCGCGCATGCGCGGCGCGGGGTGCGATGGGGGCTGTAGTGCGGGGCGGGAGGGGGCGGGGACTGACGTGACTGACGTGTGTGCGTGTAAGCGTGCGTGTGCGTGTGCAGTGTGTGTGTGCGTGAGGCAGGCAGTGACCGCGTGAGTGTATGACAGTGTGACTGGGTGCGTGTGCAAGAGTCACAGAATGAGGAAGGTTGGAAGAACCACAAGACCGTGCAGAGCGACCATCGCCCAGCGGCTGTGCCGCTCTGAGCCACGGCCCTCAGGGCACCGCTGTGGAGCTAACTGTACTGGTGGCTGCCCCTTCCCTGCTGCTTCTCATCCACCTGTACAGACACCAGCGCTGCCCCTTCCCTCCTGCAGAACCCCGCGCTCGCTCTGGTTCAGCTTCACGCGGTTGCCGATGGCCCAGCTCTCAGATCTGTGGAGATCACTCTGCAATTAGCAGCTCCTCCCGTTTCAGTATCACCAGCAAACCCTCTCAGAACACCTTTTAGCCCTACACCCAAACCACTGATGAAAATGTGAAAGACCGCTGGCCAGAAAACGGAGCCTTAGGGAACACTGCCAGTGCCGGGCCGGCAGCCTGATGGATCCCCGTCTTTAGAAGCCTTGGGGCCCAGCCATCAACCACCTGCTGACCCATCGCATTACGTTTCTATCTAGCTGTGTGCTGGATATTTGGTAAAGAAAAGACAAAGGGTGTGAAATAATAAAGTTGTACAGAGGTCCAAAAAGATAACAGTGAATGGTTTCCTGTGTTCAACTAGGTGGGTAACCTTGTCAAAAAAGGAACTGAAGTTTGTTCAATGGTTCCTCTCCTTCACAAAGGGGTGCTGGCTGTGACCCGTGACCGCGTTGTCCTTCAGCCGTGGATCAGTAACTCCCTGCGCAATTTTCTCCATCATTTTACCAGGTACCAAGCTGAGACTGACAGGCCTGTAGTTACCACGGGCTCCTTTCTTGCTCTTCTGGAAAACTGGAACGACGGTTGCCAGCTTCCAGGGAACTGCGACCTCTCCGGATTCCCACAACAGGCGAGAAAGCATTGAGAGAGGCCTCGCAGTGCCATCAGCCAGCTCTGCGTGTACCCTGGGACAAACCCCATTGGGCCCCACGGATTTCTGTGCACCCAGGTGGAGCTGCAAATCCCACACGAGCTCACGGCTGGCTGGCAGCTGATCATGACCACAGTTGTAGTCCTCCCACTCGTGCCCAGCACTGATGGATCCCGAGGTCTCCAAATAGCAGCTTCCCAGGGGACCTCACTAACTACTTCCCTGAGCAGCCTAAAAGCTGTTGCCCCAGATCCCAGGTTGAGATTCTGGGGGCAGTTTCCCCCAGCCATCAAGGATTTTAATTTGGAGAATGCGTACAGATATTTTAAGGGACATCTTCCTAAGGAACAGCACGGAGCTCATCAGAGGAGGCTCAGGCTGGCTATCAGGGAAGCCCCAAACCCGGCCCGTGCAAAATGCAGCGGGAGGCTGCAGCTTGTGACATCCAAGAGGACAAAAGTGACATCCCCAGTGCCTTGGAGTCAACTCAGCCTCCTGCCTATGTCACGTTTCCTTCTCTAAATATCCCACAAAGAGCTGGTTTCAACCTCAGCAGAGATGACTGTCAGTGCAAGACACTGTTTTGGAGCCGACTCTATTCCTGCACGGCCCCCAGCACAACACACGCAACAGAGCCCTTCAACTGCACCTTGTTCTGCAGGAAATTTACTGCATTCAACTTACGTAAGGTAAATGTGATGTTTATTTTGATATGGAAAACAATCCAAAGGAATAACAGTTTGACGTATAGAATCATAGGATGGCTTGGGTTGGAAGGGATCCTAAGGATAGAGTTCCAACCCCCCGGCCACAGGCAGGGTCACCATCCTCCAGGTGCGGTCCAGTCCAGGTTGCCCAGGGCTCTCTTCAAGCTGGTCTTGAACACGTCCAGGAATGGGGCATTCGTGGCTTCTCTGGGCAGCAGTCACAGTCAGATGCAGCAGTCCAGTACGGAGTTAGGAGTGTCGATGCCAAGATAAATGACTTGGACTATCAAAAGCCTTTGTCTCAGCTCCCTGCAGTAGCCCATGGCATCTTCCAGGGTGCTGGAATCTTGGCTGGGCTCCCATCGCTCACTCTTGTAGAGGAAGCAGCAGCTCAGCAGGGAAGAGCAGGCAGGAGAGTCAGGCAGTGTTGATGTCGCGCCCTGCAGTGCTCCGGCACATCAGCAAACTCTCTTGTGGTGGTTCAACCAGCAAGGCTGCTGTTGTTGAGAGGCTGGCAGAGTGGAGTGGCTGAGGGGCTTCCATGGGCTGTGCAGGCAGCTGAGCGTCGCGTGTCCATGGAGCGTCGCAGCCTCTTGTGCTGGAGCCAAAGTGCCAGGAGCTGGGTGCTGTGCAGGGATCACTGCACTGCGGCTGACGCTGAAGGGGCTGTAAGGTGCACGGAGATGAGCGCAGGTGCACATCTCTGTGCCCATGGTGGCTCCAAGGGGGAGGACTTGTCCCGAGGACGTATGGCCACGTGTCTATGGGGACCGCGTCGCCGTGCTGCTTTTCTTACCGGTGCCCACACCGCTGCAGCCGCTGCACTCCCACGATTCAACGTCGTCTGCGATGGCGGAGCAGTGCTGGTGGGTGCCACAGGAACCGCAAGAGCTGCAGAGCAGCATCCTCCAGGGCCTGTGGGAGTGACAGAAGCCAGAGCCGCACGGTCACCGGGGGTCCCAGGGCTGTGGGATGCCAGCCGTGGGGTGGTGCGTGCCACTCCCACTGCGGTGGCTGGCTCTGAGCTACCAGTGCACAGCCTGTGCGGTGCTGAGCTCAGCATCCTGGCCAGCCTCCATCCCAGCTGGAAGGAGGGGATGAAGGCGCCAGGTTGCCGTGACTTTGGGGTCAGAGCACACTCACCCTGTGTTCTCAGAATAGTTCTGTCCTATCGGGCACAGGCACGGGCTGGCATCACATGAGCTGTGCCGCTGATACAGCTCATGGAAAGCTCCCTCTTCTACCTCCCAGGCTGCATCCCTGTGGGAGGGAGCCGGGGACAGCTGAGTGCGGTGCGAGGGGAGGTGGAGGGGGGGAGGCTGGGTGGTGGGCAGGGCGGTGGGTGCTGACCTGTCTGGGATTTTGATGCCGAGGCGGAACATCTCTGCCTGGAAGGTCTGCATGTCCTGGCAGAGCGGGCAGCGGAAGTGGTGCAGGGCAGCGCGCAGAGCTTGGCCCTGGGGAAGGCAGAACATGAGCTGGGGACGCGTGCGCATTGCCCCAGGGCTGGGGACGATGCCAGGGTGGCAGGGTTGGGTGGTGCTGGGGATGATGCTGTTGTGCTCTGGAGGCAGTGCCGCCTACCTGGATGCAGTGGCGGTGGAACTGCGCGCTGGTGCAGGAGGGACAGATCAGGGTGTCGTAGCTGGGGCGTCCCTCCACCGCCTCCATGCAGATGGCACACTGCGGGTTGTCCTGTTGCAGCGGCCTCACCTGCTGCGTTGGCCGGTGCTGCCAGCAGAAGGACCTGCAGGAGGGATGGAGGTGGCAGCTCAGCTCCTGCCCCATCCCTCCTGCAGCCCTGCGGGTGCCCACACTCACCTGTACTCCCCGAAGAACTGGGAGACGCAGCCGCGTTCTCTTCCGCAGGGGTAGTGGAAGGTGCGGGAGCATCTGCGGCGATGGCAGCGGACCGAGGCGCCCCGCTTCCGGCAGACGCAGCATTTCTGGGGAGAGCAGTGCGGAGCCGGGCGTCAGTGCCGTGCACACACAGGCGGCCCTTGCCCAGCAGAGCACGAGGATGATCCGGTGGGCCACGTGGCTAGGGACCCCGCAGCACTAATCAGTTCTGATTTGTGCAGCGATGGGTCTTTCTGGACAAGGAGGGCTCTGCTGGAGTCTCCCAGCCACGTGGCACAGGGACGAGGTGGGGACACGTCGCCCTATTCACCTTCTGTGCCACGCGCTGCAGCTCCTGCTCGATGTCAGGGAAGAGGAATCCGAAGAATCCTTCATCGTCAGCGCCGCGCTGGTACAGCCTGCTGGCGTGATACTGCAGGAGGCAACCGGGGACCTGTTACTGCATGTGGGGTGCAGCGGCTGGCACGGGGCTGGGGGCTGGGGGCCTGGGGTTGGGGCTCACCAGGCAGTTCTCATGGACGCAGAGCCCGTCCTGACGGCACGTGTCTCCGTAGATGTCAGGGTCGTGCTCTGCCCGCTGGCACAGCCTGCACCCTGCAATGGGGACAAGGGCATTATCACCCCAAGCACGTTAGCAGGGTGACAGCTGCACGTGGCAGAGGCACATCCGCTGCGGGAATGCTCTGCACTCACCTTCCTCCTCCTCAGAGACACGTCCCTTCTTTTGCGGTGGGGACGGCACCCATACAGGCCTTGTCCGTGCCATGGCCCTTGCTGCAAGGCAGGGCTGGAAGGTTTGGGTTGTGGCACACTGAGGCACACTCACCCCCTGTTCAGAGACTAGTGCAGTCCCACTGGGCAAAGGCAGAGGTTGGCCTCGCAGGAGCTGTGCCGCTGGTAGAGCTCATGGAAGGTTCCCTCTTCCCAATTTGCAGGTTTGTTCTCTTCCAGGACCCTGACAGGTGTGCTGGCTCTGCATTCGCGACCACTGCCTGGTGACTGACTGCCCAGTCCTTGGCTCCCGGCCCCCACTGCTGTGTCTCCAAATAGCAGCTTCCCAGGGGACCTCACTAACTACTTCCCCGAGCAGCCTAAAAGCTGTTGCCCCAGATCCCAGGTTGAGATTTCACAGACAGAAGCACAGGATGGCTTGGGTTGGAAGGGATCGTAAGGACCAAGTATCTGGGCCAGTCCAGGTTGCCCAGGACAGCCATCAGCGCTGCTCCTCCGCTCTTCTCAGGAGCCGCAGCCACCACGAAGGAACGAGGGCTGCCGTGAGGGAACCGCAGCCGCCGGGAGAACCACAGCTGCCATGGAGGAAGGAGCTGCGCTCCTTCTCTCCACTATAGCACGCTGGGCATCCCGGGGGGCTGCGGAACCCACGGCCCCGCGGACAGGACCCTCACGGCGGGCCGCGGACGACGGCATTTCGTCTTGCAAGGCGCACGAACGACAACGGAAGGCTCTTCTGCAGAGCCATCACAAGCAAAACGACGACCAGCGCAGCCGCGAGCCCGCTGGGGAACGGGGCCGGGCCCTGCTAACGAAGCGCTTTCTTCAGCGCCTCGGACAGAGCGCAGCGACGACCGCGCGCACCTCAGCGCCCGCGCCGCGACGAGAGCCGCGCGGCACTGACGGAGCGGCCCCGGGCGCGGCGCCGCAGACGCGCCGTGGCCGGAAGGGCCGGAGACGCCGGCCCAATCCCCGCGGCTGCCCAATCAGCGCCCGGGGCGCGCGGCGAGGGGGCGGGGCCGGGCACGGGCGGGAACGCGGGGCCGGGAACGCCGCGTGGCGCCGCCATTTTGCGCGGCCATTTCGCGCGGGCCGGGCTCGCGGGTCGCGCCGCTCTTCTCGTCCGGCTGTACGGACAGCAGCGCCGCCCCTTCCCTGCTGCACAGCCCTGCGCTCGCTCTGCCTTCTCCGAAAGCTTCGTTAGCAGGGCCGGTCCCATCGCCCCGCAGGCCCACGTCTTCGCTAGTTTTCTTTTTGCTTTCGATGCAGCTGAGCTCGTCTTTCCTGCTTTCCTTTATAGCCCGTGCAAGGTTAAATTCCAGTCGTCCGTGGCCCCCCGTGAGGCTCCTATCATGGCGCTGTCTGTGGGGCTGCTGCTCTTAGGTAGGGCCAGGCACCCAGCCTGGGAGGACCTGCACAGAGTCGAACGGTGGGCCCAGGTCAATCTAACGAGGTTCAACGCAGCAAAGTGCAGGGTTTGGAGTAGGGCTGGAGGAGTCCCAGGCATACGTGTATGCACACTGGGAGGAGAAGGCCTTTGCAATAGTCCTGCAGAGAGGGACCTGGGGGTCCTGGTGGATTATAAACTTAATGTGAGCCAGCTGTGTGCTCTTGTGGCTTGGAAAGCAAAAGCTGTCTTGGGCTCCATCACAAGAGGCCTGACAGCAGGGCCAGGGAGGTGATTGTCCCTCTTCGCTCCGCTCTTGTGAGGCCCCATCTGCAGTACTGTGTCCAGGTCTGGAGCCCCCGGCACAAGAAAGACAGGGAGCTGCTGGACAGGGTCCAGAGCAGAGCCACAGAGATGATCAGGGGGCTGGAGCACCTCCCCTGTGAAGAGAGGCTGAGGGAGCTGGGCTCGTTCAGCCTGGAGAAGAGAGGGCTGAGGGGTGACCTCATGGCAGCCTTTCAGTACCTAAAGGGAGCCTGCAAACAGGAGAGGAGTCGACTCTTTGAAAGGGGAGATAACGGCGGGACAGGGGGGAATGGTTTCAAGTTGAAGGAGGGAAGATTTAGGTTGGATGTCGGGGATGCTCTTTACTATGAGAGTGGTGAGGAGCTGGAACAGGCTGCCCAGAGAGGCTGTGCATGCCCCATCCCTGGAGGTGTTCAGGGCCAAGTTGGGTGGGGCCCTGGACAGCCTGGTTGTGTATATACACATACATACGTTTATATGTGTATTAGATATGGAGGTTGGTGGCCCTGCCTGCTGCAGGGGGTAGGAGCTTTGTGACTGTTGGGGTCCCTTCCAACGCCAGCCGTTCTAGGACTCTGTGGCGCAGCAAAACAAGACTCATCCCAGCAGGCCACAGCTCGAGAGCAGAGGGCAGCAATATTCCTCAAGTTCAACAACATATTTTTCTCAATACACTCAATACACGATGCACTCTTCATGATCTTTATGCCACGAAACCCCCTGCCCAGCAATGCTGCTGGGAGATGGAAATGGAAGGTGTGAGCTGCGGCCAGGCCTCGTACAGAGCAGAGCCCTGCAGCCACCCAGCTCCAGTCCTGCTACCAGGTACCTCTGAAATAAGGAAGCACCGGTGGCACTTTGCTCCAGATGAGCAGCATACCGTGGACAGAGCTGAGGCCCCGACGCCCCAGGTGGCTGCGGCTCCCTCCCTGCGCCCTGCAGACACGAAGCAGCGTGTTGCTGAGAAAGAAGGTGAGCACAGAGGACTCGCAAAGGGGATGTGCCTCTGCCCTGTGCTGGCGTTGCCCCGCTGCCGTGCTGCAGGTAGCGATGCTACCATCCGGTGGCAGTGCGTGGGCTGTGCCAGAGGGCAGACCGGGACCCCGAGAGGCGTGCTGGCAGGACAGGCTCTGCATTCACGAGCGCTGCCTGGTGACTAACTGCCCAGTCCTTGGCTCCCGGCCCCCACTGCTGTGCCACCCTACGCCCCCTGCATGCAGCTGCAGGATCCCGGTTCCCTCCTGCAGTAAGCTGTCAGCGCATCTCTGGTGACGAAGGCTGCTTTGGCTTCCTGCTGGGCCAGGACCGCCTGGGGCTGCACGGCACTGATGCTATCCTGCCATGTGCCGCATCAGTCGGGAGGGCAGCTGAGCTCTGCGCACTGTCCTGCAACGCTTCTGCTGCACACTCTGCCAACATGTGTGAATGCATGTGGGGGGGAGAGATCGCGTCTCAGCATCAAGAATCTCCACCTTCCAGGAGTGTTGGAGCTTGGCAAAGACACCGAGCTCAGCATGGCACAAGCTGGACTTGCGGCAGTTCAGTGCCAGCCACTGCGGAGGCAGTGTGGTTGGAGCACCCCAGGGCTGGCAGCCCGCAGTGCAGGGATCCCAGTGAGCTCCCCTGGACCCCGGAGGATGCTGCTCTGCAGCTTCTGTGGTTCGTATGGGACCCGCCGGTGTGCACCACCATCATGGAAGCCACCAGTTCTTCGGACAGTGGCAACTGCAGAGCTGTGCGCACTGGTGGGAAGTGCAGCATGGCCACAGAGACGCGCGCCTGCACCCATCTCCGTGCACCTCGCAGCCCCTTCACTGTCACACCCAGCACGGCAACCCTTGCTCAGCAAGCCAGCTGCCGGCACCTCGGCTCCAGCGCAAGAGGCTGTGATGCTCCAGGGACTAAGCCGGAACCCAGCTGCCTGCACCCAGTGTTCCTTAGGCTGTACACAAATCACTGCCCCCCCATGACAGGGATGGGCACCCAGCCGGATGGACACGGCCGCACCTGACTGTAGCAGATGGGCCGCAGCCGAGGAGCAGAGGGCCAGGAGCAGCAGAGCGGCCAGGAGCAGCAGAGCGGCCAGGACGGCTGCGGAGCCCTTCATGGTGCAGCGGGACGTTGGCAAGGTGAGCAGGGCTGGAGCTGGGTGGCTGCAGGGCTCTGCTCTGCACAACGCCGAGCCCCTGCCGCGCTGCTGCTTTTGTCCCCCGGCTGCTGGGCGGGTGCAGGATTTCAAAGAATAAGGATGAGTGCACCATACCAAGAAAATCATGTCAGGATCCCCAAATTTTGCTGAGCTGGGGAAGCCAGGGTTGGGGCTACAACACCACGACTGCAACCCACAGGTGGCCGGGAGGGGATGGCAGTGTGGTTGGGGACATGTGGCTCCTGCCACCTGGACCCGGCACCCCATTGCCGCAGCGGTGCTTTACTCCCTGCAGCGGGGTCACCAAGAAGAGGGAGCTATGAGCAGACCTGGAGCACTTCTGGGGGCAGGCACTCCTGGAGCTACCCAGGACAGAAAAGCTGCTCTCCCCCGCCGTGAAGGAAGTGAAAACACGGAGACGGTGCAGAACACATCAAAATGCTCGTTGAGGAGTTAGGAACTCCGATGCCTAAATAAATCTCTCGCACTAGGAAATTAGGGATTCTGTGGTTTATTTGCCACACCATCTTCAGTCCACACCCATGCAAGACCTGCGAGCTGATGTGTCTCCAACTCCCCACTGGAGCTGACAGCACAGCCCCGTGGGCAGATACGGGCATCCCAAAGCCACCCCTCAGGGCCCCCAGCACCCAAGGGGTGCTCACAGCCCCACCCCAAGCTCTGCTCATTGTGACATCGGCACCGCGTCACCAACACCCACGTTCTCACTGTGACATCACAACGTGCAGGGCTGTTTCACACAGCGCACGCCCGTGTCCCCCCAGTCCCGGGTACCTCTGGATCGAGGAAGCAGCACCACTGCTTTGCTCCAGAAGTAAAGCCCAGGAATGGAGCTGAGGTCTCAACGCCTCAGTGCGCCACAACCCGATCCTTCCACCCCGGGCCCTGCAGCACGGCCCAGGGCACGGGCAAGGCCCGAACGGGTGCCGTACCCCCCAGAAATGAAGCAATGTGTCTCCGAGGAGGAAGGTGAGTGCAGAGCGTTCCCGCAGCGGATGTGCCTCTGCCACGTGCAGCTGTCACCCTGCTAACGTGCTTGGGGTGATAATGCCCTTGTCCCCATTGCAGGGTGCAGGCTGTGCCAGCGGGCAGAGCACGACCCTGACATCTACGGAGACACGTGCCGTCAGGACGGGCTCTGCGTCCATGAGAACTGCCTGGTGAGCCCCAACCCCAGGCCCCCAGCCCCCAGCCCCGTGCCAGCCGCTGCACCCCACATGCAGTAACATGTCCCCGGTTGCCTCCTGCAGTACCACGCCAGCGGGCTGTACCAGCGCGGCGCTGACGATGAAGGATTCTTCGGATTCCTCTTTCCTGACATCGAGCAGGAGCTGCAGCGCGTGGCACAGAAGGTGAATAGGGCGACGTGTCCCCACCTCGTCCCTGTGCCACGTGGCTGGGAGACTCCAGCAGAGCCCTCCTTGTCCAAAAAGACCCATCGCTGCACAAATCAGAACTGATTAGTGCTGCGGGGTCCCTAGCCACGTGGCCCACCGGATCATCCCCGTGCTCTGCTGGGCAAGGGCCGCCTGTGTGTGCACGGCACTGACGCCCGGCTCCGCACTGCTCTCCCCAGAAATGCTGCGTCTGCCGGAAGCGGGGCGCCTCGGTCCGCTGCCATCGCCGCAGATGCTCCCGCACCTTCCACTACCCCTGCGGAAGAGAACGCGGCTGCGTCTCCCAGTTCTTCGGGGAGTACAGGTGAGTGTGGGCACCCGCAGGGCTGCAGGAGGGATGGGGCAGGAGCTGAGCTGCCACCTCCATCCCTCCTGCAGGTCCTTCTGCTGGCAGCACCGGCCAACGCAGCAGGTGAGGCCGCTGCAACAGGACAACCCGCAGTGTGCCATCTGCATGGAGGCGGTGGAGGGA
This sequence comes from Meleagris gallopavo, assembly GCF_905368555.1. Taxonomy (NCBI): domain Eukaryota; kingdom Metazoa; phylum Chordata; class Aves; order Galliformes; family Phasianidae; genus Meleagris; species Meleagris gallopavo. The sequence continues at coordinate 4,176,966 of NC_139424.1, forward strand.
CGCCCCAGCTACGACACCCTGATCTGTCCCTCCTGCACCAGCGCGCAGTTCCACCGCCACTGCATCCAGGTAGGCGGCACTGCCTCCAGAGCACAACAGCATCATCCCCAGCACCACCCAACCCTGCCACCCTGGCATCGTCCCCAGCCCTGGGGCAATGCGCACGCGCCCCCAGCTCATGTTCTGCCTTCCCCAGGGCCAAGCTCTGCGCGCTGCCCTGCACCACTTCCGCTGCCCGCTCTGCCAGGACATGCAGACCTTCCAGGCAGAGATGTTCCGCCTCGGCATCAAAATCCCAGACAGGTCAGCACCCACCGCCCTGCCCACCACCCAGCCTCCCCCCCTCCACCTCCCCTCGCACCGCACTCAGCTGTCCTCGGCTCCCTCCCACAGGGATGCAGCCTGGGAGGTGGAAGAGGGAGCCTTCCATGAGCTGTATCAGCGGCACAGCTCATGTGATGCCAGCCCGTGCCTGTGCCCGATAGGACGGGACTATTCTGAGAACACAGGGTGAGTGTGCTCTGACCCCAAAGTCACGGCGACCTGGCGCCTTCATCCCCTCCTTCCAGCTGGGATGGGGGCTGGCCGTGATGCTGAGCTCAGCACGGCACAAGCTGTGCACTGGTAGCTCAGAGCCAGCCACCGCAGTGGGAGTGGCACGCACCACCCCACGGCTGGCATCCCACAGCCCTGGGACCCCCGGTGACCGTGCGGCTCTGGCTTCTGTCACTCCCACAGGCCCTGGAGGATGCTGCTCTGCAGCTCCTGCGGTTCCTGTGGCACCCACCAGCACTGCTCCGCCATCGCAGAGGACGTTGAATCGTGGGAGTGCAGCGGCTGCAGCGGTGTGGGCACCGGTAAGAAAAGCAGCACGGCGACGCGGTCCCCATAGACACGTGGCCATACGTCCTCGGGACAAGTCCTCCCCCTTGGAGCCACCATGGGCACAGAGATGTGCACCTGCGCTCATCTCCGTGCACCTTACAGCCCCTTCAGCGTCAGCCGCAGTACAGTGATCCCCGCACAGCACCCAGCTCCTGGCACTTTGGCTCCAGCACAAGAGGCTGCGATGCTCCATGGACACGCGACGCTCAGCTGCCTGCACAGCCCATGGAAGCCCCTCAGCCACTCCACCCTGCCAGCCTCTCAACAACAGCAGCCTTGCTGGTTGAACCACCACAAGAGAGTTTGCTGATGTGCCGGAGCACTGCAGGGCGCGACATCAGCACTGCCTGACTCTCCTGCCTGCTCTTCCCTGCTGAGCTGCTGCTTCCTCTACAAGAGTGAGCGATGGGAGCCCAGCCAAGATTCCAGCACCCTGGAAGATGCCATGGGCTACTGCAGGGAGCTGACACAAAGGCTTTTGATAGTCCAAGTCATTTATCTTGGCATCGACACTCCTAACTCCGTACTGGACTGCTGCATCTGACTGTGACTGCTGCCCAGAGAAGCCACGAATGCCCCATTCCTGGACGTGTTCAAGACCAGCTTGAAGAGAGCCCTGGGCAACCTGGACTGGACCGCACCTGGAGGATGGTGACCCTGCCTGTGGCCGGGGGGTTGGAACTCGATCCTTAGGATCCCTTCCAACCCAAGCCATCCTATGATTCTATACGTCAAACTATTATTCCTTTGAATTGTTTTCCATATCAAAATAAACATCAAATTTACCTTACATAAGTTGAATGGAGTGGAACCACTGAACAAACTTACAGCCCCAACACAACAACGAAGGCCACAACAGTGCTGCATATCCCAACTGAAAGGGGAAACACCACAGAAGTTGCCTCTGAACTTCAATACGTTAAATAGATAAGTTTCCCACTGAGGAAATGCAGTCTGACTGCTCTGTTGTGTGTGTGGTGCTGTGATTGCTGGTAGCATCACTGCTTCGTGGCACAGCTGACAGAGGACCTGGCTGAGGACAAGCTATCCAACTTGCAAGGACCCACAGGAATCATCCAGCCCAGCTCCTGGCTCCGCACAGCAGCACCCAGCGTTAGGCCACGTGTCACAGAGTCCCACGGATGCTCCCTCAGCTCTGGCAGCTCGGGGCTGTGCCCACCGCCCTGGGCAGCTGCTCCGTGCCCCAGGAGCATCCTCCTCCGGTGCACAACCGTTCCCTGACAGCCGGCCCGAGCCTGCCCTGACGCAGCTCCGTGCTCTTCCTCGGCCCCGTCGCCGTCCCCACACAGCAGCCATCAGCGCTGCTCCTCCGCTCCTCTCAGGAGCCGCAGCCACCACGAAGGAACGAGGGCTGCCGTGAGGGAACCGCAGCCGCCGGGAGAACCACAGCTGCCATGGAGGAAGGAGCTGCGCTCCTTCTCTCCACTATAGCACGCTGGGCATCCCGGGGGGCTGCGGAACCCACGGCCCCGCGGACAGGACCCTCACGGCGGGCCGCGGACGACCGGCATTTCGTCTTGCAAGGCGCACGAACGACAACGGAAGGCTCTTCTGCAGAGCCATCACAAGCAAAACGACGACCAGCGCAGCCGCGAGCCCGCTGGGGAACGGGGCCGGGCCCTGCTAACGAAGCGCTTTCTTCAGCGCCTCGGATAGAGCGCAGCGACGACCGCGCGCACCTCAGCGCCCGCGCCGCGACGAGAGCCGCGCGGCACTGACGGAGCGGCCCCGGGCGCGGCGCCGCAGACGCGCCGTGGCCGGAAGGGCCGGAGACGCCGGCCCAATCCCCGCGGCTGCCCAATCAGCGCCCGGGGCGCGCGGCGAGGGGGCGGGGCCGGGCACGGGCGGGAACGCGGGGCCGGGGACGCCGCGTGGCGCCGCCATTTTGCGCGGCCATTTCGCGCGGGCCGGGCTCGCGGGTCGCGCCGCTCTTCTCGTCCGGCTGTACGGACAGCAGCGCCGCCCCTTCCCTGCTGCACAGCCCTGCGCTCGCTCTGCCTTCTCCGAATGCTTCGTTAGCAGGGCCGGCCCCATCGCTCCGCAGGCCCACGTCTTCGCTAGTTTTCTTTTTGCTTTCGATGCAGCTGAGCTCGTCTTTCCTGCTTTCCTTTATAGCCCGTGCAAGGTTAAATTCCAGTCGTCCGTGGCCCCCCGTGAGGCTCCTATCATGGCGCTGTCTGTGGGGCTGCTGCTCTTAGGTAGGGCCAGGCACCCAGCCTGGGAGGACCTGCACAGAGTCGAACGGTGGGCCCAGGTCAATCTAACGAGGTTCAACGCAGCAAAGTGCAGGGTTTGGAGTAGGGCTGGAGGAGTCCCAGGCATACGTGTATGCACACTGGGAGAAGGCCTTTGCAATAGTCCTGCAGAGAGGGACCTGGGGGTCCTGGTGGATTATAAACTTAATGTAAGCCAGCTGTGTGCTCTTGTGGCTTGGAAAGCAAAAGCTGTCTTGGGCTCCATCACAAGAGGCCTGACAGCAGGGCCAGGGAGGTGATTGTCCCTCTTCGCTCCGCTCTTGTGAGGCCCCATCTGCAGTACTGTGTCCAGGTCTGGAGCCCCCGGCACAAGAAAGACAGGGAGCTGCTGGACAGGGTCCAGAGCAGAGCCACAGAGATGATCAGGGGGCTGGAGCACCTCCCCTGTGAAGAGAGGCTGAGGGAGCTGGGCTCGTTCAGCCTGGAGAAGAGAGGGCTGAGGGGTGACCTCATGGCAGCCTTTCAGTACCTAAAGGGAGCCTGCAAACAGGAGAGGAGTCGACTCTTTGAAAGGGGAGATAACGGCGGGACAGGGGGGAATGGTTTCAAGTTGAAGGAGGGAAGATTTAGGTTGGATGTCGGGGATGCTCTTTACTATGAGAGTGGTGAGGAGCTGGAACAGGCTGCCCAGAGAGGCTGTGCATGCCCCATCCCTGGAGGTGTTCAGGGCCAAGTTGGGTGGGGCCCTGGACAGCCTGGTTGTGTATATACACATACATACGTTTATATGTGTATTAGATATGGAGGTTGGTGGCCCTGCCTGCTGCAGGGGGTAGGAGCTTTGTGACTGTTGGGGTCCCTTCCAACGCCAGCCGTTCTAGGACTCTGTGGCGCAGCAAAACAAGACTCATCCCAGCAGGCCACAGCTCGAGAGCAGAGGGCAGCAATATTCCTCAAGTTCAACAACATATTTTTCTCAATACACTCAATACACGATGCACTCTTCATGATCTTTATGCCACGAAACCCCCTGCCCAGCAATGCTGCTGGGAGATGGAAATGGAAGGTGTGAGCTGCGGCCAGGCCTCGTACAGAGCAGAGCCCTGCAGCCACCCAGCTCCAGTCCTGCTACCAGGTACCTCTGAAATAAGGAAGCACCGGTGGCACTTTGCTCCAGATGAGCAGCATACCGTGGACAGAGCTGAGGCCCCGACGCCCCAGGTGGCTGCGGCTCCCTCCCTGCGCCCTGCAGACACGAAGCAGCGTGTTGCTGAGAAAGAAGGTGAGCACAGAGGACTCGCAAAGGGGATGTGCCTCTGCCCTGTGCTGGCGTTGCCCCGCTGCCGTGCTGCAGGTAGCGATGCTACCATCCGGTGGCAGTGCGTGGGCTGTGCCAGAGGGCAGACCGGGACCCCGAGAGGCGTGCTGGCAGGACAGGCTCTGCATTCACGAGCGCTGCCTGGTGACTAACTGCCCAGTCCTTGGCTCCCGGCCCCCACTGCTGTGCCACCCTACGCCCCCTGCATGCAGCTGCAGGATCCCGGTTCCCTCCTGCAGTAAGCTGTCAGCGCATCTCTGGTGACGAAGGCTGCTTTGGCTTCCTGCTGGGCCAGGACCGCCTGGGGCTGCACGGCACTGATGCTATCCTGCCATGTGCCGCATCAGTCGGGAGGGCAGCTGAGCTCTGCGCACTGTCCTGCAACGCTTCTGCTGCACACTCTGCCAACATGTGTGAATGCATGTGGGGGGGAGAGATCGCGTCTCAGCATCAAGAATCTCCACCTTCCAGGAGTGTTGGAGCTTGGCAAAGACACCGAGCTCAGCATGGCACAAGCTGGACTTGCGGCAGTTCAGTGCCAGCCACTGCGGAGGCAGTGTGGTTGGAGCACCCCAGGGCTGGCAGCCCGCAGTGCAGGGATCCCAGTGAGCTCCCCTGGACCCCGGAGGATGCTGCTCTGCAGCTTCTGTGGTTCGTATGGGACCCGCCGGTGTGCACCACCATCATGGAAGCCACCAGTTCTTCGGACAGTGGCAACTGCAGAGCTGTGCGCACTGGTGGGAAGTGCAGCATGGCCACAGAGACGCGCGCCTGCACCCATCTCCGTGCACCTCGCAGCCCCTTCACTGTCACACCCAGCACGGCAACCCTTGCTCAGCAAGCCAGCTGCCGGCACCTCGGCTCCAGCGCAAGAGGCTGTGATGCTCCAGGGACTAAGCCGGAACCCAGCTGCCTGCACCCAGTGTTCCTTAGGCTGTACACAAATCACTGCCCCCCCATGACAGGGATGGGCACCCAGCCGGATGGACACGGCCGCACCTGACTGTAGCAGATGGGCCGCAGCCGAGGAGCAGAGGGCCAGGAGCAGCAGAGCGGCCAGGAGCAGCAGAGCGGCCAGGACGGCTGCGGAGCCCTTCATGGTGCAGCGGGACGTTGGCAAGGTGAGCAGGGCTGGAGCTGGGTGGCTGCAGGGCTCTGCTCTGCACAACGCCGAGCCCCTGCCGCGCTGCTGCTTTTGTCCCCCGGCTGCTGGGCGGGTGCAGGATTTCAAAGAATAAGGATGAGTGCACCATACCAAGAAAATCATGTCAGGATCCCCAAATTTTGCTGAGCTGGGGAAGCCAGGGTTGGGGCTACAACACCACGACTGCAACCCACAGGTGGCCGGGAGGGGATGGCAGTGTGGTTGGGGACATGTGGCTCCTGCCACCTGGACCCGGCACCCCATTGCCGCAGCGGTGCTTTACTCCCTGCAGCGGGGTCACCAAGAAGAGGGAGCTATGAGCAGACCTGGAGCACTTCTGGGGGCAGGCACTCCTGGAGCTACCCAGGACAGAAAAGCTGCTCTCCCCCGCCGTGAAGGAAGTGAAAACACGGAGACGGTGCAGAACACATCAAAATGCTCGTTGAGGAGTTAGGAACTCCGATGCCTAAATAAATCTCTCGCACTAGGAAATTAGGGATTCTGTGGTTTATTTGCCACACCATCTTCAGTCCACACCCATGCAAGACCTGCGAGCTGATGTGTCTCCAACTCCCCACTGGAGCTGACAGCACAGCCCCGTGGGCAGATACGGGCATCCCAAAGCCACCCCTCAGGGCCCCCAGCACCCAAGGGGTGCTCACAGCCCCACCCCAAGCTCTGCTCATTGTGACATCGGCACCGCGTCACCAACACCCACGTTCTCACTGTGACATCACAACGTGCAGGGCTGTTTCACACAGCGCACGCCCGTGTCCCCCCAGTCCCGGGTACCTCTGGATCGAGGAAGCAGCACCACTGCTTTGCTCCAGAAGTAAAGCCCAGGAATGGAGCTGAGGTCTCAACGCCTCAGTGCGCCACAACCCGATCCTTCCACCCCGGGCCCTGCAGCACGGCCCAGGGCACGGGCAAGGCCCGAACGGGTGCCGTCCCCCCCAGAAATGAAGCAATGTGTCTCCGAGGAGGAAGGTGAGTGCAGAGCGTTCCCGCAGCGGATGTGCCTCTGCCACGTGCAGCTGTCACCCTGCTAACGTGCTTGGGGTGATAATGCCCTTGTCCCCATTGCAGGGTGCAGGCTGTGCCAGCGGGCAGAGCACGACCCTGACATCTACGGAGACACGTGCCGTCAGGACGGGCTCTGCGTCCATGAGAACTGCCTGGTGAGCCCCAACCCCAGGCCCCCAGCCCCCAGCCCCGTGCCAGCCGCTGCACCCCACATGCAGTAACATGTCCCCGGTTGCCTCCTGCAGTACCACGCCAGCGGGCTGTACCAGCGCGGCGCTGACGATGAAGGATTCTTCGGATTCCTCTTTCCTGACATCGAGCAGGAGCTGCAGCGCGTGGCACAGAAGGTGAATAGGGCGACGTGTCCCCACCTCGTCCCTGTGCCACGTGGCTGGGAGACTCCAGCAGAGCCCTCCTTGTCCAAAAAGACCCATCGCTGCACAAATCAGAACTGATTAGTGCTGCGGGGTCCCTAGCCACGTGGCCCACCGGATCATCCCCGTGCTCTGCTGGGCAAGGGCCGCCTGTGTGTGCACGGCACTGACGCCCGGCTCCGCACTGCTCTCCCCAGAAATGCTGCGTCTGCCGGAAGCGGGGCGCCTCGGTCCGCTGCCATCGCCGCAGATGCTCCCGCACCTTCCACTACCCCTGCGGAAGAGAACGCGGCTGCGTCTCCCAGTTCTTCGGGGAGTACAGGTGAGTGTGGGCACCCGCAGGGCTGCAGGAGGGATGGGGCAGGAGCTGAGCTGCCACCTCCATCCCTCCTGCAGGTCCTTCTGCTGGCAGCACCGGCCAACGCAGCAGGTGAGGCCGCTGCAACAGGACAACCCGCAGTGTGCCATCTGCATGGAGGCGGTGGAGGGACGCCCCAGCTACGACACCCTGATCTGTCCCTCCTGCACCAGCGCGCAGTTCCACCGCCACTGCATCCAGGTAGGCGGCACTGCCTCCAGAGCACAACAGCATCATCCCCAGCACCACCCAACCCTGCCACCCTGGCATCGTCCCCAGCCCTGGGGCAATGCGCACGCGCCCCCAGCTCATGTTCTGCCTTCCCCAGGGCCAAGCTCTGCGCGCTGCCCTGCACCACTTCCGCTGCCCGCTCTGCCAGGACATGCAGACCTTCCAGGCAGAGATGTTCCGCCTCGGCATCAAAATCCCAGACAGGTCAGCACCCACCGCCCTGCCCACCACCCAGCCTCCCCCCCTCCACCTCCCCTCGCACCGCACTCAGCTGTCCTCGGCTCCCTCCCACAGGGATGCAGCCTGGGAGGTGGAAGAGGGAGCCTTCCATGAGCTGTATCAGCGGCACAGCTCATGTGATGCCAGCCCGTGCCTGTGCCCGATAGGACGGGACTATTCTGAGAACACAGGGTGAGTGTGCTCTGACCCCAAAGTCACGGCGACCTGGCGCCTTCATCCCCTCCTTCCAGCTGGGATGGGGGCTGGCCGTGATGCTGAGCTCAGCACGGCACAAGCTGTGCACTGGTAGCTCAGAGCCAGCCACCGCAGTGGGAGTGGCACGCACCACCCCACGGCTGGCATCCCACAGCCCTGGGACCCCCGGTGACCGTGCGGCTCTGGCTTCTGTCACTCCCACAGGCCCTGGAGGATGCTGCTCTGCAGCTCCTGCGGTTCCTGTGGCACCCACCAGCACTGCTCCGCCATCGCAGAGGACGTTGAATCGTGGGAGTGCAGCGGCTGCAGCGGTGTGGGCACCGGTAAGAAAAGCAGCACGGCGACGCGGTCCCCATAGACACGTGGCCATACGTCCTCGGGACAAGTCCTCCCCCTTGGAGCCACCATGGGCACAGAGATGTGCGCCTGCGCTCATCTCCGTGCACCTTACAGCCCCTTCAGCGTCAGCCGCAGTACAGTGATCCCTGCACAGCACCCAGCTCCTGGCACTTTGGCTCCAGCACAAGAGGCTGCGATGCTCCATGGACACGCGACGCTCAGCTGCCTGCACAGCCCATGGAAGCCCCTCAGCCACTCCACTCTGCCAGCCTCTCAACAACAGCAGCCTTGCTGGTTGAACCACCACAAGAGAGTTTGCTGATGTGCCGGAGCACTGCAGGGCGCGACATCAGCACTGCCTGACTCTCCTGCCTGCTCTTCCCTGCTGAGCTGCTGCTTCCTCTACAAGAGTGAGCGATGGGAGCCCAGCCAAGATTCCAGCACCCTGGAAGATGCCATGGGCTACTGCAGGGAGCTGACACAAAGGCTTTTGATAGTCCAAGTCATTTATCTTGGCATCGACACTCCTAACTCCGTACTGGACTGCTGCATCTGACTGTGACTGCTGCCCAGAGAAGCCACGAATGCCCCATTCCTGGACGTGTTCAAGACCAGCTTGAAGAGAGCCCTGGGCAACCTGGACTGGACCGCACCTGGAGGATGGTGACCCTGCCTGTGGCCGGGGGGTTGGAACTCGATCCTTAGGATCCCTTCCAACCCAAGCCATCCTATGATTCTATACGTCAAACTATTATTCCTTTGAATTGTTTTCCATATCAAAATAAACATCAAATTTACCTTACATAAGTTGAATGGAGTGGAACCACTGAACAAACTTACAGCCCCAACACAACAACGAAGGCCACAACAGTGCTGCATATCCCAACTGAAAGGGGAAACACCACAGAAGTTGCCTCTGAACTTCAATACGTTAAATAGATAAGTTTCCCACTGAGGAAATGCAGTCTGACTGCTCTGTTGTGTGTGTGGTGCTGTGATTGCTGGTAGCATCACTGCTTCGTGGCACAGCTGACAGAGGACCTGGCTGAGGACAAGCTATCCAACTTGCAAGGACCCACAGGAATCATCCAGCCCAGCTCCTGGCTCCGCACAGCAGCACCCAGCGTTAGGCCACGTGTCACAGAGTCCCACGGATGCTCCCTCAGCTCTGGCAGCTCGGGGCTGTGCCCACCGCCCTGGGCAGCTGCTCCGTGCCCCAGGAGCATCCTCCTCCGGTGCACAACCGTTCCCTGACAGCCGGCCCGAGCCTGCCCTGACGCAGCTCCGTGCTCTTCCTCGGCCCCGTCGCCGTCCCCACACAGCAGCCATCAGCGCTGCTCCTCCGCTCCTCTCAGGAGCCGCAGCCACCACGAAGGAACGAGGGCTGCCGTGAGGGAACCGCAGCCGCCGGGAGAACCACAGCTGCCATGGAGGAAGGAGCTGCGCTCCTTCTCTCCACTATAGCACGCTGGGCATCCCGGGGGGCTGCGGAACCCACGGCCCCGCGGACAGGACCCTCACGGCGGGCCGCGGACGACGGCATTTCGTCTTGCAAGGCGCACGAACGACAACGGAAGGCTCTTCTGCAGAGCCATCACAAGCAAAACGACGACCAGCGCAGCCGCGAGCCCGCTGGGGAACGGGGCCGGGCCCTGCTAACGAAGCGCTTTCTTCAGCGCCTCGGACAGAGCGCAGCGACGACCGCGCGCACCTCAGCGCCCGCGCCGCGACGAGAGCCGCGCGGCACTGACGGAGCGGCCCCGAGCGCGGCGCCGCAGACGCGCCGTGGCCGGAAGGGCCGGAGACGCCGGCCCAATCCCCGCGGCTGCCCAATCAGCGCCCGGGGCGCGCGGCGAGGGGGCGGGGCCGGGCACGGGCGGGAACGCGGGGCCGGGGACGCCGCGTGGCGCCGCCATTTTGCGCGGCCATTTCGCGCGGGCCGGGCTCGCGGGTCGCGCCGCTCTTCTCGTCCGGCTGTACGGACAGCAGCGCCGCCCCTTCCCTGCTGCACAGCCCTGCGCTCGCTCTGCCTTCTCCGAATGCTTCGTTAGCAGGGCCGGCCCCATCGCCCCGCAGGCCCACGTCTTCGCTAGTTTTCTTTTTGCTTTCGATGCAGCTGAGCTCGTCTTTCCTGCTTTCCTTTATAGCCCGTGCAAGGTTAAATTCCAGTCGTCCGTGGCCCCCCGTGAGGCTCCTATCATGGCGCTGTCTGTGGGGCTGCTGCTCTTAGGTAGGGCCAGGCACCCAGCCTGGGAGGACCTGCACAGAGTCGAACGGTGGGCCCAGGTCAATCTAACGAGGTTCAACGCAGCAAAGTGCAGGGTTTGGAGTAGGGCTGGAGGAGTCCCAGGCATACGTGTATGCACACTGGGAGAAGGCCTTTGCAATAGTCCTGCAGAGAGGGACCTGGGGGTCCTGGTGGATTATAAACTTAATGTGAGCCAGCTGTGTGCTCTTGCGGCTTGGAAAGCAAAAGCTGTCTTGGGCTCCATCACAAGAGGCCTGACAGCAGGGCCAGGGAGGTGATTGTCCCTCTTCGCTCCGCTCTTGTGAGGCCCCATCTGCAGTACTGTGTCCAGGTCTGGAGCCCCCGGCACAAGAAAGACAGGGAGCTGCTGGACAGGGTCCAGAGCAGAGCCACAGAGATGATCAGGGGGCTGGAGCACCTCCCCTATGAAGACAGGCTGAGGGAGCTGGGCTCGTTCAGCCTGGAGAAGAGAGGGCTGAGGGGTGACCTCATGGCAGCCTTTCAGTACCTAAAGGGAGCCTGCAAACAGGAGAGGAGTCGACTCTTTGAAAGGGGAGATAACGGCGGGACAGGGGGGAATGGTTTCAAGTTGAAGGAGGGAAGATTTAGGTTGGATGTCGGGGATGCTCTTTACTGTGAGAGTGGTGAGGAGCTGGAACAGGCTGCCCAGAGAGGCTGTGCATGCCCCATCCCTGGAGGTGTTCAGGGCCAAGTTGGGTGGGGCCCTGGACAGCCTGGTTGTGTATATACACATACATACGTTTATATGTGTATTAGATATGGAGGTTGGTGGCCCTGCCTGCTGCAGGGGGTAGGAGCTTTGTGACTGTTGGGGTCCCTTCCAACGCCAGCCGTTCTAGGACTCTGTGGCGCAGCAAAACAAGACTCATCCCAGCAGGCCACAGCTCGAGAGCAGAGGGCAGCAATATTCCTCAAGTTCAACAACATATTTTTCTCAATACACTCAATACACGATGCACTCTTCATGATCTTTATGCCACGAAACCCCCTGCCCAGCAATGCTGCTGGGAGATGGAAATGGAAGGTGTGAGCTGCGGCCAGGCCTCGTACAGAGCAGAGCTCTGCAGCCACCCAGCTCCAGTCCTGCTACCAGGTACCTCTGAAATAAGGAAGCACCGGTGGCACTTTGCTCCAGATGAGCAGCATACCGTGGACAGAGCTGAGGCCCCGACGCCCCAGGTGGCTGCGGCTCCCTCCCTGCGCCCTGCAGACACGAAGCAGCGTGTTGCTGAGAAAGAAGGTGAGCACAGAGGACTCGCAAAGGGGATGTGCCTCTGCCCTGTGCTGGCGTTGCCCCGCTGCCGTGCTGCAGGTAGCGATGCTACCATCCGGTGGCAGTGCGTGGGCTGTGCCAGAGGGCAGACCGGGACCCCGAGAGGCGTGCTGGCAGGACAGGCTCTGCATTCACGAGCGCTGCCTGGTGACTGACTGCCCAGTCCTTGGCTCCCGGCCCCCACTGCTGTGCCACCCTACGCCCCCTGCATGCAGCTGCAGGATCCCGGTTCCCTCCTGCAGTAAGCTGTCAGCGCATCTCTGGTGACGAAGGCTGCTTTGGCTTCCTGCTGGGCCAGGACCGCCTGGGGCTGCACGGCACTGATGCTATCCTGCCATGTGCCGCATCAGTCGGGAGGGCAGCTGAGCTCTGCGCACTGTCCTGCAACGCTTCTGCTGCACACTCTGCCAACATGTGTGAATGCATGTGGGGGGGAGAGATCGCGTCTCAGCATCAAGAATCTCCACCTTCCAGGAGTGTTGGAGCTTGGCAAAGACACCGAGCTCAGCATGGCACAAGCTGGACTTGCGGCAGTTCAGTGCCAGCCACTGCGGAGGCAGTGTGGTTGGAGCACCCCAGGGCTGGCAGCCCGCAGTGCAGGGATCCCAGTGAGCTCCCCTGGACCCCGGAGGATGCTGCTCTGCAGCTTCTGTGGTTCGTATGGGACCCGCCGGTGTGCACCACCATCATGGAAGCCACCAGTTCTTCGGACAGTGGCAACTGCAGAGCTGTGCGCACTGGTGGGAAGTGCAGCATGGCCACAGAGACGCGCGCCTGCACCCATCTCCGTGCACCTCGCAGCCCCTTCACTGTCACACCCAGCACGGCAACCCTTGCTCAGCAAGCCAGCTGCCGGCACCTCGGCTCCAGCGCAAGAGGCTGTGATGCTCCAGGGACTAAGCCGGAACCCAGCTGCCTGCACCCAGTGTTCCTTAGGCTGTACACAAATCACTGCCCCCCCATGACAGGGATGGGCACCCAGCCGGATGGACACGGCCGCACCTGACTGTAGCAGATGGGCCGCAGCCGAGGAGCAGAGGGCCAGGAGCAGCAGAGCGGCCAGGAGCAGCAGAGCGGCCAGGACGGCTGCGGAGCCCTTCATGGTGCAGCGGGACGTTGGCAAGGTGAGCAGGGCTGGAGCTGGGTGGCTGCAGGGCTCTGCTCTGCACAACGCCGAGCCCCTGCCGCGCTGCTGCTTTTGTCCCCCGGCTGCTGGGCGGGTGCAGGATTTCAAAGAATAAGGATGAGTGCACCATACCAAGAAAATCATGTCAGGATCCCCAAATTTTGCTGAGCTGGGGAAGCCAGGGTTGGGGCTACAACACCACGACTGCAACCCACAGGTGGCCGGGAGGGGATGGCAGTGTGGTTGGGGACATGTGGCTCCTGCCACCTGGACCCGGCACCCCATTGCCGCAGCGGTGCTTTACTCCCTGCAGCGGGGTCACCAAGAAGAAGAGGGAGCTATGAGCAGACCTGGAGCACTTCTGGGGGCAGGCACTCCTGGAGCTACCCAGGACAGAAAAGCTGCTCTCCCCCGCCGTGAAGGAAGTGAAAACACGGAGACGGTGCAGAACACATCAAAATGCTCGTTGAGGAGTTAGGAACTCCGATGCCTAAATAAATCTCTCGCACTAGGAAATTAGGGATTCTGTGGTTTATTTGCCACACCATCTTCTCACCCATGCAAGACCTGCGAGCTGATGTGTCTCCAACTCCCCACTGGAGCTGACAGCACAGCCCCGTGGGCAGATACGGGCATCCCAAAGCCACCCCTCAGGGCCCCCAGCACCCAAGGGGTGCTCACAGCCCCACCCCAAGCTCTGCTCATTGTGACATCGGCACCGCGTCACCAACACCCACGTTCTCACTGTGACATCACAACGTGCAGGGCTGTTTCACACAGCGCACGCCCGTGTCCCCCCAGTCCCGGGTACCTCTGGATCGAGGAAGCAGCACCACTGCTTTGCTCCAGAAGTAAAGCCCAGGAATGGAGCTGAGGTCTCAACGCCTCAGTGCGCCACAACCCGATCCTTCCACCCCGGGCCCTGCAGCACGGCCCAGGGCACGGGCAAGGCCCGAACGGGTGCCGTCCCCCCCAGAAATGAAGCAATGTGTCTCCGAGGAGGAAGGTGAGTGCAGAGCGTTCCCGCAGCGGATGTGCCTCTGCCACGTGCAGCTGTCACCCTGCTAACGTGCTTGGGGTGATAATGCCCTTGTCCCCATTGCAGGGTGCAGGCTGTGCCAGCGGGCAGAGCACGACCCTGACATCTACGGAGACACGTGCCGTCAGGACGGGCTCTGCGTCCATGAGAACTGCCTGGTGAGCCCCAACCCCAGGCCCCCAGCCCCCAGCCCCGTGCCAGCCACTGCACCCCACATGCAGTAACAGGTCCCCGGTTGCCTCCTGCAGTACCACGCCAGCGGGCTGTACCAGCGCGGCGCTGACGATGAAGGATTCTTCGGATTCCTCTTCCCTGACATCGAGCAGGAGCTGCAGCGCGTGGCACAGAAGGTGAATAGGGCGACGTGTCCCCACCTCGTCCCTGTGCCACGTGGCTGGGAGACTCCAGCAGAGCCCTCCTTGTCCAAAAAGACCCATCGCTGCACAAATCAGAACTGATTAGTGCTGCGGGGTCCCTAGCCACGTGGCCCACCGGATCATCCTCGTGCTCTGCTGGGCAAGGGCCGCCTGTGTGTGCACGGCACTGACGCCCGGCTCCGCACTGCTCTCCCCAGAAATGCTGCGTCTGCCGGAAGCGGGGTGCCTCGGTCCGCTGCCATCGCCGCAGATGCTCCCGCACCTTCCACTACCCCTGCGGAAGAGAACGCGGCTGCGTCTCCCAGTTCTTCGGGGAGTACAGGTGAGTGTGGGCACCCGCAGGGCTGCAGGAGGGATGGGGCAGGAGCTGAGCTGCCACCTCCATCCGTCCTGCAGGTCCTTCTGCTGGCAGCACCGGCCAACGCAGCAGGTGAGGCCGCTGCAACAGGACAACCCGCAGTGTGCCATCTGCATGGAGGCGGTGGAGGGACGCCCCAGCTACGACACCCTGATCTGTCCCTCCTGCACCAGCGCGCAGTTCCACCGCCACTGCATCCAGGTAGGCGGCACTGCCTCCAGAGCACAACAGCATCATCCCCAGCACCACCCAACCCTGCCACCCTGGCATCGTCCCCAGCCCTGGGGCAATGCGCACGCGCCCCCAGCTCATGTTCTGCCTTCCCCAGGGCCAAGCTCTGCGCGCTGCCCTGCACCACTTCCGCTGCCCGCTCTGCCAGGACATGCAGACCTTCCAGGCAGAGATGTTCCGCCTCGGCATCAAAATCCCAGACAGGTCAGCACCCACCGCCCTGCCCACCACCCAGCCTCCCCCCCTCCACCTCCCCTCGCACCGCACTCATCTGTCCCCGGCTCCCTCCCACAGGGATGCAGCCTGGGAGGTGGAAGAGGGAGCCTTCCATGAGCTGTATCAGCGGCACAGCTCATGTGATGCCAGCCCGTGCCTGTGCCCGATAGGACGGGACTATTCTGAGAACACAGGGTGAGTGTGCTCTGACCCCAAAGTCACGGCGACCTGGCGCCTTCATCCCCTCCTTCCAGCTGGGATGGGGGCTGGCCGTGATGCTGAGCTCAGCACGGCACAAGCTGTGCACTGGTAGCTCAGAGCCAGCCACCGCAGTGGGAGTGGCACACACCACCCCATGGCTGGCATCCCACAGCCCTGGGACCCCCGGTGACCGTGCGGCTCTGGCTTCTGTCACTCCCACAGGCCCTGGAGGATGCTGCTCTGCAGCTCCTGCGGTTCCTGTGGCACCCACCAGCACTGCTCCGCCATCGCAGAGGACGTTGAATCGTGGGAGTGCAGCGGCTGCAGCGGTGTGGGCACCGGTAAGAAAAGCAGCACGGCGACGCGGTCCCCATAGACACGTGGCCATACGTCCTCGGGACAAGTCCTCCCCCTTGGAGCCACCATGGGCACAGAGATGTGCACCTGCGCTCATCTCCGTGCACCTTACAGCCCCTTCAGCGTCAGCCGCAGTGCAGTGATCCCCGCACAGCACCCAGCTCCTGGCACTTTGGCTCCAGCACAAGAGGCTGCGACGCTCCATGGACACGCGACGCTCAGCTGCCTGCACAGCCCATGGAAGCCCCTCAGCCACTCCACTCTGCCAGCCTCTCAACAACAGCAGCCTTGCTGGTTGAACCACCACAAGAGAGTTTGCTGATGTGCCGGAGCACTGCAGGGCACGACATCAACACTGCATGACTCTCCTGCCTGCTCTTCCCTGCTGAGCTGCTGCTTCCTCTATAAGAGTGAGCGATGGGAGCCCAGCCAAGATTCCAGCACCCTGGAAGATGCCATGGGCTACTGCAGGGAGCTGAGACAAAGGCTTTTGATAGTCCAAGTCATTTATCTTGGCATCGACACTCCTAACTCCGTACTGGACTGCTGCATCTGACTGTGACTGCTGCCCAGAGAAGCCACGAATGCCCCATTCCTGGACGTGTTCAAGACCAGCTTGAAGAGAGCCCTGGGCAACCTGGACTGGACCGCACCTGGAGGATGGTGACCCTGCCTGTGGCCGGGGGGTTGGAACTCGATCCTTAGGATCCCTTCCAACCCAAGCCATCCTATGATTCTATACGTCAAACTATTATTCCTTTGAATTGTTTTCCATATCAAAATAAACATCAAATTTACCTTACATAAGTTGAATGGAGTGGAACCACTGAACAAACTTACAGCTCCTTATTGTCTGCCCCAACACAACAACGAAGGCCACAACAGTGCTGCATATCCCAACTGAAAGGGGAAACACCACAGAAGTTGCCTCTGAACTTCAATACGTTAAATAGATAAGTTTCCCACTGAGGAAATGCAGTCTGACTGCTCTGTTGTGTGTGTGGTGCTGTGATTGCTGGTAGCATCACTGCTTCGTGGCACAGCTGACAGAGGAGCTGGCTGAGGACAGGCTGTCCAACTTGCAAGGACCCACAGGAATCATCCAGCCCAGCTCCTGGCTCCGCACAGCAGCACCCAGCGTTAGGCCACGTGTCACAGAGTCCCACGGATGCTCCCTCAGCTCTGGCAGCTCGGGGCTGTGCCCACCGCCCTGGGCAGCTGCTCCGTGCCCCAGGAGCATCCTCCTCCGGTGCACAACCGTTCCCTGACAGCCGGCCCGAGCCTGCCCTGACGCAGCTCCGTGCTCTTCCTCGGCCCCGTCACCGTCCCCACACAGCAGCCATCAGCGCTGCTCCTCCGCTCCTCTCAGGAGCCGCAGCCACCACGAAGGAACGAGGGCTGCCGTGAGGGAACCGCAGCCGCCGGGAGAACCACAGCTGCCATGGAGGAAGGAGCTGCGCTCCTTCTCTCCACTATAGCACGCTGGGCATCCCGGGGGGCTGCGGAACCCACGGCCCCGCGGACAGGACCCTCACGGCGGGCCGCGGACGACGGCATTTCGTCTTGCAAGGCGCACGAACGACAACGGAAGGCTCTTCTGCAGAGCCATCACAAGCAAAACGACGACCAGCGCAGCCGCGAGCCCGCTGGGGAACGGGGCCGGGCCCTGCTAACGAAGCGCTTTCTTCAGCGCCTCGGACAGAGCGCAGCGACGACCGCGCGCACCTCAGCGCCCGCGCCGCGACGAGAGCCGCGCGGCACTGACGGAGCGGCCCCGGGCGCGGCGCCGCAGACGCGCCGTGGCCGGAAGGGCCGGAGACGCCGGCCCAATCCCCGCGGCTGCCCAATCAGCGCCCGGGGCGCGCGGCGAGGGGGCGGGGCCGGGCACGGGCGGGAACGCGGGGCCGGGGACGCCGCGTGGCGCCGCCATTTTGCGCGGCCATTTCGCGCGGGCCGGGCTCGCGGGTCGCGCCGCTCTTCTCGTCCGGCTGTACGGACAGCAGCGCCGCCCCTTCCCTGCTGCACAGCCCTGCGCTCGCTCTGCCTTCTCCGAAAGCTTCGTTAGCAGGGCCGGTCCCATCGCCCCGCAGGCCCACGTCTTCGCTAGTTTTCTTTTTGCTTTCGATGCAGCTGAGCTCGTCTTTCCTGCTTTCCTTTATAGCCCGTGCAAGGTTAAATTCCAGTCGTCCGTGGCCCCCCGTGAGGCTCCTATCATGGCGCTGTCTGTGGGGCTGCTGCTCTTAGGTAGGGCCAGGCACCCAGCCTGGGAGGACCTGCACAGAGTCGAACGGTGGGCCCAGGTCAATCTAACGAGGTTCAACGCAGCAAAGTGCAGGGTTTGGAGTAGGGCTGGAGGAGTCCCAGGCATACGTGTATGCACACTGGGAGGAGAAGGCCTTTGCAATAGTCCTGCAGAGAGGGACCTGGGGGTCCTGGTGGATTATAAACTTAACGTGAGCCAGCTGTGTGCCCTTGTGGCTTGGAAAGCAAAAGCTGTCTTGGGCTCCATCACAAGAGGCCTGACAGCAGGGCCAGGGAGGTGATTGTCCCTCTTCGCTCCGCTCTTGTGAGGCCCCATCTGCAGTACTGTGTCCAGGTCTGGAGCCCCCGGCACAAGAAAGACAGGGAGCTGCTGGACAGGGTCCAGAGCAGAGCCACAGAGATGATCAGGGGGCTGGAGCACCTCCCCTACGAAGAAAGGCTGAGGGAGCTGGGCTCGTTCAGCCTGGAGAAGAGAGGGCTGAGGGGTGACCTCATGGCAGCCTTTCAGTACCTAAAGGGAGCCTGCAAACAGGAGAGGAGTCGACTCTTTGAAAGGGGAGATAACGGCGGGACAGGGGGGAATGGTTTCAAGTTGAAGGAGGGAAGATTTAGGTTGGATGTCGGGGATGCTCTTTACTGTGAGAGTGGTGAGGAGCTGGAACAGGCTGCCCAGAGAGGCTGTGCATGCCCCATCCCTGGAGGTGTTCAGGGCCAAGTTGGGTGGGGCCCTGGACAGCCTGGTTGTGTATATACACATACATACGTTTATATGTGTATTAGATATGGAGGTTGGTGGCCCTGCCTGCTGCAGGGGGTAGGAGCTTTGTGACTGTTGGGGTCCCTTCCAACGCCAGCCGTTCTAGGACTCTGTGGCGCAGCAAAACAAGACTCATCCCAGCTGGCCACAGCTCGAGAGCAGAGGGCAGCAATATTCCTCAAGTTCAACAAAATATTTTTCTCAATACACTCAATACACGATGCACTCTTCATGATCTTTATGCCACGAAACCCCCTGCCCAGCAATGCTGCTGGGAGATGGAAATGGAAGGTGTGAGCTGCGGCCAGGCCTCGTACAGAGCAGAGCCCTGCAGCCACCCAGCTCCAGTCCTGCTACCAGGTACCTCTGAAATAAGGAAGCACCGGTGGCACTTTGCTCCAGATGAGCAGCATACCGTGGACAGAGCTGAGGCCCCGACGCCCCAGGTGGCTGCGGCTCCCTCCCTGCGCCCTGCAGACACGAAGCAGCGTGTTGCTGAGAAAGAAGGTGAGCACAGAGGACTCGCAAAGGGGATGTGCCTCTGCCCTGTGCTGGCGTTGCCCCGCTGCCGTGCTGCAGGTAGCGATGCTACCATCCGGTGGCAGTGCGTGGGCTGTGCCAGAGGGCAGACCGGGACCCCGAGAGGCGTGCTGGCAGGACAGGCTCTGCATTCACGAGCGCTGCCTGGTGACTAACTGCCCAGTCCTTGGCTCCCGGCCCCCACTGCTGTGCCACCCTACGCCCCCTGCATGCAGCTGCAGGATCCCGGTTCCCTCCTGCAGTAAGCTGTCAGCGCATCTCTGGTGACGAAGGCTGCTTTGGCTTCCTGCTGGGCCAGGACCGCCTGGGGCTGCACGGCACTGATGCTATCCTGCCATGTGCCGCATCAGTCGGGAGGGCAGCTGAGCTCTGCGCTCTGTCCTGCAACGCTTCTGCTGCACACTCTGCCAACATGTGTGAATGCATGTGGGGGGGAGAGATCGCGTCTCAGCATCAAGAATCTCCACCTTCCAGGAGTGTTGGAGCTTGGCAAAGACACCGAGCTCAGCATGGCACAAGCTGGACTTGCGGCAGTTCAGTGCCAGCCACTGCGGAGGCAGTGTGGTTGGAGCACCCCAGGGCTGGCAGCCCGCAGTGCAGGGATCCCAGTGAGCTCCCCTGGACCCCGGAGGATGCTGCTCTGCAGCTTCTGTGGTTCGTATGGGACCCGCCAGTGTGCACCACCATCATGGAAGCCACCAGTTCTTCGGACAGTGGCAACTGCAGAGCTGTGCGCACTGGTGGGAAGTGCAGCATGGCCACAGAGACGCGCGCCTGCACCCATCTCCGTGCACCTCGCAGCCCCTTCACTGTCACACCCAGCACGGCAACCCTTGCTCAGCAAGCCAGCTGCCGGCACCTCGGCTCCAGCGCAAGAGGCTGTGATGCTCCAGGGACTAAGCCGGAACCCAGCTGCCTGCACCCAGTGTTCCTTAGGCTGTACACAAATCACTGCCCCCCCATGACAGGGATGGGCACCCAGCCGGATGGACACGGCCGCACCTGACTGTAGCAGATGGGCCGCAGCCGAGGAGCAGAGGGCCAGGAGCAGCAGAGCGGCCAGGAGCAGCAGAGCGGCCAGGACGGCTGCGGAGCCCTTCATGGTGCAGCGGGACGTTGGCAAGGTGAGCAGGGCTGGAGCTGGGTGGCTGCAGGGCTCTGCTCTGCACAACGCCGAGCCCCTGCCGCGCTGCTGCTTTTGTCCCCCGGCTGCTGGGCGGGTGCAGGATTTCAAAGAATAAGGATGAGTGCACCATACCAAGAAAATCATGTCAGGATCCCCAAATTTTGCTGAGCTGGGGAAGCCAGGGTTGGGGCTACAACACCACGACTGCAACCCACAGGTGGCCGGGAGGGGATGGCAGTGTGGTTGGGGACATGTGGCTCCTGCCACCTGGACCCGGCACCCCATTGCCGCAGCGGTGCTTTACTCCCTGCAGCGGGGTCACCAAGAAGAGGGAGCTATGAGCAGACCTGGAGCACTTCTGGGGGCAGGCACTCCTGGAGCTACCCAGGACAGAAAAGCTGCTCTCCCCCGCCGTGAAGGAAGTGAAAACACGGAGACGGTGCAGAACACATCAAAATGCTCGTTGAGGAGTTAGGAACTCCGATGCCTAAATAAATCTCTCACACTAGGAAATTAGGGATTTTGTGGTTTATTTGCCACACCATCTTCAGTCCACACCCATGCAAGACCTGCGAGCTGATGTGTCTCCAACTCCCCACTGGAGCTGACAGCACAGCCCCGTGGGCAGATACGGGCATCCCAAAGCCACCCCTCAGGGCCCCCAGCACCCAAGGGGTGCTCACAGCCCCACCCCAAGCTCTGCTCATTGTGACATCGGCACCGCGTCACCAACACCCACGTTCTCACTGTGACATCACAATGTGCAGGGCTGTTTCACACAGCGCACGCCCGTGTCCCCCCAGTCCCGGGTACCTCTGGATCGAGGAAGCAGCACCACTGCTTTGCTCCAGAAGTAAAGCCCAGGAATGGAGCTGAGGTCTCAACGCCTCAGTGCGCCACAACCCGATCCTTCCACCCCGGGCCCTGCAGCACGGCCCAGGGCACGGGCAAGGCCCGAACGGGTGCCGTCCCCCCCAGAAATGAAGCAATGTGTCTCCGAGGAGGAAGGTGAGTGCAGAGCGTTCCCGCAGCGGATGTGCCTCTGCCACGTGCAGCTGTCACCCTGCTAACGTGCTTGGGGTGATAATGCCCTTGTCCCCATTGCAGGGTGCAGGCTGTGCCAGCGGGCAGAGCACGACCCTGACATCTACGGAGACACGTGCCGTCAGGACGGGCTCTGCGTCCATGAGAACTGCCTGGTGAGCCCCAACCCCAGGCCCCCAGCCCCCAGCCCCGTGCCAGCCGCTGCACCCCACATGCAGTAACAGGTCCCCGGTTGCCTCCTGCAGTACCACGCCAGCGGGCTGTACCAGCGCGGCGCTGACGATGAAGGATTCTTCGGATTCCTCTTTCCTGACATCGAGCAGGAGCTGCAGCGTGTGGCACAGAAGGTGAATAGGGCGACGTGTCCCCACCTCGTCCCTGTGCCACGTGGCTGGGAGACTCCAGCAGAGCCCTCCTTGTCCAGAAAGACCCATCGCTGCACAAATCAGAACTGATTAGTGCTGCGGGGTCCCTAGCCACGTGGCCCACCGGATCATCCTCGTGCTCTGCTGGGCAAGGGCCGCCTGTGTGTGCACGGCACTGACGCCCGGCTCCGCACTGCTCTCCCCAGAAATGCTGCGTCTGCCGGAAGCGGGGCGCCTCGGTCCGCTGCCATCGCCGCAGATGCTCCCGCACCTTCCACTACCCCTGCGGAAGAGAACGCGGCTGCGTCTCCCAGTTCTTCGGGGAGTACAGGTGAGTGTGGGCACCCGCAGGGCTGCAGGAGGGATGGGGCAGGAGCTGAGCTGCCACCTCCATCCGTCCTGCAGGTCCTTCTGCTGGCAGCACCGGCCAACGCAGCAGGTGAGGCCGCTGCAACAGGACAACCCGCAGTGTGCCATCTGCATGGAGGCGGTGGAGGGACGCCCCAGCTACGACACCCTGATCTGTCCCTCCTGCACCAGCGCGCAGTTCCACCGCCACTGCATCCAGGTAGGCGGCACTGCCTCCAGAGCACAACAGCATCATCCCCAGCACCACCCAACCCTGCCACCCTGGCATCGTCCCCAGCCCTGGGGCAATGCGCACGCGCCCCCAGCTCATGTTCTGCCTTCCCCAGGGCCAAGCTCTGCGCGCTGCCCTGCACCACTTCCGCTGCCCGCTCTGCCAGGACATGCAGACCTTCCAGGCAGAGATGTTCCGCCTCGGCATCAAAATCCCAGACAGGTCAGCACCCACCGCCCTGCCCACCACCCAGCCTCCCCCCCTCCACCTCCCCTCGCACCGCACTCATCTGTCCCCGGCTCCCTCCCACAGGGATGCAGCCTGGGAGGTGGAAGAGGGAGCCTTCCATGAGCTGTATCAGCGGCACAGCTCATGTGATGCCAGCCCGTGCCTGTGCCCGATAGGACGGGACTATTCTGAGAACACAGGGTGAGTGTGCTCTGACCCCAAAGTCACGGCGACCTGGCGCCTTCATCCCCTCCTTCCAGCTGGGATGGGGGCTGGCCGTGATGCTGAGCTCAGCACCGCACAGGCTGTGCACTGGTAGCTCAGTGCCAGCCACCGCAGTGGGAGTGGCACGCACCACCCCGCGGCTGGCATCCCACAGCCCTGGGACCCCCGGTGACCGTGCGGCTCTGGCTTCTGTCACTCCCACAGGCCCTGGAGGATGCTGCTCTGCAGCTCCTGCGGTTCCTGTGGCACCCACCAGCACTGCTCCGCCATCGCAGAGGACGTTGAATCGTGGGAGTGCAGCGGCTGCAGCGGTGTGGGCACCGGTAAGAAAAGCAGCACGGCGACGCGGTCCCCATAGACACGTGGCCATACGTCCTCGGGACAAGTCCTCCCCGTTGGAGCCACCATGGGCACAGAGATGTGCGCCTGCGCTCATCTCCGTGCACCTTACAGCCCCTTCAGCGTCAGCCGCAGTGCAGTGATCCCCGCACAGCACCCAGCTCCTGGCACTTTGGCTCCAGCACAAGAGGCTGCGACGCTCCATGGACACGCGACGCTCAGCTGCCTGCACAGCCCATGGAAGCCCCTCAGCCACTCCACTCTGCCAGCCTCTCAACAACAGCAGCCTTGCTGGTTGAACCACCACAAGAGAGTTTGCTGATGTGCCGGAGCACTGCAGGGCGCGACATCAACACTGCCTGACTCTCCTGCCTGCACTTCCCTGCTGAGCTGCTGCTTCCTCTACAAGAGTGAGCGATGGGAGCCCAGCCAAGATTCCAGCACCCTGGAAGATGCCATGGGCTACTGCAGGGAGCTGAGACAAAGGCTTTTGATAGTCCAAGTCATTTATCTTGGCATCGACACTCCTAACTCCGTACTGGACTGCTGCATCTGACTGTGACTGCTGCCCAGAGAAGCCACGAATGCCCCATTCCTGGACGTGTTCAAGACCAGCTTGAAGAGAGCCCTGGGCAACCTGGACTGGACCGCACCTGGAGGATGGTGACCCTGCCTGTGGCCGGGGGGTTGGAACTCGATCCTTAGGATCCCTTCCAACCCAAGCCATCCTATGATTCTATATGTCAAACTGTTATTCCTTTGAATTGTTTTCCATATCAAAATAAACATCACATTTACCTTACGTAAGTTGAATGCAGTAAATTTCCTGCAGAACAAGGTGCAGTTGAAGGGCTCTGTTGCGTGTGTTGTGCTGGGGGCCGTGCAGGAATAGAGTCGGCTCCAAAACAGTGTCTTGTACTGACAGTCATCTCTGCTGAGGTTGAAACCAGCTCTTTGTGGGATATTTAGAGAAGGAAACGTGACATAGGCAGGAGGCTGAGTTGACTCCAAGGCACTGGGGATGTCACTTTTGTCCTCTTGGATGTCACAAGCTGCAGCCTCCCGCTGCATTTTGCACGGGCCGGGTTTGGGGCTTCCCTGATAGCCAGCCTGAGCCTCCTCTGATGAGCTCCGTGCTGTTCCTTCGGCCCAGTTGCTGTTCAAGACATTCCTGTCCTGGCTAGATGGGGCTTTGAGCAGCCTGACGGGAGAAGTCCTCACCTACAGGAGTGTGATAGGGTGGATGTGTGTGTGTGTGTGTGTGCGTGTGTGTGTGTGTGTGTATGCACGATGGTGTGCGTGTGTGTGACCGTGGGAGTCCATGTGTGAGCTTGGGGCTGTGAGTGTGTGCACTTGTGTGTGATGATGTGAGGGTGTGTGTACGGTGCGTGTGCATGTATGAGTGTGTTACACAGTGGGGAAGCCACCTCTCCCGTGCAGCAGTGTCCTGCTGGTTGCACCTCCCATGGGCAGCGCTGCATCTCCTCTGGGCTGTGGCTGCACCTCCCGCGGGTGGGGGTTGCACTCCCCAGGAGCACCTGCGCACAGCCAGCCCTGCTCACACACTCAGCCAAGTGGCAGCCGTACTTCTGACAGCCCGCAGCTCCCCACGGGCTGCTCACTATCCAGGGTCCTGCCTTGCTGGGACCACCTGCACAGTCCCACCCGGTGCTGTCAGCAGGCTGTCCTTGGGCTGCTCCTTCCCACCTGGCGCAGGTGGGACCTGCAGCACATCAGTCAGGAAGCGGATTACGGACAAACAAAGGGCGTTTGTCCAGGGCCGGGTTCCTCTCCTGGCAGCCCGCATCATCGCAGCCCTGCGCCAGCACACAGCCTCCTGGGGGCCACAGTATCCCCTCTTTTGGCTCTCAGAAAATATCTTCAGCTTAACTAGGACAGCATCCCAGAGCTCATGACTGATGCCCGTGTGTTTACCGGGCTTTACTTTGTGTGGTTTGAAGGCTGTGCTCGCTTCCAGCCATGCAGGGAGCCAGGGCGACTGGGAGTTTTGCAAAGTTTGGGCAAAACAGACTTAAAAGACATCTTTGAAACTGATTGTGAGCAGACTCATTAGAACTCTGCTGCTCCTGCAAAATACAAAGTCAGCGCCTAATTGCTAATTACTGAACCCACGGAAGGCAGTGCCAGCAGATGGGTGATGGTGCTGTCAGCAACAGCTGTTTTGAAGCTGGCTTTGTGCCAAGGAAAACCCCAAATCCCAGCACTTGTGGGCATGGGCAGCTCTGCAGGAGGGTCAGGATAGGAACCTCACCGCCCGTGGGATCAGCTTATCAGAGCCAACAGCACACCCAAGTGCCCATCCTACCGAAGCTTTGCAAGAGCAGGAAACCACCTCATTTTATATGTCCCTCCTACCCAATTGCTTTCAAATTTTCTCTCACTTTTACTGCCAGGCTTGTGGTTAAACACACTTCATTGGAAGCCCAGAGAGTGTAGGACATAGAGTGAAGCAGACGGAGGGTTTCCTATGAAGGGGAGGTGGGTGAACACCAATAATCCACATCTCATGCTTTTGGACACCCTGGAGAGCACCTCCCTGATGGTATCCTCAGAAAAGCAGAATGCAGGTGCCGCTGATGCCCTGTGCACCGCGTGTAGCATGGACATGCTGGGGATACCCAGCAGCACATGGAGAGCACTGTGGGTTTAGGGTCCTGCCTGTGCCAGTGGGACAGATCCCAGCAGTGCAGGAGGGGGAAGGCAAAGCCGGAATGCCCTCAGCCAGCCCTGGGGAGGTCACAGTGCTCCCAGTGCCAGCTGCCCTGAAACCCGAGCCAGTCCCACCGCCATGCCCCGCTGAGCGGCCCCTTGCTCTCCTTGCTCTCCTCTTCCTCTCCTTCTCCTCCTCCCTCTCAGCCATCCCTGTGCCCAGGCACCCCGCGATGGGGCCGGGCAGCCGTCCTGCCCCGCAGCCCTGAGCCTGCAGGGTGACGCAGGATGAAGCCAGAAGCTGCTCGGCAGATGAATGGAAGCCTCTTCTCCTTGTTAGCTTTTTTTTTCCTCCTCTATCCCCATTGTAATATTCATTGCATCAATTAATTTTCATTTCTTTTTTTAACTAACCAGCCAGGAGTTTTCTTGACTGCAAAGGAGAATATTTATTTCTGGGTTTAAATACATCATCTTTATACTGGAAAGAAAACAGCAGACAGGTATGTGGATTGATGGAAAACACTGTTTTTGCAACAGGGTCAGTCCAGGCTGCACCAAATCTCTCTCATGTCCAGATTGAAGGAAGGAGCTTTCACAGCTTGTTTGCTGAGATCTGCATTCTTTGGGGTGAAAACAGAGCTGGGACTTTCTGTGGGAGGAAAAGTAGGGGTTCACCTTTATAGGTATAGCAGGGACTATGCTCAGCATCTCAGTGATTAATGCTTTATGGAATGCTGGGACCAGAACGGGAGGCAGGATAGATGCAGACTGTATGTGGGATGGATAGGGGATGGATAGGGGATGGATGCTGGATAAATTTGGGGTGGATGCAGAATGGATATTGGATGGATGCAGGGTGGATGAAGGACAAATGTGAGATGGATGCAGGGTAGATGCAGGATGTGTGTGGAATGGATATGGGATGGGTGTGGAATACATGTGGGACGGATGCGGAATGGATATGGGATGGATGTGAGATGGTTGTGGGATGGGTGCAGGGTGAATGCAGGGCAGATATGGGATGGATGCAGGATGGATGTGGGATTGATGTGGGATTGATGTGGGATGCGTGCAAGGTGGATGCAGAGTGGGTATGGGATGGGTATGGGACGGATACAGGGTGGATGTGGGATGCATATGGGATGGACGTAGCATGGATGCAGGAGGGATGCTCACCCACACCAGGGCTGGTGCAGGCAGCATGCTGAGGGGCTGCAGGCCCACGGCAGTGTGCCGGCCGTCTGTCAGCCACTCTCCACCAGAGATTGGGGAGGGCTGGCGGGACAAAAGGCGACATTATTCGGAGCGGAATAAGCATGAATGGAGTATTGAGAAATGCTATGTTAGGGACTAGATTGATTTCCGAGCCCTGTAACTGAGCTGATTGTCTGCTGGAGGATCTCCTCTGAGCGCTGGGTCGGCAGCAGCCCCATGGCGAGAACAGGGATGTGCAGGGGCTGCATCCTGCATGGCAGCTCGTGGGAAGGAGCTGAGTCCTGCAGCCCCAGGGTGGGGTGAACTCTCCCATACCATGGTTGGGTGATGGAAGCAGTGCTGTCACCACCCCATGCTGCCAGTGAGAATCCAGCAGAGCCAGATGTTCACCATTCCAGCAGCAGCTGGTGAAGAGAGCAGCAAATGATGGGGAAATTGCATCTTATTATCTTTAATCTCTTCCTCGTTTTCTCCATGCTTGCTTTCCATCTCGTCCCCATGGAGTTTGCATCTCCTCCCACTGATGAATGATGTGATGCTGTGGTGCCAGACCTGTGTTCCCACACTAATGCCTCTTTTTTTTCCAAGGATTAGGAACAGTGCAGGTCTTGGGGTCCCATAAGTGTTCCAGCTGGGGTGGGAAGTACCGTGGTCATGTTAGTGCAGGAATGGGGTGGGAGCTGGGGGTCATCCTCTGCAGAGAAGTTCTGTGATAGAGAGGGCTGGCCGTGGGTGACAGCATAGTGACAGCCTGGCAACAGCATCACAGGAGGAGCCATGGGGCTGGCATCTCAGCTAGGGTGATGGGAGCCTCCCAAAATGTGGGCTGTGACTTTCTGCACGATGGGAAGCACCATCACATCCCAAAAAGCAGCTCATGGTGTGGCTTGCTGGAGATCTAGGTTTACTTGGTGGTTTGGGAAGTGCCTGTGCGGGTGGGGAGCCCATTCGCAGCTCTTCCAGAAGGATGAACTCCACCTGGATGAGGACAGCATGCTTCTCTCAGCTTCGGAGGCATCTCCAGAAGGGGTGGGTGGTGGCACCATGACGCAGCCTTTGATCTGTCCTGCTGCCCTGTGCCTGAGCAGAGGCCCTGTCCTAAAGCTCCAAAGTGACCCCCATCTCACTACGCAGAAAACACCTCTTGTTCTCAGCAAATCCCAACTGGAGCCATATTTTCATGTGATTGCTGCCCAATGGCTGATGCTGGTGTCTGCATGTTGCAGGGATAGCAAGAGGACCCCAGAGCAGCGATGAGCGCTGGTCCCTGTATGTCATGTGGGGCACTGCCTTCCTCCCTGCTCCTCCTCCTCCTCCTCGGCCCCACTGGTGAGCTCTGCTGTTTCTCTTCATGAGTAGACACGGCTAAGTCCTATCAGAGGGCGATTTGTCCTATTTTGGTGGTTTTATTCAGAAATGTGACTTGAAAGGGGCTGTGTTTACCTCAAGGCGGTTCCCTTTGTTCTCTGGGCTTTGTGAGCTGGATCAGAGGGAGCCAGGAGCTCTGTTCTCCAGGATGGCTTTCCTCATTAGTGTGGACACACTGTGCATATTTTTCAGGTCTCTCTTGACTTTGCTGGAGGATGCTCTGAAATAAATACTTCAGAGCTTTGATTCTGACTAACGGGCGATGGATACTGAATATTTAACGATGTCCTTCTTATCTGCTGCTTGTTAAAAAGGTTTAAAAGTGCTAAAAATCCATACAAGCCAGCATAAATCACTGTTCCAGAAAAGCTAGCACCCTTTGGTCTTCCCTGCTGGATTCCGAGACGGCTGCAGGGACACAGCAGCTTCACTGCCCCATCTCACACCCCAGCTCCCACCCCCTCTGCTGCCAAGCATCCTAAGGCTCCCCCCGCACCATGTTTTTGGGGCTGCATCTTATGGTTTTTTCTGGCTGAGAGTGCTGCAGAAGCGGCTGTTACCCAGGTGCCTGCACCACCGCAGTGTGGTAAATGTGAATGCAGGAGGCAGATCTGTGCGATGCCCTGCCGCAGCCCCTACAGCCCTCCCCGCTTCAGGATTGCTCATTTTCACCTTATGGGTGGCTGCACGCCATCAGCTGCATTGATACATAGGAATACATGGCTTGCAAAATGCTGACTGCAATGTGGAGGGAAAAAAAAGAAGGAAAAAAAAAAAAAAGAATTAGAATGCATTGAGCGGTGCCCAGAGCAGCATTTCCCATCAGGAACCACCAGCAGGCTCTCGTGGCAGGCAGGACCATTTTTCCGGGGCTTGCTGCTGTCACTCACCGTGCTCATAAAGCAAGCTGCTGGCAGCCAAACAATGGCAGAGAGGAGAGGAAAGGCAGGAATGAAAGGCTGCTTCTGTCTGGAAGCTAGCAACTCCTCGGCGCGTGCCAGGAGAGCAGCTTGGTTTCATTCAGCTGCTAATGGCCACTCCTGGCACCTCTCTATCGCATTCCATCCAAGGATTTGGGGGAGCTGCAGCTCCCCTGTTCCTGCCACCTCCTTCCTTGCATCCCGTGGGACCCAGCCCTGCCTTCTCTGTTTCAGGAACCTCCGAGCCCGCCCCGCCGCCGTTCCCAGGTGAGGTTCTTCTCTCCGAGTCGCTCTTCTCCAGGTTTTGCTGTTGAAAAATGCGTCAGAGAGGCAGCGTGTTGGTTCTGAACAAAGAGCAGCAACAAAAAGCTGAACCTCTTTTACAGGAAGGAAATAGAGATTCTTTATTATCCCGATTCTGCTTATGATCAGGCGAGTGCAACCTCGCTGCTCCCTGCTAGCTGTCACCATGCCACTCACCACGTCCCCTGAACAATCCCCTTGAGGGCTGCTTACACCATATTGCCAGCAGCTTGGGAAAGCATTTCTATGCCACCACTTCATCTATGGCCATATTCACTGGGACATGGTCATAGCGAGGGGGGGTCGGTCTCTGCTCCCAGGTAGCAGCAATAGGATGAGAGGTGATGGCCTTGCGTTGCACCAGAGGAGGCTCTGGTTGGATATTAGGAGATATTTCTTCTCAGAAATAGCGTTGCTGCAGTGGCACGGCTGCCCAGGGAGGTGGGGGAGTCCCCAGCCCTGGAGATGCTCCAGAACCATGGAGATGTGGCACTGAGGGCTGTGGTCAGCAGGCATGTTGGGCTGGGCTTGGATGTGGGGATCTGAGAGGTCTTTTCCAACCTCAGTGATTCCGTCATTCTATGAGATGACTGCACCTTCTCACCTGCGTTGTCATATGGATGGCTTATCTCCTATGCCTGATAACACAGATGACAAGGTGACATTGCACCCAGTACAGTGACACAAAGCTGTGTGGGATGTCCATGTCCACTGCTTCCAACCCATGAGAGCATCCACCACCTGTCACCAAGCCCACCGTCAAGCTGACGTGGTGCTAACTAACACGAGGGCAGAAAGCCAACAGCTTGCCGTAGCCAGGCGTCACCCATTTGGTCCAGAGAGCAGAGATTTGGTGCAGAATGGCCCCAGGCCCTCCGAAGGCTGTGGGTCCATTGGAGGCTGGGTGCTGCCCTCCCGGCTGCCCACTGAAGCTCTGTGCTGGGCCGTCCTTGCAGAACTGCGCCTGGCCAACGGGCCCAGCCGGTGCCAGGGCCGGGTGGAGATCCTCTACAACGGCTCCTGGGGCACAGTGTGTGATGATGACTGGGACATCGTAGATGCCAACGTTGTGTGTCGGCAGCTGGGCTGTGGCCACGCCATCGCCCTGCCGGCACCCATGACCTTTGGCCAGGGGAGCGGGCCCATCTTCTTGGACAACGTGGACTGCAAGGGCCAGGAGGCGGCACTGAGCGAGTGCTGGAGCCACGGATGGGGCATCCACAACTGCTACCACTACGAGGACGTGGCTGTCGTCTGCAACGGTAATAAGGCTTGGTTCCCTCAGGGCCAGCATGCGGCTGGCAGAATATTATTGTTTGTATTAAGCGTACAGTCACAGCGCGGACCCTGGTTACAGCTCGCTTCTGGGAGGGTTTCTGCAGGCAGAAATTGATGCCATCTCTCATTCCCTTTCTAGAGCTCTCCCCCACATCAGCAAGTGAAGGACCGACCAGCAGGACTGCTACAGCCTCGGTGCAGAATGGGGAAGGTGAGCTGCTCGTGGCCTGACCTGGCTGGGAGCTCTCCAAGAGCGAGCAGAGAGCAGCACCACATCCTATCACCCATCACCCACCTCCTATCACTCATCCTCCACCATCGCCCATCATCACACCCACCGTCCCAATGTTTCCCCTCCACCAAACAGCCTTGCTGGGCTGGCCAAGAGAAGACCCCCAGAACCTCCACCTTCATGGTCAAACCCTGGTTCAGATATTCCTGCAGGATCCCATAAATTGTGCTGCCCTAAAGCACATCTTCTTCCAGAAACTTGGGCAGTTTCACCACCATAAGCACATCCAGATCCCACTTCTGTGGGCCGGTGACCCTGAAGTAACAGCAAGACACTTGTCCCCCATCTGTCTCCCTCCAGGTGACGGCCGCATCCGGCTGGTGAGCGGGGCAGATGCCTGCCAGGGCCGTGTGGAGATCTTCTACCAGGGGAGCTGGGGCACAGTGTGTGACGACGACTGGGGGCTGAGCGACGCCAGCGTGGTCTGCAAGCAGGTGGGCTGCGGCCAGGCTCTGGAGTACAAAAGCAACGCCTATTTTGGCTACGGCACGGGGCACATCCTGCTGGACAACGTCAACTGTGAGGGCAGCGAGCCCATCCTCTCCGCCTGCTATAGCCTCGGCTGGGGCATCCACAACTGCGGCCACCATGAGGATGCCGGGGTCATCTGCATGGGTAATGGGGCACGAGGATGGGACGTCCTTGCGCAGGAACAGCCTGCCTGGCCGGGACGGGAGGGAGGGAACGGAGCCAGGGCTGGGCACGCCACCAGGATTGCCCCCTCCCTGCACTGCCCAGCCCTGCCGTTATCCACTGATTACCGTTTATATTGTGTTAATTCCCTTGAACTCCCTTGTTATGTTGAATAATGAGTGGAGCAGGAAGTGATGGTTCTTTTCTTTTCTACTACTTGCTAACAAAGCTGCTGATGGAGAGGAAGGGCTAGTTTTCTAAGGACGCCCCTTTCCTCCCCAGACACAGGCTATCCTGTGCTGGGGCTGGGTGGCAGCACTCAGCGCCCATCAGATGGGGCAGGACTCAGGGAATGCAGCTTTGGGCCTGGTGGTGAGGCTGGCTGCTCACACGCCGCCTCTGCTGCTCAAGCCCAGATGGTGAATATTTGATGTATCAAGCTTCAAAAAAGCACTTGTAGCACTTGCATAGAGCTGGAGAACCTCCATTTACAGGATGGGCAGTAAGAATGGAGGAAGTCCTTTGCAGATGCACAGACTCAGATGTGAACGACCCAAATCGTTTATAACAAGTTCTCACATCACTTATATACCTTCACAAGTTTTCTTTTTCTAGCTTTCCCATCCGCCCCTACAGCTTTCCCATCCACCTTTACATGTCAACAGAACATTCTACAAACACTCTTCAACCGTTCACGCAGGCGCTTATCCAGTCAGAGCCATGAAAGAAGATTCTTTCTTCTTCTAGAGGTGTCCTTGGTCCTCATGCTGTTTGTCTTACTCCATAGCTGCTGCTCTGAACAGTTTTTCTTGTCTTCCCACAGTCCATCATCTGTATCTCCATGTCCATCATCTCCATCTCCTCCACCATCTCCATCTCCTTCCTCACACCACTCCACTCTGCATCCTGGCATCACAGCTAGAGGGTTATGTGCTTTGCAGCTTCTCCCTGCCTGTCACCCCTGTCCTTCTGTGTCCCTGCAGGTCTGGACACATCCACCATCACATCCTTCACCACCTCCACGGCCCTGGACTATGAAGAAATGCTCACTGCCACAGCCACAGGTATGGTGTTGGCAGCAACCAGTGCCGCAGCAGGGAGGGCTCTGAGGATTGACAGCTCTGTGGGCTGTCCCTTCCCATGGGCCAGCCACCCACATGGGTCCAGGTACACCTTGATGAGGCTTCGGTCCCAGGGAACCTCTTCCTCACCACCAAGGGACTTTGCTATGGGGCCACCATGGTGCTGGCTGTGGCTCAGAGCGGGGGCAGTGGGTGCTGGGGCCAAACACCGAGCACCCATGTGTCCCCATGTCTCAGCAGTGACAGACGGCCACGAGCAGCCCTCACCTGCAACTGAGGTGATCACCACTGATCTCATCACTGCTGAGCTGGAAAGTAAGCATGTGGCTGCCATTAGTCTGGCACAGCCCCCAGCCCCCAGCCCGAGATCCTCCTGTCCCAGCTCCCTCACTGCCCTGGAACATGACCCCATCTCCCCATGCTGTAGCCCACCTACCTCAGGGCTTGCCCCACAGCCCCTGAGATCACCCCACATGTGTGTCCAGTTCTTCCAGGGTCTCCCCCCATCTCCCCATGGCTCCCATGATCCCAGGGGTTTCACTACATACCCGTAGGGATACCTCTTTCATTCCTCAAACGTCCCTAGGAGTCTCCTTTCATCCTCTCAGGGCTCCCCCCATGTTCCCAGGGGCTCTCCCCATCTCTCCATCCTTCCCTCATCTCCTCAGGACCTGCACCCCCTACCTAGAGGTGTTCCTTCCTCATTTCCAGAGCTGCCCCACATGCCCGGAGGGCTCTCCCCATCTCCCCACGACTCCCCTCATCCTCGCAGTGGCTTTACCATATACCCATTGGCTACCTCCCTCATTTCCGCGGCTCCTCCCACGTCTCCAAAGGACTCCCCCTACGATGGGATCCCTATGGGGACCTCCCCGTATCTCCCCATCCTTCCCCCAGGCGCTCCTCCCATCCTCCCAGCGCCTCCACCCGGCGCTCCCTCCTCCATCCCCGAGCCTCTCCCCACCCTCTCAGGGGCTCCCCCAGCCGCTCCCCACCCCTTTTCCCCCCTTCCCCCCGCCTCCTCCCCTTCCCCCCCTCCCGTTTCCCGCAGTGGCTGTGCGGGCGCCCACCCGCAGGTGGCGGCGTGCGGTTGGCGAACGGCAACGGGAGCTGCCGCGGTCGGGTGGAGGTGCGGCACGGCGGGACGTGGGGCACGGTGTGCGACGACGACTGGGACTTCCCCGACGCGCAGGTGGTGTGCCGGCAGCTGGGCTGCGGGCCCGCCGTCTCCGCCACCGTCCTGGGTTCCTTCGGGTACGGCAGCGGGCCCGTGCTGCTGGATAACGTGGGGTGCGACGGGCACGAGATGCGCCTGGCCGACTGCTTCCACCTGGGCTGGGGGCAACACAACTGCGGCCATCACGAGGACGCGGGCGTGGTGTGCCGAGGTGCGTGGTCTGAGCATCGCCCCTCCCGTCCGTCCCGCTGGGCGGTGGTGGGATGTAGGACTGGAGTGTGATCCCAAGAGGATGGATGGGGTTGCTGGCCCAGGTCCTGGCACGGGGTCCGTTTTGCACGGAGGTTAGGGAAAGGTTCTGCCCTCCAAGGCAGTGGACACAGCCTGTGGGCACAGCCCTCATCCTCGTAGTGGCTTTACCCCGTACCCATTGGGCTGCCTCTCTCTCACACATAGGGCCTGGGGGGGTCCTGTGTACAGCCATGAGTTGGACTCGGTGATCTCAGGTTGGATATTAGGAAGAATTTAATCTCCAAAGAGCGGTGCTGCGTTGGCACAGCTGCCCAGGGTGGTGGTAAGATCACCATCTCTTGAGGTGTTCCAGAACCATGGAGATGTGGCACTGAGGGATGTGAGCAGTGGGCATGGTGGGGTGGGCTGGGGTTGGACTCGGGGTTAGGAGGCCTCTTCCAACCTCAGTGACCCTGCAGTTGTATGGTTCTATGAACCCTGTGGGTCCCTTCCACCTTGGGATGCTCTGTGACTCTGACTCAGGGAAGACAGCAGCACTGCAGTGCTGTGGCTGGGTGAAGAAGACACGGGTGCTGTGCCTTCTCTCATGCACTCCCTAAGCACACTGCCCACATTTCTCAGCTCCTTTCCCCTGCCACATGCACGGGGACTCTGAGCTGGTCCTGGGAGAACAGGATGTCCCTGAATCATCTTCCCCCCCCCCCCCTTCCATGCTGCACCAGGTGCTGACGACTCAGGAGACCACTTCCAAGAAGCCACCATTGCCACCACCACGTCAGCCCCGACCCATCTGGGGGATGGTGAGCATCCTACGGGCACTGGCACAGAGGTGGTTTGGATGCAGCTGGGAGAAGCGAGGCTCGCCCTGGCCCAGGTTGGCTGGGATGAGCCCATTCTCCTTCACCCCATCCCAATCTCCCACCACAGGGTTCTTGCGCCTGGTGAACGGCAGCCATCGGTGCGAGGGCCGCGTGGAGATGTTCTACCTGTCCCAGTGGGGCACGGTGTGCGACGACGCCTGGGACCTGAGGGATGCCAAGGTGGTGTGCAGGCAGCTGGGCTGTGGGCACGCTGTGGCAGCGTGGGGGGAAGCACGCTACGGCCCCGGCACCGGTTACATCTTCCTCGACAACCTTAAGTGCAAGGGCAGCGAGCCCTCCCTGCTGCGCTGCTCCCACATCCGCTGGGACGTCCACAACTGTGACCACTCGGAGGATGCCAGCGTGGTCTGCAGCCTCCTATGACCACCCACCCGCAGGGACCATCCTGGGTACGAGGATGGGGGGGAAGAGGGATGGGGGGCACACGGAGAGGGGGGTGGGAAGTGGGACAGGAGGGATGTGGGACTCGGAATGCGGCAGGAGAACAGTGAAGGTTTAAAGCAGATGTATTGAACCATTGACAAGCACGCTCAGATGAGATGTTGTGTGCTTCTTGCTTGGAAGCGTGCCTCTCCATCCTGTGAATCTGCTGGCTGACTTCACCCAAATTAGGCGACAGGGTAGAGGTCTCCGAGCTGAGGCGTTCCCATTAGTTCCTATAAAATAGGCAGAAGGGGGAGGGAGAGGCTTCTACAGGAGGAAACCTAATGAGCCCAGCACCATACGAGGCACCAGAGAATCTACACCATGTGCACTGCTGGGCACAGCCCTTGGGAGCACTACTTGTGCTCCAGTGCAACCCACAGTGACACAGCTGGGCCCAGGCAGCAGTAGTGTCCCCTTCCCCTCCCCCGGAGCTGCCCCATGCACTGGGGCCAGGTGTCCTTTGGCTCCCAAAACCCTGCTGAAGCTTTTCCCCCAGAATGCTTGTTGGAGAGAAAAATGAAGTAACCTTTTGTGTGCGTGTGTGTGTGTGTGAAATCCAGTTGGTTTCAGCTATTTCATTTAAGAGATGAGGGAAGAAAAATGGATTTTCTGCTGTGAAATTGACTTTAGATTATACCTGGGAAATGTAAAACAGGGCTGAAACCAAACCAGAACATTCCAGCTGCTCTGCAGTGTGTTGCTGCCCTCCTACAATTTGCTTTGCAAAACCCCCTTAATCCAAGTATGAGCAATGAGGAACAAATACGGGGTTTCCATCCCCGCTGCTTGCAGCCCAGTCCTGCAGTTCCCATTAATTCCCAACATGCCCACGTTGTCTCCTCTGCTCCTGCTTCTCCCGCAAGCGCAGCCACACAGAGTTGGGGAGCAGGGCAAGATGGGGCCCTTGCAGCCCCCATATCCCCACCACCCACACCCTGCACCCAGCAGCTCTTTGCAGCAAAGCTTCTTTGTCCCTGCAGAGCACATGGGAGTGCATGCATGGCTCCTCTGCAGCGCGAGGTGCTCTGTTCTGCAACGGGCTGCTCTGCTCTGCAATGTTCTGTGATGGAGCGCTGTTTCCACCTGAGCAGCAGAACCACCCCTTCAGGTCTGCTCAAGGGGTGCGTTGGCCAGGTGGGGTTTGCTTCACACCGAGGGTCCCAAGATCTCCCTCCTCCCGTTTCTATGTTTGTACAATTCTTTTGTTAATAATAGGTTTCATACATGTTTTTTGGGGGTGTTGTTTTGTGAATAAATACAACCCCTTTTCAAGCGCGCGCCTCTGCATCCCTCCCTCTAGGGCTCAGGGAGAGCAAATCCATGCCCGGAGCAGTGCTGATTTACACCCTGCTCGGATCCTTCTGGCAGTAGGGAGCAGGGTTGGCTCTGGCTCTGCTCCCGGCTCTTTGGCAGCCCTGCAGGCTGCGGGTTTGCTGCTGGAGTGGGCGGATTGCTGGTGTGCAGCTGCAGTGCTGACAGCCGTAAATTCAGCAGCGCTGCTCACTGAGGGCAGAGGAGCAGAAGGGACCTTCTGCAGGGGTGGAGGTGGGCAGGGAGGCTGCATCCCCAGACCAGAAGTGTTTTCTGCATCGGAGTCGCTGTGACATGTTAACTACAGCAATGTGCCCTGCTGCAGAGCACGCTGCTCTCAGTGCAGTGGGGAAACTGAGGCATAGAAGCGTTCCCCCAGCAGCACGATGCCTGATCCCCTCCCTCCTGTCTCCATCCCCATGCAGGACAGCTGGGTGACAGCAGGAGGGATGCAGCCACACCAGCTGGGGGACGGCCACAGGGTTTGTCCCCCAGCAGCATCTATAGGGACAGAGGGCTCCTTCCTCCCTTCCTGCTGCATCAGCTGCTTTCCCCCCGCCCGCAGCAGCTGTGGCTCTGCATGGGTCGATGCCATCGATTGGTTCCTCCTTCCATCCCCGGAGAGGGGACAGCACGGAGGCCAGTGGGGGAAGAGAATGAATTTTTCACGAGGCCCCGGCAAAAAGCTGGGGTTATTTTGGGGCTTGGATTTATGGCCTATTAGGAATAAGGAATGAGTCTGCGCTGGGGAGAGGAGACCCATTAATCCAAGCTGAAGGAGCACAAATGAGCAAGGGGAAATGGAGGAGGCTTTAATTATTTTGTCACGTTCCAGAATAATTCCTTGCTGGGAATGGGGGCACCTCGAGAGCTGCACGAGGCTGGGAGCCCCCTGGGGTGGGGATGGGGACCCAGGGCAGGGATGGGGGCCCAGGGCAGCGATGGGGAGCCAAAGCAGGGATACTGAGTGGGGCTGCTATTGGGATCACTGCTCAGGGTGGTGCTGGGAGGGACAGGGGTCTGACTGGGGACCAGCACAAGGCCACTCTGGATGCTGCATGAAGTGGAAGATGCACTGCCCTCACAGAGGGAGGTGGATGCACGGCACCAGGGTGCTCCCATGCCCCCCTAAGGCAATCCGTGCACCTGTAACCAGAGGAGCTTGGATGAGTCACAGTGGGACCCAGCGAGCATCCCTGCGCCCAGCACCCCCTGGGTCACCTTGGGCTGCTCTCCATGCCCCTATCACACCGCCTGCCTGTTTCCCCAGCAATGGCTGTACCACAGCACCGCACTGCTGATGTGGGGTGGGTGCGGGATGCAGGCATCACCGTGATCCTTGCCGGGCCCCCCGCCCGTGCCGTCCTCCTTCCCCACGTCTCACAGTGACGTCAGCCCGGCGCAGCCAGCTGCTATTTTGGGAACTGCAAAGTCACTGGTGCAATTAGCACGCTGCTGAAGGCAGAGCGGCCAAGGGGGGGCTGCGGGGCGGCTGCACCCCTGCGCTTGGTGGGGGGCTGCACGAGGTCGGTGCTGCTCCCCCTCCCCGCCACCTCAAGGACTCCCTCCCACGTTTGCAGATCTCATCCATCATCCCTTCTCTTGCAGTTGTTTTATTTTTTCTCTCCCCCATGGCAGAGCAGTCCCACGTGGGCTGCCGAGCGCCGGCAAAATCCGGCTCGCAGCCGTCCTACAGCCCACACCATCATTGCCTTCCCTTGGGGAGAGGCATGGCAGCAACCTTCCCAGTCCCACGTTCCCCTCCTGACCCCACACGGGGACCCCTATTTTGGCTCAGCTTTGGGGCTGGCTGCATGCCCCGCTCCTCCTGCGCAGGATCAGCCCCTCCGAGCCGCTGTCCTTGTCCCCAGCGGGCTGTCCCCTTTTGTCACCTTCACCAGGGACACCCGCCAGGCTCTCCCTGCGGGTGACAGCTGCTGTCAGGGTCAGGCCGGGCGCTCTCCTCTCTGCATTGTGCTTTGTTCCCGGGGTGGGGACGTGCCACGTGCGGCTGTCACGGCCCGCTGCACAGCTCCTGTCCTGCAATGAGGCTCTGTGCATGGGGACATGGGGACAAGGGGACAGACTCAGCCCCTTTCCTGGGGGCTGGCTGCTTTTTTATAGCCTTCCTTCCCCCCCTTTGCAGGGTTACAGAAAGAGGGGAAACACATTGTGCCCACCAGACACCAAAACGGGCAACCAACCCCACGATGCTTTAAAAATCCCCAGATTTTCCCATGTGCTCCCAGCATCATTCACTCCCATCCTCCCCGGTGGAAAAAAAAAAAAAAAATGTAAAAAATCCTTTCTCCTAAAGCCTGCAAGAGGCTGAGAGCTGTAGCAAGGGGAGCAGTGCAGCTCTTGGGGGGGTATGTGGGGCAGGGACTGGCCCTGGGTGTAGGGCAGGCAGTGGGGAGGGTACCACCAAAATGGGGTGTGTGTGTGCCCCCAATGAGGGGTGTAGGGCCGGGGGGGCTGGGTGCGGGGCGAGGCAGTGCTGAGTCACGCTGCAGAGCCGCACAGCCAGACTGCAGCAAGCAGCTCGCCTGCAGCCTGTGATGGGGACGGATGTGACAGACCCATCTTTCCCCAACCCACAGTATGGAGGGGCCAGGGGGGGCGAGGATGGGGCGCTGCCTATGGAGTGATGCTGTGGGAGTGATGGGGGTCCAACTACACCCTGGGTCCTGTCCGTCTCTCTGTTCCGTGCGTCACCCTGGCCTTGTCCCCCAGTAGGGATGGGGCAGCTCTGGGACCCCCACAGGACCTTCACACCCCCCTGCATGGGGACATCTGCAGTGCTGCAGGAGAGGTGTCCCCAGGTGTGTGTGAGCAGGGGGATGGTGGGGCCCTGGGGACACACTGCCAGAACAGACTGCAGCCCTGCATCGGTGATGGCAACGCTTCCTGGCAGGACAAAAGCAGGTCTACATGACAAAGGGAAACTGAGGCACAGGCGGGTGCTGTGGGGATCGTCCCCATGTGCTGTCACCTCTCAGGCAGTGCCCTGGGGACTGAAGGACCTGGTGTCCACCCTGCCTGGTGCTGCCCACCGGCCCTGCAGAGCTCAGGGTGCTTCTGGAGGGACTGAGACAGGCAGGGCTTTTTTTAGGTGCTCCATAAGCGCTGTCTGGGCAGTATTTATATCGGATCCTTAAATAAGAGCTGACATCCGAGCCCCGTGTGCCTGCTTAATTATTAATGCTCTGCGGGGAGCTGGTGTGCCAGCTGGGTCCCTGCACCCCCGCAGGGTCTGGGGCTGCTCCTACACACTGTGCCCCCTTGGGTCCCCATCGTCCTCCACCTCCATGCTCCATCCACCCTCCACCTCCTTCGTCCACCTCCATTTTCCATCCTCCTGCTCCATCCTCCCTCTCCATCCTCACCTCCACCTGTACCTCCATCTTCCACCCACCTCCATCCCAGGCACCCCCCCTCTTCCCCATCCCTCTGATCCCATGCTCTGTCTCCCTGTTGCCTTTCTGCCTCCACTGGGCATCGCACGTCCATCACAGGCCCTGACCCAGCTGCTCACAGCCAGCCTCAATTCACAAATGCCACCACCCTTCAGCAGGGCTGAGCTCAGGATAACTTTTTGGAGCAGCCTGAAGTGAGTATCCGAGTCAGAGAGGATTTACTGCTTTCCCTCAGTGTCAGAAGGCATTTGCAGTACATACCAGGGAAGGGAAGAGAACGCAAGGAGAAGAACTTGTCTTCCAGGCCACGGGAATTAACAAAGTGGCACATTTGAGTGCTCCAGAGCTATTTTAATGCTGTGGATGGAATGAGGGTTATTGGGTTTTTCAGGGACATCTGCAGAACAGACCCACATCCTCTGGGTCTCTGTAAGTTCCCCTGCTGGGATGGTGCACCAGGAGAGCTGCAGAGAGATACACTGCAGATAGATATTATGGCCACTCTGAAGAATTTACAGCGTGATGGATATCGCATCCTGACCTGTGATGGGAAAGAACATTGCCTGCATTGTGAAAAGTACTCATTGCTGGGGTGCACTGACAGGAATAAATCAGCACTCGCTCGATCTGGGGCAAACACACAGCCCCCATGAACAGGAGAGCGGTGACATTAGGGCCAGTTGAGGGCCTGCTGTATTTGTGTGCACTGCTGGAGGAGCATCAGGTGAGGAGGCACTCATTTCTACGAGGCCCATGGATGCATGCACAAAAACAGCTTTCCATGCACACGGTGCTCCCCCAGAGCCAGGCTGCAGACCTGGGCCCATCATAATGGGCAGCCTTAGTGGGCCCTGATGACTATTTCTGAACAGCTCTGAGCTGAAATACCACAGGGGATGCCGCCTTCAATGCCTTATTTGCTCCAACGCTATCCCCAGTGACCGAGCTGGGAGGATGAATGTGCCATTATCCGAACGGAGGAATACATGGCCGTTGTCTGCAGGCACTGCCCGATAAACAGAACATGGCACAATGGGGGCTTTCAGGTCCAGCACCACTGGTGTCACTGCCCACCAGTGCCAGCACAGGGCCAGGAGGGTTCCCATTGCAGAGTGAAAGCTGCAGGCCCAGGGATCAGCAGCAGGATGGGCACAGTGTCAGGCAACAGCTGCATGGGAGCCACGGCTCTGTGGGTGGTGACCACAGCTCCATGGATAACGGTCATGTCTGCATGGATGGCGGTCATGTCTGCATGGATGGAGGTCATGTCTGCATGGATAGCGGTCATGTCTGCATGGATGGAGGTCATGTCTGCATGGATGGCGGTCATGTCTGCATGGATGGAGGTCATGTCTGCATGGATGGCGGTCATGTCTGCATGGATGGAGGTCATGTCTGCATGGATAGCGGTCATGTCTGCATGGATGGAGGTCATGTCTGCATGGATGGCGGTCATGTCTGCATGGATAGCGGTCATGTCTGCATGGATGGAGGACATGTCTGCATGGATGGAGGTCATGTCTGCATGGATGGCGGTCATGTCTGCATGGATGGCGGTCATGTCTGCACGGATGGAGGACATGTCTGCATGGATGGAGGTCATGTCTGCATGGATGGTGGCTGCATCTCCATACAGTGGTCACATCCCCATGGGCGGTGGCCATGTCTCCACAGACAGCAGTCACATCCCCATGCAGGGTGGCACTGGGAAGGGCTGTGAGGCCCCCTAAGCACGGCTCTGTCTAAAAGGCTCTCTCCAGGTTTCAGATGGAAGTTCTGCAGGCATTTCTGCTTGATTGATGGAGAGGATGGACGGAGGGGTACACGGCAGGGCTCCAGGCTGGGAGCCACGAGAACCCAGCAGCGGGCGGGGAGGCGCGGGGACACACAGAGGCTGCGGCCGCTGCGAGGCCTCTGCGGGCCGCGCCGAGGCGCCGTGCGGGCGGAGGGCGCTGCGGGCGGTGAATCAGCAGCGGGGCGCCGCTCCCGGCAGGGCGGGCCGCAGGGGGGCGGGCTGGTGGGTTGGGGGGAGGCCATCTTGTGTCGCGCGGCGGGCGGGGCCGCGGCGCCGCGCGAGGTGCGCCGGGAAATGGAGTCCGGAGAGGGGGGACGGCGCGGGGAG
Organism: Meleagris gallopavo; assembly: GCF_905368555.1. NCBI lineage: Eukaryota > Metazoa > Chordata > Aves > Galliformes > Phasianidae > Meleagris > Meleagris gallopavo. The sequence goes on from NC_139424.1 coordinate 4,219,551, forward strand.
GGCCGCTAGGAGGAAGACTACAAATCCCGGCGTGTCCCGCGCGGAGGGGGCGGGGCCCCGCAGGGCGGGGCGGGGCGGGGCCGCAGGGGGGTTGTGGTGGCCCGCGGCGCGCGCACAGCTCCGGGTGCAGCCGCCGCCGCCGCCGCCGTCACCGCCGCAGCAGCGCCAGGAGCCGCCGCCTCCTCCTCCTTCCTCCTCCTCCTCTTTCCTCCTCCTCCCGCAGCCCGCAGTCTCCGCGCCCTTTCCCCTCCCGGCCCCGCGAAGATGGTGGACCGCGAGCAGCTGGTGCAGAAGGCCCGGCTGGCCGAGCAAGCCGAGCGCTACGACGACATGGCGGCCGCCATGAAGAACGTGAGTGTCCGTTCCCCTCCCCTCTTTCCCTCCGTTCCCTGCCGTCTCCCCGCGCCGTCCCTCGGGCTCGGGCCGGGCTATGCCGTGCCCGGGGCGCTTCTGGCTGCGGGCCCTGAGCCCGGAGCTCCGCGCTGGCTCCGCCGCGCCGTCCCCGTGCCGTTCCGTCTCGTGCTGCGCCCTACGCGTGTCCTCTGTCCCGGCCCCCAGCTCTGTTCCCTTCGTTCTGCACCGTGCCTCAACTGTGCGTCCCCCCCGCCGTGATCCCCATCCCCTGTGATCCCCATCCCTGTCTCATTCACCGTGTGCTGTGCCATATCTGCGTTCCCTGTTTCCTTCCCCGTCCGATATGGGCTCTGCCCCATTTGTACCCCCTCCCCCCTGCCCTGATCCCCATCCTTAGCCCGGTCTGTGTTCCCCATCCCCCACCCCGTCCCTTTTCTCTTTCACTCTGTGCCGTGCCCTATCTTTGTTCTCTTATCCCTCCCCTAACCTGTGTCCCCCATCCCATTCCCCATCTATGGTGCTGTGCCCCATTTGTGCCATCTCTGCCCCTGAACCCAGCACCCATCTGCATCCCCTCTGCCCCAAACCCCATCCTGTACTCCATCCATTGTGCTGTGCACAAGCTCTTATCCCCTGCCCTAATCTGTGCCCCCCAGCCCCCGTTTCATTGCCCTCCAGCACGCCCCTTCCTCAGCCCTTTGCTGTGCCCATGCCCCGCTATGGGAGCTGCCCATGGGGTGCGGCACAGCCTGTGTTTCCCCCTCTCCCAGCCCTATGGGATGAGGCTGTGGGGCTTTGCTGCCCCATTGGCCCCCGTGCTGCTGCTCATCCCTTCCCCAGTGTGGCTGCTGTGCCCCTGACCCTGTGGAGCTGAGCCTTTAGCTGCCAGCGCTCTGATTTATTCTATTTCTTTTTGCTGCACTTGTTTCGAGATTTATGAATTGAGTCATGTTGTATTCATTTCATGCTCTTAAAATAAAGACTCTGCATATAGCAGGCTGATCTGATTTGTGACACCGAACGTTCCCCTTCGATGCTGACATTTTGACAATATAAGAAGTAAAAAAAAAAAAAAAAAAAAAAAACATATCTCTGATCTGATCTTGCAAACAAAGCAATCGTGGGAGGCAGGATCAAGTCATTCCAGAAGATTCTGCATTTGTCATATTGCAGAGAGGCTAGACTGGGTGGAGGGAGGGAGGGGGTGCTTTAAAGGGGAAAACTGTTCTTTATGTTTGTCTCCTTAGTCAGGTCTGAACCTTTAAGAGGAGCTGGGGTGTCCTCCCTTGCTGATGAGGAGGGAATGCTGATCTAGGAGTGTCGCAGTCTGCTGGATGCAGCCCTGTTTGCTGTGTTGCACCATTTTGACAATAACCTTGCATTTATCAAGCAGACAAAATCGTCACAGCCCCAGAACGGGGAGGGAGAAGATGCCTTTTCAAGAAATGAAATATGGATAATGGAAACCAGATAATAGCATATTAGAGCAGCTGGGCTATTCCACTGCTGCACTATGGATTTTAGACTATTTTCCGATAGTGGCATCTATCCATTTCAAGGCAGAGCCTGCTGTGTGAGCAGCCACGGCAGCTCGCCGCACATGGATCACGCGGCCATTAGCACAAAGCCGGCAGGGATATGCCCATGGACTTAACGCAGGGGCTCGTAGCCATATTTCTGCCCTGTGAATTTCCCTAGCCTGCTTACCAGGGATCGGCGGCTAACCCGACGTTGTTGTTAGAGATTATATTTGCATTTTTCCTTTTAGTCCTCCCTGGCCCTGGTGAAACAGTAACCGGGCTTAACGCTGCTTATCAGTCTCCTTGTTGTTCGGCCCTAAGAAAATGACTCCCAGCGGGAGCACCGCCGCCTCCCCCCCCAGCAGACAAAAGACAGAGAGCTTTGTTCCTAATTTCTGCACGGCGCTGCCCAAACTCCGTCTCAGTCCCACGGCACTGGGCATGTCACACTCGGTTATCCCTGATCCTACCCATCCCCCAGCTCTGGGTGTGCAGGAGGCTTGTGACCTCGCACTCATTTCCGTAGCAACGCGCGGTGATGTCATGCGCTGGTGCGAGCTGCATTGCACCCAGGTGGTAGCAGAGAGCATGCAGGCTGCATCCAGCCAAGGTAATGCAGGAGCGGGGCCGCCTCCTGCACTGAGAGCTTGCTGTCTGCTTGCTTCCTTGGCACGGTGCTTTGAAATGCTGAGCTGCTTCCCTTGAGTCAGGTGTGGTCATTATCTGCATTAGAGGTTGATTTTTCTGCAGCTTGATCTCACCATTGTGTTTTTGTGGTAACCTGGTGGGTCGCTGCGCAGCATCCAGCTGTGCCATTTGGCTGCCTCGTTGCCGAATGGCTGCTTGTGATGCTTTTATATACAGAAAGCAGTATGCTGGGGCTCTCATTGTCTGCTAAATCACCAAATGCTTCTCACTGCAGCAATGGGCTGGGTCACGATAGTTTCTCCTGTAAGTTTTAGCTGCAGGTGGTAGCCACAAGTACCAGAAATCAGAGGGGAGATGTTGCTGGGCCATGTGCTGGCCTTGCACATGTGCGACCTTGACCACGTCCCTTGCGTGCCCTGCATGCAGGGATGAGATCAGCCCTCTTGTGTGCCTGGGCTGCTCCTAGTCCCTGCAGGTCCCCAGGGCAGTGACTGTGCTTGGCTGCCAAGCGTGCTGCTGGTTCATGAACTGCCAGCAGCGCTGCCATCTTCCTTCTGCCCAGTGTTGGCCCTCGGTTAAAGCCTTTTTGGCTTTAGCTCTGCTAAAAGTTTTGCTGTCCTTATGCTGGGACCCCTGTGGCTCTTATGTCCTTTATGGGCAGCACGCAGGTGACCACAGAAGGTGTGTGGTGCAACTTCTGTCAGAAAGGAGACAACTAAAAAGAATGGGGAGAGGATTATCACACTGCATCCAGATATAGTATAGTGATGGGGCTGTGCACAGAACCCTTCAGCTCACCTGAAGGTCCCCTGCGAGAGGAGTGTGTGCTTGCCTGGCTCTGGGGACCCAAGCTGTGCCCTATGGGTGCAGAGCATCAGCTGCAGTGCTGGGTGTGGAGAAGTGAGTGCTGGAGATAGAGCCTGGGCAGCAGCACATTACGTGCACAGCGTGCCTTGATGCAGTGAGTGACTGTGGTGGGTGGAGGAGGAGACCAAGGGTCTCCAAGAGGAGAACCACAGGACAACCTGTGCAGGCTTCTGCCATGGCTGCTCACCAGCTGTCATCCTGCAAGTCCTAGGAGCAGGGAGAGAAGAATGAGGAGGAAAGACAACTCTGGAGGAGTGCTGAGTGACACATCCAGGAAGGCAGGTGCAGAGTAAGGAGTATGAGCTGCCTTTGCAGCTCCTCCTGGAGAGTGATAGAAAGCTTTGGGGAAATCATTTCCAGCATCATGAAGGGTTCACTGGGGGGCCTGGAGGAGCATCCCAAGTGGGCACTGCTCTCCCTTCTGCAGTCTGAGCGTGTCCCATGGCCCAAGCTGCTTGGCTTTCTGTGCTCTGGGCCTGGAGCAGTGGCAGCCTGAGCAGAATAGACCCAAGCACCTCAGCAAGGTTCTCTTGGGGCTGCTTAAGCACCCAAACCTGGGCTCTCCTTAAACTGCTTCATGCCCCTTCCTGACACTTCCAGAGAAATCTCAGCCATGCTGCAGAGTTTGTGCACTGGGAGGAGGACGTGCCCCTTGCGGAGGGCCCTGGGGTCAAAGGGGGTGGCTCTGATCACAGCCTGCTGTTCTGCTGCTCTCCTGGCCTGGCAGTGGTTTGTGGGCAGCGTTGGCTTTGGTTAAATAGCATCTCAGGAGGTTGTGGGCTGTGCACAAGGCATAGTGCTAACTACCTGCACAAGTTCAACAGGGCATTGCACACGTTAACTGTGCTCACTCGCCAGTCTTTAGCAGACCAAGCATTTAAAGTTTCTCTTTAAGCTCTTAAGTCTTTGTTGCCAAGAGTCGTTGACCATTTGGGGCTCCCATGGGTTGGCCAAGCACAACAGCTAGGCGTGGATGGAACAGAAAATAGCTCTTGGAAGTCAGTGGTGGGGGCTGTGATGCTGAATGTAGCTGCTGAGCCCTCTGCAGATGCCTTGGGTAGATGGAGACTGTAAGGCTATTGGGCAGTGCTCTCCAAGAGCCCTTTGGTGTTTGGGGCTTGGCCAGCAGGGCTGTTGTGTGGTGGTAGCCCTGGAGGTGCAGAAGGGCTGATGACAGTTGTCTTGCTTATTTTTCCTTCTTGTTCTGAATTTAAAACTCAGGGACCTCTGGAGCTGAAGCGCTCTATTCTTGGCTTGTCTCATCTGAACTGGATGATGTCATTTGGCATCTCCTTACCCGTCCTCATGAGCGGCTGGGTGGTGCCTGCAAGACAAGGGAGGGCTGTACAGGCAGTGTTCTGCTCCTGCCTGCCCTGCTTCCTGCCAGCAGGTAATGGATTGCACCACCCATGGGCCTGCAGGATTTGGATTGTGATGAGGTAGTGAGGAGGAAGCATGTTCCCTCACCTTCTGTTGCTGGTAGCAGGAAGATCCTTTGTTAATTGAGGTTCCCCATCTTTTCTTTCCTCTGCTCTCTCCCTTTTTCAGTGTGTACTGCTGGATTACTTAAATTTAAGTTGTTCTAATTGTGTCTGGGACTTTGCAGAGCCTCAGACCTGGGGGATGAAGCAGGAGCAGCCTGATGGTTCTGATGCGCTGGAAGCAGTGTGATTCCATCTGAGATGGAGGAAAGTGTTGGTGCACAGGGTGTAGTCTGAGCTGAGTGTTCCAGCTATACCAGAAAGCTGCTCTCCTGCCTCCCCCAGAAATGCTGAACTGGTCCATTCCAGCCTGCCTGTATTTTGAGGATCTGCAGGTGGGGTGGGATGAAGCACTGACTGGCCAACAGTCATCAGGAAAGATGAGGTGTGCTCGTCACGTTTACCAGTTTAATTGAAGCGTACTTTTAGCTGCAGCTCAGAGTTCAAAGCTGATCCCCTATCAGCTCTGACTGGAGGATGAAAGAAGCAGCCTGCCTCATGGTGCAGCTGTAGGGCTGTGGTGGGAAGAGGAGAGTGGGTTTGGGTCCAGAGAGACCTCTGTGGACAGGAACAAATATGGCATTGTGACACATGGAATCTACAGCAAAGATCTTCGGCTTCCATTCTAAGCAACTTTATGTCAAGTAAAGGAATGAACGCATAAAGATTGTAGGCAAGGGTGTGTATTGAAGGAAAGAACAGAACCCCAAGGTTTTGTGTCCACTTCCCCATGCTGGAGGAACCAGCTGCTGCCTGGGAGGTGGCTTTGTCTGAGCTCATGCTTTTCTGCCCGCCTCCACCTCCTGACTGGTGACTGCCAATGAGAAACACACAGTGGAATAACTGCAGGACAAAGCACAGAACAACAGCATTTGCCTTCCCAAGCATTTCTTCGCTGTCAGTCTTGATGAGATACAGGCACCATCTTCTGCTTCACCACCAAGCTGTGATGCAGGGCTGCAGCCATCTCGGCGCAGCTGATGCACCTTGATGCTTCCAGGCACTCCTCTGCACCTCAGTGCTCTGCAACACAAGATGGCTTCTTCTGAAGCAATGCTGTTAAGAGCACTTTTGTGCTAACTGATTGGGACCCTTTTCCCTTCTTTAGTTCCTTTTCTCTTGGATTGGGAAGATAAATAACCTAGTGTGTCCTTGGCTGAAGCCTCTGTCCCTTCTGATGGATTAATGAGTCTGCAGACAAATGGCAATCTGATGTCTAGAAAGCCAAAAAAAAAAAAAAGAAATTCCATTAAAACAGTGGATGTTGAGCTCATCAAATTCTGCTAGCGATGGCTGCTGTGCTGGAAGGCGATAGCTGGAAACCAGTTTTAGTGCCTGCTGTGATGGAGGGGAAGCTGCTGCAAATCGGTGGCTGCACTGATAAAGATACGGTGTTTGTCTTTCAACCTGGGCAACCTCCATCTCGTCTTGAGGTTGCTGTTCAGATAAATGGCCACGGGTGTCTTCGTGCTGGCAGTGGTTAGATAAAACACTGTGCTGCTGCCTCTGCAGCTCTCCATCCCTGGAGCTGTGGGATCTCCTTCCCCTGCAGATATAAAATGGCTTTCTGGGAGCCCAGCTCTGTGCAGCACGGTGCTGCTTGAGCCAGCTGGGCTGAAATGAGCAGGCAATGACCTGAGCACTGGCACTGCTGGTGTCCAGGAAGGGACCCTCCTGGGACCCACATCACCTCTTGTCCCTGCGGCATGCAGCAAGCTGAGCTTTTCAGCAGCACATGGGAGGCTTCGTAAGCTGCACTCATTCCAGGGCAGGTAGGAAAGGGGAAGGATGGAAACCCAGAAGCAGTGTGCTTCATGTAACGTAGTATTGTCTCTGTCACAGCCAGTGCTGCTAATTCAGCTTTCTCTTGTGTGTTCCTCCCTGTCTGCTTCAGCTAATGAACTGGCTCCCTCCTCCCATCTGAAAACTACGGAAAACGCTGACAAAAAGACTTCCATTTCTGCTCTAAAGGCATTTCTTCGAAGCAAGAGGCCCTGCTCCTTCCTCCGGAGTGCGGCTGTCAAGATGCAGGATCTCAGCATTGAGACGTGGGGTCCTGGCACTGCTGTGGGGCTTTGTGCTCCGAGGAGCTGCACAAAGGCAGCAGGGCTGAGCCATGTGTCTGTCCAGCCCTGCTCCATGCCCTCTGCTGCTGGCCTTGTGCTGGGGTCAGGCAGCTGGAAATGCAGTGGTGACAGTGTGTGGTTGCACAGTGTGCATGGAGCCAGTGATCTGCAGCAGCTGAGGAGCATGAAGGAAGACAAAAGAATTTAATAGGGAGAGGAAGGATTAAGGTTTTTATTTTCTGTGCTAGGTTAGATTTAGTGACATCACAAGAATGACCCAGCACATGCTTGGTTAGGTATTAAACAACCTGAGTTTTGGCCTCCGACTGGCGATCTGGTGACCAGGGGCAGTGCATTAGTTAACGACAGTAGGAGGGTAACCAGAGAACATATCCCCGATGGCATGAGATTCCCTTAAAGTGATCCGCGGATTAGGGATTAGAGGACTTAATGTTTTTCTTTGCTAAAGGAGATGTTGCATGGAGCCAGCCTATGGGCGTTGGAGGCGGCTGCGCTTGGACATACGCAAGTCTGCGAGGACTCAAAGTACAAAGCATTCCTTAATTGTTTGCAAATTCCTTCTGATCTTGCTGGATGAGTTGGCTTGCTTGGGACATATCTTTGCTTACGTCTCAGGCAAAGCTTCTTGGCGTGTCAGGGTGCTGCTGATTCCTCTTTAAGGTGGATTCAGCACGGCTGTAGGGAAGTGCTGGTGAGAAGTCTCGGCCAAAGAGTGAACTAGGTTGCTGATGGATGTCTTGTTTGGACAGTTGTGCTTCTCTGCAGCATCGGGTTTATTAATAGTAGCTGGAGAAGCTGTTGCTGTGCACTGCGCTAACAGCTATGCTTGAAAACTGCTGCAGGAGATCTGCACTTATAAAAAGGCTAATGCTTAGTATGCGGCAGTGAATGAGGACTTGGGGAGGATTAACAGGCTTTGATTTACACCCAGCTGGGGAACTCGATGGAGCTTTGTCTGCTGATGCTGTCGGGCTTCGTTACGTGGGATGAATTCCTCATTTCCTTGAAGTTGAGAGTTTGGCTTCTTGTGCTCAGCTGTGCCACCTGCCATGAGATGAACTCAGAGCCCCTCGGGTGTCCATAGAGAGCTGGAGGAGGTGGCTGGAGCCCAGTGGTGGAGGTGAAATCCGTGGCCAGACTGTGATAAGTGAAGTTACCCACCTCGTAAGGGGAACGATTCAAAACTGTGCTCCAGGAAGCTGTCAGGGCAAAAGCTTGAATTGCCTTTTTCAAGTTCATTCAAGAAATAACATTATCTTTGCTAGAGGTGTGGAAGATCAGGCCTGAAATCCCTGAAGCAGGGGAGGGCAAAGTACATCTGGAGGGATAATCACCTTACTCACCGATGCGGAAATGAAACCTACAGTGGAGCTGTGCCGGAGTCCACCTGGGCGTTCTGCAAAGTCTCTTGCTTAATCTGGTAAAACACGTTGCAGATCAAAAGACCTAGAGCAAAAAAAAAATCTTGTTTGTCTTTTTTTTTTTTTTTTTTTTGCCTTGATGTGCAATGAGCAGACTTCCCCATAGCATTTAGGAGAAATGAAATGAAGCAGTTAAAAACCGTATGCGCTGGCTGCAGGGAGTCCTCTGCCTGGTGTCACCTTCTCCCATTTCATCGTGCTGGAGCAGCAGCCTGCCAGCTACAGCGCTTGGCTCTGCAGGAGGAGGCCATGTGAGCAGGAAGGAGACACTTGCCCATAGCACAATGACTGTCCTCTCAGTATAGCTGAGTAGTTTGTGAGCACAGCACAACACCATCCCTTTTTGGAGCCCGTAGCAGGGTCAGACATCTCATGTTGGCATTGCATCCCACCCAGAGCTTCAGGTGCCGTGATTTGGTGGCAGGTCACTTGCTTCCCAGCAGTGGGGCTGGAGCTGAGCCTGATTAGTGCTCGTGGAAGCTGTGAGGTAAGTCTTTAAGCAGCTAATGCTCCCAGCAGCATCACACACCCTCCATGCCATGGAGCTTGGTTTGTTTATCTAGCTTGTCCCCACTTGTGCACTAGAGTACCTCCAGCATTAGCTTGATTTTATTATTCTGCCATCAACTAGGAGGAAAAAGCACATCTTATAGAGTCTTACTGCTTTAGGAGTGAGCAATGGTTGGTGGTCCTGTGGTTTCTTCAGTTGAAAATCCCATGAGTAGATGGGCTTCTCTTTAAATACATACGAAAATGCTGCTGGGGAAAGGAGCTGCAGTTATTCTTCAAGAATTGACACCTGGAGAAGCTCCTTTGTGCAGCCCAGAAAAGGCTCGAGAAACACTGAATTGACGTTCACCTTTAAAAAGGTGAGTGTTTAAAACTTCTGGTGTTAGGCCTCTGCAAGGCCTTATCTGAGCTGCCACGTCAGTGCCATGCTGCTGATTTGGTCTTTTGCAGAGAGCTCACACAGGAGGTGAGCACCTGGGTAATGGGAGGCAGGAGAGCAGCGGAGCAGAGTGGTGATCCTGGGCTGCTGCAGAGCTGCTTGCAGAAATGCAAAAGAGGGCAGATGTTGTTGCCAGCCTGCCATGTCTTGGGGAAGGGATAACTTAATATCCTTCTGTTCCTTTTGTAGTTAGCAGGCAAAGGTGCTGGTATCCCATCTGTCAGAGATAGCGTGATGCACCCAGAGTGCCAGTTCTGAATGCTCAGCTGATGTGGCTTGACTTGCTTTCTCCATCTGCTAGTAGGAAGACGTTAGATAACAAAGATGGATGGTTTTTCCCAAAATTTTTTAATAGGTGTGAGGCAGCTAGCGGCAACCACGAGCTGTCCTGTGACAAGTTCTCACCTGATTCAAAAGGCTGACTTTCAGTAAGGCCAACAGGAACCGGGTGAGGAATGTAAGTAGAACTTGAGCTCTAATTCCTTAATGTCTCAAAGTGAATACTAGCCATGGGCGCAGCTCCCTGTGCTGAACCAGAAGTGGTGTTTAGCTTGAATTTGAACTTGAAATGCATACACCTTGTCCATGCTGGAAGCTTGGGTTACTCCTTCCAGTTGTAACCGTGTTGGAGAGAGAGGAAATTTATACCATCAATCAAGAATGAGTTGAGAAGTGTTGAATGGAAGATGAAACAACTAGACAGCAAAAATAAGGCAAGTTACCAGAAGTCATTGTTCAAGGTCAGGCTGGATGGGGCTCTGAGCACCATGATCTAGCTATAGATGTCTGATGGTGATGGTTGGACTAGATGATCGTAGTGGTCTTTTCCAGCCTTAATGATTCTGTGTCCCTGTTCGCTGCAGGGGAGTTGGACAACATGACCTTTAAGGGTCCCTTCCAACTCAAATGATTCTGTTGGTTGGATTGTCCTCAAGCCAGTGGTCATGGCAGGATGCAGGGTCCAATGCTGTACCTGGAAGCCACGTACAGAGAGCAGAGGGATATGCTCCCTTGTGCCTGCCCTATCTGGAAAGCTGCAGAAGAACTGGAGAGGCAAATCTTTGGCACCCAGGTGTTCTGCAGTGGGAAAAACTGAGCTGTTAGACCAGACACTGGGACTGCAGCTCTGCAGATAAGGAACTGCAACGAAGCACTGTTATATGCAGAATGGGGACAGCTCAGAGGTCTGTCTCTGGCTTTCTCCCCACAGTTCCCTTATGACTTTTGCATGCAGAAACTTAAGGTAGGAGTGATCCACATACCTGAAACTCGCGTTTTGTCTCACTTAAATCCATCCAAGCAATTAGAAGTGGATCTGCAGGCTCTAAGGACAGTCAGACTCGTGTGCTGTGTGATGAAATTCACTTGGCTTAAGTAGTTATTGAGCTGCAGAGGCCGATAAATAAATGAGCTCTTGGTTTTCATATGCCTCTCAATTTGCAGATTTTGTCTCAGGTGGTTCAAAGTTGCCTTAAATAATAAGGCTGCAGGGCCTGATGAAAGCTCCTGTTAGCTGGAGGAGCATGCAGAGATCCTAATCAGTGTCTGGAGTGCCTCAGTAGCATCTGAGATCCAGTTATGCTATGTGTAATAAGCAGTCTGACTTTCCAGACGCTGCCTCTTGATGCACCGTGGGCAGTTTGGAGCTTAATGGCAGAACTGTCCATCGTGCCTCCGTATGCATTCGGCTTTTTCATCACCTGGTGATGGAAGCAAGCCCTGCGAGCTGCAAAATGGGAACCGGAATGCCATTATTCATACTGAAAGAGTTGAATGAGACAGCAGAGGGGAACTAGCTTCTGCCCACAGTCTGCATGCGCATTTCTGGTTTTGTCCAGGGTTGGGGGAGGGGCTGATCTGTGGCCTAGAGTTCCCCAAAACAGAAAGGCTCAGAAAATGAGCACTGGGGACAGTGGAGGAGGTCAGAAGGAGAGAGAAGCACTTATGGCACAGCTTCCATTTTAGAAGTACAACGTCAGAGAGGAGGCTGGAAAATGGGTGAGGACCTGAACCTGTGAAGTCTGGTAAGATTCTTGATTTAGATCTGGTTTAACACACGCCTACCATGTGTTGAAGTAGGACAGAGCTTGAGAAAGGCATCTTTCCAACAGCACACTGGGACAGCTCTTGGGCATCCAAGGAGAAGCTGTTCTTTGCTGAGCTGTGACATTCAGCTGTGGCCCTAAAGAAGGCAAAGAGCAGTGGGGACAGTTCAGCATGCTCAAGGGAAGTCATTTCTTCAGAAACCAGATGTGGGGAGAGGTGAGGCAGTGAGAATTCCAGAGGTAGGACTTCTGGCAAGAATGTGGGTTTAGAAGCTCGTTGGCCTTTTAAAAAACGAAACAGAAAAGGGGACCTTCAAGCCAGACCTCAGTGTGACTAATAAGCCACGTGTGAGGGAAGATGAGGCGAGTGCTGGGTTTCTGCAGAAGGATAATGCGCTCAATGACATGGTCAGAAACCGTAGGTAGAACAGAAGCAGCCCTGCTCAGCCTGAAAGGGGTAACAGCTGGGCTCAGGGCAGGCTTCTCCAGCAAAGGGTTGGAGGGGCTGAGAAGGGAAGAATGACAGTGAGCATTGCAAACTGCAGCGTCTGACTGTAAATGAGCCCTGTGGAGGATCACAGCATAGCAGTAATCAGTGATGGTTCTGAGAAGGGTGAGGTGTGTTGTGGCCAACTGGGGGTTCTCAGTTGTAGACTTTGTAGATGTCTGGTGTCTTCAGAGGCTCAAGAACTCTTCTGGGCAATCAGAAGAGCAAGTGCTGTGTGTTATGACATGGATTAAGGTGTTGGATGTTGATGGTACTCCCCAGGGAAGAACGCCTGGGTCTGTTCAGCTTGCTCTGCTGCGTGCTTTAAGATAAGACATCCAAACTAGGTAGCAGCCATAAAGGTGGGCACTTAGTCATCAAATGTCAGTGAAAGTCCACGTGTGTGAGGATAAGTGGGTAAAACTAAATTCCATGCACCTCTGTAGCTCAAGGGTCTGTGTTGCTGAGAATTGATCGCTCCCAACCTACCAGTGTGAGGGGTGAAGTGCAGAATGGAGCTCTGCAATAAGCCTGTTAGCAAACATTCCCTGTGGATCCCAAAGAAACCCACTAATTAGGATGCTTCTGGAAGCAGGGCTCCGTGGGACAGCTATGGGCTTTCAGAGAGCTCAGACTTTGAGTTTAGGGGCAGGTGAAGGTTTGTATATTGGCTCTTCCATGTAAAGCTGAGCCTTCCCCTGGCTGCAACGTGATACTTGAGCGTGTGGGGAGCCTGCCAGGGCTTGAGTGTAGCGCTGAGTCACAGCTGCAGCAGAGAAACTGGGAGAACCTTCTCTGGGCTCGTGCTGCCTGCTGAGAGCTCTGCTGCTAAGCAGAGGGCTTTGCAGGTCTATAAATCTCCAGACTCAAGCAGCAGAAACCCTAAACTCCCAGTAGGCTTTGTCCAGACGGGACTGCTGCTGTAGCTGTGTTGCTGTAGGAAGCTCAGCCCCATAGATGCGCAGGGACACAAAGGACGAAACGAAGCTTGGTGCTTACTGGGACTTGCTGGGTCTGTGTGCTGCCGGCCAGGGGAGTAAAGCACCAAAGGGATCTTTTCAGTGCATCACTGCAGTGCTGCATCTTGCAGGAAGCCTGGTGCTTAATGCCTAGAAAGGAGTTACGTGCTTAACAAGGTCCCCTTTCTGCTTTGATAACTTCCCCACCAGTTCTCTGGAGAAATCTTTGCGTTCTCCACAGGTGTACGTTCCATCTGTCAGCCTGTTTTTTTTTGTTTTTTTTTTTTTTTGAAAGGATTTTGACAGGCGACTTTCTTCTGTAATCCTTAATAGCTTCAAATTTAAAATGTTTATGACAAAGATAATCCTACGAAACTCCCTGTAGCTTTAATAAATTTGTCCTTCTACAAGACTCCTGGTGGGAGGAGGTAAATCTAATTCTGCAGTATGCTTTCTCTGGTGGTGAATATCTGCAGATGTGGCTATGGGCATATTTAACATTTATCTGCCCAGGCCATGCACGAAACTGGTGTAGTTGGACAGGAACATCTTGCTGAAAGCCAGCCCTATAACTAGAGTCAAGACAGAAGCCCTACTGGAGGTCCTGGAGGTGTTCAAGAACCGTGGAGATGTGGCCTTGAGGGGCCATGGTTAATGGACATGGTGGGGCTGGGTGGGGGTTGGACTAGATTGTCTTAAAGGTCTTTTCCAACCTTAATGATTCTACTGAGCTGCCACGTCTCTTGTGGTGTAGCAGTCGGCATTGGACTGTCTGGATTTCTGACTGGAAGATAAGAGAACATGTTGGGTTATGACTTCTGGATGTCTCCAGTCCCAACTCACTTACCAGAGTGGGGCTGCCTCGATCAAGATCTTGTCTCCATCTCCAAGAATGGGCAACCTGTAAGCTGTAGGGCAGTGGGGCACCTTGATTATGCTTGAGGAGCTTTGAAAGAGGGCTTTCAATGACAGTATCTTTACAGTCATGGGGGGCTGTGCCCTCACTAACACAGTGTTCATTCAGTGATGGTTGTTCCAGGATGCCCAAATAAGATTCTGAGCTGAGCCATGCTCCCCTCCCAGCCGGATCCCTCTGTTTCCTGGTTGCCATCATAGCCATGGTTATCTAGGCCTGCAGCAAACCTTGCCCCCGTCAGCACTGGTGTGAATGACTCAGTATTTGCAGAAGCCTTACGTGTACAAACTATGACCTCATCCTCACAGGAGTGTCTGCCTGGGTTGGAAGGGTCCCACAGGGCAGGTGGCAGGGCACCTTCAGCAGCTGGATTTTGGGAACAATTTCTTCTCCAAAAGAGTGGTGATGCGTTGGCATTGATGGAGAACCTGTCCCTGGAGGTGTTCAAGAACCATGAAATGTGGCACTGAGGGATGTGGGCATGGTGCGGTGGGTTGGTCTTGGGGATCTGTGAGGTTTTTTCCAACCTTAATGATTCTGTGAGTTTTGATTCTATGGCTCCGTCATCTCAGCTGCTCTGTGCTGTGTTGTGTGAGGCAGGGGAAGTGATACGGTGCATTAACGCTCTTATTGTCAATGAAGAAAATCCCGTGTGGGAAGAACATGCTCTTGACACGTGAGCTTTCAAATCCTTGCCTCCATAGATGCCTTAGGCAGCTATAATTTTAACATCTAGCGTATTCTTTTGGCATCTCAAAAGAACATGTAATGCTCATGGGAAATGGAAAAGCTGAACACACTGTAGCTGAATTATCTGTCTTGTTAATCCATTCAACTAGCTTGTAACCGTAGAACATCACCACCCATCTCAGTGCTTTCTCTCATCAACATCTTCCCTCAGGTGAAATGAAATGCATCTTTTTCCTCATGGATTTCTTTCATTCTGGAAAACACTGATATTTCTAAGATGGAGGATAACTTGAACAAATCCCAGCCTCTGAGATCATCAAGTCCAATCATCAACCCATGGCTCCAATGGGACTAGATGGGCAGAAAGGTCTTTTCCAACCTTTCTGATTGTGTGAGCTGGCTGAGGCTGGGCCCCACAGCATGGCCTCCCCCTTGGATGAGTTTGAGTGCCTGCTGACTGTACAGGGTTTGGGCCGGCTCCGTTCTCCCATTCCTACACAGAGCTCTGCAGTGCTGAGTTGTGATGGCAACAGTGAGTGGCTCCATGGTTAACCCGAGTCTCTTTTCTCTCTTCCTCTCTTGGTACAGGTGACAGAACTGAATGAGCCTCTGTCCAATGAAGAGAGGAACCTCCTGTCCGTCGCCTACAAGAACGTTGTGGGGGCACGGCGCTCGTCCTGGCGAGTCATCAGCAGCATCGAGCAGAAGACCTCCGCTGATGGCAATGAGAAGAAGATCGAAATGGTACGGGCCTACCGCGAGAAAATCGAGAAGGAGTTGGAAGCCGTGTGCCAGGACGTGCTGAGCCTGCTGGACAACTACCTGATCAAGAACTGCAGCGAGACGCAGTACGAGAGCAAAGTCTTCTACCTGAAGATGAAAGGGGACTATTACCGCTACCTGGCCGAGGTGGCCACCGGCGAGAAGAGGGCGACCGTGGTGGAGTCTTCGGAGAAGGCCTACAGCGAGGCTCATGAGATCAGCAAGGAGCACATGCAGCCCACCCACCCCATCCGGCTCGGCCTGGCGCTCAACTACTCTGTTTTCTACTACGAGATCCAGAACGCCCCGGAGCAGGCCTGCCACCTGGCCAAGACGGCGTTCGACGACGCCATCGCCGAGCTGGACACCCTCAACGAGGACTCCTACAAGGACTCAACGCTCATCATGCAGCTCCTCCGCGACAACCTAACGCTCTGGACAAGCGATCAGCAAGATGACGATGGTGGAGAAGGCAACAATTAGACCCCCAGATGGACTGGCAGCCGCACGCTGATGCTAACTACTGCAGTCTTTATTTTTTTCCCACAAGTGGGGGGGTCAGGGGTGGGGGAGGGAACGGGAGGGGACACCTTCCCAGGGAGGCCCCCACAACCTGTCTTTGATTGCCTCTTTGACATTTTTGCCAAAACACCACTAGTGGAAGTCAGGCTGGCTGTGCTGGTATGGAATAGCAGCCTCACTGGCATATGGACTGTTCTGTAGATTATTAATACAAGTGGAGCTGTCTTTAATTTAACTTTATTGCTAGAAATAAAAGGGTTTTAAGATGAATTAACTTGGAATGGAATGGCCCTCGTTTTTAAGAAAAGCTACACAAAAGGAAGTTCTGTGGTTCCAGTAAGGCTTTGTGCTTTTGTTTCCTCAGTTCAAGTGCCGTGTCCGTACCGGAGCGCTCTGCCTGTCAGGGCCTAGCTTCAAATCCCCATGTTGAAAAGGAATAATAATAATAATTTAAAAAATGACTAAAGAGTTTGGGGCTTGTAAAGCTCCAGGATTTAGGCCATTTAATCTTTTTTTGTGAAAGATATTAGGGTAGCTTACAGTATTAACACTAAATTGCAGTTTACAGTATTTCTACATTACAGCCATATGACATCAAGCCTTTGATTGTCTGTTTTCTTTTGCTAGTTCTTTTGGCTTGCCTTCCTGATCAGTCCTCGCCTGTGGACTGGCTTTAGCTATTCTGTGTCGCCCAAGGCAAGAAGACTGCCTGCCCCAGGAACATCAAAAGCTGCTCTAGTTTTCGGTCAACAGCTTAACAGGTGCTTGGCTAGCGGCTGTTTAAACTATTTTAGTCCACAGCAAAAGGTTTAAGAACTTAATTAGGAAAAGGGGGAAGTGTTTAAACTTAAAATGCCACTGAAAAAAAAAATAATAAAAAATAATAATAATTAAAAAAAAAAGAGAATTCAGGTCTGTATGTCATGTACTGTGTTTGGTATTTCAAAGACCATCCTGATTTAAGGTGCCACAGCTGCTTCCTCAGGGATTGCACTGCCATTTCACTCTGCCTGACTTTCTCCCACTGTACCATGAGGTTTGTCAGCAGATCTCAGGCACCCGGGCTCCCTTGTTTGTCACCAGGGAAGCCAGGTGCGATTTCTTTCTCCTGGGGAAGCTTGTGGTGTAATGAGTGAACTTCAGGAGCTTAGAAACTAATTTGGTAGAGAAATCCTCAAGGGAAGAGCTACAATCATAGACATTTCTATCAAGCATCAGGAGCCCAGGAACTTAGTTCTCTTCTTAACCAAACCTTTTCCAAATCTCTTATCCGGCAGGGGGTGGGAGAGGGCCATCTGAGTTGCTTAGCAGGTAAGATTTACCCCATTTTGAGTGAATTTTGTTACCTAACTGTTGGAAGTTCACTGCTGCCCCACGGAGCTTCCGGCCCAGAGCTGTGTGTTTCCCCATCCCGCAGCGGGGTGGAGCGGCGCGGCGATGCCACGGCCCCACAGCTGCTCCTTGGGGTGCCTTCGCAGAGCCGTGCCCGGGCTGACAGCCTGCGGCAACGCCGTGGACTGGAGGATCTGCGTAGCCTTCTTCCCTCCCCTCGGTTTTCCCCTTGGTGTCCAGTGAGCAGTGTTGTCCTGGCTGTACAATTTGGAAGTGATTTACTGGAATTACAAAACCTGTTGTTTTTTCGTTTGTTTGTTTTCCTTTCTGGCTTTGGCTCTGGCTGCTTTAGGAAACTTGCGCAGGAGAGATGGCACGAGAGGGCTCAAAGGGGAGTGGGGTCAGGGATTGATTTTTAAGCAGCTTGAATGGTTTCTTTCATTTTTTAAGAAATGCACTTGCCTATGATACTGTCTCTCCAGTGAAATGATTACTGCTCCATTACTCTATTGATACAATATTGTGCATGCTAGTGTCGTATTTCTATACAGTAGCTTGAAATTTATTAACTTATACTGTAGATGTTATGTATTCCTATGACAAAATAGTCTTCAAAAATTTTTTAAAGTTTTTTAATTTATTTTTCTTTTGGGGGTAAAGTTTGCTCTACCAAATAGTGATCGTAACAAACTGATCTGTTATGGATGTTGCTATAGTGACATGCAATTATATATGATTTTGTTTTTAAAAAGGAAAAAAAAGCAAAAGAAAACACCAGTGTTAGCTTAATCTTAATGTCTGGTGTTCGTCATGGTGAAATTATAACTATTACAGTGTAGGAGAACAATGACTGTGTTCTTTGAATGAGCCTTTGTTTGTGCTTTTTGTCATGTTATGCAGTGAACTATTTTTAAGGTCTAATCAGTGATTATTTTTCCAACTCCGTGTTTCTGTAAGGAATTATTTCACACACGGACCATTCTTAGCAGTTTTCCTCAGTGATGGAATATCATGAATGTGAGTCATTATGTAGCCGTCGTACATTGAGCAAAATAAACTTACAGATCTGACGTCAGCGCTGCTTACTTCTGTTGCGTCTCTCGAGTTCCTGGGGGCTGGAGGGCGGCTTGGCATCCACCTCTTCCCAACAATTCACATCCACTTCTTCCCAACCTGCGTTGGTATCCCCAACCATTAGTGTTCCATTCCCACTCTTGGCCTTGGGGACCTCCTGGTGTCCCCAGCCTTGGGGACCTCCTGGTGTCCCCAACCTTGGCATCCCATTCCCATCCTTGGCCTCGGGGAACCTCCTGATGTCCCTTCCCAGCTGTTGGCATCCACTTCTTCCTAACCCATGTTGGTGCCCCCCCTCCTTCCCAACCAGTGTTGGTATCACCTTCCCAATTGTAATCATCCCCAACCATTGATGTCCCCTTCCCACCCTTGGCTTTGGGGACCTTGGGCTGTCCTTTCCCCTGGCCCAACGTGTGCTGGGGAACCCATGGGGATAGTCTCTGTGCTTTGTGCATGGCCACGCTCTGCCTGTCCCTGCCTCACTGCCTCCCAGCAGCTTTTTCCACTCAGCACGGTGTGCGCTGACTCACCCTGTAAAAATAATCCCCTCCCTTGGAAACCGAACACCCAAAGTGGGTGTTGTTGACTCGCCCACGGCCAGGCTGTGCTGCTGCCTCTCCACCTGTGCCCAGCCCTGGGGCACGGCACAGCACTGCCGTGCTGATAAAGGTGCCTGGGGCTGGGGCAGCACACGGTGCCACTTCCAGGTGCGGTGCCACCCTGCTGCTCTGGGTGACGTGTATTTATTCCCCACCCATGCAGAAAGCTGAGGTGTCCGTTGCTGATCCCTAGGGCTGGCACTGCTCTCGCTATGGCAACTGTCTCCATCACTGGTTTC
The DNA here is from genome assembly GCF_905368555.1 of Meleagris gallopavo. Lineage (NCBI taxonomy): Eukaryota > Metazoa > Chordata > Aves > Galliformes > Phasianidae > Meleagris > Meleagris gallopavo. The sequence goes on from NC_139424.1 coordinate 4,238,503, forward strand.
TGTGGCCACCCATCCCATAATGTTACACGCGTACCCTGGGGGGTCCCAGTGCTCTGGGGGGGCTGGGCTGACAGAGGAGCCCCACGGCTGTAGGATTCCTCCCCGGTCATTGCCTGCCTGCGGGATGACTCAGGGGGGATTAGGGGGATTTGTAGGAGCAGGAACACGGCCGCCGGCAGCCTGGCCATGTAGGGCCAGCCCTGACCCTTGCATGGAGGTGTAGGCACAGGAGGGGTGTGGGGATCCTGACACTGTGCCCGGCTCCTTGAGCTGGGGCTGGAGCTGTGCAAAGCCCCATCTGCCCAACTCATCCCAATGGGGTGAAAGGAAGGAGCATAATGGGGTGGAGGCTGTGCATCCCAGAAGGATTTGTGAATGGGGGCATGCTGCTGGGTTGGGAGTCCTGTTCTGACCTCCTGAGCTTCTGCCCAAGCTTCCCTGCAAGCTGCAGGGGGTGCTTGTTTTATGGGATGTAGAGACCCAGGGTGTTGGCATCAGGATGGGGATATGCAGCAGGTTGGATATATGAGAAATTGAGATCTGAGGTGGTGATGCTCAGAGCTTTGGAGAAGAGAAAAGCTGAGATGTTGAGACCCAAAGTGCTGAGATCTGAGGTTTTAGGGACCTGGGATGGAGGAGAAATGGGATGCTGAGATCTGGGAGATGGGAGACGTGGAATTTTGGGGACCCTGGATACTGGTCACAATGGTGTTGGAGAATGGGATGTTGTGACCTCGAGTGTAGTAGATATGTAATGTTGAGACTCAGGACTCTGGAGACCCAAGGTGTCAGATCCCCACGACATGGAGACCAGGACATTAACCTTGGGATGTTGGAGACCCACAGTGCTGAAACCCAGGGTGTGGGGAGCAGGGACATGGCCCTGCATGGAGCCAGCAGTTGGACTCAGTGATCTTTATGGATCCCTTCCAACACAGGATAACCCATTATTCTATGATCCTACGACTCTGGAGACCTGTGTTGTCCAGATGTGGGGTATGGGGTGTGAGAAATGACATGTAGGCTGTAGGATGTGGCCAGCAGACACAGGGCAAAATTCTTCCATCACTTTTATTCCCATCATTTTTCTCTTTTCCTCCATGTTTATTCAAGGCACTGGGGTGATGGGTGAGTACCAAATAAAAAATACAAAGGGGGGCAGGAGCTGGGGGCAGGCATGTGAGGTGCGTGGCAGGGACAGCAGCAGGGCCTCCTCCTACTTCTTGGCTGGTTCTTCCTTCTTGGCCTCGACGGTGACAGGGATGGTGATCTCAGATGACTGGATGGCCGGTTTGGGCAGCGGGGCTTCCACTGTCAGCATCCCATCGGGGGACAGCGAGGAGCGCACGGCTGTGGCTTCCACACCAGGGGGGAGGCTGTGGGGAGAGGGGAGAGGTCAGAAAATCCCCAAATTTCTCTGTGTCTCCCACTGGGGCCAATGACAACCCCAGTGTGCGAGCTGGGGATGGGCAGGTTGTACGTCCCCTCTCTCCCCAGCCTGGTACTTACGTGTATTTGCGGGTGAAGCACCTGGAGATGAAGCCGTGCTCATCCTGTTTCTCCTCATGCTTGCCTGGAAGGAATAAACAGCAAAGGGTTGGTGCCCATTAGGTTTCCACAGTTGTGGTTTGCCTTTCCCTGTCCCATCAGCACTGGGATGGGAGCACTCCTGCTTGAGTGATGGGAGACACCTGTGTCCCTACAGGGGAAGCCCCTAAATTTAAGGGCAGAAAACAGAGGGTGATGGTGGACCCAACCCATCTCCAATGCCTTTGTTTCAGCTTCCCTTTGTGCCGGGCAGACTGCTGGCCCTGTGCCATGGGGTCTGTGTTTTGTCACAGCATCCCTTGCTGAACCCCCTTCCGGGCATGCAGGGATGCTCAGGGTGCTGTGGGGCCTGGCTCTGCCCCTTGGCACTGACACCTCTGTCCCTATGGGGCACAGGTCACATCCCTACCATGAGCTGCACATAATAGCAGTGTGGGGCTGGGACTGTGCACCCAGCACACTGTGTACACTGTGAGTCATCCCTGGAATGCACTTGTAACCCTATGCCTTTTCTGTTAGTTTATCATTTTCTCTCTCTTTTTTTTTCTTTCCTTTTCTCTCTTTTCCTTTTTCACTTACCTTTCCTTTTCCTTTTTTCCTTTTCCCTCTCCTCTCTTCTCCTCCTTCTTTCCCTTTTTCTTTCCTATCCCATTCTTTTTCACTTTCCTTTTCCTTTCCTTCCCTATTTCCTTTCCTTTTCCCTTCTTCCTTTCACTTTCCCCTTTCTCCTTCCATCCCCCTTCCTTTTCTTTCCCTTTTCCTTTCCATCCCTATTTCCCTTTTCCCTCTTTCTTATTTCCCGTTTCCCTTCTCCCTTTTTCTCTTTTTTCCTTTTCCCTTCGCCCATTTCCCTTTTCCTTTTCTCTTTTCCCATTTCCCCTTTCCCTTTTCCTTTTTGCCTTTTCCTTTTTCCTTTTCCCTTCCACCTTTCCCAAGCTCTTTCTTTTCCCTTCCCTTTCCCCTTTCCCATCTGGCTCCATTTTCACTGCATACCCCAACCACGAATACGTCCACTCAACCACCCCACATCCCCCATAGCCTCCATGTACCCCCGTCACCCCACCCCGCAGACCCACCGGTGATCTCCACGATGTTATCCTTAGTCTTCACCACCAGCTCCTCGGGAGCAAAGTGGTTGACATCCAGGGTGACCTTCCAGCTGTCGGCGCTCTGCCGGATCTCGGAGATGCCGCTGCTCAGCTGCCGGCTCAGCGCGCGGCTGTAGGGCGACCCAGGGGCGGGCAGCAAGGCGCTCTCGCTGGGCAGCAGACGGAAATATCCGGGCCAGGCGCTGCCGCTGGGCCACTTGTACCAGTCCTCAGGGATGTGCGGCATCCCGAAGGACTGGTCGAAGAGGCGGCTGCCATGGTACCAGTCGCGGAAAGGCTCCCAGCTGGGGCTGCTGAGGAAGGTGAAGGGCACGCGGCGCTCGGCCATGGTGTGCAGGGCGGTGGTGTGGAGCGGCTGTAGGGCCTTATGAACACGTCCCGATGGTTATTTTTAGCCGGCAGGCGCAGCTGGCTATTAATGGAAATTGCAGCGGGGCCCGGGAAGGAACCAGAAGCTTTCTCTGGCCCTGCGCAGCCGCAAGCCCCGGCTGCCCGCCCCGCACGGCTCCTTGGCGCTGATGGATGGGAGCTGGATGGCTCCCAGCCTGCCCTCCCCTTCCCGTCAACAGTCCTTGGGATGCGCAGTGCTGGGGGGATGAGTCAGAGCAGGAGCCCGAGCTCGGCCCTGCGCCCGCTGCGTCACCGCCACACTGGAAACTTCTGGAGCCCACCAGAAATGTGGAACCCCAGGGCCCGTAGGGGTCGGGGTGGGGGGTCCCAAGGCCTGGGAGTGGGGTTTGTGGGGCTGATGGAGGACAGAGGGGCCAATGGGGGTTATAGGGCTTGGTGGGGGTCAGCGGGGCCCAGCGTGGCTGATGGAGGTCAGGAGGACCGATGGAGGCTGTAGGGCTTGGTGGGGGTCAGAGGGGAATCGTACGAATCGATGTGGAATGCTGGGGTTCACTAGGGACCAGTGGGACCAGTAGGGATTGATGGTGCTGTTGGTGGCTGATGGGGGCGGTGGGGACTGATGAAGCTGTTGCCAGTTGTTGGGGATGTTGGGACCCTTAGGGGCTGAGTTTTGGCCTTGGGCTGTCTGTCCATCCCTTCCCGGTTCCTGCAGTGTGCAGACTTTGCTTTTAAGAGCCAGCACAGCCAGGAGATGGCTGTAGCTGAGCCCTGATGTGCTCAGCACAGGGATGTGAGAGCCCTCCCTGTGGGGTAGTTGGCACAGACAGGGATACAGGAAGGATGGGAGAGGGATCCTTCAGCAGGGGGAGCTGGGGTGTCCTCCCGGCCCCAGCAGCACCTGCTGAACCCTTTGTCGGGGGCTGGGGTGGGGGAGAGGCCTGTGTTGTCTGGGAAACGGGACTGGAAAGGGATCAAAGCAGCTGAGCTGCAGAGCGGGAGGCGTGGGGCCACATCCTGCCGGGGGCTGGGGTGGGAGGGAGGGATGCAAAGAAACTGCTCCATGCCCCGCAGCATCATTTACAATATATACTGTATATTTTATTATAATTGAACCAGCTCACTGAATCTACAGCTGTACTCACAATCCAGAAAAAGAGAGCGCGCGAGAGAGAGGAAAATACTGAAGTATTTCTACAGAGTATTTTGTTCCAGTTGGCTCCCTCCGCGGCAGGAGACAGAGACTGTAAAAGAGGAAGACTGGAAATTTTCCCTGATGTGCTGTCCTGTCCGGGGCTCTGTCACTGTGGGAGCTGTGGCCGTGGGGCAGGGATGGGGACAGGTTTGGGCTGGGGATGGGGGATTGGAATGGGGATGGAGATTGGAGTGGAGTCAGGGATTGGAATTGGGATTGGAGATTGAGATGGGGGACCGGAATTGGAATGGGGTCAGGGATGGGAATTGGGGATAAGGATTGGGATTGGGATGGGGATTGGGATTGGAAGGGGATGGGAATTAGGATTGGGATAGGGACCACACCAGAGGATGCCTCCGAGCATCCCTGTGCAGGGGAGGGCAATGCAGGGTGCCTGAAGTGCGTGGCTGTGGTCAGAGCCCCCCAACCCACCAGCACTAAAGGGGCATTACCGGACTCGAAGGGACGCCCCAGTTCTGCGGTGCCCTCGGGGTAGGGACAAAGCCCTGATCCCATTGCGGCGCTGTGGGTTAATCCCAGCAGCTGTGCTCCCATCCCACCGGGCTCAGTGCTTCATCCTCCTCCAACCAGGCGGAAAACACACGGTCCATGTGGATTAAACACCAACAGTGGGGCCAGGGGGATGCCCCCAGGAAGGGCCTTTTTTTGTTTTTTTTTGAAAATCAGCACAATGCTGTGGAATTGGGGCTGTCAGCAAAGCGTGCAGGCCCCATCCTTTATCTCTCATTAAAGCTTCAGGGAGGGTTGCAGGGATGCTCCAGCCCCAGGGCACAGCAAACCCACTGCCACACCATGGTGCCAGTGCAGCATCCTCCAGGAGAGGTGCCACAGCCATCCCCTAGGGTTGCAGTTCTTGGGGAAAGTGGCACCAGAAAGTCATCTGGGTCAGGAACTGAAGCAGGAGGTGGCCAGGGCACCCAGTGGTGGGTCCCAGCTGGGGTCCCAGTGCTCAGAGGGAGCACCATGTATCCAGGGGTGCCCAAAGCAATGGGGGTGCAGGGGGCATCTTGGTGAGGACCACCCCCACAAGCACTGTGAGACGCATCCCAAAACACACCTTTTTCACCCCAAATCCCAGACCTGACAGCATTTGTTCTTCAGGGGCAGGAGATGCAAAGCCCTGGATGGGGGGAGATCCCAGCCCACTCCTTGGGCCCATAGCCCCATGTGGGATGAGTGCTGGGGATGTGGCGATGCTTTGTTCATCGGTGGCTCTGTGGTGCCCAGGGCTGTTGGGGCCCCAGGATAGTTCGTGTCACCTCTGTCCCTAGGTGTGCCCCAGGGACACAAGTCAGTGAGATGCTGCAGTTCCTTTAGGGCCACATCGCACACTCCAGCTAGGCATGGATTGGGGAAAGGTGCTCAAAAAGTCCCAAATACCCCAAAAAGCACCGCTGGATGGAGCACCCCCCCAGCTATGTCGATGTGATTTGTTCCCTCGCTCTGTGCTCGCCCACCCTGTCCCCCCAAAATAAGCCACCCCCCACCCCATCTCCCAACCCCCAAATACCCTCCAGGCTCAGGGTCACCCCCGCCCGCTTGGTCCATCCTTGGCAATCCCCTGTTCCCGGGGTGGGATGGAGGCTCCTGGTTGGGGCGGGGGGGGCTCAGAAGCCAGCGCTCTCGGAGCTGCTGCGGCTGTTGTAGCTGGGGCTGCGGCTGGGGGGGCTGCGCGAGCGGCTGGGGGGGCTGCGAGTCCGGCTGCGGCTGCGGCTGGTGCTGTAGGTGTCGTAGCTGCGGCTGCGGCTGCGGCTGTACGAGTAGGTGCTCAGCGAGCTGGAGGACGAGGGGCTGGGGCGGTAGTAGGGGATGGGACGCTTGCGAGCGCTGCGGAGGGAAAAGGGAAACTGAGTCACAGTCCTGGTGTGGGTTATGGGGATGGGGGGCAACAGCCCAACCTCCACCTCAATGCGCTTGGGGTGGCTGAAGGGTGACAGTACCCGGTCCCACATCCCCTTCCTCTCCCCTGTTTGCCCCGGGTGTTAGTCCTGGATTAGGCAGCGCCGAGGACAGAAAGTGAGCGGGTTAATGTGGCTTTTGTGTTTTCCCAGCCACCAAAGAGTGAAAGCTGCTGAAAAAGAGATGTTAGGGATTAGCCAGCGTCAGGCTGCCCGAGCTTCGACCCGCACCGGCTCCTATGGGGCAGTGACATCCGGAGCAGTGCATGGTGCTGAGCCCAGAGCCCTGTAGGTCCCCGCAATTGGAAGGGACGCAGCAGTTCATTCCTTGCCCCCTTGTCCCATCCCTACACAGCAGTGAGCAGTGTTAGTGAGACCGGAGAGAGACGGACAGATTGGAGCGGTCTGGGAAGAAGAGGAGAAGGAAGGGGAGAGGTTACCCTGGGAGCCAGGCAGGCGGCGATGCTCTCTGAGAGGAACCTTGGGATGAAATGGAAAAGGAGACATTGGCATCACTGAGGGAGAAGGAAGGGCACGGGAGGTGGCACGTGGTGTCATGAAGATGTCATCTGCTGGGCCACATGCTGGCAGCCCTGCAGCTCTGAGGAGTTTTGGCTGGGGGGGGGGGAGGGTGACACGGTCAGGACAGCAGAGCTGGCTGATATGGGCAATATTTCTCTTGTTCTGTCTTACGACTTCAGCCCAGTCCAGGAGAAATCAAAATCCTCCCATAGTGAGCAAGAGCCTGTGGCTGAAAATCCAGCCAGTGCCATGCTCAGACCCTGATAGCAAGGGAGACAAATAGGTCAGAAACGAGGTAATCTCAGCTCAGCACCACTAATGCCGCCAGCGCTGCATGCTAACGAGGTGCTATATATGCATGCGGTGTTTTGTCTGGCACTAAATATTGCCTGTCTTAGAGCCTGGCATCCTGAGTCAATAGGATCTCAAGGAGGAGAAAACTGCATTTAGAGGGCAGGAGAGAAATGGTCTTTTTGCTGGAATATACACACATAGAGTAAAATTATTCTTATTTTCTGTCTATAAATGGGAAGAGACCAGAAGATTGTAGTCCTGGAGCAGTCTGGTTATTCGTCTGGGCCAGCCTGATTCGCTCTTCATTCATCCTTAGGGTTATGTATCTATCCTTACAGATGTTTGCCCATCTACCTATCCATTCATCCTTTCACCCATCCATTCTTATGTACATGTATCCATCCATTTATGCAGCCTTTCACCAAGCCAATCCAAGCATTCATCCATCCATCTATCCATCCACTCCTTCTTCCTTCTTCTCTTCCTTCCTTCCTTCCTTCCATTTAACCATCCATCCATCTTGGAAGCATTTAAGGCCAGGCAGGATGGAGCTTTGAGCAACTGGTTCTAGAGGGAAGTGTCCCTGCTTCTATCAGGGGTGTTGGAAGTAGATGATCATAAAGGTCCCTTCCAACCCAAACCATTCTATGATTCTATGATCTTTCCTTTCTTCCTTCCATCTATACATCCATATAATCACTTAACCATCCACCCATCCAACCATCCATCCATCCATCCATTTAACCACTCACCCACCCTTTGGGGCTGTCTGGGAGCACAGTCTGGACACAGACCATGCACAGACTTCATGCTGGGACCCACCTGGTGATCCTTCTGGGCTCCATGAAGCTGGGAGAGTCACGTCTCCTCTTCCTGATTGGGGAGTAGCTTCGGGAGCGACGCCGGGCCCGAGCAGGGTCCAGGTCACTGTGGCGTGTTCGAGGCTCGTTGTCTTTCTCTCTATACCAACACAAGGAGGAGCATTAGAGGCGCATGGAGCAACACGGCACCTTGTGTGGGACACTGGGACAGCCCATGCATGGCAGGTAAAGCTCCTCCCCAAACCCTGGAGGGCTGGAACCCATTCTCAGGTGTGGGTACTCTCTGAAGGTACTTTTGAGGCTGTCCTAAGAGATGGGAAGCCATGCACATACGCAGCAGAGGAGGGACCTGGGTGGTCCCCAGGCTCTGCTTGCCACCACTGCCCATCCTTCCGACCCCAAGCTGGCCGTGCCCCCCAGCTGACCTGCTGGCAGTTTTCTTCTGTGAGGGAGAGCGGCTGCGGCTGCGTGCTGCCCGCTTGTCCCGGGAGCGGGAGCGGGACTTGGAGAGGGAAGCACTGGAGCTCCAGGAGGTGCTGCGGTGCCCTGTGCTGTGTGAGGGGCTCTTCCTCCTCTCCGAGGTTCCGTGACGAGAGTGCTTCGCCGATGACTCCGAGCTGCTGTTGGGACGGCCCCGGTGGTGCCTCTCCTTCACCCTGCGAGGGGCAGAGGGGATAATGTCACAGGAATGTTTTCACCGTGGTTCCTTTCCTTCTGCAACCTTTGGACTGTCCCCTGTGAGCCCATAGGGGAGCACAAGCATCCACGTGCATCCCAAACCACCCTGATTATCATGGAATCATTGTATTGTTTGAGTTGGAAGGGACCCTTAAAGGCCATCTGGTCCCACTCCCTGCTGGGTAGAATTACAGGATATCCTGAGCTGGAAGGGGCCCGTAAAGATCATTGAGTTCAACTCTTGGCTCCACACAGGACCACCCAAAATCAAACCATATGTCTGAGAGCATTGTCCAAATGCTCCTTGAGCTTCAGCAGCTCACGGCCATGACCCCTGCCCTGGGGAGCCTGTTCCAGTGCCTGACTACCCTCTTGGTGAAGAACCTTTTTTTGACATCCAACCTGATGACCTAAGATCCCACAGAGCCATCTGGGCACTATGGGGCTCACCCATCCCTGCTGGAATCACTCTCCAACAGCACACCAACCCAATGGCCACCCACTCTAGTCTTGGAGCACATCCTACACCCAGATAGCAACAGGACACCCCAGATACCCATGCCTCCAACGTAGTGGCACCCAGAGAGCTCTTACTTCTTAGCGTGGGCACCGTGGGTCCTGTTGGGGCTGAGCTGGTGTGAGCACACCGAGCCCTCCGAGTCGCTGCTGTAGCCAGTGGGGCTGAGCCCCGCTGGGGGCGGCAGGCGGGGGGCCTGACTGCGGTGTCGGGGCGGCGATGCGGAGCGGGAGCGGTGCCGGTGGCCGTGCTTGGCTCGCTCTGGCGAGGGCGAGTGGGCACCATGACGGCCGCCCCGGGTGCGAGGGGACGGCGGATCCGTCCTGCCGCGAGGCCGTGGAGAAGGGGACGGCGAGGCCGGCCTCTGGCAGGGGGAAGAGAGACAGAGAGAATGGGGACAGGCGGAGGGGAGAGAAGAAAGAAGGAGAAAGCGGTCTTTAGTGGGGCGCGCCGGGCCGGGGCTTGGTGCACAACGTCAACGCACATCGCATTAAGGCAGGCTACACAGATGCTACCCTGCACCTTCCTCAGCCTCTCGCCCTCAACAACGTGGGTCATGCAAACCTCCGCATGCAAAACGCAAAGAAATAATAATAATCAACAAAAAAACGAAGAAACAAAGAGGGGTTGGGTAGGGGAGACGAAAAAAATCCAAGAAACCCAAAGTCATTGGGGAGGGAGAGCTCAAAGGGAAAAAAACAACCCCCCGGACACCTGGAGAGAAAGCAACCCCAGCGCCCGCCCACCCCGACCAAGAGAGGTGGAAGGAAAAGGGGAGGAAAACCCAAAATAACTGAGGAAAATGAGGAAAAAAAAAAAAAAAGATGAGAGGAGGGAAAAAGGGGGAGAGTAAGTCAGAGTGAGCTGAAGGACAGTGGGGGGAACAAAAGAGATGAGGGGCTGGGCGGGTGTGGGGTGGGAGGGCTGCTCACACAGAGGCATGCACATATATAGAAGTCTATAATGTTTATATATGCATAGGTTTATAGATAGTAAGGTTTTTGGCTTAAAACAAATCAAGAAACAAGGAAGACGGCACAGAGCAACAATGGAGGGCAAGGCAGGGAGTTTGGGGGTGAGGGAAGAGAAGGGAAAAAGAAACCAAAAGAAAGAAGAAAACATCAAAATCAAAGGAAAACCAAACCAAAACTTCACAAATGTCATCGTTACTGAGATAAATGAATGCCTCTGAACTCTTCCTGGGATACGCATTGATCTGTTAGCTGTGACTCTGCAGGGAACTGCTAAGTCCTCATCAGCACTCAACACAGACTTTGATTTCTGCTTCCTTTTTTTTTTTTTTTCCATTATATGCTTTTTTTTTTTTTTTTTTTTTTTTTTTTTTAAGTCCCTCTTGGTTAACATCCACTTACCAAAAAAGTGGCATTTCCTCCTTTAGTAGGTAAGGTATGAAGAGAAGGGAAAAGCGGGGCAATATAAGTGCATCATTAGATTCACAAAAATGCAAGAGAGAAAGAAAGAGAGAGAGGAGGAGAGACAGAGACAAAGAGAGGAGAGAAATAAAACAAAACAACTCCCTTCACTACGCTCCAAAATCGGGCATGGGGGACCCATCCTGACTACCCAACAGTGACACGGGGCCACCAGCGTGGTGACCACCCCAACCAAACCAGGCTGAGGGTCACAGTCTATGGGGAGGCTTTGGGAGAGTCTCCCCCGTTCCATCAGCTCCTGATGCCCATGAAGGGTAAATCCTGTGTGATCTGATGGGGCTTAAGGGGATTTGGGAGGTGCCGTTGTGCTCGGGGTGGCCGTTGACCTAATTTCTCCACCATCCCCTTTGCCTCAAATGTAGTTAATCCTAAATGCTACTTTTCTCCCCCAAAAGAGAAGTGGATGATGTACCGTAGGTCTGCAGGGAAGATGCTGCCAAAAGGACATGCTGCTGTTGGCATGTCCCCATCACACCCTCGTTCCTATGGACAAGTAATCCAAGCCAGCACCTGCAGACTCTACAGCCGCAGAGCCCTGAGCGAAACAAGGAGGGTGGTTTGGTGCATTTTTAGCAATTGCTTCTATGATTGGCTGCTGCTGTCATTGCTCCAGCAAGGGGGAAAAGTGGCAGTGGGGATGGATGCCCTACCATCAGGACTCACATAGGGAACGAGCTGTGGCTGCACCCCAGCACCACATCCAAGGTAAAATCCAAGTGGAGAAGAAGAGAGAGAAAGAGTGAAGGGACCTCCTCCCAAGTGTGGCATTCCTGCATTTGCCATCCATGCTGCGGGGATATGGGGTCCACAGCCAAAACACAGAAAAAGGGATGGGGAGGGCAGAAGGGGCTTCTATTGGAAGAAAAAAATAAGGATGATCCAAATAAACCCTTTGCAAAGGCCCAGTCCAGAGGGAAAACACCTCGAGGGTACTTGTTCTGGGCATGGAAGATCTCAGATCTCTGCAGCCCCCAGTGCTCTCCCCAGGTCCCTTCAGCTTACTGCCACAAAAGCCCCAGGAGGGGCAAAAACATCCAATCTCCCCCAATTTCTCTCTTGCTGGCCCTTCCTCCCTCCCCATCCTGCAGCCCAAAACACCCATAGCTCCATAAATCTTCCTCACACACTGGGATGTGCCTATTTCTCCTTGCCTCTATATTTCATTAAATCAATCTTGTTATCCAGCCCCTAAGGAAGCATGGGGGAACTCAGCCCGACCCAACGTGACTGTACCATTTGTGGGAACAAACACAAACTCGGAGGGCTAAAACACACAGAAATGCATTCTACCAACAGAACGAGGAAAAGAGAAAAGGCAGAAAGAAAGAAAAATATTACATGGACAGGGCAAAAAAATAATTAAAAAGAACGTAAGAGAAGAGCATGGCTTTGCAGCTAACTGGGGAAAACCATACAAATTGAAAAAAAAATCATATATAGCCACCAAAAAGAGACAAAATGAAAAAGAGAAAAAGAGAGAAAGAAAGGAAGAAAGAGAAAGAAAGTAAGAAAGAAAGAGAAAATAACATTAAATCAAGCTACGGTGCTTTTCAACAGGCTCATCTGCAGAAGTGAACGTGCAGAGGTGGACGAAATACCTACCTTCTGAATTGGCAGTGACAGGAATGCAATAATAAAAAAGAAAACAATAATCTCCACATTTGGAGTGCAGAATGGGAAAAAGACAATGACTCTTTAGTAATGTGATTTAGACCCCTTTGCTAATCAAGTTTGCTTTGCTTAGAGTTTTTAATATATAATTGGTCTAGTTTGCTTTTTTTTTTTTTTTTTTTCCATTTTGCTTAATTGGAAAGCCTGTGGCTTTCACGGCTGCAGCAGGTTTGCCAGCTTTGTGTGTAACCCAGCCCCTAGACAGCAACACTGCGATTCGGTCCGAAAAGTGGCTGCTGGACATGACCAAATCCCAAACAACATGCAAGGGGAGTGGATGGAGCAGGACGTGTGGAGGCCGGGAGGGCTGTCTCGGCACCGGCCCAAAGAAAACCAGAGAGAAATCAGTTACAGAGAGTGTGTGCAGGTGAGAAAGCGAGGTGAAGAGGAGGAAGAGGAAGAGATAGGGAGGAAGGACAAATGCAAGGAGGATGGGGAGGCAGCTGGAGGCGAGGATGGATGGAGACAGGATGGGGAATTTAAAAGGGAAGTCAACATCACACAGCACCCTGCCTTGATCGGGGAGCCTGCGGTGCTGGGCAGGGAGATGAGGAAAAATAGGCTGAATCGAGTGGTTTTAGAGAGATCGGGGGAGGCTGGGTGCTCAGCCCTGCTGCTGCTGCTGCTTGGAAGAATGCTTGGGTGTTCTGACGCTTGGGGTGCTCGGGATGCAGTATGGCAGCATCACAGCATGGTACGGCCGGGAGGGGGTCAAGGGTGGGTGGACATCGCGGCCCCCATGGCCCCATCCTGCTGGGGTACAACGCGGGGAGGGACCCCCGTCAGCACCACGGACAGCTGCCGGAAGGCGACGGGGCCGCAGCCGATTCATGGAGGCCAAGGGCAGCTCATGGCTCACGGCTGCTCTGTTATCTTCCCTTTTAAAGCCCTCGTTCAAAATATAGAGAATGGAGGTACAATGTTCAACGGCTGTCAATATTTTAGAAACACATCTGTTGTTTTTTTGTTTGTTTTTTTTTTTTTCTTCTCCACATTAATACACACAAAAGCAAAAAATTCTAGAACAACACGACGACGACAGGGGAAAATAAGATATATATATATTGTTTGCATTTCTGTACATTATGAAGGAAAAGAAAATAAATCATGATAAAGGAAACTAAAACAAGGGGGGGGAAAAGCGTGGTTTCATTGCCCTTCCCTCCCCCTCTTCCCTGCTTCTGCTGAGCAAGAAATGGAATTGTATATTACCGTTTGGGTTTTTTTCAAATGGGAGGCTAAAGAAAAACACAGATGGGATTAAAAAGAAAAGAAAAGAAAACAACAAAGAAAACAAAAACAGAGAGAGAAAGAGAGAGAAAGAGAGAAAAGTTGTCGGAGAAAAGTCCCCTCTAGAGTTGGGGAGCCAAGGGAGCTCATGGGCATTGCGAGATGCCCGGGGTGGGGGCTCCTTGGCACCCAGACCCCAAACAGCAAAGAAGAATGTAGAGAGGTGCTCCATTACTGGTTAAACTGGGGCTGGTCCCCTCATCCCGTTGTGGGGACAAGCCCCCAGCACAGCTGGGTTTTGCTGGGACTCTCGGTGTTGCTGGGGACAATTGGACACGCTATCACCCATCATGGGGACCCTGGATGCCCAGAATCTTAGCGCTCAGCCCCAAGCCCCGCTCCATGACCTCTCCTGGCCTTCCAGCAGATCCCAGTCTGGGCACAGAGTGGTGCTGGGATCCTGCACTTGGATGGGCTGCAGGTAGCATGGAAATAACACTTCCATTTTTACCCACTTTTTGGCCATCTGTGAGCACTCCACTCCCAACAGTGGCCCTGCTGAGCCACAGGGGAGACTTCAGGGCGTGACATCCACAGAGTGGTCATAAAGGGGGACCTGGTGCTGGGGATCCTACTCAGAGGAGATGGACTAGCACCCCAGGATTGGGGAAACATGTCTACACAGGGACGGGGACAGCCAGCACTGTGTCCCCATCAGTCTGTCCGTCATTGAGATGGGGAAGGAGGGAAGAGGAGAGCCAGGGTGAGGGATTCCTGCAAAGGGAGAAGGAAGAGGAGGAGAGGGCAGCAAACCATGGTGCAAGAAAAGCCTACGTACATCCGTTGGCTCCTCGAGTGCGGGGCCATGGCTGTGGCGGCCATTCTGGGCGCTGCCCTTGTGCCCGTTCTGGTGCGGTGAGGCCGAGCGGCGCGGTGAGGAGGACGGGCTGCGGCTGGAGTGGGCGCTGTTGCCGTTGGGGCCATCCTCATGATGCTTGGGGCTTAGCCTGTGGGGCACGGCGCGCTCAGCAAGGCGGATAGCAAATCCTCACCCATGTGCCAGCATAACAGTGGCACTCAACACTGGGTTGGGATCATGGCGCAAGAACAAGAAATAGGGCAAGAAATCGGGTTTTGTGCTTTTCCCTAATAGAGATTTTGCTTTGACTCCCCACTGCTGCCCTTCCAACCCCTTACAGCATCCTGCAAGGTGCTTCAGCACCTGCTCCTCTCCTGTCCCCACAGAGAACACTACGCCCAAGGGTGCTCCTACCTGCTGGGGGATTTGGAGTTGCTGTAGTCGGAGGAGAGCGAAGCGCTGTGCGAGCTGCAGCTGCTGCGCCGGTGTGACCGCCAGGCTGGTGATGCACTGCGGGACCTGTGGGGATGACAGCCAGGGCTGATGGGCAGGATGAGCCCCTGCACTGGGCACTCATGCAGTGTTGAGGGACATGCATCCTGCCAGCCACCTGTTCACAGCACCTCACCTCTTGCGCTCTTTGTTTTTCTCTTTCCTCTTGTTTTTGGGGCTGCGGGACCTGTGGGGAGGGCAGAAAGGTAAAAGGGCAGAGACGGGATGCAGGGACTTCCCCAAGCCCAGCAGCATCTGGTTGCAGTGGGTCACTGTGTTGAGCCCTGGCCAGTGCACATCCAGAGCATAGGGTGGCCCCTTGTCACCTCCAGAGTGACAATCAGTGTTGGGGTGAGGGGGACAGTATGAGTGGTAGTGGTGTGGCTCCCGGCAGCCTTCACTCTCACCTGTGTCTTCTCTTCTTCCGAGAGCCTGACTCAGACCTGAGGATGAAGAGGAAGCAGAGATGAAGGAGACGTGGAGCTAGCTGACAGGGGGCGGGGGTGATGTAGATGAGGATGCAGGAACCACAGTGATGGCTCTCCCGGCCATGGGGAGGTGACAGTCCATGGTTTGGGGAACATTCTGTGCCATGAAGGGACACCCAATTCCACACCTGTTGCCACCTTATCCAGTCTATGGGTGTCACCAGCCCTCCCTGAAGCCACCAACCAGTCTGGTGTCCTCAGCCCTGGAGATGTGTCCATCTCACCTGTCACGTCTGTGCTTCTTTCCAGTCTTCTTTTTCTTCTCCTTGCGGATCGGGGAAGAGCTGTCACAGCTGCAGGGAGGAAAGCGGTGTCCATGGGGTGGGACCCCAAACCCATCCCTGTTACCCAGGGGAGCCCTATCCCCACTACCCCTCAGCACGTCACTTCCCTGCACAGCCCCTGAGATGCACAAATATTGCAAGGAAATTATTTCTTCAGGGGACAGAAAAGAGCATTTGGAAGAAGGACTCTGGTTCACCCTGCAGCCAGAGCAGGCAGATCCTGCTGTGTCCCATTGCCACCTCGTGGGCTTCACTGCCTCCAGCAAGAGATAAAAGCAGCTGATTGCCATGGGGATTTGGGAAAGGGACACTCACCTGCGCTCTGAACCGGGTTTCCTCTTTTTGCTGCCGCAGGGAAGACAGAAAAGAAAAGGTTATTTAAGGACAGCATCCTCCCACTGTGCCAAGAAATATAAAATGGGAAGGGGATCAAATTCTGCACAGTGTCACACTCAAATTCCTCCTGCTTTCATTGAGCCCAACACTGCTAACCAACATTGGGGTGAGCAACCAGGATTTATGGTGCATCGGCATGGGGACCAAAGGTTCTTAGGTGCCCCTTGGCTCCACGGAGGATGAGAAGAGTTGAGCACGGAGAGTACACAAGATTGAAGCCTCCCTGTCTAGGGGACAGTGCAGGGATAACTGAGGACTCACCGGCTCCGGCGGTGACCTGATTTCTTTTTCTTTTTCTTCTTGGGTGGTGGGGAGGTGGAGCTGCTCGACCGTCTTTTCAGCCTGTAGAAAAAGGTTGAGGTGAGAAAAGAAAACCATCCTCCATGCCATGGCCAATATCACCGCGTCCATCACACCCTGATGTCAATGTCCCTGAGCTTGGTGTGGCCGTGCCAATAAGAGTGTCAGAAGATCATACATGCACTTAAGATGGGAACATGGAGCTGCTCCCAAACCAACCGCTGCCACCTCCCACTGGGGACACCCCCAAAGCCCCCTGCCCAGACCTGTACTCGCGGTGGCTGCTGTCGTCGCGGTAGCACTCGGCTGAGCAGTCACACTGCAGCAGGCAGCCCTCGCCACACTCGGAGTACTGCGCTGTGTACTCCTCCCCATCCAGCCCGTGGTGGTTTTCTATCACTCTGGCAAAGGAGAAAACACAGGAAATTTGGGAGACTGGCAGCAGAGAGGAGAGTGATGGGACTGAACTGGGGGAGAGTACAGCAGTGGTGGCATGGCACTGATGTTGGCACGTGGGGTCAAGGAGACCTGGCTCTGTCACCACCTCTTGAATGACCTTGGATATTAGGAAAGATTTATTCTCAGAAAGGGCTGTGATGCAGTGGCATGGGCTGCCCAGAAAGGTGGGGTGTCACCATCCCATGAGGTGTTCCAGACCATGGAGATGTGGCACTGAGGGATGTGGTCAGTGGGCATGGTGGGATGCGTTGGGGTTGGACTTGGGGGTCTGAGAGGTCTTCTATAACCTTAATGATTCTATGATCAGTCAATGCCTGGCACTTTCATGGGTATCACCATCACACGGCAGAGGTCTTTGTAGGGTCCTCCTACAGTGCCTATCTCTACAGTGTGACAGCACAGAGTGCACAGGGACATCCCCGGGGCCAAGACACCGCCCCCCCTGTCTTCGTCATCACTCAGAATCCCTTTGCTGCCTCACGAGGCAGAGTGGGGGCTGAGCGGGTGCTGCTGGTGAGGTCAGCTCAGGTCGGTGGCGGGGGCTGGATTAGGGTGAGTAGAGCTGGTGGAAGACCGGGGATTATCTGCCATCAGCAGGAGCTGCCTGGGATGATCCGGACTTGGGGGCCAGAGCCCAACTTGTCTGTGTCAACATAGGCTTGGCACAGGAGGTGATGGGTGATGTCCCCCAGGTCAGCCAGGGTGAGGGAGGAGGGAACATCAGGCCCAAAGCCACTGAGGTCTCCTCTTCCTCTTCAGCAGCTTCATCAGCATTAATTTTTCTGCTGCCATGGAAACGGACAGGAGGTTGCCATTGACTACCGGGGCTGTGGGCTGGACTCAGCAAGCAGGGGGGGGCCATGCCCATCTCCCCTGGCTGCCCACACCCCAAAGCCCCTGGGGACCTCAAGGGAAAGGCACCCACTCCCCTAAGGAGTGGTGCTGGGAACAGTGAGGATGTGGGGCAGGAGATGAGCTCCTGAGCCCAAAATGCTGTCAAGGTGCCTGGAGGCTTGGTGACAGTCACTGGGAAAGGAAGGCAGAGCAGGAAAATCATGTCCAAGAGCCCTGAGGGAACATTTCCTTAGCAACAGCACTGCTGGGGATGGCAGTCCATGGTTCATCACCACATCCACACCAGCACCCCTCTGTCTGTTGGGGAACAGGTTCAGATCAGAGACATCCTTGGAGACACCCACAGACAAGCTGGACCAGGGCCTGAGTGCCTGACTGAGCTGTAGATGTCCCTGTTCATTGAAGGGGAATGAGACCAGATGACCTTAAACGGTTCCTTCCATCTCAAATGATTCTGTGAGTCTATGACTGCATCTTGGGAGGGAACGGCCAATCAAGGAAACTCCAGATGCTCTGGAGGAAACCACACTGGTTGGTGCCATCATCAAATGAACCTGAGCTCTTGCCTCCCAGAGGATATTTTGCAATAGAAGTCTTGAAGATTTCTTAGCTGATGTCCCAACCTAGGTTCCCTCCCTGTCTGGAGGCTGGCAGCAGAGAAAGCCAGTGGAGGAGTGAAGTTCTTTGTCTTTTGACCCAACTATTCCATGACAATGCCTCTGACACAACAACCAAACCATGGAAAGGATGAAGAAAAAAAGGGAGCTGCACAAAGTGAGTTAACTCTTGCTGGATTTTCTGTTTGACGAGAAGTGTAACACCACAGGCAGTGCTGGACCACGTGCTGCACATCACAGCCTGCTGCCAGCACATTGCCCATCAGCTGTGCTCAGCAGCTCGGGACCAGCTCGTGCTGCTCCAGTTACACCTCCTTTCCTGATACATGCCTGCATTTCTTTTTAAGCCTACCAGTCTGTCCATCAAGCAGTCCCCCTGCCAGGAGCAGGCTGTGCATGCACAGACAGGAGCTAGGAGGGCGCAGACAGCAAGCTGGGGCTCAGGTGGTCATGGCTCTGCTTGGTGCCTCAGTTTCCCCTGGGGATTTCTGCAGACAATGCTGAGCTTTTGCACATATTTTGAAAAGAGAGCAGCTGGTTCAGAAACATGGGCCAGGGAGGTGTTGGAACAAGACCAGCACACAAGGTAAGTGCTGAGAGCTTTCCCAGGTCATTGCAATGTGATGGGTGTTTATTAAAGCACTGGTATACCTTCAAGCAGTGCAGAGGTTTGGCACGCATCCTTCAGCAGGGACTTCCACAGGTCACATCCCCATCACACAGAGCACCACCTCCTTGGGACCTATCTGTGCTTCCCTCCTCCCAGCACCTCCTGGCTGTGCACTCCTTGCAATCTCTTGCTTTGAGACCTTCCAACTCAGCACTATTATTTATAGCCCATGGGCTAATCTAACGCTTACCCTTCCAAAGCAAGCCTGCAATCAGGGAAAGGTGACAGCCACCCTGGGGTACCCTTGACACACCTCTGGCTTCGCCATGTGCTCATTAAAACACCAGCCC
Organism: Meleagris gallopavo; assembly: GCF_905368555.1. Taxonomy (NCBI): domain Eukaryota; kingdom Metazoa; phylum Chordata; class Aves; order Galliformes; family Phasianidae; genus Meleagris; species Meleagris gallopavo. The sequence goes on from NC_139424.1 coordinate 4,257,519, forward strand.
TAATGAGATGGGCAGCCTCTCCTGGGAAGATGCCCTGGAGATGACTTGTGCCCCGCAGGCAAAGGCCACTTGTTAACATGCCAATAGGACTCTCAGCTGCCTGAGCCACCTTGGCAGGTTGGTTTACTCCATGCCTTGGTTTTCCCACCTGCCTGGAGAAAGACCCAGATGGTCCCTGGGATGGGGATGGGTATGCGCACCCCAAGTGGGGTTGGGCACAGCTGAGCCCTGGTCCTGCTTGGTGGCTGCTGGCAGAGGAAGGCTGTCCCCAACACAGTGGCTTCCCTGCCTCCCCCTCGCCCTGATTTCCTGACCCTAATGAAGCATTAATATTCAGTGGACCTGCAGCATCTATTCCTGTCCCAAGTGACCTGGTTTCCAGGCTGATAGATGGCGTGCGCCAGGCCAGCCATGCTGTCTGGGCCATTAAGCATCACACCAATAAATCAGCATGAAAACGGGGCAGATCCTTGTGAGGAGGTTTTACCCAGACAGAGAAGCTGTGTTTTCAGTCCTGGAGAGAGCAGGAGAAGCAACCAACACAGCAGGAGTGGGCAGCGGTGAGGCGTGGGCTGAACATCATATAGGATCAAACTGGTGCTTTGCTCTGCTCCAGTGACCTCAGTGATGTTTGTGGGCAGGCAGAGTCAGGGCATGAGTGGCTGGACTCACACACAGAGCCTGGTGAACACCAAACTTGCAGCTTGCTCTCCACCACTGGCTGGAAGGGTGAGTGAGTGGCCAGCCTTTCTATGCTTTGGTTTCATCATCTGAAATAGGAGCACTGCAATAATGGCACCTCTATAGAGCGCCCAATGGGTGATAAACAACTGGGGAGAGAGAACCTCTCTAAAGGCAGTACCCTGCCTCAGAGAGGCAGAATCTGCCTCCAGCCAACCAACTAATCAATTTGCCAATGAACCAACCAACTAGTTGTCTAACCATCCATCCATCCAACCAACAATCTACCCCCATACACCCTCTATATCCATCATCTATCCAACTATCCCCATATATCCATCCATCCATCCTCAGTGACAAGCTGGGATACATCTCCCTGGGACAGAAACACGTAGGACACAGCAGGGCAGACTCAGAGCTGCCTCACTTACATTTGGCGCCCATGCTGGTCTTCCCTGGTGAGCACGCCCTCCTTCTCCATCAACATCTGCCGAAAGGTCCCCACTTTCTGCCGGATCTCCTCCTCTGAGTACCTGGATGGGCAGAGCTGCAGTCAGAGCTGGCACAATTACGGCATTGGCTCCCCATGGACTGTGTGCCCCCCAAAGGCTGAGACGGGAGTAGGGTGAATGGCCAAAGGGGCACACAGGGCAGGGACATGCTGATGGCCTCCCATACCCTTAGGAATGACAAGTGGCCAGAGGGGCTGGGAAGGAGAGGTGGCATTGTGATGGTCAGCAGGGCCTGGAGGACAGCAGGACCCTCCTCCTGGTGCTATGAACTCCCTCAATCCTGCGTTCCCTTCCCAAGCAGCACTTAGCAGAGGAAGAGTAAAAGAGGAGGACAACTACGAGGACACCTTGCATCCTCGTAGCCGGTGAGGCCAAGTCCCTCCTCCATCCCTACATGAGCCTCCCTTGCTTGTCCCCACACTGTGCTGCGTCCCAGCAGCCAAGCCAGCACTGCGCTAATGCCGAACGCTGACTCAGGCCACTGCAGGGTTATTAACGAGAGACACTAATCACTTTGTCCCTGGCATCTGCAAACAGCCGCGGCAAAGCACAGCACTCCAGCCGTGCCAGAGACACAGGAGGATCAGTGACAGTGGACAGTTCTATACTGCATCCTGCATTGGCACAAAGGCACCAGAGCATCCCCTGGACCCAAACCTGAAGATTCTGTGCTGAAATGGAGAAAATCACCGGGCTTCCAGCAATGCCCCCGGGCGAGTGAGGCATGGGGCAGCACCTGGACCACATCCTGCAGTCGGGTGCACAGCTCAACCATAATGAAAGAGGAATTAATATTAATGAGCTCATTTGCACTGAAATGGACTCATTAATACTCCAACCAGACAGGGCTGCCCAGCAGGAGGGTGGTGAACCAGGCAGCTCTGGTTGTTTCCTGTGCCTTGCACCCCACCAGCGCTCAGAGACCCCTAAACAGGGCAGCACCCCCAGAATGCTGCTCTGCACCTCACAAGCTGCATCATGGATACTCACCCTGCAGCATGGGGAACCTGAGGTTTGGCTGCTTTTAACCCTAGCAGAGGGTGGTTGTTTTTTTTTGCCTTGAATGCAGAGAATGGGGTGGAGAAGGGAGGAGAAATTGCTGACAGTTCTAATCCAGAGAAGAAATTCAACCACCAGCCAGAAGGAACCCTGCAGGCAGTCTGGAATGGGCAGCAGTCAGAGCCGGACCAGGAGGAGCCCTCCGCATGGAAAGGATGCTCAAATGCCCAAAAACCCTTCTCTGCTATCACAGCACCTGGTCCCACTGGGCTCTGCCCTTGGAGATCAATCCCCCGAGGAAGAAACCCCCCCAGAGCACTTCCCCTGCAGCCCCCAGGAGAGCTCCCACGCAGAGGGGGATTAACCAGGCTGGCCAAGATGACGGCTGTAATTATGTTATCATTCCAGTGTATCACCGTTATTAATAGCCTTAATAACAGCAAAGGCAATTACAGCAATAACAACAGTACTGATCACAATACTGTTACTACCCGCTGCAGTAACACTACTACTAATAGTGAGAATCCTAGTAGGGCACGGGAACCAAAAGGAGGACCCGGGCTCCCCAAGGCGCCAGGTCAGCCTTATTTATTTCCATAACGACAAATTAGGCATAATCATTATTCCAGCCTGTGTGAGACAATTTAATTCTAGGTCACAGTTGTGCTCTTAATGAAAGCCTTGGCGAAGCCTCCTCTCAATCCATTTTCCCTCTCCCCAGCTGATCCCAGTCCCCGTCTCCATGCGTGTGCTGAAGCATTTGCTCCATCAATCAGGCTTCAGTCCCAAAACTGGAGAGTGAGAAGAGAGCAGGGACAAAGTGAAGCACTGCAATTGCCTCACCTGGGGCTAAACACAACTGCTCTGCTTCTTTTCCCCACCCCTTGCTTATTTTCTATTTAGGGACACGGCCTGGTGGGCATGGTGATGATGGGTAAACAGTTGGACTTGGTGATCTTAGTGCTCCTTTCCAACCTTAATGGCTCTACGATTCTAAGAGAATGGGCTAGCCTGTCCAAACACAAATTCCCTTCCAACTGTGGACCTCTGCCACTTCAAGGTACTTCAGAAGGAGAAGTCAACAGGGGTCCCATGTCATGGCTTAGCCCACACGTCAGCCCCGGATGCCCACCACTCACCCTTGCTCTTCCATCATCTCCTGCAGCTCCATGCACTTCAGCTCCACCCGCCGCTTGCGTTCGTGGTCCAGGATCTCACGGTGAGCCTTCTTCACCAGGTTGGGCTCCACCAGCCTCACCTCCTCCTCTGCCTTGTGCCACGTGCCCGAGGCACCGGGCTGCGAGAAGCCGTTGGAGGCTTCTTGGGGCGAGGGCACGTTGGCCCCATTGTTGTAGAGAGCCATGGTGGTGCGGGTGGCACGCAGCACCTGGTGGGAACAAAGAGCTATGGGTCACCAGCAGTGCTGTGCAATCACCCACCCATGGGGTGGCACTGAGCACGGGAGCCAGCGGAGCGCTCTGATTGCCCCGAGGTGCCCGGCAAAGCGCTGGAAGCAGCACAGGGACGAACATCCTTGTGCTCTCAGAGCACCTCTCTGCATTATTAAAGCCTATTGATTCCTATGTCTGAAACACAAGGAAACCAGCATGGTTACAGCAAGGATCTCTATGGAAATGTCACCTATGGGCCAACACATGTTTACCCAGCCATGCCAGCTTGGGCTCTTCTTCCTCAACAGCTCTGCCTTTCTCTCATTAAGGACAAGAGCTCGGGAATGATGGAAGCTTCCCACTGGGAACGATTTTTCCACCAAAGGGCTCCTTCCATGGGGGAGAGGGGGAGAAGAAGCGGATGCTTTCTGCAGCAGCAGCCTCTGCTCATTTCCTCCAGTGGGAATTCGTTTTATCCTTAACACAGCAGTGGGGAAATTCGTTGCTGCAAAACCTTGAGAATGCACTGAATGTGTCGCTGGGCTGATAGAGGAAGGAATGCGTGCACAGAGAGAGGAGATAAAAGGGCTGCCAGAGCTACAGATAAGGACTATGGGGTGGTGGAGACTGGATCCATTGGGGAATATACCTAACGGGAGATAACCCTGAGTGGGGATGGAGCTCAGTGTCTTTGCAGAGCCCTTAATGCTGATGTTGAGTGCTGGTTTGCAAAGGCTGACTGCAGGGACCCTCTGAGGTGGTGGGAGAGGGGCTGGGACTCCTTTGTCCCCAGACGTTACTGGACATTCTCGGTGGTGGGATGGGGGCAGAGGGCTGGGGAATGCTCAGCTGGTGTTGGTGCCCCCTTCCTGGATTGCTGGAAGCCCTTCCCAGGCAGCTGAGGACAAGGGGCTGGGGGTGGCAGGGAGGGAAGTGCTCAGAAGTGAGTAATATTCCCCATAATAGCTAGTAACAGCAATCCTGCCTCAGTGACGGCACAGGCAGGAAAACAAAGGAAGATAAAAAACTACCCGCAAACACCATCCTGCTATAAATAGCAAAGCAGAGCCACCAGCAAAAGCCCTGGATGGGAAATGGAGAAAGTCCTGTGCCTATGGGGACAATGGGGACAATGCACTGGGGCAAATGGAATCCCCAGGAGGATGGGCTAGGTCTGCACTCCTTTGTCCCAAAAAGAGACCTCCAGCAACACCCTGTGCAAGGGACAGCTTGGGGACATGCTGCAGGAGGGCAGCCATCACCTTCACATCCTCCAGTCATCAGCCACTGACAGAGCAGGGATGGCCTGGCTGTGCTGGACCAAGGCCTGAAGCGGAGGCAGCACCTCGGCCTCATTCCAAGCCTCCATCCTCAACATCATACCCAACCCTACCTCACTCCCAAGCATCCATCCCCATTCTCAACACTATCCCATCCTAAATCCCAGCTTCATCTGCAGCCTCCATCTCCATCTTCAACAACATCCTCCATCCCAGTCTTCATCCCCCCGCTCTTTAGCATTCTTCATCCTCATCCCCATCCTCAAACCCACCCACAGCCTCCATCCTCACCCTCAACACCATCCCCATCTCCGTTCTTCCCACTGGCCTGACCCAAAAGCCAGCAGTTTCCTGCCTGGCTCACTGCTATCCACAATAATAAACAGGATGGTTAAATATTTCATTATCTGCAGTAATTACCCACAAATCATCAAGTGCTGGCAGCCAGAGACCCGGCTGCCTCGCAGAGAGAGCAGGCACTGTTCCCATGGGCTCATAGGAACGCGTTGCAGGACACAGTGCTGGCATCCATCCCCACCACCAGAGCCATTCCCCCAGCACCAAAGCACTGGGGAAACTCCCGAGAAAATTTGTCTCTTCTCTTTTCCCCCAGGGAGGGGAAGCACAGCAGCGGAGCCCCCTGCCTGGCCGCTAATTAAAGCCGCCTCCGGTCGGTGCTCAATTAATTCTCACCACATCCAGCTGCACCAGACAGGGCAATGGCGAGTGCCTGCGTGCCAGAGAAGGGGGCATGGGATGCAGCAGGGACGGGGACACCCGAGGACACACTGACACCTCTGCAAGCAGTGAGAGGCCAACGCTGAGCATTGAAAAAGCAAAAATCCCTTTGATGTGGCTTTGGCTGGCCCAGGGTCTCCCAGGAGGTGGCATGACACTGTGACTGGCATCACTGCTCTTCTTCTAAAGGGCAGCGAGCGATTTTCCCCTTTAAAATTTCCACCTTGTTTACAAGAGGAAAGCAGTCCTGGAAGGGGGGGGATGAAGCCTTCGTCTGTTGCTGGCAGCTTGTGCCAAGCAAATAAAAATTGGAAGGAGAAAATCCCACCTGCTTTCGGAAATGTTGAGAGATGCCCATCACCATCCCCATGCTATGTCTTCCATCCTGTATTTTCTACCTCCATCTTCATCACTATCCTCCATCTTCATCCTCCATCTTCGTTTCCACCCTCCATCCCCATCCCCATGCTACATCCCCATGCTCCAGCCTTCATCCTTATCATCCACCCCCACCCGCCCATCTTCATCTCCATTCTCACGCTCCAATCTCCAGCCCCAACCACCATCCCCTGCTCTGTGCTGCTCCCAGGCACTCACACACAGAGCCCCCCAGTGCTCAGTCCCACAAGAGATCATCATGCAGCCAAGCAGAAGACCTCTGACTCACAAACCCTGCTGCACTCAGACCACCAGTCTCGCTCCATGCCTCAGTTTCCTTATCCACAATGCCAACCACCACATCTCACTATGCTGGCTCCAGCACTGTCCTCTGGGTCTCTTCACGGTGTGCAGCCAGCACACAGCAGAAATAATAATCCCATCCCCAAAGAGTTTTCTGCCTTGTTACAGGCTGCTAATTGTCCATTATTTGAAGATGGCCAGTAGAAGGCCTCCTCCAGGCCATGCATGAGCACACATCACAACACCAAGAGCCATAATACAGCAGCCTTTCCTAAATACTTGGCCAGCATTACAAGGAGGAAGAGTTTTGGGTTGCTGCCTTTAATTGGGCCAACCTTCCAAGGCGCTGCCTCCCAGCAGCCTGAGTGCCAAAAACTATGAGTCAGACCTCCAAAAAGGGGAGAAAGAAAAGAATGAAAGAACAAAATCAGCTTGAAAAGCCTCGCCAGGTGGGACTTGTTAGCACTGAGCCACCAGGACCCTGCAGAGCCACCACAAGGCTGGGGTTGTGCAGCCACAAGCATGGCACCACAGGATATCAGGCGGCTGCATCCATGTGACTCAGACATCGTGATGCCATTCCCATAGCCTGGTGGGACAAGCAGCCATGGAATGTTGCTTGGACACTGCCTTCTGCATGCTAAAATCTGGCAATTTTCAGATTTTAAAGAATTAACATAGAATATCTATCTAACACATGGTGGTCGGACTAGATGATCTTGGTGGTCTTTTTCGACCTGAATGATTCTATGATAAAATACACACGTAATGCCCCAGCACATGGGGAAGCCCCATTGAACACCGAATGCCTTACACCATGCAGGGTCATCCCTGGGTGATCCAGGAGTGCTTCATCACAGCTAACGACGCAGCGCGGTGCACCGGGGCTCACGGGCTGGGCGAGGGCTTGCTGCTGCTTATGCATCCATAGGGGTGAGCATAAATCTATATGTTTTAAATAGATGAGGCTGGCAGAGAAGCTGAACAGTTACCAAGCAACTGGGCTCCTTCCTGGCATGCCGGTGGATGGACGGGGTGCCAGGGGGCACGGAGTGGGGCAGGACCCTGCGGGAGGGCACGTGTGGGGTTGACGGCACATGGAGTTAGGGCAGGAGATGCTCCAGAAATACCTTCCCAATGGTGATGGGGGGCTCCAGATACAGGGGTCACGGTGTGGGGCAAACAAGCAGACATGTCCCCCCCTCATGCTTTCTCTCCCCCCCCCTGGACGCAGTGCCCGTTGTGTAACGGGAGGAGCTATTCCGGGGCTGAGCGCATTATATAAGCCGTGGGCCACCTGGCCGGGAGAAGATGCGAGCTGGGGATGGGAGGGAAGGGCTTTGGGGATGGGAGGGAAGGGGAAGGGCTTTGGGGATGGTAGGGCCCCACGGCAGGATTCAGCTCCCACAGCAGAATTCAGCTCCCATGCATCGAAAGTGGGGCAAGGAAGGGGCAGCTGAGGACGTTTGGGGATTTCCTTGAGACAGGAGTGGGAAAAGCCCATGCTGCAGCCCAGCTGCTGCTTCCCACTCCATACAGCGCTCGGGGGCACTGCACACCCCACAGAGGAAGTTCTGAGGTGCCCGATGCCCTTCCCAGGAAGCAAAGCACCCTGAGAACACCATGCTGGGGGGCAGCCCTATATCCAGGGTAGGGCAGCACTTCCTTGGGGATGGGGACAAATCCAAGCAGGGACAAATCCTGCCTGAGGCAGGCAGCTGGGTGCCCCATATGCTCATTCAAAAGAGAATGAAGGACAAATGTTGCCCTAAAAACTGCCCAGTATTGGCTCCAGAGCCCACACCGCTATCATCCTCCTCTGCTGTGTAGGAAATAAGGCTGCTGCCATCCCTGCAGAGCCACTGCCACAGCAGGGGATGAAGAAAGCTAAGGGTGGTGGCCCAGGAACAGCCCTTGGGTGGCCCAGAAACAGCCCAGAAACAGGAGGAACAGTCAGATTTGTATAAAGCTCTGGTACAGAGGACACGTGCGTGGCAAGGGGCTGGAAAGCAGCTACCAAGGAGAGACCAGGGGCTAGCAAGTAGTTACCAAGAAGTCACCAAAGTGCTAGTAAGGGGCTAGCAAGGAGTTACCAAGGAGCTAGCAACATGCTTGCTCCCCACTCAGTGCACCCAACAATGGCCACGCAGATCAGCAGCAGTTGCACCCTGCGCATTGCCCTCCAACCCAAGGCTCTCCAAAGCCACAGCACTTTGCACATCCCAATATGGACTCTCTGTACAGGCATGGCCAAGCAAAGGAACAGCCCCCACCTGAGTCACAACCCAAAATTCCCACAGCTGGAATCTCCTTTCTGGAGAAGAAAGAGAGATTCAAGCATGTGTTCCTTCAAAGGACCGGGGCTGAAGCAGTACAAATCACTTCACCAAACCAGCTCCTCACTCGCTGTCAAGTTTTGCACCTTTTTCCTCCACCCAACAACCAATGCTCTCACTCAGTTTAGCCAGTGCTGTTGCCCTTCCCCAGTTGAGCTCTGAGGCTGAGGTTTTGGAGCCATTTGTGCATTCTCCCCACTGTAGCCCCCATACCCCGCCATGCTCTGGGCTCTGGCTGCCATTGGGACCTTCCCAGTTCCTCAGTCCACGGCACAGAGAAGCAGGGTGCTCCCAACAAACGCCTGCCCAGCCCCAATACCTGCTCCTTGCAGGGTCCTTCTGCCCCACAGGAACCAACAGCCCCTACAGTCATTTGAGGTCTCCAATCGCCCAACACCTCGGAGATGCTCACAGACCCCCCACCATTCCCCGTTCCCTTGGGGTAACTCCGTGCTCCACATTCCCCGTGCCCCGCTGCTCCCCAGTCTTTCCTCGCTCCCCATTGCCCCCTACATCCCCCCCCAGCCCCAGCCCCTCTCCCTGCCAACCCCCTCCCCCCACACACAGCTCGGTGCCGCCCCAGGAGCCAGGCCCGAGCCCGGCCATGCTGCGCTCACCTCTCCCCGTCGCTCCCGTCCCCGCCGCCCCGCTCAGCCCGGCCCGGCCCCCTGCTGCCGTTCTCTGGGCCCGGCCCGGCTCGGTCCCGTTCGGCCCAGCGCGGCGCGGCCCCTCCCGGCGCGTCCCCTCCTGAAGTGCTGGACAGCTCCGCGCCACAGAGCCGCCCGCCGGGCCAGCGCGCCGCCGGCACTGGATCATAGCGTTCCCTGCTGGCCGGAGGGCGCCTCGGCGGACTGCGCACAGCCCCACCCCCAGCCTCCCCCCAGCGGAGCCTCCCGTCGCCCCACGTCGGCACCCCAAAACCCCACATCCCTTCCCCCATGGTCTTTGAACCTCGCTTCCCCACAACTCCATATCCTCTCATATCCCATTCCATTCACTGTCCTACATCCTATCCCATAACTCACCTCCCATATCCTTTATCATCATATATTCTGTCTCATCCCAACCTTTATCCCACCTCAAAGTCCATCCTATTCTGTCTCATGACACATCCCTTCTCATCCCATATCCCATCTCATCCTTTATCCTATATCCTCATATCATGTTCTATCCCACATCCCATTTCATCAAATGCCCAATTCCATATCTCTTCCCATCCCATATTTCTTCCCACATCCCATATCCCCTATCCCACATATACCATACCATATGCTATTCTTAATCCCAACCTGTATCCTATTCACATCCCAGCCCACTATGGTAGTAATCTTGTTAACTGGAAACAACCCAAAACCACCCACTATGATCATGGCAAGGGACAGGCTGCTACATCCTCCCCAGAACTCCCCCATTGCAACCCCAAGACTCCTATGCATGGCTTTGGCAAAGGATGAGATGCCCACACCAACCCCAAAGCACCTGGCATGGGTACAGAAAGGTCAGCCTGCCCCCAGCTGGCCCCAGTCCACCTGAACAGCGCAGATGTGGAATGGCTCTTGGCCATGTACACACATGCAGACAGACATCCATATGCATGAAGACATGCAGACACGTGCACACACAGGCAGATGCATGCACACATATACATGGATGTGTACAGAATTGCATGTGAATGCAGGTTCTGCATTCAGACATGCACACAGACATGCACACGAATATACACGCAGACATGCACATATATGCACACATATGCATACATGCATACTTGCATGCATAAGCCCACATGCAAACATGAACACATATGGACACACACACAGACACATGCACAACAGATTGCAGATGCCACGCACACCACAGCACCAGGGCAGCTTATCCCAGCCCTACAACTACTGTTGGAGCCACAGAGGGCAATTTGGGGCAGGAAAACAAGCCCACACCGCATCCCCAGCCTGCTCTTATGGGGCTCTACTCTATGCTCCCTCCTTTCCGCACCCCATGGGGCACGAGGAGGGGCTGCAGGGTGAGAAAAGCCCCCCCACATGGTTGGTGCCCCTCCTTTTTCAGTAGCAAAGAGGGAAGCAGCCCATGCAGGGAACACCCCACAACCCCCAGGGTGAGCACGCATCACTGCTCTTCTTCCAACACCTGCAGTGCTGAATAACACGTTGGGGCCGGGAAACAAAGAGGATGGCAGCAAAAGCAACGTGTGGAGACCCTACATAGGGCAAGAGAGCTTCTGCAGCATCCTGGGGGCTGGGGGGGATCGGGCTCTGCAGTACAGGGAGAACAAAAGGAGAGAGATGTGTGGGGAGGGGGAGAAGGGACTGTAATTGCTGCAGAGCAGAAGGCAGAGCTTGCTGCAGCTGGGGGGGGGTGCGGAAGGAAAGCAGCACTTGAAAGGAACTGAGGGTTCGGGAAGGAAAAAGATGATAAATAATTAAAGGAGATCAAATGAGGCGGCAGCAGAAGGGGCCTAATTGTGGAGCTCACACTGCGGCTCAGCCCCATCCCCATGCATGAGGACGGGCTCAGCATCCCCCAACAGAGCAGGAGAGGAAAAGCCAAACGTGCAAAAAAGCCAAGGGTAGGCCATGCTGGGATGGGTGTAGCAGGGGACGGGGCACCACGAGCACAGCAACCCTCCTACCTAGCACTCAGCCCCCAGCAGGAGCCCTGCATGTTGATCTCGCTGCCTTATCCGCCATCTGTTCCAGCAAAAGAGCAGTCCCTTCTGTGCCCTTTATTAACGGGTTTCCCCGCAAATGCAAACAAACCCGCCCTGTCTCAGTGCTGTGCTCCAAGTCTGCTTGGAGGCAGTGATTCAGCGGTGCCCACGGCCATGCAGGAGAACGGGGGGAGCACAAGAGGCCTCTGCAAGGCTGGAACCACAGCAGTCCCGCACGCACTCTAACCCATTGGCGTCACCCTTTCAACCCCTTTCCTCTCCCTGTTCACCTCCCCATGAGCTGAAGATGCTGCACGTAAAGCACAGAGCCCAGCCCAGGAGGCTTCCCCAAGGCTGAGTTTGCTCCCAAGTGTTTCCCCACTGTTGTTGCCTCGCTTTTCCTAAATATCGCTGCATTCCAGCCCTGCCCGAAGACATGAGGCTGCTGCCATCTCCCGGAGCATCCCTGGGGATGGGAGGCTTAGGGTCACCACGCACCAGCTTAGGGACGGATGTTCCGAAAGGATTAAAGCTCCTTATGGACACGGATACGGCACCAGCACTTATTCCCACCCATCTGCCCTTAAAATTCACCCTCTGTGTGAGATTGCAGGCTGGGTTCACGTGGGGACAGATGCCAGCACCCCACCCTGATGCAGGGAAGCAATACATGTGGGTGAGGGCTGCCAGCCTGCAGTCTCCTCCTGGGGTCTTTCAATCCAAAGCCTCCCAGGACCAAGGCAAGGAAACAGCAAAGCAATACACTTCACCACCACCACCTTTCCTCCCCGTTTTATTCTCTTGCTGCACTCCATCCCGTTAATGCAGCAGCACGGAAGCAGCAGGAGGGACGGGGTGACCTGACACCTGGCCATCTGGAACTGCTTTAGTCATTCCTCTCAACGTGCATCACCCTGCACCTAGGCCACTGTGTTACCCACTCAGCGTCAGGCCAGAGGTCAGCACGAGGGGCAGCTACAAAAGTTAATTCACCTCCAGCCAACGTCCTCCTCCTGGTACCTCACTGCAGAAACCACAGCTCTGTCACTGAACCCACCATCACTTCCCATTTCTCACTTTGAACACAACGCCCAGATCTGTCACTCCTCTGCATCCTTCCCTCCCCCCTCATCATGATCTTTAGTTCTTTAATTCTATTAATACCATCTAATAACTACTCTGTTCCAAGCCTGCTGAGTAATGAGTGCTGACGCTTCCAGTTCATTACTATTTATGCAAAGATACCAGGACTTCATACATCACATTTCTGCAGGTAGGAGGGACAAGGACTGCATTTGCTGTCCTCACTCTGCCTACACATTCCACAGAGCAGGGACAGAGCCAAGTATTTCATTCCACAAGTGTCAGAAGAGTTGGAATACAGAAAGCAGGAGGCAACAAAGCCAGCAGCAACCAAACAGCACCTACTGCCTTCGTCTACCTCTGCTCTCCCAGCTCACCCAGAGGTGCTGGGCTTCGGTGCTTCCTTCAGCTCATCAAAACAGAGCCCGTTCAACTTGGAATTCAACCTACATGGATTAGAGCAATTCAAAGCAATAGGGTAAGCAGCCCCCAGAGCACGGAGGAAGATTGAATTAATAGCTTCCTTCATTAAAGCTTACCTTCAAAGAACTCGGCAACAGAGCTTGTCATCACCATTTTCTTGCAGACGTTTATTTTTATATTCACAAGAGGATGAATGTAAAAGAAATCTATGTAGATGCTAAATCAAGGCCTTAGTTCTAACTAGAGAAAAGTCACTCTCAGCATTTTAATTATTTTCTTACAGCAGGACTGACATTTAAATCACTGTGCTTTTACTAACCCTTTAAAAGTCAAATTACATAAGAGATTCCAGCACCACAAGGTAGCAGAATATGCCAGCCTCCTGAAAAACCAACTATTTGGATCACTGATCAGATTCCTTTCGCAGGCCTCTGCAGCCCGTCTTGATCTTATTTGATCACTCCTCTTTTCCCAACTGTTGTGATGAAGCAGCAGCCCAGGAGAAAGCTAAAGCAGCAGCACAGCTGAGAGCTCAGAGGAGCTGCATGTAACCAGGCACCAGGATGGAGAAGGCCATGTAGAAAATGTCCCTACCAGGTTGCAGATCAGATGCTCAAAGGCAGTTCCTGTTGCAGCACAGAGCTGGTGTTGCTCAATTTCCCCACTTAGCTCTTCAGACAAAAGCTTGCTTCAGAGAACTGAAATGCCAACCTCAACTCAAAAGGCAGTTTGTTTTGCAACTTTCATAAACCAGTGACAGTACACAGGGAGGTGTAAAGCAGTCTGAGGATGAGCACGAGCGAGCTTTGTAAGCTGGACCACCTCCTCTTGTTTATCATCTCTGACCAGACAGCAGAGTGCCATCCAGTAAGATCTCATGATGCGGGGAGGAAATGCATGACTATTTTCAACACTAAATGTAATTTTAGGTTTCCTTAGCTCTGAAGTGCCTGTCACAGTCAGTCTGTACTACCACCTTCCCTTCTGCAAAGGAACCACTGACCCTCTTCATTGGGATCACTCACAAAATCTAGCAATTGGTTTACCCATTTTAAGAAGTTATTATCACTGATAACCTTTCAGAGACCTGCAGCTCCTACCTTCAAAAGACAAACACATTAAGATGATTCCATCCGGTACACTGAAAAAAAATGAGGCCATTTTATTGATGATCAGGCTTTGTTTTGACGACAATCGTTAAGCTAATACAGACAGACTTCAATCAAAGCACGAGCTTTGAATCAGAAGTCGTAAAGTGACATGATGCCTTAATAAATTAAGGAAGTTGGAATTCCTCCCCATCAACTCTTCACTTGAAGTTCTTTGCAAAATCCTCTCCTTTCTTAATAGAAGCCTTCAACTCAGCCATGGCCTCAGCAACCATCTTCTCTTCAAAGGGGGTGATCTTGCCAATGCCGAGGTTCTTCTCAATTCCATTTTTCTGAGGGAAAGAGGATTTAAGGATTAACTATTCATTGAATGATCTGGAGAACAATTTAACAGTTCTGATTATTTAATGTCCAGCTGAGGTGGGGACCCACCCTAGGACCTCTGCCATCTCTTCTGCCTGCCAAGCCTGTGCTTCCTTGCAAGGCTGTGAAGCTACTTGTTATTTATAGCAGCTTCTACAGCTTTCACAAACTTCTTGCTCACTTTTCATTTGGGTATAAATATTGACACATACATCCAAACTCTTCCCCTTTATTCTCTTCTAAGTCCATCCCTTCCCCAGTTATCAGCCAGAACAAAATATATTTGCATCCCAGCCGTATCAGGGCTGCAGCATCCTTGGTTATCGTTTTGCCCACAGGGTAAGAACAACTGTTCCTTCAGAGCTCAGTAGAGGTCCTGAAATCAATCCATTAATCCTAATCCATGCCGTGGTTCTGCATGCACCACAATTTCTGAGCAATTTGTTTGCAGAAAAGCAAGGTTTGTTGACTCTGGTTAACTATACGAAAGCTCTTCATAAATGGGCACAAACTCTTACATGTCTGTTTGGCTGTTATCTATAGAGATACTTAGCACTAGACTGAATTGAAATCACTGAATAAGAGCCACTAAATCTAAAGACTAGTTCAGTAACTGCTGTTTCTAAGTCTCATCATTTAATGCACATACTCCCAGTAGCAGAGGTGTAGAGAAGTATGGGCTCTCCGTCTCTTCCGAGCGAACAAAGGAACATTCAATAACCCCTTCCTTTCCATTCATGGCATCCACCAGAGAGAACACAAACCGAGCGCCAGCATAGGCCATGGACAAGGTGGCTGATCCTGTAAGAGATAAATCACTTTTAGAACAGGTCACATTTAAATTCAATACTTGTTTTAGTATCAAAAGCTTCCACACTGCTGAGTTTGCAGAGCTGCGGTACTTGGCCTCAAGCTCACAGACAGTTTGATAAAGCAACAGCTACGTGCTACGCAGCTGGGCAGATTTTATAAGAAACACCTTAATTAGAGAGAGAAGATGACTTTTAAATACCATACATCTTCAGGGCCCTGTTGATTTTTATACTTACCTACATACTAAGCTGTTTCTAGTACCACAGTTAAGATAGTCAGAACTGTAATCAGCTATTCCTAACTCTGCCTCCAGTTGTAGATAAGATTAAGCTGAAGAAAATTACATCCATTCAGCTGGACAAGAAGAATTACTTGGAAGCTGTAGCCAAGAACCAACCTGCTCCTGCTTTAGCTTTGACAACTTCAGTGCCAGCTTCTTGAATTCTCCCTGTAAGCTTTTCCAGTTGATCCTGAGGGAAGTCCACTTTTGGTGTGCACTAGATTAAAAAAAAAAAGTTGCTATCAAAGACCAGGACCTCTCCAGATTCATAAGGCCACTCAAGTGATACTTTTTGCACCATCACAGTTGTTACGAGTAATTCTTGAGCAGGAAAATCAGCTACCCCAGCTACAGATTGTGTGACAGACCGGCCAGCAGCTGCAGACATTCACTAAGGCTTCTGGCTGTTGCACGAACTGTAACGGTAAGCTAGTCATGCCTAGTTTACTCAAGGACAAACTGCAGCCTGATAGCAAAGCCAAGGCTTGGTTACTTCTACCATGTAGTCCTTTGCATAGACAGATGCCCTCCAAGCATGTACCAGCACTAAGGAATTTCAAGAAGCCACATGATAAATATTTGGGTCACCATGGCATTATGGAAGTCAAGAGCCTTATGGAGGATCCAGTCTGCAAGCAGTATTTAGGAAGTTAGTGAACCTTCAAATACAGCTACACAAGTCTGTTAAGCACAGCTGTTGCTGTCCTGATTGACTGACTGAGCACCCTCTCAGCATTCAGCTGTGCTAAAGCCCTTGCTCTTATTCCCTAAGACTGTCCTTCTGTGAAGGGTACTTTATTCCTCACTTACAGCAAAGCTTTTTGTCCTTTCTCCACTGACAGCTCCTTAGCCATGTCCTACCCGTCTCATTCAGCTGCAGCCTGCTTTAGAACTGTAATTCGTTTTTGGATTACATGCATGAAGGCAGCCTCTCTCTACCAATCATTCCTGAAGCAGGCCTCTCCACACAACTTGAGCTCTGCCTACTCGTTTCAATACTGGATGTTGAAAAAGTGATTCCAGTCCATTATGTCAAAAGCACTTTCATTATCCTGCTGAAGAAAAGCATTTACTCCACGCAACAGCCATCACAAAAAATGAGTGACAAAATAAAACACTGCCAAGACACCTGTAAACATGCTACACCTCAGTTCTTATTCCAGAACTACTGTAGGGAAAAAAACTGATGCTAATCAAGCCACTCAGAGCAATTCAGATGTAGCTCTTTACCTTTGAGTATCTTGCATCTCATCTCAGAATAAGATGAGCCACATGAGCAGGAAGGACTGTCCCTGCTGTGTCTCAGCATGCTCCATGCCCCACAAAGGCACTTGAAATCAACTCTAACATAGTGAGGAGGAACACCACACAGAGGCAGTGCCACACACAGCAGTTAATATGACTTACCTGGGAGATCAGAGGGATGATGGTCTTCCCTGCATGGCCACCAATAACTGGAACACTTACTCGAGCAGGATCTAAACCCTAAAGGAAACATTAAACTTCCCAGTTTCTGAGATGTACAGATAAGAAAAAAAAAAAAACATTTAAACCCACATTTTTTTCTGCTCTCAGTATCCTGACATCCAGAAATTTCAGAGGCAGCTACACTACAAGTGCAGTGCCAATCAATACAGTCAAACTCCAAGTTATTCATTCTGCTAACTTTAGATAGTCACAGAATAATATCAATGCAAGTTCAGATAAATAGCAGCAAAGGTACAAACTCCACCAGGGCTAGTAAGAGCAGTGAAGCCTTCACACTCTGTCCGATACCACACAGAGAATATCCTACAAGGTGCAGCACAGACATGACTTGCAAAGATATACTGCAAACCTCCCTCCTCCGGTTGCACCAGCAGGGCTGAAAGTGCCAAGAGAATGAGGGCAAACACGCAGCTCACTCACAGGGGAGATTTACGAAAGGAAAGGTCAAAGTCTCTTGAAGTAGGTTTTGTAAGAAACCCTATCCCCAGGCTCCTCTGCAAGGAATCACTGCTTTCAACTTCAGCTCTGCATAAATCTGAGCTGCTTCAGCTTTATTCTGTGATGTTTAGAAACATTTTGGTAGAACTGACGACAGAAGCACACAACAGCCTTTCCCCAGCATCCATCATTACAGCCTACCTTTAGCTCAGCCACAAAAGTATTTGCTCTGACAATGTCCAACGTTGTTACACCAAAGATTCTGTTAGGATTATACACACCGTGCTTCTTGAAAATCTCTGAAGTTATGGGTATGGTTGAATTTACCTGCAGGCAAAGACATGCAAGTGTTCATTGAAAACAGGAGCATAACAAAATCAATACATGAAATGAACTGGACGATAAACATCATATTTCCAACTTGAAGTCACCTGTAATCAGCCAATTCTTAATAGTAAGAACAACTTACAGGCAGGCTGGAACAAGTTTTTGTTATTTTAAACAACCACCGAGACAGTAGCTATAGCAGTATGTATTATAACCAGTCATAAAGAAGCTGAGATATCAAACTCTTCCACATACAAGTTTAATCTGACTTTGTTATATCTTATACAATCTGCTGACAGAGCCAAGCTTTTAGTTTTTCTTCTTGTTTTCCTGCAAATACTCCGTAAACCTCAAAGATACTGGTCAAAACTAGCAACAACTTGCAGATTATTTCAGTATTCTCAGATTGGATTTTCTTTTCTAGATTTTGAAGGTCTCCAGAAAATGCTTACCGGGTTGGAAATAATACAGATCATGGCTTCTGGACAATGCTTTGCACAGGCAGTTGTTAAAGTAGCAACAATGCTAGCATTGGTGTTGAACAGGTCATCACGGGTCATACCTAGAACACAACCAGTAAGTATTTTCAGTTACCTGTAGCCTATTCATCCCTCTCTGAAGTCACCTCCACAACCACAGCTGGAACATTAATTGATCTGTGCAAAATATTGCTAGCTGCAGGGCTGCCACCATGGAAAATGCAGAATTAGGATGAGAAATGAATGAAAGCCTAGACTTTTGTTACATTCCCAATTGCATACTAAAAAAAAAAAAAAAAAAAACCAACAGTGGAAATAGAAAAGATCAGAGATACTAAAAAGGCATTCATTCAGAGATGCTCAGATGCTCAGAGACATTATACGATTAACGCAGAACAAACAGACTATTCTATTCTGCTAAGAAAAGAAACAATGAAGCAGTTTTTGAACATAGTATTGCTCTGGGCAAAAAATATTTGGGGAGACTCAGGTTTAACTGCAGTGAAAAGTCTATGCACCTCCCCCTTTCAAAAGAACCCCAGAAATCAACGTTTCTCCCCATCTTATGAGCAACAATCTAAGACAGTGACTAACTGAGGTACCTGATACACAACAAGCTCTAGGTCAGTGTCATTTACAGACCACTTACATCCCAAGGCAACCAGAAAGTTTCCAAAAAGCAGCACCACAGCCTCCTGGAATGTACTGCAGTTCTGCAGAGATGCACTTCAGTGAAACCCTGGGGCTTTTTGTCATGGAGAACATACCTGGCTTCCTAGGGACTCCTGCAGGAATCACTACAACATCACAGCCCTTCAAACATTCTGGCAATTGCTCAGGTCCAAGGAAACCTGGAATGGAAGATTTGTAGACATTGTGTTTTCACCAATTTTTAAATAACTGGCAGTCTGAAGAACAAACTTATGCCTAAAGACATCTAATTTTGAATTTAGTTTTCAATTTTACACTCAGAAGCAAAGCAATAAGATTATGGATGGATGGATCTGATTTTCAAAGCCTACAAAATAAGTGGGTTAAGAAGCACACACTTGTAAGTTTCACATGCAGCCAGTTACTCCCTTTATGTATACATAATCTAAGATCCTAGCTGACTCAGTGCCCCCAGAAGAACTGCAGATAGGCACATTCAAGTGAAGCATAACCTTTTAGTGATCTTCAAATAAAACAAAGATCAGCAAATGAAGTATTCTTTGATTTCATCCAAAATTGATTGCTACCTCTGAAGAAAACAAGCACATACAATGCACACAGATGCCCCAGGAGCATTAAGACTACTTGTAGTCAAGATTTTAAATTCAATACTCAGGCTTTTTCCTGATATGACTTTATTAAATGTTTCCTGCCAGCTATTATGAATTCTCTTCCTACTGTGCAACCACAGACTACTTCTCATCTCCGTACATGCCAATCAATCAACTAAGCCTTAATTAGTCATGCATCACTTGAGGAAAAAAAGCTGCTTCAGCTGACATTAGGCTGATGATGTGAAGACTCCCCTTCACATGAAGTACAGCGACAGGCCAACCATCACACACACCTGAGGGGATCCTTCAGACAAGTTCAGCGTGCACAAAGTCCACCCACAGCCACTCACCGTACCTTTAACATTCGCTCTTGTCTCGATGTGACTGAGGTCAGCTGCAACACCAGGAGTGTGAGCGATATCATAAAGGCTGAGCCTGCTCACCAGAGGGCTGTTCTTCAGGAGAAGGGAGAGAGGCTGCCCAATCCCTCCTGATGCTCCCAGCACTGCCACCTTGGCATTGTTCTGAAGGAAAAATAAGAAAACGTGCTGATGAGTTGTTTGGCTAGTTAATGCAGAAGTGACCTTGGGGATTTCACCATGCTTTCTTTACTTTTAGTTCTGTTTCTCAATTTATTTACCAAGCACTATATAAATTTGCTTGCCTTAGCCCACAGAAAGCTATCACCACAACAGCTTCCCAAAGATCCTTGAGATTTGCTGGTTGGAAAAGGAGGACAAAAGTGTTCTTTGTGATCTGAAGCTCACAGAGAAAGCAGCATTCGGCAGAGCACTGAAGGGATCATCCTTCTTCAGCTGCAGACTTTTGACTAATACCTGCTCCTGTGGACATCCAGCTCATTCAGAGCAAAATGTGTGTTGCAATTTTTCCAGTTTTCAAAGCTATTACAAAAAAAAAAAAAAAGCCTTTCCATTTGGAAAACAATCAATACATTTATAGACTACAGTAAATGGAACAGCTATTGTACATACGTGAAGAAAATCTCTATGTCTGAAATAAAATTGTACCTGCAACTGCCTCAAAATTGAGCCCTGAGAACATTAAATTACAAACTTATAGCTCTGATTAAATGCAGCTGACAAGCAAGCAAAAATCAACCCTGCTTTGTTGCCCTGTGAACCCACTGTATCCAGATGTGCTCTCTGGAAGAAAGCTGTTTCTTTTGATGACCCCCCTGTGCCCGCAATGTAAGGAAAGCTATTTTAAAAGATCAGAAAAATTGTGAACTGTAATGTTCTGCCAAACTGATGGAGAACCAGAGGCTACTGCAGAGATGGAAGGTGCTAATGGCATTCTGTATCACCGTCCTACCAGATAAAGCTATAATTGCTTCAAGCTCACTGCAGGAACAGCTTAATTATTAGCTTAATAATAATTCACGGCATAATAAATAATCCACCCACAAGCTAGATCAATTTGCACCCAGCTCAGCATCCTTGCTACTGCAAGAAATACAATTTAGCACAAAACTCTTCAAAGGAAAGCAAAGTCTGATATTAGTCACTGCTGCACCCCGTGTTTATGACTGAGCTGATACCCTAAGATCAAAACCTCGTTGCTACTGAATATAATTCCTATTAAATTACACAATCCTCTCTCACAAAGCCTGTCTTTAGAGCTGTGGTAGCCATCCTGCACACACCACAGGATAACTGTTTCACTTAAAAGGCAGAGCTCTATCTCTATCCCTCCCTACCCAGCACCAAGCAGTACCTCCTGGTACCTGGAGGCCAGTACCCACACACAACAGATCAGAGAATATCCCCAACGGGAAAGGCCCCCAAGCATCAGTGAGCGATGCGTTGAAGCCCCGGCTCCACACAAGCACACCCCAAAATCAAACCACACATCTGACAGAGCTATCCGAGCACTTCTAGGACCCAGGATGCCGGCACACCACGGATCACCGTTACTAACTGCTCAGCCCTGCTCCAGGAAGATGCAGGCAGCACCTCGCCGGGCCCAGCCCGCCACACAGCCCCCCCACATAGAGTCCCCCTCCCCGCCCCCCCCCACACACAGCCCTCCTCAGCTTCACCTCAGCGCCCTACGAGTCGCCCCTCGCCCTTAGGCCGCCTCCCCCTGCCGGAAAGCCGGCTCCCAGCAGGCACCCAACGCCTCGGATCCCCTCTCATCCCCGAGGCTCGTACCTGGGCGCTAGTGGCCAGGCCGCGGCACAGGACGGCGGCGGGACGGGCGAAGCGGGACAGCATGGCGGCGGCTGTGACTCCAACGACCTCCACTGCGCCGCGCATGCACTGGCCAGCTACAGATCTCGCGAGATCAAATCTCGCGTGAATTCCTCGCACACCGCCTTCCTTTTCCACCCGCTGCGCTGCCGAGGAAGTCTCGCGAGATTTGCAGAGCCGTGTCGCTCTATAGCAACGAGGCGGTTGCGTTGCCATAGCAACGAGGGCGAAGAGGTCCGGGCCTGGTGCGAGGCATGGCGGGGGTGATGCTCTGTGAACCCACCGAGCTCTACAACATCCTCAACCAGCACCGCCGCTTCCCCAGGCTGTCCGAGCCCAACTACCTCATCCTGCTGGGTGAGCCTGTGGAGCACAGCGGGGTGGCTGGCAGGAGCGGGGCTGCTTTCCTCAGGAATGGGGCCTGTGAGCGTTGGTGGAGGAATTTCTCACCAGCCACGAGGCCTTGCTGTTGGGGCATTTCTGCCGCCTTTTTTCCATGGAGCAGCACTGCTTATTGTTCTTTTGTCCTTCGCACAGAGCAGAAAGCAGCAGTGTGTGGCATTTATTGCCACAGCGAGAAGCAATGAGCTTTCTATCCGTAGAAATTCTGGCTTAAATTGCATCTTCCCCTCTCTGAACTGCTCCAGGGATGGGCTGCACCTTCCCAGAAGTGGCAGTGCTGACAGGCAGCCCTTGGCCATCACGAAGCATCTGTATCCTTCACAGTGCCAGCACCCCCAGATGGAACCGTGTGTTGCAGTGTGTTTAGGCTTGCAATCAGGCAGTATGGGAGCAGGGTGGAGGTCCCCACTGTTCCCCTTACAGCCTCCCCAGGTCTGTGAGCATGGCAGCGCTGTGGCTGTGGGCATCCCTGGGTGCTACATGTGTTCAGACTCACATCAGTGTCAGGGTTTGTTATATCCATTTGGAAAGTCTCACTTGCAAAGAAGCAGAATCTCTTTCTCTCGTTATGCTGGTGCTTGAATTCCCACCGAACAAATTAAGAACAGGATTCTACAATATAAATGTCAGATAAGCCAACTGCTTTGTTTCGGTTGAGTGGTAGTGGTGTTTGTTTTTTTTTCAGATGCCCGCACTCTTCGTGAGTACAATGAAAGCCACATCATTACAGCACGCAGGATTGAACAGGTGAGGTGGGACTATACTTTGTGTAAACCATCTCTGGATTTAGCAATTAAGCAATAGCACAGAACTGGTTTAGAAACCAAGGGAGTTGTCCTCACCTCTCCCCAGCCTGTTCCAGCCGTGTTCCTGCCACTGGGGGGATGTGTTCACAAAGACAGAAAAACTGGCCTCAGTAGCCCAAGGAATTGGCATGCTGAAGTTGTATAGCAGGAAAAATATTGCACAAGAATTGACGTAGTGTTGGCTTGTCTCATAAAGGGCAGCATGGGCATCTCTACCACAGCAGCTGATGAAGCAATCTGAAGTGGTTTGTGTGATTTCTGAATTCTACCCGGGTCTTTCAGAATAAAGTGCAATTGCAGGCCCAAGTCTGTTCATTGTGTTGATTGTGCCACAAGAAAAGTATGATGTTGTACTCCTGATGGAATTCTTCAGTGATTTTTTTTCAGAGCCCTACAGGGGAGTATCTGGTGCCAGATTCTGAGGAACTGGCATGTGTCAGATACTGCGTGGTGTATGACTGTATGACCAGCTCTTTGGACTTCTATGACTCTGAGGAAGAGGAAAAAGAAAAAGGTAGATGTGGCTCGTGTCAGTCAAAACCTCACAGCAGGATGGATTGTTCTTCCTCCTCCTCATTTACTTCTGTGAGCTTACTGGACAAAGTGCAAATTTACTCGATTTTATTTGGAAAAAAATGAACATCTGTGCTATGCCTTTGTTAAATAACAAAGTGTTGCATATGTTCTTAAACATAAAGCATGATTTTATTTCAAAGATTTCTGGCAGGCCTGGTTTTCTATGTGTGATCCCTTTGAAGTTCTTTGTTGCATGTAAGGAATAAATTTTTATTTTTTTTCTTCTACATCTCACTGAAATTGGGCTTGTCCAACAATTGCCTTTCAGGAAGCAATGATTCTTCAGAGACTGAACACTCTAAGCCAAGTTCCTCATGTTCACAGAGTGAGTACTTCCTTCTTTGAGGATTACAAAACACCTTTATCCTATTTAAGAGGACCTAGCTTTAGGGGTGCTGATGTGAAGAAGTTCACTGCGAAATGCAAAGAGCTGGAAACTTTCATGTAGCTGTTCAGCCTTCCTTGACCCATGTGGAAATGTTTAATTGTAACACATTCTGTAGTAAGATGTTCCAGAAGGGAAGGTGTGAAGAAACAAAAGCAAACTTCTGTTTTCCTGATCTGTTTCTAAAGCAGGAATAGTGACAGGCAACTTGGATCTCACATAGAAGAAGGGGGAGCAACCATCTTGTGTAATATGGGAAGTTATTGCAAGCATTTCCCAAAGAATAGTGGGGAGAAAACAAAAGCGTTATCTGGTCCTACAAAAGAAACCAGGAGAGGAATAAAAGATCAGCACTAGAGGTGAACAGCAGCATTCCTTGTTACTGTCCTCAAGCTACAGTTAAATAAGCCCAGCTTTTAACAAGGCTTTTTACAGCCCATAAGATGAAATGGAGCTTACTGTGAGTGTCAGTGGGCCAGGTTTAGCCTGCAGTGCCGCTGGATGCACACCAAACGTGCCCCAGCAGATTCCTTTTTGCTCTCACTAGATGCTGAGGAAGGAACTGCTGCCCGACAAGCCAGAAGCTTGCAGCAGTTCACCCGCCATCCGGTGCTTGTCCTGAAGGGAGGATACAAACGTTTCTCAGCTTGCTATCACTTCCTGAGGACTCAGAAGATATTGTGGATGCCTCAGGTGAGACTAACTTGCAAATAGAAGACGTGAGCCTTCGCGTTCAAGTGATGATGATTAATGAATTCAAGCTGGATGGTGCTGTAAACCTGATATCAGAGTAATTTCAAACAAAGGAATTAAATGTAATTTGAGTTACTGTGCTTGCCCCAGGTGTCACCACAAGTTCTTCTGCAGCCACACTTTGCCTTTTTTTTCTTCTTCTATTGCATGAAAATACAGCTCATGAAACAACCAGGGAAGCTTTCTCTGATAACCCCGAAGCTGGCCTACTGGAGAGTCCAGATAACTAAACAAACAGTAGCAAACAATGGCAAAGAAGGCTGGTTCCAGTTTACTCTCTTTTATATGCAGCTATCTGAGCTGTTACGCAGTCAGTGTTTTCAGACAGAGGTATGACATCTATCAAACATTGTGTTTCATGTCTATAAAGCCTTTTGTCTGGAAGGATCACAAAGCAAGCACTCTGTTTAAGCTGTTGCTCTCCATTGCTTCAAATTATTGAGCTGTTTGGTTCAGGTGTAGCATTACTGAGTATCAATTATGGATGTAGAAGCACCGTCAGCTACTTGTGTATTTTTGTTGTCAGCCCTTATGCTGCACAAAGCAGAAATAGCTGCAGACTTGTGCTGTGCCACTACATTGCACCTGCAGCTCTGCAGGTGGCGGATGACTTCATTTAGCTTTGTGAACAACAACCAGGGAAAACTTCAAATGAATCTGTTACACTGCTTGAGACATTGCAAAAAATGTATTCTTCC
Source organism: Meleagris gallopavo (assembly GCF_905368555.1). NCBI lineage: Eukaryota > Metazoa > Chordata > Aves > Galliformes > Phasianidae > Meleagris > Meleagris gallopavo. The sequence goes on from NC_139424.1 coordinate 4,282,700, forward strand.
ACTTGTTTAGTTAGGATTTGTTTCAAGTAATGCCACAATGAAAACATTTTTGTTAATTATTCTCAGTAAATCTAGCAAATACTTCAACACTTCAGAAAATCCAGGTGATTGAACGAATCGTTACACTTGAGTGTGTCACGGGCTGTTGACTAAATGTGTGCTCATTTTTGCACGTGACTTCTGTTTAAGAAAGGAGCAAATATACTCTAAACTGAGTCCACAGCTTCTCTCCTTGCAGGAACTCGACAATTTCGAGCCATACCCTGTAGAAATACTGTCTGGAAAGTTATATATGGGCAATTTCAAGCAGGCCTGCGACCAACAAATTCAGAAAGATTTGAAGATCAAAGCACAAGTCAACATTTCTGAACAGCCTGCAACGCTGTAAGTTGTTCAGGGTATGTTCTTCCCAATATCTGTGCCTGTGAAAAAAGTGAGGTAGCATATGAGTGAATGCCTGTAAACTTTGAAGGAAAACTCTTTTTTTCACAGCAGATTTGAGTGCTGTTTCACACTTAGTTCTGTGATCTCTACCTGCATAGCACTTATGCTTTCCTTCAGCCATCTGTCACAACATGGATGGACTGGGTGAGAGAAGAACTGGGAGCCCTTGGCATTTCCAGTCTGTCATGCTTTCACGTTTCAGTTTTCATGTTTGTCCCATTAGTTCTCTGTGTTGAATTCTCTGCACTTCTGGAAGAGGAGGATGCTGTAGAAGAAAACAGCTGAAGTGAAGCAGGGATCTCTGCTGACAGAATTGCCAACATGCATGCTGCAAAGGCATGCTTGCTTTCAGTTTATCTGTTTCCATATAGCTCTCAGATAAAGGAAGCTGAAGCATAAAGTTAAGGCATCAGTACTAGTACCATGTAGAATGCAAAATCTAAGTAATTAAATTGGTTCTGCATTACAAATGCCTTAGTGTTTTACCATAATGATTCCTTATCATAATGTTAGTAATGACAATGATGAAAAATTCACACATGTAACAGCAATCAAAATTATCAGCTTGCCTCCAACAACCAATTTTTTCCCCATAGTTGCTTTGCTGGTCCATGTAATGCTACGTACTCTTTTTACAGGTTGGCAGAAGAAGGCAAATACCTCCATATATCTGTTCCAGATTCGCTTGAAGCAGATCTTTTTTCTTCCTTTTCTACAATTTGTCATTTCATTGGTGAGTTGTTTCTGATTTGGAATTCCTGAGCTCTCAGTCACTCCAAGATATTAAAATGGAGTGACTGCAATTCACTGAATAGGAAGCTCAGACAGGCAGGTCACAATCTTTGAAGATCAGTGTACTCCCAAACTAGTCCACACCCTAATGGATACCAGAGCTGCCTCAGTAACCAGACTGATGGACAGAGACAAGATTTTAGAGGGCATCTGATGCTGATGTTCCTACTTATTTTAAAGAATAGTCACTGCAATAGTAGAGAGCTTTGCAGTAGGTGTGAGAAGGCTTTGCTGTAGGATGTCTACCAGAGCTGCATAGGATTCCCCCCGTTCTTCTATTTTTAAATACAACCCTCTGATTCTTACCAGCCCAAATCTTCAACCACCAGAGTTTTAGCTGAACAGGAGTGTGGCACACATGGGAAAACTTACTGCAAAATGCTCTGAATCCTTGGGACTGGTGGGATTGACAGTGCAGACTCACCATAAAGCCTAGGGCAATTTTAAGTTTGCACAGCATAAATTTGCCTTCAGGTCATTGTATCAGAGAGGGCAAGAAAAAATGTACCAGCTCAGCACCTGCAACAGCACAGCAGACACAGTTCCTGCAGACTTATCCTATAATGGTGTTCAACAGCACCTTTATCTTCTATCACACTTACAAAATAGCATCTGCCACAGACTAAAGCCCTGCTCTACTAGGTCATGCAGACCCAGAAGCAGATCAGTCGGTTCCTACGGACAGTATAATTCAAAAACAAAATAAGAAGTAACAACTGGACACAAAGAGACAAGGAAATGATAGGTGCAGATATAATTTGGATATAATTCTGTAGTCCTAAACTGAATTTCGTGACTTGTGTGACATTGAAACCTGAATGTTGATCTCCACTTACGTATCCTTCATTATACCTCGAGTTTTCTTTTTGCAGCAGTATTTCAGAAGTCTCTTTCTTACATCAGCATGTGGAAGCTTCCAAAATAGACTCTTAGACTTTGTTAGCTGTGGATACTGTGAAAGTGCATACTGTTTATTTGATAAGTTTTGAGTAGATTACTTTAACTGGAATGGTTATGGGTGAACACTAAAGCTCTCCACAAACCCTGAGAGAGGGGTGTGGGTATTCTCATGCTTGGAGTCTGTTGGACTGAGGCCATTTCTGCTCCTAGGCCTTACCTTACGATAGAAAACTGTAGTGCTTGAAAAAAAAACAACAACTTCTTGACAACAGTAGAAGCAGCTTTGCCCTACAAATTCCACACTGCACTTGCTGATATTCCAAAAACACGTCATGCTATCTATTCTGGAGAGGGAAGGAAAGCATTAAAAGAGTTATTAATAAATCATAAAGCTATTTATGCATAGGTGGTGGAGTTGATGTGGTGAGCAGTGAGTGACAGCATTCTCAGCCAAGTGGGCTTTGCTTTTGTAGAAAAAGAGTTTGCTGATCTTCGTAATTTTCGCTGCAAATCATCCACATCATCATAAAAACGGTGCCCTGTCTGGTGTGCACATGCTGATCCCCACAGAACCATAGAATTGCTGAGGTTGGAAAAGACCTCTAAGATCACCCAGTCCAACCATCCACCTACCACCACTACTGCCCTCTGACCATGTCCCTAAACACTACATCTACCCTTAAACACCTCTGGGGCAGTGACTTCCCCCCATCCCTGGGCAGCCCATTCCAATGCCTGCCCACTCTTTCTGAGAGGAAATTCTTCCTAATATCCAACTTAAATCTCTCCTGCTGCAACTTGAAGCCATTCCCTCTTGTCCTACTGCTGTTCCCTGGGAGAAGAGGCCAACTCCCACCTCACCACAACCTCCTTTCAGGCAGGTGTAAAGAGCAAAGGGTAAAGGATTTGAGTCTGAGTCCTTGTCAGTTTGAGAGCTGATTCCTCCAGCTTGAGTGCAGAACAGTTAGGTTTGCATTCAACAGAAATTTTGTCATCTTTAAACCTATCTAAAAGACTTTGAGTTGCTGATGTGATGCTGACCACAGCTGATTGGTGATGGCAGGCCACTTTTCGTCACAGTTCTCTGACATGAAGTTGACACTGATCTGTCATGAAGCACTGACTGGTCGTTGTCATTTGGTTCTGGTCCTCAAAGCTCCTTTTTAACTCAGTGGGGTTTTAAGAAAGGCAGATGCTTAAAGAAACAAGAGCTGGCAGTGCACATCTGTTCCTATCAGGGTTAATGATGGTTCCTGTCGCTCAGGCTAGCAGCCTGCCAGTTTTCACTGAATTAGAGCTTGACTGTACAATTGGAAATTTGATTTCCCAGCTCACTAATTTGTGATTGGTGTTTCTTTATGCAGACACCCAGCTGGATCTCGGAGCAGTGCTGGTGTTCTCTAGCCTGGGGATAAGCCGGAGCAGCACAGTAACCATGGCCTATCTTATGCATTCCTTCCAGTTTTCCCTGAAGGTACATCACTGTCATCCTTCCCACAGATACTGGCTGAATCTGCAGTTTATTTCTGCTCCTGAAGCCTCGTTACTGTAGTAATGAGAAAGAATTTATCCGTGTATTCATGCAGACTACCCAGCTGACAATGTAAGAGATTCTGTTACATCTGTTGGATCTTCCTGGTGTCATTAAGGAGGTGGCATAGCTGTGATTTTGGATTTGTGAGTCCTTAGCTGCCACCTGTGATGTTCTTGTATTTCCCTGCTTAATAGGGAAATCCAGTCCCACAGGGCTATGAAAATAAACCAATGGTTACAGATCTTAGCTCTCCCACTCTGAGAAAAAGAGTATCTGGAAGCTATTAAGTTAATCCCATCTCCTAATACCACGGGGTTACAGGGCAATTCATACCCCAGTGTTTGCAGAGCTCTGATTTACCACTGTGCTCATCAGCACCGACTTTGTCTGAAACCATTTTATTTCCCCAGAAGCAATCCCCTCCCACAGACATTACTGTAAAGAAATCTGGAACTGGATAATACTAGCCCACAAGGGATGTACAGGTTAAAAGAACAGTACATCTTGTTCCAGAGCTCTGAATAACATAAGAAAAATAACAAAGGAAGGCTGAAAATGACTCAGAGGTGTGCAAAGACTAGTGGCCTCTCCCCAAAAGCCAGGCCATTTTTCCCTTTGCATACAACACGTGGGCACAGTGCTGCTGTAGGCAATGGCTTGTGGTGCCTGCTTAGCACAGACCAGACTTCTTCCCTATGAAAACCAAAAGGTTTCTCCTTAAAAATCTTGTCTTCCTTTGTGTGACCTCCTTTGGAAGCTGGAAAGGACTGACTCACACCTCACTGAAGCTGGGCCTTTATCTAATCATTTAATTGATTTTGTGCAAACATTTGCAACATAAGAGGAAATCTCTTAGCATCAGTGTGTGCCAAAGTGTAATTTCAGGCTGAGTGTGCCAGCCGGGCAGCAGACACTGCTTGGTGTTTGCCAGTAATGCTGGGTGTGATTGCTCCAGCTCATTGATAACTGTTCCCTTGCTGTTTTCTCCTGCATGCTGAGTTACCAGAGGCATTTGCAACAGCAGTGTGAAAGTCAAAGGCTGATCCTTGCAGGTTCTCTCAGTACTAGCAGGTTGGTCCCAGCACTTTGCCAAGTGCAGCGGTCTCCCGCAGCTGGCCTGGGCCAAGCTTTCCTGCAGGATTGCCCTGACAGACTGGTTTGTTCCTTACAGGCAAAGGCAGTACAACAGATTCCTGTGTGATTCTTCACCCAGTCTAGGCTAACATGTCCAAAAATGTCCCATGGCAGAGATATCTCATGAGAAACCCAGATTTGGGGTGTGTGCCCCCTTATTCTGTTAGTGATTGATAGTGGAGTTCAGGGGAAGCACAGACATGCAGAACACAGGCACAGAGGAGTAAATACTGGAAGATCAGAGCCTGCAGAATTGGTGAGATTAGAAAAACAAATCCATGGAAAGCTATCTTGTAACCTTTGGTCTCATTACGCTTAAGCAATCCTCTGATTGCTGGGGGACTTTCAGAAGCAGGAAGATGAGCACTACTGGGGAAATCCAGGGGTGTAGCAAGAGTAAAGCAGTGTAACACTGGTGGAGTTGCCCTGCATGTAGCAGAATCCTGATTTCATGGAACCAGCAGATCATTAAGATGGCTGTAATTAACGTGGTGGGATAACTGGAGTTTAATAGGTGCTCTGCCACATCAAGGTGCAGTAGTTCAGAAACATGATAACCTTTGTCCCTTATGTGCAAATAGCTGATACATTGCTGTTCTGCTTATCATCCATGAAAGAATTAGCTTTTTGGAGGAGAAAATCCAGGACTGCATTTCTCCATTGGTGTAAAACAATGCAAGATACATACGAGAGAAGGCTGAGCTGTCCTCATGCTCAGGAAAGCAGGATGAAAAGTTGAAAGGCTTCTCGCAAGTTCACATCTGGATCCCATCTGCCCATAGTTTGGCAGCCAAAGTCCATCCCAGGGAGCAAACACGAAGCTGTTTTGTTCACAAGCAGAGCTGCTTGGTATAAATACAAGAAATTCATTTTCAGCTCCAATTTCTAACACTTCTTTGCTTTCTCTTTTTCAGAAAGCTTGGGACTACGTTCTGAAATGCAAAACGAATGTGAGACCACACCGGGGCTTTGTGAAACAGCTTTCAGACTGGGAGGCTCAAATCTATGGGACCACCATCACTGATGTCTCTGAACCCAATTACTGAGCACAGGGAAGGATGCTTCTTTGTCTGCCCCAGTGCCTCATCTGTAGGTAGAAAGTGAACTCAACTCTGTTGACAAAGCTGTTAACATAACAGAATTGTTTTTATCTTTAGCTCTAATAAATGGAGTCCATATTTGGAGCTGTAAGGGATGCTGGTGAGGGTGTGGGCTTGGGGAGAGCAAGACCTGCAGGGTATGGCCCACTGAGCACAGCTTGCCTCTCCTGTAAGTTAGGGGGCTTGTGACCACATTACTGGGCATTCTCTCTGCCCCAGCTAGGGACGTTGTTGGGGTTCTCTCTGAAAAGATTTGTAGAATCACTAAGATTGGAAATAGACCTCTAAGATATCAGTCCAACCGTCCACCTACCACCAGCACTGCCCACTGCCCACATCCCTCAGTGCCACATCCCTACAGCTCTGGATCATCTCCAGGGATGGTGAACCCCCTCCCTGTGCAGCTGTGCCACTGCAGCACCGCTCTTTGGAGAAGAAATTGTCCCTCGTATCCAACCTGAGTGTCCCCTGGTGCAACCTGAGGCCATTCCCTCTTGTCCTACTGAAAAAGTTCACTGACTCATGGCCTTGGATGGCAGATGTAGAGCGTGGGCTTGCAGCCCAGGGACACACAGCATTTCCCCATTTTCAGGTGTGCTTTTGCTCACCCAGTAACCTGACTTTGCCCAGCAGATGAATTTGAAGCCCCAAACTCAAGTGCATACCACCCTCAGCCCTGCAACACTACAAATTCCTTGCACTGATAGCACAAAACAAAACAAAAAAAAACAAAACAAAACAAAATAAAACAAAATGCCCTTGGCCTCTCCTTGAACAAAATCTATCACTGCGTGTTTAGGTTGGCAGCACCGAAACCCCTCCGAGCCCAGGCTGCCCAGCATCCCTCCATCCCGTCCTTGAGCAGCACAGGGCCAGCATGGCACAGCATGGCACAGCATGGCACAGCATAGCATGGCACAGCATGGCACAGCATGGCACAGCATAGCATGGCATAGCATGGCACAGCATGGCACAGCATAGCATGGCATAGCATGGCACAGCATGGCACAGCATAGCATGGCATGGCATGGCATAGCATGGCATAGCATGGCACAGCATGGCATAGCATAGCGTGGCATAGCATGGCATGGCATGGCATGGCATAGCGTGGCATAGCGTGGCATGGCATGGCGTGGCATGGTATAGCATGGCATAGCGTGGCATGGCATAGTATGGCATGGCATAGCATGGCATAGCATGGCATAGCGTGGCATAGCATGGCATAGCATGGCATAGCGTGGCATAGCATGGCATAGCATGGCATAGTGTGGCATGGCATAGCATGGCATAGCATGGCATAGCATGGCATAGTGTGGCATGGCATAGCATGGCATAGCATGGCATAGCGTGGCATAGCGTGGCATAGCATGGCAAAGCATGGCAAAGCATGGCATAGCATGGCATAGCGTGGCATGGCATGGCATGGCATAGCATGGCATAGCGTGGCATAGCGTGGCATAGCATGGCAAAGCATGGCATAGCATGGCATAGCGTGGCATAGCATGACATAGCATAGCATGGCACGGCATAGCATGGCATAGCATAGCGTGGCATGGCATAGCGTGGCACGGCACGGCACGGAGCCGCCCCCGGTCCGCCTCGCGGGGGGCGTGCCCGGAAGCAGCAGCGCAGTGCCGGGGCCGTTCGCCGCCTCCTCCGTCCGTCCCTCCTTCCTTCCCTCCCGCTGCTACCGCCATGGCTTCGGTCGCCGAATGCCTGCGGGAGTGGGAGGAGCTGCAGGACGGCTTCCAGCGCATCCAGGTACCGGGGCCGGGGGCTGCACGGGACTCGGTGCCCGGCCGTGGATCGCGGGGCTGCGGGGCTGTTGGGCGGGCGTGGGGTGGGGAAGCTGCGGGTCTGTTGGCACGGAGCGCTGCCCGAGCGGGACGGGAGGATGCTGCTGGTCACGGGGGGAGGCACGCTGAGCTGGACCAGCCGGCCGCCCTCCGTCCGTCCGTCCGTCCGTCCGTCCCCGCAGGAACGGGCCGGGGTGCGCCGTGTAATCCCCGCGAGTGAGTGGGCAGGCATCAGCGCGGCCGGGGTCACCCGAGGGAAAGCTCGGCTGACCGGCTCCGCTCACAGCTCTTCCCTCTGCCTCTCCACCCCCGCGGGATGGGGCGAAGCGGATGCTGTTGCGGACTCAACACAGCTGTGCCCAGATCTGGGGCAAGGGCGGCTCTGAGAAACGCGCTCTTGCTCCATAGGGGCCGGTCTGTGCATCCCGAAATCCCCGGGCTGAGACGCAAGGAGCTCTCACGGAGCGCTTGGCCCAAACCCGGCTTGCTCGTGGCCGACCCCTGAGCGACAGGAGCTCCTCTGGGAGCAGGGAAGGGTTTGCTGAGTGGGGACGTCCCTCCCGAGGTCGGGGTGTTAGTCACTGCGGGGTGACCTGGGTTCATCCCCACCTCACTGCTGGACACCGTGAGGGAGGCCGTGTTTCTTCCCTCCTCTGTGTCTCGGTTTCACCTTTCTCCTTTGGGAAAGGCTTTGACACCTGCTGATAAAGTCCCCGATAAGAACTGCGGAGGCTGGAAGGAGCGCACACCAAGGTCTAGTCCAAGGGTTGTTGCAAGCAGCGCTTCGTTCCTTGGTGGCTCTGGGGCTGCCTGTGGTCGAGGTGAGGTTGTTTTTCAGCTGACAGGACCAGAAGGAGCATTGACATAGCACGGTCTCTCCTTTCCCTTCTAAATATAGCAGAAGAATGGCATCTAGTGTCACCCAGGTGCGGTTGGGTTACGGCGGCACAGGGGGCCACCGGCATCCCCCAGGGTGAGCTGTGGGCAGCAGGCACAGAGCCCTGCTCTCTGGCCCCATGTGGGGCCAGCTTCAAAACCACCTCTGGGTTCAGCCCCCAACTGTACCCCAGTCCAGCACTGTGTGGGTCTTTCATGGTGTCTCAACTGGAGAGCAAAGCTGTGGATTCCACAGCCCTGAGCACGAGGCAGCTGAGCACCCAGCCTGCTGCTGGACGTGCCATGCAGAACGCATCCTTTACAACGGGTAATGCACTCAGAGCTGGGGATGGCTCCCCAAACACACCTGACTGCCCACTGCCTTGTCTGACCGCTGCTGTGTTCCCCACCCTGATGTGCATTGAAGTTACAGATGCAGCTGCATCGTTTCCATACATTGCACTCCTGGTTTTCTACTTAAAGATATTTCTAAGCAGCAGCACAGAGGCTGTTGCTGTTCTGTTTTGCTGCAGTTCCTCATTGGGCTCAGAGCACTGTGGTTCTGGGGGTGTTCTTGTGGCACAGGCGTGCACTGAGTGCTCTGCGCATTGCTGGAGTGTGTACCTGCAGCACACACTGCTCTCATTTGCAGGATAACCACAGGCTGTACAAGCAGAAGCTGGAGGAGCTGACCAAGCTGCAGGATGGGATCTCCAGCTGCATCACACGGCAGAAGAAGCGGCTGAAGGAACTGTCCGTGTCCCTCAAGAAGTAAGTTGGGGTGCTGGGAGGGAAGAGCTGCCAGGCAGGGCTTTCGGACCCGGCTCAGAGCAGCACAGATGTTAGCAAAAGGCTGCTGAGATCTTTGTGTACCCTGGAACAACTTCCTCAGCTTTGCTTTCCCAAATTGTGCTTTCAATGTGTTTCCTGGTGATGGGACGAGCTGCCCGTCCTCCCTGTGCTTTCCCTCCCACTCCCTTCCCTCTGGCAGCTCCTCAGCCTGCCCCGCAGATGGAACTCACTTCCAGTTTGCTGTTGTTGTCCTTGGGGTGCCCTTGTCCCAGGCACAGCACTGTATCAAGTGCCAGCACGTGCTCGTGCTGTGACAGAGCCGATCCTGATGCCAGTGCCTGTGCTTCCTCCCCAGATGCAAGACTCACGTGAGTCCCGAACAGCGAGAGTCCATCCAGGAGATCCAGAGCCTGATCAAAGAGAGACAGAACGTTTTCTTCGAAATGGAGGCCTACCTGCCAAAGAAGAATGGGTGAGAGGTGCTCTATGTTTGCATGAGGATGATCTCTTTGCCAGGAGCAGGCAGCACAGCTGGGGTTTGTAGGCACCAGAGTCCTCCTGGGTGAAATCCTATGACATGCAGTACCGGGTCCCAGCAGCTGCAATGCCACTAGGCACAGCCCCATGGTCACCTGCAGGTGCCTGGGCAGCAGCCAGCCCAACTCTCTGCGTGGCGTCCTCCTGCTGCCCTTGAGCAGCTCTGAGTGGAAAATGGCTGGGCAGGAGATGTGGTGCCTGTCAGCAGCATGGGATGTGGTGGGAAAGGTGATAGCTGTGCCTGGCCCGTAACACAGGCAGCTTTGTGCAGGCTCCCACCTGAACATCTCTGCTCTCTCTCCAGGTTGTACCTGAGTCTGGTGCTTGGGAATGTGAACGTCACACTGCTCAGCAAGCAGGCTAAGTACGGTCCCACGTCGTGTGCGTGGGGAGGCTTGGGGTCCCCTTGTCACCGGGGAGTTACAGATCTGCCCAGGCTGAGCTGCAGCCTGTGAGTGCAGTACATGCAGGCATGTGGCTGGCTCGACCCACCTGGTGCAGATTCCTTGCCAGGTCTGGCCATTTCTCCCTTCCTGGAAGCAGCCCTCAGTCCCTGCTTAGCTCCTGTGTCCAGGCTGGAAAGAACCGCTGGCTGTAATGATTTAAATGGGACCCACCACCAAAGCTGTGCCTGAGTTTCCCCTGTGTTAGGCACTTCAGGAGGGACCCAGCTATGGGGAAGCCCTGGCTATGACAGCCAGTGCTGACAGCCCCCATGGTGAGACACTCAAAGCGAGAAGTGCTGAGCAGTGAGCCCCAGACCCTGCTGTCTTGTTCCGTGAGCTCTCCATGAAATGCATCAATGCTGATCTGCTCAGCTTCCTGGAGTCCCCTGGGCCACCTCCCCAGCTGGCGTAGCTGTGGAATGATGCAATGCTGCCCTGTGGTTTGCTCTCCTCTCAGAAGTGTTTGGGGGACAAGGATTTCCTTAACTCTTGCAAGAGGTTCCCAAAAGGGCATCCCAACCAGGTGGGAGGGGAGGATGCAGCCTGCCAGCAGCCACCTTGCTCCAAGCCAGTTCTTGTACACCCCTGCAGGTTTGCTTATAAAGACGAATATGAGAAGTTCAAGCTCTACCTCACCATCATCTTGCTCATTGTGTCCTTCTCCTGTCGGTTCCTTCTAAACTCCAGGTGAGTCTGCCTGGGGTGCTGGGCAGAGATGTCCTCCCAGAGCCTCTGTATTCATCTCTGGTCCTGAAGAGCCCAGAGCAACACTAAAGCTCAAAAAATGGAGCTGAACAGGAGGTCTCAATGAAGGGACTGACTGCCCCAACCTTGTAGCTCTGCCCCTGCCCTGGGGACACAGTAGCCTCGCAGGGATGAGCATCCTGCAGGGATGTGGTCTCCCTGCTGTCTTTTCACCCTGTTTTGTTTGCCAGGGTGACAGATTCTGCCTTTAACTTCCTCCTGGTGTGGTACTACTGCACGCTGACCATCCGGGAGAGCATCCTGATCAACAACGGATCCAAGTGAGTCTCTTTTGTTTCAGTGTGGGCAGTTAGTTCTTCTCTGTGGGCTGAGAGAGATTGTGCACCCATCACACAGCTCTGTGCTTCCCAGGGATGCAGCTGACACCTCCTACTCAGGGTGTGTAACGTACCTTGGTAATTAGCCCCCATACAGTAATTAGCTGTGATTTTGAGGGCTGGATGAACTCACTGTGTGGAGGTGGTGTGGAAGGTGCAATGCCCTGGGTACCACCTGGGCCGGAGGCGCTGGGTCCTGCTCCATTCATGTCCCTTTCGTAACCATCTCTGCTCCTTGCCTTGCCCTGGGAGCTGCTAGGTGGCTGGCACTTGGCTGGCTCTGTTTTCCTGGGGTGCATTTGGATCCCAATTCATGACCACTTGCCTGTGTCTGTCTTCCAGAATCAAGGGCTGGTGGGTTTTCCATCACTACATCTCCACGTTCCTCTCAGGCGTCATGCTGACTTGGTAAGTTTGCATCCTCAGCTCCTGTGTGTAGGGACCTGGCCTGCCTGTGCCATGCCAGCCTGGCTGACAGGGCCTTTGCTCTCCGTGCCCTAACCCACAGCTGTATTCCTCCCCACGAGCATTATGGTATAATGATCAGCTCCATGCATTCCTCAGCAGACCCAAGCACCCTAAACCAAAGCAGCCATCAGCACCTCAGCGAGGCAGGCAGCACAGCCTGGGTCTCTGTTGGGAAACACTGTTCCCAGTGTTGCAATTCTTGTCCAGGGGCTGTGCAGTGTTTTCTTGACCCCTGTCCTGCCAGCCTCCTACTTCCTGGCTTCCCAAGCTGGGCAGATAGTATTCTGTGAGACGCTGACACCGAGGGTCTGTGCTGTGGCCCCCCTGTTCTGCTGGGAGCGGCAGCAGTGCTGTAGGGCAGGCAGGGTTGGCAGCATCTCCTCACTCCCACACACCCTTATCAGTGTCCTCTCTCCGCAGGCCAGATGGGCTCATGTACCAGATGTTCAGGAACCAGTTCCTCTCCTTCTCCATGTACCAAAGTAAGTGCTGCCATGCCTGCTAGGCCAGGACCTGCCTGCAGTGGCCAGGCGTGCTGTGCTGCCCAGCTCTGCAGCAGAGAACTGACTGTGGATACTCACAGCCCACTGGGGTTTTCCCTTAGCTCTTCTCCTGCCTTCTGCCTCCCAGGGGCCAGGAAGAGCTCTGTGCACAGGCAACTCGAAGCTGAGCCGGTGCTGAGCCCGCAGGCTGGTGCCTCCTGCCCTCATCCACTTTCTTTGCAGGCTTCGTGCAGTTCCTCCAATACTACTACCAGAGCGGGTGCTTGTACCGGCTCCGAGCACTGGGCGAGAGGCACAACATGGACCTCACTGTGGGTAAGCCAGGATCTTCCCTGAGGTCGTCCTGGTCCACCTGGACATGCTGTCACCTCTGCTCCTGACAGCAACCCCCCTCCCAGGGCGAGGCCGGTGCTGGCTAAGTGGGTGCTGTGTTCCTGTTAGAAGCAGTGGTGATAGTTATTTTTGTTCCAAGATTGGTCTGACTGTGGTTTATGGCTGGTGGCATTAGAAAAGATGCCACAAACATAGCCAGCATCCCCTCAGTGCAGCCTCTGCAGCGCAGTTCTGGCTGAGGGCAGCCCCACGGGAGCAGCTTCCTCCAAGGATACCCACTCTAGACTCCAGGGATAGGAAACCTGCCGCAGTCCTCCCACACTCCCTGCACTTGTAGTGCCCTGCAGGGCCTCAGCCAGGCGTGGGATGGCCACTGAACCTCCCTGCCCTGGCCTTTGGAGCTCTGCACTGTCCTGGCCCCTGTGAGCACGTTCTCAGCAAACCTTCATCCTTTGCAGAGGGCTTCCAGTCCTGGATGTGGAGAGGCCTCACCTTCCTGCTTCCCTTTCTCTTCTTTGGACAGGTGAGTGCACCAACCCTCCTGGGGACACATGGGAGGCCTGGGGAGGGACTGAGCCACACCATTCCTCACTGTGCCCTGCAGCCTGGGCTGCTGCAGGCACAGGGTACAGGTGCCAGAGGCTGAGCCTCGTCTTCTCCCAGAGCACCCACCTCTGTGACTTGGCTAGTGAGATGTGGAGCTGGTAGTGCTGCTAAATGCTTGAGCGCTGTGTAAATACAGCAGAGGGGCTCTGACAGCCCTTCTCAAACCCTTCTGAACTTCAGCTCTTGAGCTGCTACAGAAGGTCCAATTCCACCATTTAAGCTGATGCTAACTCCAAGCCCGTGTGGGGTTTCATGGCTGGCAGAGGCAGGCTGGCCTCATGAGAGGGAGCAGCCAGCTGAGCATCAGCGTAAGGGTGAGCCTTTGACAATCCCTAAGTCTCCTTTCTCCTGCAGTTCTGGCAGCTCTACAACGCTGTCACCCTTTTCCGGATGCTGCAGCACCCAGAGTGCAAGGAGTGGCAGGTAGGGGTGGCTCATGGGCGGCTGTGTGGGGAGGGGTGTCCATCCCTGCTGCCTCACAGCTCCGCGGCTCCCACAGGTTCTCATGTGCGGCCTCCCCTTCTTCGTCCTCTTCCTGGGGAACTTCTTCACCACCCTTCGTGTTGTGCACCAGAAGTTTCAGAACCAGAGCAAAGACACAAAGCGGAACTGAAGAGGAGCAGCACGGGGACCAGGACTATTTCTCCCCGCTGGCTCCATCGCATTCCCATCTCCTTGCCTTGATGCCGTCCAGACTCTGGTGTCTCACCCATTCTGTGCAAGCCTGGATGCAGGACAGAGCTGGGGCTTGCTTGTGAATAGAGAGCGTGTTCTCTGTGGTGCTGAATCTGTGCCTGTGTCACTCAGCGGGCAGCAGGAGCACCCTGCAACACTGCCGCGGGGCGGAGCGGGGGGCCTGGGGCCCTGAAGCCACATACAGGAATGCTGCTCCTGCAGCCCCCCTATAGCAGGGAGGCTGAAGGCTGCACATGTGCTGCAGTTTGGGATGGGGCACCGAGTTCCTCCTCACCCTTCAACGTGAAGAGGGGCTGAGCAGGCAGAGCTGTGGGCACGGGACGAGTGGGAGCACTGCGAACCTGAGAACCAGGCTTCACAGCTCCCTGGCCTTGCAGCTCTGGAGGATGCGTATGCAAAAATAATAAAGGGAAGGTACTTCCTTGGTTCGTTGGGGTCTTGGAACAGAGCACAGACATTGTTCTGCACTCGGGCAGTCTGGCAGTGGGCTGTCATTGCAGGGGGGAGGGATGGAAGTCGTTTGCAGCTGCTCCACACCTGCCTGGGGTGAAGCACAGTTGATTGGGGCATGACAGAAACGGGAGGGCTGAGCAAAGCCATGCAGAACAAACAGCAGCACACAGCCCATTGCAGTGTCCCTGAAGCCCTCTGCTACTACAGGGAACTCCTGAAACAAGCAGTGTTGTGTCACCTCACTCGGCAGTCCCTGTGTGCTCCCCCCATCTCCTTGGCAGGGGGAAGGTTGGAGGTGGCAGCTATTGCTTCTCCTACCTCCCTCTTTCCTCCAGCGGACCAGGGGGAAGATAGAAGGGCAAGCAGCAACTACAGAAACAGTGTTTTTATTCCAAGGGCAAGTATATTTAAATAATTTACAGTCATTGGACAGCCTGAAAGGTTGTTTTTTTTTTTTTCTTCCATGATTAAATCACAAAGATATTGAAACAAAAACAGTATTAAAAAAAAAAAAAAAAAAAAGAGCATACACAGCATGACAGAGGGGCTGGGAACAGGGGAGCTGCCGGCTGAAGGGCCCAAGGGAGCCAGCAGGACCCTGCAGCTGTGACCCCAGACTGGGCTGTGGGGAGGGGAGGAGCTGCCCCCTGCCCTGCTGAGTGCTGGAACACAGGAGGGTGCAGGGGAAGGGGGGGTGCCTGCAGGTCCTGGCTGGGTGCAGGTTGTGCCTTTTCCTCAAGAGGCAACCTGTGGTCATTTAGTGACAGCACGGGGCATAGGAGCTAGCCCTAGAGAAGGTCAAACAGCAGGAGAGGGATGAGAGCAGATCACTGCCCCACGCTGTGCCCTCGCACCAAACCTGCCAGGTTCCTCCATCCCCGCTGCCATCCCCAGCCTGCAGGGCACAAGGGTGGTCTGTAGTTCCAGAACGAGGTGCCAGGAAATAAGGCAACACCCCGTGTTCAGAAAAGACCCCAGAGCTCCCCCAGGGCCATCCATCCCTCCTGCCCCACATCCCCAGGGCAAAGACTGGGGACAAAGCCTCAGCCACTCCCTATCCCTCCACCTGTCCCCTTCCACCACCCAGGGTGCACAGCCCATCCTGGGTGCAGAGGAGGGGTTGGGGTGACAATGGGGTAGCTGGAGGCTGGGGTGACACAGTCACCCACAGGAACAGCGGGCGGGAGGGCACCTCCTGCGTTCTCTCCCTGGCCCTACCATCCTCTCTCTTAGCTCCACACATCCAAAGAGTAACGGCCCTTAGTCATCAGTTTCTTTACATAGTCCACGGCCTGAGACTGATTCATGTTTCCATACTCAGCCACAATCTCATAGAAAGTGTTCTGCACGTCCCGGGCCATGTTGCGGGCATCCCTGGAAAGAAGAGGACCGTGAGCGAGGTGATAACACAGAGCAAATAAAAGCTGGCTGTCCCTGAACACGTGGATGGGGGCAATTTGCCCTGCCCAGCCCATTTACCTGGCTGCTCACTGTCCCACTGAAAAAAAGAGTGAGCAAGCAGGTAAACGGGAGGCACACTCATTTTTCAAAATACAAGAACATTTATCCCTAAGTCCCTTCCTTGTCCCAGGACTTACCCACACACATAGATATGAGCATTTCCATCATTCACCAGCTTCCAGATGTGTTCCTTGTTCTTCTTTATTAGGTGTTGGACATAAACCTGGCAAGAAACAATGGGCTGTGTCACAGGCCAGGGGGGGAAGCCAAGCCCATGCCCATAACCCCCTTCATCCCACGCAGCACAACACAGCAGCAGACGAGCTGGGTGCTCCTTTGACTGCCATGGGCCTCCTCAAACAGCAGGGCTGGCTGTCCCCAGTCCTCAAAGCTTTATTTACAACCCCCATCACAGCTTGATCCTTATGTTTCCCTTCCAACCCAGGATACTCCGTGACTTTAGGGGAGTGATGCTGGGCAATGGGAGCAACTGCGTGAGGGACAAGAGAGGTACCTTCTCAGCCTGATCCCTGGAGAAGGCGACGTTGAGCTGGGTGAGGACGCCCTCCTGCTTGAAACGGGCCAGCTCCTGGCGGTACAGGTAGTCCTCCTGCTCACGGCGACAGCCGTAGTACAGCACCGTCTCACCCACCTCTTTGCCTGCGGTCACAAAGCACCCATCAGCCCCTTGCAGCCCCCTGGCCCTCCCGCTCCCTCCACTTTCCCTGTCCTGCTCACCCAGCCCAGGGCTGGCAGAGCTGTTGCTTCTGTTTATGAGAAGCTCAAGGCTGATCCCAAGATAGCTACGTGCTTTAGAAATGAGTCAAAGTGACCTGCCTGTGCTTTTCTGCAGAGGTGGCAGAAATCAGAGAAATAGCTTCGATCTACCTGCCTTCCAAGTGCCCCCTGTGGCCGGCAAACAAGGACAAAGTCTCCTTGTGCTGGGACAAAATACGCTGTCCTTCATCTGCAGTCCTCTCCCCAACCCATTTGAGGGTACAGCACAAGCTGTACCCAATGGAGGCGCCGACCAGCCCAGCAGGGCACCCCTCAGTGCCCAGGGGAGTTTTTGGGTTCTCACCTTGCTCCTTCAGCCAGGCCCGCTCCTGTATGAAGCCAATGAAGGGGGCTATGCCTGTGCCTGGTCCAATCATGATGACAGGTGTGCTGGGTTTGAAGGGCAGGCGGAACTGCGACTTCCGGACATACATGGGCACCAGGGAGTTCCTCCCATTCTCGTTGGGCACCTTGTTCTTCAGCCAGTTGGTGGCCACCCCTTTGTTCAGCCGTCCTGTCTTGGTCTCGTACTCCACCGTCACAGCGCAGATGTGGATGGAGTTGGGGTGAACCTGCAGGAAGGGGACGTCAGTGCAAGGCAGAGGGAGCCCCAGCTTTCCTGGCTGGCTGCAATGTAGCACAGAAAAAAATTTCTCTCTCCAGAAGTTGGGATAACCCAGAGCAAATTCCTAAAGTCCTGTCAATGTCAGAGCAAGGGGACTATGGCACCGTGGAGCTAAATGGCTGTGTTAGCATCCCTCGTGCTGCGCGCTCACCTTGGAGGAGGAGGCAATGGAGTAGTAGCGGGCCTGCAGACGGGGCAGGAGCTCACACAAGTGGTCGATGGGGGGATGCAGTGAGGGCATGTCCTGCAGGATGGCCAGGATGTTCCTCCGGGCCTCCACCACCCAGCTGAGGTAGAGAGCCTGTGGACAAGGAAGGCACACTCATGACTTCTCTACGAAACCACAAACACACCCCACAGCTCTCTGACCACGGCACGCCTCCCCTGAGGGCATCCCCCAGACCCAGCTCAACCCGCAGCTTTGCTGGGAAGGCTGCAGCTCACACCTTCCCCTCAGCGGTGGATGATGCCATCTTTCGGAGCTGCTCCTGCTCCCCAGTGTCCGTGGCATACTGGGCCAGCTCATAGAGCACGTTGGTGCGGGGCGGGTTGGTGATGTCCAGGTAATACGTCAGGGCTGTACGGTAGGAGGTGGGGCAGGGGAATGGGTGTTTCTTGTTGGATTCCTCTGGAGGAGAAGAGAGGAAAGAAAGAAGGATGTCAGCAAGCGCTTGCTGTCACGTTAGATTTCAGCCATGGGCATTTGGGAAAGCGAAGCACCATCAGTCAAGGCTGGAGACATTCAGTTTAGCAAATTAAGAGCAAGTAAGGGGCAGGAATGATTGTGCGAGGCCAGGCAGCCCAGGACACCACACAGGAGTCTGCAGCCTCTAGCAGAGCATTACAGTCATTAACTCTTTGGAAATGAGAAGCCAGCTCTTGGACTTCTGGGCCAGCAGCTCTGATGCCTCAGGTCAGGCGTTGCTGTCTCAGGAGTAACACAAGCAGCAGCTGCAGCCTCCCTCCTGCCACAGGACAGCTCTGCTGGGAACACTGCCCAAGAAAAGCTCTTTGTATCAGCACTGAAAAGTGCTCTCTTCTGGCATCTCAGCCCCCAAGTCTGCGCATCCTCCAGGGACTGAAAAACAGTGTTTCAGACTCAAAAGCTCCTATTGAGCTCTGGGGCTGCTGCAGCAGAGGGATGCTCTGGTGGGCTGGTGCTCTGTAATTAGGAGAACGCCGTTACATAATTTGTTATTGAATGGGCACACCAAACATTTCACAACTGATCCACTTCAACTGGCTTGTAGCAAACAGGCTCTATGCCACTACTGCAAAAAGCATTTAGAGTGGCCAAGGGATGTCTCTGCCTGGAGGTGTCCTACAGGACCTAAGGGTGATCTGACTCTTGCTGTAGTGGGAAGGACAGAGGCTACGGCAGAAGAAGAGCTGCTGATGTGCATGGGTGATCCATACTCACCATCCAAATTGTTTAGTGACATGACTGTATCCAGATCTGTGCCCAGAATCTCACCAAACTGATTCACCAGAGATGCGTCATTGGCTGGATAAACAGCCACGTGGTCCCCAGACTCATACCTGGTACAAGAACAGGAGGAGAAGAGATGAAATACAGGCACTACTTCTTGTCCATGTCATGCCTGAGCTGCTCAGCCAGAGGACAAGCAGGCTGCTGGTTAGTAAGACAACACCGAGACCTGAGCTGCTACACAGCACCTGCAGGCTCAGGGACCCCAAAGAGACACCAGTCATGGTAGTAAGGAACCATCAGATTATTTTTTTCCTTTTCTATATGGGAGCCCCAGAAATAACAGCAGTTTTCCCAGAGCCTACCTGATTTTGGAATTGGAGATATCCAGCTCCAGGTGCATAAGGTGTCGTTCCCCACCCTCATTCAGCTTACGGTTCTCTGTAACCACAGCCAGGAAGGGGTTCTTGGCATCAAATGGCCTGGAAGGAAAGGAGGCCCCTCTGGGTTACTTTCCTGCAGGCTCACAGTACCACTTTCATCTAGGTATGTTCTTTCTGTCTCCAGAGCAGGGTCCCACTATTAGAGCACAGGGCCATCCTGGCTCACGTTTCAAAACACAGCACAAAACTTATGCTGCTGCTGCCCACAATTGACAGAGAAAACAATCATTTTCCTTCTCAGTACAGCCCAGCAGCCAACAGCTCCTACCCAACTAAGAACAAATGATGCAACAGCAGATTAGAGGGAGTGTCACCTCTCAAAATGGTATTTCAGGTTGTAATTCATTTACACAATTAATCTCCCCACAGCAATACCGCAAGCAACCATCACACATTAACCACTCCAGGGGAGGAAAGGTTCTGACTGACCTCAGGACAAATGCTGCACACTTACCAGCCAAACAGCATAGGTGAACACAGCCAACCTCTCAAACATTAATGACTCATTAAGTGTGGAACCCCTGAGAGTTCCAGGGGACACCTGAACCAGCTTCTCTTGGGCAGATGTCTGCCACGTGGCTGTGTTGCCAAGATGACACTGCCTGCATGGCTTGTGCAGTTAGAAACATCAAGAATGCCATCAGCCAAAGCCTGACCCAAGGACACCCTGCCAGGGCAGTCTGGCACTTACGGCTTCTGGTTCTCGTAGCTCTTGAGACGGCCCATCTCCCCAGTGTACACCTTGTTCATGTTCACATCTGTGTGCACCACCAGCTCATACTGGCGGATGCTGGAAGAGGAAATGGAACAGAAGAGAGGAAAAGAAGTCAAATTGGAAATAATGAAGGTACAATTGGAACCACCATCTGCTTTACTGGGTTTGCTGCAGTTTAGACAAATGACACTTCTGCCCTTCACCCCTCTCAACACAGCAGGAAGCAGGAAGCAGTAATGCTCAGTGCCCAAACCAAGAATTATCAACTCTGCTGGGAGCACTGCAAATCTGTGTGTGCACTCAAGCTTGGAAAAGGCAACAGCTTGCAGGAAAGGGGACAGCAGCTCAGGCCTGATGGCACAGCTGCCGCTCAGACGTGGCCAATCTTTCTGGCACCCAGAAGAAAATGCTCCCATACTCACCTGGATTCCTCTCCTGTAGCCTCCACCCCAAAGTGCTCACACACTGCTGGCCAGAACTGCTCTCTCCAAGTGATGAAGTCTTCTTCCAGGCTACATGAGGAGAAAGGGAGTTTCAATAATCCTGCTCAAGAGGAAGCAGAGGGATGTTCCCAGAAGGGCCAACTGAGATCCCTTCCTTCACCATGGGAAAAGGCATCTGCCCATGGATCCAATAAGTTTTGTTACCTCTTCATGCTCACACATCACCAGAAGAGCATCTTCAGAGCACTGATATGAAGAAGGGAATTCCTGTTACACCTCCCTTCACAGCCACAGAAGGCTGTAACTCAAGCTTGGTGTCTTTGCACATCTCACCATCCCCTGCCCATTCCTGGCATTAGGTCACCTTCCAGATTCCAATTTTGAAAAGTTTATTTTCCTAAATTCAGAGCCTCACATACAGGGCAGATCCCTCTGATTAGATCTTGCCATCCTTGGAGGCAAAACCACAGGTTAATATAATTCCTGAAGTTAAGCTGCTGCCAAGATGTTGTTCAGGTAAGTACAAACAATTGTTCTTGGACTGTGAGTTGGAAAACTGCTGCATTCTACCATAAAATAAACAGCTCACAAGGAGATGGAGCTTATTTCATCTGCAGGGATGAGAGGGCTTCTCCATCCAGACAAGGATATCAGAGCTGCAGAAGTGCAAAGACAGAAGAGGCTGTGAAACCTCATGAAATACACAGTTATGGTCATTTAAAGCTGATGTCGGATTTCAGCAAGGTATATGGAGTACACATGACTGATTTATGTGAGAGAGAGAGCAGATGCACTCAGGGACATGGCAACCACCGTAAATAGCCATAAGGAGTTTACCTCTGTCTTAGCAGTAGAGCCAACACCTTGCCAGGGACCCTTCCATGTTGCTACAGCCAGCTCAGAGCAACCCTTCAAGTCGAGCTACTCACTTGCCATCATCATCTCCCAGTCCAAGCTCAAAGATGCGCTGGGCTCCAAGCTCCTCCAATCTCTTGTCCACATATTTTCCCATGGCATTGAAGTGCTCGTAAGTCTTGTTCCCCAGCCCAAAGACCTGGAAGAGAACACTGATAATCATGGAGAAGCAGGGACTGGACTTCCTCCATCAGAGAGCATCCTCTGTCCTTCCCCTTCCACAAAATGCCCAGCAAGTGCTTACAAACTGCTTCTTACAGAGCAGCTTAACATCTCCAGCAGTGCATTTTCCTTTCGTTTGCAATGGTGATGCTGCCTAAAGAATTTGGCTGGCGTTTAGGTGAGGTGGCTGTATCTCAGCCAATTATTCAGCTCAGCACAGAAAAAGAGCCACACACACTCCTCCAAGTGATTTAATTTGTGAAAGAGCATCTAGCCAAGGGCCGTTCAATTAGCTCCTGAACAACAGCAGCAGCCTGTAACTCATTTACAGACCTTATATTCAATGTCTGCTGGGCTGTTTGGGCAAGACATGGTCAGCAAACGCTTGTGATTTAGGTAGTGGGGAGAACTCACTGACAGCTACATTTAAAACACTTAGATACATGTTTGCAAATATCTGTGCAGCTTGGAGAGGAAGACAATAAGGACTATATTCAGAACAGGCATAGAAGGCATAGGCATCATGTTGTGTTTTTACCCAAGCCATGTGCAAGCACAGTGGAAGGTTTTTGACTTTCCTGTCCAAATACAGCATAAACTGGAGTTAAACCACTTACTGCAAAGCGGAGACCTGACAGGTCAGCATCAGCCTCCTGCAGCCAGTCGTAGAAGTCTTGGGCATTGTCTGTAGGATCACCCTCACCATACGTGGCCATACAGAACACAGCCAAGGACTTGTCAATCTCAGAGAGGCGACTCAGGTCCGACTACAACCAAAGCAAAGAATAAGTCCTCAGTGATCATGCAATGTGATTATTGAGCAAGCCTACACCTACACTGCAGCTACACCCCTGCTGCACAGAACAGCACCACATCATGTCAAACAACTGCTTACAAAAGGGGTTGAGGAAAGGCCAAACCCATCTGAAATGGTAAGGAAAATAAAGCTAGCTATACCACTGGATTGCAAGTCAGTACTTCTGCTCCACCAGAAAAGTGATGGGATTTTCCATCCAGGCTTAAGGGACCAGGATTAATGTTCCTACTGAAGAATAATACAATGTCAATCCCTCTGTACAAGACTGCAGCAGTATGGTACCAATGCTAACTGCAGAAGGAACATAGAGAAAGTTTCATGCTGCCAGCAGATGACTTGTAAGTCCCAAGCACTCCAGGCTACATTCCTTTTTCAGCCAAGTTGCAGAGTTTACCCCAAACCTATAGACTGACAAGGACCCACCTCTGCAACTCTGAACATGAGCTAATTTCATTTCCCTCTCTAAGTGAGACTACTTAGAGCAACAGTCCCTTGGCCATACCCCGAGGCTGTGTTCATGGCTAAATTACCAAGTCATACTCCTCTGGATCTGCTGCCATGCCACGGAGACCATAGCGGTGAGCGTCTTTGGAGAGGCGATTGGCAAATTCCTCTGCTGTACCCGTTTGGGAACCATAGAAAACCACTATGTTTCGCCCCTTGGAGAGAAGAAAAACAAACTGTTAAATGGCAATTACTCATTTGGCAAACATACAGAGCAAGCACATCTTATCAAAATGGAAAAGCCTGGGATCGGGAGTCCTGGACTGAAGCTTAAAGGCAACTAGGAGCCTGCATTTGTACAGGACTTCACACCAAGTTAAGCTGTTGATAGGAATATGATCCATGTCAGTCTCAGGGAGACGACTCAGGTCAATCTAAAATTACAGCAAAGAATAAACTTTCAAGGTTTATTCTCAGCCTCAAAGCTACAAAGTGACTCCAGAAGGCAGGAAACTCCCCGGACAAGAAAGACTTGCCAAAGCTTTGGGAAAGCGTCCGAGTACGGGAGCTCCTGCTCCACAGCAAGCCAGTTACTTTGAAGGAAAATGGAAAATATATCCAGCCCTTACATTTTCCCCTGCTTCCTCCTGCACCCAGTCCAGCAGAGTCCAATCTGCCAAATCTGTGTACAATTCCCATTACAGAGTGAGCCTGGTTTGGGAATCAACCACAAAGATGAACAACTGCCAGCTAATGATTTCAAAGTCTCTGCCCTTTCCAACCTGACTTTGATCCCCTATTACACTTCTTTTTTTCTTGTACCAAATTGTCAATTTAGTTTTTTCTCTCTAAGAACAACGTTCAGGCAGAGACTGCTGAGAGCTACTCCTGCCCCCCACACAGACTGCCTTTGGACACTGCAGCAGAATGCCTCTGGATCCAAGTCAGTCCCACTGCTGACAGCTAACAGTCTCCAGAGGATAAAGGGAGTGACCTGAGCTCTGTCACCTTCCCAGCACCTAGAGCAGGTCACCTTCCCAGCACCCAGAGCAGGTCACCTTCCCAGCACCCAGAGCAGGCAGCTTACCGTCTTCTTCATCTTCTCAATGAAGCTGCTATCTCTTGCTGGGGATGATCTGAAAGACAAAAGAAACCTCTTTTCAGATGAGTACGTTCATTCTTTAAGGTCAGAGATAAACAAGTGGAGGAAAAGGCAGCCCCTGGGCTGTGTCAGATCTCAGCAGGGCTACCAAAGTGGTGAGATTCCCCATCAGCCACTGATATTTAGCCTGTCCCAGAGACATCCAGCGCTCAGCTGCAGGGTGACTTCTCCAAGGACAGACACAGAGCAGGGGAAAAGCCAGCTGCCGGCCTTACATCCTTCAGGAAGGCATGCTGCAGGCAAAGCCCAGGAACTCAGCCCTGGGCAGCAGGAAACTTTCACTCTGAAAACTGAAAAACTGCTGGTTATGAGGACCTCGCAGAACTAGCACGCTTTCAGATAGATCTCAGAAGCCAAGCCATGGTGTGAGATGGGGAGAACACCCTGCCTCTGCTCCTCTGTGGTGGGCAGGCTTTGGTTCTGAGCCATGCCCCTGGGGAGGATTCCCCAAGTGTGAAGTAAGACAAGGCTAAAAACCAGTTGTTCTAACCTCAAAACAGACCCTGCAGAGCAGAGGGGCGCACAGAGGCTCAGTGGTGGATCAGTCCCTGGCAACACAAATGCTGCCCTTTGAGGTCCCACAGGGTTAATTTCCACACTGGGGTTTCTGTCTCCAGCACAGAGGCATTTGCTTTGTTGCAAGTAAGTGGCTTTCTCATGCTTGAAAGTGGGAAAAACCATGGCAGTCAGAAACATGCAGGCAGAGATGCACAGCACTATGGATACCCCATTATTTAGGAAGCCAAGAGAGCTTAACTATGCTAAATGCACCCGTGGGCTTTTAGTGTCACACCGTGAAAGCAATGTAACCCTGCTGACAAGCGGGCCCTCTGAGAACCCCACAAGCAGACATAGCTCCAGCTATGGTCAGATTAGGCACTGGGGTCTCTTCAAGGCAGGCAAACAAGTGCCAGGAGCTCACTTGCTGTCTTCTCTGCTGAAGCTTTGGTAGCAGGGAAGAGAGGAACGTGGGACCCGTTCCCATTCCTCTTTCACAATGGAAGAATGCAAGGCTGGGTCTCCTGTGGGAAGAGAGAAGCCTCCAGGCAAAAAACAAATGGTTTTGGCTCCGGCCCATGCAAGAATGTGCAGAGCTCACTAACAGTTTCCTAAACCCTGCAGCCCAGAGGGAGGGATCTGTGCGGACGTGCGGAGACATTTGCAGAGTGCACACACACAGCAGCAGGGTGGGGGCATCCAATCCAAGAACCCCTTTCCACCCAAACTTCATACGGAGCTCCACAACCAGGCCTGGTAGCTTTGAGCAGTTATATTCCCAAGCACCATGTATGAAAGATGGAGCAAACCCTATCCAAAAAAGAGGCTGTGCTCACAGGACAGTGCTGCTTTGTGCCCCTATTTGCCCCCTCCATGACTAACAGCCTCTCTGTGTCTTCCTTTGTACCCTGCTGGGAACAGGGGCACTGCAAGCACCTTTCACAAAGCAATCCCAACCCTGCCTCTGCCAGAACCCAGGCTCTGCAGAGTTGCCCCCACGTGTCCCAAAGCCCACAGGACTCTCTCTTCACTTTTGGCTCCCATGTGAATCTCTTTCGTTTACTGCCCTCTTGGAAATGAGATCCAATTAAAATAGCTGTTGGGTCAACTGCTAACCAGAATGCTTTTAAAGGAAGTAAAAATAAGTTTTAAATCCTTTCAGTAAGTTCCCTTGGAAAGGAGGAAAGGGCACACATGGAGCTAGTCCACTTTCAAAGGAGGCAACCTCACACTGAAGAGTCGTGGTGGAGAACAGACTGTGGCTCAGACATAGAAGAAATGAGTCTGGCTTCTGTTAAAAAAAGAAAAACAAAAAAACAAAGCCACAGAATTCCCTGTAACTGTTTCATCAGGATGGCTTGAAAATCCGAGCTGTAAAATGCAGAAAATACTGAAGACAGAAATGACGCTGATTTTCATTGTTCAGCCAGGAAAAGTTAGGAGAGAAAGCACATTTTCAGCAGTGACCACCCCTACAGTTCAACGTAGCTCATGGTTGTGTTTATAATAGAAAAAGTGATGGGTGGAAAAAAGGAGATTAACTCCTTTGTTGAAGCAAGTGTACAGATTGCCCACCCTTACTGAGAGTCCAGAGCACAAACAAGTCCCAAGGCGCTCTCACTTTGATTTCAGGAGGAAAAAGGGAGGAGTAGAAGAAATCACAGGCAGCTCAAAGTTATCAAAGTCTGAAGAAAAGGTGAAACAGAAAGCTCCCACACCTGCCTCGCCTACCGAAAACAAATGCACATCCAGAAGCAAGAATGCAGCTTGGTTGCTGCACAGAAACTGCTCTCACCCAAGCACCCACGCTGGGGACCTCCTTCACAGCAGCCTGCCTCCAAGCAGAGCCTCTCCCTGCGATTCACTCACCTGGACACAGCCGCCTCTTCTCCTGGCACCGAGTACACACATCCCATGGTCAGGGCAGGGAAAAGGCAAACAAAGAGTCCCAGGGCAGCTCTCTCTGTCTGCAAGGGGAGGTGTGGGGGAAGGATCTAACTTAGCTCTGGAGAAACATGCACACAGGCCTTTCCATTCTGCTCCTTCTGGGCATTGAAGCCAAGCGTCAGCCTTTTGTTAAATAGAAGAGAGCCGGCACAAAAGGTCCCAGTCAGGGTCATAGCAGAAGTGGTGCAGCGCGTTCAGCTCCTGGTCGTGAGGCTTTGGAAGTTACACAGCAAATCCACACAGTCTTGAGACACTGCAACATCTGGCAGCAGTGGCAGAAAGGAATTAGGAGTCAAGAATGAAACCTCCCAGGATTCTCCGCAGCACACGTCCCTCTCCCATCCGCGTGGAGCTGGATGCAAAGCCCTCCCCCAGCCTTGTTACCCTGGAAACTGTTTATATCACAGTTGTTTTTAGATATATTCTTTAAAAGAAAAAAAAAAAAAGTCAGTGCTGTAGCTGAATGAAACGATTCCAGACACTGTGTGAGTAAAGTCACGGGTAACTATGGCAGTGCCATTATGGAGGCAGCTCAAAGGAGTTCTCATCAGGATCCTATTAAATTAAATTAGAGATGGTCTCTCTCTAACACACACACAGGCAGCTGAGAGCTAATCAGGCTGAGAAGTTGGAGCAATTCCTGTGACAGGAAGCCCTACAAGCACCAGAGAATGACTCTCTATAGCTGCGGAATAGAGATAAGCCTATTTGTGCCCCAAACAACGTTGAAGGCGAGGAGGGGGAGGAGAAGGGTGGGCTGACACCAAACATAACTATCAGTGTCTCACCCTGTCTCCCCAGGGTAACAATCCCTGTGCAATTCCGGAGCAGGGACACAAGGGAGGGCAGAAATCTGTGATTGAGAAACACAGAGATGGCCTGAGTGGAGAAAAAGTAATGAGGGCACTCCTCAGGAATGTCACCAAGTACAGCTGCCCTCGCCATGGCTGCATGGAGATCGAGGGCTGCTCTCTCTAATGACATCTGCAGAGCAGGCGGCCAGGAACACTCCAGTGGTTTCAATTAAAACTGAAAACAGTCAAAATGTAAAAAAAAAATCCTCAGATGGCAGCATCCCGGGCTGCCCTGTGGGTATTTCACTGCACAAGTAGATGAAGTCTTACATGCAGAAACATCTACATATGCTGAATCCCTTCTCTGGGGGCTTCAGGCAGGGGAAGAGCTCTGCTCCACCATAAGTAGAAGGGACCAGTGAATGCTGCAGCTTAACCCAGAGACACACCAACAGGGTGAGAGCAGGACTGCTCCCAGCACGTGTGGGCAGGCAGGGCCACAAAAAGCGAGGCCAGATGAGATGCCATCCAGGAGAGAGTACTTTGATTGTGGACATCATCTTCAACAATCAGCAGCAATTCCAGCATCTTCCCTGGAGATACAGCTGTACTGACTTTGCTTGATAGAGGTACGCTGCTCAGCAGCAACTCCAGGAAGGCACCGAGGTGTCAGAGCTGAGTTCAGGTTGGAAACTATGTTTGAACTCTCATAATTTGGAAGGAAACCCAGCAGCAGCCTTCACAGCCATGTGAAATGCTTTTCAAACCCAGTCTTTCACAGTTGAAGCTGAAGTTAGGAGCTAAAGGAGCACAACAGAAAACACTACCAAGTACTGCCAGATAAAGCAGTTCAGGACAGCCTGGCAAGTCAAGGTACAGCTGCAAGGAAAGAGCTGAAGAAAAGCAACATCTCTTAAGGCTGAGGCTCTCCACTGCAGCTGCAAAGGGCTCTGTCTCCACGGCCAGCTTCCCCAATGCTTGCTATACAGCCAGCCCAGGGCAACAGTGGACAGCATGATCTTCTATATTGCTGATTTGCTTGTTCAACAGCAAGGAAACTCCACCCTAGGCTCTAGATGACAGAGGGAAGGAAATCCAAGGCTGAGCAAGGTTATTTTTCCCCACTTGTTTCCCTCACACTTCCAAGCATCCCATAAAATAACACTGCAACAGCAGCAGGAAGTCACTGTCTCCAACCAGAGGATAAATGTGCCACGAGCCACAGCCTGGGCTTATGGGTCCAAGCTCCCCTCAGCTTACCACAATGACCACAGCTTAGTTCTTATCACGACACAGCCATGCTTGTTACAATCTCCAGAGGATATCCACATGCATAAACACAAGTAGCTCTCAGGCACAAGAGGGAACTATTTGACTGATTCAACAAAATCAGGTGTCCCAGGCCTGCATTCAGAGAGCTCTGCCTTGCAGCTAGAAAACTTATGATCTGGGCAGAGGGGAAACGAGACCAAACCTGTTCCTCTTCAACTAGAAACTGAATTTCAACACAAACACTGAAAGACAAGCCTTGAGAACTGGAAGCAGTACAACTCAATAAGGTAAATACAGAGGTATAGAAGAGATACAAGGCCCACAATCACTTGCTGTGTTTGCCTTAGCTTATATTTACACATGGGGTACTAGAAGCACGTACCCCACGCTGAAATGCCTTGGCCTATCACCAAATGTCCTCTTCTGACCAGCCTATGGAGAGTTCCTGCCTCTTTCCACACCTGACTGCAAGTGCTACTCTGTTGCTCCAAGTGAATACTTTCAAATGAAGGGCTAAGAAGAATTTCATACCAGCAGCACCCTTTAAGTGCCTCGTGGGGAAAACCACTTCCTGAAGGGCATCTCACCACTGCAACTATGTGCAAAAATCTTGAGCCTAGTGTGAACATCCAAGCATGGTGATCCACTTTGCCTCTCTAGCCAGCACGTGTACACACACAACCTGCAGTGTACCCAGCATTACAAACAAAAAAGATTCACCTTAGTCAGGAGGTTACCTTCTGTGTAGGCCTACTACTGTAAAAGCACAGAGTTGGCTTTCTATCTACAGCAAATGCATCCACACAGAGAACAGATCCCAGGTAGGAAAGGTATTGCACAGCTCCAGCTCCTGAGGTCTCTGCTGCAGAGTTTCACACCTGTACTTACTGCTCTCACCCACACAAGGCCACTGCACCAGGAGGAAATAGCAGGAATAGGATCAAAAGCCCAGAAGAAAGCTGATGGGACAGACAAGGAACTAAACACCTCCATCAGTGCAGCTCGCTCCTGGCCCTAGAAGAAAGGGAGGAACAAGGACCCCTCTCGAAATCCAGTCTCCTGCTGCAGAGACCAGGTATCAAAACCAAACACATTTCACAAGAGCTGCCAAGCAGTTCATGTCCAGGAACTACCTTCCAGCTCCCAAGGCCCTGTTTCTTCACTTTATAACTATGAATAGATAAGATTTCCTAGATCGATTTTCTCTTTCTCCAGACTTATCTATGACTTATCTTAAAATGCAGAGAATAGCCAAAGCAATCCCTAAGCATGCTGAAGTGCAGCCAAGGGCTTTTAAAGTCTTTTCTTGCCTTGCTTGGCAAGACAAGTTATTGATACAGACCACAGCACAGCATAAGAGAACTGCAGCCTGCCTCTTCCACAGGGATTTCTGCATGGTGAGGCAAACATATCTCAAAAGAAACACGAGGGGACAGAAAGGCACTTCAGGACCAAGGCTCTGCATCTGGAGACCTCAAAGAAACCCTTCAAGGGGGTTTCAAGGACCCACTGGTAGCACAAAACGCTCCCACCCTTCTGATGGGAGGAATCCCATGCCATCACCCGGGAAAAATCACCTGTCTTCTGGCAAAAGTCAAAGCAATTTTTTGGATGGCAATGCAAGAGAACTACTAATAGGAGGTTCCTCCCTTCTGGCTTCTCCACCAATTCCTACAGTAGGTTGCAAGCCTTGGTGGCAGCTTTGTGAGGTCAGGGCACAATTAGAAATGCAGCAACTTGCACTGAGTGAAAGGCTTGTGATGGAAACCCCATCTAAACGTCTTCATACACAGAAATCAGTCTTCCTGCTCCCAGAAGTCTGTGACTGTAACCTGCAGGGAGGATCCAGCTGGTGCAAGTGCTCAAGGAAAACCAAACAGGGAAGGAAAAGCAAGAGTGTCTTTGTAGTCAGAAAATCATAAGGAAGAATGAAAGTCACCCTCACCCCAAGTAAGTAAGCTGGTACTTACACTGTTTGGATTTTGGGGAGATCAGGAATTTCCTCCTTTTTCTTGCGGAAGAAGAACCAATAAGTAAAAAGTCCAGCGATGAGTGAGATAAGAAACACATCAGTCATGCTGAAGAAAGAGTCTTGTGCAGTGCTTTCAGGAGGGGAGACTGCTGATTCCACGCCAGCACCACCCATGATGGTCAGAGATACTGGAAGGAAAGAAAAACAGATGAACGTCAGCAATCACACACAACCACAGAAAAACAGAAGAGCATTAAGGACCACTCAGAACATGATTTTGCATTATACACTTAATCCTAGGAACACATGGTAGCCCAACAACTCCCAGAAATTTCGAGACATTCCATCACACTCTGCAAGATCTCTTCCTTCTTTGGTATCTCATTACCCTGCCATGCTTATCCCTTCCCACTGCATCCGTGCTGATCTACTGGCAATAACTTCTGCTCATCCCCAGCTAGCAACACTGGAGCAGCCCCACGTTCCAACCAGGGAGCCCAGGCTGGCTGCTAACAGCCCAGCAAGGCTCAGCAGGGATGCATGGCCAGCCTTTAGCAGACCTCTACCCATCACACAGCCCACAGGGTGCCTGCTGGTGGGGGAAGACACCACTCTTTCACACACTCCTCCAGATCTGTCTCTCCCTCCAAGGAGATGCAGTGCTCCTGATTTACTGCAGCACTCACACACTGCAAAGCAGGACTTCTGCAAGCATCCCCACACCATGTCATTACAGCAGCAAAATGGTGAGTACTTCTGATTTACTATCCATCCCCACACAGACCCATCCTTTGTACCTCTGTCTTCTTCGTCAGCTCCACTCCCTTCCCTCGTTTAACTTCTGTTTCCTTGAATTACGAGTTCACCAGTAGGAAACTGAGCAGAGTTTAAGTGATTTGGCCACGGCCATACTCAAGGTCTGTGGTAGAACAAGGACACGTACCTAGCCTTCAAGTCCCTGACTGCCCAATGGCCTCTGTCCATTTCGCAGGAGCCACCCATCGCTCCCTCCCTCCCAAACTCTGCCAAACTTTGAACTCCCCTGACCGCAATTCACATTGAAAGATTACCTGCCCAATGCACAAGGGCACACACTGTCCAGGCAAATAGATAATTAACTCAAAACCTGATTCATAAGGGCAAAGTGACTCTTCTTGCACTTAGGCACCACGCCAGCCCAGGAGACCATGGACATTTGAACCTGCACACAGAAGAGTGACTCAGAGCTGCGGAGTTGCCACTGGAGTGAGGACATGTTGAGGCCATGTGCTATGGCAAAGCTGGAAGAGAAACAGCAAGCTGTGCCTGGGATGAGAAGTTGACTTAAGTTTAAACTCTGCTCATGGTTTATACAAATCTAAGTCCAGGTTTTCACAACAGCTCATCCTTTTCTCCTAACAGCACTCATGTAACAGCTAGGGTTTGCTTCATTCTCCTGCCCACGTTGTTGCTTCTGAGCCTACTGAGGGAGCACGCAGCTCCAGAGATCATGGAGTTCAGCACAAGAAGTCACAGCCACCCAGCAGCCATCACAGGTGGGCTGCTGGGCATTTCTGCAGGTCAGCGAGCTTTCAGCTCCATAGGAAGCTTCATTTAGTGAAGAGCTGGGCAAGTGATGAGATTCTGTGAAGTGATTACTACAGAAGGCACTAAAACCACTGCAGAACCCACATTTGCTGCTGGGCTCTTAGAGATGACACTAAGCAGGGAGTAGGAAGAAAAACATTAGCAATGCAGTGCAGACAAGCAAAGTACTTGCTCCTCTCATCAGGTCACCCTGTCCTCCCTCCCTCGTAGAGAGGCTTTCCATCTCCAAACCTCAGAGCCAAGCAGGAGATGGGTGTTATTTCTGTGTAACTGTAGACTAAACTGTTAGGCAAAGCCTCCACAACCAGAGCTCTGCTGCCAACAACACACAGCTCCCAGCAGAGTCCTTCCTCTCGTCTCTGTTGCCCTCTGGGGTAAATCCCCCCTGATGGGGATTTACTGTGGGAGAGAAGGCATTGGTGTGAGGAAAAGCACTGCTAGTTTATTGCCTCTACTCCTGATGAAACTTCAGAGGAAGCTATTGGAAAAAACGAGGCTAATGGAGACCATGCTGAGCTGGCTTGGGGCAGGCAGCCCTTTCTTCCTAAGCACCGAATCCAGCACTTGCAGCAGCGAAGCCCTAGGAAATCTTTCTTGCAGCAAGCACAGCAGCTACGTAACTGCTTGCCAACCAGCTGCACATGGAGGAAAGTTTCTAGCCAGACACCTCCAGCAAGCACGGGGTGGGACGCATACAGGCTGCGTATGCCTGGCCCCCAGCAACCCCACCCTCCAGCTCAGATAACTCAGCACAGATATTCACCAGCTTCCCAGGGCTTTGCTTTCAACAGCAAGGAAGTGCAGTGCCTTGGAAGGAGGCATCCTCAGGAGTGAAGCTTCCAGGAATGCAGTGCAGACAGGAGGGGGAGGAAGCCAGACTATCTCCTGGCATTCACCGTGCTGCAGCTCTCCAGCACTTCAAAGGTGAACCCTACAGCTGCAGCAACAGCTGGACCACCCCCTGCTCACTCACCACCTGAGGGAAGAGCACCAGTTCTAGAAGCTCAGGGCACAGGAGCTGCAGTCTGGTCTGGTCTCATCTCACCATTTGCAAGTCCCCGTGTCAAAAAGGTTCTGTACTGAGCTCTGACCCTGGAAGGAAACAGCGCTGTCCTCTAGTGATGGAATCAAAGACATCAGAACTAGTGTTTCTTGTGCTCAGTTCCATTTGGTCCTGGATATTACCATTTATTCAAGTCAGCTACAGATTTTTCTTTTTTTCTCTCCCTTTCCCATCCCTATCTCTAGGAAACAGATGTAACAAAAGAAACACAAAGGATGTGGGATTAAACTTTACACTTTTTTTTTTTAAAAGCTTGTCATAACTCAGAAGTACTGATTTAACTCCCTTCACCTGACACAGGGAAACTATTTCTCAATTTATCTCAGACTCAACATAGCTGGCTAGGTTGCAATTACCTTCCAGAAGCTGACAGCAATTCACCAGCTAATACACATTCTTCTCAAACCTCCAGTGAAGGGAAAACTGACTCTCATTTGGGATTTAGCTGTCCTGGAAATCCCAGTCTCTGAGAAGATCTTACTAGAATCAAATCAGTTCCCTACAAGGGAGAACAAAATTTATGATGCAGAAGTAAAAGTTCCCCTTATATCAGCTTCAAGGGTAGCTATTTCATCCTCAGTGTTTACTGTACCTTCAGTCAAGATAACAACCAAGATAAGGCAGACATCCAACTCCCCACCTCCCCCCTAGTTTTTTAGTATCAGTCATGCCTACATTTCTTGATCCTCATCTACGCACGCAGTATCTGGTGAAAAGCAATCAGTCTCAGCCACGATGTAAGGTATCTACATAGAAAAGTCACAACATTTTGAAAGACTGCAATCAAGCAGCACTATTTCAGCACAGCTTTTCAGCCTCTTAGTGCAGCTTCTAAACCTGGGACTGTGCACGATACAGCAGATCTCAATCATTCCAATCACTGGGGGCATCTCTGCACATCTCCATGCTGCCACAGTGATGCATCTCTTTTTCATGTTAAAGAATCTTATTTCTAATTCTAAGTGGTCAGCGACCCAAACAGATCCGTTATTCTCCCTCTATTGTGCACAGCTGATGGCAGTACCAGCTGATGCTTTAGATGCAGCCAAAAGCATGCTGCAGACCTCAGCTCCAACTGGCAGGCAGAACATCAAGTTCATATAGCAGGTGGCTAGAAGGTCTCCCTTTCCCTAGAATACATGGAAGTTTCCGAGAGTCACAGATTGCTTGTAGTACAATATAATGACCAATGACCCTTGGCTCTGAAGTTAAGTTCATGACTTGTGCAGGAAGTTGGCTCTTCACAAAACTAACCTTTTATCTATATGACGTTTGTGTTTTTTCAAGCATCCAGGATGATTTGCTTTCTTGGCCCACAACTGCAGCCTGCGAATCCAAGCTCTGAGCTCAACCCTCCTCTGACCTGCGCTGTCAGAAGCAGGGTATGACAAACTCACATCAGCCCCACCGGCCTGAGATGGGGAGGAGAAGCAGACTGTGACAAGGCACAGCCCCAGGCTGCTCTCCACCTCAGCTCCCACAGCCAACCCCCTGCCCAAGGCCAAGATTCCACCAACCAGTTGATTACAGCCTGTAGCACCAACAAGCCCAAAAGTTCAGCTTGACACAGAGAAAGGCTCCTCCTGATCTGTACACTCGTGCAGTGATAAGCACAAGCCCATCTCCCACATCGCTGTGCCTATTGAGGCAGCAAGCTGAACTTCTTCAAGAGTTTTTTCAAACCAAACAGAGCAGCAGCAGTGCACTCTGGACACTTGGAGATAAAACAAACATGGGAGCTGCAGGCAGAAGCTCTATTTCATAATACGTGCACTCTAAATCTGCAGTGACTGAATCAGAGGAGTCACCAAGCAACAAATGCATGTGGTATCACTGGGCAATAAACACCTAAGGCTCACAATGATGCCCCTGGTGCCAGGCACCATCCAGAGGCAGACCAGACAGCTCAGCCTTCAGGGTCCAGCACATCTCAGATAGCTGCTGGCCAGGGGACCAAAGAACTGGTCTAAAGCCAAACCATGGCCTGCAGGAGCAAGCTGCATGCCTTGCAGCTGTACAGCCATGTGGCCAGCATGAACCAGAGCACTATGTCCTTCTCTGTTCACTGGAACATTCCCATCAAGCAAGGATGCTTACCGGACTGCTTTTCTGTTTCCTATCACTGGAAATCTCCCCAAGTCAGCACCAAAACAAACTGCAACACACACTCAAAGATCTCCCAGTTCTTTCAGACCGTCCTTCTCCATGTCAGGCTCCCAGCAAAAGCCCTGTGCAGCTGTGCCAGGGAAGAGAACAAAGGAGTGTGCTGATGGAAACAGCCTGGCAGAGCACTTCTCTTGCTTCCTGCAGCCACATGACGGCCCTCGTGCCATTGACTCAGCACATACTTTGCACTATTAGAAAAAGCAGAAATACAGCTGTCATGATTACTAGTGTTGGAAGGTCTGAATGGAGGGGGTTGTCAGTGTCATCACAAGATATAAGGAAGCCGTGAGCCTCTGCACACAGTTGGATGGAGAAGAAGGAAGGAACTTGCTTATAAGCAGGAATGAAGTCATGTGGTAGAAAAAGGGTTGTCTGCCTTCACCCACTAAAGATACAAGATAAGCAGGTTACTGAAGTGCCAGGAAGAAATCCCAGACTTAAGCCCACAAGAAAGGAGTGCCAGTAGCAACAGGAACAGAGCAGGTTTGTGGTGGAGATGGTATTGCTGCCCATGCACTGAGTCCCGCTGCAGAGACAACTTCCCTGTGTGCTGATGCATAGCATGAGGCCAGGAGACCTTTGGGGCAAACTGCTTCCCTCACTGCAACAGTTTGGTCAGCCACGTGGGGCTGATTTGCACCGCTGCCTGAGAAACCAAGGCTCCCTATCCCTACCACTTCCATATCTCTTCCAAACCCCATCACGTCCTGCATCTTGCCATTCCCCACCATCAACTCAAGGGTGCAAGGCAGCAGCCCCAAGCTAAAGAGAGGACCTCGAGGAGTGTAAGAAATGTACACAATCAAAGCTTTTTTTTTTTTTTTTTGGTGAGACAGAACAAATTACTCTTGCTGTGCAAGGTCGCATCCAACCAGGCCTTGACATACCAGCTCAGACATCAGAATTTCTATTTTCGGAATGGGACAGATGCAGAATGTGCATCAGTCAAACTGGAGCTTGAAACACTGCATATTTGGGCTTTCACTGTTACAGTGGGATTTTTCTGGCCAATAACTCTTATTCAAGGACAGCAGAGCAGCTGTAAAAGCAAGGAGAACAACAGGAGAAGGTTTACTGAGGCAGAAAGCAACTCTGCCCTAGGGGTATGCCAACACGTGGCTACGCAATGAGTCCAGGACACTGAACCAAAGGATTTAAGGCATTATCCAACACAAGAATGAAATCAAACTTGTCTTAACAACACAACCTAGTATTACTGAATTAGCACACTTCCCTTCACCAGGAAATAGCCTGTCTCTCAGCCTTTAAACACTAGGCATTTCACTGGCTCAAACACTCAAACACCCACTTTTGCACAGATTAACATGAGCCAGCAGAGAAAAACAAGCATTCAGGATTGCAGGACAAACAGAACCTGAGAAGGGCGTGTAAACTGAACCCCTCTGCTAACTAGTGCTGCTCCCCAGCTTTCCTTCCTCCAGAGGGACAAATTCAGAGCATCATGCCACGCGTGCATACTATGAAAGGAGAACAAAGGTCTCAACACCGCCAACATTTAGAAGTTGGGGAAAGACCACAGGAGCTGCAGATTATCCTTTTGCCAATTGCCATAGGCTCTTCTCACTCAGAGCAACTGCTCAGAGAGCTGTGCTGCAAAATCTCAGCAGTGAGCCTTTCACACACATATTTTGCATGGTTCAGGTCCTGACTGCTGAAGATATTTTTGTGCTCATGAGGTTGCTAATAAACACCATATTCCTTTCTGCAGCTGCTGTACCCAATGCTGCTAAAGCTGCAGTGAAAACTCCTCCTCAGACCTGGCCACTTGCTGACCCTGTGCCTGCATTCGATGAGGGTGTGTGACAAGCTGTGATTTTACCTGCAGGCACTTCCAGGGAGCAGAGCACCAAAGGGCTGGCAGCTGCAGACTGTCATCTCTTCCACCAAGAAGAGTTTAGATGGCAAAAGTCTCTAACACTTTTCTCATTCAGAAGTCTTCCTTTGAAGCTAGCAGCTGGAAGAGAGTCAGAGATCCAGCACAAGCTTAAGAACTGAACACCTCTGTTTAGAACAGAATGTTTTGGGGGGGGGTTATTTATTTACTTAAGGAAAACCCTGTGGTATTTGTACAGAACCAGAACACTTTGTACTTATAAGGTAGCTTTCCCCAGAGGATGTGGAAGCATTTCAAATATTTTGCACCTGTGTTCTGCCTTGATGTAAGGGAAGGAGGTGTTACCACATGATCCTTGCATGTGGGCACGTTAGTGTCAGCCATGTGGAAACTCACTGTGAAAGCTGTCCCCCGGGCCCCAGAAGCAGACTGTACATCTGGCTGATCCATGAGGGTCCCCCAATGAACCTCACTGACTCCGTGGGTGAGACACTCCAAGCTGAATACCTGAGAAATACAGGCATCTCCTGAGCTCTGTTCCCTGCAGTCACACAGCTGTGTGCAGGCAGGCAGTGCCAGCAGACCCCAGAACATCAGCTCTGTAACCCAAAGCTGACATCCTCGTGCCAAAAAGGGACATCAGACCACAGAATAGCAGACAGAACAGGCAGGGAGAAAGTAGGGTCACAGGCTGAATGGTTGAACTCAAGTTATAAAACTCACAACCTTCTAACTCCACACTCCCATTCTAGTATGGTCAACATAAACAGAAGATACTTGACACGCAGTTTTTCTTTCCCTTTGTAAGATTAGCTGCTCCTCTTACCTCAAGTATGTAAGCACACAGCCCTGTTACACAACCACAGCTTGCACAATCCTTGCAGGCATTTTATCAGCTTGCTCCTCCAAAGCTTCAAGTTAGAATCAAGAGATGCTAGCAATGACCTGCGAAAGCAAGTCAGTAGATACATTCCACAAATAACTGCACAGCAACATCCAGTGTACTTGCCAGTGCCACAAAGATTGATCTAAAAACACCCTAAGCAGGTAACTAAGCTTCCACAGAAGACTTGCACGTGTATTGACAGAGCCAGATTTTCCAAGGAGAAAAATCCAACCCGAGCTTGAACTCCGAACCTACTCAACTCCTAGTTTAGGAAGAATGGAAAGTAAAATTAATCAGTAATTCTACTTTATTCTTTGCAAAGCTATAACTGTAACTATATTTGGAGCTGTGAGTTATGCTTTAGTAGTTTGTGGTAGCAGTGGTAGTGAGAAGACGGTTGGACTAAATGATCTTATAGGTCTTTTCCAACCTTGTGATTTTATGATAACCAGAGGCACAGAAGTGGCCACTAGCTAGCAGGAATGCTACAATAGTCTGCCACCGTAGATCACATTCAGCTACCCTTTGGACCTGTGGCCTTAGAAAAGCCAGAGATAGGAGCACTCCTCTTCCGCTCTTTGTGGACTCTGTAAATGACAAGTAGCACATAATTGACTTGAACTGCAGAAAGAGATAACAAACAGCTTGTAATTGGAGAGAAGCAGCAAGAGATTATGAGCAGCCTGTAATTATTTGTCCTGTTATATGAAATTTCAAACTCCACAAAAAACAATCTTGGCAGGTGTGCACCAGCCTCTATGGTGCTCATGACTCACTCAACAATAGCATGTATACAGTACACTTGGGTCAAATGATCACACTGAGAAAGCAATTTATGTAAGTTCTAAGAATTGCATTTTTAAAGGTAGGAAAGCTCATGTCAGGCAACAGAACAAAGTTCAGTGTCAGCAGAGGTAACTGCCAAATTGTTTTCTTTTATGTGAGAGAAAAGAGATGGGGAGGAGATGATCAGAGCACAGATCTGAGCAGGGAAGTCTCTTGCCCAGTCCTTCAGGACGGAGCAAACATTATCTCTGCTGTGTCTCAACATGAAAGTAAAGATCAAAGGGGATTTCAGTTCATGTGTGGCTCCATGTGTTGCTTTTATTGCAGATTAACTGCGTAAAGAAACCATCACTCTCCAGCTCCCAGCCTGCCAGCTCCTGCTGTCAGCCATCTGCTCCAAACCCAATGCATCCACAGATACTCCACCTGTGACACTCAAAAGAAACAGGTTACCTTGCACCTGCTGTTCTGCAAGCAAACACCGATGGGACCCACAAGCTCCAACACGAAGGGCAGCAAGCAGCAGGGAACACTTCCCTCAAGACAAGACAAGGAGTGTTGGTCAGACAGCCCCGTCGAGCTTCTCCAGCTGCCTGCAAGAAAGAAAAATAAAAGTTGTAGAAACCACCTCCTTGCTCAACTCAGACTAGGCACCACCCCAGCAATTATTGATTGAAAAAGAGGCAACTGCAAAGTGATGACATAACAAGAGATTTTCCTGACAGTTAGGGCAGGACTCTAATTAACAGTATTAAGCCAGATCTGTGACATTAACTCCTCCTTTCTGCCCGCTCTTCTTACTCTTTCAATGTAAAAGCCTTGGAGAGTAAGTGTTCAGTTGCCACCTTTTTTCCTGCAGTGCTGGGTTTCCTCCCTGCCTTTCCCACCATCACGGGAAAGTGTTTTGCAAGCACCTCTTTCTGCACTTTCACATCCACGTGCAACAACACACAAGACTCCTCCAGCTCTATGCTGCGCACACCCGGATTCAGAGCAATCAACCCAACAGAAGATGCATTGAGACAACACTAGGTTCTCCAGGAGCAGCCCAACTCACCAGCCCTTGCCCAGCAAACACCAGTATCCTCACTTGCAGCAGACTCACCCACAAGTGTGCTTTGTGTGTGCACAGCTCATCACAGTTGATGAAAGATCTACAGGAAAAGTAAATGACAGCACCCTCCTTTCTAATTAGCAAAAGAGACATGCACGCACTGCTCCTCACTGTAGGCCACACAAAGCCTAAAGCACTGCAAAGGGAGAGATGCCTTCACGGATATGAGCACCGTTTTACTTTCCAAGTTTAGAAGCAGAGACCTGATCCATCTTTGTGCTCTTCTGACTTCTCAACAGGATGCTACTGCTTCTTAGAAACAGCTGTAAAAGCCAAAACCCGTTTCAGTTTCCCAGACTCATTCATACTAAGCAGAACTAAGTAAGCCCTCTTCATGCATTCCACCAACCGTTCTCATTTGCCTTTATGTCCCGAACGTTAACCCACACCAACCCAGGGACCGAAGCACATTCCAACAAGCGAGGAGACCTCCTAAGAACCACCTCCAGTTTGATGGCTGATGCCCAACGAACACCAGAACCAGGCATCTTCACCCACTCTTGCTTTAACAGCCCCAGACACGAGACTTCCCATTACTTCCTTCTGTCAGCACGTTCCCTAGGGGATACCTTCACCCCAGTGCAGTTCAGCAGCCTGGCACCGGTTGGGTTGTTACGGCAGCCCTGCTGTGCTCTGGGTTTCCCCATCGGACCGGGCTGGGCACAGCTCCCTGGGCTGCCTCACCGCCCTCTGTGTAAAGAACGTCCCTCAGCGTCCAGTCGAACCCCCCTCGTCGAGTTTACAGCCATCCCCTATCGCCCTACGGCAGCCACGGACAGAAAAGCAGCAGTGCGGCACAGCCCCGCACGCAGCAGCGCTCTCGGCGGGACCCAGGATCACAACGCAGCCCCCCATCGCAGGGCCTCACTCCTCCCGGCCCCCCCGCACCACGGCCCCGTTCACCTCAGCCATCCCGTAACCGAGCCCCGCTCACCTCCGACCCCCCGCCCCCAGACAGCCCTCCTCTCTCTCCCCAGTCTCGGCACGCCGCCCACCCGCCATGCCCTTACCCGCCCCGCTCCCGTGCCGTCTGACGCTGGCGGTGCCCGCAGCCCGGCGCGGCCGGCACGTAGGGCGGCGCGCACCACTGTGCGCACAGAGCGGGGGGATCCGTGAGCCGCCCCCGCCTCCCGCCAATGGGCTGCGAGCGCGCGGCGCGGACACCCCTCACCGCCTCTCCCCTCTCCCCCCGAGGTTGGTACGGTCCCAGCGCGCCTCTTGCTGGGGAAGCCTTAAAGGGACAGGGTGAGCGGCTCAAAGGTCACGGGGTGGTCCGAGGTCGAAGGAAGGATGGGGGTCGGCGCGGCAGGCACGGTGCACAGGGACAGCGGTACAGACATACAGACTTGTATAGACATACAGACATATGGACATGTAGGCATCTGGCCATATAGCCATGGATATAGGGACACTGACACATGGTGATAGAGATACAGATAGACATAGCTAGGATGGGGATACAGAGATACATACAGGCACAGAAACAGGCATACAGATATACAGACGCATAGACAGACAGACAGATGTAGACATACACAGGCATATAAGCAGACGTATACATAGACACACAGATGCACAGACAGGCAGATACGGGTGCACAGATTTAACGTGCAATTTAACCACAAACTATGCTTTTAGCCCTTTGCCAAAGCCCATCCTGCTGACAGCAGCATTGCACAAGAAACGTCCCTGGCAGGAGAGATTTCACAACCTGACCCCCAAGACCTGGCTGTAGCACCACTGCTGCTCTGCTCTTTCTGTAAAGCTGCACCACAGCCACAAACACAGCTGGGCTGAGGGCCCCAAAGCAAGGATGCACGAGAGGCACAGAGTGGCCCTAGGGGGACTTTGCTCCTGCAAAGCACAAAGAGCCCCCACTGGAGCATGACAACAGCAGTCACGGTGGTGCCTTTCACACCCCATAGCACCCATGAACCAGCCAAAGGTTAGGGCACGACGTTCAGTCTCTCTCCTCCGCAAAACCCAGCTGGCACTGCCCAGCTCCTCCTGGCTCTCCTCCCCCGGCTGCAAGAGGTGCAGGCAGCATCGAGTCCATGGTCCCACTGCTATCACCACGTTGACACTCACACCAGAGTCAATAACGCCCACGGAAAAGGCACAAAGTCCATATGGGTGAGCAGGGGGCACCCGAGGGGTCAGAAGAGGTGCAGGGAGAGGCACTGACCTGACAAGACCGTTTCCAGCTGAGCAGAGAGCATACGCGGGCACACCTAGCATGGTCACGCAGGCCTGGATAACTGCACACATAGGCTTTGCCAGAGAGAAATGAGCAACTGGAAAGCACAGAAATAAGAGGAATATTGACCCATTTGCATGGTGACAGACAGTGATCTCACCAACTCAGCTGGCTTGTGCTCTTTCAGTCTGGAGTCATTTGTGCCCTGCTTCCAGGACAGAATCAATCCTGATCTTTGAAGAAGTGCCAGCTGTACTGGGAATGCACTGGAGGTACAGAAGAAAAAACCTTTGGAGACAGTATGTTCTCTAGGACAGCCTGGAGTTTTATTGATTTTTTTGTCACTATTTCCCCCCCCCTCCCCCTTTTTTTTTCTTTTTAAGAATAACTTCAATTCTTTATCTTCCCTCCAAGGAAGGGAGCTGGTACTGCAATGTGATCCATAGCACTGCTGTGAGCTCAGACAATTGCCAAGGCCGGATGAGCAGATGATTTCTGCCTCCCTTTCCCAAGTTTCAATTCCTTCTTTCAGCCTTCAGACACAACTGCACATCCCATCCTGTCCCTCTCTCTCCATTCCCCTTTGAACCCACTGCCAGCCCTAAGGAGCTGGGACTTGGTTGAACTCCACTGCTGGAAAAGCAGTAGGTCGTCCTCTGATTTATACGACAGCGTTTAACCGTCACAGCTGCCCTCAGGAAAGGCAGGGAACAGACTGTTAGAAATCATCCGTATCTTTCGAAATGTCTGTCTGAAGGCCACTGAACATTTCAAATGCCATGTGGGCACCAGGGCAGTTGCACAGTTGGACTCAGAGCAGCCCCAGGGTCACAGTGGTAGTTGCAGCGATCAGAGACCAAGTGACATGCCAAGATCCTCAGGAAGCTGACAGCAGAGCTGGAGCCAGAAGGAAAAAAACCCAAATTGGGGTTTTGCCCCCATTCTTCTAGGATGTCCCTCCCACGAAGCTGCAGTGGGCACCTGTACCCAGCACAGAGGGGTTAAGGGCAGGTCCCTGCTGCCTCCTGCATGGGCAGAGGCCCACCTTCATTCCTGCAAGGAGATCTTCTGTCTTCTCCCCTCACCTATCAGACAGGGCTGTTCTTGCTGCTTGCAGTGACAAAGCACTGACTCTTGGAAGCCAA
Organism: Meleagris gallopavo; assembly: GCF_905368555.1. NCBI lineage: Eukaryota > Metazoa > Chordata > Aves > Galliformes > Phasianidae > Meleagris > Meleagris gallopavo. The sequence goes on from NC_139424.1 coordinate 4,325,867, forward strand.
CATTTACTTCTTACCACTTAATGCATGCCATGAAACTACTCACTGGAAACCATGCCATCCTTTTGATGGTTCTGCAACTGCTAAGAGTTGAAACAGATCAACTGTTAAAAGTCAGCAAATAAAAATAACCAGTTTCCATGCCCACAAGCATTTTCCATTTACTCTTCTCCAACATGTGTCCTCTGTCACCAGCCTATCACACAGACTGCACCCAGCTGTCCCCATGGGACTGAGACCACCATCCAGAGGCTCCAGCTCTCCCCACTTGAAAGCAAACCAGGACATGTGGCAGTTTGTCTTCCAGATTGCATTTCAAGCTTTCAGTTTGATTATACACAACGTTTACCATTGCAAACAGTCCCCATCACTCTAGTGTATTTTCTGCACAATGCTAAAATTCACAAGATCTCATCTTATGTAGATCTCATGAGGAGGAAAATCAAGGCACTAGAGTGGAATATCAACATTTCAATGATTATCTCTAGCAGTCCTTTCCTGGTATTGAAAACATCCTTTTAACTTCTAAACAAGAGCCTCATCCTGTTCGTGCTGCACACAAAACACTTAACAATGAAATTGTTGTTAGCAGTTCAGGAAAAATGGGACTGTGAAACCAAGTCCATCCGTCAACTCAGGGAGGGGTGAAACAATCAGGAGTGGGATGGAGCTGGCTACCAACTCCAGGCATCCTACCATAAGCCTGTTCCCAAATTATTTTATCTTCCTTCTGAAAGCCTCTGTCCCACCTCTGTCTTTGCAAGCAGCTCCTTACTATCATGAATCTGAGCTTCAAGCCCTCTCTCTTCACTTCAGCCTTCCCCCAAAGCAAGTCCTTGTGAAGCCACGCATGCCTGTGGCAGTTTTCTCAGAAGAGCTGCTGGAAAAGTGGCTGTACAGCAACAGGCGGCTTCTTCAGACACTGAAGAGGAGGAAAGGTGAGAGAGAGGCATATACAAGCTTTGGCACATGCATCAGCAATGCTGTTTCCAACCCTGGCTCCCTGATACACAGGAAGAGCCCCTACTATTGTAGGGGACAGGCTAGGCATGTTCAAAACATTTCCAAGGGCAGAAATGTCTGTGTTTCATATAACTTTTTTTTGGGGGAGGGGGGAAGAAAACTTTAAGTAATGAGTCAACTGCAATAGCTGAGATCCTGCTTGATTCACAATCACAGAAACAGAAGATTCCTCCTAGGCATGGCACAGTAAAGCCACCACAAAGTGGGAAATAAAGCTCTGGCTCTCCGAGTGCTACCACCTAAAATAAACACTTCTGCTACTACCACAGTCACCAAACAGTGCACTCTGCTCTGAATCCTATGCTGAAAACTCCTCTTTTCCAAATACCTTTCCACTACCTCTAAAGAAAACCCAGAGTGATTGTGCTAATATTGCTGGGCGACACACTAAAAGATGAAAAACATGAACACCCCCAATGGGACAGCTACATTCCAGGTAATTCTTATAACCCACTTTTAAAGTCCCTCTCAGCTTCTTGGATTTACGCATATTTGCTGCACAAATGGCCAAAATCCCTTACTAAAGACTCTTCCACTACTTCTTATGCATTCAAGGCTGCCTTGCTGACAGGTGCAGGGGTGACCCAGCTGTATACGTCCCTGTTCATTGCAGGGGAGTTGGACTGCATGACCATTAGGGATTCCTTCAACTGAAATGATGATTAGTGCTAGGAAGGCTGAGCTAGTGTGGAGCTATCAGAAATAACAATGCGTTGTTGAGTGCACAGACTGCACTTCAATATTTAAGAGATGTTAACTCTTAACTCTTAACACTACTGAAACAGACTTCTTCACTCAAATGCTAACTTATAAACTAAGGCTCAAATGCTTCCACCTTCTTTTGTGTCCTAACTACATCATACATGTAAACAAGATAGGAAGCTAAGAGCCTTGACATAGATGGGTTGTATCCTTATCTCTGCAGCTTGGCTCAATCTCAGATTAGTCCAGTGTTTTGACTATTAGCTTCCATCTTACCTTGAATTGGAGGACAGAGGTTCTGTATCTGTAGTTATCGTGTGGAGAAAGAAGTAGTGCTAAACACTACTATAAGAAAAGTATTCAATAGAATTAGTAATGTGGAGAGGCAGTCCAGTCTCCTTCCCTCCACAATGCTAAAAGAAGTATCAAAATTAAAAGGAAATAGAATTAAAGTAATCCATTTAGGTAGTCACCTCAGAGACAGCAACAGTGCCAGCAATTGCTGCTCTGTGAGCATCACACCATCTTCCCTGCTGCTGCAATTCCTGCTGCTTTCTGGGGGATCAGTACACCTGAACTTTTGAAAATTCAGCTGGAACAGGAGCTGCTGAGCCTGCTGGATCCCCTGATGCTTGCCGAACCCCAGCCAGGAGGTCCAGGCCGACAGGTGCCTGTGGACCAGTCAGGCACACACGCTGTGGCACAGAGAACTTGCTTGTCTGGGAGCACTGTCCAGGCAAGGATCCAGTGTGGGACTGAATGTAGCACTCTGCAGAGGCACCTCTGGCCTGGTAGGGGGAAGAAACAAGGCTGTATCTTGCATAGCTGTGCTGAGGTCCCACGTGTCCCAAAGCATGGCCAAATCCTGGCGTGCAGCTGTCCTGAAACCCCTGGCTCTGAACACCAGGGTGCTGCATCTGGGAGGCTGGAAGAGCCGAAGGTGAAGAGCAGTAGTAGCTTTGAGTGGGGTATGTGCCAGGCAGCGGGGTAATCCTGGACAGAAGAAAACAGAAGGCTATACTGTGTTCAAAACTGTCACTGCCCAATTAGTGCTGGAAGTGCCCTGGGGGTTGATTTCCTCCTGACCGGTGCTCAGAAAGGTCACAGCAATTCATCAGAGATTCTCTATTACAAGTAGCATTTGAGTAAAAATAGGTTTACTAATTACCCAGGACAGATATGCTTACACCAAGCCCACTCTAATTCCACACCCACAGAACGAGGAGGGTTTTAGTCTTAAGTCTCTTCATGCAAGAAACATGCAAGAAACATGCCAGCCAAACCACAAAATGCTTTTACAATTTCCATAGGCATCCTCTGCCTTCCACTGAACCTAAGTTATTAATCAGGAGAAGTCACAGCTGCCAAGAGTTATTTATCAAGAAGGCCTCTGGTAGAAGTAGCAGCCCTGGGTAGAGAGCAAAAGAGGAGGAGGAGAGAGAGTTGCAAATAAAATGAATCATTCAGAAGCAAGGTCTATAAACAGCCCTTGCCAGCAGAAGGCATGACTCATCTCACCAAAACACACCAAGTGAAAATCTCACCCAGAAGCCAAAGCCTTGGGAACTTCCAGAGTACTGCTCAGACCATGCACATCGCTAAGATGAGTGCAGAGAATCAAGACAATATTCACAAAGACCACGTGAGTACCAGGAAAAATGAGAAACTGGCTCATGCTGGGGTTTGGGGATTTATTTCCCCTATACTTCATTTGTGGCCATAAGCCTGATGGAAAAGAGTAAACCTCCCAGAAATGCCTCCTGTCTGATGGCAAGTTGGTGTTTTATTATTAAAAAAAAAAAAAAAAAAAAGAACAAAACAAAGAAACACACATATAGAGTTCATATTTAGGTATAAGTATCAAAATAGCAATTAATTAAGCTCCAGAAACAAGTATAGAACTTGTGCCTCAGATACAAAGACATGCAAATTTAGCTGCAGAAATGGAAACATCCTAGAAACACCTTCCCACACCCTGCTTGATAATCAAATGTTTATGCAAATACCTTTGAGCCAGAACAGTCTGTGTCATCTCACCTAAAGAAAGCAGGTTTAGGCAGAGCTGTGCACAACAGCAGAAGCATTAGGCTGATGTAGATACAGGCTCAGCATATGGTGAGAAACTCCCTCCTCCCTAAAGCAGTACTAAAACAGAGAGAGTCAACATGCTCCTTGATTTGCCTGCAAGCACTCCTGCGGAGTTTGATTGCATCTGGGCACATTCTTCCTACCAGCAAGGTTTTGTTTCATGGTTTTCCCTCAGGTGAGGGGAAATGTAAACAACTGGAAATGCTTCCAGTTCAAAAGAATGGTTTACAATAAGCTGATGGCTTAAACAAAATGTGCAACTTAACCCGTAGCAGACTTAATGTGCAACTTAACCCTGTCTCTGTGAAACTGAAATGACATCGCAGGGTAGGGAAAAATTTGATCTCAACTTCTGAGGTTTTTTTTAGAATTTGCATGAGTTCTCATTGCTTGTGACACAATCATTCCTGAATGTCAGCTCCAGTGCTATGGTTCCTTTTTATTAAATCAACTTTGCCCCAATACAGAAAACATGCATTGAAAGGTCTACTAAAATAACTTTAATTTATAATGTGCTGCTCCTACGTAGGTTTGGATATGACAAACGTCCCAACATTCCTGGGAGGTGAAGCTGTGCAAAGACTAACAAAGATCACATCCCAGAGAGCAATTCAGCCAGAAACAAGCACCAGAAGTCCTGTTATGACAGAACTACACAGCGTATCTTTCATCTCAGTGGAGCTGCAATACATTTAACATGTGTACACAGCACCGTTGCAGCAGATGAGTTTCACCTCGACTCAGTTTCCAGTGAAAGAGCAAATTGAGTTAATGTGTGATGATGTATTAATCACAGCAATATCACCAGCAACATCAATATCCCAAATTCCTGTTCTTAACATCCCATACAGGAACATGACAAGCACAATAATGTTTTTAAAGGTGATTTAATGCCATCTCATGCCTCAAAAATCTCCCACAAGATATTTCATAGGAGCTCCAGTACTTACTTGCTGCTCTCAGTGGCTCTTCTCTCAGCTGAGGACCCCGGGATGTATTTTAGCCCTGGTATTTTCTTTAGCACACTGAAAGGGAACCTCTGATCCAGCTTAGAGGCCACCGACTCTGGAAGATCCAAGCAGAAACAGTAGCCAAGACCATCTGCAGTCAGCAGCACGTTAAGGAGGATAACTGACAAAATGCACTCATTTCTTGCACTGCAACACACCATCCCCTCCAGGCTACAAACTAGTTTCCCTGGAGAATTCTTCTGGTTCTAGCTAAATCAACTTTTAGCGTCATCCTTTCAGACCATCACCATCTTCTCTGTATGCCTGAAAGCCACAGTAGAAGCATGGGATGAGAAAGAAATGCAGAACTGAGTGTGATGAGAAAAAGAGCCCAGGAAATCTCATAAAGTCAATGCATCTTGACCACAAGAACTGCACCACACTCTCTCCTCATGAAGCAACAATCCTACACTAGTTTAGGGCTACATGTTCAGAAAGGATACAGGCTTTCCCTACTAGGAGCCCACACAGGTTGCTCAGGAGAGAAGAGTGGGGAATAAACCACACCACAAAGAGCAGAAACCATGGCACCAGCATCACTGGAACTCTAAATCCAAAGAAGAGAGCCCGCTTCATTCGTGAGCGGGTAGTTGAGACACTCAGTGTAGCAAAAGCTAAAGGCATGAATCCTTTGGCATCTTCCACTTCTGACACCCTCGAGACAACAGTTTCAAGTAAGAGGTACAGGAGGCCGGTCAGGATGGCAAACACAATGGTGAAGAAGCAGTGCTTCACAGTGCCAACTTTCTTCTCAAAGCTGCCAGCAAAATACCAGATGACAATGGCACCACAGGTCAAGGATATCAGGTCTTCATAGACAAAGATGTAGGTAACTAGCCTGTGAACTGAGCATGCCAGCATGTTAGAAAGGCAGAGACAGCCATGAATTTGTTCTAACCCACTACAATTACAAGTTTAAGCAGAGGGAGACAGCCTAGAAGATTCATCAACTTTTTTTTTTTTTTTTAATGTATCCTGTTGCAGAAGAGAGGGAATTTGAGGCCTTTAAAACCACGAGTAAGGAATCAAAGATGGCTAAAACAAAAGCTATCTTGGGTACTGCAGGCAGATGGACTGACTTGCTGCTTGCTGGGATGGTGCCTGGAAAAAAGCAATAGCTTCTATAGTAAATATCAGCCTTGTTAGAAGGCAGAAGGCATAAAAATGACTGCTACAGTTTAACTCTGACTTTGCTCTCTTGCTTTAGCTACTGCAGTAAAAATAAAACCACTTCTTAAACAGTCAGCAGAGAGATTTCTCTCATAAGTAAAAATGTTTGGAGATTATCAGCTGGTAGCAACACTCTGAAGCCCTCTGGTTAGCAGTTCTGGGCATGCCAAGCAGCTCCCAAAGCCCTCCTGCCAACTGCAGGGTAAACACAGGAGAGAGCATCGCTTGGCACAACCTGACAGCCCCAGGCAGGCAGTGATTTCACCATCAATTCAGCACACTACACTGCTGGAAGGAACACTGCAGCAAGCTGAGGAAGTAATGATCAACTCCTTCAGGAAATAGCACAGGGAGAGAAGAGAGCATCCAACTAAGCTCTTAGCAGCGTGCCCCCACTGTGCACTACGCCCACAGCCACAGAGAAGCACAGGGAACTGGAAGAGGAGCCCTGCGGGGCTGTGAGGGCCCGGCGGCGCGGCACGGCAGAAGGTACCGCGGAGGAAGGCCGCACGGGCTGGGTGTAGGCACTGCTCACCTTCCCCGGCTCGCAGGGCGGCGGGCCGCAAGGCACCGGGGTGGGCGGCGAGGGAACCCCGCAGCAGGCCGGGGCCGGAGGCGCCAAGCGACAGCAGGAGCGTGAGAGTGCCGCCAGCCACAGGACGGCCGCACCCCGCCGCCATGCTGTCGCGCGCCGCCTCACTTCCGGCCGCCGCCGGAAGGCCTTCACCGTTGCCATGGCGACGCGAGGTGCTGCAGGACCCCGTTACCATGGCGACTGTCTTTTTTTTAAATACCCTTTATACTTTTTTTTTTCTTTTTTCTTTTTTTTTTTTTTTCTTTTCTATTTTGGTCAGTAGGGGACAGTGCCATCTCACAAAGTTTCATACTGTTGGGAGCTGTCAGTTGAGGGGAATGCTCAGGGACCAAGGGCCAATGTCTTTTCCCAACTCTATCTTTTTGAGGGGAGCAAAGAAAAGAAAAAGCACAGTGCATGAGCTTTCCCTTTGAGCCTACTGTGAGCTGTCAGGAACCCCTGACCTCCCACCAGGCAATGAAAACATTAAGTTATTGTCTCAGTGCCATTTTCTACTGATCATAGAATCACAGGATGGCTTGGGTTGGAAGGGACACCAAGAATCATCAATTCCAACCCCCTGCCACAGGCAGGGCCACCATCATCCAGATCTGGTATTAGCCCAGGCTGCCCAGGGCTCCATCCAAGCTTGTCTTGAATACCTGAACACCTTTAGGGATGGGGCATCCAATGAAACAAATACTTCAATTGCTTCATTGATTCAGAGACTCTACACAGAGCAACTCTTTTTAAAATTAATAATTCCAGTCACTCGCTTTGCAGAAACTTATTTCAGGCCACGACAGTGGGACTTAGAAACAGCCCAACTCAGCCGTCAATCCATTCCGCTGCAATCGCTTTAAATTCTGTTCATCCCTGATGAAACCTCATTTCTGAAGCAACATATCCTGCCTCATAAGCCCCTAGATGACAATCTCTTCTCTCAGAAAGCTGCTCCCCGAATCAACACGTGGCTTTCTAGAACACTGGGCGCTCCGCCCATACGGCTTTCCTCTAGGAAACCCTATTACCTGAAATACACCGACAGCCCTGCCTCTTCGGCTGGGATCCGGCCGCTCCCAGAGTACCTCGGTCTCCCCCCGCCGCCACGAAGTGGTGCTGTCCAAGCGCGCCCTGTTCCCCCCGCCGCCCACGGATCCAAGCGCGGCTCCCCTACCCCCCCCGCACGTTGGTACCGCCCCCGCCCCGCTCCCCGCTCCCCCCCCGCGCCGCCGCGCGAATGGAACACGCCGCGCTCGCTGATTGGCTGCCGGGCCCCGCAGTCTGCGCGAGCTGCGGGTGCCTCACTGTGCGCGCGGCCGGCGCTGCGCTCGGTCCCGGCTAACTTCGTTGCTCGCTCCCGCCGCTCGCTCCCGTCCCTCAGCGCAACGCCCGGCAGCGGCCATGGCTTCGGGTAGGTGCTCCCGAGCGCGCGGCGCGGGGAAGGGACGGCAGCTTTTCCCCACGTTGGGGCGGTGCGGGCGGGCGCTGGAGGAGGAGGCCGCGCTGGGGGGCAGGGAACGGGACGCCCCCCCTCCACGCACGCACCACCCGCCGCGCGCGGCTCCGCCGACGGGGAGGGGGAGGGGACCACGCCCCCCTAATGGCGGCCGAGGCCACGCCCCCTCCGCCGAGGCCGCGCCCCCTCCCGAGAGACCCCAGCTGCGGGCAGGCCAGGCCACGCCCCCTTTTCCTTTGGGGGGTGGGGTCTGTGCGGCCACGCCCCCTGGGCAGGGGTCTGCCCTCGGTGTGGGGCCCCACTTTGGATTGTGCAGCCCACCTCCAGGCTGATGTGAGCTGTCCCCCTTGAATCGCGTACCCCCAGCATGGGATGTGATCCCCCAACCCCAGATTGTGCACCCCCAGCATGGGATGTGATCCCCCAACCCCAGATTGTGCACCCCCAGCATGGGATGTGATCCCCATAACCCCAGATTGTGCACCCCCAGCATGGGATGTGATCCCCATAGCCCCAGATTGTGCACCCCCAGCATGGGATGTGATCCCCATAACCCCAGATTGTGCACCCCCAGCATGGGATGTGATCCCCATAACCCCAGATTGTGCTCCCCCGGCATGGGATTTGGTTCCTCTTGTTTCGGATCTTGCCCCTTCTGAACATGGGATGTGACCCCCCCCCTTGAATCATGCACCTCCAGGATAGGACGTGACACTCTCTCCCTTTGGGTCTTGTCCCTTCCATTCATGGGATATCCTCTTCCTACCCCTCCCCCCCCTTTGGATTATGCACGCGACAGAATGGGATTTGCCCCATCTCTTGTTGCTGAGCATCATGCAGCATGGGGTGCAACCCTCCTCTTGGGCTGTGCCCCCACCAGCATGGGCTGTGCCTTCCTGCCCTCCCCCAGCTTGTGCTGCATAACTGCTGCCCATGCCCCCCAGCTTTCCCCGAGGCTTCTGCCAGCAGACTGTGGTGCCACTTCTTCACCTTGTTGGACATGAGGTCCCATTTTGATCCTAGCAGCAGAAGCCCTGGGGAGGGAGCATTCCTTTCTGTCCTCCTGCACAGGGTGAGGAATGCCCCTAGCCCTTAGTTATCAGGATTGAGCTGTTGTAGTGTAGTCTGCTGGCATGTATGTGAATGTCAGAGTAAGAAAAACCAGGCAAGGTGTGCCAAAGGGCTCCCAGTGCAAGGAGCAGCACTTTGCAATGAGAAGAAAACACATCCAAAGGTACTGCAGTGTGAAATCAGACCACAGATTCTTCTGCCAAATGAATGAAGTTTGGCAGTGAACTAAGCACCCTTTCTTCCAGACCTCAGGTAGGTACCAGCCAAGCACCTGACATGTCTCCTCGTTACTCCGTGGTGAGATTCTTTTTCTCTTGAGGATGCTGTACAAGCTGCTGCTTCTTTATGTGAAATCACCTCATAGAACAACTTCAGTTCTGAGGCATGCACTGCATATTCTTTTTTAAGAGGTGGCTCCAGAGCAGTACTGTAAGCTACATCCCACTTCACTTACAGGGAATTTTTCCATTAGCTGTTTCTGCATTCAGAAGAAGTCCCTGCACATCCAGGATTTTGCAGAATTAACTCTGTTGTTTCCAAAAACTCGCATCCCTCTGAGCCCACCGAAGGAAATCAATCAGAAGGCTGTAGACTAAGCAGTCCAAGAAGGGGTAATCAGCACAGAGAAAAAATGTATAAATAAAGGAAATTCCTCTGATTCGAGATGTTCATATTTTACAGGCTCCTTATCTGGTTGCTTTTAGTCTTTTCCCAAATTGTTGTGGCTTGGCAGAAGTTTCTGAGGGAGAAACGGGGGTCAAATGTAGTTCTTGTGCTTATAGGTAATTACATCCTCGCTCAAGAATTCTTTCTGTAACAACCATTGATATTCTTTTATTTAATTGACAGAATTACGTTGTTGTGGTGTAACCTGACAGGTGACTGAGCACCACGTGGTCATTTACTCACTCCCCCCTTTTCCAGTGGGATGGGGGAGAGAATGGAGAACAACAAAGTAGGATTTGTGGATTCAGATAAAGCTATTTACTAAGATAGAGAGAAGATAGAGAAAAAGAAAAGAATAATAATTATGACAAATATAGATATAAATGTATATAACAAGTGAGACGCAAGCAGTTGTGCCCAGCTGGTCCCCCATCAACAAAAGAGAGTGAGATGAACTCCCACCCTCTTCCAGACTCCTTCTCCTTGATGTCATGGGATGGAATACACCTTTGGCCAGTTTCAGTCAGCTCTCCCAATTTTTTCCCCTTCTCCCAGCTCTTTGGGCCCTTTGCTTCCAATGGCCGTCGCTCTGTACAGCCCTGCTTAGCAGCAGCTATGAACATTGGTGTGTTATCAGCATCATTTTTCTCCTAAGACCAAAACATAGCATCATAGTAGGCTCTCTGAAGAAAACAGTTCCATCCCAGCCGAAACCAAGACAAACCATATGCAAAACTCATAGCGAAACAATCATTTTAAAATGCTATAGCCCATTAAACAATAAGCTTTGTTATCATTTAAATGGAAACAACGTAAAAGATGTGACCTTTGCCTTGTTAAAAACAATAAACATTTGCTTTTTGTTCTGAAAAAGCAACAAAATATTTGCGTAGGGGTGCAAAATGATGAGAATGTGTCACATCTGGATGAAAACACTGTGAGACGTGAAATCAGATATTGCAGCTCTTGTTAGGTCCTGCTGAGCGTTTCTCTTGCAGTCTGCAGTGTGATGCTTTCTGCTGCCTTGTGGAGATGCTTTGCAATTAAAACCACTTGCTTTGCGTCTGAATAGCTGAGGTGACATCCTGATCTTGGCTGAGTGCCTGAGTTTAAGTGTAAGTACTGGCAGGAGCAGATTTATAGCCAGATGAGGGAGGTGTGATGAACAGATCCGGAGCGATTTGGTGTACGTTTGCTGTTTGTTTATAGTTTATGGCATTTTTTTCTGCACCGTAACTCACTCTCAGTTTCAGCTTTTTAGTCAGTTCTTGGAGTAGAGGTTGTATACATAGAAACAGATGGGGAAAACAGAAATTGAGGATGAAAGCAGAAATTCTGATAGCTGTTTTTAGACCCACGGTGCTGCGATGTTTGTACAAGTTCTTGGGGTAACTTGAAGAATTGCAAGGCATTCCCCAGAGGGACTGTAATGCTGAGGCTGTAGGGAGACCAGGGTTTGGGGTTTGGTGCAAGGTGGGAGGTAGAAATTTCAAGTGTAAGTGGCAAGAGTTGGGGCGGCGTTGGAAAGGTCTGAAGCTGATGGAGCAAGGTGTGCTGTGCTGTGTTTGTGCCTGTAGGAACAGGGCTTTCCCCTCCCTCTTAGCCAGGGAGACCCATCTCTGCAATTAACGAGACGTAATAATGTGGTAAGCTAAATGAATGTGAAGACAGAGCATCCTGGTAAGAACTGAATTCCAGCTTAGTAGGCTTTCTTAGAGTTAGTAAGGCTTGTTGTAGCACTCATAGCTTTTATAAACCAGATGCTCTGCTTTAGTACAAGTCAAACAATTCCAGTGATGTTGTTGACGGTGTAATTTTCCTTTTTTGTTTTGTTTGTTTTCCTTGAAGTTGTATTCTGAAATACCCATCCAATGTAGTTGTCCTTCAAGAGTCAATTTCCACAATAACTGATGTTTCCATTACTGGGAAATAATTTTCATTATACCTATCTGGGCAGCTTGTCTGTGAATGGTTTTGTTCTTGCAGGGTTGGAACCATCAATAAGGGAACCATTGTGGTTCTTTATCCCTGATTTACATCTCCTTGCTTCGTGTGGTACCTTAAAATGGGGTTCAGTAGGACTGACCTACTTAGTTTTGCTGGATTAATTAAGCAAGCCTGACCTCTTGTCTGAGGATGAGGAAGAAGCTGCCTGGTTCTACTGGGAGAGTGGTCCTCCTGTTCACTGCATTGCACCTTCCTCCCTCTCCCCAGACTTCTTCCTTTCACATCAGGTCAAGGAACAAGACATCCATTAGAAATCCTCAATATGACTTCCTTCTTTTCTAGATTCTGGAAGTTACGGTCAGTCTGGAGGCCAGCAGAGGTATGGATTTTTTTTTCTTGTTTTTCTTTTTTTCTTTTTTTTTCCTGTTAGTAATTAAATATGCAAAACAAAAAGGCCATTTAGGATTCCCAGCAAGATTCTGCAGTCACAGTGTTGATACGTTCTGCACATTACAGTTGCAGGAAGCTTGGGGCCATGGGCCTTCATTTAGAAGCCTTAAAAAACAGGACAAAAAGCTGATATTCACCCAGGGAAGACAATAAGGAAATCTGAAATGTCACGAATGTAGAGATACGTTTTTCATATGACTGCCTTAAGCTGTTCCCTGAAACGTTAATCAAAGTTTGTAGACACACAGGTGATGGCCATATAACTATTTGGTTTGCCCAGAATAGGGATTTTTAAAAAAGGCAAAAAAACTGGGAAAACTGTTAATAATTTTATGATTTAAAAACTGTATGCTGGGGGTACTTTAATCAGTAAAACGAAAGAGTTCCTAGAGGAGTGTAAAAACCATGGATAATACTGCATTTATCTGAGTTTCTTGGTAGTTTACCAAACAGCAGGAAGCCCAACTTTCATGTGCTTTAAACTTACACTTGAAACAGAGCAGACATTAAAATAAGCTCTTATGGCTCTGACATCTGACCACGGTAACCATTCGTTTATTGACGTGTTTGTGACATGCCTACATCTGGAGGATTTTCAAAACAACACCCAAAACACTTTCCAGCCTACATGGATGGCGCTATAAATATTTTCTAACTGCATTTTTTCTCTTACAGCTATTCATCCTATGGCAACCAGGGCAATCAAAGTTATGGACAAACACAGGTAAGCTTGAAAAATGCTTTTTTAAGTTGGTGGAAAAAGATTGTTCCTGGGTTGCACTGTCTGGGCTGGGAAGGAATCTCTTCTCAACTGTACTTGGTGTTTGCAGTTGTGTCTGGCAAAGGAGAACTGTACTTACCTGCTGTGGGGTTTATGTTTCATTTAAATATGTGCTCCAAATTACAGGGATATTCTGGTTATGGGCAGAGTGGAGACAATTCCTCCTACGGACAGAGCTATGGAAACTATCATGGGAACTATGGACAAAATCAAACAGGTTTGGGTATCTTGTTACATTCATTGGCAGTAACTAAAAGGTGAATATTTACTAAAAGATTTCTTCCTCGATTTCAAGGTTACGGACAGGATTCCCATGGCTATGATGACGAGTCCAGTTATGATAATCAGAATCAGAGCTCGTACAACCAGCAGTCTTACAGCAACCAGGGGCAGCAGAAAGGGTCATCCAGAGGGTAAGAAAGCTGAGATGACATTGCCTGTTTAAAGTCCTGTCTAGTAGTTGTGTATTCTTAACTAGAACTATAACAAGTTTTGTGCTACGGTTGTTAAAATAAAAAAACAAGAAAACAAATGACAAATGTCTAATAATTCACAGTTTTAAGACCTTTTCAATGCCTCAAAGAATAGGAAGTAGGGAAAGCATATTTCTTTAGATAAGAAGGATGGCTGTGGTTGTCCTGAAGCCACAGTATAGGGGAAGAGAAATTATAGAAAGTCTATGAATAGTGACCTCAACAAATAATGGATTTGGTAGAGAGTGCTTTGATTAAGTTGGGTCAGTTATCTGTCTACTCATGTTTGTTTGTTTTTTTACATAAAGTTACAGTAACCTTACAGTTCTTAGATTTGCAGATGTCTTCTATGGCTTGGAATGTCTTTTCTTGCTGGAAAGAAGAGGAAAGGATTCAGAAATACCATCTAAGAGATATATATTTTTCCAACCAAATTGGATTCTGAAAACATGCTTTTATATTCTCATCAATCGACTTAAATGTCCATATGCACTCTGCAGTCATAGATTCAGTGCTTCACACTGGCATAAATGTATGTCATTTGTTAGATGTAGTTGTACTCATTTCAGGAGGGTTAATAATACAGCTTTGAAAGTATTCTTTCAGCCCAACCCCATAAGAACTTGAAAAGCAGCTTGGTGCTAAAATACTTTATTGTCTTATTTGCAAACTCTGTGCATTTACTCCAAGGTTACTTCTTACATCAGTTTTTAATGAGAGTCATGTTATCTATTAAAAATGCACTGTACATAATAAGCTCCATTCTTGTGTTCAGAGTCCAAGAATTCTGACTTTGTTTTGCAAGCTTATAAAACTATCTAGGCTTCAGCAAAACTGTACTTGGTTTCTGTTTTTGTAGTTATTATTGCAGAACATCTTAATATAGACAAGTGAGGTTTTAAGCTGTCTGAACTTCAGATGCTGTCACTCAGAGTGTCACTGAAAGGAAGGCAGGTACATGGTTCAGTTTTGGTTGTCTATGTATGGTTGTAACAAATAAGGAGAAAGTGGGATATTAAAAATGATGATAATTTTGGAGTGGATGATCACATAATTAAGTACTGAGTTGGATGGGATAGTTTGAGATTGATTGGCTGAGTTTTTGAAAATCTAGTGGAAACTTCTTGTAGAAGTTTCTGTTTCCTGTGGATTTTCTTGGTTGGTTTGGTTTTTGGGGAGTAAGTAAGATTGAGAAGGACTGGAGAGTGGCAAATGTAGTGCCTCATCTTCTGAAAAAGGGTGTGAGAAGTGATGAGGAAGAGAAGAAAGGGTGACAAAAGTGATTAATTTCAATTACTCAACAGACAATACATTTAAGCCACAACTAAGTACCTAGGGGGAAGACAAAAGGATGAGTAACAGTCAGTGTTTCCTAGATGCAATTTATTTCTCATAAATGTACGTAATTTCTTGCTGTGACAGGTAACCCCACTGGAACAATAGTTCTCTTGCATACCTAGTTTTTCGAAATGCTTTTGCTTCTACCTTGTGTGAATTAGTAAGTAGCCTTGGGTTATATGGTAGAGATGAAATTTCATTGTGGTTGTTATAGATTTGATTAAATGGTGGAGTTGAGAAGAGTTATGGATGATTCTTGCTCAGAATGTAGGGTCACGCTCAGTTATAATATCAAAGAGATGATGATTCTGATGAAAGTTTTTGATAAAAGTTAGTGAGGTACTATGGGTAGATGATATTTGAGTGGGAAGGATTACAGGAATGTTTGAGGACATCACAAGAGTTAGAAAAGTGCTTGGTAAAATGGCAGAACATCCAGAAATATACAGGGTGCAGTTCAGTGAATGCAAAGTTTTGAGGTTTTATGCGTGCTGGAAATATCAGCTGCACAATGCAGCATGAGCAGGGAGTATCTTCTCACTGTGCTGTATAGAGATGGATTTGGCATTTAGTGGGTCATAGGCTATGTATCAGCTATTGTCATGCTACTGGGGAGAAGGGAGGAAGCCAGCCTTATTCTGGGATGTGTGAGGGGAGCACTGCTGATAATCACTCTTTGGGAGGAGGTTGAGGATGTCTTGGAGGTGATGGCGATGTACATTTTTCTGCCTCGGTTTTACTTAAAGTCAGACATACCCCAACAGAGATTAGATGGGACATACAGTGTTTTCATATCAATATGGCAGCAATGACTGGGAGGTGACTGTGACCAGGGAATTTCAGCAATGTTGTGTATTTTCCGCAATTATTTTGCTCTCTATTCTGTGAACGTTTAGCTATTAATACAAATTCTGTTTATTTTAAGTGGAAGAGGCTCTTATGAACAAAAGTCAAACTATGGTCAGCACCAAAGTTCTTATGACCAGCAGTCAAGCTATGGACAAAACCAAGACTCTTATGACCAGCAGTCAAGCTCATATGACCAGCAGTCGGGCTATGGCCACCAGGGCTCATATGACCAGCAGTCGGGCTATGGCCACCAGAGCTCATATGACCAAAAGTCAGGCTATAACCAGCACCAAAGCTCATATGGCCATTCTCAGCAATCCTACCAGTCTCAGAAGGGAAGCTATAGCCACAACAGCCAAGGTAAAATTAACAGATTGAATTAAATGTTGGTTAGTAACATTGAACGGAAGCACTGTGAAATAGGTGGATTTCCTTCCACGGACGGTTGATTTGATGAATGGTTAAAGCTCTTCTTCCATGTTGATATTATGGGGGAATGTTTTACATGTTAAGACTTTCGGTGCATTACGCAGGAATGAAAAAACATTGGGGCCCTCAAATTGTTGTGGTTGTACTCGTTGGAGACAGCCTTGCACAGTTTGTGTCCACTGAGTCCTACAAGGTCTGGATGGGATTTTCTTCCAAGCTGTTTTGCACCTTTTTCCTGTATGAAAGTCTGGATGAGTCATGAAGAGCTTTTGTACTTTGCATTCCAACTTCATGCTGCGTCTGTAAATTCTGAGATAGATGGAAATGAGAAGTTTGAGACAGACCATTTTCTGCAAAATCTTGGCTCAAGCAGCAGGGCCCACACTCGTTATCCTTGTTCTGTCTTCTGTGATTTCTTTTGCAAAATGAGAAGGCTGTGTGGGAAGTAGAATGAAAAGTGTATTTTAGACGATATGTCATTAATGTTAGAGAAATGTAGTGTTTATTTTAAAATTGAAGTACAGAGTGCTTACTTTCCAAGATACCACACAGCACTGGAGGCTGAGGGAGATAAGAGGAGCAAAATCAAACTTTGCTCTGTTACTTCCTGGAGCAGATAATGGAAGCGGGATATTTAGGAGTTGCCATTCGTATCTGGAAAGCAGATTTGAAGAAAAAGAAAGTGTAGAGCAGGAATTTTCACTGCACCAGAGTTTGAACTGCAGCTTGCTCATCTTTTGTCTTTTTTGTTTCCTTCAGATGATCGTCGGGAAAAGAGCAGGTATGGAGAAGATAATAGAGGATATGGCGGGTCACAGGGAGGAGGTAGAGGGGGATATGACATGGATGGAAGAGGTCATATGTCTGGATATAGGTAAGTGATCTCATTCCAGTGCCTGCAGTTCTTTCCCCTTTGGCCTTACTATTTAGCTGTTTTAAAATTGCTTTATTATTTGCCTATAGATTTAGATTTCGAAAAGTGAAAGGTAGTTGGTTTCTAAAATCCCTTCTGCCCTACAAAGAGATGCATTTTGCTCGGGTAAAGTTTACACATTCAGACAGATTGAGACTGAAGTGTTTGATTGTTATGACACATAGCTGCATCTTATTTACATTAGCTGCATTAAAAGAACTGCCAGAACCCATCACTTGAAATAAGATACTTAAAACCTGTGAAAATCCTTTCTGAATGAGAAAACCAACAGCCATGGTCTGAGACAGTTCTATAAATTTCATAGCTAAGGTAGCTAACCCTTTGGGAAGGAAGTATTGTGACTTTGATGACAAATCATTATATTAGAGTTGGCTAATTATCTTTCAGCTTCCTAAATATAATTTTAATCAAAAGTTTAACTTCTTTTTTTTTTTTTTTTTTTGCAGTTTTAAGCTTCCATTGAAATAGTTTTTATTATTGCTCTAGCTGTCAGTCTAAATCCATTTACTTTAGGTAAATTCTAAATATCCACAGAGAAGGTAGCTTTCCATTGCCTTTGACCCTATTTCTGACAAGGAAAGATATGCACATGCTTAATTTTGTGCTCGTCGATGATTTCCTTCATGGGTCTGAGAGACTGGGACCTTTGCTTTAGATCTCATTGAATTAGGCCAAATAGCATTGCTGTTTCTTACTAAACAGTCACGAGTGGCCGTGTTTTTTTATGTACCTTCTTGATGATTGGGGTATGTAGAATGCTTCCTGATGCAAAGTAAGAATAGAGAGGCTTCCAGTGAGCTTGGAAGCATTGCTTGCCAACATCACTTACCCTTAAATAGTCTGCAGAATTCTGGGTTATTGCATAAACTCCAGATAAAGAACTTTAATAATGCACTGCTGTTCATTTGAGCTGATAAAGTTTAAAGAAAGAAATTCAACAATGTGGTAAGACTTGGTTATTTCTTAAAGCATCTCTTTTGAAGCCATATTTAAAGTTTTCCTCATTCTGAGGAGGTCCCAGATGTACTTTATGGCTGTTTTGATATAGATGGACCTCTCCTAATCAGGCATGGTAACACAGTTAGGAACATATTAGTAGTTTCTTAATATTAAAATGTGCTAGGTTTTTATATAATGTGAACTTAACTAGTTATATAATTTCTGAGCTCATTCATAGCCAGAAGTGAACTTTTTTAAAACCTATTTTTATATGTAAATGAGGGCTTTTCATACTCCTTTGATATAATCTGTTTAAAATAAAATAAAATAAAGAATTACTTGAGCCCTTTCCAATATGGGAAATGAATGTGAGCTTCAAAAAACATTCGTTTGGTACACTTCATCACTTTGAAACAAACTCCTGTCTTTGTGAGATAAGAGAAATGGATGTCTGTGAAGATGAAGCCCCATGCCATAGTTTTCCAAACTGTAAGAAAAATTTTCTGTGCGCATCCATGTGGATAATGGTACATTCACTGCACTTCAGAGCCCGAAAAGGGGAAAGAGTGAAGGTGGATGGGAGGAAGGGGGAAATTGTGTTGAGGTGGGAAGGCGTTAGGATGCGTATTGTGAAGTCTGTCTGCTTCCATCCAGTGATGCAGACTGTAATGCCTCTTGCAGTGAAGATTTTTCTGAAACTGCAGTGCCATAAATACTCCCTCAGTCTTTCTGCATAATTATAGCTGGGGATTCTCCTTCTGACACGTTTTAGCAAAGCCACGTGCTTATTGGAAAAGAATGAAAGGTTAAATTAAATAGCAAGCCATATGATCAGTGGGGGGAAAGAAGATCAGGTAAGAAGTCATGTTTAATCCTGTTGAAATGTGGGATGTCAGGGTAGTTTTTGGTTTTGTTTCCTCGGGTTTCTTTATTTTAACTAAAAGCAGCTTGTGTAGGAACGTCAAGTCCATCTCCAATAGCTAGGTAATACTTTAAGTTTTTCCTTTGGTCACGTTTTAATGCTTCAATTCCATAGCCATCAGGAAATACCAACCTAACAATCTTGTCTGCAGAAATATTTGTACTGCTAATAATGCAGGCTTTGGTTTTTATAATGATTAGAAAATAGTGTGTAAATGAGTCTTAGCAGCATCTAGTTCTTGTGTCATGACACTGTGAGGAAAAAAATATCGTTACTGATTTGAGATGGTAGCAAATAAATCCCTTTTGTGTTAGATGTTAATAAAAAAAACCCTTCATCTTTCCTGGCAGTGCAAAGCAGGGAGATCTTGTTGCAGCTTGTTGTTCATCAGTAAGCACTGCCCAGTGCTTGGTGTTCTTACAGCTGCATTGCCTCATCTGTTCCGTGGTGGTGGGTGATGAAGGCATCCTGCTCACAGTGTCCTTGCTGACACGGTGCTGTCCTGTACAGTGATAATGGTGGTTTTGGCTGCAGTCTTATTTCCTAGCAGGATTATTGCTGGCCCCATGTTACCTGTATGCAGGGCGTCCTGCAGCAGTCTGGCAGTGCAGAAGGTAATTCTGGAGTATTTGGGGTAAAATCAAATTAGCAGTTATAAATTGTGAGAGCTTTCATTTCTACGAGTATCCTTTATAAAGTATTCTAAAACATAGCTGGTAACATTCAGGTATGAATCATTATTCTGAAAACTAGAATGATCCAAATATGTACTGTAGGGAATGCTCATTTTTCTTTTGTGCTTGTGCAGTTGTACAGCACCGAGCTGTACAGTACTACAGTACTGATAATCTCAATAAGTGATATTTTGGCTGATAGCAGAACCTTTTTTTTTTAACCTGTAATAGTAGAGGCTCATCTTTGAGCTCCTGTGGTGAGAGTGCAGGTACAGCACGTCTTGAGAGTGAAGAATTTCACTCAGTTGAGTGGCCATACCCACACTGCCCCTCTTTTTTAGACTCTGCACTGAATGGGAGAAGCTCTGCCTGTGCTCGTGCACTGTGTTGCTGAAATTAAACAGGTGCAGTGTAGAACTCCATTCAGCATAGATTTTTTTTTCTCTTTGAGATTGAAAGTTGCTGCACTATAAGCAAAAAGTTAATTATGCAACTTAATTGCTGTGCTAGCTAGTGTGAGTAGGAATTGTTGGGATATCAAGAAACTACGTGATGCGGATGGCTCTTGGAACACAGTGGTTTGTGTTCAGATTAATATTTACCTTGTAATGCATATGCCTGAGCTCAGCTTTAAATGGAATTTGGAGAAACATGAGCAGAGTCAGTAAATACGGGCAGCAGAAAAGCCATCTGTCAGTGACATCATGGGTGCACCAGGCATTTATTTCTTGTATGGAAAAACGCATTCTTACATGTAACTCCCACCCTCTTGATGAGACATAGATGCGTGCTGGGGGCTGAAATTGGGTTCCTGAATTTAGTTTCACTTCTGCCAATATCTTAGCGTGTTTTGAGTGCATTTCTTGTCTGCATGGCCTTGTGCTCTCCATGTAACTGAGCCTGTAGTTTAAAGGTATTCCCAGCTGAAGTGAGCAGTGCTCAGAGGAACCTCATTCACACTCAAGTAGGTGATGTCTAAATGTGACCAAATACAGAAGACAAGGACAATGTGTTTTTCATAGCAGTGAGTTTGGTCACCATGCAGATGAAATGTGTGCTTACTGGCTGCTCGCAGTTCAGTCTCAGTCTCTTTTATTTTGTTATGTATGTTGGTGGCATTGCTGAATCTTGACAACCTGTTGGTGACCTTAACGTAGGATGGTCAAAGCTCAGACTGCATCTGGCCACACGTCTGTTTGGTCTGTGTGCAAGGCTGAGGAAGCAATAGGCTGGAATGCTAAAATGAAATATTCCATGTGTTCTCTGATGTGAGTTTGGGAGCTAGCTCAGTTGCTGAGGCTGAGGTTTATGTTTCTGGTCTCAGTGTGAAGGGTAAATGTGAGACTGGAAGTAGTTCCTCATAGCCAGCTCCCATTTTAACTCCTGAACACCTTGGGTAGCTCTGCCTGCCAATCCCAGGAGTGTAACACACTGCAGCTTTATAAACTGGGGACTTACAAATGGGGGAAAATGAGTGGAACCATTCATCTGTCATCAAAGGTATCTGCCTCTGAACAGATGTGGGTGTGGGTTGGGTCAGGCAGGTGGGACTAAGCAGAAGGTAATGGGCTGAAGCACATGTGGGCAAAAGCATATTTCAACAGACATCAATTAACGATGATTGGGAAGTTCTGAATTGCCCTAACACTCAGCCCAAGGTGCAGAGTTAGTGCATGATAAAGTCAGGTGTCTTCCAGTGCTTTTTGTGTACCCAGCTCCATCACTTCTCAGAATCACACGTTTTTCCCCTGACATCTCAAGTGAAGTCCTCATGTCTGATATTGGCTGTATTGGTCGTGGACCTACTTTCTGCATGGGTTTAGATTGTTGGGTTAGTATTAAGATACTGCATCTCCAGTTCCTACAAGCACAAACACATTTAAAAAACTCTGTTTCAGATCTCCCTTCTAACCTTTGAACCTTGCTGTGTGTCATCTCTTAACCTGGTCTGCGTTTTGTGCCACAGGTTTCAGAATGAATGAACTAAAAGTTGCCAGGCTCTGCTTTTGAAGCTCACATGCACACACCCTCTGTAGTGCCAAGTGCTAGCAGTGCTGCAGGTCCCTGCTCAGCCTTCTCAGAGAATGGCTGCTACTGCTGTTTGCCCCCAGTGGAGAATCATCAAACAGCTTAGGCTGGAGGGGACCTTAAATATATGTAAAAATATAAATGCATAACAACAGGTTAATTACCTTTAGCTCTTCTTATTCGTAGGAAAGTACTGAAGTACCAATTATTCCAAAGCAGCAATTACATCTGCAATTAAACCCCATTAACCTTCATGAAAATAATGGTTCTCTTTTAAAACCTGGTTTTTAATAGCAGTTATTTTGGCTTGTGGGATGGGAGGAAGCATTGAAACAAAGATATGTCTGTGGGCTACTTTTAAATGTCTGTTCAGGGCTCCTCTTCTCCAGTGCATCACCTGGAAGGTGATTCACTTTCGTGTGTTTAAATCTTTGAACGTGAATGGCCAGAGAGCAGAACGTGGAGATGGTGCTTTAGCTGCTAGACAGTAACTCTCATTAACTGTAGATGGAGCCTTGGGCTCAGCACATAGAGACTTGAGGAAGAAATCATTTCTTCAATTTTTCCTCTGCAGTGGTGGTGACCGTGGTGGCTTCAAAAATTATGGTGGTAAGTGCCGAGTATCCAAAAATGTTTCAGTGGAAATTCTTTATAAATCTAAAAGCCACCAATCTCTTGGTACTGTCTCGTAGAAGCATTGTAGTGTTTTGGTGAGGCTGGTGTGTTGGTCAGTTTTAATAGCCAACCATTTAGCAGTAAGCTAGATTTCTGCTTTGTCAAATTGCATGAAAGAATTTGTGGAGACAGTGATGTTCACTAGATTTTTATTTTTTTATATTATTTTTTTTTAATTATTTTTGTTTCTTGCAAATACTTCTAGAAAGGTACCAGAGGGGAAAAAACCAACTGCTCAGTAAAGTGCTTGGTGATCTGACAACCAGCATTTGCAAGCTAACACCAGCATAGCATCAGTGTGGCAACTGCCACACACTGCAAGTTAAAGAGCACAGTAACGTCCAGACACCTTCTGTTGAACGTTTTAATCTAAATGCCTCTAAATCTCTGGTTAATGCTTTAGATCTTAGATGCATTGCATACATGCTTTAAATATTTTCTTGTCTCTAAAAAAAAAAAAAAAAGAAAAAAAAAAGTTGCTTGAAAACGTTTTGCTAAAAATAGTCTTTCTCTTTTTTTATTTTTTTTTTCTTCTTTTTTTGAACCTCTTTCATAGGTCAGAGAGATTATGGGCAGAGATCAGACGCTGGTAAGAAAACAAGCAGTGGGTGGGATTGGATTGTTGCTCATAGGTCATTGCTTTTTAAAAGTATGTCTGCAAACGTGGATGTGGCTGCAGTTCCCATGGCTCAAAGGTGACTTAGCTGCAGCTTGTCTTCATTGAGAGAAATGTCTTCTCCTTTAGAGCATGTGAATTTTTGGGTGGATTTTTGTTGCCTCAAATAAGAACTTGCAGATGAAGCATGAATCAGGTTGAGCCAAGCGACTGCTCTTGCTGCTGTAAATTTGTATTATTTAAAACATGCATTTCTTGGGAGGGTGTGATGTCTGGCTGCATGGCAAACAGCTGGGCATGCACTGCTGAAGTTGATGGCATTAACCTCAGTATCATGCTCTCATCTTTTGTCTCACACAAGTTATCCTTGGGCTATAAGTATCTGCTACTGGGAAGAGTGGACTTCAGCTTAAAATATTTCTTTTGTTGCTAACACGAAGATGGATGGTAACTGTGGCTTATTTTTAATAGATTCAGAGTCTGACAACTCTGACAACAACACCATCTTTGTGCAAGGACTTGGAGAGGATGTTTCAACAGATCAAGTGGCAGACTACTTCAAACAAATAGGCATTATAAAGGTATGTGAAGTGAGAAATCTCTAGTAAGGAGGAAGAGAACATGTGGAGTTGGTGTTTTGGAGGTGTAATGGATATTGTCTGAGGCAGCTGCTTGCTGTGGCTCCCCAGAAGGTAGAGATGATATTTCTATCTGGGTAGTGACAGCTTATTTGAAATAAGCTGGTGACATTCAGGTTGTCTTTGTGTCTCTTTCAGTTTTTTAGTCTTTCTAACCCTTGTCACTAACTCCATATCTGTTGTACCATCTTGATATTTCAGCAAGTATGCTTCTGTATTCCTATGGCTGTTACTTTTGCTTCTGCAGTTCTGAATTAGGGCTTCCTGCTCTTAACATCAATGTTTGTGAGAACCAGGCCCCTCGTCACTTCATAGAGAGCAGCCATTAAGTGTCTTTCCATCAAAAGCATCTTTCTGCAAGCTAGCTCCGAGAGCTGCCAGTTTTTTTACTGACACTTACCTGCTACAGCTTATGCTCTGAACTGACTCTACCAGT
Organism: Meleagris gallopavo; assembly: GCF_905368555.1. NCBI lineage: Eukaryota > Metazoa > Chordata > Aves > Galliformes > Phasianidae > Meleagris > Meleagris gallopavo. The sequence continues at coordinate 4,349,756 of NC_139424.1, forward strand.
ATTTCTCCTTTGCTAAGTACACAACCTTTCTTTCCAGACCAACAAAAAGACTGGCAAGCCTATGATAAATCTGTACACAGATAAGGATACTGGCAAACCAAAGGGAGAAGCAACGGTATCTTTTGATGACCCTCCTTCTGCCAAAGCAGCCATTGACTGGTTTGATGGTGCGTGAGATTAATTACCTCTTCTTTTGTTATTAGTGTTGTGGGTGGCACTTTCAGATTTTGGCAAGGGCTATGGCAACGTTGTGCCAACTGCTTAGCATGTATGTTGTGGAGAACATCTTGTACATCTTGTTTTTAAGGGCTCAACAGTGGAAAAGAGCAGATCCCAGCAATACACTGACGTAAAATTCAGTTTTTGGACTTGAATTATAGTATGTAGAAATCTGTCATGGCACACTATTTTGCTGATAAAATAAGATTTTACTTTTGTTTCAGAGAGTAAAGCAAATATTACTATACTAGGTGCCCATATAGCCCTGCTTGCTGTCTGGTAAACCTTGCATCTATGAAGAACAGAGACCTTGTATTTAAAATGTCATGTCTTCCCTTATTTGGGAGTATTTCATTTTTGCACTGGCTCCTGCAGTGTGCAAAAGCCTTATCTTTTGGTTTACATAAAAATTGTTAAGTAGAGTTTGTCATCTCACATTTTGAACGGTGGATTCTAAACTAAGGCATTCACTCCATGCTGCCTGCATCTTAAAGGCTTTTTAGTCCGTCTGCATTTGCACATCACTTCTCTTGAACTTGCTGCTGTGTTGTTGGGAGCTCTGTTAATTTTTCTCTCTGTTTTAACCCAGGAAAAGAATTCAATGGCAATGTTATCAAAGTTTCTTTTGCAACTAGAAGACCTGAATTCATGAGAGGAGGTGGAGGTGGTGGACGTCGAGGTGGGAGAATCTGTAAAATCCTTCATTTTGTGTAGTGAAATGCTTTTTAACTGCCAATAGTTTATAAAGAGAACTGACTTTGTAGCAGTGATGTCTCAAAGGGTTTGAGCCTTTGGGATTCTGGCAGTAAGTAAGAAGTATTGAACCAACTCAAGTAAAACTGAGACCTGTAGGCTTTTATGCACTGCATAGAACTTGTGCTTTCCTTTTCAACTGGAAAATCTCCAGATTGTGTCTCACTCTTCCTTACAAAGAAGTGATGATGACTTGGAGGATCTACAGGTTCCACACAGACAGATGTGAATTAGCAGTGAGTGCTGGCTTTTAATGCAAAGCCTTCAGTTACTCTGATGTTTCCAGATAGTATTAAGCAAGGGAAGTTATTCATCTGCTGCTGACTTAGAGAAGCAGTTGGATGCCTGACTCCTTTAATTAAATAGATGTTAATTTCCCTGGCTCTCTGCATAATACAGTTTTATCAATAGCCTACTGGATATAAATTACCATTTGACTAGAAGCATGTTTTGTTTAGTGGCTGTCAACAAATTTGCATTCTTAAATTTTGAAGCTGATGAAAAATTCTCAGTTGGGGAAAAAACTTCTTGGTCTTTTTGATGTAGTACGAGCTGTGTTGTCCCTGTGGTTTGTCAGATGGATCCTGGCATTAATCCACACAGGGTTTGCTTTGTTGTGTGACTGAGTCAGGCCATATGTAGGGGATACAATTATACACTGTACATTTTTAAGGAAATTTATTAATGCACATGGTAGTTTATATAATTACCATTGGCCATTCAAGGCGATCAAGTTTCCTTTTATTGCTGAAAAAGAATTTATAATAAATATGTGTTGGAGCAAATTCTTCTAGCCACCACACACTTCTCTTGTTTTTTTTTTCCATGTCTCCTAAGTTCCAAATCTGTCCATGTAAGCATGTGTACTTCAGCTCTGCACATACATTAACCTCTGCTGAGATTTGGTAGTGACTGAAATTTCCGTTGCCATTTTGCCCAAATGTTCAGTTATCTTGTATCTAGTAGTAAATGCAGCGTCAGAAAAGTAATTCTTGAAGGCTGAATGTTACAGGGGTACAGTTGTTTGCCTGTGGCTTTCCTAGTGATTAATATCAATACAGAGATTGCCTACCTACTTTTTCTTCCACGTGGAAGGTCTGTCTGTCACTTGGTTTTTGAAGCCATTGGCAGTCCTTAATAAATGCTTCTCGTGTATAAGTCTTAGACACTTCTCCTCCTTTATTCTGATTATAATTTTGTCTACAGGTTCACGAGGTGGATATGGAAGAGGTGGGGGCTTCCAGGGTAGAAGTGGGGAACCCAAAAATGGTGATTGGGTTTGTCCTAACCCGTAAGTGTCATTTTAATTGGGCGGTGGTGTTTCGTGTGAGCCCTCTGAGTTTCTTAGCAGCTAAGTCTGGGAAATCCTTGTCCTTCCTAGGTCCTGTGGTAACATGAACTTCGCTCGCAGGAACTCCTGCAACCAATGTGGTGAGCCCAGACCAGAGGATTCACGTCCATCAGGAGGAGGTGTGTGAAAAGATCCCTGAAAGCTGCTGCATCTCCTCTGCAGTGTAAAAGCTCTTAATGACGTCCTCGGCTTTCTGAAAAACCTGAGGAGGTGTTGGTTTGCATTTTCCTCCAGATTTCCGTGGGAGAGGTGGCTATGGAGGAGAAAGGGGGTATCGAGGACGTGGTGGCAGAGGTGGCGATCGAGGAGGAGGCTATGGGGGTAAAATGGGAGGAAGGTAAGCAATCCTACCCTGCTTAGTTGTGTAATACCAACTAGAGATAAGAGCTTCAGAAGTGAGTAAGTCGGTTTGCCTACTGGGTGTGTTTTGTGAGCGTTGTTGTTAAAGGTATCTGTTAGCAGAAGACGACACAGAAGTGGCTGTAGAGACGTTTGACTGAGAGGACTATTTTTATGTGCTTCAGAGATTCCTTGTGACTTTTTCTTTCCCTTTCAGGAATGATTTCAGAAACGATCAACGTAACAGACCATACTGAAGACCACTGTGAATGTTTTGTTTGTCTTCTTGACCCATTGGATAGTGAAATTGCCTGCCGCTTCACCCATGGCCTCTTCAGATAGTTGAACTGAGTGAAACTAGATTTTTATTTTGGTGGGAGGGACTGGGGCAGTTTGGGAGGATTTTTTTTATGCGAGACATGGAAATTTAATCCTGATTTCAACTTTCTCCTCTTTTCTTCCCTTCCATACCTCTTCAACAGGCCCTAAGAAGGAAAAGGATAAACTGTAAAATATTGCCAAAATACAAAGTGTTTTGTAATACAACAATAAATGCTGATTGTTTTATTTGTGAAATCTTACGTTTCCCACTTCCTTCAGTTGTATGTCCTTCTTCACACGCTCCCTGTCTTCCAGTGGTGTGACCTAAATAGGATCTTGTTTTTAGTGAAGTGTCATTAATGAAGTGCTGCTTTCACTTGAAAACCTGCAGTTAAGTCGGTCGCACGCTTGTTTGCTTTACACACCTTTTGTCCCAGATTTACAGACCTGTCCCCTGCTCTGTTCCCATTTTGCCCTGAGACTGAAGTCCTGCTCTGCTTGAGCTGTGATGCCTGCTTTGGTGTGCCCTGCAGCTTTCCCGAGGAGCAGGCAGATGGCAGTGTGCTCTCGTGCCTCCAGGAGCTCGTCACATCCAAGCAACAGCTCCAAAAACAAGGTGGAACAGCTTCAAAAAAACAAACAAAAAAGGTAGCTTGCTATGGATCACTCTACATTTTAATTGCTGTTTTTGAAACGTGGCAAACAAGTGTTACATGCTGCAGTTTAATCTCTGAGGAAGGATGTGGACGATGTCCAAGTAGGCACATTGTAAATGTTTGGAACTCAGCATTAAAGCCAGGGTTTGAAGAGAGGATTCTCACTCCTTGCGCTGGGTCACTCTGCACTCTGCACATTTTTAGGCTCTGTATCTATAATCCATATAATGGAGCACACAGCTGTGCCATCTCACTGGCCTCCCAGCCATCTTGGTCAGAGCTTATTAAGAAAAATACAAAAATAGGTTTTGTTAATGTCTGTGACCCAGCTTCCTAGCTTGGGGTACAGTCTATAAATGTAATTGCCCTGCAGCAGGAATGGCATGGGCCCACATTCCTCTGGGGGCAAGTGATGGTGTTTGGAAAGCCGCCACTTCTAACACTGAGGGTAGCAGTTCTCAACAGCTCTAGCTCTATTTAAGACTTTCTAAAGCTCCAAACTTGCTTTTTCCCCCAGGCTAAGAGCACAGTCATAACCAGCTGGATTACTCAGCAGAGCAGCATTCAAGTAAGAAACTGCTGGAGCTCTCACCACCTTCCCAGCCTGGCAGTGATGCTGAATGTTTGCTTTGTTTGTGATCTGTTCTATGCTGGGGCAAGACAACCTGTGTTCTTACATGCTTTTTAAGACCGTGAAAACATCTTTGCCAGCAGCTGTTTTGTCTTACAAGTCAGACAGGGAAGGGGTGGTGCTGGTTTCCTGGCACTTGTGGTTTTCAGTTGGTGTAGAGAGTGAAATTAATGTGGGAGCCCTGGGAAGACATGGTCTGTAAAGATATAAAGCCAGATGATGGTTTAACCGTGTCATTGCCACCAGCTGTTTGCTAAATCCTGCAGCACTGCACATTTTCTCATCAACTACCTAAAGCTCAGCAGGGTAAGTGTAAGGTAAACAAGCTCCCTTTTGCTTTTTTGGCATGCCAGCAGCCAAATTGAAAATAAAGGGCACATCTCACAAATGCTACAATGAATTTCTCCCCAGAAGGTGCTGGGAGAAACGTGAGAGGTGATTCCCATGGAGGGAGCAGTCAGGCTGGGAGCAGCTCCATGCTGCCTCCATCTCTGTCTATGATCTAGCTTGCAGTATATTTTTTTTTATGCTGTGAGATTTTAGTTTTGGAAATCAGTCCTGTATGGAATGCTGGCAGTTTATTTATAAAAACACATCTCACCCTTGCCAAGCTCAACAATGACTTTATGGAGCAAAGCCTAGTGGGAGGATGCCAATGCAGAAGAGGCATACAGTCGTTACAGAGCTGACAAACAACAAAAGGAGCTACGCAATATCAGGGGGAGCAAAATAAGCTTGGGGTTTGGGGCCGGGGCTGCTCTGTGTAACCTAGAAATGAGAATTCCCATTTCCAGGGTAGCACAGAGCTCGTGGGGGACGCTGCCCCTCGCAGATGGTGTTGCTGGGGAAATTGCTTTGGCAAAAGGGCTGGGAAGAGCGAGCCGTCCTTCCACGCCTGTCGTCTAATGTGACATCTGCTGGAACTTGGGTGGTGCAGCGATCCCAAAGCGGAGGCTTTGGAGAAGAGCTGTGGTGCAGGGGAGGCAGATGGAGTTTCACCTACAGCTTTTGTGCGTGGTGTCGGTTGGTTGGAGAGGAGTAACGCTGTTGCTATTCACTTATCAGTTACGGTAAACACTGTTGCTGCTCAGCTGCATGGGTGCCGTTCCAACAGTGTTTCATAACTCTGGTTCATGGCAGTGATTCATGGGGCTCAGCACTGCAGCTGAGTTTCGGGGCCGGCAGCCTTGGTGCTGTGCCAACCGCATCCGCTGCTCCCCACCACGACCAGGTGAGTGCTGCTGCCTTGCTGGTACCCAGCGAAGGGTGGGGAGAGGGCTGACAGCAGGCACCATCCCCGTGCTGTCTGCCATGACATCCTGGACCCCAATCCCCAGTTTTTCCCACCCCGTGCCACCACCCTTCATGAGCACGGACTGATGCAGTAGCACCAGGTGCCTCCAGCCCTTCCCTGCACTACACGCAGCCACGGCGCTTCCTGCTGCTGCTGGGCCCGAGCCAGGCTTCCTCCTCACCCCTATTCTTAAGGGGAACAGCAGATGGACCGGTCGCTTCCTAGAGACGAGCCAAACACGGCTGCATTTGCAGACAGAGCTGCTCTTGTTTGGAAAGGAAGCGCAGCTTCGACCTGCGCCCGCTGTCTGTGCCCCTCTCCCCATCACTCAGCCCCCTCCTCTTCCTCCCATCCCATTGACAGCCTCTCCCCATTCCTTATCGTCCTGCGTTGCACCGATCCCTTTGTTTTGGACCCCCTCCATCCCTCCTGTGCTGCCCCAAGTTGCCCAGGGCCCTGCGGGTACCACTGCTCCTGGGGCTTTGGGGGCTGGACAGAAAGAGGGGTTGCGTGGACTTTACAAGAGGCGTGTGGTCGGAGCTGGCACGGAAACAAAGCAGCCCAAAGTCACATCCTATTATTTTTCCGAACCAAACATCCTTTCGCTTTGCTTAAATGAAAACAAAATAGTCGGGGAGCAAACAGAGGGGCCGAATCCATTGGAGAAGCACAGGTTGGGGACAGCCGGAGGAAAACGCAGCTCCCAGTGCGCGAGCTGGGGGCGGAGTGGCACCCAACCCTGCACCCACCTCTTCGCCCCGCAGCCCCGGGACGCGCTCGGCACACGCGGGCGGAGCTCAGTCCCGGGCGGGGCAGCGGGAGGAGCGGCGGAGCGGCGCGGTGCGGTGCGGTGCCGTGCGGTGCCGTGCGGTGCGGCCATGGGGCTGCGGGCGGCGCTGGGGCTGCTGCTGCTGCTGCTGCTGCTGTTGGCGGCCGTGCGGGGCGCGGCGGTGCGGGGAGAGCGGCGGCGGGCGGAGGTAGGAGAGCGGTGCGGGGAATGAATGGGGCGGGCGGGGAGCGGGGGTGAGCGAGCGTGGAGGGTTTGGGGTGTTGGGACGTGGCTTTTCTCTAACCGGGACGTCGGCTTGCTGTCCCTTTTGGGAGCTGAAATTGTCGCTTAACATCAGACGTTGCGTCTGATGTCACAAAGTTGGTGGTTTTTTTTAAAATTATTATTGCTTTTAGTACGATCAAAGTTAGCAACAAAGGGCTGTGGAAGACTAGAGGTGAAAACGTCCTCTCGGGTTGTGTTTTCATTGTGCTTGTTTTCATTACAATCGCAGCTGAAGTTGGGGTGTTTAATTGGAAACATATTTATGTTCATCATCTCGTTATCTGCAGGCGCTCGGCAGCATGCAGCCCGGCAGATTTAAAGGGGGATTTAGGCTGAGTACAAGGAAGAAGTTATTTCCAATACAGGTTGTGAGGCACTGCACAGACTGCTCACCTGCAGACCCCTGGAGTCAGGCTGGAGGGCTGTGAGCACTGATGGAGCTGTGGGTGTCCCTGTGCTCTGCAGGCAGTGGGACCAGATGGCCTCTGGTGCTCCCTTCCAACTCCAACCATTCTTTGATTCTATGTGTGATGTCCCTGCTCCCATCCTGCTGATGGCAAAGATGGCATCCCCAAATCCATCAGGCCTGTGCTAACCTATGAGGTCAGCCCCCACCCTTCCACTGGTAGGACAGCCCGGCTCTGGATCTATCTCCCCTCTTGTATATCTCTGTGAATGTGTATGTAACTTTATATATACATTTACACACACACACTCAAACAAAGAGACGTGAGGATTGTGCCTCAGGGGCTGCGAATGCAGACAGGAATGCGTTTAGGAGAGCAGAGGAAGGTGGAGGCTTCAGAACCATTAACATCCCCACCATCCTGGCAGGCAGCAATCTGTGCATGCTTGTGCCATAACCCAGTGGTGCCAACACCCAACGGTGCCAAAACTCAGTGGTGCTGGCTCCAGCTCTCACTGTATCTGCAGGGAAACAAGCAGGGAAGCTGCCCCAGCTCCAGCTGGTGCCAAAGTGATGTGGAATGGAGCTGGGGATGCTCAGCCTGTGCTGGCTCATGGGATGCTGTTGGCTGCATTGTGCCCAAGGGGGACCACAGCCATTGCAAGCAGCCCTGCAGACAGGGGAAGATGCTCGTCTGAGTGTTCTTGGTACTTCAATGGTGGAAAGGGGCCAGGAATGGAGCATCTGGTGGGGGGGGCTGTCTGTGGACTGTTGTTGTCCCAGTCCCAAGGAGGGAGGTCTGGCTGCGTGCCGCTGGCTGCCTGCCACCCGGGATGCCTGCAGTCAGGGCAAGGTGTTTCCTTGCCTGTGGCTCTCAGCTGACTTCCAGGGCTGTATGAGAGGGCTGTGTGCCTGGAAGGGCCCCTCCATCCCCTGCAGCCCCACAGTGATCCTGGCAGTCAGACCTTCCTCTCCTTGTTTCCCTCCTGGTGCGGAGGGGGAGCTGAGCATATTTCATGGCTCTTGGCTTCCTGCTGTTTTTCTTTCCCCATTGTATGGAAAAGAGCCATTCCCTGTTGGGGGCAGGAGGGGCTGAGTGGTGCAGGTCCTGGGCATCAAATGGTCCCCAAACTGTCCGACTGCCACAGCCAGACACAATCTAGAGAGTGACAATAAAGAGCGACATGGGAACATTTTGGTGGTGAACATTTTGGTGATGCTTAGGAACAGCTGCTGTGGGCTGTTCTCTTACTGCCACGCACCCAGCCTTACCCAGATGGGTTTTCAAGTGTTCATGAGCTCATGGTGGAGAAAAATCATTTTCATGCTTCGAGAATGGGATTCCAGGATAGGAACCAGCTTCCAGTGTCGTGTTTTAGTGTGGTGATGCAGTGGCACATCTGCACAGGGAGGTGGTGGGGTCACCGTCCCTGGAGGTGTTCCAGGACCATGGGGATGTGGCACTGAGGGATGCGGGCAGTGGGCATGGTGGGGTGGCTTGGACTTGGAGATCTTTGAGGTCCTTTCTAACCTTAACGACTTTGAAAAGTTGTGGTAGGAAAGGCATGGACAGCACAGGGCAATCGAGTCCCAAAACATTCTGCTCAGGGTTCTCACAGTGCATCCACATCCCCACATGCAGGGATGTGCGTGGCCAAGCAACCACTTTCCCTTTTAATTCCCCATCTCCTTAATGCAGTGCCTTCTCACTAACAGGATGTGGGGAGGCGGCTCTGCCGTCCCTGTGGGATGGGGGAGACGGGTGTGGAACATTCCTGGAAAAATCACTGCTAAACCTCTCAGAAAGCTGGGGGCAGCCGGGGCACGGGGAAATGCTTTTCTTTGAAATGCAGTTTATGGGCTGGAGCAAGTTTAGCCTGACGATTTCCATCCTTTACAATGGACGATAAGGAGAAGAATGGCTTGGCAGAGCTGACTCCCCCATGTGTGTCCCTGCTCAGCTGCACATCCTGCTTGGGGATGGGGATGGGGATGGGGGTGTTGGTGGGGATGGGATGGGGATGGGATGGGATTAGGAATGAGATGTTGATGGGGATGAGTTGTTGATGGAGATAGGGATGGGATAGTGATGAATTGGGAATGAGGTGGGATGGGGATGGCCTGCAGCCTTGGGACTGCCCTGCCCAACCTGGCCTTGCTGAAGTCTGCATTGTGGCCATTGTTGCAACTATTGCATCGAATTGCTGGTGGTTGGAGATGGGTGGGTAGGTCTGGTAGTCCCTGGTGTGGATGGCATCGTGCAGTCTGCCTCTATGCCAAATACCCAAGGTCTGTCAAAAATGAGCAAAAGGCACGTGAAGCTGTCCAAGTGCATGGACTCATGTCATGGGAATCATCAAGGTCTAATGAAGTAATAGACAGGAATTTCTGGGTTTGCTATGCTCTCTCCCACCACATCTTTATCCCTACACAAGTGAACACACCCTGAACCCATCCCATGTCTGTCCCCTGTCCCGTTTCTGTCCCCACAGCTGTTCCTGCAGAAATATGGCTACCTGGGAGCACCGCAGCCAGGCCAGCTCAGCCCTGTGGAGTTCACAGCAGCACTGAGGTAGCAACCTTTGTTTTAACACCAGCAGCAGTGCATCTCCCCAAGCTGTGTGGGAGCTGTGTGCCCCGGGAGATGCATTTTGCAGCTCAGGGCTCTCTCACTGCCAGATACTGAAGCACGAGCTGCAGAGAAACACGACTCGTTGGTGCAGTATTATTTGCCTTTTATGGCCTGCTGTCCCCATTACAATGTCAGCAGCAAGGCTGAGGTTTGGAGATCTCAGAGTGTTTGGGATTTGGCATTATCTCCCAGATGCACTCCTGCCAGTGGGGCACAAAACTGGCATGGAGTGGAAGCCCTGGCTGGGTTCCAGGCATCGCTATCGGGAAACGCAGAGTTTTGACATCTCCCTTCCTTTGTAGGAATTTCCAGCGTGTGAGCCACCTCCCTCCCAGCGGGGTGCTGGATGTCCCCACGCTGCAGCAGATGGGCCGCCCTCGCTGCGGGACTGGCGATGGGGAGAGCCGCCCCACGGCCCCGCGCCGCAGGCGCTCCATGCAGCACGGTGAGCACTGGGGTCTGGGCTGGGGGTGCTGGGCTGGTGGGTGGATAGCGTGGTTCCTAGAGAGCAGGAGGGCTGGGAGCAGCCGTGCTTATGGGATATGGGAAAAATAAGGATGAGACTAAAGCAGGGCTCTGTGCCTTGTCAGCTCCTTTGCTCATAGCATGGCCGGATGAAGCAAAGGGATGGGATGGGATGCAGCTCAGTTCTGTGCTTTCCATCCTCAGATTGTGGCCCCCAAAAGTTCCTTCATGGGGGTAGCAAAAGGCATTCAGCTCTCGTTGCTGCAGGGATGGTAGCAGGCTGGGGCCTGGAGCAGTGCTGACGGGACAAAGGGGGGACAGGGTGTCCGGCGCCGGGCAGGAAGGCACATGGCTTTGTGCTAAGCTGGCTGTTTATCTGCCTTGGAGCAGGAAGCCACAGCTGAGCCAGCAAAGGCCTTTGTCAACCAGCATGCTGCCAGCCGCTGCGGGATACCTCAGCCCCAGCTGCAGCACTGGGATGTGCATAGCAGGACGTCCCCAGCTGGGCCTTGTTCTGGGCACCTTGCTGGGCTTTAATATCCACTGGAGCTGTCTGTTCTGGTCCCTGGGATGCCATGTGTTCTGCTGCAAGAGTGCCCTGCATGCAGGGTCAGGTGGGACGCGGGGTGTCATCTCGGAGCTGTGCCCATCCAGGCACCAAGGAGCAGCAAGGGACTGTGTGTGCCCCATGGGTCACATCTGGGTGGAACAGACAAAAATTATGGCAAAGAGGCATTTGTCCCCAGGCTTTGTTTTTCTGTCCCAGCTTCATGGAACAGGTGCATAGGAAGTGGTGGTCATTATATGTACCCAAACCAGCACCAGTGTATGGTTAACCCTATTGCCCTGCCTCAGAGCAGCCAGGCACTGAGCTTGCCCCAGACCTCACCCAGCTGTCCTGGGCTGCAGAGGGAGATATTGGCACCATCTTGATTTGCTGCAAGGAGTTATAGTGTGTCTGCAGAGCATTGCCATTGTGTGTCTGCAGAGCACTGTGTAACCCCATCCTTCCCCTTTCCCACACATCTGGGAGCAGGGCAGCTGCTGCAGCTCCGTCACTGTTCCCACTCCTCAGCACTGGCTCCAGCACCCACATATTCCCAGTGCAGCCCCATGGCTTCTTTCCCACTCCTGTTTGTCCCCAGCCAGATATGAGCATCCTCCCTAATTAGTTTCCCCTTCGTGCCTTTGCTTGCACTCCCTGGAAGCCAGACCTTGGAGTGGGCACTGATCCAGTAAGTTGAGGTCTGGATTTGGCCCCAAGAGGAGCAACAAGGCAAGGAGGGCTCCAACTGGGTGGCCCAGCTCCTGTCCCAGACAAGGTCTGGCCTGGTACCTGGGGCAGCATCTGCTGGTGGCTCCATCAGAGCCGGCTCAGATCCTGAGCAGTGCCCATCCTGCAGGCAGCAAGTGGCACAAGAGGCACCTGACGTACCGCGTGGTGAACTGGCCCCCCTACCTGCCGCAGCACGAGGTGCGCCTGGCTGTCAGGGCTGCCTTTGAGCTCTGGAGCAACGTCTCCTCGCTGGTGTTTTGGGAAGCGCGGGATGGCCCAGCTGACATCCGTCTGACCTTCTTCCACGGGGACCACAACGATGGGCTCAACAATGCCTTCGATGGGCCAGGTGCTGGTCGCTCCCTCCTCGTAAGCTTCTCTTCTACAATGGGGGCTCTTCCTGGCTGGGGATTGTTGGGGTGGAGGTGGTGTCTCCCAGTACCCAGCAGCTTGAGTGAAGGTGGTTTGGGGTCCTGAGTCCCAGTCCCGCAGCTGTAGGTCTCCTGGAAGGTGGTCGAGTTGATCATGGTTGAAGCATGGTGATGGCCTTCAAGGAGCCCTCCCACCATGCTCTTGCCACATCCCTTCCAGACATGGTCTGGGTTTCACACAGTGCATGAAATCACAGAATCGTTAGGATTGGAAAAGGCCTCTCAGATCCCCACGTCCAACCCCAGCCCACTCCCACCATGCTCACTGTCCCTCAGTGCCACATCTCCACAGCTCTGGAACACCTCCAGGGATGGTGACTCCCCCACGTCTGTGGGCAGCTGTGCCAATGCAACACAGTTCCTTTGGAGAAAAGTTTCCTAGCACCCAACCTGAACATCCCTGGCACAACTCGAGTCCGCCACCTCTCATCCTATCACTGTTACTTGAAAGCAAAGCCAACTCCCACCTTGCCACAACCTCCTTTCAGAGCATTGTAGAGAGCGGAAAGGTCCCTTCTGAGCCTTCTCTTCTCCAGACTGAACCCTCCCACTTCCTCAGCCGCTCCCCATATGATTTGTGCTTCAGAGCCTTCACAGCTTTGCTGCCTGTCTTTGGCATCAATGTCTTTCTTGTAGTAGAGACCAATTCTCAAGGAAAGCCATTTTCCCTTTGGGAAGCCCCTCGAAGACCTAAAATTGAAGCCTATTGAAGCAACCCAGAGCTGTTTTGTCCCCAGGGGGGGCCCTGGCCCACGCCTTCTTCCCCCGACGTGGAGAGGCCCACTTCGACAGCGCCGAGCGCTGGTCCCTGCACAGTGGCAAAGGCCGCAACCTCTTTGTGGTGGTTGCACACGAGGTGGGGCACACACTGGGGCTGGAGCACTCGCCCACCAAGAGTGCCCTCATGTCACCCTACTACAAGAAGCTCGGCAAGGACTTTGTTCTCAACTGGGATGACATCTTGGCCATCCAGAACTTGTATGGTGAGCATCGATTGGGTGCTATGTGAGATGATCTTTGGGGTGGAGGGCGAGAAACAGAGGTGGGAGTATGTCCATGCCACTGTTACTGAGGGCAGTAGGAACCAGAGTGGGGTGCACCAAATGTTTGATGGCTTGCCAGCCTTGTGCTCCTGTTTCAGTGCCCTACTCCATGACTCTCACCTTGCTCTGTCTCAGGAAAGCCCTCTGGGGGCTTGGCCATCCAGCTGCCAGGGAGGGTCTTCACTCACTTCCAGGACTGGAGTGGGGACCTGTATGGTGAGGAACATCAACAGCGGAGCCTCAGCACCTACTACTGCAGCTCCTTCTTCGATGCCATAACTGCTGGTGTGTGGCCACAAGCCCTCTCCCCAAATATTCCCAACCTGTCCAGCAGCCTCTCCTCACTCAATAAGATTCCCAGAATGATGGGAAGAATGGGCTGGGCTGGGATGGGCTGGGATGGGCTGGGATGGGGTGGGGTGGGGAGGTATGGGATGGGATAGGATGGGGTGGGATGGGATGGAATGGGAAGGGATATCCTCAGACCCATATGGACGTCTCACAGGAGTTAGAGGGATAAGAGGTGATGATCAGTGGGACACTGCTGGGTTTGGGATGTGTCACCAAGCTTCTCACCCTCATCATCTCTTCTGCCCTGCAGACACAGAACACAACCTGTATATCTTCAAGGGCAGCCACTTCTGGGTGGTGTCAGCCAGCGGCAACACCAGCCAGCCTCAACCCTTGCACATGCGCTGGCCAGGACTGCCTGCTGGTATCGATGCCTGTGCCTACTCCCCATTCAGCCACAGTTTCTACTTCTTCAAAGGTCAGTGAGATGCAGGTTGTGTTGATTGGTCTATCCAGGTCTGCCACCTGCATCCCAGCCTGATGCCGTGCCAAGGGACTGGGACATCGCTGAGCCCTATGAATCATAGAATTAAAATCGTTAAGGTTGGAAAGACCAATGAGATCATCCAGTCCAACCATCAACCCATGACTGTGACGACTCTAGATCATGTCCCTGTGTGACATCTACCCATGGGTGCAGGCTCCAGGATCACAAATTAGCTTTGCATCAACCCCTGTTGCCTCATGCCTCAGTTTCCCTATTAGCCCAGTCCAGAGAGCAACATTCCCTGGATTTGAAAACTAAAGCAGAAGCATTTTTAGGAGAAAATATTCTTCAAAAATGTGTAACTGCAAGAAGATGAGCTGAGCACTGCGTTCTCATGGTTTGTGCCCTGTCCCTGGTGCCTTGCTGCCATCTGTAAGCTGCCTGTGGCACAGCTGTCAGGGCAGAGGAAGGTCAGCCTAGGCAGCCAGGACACTGAGGTCAGCCTGAACTTGTCATGGAAACCACTCACAAGCCCGCCAGAAAGGGACTTTGTTGTTGCAGCTGGGAGAGAGCCAGAAGCCCCTCTGCAGGGCCAGATCCAGGAGCAGAAAGGAGCTTTTGTCTATCTGCATGTGCCTGCAGGGATGGCCCCAGCTGCAGCGGGGATATCTGGGGCTGCTGTGAATTTCTGTAGTAGTCTGGGTTGTCCCAGAAGAGAAGGGATGTGAGTGATATCTGTCCTGCTGTACAAAACCTTTCATCCCCATCCGTCCTTGCAGAAGTGTGGCATAGGCACCAAGAGAGCCCAATTTGCTCTATGCTCTGGAGCTGTTTCTTCCCTTCCCAATCTATGGGGAAGCCCAATAGGGACATGCCCAGGGCCAGGTCATCTCTGGGATGGGTGGAATCTAGGCTGTGAGGACCAAGCGATAATACAGGAGATAATGGCCTAAAGTTGCACCAAGGAAGGTTTAGTGTCAGTGTCGGGAAAAATTTATTCACAGAGACAGTTGTGCAGCATTGGAACAACAGACCAGGAATGTGTTTGAGTCCCAATTCCTGGAGGTAATTAAGGAATGTGTAGATGTGGTGCCTGGGGATGTGGTTTAGCGGTAGACTTGTCAGTGCCAGGTTAGCAGTTGGCCTTGATGACCTTAGGGGTCCTTTCCAACCTCAGTGCATCTATGATCCGGGCTTGTATGGTCACTGAGCCTCTCTCTTCTCCATCCCAGGTGGCCGATGCTGGAACTACCGTGGCTCCACCTTGAGGTCTGGCTTCCCCCAGAAGTGCAGCGCCCATGGCCTGCCCCGCCACCCCGACACAGCCCTCTACTTCCAACAGCTCCGGCGCCTGGTGCTCTTCAAAGGAGCCAAATACTTCGTGCTGAGCGAGGAGACCCTCACCTTGGAGCCCTACTACCCCCGCAGCCTGCGAGACTGGGACGGTGTGCCCCCTGGCACAACAGGGGCCGTGGTGCACCGCGATGGCTTCCTCTACTTCTTTCGGGATGACCACTACTGGCGGTTCAACCAAGCCAAGCTGCAGGTGGTGGCCAATGGCAAGTGGGCTGCCGAGCTGCCGTGGATGGGCTGCTGGGATGCCAATGGTGGGCACATCCTCTTCTGAGCCAACACTAAGCGTCGCTGGGACAAAATGTTGGCTGAGCCCATCCCACTGACTGATCCAAGGGGTCCGCTGGTCCCCAGTCCCAACACCATGGACAACAGCGATGAGGCTGGGATGGAAGGTCCCATATCGCCAGGTGGGCTGTGATTCAGCCATAAGAACACTTATAAGCCATAGAGACTGCAAATGTAACATTTCTGTTAACTTTCAGGATTTTTTTTCAAGCCAGGACTGTTTTTTGTTAATCCTTTCTTGTTTTTTCATGATCAGGCAGAGAACTGCTTTACTGATGGGTGCTCTGGTGCTTCAGTGGTTTTAAATGAGCAACTGAGACTGTTTTTGGTTAAAACAAGAAGAGATTTTTGGACATAACCAAAGGTTTATGTCTCTATAAACATGGGTTTACAGTCTTTCAGGTGGCACCTGGGGCCTTGCTGCCCCATACCTGTGGCTGATGGAACGCAGACCCCAAGACAAGCCCAGCTCTGCGTGCGCTCTGAACAAAACGGTGTGGTTTTGAGGAGGAGGTAGAGATCTTTGGTAAGGAACAGGGGAAAGGAGAAGCTGTGAGGCAGTGCAGAGGGCAGCAGGGGATGGGCAGGGTGGATTCTCTGCTGTATTATAAAGGTTATGCTCCCTTCGTGAGCAGGGCAAGTGTTCTCTTCTCTGTCTCTCTGCAATAGTATTGAGTTCTGTACATCCTTCAGTCCTGTTCTGATTTGAGATCTTGGAGCCTTTGGATTTATTTTCTGTGATATTTGTGAATGAACCCTTCCTGTGCAGACATGGGGCACGCATGCAGCTCAAAATCTCAGGGGATTTTTTTGGTGTTGCCAAAGAGACGAGGCTGCAGTGTTTCATTTTGAATAAGATGGTAATAATGCAACATCATTTGCAGCTTTCCAGGAGCCTGGAGACCTGAAGGTGAATAAAATGAACCTCCAGATTCACAGTGCTAGCATTCCCCTCTGTTTTCATGTCAGGCTGTTGTATTTTTTAAAAAAATCCCATCCCATGATTTCCAAAAGATCTGTACTGAAAATGGGGATGGAGCGGGCATTGCTTGGCTTGTCTATGCAGGAGGGTTGGGGCTGCTTTCTGGATTGATCTCCCCCAAAAGAAAGCAAGTGATGTGTGCTCCCCTTGTTTGCTTTCCTTCATGCCACGACATGCTGAGGCATCCCACACATGCTGCCCACTGGCCGGATGCTTTTTGTCTGTGGGGATGGTGGTGGTGTTGCAATGTTTGCAGAGCTGTACGTCACTCCGGCTGCAGCTCCTGCACCCCATAAGGTGTGGGGTGAGGGGTTGGACACGCACCTCAACCTGTGTCACCATCCCCTCAGTGTCACAAGGCTCCTTTTCTCCTCCTGGGCTGCTTGTAGGACATGCCAGGCGCCTGCCATGCATTCCACAACCCAGGGAAATAGCTGGGATTCTTGCATTTCCTCCCCCGAAATGACACCAGGCTCATCCAGAGAAACATCAGCAGGGAGAGGATGGAGCCCCCGGCAGCAAGGACCCCCCAGGCTCCCCAGAGCCTCTTCCAACCCCATGCTGCAAGCACACTGCTGGCAGATTTCCTTTTGCAAACCCTCATTTTGTTGAAGCCTATGAGGGGCAGCAGATTCCCGTGGTGCCCACTCACTGCCATGCCCATCTTTGTTTCCCTACAGCCCCAACTCTTGGAGCTGTGCCACTCATGGAGGAGCTCAGCTTCTTGCTCACAGAGCAAGAAACCCCAAAGGAACACATGCAAATGAACCCTTCCTCATGATTATTTTTTTTTAACAGGACAAGGCTTGGGGTGATTTGCAAGTGGGCCTTTTTGTCACCACAGGTGGCTGTGGGGGTGGTGAGAAGGGGGGCAACTCCCCTCTGCTTTTGGGGTTCTGAGTGGCTGCCCTCTATCCCTGGGGGACAAACCCACCCGATGGGGCACAGAGGAGGAGCAGCGCTCCTGGAGGAGGAGCAGCGGGTACTGAAGGGTTAACAGGGAGTGTTTGCAGCCGGTCCCTTATCACCAAGGAGAAGAGAACAGCTCTTGGGAAGGAAACAAAACACCCACTGCCCAGGAGGGCAATTTCTGCTGCCCCACAGCAGTGCTCCGGCACCCTGCTGTCACCCTCCTAGTGGCACAGAGCATGCGGTGAGTGGGGTGGGAAGGTGGGCTGGGGCGTCTTCTCACATCCCCACCACCCGTTTTCCCCTTGCCTCCTCCCAGTTTGGGGTCTTATGGCACAATGGGGACGCCGGGAGCTGCGGCGCGGAGCATCCGTCCCTATGGGTCCAGCCAGCAGTACCTGTATGCCATGAAGGAGGACTTGGCCGAGTGGCTGAAGGAGATCTATGGGCTGGATATTGAGGTGGGCACCTTTCTGGAGGTGCTGGAGACGGGGGCCGTGCTCTGCTCCCATGCCAACCACATCACCCGTGTGGCTGAGGACTTCGCCCGCACCTGTCCCAGTGCAGCCCAGCACCTCCACCTGCCCACCATCGGTGTCAGCTGCAACTCAGCAGCACAGCCAGGCACCTTCCAGGCCAGGGACAACATCTCCAACTTCATCCACTGGTGCAGGAAGGAGATGGATATCAACGGTAAGACCCAATGCTCCAGCAGCACCGTGATGTGGTGTGCATCCTGGCATCACTCCCGGTGATTTCCTGTGTCCCCAAAGCTGGTGCCACCCCAGCACTGGGATCTCTGCACCAAGCTGGGCTTGAACAAGCTTCCCTGGGCTCAACACTTGGGGTTGGGACTGAAAAGGGCATGTGCCATGCACGGCCATCATGGCCATAAGGACACCAGGAGTCATCCTGTCTCTGAGCAGAGGGTCTGTCCCCCTGTCCCCACTGACAGCAGTGCCACAGGCATGGAGAAAAATGCCCTCGGTTCATTCAGCCAATGGGGTGGGGCTCTGGGACACCATAAAACATCATGGTAAGCATGGACACATCTTTGTATGTAGATGCTCAAGGGGGAGGTTTTTCCTCTATGAATGTAACCCAACACTTTTTTGGACCCTGCCATATTCCTACTATCTATGGGATGGCACAGCAAGGTGGGCACAGATGGTGCTCTGGGAAATAACATCCCTTTGGGAAGAACTTTGTAGAATCATAGAATCACAAAATCTTTAAGGTTGGAAAATACCTCTAAGATCACCCAGTCCAGCTTCTGCCTACCACCAACGCTGCCCACTAACCACGTCCCTCAGTGTCACATCTACGTGTTTCAACTCCTCTCCGTCTGTACTCTCGTCCTCTTTGCACCCCTGCCCTGCCCCAGACGTCCTGATGTTTGAGACGGAGGACCTGGTGCTGAGGAAGAACGAGAAGAACTTTGTGCTGTGCCTGCTAGAGCTGGCACGCCGTGCTGCCCGTTTTGGCATGTGTGCCCCCACCCTGGTGCAGATGGAAGAGGAGATTGAGGAAGAGCTCCGCCAGGAGATGGACCTGCCTCCCGCAGACAACCCCCTGCCCCGTCCCCCCAGAAAACCCCGGGACCTTCACAACCTTGACCAGATGGTATGGGGGTGGTAATGGGAATTGGGGTGGGGTTGGAGATGATGGAGAGGTGGTGATGGAGTTGATGGAGACAGTGGGGGGTTAGGATGATGGGCATGGGGGTGATCAAGATGTGTATCTTGGGGAGATGGGGATGGGGACACTGGGGATGATGAGGATAGGGATGTAGTGGTGGGGATACAGTGATGAAGATGGTGATGGAAATTTGGGGACAGGGATGATGGAGATAGACACCTGTATAATGAATGAATACACAGATGTTGTAACTATGAAATAAACAGGAGAGTTTGGCTAAGCAGGTTATTATACCAAAAAGAGAATAGATAGAGTGCTTACCCTTGTCCTAGGCTCACTGTAAAACTCCAAAGGAGGGATCTCCAGAAAGAGATCCGCTGGCAGTCAGCTCTTAAATGGGTCTGGGAGAGGTGGAGCCAGGCTTCACTCCTTCCAGCAGCACAGGTGAATTGCCTTCACCTGTGCTCCCAGGGCTGACTCATTGCTCGCCTCAGGTGATCAATCAGAGGTTCAGGCTGTAATTCAGCAGTTCCATACACCACCCCAAGCCCCCTCCCACGAGCCTTGGTGCAAACCCATCTCTACTGCCTGCAGGTCCAGCACCTGGTGAGCCGCTGTACCTGTCCTGTCCAGTTCCCCATGATCAAAGTATCAGAAGGGAAATACCGTGTGGGTGACTCTGACACCCTCATCTTTGTTCGGGTGAGTCTGCTGCATCTCGTGCACGCAGGGCACAGGCACCAGGAGTCCTACTTTGCTCCTATCAAGCCTCTTCCCTATATCCATCTGCCAAATGGGGCCAACGTGGTGTATTTGAGCGTTACCCAGTGAAGTATGGGATCAGCGGAAGGGAGGTTCCCATAAGGCCATCCTGATTCTCCCTGGGGTGACAAAACAAGCAGTGGGATCTGAGACCCCCGTGATTCAGTGGCGTGGGGTGAAGCAGGGCTGACGCTGTGTGTCTCTGAGTGCAGATCCTGAGGCAGCACGTCATGGTGCGGGTCGGGGGCGGCTGGGACACTCTGGAGCACTACTTGGACAAGCACGACCCGTGCCGCTGCACCTCGCTCTGTGAGTGCCTGCACCCCCAGCCCTGGCTATGATGGTGGAAGGGGAGAAGGGTGCACTGTCTCTGCTTTTGGGGGCTTTGTCGATTCTTTTGGGGCATTTGTTGGCTCTTTTTGGGGTTTTGTCGGTGCTTTTGGGGCATTTGTCGGTGCTCTTGGGGGTGTTCGTTGGTGCTTTTTGGGGCGTTTGTCACTGCTTTTGGGGTGTTTGCAGGGACAGGAGATCTAATCCTGATGCTTCACTGAGAAATCTCTGCTTTGGGTGAATGGCTCTTGTCGGGTGGATCTAGTGGCCGCTAGAGGTCATGGCAGACTTTTGGGAGGATAGGGTCCATTGCAAGGCCAAAACCCCTTTTGCATGGAACTCAGCTCTGCAGGAGCGTCCCATGCTAACAGCACAGGGAGGGAGGCTCTGGGCTCCGTGGGGCTGCGTTCTGCAATGGGGAGGGTCCCCACTGAGCTCTGTCCTTCCCGCAGCCCACAAACAGCTCTCCAGGACCAGACCCTCCCAGCAGCCGGTGCAGCACGAGGTGCAGCTCTGTGCAGCTCCTCCGGCCCCTGGCCACACTCACCCCACTCTGCTGATCAGTCGCTCACAGAGCCCGCTGCCCCCCGTCACCTGGGCACCCCACGGCCACCGCCACCACCCCTGGACCCCCTCCACCCCCAGCCCCCGCCAGGAGCCGGCACAGCCCCGGAGGGTCCCTTCGTGCAGGTGAGGCACTGAGTGGCTTTGTGCCCTAAATTGCCTCTTTTTGTAGTGCTTTTTTCTCCCATCTCTGTACCTGGTGTGGGGCTGGATGTGAGGTCTCTCTCCTCTCCGGGCTCTCTCTGATTGCAGGACACCAACACTGAGGTCGCCTGCTCGAACCATCTCCCCCGGGCGTGGGGCTGCACAGCGGGCACCCACCCCATCCCAGGACACTGTGGGGACCCCCAAGAAGCCACATGGGAACCCCTCAAAGTCAGCAGCACAGAGCAGGGGCACAGCCCCCAGTGCCCGCCTGGCACCACCACGTCCCAAGAGCGCTCAGCAAGGAGGTGGCTCATCTGGGGCAGCTTCCAGGCATGTAGGGGTCCCCACCACTGTGACACCCCGAGCCCACAGCCCCATCAAAACCTGTGCCCCCAGTCTGCAGCAGGATGCCCACAGAGCAGTGCAGAGCAGGAAAAGCTCCAAGGAAGGGAACCAGAGAGCCCTTGGACGTAGCCATCCATCTTCACACCCAAATTCCCCGAGTCAACCTCCAAAGCAGGACAGCAACATTAAAACTCAGAAGAAAACCAGCTCAGCCATCTGCCGGCCCCCCACCCCTCTGACCCATTTTGCAAATGGATGTGAGAGCTGTGCTGCTGGGGAGAGTCCCCAGTGTCACCCCACAAGCCCAATGCCCAGGGACACTGAGAGCCCCGCGGTGCCAGGGAGGGCCTGCAGCCACAACACGGATGTTTCAGGGCTGCGGGGGTACTGGGGGCACCCTCAGCCCCCTGACTATGGGAAGGTGCTGGAGGAGCTCACCCGCAACCGGCAGCCCCTGCGTCCTGTGGGAATGGGCAACAGAGTGTCCTCAAAGCCCTCAACCACACAGTGTGCCAATATCCCTGCCGGGGGGTCCATGGAAGGGCCAGTCGTGGGGGACCAGACCTCGCGGAGCACTGTGCCCAAAGCCTGGCGGTGCCTGAAGAAACCCGAACGTGTGCCCTCCATCTACAAGCTGAAGCTGCGGCCCAAGGTGCGTCCCCGGCGGGACCACCGGCCTGGGAAGGGTCCCTCACGCATCCCCACCCCACTGGGGCAGCGCCTGCCCCGTACCCGGGGCCAGCATCGCCCCACAGCCCCCCTAAAGCCCCCAGAGCCCAGAGATGCCAAGCCCTCATTGAGTGACAGCAGTGCGTGGCTCACTGAGGATGATGAGGAGGCATGGGTCTGAGCCATGCCCATCGGTTTGGGTCAGGGATGGACCTACCCATTGTCAGAGTTGAGATGCCAAGGTTGTGATGCTGATCCCCTTATCTGGCATTCAACCAAGCCAACTACCCCACTCTTCAGTCTTCCCCATTGCATAATGGAACATATGATGCTCATGCCTCACCCAAAGCCCCACCCAACCCCATGAGCTGCTCAGGGCGGGATGACACACGGGCACTGTGTCTATGCCACTATCAAACCTCTGTGTTGGCATTTCCATGGCTGGGGGCTGTTCCGGCAAGGATGGAGCCCATAGAGTTGGTCACTGCCCCCACCAAGGCAATGGCCACTGGTGCTCATACAGTAGAGCTCTCCCAAACCTTTGTACCAGTGTCTCTTCTGGGTGGGTGATGGAAGAAGACCCAGAGGGTTTTGGGGCTGTGGTGGAGCTGCAGGGTCCGGCGCTGTGAGCAAGGAGCAGCGAGGCGAGTACAGAACAAAGGGGACAGACCTGATTTTAATTGGGTTCCAAATAAAGGGGCGCAGGGTGGTGTGGACACCTGGGGATCTCCAATAAGAAGTCCATGGGGAAGAGAATGCCATGTCCAGGCACCACGATGCTCACCGAAGTGGGAGGAGAGGAGGAGCATTCTCATCAGCGCTGCACCCAGCCCCATGTCACCACTTGGTCACCATGTACTGGGGCAGAAAATGGCATTTTCCTTCCTGCTTCCCTTGGGGACGGCTGGGGACACCCCCAGCCCCCAGGATGGGAGCGGGTTGCTTCTGCAGTAGGCATAGATCCAGGTAAGAAACCCACAGCGATGGCTGACGAGTGGTAACACTTCATACTAAGGGTTTGCTTATGGGGAGGACAATGGAGCTCCATTACTGCTGTGGATGGGGATGTCCTGGCCCCTGTTGGCTGCCAGCCCCCTGCCCATGTTTTTGGGGAGCGGGGTAATGCTGCCAAAGCGGTGAGAGTCATTATTACTGATACAGCTTTTCTGTCTATAAAATACAATATAATATAACAATTATATTTATAACTTTTTTTTTTCTTCAAAATACTAAATAGATGCTATAAAAACCTGTAACTAATTGTGCTATAAACTGCAGGCTACAGGGTTGTAACAAACAATGTATTGGCTTGGTCACTGATATGTGTGTGTCGGAGCACTGTATAAATGCTTTATTAGTGGCATTTACCAAGGAGTTTCCTTCTCAAACCATTTGGAGGGGTAAAGCCAGTGAAAGGCCGAAATATAGGTCGTGTGCACTGACAAACCCCAAAGAGATGCACAGAGGGTTTGCTGTGGGGGTGATGGGAGCTGCTGCCTTCCTCGGCCACACTCATCCTCTCCCCCAGCTCTTGGCCACAGGCTCCCTCCTGCCAACTTTCCTGATTTTGGTTTTTCTGTATTTTGTTTTGGGAGGCAAGGGGATGGGTTTTGGTTCCCAAAGTGGCTGCTAGGAGTGGGGACCAGTGGTGGGGACATGGGGACCACTGGCAGGGATAGAGCGGGGGCCGATGGCAGAGATGCAAGGCTGCACTGAATGCCATGGATTGGAGCTCAGTGAGGAGGACTCTTAATAGAAAGTGTTACCAGGATAGCAGTGAAGCTCCTGGGAAGTAAAAGCTGTCAGTGGGAGGAGATAGTGGGTTTTGGTTGGTTCCTGCTTTAGTGTCCCCAATCCACAGAGGGACAACCCACAGATCCCTGTGCCATTTGTGCCCCACCAACCACTGTGCCAGCCTCCAGGACAGTGGGAGCAAGCCAAAAGATTAACTCTAAATAAATAAATAAATAAATAAAAGAAAAAAGAGGCTCACTTTCCCATTAGGAGTGTGCACAGAATGAAGGAAAAAAAGGATGGAAATGCACCTCCAGTTCCCTATTGCTTCAGAGATTGCCTTTGCATGGGAACCATCTCCATTTGGATGGATGGATGGATGGGTGGATGGATGGATGGATGGATGGATGGATGGATGGATGGATCGATGGATGGATGGATGGATGCCACCTTCCCCTGGGGGAGGCCCTGCTGGGGCCAAATCCAGCCTGGATCTGTATTTGAGATGCTGAGCTGTGCCCAGCATTTGTGGCAGCAGCTTTGCCCCTGAAACCAAGGGTATGTCCAACACAGCCTCTGTGGGGCTGGGGCATATGGGGAGAGGATGAGCTTGGAGGAAAGGAAGCTGGTAGGAGTGGAAAGAGCACTTTTGGGGAAGGAGAATCAATCTGGACTGCCCAGGATGAGCACAGAGCAGCAGGAGCCCATGGGGGCGATGCAGTGAGAAACCCTAATGTGGGGACGTGAGGTCTGTGGGACAGCGTGGCTGCCCGCAAGCAGCTCTGTTGTGCAGAGAAGCAGAGCCCATTGGGACTCAATGGACAACTGTGGCATCTCCACCCTGGTCCAACCCAACAGTGGTCACCGCGTCCCCAGAAGTCATCGTAGGGAAGAGACAGCTGAGGTGTCCCCAGTGCAGCGTCACCCCAATGGAAACGGGTGTCCCGTGGGGGCACAGTGGCACGGGGGGCTCACATGATGGTGCATCGGTTCCTGCGCAGGGCCCCCTGGAAGCGAATGGTGGTGTGGACGTGCTTGCAGCGGGCACAGCCCACGCTCTTCAGGAGCTCACTGAAGAGCAGCAGGATGTGCCAGTTGTACTTGGCCGAGCACTCGATGTAGCCGCACTTCCACGTCTTCTTCACCAGGTTGGAGACGTTCCAGCGCGGGATCACCCGGCCCCGTTGCAGGTCCCGCTTGTTGCCCACGATGATGATGGGAGTCTCCGAGGTGCCGATGACCCTGGGATGGGTGGGAGGGCAGCACCACGCAGCCATGGACTGCTCCATCCATCCCATCCATCCCGAAGTGGCACCAATAAAGCCACGTCCCACCATCACCCTGTCCACCATCATGGGCTGCCTCTCACCACGTCCCCTTGTCCCTCTTCTTTGGTCACCCACTCAAGTACCAGACTACCCCAAGCTGCTTTCCCTATCCTATCCACCTTTGAGTCTGTTTTGCTGTCGTATCACAGCTCTCCATCATCCCTACAGCCCCACCAGCAGCATGCACCCGCCGGCAAATGGCCCCTACCTTGTTTCCAGGATCTGCTGGCGGATGGTTTTGATGTACTCGAAGCTGTCAAAGCAACAGATGTCATAGACCAGGATGTAGGCATGGACGCTCCGGAGCCCCCTGCAACACACGTCTGCCCACTCCTGCAAGGTGCAGAGAGGGATCAATCCTGGCGTGCCCCGCAGGATCCTGCATCGCTTTGGGACCAGACATGTTTGCAGGAGGAAAGAAGTTTGTATGATCCACCACTGGGCTTTCTACGTGTACGTGGGACTCCTGACCAAGAGTGTTGTGTTGTGCATTTCACATTTTCCATCCCCAAATCCCCACCCCCCATCTCACCTCTGCCCTGCCATGTCCCTGTGATTCCTTTTCATTAACCCAGGGGAAGGATAATGGGATTTGCCAGCCCGCAGGGTTAATTGAGTACGTGAGCATCATCTGCCATGCCAATCAGTGACCCTCTATTCTGGTCCATCTCCCACTGACCTTCCATTTCCTGCACATTATGTGTAATTTTTAAACCTCCCCGAGCCCCTCACCTCCTGCCCCACAGCTTTGGAGCAGCAGTGAAAGGACTTGTGACCCATGGGCATGTAATTATACCAATTAAAAATCCAGCAGCCCGGCCCCAGCAGAGTTACAGCCTTCAAATCCCTTTTTTCCCATATTAACCTTCAAGGATGGGTCAGTGTTGATGGCTGAGCTCAGGGCACCACCAGGACAAATCCAGTGGCAAGGGCTGGGATGGAACTGGGGTTAACCATGAGCCCAAGGGTTAGAGAGGAGAACAGGCCTGATGGGTTGATGGTTGGAATAGATGATCTTAGTGGACTTTTCCAACCTTAACGATTCTATGATTTTGTGAAAATGGCTCTTTCCCAAACGGGATGTATGGCCAGGCTTAGAGGAACCACAGCTACGCACAGCGCAACCCTGACCCCATGGCAGCACTGGGCAATGGGTGCGTGGTGCGTTGGGTGCTGGACATCCACGTGTTGGTTCCATCAGCCCTTTACTCAGGGACAACAGATGGGACCCCATCCCTCAGGATTGGCCATCATTTGGGGCTGAAAAATTACCAAAGAACCGACACTTTATCCCAACCTCAACACGATCCTCAGCTTTTAGGAAGCGAACCCCCATAGCAGGAGGCCCCACTCCGTGCCCCTACCTGCAGGGTGTTGACGGGGAAGGCGGGGATGGGCGGAAAATCCATGATCTGCAGGTCGTGCACGTGGCCGTTCATGACGACGGCGGGCAGGTAGACGCGGCGGGCCGTGGTGGGCACACAGACCTCGCTGAACTCGTTGTAGAGGAACTGCCGGACTATGGCACTCTTGCCCACGCCCTGGGCTCCCAGCACGGCGATCTTGAAGGTTGCCACCATACCGCCGGCCGCCGGCCGCTGCCCCAGTGCTGCTCCCGCGGCGCCGACGCTGCATATTCCCGTGCAGGGGGGCTCAGCCCCATTCAGGATGCATTTCCCCGCCGGGACAGCACATCACTGCGGGGCCAAGGAGAAGGCTATCATGTCCCAAACCCCGTGACGTGGGGACGTTTCTGATGGGGACGGCCACCGGCTGCTCTATGCCCTGAACTGGGGAATCCGTCTCCCCGATTTGGACAGCTGGAATTGCCTTTTGCTGAAGGGGGGGTTGCTCAGTGCCTGCAAGTGACAGCTTTAATGTTTAATTTCAGGCTTTGAGCGCTTCAGCAATTAACTTGATGGAGGCTAATTTCCCAGCCAGCTGACAGGGCGAGCTGTGGGCACACGTGGTGGGGGCCCCAAGGCAATGGTTTGGGCACAGGAATGCAGAAATGGGGTCAGAGGATTCCCAGCACCCGCTGGCACTGAGGTCCCAACCAGCTGCAATGGGAATAGCAATGTCAGTGGGACGGGTCCCACAGAATCTCCCATCCCTGGGAGCCACTCCTGCTGTATCTCAGTGCATGGATGCTTTTTCCAGTTGGTGATGCTCTCTCTGCTTTCCCTGAAAAACATCCCCAAGGCACAGGGCATGGTCCTCGTGCTGTCAGAGGCTCCAGCAGCCCCATTTCACTCTGAGTGATGGTGATATTTGCCCCAGGGACGGTGTGGCCACAGCCATCCCCATTGCAGGGACCCAGCAGGGCCTGATGCAGTCCAGGGACAGGGACACCCCACTGAGGCCTGGCTCTGATGACAGAAAGCAGTGTCATGGCCAGGCCACCCTGCTGTCCCCATACCCCTTTCTCCACACACTGGGGCCAGGGGTGTTGAGTCCTGCAGCCCCATAGGGTGCCATGGGGACACAGGGTACCCAAAACTGCTGGGCAATGCCATGCCACCACCCCCAGCATCCCCCAAAACCCGTTCCCATCCTAGGTGGAGCCACACACAGGGGGATCGCTGCCCTGTGGGCCCTAGGGATGAGATTGCCCCCAAAGCACAGGTAGCTGTCCAAAGGCAGCAGCAGCATTTGGGGACACAAAAGGAAACTGAGGCCTGGACGGGGACATAGCGGGGACGGAACTCAGCAGGGTGAGACCCCCGGTGCAGGGCAGGCTGCGGGGCATCGTGACCTTGTGCCCTCCTCCCCAGTTTGCTGCCCGCGGGGCCTCATCCCACTCCCCGCAGCGATGCTCCGGGGCAGCACGGCATCCCTCCCTCCCCCCAGATCGCGGGGGTCGGGGCCGACCTGAGGAAGGAGCACAACGCGAGGGTACCGAGGCGGGGGATGCGGGCACCGCGCAAATCCACCGCCCTGGGGTGAAAAGGGGGGGAGAGCGGCCGAGCTCCGCCGCTCAACTTCGGCCGGGTACCCCCTCGTTGAACTTCCCCCCTTCTCACCAGCATCGCTCCCGTCCCCTCCCCATCCCCGCTCCCCCTCCGTTACCTCGCAGCAGCGGCGGTGCCCCGGGCCGGCGTTGTCCCGGCGGGCGGAGGAGCCATGCGGCGAACCCGGTGCGGGGCGGGCGGCCCCGCTGCAGTGAGTGCCCGGCACGGCCCCCGCCCGGCGAGGGGCTGCGGGGGAAGCGGGGCTGGAAGGAGGGAGGGAGGGAGGGATGGAGGGAGGTAGAGCCTCCTCTGGGGATGGAGCGCGGGGAGCGATGCGAGGAATGCCCGAGAGATGAGGAGGCGGCAGCGCCCGGAGATACGCGGGGAGGGAGGGAGGCAGCGCAGGGAGACGATGCGGGGAATGCCCGGAGCGCGCTGCGGGGAGCCGGGAAGGACGCGGCTTCTCCCGGGGCTCTGGGAGGTGCTGATGGGAAAAGACCCACCCATGTGCCCCCGGTGCGGCAGCGGCTCAGCCCTCCCCGCTCCCGTGTCCCCATCCCACGCTGTAGGACCCCGGCTCGGCTCACCCCGCGGCTCCCGGGTGCACCGCATCCCCCCGGGGTCGGAGGTCGGACGTCTCCATCGCAGAGCTGTGGCTTTGGGACACCCCGCAACGAGCATTTATCGATGGCGAGGGAGAGGATGGCTGCATCTCCGGGGAGCGGGGTCGGAGCCGCACACCTCAAAGCAGAACCCGAACGTCTCTCCGCTCTCCACGGAGCGCTGGGACATCGCCGCGGGTCTGGCTGTCACCCCGCAGGTCGGCAGAGCTCAAACACCGACCGTGCAGTGGCCAAGACCCCCCCCCCAGCCCCGCTGACACCTCTGGTTGGGACAGCGTCAGATGGGGTGAGCTGGGTATAAATGGAGGCACTCTGCCATCGCAGCCCCCCTCCTTCCCGGGGAGAAAACGGGATACCCACCACAGCCCTACAGCTGGGGGCACAGGGATGGCTTCTGTGCTGAGCCCAGCGCATTCCCCATTGCCCCCAAGCTTTTTGGGATTCGAGGTTTGTTTCCCTGATGCTCACAGCCGGGGAAACACTCAGTGCCCCTGCAGGCGCTGCCCACCTCCCACCCACCAGCCCCAGGCATCGCTTCCCGGCACCGCAAAGAGCGCTGCTGGGAAGGGGCCGGGATCGCGGCTGCGATGAACTCGCCCGCACAATCCAGGCTTCAGCTTCGGGGATATTTTTAGCAGCTCCCTCCGCGGCGCTCTTCGCTCGTGGTTTTATTTGTGAAATTTAATATACGGTGGCCTTTGGGGGATTTGGGAGGAGGGAAGTAGGGTTGGCCCTGCATCTATCCCCGGCCTGGCTGCAGGCATGGATGCAGACCCAAAATCAGCCATCAAAGGGCACAGTGGGGTTGGGCTCATCTTCAGCTGCAGAACCCACCCTATGGCCCTGCAGCAGCTCTGAGCCCGAAGCCACCCATGTCGCCGTGATCCCAGTGCCACAGGCCAACAGGAGCAGTGAACAAACCCAGTTTGCAAGGACAGCACGGGCCAGGGTTGGTGTGTCCCTGTTTACGGGGTACGAGCCTGCCTGCAAATCCAGAGCAAGGGAAAGACCGATTTCTTCTCAGGGAGCCCCCAGCAGAGCCATGGGGAGGGATGAACCCCTCCCTCTGCTGTAGGATGCAATGGGGATGAAGCAGCTCTGGACATCTCACAGCCACTTTGGGTCCTGTTGGACAAATGGGAACTGCTGACCCAGAGCTGAGCAGAGGAGAAGCACAAGGCAGGACTCCTCCTGCTCCCTGAGGTCATTCCCAATCCTTCTAACCTGGCCAACCTGGGGGTGGCTGCCAGCACAGACAGTTGGCAACCCACTCTGCCCCAAGATAAAACCCTCTGCAAGATGCCAGCACAGGTTAAGAGCACTCCGATGCATCACTGATGCACGTGGGAAAAGCAGGTCAGGGCACACACAGCCCCTCGGAGAGGGTGAGATGGGGACATCCATCCTCCTCCCATCCTCCACTGGGCCACTGTCACGCAGACAGTGGAGGATCAGCCCTGGGGACGCTTGGTCCATACCTTGTGCAAGCCCCAGGAACAGCCTCAGAGATCTCTGCTGTAGAAAAGAAGTGGCTGGTACAGGAAAGGGGCTCCCAGGGAGCACCTACAGCCCGATCCCACCAAACCCAGCAGCCCCCATCCCCACACCCACAGAGCCACAGCACAGCCACGGCCTTGTGGAAATGAGTTTATTGACACGGACGCCAGGTAAAGCCCGAAGAGCAACACAGCTACATGGTGAGCAAAGCAACCGAGCGGCACAGCAGGAGAGGAAGGCTCAGAAACACAGGGACACCCACGTGCCCGAAACGCTGGGAAGAAATGTGGTACAGGAAGGGGTGCTGAGCATCCCCTCCCCACGTCGAAGCTCCTCCAGCTGCGTGGTGTAAGGCTGAGCTCATTCCTCACCCTCTGCTGTCTTCTCCCTGCTCCAGCACTCAGTG
Source organism: Meleagris gallopavo (assembly GCF_905368555.1). Lineage (NCBI taxonomy): Eukaryota > Metazoa > Chordata > Aves > Galliformes > Phasianidae > Meleagris > Meleagris gallopavo. The sequence goes on from NC_139424.1 coordinate 4,379,931, forward strand.
CTGCCGGTGCTTCGTTAATTGCTCCGATAATGATTTCTGCCGTGGCCCTGCAGGGCTTGGAGCAATCACCTCCCAGCACACACAGGCACTGTGTTATTCCAGCTCTGCCCCACTTTTTCCCCAACCAGAATGCAGGGACAGAGCCTTCCAGGCCCTGCCAGGTGCTCCTCTTCTCTGCACTGAGGTTCAGGGTGGGGGGAGATAAATGGAGCTTTTTGACCTCTTCCCAGCATCAGCCTCTTGGTTGCAGGCGATGCCCGAGCCCTGATGAACCATCTTCACCATAAAACATTTACTGACCTTGAACGTGGCATCTAAATGACAACATGGGGGCTGCTATGCGTCAGAGCTTTGCTTGCTGGGGAGGAGATGGCATCAAAGCATGCTGGGGAGGGCAGATCTGCCCTGGTTAGAGGCTTTGTTGAATGAAGCAGGGCAAGCGATGGATGGAGCAAGGCATGCACAAGGCTTTGTGTTCACTGCTGGGACTGCAGCACTCACTGGTTGCAACATAGTGAGTGCACAGCTGTGAATGGGAAAGGGAAGGGCTCCCAGCCCAAAGGGTGGGTGGGAGAAGAGGGGCCAGGGGCTGCAGGTAGGGACACAGAGACCCTCAGTGCCACGTGCCTTGGGGGCTGCTAACAGAAGGAATGCTTTTGAGGTGTGCTCAGCTCAGCAAGTGCAAGCACTGCCAAACCCAAATTGGTCTGTTGTGCCACCATGGGAATGGGGAGAACCACTTGGACCCACTGCAAGCCTCACGATCCTGCCAGGGCCCAAGGACATCAGATGCCTGCAGCCCTGCTGGGATGCACAGCACTGGGTGCAGGGGCACAGCTCAAGGGCTGGGCGAAAGGCAGAGAGCAAGAGGAGGAGCTGCAGATGGTGAGGACACAGAGAACACAGCCCGTGCTTTTGCTCTAGTACTGAGCTCGTTCTCATTTTGTCCTCCACTGTCCCATTATCCATCTGTCCACAGCCCCTCCCCACACACGAGGAGTCTCCTTCCTTAATCAGCAGCTCACAGGGCAGGGAGATGATGGATGGAGTTAAACACCACAGGGAGCAGAGCTGAGGCCACCAGCACAACCCAGTAAAAACCCCTCACTGCATTTAGGGCCCCTCCGCCCCACAGGTGCAGCACATGGCTCTGTTCCTCAGTCAGCCCACAGCCATCCCTGTAGGGTGCCCACCACTTCCACGGAATCACTTTCCATTTAAAGCCAATTACAGATAAGAAAAAAAAAAAAATGTATAAAAATATAAAATAAAGTGCAGTGTATGTTTTCGACCATTTTGCCTTGTTTTAATAAGCTGTGGGTTGGGGTTTTTTTTTTTTTTTCTTTTCCAGTGAGCAGTATTTTACAAAATCAGAACTACACCTAAAGCCATTTAGAAAACACTGACATTGGCACAAAATGGAGAAGCCCATGAGAACGGACAAGAGAGGGGCAAAGGGGATGGGGGGGGAGGGGAGTTGAAGCAGTGGTTACAAACTCCATGGACGCTAAAAATATCAAAGGGGTTTGTTCCCTATCATCATTAGCATGTGGATACTAATTGCTACCTTGTTTAATCAGTGCCTTGGACTGAAATCCTACACATGAATACAGCTGCTTCCAGTTTAAGGGTGCTTTTCCCCACACCAGCAGTGGAGGAGGACCCAGGGACCGTTTCTCTGTCCTCCTGCAGGGTGAGGCACAGGCAGAGCTCCATCAGTTCTTCAGGATGGCATCGTAGGCCTGGTAGATGTACTGGGACACCTCGGGAGCACGGCATTTCAGAGAAAGCTGAGGGCAGGAGGAGAGCAGAGGTTAGTGGTGGTGGTGCAGGGATGGCACCTCCTGACCTACAGCACAGGGTGGACAAAGTTTCTGCTGCTTTATGCAGCAGGGGAGACTTATCAGGAAACATTTCTTCTCCAAAAGAGTGGTGATGCAGTGGCACAGCTGCCCAGGGATGGGGGGAGTGGGGAGGGGTCACCATCCCTGGAGGTGTTCCAGAACCATGGAGATGTGGCACTGAGAGATGTGGTCAGTGGGCACGGTGGGGTGGAGTGGGGTTAGATGTGGGGGTCTAAGAGGTCTTCTCCAACCTTAATCATTCTATTCAGATCCAGCATAGTTCTGGATTTTGCTTCAATCACCACTAAAACCAAACTGCTTTCTCAGAGCTTGTCACAAGCAGGAGGAAGCACACGAAAGCAAACGCCCACGTGGGGTTCCCAAATTCCTTACCAAACACAGACAGCACTGTAGGCATGAGCAAAGGGGACACGCTGGTCTGAACTCTGTAACAGTGATTTGTTGCCACACTGTAAATCACAGCCCTATGCCTGAGGGCATGTCTGCATGCTCAGTCCTTACAGACTGAAACTTGGACACTGCCCATCTCTGAAGCAAGGACTGGGCCAAGATCAGCAGAATGGCATCAATCCTCTCGCTGAAGCACGTCCCATCACTTGCTTTCACCCTACAGCTGCCCAGCCCAGAACACCTTCCAACAGGAGAGACACATTCTAACAACGGGAAGCTGAGAATGGGAGCAGTCAAAGGGAACGGCCTCAGGGTACATGACACAGGGCAGCCAGCAATTTCATTGTGGTGATAGGTTGATGGTTGGACTAGATATCAGTGGTCTTTTCCAGCCTTAATGATTCTATGATTCCCAACAGCCACAGGCTGATGCCAGCAGGAGCCTGGAGCCTCTGATGCCCAGACAGCCAGCACTGCTGTGGAGCCAGCCAGGCATCAATTGCTGCTTGTTTGCTGGGGGGGGAAAAAGGGTGTCCTGGCAATACTTTCTTGCTAATGTCTCTTGGCTTTATCTCTGGGTAACCTTGGCAAATAAACAGTCATTGCTGAGTGGGCATTATCCCAGCTCACTGGTAACAGAGCAGCACAATTCTGTTGTATCTCACTTTCTGCAGTTCAGTGGGAATTCTGCTCCCCTACACAAATGAACGGGATCTGCCTCAATACCAGCTGAGCTGGGAGGATCCCAGCATGTGCCACATCCCTGTGGTCTCACCGTGTAATTGGGATTGCCTGGCTGGATGCGAAGCTCAGCCAGGATCCAGATGCCATTGGTGAGCTTGAGGGACTGGTAGAGCATGTCCTGACCCTCCACGTTCCTCTTGGCAATGGTGTAGACGTTGTTGTTCTGCAGTTTGCTGGAGACAGTGTCTGCAGAGAAAAAAGAAAGAAAAATGCATGTTAGCTCAAGATATGTCTGTGGAGACAGCAGAGCCTGGAGCAGCTTCTTCAGTACAGGGCTGTGACAGTTTTACCACACTGTATGGCCTTGGCAATGATGGGAGGTGTGAGATTTCACCTGCAGGACTGTATGGAGACAACTGTGATGCAAATTACTTCCACGGGACCTTCTGGAGAAGCAAGAGCAGAAGAAAACATGCAGAACAGGAAGACCCAATGCAGCAGCTTCTGGCTGCCAAGGGGCTTCTTGGTGTAGGGCAGGGCGATGTCAGGAAGAGAAGCACGCTGTATGCTGGGGTGGAAGGCTCAGGGTGGTGTCCATACCCCAGGCTGCACCCCTGTGCCCACTGGCTGCAGAGTGGCTGCATGCAGGTCAGGGAGGGTTCCAGCATCCAGCTACTCAGACACATTCAGATTTAGGTTCTCTCTCTTCCCCAGTTACTATGGAAACTGGCAGATATAAGTACCTAATGAGATCCTTTGCTTAAAAGCCCTTATTTCTTCCACTGCCTTCTCCCACCCTCTGCTCCTGCTCTCTACAACAAACTCACCCTGAGCAGGCACAGGGGCAGTGTGGAGCTGCCCTCACTGACCTCAGATATGCCCCAAAGAGTGCCTGAAATCCTACAGACGTCATCCCATTTCAGCCAGCCACCCAGAGCAACGATGTGCTCACCCAGCACCTCCTGCCCCCTCCTCCAGCCCTGATCTGGGGGGAGCTGGGAGCCATTCCTTTCACCTCCAGGTCGCAGATCCCCATCCCTCCTGTGCTGGGCGAGCATGAGAATTTGGGATTTTGGAGATCAAGCAAGTTGCTAAGCAACAGTGCCAGGCTGTGCTGGCTGCAGGCAGGGCCGCTAATGCCATCCGACAGCACAGCCCTTACAGGCAGGGAGCTGCTGGGAGCAGAGCTGCTGAGTTCCCAACATGAGCACAGCACTCAGCAGAGCCCTGACCAGTGCCTGGCATGGGCAGGAACCACACACACACCTCCCTGCTCCTGCAGTGCCCACTGACTGCAAACCAGCACCCCGTGATGCAGGATGGCATCCAGAGGAGAGCACGTAGCTCAGGATCACCATTCATTTCCACTGCATGCCACAAGCACAGGCTCCTTAATAAATGAAGACCGGGCTGCTGGGATTGTGCATACAGAAATAAACATCAGGCAAACCTGCATGTGATTGTGTCCCTGTTTGTTCCAACAAGAAAATGCAATTTCTCTCAGTTCCAGCATTAGTACATTACTTGGGGAAAGCTGAGATGACCGCTGCATACCAATAAAGCCACGTTCAGCTCCAAACACTGAAGATTTCATTTCACACCAAAGTTACCAGAACTGCTGAACAGCACAGCAACTAATTATCCCTGTTTAATGGCATTCTATCTCCACGTGCAAGTCAGCCTCTGCTCCTTCACTCGGTGCTTGAGTAAGCAAATTTAAAAAAAAGAAAATCATCCAGCTAATCTGATGGGCACAGCCCAGCTTAATGTAGCAGTCCTTTACCATTCCATCCAGCTCAGCATGTCAAAAAGCAGCACAAAGGCAACAAATGGAGCTTTGGTGCAGGGGAAGCCTCAGTGGGTCCAGCTGTGCCCAGAGCACCCAGATTGCTGGGTTTATTTCCAGCATGGCTGAGACAAACACCGCTAAATCAGGCACAGTGCATGCAGGATGTGGGAGTGATCAGTAGTGAGAATGGGGTGGAAGGTTTTGCAGCCCCATGGCCCTCCCCATACACTCTGGTGGCAGGCTCCACAGGCACTGTGGAGCTTTTAGTGCTGGGTACCTGGCATTTTGTTTAAAACAAAACAATTAGGTTAGCACTCCATTCTAAGAGCTGATAACACAGCACTGTAACCATGACCTTCTGTTTTCATTGCAAGCTGCATCTCAGAATATACTTTTCTTCACAGCACTATCATAACCTCTTCCTAAATAGGCAGACGTGTGAAGCACAGCTCTGATCAATTCAAGATGTGCAGCGCATCACAAGTACAGCCCAGCTCTGAGACACAGCTCCGAAGACACTCACTCCTGTGGCCGTACGGCCCCAAAGACAGCCCCAGGGCTGTGCTGGCTCTCACTGCTAGGAACCACTATGGTTGGAAAAGATCTCTAGGATTCCCAAGTCCAACTCCAACCCACTGCCACTGTGCCCACTGGTCACATCTCCATGGTTCTGAAACGCCAACAGGGATGGGGACCCCACCACCACCTCTCTGTGCAGCTGTGCCACTGCATCACCACTCCTTCTGAGAAGAAAGTTTTTCCAATACCCAGCCTGACGCCGGGGATAGGAGCAGCAAGCTGTTCTCATTCAGGTGTCTGGCACCTCACTTTCGGTTCAGCTGGTGGCACTGGGGGCTGCCACCTGCAGCAGTCAAGGTTTTCCAGCTGCTCTGTGCCATGGCACAGGGTGAGCTGCCAAAGATGCAGCTTTTCCTGCTATCCCTGCTGCAAACCATCAAGGCTCCAGCCAGCCCTGCTTGGCTTGCACTGCAGACATAAGAGTCTTTTACCCACGATGGCCTCAGAGCAGACAAACACAGGAGCATCTCTGCTCGTATGCTGATCTCTATTTGAAGGAAGAAAAGAAGGAACCTGGGAAAAGCCTGCAGTTTGCACATGAGGGGCTGTAAGGTGCCTGCTGTGCAGTGACGGCCGGGCCTGGATGGCACAGTGTGCCTCCAAACCCTGGCAGCAACTCAGGTGACTGCCTGCGTTCTGCTTCAGCACCTCCCATGAGGAAGTCTTAGAACATGAGCCACTCTCCTCCACGAGGATCAAGCCTGCAAGGACTGCACACCTCAGTGTCAATGCCACAAGTTACCATCCCAGATTTGAGATGCAAGGAGCAGGGCACGGCCACAGCAGAGGCAGCACTGCAGTGCAGGAGAGGCCGTGCCAAGCACAGTGGAGCAGAGGGAGGGCTGGAGGAGGAGCAGAGGTTGTTCTCAGCTGAAACCCCCACAGTGAAATCAAGTCGGAAGGTTCAACAGCTGCTATTTTCTTCCCCTTTTGCGTGCTCAATCTTTCACATTCTGAAATAGTAATAATTATGAGCACAAAGAGATCCATGGTTTCTTTCTGCAATTGAAGCAAGAGGCTGCTCATTGTGTAATGGTAGATGAGAGAATAAAAAGGTTACGGGTTTAGCATCAATAGGGACACTTTCTCCTGTCAAACATAGCAGCTTTGGGTAAAACCACTTGGCTCCTGTCCAGAACCTCTTGACTGGGAGCAAAGCTGTTAAGCTAGCCACATTCCACCTGCTACACTCCATCCTTCAGAAGTAGTAAGGTCAGACCTACGAGGTCTGCCTCTGCAGACTAGCTCCAGCAGACCAGCTCTTCTCTCACATGGCCTGCCCTCCAGAGATATCCAACCATTTCTACAGCAGTGCGTAAGGTCACTCTTTCACAACAGAAAGTAGAAAGATGCTGAAAGGTGAAGAGACCAACCCAGGATTAAAGGCAGGGCTGTATGGCATTGCCTGATACACACAGCAGCAGGATGAGATTAAGTGCAGCTCCCAAAACAGTGCTTGGCTCCATTTATAGGAGCAACTTTACAGAGAAGCAAAGCTGTAAAAGAGAAAACAAGAACACAAGATGCAGAATGAAAGGAAGAAGCAGAGAGGTGAAATTGAAAACCGTAGATTTCAGATGTATTTTTATGGACCCAGCTAAGCTTTTTGACCAGGATCCAGGGTTTACAGGCTGTTGTGTTCTTAAGTGCTACTCACACACACTGCTCTTTGTAAAGTGATGTCCACTGATCACCAAAGGTGCTGCTCAATGTTCTCAGCATGCCACAATAACCTACTCACCAGCATTCAGGTGGCAGTCTTTAATCTGGAACTGCAGCTCATTTTCATTTGGAATGTCTTTCCAAGTTGCGAGGAAGACCTGGCGCTCTGCAAACAAGACAATCAGCACATGCAGAATGGTAGCATTAATTAGAACACCACAGAACGATGCAAGGTAGAGACACAGGAGACCTCTGGATCACATCTGGCCCTAGTGTGGTCAGATCCAGATTTGTTTCTATAACCCCAGTCTCACTGTAAAAGCAGCACAATGTTGGTGGTTTTTGGATGTCCCCAAACCAAAGACAGCCTTACAAACCAAGAGCAGGTGGGATTTGACAAGGAGACTCACAAATTTAAGAATTATGTTACAGTGCAAGTTAAGATGCTCTTCACGAGCCAACCCAAACAATGTAATCAAGGGAACAGGAATGTAAGAGTTAAAATTGAGGCAATTCCCACACTCATTTGAGTGAACCAAACCCCAAAGAATCAAAACAACAACAAAAAAACACCAGAAATCACTTTCAAAGCAAACAGACCCACTCCTCATCTGACAGAGGCTCAGAGCAGAGGATGTGGGACGCAGCTACTGAGCTGCAGGGCTACGGGGACAAGTCATCCAACCATCAATCAGGCTGCTGGGATGCGCTGGCACAAAGATCACGGGCAGGCACACGTGGATCTCAGCCATGGCACAGCTGTGCCCAGCTGGATGCTGTAGGGCTCAGGAAGGTTGAGCATGGCCCCAAAAGCACTCACTCACCCATTTTGCCATCCTCCACAAAAAGCACGTTGAGAGGAATTAGGCAGCTGAAGTAAAAGACATCAATGTTGTTTTTCACAGCTACCTGTTGTAGAAGAAAACGGTGGTTAAAGCATCAGTATTTGTCTGGAAGTCCAAAGGGGTCCCATGGCTCTGCAAGGTCCATCGCCTGCTCACGCTCTCACTGCTCTCCTAGCAAATGTCAGCTCTGAGCATGAGACTGCCTGGAGAGATGCTGCTGTGCTGCTGGGGAATTTCAGACAAAGATCATTCCCAGCCCTCCGTGCCCTCTCCATTTTCACTAAAAGCTGCTCAATCTTCTGCAGGCATTTCACCACAGTGCTTCAGAGCCAACTGCACTGACAGCTCCCAGACAGCAACTCTGCTCTTTTCTACTCTTGCTCAGCCACCCCCTCCCCTCACTTCTTCCATCCTCAGTATAAGTTTGTCTACGGTGGCCACAGACAGCTATTATTGTGTCTGCCATGTTGTATGTGAGCTTCTCCATCACTCCTCTTTTTCCATCTCATCTTTACAATTCCCCATCTCCAAAACCCGTGTGTATCCCCCTAAGCTTTAATCCCAACTCTCAGCCATGTCAGTGCTTGCAGGCTCCTTGCTTAATCATGTTTTAGGAAGCCTGAAGCTGCTCTACTCTGAAATTCCTTGTAGCATCTCCCACGATGCACACAGAATGTGCTGCATTTATTCCTGGAAGAAAATTCTGACATTGGAGCAATCAGGGCAGGTGGGAAAAAAAAAAAAAAAAAAGGATAATTTGACAAAAGACTTAACTCTCATGTCATTAAACACTACCAGTCAGGGAGATGCACCACACTGCCTCTTATCACACAAGGTTGCCACATCATTGATGAATCTCTGCCAACTGAGAGCAACCTCACTTCCAGTTCTCTCCAGGCAGGCTGAGAGCTGACAGAATAGCAGGAGCAAATGGGAGGTCAGAGAAAGTGCCCTGTCATAATATAGCATGGAAAATGTAGCTCTGGGCCCGATTTCTATGCCTCTCATGCAATCCTCACATCATCCTGCACTGCAATAGCTTGTCACAGCAGTACAGCTCAGCAGATGGAGACCTGGAATTGAGGTTGTGTGGTGAGCACTGACTTCCAAGAGCTTCCTTTGAAAAAGAAGTTTCTCCAGCTTTTCACCCGGCTGAAACACAAACCCAACCACACTGACTGCCGAGCCAAAGAAATAAATTTGCTGCTATACAGACTTATGCTAAGACAAACTCCAGTCACATTAAATAATTACAGACATCAGTGTTCCGCTGGGAAGATCTATTGTCTGTAGTAGTAGGTTGAGAAAGACACTCTTAAATATCTGCAAGAATAGCTGTAGGTAGATGAGGAGGGGAATAAAACAGAATTCCAAAGCAAGTCAGCTATCAGACATAGGACAGGTGGTCAGAGATGAGCATTCCCAATGGAATCACCCAGCAGTTGGGGTCCCAGCAGTGCAAAGAGAAACAGGAAGGTGAACGCAAGTCCATGGGAGTTTATACTTTCAGCCATCATTAAAGGCAGCAGCTTATATTTAATTCCCACAGTGCACGCTGGCTTATATGGGATTAGTTTAAAGCCCACTAAAATTATGGTGCAATCTCAAATAAAAATATATTTTTATCCTCTGTAAGATGCAGCTGTCACGTGCCCTGGCTGTTGGTGTCATACGTAGGATTTTGAGCATCTAATGCTGGTGATGGAGGCACTGAGAGCAGGAAGGAGTGAGGAGGATTAGCGGACGGACCTCAGGGATTCACCTCTGCAAAATGGAATTAGGAATACTGGGTGAGCAGCCAAAAATGCACCTCACTGTGGGAAGGAGTCTGGGGAAGGACCACGTGGACATTCGAGATGCTGAGCTTGGGCAGAGCAGCCCCGGAGATAAGCCAGGAGAGGGAAAATTCAGGCTAATGTCTGGGAAAAACTGATAGTGAGAATGATGAAGCAGCACTAAATCCTCCTGAGGAAGACAAAAGCTTCAGTACTCGGAGTATTTAAAATTAGCCTCGACACAGCTCTATGAGGCAGTGCTGTGAAACAACAAGGCATAGCAGGGTCTGCACTGCGTGACCCAAGATCTTCCCAACTCTGATTTCATGATTAATTGCCTCGTCTTAAAACAACAGAGACTACTTTGCCTTTGCAGCTAATTGTTGTTGCCATACAACAGCAGTTTCTTACAAGAAGGGCTGGAAAGCAGCGCCTTCTCTCCAGTCACAGTTCTGGAGGCACGCACCAAATTAATATGCTAACCCTGTCCCTGCAGCTCCAAAAATGCTATAAAAAGGTATCTGCTGACCTGCTTCTCAACTCTGCAGAAACACACTGAGTAAGCTGCTTTGCTATACTCCAGAGAACTGCACAATTAAGACACTGCGAAGTGTAATTTTTCCCAGCAAAGCACAGCAAGCCTCACTTCAGCCTTCCCCCAAACTGCTCTGTTGGGCTCGGCAATGACATCACACGTCACACTGCAAGCATCTGTAATGATGCAGAAATCAGCTGTTGCGTGTCATTTTTGCAAGCAGGATGGAAAACAATACAGTGTCCCCAGACATAGCACTGGGACAGATGGGGAGCATTTCCAGCCTAGCTGCCATCACACAACACAGTACACTTTGCTCCTTTGGTGGGAGCCCGAGACAATCACTGACATTTGAAGTGATACCAGCAGCTGAGACGTCTCTGCAGGTTTTTCATGCTTGAAAGCAACCTCCACTTGCGTTCAATACATTCTCCAGTCCAGACTAACTCTGCCTGGGGCTCCGCAGCTTTAACCTGTCGGTCTGCGTACGAGCTACTAAATCTTTAACAAGACCTCCAGCCTCAGACATTTGAGAGTTTAAACAGAAGCATTTTAAATCAAAACAGCTTTCCGTCTGCCATCTTTTTTGAAAGGAGAAATAAATAAATAAATAAATAAATGACCAGCCTGTGAATTGAGTCAAGCAGACCGCAAAGCTTCAGAGGGATAAAAGTCAAGAAAGGTGACAGATTTTCATGCGATGCTTCGTTGCTGAAAGTGTCTGACCCACTGAAGATGGGTAGCGGGCTCCCAATTACTTATGTCCTGTTTGAGACCATCTAATTGGAGAAGTATCCTCCAGAACACACTGCTCACCTCGCAGCATGAGCACCCTGCTGACGTCCTTTCCTGCAGCACAACCCTCTGATAGCCAACATATGGCAGCGAGGGGAAGAGCCACCTCCTAAGAACAATGCTACATCACTGCTTCAGTAGCGTAGGTTGCTGATGCTTTAAATTCCAGACTTGAGCGTAAGAACCAACTTTCAACGTCAAGTCTGAAAGTAACACAGATGCTTTCCATCAGCAGCAAGTACACAACATACCCACTTGGAATCCCATTAGCAGCTACACTAAATTAAGGACTGCCTTCCAATTTGGTTTTGCTTTAGAGCCTGGTAACAGCCAAACTGTTAAGGCGAGAACTCTCCTCTGCAGAGTCTTCTACCTCTGCCAGCACAAGGTCATGGCATGTTCTCTGACAGCCTGCTGCTCCGGCTGTCAGATGCCTTCAGGGAGTGCGAGCTGTTTCCCTTCATTGTGTTTGACAGGTCAGCTGCTCGGGATCTAGAGGAGCTTGGCAGCAGGCTGGATGCTCTACCTACAGCTAGGCTAGAAGCTGGCTGCAGACATCGAGCTGCAGTGGGAGTGTTACTGCAGAACCCTTTTGGAGGCTCTCTTCCACGCTGGACTCTTATTAGTTAAGGCCATTCAGAAAAAGAGTAAATAAATCCAGGCAACAAGCCCAAAAAACCACCTTCCACTTCCAACTACACAAGGCCATATGTGGTGGTTGAGGCAGTGGGCTTGACACAGATCTCCCAGCAGATACATAATTTATAAGCGGGCTCCAAATCAATAACATCCACTGCCTGGACTCGCACCAATTCTAAGAGGAGAGGTGAAACTGTGAAATCTGTTTCCAAGTGCTGCATTTGTGACCCAGGATGCATTACCACTTCTCATGAATGAGCTCGAACAGCTCTACAACGCAAGCGAGGAGCAGTGATGAGTTAGAGCAGAACTGTACATGGAAGGGCTTAAGTGTGATCTGGTGCATTAACCTGCCTGATCTCTTCTCAACGAGGAAGCTGCACTTTCATCTGCCTGTAATAATGCTTTGCCAAAATCATTGGAGCTAAAAAATATTCCGCACCTCACACTGCTCAGGAGAAGTCTGCATTTCCAAGTATTGCTTTCCAGGAAGAAATGCAGCTGGCAGATCCCTCCCTTTCCATGCTCGTCAGTCCAGTCCAAGTCACTTTATGGGCACTTCAGAAAACCAAAGCCATACTTCTTTCAGTTGTGTGCTCAGCAGCTGCAACGAACAGCCCGGACAGCTGACAGCAGGTGATGTAGGGGAAAGCAATGCACTGACTGGCAATTCTGAATGCTCACCCAAAGAGAAAGGCAGTGCTCCAGGCTCAGACTCTCAATTCATGCAGCTTGTTTTTGATTGCTCTGACTCCTGCAAACAGTTACCACCTCACAGAAGAAACAATCAGGTTTGGAACACGACAGGTCAAGCTGAGTCCCTGAAACTCAGCGGGCTGGCTCCATTTCACCCATTTCCAGGCTTAGGGGAGCAATTTTTGTGTACACAAATGATCAGATCGAGCATTCTGATGATTTCACAGCATTTCACAGCCCCTAAATGGCCATTTATTAGGAACTGCAATAACAGGAAGGCTCTCATTTCCCTATTTCAAATTTTACTTCAAGAAGTGTCTGAAAAGAATAAAGGCTTCTCACTATGAAAAATCCCACTTCAGAACCCACTGTCCTCTTTGAGAGCTCAGGTTCACATAGCAAGTCTGTATGTCCACCAGCAGCCCAGCTGGCAAAGGAGCCATGGCAATCAAGCATGGTGAGGCTCAATCAACTCTTACACACCTCTTGTGTGACTGCTGTGTTTAGTCCACCTTGGGCTTTATCCATTGAATAATTCACTGCTTGACTGTTGAATCTAAAGCTTCAACTCAACAGGTCAAGAAAATTATTATCACTCAGTCAGGATAGGAGGGAGCGCAGCGCTATTCATTATCACAGTGTTGGAAGACAACCAGCAAACAGTTGGGAATCATCATATTTTACTTAAGTAAGCCTCTGAAAATATTAGCCTTCTTGTAAAAAAAGGCATTTTGTTAACTTGTCAAATATTTCAGCTTCTTTCTTTGATTACAAGTGCTAAGATTAAACCAGCTGTATTGGCTGAAGGATTAGAAATGGTAATAGAAATAACCTTAACAAGACTCAAATTCATTCCTTCTGAAATAGCTGCCTCAGGAATGCACAGCTAGCCTTTGAAGTTCCTAATTAACATAACAAAAAGCTGAAAGCTATCAGTTTGGTTACCTCAGGAGTTATTTGTTTTGGTACTAAAACAAAAAGAGCCCCACCACAACAGGAGATGAAGGTAAGGTCCTCAGGTTCAAACCAGCTCTGAATTCTACAGCTCAGGAAAAAAAAAAAAAAACCTGCATTAAGCAAAATCAGCTTGATGAGTGGTTTTGGTTCTTCAATGAATACAGGACTGGAGAATACAAACGTCCCTATGTTGTGCTATAAATTGTTCCCTAAGTAGGTCACCGAAACGATTTCAGACTGTTTCAAGACAGATAATTTCTATATGAACTCAGAGAACAAAACCAGAGCCTTGGCTGTCAGGGCAATGACAGATCTCCATCAAACCCACTGTCAGGAAAGTAAGGGGAGTGCTCTTTTTAACTTGGCATCTGCTATCATGATTCAACTCCTTGCAGAGAAATATACTATTACTCCATATGGCAGCTTCCCCAATTGTAAAAGGGCAGCCAACTTCTGTGGCAATGAGAGAACTAGCAAATTAGTATCTAAGTCTGGCACTGATGAAGCTCTGCTGTCCCAATATAAGGCAGTCGGAGGTTTCCTTGCATGTCTTCTCTTTGCTTTGTTCTAGCAGAAGAGAATATAAGAAACAGCATTCTGATTCCTTTAGAGATTTAATAACCCAAATACTTCACTTCCTTCCTGATCAAAGTAGCAGCAACTTGAGAATGCCTCACTGAGAGCATCTCCAGTGCTATGGAGGCAGATCAGGACCATCCTAGAGCTCCAAGCTGCCTTCGGAGCAAGCGGCGGCTTCACACCATCCAACCCAAACGCAGAGGTACAACCTGTGACCTAGATGCAAAGGGAGCCCGGCTCTTCCACAGGGCAGAAGAGCCCTCTGTGTAAGGCAAGCACACGCAAGTCACCTACTGTCCACATGCTCCCCCAACCGCATGACTGAGCTCAGAGCCCAAGTGTAGGACTGCTCGTTTGAGTGCCAGAGAAGCTATTTCAAGCTGTTTGCCCAAAGACTCATCAATAAGTCATAAGCCCCAGAAAGGAATTCAAGGGAAAGGAAAAAACAGTTGCTCAGGCAGAATAAATAGTAACTTTCATTGCATTCTCTTAATCTAAAAAGAGAATAAGCTGCTTTAAAATACTCCCCGCTATGGATTGCTACGTTACAGGAACCCAACCCAGTTCCCACCTCGTGTAGACACGACATAAGCAAAACATGCTACAATGCAATTAACTGCACCCTTGGGATACAAGGAAAATTCATCTTGGAGGAGCCAGCTCCACAAACAGGGACAGTGGTCATGGAGTCTGACTCCCAGGTGCCTGCATGCGATAGGAATGGGGAACAGCCTCCTTCCAGGAGAGGACCACATCTGCTCAATGAGTGCTTCAGCTACAGCAGCCTGGGAAGGACCATTGAGGCATGCCAGAACTGATGCAGACAACCTCAGGTCCAGACCAGGGGGGAATAATTCCTAAAGGCAGCCAAATTGATGTAAAAAAGAGTCTCCTATGGAACACTATCTTCAGTGCACACAGAACAGCCTCATTAATGAAATACCCACTGCTTGCGCTACTTCTGGGCACATCTAGTTTGCCTTAACTTCATCTATCTGGGGTCAAGGATGTGCCAAGGCCTTTGTAGGTCAGCCTGGTAGTTAAGAGCACTAAAGAAACACTAATTTACTAATTACTCAGCAGTTGTCATGCTGCCCGCAATTCCTTTTGTTGCCTCAGTTCCTACTGATAGTGCTCTTTGCCTGCAGCACCACAGCACAGGCTTTCTCTGTTCAGACCAGCTCCAGTTTCTATGCCCAACCAAGCTTTGCAATCTGTTTACACAAGTGCCTTGCTGGAGCAGAACAAGGTGCAAGCAGTGGCTCTGAGGCATCTAAAAAGGCGAGTCGCAAAATCCCAGAAGTCTCTTTCAGAGAAAGGAATAGGAAAAACGATTTGGCCAGGCTCATGGCCAACATTCACACAACCTTCTGGCTCTACCTGGTTGCCCTATATGTGTGGAGCTTGGTTACCACATTGTGTTGAGCCAAAGGATCAGGGCTGAGCAGCTGCAGATCCACCCCTGCCCAGGAGACAATGCTTACCTGGAGGTTGTTCAGAGGCTCCATTTTCATGACTGGTCCCAGGGTGTTGAGGGGCAGAGAGACATCAATGCTTTGGTTTGGCATCAGAGGGGTGTGAATGGCCAACGGAGTGCTTGGGATGACCCCAAAGCTGGGCAAGAGAAAAACAGAGATGATGACAGCAGCACTGCACTGCTGGAGAGAGTCTATGAGAAAGATGCTGTCCCAACACCTATTCCCTTTTTGCCAAGCACAAACTGGCTCACTTCCTCCTGAGCTGCCCTTGCTGTTACTCCAGGAAAAGAAGCACAGCTGATAAGCACCATGGCAGATACTCAAAGCAGTGCAAGGCAAAGGAAAACCAATCTGGTGGTCTCCCTGACAGCATGCACCTGGCCCAGAGGATCCACATCTGGAAACAGTTCTACCACCTACATGGCATCAGTCTGGCTCAGGCCGCCAGGCTCTCTGTATGGCTGTTAACCATTGGAAGCTACAGAAGAAGGAACTGAAGCCAATACCAAACAAACAACACAACCAAGGAGGAACATGTGGTTTACAACAGAGCTCTGTAGAACAAATGAATCAATGCAGCCAGCTGTCTGGTCTCAAATGACAGCGTCTGGACTTAATCCCGGCTCTACTGCTTGGTTTGAGTTGAGGCTCCTTCAGCTGGGGACACACCACCATACAGCAAATCCTTACTTGCTTCTTCAGTCCAAGCTGCATTTAATTCCACAGGCACCTCAACTTAGAGCAGAAGAGGAAAAGTAGCTAGCATTTAACATAAGAATTCGTACAATCTGACAGCGCAGATTCTTTTCAAAGGCAAACAGAAGTGCAGACATACAGGGCGCTCGCTTCTCTTTCTGATACCAGCAGATGCACTGTTCTTGGTTTTCCTTAGTTTTCAGCTCTAAGAAGCTGATTAGAGAATGCTTTCAGTGAGGATCCAGCCATGACAATTGCCTTCTGCAGCCATTTCACCTTGGAAGATATAAGCCCTGTTGTTTTCCCTTATTCTTTGAGAAGAAAGAAAGCTGCATTTCCTACTAAGTGTCTGTGATATTACAGCACACTAGAGTCTAGCTGTTTGTTTCTATCCCCTATCTTTTATCCCAGAACTGCAGTGAATGCAATTAGTAGCAGCAGGAAAGGGAGAAATGCAATAGAAACTTCCCAATCACAAGCCTTAATGTTTACACCCAAAGAGACAGCTCACTGCAGTTCTTTCCAATGCACCAGGCAGAGTGGAAAGCAGTGACAGGAGAACAGCATTTGTAGAAGAGTAAACAGTAGTAGAAAACATACAGAGCACGTGTTGATAAGATGCAAAAGGAGAAACTGCTGTTTTACTGTACAGTATTTAAACTTCTTACATCCGTGAGAAACACCACGTAGGTGTGGCTAGAATATAGGGAAAAATCAAAAGCAAAATGCCTCTTTTTTTTTTTTTAAAGACCAACCTGCACAAAACATTTGCATATAGCAGTTTAGCAAAAACTCTTCAGAAAATATAGCAGTCCAGGGAGAACATTTACTGACTTACTTAGCATAATGTCTTTTATAAGTAAATACTATTCGTCCCAAGAAATCCTAAATTTGCAAGGCTAACGATGATATTAAAGAGATGGTTCCAGCAGTTCTTAGTTATAGAATACCCTTTTCCTGTGAAGGGCTCCTAAGGAACCAGCAAAGCATCTCAGTCACAAGATCCTCCTTGCAGTCTTGATGAGAACCATCCTGGCCCTTGATGCACTGCTCACAACCTAGAAGAAAGCAGCTGCACGCCCTGTGACCATGGGAAGACATGGGGAGGCACCACCATGTCACATCTTTTGGCTGGGATGCATTTCTGAGAACAATCTGTATGTTCTGAGCACTCAAGTGGCTGCTCCCAGCAAAAATCATTTCGCTGCCAATTACAGGGAAAACACGTGCCATAGGCTCTTACTTTGCAACTTCTCCACTGACAAATAGCTTTATTAATGAGAGCTGCAATTCCAGACAGTCTGAGGGGCAGCATAGCAATTAAGTCAGGAGGTAAAGGCATTAGGGATCAGTATTTGTGCAGCTCGGATGCTTGTCTGTTTATTCTCTCACTTTCCTCGGGGCACTTACTAGCTATAAAACCACTTACCTGCATAACAACACAAAAGGTGGCTTTAAACCTCTGGAGAGATTAAACAGGGCAGATGCTACTTCAAGCCAGGAGAACGATGGGAGTGTCTGCTACCTGTTTCCTTAATGGAGGCAGCAGTGCCAGCACAATTGAACACCACCATACCAGCGTGTATTTTCAGCTCTCACACTATGGCAGTGTAATGGAGAGTAGTAGCTCTCCAGGAGACAGACTCCTTTCATAAGAACACTTTTTTTTTTTTTTTTTTTTTTTAAGATAGCAGATAAAGCATATTGGTTTCTTACCTGTTCTTGTTGAACTGAATGGCAAAGTCAGTCATGTGCTGCAAAGCCTTATTGGTGAAGTTCATCTCCATGTAGATGTGTCCCTGCCTATGACTGAATGTGCCTGAGATCTCCAGTCCTTTAGCTTTCACTGCAGGCAACCAAACCTGAAACAAGAGATTTCAGAATATTTGAGCAGTTCAAAAAGAAATACTTCACTCTTCACTACTGGGGTCTTTTGTACTTGGTCCTATATGCTATATAACCTGCAAGCAGATAAGGACCAACAGCTTGGAGCACGCTTTGCAGTAGCCCAAGATTCTAGATCCCATAGGGTAATTTTAGTTTATTCAACCACTGGCTATTTAATGAGTGCAAATGTTTGTTTACTCCCTTTGAGGCATGAAAGGGCCAACCCCGAGCTCCCCGTGGCTGCTCTGCAGCCCGCCACCAGAACCACGCTCTGTAGCTAATGAACTCTCCAGACTAAGCATCTGCAATCTCTGTCTAATAGAGCATTTATCTGCATTACACTGTGGAGTGCTCATCCCGAGTATGTGATTTTTATCTGCAGTGTCATGTTCAATTCCTCCAAATAAATGAGTCTTCTAGGAAAATTGTAGCAAATGGTATCCTGCCCTCATTTTCCCGGGGAAGCTTGCTGGGAAGTAGGTCTCCAACAAAACTGGGATTCTCACAGTTTCTATGGGCCATTCTTTAGAGTAATATTGTCACAGGCAAAATGAAGGAATAAAAAAACTAGAGCTCTGTGACTAATGTCATCTTCAACAAACCACTGCTCTGCCCAGGAAAAACAAAGACATCCTTAATGGGACAAAATTGAACCCAAGGAGCTCTACTAGCACTACAGACCAACAAAGGGGACGTGAGCAGCCTCAGTCCCTACAGCCTAAGGGAGGGCAACATACTGAGGTTGTTCTCTTTCCTTACGTACAGACTTGGGAGCCACATATCCGCCGGGAGCCATGCCTATACCAGATGAGAGCTCAAAGAGATCGTTGAGTCCACTGCTCACCACAGCTGGTGTGGGTGAAGGGGCAAAAGTGGCTGGCACAGAAGAGGGAATGTAGGTCTGCCCCACCTGGATGGGTTAGAAAGAACAGCCAACAATTAACATCACATATGAAGAACACCACTTACTTAATAAAGCATGAACTCGGGCAATATCCTACATATTTTAAAGCCATTTGCAGCTTCCCCACTGTATTATCAATAGTGCTAAATAATGCATTTGAACTCCAAAGCTCTCAGCAACTAATCCCTACATTCAGCTGTCACCTCAACCATGCAATACCTTTCACATCATTTTTTATAGTTTCAGTTATCTACTCCCACCATAAAAAAAAAAAACCTTTTTTCCTCATTGCTCCACCCTAAAAAGACTGAGTTTTACAGATCTATGCTACACAAGCCCAAGAAAAAGACAAGATGCTTCAAATCTTCCTCCAATTATAACATTCCTCAGGAATCTGCAAGATTTTGCATATCCAGAGATAGCAAGGGAGTCAAAACCATGTTACATACTCCCACCCAAAGCCAGAGCTCTGCTTTCTTAGCACTGTGGTTCAAAACATTCACTACATGAAGCAGAATCAGTGGTCTCTGCCCACCAGGGGACACCATGTCTACAAGAAGGGCAATCCTTTCCCCCAGGACTTAACAGGAGGTCCCAGTTCCCAGTGGGACAGTCACACTCGAGTCAAGTTTCCAAGTTCTCTTACTGAGAGGAAGAAGAATTAAGTGCTTGAGGATAGGATTCACCACAGTCATCAGCCCAGGAACAAGCAGAACGACCAAGGCATGCAGCAGGAAATACTCGTGATGGGTCTGAAATCTCACTTCTGCGCTGTGCCTGGGAACCTACCTGAGATGTGGCTTCTCAACCAACGCTTTGGACAGGGAGGAGGGATGGATTTACGGAGCTGGGTGGTGGGTTTGTGCTGGCTCAGGAAGGCAGAGACCTGGCTTTGTAGGGGTGATCTCTGCAGAGCAAATAGCTCCCACGTTCCAGAGCACAAACCATGCCACAGGCTGTCCTCTGCCCTCATGGTGAAGTTAGACAGGAACACAAGATTCACAGGGAAAGGAGAATGACTGCAGCCACAAGCAGTATCTCAAGGGTCTTCCTTCCAGAACTGAGCACATTTTTCCTCATTTTCTATGTAGTGCTAGGAGGAGGGACTGGAGCTTGCTCCAGGAGGTTTCATTTGACCACGGGTTGGAGGCACGCTCCCTCCTGCCTGCTGTGTTCTCTTGTCATTTTGCATCATTTTCCCATGCTTTCCTAGAAGAAGCTGGTATGTATTTGAAGATAAGAGTGCTTTGAAGCAGCCTGGAAGCGTCCTGGGCTCAAGGCACTAGGACAGAAAAGGAAGCCAGAGCACAGCACCGGCCACTTGTGGTAGGAAAGCTCAGAGCATACTGAGTCCTGATGTTCTGGGAAAAGTCATACGTGGCTTTTAGGAGGAGGAAAGCATGGAGCTGCTCAGGTCAGACAAGGCTGTGGTGTGCTGGGTTAGAGTTAGAGCTGTGTGAGCAGAGCAGTAAGCAGCCTCAGCCTTCCAGCTTTAAGGATAGGGTACTGCCACGTTAATGCTGGTGCTCAAGCTGAAAGCTCTGAGAAAGAAGAGCTAAGCAAAGTCAGCAGCTCTGGCCCCAGTGGCTCTCAGGAGAGCCCAGGTGGCAGCAACATCGGTTGGGACCTGTAGGTTTGGCTGCAGTTGTCCATTTGCAAACATCTTCGGGGCTTTAAGCATCTTCCTGCACACAGTGGGTAAGGGTGTAGTTAAAAACCCCCTGGGCTTTGAGCAGCCTTTTTTTTTTTTTTTTAAACTGGGGAAAAAAATGGAATGGCACTTACTGCCGGACTTCCTCCAATGCCCCCGCCAAGGTCACTGCCAAGCTGAAAGAGAGAAGGAGAGAGAGGAGAGACAGACAGAGGTCATTAGAGCCAGTGTCAGAGGGCTGGAGCAGAGCTCCCACCCACACTGTTGCTGTGTACAGGACAGACAGAAATGCAATGCTGCGAAAGCACAGTGAACAGAGGGGCTTCAGGGCTGTTTTGCGAGCAGAGCTAGCTGGAAATCTACCTCCAGACACATATTGCAGCAAGAAGCATTTTCCTGGTTAACAAAACCAAAATTCATCCCCTCTCACGCCTGTCATCCACGCAAACTGCGCAGTTCTTCCCTTCTCATGCATCAATGCTTTCCCTTCAACCCACAGCTCTACAAAACCCAGTGGGGTAACTGTGAAATGGAATAAAAATAAAACTGACAGGAAGCTTGCTTCCTGAAAGCTGTGGTTTTCTAGACAAGAGCCACAAATGACAGAAAAAACACAACAGGTCTCAGGGACGGCTCTCTCCTCAATTGCTTTTTCTTTTTTGTTCCAATAGCTGGGACCAAAGAGAAAGGGCTGTAGCTGCTATTACAGAAGCCCAGCTCCACAGGCTTTGGTTTCCCTTTGAAGACTGCTGCCACTCCCTTGCAGAGGACAAAGCCAGCTTTGTGATCTAATGGGCCACTGGAATAGCACAGAGACCTTACTGTGCACTGGGATATTTTGGTAATGCTGTCTGCTAAGCTGCACAGACACATTTGGAGCCAACTGAAATAGCTACTTTACATCCTCCATAAACACCATATCCTCGCTGAAACCCTTCTTCCAGGCCAACCTGCAGCTGTCCTACCACCAACACACTTTAAAAAAACCACCTGGGCCACGTTCTCAGTGATGAACTCCATTTTTCACACATCCACACCACTGTCTGCACAGATCTGCAGCAGTTGTTCCCTACAGAGGCACCTCCAGACTTATCCAAGGATTCTGCATGAGACCATGGTATTTCTTGCCAAGTACAGTTTCTGTCACATCTGGACAGGGATCACATTCCAACACCATGCAAGAGGAGGAAGAGAGATGGGGGAAAGGGCTGGACTGGAAGCCAGAGCAGCATGACTTGCCCCATAGATAGCGTTGCTCTTCCATTTCATCAGGGTGTCCACGAGATTTGGGGTGGCTGCTTGTTTTAAAAGAGCATTTGACAAACTGGGCCATCAAAGGGCTCCAGTATGCTGTTCAAACATACTCTGATGGCATAAAATATAGGAGAAAAAAAAAAGTGAAACAACATAAAGCAGGAACTTCCAGGATCAATGTGCTTTGAGGCAAAAAGGCTCCAACCCTTTTCCTTATGCACTCAGTTTTGCTCTGGGCTCTGCAGACTGTTCTCTAGGATATCTCATAGCAATGCATTTTACACTGGTCAAGAGACACCACAAAGCTTTGTACTTACATCTCAGAGCACAGATAAAAAAGATAAAACACCCCGAGAACAGCAGCAAAGATTACCAGCACCAAAACACACATAAAAGCTGATGAATCCCTGTGCTGTTCTGGATTCCCTTTCCACCCCCTGACATCGCCCTCCTTCCCCTGCACCCCATAGGAGTTGCCTGAAGCACTTTTAGCTGCTGTGAGGTGTTAGAGGAGCACAAATCATGCACAATTTGTCTTTGATTCAGAAATCTTAATAGTTTCTTTCCTTCCCCTGCGAGTCTCAGCTTATCCCTACTTGAGGTCACAGCAGAAGTTTATCAGAGGTCCCTCATCTTCTATAACACTTCTCCATAGCCACCCTCTCGTGGTGCACAAGTCCCACTTCCCTTTGCTTGCTTAAGGGATGACAGATAAGAACGAGTGATTCCAAAGTCAAGAGAAGCACAGAAAGCCAGCCAGAGGATTAAAATCCAATTAATACCAAGCTTATAAAACAGCACAGATTACACTGTCAGGTCTTACTGGAGCAGCCTGGCAGAGCAGAGCCACATTCTGCTCTTAAGCCAAGCCGTGTTGTAGATGAATAGATCAGATCATTTACACCTTGTTACTGGCTCACTGAGGAGTAATAAATGCAACGATTACACCTCATCTCTATTCAGTCTTCAGCACAATGAACTTTATACTCTATGCTGACAGGCAGCAAAGTCCAGAGGAAAAAAGTAAATAATCCAGTTCATTTCCAGGTATTACTGTATGCATGGAGGATTTCTGGTACTGTTTGAGGCAGGAGAAAGACTGGTTTATCAAGCAGCAAGCATTTCACAAAGGGTATTATGGAAATGACTGAATAATTCAGCATAATAGAGCAAGGATGTTAACTTCCTACTGCACTCACAAGGGCTGCAGGCTAGGAACTTGACCTCAAAGAAACCCATGCACTGGGCCTGTGAGTGCTCACTGCAAGGGAGGGAAGCAGTGCCATAGATAGCAGGGTTCCTCAAGCTAGCTGCCAGCCTTCACTCTTCCCTAACTGTCAGGCCTCAGAGCTAACTTTACTCCAGACTCCAACGACAGTGAAGACCGTAATGGTGATGTGAGTAAGAGGGAAGAAGGAGGACAGAGGGAACAGGAACCAATTACCCACGGAGTGTCCTCTCCCATCTGTGGTGACAGGCAGGGCGCAGAAGGGAAGGAGCAGCTATTAGTCAGGCACAAAGCACTGCTGAACTGATTCCCAAGGGCTGGCAGCTCTGCTTAACCATTTCCATTCACCAGGAGGAGAGGATTGCATTAGCACTGCTTCTGTAAGCCCTGGAGGGTGGAGGAGGACTGCTGCTCCGTGCCAGGATGGCAAAGTCAGTGGGCAGCTTGCAGCCCTACAAAACCCCAATCCTAAGCCCAAGTTGGCAAGCTTGCCTCCTGCTAAAGAGCACAAAGCCTGTTTGTGACAATAAGCAGGGGATTAGCACAGAGCCTTGGTCAGCAGGCACACAAAGCCCTTCCAACAGGGCATCTTCTATAGTACCACCACAACTCCACAAACCATTGTCCCACAACAGCATCCGAGCAGCTTTGTGGGCCAGGCCAGCCCTGTAACACCAAGACAGCACCAGCACCTTCACTCCACGTCGGCTGACTCAGATGGTGCTGTGGCTGTTCTGTGGTTAGAGAGCATCTACCCAGCAATTCCAGCTCATAGACAGTTATGCTGACTTACGAAGTGCAGCACTGCTGGAGTTACTGCATCAGGAGGGTTTATTTGCATCTTAACAGTAGCTTGTAATGAAGTGGCTCTGCTGAAGTGTTCATGTGATCCAGAGGGGTTGCGATCACTTCTGCAACGCGATGTGAGCTATCTGAAGCTCCAAAAAAAAAAAAACAGGGGAGGGTGGAGCCACATACAGATATTGCACCACCCATGGCACAGGGACCAGCGTGTACCTGCACGGCAGACAGACCTTTGGGAGCAGCTGTGTGTTTCATGGAGCCATAATTCATGGGTTAAAAGGAGACAATCACTGCCTCCTCGCTCCTCTGCACTCCAAACCAAGCGTTAAGCTCCAGGAGCTGAGTGTGCACTCAGTCACATCACAGCAAAGAACACTGAATGAAAAAGAAGTCATGGAGTGCACCTTATGAACTGCTGGTGGGCTGCAGATTGGTATCTCATTGCACACACAGCCGTGGTTCATTCACAGACATTTTCAGTACCTTGCCTCTTGTCCGTTTGTTTTCTTGCAGAGCAGGACCAAGCTGCCTCCAAGGTGGCAGAGCACCAACCATGCGGCCAATATCTCAGCCACCAGTTTCAGTAGCACTCACTGCTAATGCTTTGCCTTGCAGAATGGCTTCCATCAACAAATAAAACTAAGTATTAAGCAATTTTATTTTCTAACGTGTAAAAAAGCAACTCTCCAAAGGTCTAGCAGTAACAAATTGAATAGCTTTCAGTAAGACTTGAATAAGCGACCCACCAGAAGAGCTCCTTTTCCATATTAGCAGTGCTCCAGAGAGAGACACGTGCCCTTTTCCAGAAATCCTCACAGATGTCCATTGGAGTTGACCCAACCAGAACAGCCTGGATGAAAGGCTCAGTTCACTGTGAGTGGCTGAGGAGCACACTGGGGAAGCAATGCATCCACTATATATAGATAAACAGTGGGTCTGACCTGGTAGGGCCATGCTGTAGTTCCAGGAGAAGGTAAACGAAGCAACTTTCTTAAGACTATAGAATCATTAAGGTTGGAAAAGACCACTAAGATCACCAAGTCCAACAACAATCCACTCCCACTATGCCAATGTCCCAAGTGCCATATCTCTACGGTTCTCAAACACCTCCAGGGATGGAGACTCCACCACCTCCCCGTGTTAATGCATCACTGCTCTTTCTGGGAAGAAATTTTTCCCAATATCTGACCTGAATCTCCCCTGACACAACTTAAAGCATCACCTCATGTCCTGTTGCTGTTACCTAGGAGTAGAGGCCAACCCCCACCTCACCACAACTTCTTCCAGTCAGTTGTAGAGTGATACAGTCACACAGAAGGGACAACTGGGATCACACCTCTAATATCCAACCTGACTGCAGAGAGAGAGTTACAGCTCCACCTAGAATAGCCCAAAATTATTGAGGCAGTCCAGGTATTACAGAAAAAAAAACAACTATGGTTATCCAGTGTTTACCAAATAGCTTTACAATTTAGGACATAACTCAATCTCAGGAGCTGCCAGCTTTGAATCAATAA
The DNA here is from genome assembly GCF_905368555.1 of Meleagris gallopavo. Taxonomy (NCBI): domain Eukaryota; kingdom Metazoa; phylum Chordata; class Aves; order Galliformes; family Phasianidae; genus Meleagris; species Meleagris gallopavo. Next base: position 4,405,140 of record NC_139424.1, read on the forward strand.
TATTCTTGTAGATGAGCGGTTAGAGTATTAAATAAAATCCTTACATAACAGACAATCCAAACCTGTCCATTCCTACAGATTTACTGCTCCGTCTCCGAGCTCCAAGCCAGCCCCTTTGGCTGCTTGCCATGGTGGCCAGCTCCTGCTAAGTACTCAGCTCACTGCACGACATGCCATGCAGCACTGCTCTCGTGCCCACTGGTTTTCAGAGCAGATGAGCACATGAAAAAGCCTGAAGACAAAGTGACCTTGGCTCATTGCAGTGCTGATGGGTGACTGCTATCCTATAAAAGGCTGCATCAAGAGTACACTGGGAGCTGGAGTGCTGCCTGCAGTCTGCATGAAGCATAGCCATTGGGATGGGCTTCAAGGAGACAGAGCGTCACAATCCATATCTCCACATCCTTCAATCTGCTGTCCAGGAGCTGGAGATCTCAAGCAGTTTTGTAGCAGTGGGCTTGGTCAATGTTATGCAGGAAAGAAAGCAAAGCAGAGGAAAAACAAGAACTGTGCAGGGTTGACAAGGGCACAACCTGGAACACACTCAGTGCTGGCTCTGCTTGCTACAGAACAGCACTCTCTCTCCAAAATTTGTGTAGCCAGTCTGGTTATAAGCAAAGCATATCTTGTTCTTGGACTAAAGGCACATTTTTTCCTCTTTTTTAAATTGTTAACACATGCTCAGCATCTGTGCATGCACAATATGCACATTCCATTTAATAGCAATTATAGGACTCACTACGGAGATAGAGTGAGGTATTTACTAAAGAAACTAACCTATCAAGCAGCTGGCTGGTCATGGGGACAAGAACCTAGCAGTCCTGAGGAAAAAAACAGAAGCAAACAACATGAACTTGCTGTTTACCCAATGTTACAGCATGCAGTCTCCATTCAGATGCCTGCAAGACAAAACCCTACAGTTTGAGGAGCAGAAATGCAGAATGATATTTGCAGTGGAAGTTAATGCTTCTGCTGACCTTCCCGAGTCAGTCTCATTGGGACTTTGGCATCTGAAGACAGACGCCTTCTCTGAAGAAAAGGAAGAATGATGAAATATACAAGATCTGCAACAAGTACCCAAGGGTTCAACACATGACACTGAGTGAATGTGACAAACTGGCTGTGAGCCTACAGCAGCCTCGTCCAGACCTTCAGCTGCCTTTGCGACACTCGCAGTGCTGACTCAACCTCACCATCGCTGGAGCAGACCATGACTTCATGCACATCCCAAGCAGTTTTCTTCCACTGTAACAGAGCGGCTTATTTAAGCTTTCTTGCAAGGAACAAGCAGGGCTTAGAACTGCTCTGCTCTTGTGTGTCACCCAGTGCGTGTCCCCAACTCAGGCTATGGTATGAACACCATTGTATTCAATGGTATTCCTTTGTCTCCTCTCAGGTCACCTGAGGTCCAAAAAGGATCCGCTCATGATGAGCAGAAAACTGAGACTGACAGCAGAGGTGACAAACTCCATCACCAGGAACCTTAAAAACAACTCTACACAAAGTCCTGCTGGGAAAACACAACTGATCATGGCTTAGATCAGCATCCTTCCGTGCCTGGTTCCAGTACTCTTCTTTAAGATGATAAGAGGGATGGGAAAAGAAGGGCCAAAGGAGCACACACAGAGGACAGCAGCTGCCATCCACAACCAATGGGATTACTCTGCTGCAGCACAAGGACCCAAATTGAAATAAACTCTTCCTGGTTTGGGCAAGGAGACTGCTCACACTGCTCCATGAAGGGAATGGGCACTGTGTTCGGTCTTCCAACAAAGAGAAAGGAAACCCATCTGGAAAAATCTTCAGGAGTAATGCAACATCGATGAAGATGGAAGAATTTATTTCAGGCTCCAGTGCCCCTCACTGACTGCATGAGCAGCTCAGGTGCCCACCATCCTTGGTTCCTGGCCATTTTTATTTCCAAGAGAAGGACAAAGAGCTCAGCTCTCCTCAAGGAGACACCTGAGGACACCCAACCCACTCACCCCATGCACAAGTCAGGCATGTGCCTATCTGCATTCTTTGGGACTGTACAAGCCTGGTCTATTATCAGGCTAAGATCCAAGTGTGGATTCCCTTGGCTAGTCAAGCAGCACAGAGATGCTGCCTAGCAATTTCGTTAGCAGTGGGCTGGGAGAACTCAGCTTGGTGTTTTTTAAACACACGTCCACAGCAATAAACAAAGACACAGATTATATTCACTTGCCTACAAACCAAGCTAATTAGGGAACAAAAAGCCAGAGAAAAACAGATATATCGGGACAGGATCACTTGTACATGCAAAGGGTAAGGAGAAAACAGGACGTGGTACAACAGCTCTGCAATAAAAAGCATTTTGGTAGAAAAAAAGACTTTTTTTTTCAGTGCTGTCCCCATCTAATAACACAGCTGTGACAGTGCTGGCAGACAACCCCAGGCACTGCACTGTCCAGAAACAGTCACTTTGGTAGATCACATCCCCCAGCCCCAGTTTACTTAAAGCTTGGGAAAAACATCAAGTAAAAGCCTATCACATCAACTAGCAGCTCCTCTGCCAAAGTGGGTCAAGTGAATTAAGTCCATTACTGCCAGCTGATAGAGAAACCTTTTCTCAAAACCAAGCTGTAGTCTTTCTGCTGCATTCATTTATTTGTCTCTGATACTGAGAAACAATGGGTTACAAGAGGTAGCTTGGAGGACAGCACAGACAAATTTAACTCTTAGTCTTTCTCTGCAATGCATCAATCCAAATAAAAATCCCACAATTTCTTAGTGGCAGCTGTCACAATGCAGGGCAAGGGCTGTAAAGGTCACTGCCCTGTGCTGCCTGCATTCCCAGCAACATCAGCTGCAAATTTCCCTCCTTAATCTTCAACCCCTAGAAGGAAAGAACATTCCCAAGATGCTGTGTAGATGACACAGAGAGAGACCAAAGCACATCTGACCTCTGTGAACACCAATGCCATTATGGGTTAGATTGCTTCCAGTTCATTAGCTCATGAAACAGAGCTGGAGGTCTGCTTAATGTCTGCTTTAATCCGATTGCTGAAACTTACAAAAAAATCTCTGGCAAAAAGGAATTTGTTGCATCAGGGTTCATCCAGCTGTCTCCCACTTCTTATTCAGAGCTTGACTCAGAACTGAAAGTGCATCTGAACCCAGTGCACAGTTAATCCAACTCGGCTCACTGGAAGCCAAACCTCACACAAGACAAATCCACTGCAGGTCTGAAAGCCACGCTGTGGTCACTGAGGTAGTTTTACTAAGGCTGCAAACACAGCTAGCCTGCTTCTCACCACACTATAAGCCAGCAGGCTGCTACAGGAGCCGTGCTGCACTTCCCAGGCTGTGATTACACTGACTACCTCCCCCTGCCTGGCTGCCACTCATCTCCTCTCCACTGTAGCTGTTTTACCTGCTTATAGATTCTCTCATTGCAGCTTATTCCCAACTCACATCACAGAGCAGATACAACACATGATTATTTATACTCCGAGACCTGACCCTTTTAGGTATCTGAATACTCCTCATGGCTGCTGGAGCAAGGGGAGGGCTAGGCAGAGTGCTTCCCTACAATCTAACTGCAGTTAAGATGTTACTGATACTGAGCCATGACAATCTACAGAATATATAAATGGGCTGACCAAGGGCTATGGCTGACAGCCCTGGGAGTTTGGCACTGAAATTCTGTGGGGTTGGAAACTGGGTAGACTTTAAAAGGGAGTCAAAATTAATTAAAAAAGAGTGAGACACTTCACAACTTTAAAACAACTTCAGTTTTTCTCTAGAGACAGAAAAAGCTTGAGAAACAGATATACTTCCTGACCATGAAGATTCTACTGCATGCAGCAACATTCATTTTACAGCAGGAAAAACCTGCTGAAAGTTGGTACAAGAGCACCACTTGAATCCTCTTGGAATTACAGGTCTCAGCAGTGGGAGCTTAAGGATCCAAGCATTACGAGCACAAGTGATCGAAGCTTTGCAGACATAAGCACAAGCTCCATTTATTTCACATGGGCTGAATGTAAAGAAGCGTGCTGCTTACCAAGCTGTCCAACCCTCCTCCCAGTAGGTCCACGGCACCCATCTGCATGGAGGACACCTGGGGAACGTTGACAGGGGGTCCCAGGTCCAGGTTGAGCAGGTCACCCAGCAGGTCGCCTTGCGATGGGATGACCTGTGGCTGCTCCAGGTTTGTTGTGGCTGTTGTCCCCACAGGGCTGTCTCCTGCATCAGTGCTGCAGGCAGGAGGAACAAGAAGAGCGATGTTAAGTCACCTTTGGTCTCTAGCTTCTGATTTCCAGCATGGTCAAAACACATCTAGAGGTGGGCTCACAAGCAGAAGCCAGCTAAAGGATGATCCTGGCCATCCGTCTAACCACTGCCATATACAAGACGTGTTACAGCAAGTTGTTATTTAGCACATCAAGTCCTTGAGCTCAAGGACCTGCCATGCATTGTGCATGGGTTTCAGTTCAGAAAAGGGAATTTAAGTGTGAAATGCTGCCTACTTGCAGAATCCCGGACCTCTCCAAAATCATGAGTCTTGCATACTACACACACTACAGCACTGAAAACAACTATTTCCCAACTCAGAAGAAGCCCACAAAGATGATTTTTAGCCCAGTGGGCCTGGAGAACTACATGTAAACCTGGAGCGGGGAAAAAAAACCAACAGTTTCTTCTGAGACCTAACCCTGATATAACCCTCATGCCCTTACTCCAACCAGTGCTAACCCAGGCGCTCCCCACAGATCTGGATTTATCTCCTTCCACTGACCAACACCAAGCTCCACTGTTTTCTAATTAAATATCTCAATCTAGAATTGGTATTTCCTTTCCACCACCTATTTCTTTTTCTCTGCATTAGCAGACATGTTAACTACTAGAAGTGCTTCTTACACAGATTCTGAAGTTTCTCACCATAAGCAGTCTGGCTGCACTTTATATTCATTTGCCACAGGATTTAACGAGGGGAAAAATACTAAGCCCCATGGTAGCTCCCAGACAGCTCACTGCAACGTATTTCTCTTTAAACCCAGAGACTTTAATATTTTAGATAATCTCAAACCCACTATGTCCTGCTGCCAGCAGTAACTGACAGCATCACTGCCAGCTTGCACCACTGCGGATGCAGCCAGCAGGTAACTGCACAGCAGTGCTGTGGGAATTAATGCACTGGCAAGGTGCTGAACACTGCAGCTCTTTGGTAAGGACTGCAGCTCCTGACTTTGAGAAGCCACGATCCTCTTCCTTATCCCTGTTCATTACTGAGGGGAAGCTTTAGCTTGTGTAAGCCTCTACCAACTCCAGGGTCAGGAGAAAAAGATGCAGCATAAAGAGTGCTGAATGAATGACCCACCAAGCAGTGACAGAGAGGGCTGAAAGCTTCTTTGCATTAGAAGCTTTAGATGCCTAATAGTACCAATATTAGTTGTCCTCTCTGCTTTTGCCTTCAGCAGGGGGACTTGGAGTACACTGAGCAGCTAGCTAAAACAGTTCTGAAGAATGGTTACTGTGCTTCACTCCCACCCCCAACTGGAGAACAGGAAAGAACAGCATGTATGAGCAGAGGCACATTACGAGCCGGCAGCACACACACTTGGTTTGTTCCCAGTATGTAATTTCTTTAGCACTACACCTCTTCAACACTTACTCATCCTTCTGCCAATGGAGTAAAGCAATCCCTTCAAGGTCTTATTTAACTGCAGCTGCCCAACCGCCCAACGAGAAATTAGGAAAGGACAAAGCTAAGGCTGTGTGTATTAGAAGCAAAATCCCAAGCCTTCTATTTTCTGTACAAAATGGATCTCTGTAAAGAGATTTACAAAGGCAGCTGCCCAATCTGAAGGAAAACCTCAATCTCTAGTGGACAAGTGAACAACATGCAGAAAGGCTGGTAACAAGGGAGACTAAAGCCACCCACACTCAGCTTATTTTTACCACTAGGGCAAATCAAGTAAGAGAGGAAACACCATTTGCATTTATCTGACTGGTAGACTTGTGTTTGCTGGTGCTGGGTCAGTGCAGCCAGACTTGATTTCATAGGCAGGGAGAAAGCAACTCTGCTTCCCAAAGCTCATCATATGACATAAATAGCTTTAGTTGCTAAGAATAGCAGAGAAGTGGGATCAGAAAATAGAAAAGGAGCAGCATTGCACACTGATTTATCAGTGAAACAGCAAAAAATAGCACTCCAAATGTCACTTTGTGAACATTATTAAAAGGTAAGCTTGGGATGCTCTGTCTCCTGCTGTAAAGCACACTTACATTTGTAATTAATACCATTAGCAAATAGCAGTGCTTACCTGAACAAGGAACCATGGGAACAGGGTCAACACCACCACCCCCACAGCCTGGGACTGCTGTAATGCTGCTCTTGGAGATCTAACCCACTTCCAGGACTGTCGTTACAAGGAAGCATTAAAGCTCCAGATTATAAGCTCCTATATAATCAATAAAAACTGGAGTGCTTTAGCAGACCCTCATATCTTCTGGACTGTTTGCTTGGAAGAAACAAGTAGCCTGCTCATTATCACCTCAGCTTACCTTCCATGGTGAATTGGCAAGTGCTTGCGGTGGATACCATGGCTCCCTTCCACAAAAGCATTGGGCGGTTTGTGGTACACAGAAGCCAGAGACCCAATATGGCAGATCAGCTCATCCAGCAGAGTGGGTTCAATCAGATCAGTCTCCTCAGAGATCAGTGGCTTTTCTGATAAGACCACTTCTTTGGCAGTCACTGGGTCCGTGGAAAGAAGGCGCCAATAGATGTAGCCACGGTCCCGCAGGTCTGGGTTGTCAGAATCCTGAGACAAAGCAACGCATCCAGTCACAGGTCTAACGGGCACTAATGCCTGCAATCACTTCAGTTTTTTTTCCTAGTGATTCTCATGAATTAAAGAAAGCATCCATTTTAGTAGTGACAGTCACCAATGAATTGAAACAACTGTCACACACTAAGAGTAAATATACTGTACTTTGTAGTGTAACAGAAGGATTCAAGATTCCTAGAAATATATGACTTACCCAAGGGCATTTATTGGAGAAAGAAAACAAACAGCAGAGCTACAGGATGGATCTTAATAAGCAGCATTCTCCAAAACAAAAGAGATGTTACCTATCCTGCCTTTTAGTTATCTAATGGAGTATGGGAAGATAATGATACGTGGTTAAGATACATCATGAGTTCTCTAGCTGTCAATAACACCCTTGTTTTAGTGCAGATAATTCTGCCTATGCATGAATTAATTTCTCTCCTTTAAAAACAGCTTTGCCCAGAGCAGCAAGCAAGAGGTGAGAGCTGGTAGCTAATGTTCTAGGGATATGGAGGTAATGGGGTTTATGCTGTAGTGTAACATGTTTGAACTGCTCACTGAAGAAAGAGATGGGATTTTTAATCTCCATATCAGTAGAATAACAGAATAAATGCAACTGGTTTTTATTCCTATAAAATTCTGTTAACATATCCTACAGCTCATTAGCCTCCCTCCTTGGTATTTCTTTTCCTCTCCTGTGATCTCACTCAGTGCTGCTGACCTGCTATAACCTCCTCCTCTGCCCTCTGTCTCGAGGCATACACAGACACACAGCAAAACCTCTATTTGTAATAAGGCTGAGCATGGTAAACTCCTTTGGCTCACAAGGACCTGGATACAATGTCTGGGTCAACTGAAAGATTTCTCTGCAGTGCTGTTTTTCAGTTTGATGGTGGAGTCATGAACTCTTTTCACCTACTGTCCTTTGCAATTTCTACAGGAATGTCCTCATCCTGCCTGCAGCACGCAGTTCAAGATCAGGCAAGGCCTCTGCAAGGGCTGACATGAAAGACCACTTGCTCCTATTGACTTTCAGGCACATACAGACTCAAGATTGACTGTTTCTTCCTACAGCCAGGTAAACAGACCTGAATCTTTGATAAATCTATTGGAACAAGTGGCTTGAATTTTTCCTTTCCTTGTTCCTTTCCAATTTTCCACTCTCCAGGGTCTGCATGCACACCTGCAGTGCATACCAACAAACCCATAGCTTAGTTACCCACCTATGTCAGAAGGACAACAGCAAGGATGGTGCAGAAGGTCAGTGCCATCTGTTAGATTAAGAACTTGCTAGGGATCTTGATCACTGCTACACATCTCTCTCCTATCCCCAGCTGCTTCATTGCTATTTTTGCCAGCGTTGGCTGGATTAAGCTGACTTCTGCTACAATCACACCTGCAGTTTGCTGTGCCGACAATACCCTGAGAGGCACTCAAAGTGCAACAATACCTAAGCTGGGGAAAGAAGCACACGTGTAATTACTCTCCCACTCAAGTGAAAAAACAGCATCTCTACCTAGAAATGAGACCTTGAAGCATAAGGCTTTTTAGTGTTTTACAGCCAGTTATCCTACGTTGACTTATTATTCATATGAAATACAAGAAGCCAGACTGAATCAACATTTGTGACAAACAGAGAAAAAACAGACGCCTATTGTAGTCCTAGGGTGCCATTAAGTATTTTGTGACTCAGCAGAGTGGGTTTTAACACTTAGTACCTTTCTTCTGTTGGCTTAGACAAATGGTACACCTGGCCCCTTGCCCATCCCTCCCTGAAGAAGAGCTCAGAGTCTCCTAACAGCAGATTTTGAATGCTCTTAAGCAAAAGAACAGATTTCTTACCCCTGCCAAATGCAGCACCCCAAAAAGCATGAACAGAAGTGTAAGTAAATTATGGCCATGACCTCTTACAACAAACAGAACCAAAAGGCCAGTGGTGAACACTCTGGAGCAGAAAACCTGGAGTCAATTGTCACTCATTCATAGCAGCTGAGGACAGTTTTCATCAGTCGGTACAGTAGGTCTGGAAAGTAAATCCTTTTTTGGGGGGCACTCCATTGCAGTGCTGCTCTGGTCATTACAGCCACAGAGTGTAGGAAGTTCACTTTGAGTTTTGCTTGCTTCTGCCACCAGAATCTCTCTGCTTCTGTCCTCCAGAACTACGCAGCACTTCTGTCTGCCATCTCAAGCCCAGAACTACCTGCAGTGATCTGTGCTCAAAACAGCTCCTCATGCATAATGAATCTGGGATCTTAACCCACTGCTACAGTCTCCAGTAAAGCTGCCACATTGGCTGACGGTATCCAAGTACAGAGGAAAAAACCTAAATCTTATTTCTTTTCTTTTTACAGCACTGCTTGAACTCTGCGGTTCATGGAACAAAGCCTTCGCCTGGTCCTTTCCATCTGTCATTGATGCAGATGTTTTAACTGCAAGCCAACTTCAAGAAAGCATTCTGTTTTTTTCAAAGCTCTACCCTGTCCCTAACATTTCATTTGCTGGGGAATGGGGAGTGATTTAGGATGAAGTAAGAGCTAAGAAGCAGACAGAAGATGCCAGATGGCATGGTAACAGGCACAGAGCAGCTCTTAAATGGAGTTAAACCCCTCCCCTTGGGAAGAGAGGAGAACATGCTTGAATCCTATATACCAGCCCAGCCGATCAGCCTAGCAGATGGGACACGCTGGATTGCAGACCAGCAAAGGGTCTGGAGGACTTTGGTTCACTGTGCGTCTTGGCTCACCTGTGTGGCCAGGCTGAGGACCTGCTGAACCAGCTCCTGTGTCTCAGAAGGCTTTTTTAAGAACAGCTTCACTATAGCAGTCAGAAGGGTGAGCTGCACCTAGGAGAAAGGAACACAACAGGAAGATCAGTCACCCTCGCTTTAAAGTATCCCAGGTCTCAACATCCTTTACTAGCATGAAATTCCATGCTTTGTAACATTACATCATTTTCTGCCAGGGAAACCCAGTAAAATCAATCTTTAACTCTTGCCCATTGCAAAACACATTGCAAACAAGACCCTGATCAGAACACTGAGGTTCATGTCACGTTTTGATGCATCTCATCACTATTCTTCTGCATGTCCTGGTCCCTAGTAGGGCTATTCCCCAAGAAGTATCCAAGATGCAGGAAGTTTAGTCTTATCCTTCCATTAAAAAATACATTTAGGAGACAGAAAATCTGCAGAGTCACAAGGGTTTTATTTTAGGTAAAATTTTAACTTTTTATTGGAAGCTGTTTTCTGACCACTGCAGTAGCATTTACAGTCAGTCCCACACACATTACAGAAAACACTACAGGTAAGACATACAACACAATTTGTACCTGAGTACTTTCGTCATGAAAGCCCTCCAGAAAACTCTCCAACAGTTCGTCTGCATTGTCAATTCGTTCTGCGTATTCACCCACGATCCAGATCATGGCAGCTCTGGCATCTGGCTCATCCAGGGAATCTAGGTTCTCACACAATGTGGCAATGATGCTTTCATACCTGATTTATCAGAGTACACGTGAATTACTGGGGTGAACTCGACTTGCGTTTACTTCATTTCAGCCCACAATTCTGCAGAGAATCCTGTACTGAATTACAATTTTGTGTACTTCTATACAACATGAAATAAGCAGCATTTTCAATCAGTTGAAGATATTCCCAGGCTTTTTCCTTCTCCAGTCTGAGTGCCAGGACCTCACAGATCCTCAAGGGCTATGCAGTTTCTTTAATCAGCAAGGCCACCCAGAAGTGGTACTCAAGACAAAGCTGCCTCCCCTTCTGTTTTGCTAAAGGGAACATTTGATCCGAATGTCCAAACGTTCAAAATGAGTCTGTATCAGATCCTGCAGCCTTCCTAGTATCTTCAGACTAGCAACTATAGAATTGGATATTATACTCCCCAAAGGCTTTGCTATAAAACAGACAATACCCCCACACTAATTATTTAGCTTCCCCTGTTCCCATGCGTGGGTATCCCTGCTGTAAGTACATAATCTATCTTGTAACTGACAGCAGAAATTGCCAGAAAGACCCACAGATGTCTTGTATTACTTTTTAGGTGATCACAAAACCTCTGCTGAAAGACACTGCTGCACTGTTTTACAGCTGAACAAACAAAACCTTATTGCACGAAGGCATAAAATAAGCTGGGCACTACCCAAGCCAGAGAGAACACCTGATGGAGAAAGCTAGTTCAATTTCAACCCGTCAGGCTGGTGTCTTGTCTACAGCTGACATCTGCATCACATCAGCAGCTAGGACTAGAACAGACACTGCTTTTCAGAAAGACAGCCACCTGGGCTTAGTGCTCTGCTAAGCTCTGCTGAGTGGGTTTTGCCTTGCTGTACTGTGGTGCTAGCAGACAAAGGTTTCCAAAAGCCCTGCAATACTTCCATACTTGTTGGGGTACTTGCGGAAGATGTCCCTGATGACCACAATGGCCTCCTGGACGACGTAGTTGACCTTGGTCTGAATGAGGTCTAGCAGTGTGCTCACACAGCGCTCTGCAGATTGCTGGATGAACAGAACAAGACAATTAAAACAAGATGAAGAAATATTTCTCTCACAGCACATGCTGAGAAACCTGGAATGCATGTGGAAAAAAGGCCAATGGGGAAAAGTAAAAGTAGTATAGCTACCAACTTAGTATGTGTGTCCAAAAAAACCTGCGAGGTGACAGCAGTCTATTAACCAGGGAATTCAGGTTGCTAAACAGTGGAGATACCAACCAACTCAAACTCCTGAGCTCTCTGGGATTTGCTAAGATAGCAATCAGGGCTGGAGGACTTCTGACAGGAACTGCTGGAAGATGTCTGGGGAAGCTAGAGGGTGGCAGATAAAACCCAAATGCACCAAATACACTGTGAGATCAACAGCAAAAAGCAGCTCAGATCAGCATCAGGTGCTGTGCTCTGGGGGTGAAGTCACTAGCACTTTGTGAAGAGACAGCTGTAAACAGAAATACAGCTGTTGCCAAAGCAGACTTCACATTGAGCAGTTCTTAACTCCCAGCCACAGACCCCGTGGGATAATAAGGACTGGTCAGTGGCACGCTCCAGGAATCAGAATTGGAATTAGAGGCAATCAGTTCAGGGAGGTCTGCTCCCAAGTAGCACAAGCAGGCAGGAGCAACAAACTCCAGCACCAGAGAGTCTGAAACAGGGACAATGATTTGGCTATTAGCAGAAGCCTCATTACACAGCTGGTGATTAATGTGAGAAGCAGACTGCTCATGACACTGCCTAGGCAGTTGCCATCAGGACATTCATAAAGCATTCAGGATGGAAACAAATATCATAGGGCACAAACAATAGCACCGTAGGTGGATTTTTCAGTTCAAGTGATCTAATTGCCCCCTCTGCTTTTCCAGCACTTGCAGGCTGGGCAAGAGAAGGAGAAGCAAAATGACATTTAAGTAAGTTGCTTTTGAAAATGGGCAATCAAGGACAATCCTGACAACATGCACAGCTAAATTCAGGACAAGCAAAGACCAAAACCTCATTGTGATCTTTTGCCCTGTGACTAAAGCAGTGCTATCTTACAAATACAGTGAACATGAGCAAACAGTGACAATGTCAGCATGGGGATCAGACAAGGAGACACCTTATAAAACAGCATTTGCTCTGCCTTCATGGGAACCCCACTCTTTACAAGCTGGATGCCACAGACCTTGCAATTTCACCTCTTACCAGTTTCCCCAAAACTATCACTAGCCATTGTAACAGCTGACCTTAAGGGCACTTGGGGTAAATCTGTCCTTACCCAACTCCCCTCTCCAATACCTATTGCAACTTCAGCAGCGCAGCCCTGTCTGGTTCTACACCTAGCACAGTTCCATGAGTCAAAGATTTCAAGGAAAAGCAAATCATAGCTTGTTTTTCTCTTCTTTAGATGCTTCGAAGCATGAAATTTTTCTAGGAAGAGCATAACATTCACTTTGAAATACACACTATTGATTTTTAGCCCAAGAGTCCCTTGGAAAGCAAGTCGTCATGTGGGCATATGCACAGAGCAGCTCTCAAGTCCCCATAACAAAACACACCCTGCTCACCCCATCCTTTGTAAACACACTGCTGCCTGAAGGTGGATGTTCCCAGGGACTGCAGTGCTCTGCAAACTGATGAAAGAGTGCTCTGAAAAGAACAGTTCTCAAGTTGGCACAGGGAAGGACAACCAACTAGTACCCAGTTTGCTGTGGTAACCAAAAGCCCACCAGATTACAGTCATAAATCTCAAAGATTACCAAGAGCTCATCTGCTGGCAAAATCACCTGGAACCAAGACAAATTCCCCTCTAACACAGCTACTGCTGCTTCTCTTTTGCTCCAGAGGGCTCACCCTTTGCACGACATCTACAACAGTTCCTTTTCTTCGGAGGTCTGAGAAGAAGAGGAGCAGTGCTGCATTTCCAAGCCAGCTAAAATCCAACAGCTTCTTCATCCAGTGGCAACAGCAAAGCACACCACAGATACCTTCAACTCATGCTATTAAGACCAACAGTACGTTGTAGGTACACCCAAAGCTAACTCTGACCCTAACTGGTCTATCCACACAAAACATGTTTGTTCTGACATCCCCCAAACCAACACGATGACTTAAGGACAAGATCCCTTAACCTTGCTGTACAGGATGTGTATTGCTTACACTTCCAAAATCAACACTACTTCTGCTCTCAGCCCTATGCACTGCTACACAACAAAGGTATTGCCACACTTGCTCAACGGCTCAGCAGACAAGTTTATTTTACTGTCTTATTTTCTAGGAGAGATAATTGGGCAAAAGGTAGGATCCTTGAAGGCAGAGCTGAGGTTCCCTGCGAATACTCATTCATCAACAGCTCCTGCTGCCTGTGCCCTATGTCAAAAAGCAGACTTCTAAGCCTTGGGAGCTTGGACACTGATGGCTGAGAGAACGCTCCTCCATTAGTCATAACTCACAGAACAAACAGCCTCTAGCAAACACAGATGCACTGAGGACAGAGATTAAGCTAGAGATGAGGACATGCAATGAGTTGCTCTGTGTTTGCCCTCTCAAGTCTGGCTCTTGTTAGAGGAATAAATAGACTTCATCTTTAGCACTAGTGACTTCAAAGGAGTACTGCTACAAAAACAACACGGTTAACATTACTTGCTGAGAGCTTCACAATTACATAGTTGGAGGGTCACTGCAAATTTGTTGATCCGTGGAATATTACTGTTATTATTGGCCCTTTGCAAATTGAATGCATGGCATCAAGGATGGAAACAAAAAGCATCAAGGACAAGAGTGAGAAAGGGTAAAAACTTCTAAGAGCATCACAATGTTATCAGAATACATCACCTTCCATCTGAAACCAGGACAGACACAGGGCCTAGTCCCAGTGAGAAAGTCCCTGCTGAGAAGTAAGGTGAGCTTGCCCTGCCCAGCACAAGCACCCCAACAGGAAGGCTGCCACCAGCTCCTTTTAACTTCTCAGTAGCATTTCCTACTGTCACTACTGCGGCTTCTTCCAGACAGCTTCCTGCCTGCAGGCAACACGGAGGGAGCACTCAGTGTTCTGAGCTGCAGAATTGAACCTGTGATCACCTGCTCAGTTGGTCCCACTTAAAAGAACGCCCACTGCAGTGATAAACCCCTAGGAGCTGAAGGGGAGAAGAGAAAGCTGAGTGGGAAGAGGCAGTAGATCTCTCAAAGGGATGAAGTCAGTGTCCTCTTTATGCAGGCTAGAAGTGGTTTAACTGAAATGAGGGGCACCTGTGCTCTGACACTGCACTCAGCCAGGCAGGATGAGGTTTTTATTTAAACCTGCTGCTGCTCAGTGCTCATGGGAACATGCTTTAGCAAGAGCTAAATGAGCTCAGCTGAAATTAGACCACTTATGTGACATTTGGCACTCGTTTATCAGTTTAGTGGAAAGTATCAACACCACAGCATAAGACATCTCTCTCTCCGCAGCCGTTCTGAGCTCCTGTCAGGCACACTAGATTTATTTACAGGCAAATTAGCAGGAACAGCATCAGTAAAAAATCTATTATGAGCATTTTGGTGAATGCTGAGCTGGCAGAGGATGTTTCAAACTGTTGTTGTGGATAACTGCAAAGACTCTTGGGAAGTATTTGTATAAGCAGCTAGGTTAGAGAGCACACTCCAGATGAAGCTAGCAACTACAGAGACCTTCAGAACTAGATGGAGTGACTCCATGTTTGTGCAAGCTGTTCTTCAGTGCTGACTCCATAACAAGACTCTGTTACTCTGTGTTCTATTCAGCTGAAATGGGGGCTGAACATAAAACATTTAATACTGAGTTCTTCTGTATTCAATCTCTTTTCCCACCCCTTTTGAAAGGTCAGGTCATAGCAATTAAAGGAGGACTTTGCGAATAAGCAGTCATTGTTTACTGAAGCCAGCACAGTAACATACTTCATCTGTGACAATTTTGCTGCCTTGCTCTGCTTGCAGGCTGAGGACTGAGAGAAGCAGACCCCCTCTTGTGATACAGTCACCCAGAGCTCATAACCCTGCTGCTGTGCTGGGGCCATGCCCACAGGTATGGT
Source organism: Meleagris gallopavo (assembly GCF_905368555.1). NCBI lineage: Eukaryota > Metazoa > Chordata > Aves > Galliformes > Phasianidae > Meleagris > Meleagris gallopavo. Next base: position 4,420,465 of record NC_139424.1, read on the forward strand.
GGATCCACATCACTCAATCACAAACATAGGAGCAAAGAAGCCTCATGTAATGTGAGAATGAGGCAAAGAAGCCTGATATTGGTTCTGGAGTCAGAGAAGCATGGAAAACCTGAAGCCTCAAGTACTTGCCTCAACCTTGATGGCACAGCGTCCGATAGCTCGAACAGCCTTGCGAACAAAGTCAACATCCACCTCAGTAGCATATTCCTTCAGCTCTGCAAGGACCTGCAAAGAAAGCACACCAAAGTGAACACCTGTCTGACAAGGGATGCCACCCAAACACCAGAACACAAGCAGGACGTATTCTTCCACAGCCAAGCACGCACATCCAAAGCTAACACTGTCAAACCCTGATATCAATCTCTACCTCTGAAACCAATGCTGTCGGGAGGAAATACGGCTTGGATTAGGCAGGCAGACTTGATTCAAGGTTGGCTGAAGCCAAAAGATGGCTCCAAGTTCCCTCTGACAAACAGCTGGGGGCAAAATCAGCCCTGCTAAACTTAACCATTGCAATCCCCTTACACTAAAGATACAGTGACACGGGGTTGACACACCACACACACCAATTTTATGTAGTTTATTGTGCTACATTCACTGCATGCAAAGCTCTTATTTTTTCTCTCTCCTTTTCTGCATGGAGATGAACCCATGCATCCCTACTGGGTCAAAGAAGAGGAAGGGATTCAAAGACATCATGGAACAGACTCATACAAGGACCAGTAACAATATAAAGATTCATCTCCTCTATTTCAGTTATTTTGCTAATGGAAACTGAACAAGGGCTTACACCAAGACCCACTTGGATCTTACAGCAAAAAGCTACTTTACCTTAAAACAAGAAATCATTAACAAAAATACCCCATGCAACCTATCTGCTCTCAAAATCTCACGCTTCAGCTTCTCATGTCACACGTGACATCATGGTGATGTCAAAAAGAGATGACAAAGGAGAAGTGAGGCAGCACAAAGCGAGATGGTTGTTTGAAAAATCTGTAGTCAATGCCAACTGCTCAGAACAGTGACAAGATAAAGAAGCCTTGAAGGGCCAGACTGCAGACAAATAAATCTACAAGAAGAAGACAGGACATCTGTGTTTTGAAGTCCTATTATTTCCTTGGATGATCTACGTTGCGCAGCACTTAGCACTCAGGTTTTGTAGTCTGTGCTTTCCAAATATTGCCTGAATCTGAGAACCTCAGATACAAGCAATCTGTTGCCTGATACAGCAGGCATGGAGACTGGGCGTCTCAACAAGCTGCACGGGGAAGAAGGGAGCAGAAGGTTGCTCTCAGTGGGTCACATTTCAGCGTGCATTTCTGACAAAGCTTGAGCTGTTTTTAGGAATGCCTCTTCAGAACCAGGAAGGGATTTATTTACTTCTCTGCAGATCCCAGATTGAGACACTGTCCTCCAGACACCACTGCCTTTCATCCAGACAGCCAGCATTATCTAAACACTAGGCATTAAATCTGTGTGGAGCCTACATACTCCTGGAAACTGCTTTTTAAAATGTTTTCCACATAGCCAGCACAAGAGGGGCATGGAATTACCTTGCTCTGTTCCAAACAAACAAACACCAGCCAAACAGACAAGGAGAACACACAGTGGAGGCAGCTGCTTAAAAATGTCACATTAAGTGAAGCTGCTCTTTGATAATTAGGATAGGACAATAATAGCATTAACCAGAGGCATTAATCATTCTGCATTAGCATTAGGCCTTGTGACCAGAGTGGCACTCAAGAACACTTACTTTTTTAAGGGCTTTGGATTAAACTACATTAAATTCAAAGAGAATCTAAACTAGAAAGCAGTTTCAATTCAGCTTAGCTTTAGCTTTGTGAAGTTCCCATTCTGCAAGCAAGTTAAGCAAGATGAAGGTTATTTTAGCTCTGAAGAGTGGCTATGCAAGGGTGTAACTATTTAACTAATACACCTGAAATTCACACTTCAGTAATGTTTGACCTTTCTGAATGCCTCCATTAAAGGCACACTTCTCTCACTGGAAACAAGCCTCTCATTCTAACCTCAGCTCTAACAGTGACTCACTGACAGGAGCTTTTCACCCGAATCATAATCTGTAAAATGATCTACCCAACTGTCACAGTGCTTGGTACCTCCACTGAAATTATGGGGAAAACTCCAATTCTTCCCTGCAAAGAGCACAGGGAAAGTGATGCCTAGCAGCAGGACAACACGAGCGACAGCTGCACATTCTCTCTCAGGGACCAGAGGGTTTCTTCCATGCCCAGAACACATGCAGGGTCTGTTAGAACTTGCTGAGCTGACCTGGGCAATGTTTGCTTGAGAAGCCAGGCGAATCATGATGTCCAGTTTCTCCAGCTTGACATAGATAGGATCGTTGTACTTCACAAAGAACACCTTGATTTCCTGCTTCAGGATTTCAGGCCTGAAGGGAACATAACATTGTTTCACCCAAGACTGGTCAAAACAACAGGCTCCATTCTAACTGGTCTATCTAATCACATCTACATCTCACCTCCTCCATTTGAGCTGCTGAGCCAAGCACTGTGCACAGTGCTATTATGCACTGATGTGCATATCAGTGTCATCAGTGAAAGATCTTTATGGAGATCTCACTGACAAATTCATTTCCTGCTTTCACTTGCAAATACCTCCGCCACTGCACAGTAACTCTGCCATGCACACACAGTCACAAAGTGCTGTCCCACCTTTCCAGTAAGGATAGGCAGTATTCAAGCAAGTGAGAGTAAATTGGTGGAAAAAACAACATTGTACATCAGTATGTTACCAGCTCGGTTCTTCCACACTGAAGGAGGAATAGGATAAAACACACTGAGTTTCTACAGGTCACTATGACCCGTGCAGTTACACTCTCCTCCCTGCATGCAATCTGATTTACAGTCTGGTGGAAGGCGACTTCTTGGTTACTTAAAATGTAGTGAAAAGACAGGTAACAAAGTACTGTGTGACACTGGTATCACGAGTGCTCTGCAACGACACAACTTATGTAAGCTACCAGAGTCACAAGACTGTTTAATCCATCCCTTGAGGGGGCTGAACCTGAATTAAAGGCAGTTCAGCATGTATGGAAATAGCAGAAGGTAAGCAGATGTCCTCCCACATCCAGGAACTAAGATTTTACCTTTTCTGCACAATCAAGTTGATGTTCCTCAGGGCAACATACTGGACTTCAGGCTCTCCAGACAGCAAGGTAACCAGTGGAGGGGCAAGCTTCTTCAGCAGCATGTTGTAATAATCTGAGTCCTTGGGGAGAAGCTCCAGGAACTTCATCAGAACTTTCACTGCTGACAGCACCACTGCTGAGTTGGCATGGGACAGCCGAGGAGTCACTCGCTCACAAATACTGGGGACAGAAGAGGGGTTCGTATTTCATTCAGAAATCTCAAAATATTTCAGATCTTACCTGAATTTTGGAGGATGCACACAGCTAAAGACACCTTCCTCAAACACTTCTACTTGGTTTTATTTACAAAGAACAGGCAGACAGCCTTGCTTTCCTGAACACAGCAGGAAGCAAAGAATGACTTTTCACAGCTTCAAGTTTCTCTCCTGCTACACTTCACTCAAATTCTTCCAACCCTCAGCAATGGATGTTTGGTTATTGGCTTTTTCTGCCTGGGCCTCGTGGTATTCTCTCCAAATTCTGTAATCTCATCTGTCACTTACAAAACACCTTAGCCCCCATATAATCATTCAGAGGTGATACATGCTTCAGGCTTGCTTTAGGGGAGGTTTCTACCATTACAACAATTTGGTTCTAAAAAACTAGTTTCTGTTACTCTGAAGAAACAGGAAAAAAGCAACCTAAATATCCTCCCAAGTCTCAGCTTCATCACTTGCCTCGGTGGATCCTATATTCAACAGCATCCTAAACAACCCATCCCAAGCAGAAAAGAAGTTTGGGTTCATATGGTCTTTCTGACAGCATCTGTTAAGTTTCTTCCCACCCCCTGCTGCACACTGCTAACCCAGAACAATCTTATTCCCATCTGTGCCTCCCTAAAGTTTCTCTCTCTGCAAGATTTGCTTACAGCCACCCTGGAAAGGAGGCAGTAAAGCTAAGGGAAGAGCACAGGAGGCTGAAAGAAGACGAGAGCAGATCTTAGATGCCACTGCCCAAGATCGCCTGTAAAGCCAAAGCCTCTTCAGCTTGCTGTGCCTCAGCTTCCCCGTGTGCAGGGGGAGTGGCAGCAGCCTTGCTGTAAAGAACACTATAAAGGCAGGTGCTGCTATTCTTCAATCTGAAATAAGACAGACCCTAAGAGTCAAGCTCCACAGAAAAGAGTCATTACTGCCCATCCAGTTTTGTACAGTGCTCCAGCAGAACTACGGATAAGGATCTCAGGCATGTTCACAGCTGCTCAAACTAGTGGTGCCTCTCTGACAAAGCCAGGATAATGCTGGCCTGACACTCTGGAGATCTCTGCAGGTTGCTAGCACTCATTAATATCTGCTTTCTGGCACAAAATGTTAGAGCACAAGGAGGAGGGAGGTGGAAAAAAAGCAGCAAGACTACTGGCAGAATTTTTTTATTGGATTATCTCTTGTGCTTCAAAAAGAAGAGTCAAAGAAATACAGCAAATCAGAGCAGGTCTGACTAAATTTTGTTTATGGGCTTGTGCCCCTTCCTTCCCCTCCACCCAACTTTTAACATGGAATACATCAAGTCTCAGAATTCCCCTACGCCAACTAATTGTCCTTGCTGGTTCCTTATTGTCTCGGGCATGAAATCTGACTTTGTGATTTCAGACATAGACCAGGAAGAGGCTTGAAGCACACTACATAGGCCTAAGGTCTCTCCATTTAGCTTAGTTATTAGAGTTAAAAGTAGAAGTAAAAAGGAGAATTTGAAGTTATTTCTTAACTTTGTTTTAGTTCTACCACAGACTAACTTTTGGTTGGAAAAAAATACTACGAAGCCCTCAAAACTACGTGGAAAACACAAAAGAGCAGCAAGAAACAGAAATTGGTTCTGCAATGGGAAGTGGCAGGACACCAGCAATAGCCCAAATCCCCCAAGTTCACCTCCCTTTTAAACTTCCACATCAAGACTTGTTTGTACTGTTTGAGATCTAGAACACGCAGTCCTGTTATCCACAAGCCTTTCTCACAGAGGTGACAATGCCAGAAGTCTGCAAGTGCTCTGCTACAAATCACGCAAGCGGGCCATGTGAGAGCAGGATCAAACGTACCTTTGAGCTTCACGATCATCCTTGGGGTTGTAGTTGGACAGGCAGTCCAGAATGAAGATCTGCCCCCATTCTGTGCATTCATTTAAAGCTGTCAGCAGCTTGTTGATGTTCTGAGGGTTCAGGTCCAGCAGGTTGCTGTTGGGATGAGACTCGCTGATTTCTGACAAAGCAGCAACAGCATTTGCTACCACCTGGGAGAAGAGGAGACAAGGAGATGCATTCTTTGCTACCGTGTCTTCAGTGGCTTGACGGGGATTAATTTGGGTTTAGCACGGGTTACACGTGGGAAACTTGGAGATCCTGGCATGTGTTAGCAGCTGCAGCCATCACAGCCTTCAGGGACCCAGTCCAACCTTACAAACAATTCTGAGAACCCAAAGCCCGACTTTAACCTTACCCTATGCTGAAATTTTGAGTCTCTTGGGGAAGAAGTGAAAAAACAGCAGCACAGCTGGAGAGGGCTACTGACAAATACAGGATATATGAGAAGTCAACACAAGCGTAAAGAGCATTTTGCTACAGAAATTACAACCTGAAAGTGTTTTTGTCTACAATAGGCAGAAATTAAAGTTGTCTCTAGATAAAATGAGGACCTGGGACCAGGACTTCGCCAGAGACATTATTCTAGAGGGAGCCAACAATGGCACCAGAGAGTGCCCACATGGATCAACGAGAGCATCTCACCTACAGGCTCCAGGCTTCCCTGCAGCAAGCCCCCATAACCATCATCTCTCTCCCCTTGTTCCCATCAGGTGCTCAGCTGGAGTTGGATTCAATGATCCCAGTGGGTCCCTTTCCACTAAGGACATTCTCTTTATATGACACAGTCAGGGTCTCAAAGCCTCTAATTACTGTACTCATTCAGGAATGGATGTCTCTTGTCTAGTACCCCCTTGGCAGCCCTGTGACATATGGCTTAGCCCAATCCAAGAGATGGGAAGATTTTTCTATTTCCTTCAAAATCTAACGTGAACCAGAAGAGATGTAAGCCCAAGTTTGACACAAAATCAGAATGCCCTACGAAGAGGTGCTTTGAGGACATACTACAACATATACAATGTCACCCCAAATCAATTGAGCAAATCTGCTCAAACAGGGCCTTATAACATTACTTTCTGTGGGATTAAAGTCAAAGAAACATCTTATTAAAACCCTTGCATTTCTTTAGATGATTAAAAAGGGTTTTGATGCAGTACAACAAAAACAAGAACAGCGCAACCACGAAATTCTGTGCATTGCTCCCATCACTGCTTGTCATTAAAGCAAAGTCATTGCAGAAGCACAGCAATGCTGATTGCTTTGCATTTCACACCTAGAGGTCAGAGATTCCGATCCAAGGTTTGATGAATTTCATTAGCTGAGCGAGCCTTCCATCACCAAAACCATTAGCAATCAGAACTGCTGTCTTCCTATACTGTTTTAATGAACTACTTATTAAGATGTGCTGCTTATTTGTCACATTATTTAATTTGCCTAATTCCTGAATGGTTAATGTGACACAGCATAAAACCGAAGCAGAAGACCATTTTAATTTCATTATAGTTTGGAAATTTTCAAGTGAAGATGAATCATAAAAGCAACTTAAAAGTTCAAAACCATTACAAGAAAACACATAAAATGAAATGGAGGAAAAAAAATAAAAAGGAAGTGACAGAACCAAAGCATTGCAGAAAGGTACCTGTCAGCTGTGCTATGGAAGAGGGCTGTGCTTTGGCAAATGAACTCAAGCTGCCAGGCATTGACTTCTTGCAGTAATTAGTCCATGTGGATATCCTCAGCCCTGGGGCAAGAACAAGTGAAAGCAGCTGTGCTGAAGCTTCCTCCCTTACAGAGGAAGCCATGTCTCTCACCCTGCGTTTGCCACAGGCAGAGGATACCCAGAAAAGCAGTGACTCCAACTCAGAGTGCTGTGAGCGAGGGCTTGCTTGCTTTTAGGATCTTTTGGGAAATGGTTTTAGTTGAGGGAAGAAGGACTTAGGTTGGATGTCAGGGGGAAGTTCTTTACTATAAGAGCGGTGAGGTGCTGGAACAGCTGCCCAGAGAGGCTGTGGATGCCCCATCCCTGGAGGTGTTCAAGGCCAGGTTGGATGGGGCCCTGGGCAGCCTGGTCTGGTATTAAATGGGGAGGTTGGTGGCCCTGCATGTGGCAGGGGGTTGGAGATTCGTGATCCTTGAGGTCTCTTACAACCCTGGCCATTCTGTGATTTTGGGTCTTTTTTGAGCAACTAGCATGGAAGCATAAATGCTGGAATCCACAGAAGGCTGAGAATGGGACACTAAATGGCAATCCACCAGATGGTGCATGTCAGGTTTTCATTAGAAGCACCCATACGTGTAAGCATGAGATGGTATGATGCCCAAGCAGCCTGCTGCCCATGCTCTGATTTGCATCACAAAAAGGACTGGAAGGGGCTGTGAAACACAGGCAGCAGCTCAGCTCTGCCAGGCTGGCTGGGATACAGTCTCATAGGGTGCAACTACAGCTGGTCTCACCTTCTACCTGAGCAGAGCAGCGCTGCTGTCAGCTTGGTGACACAAAGATAAATGAACCTGAAAAGGAGATGGAAGGGGATGGAGAATATTTTCAATAAACTTTAAGCAATGCTGATTCAAAAAAAAAAAAAAAAATTGCTGGCGATTCATACTGAACATATTGATGTGTTATAGTATGCCAACAAAAATAATTAGCATCTTCAAGGCTTTTTACACAGCCGCAGCACAGTTGAAATGAAAACAGATTTCAGAAACGGGTCCAACATAAACACTGGTTCAAGTACGCCTGCTCACCTCTCCTCATTGGTGCTGCCCTGGATGCATGATGAGACAAGAACCCAGAGCAAAGCAAGCCAGAGCTGCACGGTTCCATCCCAGTGCACAGCTCCCATCTTGCCCACAGCTCTCACCAAGTGATGGCTCAGGCAACGTGTACACCTAAACTGAAATGCTGCCCACAGCGTGGGGTTCTGGCCATTACTGGGGAGTTATGGATCTCCATCAGCTTCAGCAGCACTTGGCTAAAGGAAATCCACAACTTAAAGGCTGAACTTGTGTTCAACTTGGTTGATTCTTCTTCCTTGGCACAGCAATGTGAGATAATGAGGTCTGTCTGTTAAACAAGTGCAAGGTACAAAGTGATAAAACAAATTACACAACAGTTTCTTTTCACCATAAGTAGTAATGATGGTACTGGGGGAATATACTGAAAGTAAAGGTAAAACTTCAGATGTGGCGTAGAACTGTAAGATCAGATCAGAAACAGATGTTTCACAGCAAATGTCACAGCTCAGCTGAGCAGAAGAAGCAAGCCATGGGCTTCTTCAGCAAGCCATGCTGCTCTCTGCTTCTAAAAACACATAGCCAGCTCCAAGCAATGAGAAACCAGCTGAGAGCTGGAGGACTTATTTCACCAACTAAAAGCAAACTAAAAGGCCAAACTAACAGCTAGTGTGGGCTCTTGGTTCTCAGAAGTAAGAATAGCTTGCTACTCACAGACAGGTGAATCCAAAGAATACAAATAGCTTTTCAAAGCTTTAACTTGTAATTTAACTTCATTTTTGTATGCAAATGCATCGTAACAAATCAGACAATGATTAATGGTGTAAGCACTGTAAAGCCTCGTTTTCTAAAATAACAAAAAGTTAAAAAAAAAAAACCCTGAACAAATACACTGTGTGTTACATAAGGCCATATATGTGAGGATGTGCCTGGCAAAATGATGTGCAATTAACCACAGCTCACAGATCCCAACCAATGAAAATCAGCCTAAAAAATAACCAGAAAGTACAAATGAAGAGCAGACTGGAGATTAAGCAGTAATGACCATCATCATCTGAGGTCCCTGCCTTGCAAATTTAAAATCAATCCACCCAGGGTACATGTCAACACTGTTCAAATGCATTCACAGCAACATCCCTTTAGAGCACAGTTGAGCCGAATGACAATAAATTTGCTTTCTGGCTGGAATTTCCTGACAAATTTAGACTTGGAGAAGTGTCACTGGTACCAAGATAACTAAATCTCACAGGCTCTTATTAAAAAATAAACCCTACACTTAAAACTGTGCTACAGATTTAATGAGAACTCCACATTTTTAAACCCACCTACAAACAACCCCTACCTCTGTAGCCCCAGAGCCTGGCTCCGACCTGCAGGGAGCTGCAGAGCTCTGCTTTGCCAGTTATTCCTTCTGGCAGCTCAAACCTTTAGCTCGGAGCAAATGGTATGAAATACATCTACAAGGAGGGAAGGGGGTGGGTGAAAACCCGAGTGTCTGCCTGCCAGCCCACATGGAAAAGCTTTGCAGGGGGTGGGGGAACAGGAGGGAAGCTAGGCGGATCTAGAACGCCAAACAGTCAAAGCAATCAGATTATTGTGCTGGCATCCCAGGCTAATTGGAAATCAAACCAAGTGTGTAATGTAGTTAATGAAATACAACATTCTGCTGCTTAACGGGAACCTCTGGCGCACCATCCCATTAAAACGAGGAAGAAATGAAGAAAAGGAGGAAAACAAAAGGCTCAAAAAAGATGCAGAGGGAAGGCAGCCTTCCCCACCTCGCTGGAGGCTCCCAGCCTCAAGACAGCCAGGCACCACGTGATGTTTTTGAGAACACAGAGAGGTGCTGACATTTTCCAGCAGTACACTGAGCGTGCATGGTGCGCTCGTGCCATTGAGCACAGCCTTCCAGCAGGGTGGTGGGGGCATCTGCATGGATGTGTGTTTCATGGGGCTGCCTGTCTGCATAGCACAGGTGATGCAGTGTGTCTGAAAGGTCCTTAATGGGTACCAACATAGACAAGCTCTTTCCTCTAAGAGCTAGACGCCCCAGCACTGCTTATACCACATTTTTTTCCATCTACAAGCCCCCTTTAGGTTAGCATCCCTAGAAATGGTCCAAGACCATCAAAAATAGCCTAAGTAAATCAGAAAGCCTATTTAATATTTCTCATAATTAACACATGTAATGTGTGTATAGCTTCACGTTAAAACCCTGGAAGACTAACACATCCTCAGTCCACATACAGTCTAGGAAAATAACAGCTCACCTGCACAGGGCTCTGAGTAAGGCATTCATCTTCCACTGCTTCCATCCTACAAGGCTGTACTTCAGTACCTGAAGCTCTGAAACCACGCTGCTGGATAAGTAATCAGTTCCTGACCAGAGAACTGCAAATTGCCTGGGTGGCATGGGAAAGACCTCCTGCTTGCTTTTTGCAAGTGGGATGAATTTTTCTGGGGGTGGCAATGGCAGGGAAGGCAAAGTGTTATGCTCCCCACAATCAGCTTCACTGCTCCTACGAGGCACTGCAGAAAAAGAGCACTTTGTAGCAGACTGAACACTGCTCCTGCTCTCTGGTCCTCGCAGCATCAGGATCCATTAGCTGTAAGACAGGAAACCATGCTTCCCCAAGAACCCCAAGGATCAAACACCTATCACATACCAGGAACAGTTCTTTTTTAAGGCCCTTTGCAACTTCCCTTGCAGAGGTTCTCCCTGGCACCATCCAGTGGCAAACAGGGCTCTCTCACCCCAGCAGTCTACTTAAAAGAGAGCCCACCAGCCAAAACCTTGTTTAGCCCTGACAGTTGGAGGACTGATGGGTAGCAAAGCATCACAGCCACAGAGTTTTGTGACAAACAGTGCTGGTCAGCAGCTAGAAGTGTCTGTTCTGATTGAAAGTGTAACATCTAGGCACGTGCCAACAAAATTCCCCAGCACTCAAATTGATATTAGAGATCCTGGGATGATCTATTGGGCAAGACTAACACTTGGGAAATTAGACACACACTGGCAGCAGTAATTGGAAGGAAACAGGTCTCCGATGGATGAATTTGTCAATTAAGGTTTATAAATGAGGGGTCTTGTAAGGACAGACTCCTGGGAGTCGTGGAAATTCATGCATCACTGTACGAATGCACTGCATCTCTGCCAGACTGAAAGCGTTCAGAAGGAAGGGAAAAAACACAGCTTCCACCCCAAATCAGCATCCCTCAGCCTACCCAAAAAATCAAATCCCGCCTAGAGGCCCACAGTTCCCCCAGATCTCTTCAAGGTGACAACCTGGAGAACAACTGGCTGCTCAGTCAGCCTGACCCAGCCCTAAACCCAACCTAAAGCTCTGCCATCAGTGCGGGGTGGCAGCCCTCCCCTCTCCCCCCAGTTTAAGTCTTTGCAGTCTGACTGCTGCAAAGCAGGCTTCTGAACTCCCTGCTCATCTCCCACGTTGCCTCTTCTAAGCATCCCACCACACACATTAACATACCCCTATTTATACATGCTCCTCTGCAACCACAGCCCTTCTGCAAAGAAAGTTCTCAGCTTCTCAGATAGATAGAAAGGTAAGTGGCAGGAGTGCCCTACAAAGAGCCCTATGAAGATGATGTTGTTCAAGAGCAGACCCACAAAGTCCTGTTGGGACTTAGAGGACCACCAGTAGTTTCTTGATGTTATTACACAAGGAGGAACAATATTCCTGTACAACACACAGCAGAGGGCAGCCCAGGAGGTAAAGCTGCTTCTGAATAGTCCCATATCCCAGGATACAGCCTCAGACAGACAAACAGCTTGCCAGCAACTATAAAGAGAAAGTGAGGACCTTCTTCATCCATAATGCCATACTGGAAGCCCAAATGTAAACTTCAGGTTCTGTTTGGCAAAGAAGGAACCCGTGGAGCTTGCAGTCACAGCAGGAGAGACGAGAAAACGCTGTGATACAGATCAGTGGGCTTTCAGTCTAGTCTGTGAGCTATGGAAACTCAATACTGCTAGAGGTGATTCTGACTAAATCAAGATTAACCTCACATCTGCTCATTATCTGGGCTCAAGAGACCCTCTTCTCAGCACAGGTTACTAAAACAAATGCAAAAAGGCACAACAAAGAAGTAACTCCATTCCATACACTTGGTGTCTTTGCTAATCACCTCGTTACATCACCTGTTTACTCCATATTGATTCCCAACAGCACTTCTTCCAATAAACTGGGATGTATAGGTGGCATAAAACATGACACACTGTTGAACAGCACATAGGTGGTGTGTCTGTACAGCCCATGAACACACAGGAGCAGAACAGCCACACCTGTAGAAGCTGTCATCCAGAGCAGCACAGTGACAAAGCAGAACAGGAGGAAGAAATGCTACAAGGAATTAAAAACCCAATAGCATCTATAAGAGAACTGAGAGAAGATGACACCAACCAAACTGGAGTCTTGTGGCTAAGGTTGACAAGGAAATGATCCCATGGGTTATGAGCTATCCTAGAAGGTCAAGGATCAGAAGTGTGCAGAAAGAGAAAGGCTGTTCCATTCAAATATTAGAAGAGCAGTAAGGCTTATGATGGATTTCCCCTTATGCTTTTCTGCTAATATTTACATTCCCGAGGAAAACCAAGAAGCACAGTGATAAAAGCCAGAAGGGAACTAGTTACAAAACAAGGTGTGCAGCCATGAGCAGATTCGGTTCTGCTTTGAGCTGCTGCCATCTCGTGGCCCTGCTCTCCATCACCAGGGCTGGGGGTGTGCAATGTTCTCATAAACAGTCAGATGCAATTCACAAGTGTCAGAACACAGGGGGAGGATAAAGGAAAAATGGTGGTCCTTGAACAATTTCAGAGTGTCTTTAGCCATCATTAGACAAATAGGAGACCAATCTCTCACCTCCTGCAGGCAGCCTCTAGCTTTATATTCATCCAGGCCTGGTTCTGCTGAGCTTCTCACAAGCAAATGCTGAGCACTGAGGACAGAGTGTTTGCCTTGATACACATCTGGGAAGAAGTGAGGGCTTCTCTACAGAGGGAAACTTCAGCAGGACCCCAAGCAACAAAAGGCAGCTCAAGGCAATTTAGATCTGCCTGCAAAATGAGATTAAGGGCTCTATCCACCAAACTTCTGCATGTAACCACCTGGTAACTGAAGCATGCCCTTGTATGTGCTGTTGGCCCACTGCCCACGGAAAGAAAGACATCAGCTGTAACACAGTAAGCCACCAACCCATCTGGTACCTTGCCATATGAATCCATAGCCATCTAGATGCAATTAGAAAGCTCGATTAATTCACCCAGGAGAAAACTGCAAAGGTACCACAGTGAGACCATAGAAGCAGCTGGAGAACTACTGCATTCAGGTGCTGGTCCTTTAACCACAGATAAAGCTCCTCCAAAAGCATGCAGTCCTGCAACTCCTCAAGGAACAAAGGCCAGATCCCAACAGCAATAAGCCTAGTTAAGGAGAAATGCACCCTGGCTACACACCCTCAGCACTTCAACAGAATCCACAGCAACGCCCTGAAAACCCCCAACCCCTTTTTGGCATGATATCATGACAATAAGTTATCAGTTCTAAAAACACAAAGAAAAACAGTTCTGACAAGGTCACTTCTAGCTTCACGTTGGACACCTTTACAATGAGGGTGATGTGAGAGACAGAAGCATGCATCCTGATGTCCACACAATTACAAAGCAAGCCACAGATGGAGTTGTTATTCAGCACAGCACCCAGCTTGAACAGATAGTGCTTCCTCACGTGCTGGAGGCAGCCAATTACAAAGTCACACCAAACCCTTCTCAAAGACTATTTTTCAACATGAGGATTTTTCAACTCCTCCTCAAAATCATCATTTTTCAGAGCAGAGAGCAAGCGTGGATTTCCTGTCTAAAACCCATTCTGCTCCAATGAATGCCTAATGTGCCTATTTCCACAAGTCATCAAAAGAAGAGAAGCATTTATATTAATAAAGCCATGAATGAGTTTAGGTAAGCTGCAATGAATGAGATGCACCATTTGCAGAGGAATGTGCCACAAGGATAGATGTATCTATACCACTCTTAACTAATCTTTCTTTTTGATATCTGACACTTTTGCTTTTTTAAATTAAATGGGAACTTTCAGGTTCTGCAATCAGCTTAGATGGTGTATTAAGTCAGCATCTACAGGAGTCCAAAAGCTGACAAAAAATCTCTGTATGCACCCTTAGAAACAAGAATATAATGCCTTATCTGCCTAGGAAAACATTACACTGAGTACCAGCCACACGATCCTCTTGAAGCCTGCAGATCTGAAAACACACCACAGGCCTCTCTTCTTCATCACCATCAACCCTGCATTCTCCTGATGTGGACACAGCTTCAGGATGAGCAGGTAAGTGCGACACAATGCAGGTTCTGTGACCCTGTAGGGTTTCAGCAAAGGTTTTTCCATCCCAGCTCATCTTTGTTACCCAGACAGAGCTCATAAGTTTAAATTAATCATGTTTTATTAGGCACCTGTGCTACTTTGGTGGCTTATTTCACAAATGGAGCATGAACTACTGTTTGGTATCTCTACCTTTCTCTCCATTCATTTCAGTCAGTATTAACATGCTTTTAGAATAGATACTGGTTCTCTCCTAACAGCCTATGGTTTACTTACCAAAACAGATCACTCTATAGAGATCAAAACGCAGAAAGGGCAAACAAACCTTATTTATTTCTCCTGAAGTACTGCATCTATTCAAGCCTAAGATCCTCAACTCACATTCACAAGTCTAGAATCAGCAGAAGAAAATTAGAGAGTTGGAAATCAGGCTAAGAGAAGTAGGTTATATCCCTGCTCACAGCACACTCCATCAATGCCAACCAACTAGCGAAGGTCAGGGGCCAGTATTTAAGTGGAACTAAAGCAGCCCAACCGAGTACCTTCAGGAGCTGCAAGGCACTCTCAACATCCCATTTATAAAAAGCAGGTGTTCTCCTTGTGGCTCAAAATTACTCAGGCAGAGGGAACACCTCCAAGTAGTCATGAGTGTGCATACAGAAGCCTAGCATAATAAATTCAAGGAGAGAAGAAAAGGGAACAGCTTGGAAAAGAGACTGCAGCAATAGGTGCTTCTATCTTGGCACCACTGCTCACTGATTTATGCCTGTAAAAGCCAGGTACTTTCAGTTTCAGCACCACTAAAAAGCCATAAGAAATGTACTCACAGCCTTCACTCCCTGCTAAAGGGTCGGAACTTCACCACCCACCCTTGACTTATTCAGGGCTGCCCAATGATAGTTACCCCAGGGGAGCAATTCGCTTTACGTGGTTGGATTCATGCACCATAGAATATGTTATTATATCCATAATAATCACATAACATGACATCTTTAAGAATAGGTCCATCAGATCTGTGCTCTGTAAGAGCTGAAAAAGAAAAAACCCACTATATTTTGATTAGAAAGTAACAGTGAAATATGATAAAGGGTCCATTTCCACATCAAGCATCTGTGAAAACACAATTTAGCGGGTAAGTTACCCTGTGAAATTCTTGGTCTTGACCTCTACCTCTGCTCTGACAACTCATTTAACTGTATGAAAAAACACAATCAATTTCCTTCCCTCGTTACAGGCTGGGAGATTTATCTGCATTAATGAGTGAATTCATCTGCCCTCCTCACTGCAGAAGGCAATGGCTACGAGCTGTAGTCACGGTAGGAACATCAGGAAAAGTATTTCTCACCCTGCTCTTCTGAGTCATCAGACCATAAGTTAAACTTTTGCTGCAGCACTCAAGATAGACAAAAAAGGCAAAAGCCCAAACAGGCATTTCCTATTTGCATTCCCTAATCAATGCATTCCTCACGATGCATCAATGCAATTAGAAGCCTTCACATTCCTGATTGCCTGCCTGTTTCCACTTCAGGCAATGCACCGCCAGGATATATACATTACCATGGGATTCGAGTCTGCAATCAGGTCACGCAGAGAATCCAGAAATCCCTGGTCCTCCACCATCTGGGCATTGATGTCATGCAGCTTGGCCACGCAGACAGCTGCAGTCTTACGAACATAAGGGTCTTCATCCTTCAGACACTTGCGAAGAGGCTCACACAAGTACTCTGTGATCTTGTCCACCCTGATGCATCCCATGGTACGGACGGCCAGAGCACGGATGAGAGGGTTTGGATCTTCACAGTCCTTCAAAGGGAAAGAGCACACAGTCATCAATTCTGCAATAATCATATCTTCCCCGCAGCCAGAATCACGCTGTTCTTATTTCAAACAAAAGGCATCCTCTTGGGTTACGTGTTCAAAAAGGCAATTAATTCAGATTGATGATAAAAGGTAGAACAGATTCGCAGAAATGTTCATACCATCACAGAACACAACACATCACATTTTCAGGCTATGATAGTTTCCAAAACAGTAACACTGTGATCCGCATCCCTTAGTTCTCCCCAGACAAAGCTTCCCTCACCATGGCAGCCAAACCCAAAACACAGCTATGCTGGAAAGGAACCTCTCACCATCCAAAGGCTAGCCACAGGCTGCTTGCAGACAAAATACAGTTTCCAGTCTACAGGAACCAAAGAATATAATGGGAGAAGTAACAGTTATACATTGTGACAGTTATTGAGGTCTATTTCTCACAGGCCAACAGGTCTAGACACAAACAGTAAAGGAAGAACCAAAGGTGACACCAGAGGAGTTTTTCTGATGAGATGATTATACTTCAAACCCACATAATTTATCCACACATTCATTCTAAAAATTCAGTAGGTTTTAAAGCTAAACTCTTCGACTACTCCCCCACTCTATCTACATCTCTGAGCAACCCCGTTCCGCATTCAGGTTATAACAGGTTGGATGCAAAATAATCTACAAGAAGCACTATGCACACTTATCTCTCACTGTTTTCACATCCTATAGCTGAAACACACCTGAACGCATCCACTTCAAGGTGACATCTCTTACCAGAGCATTCACACCACTTTGAACTGTGAACTGCATGTGAATCACTGAGTAAGGTATACAAGTGCCAACTTTTTCACTATACTAGTGGCTGTCCCTCAGCTTGCCAAAAGGACATCAGACATTTCTCTGCTTGGAAAAGCAAAGCACTGGGAAATGTTGGCTATATTTGTTAGTCTGTTCTAACTGCATTACACTTCAGAGATGACAGACAACAAAATTCTTTCCAAGAGCCTGTACGTGGAGATAGGGACATCATCCTGGGCAGAACAGAGCTGCTCTCAGCCTTGCTCTTCTCACCTCTTCCAGCATCACACACCACACTAGAAACTCACAATATGATCACATTCCCTGGTTTCTGGGATTTTGTAGTGTATTAGGAGGAGTCTCAAACTTTTCCTAAGAGCCAGGTTTTAACTTACATAACATGGGACTGAAATAACACTTCCTAGATAAGGAGAGGCAACTTGACAACAGAATTAAAAACAACACTGCAATCACACTGTTATTTGCCACTGAACCGTTTCTCATTTTCACCAGAGAACAGATTTCCACAAGGCACGCTGCTGAGGCATTCAAAGAACCAGGTATATGTATGACAGAGCTACTGCAAAGGCTGGAAGATGAAAAATAAACGCTCTGTTACCAGTGACAGAAGGTGACCTGTAACGATGCATAGCAAAATGATAAAAGCAGCTTTTCCTGGAGCTTGCTCTCTCATAACCACTTTCAGGACACTTAAGTCATCTCCTTTGCAGTAAGTAGAGGCAGCAAGAGAGGAACAGGACCCAGATCTGCTGGACTCAGCCTGTCAACTCCTTATTTCCTGCTCCTCTATACACACAACTTTAAACCAGAGACTCCAGTACAAAAGCAGAGGTAAACAACAGCTCAGAAAGGCTGATGGACAAAGACAGCATGGTGACAGTCTCTCTGCTGGGCTATTTTCTGATGAGCCATGGGAGCAAGTTACCTTCACAAAGCTGTTGACAGCCATAATGGCCATGTCTGGCTGACTTTTGGCGTAGTTCATCAGGTACAGATACACCAGCTTCTTCAACTCCAGGTTGTCAGTCTGCATACAGTTCACAACATCAGGAAAGAGCGAGCTGGACAGATAAGAGTGAAAAAAGAATTGAGAAAAAGCAGTGAGATTACTACATACACAAAAGGATAGTGACAATATCAAAGAAGCCAAGAAAATTGGAGTTCAATTCTAATTGCTGTGCAGGCTAATGACAGGTCACTTCCCTTCTGTAGTAACTGGACACATCAATACAATGGAAAGGGTGTTATGACAAAGGTGTGATGACAGAAGGACCAACACAATAGATAGGTGCTATAAAGGAAGGGAAGAAAATTGCTCACCTGTATCAAAAGACTCTAGCAGGGGAAAGCTTCACCAAGGAGGGATCTCCAGAAAGAGAGCCTTCCCCTGTGACAATCAACCCTTAAATGAGGTCTAAGAGAAGTGCAGCCAGGCTCCACCCCTTCCAGTCCCACAGTTCAATTGCCTTCACCTGAGCTCCCAGAGCTGACTGGGTCTTTCCCCAGGTGCTCAATCAGTGGCTCAGGCCATGACCCAGCAGTCCATACATACACCTTCCTAATCAGTTTGCAATCAGTTTTGTAACACTTTAATCACACCTGGAACAGGTAAAAATTCATGCAATTTCTTTCAAGAATTTCAATAGGAGAGTTCAACCAATAAGAAACTTTACCATATCAGGCCTGGAAATTAACCAACAACAAAAACAGATGCATAAAAATGTTGTGGTAGTGTAGGGCACTTACAAAGAACATGCCAGATTTCAGCCTAGCAAAACCTTACATGATTAAACACTGATAAGCTGAGTGTCACTCAAATATCAAGCATCAATCTCTAAACAGCCCTGCATAGGAAAATAAAAAACTACACAAGGACATCCGCAGCGCTCCGGTATGCTGTAAAGATCTAAAGCTGAAGGTCAAGCGTTGTGGGCAAAAAAACATTACTTTTTCTCCCTTACAGTTTATGTGTTCCTCCATTCTATGATGAAGTCATGATTCTAAATTTGCCACCTTATCTCAATTTCCGTGGCAACAGAGCCTACTGTCATGAATCCAGGACTACTGCGACTTTACAGCAGATTCCAGTAGCAAGGGAAGCCAGAAAAAGCATTCAAATCAAGCAAGTCTCTCTGGTTGTCTCAAAGAGGGAGAGGAGCACTGAATCAGCACATCAGATGGTAAATGCCCATGCTGGGGTTTGGACTAGATGATGCTTCTACATTCTGATTCTACACCTTTTGGCAACCATGATGAAATCTCAAGGGTCCTCTTTTAAAAACACTTATTTTAAAGTGTGTTGTAAATTTATGCTACGACAAGTAATGATAGGGGAGTGTGCCCAGTACACCCAAAGGAGGCCCAGCAGAACCAGAAATGCTGTAAGTGGCAGAAATTTACTTTTACCTGACATCCTTCCCCACAGTCATGGCTGCAATAACCTTCTTTACAGCTTCTTTCCTTTTCTCCTTCTTTTCATTATTGAGTTCAGCCTTCAGTTCAAAAATCTCTCCTGGAAGAAAACAGAAAGGATTGAGCCTGCTTGGAGAAGAAAAAGGTCTGGCTTTAGAGGCAGCATTAAAGTGACTTTTTATTTTTCTGGCCTGTTATTCCTCTAAAACCAGTACAGGAGCGCATAGAAACTGTCAGATTTTATGGAGAACACAGTCCAAGAAGCAGCAAAGCTGCAACACTCAGAGTGATATGGGCTATACCTTGCTAACAGAAAGCAGTTAACAAGAATCACACTGCATGTTGCAGCTCTCCCACTTCCAGGGCATTAAATCACATCCCTGTAGTACCTGTTTCTCAGAGGCAACCATTATATAACTAGGACGAAAAGAGTCTGGTGACACCAGACTCCCACTAACAAAAGCAACAACAGCTTCTGCAGTCAACATAACAGCCTTTTCCACAATAAGAATTTCTCCAGATATTGCTGCATGGAAAGGCTGGATCACAGGAACAGCAAAGCAAGTTTGCAAAGTACAGAAGGAGCTTATCAGGCCTCCTCCAGACACAGCAAGAGCTGCGGGAGGGATAAGGCTCCTTGGTGACAGACAGCTCCCCAGGAAGGAGCAGTATTACTCCAGAAACCAAAGGCTGAGAAGAACACCTTCCTTATAAACACCAGAATGTCTTCATAAAACACATCCTGTCCCCTAACTCTCAATTCTCACACACTGATGCCACTTCGTCAGAGCAGCAGTTTCCATTACAGAAGACGACTAACATGGACTTCAAGAAGAAAAGAGGTTCCCATTCTGAAGAACAGAGTGCAGTGACCACCGCCTCCTGCCCGAGGAAGCAATGTGGGCATCCCTCACACAGCTCATGCCCCAGGTGGTGCTCAGCCAACAGCAGCTCGCTCACCAGAGCTCAGTACAGCTTGGCCTCCTGCAGTCACCTCAAACACATTTGGCTGACACTTTAGGACTGAACTTACAGGCAGAGCTGCTCCTCAGAAAGGAGCGAACTGCATTTGCTTAATTTATGTTTCATTAAGCTTCAGAATGAGCTCATAAATAGATCAACGCTGTCGATTTTTCACTGGTAAGCATTCATTAGAAACATTCAGCCATCCTGAAAAGGAGAGATTGATATGAACCATTTTCTACATCTCCGGGAGAGGCGATGAGCAACATCAGGCTTAAATCACAGCCAGCAAGAGCTAGGATAAACAGTGCTTTGTTTAAGCACTAGTTCAGGCAAAAAAAAAAAAAAAAAAAAAAGAGATCTGTCTGGGGTTGTTCCAGCAAAGCAAGCAGGTAAATGGCTAAAACAGCCCCAAGAACCCCTTCCAGTCTTCAGCTGCTGCTGTTTCTCCTGAGGAGAGGTGACCACAGCACATATGGTAAAGCCAAGGGAATGTCAAATGCAGCACATGGAAAACAAATGTATTTCACTGCAGCTTTGGAGGATGCAGCAATGGGAAACCCCATTAGCTATGTATCAGCTTGAGGCAGAGCCGTATGCATCCATGTTAAATATTAGTCTTTCTCAATCACCACAATCCTGTGATTCCCAACTGAACAACCATCCTCAGTCCTGAACTTGTTAGCCCATAACTCAATCATTGTTTTTGATCATAATTGCACTCAAATCCTAATGTGTCATTCTCTGATGCTCAAAAAAGCATCAATATGGGTCAATTAACACACCACAGATCTGTATATTGCATCAGTTTTGTCTTTTGTCACCATGTGACCTACTTCTGAAGTTTCTTCCTGGACGATTATGAGAAACAGGGACAGAGCTAAAAGAAAAGCACGAGTTCTTCTGCATGCAGCTAAAAAAGCCATGTAAAAATAGCCCCTCACTACCTCCAATCCACCATCCCCACTTAACACCAACCTTTTTTATTGGTTGTGAAGTATTTGGAGTCCGTCATGGCTCCAGTTCCTTAAGACACCTGAAAAGAATAATGTAAGAATCAGACAGGACGGGGAGCTGACAACAGGCTGAAAAGAAAAGCCTCTACCTTTCAGCTCTCTCAAGCTTCAAATTATCTTCCTCTGCCAAGATCTCCCACCCCACCTCTGACACTCACATGAGGTTATGATTTCAGTGCTGCACTGCATGCCTGCGGACTGGACTTAAAAATGCTGCTGGGCCAGCAAGTGCTTCACAGAGAGTGGTCCCACCAGCACTTCCCTGCTCCTCAGAACCAAATTAGCAATACATTACATTACAGGGATCGCCCAAACATATGTGCAGATCCATCATTTCATTCCTGCAATTGCCAGCTCTGTGACAAATACGACTCAAACAATTCTCAAGTACAGGCTGACAAACAAGCATAGGAGTGGGCAGATCTACTGCTTTTGATGAAACAGTCTGCATGCCTGCTAAGAATCCATGACCCTAGAAACAACCAAAAACATGCTTTCTCCTATTCACCCCCCCCATCCTTTTCTACCTATTGTTCAATCCCTCTTCTCTTAAACGTACCTCTGACCTTATATGTGACCAGCAAAGCCAGCAAGTAATTTTTCCCCTAAATGCAGCCTGTCTGCTTCCATACTGCTCCCGTTGTGCTGGCTCAGCACCAGGAGGACAAGCCCAAGACCCTGCCCAGCTCTGCAACCAGCTCGCTGTTTCTTAACACTTTCCTTCCTCATCCCTTAACCAATACCATCACCACCAGCATCTTTTTTTTCCCCCACCCACAACCGCCATCACCCTTAACATGCCACACAGCATGGTGAGGCAGAGCAGTCATTACCTCATCCAAGCAGATAAGCAACCTGCTGCCCCATCTCGATACCTCTTGTAACCACAAACCCAGCCCAGGTTCAGCAACTCTGTTGCTGACACAGTCCCTGGGACTGCAGCCCAACTCTAAAGAGCACTTAAGTGTTTTTCTCTACAAGAGCACTTGGCAGGATGCCACACAGAAGGCACTGAGCATCACCATGCTGTTCTTGGTTGCATTATATGTGGATCTGTCAACCTGGGGCACATCCCTCAGCTGAGCTGGTCCAGTGTTGCTTTAACAGTGATCAAAAGAGCAGATTATAGAGAAAATCCAGGAGAAAAAAAAACAACACACCACCACCACATACATCATCCCAGTTATATAAAGCTACACACAGGAAATAACCCTCACTGGATTTTGATAGTGACCTTTAAATCCCAAAGTGGGACATTCGGCTGTTTTTTCTTACCTCAGATCACATTTGGAAACAAGAAGAATGATAAAACCACTCGGGCCCAGATAAGGCCAAGCACAGCACCTGCCTTCATCACCTGCCTTCACCACCTCCGTTCAAACAGACAGAAATTAGACTCAGCTCAATAAGCAGCAAACTGCCACACTCAGGAAAAACAGCTCTCTTCCAGCAGAGCACACAGATTTTGTGCCTCATCTATGGCAGAGCTACTTCACACGTTGTTAAGAGACAGCTTGCTAGCAGTGCTGAGTCTGTCTCATATACCAAGACAACTCCACATGGTTTACAGCAAATCTCAGCTGAAGGCCAAATCAAAACAGCCCAGCATTACAAATAGCCATGTTTTTAAATAACTCAAGAAAATGCTCCTTGTACACAAACCTAAATCTGGAAAGACTAAAGAATGTACAACAATGTCACAAATAGCCCTGTATTTTTAGGGAAAATCTAAAGCTGGTCACCCTTTCCTTACTAGATCCATGTCCAACTGCCAACTGCTAAAGCAGAAACAGCTACAAGGCGTTTGAGCTGCAAGAGGCTCCTGATCCTACCCCCTGCACCAACAAGAAGAGATACAGAGGAATTTCTCCAGAATTTCTGGCAATGCTTAATGCTGCTCACACCAGTGTGACATTTAAACATGACAGACCAGTGAAAAACAAACTGGCAGCACAGGGGCAGCACTGCCTGAGCACTCCGCCCACCTGGCACGTGCCAACCTCTGTGGACAGCAGGAACCCAGTCCTCACACCCAGCACCTCCCACAGCTCTCCCAATACCCTCCAGCTGCAGGAGCAGCCCTAAGCCTCCCAGCAGCTCTCTCTGCTAATTCCCATTCCTGCTTCCTTTCCAGTCCCACAGCCTCGACCACTGCCCAGTGCCCCCAGCACTCATCAGTCCTTTCAAGGCTCCTCCCAGACCTCCTGCCCAGGTCTGCTGTGACCCCCACCTGCTCCCAGTGTCCCACCTGTGATCACAACCCAATCCCAGTGTCCCCCCAGTGCCACCACCCCCTCCTAGTAAAATCTCCCAACATTTCCTCCTCACTCCATCCAAACACCCCCTCCCAGTATCCCTCCAGCGCCTCCCTCCCTCTCCCCAAACCCCTTCCCAGTGTCTCATCAGTGCCTCCACCCACTCCCAGTACTCCACCAGTAACACCCTCATTTGCTCCCAGCACTCCCCCAGCTGCTCCCAGTTGCTCCCAGCACCCCACCAGCGATCACTCCCCCAACCCAGTACCTTGCCTCAGAACCCCATTCTCACATCCCCTCCCAGTACCTCACCAGTGCCTCCCACCCCCTCCCCAACCCCCTTCCCAAGGCCTCACCAGCGCCTCCCAGCTCCTCCCAGTATCCCCTCCAGCCTCTCCCAACGCTCCCTCCCCACGTCCCGGCACCACTCACGCTGGGACGGACGAACGGACGGACACACCGCTGCGGGGCGGGGGCGGTGGCAGAACCGGAACCGGAAGCGAAGGGAACAGCCGGGAGGACTCGCGAGGAGCGAGAAGAAAAACTCCCCCCGCCTAGAGCGGCCGCGCCCCTCCACCATAGAGGGGTGAGGGAAGAAGGCGGAGCGCCGCCCGCTCGGCCTCCGCAACGGGGTGGGAGTCGCAGCGCCCCCTTGAGGCGGGGCGGGGCGGGCGGCATGGCGGAGCTGGGCGCCCACCTGACGGCCGAGGCGGCCGGTGATGACCGGCCCTCCATCTTCGAGGCGGTGGCTCAGGACAGCCTGATGGCGGCCGTGAAGCCCGCCCTACTGCACCTGGTCAAGGTAAGGGCCTGAAGGGAGGGAGTTCAGGGCAGGAAACCCCCCGGGCCTCACCTCCGCTGCCTCTCAGCACAGCTGCCCCGGGGCTGGGGGGAGTCTGACCTGCAGGTGTTCCAGAACCATGGAGGTGTGGCACTGAGGGCTGTGGTCAGTGGGCGCGGTGGGCTGGGGTTGGACTTGGGGACCTGAAAGGCCTCTTACAACCTTAACGATTCTGTGATTCTCATAAGCTACCAGAGCAGCTTTGGCATAACTCACAGCACTCCCAGATCCATCCCTGCTGTCTCTTTCACTGCAGGTGCTTGCTGAGTCTAATCCTGGCCGGTACGGCCTCCTCTGGCGCAGGTTTGATGAGATCTATGTCCTTCTGGATTTTCTGCTCCAGCAGCACTACTTGGCCAGGTGCAGTGCCTCCTTTTCTGAGAACTTTTATAGCTTAAAGAGGATACCGACAGGAGATTGCAAACAGCAACCTTTGGCCACTGCTGGCCTGCCAAAGAAGCAGCACTGGAAGTCTCTCCTGTTGCTGATTCTCGTTCCTTACCTAAAAGGAAAGCTAGAGAAGCTCGTGTCCAGCCTTAGGGAAGAGGATGAGTACTCCATCCATCCTCCATCATCCTCCTGGAAGCGTTTTTACCGAGCCTTTCTAGCTGCCTACCCTTTTGTAAACATGGCCTGGGAGGGCTGGTTTCTGATCCAGCAATTGTGCTACATCCTTGGGAAGGCTCAGCATCATTCCCCCTTGCTGCGGCTGGCTGGCGTTCGCCTGGTGAGACTGACTGCAGAGGATATCCAGGCCCTGGAGAAGAAACTTCCTGTAGCAGCCTCGAGTCAAACACACAGGTATGTCAGCAGCTGCATTCCAGAGTGTTACTGACCTTCAAGATTAAGTTTCCTTCTCTCAAAACACGCTCTGGAAGGAATATAAGTAGTGAAAATGTGGAAACACGTAGCAGGGATTAGCTTTACAGGATTTACTGGTAATAAAATTGATTGGTTTTTTTACATTCTAACCTCCATCCTGTTCTGTTACCTACATGTTTCTAAAAAGGAAAGTTGACTGCAACAATTCTGCTAAGAGGATGGAAACTTAGTTACTTTTTTGTGAGCTGCAACTAAGACATAAGCATGCTTAATGTTCTGTAAAAGGATGATCCATGAGCGAAATGATCTATGGTCTCAGCCCCTTCAATCCAAACTCTTCTAATTTAGTTGGCGCATGACCTGAGGCTTTCTTAGCCTACAAAGACCTGAGAAAAACATCCTAGCAGATACTTTGTTACCAACACCAGATGCCCTGATGTCACAGCTTAGTGTTAAGCTGTAAAAAGCAGTGCTTTTCTCCCCAACTCTTTCTCAGTTTGCAGATGGACTAATGCACAGTACTAATTATTTCTCCATATCTTCTCTCCCTGCTGCAGCATTAAAACACGAGTGCAGTCAGCAGTGAGGAAAGCTTTGGGTGGCATCGCCTTCTCGCTGTCCACCGGGCTGTCTGTATGTGTGTTCTTCCTCCAGTTCCTGGACTGGTGGTACTCCTCTGAAAACCAAGAAACTATCAAATCTCTGACAGCGCTCCCTACTCCTCCACCCCCTGTGCATCTGGACCACGGGGTGGGCTCAGCTCTCTTACCCAAACTGAAGACAGTGTGCCCTCTGTGCCACAAAATCCGAGTCAATGCCACAGCCCTGTCCACGTCCGGCTTTGTGTTTTGCTACCGCTGTGTGTACAATTATGTGAAGACTCACCAGCGCTGCCCAATCACAGGCTATGCCACAGAGCTCCAGCACCTTGTCAAACTGTACTCTCCTGAGAGCTGAAAGAGCTGCGCTGTGCGTCAGAGATCTCTGAGGATAGCGGCTGGGTATTCAGTGTGGTGCTGCACTGCTGGGCAGCTGAACGCTGCTCTGTGACTCCCTCAAAAGAAGGGGAGAAAGTAACGAAGGAAAGGGGCCCAAGGTTCGAGCTGCATGTGGAGGTCTGCTCCTACTCACCTCTGAATGATGTCCTTAATTCCCACCAACAGTTCTAAATTAAAACCTCTGACTCTTTATAGAAACAAGAGTTGAAATATAGGCAGGGATAGAAGAGGGAGGATACCTTTTCTCTACAAGGGAGAGAAATGACAAAATGACAAACCAACTTAAAGCAGCAGCTGTGCCAATTGATTAATTGTTAAATAAGTCTCTGATTCTGTTGTTACCTGCTTTTATAAAGCAAAATTCTTTCTTGATCAAGAAACCAAATAAATTTTTGATGATTGGAAAAAGTTTGCTGGCGATTCATCTTTGCAGATGAGGGTTGTGGGTACAAGATTAGTGTTTCGTGTGCTGGGAATCTTTAATGTCTCTGAATTAACTATTACTTTGAAATTTTAGGACATTTTTGGATGCCCCATCCCTGGAGGTGTTCAAGGCCAGGTTGGATGGGGCTTTGGGCAGCCTGGTCTAGTATGAAACGGGGAGGTTGGTGGCCCTGGCTGTGGTGGGGCGTTGGAGACTCATGATCCTTGAGGTCCCTTCCAACCCTGGCCATTCTGTGATTCTGAGACGTGAAGCAAAACTTGCTGCACAAATTACATGGGCAAACTCTGCACCATCCTTCCTGCAAAGAATCACCCACATCTGAGTCTCCCAGGTCTGAACAGCTGTAATTACTCTTTTGAATGTTAAATAGCTCTTTAATGCCTATCTGACTAACATCAAGCCCATTAAGCAGTGACAGGCTAGCAGTTACCTGGTAGATGTTTAACGTTCCTGCAGGTCGCTGAAGAATATCAACTTGAATTTGACTGCTTCTGACTGGCCTGTCCTTAACAGACAAATTAATATCTGTTCAGGTTTGTTGCTCTAAAACAAAGCTGTGAAACTAATGTGAATTACATTTTATCTGCTTTTCCACTGTGTTATAATTGCCATAAGGTCTAAAGACAGACAAATTTATTTGTAAAGGACCATCAGCTTTATTAAACCAACCTTTGAGTTTAAATATGAACTGTGAGGTCTATGGTCACAACCAAAGCATCCTCAGTGCATGATATTATTAATACAATTACATCAACATTAGCAGTGGCACTGGAATTGCACAACACAGCATTGTCGGAATTTGTCTTTGCAAATCTGTTTTAGAACACCCAGCAAAGCTAAGCCACATTCTTAGCAAATCTAGAGAAAGAGAGAAAGAGAGAAAGCACTAACAATTGAGTTGCCTTCCACACTTCCTCATCAGAAACGACATGCCTTCTCCTTAGAAGAGAATCACTGTAACTGTACTCCTAGATACATCCCCCATAGAAGCTTCCTTCTCCACAAGCAGAGAGAAATGAACATAAAGCTGGCACCAAAACCTGGAAGAGAATAAAAAACTGCATTACAGTGGCCCCGTATCTTTTTTTGTACTTGTTTGATTAGCTCAAGCTCTTCTCCTCCCCGAAAGGGCTGCACTTCATCCCTCTGCAGTCCCATGGATTCAGATCAGTACAGCCCATCACTAATTCCTAACTACTGAATCAGGTGTCAGTGAAAAGTTGCTGTGTTTTCGAAAATAGAAATTAAAACCCCCTCAGCACCTACCAGGCATTCTGGGTGTCACTGTTTCTGGTTACCTCAATAGGTACCTAAGAATCCAGGTAATCTTTTAGAGGGTCTCATGACATCAGAGAAGTCATTTGAAACCTCGTCAGTAATTTTCTTTCTGAAAATCCACATGTAATAAAAACCATCTCCAATGAAGAGCTTAGAGGAATACTACATTAGGCATATTCTTTCTCTAATAGCTGCATTTCAACATCCTCAGCCCTACCAGAAGAGAAGCAGCTGAATGACTTCTTCACCAGCTCCTCTCCATCTCACACCCAACAGACAGCATGAGAGCAGAGCACCAGAGCCACTCCTGACAACAGAGCTCACGACTAGAAATGCTGTTCACTGCATCAGTGCTAGTAATCACTAGATGATAATAGGGCTGATGAGATTTTTTCTGGTAAAGAACTGCTAATAAGTTCTTTACCGGAAAAAATGTCAAACTCCATTTTACAGAGTCTACATTGCATTTACAAGTGCAGAGGATACAGAGGCTGTAGCACCTGGAGATCTGAAAGCCATGTCACACATAGGAGAAAAGCCAAGAAACCTCTCTCACTGCAAGGCTCTGTACTAAATCTGATATTGCAGCAAGATACGCAAATCTAAACAGCTATTTGTACAACCCAGTTTTCAAATCAATATTTTTTCTACTGCTAAAAAAAAAAACCTATGTTTTTTTTCCTCACTATTTTTTTTGGATTTCAAGTAGCAGCAAAGTTGTTTGCTCTAGAAGAGCTTAGCCTAAATAAGCTCAGAGAGAAGATTACGTGATCATGCCCTGGTCAGAGCAAAGACAAAAAGTCTCAGCAATACCAGTTCAGAGAATACTTCACTCATCATTGCTTTGGGCAAATCTGTTTCCGTTCAACAAGAAATTTGCTCCCAGGCCAGAAATTAGGACAGATAAGTTCTAGTTCCAGATGCTTGTTTGCTTCTAGAAAAGAAGAAAGGAAGTAAAACAAATGAAAACAAAACACCACCGTGTCAGCCCAAGGGTTGACGTAGTGACTGAACACCTAACAAAGGGTTGTCGCTGGCCCAGGGAGCACAAATTGCACCTGTGCTCCCCACGTGACCAGAAGGGGTGGACCCAGAGAAGTGTATATAAGGGCCAGCTAGAGAAAGGAGAACATCTTTTGGACTTAGACTGCTGTTTGAGAAGGAGTGCTGCATAGCCAGAGAGCCCCTTCACTAGCTGGGTGAGTTGACTTTTCCTTCTGTATATAACTGTCAGTCTACCTGCTCGTTATTTATACTCAACTCCCTGACATGGCAGTGCTGTAGAGGTGGTACTTTGTGCCATCAGTGTGCTGGCTTTCACTCCTTCATAGAGCTTGTGTGTTCAGCTGCATGTGTGACAAAGCCAAATGAGAAATGGAGAAGGAAAAGCTCTCAATTTCTTCTTCCTAAACACTGCTGCTCAACGAACATGTGTCTCCTGCTGCACACAAAGACCCCTTTTACTGCTGCTCCATTGGCTTCAAACTTAATTAAAACTCCACCTCACACACAGGAGTGCAACAGGTAGAAGGAGGTGGCTTATGTTACTCATCTACAGGTGCAGCATGTTCTATCCCCTTAGCAGTGCCTACTATTACAGATAAGGGGCTAAAGCATGCTTTGCAGGTGAGATACAGTAACCATGAGCTGAGGTGCCAGAAAGGCCCAGCACCAGGCTGAACAGCGGATGAAAACCCTGTCAAAGAACCCCGCAGCAGCCATCCAAGGGCCCCCAGGCCTATCTTAATTCCCCCCCAAGCCACCCATCTGAACTGCAGTTCCCATCTCCACGCACTCATCCCTGCCAGCCAGGCCCTGATCCCTTCCCCTGAGTCCCCCAGTCGCCTCCCAAGCCCCGCACCCCCTCTGCAGCCCTTCCTTCCCCCGCTCCCCTCAGCGCTCCACTCACCCAGACCCCACGCGCACAGCAGGAACTCACAGCGTCGTCCCGCCCCCCCGCCGGTTCACATCCAATGGCAACACGCGGTTCTACTTACTGACTCAGGAGCTCGCCAATAGGAAGGCGAGGCGCCGACGCGAGCGTTTCCCGCCTTGCGCGGTTGAGGGGCGGGCCCGCCTTGTGAGGCCATTGCGTAGCAGCTTTTTCTTTCGAAAAGGGAGCTATGAGCTTTTGTATTCCTCTGAATAACAAGAGGGAAATAAGTACTGCAAATGATGCAAGAAATAAAAACTAACCTATCAGTGCTTTGAAAGGAAAAGTATGTCCATGACTTGGTACAATAGTTAAACTAACAGTTGCTCGCTTGTGATTTCTTCCAGTATCTAAAGGGGCTGTGAGAAAGGAGATGGTCTCTTAGAGTCTATGTGATGGGACAAGGAGAAATGGCTTCCATATAACAGGGAGGAGGCTGAGACTGGATATAAGAGAGGAGAGAGATGGCGGCCTGTGGATTTCAGGCAAGCTCTCTGTTTTGGAAGTGGCAGGAGCTCCGTGCTGCGCTGCAGTGGGTGCTGCTGCTCTGGGTTGTTGCAGGCTGCTGTACTCTGAGTAGGGGAAGTAGCATGGGAAAAGCACAAAAACTCCCAGAAACCAAAGGTTGGGACCCATTTGGGAGAACAAATTATTACAATTTGTTTCACCTCTCATCTCTGTATTTGCTGTTTGGAGAGTAGCTGCTGTTAAGCTAATGTGGTTTTTTTTTTTTTTTTTTTTTGAGAGCATTTGGAAGTGTGATGTTTTGACATAAATGGTAAGCAGTTTTTTCTTTAAACAATTGTTCCAGGCACAAAATGGCTCATGAGGACCATCAGCTGCAGCGGCTGGTCTGGGTTGATGCAGCAACACAGTATCCTGAAATAGTTTTGTGTGTTGGAAAAATAACTTTTGGTGAGAAAGCAAGAAAAAAGATGCCAAAAAATTCAAAACAAGATCAAAAACACATCCTTGCCTCTGCAGTGTGTGCCTTGCTAAACTCTGGAGGAGGTGTGGTAAAAGCAGAGATAGAAAATGAAAACTACGACTTTCAGAGAGATGAGATCGGACTGGATTTACAAGATATTTTTCGTTCTCTTCTTTTATTTCCGGATTTGACAAAATACCTGGACTTTGAACAGCAGGATAACTACCTTTTGATTTTTATTAAGACATGGAACAGCGAAAAGATATCCTCAACCTCTAGTTCTGCAAAGCCACGTATCTGTAGCCTCAGTAGTGGGTTGTATACAAGAAGTGGTGCTTCTCTTTCCCACATGACCCCTACTGAAGCTTTGTTTTTCCTTGAAGAAAAGCAAAATAAAGCTAGGGCAGAACATAGCACAAGAGCACCTGCTAAAAAAAAGACGACAATGGCTGCTGAAGAAGATATGCATATTATAAATAACACTGCTGCTGAATTGTTTAATAGGGATCAGCTGCAGTGTGGAGAGACATTGAATTTCACAGAGTCAGGGAACATAGAATTTAAGCACTTTTCCACTGAAAAATTTTTCACTCGTGTTAAAGAGATATTACCTCACTACATCTCTGGATTTGCAAATGCATGTGGCGGGTATTTGTGGATTGGTGTGGATGATAACAGGGTGGTACAGGGGTTCAAAAGTGATGATGAGGGCCTTGAAAATCTAAGAAACCTAATTGATTCTGTTTATCAGGAAAAATTAACCATCTTCCATTTCTGCAAAAGTGGATATGAACACCAGATAACGCATGAATACAAAATCTTCAAAGTGTATAATGAGGCTGTAGAGCACTATGGCTATGTCTGTGCTGTGAAGGTTGAACCATTTACTTGTGTAGTGTTTTCAGAAGATCCGCAGTCATGGCTGTTCGACGGAGGCACTATCAGGAGACTGAAAGCAAATGAATGGGCTTCGTGGATGATCTCTGCTGATCCAGGTCCATAAAACTCAGAATAATCCACTCCTGATTTTGGTATTTCCTTTGGTTTTCTTTAGGTTGGATTTGGTCCAAACTGTCTTGGTCCTCCTGCCTCTTAGGGTCTCTCTCCAGTGTTGCTACCAGCCTGGCAGGCAGAAAGCTGTAGACAGAGATTGTTCATTGGCCAGTTCTTGGGCAATGAAAGGAGTATCACTAATAGAACTAGAGATCACAACAGAAGTTAAAGAGACAAGAAGACCAAGAATAACTCCATGATCTATAACTGGAGTCTATTCACTGCTAATCAGCTGTTGTCCTCTCCTCCTGTTTATTTATCACATTTGTTATTTTAAGTAAGAATAAAAGGTTTAAAACCAGCGTGAGGATGGTTTGTACACCTTGCACTAAGGGGCAGCAACAGCTCATGCTATATTGTGTTTTCATTTCTCTTTTCCAGATCTATCAGAATTTTCTGAGACCTTTAAGCTAGAGCTTAGTGTGACAGAGGGGCCACCCTGTGCCAAGTCAGTTTACTCACACCAGGGCCTTGACAACCTGGATGATCTTTGTGAGCAACTGTTTCCAAGTAGGTATACGCATTGCTTTCACTGACTGATAGGTCTACAAAATGAATCCCAAGGATATGATCAAGGAGTTTGAAGAAAGTATTTAAACAGGTGAGGGAGGTGGAAATGGTTTGCAGATCTGATGGCAACACTGCATCCACAGGTTGGTGCCCCTTCCCCAAGGACTGATATCGACATGTATACATGATGGAGCTCAGCTAGCTGAACATCTCTGGGGACAGAGAGCACAGCTGTGCCAGTTTTTCACAGTCTATTGAGAAGTGGGGAAGATAGTAGGGTAGGTTCACTTGGAATCAGCCCAAAATATGTAAAATGACAGAGCCTGGGAAAAGAGCAGAATTTCTGTGGCACTACAAGATCAGCCAGGTGTCCAGGGACTTTTCTATTGAGCTGTTTGTTAATCTGTCTGCTAGGCTGGTTTACCTAAGCATGGCAGGAATAAGCTGACCCTGTGCTGGCATCTTTAGTATTTTAGTAGGAAATGTAAATAATGCATCATCAGATAACTCAGTATTTAAAAAAAAAAAAAAAATATCTAGAAATGCATGAAAAGGGCTTTCAGGCAGCTAGGATCTGTATTTATGGTCTTCCACCAGTATTAATCCTCTCAGCATCATTTTAGAGGGCTGGATTTTTATACTTTATATTAACACCAACTACTTCTTGTGTTCTGCATTGATAGTGAAATCCCACAGCCTAATATATACTCCAGAAAAACTCATTAAAGATCTCTTCCAAGAGCACCAAGGCCTGAAGAGTTTAATGGATGAACAGCTGAAGGATGTTTTTGAAGGAGTTGTGATATTTTCTAGAAGCTGGGCTGTTGAGGTTGGCTTGTCAGAAAACCAAGGCATAATCTGTGATGTTCTCCTAGCAGCCAAGGGTAGGCCACCTATCCTCTATACAGTATGTAAACATCCCTCTGAGGCTTTATTTCACTACTCAAGACGCACAGCCTGGATGCTGAAGAAGAAATTAGTCAATACCGGAGGTTATACTCACAAACTGTGTGTAATACCAAAGCTACTGACTTTGCCTCGCAGCTTTAGCTATGGAGAAGAATGGGATGTGAATGTTCAAAAACTGTATCCTCAAAACTACGGCTTAATCAACAGCATCAACTTGAAAAACCTCTTGCATTCTCTCATCATAGTTTTACTGAATTTCAGATCTTTCTTGAGTGACTCTGTTGGCTTTGAGGTTTTGAACCTCTTGACCATTGAACAATACCAGCTGCTGTCAGAAAATCTCCACAAAACTAAGAGGCTGTATGTTTATGGTCTACCGGGAACAGGAAAAACTGTTGTGGCCCTCAAAGTCATAGAGAAAATAAGGAATATGTTTAAATGCAAACAACAGGAGGTTCTTTACATATGTGAGAACAAACCTCTGAAAGACTTTGTGAGGTAAGTCTTTACTCCTGTTATTTTTTCAACATGTTATTTGACCAACGGTTTTTAAAATAGCTGAGCACCGATTAGATTTTGTGTGCTAGGTGTTCATCACCATTGCAGCTTTCAAAATATGTACTTGGAATGTATTTTTAGTAAGGCTCATTTTTTAATCTTGACATCCCTAATATCTACTAATAAATGTAATTAAAATACCATTGGCATTATTTTGTTCTCATCAAGTATAACTAGTAGTTTACCATGCACAGAGACTGTTTTAAATCCACTTGCATTTCTTGTAGAAAGAAGAACATCTGCCAAGCTGTGACAAGAGTAGCCTTTTTGAAGAACAGCTATAGTTACGTGAAGCACATAATAATTGATGAAGCACAGAATTTCCGAGATGAGAATGGTGATTGGTATCAAAAGGCATTGGCTTTGACTTCATCACCAGAGCTCTCTGAGCCTGGCTTTCTGTGGATTTTCTTGGACTACTTGCAGACAACTCACTGCTTCTCCACTGGTCTTCCAGAACCAAGACAGCATGATCCTGTGGAGATGCTAACCAAGGTGGTTCGTAATGCTAACAGTATTTATTGCTATCTAAAGAATACAATGGAAGAGATTGTAGAGAATCCTACTGTAGGTATTCCACAAGCACGTTTACGGAGGTTGTTACATACAGCCACATGTGCTCATGGTGTCAAAGGCTACTTTAAAATAGTAGATATGAAAGTCAGAAATGAAATAGCAGAGTATGTGGCAAAGCATTGTCATAATTATCTTAAAAGTGGTTACTCTGAGAAAGATATAGCTATTCTGTGCTACAACAGTGACGAAGTACAGGCATACAGTGGAATACTGAGTAAAGCATTGAGTAAGTTAAATATATTACCAAGACAAATGGATGAAGGGCTAGAGGAGTACACTATTCTAGACAGCTTCCGTCGTTTCTCTGGCTTAGAAAGAATGATTGTGTTTGCTATTATTCCTTATCCCCTTCCCACACAACATGAAGTTTTAAATAATATATTAGTATCTGTAGCATCCAGAGCTAATTTAAATATGCACTTGTTACGTGAGCACTGGGATATGGTATAAGAGTGAGCTGTTTCCAATAGTACTGCTCAGAAAAAAAACTACTGGACAGCTCAGGCATCCAGAATTGAAAGCCCTTTTTATTAAAAAAAAAAAAAAAAGAAAAAAAAAAACAAACTCAGATACCCAGGGAAGTAGAAAATGAAGCCTTCTGTCCATTCTGTCCTTCTGTTTTAACTAATACACACAGAAAAAGCATTAACAAGATAACTTCCCACTCAACTTCAGCAAGTCACTATGGGTTAGAACCACCTAGTTGTTGTACCAGCTTTGCAATTCTGACCTTAGGTATCGCTAGTACTTCTGTCTTGGTTTTAGACATGCCAGTTAGGCAAAACTCTTAATTGCAAAGTCCCTTCAGAGAACAGATCCAAAATTCCTAAAACTGGATATCTAAAATTGAAGGCTGGTTGAAAACAAGCCGTGGACTTTCATATTGTTTTCCACTACAGAATGGCCTGCGGCTCAGCTGGTCCCTTTATGATTACAAGACACCAATGATTATGTTAGATATAGTTAAAATAAGACACAGTACCCATCTGGAATTAGCCTTGAAGTAAACTTGCCTCAGACTGTCAAATCTATTAGCACAAACATTCTTGCTTCTCTTACTTCTGGAAGCTGGAGGCACCTTCCTTTTTTCCGTAGTCATTAACTAGGGAAGACTATCTGCACGATTCCCTTCTTGTCTTCCACATGTCAGTCGCTTAATCATGCCATGCTTATCACAGGAATGTCACTAACATGTACTATGATCAGAAATATTTTAATGTACTTTCAGATCACTGCAGAGTATCGTATTTACTGTGCACTTAGATTTCTGTTCTCCTGCTGCAGACTAAAGCAGGGATGTCTTATTTGTGATATGCATAGCACGCATAGAGAATCTATGCTTGATTGCGGATGTTTGTACAATAAAATTGTAACGTGATTGCCAACTGGTGGCTTCTTGTTCTTCCTTCATCAGATGTTTTCAGTATTCCCTGTTGGGCCCTCTGTGGGCTCCTGGTGTAAACCTCAGCTTATCTCATTAGTGCTGCCTCTTCATCTAGCTGATTTTCACATCCTTGCACGTTCATTTGAGTGTTGTTAGATATTTTGAAACTGGTGTGAATTAGCTTGTGCAACAAACTGATTACTCTAGGTTGCTCTGTATATTGTAACTTTGCAACTGAGTATTGCCCTCGACCATTCATTTGCTTGATTAAAGCAAAGCAGCAGAGATTCTACATGGAGCAAAGTAATGAATTTATTAAGAGTTCATCCACCACTCTGACACACTGGCACACCGCTTAAAGCCATTTAAAAATACAAAGAAAAGCACACAATTTATTTTCTGACCACTGGATGGGAGGCAATTAAACCTGGTGCTATCGTGGTACCAGGAGCTGTGAATGGTTGTAAAACTGAATGGGGGCAGTAAACGGATTTACACCATCTTGGGCTCAGATGGATGCCTTCTAAATTTGATGCAAATGCCCCCTTTTCCAAACACCAATCCCTCAAAACTCTCCCCAAGCTCCATTCCTTGTTTTGGTGATGGGGTTTTCTTCATGGCTCTGTTTTTCACATTTCTCAGTGAGTTTTTTTCCCCCACCCAGCCCTTTTCAGTACTTTCCATTTCCTCACGCTCGAGAGAGAGGTTTGATCAGCCCGTAATCCATGCACTTTGTGAGACAGTCACGTGCTGCATTAATTACATGCTGCTTCTTGGGGTCATCTTCTTGCTTGCCAACAAACGTCAGGATCTCCAGGAGCTCTGACTCCACCAATTTCTTTGCCAGCTCTTTGCTGGCACTGATTAAATTGAAAGCGATGACCAGTCCACGGTGCTGCACTTCCATGTTATCATGCAAGCAGAGCCTCTGCAGGATTTCAAGCCACTGGGTGGTCTTCAAGGAAGGGAAATGTTGTTAGTACTGGTCTGAAGAATACCTCAACCAAGTTTTAAGGGCGTAATATTGCATTACTAACCTAACCTTGCCTGACAGCTTATATGCTGGGCTTCGCTTGAAGAATAGCTATAGATTAATGGTTTCATCTCTAAGATGAAGCCTTGGAAGCTGGCTTAAGAAAAGTTGCTTTACTTTCTGTGGGATGAACAAGGAGCCTGCACTCTAAGTTCCTCACTGGACAACTGATGGACTACATCTTCCTTAAGAGAAGCATTCAAGGTTATGCCTACGCTGTTGGTAATTAGGCTTATGGTCTTACCACTTCAGTCATCTTTGAGCAGAGTTTCTTTTGTGCTGCTGTAAGCATGGCTAGGGCTCCTGCTGCTGCTTTCTGGACCTTCTCATCATCCTCACCACACAGTAACACCACCAGCTTCAGCCGGTCATTTCCATCAGCCACAAACCGCTCCTGAACCTGAAAAAAAGTCACAGAATCCAGAGACAGCGCAGTGTGAATGCACCATCAAGGTGGCTCAGCAGCTGCTGCATGCAGCCAGACCTGAGGTGCAGTTACCTCCTTGCTGACCACCAGGTTGCACATGCATTCCGTGGCTGCCTGTCGGAGTTGGTCATGGTTCTCAAACATATAGTTTTCAATGTCTGGCAGTGCCCTTTCTTTGACTATTTTCATCCTGTGTTGAAGAGGAATCGAAACACATCATGAGATGTGATAATCGTAGAATGGCTGGAGTTCAAAGGGACCCCCAGAGGCCATCTGGTCCTACTGCCTGCAGTGCACAGGGACACCCACAGCTCCATCAGTGCTCGCAGCCCTCCAGCCTGACCCTGGGGGTCTGCAGGGACTGGCATCATCTCTACTCTCAGCAGTCTATGTGGTGCCTCACCGCCCTCATTGTAAAAACTTCTTCATTACATCCAACCTAAATCTGCCCTACGTTAGTTTGAAACCATTTTCTCTTGACCTAATAATCAACCTAAAACATTAACTGCAGACAGGTGAGAGACATGGGGGGCTTGAAATAAATCTGCCCACAGCACAAGGACTCATGATACATGGTTTATTCCTTACCTAATGCAAATTGAATTCATGCTATTTTTCCTCTTTCCAGAGGAAAAACACTTTTTACTGGATATTTTATGAATCTTTTTGTTCAGAGACCTTTATAGCTCTGCCAAAGGCAGCTCAAATTAACCACTCTTCCCAAATCTATGAGAAAAGCATTGAAGTAAAATTCAGATTCACTCCCGATAAAGCAGCTGGGCAAGGAAGAAGCCCAAAAAGCAGCGGCACTCACCTAAGCTTATCACTTCTTCCTGAAAAATTAGTGAGTCCCAGGAGAGCCTCATAGTTCTGGAGGCCATCTCTCTCAGTGTTCAGCAAGCTGACGAGGGGCCTCACCACCTCGTACACCTGAGAACAAGAGGTATCACTACTTTTCCAGCTCTCAGATATTGGTGATTTTCATTTGAAAAAAAAAAAAAAAAAAAAAAGCAGCAAAACAAGTGGTTTTTCACCTCTCTTTTTTATTTTAAAACTTACCCTCTCTCCTGGGAACGCTATGTCTGGATTGGAGATAGCAGCAATTTTTGCCAGAGCATGAGAAGCTTTTATCTTGCCAACATCTGTGCCTTCCACAGCCAGAGGTATCAGGGCCTAACACACAGGAAAGCATTAAATGCCACCTCCCCTCACTGCAGGATCCCAACAGACATTTAATGCATGTCAGGCCGGGCTGCAGGTAGAAGAGGAATCACCTTTCCACCACCTTGAGCAACAATGGTCCCACGGTCCTTGGGGTCATCACATAACGCAAGGAACACCCTGCAAAAACACAGCATCACTCACTGGAACAGCAATAACCCACATCCCTCACGGGACAGGACAAAGGCTTTGCAATTAACTCTATCCCAGGTAAAGCCCAGCAGCCCAGCAGGCACCTGGCAATGAGCTCCTTGCTCTGGTCTGTCAGTATGGCACTGTCAGCTTTCACCATGCAGGCCAGGGCTGAGACAACGCCAGCTTTTAGCAGCCGCTTCACTCGCTTCACAACAAAATCCTTCTTGTCCTGCAGAGGGGAGGACATGGCAAAGGAATCAGCCCCTAGCAGCTGCCATCCTGCTGGAGAGCAAAGCAGTTTCAGCCTGATAGGCTGGGAACCAGGAGACCTGGTGGCTGTGACAATGAATACACCAAAGAAAATCATCACAGAATGGACTGGGAAGCGATCTTCAGTATCACATAGTTCCAAGCCCCCATGGGCTCGTTGCCCCCTACCAGCTCATCTGTCCAGGGCTGCATCCAGTCTGGCCCTAGGCATCTCCTGGGATGGGGCATACACAGCCTGTTCATTGCATCATCCCCCTCTGAGTATGGAACTTTCACCTAACATCTAAAATCTTCAGACCTGAGCACCTCCTGGCCACACACAGCCTACCTTGGGATGCTCCTCAGGCACATGCTGCTTGGAGAATTTGGCCAGTTGCACCAGCTCTGGGACCAGCTCCTTTGTATCGTAGCTGTTGGTGCAGTTCACCAGCGCAGAAGCCACAGAATACAGGATAGTCTTGTCACTTGTCTGCACAGAGAAATAAAAGTCCGAGTTGAAGTGCTCACTGGCTTATTCCCAGGTGAAGGAAAAAATGAAGTTTATGGTCAAACAGGACACAGTCCCAACAGATGGTGTCAGAACCTTCATGCCTTTGGTTTTCATGTGGTAACACCTATTACAGTTGCTGGCAGTAAAGGTTAAGAGCAAACTTCTGCTCTTATCTGTTGATAACAAGTTTTGGATATCTCAGCAGCACATACAAAACTGAACTTCTTCTAAACTAGAGGTGAGAGTTTGGGGTCAGAACTGCTCCTGCTTAGGGATAGTGTTACTCTGGAGAGTCTGATGCTACAAGAGGGATGAGAGAACACGGTAAGGGGGTGGAACCTTGGCTAACTCAAACATAGCTTGCAGGGCTTGCTCATCTTCCACAAAGTCATCTTTCACGTCTGCATCAAGGGTCAGATATGCCAGTCCTTCCACAGCCCACTTCCTGGTGCGGGCATCAATGCTGGTGTTGCACAACCACCTGGAAGAGAGAAATCTACATTTATCTCAGGAGCCAGGACTGATTTCTTTGGAAAGAGAGGAAGGAAGAACAAATGTGCTGAGAACATTTCAGGCTTGAGCCTGCACTTGGGTTCTACTACAACTCCCTATGGGTCCCTCAGGACAAAAACTTTTCTTTCAGTAGGACAAGAGGGAACGGCCTCAAATTGCTCCAGGGGAGGTTTTCAGGTTGGATATTAGGAAAAACTTCTTCAAAAGAGTGGTAATGCAGTGGCGCAGGGCTGCCTGGGAAGGTGGAGGAGTCACCATCCATGGAGGTATTCAAGAACTGTGGAGATGTGGCACTGAGGGACGTGGTCAGTGGGCATGGTGGGATGGGTTAAGTTTGAACTTAGGGATCTTAGAGGTCTTCTCCAACCCTAATGATTCTTTGATTCTATGATTCTCCCTGCAGGCATTTCCACAGCAGGTGATGTGTGGCCAGGGAGGAGCACGTTATGTTTTGCAGAGTCAGGAATAACAGAACTAAAGCCAAGGTACAACTCACTTCCGGCACTGCCTGGCAAGCTTCTCTGTGGAGCCCTCAGCAAATTGCCGCAGCCCATAGTCTGTCCCTCCTGCTGAGCCCAGCTTACAGAGACCCTGAGGAGGAATTTAATAATTCATTAATTCTCTAGTGTTTCTGCCCAAAGTCAGCCTAATCCAGTATTTGAAGTCAAGTCTAAGAGGAAACATCCAAAAGCCCAGTAGACTTTTCAGCTTGTAGCACAGGAAATTCAGATGTTGTGCCCTTATTGGATGTATTTAGTGGAAAATTAAGCAGTTTTGCCCTCAAGGTTATCAGTAATACCTGTGTTTTTTCTGGTCTGCATCTTCCTTTGTAAGGAAAGCACCAGAAGCCATCCTGAGCTGTGATGAGCAACCCCACACGTCCCCAGCACTTCCTCCCTTTCCCAAACCCAGGGTTAAGGAGGTGACAAAGGGGCTGGCATCCTTACCACTAGGGCTCGGATTTTGATCTTCTCATTCTTCGTCTTCTTGTAGATCTCCTTCAGGAGTGTTATTCCATTAGAGATGATGAAAGTGGCCCGGCTCAGCTTGGTGGAAGCGTGAATGAGGGCTTCCACAGCCACCAGCTGGTCGATCTCCCTCTCGGACCCACACAGGGCAACCATCATCTCCATCACCCCCTTCATGCCAAGCAGCTTGTTGCCCAAGTCAAAGGGCCCTTGCAGAACTCCAGACACCATCTGGATGGCGTGGAGTGTCTTGTCCATGTTCTGTGGGTCAATTTTGCTCCTGCACGGGACAGATAGAGTGAGCATACAGTTGTTGCTCAGTGTTCTCATTCCCTTGAGTAGCTCCTTGTGGAGTAGGAATTAGTGAGCAGTTTTGTTTTAAGAGGATAGGGGTTGATTTTTGAGTGGTGTGGAGCCAGGAGGTGGACTTAGTGATCCCTGTGGGTCACTTCCAACTTGGGATATTCTATGATTTCTCTGCTGGGCTGAGCACCATTAGCAAAATATATAGGTATTTGGGACACTGCCAAGCACAAATCCATGCAAAGATTGTAATCCACCTGGTAGGAATACATGAGGTTCCATGCTCAAAAATCCTGCAGGATCTCAGGCAAATCCTTAACTCCACAGGCCTCAGTTTGGCATCTAAGAAAGCCCGAAGGCTTTCTTTAGCCCTGCAACGAGCCCACCCACTCACTTGATGTACTCCTCACAGATCACACGGTAGTTGTCACGCTCGGGGTCGCAGCGCAGATCATCGTAGAGCTTGTTGAGGAGGATGGAGGCAGTCAGCTGGGTGTTCTCTGTCAGCGGAAGACAGCCAGGCATCTCAGGAATCTGACCCACCACTTTCAGTATCTTTTTTAAGCCTGGAAACAATGAAGTGATACGGCTGCTAGAGGAGAGAGGGCCTGTCCAAAACTCAGGATGCTGTTTGCTGGGTTTTTGCAATGAAACAGCCAGCTGAGTTGCCATTCACTTATTATAGCCTGATCACATCATCTTCAGACAAAGAAATTACCAAGAGATTTACTGAAAAGAATGTTCTGTTCATGGGTTTGTGGCATTGAGCACTTCCCAAGTTAGAGCAGGGATGAAAGGAAAAACTCACCATTGTCAATGACAAAAGTGGTCCTGCTGTTGTCATGGTCCTTCGGGTCCTTTCTTGGTATGTTCTTGTTGAGGAGGTTGAGAGCTCGGTCTCGTCCCTGCCCAGATACGTTCTTACTGACCAACATATCCAGCAAACGCATCGTGATCATCTTCAAGTCTTTTTTAGTATCTATACAGAAGCAAGGCATCAGCAGCCAGTTAGGAGAAGCTTTCTTTGAAAGCTGGTGAACTCAGAGAAAACCAGTCAAAGCCATCACATGGCTGCAACATTGCTATTGAAGCTAGAGGAGCAGCTCCCTTGCTTCTCCAACAAGACCAAGGACTGCCATTACCTAGCACGAGAGCCTCCTCCTTGCCGTGGTGCTCCTCCTTGCCCTGCCCCAGCAAGCAGTCAGTGATGGTCTGCAGGAGGTTGCAGACAGCCAGGGAGATCTCCTCATTGTCCACCGACATCCACGAGCAGATGTTGTCAATGCCCAGGTAATGGAGGATGGCAGTGGCCTGACCCCGAAAGGAGAGAGCAGAGCTGTTAGCAGAGGGCATGAGCGCATTGTGAACAGCTGTGATTTTTCACTCTCCAGGTACAAGGCAACAGCAGTGAATTTCCCAAACTGCTCACCCGAGCCTTATGTCCTGTACACATGCCCGAAAGTGTCCTCACGGCTGCTAGGACCAGCTCAGCATTTTTGGTTTCTATCAGCTGCAGCAGCAAGCTGACCCCATTGTTCTGGAAAATCCTCTCGGCGCCTGCTTCCTCCCGGCCCAGGACTATGAGGTTGTTGGCAGCCTGGGTGGGAGAGAGAGGAGAGGTCAGCAGCACAGCTTCCAGAACACCTCTGGGATATGTTTGGGATCGCCAGCTCTGATCCCAAGCATCTTCTCCAGGTGCACCTGGAGGTCAGGTTAGATCCTCCCTATAAAAAAAATGAGTCAGCACCTGGAGGGAAATACAGGGAAGGTGGCAGAGATGGACAGGTTGGATCCCAGTTTGGGTACTTTGGGGCCCACCTTCCCTGAGCATAGGAGTGATGCCAGATTCTCACCCTCTCTCGCTTCTCTTTCTCACTGTTCTCATCCAGCAGGATTTCAAACATCTTCTGCACCCGCATGTCCGTGGAGAACTGAATGCGCAGCTGTGCCAACACAGAATGTGCGCAGCATCAGAAAACCAAGAAGCAATTTTCCTTTAGCACTTCAAGACAACCACAGTCCCCAAATGGCAGACAGCAAGCTGGATAACAACATGGGCATCACTTCTCAGAAAGCAGGTATGATTGCCCAGCTCACCCCAATAGAATCATGACTCATTATGGTTGGAAAAGACCACCAAGATCATCTAGTCAAACCCCAACCCATTCCCACTATGTCTACAAAGCCATTGAATCATGGAATCAT
This sequence comes from Meleagris gallopavo, assembly GCF_905368555.1. NCBI lineage: Eukaryota > Metazoa > Chordata > Aves > Galliformes > Phasianidae > Meleagris > Meleagris gallopavo. The sequence continues at coordinate 4,463,862 of NC_139424.1, forward strand.
TAAGGTTGGAAAAGACCTCTAATCACAAAACCCAACCTCAACCCATCCCCACCATGTCCCTCAGTGCCACATCTCCAGGTCCACAGCCCGGTACTGCTCCCCAGGATTTACCTTCTCCTGGATGTCAGCCCCTAGGCGCCTCAGGGTCTCCTGGAAGTTCTTGTTGCGGGGCTCCATGGTAGCACATTTCTGAGCATCTTTGAATGCTTGGTCCAATTTTCCCAATTTTTCTAGAGCTTGGCTGCGCCGGTACAAAGCTTTGATGTCCGAAGAATTGATGTCAATAGCTGGGAAAGGGATCCAAAGTCAGGGCATCAAAATCTGCTTCTTGAAAATCCCCCATGTAAATTGTCATCTGCTTCAGGTTGTATATTAGGAACAAATTTTTCTTATAAAGAGCAGTGATGCATTGGCACAGACTGCTCAGGGAGTGGTGGAGTCACCATCCCTGAGGTGTTCCAGAAAAGGGTCAATGTCACACTGAGGGGCATAGTGTAGAACCATCACAGCCAAGGGTGGATGGTTGGACTGGGTGATCTTAGAGGTCTTTTCAGCTTCGGTCCTATAATATACAGTGGCTACATTTCCTGGACACATAGGTATTGTTATCTCAGAATGAACTGGTACCAAACCAGCACTGATGCACCAAACTGCTGCATCTCCTTTCGTACCTTCTCCAGCACTTGTGTGTTAGGGGATACCAAACCATGAGAACACGGTGCCCCAAAAGCAGATATGAGAGTGGGCTGGAGCAGATGAACACAAACACAGCCTCTCCTTACCTCTAGATGCATCCGAGGCTGCCTTGGCATATTCCTCCTGCAAAACCAGAGGAGCAGAGCAATTCAGCAGTGAGACAGTGGAGCGTGACCCCATTGCTGGTGCAACTCAAGCTCTGTTCCCACTAACAGGGCACCCTGGTGAAAGCAATAGGAGCCTACAGAAGGCAAGAAGGGAGCTTTGGGTACCATCTCATTGGTGATGGAAGGAAACGAGGACGTCTGGTATGGGTCAGACAACAACAGCCTGCAGGCAGCAATGGAAAAGCCTGCAGCTCTTTGGGGTTGCTGAGCCAAACCAGCATGCTCAGCTCTATGGGGATGGGACCCAAAGGTTTCCTCACCTTTTTCAGGAAGCACGCTGCTCGGTTGCGGTACAGCACGGCCTGCAGTGCCCTGTCCTTGTTGAGCTTCATGGCCTTTGTGTAGCTCTCAGCAGCTCTCTCATAGTCGCTGGCTTGAAAATATTTGTTGCCCTCTTCCTTCAGCTGGATGGGATCCTCCATCTGGGAGCAGAGGAAAAAAAAAACCCACACATTTTAGGCTGCTTGGGAGTTTTAAGGAAAAACATGAAATTTGTGCCCCTTCTGGTTTGGGCTGCCAGTTGAATACCCCTGAACAAAAACACCTTACCGCTCTGAAGTGCTCAGAAAACCAAACTGCTCCTTGAGTCTGTGGCTTCTCAGCAGTAGACCTCCACAGCTGTAGGTCTGTAGTGACCAATGAATAGAAATAAAACAACAAAAAAGAGCTCAGAAAGTCTGGAGAGTCCAGACGGCTCGGGAAAGAGCTCACCTCCCACTCCAAGTTTGGGCAAGAGCTGGCAGTTCCTGCTGCATGTCACTGTCACCTGTCACCACTGCCTGTCCCCTGTGCTATATAGGGCTGGGGGCCACCGCCAGCCAGCGTGTGGGGGGACACTGTGTGTAAGGGCAAACAGCCCTGGGCACCAAGAGGGGATGCTGCGCTCCCACCCACTGGGTGGATCCCTGTCATCCATGACCTGCAGAGCTGCACGGGGAATGGAGTGGGAATGGGAGGGCTTTGTGCCATAAACAAATCAGTTCACATGGCTGACCCCCGTCCTAGTGCTCAGAGCCTTGTCCCTTTCTATTTATGGAGGCATGAGACAGCTGCACAGGGACAAGTGGTTCTGTCTGGCAGCTGCCAGCACCTTCCAGAACAGCCGTAGAGAGAAAGCACCAGAACCCCCTTCCATACACTGCTTTCAGTAGGGGCAGCTTCCCCCTGACAGCGCTCAGGAACCAGCTTCCTTGGCCAAGTAAGCCATGTTTTGTACCAAAACGGTGCCTTCATCCCTTATTCCATGCAGCTCAGTGGGTGCTGGGGGCCCTCTGGAGGATGAGAAAGCAAAAGGAAATTTTTCCTGAGGAAATTCAAGTGTCAGGCAGAGGTGGAGAGAATCAGCTTTTGGGTTTCCCCACGTGTCCCTTTTGGGGACAGCAAAGAGCCCCCCAGTGCACCCTCATTTTCCACCACACAAACCCACCTGCACACCCCAGTAGCTCCGCCCAAAAGCCAGCCCCAGGCAGTCATCATCTCTGGTGTTTCTAGCCACTTGCTCACATCAGGTCATGGGAAGAGCCAGCCAGCTCTGTGGGACCATCACCCCTAGGGAGCATCAAGGCATCCAGCAGCCCTGGGGCAATGCAGGGCTCAGAGGAGCTGTGCTCAGAGGGGCACAGGATGCCTAAGGCTTCGGCTTTGCTCTGGGACACGATTTAGTGGTGGGTTGTTAGAGTCAGGGTAGTGTGGTTAGGTTGTGGTTGGACTTGATGACCTTGAAGGTCTTTTTCAACCTGAGCTATGCTATAATTCTGTGATTACTGAAGAACATCTACTGTACTGTACTGTACCCTATCCTACTCTACACTTTTGATTCCAATATTTATAGACTCTGGAGCATTGCTGACACCTGCACTGATGGTCATTTAGACCAAGCTGGTGAGTGGCATCCACTACAGAGACCAGCTCCCAGCTGCGATTCCCTTCCTATTGCTGTCCAGAAGCAGGATGACGATTTTTGGAAGCATCCTTCGGGGTGAGCAGGCCGCTAGGGGGGGTGCGGAGCCCGGCAGCCCTTCCGCAGCCCGCAGGAAGCAGGAAGGGGGATGGAATGGGATGGGATGAGGTTCGGTACCGGTGCATTTTAGGAACCCCTCGACCACCCGTAGGTGCGGGCTCTGCGTGGCTCTGCGTGGCTCTGAGCGTTCCCGAACACGCGTGGGGCTGCTGGGGAGGGCTCGCCCCGTGGGCACGGTGATGACTGCGTGTGTGGTTTGGGGACGGGTCTAAAGGGACCCACTTGGGGTCACGCAGCATCACTGCGGTGTGGGCGGCCCCATGGGGATGCTGCGGGATGCGTGTCCCCATGGCACACCGTGGTACCCCCGTGTACACTATGGTAGCCCTTGGGTGCCCATCCCATCTCCCCACAGGTCTCTCTTCTTCCATCCCTGCAGCGCTCCGTCCCACGGTGCCGGGGCCATGGTGGTCCTGCGGGCCGGGCTGTGTCCTGGTCTCACCGAAGAGATGATCCAACTCCTCAGGGCAAACAACATCAGGACCGGTAACTTGGTGGGGGATGTTGGTTCCTGCCCCTTTGGGGTATCAGCACACGTTCCACCCTTGTTGTTTCTGTGTCGTTTGCAGTGGTGGACTTTGTGTCATCGGATCTGGAGGATGTTGCCCAGAACTGTTCCGTGTCTTACAAGGTACCAGGTTGTCCCTGAATCTTCCCTAAGCCGGGCACTCACAGCTCCCTGCTTGGGTGGGCTTTTCTGGAGGACGTTTTGCAGGGCACGTTGGTGGCTGTGGGCTTTCTTAGTCCCTTTACAAACTGTCCAACAGGTGCTGGTGGCTGTGCGCCGTGTGCTGCTGGCCCAGTTCTCAGCCTTCCCTACCAATGGAGCAGACCTCTATGAGGAGCTCAAGAGCTCCACTGCCATCCTGCCGACCGGCAGCCCCAGGTGGGTGCCCAGTGAACTGTGATGTGGTGATGCCCCCAGTGTGCTCAGTGTTGTCCCATTTGTCTCCAGCAGTTGTCACCAACCCCAGCCTGGCTGTGCCCATTGAGAGCAGAAGTGACTTTTCATGTCCTGTGGCTGTGAAGTCAGCTGGTCTCTGTCCCTTGAGGGATGACACTGCTGTTGTTGTCCTTGCAAGAGCCTGCAGGTCTCTTGGAATTGGCTGTATGTCTCAGTTCTAGACTAGAGAATGTGCTGCCCTCAGCCTTCCCCTTGAGAAGAGAGTTATGGATCTGGGACAGTTTGGAGTGATGATTTCCCAAGGCTGGGCAAGGAGATGACTTACTCTTTGTTGCCCAGGCTTATTACTCTTTCTCCAGTCTCCCTGTTGGCTTGTTACAGTGGGGATGCAGAAAAACCCCAGATATTCAAACCTGGCTCCCAGGCTCTTTCCCATCTCAGCATAGTCCTCTTGCACTGCAGAGCTGCTGCAGCCCACGGTGTATGGAGAGTCAGGGCTGGAGGGTGGGAGCAGAGCTCATGGCTTCTGCCTTTGGGAAGTGGCTGATAGGTACAGGTATGTGGGAGCACTGTCCCCGTTTTGTGGGATGCATATTGAACATCCTACCTTGTGCTCACCCCATAGCTTGGACCAGCTGCTGGACGCAGGGCTGTACACCGGGGAGGTGACGGAGCTGGCAGGAGCACCAGGCAGTGGGAAGACACAGGTGAGTGGGGCAGGGGGTGACCGAGCCTGGGGTCGGGGACACCGCAGGCTCTCACTGTGCCACGGGTGGGCAGCTGATGACCGGTCCAAACTGCTCCAGGTGTGCCTCAGCATCGCGGCCAATGTGTCCCTCGGCCTCAGGCAGCACGTCGTCTTCCTCGACTCCACGGGGGGGTTCACTGCCTCCCGCCTCTACCAGATGCTCCAGGCCCGGGTGGAGGACAGGGAGGAGCAGGTGAGTTCTGTGTTTTTCTGGCTTGTGTGGGCATCAGCCCACCGTTGTCTTCATGGACTCTGCTGGGCCCATTCCTACTGAGGCAGGGTGCTATTCTTAGGGGAGAATGGGAAAGCCTGATTCAGTCCCTTACCCATTGCTCCTTGAGCTTGCTCTGCTGTGCTGCTGCCATCATTGCAATGAGGACAAGAGTGTTCATAGCGTGGGGGTAAATACAGGAAAAATGAAGGCCCCTGGCTCTGTGGCATGGGCAGGGGGGACATGGGCATGCTGTGCATGCAGTGCAGGTTGCAGTGTGACACTGCTGTGTCTGGCAGATGGAGGCCCTGCAGCGCGTGCAGGTGGTCCGCGTGTTTGACATCTACGAGATGCTGCGTGCCCTGCATGAGGTGCGGGACTGCCTCTCCCAACAGGTAAGGCCTCCAAGTTCCTCTCCTTAACAAGTGTCACCTCATCCCAGGGATATCCAAGCCTCAGTGCAGCTTTAACACCTCTAAAAAGTGTTGCTCAGTATTGCACGGTTGATTTTGTTCTGCAGGTGGAGAGCTCGGCGGGGCTGCTCAAGGCAGTGCTCATTGATTCGGTGTCAGCCGTGCTGTCCCCGCTGCTGGGTGGCCGGCAGTCAGAGGGTGAGCCCTGAGCTGCTCTGTGGGGGGGGAAGCTGATGGCAACGTGCTGGAAATGGTGTGAAGATGCTTATGAGCACCGTATATAAGGCTCACACAAGTCCAGCGTCACCAATGGGCTGCTGGGGATGAGTCAATGGTTGGACTTGATCTTCTAAGAGGTCTTCCAACCTGAGTGATTCTATGATTCTGCCTCTGGGCTGCTCGCTTGTTTGGGTTGAGCCCTCCACCCCTCAACACCTGCTTCGCCTCCAGGCTTGGCCATCATGATGCAACTGGCCCGGGAGCTGAAGACATTGGCCAAGGAATTCAGCGTGGCGGTGTTGGTGAGTGCTGCTGTCTGTGAGCCTTCCTGCCGTGGTTTAGGAGCCCCTGGTGCAGCTGCTTTGGCTGATTGGTTGGAGAGGATGGCATGGTGACACTGAGGGGAAGGAAGAGCTTCATCAAGTGACAACATAGCCATCATCTCCCGGTGACCTCAGGTGTTTCACTGAGTTTCACAGCCTGTGTTTGTGCGTGGCAGGTGACCAACCAGGTGACAAGGGACAACAGCACCGGCGCTCTCAAGTCAGCACTTGGCCGCTCCTGGAGCTTCGTGCCCAGCACCCGTGTGCTGCTGCAGGGCAGAGCAGCTCCGTGGGAGGAGGGCACTGCACACACTGCCTGCTTGGCCAAGTCACCGCGCCAGGTGGGCTCTGGCTATGGAAAAGGGGTGTGGAGCAGTGGGATGCAGAGTCAGCCTCCCCAGGGGGACACACTGCAATGGGAGAGTGGCAGATGTGTGCTACTGAGAAAGGCACCTGATGCCAGCAGCCTGAGCTCTCGAGTTTATTCTGTTAAATGAGAGGCACTGCTTGCAACCTGGGTCAGTGTGTCCCCATGCCCATCTCAATGCCAGGGTGCTCAAACACCTGCAGAGATGTGATCCTGTGCTGAGTAATGGCAATAACAATACCTGGGTCTTCTCAGAGCAAAGTGTGCTAAACTGCATTCATTCAGCAGACCCAGATAAAATGAGGGCATTGGCAGAAAAAAGTCCTCAAGGGGATGGAGCTGGGGGCTGTGTCTTGGGGCAGGTGCAGCTCATGCAGGCTTAGCAGAGTTGAGCTCTTCTGTTTCCTGCTGCAGCCAACGGGGATGCAGGTGCAGCTGGATATTGGCAACGATTATGTGCAAGAACAGAGGCCAGTGACACCCACACCATGACCCTGATGGGGATGGAAAAGCAAATGTCAAGGTCTGGAAGAGCTGTAAAAAAAACTATGCAGACGCTGAGCACAGACTGCCTCTGAGTCCCACAACACAGAACAGCTCCTGTTTTTCTGCCTTGTGAGAAAACATGCGTGGGGTTCTTGGAGAGCTCTCTTGGCACATGTGTGGTTGGCATGGGGCAGGCAGGTCCCCTCCTCTGCCACTAGTGGGACTCTCCCATCCTTGGCATTGGCTTGGGATCACATCCTTGCAGTGATGTTCCCTCCTCGTAACTGCTGCTTTGGGCAGCCCATGGTGCTCTTGGTTGAGAAATAAAGGTGTTACACACTGTTACTGTCCAAGGCTGCGATTCAATGCATGGCAACTTCTGCTCAGCTTCAGATTTCTCAGTAGTCCTTGTCATAGGTGGGGTGAGTTAGTGAGCAGGGATGCTATGGGCACTGGATGTGACCCCATCACTTTGACAGCCCATGCAGCCCTGCTGTGCTGCATGAAGATTAAAATGCATTTTAAAGTTACATTTTTGTGCTTCTCTGGGATTTCCCTGCCTGGGGCTGGTTATGTTGGGGCAGTTTTCCTGTCTGCAGGAACTCACAGAATGATCCTTATGGGCAGGAGGGCTGTACAGAGCCATGGTTTTGTCTGGAGCAGAGGGGTTTTCCATCTGCCTCCTTCCTCTAAATCATGGGAGGTTGCAGTCATCAGCCCCACGTAATACTGGGTTTGGGAAATGATCCTTCTGCACTTTGTCACTGCAGGCTGTCATGGGACAGTGACTCAAAGGGAGGGGAAGGGAACAGAGAAAGGTGACGAATCTCCAAAGCTCCTGGCACAGCTGTGAGACTTTCATCTGCTTGCAGTCTGCTTTGTGCCCTGCTGGGGTAAGGTTTGCAGGGTGTGGGGTTTGGTGCTGCGGTCCCGAATTCCTGGTGATGATGCTGTGGGTTCTGTGTACCATTTGGCATGGGCACAACGATGGCTTCAGGTGACAGCAGTCTGTTACCTGCGCTGGAAAATCTCAGCTTCTCACTCAAGCTGCTTTGCCCTAAATTTGCATAGTAAAAGTAGGTCAAAAAGAGTTTCTGACCTAAAAGTCCTAATTCAGCCTTTCTCCCTGCGCTCGGCCAGGCAGTCAGTCCTGGGGTCAGTGCTTGGCTGTGCCACTGCAGGGGGAGATGTCCCTGCTCTGAGCCCCATTACCTGCAGTAGCTGCAGGGCTGTAGGGTGGAGTGTTTGCCCTAGATGTGTGTATTGCACACACGTTTGGATACATTTATGTGTGTATATATGTGTTATCTGTATATGTGTGTATATATCTATTCGGGTATGTGCATGTCTGCACACATACAGGGGCACAAATGCATGTACATTTTGTATACCCTGATTCTGTGGTTAGCATCCATGCCTGTTCAGTAGAAGAAAGACAGAGAGCTGTTGGAGAGGGTCCAGAGGAGAGACACAGAGATGATCAGGGGGCTGGAGCACCTCCCCTGTGAAGACAGGCTGAGGGAGCTGGGCTCGTTCAGCCTGGAGAAGAGAGGGCTGAGGGGTGACCTCATGGCAGCCTTTCAGTACCTAAAGGGAACCTATAAACAGGCGGAGAATCAACTCTTGGAAATGCTAGATAACAGCAGGACAAGGGGAAATGGTTTTAAGTTGAGGGAGGGAAGATTTAGGTTGGATGTCGGGGATGCTCTTTACTATGAGAGTGGTGAGGAGCTGGAACAGGCTGCCCAGAGAGGTTGTGCATGCCCCATCCCTGGAGGGGTTCAGGGCCAAGTTGAGTGGGGCCCTGGACAACCTGGTCTAGAATTAAATGTGGAGGTTGGTGGCCCTGCAGGTGACGGGGGATTGGAGCTTCATGATCCTGGAGGTCCCTTCCAACCCTGGCCATTCTGTGATTCTGTGATAGGGGGTTGGAATTGGGTAGTCTTTAGGTTCCTTACAAGCCATTCTGCGAGCCTGTGAGTAAGTATATGTTATCACGGCACTGGGGACCTGGCTCCAAGGCAGCAAACAGTCACACCGCACTGTCCCCGCGGCTGTCCCCGCCCCAACTCCGAGTTGCCCGGCCGGGGTCTCGAGCCCTCGGTCTTTCCGTCACCAATCCCTTTTCGGCCGCTTGAGGGCGCCAGGGAGACCTCCGCTCCGCAGGGGGGTGGGCCGTGCGGGGGCGCGCAGATCGCCGCTTTAAAGCCGCCGCTCTGGCCGCCCTCTCTATGGTCGGCCGCGGCGCACAGTTGCCATAGCGCCGCTGCCGCGCGGAGCGCAGCGCTCGGGGAGGAGCCGCGGCCTGGGCCGGCACGGGGCCCGGCGCGGGACGGGGCGCCGAGGGACAGGTGAGGCGGCGGGGCTCGGGGGGCCGCTCGGAGCGGGGAGGGAAGCCGCGGGGGACCGGCGCGTGAGCGTCGTAGCGCCGGCCCGGCTTCCCTGCTCGGGGCCGAGGGGCGCGGATCCCCTCGCTGAGGTCCCCCGGGGCTGCGGGCCAGGCACCGGGAGATCCGAGACCGGGAGCTGCCGGGGGTAGCGCCTTCCTGCGAGCCGCCCGCGGCGCTTCCTGCGGGCTGAGGGCGGCTCTCGGCTCCTTCCCGGCCGTTCTGCCCGCGGGGCGGTGACACCTGCCGGCCCTCCGTTGGGATGTGAGCGGCGGGCTGCGACCTGCGGAGGTAGCTGTGACACTGACGCGATGTCTGAGCGCTGCGGCTCTCTGCTTAAGGTTCGTTCGGAGCGACGCGCGACTTGCCGGGACGTAGCAGTGTTTTCTTTGTGCGTCCCCTCCTCCTGGCCCGGCTTGGTGCTGTGTGAGGGCAGTGCGGGATTTCACAGCACTTCTCCCTTTTTTCCAGGTTGTGCAGAACTTCCCGTGCTCTCCTTCTTGGAGCAGTCCTGCAGTGCCGGGCTGGGCTCAGGGATGGTTATGGGTCCCTTCCAGCCCAGTTGTTCCATCACCGTGTGGTTCTTTTTCGGCTCTCCATTTGGTTAGGATGGCAACGGCCGTGTTCTGTGTGTGACAATGTAGCGGGTTGTGCTTAAAAGCTGTGAGCTTCATATTTTAAATTAAGCGATGCCTAAGGCGTGTAGGTGGCGATGTGAAAGAAGAAACAGTATTTTCCCCTTGTTGTCGTGTTCCAGTGCCACCTGCTTTTTGCAGAGCTGGGAAGGAGAACATGAAGCTGTTGGCTCCAAATGCCGGTTCTTATGGTTTTAGGTCCTGTCACACTCCATTGCACCGTGCTATCTCTTTAACCCTTTTTGCATTCACAGTGGTTGAGAGGAAGGTCTCTTCATTCTTAGGGACCTTTGCTTCTGTAAGCATAATTATGTTCAGTAGAACAATTGGGTCTAATGAAACCAAACGACTTGCTCGGGCTATTGTTGTGTTTTCTATTAGGGATGATTCTCTCTGCTTGCATCAACCCTGCTGCAGCTCCCCAGCTGTAGCTCTCTGTGGTGTGGGCGTCCCCCCGGCTGGTAGCAATTGGGCTTAATTAAAAGCTGATTGCCATCACATTGGTGTTCATGGATAAGTGCTGAACAGCTCAAGTTTCTGTTGAATTGGAATAGCTTTAAAGCCATAATTTAGATGCAAACTCTTCAGTCAGGCTAGAGCATGAATCTCCAGTGCTACACACAGGAGGGTTATTAAAAGAGGTGCTTCAGACTTTGCAGCAGCTGTGGGAAGTGGGCAGGCTGCTCATCACTTGCAGTGATCTGTTCCTGCTGTCCTTGCTGACTCACCTGGGGCTGCACCTGATGCACAGCTGTGGTCTGCAGCCTCACCTCCAGCCAGGGGAAATGCTGTCCCTGTGCTGTGCCTATTGGCTTTGCTGGAATACGTGGAGGAGAAGAAACCTTTTGCTATGTGTAGGTTACCCTTCTGTCTCAGAGTGCACTGTTGTATGTATTTAGGGTGTTGTGGAGTCTGCTCTCTAAAGCCTTTCAAAGGCCCTGAGGAGTATGGAGCCCGATCCAAAGATCAGAAATGAGCAACTCCTGTGCCTTTGAACTGGCTGCTTAGGGGTGCAAGGGGGTGAGAGATTAATGTCTGATGGAGGAGAGGCAGTGAGGTGTGTGCACGTCTCTTTGTGAGGTGAACTGGTCAGGAACTGCCCCTAATCTGGATGAGAGGAGCTGCAGGTGTGTGGTAATGAGTGTGGGGGAACCTGGTGCTTCTCTGTTGTCTGAGCTGGGACAGCAGCATGGCATGAACTTGCTGCCTGCAAACCCCCTGTGCCCTAGCACCTGGTTGTATCCTCCGTACTGTGCTGGTTTTCCTCTGCTTCCCAGTGAAGGTCGTGGCAAGAAGGCAGAGATTAGTGCTTTGAGCTCACACCAGCTGGCACTCAGGAGCCTGAAGGCTCTGCAGGATGAGTAACTGCTCTCCATCTCGCAGGTGGGGGAGAGCTGGAGTAGGAGAATTGCACTGCCCTGAACTGATGTCAGAAGCAGCACTTGTCTGCAGGCTGGGTTCTGTCACCAGATTGTGCATCCCTCTGAAAGTGGTTATTCAGTCTTCAGAGAACGCTGCCAGGTTGAAAAACCACAGTTTTCTGTAAGAGGCAGAGTATGGCTGTCAGGTTGGGATCTTACGCTTTTATTTTCCCTTCTTTCTCAGAGCTGAGAGCTCGTTCCAACTTCTCAAAGCCCTCCTTGGCTTTTTAGACTTATGTTCCCATGAGGTACTCCTTGCTTTAAAAAGAGTTGTTGCTTTCTGAGGGCTGCTGCTTCTTCTCTGTATCTGTATCAGCTCTGAGTTCTTGACATCAGTGGTCCTTGATGTCACTTGAGCCTCAAGTAGGCTTTGTGGTCCAGCAAAAAAAAACAAAAAACAAAATAAGATTGCTTGTATTGTACTTCCATGTAGGCTCAAATATTAATATCAGTTTTCTTTTCCTCTTGACACCTTTTCGCATTCAGAGTGCTGTGGGAAATGCTTTGAAGAATACTGGTAAGCAGTGCCCTTGTGGAATCTTTTCCTTCAGGCTGATGCTAAGGGAGCACGTGGGGCTGGAACTGCTGCTGGGGGGCTGCTGTGCTGCAGGGAGATCCCCTCTCCGAAGGACTGCCAGGCTGCAATTCACAAGGCCCATTTTAAAGGAGCAAATTCATCGGATGGAATGCTTTCCTTTCTAGATCCTCGCATATGATAACTCTGAGGACAAACAGGCCCTTGGTTTCCAGAACAGATTTAAAAATGGCAAATTATTCCCCAGAAGAAACGCTTCCTCTGTTTAGATTAACAAAATAATTTTCCTTCTTGGATCCTCGAGCCCCTTCCTATACACGCCTGGCCTGCTGGGCCGGCTGAGATGTCAGGCTTGATAGATTATCAGAGCTGTTTTTCAGTAGTTAAACAATAATGAAACTGTTGTGCTGTCGCGGGGGAACACTGTGCTCTGTGTGCGGACTTCGTCCTGGAGAAAGTTTCAATTGTTCCAGGCAGGGCTGTTCTGAAATGCAGCTTCTGTGGCCGCTCGCACAGCTGTCCAAACTGCGGGCTGCCTTGCGGCCATCACACGAGCATTACCAAATAGTTTGGAGACAGTTTATTTTTCAGATTCCATATAAAGCGTGGATTTCTTGGTCCCTTTTGAGTGTATAATAAAAAAAAAAATGGGAGTTGAAGGCGGTGTTTATATATAAAGGTGCTCAGGAGCACAGGACTCGGGTTTCTCCCAGCTGTGTTCCTCATGCTGTTTCTCAGCACAGGGCTGAGTGGTTCCTGTGTGTTCGTGTGGGTTACTCAGATGCAGCCCGTGGTTGTGCATCTCTCCGTGCACAGCCTCCCTTGTGAGATGTGTAGTGTCCTGTGCAGGAGAAATGTGATGCATTGTCAGTGAAAATAGACTCGGAGCCCTCAACCTTCTTTTCATTGGCCTTCCTGCTCTTTTCCTGGTGCTTATCATAGCACCACAGAACAGTTGGAGTTGGAAGGGACCCCAGGAGCCATCTGTGCACCCACAGCTCCATCAGTGCTCACAGCCCTCCAGCCTGACCCTGGGGGTCTGCAGGGATGGGCACCACCACTCAGAGCAGCCTGTGCAGTGCCTTGCTGCCCTTACCCTTCTTGGTACCAGCTTCTCTGAGCTTAAGACAGCTTTTTTGGAATTGAAATCTCGTTTCAGTTTTTTCCCCACTTCACTCAGAATGACATCCCTGAAAAGAATTGAGATGTTTAGCTTGCTGCTGGCATCTCCACTGCTGAATTGCAGTGCCTACAAAATGTGCATAGGGAATGCAGCTGGAATTCAAAGCACCAGTAAATGACTGCTTGCACACAGCAAAGCAGTGCAGTTAAAGCAAAGCACTTGCAGCATTTCTTGTCTGCCCTGGGAGACAGCTTCGACCTGCAGAGAGCTTCATCTGATAGCGGTGCTGATATCATCTCTGAACCTTTCCTTGGTGAAAACCTATTTGAAGAGCTTCAGACTGCATATTTTAGAGATACGAAATAACAGCTTAATATGGTTGTATGGGTTTTAGTTTCAGTTCACCTTATTGCTATGTTAGATGTTATTTCTGTCACGCTTTTAAACAGTGTATTCAGCAGTGGACAATGAAGCCTTTTCATACCACAAAACATAGACCAAATCCAAGCCTGGTTCTTGAAAACCTGTCTTTGTGCAGCGAGGTAAGGTGATCATCCTTGGAACAAGCCCTGTCTCCTTGCTGGGTTTTCAAGCTGTGTAACTTGGGAAGGCAATGCTATGGGAGTCTGAGCTTGTTCCTAGGCTTGGGATGGGACTCTTGATAACACAAGGTAAGGCTTTTATTGCTCTGCCTGGATAACAGATGCAAGCTTGAAATTAGATCTGGAATGCGTGGCTGTAGCTCCTAAACTTCTGCCGATTAGAAACAAACATGGAGAAAAGGATCCCAGCTCTTCCTGTCTGCTCGGTCCATCAGCTTGAGTCCTTGGTATGGAGGAAATAGCATGCAAGTATTTAGCAAACCTTCTGAGCTATAAATGAAGTGTAAGGAGGTCTTAAGTACATATTGACTGTCAGCATTTCTTTCCAGGAGCGCCTTACTTCTGCAAGCTGTGGTGTTTCTCTGAAGGTATCTAACAACATTGTGGACATAGCAATGTCTTGAAGAAATAATGTTAATTTGGTTCTATTATCTGCATTGTGTTGGGGAAACTGAGGCACAGAGCACTGAAGTGACCACATGCAAAGGTCATCTGCAATGGAGCTGGAAACTGAAACCAGGAATCCTCACCCCTAGTTGTCCCTTGTTATTTATTCAGTGACTAATCTGAAAGCAGTTTCCTAATGGAGGCTGTTGAACTTTAGGTCCTATTTTTCCTTAAGTAGCAATAAGTGGGGTCTCATTTTGTGTATGTAATAAAAATATGGGGCAGTTCCCAGGTCCAAAAGTTCAGCAGCAAAAGAAGGGCTCAGGATGGGAGCAGGAGATGTCTGCTGGGCTGGAATGCTGGGGATGATGCTTGGGATCTGGGAGCAGGAGTGAGGATGTTTGGGTTTATTTCAAGCAGTCCTTGTTAATAGGCAGTGTGAAAGCACAAGGCAGCATAATATCTTCACTTCCATAATAGTTGGTGTTTTCTTAACCTGACACCAGGTTCTAATCTAATACAAAAGTCTGGTCTTACAGACAAACCTGAATGGAAAAAAGTGCTCCTCCCAGTTTCAGAGAAGCAAAATGGAAACGGGATGATGTTTGTGCTGTGAATGCTGGGGGGGGAAATGCAAGAAAACTAACTCCAAACCACAGTAAACTCGAAAACAAAACAAAGGCCCCACAGCTGGAGTGGAGCAGATTTGTTGGCTTATAAAACTGAGTGATCTTTGGAGCACTGACTCAGGATCCCTGAATGCCTGGGCTTGCCAAGAGCCACGAGCTGAAATGTGGACCGAGTCTGTTGATGCCATATATGGGAGATTTCCTCTTGGTGACAAAGGGTTGGGGTCTGAAGGATGTGAGTTCTTAAAGGCTGGTTGAAGCTTTTATTACTTAATATCTTCTCAGTCTTTTCTGTGTATTTTCTACAGGTAGGATCCAGCAGCCACTTCATGTTCAACAGTCCTGACTCTCTGCTTTGGTCAGTGTGAATTCCAGCTGTGCCTTAGTGCTGTGCTGCCAGTTTGCACAGATGCTTCAAGTGTTTGGCCCAGAGCTTTAATATTCTGCTGTAATACATAAGTGGAGATGTAACAAAGGAAAATGGCTTTCTTTTTTTTTTGTCATGAATTTAGCTGCAGGGTAGAGAAATGATTTCTTGTATGCAAGTGGTCTGTGCTGATAGGGTAGGTGAGCTCCCCTGTGAGCTCTACCAGCATCTCCATGGGATGTTACCCTTCAATTCACCATCCAAAATTAGTGGGCAATATAGTTGCTGGGTTTATTTGGGCGTTTCAGTTTGAACAAAGCAGGATTTCAATCCCCAGTGGTTTGGGGTTACAAATCCTTAACGTTCAGCAGAGGTTGAGGCTGAATGAAGAAGAGGCACAGTTCCTTGGTCTCTGCCCTTGTTCAGTTGCCAGCTTGGGAACCTTTCTGCCCTAGAAGCAGGTCCTGCAGGCGGTTGGAGATGGGCTGCTTTACATCATCCTTCCTGTTGACTGCTGTAAGTAGTTCCTGTTAGTTCTGCTGGCAGACATGGGTGGTAAGGCTTGCACTTTCCCTCAGTTTTCAAGCTCTTATACAGGGTTGCGTGTAAGCAAGTTTCAGTTTCAAATGCTTCAGTGCTAAATGAAGGCTGTTTGGCACAAGAATGACTGTTAATATCTATGGAAATGCTTTAAGAGAGGAACTTCAAAGTATCTCTCAAGCTTTCACCTTTACCAGCTTACCACAAATGAGGGTGGGTATTTCTCTCATTGCCTGCAGATGAAGTGACTAAGCCATAAATGAACTGATTTTTGGGTTTCAACATTTCCTTTGTCTCAATAGCAATACTTGTGTTCTGTTTTCTTGCTTTTCAGTGCTGCACAAGACTCTGTGCCCACCTTTCTTTAATTGCCAGCAAACTCAGATATTCTAGTGAGCTAGAGGACAGAGCTTCCACACTGCCAGCTGTGATCACAGAACCACTCAGCTTGGAAAGAAGCTCTCAAATTCTCAACTCCCACCTCACCCCACTGTGCCCCCTGACCACAGCCCTCACTGCCACATCTCCATGGCTCTGGAACACCTCCAGGGATGGTGATCATTACCCCCCCACCTCGCTGTGCCCCTGCCCACTGCTCTTTTGGAGAAGGTTTCCTAATATCCAACCTGAAAACGTGGCGTTTCTCCTATCTCAGCACCTGGTTTGGATTTGAATTCAGGTTAATTTGGAATAAGTATAGCTGAGAAATGAGCAAGTGATGTTTGTACTTGTTGTGATATGCCTAAATTACATACATTCATCTTTTTTCAGCCTAGGCAAATAAAAACAGTATTTTTTTTCTGGCTGCAGCTGAACAGGTGAGAGGTTGCCTGCTGGTCTGCACAGATCTCTGCTGCTATTTTACTGCACAATCATCCATCTCACATGTATGGGTTCCTTGTTTTTTTTTTTCTTTTCTACTACAGGTTTGTGGAGCAAAGGGGAAGGAGTGGGCTTTGTGTTGGGAGTTCTGAGGCTGTTTTCTGGTTTCTAAAAAAAGATGTAAAGTGCACTGCTTAAATAATAAATCTCAAACTTCCCCTGAGAGGTGGTTTAGGAGGCTTCCAACTGGCACCGTAGCTCATCAGTGAGCACTTGTGATCCTGGGTGTCTGAGATAGAAGTAGCAGGTCTTGAGAGCGTTGATGCCAATTACAATCCCAATTTCAGACAAACTTAATGTATTCCTGAATGCTAATACAGTACCACCTCCAAGAGAAGCTCAGCTGTTGGATGAGTAAAACTGCAAGGCTTGAGATTGTGCTTAAAGCTTTCTATTTTGGGAGCAGCTACTCTGAGTACTTCATCTCTCCAAATCCTTGTACCTGATGCTTTAAGTGGGACAGAGTTTGAGTGCTCCTCACAGTGATTAATGGTGAGATGCATCTTGCTGTGCACCCGTCTGCTAAAGTAAGCTGGAGGAGCTCTGCCTGGGGTGATGCCTCGTTCTCCCATCAGCCTCCCCTGTACTGCTGTGCTTCATTCCAAAGATGAACTGTTATGAGCACGTCGCTCACTGAGTCAAGATGGAAGGTGATGTGCTGCAGTCTTGGCCCAAGAGATAGACATGGCTTGATGCCTTTTTATTTCAAGTGGGGATTTCAGTGGTATGATGAAGATGCACACGATGTGCCATCCTCTCCTCCCCTTTCTTCTCCAGCTCTGTGTTGCCCCACCCAGAGGAGCATCACTAAAGCCATGCAATGATGATTGGCTTTTTCCTTGTTGGAAGCTGAGGTTATTCAAACCCATGCAGTTATTTTAAGTTTTCAATCTTCATTTAGCAATTCACTGCTATATATTGTCACTACGGTTTTGGCAGCCTGAGAAAAACAGCTGCATGAAATGAAATCCAAGAGAGACTTGTGATGCTGTGAATGAAAAGAGGAAAAAATAGAGTGCAAGCCAGGATCGATTTTGTCCTACCATAAAAAGTATTGATTGAAATAGTATGCAGCATCTTGTGTTTCTGGCTGTTGACTGCTGCAGTTTTGGCAGAGCTTCCCCTTTTGCTTTCACTTCTGCATGTTGGATAAAGACTACACACACGGGTACGTGCACAGGGTGCCAGGCAGGTATGGTAGCAAAATGGAGTACTTTGGAATCTTAACTTTTCCAGAGTTTCCTTTCATCTCTTTCTGACTTGGTTTGTGCTATCTATTGCAGCTGACCTCACCTCAGAGGTGTGTATGTTGAGCTGATGTGAGAGAGTGCACCATGTTTTGTGTTGGAAGGGAGACAGGCTGTCAGATCCATTCCCCTCTCCAAATAATTTGAGGCAAAGGAATTTAAGACAAAATAGGTAAGGCAAAATGTGGCCTAGAAGTAGTCAGTCACGTGGTGGTGTTAAGTGCTGGGTTTTGTGCTAGCTTGCTGATAGAATGTCACTGACTTTTGCAAGGGAAAAAGCAGGCTGTTACTGCACTGCCATCTTGGCAGATGTCTGGAAACCTAATTAGAGTTAATAGCAAGGAGAACTGTCGTCTAAATAGTTTTCAATATGTGCAGTGTGACTTTAGGTCAAAATAAATACTTTGCATTGAAATAATGCACAACCCAGCTATCAGTTCCTTTTAAAACGAAACAGGATTTCCAAAGCCCTCATCTGGGAATTGGGTGAAGTCATCTGGCTTCAGATGTGGAGCAGGACAGCAGGTGGGTGCTGTGCAGTTTGGGTGCATGTCTCAGAGCTCGGGGACTTTGGAACCATCTTCCCATGCAGTGCTGCAGAAATCCCTCAGCTTGCTAAAAGCATCCTTTTGGTTTCCCAAGGAAAAGGTTTCAGAGACGTGCTGGAAGTGCAGGTCCTCGTGCTGGTAGCAGTACTGGGGGTATGCTGATGGGCACTGGGTGCTCACACTGATTTCACCTTCAAACTTCACCTTCAAACAGACAGAACAGCAGCAAGTGTTAGGCACAGTCTGCTTGCAAACTAACACAACTGCTGATAAGCACTGCTAAAGCTACAAAGTATTCTTGGACTACCAACTGTATTTTTTTTTTAATGATTTGAGATCTCTTAATTTTTAACTCTTTCTCTTTAAGCAATTTTTCAAAGTGCTTACACTGCAGATGATCTACTCCATTGTAAACTAAGTGGATAGCAATATAAAAGGGTCTCTGCTGCACAGTGGTGTCACTTGTGCAGCGTAACTAGGAAATACTCTGTTTTACTGTTGGAAGCAGTGATGCTGAGCACAGCCACGTTTCAGCAGTGGAGCAGTGCTGGGCCTCTCTCTGGCTCCTTCCTGCACAGCCCTGCCCCTATGGGTTGCACTGTTTCCTTTCTGCTCTGTGGTGAATGGATGTCACTTCCTTGATTAAGATGCTGGTGTGCAGCCAAATTGCCTTCCTCTGGGCTCGTGTGCTCTGAGGAGCAGCCCTGAGCTGTGCTCCTTCCTCAGCTGAGAGCAGTGAGGTGAGTGTGCCTCCTGCTCCCCCTGCACAGCCTTCCTACCTGCCCCACGGCTGCAGGTATGGCTGTGGCAGTTGGAGGAACTGAAGATGCTTTACCCAAAAGCACAAGCTGCGCTACCAGCCACGAGCCCTCTGCATCCTATGGGGAAGGGGTGGGCAGTGTGCAGGCAGGGCAGATGTGCTCCTTGGTGTGTGGAAGCCACCATGAAATAACCTGGGTGCTTGCTTCTCTGAGCTCACTGCAGACTGACTGCAGTGCTCCATCCTCTTTGTTGCTGGCGTTCTTAGGCTGCCATCCAAGCGGCCGATCGGAGCAATCGTGTTTGTCTTCATAAAGACTGTCAGCATAGAGGACTTGAATGAGCAGAGATGAGCAATATTGAGTCCTTCCAGAACAAAATGTTAACCTCTTCATCCAAGCTGTGTTTCTAGCAGTGATACAGTTCTGGCATTTATGTGGCTTTGCAACGCAGGCATGTTGTCACACTGGGCACATGTGGACTAGTGCCTTTGCTCATAGATACAACTTTTCCATTTGTAGGTTAAAAAGAACTAATGTGCCCAAAGCTGTTGTCCCAGCACTGAATGAGATAGCTGTGCTTCCCCCCAGCTGGATGGGGCTGGCTCCTGCTCTCCTCTTTCCTCCCCTCCATGCTTTCTCAGGCTCCACTCCACAGATGCTGTGCTCAGAGGACAGCCTGCCTGCTTGCCCCTTGTAAATGCTGCCTTTGACTTTCCCTTCTGTCCCAGCGTATGGTTTCTCCCATTCATTGTAATCCAGGTCTGTGTGCCTGTGACACAGACTGATAGACTGAGTAAATGTCACTTGATAACAGGGCTGCAGAATAACCTGCTCAAGTAAATGGTAACTTGTGCCCAAGGAAGCAGTGACTTCACTTTTCAAGTGGTAGGTTATTAGTGGAGCTAATTTTAGCAGCACACTATCAGTGTTGTTTCATTTTTTTAATGAGCAATTATAGTCTGCTTTTAACGAGGCACCAACTGGTTAACTCGTTAAGCTTCAGCCATTGCAAAACAGGCTTCATGAAAGTGGGATCTGTTGAATTTTGCAGGGGATACAGCATGGAATAATAGCATAAAAATCACAATTTAAAACTGCTGGAGGAAGAGATGAATGTTTCCAAGTCACGGTGACCTGTTGAGCTTTCTGAACACATTTCGGCAGCCAAGCTGCTCTTTGTTTTGCATCTCCCTCCCTTTTTGGCACCCTTCTCTGTTTGCAGTAACTGCAAGGGTCGGTGGTGGCTGCAGGACTCCTGGGAGGAGAAGGACTTACTGGGACTTATGCTCGTGTGGGAGCAAAATCAGCTGCTGAGGGAGTGCTGTTCCTTTGGATCCCTTCACTCAAGTGTTTCCTTGGTGCCACTGTGCTCCTTTTCCTACATTCCTGAGCAGCCAAGCACGCTCACAGAGAGCTTTATTAAGTGGAGCCAAAAGCTCAAAGACTGTGAGAAATGTTGGCTTTGTTTGCTCGGATCCCTTATGGTTTGCACTGTTGTAAAAATTCCCTTCCTTTACCTATTCAAACATAAAGCCATACAGCCAGAGCCCGCCTTTTGGTAGAAATCCATGTAATAAATTTTGCATGTAGACAGACTGCTGCTCCAGCCAGGAAGGTGTTGGTGTTAATACTGCATATAGAGTAAGAGAGATGGTGAGAGCTTGACTTAAAATAGTATTTAAGTGAACATAGTGCGTGCCTGGGTTTTGATCCTATGAATACCACCTCTGGTAGTGTATGGGTTGAAAACTTGATTATCAGTGATATTTCCTCTGGGATGAAGTAGTGCTTGCAGGTCCACACAGAGCTCACAGATGTGTGGAGCTGGTTGCCATGTGGGCGGCTGTGTCTGTATGCCCTGGCAGGGCTGGTTTTAATCCTGTACCCCCACCCTTGGTTCTCATAGGACCTGCAGGTGCATGGTGCAGGGCAGCCTGGCTGCTTGCAGTTACCTGCTGCTTGCCTGCAGTTCAGCTTGCACTTTCCCAAAGGCATGATCTGCTGTCATCCTGCAGTTGCACGGGTGAAACATCTGCTTTCTGCTGTTGGCCACTGCAAGTGCTGCATCCAGGGATAATGAAGACTGCTGCTGTCGGTGCTGCCTGCAGTGTTGACTTGCTGGCATGGCTGACATCTTTTCCTTGAGTTGCTGGAGAATTGGTCGTGTGGCTGTCACACATCAGCACAAAGTGATTTCAGTGGAGCATCTGTCAATGCAAGCCCTGCGTGCAGGCAGACTTATTCACAGAGGTTTGTAAGTGATTAAAACCTGCCTTACATACTGCAGGCTGCAGCTGTGTTGTGTGAGCAGCTGTCGTGTTTCCACGTGCTCCCATAATGATGGAAGGTGTCTGGGAAAAGACCCACAGATCAGAGGCAGCCTGGTCAGTGGCTGTTGTCAGCCTTTGTTTCCCAGCAATGACACAAATCAGCTGAATGTGGAGTTGTCTTATCCCATCCTGCTTTGTGCACTCCCTTGTTTTTCTTCCTGACGTTCGACACGTTGCAGTGTTCCGGAGTGAATTAGTGGGCTTGGTAGGAAAACACAGAGTTGGGGGTGGGCAGTAGCATTTGTGTGTTGTGCTCTCGTGGGTGGCCTCTGGTTTGTGGGGGCCTGTGAAGCAGGAGGAGCGCTCGCCTGTGCTGCTGCAGCCCTGGGGATGCTCGTTTCCCTGTGCAGGGATCTCTCCCGTGGTTTAGATTTGCAGTTCTTAGGAACAAGCCTCCAACAGCACCGTTTGAAACACAATTCAGTGCTTTTGCATGATGTCGGGGTGTGTTACTGCCTGAGAAGGGCTGATTGCTTGAAAATCAGTGTGCGGAAACTAACTTGTAAGTATGCTATCTAAAGTATGTCTTCTGATTGCAGTGCAGAGCTCATACAAGTGAGTGATGGGTTATTGCTGTTCATGGAACGTCTCTCTGTGTATTTATCGAGCAATAATTACCTCTGCTTATCCGGGATGACAGCGGTGGCATGTGGAAATGAGCACCAGGCTGACACTGCAGCATTGCTGTCAGTGCCTGCAGGGCCGTGTGGCACTGAGAGCCTGCACTGCTCTCATTCATTCTTATGTATGGTTATAAACAGCTGCATTTAAACTCATCTTCCAATGCTGCTGTGTAAGGCCAGGAGCTGCAGGGCGAAGGCAGAAGTGCAGAGGAGGCAGTTTGTGCTCTGTTTAGCAGAACGTGGTGACATGTGGTGTGCGCTCTGAAAACAGAATGCCCAGATGGATTCTAACTCCTCTGTAACTCCCAGAGCAAATTCCCAGCAGCGTGTTTCTGGAATACTTCTCCATGGGTGGTCTAAGAAGGCAAAGCGGCGTTTTGTACTGAGCTGCTGGGATTTTAGGTTGTGTGTACATGTCAGTATTTGGCTTGCAAGAGAACAAACAAATAATGATGTGTACAACTGTTTTCCCAAATAAGCGAGTGGAAGTTAATCCCAGATTTTTCTCAAGTTACTGACGCTTGCTTTTTCCCTTTCAGTTACTATGTGGGCAAGCTGCTGTAACTGGTTCTGCCTGGATGGCTCACCCGAGGAGATGCAGGCGCCGCAGGGAGCCCGTGCCCAAGCCTACTCCAACCCTGGGTACAGCTCCTTCCCATCACCCACAGCTTCTGAGCAGAGCTGCAAAGCGTGCGGGCTGCACTTCGACAGCTCCTCGAGGAAGGTGAGTTGTAAGAGTTTTCCCCAGTGCCACTGGTTTAAGGGAATGGTCAGTTTGCAGCGTGCCCTGTGCCTCCTCCTTAACTACACAGAGCCAACATGAAAAGAAATGAGTGTCCATTGGGGGCATCTGATTTGAGGATACCACATGGAAGAGGACAGCTTGTCTTTGCTTCTGTGTCTTGTTGCCGTTCTCTGGCAATTAGCAGACATTGTTAAAGATGACATAACTTCCATCTTGGCCTTCCTAGCTGTAATCACTTAGAGGAGCATTACATTCAACATTAGCTTTTAATTTGCCCCTTAAGAAGGGGGAAAAAAAAACCACTGTACTGAGAAGCATCGTTGTTTTTCTCTGCTTTCAGTGAAGGAAAATCCATGTATCTCTTCCAAGCTGCTACTGCAAACTAAAAGTCATAAAGGTTTTTCGAAGTTGTGTGTTGCATTGCTGAAGCTTGGTGCCAAAAAAAAAAACCCTACTCCATTTAATCTTGTTTGTAAACTTCATTTGTGAGCATACTGATGCCAAAATAATTGTTGCCACAAGGTCTTTTAATTAGACAGCAAATACTGCCACGGATATTATTGGGGTGTGGTGGTTCCTATAGTGCTGCTTGGAAAAGCTTTGAGTAAAGAAAGCTGTTCAGAGTCCAAACTCTGCTGCCTCACTGTGTGATCTATTTGTTCATGCAGGCAAATAGCAGAGAAGTGGTAAGTCCTGGTCCAGCTGTTGCTTTCTACTCTTAGAACAACAGGGATGTTGATGAATTTTCGCACTGAGAAGTGCTCCAGAAATCATTGCAGCTTGAAATCTGGGGGTGTTCCTCCTCTTTGTACTCTCAGGCTTTTCCCTGACATTGGGCAGTCTCTGAGTCAGCTGGGAATAGTGCAAGCACTGCACGTGGCTGCTACAGTGCTGTCTGTATGCTGTCCTGTCCTGTGATGTCCTTGTTGGGATCTGCTGAAGCAACACGAGATGTTTCAGCCCCCAGTGAGTTCTGCACTTCCCCTGGTGCTGGCTGGCTGTGTATCTGGGACAGCCCGGTGCAGTGCGTGCTTCTGTCTCAGCTGCTCCCATTCTGTGCTATCCATGAAGATGTGTGAGGCTTACGTTCTGCATTGTGAAGGGGGGTTCCTCAGCCATGGGCCACTTCTGCCACCCTGGCCAAATGGGCTGGATCTCAGGGGCTGACTGGAGCTGCATGGCTGCAGGTGGTGATGCAGAGCAGCTGCAGGAAGGCTGCTCCAGATGGGGTTTGACATAAAGAACTGTGTACACAACTTAGAGGAAAAACTGACATGTTTGTAAGCTGTCTTATTTCTTTAATTCTGTTGATATGAACCAAGCTGTGTATGAAGTATCACTCTGATGCAACAAGACCACAGAAAACTGTGTTTCCTCCCAGGAGAGGCAGTACTTCTGAACTCCAGTGTCCAGCTAATCCTTGTGCTGCAATACGATGGGTAAAATATGAATTCCTTATGCATTGCAGACCATGTGGATAACTTAAACAATGATTTAAATGCAGTTAAAAAGGCAGAATGATGGTATTTCAAGTACTTGACTTTCAATCGTAATTGTCTTAAATTTTCATGTAGCGTGGCACCTACTGAAAGGAGTGGAGTAGGGAACATGTGAGCAAAGCATGTACCTGTAAGATGCCTTTAAGTAACTACTGGAGCATCTTGAAAAGATGTAAAATGTAACTGGGAAGCACAGGCTGGGGCAGCTGGCTTCCCCTGAAGATGGAGAGCAGTGGGAGCTGATGGTCAGAGACCTGGTTGTGTTTTGACTTCTTGAATGCACAATAGGTAACTGGGGCTGGCTGTGGTATCGCTGTTTGGAAAAAGCACACTGCATAACACAGCCTTTGTGCTGCACTCGTGGCTGTGATATCTGGGCACAGAGGCACAGTTTGGGGCTGGAAGGTCCTTGGCCACAGAGTGCATTCCCTGTAACTCAGTGTGGGAGTTTGAGCGTGGGGGAGGCTCCTTCCAGCTGGAAGCAAGCACAGTGTGTATTCATTTGTTTGGTTGTTTGGTCTTTCCCCCCTCAGTTCTCCTGATGGCTGTCCTGCAGAGGGTGGGTCGCTGGGAGAGGGAAGTGCTGTCTGTGTGGTTACTTTCCATTCACTGGCCTTTCTGCAGTGCTTGTTCTCCCACTCCAGCACAACCAGAAGGTTCTGTCTCTCCCCTGAAACTTCTCTAAGTAACTGCATTGCTCCTGCAATCCCTAGGTTTAAAAAAAAAAAAGTCAGTTAAAAGCTTCCAAAATGTATTTTTCATAATGACCAAGCTACAGAACACTTCTCAAAACTGGATGGTAAATGGAGATCACATTCCTTCCTGCCTTGTTTGTGACTGATGAAGGGCCCTTTTACGTGGCATCCCTCCAGGGGAAAAGCAGTTCTGAGATGAGTTTCAGGTTTGTGTGACCGGAGATTCCCTCTGTGCAGAAGTTTCCTTTAGTGGCAAATCTGTGGGTTGGCACTGTGGGGCTGCCAGGCTGCAGAGAGCTTCAGGAGGAGCTTCTGTCAGCAGGAGCTGTGTTACAGGGTGTAACGCAGGGCACACGTCTGCTTTCTTTGAACTGTGACATTAGAAGTGTTCCTGAATCACTAAGAACGATTTGTGAAACTTTTCCCAATCACTTTCTATTTGTCACTCCCCCCCAAGTCTTCACGGGCATTTTTCCTTGCAGTGCTCCAGAGGATGTGAGGATGTTCTGAAAGAAAGCTGTTTCTCCATCCCAAGCGCAGCTGTAGAAATAAAGGGTGTAAATCATAAAGCCCGGAACTCGAGTGGTGTGGCTGATGGTCTCTGAAGTGCATTTTTGCAATTCCTATTGGAAATCGCAGGGTTTGACTTTCCCAAGTGTTGATCAGTTTTTTTCAGAGGTCAGCATGGATGGTGAGTGGTTGGAGCTGCTGGAAATTGAGCCCTGGCTGATGACATCAGAGCAGTGGGAGATGCATGCATTAAACAAACAGAACTTGATCTGAAAAGCTTTTAAACATCTGAGGCCTAATATTTCCAAAAGTTCCATCACTTTCTGTGTAGCACCAATTCCCACACACTGTCAATATCATAGAAAATAAGTTGGTTTCATTGCATAAGAATTGAATTCTGTTGTCTGTCAGTGTAGGCTTTGCTGTCTCCTTTTCCTCTTAGTGTGAGAACATTCACTGATGGCTGTGGTGAAATGGACAGGAAGAAAGGGTGGGGGGCAGTTGCTCATAGCAAGCAGTGAGAAATGGAGATGTGTTTTAAGCAGTTCTGTCATGCTGGAGCTTTGCTAATGCACAGAGTGGTGTTTTATAGGCGGTGCACAGCTGGCTGGGCTTTACTCTGCAGGCTGCCTTGCAGGTATCTTGTGATTTCATCTGTGGCTGCAACTGGATGAACAGGTCTGGATGAACATGGATGAATGTGGTGCAGTTAGTTCAGAGTATTCTTTCCTGGGCGGGCCTCTGGTGTGAGCAGTGCTTTTCTATGAACTGAGAGGATTCCAGCTGTCTGCTCTTAGGAGCATTCATTTTCCTCGTCTGGGAGCACCCATACGTACTTGGTGCACTTCAGTGACAAGGGTTTGATGGTGCTCTGATGGGGGTACAGTCGCTTTGGCTTCCAGGTGCCACCGCTGCGGTTGCTGTGCTGCCGTCTCAGGGCACAGCAGGTTTGTTTGATTCTGTTCCCTTCTGTTTGCCAGCATATCTGCTTGGACTGTAAGAACAACTTCTGCACGTCCTGTTCAAGCCAGCCCGAAGGCGGCCCCCTGCTCTGCCACCTCTGTCAGCGCGTCCGAGCCACAGGTTTCCAGCGGGAAGAGCTGATCAAGATGAAGGTGAAGGATCTGCGCGATTACCTGGCGCTCCGTGAGATCTCCACCGAGCTGTGCCG
Source organism: Meleagris gallopavo (assembly GCF_905368555.1). Lineage (NCBI taxonomy): Eukaryota > Metazoa > Chordata > Aves > Galliformes > Phasianidae > Meleagris > Meleagris gallopavo. The sequence continues at coordinate 4,490,053 of NC_139424.1, forward strand.
TGAGAAGGAGGACCTGGTGTTCCTGGTTCTTGGCCACCAACCAGCGCCTAGCCAGGAGGAACAGACGAGAACAAACCCGTTTCATACTAGTGCCTCTGGACAGCAAGACTTTGTGATTCTCCCACCACCCAGCACAGCCTCTCCTACCTCACACGACACATCCCCAGTGTCTGCAGATCCCATCTCAAGCTCACTAGCTCAGGAACACAGAGAGGTACAGTCTCCAACCAGAAGCATCTTTTGCAGAATGGTCCGTCTCTATTTTAAGATGCTGTGTGAGGTTTTCCAAGCAGGCAACGTGCTGTGGAAGTTTAACGTTAAAGATGTCTGCTTAAAAAGCAGGTGCATGGATCTGCCTCTGTGCTGATGTTGACAGCTTTGACAACCATTCAATCTAATATTACATACAATTGTTATTGTTCTTGGAGTGCAAGCACAGTCCTGTGTGGGGACTTCCCTTCCCCCCCACACACACACAAGTGCTGGGGAAGAAGCTGTGAGGTGGGCAGGGTTTTTAGTGTCACCTGCACCCAGATCAATAGAAGACAAAGCCCCAGCTCTGTTGCTAGTCTCCCATTTATGACGAATGTTGTTGTTCTGATGAACCTTGTAAAGGTTTGCTTTTTTTTTTTTTAATTGACTTTTGCTTTGTTTGTCTTTCTGCTATCTGGCCTGGGAAGTTTACACAGTGTTTGACATCTGCTCCTGGTCCTGTTACATAAGTTAATGGGCATTTACTTCCTGTAGACTAGCGCAGTGAAAGTTGATGTACTATCTACCTTCTGCTTCCTCGGCAGATGTGTGTAATACAAAAAAAAAAGTCCCAAAATGATTTAAATCAACAAAAAAAAAACCCCCACAAGTATTTAAAGGGCCATTTCATTTTCCAGTTTCGTGGATGTTTCCAATCCCATTTTTTAACCTTTGTACTCTGTACCCTTACTGCCCTGTAGTACATTTCAGCTTCCTTTCTTGACTCTCAGGATATCCTGCTACAGTTCAGGTCCTCTTTTTGTTGATATTCTTATTTTGTTTTGTAAACATTAGCAAGTCACCACTTCCCTAAGTAGGATGGTAACATTACAGCCTCATTCGTCAGCAGGCAAACCAGAGGGGAATGACAGCTGGGGGGCAGCCAGATGTAATTACACTGCAGTTCCTTGCACTTTATTAGACGATCAGAGCAACTCGCCCTTCTTTCTCCAGTGTTGTTTTTGCTGGTCCTCCACTTAGTATCTCCTATTTATCTGATCCAGAACAAGCTGAGGAGGTATTTCTGTACCTGTAGTCTTTGAGTAGTTTTTCAGATGTGGTCTTAAGAAGAGACCTGCACTGATAGCTGGTGTGCAATGTGCTGCACAGGAAATACTTCTGCCAGCATGCCTACTTTTTCACTTGTGCTGCCATTTATCAGTCCAGTGGGTGTGTGGGAGGTGTTGCAGTTATGCTGAACTGTAAAGCTAATTTCCCTCTGGACAAGCAGAGATATGGTGTTGGTGAAAGCTTTATTTCCTCTTTTAGGGAATTGGGTATGTGCCTCCAAGCCAAGTTGGTATGACAGGAGTTGAGAATGCAGCAGAAGCACCAACAGAGGAGGAGACACAGGTTTGTGTCTTAGAATGAGACAAAGAACAAGGAACGCCAGGTTTCCCAGGTTGTATTTGCCACCACAGAACCACTACTACAGAGAGATGGGTGGCTAAACGCAGCAATTTGGACTGAACTCCTCCAGACCCACCCAGTCCCCTTCTTTAGCATCATCCTGTCCTTCACTTACAGAACTGGTGCTGTGTGGATGCTATTGCCATAGGAAAGATTCATTTCCATCCTAGGATTTGTATTTCTGATAAATTCCCACTATGTGCATGCTGAAAGTTCATTTAAATTACAATGCTAGGTGTTGAGAGCAAGAATCATTCCAAGTTTTTTCCCTTTCAGTCTACTGACTCGGAAGATAACCTGGTGCAGGGGAGGAAGGCTTCTCTTTCTGATCTAACAAGCATTGGAGACATCAGTGAGTTGTCTGTGCGACAGCTGAAGGAAATTCTTGCTCGCAACTTTGTCAACTACAAGGGCTGCTGTGAAAAGTGGGAGCTGTTGGAGAGGGTGACTCGGCTTTATAAAGAGAAAGACCTTCAGCATCTAGGTAAGGAACTCAGCAAGTGTGTACCTATTTTCTTTTTCTACAGACAGTTGCAGAAGGGAGTGAATTCTATCTGACACTTGCAAGTAGAATAGAGGTTTAAATTCTAGTATACACATAGTGAAAGTACTCAACTATTCATCAGTTTCTAAGTGTTAATGAGGAGAGCATTATGCTAGCTGCAGAGTGACTTCCCTGTAGTAGCAGTAAGGGAGAACCAGCTCAGGATTTCATCTAGCTGTGGCAGATTGTGCATGTTGCTGCATCACCCAGATTAGCTGATTGCAACTACAGACAGGTGACTGCAACTGCTTTCATCACTTGACTCATGGTAACAGGCAGAGTGAGCAGAGAAGTGCATCACCATAAACCACTGGGATGCAGCTGCTCTGTCGAGAGCAGGCGTGTGGTCAGCAATTGGCTCCCACTGCTGAGCTGCTGTGGTTACCTGTGCTTTGGCTTGGTTCACTTTATCGCAAAAGGATCTTCCTGTGCTCTCTGCACAGCTGACTGATGAGAAGACAGTGGTGTGTGCTGAAAGAGCGTCTCTGACTTGACTTTCAGGTCCCAGTCTGCAGTTGCTGGTAATTAAAAACCAAAGCCACAAAACAAAAAACACCACATACTTAAAAATTATTTGAAATAGAAGCATATAGCAGTGTTATATTTTGCTGTATTTTGTGCTTTTGAAGGAATGTATCCTTTCCCTTTGATTACTGCTACCTGTTTGTGTGCATGTGCTCAGCTGTGTTCAGCAATAAAGGTGAGACTGTTCAACACCAAAGAAAGTGGCACAAGGGCTGCTGAAAGTGCAGTGATAGCACTGCTTGAGGAACTTTCTTCCCAGTTTCTTTTATTCCCACCAAATAACATTCTCTCTTTATGTTGCAGTTTCCGACACTGATGATCAAACTGGTAAGTAATATTCTACACACTGCTTTATTTGTGTCATTTCTAAGAATCTCAGTGCTACCCCATCCATTTCTATTGTGCAGAAAACACTGTAAAAGCTAAAGCTTCCCTGCTGATGGGAGCAGCTATATACCCACATGAATGTAGATGCAAAGGGGATTTTTCAAAGCTTCAATGTGTGAATACATCAGAAGCTGTTGGATAAAGACAACTCACAGACTGCACAGTGACATACCTTTGTCTCCCCTGTTTACCTAGGTGGTGCTGGGCTTCCTGGTGTGGAGGACAACCTCTGCAAAATCTGCATGGACTTACCCATAGACTGTGTCCTGCTTGAGTGTGGCCACATGGTCACCTGCACCAAGTGTGGAAAGCGAATGAGTGAGTGTCCCATATGCAGGCAGTACGTGATAAGGGCTGTCCATGTCTTTAAGTCCTAAGTGTGCATAAGGGAGACTGGTGATGCCTTAAAGCCTCATCTGCTGTTAGAGAGAGGGGTGAAGTTGCTACAAGAAGTTAGATCAGAGGTTAAGATACAGGCCCTGCTGGAAGTGAGGGAAGGATGAAGCCTGGGGAATTGCCTACTTAAGCCATGTTTGCCTGTGCTCTTTCCATCATATTGTTTTACCCCACAGTGCCTGGGCTCCCTGGAGCTTATTGTCAGCAGCAGACAAATAATTAGTAACCTCCATTCTAGAGTAACTGGATCCACAGGTAGGACAAATGGATGCCTAGCTTTTCACCATAGATCCTGAAGGTTCCTATTTTTCACTGAATAAAAAACACAGTAGACTGTGGTCTCAAAGTGACACATCTTGCTGCTATTGAATGTTGACTCTACTTCTGTTGTGTTGGGCAGCACACCCACAGGCAGCTTAGTTTTCAAGGAATAAAATCTAGGTTTGTTTTTTTTTTTTGCCCTAAATTTATTAGCTTTTGCTTGCAGGACAGGCAGATTGCCTTCAATTTCCATCTTCAGAATAAGCTTAATTCTAGCCTAGTACGATTATGGAGAAAATGTATTGTTTTATTTGAAAATGGCTCTGGATTACTGAAAAAAAATAATGGGTAGTGAAAGACTGTGGTACATACAGCTTTACCTTGCCTGGTGTTCATTGTGCCAACAGGACAGGGACATACAGTCTGCTGCTGTTGGTTTGTTTGTAGGTTTCCTTACGATGCAGGTCAGCAGTCACTTCATGTGATTAAGGAGCTAAGACTTCACAGTTTGAGTATTTTAGATTTTTGTGAGCTAGGGTAAGATTTCTATTGCTAAACAATCATAGTTAAGTATAGGTGATGTTAGCAGAGAGACTGGAAAGAAACTTTATCTCCCTTGAATCAATAAAATGAGAAGTGATCATCATTGCAGAAGCTTCCGTTTACTACAGCCCTGCTGCATTAAGACTGCTTGGCACAAGTATGTATTTTGTGATCATCCTGCTTGTGAGGGTGGGTAAGGTCTGTGGTGTGACAGGTGACAATCACAAGCCCTTGGAGCTACCCTTATGAAGAGTTTGTTCTCTTGGAGGCCTTGCTAGAGAGAACAGCTGGGTGTGCAGTGGCCTGCAAGGGCTGGTCTATGGGGTTTGAAGTTCCAGAATTTTGATGTCTTAAGTCTTCTACCACTGTGAGACTGCATCCTCATTCCAAGTAATTCTGAACTTAAGCACCTTCTGCTGCAGGTTTTTCCTGCCCAACTTTCCCTTTTATCACGTGGATCAAACTAAATCTCTGTGTGGGTGTCAAGAGTGGATCAGCATGAAACAAGTCTTGACTTAAAGCTTCTGGAGTAGTGGAAATGCAGTTACAGAAGTATCATTAAAGCCATCTTACTATCTATTGAAGCAATGTTAGATAACAGCAAATCAACTTCTGCAATATTTAACATGCAATCTTTAATGCTGCATGAGTGGCAACACCCTCAGCTGGCACAGAGCAGAGGGGCTCTGCTTTATAGGTGGTGATTAGGGACTTAAGATGAAGACATCATGCCACAGCTAACAGCCTCTATACTGCTGAGGTGGCCTCTGAGCTTCCTGACTAAAAACAGGACAGCTGTTGAGGCTTATTCAACTAAAAATGCTGAGTTTTTTTCCCCTGTTCAGGTTGTTCTCTAATACTTGGCTTGAGGTTTAACAGCTTCCAGCATGAGAACTGATGCAATTCAATGCATCATGTTTTTTAAAAAAAAAAAAGTGCAGGTAAGCATTAACTACTTACTCTTCAGGAGATTCACAGGGAAATCTTTAAGAGATACAGAGAAAACAAAGCTTTGAACAGTCTCAGTAGTAAACTCACTGTGAGAATTCATGTCATTTTTCAATAACTCAGGACTGGGGGTATGTAGCAAGATCATCCCCCTGGGGGCAGATCTGCTTTTACAGGGTAGATTTATTTTCTATGGTAAATATATCAAGCTGCAAATCAATGGCAGAAGTTCTATGAATGAGAAGAGGTACCCAGCTGGAGTCTGAAATGTGCTTTCTGAAGGGAAAAGCACCTTTTTCTGACTATGCTGTTTTGCTCGTGTTAAATCAAAATCTGAAAGAATTGTTTAATAATCCAAAGGAATATAGTGATCTGAACTAATAAAGTAAATGGAAATATTTATGTGCTTTATGTACACTGTACATAGTTTAAATATTTTAAAGTTAATATTCTACTTGAAATGGCATGTTATCCTCTATTAAATCCTCTTGGTACTATGATAGTTAAACTTACTAGTTTTGGTACAGAAGTTTGGTTTATAATTTTATAATAAAGTTGAAATGTGATTTAGTTAACCTTGTTTTCTGACTCTGTTGCCAGCAGCCCAGGACAAAGCAGGGAGCCTACAGCTACTTAACCAGAAAAGGTTTGGGATATCAGGTGCTTACATATCACAAGGTGAGGTACAAGGACAGTCTTGTCAAAGGAAAAAAAAAAATTAACTTTTTAGCAGCACCTTAACTTTGTGAAGAGAGGGAAAGCACACTTAAAGAGGATGGGTGATGGGATAATGCTGCAGAGTAATGGAAACTTATTTGGTGCCTACTCTTATGTGTAGGTTTCACATTAAGTGCAAACTGCTGCTAGTTAACATTCAAAGGTCTGTAAAGAGACAGGAGAAAAAAACCAACTCAAACCAGCCCAAGGACACATCAGTGGTGTAGACTGTAGCCTGCAGCAATGTTATCCTGGCACTACAGCCTATAGTTCCAGATGTGGTGGTCTGTTTGTCTGTCCAGACAGAAAATAAGCTTTGGAAAAGAAGTCCTGACAGCAAAGGAGAAACTGCTTCCATTTTTTTATTTATTTATAAAAATACCCAAACTTTAAAAACCCATTGAGATGAAACCAGCACCTATATAAGTGTTGGTCTACACTATGGGCAGAAAGACAGAGACAGCAGTGACATCCTTCAGAGAGCTATTTTAATTCATTCCACATAGCTGCTATGGATAGTTGTAACTACCTCTGATGGACTTGGGCAAGATATCTCTATCCACATCCCCACAAATCACCCTTCTCTTCCACCTACCTACTTCTCAGCTGTTCCCCTCAGGGAGTTCCTGAAGCGTAGCAGTGTTAGGAGCAGTCAGCTGCCCTGCCTGCTAGCACGGGGCCACCAGTCTCCGTTTCCGGATGCATTCCCAGATCCATTTGGGAGACACCCGTTTAGCACCAGGATTCTCATCCGTGTCCCCAATAACGTGTGTTGCTGAGGCTGTGTCATACTCTGACACGAGATCACCATCATATGCTATGAAGTAGCGCCGGATTTTGTTGAAGTCCTTCACAGAGGGTGACAAGTAGAGCTTCACACCAGTGAATATGTCCAGCAGCAGCTGTGTAGTGTGGAAGAGAAGCAAAGGTTGGTTTAAAAAAAAAGTAAAAATTACCCTATGTATAAAATACTGTAACATTGCACTTTGGGCTGCGTTACATCACAGGGAGAAGTAACACTGATACAGCTTCCTTGAGCAGCAGAAGCTAAAACAGAGCAGTGCCCCCTGGCTAAGGGCATTATTACCTCATCAGTAGCAAGTGCTGCCTTTTGTGCTGCTGTGGTCAGGTGAATGTGGTCTTAATGCCTTTGCAACCTGATGATTTCTAGTTGAAGTGGGAGACTCTAATTGCCCTGGGAGTGGACTTGCTGTTTACATCAAGTAGCAAACAGCTACTCCAATCTTATCAGTAAATTATAGCTCAGCAATTCTTAATCCACTCCTACACTTTACTGCACAATGAGCTAGAAAGGACAATTCTCTTCCTCTACAGCTCATCTCTTCTATATGCAGCCACTCAGCAATCACTGCCTCTGAAGAGCAGGACATTGTTGGCTGCTGAATAGAGAGCTTTTAGCATGACAAACCTAGTAATGTCAACTCTGCTGGTATAAAAAGAAAAATGCTGCAGAAATCTGCTTTCTCTACAGGAGCCTCATCATCCTTTTAATTTAGGATGCTGCTGTGGAAGCGTTTTGAAGGCTTCCCACATAGAAGGTAGAAATGGACAATATGTCTCCACTTTTTCCCCACTCCTGAGTGGTTGCTGCCTAACTGTCCATACCTTCTTTCCATTGTCTTCTACCTCAGATGCTTTTCGCTTCTCTCCTCGTTTCTCCTCTGGCTTCTGAGGGGATTCGGTGACTGCTTTGGTGCCTAAAAACAAAGAGGTGTCTCACTGTGCTCCTGTCTACATACCAGCTGTATATTAAAAGCAGGCAGAGAAGAATGAGGATAAGAAAAGGTAAAAGGCTTTCCCAATCTGTTCTGAAAAATCTGTGCATTAGATGCTTTCTGCCACTAATGGCCCAGGGCATCTTCCTGCCTTTCTCTCCAGCTGACTACATAGCTCAGCTTTCCTCTTGCTGTCACCATCCCACCTTTCTGGGATTGCTCAGAAGTTTGCTACAAGTTATTCTGCAGTGCATGGCTTTGCAGTCTGCTATCTGGAAATCCCCTCCAGGTACCTTACCCTATATGTGTGAACTTAAGCCAAGTAAAATTAAATACTGGTTCATGGCCAAAACTATCTAACTGAAAGGCATGTAGCTGCAGGAACAGGAGCAGCAGCTTTGCTGCTCTGACCAGTCTTACACATTCTGTGAAGGACCATGATAAAAGACAAAAAGGAACTGTAAGTCCCAGAGAAATTACATCGTAATTGAGACGCCAACACAAGCCAAACCAAGGGTTGAAACCAGCTTTGCCCATTAACCATAACATGTTTATAAAAGCAGTGCACAGAAGGTAAAGAGCACATGGTGAGGTTCTCCTCCCTGGTGAGGGGCCTTACCTTCTGGTTTCTTGGCTTTCGCAGGGGACTTGTTAGGGGGAGTTTTAGTAATCTTGTGTGGTGTGGAAGACCTGGAATTTCCCTCATTCTCTCCACTGCTGCCAGCTGTGGACTCCTCTTCCTCCCCAGCAACAACACTGAACTCAGCCTTTTCTTTGGAGAGTTGGTACAGCTCCTGTCCGAGCAGAAACAAAGCATTTGTCTGAGCAGAAACAAAGCATTCCCTTTAGCCACAGTGAAACCTGATAAGAGACGTGAACAGTAATGCATGTGCTCCTCTCATTTTCTATCTCCACCCCATGAAGTGTTTGCTCTTACATTTTTTCTTCCTGCACCTCTTTGTCACCATTTTTGTCAGCCGTGTTCAAGCACTCTGCTTTCTACCCAGCTGCTTGACATTAAGGGAAGCCACACATATTATCATCATCTACCAGTGAGCAAATCAGACTAACTCCTCAGAGTCTGGCTCTCTGGACTGAAAAATGGCCAACACCCAACATTCTGCATGAGAGTATTTTACCTCTCTCTCCCCTACCTGCACAGCGAGCCAGAAAGATTGGACAGCAGAGGGACTGAATCACTCCTTTCTTCGATGGCATAACAAGCACTTACATCTGCTGTCAGTATCCCTGTAGGCAGTGTGAAGACAGCCCAAATGACAACGACTAGACTGAGAACAGAGCACATCAACAGCTGACTTACTGCTTGGGGTGGCAACAGGCCAACTGGTTTCTATCACTAAAGGAGGCATGGAAGCTGTGTAGGGTGGTGCAGCCCTGGGAGCTGGGCAGGCTGCCACTTGGCCCCTGTGTCATGGAACCAGGCCAGGCTACCCTTAGTCACTTCCCAGATGCCTCACACAACCTCAGCAATTAATGGGAAACCAAATGACCATAAACGCTTCAGAGAATTAAGGTCAGATCTTTCAGGAAGGAAACTGCTCACCATGAAGGCAGTTACAAGAGCTGACAGAACTAGCTGCCAGCACAAACTTTCCCGGAAGCACACAACAGCAGCTCACGAGACTCAAGGAAAAAAAAAAAAAAAAAAAAAGAAAATAGTCCAGGAAACAGCCTGAGCCTAGAATAAATGGAGCACAAAACGTGCCACTGGAGGTGCTAGTCAGCAAGTGTCCTCAGTGCTTACCCTATCAGAATTTGTCTTTTTAAATATAGGCTGGTGTCAGAAGTTATTTGCAAGCACGCTGCAGAGAAGCAAGCCATGTTAACCCACCTTCAGCTGCGGGAGGTTGGTGGCTGTCTTCCAGTCTTTGTCATCTCGAATGCGAGTGCAGCGAGGGAAGCGAATGGAGATCCCATCTGCAGTGTGGGCTTCAGCTTTGGAGAACTCAGCCCCTGTAATTTCCCACACTGGAGCTTTCTAAACACAGCAGTGAGGAAGGAAGCCACGTCACATTGTTGTGTTCTCTCATGAACTAACCTTAATGCATCTGCGTTCCTCTACTTCTACAACATCTTGCTCCCACTCCCAGCACAACAGAGGTCCATGTATACCTCCTAGTCACCTTGACTAGGAAAGCTTCTATTTATTTTTTATTCCAGTGAATCGAGAGATCTTCCATTAATACATATTGCCAATTTCCTTGTATAAATGGCACAAAGCATACTGGTAAATTTAGCATAACAACAGCAACTTCTGGGTTACAGCTATGTTTCAACTGCTTTAACTGTGCTCTAACTGCTTCTTTCAAGTAAATTCACTTCTGGCAGGGATTTAATGTATAAAACCATTTCCTAGAGGCGCTGCAGGTGCGATTGCCTCATGAAGCTTAGTCTCAAATGCACCTGCAAGATTCAGAGTTAAAAGCTCATGCTTAAATTCCTCTCCCAAGCATGAAAACTAATTTTGTAACAGGGATAATCTGTACAGTTATAGAAGTAGGTTGCTGCATTGGGGCTGGAAAACATTTAATGACAGCACTTACCTTTGGATCTGGGACAATGAAGTCTGGGTAGTAGATTTTGTTTATTTTCAGCCAGCTTGGAATTTTACTAGGATCCTATTAAGAGCACAAAAACAAGATAACACTTATGATCATACGTGAATCTAATCCTACAAAGGAGGCTGCTAAAAGATAATGTAGTAGTAAATTGGCAAATATGTATTTAATTGCCTTTGTATGGATTAAACTTGCTGTAGCCTGCAGCGCACTGATTTCTCCTCTAGAGAATCACAAAAGATTACCTGCAACACAGCTGTTACCCATTGTCATGCCATACATAACACCACTATGTTCCTCCAATTGTAATTATATGAAATCACACATTTTTAAGATTCTATAACCTGGATGCCATTGACCTTCAGGATCTCAAGTAAATATTAAAGTTCAGCTGTTTGTGTGCTAGGTCTTGAAAAATTCCATTTTGCACTTTCATTTATTTCATTTATTTCAGCATTTCAGGCTATGTAGCAACAAGATAGACAAGCATTTCTCACCTACAGCCCCATCTAGTGACTGTCTTCACCAATTGCGACATGCCAAGAAGGAAAAGTTTGACTTCTCCCAGTCAAACTGTCTCAGCAGGAACCAGATGGTGCCCAGCTCAGTGTTTTGAGTACAAATCTCAAGCAGTGTTAGGAGATGGCCACACTTACCCCTCAGTTCTTACAGATAAGTTAATAGAGAATTTACCTGATTTAACTCAATTAGAGTTACTGCTTGTTCCTGGCAGAGCACTTGAATTCTGTATTTAACCAACACACAGCTCAGCAGGAAGAAGCTTTTACCAAGTCCTGTGCTGAGCATTCCTCTGCCTCCCTGCCATAGCCCATCTCACCTTGCTGATCTTCACCATATCCAGCTCTGTTTGCAGACGAGCCAAGGTGGCATCATCGTGGCCACCAGAACACTTGGTCACCGTGCACCACTTCTCACTCTTGGGGTCATAGCAGCCCATGAGGAAGATGGACATCATCCCACCTGGGGGAGGGGAGAGCACAGCAGTTCATATCTTCTACAGGACAGCCAACAGCATTTCAAAAATTAAAGTAATGAACCCGAATCCCTTATCTGTGGGAGTTCTAAGACCACAAGTTTGAGATGGTTTCTCTGCATCAGTTGATACACAAAGCTGAACCTTGTTGCTGCATGAAAGGCCAACCCAAGTCCTAATGCTTTCCTGCACCAGCTGTGCCACAGCAAAGCCAGGCAGCCTGCAGTGGCCTGGGATGTGATGGGCTACAGCAGACAGTCACTGTGAAAGCCACTCTCATTGCAGCAAGAAAACAAATACAGAAAACCTGGAAGAAAAAGCTTGGGATTTTCCTGAACCAACCAGTCTGACTTAGGCTAACGCCAGAGACTTACCTTTACTGCCTTTCCCATAGAAAGCTCCCAGCACCACCAAGTCTGCTGTGTCAGCCATTGCACCCTCATTTAGGTAATCCTTTTTCACTTTCAGCCAGTGCCGCTTTCCTGGTTCATAATTACCCTGTGCAAAACAAAGCAAGAACCTCCCAGTCAGAAAGGAGATGTATTTGTAGGCAGCTATCTCCTCAAACAGCCCTTGCTTTATGAGTACCAGAGCCCTGCAGTGCTCAGATGTATAGGAAGTAACCTGAATGGGATGTCAGCATCTACAAGAATCTAGAGAGGTTTCAGGACTGCTCAGCTGAGTGCATTCCACCCACAGACCTCCAGGAGGTGACAGCACAAAGCAAAATAAAGAATCACACGAGGGGCTAGCAGCATTGTGATTAAAATGCAGTTCTGATTACCAGCTCAGTGATCTGCCTGCTGGACTGCGTCACACTACAGGTGTGTATAAACTGACTGGATGGTGCAAAGGCACATCATGAGGCTCAGAGAAGTGGAGCTCTGTCCAGATGGCAGAAAACAGGCAAGAGAAGAACAAGCAATACCAAAATCCAGGAGAAAAGTGACAGTAACTGAGATTCAGGGAAAGCTACTGTACATCCCTTCTAGGCACTGTTAGAAACCTCTCAAAGCACAATAGGGCAGAATTCAAACTCAGATTAAGTACTTCAGTATTAAGCAGAGAGGTCTGTTTTTGTCCCTAAATCTCAGCATCCACCAGTAAAGATGAGATACAAACTTACCTTTATGTCTTTCAACACCAGTCCTTCCAGTCCCTCACGGATGACTCGGGTGATCATATCTGCCAGATCTGAAGCTTTCTGAAAAGGAAAGGCATTGTGGTAAGCTCCAGACTGTCAAGTGGCTGTAGTGTTCCACATTGGAGCACTGGTACACTAAAACTAAGGCAACTGCAGAGATGAACAAATAATTTATTTCATAGAATAGTTTTCCAAAGAAAGTTCCACACCTGTTCTCTCTGCTGAACACCCAGTAACTACGCTGGGAATGTCTTAGAAGCTTAGAAGAGAGCAGCTGGCCATTGAAAAACATAACACCAAACAAGGACAAAAGCCTCCTCAGAAACGAGAGGGTCACACTGATTTTGTGTCCTGAGCATGTACCATATGCAAAAGATGAGATCATCTCAGCCAGCAGTACATTTACTTCTCAGTCCAACTGCTCTGGGACCTATGCTGTTTTCTTCCCAGAATGCTTTATTTGCTCCAAACTTTGAGCATTCTCCACCAGAACCAAGGTGCTCCAAGTAGCAGCAGCAGTGGGGGAAAATGACAGGACATAAAGCTTGTGCCTAACAAGTGAGAATTGGGCCTACTGCTGTCTAAATGCAGTTTTTAGCACTCAGAACGCATCTGTGCTACAAAAATAAAGAGCTGTGACACACTTGGAGTTGCCAGTCTGGAGACTGGAAGCAGTGTTAATTAGCTTTAATTATACAGAGGGCCACATAGTAAAGGACCACGGAAGTGCCTACAACTCAGTGTTAAATCAAACAGCAGATGTGGTCAACTCACTGTGACGTGCTTCATCTCTGAGAACAGGATCCGGTTGGGGATTTCAACCATGTTATCGTGTAGAAATTTACGACGCTCACGCAGAGGCCTAGAACAGAGTATGAAATACTAAGGACATAAACCATCTCAACATGAAGCAGCAGGCACGTGAACTTTCAGAAAATATATTTAACTAGTTAAATGACTTATCCTGCAGTTTCAGAGCAGACAATAAATTCTTTTAACGTTCCTCCAGGAAGAAGCTATAAAATAAATCTAAGATAAGAATATTTAGTATTTAGCTTCAGAGACGTGAGATGAGCAGAGTACTGAAACCCACTGAGTTCAGCTGAAATGCAGTTATTCTGATATTCTGGAGCTGTAGAGCAGGATGGAGCACCATAGCAGTGTTTTTAGCACAGATTCTCCTATGCTCTCTTGATTTTGCAGGAGTAAATGGCCAAGCCTAGCAGCCAAAGTGAACTGCTCCCTCTGCAGAGGTGCTGCAATCCAGTAAGCTCACGCTCAGAAAGCTGGCAGGCTGCTCTCACGCTGTGCCACACGTACCTGTCCATCAGGCTGATGTCGTTGAAATAAATGCAGTCAAATACAAACAAGCAAACGTTGGCATCTTGGAAAGCAGCTTTCTGCAAAACAATTAAGATCGTTTAAAAGAAATCTTGCAGCAAGCAGCAGCAGGGAGTTAAAAATACACCACCACAAAAAAAGATGCTTCTTCTGTAAGACTTAAATATCCTTAGAACATAAATATTCTTAGAATTCACATTTAGAATGAATGTGTCAAAGCACAAACTAGAAAAACAAAGCATGTTAATTTCTTAGCGACAGGGAAATAATAAATAGTAATGACTTTGAGCAACTTGAAATCCATCATTGCTGCAGCAAGAATAAGTGTTCCAGACACTTCAGATTAACAGTTCCTTTAAGTTAAAGTACAATTTGCCCTTTCCTGTCCTCTTCCTTACCATCATTTAATCTAGACATAATGTCTACATAATACTCTTATGGAATTACATCCATGCATTATTCTGGCCTTCAGATCTGCTATGCATTTCTATAGGCAACTACAAGCAATTACAGAACTGCAAATTCTTCCAAGACTTTAAAAAAAAAAAAAAAAAAAAAAACACACGTGTATTATAATGGTACCTTTTCTTTAATAGCAGCCTTCTCAGGAATCTTAGATTTTTTTCTTGAGGAAGCACCAGATCTCTTAAATTATTCTGTGATAACTGAGCACGTGCTGATGTGTTTAAGTCAGCAGAATAACAACCTCTGACCACAAAGGATTTCTTTTTCAAATATCCATATATATCTTTTACCTTATGTACACCAAGAGATCCAAAAGGAAGTGGCTTGCCAGTTTTATTATCAATTAGAAGAACTTCTGAATCCAGGATCATGCTGTGCCCACCAGGGAAAGCCTGGGGGATGAAGTCCTTAAAGTGGGCTACCTTGAAGGAAAAAAAACACAGAAAGATGTCTGACTGAGGAGATGGACTCCCTCCAGTGCAGATGTTCTCTCCAGAAGCCTCTGAGAGATGTGTGTGCATATTTCTACTGCAGCACAGACCATTAGCATGATCTATAAATAGAAAAAAAGACTTGAACAAATATAACAAAGTCACTCAACCAGCATCAAGCCAAGCCAACTGCAAGATATAAAGTGCACTTGAGAGCAGGTAGGTTAACTGTAGCTTCAAGGTCTTAAAAGCCACCAAAATAAACTGATTACAGTTCAGTTAAATGCTGCTTTTCTAGATTTAAATAAGAAGGTATCTTCTCTGCCTATAGGAACTTGTGACATTCACTCATGTTTATAGAGTAAAAGAACAATTTGTAGGTGCTTACTTTGTGAGGAAGGACAGGTTTGAGGCTCCGGCTGAAGTAGCTGAAGTGATCTCCGTTTTTATGGACCTGCACCCTCTCACCATCGTATTTAATCTCTGCATACATGCCATTGGGGCACTTCTTCATGGCATACTCTATTGACTTGCAGGCTTCAGCCTTAGAAAGGTGGAGAGAAAAGAGCAAAAGAAATTCAGATGATGCAATTTTTAAGTAAAGCTACTTTTACTTAATTACACACACGAACCATCCATTCTCTCATAGATCCCGCTGTCCAGTCTGATACCCAGTTGAAGTTTTGGTTTCATTTGCCTGAGTGTTCTCAGAATACTATAGCTGTTCAGTTTTTATCTCCTCCACCTACTTAGAGGTCTAAGTATTGTGCCTGTTGTAGGTGCGTGCTGAGCTCAAAAGTAAAATATTGAACTCTGATGTGTTCAAACAAAAGACAAACTTATTTGAATTTCTAGTCCAAAAAAAAAAAAGCTTATGTTTTTTCCAGATAAAGGATCAGCATCTGAGATGACAGCAAAGAAACCAGTAAAAAGTCACATCTGGACTGAAGTCAAGCCATGATTTTTGCTTCTGCAGCATCACTGAAGCTGCAAATACTCAGTACACCAAGTACTGCCCATGGTAGAAAACGCTCTTTAAAAAAAATGGCATTATACATGAATAATCTGTATCACTTATCTGTCTACTGATTCCTAAAGGTGAAGGTTTCTGACAGTACATATGAGAACTCCATTTCTTCCTCTGCTATAGGTTTCCCCTGCAGGGGGGCCGACATTACCAGCATAGGCTGAACTGGGGTCATCAGAGAGGCCTGCACGCTGAGCGCTCGCTTCACACCTGGCGTCTTCTCAGCATCCTGCTGGTTCCTCAGGACTCGCTCCACCACGTCCTGGAGGTTGCGTGATGCTTTGAATGCCTCGTAAGCATTTGGATCCAAAGCATCCAACCTTGATTGGAATCGAGAACAGAGGGAAAACCTATCAATCTCAGGTCTGTAGCTTATGAAGGTAATGCTCACTTCTGCTTTTAGCTCGTAAGGAAAGGCGATACTTACACATGCTTTGCGCCAGCGTTCATTTTCAAGTCATGCTTAATTAGCCTGATGATGCATTTCAGGTCGTTGCCTGTACATCTGAAGTGTGAAAGAAGATTCAGAGATGGCAGACACTTATCTGTACTATTTTCCAGCTGAAAAAAGGAAACTTGTCAAGGCCTCTGCAAAAAAGGTCTTTCCATTCTGCAGGGTTTCAACTCAAGTGAATGTTTTATTAGTGATATCCCAGAAGCAAAAACAGAATATCCAAAAGGCTTTTGATCATCTTCATATTTGAATGCCAATATTAATTTTGCCTCTGTGTAGAGATGCCCTCCAAAATTCAGTTAAGTAGGGCATCTAGAGTAAATCTTTATCACAAGCTAAGCCACACAAAGGCTCTTCAGCATGTCTACATGGCTTAAAGGCTTTGCCCAGCTTACTTAGGGCAAGAACTTAAAAGCTAAGTAAGGTAGTTGTGCAAACCATTTGTTTAGCACAGATTCAACAGTAGAGCAACAGGCAAAGATAATTCTCCCTGACTTGAACATGGGCCAATCAAACCACTGACAGCAGCTTACAGATATAAAGTTCAGTCTTTGTAGCTTATGATTACCTTCTCATCTGTTCTAGCTTGTGAAATGTGGATAACCACTCCTATTTTTAGTGTCAACCTTCAGAGGCTGTTTAATCCCTTACCTGCGAGTGATATCTTGCAGCACACTTTGCTGGTCATCTTCCTTAGTAAGCTTAGATAGCTGGATGAGAAACTCATCTACCTCTTGGATGGTCAGGAGGCTTTTGGCTGCTGGAGGACAAGATTTGCTCTGCTCAAAGAAGAGGCGTATTGTCTCAGAAACGTCTCCCTGTCTCCAAGAAGAAAACAAGGGTGTTGGTCAGAGCTACGCCCAGCAAATGGGAAAGCTATTGCTAGAGATTCAACATGATTCTAGCAAGCAGAGGAACAATGCTGCAATTGCATGAAGGAACTGCAGCCAAACATCAGAATAAAGCTGCCATTACACAGAGTACATCTTTTCAGCCCTTTCACTTGCAAAAATGTGTGCAAGACCACCACTATCACCCAACTGCCGTATTTCATTTTTTACTGCTGCAGCATCACAGACTCCATATTTCCTCAGGATTAATCCACTTGTAAATCCAAGAATCTCTGTCTGGTGGTGTCGTTAGAAGGCTGTATATATCAAGGCAAGAGAGGTGAAAGAATTCACGCATTTTCTTCATCTTGCAATGAAATCAGACGTGTGCACAGTCAGTTACCAACTCCTGTGCACAGGAATTAAATGCACACATAAGCACTGGCAATTATATGAATCTAGCCTAACTAACAAGCCTAACTATCAAGCCAAGATCTATTAATTTAGTTTTTAATACATGATGTTAACAAAAAAAAAAGACAAATCAGTTGAATAGGAACACACTAGACAAAATGGTTTAGAGAAAGCAGGTGCAGCTCAGCTTGCCTAAGTATTTTAGTCTTGTTTTCTAAAGTTTTGCTGGTGAGTTCACATCTTGCTTTCTGATCAAACATTATTCTCTAGATATTCCAGATGGCAGAAAGCTCTATGAAAACTGCTACAACAAACAAAAGATTTACCAGCTCCCTAACAGTTAAGCTAAAAAATATGGGAGGTGGAAATACCAAGAATTTCCGTATCAAGAATCTAAGCAGCAGAAATTAAGAGAGCTGCTTTCTGTGCTCACCTGTTCCAGGTCCCGGACCATTTCCTCTTGGCTGCAGTTAAAAATTCTACTGAACAGCTTTACAATCTGCTTATCATTCAAGTTGTAAACAATTTTAATGATGCCTGGTAAGAGTAGCTTAATGGTCAGGTATACATCACCATGAAAACCATCTGGAAAAAAAAGCACACACCATTAGAAACTGTCACAATTTATTTTCATCTACAGGCTCTGGTTGTTTGTACTCATTAGCATGACTGGGGAAAAAAAAAAAACAACACATCTGTGTCCTCCTCATTCCACCATACTGGTCTGCTTCACGTGAAAGGACATTTTTCAGGGATCCACAATTTCTTTCCAAATCTGATTCTGGTGCTAATTTTGGTGGCATCTACAGACATCCAAGGCAGTTCTGGCCCAAGACATCCTTATCTGCATTTGTTCTTTAGATGTCTGCAAAGTGAACTGCTACTATCAACATAATTCAGAAATCATCACTCCTCACAGCCTGAACTAAAGAGCAATCCGATTTTAACTCTCCCTTGCTTCTGACATAACAACATGGAAGTTTAATTTTGAGAGGGCTTTCACATGCAGAAAACGCAAAGCAGGAATAATACCTCCTCCACTTCCCTTCTTCAGGAAGTCCTGGATGATCTGTGTTTTCACATTGTAACTAGGCTTATCAGCAACCATAGCACAGAGCTTCCTGAACTCTCGCAGCAAGCAGTCTTTGTGCTTCGGATCACAATTCTTTGCAGACAGGCTGGAGTTGTGGGAAGAGTTTGCAGACACCTCTTCAGAATTCTTGGGCTTGGCTGAATGAAAGACAACAAATTGCTCCTTTAATAAGTACAGTATAGGCAGGCTTTGAAGATGAGAACACCTGTATAAGGTAATCTGAAAAGAACAAACCCACTGCGGAGACAAAGCTTCAGAACTGAATAATGATGTGCTACCCCAAAATTTGTGACTAAGTTTTAGTTAATTAAAAAAAAAAAGTTTGCATTTTCTTCCCCACTAGTTTTGTTCAGGATTTTTCTACCTTAACTCTACCAGACAATTACAGTTAAGCCTTGGTGAAAACAAACTCCTGCTGGCAGATGCTTCTATTTTATTTCTACTTCACATGCCTTCTCCCTTCACGGGAGCTCATTTTCCTAACAACATTTCTAAAATGAGAGAAAAAAAACTGAAGAGAAACTCACTTAGCTTTTATTCACATCTGTCGAGCATTTGACTATTCAGCTATAAGAGAATGAGAAACAAATAGGTTGGACAGGGGCTCTGGCAGTGCCAAGACCAACTTCCTGCACAAAGGAGGGCTACCTTCAAAGCTGATGAAGCTGCTCTGGGCCCTGAGCAGCACAGCGTAGTTGTGTGAGCAAGCTGTATAGGATGATTATCTAAGTATTATTAAATATTTCTCAGATCCCACAGTAATCACTTGATGTTTGCAGCCTCCCTTTCAGCAAGAAGGACATACATGGTGTCGTTCAGAGAATGAGAAAGGTCATTAACCAAAGCAATCAATCATAAAACAATTTAACCTGTTAGCAACAGAGCTAAGCCTACTTCCCCATAGATTCATACTGTGTACTCCCAGTTCTTCTGCCCAGCTCCTCACCTCCTATGTTACTCTCCAACACAACTACACATTCTCACCAAACCAGATTAAGTAAGATAGTTAAAACTAAACCACCTTCTACAGAGAAAAAAAAATGAAAAATAGTCAAGTAAGAAAAACTGGCTGGTATCAGAAGAGAAGGATTTCCCAGAATCACTTTAAGACTTACCTGTGAAGCCAGAGAACTTTTTTGGACTGATATTAGCCAATGGATCTTTCTGAGGACTCCTTATTTGTCCAGTGGCAGTGAGCTTAGCCTGAACTGTTGCTTTTTTCTTCGGTGTACTTCCAGCCTTGGATGCAGCTTCTGTAAAGCAGCAAGTCAAAGATTCAAACTAGTAGCCAGATATAATCTCCAACACCCCTGCATGTACATAAGATATACTGCAACAAACAAGTTCTAAAACTGGGGATGGAGGAACATTTCTCATAAAGTAAAAGGTAAAAGACTACGTGATTTAGCAAAGTTCAAGAAAAAGGATGAAAATCGAAAATAAATGATGCTTCCTCGGGGCATTAATCTGAACTTTAAGCACCTATCATGGATTAAATCACCTTCTCCAGTCAATCATGACAAACAAAGTAAGGAGCGCTATTCCACAAGTGCCCACTTATTTCCCTTTACTATTAGGTTCAGACACAGGTCTGAGCCCCATCCAACTTCTCATTAAATCCTGCTAACAAGTCAGCAAGGACTGTTAGTCACAGCAGTGGAGGCTCTGGCACTCTCAGAGAGCTGTTGGTGCCCCATCCCTGGAGGTGCCTGAGGCCAGGCTGGATGGGATCTGGGCAGCCTAAGCTGGTGGGAGCAACCAGCCCACAGCAGGGGGTTGGAACCAAAGGGTCCCTCCCAAGCCATTCGACGATTCTGAGACTGCAAGGTAAACACGTGGCTGTGCAGTGATTGGCTGCATAACCAGAGAAGGAGTCGTGCAGCAGCGACCCAGCTCCCACCCAGCATCTCACCTGAGATGAGGTTGGTGATCAGTTCTTTCTCCGCATCCTGCAGCTCTTCCCATCCTTCCAAATCCGTGATGTCTTCAATTTTCTTGGTGGTTGCCCGGGCCTTCTCCAGCTTCTCAAACATGCACTTGACGTGGTACCACTCCTTCATATCCCCGCCAGACTCCGTGAAAGGGTTGGGAACGATCTTCCCGATGCGCACCATCCCCTTCACGATCTTCTCCTTGCACTTCTTGCAGCCGGCCGTGCCGCGTTTGGCGTAATCCACGCAGTACCTCTGTTCGGCCATGTCCCCCGCCGCCGCGCAGGCCCGGCACGGCCACGCGTGCACGGGCGGAGGGACGAGGAGACGCGCAGTAACGCAGCCCGGCTTCACGCGCACACAGCGGACAGCCGCACTCACCGACGACGGGCAGCGGGAGCCGGGCAGGGCAGCGCAGCGCGACCAGGGCCTCGGCCAGGAGAGCAGCGCGCTGAGGCAGCCGAGCCCGAGCGCCCGAGCAGCCCGAGTGAGCGCCGCGCTGCCCGCGGGCATCCAGCCCGCCTCGGGCCGCTGTGAGCGAGAGAGGAGGAGAGAGGGGAAAAGAGAGGAGAAGAGAGGGGACGCTGAGCCGGGCCCGCGCCACCCCGCAGGCCAACCCTGCAGCCGGGCCGCAGAGAGCCTCCACCGCCACCCCGATGCCGCCCGCAGGCCCCTCTACTCCGCCCGCCGGTTCCACGCTTCCCACCACCCCCAGCCCTTCTGGCCCCGCCGCCGCCGCCGCCGCTTCGCCCCCTCACCCGCAAGCCCCCAGTCGCTCCCGCACCCACCGCCCCTCGCTTCGGGCCTCACCCGCCACCTCCTCCAGGCCACCGTAGAAAAGGGCGCATGCGCACGGTGCCGCTGCCCGCTCCCCCTTTCAGGCAGCCCGGAAGTGACGTCAGAGCATGCGCTCTGCGCGGAACGTCGCCGTAGGCTTTGTGCCCCATCCCGGCGACGAATGCCCCGCCCCCCTCGCCCAGGCCCCACCCCCCTCGGCCAGGCCCCGCCCAACAGCGGAGCGTGCTGCCGCCTCGCGCTGATTCCCTCCTTTTCTACCGCCTCGCGTTCCCGCGCGCGCACTTTCCCGCTCGTGGCGCCGCTGAGGTGAGGCGCGTGGCCGCTTCACGGGCCGCGTTCAGCGTTGTATGCGTCCGAGCCTGAGGCAGTGCCTCATCTCCAGCCTCCAGAATCGTCCTTCCGAGGGCACTGCACCACGTTCGTGAATGTCTGAGGAATGCCCTGTTCCTGACTCCACCACATGTGTGCTCCAAGAGTCCAAGAGTGTGTCATGTTGGCAGAGCTCTGAGGCGCTGCAGTATGAGGCAGCCATCAGAACCAGCCCTTCACGAGCTGAGTTTGTGCAGGCCTGAGGTGCTGGCAGTCACTTGGACTTCAGGACATGCCTTCCAGGAGCACTGTGCTCTGCCTGCCCAGGCCTGGGGCACTGCTGTATCACTCGGCCTCAAAAGATCAGCCCTCAGAGCACTGCTGTGTGCTCCTGTGGGCCTGAGGCACTGCTCTGCGCCTGGCCCAAATGCCGGCCCTCCAGGAGCCCTCACAGATCTGCACAGACGTGCTGCAGTGTTACCTCAGTTCTTCCAAGAGCTTCTCAGTGATCTTGGAGCCTGGTTGTGAGAAGAGCTTTCCATTTCCCTCCGAAGGATCTGTTGGGTGGTGCTGGGATGCTGCAGGGGATTTGGGGTGAGGGTTTCATGCACACCACCAGCATGGTTCCTGTCATCACCCAGAAGGACTCTGGGCCATCTCTGACCTGCTGTGCTGTTGCTTAGAGTGTCTGAGGCAGTCTGTGAGGCGTAGGGTGCAGAATTCACATTGCCAGGCTTGTTACTGCTGCACTGCAAGCCTCCAGCAAGCACAAGGTGAACTACAGCCGTCTTCCTTGTTTTATCAGCACACCAATCTCCAGCTACACAAACTGGCCTGTACGGAGCTGTGGTGAGGATAAAACTTTGAAAAACTGGGATGATGACCATTAGATAAGCATTTCTTGTTAGTAAATATGGCTGTAAAGCAGTGAGTCTGCATTAATTTGCAGTACTTCACAGTGCAGGACTTTGCTCTCGCACAGTGCATACCATTCAGAAGAGAAATCTGCCAGTCCCTTGTGGTGCCAAAGTGGTGGGAATCCTGAAATAGAAGAACTGAGCTGCACCCAGCAGAACCCAGCACGGCTTTAAGTCCCTCATGATGATTTGCAGCAGAGCCAGGGTGCTGGGGAAGTCCTTCATAACTGCTGTACCTGGAAGGCATCTGTATGGTGCTGTGCTTCAGTGCTGGAATGCTGAACAGGACACTGTGTGAGAAGCCTACGCCTCATTTGATAGACCAGGGTTAAAGGTATGGAAGTTTAATGTGGTTAAGCTTTTAACTGTGCCAATTACTTCATGAAAAGATGTACCGTTAAGAAACTATTTACAGAGGCAACTGTTTCTTGTGCAACAATTAGCATAACTATAGCCTCTTGTAGGGGAAGATGATCCTAACACCCAGGAGCAGATGTGGGTGCACTCTTCAGAGAGAGCTTCTAGGAACACAGTGCAGTGTTCCTGGCATCCCCTTTGGTGTTATCTTTCTTTTATTGTGTTTTTGAGCCTGGTAAAAGAGATGGAGTAGAAAGATGAACTTGGGTTGACATGAGCTGCAGTGCCTTATCTGGTTTAAATTAGGCAGCTGAGCAACCTCCCAGTGGTAGGATTCGCTTCTGTAACTTTTAGTGTCTAAAAGTCAGCAATAATCTAAAATAGGCTGTCTGTGATCAGTAGAGCAGCCTGCAGAGGGCATTTCAGAGGTTCGAGCAGGGTGAGATGAATTGCCTGCCGGCTTTTCTTGATCCGCAGGGTTTTTGGTGCCTCCTGGACAGGTAGGTGAAGCAAGTGGGCTCCCCTCCGGGGGCAGGAGATGGATGCCCTGACTGGTAATGAAGAGCAGTAAGCACAGGCAGGTGGCAGAATGCTGCAGGGACAAAGCGTTTGGCTTTCATATCAATTTCTTCAGTGGGAAGCTGACACAACTGCTGTTTGGATGCTTTTAAAAGGCCTGGAAGTAACGGCAGCAAAACAGGGATGCTCTTAGTTCCTGCCCCCTGAACAAAGCAGCTGGGGGCTCTTCATCCTATAAAGTTCATTTGGGTGTTCATCTGCAGTGGCACCAAAAGAAGGGGTGAAAATTTGAAGCTGTGTTGTCAGAGCTGTTTGTGGCTGGTGGGTCTGAGAGGGTGTTTCAATTGCTGTAGTACTGATATTGGTCTCTGCTCTTAATTTTACCACATATTCTGAGTTGCAAAGCACTTTTGTGAGGGGGGGAATTAAAATTAGTTTGGGTTTTATGTTTTTACATGAATAAACTCCTCCAGCTCCCTGTTTGGCCAGGACGTACCTTTCAGCACCCGTGAATGGAGCTATATCTGGTGAGCATCCTTCCACAAAGCTCCAGGAAACGGTGGCAGAGAGCCACTGTCCACGGGTAGCTAATAGTGGAATTGCTGAGATGGACCTCTTCATGCAAAGCTCTCTTTGTGAGTCATAAACAACAGACCAGCAGGGAGGGCTCTAGGAAAGCAGAACTCCGCTATTACTATATTCAATTAATACAGGGAAGATAATGCCAATAAAGTCAAGATTTAAATGTCTAAGTCCATTCTTGTGTAAGCAAAGTGGTGATGAGAAGCCTTAAGTCAGGACTTAAAATGCACGTGAAAGTGAAGTAATGGTTTCAGCTTTGCTTTATGTCTTTTTCCCCAGTGTTAAGAAGAAAAGAATAATTGTAGTTATTTCATTTTAAACCAGTGTTGAAAGTACTTCGTAAGGAAAAAGGGTTCACCTTGTCCAGATCTTCTGGTTTTGAATGGGGTTTTGAACTGAAATTAAAGTCTTGGTGCAGGACTTACGGAGTTACATTCCAATGAATCCAATCTTCTTAGTATTGAGAAAATGTCCAGAATCTCACTGAAATCAAATAAAGGGAGGAAGATGTTTAGAATTTTAATAACTGCAATGAACAAATGCATCTCCCTGTATGGCTGCTGCAGAAGATAGGGAATCTGGATGTGTTTATTGAAATACAGGAGATAAAAGAAATGGAGAAGATTATAGAAAACAGGCATGGACATGAAATGTATTTTAAAAGAGGAGAAGTGATGTCAGTTAAGTAACAGATCAAAAAAACATGTAAGAAAGTTAAAAATCTCAGTGTTACCCACTTATTAGTGCATGTATTTGTTGCCAGGACTTGTTTGATTCGGGCTTCAGAAGGAGAAGTTGCTGCAGTTGTAATGGCAAAGGCAAACAGGTGGTAGATGGCAGTTCAGGCTGGAGGGATTCCCAGTGCTCCTGCTTTGAGTAGTGCTTACAGGGCTTTCTGGCCTGGGAAGGTGTGGAAAGTTTTGGTCCGAATGACTTCTGATGTCTTTTCATGGTCATATTCACATGGATTCAATTTTCCATGGAGCAGTCAGGCGCCCCAGGGCTTGCACAGCACTGCAGTGCAGCCTGAAGCTGAGTGGAGCGGTAATGGAACCTCTCAGAAGGCTCTTTCTGGCCCTGTTGGGTGGGGAGGGGAGAGAGTGTAACGTATTACAATAGACTTTGCACCTTTTCAGTTGATGTGTGCTTTCTGGAACAGCAAGTGGACTAAACATGAAAATGTGGATCTCCAAACAACAGCCGTACCCTTCTGCCCGAGGTGTTGTCGGCTCTGTGCTCAGAATGCACCTTTCCCTTCCCTCCATTGCGCGCTCCATGCCTGTGTGTGTCATTCAGGGCATATGACACAGGCAGCCACGTAACTGCTGTGCGTCCTGCTCCCATCGCAGCAACGTGCCTGCCTGGGGCTGTGACAGAAAGATGACAACGAACGTGGTGTAACCCTGAATTGGGACACACAGCCCTCTGCCCAGGGGACGGCATCCAATGTGAACTTTGTCCTTTCATCCAAGCACAGCAGAAGTCTGTCTCTCCTCCTTACCATATCTCAGCTGTCTTTTTGAGGGAAGATGTTGACGTTTGGTACGGGGACATTAGGAATACTTGAGTAAAGGCAAACAAATGTGAAATATGTCATCTGTGGTATGGGTTGCCCAAAGAATCATTTAACGGCCGTGAAAAATGTGTCAGAGATTTCCAAAGGCATTTAGGAGATGCTGATGCCCATTTGTTGTTAATGCTAATGAGAAGTGAGTGTCCAAATCACTTGGACGGGTTTTGGAAAGCCTCAGGAAATTACATTTGACAGGAGGCTCCTGATGCGGGGAGAGAAGGGCATTGGGGGCTGCTGTTGGAATTTATTGTATTTCGGTTCAGAACTCTGCCAAATGTGCAGCAGATACAGATGCTGATATCCACACCTCTATTCTGCTGTCAGCTAACATAATATCCTTTATTTTTCTGCGTACTGCATATGCTGTTAAATTAGATAGACGTATTTGCAAGGTGAATGACAAGTGTAATTGGCTATAAATGCTCCATTTAGAGAGATTGCAAACTATGTTTAAGTTACACCCAAATGCACCTGTACTTGAGATGCAGAATCATTCAGCTCCCACGGCACCTTCATTACATCCATACTTCATCCTCCCACACAAATAGATTCTGAGGAAAATAATTTCTCCCCAAATGTGCATCTGCTGCAAATTATCCTGGCATCATTACACATGCAAGCATAGTGAGCACAGATCTCTCGTGCCGTGTGTTGGTGCTGCTGGAAGGATGACACCTACTTCTGGAAAACAAGGAAGGCTCGAATTAAAGGTGGGCAGCTTTTATCTCAGCAACTGGAAAGCTTACAGGTTTTAAGTCCCCAATTCCTCTTCTCTATTTCTTCATTACACTAAGTAGGAGTTGGGTGCTGATAGAGAGCAGACAGGGCCAAGGCAATTTGAGTGTGGTTGTTTTTTTTTTGTCTCAAGTAGTCTGTATTCCCTGCTTTAATACACAGTAGTCCTGAGGCTCTGCATGCTTTCCCACGTTCTTTCAAACCTCATCTGTCACATCTGGTCTGCACGGCTGTTGTACACTCAAAGAAAAGAGAGCTGAATAAAAGCAACTGCTCAATGAATGCAGTATGGATTGTGGGTGGAGGTGTGCCTGACCTGCAGACTATTCAAGTGCTGTCTCACTGTGATACCTGAGTCCCAATGGCAGCTGCTCTATTCAGCCCTGCCCAAGTAGGCTATGAGGTGTCTAGCTGTACAAACTACTCGCATTCTTCAGACTTCATTCAGCTTGGACCATGTTTTAACAAGCTAATGGAAGTTCAGGTGCAAGGAGTCTTCTGGAGAGCCCAGCACTTGTCCCTTCTCATCAGCACAGCCTCAGGTGGGCACCTGCTAAGCAGGAGAGGCAGAGCCCTGCTTGGGGAGCGTTCTGCTCTCCCACAGTACAGGGAACTTCTTTCCTTCAGTGCCAGTCTGAGTTCTTTCTGAGTCTTCCCCAAAGTAGTGTGCATTGTTACACACTGCTGTGCTAATGGCTGTGTGTGTAATTAGTGACTTTATGGCTCCCAAAAGCTACAGTCTTCAACCTTAATCCACCCTTTGCATTGGTTATCATGCTGCATTTCTTGAAAGCCTTTGTGATGTGGAGACTGCAATTCTTACAGCCAGATCTACACTGAAACTAACTTTTATCAGGGAGATGGGACATTAGAAAAAAAAAACAAAACTGTTCATCATTGGAAACTAGAAGCATAGAAGTCTAACAAGCCAGATAGTGACTTCAACTGCAGAGCTGTTAATGCAGCTGTCTATGCAGAGAAGAGCTCAGCAAAGATGGACATTTGCTGCTGCTCGTGCTTCAAAGACCTGCACTGAGATGCCAGTGCTGCAGCCTGGCAGTATGGGTTCCTGCTTGAACAGCTGTTGTGTGCCTTGTTCTCCTCTCTGGAGTGTGGATGATGGTCACAGTACTGCTGTTTTTGCTTTCAGAACCCCAGGGAGTGGAAAGAGGATTAAAAAATAAAAAGAAACCAACAAATGCAAAATCTTTGCATTTGGGGCTTTTTGTTTCTATGTATCCTTAGAGCATATGGGGGGATGCTGGTTTATTCCTGCCTGGGATGTGTTACAGATCTGCTTTCAATGGAACGCATCTCCTTTTTCTATCTTCAGGGTTCTGCAGATGGCTTAAAATGAACAGAGCAGCTGCGTATCTGCAGCCTAAAACTACACACTGACTTTGGTGTCCCAGAACCACCAGGTCCTGCACTGCTGCATGGGCTGTTTCAGGCAGAGGGGCTTTGCTTCCATCTTTGAGGTTCCTGTGGGCCCCTTTCTCCAGGCTGCTGAGGGCCCTCGGTGGAGTCCAGGTATAGCATGTCCGTCTGTCCTCTCATTCTTTCTGGCCCCTATTCTCCCCTTTCATCATCCCCTACCTGGGATCTGGTGAAATAAAGATGTATGAGTGAACACACGTGCATACTGAAGCAAGAACAACATTAAAAAAAAAAAAAAAGCTTTTCCATCCTGTTATTATATTGCAGAAACCTGGTCTGCTTGCAGTTACACCATTACTGATAGGCACAAGGTCATGCTAACTATTTGAGCAGATGCTGACACTGTTAGAAACACCCACCTGCTGCAGATGAAACCCAATTAACCGGCCTCATGCTGTTATAAAAACCCCAAGCAGCAGCTCTTGTTCTTTGCCTGGGGAGAGGTGTGTGGGCTGGGTTCAGGCTCAGGGCTTTACTCTCTTGTGTCTTTCTGAAGATCCCTCCCCATGAGATAGGAGATGTGGTGCTAAATGACAGTGTAAGAGAATGATGCCCATCTGATGGTTTTCTTTAAGCCAGGTCTAATTACCCTATCTGGATCAATGCCTCTTCCTCCTTACTTTCAGGGAGTATTTTTAAACCAGTCAGTGATACACCAGGAACTCTTAAAAGCTCTGGGAAGCTTGGCTTATAGAGTCTCACATGGAAGGGATGCAAGGCCTGCCTTGTGAGGAGGTTGGCAGCTATTCTTAAGGTGTTTAAAGGTGTTCAGCTCTAATCCATAATAATGAGATATCTTCTTATCTAACTGAAGTGCAACATTTCCTAACAGCTTTCTGCCTTCTTTTGAAAACCTATGTATTAAATTACTATGAGACAATAGTTTCTAAAAGGCATTCTCCTAACCTTAGTTTCTTCCCTAAATTGAATGAATCTAGTGAAGTGTCTCTTAGAAACAAATCTTTTTTAAACCTGCACTCTATTCTTCTTAACCTCTCTGCCCTAAACAATTTCTGAGACAAGATGAATACCAGCCTGTGAAGATCATAGCTACATATATTCTACTTAAGCATTCACTTGGCTGGTAGCCTGGAATAAGTCACTTTTGAGGGTTAAACAACTTCTGGGCTATGGATGGGACTTCATTATGCAATGTGTGAGTGGTTATTACTGTAAGCTGGTTGCTGGGGTACAGCTGCTGTATTTGCTACACAGAAAGTACAGGCTCTGGGCTGGTTACCCTGCTCCAAAACCTCCTATCTGAAATGTGGATGGAACAGGTGGGTTAGTCCTCTGCTGTGGGAACTTTCTGCACCTTGCACTGTTTTGTATAATGTAGTGTTCTAGCTTCTTGCTGCTAGAAAATGTAGGAAAATAAAGTTTTTGTTCTTTGAAAGGATTATATCCTTGTTTTGAGACTCTTTGAATTGCTAATGCTAGCTTAAAGATGGCACGGGCTGCTAGCACTGCTGAGAATCAGAAATCAGAGGCTTCCCATTTGAATCTCAGCTGTCCTCAGGGCTCCTGAGCTCTGGTGAGGTGACCAGGACGAGTGTTCTGCTACAAGTGTGTTGCTTGGAATGATTTTTTCCTCCCAAATGCATTGGGCTGTTCAGATGGACAAGGTTATTTAGAAAGGATTAAGAAGTAATAGAGGCAGGACAGTGAACCACGATCAGCTGTTGATGAATTAAATAACCTTACTATTTCTTTTGCTGATAGAAAGTTATCTAACAAGGTAGATAGGAAGGGGTTTCTAGCTAAACTTATCCTACAATGGGAATAGAAACTTGCATTGTTGGTTTGGACTTGTACAGTGGCGGGAATTGCTTTGTTGCGTTCAAAGAAGTACCAAAATATTCAAGGTTCCAAACATTCATGCTGGAACATTAAACATCTGTGTCCTAGAAAACTCACTAAACCAGGTAACTGCTTTTTGGGCCTGTCTAAAGTGGTTAGGTCTGCTGGCTGAGGTTTGAAATCCCAGTGAAATGCACAGTCATCTTACATTAAGAGTTAAACCCACCTTTATTGCGTGCTTGTAGTCAGATGGGATGGATGGTGACGTGGTTTGGGTCACTCTTCCCACATAACACGTAACGCTTGTGCATCTGGTTGAAATTCAGAGTGGAATATGATAGCCAACTGCATTCTACCCTGTGTGTAGCTTTTATAGCTGAGCCTTGCTCCAACTTGTTTTCATGTAAGCTGTGTACCTCTCGATGAATTACTGTGACTTCTGAGTAGATATTTATACTGGCGGAGTTGCTGTGTCCTGCTTGCTTTCAAATACCCACATCCTTACAGGGAACACCTGTCCTAGCTGCCATGATGGGACAGTCCTTCCTCTGCTTTGGAGTAAGCCCCAAAGAGTCAGTGACCCAGTGCTTCCAGGTGTTGCCAGGTTTTTTTAGGATTGATGCTACAAAGCAATGTTCTACTGCTCTGCTCTCAGGGCTTCGCTCATAAAAGTGCTTAACCTTCTATGTAACAGAAATGGATGG
The DNA here is from genome assembly GCF_905368555.1 of Meleagris gallopavo. NCBI lineage: Eukaryota > Metazoa > Chordata > Aves > Galliformes > Phasianidae > Meleagris > Meleagris gallopavo. The sequence continues at coordinate 4,520,206 of NC_139424.1, forward strand.
TTAATTCAGTGAATGTTTGCTCACTTTCTGCACGTAAATAATGATCTGGAGGGTGCTGACAGTCCATTCTAAAGGGACTGTGTAATGTAGAGAAATCTGCTCCTATATAAGTGCTCCCACAGTGACTCTCCTGCAGATGAGGTGAGTGCCAATGCTGTTCTGTGCACTGAAATTGGTTGGGCTTCCTGTTTTCCAGCCTTCAGAATGGGACCATACTGCAGGTCCCTTTAGTTTGCCTTTGCTGCAGCATGAAAACCTTTTTGACACACACATACTTAACTCTTTCAGAACACCGTACAGAGATTGCTGGTTCCTTTGTAACCTGCCTCTGGAGATGCTGCATAACTTAAATCATCAAGTTATTCTTGCAAACAGTTCTCCCATTTCATTTTAATACTTCAAAGAGTTACTGGACCTCATAATATTGATCTATTCACTTCCTGCCCTTTTATAGCTGCCTGTATAATTTCTGATCTTTAAATCTGACAGCTATGTCCCCAAGATGACTGTTCTTAATGTTTAAATGATTGCTACCTTCCATCAAAAGATCCAGCATTAAAACAGGAAATACAGTGCAAAAGCAATAAAACAGTATGACTATGGATTAATTTCAGGCTACCCTTTAAGTACAAAACCAATATGGGGAATATAACTCAGTGTTTAGGTAAAACGGAGTCGAAGTTCTCTAAGTGCTTACAAGAAATCACCTGGAAATAGTGCCAGCTGGGAGTGAAAGCTCCCAGTTTCATACATTTCATGTATATGAAACTGCATACAAGAGGCAGTTTATGCTCTCATGTAGATACAGCAAAGACATACAGGATTACGAGAGTGCTGGAAACAGCAATAATGTGCCGTTCCCTCTTTGTTGGGTAATACCGTCCTCAGATTTTTCTCTTTAGTAGATCTGTGTTTTCATGCTAAAACACTGTATGTAGTTTGGGGACATAACTTCATATAAATGCAAAAAAAAATAAAAAATAAAAAAAAATCCCTGCTCCTCTCCTTGCTTTTCCTTTAGACCACCAAAGAAACTGCTAATGCAATTTTAATTCATAGCTCTACCTTTTTCTCAAGCCCTGGGACACAGATAAAGTGCTTTCAAACAGTGGTTGGACTGCATCTTTAAAAAAGCTGTAGGACATCTCTGCTCTCTGATACAAACCTGTGCTATCTAGCTCTGCAGTCTAATCAAGCTTGGAAGCTGCTGATTTGGTAAGAGAGTAACTATGCATGCAGTGACCCTGTAGGTCACATCCATCTTTGTGAGGCCGTTAGAGGCCATGGCAGGCCAAGTTTCCAGATTTCCCTCTATTCCTGTCCCTTCCTTTTCCCCTGGAGCAATCCCTCAGGCATGGAGGGTTCTTAAACCAATGCCAGCTGCACCCACCACACACAGGGACAGTTAGCTTTCCTGCCAGCGCTGCAATCCACACGGAAGCAATTAGAGCTGCTCTCTCCGGATCTATTAAGAACTGCAGCCCCACTGAACGTGCTTCCTAGAGTCCCTGGCTCTCGACCTGATGTATTTGTCCATTTCTTTGTTAGCACACATAGCAAAGAAGCATTTATCCAGCTTTGTCTGTTTGCTCTGGCTTCCTAGTGCAAATGTCGGGTGACTTTGAGCATCTGTCTTTTATGAGGAAAGCAGGCGTGGAAATCAAGTCTAGCAGTTTTTGAATCTAGACAACCTGAAGAGGGTGAGCTTCTAAATTTCTGTGCTGTGAGGCAGATGGTTTGTAAGAGTTTCCTCACTTACCTGATGTTAAAATCTCTAGACAAGTGATAAATATCTGCTTGTCTTGCATCTGTCATTCAAAATATGCTTGGGTTTATTACTTGTGTAGACAGTGTGCGTTAGGTGCATGTGTTTGATGGGACCTTGTTACATGCTTCTGATGCTTGCATTCCATGCAAAGGAATGAGATGTGAACAGTTTGCGTTCCCACAGTACATTTTTTTTTCATTCTTTTCCTTCCTGTTTACTTTCCAACACACGACCTCTCTCTGTTTCCCCTTTCCCTCTTTATACCCCATGCTGTCAAAGCTGCACTACCTATGCAGAGAAATGCTTCTTTGAGGGAAGAAAAGTGAATGACTAATTCCAAATTAGGTTTCAGGTCAATATCTGTTGAAATACCTCTTGAGTTATCTTTTTACAGAGAAAGACCCACTGAGTCCGGGTTATAACTGTTATATATACTTACATATGATAGAGCAGAGACATTCAGGGCCAGCCAGGAGGGGCTCTGGGCACCTGGTGGAGCTGAGGGTGTCCCTGGGCATTGCAGGGAGTTGGACTAGATGGACTTCAAAGGTCCCTCAAAGGGTTCTATGATTTTTGAAACAGAAAGTACAAGTAGTGGAACAGTGTAGGGAATTTTCAAACTATCAGCCACAAAAAGTGCAACTTTATGACTGGGTCTGTTTTTTAAAACTGCCAAAATTCGTTTTGAAGTTCTGAATAATCTCTGGTGTCTCAGATTTACAGCCCCTCTCACCCCCTTAATTCCCACATAATCTTTAGATTAACTGCTTTCAGGCAACACATTTGTGATACGTAAAGATAAGAAAAATGCAAGAGGAGTATCTCATTTCTAGGACACTGGGGCTGGAAGTTCTGTTGCAGCACAACCAGAGCATGAATCTAGTTTTTCAGGAGGAGAACTAGATGGAAATTTCTGTAGTACAAAAAGGAATGAATTTCAGAGGCTCTCCCTTGCAAAGAGAGTGAGTTCACTGAGATTATCAGATGTGAAGGTGAATCTAGCAATTCACCTTGGAAAAGCTGGTTCAGAAGCAGCAGCTGTGAAGCAGTCAGTCTGCAAAGCACAGCTCTGCAGAGAGATGTCACTGACCCTACCTACAACTTGAGGTATTGGTGGTCACTGAAGTTCTGTAGGAAACAAACCCTGCCTGCAAAAATGCTCTACTGTGTGGCAAGGAAAGCCAGCTTCATAAAAGCTGTGCTCATAAAAGCAGGTTCCTCGTTTCATTTTCCAGTGTCCACCTTCCTGGAAGGGCTTTCACTAAAGCAGTGTACAGGGATTGTGTGCACAGCATTATGTAACAGTGGCCTTTGCCCAGCTGCAGCCCTTGGTTTTGCCCTCTCCTTGTGGCATCAGGATTCACTCTGCTACAGCAGATGCTAAGCCTCAGTTGTGTATTTGTCTGAGCTACTGAAAGCTCCTCAAAATTTGTTCTTATTAGGGCAGACTGGCAAAATGAAGTGCTGTTTAATGTCTCAGCTGACTTATTAAAAATGAGGTGGTGTTGGGGCTGCTCTGGTGTTGTCAATCTAGTGTGATGCAAAACGTGAAAAATGTGCTTTGCCTTGCTGCTGACAGGGTTGTTGGATGAGAAGGGTGATTTGGCAGCTCACCTCCCTACCTTCCACATGTAATCTGCCACTTGAAAAGCTGCTGGTAGTGCCAGGATGGTGCTAAGCCATAGTAGGTCATTTTTCTTCCTTGTCCTATTGGCAGGAGAAGCTTTTGTGCAGGAACTGCCACTTTGACCTTCAGTTTGCAAGAACAGAAGTTGTAGCCTTTACAGAGGGAGGGAGGGGGCCCTGTTCTCATCTTGTGAGGGCAGAAAGCTGCACCTCCAGAAGGCTTGGCTGGGCTCACATAAACAGAAAATGATTTAAATGCTCTGCCATGGTTGTTGCCACTTGCTATCTCACCAGCTTGTCTTATCTTTCTCCTTTTTATTTTTTCCTATCACTCTTTAACATGCTAGAAAACATTCTCATTTCTTTCTGACAATAGGATGAGGGGAGGCAAACAACAGTGTGGAAGACATGCTCCATCAAATGAGTTTCAGGTGCTAACCAATAATGTGGTGTCAAAATACTTAGCAATGAAGCTTTAGGATGGTGCATCTCAATTTGTTTCAGTTCTCTAGAACCCAGAAGGAAATCTACCACTTCAGATCCCATCATGAAATAATGGCATCGTGCCTTTCTTCCTCCTCTTCTGCCTTCCTCCGTGTTCCCCTGGGAGACATCTGGCAGCTTTGAGTAACCAGAGCCTTCATTCATGGAAAAGATGCTTAAAAACAAGCAACAAACAGGCCTGGAGTCCGTCTCAGCCCACCCTCCTTGTGGTTGATGGAAAGGGGAATATGGCTGCCCTGTGCCATTTTTGCAGCCATCCCTACTAACTTTAGTCCCTTCCTGGGCAGGTGAGGATCCTGTAGCCTGTAGTGCTCTGGGCAAGAACAAGTTATTTTTGTTTAAAGCTGTGGTGTGTTGGTAAACCAGCAGTGGATGAGGGACAGCTCGAAACATTCAGATCCTCCAGGACTAGATAAGCATAATTGCATATTTAGAATTAGTGAAACTGTAAGGATCAAAGCAATCTCCTGGATAGAGGACTAGATCAAAGGAGAGACTTTATAAGAAGACAACATGGATGTTAAGTTCTCCGTCTGCACTCTATAAATACAAGATGCCAGCGGTAAAGAGGATATAGGAATAAAGGGAGCATTTACACATTTCTCAGCAGGAAATAATTTGGTGTCTGACTAGTTAGATTTTAAATTATGATAAAATAACAGGCACAGAATTCCAGCAGAGGGAAGATTCTCCTTTTAAAAACTGAGCTTGAGTCCTTATTAGAAAATAGGATAAAATCACAACTTCTTCCATAAATTTACATAAAAGAGCAATATCTTGTTGCTCTGCTTGAAGAACAGATGCTACCTGACTAAACAGCAAACTGCAATGTATCCAAAAATCTATCAAGAAAAGACTGTTACTTGGTTTCACTTAAATCACTCTCTGACGTTCAGGTGGAATCAGAGAATACAGATCTCTATTCAAGCACAAGAAACTCAGCAAAGTGCATGGCAGATTGAAAACGTGATTGCTGCTCATTGTGCATGTGGCTATTAACAGCATTTAGCATTCTGGATGAAAAATGATAACAATCAGCTCTGGTTTGCCTTGTCTTTTGAAGAGAGAGATGCTGGCTTTTAATATTGGTCAGTCTTATCCTGAGCGGCCTGCAGGTGTGCTTGTCCTGCGTGCACTGACTATTTTGGCCTGGGTGGAGGTGGCAGCCAGTGGAGCTGGAGTGAGAGCTGAGCTGCTGACTGGGAGTAGAGGCATCTCCAGAGTCTGTGTGTTGTGCTATGAACTGCCTTGTCATTTCCTCGGGGATCAGACTCCCACGCTGACATGTGCATCCTGCTGCAAGGAACGCTAATGAGCAAACACTCTTTCGGTTAAATGAGATGTTTCAGAAGGTTATAAAAGCAGATTTCTGGGAGTCAGAAAATAAGCTGAGCAGCTTATGCAAGAAGAAAGTGTGGATTGCAAATGCCTGTACACACAGGCTGTCCTTCCGTCACTTAGTGCACTGTGTGTGTGGATCAGCACGCATTTAAAGGATTAGGAAGGCAGCTCAGAGGATCTTCATGGCAGACTGTGAATCTGACCCCTCAGGCCCATCCTGTGGCTTGACAGTAAAAACATGGAAGCCTGAAGAAAGCATCCAGGTCTTAGAAAAGGAATGGGCTTAACTTTTGTGAAGGGCCATTTGGAATGTGGCAGTGTTAATGTTACCTCATGCTACAGCTGTGTTTTTCCTCCTGAGGCTTTCCTTAATTGCACCTTGGATGTGAGACAGGAAAGAAGCATCCAAAAGAACAGCCAGCACTACCATGCTTGACTTCTCTTTTCTGATCAGATAAAGCTGTGAAGGAAGAAAACAGCTTTCATCATACTCTGCTGTTTTTCCAAATTCTGAAATCAGTTAACTGCCAAGTGCTTTCTAATCCGACCAAATCAATTTGCAAACTTTCATTAATACTATCAGGTAATCTGCAAGCTGTTTACCCCCTGCCTTATTGGAAGGGCCATTAATACACAGGATAATGGATACCTCAGGGAAAGCAGACATTAAGTTAATAATTAATGATTACAGAAGCTTTAAGGCAACAGAACACATTTACCTTTGTGAAGATATTGAAATTGCATTACTCTCATTTTAGCTATCTCCCTGCAGTTGATGCTCAGCGCCGGATTGGAGCCTCGCTGCAGACTAGAAGCTTTTATTTTACCCTGAATTGCAACATCTATAATGTTCTTGAGAACTGCCAGGCTCGTCTCTGCTATGCTGCTATCAGCTTGTGCTCGCATCGGGGGAACGGGGATGGGGCTGATTCTTGAACAGCTCTGCTGATGCTTGTACCACTGGAGCCTGCTGCGTGTGCATGGCAGGGGCTGAGCACAAGATGGGGGACACTGATGGGATGCGAAGTGCTGATGCCTTCTCTGGCTTCAGAGGGCACTGCAGGATAGTGCAACCTCAGAATAGGCTCTGTGGGCAGGAGGCATGGTGTGGGGTGGGTTCTGTGAGGGACATAAAACTCAAACAACAGCCTTGGTTTTCAGCTAGCCAGTTATTAACACGGAAGGAGCCGCTCACAGGCTGGGTAATAGAGATCCTGCCCAGCCTTAATACAAAAGAAAAACCTCATAATCTGTGCACTATCCACAAGTTGGAGCGAGCAGGATGTTGGTTGTCAGTTATCGCAGGTGTGGTACGAATGTTTTCTTTCTGCAGTTCAATATGTACACAGTCTGTGTAAAGGAATGGTTTGTTGGTATGTGTTCACCTAAAAATCTCAGCTTTTCTTAGCTTTTTTGCTCTAAACTTTTCCCTTCCTTCTGCACCATTCACGTTTTCGTAAACTACCTCCTACAGTCCAGGCTCCGCTTCTACATGTACCCAGTTCTCTCATGTCACATGTCTGCTGCTTCTGAAGTTTCCTCTGTGTATGCTGCATTGTGCTGATCTCGTCCCATTTCCCTCCTGGAGCAGTGGTTCTTGTTCCAGGTCTGTTTGAGCTCAGCATGCAGGTTGTGTCTGGCACTGCCATTGTCTTTTGGATGGCATTGAGCGCATGCCTGTGCTGCAAGAGGCAAGGGGCACTTGGGCAGGAAGAATTTAGCACAAACATCTACAAATGTAAGGGAAAAACTGATTTGGGTGTAAGACATCTGGATTTGTAACCCTTTGGGTGATTTTCAGATCGTGAACATAGTTCCATCATCTCCGTCACCATACTTGGGTGAATTTTTGCCAAGTATTAGGATGTCTAAAATTACACTGGACAGATCCCCCAGGCAGAGGTCAGCCCTGATTTATGACTCATCAATTCTGAAGAATCTGGCTGGAGTATGTGCTTAGTTCTTGCACCCACTGTTATCCACTCAGAGCCTCTTCTCTCTGGGTGTGAGAATAGCAGCTCAGAGCTTGCTGGCTTTCATCCAGCCTCCTAGAGATAGGCCTTATCTGGCTCCGAGGTGTAATTTGGTTGAAACTGTCCTTCCTTACTCATCAATTTCAATGATGTTAACGTGGTACTTAAGCCAGTTCTTTTATTAAGTTTCAGAGGTTTTGTATTCCACAATCCAATTTTGCATTATTGATAAAGTCTTGAGCAGGGGATTACTTGAGATGTAAGCTTTCTGGCGCATTAGTCATACCTGAGTTGTGTTTTTCAGAGGAAGCTGTCTCTTATTTAGGCCGGTTACTTGCCTGCCTGGCAGCTTCTGTTTCTGTGCAGCACCGGGGTTGCTAACTCCAGGCATAATTGTAGGCTCATGTTGTCAGCCAGCAGCAAGGAGTCAGCGCTGACAGCTCTGCAAGCGGGGGCTGCGGCCTTGCCCACAGGCAGTACAGCAGCAGGTCCAGAGCACAGCCAGGGTCAGCCACGGCCTGGAAATTGCTGGACAGGTCTGTAACGGTCCCTCTGGGTATAGAGCTGCTTGTCCTAACTGCACACCTGTTCCTAGGGGGCTTTGAAACCTTGGAACCGCTATGACTTTTGTGTAACACTTACATGGAAATCTAAGAAAATGTTAAAAAAGATTTTTTTAAACCCAGATTTCAGCAAGATGAACTTAAAGACACTGAAACCCGTAACAGCCTCACTTACTGTTTCCTCACTCATAGATATGCATGTGGTGGTTAAAAAACAAGACTGTGCAGCCTTCCACCTCGCAGCAAGGCAGGGTACACCACAAAACGCAGATCTGCCATTGTGGACTTGCTCACAAAATATCACAAACCAGAAAATGTCACTCTAATTAAAACACTTCCTCTTTTTTAGGCGTTTTACTCCGACACATTTGTATCTTAGAGTTTCCATGGTTAATTTCTGTATTTTTAAAACCACTATGGAACTGCCAGAAACAAGGTATTGACAGCTTCAGTGCTCAACTCAGAATAGGCTTGAAACTAATTGTTGCAACGGTTCTTTCCTCTGTGGGTTTTTCAGTACAGTTTGCAGAGCTGTGCAGTGAAGTGTGACTTGTATGCAGTCTGATTTTGCTTTCCTTGACTTGTGTATTATCACTTGGGTAGGACAGTGATGATAGAGTGACGGTACCCAAAGGACATACTCCTGTGGATGATGCACATTTCAGAATCAGTGTTTTCTTCCCTGTTCAGGTTCTTTACTACATGCTCACTGCTGTGGTATTTCAATGCCTTCTGGATGCTCCATAAAGGCTAGAATCAAAATGCCCTTCTGCTTTTCCTCCAATCTCTCTCCTCTTACCTGGATGGAGGGGGAAAGAGGAAATCAAAAAGCCTTAAAATGTATTTCACCATGCAGTGTCTTGATGGCTAGGATGGAAGCACTCAGCTTTCCTTTGGAAACCATGGGGAAGTCTGATTTTGATGAGATGGGGCGGTCATTGAGCTGGTCCACCAGAGTTGGGTCCCATGGACCAAGAGTGACATGTCACAGAAGCTGAGAGTGGTGCCTGGCTCCACAGCAGGGCCTGCCCTGGCTGCTCTACCTGTTCCCTGCTGACCTCTGTGTTTGAAACTCCTGCAGATCCCCTCTGAGTTTCTTCAAGTCTCCATTACTAAAGATGGACGGGCTTATATTTCTTTTACAGTTTATATATGTAAAGGCATTTTGCTTTCTCCCTTGCCTTAGCCTCTATTGCAGAGGGTTAGTTTTATAAGCCTTATTAGAGTCTTCATCTTGCAAAGCTCGTGGGAGCTATTTGGCTTGACAAAACACCATATAAATTAGAATGTCTGTTGGCTTTGTTGCCTTCCTTATGAGACAATAGCGTTTCCAATTAGGGATTTCCTTCTCTTATGTGCAGAACATGGTATTTCTTTGCTATATGGCTCAACATGCCTGTCATGTGCTGATAAGCTTTGTGTTAGACCTTTCATCTTCTGGTGGTGTATGTGTACAGGACAAAGTGCACAATGGAATAGTGGATACAGCCCCCCAGATCCATCGCCAGTCACATAACAGCTGATACAAGTGTTCATTCTCCTCAGCAGCTGTAGGGACGTACAGAAAATCAGTAATGAAGATACTGGCTGCATATTGCCTGGTGTGGAATGGCTTGGTGTGTGAGGCAGCCTTGTAAAGATGAGAGCTAGAAGAGCAGGGCAGGAGAGCTGTGGAGTGCTGACCCCAGCTGGCTCTTTGAGGCCGTGGTGTTTCCTTAGTAAGCAGAATGCTTGATAATAATGGGGCTGCAGGGTTCCCCCTGTCCCTTTACCCCCAGAAGGATACAGGAGAAACAAGAAATCTAGGCTGGTAAGAGGGAGGAAAATGTGGTTTATCAGGATAATGTGTTCTGGGGCTGTATTTTATCTTTTAAAAGTTGGCTACCTAAAAGTGCTGGTGGAGCAGGCCTTGCTGATGCATGCAGATATTGAAGGGTGGGGAAAGGTGATCCGTCTCTCATACATTTCAAAAATCAGAATAGGAAATAAAATTTACTCAGGAGTCTGTAATACGCTCCAGCACACTTGTCCTCTAGGAGTGGCCTGTGCTAAAAGCATGTAATAAAATTGCTGATGCTGCTGTTAAGTAACAGGGTAATTACTCTGGATGAGGAGGGGGACATAACAAAAAATCTGAACTAATAGTTAATGCCATTCCCATTAAGTTACTCGTCTTAAATACCAGGCTTACCACGTTTCTAACTTTTAGTGCTATAAAGTGGCACAAATTGCAGACTTAAGAGATCATTAGAATAATATGCAGTGGATTTATCTTCATAAATAGAAGTGATGCTACACAGAGCTTTTTCTTTTGTGGATAAGCAGATATAAGCGAAGACAAGAAAGACTGTTCCCAAATAATCTTTCTTAAGAACAGCAAATGTGATTATGCTGCAGAGGTTATGCTATACGTGTGTTTAGGGCAGTGTCTTAACCTCCTTGATGCAAATAGTTCTTAAGATAAAAGATGGAGCTCTTCCGAGAACATTTTGCCATTCACTGGTGACAAATCAAGAAAATGCTTTGTGCTGATTAAGTTACTGTCAGAAGGTCAGCTGCCTCAGGGAACTGATTTAGAAGTCTCTGAAAAATGTAGGATGATCCTAAAGAAATGCCTGTTATTTATTTCCATGGAAACTACAACAGATGCAAAGAGCACAATGACACTGTTTGAATAGAGCAAATTCTCAGGTACAAGACAGTATTTTTCCACATAATCACAACTATCAGCTGTACATTTTCACCAGCAGTGAACAGGAGCCTGCATGCCACACAGCAAAGGTCTCCTCTTGGAACAGGAGCCTGCGTGCCCTGCTGTCGCTGCTGTCTCTGCTTAAACGCTCCACCCAGTGCCTCACTGTGCTCACATCCACTGTTAGGTCTCCATATCTGTTCAACAAGCAATGGATGAATGTCAGTAGGTGCCATTTTTTCTGCAGGGAGGATCAGTTACACTCCTTTGCTTCATACACGCTCCCGTGTCAGACGCCGTTCTGCTGCCATCCATTGCACAGCAATGAAATGTAACAGTATTGATGGGAAAGTTCAACCTCTTCTGCCTCTACACCAACATCTGTCTCTGATGTCGTGGGCCAACATCATAAAACAGGAGGTATTACTTCCGGAGCAGCCTTTGTAAATCACCTCTTTTTCTCCCCCCCTCCGTGCATTACTCATTCAGGTATGTACCTGCCCTGAAGATGGCAAGGAGGCATTGTACCCTGTGATCTTGCAGCTGTGACCCCTACACCTCTGTGGAAGCTTGAACAGCAGAAAATTCTTGTGCTGGTGTCTATTAGCACCATTGCAGCCCAGCTCCTGCTGGGCCTGTTTCAGTACAGAATGGAAAGGGAAGACAATGTGTTCCTATTGTGAAGGTTAGCTTTTGTCTGCCCTTGAGCTGGTTACGTTAATTGTAGCTATTTAGGCTTTTAGATTGCATCCAGCTTTAAGACACAGTGAAACTGTGCAGGTTCTCATTCCAGCATGGCTGGAAAAGTGCCCTAATTACCCCAGAGTGTCTTGTTATTCCAAACAAGTCTAGAAACACTGTGCTTGCCTTCTCTGCTTCATTTCATATCTGGTAATGAGAGAATGTGCACGTCCCCCACGTCTGCTTAGCTAAGTTGTCTAGAGGACAGGTCTTTCAGGTTGTAATTTCACAGAGTTTCTCTGGACCTGGGTGCAAATAAAGCAGTTCACAGTCAAGTCAGCAAAGCAGTACAGTAGCGACTGCTGCTGTGAGCATCTCACCTTGTGCTATATTTTACTGGAGATACTGTTGCCTAGTGGAAGTTCATGAGACTGGTATCTGCTAGCCCTGCCTATTGCTTTCACAGTCTCTTGGACTTCCTATCCATTTTTTTCCCTGGAGACCCTCTAAGTTTTTGGTAACAGTGATAGGTCCCAAGGATTTGGGTCCCATTTCTGTCCAGAGAGGCTGTGGATGCCCCCTCCCTGGAGGCGTTCGAGGCTGGGCTTGGAGCAACCTGAACTAGAGGGAGGTGTCCCTGCCTGTAGCAGGGGTTGGAAAAAGATGATCTTAAGGGTCCCTTCCAGCCCAAACCATTCAGTGATTCTGTGATTCTATTATTTGGATTTTGGGTGATCCTGTGTGGAGGCAGGAGATGGATGTAGTGATCCCTGTGGGTCCCTCCAACTTGGGGTGTTCTATGATTCTAAGTCAAGCACTTACCCAAATCTGCTTGGGCTTGTGCTATGAGCAGCTCTCAGACCTATCTTGCCTTCCTGCCATCTCATGTCAGGTAAAGTAAGCATTTCTTCAGGAGTGCTAGCAATAACACCTCACTGGCTCATGCTGAAGGAGGCTGCAGTGCTTCAGTCTGAAGGCTAAGGAAGCCATGTAATCACACACAGTGACTGCAAACAGCATTAGGAAGGGGGAGAGTGCAAAAAAAGGACTGTTGCAAAGGCCTCTGGGATTTGAGTACAATGAGACATTAGCCAAGCATAAATTCTGTTACCATCATTAACATTTTCAGTACAAAGCTAAACAGATCCAGGAGCTTTAGACCAGATCAGAGCTCTGTATCATCTGGCCATTACAGCTTTTGATGCAGAGCCAGCTTCAGCCTCTCACCAATCAGAGCCCTGGCTAGCAAGAATGTGAAAAGCACTGCTCGATTTTCTAAGTGGAAGAGATGTATCAACAGTGCTCCCATTTCCCTTTTCCCCTATTTCCTAAAACAATAAATATTTCTCATAGATGTACCTAATGGCTTAAGCACAACCTGGCAGCTCGTGAAATATTTCCTTCCTTTAATCAGAATCCTGAAGCAAACACGAAGGGAAATAAAAAGCCAATAATATGCTTGGTTGTGTGCACAAAACTAGAATGAAATATATGAAGCTGGTAATGGCTCTGCTGTCACATCTTAAAAACATTTGCTTTGACTTGCATAAGTGTCAATTCAGCCTGCACTTGATACATTACACTATGGATAAAGCTGCTGGCTTTTAAAATCAGGTCTCTTATTCAAGGAATGTAGAAGATACTCTAAATAGCTACTCTGTTTTGTTGAGTAATGATGTATATAGCAAAGAAAGCTTTTTTCTTTAAAAGCTTAACTTTTGGACTGCAGGTTTTTTTTTCTTTTTTTTTTTTCTGCCATGTTTCTGCATCAGGGAAGAAGCCCAGAAGCTCATCTGCAAAGTGTGATTAAAGACAGAGCTCTCTTGCCAAGGTTACAGCAAGTTCAACCTCTTGGCCATTTTCTGGGGAGATGTGTTAAGCCAGGCTTTGAGCTGTGCCAGGGCAGCTTGCCAGCTTCTGGGCAGCCTTGCTGGGAAGAGAGTAGAGAAGCTGGGAGCTCTGCATGTGTCTACAAGGGTGTGTTGCAAATCTCAACCTCCGGTCATTAAACCTTCTGTTCTGTTGAACATCCTCATGGTGGTTCTCTGTGCCTCTGTGATGTGTCTATCAACTGAACTGAGGGAGATCAGATTCTCTTCTGCCCATTCTCTGTTGAATGTCTCACTGCTCTCTGGAGCTCACGCTTGCATCTGTCACAGCTAGATCATTTAGCAGCGGGTCTTTGGAGGACTGAGGCACCAAACTCCGTCCAGGTCCTCAGTTGTTTGCAGGCAGTGAATGCATGACAAAAGCTCTTCTGTTCTAGGGCGTTCAGTCTTATTTCCGTGTCTCCGATGTTCAAGATCGCACAGCTATCTCTGCCCTTAGCACTTAGAATCTTAGTATTTTTTCACTCTGTGAATCCCAGGGCTGCAGCCTTACACCACTGTATGCCTCATAGTGTTTTTCTTTGGGTTCCTTGCCTACATTTACCTTCTCTCTCTTTTTTTTTAATCATCTACATCTTTTTTTTCTTTTTTTTCCCCAGAAGAAGAGTGCTGTATAGCCTAGAAGGTTGGATTTCTGGATAAACAAATTTCATCCACTGCCCAAGATCACAGCAAATAAAGTGTCACAACAAGAAGTGAAGAAATCTGGTACTCTTATCCTGCAATACCATCTAGTTTCTCCTCTAGGACTCAAAATTGACCAGCAAACTGCTACCGTACAGAGAACTTTGTTAATTCTCTTCCATAGTATCACTGAGCCAAACTAATACCTTGTGTCCCCATCCTTTGTCCTGTCTTCCACCTTCACACACTCCCACTTTTGCCCCTGACTTCCATTCCTGAACAAACCATATTTTGTTCCTGATGGATCAGTGGATTCTTTCTGCTCTCTGCCTTCCTTCTCCCAAGGCTGAAGAGCTCTCAGTGAGTGCTGCTCGAGTGCTCCATCCTTTAAGTGCCCAGCTGCCGGGTATCAGTGTCCAGTTTGATTTGCTCAGCTGGATGTCTTGCTGGAGTATCCTGGAGGGCAGCATGTTGTTCTGAGTCAAAGCTCTAGAAAGGGAGCAGTGATTTACAAGGGGCTGTAAGTTACTGCACCTTGCACTGGGCAAGACAATTTACATTACAGCTGGTTCTCAAGACTTTACAGCCTCTAATTTTCTTGTCATACTGCTTTGAACTTTATTTACTCTGGAGAAAATTGAGGAGGTGGCTTTGAATGTTTCTCTAAACATTGAACAGCAAGAGCTGGATTGGGATGTGTGAATTGCTGAGGGCCTTAAGTGACAGCTGCTGTACTGGTGAGTCTTGAAGCCTCTAAAACGGCTTTCTGTTACCTTATTTACCTTGCCCAATGTCCCAGAAGCTCACTCAGAAACGCTTCTGGGGACTGTCAGGTGCTCACATGTTTGCAGTGCAATGGAGTTAAAAGCACTTGGGATTTGCCTTGCTGCTGGAAAAGCTGGGTGGGAGGTCAGGCTGCCTTGAAGGGCTTTTAAACAGGATTAAAGATTCCCTGCCTGTGAGGATAGGAATGGGGGAACGCTTTTGCCATAGTGTTGTTTGATCAGTGGAATGGGTGAATTCATTAGCTAGGATTAGCTGTTGTCTCTCACAAAAGGGTAAAGGTATCTGGACTTCTCCAACCCCATTTTTCTTTGCAGGCCATTTTAGAGTTTCCACACTGAGTCCTTTCAATCTTTTTTCCCTGTCAAGAGAAGGCAGCAGTCCCTACACTGAAAGGGTTTCAAGTTCAGGGTATCTGATATTTGCTTTAACCATGAGGTTTGTATTTGTAACACCAATCATCCTCCCTCTCCAAACCTCTCCTGCATCTGAGGAGGGCTATAGCCCTTCAGGTAACCTTTCTTGGTAACCTTTCTTATTCACTCTACTGATGGTTTGGAAGCAGGAGCTTTGCAGAAGGCCTCCACCACATCCTCCCAGAGCACAGAGGTCTTTCCACCGTTTCTACTGAGTTATTTGGGATCTCTCTGTGGCTTGTTTCAGAGGGAAATTCATGCTCTGCTGCCCTCAGCTGAGGATCTTGACCTCTGCAGCAATAAAGCAGCATTAATTTGGAATGTTATAGCAGCATTTGCTCCACTGGCTAATGTGGTTCTCAGCAGAAATACTGCTGAGCCCCTCTGTAACTCAGGAAGTGGGCGGCAGTGCTACACGACAGCAGCCCAACCATCTGTAAAAGCTGTTGGAGCCTGTCGTGTTCTACAGAGTCAAGGCCATGAAGAATGATTACAGAGAATGTGCCATATGACTGAATCTGCACATTATTCCTCACCTTGGTTGCTGCTCAAGTGTGACTAAGAACTTTGTTCAGAGGCAGCTCTTTCCAACTGCTATCTCTGGATCACATGGAGGGAAATATCTCCTCCATCACAAGAAGAGCCTGAAGATGAGAGTCCTTGTGGACTTCGAAAACTGTTCCCATCAGAAACCATGGGGAGATTCTTCATTTCCTCCGTGATGAAAAATGTCTTTGCCATGCTCAGCACTGGAGATGCCGGGGATAAAACACTGTCTTCCAGAGCCCTCCTCAGAGAGCATGCTTGCACCTAAATTCAAGGGTCAGAGCTCTTTCTGAACACCAAAGTGGCATTTCAGACTTTTTCCAAGTGAGCTCTGGGGTTGTGAGTTCAGAATATTTCTGACAAAAAGAATCTGGTAATCTGCCAGAGTTATAAGGCTAAAATCTGGGAGTTGAGCTTGGTTCGCTGCCCTGCCAGTGACTTGACCTTGGATGCTGGTGGTGGGGGTGGTTGAGATGAGAGCTCCAGACATTTCCATCAACAAAATAGTCCTTAGGTAGGCACAGGAAAAATAAATAAGTAATCCAGGAAGTTTTGTAATTTTTTTATGTACCAATACCTGGAAAAAAAAATACCAAGAAAACTTGGCTGGAGTCCCTATTCACTTAATCCTTTTCTCCTTGACAAATGCTGTGAATTCTTTATGCAGGAGCTTATTCTTCAAGAGAAGTCTGGCTGTTAGTACATTAAGAGGCAATTTAATACTGAATGCACACTGAAGGAGCATAGAGTTCTTGACTAGAAAGCAAACAAGACCAGAAAGGAGATTCAAATAAATAAAGCAAGCATCAACCTTTTCTGAGATCTCACCTCAAATTCCCTTTTAAGAAAAGCTAAAGCTTATACTGCCATTTCCTGCTTGAGGAACTCCTGCTACTTCATCACCGTATAAATGCAAAACAGGCTGAGCACTGAACATTCCTCCGGTGATCTGTTGTGTTGTTTGCAGCCCTGTGGCTATAGGTCCTTTTCTCTGAATGCAAGCAAGTTTCCTTTTTTGCCATCACGCAAAGCCAAACGCCTCTGGTAGGTGTTACCCACAGTTTCCTGCTGCCTGTGTAATACAAATAGCATGTTGATAGCTGGATTTTGTTATTTTACTTTAGAATGTCCATTGTCTATGAGATGCTTTTCAAACAGATTGCAGTGTTAAGATAGGCTCTGCAGCAGTCTGGAAGAAAAATGGTAAAGCTTCATCCTCACTGTGTCAGCTTTGGAGATAATAAAACATCTTTGCATGTTGACATCGCTGAGCTCTGCCTGTTCCACCGTGCTCTCCTCAGTTCCCTGTCATATCTGCAGGTAACAGCTGGGTAAATAAAGTTCATATGCTAATGGTAGGATTACCATCTTATTATGCTTTGCTCTCAGCAATGAGTTGAAATTCTGGCTGTTCTCTTTTCAAGGCTGAAGATGCACTCAATTCAACAAGTAATGGAGAGCTGGAAAGTAGCGGTATAAAAATTTTCAGGTTGGCTGGGAGAAATTCTGCATTGTTGAACTTGCTGAAATTTCTGCCTTGGTGCTGGTGGTTGTGCTCAATCTGCACACAAAATTACCTGATCTCTGCAGAACACAGATGTGGCACTGAGGTGTCCTGCACTGCTGTGGCTGTTGTCAGTTTTAGTGAGACTGGTTTATATGGTGGCCTTTGGCTGAGCAGTCTGCTTTACCCAAAGGTGCACTGACTCAGTGATGAAATCCACATCACTCTTCAATCCCCCAGCCCAGCATCCCGCAGCCAAGACTTACATTTTTATCCTTTAGTGGACACCTTTTTGCAAAGCTTCTCCTCGCTTGGTGGCACCCAGTGCTGTTCTGACATCTTTTCTCCTTGCCTGAAGCAACTCCTTTTACCATCTCCTCCTGAGAGCAGCTACTGCACTGCAAACATTGCAGTCCCGGCTTTGCTTGGTCGATGGTTGAGCTTCTGGAGACCTGGAGAGAGGTTCTCTCTGCTTGTGTTTGGCACTTTTGAATTTCTCTGGAGTTGTCCCTGTTGTATCCTAGGGTTGCTTCACTACTATGAAGTTTGAGGGAACAGAGTTTGAGCTAATGCAGCAGTTAACATCACAATGTTAGGGTTCTGTACAGGTTTTGGCATCCCAGCCTGAGACACAGCATGACTCAGTGTTGTGCTAGCTGCAGTCGCAGCTGCCTCGAGGTTGTCCATCTGTTCCCTGTCCAACTTTATTGTTGCTCTGTAACAGCGGAAGGATTGACAAGGAGTCTGAATCAATCTCTGCTTGTGGTGGGGACAGGTAGGGAAGTGAGCACTCATCCCCCTTCCCTGTGCCTAGACAGGGCAGAATCTCTTGAGTGCCAGAAAACTCGTTTGAACACAAAGCTTTTCTCTCTTTTCTCCTGACTGTGAGCAGATACAAATTGTCCCACCATGCTCCGTGAGTTTAATTTCATTACAGAAAGTGTCTCTGCTGAAAGCCAATGCCCTTCACAGGTGCTAAGGGAGAAAATGTATCTGAAACAGCCCATCTGGTACGTGCATTTTGATTACTTCCTCCCTTCCATCTCGCTGCCCTCATTACTAAGCAATGCCCAAATACTGTTAACGGTCCATTCCCTAATAATGGTGCTGCTTCCTCAAGTGCAGCCTCCTTTATAGGAGAAAGCAAAGAAGCTTTTTACTTTTCTTGATGGGAAATGGGAAAATCGTGTTTGGAAATTGTATTTGAACCCAGAGCAGGGTAGGGAAGAGCAGTCCCAGGGCAATAGATACTGGGGTTGCTGTTCTGCAGCATGGTGGACCAGCAGCTTTAGAGCAGACAGTGCAAAAAAGCTGAGATATACAAGTGTGCTGGAATGCCCACATGCCATGGGCATGTAGCAGTACGGCAGCAAGGCAGAGCAGCCTTCAACTTCATCATTTTATAGGACTCCCCAGTTGATCTGGGTACATGCACTCTCCCCCAGAAACATAAAGTTCTGAACTTAAAAGTACTTCAGAAGTCTTATGTTTGCATTTGGAATAGTGGATGTTTTAAAGCCAGTTAGACAGGATGTTAATTTTAAAGTAGCAGGAGAAGATATAACTAAAGTTAGAGCTGATTTAAATGGGGAAAGTAGTTGCTTCTGTGGGCCAAAGCTTTGCAAAGCACTTGTGCTACCAAATCTTTGCATGTTGACATCGCTGAGCTCTGCCTGTTCCAGTGCTCTCCTCAGTTCCCTGTCATATCCGCAGGTAACAGCTGGGTAAATAAAGTTGAGTTGCTTCTTTCTCTGCTTGTGTTCAAAAATTTCTGACTCTTCCTACTCATTCCTCATGCACCCACTATGACCACATTGTAACCCTTTGACCTGGCAACTGAAAAATTCCAGGAGTCCTGACCTGAGTCTTTGGCCTCTGTGATGAGCAGTAAATTTGCCTCTTGGGCTAAGCAGAACTGCAGTGTAGAGGGAAGGAAACAGTTTGTGATTTCTGGGGATATATTTCTGTTTGTCTTCTGATTTGCTCTTCTCTAAATCCCCCTGCCTGGCTTTTGGGTAGTAACAGGGACGGCTTAGCCCCTTCTTCCCAATGTGAGTGATCAATAAACCAAAAGTGACTTTTTCAGCTGTCTTGGGGATGCTGTAGCCCACACCTGATTCATGGGAGGAGAAGGAATGAGACTATACTTGAGTCTCTGTTCTCATTGCATTTGCTTATGCCATGCACATCCCTTTGGTATGTATCTTCCACACCTCGTGCATGCTTCCCTTTGGTACAGAACAACAGACTGCTGGCTAGCCGTGGATTTCCCACATGGAGTCTGGCCTTGCAACCTCCGCAGAAGGTTAGAGGAAGTTTTTCTTAACTGGAGACCTTTCTACCATTCGTGTCAGGCTTTAGTGTTAGCCAAGAATAAAGCTGTAGAAAAAAAGTTGTATAGCTTTGGCTGAATAGAAATTGCAACTGTACTAAGTCTGTATCCTCTGGGGCATTCATTCTTCTTCCTTAGATTGCAGCTCCTGGCTCCTTTTGCAAAATGGTTTGGTATTCCCATGGCCCCTTGCTCCACAACAGAAGTGAGCCTCTTCTAGCAGCCTTGGCCCTTTTACACGCAAGTATCACGACTTTCGGTAATGCTTGTATCTAAAGCAGCCGGGAATGCTAGCAATGGTATCAGATTAGTTGAAAAAGCAGCTTCAACATTTAATTTAATGTATTCATGGAGGAGACAGCAGAGATAGAACTGATATGGGACCTTTGGAATCAAATTGTACTCATCAGCAAAACATGCTGTAAATTTCTTCCCGTCTGTCAGGATTTTTTGGTTGGCCTGTTTGGCAGGAGTCTCATTTCACCTTCTCCTGGGCTCTCCCCTTTGGTTCAGATCTTGTAATGCCCTGCATTCTAGGACTGCCTCTCTCTCACCCTTTGACTCCAGCACAGACTTTTTTTTCAAATTTAGCTGCCATATGTACTGTACAAAACCAGACTGTAGGTGCTGTGCAGCCTTGGAAATAGTGTGAGCAGCAGCTGCCTTTGACAGATCTCATTGTTTGTTGCCTTACAGCAGGACACCCCACGTGTGGGTAGCCACCTCCCTACCTCAGTCTTCTCACTCATTTGCAGTGCAGCAATGCTGAGGCATATAGTTGTTAGATTCATCTTCACACAGGAGCCATCCTCAAAGTCCAGGTATGGCTTTGGATGCCCAGATTTGTTTGCAAGCAGCAGCCACCATCCACCACCCTTGCCATCTCTGCTGCTGCTTTTTCCTTCACTGAGCCTCATGACTTTTCATGCAGAAAGTCTTTAAAAGCTAGTAGCTGCCCCATGTGTTGCAAAGCCCAGTAAGCGTTGCAGGCACTTTCTGCATGCAGGGTTCATGCCTACTGAACAGTGCTGGAAGAGGATTAGCTATCCATCTCAGTAACTGTCCAGCTGAGGACACAGAGCCCAGCCTGGCACAGGCAGTGCCATTCTGTAGGAGACAGCTTGGTTACTGCTGCCTGTCTGCTGCTGCCAGGGGATGGTTTGCCTCTAATTTCAGCCTGTGCTGTAGATTGCACATTCAGGATTTCCTCAGAAAGGCAAAGAGAAGTCTGAGGAGAGGTACTGGTGAGGAGGAGGAAGGAGAAGGCTGGAGGGGAAGATGCTATGATATCCTTGGTACAAGTCTTGGTGTGTTCTCTTCTTTATCCTGTACAGAACAAGCAGGGTGAGGGCACAGGGCTGAACTCCGCTGGCAGATCTCTTAATGCATTTAAGGTACTATCAAGGGGATTTCCTGCACTTCTTGCAGATGGGAAGGATTTCTGGTCTGAGCCAGATGCACGGATAGCAAAGGGAAATCTGATATTTGGAAGTGATGTGGTATCATTACACAGTGGGCAGGTCAGAGGAGAGTGATGTTGATGGAGAGCAGCCTAGATGTGCTGGAAGGGAAAGCAGAGAAACATTTGGGAGATTTGTGTCCTGACACGGCTTCTCAGGGCAAGGGCTGGAACTTATCTTGAGTATGGGGGGGTTAATTCCCAAAGAGCTTTGTAAAACTCACCAAAGTTTCTGCCTTTCTATTAGCGGTGCAAAGGAGCCTCTCTACTTCTCAGTGCTGTAGAACTGAGAGCAACCACCAGGAACTCTGATTTCTCTGGGTGAGCTCATGACAGCTGCCTTGGAGCTCTTCTCCCCTGTCTCCCCTGCCCTCCCTGTGCACAGCTCAGAGGCTTCCCCAAGGCTGCTGCTCACTGGGGCTTACAGCACAAGCCTCCTCTTCAGCCTGCAGTCACCGTGCAACTGCAGTGAAAGTGATATCCTTGTTTCAGTTCCCCGACCTTCACCAGCCAAATAATTTACTGTCATTTCCCACTCTCCCCTCTTCCCTACTCTGGCAATAACTGTGTGTGCACATAAAAGCTTAGTGAATGCTAATCAGGATAAATGTAACAGCATTTCTAGCCCTGTGAACACATGCTTTATGACTATTGTGGGTTTTGGTTTTCTGGTGTTTTTTTTTTGTTTTGTGGGGAAAAAAAAGTCCCACAGGGTTTTTGTTAACATAATTGTGTTGAGCAAATTTGAAATATCTGAAAGCTTTTAAGTTCTGCTATATATACATCCAAGGTTTGTCTTGGAACATGCTAGGTTGCAATAGACATTTTCCAATTAAGTGAAACAGCAGTGAGGATAATGGGTTTATGGAAATGGAAGAGCCATGCTGGAGGGAGATGGTAAGCCAAAAAGCATTAATCTTAATAGGATCCTTTTTTTTTTTTTGTGCTTTGCTTTTCCTTTAAACTTTTTTTATTTCCCTAGGCATGTCACTGGTTCTGCAAGTGGCACGTTCCATATCAGGAGAATCTTTCCCTCTTTCCTTACTCATTTACTTCAAATTTCTCTCCTCCTATTTTTTTTTCTTCTTTCTCTCCAAGAAACCAGGCGTACCATCCTTTCAACAGTGATGGAGGCTCATGCACACATACACTCATCCGTCAGCTTAACTGAGTGTGCAGAGTAGGAAATGAGGAATTCACAGCCTTCTGCTCTCCAAAGAGCCAAACCCTCCCTCCTCCCTCTTCCTGTGGGGAGGAAAACCTCTGGGAGAGGTCTGGGCTCTGCTCCAGTTCTGCAGCCCAGTCACCTTGGGCCAGGCATCTCCCTTCTGCATCATGAGCAAATATTTCTTTCCAGAAGGCTTCCCTGTAAGATAAACAGGATCAAGGGTGGAATCAGTGCATAGGACTGTCATCTTCTTATCCTGCTGTAATTTCATGTTGTGCCTTTCAGAGTCAGTGCTTGCCTGGGAAATCCCTGCAAGCTGCAGCAGCCAGGTGGGGAGTGAGCCCAGCCCAGGCAGGTGTCAGTGAGCTCTGCTGCAGCCACATCTCCTCTTTGGGAGGATCTCTGTGCTGGAGGTGGGGTCAATGGGGAATCTGATGCTTCTAAAAAGGAACCACAGCTCTGAGGCCCTGGCCAAATTTCCTAGGTCCAACCAGCACCTGCATAAAGTAGGGAGCTTGAGAGTTGCTTAGAGGGAACGCAGTGCCATCTCTCACAAAGGATGCTGAGCTTAACCCACCATTACCTCTGCTGGTCTCCCCCTCTGCCATTTCCCACTCTCACTGCTGCTTCACTTTGATCGTGTGACTACCACCATGACTGCTGTGAGATGCTTCATTGGGCTGCATTTCTGTAGAAAAGATCACCTTGAATCTGGCATGGATTTATTAGTTTCTGTCATATCCCTTGATATAAAACTGGACTGTGTTTCTTTAAATCCTCTCACTCTTTTACAATTGCTTTTTTGCAGGAAACGGTGCTTAGATCTTTAATCTCAAAACAAAAGAGCTCAGACTCTCCAACTGTATTTATCTTTGCCCAAATTGGAAGGGTTGGAAGCATAGACACCACAAATGCCTCCCCCGAGGTAGGTGCATTTCAATAGTGGATGAAGGGATCTATATATAACATTCAGGTTAGATAGGCTTTTGCACGGAGGGATCCCAAAGGTACTACATAATTCCACTCTATTGAGGTTCTAATACTGCACCTGTCACTGTGGTGTCAGTGTGATATTAGAGTGGGTCACTTGGGAGAGCATATTGATCCCATCTGTATACAGTTTACAGCATCCTCAGCATCCCTTACGTCCAATGCATCAGTCCTTGCCCCGTTTCCCTCCCCTCTTCTAACGGCAAAATCTTTCATCCATGAGCCAAAGGAAGATGGTTTCACCAGCTCTGATGGCCCCAGGAAATATGTTGGGCTTCTTCCATGAGGACAGACTACTTCCACACCCAGAAGCTTTCAAGCAGTAAGCAGGATTAAGACACACAGCCGTAGGCATTTCTGTGACCTTTGGGTATTTAAACAGTCTTGGCCTGGCTTCATGATTGTGAGTAGACTTCTATTTATTTCCAACCCAGTGCTCTGCCTGCATAGAAACGCTTGAAACAGTGGATTTCACTGTGTCTTTAATGTCTTTCTCAGGAAAGTAAAAAAAAACGCTGGAAGTGATAATCAGACTTTATTCCTCTATTTCTCTGTGATGTTATGATTCTCTGTGTTTTCAAGCCCCTTCTGTAGCAGTTTCATGCTGGCCTTCGGTACATTTTCTAGGAGATCTGAAATTCTGCATTTGCCTGTATAGATGTACTGGTTTTAAAGGCTTTCTCCAAGCTGTTCTCCCACTAGAGGGTACTCCTGCTACATCAGAAATCAGCATTCAGGCTTGAACCTGGTTCGCAATGCGTCCCTCTCCTTCGGAGCAGGCTGTTCATTGACAGCACAACCTGGATGCATTCAGTCGTGCTGCCTCCCTGCTTCAGCATCCATGGAGCTGCCTCGTTGCTGGCTGTGTAGGGGCCCAGAGATGCTGCACTACCAATTTGACCTCTCCTATTTCCGCCCTGTCAGCTATATAGTGCTCTGCTCCTCTGTTAGCTGGGATAGTTTTTCTGACCCACCGGTCCCCAGGCCGGGGGCTGAGCTTAATGCCACGATAGTGTATGGAGAGCTGCCTTCAACACTTCACCAGATTTTGATTTGAATATGCTCTGATGTCTGTGTGGAAACAGGATGGCTGCTGAGCTTAAGGGTAGAGTTTGGGTGCTGCTCTGATTGATGCACGTTAATGGGATGAAGTGGGGAAATTTTACTGGCCACCTGTTTTATGCAGGAAATGAAGCCATGTAGTCTATTCTGTCTTTAAACTCTGTGCTTGTGTTGGCTGCTGATGGATGGAGGCTGCCTTAAGAGCAGATTTATTTGGCTTTCATGTTGTGAGACTGCAAAAGTAGCTTTGGGTATGGCTGGACCCCCTCCTTTCTCCTCCATGCCTGAATGCCCCTATGTGTTTATGGCAGGCAGGCTGCCCGTGGGCAGGCAAGCAAGATGTGGCACATGCTGTGGTTTATGCTACTCTAGGGGCTGTTTTTTCATTGCAGCATGGTTTCAGCCCTCCTGAAATGGCAGAGCTAGCGGAGGTGATTTTAGTCTTTTAGCTCTCATCCAAGGATAAGCCCAGGTTTCTCCCCATGGACCCTCATAACAGAGCTATACCCCCAGTGTCTCTTTCCCCTGCCAGCATCTTTCCTTCACACCTCCCTGCTCTGTAGAGCCTCTGGGATTTCCACCACTGCCTGCTGCTTTCTCTTTTGAGCATGCTCGTGCTTCTGTCTGTTCTCTCTGATTAAATGAGTAGGCAGGAATTACAATCAACCATCCATCACCAGAGTCAGTGTTCCCTTGACCCAGTCAAGATGAAAGAGGTCAAAATCTTTCTTTCTCAGGCTGTTCCTAGCAGCGAGATAGCCAGCTACTGTTTTCTGGCAGTGCAAATTCAGAACTGAACTGGGGATAGTTCTCCTTCCTAAAAGGAGCCTGGGCGGGCTCTACAACTCAGGACTGGTAGCTGGCTGAAAAGTCATCTACCATCAGGAGAACCATACATCATCTTTTGCAAAAAGCGAAAGCCTGTAGCCTGTGTTGATATTTGGAGCAATAAATCCCAAATCTGGATCACAGAGGAGGATACTGCTGTCTCAGGAAGTTCATCTTAGGCTTGTGGGTCTCCCAGGTGTGTGATGTCAAGAAGAGGTGAGATGCTGATCCAGGACACTCTGGTGTTCGGTCCTCACTGACTGAATCCATAGGGATCTCACAAGAAGACTGGTGGCAGTTCTGGTGTAGGTGATCCTGGAAGCATCGGTAGAGCTGTCTCCTTTTCAGGTGACTGCTGGAGAGCTCAGGAATGGCATCCACGAAGCTGGAGTGTAAGTTATGCTCATGAAAACCAACAAAATCTTCTTTCCCCACCCCATGATAACTGCACTGAGGTACCATGGTGGAAGGCTAGAATCTCATTGCTCCTCAGGACTGGAAAGGGAGTTGGAGTGGCAATTAGGAAGGGGAAAAACAAAAAGTATATACAAAGGAGAATAACTCAAAGGAGGGTAACTCACTGCTGTGACTAACTATTCCTCTTGGAAAACCTGAAGAAAGTAATCTAGCAGCTCAGAATTACAGTAAATTACAGACCTGGCTTAGGCTGTCTGCTGAGTGCTCTCAGCCTCTATTGATTTCAGAGCCAGGCTACGAATTGCTGCCAGGCAATGAGCTCCTGGTGCCTGTACCTTTATGTACTCCCCTAAACCCAATGTCTCTCCCTGTCCCAGTTCCCATCAATGTGCAGGGCTGCTGTCAGTACAGTTGATTCCATTTTACTCTGGTATAAACACAGAGGAGTTTCACAGGTACTGTAACAGCCCTCGCATCTGTGTAATCCCATTCCTGGTCATTAGCGATGTGCCCCTTAGGGCAGCAGCACACCTTGGAGCACTGTTGGAGCACCGAGTCTCAGTTTCCTTTGGCAGCCCCAGACACAGGGGCAGCCCTCTGAGCATCTCCATGCCTCCAATTCCAGCCTGGCTGAGGGCGGATCGATCTGGGAGGCAGAGAAGAACTTCTCACCCTACCTGGCTCATGCAGAGCTGCCGAGGCTGCTCTGGAGAACTGTTGTGCAAACAAATGTCTATATGTTTGTACAGCCGCTGCAATTGCAACGCGCTGAACTCTATTTTTTGAAGCAGTGACGTGCTGCTCCTGAGAATGGAGATGTGGGACGTGAGTCAGCTCATCCAGCAGGCCTCGTCTGCCGGTGCTGACAGGTCTCTGACAGGCCACTGTTTCTGAAACCAAGCAGGAGTCTATTCAACCACAGCTCTTTAAGCGAGAGGGAGCATTAGACTTGCTAATCAGAAGTGTCTGATGCCCTGTGTTGGGACAGCTTTATTCATAATGATGAGTCATATGTGCTCAGGTTAGCAGCCTCGAGGGTAGGCAGTGTGTAAATAGAGAGAGGACTTTCCCTTAATAAGAGCTGCAGCCCTATAATCCAGGCACCTCCAGTCCATGAGAGGTTTCCAGCCTCCAGCTGCGCTTTGTTCGGCTAAAATTCTTCTGGGTTTGCTCTGCTCTCTGCCTTCTCTTATTCTTTTTTGATATTTGCGCATCTCACTGTGACATGCACCCCTTCCTCTCTCCTGTTTTATTTGCCTTTATTTGCCTTTAATCTGCGGTGCCTATTTTGTGGCTTTTGGCATGGTGACCTCTGAGTTGGGAGGATTGTTGCTCTGTGTGTTGAACTTAATGGTAAAATACCAGTGTGCTGCACAGCAAAGAGAGCAGAGAACCTTTGTGAAAAGGTGATGAGACAGGTAGATTTGGGATGTGTTCCCCAGGGCTCACACAAGCTTGGAGACCAGCAGTGCGTGGCTGGGCCTTACTAGAGGTCTGTGGGAGTTGGCCCGGAGGTGCTGACAGCTGGTTTAGGGTTGGGGAGAGGGGCTGGGAAGGGGAGAGGAGAGAGGCACGATGAAGCCAAGCTGCTGCTCGGTTGAGGCCAGACAGTGGGCTTTGCAGGGGGTCAGGAAAGAGTAAAGCAGTGGTTATGGGAGGAAAGAATAAGGCAGTGGTTATGGGAGGAGCGGAGTTTGGGGGCCTGAATCTGAATCCCAGACTGGCATATGAGCATATCGCATAGGGAAGTTCTCAGTGCTAGCCTACTGTGTGGGGGATGGGGAGGCAAAGCTAATGAAGATAGATGTTGTACCTGGAGGGATGTTTACTCTTGTTTCCATTAGGTACTTGGATGTATTAGAAGAGTGAATAGCCTCAAAGACCCAGAATAACCATCAGAGCTTTATCAGGACCTGTGCTTGCGGTTCACTCCTTACGGACTGACACAGATGAAGTGGTAATGATGGTTACTCTCAATTACCACGTAACAGTTTAAAAATTGAGCATCTTTAAAAAACGAAGCTGTCTCAAATCCTTACTCCAGTGTATTGCTGTCTCAAATCAGTGTTGCTGTGGCTGCTGGGTTGTTTGTTTGTCTGATGAAGTGGGAAAAATAAGCTAATGTGAAGCTGGAGATTAAACTAGCTGAGAAAAGGGTTTTTTTCACCCTTCTCAGTCTCAGCCTTTCCAGGTGGGTTCCAGTAGGTGCCAGTCTCACCTTGTGGAGCAGGGGAAAATGGAAACTGCTAGCAATTCTTCACAGAAGTAAAAAAATACAGCAACAGAAGGGGTGGGAGGAAAAATGAAAGCCTGTAGGAAAGACCTCTGTTCTCTGGGATGCTCACTTCATTTCTTTTTCCCTACTCAGCAAAGTTTATCTTGGGCTCAGCAGCGCAAACCCATCTCCTCCCTGCTCTTTAATTAGTGTGTTGTAAAGGAAGAAGGTAACGGGGAAGAAAAGGGAAATAGGATATTGTGTTTTTATGCCCCAATAGGTATAAAAAGGCATGGTTTCCAAATATGATAGTTAATGCTTAATCTGACAGCCTGTCTCTTATCAACAGACTGTGTGTGACACCCCATTACGTGATAATGGAATCCTATATGGAGACCACAGGAGACCCAGTTCCATTCAATTAGCTTACAAAACAGCAAACCTCTGAAAGCATCTTTGTCTTCTCTTTTCCCCCAACTCTTTCTCTCTTTTTCTTCTTCTTTTTTTTTTTTTTACCCTGAGAAAATGAGAGAGTGAATATTTCTATTTTGTTTCGCAGAGGATTAGTACCAACTAATAGGATTAATATCCTGAGTTGCGTGGCAAATGGAACATTGTTAATAGGGTGATTATTAGAGAATTATATGGAGGGGCAAAAATATTAGAGCAGTCAAGAGAAAAGTGTCCCTGTGTTGGAGACTGCCATTCCTGTGTGATATTCCAGCTGCTGGCCTGCCCGTGCTGGCTCATGCTTCTTTATTGCTCAGGCTTGCTCTGCCTCTGGGATTGACTTCAGCATCATTACAGGGCAGGAAGCAATTTCAGAGCCTGGAAGTTCTGGATGCAAAGAGCTGGCATCTCCTCCTGGGATAGCTACCAGGTCTCTAGAACTGAAATGAAGGGATTTACAAGAATCAGAGAGTCAACATTTCACCTGGCATCCCAGGGACGCCTTTGAGCTGTCAGTGGACGTCTGTTCATGATCAGGAACTCCATCTCTCCCTCTTGTCTCCTTCCTCTCTGATTGATTTTGCCGTGCCCTGTGTGCCTGACTGCAGGCAGAAGGAGGGGTGTGTGCATGGCCGTGTCCTCTGGTTGGGGCTGTGCAGTACTGGAATGCTGGTGGCTGCAGTGCTGGAGAACCTCAGTCTGTGTGAGTCTGCAGGGCCAACACAGCTGGAAAAACCTTGTATTGGTTATGTTTGATTGATAACAGGTGAAAGACCAGCAAATTAAAGAAGACTTACTGCTTCACCAATCCTGTAAACATGTATGGTCACCTAGAAGAATGTGTGTGTGGGTATGAGACCCTCAAGAAGGGGCTCCTGGCAGGGAGCACAGCTCAGCACAGTTGACGCGTGGAGATTTTTTCTGACGTCTGCCTAAGAAAGTACCCATATGCTCTCCATAAATCCTTCTGTCTGGAGCCACAAACCAAAGCCATCCCCAGCAGTGATATTCTCCCAACTTCCACACTTGCAGATCCCTCAGGGTACTTAGGCCTGCGCCACTCAGAGGCGTTTGCTGTAGGAGGCTTTGTCTGAGCAACTGATAGAGATTTGTTCCCTGATCTGGATCCCCATTGCATCATGAGTCACCACTATTTATATCAGCTGCCGATCTCTCCCAGTGGCAGCTATTTCTGGCTACCTGCCTCATATTCAGTGGAGATTTAGCACTTTTTTTTTGTTTTTTAATTGAGCCTCCTTTTAATTCTTTTTTTTTTTTTTTTTTTTTTTGTTCTTAGTTAGTTTTCCAGCAGCTGATGAGCTATCCAGGAGCTGGGCTGCCCTCCTCATACCTCTTCTGCAGGAAATGGGGTATCCAGTGTTACTTTTCAGCAGATTCAGCTTTGTCTGGAAGAGCATTTTGCCACCAAGTAGTAGTGTCATGCCATCAGAAATGAAAGAAACAAAAGACTTTGCATCAAACAAGCAATTTAAACATGCAGAGCTGCAATGCAAAGTAGTAGGTTTGCTTTGTGTATGGCCCTCATTAGCCTAGGAGCTCTGCACAAACACAGTAAATAATCCATTCTTGCGAGTAGAAAGAAAAAGACTGATTGCTTTCATTGAAAAAAGAAGGGAAATGGGCCATGTCGAGGGCTGTGCCTCAGCCCACTGAGGAGAGTGGTTGTCAGAGCTGGGAGGCAGGCCACAGGCTCTGGAGGTACGGTTGGGTACTCCAGCCCCAAGGCTGTGCTTTCTGCTGTGATCCGCTCTCCCTCTCTGATCTCCCTGTGCATGCTCAGAATTTCCCATCCATCATATTCCGTTAAATAACACACAGGCATTTTCTGTTGTCAGCACCAGGACTTTCCTTTCCTACCCCACTGCGCTCAACATCTCAGTCAATGAAGGGAACTTCTGCCTCCCCTTGGCTCCTCCTGTAGCAGAACAAATTGAATAGCAGCTCTGTGCACTTCCAAGAAGGAAGAGATCCTCTAGGGCCCGCTGACAGATCCCTATAGCGCAGCTGATTTTCAAGTTATTTGTTTCCAGCTAGGTTGATTGAGGGCAGACACTGGTAAGACAGGAATGTTCCGAAGGCTGAGCCTGTTGGGTCATGTACTGTGACCCTCTCACAGGGAGATTGAAGGAGCCACCCCTGCTCATGAATGAAGCCAGCTGCTATGAGGAAGACGTGTGGGAACAGCAGGATGATGTTTTACCTTCACCTCTCCATGGAAGGTAAAAGTCTGCGTAATTTAAAGATGAGTTCCCTTATGCCATGTTGTAAAAAGAGTCTTCAGAACACCCCCAAGGTTTTCATTTAATTACCAATTGCAGCTGATTTCACAGAGCA
This sequence comes from Meleagris gallopavo, assembly GCF_905368555.1. NCBI lineage: Eukaryota > Metazoa > Chordata > Aves > Galliformes > Phasianidae > Meleagris > Meleagris gallopavo. The sequence goes on from NC_139424.1 coordinate 4,550,392, forward strand.
ATTTCTAAGCCTCCAGCAAGGCCTTGTGGCAGTTCTTTCATCTCGGAGGCTTATTGGGAAAAGCTGTATTAAACATCTTTTAATCCTGCCTTGGATGCAGTACCTTTGATCACCTACAATTTTATACATCTGCGCTCAGGCTCGTGTTCCCACGTACATGCTTCCCCATCCAAAATGCTTTAAACTGTGTCTGTTGATTAGTAAGTCTTTCCTGATGGATATAAAGCATTCTGCAGTCTTGACTGAAATACCCTGATAGCTAATGATGATCCAGAGGAGCTGGGTGGTGGAGATTAAGTTCCAACATTGCTGGGTAAACTAACGAATGCCTGCTCTTTTTGTTTGTTTGTTTTTACTCCAAGTTTTCTTCATAGCGAGGAAAAGAAAACAGTGAATTGCACTGTGTGGAAAGAGAGGAGGTTTAGCCAGATCTGGAATGAGACATTTAGGTATTAATAAAACTTCAGTCTCAGCTGAGTCTGGGACACAAGAGAACGCTGGATCCCAGAGAGGATGCAGAAGTTTACAAGCTTCTCAGCCAAGATTTCTCCAGTTTGTTGAAAGCAAGATCAGTGTGAGGGGAGCTGGAGCTCTGAGTTCTTAGTCTGATTCCTGAGGTAGAGGACACTGCACTCGAGATGCTTTCTATCTGATGACAACCTTATCTCTATTTTGTGGGGAGAATAAAAACCCACAAAGCACCAATGGGATTACCTTTCTGAAAAAGGCAGACAAGGCGTGCACTAGAAGTACCTGTGTGTAAATGGGGACATCTGCCTGCACCAACAGCCCTGTGTGACCACCTGGACTCAGACTTACATCAGTGCTGTTTGAACATATGTTTATTTGAACTACAAGAAGAGAACTCAGTGCAGGTCATGTTGTGAAGGCCTCACATTTGCTTAATGGAGCAGGAGCAGTCTTCTTCCCAGAAAGTCATTATCTGGATGCTCAGAGAGAACAGCTGGAGAGGTCAGTGATCTAAATAGCCAATGTGAAAACCGCTCAGCTCTGTAGGAAACACAGGGTCACCTTCGAGATGGGTCAGTTCCAAGCCTTTGTTCTTCCAACACGGGTATGCTCTGCTCTCTGCAGCTTTTACATGGGGTCTTCAGCATGCATTAGCAGGACATTAGCAGGCAGAGGCTCTTTTGGTGTGATGTGTCCTCTAGATCCCCAAGAGCCTGTTTCTTTATAAATATCATGCTGTTTTTTTTTGATTTTTCTTTTGAAGTCTTGGCTACTGCTGCTCTCCTTCACCTTGAGGCTTGAATGTCTGGGTGTGACTGTGCTGTTTGTGCAGTGGGAATGGCATTGGATCCTTTATGAAGTTCTCCTGCAGAGCACAAGAGCCCATGGTTTTGGCTGGGTGGGATGAACTAGACTGATTTCCTTGCTCTTTCTCTGTCAAGAAAGAAAATGAATCTTAATGGACTCTGATCCAAGAGTTAGACGTGACGATCCAGCACTGGCACGCTTGCCAGGTCTGATAGAACTGTGATCTGATGTGTCAAATGCATTTTAAGGTCTCGGCTATGTGACAGCTTGCTAATGACTCTGAGCTCCAGGAAGCTTTGACTGATCCCTCTGGGAGCTGGCAGAAAATACGTAGGAAAATGGGGTTTTTTTTGGAAAACAGTTTTGTCAAAATCAAAACATTGAATGGAAATATGTCTCTTCCAGCATCGTTTTAAGCTGGAATGTGTCAAAACAAATGCTTTTATTTTGATTTGAGTGAGACGCTTATAATTTTTACTTTGTATTGCAATAAAGAAACAACACATTTACCATGTTTTTATTTATGTCTTTCTTTTTTGGATAATTATCAGAAACAAGGAGCTGCATGCTTCCAAAGTGAATTCTTGGCATTTCTATTCAAAGATGTTCAATTTCTTGTTCACAGTGAAATCAGATGTGGACGAACAGCCAGAACCACCTGCAGGTGGGGACTCCAGTGTTTCAGATTCTCTCCTCTGTCCTTGAGCTATTGTCTTCAGCCACAATAGCAGCATGCAGACATTTGGAGGGATATCTTACAGTCTGCTTTAGGCTTCTCATGGTATTTCATGGTGGTACAATTGAAAACTAGAAGTCAAAATTCACTTTATTGTAAGTGGAGAGTATTTTGTTCTTTTTGCCACTGGTTTGTTAGGTGAATCTGCTGATTGAGCCCACGGTTCTGCCTCAGTTTCCTATTCTGCCAGTGGTCTGGGATCCCATGCTGTACTGCTCATTCTGTCTAAAACAGGTTGCAGTCCCTACAGTTTAGGAAAGCAACTCCAGCAAAAGTGGTAGTTCTGGTGTCATTCTTGGAGAGGGACCTGCTTTACCAGCTGAAGGATCTTTTTTTTTTTTTTTTTTTTTTTTGGTGAGCAGAAATGTGCTTACTGTGTGGCCTAAACTTAGAATAGCCTGCTGGCCTCTTGTTTGAGGTGAACACCCAGATTGTGAGCTGGTGCTCAGGACTGCGGGGTTGGTGATGGGGGATTGGGACAGGCCTCTTGGGAAACCTCCATTTCCAGACTGTCCTAATGATTCTTTTGCCTACTTTGAAGTTTCCACCTGGGGGGAAAAGAGCAGCAAAGGTGAAGTGGTGTGAGTGGAAGCAGAAAAAGAATGGCTGAAGAAGTATCAACTGAGAAGACTGATTCCTCATTCTGGACTGGAGTCACAGAGAAGTCCTCTTTGGCCCCTCTGAGCCAGGGCTGAAGTCTGTCTTCATGCTCATCCCTTCCTGGTAGATGAATAAGAGAACTGCAGACATCTGATGAGCCTGGCAGAGGGAGGAGGCCCTTTTGTTTCTTTCATGCATCCTTTTCCCTGCATTCACTCACCTCAGGCCCCAGAATTTCAAGTGTGTGTAAATAAATCATGATCCTGTCACACACTGTACTGAGCTGCCCACAGAGAACAGAACATGACTGAGCTCAATCAAAAATCTGGTCCTTGTTCGTGTTCCTGTGTGTTGAACAGCTCTGCCTTGCTGGACACCAGCTCAGCCTGGGCTTCAAAGAGGAAGATGCTCCAGTAGCCCTGCTGACCACTGGCTGGGAGGTGGCATTTCTCCCCTATCTGTTGTGCCTCGAGGCTGTTGTGGTTTTTCTTTTTCATGTGTTGGCCCCCAGACTAATGGTGATTTTTGTCTTAATTGCTTTTTAAAGCTTACAGAGCTTCATGTCTCCTCTAGATAGTTCTGAGCTCCATCATGCACTTATCATTTTCCCAAATACTTTTTTAATTAAATTGGAGCAGAATGCTCAGTTTTGTTGGGCTATCTGTCTCAGCAACTGGGCAGATGCTATGCTGTTTATCACTGGCAAAATTAGGTGTTTTCTTCACAGGTTGTGGGATTTGCAAGGCTTTTATCTTCTGCTTGGAAGGTGGCTGCTCACAGAGAGGCTGCTCAGGTTGACTGTTGTGGGTTAAGGACCCGCTGCATCAGTTGGGGAAGGATTCCTGCAGGGCTTAGCAAAAAAAACATAGTGTCTGTGATATGAAGGAATGAGGTTTGACGCTGCATTAGGCGGTCTTTGCCCCGAACTCTGCAAATATGTGGGATAAAAAAAGACTTTTTTTTTCTGGCAAAGATCAGAGCTTTGAATTTGGTTAAACTCTGCTCGGCATGGAAAATATACGCTCTGCAGCACCTTTTGGTTTGACAGACTATTGCTGTGTTCTGCCAGGCGTTGCTCAGCTCCTCCTTGCTCAGAGATGGGTGCAAGGAGCAAAACACACCATATTGCTTCAAAAACCCAAACCTAGATTGCACCATTCGAGAGATGAAGGTCAGCAGAATGGTTACATAGAAATGACCCTTTCTTCCTCTGAAAGTGGGTATTGAACATCTGAGTCACATCTGCTTTGCTGGAGGAAATAAACAGAGGCAGTTTGCACTGTGTTTACCACTATTATCCCTGCAGAATCAAATCTGCTCTGGGAGAGCACAACAGCCTTCTCTGCCTTGTGAATCCAAAGAACTGTGACCTTTCCCCAACTGAGGAATGTCTCCTTGTCCTGAGTGACTTTGTGCCCATGCTGTGAGTTACAGCTGTGCAGTCCTTTTACAGAGGAGGGGTTGTAGAGGTATCCAACAGAAACAACATTTGGCTCCAGGGAATCTTTTTTATGTCCAATGGTGGTGACTGAGCCAAAGAGAAAATGACTTGGTCTCCCCAAGTGAGTTCATGGGCTTTTTCACTTGGCAGAGAGGCATGGAGAGTCGTTTTTAACATGTGATTTGAGATTTGTTGCTGACATTAAGAAAATGAAGGTGATGCCCTACAATGAAGCTTAGGAAACACAGCTTTTAAGGACTCCAGCAATGTATGACAGCTCTGAATTTTCTCCTGATAAATTAACTTAATTGTATAGAGACAGTGCAGCTGTTTCTTGGCTGAGCATCTCTCCTCAATCCTAACTGAAGTGTTCAGGTGGGAACTGAGAGGTAGGTGAGGTGTAGAAGTGCTGCCATGAGAACAGGGACCCTGAGATTTAAATGCAGATTGCACAAACACAAATGGAAAGAGCTGCAACACCAAATCCTGCACTGGAGCATGCCATTGCACACCTCCAGAGAGGAACACTGACAGGAATTCAGTATTCTTGCCAACACACTTTAAGGTTGGAACTTGCAATTTCCTAAGTTAAAAGGTGTGAGAGCTGCGATCTGGGAAAGCCCCTGCTTGGCCCCGAACATATTTGAAGGTATCTCTGGCCTCTGGGCTTCAGGCTGTTTTCATTTCTCTTTTGTGATCACCTAAGAAGAACTTACAAGCACAACCTGGATGTGTCATGCCAATGTTCTGGGACTCCCCCAAAGAAAGGTTTTGTGTCTTCAAGACATCTTCTTTTGTCAAAGACAATTGGATCAGAGATGTTCAGTTTTGTTGGGTTTGGGGTTTGATTTTTTTTTTGTCACAACAGTTTTCTCTTGAAAAATGTCATTTTGATGAAACAGAAATTGCTCAGGAAATCTTACTGGTTTTGACAATTGTGCTTGGAAGGGAGCTGGGGAGGAATATCTTGAAAGTGCTGAAGCTCCCAGTTATGACATTTTTTGAATGGAAAGGAGTTTTGATTTATTTCTTTTTCTCTTTTCAAAATGATGTTTCAAAATGTACTGTTCCATGGGAAAGAAAGAAAAAAAAAAAGTAGATTGTGAATGAAATGCCTGAAAAAAAAAGGAAATCAAATATTTTGACTGATCCAAGGCAGTTCTTCAGCATTTAATTTTGCAACTTCTTTGGTTTTTCGGACAACACAGTGTGATTTAAAAATTGTGAGTTGTTAAGTTCCGCTATCCCTACACTCAGATGAGTTTCTAGGTTGAGCCAGTGATGTATGAACCATGCTTCTTTCTGTGGTGATAAATTACCTGGTTTCATAGCTGAAGAAAACTGTTTTAATCCATTAACTATAGAGAACAAAATACCCCAAGTCTCTCGATTCACAGAACCATGCAAGGATCTTCCACTGTATGAATTATTCAGGAGCAGCGGTGGAAATGAAGTACCCATTACATTTACAAATATTCCACAAAGAGTTCAAGGCTGAGCAGGAATAGATCAGACAGCATTTATTGTAAAGCCTTGCTGAGTATTACTGGAGATGTAATTTCCCGTAGTAATTAACGCAGGATCTGCAATCCAGCTTTGAAAAGGCGACCAAACCTTTCCCTGTGAGTTTAGGAACTGCCTGCATTATTACATGGTATAGGTGACTTGGAGTGCCGAGCTTTTGTCTGAAATTAGTCCTTAGCACGGTGGATGATTAAAGAGGGATTGTTCCTTTGGGCTACTTGGGATTGATGTTTTCTATTAAAAAATGCATTGCTAAGGACTTGTGAAATATAGAGAGCTTCTCTGGTTGCGTGTAACTTATTATGCAGATATGCGTAAGCTATCAGATGAGTGATAAATGGTATCTATAAGTTGGATGGGTAGCATGACCCAAGGGTAGGGTTTTATTATTTTTCTTCCCCTCTAAGAATCGGAGAGAGCCATTTGTCAAGTCAACCAAGTGAGGTGCCCAGAGATCGTGTGTCAAGGACTGTTCTGTCTGCAGTGGTCACAACAGGAGTTGATAATGTTGCGCCTCATCAGACCTCTTCATTTCTGCTGCCCTTTTCCCCAGTTTTGAGCTACGCTTTCTTCTGGCTTCTGATGGTATGACGGCCTGAGTGCCACGTGCTGGAAACCTGCAGGCTCCACTGGGAGTGAGCAAAAGTCCAGTTAGTGGGATCAGAGGGATCCCCTCTCCACTCCCAGACCAAAGCTGAGCTGACGCCACAAGAAGCAAAGAGACAAACTAATCCTTCCAGCTCCCATTTCCTTCAGAGTGCTCTCTGCGTTTTGCTCAGTCGTCTGTCTTGCTCATGTGGATCTTAGGCTCCTCGGCAACCTGTGGAACCAGCCACGTAACAGGGCCTGCTTAAACACAGCCTCCTGGGGGCTGGCCGTGCCCTGCTGCACACAGGGCAACCTGTCTGTCTGGGAGCAGGGGTTGGGATTTCATTGCAGCTGGGCACTCTCTGAGGGGGGAAACCAGAGGCATGAGATGGGCACGGAAAGAGCAATGTGTCCTGCAGGTCTCCTGCTTGTGTTGGAGGTACAACAGGAGATAGCTGAGTTTTGCATTTCAATTCTTCTTCCATACCTACAGAAAGCAGGGAAGTAACAGCTTGCTTTAAGAGGTGAGGGTGCGATGGCCGTGTTAGCAGTTCCTCTGGATGGTTTTAATAGATATATTCTTTTGTAGTAAGAGGGCCATCAGCCTTGGGTTGGACAAATCTTCTGTTGGGCTGTTTGGGGGAATAAGATGCAGAGTTTGTTCCAAATTGTGTTCAAACTTCTCTTAGCAATCCTAATTCGGTATTTTAAAAAACAAGACAGTCCCCAGACGCAATCTGGGTGGTGAAGTGCTGGAACAGCTGCCCACAGAGGCTGTGGATGCCCCGTCCCTGGAGGTGTTCAAGGCCAGGTTGGATGGGGCCCTGGGCAGCCTGGTCTAGAATTAAATGGGAAGGTTGGTGGCCCTGCCTGTGGCAGGGGGGTTGGAGCTTCATGATCCTTGAGGTCCCTTCCAACCCAGGCCATTCTGGGATTCTAATTACTTCCAGAACATTAATTTGCTACTGGATATTGGGATTCTGTTTTACTAAAGTCTGTATGTGGACGACAAGAGTCGCTGGCTTGAAGAATGATCTACTTAACAAGATAGAGTAGGCAAAAGTTATTAGAACTGCTCCCAGCTTTGAAATGTATGGAATCTTTTAAAATAAACATTTCAGTTGGAGAAAAGGTGGCTCTTTCAGAAACACAATTCTTACCTTTCAGTTAGCTCTGACACGTACTGGTGAAGCATTGCTGACAGGAGATGGTGAAGTCTCAAGGAACACTGAATTTCAGAGTGGTACAAAGCATTCCTTTCCCTCTCTCATCTGATTAGAAACATATGCTTGCCTTTTTTTTTCTTTTTTTCTAAGGAGAACAACGTCAGTTCTTCAAAAATTACCCTTTTCTATGGGAATCCATTTGACTGGATGTTTCGCTGGGCTTTGCTGGTTGGTAAAATAACACAATACGACTTCCTAACAGTTTGACTCTTTGAAGGTTATTTTTTTCTCTCGTAAACTTGAAATATAAACCAATTCAAAAAAACAGTTTAGCAGCATTTCCTCAGTAATAGATTATTTTTTAGGAAGCATCTGGGCCCTTCCTCCGCTCTCCCTGCCTGGACCCCTCTGCAGGACTTTAAATGCCAGGGCTTCCATGAGCTGCATCGCATCTCATCAAAGAGAGGATTAGAGGATCTAAGAGCTGTCTGTGCCAATGAGGCAGGGGATGTCTTACTCCCCATGTGCACAGCACCTAGCACAACAGGGCTGTGGTCGTGGCCAGCAAACACCAGTACTATTATTAAATGCCTTCTTTGTTTTTTTAACCTGGTCTTGTAATTACACTAGAGTTTGGATTTTATTTGGCTTTCCCAGGAACAGTTTCTTTTCCTAAATATAATGTAAATAGCCCAGGATATGCTATAAGGAGGAGGTCTGGGGATTTGAACAAATTGTGCTGGATTTGGGTAGTAGGAGATAATCCCTAGGCTGCACAAAGCACCTTTCATCTTGTTGTATTAGTTTTGTAGACAGCAATCACCTCGCTCTAGACTGAATTGTGTGTGACAGCATCTCTGCGTTGCTACCTACTCCAGCAAAGAGTGCAGCAGGCTTTTTAATTACTGTAATCCGCTGTGCGTGATACTGGTGTGTTACAGCGATGACTGCATCCAAAGGATAAAGCACCTTCGGAGGGAGGTGAGCAACAAGCACAGATAAGCTCTGCAGAAGTTCAGGCACTGCCATGGTGAAAAATCAGTGACTTCAGGAGCAGTTCCGACCTCCTGCTGCACCTCCTTCTCCCAAAGCCTCTTTGCTTTCCCTTCTCCGGGGACATCGTCCGCTTTTCTGGGCATCAGCTGCTTCAGAGCTTCGTTTGCTAATACTGAAGGACAAGGGAGACTCTGCTGCCAAGGTTGATATAAATGTGAAATAATTTGGTTTTAATCAGTATTAACAGTGCTGAGATTACGAAGTCGGATCCACTCATATCACAGTATTGGGGTAACAAGAAATGATCAGCGTCGTGTTGCTTCAATTCTTTCCTTCCAACAAAGCAAATACTGAAGTATAGATCATAAATGCAAAATCAAAGACAGCGTGTGCAGCTTGTTTAGAAGCTCCTATTCCAGCAGCTTTGTTAACAGTGTGAGCCTAACTGTACACATCTCTAAAGGCTCAGAGAGTCTGACACTACACTGGTTTGCAAAGGAAAGTTTGGGCTTGTGTGCACTGAACATTTGCTTTCATTGAAAGGACAAAAACCCACACCACCTAATAAAAAGAAGCAGTATAGAATCATAGAATATCCTGAGTCAGAAGGGACCCACAAACATAATCAAGTCCAACATCTGGCTCCACAAAGGATCACCCAAAATGCAAACCCCCAAGCACACTTACAGGAATAACGACAGCAGGTTACGGCATGAACAAGCCAGAAAGCAAAGAGTAGTTTTCTAAAATCCAGATTGAGAAATGGTGTGATATGAAAACTTACACATGGTCGTAAATCTTAAAGGATAGCTGGTTGTGAGATGCAGTGGTTCAGCACAGGAGTGCAGTACTAAGGAACAACCAGTCAGGTACAGATGGGAATAGTTCTGGAATGTGACAATACACTACAGCAGCTGAAGGTCAGGGATTACCTCATGGGCTGGATTTGTTTAGCATCATAGATTCAATGTGAGCTGCATGTCCAAGATTTTGTGTGTTGTTCTTTCATCTCTGGCAGGTACCTATCTGAGTTGCACAGGTAAGCTGAGTATTGCTTTCTTCTCTTAATGGCTTTGATTGGTTTCCAAGTCAAACCAGGATAGACAGGAATGCACAAAGATGCTCTTTGCATTTGTCCTTCTTTCCTGCTTGCTCAGCAGTGAGGCACGGATGCTGCACTGCTGTCAGTGAGCTCCAGCCTTGCTCTGGAGCACTGATTGCCTTTGAGCCTGGTTTCTAGTTGATCCTTTGAATTCCATGTTGAGATCAGCATCGTGTCATGAGTTTGGTAGGGGAGGTGCACATGTTCTGTCTCTAACTCCTGTTTTGGCAGTGATTATATCTCTGTTGCTCATTTCTTTATGTGGGGTGGGAGGAGATGGATGAGTGCCAGGTGGCCTCACTGCACATCTACTGCCTTTCTTTCTTCTGAGACCTTCTGAAACCTCAGTGTGTATTAACACCAATAGCCAAACCCTGATGCAGCTGCTGACTGACCATCTGCTGCTTAATTACTGTAGTCCTGAGCACCCATGTACTGAGCAAAGCAGTGTTTAAGTGGCAGGGGGATGTGGAACTTACAGCCCTTCCTCTCCACCCTTTGGCTCTTTCCACAGCGGGAGCCAGTGGGGACATACAAGTCAGTGGCCATCACAAAGATGGATCGTGTCCAAAATCACCTTATACCTGTTACTGAGCATGCAGAGCATGCATTCAGACTGTTTCATCCCTTCTTTCTTGCAGTGTGTTTTGTGTGTGATGGCTGCAGCTCCCCCTGTGTGCACGTCTTCTCTGGTCACGCTCAGCAGCTGGGGTTCTGGCTGTACTCTTCAAAAAATGGAGATAAATTAATAGTTTTGCCAGCCAGGAAAGAAGCTTGGGCATCAAGCATTTAGCCTTTGAAAACCTTTCCTCAACGCCTGCTCCTTTATCTGCAAACCATAAACAAACCAGCCAAGGCACTCTGGCCAGCAGGCTCTTTGTGGCCGTCCCCCTGTGGGTCAGCACGGTGCTGCAGCCAGGTTTCTCCGAAGGATTTCAGGCTGCCTGCTGCCAAGGAGGGCTGCAGCAGGTTTGTCCGTGCTGTGAGCCCCACTTCCACCTCAGGACTTGCCCAGCAACTGATAGGAGCTGAAGCAGGGCTATGATTTCCCCCTTGAGAGAGCTTGCAGCTCCCTTCCATCTTGTTTTTTTGAACCATCTCAGGATTTGCTTCTTTAACTATTCTCTGTGGTTTGGGCAGCTTGAGGGGCACAAAGTGAGGAGCAGATCTCTGTTTCCTTCACTTTTCCCTGCCTTCATTGCTGCGTTGAGAAACTGGCATGTCTTTCCTTCTCTGCCTCAACAGGGCTTTCTGATGTCTTCTGCTCTGGTGTTGGATAACGGAGAGGGAACAAGCTCATGTGTTTAGAGACCTCTCAGATTCCACTGTAAAAATATACTTGTTGAAGAAATACTGTCATTTCACATCTGTCGCTACATTTTTAGAATTTCACAGGATGCTTTTCTTTTTATACTGCTAAATTTTCCTTGGCTAAGTTACTTTGTCTTTTTTTTATAAAGAATAGCAGTTTCCTTCCTGGGACTTGTCTTACTTTTTTCTTGGGAAAAATTCCTCAAATTCAGAAATAACCAAAGAGAACTTTTTAAGAAGCTGTCCCATGCTGCCTCCCAGGAGCTGTGACACGCAGTGCCATGGGAAGGGTTGGTTCCAGCCTCGTAGGGCTGCTGCTTCTTTTGGGCCACGCATAGTGCCAGCTCTCTGCGTGCTGTCCTGGGCTCCCTACAACCACATGAGATCTCTCAGTGAGGGATCGAAGTCTGCTGCCTGCTCAGTCTTCAAATCCCTGCCAATAATGCAGAGTAAAGAAGGGGATTATAATGATGCATAACAAATAACAAGGGTTTAAACCGTCTTAAGAACACTGTACTCAGAAAAGGGGGATTGTTTGGATGGTGAGGCCCATGGGTATGAGGAAAGGCTTTTGCTTCATATATCTGTGTACCTGCAGTAAGAAACTCTACTACTGCTTGTGATACAGGTTATTATAATGCACTTACCCTGAGCTTGTATCCTTGCTGTATTGCATGGCGACTGTGATCATCTCCTGCTTCCTTCAAAGCCCTCCAGTCTTACTGAGGGGCAGCGTTAAGAAGGATGAGCAGAAATCTCCCTTGTCTTTCCTTCTTCTGTGGAGGGACCCCAGCAGAACTCACCTCTCCTGGTTTGTGCCTCACTCAGGGCACATGTGGATGCTTTCCCCGGAGCTCATTCTGTCTCAGTCAAGGGGGTACATCCTGAGTGACCTGACTGTGGCCAGGTGCCCCTGCACAGGACCTCGGGGCCTATGGAGGAGCCTGGGAGCTGTGCATGTTGTGTCATGTGGGAAAAGGCCTGAGTGGTTTAAATCCCAGTGTAGTGCAAGGCTGTCATATGGGAGACAGGAGTGAGGGTGTCAGAACATGTTAGTGCTGCTCTGAGCGCCTGCCTGCCTCGTGAATCCCCCCTTCCTGAAATCCCACACAGCCCTTGGTTTGCACAAAGGGAACTGGCAACTGCAAATGCTTGTTTGATTTGTGTTAAACAAACCTACTTTGTTTTCCTCATGGTTTTGAGTGGTTGCCACATGTAGCAAGAGAATATGGGGAGGAGGAATCTTGCTTCTGAAATCAATAAAGCATCTTAAAAAAACAAAAAGCAAGTAGATCTGAGGCATCTAAGAGAGGTATTTATGTGTACCAGTGCATTTAGTACATTTACACAAAGTGCTCTTTATTCTTTCCCTTTTTACAACGATGAAACATCTGTATTTGTCTTATTTGCCAAATTAGAATGGCAGGTTACCAGGCAGCAGAGGTGATGGTGATTATATACAGGTGTAGACTAACAAGCGAATCAGACTGCTTGCTATTAAGGGTTTTTACCCAAGCTGAAGGCAGCCGTGCTGTAAACACCCATTACTATGGCCCAGACTCTGATCCTGGCTGTTCTCTGGTGTAAATCTAGCCTTGCTCTCTCACAGTTTCCGTGCATCTTCTTTGACAGAGTCTGACTTCCTCTTGCTGGCTTCAAAGAAAAGTGATTTTTTTTTTCTGCCTCTCCTAGTACTAAATTCAGCTCCTGCAGGATGATCTCTTCCTATTTTTAGGTGTACTTATACAGAGGTCTGGGTCACCTCCTGTATCATACATGTGTGTGCCTGCTAGTTCGTGTCGTGGTGGTCCCCACCCACTGGTACAGCATGGTTCTGACATTATCCCACAGGCACCCAGTTGTGGATGAAAGTGGTCCGGCTGCCTGCATGGATTAGACAGAAGGAAACGTGATTTGCCATCCTTGTAGATCTTCTGACACACAGTGTTCGGAAAGGGCAGGGTGTCGAAATGCTTTGACTTGCAATCTGAGAAGAGAAAATCAAGAAAATGGGTCATAGTGAAGAGGAGTGGGGGAGAGAGGGAGTATGTGCTAGAGATTCTGCAAGGTTCTGTGCTGCTCTGATGGTTATTGGATTGTCTCGTGGAAATCAGGAAGCCTGTAAACACCCTTACAAGCCTAAAAGAGCAGCTTTCTGATTTTATTCTAATTCGTGATATGTGTGTATTTGTACTAAATATAGCAATAATTTTTGTACCCTGCACAGACTGACTCAAATGGAAGTTTCCAAGTAGACTTGTATACATAAGGTAAGCAAGCCCCACCAGTGAGGCATGCCTTCACTCTCTTTGGGGAGCAGGAAAGAGTCCTGTACTTTTCTCCCAACATTGCATGGCATGAAAACACCTCAGGGCTTCAAAATCACTTTATGGGCTGGCTTCCAGAAAGCCTCTGTCACCTGCAGACAGCTATCAAAGCCAGGTCTGTGAGCATGCACAGAAACCTCTGGCTGTGTGGGGTGTGTTGGGCACTGGCTGGGGAAGGCAAAGGAGAAGAGGGTGAAATGTTCTTATTTCTATGTCCATGTTGAACAGTTACAGGGAAAAATGCCCCGATCTAACATAACATCCCTTTGGGGTACTGCCAGGTAACTCTCCAGTTGTGGTGTGGTTCTTCTGTGCGCGAGAAAGGTGATAGAGAAGCATTCTTCATAGACTGTATTGTTTTATCTGGTGTCTCCTTGCTGTTTGCCTTTTTTCTTTTCCTCTTCTTGCTTGCTAGGGTGGCTAATTCATTAAAACACCTCCTCGTTAGCACTTGGGGTGTCATGTACACTGCCATAAATAAATCACCGCTAATCCTAGCCCAGAGGCTCAGACCCAAACCCTGGGAAGGAGATGATTCTTTATTCCTTTGTAGTGGAAGGAAAGGAGGGAGGTTAGGAAAGGCTCATTTATGCCTCAAGCTCAGACACTCAGGCATTTCCAGAAGTTCTCCAGATTGTGTGACCGCTTGACCTCAAAGATAGAGATGCAGGCTGAAATGAACTCTAATCAATAAAGGGCACGTTGAGTATTCTTTCTGCTTTTCTCACTTTGTGTAGTGCTGACAGGCTTCTTAGTGCTTCCCAAGAATTGTGATGCCAAATAATCTTGCCCAGACAAGCTGCTGTGGTGGTTGTTTTTGTGTTGCTGTTGAGTGGTATGTGTATGATAGGGAAGGGGAGGAAAGACCCCCTCGGCTATTTTTCCAGCCTCTCTACTCCCAGCCTTCCTCTTTACTTTCTTTTTTCCCCCTAAAGCCGTCCTTTTTCTTGCAGAGAAGCCGTTCAGCTGGCAGGAAATCTCTCCAGGCATTTTGAGGATTGTCATCATCTGTGTTCCACCCAGGGAGTTTTTGGACATTGTTAGCTAGATTCACAGTTCAGCTCATTTTCATCTCCATCCAGAATAGGGAGCTAAATACAGAAGTGCAGCTCCTCTATTAATATCCACTGTATTATGGTAGAACCAAGCTGCCAGGTGCTGTGCTGTGTGCACAGAGAGGGAGACTATTGTTCCATTACGCTTCAAGCTAAGGCATAGAGAGAAGCCAGATTACTCGGGAGAGCTGAAAAATCAGCTTTGGTTTCCTAAGCCCCAACCCAATCTTTGATCCACCAGGCTATGCTGTCTGTTAGTTTGAAATTGCTCGCTTCCATGAGGACTGGATCTGCCCCCCTGCAATAAAATGTAAAGCTCTTGATGTCTGACTCCGAACTTTCACTGCCTCAGGCCTCTCCTGAGGGTGCTTTCTATTCCAGCAGCCCAGAGCCACTGTTTTCTCCACTTTTTTTGCACACATTTTATACATGTCAGGAGGATCTACTTGATTCTCTGCTGCCAGATTCACGCTCCAAGGGCAAATATTCTAATGACTGCCAGGTGGCAGAGCTTCATGGAAGTGTCTAAATCACAGATTTCTTTACTGATTACATGATCAACACTCTTCCTTACCCCTGGTCTCATGTTTTCTTTCCACAAGCAGATATCTGGTACACAGCAGGTTCTTGGCACGGTTCATGCTGGGCTTGGGCTCAGCTCATTCTAGTAGTGAATTTATTGAGTAATTCCCAAAATGAGATTCCTCACAGAGATGCAAAACGTACCCACAGTGCTCATAACAATCTCTGGCCATGCTCTTCTCTGGACTCCCAGATTGAGGCTGCATCCCAGGCTGTGCTATATGGTTTCACTATCCATATTTTCCTGTATGGAAGAGCTCAAGTCCCGAAGCCACGCTGGGACTCATCTGATGTGGTCAGTGGGTGCTGCAGGCTGAACGGCCTTCCTGGATTTGTTGATGGCTGCCCACAAGGGCATCTGAAAGCATTTAAAGAAAGTATCATCCAGAAAAATAGGCAAGATCTAGTCCTTTAAAGAAGGATGAGGCTCTTGTGCAGGTCATTTTAGCAAATGAGGGTGATTAGCCATCAGAGCAACTCCTAATGGCCTCCTATCAGCAGCAGTTTTGCTGTCTGAAAAATTACTTTCTCCCTTGATAAGATTAGTAACAAACAAACAGAAAAACACCTCGGAGCATTAACGATCATTATCTTGAATTCAGTGTGAGAGCACACTTGATTTTAACACGCTGGAATAATACTGGAACTTTTTCAAGTTAATAATTAATTGCATGTTTTTAATTAGAAATTGCTGTTGCATCCACATGGACTTCCAGCATCTTATTAAAGCTGTAATTGGAATGCGTTATTTATTTGTTTCTTTTGTCAGTGTTCATATTCCTGGCTCCTCAGGTCACTAGAGCTGCAAAAGAAACTTGTTTAAAATGAAGTGCAGCAAACTCCCAGCAGTGAACGTTCTTGTGTGATACTAATTGCTCTTGTTCCTCCTTGTTCTGGCTTGGCACGTTGAGGTGCAGAAGATATTTCTGTGCCGTCGGTGCTGGTGGCTGAATGTCTAAAATGGCACAGATGGAGCTGCTCAGCAGGCGCTCCCAAGTGCAGGCACAGGCAGCTACCCCTGCTTCTGCCATGGAGACCTGGGTGGGCTGTGTGGTCCTGGTGCTCATACAGCAATATAGATATAAGGTAGGTGACAGATTATGCTTCCAGGATGGAATTCCAGTTCTTAAAGTTGGTGAGGTATTTGAATAGCAAGCCTAATCCTCTGCTGTAGCTGGGTCTGTGTTCAGCTCTGACCCTCCTTCCTGATGGAAGATGCTTGTATCTTACTCAGCCCTGCAAAGCCAGCGGAAAGATTCCTGTGCTCATCAGCTCCACCATTCCTTCCAGGCCTTCTGCATCCCTTCCTCTTTCAGTTGCTGGAGGCAAGACCAGATGAAGAGCGAAGACTGACTGCTGGAAAGGCTTTGCTTCATGTCTGGGCCGGGCAGTTGGGGTGGCTCTCATGCTGTCTGCAGGGAGTTGCACAGGCTGGGAAGAATGGCTTGTGTGAATCACTGCAACTGTTGAGGTCAGCCCTAAACATTGGGTAGATCCAGCGTGATGGCTGCGTTAAGGAAGCTGGAGACCTCACTGGGTTTGTAAAACGTGAAAGAAGTAAGATCATTATCCTCCTCCTTTGGACAGTCCTGTAAAGTCTGTGGAAGAAGTAACAGATCATCAGAAGGAATTGATGCTCTGTCAGTTACAAACAAAATAGCGTTTTGTTTCATTTGTTTCGTTATCCACTGAGAGAACTGACTCAGAAATTTGATGTGTAAGAGAGAAATGAGATAATCCAAGAAGCCTTTGTAGCTTTCTAATCAAAAGTCTGCATGGAGATGACACCTAAAATCTGCCCTCATTAAGAGAGCTGAGAGATTACCGGTGGCAGGCCACCCAATTTGCTGTAAATATTCAAGAATTTGAAGTAAACTCCACAGATGTGAAAAGCCAGTATGTCAAAGCAACAGCAGAACCTTTGGCACTTGTTCAAATAATCTTTCCAACGCCAGGATTTGGGCTGATTAGAGGAGAAAACCAAAGCAATTTGAGGAAGGGAATGGGGGGAGAGAGGAAGTAAATTTAGACAAGAAAAAGCAATTACAGGCTTAAAAGGAATAATAAGCATCAATTAGCAGCAAGTATCTCTGCCTGCAATGAAAGTGTTTTCAAGTGCATACACGGTGGAATAGAGAAAGAGAAAAGACAGCTCCGCCAATGAGCTGCAGCAGGGATTCCAAGATAAAGGGGAGCAAATGCTGGGGAGACATTAAACAATTACTTAACATAAGCCTTTTAGAAATTAAAAAGGTGGAGGTTGCCCCGAGTTGAGGAGCCTTCCAGAGAGACTAGATAAGATTGCAAATGTCAGCTGATAATGCTGGTGCTCTTTGGAGATCCTCTCATTCGCCTGGCAAGATGTCAGCAGTTGTCTTTGGTGGATAGAGGGTTGGGGGGAAAGGTTTGGTTTGGTCCATCTGCTTCTTGCTGCTTGTGGTGCTTGGTAAATGATTGTGCTTCTCTCTCTGGCCAGGATTTTACGCTCAGTTGTGCCCGGTGGGGAGCTAAGTGATGGACAGCTGTGCTGAGGAGTCCAGACCTGGCATCTGCTGTGAAAGGGGAACGATGACAGGGTTCAATTGGCTTCGCTGCTTCTTAGCTGTGGCCGTGTTCCTAGCACAGGCCACTAATTGGATCACACTGGTTACTCTGTGGAGCGTATCTAATCCTTTTCTGTTTCCTGCTTTCTCTCCCTCCCCAAAATAATGGAGACTGGGGACAGGCCCAGGATTGCAGGGAGACATTTTGTGACCGGTGCACTGATTTTTCAGCCTTTGCTTAGAAAGAACTTGTTCAGCCCCTTTTCCTGAATAGCAACAATTGCAGAGATCAAATACGTCCTCCACTTTCATCCCTTCTCTTCCCAGCAAAGGCACATCAGGAACTGCTGCACTGCCCTAGAAGTGATTGCAGTATGCAGCAGGGATATGGGAACTACTGCTGAGCAAGTTAATTTTGGCAGCCCACCTGTATTGTGTGTTCCTGGTTCTTTTCATTTCATAAAGGATCTAGCAGAACTGGGAGAGGTTCAGTGGAGGGGTATAAAAGTCATCGTAAGTCTGCGGAGGCCTCAGTACAAGGAGTGACTGGGGAACTCTGACTCCTGCATCTGAAAGGGGACTGAAGGCAGTGGTGTATGGAAAGGTTTGCAGTGTGAGTGGTCTGGAGAGGGTGGGAGGGGTTGAATGAGCACTGCAACTTCCAGCACCAGAACTAGAAAGCACCGAGTGAAGCATCCTGCTGTGGGTGCCAAGATCAAAAGAGACAAAAAGAGGTTGTTCCTTGCTTTGGTAGTTTGGTAAGGAATGCCTTCGTGCAGCGTGGTTTATGCAGTTTTGAGGGACTCTAGTCTGATTAATGGAAAAGAAATCTGCCAAGGGATACAGCGTCCAGCTCTGAATGTCCCCGAGCCACAGGAAGTCTGTTTGGGGAAGATTATATATGCTTGCTATTAATTCTTATAATTTTTCCAGGTATCTATTTTGGGCTGCTGTCAGAGATGTCTACACAAATATTTATGCTGCCGTAAGTGCTCTTTATGCCTGTATGTTTTTCTGTTCCATTATTCCAGTGGTAACAGACTTCCCACAGCAGCAGCAGGATTACAGAGGAGCTGGGAAAAGCAAGATCAGTTTTAGTCTGTGTGGCTTTCTCTGCTGCTGCAGCTGGGTTGGTGCAAGTACACATGACAGACAGCTAAAAGCTAGCATGGATCTCCCTCTCCAGCACACTGCAGTCATTTTTGTGACCTCGATGCAAGCATGATCCTGCTAAGCATTAAATGGAGCTGAAAAATATTGGTCATATTGCAAAACAGCTATTTCAGGAGTGGGAACAAGTAATGAACACAACTGATACTTCAGTTTATAAACGAGCTGTGTAACCCTTTGTTTTTCCTTTCCCAACGCTCAGTGGATCCCTACAGCAGTCCAGAATTAGGCAAAGAAAGTATAGCAAGGGTTCTTTCTCCATCTTTCTGGAACGACTTAGGAAATGCAGAAGGCCATATATGAGCTGACTCATTCTCATGTGAACAGGGAGCGACTCCCATGAAATCAGTAGCGTTGCCCAGATTTGTGCCAGTTTGATTTGTCGCTACTGGCGTCTTGACTTGCACATGTTTTCATGAGGCATTTGCTCTCTCGGTTCTGCTAACAATCTCTGCAGCAGTGCTTTAGGCTGTGTCAGGGTAGGTGTGAAGCTGGGCCTCATTAGGATCTTGGTAAATGCCAGCTGAGCCATCCTGACAGTGCTTTCTTCTCTTTCCTCAGTGAAAGCCAGGGCAGAGTGGGTAGTGTAAATGGAAAAGCTCGTACTTCTGTTAAAATCGTTCCTCCACAAAGTGCAGACATTCCTTTAGACCAGGAGCTCTCTCCCACAAGGGTCTGATCTTAATTCTGCAGATGTGAAAATGCCTTACAAGTGTGAAGCACTCACACTGCTGTATGCTGAAGGGATTGACTCTAACACACTATCTGCCATCCGTCTGGAGTAAGCCCTGCAGCAGGTTCATAGCCAAAGCAGGGAGGAGTGTAGGACAGCCACGTGCACAGCAGCTGGCAGCCAGGGGTGGATCATGGTCTCCACGTTGAAGCCTTGATGCTGTGACAGAGATACGCCAAGGTTGCAGAAGGGTCCTGCAGGATTTCAGGGGGAGGAGCTCCGTGGGGAGGAGAGGAAGGCAGGGGAAGGAATGTTTCAGTGACCTAATTCAAAGCTGTTTTTAATTCAAAAAAACAAAAAAAAGAGTGAAGAGAGGATGAGATAGAAGTGAAAGACAAGAAAAATCTGCTTAAGGCTGGACAGAGCTGTCATGCAAATAAGGATTTTAAGTGGAAAATTGAAGAAATTAGCAATAAGGAGAAGAGAAGCAAAAAAGTAGCCAGCATAAAAACTAAACTGCTGAGTCAGTCATGGAAAGAGTTCAGAAGAGAGGGCTTTTTTTCTCAGATAGATCTTTTCATGTAAATAATAGATGAAATGGTAACCAATAACACTAAGATACTGGAGTTTGTGAATGCTGAGAGTGTCTGTCCTCATTAAGAATATTTTTGAAGACATTTATAGAGGAACCCTCCTGCCCCAGCAGCTGCTGAGTTCCAGAGCTCTTTACAGCCTCCTGTGTTCCATAGATTTGTGGGCTTCTCTTATTTTGTGCAAATTAGTGATTGAAGCACAGGAGAAAGGGCTGGAGTTGGTAGGGATGAAGCCATAGGTGTGGTGTGTCCCCTGGGAGAATTGCTCTGTGGGGCATCACAGAGACTGAGGGTGTTGTCCATCATTCCTAACTTGCTAGTGCTGATGGCTGAGATGTGAAGTTGCTGTAATACATAGGGAAACAGTTTAGCCTGATTCTACTTCATCTTCCTCTAGGAAGTCTCCAGTAGAAATGCTGAAAGCTGTCAGCCTTTCACAAAGCATCCTCTGCAGGAGATAAGCAAATCCTCTGAGAAGCTGATCTGGCAGCATCGTTAGTAAACAGCCATGAACAGCCATCAAGTAAGTGGAAGACACCTCACAGTTTCAGTTAACTGTGCCAGCAGAAATGTCACATACAACTACCCCACCATCTGGCCAATGGTGGCCTTTTCACACCCCTTCTCCTGCCATCCTCTGTGTCCTATCTCCGGTGTGATAACCAAGGGGCCAGGGGTTGAACTTGTGATCTTCAGCACTGAAGGAGATGTCATATCTCTAATCCCCCTCTGAAGCCATCTCGCAGAGGGACTGTGACAAACGTGTGACTGTGGGTTTGGTGCCATCTGAAGGCTTGCTCTGTTTGTCCAGTTGGCTGGGAGACGCTGCTCCAGCCTGGCAGATGATGGTCCAGCCTTAGTTACTGGTGTCTGCATCCCTTTTAGGCTGAGCCACAGTGATGTTCCTGGGCATGGAGCCCTTCTTTGCTTAGGAAATTCCAACTAAAGGATGCTATTATGTGTCTCCTTAGCAACACAGGCTACTCAGCTGGCTCTGCAGCTTTATCTCACCCTACTTTCCAGGCTGACCTCCCATGCTATTTTGGATCAAGCGCAAGTTCTGATCAATCCTGATCTTGCTGTTGTCAGAGCTCATGCCTGGGGTATCTAGAACACATCTAACATGTTCAGGAAGCCCTGAAAGTGTCTGAGGTCCTTTGGCACTGTAGAGTTCTGTACAATGTATGCACTTTGTCTAGAGTTCAAATCCACGTGTCATTTGCAAAGCAGATTTTGACTTTTAAGAGCCTTCTGATGAGACATGCTGAAGTGCTTGTCCCCTCAGCATCCAGGCAATGCATGTGTTGGCATTCAGCATTTCCATTTCACACTGCACTGCAGATGTCTGTCTGTCCATTCTGCCAATAGAAATGTTGGCCTGTGGTTGTTCTTCATACTTTCAAAACACAGGTATGTGTCACTTCTCCCTGTGTCCTGATTTTTGATCCTGCCTATCTCCAACCTGACATTACATCCTTCATGGAAAACATTTTCAGAATCTTGAACATCTCAAACTGGCTTTGGGTAGAAGCTTCCCAGAAAGTTATTTGTGTTTTGCATTGCCTTGTGCTTGCTGTGGTTGCTGGAAAAATGCCACAGCATCCTTATCCAGTAAAGCAAAGGGTTATATGCCTCCCTGCAATACTGGGAACACAGCAGGAAGGAAAACATGAGACTAAGCACCTGGCAGTAAACCTGACATCCAGCTCTTAGAGGCTCATATTAAGCTCTGATTTTCCTTCTGTTTTCCTAAGAGGTACTTGGGTTGAGGGCTCAGCTCAGAGATGTTCCACTGACAGACCAGTGCTTTGCAGAGATCTCATCCTTGGGTGTCAGTCCCTCGCTCTCACTTGGTGGTTGGCTGGTTGTTGGTGAGTGCCCCCAGATCCCTCTGCTGGCTATGGGAGCCGTGCTGTGGTGTCACTGTGTGCTAGCTGCAAGGATCCTCTTATCCAATTTCACCTCTTTCTGCATCAGAGTGAATGGATTGTAGCTATAATTATGTGATTATTAGAATTCTTTGCAAGTCACGTACCAGCAAACTTGTGTTTCTTGCTGCACAGCAGTTTCAAATGTCCTTTAGTTTTTAGCAGCTTTTTACGAAGGCAGTGCAGGATGTGTTAATAAGCACATTAAGGCTAAGGGTCATAGTACCACATGTAGTGCTGGCCTTGGGGTGAAGCTGCTTGTAGCTCATGCCGTAAGCTAAGATTTATGATGAACTCCCCCACAGCCAAAGACTGATGCAAATTTCTTCCCCTTCTGTGCTGAGTAGTGGAAGTGTCTCATGGATCCTGTCAGATGGACCTGACAAAAATTAGCTGTGCCTGTAAATAAATGCACAAATCACCTATCATTTCTGTGGGAGGGAGTCAGAGGCTGAACAACTTTTGCAGTGCTGGTCAGCTAGAATGAAGGGCTTTTGGAATTCAGGGGGCTCAAGCATACACTGAAGTTTCTGCCCTGTTTTGTGGGTAGTTATAGGCACTGAGGACCTCCTGAGGTTGCCTTGAACGATGCAAGAGCTGCACTGCAGGACTGGTGGCAGCTGGGACAGCCGTACTGCCTCAGCCACTGCCAGCACCAGCACGATCGGGTCCCTGGACATGCAACCATAAAAAGAAACTAGTGCCCCTTCAGACCTTTTCCACTAATATAAATCACATACTCTTGAAAGAAAGAAAACACCCCAGAATATTAACCATTTTCCTTTGGGGAGACAAATCTGAGGGGAAAACAATCTGTCAACTTCAGATGTGAGCTATATTGCAGAGGCAGCCCGTCCAGGTCTGTTTGTTATCCCAGGGTGTCCTGTTTGTGTCCAAGTGCTATGAGTTAATGTTGTACCACTGGGGAATGGGGAGGGAGGAGCCACTGCTGAAGATACAACAGCTGTAATTTTCTTCTTTCCCTATATGTGCAGTAAATTCTACTCATTTTAATCTTTCCAAGCACAAATGAATCCTTTTTTTTTGAAAACAGTGGCAGTATTTGGCCTGGCATGGTGGGTGGTTGCTCTTGCAAATGAGAGCTGTCTCCTTTCTACCTTTTTTTTCAATGTCAGACACCAGGGCTGAGCCCCTCCATCTCAGACACAGGCCAGTGTCAAGGCAGTGACACCCAGGAGCCGATTTCGCCTTGTGCAGAGCCACTCTTGGACTCGGAGAGCAACAGCTTAATTCCAGATGGCTGGCAATTAGCAGACCGTTTTGTTGCGGCACTAGCATCAGCTGCAGACTATCTGCTTTGATAAAACCCTTTGCATTAGAAAACCTTAAAGCCAAAAAAGCAAAGACGGAAGCAATAAAGCGAGAGTTAGGTAGCGCTCGGTTAATGAAGTGAGCTTCACTGAGAAGAAATGTGTGTCAGGTCAGAGGCCCTGAGGGAGGAACGGCAGGGTTCCCTCTGAAGAAGCAGGCAGCAGAGTCCGAGACCTAAGCATTGGGTAATTGAGTGAATTTCAGACCGTCAGGGGAACTAGCTGCAAATACAGGAGTCTACCCTGGCAGCTGAGGAGGAGAAAAAATAGCTGAGCAAGATGTTGATTTATCCCTGAGAGAACAGAATTAGTTGTCTGGGAAGACAGAGAATATTAGAGGAGGGTAAAAGGTGGGTGAACACTGCCCTTTCTCTTCCGTTGAATTCCTCCTCTATCACTGCAGGGTTTGGATGTAAAATTAGACCCTTTGCTATTCAACCCTTACCCGTTCTAATATAAAGTTAAGCACTGCCATATATCCTCTCCTAGGCTTATACACATGGCCACAATTAGAGAGCGGGATCCAAAGCTGGCCAGACCTGCTGGAGCCTTTGCTGTGCTCCTCTGTTTCTGGCTTCACTGCAACTAATTTGAAGCTAATGAACTCCAACCTTTAGCAGGGCCTTGGGCTATAAGTGTGAGTGCAGAGAAGACCGCCCTTTTTGTCCTGGGGCTGTAAGACTGTGGTCAGAGGCGTTAGCTGGTTCCTGGCCTTGCAGCTTCCAGCTGGGAGCATGGTGGGCAGCGGCAGCTGCCTTGGTGCAGTGCCTGGCTGGGGGATGCTGAGCTGGCCAAGAGGATGTGGAGCATCACCTGGCAACTGCAGCCTTGACTGAAGGTGCCCAGCCTTGGGTTAAACTCTGCAGGGAGCAGCAAAACTAGCTCGTGCTGATAGCACCCTGACCGTCCTGGTTAATGTTTTTCCCTGTTCCTTGCAGTAAATGTGATGCCAGTAGTTCCTCTCCAACTCTACCTTCTCGTCTGTGCTGCTTGAGCCCATTGCCAGCATCCCACATGACCTGGGTCCTTTGGTCTTCTCAGAAACAGCCACTCTTCTCCCTCAAGCCAATACTTTTCTAAATACTTCTGTCAGATCTGCAGCAGTTGTGAGGCCAGGTGAAACTCTCCCACTTCTGGGCTCTGGTGCTAAGCAGCTGTTGGCATATACCAGTGGCTCTGTGTCCACGTGGGCATGGAATGGTCAGTCTCAGTTCTATATTCACTGCCCATAAACTTGTTGAACACCATCTCCACTGAGCCTTGAATTCAGCATGGAAAAAGCTGTGATATAGTTCCAGTCTGTAACAAGTGGCTAGTTCTAAATTGGGATAATCATTTACATAATAAGCACCCATTAAGGGTTAGATTAAACTCTATGATTTCTCCCTTTGCTAATCTGTCATTGTTTCTTATTTAGTAGCTGCGTTCAGAAGTATTCACACATGATTGCTTATGATGTTTTAATTGTCTTTGAAATGTTGCTTCACAGCGTAGGTTGAAACCTGAGTAAAGTGCTGTGCATGGTGACCCTGAAAAGCAATGCATCTAATTGGTGTCCGGCTGCTTAGCAGTGATATGGGGTTCTCTTCTTTATTTCTGACCATTTCATTGCTGGTAGCAGCCAAACTTCTCTGTTTGCTGAGACTGGAGTCGTTTGTCGTGTGAGGAACAATGAGAAATCACAGAAGAAAAGCTCTGCTGCTAATATCCAAGGAATATGGCTAACCAGCTGCTATTAATCTTGATGCAAATCAGACAGTCAGACTTAAATCATAGCATCCTTAATGGAGTAGCACAGTTAAAGCAAGCATCAAGTGGCTCCAGGGCAAAGATGTTTCGGTTTCATTGAGCTTTTCTTGATCTGGCAAGGAAGAAGGCTTTGGTTTGATAATTCAGAGCCCTCCAGAAAGCAAAGCTGCAGGCAGAGCTCGAGGAGCGGATGGGGCTGTGCGGGGCTTATGAAGGGCTGGTGTGGCCCTGGGGAGGGCAGGCTGCTGGGTTTTCCTCCTGGGTAGTTCTCCCCTTGCTCTTCTGGGCCCGTCCCTCGCCTGCAGGGCTTGTCACGGGGCTGGCAGCAGGATGAGTGCTGCATGCAGCTCCTGGTAGTGTGTGTCATGCAGAGGAGTTCCCAGCCTTGACGCCTTGATGAAGGGACTCGGCTTTCACCGTTCTGCTCTGAACAACTTGTCTGGTGTTCCCAGCACAAACAGGGCCCTTCTCCCTGCAGGAGGGTAATAACTGACTAGAGGAACGAGGGATCCCTCTGAGCGCACTGAGTGCACGGGAGGAATGAAATCAGTCTGTGAAATGCCCAGCTGAAGCAGGGAAGAGAGAATCTAAATTTAACCACAGTCTGCTCAGGGCTCCCGAGGTTTGTGGCTGCTGGGGCAGCTGCTCCCAGCATTCAGCAGCGTGGAAGCTGAATCTGCATCCGAAGGCTGCAGGCGGCACAGGGGAGCAACGTACTGCTCTCTTGTGTTTCCAGACACCTCTCCTACATCTTCGGGGCTGCCAGACTCCTGTGGAACATTTGCTGGCTATTTAAAAAAATGGCTGTTCTACATACATGGGAAGAGAGAGAGAGTGTGCCTTGCGGGGTCTGCAGTTTGCATGCAGAAGTCAAAAGCTTGGCTGAACAAAGCTCTTCTTGTCCTCTCTTCACAGCTGGGTGACAGGAGTTGGGTGAGCTGAAGCGAGCTGCCTGTGGTTGTGCAGGAGGTGAGGAGGCAGCATGGAGCTGGGTCTCAGGAGATGAGAGCTCAAAGCCAATTTCTTTCTGTAGTTCAGAGAAACCAGGTGATTTTTCAGTGACCTGTTGTTTTTGCCTTTGGCATTCTCCAGACAAACAATTGGCAGGTTAGCATCTCCACTGCAAACAGGTGCAGTCCGGCCGCTGCTTGTGACTGAGACATTTGGGGTTTTTTTTTGAGACATTGCTGTTCCTTTTGCTCAGCAGACAATTTATAGGTATGACATTTAGGCCTACAAACTATCATATGTCTCCTAAGTGCCAATTACAGCAGAATATGCTTGCTGTGGCCAATAAAAGCTTGTTTGGACTCATGTTTTTGAGGCCAGCAGCACTGAAAATTGAATTCCATGGGAAGAGAAGCTGAGTAGCTGTGACCAGAGGAAGTCACTACTGCTCAGTGCAGATGGAATGGCTGTGTAACCCAAGCTGTGGTAGGATCAATGCCAAATCCAGCACATTGCTTCCAACTTCAGGACCAAACTCCTGTGTATTTTGTACAGTTGAGTGCAGTGGTTGCTTGATGCAAAGCAGTCATACCCTCAGTGCTCACAGAGTGGTGGAAGGGATGGCTAAATGAACGAGAGACAGAGAAGAAATGTACTTTGAGAGATCAACTTGCCTGTTAGATGGTTCTGAAAGGGGTCATTGTTAATGTGGCTGCTTCCCATCCAAACAGGAGCACGCAGCTCCTCGGCGGGGAATTCAGCAGCAGCTGAAGGGATTACTGGGTGTTACAATATCTCACTTCTAAAAAGTTAATGTATTAGCAACCTGTGAGTCTAGACACGTATTGCAAGACTGATTTAGGATCTTAAAGAGGATTCTGCCTTTCATTCTGGCTTTTATTAAAAGCTTTGTAGTACATCTTTAAAGAGCCACTAAAGCCACAGTGAAAACATAAATAGGAAAAAAGAACAGAAGCAGAAAGATTTTTAAATGGATTTCTTCCCTCTTTTTCCCTCTCGCCCCTACCCAACGTTTAAGGCTATTTGCATAAAAACACCGTGTTCATTTTTCACCCTAAAAATGCACTTACTCTTCAATTTCTTCCCCTGAGAGCTGTGGGCCAGCGTCTAAGATGAACATCAGATGCTGTAGGAGCAGAATGCGATGGATTTGGTCTTCCAAACGTCATGTAACTGCTGACTGCTTGAGATAGGAGCAAGCATCATTACACCTTGATGGCATTTGGGACAGGGCAATGGGTGCTCAGTAGGACCTTGGGTAGCTTCACAGAGATTAGGAAATGGGTGATGCACAGGGGAACTGTGCAGATTTATGGAGTTTTTCTGTGGGTTGATAAGCATATGCCTGCATGAATGTAGCAATCTCTGCACGGCCCTGGAGAGCACAGAAGTGGATGTGGGCAGATCTGGCTGTGTTTCACCTCTGATTTTGGAAAGAAAAGTAGCGTGGCACACTGCTCTCAGATTCTTGAAGCCTTCTGCGGGAGCTGCTCTGAGCTGGCTGCATGATGGGAGAAAGTAGTTTTTCACTTTTCCTTTATTTTTTCTCTCCAGTCTCAAATTTCTCAGCTGCTTTCAACTCACAGGCATCCAAAACACTGTAAGCAGGACTGCCTGAGATCAGGTGAGGAGTGAGCGGCTGGCACAGATGGATTCCTCAGCACCAGCAGCTGCTTCCCATGCAAATACAGCCTGATGGCAAAGAACAAGGAGGCAAATGCTGCAGACAAAGGGTATGGGAGCTGGAGTCTGAAAGTTTACTGAGCTTCTGGTGGTTCTGTAACAGGTGTCAGCAAAACAGAGCTGCTTTCTGATCAGAAGAGACCGTTGGTTTTTTTTCTGACTTTATTTTATTTTACTTAAATAAAACTGAAGTTACTGAACAAAGCAGAGAGAAGTCCCTAACAGCATCTGGTGGGATGCAAATGCATTGCTCTTATCAGGCACTTCATAGCCAACTTAGCCACTCTCAGAGGGGAAGAAGGCGGCACCACAATTTGCATATAGATAAGGTCAGATTGTGTTCTCTGTAGGCATTAAGATGGGTTTATTATCCTTTTTGTTCTTCGCAAAGCTGTTCAACCCATCACCCAGCCCGACCAGCTCCTGACAACAGGCTGTCCTCGGCTGGCAAGAAAATCTTTCAGAAGCTCTGAAGTGTGGCAACGTGCCCGGTGTCCTCTCTGCTTCGGAGAGATGGGGAAGGAGCCCCTGGAGCTTATGGTTTGACTCAGCTGCACCACGGAGCTACGGCAGTGCTCAGCTCTTAGGGCAGTGAGCTGCGATCTGCAGAGAGGGAACGGAGGCACAGTGTGAAGGAAAAGGGGCTGGGATGGAGCAGCGGAGGTGGGACTGACACCCAACTGGTAATGCACAGAAGCTGGTCGCACTCGCTGTAGAAAGCTTGCTTTGCTTGACCTTTGCTGGAGGTTTTGCTGTTGGAATCTGATTCAAATATCTTCTTTCTTCATTCATGCCTTGGTAGATGTGTGGGAGCTCTGGTGACTTGGAATTCACTCTGACTTCACATCCACAGAATCAAACCTAGCGCATGGCGCAGTATAAAATGCTGGTGAGTGAAGGTTTCATCTCGTCTGACCTCTTGAAGGGAGTCCAGGAGCTGCCTGGATCAAGTGGGAACAGGTCTGCTAAGAGCTAGTTAAAGGCTTGGAGTTTTCTCTCACTTCCTTTATGAGCAATCACTGGGCTGTATCAAAATGCCCTGCCGCAGCATTTTGGAGCATTTCGTGTTCAGAAATTACAGGTGACGGTGCTTTGCTCTCAAAATGCAGTAGGAGGGTGGTTCCCCACCCCCCAAATTATTCATAATAAAAAAGCCAAGCTTCAAAGTTCCCAGATTTGTTTTGATTTTTACAAAATGCTTTCCATCAGCAGACTTCTCTTAAAACATGGAAATTTAATCAAAATCAAGTTGGCTTATTTTGATGAAATAGTGTTTCCTGCTGAAATAGGTGTGGGGAAATATGACTATAGCTAACACAACAAAAAAACTCACAGACACAGCAGGATTAGAATAAAAATGCATTGAACAAGAGGAAATGCACTCCGATCCACCTGCTGATGGCTTCTAGACCTTTTGAATAGGCTTCCTGGCCTTCTAATTCATACCTGGACAGGATCTGTATCCACCTAGTGCCAGGGAGCTCTAAGTGTCAGAGTGAAACAAAACTGCCCGCAAAGTGTCTGCTCTTTTCAATAAAATGCAGGCTTTCATTGCAACAAATGATCTCAGCACAAAGCACTAAGTGTTTTCATCGAGACATTTCAGGTGTTGAAAAGCGACAACTTTGGTAGCGGCAGTTGCTAAAAAGCAAACATAAAAGCAGCAGCCTCCTCCCTGAGCTCAGTACAAGCAATGTTCTGCTTTCTGTCAAAGTTTTCTGCTGAGCTGTGCCTGGCAGCAGTGTGACTGGTGACCCGAGCTCACCGCGTGCCTCTGAGCAGTGTCTGTAAGCTAACAGCTGTCTTTAGAGCGTTCAGCCCTCAGCATGGGCCTCGGCTCAGCACATCTGGTTGGCACTGTGGGCTTTGCTGAGTTTCTTCCGTTTATCATGGAGTTACGTCAGCTCTTTCCCTGCTTGTTGTGGACAAGGGGCATCTCTGGAGGTGATGAGCTGGGTTGGATGGTGCAAGGAAACCACCTGGTTCATTTTCCATCTCAACCCAACAATCAAACATTTATATGCTTTTATTTTCTTCCTGCAACTTCAAATGAAGGCGATTCATTTGTATTCCTTCACCAACAGCTGTAGTGCTGTGCATTGGCTGCTGTAGTTCTCTTTTGTCTCTTATTGAAAGAATATATAATGCTGAGGAAAAAGAAGCAGGGACTGACCTCCAAGGACTTGCTGCTCTGGCTGCAGCGGCTCCCTGCTACACAGCTCAGTGCTTATGATTGGGGCTGTTGAAAAGAAACAATACCCAGCATTGCTCTTGGGTTTCCTGTATGGCCAGTTTCCTAAAGTGTTAAGCCCTGAATGCTAAGGTCAGATGTATGGCTGAAAGACAGCAGGGCACGTTCAGAGCAGAAACAAGGTCTCAGAAGTACATTTTTGGTTCTTCTTGTTCAAGTCTACTCTCGTGGGACTGGCTGGGGCAGGGTAAGCACTCCAGGTCTTGCACTTATCATTTTTTTGTGCTGGAAGAGAGAAGCTGAGAAGGGCAACAGAAGTTAAACTCATGGTCATGTGAGCATGCTCACTTGTAGCAAGTCAAGCTGCTCTGAATGTTTAAAAAGCAATAGCTGGAAACAGAGTCCAGCTCCACTAGCCAAGGGAGCTGCCAACAATTGCATTCCATTCACAGCCGGTTAAATTCAGGCCATACTTTCAGACACGGGGCTAAGCTGCTGCAGAACAGTTTTACTTCAGGTTTACGCCTTAAATTTGTTTCCCCCCATTGCACTGCTCGTGGCAAAGAGACTAACACAGCACAGCCCTGGTGCTGACACTTGCAATTAGCACCAGGCAGACCCAAGTAAAAGCAGGGCACGGCCTGGGAGACTGCTGCTCTTCAGTGGCAGGAACCATGGGGCCCCACAGATGCTCTTCTCTGACTGCTCTTCATTACTCCTATCACCCAATCATCACATCATTACCTCCATTTCTCTCCATCTGCTTTACAGATCCACCAGCATTAGTCTTGAGTGGAGGTGGGAATTGTCCTGCTGGAATTAGGTTACAGTGGCAGCTTCAGATACACAGGGAGGCAGTGTGTGTAAGAGGCAGTGATGGAGTCAAACCAAGCAAAAAGAAATGTTTATGCAACATGGAATTTAAGCTCGGGTACTCCTTGCCATCAGGGCATCCTGGTGCAGAAGTGCCTTTGTAGATTTGAGGAGGGATTGGGCATACTCCAGGCTGAAAAATCCCTTGAGGACTATTAAAGACAGATGCAAAGCTCTCTCCTGGAAAGTTCCTGTGTGGCAGATTGCTGGGAGCTGGGGGGAATACTCTGGAGAAAGGCTGCTACGTGTTTGTTGTGTTCTAATGCTCTTTCTTGGGTATCTGTTACTAGGCACTGAATAGTGGACTGCCTTGGTCTGTGGTCTGGCCAGTTGCTCTGTGCTGTGAGATCCTCAGGCTGCCTTCTTTCCAGCAGTCAATAGTTCAGAAATGTTTCCATTCCTGGCCTGTTTCTGCCCGCAGCCTCTGGAGCATTCCTCAGCATCCCTTCCACCTACTGAGAACAAGAGGTAATTGAACTTATTGGAAGTCACAAGGCTGAGAGGCTGCCCTCAAACACAGCCCTGGAAGATCTGCTCTGCTGGCACAGCCAGAGAGCGGCAGTGAAGTGGTTAAACAGGAGTGGGTTGTGCCAGGCAGTGGGTAAAGCCTGGCTCATTTTCACCCTAGAGTTGGAGTGCTAAAACTACCCGCAAATATTTCGATAAATAGCAAGCTCATAAATAACTCTCAGCATTGCACTTCATAATAAACCAGTGACAAATGTTACATCTTTCTAAACATGGATTAATGGTAATGGGGGTGGGAAGAAGGAGTGATGTCTGCGAGGTGGTATTAAAAATCGCTTAAATTTCACACGTTCCCATAAAAGGGAGGCTTGTGCAAAATAATTAATCATGCATTATAAATACAGCTTTTATTAAAGACAAGCGAAAGCATAAATACAGCCAAGCCCTTAAGCCCTTGTTCTCTGCAATGGTTAGAAAGTGTTTGGAAATACGAGTCAACATTTGGGATCCAGTTTAGCTCTGTTGTTGTTACTGGAAGAAAAGCTGGGATGCAGAGGTGGCTTTGCTGCCGCCTCCTTGTTTTTTCTACAGTCTGGCATGGAGTGCTGGGAATATCTGCACATTTCCCTCTGCCTTGCAGTACTTGAGGTGCAGGGACAGCCCAGCTAGTTCCTTCCACAGATTTATTCTGGGCAGTACATCTGCAGAGTGCTGTTCAACAGCTGTCTGTGCTGACTGCTCTGGCTGGAGATCCTCCAATCATAAAAGACTGCAACTTAAAGCCAACTCAAAATAAACCGCAGAGTGCCACCCCGGGCAGCAGAGAGCTTTAAGATGAGGAAAGGGAGCAGGTTTTGCTAAGTGTGCCCTGTGAAGAGCTGTTACAGCAGTTTCCCCACTGTGTTAGGACCTACGATGAGTTTGTCTTTAGAGTTGTGGGGCTGTTCTGCTTTCCTAAATCCTATATGAGATATGGAAACTCTGGGGGTCTTTATTGTTCCACTTGGGTAGATCTGCTCTTTCAAGTTAAGTCTAAGCTTTGAAGAGGTGATGGTGGCAGAACTGGAAGTCGATGCAAAAAGAATATTAAGGGGAAGGGGGATTTTATGACAGCACGGTAAGAGAGATGATTTATTTTGTCCTTCAAGCACTTTTTCTCAAAGGCTGCTAAAGCCCATTAAAACTTCTGTCTGAAGCTATGGTGAGATTCACTCCCTGGAAAGGACAGAGGTTTTACCATGGGGAGCCAGAAGTGGTGATGGCTCTGATTTCATTAGCAGAGCAGTTATCTGAGCTAAAAGGGTTTCTGCTAAATTAGCAGGGGCCCTTGTTGCAATTAAAGTGCTGCTGTGCTGTAACCAAAGTCACTGTCATTTGTTCGATTTTTGAGGGTTAGCCAGAAAACCATATTCAGAATCACAGAGTTGTCAGTAGCAGCTACCAGAGGGGTTTCAGGGTGCCTTCAGATTCACAATCCCTCCCTAGCTCCACCTGTGCCACTACTTTCCTAGGGCTTCTCTAGTGTTTGGCACCCCAAGGCTCAACTTCTAAAGTTCAATTCCAGATGTTTCCAGCCTACAGTGTGCATATGGGGCAGAGTTAGAAGTATAAGCAAGACAATTCCTTGCATGCACAAAGCAGAGTGTTTTTTTGCTTGTGCAATGCAGCATTTCTTCACATGTGAGTAGGGAATTAGTCACTGTGCTAGCTCTTCTGTGCCTTACAGCTTCTGAGTTGTTTCTGATGGACCTGTGTTCACATGGCCCAGAAGACATACACGGTGGAAGAAATACTTGGTCAGACTTGCAAGAATCCCCTTTGGCAGTGTAGTCTCAGTCCAGAAAATAATATTCTGCATTCTGGAAAACCACAAATCCTGGGTTTAAAATCCTCCAATTCTGCTCAGATCCACCCTTTGGGCTGCAAGGTCAGTCTTCCTCCAACTGCAGAGTCTGTGGCTTCAGCTCTTCTCTGGAGACCAGCCAAGGATGCTGCTGGCTCTCCCCACTGCTGTGACCCTGTGCCTGCTGACTGCACAGAGGCCTTCAGGACTGTTCTGACACAACAGCTGTCCTGAGCCGTCACACAGGCTATTCAATATTTAATTTGTCCATGACTTGAGGACCAGCCGTGATCAAAGGGACAAAATAGCTGCTGTTCAGTAATGCTAGTCAATCAGAGCAGTTCTGATGAGCAGCTCTGGCAACATCTTTAGACTGTTATCTAAAATTCCCGTTGAGGTACTTGGATCTGTCACCCAGGAAAGCAGACACCTGCCAGCTCAGAGCTGAGCAAAGCATCCTGCTCTTTATCCAAGTCCCTGAAGGCCAGATCTCTTCTGACTAATTGGAGATGTCCCGTTAATGGTGCCTTTCATCTGGATGTTGGAACTGGAGCTAAGCATTGAAAATGGGTGTTTTTTGAATCATTCAGGAGAGGGGGAATTGACAAGAAATTCCTGCATCACCCAAGCCTAAGCTTGATGGTTCCACCGTTCATTTGGAAATGCCATGATCTGGAATGGAAACACAACTCATGCTCTTTGCAATCATTTAATTTTCAGCAACTAGAGAAACTGGATATTATTTTTCCTGTTATCTCACTAAATATGGTGTGTTGCAGAGCCACTCTGATCTGTTTATTTTCCCCCTGGATATGTTGTCGAATCTGAACTGTCTCCTCCTTCCTCTTCAGTCTGAGGACTGGTTTCTCTGTTGTACTGGGCTGTCTCAAATCATTGCAACTGCCTGAAGGGTCCCCAGGCTCCAGCATCAAATCCAGCCCGAACTGCTTTCTTCCTGGTCTTCACCACCTTGGAACGACAGAGCTCTGAGATGCAGTCCTGCCCTCCTGCTTTCTCCAGGCCCTGGACGAAGAAGCTCTTTGCTTTGTCACTGCCCTGTTTGACGTGTGTAAGGCTATGAGTATCTGAACAGAAGTACAAGTCACTGAAGTTACAACATCTGGGGCACACAGAGGAAGGGCAGGAATGGTGCAAGAATCCCTCATTCTCAGCCTCTCTAAGCGGAGAAGTATCTTACAGCTGTCACCTCTTTTATTTCTTGCCTGAATGATGACACAGCTCCTCATGCCTGTCAAGTTGCTTGGCCAACATTGTAAATACTTTCCTATACCCATTCAAACACCATTCAGCCAGCTGTTCCTTGCATCTCTTGCTTATAAATCCTACCCTTCATATATTTGTTTAGGGCAATGAGTTCTGCAGCTTCAGACACTGCTTCCCGTATTAACAGTGCTTTTAATTCTCTTTCACTCCTCTTTTCTTTCTGGTCTATTTCAGCTGCTAAATACAGAATCTTATTTTTCATACATCCCCAAATTTTCACTGAAACACTGTCCCCCATCCCCAGCCCGCCTATAGGGAGCCTGTTTGCTCATTGCAGAGCCCATGGGCAACCCGTGCCCTGAGAACAGAGCCTGCCTCGTGCAAGCCTTCCCCTTTTCCTTGCTGAGTGTGCTGTGTGTCCCCACACCTCCACTCTGCCCAGGCTCCAGCTTCCTGAGTGAGCACCTTGTGCATTTCAGTTCTGAAAAGCCTTATATCTGTGATGAATGGAGGCTCGCAGTTTGCCTCTTGTCCTTTATACCTCTGGATCTCTTCCAGGTCCTGAAACACCATTCTGTAGGTTTTAATTAAAATCTTCAAAGCAGCGGAGAGGATGTATGGGGAGCTGCAAACAGCTGAGTGAACTCTGGACACCTATTCCCTGATGCCTTCTTTGTCCTTAGCTGCTGTGGGCTGGGGTGTTTGCTGGGTAGTCCGTTCTTATCACAGGAAGAACATTTTATACAACCACAGCTATTAGCGATAATGAGAATAAATGATACAATAATGAAATCTTATTATACACTTTTCGATGAGGGCCTTTCATCTGAAAGATTTCCAAGTGCTTTACAGGCTACTGAACATAGGAATCATTTTACTCACTAGGGAAATTCAGCCAGCGTAGGAAAGGTAGTTGGGGAACTGTTGGAAGACATACGCTGAGCACGTGGCACAGTTCAGTAGGGGGAGCAAACATACTGGATTCAAACAAAGTTGTTGCATGAATTTAGGGAAGGAAGCAGACTAGAATGCCTTTTACTTGAGGCATTAAACAGCTACCCCTTGGCTAATACTTGTTGGAGAAAGAGAGGAGATTTTCCTACCACGGCTGGCATTTTCTACAGGACCTGACTCTGCTTGACTCTGATACAATTCTGGTTCCTAACTCCATCTGGTTCCCTGAAGATGCCACCTCACCCTGCCTTCACATCCACAGGAAGAATGAGCCTTCTGCAGCTGTGATTGCCTTCCCAGCCCTGCCTGCAATGGGCGTTCGCTGGCGGCTCAAAGAGCGTCGCATTGCTCACTAAAAAGCCAAGTCACGAGTCACAAGTATTTCTTTTCCTAATGTACTGTGGGTTTTTTATTCCCTTGAGATCTTTTGCTGAAGAACTGACCAGTGTTTGACCCCGCTTAGTTTATGAGAGGTCGAAAAGATGAAAACCCATAGTGAAAAAAATTCCTGGGCATATTTATCTTTTGTATAGGGGGAAAAAAAATCAACACAAAGCCTTAACCTCTAAAGACACCAGCTGCCTCCTGCTTATTAAATGGTCCTTGTTTCTGTTTATAGAAGTAGATTGAATAGGGCTGGCCCTGGTGCTCCCTGCAAACGGGAGCTGTGTGCTCTCCCCAGTGATATATGAGGTTAATAATATTTGCAGTACAAGCATTATGCAAAGCAGGACATCCGTTCTGCTGGTTGGCAACCAAGGAGCAGTAGGCAAAGGCGACAACGCCATCAATCCCCAAGCTCTCCATGCTCCAGAGCTGCCTGGGCCTGGCACTGGCCCTGCTCAGTGGCTCAGCATGCTTGTCACCTCCCCCTGGGGACAGCCTGTGCAGATCCTGTTGCACCCAGGGACTGGGAGAGAAGGAGAGAAGGGAATTCCCTGCCTTAGCTGCTTTGATGGTGTTAAAGGGAGCACAGTGGTCTCTCCAGGCCTCTAAAAAAGCCCTAAAAGCCTGCAGGGAATCAGAAGGGAGTACATGGGGCCTGGCTGGTGATGCCCCATGGTGAGCACAGTAGGGCTGTTAGAGCTCATAGCCTGGAGGAAATCACAGATGGAGCAAGCAGCACAGGCAGCCACATGGAGCGTGACCTTTCCTGCCACATCAGAGGACTGAAAACCTCATCACGGATTTACTCATTCCCCAGGAAAAACAGTGCTAGTCTTGCAGGACTCTGGCAGCAGGTGACAGCGTGAGCGACAGGAAGAGAACACAGAAGAGTGGTGTGGCAGCTGTCACCAGAGGTATTTAAGAACACCTTAGACAGCTCTGACAAACACTGGAGGTGTTAGATCCAGCCTTGGAGCAGAGTGGACAAGATATCTCCTCACCAAGTCCTTCGCTGCTCTTCCTGCTGTGGTCGACACTGCAGCAGTGGGCACGTACCCACCGAAGCCTTTGCTCGTCCTGCTGGACAGCACACTTCATCCAGGGCAATCCATTATTCAGGGCAATCTCTCTGCCCAGAGAGAGCGGAGCCCAGCTCTGTGAGCTGTCTGAGGGCCATCCCACATCCATCGTGGTGACACAAACTGCTTGGGTTGTTTCAGGGGCAGAGGTGGGTGAGGAGCTGTTGAAGCCATTATATGAACTATTTGAAACTGCTGTCTGTTTTCAGATTTTGATCCAGTGACTCAGAGCAGGGACTGGTTATACACACAGCTCCCTCCCTTGTCTCTGCAGAGGCTGTGATGGGCAGAGCTGGCAGTACAACTAATTAACAGCAAAGGTAGTCAGAGGAAAGTATTTGGGTATTTAGGAAGTATTTGAGTCAGAGATCACTCTGAGGACTTCTGGTTTTAAGTAGCCAAGGGCAGGAGGGAGAAGAGGCCATGAGAAACTATCATGAAAATGACTCTTTGACCAGAATAAATCTAGGATCAGTGCAGGGCTTTCTGTTTGTGCTAGGATTCAGGAGAGTTACAAATAAGCAAAGATGTGTTTAAGAAACCTGAAGGCATCCGGATTGGATTTTCTAGCAGCTGTTCCACAAGTGGGGATCACCAGCCACTTGTTTCCACATGGAGGAGTGCATCATTTCCAGCCTCAGAGAAATTGGCCAGGAGATTCAAGAATTAGTAGGAGGAAGTGACTTGCACAGAGCAATAGCAGGCTTTTTTTGTTCCTCAGGGTAAAAAGAAGCTTGAATAAATGCATGCAGTAGATTATTTACTGAAAGCTATTCACCTACCCTGACTTCATACTAACTAGTTGAATGACTTACTTGTGTTTAAAATAAATGTTTATTTTAAAGCTAAGCACATTATAGAAAATCTCAAACCCCCAGTGCTGCTATCGGCTAAATATATTTTCTCAGTATAAACAGGGCTCTAATTAAGGTTTTGTCAGACATTCCATTATGTGTCTCTCATCTCTGTCTCTTAATATTTATCACCCATTTTCACATCACTCCAGCCTTACTTTAGGCAATCACTCAGACCTGGTGTGATATTTCCTCCTGAAATGGGTTTAATCCACCTGTGGTGTTTTCAGACCTTCAGACCATCAGCAGAGGCTATTTCCAGTTGCTTTAACAGGGCCCAGCACGGTTTGCTATGGACTGGGCTCATTCTCCACCCCAGGTTCTCTCCCTTGGTCTGGCTGTGCAGGACAGGACACATCTCAGTGTACCACACCAACTGGACCTGCACATGGATAGTCTGGGGATGGAGCCAGTGCAGAGGATGCCTATCATGTCTTGGCCCCAGTGTTGCCCCCGGTTGCCTGCCACAGTGCAGTCATGGTCGGGTCCCCATTAACTGGAGCCAGTTTCTATCACAGAAAAGCTATTTTTATGTGATAACATTTGTGGCAGGTGCTGGCTTGGGTTTTGTGGCATAGATCTGGCTTCCTGTATCTCTGCTGCTTTGACCCAAGCTCCTGAGTGTCCTTCCAGGCTGGCACCAGTGCTGCAGTTTGGCTGGGGTTGGCTTGAAAGGCTCCCTCTGAGTTGCATGAAGGTGACTCTGCTCCACAAGTGCAAATTCACACCTCTGAGCTCTCCTGGACCTGTGCATTGTACCAAGCAAGCAGCTCATCCTTTTTCCTTGGCTCTTGCATGGTAGGGTGCCAGAGAGACCTATTTCTCTGGGGGCCAAAATGCTGTAACGGGACTCTGAAATGCCATTTCCAGTTCTGCTGCTTATCTGTCAGCTCCTCGAGAAAGGGCAAAAGGAAGAAGTGGTGACTTGTGGCTGTCGTGGCCAATATTTTCATATCAGACATGATAGATCATACTCACTGGGCCTTATAGGTGCTCCAGACAGCAGTGAGACCCTGATGTCCCGGGGACTGTGGGCAGCAAGGACCCCTGGGTCTGGGTCGGGCTGTTCTGCTTTCCCTGGGAGAAGGTGGCAGAGGGCAGAGTGTGGCAGGAAAGGAGGCTCCAGTCAGAGAGCAGAGCAATCTGTGGGCATCGGTACGTAAGCGTGCTGTGTCGACTATGCTAATTCATTTTGGTTGAATGAGAAGCATTTATTATCTGTCAGGGGGAGTGTGATGAATGGAAAGTCAGGCTTTCCCCTGCATTATTTCAGCTCTCTGGTCTGTGGGTGATTTATTCAGTAGCGTTTATGGTGTTACTAGTCTAAAACCAAAGGGGAAATTTATTCAACCTTTTCTTGCCTTTCTTTTTTCCCCTTTTCTGTTTTATTATATTTCTGCTTTTTTTTTTTCCTTCTTTTTTTTTTTCCTCCTTTTGCTTTAAAGTTTTCCTTGCTTTTTGTGTAGATGGATTACAATGGATTACATCCCCATGCCAGGCAGCTTGCATCTCTGCTGCTCAGCTCCCCCAAGCCTTTCCAGGGACTTCAGATGCCCAGCATGGGTGATGGGTTCTTCCAGAAAGTCCCATGTGTCACTGGTGGAGCTGCTGTGCATCAGGCTTCTCTACGTGGCTGGCCCTGGTGGTGAGTGGCTGAGCTTTTAAAAATCAAACCATATGCTCTTTGAAAATCAAACAAATATTCTAGCTTTTGTCGCATCAGATCTGATCATGAAGCAGATGGGACAGTTTGGGGCGACTGGTTTGCCCCTATGTTTTACGTTTTAATTTTATATGACAGGAAGAAAACATATCTCAGTATCTTAAAATAAAAACCACACTGTTTGACTGCAGACCAACCTAGGGGAAGGCTGGAAGGGATCAGGAAATTTTAGGTTCCTTTCCCACTTTCTGTTCAGAGATCACTGCACATTACAGGACCTGCAAAGCAGCACGCAGATTAGTGCAGCTCCTTCATTCCAAGCAAAGGTTGAAACCTGTATCTATAGGGCTGCAAACCACACAGGCATTCTTCATGTTCCTCAGGCACAGCAGCCCCCGAGCGTGCCCCACTGAATCAAATCCTGGAGTGATACAACACCTATTTACCATTTAGATATCAGTGTCTGTTTCCATCTTGAGAAAACCTGCTTCCCTTCATGCATAGCCTATGGGGAAACATCATTTATGTCTCGCAGTGTATAAATTGTGCATGCTGGGTTCGATCTTCTGCTGTAATTGTACTCAGTTTGGTGTGACTGCCCGCAGCCACAGTGCTGGAGGATCCTCCCTTAGTGTGGGGCAGGTACCTCCTGTCCCTGGTGCCCTGGAAAGGAGCATGAGCCACGCTCACTGGTCAGGCTGCGACGCGATGGTTTCGTTTTGAGTCAAAGCACACAGGAACTTGTTGAAAGAAGTTTGGTGCTAGTAATAGGTTGGTTTTAAGTGGCACATAAACCTGCCGGCTCTTTATGGCGGCTGTCGGGCAATAAGGACATGGGGAATTATGGCAGCGGAGGCATCGTACGATAGTGCTTTGCGGATGATGTCTCGCAGGGGACGTGCTATTTATTTATCTAAAGGAGCAGGTTTGCAGTGCTTTTTCAGAAGAAAGGCTTCCAGGCCAGTATGTCCCCGTGCCTCATCTACTTCTTCATATTATCACTGACAGGCTGTAAATCTGGGGTGAGGAGGGGTCAGAGGGGCAGAAGAGCACCTTTGGAGAGCTCAGAATGGTGCCAAGAAGAGCAGTTTCCTTACAGAAGACCTGGGATATCTTGCAAAGAAAGCTGGGCTGCTTTTGCTGAGAGCTGCATTTTTTGGGTCACCGTTGTCGTTTGCAAACTTCATTTAGGAGTGAAACATTTAATTGTGATTGCCTTTTCTCAGCATTATGGTGTCTTCTGCCAGCCAGGGAAGGAAGGGAAAAGACGAGAGGCTGCAAAAAAAGAGAAAAATTAGTTTCCATCTGCCTTAACAATTGCAAAGGGCTTTTACTGCTGCTGCAGCAGGAGATGGTTTCTTTCCTCACGTCTGTCCTGCACTCAGATGTGGTGTGGCTTTGCCGTGCTGAGCAGCTGCAGCCGTCTCTCGGAGCCCAGAGCACAGCAGCAGGCAGTGGCTCTGCAGCACGAGGGTGTGAGGTGGCAGTGGCCCTTCCAAAGTGCAGCCCTGTGCAGCCCTGCAGTGCTGCCTTATTGGTGGGCAAAGCCTCACCTGCCGTAGCAGGTTTGTCTTTAATTGCAATTGCCAGACTTCTGTGCTGCTTGTAAAGAACAATTTCATTCCAAGCTGGCAGAGCTGATTCTTGTTTCCTGGCAGATCATTGCTCTGCTCCCATAGCTTTTCTGTCTTGGAAAAAAACATCCTTGTGTGTTCCCGAGTGGGAGCTGCTGAAACCTGTTCTGTCTGCAGTGTGGGTCTGCAAAACAGTTCTGCCTTTCTGTGTAGCCATATCCTTCCATCTGAAGCAAATGAGTGGCCCTTAGAGGGAAGGGGTGTTTGTACCACTTACCATAGGTGTTTGACATCCGGGGCTAGAGAGATTTCTTCAGAGAATAATGCAGAGCTCTTAAACTCAACCCCTGCTGATCAATCTAATGACTTAAAAGGAGTGTAGAGCAATAACCTACCCCTTTCATGGCAAGTTATGTGGCATGAATACTGCAAAAAACAGTGCAGAATGCCCTTCCTGCAGGGGAGATATAAAAGCAGGGACCGAAACCAATTCCACCATCATGATGTAAGGTAGCTTTCCTGTAACATCCTGAGAAGGCAGGAGAATCACCTTTCCCATCCATTACCAACAGGGGAAGTGGAGGTCTGTAAGAGGTGCCTTTCCCTCGTTCTCTGGTTGCTGGAGGTGAGATGTGCCCGACTTACCTTCCTTCTTTCACTTGTTACAGGCTGCACTGACCCAGACGATCTGATCCTTCTCCCACCACTATCTCCTCTGACTTCCGGGCACCAACTCATCCCAGATTCCATCTCCCAGTCCCTTCTGCTGGTCTCTTTGGGAGCTCTGAGCACTTCAGTGGGCTGCAGGGGCTCCTGCCCAGAAGTGGGAGCGGGTTCTGCAGGCAGAAGCTGGGCTGCGGTCCCTGCCAGCTGCTCTCTTAGTGCTCCAGTTAGAGCTGCTGCTTTTTAATAGGGGTACGGAACAACCATTTTAAGATAGACACAAGAGCAGAGCTGCAGTGCATAAAACCTTAAGAGAGGCAGCGTAAGAGTCAGGATGTGACCAGTTCCTCAAACAGCTGATGTTATTGCTTTGTCTTTCTGTGTTTCTCAAGCGAATAAACTGTGGTCACGATTATAAAAAGAACAAATGAATGTAATCTCAGCATCCTAGGGCTGTCTGTGTGGGCTGGCTCATTTAACTCACTCCAGCAGGAGGACCCTCTGCCATGCAGTGCCTGCAGTGCCGGAGCCCCAGGTAGGAACTGTGGGTGGAGGGCAGCGAGCTGCAGGATTGGCTGCAGGGGGGGAACTGCAGAAGGGGCAGGGAAGTGTCTGCAGGGCAGCAGCATCACCTGCTATCCACAGAGCTCTGCTGCTGCTCCTCATCACACGTCTGACTTGCTGTGGAGGCCAACGAGTCAAGTTTCCACTGGAGCCTGGTCCCTGGCTTTGCTTTTATCTTTGCAGTGGAGTGAGGAGGTACTTGGGAAGTCAAATAAAAAACAGAGAACAGGGTCCTGCTGGAGACCAGCAGAGCAAAGCTCTTGGCTGAGGCTCAGTCCATAAACCTTTAATTTGAGTCAAAACTGAAAAATGAAAGCGGATTTTGCTTCGTGTGACTTCAGTGACACAGAAAATGGCCGCCTCCAGTGAACTGCTGGGTTGCTTTTAGGAACTGCTGCAATAAAAAGGGTTGGCATTGTGGAAGCAAAAAGCAAAGATCCTTCTCAGCCTTGGGAGGGGTTAGTGCCTCCCAGAGATCTGTCCTTTCACAGAATTTAGGCATACACAGTTGGGCTGAGGGATAGTCTGAAAGGCTGGAGGATGGAGATTCTCTTTTCCATCCCACAAAATGGCTGAGATTTTAGGAATTGCTGACCTTCTTATGACTGTAACTATGCTATTGTAACAGGTTTCTTAAAAATGAGTGTGAACGAGTCTGGAGAGCCTGGGGAAGGGATGTTGCAGGAGGAGGGAAGAGTCTTAAATCCCTCCTTAGCTTTCTCCTGCGTGCGAGGGAGGAAGCAAACGCCCTTGTTACAGGATTGCTGACTATGCTGGAGCCTCATCTTTCCTGCAAAATAAACAGAAGAATGAAATTAAGCTGCGAGGGATTGGCATATTTTGTAAATAATAATTTAGAGAAAAAATCCTTTCTGAGAGGCATTTCCAATTGTCTCCTTTCCAGATGCAGCTGGGCCATCTCGTGCTGAGCTAACAGGCGGGCGTGGGTATGTGGTGGGTTCTGCCCTCCTCCTGCCAGGGTGACACGTGGGTGACAGGCAGCGCTGGGGGCTGCTGTGTGATGTGCATCTCTCACCCAGTCTGTCTGTTGCAGGCATCCCCCTGGAGCAGGGCTGCTGGGACAAGGCGTGCAGCTAAGAGATCTCCTCTGAAGTTCTTGTGGTCAAGAGACTTTAGGCAGTGCTTGAGCTCATTGCAAGGGGTGAAAGACAAATACACTCACCACCTCCCTCATCAGTCCCATCCTGTGTATAATTTACGATACAGTGTGTTACATTTTTATTACCACACCATTTCTCAGGCTCTCAGCTGGCAAGATTCCCAGAAGGTAATGCAGGAAGACTTTTGTATTGAGACCTTAAACAGGAGGAGCGATTCCTCGTGAGCCTTTGTATCTGTATGTGGTTTTAACAGGCGGCTCTTAAAATAAGCTTTAATAAAACGTAGGTTTTTTCTGTTAATAATTTCCAAGATATTTTTCTTTTTCAATGGAATTGATACCGGAAAAAAAGGCTCAGAAGAAATCGGAGAGGAAATGAGAGTCACCCCAGTCATCTACATAAAATCACTTCCAGTATAGATTGCAATTGTGTATGAATTATAGGGTAATTAGTCTGTCAGGCTGGTGAGTTTTACACAAGACCTCTGGAATTTCCTTGGAAGCTTGTACTCCCTCGTAGCCTTGAAATCTAGAGAGGTTTTAATATGAAAAGATGTGGTACTGGCCATGTATTGATTTACTACGTACAGCAGATGTTACAGGGCAGCTGACAAATTGCTGACATATAAATATATAGAGGCCCCAGAAACGCAGTTCTGGGGTGGGACTTGTGAGGGCAGCAGAAACTGTTCTCGTTGAACAGAACCTCCCTTTCCATGGCACGTGCTGTGTCCATGTGCAGCAGGAGACTTCCCCGTGCTCCAGCAGCAGGAGTCAGGTCTCAGCACGGGGCTGCGACACTCGGTTCTGAGTGTTCCTCTGAGTGTGGTAGGCATCACACTAGAATGCCTAAATTAACAAAATCTGGGGAGTTTTGGTGGGAAGATATATTTAATGCCTGGCCTCATTCTGACATGAACGATAACATAAGTGCCAAGGCAGGGTAAAAATAGGCAGCATCTCCAGCAAGGTTCAGGAGGCCTGGAGCTGCAGGAAGGAAAATACAGCACAGAGGTGGAAGCTGAGGGCAGGGACTGAGTTGATTTCTATTCCAAAAATGATATTTTTTATCCTCTAACACCTGCGTCTCAAAGAGGCTCATCTAATGAATTAGTAGCAATTGCCAGTTTTCTTCTTTAAGGTTTCTCTTCCTTGTAGTAGACTGGCTTAAGTCCTGCTTGGGCTTGTGAGTAACTCTGTAGGCATGGATGCAACGGGCTTACTTAGAGGCTTGTGGTATGCTCTGCAGCACCACAGTGGCCCTTCTAGTTTCTGTTGTTAATTAATGCCCTGCTCGAAGCACCATGACCTCGAACTCATCTCTGTGCTTAGTGAGAGCTTGGCAGTCTCATTCTCTCCAGCCTGGACAGTGGCTTTGAGCAGCTTTGTGTGAACCAACATGAATAGCCAGTTCTCCTTCATCTTCCCCACTGCCCTTGGGAACAAACCTCCCAGAAGCGAGGCGGAGAGAAGTGTGATCCCTGCCCTCCAGCAGTGATGATGCTGGCAAAGGGAGAAGTTCAGCATCCTGCCAGGGATCTCAAGGAAAGCTGCCCCGTGTGCTGGCAGACTCCCAGAGACTTCTCCCTTCCCTCTCCAAGATGTGTGCATGTGGATCTTTATTAAAATCTTGTTGCTGGCAATGCTCCCTATTCATTTTCTGCTCTAGGATTCACATGGTCCAGGCTTTACACAACATGAAGAGCTTTAGAGATAAGGGTAGGAGGGAGAGGAGAGAAATTCTGCTGCAGCCTCCAAACCCCACCAGTGACGCTGACGTATCTCTGTGCTTCTCTCTGCCTCCGTCGGCATTTCTCAGAGGGATGCTTCCAGCCTTGACTCCAAATTTACCTGGCCAGCAGGCAGGAAATCTAAGGAATGAATGAAAGAGGGGGCTGTAATTCATGGCTTCATTGCTCACCAAACTGAAAAACACAGAGCAAAACGAGGGACTGAG
This sequence comes from Meleagris gallopavo, assembly GCF_905368555.1. Taxonomy (NCBI): domain Eukaryota; kingdom Metazoa; phylum Chordata; class Aves; order Galliformes; family Phasianidae; genus Meleagris; species Meleagris gallopavo. The sequence continues at coordinate 4,595,151 of NC_139424.1, forward strand.
AGCAACAGCAGGATCTAAGAACATCTGCAGCGAGTCCGTGTGGATTTGTAGCATCTCCTGTGTCCTTGGACAGATTTTTTAGGGTACCAGCACACACCTCATTCTGCAGCAGATGTTCACGTGCATGAAGCTGTGTATTTAGTTTGACTCATGGTGTTTCCCTAAATCTGTCCCACCCTGCTGTCCTGACACTAAATAGCCTTTTCTCTGTTCTCCCCATCTGGCTCCCGAGCTCTCATCCAACTCGATGAAGGATATGGAAAAACCACCCCTTCCTACAACCCGGTGCTTTGTTTGCAGTGTTTTTTCAGTCCAGATTGGTGAATGAAAAATCTTACTGCGTTCGAAGGCGTGCTTGTGGCTGGTAATTAACACCCAGCACTCCGCCAATGCATCTCATACTTGCTTTACAGAAACCTAGAGCTGGAACAGAAGCCACTCAGCAAAACAATGTCTGCCAGTTGAGTTAAACCTTAAGTAAAATCCCCAGCCAAATGTCTGTAAAGTAAACCTGGGAAGGATGTTTGCTTCTGCGCTGAGCTGAGGAGGTGTTTTCCAATGGCAGTGCCCAGGAGATAACGAACACTTGGTGTTAATGGGACTTGTGCAGATGAATCTCCCCCTCCCGTGTGCTGCATTCCAGCTGGGAGCAGATGCTGTACAGGGACTTAGAACAACTCCTCCAAGCTTGTAGTGGAAGTGCTGACAGAGCTGAGTTCTAAGCACTGCTAATGGAAATGTCTGCTTTCCAGCTGATGCTGGGAAGCGGGGTTAGGTGCAGTGTACACAGAGGCAGAGAGTAAGTCCTGTACTAACAGATTAAGTTTGCAGCTTTTGAGTGAAAGACTAATCTGTACGTTAAATTCGCCTGCTGGCCGTGTGGCCTGACTCTGGCATTATGGGCTGCTCTCACCCACATGCTTCTCCTTCTGTCATCTTTCCTGAACAGGAGCTTAACAGGAAGGATAACATCCGTGTCCAAGCGCCTCCCCTGCAAACATGCCTAAACCTGAGGCAAGGAGGCTGTCAGAGCCAAAAGTGTAGATTTTCAGTGCCCTGAACTCTCTGCTTTTTCTGGCATGTATGGGGTGGGGGGAAAGGAGCTTAATGGACTTGGTATCACGGAGAGCTGCACTTGTCCCCAGTGGCCAAACTGCCTTGTGCTTCTTCGATGTGACAATACTTCCTCCAAAAATGTGATCTCCAAATGTGTGGGCTTTCCTGGCAGCTATAAATTAAATTTCTGTCTTCAAGGAAAGAGCAGCTTGCTCATTAAGCTCCTCTAGCAACCACCTTACTGCTAATGCATGTGGGTTGGGTGTGGGTTTTGTTTTGTTTTTCCTGGTTCAGGCAGGAGAGGTTACATGCCAGTTTGCCTTCCTTCAGTCTGCTTGGGTGCCTGCGTGACTCGTGAGAAGTGTCTGGTGGCCAAGAGCACACAGTGACCCGTGGAGAGGCCGCAGCTCCTGGGTCTGTCAGCTTGGCTCTGCCTGGCTGCTGGGCTGCCAGCTGGGAGGAACAGGTGAGCTGCAAAGTGGGAAGAGAATCAGACCTTTGGTTTTCTAGCCAAGCTGTTCCTACCTGCAGTAAGAACCTACAGGATGACTGCATGCCTGAAACCTCTTGAGAGACAGCTTTTCGTTTTAGACCTCTGTAGCCCTTTGTTTACTTGTGCCTTAGAACAAGACAGCAATGTGCGTGTGCGTGCGTACACAGATACTTTTATTTATACAGATAGTTATAGTAAGAGACAATTTGCTGCCTCAAAGAGTCCAAGGGCAAGATTTGGAGAGGCATCTGAATGCCTGAGGCTGCACTGAAATGGGACAAGACCCAAGTGAGCTAGGCATGGAATTGCTTAGAACAATTTTAAATACTTCTGGGCGCACACATGCATCCTTAAGGGTCTATATTGTCTTAGACAACTTGGTCCTTCAGCAGCAAGCAGCAGGCAGAGGCACAGGAAGGCTGGCAGTGCTCGGTTGCCATGTGGGACTTGTGGCAAAGGAGGTACCAGTGACTTTCCCAAGGCTGTATGAGAAGGCAGAACAGAACATCCTCTTCCCTCCGTTACACCATTCTGCAGGGTCAGTGCTTCCCTCACCCACTGGCAGTACGGCTGAAAGATGTGAGCAGCTGCCCAGCTCTCTCCTGCCGTTCATTTTTGCAGGTTCTGCTCACAGCCACCATGCACGAACCTCAGATCCATCCCAGAAAAGTTTCTTATGAATCCTTGAGCTCCCAGATGGTGCAGCTGTGGCTGCAGGCTACAAGCTTGCTTCTGTTCTCTGGCATGGCCCCCTCCACCCCCTCATTCCATCTCCCCTCGTTGTTTGTCTGCTATTTTCTTTGATTTGCAGCTTTACCCAGCACTGTGTTTGCAGCAGCATGTGATTACCCTGTATGGAGCCTTTCCCACTGACAGCATGATGAGCGGAGACAGTGTTCGGTGCATATACAATTTAAGCCAAGCAGGAGGCCAGTCCAACACCTCACTTGCCAATTAACTGAGTCGATATTGTGCACAGGATAATGTTTGTTGTTTGCCTCTGTTGCTAAAACACTTCCAGAGTGTTTAGAGCAATATAGTAAAAATCCTCACCCTCCCAGCACAGCCAGGACATCACTGCTCCGAGCCGGGGGGGAGAAGAAGGAATCAGGAGCCTCCACAGCTCTGTGCTCCATTGGTTTTGTGTGACTGCAGAAGCAGCTGCTGCAGGTCTCCTCAGGGAAGACAAGAGTTTCTTCCATTGATCAGTTGATGAAGTGTGTAGGTGCAAGGAACTGAAAGGGAAATTGCAGCTATGTATAATAAGAGCTTCGAGAGATGCGACGCAGTGGAAAAACCACCTGCAATGCAACCACATAAAAGAGCCACATGCAAGTACAGTTCCCACCAATCTCCTTTGCTTTCTATTTCATAGTAAGCCCGTGCCTCGCTATCTGATTTACAAAGGCCAGCGTTTGTGCTGTTCCCACTCACAGCTCAAGGCAGAGGGAAAAAGCAGAGGAAAGCTACAAGGGGATGAAGGCTTCTCCCATGCAGCAAGCGCCTGACCTGGGAGCATGCCTGCCGGCAGCCCCTCAACACATGAGCACATGAGAGTGCTGCTGCTCGCCTGGTAAGCAGCTGGGACTGCTGCTGCCTGCCAACACCTGCCAGAGCTACTTGCTCCCTTCCCTTCCCTTCCCTTCCCTTCCCTTCCCTTCCCTTCCCTTCCCTTCCCTTCCCTTCCCTTCCCTTCCCTTCCCTTCCCTTCCCTTCCCCTTCCCTTCCCTTCCCTTCCCTTCCCTTCCCTTCCTCCTTCCTTCCCTTCCCTTCCCTTCCCTTCCCTTCCCTTCCCTTCCCTTCCTTCCCTTTCCCTTCCTTTCCCTTCCCTTCCTTCCCTTCCCTTCCCTTCCCTGAGGGTGATCTCCTTACTGGGACTGGGCGGGATTTAGAGCACCAGGATCTGATTTCTGCTCAGTTCTCAGGTTGCACATTGGATGGAATCACTCATGCCTGCAGGGGAAGCAGAGGCTTATACTTGGAGGCTAGCTGGTTTGCTGGAGGAGCTCCTGGGAGGTGCTCCAGGCAAACTGCCTTTGGTTCTCTCAGGGTGAGTGTCTGCCTCAGGTTTGTGTCTCTTCCCAAAGAACACAGACAGCATTTCCCTGCACAGACACAACAATGGATGTCTGTGAGGCACTTCTGAACCCAAGCCAGGGTGCCTGCAGAAGCGTGTTGGTGCACAGGGCCATCAGCACAGAGCCCAAGGGACACAGCAGCCCTCCTCATGTGGTGGCACTGGGTTGATAGCAGCACAAGAAAAATGGGGATACATGCCATTTTGCTTTGGTATTTGGGCCCTTTGACCTTCCTTGTCAGTGTTACACGATGGCAGGGGCCTTGCCTGAGCTTAAAAAGGACTTGTTTTGATCGTTATGGGCAGAAAAGTCCCTGTTAAGCGGAGGCCTCACAACTTCTAGTGTCTCCAGCCATTCCTGTAACACTCCTAGGCCATTTCCTGGTTTGTTTCCCATCATCCTTCCCCATGTGCCATGTTTGTGAAAACACCTGCTGAACATAAACATGGAGTATCCTCCTCCCTCCTTCTCATCCTGGCTTCACCAGGAAGTATATATTGAATGCCAGGGTGATAAATGAAAAGTCATATTTTATTGTGAATTATGCCAGCTCTGCAGTGGAGCCCAGATCTATAGCCTTAGAGGGTTATTAACTGCTTGCCACAGAGAGCTATAAAATCCTCATCATTTTCTCCAGTGTCTGCCGTGTCAGGATGAAGGAAAAAGAAGTGGATTATCATACAAGATAGTTGGGAAGCTGCTTTCAGAATTCCCCTTTGAATGGAGTCAAGTGTCTGCCAGGATGAGTCAGGTCTCTGGAGAAACATCTTTGTGGGGTTGGTTCTTCCAGCTCCTTCCTTCTCCATTTCAGGTAGCTCCACTCAAACTCCTGGTGAGACAGCACTTGGGAGTCTCTCTCTGGCAGTGATGGTGTTGTTTCTTACCTTGCGCCGTGGTTTTTATTCAGAGGCACAGAAGTAAACAACTGCTGCTTGGAGGTGCAGCCAGTGCTGTCTTTTTAATTTGTCTCATTGTATTCCTCCAAAGAAACCCGTAAGCTTTCCAGATAACTAACAATATTAGCACACACTTTATTGCTGCGTTTGAGATTTAAACATGTCCATCTGCTCCTTGCCAAGGCTGCCAGTGAAATTCCTGATGCTGTTTCACTTCTTCAAATGCCTCAGTAGGGCCTGAATTCCTCTTGGCACCAATTGAATTAGAAGAGAGCTCGTCACTTCTTTTACTTTATGAGAGATGATCCTGGCTCCTTCTGTCCTCAGAACAAAGACCTCCTGATCTGCAGTTTGGTTTGTCTGCACCTGCATGGCTGTCCAGAGGTGGGACAGACCTCTCTCAAGACAATGAATACAACCGAGATGAAAAAGGGAAAAGGGAAGGATGGGCCATGGAAATAGTTGAAGGCCAGCAGATTGAATCCATTAACTTTTAATTTTGCTGTGCTGTGTCATCTTGTAGGTGTAACGATGGACTGAACTCACATGCAGAGCTTTCTTTGTTAACTGGAGATACAGCACCTGAAGCAAGATGGTCAGCAACATCTAGGTTGTCCTCAGTGCAGCAGGCATTTCATGTGCTCCAAAACAGCAACAGCAGCAGCAGAAGGAAGTGTGAGGAATCAGAGCCTACAGCTCGGTGGACTCTTGGGGCACTTGACACGTTGCTGCCTCTATTACATGAAACTCCACTTCTAATTATAACCCATAATTATAGCCTTCAACCAATGCGATTTGTAAGGAGAGGGGTCATAGATATCAAGATCACTCTCAGATTGACTGTGCAGAGGATATCAGTAAACATCCTTGACTGCCTACCAGAGCTTGACAGAGATGTAGAGAACTAATGCAATAAGGCAGGGCACGCAGCTGGATTGATAGAGGCAGTGGTGTGGCCTCTGGCCCCTGAAGATATTACGTGACAAGGCAGTGAAAGCTGCAAACACGAGGGCAAACCATCTATTCAGCGTGACAGTATTAGACAGAGGTTAAGATTCTTGTGGACTGCTATCAACATCAATGAATGGTCCAGCAGGGATCTGCATTAACACCTTGAGTGCCAGGCTCTGTCCTGTGTACAGCAGCAGCTGTGTCACACCAAACTTCCCTGTGTTTGAAACCAACCCTTGAATCCTAGGAGAGCGACCATGGAAGCTTGGCTTTTGTGTCCCTGGCCTTGGCTGCCCATCTGAGGGGGCAGCTTGGGGAAGCTGGGCAGCCTGGGAAGGATGGCATGCTCATGTGTGAATGATGCAGCTTTGGTTTGACATCCTACTTGTGTGTCTCATGTGCTTTTCTACTGTGTGTTTCTCTGGTGACCTTCAAGAGCGTTGCAGGTCCATCTCCCAGGGTTGATGGAGTGCAACAGAAACTCTGTACCAGTAAGAGTCAGTTTGGTAGCTTATCTGGTGAAAAGAGCTGTGTAGCTCTGGCCTGGCCTTCTGCCTCCCTCAGGCTCAGAAAAGCTCAATGTCTCCCCTCTGCACCTTGTCTAATAAGCTGTGGTTTCTCCTGTGCTCTCCTGGTCTGAATCCAAAGACTTCTAACACTTAAATGCTCTTTGGTCAGCTCTTCCTGGGGGTGGTTCCTCCCCTGTTGATATTCATATTCCAGATGCTGTTTAAATATTTCAGTATCATCTTACAGTCACTAGGTCCTTGGTGCGTTAAGACAGTAAGGTGATGGAGACTGAATGAAAATCAAAAACAGATTGTCTTCTCGTTTGCCTGGTGATAAAAGTTCCCCTTGAGACTTGAGAATGGGAAAGGAGACAGGACTGTTCGGAGGATATAAACCAATCTGCCGATTGAGATTGGAGAGGTGGTTTGGCTTTGCTCCAGCCAGGGTTTTGAGTCTGTTTCCCCTGGAAACAGGTTATGCAGCTGCACATCCTTCAAGTCACCAACTTCTGCACATCTCAGCCAGTTCCAGCCTGATTTGATAGAGGGGAAACGGTCTTAAGAGGATGATCCCTGTACAAGTTACACGGCAATAGCAGGGAGGCAGACGGATGGGACTTTGGAACTTTGTAGGGTTTCAGAGAGAAAAGGCCCCAGTCCCATGTCCTCTGTGTGTCCATGGGAAAAGGAAGTCCCAGGTAGAAAAGGCTTCAGTAAGAGCTCAGACAGTTCACAGTCCTGACCCCAACCCCTGCTGGCTAACCGGATAAGGTGGCTAATAGCCATCGTACAGATGGGGAGCTGAAGCAAAGAGATGAAATCGTGTTCTCCAAGTCCCGCAGGGCATCTGGTTGACTGCCAGCCAGTTCTGTCTTTCTTTCTTGTCTCTAATTTGATTCTTTGATCAGAGGGTTTGGCTTTTGTTTCTATAACTCGTCCAAAGTTGTTCTTGTTTTCCAGCAGCCTTGTTACAGATCTGAGCAGGCTCTGCTGCGATGGCACGAGCATTGTTCTTCTCTGCAGGATGGGACGAATGCCTGAGTTATTCCTTGCATGAGTTGTCTTTCTTTCAGAGATGTTTCTGTTTTCTGTGATACAGGGTAAATTGCAGTACATAGCTTACCAGAAAAACCACAGCAAAAAAACACTGCAAACCAACCTTCAAAATCAAAGAAGTTCAAAGAAGCAAGCAGTGAAGCCCGACATAAACAAGCTATAGGAGTACAATTAGAAGCTCTCCCACTAGTTTCTAGGATAGGTTTATGAATGACCTCAGCTCCCTGTGTTATCAGATGCTGATATCTGGGTTTACATTCAGATTTTCATCCTCTGAGCAAGGAAGGACATCCTTCCCTGGCAGATGGAATCTGGGTGGGAAGGTTCTATTGTGAGACGCTTCCCTCTGGTGCTAGGGGCAGATCCTGGGCTCTCCTATGGACAAGCTGTCTTCCTTCTGAGAGAGGAAAGCAGAGTGTGGGCACTCCTTTGAGAGACCAGTACTGGTGCTTTTCTGTGCACGTTGCTACAGCTGAACGGCATGGGGTTTTGACGACCTGTTGGAAGATATTCCAGGCCAGCAGACTTTCGATTGCCTAGCATTAAAGCAGAAGACACATCCTTCCATTCTGTGTTCTTCTCTTATTTTTGGAAAGAACAGTTTCCCCCGCCCTGTCCCTCTTAACAATACAGCTAAAATCTTTCTCTGCTGAAAATCAGATTTACCAAGAATGTCTTTATTGATTTACAGGGTTCACCTTTGTGAACAGCACCGGTATTTTGCTTGGGACAAACAGAAGCAATAGTAAGCATTGTAACCATAAATCCAGGGTGTCCTCCTCTCTCCTGGGTGTAAGGGTATCCAAACGTATGGTCTTCCATTTCTTATTTACCAACAGAGCTATTTAAACTACAATAGTTGACAGGAGTGGCTGTGTCAGGTGTGATGGAGTGTGTGTTATAAAAGGAGAGTAAGAGAGACTTTGCATTTGTCCTTCAAACATAAAGTCGATTTTTGCATGATTGCTACTTCAGAGATCATCTTCAGCACAAGATTAACAAGAGTCAGCACTCAGGTAAGGCAGAGGAGTGAGACCCACTGGCATTTGCTGTGCTGCAGTCTCCCATGGGGCTCTGTACCTCCACAGAGCACGTAACAAGTGCTGAAGAAAAGCAAGTTCACCTGTGCTGTGCTGTGACCTCCACGTCTGACTTCTGCATAGGACTTCACGCCCATCAGGGAACATTTGGAGTTGGGAGCAACAAGTTTAAACCAGCAGGTCATCGTGTCTCGTGCATTTTGCAGGAATGACCAGAGTCTGTAAACGGGCCCAAACCCAGATAGTTTGAATTCTCCTGTGAGCACACAAATCTGCTTGGCTCCCGGGAGCCCTTCTGGTGTTGATGCAGCATCACATGGCGAGTGGCTGAGGCTGGTGGCCACTGACCATCCCCTGCAGAAGTAGGGTGGGTGAGGACTCCCTGCTGAGTTGGGGAAAGGATGCAGGGAAGCTGTAGGGAAAGCAGAAGCCCAGCGTGAGGTACCAGGCATGCACAGCTCACCTGTCAGTTCAGGGTGTGCAGAGGCGTAACCGCTGGCTTAGTGGGAAAATAGCACCTGGATTCAGCACAGAGAATAAGGAAAGTATGACGTGGTGCTGGCTGGGGGAAGGGGGATGAAAAAATCTCTGTATAAGGGCTTGGAAGAAACTTCCTCTTTCATCTGAAGCAACGAGCAGCAATGTAATGCTTGGTTAAAGCAGTGTGTGCCTACTGTCCCTCTGTCACAGCTGGGTCCGTGTTAGGCAGCACTGGATCCTGTCCTGGCAGAAGGGCTGTCTGGCGCAGAAGTGCATGCTGGCTCTGAGCTGACAGCTGCTGAGCTGTGGAGCCGGGGAGCCAAGGGCTGCAACTAATTACGAGCATGGTTTCAGCTGGAGGCACCTTTTGACAGTGCTTTCCCCACCGCACTACAGTTGTACAAACAGAGCGAGAGCCCTGGGGTGCCGCACAGCTGAGGAGACACACTGAACTGATTTTCTCAAGACTGCTAAGGCAAGTGGTGGTGGAGGCAGGCACAGATGAGGGTTTCTTTGTTATCTTCCTGCAGGTTCCTGGCTGCTGTTCTAAGACACAGTTCCGGGCTATAGGTGGGGTGAAAAGACAAATATTTATAGTCAAGAAAAGGGAAAAAAGGAGCGGTGCGCTCAGGTGTTTTGTTATTCCTCAGGTAACTCTGAGCCCAAGGTTTTAGATCATAGCAGGAGGAAGGCATTGATGTTTGCAGAAGTGTGGGCAGGTTAGCAATAGCTGGAGCCTCTGTGTATGTTCAGCTGTTGAGTTAGGCTCTTAAATGACTCTTTCCTAATGTATTTATCAGTGCTGTGAAGTTCACTCTTTTATACTAGATTATGGCAATAATGGTATCGTGCAGCAGATGAAATTAGTTTTCTATGCAGTTTTGTTTCATCTCAGTGGCTAAATGTGTGAAATAAAAGGTACAATTGGCAATCTTTCCATGGGTAAGCTAGTTTCTTCCCACCCCACCCTGTGAACACGGGTGCTTCCTCATATCCTGGGGAGATGCTGACTGCCAGGCAGCACAGGACAGAATTGTGAGAACAAGGGCTTTCTTAAGATTTCAATTTGTCAATAGTATAATTCTGGAGATGTATGAATTTTCAGATGGCTGAGGACTGTTAAGTGGATCTCACATAGGCTGGCATCTAGTACGGGCTGTAGCAGACCCTAGGGATACTGACATCACAATCACTTTTCTTTCCCACTTGCAGACAGTAGTGAAAATTACCCCACACAGAACTAAAGACTGAGAGCACAAGCGACTGCTGTATCTCTGCCCTCTGTAAATCACCTCTGGGAGGTCACGACAAGCTTGTTGCCTCAGGCTGGAACGAAGGCATCCCTGCAGTGTTGACAGCACTGCTGAAACCTCGAGGCACAAGCTCAGTACATTCAAGATGGAGCAACGTTCAGTGCAAGAGAACAACACAGACCCCACCAGCCTGTGCTCAGGTGTGTGACCTCAGTCTGGAGCTGCGTGAGGTGGGGGTGAGGGAGAGCATCAGGACAGTCCCAGCATCTCAGGCCTTGTTACACCAGTGGTTGTGTGATGTGGGATGTCTGATGGACTCACCTGCTGATTTCTCAACCCCAGACTCTTTCTCCTGTGGGTGGTATTAGCAGGAGAAATGGTAAGAATGATATCTTGCCCCTCACTCCTTTCTGAACTCTGGGCTTGCTGTGAAAAGATGTCAAAAACCATCAGCAAGGAGGATATTCTTCAGCAAAAGTTCACTTCTTATCTCCTAATAACAGTTTGGAAAGAACTCAGCCAAGTCTCTGCAATTTTACTTGGGAAATACCAGTTTGCACAGTTTGGGTGGACTGAGCTACAGAGAGCGTTAAAACTCCTGCAATGGAAACATTTACCTCCTGTGATGTGTTTTGGTAACTGCTCTTTGTGATCTGCTGGAGTAGGTCAGCATTCAGGCTGTGGGTTCTTATCACACATCCCAGACTGGCCTGGCCCAATGACCAAGCTAGGGGTCAGCCTAGCAATTTCCCCAGAAGATTTTACTGTTCTCATGTTGTGAACAGATAGTGCTGGAGTGGCCGTCCCAGCCCTGCCTGGATGTGGGTATCTGCAGTCACCAGTGTCCCAGCAGCGGGGCTGAGGGAGAACAAAGTCTTTTCGTAGCTTTACTAGCAACTTCTTCACCTTTCATCCAAGGAAGATTTGTATCAGTAAGCCGAGAGAGACAGGGGAGGAAATGCTGCTGCTCAGTTTGGAGGGGCAGAGCAAGGAGGTGAGAAGGAAAAGTATTCCTGTTAGCAATTCATTGCACAGCGTGTGCTCCAGTGAGAGAGCTACATGTGTTGTGAGCGTTTCACAGCAAAAAGCCTTCGGAACCTCAGAGATGAGCAGAGCCCGACACCACACAGCCACTGCTGGGGCCGGGTGGACAGCTGAGCTCTGCCCATAAGGGCTGCAGAGATGGAAGCAGCCTTGGAAATAATGGGGTAGGGAGATGGTGGGGATGGAACCGACTGCAGTGTGACAAACAGCTCCTTTCACACCCGCAGTGACACACACGTCCCACCCAGGGACACACACTGCACACAGCTGCCTGCTGCAGTGTGAGCCCCTCTCCCGTTGTGCTCAGTGCTGTTGGTGGGATTCAGATCAGCCTCAGCGTATCTGGGTGTACGTGGGGTTTGTCTTCAATCTAATTGTTGGCAATAATCATACGTAATTTTCATGCGCTGCCTTGCATCTCAGCTTCATTCATCACAACGAGATGGCCAATTAGTCATGTCTCACTATTAAGCAGTGCTAACAGCTGCTTTAAATGCAAGCAGAGCCTTAATCTAGTTCTAACTCAGATGGACGGTGATACTTGTAATTAGGACATCAAAGAGAGGAAGGAGAAATGTGATATGTTTATAGCTGTGGGAACCTTTGCATTGAACTATTTCAGGAGTAATTACGTATTATCTTTATTAACATGGCCCGAGTTAGTAAATAATGGGTCATGCTTTTGCATTTGGGGCATTCAAGATATGCATCTTAAATTAAGGCTGGATTCCAGATGTCAGCGTTGTCTAATTCACTGTTGAGGTGCTGCTATGGCAGAGCAGCCCTTGCAGAGGCAGGTTTGCTGGGAGAGGGCTTCAGCCCCCCCACACCCACCCTGCATGGCACAGCTGGGCCTGCTGTGCCCTGGTGGGTCAGGATGGGGGGATGTCTGGTGCTGGGAGCAGGATGCATCGTGCTGCCTGCCAGCACGCCACAGCACTGTGTGCAGATGACAGCTAATAAGTGCAGCAATAAGTGTGTGTGTGCTTCTGTCTGTGAGATACAGAAGCGAGGCAGAGCGTTGGCATTTGTAATTTTGCAGTATGTCTCTTCAGGAAGAAATAGAAGCTATGTTCTCCTCCATGTTTTCTGGGCCACACAGCGCCCACAGCTCCGTGCAGACATTATTCGGGGAGCTGTGCATCCCCTCCTCCTGTGGCAGCACAGCTCCTTCCCTGCCCCAAAGGAAGCTCATGGCCAGGCACAAAGCACCCAGCGCTGCTTTGACTCCCTGCTGCACGTGGATACAGTGCTGGTAGTGGTGGGCAAAGCTGAAGAGAATTCCCTCAGAAAGAAGAGCGAAGCAATCAAGGGTGAGGAAGGCATTGCAAAAAATGTGCATTGATGTACATCATGTGTATCCTGGGACGTGCTTTGGCCTGAGCAACGTGCGTGACAAAAGTCAGATAAACACCTTCCAGGTTTTGATGAGAAAATTCAAACTGGACCCTTCCATTGCTGGGGGAGCTGGGAGGCTGCTTGCACCCTTGTTCTGAGATTAACAGAAAGAAGAAAGGGGGAAATGGAAAGGAGTTGTTTTGGAAGCAGAAAGTTACTAGTTAAGGCAATAAACAAGAAAAAGGGGAAAAGATCAGTGTTAAAATTCATTTGAGGGGGGAGAGAAAAATATGGAAATGAGTTTAAACAAAATGTATTTCTTTCTCTGGAGATTGTTCTCTGTTTTTCTGTAGCCTTATTAATCAGCCTGTTCCTACCTCTCCTATTAAAGGAGATGGGGGAGAACAGAAACCTGATGCATGAGAATGTGAGAACGAGGCTAGGGGATCACTTTGCACATATATTTATAACATTAGTATCGCAGTTCTTTGATTCCAGCTTTAATTGCCCTTCTTTTCTCTTAATGAGCCACTCAGAGAGATGTTTGCCTCTTGCAGTGAAGTGTTATAATCTCCCTCTTTTTCCTGCACTGGAAATCCACACTTAACAACTCAGTGGAGAAGGCTGTGTCCCTCAGTTCTCTCATCACTGTTGACTGTTGCAAGCTGAAGCTGCCTGCAGTTCGTTATATCGATCCCAATCCCTCCGAATTAGGACTTGGAACGGAGTCAAGGCGTTGATCGAGCAGGAGTGTGCCTTATTTATTATTAAAAGATGGGCAAGCGGGAGAGGAAAAAGAGAAGAAAAGGAGAGAGAGAAAAAAGGAAAGAAGAGCAAGTCATCACTGCGGATCCTGTGATGTCCTGAGGGTCCGTCCTGCTTCTTCTCTTTCGGGGCTGATCAGGAGGTGGGGAGAATTCACAGTGTTACTGTTCTGTATGGTGTTATCACAGAGCCCGAGCCAGAAAGAAACATATCTCTTTATTCACACAGTGACATTGACATAGCCGGGACTCTCTTGCTGACTGCAGAGCTGTGTCCATGGAGAGATCTCTGAGGAACACAATTCAGAGTGATGGCTGCTGGCGTGGTCCTCGCATGTCAGAGGAGAGCATAGGCCGCACACAGCCCCCGCTCCGTCCTTGAAGCCTGATCAGAGGCACCGGGCTGTTGGTACCGGGTTCCCTGATGCGCTTTCATATGTCATCCATTCAGTGTTTGATGTGAGGCTCCATGTTTTCAGGGTCACCTCAGCTGACTACCTCTCCATATGGAAATCCTTCAGTGGTGCATGTAAGAAATTAATAATGACTTCAGCGTGGCGCTTTCTCTGTTGGAAGGCAGTAACGAACCATCAGGCAGAAGGCCCACCTGATGTTCATTAAACCCAGGAAATGCCCTGCAGCAAAGCAACAATTGCAACAGTAAAATAGAATTGGAAAGGCAGGGGCTGTCCATATGCTGGGTGATCCATACCTCCAGCCAGCACATTCTGTGTCCAGAAGCATTCCAAATCAAGGATAGGATCCAGGCTGGAGGACCGTACCTCTACAGTGCCTGGATGAGACCCATCTCTAGGAAATGATGGAGAGTTGTTGTGGCCAGTCAGCTTTGTGAGGAGGTAGATAAGCAGAAGAACTTAAAGCTACCCTAAGAGGAGCAATCTCTGATCAAACTCTAGTTGGAACCAGCTCTGTGTTTTCATTCAGAAGTTCTATATGAGATGAGAGCCTTGTTCAAGGCTCTGTCAAGTAACAGCAGCTTTTTGGTGACTGCTTATCCTAAACTGTTCCATCATTCCCTCTGGTTCTGTCTGCACTGCATTGAAATCATGGTGGATCCATGACCAGGTTGGGCTGTGACCCACCTAAGTTCCTCCTGGCTGCCAGCTCCACCCGTGCTGTTCCTCAGGTGAGGCCATTTCAGCTCATGGAAGGCCTGTTGGAACAATGTTGTGCAAGGCACGTCTCCCCACACAGGGCAGAGCCCTCCTGTCACGCCCCACGTCCGCTGTGTGTACGTTATGCAGAACCATTTCCACTCTTCCTCACCCACAGAAGGAAGTAAAAACATCCAGTAAATTGTAATGGCACTTTTACAAGTGTATTTCTCCAGTGCAGGTAAACTGCTGCTGAATTTTATTGCTTGTTGGTGATCAGATGGACAAAGGCAGTTACCATTCTGAAACAGACTTTCAAGGACTAAGTGCTCCTAGAGCCTAAGTGTGTCATCTTCACTTAAAAGAACCAAAGAACTGGAAGACAAGGGACTGAGGTGCTCAAACAAGGTTAGCCATGTGTCAGAGGGAGGCACCAGCAGAAAAGGCAGAGGCAGATTTCCAGGTTCCAGTGCAGACATCTCCATTAGAACTAAGTTTTCTGGTGTCCTCAGCAGCCTCTTTGAGGTTCAGCCTTCCTTGAACTCTGCAGGAACTGCTGTTGAATGTGTCCTACGGCTCATTGCATGGATCCATGGGTGGAAGCACTGCCTGAAGCACTGGATCTGCCTGTTTCTGCCCTGGGCAGCCTGTCAGAGCACTGGATCACTGAAGCTGGGACCCCAGGCTCACAGTGGCATTGGCCTGACAGCTGCTGGAGGCTGGTTTGGCACAGCAGAGCTGCATGCTGTGGATCATTGAGGTTCTGCTTTGCATTTGGATCTCATTTCATTTGCTTTTATCTTTTCAGGAATGACTATCACAGTTATCCCTGTCTCTTCTTTTAGTCACCGTTTCTTCTTCTGCACCTTCTTTTATTCTTTTCCTCACTTCCCTTTCTGTTTACCACCCCTTCCCCACCTTCTTTTCTATATATCCTGCAGGGCTGTTTTATCACCGCTTTCCAGTTTAGTGGATTAACTTTATCAGTTTCTTTTGTGTGTGTCTAATTGACATGCAGTCTCAAAATCTATTTCATTTCAGCAGAACTGACCTTTATTCCCTTGCAGATTTTTTTTCTCCAGCCAATACCTTTGCTGCATTGCTGAAAAGCACAGGGAGATGCTGCACTGTTTTACTCGGAGGGTTTAGGAATCGTGCAGCAGTTGAACTGGAGAACAGATCTGAGCTTTTGAGCCCGTGTGACCATAAATGAGTGAGCTTAAGAGCTTTTATTTTTCTTTCCACTTTTATTTCTAACAAATCTCTTTCGTCCTCTGAGAATACCTTTGCTGCAGAAGGGACAAAGCAGTGCACGGGGACACCTGAGCCTGGGCTTGGTACTGCAAGCTGACTGTGACCACAAGTAGTACAATCAGTTTCAAAGGAAAATGCACAACCTTCCTAAACGAGGCTCTTGAGGCACTCCTTGCTCCTGGTTCCTGATCAGCCCAGGCCCGTGCCTGTTGTCCAGCACAGCCCTTCCTCCCTCCCAGAGAGCACCATGGCAGGGCTGGTTCCAGCACACATCACCTGTGCTTCAGTATCCTTGCTAGGGCCTTGCAGGAGGGAAACCCAAAAGGTGCCCGCTCCTTTGTGCTACCCAGCTGCTCAGAAGGAGCTGAGACCAAACGTGAATGCAGGGCAGCGATCCTCTTTTCTCCTCATTCTTTTAAAAGACCTGAAATAGACCTTTAAATGGAAAACTCTCAGTCTGCTCCCCCCAGCACCAGCTCCTGCTCAGAGCCCTGGCAGGCAGATCCCTCTTTGGCAGGCACTGTTCCCGCTCCAAGATGCTGTTTCTCTCTCCTTATTCCCTCACCCAGCAGAGCAGAAATGGCAGTTGACAGCTCTTTTTATAAGATGTTTTCATTGTAATTTTAATGGCTAATTTCTTTCCCCGAATTGCCATAATTCAGATTTAATGAAACATGTCTTATAAAATTAAAAAAAAAAAATACAATAATAAAGTGGAACGCCCCATTAAGCTGAAGAACAAGGAAATAACATATGTAGAGATCTGATCACACTGACCCTACCTTCCCAGTGATGCTGACAGCCATTATGCACATTCCTTTTATCATCACGGACGGCTCTGTGCTTCCCACCAGGGGTAAAAATACAACAGAATAACAGTTTACAAATGGAACTGGAGGGGAATGGGCACCGCCTCCCTTTGCTCCTCTTCCCAGATGCAGGGTTCACATCCCAATTAGTCACTGCTACACTGCAGCACTCATGGGCTGTGCCCTCTGTCTGCTGTGGGCACGGGGATGTGGCCGTGCCAGATCTGTGCTGCTCGGCGCTACCATTCCCTGCAAAGCCAGTTGTAATGATGGGAAATTTGGGATCTGCAGCCTGGAGTTGTGGAAGATCTGCTGGGATGTCACCCAAAAGTTGCTGTGCTGGCAGAAAAAAGCCCAGGCACTGCTGGGCAGGACGTGGTTATGGGCAGTGATGTGTTAGTGCTCCAGTACAGCATCATCTTTGGGAAGCTTCCTCCCTGAAAATGCTGACCTCTAGCCAAGAGCAAAAGCAATCAGGGGATGAAATTTATTGTGATGCAGAGGGAACAAGCGAGATTAATGCTTCCCTTTCATCTCACGAACCTTCATCTCTGTGTTTCAAATCAGGTACCGTGTAAAATATAGCCCCTAGCATGCTACCTGTGGAAAAAAAAATCAAAGAAAATAACCTGTTTGCAAGTGAAGGCCTGTGCATTGCATCAACCTGGGGAGAGCTGTTCATCTTCCCTCCATCCTTTGTAGTTGCATGGGTGGAGATGCCAGGGTGGGCTCCAGTGTTGTTCCTGACAGCATGCGTGGGACATGGCTCTGCTCCTGATTTGTTGTTCAGTGGGGGCAGAGGGGGTCCTTTGCTGCTGAAAAAGCTGAAAAATGCAAACAGGAAAGACATAATGAGAAAAAGGAGGCATGTTGTCAAATTTTTAACGTGCTCAACCACTTCAGGCTCTTGGGGGGCAGACCGTGAGCTGAAAGGAATCCTCCTGCTTGCTCCTTGGCAGCTGAATTCAGCTGATCTGGGAAGTGAAGTCGTTGTGAGTCTATCCAGTGAGTGAGTGGGGCATCACCTGCATTATAAGCACGACTTTGGGCCAGCACTCCTTATTCTTCAGCCAGTGGAAAGCTTCCACTGCCTCAAGTGCTAATCAGTGTCCATTAGCCACAGAAGGAGAGGTATCATTATTTATGACTGCTTCCATACAGCTGATGCTGGAAGGAAGCATTTTCTGAACCTACGGAGTTTTGAGATGTTGTGGCAAGCAAAATGGAAAAAGAAGGGTTAGAAATGTCTTTAAAAATAAAGCCAAGAAAAGGAGAAGGAATCTTTATTCAAGCTTTAATGAGGTGGTTGTTGCTGAGCACTTACACACTGGCAACTTATTTGCAAGGGAAGAAGGTTGGTAGAGTTCAGTTTACTTATCTTGGTTAATTAGGTCCCGTTCCTTGGGGATGAGCTAATTGGACAGTGACATTCAGTGAGATAATGAAATGAATGTCATGTCATATAAAGAGTTAATTAATGATAAAGAAACGTTCACCTTTCTAGAGGCACAGAGCTGGAGCTGATGCGTTGTTTTGGATGCAGTGCTTCTCTGTTGAAAAACACTGCCTGACATGAGTGTGACTTGGCATAAATGTTTGTAGGAGCACATCTATTTGGATGGAAATCTTGCCAGGAAGATTTATGAGGTCAGAGAAGGAAAAAGAAGAGAGCATGCTGTTACTGGACTGTAGGACGCTGCTTTCCAAGTACTGCTTTAGGAGATGGCAACTCTTGGGCTGTAAATGAGAACTTGAATAGCAGACCGTACAGCTGCTGGTTCTTGGTGTCCATCACAGCTGAGATCAGGGGTGTGGTTTAAGCAGTGTTACTGGGTGTCCAGCACCAGGTGACAGGTTTGGCCCTGCAAGGTTAAAATACCAGCTGTGTGGTGGTGGCTGAAACCTGTGCTTTTCTTTATGAATGCCGTAGAAAATGGCAGGAAGGTGCTCAGATGACCCATATAGAAGAACAGCATTCCTGGGCAGATGCAGCAGGACAAAAACTTGCAAATAAACTATGAAATTAAAGACATGACTTGTATATGATTAAAAGAAGGTTGCCTATACGCAGACCTTATGCTGAGAAGAGTAGAAGACAAATTTCTCATTGGAAGGCATCTTCTCCATCTGCTTGTTCCTCTGTAGGAACGAATGGACTCTGGAATAACCTGCAGCAGTGCTGGGGATGCTCACAGCTCAGCTGGGAGCCTCACAGCCGTCTGGGCACCGAAGTGTCACCAGACCGCAGGCTGGTGTTGGTGAGGGGAGACTGGGACATGCACCTTGATAAGATGCACGTGGAGGACAAATCCTGCCGAGCACATCTGCTAGCCAGGAGTTTATGCGTGAGAGCTCTGGTGTTATTGGTGAAATTTAACTAGGTCATTGCTAGCAAGTTCTTATTTCCCCTGTCTGATGGTGTGAGCCGCTGCTTTCTGCTGGAGCTGGGCTCTCATAAAGGTGTTTGCTGCATGGGCTCTGGTGCTAACTCATCAGCAACTGAGGTTATTTTAATGGGCATATTACTGTACTTCTGGCACCATCTGCTCCTCTCTCTGATTACTGATGCAAGAAAGGATTAAGAGAAAGTCTTTTCCCTCTTTCAGCAGGAAGGGAGTTATTAGTGCTTTAAACACACGCATCGAGTCTGTTCTGCGTGCCCAGCAGCATCTGGCATTTCCTCTTCGTCTTTCCCCATACAAATTGGCGGAGGAAATCTAATTGGCAAGTGGAGATTTCTGGCTGAGAGCTGCACCAGGCGCTGGGAGTTGCTGTTTGCTTTTGTTTTCCTCAGGAGCACGTTGTGTGTCCCAGACCCAAGGCTGTTCCTGCAGGTTGTATCTCTTTATGCATTCCTTGCTGCACACGGACAGGGCAGAGAGGGACCAGCAGTGGGATGCTCACTCTGAGTTGACATCCAGCCACTGTAGGAATGAGCTGGCTCTCAGGAGAGCCATAGCCTACATAATTGTGGTTCTGTCCGTTCCTCATCAGTCCAAGGCATCCTGCTTTTGGAAACAGAGATTATTATTATTTCTGCTTTTTTCTGTTTTCCCATCCAGCTGATTGCACAAAGTGTAGAAATCAGCATGCACAGTTGGGAGAAAAAAGCCTAGACTTTTTACAGGAGTGTTAGTTCTACTCTAAACAGATTTGTTCATTTGTGGATGTCAACCCATTCCCTGGCTGCAGTGATCCTACTGCAGAAAGAGCAGGCCTGGCTAGAAATGGTCGTACCATGGCATATGGGGGAGTCTGCTCAGAAAGTCACTGCATCAGAGCCGGGCAGCCCCCCGAGTTCCAGAGCAGAGTGTGAGATAAGGCAGGTCATTACACATGCTGGGCTGAACTGAAGATGCAGTTTGAAGGACTTTGGGGTAATAGGAAATGCAGGGCTGGCTGTGGCTTGTTTAATATTCGAGAGGCTGCCTGGTATTTACCGGCATGCATATTGTCTGAAAGGTCAGTACACAATCTT
The DNA here is from genome assembly GCF_905368555.1 of Meleagris gallopavo. Taxonomy (NCBI): domain Eukaryota; kingdom Metazoa; phylum Chordata; class Aves; order Galliformes; family Phasianidae; genus Meleagris; species Meleagris gallopavo. The sequence continues at coordinate 4,614,765 of NC_139424.1, forward strand.
AAGGTTTCTCTGCACGTTTTCTTTGGGTCTGGAACGAGCAGTTGGTGTTCACTCACCCGTGGTAAGCAGAGAAACCATTTAACAGCAGTAAGTAGTAAAAAGAAATATGCTGAGCTGGTTGGAGGACTAACCCAGATGGTGGAAGTGGGATCAAGGGAGCTGTGCCTGGTTTCAGACTTGCCTTGAAGTTGCCTTTTCCCCAGAGGGATCAGGAGACAATGGAGTAAAGATAACTCCCCTCCTGGCAGTGTGAGGATTTGCCTCTGATGAGGTTTAGGCAGGGAAAAGAGGAGCAAAGAAGAAAGGATTGAGAGAGAGGTGAAGATCAGAGAGGAAGGACACAAATACGCAGTCTTAATGTGCTTAGCCTGGGTTTCTTTTGCATAACCTTCCTTCTCTAATTCTTGATCCTGTGTGTCATTTCCTTATTGGCTGTCCTGGTAATGCAGGACCAAACTGGTTAGATTTCGAGGACACACGGGACTCTTCTGGCATGGCTGGAGCTGGGTCAGCCCCGTTGGTGTATTATCTAGCAGATAAAGCAGTATAGAGGATACCCATGTTTTTGTGCAACTTTCCACATTGCTCTTTTGCTAAAGCAGCTTTTTCTAGAGCAGTTGCACAGGCCTTCTCTATCATAAGAGGTAATTTAGGTGGTGCTTGTCCGGAAGAGCTTCTCTGCAATGCCACTGCCCTGCTCCTGGTGCCAGAAGGCCAGGGAGGGTCTTCAGGTATTCCCTGGAGTGACCCTGAACGCCTCCCAGAACTGTGCAGAGCTCAAAGGCTGCATTGAGCAATGCCTTTTACACCACTGGTTTTAGACTTTCTCTTCCAAAACAGCATCCAGTTGCCTTTTGTCAGGCAGATGGCAGCACATGGGGAAGTAGAGATGGAAACGGGTAAGGCTGGAGCACGGGCTACACCACAGAAAGCCTCAGACACTTGCCCTCACCATCTCCCTCTGATCCAGCTCCTCACACTCCCTGCAGAGAGAAAAGGGTCTGATTCATGGCTCCCACTGTGGACACCCACTTAAGAGGAGGACAGTCACTCTCCATAGTGAGGACAGGCACTTTTGTGACTTCCAAGGAGACTGGAGCAGGTCAGCCTTTAGCCTGTAGAAGTCTGTGTTTATCCTGCCCTCATGAGAAGAGATGGATGGCTGAAGAGGCGAGAACAGGGAGATACGACAGCTGCAGTGCCTGTATGTTTCCTTTTTGACTGAGCCCTGCAGCATGGTGGTGTGTCTGTGCACCTGGCAGATCACCTTAAGACAACGAGTGAGAGAAGTAGAGAGCTGCTCAGCTGGCAGTGATGTGTAAGCCGTGGTGAGCAGCGGGATGCCAGCGGGACAGCACAGCCCTCACACTGAGCCCTGGCCCCTGGCAGAGCCAGTTTTGTGCCTGCTGCACGCATCCCAGCACCAGCCCTGCCTGGCTGACTGCTTCATTTCCCCTGGCTTCCACAAGTGGGGCCAATGGGGCAGCTCCTGGCCTTGGTGTCATCCCTTTGAGTCGAGTTTTCTTTGCTGCCTCTGTTTTTTGAGCAGGTGCTCAGGGGAGGATGAGGCAATGTGGGCCCAGCTCCTCTGTTTAAGCGCAAATGAGATGAGAGCCTGGGCAGAGCTGCACTGGGGGAATGGGAACTGTGCATCGTTAAAGGCAAGCAAATGATTTCTTTGTGATTGTAGTGAATGGAAATAAAATGCTCATGGGAAGGGAAATATAAGCATGAACATCTGAAGAATAAGAAATTAGCAATAGAGGAGGAGGACAGAAGTCTAGGGCCAGAAGGAAAAGGGGAGAGGAGAGCAAGAGGAGGAGGCTAAAGCCCAGCTTGAGCTTTTGGTGAGCACGCTGTCATGTCAAGGCAGTACCATACAGCCAATGTTTCACAGAGAGCTGAGAGTGAATGAAGCCAGAACCACCTCAGATTGAAAATAACCCTCTTGGTTCTTCAATGTCTCTCACTGAGGTGGGGGTGGTGGGGATGGCTGTAGGGGTTTGAGCTGGGATAGAATTTCATCACGTGGAAAAACAAACACACCCCCAGGGCGTTGTTGCTGAGCTGGAGGAATGAATGGCCATGGGCACACCAGAAAATCAAGCTGGGGACGGCACTGGAGATTTTATGGAGGGACGACTCAGAGTTTCAAGGACAAGTGACAAGGAAACATCTTCTGTAGTGTCTGGACAGCAGTGTGCAGAGTCTGGTATTCAACCAAAAGGGTGTGGGTCTCTCTGGCAGTTTGGAGATTAGTATCTCATTCATAGAGAACGTTGCTGAAAAGCAACTCAACTTCATCTGCAAGTTAAAGAATCTCATATAATGCTATTTCCTGGCACATCTTGGTTTCTTGGGCAAACGGCCAAGTGCTGATGGAATCTGGTTATGTCTCAATGAGCTTTGTGGCAGCTTGACTTTATGTTGGGATCTTCCTGATGTACTTTGGGATGTTCCTAATGTATTTTACTCTTGGAGAGAATCAAATGAAGTGTTCTGAACAATTCAGGTAGGCAGTTCCCTGATTGCTACACCTGAGGTGTGCTCAGAGGAGGTGTTTGGACAGCTGCTCTACTGGTGCTGTGCTGCATATTGGCTAAGTGAGCCATACTCGTTAAATGATCTCCGGAGCAGCAGGGACGAGTCAGCTCAGGAGGTGATTAATTAGGAGCAGCAGAGCTCTGTAACCTCTGGGTGTCCAATTTGAATCAGCAAAGATACACAGAGGCTGGAAACGATGCTAGGAGAGCAGGGCAGGCAGGACCAAAGTGTGTGATGATCATTCCTTACGAATGATCACCAGCTGTGATTTTCTGTGCCTGAGAAGGTGCTTGTGACCCCTGGGCAAGGCTGGCTGTCCCTGCACCTTCAGGGGAGTGCAGGCAGCATGGATCTGCTTAAACTGGTGCTGGAAATCACCCTCAACATTGTGCCCCAGTGAGCATCACTCTGTGGAGCTGAGCCATTTCTCATAGAATCATAGAGTTACAGGATATCCTGAGTTGCAAGGACCCACAGGAATCATCCAGCCCAGCTCCTGGCTCCGCACAGCAGCACCCAGCGTTAGGCCACGTGTCACAGAGTCCCACGGCTGCTCCCTCAGCTCTGGCAGCTCGGGGCTGTGCCCACCGCCCTGGGGAGCTGCTCCGTGCCCCAGGAGCATCCTCCTCCGGTGCACAACCGTTCCCTGACAGCCGGCCCGAGCCTGCCCTGGATTGATGTGGACTTGTGCCTAAAACAGAGATCACCCTGCTTGCTTCCCTCTCAGGATATCAGAGAGATCAGTGAAATATTCATTCAAAATTTGCTTCAGGTGAAAATTGCAAGCTGCTACAATGAAGGACCTCACGAGGAAAACACACCACAGATTTTTTTGCCCTTAATTTGAATCTGCCAGCCTCCAGTTGTGAAATTTTGTCAAAATACTGAAATCTCCTAAAAACTAAAACAAAATTTTAAGAAAGTGTCCAGAAAAATACCATCAGCTGCATTCGTGTGGTGAGGACTACAGGAAGATGGTTGATCCATGCTGAAAACCCCAAATTATTCTTTTCAGAGCAAAGTAGAAATGAAACATCAGGAAAAAAAAAATAAATGAAATTATCTGATACTCATGAAGTGAAACATTTCTACTTATCAATTTGGAACAACTTCTGCATTTAAAGGCTTGTTAAATTTCCTGTGTAAGAAAACACACCCAGATCTCAAAATCTATCACTGGAAAATAATAACTAGTTTCATTCTGCATCAGAGTGAGAAAACACAGTGGCAGAGAGGCTTCATTTGGTTACAGCACCGTGCTCATTCCAACTCAAAGCACTGATCTCCCGGAGGTTTGCTTGCCAGCCTCCTGCAAAGCACAGCACCTCTCGGGGCAACCTGTGCCGCCTGGTCCAGCAGCTGCCAGGGAGGCGATGCGTCGCGGGGCGGGATGGGCAGCGGGCAGAAATTGGCGGTTTGATTTACAGAAATAGCTTTGAATCAGTTATTCTGCTATTCAACTAATTCTTGATTGCAGCGTTACGCGGATAAGAAAAGGCCAGAATAAATTATGGGCTTTGCTGCGTGTTCCAGGCGCTCCATTTCAGTACTCACATCGCAGCTGGGCCCGCATCCCCAGAGTGAGAGCTGAGATCAGACGGTGATACCCGGCACAAAACGCCTTCTCAGGTTTAATACGTAATTCTGGGACTTGGAATGCCTCTTCGGTGGGCAAATACGAGTCATCTGCCACTGGGTGCTGACGGTCAGAACGTTGCAGCAGTACTTTTGAAGAACAGATCAGTTTGGAATGGATATTGTAACCTGGGAACCAGCCAAGAGACTGCTTCTGTCCGTGATTGCGCTTGACACTGGTAATGAAACAAAATTCAGATCGCCGCAATAAATTTCCAAACTGTGAGTCTTCCAACAGAATGCTCCGTGTTCCCCACAAGGCACTACAAATTCAATCTGCGTAAGCTCCAAAATAAGTGTATTTTCTTCCTTAAACTAATACTTGGCAAGAACTTTCAATTGGCTCATTTAATTAAGTTGGTGCGCAGATCCCATTTTAATGCCTTTAATGCTGCTAAAATGACAGGCATACTGATCAGGGGGATTGTGTTTTATTATTTTTATTTTTATTTTAATTTCGACTCGCTCAGATTCCTATCCCTGCTGACACGACGTGCTGCTGCAGACAGATGCCTCCAGGGGAGACACAGCCAACCCAAACCATCCGGGGGCACAGAAGGGAGGAGAGCACGAGATGAGGGGGTGAGATTAATGCAAGTCAGTTAGGGCATCTTCTGCATCTGGAAGGAGGGACACATGACAACACAGGATTAACAAACCCTCTGTGCTGCTCTGCAGGAAGTAACAGGATTTGGTGCCACTTGCAGTGCTTGGAGAGCGTTGGCCTAAGGGAGTGGAAGGGCTGGAGGCTTCACCCGGAGGAAGGAGGGCTTTAAATCAGCTCGGTGTATTTGTATCTGCGTGGCACACCCTAAGATGCACATTTTTAGAGCCTACTGCTCTTCAAATGAATTTGAGAGGGCTGAAGAGAAAGTCCTGTTTGTTTGATGGCAGTGGGCAGAAGAGAAAGACCTAAATTAGTGTCCTGTTGGAGAGCAGGAAGTCTTGGGACCTCAGGGCCTCAACCGTATTGTGAGACCCTGGAAAACCTGTGCATGGGGAGCCATGTGAAGCCAGGTTCAATACCTTTCCCTGCCCACAGCTGCTTTTTCTGTCCTGCCTTTCCTGCGGCCTCGTTACCTCTCCCAGCTGCTTTGAGCTGCCCAGCAGTTCTGGTTGGGCACAGCATGGAGCTGCCAATTGCTGAAGGTGGCAGGAATGGAAAAGAGAAGTGAGCAGCAGCCTGCAGCTGTGTGCCTGGGCAGCAGTGACACTGCAGAAGTTCAGACCTGGTGAGATCTGGAGAAGGCACGTGTGTTTCTTTAAAGTGCTCCTATCAGAGGGGAGAAATGCGGGACTGCTGTGCCATCAGCTCTTTATCTTTCCCTTGTTTTGTGTCGGAGCATCTTTTGATTTCATTATGATTACCTGGGGTGATTTGGGGTTATTATTATTTTTACCTACCTGTCGTCCATTTGCTTCAATCCCTACAGGTCCCATATTTTCCCTTTCCTCATCTTAAGTCCTGAAGTTAATTCCTTCTTCTTCTTTCTGTGAGGATTTTCTTTCTGATGCTTTTGTGTGCGTGACTATTTCATTTTTTCTGAGCAACTCCTTGGCATCATCTGAACCTCTAAGCTGCCCGCTGCCTCGCCGTCCCCATTCGCACCTGAAATCCTAACAAAGGGGGGGGATGACCCCCACCCAGCACTGTGGCAAAAGCTCCGTTTTGGGCTCAAGTCATGTCTTTTCTTGACTGATTCTTCCCTAAGCCCCCAGCAAGTGGGGATTGCGGATGGCAGAAGGAAAAGGATGTCACGGTTTATATTATGCTTTCATTTGCAAGTGGCTTATAAAAGATTAATAAATGATTAATAGGCATTAAAGACATGGGAAGCGTAATTTTACAAGTGATTATAAGCATGTTAGGAGAAGGTATTATGAAATATTATAAGCAACCTATTGACTGTTTGGGCTTTGCAGGAATCTGTAAGCATTGATTAGTCATCCATCGGAACACCCGTCCATCATTTACGAACCTTTTGTCACCTGTGTTGTGAATACCTGGCGGAGAGCACAACCAGCAGCAGTGCACGTCAACATAGCACTTCTTCCACAGCCAGTCCTGGGGGATTTAGAGCCAGAGCTGCCAAAATGAAGCCCTAATCCTGACATTCCTCTGCTGACACCTCGCTGCTGGGCAGCAATGTGCTGAGCGCACGCAGATGGGGATCCCTGCAGACCTGCTGCTGTATTGCTGTGGGACCCTGCTGCTGCACTGGCACGGGACAGAGGGCAGTGGGAGCTGACTCCTGGTCTGTTCTGCACTTGTCCAAGTGTTGTGTTGACGATCAGCGAGTGAGAAATGGAAATTCTTTCCCTGCTGCTTTATGCCCATGATTATAATCTTGTCCGGACAGTGCTTACCCTCGGTGCAGCTTCCTCATCTGTTTGCTTTGCTTTTTCTGAGGGTAGAAATCAGACACGACTTGGTGCAAGGGAAGCACACAGCATTTGAGTGACAGCTTCCATCTGGTGCTTTGCAGAGGCCTCGCGTGCTGTCCGTTTCCCTCTGTTCCTGTGTTCATCCTGCCCACGTCCCTGCATTCCACTTGTCCACAGAGAGCTCATGTGCTGCGTTTTGCCATCGTGCTACGAATGCACCTCGCTGTTTGGACTCGAGCCCCACTGCTGTGCAACATCTTGAACCTAACAACAGTTTCCATCCCAAAGAGTTTAGCTAGAGATGACAGGAAAGGGAACACAGCACACGGGAACGGCGGTACCCATATCTGATCCCACCCTGCACGCACTGCCAGGGCACTGCTGCTGCTTTACGGGCACTGCAGTAGCTGTGATTTATAGAGCGATAAGGGAGGCTTCGTAGGTTTGTGCAGAGGATTAACACCAGAGAAACTTTCCTCTCTGAGGGCCCTTCTGGCCGCTGAGCGAAGGGAGCACGCCAGCCACGTGCCTGCTTTCCTGCACACCTTCTGAGTGCTTTTCTCTGTCGGGATGCGTGGGCCAATTACAGGTCCCTCCCTGTGGAATGCTGCCCCTTCATACTTCTCACTTAATCGATTTGGAGGAAATCTCCTTGAAAACCCTGTTTTTTCTCTTGCTCTTTTTTTCCCCTAATGCAACTTGCTCTAATACCTCAGCAATCCTCCTTCAGATCCCCGCGTAGCCCATTAGTGTGTTTGTATGAAAGATTTTCTCCCTTTCCCATAATGCAGAAGAAATGATTTCACGGTGCTTTTCCCCTTCTGTTATTGACATAGATGCTGCTCAAAGTGTCTCTCTGTTCCTGCTTGTCCTCACTGAGCTCACACTCTTGTTATTTAGCACTTAGGGTTCCCCGTTCCTTGGATGAGTGCTAATTGGCCAAAATTAAGCAGAGGGCAGTGAAAATCCCTCACACCCTATATTCACTCCCCAGCTTTTCAGCCTGCTGGTGCTTCAATTAATCCTGTTTGATGTGCTAGATGGCTCCGCGTTGCTTTTGACCCTGTCTGCAGTGTCTCAGGCTCTCAGAGAGATGCTTTAGCAACCCCTTGTCATTTCTGTTTACTTAATACTCCCTAAATGCTGCAGCTCCTGGTGGCTGCTGGGGGAGAAGCGATTTGATCCTCGCTCCTCTCTTCTGGTTGCCTGCGTTCAGGGCCGGGCGAGCTGCTGGAGGTCAACGTGCATCCTCCTGCCAGGCTGTGCTGAGGTGCCCGGCTCTGGTTGGAGACATAGCACAGATTTGAAGCCTTTCCTGCAGTTTCCTGGCTGTGCTCAGCAGGCCCCAGCTTTCCCTGTGTGCGTGAGCCCCCTCCAGGGAGGTGTGTGCAGGTAACCCTGCCCTTCCCGCTGCCCGGGCTGTGCGTCTGAGTTTGTTCCTCTCTTACAGCAGGATTATAAGGAAGTAATCTGTGTGCCAAATGTGATCATGGAGGGAATGCAGAGTTAGCTGCGCTGAGCGATTTCAGTGGTAAAGAGCCATAACAAAAAATGATTTCTTGCCCTGACCCACATTCCTGCAGAAGCATGGGCACGTCCCTACTTCTGCAGTTGCGGCGTTAAGCGGCTGAGGGGCAGCGGGATGCACTCAGAGCGCAGCGGTTCCCCAGCTCTGGTACGTGTTGGGCACGCAGCACGTAGAGCCAGGTGGAGCAGAAGCTGCACCCTGCATGGTTGGTCACACCAGCTGCCCTCATGTGATGGGGTGCTTCCAAGGAGGCTTTGCCTGATGCCCACACAAACGGGGGAGGTTTGTGGCTCTGACAGCACTGTGCTTCAGGCTGAGCTGGAGCAGAGCTCATCCTTCCTCCTGTGTGCTGCGCGGTCCCTCCGGCAGGGAGGGCCATCCCTCACACAGATGATGGGATGTCAGACATGCCACAAAGTGCTCCCTGTCTCATATTTCACTCCTTAGTTTGGCCGTGTTGCATCAGGAAGAGTTGCTGTCTAAGCCGTGCTGCTGGGAAGCCTTTTTTTGCCTCTATTGAGCAGTCAATAATCTACTAAAATCAAAACTATCCATTTGCCTTGTTCCTATCAATATAACTCTTTGCTTTTATTGAATCTCTCCGTCGAGCTGGCTGGTGATTTGATCTTTGTCGCTGTAGCATCTGACTGTCGCACAAATATATATGGAGGACGTGGTCTCCTTGGCTGGAGAGATTTATCTGTGCTGGGCTGGTCAGCACCGAAGGGAAAAGGAAAAGCACAAAGAGAAGAGACAGATGGTTTGAGATAAGGAGAAACTGAAAAGGCAGATCTAAGATTGATAAGGAAAGAAGGAGGAGAAGGACTGAGCCAGGGATGCATCTGGAGAGAACGCAGAGCGCAGGAGTGATGGGGCTGGAGGCAGCGGGGCGATGCAGCAGTGCCACAGTGCAGTGCTCAGGGTCAGCTCTGCAGGGCTGCCCAGTGAGCTCGCTGGGGGCAACAAGGAGAAGAGGAATTTGGGATGTCATTGGGTGGTGTTGAAGGGGACCACTAATGAGATCGCATGGGATCAGAGGGAGTGCGAGCTTCACGGCAGCAGCTCCTTCCTGGGAAGCTGTTTAATCAGAAATATCGTATCTTGTCAGGAGTCAATGAAGCAAAGTTAACATAGGCATATTCTGATGTAAATCTCCTCGCTGCCTGCTGCGAGAAGACGGGCCACACAACACCAGGCTGGGGCTGCTGCTGTGCTGGCTGCCAAGCACAGGAGCTGTGCTATCATTACCCACGCTGCCCGCACAGCACTGAGCTTCTCTCTGCACAAATCCCTGTCCGTGATCCCGGGGGCTCTCCCTGCTGACCTTCAGCCCCTCCACCAGCAGTGTCACCTTTTGTCTCTCTCCACCCCAGCCTTGCAGTCCCTGCCGGAGCTCTGGGAGCCCTGGGGAAGGATGTCCTCCCACCTCTTGGTGAGTGGGAGGTTCTGCTGCCTCCTCCTTTCTTATGTGGATTTATCCTTGCACCGCTTCTGGGAAATAAGGCAGGATCAGCACCCTGTTTGACAGGCGGGGAACTGGTAGGTGCAGGAGTTTAGCTCTGATATTTAAATGAGTCCCATAGGAGAAGCTCAGCCTCTGGGTTGTTCCTACTGTCTCATCTCACAGCATCTTTTGCCTCTGACATGCCCCTGTATCTCCTTTCTTCCCTGATTTTGGGGAATGTGCACAAATAGGCTTTCTCCCCTTCCAAAATGACTGAAGACATGTTAGGCAATTTGTAGGTCAGGGTTTTTTTAGGTCCAAGCTTTTTTTAGTCTTTGCTTTTCAGGCCTGCCAAGCCATGGAAAAGCAGCATGCACGCAATTAGCAGGCACATTTCTGCCTTTGTCACCTGTGTTGAGTTCTCTTGGTTGGCTGAGCTGCTGAGATAAAGCGTTGTCAGCTCAGGTGGTGAGATTCAGCCTCTAACATAGAGCATCCACAGCAGGGATGGGAGACAGTGCCATCAGAAGGATGTAAGCAATATGGAAGCTCAGCCCAGCCCCACTTTCAGTGCTCTTTATCCAACTCCAGACTCCAAAGCAGCTCAAACAGCAAACTTTCCTTACTAGCCCTGCTCCTTTTCCATGCAGCCCCTGTTTCCCTGGCATGACGGTGCTCCAGTCCCACTGGCCTTGGTCAGGCCAACTGGAAGAGCAGCAGAGCAGTGGTTCAGAAGTTTTTCAGCAGGTGCTGAAAGCCTCCCTGTAGGAGGTGACAAGGTGGTATCCCTGCCTCAGTCTAAACATCAGGCAAGGTGATCCTTGGCCCAAACCTGCTCCTGTGCAGAGCTGCTGGGCAGGTTTTACCCCACAGCAGCAAGAGAGGGGTTAGAACAGGCAGCAAGTATTGAGCAGTGGGGAAGGATCACGGAAAAGCTGTGTAGCAGAGGGTGGTTTCAGAGAGGGGAGCTGAGGAGTTCTTCAAAGTATACAGTTTTGGAAAGCCTAGGAAATTAGGCAGGACAGGCTTCTAGAAACTAATTCTCAGAAGGGAGCAAACTGAACTAGTTTCTCAGGCAATGCCAGTGCAATAGTGAACAGAGGAGCTAAACGTGCTTAGCAGATCTCTGCGTGCCTTTCATTCCTATCCTTGTACATCCTTTTTCTGCAGAGTTCTGAGTTAATACCCGGAGCTGGGTGATGGGCAGCAAGCAGGGCACTGGGCTGGAGGAGATCTGCAGCACCTCTGGCACAACCATGGAGGGTCTGGAGCTGGGAGGTGCTCAGAGGGGGCCTGGGGTTGTGTTGGGGAAGAGATGGGATGTGCTGCACTGCATGGGATTGGAGGCACCGCGTGCAGAGAGGATGGTGGGGTCACTGTGAGACAGCGTGACACTCAGCTCTGCACACCTCGTTACGGGGTGGGTATTGACAAAGTGGGGACGTGTGAGAAAGAGCAACACAATTAATTGGGGTAGGAGGAGTTCAAAGGTTTGATTAATGAGAAAAGATTAAAAAATCTAATTACGTACAGCTTGGCAAAGTGACAACTAGGAGAGACGTGGTAAGTGCCTGCGTATTGAAATGGAATAAATACCACGGATGGGTAATATTCGTGTTCATGGCTCGAGGGAGAGTCTGAACAAGAGGAGAAATCTCAGTGGTTACCAGGAAGGTATTCTTACATGTGCTGCACTGGCAATAGAGTAGTTTACGGGGGGGAGAGGTGGGGTCTGTAGGTCTGGGGAATCTGCGGCAGCAGCAGAATAAAACATTAGGAGGGAAACCATCCTGCGGTGGGCAGGCAGAGAACAGTGATGGCTGTGTTCTCTTCCATCACTGTGACAATGCGATTCTTCTGCCATTTAGGTTCAATTTCAGTGGCACGGTCTGTGTGACAGCAGAGTCGGCTTCATGTCAGATTTCCACTGGATGTCAAACAATTCCATAGATTTATGCCAGTCAAGTATTTGTTCCTGTTCCTCCAACTTTTCTCCTTCAAATCCCTGAGCGGATCCATCATTAAAATCATTCTAGCATTTTCATTGTCCCAGCAAGCTGTGAGGTTCAACGGAGGTCCAAACTTTAACATGAAAACGTGGTTTAATGAATCCCAGTGCTAGAAATAACCTAGGCTGTTCTTCAAAGGTCTGGGCTCTCAGGGTACAGCAGAGCTTTCAAAGTGGACTTGTGTTGGAGTTGTCCCACAGGCACCTGCCCAAGCCGTGCGTAATTACCGGCACTGTGAGACCGTGGCAGGAGCGTGAGAGGTCTGTGATGAGGAGCCCATTAGGACTGCTGGTCCCTTCCTCTGCTGTGTGATCTCTAACAGCCCCGTTCTTCCCTTCCCAGCAAAGGAGGCTGATGTTTTAACTCCTGCTGCAGCGCTTTGTCTCTCGGCGGTGGAAGTCTCACTCCTGGCTACGATGGCATCTATCCCACTATGAAGGGGAAAGAACACGGAGGCAGTGCTGTCATGGATTGTCAGCTCCCTTATAGGAGGCCTGGCAGCTGGGAGCACGAAGGAAAGCTGTGAGTGGTGAGCGCTCCGTGGAGCAGAGCTGGGCTGAGAGCAGAGTGAGACGGCAGCTGGTGGGAAGGGCTCTGAGCCGTGGGCTCGTGGCCCACCTCACATGGAAACTGGTGGCTGTGAGTTTGGATTTCTAGCCCACAACCACAGCGTGAGGACTCTGTAGCAGATATTAAACTAATAGAGGGGAAAAAATCAAATCAGGGCTTGATCAACATAAAAGAACTTGGAGTACAAAGCAAAGTTAAGCTCAAAGACTAAGGGGCTGATTCTAATTCATCAAATATCCCCACTGCTCACAGTCCCTAATGAAAACATGTGTAACAAGCCTGCAGGGTTAATTTTATAGGGGAAAAAAATTCCGATAAAGCTCCATAAGATTTTCACGTTAAATTAATGTAACGGATGCTTAAAAGCCTTTCTAATTAGGCATTGTTATTAACAGGAATGTCAGGTGAATGAAATCAACCTCCGAGCTGACATTTCACTCGTGTGAACTTCCAAGTTGGTGCCTAATGTGTAGCACATGGCAGCTGCATTATAATGTGCTCCTGGGCTCCGTGCTCCCGCTGCAAAGCCGAGGCACTCGAGCATCACACAAGTCTTTGCTGTACCATCCCTCCCTGCCATGAAGCATTCGCTGCTCTGTCAACCTGTTGGGGGAAAAGTATTGTAAATAAGGCAAAACAGGAGAAAAAAAAAAAACAAAAACAACGACAGAGGGAGAGAAGTGGTGATTTCAGGAGCTGAGCTGAGCAGCTGTGATCTTTTCCTGGAGATGTGTCCTCCAGGGACTGCCACAGGGTGCCAGCTGCGTGTGCTGCAGGAGGTGCCATGGGGCTGTGCCTTCCAGGAGAAAGCTGCCTCATCCCACAGAGGAGCTGAGAACCAAGCGATGCTTTCTGAGCTCCCTTTTGCCATGGGGTTCTCATATCCTGGCTGTGGAAGTATTTGGGGTTTCTTGCATTTTCTACCTCTGCACTTCTGCTGGCTGCCCACAGAGATCAGCTTCTCATCTTTCTACAGTACTGTTTCACCACCACGGATTCACCTCAGTATTGTGTATTTTCAGTCGCCCTTCTCCTTTCCTGGGTTCCCACATCTCCCGTCTGCATCTCACACCTTGACATCCACAAACTTTCTTCCCTCACAACACTTTGGAGCTAAAAATCCTCCAAAGAGGGAAAATAGCAGTTATTTGTGCTCAGTGTCTGGGCCTAATTTCTCTCCTCATCAACTTTCTTTTAATTAATGCCTGTAGGAATTTAATCTGTCTACCTTGTTGATACCTCTGGCTATCAGCTGCTGAAAGAAGCGTTCTGAGTCTTATCGGCTGACAAACACTCATTTGACTTTATTTCGGCTGGTTTCCACTTCTGTGTTGTCCTCATGGCCTCCTTTAAGTTTCCAGCCCTTATTTCTTATCTCTTCCCATAGCCAGTTCATCAGCAAACTAAGCAGTGTTGGTACAGCCTGCTTCAATTTCCTTTAGCTTGAGTGATAGATAAATTATCCGAGCTAAGCAGAGAGCACGTCCTGCTCCTGGAGCCTCCTCCTCCTTCCAGGCTGACATCAGTGCTGCTCTCCATGGGTCAGATCTCACACCGACCTGTGCTGTGAGCAGAGTTCCTGCCTCCTGTCCCGTAGCTCCTCAAGGAATGGCTCCTGGCTCCAGGGTGCACTCAGCACCCATCCGTGGTGTCCCTGCCCAAAAGGCAAAGAGCAGAACTGGGGTGCAGGATGCTGTGTTGTTTTGTGGCTCTTTAGGGAGAAGAACACAAGGGCATGAGTTATGTTTCGCTCCTGGAGCACGTTGCCAGGGAGAAGAGGGATGCACAAATGCTGAATGAATTTTCCAGAGAAGGAAGGCCAATAAATCTGCCCTCGTGGAGGAGTCTGACATGAAAGCTTTGTATCACTTGTTTCTGCTTTCTCTCCCGTACCTTTACATTAATCTTCTCTTTCCCTGTGCACACTTTTACGCCTTCCCTTGGTCCCTTCAGCCCACCGATTCCATCACACCGTGTGTTCTGTCCTTGTGCACTCATTCTTTCGCTCCTCTTCTGCCAGCCTCAGTCCTGCTTTTCTCCAACCAGTTTCCAAACCTGAGAGGGGAGCACAGAATTCCCAGTGCTGGGGGATTTGGCATTAGCAGGAATTTTCCCACTAGGATGACTTTTGAACCAGGCAGCATTTCCATGGCCCTGCACTGCTCACGGCAGGCCCAGGGAGCCCCAGGCTGTTGTGGCTTAGCCCAGCTGCCCCGGGCTCCTGGTGGGACAGGCTGTGCTCTCCAGTGAGTGCAGGCTGCTGCTGTTCTCCTGTATCCCCTGTTACTGCTTTGCACAAGCTGACGACGTGGCCCTTGTCTCCCACATCTTCACTGAGTCATTAGCGGCGGAAAAGGCCTTTTAATTTGGATGTACTCCTCTTGGAGCACAAGGGCAGGAGAATTCCCCACCTAGTCATGTCTACTTATTTTCTCATTTCATTTTTTGATGAAGTCTGCTTGAGGAAACGGTTTTCGGAGCCAGCTGGCTTGTTGCTATGCACAAGGTATCCTAATGCTCAGAGCCCGATTGCTTTTCTTATTGAAGGTGTCCATGAAGCTGTCAGCACGCAGCTAATGAAGTTCATTGCCATTCTTAAATACTGCCTTTCAGTCAGATACTGCTCTGTGCTGGATCCAAAGGAAGTTCAAGGCAAACATTTCACAGATGATCCACGCTGAAAGTCTCCCCTGACTAAGAAACAGCACTACTTCCCCATCAGGAGGAGGAACCCATTAGGAGAAGCACCAGCAGACAAGATTGGCAGGCAAGCTGTCAGGTAGCATTCAGCAGATCCCTGCTGGCATTTTACTAGTCAGTTTAAGCAGTTGTTTCTGAAGTCTTCCATCCAGTTTTGGAGTCCTTGCTTTTGCTTGCAGCTCTCAGGTTGTTAGAATAGCAAGTGAGGACTTAGCATCAGCTGATGTTTGCATGCAGAGAGAGCAGCAGGGGCAGTGGTTCTGAAATCATAGCTCAGTACATGATTTGCACATCTGCACGCTTTGAAGAGGCAGCCTGTGTATTAGCTTGTGAAAATGTCCCTCACAGGGGCCACATTTTGCTTTCAGGTGTTGCAGAGTGAAGTGAGACAGACGTAAACCGAGGGAAGCAGTCAGCTTGGCAAGGTTCAGGCTGGAATTCAGGGCTGTTTTACTGCGCTCCATGTTTTCCAGGGAACCTTGGCAATCTCTCTATCTCTCTCAAAATGATTTTGACAAATTGAAGAAATGGTCTGGAAGAAATAGGATGCAATTTAATAGGGATAACTACTGGATTCTACATCTAGACAGGAATAATGAACTGTTTGCATGCAAGATGCAGGAGTACAGAGGTGACTGGGTGGCAATCTTGCAGAAAAGAGAGGGGATCATTTTTGATCAATAGGTAATTGAGAGTCAGTGATGTCAAGCTGCTGAGAAAAATGACAAACAGGAGAGTCTGGGTAGAAGTGTCACCTGCAGGAGAGGCAGGAGTGCTTCTGCTCTGCTCTGCCCAGCTCTGCCCACACCTCGGCTGGGTCCAGTTTTGGGCACAGCTCATCCAGAATGTTGCAGAGCAACAGAGGAAAGCCCAGTTCCAGGGGACTGTCTGAAGAATAGCAGACACAATCTGCCAAGGAAGACTGAGGAACAGGAATAGCCCAGAAACGTGAAAAAGCTCAATGCAAAAGCAGTGGGAATGATGCATTTTCCATAGCCACTGGGAGCAGTGCAGCTAGCACCAGGCCACTGTGATCTGAATTAAACAGAGACACCTTTGCAAAGTAACAAAGGCAAAACACCAGACCTAGTATCTCAGGGTGGGCATCTGTGCCACCAAGAATCGGGAGACAGACAGCAGACAAAAAAGACACAGCCTCATCAGCTCCGTATGGAGGCAGCAGCCTGGCCTGGGTGTCCTCCTGTGATCCTTTCCATTCCAGGACCCTCTGAGTGGGTTCACTTGATGGCATCACTTTGTGCTCACTCAGCAACAGGAGAGAGGTTTCCCTCCAGTCCCTAGCAGCAGCAGCTCAGTGGCTGATCACTGTGGCCATCAGAAGATGTTTAGCAGTTTGTGCTGGTGATTTTTCTTGAGCAGCACTTAATGCCTTCCTGCAAGGCGCTGCGCTGCTGGCTTGCATTTAAAGGCTCCTGTTCTGTGCTGTAGGAGCTGAAATCAAATCACCCAATGCAAGCCTTGAAGAAACAGCAAAACTGCATCTGCTCCAAGAACAACCTTCTCTGCATCTTTCCTTTAAATGCCTGCTTTCCCCTGTTTAACAGAACAAGTAATTAACGATGTTAATTTTAATCTCATTTGCTAATGAAGGCAGCCTAATTGCACAATAATTGGCAGCAGCTATAGCAGAAAACAGAAAATAAACCCTGCATATGTAATTCACTTTAACTTCTTTCTAATTGCCTCTCCAATGGCTCTCCATCTTCAATGGTGTCTTTAGGGGATTTTGGTAATGAAGAGAGGCAGGGGAGGCAGGAGGAGATATTGCCATGGCGAGGAAGGAGCTGGCATGGCAGGCCAGTGCTTGCCTCGTCCCACACAGCCACACTGGGGGACGAATTCTGGGACGTGCCAGGTGCAGAGCGCAGGTAATGGCAGGAGTTGGTCGCTGTGGGTATGCAGAATATGACGTGGCTAAAATAAAAAAGGAAATGAGGCCCGAAGAGGATCAGCAGCTTGTCCTGCAGTTCCCAGAGCACTCTGCTGGGAAGGCTGGCATGGCTGAGGCGCGGGTGGAAGGTCTGGCTTTGCTGTGACAGCTATCAGCTGGTCACAGACTCTTGTCCCGTGCACATCCTTGCTTTTCCTCTCCTGTTGGTGGGGCTTTGCTGGCAATCACATCGTTATTCTTCCCTTGGTATTGTATTAGAATCCATTCCCCCATGTACTGTGGGTACCTCCTGTGGACCTGCAAACCCAGAGGGTGTTACATTTCCCACTGAAACTGCGATTAGCTGTTTCCTAACTCTCTAGCATTGCTGGTAGGTACATAGGCCTACCAGCAGTTAGGGGCTCTTTATCTTCATTTAAGGATTATGTTGTATTTGTGATTGAAAAGACGTGGCTACAGGCTGGATTAGCCGGCAGGAGTGGGACAGCATTCATCCAGCCAGCCATAGGCTGTTAGCACAGACTGCAATCGGAGATAGCTGCGTTATCTGCAGATCCCATCCGCAACACGATGGATGGAAAGCTCACATCTCCACTCATCTGTAGAGCAGGAGGTGGGACAGCATGCCTCGTGGTCACAGCTCCAGGGCAGCACAGGCTCCGTTCTGTTGTGAATGAAGCTTGCTGACATGGGTCACACGGCAGGACTTGAATCAGGGCTGCGGCTGATGCTGAGCGCTGCTGAACACAGGTACCAGGAGAGTGAGAGGTGTGTTAAAGTTTCTTCCAAACCAGGCATACAGGATGGTGTGGGTGAACTGAAGGGATGAGCTGCAGGTGTGTCCTGTAGCAACACTGTAAGTGCTGCATGAACTCCAGGAGAAGCAAGGACTTTCGTGGCACTGAAAACCTGTGTCGTCCTCTTGAGGGAGGGTTTGCCTTCCGTTACTATTTCAGCAAGGGTGTATATGTATATGTGCAGGACTGCCTATAGACAGCAGCTGGAGCATTGTGCAGGCATTACCACACATGTAGGGAGCTTCCTCAGGCCCCATAAAACTGCCATGCCCTTCACATTTCCCCATCTGCTGGGAGTAGGAGGCAGGATTCACCCCAAGATATGAACTGTGAGTCAGTCCGTGTGCAGGGCTGCAGCCAAGGGAGACCCACCAGCACCTTCACACCTCAGCTTCTCAGGGGTTTTAGGAAAGCAATCCACGGGGGAGGAAGGAAAGCTGCAGAAAGTTGCTTCAGCTGCAGAACAGGCAGAGCTGAGCTGGCAGGGTGCTCCCATCAGGGCTGGGAAGGAGGTTCCTCAGGGGACTGATGGAGAGTGGAGGGTCTGCCTGGTGGGTTGGAGACCTTCCTGGTCCTTCCTGGCCAAGACCTTGTTCTGCAGAGGTGGGAGGGGATACATTACTAGAGGACTGTCAGTGGGCTGCTTGGAGGAGTTAGGCTGGCTGTTATCCCAACTATTGCCTCACAAAACTTCCTGTGATTCACATCTCTTTAGCTTGCTGGCCTTCAGAATAGAACAGTCTAATTAGCAAAGATTGCTACAATCATTATCTCAGGCAGCTGAAGATTTAGAACGGAGGCTGCGCTGATTCCTGAGCTTCTTGGGTGGATGCTGGGCAGCCATTGCACTGACCATCAGCTCCCACCTCACTTAGCAAAACCACAAGGCTGACGTGCTGAGCCCTGGGATCTGTTCTCCTCCTGCCAGGTCAGTGACATCCACTGATGTTGGAGGGCTGACGTGTGAGCAGGACGGCCACAGTGTGGGCAGACCCGGAGTGGGAATGCCCCGTGGTGGTTCTTGTGTTCTCCCAGGTCCCTTCAGCTGTCAGCAGGACAGGAGGTGGGGACACAGACTGGGGCTGTTTGTCATTATCAGTAGGGGTCACTGCTGACAGATGTCCCCAGAGCTTTTAGAGCTCACAGAGCTGCTAAACGCTAATTTTTAAAATGAAGATGTCAACTGATCTGCGATTTGATTGCACAATTGCAGTGTTCAGGATAAATCATGCAGAAAATCATCTAATTAAACTAATAAGGAGTCCAAGATGGGAGACGTTCTCTGATTGTTGCCTTGGTCACAGGAGGAGGAGAGAAGGCCCTTTTGGGCCGTTTTTTGGTTTGAGACTAATGTGTAATTTCAGCAGGACCTTTGTGCAGCTCCGTGGTGTGTGGGTGCACAATCCCAGCACAGCAGCACAGACCCTGCAGTGGTGCAGCTCCCCATAGCTGTGGATGCCCAAAACTGAGGCCAGGGGGTGCCTGCGTGAGGGCATGGGGTGGTCAGAGGCCTCTCTGCCCCGTTCACCTGCTTTGATGGAGCAAAGAGGACCCGCTGCTTTTTTTGCCATCTTGTACTTGAGCCATTTTCCTGCCGTGCTTCCTCGGCAGGTAGGGACACCTGTGCAGCATTCAGGATCGATGTGGCACCGAGGGATGTGGTCAGTGGGGATGGGTTGGGGTTAGATTTGGTGATCTTAGTGATCTTTTCCAGCTTTAATGATGTTATGACTCAATGAGCTTGTTCCACGAGCTTGGCCTTCCCTGCCCTCCTCCTTAGGAGATGACAGCAGTGTGCACTGATCGCAGGTCCCAACGCAGGGATTTAGGCAGCAGCTAATTACCCCTGCCTGATGTCTGGACAGCATGGCAGATCTAACGCTTTAACTCCTGTAAAAATGCAGCAGGAGCTTTCCTGCCAACAGCTGCTTGGGACCAGCGTTTCTCTGCCACGCATGAAAAACAGCCACAAAGGAGCCCTCGCCGGTGCTGCCCTGTCTGCTCACGTTGAGTGGTGATGGAAAAAGCACCACTGCCTTCCCAGCAGCTGAGTGCCCGTTCCCAGGAGTGGGGGTTAATGGGTTCCCAGTGCTGCACACCACCTCCTGCGTTACCTGCAGTTCCCTGGCGCGGTGGCACCAGCTGTGTACGCTGCTATTTGAGTTCCCCCTGAGCAATCTAGAAATGGAAGAGGTACTCAAGGCAGCTTGTACCTGTCCATGCACAGATGTACCTTCCGAGGGGCACGCATTTCCCTAACTTCTGGGAGATACAGACATCCCAGATCTTTCATCTCTTGAAGCCATCCATGTGCTGGGAGCTGATCACTTTTGGGGTTCATTTTTAAATTGGCTCTGAAGTGCATTTCCGTAGCTGTGGGACAGCCTGACCCAGTTTGGGTGCAGCTCAACGAGTGCCATCGGTTGGGAAGGGACAGGCAGTGTGAGCAGGATGCTGCCAGCACGGCACAAACCCGCCGTTCTGTTCCAAAGTAACCTTTCCTCCAAGGCTGCTTTTAACAAACAAATGAAAACAAAGGAGTGGGAGTCAGTAACTGTTAAATCACCCCAAAGTAAAATGATAATATTTTGCTTTTGCCTTACATAAAGCATTTAGGCTTTATGTAGCACATTCCTTTTCTCTCTTTTTCTCGTCTCTCTTGATGATTTTCGGTTTGGTCACCGAACTGAAAAATCCATCCTTTGCTCTGCTTTAAGTAGAATTCCGTGTCAGAGATTTTCTCGGGTAACGGCAGCAGTGGGGACATTGCTGGGAACGGCATTAATACAGCTCTGCGCTGCGGGCCGAGGAGAGCTGTCAGCTCACGATGACACCTTGGGGTAATATTGATTTTCAAAGTGACTGCCTTGTTTGTGACAGCATAATTTTGCCATTCTTTGGGTCATTTTGCTTTCTAATGGCAAGTCAGAGGATCAGTCAGAGAAAAAGCAGACTGGTTCTCTCCACGCTGTTCTGTGCTTCTGGAGAAGGAATGCACTTGTGCAAGCTGGGAGGTGGGTCGAAAGTCAGTGGTTGATTGTACCCCACTTGTGCCCAGCAGGCTTTGGTAAGACCCCATCATTCTGCTTTAGAACAGCTTAAAAAGTGTTGGTGCCCTCTGAAAAAAGAATAGTGTGTGCACTGAAACACCTGGATTGTCTGGCGGTGGTGGGAGGCAGGGACGTGCCTGCCTGCAAGGCTGTGTCCCAGCTTTTCAGCTCTCCAGTGGGACGTCAGGAAAGCACTTGCAAAACTTGCGTAGTTCTTCACATCGCAGAAAGTCTGGTCCACCTGTGAGCAGGAAAGCGTGCCCTGGGCCAGCAGAGCAAGCAGGCAGAGCAGGGCCGTGTCAGCTCCCGCCCCGTCCCTCCAAGCCCTGCGTGCTTGTACTGGAGCCAGCCCTCCCAGCGAGCCTGGAGGTGCTGTGCACCGCAGTCCCCAGCTCTCAGTGATGTGTCAGCACGTCCCCTCTCCCACTCCTGTTTCACGGCTCTGACGCTGGGAGATGAGGGATGTTCCCTGCTCTCGGGCATCCATCACTTCTGGGAATATCATCTGCCGCACCACCAGCAGCAGGGCTCGAGCTGTATCGAAGCTCCTGGAGCAGATCAGGTTCTCATCTTACTGATGCATTCAGCTCAGCAAAGATAATCATCTCAGACTGCTCTGGGAGGAATGCTCTCTGGCCTGACGTGCAGAACTCACGTACGTCTTGGCCTAACTTCAACACTTGCCTGCCCTCAGAGCTGAATAGCAGAGTATTTCATTTCTGTTTGGCTTCGGCTGTTATTTAAGCAAAAGATCTCGGACCAAGAAGCATCAGGGTCTTTTAAAACTTATTTCAAGCATACAATGCCAGCTTGACCTCCAGGTTGGCACTATCATTGGTTTAATTTGCCTGTAGGCATTTCACAGTGTGCGCAATCAGCTCTATTGGCAGGCTCTTGTTCAGGGCCAGCTGATGCCCTCCACTGAGGAGGTCCTGCATGGTGGGACGAGCTTTCTCCTTCCCTTCCAGCACCTTGGTGCCTTCTCCCCACCCCGTTCAGCAGACAGCAGGGTGGTCTCAGGCTCTAAAAGCTACTTGTGCTTTCTCTGCAACTCCCTCACACCTGTTTAAAAACGTAAACCTGAACCACTGTCCCTGTAAGGACTTCAAGTTTAGCTCCAGACTTAGCAGCTTCCCTGGCATTAACACAAGGGGGGCCCGCTAGGTTTCCCGCAGCTCATTACCAGCCGGGGAGATTTCCATGCACGTGAAATAGGAAGCCGCTCATTTGTATTTTAATATTCCTCTTGTGTCCCATCATCTGTATAAATTAAGTAAATTCAATCAAAGGCTATCCCTTATCTATTGCCTGCGCGTGCCTTGCCGGGGCGCTTCGGAGAGCTGCATCGCTTACAGAGCAGGAGGGGATGGAGCAGAAATCTGAGATCTCTCCCGATATATCAGAGTCAGACAGAGGGGGAGCATTGATCGCAGGCAACCAGACAACAGCCTGTGCAATAGAAAAAGGGGAGAGAAAAGAGGAGGAGGAGGAAGAGGCAGACAGAACAATCTCTCTTTTCTCTTCCCTTTCAGCGCCCAGAGCTTTGAATTACAAGTGAATGAGAGCTGACTTATTCCTTTTTTAAGGGAGAAATGCACGCACGGAGGCAGGGCAGCGGGAGTTATGGCTCCCAAGGCTGTCGTACATTGCCCCCCCCGCGTGCGTGTAGTATTTTGTATTACAGTTTATGGGGCTAACTTTAATGTCTTAATATATACGTGCGGTGTGCCAGAATTACAGCTGGAGAGGGAACCATAACTTTGAACTTCTGACTTTGGTGCGTGTAAAACCTCAGCTGTGATGTTAATTTACTTGGGTTTGTTCGGTTGTTGTTGTTTGCCGTTCCCCCCTGCCCCCCTCCACTCGGTTGCTTTATAGATCCAAGGATGAGAGAAGGAACATGGCAGCATGCTTATTTGATGCTGCGAGTGAGGCACAGTGCTGCTAACTCCTGTGGGCAGGGAGGTGGAAGTGCAGAGGCTCAGAGGAGGAGAAGCCGCACCTGGAGCTCTGGTAGCTGCCCCAGCCAGAAGCTTGCATCACTCAGTAAAGGCTCTTCTATTCCTTTCCATCGTAAAAAGAAAAAAAAACAACACTTGGAAAGCCATTGAGCCATGAATTTTCAAAGTCAGTGAGAAGAAAACATGGCTAAGTAAGTAAGAAATGATGTATGTGTTCTTCTGTCCCATGCTGGCTCCCTGCTGACTGGTTCAGAGCAGCCATGAGAGGAGCGTCCTGCTCTGCTCGGCTGCTGCACATCACTTTGTTCCTCGGTGCTGCTGAGTTTTAAGGTCCTCAAGTCTCTGTTGAATGCACTTGAAGTCAGCTCAAAAGCTCCAGTGCCATTTCCTTCAGCAAGCTGATGGAAAACTAAATTAAGGTAAATAGGATTTTGAAAGTGGGGCTGGTGTGGGGCAGCTGGAGGCATCCTGCTGCTGCCTGTGCTGCTCTCCCCTTTGCTGCTAAACAGAGCAGCCCTCAGAGCAGGGTGCTGGAGAGCCGCTCCTTACAGAAACGTTGCTTTCCTCCCAAAAGTACCCTCTCTCCATTCCTGCCTGAATCTCTCCCGGTGTCCCGATTCCCTTCTCACGTGGCAATCCTGAAAGCTGCAGAGGAGCCCCTGAGTCACTTCGGCCCTGCTACAAGCGGGAACTCACAGGAGAGAGAGAAACCTCAGCAACACCACTGCCTCTGTCTCCACTCCGAACTGCTTAGCAATGCTGAGCGTTTGCCGGTTGCCTCTGCATCGCCCTCCAGATAAAGCTGCAGCATAATGAGACGGAGAAGGAGCAGCCACTTGCTGCTCACCTCCCCTCCTCACCAGTGCGCGGGTGGAAGCTCAGAGCTGCCCGCGCTGCCCCACAGCCTTTCGCTTCGGCAGCGTGCAGCAAACACTGCACAACCCTCCCAAGGATTTCAGCTCATTTTCCCCAAGGCTGGTGTAGCATTAAGTTCTTATATCCAAAAGCAGCCTTTCAAATTGCTGCCTGGCGCGTTACATAAATCCTCACCAGGATCCTCCGAGACCGCAAGCAATTACACTAGGTGCTGAGGAAGCAAGCGAGAGCTCAGAGAAAGGTTAAAAAGAAGAAGAAGAAAAAAAGAAACAACAAAAATCCCAGCCCTGGTAGCAGCTTGGAGTGGGAGGGAGAGCCACATGCTGGAGGCACAGCGGCGTGACTGGGCTGGAAATTGCCGCATCTTGGCCCATTGGGAAGGGCCTGAAGGGAATTAACTTTTAGCTGTGAAACTGTTTGGTGACAACCTGTAACACTGGTTTGGACTCTAAAGCGCCACAAGCAGTAGTCAGCGGTGGCCCAGGATGTCTGTGGATGGTCCCTAGACGTCCATGTCCAAAAAGGCATTAGTGGGATGCTCTTCTTTGGTCTGGCTCCAGCAGAGCTAACGGTGGCCTCTCTTCTGCCTTAAAATCAGCTAAAAATGCAAGTTGTTACTTTCCTTGACTTCCCATTTCCCCTCAGGGCAATAATCTCCATTAGTGAACATCTCCAAAGTGCTTCCAGATCAGCATGCAGAGCTGATGTCTTCCCTCACACTTGATGCAGAAGTGCTGTTTTCCCAGAGCTGCCCTGTGCCTAATGCAGACAGCACGAAGCGAGTCTGCTTCCCTGGTGCCTTGCTCTCCTTTAGTCCCACAACATTGTTATCCTTCACAACCTGACAGCTCCAGTGCCCGGCCGACAGGTAACTTCTGGGGGAAGGGGTTAGGGTTGCCATGAATACATCAAATTGATGTAACAGGGCTGCCTGAATTTGTGGTGCTGATAGCACATGCATTTCCCTAATAGACAGAGGCATGGATTTAACTGTCAGGCAGTTGCATTAAGAAAATGGATAGCAGATCCTAGAGACATCTGAGCTCTGGGTGGAGAAGGAAATTTAATCCAAGTATGCTGTCCTGGTGAGTGTGTCACTGGCTGGTCGGAGAATCCAACAGTAACTGTCGCTCTTAGCTGTTCCCTGGTGGCAAGGCAGATCCTGATAGCCTGCCTTTATCAAAAGCAAAGTGCAGCCATCTGCGTGCAGGAAAGGAGCCTGTGTGCTTACTTGCTTACTGCTGGGCTGCCCAGGAGAGCCTACGAGCTCTGAGAGATCCCTGGAGAGCACAGTCAGTGGGCGTGCAACTGGGTGGGCAGAACCCAGCTACAGGCTGTCCCTTCTATTGTATTTCTGTTGTTTCCATCTGATGTTTTCTGTATTTCTTTCCCTTTCTGTATTCCTTTCCCAGGTGGGTGTAGGCTGCAGAACTGCCTCACTCCTTCTCAGCACAAACCGACAGACAAGGTGCTAAAGAGGCTGCAGAAAATATAAAAAAAGTAGGAAGAGAAGGAGAGTCCGTGGGCCACTGACATCTTCCTTGGTATCTCCAAGCATCTTTGAAAGACTTGTCTCTTTCTTTGGCAGAGCCAGCCAGCCCTTCATCTGGGAAGTGCATGAGTCTCAGACAGCTTCAAAGCAGGATGGCTGCATTCACGTTCCGGCTGCGAGGACTTTCAGGGTCTATATTTAGTCTTTTCTATAGGATAAGGGACAGTCAGCGTGGTTTCTGCTATAGAAAATTGTATTTCTCCAACCCGCTTAAAGCCTTTGGATGAGTTAAGAGACCAGTGGATAAAAGGGAATGAGAAAGTATATATGCACACACTCCTCCTTTTGAATTTCAAAAGCCTCTTTTTGATAAAGACCCCGACAGAACGCTATCAAGGCATGATGGTGACCAGGGGGTGCAAGTTAAAATCCCTATGACAGATTAATGCTATCGGAGAGAATAGGAAGAAATGGGCAATTCTCAGCAAGGGAAATTGTGATTGTCGAGGGGTTCGTGCAGGTCAGCCTTAGATGGAAGTATTGCTCAGTCTATTTACTAATGGTTGCAGACAGGGCTGACTAGAGAGGTAGGTAAGTTTACCAATGACTCCCTTTTTTTTTTTTTTGGTATTTGTTTTCAAGACTAAAAAGGAGCGAAGAGTAACTTTATCAGAGCCTGGTGTCCTGATTTCCACCTCTGACTTAAGCTGGCCCAGCGACACTGCCAAGAAGTGCCTCTGCTTTGCACTCAAGGCCCTTTTGTTTGCAGGCAGCGGGGGAAGCAGACTGGAGAGGGCTCACGACCGAGCTGGGCTGCTCATTCCCAGCTGCCGACATTTTCCGACAAGACATGCTGCTTCGTCTGGCACATTCAGCTGCCATATGTCCTCAATCTGAGGGCTGCGGCCGTGAGTGGCCAAGGCAAGATAGCTTCCCAGCATAGGAGAGGGGGCTCTAATTAGTCTGCAACCCTGCCAGGATGTTGTGAGAAGGAAGTTAATTAGCAGAATCCATTTGGATGTCTTGCCAGGGAAGTCAGGCTTGTGCTTCACCTCTTCTTCCTCGTTTCTGTGTCTTCCTCTGTCCACCCATCCCTGTGCACAGCCCTCTCTGTGCATACCTGCCCGCCTCTACCTGCCCAGCCCGCAGCCTCATTGTTGTCCTTCCCTTGCTGATCACAGACAGCTCTTCCTCCCATGGAATCAGTGGGATAGAATCATAGAATCACAGAATGATGAAGGTTGGAAAAGAGCTCTAGTCCGGCTGTCAGCCCCATCACCACTGTGCACACTCACAGTGTCATGGCTGTGTCCTGCTGCCCAGGCTCTGCGTGCTGCCATGTCCCATCAGCTGGGTGTCACCGAGCCATACTGGGCATCTGCAGGTAAGCAGAACCACGGCTCACCAGCCCTGCTCGTGCTTCAGGAGTCTCCACCACAGCTTTTCTGCCCTCCCAGCCCCTCACCCACGCTCTCTTCCCCATTCCCCCACAGGAATTGCAGCTAAATTGAATTACAGTAATTAACTCCGGTCACACTTTTAATTGAGTATCAGGAGGGAGGAAAAAGAAGAGAAGTTAATTGAGATGAAAGAAGATGACACCAAGCAACGAATGGTGGTTAGCACACGTTGGTGAAGACCAGTGCTTGTTGTGGTCATGGGAAACCTCTCATGTCTCGTTCACAGACCCAGCAGCTCTGGGCTCAGGGAGGGATCCTCCTCGCTGGAATCCCCTTTGGGATTGAACCATCTGGCCACTTTTACTCCCAAACTCTTCTTTGCATCATACTGATAACTACACAGTTTGTATCAAAATTGGGCAGATTGGGCTTGATGGGCTCCAAACACTGTCACAGAATCAAAGGAACGGGTGCTGTGCTGATCAGAGAAGACCTGGTGGATCTGTTCCCTTTTGCTATAGACATGGATGTCAGCCTCACCTCCCACTGCATCTCAGGACCTTCTGACATCTCGATCTGCTCCAGGATTTATGGGAGGGAAGATGGTGTCTCATCTGTTAAATGAAGTGCCTCCAATAAAGACTCCCGTTTCTATTTATTAAGATAGTTATTATATAATAATTAAGCACCAATTGCTGGCAGGAAACATATTTATGAAGGTTTAACTGCGGGCTGCGAGAGATAAATAGATGCAGCAGACGTGATTGGGGTTTCGCATACTGCAGCTTTCCATAGAGCCTCAGGGAGAGGCAGAACTTGGAGCTTGGGACGTTTCTGTGACCTGGGTGGGATGCTGAAGAAGGAAAGGCTTTGCTGGCAGGAAAAACAGCTTTGTTGTTGGGAAAAGGCTGTGTTGGAAGGTGCCTCATCTTCAGTGCCTGCTTGGCTCATCCCGGCGCTGTGGCTGAGCTGTGCTCCTGGAGGGGAAAAGGGCCTCTCCAGGTGCTCCTCTGACTGAGATGTGCAGCTCCTTAGACATCTTAGAAAATACAGCAAGCAGGGGGTGGAGGAGAACATGGCTGCTTCGTACGAGGGCTCAGGAGCTCAGGAGGATGCTGCTTTGCTCCTCCAGCAGCTGGGAGAGAGGGGGAAACGGGCAGGGGGTAAAATAAGGAAACGTGCAAAAGGAAGCTCTCTGCAGCTTGGTATTAGGCAGGATTTGGGAAGGTTGGGAAGATATAAAAAGAACTTGAGAGGCGTTTTCTCTGGGATTAAGACCAGAGTCCATCTCGCTGTGGCTTTTAGCTGCCTTGAGGCTGTGTAACTTCAAAGCACAAACAGCAAATGGGCCGTGGTTCCTCTGCTCCCCCCGTCCTGCTGCACTCTGAAGAGAGAACTTGTGAACAGTCAGACCAGCCATTCATGTCAGAAATGCAGCTCTGTTTGGAGGTGAGAGGCAGGGTGGCTCCTAAGGTGTACATGTGCAACATGTGTGTCCACCAGGCCCCCTTCCCTGCGTCCCACCGCCATCCCCACGCCTGCCCACGTGCTGCAGATGTGGGTACGGAGCCACACACACACTGAGCACCCTTCCTCCTCCTCCTCCTCCTCCTCCTCCTCCTCCCTTCCTTGGCGTTGTTCCTGCAGCATTTCCCTTTTTTTTTTTCCTCCAGAATGTAGTTAAAACCAATAAAATAATCATTATTGCTGCAATTATTTCCAAACAGATTAAATATCCACCGTGCCTCCAGTTACAGTATAAAACAGGAGCAGCCATAAACCATCTCAGTGCATAAAAACAGGGAGGGGAGAAGAGAGGGCTGACATTTCATCAGCCTTCCTCATGGGCCCGTGTAGTTACTGGGAACATTTGCATATTTTTAATGCAGTGCCTCTTTAATAAATTCCTCCCTCCAGACACATTAAAAATGGTGCACACTCCTGAACACGAAGAGCAGGGAATGTGAGCAACTCCAGACTCCTGTTGTAGCCACAGCATAAACAAGGAGGGGTGTCAGTGTGGTGGTAGGGGAGGAGAGGAGGATGGAATGAAAGCAGATCCCTTTTTATTTTCTGTACCCCATCACGAAATGCCATCTGTGCCATTTTTGACCTTTTTGTTGTCTGACCTCCTTTGAACTTCAACACAATTCTCCAGGGTAATATATTTTCTTTGCATTCAGGGGCAGGATTATTCGCTATTAAATTGGAATTCAGGAAAGAAGGAGACTTAAATTCTTCTCCTGACCTGTTAATCTTCTGCGCAGTGAAAATATTGCCTGTAATTACAGCACTCTTTTTTTTTTTTTGGCCTGACTTCAGGCCAAACCCCAAACTTGTGCTTTAAGCCTCTTAGGGCAAATACCACTTTTCTGAGGACAGGCTGTGCTGTTACGTCCCCTGTTGTGTTACATCTCTTGTGTTACACCTCCTGTTGTGTTAGATCTGGGACCTCAGTGCCCAGCCCCTGCCCAGCAGCTCTGTGTTACAGGCTGAGCTGGAGCTGCACCACGCAGTGCTTGTCTGCAGTTTCAGAATTGGAGGGGTTCCTCTAAAACTCCTTTCTTCTCAGCTAATGACTGATTTCCTGAACTTTGTCATCTCTCCCCAGAAAAGTTGCTTTCACTCTTCCCCCCAAGCACTTGAAAAGCAGAGGATGTCTGCCCAGAATTGCTGTAATTCAGGCAAAATGGAAGAGTTTCCATCTAGGTAGGATGATGTGATGCCAGCAAGACCTGTAATTTGGAGGCAGCTAATTCCTTGGGTAGTTTTTGGGCCAGAAGCACTCAGGGAAGCTCCCATCCTCAGTGATGTGCTGCAGGTACCACTGCTGTGCACATCCTGGCATGTGTCAAGGGAGACCACAATGTGTCACAGGAAGGGAGTGTCTGCATTGAGCTGCACTTCTCCTGGAGCATCACAGCATCCTCAGCATCTTTGAGGTTAGCCTGAAAATTCAGCGTTTCCAGTGCATTTCCCTGCCCACCTTCCTCTTGCCCTGCATTCCTGTCTTGCTTGAATGCCACTACCAGCTGGGTGCTGGGAAACCAAGTGGGCTGCATCCTAGGGTCCTTCCAGCACCACACTGACTTTGCTTGGCAGGCTGGAGGCACAGAGGGTGCATATCACATCAGGAATAAGAAGAATTTTAGTTAATGCACTCCAGCAAGTTGCTTTGCATAGCACCTCAACTGCCTATTTTATCAGCAGAACAGAGCACGAGAGAAATTGTAGATGAAACAAATACAGGAAATACATTAAGAGAGTAAGTAATGAGATCTAGGTGAAATTGCACCTTATGAAAAAGTAATCTGCAGCTTAGTGTGCGAGGAGGAGGAATTTGATGGAATAGAGGGGCTCTCAGAAAGGAATGAAGGAGCACATTACAAACAGCCAGAGACAGCCAGGTGTGTCGCGCAGCGCGGGGACGTACTTAAATCAGGATGTAATGGAAGAGGTTAGTCTAATATTTTCCTTTATGGATATTGGTGTCAATATTATCTCGGGGAAGGAGAGAGCGAGGGAGGAGGAGAGAGGTGTGTAGTTGTTAAAAAGGCAAATAAATTGCACTGTGTGCAAATCCTGGAGTCCTTTCATCAGCAAAAACAAAGGCATAGTGCAGATATGGGCAGGGCTGCTGGGACACCGACCCCGCACTGCCTGCATCTGCATGGTGCTCATTTTGCCTCTCCCTGCAGTGGGATTTCTGCACCTTTATCCCAAGTCTCCTGCCCTTAGGGCCCCCTGCTGCACCCTGCACAGAGCTCCAGGCTGGGGCTGCCCCATTCTCAGCTGACTCCAGGACTCGGGGCTGGATTCTAACCCAGGGTGGAAGTTCTGCTACCTCAGGTCTGATGAGCTCATTCGCTACCTGTGCTGCAATCTGACTCTAACAGCTGCTGCTCCCAAACAAGCCAGGAAATGAATTCATTTCAGATGGAGCTGGAGTGGGTAGCTTGCTTTTGTGGTTTCGAATTTTTAGTGGATGGAGAAATCAGCGAGGATTTCACATGGGACTAAATGAAATGCTTTGTTCAACCCCAAATGAAAAGTGGGAAGGCTTTACCCTTTCAAGTGTGGTTGTGTATAATGGGAGTCTGCATGAAAAGAGTGAGCTGTGTGTGCTGAGAAATTAGAGTGGTCCCTATGAAAACCATCACACTAAACTACTTAAGAATTAGTTATTGGGGGAGGAGAAGTGGAATACTGCTTTCCATTTCAGCTTTTTGAACGGAACGCCACCGAGACAGAGGAATCTGATTTTTTAGCTGAGCCTTCGTTGCAGTGTCCCCAGCTCCAGGGGCGTGCAGGGCTGGGGCAGAGCCCTGACCCCATGCATCGTTACCCAGAAGGGCCCAGTGACTGTGCTGCAGTGAGCCTGGGCCTTCCAGGAGCTGCCCATCTGCTGCTCATGGGACACGTGCTCTCCGAGGCGTGCCAGAATTATTGTCCCTGCATCAACCACCTGTGCAGCAACTCATGCAGGAGTTCTCTTTGCACGTTCTGGAGTAGTTTCTGTACTGCCAGATACTACATATCAAGGCTGGGTTGGTTCTGATTTTGGCGTCTTTCTTTTCCTCTTTAACCCCTCCTGGTCTGGGAGGAGCTTGGTGTCACAATGCGTGGAGCCCATCCTGCCCACATCTGCACAACGGGCTCTGGCTGCTCAGGGAGCAACCACGAATCTCAGGGCACTCCAGGCTGGGCCATGCAGGATCAGGGCAGCTCCAGAAAACGGAGCTGGGAGGGAAGGGAGCCAGGATTCACGAAGGAAAGGCTCTTTAAAGATTCAAGAAGAAAAGTGGCCAGGAAAGTGATTTTTAAAGCTCTCTCCACGAACCCCGTGTTGGGGACTGAACACAATGCGCGACGTGTCTTGCAGCACAAAAGATGCTCAGCTAGGAAGCAGAACAAGGTACCTAGTGATTAAACTTTCTGAATGAGCCTCTGGTAGAGGCGCAAACAATAACTGGAGATAAATTGGTATCAAATTTCCTTTTTCTTTCTTGCCACAGGGAAGAAGGAAAATAACATGCCATTAGCTGCCGCAGGAGGTCTGCAGAGGGCTCTGCGATGGGCAGAGCGTGCGGCAGAGGCCGTGGGGATGAGAGGGAGGGATGAAAGGACAGAGCTGGGACCACCAGGGAGGAGCGAGGTTGGAAAAGCAGGGCAGAGAGGGTAGAAATGAGGGACAGCAGCGTGACACCTGCATGCAGTTCTTGAAGAAACACCACTTGGGAGGACAACACTCGTGGCCATTTCTGCAGTGGAGAAGTGTGGGTTTCCTCCTCTTCCAGTTGCTCTGTGGCTCTATCCCTTACCTCCACCTTTCTCCTCCTCTCCAGCAAACCTCTTCCCTGGGCTCCTCCAAGGTCCTTCCCGCATGTCACAATATCCACGAGATCTGAGGAGGGAGAAAGGGGAAAAATACAGCTTTACAGCACAGGCAGTACGAACACAGTTTATTATTTATAATGCTCAGCTGTAAGCAGTAAACACAGGCACCAAATGTAAATTCTGCCACTTCTCTTACCCTCTCTATACAATTCCCTGGTAAATTCACATCATTCACTGTCAGCCTTAATGTGCTTCTACTTGTCTGAGCTACAGATTTCTCTGTGTGATTTTTTTTCTGATGAAATAATATCTCTATGGATAGTTCTCTCCTTCTATCCTTGGTCTTGTAAATTAAATTCATTTAATATTCAAAGGTATAATGTTCTGATAAAATGATCTGCTGCAGCATTGCAGGTCACAGTGTTGGACTGTAATATAAAAGCCTGTTTATAACTTGTCATTTATCGGCCGTTTTTCTCCCAGGAGCTGGCAGTGCAGCGGGAGGAACCACCTGAGGGGCTGAGAAGAAGAGGAGCCCATTTAGGACGAGGGGGAATGATTTTAAAACGAAAGAAGGGAGATTTAAGTTAGATACTCACGTTTACTCTTCGAGTGGTGAGGCCCTGGCACTGCTGCCCAGAGCTGTGGGTGCCACATCCCTGGAGGTGCCCCAGGCCATGGATGGGCTCAGACTGAGCTGGGGGAGGCACCCAGCCCATGGCAGGGGTGGGGATGGAGGGGCCGTGAGGTCCCTTCCGACTCAACCATGCTACAATTCTATGATTTTCTGCATGGCCAGAGGGAGGTGTTCACCTATCCTGTTCCTGCGGCATCCACAAGATTACCTGAGTAGGTTTAAAATCCAAAGCATCATTGTTTGCGGTTCCCTCTTCCCCACAGCCTTAACTTTGCTCTTTAGTGTTGTGCTTTTGGGATTTAAAGGAAATCCAGCAGTAGGAATCTCACTCTTGCCCCTCATTTCCTTCAACCCTGCAGTTCCAAGCAGAGGCAGCAGTCAGCACCCCGTGTTCCTGCCAGGGCTCCTCTCCTTGCTAGCACAAAGCTTGATTTTCCAGGGAGGTGAATGAAAAGTTGTTATTTCAAACCTGCTCACATCTTGGAAACAGCAAAAAACTTCTGACAGATGTATCCAGAGTAATTTGGTTTGCTGTTTCATTTTCCTATTATATATCGGAATGAAGCAAAACGAAAAGATTGAGGAGAACAACTTGGGTTTGTAATGACCTCGAAATTTTCCGCTGTCAAAAACTGTTCCACTCCCACAAAATCTGTTCAGCCACAAACAAAGGATTGGGTCCGTACTACGAGTGGGGAAACAACAGTGACAGGTACAAAACCTGCTTTGCAGAGCATTGCAGGACGCTGCCATCCTCAGTGCTGAACAACGCAGTAATCCTGAGCGAGAGGCACAGGGTGCCGCCTCATTCGGATGGGGAAACAATGGAGAAGAGGCTCATTTTTAGCACCCTGCACTACAGCCAAGCCCAAGTTTGCAGGTACTGCTCTGATGCAATATCTCCTGCCAAAATACACTTCCTTCCGGGATCAAGAAAGTGACTTTGCAGCTGCGGAGCTCCCTGAGAACTGTGATCCTCCATGAGCTGAGGCTGGGCCACCTTCCTGTGCTCAGCACGTGTGTCTCATTGGTGGCTCTGACGTTGGGGTTTCTTCACGGCACAACCAAACCCCATCATGGCTTTGTTGCAGTCACTTAATGAAAGCTGCTCGCTTGCTCCTCGTGCATCATATCTGCAGTGGTTCCTTCGGCGTGGTTGGTGCTTCGGTGGTAGTTCTGTAATTTATGGGACTCTTAGTGGCTTAATTATGCCGTCAGCTCCATCTGTCACTTAACC
The DNA here is from genome assembly GCF_905368555.1 of Meleagris gallopavo. NCBI lineage: Eukaryota > Metazoa > Chordata > Aves > Galliformes > Phasianidae > Meleagris > Meleagris gallopavo. The sequence goes on from NC_139424.1 coordinate 4,648,279, forward strand.
GATATGAGAAATGATGGGATGCCATTAGCCAGCTAATAGTTGCTGTAAAGAGTATTGTTTTATGCTATTCAATAGTAGGAACATAAACAGTTTTTGCTCCCCAATATCCATACTTGCGTTGGTAATGATATCTGTGAGGCTGGTCGTGACATCTGTCCTTTTGCCTGAAAAAGGGCTGGAGGAAATAAAGGGAGCTATCAGCAACAAGCCTAATTAGATTTACTATCAAGATGACGATCATTTGGCTTCGTTTTTTCTGTGCTGATGGAACTTTTTATTTGCATCTTGGGGCCTTCCTCACTTCTCATCTTGATCTCACACGATCAAGACAAGCATGTGGTGTCTTCATCCCCATGAAATAATTACTGGGCTCACAAAATTTGCATCCGAGCCCTCAGCTCCTTTAGTCCCGTTCCCATTCATCGGGTGTCAAAAAGAGCTGGAAATGCAGCATTCCAGCCCTCTTGGATGGGGCCCAGATTTCCATTGATGCGTTGTGACTCCTCAACAGGACTGACATCCTGGGGTTGTGAGCGTGGGGTTATGGGGTTAACTGCTGGCACTGCCCACTGTCCCACACTGATACACAGCCACCAGTCTGCAGGCGATCTGCTGCAGTCACACGCTGATCAAACGGGAGAGATTATTTGCTACTGTGTCATTCATAATAAATGGATCCCAAAGTGCTTTGTAGAATTAATTAATAGCCGAAGGAGAGAAATTAACAGCTGAAGACTACAAATAAGAGCTAAGGCTTGGAAAGGGATGTGGTTGGACCCTCTGGTTTAAATACATGTCCTGGGACAGGGAGGGATCTGCTGGGGGATGCTCTGCATGGCATCCCTGCACCACCGGCACCAGCTGGGATCACAGCTTGGTCCGGGTTCATCTGGGATCGGGCTGCAGCCTTCCTTTTTCACAATTCCATTTCTTCCTGCTGTATTTTGTAGGGCGCCACACGGCTTCATTCATCAGTGGCTGTAAAGTACATGGCAGCGTCTCAGTGGAAGACACTCCATAAATCCCAGGTTTTGCAGCTTACTATTATTTACAGAAAGATGGCTCTCAGGGACTCCCCCTCCATACAGGCAGTGTAATGCAGCAGGGGCAGCACGAGGATGTGGGCTTTCCTTGGTCGGGGCAAGAGGAAGGATGGAGGCACAAGGGAAAGAAGGGAGAAGCTTCCCATTTGCCCTCCCACTCAGTGCTGAGTGCCACAGCAGTCACAAGATGGAAATAGATGGAAGCAGCAGAGTGGCTGTATTAGCACTGCTGCAGAGGGAGACACTGAAAGTGTGCTCAGCCTTTATTAGACACCAAAGAACCCACCTGGGAGCAAGGCATTTGCTTTCCCCAAGTGGTGGGAAAAGCTCAGTCAGCAGCTCCACCTCACCGAAGGAAAGCCATCTCTTCCAGCTCTCCTGCTCACCAGATGGGTTGCGGTGGGATGTGATGCGGTGCCCCCAGGGCAGGACACAGGGTTCAGTTGGTGGGACTGACCCAGGGCTGTGCTTTCAGCTCTGCCTGTGCTGCTTCTGAGCCCATGCTGGGAATAACCTTGGTCCCAGAGGATGACTTTTTTCCGCCAAGTCCTGGTGGACGCCGGTCCCCAAAGCTGGGTGACCCCTGTTGGGCTGGGAACAGGACCCGTCCCTTGTGGTGCCACCAAGCAGCCATGTGAGGAAGCCAGGAACCTCCAGCCCTCGCTCCTCTATTGTTAAATTGTGACTCTATAAAACAAAATGTCAATTTTCTTTCTAAATGTCTTTTACGGCAGATTTGATGCGGCTTGGCTGATTGATAGCCCTGGTGACTGATGGCTCCCATTTATCCTCGTCACGCAGGCGGCAAGTGTGCAGGATTCCTTGGTGCAGGCAGCCCTGATGGGGCTGATGAAGGCTGGAAGCAGAAATGTCCCATTGTCATGGGGTGGAAGGGTGGTAGGAAAGGCCACGCTGACACCAGTGGGATGAGCATCCTCCCCTTCTACCCCATCACAGCCAGAGATCAGCCAACACTGCCATAGGCATGCGTGCGTCTCCTTTCAACTCCTCCTTTCAATTTTCCCTGCATCATTTCAAAGGGAAAAGAAAAAAGCAGAAAGCTGAAATAGGAAAGAAAAGTCTCTGAGATGGCAAGCTGTGGGGACCTGGCTGACTTAATGCTCAGAGCAGGCGGTGGAAGGGAGGGATCAGCTGTGCCATTTGTGCTGACAAGAGCAATATTAGTAAAACACACATGGACATTTTTAGCATCCGGTAGGTAAGCTCCAAGGTGCAGAAACAGCGAAGAGCCCTGAGAATGCTCACTATTTTCTTCCTCTCCTCATCTGTTCTTTCCTCTTTCCCTCTCTCACTTCATTGCCAGGCTTCATAGCACCTCCAACACTCTCCAGCTGCCAACAGTGTCAAAAATAATCCAAGCAAGAAGTTTATCTGAGCTGCTGTGTTCTCCCCTCCCCAGGAGGATGCTCGTGGAAAGGCAGGAGCACGAGCACCAGCTGGAGAGCAGAAGGCTTCGTATGGCATGGGTGCTTCCATGAAGGATGGGGAGAAGGTGGCCACGCAGGGGCGAGCGAGGAAGGGATGAAGACTGACTTGGAAAAGGGTCTCGATCTGTTGGCCAGCCTGGCCAAGTCGAGTGATGCGGCACAGCTACAAAGATGTGATGGCACTGCCAGCAGATCGCTCCAAGCAAGGGTCACCAGCCCGCAGAATCTGCACCTGGCATCTCCCCTTCCCATCCACCACGGCTTCGCTGCGGAACTTCGATCAGAGGGTGCCTGTGCACAGGAGGTCAGCTCTGCGCCCTGCACAGCAGGCACAGCCCCGTCAATTATTCATTTAACACATTCTTTGATGGCCGTTGCACAACTCACTGCGAAACGGGGAGAGAATGCAGGAAACAAAGGAGCCGTTGTGTAACCGAACTGCATCTGTGCAGGAGGAAAGGATTTGCGCTTTCTCTGAGAAAAAGTTCAACACAATTATTTTTGTCCGATGGCCTAATTAAAAAAAAATCAAAACCTCAGCAGCTTTCGTTAAATACTAATCAGTGGTAAGCCCTGCAGTATCCATTTCTTGGCTTAAAAGCTTTTCTTGAGTGATCGAATGTGGTGCAGCATTTGACCCCAAGCATCTCAGTCAAAATGTTCTCCAGCACTCAGACACGTCTGCATCTTCCAGGTGAAAAGTTTGGTTTCATTTGCAGCCTGCCTACTGGAAAGCTGTTTCATTAGAGAAGTGTCACCCATCCTTCCCTATTAATACCAGAGATTCTCACTGTTAATTTTAGCAGCCTGTGTCGTCAAGGGGAAGCAGTGGAGGTGGCGTGCAGCGTCTGTACCAGATGAGCTCCCCTGGTTCTGGTCTTTGTTTTTTTTCTAAAACAAAGTATAAATAAATACCACCATGGCCTCTTCAAAGGAGAGAAGGACAGAGTTGCCAGGTGAGCAAAACTACAGAAATATTCTATTCCTTGTTGGGCCTTTAATGAAGCATTTACAAGATCAAACGGGAAGAGATGCTCTCCCACAGCCTTCTTAAAGCTGTAATGAATTGCAAGTAACTAGTGTATAATTGCTTTCCCAAGAGCACCCCAGAGAGTGGGGTGATACCTTGACAAAGGTGCTGGAGCAAGTGAAAGTTAATTAACATTAGGAATTAAGTGGCTAATTGCATTGTTCTGACAGTGCTGCTCACCCTCCCAGCATGATGGTGTTTGGAGAACATTTCATCCCGACTGACCCGGGGCTGCATCCTTCTGTGTGGGTTCAACCCAAGCGGGGACAATGAAAACTGCCTTTGTGTTTTATGCCAGAGACATCCCTTAAGATCACCCAGCCCAGAGGAGCACCCTATCAGCAAGGCTCTTTCAGCATGCCTGGGCAGACAGGAAGACATTACCTTTCCATGCTACTGAATTTCTCCCTGGATGACCCCACCTGTCCCCTCCTGGCTTGGATGTGCTGTCCCAGCCCCGCTGGGCTGCATGCCATGAGCCTAATGGATCATTGCTATTCCTCCAGGCTGCGGGCACAGGGAGCACACTGCAGATCCCCGGCCTCGAGGCAGGCAGTGGAATTGAAGCTGCTGATGTGCGGGCACGAGCGTGTCGAGAGAGCATCTCTGTACAGGATGCAGCTTGCATTGCTGCCTTCCAGCCATGAGATGGAGAGGCAAAAGGAAAAGGGCCGGGTAGGGCTGTGATGAGCATGGGGTGGGACCGTGCTGGACAATAGCCTCCATCTCCTGGGGATGGCAAGAAGGGAGATGTGCTGGGAATTCTCCTCTACTTCGCTCAGGAGATGTCCCATCTCCAGATCATCATACATTTACCATCCATCGTGGCTCCATGGATCGGTACCAAAAGATCTGGAAGTGTTTTTTCAGAACTCGGTGCTGTCTGTGTGGATGTGGACACGGTGCCAGGACCCCCTGTTTGCTGCAGGGCTCATGTGAACACCCCGGCTGGGAGAAAAGCTTCGCTCTCCCTGTGCTGCAGCACTCTGCTCTGACAGCTCCATCCTCCAAGGCACTATAGAAGCAAATTGAAAACCTGCATGTTTGCAGAGGATTAATGCAGCACGGCTGGGAGCTGATTCACTTCGGAGCAGTGCTGGGGGTGGCTTTGCTTCACACGGCTTTTTGTGCAGCACGTTGCATGCAGGGCAGTTTGAGAGCTTGAAAACCCCCCACGCAGGTGAGAAGCCCTTGGTTGGGAGATGTTGGAAAGGAAAATCATTCTGGTGCCAAATCTCAAGCACTGGTTCTGACCAAACAAGCCCCTCTCTGAGGGGTGTATCAGAACTAAAGGCTTTTCCATTGTCCTCTTACTGGATTGTTGAATTCTTCTTCCCATGTCTTCTTTTTGACCCTTCCTGATTTCTCCATTTACACCCCTTCTGCACTCAGGGACACCTCCCTCAGCTCAGAGGCTCAGCCTTTGCCTTAGGGATTTCCTCCTGTCCATACGTAAGTGCAATCTCCAGCCTCTCTCGCTGAGTTGCAGCCTGGCGCTGGGTGCAGATTAATTTCCTCCTCTCCCCATGCATGGGCCTCCCAAAGGCAGCAGCTTGGAGCACCACTGCTCATCTTAAGCTCCATGGGTGCACAATACAGCTCGAGCCTTCAAGCACTTAACGTTAATTGGAAATATAGAATCAATAAAGTTGGAAAAGACCTCTCAGATCCCCAAGTCCAACCCCAGCCCACCATGCACACTGACCACATCCCTCAGTGCCACGTCTCCACGTACTGGAATACCTCCATGGATGGGGACTCAGCTGTGCCATTGCATCCCCACTATTTGGGAGAAGTTGTTCCTAACAGCCTGCCTGAGCTCTTAGCATTTGTGGGATCAGAGAGATTTTCATTATCTCAGCATTAGCATCTACAAAGACAGACATGATGGGGAAGAGCCTGGAGCAGTGCCCGGCACCCATCCTGCTGTAGCTCGGGGCTGAGCCCCGCTCCATGCTCAGGTACCGGCAGGGTGCTGCTGTCCTGGCACAGCCTTCTTCAGCAAGGAGGGTTTATGAGCCCATTTCTTAGATAGCAGCACTTGCCTTAACCTCTCCCCTGACTCTTCTCCCTCTGTTATGCTGCTGTTAATTCTGGGGATATTTCTTCATCTCCTGACAGTCCAAATGCACCAGCGGAGGTAATAAACAGAACATTAGCTGTGCTTTGTCAGAGTGAACGAGGCTTCCCTGATAAAGAGTCGCTGGGGCTCCACAAGAGGAGTTGCTCTCCCAGGCAATGTCTGTGCTGTGTTCAGCTCTGAGCCATTTCCCTGTTGAGCAGTGCTCAGCCCTCGGTGCTGGGCAGAGCAGTGATGGCTGTGATTGGATGAGCTGGAATTGCAATTCCACAGGGCAAACTCACCTTGAAATGGCTGAAACCAAGGGGCCAGGGGATCCCCCTCTGCTTTGCATTGGTGAGACCTCACCTGGAGTACTGCGACCTCAGTGCAGGACAGACATGGGGCTGTTGGAGCACATCCAGAGGAGGGCCACAAAAATGATCCCAGGGTTGGAACACCTCCCTGCGAGGGCAGGGATGAGCTGGGATGTGCAGCCTGGGGGAAAGAGGGCTCGGGGGAGACCTCACCGTGGCCTCCCATTATCCAAAGGATAATGAAGGGGAAAGAAGGGGACTCCATAGCAGGGTCTGCTGTGGTAAGCTGAGAGGAAATGGTTTCAGACTAACAGATAGGTTTAGACTGGGCATAAGGAAGATGTTGTTTCCAGTACGGTCGCTGAGGCACTGCAGTGCTCCCAGGCTGTCAGGGTGCAGCCCAACACAGCATCGCCCCAGCAGCTCCTGCATGCGGTGCCCGTCCCAAAGTGATGAGCTTGCAGGGATGCTGCAGCTCTGAAGGAGATGGATGTTGCATGGCTTATCAATTTTCAATCTCAACACAGCGAGATACTTGTCAGGCTGCGGAGGACAAACACTTGTAATATTTAAAGGGGGAGACGCTAATGGAATCCATTGCAGATCACCACTTTCTGTTCCCCTGGGCTCATTCTTTTTCTCTTCTTTCAGGGCTTGTTCTAAATAACCTTATTTTTTTAGCTTATACCAGCCAATAGAAGAAGGTGGTTTTCATGCAAAATGCTCATTTCCTTCGTCTCCCCACCCTCCTTCCCCTCCTAAAGGTTTATGCATTTATTTGGATAAAAGGTTTTAAACAGTAAAGAACTGTCTGCAGTAATTTGTGAAGATAATAGATTATCCTGGGAGGAGGCCTGGGCTGAAAAATTTCCTACTGCAGAATTCAGTCCTTGTCATTTAGTTATTTCATTAGGAGAGAAAGAAAAAGAAGGAGGGCAAAGCGAGTAGGAGAGAGAACAGAATCACTGAGCTGAACTACTGCCAGGGTGAGTCGTCCCGTTCTTACAGAGCTGAGCCCGACTCTGATCCTCACCCACCCATCAGGGCTGTGCACAGGGAGAGTTCCACCAACCACGGCAAGCAGCAGCACGGCTCCGTGCCTGGAGGTCTGTCAGCGTGCAGCTGGACCAGCTCCTCATTTCAGCTTTAGATTACAGTTCCGTTCAGAAGCGCTCATTAGCACATGGCAGAGAGACACTGCAATGGGCGCAGGCCGGTTAAATCTCTGATCAATAGCTGAAGGGTTTGCTGACTCTTCTCAGCCACAGCTTGCAGGCACCTTCAGCACCTTCCTCTGATGGTTTAATAAACACGTGCTGCTCCTGTCTGGGACATGCCTCCGAGATTGACTAATCTCTTATAAACAACCTGTGAATGGATGGTTAATGAGAGCCGTGTGAATAATTGCTTCTCCATTTTACTGCCTAACCAGGAAAAATGCAAAATGAGATTGCCTGGTTTTTTTCAAAGTAGCCCAAAATGGAAAGTTTTTCGGCTCCTTTTTTCTTGCCATAGGGGTGCAGAAGGAGAGGAACCCGCAGTGCCTTCACAAAACCTTTGAGGTGAAACGGGAACATGTGCATAACACGCCTTAGAACAGTTTTCTCTTATTTTAGGCTCATTTTCTCTGCTTCTGAATTCTAAAAATTAAGTCTAAAAATGCAATTTGGAGCAGCGTTTTGAATGGAAGTGGTTTTATTTTCCCATTCTGGGAATAACAGATATTTTTGAAACCCAATGTGAAAATCTTATGGCATAGAGAGGAAAAAAAAATAAACCCCACCACAACTCTTTCTATCATTTATTAAAGATGGCTGAAAGAATCTCATAGCACCGCATTCTTCACATGCTCCTGTCATCCTCCTGCAGCTTTGTCACCAGAAAGATGATGTGATTGCAACCTGCACAGGGAGACTGACCTCCAAGAATATGTATTTGTGGACAATTTGACGTTTCCGTGGGCTTTTAGGATTTATCTGGTTGGTTGCTGTCTCTGTCCACTGATAGTTCCAGCTCAGGAGCTCAGAACGTGGCGCAGACTGAATGCAGATGGGCTCTGGATCCGGTTTATTTCAACTTGCTCAAAGTTGTGCAAGGATGCTTTATTCCTTTTTAATGGTTAATTTGGGTTCGGCTTATAAAACCGATCTCTAATTGAGTGAGAGAAATTCAAGAAGCTTCAAACACCCTTAAACAGACTGGTTCGCACCGGGTTATAAGCCCATTTTGCATTAAATCAGGATTCCTCCTGTAAATGAGACCTTCCCTGTAATTGCTCTGGAGCTGCTTATTCTGATTTCTTTGCCTCTTTGGTTCTGGTAATTTGCCTCCAGCAAAACACTCGGGACAGACAGAATGCAGAGGGAGGCAGGGGATGCTCGGCGGTGTAATCTCCATGGCACAAGCTTTTCCTCTCTTCTTCTGCTCCCATCTCCAGGCAGGAAAATTCTGCACAGCCAAACAAAGTCCCACCTATGCACTGGGAAGCAGAGGGCACAGCTTCTTCCCCGGGACGAGGCAACCACAGGGCATCTTTTGGGAGTGCTCTGTCCCTGCTCTGGGTGGCCAAAGGCAGCCAGAGTTGAATCGGACCTTCTCTTGGGTGTACATCCAGCCCTGCACACCTGGGCACAGATGGGTGCAGGCAGAGCTGGCTGCTGGTACTTCTGGGTACCAACACAGCTGGGTACCAACACAGAGGAGTGCGAGTGCATCTGAGTGTCAGCACAGCTGGATGCAGGCAGATCTGGGTACCAGCACATCTGTGTGCTGGCACATCTGGGTACCAGCACATCTGGATGCAGGCAGATCTGGGTTCTGGCACATCTGTGCATCCCTTTCCCTCTCACCACCTCCTGCTGCTGGACCAGGCGGTGCTCCTACTGCCTTACAAACACAGCAACTGCAGCAGGGGGTGATCAAACACAGCAGCCACTGGAGGTATTCCCTGCCGCAAGTATAAGGAGAAGAGCAAACACCAGAGACAGAGTAATCCGTGTGGTAAACACGACCGGCGAGCATCCTCAGCAGGGATGTTGGTGATATTTCCATGGCCAACCTGTGAAGGGTGCTTCTGTACTTAGGTGTGGGGTGCTGGCCGTGGCCCCACGTGCAGCACAGGCAGCGGGCGGCCTGGTGAGCATGGTCTGCAGTAACCTGGGGACAGATCTGCAGGAGGCAGCGAAATAAATAAGCACGCCGATGCGGAGACATCCAGCACAGTTTAGTGAGCACAGCTGGTTTCTCAGAAGGAGTTTGGAGATAATTCCACCTCTGCATTGAAGACTTTCGATGACTGTTAATGAATTTAAATGACGGGGATTTTCGTTTCATGCCTCATTACATATGCTCCTCACATTAAGATGCTAATTAAGGATACATCAGCCCAAGCTGGGAGCGATGCGGACACTGAGCAGAGCAGTGCTGAGGGAGTGTCTTTGGGGCTGCCCAGCAGGGCCTTTTATTGGTGCCTGATGGGCGATTTGCTCCAGCAGATTCACCAGGCGCAGGGCCCGCACTGCCTTAGGATTCACTGCAGCTCGTCTCCAGGTGTCCTGGTTGCTTCCAGCTGGGTTCTGGAGGGCAGAGAGGGATGCTTAGACAGCCTGAGTGCAGACGTGCAAGGGAGGATGCTGGAGATGGGATTTCCCACAGCACACCTGGGCTGCGGGCAAAGGAAACAAATCCCTCAAGGGTAATGAATACAAACTCACCATCGCTAGCTGGCGAAGTCCCTGAGCTGCAAGCTGAATGCTTGTGGAGTGTTCTGGAAATAACACAACACCTTCACCCTCTTGTGCTACGTTGGACACAGCTGGTAATGGCCAAGTGTCATTCAATCATCATCTGCCTGCCAATGACTTGCAGCAGGGCTCCTGTTGGTAACATCTGAGGGGATGGCGTGCTCCTTTTGCCAGCGTGGGGTTTCCTAGCAGGCACCATACTGGGGCTGCTGAGAGTCCTGTTTGGATGCAGCGTTTGGCACTGGGTTTTCTTGATGTTCTCCCCTCTAACGTACCAAGCCCTGCCAGGACATCTCAACAGACGTGATTGAGAAATCGTTTTGAAGATCTGGACTGAGCTGAAGTCTGTGATTGCATCCTAAAGTCAAGGGGACAGGGAGAGAGAAGAAAAGGTTTGTAAATCAGGAAACCCGTTGATCTAATCCTAGAACAAATTTGCAAATTCTAAAATGGATTTGCAGAGCCATTGGAGGAAAATGGATTTTGCAAATTTTAGCTATTAGTGCTTCCTAAAGAGCTCCTTGCTTTCCAGAGCAGCTTTGTGTTTGGGACAGTTTAGTGGGAGAGATTGTTCTGGCAGGCTGCCCGTGGCCTCTATTAGAAGAGGGACTGCAAATACCTGTGCAGGTGCTGAAGCTCTGCCCTGTCCTGGGAAACTGCCTTGGCTGTCCATATAGAATCATGGAACCATTGCAGTTGGAGACCCTTCAGATCCCTAAGTCCAACCCCATCCACCCCACCATCCCACTGACCTCGTCCCTCAGTGCCACGTCCTTACAGTTCTTAACACCTCCAGGGATGGTGATCCCAGCACTCCCTGGGCAGCTGTGCCACAGCAAAATCACTGCCCTCATGGGTGTAGATCCGAGTCTGGGGTATGGGTTCAGTCTCATGTACCCTACGGTGAAGGAAAAAAGGTTTGGTTGCGCTGCATTCACGTAAAAGCAGTTTGTTAAAGCTTTTCACAGTATGGTCACCATTTCAATGGCATCCATCCAAAACTTGCAACAGCAGAGAAAAGGCTGGCCAGAGCAGTGAGAAGCATGCTTTTGCAGTGGAGACTCTTGGCTTATTAAGCCCAGCAAAACAGAAGTTGAGTGGGAACAGGGTCACCCCCCCTGTGTATATCACACTGCACGGCGCCGTGGAGTGAGAAGGGTGCAGATGCTTAAATAGAAAATTGGCATGGAAGAAAATGGGCATAAGTGCACTTCAGATGGAAATTTTAAAAAAGATTCGACCAGCAGAGGAAGGAGGGGGTTGTCTTTGGCCACAGTGACCCAGAAGGGAGATGCAGTATCAGTTCTGGGCTCCTGAGCAACATGTGGCACCGCGAGGTGCCAGGGACAGCAGACGTGGGTGGCTGAAAGCAGTGCCTGAAGTTGGTAAAGTGTTCATTGCTACGTGGAGGGGAAACCAAAGACCTGCAGCTGGGGGAGATATGGGGAGATTGTATGTATGCAGTTGTGTGTGTGGCAAATCAAAATAGGCTAAATGAGAGAAGGGAAACATTTAATTTCCAGCTTTTGAATACGTGCTGCACACAGCTGAGAACAAAATTCATTTGTTTGTTAAACCCTCATGCCACGTGGGATGAGGGTAAACAGACTGGCTGAGGGCTGGGGCCAGAAGGTGGTGGTGAACGGCGTTAAACCCAGCTGTGACAGCCATGAGTGGTGTTCCCAGGGTTGGTACTGGGGCTTGTCCTGTTTAATGTATTTATTGATGACTTTGACGAGGTGATTGAGTGCACCCTCAGTAAGTTTGCAGATAACACCGAGTTGGGAGAAAGTGTTGATCTGCCTGTGGATAGGAAGGCTCTACAGAGGGATCTGGGCAGGCTGATCGGTGGGTTGAGGCCAATGGGATGAGCTACACGTTGGATATTAGGATCAATTTCTTCTCAGAAAGAGCAGTGATGCAGTGGCTCAGCTGCCCAGGGAGTGGTGGTCACTGTCCCTGGAGGTGTTCAAGAAACACGGGGATGTGACACTGAAGGACGTGGGCAATGAGCATGGTGGGAGAGGATTGGGGTTGGACTTGGGGGTCTGAAAGGTCTTTCCCAACCATAATGACTCTATGATTCTGTGTGCATCTGTGGGGCAGCACTGTCGTAGTGCCACGTCCCCAGCGCAGCCCCGCTCCCCCCTCTGCTGCTGCTGTGGTCGTGGGGCAGCTGGAGCCCAGTGGGGTGCACTGATGTCTTACTGGTTTTTACAGCTTCCTGGAGACAAGGGACTGGGATTTACTGGTGCACAAATTGCCCTGGGGTGTGATACGCGTTGTGTTTATTGAAGAGCAATGAATTTTGCAGACGCCTGAAAGCCAGGATCTGAAATGCTGTCCCAAAGCCAGCAACACGCTCATCTGGCAAGCTGCTGCCCAGTCCTCTCGGCACCTGGATCTCAGCTGAAATGTGAGCTGCAGGGACCTGAGTGTCACCAGTGGATGCTCTCCCACTGCCTGGGGCCGGCCGGTGTCCTCGTGCAGCCTTCTGGAGCAGGCAGGATGGGGCTGCCTCAGCTGGCAGCGGTGGCACCAGGCCAGAGCGGTGATACAGTGTCCTCATGCACGGGAGGCACAGGAGGATCTGAGCAACGTGGGTGAGAAGGCAGTTTGGAGAGCCTGCAGCTTCCCCTGGGAATGCCTCTCCTTGGTCACTCCCCACCCACAGCCCGGTGTTGGCTGTGCTTCTGGGTTCCTCTCGCAAGGGAACGGCTGTGATCGATGCCCTCTGTCAGCCCTAACTGTCAAGGAGCTTCTGCCTCATCCCGGCAGACAACGACCTGGCTGAAGTAATTCATGACTTCATCGCCCCTTGGCCAGATGACAGCAGTGTGAGATGCAGGCGCAGCCCCCGAGCAGCCCTGCCTGTCCGCTCCACACAAGGGATGGTCCCCATGCTGGTGTGAGCCAAGGGAAGGGCATGGAGGCTCTGACAGGGGAGCACGGGGATTTGGGTTGAACTGGGGTTTGAAGCTGACCTTGGGGTTTTTGCCACCCTCCAGACAGTACAGGAGAGAAAGCCAATTTGTGCGGAAGAAAGAAGAACCAGAAGTGAGGAGCTTGGGAGCGCTTGCAGGGAACAAAACAAACTGAAGAAAATAAGGCTATTGAAAAAGTGTCAGGCTGGGAAGAGTGGGAAGGCAGAGCAGAGCTATTTATTAATGCCGAGCCACAGCTTGCTGGAGGTAGCCAGGGCCAGCTGAAAGGTCGCTCAGGATCTTTATGTTTTAATCCCTTTGGCACAAGATGTTTACCGAGCTGGGCAAGGGGTGTGTGGAGCAACACAGAGCTTTCATCCTTATCTCTGGGTGCAGACCATGTGCTTGGGCACATCCACCTGCTGACTGGGGATGGCTGAGGTCCTGCCATGAGGAGGGCAGCTGCAAGCAGGGCCCTGATGCCTGAGATCAAGCTGTCATCATCCCTTTGGGAACGCCTGGCAGCCATCCTCCCCGTGTGGGTCCTTTGTGGACCTGTCCTCACAGGAGGACGGAGGTGTCACTGAGAGGCTGGCACTCAGCTCTGCCTTATTGAGTAGGCATCGATCAGCTGTCTCTGCCCGTAGTAATGATAATAGGGTCGATGCTAATCAGCCCCTTTGTTTCCAGAACTAGATGTGCGTGCGTGCAAGTGTATGCCAACAAGACTCATTTGGGTGAGAAATTACAGATGGAAATGATGCATTAATTCAGCCAGTGCGTTCCTTTGCACTCCTTGGACACTGCAGAGTCATCCTCAAGGCACGGCACACAGAGCATGATGAGGGCTAATGCAGGCCTGGAAACAGATACAAACTCCACGTTTTGCCTTCTGTCCCTGTCTGCAGCTCAGACTTGGTGCTGTATTGCCAACAAGCACTTCCCAGTATTCAGAGAGCCACAACCCTTCCTGAAGGAATGCACACAAAACCTGTGCACCACGCGCTGTGACCACCATCACTTTCATTTATTGCTTCTGCTTCTTTTTCTCCACCTGCCGCTTGATTTACGCTCTTGCAGAGGAAGCATCCCTCTAACTGTGATCCCACAGGGGCGATGCCAGTCCCCTGTGGGACTCTGAGATAATCCTCCTCAGGTGAATCACTGCCCTTGTGCAGTCAGTGTCCGCTCACACATCACAGTGGGCTCCTGTTATCAGCAGCCTCTAAATGCAAAGCAATTAATAAAAACAAATAATTAAAAATGTAGTTCAGTTCCAGCAGTGTCTGGATGCTCTCCGTAGCTAAAACAAGAGCTTGTCAGTGTGAAAGGCCAGGAAAAAATGTGCTTCTCTCAGCTGTGAATTGTAGCTCCCAAGCCCCTTCTTTATTCTACTCTGTGTCCATCTTATCTGTTGCTATTCGTCAGGTCAGAGGCTGTGTTTGCTCTGGTTCTGCACTGCAGGGTGCCAAATGCAGGCAGTTTGTTGTTATTTTTCCTTGCTGTTTGCTTGCTTGTTTGATTTTTGGGGCTGAAATGACACGTGGAGCGGATTGCAAATCTCCATTGCTGCTCCTAAAAAGCTCCCTACGTAGATGGCCTTCTTCTGGAATGCAAGTGGGATTTCCTGATGGAGTCTGATCCTCTTCCAACTCTAATCTGCTTCCTTGCCTGCAGTCAACGTGCTTGTGAGGGGACAGCTCGTGTGTGCAGCATGCCATGGAGCTCCTGAAGCCCCAACCACCCCTGTGCTGTGTGTGCTGTCTGCAGAGCTTGGAGCAGCTGCCCAGAGCTGATGGAGCAATCAGGGAAGCGGTAACCAGAACACTGCAGAGCAAACTAAACCCAACCTCTCTCGTCCTCCCATTCTCCAGCGTTTATTTGGCACATGAAAGCTTCTGGAAGAGAATTATTTTGCCATTTGCAGAGGGGGACACAGCTGTGAGGAGGCTGCACAGAATCTCCCATCCTGTGCTGTGAGGTGGACAGTACAGAATGAGAGTGGGGCCACAGCCCTCAGGGATGCTCTTGCTTCTCCGCCGTGTCCCATTTGCCACCCGGCAAAGCCACTCTGCTGGGGTCCCTCTGCCAACCCTGTGTGGTTACCCAGGGCTTCCAACCTCTTCTTTCACAGACGAGACCCAAAGATGAGGACCCCAGATCCCCCCAGAGGCCAGCACCAACCATAGGGGGAGGATGGACAGGTCTCCTCCACCTGAGAAGGAGCTGGTCCCCTTCTGCAGGATGCAGGGAGCCACTGGGTGTCAGTAGCATCCCACTTCCCAGCTGCTTATGGACGTGGAGGCAGGAGGCTGAGCCTCCTCCATGAAGAGCAGAGCTGTCCCCAAGCACCCCATGGGCCGCTGCTCCAGGAGAGCGGCTCGGGGCTGTCATCATACAGTGCCAACAGCCCCATCGTGCTCGGAGCACAGCTCCCTGAGTGGGTTTTGGCACCCCGTGGAGCTGCAGGGAGGGATGCTCCCAATGCAGGAGCTGCAGCAATACACTGAGCAGCAACGAAGCCGTGCAGAGCTGGCTCTGTGCTGAGTGCTTGTTGAGTTTGGCCAAGGTGGCTGGTCTTTTACCAGCACAGGATTTTCTCCCTAGCAGTGACACCTCTAGGGGTGACACTTCTGACCCAAACCAGGAGGAACAAGAACTCCGGTGCCCCAGAAGAGCCAGTCAGTCCATAACTGCGGCCCTATGTACAGCTGCAGGGCTGTCCTTGTTCATGGTCCAGACTGGAGCCGCTGCCTGCCACATTGTGTGCATCCTTTTAGTTCTGCTGGACATGTTCTGGCTGACCTTAATAATTCAGCTTTCCCCAGATCAACACAGGGCTGCCTCTACAACTTTCAGTATCAGTGATGCTCAGTGCTTCCTTTTCTGTATATGCAGACCCACGGGTCTACATCCCAGCTGCATTCACTGCCCTGTGTGGGGATGACAGATCTCTCTTTTGGGTCACAAAATCTATAAAGACCCAATTAGTCCTCGAAATAGAGGGGGAGAAGGTCTAGGGTTCAGACACGAGGCGGGCATGGGGTGCCCTGGTTTCTGCAGTCCTTTGAGTTTGGTGGTTTGCCCAGAGCTGCTGATGGGGTGTCCCCATTCTCTGGATGTGCCTTCTTCATCAGACCTGGGAGAGCTGTAGCCCTGCACTCAGGACAGCCAGGGCCCTCGGCTTCCCCTCCTATGGGCAGCTCCTGGCTTCCTCACATCCCCGCAGCACCTGGCGGTGGAAATGCCCATTTCTGCAGCCCGCCGCTTCCCTGTGATCTCTCCGTAATGCATTTTCCAGGCCCATTATTTCTTGGCTGCCAATATTGGCCCAGGCACTCAGCCTGGGGAGTTAATGGTGTAATCGGAGCCGTGGTGTGAGGCCATGAGGGAGGCAAGCTCCATCAATCCCCGTCCGTGTACACAAGCCCTTGATTAAAGGTTATGGGGTTAACTCGCTCCTGCTCACCGTGCGCAGGGAGATGGGAAGGTGGGCGGGAGGGAGCAGCTAAAAGCCCTGCTGGAGCTGACTGCTGGGCTGTAGGCACTCAGGCCTGACATGCGACTGTTATTTGCCACCCACTCACCCTCCAAAACCCTCTTCACCTAACGAGAGCTGTTTGTGCCTCTCCGTGCTGCGAGGAGGGAGCTCTGCGAGAAGCCAGGGGGGTGGCGGAGGAAGAGACTGACTTCCCCCATCCCCTGGTGGTTCACCTCCCATCCCGCCTGGATGGGGTCCCTGCAGCCCCTCTCCGCCCCTGTGGGAGGAGTTAAATTCCAAATGGAATGGAGGAACTGTGTCCAGAACAAGAGGGGACACCTCTGGTGCCCTCCAACATGGGATGAAGCTGATGAATGACAACGATGTCCCTGCAAGGGCAACAAATCTGTGAAGGCTAATGGCCTTAAGCTGCGCCAAGGGAGGTTCAGGTTGGATATTGGGAACAATTTCTTCTCCAGAAGAGTGGTGCTGCAGTGGCACAGCTGCACAGGATGGGGGGAGTCCCCATTCCTGGGGGTGTTCCAGAACCGTGGAGATGTGGCACTGAGTGATGTGGTCACTGGGCGTGGTGGGGTGGGTTGGGGTTGGACTTGGGGGTCTTAGAGGTCTTTTCTAACCATAATGGTTCTGTGATTGTATGAGTCTGTGGGATGTGAACAGGAGAGCTCCGTGCAACCCCAATGTGATGCCAAGCCTTGGGCGTGCCCCAGGTCCCTCTCTGCCTATGTGCAGCACTGCCACCAGCAGTCAAGGCTCTGGGTGTACCCTGTGCACCCCACGTTCAGCCCCACCATAGGACATCCAGGTGACACGTCATGCTCTGACATCCCAGAGCTGCAGAGCAGCACTCACAGTCACGTTTTATTTGACATCAGCTGGGGAAGTCAAGCAGCACAGATAAGGACCGATTTGCCTCCACTTAGGTGTGATTGATAGCTGTCTTGTGTGCTTATCAGCAAGGAGATCTGTCATCCACTTGGGGCTGCAGGTTTCGAAGATGCAGGATTTGATGCATGGTGCCACAGGAGCAGCTCCCAGCCCCGCTGCAGGTGAGCAGTGGGTGTTCTTGGAGCTCTGGGTTTGCTGGGCAGCAGTGAGGTTGTGTTAAGGTTGGACAGGACGTAAACACGCTCCAGTTGTGGCCAGAGGCTCCTCTGTCCTTCGCTTTGGAGGTAATTGGATGAGGGCTGTGCCGAGGCCGCATGGAATCTCTTTATGCACTGAGCTTGGAAAAGATGCTGTGCTCAGGGAGCTCCAGTGCTGTGCTTTGATGCTGCCACGTCCCATGCTGGAGCACAGCGTGGGGCAGGCTGTACCGTGGTGAAGCTCCCTGCCTTGCTCATCTCCTTGTTTCTGCACTTTGGTGCTTCCATTTTCCTGCTTTTTTTTATTCTCTTTACTTAAGCAACTTCTACAGCCAGAATTGTTATCTCTTGGTGTTTTTTTTTTTTTTTTTTTTTTTTGTTGTTGTTGTTTTTTCTGTTCCTTCTGGCTCTGAATATTTCAAACTTTATTGTTTCTCTGGAAATAGCTATTTATTTTCCTCTGCTGTTGCTTTCAGCTTTCATCTCTCTTCTGTTCGAGTCTGTAGTCCCCCTTCTTGTGAGTCTGTTTTCCCCTGAGACCTTCCTGATTTTTTCCCCTTTTCTGTACTGGCTCCTGTCAGCTCAATAGTTTTTCAGCCTTTCTCTCCAGATTTTCAGCCCTTTACATTTATTTTTCATTACCTCCTCTCTCTTAAACCTCCCCCACATCGCCACAAAGACTTGTGCAAAGCAGCCTCCCAGCCTGGAGAGGAGCAGAGAGCAACTGGTGGAGGGCAGAGCCCTGAGCACAGCCCCTGCTTTGCCCTGTGCGCTTCTGCTGTCGCTCCCCACATCAGCCCCAGAGGCTCGTTTGTTTTCAGAAAGCAAATACATGGAGCGGTTTGTAGTTGGTGTTTGGCCTGGAAGTTTGTGTGGCTCCTGCAAAATCTTGACCAGTCTCATGTTTCAGCTTGACCAGCCTGATCTCTTTCTGTGACCGGGTGACTGCCTGGTGGATGAGGGAAGGGCTGTGGATGAAGTCTGCCTGGACTTTAGTAAAGCCTTTGACTCTCCTGTAGGAGCTGACAGCCCCTGGCTTGGACATGTGTACACTTTGCTGGGTAAAACACTGTCTGGATGCCATCTTCTCCCAAGGAGCAGTGATGCAGTGGCACAGCTGCACAGGGAGGTGGGGGAGTCCCCATCCCTGGAGGTGTCCCAGAACCATGGAGATGTGGCACTGAGGGATGTGATCAGTGGATGGGGTGGAGTTGGACTTGGGGATCCTTGAGGTCTTTTCCAACCTCTATGATTGCATTGTGATCTGCTCCTGATGGGATAAGCCCAGGACAGCCTCTCTAGCCCTCGCTGCTCCCAGGGAGGATTTGATCTTCCTTCTGGATCTGGGGGCTCTGGGTGATGGAGCCGCCCACCGGAGCTCTTCCTTTTCTTTTCCCTCTTCTGATTTTTATTTGTGAACCTCGTTCTGGCGATTAACCTCGGGGCCGGCGCGTCTCCTAAGAAAGATGCTCTCACTTCATTAAGAGATAATGGAGGCTGTCAGAGATTTGAAGGATTGCACTTGTGATGGGAGAAGGAGGGGGAAGAAATATATTCACAGCAAAGTTACATTTTCATGTAAATTGTTTAAAGATTTAAATGGTTTCTATTAGGAAGGGTCACTGGGGCTGCATGGAGGGCTAAATTAGTCCTTCTGTGCAGAAGCATAATATTGTCTATAAATGAAAAGGAATAAAAAAGGCTGTTAATTTTTTTTTTCACTTCGTCATTTCATCTCATACTCCCTTCCTCTGCCTCTCAAGGAACCTTCCCCTTTCTTTTCTTTGCTCCTTGGGTCTTTCTTCTTCTCTTTTCTCATTCACAGACTGTACTTTGCAAGTTGGATTTGGCATGGCCTTGCCCAGCCCCGTTTGCTGCCAGCCAGTCCCAACCTGCTATCGATGCACTGATGTTGCAAATTCACATCTGCTGCTTTGGGCTTCATGGCACACAGAACCCCTGTGGGGAGGGAGAGACCTGGGTGATCAGTTAATTTGTTAATGATTACCCCGAGTGCGTTGTTGGCTCGCCTGCTGAGATGTTAGGTGGAGTGACTGCTCCGTTTCTCTGCTCCAGGCTGGTTGGTAATTCATCCACAAACACATCTTCGTATAAATAATCACCAGACAGTAATTTGCTCCAGTGTTACGGATGAACATGTTTTTGCACATGCCACCGCCTGCCTAAATGTGATGGCACCTGTGGGGATTGGACTCTCCTCCCCTGTGGATCCCGGCCCTGCTCAGGATGCAGGTGATGCTGTGCAAGGGGAGGAGATGATTTGTGGTTGACCTTTCCTGCATGCCCTGGATTCTTGTGCACATGCAGGAGGATGCGTTGTGATAAAACAGCTTCAGATATTCACACCCCAGTATCTCTCTCATGCGATTGCAGGTGAGGCCACCTTAAAATCGCAGCCACGTGTGTGTACACAAGCCCATGGAGATGTGCACAAGTTGTTATGTCAATTCTTGGATGTATGTGGCTGTTTGCACAGGCAGTGGGGCTATCTGTGCTTGTAGCAGCACGCTGATGGCAAAGCCTCTCTACAAGAGCAGTGCAGCATGGCGCACCAATACCAATATCCCTAGATAGAGGCTAGAGGAATAAAGCTGCTTCAGAGCAATCGGTGTTTTTCATTTACAAGGAGCTGGACTCTCTCAGAGCACAGGAGCAGAGCTCAGGGAGTGGGAAGAGATGCACGCTCGTGTCCTGTTGGGGTGTCCTGATCTCCGTGGCACAGTGTGAATTCACCTGAGCGCACCGCAATCAGCAGCACTCGGCTCCTGCCTCATCTCTCACATGCAGAACAGCAGAGATCAAATTCATCTCTCAGCTCCGGAGGTTCAGCTCCAATTATTGGAGGTGAGGCACTGATTGCTCTCCACACACATGCATAACGCACCTGTGGAGACCTCAGGGGTGGGAGGTGCTGGGGGAAGAGCAGGAGGCAGAGCGTTTTGCATGCTGATGTCTGGAAAGGGACAAAAAGCAGAATAAAAGGAAGACCTACAGGAGAAGAGCAGAGGCTGAAAAGCTGATACTGGAATGAAGAGGCCATCTTTCTACAGCTGGTGGGGTAAGACTGCCAGCTCCTGAGGGCAGCTCTTGTCCCCTAAACAAAGCTGTAGAGTGTGAGCAGGTCTATGTCATCCATTGATTTGAGCAAGAAAGCAGTACTAGGCTCACTGGCTGGAAGAAAAAGAGGTCTCTGGTTTTGATGTTGGGCAAGGAGAAGATGTCCTTGCTTCTCATGTGGCAGTGAATGGATCTCCTTTAAATTGGAGGGTGCCCCACAACCTTGCTCCTTTCACGGTGAAGGAGCCTCTAATTCCAGCTGAAACACATCCTGAGGCTTTATAACTTCATCTCTTCCACTGTCAAACTCAGTAACTCTTCTCCCCCAAACATTCTTCTTTTACTCTTTGCTCGGGCAGCAGCTGCATCCCTTCCCTTTGCAATCTGCTTCTTGCCAGGCAGAATGAGCCAAACTCTTGCAGATCCTGGAGGAAAGATCTCCAGCCCACCTGTTCAGCTTTCAGATAATCTCTGTTGAACAAGGTTGATTGGAGTCATAACAGGACTCTGAACATGAACTCCTCAGGGCTTCCCACAATGACAGAAGCAGTCTCCTTTCTCTGAAGGGAATATCTCCCCTGACACCTGCTACTATCACACTTGCATTTTCTCAGAGCCACATCACATCAGAGATTTAGCATCAGCCCGTGACTGACAGGTTCTTTTACCCCCAATTGTTTCTAGTAGATGGGCTCCCAGCTGGAAGCAGAAGTTGCTTTTACAAGAGATTTTGTAGCACTGCTGTTCCTCAAAGTAACTTAATTTCTCCCACAGGAGCATTAGGTTCATCTCAGCTATGGGGAATCAGCAGTCTTCCTGAATCCAATATGTCTGCACCAAAGCCATCAGTGGACGTGCCAAAGGGAAGAGTCCCTCGGCCATGGTTTGAGGAGCTCAGGTCGTACCCAGCAAATCCATCTCCCCCAGTGCAGAGCCTGCACTGATGCCTGCATGGATTGGATGTGCCATGCTCTTCATGCCTAAAAGAGCTTCTCTCCTTTACAGAGAAAGGTGCCAGTTATATTGTCAGGCTGGCATAACCTATCTTCCATAAAAGCAGATTGAGGTGAAACAGGTTCTCTGCTCATCATCAAGACTGGCTGGGAATGGAAGAATGCTACTGAGGTCAGAGTAAAGGCTCTGTAGCTGTCGTGATTACTCTTGCCCCATTTCCTAAGCGTGGGTGCTACGTTTGGTAAACTCCAGGCATATGGTTCCCCTCCCCAGTTTGTTACATGCAGTAAAATTTCTCAGTGCTACGTTGGTGATTTTATATGCTAATTCACCTCTGCTACTGACCTGTTTTAATATCTCCTTCCATTTAATTTAAATGGCATCAACTTCTGATCGCTGGACCCATGTTGATTTTCTAGGTCAACCTCTTCTGTAACGTCTTCGCATTCACCAACATACCACTAAAATAGTTCTGTGTCTTCCTGGATCGGTAACCATTTGGAGACAAAGTCTGTTTATTATCATGCTCAAGAATAAGTGGTGCCTGCAATAAGCAACATTTGCTCTGCAATCTGTGCCTCAAAAATTAAAGCCTCCGTGATGACTCAGTCCCATTCTGACTGGGGAGATCTAAACCCAGTCTCCAGCACAACCTGAGAACTTGTTGTAGAGTTCTTCTCCAAGCAACTGTTATTTTCAGCAGCCCAACTCATCCTATTCTATATATCTCTTTGATCTGTCCTTGCTAGGATGATTCCACTCCTCCTCCTAGTGCACCTTCTGCTTTGGTGCTGACATCTGCAATCAATTCCCGTGGGCTTCGGCCACTGCTGCTGGCCCAAGGTAAAGGATCGTCAATAACTTTTAACTTAAACCCATCACGATCTTTTTCCAGGTCCTTTTGCCCTTGGCAGGCACCGCCGCCTTCTGTTCTGTGGTCCCAAATAAGCAGCAGGCTCATCATTTCTTCCTGACAAGTCCCCACTCGCAGGTACCTACCTGTCTGTTTCCAAGGTTGTGCAGAGCTGTTTTTCCCCCATCTGGTCTTCCTCCTGTTTTCTGGTTGTCCTCTTTTCCTTTAAGTCCTCTCTAGACTTTGGTCATTGCAGTCTCCAGTCTTCTCTTTTGGGGGCTGTTGTGACATTCCCATTCACAAGTCCCCATTGGTCTGAACCTGGGACCTTCCATGCGTAAATAGCCTCTTTCAGAAACGCCTTTAAAAGTCATAAAAATGCCCAAACTTTTAAGTCCAGTTGTGTTTATTACCCTTTTCTTTGTGGGACATTCCTTCCAGTTGTCACGATTTTCTAATCTCTGGACTTAAGAACTCCCCCCTGGACACTCTCACATGAGATCTCATTTGCTTTCTTCTGCCTTTCACGTTTTTCAGTTTCCTATACAATATTGCTCTGTCGCAGCCTATGCACAATGCTTTGCTTGTCATCAGTACCTGTTTCTGCAGAGCAACAGCTGGAGAGGCTGCTGGGTGAAGGGGCTGTGGGTGGGAATCAGGATGTGGAAAAGAAAGGTTTTCTTCAGAACTCTGAGGGGATTGAGTGAAATGGATGGGCTCGTATGGTTCTTCCAGTTTATTTAATTGACATGGTACCCAGCAGAGTGAAAGGGTACCCCAGGTAGATAATACTGAATCATAGAATGGTTGAGTTGGAGGTGACCTTAAAGGCCATCCAGTTCCACTCCCTGCCATGGGCTGGTCGCTCCCCATCAGCTCAGGCTGCCCAGGGCACATCCAACCCAGCCACCAAAGCCTCCAGGGATGGGGCACCCACAGCTCTGGGCAGCTGTGCCAGGCCTCCCCACCCTAACATGTCATTCCTTCCTTCTGTTTTGCCAACCCTCAGCTGTCAGTGAATCTGAGCTCATAACGTATCTCTCAGTGACGTAAGGACTCCAAGAACACTATCTTTTATTCAGAAGCTACCTCACAGTCATTCATGCCTTGTCACTTGGGGTGCACCCCGCCATCTTCTTCTTCATCCTCTGCCCTCTCTTGCCCTCCCTCAGTGCTTTGGCATTGGGCTGCACTTTCCTCTCGTGGCTGGAGGTTTGCAGACGCGCATCTCTGGGGGATGAGATTGGCACGTCCTCTCCACACAGCTGCAGGAACACTGGCAGCCTCTTCCTAGCGTCCGGAGAGCGCCCTGAACCCTGGGTTGGCTTCCTGGGGAGGATGGGGAAGGTGAGGAACACTGGGAGGTAACTGGGGAATAGGGAGCAGCAGCCCACGGCTGTGCTGGGGACGTGGTTCACGGGGTGGCAGGAGGCAGACCCTCTGTGGGCCTTGTGGGAGTCCACGCTGGCTAGGATGTAGGATGCTGGGATGTTCCTGCAGCTGTCCAGCAGGATGTACCGGACGGCCCTGGGGGGGTGTGAGCGGGCGCGCTGGGGCAGAGGGCTGAGGCTGCCGGCTGCACGTGGTGGTGCTGGTGCTGTCGTTGGGGTTGGCTTTGCCTGGGAACAGAGCACATAGTTAGGAATTCTTAAAAAAAAAAAAAAAAAAAAAAGATTTTTTTCTCTGATTAAAAAAAAAAACCCAAACAATTTGCTGAATTCTTTTTCCTGCTCCCTTCTTCAAGCAGGCAGACTTGGATAAAAACTACCTCGGAAAGCAGTAACACAGCTCCAGCGTAGATTTTCATGTCAAAATCAGAAATAGCTACCCAGCAAGCATTAAGACTTTGCTGTTTGCTGTAGAGAAGTCTCCTTGCTGACTGCACTTCCACCAGGCTGGGAGTGGGAGCGCTGTCAGAGGCAGGCACGTTGTCGCCGTCGGTGCTGGAGCCGTTCCTCTTTGCAGCAGCGAATAGCCAGCAGGTGGATCTGGGGTCTGACACTGCCTCTGCAGGGAACTGCTGACCTTCTGCTCTCTTAAGCTGCCTTCTGTGTTCTTCCATCATGACCCGCTGAATATTTAAGCTTTCTCCCAGATTATGCAAATTCTTTTTGGGGGAAAATAGCGCTGAGGCCTACATTTCCTCCTCTGTGCTTTGATACCTGGCAGAAACCTACAGAGTTGACAGAGGGAGAAGGCGACCAACCCGGTTCATGGATAATTCATCTCATGTATTACTCATGCCCACACATTTCATGGATAATTTAGAGTAAGGGCTTACAGGATCAGGATCTCACATGGAAGTGAAGGTCTCTCATGAACGAAGTTGATGGGGAAATCTAGTGATGGGATGGAGAGTTTCTGAACGTGGCAGTGTGTCAGTGGCAGGGAGAGCTGGGAACGCTTCCTTGAATGCTGGTGTCTCCCAGGCGGCCAAGTTTGTTTGGCCCAGTCTTCTGTCTTGGAGAATGGCCAAAATCAGATCAGTCAAGGTTGCTGCAAGCATCCCAGCTCCGCTCTGTGGAAGCAGGAGGTCTGATGTCCCAGGGCTCGTCCAGACATCCAGAAAAAGTGCCTTTCCTGCAGTCCAAATGCCCAGTTATGGCAAGCAAGAGCCATTACCGTGGGTGCATTTAGGACCGCAAAAGATGAGTTGCTTGGTCAGATTTCTGCGTGGTTGGGACCCCATACAGCCCTCAGGGCATCTCTGCTGCCCCAGAGCAGCATGCTTAGCATTACACGGCTAGAGGGCAGCTGGTGAATCCTTTCTGTGCCAATGCTCTCGTAATTGTTGCCCGATTTCTATCCATTTCCTAGGGCGTTGCTTGTTACCTCTCCAGTGTAGTTGGTAGCTAAACATTTTTATTCTTCCTTACTCCTTTTCTTTCTTTCTCTTCAAAAGCAAACCAATATGGGATGGTTGTCGTTCTCTCATAGCACCAGAACGCCAGTTTCATGCCGTGCACCTATTCAGACTTGTGCCACCTCATGTTATCGTGTTTACTGCACTGATGAGGATGGCAGACAGCACCCAACCAGCGTCCAGCTCCATCGATTCTTAGGAAGCCAGATCTTAAATCAACTTGCAGGCATCAAACATTTAAGCAGACCAGTCGAAGGCTGAATTATTAAAATCATCCTATGTGAAACGCTTCTCTGCAAGAAGATGAGCGCTCTCCTTCCCCGGTTCATTGTCTCTGCAGGGTGTCAGAAATGCTAAGACTCATTCTGTCTTTCCCATCCCCCTTGAGATGTTCACAACAACTGAAGCACTCCCAGCTGCCAAGAAACATGGAATATTTATGAATCCCCTTAATCACAGAGGCAGAGACCATTCCAGCCAGCATAGTTTGGCATGCTGTTGGTCTTGCCTCCTACAGAGGAGCAGAACTTGCTCCCAGAAGGTTTTTCCACCACCTTGGAGCTGATCAGCAGTCTGCCCAGTTCAGGCAGCAATTCCTCGTGAGAGCTCTGGGGATGGAGATGCCTCACACCTGAGCCTGCACCTCCGTTGGGGTGAGAGATGCAGAGAAAATGGCCTGGGCTGTGCCTCCACAGCTTCGACCTCGAAAGCAGAGAAATAGCAGCTCACGGTCTTCTGAATCACTTGCCATTTTCTCACCATTGTCATCTTGTTCTTGCACTGCATATGGCGTTTGCTTCCCCCTCCAAAACAAATACAAGCCCAAAACAGCCAGCAAAGAGAAACAAGCGGTGATATTTTTCTTCCTTGTTCTTCTATATTTTCCCTTTCCACAGCTTATGGTAACAGAGGGAATAGGGAGAATTAATCATGAAAAAAGAGCTTGCTCTTTGGTCAAAATGAAATCCAACAGGGAAGAGCAGGGTTTGTCTCTTTTATCTCCTTGCTAGTGTTCCAGCAGGCACGGAAATCATTTTTGAAGTTCTTCATAAGCATTTGGTATGAAAAGAAAAGTCCTTTTTGGTTTGGCTTGTTTTTTATTATTTTTTGTTAAACATGCTTATTGCCTTCTTTCAACTGGCTCTATCACACAGTCCATTCAGAGACTCCGGGTTGAGAAAGCTTCTGAAACTGCATGTCTTTGACTGATCAAGGCACTCCTGTAAACTCTTTGTGGGTGCTTGCAGCCTTCACAGATAAGAGATTCATCAGGGTAAGAGGCAAATTATTTCCAGTTGAGTTCACTGAGAAAGCGTTGGCTTTTAAACAGATTTCCAGGTAGAAAACAGGGGGTGAGGTTTGTGCTATGGTGGAAAGCTGTAGGAGGGCGTCTGGCTGATGCATTTGATCAGCTCTTTAGAGCAGGAGAGGAGGGCTGCAGAGTGTTTCAGTGCTGCCAGTTGGTTTGCAGCAAAGCGTGCACTGTGCACGTCTGTGAGTTATTTCTGGTGCTCACCAGTACGGACCCAAACCCAGGATCATCTATAAACCCACAGTGCTCAAAGGAAACCTGCAGTAGGAGTGGTTCTGATCAAGTGGCATCGGCTTCCGTGGGCCTAGCAGGAATGGAAAAGTGCTTAAATGTGTACTAAAAAAATCTGATGTTCTTGGAAGACTTACCGGAATCCTGGGTACTTTTCTATTTGGTCCTGCATGACGATTCATGTCTTCAAAACCCTTCTGTAAGAGGCTGGATGCCATCCACCCTGACTTGGGGGGAGACTGGCTGGGGTGGTTTGCTGCCATTGTGACATCGGGTTGCAGAATTCTGGGCAGGGATCACAAAGAACCTAGCTCTGACCAGTTCACATGCCCTCATCTCTATTGGGATGTGCACAGATGGGATGTGTTGGACCAGAAGGAGAATGAGCTGAGGGCTGTGAACAGCATATGGCTTCCCACCGCTGCTGGAGCTCTCTCTGTCCCCTAGTTTGAGTTCCCATGAGCAGAGGTTGCCTGTCCTGTTGGTAGCTCTTAAGTGAGCAGGGATCTCTGTGATGACTTCACGTGTAGGGCTGAGTAAAAAAAAAACAGTACCTCATGTTGTATCAGAGCTACATAACTGCAGATTTGCTGAAGGTATAGCAGAGCCTGATACGCTTCTGTAGGGCTTAGTTTTCCTGTCCTAAAACATTTTGTGCAGCTGTTAAACAGCTTGCTGCATTAAAACCCATGAATGAGTAGAAGTCGTTCTTGTAAAGAAATGGGTTGCAGGATTTTCGGCACTCTGGGAATTGGGAGCAACAGTGCTTTGTAAATTAGATCTATTAAATACTTAGTAATATCAAAATTTCATGTGGTACTTATCTTCAAAGAAGTCTGAGGTGGCTCTGTTCATCAAGCAATTTTCCCTTAGACTGACCTGGCCTGTCACAATCACCTGGGAGGTCATTTTGATCCCAACCTAATTCCTAATGAGATTTCCTACTTCCCCGAGGCTTTCTACTGACTTATATGAAAAGACAGACCAGACCTGTGACTTTTATCCAGACACTGCTCAGCTTTGAAGAATTTTCTGCAGTGCCAAGCATTGCCAATCACATGTATTTCAATCAACCCAAAGTTTGGAAGTGCATGGAGTTCCTTGGGAACTTGGTTTCTTGGGAACTGTGGGCTTGACTCAAAGGAAAGTGGTTCATTTCTGCAGTGGGGCGTCCCCACAGTTGTGAATCATAGAATCATGGAATCATTAAGGTTGGAAGAAACCACTAAGATCATCTTGTCCAACCATAAGCCCACCACCACCATGTCCACTAAACCGTAGAATCGTGGTATCATTGAGGTCAGAAAAGACCTCTAAGACCATCTAGTCCAACCATCATCACCATGCCCACTAAACCATGTCACTCAGTGTTATGTCTACCCTTAAATGGGACAATCCCTCTGAGATTTGGCTCTATGTGAGGTTTGGAGGCTGGTGTCCACAGACCATGGCCAGCAATCCTCTGAAGGTCAGCACTGCTGGTGATGCCAACGGATCCTGCTGGTACTATTAACTCATCCAGGAGTTTCTGAGGCTGCTTCTAGCTGCAGACCTCATGCAACATGGCACACGTGTCACCCTACTTACTGTAAAAAGCAGCCTCTTTGAGTCTCAGCTGTAGGTAGTACTTAGCAATGAACAACAAGCTGAGGAAACAGTGCAGAGGTTCCATTTTGGAAGCTCCCAACTGGAGATGGACTGGTGGAAGAGAGAAACCCTTCCTCCAGGAGCTTCTCTGGCACACAGTAAGTTCAAGGAGCCGTACACCCAACCCACACACCAAAGCCACTAAAACCCCCCGACTGGCAAACAGCCCTCCCTTGCAGTCACAGTGTTTCACAGGATGCTTTTATTCCTCTGCATGCATTCGCCTTGTTTATTCCTGCCGTGCGTTGATACAACAGGTCATACTTTTGGAAGAGGCTGCCAAAGATAATATACATCCTGTCATTGTAACAAGATCATCAGAAGGAAAACGGAGGAGATAATAAACCAGCAGGAAAGCTGAGGAGTGAGAAACAAAAGAGGAACAGAGAAGAAGTGACAATGTTATCTTTGTTTAATGCTCCTCTGAGTCACCATTAGTTATTTAAGATATTCATCTGCTAGCTCCCAGCCCTGTCAAATTAAGCGATCCGAGGGGTGGTGGGGTTTTTTTTCCAGTGCCAAGCAAGTTGCTCTGGTCTAAAGGGGGAGAAGATTTCCGTGAGTGATGGATTGGTTTTCCTGCTGCTCACTTTGGAGGCTGGAAGGAGGCAGATTGCTGGTGCACAGGGCCATGTGGCAGCATATGGCCTTTATATGGACATGGGTTGCTCAGTACTGGCTGGTCCATGGTGAGAAAATGGTTAGGAGAAGGAATACAGCTACAGCCCATGCCATGGAAGCCATGGGCTGCGTGGATGGGGCACCTCTCCTGTGCAGAGAGATGCTCAAATGGGAGGAAATAGCCCCAGATCAGCTGCTACTATTGTCCAAGGAGGATGAGTGTAGGTCCATTGCTGGGTGACCACATGAATCCAGGAGGGGTTGGGTGGTGGAAGCAGAGTGGGCAGGATGCTTTTAGAGGGCACCAACCTTCACCCCTGCAGGTGCCTGCACACATCTGGACATCCTTGAAGCATCTTCAGTTCCAGCCCCAGGACAGATTTTGGGCACAGCTGGGGAACCCCGGAGCCGTCCTGCAGCCAGACCAGAGCACGTGGGCATCCCTGTGTGCAGGTGTGTCTGCAAAGGCCTCCCCATGCCTCGTGCTCCTGTTAATTAACCAGGAGAGCAGCCAGAACACGAACCTAACAGACGGGCTCACAACAGTCACAAGTCAGCACAGCCTTTCCCTGAGGGCTCTGCTGGAAAAAAAATAAAATTAAAAAAAAACAACTGGCAGGGGGAAGTAGTGAGCAGAGAAGGGAACACGACATGGATAGGAAAAAGCTGTTTCCAATAGGGGCGGTGAGGCAGTGGCACAGGTTGTCCAGAGAGGAGTGGTGCCCATCCCTGCAGACCCCCAGGGTCAGGCTGGAGGGCTGTGAGCACCGATGGAGCTGTGGGTGTCCCTGTGCTCTGCGGGCAGTAGGACCAGATGGCCTCTGGGGGTCTCTTCCAACTCCAACCATTCTGTGATTCTATGGGATGCCCTTGGCTCCTTCCCTGGGCTGAGACAGGGAGGGGTCAGCCCTGCAGTGGGGCAGCTCTGGGCAGGCCCAGGAGCAGCACAGTCTGCAGAGCCCCCCGGGAAAGCCTGAAGACCGGTGAGGCGTGGGATTGAATAACTTAATGAGCTGAGGCAGGTGGATGGAAGTCATCGTCATCTTGCTGGGGAAAAAAAAAAAAAAAAAGATGATGCTAGAACTGGGGATTTATGACAGGGTTAAAGGTTCACAGTCCATTCCAGACCAGATTGAAATTTCTGCAGGCCCCTTGTCCCAGCACAGCAGCACGTCCACTGGCTGGCAGGAGGGAGCGGGGCAGAAATTATCACACTGATGTGATTAGCAGCACCACAGCTGGGATAGCTGCAGACGCTAATAGCGTCACAAAACCATTAAACAGCAAATTTTAGCACTGTCGGGTCTGCTGTCAAAGCCAAAAAGAGGATCAGATGGGGAACTCTCCATACAGCCCAACTGTCGGTGTCAGATCTGGGTCCTGTGGAGCTCCTTTTGCTGTATGAAAGCTGTGTGAGGCCCAAACCCAACCCAGCAGAAGCTCACCAGCCCTCATCCTCAAAACCTCTGGTTTTCCACCAAACCACAGCCATCAAGCAGCCCTCTTTTAGGGTGGACAAAGAGAGAGTTTTTATCTTTGGGAAAGATGTAGGGGACCCTGTTCCCCTTGCAGAGCAAAGCCCCACCCTCATATATGGCAAAGAGTGTGCACATCTGTGGTGCCCACTGCTTTTATTTTATGAGTTCATTTTATTTTGTGTGTTTATTTTCGAGGGGATTACCAATAAATTTAATTTCAATACTGTTAATCCCCATATATATTTACTGAGGGCAATTAGCTGGCATTTAAATTAAATACACACAATAGAGAGCTGAATATACAGTTTATATAGTATAATTAGATATACACACGCACATAAATAGATGCATAACTCTGTCTGCAGCATGTACTGGTGAGGAAGGGCTGGAGTAATGTGCCGTGACAATATTTATCTCGTACCATATTTATACCCGGAGAGCTGGAGCAATACTGCAGGCACTGAGGGAAAGCGATGCTGTTGTGCAGATTGGGGGAATCCAAGGAGCTCGGGGGGCCCGAGGAGGTGGCACCAAGGGAAGGAGAGCGGAGCAGAGGGCAGTGGGAGGTTTTCCTTCTCAAGCTTCCCAAGAAAAGGCTCTGCTGACAGATTTTTATACTCAGAAAACTGTGACCTTGTGGAAAACTTCACACCTCTTCCAAAACGGTTGTCTGGACATGGCAAAGCCTTGCGCTTCACCAACTTGCAAAAACAAGCGTCATTTCCAAGGCATGCAAATGCCTTCGCTCCGTGGCTTGCTCCAGCAGTTTATCACTAACAGTAATAAAACCTGACACTGCCACTTTCCCAGTTTAACCTATCCAGCAGTCATTTCCCCTCCTGATGGAACTGCAGAGCGGTAGGAGCTGCCCGTGTGCGTGCCCTCAGCTCCAACACCTCAAATCCCGTGGGATGGAGCTGCCACGTGGACCCAGTGCTGAGCCAGGTGCTGAGCCTGAGCCCTTTGGCTTCTCCAAAGTACAGAACCAGTGGAAAACTTGGAGCCCAGTCTTGCTCTGTAGGGAGAAGTGAGCCAGACAACGCGTAATTAAACCTTCCCCTTACTTAAAGTACCGTTCAGGGAATTTGATTCCCAACCGCTATTTATGGCTATTGATTTCTGCACTTCTTATTACCGCGGTAAGTGACCTGTAACCAGAGCGGCAACTGGCGGGTTTATCAATCTCCTTCGGATAATTAGTAACGCAGGAAGTCGGAGAAGGAAATAAATGGTGAGATTTTGAAAAGTTTGCTTACCGCCCAGCGGGGCGGGCAGAGGAGCAATGCAGAACTGGTGTCTGTTGTGCCCAGCCTGGAGCCTTGGGTGCTGATCACAGAATCACGGAAGCGTTCGGGTTGGAAGAGACCTCTCAAATCCCAGCGTGCAACCCCAGCCCTCAGTGCCACATCCCCGCGGCTCTGGGACACCTCCAGAGATGAGGACTGCCCCACCTCTTGTGCCAATGGAACAGTTGATGCCAACTCTGCCTGGCAGAGGTCTCCCTGCTGCATGGGAGCCCACCTTTGGAGCAAGGACATCTTCCTTCATGCCCTGGTATGCAGGTTGGCACAAGCATCGCATCCCCTCCAGCTGCCAGAGGTGGCTTTCGGGCAGCTCCATGGGTTCCTTCCCCATACGGTGAGCTGTGAGCCCCGTGCTGGCAGAGCTTTATTCCCACACCAGCTCCTTTCCTCACGAAACAAGGGCTGGTGCACTCAGAACCCGAACCCCCGGGGTAATTATCTTTTTGGCCTCATTCCTATTGAAACTCTGCCTGCAATTAACTCTTGGCGGAGGAGCCGGGCGGATCGTGCTCCTCGCTCAGAGCCATGAGGGTTATCCGTGGGTGGGATAAAACACAGCGCCTCTGGGCTCCCTGTGCTGGGCTGCAACGTGGAGGCAAAGAGCTTTGGAGGGCACAGCGGGTGGCTGGAAATGGAGAGATAAAATGAGAGTGAAGCCTCAGGGCTAGGACAGGGCCTTACCCCCAAATCATCGCTTTCGTGCTCCTGGCTGACCTCTTTCCCATGCAAATGGCTTTTCGGTGGAAGGCTAATTCATTCTCACAGCTAAAAATGATCATTGCTGTGAGAAAGTGTTCTGGGCGTGAATCCTTTTTGCAGCAAATAGCAGCATTAGCAGGTTCATTTTCTCCCAGCAATGCTATCAAAATCTCTTTAAACTGCTTGCAGAGCATACTACAGATGCACTAAACCAAGGCTGCAAAATGGGTGGGAGATGTGACTGCAGCGCCATGCCTGGTGGGTGCACCGGTCCCTTTTCCGTCCTGAGATGCCCCAGAGCATGGCTTAGAAAGGGCTCTGTTTCTAAAAAAGCAAATTTCAAGGGAAGGTTGGATAGGAAGGGCAGCTCAGAGCACTTTGCTGCACATGGGGTTTGTTGCCCCAGCAGCAGCTTTGCCCGTGATCAGTGTCTGCACTCCCAGCCATGGCTCTGCAGGGAAGCTGCTGGGGAATGGAGCCGTTTCCCTGCCTGTGGCAGCTTTGTGCTCAGTCATCTCGAATTGTTGTGCTTTCTGGACACTGAGGTTTGCCTGTGTTCACTAATCCCTGTGACTTTCCCCTACCACCAAGCAAACGAGTCTTTGGCTGCTCTGCCTCCACCATACGTCCCATTCCCACATCTCCCAGCACTGGGTGGAGGCGTAGCATCTTTTCCCAGAAATTGAAGGAATAAGTATTTTAAACCCCTGAAACCATGGGGACAACCATTGCTCAAAGTGGGGAGGCACCATCAGCTGCCGATCCCCTGCTTTATCCGTCAGGCATTGCAGCACCTGTGCTGGTACACAGCCTTGCAAGTGTGATGCACTCACTCAGCTACAGGTCTGCATCCAGGAGCTGTGTTGGAGCTATGATTTGGGACCAATTCCAGCTGCTCATTAGACATATCCACATACAGGGCATTTTTCCAGGGACTCGGTGACTCTGCAGTGCCACGCACCTGGCTATTGAGGACAGCACAGCGAAGGCTTCTCCTGGCTCTGGAAGCAGCATGGGGGTGCAGAGGTTTGAAGCAGGAGAGGTTGAGCAGCACCTCTCTCGCAGCAGCACAGGGTTGTGGATGCACAAAGCCTGGGGACGTGCTGGATGCAGTGGCTGGCTCTGAGCAAATGCTCTCCAAAGGTCACCAGCGATGCTCCCTTAGTGAAGAAAGCCCACGCGCCTTCCCCATGACAACCTGTTACATGTGCCAAAGGGAAACAGTATTGCTCCTTTTTGTTGTTGTTTTGTTGTTTGTGTTGAGGCTCAGCTGCCTCCTGCATCCAGTGAAGCTGCTGCTTCTGCCTCGTAAATCCATACTGTGCTTTGGGGAGGATGTGGATCAGACCCTGTGGGTTTTACTGACCTTGTGGTTCTCTGCCAGTGTGCACTAAGGGGAGCTGGGGCTGAATGGCAATGGGGAGAGGACACCAATATCCCTCTTCCTCCTCTTCATCCTCCTCCTCCACTTCCTCCACCTGTTCGTTCTCCTTTTCCCTCCACCTCTTCCTCCTCCTGCTTTTCCTCCTCATCCTCCTCCAATGTCTTGATCAGAGGGGAGCAAACCTGGAGTGGAGTGACATAGCTGTAAAGCTACTGGGGGAAAAAGGAGGTGGAGATCCCATATCTGGAAAGGGATGGCAGTCACTGATCTCATAGTGCGCTCTGGAGATGCTGGAGGCTGTTTGACCACGGCAGTGTCTGCCCTTATCCTTCTCTTGCTCTCTGTCCTCCTTAGGATCCAACCACGGGCCAGAGGACATATGTCACTGCTGTGAGTTTTAGGGGAAGCATGGCTTCCCAGCAAGCCAGGGATGGGATTGAGCTGGAGACCTATCCTGATCCATTGCACGCTCCTTAACCTACCTTGGGCAAGCTGCTCACGCTCTTTTAGCAGCAAAGTAGCATTAACATTACTGTCCTACTTTGCAGTAATGTTTTGAAGACAAATTTGTGTTTCCCTGGAGAGAAAAACCTGTTCACCAACCAAAGCAGGGCTTAGCCACCCGGTCTGTAAATGGCGTGCTAAGGAGCCTGAATCTGCAGCCTCCTGGGAGCAGCCTGCTTTTTTTCCTCCTTTTTTCCCCACGGAGGAAAAACTATCAAGATAAATTCATGGATATGAAATCAAAAGATCTCCGGTAACCTCTTTGACTATTAAAGTAAAATAACTCTAATAATGAGCACTGCAGTTCTACTCATCTCCGAAGATAAAAAAAGTCAGGCCAATTTCTTTTTTGCTTGACAGCAGATAAGAGGCTGACCCAGATTGGCAGCGCTCCGCTTCCTACACAGCTTTGATTTTCTTGGGGAAGCTCAGTCCTGGCTGCAGAGCTGGGTCCTCGTGGTTGGGTTTGGGTGAGCATCCCTCTGTTTCGGAACATCACATCTGGCAATTACTTAATGAGAATCACAGAATTATTAGACCTCTAAGACCTCTAAGATCATTCAGTCCCAGCATCCATCCATCCATCACAGTGTTGCCCACTAAGCCATGATCCCAAGCACCACATCCACCCTTTCCTCAAACACCTCCAGGGATGGGACTTCCCCACCTCCCTGGGCAGCTGTGCCACTGCAGCACCGCTCTTTTGGAGAAGAGATTCTTCCAAATAGCCAAATTTAAAAAAAAATCAGAAAAAAAAACCCAGCTCTAAGATGTGAACCCTTGGGAATGACAGCCTGAGGTACAGAGAAGCAGCAAATAAATGCTGGGGAGAGGATGGTGTTCAGGTGTTGACACAACGCCTGCACGCTCACTGTGTTTGGAACTAACTCCTGCCCAGCCTTGTAGTACTGCATTACAAAGTTTCTCTGGTCACTTTTTTCCTTTTTCTTTTTTTTTTCTCCTGCATCGCTTTGGAGCAGTGAGTTAGGTGGGACAGGCAAAAATAATGCGATCTGATTGAAGAATGAATAAAGATTAATGAATTTTTGCCAACGTAAAGGATTACATGGTAATTGCTTTAATAATATAAAATTCTTTTCTTTGGCAAACCATGATTAATGATACCAGCTGAGCATTTGAATCATGTGCCTTGTTATTACAAGTGCAGTGATTAAATAAATAATATCATAGTTTACTCTTAATTCTCCTATAGGCGGCGATCATCAAATTGGTCAGGGCACAAAGGCTGAGCACACCTACAGTTCTATGCATCCAAACTCCATCAATTTCTCAGCTCCCCAGCTCACAGCCTATAGAGGCCAAGGGGGGAAAGAAGGAAAAAGGGCATACTGCACATTTTGGGGTGAAACAGCCCTGTTTTGGAGAGCATCCCATGCTCATGAGCCTACTGATCTTGCACCGTTTTTGGCGACCGAGTTGACAGCACTGAACTATTTGTCTCTCTGGTGACAGAGATAGATAAGCCCTTACCCCCCTTGGAGGATGGTAATGGAGTGTTTAATCATTCGGTGTTTCTTTTGCTTTGGCTTCTTTTTATTTCAGTTCGCAGGAATCAGAGAAACACTCGAGCGTGGAAAAGGGGCGGCTGTTGAATGTCTGTATCTGTTATTTGCCCCTTTGATGGGGGATTAATTGCCTTATGATTAATGAGCCCTTCAGAGCCACGCTGGAGCCGGGCCTGAGGGGAAGGAGGGAAACAGGAGGAGCTTATCACTTGCCCCATGAGATCTGCCGTGTCCTGGGGAGTGAGGGAGCCAAATTCCAGCAGTGCTGTGGGGTGTTGCGGTGCTGGGGAGGTAGGGAACAGGTAGGGAGTTGGGATGTGGCAGCAGAGAGAGAAATTCATGCAGCAATTTAATTTTATGAGTGCTTTCACGCCCCTTGAATGGAGAAGGGGAAAATGATTTAATTAAAAATATATTTACTTTTAATGCAACCATCAATATTTCCATCCGTGCTGATTGTTAAGAGGGTTTGTGTGTTTGCATGTTTAAACACTTCCAGGCTCTGCTTCTCGTTCTCTCCTCCACCAGCAGCGCCTTGTGCACGATCCTTCGTGGCCCTATGTGCACTCACCCACCCTTTTGGGCTTGGGCACTTTCAGGCCATTCCCCCAAAGAGCAGCATGAGCAGCGTCCCAGGCTCCAACCGCAGCTCTGCTGACAGCTGGCTGCAGGGCCCTTTCTCTTTCCCCTAAAATCAGGGCATTTTTCAGGGTACGGCCCTGCTCGGTTTCTCCTGGCACAGCAGCCAGCCCCAGGTCTCCTGCAACCCAATCTTCAGCCCCGCTGTGCCATGGGTCGGGATGGGGGGTCTGCAGAATGGGGCTGGAGCTTACGTGGGTCTTCTGCCCCACAGCGCTATGATGCTTCAGGTGCATGGGCAGCACGAGTGTCCCCCAGATCCCAACACTGGAAGCTGCCCCTGCTGCTGTTTCCTAGAGAATTCGGTCAATTGAAAATGGCAGGATTTGGGGATTTTGACAATAGCATGCCAAGGGCTGTACTGCAAAGCTCCTTCTGATTTGTATTCCTTCCCAGCATCAAAACACTTCCCAGTTGCCATTTGCCTTTCTTGTTTCTGCACTCCACGGCTGGATTTACGCAATCTCTCCTCAATAACTTTAAATCCCGGTGCTGGGCACTGTCCATGGATGGATGTTCCTCTGCCACCTGGGTACCCCCGTGCCAAACCCAGGACAGGGCTGAGCACCCAAGACAGGGCTCTGCATGAAGGTACACTGGGAAGACAAAAAGTTCGGCTTAGGAGTGATGCAAATAGCCTTCATTTTCATCTTGATGCTTAACCACCACACCACTAAAAATGGTGATGCTTGGTTATCATCGTTCTCTCATCATTCCCTATTTTTAGGACTTGGGTTGTATGTTGGGTTGGGGTTGTTTTGTGTTTATTTTCTGTTTTTCCAACATTGTAACGCCACCAGGAACACCCCCTCCTCCCCAAGCAACCATCCCAGCTGTGAGCTCCCATCCCCACAGCTCTCCCTCTCAGCAATGCAGCTCACAGCTTCGCTTCCACTCTCATATTTCAAGTGGAAAATTTGGCGAAAGCAAAAAATTAGCAGGACATTCTTAGCAGAGTGGCAACAAGCGTACAATCTATTAGCAACAGGCTTTTTTGTGCATGCACAGTTATTACTGTGCGTGTTTACGGCGGGGCTGCTGAGGGATAGAGCCATCAGCAGAGCTGAGAGGCCGTGAATCTTCTCCTCCTGGCAGCTCCGTGGTCGCAGCCCCATCGCTCCATGTCGCCCTGAAGGAGAAGGCAGCTCCGAGCCTGCAGCCTCTGCTGAGACACAAATGCAATTTGCTGATTTTCTGAAAATGGTGTTGAAACTATATTAATCCCTGGCTCTATAGGAAAGATCAAAAGCACCAGGCTGGCGGTGTCAGGCATGGAATGAAGCGATGTTTTGCTGGAAGAACAAAGCAAAGCGGAAACCTCCTGGCAGAAATAACTGTGTATTTAAACCAAACCCAATGGCAGCACAAATTGCATTTGCTGGACCCAAACCCTTGAACACAAATGAGGACAGAAGGCCCCAGAGAGGTTCTGTGCTTCATCCCCTGTCCAGAGATAGCTCTTCCTGAGCCATCTATGCCAGCTCTGCCGTCAGCCCTTCGCCGTTATCGCCAGTCTGTTCTGCTTCGCATCAGATGCAGCCCTGGATCTTTTTCTGCCGAGCTGCTGCCCAGCCTATTGCTGCCCATCTGGTGTTTGTGCGAGCAGTGCACTGCTGAGCCTCCCTGAATTTCAGTGTGTTTATGGGATCGCTCGGGCCTTTCCTCCGATTTCCCATCACTGGGTCTCAAATCTGCTCTGAATTCGGTTTCGTGGCCCCCGAGTGCCAGTAGTCCTTCCTGGGGTGAGCCCTCTGCAGATCTAATAAACATCCAATATACATCTCCCCTCGTCCATCACCCAGGAGGTTAATCAGAATATCAAATCGACCAGATCAAGAGAGAGCCCTGGCAGACACGTCCCTCCCTGCTGGCAGCGCACCATTGATAATCCCTCTCCAGGTACAGCCCGATTGCAATACGGAGCTGCTTCCCGGCACGCTGATGAGAATGTCATGGCAGACAGCTTGAAAAGCCTTCCTGAAGTAAAGATAGATGACAGCCTCTGCTTCTTCCTCTGGCACCAGTCCTGCCACCCTGTCGCTGGAGAAAATTAGATTGGTTTGACCCAATTTGGGCTTTACGAATTCATGTTGGCTATTACTCATTTTTCTGAGTTCTTCCAGGTGCTCGCGTAGGCTTTGTTTGCTCTCAGTATGCTTCTCAAAACTGGAGGTAAATTAATTTGCCTCCTTCTCCTTCTACAAAAGCAGGTGTTGCATCTGCCCCATCCTATATGTTTGCATCGTCGTGTGTGCAAGCATTGCTCATAGGTCCTGAAATGGCACAGTGGATCTGGGAGCATCTGGGGATGGAGCTGGTGATGGGCAAATCCCACAGAAGCATCTTCCTTGGTTTCAGGTGCTGGGATTCCTCTGCCCCTTCTTGTGCGTGTCACTCATCAGTGTTAATAACTGTGTCAGACACCAACTCACAGATGATCTGCTTAGTAAAGGCAGAACTGAGGGAGGCTTTCAGCTTCTCAGCGCAGTCTGTCGATAGCTTTCCCTCTTCAGCCACTGACATTTTCAAAGGGGATGGTTGGGTGTGTTTTTTTTAAATTCAAGCTGACTATTTTCCTGTTTTAAAATGTAAATCAATGTCTTCTAAAAAAAAAAAAAAAGAGAGAGAGAGAGAGAGAAGCATTTTAATAACGAGGCTGTAAAGGTTGAAAGCAATGCTTTGAAATAACTGAAGCCAAATGTTTCATGTTACTTGAGCTCAATTCTCTTTGGAATAACCATTAATGGTTGGAGCACAGTTGGTGGGAAATGACTGAAACCCTCAGATTCCATCATTTTGTTTCTCTGTAATCCAGAAACACCGAACTCGCCCTGCCACGTGCTGGCTCAGCCAGAACACCTGGTACTGCTGCAGCTATTTTCCTGCAAGATTTCTCTGGGCAGAAAACACTGGATTCTCACACAACTCCATCTGTATCTGCAGCAATCGATGCTGCCGGCCTGAATCCACAATGGGGAAAATTGGATGGGTATTGAGCAGAAATGTGTCTTGTCCCACGCACAGCATTTGAAAGCTTGTTTTAAATGCAAATAGGATGGGGAAGACTATGGAAATTCAATAGCAAATGTTCTTTAAGTTTCTTTCCATACAGCACGGATCATTAGGTAGAGCTCGAGCTGCCCAGAGACCTCTGGCTCGAAGCAGAAATGTGGAATTAGATTTTCCTCTTTCACTCAAGTCAAAGTCCTCTCCAGTGTGTTTGATGATGATGAACCCACCTGCTCAGCTCCTTAAAGAAAGGGGATTTCCTTTCTCCCAACCCCATCCTTCCAGGAGCTCATCGCTCCAGTGAAAGCTTTCTCCCAATTTCCAGCATGCATTGATTTGTGACCGAGCTGCTCTTATGCAAACATTGTCCTTTAACTTAAGTAGCACTTCTCTCCTTGTGTCTGGGTGATGGATGGAGAGCAGCATTTGCCATTTCAGCTGTCTCCCACAACAGCTGCTGCTTCCAGAGAGAGAAGGATGTGGGTATCTGTACAAACAGCTTTCTCCAGACAGTGATTGTTTCCAAGAAGCAACAATCAACTTCTTAAAATCAAC
The DNA here is from genome assembly GCF_905368555.1 of Meleagris gallopavo. Classification (NCBI taxonomy): domain Eukaryota; kingdom Metazoa; phylum Chordata; class Aves; order Galliformes; family Phasianidae; genus Meleagris; species Meleagris gallopavo. The sequence continues at coordinate 4,688,087 of NC_139424.1, forward strand.
ACTTAAGTGCTTTTCACAAATTGGAAAGTTCAGTTGGGAAACTGAGGCAGAGGGTTCATTGCAAAGATAACAGGTACTCTTTTCCAGAAGTGGATTGCAGCCTTGTTTCACTTCTTGTGTTTTTCCCCTTAAATCCTCTCCCCATCCTCAGCACTGCCTGGGATCTGCTCCTCCATCCCTCCACACGCCTCGCCTAAATCCTGCCGCTTAAAATTAATATGATATTGATTGGGAGGGCTTGGAAGGACAGCGGAACATTGGCATTCTGCCGGCCTTCTCCATTTAGGCCCCGAAGTTGGGTGGCTGGAGCAGCAGGCCTGGTTACCATAGCAACCAGCACGGCCTTCCTCTCGGCGAGGAGGAAGAGGCTGCAGGGCCTTTGTGCCAAGCAGCATCACCAGGGCTATGAAAGCCATCCAGGAGTTCTCCCAGCCCATGGGCACAGAGCTCACTGGGAGGCTCTCTTGTCCTCTTGGGAAAGAGCATGGGGTCCATCAGGATGTCCTCTGGGGCAACCTGGGGCTGTGTGACATCTCAGATGGCTGTACAGAATCATGGACTCATAGAATGGTTGGGTTGAAAAGGACCTTAAACCCATCCCGTCCCAACCCCTGATGTGTGCCGGCTGCTCAGAGCCCCATCCATGATCTTGAACACTTCCATTAGACACCCCACAGTGGGGCTAAGCCCATATGTTGGCTTATCCTGTTGCATCCCAAAGAAAGAATCTGTACAAATCATGTTTCTTTCTCTAAGAACCCCATGCACCCCAAAACCTGGGCTTTGATCTCCTTTTACACCATGGAATGTACAGAGCATGCAAAGAGGAGAAGACGGTGTGGGTCCTGTGTAAGACAGACTGCCTTTGTCCCCAGGTTGCTCCAGATTGTCTGTAATTATGCCGAGGGATGCATGCCACGATAATTGTTGATTATTTGCAGCTCCTGTGGGACTGCTTCCTTGAGAAAGAAAGGCAAGGAGCCCACACGTAGCAGAGACGAGAAATTGAGATCAGCAACATATTTCTGGAACGGACTCAAGCACTGAATAAATACATGAATAAATTAAATAAATAAAAGGTAGGGGGGAAGGAGCAGGATGGCCTTGCTGTGTCAAGATAACTGTACCTTGTCCCCTTGCTCTGCAAACTCTGTTGAGCAGATTTATTAGTTTTAATTAACAGGAGGGGGAAAAAAAAGGAACTGGGAATACATCCAAATTCCAACTCAGAAAATCACTGCTCCTTCCTCAAGATTGAGAGAGAAAGAGGGTGAATGACCAGAATAATAATCAGAGAGGAGATCTGGGTGCCAAGAAAGCCGTTTCTCCGCCCAGCCTTTGCGCTGGCTGGTAGGATCAGGATGAACTTGCTTAGAGCTGAATGGGAAATCCCAGCAGTGCTGTAATTTACGACTGGTGAAGTAAAGAGTGGGTCAGGTCCAACCTATCAGCACCTTTCTTTCAATAGAAACGTGCAGCTAGGCTTACGTTTATGTCTGTGTGTAAAGTATTGTTTTCTACAGTGGTTTTCTTCATTAGCAGTCCTCCTGATGATCAGTTTGAGGTCAGATTGTCTCCTCAATGACTGACCAGTAATATGGTGGGCACCTGTGGGGAGAAGTGAGGTCCTAGACATCCCATCGTCTTGCAGGGGTCAGCCTTAGCTGGAGGCCACAGCCAGCCCCCACCCCAGGAACACGTCCCCATACTGCCCTGTGCCCGTACAATATCAAGCCTGTTACCCATGGTGCACACTCAGGAATGATGCTAGAAAGATATTTAAATGATTGTTGCTTAGGTGCTGTAGCAGAAGACTTTAAAAAATAATACAAAGTCAACTTTCAGCCCAGAAAATGGCAATTCAAACCATCCAAGAGAAATTGGTGCTCCTTTTATTTATTAGTGTTTTGGTTTTTGTTTTTTGTTTTTCTTGTTGGCATCAAGTCTAGGTTTCCTGCCAGGGATTTGATGAGAATGAAATGCACTTTTTTCCTGTTGGAAGGCTGGATGAGGATCCCTGCTCTGGGAGCATCTCCCTGCTGCCCATGCCCAGGGCAGAGCCCAGCAGCTGCTCACTCCAGGACCCGCCAAGCACAGCCTTGTTAGCCCAGCGTGTGCATCAGCTCATTAGCCTTGATGAGTAACCAAGAGTTAAGCTGCCCCTGGGCTTCTCTCTGCTGACGATGTTGTTTTGCAGCACAGTAGGTGAAGACGCTTGCCTTTTGCCTGGTGGAGGAGTGACTTTTACAGCCTTGGCCCCATCGCCTTGTCCTGGTGGGCTGAACTTGCCTGTGCACAGGAGCTGAAGGTCGTGAGACAGGGAGCTGCTGGATGCCCACAAAGTATAAGCTGGTGAGGAGAGCGGGCTTTGTTTTTCCTACCACATTGAAGTTGTTCCCTTTCAAATTTTCTTTCAGCCCAGTAGAAACCATTTTGGACAAAGTGCTGGAATGAATGAACTTGGATGTGGTTGATGCCATCTCCAGGGTTCAGAGGTACTCGGACCACAGATTGTGCCTCAGTCCCTTCTCTGACCTTTACAGATGTTCATTAAAAGTGTTTCACGAGAAAACACAGCATCACTCTCCAGGAACAGCAGTAGAACATTTTATCTTTGACTTTTGCAACTTCAACAAGTCCCTCGGGGAAGCGCACAAGCAAGTTTTATTAAAAATAAAAAACCCTCCTGGAGACGGCTAACGCTTTGTCTTCCAGATTTAACAGGAGCTGCTGGAGATAGCGAAGACACTTCAGAAAGGCTCCCAGGGCAGAACAGGGCATAAATAAACAGCTCGAATAAAGGCTGGAGGGACCCAGCACAGTGATGGATGTGCAGGGGCCCTAAGGCCACGGCTGGGTTGGATCTGTCTTGCGATCAAAATGCCGGGAACAACAAGAGGTTGTGATGTAGCTTAGCTGTGAACACCAGCCCCACAGCCTCACAGGAGAAAATCCAAACTGAAAACCTTTTGTCCTCCTGGAATTGTCTTCTTCCTATTAAGAGCCAAAGCCTGCTACTTATCACCTTTTTTTTTTTTTTTTTTTTTTTTTCAGTTAGCAAAGCCAATAGAACTGAATCTGGACTGTGAATTTTGAGAACTTTGTCACAAGCCAATTATCTCCAAGATTTCATCCCATCTGTGCTTGAAATCTGCCCAGGTGTGCCAAAGTTTCAGGGTGGAAAGGTGACAAACAGTCACAGAGAAGGTGTGATTTTACAGCCTCATTTCCCCAGGAAACCAGTCCAACAAGGGCTATTAGATGAGTTCAGATCTTGGGTCTGATGGCATATGTTCAGATTACTTCATCAGAAGCCTATTTGAAACATTTCCATCGATGCTTCTGGCAGAGAATTGGTCTTTTTTTAAGCTAAACTATGTTGTTTTTTCCCACTTGAGAAATGTTGTCACTGTTATTAAAAAAAAAAAAAAGACGTACCCAAAAAACAGACCAACAACAAATGTTGAACAAATAGAGATGTTTTCACTTTGGGATGAAAATTCAAAATAGATCTGTTGAAAATGGAAATATTTTCACACTGACAGCACAACTTGCAGCTTTTGTTTACTTCAATTGCCATTTACGTGGCCAGTCCCCTGGCAAAATGCTTGAGAGGTTGCTTTGTGTGAAGCTCAAAATTGCAGCTAACCATGACCATGACCATGACCATAACCATAACCATAGCCATGACCATGACCATGACAGCCACCAGTCGCTGGCACTGGGCTCTCTCCATGTGAGATACCCGTATTTTGTCACTGCATTGAATGTTTTCTTGCACTGAACACTTTTTGGAAACCGGATTTACCCTTCCTTTCCAAGAAGTGATCTATTGCCTGCATTGGGAACAATCATTGGAGCCAAAGAGGATCCACCACCCAGCCTGATGTTCAGCTCTTTGAATGTCATGGTGGTCCTGAGCTGCTCAGAGACACAGGAGGGAAAAGTGCTTATGTGTGTGACACCTCTGTTGTGACACATCGTGGCTTATAAGCAACAGAACTCCCGCGTCCAGCTTTGGGGTTGCCAGCTGGATGCTCCTCACTGGTGCATTTTTGGAGAGCGGGTGAAGGGCAGATCCCTGCTCTGCTGAGAGCCAGCAGCAAGCTGAAGTGTTTACACGCAAACATCCTGGCATGAGGCCACTTCCACTAGGGATAAAAAAAAAAAAAAAAAAAAAAAAGCAGATAGAACATGAAAAATTAATAGGGTTTTAGACTATTACATTCTCCAGGGCTTGCTGGATTGTGGCTTTCAATCCTCAATCAATCACATTTCAATTGGACTGATTAATTTTCCAAAATCCCTCTTGGCTGGCATGGACGTGTGCTCGGCTCCTGTCCCAGGGAGCAGAGCCAAGAGGGGCAGCTTCCCCCATTCCTGCTTTCTGCTGCCCTGCAGAATGCAGCCTGGGGTGCCTCCGTCCCGCTGCAGTGTGCCTGGCTTTGGCCACGTCCTGGGGTGCTGGAGAGCGCGCGTTGTGCTAACGAGGCACTTTGCCCATCCAGCTAGAGAGCAGCTCCTCCGTGGATTGTCTTTTGCTTTTTATTGCCCAGCGGGAGGAGCACAGGGAAGGTCTTTATGTGATTTTAGAAGAAGACAAAATGCCTTAATAGCAGCCGGCGCTGCCTCTCCGGGACCCAGGGGACCCTGCAGCAGCCCGTAATAATCATCGTAAATAAAAGGGGCTGTAGCTAGTGTGCGGCATGGGCTGTTAAAACAAGCCCTAGGGTGGAAGGGATGTCTTAAAAACAAGCTTTAGAGAATGTTTCTCTCCGTTTGTCTCCTCATTGCCTCTCTAATTCTCTTTCCCTGCATGGCAGAGCAGTGGAAGGCTGGCACAGCTCTCCCTTCTCCATGCCCCGATTAGCTTGACAAGTGCACATATATATCTTTATCTTCACTCTTCTGCTCGTGTGGCCTCGGGGAGGGGACTCCCATGTGCTTAGCTAAGCTCTTGCCTGGCTATATGGCCTGGTAAGGCTGAGAGGAGGGAGCAGTTGGGCATCTCAGCCCTCCTCCAGGCCCAGCAGCCTAGAGACATGTGGCAGGGGGAAGGCTCTTCGGCACCGACGATGCACAAAGTCCTTTTCCTTTCTTATGACATGCTCGCCTCTCTCAGGATGCTTTTCATGGCTTTGCAAGCAACAGATTGGCAGCTAAAAGTGTTTTCCTCTCTTTTCCTTATTTTCCCTTTCCCTCTGCGAACGTTTGGCAGAAAGGAGAACTTGCAATAATAATGAAAAAAAAAAAAAGTTGACTAACAGCCCTGAAGCCCAAGCTGAGAAAATGCTTTGGAGCAACTGTAACTACCTTTATTTTGCACATAATTCTCCTGTTCCATCGCATTCCCACCCTTCACAGCTTCCACACAGGGCTGTAACTCTGCTGGGGAGCTCTCAGCAGCCATTGGTGTTAAGCAATCACTGCTACCAGGCAGGGCATCACCTGCTCCCAAAATGAATGGGATCCCCTATGTGCGGGGACAAACATCTTCCCCAGGATGCAGCTGCTTCCCAGCCACGCTGCACGGTAAGAGTTCATCAAGCAATTAGCATCTTTTGCAGTAAAAGCACTTCACTTCCCCGCTGCCTCTCCTGTTAAGTTCTCTCCCTCCCCTGCAAGGAACATTTTGACTTTAGACAAGTGATCTCTTTGGGTTTGGTGGGGGCTGGAGGCTGTGGAGCTGAGCCTTTCCCAGCCAGCTGGAAGCTGTGTCAGTAGGGGAAGGATGGAAGGACGGGAAGGAAGAAGTGACAAAAGCACTTAAATGAAACATGAGTTCAGGAGGTGGAAACACCTCTGGACCTGTAGGAGCTAACAGGTGGAGCTGGGGACGGAGTGGGGTTTCTTCCTGCTTGCCTGTATTAGCTCTGTAGGATTTAGGGTCCCTGTGCAACCTTCCTCCTCCTCCTTCACATGATTAATCTCCGCCTTGCCTCTCGTGTAGAAAGAACATAACTATAAGTGCAATCAGACAGTTTATGGTCTGTGCAGATCTGCTGGCACCAGCTAAATCCATGAGGCACTTGAGGCACCCATGGCACTTCTTTCCCTCCTATCCCTCTGCGTATCCATCCGTGCAACAAGTTGCACATCCTCAGTGAGCATCAGCTTGATCCTCTCTGCTCCCAAATTCAGCCCCAAAACTGGGGGTGATGGCCCCAAAACACCTGTGGGCTGCGGAGAAGCTGTGCTGTTTGCTGGGATTTCCCTCTTCTGCAACACCGGATGTTAAAAAAAAAACCAGCAGAAATCCCCAGTCCTGGGGAGGACAGAAGTGTCCCTTATGACTATTTGCATCATTCCACCATGTGTTGCAATGAGAAATGGGAACCTGATGTTTTGGTGCTACTTCACAGCCTGGTGCTCACCCCACACTGCTTCTTCCACCTACACCAAGAAGTCTTGATTTTAGGGGACAGATGATCAGGGCTGCTGTTGTTCTCCTCTGAGAGGGTTCCTGGAAGCCTGCTCCGTGTCCTGCAGCCAGGCTGAAAGCATCTGAACGTCGCAGTATCTCAGCTGTGTGCTGGGCTTTATGGCCCTGTTGGGGAGGGCAAAGTCAGCTCCTGCTGCTGCAGCTGTCCTGGGCTGAGATGCACCTGGGAGTGGGTGTAGAGAGCACCGAGGCTCCCAGTCCTGGAATCTACCAAAAGAAATCCTAAAATAAGTGTTATTTGGGGATTTGTATCTGTAGCCTCTATCTCTTGGCTGCTGGAAAGTGCCAAGCAAAGGTTTGAATGGCCCAGCTCTGCTCAGTGCCTCTCTGGGTTACCTCCAGGAGGGGCTGTGCGCTGCTCTGGGGGGCAGTGAGTGGGGGGCAATGCGGGACCCCCTGCAGCAGAAACCTCCCTGCAGATCTGATGAGCTCATCCCAATGCAGATTTTACTTGGCAGAAGTGTTTCAGAGGATGACTGCAGATGAAAAACAAACAGAGGGGAGCCAAGGAGCGTTTGTTTGGAGAACATTTTGCAGGTTTTGTTTAGGGTCTGGTTTTAGCCTGGCACTTGTTGGTTGTGTTTGCACTGGAAATAAGATAAATGTGACACCTGCTCTGTTTAATCTTTCTCTCCTTTTTCTCCCCCCTCTCCCCCTTTCCCTTATTTTAAGATTTCACTGAAAGAGATTGGGAAAGGAAGAGAGATACTGGATCATGTGCCTGACTGATGATTCTCTGGGGGAAGAGAAATCATTTAACCACAATACAGAGCACTTTGGATAGAAAAGAACTTTAAATTCCATGTTTAAGCCAGGAGCAAAAACTGGAATAACAAACTATCTCGAGCTCGTGTCCGCGGAGTTTATCACCACTGGCCCAGAGGGCTTTGTGCTGTTATTAAGGCAAGCAATCGAATGAATAAATAAGCAAACAAGCTCCCAAGTCCAAAAGCAAACAGGGAGATGATGGGGAGCCTCTAATGAAGGGAGGAGCAGAGGAGCCTGTATGCTGGCACGTGGCACTGTGTGACATGAGGACGACTCGCTGCTGTCCTGGGCAGCTTGGAGCAGGAGTCTGTGGGTCAGAGGGGAGGGCAGCCCCATGCCACGGTTTCTCCTTTCTCTTCTAACTTCTTTTTTGGTTGTTTTCGTCTGACACTCCCCTGCCCCATCAGCACCCCACAGCCCCAGGGGTGCACTGCAAGGAGCCTTTTCTCCGTGGGACACTGCCCAGGGGCAATGCTGATGGATGTACTGTGTTCCTCCCCTGGCTCCACAAAGCATATTGCAGCCAGCAGTGCAGTGCAGTATGTTTCCCCATCTTTTTACACTGCCTTTTAGCGTCCGAGGAAGCAAACCAGCAATTTGCACTTCCCTCCAAATAATCTGTAAAGGATGAGTGAAGCAAATATTGTCACAATTGTGTTAATTCTGTCAAGAGCGTACTAATGAGCTATTTCCCTGTTCAGTGGATTGTGCTCTCGCTTCCTGCCGCCCTCCTCCTCGTGACACCCCCAGTGCTGTGATATGGGCGCGTTCACGGATGTGGGAAAGCAAAAAGCAGGGAATGGCGTGTTCAGAATAAGCTGTTTGCTTTCTCCTGATTGTTGCTATTAATAAAACATTACATTAAATCAGCGCTGGAAGAATATAATTGGGATCATCCATCACATTTCTAGAGGAGAAGGGCTCCCGTTCCTCAGCCAGGCGGAGCAGAGTGGCCGTTTAGGGCTCCCTGCTGCTGTCTCCCAGCTGCACAGGGAGGTGGGGGAATCCCATCCCTGTGGGTGTTTAAGGAAAGGGTGGACGTGGCACCGAGGGCTGTGGGCAGTGCTGGTGGTAGGAGGGTGGTTGGGCTGAATGATCTCGGAGGTCTTTTCCAACCGTAATGATTCTGAGATTCCACCAGAAATAGGTTTCATCTGCGGTTGCTTTTGGGTTTCCCACATTCATGCTTTATTTCTCCCTTGTTTCACTAAGGACAGCAAGTGAACAATGCCATGTAAGCACAAATGGTTCTGCCATAGAAATGGAATGACAACAGGTAAGACGTAGCTTGAGAAGAATAGAGAAAGTGCACGAGAAGAAACATTTTTAAAACACATCCCTAATTTCCGAGTATCAAGACATGATCACAGCTAAAAGTATGGCCATCCATCAGCATCCTGTCACACAGAGAGTCTGGGACTCGTTTTAGGCAATGACAAACTAAAAGAAACACCGACATCCTTCCAATATTAATACATAACTCAGCAATCTAAGAGGAGGATATTACACTAATAGCATAAATGGATTATAATAAAAGACCATTCTGACATGTCAGTACTTATACTGGGTTGTATTAGAGGAATCAGAAATGGAGAAGGCCTTTTAATAAGGGCTGGCATCTGCATTCCTGATTTCCTTTGCAGTGCACCCGTCCACCAGCACCCACCAGCATCCATCAGTGCCCACCAGTACCCAGCAGCACCACATCATGAGAGGAAATCAACTGTTTTGAGTTAAAAGCTCTTTTTTTTTTTCCTTCCTGTTGCTGAACTTCAAAATTATCATTATTATCATTATTATTATTATTATGTATTGCCCAATCAGTTTGCATTGTTTCTAGGAAGCCCTCCTGTGTAACGCAGTTCAGGGAGAGGAAGAGCTGCTTTATGTGCAGGGCTGGAAGGTTTCCAGCAGTGTTGGCTGTTGTTCCGTTTTGGGCAAAGCCTGCTCCAGTGATCAGAACTTTCTTTATGACTTTATGAGATTTAAAAGTTGGGGGAAGAGGTGCTGAGGGGAAATAAGAAGATGTGGTTTGGAGCTGATGTGCTCACTTTGAGTTTTCGGATCGCTCTGAAATGAATCTGACCCTGAGCTGCATCTGAGTCTCCTGGGAAGAGAGAAAGACTGTTTTGCTTTGAGCTGAATGGGACCGAAGGGCTTTTCCCTATTCTTTTAATTAAAAGGGATTCCCATTTAAAATAAAATAAAACCAAACAGAGATGCCAGAGGAAAAGCCTCCTACAGAGAGGAAGAAAAAATAGAGGATGCATTAAAAATGGGAAACAGACAGACGGTGCTCATTTGGGGGAAGGTTTTGACAAACTAAGTTGTTTTTTCTTGTTCTCCAGCCAACCTGGTGGGGGGGAGGAGAAGAAGTGCCTCTGGTTGCCTTCTGGGCTGGGTGAGGAGTGTTATTCCCCTCTGGAAGATATTTCAATGAAAAGAATTTCAGAGGAGAGGACATTCAAAGAGCAAGGATTGCTGTCTCCCTTCCCATGAATTGAACTCATCTTGTGTGTCCTGCCTGGTGCTGGAGATGCCTGTGGATGGGAGGAGGAATGCCCAGATAGGGCTGGGAAAACACAACACAGAGCAAGGCAGGGGTGGCACTGCTTTGGAGGTTGGAACCAGATGCAGGTCCCTTCCAACCCAAGCCATTCTATGATTCTGTGTCTTCTTCCTTTGTGTCTTCTGAAGCAGTTTAACTCAGTGAAGGTTTTCCTGGTGCCTGCTGATCAAATCAGTCATTGTGCCAAAGCTGTCAGACGGATCCATCAGCACAACCTCCTCCTGTCTGCCCATCCCCCATCCCGGCTGCCCTGCGTTGCTTGGCCCAAAGTCCCCTCCTGCAGCCCCAGGACCCCTTCTGTCCTCTGCCCCCGGTGGGAATGAGACAGCAGAGAGAGTGCCCAGCACTGAGCCCTGAGTTCTGACGCATCCGACTTCCTTTTTCCCTTTTGCTTTTTCAACATCGGTGCTGTCCATCAGAGAGCTGCTCAGTGCCCCAAGGAGCTCATCCAGCAGTGCTGCAAGCAAGGAGAGCCAGGGGAAGATGCTCCACCAGCATCAAGGAGAGGACTGCAGGGATTCCTCTGACCCAGAACAACCCTTTTGCTCCAGCCACATCCCTGTGGGCCACAGGGACCCTGCCAGTGAGCTCTGAGCACCCTGGGCTTTGTACTGCAGCATCCTCAATGGTTGGCTTTGCACTGTAGTCCTGGCTGTGCAGGGCATGCGGGTTCAAAAGGCAGTGAGACAAATTAACTGAGGACAATGTGTTGAGCCCCAGAATGAAAAGAGAACTTCTGATTCAGGATTTTCTTTCTCTGAAAGCCAGAGAAGCAGGGCTGGCTCCCTCCATCCCCTTGCTGTTACAATGAGGACGAGATGTGGATGGTTCAACCCAGTCCCTTGCCCTGTGCAGTGCCATATAGGGTCTGCCACAGCCCTACAAACCACAGCACTGGGGATGCATGGATCCAGGCTCGCTGCTTACTGACCCACACTCTGACACGGATTTCACTCCCTGTTTGAGAAATGAGAGCATAACCGATCCGAGCAACTTCAGGCGCATTAGTCCAGCCCTGGAGTATACAGGGAACAAATTTGGAGGGAAGGAGTCATTAAAAACCCAGAGCTAAATAGGAAATGACACAGAATGCAGTGCAAGAGATGTCAGGCTCATCTCACGTTAGGTGCCGGATGGAGGAAATGCTGCAGATCCCTTCTCTCCATGCTTCAGTAAGGTGGCGGATACAGTGGGAAATATTAATGAGGACAGGGATTAATGGGGGAGCGGGGAGCACACGCCGAACTTGCTAAAGAGGAGCTGACAGCTCCATGCACCACGCGGCGGGGTCTGGCTTGCAGAAGATCAGTCCCGAGGACAATTGAGTAATTTGGTTTCTGACCTCAGCACAAATATTAGGAATGCATCAGTGACAGCGCAGGGAAGCGCCGTCAGTGCAGAGCAGGGAGGACTAATGCCTCTGATTGAGGCACTGGTGGGATTTCTCTGCAGTCCTTGGCTCTTCTGGTCTCCTCTTGAAGGCAAATTGAATAGGGAAAGGGCAGGAAAGGGCTCGGCTGCGTCCCGGGGCTGCTAAAAGGAGGCTGAGAGCACAGCAGGGGGGGAGAGGGCTCCTAAGGTGAAGGGACTCTCTTTGCAACGCTCAGTAGAAAATGGACAGTAGTATATTTGAGTTCTAAATGAGGAGAAGTGAAGTTTAGGAGTCAAAGAAAAAGGAAATAAGCCAAGGGGGGAGCAAACTGACGTCTCCAACCCCAGTGTTCTCTTCCTTTTATTTGGGTTGCTATTCCTGCTGAGGAATTTATACACAGGAATTCATGCTTTGCTTTTTTCTTCTTAAGAAAAATAAACCTACCATATCCCAATGGCTCCTGGTGCCGTGTAAAACGTAAATAGATGGAGCTTTTGATGTTGGTGAGCTCAGCAGCAGTGTTTGCAGAGCTTTGAAGTGAGGGTCGGAGCAGTTGGGATGGGGGGGGTCTGGGTGCTGCTGACTCTTGGGCATCCAGTGCTGGGAGCAGAATGTGGGCTGGGGGCTGTGGGTTCTGGGCAGGGAGATGGGGTTGTCCTGGTAATGGGAATGTGCTCCTGCTCAGATCCTCTATCCCCATGGTATCACTGTGATTGCTCAGTCTGCTTCCCAGACCTTATGGTGACAGTTCCTAATGGAGAAGATGAATGGAGAGATTGAATGGAGGCTCATGTACCACGCACACATGGATGCTTATGGGTATGGTTCACATCGGGGATACAGCTGGAGACCCAATAGCAAAAAATAAGAGAGAAAAAAGTTGCAGAAGGGAAGGGAGGCAATGTCAGCCTCCAGCTCCAGGCTCTCCCTCTTGACTTTGTGTTCCTTCTCCCACACCAGGGAGGGGATTTCCCATCTGGTTTCTATTCTTCTGAGAGCACCATCCTTCTCCAGGCCAGCCAGAACCAGGTCTCCTCAGCACCAATACCGGGGACATTGGGTCTAGAGAGGCTGTGGGACTGCTCTTAAGGAGAGCTGAAGGGCTCCGTGCCCATCCCAAACCATCCCTGTCCCCAAACACCATGAGCCACCCAATGGGGCCTGCCTCCCACGGAGCCACCACGGGTTGACCCAACAGCAAATTTGACACTGGGACCTCTTGCAGAGCATGGCAGGATGGAGGTCTAGATGCATCCTTGCTGTGTGTAATGCTGTGCTAGATTGGTTGCACATGGGTGGGAAATGGCTCTTTGGGATCAGTCAAACAGGTGGGCAGGTGGTCCCACCTTCTCATAAGTGCTGCTGGGCAGGTGGCAGCTGTAAGAGCCTGAGCATGGGGCAGCAGGGCTTGGATGATGCGGGGGTGGTTCTGCTCCTACTGCTACAGGTAAGGAAAGGTTTGTTGGTTTCTCAGATTTATGGTTGGCCTGGGGGCAGTTCTGCCTAGGTCCTATGGTGGTTCATGGACAATGCTGCAGACATCAGAGGGCAGCCCTGGGAGCCAGGCAGGGAGGGCCCCAGGGGCAGTTTAATGACTCCCAGCGCCTGCTTCAACCCCTGCAGCTGGGTCACGGAGCAAATCTTTTGTTTGTGTGCAATCCACACATTTACATCAATGGTTTGCCACTTTCCTTCCTTTGGGTGGACCCATACCCTGTGTTTTTTAGGAGATAGTTCTTTTGTGACTATGTCCTATCCCAATGGTTGGATACCTGTTGTGTACTGTGGCAAAGTCTGTGGTGAGGATAAAGGCAATAATGCTATCACTTTCCACGTGATAGCTGAAGACTAATTGCCACCACGACTGAAGCTCCTTTTCAAATTCTGAGGTGTTATCTCAAATGAACTTTAAAATTTCACTGTGTGAGGTAAGGGAAAATTAATGCCAGGAAGCACAAACTCACCCACGAGCAATTCCAAAGTCAGATGGACCCGAAGCTGTCTGGGTGGGAGGGGGATGCACTGCAGTGCCCCAACCATCAGGGGACCAACAGCTGCTCCATGCCTTCTCTGTAGTCTGTTCTTGCAGTGAAGCCCTAAAGTGATTGTAGATCATAGGAACATTATGCAAACTGCCATTTGCATAATCATTATGCAAATCGAGATGGATAACCAGCTTTAACCAGACTCAAGATGCTTTCAAGTGCCTTTCTCAGCCGGCTTGTTCGTACACTTCAATCACTTAAAGGAAGGGGGGAAAAAAAACTACCAAAACCACTAACTTTCTTCCTCTTTTGGTTAAACACCTCACTGGGTATGGGAGGAGAGAGGTGGCACAGAGAGGCACTGCAGTGCCCAGGGGGCCTGGTGGGGTCTCTGGAGGGCTTGATTTCCGTGCAATGACATTTATTAGCCATGGGATTTCTCATTGCCCTGCATCATGGATCTTGCAGACCATGCCCGCTGTGCGCCAAGAGTCTTTGGGCAGCTCCTAACCAAGAGCTGCTGTGTGGCTTGGGGGTGTCACTATATGTCCCCAGGCAAAATAGATTGGGAAGAGAATGGGGTGACCCAGATAAGGTCTTTGGTCAAGCAGAGAGCGTGTATCAGTCTTCTCTGGGAAAGTGTTGATGTGTTATGGTGGACATGAAGATGTCACATATAAATGCTGTCAGTGGCAGCCTGGAGGTGGCTCAGCATCTCCCAATGTGCCTGGTGTGGTGATTGGGTGCCCTGCAGGAACTGGGGGGGGCACCCTGAAAGCAGGACCCCAAGGATCTGGGGATTTGGGCTTTAAAATTTGGGGAATAGGTGAAAGCTACTTAAGCGCTGTCAGGTTTTGCTGGCAAATGGGGCCAGTTGTTAAGTTACCTGTAATTTGTAGGGAGAGGGTTCTAGAGCTGGGAGTAGGAAGAGGGTTGAACCTGAGGAGCATTTTGTGCCTTGTAAAACAGCTCAGCCCACCTGAGCTGACGGTGATCCCGCAGCACACTGACTGTGCCCTCCACAGCCTGAATGCTGGTGAACCCCTCCCTACAGACTGGGCAACACGAGAATCAGAAACCCCCCAGCTGCCTGAAGTGGGAGCTGTGATTGGATTGCGCTGCCCAATGTGTCACTGCAGTGCTGTGGAGATGGGTTTTCAGAATCCTCAGGAGTGCACAGATGTGGGGAGGAGGGAGAAAACTAAGAAGGGTGTTAGGGAATGCTAAAGAAGGGATGTTACCTAAAAATATAGGTAGCGCTTGGAAAAAATCAAAGAAGCTAATGGACTATGAATGACCAGAAGGGTCAAAGACAATAAGAAAGCACTTAAATGCATGGGGGAATTTATTTCTGTGTCAAAAAAACGGCTGTGTTGTTAGAGACAGATGGTAAAACTGTAAATAGCAGAGTGGAAAAGGTAGAAACGCTCCATAGATATTCCAAACACAGAAGAAATGAGGCAGGAGGATGCATTTAGCACCGTGGCTGGCACACAAACTGCTGTTGGAGGGTGGGTGGTGTGTGTTTGCTATGGGGCCCTTGCAGGCAGCTCCCCAAATTGAACACTATTCAGTGTTATGGGTGCTGGGAAGCTGTGCAGGTCAAGCAGATATGGGTCTTTGTGGCAGGTTTGTGTCTATGGTGGGTGACATCTGAGTGGGTTATGATGACAGTGAGATACTTGACTCAGTATCACACGGTCTCTTGTTTCCTTCAGGTGCACTGTGTGAGTTAAATGTCCTCCTTTGCTGTGTTAGTTTGAGAAGTTCCATTATTAATGGAGGGATCAACTGGGATCTCCCATGGATTCCCTTTTTGGGAATATCATTTAATATCTCAATGAGGAAATGATAAAATTGCCATGATGTGCTGGGCTGGCAGCGAGTACTGTGTGTACATTTTTCTTTTTTAAGATGAGAATAAGGAAAATAGCTTAAAAAACCCTCCTGCAGCTCCCACACTGGAATGGCAACTTGCCGTGAATAATTTATCTTCCAATAATTAATTATTCAGCTCATTTCTTCATTAGTTGAAGAACCTGAACTCAATTAGGGCTTACCTCCACCAAAAAAAAAAACAAAAACCACCTCAGAACTTTTTCTCATGAAGCAAATAAATAAAATATGAGCCTCCCAGTGACCCCTTTGTATTGGATTCCCTGAAGGCTTCTCCAAGCACCGCTTTCTTTCCTGCAGTGTTTTGGTTTGGTCACGGGCCTCTTTGGGCTGTGCACTCCCTTTCCAAAAAGCTGATTCCAGGCACCTGGGGAGTTTGGTTAACCTTTCTCAACCCAACATCCAATGTTACCTAATTGCAACTGCCATACTCATGCATGGGATCTGCAGCCCTTTTGTGTCTTTCAGATATCATTGAATGGTTCGTGGGCATCCCTGAGCCTTTGGATGTGGATTCCTTGGGGCTGTTCGTGGGCATCCTTGAGCCTTTGGATGTGGATATTTGAGCTGAGGCTCGCTCCTGGCCTCTGGGTGTCCCAGCAGGACAACTCCCACCATGCCCACTAAACTGCATCCCCTGCCAGAGTGTGAGCTGAGGGAGCACTGATGTAGGTGAATTTCCTTGAAGAGCTGCCTTTCCATCAGTGCCTGGCAGTGATTGCTCTGCAGGAGCTGTTGAGCAGCCTGAGAACATCTTCTGTGTCTGGGATCTGACCAGCCATAACTCTGCACCAGAGAGCAGTGCCACGGTGCAACTCATTGGGTGGAGTCATCTGGGGGGAGAATCAGCAGCCACAGATCCTGGCTCCCTTGGGGTGTGAGCAGCTCACTTCCCTGTTGACGGCTGGCTCTCCCGCATGGATTACAGATGAACACAGTTCTCTCCTCCTCTCTGGTGCTCCACGTTTATGTGGCATTTCAAGGGGCAGTGACCTCTCTGTCAAGCAATCCCACACTGGAAGTCCCTGCTGGTGCTTCATAATTCCCAGAATCTTCAGCCATGTTGCCTTTGGCCTGGCTCTTTCTCTTCCTCATTCCACATCAGCCCAGGTTCTGGGGTCGATCATTTTTTTCCATTTGTTCCAGCATCCCTCAGCTTGAGGTGCTCATCCTATGGGCTGTGCAATCCATCACTGCTACTTGCTCTGAAGATGTCTCAATAATTCACTGCAGTTAGGGCCTGCAGTGCCACGTCCCCTCCTGCAGTTGCTTCCACATCAAGCTGTCCTGCTCCCTGCGTGCCCACCCAGCACAGTGGATGGGATGGCTGCAGTGTGAGCCGTCTCTTCTGACACTCTGCCTCCAGACCCACGACTCCCTGCTGCCATTGGGATTTCAGCCCACTCCAGTGATTCAGAAGCTTGCTGATGTGTTATGGCCATGTCCATCCCCAGTCCCCCAGCATGTAACCCTGCCTTCCCTCCCACTGCCTGTGATGGCAGTGCTTCTTTTTCTCTTCCCATTCCACTTCTGAGATGGTTTTGCTTCAGCCTGCGTTGTCAGCTCTGCATTTCTCTGTGTTTCTGCTGACCCTAGTGAGAGTTATGCATGCTTTATCGCATCCTTTCTTATTTATCTGCATTCTTTTGCTTTGTACCAGAGCCAAAAAGACCTCGACACGGTGTTGCTGAGCTCTCCAGCTGCATGCCCTGTGCCTTTGTGCACATTTATGCAAAATTACTTTGTCCTACTTTGGGCTATACCACAGCTGTCACCTCACTTGGCATGATGTAACCCACCCCAATGGCAAAGCCTTTGCTGGGGGCTACAGGTAGCTCTGTGCATGCATCCCTATCCCGTAGCCATATCTTTATTTCCATTGCACGCACGTGGGCAGGTTGTAATGAGGGCTTTTATCTGATCTCTTGGCAATCTCAGGCAGTCTGATTCTTTTGGCTGCATTTTGCAAATTCTGACTTCTCCCTTAGTGCTTCTGCTTTTTGCATTTCATCTGGTTGAGATTAGGCTGTGTGCTGAAGAATGTGCACCTTGCCTTCATTATCAGCTGTAATGGGGTTGCTCACTGCTTGCTTCCTTCAGAAGGAAGTTGGTCCATCTCTCCACATCCCAAGGGCTGGCAGTGCACATGGGATGAAGTGTGCTTTTGCTCATCGGGCTCTTGCTGTCCAGAGTGAAAGCAGAGCCTGAAGCATCACAGGATTGTTTTAGGGGGCTGTTGAAGCTGTTACCTGGTCATGAATTGAAGCCAACTCCTCCAATAGAGTACTGGAGGGATGCACCCAGGGACCCAGGGATGCTGCAGATGCAGAGATGCTGCATGGAGTCTCTTTACCCACCTCTTCCCAAGGGCTGGGATGCTGTCTCACTGTTCCCATCACAGGACCAGCACCAAAACCCCTCCAGGGTTGCAGTGCTGGGGGTCAGCATTGTGGTCCAGCTGGGTGTTTGTTGCCAGGCAACCCATCTCCCACTGCTGGGTTTCCATGGTGATGGAGATGTGTGTTGAGGGAGGATGCTGGAGCCAAGCAGATGCTGATTTTGGGCAGAGGTGTAGCTTTGTGAGAAGCTTCATGTGAGCTTATGGGCACAGGGGTGCCATGGGGCAGGAGCCCTACTCCAAATGTAGGAGCTTGCTGCTTCATGGCATAGGGAGCATAAGGGGTGTACGTGGGTGAGTTATGAGTGAGTGACCTTGGCAGCCATCTGACCTGAGTAAAGGGCACTCAAAGAAGTCTGCTTGAAAGCTCAGTGCTTAATTGGGTGCTTCTCATTGTGCAGCAGGGACTAATGATCCTTGTGAGTCCCTTCCAACTCAGGTTATTCTATGATTGTAAGGCAGCAGAAGGGAGAACACGAATCTGCAGGGCAGCCCTGTGTCTGCCCTCTGCCCTCTCTGTGCAGAGCAGATTGCTCAGGCTCTCATCCAGGTGCTTAGGACATCTTTGGCTGCTCTGCAGACGGCTTTCTCAGCCCACAGAATCAATTTGGTGCAGAGATCATGGTGATGTGGCTCCACAGGAATCCACTTAGAGCAGGCAAAAGGAAATTTGAGGTCCCAGGCAGGCTGTGAGGATCAGAGCAGGCAGGAAAGGGAATTCATGCCCTGTGCCAGGAGTGCTCAGCTCTTTCTGAACAGTCTCTGCTCTTTCTGGCCCAGGAAATGCTGTGTTTCCCCTCCTAATCCAATTAGGATCATCACAGCAGCTTGACTGGCAGCTCAGAGCATGTGTGCCAGGGGAACAGAGGGACGTGGGGTCACAGCCAGCAGTTCTCTGCTGTGCTTCCCCAACCCAAACCCTGCCGGCCCCTCCTGCAGCCCGTCTTCTCACTCTCACAACAAAAGGACACAGCGACCAAACAAGATCTGTTTTCTGGGGAGGTTTTATATGCAGAACACCTGTGGGCAAGACTGCACTATTAAATCGTGTCTGTTCCTTCTCCACCCAGAAGAGGCCCAAGACATCCTACAGCAGATGCCAATTTGGGAGTTTCTTCAGCAGGTGGCAGCTGCTGGCCAAGAGCCTGTAGAGGAGAACAGGCACCAACTTCAGTCCTCTACCATCACATCCAGCATCTCCTGCCCCTTCCTGGGCAAAGTCTTTGCAATCACTGGACCCATCATGGGAGCAGTTGGACATTTCAGGTTGGATTTGAGGAATAATTTCTTCTCAGAAAGAGTGGTGATGCAGTGGCACAGCTGCACAGGGAAGTGGGGGAGTCCCCATCCCTGGAGGTGTTCCAGAGCCGTGGAGATGTGGCACTGAGGGACGTGGGCATGGTGAGGTGGGCTGGGGTTGGACTTGGGATCTTTCAGATCTTTTGCAGTCTTATTGATTCTAACGTTCTGTGATTTCCTTCAGCAGTCATCACAGCCAGCTTCTGCCCATTTGTCCTCGTGCCAGCTGTCTTCTGGCTTCAGCAGCTCTTCTCCCTTCTGTGTATTTAGTTCCCAGTGTATTTATAGCTGAGAGCCATGTTCCCTACTGGGTTCTGCTGTGCTAGCTGGGCTCCCTCCTCATGGTCTCACTCCCAAACACAGGCGGTCAGATCCCAAGTTGTCCCCTCCAACCACAGCATTATCCTTGCCTTACACAAGGTCATGCTTCTCCCCCCTGTGCATGCAGATTCCCGTTCACAGCCATATGGCACTGCTGTCTCACTGTCCTGCCTTCATCAGCCCAGCCCTTTTTATGAGGGACTGGCAGAAATGCAGAGAATGTTGGCAGTCCGTGTGCATGGCCCTAATTCCATTACACCACAGTTTCATACCACTTGTAGGGTACTCAAGTCCTGCAATGCAATATCCTCGCTTCCTATTTTGCAACCAATCTCATCTGAATTTTCCTCTGGGGGACAAGGGCTGTTAGAAGTGCTCGACAGGCTCGGTCTCACTGTATGCCTCAGGCAGATGAAGAGAATTTCATTTTAATGATCAAATAAAAGCAGCTTTCTCTGCAGAGGCGATGGTCCTCCGGTGCTGCAGTGGTCGTAGGGGTGGTTCCCATCTGTAGATGTTCTGAAGCCCTCTTTTGAGATGTGGGTCTGACACGGAGAAGCTTCTCATCTTCCTGCCTCCATCTCTGCTGTTTTAGCCCATGCAGAGTTTCTTCTATGTGTTCCTGCAGCCTCCATCTCCAGGTCCTTTTGCTCTGGGTGGGTGAGAGCAGTTGATCCTGCAGACAAAGGGGTTGTGGTAATCCACCCAGTCTGGTGAGATCTCCTCTGTTAAACCCTTGTGCTGCTACTTACTTGCTTTCAATTAGCTCTGCCATCCGAGTCTGCTGTGAAATCTCACCCTCTACAAGATCAGATTAATGGGCTTGTAACTCGTATTTAAATACAGCCCCACATGTGCTGTACTCCAAACCAATAATACTTTGTCTTGATGTAATAAAAGCAATTGCTGGCTCTCCCTTGTGCCTGTTCTTCCCCACTCTGGGGAATGGCTGCTCCCATTGCTCTCGCTTGTATGGCATTTACCTCCATGGGAAACCTCCATTTGCTTCAAAGCTGAGATGAAGTATTGCCCCCAGTTATGCTCTAATCCTTTCCCTGATCTCAAACAAAGAGAGGAAGAACGAGTGGTTAGGTTGGAGAGCTTCTGGGCTCTCTATCTAGCATTTTTGTGTCGGTGCCTTTTTGCAGGCTCCAACTCTGTGTGACTTTGTGCAGTTTCCACTTTGTCAAAAACTTGTGGCTCCCACGACCCCGATTCTGGGACTTCTCTCTTCCAATCTGTGCAGGGTCCCTGCATCCTCCCAACACCTCTCTGAGTGACTGCTCAGCCCATTACTTCTCCTCTCTGCCAGCTTTTATTTTTAGTCCCCTTTCCCTCTGCTCAGGATTTCTTGCAGCTCTAACACCTCTTGACTGCATGCAGTTCTAGATGTCCTGTGCATTCGTATCCATGACCTCTCTCCAGCTGACCTCACTAAGCCCTTCCTTTTGTTTCCTGGTGTGTGCTTCACTTCAGACCCAGCTCCTGGAGTCGCAGGCTTATTTCACATGTTCATTCTCTTAACCACAAGTTGATTTAGGTTGGAGTACTCCATTCAAGGCTGACTTCTGCAATCAGACCTTCCATAATATCTCCATATCTTTCCAAAATTAAATCTAAACTAAAAGGGGGCTGTAAGAAAGAAGGGGATGGGCTCTTTAGGGGAGTTTGTTGTGGTAGAACAAAAAGGAAAGGCTTCAAACTGACAGAAGGGAGATTTAGGCTGGATGTAAGGAAGAAGTTATTTCCAATAAGGGCAGTGAGGCACTGCACAGGGGAGGTGGTGCCCATCCCTGCAGACCCCCAGGATCAGGCTTGAGGGCTCTGAGCACTGATGGAGCTGTGGGTGTCCCTGTGCACTGCAGGGAGTGGGACCAGATGGCCTGTGGGGCTCCCTTCCAACTGAAATGCTTCTATGATTCAATGTGTTGGTAATTCAGTTTAGCCAGCTTTCACATCCAACTTTGTCTGGTCTGCAGATGCAAGCAGCACTTGCTTAGCGGATTCCCCAGATTTATGACTACACGAGAGAAGCATCCTACAAAGGATTATAGCCCCATCTCCCAAACATGGGGTTCACTCCATGAGGAAGTCGCAGCCCCATATTTGCCCCAAGAATTGCTGCTGATGCTTTGGGCCCCTGCTCATTTCCTGACACAACCTTTCTTCCTCCAAAGGCAGTGCTGAAATAATGCAGCACAGCTTGGTGAACTCCTCCAGCAGCTCTTGCTCTCACTGGGCCTTGGCAACGGGATCGGTTTGACCTCCTGGGTCAGAGTGACATATGATAGAAATGGTCGAAAGAGCAAAATCAAGCCCGGAAGATTTTCAAAAAGGCTAGGAAGGAAATCTCCCTGTGCTCAGCCTCTGGTTTCTTACGAGATAAAGCTGAATTTTCAGCCACTCGGGGCAAAATGTAATTTTCTGGTTGGCTTTGCTCACACCCACATGGCTGCTCTTTTCGCCCTTCTTGCTCTCAGAGGTGCCCCTGGGCTTCAGCTGCCATCCCAGCCTTTTGGAGGGTGAGACCTGACCCTGCCCACATCCCATCGCACATCTGAGCCCCCTGGGACCCTCCTGGTCCCACACACCACAGGATGCGCTCTGCTGGATGGGAAGGAGAAGTGATAGAATCATGGCAAATGGGAGCTGACTGCCCAATAATTGTGGACAACAAGGCTTTTCAGCAGGGCCATAAATCAATGGCAGATGGAGATGCAGTGGGTGGTGGTATTGATTTATTTTCCCCCACGTTTGCTGCCCTGCAGAGTGGAAAGGCTCCAGCTTAACCATTTCTTAAGACTTGCCTACCTCTCAGGTGTCTCAGCTCTTCGAGGAAGGTCTTCATGTGATGTCCATGTGGTGTTTGGGCATCCAGAGGCTCCCACATATTGACCCCAGCTCGTGCTCTGAGCCCTCCAATGACAGCAACAGTGTTGAGATCCTCTGGCTCATAAAGGCAGCGCTATCTACGTGGGGATTTCATTTTAGTAACAGCTTTCTTTCCAGGATGAAAAGCTCTGCCATTAGAGCTGGTCTGGGCTGTATTTTTTTTCTCCTGTTCCCTTTTGTTCAAGGCTGCACAGAACACTTTGGAATTCATAAACTGGTAATTTATTGAACAAGTCTTTGGAGAAGGGAAGTAATGAGAACTGCCATATAAATTACAGCAAGGTTTGGGATCCTATTGCCAGCTGCCCAGTGGGATCTGACGGAGCCAGCATTGACATCAAGCTCCTGGCTGAGGAGCACAAAGCTGTGCCAGTTGACACCAGGGCTGGGAGCACGGGGCTGGGAGGAACATGGCCCTCCTTAGGGGGCACTGCCCATGGCTTTGCACACAGGGCTGCCCGGAGGCCATTGGGTTTTCATCACCTGGATTTGTAGCTAATGGAAATTCCATTGTAGTTCCTCCAGCTCAGCATGCTCTGTGGCTAGGGATATGACTTGATGGCACATGCCAGAACGTGAGTGTGGGGTCACTGGGGTTATCCTCCTGCTGTGCTGGGGCAGAAGCCTGTTTTCTGGATCGTGTGAACCAAGGTGACATTGGAAGACCTTATAGATAGGCCTTTAACCCCAGGGCTGTTGCAGGTTGTCGACACGACCCAACGTGCATCTTCTGCATGTTGTAGGATCACAGAATGCTTTGGGTGGAAGGGACCTTAAAGACAGTCCAGGCCCAGACCCACTGCTGTGTCTGGATATTATAAAAAATTTCTTGTCTGAAAGTGCAGTCAAGCAATGGCACAGCTGCACAGGATGGGGGGGAGGATCACCATCCCTGGAGGTGTTCCAGAACTGTGGAGATGTGACAATGAGGGATGTGGTCAGTGGGCATGGTGGGGCGGCCTGGGATTGGACTTGGGGATCTGAGAGATCTTTTCCAACCCTAATGATCCTGTGATCCTATGATGTGGGATGCCCTCAGTCCCAGGGAGGTTTTGGCAAGGTCTTGATTGGGGACAAGATGTGGTGCTGAGCCCAAATGATCTCAGGAAGACATGTCCTACCCTGGTCCCTTGCAGAGCCATCTGGGTTTAGGAGCAGCGTGTCAGTGATCCCAGGAAGGCAGGGAGGTGCGAGATGTGTACCTGAGCTGCATAAATAAATGAATTAATGAATGGATTAAATGTAAATTGTGGTGGCTTTAAAATGAAAGTCATAGTTTCCAAAAGTGCTTTTAACCGCTACTTATTCCTGCAGCAATATAACTGCCAGCAAGAGCTTAATTCATTATCACCAGAACAAAATGAAGACCCTGTAAATCTGAAGTCCAATTTAATTTCCTCAGGAAGAGATTTTTTCATCCTTCCCCTCTCCTTCCCTCCCTCCTGCTCCCTGCCCAAGGAAGGGGAATTTCACAGAATTTCCCCAGCTCTGAACTGCTTTGTATCTTCTGTGAGAAGGGTTTGCTTGACATCCCCACTTGTGAGGCTTTGGTGGTGTTTGGGGGCAAAGTCATTCAGGTTGGGTGACACGCTGAGGAAAGATGATGGCTTTTGGGGATTACATGGGGAAGGCAAAGGGATGGAGAGGCCGTGGGCTGAACAGCTGCTGAGTTTGCTGCTGAACCTCTCCCTGATGGGTTCCACCTACAGCCAGGTTCCCATCCACAAATTCTCTGTTAGATAACTGTGCACATGTGTTCCTGTTTCCATAACTGGAGGAAACCATGAATAGCATGTTTCTGCCCTAAATCATAGAATTAATAGGGTTGGAAAAGACCTCTCAGATCCCCAAGTCCAACCTCAACCCATTCTACCATGCCCACTGACCACGCATCCCTCAGTGCCACATCTCCACACTTCTGGAACACCACCAAGGACCGTGACCACCCCCCCCCAACTCCTTGTGCAGCCAATGCCACTGCAGCACCACTTTTTTGGAGAATGAATACCTCCAAATATCCAAAAATGTGAGACAGAGGGGGAGCAAATAGGGAAAGAGGACTGATGCAGTGGGAAGAGCGCAGGGACAGCTCTGGCCTCCATGGAAGCTGTGTTTATGCTCCTCACATTTTCCCATCTCCTTTTTTTGTTCCAGATTTTCTTATTTTCTTTTTTTTTTTTTTTAAGGGAGTATTTTTAGCATCCAGGAAAGAGAGCAGCGTGCCGCTTTGCTGGGTGCAGGGCGAGCGGAGCAGATGGCGTTTGAGCTTCCCCTGCTGCACTCCCTGCACAGACACCTCTGTCCTGAGCCACTCCGGGGTGGCCGCTCTTCCTCCTCCTCCTCCTCCTCCTTCTCCTCCTCCTCCTCTTTCTCACTGATGCCCTCTGCTCCAGGGATTCTCCAGCGCTCCGCTGAGGCTGGCATGTGGCAATGCAGAAAGCAGCAGCAAAAGCATGAATGAATCAGGGAATGACACCCGCTGATTACATCCGCTGGTGTCTGCCAAGCTCTCTGTTATGGATATTGGTGTCTCCAGGGTTTTGGCAGCTCTCCTGGGATAAAGGTCCCAACTGGAGCTGCTGGGGGCCCACACCTGGGAGTCAAAGGGAAGGGGATTGGGCCATCACAGCTCTGCCTGGGCACGGCCCCCACATGGCCCTCCCGCACCCGCTGTTCCTCCCTGTGAAATATTTAAGTATAATTAATTCATGTAATTTCAGCTTTTATACTGTGGTAAAATATTCATTTTCAGGTTGAGGCTGCATCCATCAAAAATTATGAGATAAGGGTAAAGCTTGAAATGTAGTGTTTTTCTGCCCTTTAGGGCGCTGAGTGTGATGGGGACAGAACAATTCAGCACCGTGTGCTCCATGCAGGACATCCCTTGGTTGGGGCTTGGGTTCCTTCTGGGGGCAGGTAGAGGATCCTGCATTCCTGCTGCTTTCAGCTGGCACACATCACTGCTTCCAGTGACCATGGCCAGCAGCCGGCCGTGGAATGGAGAGGGAAAAGCAATGGCTGCAGATAGAAGGGCTGAACCTGGAACAATTAATGCCTCCAAGATGGGCTTAATGGATTGTTTGAGATTTGGGGCTGTGAAGTACAATTGAGAGCAAAGTGTTTGAGTATTGTTATAATTGTTAACAGGCTCCTTCTGAAGCCCCGTGCGAAGAAATGGATAGACTTCAGCCATCAATAATATCGCTGGAGGAGAAAATTGAAGGGATATCTGCCCAATTAAATAACCTACAGGGCTGGAATTGAGAATCAATGTGGCATGAACGATGAGGTATGGAGTACAGAGACTGAACACTAAATCCACTGGAGCCTCTGATTTAACAAGGAGAAGGATGGAGAAGAGCATTGCAATGGGAGAGGAGCGTTGCAGTGGGAGAGGAGGCTCTGGCACAGGCTGCTCAGGGATGTGGTGGATCTCTGTCCTTGGAGGCATTCAAAGTCAGGCTGGACTCTGAGCACCCAATAGAGCTGTGGGTGTCCCTGTTTCTTGCAGAGGAGTGGGACCAGATGGCCTTTAACAGTCTCTTCCAACTCAATGATTCTATGATTCTATGAATGGGAGAGAAGTGACGCAATGGGAGAGGAGCAATGCAATGGCAAAGGAGAAACACAACAGGAGAGGAGCAATGCAGTGCCAGAGGAGCAACACATTGGCAGGTTTCCTGGCTGCAAGAGGTGGGAGGTAGGAGAATGGTTTGACGTATAGGGATATGCAGGGGTGCAGCCAAGCTACAAGATCTTGCTGCATGCACCCGTGCTGGCAGATGGACCTGCAGATGGGCACGTGTGGGACAGGCAGGGCTGGCAGTGCAGGAGACATGGGGACATGTAGCATCCATATCCCTGGGCCACGCAGGAGCTGCCTCATCTTGGGGACAGCAGTGGGGGCTGCTGAGAGGCTGGGATGCTGTTTTCTGGATTTATTCCTCCAGCTGGTCTAGGGGTGAAGGAGTACCAGCAACATGTGGCTCATTCCTGTCCCTCCCGCACTGCGCTGCCCACATGGGATGCACAGTGGGGGCACAGCTTGGCATGGGCTCTGCTGCTTTAATATTTTTTTTAAAGAGAAATTAATTTTGTTTTTGCCTAAGTACCTGTCACTTTAAATTAACGTCTGTGATAGTGAAAATGACGAAGAAGCCAGGTCATTAGGCAAATTTTAATTAGAGGCTCAGATGGCCTTTGCTAATAAGATGCTACATTCCTTTCCTGGCACTCTCGCTTTCAGTCTATGGGGCCTTTTCCAGCCCGCCCAGACCCAGGGCTGGGGTTGGGGTTTCTCTTCCTCTCAGCACCACGTGGGCTGCCAGCATCATTGGTCCCCATCCCTAGTGCCCCATGCATCACCTCTATGGGGCTTCAGGATCTTGGGTTCAGAGCTGGTGGTCACCCCTTAGTGGGGGCTACAGTATGGGACTCCTTCTACCTGAAACCCCAGAGGATTGATTTATTGAGCCCACACTCAGCCTTGGGAGCTTTTGCCAACACCTGGGAAGGGTTTACAAGGGTGATGTCTTATGGAAGATGCTTTATTAAGGCTTTTTCTTAAAGCTGCTCCCTCATATGCACTCCTTCCCATATCCAATTTCGCTTTGTAAAAGGGCAAGAAATTACCAAACGAACAAAGTGTCTCATCCCCACTTCTCCTATCTGAATAGATAAGTTCAGTGAACCAACGAGGGCATCCCTGGGTTGGGGTCAGCCCCAAGCACAGCACTGCAGGTCTTCGAAGATTCATCCCACACTGAGGGGAGAGCACATCAGCACATCTGTAAGCACTGGGAAAGAGCTGGAGGGAGCAGGAAGGAGATGGGCTGTGATGGGCTCCCAGCTCCTCTCCTCATGCCACCGAGCCCTGCAGGTACACATGTTTCTGTGCCGGATAATTTCACAAGTGAGCTCCATCCATTAAGCTGCTGGCTCCACTCACTCCACCCGGTGCAAAGGAGCTGACAAATGGTGCTCTGACCTACTTTGTGTTTTTTTTCTCCCCATCAATGCAATGAGGCCGCAGCCGGGCAGGGGAATAACGGTGGCGGGAACTGATCCAAGATGAAAGTGAGAAAAATCAGCCAGAAAAGCTTCCTGCAGTGAGAGCAGCCCTGCCTTGACCATGTTGACCTGGACTCACAGCACTGGGCCTTCCCCGTAGATTCACACACAGCTCAGAAATTCTCTGCAGGAATGGTTTTATTGATGGGAAAAAGTGTTTTCTGAAAATGAAAACTTCCTGAAGTGTTGCTTTCAATCAGATTTTCTGGTGAAGGGAAAGGGAAAATAAGTCACAGAGCATTTTGGTAAAGTGGAAATATCTCTGATTCCACACATCTGGAAGGGAAAACTTCAGTGTTTCACCTCCAGCTGATTTTTGTGCTGACATTTGTTTTTTCCCCATCCGATCAGCCATCTCCAAGCATTGGTCTCACTACCAGAAGGATGTCTTTGGGCTTCTCCATGCCTTCCCTTCTCTTCCTTCTCTTGTGCTCTGGGACATCAGCACCTCCTTTACCCTTTCCCAGTGCTCCAAATATCCCATATCCACCTCACTTCCCAATCCCCTCCTGCCCAGGTGGGAGCCCCATGGAGGCACCAAACCCTGTCGTGGGCCATGGTGCAACCCAGTGGTGGTGGGCATCACAACAAGGAAAGGAGATTGATAAATGAGATTATTCAAAACAAATAGTGGTCCTTTTTTTCCCCCTTGCTCCTTATCTTGTGCAAATTACCCTATTATTCTGCTCCCTTAGGATGCCTGATTGTCCTTATTTCTTCTTTTGAGCTAAAGTCATCCATGCATTAAATTAGTTCTCTGCCTAGAAATAGCTTGATTACTTTCTCCAAGCTGTAGCTAACGCGAGGTTCCCAGAGAGTTGCAAAAATAAAAATGGGGCAAAAAAAGAAGGAAATAGGGGTGGAAGGAGGAGACCAACTGGGCTGCAGCTGCCCTGCAGGAAAGCACTTGGTCAGGAACACGAGGCCAGGAGGTGTCACCATGGGGACATGGAACACTGCTGGGGGGTGGCTGTGCCACCTGTCTCTTGTCATGTTTTGTGTCTGGTGAGGTTCCCCCCATCTTGTGTTATTTCTTCTCTGTTCTGTTTTATTCTGTCTGAAGTGAAGGATGGGATGCCTCTTGCCATCTTTGGGGATAGGTCAACCATGAGACAGACCCTATGGAGCCCCAGCATCCCTCAAGGTCCTGGATTTGTATCGCTTCTATACATTGGCTCCCAAGTGGGATCACTGCCAAAGACCAATGGTGTGTTTCCCCATTTCTGTAATGAAACCTCTCTTATCTTGCTGTAGTGAGGCATACTTCCCTGTCCCAGCTGGGATCAGCTCTGCATCCCATGGTGAAAGACCACAGAACGTGATCTCCAAGCTCCTCTCCTCATCCCTTCTCCCAGCCCCAAAACCACAGTAAACTGTCCCATGAACCCCAGCTCTCCTTCTAGCCTGTAACCAGCAGAAAGGCAAAAATTCTGCCCTGCTCCTCTCTGAGCTCAGCATCCTTGAGTTCCCTGCTGGTGCCAGCAGCATCTCCCACCTACACACCCTGATCCCCTCTTATCTTTTCCCCTCTCCATTTTCCTTCTCTTCTCCTCCTCGCTTTCTGTGGAGTCTTTTCCAGGAAGGCAGCAGGAGCTGAGATGATGTGCTGAGAGGGGCTGTGAATCTCAGATAATAGCCCTGGAAAATGCCCTGTGCTCTTTCATGCTTGTTTCTTTGTGTATTCTTGACATGGGACTGAACTCCATGCTAGGTTTTGAGGTTTTTTAGTACTTTTCTTCAATTCCTCTGACTGTTGGGCAGGTGTCTGCTCCAAGCTGTTTGCAGGAGCTGGTGCCAGCAC
The DNA here is from genome assembly GCF_905368555.1 of Meleagris gallopavo. Lineage (NCBI taxonomy): Eukaryota > Metazoa > Chordata > Aves > Galliformes > Phasianidae > Meleagris > Meleagris gallopavo. The sequence goes on from NC_139424.1 coordinate 4,716,900, forward strand.
ATCAGCTGCTAATTCAGGGCCAATTATCCCTCCTTCCAGCTGTGCTTTGCTGTGTCCGGTACAGCACTGCATGTGCAGACATGGGCCTTCCTTTATTCTCCCAAATCCCTGCTGCCCCTTCACTTCTACCAACAGCTGAAAGTGATTTGGGAAGCGTTAATAAAGCTGCAATGAAGGCATTTAGCTTCTCCCAAAATTGGCATTGCACCCTACCGATGCTTCCCCTCAATGCAGACCCAGTGCTCCCAGTGGCTCAGAGAGGCTGGATGCTGGGATCCGGCGCGTGCCTCCTGCGTGCAGGAATAATTTGTACATCCCAGAGCCTAGGCTGCCTGCCCAGCCCAGCCACCATCCAAGAAATCAGTTCCCATTCAGCACCAGGGCCTCCCGTCCCACTCCCACAAACAATGACAAATGGAATGAATTGGACGGAGCAGCGAGCATCGGCAGGAGGAGCAATTGGCCATTTACCAGATGAGCTGGGACATGCTTTTTCCTGCACCTCATTCCCAGTGCAGGCCAGCAGAGAGAGGATCCCTGCTGCAGAGGGATCGATCCTGCTGGAAGTGATGCTCGGGGACCCCCAAGGCAATCACAGTGCTGGAACTGGGCTGAAGCCAACTGTAGTGTAGCAGTGCTGGGCTCCAGCGCTGGCTTTACTATTGCTTTAGCATCTAGAGCACCAGTGGGAAGGGATTCTACAAAGTTCTTCAGATGTTGGGAGGGACCAACACTTTGCGACATGGCCAGTGGGCATGGTGGGGATGTTTTGATGGTTGGACTAGATGATCTTAGAGGTCTTTTCCAACCGTAATGATTCTATGATTCTATCACCAAATGATAGAGGTGCTGAAGAGCTCCTTATGAGGATGAGGAGGCAGTCGGAGGATGAACCTCCAAAAACAGGCATGGAAAATGGTCCCAGCCCAGAAGGCTCCAAATGATGGAAGTGAGAAAATCTGCTTCAGGGAAATCCCTGTCCATGTGAGAGGTGGAATGATGTGTGCATCACTACAGCTTTCCTCTTTTCTTCATTTAATTAAAAAGAAAATATCTCCCTCCAAAGTCATTAATTACTAATGACACAATTAGAACCAGTAAAGAGGGAGAGGAAGAATAGGATGAAAATGGAAAGAAAAATAAAACCAAACCATAACCAAAACCAAAAAACCCTCTGGCACCTCAAGCCATTTGAAGCCGAAGAGAAATTAAGGAAATAATTACTTGATTTAAACTTTATTCTCATTCCTGTTGTGCCTGTGCAAGATAGGCTGTGTGCAATGGAAACCTCTATCAGAGGAGGGAGATGCATCTCATTCATTTAACCTGGTTTTCCTGCTCAAGGGATGACCCTGAGGCAAAGTCTCACCTTGAGGTCCTTCTCTGCACTGTGCTGAGGGTCCCGTGCCCCACAGTTTCTTGGTTCTGGATGAGAGTCCAACACTGTAATCCCCCATGGTCACGTTTTCCACATTTATATGGCCAGCACCAACTTTATCTGCATCCTGAGCCCTTCGTCCTCCCCAGCCGTCCCACCCCATAGGCATCACAGCACTGTCCCCTTCTTGTCCCATGCTGGTGGCCTATGGGGATAAGCAGGGACAAGTCCTGGTGTGTGAATTTAAAGCTCCCCGCTTGAAAGGTTGGCTTAAATTGCTCGAAGGCTCCCTATGAAAAATAGATTAAGGGTGTGGGAAGAGGGAAACCCAGCAGAGCTGCTGGCTGCCTGCTGAGTGCTTATTATTTCTGCCAGCTGGGTGTATTTGCTCAGTAATCTCGGATTGAAGTGGTTTTATGGGAGGGGAGAGAGCAGCACCAGGTGCTCCCCAAGGGGCCAGGATTAGGCTGGGAGGGAGGCTCAGCCTCCCCTGTGCTGCTGGAAGCCAGAGGGACCTGAGGCAGGGGCTTGGCACAGGGACAGCTGCAGAAGGTGTCTTTGGGATCTGTAGTCCAGCTCTCCATCCTGAGCAACCCTTGTGGTTGGGTCTGTCTGAGGCAGTTGTGTGGGATGGGAATGGGAATGGCTGGCTGGACTCTGAGACATATGGGCTGTTTTTTTGGTGGTTCTATATGGAGCCAGAACTCGATCCTTGTAGGTCCCTTCCAATGTGGGATATTTTGTGATTCTATGACTGCTCTGGTTCCTTCCAAGGACGTTAGGAATCTGGTGCAGGATGCATCCCACCCACATGCTGCATCTCTCTGTGTTTGCTGTGCAACATGACTCTCTGATGGCAAATCCGAAACATTTGGTCTGCATTTGTCGTGGAGATCCTAAAGGTCTTAAAGGCCAACAGGGTTCTGCTGGGGTGTGCTCTTAACCCTGATTCTTATTGACTTTCTTCTTCTGTATCTATAAGAGACGAGCAAAGAAAATGCAGAGGAAAGCAAAAAAAAAAAAAAAAAATTAGGAAAGAAAAACAAGTTCTTATTGACTGCTGAGCCCTTCCTGAGGCCATGGCAAACAGGGATGGGGAGGGAGAGCAGCTACTTAATACCTCGTTTTGTCTTCAAGCAATTATGTGAAAATGAGTTAATCACAGGGTCACAGGAGCAATAACCATTAATTAATCCCCACCATGAGCCAAAAAGATGAATTTCCTGCAGTAAACAAACGTGAGAAATGGCATGGCAGAGCACCAAGCCGCCGCCGGGTTATCGCAGCCCGCACCAGGCTGCATCCCTGCTGCATCCCTGCCTTCAGCACATAGGGAATTTCTGCAAACACAGATACTCAGTCGACTCCCAGAAATGAGGAATTTTCCCAAATATTGATATGTGGTCACTCCTACAGGTATGAGTAGTGTGAGCTGGAAGATGGACGGGTGGAAATGCAGAGTGCTGGGAGGTATCAGCGCTGCCCTAAGCCGTCTGGATTAGGTTGGTTGTAAGCCGATGAGACTCAACGCTGGATCTCAAATATTTGTTTAATACCTGTTTTCACATTATTGCCATTGAAATAGCTGTTCTTGTGTCATGAACCTTTATGGGAAGATCCTGTTAAATCCTAAATGCAGATAAACTCATCAAGTCTAGAATCCAGCCCAGGGCAAATTGCTCTAAGTGTGGGCATCTCTTGGAAAGCTGGCTGCACGGCCACCTATCCTCTTTTTTTTTTTTTTTTTTGGTACTTTCTCTCATTTCTCCCCATTAAGCAGTTCATTACTGCCCTGGTGAAAAGGGCAGGGAGCCCTCTGAAAACTCATCTCATCGCAGACGGTTCCTCTAAAAACTCAAGCCGCACCAGTTCAATAAAAATGATGATTTGCTTTCAGCTGTGCAAGTTGGCTGCATGCACACGATTAAATTAGTTTAAACCCAGCCTCTATTTATTTAGCTAAATGGAATAGGAATAATGCTAAAACCAAACTGAAATCATCCCAATTCCTCCTGGGCTGTCAGAAATTGGTCAGGGCAGGCACAGAGCTCCGCTCTCCGCTCTGCTTTGCATTTCTTGTGCTTTATTAAGCCCCCTGCTCGCCGCGGTCAGCTCATGGCAGTACTGCCAGAGCCTTCAAGCCTGACCATGAGCACACTCGTGGCTCCGTGACTGCAATTCCAACACCATGGAGCAACACTGGGAAGAGCCTTTGCTCCTGGAGCGCTGGAGATGCTCAGCAGGTTCCTGAAGCTCTTCCTGGGTGCAGCGGTGGTGATGCTCCTCCTTGGGATGCTGTGCCCATGTTTGTCCTATGGGATGTCCATGGGGCAATGGGGATTAAAGGCGAGTGCAGCTGATGTGGCTTATTTGGCAGTGTCAACCCAAACGAGCAAATTTTCTTGTGTCTGGGGAATGTAAGAGAGGAAAACTATAAAAGCTGTCACTACAAATCAGTGGGAAAGATTTTTTCTTTTTTTTTTTCTCCCAATAAACATCATTTCAGGGCCCATCTACCCTTTTATTTCTTTAAATTCAGTCAATTTTTATTTTAAAAAGCCCTTCCATTAGAAAAAAGAAGTCAAAACAATTCACTTTAAAACAATCCCGGGGGAGCAGTCCTGAAGTGAAATATCTCATTCTGAAAGTGCTGGAATGAAACATTTCAGCTTCTCCCAGTACCATTCCTTCCAACTCCAGCCTGAAGCTGGGCTCCCCAAATTGTCCCTGTATTGGATGCTTCCTGGTCCAGGTGTTGGGCACTGCAACCAGCGACTCTGATGCTGAAAGGACAACTCCAGCACCTCTTGGCCATGAATTCACCAATGCCAGTTGACTACAAGTTCTTGCTTGCAGAAATTAACTCCAGGAGCTGACAGACCAAAGCCCATTACAGCATCCATCAAGCTCGGTGCTCGGATGGCTTTAAGAAGAAGGGGCATTTTGCTGAAATTTCTCATCTCTCATTTATTTGATAACTGACCTTTTCAGAATTTGCCGTCTTGCGGCCGGAGCAGCGCATGGCTGTGTTTGTTTTCCTCCTCCCAACTCCTAATGATCTCTTCGCAGCCACGCTAACCTTTGGCAGGAACACTTGGTGAGCCTTATTAATTTATTGCACCATGCCCCGTGAGCAAATAAAGGGATCATGAAAAGAAATCTGCATCCGAAATGAGAGGTTTTGCATAAAACCTGTGGCCCTGATAAGAGCAGTTGGTTTGGAAGAGGCATGGCCAAGCTGGGGAGCTCTTTGGTACCTTGGACCAATGGGACGAATGAGTCTGGAGCCAGGAGGAACCCAAGTGGTCTCTTCAGATTCAGCCAGGCAAGTGCTGGTCTCACTTCCAACAATAATACCCTTCTTAGGAACAGGAAATGCTCGTGCCCATGCTGGGGGAAGCATGGTGTTCTAGAACCGCTGCTGGCAGCAGAGCAGAAGGGAAGCAGACAGCTCTAAAAGCAAGAGAGGCAGAAGAGAAAATGAGCCTTTGCAATATCCTCACCCATTTACACACATAAAACTTTCTAAATGCTAAGCCAAATAAAGTCGTCTTATCGGCGTATTACCACTTAAGGCTCTTTCAGGCAGATTTAGGATGAATTAGTGCTTTTTTTAACTACAAATAGGAGCAAAGTGAAATTTGTTACTCCATCACCCCACATGGCTCTGCTTTAACCCTTCGAGGGCAGAGCTGCTGCCACTCCAGCTGCAGGCTAGGCGTTGGGCTGCTGGTGTCAGGGCTGTTCCTTCCTGTCCTGGAGATGCTAGGCCAGGTTTGGAGTTTTGTGGTTTTGTTGAGGTATATTGGCTCCATAGCATCTTGATCTCCCCATATTACTGTAGCGTGGGTGTTTATTTGGAGCACGAGGCGTGAGTGGGATGAGATGTGGTGATGGATCCATCTCACTGCAGGTGATGTTTAACAGCTCCATGCACAAGGGCACAGGGTGACGCCTTGGCATCTCTGTTTTGGGAACTCAAGGGCCCAAGCTTGCATCTGAATTCTGAAAATCCAGTGCACATCCTCATGTCTGCACAGGGCTGGTGTGGTCAGTCTCTGGGCACCTCCTGGGGACTGTCCCACCAGGTCAGGGCTCACAGCCCACTTGATCCCTGGAACACATTCCTACACACCAGCTCCATCACCTAGTGGAAATTGTTAGCAATTAGTTGCCTGATTTAATTGCTCTCCAATCATCTGGTGTTAGTTCTGCTCATTCAGGAATGCTAATGTTTTACAAAGCCTTTCCCAACCTCCCCTTCTTTTTTTTTGAATTTTATTTTTTTAAGTGAAGGGGAAACAGCCGTCAAAGGTTTCATGGCTAAAATTATTTATAGAGATGTGAGCTTTGGTGGCTCCAGGAATCAAGTCACCATATTATCCTAGCACTTCTCATCAAGTTGTGTTCACCATGCACACACCCACCCGTGTCTCCTCTCCTTTCTCTGCCTGTGGTGGTGTCTGGGGGCAGCAAGGCCCTGGAATGGGTGGAGTTGGATAAGGGGGAAGAGGGACTCCAGGTGTGGTACCCAGCTCTGACACATTGACAATGATGGTTTTGACCATGCTGTGATTGTTCCTCTCTTTGATGACCAAGTACTGCTCAGTTCTTTAGCTGAGCCCCATCACCCGTGGGACTCGTGGGGCTGTGGAAGCAGAAGGCACCACAACCTTTCTCCTCATGGAGGCCAGCCTTCTTCAGGCTTGCTGCAGATCCTCTGGGATGTTGGCAACCACCATGCATGAAGCCCAGAGGCTGGAAGCGCCATAAACTGTGGCTATAAACTTCCAGCTGCTCAGTGCATGGCAAATGATGCTACCCAAACCGTCACTGCTGGTGCTGGAGGTGATCTGGGCTGTTTGTGAAGGTGAAGATCCGAAGCCAAAATCCATCCATAGAAGGTTCACCTTCAAGAGGGGCATCACTGGTGCCCTTCCAGAGTCCTGCTATTAATGAGGAGTCATTAGCAGCTGTTGGAAGGGGCCCCCTGGGATTTGGTGTGAGAGAGCCATATGGTGCAGGAGGGATGGGTGGAAGCACAATGGCAGGAGCCTGGCAGCAGTTGCCAAGCTGGGGCAATGCAGGAGGCATCTTGTGCCAGAGCTGTGTGATGGATGGCGAGGAGACAGCCCCATTCACTCCTATCCACGTAACTCTTGGAAATCTTCTTCGTGCACTGTGTTGGGGCCATGAGCCTTTCCCACAAGCATGTGCTCATGGAGCCGGTGGGAAATCTGCCATGAAAAACACAGGGAGGAAGCGTTGCTTTGGTTAGGGATTTTCAAGTTGCTCTTTTGCACTGTGTTAATCTGTGCACTCCAGTTCCCAACGCTAGCTGAAAGGAGGATTTTCCCCTTGGTGAGGAATTGGCTTCTTCGCAATTCCTTTTCAGTACCTGCCAGGATGAGATAAAAAAATCAAAATATGCTGAATCACCGGCCAGGGAGGGGAGACCCTCCTCAGCCCTGATCGACCCAGTTTGCAGTCTGTTAACACCAACCCCACTCTGTTATTCTCGTTGATATGGGAGAGCTCCTGGGCCATTCTACAAAATTCAGAAGCTGTCCATCTCTCTTTTTTTTCTCTTTTTTCTTTTCTTTTTTTTTTTTTTTAAAGAGAGCTTTCTACCCAAGGCAAAACTAGACTCTTCGAGCATGTCCTTTTCATGCAAGAGCAAGCAGAGCTCACTTTGAAAAATTCACAAGCGAGTCCCCCAGCCCCTGTTCCCAGCTTTCCTCTGCTGCACTGAAGCAAATTAAAAAGTAATTTACAAGCCCTCAGCCGATGGTCCAACACAGGAGAGGCACAAGGGATGAGTTTTGGTTTGCTCTCCCCTTGGCAGGAAAGGGAAGCGGTGTGTGGCTTTAGTATGTCCTCGGGCTCTGCTTCACTGAACAAAGCACCAGGCATGAGCTAAATGAGCAGAGCAGCCTCCATGCATTGGTTGAGTTCCATCAGAAATAAGAGAGCAGCAATGGGAAGAGCCCAGATTTTTGTGCCTGTGGGGTGTAGATTGGGGCAGAAACAGAGTGCTGCTGCCTTTGGGATGTCAGCACCATCTTCATCATGTTGTCCTTTCCTGTGTCCCCATCCAGCATCTCCACCACTGCCATTTGTCCCCAGACCTGCAGCCTTGGCCCCAGCCACTGTGCAGCACACGAACTCCATTTTCCAACAAAAGAGAACTCCAAAAGAAATGTCATGCAACAAGCATTTTTTTTCTTTCCCCCACTCCTAATTACAGCCACAAATTTGGCTTTTGTTGTTGTGTTTGGGAAGGCTTTCTGTGGAAAGGTGTGAATTGAGACCTTTCCTTCCCTCCCACTTCCAGCCCTATTTTTCTGCCTGGTCTCCATGTAAACCTCATCCTAGCTAACAACATTGCAATGCTGCTAACGAGTTCAGCTGTTGTTGTTTTGCCCCAGGATGGCTCACTTGGGCTCAGCAGTGACATTGCAGGCAGTGAACACAGAGGCTGCAGCCCTAGGGCACTTGGACACTGGTTGGCTGCCTTCCTCCATAGATGCTGGCCCAAACTCCAGAGGGTTTGGGAGGTGCATCCAGCTCATGGATGCTCCAGGTGATCTTGTGCCTGGTCCTAGTGTCCATTCTTTGCAGTGTCCCAGTTCTCTCTGTGGTGCTTGCCCACCACAGCAGCCTCAGCCCCAGGACAAGGTGCCCAGGGATCCAGCCACCCCACATCCATGCTTTTTCCATCGCCAAGTCCCCTTTCCATCCCCAGGCTAAGCCATCAGAACAATTTCTCTGTGCTTTCTCTGCAGCCCTGGAGGGCAAATATATTAAAAAACATGACGGAACATCTGAGCTGTTGTGTTTCTCACTGTTATTTGAGGAAAAAGGGCTGGAGCTTGTAGCTGTGATAAGTATATAACAGTGAAAGAACCAAGTTAACAAATATGAGTAAAAAGGGGACCTGGGGGGGAGGTGGATCAACACTGTGCCTGGTCTGACTGCTCACACAAACACTCCAGCAACTGCTGTGTGCCTCAGCATTGCAGGGTTATTGCCCAACCCTCTTTTGGAAACATTTCTCCTAGAATAAACTCCTTTTTGCTTGTATAAAACCAGTGGTTTCACATCAGTACAAGATACTGCGTTTTCCCCCCCACACACAATTTGTAGAATATTATTTCTTCTGAAAAGTCATCATTTTTCCACTCAATCCACCAAGCTCTCTGTACAGCGTTACAAGGTGCTGGTACATCCAAGGCCCATTTACAACATATCTCCTGACAGCTCTGACACCGGGACTCTGTGTTTTGGAAGCTTGCTTTAGCTGGAAGCCCATTCCAGTTGGATGCCTGCTGTTAGCAGAGACTGCTTGTCTTGGTCTCATGCTGACAGCCTCCAAGGCACTTCCAGCAGGTGAACGCCCAAGACGTGGTAACATGGCAAGGTGATGATCCTCATTCCTGAGCAAAACCCAAACCAAGTACTGTCAGGCAGGATTTTTATAGGATCATAGAACCACAGTATGAATTGGGTTGGAAGGAACCTTAAAGCCCAGCCAGTTCCAACCCTTGCTGTGGGCTGGTGGCCACCTACTAGATCAGGTTGCCCAAGGCCCCATGCAACGTGACCTTGAGCACCTCCAAGGCTGGGACATCCACAGCTTCTCTGGACAACACATTCATTTTCACTTATTACACTATGGCCCATTTAGATGTCCCCCAAGCTGCTACCAGGAGCTGCAGACTCAGGAGCCAGCTCTCTTGATGGTCAATGGCCCAGATTTAAGTAGAAAGCACTTTGGACTCGTACTAACATCCAGCCTTCCGCTCAGCATCCCCTCATCTTATGCTCAGGATTCTCCACTCAACACGCAGATTCTCCAAACCAGTCCCAATATTGCTTCCTCTGGCCCATCACCCACAGAGCCATCATTTTTTTTCTTGCCAAATCTCTTAAATTTTGCTTTCTAGCCTTCTTCTCCTGTTTGGCTTGCACATATAATTTTTAGCTCACAGATCAAGGCATTTGGTACCAGCCACCAATCTGTGCTGCGTGGCTCACGGCCAGCAGTTCCCTCTCCCCCATCATGGGCTGTATCTGCATTCCAGGGATCGTGCCCCAGAGGATGGCTCAGGGGTTTTGCTTTGCTCCTTGCAGTCCTGCATGGCTCAGAGATATGTGCTGGGACCATGGATGGCCAGGGAGTTCTGCATCCCCAGAGTCTCATCTGGAGTGGGGAACAGGGACCACACGGCTCCAAAACAGGTGATGCTCAGCAAGCTTCCCCATCCACCCCACTGCTTGGGAAGCCCTACACATCCCTATTGCCCCATTTGTCTGTTTTGCCCCACTTTTCCAGGAGGGATCAGAGACCAGCAGCCTCTCCCCAACAACGTGAATGTGGTTTCATTTTCCCAAAATTGTAAGCTTCTCTCCTCCCCAAACCACAACATGCCATAATACAAAAGAAATTCAAAATCAGTTGCTTAAATCCCTGCATTCACCAAGAAAACTGTTCCTTTAAAGGCAACGCCAGGCGAGCCCCACCTGCAGCCCCTCAGTTCATCACAGGTGATGGGCTGTGGGCTTCCACAGCTCTTTATAAATGGGGCCCCAGGGCATAGGGAGAGGTTTGGGCTTCTGTCTGGGGATAAGTTGCTTTGGTGCTGTAGGAACACAGCTATTTTTGTCCGCCGTCTGGAGCTGCAGAGGGGATGGGCTTTTTTGGGGGATGCTTTGCTCTCATTTCAAGTGATGCTGGGGCTGTGAATTGCATGACTCAGGGGGATTTAAGGAGAAATGTAAGGAAAATAGGAGGGTGTTGGTTCCCACCTGCTGTCCCTCTTGGTTCTTAAAGAAGTTTCTTTGGGTGCTGTTGGGAACTTGGTTTGGGGAAAAGTGGATGCTTGGGTTGTTTGTGTGTGATAATAGCACAGAGGTGGGGGGTGCAGTCACCTCTCTCTTCTGTGTCACCTGTGGGGAAGCTGAGGCAGCAGACAGTTGTCCTGTGTGGCTGCGTGCCCTCTTTGGGGTCTACATCACCTGCTCTCTGCTTTTCCCCTTTAAAAGTGAGAATTCAAGTGGCTGGTGCAGAGGAAATTTGATGATGTAGAGTAACTTTGTTAATTTTTTTGCCTTTTTCTTCCCTGTCCTTATGTCCCTTATGGTCCCTTTGAAGCAGACCCCACAATCTCATTTAAGCACTCGTCTTTCTCCCAGCTCTGGCTGCTGCTCCAGGATGCTCTCCCTGCTGAGCTGAGAATTACTCGGAGCAATGTTCCCGTTCAGATATTCAATTTTAGCTTCCTCTTTCTTAATTTAATTCCATCATTCTTCCATTTTGCCCCCTGGGAAGAAATATCGCATCCTGATATCCAGAGAGAACTTGCTCTGTTGTCCTTAACTTGCCTCTATTAGAAGGTGAAGCAGTGCTTCCCTTTGCCTGGTGGGATTCCCATCACCTCTTCTACACCACAGCAGATTCCATGGTTGGATCCAACCCTACATTTCTGCTCCTGAACCCAATGGCAGATTTGGGTTCTCTGCAGGATAGGGCCCCATGGATCAGTTCCATGGCTTCACCCTACAGCTGATCACCCAATGGCGATGCCTCCCCCATGCTCCCTCTTTCTGAGCATTTCTCTTTCCCTGCAGCTGTTTTCATGAGGCCTTTGTTACCTTCCTAATTGTTCAAACCACTTTTCCACATTTCTCTCAATAAAAGCAGTTTTTTTTTTTTAAAGCAGTTTAGCATCTCAGCCATTTTAGACTCATCATCTGCTTCATCCCTTTTATTGTTTAGCAAATGGCCTACTTTCTCCCTAATGTTTTTTCCACTTCCCCCCCAGAAAGAGTTGATTTTTTTCCCTTTTTTTTAAACTACTTTCTTCTGCCTCTTAAATAATTTCTCCTGCATTGACTCTGTTTTTATGTTATTCCCACTCGTTCCTTCCCCAGGCCTCTCTCCCCACTCCACAGCTCTTCCAGTGCTGGGAATTGGATTTATTAATCTTTTTTTCTCTCCTCCTAGCAAATCTCTCAGGTTTGGGGTTTGTTGTGTTTATTCCAGAAGCTGAAGGGTTTCTTGTATCCCTGGCAAGGCTGAGAGAGGTGAGGGCTTCTGTATTCATCATCCTCTTTCTTTTTCCTCTTTTATTTCTCATAAAGCATTTGTCTCAGGTGAGCATTCGAAGGATGATATATATTGGAAGGAAATGAAGGCACTTGTTACATTGGCTAAGAAGGGCAATTTGTTTATCTTTTAAAAAACATTCAGACTGTTTCATGGCTGTAACCCACCATTCAACTCCTCCAACCATCAACCCATCCCCACCGACCGCGTCCCTCATTGCCACATGTACCCATTTATCAAACACCTCCATGGACCGGTGACCCCACCACCTTCCTGGGCAGCTGTGCCACTGCATCACTGCTCTTAGGAGAGGAAATTCTTCCATATATCCAACCTGAACCTCCCTGGTGCAACTTAAGGCCATTATCTCTCATCCTTTACCCTAGGTAAGGGGAAGTTGGCCCCGAAACATAGTGTTTGTGGGCCAGTGCCAACTTCAGCAAGTTGTTCTGTGTCAGAAGGAAGGACACTGAAGACAAAATGTGTTGCTGCGAAAGAGCTTCACTTGCAAATATTGAAATAATTTTTAATCTTGAAGGCAAACAAAGCCTTTCCCTTCAGCTGGAGTTAGGGATTTGTCTTGTGGGGAAGGCACTTGCAATGTGGCCTGTTCCTCAGTGGGGCTGTTAATTACATCTCTTACCGCTCAGCCAGGCTGCAGATCCTCACGCAGCCTGTAGTAACACAATTCTTTTCAGATTCCTATTACTACTGTCAGATTTGGTTGAAATTGGCTGGTAAGCTATGAAATTCCGAGAGAAGAAGCAACAGCTGTGTCAGATGCGGGGGGGTGAGATTGCCTGGGCCTCTTTTTTTGAGAAACCACACAAGGAAAACAAAATACCCTTTATTTGCTGAATGTTTTGCTCGCAAGGTGAGCAGCAGGGTGGGAGATGCCCACTGCATCAGGACCTCCTGCCAGGGGGAAGGTGAATTTTGGCTGTAGGATGGCAATGCTTGATGCCAACCTCAGCCCATTGATCTTGGAATGGTTGGGCATCCCTGCTTGGTGCAGTTTGGCACTCGCTGTCTGCAGAAAGGCCGCACGGGGAGCAGGCATCCGTATCCATTGCAACTTTGCAACAAACAAGAATAGAAGATCAGATGTTCTATCTTCCCTTTTAGCATGCCTTATGCCTTATTTATGACTCATTGAAGGGAGCGAGTGCAGGGACGTGGGCAGAATAATGCATGGCTTAGAGGTGAGGAGAGGAGAAACTTCTGCAGCAAAGTCAGGGGGCACAGCTTGCAGAAGTGGTGTTTGTGTTGCTGCTTCCCAACACAGGAAGGCATGTGTGCAAACACGAGCCCTCGTGTCCTCTGCTGCAAAGCAACCTCCCTCTCCTGTGAATCAAAGTGAGAACATTAAATCATCATCCTCCACAAGAATACTCCAACACCAAAATTAACCAAGAGTCAGCTGAAACATGGATCATTAAGGTGCTAAGGAGGTTGGTGCTGCTGTTGCAGTGTGTGGTCATGCATTAGTTGTGCCAGGGGAGGTTTGGGTTGGATGTTTGGAAATATTTATTCTCTGAAAGAGTGCTGATGCAGTGGCGCACACTGCATGGGAGGGAAGGTCACCATCCCTGGAGGTGTTAGCTGTGGGGATGGGTTGGGATTGGACTTTGGGAACTGAGAGATCTTCCCCAACATGAATGGTTCCGTGGGGGAGGCTCAGAGCTTTTTGTGTGTGTGAGTACCTGGATGTGTCTGCGTGTTTCAAGGACTGTGGGTCAAAATCAGGCTCCTGGCAATGCTGTGCTAAAGGGAACATGACTTGCTTTAACATGCCAGCAACTTGGAGATTAGGAAATGCCAGAACTTGTCCTCATAAGGTCTGGTTCATCCAGCTGCTCCGTGTAGAAGCAACCCTTGCAGGTGCAGCAGAGCAGGTAATGCATGTCCCTCATCATGAGCACTTATCCCACCAGTGAGCTCCATCCCAGGGCTCTGAGTGCTGCACCCCAAGGTGAGCTCAGAGCCCCCAACTCACTGCAGGATGCTCCGGTGCCAGCAGCTGATGTCTTTGAGACAAGAGACTTCAGAAGCAAGAGAGCGTCCTACCTCCGACATCTCCACTGAGCCGTATTATTAGTTTTGGCGATTAAATAGAAACCCGTTTGCAGGTGACAATGCTGTAAAAATAAGTAGGTACCAGAGCCAACATTGTGAAAATAAGGCGGGAGAACAGAGCTCAGGCAACATACATAATCCGTGGGGAAATAAGCGTGTGAATAATGAATGTGCACTGGAAAAAATAAAATACATTATTGTGGTAAAGATAAGTCTATTAAAGTCGTGCTGCAGAGCCTGCGCTGGGATGCTGATGGATTATTGAGTTCTCTGCCTCCAGGCACGGCTCTCCTGCGCTCAGCCACGTGTGCCCAGCCCTGATCCCTCCATCCCCACCAGTGGCTCATTGGGTGCATCAGACCTTCTTGGAATGACTGTGCCTCGATGCAGGAAGCGATGGGGCTGCTGCAGTCTGGTGATGCTTCAATGTCAATGTGAGCCACCTCCCTCTCTTTGCCCAAATATGAGGTTTTGCTGTCACTGCTGCTCCGGAGAGTAAAAGTCTTAATTAACAACGCCGACGTGAATTGCTGTGCTCTGTCACTCCCCCAGTAGTGCCTGTGTTGTTTCTCACTGACCCGGAACAATTTGTCTGTGGTCTGTGCAGGCATGGCAGGATGGTGTCTGCTCCCATTACAGGGCTCAGTGCTGATCTGAGCTTCATTTCCACGTTGTGTGTGGTTTGGGTTTTTGTTTTGTTGTTTTTTTTTTTTTTTCCTGAAGAAAAGGGTGTTTTGTTCATTTTTCTTCTTCAGCAGGAGGAAATTTCCAAAGGAGCAGTCGCTTTGAATCAATCTCTTTCCCTTTGGAGAGGGCCTGTGCTGTTTGGGGATGTTTGGCCATTCCTTTTTGAAGCTCTCCAGGATGTGACTTGGGTGAGGTGGGATGAAAGGGCAGAGGGTATGGTGCTTGGTCATGGCCCTTCTGGGGAGTGGGATGTCAGGGCATGGAGGTTTGAGGCCATTTAGTGATGGAGGCTATCCCAGATCTCACATGGATGGACGTTCTGCTGAGATTGGCTGCATGTTGACCCCCACCTCACCAAAAGGCTGTGCACTGGTGCAGGCTGCCCTGTGAGGTGTTTGAGAAATGGGACTTGTGGCACTGGGGGATGTGGTTTAGTGCAGTCACAGGCGTGGGTTGATGGTTGGACTGGATGATCCTGTTGGTCTTTCCAAAATTAATGATTCTATAATAAAAAGTGAGGACAGGATGAGGCCAACCAAGAGCTGCCCCAAACCTCCCAGACCTATAAAGAAAGTCCAGCTTCACTACCCCAAGAGAACAGAATTCAAATGCTGATGTTCCACTTGGAGCTCTTCACATCCTTCAAATCCAACCATCCCCTGCAGAACATTCATGTTTATTTTTTTTACCACTTTTATCATTATTTTCTCTAAAGCTTTGCTGACAGCCAAAGCCCCTGAGTTGGTTTTTCTCCATACACAGATGAGCATGGGCTGGCTGGGAGAGGAAGCTGTGCTTTCGTGGGGATTGCTTGAGAAAGAGGAAGGGGGAAAAGAAAAAGACAGAGTGGTGGGGGAATAGAAATGAATTGCACAGGGAAAACTTCACAGGAAAGCCACAAAGTATAAGGATTTGCTGGGGGAATGGAAAGGTGTCCTTGATGCTTTGAAGATGGGATTGGAGGCTTGATGGTTTGTAGATGGGCTCAGTTGGCATTGCCTTGTTTTTTTTCTTATCAGTAGGGATTTTTTTTATCTCCCTTCAGAAGGATATTTTTAACCTACAGCCTTCCAAGAGGATGTCAGCTGGGAACACTTGCTTTTCTTTAAATTCTTGTGCAGGAAAAGAAGAGGAAGTCTGGGTCTAGGGCAGTTTTGGTGCAAAGGATGCCCTCACTTCTAGCATCTCTAGTCATGAGCTCCCAATTCTCTTTCTTCCTCCCCTTTTGTAGAATTAAGCCAGTCTCTATAAATCTGAGTGCCCAAATCTTGAGGCTTTTGGAGAAAAAAAACTGATGTGGTCGCATCCACCACCAAACCCATCCAGTTGACCACTCCGGTCTGCACAGAGCTCAATTGTGCCTGGGCAGCATCACTGCAGTGAGCCCAGCTGGCAGCTGGGGTTTGTCCCCTCCAGCACTTTGCTCCCTAAAAAATGCTGAAAGCCACCGGTGCTGTTTTATCACTGCTTCTTGCTCCTTTGGGGGATTTGGTGCCAGCCCTCCCGAAGCAAATCTGTGGCTCTGCTCTGCAAAGGGAGAGGAGCAGAGGCAGGTGTGTGAGGATGAAGTGCTGAATAGTGATGAGTGCCCATCAGCTACAATCCTGCCTTTGACAGATCAAGAGAAGAGGCTTCAGGGTCTTTTTCTCCACACTTCAGCCTGGAGCTGTGACAGCTTGGGTATGGCCAAGCATTTATTGCTGCAAATGGGACTGCGGGATTGGGAGGTTCTCATAGTCCCAGGTGGGGAACTGGATGTGATGGCATCAACATCTATTGGCTTTGATGCTGCTGGGCACCATGGGGTGACCCCAGAGCATCCCAGGCTTCCTAGAGCATTGTTGAGGACAGTTCTCAGCACCGACAGCAATGTCCCTGCCCAGCCCTGGGGCAGTCAGTGGGAGCAGCAGTGCAGGAGCACAGCCAAGGCTCTCCCTCCCCCCATACCTTTCCTCCCCATGGCTGCCGCTTTGCATTTTCATTTTGCAAACACCTCATCATCAAGCTAATTAATACGTTCTAGAGGAACTCTTCCTGGCTTTCATCAAACTTAAATCAGGATTTATATTAGCGTGTTGCCAGCTCTGTGCTATTCAGTAAAGTCCTGTGTAACCTATTTTCCTCCCAGATCCTTGCAGCCCATCTGGGCTCTATGGCAGCACCTTGCTATCCCTATGCCCACAGTTTGGTTGCAGGCAGCATTAGCTCGTGGCCCCAAGGTCCCCCATTAAGCACCATTCTGGTGCCACGTCTGGGCTCCCTCTCCCTGTCATCATCCTGGAAGATGACACCATCATATAGATAGACACTTGGTACTGATGTTTTAAATCCCTTCCTTGCTGCAAAAAGAGACACTGCCCTTTACCTTTGCTCTTTTTTGCCCCTGCTCCGGAGTGATGGCATGAGCCAGCACTGAGGTTCTTTTATCAGTGCTCTGTCCCAAACCATTGATCAGAGCTGAGCACAACGCTCCCTTGCTCTGTCTCTGGGGAGATGAGCAAGCAGGAAGGTTTTTGGAGGGAGATGGCAAGTGAACGTGTGATGTGGCACTGCATCCCCCCTCCTGCTGCGGTCCCTGGAGGCCACCATGGATGCTGAATGCCTTTGACGTTGTGATTTCTGTGTTTGGAGGAGTGGGGAGGTCTGCAGGCTGTGTGACACAGCCACTCACAGTTTTAGGTTCAGGGTCACACATCCCTGCTCTGTGCCCTTCCAACCCCTGACGAGCAGCCAGAAGGTTCAATGGGGGTGAGCAAAGATCCTTAACAATCCTTTTGGCACATTTATTCCCATCGGCTGGCAAATTTCCCCATCGGTGTGCAGCAAGCCTCCATCCCTCACTGCATTTCCTGCTCCCAGCAAGCATGCTGTCATCGATTATTGGTGTCAGTGTGGGTGCAGGAAGGGTCAGCGATCCCCTGGGGTTGGGGAGGAAGCCATCAGAGTAACACTGATCAGAGGTACTGTGGGGGTCAGAGCACACAGCCCCCACCTCAGCTCACAGTGGGACAGGAGGGCTGGCAGTCGTTGGGGCTCAGTGGTGCAGGAGGTTTGTATTCATTTAAGGTCACACTGATACCGCCTGGCCCATCCGGTGGCCTTCTACGATGGAGTGACAGCATCAGTGGAGAAAGGAAGGGCATCTCCCTGGATTTGTGCAAGGCCTTTGACATGCTCCTGCACCACATCCTTATCTCTAAATTGGAGAGTGTAGTGGAAATGCTAAGTCATGGCCTGAAACAGTGATTGAGCACCTGGTGGCAAGGCAGGACCAACCCAGGGTTGCTCAGGTGCAAGCAATGTATCTGAGTGACTGGAAGGCGTGGAGCCAGGATCCACTCCTTCCCAGACCCCACTTAAGGGCAGGCAGTGTAGGTGAGAGTATCTCTTGCTGGAGATCCTTGCATGCCTGAGGCCTTCCAAAGGTAAGCAGTTCTTTTCCTTTATTTCTGTATCTGCAGCTGCTGCGTTTGGGCTTGTTCTCATTAGCTGTAGCAAAGGACTTTGCTACCCTGTATTATTGTGGCACTTTCCGTCCTGTTATAGCATTACACAGAGGTATGGATTTGAAGGGGGGACTACTAAGTGGATGAGGAATTGGTTGGATGGTGGCAGCCAGAGACCTGCGGGCAATGGCTCTGTGTCTGTTGGAGGCAGTGATGAATGGTGTCCTTTAGGGTTCCATCTTGGGACCAGCGCTCTTCAGCATCTTCATCGATGACATAGATGGAACTAGGTGATCTCTAAGGTCCCTTCTAACCTAAAGCCATTCTATGATAATGGAGCTGCCCCTTCAGCTCCCAAACATCAGTGCAGCCTGGCTGGAGTGGCTGCTTTGTCCCTGTCCCTTTCGTTCCCAACAGACCACCAATCCCTTGCGCAACTTGGTGCAGAAACCCTGCAGTGGGACAGGAGCACGCTTCTCCTCTTTTATCCAGTTGTTTGCATGGTAAATTGCAGAGACTTTTGCCTCTGGCTTAACAAGTTCCCCAAACCCCTGGCAGCTTCACTCCTTGTGAGCAGGTTCCCAAAACATTCTCAGGCCTTTTCCTAGCTCCCTGGCCGGTTAGGAGGACAACAAATGATCAAACCACACAGGCTGCTCAGCACACCGGGGCTTTGCTGCTGCTTTCTCTGTATCAGCTCGGAAAATGTATCCTTCAATCAGTTTAAGCCCCTAGGCTTGATGTAATTTTACCGCTGCCGTCTCTCTAAGGTGCTTTTAGGGCTACTATCTCCAAGTATTTACAGACAAGGAGAGCAGCAAAGTGAGAAGAAGCTTTGCTAATTTTGTCCCTAACCTCAGCAGCAGCTCAGGGCGCTGTGGATGAAGCTTTTCCTCCTGCGGTTTAGAGGGACCCGGGTGGCACCAGGTTTGTAAAGAGCCCTTTTCACACAACCCAGCAACACCAGCAAAGCCCCCAGCCTTGGCATGACCTGTGGTGTTTGCTGGTCCTCCAAACTTCCCACCCCATGCCTTTCTTTGGGATGGGAATTGGGTTCGGGGTGGGCACAGCACCATGCAGTGATGCTCCCAGACCACCTTCTCTTGGTCCCCTCTTGGTCTTTATTCCTCTCTCTAATGCTCCAAAGAGGGATAAACCTCTCTGGATAGGTGGAAACCCCAATTCAGACTGAGATCCTGCGCAGGGAGGCAGGAGGTGCCTGTGCTGAGCGCTGCTGAGCTGACGGCTTTATCATGTCAGTTTATAACCCAGTTAGATTTTGCCTCCGTCTCTGTTCATAAAAATTATTCTTGGACAGGTCTCTGAAGCCTGAGCTGTCAGCAGCGTTACGTTACATTTTTAAATAAATCAGTCAATAAATCAAGCACAGAATAAGCGCTGCAGCGAGGCATATGCTTCATCTGGAGTCAGCGAGACAGGGACCTGCTGGAAGTTGAGCTTTGCTCTTTGGGGTGGGATGAGTTTGCTAAATCCAGCCCTGCAGAGAGCTTTTAAATATAGCTAATTGTGCATTGTGTGTCACAGGCAAGTTCTTGCCTCCTGAATAACGCAGTGTTTATTTATATGGTTATAGCACAATGCCTGTGGCCGTTATTGGAAATGTTCTTTAGCCATTGCACAAGTCTGCTTAGTAGCCCAATTTCTCCCTTCCTTTGGGTGAATCCCAACCCATGCCCATGTGGGACTCGCTGGTTCCTCAAATGCTTCTCCTTATCCTGCCCTGCAGCTGAGTGGAGTTAATTTACACAGCCCTGGAACTCACATCATCCCCTCCAGTTCCTGCTTTTGGGATCTGAGGTGCCAGACCAAACTATCCCTCTTCCAGGGATTTTGCTATGGCTACATTGGGTTGGGTGGCAGAGATAAAAAATGATCACAGAGTGCAGCAGAAAATTTGGCTCATGATTTCTTTCATCTCTTTTCAGTCCCACTGCTGTGATGCTGACCCATTGTGTTTCCCACCCCCATGGGATGTTGTGCTCAGCTCTCCTCTCTCCCCATCCCTGCACCCCTCCATTCATCTCATCTCCATTTGGCTGTGCTGAGGCCACCTTTCACCTTGCAGATGAAGGTATAGTTGCTAATGCAGCAAATGAAATGTATTAATCGAGGAGGAGGGAAAAATGTGGAGGGAAGTGTGTTCATTCATCCACTCCCTGAAGCTTCTTACGGTGCTTTTGTTTGCATCTTTTTGTCTTGCGCACACGCAGTGATTTCAGGACCAAGCAGAACTGAAGATTCAGCAGCAGAAAGACAACGAGCCCCCTCACCTCCTCCTGCATCCTCAAAACTTGGGAGGTTGCTTAGTGACAGCGTTGCTGCTCTCACTTTCTCACTCAAGCTCTTAAAAGCAAGAAAATGGTTATTTGAGGTCCTGATAGCTCATGTTCCTCGATGGGCCCCTACCCTACAGCCCACATCAGCTGCAGGCAATGAATGAAGCAGCCTGGCCACTCCTTTCTGCTGGCCAACTCCATTTATTTTTTTTTTACTATTGTTCTGCTGTTGTTAGGATTGCTATTCTGTGATCCCATTTAAAATCATTGATTTACCACCGAGTCCTCAATAAGCAATTTGGAGCAATTGGAGCTATTATCTCACAATAGATCACACGGTGGTAGGAAAGAGGGGAGGGAAGGAAGGAGAGGGAAAAAGAAGAAGGAAAAATGGTTGGGACTGCCCACATGGTTTGGGACCTCCAGCCACAGGTACCAGCTGGGCTGGAGCCATGGGGACTTGTCCCAGACAGGCTTTGAATCACAGAGCCATTAAGGTGGGAAAAGACTAAGATCATTTAGTCCAACCATCAAACCATCCCTGCCATGCCCACTAATGGGGAATTAAGTCTATCATTTCTCTTAAAAACCCCTTGAGAGCAGCCATGCTGCCCACCCTTGCTCCCATCCTTGCAGACCAACCTGGTGCAGAGGGAACCAAACCTACCCTGCCTGGGCTGTGCTGGTTGCTCACACAAGCCAAAAACCAGGAGAGTGCTCTAGGGAAACATCTCAGCAAAAGTAAGCTTGCTAGTTAAAAGCTCCCCAAAGGCTCTATCTTTCCAAGAGGAAGAAGGAGAAATCAACAGCATTGTTATTTCCCATTATGCCAAGGCAGATGGTTATCCCTGTGCCAAGTCTGAATCACTGGAATCTCCTTCCCCCCCCCCCCCCCCCCCCCCCCCCCCCAAAAAAAAAAAGGACCATTCCTGTGCTGGAGAGACTCAGTTGGGTGTTGGGAGGATCTGCCAGCCTTCCTCTGCCCAGCACTGTGGGTCGCCATGCTTGTGATCCCATCCAGCCTTTATTGGGGGCATTTTGGCACCTCCAGGTATCAATTGGGTTGAGCCAGGGCTGTCTCTTGCATGCTTAGTGTTTCCTTCACTGATTTGCCAACAACAGATTTATTTGGGGTTTTTCTGCTTCCCAGTTCTGAAGTGGTTCAGGAAAAATGAAATTGCTTTCCAGAGATATCATCTGTGTTCCTGCTCCCTTTCAGTCAAAATCAAAAGGGTTTGGGCTGATTTACAGCTTTTTAAGGCAAAACCCAAATAAATGCCATCAAAGGACATGTTAAAGGTGGAGAAAAATCAGAAGGTCACCTCAAGATCGAGGTGGAGAAAGTTCAGTGGCGCTCTATAAGCCAAGAAAATATGTCAAAAGGAAATTAGTTTCATTTCTGATTGTGTTTCTTTCTGTCCAGAGTGCCCCAGCGTTTCAGCTATGAGTGACTGGGTGAACTGGGAATGAATTGGGGGGATTCGGGGCAAGCACATCCTCCTTATGGAGAGAGATCTGGATCAGATGGAGGAGCCCCAGCTCCCTGATCCCCAGCTTCTCTCCACCCTGGCCATCATTTAGCTCTATATCCTGAACTGCCTTTGTGCATCCCTCTCCCCATCTGAAAGCACTCATCATTTGGGATCAGAATGCCACCGACGCAGGCACAGCTGGGGATCAATTGGGAGTGGTCAGGAGTCATCCTTGCACTGCTGAAGGATTTTCCAGCAGCCATTCACCCCCTATTTATTGACCCAGCAATGTTTGCAGTGCTGAATGTAGTGAAGTAGCAGCGTTCTGCAGGTCCCTGGGGTGGGGATTTTACGGGAACGTGCTGATTCCCCATTGCACAGCCTCTGTGTTTAAATGGTTTTGAACCCACACAGAGCCAGAAATCGAGTAAGGTCCTGCTGAGCTAAATAGATTTCACTGCTGAAACAGAAAGGAATGGGCTCCCAGGAACAAGTGATATTATTTACATGGCATCGATCGGCGCTGAGCTTTTGCTGGCTCAGCACTTTTAACCCCTGGTTTTCATCAGCCGAGTGCTTAACCCTCAGGTAATTGGATTTGCAGCTGTTATTGTGATCTATGCTGCCTCCAATTACTCTCCATGGGGCACCCATAGGACGGGGAGCCCAAATGGGAATCTTCATAAGGGCGGAGAGAGCAAAGTATCGGGGCACATGAGGGCAAGAGTGTTGGAGTGAACAGGAGCACAAGTGGTGAAGCCTTTTCACAGGGAGCTTTGAGGGACTGAGGTTCAGCATCTTGACCTCTTTGTGCAGGACTGTGGTGGCAGTGCCCTTGTTTTCATTCTCATTGCATCTATTGAAGGCCTCTTGGCTGAGCTGCTTTCTCCCAGCAAGAAGTCGTCCATCTGATGGAGCAGTTCTTCCAATAAAGGCTGACAACAAAAAAAGCCACGAAGCAGCTGATGGGCAAGGAATGAGGAGCCGTGATTTTTTTTCCTGCACGGCCACAGGGCTCTGTCTTGTTTGGGCTGACACCAAAGGACTCATTGACTGTCATAGAATCATGAAGGTTGAAAAAGACCGCTAAGGTAATTTCACCCAATCTAGACCCAGATGCCTCAGGCTTTGGCCCCAGAAGTGCAGAAACCATCAGAAGCAAAATCTTCTGTAGGTGTCTACGGGGTAAACTGGTGAACAAAACCATGAGCAATCTCTTGTGTCTTGTCTTCCATCACAGCTGAGAGAAATGCATTATTGGTCTTGACATGGAGGCGCAGCAGATGGATAATTGGGTGACATTTGCCGCTCCGCATCACGCGGGGTCAGAGGAGATGGTCTTTTGTGACCTTTAAATCCATGAACTAACAAAATTTGGCCTTCTTTGGGTGATGCTGTTGGAAAGGATGGGAAGACTGAGACTCCAGAGGCTGCTGGGGCTGGAAATGCAGCGCTGGGTGCTGGGCACAGATCTGCAGCATCACAGGACTCCCTGCAGACCCAAACTTCCTTTTCCAGTTATTAATGATGTTTCCCATGGCCCAGATGCCTCGGTGTTTCCCAGCATAAACCATCTAGCAATTTGCTTATGCTGTTATCCAGTGTCTGCAGCCAATTGTTTGGAAGACAGCTGGAGGGCCTGGAATTGATGGTAAGTGACAGCAAAATCCTGGAAAGGGTCAGTAAATCCCTGGAAAACACATGAAAATACCATAGCAAGGACCTTGACCAGGAGCTCTGCCCTGCAGGTATTTCTGGCTTTCTCTTGGCTAAAACCCAACGGTGACTGCCTCAGAGCTTCCAGGCACTCTGGGCATGCTGAACTCTTCCCAGCAGAGCCATCACATCTGACTGAATGCTACAACTCTCTCCTTCTGCCTTTGCCAGGGGCAGATTTTGGCAGCCCCAAGGCTGGTAGTAGGGGAAAATCATCCCAGAGCAGAGCAGGAGCCCTAATATATTGAGACCTTATGGGTTTTCCCATTCCTTGCTGAGCCAGGCAAAAATGGAGTGAAGACACCCCAGAAATAACTGTGCAATTACCAAAGTCATTATCCCAGGTGCTGTGCAAACCTACATAAAGTCAACAGGTGTGGAAGGAGAGCAGACAGCTGGAGGAGGAGCAGTGGTGGGACCCCCAGGTGCTGCAGAGTCTGAGCTCCATGCAGAGAAGCGGGGAAAATTCCTGTTTTCTTCCTCTCTTAATGGCTTAGGGGCTGGGTGCGTTAAGTGGTTTAATTATTTTCATAGCACATAATTTAAAGGGGATATTTGGCTCCCGGA
Organism: Meleagris gallopavo; assembly: GCF_905368555.1. Lineage (NCBI taxonomy): Eukaryota > Metazoa > Chordata > Aves > Galliformes > Phasianidae > Meleagris > Meleagris gallopavo. The sequence continues at coordinate 4,740,647 of NC_139424.1, forward strand.
AAGGTGGGGGTCTGCAGGGGTGGGGGGTCTGGCTCTGCCTCCCCAGAGCTGCATGCAGCCTCTCTGCTCTACATTAAAATGCAAATGTGTGCCTGCCTGCTGGGAGCAGATAGCGGAACACCAAAAAGCAAGAGAATAAACAGAGGGCAGAGCGGGAGGGGAGCTGAGAGAGAGGCGTCTGTTTAATTATTTTCCCCTATTTTCTTTTCTTCTTCAAAGAGATTTGGCCATCGGAGGGCCGTTCAGTTGCTGTATTTACGGGTGCTGAAGCAGTAAGCAGGAAAAGTGCTGCTTTGGGACCGGCTGAGCGCTGGGTGCCATGCAACCCTATCATCACATCCATGCCAAAACCTGGGTTTTGACCTCAGGATTTCAACTGGTGCCTCCCTGGCATGTTTCCTGCAAGGGTATTAGGACCCAAACACCTTTGTGGTGAGCTGCTCCCCTTATGCTCCCACTGCCCAAAGGGAATTCTGGAGAACCGGTGTTCACGTGGGTGTGCACATTATGTATATGCATTCCTGCACCACTGCACCTAAGTAAAGCCCTTGGCATCAATCCACTAAGGGAATGCACACATGCATAGTTATATATGTGTGTGTATATATATATATATATATATATATATATATATATATATATATAAAGATAGACACACATTGTATATGCATGTATATATACATATGTATTTATAATGTATAAATACATACATATTTATGTCTCAGTAAATAGCTTTACCTACCTAGATTTCGCTCTCTTCATTGAAAAGATGCCGTGAGCAGGGCTGTCACCATCCCCACCAGGGCAGGAGAAAACGCCAGTGGGAGGAGGAGGTGGGGCAGAGCTCTTCTGTTCTCTTCTGCCCACCTCCACCTCACAATGCAGGAATCGGGCGCATGTTATTAAACAGTTTTCTCACTTCTCCCCTCTCCCTTTTTCCTTTTTTTTTTTTTTTTTTTAATTTTAAACAAATATTCATATATGTTAATTTGACGAGGAGGCTTGGCGGCTCCAGGCAAGAATTTGGCTGTATTAATTTTACTGCTTGGAATCGCTATCAAGCAGCCAGACCTGGGTCCCTCCGATAACAGGGCACAGTAAAACAGGAACGCATCACCCACCTGGTCTTTGAGCACATCTTAATTTCCTCATATATATCTCTCTATAGAAGGATATGTATATTTAAAACCAGCATAGAGCTATCAGGAAAGCTTTAAGGCTGCTCAGGGGAGAAATTTCCACAGTCTCAGAATGATAAACTCCTTAAAGAGCTTTTCAAGACACTGCACGGCGCTCCAGGGAAACTGAGGCGCAGGTCCTGGCTGTGCCATCACTTCTTTGATGGGGCTTTTGAGGTGGGGAGGATTTTTGAGGGGTGGTCCCAAATCCACAGCTTTGACCCCAAAGCACTTGCTATTCCGATGGGTGTCAAAGCCAAGCGATGCCCCCAGGATGGCGCATTTTGGTTTTGGCTTTTCATTTCCTTTGTGGTTGTGTTGGTTGCTTTTTTTTGTTGTTTTTTTTTTTAGTTTTTTTTTTAGTTTTTCTAGTCTTTTATTTAAGAAAAAAAAAAAAAAAATAGACACAGTGGTGGGTAACTTCCGATCCAGAAATAATCCGCTGCCAGCTGCCGCCTCCCCCTCCGCTGGGCATTGCTGGGTGCCCACATGTAGGACCCCAACCGCTGGTACCCAGGTGGTCCTCCTGGAGTCAGCCTGTCTGAGGATGCTCTGCAATGGAGGGGGGACTTCGGGGCTGGGAGCGGGGTGGCCAGGGAGATTATGGCAGTCAGAAGGCACCACGGAGGCTGAGCCTGGCTGTGGGAGTCCGCAGTGGGCTGGGACTGGGGGAAATGGGCATGGGAATCCCCACCAGGCAGGGAGCTGGGTGGGCAATGCGAAGACCCAACAGCATCTCCCCGCCTGGTGCTGGGAGGGCAGGAAACAGCAGCCCTGGGGCAGAGGCTGTCCCCAAGGGATGCTGTGATGGCAAACATTAATGTCACCACCCCACACGAAGCAGGCGGTGAGCTTGAGGTGGGGATGCAGGTTTTGCCCCCACTTTTTCCCCACACAACCCAACTGCCATAGGATGGCAAATCCCCACACCAGCGCTCACCTCCAAAACTGTGCAACCAGGTGCAGCAATTGTGCAACCCCCATGTACAGTGGATGGCTTTTGGGAACCCCCACCCACCACCTCTCTGCAGCGGGCTGGTAGGATGTCTCCCCTCCTCCAATCTGTGCACCGCAGGACCTGCAGCATCATCTCACCCCATTCACCATTGCACGCTCACAAGATCCATCCCCATCCATCTCCAGCCCACAGCTTGCATCCCTCGTGGATCCTGCTCACTGCAGGTTTGGTGCCCCCACCCTGGGGACAAGCAGACGGCAAAGGGCAAGAAAAGAAAAACAGCCCCCAGAGGTGACTCCACATGGGGTGAGGAGGATGTGAGATGTGCAAAAGGGAACCTGTGAGAGAGCCCAACGTGGGTCTCAGGCCCCAGGAAGCAGCCGGTGTGGCGTGACATGGCATGGTGTGGCACGGCGTGGCAGCCCCCTCCCTCCCACCCCATCCCCTCTGCCCCTGCGTTAAGCGATCTCTTTGATTCTGCGGATGTAGTTGTGAAGCTCTTCGGGGTCTTGCAGCCCCATGTCCTGGCAGACCCACTCCAAGTCCTCCTCATCGGCGATGGGGATGGAGTTGTAAGCCAGCTCATCAGTGGGCAGCGTGGCGAAGGTGGTGAACTTCACCCGCTTCCGTTTGGAAGTGGGTGAGTTGAGGGGGTCCTCACTCTGATCCCGTGTGGAACCCCCCGAGGAACCGTCCCCACGACCATGGACCTGGCTTTGCACACTGGTCTGTGAGCTCCCACTGCTGTGGTGGTCTGCATGGCAGCAGGTCTGCACATTTTCCAGGGGGTTCCCGGGGCTCTCAGGCTGTGGGGAGAGGTCATTGTGAGCCCGCAAGGGTTGCCCATTGCCCAGGAAGACCCAGTGGTGGGAGTGGTCCATGTTGGTCTGACCTTCGGGTGGGATGCGTTTGTGCCGGTATTTCAGCACAAAGACAATGCAGTTTATGAGGAAAACCAAGATGGCCAGACAGAAGACGCCCAGAAGGGCATACATGCCTATCTCCAGGTCCGTCAGCCCCCGGGTCACTTGGACAAAGCCAGTGGGGATGGTGGGGAAGTCCTCTGTGGGGTGAGATGCACTGGGCATCCTACTGTCCTCGCTCGGCTCCGCTTTTCTCTCCACCTCTGCCCGCAGAGTGGTGCTTGACCCCGTCTCCAGCCCTGGTCTGCTGGGAACGTGGTCATAGTCATAGGTAGGGTCCTCCTCGGAGCCAAAATGGACCCGCACACTGGCCAGGGCTGTGAAGAGCACGCTCTTACGCTTGGTTTTCTGGCAGCTCTCGCAGATGACCAGCTCGGCCCGCAGCAATTCCCCCACACCCTCGCTCTCCGCCACCACCAAGGGGAAGGCTTGGTCGTGGGTCACTGTCACCACCTTCTCATCCAGGCTGCTCACCACCAGGTTGTAGTCCTTGGGATCGTAGAGGGAAAGAGGGGCTGTGGTGCCGTCGCTGTAGGAAATCCACAGGCTCAGGAGCGCTTCCTGCAGAACCAACACAGGCACCGGTTGCCCAGCACAATGCCAGTCCCACCTGCACCTCCATCTCCCCATCTATCCCTCTTCCTTCGCATCCTTCCCCCATACAATTCATCCTCTACCTATCTGCCTATTGATTTGTTTTATTCCTCCCAACCACCACCTAGCTTTTCTCTTTTGCCTATTCTTCCCTCAGTTTTCCCTACAGTTGCCAAACACAGGGCCTGTTGAGGGTTTGGAACAAGGTGCAGACCACTTTCTGGCCTGGTATCAGATTGTCCTGATGTTCAACTCCTTCCCCATTGATCCCCAGGGGTTGGTGTGGAGGAAAGGTTCAGGGGACAGAGCTCCAAGTCTCCCAGGTAGTGGCCACAAGACAAGCAGGACCTCTACAGATGAGGTTCACTGCAAAATCTCAGCTCCACAGGATAAGCAGAACTTCCACAAAACCCCAAATCTCAGGCCCCAAGGCATGAATCAGGGCTGCCAGAGCTACAAACTCTATACAAACTCAGACCTCTGCCCATGTGGACACTGACATGAAGATTTCTGGGTTACTTTGAGGTGGGAAGAGGACTTTTTAGATGGAACTCCATCCCACCTCAAGTCCCCCAAAGCCCAGACCTCACCTGCTTGAGGAAGCTGAGGGTCTGCTGGGCAGCCGTGCGAGCAATGATGGTGTGGCTATTTCCAGGGCTGGGGTGGAGGGACAGTGAGAGGCTGGAGACCACCTGGGCCTTCAGGTCTGTGATGCTGACCTTCTCCTCCGCCACCGTCACCAGTGTCTCACCCAGCACTGCCTCCATGAGCGGGGACACGACCTGCAGGGGATGAGGGGACCGTCACCACCCACCAACTTCAAGCCAAGTGGATGGAAAGGGGAAAGTTAACCAGGGGTACCTTAAAGAGCGTGGTGCCCGGCTCTCTGCCAGCCAGTGTGAAGCTGTCCACCAGGTGGGCCACCCGCGGGTCATCCACACGCATGAAGTCACTGACCAGGTCGGTAACCTCCACCAGCCAGTCGGGTCCCAGCATGGTGACCACCTGCCCCGTGCCCTCTGCCGCTGTGGTGTGGAACTGGGTGAAGACCTGCAGTGTGGCATGCTGGTACTGCAGGGCACAGCCCCGGCTCTGCTTCCGCTCCTCTTCATCCTCCTCGTGCTCGCTGTCCCGCACTGACCTGTGGGACAGGGACAAGAGACAGGTGGCAGGGCATGGAGAAGTGCAGGGTGTTCCAAAGCAGGGGAAAAGCATGGTGGAGCCTGGCCTAAAATTGTCTGTTGTTCATGAGGTCTCTGAGGACTTTAGCAGCACATGAAAATGGGGTAGACAAAATCTCCACCCTCTAATCAGCTGAAAGGACAAGATATCTCAAGTTGGGAGGGACATCTGAAGATCTCTAGATCTCAAAGCAGCATTAATTTTGGAGTTTGGCAGCTCCTGGCCTTATCCACAGGAATTTTGACTGTTGACATGGATTAATGTTCCTCACTGGTCCCGGTGTTCAACAATTCTCATTGTGCAATTTTCTCTTTCCATCCAGAAATGCAACCTGCATCCACGTTTTCACTGCAGAAAAGTCTGGTTCCATTGTTTTTGAAACCCCCCTCATTAAGAAGTTGAACACAGCCACTGGAATTCTGCCACCTTCACCTTGTCTTCTACAGCACATCTTATGCCCCGTATCTTGGGGTCCTGTGGACTTCTCCCAGCCTGTCATTGCCTCCCTTGCCCTGGCGTTCCCCAAACACTGTGCCCCCAGCACCCACCTCCTGTCCGGCAGGATGGGCACCCTCCAGCCCTTCACTTGGCTCAGCCGTGAGTCTGAGAGCTCGATGTGCAGCGGCAGTTTGGGCACCCACACTGTCATCTCCAGCGGGGCAGAGAGGTGCTCGTAGGTGAAGGTGACCCGGGCACTCATGGAGCCCCGCGATTCCTTCCCACTGACAAAGACGTAGTCACAGCTGCTGGAGACCTGGGGAGAGGGGAAAATGGGGAGGGCGTAATCTGACATCTGTCTCCAGGTATCCCCCACCTACGGCTAGGGAGAGCAGGCAGCAAGCAGTGGCCAGCCACTGTAGGTACCCACCAGTGCCTGCCATGAAAGGGAATGCAGCCCCATGCCCACCTCCATCCCCATCCACATACTTCATGCTGACTCCAGAAAAAGCTTCCCAGAGTCCATCTGAATCCTCGCATTCACCTCCTCTCTCTCTTCCTCTTTTAATTCCCATTTATGCAAATGTCATTAGTTAAATTTGCTATAAAACAAATACTTCCTGTGGGGGCCACTTACTACCAACCGATCCAAGGCAATTAAGGAGCTAAGAGGATGCCACCACGGCATTGCTTGGCTCAGTGCAGCAGAGCCAACACCACCTTCTCCTTCCCAGCCAGCAGGAAGGAGGCACTGGGCTGGGGACTCCCACTCCACGTCTGCAGCTTTCCCTGAGCCCAGCTCATGGGGTTTGCTCCTTGTCCTTGTACCAGAGCTGTCTGAAAAGACAATCTCAGCTCTGGCAGGGCAGCATTTGAATAAAGATGAGCTCTTGGGTAAATCCTCCATCTCTGGATATTGAGCCATTTATCACAATAAATATGATGGGATGCTGCCTGCATTACCTTACCTAATAAATCCCCCCAGCATCTTGTTCTGGGGGCCACTTGTTTTTCTGTTGGTTGGAATGGGGAGGAAGGGGGGGAGATACGACAACAAAAAATAGCAGCACATCAGCCCTGTCCTGATGATGGAGTGACTGCAGATTAGCTTTTAAATGAAGTGTACACTTGTTGGGAGATACTTCCCGGATTTGCAGCAAGGCACTGGGAAGCGAGGCTGAGGTCTGCCTGGGCTGAGAGCCAAGGCACCGACAGCTCTGCTCCTGTGCAGAGCTCCTCCCTTGGCATGGCCTCAAGCATGGGATCAAAGGAAGACATCATCTCTCCATGCATATCCCTCAGCATATGCATGGTGCCTGAGGTCACCACGTGACCCTGGGTGGGCAGAGATGAGGAGATGGCCCGTGTCATAGAATCACTAAGGTTGGAAAGACAACAGAGATCATCTAGCCCCACCATCAACACATGCCTGTGTGCCCACACACAGAGGAGATGAGGGTGGCATTTCACACCCACACTCTGTCACCAGTCTTCATGGGTGGCTGCAGCACCTTCACTGCCATGTCATAGAATCACAGAATGACTGTGGAAGAGTTGGAAGACCTAAAGATCATCAGTCTCCAGCCACCATGCCCTCCACATCCAAGATGCACTCCCTCCATGCGACCATCACCACTATACCACACACAGCATGGAGAGAAGCAGCCTTTTCCTGCTCCTCGTCCCTCCTTATTGCTAAATTATTTACAGTAACAGACAGTGGATCTCACCATGTAAGCTGATTTATGTAACAGCTTTATAGCCCTGACACCGTAATCATAGTGCCCAATCTCAGCAGGAAACTGAGAGCTCCCTCGGAAACACATCACCAGCACAAACACAAAATAACTCAGCAAGGAATTGCGTGGGGCCGCGGATGGCGAGCGGGAGGAGAGCACACAGGGCTGGAGGGCTGCTTTATGTATTATTCATCCCCGCTTGTGTGTATGTGTCTGCTCCCCCCAGGTCTGGGGACAGCGTGTAAATAGATTTATGAGTCGAAAGGCAGCACATTAAACAGTTTAAGTGTCTTGGAGTCCATCCTGAAGTGTATTATTGCTCCAGTGTTTTATCACGTTGCGGAGGACCGGCCTCCATAAATTAGAGCAGGCGCTGTAAATTGCACAGATCGGAGTTTTGTTGGAGAACTTGGGTAAACAGGTTGTGACACCAGCTCCCACAGGGCTAACAGCTCCCAGGGACACATGGAGAGAGCACATCCCAACACCGACGGGGCTGGGAGAAGGCGCGATGTCTAGGGGTGGGTAGGCGGATGGATGGATGGGTATGGTGATGGAACAGTGCAGGCAGGCGGCTGGATGGATACATAGAATGATAGAAGAATATATATGGTTGAATGGGTATGGTGATGAAAAAATAGACACCCGTGGCTGGGTTTGAGGGCTGATACTGCCGAGTCAGCTGAGGGATGCGTGGGCCATAATCGTCATGGGAGCCTGCACGTGTTTTGTGCTCAGTGGAGCAGCCCCAACCCCACGCAGCCCCAATTTCCTGTGTCCCATTGTCCCCAGTGCTTTGCTTGACCCTCCCAGCTCAGCCCAGCATTAAATCCCACACAGGAGATGAATGTCACCCAGAGGCGCAGGTGAAGCCACTGATGAAAACGTGTGGTTCACATTTCAAGGCGACAGTATTTTACCTTATCAGTGCTAAGTAGTGCGATAACCCATAGTTATTGCTGCTGCCTGCTGCCAGTGTGCACAGCACCACAGCATCTAATGGCCTTCAGTGGGGACAGTGACAAAGTGCATCGTCCTTCCCTCCGCAGACAGGCACAGAGGGATTGAAAGATTGAAACACCAGAGAGGCTCAGCAGGGATGTCCTCCTGGAGCGGGAGATGGGAGTTATCCCTCCTGTACCCACCTTGATGATGTCTTCATTGTTGGATTTGCACTCCACCATGGCTGAGACATCCACGATAACACCACTCAACTCAATTGCAATGACCTTCACAGGAATGGCCACTGTTCGGCCCGTCAGGATGGCTGTGTTGATGATTTCCGTGTCCTGGGGAGAAAAGGTGCAAAGGAGACAGTCATTGGAGGACAGCCTGCTCTCCTGCTCCAGCCCTGGGGCCAAATTCTGCCTGGTTCCTCTCCTGCTTCTCCTGCTTCAGCCCTGTACAGCTACAATGGGATGCATGGATATATGGATTCTGCAGAAGGGGATATGGGGCAGATGGGCTAGTGAGACACAGTAGACCACATCCACATCCATCTCTCCCTGCAAAATCCTCGAGGGACAATAAACCATCCCCACTATCAAACAAGAAGGCAGGAGCAAGTTCAAGGCCTCTTACCATGGCCAGGGGCACAATGGCCCGGATGTCCCTCTGGATGACCGTCAGCTCTGTCACCACCTTTTCCAGGTCAGGCGGGGGGTTACGGCCCCGGTAGTCGATGTGCCACATGATGCGGCGTGTCACCGACTGGCTGGTGAAGTTCTCCATCTCGAAATCCAGCTGCATGATCTCAGAGGAGGATTCTCCATCCCTGGCAGGGGACCAGAGGAGGATGCAGTGAGTTGGGTGCTATGGATGGTCCCTGATGCAGAGCATCTCCAGTGGATTCCTCCTCAGGGGTGCCCCTGCATGATGAAGGGACCAGAGCGGTCACCACCACGATGCTCAGCCCAAACACAGCTGCTCCTATGAAAGCCCACACAAAGGGAAGGCATTTTCCCTGTAGATCCTGCAAAAGCCTCCTTGGAGCAGGAGAATGGAGCGTGGTGAGGAGTGCTGAAATAGTCCTGCTCTCATCTCGGCATGCAGCAGCCATCGAGAAGGTCCCATCAATCTGGGGATGCTGGATGCAGTTTCTCACTTATAAATATATAATGAGTGAAAGGGATTCCTTGTAGCAGCACAACAAAGACCAATGTCTTCTGCATCCTCCTGAGCATCTCTGGCAGAGCAAAGCTGCCTGGATTTGGGGAATGACTTGAGATGCAGATGCTGGAGTGCAAAATTGCCAGTATTGGTCATTATCAGCCCAAAGCTCTGGGTGTGCCAGGTTCCCTCCAATCCCCACTGCCCCTGAGGCAAAATGTGTGTGCTTACATGGCCCAGAGGGCAAAACAGATTTGAGTCATTCATCATTTCCATTACGTTAATATTTGATCAAGTTGTTTGTCTAAAAGGTGATTGTAATCACTTTAAATTCATCTCCCGTCTCTAACCTTTCAAGGCTGATTTGAGTCGGCAGCAGAGGCAGAGGGGGGGCTGGGGAAGGAGAGGGGAGATGGAGCCCTCTATGCCTGCAGTGCATGGCTCCTGGGTGCCACAGGGCTATTCCTGCAGTGGGCAGGATGGCTTGTGGCCATGGGGATATACCAGTGTCAGCCACGGGCTCTAATGTCTCTGCTACAGCTGCATTTGACATCTTCCAGCACAGCTTGAGAGCATCAGTTTGCTCTAACCCAGCTCCTGCAGGCATTTCCCTCCCTGCTCCCAAAGACACCAGGTGATGGAGATGTCACCACCTGGGAACAATCCAGCGTGTCACAGTTCTCCCTGCTGGTGACTTTGACCCGGTGCAGTCCAGACCCTGCCCCTGAAGTTCAAGGAGCCCCAACAGTCCCCCTGTGCTCAAGGGCCAGTCCCACATTTCCCCTTCCCAGAGCAGCCTCTGGGTTTTAACTCAACTTTGTCCTTCTGATCCTTCTCAACTCTATCCCCTAGATTCTCCTTGGCCAACTCAAGCCTTTCATCACCCAAGCCTGGACCATGAGGAATGGGCATCACTTTTGTGCCCAGCAGAACAGAAAAGCTCTGTCCAGCCCAGGTGGTATTTAGGTTCATGCTCCCCATCCAATACTCATCCATGACCCTGGAGACCAGAGAGACCTTATCTGGGGAGTGCTCCCCTTCCTTCCCAAAGGATTCTCCATTCAGAGCAACCAATAAAGAGCTGCTACCATCCATGATATTACAACTTTTACAAAATTAAAATACTTCCACCTCAAACTGGAGGATCCTTCATGCCTTCACAATACCACCCCAAAGCCCTCCGTATGCACCCACCAGAATCTGAAACAACTGGATAAATACCAGCTGAGAAATGGGGATGCAGCAGCAAAATGTTGCTGTGACAGAGGAGCACATTGCTTGAGCCCCAGCTTGGTGTTGGCCATGGAGTAGATCATACCCAACCACCCTGCACTCCACACCAGCGTTCAAGACCAGTGGAGATATGGAAGTGACAGACATGATTTAGTGGTGTATGGAACTGCTGAATCACAGCCTGAACCTCTGATTGACCACCTGAGGTGAGCAAGGTGTCAGCCCTGGGAGCACAGGTGAAGGCAATTCACCTGTGCTGCCGGAAGGGAAGAAGTCTGGCTGCACCTCTCCTAGACCCATTTAAGAGCTGACTACCAGTGAGGAAGGATCTCTTCTGGAGACCCCCTCCTCTGAAGTTTCATAGTGAGCCCAGGATATGGGTAAGCATTCTATCTATTCTGTTTTGGTATAATGACTGCTTAGCCAAACTCTCTGGTATATCTCATAATTATAACATCTGTACATTTGTTCATTATACAAGTGGGTATGGTGGGGATGGGTTTATAGTTACCTGGGCCCAGTGCCTTCCACCTTGGCCACGTCAACGGTGGCCGTGGAGTGTTTGCCACCTGTCAGCAGCTCTGAGCTCACCAGCCACTGCCCACTCCTCGACTTGGTGCTGAGCAGGTTGACACCTTTCTTGGCCTTCACCCTGCAGAGAGCCATGATCAGGGCAGGATCCCATACCCCTGTACACCCCCAGACATCTTCACCCCTCTGCCTTGTGTACAGAGGGACTTGTCACCCCCAATTCCTCTTGAATCTCAGAGACATCATCCATAGTGAAGATGTCACTGCTCCACCCAACCCAGCCAAAACAACCGACCCTTGCCAATGGACATGGGTCATGGGATCAGGACCTTACCTGAGGGTGAAGTGCTCCACCGTGGAGTTGGACATCAGGTAGAGCAGGATGCTCAGCACCTCACCCGGCTTCAGAGGCCGGTCAGGCAGGCGGATGAAGACATTGCCATCCAACCGATGCTCCTGCATGGGCTGTGCAGGGGGAGGCTGCAGGAGGCTGACACTACCGATGCGCAACAGTGGGTGCTGTGTGGGACCCTCAGTCCTTGCCCCTCCACTCCCTCGACGAGGGGATGATGCCGATGTGTCCCCAAGGCACTGCCCGGCCCCATCGGGGGTGTGAAGAGTGTAGTAGAGCTCGACTTGTTGGCTCTCACCTGGCACCTCCATGCCTTCAGGGCCCTTCCTGCGACCCAGTGGCACAGCGGCGGGCCGGAACCAGGCGTGAGGCAGCTCAGCCTGCACCAGGCAGGTGGCCAGGCTGCCCCGCAGCCGGCACGAACTCTTGATCTCGCGGGCATCGCGGAAGGCGTGAAGCCTGACGCAGGGCAACCGATCGGTGACGTCGAAATCATCCCAATCCCGACCGGCCACGTAGAAGAGCACTTGGACCACAGGCTGGTTGGCCACCAACCGGGGTTGGATGATGAAGGCGCGCACCTTCCAGTTGACTGTGAGGCGGTTGGGGACTTCCAGGGTGCTGGAAGGCTGCAGGTGCTCCTTGGGCAGCACCAACCCTGTGCTAAAGGGTCCCAGGGTGACATTGAGCACGGGCAGCTCCTTGGTCTGGAAGACGACGAAGGGCTCGGATCGTTGCAGAGGGGTGCTGCTGTTGGCCGGGGGGCTGGCCCCCACCTCCTTGAGGAAGAAGGCCAAGCGGGTGTTGGATAGGCGGTAGCTCACGGGCAGCATCGCGGCACCAGGGGGCTCAGAGGGCTCAGGGCTGGGGGCTGGCCCCTTGGCCTGGGCTGTGAATGGGATGGAGAGGATGGTTACTGTGGGACATCCAACTGTGAGCTCTCAGAGCAAGTATGAGGTGCTGCAGCCCCAGAGTATCCAGCAAGGGCAGCAGAAGTTGAGATGAGATTCACTCCTGTTACCCACCCCAGAACCTCAGTGATCTCTGCACTTCCCAGTGAGATCTCCAGCCCTTGGTGTGGGATGGAGCATCCAGGATGTCAAGGGCCTGCTTAAATTTGGGTCAGGATGTGCAGGAATAGGGCAAAAAAAGGCTGAATCCTCCTTTCCAACAACCCTTTGCCGACATGCTGATGGAGCCTGTGCGACAGATCCTGCCTCAAAGCCACAGCTGGCTGGATGCACTAAGCCTGGCTCCTTGAGCAGCATTTGCATCTCCCATTCAGTACCCACCAGCCCTTGTGCCGCAGCCCCTCACTGCAGACATCTCAAGGAAGACATCTCAAGGTCTTCTCATCTGCATCTGCCAGCAATTCCCAGGATGCTTCCCCTCCCTGCAGCTCCCCGTCGCACAGCAAGCAGCCCTGGCACTGATTGCAGCCATTCCCCAGCGACTCCAGCCTCCACCAGTGGCACCCAAATTATGGGTGGTGAAAGGCTCTGATGTGACAGCTCAGCACTCAGAACAGCAGCTGGATGGGGGCTTCCAATGGGATATTGCTCTGGGGGGCTGCCAAATCTATCGCTCCTACCCCTATTTTCTACCTAGAGACACGGGAGGGAGCATGGATACCCAGGCAGGGTTCTACCAGCTGGAGCATCAATGTAGTTGCACCCTTATAGCTGTGGGATTGCTGCTGCTTGAAACTCTGCCTCACTTTCCCCTGGTGATGCAGAAGAGGGGACATTGGTCCCAAAATGCTGGGGCAATTGGCACACTGGTTCCTGTGGCATATGGCTCAGTGAGGAGAGACCCAGTAACTCAGCCTGAATCTAATTGCTGCAGGGGTTAAGGGCTTAGGAAGGCTCTTAACAGGATTAGCACTTGATAGGGGCACCAATGGCATCTCCAGCTCTGTCACCCAGGATGCAGCTTGTCCCATCCTCAGGATCAGGCACCATGCTGGGGACACAGCGGTGGCACCACTGGTGATGCCACCACGTCGGTTGCAGCACAGCCCTGCCCTATGCAGCCACAGCTGCTCCTGCTCTTCCCCATTATTTTTTTTTCCAAGTCATGAGACTGTTTGCTGAAAAGCAGAGTTGTGGAAAGATCCCCAAATCACAGTTGCATCGGGATAACCACACAAATGCCTGCAAGAATGAATGAGGCATGGGGAGCCAGGCAAAACGCTGAATTGCTGAAACTGTAACTGTTATCCCTTAAAAATCACCAGTGTTTGGAGAATACTTAAATCATTCCACAAAGGAAATCCACCCAAAGGCCTGCTCCCCTCAGGGGACTCCCCCAGCACCAGGGGACATGGGTGACAATGCTGATGGGACAGCAGTGTGGCACAGATCCCAGTGCCGTGGGGGACGAGCCGGGCTGCAGATTAACGCTGTGGTCATGATTAGTGCAACACAGGAGGACTGTTGTTGTTGCACCCTGAGATGCTATTTCCTTCCACAGACAAAATGCATTTAAATGATGCTATAATCTGTCGCTAGGAGGGGGGACGTGGTGGGTGTCTCCACTCCTTGGCCATAAACTCATCTTACAGGGCAGGGTCCAGACAGCCACATCCAGCCCAGGGCTAATAGCAGCCCAGAGCTTTTTTTCCTACATCCTCTGCATCAAAGGGGGATAGAGCATGGGGTGAGGAAGGACGTGGGGTCAAGACAAACAGGCATGGGTGGAGAGGGATAATGGAACCAGGGGGAAGAATGGAGAATGGATGGAAAGGATGGAAAAAGGGTGGAAGGAAAGTAGGAAGGGTGGAAGGAAGAGCAGATGGAAGGAAAGGAAGATAGGTAGAAGGGAGAGAGAGAGAGAGAGAGAGGAAGGAAGGAAAGCCCAGCAGCTCAGGGGACCCCAGCCCAGGCAGTCTGCCCCAACCCAGCAGCCCCCAGGAGGAAGCATGGTTCCTCTGCCATCACCCCTGGCTCAGTTTAGGGAAACAGATGGGTTAAGCCCTGGCCACTGACTCTGCTCCGCACCGGCCCGCTGCAGTTAACAGGATTTGCAGTGCCTGACCTGCATTCCTGATTTTATTAGGCTGGCACAGGAAGGACCATATGGTCCTTCAACCCTCACAGCTCAGCACCACGAGCAAAAAGCAGCTCTGGCCAGCTCAGGGGATGCCTGGGCCCCATTGACTGAGGACCCCCCAACCCCATAGCAGGACAGGACACCCAGATCCTTCCCAGCTCCCTCCGTGGCAAACCAGGGTAGATTGTGAGCCACAGCGAGGAGAGAGGGCAGAGAGGGAGGCAGAAACACACAACTGGAGACGACCCCCCCTCGAGCAGCCACATCTGCCTGGCCAGATGTGCCCCACGCCACTGCAGCCATGCAGCCAGATGGGCCACGGGGCTGGCAGTGGGGGCACATGGGGACAGCAGTGCAGGACACAATGTAGCAGCACCCACGACCATGCACTGAAGTCAACAAGAGCCCCCCAGGCCAGGGGAGATCGTTGCTTCTGGGGGTCTCCAGTGCTGAAAGAATCCCCCAACCCTATAGAACAACCCAACTACATCATCACTGCTGGGGTCAGACAGATGGACACATGGGAAGGAAGGCTGATGGTTAGACTGAATGTAGTTGGGGCTCCTCAACCCCTCCATCCCTGCTCCCAGCAACTGTCCCAGGGCTGAAGAGCCTTCTCCTCCTCCTCCTCCTCCACCTCCTCCTCCTCCTCCTCTTCCACTTCCCCTTTATCCAGCACTGATATCCTGCACTGAGCTTCAGCTTAGCTCCAGCCCCAGCTGTTTGCCATAGGGATCGCTTTAGCCACACTCCAGGGGGGAACTTGATCCCAGCTTATCCTGTGGGATATGACAGGGGGCTCCCAGCACATATATCCCCACTTAACAGGGGAAAAGCAGATAAAAAAAAATACTGGAAAATAAAATAGGGCTGTTGCTGGGGGCTGTGGCCCAGTCTGTTCCAACACAGCCCAGCTCCACGATGCAAGGACAGGGGTTGACACTGCGATCAAAGCTCCTAGCAGATGGCTTTGTGCTGGTTTGAAGCTCTGCTGGCACTTCTTGGAGTTCCTGGTCACCCAGGGGGACAAAAAAGCTGATGGGGTTTAATTAGTGGTCAAAGACCCTGAAGATGGGCCCTGAGACCCTGTGCAGCCCAGCCCCCATGGTGCAGCTATCACTTCCAGCTCACTGCTAAGGTTCCAAAAGGACAGTCCCACCATAAGGCCACCACCACAGATGTCCCACCTCAACGCCAGCAGCATCCAGTCCAAGCTTTGGAGCTTCAAACCCGAAGTCTGTGGGGGTGTCAGCACCCACAGTCCACTCTTTGCCTCCATGGCCATTAGGGCCAACCACAAAGGATGCATAGGAGCAACAAACACCAGGGATGTCCCAACATCTGGATGTTCCAATCAGAGGCAGACCCAGCTCCAGATGAATCTCACACCCATCAAATCATTAAGGTTGGAAAGATATTTCATCCACCTCCTCATCCATCCTGGTACCAGACATCCCCTATCCATCCTCACATCAGAGCACTGACCCCATCACACTATGCTTTTATCCAAGCAGGGTGTGCACCTCCAAACAGCACAAAAAAAACCCCAAACCAATAAAAATGGCAAATGGAGGCTTCCACCTCCATCCAAGCCTCAACAATTCAGCCCTGGCAGCACTACAATTGGCCACAGCCTCACGTACCCCATTCCCATCCCTGTCTAGTTTGGATTTTGAGGGGTCACAGGGCAGCAGGACCCCTGTTTTGCACCATAGTACAGCATAGATTGGGAAAATCCTCCCAGCAATGAAATGGGAGCTGAAATAGGAAGCCCAGCTCTCATGAGGGACTCAGAAAATGCTTCCCATCAGCCAGAGCCTTGGAAATTGTTTTCAGCGACATGAAAGACAACAAGATCCCCGGCGCGGTGCGAGCTTCCATCTCCAGCGTTAGCTAATTGGAATCAATTAAGTGAATAATTGTTACAAATGTACAGGCACCTCCCCCGGCGCACAGCAGTGAGATGGCCAACGGGAGGCTGCAGGGACAGGGGACACAAATCCCTTGGCCAACCTGGTCCCCAACTCTGTCCCGTAGCGGTGATGGGGTTGAGAAGCCCCATGGTAAGAAGGAGCACAGCACTCATCCCAGAGGGGTGATCTCCTACAGCCCAGGGGAGGGATTGAGTGGGTAATGAATGGGAAAACTGAATTGAGTCTTCCTATCGGTGGCAGTGGTGGATTCTTCACTGTCTAATATAGGATTGTGCGGGTGCTGGTTGACTCTCCCTTTTTTTAGGGTTCCAGAGGGGAAGGATGGAGATGCTGTTGCCTGGGGCATCCTTGGAAATCCTCCTCCCACCCCCATCCCCCAGTAAGAACATTGTGGCTGACAGTGCAGCAGCCCTTCCAGCTCTAGCCCAGCACAGTGGCAAGAAGCAACACAAGGCAATGACAGCAGGACAGACACCCGGTGCCCGAGGCTGCACTGCTGAGCCCTGCATTTCCCCCAGGAAACTAATCAAAAGGAAGGGGGAAAAAACCCAAAGGAATAAATAAATATGGCCTAAATGGGATGTGGCGCGCACAGGCACAGCCTGCTATAAATCCTGGGAGCAGGCAAGGCTTTTACGCAGCAGCTACTTTAGAGCAATTTCCACAAATCACACCAGGGGACAGGTCGGGGGCCGGGAAGGAGAGGGCCTTTGCGGAGGAGGAGGAAAAATGAAGAAATGAATTAAAAGATTGTGGGGAAAAAAAATATAAAAAAAATAAAAAGGATGAGGGAGTGCCTGAACCCACAGGAACGCCCAGGGGCTACAGAATGCAGCAGAGCAGGGGGATGGGGCAAAAACTGCAAGAGGGATGAGGTCCAGCATGAGAAAGAAATCTGGAGAGCACATTTGGGACTATCCCAAATGCTGAAGTTTTGTCGGTCCTGCAAGGAAGAGAGCAGAACCTGCTGCAGTAACTTACAGGACTGGGATGCAAAAGCACCTGAGAGCTCAGGCAGAGAGATTAAAAAATCAAGCACGGCAAATACTGCACAGCAGCAAAGGGAAAACGCTGCCCAGCGGGAGACGGTGGCTTCATCAGGGTGGAAAAGCAAACTGCTGTGATTGCAGCATCCTCCTGGGACAGAGCACAGCGAGACGTGGGTTATCAACCTGGGCAGCAACAAGTGGGGCAGCGGCCTGGGAAAGCAGGGCACAGCGAGAGCATCTATACCGGGGTGTTTTGGGGGAGAGGCAACGGCCAACAAATCCCCACACTTGGGTGTGTGCCTCTCCTAGCAGCGCACATCCTGGGCCACCATAGAATTCGTCTGGAGGACCCCAGTTCACAGGGAAACTGAGCTCGAGCAGCTCTTCCTATGGCAGGAAGCACCGGGAGCTGCCTCCTCCCACAGCAGTGCCCTATTGGCACTGTGCTCCCTGCTGCACACCCGTCCCAAAGGCACCCAGCCCTGGCGCCGCGCGGTCCCCCCATGGAAGAAACCACTACCTCCTCCTTCCCAGAGGGCAGCTCATTAGCAAAGCCCTGTATTTAATAATAGAGGATGCCAATTAGATTAGAGAGAGTGACCTTTTCCAGACGGATGGGATGGGATGCTCATGCAGCAGCCATGATGAGCACTGGATGGAAGGGGAGCACGCTGGTTCCTCCTGCCATTCCTTTGGGGTGATGCGCTTGCAAAATTCAGGTTGTGTCACACCAAACCCTATTCCATCTCACTGCATTACTCAGGACAAGGCCACGTTTCATAGCCATGGGGCAGGGGACTGGCAGGTGGCTGCTCTGTGCCCATTCAAATGTCAGGAGATGCTCTGCTGGAGAGGGGTTGGGTTTTTTTAGGGAGAAGATGGGAGAAGAGGGACTCCAGCAGCTGGGGAATTAGATCACTGAACTGAACCACAGAGCCAGGTTTCTAGAAGCACTGAGCAATGCGCAGCTGTGGGATTGCTGCTGCCCTATGCCCTGCCTCTGTTCTGTAGAACTTAGGTCCCAAATCACTGGGGCAACCAGGCACATGCACACAGACCGATGCACAGTATCAAGGCACCTGGAGCATCTTTAAGCACACTGCTCCCATACCCAGTTAAAAAGGCCCCACTTGTTGCTGGGCTGTCAAACAGCAGGCAACATTTCAAGCCCGAATTCAAGGGGAAGAAAAGGTGATAGGGAGCAGCTGGGGTCACACAAGGGCAGCCTGGAACCAAAGCCTGGGATTGGGCCTGGGGTGACTACTTTCTACCTGGTTCAGCCCTGCTCGGGGGCCAGATCCCTCCAACGAACAGGGGCACCGTGATCCTGCTGTTCTCTGCCTGCTCTGGGCTGTGCTGGGTGTGCTCAGGGATTGCACCCAGGACCCATTCAGTGAGCAAACGCCGGCTGCGTTTTCCCCATTTCAACAGCGAGTTATGGCATATCTCCACCTGCTGGTCTGAAATATCCCGAAGGTGGGGATGCTCCGAGCCCATATGGGGACGGGAGGCAGTGTGTGCCCTCCTGGGGTTGGGGCACATCCTCCACCACCAGCCCCATGCATGGGATTCGGTCACATTGGGAATTATGGGGTTGGAGATGCAGGGAGATCAGCACGGCCCCAACCCTATTGCCAACGGGATGGAGGCACACGCTCCCCCCACTGAACACCACATCTCCATGCCCAATGCCCAGTGAGAGGAGAAACTGAGGCACACAGCAGGAATGGGGCTGGCTGAGCAGCAGGGAGAGCACATGGAATCCAAACCCAAACCCCCAGCACAAGCACAACGCCAGGTGAATCCCTGTCGTGCCGCAACCCCAAAGGGCTCCTCTGGCTTTGAGACGCTGGCTCCGTCCCTCTGGAAAACCCTCATGCAGCCCCAGGGCCGCTCCGATCTGGGATGTGGGATGCCAAAATCCCCATTCTGGCAGCTGCTGGTTGGGGGAGCACGGTCAAGCATGGCTCCCGAAATGGAAGGGAGCACCAAGGGGTGAAGCTGCCACTGAGGTATTAAAAATAACAAGAAATAATCATTGTAAAGGGAATAAAAAATAAATCCTTCACCAAGAGAGAAGGGCTCTGCGTGGCTGTGCGCTGACCCCAGTGGCCATCCCAAGCATCCCACAAGGAAGGCTGGGGGAACGAGGAGCCTTCAGACACTTTCTGGCTCCCCACAAGACCTTTATTTGTCCAGGAAAGGCCACAAAATGAGCCCTAACTGTTGGCTGGTCCTTGCAGGAATTCTAGCACCCTAAATGGCAGTCCTGGCTCGGGGTTCCCTTGGTCCCTTAGGGCCACCAAGGGGCAATGTGTGCCCACCGCGCTGGTCTGCGGAACAACAGGGGGCTCAGGGACCCCCAGCAGGGGATGGGGAGAAGGGGCTGCATCGTATGGGCACGGGAAATGTGAGCACAGGAGATTTCCCATCACAGAGCATTCCTTTGCCAGCGGGGCTGACAGCAGCCTGTGGTGCCGTGGGGAAGCCAGACCCAGACGTCTGCATCTCATAAAGGCAAATCCAAGAGGGAGGACAAGCACGTTTCCCCACTGGCTGCCCATCCCATACCTGTTGTTGCCCCTAAAGCAGAGAGCCAGAGCTCTGCACCTGCTTTTGGGGTGCTGGGGGGGGAGCAGCACCCAAAGGCTCTGGGTGAAGTTGTTGGGTCAGCAAGGCAAAGCTGTGCTGCTAGAGCTGCCCTGGGAGCCTTTGGGGGGGCTGAAGGAAAAAAACAATCCCTGCCTGCTCCCTGCAGCACTCTCAGTGTCCCCCCTCCCTAATTATTATTTTTGCTCCCCAGGAGCCTCAGGGGCTGCAGATGCTCAGAAAAGCCCCGAGTGCTCTGTCCATGGGATGCTGGGACACGATCCAGACACCTCACAGCTGCAGCAGTGCATCCTTTAGGGACACTTAGTGCCCACAAAACGGGGTATCCATGGCACCCTCAATTTCCAGCATCTCCCCGCTTTCTGCAGCTTTGCCTGGTGCATTTGCAGGAGTTGTTTCTACAGGAAAACCACCCCAAAAGAGCCACACCCTAATAAAGTGCCCCCCAACCCCCCCATCCCCAGAAGCAGGTTCCCCTATCCCCAGGGCTGTCACCAGGGCAGGCCAGGATGTCACCAGCGGTCAAAGCATGGGGTAAGGGCTGTGATTTGAATGCAACTCAGGGAAAGTGAGAACAGGCAGTGCCCCCCCACAAAAGAAGCAGCTGGGAACCCCCATCCTGAAATGCACGAATCAGAGGGAGAGAGGAGGCTGCACCCCATCGCTGTACCCCCACCCTATATGATGGCACAGCAGTGACTCTCAGCACCCAACTTGGTGCAGGGTGCAAAGCATCCCTTGGCCAAGGGGGGGGGGAGAGGGGGGAGAGAGGGGGGGGTACCCCGCTCTGCATCAGGGATGTAATGGATAGGGGGGGATGGTGGGGGCTGGGAGATGTATCCCCTTTGCCCCCGTCCCAACCCTCCCCCCCTTTCCCCCCCCCCCCCCCAGCAAACAGCCCATTAGCAGTGCTCAGAAGCAATCTGTCATTTTATTAAGCCGGGAATAAAGTCTTAATCTTCACCCATTTCCTCGGGGGGGGGATGGAGGTGGGGGGCACAGGGTGTAGGGAAGGTGGGGGCTGCGGAATGCAGGGGGCACAGAGGGGCAGCGACTGCTGGGATGGAGGGGGCAGAGAGGAGAGAAATCCCCCTCGGGGACGCAGACACACGAACGTACACACAGACTGGTGATCGCCCCCCCTCCGCACCGAGCCGGCAGCACTCACCGAGCAGCAGCAGCGAGCAGAGGCAGCAGAGCAGAGCGGCCGGCCCGGGGAGCATCTTCTCCGGAGAGCCCATGTTGAGGTGTTGGGGTGGGGGCGGGGGGGGGAAAAGCGATAGGAGGGCGGGGGGCAGCCAGGCCCTGAGCCCCCCTTCTACCCCCCCCGCTTAAAAAAAAAAATAATAATAATTAAAAATCCAAAGCGAGCACCAAAAAACCCGCAGAAATCCCCTAAATCCAACCACGTGCGAACCGGCGGCAGCAGCCAAGGGTGGGATTGGGGGTGGGGGGGGAAAAGGGGGGGCACTCGGCGTCCCCCCCTCAGCTCAGAGCACAGAGCACCCCATCCCTGGCCCCCCCACCCCTGCCTGCCGCAGCCCCCCCAGCGCCTGCGGGGGGCTCCGAGCCGGGGGTGGGTCCCCCCCCCCTTCTTCCTCCTCTTCTTCCTCCTCTTCTTCCTCTTCAGGATCCAGGGGGGAGAAGAGCACGTGGACCCCCTCCCCCGAAGAAAAAATCAAAGCAAATCAAAGCTGTGCCGGTGAAGGATGATGCTGCAGGGCTAGCGAGCCGCCGGCCCCCCCAGTGCACAATAAAAATAATATAGATAGATAAGATGTCCAAATCTCAGCCTTCCAAAAAGAAAATCGGAATTAAAGCGCTCCCACCGCGAGTAAAACAAGAGAAAAAAAAGAAAGAAAAAAAAAAAAAAGAAAAAAAAAGCGATAATAAGGATAATTAAAAAAAAAAAAAAGAAGAAGAAGAAAAATACTGAAAAACAAGAGGGTGAATAATTAATCCGAGGCAGATGCAATCAATTAATCAGCGGTGCCGGAGTCCCCGCATCCGAAGGCAAAGTTTGGGGGCAGCGGAGCCGGGGGGGTCGGGGCTGGGAGCGGGGAGACCCGGCCATGGGCGTGCAGATGGAGGGGTCTCCACTGTCCCCCACCTCCCCTCCAGGTTAAAGAGGAAGGAGTGCCCCGCTCGTAAAGAAAAATAATACAGAGGGGAGCGGGAGTCGTGCAGCAGTTTGGGGGGGCTCTGCACTTCTCCCCCCTCCCGGCCCCCGTGGCCGCTCGGCCGGAGCCGCATCGGGCTCCGGTGGGTGCCAGCGGGGGGAGGTGCCTTCCTCCTCCCCCTCCTCCTCCTCCTCCTCCTCCTCTTCCTCCTCCCCCTCCTTGGGTGAGGGGGTGGGAGCAGAGCGGAGTCCCGCTCCTGCTGCTGTGTTGTGCTGCGCTGCGGTGCGATGCGATGCAGCCCCCGATCCCCCAACCCCATTTACCGAGCAGCCTCCCAGCCGAACCCCTCCCGCCCCAGTGTGCAGCGGGGGGGCTGCAGAGCCATCCCTGCCATCTTCTCCCTGCTGTCTGGGGGAGTGAGGGCATCCCATCACCCCAGGGTGGAGAGGACCCGCTGGGGTTGACTGCGGACCCCCCCCCCCAGTGCCCCCCATGGCTGAAGGATCCCTGCAGCTTCCCCCGGTCCCTCCTGCCTCGTGCACTGGGAGCAGTTCCCAAAGGATTCAGAGATGCTGGCTGCACAGCTGGGCAGGGATTTCCCTCATCCCGGTGGGGAAAATGGGGCTTGGGGGAACACGCCCAAGGAATGCACAGTGCCAACTGGAATGTTCAGGGACCCCAAAATGAGGGCGGGGAGCAGCTCCTCCATCCCCACACCCCATCTCCCAGTGCATCTGCAGAAGGTGGTGCTGAGTTTGCAGCGTGGAAACCCCACTGTCTCCCACTCCTTCCCCACCCCATTGGCACCGGTGTAGGGCTGGAGCTGCACAGACCACACACCACTCCCACCATCACACCCCCATGCTGTGATCCCCCCACATGCCTCCCATGTCCCCTCCCCCACATTTTCCTCCCTCCCCTCCCTTCCCCCCCATGTGCTCCCATCCTTCCTCCTCCACCACCATATATTTCCCCATCTCCCTCCACCAGGAAATATTGGCTGGCGTGCTCATCCTGGAAGCCTCATTTATAGTGGAAGTGCGTAAGACATCTCCATTAATGCCAAAATAATTCACGGCAATTAATGGGGTTGACCTTGAGCGGTGACAGAAGCCAAAAATGCCCCTGCAAAGGGCCCAGTGGTCGCATTGGTCGGTGGCACTGTGAAGGGAGGACGGCCCTGGGGCAGCCCCCACACCTTTGGGTGCTCTGGGAGGGGCTTTCTTGAAGGATAATATGCAGATATCCCCAGCTGGGGCCATGGGAGGTGAGCTCTGCCCCCAAACCCACCACCCAGGCCATGCCAGGAGGGCAGAGCATCATCTTCAGCATCTTCAGAACGCAGCCAGCGATCCGGCCTCACCGCACCACTTGTTTTCATACAAATCCTGTGATTTATAACCCAATCTCCCAATTGCTTTGGGGAGGGGAGGGCTGACTCACGGGCTTCGGTCCCTGGGGATGGAGAAGGGAAGCGGTGGCACAGCCGTGATTCATCCCTCCTTGCCCGGCACAGGTTGATGGGGCACAACCTCAGTTTCCTCTCCCCAAAATGGAATGGGAACAAGGAGCAAGGTGTGCAGGAGCAGGCAGCCGTGATCCCCTGCCTCAGTGGACATCACATCCCCAATGCTTTCCAGACAAAGGACCATGCTCCCAATCCCAAACCCATCAGTAGCAAACCCCAAGCAAAGGCATTTCTCAAAGCACACACTCGAGACAGCCCAGCTTTCCCTCTTAATCCCCATCGGCGTTTCACCTGCTGATAATCCCAGGGCAGCACTAATCGCTGGGATAACAGCGGCTGCCCGACACTAATCTGGTCCTAATCCCTGTGGGAGAGGCAGAGGTGTTGCATGGGGTCAGCAGTGGGCACGGGTCTGGCAGCCCACCCTCCTTTTGGGGGCTGTGAGAGAAAAGCAAAGGAGTCACAGCAGGGGTGTGCGCCTGGGGGACGCTGTGGAGTGTCCATAATCTGACCCTAAAGAGCCTCCAAATCTGATATAGTGCCCATAAGCAGAAAAGTAGTAGAGTAAAACAAGTTCAGCGGGCACCCCAGGAAGATGATACCCTCCCATTTAGCAAAGATTCGCAATAAGGATTAATGCAGGGAAGTTCCTCACCCCAAAGAAGCTCCGAAGCGGCCGTAGCCCCATAACTAATTCTGCACGGGTGTGGAATGGATGAGCCTGGAACATGATTAAAAATATATATCAATTCCCTCCCCTTCATCGCAGCGCCCGAAATACATTTATATCATCCAGCTTTCCTTATATAGTTCTGATAACGACATAAATATAGAAATCCCGTAATTGCCATAAATTCATTTTATGTTATTATTTCTAAAGGGAAAAAAAAATCCTTTTATTGTAACTCATTGTCCAGCTGCTTTCCTCAGGGGGTTGGTGTCACTGCAGTGGTTCCTTGCATGTGCCCATGGTTCTGTCCTGCTCTTCATCCCACGTCCTGGTGAGCCTTGACTTGGTGATCTTGGAGGTCTTCTCCAGCCTCAATGATTCTATGGTTTAGTGGGCACAGAATCATGGAATCATAGCAGAACTACCAAGGTTGGAAATGGGATGGTGGTGATGTGTTGATGGCTGATGATCTTAGAGGTCTTTTCCAACCTTACTGGTACTATGATCTCACCCGAATTAAGCAGAGGGTATGAGGTTCCTCCAGGCTTCATCCATGCAGGGTTGGAGAGTGGGGAAGGAGCCTGTTGGGTGATGGCATCACACAGAATCACCGAATCATTCAGGTTGGAAAAGGCCTCTCAGATCCCCAAGTCCAACCCCAGCCCACCCCACCAGCCCCTGACCACGGCCATCGGTGCCACATCTCCATGGTTCTGGAACACCTGCAGGGATGGTGACCCCACCACTCCCTGCGCAGTCTGTGACACTGCAGCACCTCTCTTTGGGAGAATAAATTGTTCCCAATATCCAACCTGAACCTCCCCTCATGTAACAGACACAAAGACCACCCATCTCAGGAGCCCCATGGCCAACCAATTGATTTGGCTTCAGGCACCCCAAACATCGTAACAATGCATTAGGTATCAAATGCAATATTTATAATATTAAAATTAATATTTTAATAGCTTACAAATGTAATGGAAGGGCGAATCAAAGCGGCAACACCAAGCCATTTTGGTCTGGTGAGATAAAAATATTTCATTTCAGTTTTACTGTTTGGATTCATCTTTGCCTCAACTTTTACGTTCTATTAAAATATTAATTTTGGACTATATCATAGGCCTTTAATATTTTATCTGATGTAACAAGTCAGCATTACCAACGTTGCTGGGGCTCCACGTGGGGGAACGAAACAGCCCCACGAGCTGAAAACCCCACGGAGCAACTGCTGCAAAAGGCATCATCTCAATAGGCCAGCACTGATTTATTCTCCTTCCCTTCCAAAAATCATTACTCGGTGGGGCAATTTCAGCACGGGCAAGCCACCAGCATATGGTTCAATGCCATTTATCCATACAGGCAGCTCAGCATCTGCACAGAAAACCCCCGACTGCCGCATTTCCCCATCGCCGGGGATACACACACCTAATTACGGCAGCGACGGAGGAGGGGGTGGTTATCTTGGCAGCCAGGAAGGACAGCAATAGCATTTCTTTTCTTTCCTTGCTGTTTGCTTATTTAGTTGTTTTCTTTCCCCTGAAGAAAATTCCCCCTCCCCCCCCATGCAGATTCGGGGGAGTATTTGGCCACGTTGAGTTACAAAGCGGCTCCTCCCAGATGAGTGCAGTATGGGGTGATGCTGAGTATGGGGACTCATCTCTGGTTGAGGACCAGTCTGTGTTTGGGGTCGTTTTGTTGTCGTTTTGGAGAGGGAAATGGGATTCGCCTCACCTAAATCAAATAACAAATCTTCAGTGAATGATAAGAATCAGCAGATGCCAGAAAATCAAAGGCAACACATTCTGCCTTAAGCAAAAGGAAGTTTTGCATCCAGATTTTAGTGATAGCTGCATCCTGACCTGGTGAACACCAAAGCCTCATCCTTTGGCCCCAGGCCGCAGTGCCCAGGTGGATGTGATGCCCAGGAGATGTTCCTATAGCCCCCGTGAATGTGTTCTCTCTCTCTGGGCCAAACAGGAGCCATTCATCATCTCCAAATGGCTCAAAAGTCACTACCATTTATTTCTAGACCTTGCAACCATCTGTTTCTAGATCTTTCAACCATTTATTTCCAGATTTGAGCAGGCTGGAGGATTCAAGATGGGTGTCTTCAGCCCCCAGAGGGACCTGCTTCTGGGGGAACCGCCACACCCCCAGACCCCTTCACCACCCATATACGCGCGTATTATAGAAACTGCCTTCAGCATCCCTTCTTTTCCAGCTCCATTCCCTATATTGTCCATGGATATGGTGCTGTGCAGAGTGCTGGAGAGTGCATGGCCATGGGGATGGGACAGGTGGACACGTCCCTGCACTCCAGCATGGGGACACCAACCCGTCACAGCCGGCATTTCCACCACTCTCCCTCCCTCCTTCCCTGCTTCTCTGGCCAAGTAGGAAAGACAGACAGCAAAAAGCACTTAAGAGGAGGAGAAAAGCCCATTTGCTCTGCTTTCCCAGTAGCCCCCTCGTTGGCTCAGCTCAGGCAGTTCAATTTTCTGGAGGCTTTCAGGCCTCCCCCGGTCCCTAATCAGATAAGGGCTGTGCGGGGGAGGACACAGGGACGCCCTTGGCAGTGCTGTGGGGATGAGCTCATGGCCCATCAGCTTCTACCTGCCCCCAAAAGCTCTGAGCACCCATCCCCAGCAATCCTGCCTGGGTAGCATCTCTCCATGAGCCCCAAACCCAAAAGGCAGGTGAGCCCTATGCTGCTTGTCCCTGTTTATACCCCATGGAGTATCACTGCAGTCTCTCTCTCCTCCATCTCCGTAACCCCATTTGGATTTATCAGCTGGACCCCACTTGGGGCAATACATGGGCTGTGGAGAGCCTGGGTTGGAGCTGAATTAGTCTGCAGGCTGGGAGGTGGGGTATGGGAATATCGGGGTGCGCCAAGAGTTGCTTACCTCTGTGTACCCAACTGTGTGTGCCCAGCAAACTGCAACACTGGAATGGTTTGGCCTTCATAGGATGGGTCCTCACACTCCACTCTTTACCTCCCCCCATCCAATTTCCCCTCCCTCCTCACAGCTCCATGACCTTTCTGGGTGAGACCCCATAGCAACAGCTCAACGTTCCCCTCTGCCACCTGCACATAGGGATGGGGCCAGCTGGGCAGCGAGGGGCCAGGCATTGTGGGGCCTCCCTTTCCCCTTGGCTGGACCTGTCACAGCTGTGCTCATCAGGGATGGGAGAAGAGTCGAGTCTGGGTCAGCATCCACAGCCTGGCTTTGTGTTATGGACACCACAGTGCTGAGCTTGTTGCTGGTGTGGTGCCATGGCCATCGTCTCTCATGGGGTAGCACTTGGGCTGGAAGGGATTTGACAAATTCAGAGGAGGGAAAAGTGGTTAAATTGATCCTATCTTATTCTATTTCCCCACAGTGCAGCTTCATCAGGCCTCCTTCAGACCAATGCCACCCATCCCAAAGCCCCCCATCAAAGGGTGTCCACAGCCGAGCTGGTGACCACTGTCCAAAGCGGTGTCTATTCATGGAAACCCCCACAAATGGGCATGTTAATGCTGCTCATTGCAAGCAATGAGGATCCAATGCAGCCTTGGGGTGGGCATCGCAGCCCAGTTCTCCCTCCAGACCCACAGCCCCAGTGCCTGCCCAGCTTGCACATCCATTGGGATAACAATGGAGCAGCTGCTGATGCATCGATGGCCATCCTGCTAATGGCCAGGCGTTTGTCCCGGGGGTGTGTGGCCCCATCTGGAGCCCAAACCCATTGAAGCCCTTTGCTCTGTGCCATTAGCAGCTCCCATTGGGATGTGAGCTGCTGCCCCCCGCTCTGCTTCTGCTGCGTGTCCGACTCACCCCAGGGAGAAAGAAAACCCTACAAGACCACTTAGGACCATGCATTTTTCAGAAGGGTATTTAGTAGCATTAGAGGAAAACATTTCCCCATCTGTTGTAGCACACAAAGTGGATTAACCCCTTCTGCAGCCCTGGGGGGATCAGATTTTGGAGAAGGGAGTGAAAGTTGGGGTCTATTGGAAAAGAGGCTCTTCAACTGCTCAGTGGTACTGGAGTAAAAATAATGATAGCACTGGGTTAAACAGAGCCTCTGTGCCCAATAAGCAGCAGCCATTGAAAAGAATACAAAACCACCAGAAAACCAGGGCATGGAAAGGAAGGATGGGAAATAATTGGGAGAAAAGGGGGATTTTCCATGGGGACACATTATGGGCTGTCTCTTGGGAGCCAGTGGGGAAAACCTGGCCATTTCATGGAGAGAAAAAGCAGTGTTTAAGACTTCTGGCACCAATTTCTTTTAGATCTCAGTGGTTTTTGAACAGAACTTTTGTGACCTCGAGGGTATCTGGCCAATGATTCAGGATTTGGCTAAAAGGTGTCCACATCCCAGTTAAAGCCCCCAGTGTCTCCAGTGCTTTGTCTGATGCATCTAATACGTCCACCCCACAAATAGGGCTGGACATGGGGCTGGTCTGCAGCAGGAAGGAAAAAATTACCACCAGGAACAAATTTTTGGAGTCTTGATGGATTTCTCCATCCACACAGGGATGAACTTGATCAATGTCCCTATCACCACTGGCTCCTACATGTGTAATGCATCCAGTACGTTCCGCCCCCTCCCCTTGGTGATCCTTATTTCTCCCCATCCTGGGAAGCACCCAGGGAACCCCCACGGTGTGGGGCACAGCAAATCTTGCTGAATGAACGAGGCATCAAGGAAAATAGAAGTGTGCAAAGGCCATGCAAGGGAAGGTAGCAGCTTTTCGCTTGGCTGGGCAACGAGGGGGTCCATGCTGTACCAACAGCATCTCTTTGTAGCAGTGACATTGAAGAGAGTTGAAAGAAAAAAAAATAAATCCATTTTCTTCACCCAAAATGGAAAAGGAAAAAAAAAAAAGATATTTGCAGCATTGAAAGATTTATGTTCCCACTCCAAAAGGCAGCAAGAGGCTCCGCTGCGGCTCCATGCAGGTGCTGAGCACCAGGAGGGTCCCCAGAGCCCTTCTCATGGGGGGACACAGGTGTGGGCTGCCCCAGGACTGGGAATAAGAGGCAGAGCCCACCCTGGTAGGGTCATTCCCCAGAGACAGTGGGGTTGTGAGCACCTGCACATCTCCATCCATTCGTGATCTTAATTAATTCTCATCCTGGTTAATTAGGATGCCACTCCCTTGTAGCGATGTGCGTCTGGGCTGCGGCTGAGCCCAAAGCAGGGGGATCTCACAAGCAGTGCACAGCAGTGGATAAACCCTGACAAAAATCCTTCCCAGACCCACGCATCCCCGTTCTCCTTATAGGTTGCAGAACCCCACTGGGTCCTGCACCCTTTAACTGGGTGAGGAGTCCCAGCCAACAGTGCTTCAAAACCACATTTGTGCAGCTGATGGTGACAAGAGGGTGGAAAGAAAGGAGTAG
The DNA here is from genome assembly GCF_905368555.1 of Meleagris gallopavo. Classification (NCBI taxonomy): domain Eukaryota; kingdom Metazoa; phylum Chordata; class Aves; order Galliformes; family Phasianidae; genus Meleagris; species Meleagris gallopavo. Next base: position 4,770,122 of record NC_139424.1, read on the forward strand.
GGGGTTTCCCAACCTCTTCTCTCCCCTTTTGAACATCTTTCACCCCAAAAAGTTGTAGGGTCGTGGAGCTGAAGCAAGCACAGCCCCAAACCTACTGGACGTGGCATCGCATTTAGAGCAGTAAATAGCAGCATCGCAATGGGAATCCGCCTCCAATACTGCCAGGCTGATTGGATCTGGGCACGAGCCCCCCATTGCTGACCCCCCCGGTGTCTGTCTGCCTGCTCTCCGGGCAGCACTCCGGCGCCGGAGTTATCAGCGCGGCCGCAAGCCAGATCTGCTGAGCGTGAGTGCCATCCCAGGAGCCAGCCGGCTATTTTTAATGCCACTAAAAAGCAGGCAATTTTTCACTTAAGCCTCCATTCCGGACTCCCATTTACTTGGACTGGAAGTGAGCTCCGACAGCCCCCAGCACAGCGGTGCTGGCATCCCATGTCCAGCCCCAAAACCGGGGCTGCTGTGTTCAGGACCTCCAGCAGCAGGGCAGTGCTGTCCTTGGGGCTGGGAAAGGAGCTTGTTCTGTTCCTTTTCCCTTTTCCCTTTTTCCTTTTCCATTTTCCTTATTCTTTTTTCTTTACTCCTCATCTACTTCATCCTTTCTTCTTTATTCCTTATGCTTTATTTCTTATTCCTTATTCTTATGCTTCACTCTTACTCAACATTCCTTATTTTCACTCTCCTCATTTTCTTTTTTCCTTATTCCTTATGCTTTATCCCTTATTCCCTAGTCCTTATTTTTCACGCCTCATTCCTTGTCCATTACTGCTAAACCTTATGCTTTAATATTATTCCTTACTCCTTATTTCCTTATTTCCTTTCCCTCTGACTGATGCTTTCTGCCATTTTAAAGGCAGAAAGACCCTTATCCCCTATTCCTTCACCCTTGCTCCCTATTTTTCCACTTTTTTCTTATTCCTCATCTGTTTATTTACTTATCTCACTCCTTATTTTGATCTCCATTATTCTGCACACGGGGAATTCAGCCCATTTTGGAGGCTGGGATTATCCTGGATGCCATTCTCCAGCACAAAGGCCCTGTTTCAGCCAGATGGGGGCATTTCCTATAAAAACCTCATGGAGTGGTCACATCGAGGAGGGGGAACACAGTCCCCAGGGCTGACCCATAGCAGGAAGACCCAGGGTTTTCTTTCCCCTGCACACCCGTAGGATGCTGCCACCACTTTGTATCTCAGCATCTCCTGATACTTCAGCATCCCCTGATGTTTCAGCACTTTCTGCTCTTTCAGGATTGAGCAGTGCTTCCTGGCAGCCCCAAGCCCTGCTCTTGGTGCAGGATGGCTGCAGGGCAGCCCACAGGGAGGCACGGGCAGAGAGAGCATTAAGAGGAAAAGCAGCGAGTGCATTAACGCAGCGTCCAGACCCCATCACACCAATGGCCTGCGGGGTTCATAGGTTTTCATAACACAGATTAAATACAGTGACAAGGGTTTTGTTGTTTTTTTCCCCCCCCTGTGCTGGTAAATGAAGGCTTGGAAATAAAAAAGGCAGAGGTCCACCACCCAGTGCCCCACACTGCCTCATCTCCTGATGCTGTGCCCCAGGCTGGAAGCCCATTGCTTCCACTTCTCAGTGTCAGAACAGGAAGGAATAAACTTCCCCCACCTCCAATATGTAGAAGCAAATGATTTTTTCCTAGGATGAGATTTTCCCATTGCACGCTTCCCTGCTGAAGGATGGGCAATGGGCACAGCACTGCAAGCTGGGGGCATTGGTCTGCATTTTGCTGGGGGGAGAGGATCCCTTCTTCCTCCAAACATGAAACTGTGTGTCTGGGAGCAGGAAGCTTGCAAGACTGGCTTGTCCCATTGATCCCCCCAAACTCACATTATTCTGCATCTACATCAGAGCCGAGTCTACATTCCTTCCACCTGCCACCAATTTGGAGAGCAGCAGTTTCCAACTGCCCCAAAGCAAATTTCCTCTCTTGTCTAAAGCTTCCATGAGCAGGTGGTCGATCCCATTTCCCATTGCTCAAGGATGCAGAGTGTCTTCAAACCCCACTGCTCTTCACAGCAGCCCTCGTGCCCAAAGGACAGTGCACTTTGGTGATTCCTCTCGCACTACAATCTCCATAAAGAATAGAGTTTGGGGTGTGGGTTGGGTTTCCCAATAAACACATTCACCCTTTGAGTCCCATGGCCCCTTGTGCACGTGTCACCCAGTGGGGGCCAACAGCTCTGGTCAATGGGGAATGCTGAAAAAGAAATCAAGTTGGGGATTAAGCACAAGAACCCATCCCTACCGAATGACAAACACCATCAGATAGCAGCACAGCCCGTTCAGGTGGGCTGATGGGAGATAAGGAGCGGGTGCTGTCACAAGCGGAAAGCTCTCCAGGAGGAATATTAAACCTCACCGCAGAAGGTTCGGAGGTTTATCAGCATCTTTTGATGGTAATAGATTTCTGTAATAACCTGACTTTATTACTGGAAACAATGCGAGAATGCAAAGTACCTTTGTGGAGTGTTGGAAGCATTTCCCAAATTTCAGGCCGTGAGTAAATCCTATTGCAGCCCCATAACCTCCCCTCAGACCTGAGCTGACACTCCTGCCCTCGCCAGCCATAAATATGGCAAAGAATATAGGCTGACAAATAATTTAATTCCATTTCCTCTTGACCGAATCACTTTCAGTAAACAGGTTACATGCTTGACAGGTAATATTTGTACATATTTGGTGAGGAAAAACACAGTGCTGGTGTTAAAGCTGTGCCTGGCTTTCATCCTCCAGTCCACAGCAGTTAGCTTAGGGGGAAAAGAGGAGCAGGGGTCTGGAACAGAGGGGGAAAGGGTGGTCTGGAGGGTCACGAGGCAGCAGATTCTCTTCATTTTGACCCTAATCTGCTGGGGAAGGTGCCACAAGGGGGGGTCCCCAAGGGATGCTTCATCCCAGAGCATCCTCACACCTTCCTCTTCCTCCTCCTCTATGGGGCTCCTCTGCATCTGTCCTCTGCCCAGAGAGGCTGGGGAGGATTTAGGGGAAGAGCTGAAAGCAAACTGCCCTGTGGGAGCACTGAGCCAAGCTCTGAGCCATCCCTGTGTGGTTATTTCCTGAATTTTTGACCAAACCCACTGGATCTCGACCTTCAGTTGGTGTCTCATTTCCCTCCGCCAGCCCAAAAGTTGGCAGTTTTGCAGCTAAACAAAACCAAGTCCTGTTGTTCCCCACCACCAAAACCAAAGCTGCCAGCACCCCACAGCACCCCAAATTCCTGCTCCGAACCCAGCTCCCACAAACCAGTATTGCACGCATCATATTGAATTATTCCACTGCCATTTCTGCGAATTGCCAGTAAAGATTTCCTGATTGTATCCACCTGCTGTCTGGGGGCTTCCCACCCCATGGGAGAAAAAAAGAAGGGGAAAAAGGCAAAGCTGTGCCTCGTTGTGCAGATCCATCTGTTTCCCAGCTTATAAACATCATTACGCAGATACCCATCTGAGCACCGATACCTGCCCGTCACCTGCACGCGTGGCACAGCACTGCTGTGTCTCCTGCAGATAACGCTGCTATTAAATGTTCTCCTCTTCCCCAGATTTCTGGGCCCTGAAGTCAGATCTGGAGATGTCAGGGAAAAAAAAAAAAAACACACATTGACAAACTTGCCAAGTGGTTCATCAAAGAAAATAAAAGCAGAGGAAATGGGAATGCTTTGGGTTTTGCATCACAGACAGATGCTCTGCCTTGCAATCACTTTTTCTCTTTGAAGGAACCTTTGGGGATGCTGGAAATACCCTGGAATCCATGCATCCTCCTCCAAAGAGTTTCCTTTCAGCCCCCCAAAACTTATCATTTAATTAAATCCAAACCCACACGCTTTGATTAGAGCCCAAGACAGATGCATCTCTTTTTTTTTCAAGCACTCTTATTAACAAAAAAAAACAAAGGCCATGGGGGTGGGGGTTTCCTGCTGGGTTCTAGGGCAAGCAGAGATGAAGCAGCAGCAGGGATCCATGCAGAACCCAACTGGAGAGCACCTCCAGCATGGGGATAGAGATGGAGATGGAGATGGAGATGGAGATGGAGATGGAGATGGAGATGGAGATGGAGATGGAGATGGAGATGGAGATAGGGATGGGAATAGGGATAGGGATGGGGCTGGGGATGGAGATGGAGGAGAAATGTGGGATCCTGCATCTATCTTCTCCCAGGGCAGCTCTGGCTCACATATTCAGCTCTTCCCATTTGGTGCAATGCTCTTTTAATACTTTTTGTGTTGCACTAAGATTTGATTATTAATTTCTCATACCAGGAATGGCCGAAAATAGCGGCCAGGACACAAACACGTGCTTCACAACTTCTTCTGACCTCAGCTCCTTGTTTTCCTTATAGAGATGATTTTTTTTTTTTTTCTTGGCTCATTTCAAGCCTGAGTTCCCCAGACACTGGGCCCCAGATGCTCCCTGACATCTGCTAAAATCCTTCACAGTGCTGCAGGAGCCAAAAGGGGTTGGGAGCATCCGGAGCCACAAACAGGACCATTTTGGGGTCGCAATAGGGCCAGGAGGGTGTTATTCTCCCTGCACTGTGCTCCCTGTGGAATGGGGCAATGCTCAGAGCAGGGCATCGTCTGGCTGAGTTTTCCATCCAGTGTAGGAAATGCATTTTAGGGTCTAGCCAAAATGGACTCAGTGCTCTCCATGTGCCTTAGCAGCATGGTCCATGCAGCGGTGTGAGGCTGCAGGAGCCACTCCAATTGTGCTCCTGGATGGAAAGATGCAGTTGCCCAAAATTACAGGGCAACGTGCACCAGCTCTGCTGCCTTCCCCCCTTCCTTTCCCATCCTGCTAATTTCAATTGCGAAAAAACTCCATCTGGGTAAAATATAAAGCCAGCTTTTTTTTTCTTTTTTTTTTTTTTCTTTTTTTTTGCATATTGAGAGTGTAGTGGATGTAAACCGTGTTATCTGGATGGCTTGCTGGCTTAGCACAGCCTCCGTTTTACCATACTAATGACTTTTTACACTCCAGGTAAAATCAGAACAAGACAAGAAGGTTTTAGAAAGCTCGTTCTGACAAATTCCTCACTGTAATTACTGGAGCAGAAAGAACTCATCAGCAGTACATGCCGTTGCTCCGGGCGCTAAAAGTCTCGAGTGGTGAATGGCCCAGATACAGCAGCCAGGCAGGTTCCCACGTAGACTGATGGCAGCATCCCGTGCTGCACGAGAAGTGATTTTATAGCCGAGTGCCTGCATCCTCCTCGTCCTCCCAGGGCAAAGCGGGTGCTGGCATCGTTGCTAGGCTCTGGGGTTGGCAGGTCCTGCAGTGGAGTGGGAGATGGCTTCACACTGCTGGGGAGGGGGTGGAGTGTGGGATGCGGGATGTTGCCAGCTTCCAGCTGCAGGTGGGAAACAGCCTTGTGTGCAGCAGCGTTCACAGCTCAAGAGATGCTCAAGGACCGTGGAAGGCATAAAACCCAGATTAAAGCCATTCGGATGCCATAGAATGTGCCACTGCTGCTCAGAACCCAGCAGGATGGAGCATGGGGACTGGCAGTAGGACAGAAAGTGAGGATGGGGCTGTGCAGTCCAATCCCAGATCAATTCCAAAACTTGGCCCAGAGCAAATGCACTGGGACTGAACCCTCTCCCAGTTTGAACAAGGAGCCACTGGATGAAGAAGGAGCTGGGAAGTGTGTCTGAATCATCTGGGGGATGTAAACTTGCAGCAAAGGCACTGCTCCACAGCAGGCAGGGAACCACTCTCTCCAGGTTTTGTTGGCACTTTCCAGTCCCCATCCAACCAAGGACAATCCCATAAAGGGAAACAACCCCCAGGTGTGGAAGGGGGGTCCCAAAGCCCAGGGCTGAGCTGTGCAGGCTGTCCAACTCCTGCTACACTCCCAGGGATGGCCAAGGTAAATTAGTGGTTTGCAGGAGGGATGTGCCCAAGCATCCCCATCCTCACTCCTGTCCCACAGTGGCCAAGGATGAAGGAAAGGAAAAGCAGAGGGAGGGGACATCACACTGCCAGACCTTGTCACTGTCACCAGGGAAGGACGGGGACCCCGGTGTGCTCTCCCAGCACAGTGATGGATGACAAATCCTCAACCTTCACTCTTTCCCATGAGTTTTGGGACAGTTTCTCTCCTTGCTATTCCAATCCTCCACCCTACTATGTCCTGGACAGGCTTCAAGGAAGGGCCATGCTTGGGACTGCCGCAGCTCTGAGCCTTTTCTTTCCTTTTAGGGCTTCTTTTCCTTTCCCCATGGTGACTGCACCATGTGTTCCATACCAAGCCCAGTGGTGCCGTGCCCCCACTGCACAGCACAGGGCTGGTGCACGCAAGGGATGGGTATCCTTGCTCTTAATCTCTCTCTATCTCCTAATTAAATATTGATGGTAGTTAAATATTCATAGAACATTTTGGCTCAGAGTTTTTATCTGTCTTCAGGCATACGTGAGGTCTTTGATGTGTTATTTTTCTGGTCACCCAGGGTCCCAGAAGCCTCCAGACTTGTCAACACTCTTTTGAGGATTTTTTTTCCCTTTTTCCACATGTGGTGAGTAAAGAGTTTCATTTTTGATCCCCTGCTTCCTTTTACACCATATTCTCTTTCATATTCTTTTTCCCAGTGTGGAACAGCTCGTGCACCCCCATACCCAGCATTTCCCACTGATGTTGAGCAGAGCCATATGTCCCTAGTTGGATCTCATATTCCACGTTGATAGCGATGCCATGGGACACAGAGATGGGGCTTATGTCCTTACACCTCCTCCATCCCAAAAAATACCCCAAATAATTCCATGAGGGCTGGCAAGCTCCACCTTACCCCCAAAGATAAGGCCACAAAGCCACAGGGCTGGATGAGACCTACTCTGAGCATCTCATCTCCCCCAGGCACCAAAGCCCCTCGGTGGTCCCCTCCAGCTGGGTGTCACCCTTGAGCCCCAGCAGCACCCACAGAGGGTGATGGGTGGAGGGCAGCACCGTTCCTTGAGCAGCACTGACATCTTGTGCCAAAGGGAGGAAAAACAGCAGCTGAGGCTCAGGGAGAAGATTACCAACCCGGCAGGACATTTTTCTCCCAAGGCCAGCACAGGCAGAAGGAAACTGTGAAATGATAACAAATAAGATGAAAAAAAGAAAAACAAACTTCCTACTGCTTGTCTCCATCGGTAATGCTGCGTCCAGCACAACAATCCTTGGCTCTCACTTTCCCCTGTGGAGCCACAACGTGTCCAGCTGAAGGAACAGAGGAGAGGAAGGTTTTTCCCACGGCCTTCCCAGAAAACACTTGCAGAAGCACTTAAGGGAAATTTCCCATAGCGATGATCTCCTGCAGAAGGGCAGTGCTGCACAGAGAACAACCTGGCTGAGTTCCCCATCAATACCATTCTTTGTTCCCCACTGATGTCATTCTCTGTTCCCTATTGATGCTGTTCTCTGTTCCTTATTGATGCCATTCCTTGTTCCCTATCAATTCCATCCCCTGCTCTCCATCACTTTCATTCCCTGCTGCCCATCGATGTTGTTCTCTGCCCCCCATCGCCACCAACCTTGGCTCCTGCGCCTGGAGAAAATCCAGCCCAAAGAAAAAGCACTGAGATTTCTGGCTGACACCACAGGCACTGCAATGCTGGAGGCACACAGAGAGCCCACCAAGGCCCCAGGGTGAAATTTTGGACTAATTTTAACCCCAGTTTCCCACTGCAGAGGATTTCATGAGCATCTTACTTCATCTTTTTGGGTTTTTTTCCACTAATTAATGCTGCCTCTTGGCTCTCAGGCTGCTGGGAAACGATGTGTGTGCAGCCTGCAGGCTCAGAAGTCAGAGTGCAGATAAGGAGGCAGGGAGTGTCTTTGGGTTTGGTTTTGAAAGGCCAAAGTTAGGGAGGAGGAAGATGACACTCAGCTCGAACAGCCCAGCCCTGATTGTTATCTCCAGCAGAGGAGTTTGGTGTGAAATCAGCTTTCAGCCATGATGCCGGGGACCAAAGGACACAGAAATGAGTCACCAATACACAGTGGGGTTCCTGAGGCAAGCAGCTAGCTTGGACAGGAGAACCACCAAGGACAGAGCATCCCAAGGAGAAGGCAACAAAGATCCTTCCCCAAGTAGTCTGGAGAGAAGCCATCATCACAAAAGCTTTTTGCCTTTGTTTTAGGAGCTTTGGGAACAGCTCTGCTATGGGGTCTGAGCCTGCAGCCCACTGCAGACCCCAGGGCTGCTATTTTGGGTGGAAAACCTTTCTTTTTGGGAATGCCCTCCCCACTACGGGAGTAAAGGACACCCACAGCCCAGCACTGGGAAGGGGGAATGCCCCAGCCCGGCCACCAGCCATGCACCCCAAAATCAACAGGTGACCCCAATACAGTGCAGATTTACAGCATAGCAACCCAATTCCATTGGTTTTGCTCAGATTTTGGTTTCTGGGCTGCCTTAACCTGGTGATGTGGATGCATCCCTGCTGATCACTCATGACTGATGTTTGTGAATTTAGGACTTGGCTGTGACTTGGTGTATTCTCCCCTGGACAAGGACAACACCATCTGTTCTGTACTATTTCTAAATGGTTTCAGTTCCCAACAGCACTTGGGAACAGAAGATGAGCCCATCCCCACAGGCTCTGGGCAGGCAATGCCTTGGGGGCTGCAAGCCCACTCCCACTCCTTTGACCACCCAGGTTTCAGGATGAGGCTCCGATCCTTATGGGGTTTTCCAGCCACAAATAGAAACCACCACTTTTTGAGGAAGATAAAGGCATGTCTGCAGGTTTGCAGCTGCTCTCTCTGCACGAGTGTGGGTTGTGGCCACAGTGACTCAGAGCCACCTCTTCATTGGGACAGGTCTCAGACCAGGTTCAATAGAAACCATCTCCTCCAGCAGCGGGGGAAGTCCCACGTGGCCACAGGGACAGCAGGAACCTTGTCAGCCCATAGGAAAGAAATAGCACAACCGGAGTGTGCATTAAGTGCTTATCTCACCATCAGCCTCAGCAAGGTAATGGAAACACTGCTCTGTTCCAACCGAGACAGAGAGTTTAAAAGGAGAAGAATAAATCAAACAAATCCTTATGGCTTTATGGAAAGCAGACCCGACCTGTCAGAGTGGCTTTGATTACAGACATTAGTTTGGATGGCCCAGCTGCTGCAGCCATCCTGTCCCGCAGGCACTGCACTTAGATCTCCGTCCCCTGGGGTTATCGATCAAATGGAACGAGGAGCACTGCAGCATCAATAAAGCTTGGGTGAACACACTGGAAAGAGCAGTGTTGCTGAATTCTGCTCAGTGCAGGGCTGAAGTACTGCCCCAATCCAGCACCGGGCTCAAGGCAGAAGGAGGCTGCAGGAATGGGAGCAGCATCCTCAGACTTTCCCAACCCAAAGCATCCCATGCGTGAGGTTTTTGACAATGGGCCTTTCCCAGTCCATTGAAACTTCTTCATTTTCCTTACGTTTCTCTTTCCTTTCCTTAATGCAGAGAAAATACCATCACTCAGGAGTTATTTCCTGTTTGGAAACAACTTGTGCTGGAGAGGGTCCAGCAAAGCCTGTCTGAGATTTCCCCTTGGCCACATCCAGGATAACTTGTGCTACTGAAAGCAGATCCTGGGGCAGCACCTTGCCATGCTGTCACCAGGGTGAGAATGGGGGCTCAATATGGCTTGGCAGTGAGGTTTCAGCCTCTCCTGCTCAGCCAGAAGACCTCAGAGTGCGGGGATGAGATGGGGGAAAGGGATCCAGGGAGGGAAAACAAAGACAGGAGCCTACACCTTCCCAGCATCATCTGTTTCCCTCTGCTCCCTGGGCTGGGACAAGATGGAAGTGGAGAAATTAAACCAGTGCTGGGCTGATGGTGGGATGGGACACAGAAACATAGAACATCCCTTTCCTTGCACCCTGGGATATCCTACAGTCCCCTCACTGCACCCTACACATATACACTCCATCACAGCAGTCTGGGAGATTTCTGCAGCCAAAAGCTTGAGACTGATTTCTGGGAAATAGCTTTGGAGAAGAGAAAGCAGAGGAACGCAGAAGTACTGGCGGTCACTGCTGTGGAGGTGGTCACAGCATTCTGTGGGGATGATCACAGCCTTGACCAGTATCCACAGACCTGAGATCTGTGCCAGCAGGGACTCACATCTGTGCATATCTGCCAGCATCTGGAGCTGTCTGGGCTGGAGAAGAGGGGGATTTGGGACAGCTGTGGGCAGGCAAAGACCACTGGGGAAGCCCAGTCTAGTCTTTGCTATTTCCCAGCTCATCGTGGCCAAGAACATGAGCTGCTTCTCTGGCCTTGGGGATAAGAAGTGGAAACACCTGCCCAGCCTCACCCAGCCCCACCGGGCCCCAAAGTCCCCTGAACTAGCACAGGGCCATGCATGTGCCTTCTGCAGCTGAGCAAAGGCTATTTACTTTTTAGTAAATTTATTTTATAAATAGGCTATTTTATTTTTATTTTTAGAGGAGAGTGTCAGAACAGGGATTGGCCATTTGCCTCCCCACTGAGACACAAATCAGTGAGATGCAAATCATTACTGTGCTTCCATGGACTGGCAGCTCCTGCCAGCTGTGATGTATGGTGGGAGCATGTCTGGCTGTGTGGGACCCTACACAGCTCTGGACGCTGTCCTGTCCCATGCACCCCTCCATGGCCATACAACCTGCCTAGGAATTGAGGTGCAGAGCCAAACGGGGAGCAACATGGCCACCAGCCCCAATATTGCAGGAAGAAGTTTAGAAAATCCCAAGCCCCTCAGTCTGAGAGCAGGTTTTTCCTCCTCAGACCGTTCTGGGAGGGGAAGGATATCACCCTCTCTCTGTTCTTTGGGACATGTCCAGTGACCAGGTCCTCCCCCTATCCACGCAACTACTGACCTCATGGGAGCCAGCACTGCTGCTGCTCCATAAAAGAAGCCCAGAAGTCCAATCCCAAGCAGAAGGGAGAGTGAAGCAGCCCGCAGCCCTCCTACAGCCCGACATGGCCAAGGCAGCTGGGGCCTTCTGCGTCCTCCTCCTCCTCACTGCGCTGTGCTGCCACAGCCTGGCCCAGAGTGAGCGCGGCCACCTGCGGGACCGGGGATGGGAACGTCAGGGAGAAGGGAGGGGTGCATGGGGTTTGCTTTATGCAATGAGGCTGGGATGGGAACTGGGGGCCTCCAGGCTGAGCTGAGCTCTCATTCTCCCCCCAGGAGCCCCAGCTGTGCCTGACAAGTGCTGCTTCAACTTTCATACCAGAAAGATCAAAATGGACAACATTGTCGCCTGCTATGCCACCAGCCCTCAGTGCCCACACCGAGCTGTGGTGTGAGTATCCCTGCCCCCCTGGTGGGATCAGCATGGCAGTGAGTGAGTGCTGATGGAGGACTCGCTGCCCTCAGATCTCCTGGGTTAGGGGACTTAAATCCATTTCTTCTCTCTGCACAGCTTCAAGGTGAGGAATGGCAAGGAGATCTGCACCCCAGCGGACAAGATATGGGTGAAGAGGTATCAGCAGAGGTTCCAGGTCAGCTCCTACTCCATCCCCAGCTAGAAGAGCCACGGGAGCAGTGCAGGGCCCTTGAAGGCAGCCTCACCACAGAGATGGGGGGACCAGGAGCAATACGAGTCCTCCCCATCTCAGCCCTGCGCTGTATGGATAAGCAGCACTCACCTCCATGTTTTCTTTCTATTCATCCCACTGTGAGATCCTGGAGCTCTTAGCATCACTGTGCACAGATTTCTCCTGCATCTCTCGCTCTTCTCCACCCTGAGACCATGGCTGGACTGGGTCTTAGGCAGGGGACAACTGCTTTGCATGTCAGTGACACTGTACTTCTCGAGCTTTTTGCAGTGCAGGGGTTAATAGGGAGTAGCATCACTAACGTTTCTTGTACAGCCCTGTGAACAGAATTAAACTCAACCTTGTGTATGCAAACATCTGGCTGTGCAAGTGTCTGGGGAGCAGAAGAGTTTCTGCTCTTGGCTTGCTTTGAGTAAGAAATGTCAGCTGTGAGAGCTGAACTCAGTAAAGGGCTGGGAAGAGATGATGTTGTGGTCATTCTACTTAATTCCTTTTTGGGAAGGATTTGGGAGTACATAGAGTCAAGCAGTGTCTACATGGGACCTGGGGAAGCCACTTGCAAGAGGAGCAAGAGATGAGCACACCTCTGGGTGCCAAACCTGAAAAGAGGGGTCTTCCCTTGCTCTTCATCAGCCATCCCCAGACAAAATTCAACTTGAGCTGCACAGTTAGGCCCTGGTAACAGCTCATACACCAGGGTTGCCATGAGGAGATGCAATGGCCATGGCCTCTGACATGGTCACTGTGATGGGCACAGCCACCACCATGGCTGCCATGACAAACATGGCCACAATTACAGGTATAGCCACCACTATGGGCACCATGATGGACACGGCCACCACTATGGGCAGCACTACAGGCACAGCCACCACCACCATGGGCAGCACCATGGGCATGGCCACCACCATGGGCACTGTCATGAACATGGCCACCACTACGGAAAACACCATGGGCACAGTCAAAACCATGGGCACTTGGCACACAGCCATAGGGTCTGGGGTGGGCTGGCCTGAGCTGGATGCAGTCACTGCCAAGCCAGTCACCTCAGCACAAAACTGCAAGAGCAGCATCACAGTCAGGATGAGTTTTGAACATAAGCTCACCCAGGTCTTCAGTGAGCATGACTATCATCCTGTGTGGTTTGTCGGTGGCAGCAACTGAACCCAAAATAGACTGCAGGCTGCTACGCATTGCAGCAGCACAGGACCGTGCTCACAGACTTTCCAGAAGCCCTCAAGCACCACAGGCTGGGTGTGAAGATGGGCTGGAACAGCACCAGCCAGGGAGAGGAATTTCCATCCCCCAGTTGCCCTTTAGTAATAGAAACAAGTGGTTCTTCCCCTGGGGAGAGTCCAGAGCTGTCATGGAAATCCTGGCCTGGGGCTATATAATGCTGAGGTACAAGCAGGTAGCACTCAGCAGCACCAAACCAGCAAGTGCTATTGGTTCCTGGAGCTGACAACCACCAAGATTAGACATGAAGATCTTCTCCTTGGCCATGGTCACTCTGCTGCTCGCTGCTGTCTGCACTGAGAGCTGGGGCAAGTCCTGTAAGTACCAACACGGAGTCTTAACCCATGTCCTGCTGCAGGTTTGGGGTTGGGGATGGGGAGCCCCTGCTTCTGCTGTGGGCTTAAGGTGCCAAGGGGTCAACACTGGCTTGGAAGATGTTTCTTAAAGACAGCTCATTCTTGGGGATTTCTTGTCGGAGAGGAATATGGGGGCAAACCTGCAGAGCTGGAGACATGGCAGGGATCCTCATGGTGGGGGAAGTGGCTGGGGTCAGGCATGGGACAGCACCAACCCCTTTCTCCTCTCAGTCCGCAGTTCCTACAGCTCCTGCTGCTACAAGAACATGTTCATCCGGAGGGAAATCAACACCTCGCTCATCCGCAGCTATCAGGAAACACCTCCAAACTGCTCCCGCAGAGCCATTATGTGAGTCCCTGAGGCCCCAGCCTTCATCCCCAGCCTTCCTCCCCCAACCTCCCATGCCCAGCCTTTCTCCACCACCCTTCCTCCCCAGTCTTCCTTCCCACCACACTCCTCGCCCTCAGCCACCCTGCCTGTGCTTTCACTTCCCATTGCAAATGTCCACAATAAGCCCCTCTCAGGATGCTCTGTGCTGAGTTCTGTCCACATGTTCCTTCTCCCCTCAACACTTTATTTTAAATCTTCCAGCAGCCCCTCATTTCAGCAATAAAAATGGGAAGGAAACCAAGGTTTAAAAGGGATTTGAGGCTGCTAGAAGTCAAAGGTTTGGGGGATGCTAGGAAGGATGCTGCAGGGTAGGGAAAGACACTCCAGCTAACCCAGCCCCTCTACCCACAGCGTGGAGCTGAAGAAGGGGAAGAAGTTCTGCGTGGACCCTGCAGAGGGCTGGTTCCAGCAGTACCTGCAGGGAAAGAAGCTGAGCAACACCTCAACGTGAGCTGCCACCAACACCAGCTCCATTTCTATGTACCCTGCCATGACCTGTCAGAGCCTGTAATGTCTCATTAACTTATGGAGCCAGCTCTGCCTTGTCCCCATCTGTCCCACTTCACACTACTGTACAGCTCTGCTGAGATTTAATAAAGCTACTTGTTCTGACCTGCACCTGTGTGCCTGTAGTGAGATATGAATCCTGCACTGGGAAAGAGAGGTTGCGTTGGGGTTTGCCTCACTGTGAGGACCTGGGAACAGCCCAGAAGGCATTAGGAAATGTGAAACCAGAATGGTGAAGGTTCTGTATGCCCTCCAACAGTGTAGATCCTGCCTGGGTGTGGGTTTAAGGGTGGTCAGCACAGCTGTTCACTCCATGGAATGTTGATTTTGGCTGATGTTGAATGGCAATGGAGAAATGTTGGGTTTGAGGGGATTCACTGCAGGGTCAGCACAGAGCAGACAGGTGGGTTTCATGAGGCATCAAGAGCTGGCCAGCCCCCACTGGACACTAAAGCAGAAACTGAAAGAGATGGCCCAGTGGCCAGCACTTCCCCTTTCGTAGCTTTATTTCTCCATTTCAGCAAAACTGAAGGAATTCTGAGATAATTTCTTAGTTATTATGTACTCATCTTTATTCCTTGAAACCCTGTGCCTGCCCAGAGGCTGGGGAATAAAAGTGGCAGCACAGCAGAGGCCGAGCATTGTGCAGAGCAGAGCCCTGCAGCCACCCAGCTCCAGCCCTGCTCACTGTGCCAATGTCCTGCAGACCATGAAGGGCCCCGCAGCCATCCTGACCGCTCTGCTCCTCCTGGCCCTCTGCTCCTCGGCTGTGGCCCATCTGGGTGAGTCAGGTCTCACTGTGTTCCTCTGTCTGGGTGTCCGTTCCTCCCTGGGAGCCCCATCCCCATGGATGGGACCTTCATGGTGGGCTGTGGGGGACTGCCACCCGTGCTGGGGCTCAGCCTTGGAGATGGGTGTCTAGGGGTGTCCTTGGGGGATATGACATAAGGGGGTGATTGTGTGATGGGAGATCCTTGTAAAGTCCCAGGTAGGGCACCTGTGGGGTCTCACCGGGGCTCTCTTTTTCTCTCCCACAGATGAACTACCCACAACCTGCTGCTTCTCCTATGTTCAACGTCCCATCCCACGCAACATCATCAAGTCCGCCTACATCACTAGCAGCAAATGCCGCCTGCCAGCGGTGATGTGAGTAGCCAACCACAGCTGGGGTGGTTGCAGTGTAACACCAGAGCATCATGCTACAGTTTCAAGGGTGGTTGAGAGGGGATAAGAGTGTGACTGTGGACATGTGGGTGCTGCCTGCAGGACCAATCATCGTGCAAACCTAACGCTGGTTTTCACCTTGCAGCCTGGTCACCAAGAAGGGGAAGGAGATATGTGCAAACCCCGAGGAGTCCTGGGTGCAGAACCACCTGGAACTGTTCCAGAACGAAGAAAACTGACCTTTTATGGAATCATAGAATCATAAAATGGATGGATTGGAAGAGACCTCGCAGCACACCCAGCTCCAGCCCCTACTCTAGGCTCTTGCACCCCCCCTTCCCCAGACTCTGGCTGCCCAGGGCCCATCCAAGCTAGTCTTGGGCATCTCCAAGCCTGGGGTACCCACAGCTTCCCTCCTATCTGTCCCAGCAATGCTAAGGAAGTGAAAATACAGAGATGATTCAGAACACACCAAAATGCTTGCCAAGAAGTCAGGAGCTCTGATGCCTAAGTAAAATTCTTGCATTTGAAAACACTCTGCCTCTCTGTTGAAGCCCACCACCAAGCAGGACGGTTCCATGGAAGCAGCCAGGTTGCAGAATTAAGGATACTCTGCACAGCTGTTCCCTTCATGTCATACTCATTTGTGTTGATGTCAGATGGCAATGGAGAAATATTGGCTTTGAGGGGATTTGAGATTTGTTTTCCTTTCCCAGCAAAGAGCAGGGAGTTAATGCTGATGGCTGCAGAAGGAGGGGTGCCTGGTGGCAATGAGGATATCAAGTGGTCAGCAAATTGCTGTCAGGGATGAAGGAAATTGAATCACGTGTGTCGGGCACTCATGTCACCAAATTCCCTAGAACAGAGAAGTGCATGAAAGCACAGCTGCTTTTGAGCTTGTGGAGTGCAATCAGGATGGAGCAGCCTTCATCTACCCAACTCCCATTGGGGCTGCAGCCATGGAGCTCCACATCCCAGCCTGGCTCTCATTGCAGTATCAGTGCAGAGCACCAGGGTTGGTATCACATGTGCCCCACTGGGCACTAAAACAGAATCTGAAAGCAGTGGCTCTATGGCTGGTGCTTCCCCTTTTTGCAGCTTTATTTCTGCAGGGGTTCTGAAATAATTTCCTAGTTATTATGCATTCATATCTTTCCCTTGACACCCTGTACACGCCCAGCAGCCAGGGGATAAGAGTGGCAGTGCAGCAAGGGCTGAGCATTGTGCAGAGCAGAGCCCTTAAGCCAGCTGGCTCTAGCCCTGCTCCTTGTGCCCATGTCCCACAGCACCATGAAGGGTTGTTCTGCATCTACCCTGGCTGCTCTTCTCCTCCTGGCCCTCTGCTCCTCGGCCACGGACTCCTTTCCTATTGACAGTAGTGGTAAGTTGGGTCTTACATTTCCCTCTTGGGGCAGGAGGCACTGTCCCTACTTGGTAGAGTTATGGGTTATGGAGAATCCTAGTCCCCATGGATGGGACCAGCATGGTGCTGAGTGTGGGCAATTGCCACCAATGCTGGTGTTCAGCTTTGGATATGGGGTCTTCTGGGAGATATGACGTGAGTTAGGGGTAGCTGATGGCAAATCCTCAGCGAGCCCCATATACACCATCTCACCATGGCTCTGTTTTCCTGAACCCACAGATGACATCCCCTTAAGCTGCTGCTACAGGTATGTGTCACGTCCCATCCCTTACAACTTCATTGCCTCTGTCTATGCCACCAGCAGCATCTGCTCCACGCCAGCAGTGATGTGAGTATCCAGCCGGGGTTTGGAGTACAACACCACAACTGTGACACATAGGTGGTCACGAAGAGATGGCAGTGTGGTTGGGGACATGTGGCTGCTGCCATGCAGACCCAGCACCTCATTGCCCCAGTGGTGCTTTTCTCCCTGCAGTGTGGTCACAAAGAAGAAGAGGGAGATATGCGCAGATCCAAAGCAGTTCTGGGTGCAGGCACTCCTGGAGCTATCCAGAACAGAAAAGTTGCTCTCCCACCGCTGTGAAGGAAGTGAAAACACAGAGATGATGTACAAAACATCAAATGCTTGTTAAGGAATCAGGAGCTCTGATGCCTAAATAAATCTCCTTGCACTAGAAAATTAGGGATGATGTGGTTTATTTGCGACACCATCTTCAGTCCACATCCTTCCATGACCTGTGAGTTGATGTGTCTCCAACTCCCTGTTGAAGCTCATTGGCACCCATCAAAGCCTGGTGGGCAGATATGGGCATCCCAAAGCCACCCCTCAGGGCCCCCAGCACCCAAGGGGCACTCACACCCCCACCCCAAGCTCTGCTCATTGTGACATTGGCACCGCATCACCAACACCCACGTTCTCACTGTGACATCACAATGTGCAGGGCTGTTTCACACAGCGCACGCCCGTGTCCCCCCAATCCCGGGTACCTCTGGATCGAGGAAGCAGCACCACTGCTTTGCTCCAGAAGTAAAGCCCAGGAATGGAGCTGAGGTCTCGACGCCTCAGTGCGCCACAACCCAATCCTTCCACCCGCCGCCCTGCAGCACGGCCCAGGGCACGGGCAAGGCCCGAACGGGTGCCGTCCCCCCCCCGAAAGAAGAGACGTGTCTCCGAGGAGGAAGGTGAGTGCAGAGCGTTCCCGCAGCGGATGTGCCTCTGCCACGTGCAGCTGTCACCCTGCTAACGTGCTTGGGGTGATAATGCCCTTGTCCCCATTGCAGGGTGCAGGCTGTGCCAGCGGGCAGAGCACGACCCTGACATCTACGGAGACACGTGCCGTCAGGACGGGCTCTGCGTCCATGAGAACTGCCTGGTGAGCCCCTACCCCAGGCCCCTAGCCCCGTGCCAGCCGCTGCACCCCACATGCAGTAACAGGTCCCCGGTTGCCTCCTGCAGTACCACGCCAGCGGGCTGTACCAGCGCGGCGCTGACGATGAAGGATTCTTCGGATTCCTCTTTCCTGACATCGAGCAGGAGCTGCAGCGCGTGGCACAGAAGGTGAATAGGGCGACGTGTCCCCACCTCGTCCCTGTGCCACGTGGCTGGGAGACTCCAGCAGAGCCCTCCTTGTCCAGAAAGACCCATCGCTGCACAAATCAGAACTGATTAGTGCTGCGGGGTCCCTAGCCACGTGGCCCACCGGATCATCCTCGTGCTCTGCTGGGCAAGGGCCGCCTGTGTGTGCACGGCACTGACGCCCGGCTCCGCACTGCTCTCCCCAGAAATGCTGCGTCTGCCGGAAGCGGGGCGCCTCGGTCCGCTGCCATCGCCGCAGATGCTCCCGCACCTTCCACTACCCCTGCGGAAGAGAACGCGGCTGCGTCTCCCAGTTCTTCGGGGAGTACAGGTGAGTGTGGGCACCCGCAGGGCTGCAGGAGGGATGGGGCAGGAGCTGAGCTGCCACCTCCATCCCTCCTGCAGGTCCTTCTGCTGGCAGCACCGGCCAACGCAGCAGGTGAGGCCGCTGCAACAGGACAACCCGCAGTGTGCCATCTGCATGGAGGCGGTGGAGGGACGCCCCAGCTACGAAACCCTGATCTGTCCCTCCTGCACCAGCGCGCAGTTCCACCGCCACTGCATCCAGGTAGGCGGCACTGCCTCCAGACCACAACAGCATCATCCCCAGCACCACCCAACCCTGCCACCCTGGCATCGTCCCCAGCCCTGGGGCAATGCGCACGCGTCCTCAGCTCATGTTCTGCCTTCCCCAGGGCCAAGCTCTGCGCGCTGCCCTGCACCACTTCCGCTGCCCGCTTTGCCAGGACATGCAGACCTTCCAGGCAGAGATGTTCCGCCTCGGCATCAAAATCCCAGACAGGTCAGCACCCACCGCCCTGCCCACCACCCAGCCTCCCCCCCTCCACCTCCGCCCGCACCGCACTCAGCTGTCCCCGGCTCCCTCCCACAGGGATGCAGCCTGGGAGGTAGAAGAAGGAGCTTTCCATGAGCTGTATCAGCGGCACAGCTCATGTGATGCCAGCCCGTGCCTGTGCCCGATAGGACGGGACTATTCTGAGAACACAGGGTGAGTGTGCTCTGACCCCAAAGTCATGGCGACCTGGCGCCTTCATCCCCTCCTTCCAGCTGGGATGGAGGCTGGCCAGGATGCTGAGCTCAGCACCGCACAGGCTGTGCACTGGTAGCTCAGTGCCAGCCACCGCAGTGGGAGTGGCACGCACCACCCCACGGCTGGCATCCCACAGCCCTGGGACCCCCGGTGACCGTGCGGCTCTGGCTTCTGTCACTCCCACAGGCCCTGGAGGATGCTGCTCTGCAGCTCCTGCGGTTCCTGTGGCACCCACCAGCACTGCTCCGCCATCGCAGAGGACGTTGAATCGTGGGAGTGCAGCGGCTGCAGCGGTGTGGGCACCGGTAAGAAAAGCAGCACGGCGACGCGGTCCCCATAGACATGTGGCCATACGTCCTCGGGACATGTCCTCCCCGTTGGAGCCACCATGGGCACAGAGATGTGCACCTGCACTCATCTCCGTGCACCTTACAGCCCCTTCAGCGTCAGCCGCAGTGCAGTGATCCCTGCACAGCACCCAGCTCCTGGCACTTTGGCTCCAGCACAAGAGGCTGCGACGCTCCATGGACACGCGACGCTCAGCTGCCTGCACAGCCCATGGAAGCCCCTCAGCCACTCCACTCTGCCAGCCTCTCAACAACAGCAGCCTTGCTGGTTGAACCACCACAAGAGAGTTTGCTGATGTGCTGGAGCACTGCAGGGCGCGACATCAACACTGCACGACTCTCCTGCCTGCACTTCCCTGCTGAGATGCTGCTTCCTCTACAAGAGTGAGCGATGGGAGCCCAGCCATGATGTCAGCACCATGGAAGATGACACAGGCTATTGCATGGCACTGAGACAAAGGGTTTTGATAGTCCAAGTAACTTATTTGGGCATCAAAACTCCTGACTCCTTACTGCTGCATCTAATTGTGACTGCTGCCCAGAGACGCTGTGAATGCCCCATCTACATGAGGCATTCAAAACCAGCTTGGATGAAGCCCTGGACTGGACGGGACCTGGAGGATGGCAGCCCTGCCTGAGGCAGGAGGACTGGAACTTGATGATCCTTGGTGTCCCTGTCAACCCAAGCCATCTTATGATCCTACCATTCTATGTGTCAAACTATTGTTACTTTAAATTATTTTCATTTCCATTTCAAAATAAATATTTAATTTAACTTAAATAAGTTAAATACAGTAAGTTTTCTGTTGAAGAAGGCAATCCAGTTTAAGTGCTCTGGTGCATGAGTGTTCCTGTGGGCCAAGCCCAGGGGCACAGCACAGAAGGTCAGTTTTCTTCATTCTGGAACAGTTCCAGGTAGTTCTGCACCCAGGACTCCTTGGGGTTTGCACATACCTCCTTCCCCTTCTTGGTGACCAGGCTGCAAGGTGAAAACCAGCGTTAGGTTCACACAATGATTGGCCCTGCAGGCAGCACCCACATGTCCACAGCCATGCACTTATCCCTTCCCATCCACACTCAGAGCTGTGGGATACTGTCCTGGTATCACACTGCAAACACCCCAGCTGTGGTTGGATACTCACATCACTGCCGGCAGGCGGCATTTGCTGCTGGTGGGGAAGGCAGAAGCAATGACGTTGCGTGGGATGGGACGTTGAACATAGGAGAAGCAGCAGGTTGTGGGTAGGCCATCTGTGGGAGAGAGAAAGAGAGCCCTGGTGAGACCCCACAGGTGCCCTACCTGGGACTTTACAAGGATCTCCCATCACACAATCACCCCCTTATGTCATATCCCCCAAGGACACCCCTAGACACCCATCTCCAAGGCTGAGCCCCAGCACGGGTGGCAGTCCCCCACAGCCCACCATGAAGGTCCCATCCATGGGGATGGGGCTCTCAGGGAGGAACGGGCACCCAGACAGAGGAACACAGTGAGACCTGACTCACCCAGATGGGCCACAGCCGAGGAGCAGAGGGCCAGGAGGAGCAGAGCGGCCAGGATGGCTGCGGGGCCCTTCATGGTCTGCAGGACGTTGGCACGGTGAGCAGGGCTGGAGCTGGGTGGCTGCAGGGCTCTGCTCTGCACAATGCTCGGCCTCTGCTGTGCTGCCACTTTTATCCCCCAGCCTCTGGGCAGGCACAGGGTTTCAAGGAATAAAGATGAGTGCATCATACTAAGGAAATTACATCAGTATCCCCACATTCTGCTGAGCTGGAGATGGAAAGAGAGCTGCAAAAGGGGAAGTGCAGGTTAGATGGCCACTGTTTTCATGGAATCGTAGAATACAATCATAGAATCATTACGGTTGGAAAACATGTGTAAGGTCATCTTGTCCAGCCACCCATGGATTCCATTCTGGTTACCACTGCATGGCCAGCACCGGTAGCCCCATGCAGGGCTGCTCTGCTGCCACAGCACCAACACCCACAGACACCATCACCACTGCTGGCAGAAAAGTACAGCCAGAAGGAACATCCAAAGCGAGCCACAGCTTTGCCCAAAATATCACTCCTCAATGTGCTCCATGATAGGGATACAGAGCTGGTTACAAAGCAGTATCATGTGCAGACTTTAAACTCCTCTTGTGAAGCCAGCTCTTTGTGGGATATCTAGAAAAGGAAAGGTGACATAGGAAGGAGGCTAAGTTGACTCCAAGGCACCAGGGATGTCACTTTTGTCCTTTTGGATGTCACAAGCTGCAGCCTCCCACTGGAAAGATCTTCCTTAAAATATCTGTACACATTCTCCAAATTAAAATCTTTGATGGCTGCGGGAAACTGCCTCCAAAATCTCAACCTGGAGTATGGGACGAGCAGCTTTTAGGCTGCTCAGGGAAATAGTTAGTGAGGTCTGGGAAGCTGCGATTTGGAGACCTCGGGATCCATCAGTGCTGGGCACGAGTGGGAGGACCACGACTGTGGTAATGATCAGCTGCCAGCCAGCCGTGAGCTCGTGTGGGATTTGCAGCTCCACCTGGGTGCACAGAAATCCGTGGGGCCCAATGGGGTTTGTCCCAGGGTACACGCAGAGCTGGCTGATGGCACTGCGAGGCCTCTCTCAATGCTTTCTCGCCTGTTGTGGGAATCCGGAGAGGTCGCAGTTCCCTGGAAGCTGGCAACCGTCGTTCCAGTTTTCCAGAAGAGCAAGAAAGGAGCCCGTGGTAACTACAGGCCTGTCAGTCTCAGCTTGGTGCTTGGTAGAATGATGGAGAAAATTGTGCAGGGAGTTACTGATCCACAGCTGAAGGACAACAGGATGGCAGCCCTGCCTGATGCAGGAGGGTTGGAACTTGATGATCCTTGGTGTCCCTGCCAACCCAAGCCATCCTATGATTCTACCATTCTATGTGTCAAACTATTGTTCCTTTAAATTATTTTCATTTCCATTTCAAAATAAATATTTAATTTAACTTAAATAAGTAAGTTTCTGTTGAAGAAGGCAATTCAGTTCAAGTGCCAAGCCCAGGGGCACAGCACAGGTCAGTTTTCTTGGTTCTGGAAGGGGTCCAGGTATTTCTGCACACAGGACTCCTCGGGGTTTGCACATACTGAGGCGTCCTTCCTGTCTGCACTTTGTTGTTGCTGAACTATTTCTCATAAAGACACCCTAGCGAGGATGCCACATCACCCCACGGGGATGTGTTGAGGTCAGGACTGGCCCCAGGGAGCTGAGCCCACCCTGGGAGGGGGAAGCACCATGTGATCCCAATGGGAACTGTGACAAAGAAAGGGGTTTGAAAGTCCATATAGGAGACAAACAAAGGAGTTTGATGGTCCAAAAACTTTATTTAGGCATCAGAACAACTAAGACCATAATGGATTATTATGTAGTGATATGTTTAAAATTATTTTTGTATTTTTCATTTTCTTAGAAAAAAATGCTTAATTTAACTTAAATAAGTTAAATAGAATAAATTCCATATTGAAGACGATCCAGTTCAAGTGCTCTGGTGTGTGAGTGTTCCTGTGGGCCAAGCCCAGGGGCACAGCACAGAAGGTCAGTTTTCTTGGTTCTGGAACAGTTCCAGGCGTTTCTGCACCCAGGACTCCTCGGGGTTTGCACATACCTCCTTCCCCTTCTTGGTGATCAGGCTGCAAGGTGAAAACCAGCGTTAGGTTCACACAATGATTGGCCCTGCAGGCAGCACCCACATGTCCACAGCCATGCACTTATCCCTTCCCATCCACACTCAGAGCTGTGGGATACTGTCCTGGTATCACACTGCAAACACCCCAGCTGTGGTTGGATACTCACATCACTGCCGGCAGGCGGCATTTGCTGCTGGTGGGGAAGGCAGAAGCAATGACGTTGCGTGGGATGGGACGTTGAACATAGGAGAAGCAGCAGGTTGTGGGTAGGCCATCTGTGGGAGAGAGAAAGAGAGCCCTGGTGAGACCCCACAGGTGCCCTACCTGGGACTTTACAAGGATCTCCCATCACACAATCACCCCCTTATGTCATATCCCCCAAGGACACCCCTAGACACCCATCTCCAAGGCTGAGCCCTAGCACGGGTGGCAGTCCCCCACAGCCCACCATGAAGGTCCCATCCATGGGGATGGGGCTCCCAGGGAGGAACGGACACCCAGACAGAGGGACACAGTGAGACCTGACTCACCCAGATGGGCCACAGCCGAGGAGCAGAGGGCCAGGAGGAGCAGAGCGGTCAGGACGGCTGCGGGGCCCTTCATGGTCTGCAGGACGTTGGCACGGTGAGCAGGGCTGGAGCTGGGTGGCTGCAGGGCTCTGCTCAGCACAATGCTCAGCCTCTGCTGTGCTGCCACTTTTATCCCCCAGCCTCTGGGCGGGCACAGGGTTTCAAGGAATAAAAATGAGTGCATCATACTACGGAAATCATGTCAGGATCTCCAAATTTTGCTGAGTTGGGAGTGGAAAGGAAACAGTAAAAGAGGAAGCATTGGCCACAGGGCCATCTCTTTCAGATTCCATTCTGGTGGCCAGAGCTGGAAGCCCCACGCAGGGCTGCTCTGCTGCCATGGCATGGACACCCACAGACACCACTGCTGGCAGGAAAGCACTGCCAGAAGGAACATCTGAGCTGAGCCACAGTTCTGCCAGTGATACCACTTTCCAATGTGCCCCATGACAAAGTGTAGTAAGAATGCTAAATCACAGTCTGAAACAGTGATTGAACACCTGGTGGGAAGGCAGGGCCAACCCAGCAGGTGCAAGCAATTCACCTGAGTGACTGGAAGGCATAGAGCCAGGATCTACCCCTTCCCAGATTGCATTTAAGGGTTGGTATTGCAGGTGAGGGTATCTTTTGCTGGAGTTCCCTGCATACTTGATGTTTTCAATTGGTAAGTTGCTCTTTTCCTTTCTTTCTGGCTGCTGTTCTGGGGCTCATTCTCATTTGTCATCGTGAAAGGTTTTGCCTTCCTGCTGTTTTCATCCCACTACAGTGTTACACAAGGATTCTGAGTTGGCTACAGAATGGTGTGTTGTGCAGACATTCATCTCCAGCTCTTTGTTGAACTTCTAGAAAAGGAGAGATGGTATAGGGATGAAGTTGGGTTGACCGGAAATTATTGGGGATGTTGACTTTCATCCTTTTGATGTTAAAAGCTGCAGACTTATGCTGGAAATCTTGCAGGTATGGAGACAAAGGCAGCCCATAGGAAATGAGTTTTGTTCACTGGTCACTCCACCTAGACTGCAGCCTGCTGCAACCCCCCTGACTGTAGGACAGAGGACATGCACCTCTCTGCCTACAGATGTTAATTTTGGTTCTTGCCAGTGAATCTGTTGTAGTTCCTGCTTGTTCCATTCTTCTCAATATGGGCAACTTTGCCCTACTCACGTTATATATGCTGGTTTAGCTTCCCAAATAAAAGTAAATACTGTGGTTTCAGGGAGGAGACGTGGCCCTGGGTTAGGAGCTGAAAGTGGGTTCTGCCAGAACTCTGGGATCAGCACATCAGAACTTTGTAGATGAAACACTGTGGCAATCACAGTATGACCCAAAAAAGGGACAGCACTGCAATTCCCAAAGACAACTCACAATGTCCCTATGGACACACACCCAGAAAGAGCTCATCACTTCCTCTTCTTTTTTTCCCTTTTTCCTTTCTTGCCCTTGCTGCTCTGTGGGTTTGTTGCCACCACTAATCCCAGCCTTTATCTCCCAACTCTCACTAGGGGTGACTAAGCCCTTGTGCTCTGAAGAGGTTGACTCATGCTGAGTGATGGTTGTGTTCATCCTTCCACCCCACAGTTGAGCTATGGTCCCCATTCACATGTAGGCTCACAGCAGTTGCTATGGCCCTTTGCTTATTGTGCCTTTCCCTGCTGTCAGATCCCTGCCATGAAGGGTGTACCTCTCAGAGCTGGTTCAACAGGAGGTATAGGATGAGGAGAAGAAATTGACTGTTTCTTTTAGAAAGAACAGGCTACTCAGGAAGGTGGTGGAGTCCCCATTCCTGAAAGCTTTCAAGAACTGTAGAGATGTGGCACTGAGGGACATGCACATGGTGGGGGTGCATTGGGTTTGGACCTCTCAGATCCACAACCTTAATGACTCAACAATTCTAACCCCCTGCCCCACGGAACCATCCAGGAGCAGCCAGGCAGTGCTGACCCAGCCTCAGAGCTAAGGACAGGAACAATCTCTCCAGCTCTTTTCAGGTTCTTACATCACAGCTGCTTCTAACCTGGTAGTGATACTGGAGAAATTCAGAGCACCCTCGGTGTAAACACTCTTGAGGTTTAGAGGTTTAGTCAATAGAAACCACATGTTTTTGTGAGCCTCTCTGCCTATAAACATTCACCTGCCCCTGATCACCAGCCACCCCCTTGGCATCTCCCCTGACCTCCCAGGAGTCACAAGAAGCGAGAGGAAAGACATCAGCATGCAACAAGCTATTATGATCAGGCCAAGAAGTAACTGGTACTTGGAACAGCTGTGAGGGTGGGATCCTAAACCCAAGCAGGGCTTGAGATCCTCTGGGGAGTAGCCCCAAGCCAAGGTTCAACTCAGATAGAACTGGGTCCCAAGACCATGTGTAGGAACGAGCAGTGATACTGGATGATGCTGGCTTGGGAGGATGAGCTATGCCTTCCCAAGCAAAGGGAAAAGGTGATGAAGAGCTTCCCAATGCAATCATCTCTCTTCTGGGGTAACCATAGAAAACCTGCCATCCATTATGAACCTTAGTCAACCTCAAAACTACAAACATTCATTTTGATGGAAATGGTTAAAAAATAATAATAACTTCCTCTTCGCTGCAGGAGTTGTTGCCCAAGCTTTCACTTCTTCATTTAGATGAGAGTCGAATGGAACTTCTTACTGGATGCTGATGAAGAAGTTCCTATTCTAACTGGAATAGAGGATATTTCGATGAATTACACAGAATTGCAGCTCAGCAAAAAGTAGAAAGCTTGTGTTAGAGTGTATTTAAGGAATTTAATATAAGGAAGTGATCTAAAGGGAGAGTGAAGAAATGACTTATGGTTTTAATTCTCCTGTGGTAGAAGACATCTGTATTCATATGACTTTCTAATGTGGCAGAGAAATCAAAAGCCAGTGAAGGGAGAGAGAGAAAACACAACTTGAATTCTTGTTGGGAGCACTTCCAGGTGAAGATTTCAGAATAGCTGCTGGGGGCACAGGAGGGCAGAAAACAGTTATACAAATAAAAATACCAAAAAAAAAAAAAAAAAAAAAGTAGCTGAAGTGCCTTTTGTTAATGTGAAGGCAAACCAAAAAAGTTATGGTCAAATACTCAGCACAATTAAGTGTTGTAGCAGCAGATGGGCACATAGGTGCCCAGCCAGATCGCTGGAAAGAGGAGATGATTGCCTTCGTGTATGATTGGCTTTAGGAAACCTTCCCCAGCCCTGTGCTGTTTGCCCAGAGGAAAATGCCCACTGGTTGGTGAAAGTAGGATGTATTAATGGCCACAGGTCAAGGCAGAGGAATATCCCTGCACATCTTCAGGGAGATGCTGCCAGACTCATGGATCCCTGTGCACTGTGGCTCTCCTGCCCTCACTGTGCCCCAGTATGGGACAGAAGGAAACACAGAGCAAGGAAACTATAGGCAAGAAGAACTGAAAGAAACTGCCAACACCACAATCCCGTGCAAGTGCAGAGAAAGCCACGCATTATGCAACATCCGTCTGGGAAGCAACACTTGTCATTGATAAAAATTATGCAAAGAGGTCCTGTGGCTGGAGGAAAAGGAAAATGCAGATCAGCCAAATGGCCTCACCCTGCAGTGAGACATTGCTGACCTTCTCATACATTGTTGTACAGAGAAATCCAGCAAAGCTAAATTCCTAAACCAATTCCCGCTGATATCTTTTTGATTTGAAGCCTTGGATGCTACCTTCATGCTAAGGATCTTGTGCCATGCCCTGCAGGCACCCACAACAGGTGTTTTTCCATGGTCCTAAATCCAACTCATGGCCATTCTCCCTTCTTCTTGAGTCAGCTCTGAGCTGAAAGCCCTCAGTTCCACAGCCAGGGGCCTGGGGACTCCAGACTCAAGTATCTCTTGCTCCTTAACAAAGAAAATACATTTAATATAGAAGTATATATAAATACGGGAAATGAATGAAATGCTTTGTGCAAGGAACAAGTGTTTATAGAAGAAAGAAGAACCCTACTTCATATAAATACATTCCTCAACA
The DNA here is from genome assembly GCF_905368555.1 of Meleagris gallopavo. Lineage (NCBI taxonomy): Eukaryota > Metazoa > Chordata > Aves > Galliformes > Phasianidae > Meleagris > Meleagris gallopavo. Next base: position 4,797,914 of record NC_139424.1, read on the forward strand.
AATAGGAGGATTCTGAGCACAAGGTGCAGCAAAACACTCAAGTCAGAAGCTGACTCACCAGCCCACAGGCAGCTTCTTGCCACAGTGTCAAGCTTTGCTCTACCCCACTACCACCAAGTAGCCCCCACAGTTTCCCCTATACTGCCCCACATCCGGTTCTTTGCATCTTACAGCTTGCACTTGGGGTCCCAACTTCACCCCTGCAGTCAGGTGGAGCAAAGCCCTGGGGCTGCTTCTCAGCAGCTTTGGCTTTGCAAGGGCACATGGACTCTGGTCCCCCACAGTCACAGCCCTACAGCTCTTCTGTACGATTTGGCTGAGGCAGCAGCTCTCAAGCGTTGCCCCTGCAGAGTTCTGCCCACATGAATACTCCATTGGGACATTAAGAGGAAAAAAATCTGTCTGCAAAAAGTGATTTCAATTATGAGTTTGCAGACACTGAGTATCCTCCTGCACCCAGACACAGATTGCATAAGCTCCAGTTACATTAAAATGGGCTAAAAATAAAGTACTATCTAAACTTGCATAGCTGGGGTTATCTCATAGCCAGGCACTTGCTTCTGTCTTTCTTTTCTGCTTTGCCCTTGATGAGACTTTCTACCAGTTTCGTGTTTATTGTGCCTTGTGTCAAAATATCTCTTTTTGACATACCATTTCTTTCGTTAAATTGTCTCAACCACATCCCTTTCTTCTCCTGCATGAAAGGGTAAATAATCAGTGTCAAATGATTCTTTTTAAGCTCCCTTCATCTATTTGCCCCACTCTTTTCAGTCTTTCATCTTCAAGTCTCTGAATGCTTTCATCACCTGCCTCAAAGTCTTCTGTGTCAGCTGTATCCTTCTCTGAGTCGCAATGAGCTGAATGTGGCATTCAGAGATCATCCCACTAGTTTCTACAACAACAACATTACGGGATTTGGAGAATTACTTTCTGTCCTATCCTTCATGCTTTCCTATATGTAGATTACTCCTCAGACTTGGGGCATTGAAGATCGTCTCTAGAAAATAGGAGATATTAAGTTCTTTATTATTGATCCTTGATTTTAACCCAGTAAAGAACTTTGCCCAGAGAGGTTGTGGATGCCCCATCTCTGGAGGTATTCAAGGTTGGATGGGGCGCTGGGTAGCCTGATATAGCAGCTGGCCATCAGTGTATGGTAGGGGGTTGGAACAAATCTTTAAGGTCCCCTCCAATCTTAGCTATTCTATGATTCTATCATTCTACTATGATTCTAACTTTCTAAAGAAAATGGCATTTAGGTGATCCAAACATCAAAGAAGAGAAAAGGAAAAGAGATTTCTAAGTTACATGGGCTAAATACTCAGGATGCAAATATCTTTAAAACCTGGCCATAAGCTCAGAAACATTACCACAGGCCATCTTCTCCTAAGCAGCTGTAATTCTTTTGACCTTAGATATAGAAATCAGTATTTCAAATGACCCTTGAGTGCATTTGCCAACAGTGACTATCTAGCATGTTGCTCAGTCATAGAATCACAGGATCACAAATCATTAAGGTTGGAAAGGATCTCTATGATCATCCAGTCCAACCATTTACCTATCACCAACATTGCCCACTAAACTCCCTTAAGCCCTAATCTTCTCTGACCCTGATTGATGGAAATAATCGTGTATTTTGCAAACATTTGCTTCCCATTGAACTCATCTCCTCCAGATCTTCACGAACTGTACAAGATGTGATAAATCAGCAGCACATCATGCACCGACACTAACCTCATCACTTCCTTTTATAAGTTCACAGATATCTGCAACAAAGGAAATGCAATAGATCTCACTTGTCTGGGCTCCAGTAAGACATTTGAGATGGTGCCACACAGTAAATTATTAGCTAACAAGGATGAGATGTGATTGGCATACATAATGTAAAGTGGGTAAGAGAGCTGCCTGTAAGGAGCATGGTAATAGCTTCAGCTGGAAGTGGAAATGCTGGACTGAGGGGAGGGTTACCAGTGCAGTTCCTTGAATTTCTGTCTCAAAAAAAAAAAAGATTCTGCTTAACATTTGCATTAATGATCTTGGCACAAAAAGCAGAAGAACGCAAAGGAAATTAGCTGATGAGGCAGAATGAGATGCTATCATCAATCCAGGAGAGGCCAGGATATCACAGAGAAAGATTATAATGACCTTGAGGACTGGAGTAATGGGGAAGGGTTTGATTCAGTAGTGCAGACTGTACAACGCTGCTTCTGGGAACAACAAAGGGCAAGAGCAGCCATCCCTGCGCTGGAGCCCATGGCAACATCTGGGGCAGGGAAAGACTCATGCTACAAATTATAGGACTGGGACAAGGCCCAGTGTAATACACCATGAGAAGAGGCAAATGCAGTGAGCTCAGGGTAGGGACTAGGAAACAAGGTGTTCTGGTTGTTCTGGGGGAAACCATCACAGAGGCCAACACCTGGGTGGAAAAGAGCTATTTTAGCTACTGAGCACTGCTGGTATAATGATACAGGGCTAGAAGCTGGTTGTGAATGCAAACAGGTAGGAAATTAGATTTTCACCTGGAAGCAGGCAGTTTCTCAGATGGTCTTCAGGTGAGCAGGACAGAAAATGCCATCACCTTCCTGATGGACACAGTCCTGTTGACTTTCCTCCTGAATGCAGGCTGGTTATCTTTAGGCCTTTGCACAGCTGCCTTTTGGAGCCCTATTTTAAAAGCTGTCCCTAGCCACAATGCTGTTTTGAAGTGAGAAGTTCCATGGGGCCATACAAAGGCAGTCTGTTATCCCAGGGCAACTGCTGCATTCACTTATTGTCCTCCAGGACTGGAGGTGAGTTTGGTGGTTATCTTCTCCAAATCAACTCTTGCGAGTCCCTCACAGCTTCCTAGGCTGGTTCTCTGGTGAGTCAAAAGATTCTTACAACACTGCTTTAAATGATCAGTCTATTTCTATTGAGTTCCTCTTTTTTTTTTCCTGGAATCTCCCTTTTAGGCTTACTGGCACATTATTTCAGGGTTCGGCTTGCATGCCTTTCCCCTTGCTTCTCTCATCCCCAGGATGCAGGATTGAGTCATAAGGTTATTTAATGGTCTCCCACTTCTATGCCCCCAACCACATCCACAATGTTTCCCTACTCCCATGGCCAGCCATAAAGCTCTTTTTGGGCAGTCTCTTCCACTTCTCAGCTGCAGAGGACTGGTTTTCCATAGAATCATTAATGTTGGAAGGGCCTCTGAGATCAACCATTCAACCATTCACCTACCACCAATACTGCCCACTGACCACGTCCCTCAGTGCCACATCTCTACAGTTCTTGAACACCCCCTGGGACAGGGACTCCCACACCTTGCTGGGCAGCTGTGCTACTGCATCACAGCTCTTTAGAAGAATAAATTTTTCCTAATATCCAACCTGAATCTCCACTAGTGCAACTTGAAGCCATTCTTTTCTTCCCTTCCATGAGCCTCTGAGGAAGAGCACAGGGGTTACAACCCATTGGGCAAGCTGTTGCACCTTGTCTTTACTTTTAGGATCAAGTTTGAAGTAATGGTGGACATCAGCCCTTTACTACCCCTCAGGGGCAGCTCCTTCCTGCAGGCCTCATGCCATACCCCTGCTGGGTGTAACTCTGCTCCTACAGAATGATACCCTCTCCTCTCAGGAGAGATGTTGCTCTTGATTCAAAGTGTTCTTTGATATGAAAGCTGCGCTCCATAATGCTGATCCTAATCCTTTTGAAATCATAGAATCATGGAGAGGACCTTAAGGATCATCCATTTCCAACCCCTGCTATGGGCTGGTCCCCCCTGTCAGGCTGCCCAGGGCCTCCTGTATGGCCTTGAGCACCTCCAGGGATGTGGTACCCACAGCTCCAGGCAGTAGTGGCAGGGCTTCACCACCCTCTGAGAAAAAAAATTTCTTCCTAATGTCAAATTTGCCTTGTAGGAGAACAGAAAGGAGCCCCAAAGAGTGCAGGAAACCAGAAATAACAACATATAGCTCAGTGTTTCACTTAGACCCATCTTTTACCCACAGATGTGCTATTAGCACTAATGCCACACGGCCATCAGAGCAGGCCTTGCTGTGCTGCTTTTGCCCTACACACCCATGCACCACTTAGAGACCACCAAGTATGCAGATGTTAGTGGGGAAAGGTGTCCCAGTCCAGATGTGCCTCGTTTCAAAGTTCTCCTGATTGCTGGAGAGCTGCTCTGTGAGTACCAGGCCAGTCCCACTCCATGCCAACCCCACAGCCCATCCCTTGAAGGAATAAGGGAGAAGCTGGAGTGGGCTCATGTTCAGACTCAATTCCACATTGTGAGCTTGAGATGAAAGAGAGGGAATTGCTGCTCACAGAGGTAAGAGCAGGGTTATTACAGCCTGTGTGGCTCAGCTCCAAGCCCTGATCCCAAAGGTCTCTTTCCAAGGCCTTATTCATGGGTTTACATTCTGAGATCTCCAAGCATCTTTGTGACATGACATTCAGACTAGGGGTGCTGGCTTAATGCCCTTCATCTCTTGAGGTTTAAACATGAGTGCAGGGATGTTTGGGTACAGAAGGACACAGGGAGTTAGCAGCCACCTCCAGCAACAGAGAGTAAAAATTTCAGGCGCAAGAAATAAAAACAGATCCTGCTGGCTCAGAGTGCACATGGCTAGACAGGAGTGAAGCAGCAGCACAGCCTCTGCTGCTGAAATAAGCGGCAGGGCTGATAGCCTGCTTGCAAGGAAGAAGAGGAAGAAGCCTGAGAGTAATTCTGCAACAGCAGCCAGCAGAGGCAGGATGTGAACTCATCACGCTGCCGATGACTGGGCTCCCTGAAAACGGCAGCACAGGGAGGAAAAGGTCAAGAGATGACTCAGGAGACTGCAGCCCCCACCTTGTGGTGCCAGGTTAACCCTGTAGCCCAGCAAGGTGAATACAGACTGGCTGATCTTCACAACTGGGTGAATCAGAGGACACAGAGAGGATATGGTGGCTCTGAAGATGCTGAGATGCCTCAGCACAGTGGGCTCAGGAGTGAGGGCACGCACAGAAGTGGCAGTGAGTTGGGGGACAGCAGTAATGCCTCAGCAGATCAGGCAGGAACTGTATGCAACCCTTGTTTGCTAACACTGGATGAAGTCTAGTGACAACTTACCTGCACTTCTTCACTCCTACAGCTCAGATCAGGAGCAACCAGCTGAGTAAGAACATGTGGTTTCCTATCTGTGCTCTTAATCAAGGCAGGGAGAGCCCCTCAGGGTTAGAGCAAGTGGTTTTTCAGGGAAACAGAGAAAACAGGGCTGTAGAAAGTCTTCAGCTTCCATACAGAAGAGAAAGGCTTACTCCAGGAACAGACTTCCTCACTCTGCTAGTGTTCCCTCCCTGCTGCTATATTTTCTTCTTCCATTTTTGGTTTTAGTATGACACTAGAATATCACATCTTAACCAGCATGTTCAGTTTGTTCAGTCTTCCTTGCAATAGAATCAGAGAATCACAGAATGGTTTGAGAAGGAAGGGACCCTTAAAGACCATCTGGTCCCACTGCCTGCAGTACACAGGGACACTCACAGCCCTTCAGCCTGGCCCTGGGGGTCTGCAGGGGTGGGCAGCACTCCTCTCTGGGCAGCCTGTGCAGTGCCTCACCTCCCTCACTGGAAACAACTTCTTCCTTATATCCAGTCTAAATCTCCCTTCTGTTAGTTTGAAGCTATTTCCCCTTGTCCTATCACAACGGACCCTGCTCAAGAGTTTGTCCTCCTCTATCATATAGCCCCTCCTCAGTAGTCCTTTATGTACTTGTATACTGTTCTCAGGCCCTCTTTAGATCACTCACTACGTTTCCGTGCTCTGCAAATTTAATAGGCCTGTAACTTGTTTCAAAGAGCACTAATGAAAATATCAAGCAGCACAGAACCTGTGGGGTCCCACAAGCTTCTGGCTCACTCAGAAGATCCATTTTCACCCTCAGAAATCCACTTAGAGATCCACTCAGAAGGCCCTTTTCAAAGTCAGATGATGACAATCATGGAATCATAGAATGGCTTGAGTTGGAAGGGATTTAAAGACCACCTAGTTCCAACCCTCAGCAGCCAGAGCCCCTCCAGGGATGGGGCACCCACAGCTTCTACATCTTCTGACACAATTATGTGTCAGGACTATTAGAGGATATTTCTGCAACACTGGGAGCCAGCTCATACCCACGGGACTAAGCTGTGTGTGTAATAATCGCTCCTCAGACTATAGCACTTACACATTTTGAATTCCAATCAAAAATTATAACAGGTTAAACTCCAGGAAGAGAACAACAGGAAGCTCAGGTTGGTGTGGGAACATAGAAATAGGCAGACATTGTCAAACAGTAATGTAGAGCCTCCTAGCCCGGTTGTTCCGAGCTGATGAAGAGCACATCTGAACAGGCTGCACTTCAGCACCATCTGCTGCCTGCAGGTCCACAGACCATCACCACAATCAGCTCCATCTCCAGCCCCAATCATTCAAAGCTGCTGGCAGCATCACCCGATGAACACCTTGCTCTTCTGGATGACAAATCCTGCAGTGACTGATCAGAACAGCGTATCTTTGTTGTCCACTTTGCTTTGGGGGAATTCAGGGCTCACACTTCTCACTTTCTCCAAGTGAAGGAAAACCCCACACTCTCAACACAGCTGTCATTGTTTGATGAAGCAGCCAACACTACTAGTGAGCATGAGCATCAGAAGCACCGATATCCAAGTATAATCACTCAAGTATCTACTCAGGTTTTAAGCAAACTTCTCTTTGCAGTGCCTTCCCAGCAACAGACCAGTACACCTACATTCACCTGGTTTTCTGCAATAATTTCTTGCCTTTTTGTTAATCACCTTTCAGACGTCTGCACAGGTACATGGTGCTGCAGAAGAGCAATTGCACAGAAAGAATACCTCTAAGCCCACAGGCTGAGAACAACTTGTGCAGATAGTCTTCCTTTCAATCTGGCAGCAGCGGGACTCTGTCCTCCCTTGCATTGTGGCACACAGGATTTTTACCAATTGAGTCCAAAGAAATGAATAAAACATGGCTGCGGAGCATTTCACTTTCCTCCTGCCTCATCCCATGAAGCAGCTCAAATATGACAGAGAAAGGAAGGGTAAGGGTATAAGCTTTTTTATTTACATCGGGACATAAAAGAGGAAACTGGAGGACAGGGAAGTCCCAGCGCTCTTCACCCCATTCCTCTCCCCATGCAAGAGTTGAGAAAGACAAGTCCAGAACTGCTTTTTATTCTTTTCCACTAAGACTGTTTCCTATCCCATCACTGTCCGTTTCTGGCCAATGCCACCAGCCCAACACTGGGGCTTTCACAGCATCTGCCTCTGCCCCTTGTGTCTTCTCCATCTCATGTGGAAGGCTTTTCCCCAAATCAATCAGAAATTATGTATGCAATAACCTGTAAAAATATCAGAGCCATGAAGAGATTTAGACTGGATATAAGGACGAACTTGTTTACAGAAAGGGCAGAGAGGCCCTGCCCAGGGCTGTGATGGGGGGCCCCATCCCTGCAGACCCCCAGGGTCAGGCTGGAGGGGCTCTGAGCACCGATGGAGCTGTGGGTGTCCCTGTGCACTGCAGGGAATGGGACCAGATGGCCTTTAAGGGCCCTTCCAACTCAAACCACTCTAAGCTTCCCATCACTCTTCCCTCCTCCTGCCAGCAGCAGCAGCCACTCTTAAGGCTAGCAGAAAAGACAGCAGGACAGGGTTGCAGATAGCAGTTATGTGTATCTTGCCATGTAACTGTCATGACTGTTAGAAGTCTGAGCAGAGAGCTGGCTACAGATGCTATCCCCCACTCCCCCACTGTGCTCAGCTTGTTGTAGATGTATACAGAGGGGATTTGCATGTTTGTTCTTGCAAGTTGCCTTGTTAATGCTGTTGCAATATTGACACACCACTCAGTTCAAAGCTGTTACCAGCAAGTGAAAATTGAAGCTTTTTATTTCATGTATTTTCTCTAGTCTTAGCTTTTGGAACTAGATATTTACCATTAGCATCTATTTTTTACACCATGTCTCACATGCTCAACTGTGCTACTACGTTAGCTACAGCTGCGTATCGCCTGCTTCCCCACAGTCCTCAGACTGAAGATTTATTGGTGAAAGAGACACTTAAGCACACACAAAATGAGAAAATATGAGCAGGTTTTCCTAATAAGGCAGACATTTTGCTGCATGCACCTCTCCATCAGAAGCAAGTCCAACTTTAGCAGACATCACTGACATCTTTTGTCTTTGTCTCGTTTGGAAGCTGTGTCACACCGAACTGGGAAACAAGTTAATGTATGCAAAGTTTGCTGAAGCGGGAAGCAACAGAAAGTGTTCAATCTAGTTGGAAATGTAGAGAGAACAGAAGCTTTGCATTCCAAACAATGGATTCCCCCAGGAACTAGAGGTATTTGAAGATGTCCAATTCTACATCTGGAATTACACACTGAGATTTCTCACAGAGAAATGAAAATCAATTAAGTGAACAGAGAAACATTTGGGAAAGAAAAGGAAAATATTTGGCCTGCAAACACTACAAGGTTGAGTAGTTCTGTAAGAGTCATGTCCCATGGACAGGACCCAAACCAGAATTAATCTATTGTGGATGAACACCAAGCTGATGGACAATTTTTCTTCTCATCCCAAATGTCTCCCTGACACCTAGCATCCCTTCTACACAAAAAGAACCATCTTGGTAAGTCAGTGTGTAGAATTACCTAGGGGAGGAAGGCTTAGAAGTATAAAGTGTTTTATCAAAAGTGCATTAAAAAGTAAACAATGCTCCTTTGGGTGTATGGTTACCACTGTACCCAAAGCCATGAGCCATTTTACACTGGCAGTTTTAGTGCTCCCAGCTCATGCGACCTGCTTGGAAGCCAAATGGCACTGCTACCTATAGAACCACATCTCTATGCTGATGGCTGTCAGGAGACAGAGCTGCACCAGTGTTCTCATGTGGGTGCATTTTGTGGCAGCCAAACAGATGCCATCAGGTTCCACCAGTCTGGTAAGGAAACGAGGCTCTTCAAATGTAGATCACATCTGAGTCATGCTGCTGAACCTACATGCAAAGCAAATGGGAAAAATTAGTTCCCCTCTGAACTCCTACTGAAACAAAACCTACTTTGCCTTGGTCCAATTTTTCCTTTTATCTGACCAGAGTCCTTTACAAGATGCCTTCTGATGGCTTTATCTTCCCTCTTGAAACAGATCTATTTGCCTTAGCCTTGCGTGGGGTCAGGTTAGTCTTAAAACATTTGTTTGTTATTTGCAATAGAAAGAACAGCTTTCTCAGTTGTTGCTACACTGATCTGTTTTCCTTCTAGTTTTAAGCACACAACCCCAAAGGTTCAGATCTTGAAGGTTATATGCTACAACCTCTAATTGATCCTGAGAACCCCCAGTTTTGTTTATTAAAAAACATCAGGGTTTCTTTACTCCCAATATTTCACACAATTAGCATTGCCGGGAGAAAGCTGACTTCTTTCCAGTTGCACAGGACTGTACATTCCTACAGTTCTTCTTGAACACACTGCAACTATTCTTCACTCCAGCCAAGAAGAAAAATGGGTTGACTTTATTCTGTAAGACCAAATTCATTATTTCTATGGGACTCTTGTTCTAAGTTCTCTCAGAGCACATCCTCATTTCCAAGCCTGGCTGATATAAATAAAATTTAACAAATTCTACTGCACATGGACATCGCTTTCATTTACCAAGACTTAAAATTTTGTATTCCAGCTTTGATTATAAGGGAGAAAAAACAGGTGGCCTTGAAGTTATAGAGTGGTGCTTCACCGAAGGACCTCCACACTTGTGGAACAGCCATGCTTTGTGACCTGTTGTTTGAGAGGCAGAGAGAGTCCCATTTGTGGAACTGTTTGTGGTCAGACTTGATGATCTTGAAGGTGTTTTCCAACCTGAGCAATTCTATGATTCTATGATTCTATAAAGCCAACCACACTTTACTACTCTGAACTCTAAACCTCTGATCAATATTTGGGAATTTTCGTATCTGCTTACCTTTACAATCTGTTTTCTGGTTCCTGTGCCCACACTGTTGGCAATCAAGGAATTGGTTTGAAAAGATGACTTTTGCACTGGCACCGTGTGTTGGATTTTGTTGGTACAAGGCCAGCTGCTTGTAGGATTTAACGAGTAAGCAGGGAAAGGCCCATGAAGATTTATATCTGATGAATCGCCAGTTTCAAAGGTTTTCATCCACGATGGGATCTTTAAAAGAAAAGAGCACGTGGAAATTTAATGCCCTCTCTACATCAACATTTATTAAGCCAAAAAGAACATAAAATGCATTGCCAGAGAATATAGGTCATCCTCCCTCAGTTTTTCCATCCTCCCTTCTCTTTGAAACAATTTACTCAGGGTCACTTTTATTATATATATGGAACAACATGGGAAAGCAAAGACAGCCCTTATCCTTGCCCTGGTTCAGGAAGTGTGTTTGTGTATAAAACAAGAAGCTTCTGACCAAAATCTGAGTTTAGTTCTTTGCTGCTCGAATTAAAAAGAAAGCCAAGACTTTTACAACAGATTAATAGCAGCCACAAAGCACATGAATGAGAATGTGATGCAAACCACAAGAGACTACACTATGCTTAAAGAAGTGGCAGGAATTTAGGTTACATACATTTCCTAAGGAGCGATCCAAGGATCCCAATACTTCATTCCAGTGAGAGTAAAGCCCAGACTGTTTTTCTTCTAGTTTCAAAGCATGAATTTCAGACTTCAGTTCTTTCAGTCGATCTTCAAATTTTTTGCTCTTTTCTAAGTAATCTAGCCTGTAGGCCACACATCAGAGACAAAAAACTTACTAGCACAACAAAGCTCAATAATGAGATAAGAAGGGGAGGAGATCTTTGCTTAATTTTGCCTATATATATATATATAAGTCTGTTACATGTCAGCCTCACTTCTCTGCTCCAGTGAGAAGGAAGTTCACTTCAACCCCTCAGTATTCACTTTCTAACCAAGAATTTCCCTCTAGACCAAGAGGAAAAGCCTGTGAATCACACCAATACCACAATCTAACACTAGAGGGAAACTTCTGTCCTCTAATTTGCTGTTACTCAAACAAACTACTTTGTGCTTGACATAATAGTCTTTAAGACAAGAGGGTTCTGGACCTGTCATGATTTGATGCCACCATGAAACTCTTTCTGTGTGTAAAACAGCAAGTCTTACACAGACATAACCTGCACCAGTTCAGTAAAAGACCTCCAGTCATACCTACAACAAGAAGACTGTCCTGAGGTGTTAAGGATATGACCTGCTGATTCCCAAAGAATTTTTCTTTTCTGTACTTTCCACAGTTAATATATTCTTCTTTATTTACACCACAAGCATACTGATACCTCTCTCGCTCTATCTCAAAGGACAGTCTCTTGAGGTCAATGTCCTTCAAATCCAGCTTGATGGACCCTTTGTCAAAGTTGGCATCTCTGGTGTCAGTTGGCAAGTAGTGTGGGTACTTGACCATGTGCTGAAAGAGCCAAAACAAGCACTGTTGGTAAGATCTGACTTTGGATTTCTCACCAGCTTCTTCAAGAGTGCCGTGCTGAGCCATTCCGTGAAGTACCATGGGTTATGAGAAACAAATGTTCCTGAAGCCCTTTCCATCTACCTGAGTGGCCCCACATGAACTGCCACAGTCCACAAGCCAGATCCAAATGCAGAGAAATATCTGGACTGCAGTGTTTCTTATTTCTAGCTCAGAATGGGAATTCATTCTCAGCAGGAGTGAAGCAGATCAACTAGGGGCACACAGCCCTAGCATTACCTTCTTGCTTTGCCTGAAGACACTCACGTGCAATTCACATGTCAGGACAACACAGCTGGCTCAGTACAACCACTTCACAACATACTGCCTGACTGAGATGGCACAGAGTCAGCATCAGGCACGAATGCAGGCAAGACCATCTCTGCTTCCCAGTTACAAACAACACCTGGTTGTTAATAACTGGTTTTGGTTTTGTTTGGTTCAGTTTTTGTTGGTATTGGTTTTGCTTTTTAATATTTGTCTCGTCTTCCAGACGAGTCTTCCAGACTCAATGCACTGAACAAATATAACTTCAATTGCAGCTACACTGTGTTCAATCAGCAGCTGGTCCTGTAGGTGTTTGTCCCACAGCTAGATGGAACGTGACACAGCCTACTTTGATGAGGCTACAAACATGCAATCAATATCTGATTATCTCCCAAGATAAAGTGGTGCCCAGAACAGAAACTTACAGGATAATTGAGCCTGGTTATGTCCAAGAGTTTTTGCTTTGCTTTCCGTTCAGCCTCTCTGGCTTCATGCAGATCTTGTTTCAGATGCTCCGCTTCCTTGGCTCTGCAAAACAAGTATTCTGACATGAATCGTTGGTGATTTTCAGTATAGAGACAGAGCACAACAGACCTTGGGAAAAGTCCCTCCCTGCTGCACTCTCACCCCCACACTCCTGATTTGACTAAAATAGCACTCCCTCCATTTAGGCAACTCAGGAGGGACCACACAATTCCAACTCGAGCAAATCTAACCTCCGGTCAGACTCCTTCACCAGCTTCACTGCTATCAATTCTGCCTCCCGCATCTTTTGCTCCATCAGGCGTTTCTCCTCCTTAGTTTTCAGAGCTGTTATCTCCAACCTCTGTCGCTCTTGCTCTGCTTCTGCAGCATTCTGGGCCAGCAGTTTCGCCTCTTCTTCTGCAATCTGAGCTTTCTCAGCCAGCAGCTCTGCAGCTTCCTGGGATCGAAGCTAAGAGGAAACAATTTGTTGTAGTTACCTTGCCTAGCATCTTCAATTTCATCCTTGAAGTCAATCAGGAAGAAGATGTTTTTGTCAACAGGTCAAGGGATAAAAATGTTAACCCTTAAAGTAAAAACAGTTGAACGGTTTGGTATTACTCCACTGCTCCAGAATCTCTTATCTTCTGTCCTGCCTCTCATCTCTACACAGCAAGGAGACTTGTTCTGAGATGGACAGAGACATCAACCAAAAATTGACAGACGTTGATCCCTTCAGCTGTCAATGCCAAATGCAACATACACCAAGCCCTCTTCTTCCACTTTCAGCCCACAACGTTACTTCCTTCAGAAACTCTCCAGCTTTGTGTAAACCACAACTTCTAGAAAAGAGCTCACAAACCAAGAAAGCCCTTCAAGCACAGGAATATTCAGCTGGCGTTCTACTCACCAGGGCCTCATTGGCCTGCCTGGCTTCGTCTTCCAGCTGGAAAAGTCGCCTTTCCAGCTCTTCTTTGGCTCGCTCAGCTTCTTCTCGGAGCTGCTTCTCTCTGGCCAGCCTTTGATTCTCCATCTGGAAAGAGAAATACCACATTTGTGGGTTTGCAGCAGAGTCGCATCTGGGCCTGAGGCAGCATAAGAAACTAATCTAACGGAGGACGGACTGCTCTCAAGCTGGTGAGCTGACATTCAGCAGAGATGCAGTGCTGAAGCTACTTACACTTTCAGCAGAAATGAACTCCACTAACTGGTAACACCAGTTATTTCAGACTGCTGGGAGAATGCTTGGATCGATCTGCTGTGTACCTCAAACCTTTCTGATCACCTAGTTTGTTTCACAAACATCACTTACATCTTCAGATGCTGCATACACACACAGAGCTGTTCCCACGCTTAATTCTTCTGTGTTTTTTCACCTCCTACACAGATATTGATGCAATGTATGGACAGCGAGGGCACCAGCTGGAATAATAATCAGCATTTTCAGTAACAGAGGAGCAGAAAATGTACCTTTTTTCTGGCCTTTTCTTCCCTAGCTTGTGCTTTCATTTGCTGAATTTCTATTGAATCCACTTTTCTTCTCCTCATAAATAGGTCGTGGTTTCCAATGCACAACTGCAGAATCTGGATCAAAAAGAAAAGAAAATGTGACTGTGACATAATTGTACCCCATCCAGGGGGAAAAAGAGCCCCACAGCAGCCTGACAGGACAGAATCTGACATTTCTCACTCCAGCACAAGCGCTGACAGTTGCTTCCCTTCCAAAGAAAGTGACATCCAGGGCAGGCTGATACCTAGATTTGCAATAGTTTAGACAAGTTCATAACAGCTTGAGGGGCTCTCTTTCCATCCTTCATCCCTGTCTGGTTTCAGCTTCCTGAAAAAGAACAGGCAATGGGTCCAGGCCAAGAGATAGCTGTGTGGGAACGGTCACCTGTGATGGCCCCTCCAGAAGCTCAATGAGAAATGGTCCAGCCACTCTGGCTGTGCTAGGAAGCAGCCAGGGATGACAGAATGAACCAGCTGATTAGGACTCTCTCCTTGTTGCTTCTCTCAGAAATAGAGATGCAGAAGTCAATTAAGTACCCACCAGGAGTCAGATAGGCCGATGCTGCAGTGGTTTTTGCCCCTTTCATAGAACCACAAAGGTTGGAAAAGACCTCTAAGATCCCCAAGTCCAACCATCAACCCATCCCCACCCATGCCCACTAAACATCCCTCAGTGCCACATGTACTACACCCCTTACCCCCCCCTTCCTTTACCTGCATTTCCCTTTGCAATTTGGGCCTTCCTTCGTATCTCACTTTTCACCCAACACCTTCTCTGCCAACACAGAGAGAAGACAACCATACACACCCTGCCTTCCCAGACAGAAGAATCCTATGGAAAACATGTGCTGAAATTCAATGCTCCCTGGCCTCTGCACAGGTTTACAAGCTCAGTATTGCCAGCCCAGTTTTAGAGGAGGAAAACAGGACACTTACCAATTTGTTTACCTTGAGCTGAGAGGAAAAGAACTTGAAGACTTCTGCTTTTTTGTCAAGAGGTTTAATGGTTAACTGTTCAGATAGAAGGGAAAAAAAATGAGAGGAAGCAGTGAAAAGGAGGAAAAACAAAGCTGAAGCTATTAATACTAATGCAAACTTTTGCCCATCTCCATTTCTCTCCAGGGAAGCAGTGATTTATGCCACAAACACAGGGAGAGTGATTCCAAGTGCTTTGCTCACAAGAATCAGAACCAGGGCTGCTCTCTTTATACAGGCATTTTGGAAGATAAAGCCTCCCACAGAGCCACATCTGATGCCAGTTTGGATGATATTTTTCATAATAGTACCACCTGTGCCTTGCAAACTGTACTGAGAACACTGGAACACACACTGGCTAACAGGAAAAACAGAATGCATTGCTAGGAATCTGACTTCTGGGTATAAAGTAAGGCAGATGTCAAACCCCAATCTGAATCCCAACCATTTCAGGTGCAAACAAAGCATATCACAAAGGCCTGAAGGATTTGTTCTTCTGACCATGAGATAGCAGTACTAGAGCTCCTGCTTTCTCACATTTTCACTCGTATCTCCCAAGCTGTTTCCAGAAGAGATAAAAGGTTTTTCACGCCGCCAGGTCAGTGTGCGCTGTTTTACTTTGCATGCTGCGCTGGGTTTGGCTGCATAATAAAAAACAGCCCCATTCTTTAAGATCCTTCTCTCTGTGACTCATGAGTTAGCACTCTATTCCTGTAATTCATTTGCAATGCAGCGTATAATTTCAAGCCCTCTGAGTCACCAAGATCTTAACGTACTACAGCTCGTTTCAGCCTGCAGGTAACAACTGATGGAGTGCTCTGCCTTGCAAGGAGCAGGGCTGTGAACGGGGTAACAAATAACGCAGAGCTTTAACAGAGGGCTGCCCAATTCCCCAACAATAGGAAGTTATTCACAGACCAGAGGGGAAATTTAAAGTCGAGGAAATGAAATTCTTCAAAGATAGAGCTCTCCTGTAGGCTGCTTTGCCTGTTTTATGCACGCATCAGTCCGGACAGCAGATCTCATCCTGTTTTTTTGAGTTGTTGTTTTGTTTTTCAGGAGGCCCAAAGAAAGAAAGAAAAAGACCATGCTGTCCTTTGGCTGGCAAATTCCAGGTATGCTGGTGCTGATGTGAATTTCAGGTTTTGTTTTTCTGATTACAGCCTTCCATGTAGCCACACGGTTTGAAAGAACTCCAAATTTCACTCATTTCCCACCATGCTTTCTACAAGTAGAAGATGGGCTCTGAAATCTCAGTGGAATTGTAATGGAAGGGCAGTGCTGAAGGCTGAAACCATGCACTGATAAACTGGAAAAATTCAGGCAGAGAAACGTGTACATCTCCCTGCATGCCTCCGCTTGCCAGTGTGCTTCAGACCTCATTTACAGGGATAACTTCAGCATGCAAAAATGGCATTATGTCTTTATGGATCATCTAATCCCCACTGAGATAACTGAAGTCAGCCACGGTGACATTCATATCTATCTTTTATGGAGACCAACTTGTTTTGCAAAGGACAAGCAGCAGGGAAGGAACCAGAAAAGTGGGCTCTCTCTAGAGAGCTGAGAGCAGCCCTGGGCTCTTCGGGGAACTGAGATTACGCAGCACATCACAAGGACAAGTCTGTTAGTTTTCGTAACAAAGCTCCCTAGGATTTTCCCCCTCCCCCAAATTATTTAAACAGAGACTGCTTTCAGCCTGTTCCAAGAATCCCAGTCCACACCCTCACCCATATTAAAAGAATAATATATCAGATCCAGCCTACCTCCTTCTCACTATAGGAAATGTTTCTGATAGCACTCCACTCAAACGATTTATTTGGAGAGAACCTGTTATTAATGCTGTAGATATGAATACCTTTGGCATCAACTCCGAGCAGGAGATCAGTATGGTTTTTATTTTGCTGAAAAACAACAGATATTAATAAGCACTCCTTCTGGTGACATTAACAACCACAGAAAAGAACCACGCTTTTCTAATACACCCATATTTATTTTTATTTTTAGGAAATGACTGTTTCTACAATACAGATGATGAACGCTGCCACTTTTAGCCAAATCCAATTGAATAAAGCAGCTCAAACCTTGTTTATTTCTCCTTCTTCCCATTACACACTCAGAGTTATTCAAGAACTTAGTGCAATCACAGAGCAGAACCTTTGCTGTTGTATCCACCTACTCTATCAGCAGGCAAGCAAATCAAATGAAGACAATCGCTACACAGCCTCCCTACAGCAGAGAACAGCAGAACTCGGGAATCCCAGCTCCAGACTCCCTGAAGGATTTTAGAACAGCACTACCATCACCTACAGCAATTGCAAACTGCTCAAATACAGCACTTACAGCAATAGGAAAATAATTGACACCGTACATTTCCAAGTCTTGGGCAATTTTCAGGTAGTTCATCTCAGCTTCATCCCTAGAGAATAAGGCGATGATTACACTTGTGTCCAATCTTTCTGTCCTAACTGACAGTATATTTCCCACTTCAAAAAAGAACAGCAATTCTAGTCCTTTGTACTTTCTTTAATTTCACTGTCTTACTCTCAACAGAAAAGGGATAATAAAAACACCATCTCTACAGAAGACAAAGCTGTATCTATTTTGATCTGAGTCACATATAGTGCAGTCTTTACTAAAATTCAAGTCCAGTCTTATCCTTGTGGGTTAGTTTTGCCACTCCAGCATCATCACTTGGTAGTCCTCCTCTACCACTGCTTTCCTTATATTCCCTTCGGGAAGCAAAGCTGGTTGAGAAATTCTAAACAGTGCTTTGGGCAGAGTCCAAAGGAGCTAAGCCTCTCCACTCACTGTAGTTCTCCCTCCAAAGTGAGGCATCAAGTCTTCAGGAAAATATTCAGGAAAGATAGTGCTAATCTAGAAGAGCCAACGAAAAACTGAACTGAAATAATAGGACAGGCTGCCTCTGGTGCCAGTAGCTCCCACCTCATGTTTAATTGAATTTCCAGGTACTCTGAATGTGCTAGAAGCAGCTGAACATCCACATGGAGTAGCACCAAAATTCAGTCCTGGAACTATGGCTCGATGCCCGTAGTGCTGTGGTACCCTCCTAAGTATGCTGACACCTTTTTGAATCATCATTTTTATTACTGTTATTATTTATTTTACAAGGTATAAAATACATCAGATTTTAGATTCTTAGGTTGTGAAGCTCTGTGAAAGCTCTCAGCTTCAAAGCTAGTCCAGTTTACAAGCACATGGTGCCCTATGTGCAATGATACTTTTACCCTGGGGGAATGGATTTTTTTCCCCTTTCTTAAGAAGCAAGGCTCCTAGCAGCATAGCCTGCAACCCAGTATCTCTTTGCTCAGTTACAAAAACCAAATTTCACTGAAGGCTTCAAAGAAGTCATTACTGATCAATACAGGATTTCCAAAAAATGAAATTATTCCATACCTGGCAATACCCCTATGCTCAGCATACCAAGCAGTAATCTTTTCTTCCCACATCTCTGCTGTCAGCTGATATTGCCTGAGGACCTACGGAGGAAGGAAGGAGGCAGATTTCCTTTTGGAGACACAAATACATGTGCTGCCTCCCCCAGGCATTGTGAATGCAGCAGTGAGTTCACAGCTCAGCCATTTCGCCACATTCAAGGCAAACAATCAGTTCCTATTGCTCTAGTTAGACCCAAAGCTGCACCTGCTCCACAGCAAAGGGGAGATGCAGATTTTGGTTCTATACATAATACAGACTTACCCTTTTGGGTAAAAGTTCATCATGGGCAAGAAAGCCTGGCTCGTGAAAGTTTGGGTCGTAGTCACCATACTGTCCCAAGGGAAAAGAAAAAAGACACTTCAGCTTGTTAGGTACAGAATGCTGAAGAACTTGACGGCTGCAGTTTGATGACACAGAGTTTGGTTTGGTTGTCCCATACAGTGTGAGGACAAGAAAACAGGCTCCCCTCCCCACCATGGGCTCTTGGTGACACAAAGGTAACTACGCTCTGAAAGATGCTAAAGAATACTGCCCTGCCACTGCTTGTGATAGCAGCATCTCTGAATCCATAGACATTTTTATGACAGGGGATAACTCCAACTGGGAGAAAAATTATATGAAAATGCTAGATCGAAAGAAATCCCAGAAAACTATGAAAGCATAGCATAAAACAGCAAACTAATTTCTTCTCCAAATCCTTGTAATGGTAATCTAATGGCATCTATTGCTTTTTTTCCCAGCAGCAGTTGTGCCTCCCAGCATGACCCAATTTAACAGCAAAGTCTAACACTTGAGCATTTTACATATCACACTCTATATGTGTTTGGCTAAAATATGAGCACAGCTATGCACAAACCTTGGCTTGAACAGCATAAGAAGCCAGTAAAACTGTTGCCTCTGGAGAACAATAGATTTCCTCATCCAGTATCTGTTTCTTAACCTAAATCAGGGAAAAAATAGGAGCAAGTTAAAGAAGCAGCTCAAAGTCAGGGCTTACGTCAGGCTGAAATGAAGTCAGACATGCCCAGACTGTAACTTGGCACCAGCTATCACCATTACGAGATAACAGCAACAATAAAGTGACATTCAGAAACACAGGAAACCTTAGCATTACATTATATATATATATATATATACACACACACACATATTTAAGACCTTTAGGAAGTTGAAGTGTCTTAATTCCAAGTTCACAGCAATGCCAGTGGGCTATCTCCCACCTTAATGCAGGGAGGCCGTTCCGACTCAGGATATTCAATAATTCTATGAACTGTTATATTTTCAATCACATCGCTCAATTTAGAGTGAGAGGAAAAAGCCTTTCTCATAAATCGGTGGAGGATTTCTTAGGTCTCATGTCATTAAGCTTTTTGCTTTAGTTTCTCCATACAGATAGAATTGCGGACCTTTCTCATGCTCCCTTTTATTACCAACTCATTACCCAGAATGAAGCTGTAACGATTTTACCTTCAGCACTCAGCAATGATACAGAAGCTACTCAGATATTAAAAACCATCCTACTAAATGTGCTATACCAAGCAGCTATTTGACTTGCCATCTAAAGTAGCATCAAAGGGCTACATAACCATAAGCACAAAAAAGTAGCTTTGCTAGAAAACACATAAAAAGCAGCTTTGCAACACAAAAAATATCCAAGTTTTAGGTCAGAAGGGACCTCTGGATGTCACCTGGCCCAGGCAGGTCCAACCAAATGGGACTGCTAAGGGCTGTGTCCAGCTGCATTTTGTATGGCAACGGACGCATTATACTGAAAAGCATTAGGAGGATCTTTCCAAGCTTCCCAGAAGGACGGAATAAAGGACACCCCACAAAGGGAAAACTGCCTCACAGCGCATTAGATTTATTCAATTACAGCGGTCTATGCACAACATAAACTACAGGGCTTATAAATAAAAGCAGTATAAGTGGTAGAGAGTCTGTTAGCTTTCTTTTTGTGTAAGTAATCTATGGTGCTAGCGTAATCAGAAGTAACAGTTCATACAAGGTTGCTTGATTTTAAATCCATCGGGTAATTCTACCTGGAAACCCAAAGGAGGAAGAAGAAATTACTCTTCCCAAATCTGCCTCTCAGATATAACATCCTTGGCCCATTAACGAGCACAGAGATAAGAAAATTTTGCATAATGCGCAGTCTTATACATTTCCAAAGAAGAAAAATTACTGGAGATAGTACTGAGTTGCCTTTACAGACACATTTAGGAACTGGAGGTACCGTGAACTGAAATGAACCATCAAGAAAGTTTTTCTTTATATTCAGTCTCTGGTAAGCACAATATATGAACCTGAGTTATAGCAGAGGGAAAATTCTTTCAAAGCTGTTAAAATGGAAAGAATGAAAACACTCCTCTTCCAAATTGGAAAGCTCCAGCATTCATATTCCATGGTGCAAATAATACATTTCAGAATTGAGAACGACTTGAGACAAATCCCCTGCAACCGTCTGGAGGTCTTTTGGTCTGGGGCCGTTTTGTTGTTGGTTTTAATCAATTCTATAAATACAACATCCTTGTAAATGGAGCAAATATCCAATTGTTAAAGAAAACTTAGCTGTAGAGATTTACATTTATTCACAGATTTGACAAAAAGACATTATGCTGTATTAATATGCAAAATCTGAAACAGGAGAACGGCAATCTGTAGGCATCCAGATGTCAGTACATGTTCTCCTGTTAGCATCCAGGTGTGATCTGAAGTTCTTACAGTCAGGAAACTTTGCAAGTTTCAATTTGTTCCTGTCTTGTTTTTCTACTTTGGAATGAGAAGAATTTGCTAATTGTACATCTGCTAGTCGAGGCAGGTTCAAGGAGAGAAGAGAAAAGTGAAATCAGGATTAAAAGGCTAGGAAAAGAGTTCTGCCCCTCTCATTCCTTTCCAAACTTGGCTTAAAAAACAAATCCCCAAATGGTTAAGGGTTCTAGATGAAGTTTTAATTACTGTATTAACCCCTAGATTAACAGCATTTCCCCATTTCTTCACTAGCACATCCTCCTCAGGGAACCAGTGTACGTACATTGTTTATTTACAGATGCAGACTGACTTTATTCCATAGTCCAATCTACATGCACAGACACATACTGCTGACAGATACCAGAACAAAGCAACACAGTAGAAGACTGCAACAGCCAGAAAATTCAGAAATTCAGAAGAGAAGCTGGAAGGCACAGATGTTGGGGCAAAAAGCAAGTGACCATACAAAACTCAGTGCCTGTATACCTACTGTTACAGCTGCAGGTAACTGAGGTTACTGCTCTTTAGCCACAGCATGGCTTCCCTCTTCTAGGCTGATGCACCTTTATTTTTATTTTTTTAAATTATTTACTTTATTTATATAGATAACTACCTTTTATGGAGGTCATAGAACACTGAATTTCTGGGATAAAAGGAATGCCAGTGGCAAACAGGAAAGCTGCCTCTGCAAAGCTGTGAGCATCGGTGCATGTATGGGGTTACTGTTATTATTTCTGATGGCTTCTGTTTCATGGAAATTTTTAATTTTGCAAAACCCACCATGGTACTTACAAAGGACAGTTAGGAGGTTCTTGTTTTCTAGTGGTTATGCCTTCTATAGTCTTACACAACAAGACCTCCCAGTAACCACTTGGGCTGTTTTTAGGAGGTTGGGAGTTTTAGTTTCGGAATAGTTTGCAGTCATGAGTCTTGTTCCATCTGCAGTTGATATGGGTAAAAAAACCTTAATGTCCAGTACTGCTTATCACCATTCCTTTCCTCTTCCTCACCTTCACAACTGCCACCATAATTGCTTGTGTAGGCACTCCATAGGTTCATAAGTTAATAGCAGGTCTTTTCAAGACCTTCTTGTTGTGAAAGAACTAAGTTAGGGAACGGTTACTTAAGACCTAAGCAGATCTAAGAGGATGATGACAAGCTTTCAAGACTCTCTTCATTCAACATTAGCTGCAGCCCCAGCAGACCACTTGATGCAGACCTCAAAACAACTCTTAAAGCCAATAAAAAGGAGGGTTTCACTTGATACTAAATCACCACTGACCAGTTAGGGGAGATATCTTAACACAGAATGGCTTGAGTTGGAAGGGATCTTAAAGCCCATCTCGTCCCAACCCCAGTCATGGGCTGGTTGCCCCCCATCAGATCAAGATGCCCAGGGCCCCATCAACCGGGCCTTGTGCACCTCCAGGGATGGGGAACCCACAGCTCTTTGGGAAAACCTGGTGAAATTCAGTCCCAGACTGACAACTGGAGGCAGTACTCTGTAAGCGTAGAAGTCTAGTAAAAATCTGCTTTGTGTCACTAATTTGTGTAACTGATCTGCTTTTACTTATCCCATTTGAAACCTTATCAGTGTACAGAATAAACATCTCCAAAATGTTTGGTTTTGCAGCCTTCTCTCCATTAGCTTCAAAAACAAAGTCCTCCAGGCAGTCCAGCCTAGAATGGACTTTTTCCTATTTTGAATAAAGACTACTAGAAGTTAAACAAGTATGAAGCATCAAGATGTGGAATTGGCACCAAAGTTGCTAAGTCACAGCCTGAAGCAGTGATTGAGCACCTGGTGGGAAAGCAGGGCCAACCCAGGGGAGCTCAGGTGCAAGCAATTCACCTGAGTGACTGGAAGGCATGGAGCCAGAATCCACCCCTTCCCAGACCTCATTTAAGGGTTGGCACTGGTGGTGAAGTGGTTTTGGTGGAGATTTCTGTATACCTGAGGCCTTCTGAAGGTAAGCAGCTTTTTCCTTCATTTCTATATCTGTGGTTGCTGTATTTGGGTTTGTTCTCGTTTGCAGTAGCCAAAGACTTTGCTACCCCACTATTATGGTGGCACTTTCCATCCCATTATAGCACTGCAGTGTAGAAAGTTATTTACACAGAACTGCAGGTCCCAGTAATTTAACTCCCATTCTCTGGCACAAACAGTAAGAAACCATTATGAGAACAAAAACCCTTGCAGAAGTCAAACACTTAGCTTACCAGAATGTAAAACCATAGTGTCTAGGAGAGATGTTTGTATTTCATAAAAATGAGGTATTTACAGAGACAATGATACGACTGAAACCAGCAGAGTCATTCTGAGATTAAGAGCAGCCAACAAAATCAAAGATAATACAAAGGGACTAGGATGAACATAGAAGGATTTCAAGGCTTAAAAACATTCCTGACCTGAAGAAAGAACAAATGCTGGGTAATTTCCTGTAACAGCTCCTCTTCTACCTTCTCTGGGTAGAATTTAGCCAAAAAATGAAAGCTAATTGGGTCTTCCTTAGGGATTTCTTGATCTAAAACCTGTTTAAAGATAAAATCAAAAATCAGCAGCAAAAATTGTACAGAAACATTTCAGAATAACATTATCTGGTTTCTGATTTTGCTCTGTAATGTGATTAATGCAACCTGTTCATAGTTCAGAAGGGCAGGCAATGAAGTAAAGCCTTAATAGTAAGGGCACGTGGTGGTGATTGGTGGGTGACACTTCAGACCAAACTATGTACAAATAGGCTGATTAACACTATGAAATTCAGTCCTAAATCCATATATCATCCAGAATTATGGGTTGTCACTTAACCTGTTCCTTTAGGTCTTGAGCTTAAAAAAGAAAGACAAAGAAGTCCTTCAAGAGCAGAAGATGGCAAGTTACTATTCCTGTTTTGTATACCTTTTTGTCCATCTTTAACCAGGTGCACATTCCCTTCATTGTGTACTGCAAGCCAAAGAACCAAGTCTCCCTTAAGCCAAGTGCTCGGCACACCAGGTCAAACAAATCCTTCCCCTTCCACTTCATCTGGAAGAGAAAAAGAAAATTAAGCAAAACAGATTTATCTTGAACGATCTTGCTGTATTTTAGGCAGGCAAACCAGATTATTATTTCTCTTTTCTCCCAAGAACTGTTATCACATCTTTAGCTTTCCAGTGAAACACACCTAAAACTGCCTACAGCAAAGGCACAATAGCTGTAATGCTCTACTCCTTTTCCTCCACGTGCTCAAAGCTGCAGTCATTTAATCACAGCATCGGGTACTTTATGAGCAGAGGGAATGAGGG
The DNA here is from genome assembly GCF_905368555.1 of Meleagris gallopavo. Lineage (NCBI taxonomy): Eukaryota > Metazoa > Chordata > Aves > Galliformes > Phasianidae > Meleagris > Meleagris gallopavo. Next base: position 4,822,145 of record NC_139424.1, read on the forward strand.
TTGTACTGCTGATCTCTGAGGACATGGTGAAGTTTTATTAATATTTGTAAAAATCTTACTCTACATTTTAGACAAATTAGAGAGTCTGGAGAGTCGGTCAGGGGAAATCAAAGGGGCACAGAGCAGAAATGCCAAACAATCAGAGCAAATCTATCTTTCAGACACCTCAGCTATTTCAGTGGCAACGAGCCAAGCCTTTATGCTATTCAGATATAAATGAGCAGGAGCTTGTCTTCTAGGGGTAGGACTTAATGCATAGTTTAGTCTGGATTGTTTTTTAATCTGGTATTTAAAAAAAAAAAAAAGCAACTTAATGGAGGAGATGCAGAATGAGAGTAATTTACTATCCCAGCTATACAGAAAACAAACTTTGATTAAATGTCCCAAAGTACACACACATAGTATCTCACTTTTCACTGAAGAGTCTGCACATCTGTTTCTTCTATCTGGCCACATATTAAAAGATGATTTTGTCTCATCGCATCATCGGTCACTAAACTTAATGGCAAAAAAATAAACTTTTGGGCACTGTTTGGGTGGAAAGCAGGGAATCAACCCAGAAAGAAAGGAGTACTTGGGGAGAAAGGAAAGAGAGCAAAGGAAGGAATATGTCAAGCTGGATTTGTTCACAAGGACTCTGAGCTCTGAACAAAGATTTCCGAATTCTTTATTTTCACAATTCTGTCCGCAAGTATTCTAAATCCATAATTCACAGAAACACACTGCCTGTGATTTATGTGCTCTGTCTGAGTGACCTAATAAACTAAACGGTAAATGCCCCACAAGCCATTCAACTCATTAGAATTGCCAGATCCAATAGACATCAGTTTTCTAACTGCCCCTCTCTAAATACTTGCATATTTTTTGCTTTTGTTGGATGATTAGGAATTAATCTTATTAATGAATCTGATGCAGCCCAACTCATCCATCAATTGAACACTTGCTACATTTGGATTCTTCCATGTTGTTCTACAGTGGTGCTTTCTGCTGTCCAACAATCTGGAGAGCCATAATGAGTAGAATAGTCTTAGTTTCAGTTGGGACAAACAATCCTCCCAGCTGAAAATGAGATTAAAAGAGTTTCTCATGGGGACTCTTACCTCACAGCTGAACTCCATCTCAGCATCCACTGTTATAATCTTGACTTTAAAAGTCTTTGGTTGTTTCTTCTTCAGGCCTCGGATAGACATATTTATTTTTTTTTCAGTTTACAAGGACAGCCACACCTGAAATCAAACATTGCTACATTAAGGGCTAGGAATTCCAGTGACATTTTCATGGCTACATAGGTAAAGGAGGGATGAGAAAAATCTTCCTCAGCAAAGGTTTTTGCTGTATGTACAACTATGCCTTCATACAAAATGCTTCAGTGGAAGCTTTGCTTGTAAACAGAGCTACAGCACACAGCAAAACCTTACTGTATCAAATGCAACTCAATGCTTTTCCATCACTTATGACTCCCTGGGCAACCAATCTACTGAATTCCATCACATTACGAGATCTTAAATCACTGAAATTATACAAATACCAGGAATAAATATATGCAGTGAAATTAAGCTGAATTTACCCGTTTCTCTTGGGCATATAAATGCACAACGATGAAAGCTATTTAGAACAATTTTTTTTCCAGCGGTTTTTCTTCTGAAGTGAAATTAATTCAATTTTGAAGCCGCCTACACAATATCCTTTTGTAAATCTTACATTCTAAATGCAATTGACTACATACCATAAAAAAAAAAACATGCAATTTCTATTGCCATGAGGGGTTTGTGGATACCAGGCAAACCAAATGCTGAAAGTTGGGGTTAAATGATAGTAGGAATCAGCACTGTGCAATCCTCAGGGGGCTATATTTGAGCACAAGAAGTCAGCCTGTAAAATTTTCTTTTTTTTTTTTTTTAAAGAAAAGCTTTATAAAATTAACAGCTCAGACTCACACAACCCAGTAAGTACCTGTGAATTATATAGGTCAGGAAGAGACTGAGGCATTACTGGTTTCCTACAGTGTAAGGCTACTCTAGCATGGCAGACTTCCAATCTCTCCTTAAGCAATTCCAAAATAAAGGTTTAGGTTTAAACTGGAAAGTTGCATTAATGCCCTCCAGTATTTTATAAAATACCTTGTCCCTTTCTTTTCTTTTGCTGAGCTACAAATTGGCTTGCAAACACATTGAGCATTTTCCACTTACTTTGCATGTGCCCTTTGTCCAAAAATAGCGAAATAGGAGGCAAAGTGGATATAGAAGCTTTTCTTTTTGACTTGCAGGGACAGAACAGATAACTCAGGTACCAAAGCAAACAGATGCCTGCCAGTGCTGAGAGCAAGAACTTGGGACAACTCAGAGTGGAGAAGGAAAGCTCAGGAGGAAATTCATCTTGCTGATACCACTGAGATCAATCTGGGAGTCCTCTCCCTCCACATGGGCCTGTTACAGTTTCTGCTGAGGTCTTCTGCCCAGTCGGGAGCAACACAGTTCAAGAAAGATAATGGGATGACTGTGGAGAGATCCCAAAGTAGGGATTTGAGGGCTAGAAAATAATCTGTAGTAAAATGGAAAGCACTGGTTAGTACCGAGAAGGGACAAATGTCATGAGGTAGGATCATGTCTGTTCTTTGTGACCACAGTGGTTGGCTTAATTAATGCTGCAAGGTGCTAATAGTGCTAGAAAAGGATGATTCACACCGAAAGGCATCAGAACAAGACCCTGTGCTTCAGGGATTGGCATACAGGGGAGAGCTGGACTGGCTGATCTTGGAGGTCTTTTCCAACCTTGGTGATTTTATGATCCTATCATAGAATGGCTTGGGTTGGAAAGGACCTCAAGGATCATGAAGCTCCAACCCCCAGCCTATCCTATGAAGGATATCCAGGAAAATACCAAATCCTTATCCTCAGGGTAAGCCCTTGTCTCCTGGGGGAATGCTTCTTTCAAGGAGAGCAAAACAAATCTCAACTCTGAGTACTGTTCCTCTATAATTCGGGCAACGTCTCAGTGCGTGCTGCTAAGCAGAGCTCAGGTCCTTCTGCTTGGCACATAAAAGTGCTTTCAATTAGAGGGAAAGGAATGTTTTAAAACCACAAAATCACTGTAGGAGTATGGTGTAATGTGACCACAGTAATATTGACAGGGAGAGCATCATGTGGAAACATCCGAACCATCAGTAACTACTCCAGCAAGTACTTGATCTCTAATCTGCAAGCTGCAGCAGAGCTAATAGCACAATTATGTTTTAACCTGTTCCACTCCAAAGCTCTTTCTTGTCCGGTTTTCTTCAAAACCAAAGGATTACTGCAAGTATTTTCATCATTGGAATAGCAGTTAAAGCAGTAGAACTGCAAAACAGTGTGGAATATTGGACAAAAACCCTTCTTCTGCTCACCCAAGAAGAAACCCCAATGGCTGGAGACAAAAAGAGAAGAAACTTCATAACTCATTTCTAGCACATAACGTAAAACGGCCAATTTAGTGAAATAGGAACTTGGAGTTCAGGCCAGTACAGAACATTCTCAAAGAGCTCCATATGGAAAATGCTGAACAGATAGAATTGAACTGCTTCAGAAGAATGCACTTATTTTCTCAAAATACAACAAAAAAAAAACAGAGCCCTTTACTTTGAAGTTCATTCTTTCTTATATAACCTGGTTGAAATGACAATATAATTTGTTCAGTGTTTCCAATAGCTTTTCTTTTTTTCTTTCTTTCCTTTCCAGAGTTTTTATTCCATGGAAAAGTACATTCTGACTCAGTGAAAAGACATTTTTTGAATATCGAATTTTCCCAAGATATGTAAACTGCATTTTAATTGATGGTCCTGCTAAAGAAATAAAAAAGATTTTCACACTAAATAGTGTAAGTGAACATGAGATACTGCCAACATAAGCAAAAACACTTAAACAGGATTTTAGAAGAACTTTTGTATAAGAGAAATGATGCCAAATAGGGAGATCTGGATTTGTAGTCTTTTAAGTGCAACCATCTCCAGGTATTTACTAACTATCACAGCTTATAAGTGTGAATTGTGCATAACTTCTTTCAAGACTTGATTTCTGTCACTGAACTGTAGTGATTTGTTTCAGTTGCTGCCAGGGCACCCAACCCTGAGATCCAGAGCAACAAAATGGGGTTGAGCAGAGCATGGTGTAGCTTCCCAAACACAATATTAATCCAATAGGGTTGCCCAAAAGGCAATAAGTTTCCTGTCCAGGCAGAATCTGGGAACAGATAGCAACTGAATATTATGATAGAAACTGAAAGTCTACAGCTTCTTATGGAAGCTACCTATGATAAAAAGCTTTGCTTGATGCGAGGAACAGAACACAGTGATGAGGAATACGATTTGCAGGAAGAAAATGGTCCCAGTGCTGCCTTTCTTCATTTCTGGGGTGACATCCACCAAATCAAGAGGGTTATAGTCTTCCCTTTTCTTCACAGGAAGAAATCAGTGCCTGTGTAAAGCGTGGGGGAAGGAAACTGGGAACACTGAGCAATAGCCAGAATAACTGGCACGGCCACTCTTGCAGTGACTGATGCTTATCTGTATCACAGCACTCACAGGCTGCAGGGTTACACCACTGTACTACACAGCTTATCAAAATGGGAAATAACCCCTGCATCAGCCAGTACTGCCTGTATTCACTGAAAGCAGAAACAAAGCAAATGAAACCAGTACTCCCCAAAAGCTCAATAAATCCCCAAATTCCGTGAAACAGACAGTAAGAAATACCTCAGTGAACATGCTGCAATTAACCTTGCTATAAGTGAGAGTACTATTCCCTTTCAGTTCTGAATTTACAAGGTAAATGGAGAATCTGCAAGGCTCTCCATTGGGTATTTCCCTTCATATGGCACTTGCTCTCAGTGATTGCCTGAAGTATACACATTGTAGTAAGTCAACTTTTAGTGAAAACAGATGCTTTTGTGGCACACACAAGAAGTCAGTATTGCTTTTTAAGGGGAGACCTCATTAGTCCTCTATATACAGGCTAAGAATTAATGGAACCTGTAGATCCCAGTGTTTCATCCCCAGAAGCAGTCTGTCCTTCTGGTTTCAGCACGTGAACAGGGCAGCAGCTGTACCCTTTGCTAGCAAAGCCCACACATTGAAACAAAAACCCTTGTGAGTGCAATGCAGTATAAAGAAACAAGGCTCAGGAAGCATTTGAAGAGAACCAACATAAGATGCATCAAGTGCAAAAGTACGTTAACACAGATAAACTCTCCTGTCATTGCTGAAGCACTTACTGCAGCTCTCAGTCGCATGTTCCCCTGTTCATTGGGGTTCTCTCAGTTCTTAAGCTCAGAAATGAATGCAAGCAAACAGAGCACACACACCATAAAGGAAAAGGGAAAGTGTTGTGGGCTTGTTACGGCTGTTAACTCCCGAGTGCATTCCTTGCACTGCCCGTGGAACAGCTTCAGCAAAGAATTCCCTATTTTAAAATGGGTCAGTGCTGTGAGTATTGTTCTTACCTCTCAACCAGAAAGAAGTTATCTCAAGGTGCCAGTTGGAACCAGATCCACTTCACAGATCATCTTCTGAGTGAAGAAAAGAATATTTAGCCCAGAATCCCTTATTTCTCGGACATCAATATCCAGCTCTCACACGCTGCTGCTGAAAATAAAATCCAGGACCAACTCTTAAAGCTGATCTCCTTCCCTTTGTTTCCCACGGAGTGCAGCATGTTAGCGCCCTCTGAAAAATCAAAGAATCGCTTTCCCAGGTGATACGAAAGGCTCTTAACCATTTCCTGCCTGTGCCAGCAAAACTCCTCCCTGCTCTGCTGTAATTCAAGCAATAAGGCACTCCAGCAGGGGCAGCCCGGGAGCCTCAACTGTAAGAACCATAATAAACTCCCAAATAACTCTCCGGACAGCATTGGATCCAGTGATTTCAGAGCCTGCAGCCATACAAAGCAGCCGTCTTCACTGCCCTCTGCCAGTGGTGACAGAGGATGGCACAACAAAGCCTGGGAAGTGGGCAGCAGCCCAAATGCAGGTGATAAAGACTTAAAAGAACGGGGAAAAAATAGAAAGATAGCCTGTGTGTAGGCAAGGAGCTGCCAGGAGCACATTGCCTCAAACTAAGGGCACAGCCAAGCTTTTTCCAGTGTTACGTTTGTAGAATGGGTATTTATTAACCACTGATTTTACAGATCTAAGCTGAACTTCTAACACAATGGCATAACCGCCACCAACCATCCAGGTCTCAATTCAGGTGGTTCACTTATTGACATGGAAAATCCCCAACTTTGAGATATGGAGCACGGCCAGGGAAGGCAAACGGGGCTGTGCAGGGTTTGGAACACGGTGCTGCGAGGAGGAGCTGAGGGATCTGGGATGGTTCAGTCTGGAGAAGAGGAGGGAGCTCGGGGGAGACATCAACACTCCACAACTCCCCAAAACGAGGTGGTGGGATCAGCCTCTGCTCCCAGGTAACAGCAGTGCGACAGGAGAGGATGGCCTCGCACTGCCCCAGGAGTGGGGTAATAAGAAAAATTTATTCTCCAAAAGAGCGATGGTGTACGCGAACAAGCCGCCCGTAAAGGCGGTACATCCGCCCCCCCAGGAGGACCGCCTGCGCCTTTCACTCCTCCCCGGGACGCCCCGCCCCCCGCCGCGCGGCTCTTCCGGTCGATGCTCCGCCCCTTCCGGCTCCGCTCCCTTAAGGCCGGTGAGGCGGCACGTCGGCGGCCCTGGTAGCGAGCGGGCCGGGGGGCGGCGGGCTGAAAGCGGGTCGGGGCTGGGCTGGGCGGGCGGTGTGGGGGGAGCTCGGGGCGTTCAGAGCTAACCGGTGAGTGGGGAACCGGAGGCTGGGCCTGGCGGTCGGCCTGTGGAGGGCTGAGGGGGGCCGCGGGGCCGTCCCTGCGTCCGCTTCCTCCTCTCTGCGGCGCTGCCTCCCGTTCTCCTCGCAGCCCAGCTGTGCGTGTGAGAGATGCTTGTTTTCTTGCTTGCCTCTCCCCGCCCAGCGGCCGTGTGCTGGTAGTTAGCCCTGTTCTGCAGGTGGAGGACTGCTCACGTTTCCCTTCTCCGGGCCCCTGGGCCGTACAGCCGAGTGGAGGATGGTAAAAGCAGCCCCGTGCTGTGCTGCGTGAGGCGTTTCGCACTGTGTATGTGCTCCTTCATTCTTCTGTTTTTAATGGTTTGCAGTATCTGAGCAAGAGCGGTGTTAAAAAGGAAGATTCAGCAGGTGTTGGTAGTGCTTAGCAGTGCATAGATGGAAAAAGGAGATGAGCATTCAGCAATTTTAATATAGACCCAAGCGTCTTAATGTTCACCATCAGCTTTTCCTGTGACTCTTGGTAGGGTGATACAGAAAGCACGCCCTATTTAAGCAGAACTAATAGGGTTGGGAAGTGCAGTGCTTGTAGAAATGAGCTCAACAGCTAATCATGCTTGCTGTAAGTGAGGCAGCACCTGCAGCATGATGCCTCGTGCTTTGAGAAGTGTATTACTGTAGGTTCCATGAGCTTGGCTGGTAATCATGTGATATACGCAAGTAAGTGACTTTATGAGCTGCATTTATAGGCACCTGTGTTTGGGTTAGCTCTGATCAGAATACACTTGGGTTATTCCAGCAAAGTGAGCTGCTGGAGTATGAAGTAGAGTCATACTAATTTCAGTGAGTGCACATTTTTCTCTCATGTATGAAATAGAGTTATTCAAAAGAATTTTTTGATCCTATGGGATAAGGTCTCGTCCTAAAAGTTACTTCCAGCATTACTGCCATCATGAAGTAACTCCCTGTAAATGTGGGCATGTTTTTGTCTTCTGATGATGTAATGCAAGACTGAGGGAGTACGAAGTGTTTTGAACTGCTTGTATCTCTGCCCTGCTTTTCCCACAAAATCTAATTAAGCTTTAGTCTAGAACTAAAATCATAATTTTCCTATTGATCAGAAACTGGTTATTTTTGTGTTAAAATAACGTCTGCTTGCTTGTTGCCAGGCACTGGATGACCATAACTAAACAATGTCTGTACCACGTGGAGCTGTCCATGCAAAATGGATAGTAGGGAAAGTCATAGGAACCAAAATGCAGAAAACTGCCAAAGTGAGAGTGACAAGGCTTGTACTAGATCCTTACTTACTAAAGGTAAAAGCTGGTTATCTTATCTTGCCAGATAACTTTTGTACTGTGCAGAAGAATGTTTTATTAATTTGACCCCTAGAATTGTTGATAGCTCTTCATGCTGCCAGTTCCCTAATGGACTTGTGCAGTGATATGGCTGTGAGGATGAGTACAGAGGATGACAAGCAGGGTGTTTTGTCAGGATGCTTCTATACATGTTGTCTGCTAAATGTTTCTTTGAAGTGCTTTGTCAGTGCACTTCTAAGTTGGAAAGGTAAGATTTGTGGGCTCGCACTATGTTTAATTAGTCAGTTTTCCAATAGATTCTGTAGGCATTCTTCTGCATACATAATTGTAAGCATGCTTAATGTTTGAATCTATATGTTGATGTGCCATAAGAGCATTTTTACTTGTAAATGCTTATCAAACAGGGAACAATTAGTATTTTCTCCTTTTATGTGGAGAAAACTGGAACAAACAGGTGGTGTAAAAGTTTGCTTTGTTTGGAATCCTAATGCCAAAGTTTCCTTTTTTTCCTTCCGCAGTTCTTTAACAAGAGGAAAACCTATTTTGCCCATGATCCATTGCAGCAGTGTGTTGTTGGAGACATTGTTCTTCTTAAAGCCTTGCCTGAGCGGAGGAGCAAACACGTGAAACACGAACTGGCTGAAATTGTTTTCAAGGTTGGAAATGTCATAGATCCGATCACAGGAAAGCCCTGTGCAGGAACCAGATTTCTTGAAAATCTATCAGATTCAGAAAACCTGACAGAGGCAGATACCACCTATCTAAGTGAAAAACTCCAGGAACTTAAAGTTTGTTCAACAGACAAATAGTGGAGAAAATAATTAAACGAGGCTTTCCAGCTCATCTCTGTCAGGGATGTTTGGATCCCTGAAATTGTATGTTAAAATGTTTTGGTGAAATTTGTAGTCAAAATACGTAGCAAGCATAGCTGCTTCTAAGGACAGACGTTCCAGATGAAAAACTTGGTGCCTCAAATGAAAATATGGAAAATGTGAGTTAAATGTTAACGCTTCATTTTGTTGCATTTAGTTTTGCCCAAAGTCTTGACACTTTCCAAAGCCAGCTGCTCACTTGGAATGACTCTTCTGTACCGAGAGACAAGAATACAACTAGGGTTGTTCTGATTGTTCTGTATTTCAGGTGATCTTTCTTTTATGATTTGTAGGCTTAAAATGCTATTAAACCTTTTGAAAAGAAGTGTAGAAACTTTAAAACGAGCTGCCTGTGCGTGTCCTCATTTCCTCTGTAAGTTGCTCCTGCCCCTGCTGTGTTAACTTCTAAGATCTGACAAAATTCAACCACTTGTCTTTATTATGGCAGTAAAATGAGAAAGTTATCTTTGGGTAGCTCAGCATAGCTGTTCTTGTAGCCTGTCCAAAGAGTATTTAGGTCTGAGAGAGATGGATCTCAGTGAGTTCCCAGCAGGAGATAGAAGCTGATAAGAGTTCGGTCTCTGACTTTGGGAAGGCATCTTTAATCTGGGGCTGTAGGTCTCTGTTGTTGATCTGTTTGTAGAAATGGTTGATATATAAATCAATAATTACAAATCAATGATTAAAGCCCGCATCTTAGTGGAAGGAAATCCGCGACTCACTCAGGTGGATTAACAACGTGCAACTCCATCCCCAGCACGGGAAGGCAAACCGTTCAGCTCAACGCGGCGCTTCGGGGGATTTCAGCCTCACTCCCAAACCCATGGCGGGCGGTGAGGTCCGGGCCGGCCTACCGCGCATGCGCACTGCGACCGCCCCGGGGGCGTGGCTGTAGGACCCCCGGCGCCGTTTGCGCCCCCCTCGGCCGGCGGCGGCGCTACAGCGCCGGCCCAGGAGGGAGGCGGCCGGAGCAAGATGGCGGCGCGAATGCTGCTGCGGTGGAGCCCGGTGGGAGCGGGCGCCGTGCCGCGTATCCCGCCCGGCGGCGGCCTGGCCCTCAGGTGAGCCCCGAGGGGGGGCGAGGCGGGCGGCCGAGGGAGGCGGGAGAGGGAGCGGCCCCGTCCGCGCGGATCCCCCCCCCCCCCCACGCACACACACACAAACATATTGCAGCTCCCCTCTCCCCCCTGGAAATGGCGCCCCTCTTGCGCCGTGGCTGAAGGGCCGGAGCCGCGCCCGCCGCCTTCCGCGGGGCGGGGAGCGCGGCCGCTGGGGCGTCCCTCAAGGTCACGGGCAGAGAGGCCGGCCCCCGAGTCCGCCCAGGGGTGGGGATCGCGGGCGCCCACCCCATTATGAGTCGGGATCGCGGTCGGCGGGGTGGCGGTGCATCCCCGGTCCGGCTGCCGTCCCGCACCGCGGCCGCCCGCGCTCAGCGCTCCCAGCGGCCGGGCTTCATGGCGCCGCCCCGCGGTGCGCGGCAGGCGTCGTCAGTGAGCGCTGCGGGCTGAGGCGGAGCGCGGTGCTGCCTCACGGTTGGAACGGGCGGCGGTGCCCGCGGGATCAGCGCTTACGGCAGCTTTCTGAAGCGGGTGCTCGCTTTGGATGTGCACGGGTTGAACTTCTCGAGGTTCGCATCGGCTTTGACATCTGTATAGAGCACAAGTTAAAAACTGTCTGTTACAGACGAGTTGTTTCTCTTTCTCTTCCAGGCAGAGATTGATTACTACAGAATCTAAATATTTGACCTGATACCTCCCGCTCTACCCAGTTTATACTGTATGCTAACGCAGAAGTTAAGGCAGATGGAAATGTCCTCAGCAGCAGCACTGTTAATTTAACACGACCAAGCTATTCGTTGTTCTCCTCTTGTGGTCAATCTTTGTAGCAAGAAATCTGAGCCTTTAGATAACATTTGTAGGATAAGCATTTGCTAGCAAAGTTAAGCAGTGCCTTAAAAGGTTGCATGAAAACTCTTTAATGAGCATTATTCCCAGAAAATAAAAAGTTGTGAAGTGTGATGGTAATTCCCTATAGTGCATACATGTTCATTCTGTGCATTTACTTATAATTTCATTAGCGGTATTCAGGTAATTTGGATCCAGTGTTTTACTTGGAACAGATTTTATCATGCTGTGGAGCATAATGTTATTTAAAAGTGGATCTTTTGGGTGGTGAATTAGTTTTGAAGCTTATAACAAGTTTGTCATTTAGTCCCTGGCTCTTCTCGAGGTAACCATGGGCACAAGTGGCCCAAGCAGGCGAGCTGGCAGTCAGCTCAGAGCATCTTGCTTTTGGATGTCCAGATGGACACCAGTAGTGTATCTCAGGGGATATGGTGGTGAAAATTAAGGCTGTAGCATCTCAGATGAGACACACTGAATGTCTGTTTTAATCAACTTCATGTGTTACCCTTCTTTATTGTAAGTAAAGTGAACATTTAGATGGCTAGTTGTGATTTATTAGTCATTGTTGATAAGGAACTTTACAAGTCCTGAGTAAAAGATTGCATAAACATCTGAAGTACTTATTTAATTCCTCACAGAATAATGCTCTGAATATTAGTTTGCTAATCGCATTTAGTAATTAGAGAAGAACATGTCAGTAGTGTACTGATCTCTCTGTAGATGAAAGAACAAGCACTGCAGGGCTGAAATGGAGTCCTACCTCCTGGAGCCCAGTTTTGTGTCCAGTGAGTGATGGTGCTTACTGTACAGGAGCTGTAAAAGAGCATGCCTGTATTGGGTGGGCTCTCCAGCATGGCCTCAGCCGAGGCATGGTACCTTCCTGTGGCACCTGGTGCAGGTATAAAACACAGCTTTGCTGTGCCTCTGTCCTCCCTCATTTGAGATCAGTGAAACCTCTTCTCCTGCACCACCCTCCTCTAGCAACAGCTGTATGGAATGCCCCTTTGAATGCTTGTACTCAGGAATGACTGCACAGGAATGTGCTTGTATGATTTTCTAGGGTCAAATAAAGCACCGTCTTCAATAAATAAAACAAAATACTTACCAATTACTTCTTAGCATTGAAGATTGTCTTGGCTGTGGTTATTTTGGTACTTACTGATTCTTTGCTATATAATACTTCTCAGTTCATCCATTCTGCTTCCACAGGGTATCCCAGTTCATTAGTTTTTGAATGTTGATTGTTCAGGAGTGCTGCTGGTGTGAATTACTTTTGTGCAATACAGACAATTGTGTTCTTTGAGATTTTTTTCCACCAAAAGAAGTTGATATTTTCTTCTCCTATTTTTTTTTTCTTTGAGGAATTGTCAGAAAGTTTTGATACTGGAAGAGCGATTTGTATCTGAAGATCGAAACCTGTCATCTGGATCTCATAGTCAGGGATGCACAGGGTATAAAGTTGACTTCTGAGATAGAAAATGGTTTAAATTTCCACCTGTGCTGCCACTTTCTTAGTATTTCAGAGAAATAGTTCAGTGTTTCAGCAGAAACTGTATCAAAAAGGGGTGAACTGAAGGAAGTGCTTCTTTTGAGAAAGAAGAAAGAGTGTTCAAGATTGGGGGCACAAAGATTCAGTTAAATACAGTAGATGTGTCATTTAACTTTTCCTTTCCAGAACTGTATTTAAGCAAACATAGGAACATATGACACTTACTTTCCTATTTACACTGTACAAATCTTTCCTTATGCCACTTCTTGCTCTTTTTCGCTCCTGTCTGTATACATCAAGACAGACCTTGGGTAAATATGCTTCATTAAAAAATATATAAAAAGACAACAAAAGCAGCCACCTACCCATTTCTTACCCATTTGCTTGCAAAGAATGAGAGTAGAGTGTGCATGGTTAAGTGTTCAGCTCTGTATCACATAAAATGGTTGTGAGGAGGTGATTCCCAGTGTGAAAAGAGCTGCCTTTACCTTGCTGCCAAGTGGCTCAGTGGAAAGATTGAGGAACAGAGCTGGATGTAACTGTTTTAATTTTGTTTGTATTATACTTGATTGTGCCCGTCTTCCCTGCATTATGGGCATTTTCAAGACGTGCTCAGTGACAGTGTAATGTACTTGTTGATGTGTAGGGGGATGGTATCTTCAGCTAGCAGACCTCGTGAAGACAGTTGGTTAAAATCGCTATTTGTTCGCAAAGTTGATCCAAGGAAAGATGCTCACTCCAACCTTCTAGCCAAAAGAGAGACCAGCAGTCTGTATAAACTACAGAGTGAGTGATATTCTTATGTTTAACGTTACCATTTCTCTGTTCCATTCCTGCATTTCTCATCTAATGTTGTTGTTTCAGTTCACAATGTAAAACCAGAATGCCTAGAGGCCTACAACAAGCTTTGGTAAGTGTGCATGTTATGTTTTCACATCTTAGACATGTTGATTTGACCACAAGCATTCTAAAAATTGGCAAATGCAATAAATATTTGTGGGGAGGTGGACAAATCCAGCTTTTGCTTTCAGGGTATGATGGTAAATAGATGTTGTTATTCTTGGAGAAAGATGGCAAAAGGTACTTGACTCAGATCACCCCTTACTTTCCATTTTGGTAGTGTCATTTCCTAATCTGCAGTTCAGGATGATGCCTTTTGTGCAAACACAGGTGAATTTTTTGGAATAGCTTCCTGCCCACCCTTAGCTTTACAATAGCAATTAGATCCTTATATGCTAGTATGCCCCCCAAACTCCAGCTGCCATGTAGGAACTTGCTGGGAGGTGTTATTGTCTTCATATAGGAAGGAAAGAGAGAGATCACTGGTAAGTAAAGCTGCATGCCAGTGTTAAAGTATGGTTAGGAGGAGATTTTGAAAATGCAGGATTTGATTTTTCCTCAGTCCATCTGTCTTCCTTCTACAAAGTTACATTACTGAGATCTACTTTAAAGAGCTAAACAAGTCTTTGGATAGGCTCTGTGTGTTGGGGTGATAACCTCCAGAGAGAGCAGTGGTTCTTATTATCCAAAAAGTCACAGCTTTCTAAAATGCATGATGAGTAGCATTCAAAATTTACTAATTTAAGAACCAAATTAAAGAAGTGTTAGCCCTGCCCTGTATACACGATGACTCCATTGGAGGCAGAACAGTTGCGTTTTTAAGGAACTGAATGTATAATTTGGAAATGTAGTAGAGCTCTCATGGGTTTGGGTTTCCCACTGTCCTTGATCATGTTGTCAGTGAAATAAAACATTCTCAGTACAGTGGTACCAGTTTTTTAGCAGTGTTGTATTGACTGGAACACGAGTTGGGCTGGAGAGTAAGGAAGTTCACACCTCTCATTTATGTCCTCAACTCTTAGAAGTTCTTTGTCCAACATTGTCTAATTTAGCCATATTAAGCTTTGAAATGGGTCTAGATAACCCAAGCCTGTTTTCCTTACTGTACAGTTGGACAAATCCAGTAGAATAATTTTATAACAGAAGGTATTTTTAACCTTTTTGTCTAAAAAATACATAAACAGAGAGGCATGACTAGCATTCAGCCATTTTTTTGTTTAAAAGCTTAATATAAACATGTCCAGTTATATGAGAACCACTTCTCTGTGTATCTCATGAGCTATCTAGATGTAGCATGAAAGCAGAGGCTTTTATTTTCAAAGAAAGAAATGATAACAAAGAATGAAACTGCTGATAGCAGCCAGATGAAGTATGTGGGGTTAGATGTCTTCTTTCCAAACTAAGGATAGTTGAAGTATTCAAGGGAAGGAGGAAACTTGAGATTAAGAAGTGGAGGTGCTTCTGAACTTCCCTCCTTCCTCCCCCTAAATCAAGCATGAACAAGTAAATTCCTTATAAAGATTAGTCAGCATGTGTTCATAGAGGGAGAACATAACAAAGGCAATTAGGAGAACACTTCATGAATCACTGTGGTTAAGGATCCCCTTCTGAAGAAGTAGTAAGTTATTTTTAAAAGGAAAGAGATGGTTTTCAAGTCTACGAATGACAACATACCGTGTCTTTTTTAAATATAATTTGGAAAAATATCTTTAATGATTATTGTAGTAATAATTTAACGTTCCTGCTTAAAGCTGCCTCTCTAGGATCTTGTTACGCTTTGCAAAACCAAACTGATAGTGACTGAAAACATCATTGGAAAGTTTTCTATTGTATAATTTCCACTGTAATGAGAAGTATTGAAATATAAATTGGTAATGAAGTTCGTTGTGGGTCATCAAGAAAGTCAGTGGTAGAACTGAGAGGAAAACTTGCATATTCTGACTGTCTGTCAGGACAAGACCAGCCTACTTCCTATTATTTGATACCTTGCAGAAATACTGCCTGTTTGCTGCAGAGTAAGAGTAGTAATTACTCAGGGGAAAATATTAAAAGGCAAAGTTCAACCAGCCCAATAGATATTCGTCAGTATTCAGTGCAGTGAAAGCTGACTTAACCAAGTTAGCTATCAGGAAAACTTAATTTCCCAATGTTAATGTAAGTCACCCTTTAAAGTTTGAAAAAGCACTGCCGTTACTGGAAATAGTTAAACAGAAATTTGGTGTTAGTCATGTTTTCATGGCAGTTTCATCACGTGCTTCAATGATAAGTTGCCTCAAACTAGATCTGCTTTCTGAAGCCGTGGAGAAAGCAGTAAGGCAGCGTAGTATTGAGCAGAGTCTTCATTTGATCAATTGAAACACTTGTTTTTATTAATTTTATTAATTAATTTTTATTAATAACATTGTTGCTGGTAAAGAAGAAGGACTGTCCTTTTCTACTGTTGTGTATTGTGTCGATAAAGGAAATGTTTTCCTAAAGCAGATCACCCGTGTAGCTAGGCTGTGCTTTCTGTGAGACATCCTGATGTTTATTTTCCTAATGTGTTGGATAACCCAGGTGTTACCACATAATTCATTGCATCCAGAGTGTTCTACCATGGTGTGCATTTGTCATACAGTGTAAGAAATAGTAGCACTCACCTTATTTTTGTGTAGAGCTGTAGCTATCTTTCCCCTCGCAAAGCAGATTCTTGTATTTCAGCTTTCTCTTCTGAAACGTAGAGCTTGTGAATTTTCGTACCATAATGATAAACGTGTGGTGATTTGTTATACATATCAACTGTAGCCTCCCTGAAGGAAATGCAACATAGTGTCTGTATTCCTTGTTTTCAAGTCAAGAGGTGCTGCCAAAGATTCATGAAGAAAAACACTACCCATGTGCACTGGTGGGGACTTGGAACACGTGGTACGGAGAGCAAGATCAGGCTGGTAGGAGATAGAAGTACAACAGAATGTAAAACCATACAAGTGAAACGTGTGCTTGGCAGGTTTCTTCTCTTTAAATCATCTCTGTTGATAGTAAACCTTTAGCAACGTATACAGTGAGGATGTGTGTGCATCAGTTATCAGTAGTCGTATTAACATTTGCAGTGCTTGCTTTTTGTCTTGTTGAGTTTGACAGTGAAGCTTTTAATTCCTAAAGCTTGTCCTCTCGTTAATACTTTCCTGTTTTCCAGGTGGTAGATTAACAACTGGAGAAACCCTGGTCAAATTTGCTCCTGTAATATTTTGCAGGCACGGATTTTGAATACTTAAGCCAAAAGAGACAGAGTTGTATTGGCTTATAAGCCAAAAAAATAAAAAAGCTTTACTCAGACTTTCATACTGCAACTGCTATATGATAATGAAATGCAAATCATAATGCCATCTGAAAAAAGGATTGCATTGTAAACTCACAATAATCTAAATCTTTACTGGGGGTTTTCTGTTCATGTTCTTATAAGGATACCACCTAACAATGCAGATTGAAAATACATTGAACTAGAAAGCACTGAAGAGCTGCTACAGAGGTAACTGCAAAGAGACTTGTGCAGAAAGAAAACCTGAACAATTTCCTGGGCTCTGGGGAAAGAAAAGAATGGGAAACCACGTACAGTGTGGTGTTCCAATGCTTGTTTTGTGGTAGAAGCTCTGTGGTTAGAGCTGTGCTAGTGTCAGTGTCACTGCTTTGTTATCCAAGAGGCTCTGTGCACAGCAGGGTGGTTGGAACTAGATGATCTTCCAACCCAAGCTGTTCTGTGTTTCAGTGTTTCAATACACCCAGTAATTTTTCCTGCATTCACAGCATATTGGAATATTGACACTGCACAAATGTGAGGAAATGACTGTAGATAAACCAAACAATATCTGCGAAAGAATTCTTAAAAGTTGAAGGGAAAGTGGGCAATAATTGAAATGAGAATGCTTAACCAAATCTCATTCATTGTTTTTGTAATGTATTAACACAGACTATATCTGTAATTGCATCCACAGCTTGGCTTGAAAATGTTATTGCAACAGTTCTGGCAGTATAATAAAGCAGATTATGGGGTTTTTTTTCTTGTTCAGTACTTGTACTCAGGCTGTGTTAATACTGTCTGGATATATCAAATTTGCCCTGGGGATTAGGCAATAGAAGCAGGCATACTGGATGAATCTGCTGTCATAGTGAAGTGCTTTAAACGTTAGTTTCGAGTTCGCTCTCCTGGAAAAGGCTCAGGACTTCTGGATAGAAGAGCAAATTGCTTTTCTGACTCTCTGAGTTGAATTATTGTTGCCTTGCTTTATTAAGTGCTTGTAAATAAATCTAGTTAGGATTTATTAGAGCCTCATTAAGGAGAGAATACTTTGAAAAGACTGTCAAATGCAAATACCTATTCTGAAAGTTTTATGTTTTAATGGGAAAAATCCTAACAAAAATGTAACAATTGTAGCACATTTAGATAAATTCTGGTATGCTTTTTTAATTTAACATTTACCACGAAAATAACACTTGCATCATTTTTTTGGTGTCCTGCTGAAAGTTTTTTATGCTCTTTTTGCTTGAGTAACTTGCTGAACTAAAAAGTCTACTACTCACTTGCTCTTAGATGAAAGAGTTTTAAAAGATCTTTGTGAATTAAGTCAACCCCTTCAATTGAGTCTCATTTTAAATTACAGTCATGTAAAGTCGTCACACTTTACTAGCATGGCAACAAAACCTCCTCTTAGAAATCTTCCTCTTCAGATTAAACTGTACAATTTTTAAAGAACACTTTCCAGAAAGCAGATGATTCTGTTGAAGTGTTCAAATGTGCAGTGCTTTCTTTAATGAAAATCTTGTTTAAACCCGTTACATGACTTGTATT
The DNA here is from genome assembly GCF_905368555.1 of Meleagris gallopavo. Taxonomy (NCBI): domain Eukaryota; kingdom Metazoa; phylum Chordata; class Aves; order Galliformes; family Phasianidae; genus Meleagris; species Meleagris gallopavo. The sequence goes on from NC_139424.1 coordinate 4,840,172, forward strand.
ATTGTATAATTCTGCTCTGAAAAGCATTTTGTACTGTGATATTCCATAAGTTTTACTGTTTGCACACAACATCCATGAAAATACTTCCTTTTTCTGTTTCAGTTCATCTATGGAGGTATGAGGGAGGCTACCCAGCTCTCAATGAGGTCATGAGTAAACTCCGTCAAAACAAGGTAAAACTCTTGGATTTTGCTACAGGTGGTTACAGAAAAGAACGTAGAACAGAGCAAAGCAGTGCACGTTTGGACACCTGCTTTTACTTATCACCTTCTGTGCAAGCTTAGTAACAGATTGACAGAGATCCAGATTCAGAAATACTAAGTCTTAATGTTAGAGATTCTCAGATGCTCTATTAAAATGCCAGCTGAAGTTTTCAAAGATGCCAGGGGAATTTGGATGCCTTTGCAGTTTAAAGGATTTTGGTGTCCAAAACCTCGGTATAGTATTGAAAAATCTAAACCACTGTAGGGGATATACTGTGGGGTTTTTTTGTTGTTGAAACATAATATACAGTGTGACAATGACCACATTGTTTTTAAGGAGTTCACAGAGTTTCGCAAAGAAAGAGGTAACATGCTTCTGTCTCGCAAGAATCAATTACTGTTGGAATTCAGCTTCTGGAATGAACCTGTTCCCAGAGAGGGGCCGAATATTTATGAATTGAGATCCTATCAACTTAGAGTAAGTTTCAGGTTTTTTTATTTTTTTTAAGCTATATGATGTCATAAAATGTTCAAAGAGTGTTTATACAATGCGGATGGAAAACAGACCTTGTCTTAAAAACCTGGTTCTTATCAAAGCTGATGGCTGAGTCATTGTTGCTCTCAAAGTGTGGGGTCCAAAGTGAAGGCAGGCTCCAACGAGATACTAATGTCTCCTGTGAAGGGCTGGAAATTCTGTGTTTTAATTTGAGGGAAACTTCTGGAAAATGACTAAGAACTAATATAGTATGTAAATTGAGTAGTTATAGATGATTATAATATGCTTATCACTTGGAGGAAGCGGTTTTATTATTAGTGTTTTCCATATATAAATGTGAGTACCATCAAAATACTGCAGTTTTCTTTAAACTACAATCTTAACAGTCTGTTTTGTTCTTGTAGCCTGGAACTATGATTGAGTGGGGAAATTACTGGTAAGTACTACCTTAGCACTTTTGTTTTTGTCTTTGAGAGATGTGTGTTTAAAAGTTATGAAGTGGAAGTGACAGAACGGTACTGAAGCATTTCAGGCACCCAGTTAATGGTCTGCTTCTGTTCTCAGGCAACTTGTAAAATAGTTCTTTGACCCTCAGTTTATCCTTTGAGGAAAGGAAAAGGAATTCTTTATGCAAACAGCACTGTGGGCTGAGTGGTTTGATTTTCTTTTACGTAAGCCTTTTAGTTTGATACCATATAGTAGAAATAAGAAATAATTTATTTTGAGTAGAAAGCACTGCTCGTTGAAGGATGCTTTTAACGTCTTAAGAGTGTGTTCTTCTTCCACATCTTCAGCACCAGTAGAAGTTGACTTATTTTTCTTTCAGGTATTCTAAGTCTTGACCCTTTCAATCTTTAACAGCTAAGTTGCTTCTGGAAAACCTATTGAGCAGCACATTTGTATGCTAGCATATAGGTTAAAAACATTTGAGACAGTGTCCTCTTGAGTGTATGCTTCTAATTTTGACTTATTCAATAGTAAGTTTCTTTCAGTTCATACTCAGTAAGTTCGTGCAGTTCTTGTGATTGATAGTTAACTAACTTGGAGTATTTTCAATTATTTTGACAAAGGTGAGGACTTGGATTTTTAGTTTAGCCATTGTCATTGGTATAATTCATTTTATTACAGTTATTTTCCATTAAATTGAATTTCAAATTTTTACATAATAGGCATATCTACAATAGTACCAATCTGTTTTAGAAGGTGAAACAGATTTATAATTTGAAAAGATATTGATCTTGTTCACACAACAAATCACGAACTGTCACAAAACAGAGATCTACGTGAGAAAAAAAACTGTATTCTGCAACCAGAAAATCTGTGGTGAACGGGTGTGACAAAGGCAAGGTGACGGAAGCCCAAGATTCTAGTTTGAGAGCTGAATACTGTTCAAGCAGTTATCATTTTAATGGATCTAATCTTGAAGACAGTAATTAATGCACAGTCTGGTGAAACCACAGGCCTCAAATTTTAACACGTTCTAACAAGATGTAGGCATCTTTTAACTACTTAGTGCTAGAAATCAGCAGGCTTAGGTTTTTTTTCCTCATTTTTAATTGAGAAAGTATACAATAAATGCTGTTTAACGTTTGGGATTCTGTTCACATCTGCTTTCTTTTCAATTATCATTCATTTGCTACCAGGTCTGTTGTTCTTAAAGACTCCTCTCTTCTGCAGGGCCCGTGCAATTCGTTTCCGACAAGATAATAACGAAGCAGTTGGAGGATTTTTCTCACAAATTGGACAGCTGTATATGGTTCATCACCTTTGGGGTAAACTTGTTTATTTTAACTGGTTTTTTTCTCACTCAGTCAGCCTCTAACAGACTTTGCCCAGGGCACAAGGTTGCTACAAAAGTCAGAGGAATGTCTTAACGAGTTTTTTCTTTTACATCAGCTATATTGATTTTCTGTATTTTTGCATAGACAACTCTATTTTTGAAAGAAACAAGCAGAACTGAACATTTTATGCTTTGTCTTGTTTCTGTCAAGTTTCTTAACGGCTTTTCTTATCTACTTGTTTGCTTTCAATAATATAAGCATGACAGCTCAGATCCTGCCCTCTCTTTTTTCCATCTCCATTTATGCTGAAGTCAGATTTTTACAGCTTAGTTTGAAGCATCACACACACCACACTTAAAAGAAGGGTAGTCGAGCAGTGATTCACATTATAGCAGTACAACGTTGTGGCTTATTCCACTTGTTAATTTCTACTGATGCCTAGGTTCCTTCTACTCTAGGATTATCTTTGTGAAGAAACTCATTGTCTAATGTTTATTTTAGAAAACATGCACTATTAACTTCAGATCTTGACAATTCAGAATATTGTATGTCAGCTTTAGAAATGTGATCCCCGCCGCCCTTGTAGAACTTTGTTGCATCATCTCCCTTATCTATTTTAAGACATTTCTCCCCACCACATTTAGACTTCCTCACGCTGCCCCTGATAGCCTTTATTGCATTTAAAAACTACAGTCAGTACACAGGTCAGTTTTTTGGCCATTTTTTACAGAAATGCTCATGATCAGGGGTGAATGCTTTACAGAACACTGATGACTGTTTACCCACCACCACCCAAAACACTCCAATCATGCAGTACTTACATAGGGTAGCATTTGCAGAGTACATTTCGCTCTCTTCCCCGGTTCCTTCTATTTGCATTGGTTTGAGTGTTCCTTTTTGTGGAGAACATCTTGATTTGTAGTCTTCTAAGAGCACACTAGAATACTTTTAAGGTAGCTGTACACACATGGAGGGAAAAGTTACTTATAAGCTTTGTGCTCGCTATTGTCTCTTCCAGCTTACAAAGATCTCCAGACCAGAGAAGATATAAGGAATGCTGCGTGGCACAAACCTGGCTGGGATGAGCTAGTCTATTACACAGGTAACATATTAACTCCTTTGGAATGCTGGAGGCAGATCTTTCTACAGGCCAGCATTCTTATTCTTCATTACGTTGTTCAGTGATAAAAAGTTTTGCATCTCTGTGTTATGTGTGTGTGTTCAGTTTTGCTGCTCTAAGGAGGGGCATTTCACTAAGCTGTAAAGGGAGTTTTGCAACTGATTGTACGAACTTCAGAGGCCTTGCATAATTGCTAAAAAAAATTCTATTGTTTACAGTAAATTTTCATTTCAAATGCCTCTACAGGAGAGGAGCAGATTTATGTAAATGCTTAAGTTGTGTCCAATAATCTAGGAAGCCAACAGTAAAATGTATCTGTATATTAAATTATTACCTCTAATATTTCACGTAAGTACTGGAGCCTTGTTAAATACATTCCTTTGAGATGGGAAATTACACTTTGGAACTGATACCTGGAGATCACTCAAATCAAAGATAGCTTTCGTTACAGAACTCAGAGAAGTATGCTAAAAATGTCAGATTTTAGTTCCATGAGCTTTATTTCAAAGAAAACATACCAGAAAAAATGTAAGATATCTTTTGGCTTCAAAGGAGCAGACAAATTACATGAAAAAAATGACAAGTTTCTCAAAATGACTGTGCTTCAGTTATGGAACTGTTGGTGATTACTGATGATTTGGCATGCACAAGCTGGGGGTAATTTGAAGACAATAGTATCTGTTGGAACTGGGCATGCAGAACTGTTGATGGTTTCTGTTATGAAATTAAACCCCATCTCTTTTTTTTTCTTTTTTTTTTTCAGTGCCCCTTATTCAGGAAATGGAGTCCAGAATCATGATACCATTGAAGATTTCTCCACTTCAGTAAAGTCATTGATTTATTTGTGCCTACATAGATAAAGTGACAAGTATTTGTATTAATTAATTTATGGTATACATTGTATATCATAGTCAAAAATATAAAAGTACTGTATTGAGCTTATAAAGGAGACCTCTTTTCTTCAGAATCTAATGACCTTTTGCTCTTGGGATTGTATCAGGAAAAAAAGAAATACAGGACTGTAGCTAAAAGGTTGGTTAACACAAAGAAACTCCTCAGGTTAAGTATGGCGTACGGTATTTAATATCAGCTCCTGGATAGAAAATGCCCAGTGTTCACAACAGCAATAGAATGTAGTGTTATAGTTGCTGTGGCCTTTGTGTAGCATTTATAGTGACTGCAGATTGCAAAAACAAATGGGGAAGTCCTGAAATCAGGAGCTTTGAAACCCTCAGGCAGTTCACCTAACTTTGTAGCAGGGCTGAAATCAGTAAAGTAGCTCTAAATTTATGAATAGACGGTTACTAATTGAGGGTAATATTGTCTGTGACGTGATACTTACAGATAGAGTATAGGGCATTCTGTTTCACAAGGACGTTGAAGCTTGTTGAAACCTAACTACACGTTTTTCCAGATATCAACATCTGGAATTAATTTTGTGAAATTAATTTAGAGCCTTTTTTAAAAAGTATGACCGGCTGTTTTCAAAGAGATACTGACATGGCATGATTGTCTGAACATTCTGCAGAGAATCAACTTCAGTGAAATACATTTATCTCTAGGTATAACTCAAAAATCTAGGAAAAGGGGTTTTATTTAATAAGCAGTCATGACTTCAGACATATGCTTGATCAGGTGTTTCACTAACTGTACAGTAGGTACTTAAGAATTAATGTGTGAAACTGACGCATGTTGAGTCAATAGGATTGGCATAGAGCAGTGTACCATTATGTCCAGTTCTATTTTGATTTCACTTTTAGACTAGAAAATATCAACACTTTTAGTGTCTGTGATGATGTGAACATCCTGTAAGTGGAAATAATGTTCTTTCTTCAAAGTGGCTACAAGAATCAGTGTAACACAGAGAATGTACAAATCAGTTACTGAATGTCCAATTTGTGCATTTCAGTGAGTTTCAGGAAAAACATCAGTCAATAAAAATCCTTTTAATTTTCACATATTACTGGCACCATATACGTATTGCACCATCTGTCTTTTCTCTCATCTTGCAGTGTTTCTGATGAACAGTTCCAATAATTGCATAGAACACATTTCAGCTTAGTGAGTCAGTGTCACTTCCGGTGTCACTTCCCTGTGTCAGGGACAGCATTTCTCAGTATTCGGCTCTCTTTCTCCAACATTAATTTACAATATTGCCATTATATGCCCTTTTCTTAAATGTTTTAAGTGCTATGGTGATAAATACAAAATATTTCTCCTTTTCATTTTCTCTGTAAGTTATGCTTACTTTTTCAGTTCTAATTTCTTCCTTTTTCTCACGTAAAACACACAACACTCTTACCTTCTTCTTAGACAGAATCAACATTTGATCTAATTATGTTTGGTTTTATATTTGCTTTCTGTGTATGTTGTCTGCTGATCATGGGATTTTACTGAGTAAACTTCTCTACTGTATTAGCTTAAAGTTCTCAGCTTGGTGTGGTTAGTGTGCCACATACATCACTTCAGCTGAGTTATGTGATCAGTGCTATCATTTGGGTCACTTGGGACTTTTCCAGACTTCTGGAGCTACTTTTAGCTACTAAAAACAAACAAACGAAAAAAACAAAAAAAACATCAGTTTGCAGTCCTTGTTATTTCTCCCAATATCCTCTCTTTTCTTCGTGTTCCTAGAGGGTTCTCCAGGTAATCTAACCCTCATAACCAGCCATCTTGGTGACAGAAAAAGGATTTATTTTTTACATTTATACATTTTTGGAGTGAAAGGATTTTGTGGATTCTGTTGCAATCCACATTTCTCACCTTCAGCCAGGACTACTGTTATTTTAAGGCCCATTAAATTTTGTATGAGTCAAATATGTAGGGAATAACAGGAGTTCTGCATATGGCACAAGCCTCCTGAGTCTTTGTGTTACCTAAGATGACAATTCTTGGTAGCGTTACAACGCATTACAAATGAGCACGTTGTCGTCCCGTGCTACAAACTCATGCTCTGTCCATCACTGGAGAGGCACAACTTCCTGCTAGTTTAGTTATGGATAACTATGTGAGATAAACTCACAAACCTTAACATGCTAAATAATAATGACAGTCTTTCCGTACTTACCGTTGCCTGAGCCTTTTTTGAAGTTGACTTTCTCCTGTTGTGAACATTATTGTGATTTTTTCCTCTTACTGTCATGGCCCACTTTGCTTTCTTCCTTTGGTTCACAGAATATCAGCGTTTCTTGGAGAGTAGAATTCAGAACTGAAGTCACTTTCCAGTGGTTGGAAAGCAGGGAATAATGCCTGTGAGAGTTTCTGGTAATTGCTAATTTCTAATCCAGTCATAGCACTGTCATGAAGACACAAACTGAAGTTTTAGTGGTCCTGTAGTCTTCCTAGAAAGATAACAAATTGTTCTTCTTAAAAAGTCCTCTCGTGGAAATTGAAGGTATAACTAAAAGCAATTCTGTCTCACGAATAATCACATAGAAATAAAACGTTTTATATGAAGCAATATACTTCCCCATAGCTCTTAGTCAGGAGACCTACTTGAAGACAGAATGGTTATCTGCCTCATAACCTATACTACTCTCCAGCTCTACTGTGATGGGTTATGTTCAAATTGTGATGTTGAAAGTAGCCTCACGCTACTTTATTCTCTCTTAGTTTTGTTTTAGTTTTCCAGTATTTTACAAACAAAAGCTGCTCACTAAACCAATCCTTCTGCTGCCTCCTGCTCTAGGAGGTAGGGCCTGCTGCTGGCCCACTGGAGGGGGTGTTACTTTTTTCTAAACAGTCCGACCTAAAGAGCTCTTGTGAAATCATTGGCGTAATGCTGTGTTTCCATAGCAGTCACACTGGCAGGAGGTACTGTTGTGAATGTTAACATCTCTGTGGCACAAAGCCCCACGTACCGCCGTCTGCTGACTGTGGCGTTAGTGGAATTAGGTACACTTGAAGCATGTCATAATGTTTGTAGGATCGGGGCCTGTAACTGTAGCCAAGTAGCTAGGTGTTTTTAATTCAGTAGAAAACTGCAACAAACAGAAGCGCTTCTTTGCTTTGTAACTGTACAATTGTACAGAAATGAGCTGAATAAGAGCAGAAGGAGTTTACACTTGTTGTACCCGTGCATTCTTGCCTAAACAAAGGCAGGATTGTACATGGGCTGCCCTTGGAGCTGGCTGAGATTCTTCACAGGAAGAATTCAAAAGAGATCATGTTTAATACTCCCAGAGGAGTTCTGATGAGCAGCCTGCCAGTTATTGGCTGTCTTGTCTTTTGTGGAGATGTTTAAACTATATGCAAACATGCAGTATAACTGTATCTATTTGCTTCTGTTTGTTTGTTGTTGTTTTTTTTTTAAAATCATTCTGCTTTCCTAGTGTTGAAATTCTGTTTGTAACTTATTGCCTCTGCTCTTTGCCCAAAGCTTGAGATGGCATTACTGAGAGCTGTCATTCATCACTATCCATGGCTCTGTTTCTCCCTTTCCCCATCTATCTTTTCTGATGATGCAGCAAAATGAGCAAAACAAGTATTTGTTTTAATTGTTGGTGATGCTTAAATATGGACAGGATCACTTCACCTTGATTTAATCATTAAGTTAAGAAAACTTTGTGCAAGTTGTGCAAACCAGTAGTGTTTATCTTGTGGAGACAGTGTGAGGCTCTGGAAGGTAAGCACGTCGCTTTTTAATCTTCCAATCTATAAAATGTTTGGTGGGTTGGAAGAGGTGAACCTAAGAGTTACAGCATTCAGACTGATCTTCAGTTTCAGGTTTATTTGTAAGCACAGAGGCCTGCATAGAGGGTTTTGTCCCCAGGACAAGTTATGTAAGTTACGTCATATCAGCCCATCTTTCTCCTGTGATGTTATTATATGGATGGAAGTGGAAGACATATCTTTCATTTTGTCTTTAGTAAAGCTTTCTACATTATCTCAGATGAGATTCTTATAAGTCAGGGAAATAAAAGTACTATCATGTGTCAGCAGTGCTGGTTAAAAAGACACACTCACAGGAAATATCAGGTCTGACAAAAAAAGCACAATTTATCAAGTGAGTTCTGCATAAGGTCTCGCTTGGATCAGACACTGAAGCAATAGAAGACAGACTCTTAAGAAACAAGGATTCATTAGCTGAAACCTCAGAGAAATACTTGTTTAGAACAAGTTAGACTTCTGGCACAAGCAGTTTGAGGGTGGTTGATCCACACTTGAGGCAAAAAAAGAGACCAGATAAGTTTCCCACTGTTTTCTTAATCAGTAGACATTTTGTAAAGATAGGTGAGTCAGCTTCCATCCAGTTATAGGTTGACAGAGAAGAGATTGTTAAATAAATAAAACACTTAAGTAAACAGTGTTACCATCTGACAAAACTACAATTTCAGAGCTTGCTTGTAATTGTTTTAATGAGGTAGGTGAAGCATCAATTGCCTTAAAATATGCTTCTGGGATACTGATGAATATTGCATATACTTTGAATTTGCATGCATCTCATGTCTTTTAGACTCTATAGGTTGAGTAACAATGATGTTGGGTAACAGACTACACCTCAGGTTCTCCTGTAACCATATTTTAATGAAATCAACATTATATAGGTAGGAAATATTACTGAATGTTCACTGTTTAACCTCGTTTGGAGATTCTTTGGAATGGAAATTATTTACCTCTTAGATTATATTATTGTTGATTAGACAGACTTCTGTTGGTGGTCACCTCAGTTTTCTTTTGCTACCCCAACTAGACAGAGGTATTTGCTTTGGTGGTTTTGCAGCAATAGGTACATGATATTAACCAGGGGCCAATCCATTAAAGTGTTATTAACTTATTGATACTTACCTTGGGTCTTCACTTCTGAGTGAATAATCAACTGACCTTTCCACTCTGAAGATGATGTTTTCAAAAGATCTTTATATTTTCACTGCAAATTATTTGATGAACATGGTACCATTTGCAACAGGCATTTCATATAAGAGAAGTATCAAACACTCAGAATCACAAGAAAATCCAGAACACAACTTTGCAAACAAATATATGTTTAATTGCATTTTATAGATGTCTTACAGCTGTTAAATATATTATTTTACTGTATAATTTATCGTTCTTCCAGTTCCTTTAGCAGTTCATCAAAATGAGTAATGTACCATTTGGCTTTCTCCTTTACTTGCTTTCTGATTACATTTCCTCCAAATCCAATGAAGCAGTCCTTCAAAACACAAAGAATGGGCACATATATTATTGCAGTCCTGCTTAAGGTATGAAGCATTTCAGCAATTAAATTTGTTTATAAGATTGTATTTTAAAATTAGCGTTCTTCCCCACCTCTTCCCCTATTTTACTTGGCACGTTCATTTCTATATTTAAGAACAGGAACTTCATTAACATCTAATTTCATGCTACTTTGGTTATTAGAGTTTTGTTCCAACAGCAACAGTAACTTCCAGATTGTCCAGATCTGAGATTTGTGCTGAAAATCTGATGTGGCTGTGATGCAACACAGGGCCTTACTATTCAAGAATGAGTTAACATTGTGAACATGCATGCAGCATCTCACAGTTAGCCCTATTCTGTTTATCTTAACTCTGTTTACCTCATTTCATAGATACCAAAAGTAAACATTAACCATGATTTCAATCATTAACCATGAACACTCATCTTTCTAGATTTTAGAAAACCAACTGCAGTGAAAATAATGTTTAAAATTTCCACTGCTGCTTTTTTGCATTCGGGTAGAAAACATTAAGCAAATAATAAGCTCCTTTGATCACGGACATACTTAATGCTAAGGGACCTGCTGCCATAAGTCACATCAGCAATAGCTCTCAGAGTTTGTTCCTGTGCACAAGGATATCTGCCCCTAACACTAGCAAACCAGGGGCACTGGGGTATTTTTTTTGTAGAGAAAGGTGCCTGAGATGAGACACAATTAGGATCTCTCGTCTCTGAAATGACCACTTATAAAAGCTGTTTTTCTAGTTAGCTATTTTTATTCCATCCCTGAGATAGGGCTATCTTCAAAGGTATCATCACTTTGCAGTGAGGTGAACTCTGTTGCTAAGCTGGTATCAAGTAAATTGTGCATCAGATCTGTGTCAGATCTTCATACTTAGCACCATTTATTAGTGTTCAGAAGTGGGATCTTGATAGTGATAGAATCTCTGTACAGAGCCCTGTGTGGAGGCAAACACTCTGGCAGTGTAGGTGGGAAAGGCAGACATGATATCAGCTTGATTTGCAACAAGTTGCTAGCCTTTATGCAGTTCTCTTGGACAAAGCCAGCACCCTGGCTTAGAGAACAGAACATTTACTGAGTTTCAGATGAGAGAAACCAGACATTGCACGATGAAGCTTTTCTAGAGAAAACTGCCTACACAGATTCCTGAAGTGCTGCAGCTCTTCCTTGAAGTCCAATAAGGAATTTAAGCTGCACTTTTTTTAATACTTACAGCAGGAGGACAGGCTTCCATGTCTGTAGCTCCATCTCCAATCATAACTACTTTCTTAAAGTGGAACTGTTCTTTCAGATGAGTGATAACCTTTCCTTTCCCCCCTGATTCAGCTGTTGGTTGTGTTTCATCAAATCCTGCATATTCTCCTAGAACAGTAGAAGGACAAGTGAGACACACAGCATATTTTCATGTCAGTGCAGAAAGATAAATGCCTACGGTGTTTTCCTCAGAATGCAGCTAATTACATGCAGTCCTGTAAGCTTCACAATCAGCATTCCAGAGAAGTAATCAGAAGGTAAGCATAAAAATCAGTATTTTACCTACGTCTTCAGTGAGCAGAAATGCTAGGACAAAAGTAGAAACCCTACATGGTAGTGTGTCAAATCCATTCCCAGTCACTCTGATCCAGTCATTCTGGTCTAAACATTTGAAACATCCAGTATGATGTATGAACAGTGTATAAAACACTCTTACTTAAGTAAGAATCAACCACACTAACCACAGTTCTGCTTGATTACACTAGCTTAAAGTCCAGAGCAGCTGCACTAAAGTTAAGTTCGCTGGTCACCATACATACCTCAAACTCACTGAAAGTGAAGTTTGCTTCTGAAAGCAGGTAAGTGTAATAAGCTCTTTAAACTTGAAAGAGTGAGAGAGAATGAAATTCTGCTGTCAGCAACTGTAATGCTTTTTAACTTTGGCACAAGTTGCAATTTAAAAGTACTGCTCTATTTCATTTATCTGAAAAATGACTTAAACTCGTGTTTTTGGGGGAAGACTTGTAATTTTCCTACTTAGAGACAGACTTAGACTTGGAGCTGGCTGGATTGGTAACACGGCAATTCAGTGTGGACAATATCTGTAGCATAATATTTGACAGCTTGAACACAAAAAAATGGCACTAATTAATAGAGAAAATAGCTGTTAGGGGAATCTCACCATTAAAGTAAAACTTCAGCCTGTTCGCAAAAACATTTGCTGTTGGAATGTTCAGCTGTAAGGCCACGTGCTCCACGATGCTCTGAAACCCCCCGGAGACCAGGAAGACCTGTACCCCTCGTTGATGAAGCCTGTTCACCAGCTCCCTGGGAAGAAAGAAAGTCACCAAGTGTGAGAGCCAGGCAGCATCTAGGTGTAAAGGGATACCAAGAAAGCCAAAATACATCTTTTCTAAACAAGGCTATCCATATATTTTGTTAATCCACTTTACTTAGGGTGTATGCTGCTTTCCAGCTCCAGCTCAAGTTTGTGCTGGAAAAGAGCTGAGCAAAACCATCTTGTCTAGAGGCAAACAGGTATTTAGTTGCTCAGAAACAAGCACTGCCTAGAGATGTTTCCTTTATGCTTTCACATTGTTCATGTTTATTCCTCTGAACAAATGAGACCAGATCCAGTACACATTGTTTTCTGAAGCTAATTATAAAACTAGCAAGAAAAAAAAAAACATCGTTGGTACTGAAAAAGAGCAGAGAATGTAGAGGACATAAAGCCACTGCACAAAAATGCAGAATTGGGCTAAGAAGTGTGAGAAGTGCAAACATTGTCTAACTCAGAATTGCTTACCCAAATACTCTGTGTAATAGAAGGCACCAGAAGAATTACAGAATGAAAAGTTTTCAGACCCGATTAATGTCAGTGGGACTTAAGGGCAATTAAAAGTTTTACAAAAGCTGGCTGTAGAGGCAGGAAGATAAGCATACAGTGATCTAAGTAATAGAAATGATAGTAGTAACAGAAGAAATGCTAAATACTGGAAAGCAAAGTGGAGGCTTAAAAGAGGCTACCCAGAGAGGGAGGAAGAAAGGGAAGGAGTGAAAAGGAAAATCATGTGATTCTAAACACAGAAACAATGTTCCCTTTGTGGTTACATCTAGCTATGCCTTCTACAGAAAAAGCTGAGCAAGTACTTCATTTTAAGGAGAAAATACAAGCACAGTGTTGTCTTAAACCTACTGTATGTGCCAAAAAGAATTTAGATTTACAGCTATGGCTGGAATTCATAGTAAAGGAAACATTTTCAGTTGTTTGAAACAATCTGAATAGCAAGAAAAACCTTTCCAGATGAATTAATTAATGTTTATTCTAAACCCAAAGGTGAATATAAGTATGTATTATATATATATATGATGATATTTAAGTATGTATTTGCCCTTCATGATTTTTTTTAATCATTAAAGCCTCACTAATATCACAGAATTTTGTTGATATATTCTATGCATTTTTAGAATACTAATCCATTAGGCTATTGCAGTTTTTTCTTACCGTATTCCTGGTGTTAGCTGAGGTGGATTGTCAGATATTAACTTTTGCACTTGTTCATAGGAGGGCCGTATGAGTCCTAGTCGTGCCGTTAAAGCTGCTTTGAATGTCACAGTGCCACCCATAGCTCTGCGGGTCCTGAATTGAGATCCAAACACAACAGATCAGTGACACTTAACAAGTTGAGGCTTCTCCCAAGGATTTAGCTTAACAGCACTGTCAAGGAATAAGTTAAGAGCTCATTAGTTCTAGTTATGCCATGCTACCTATGTTTTAGAGGACAAGACTGGTACACTGAAAAGGTTGGTAGTAATCACTGGTGGAAGAGCTCCACAGATCAGACTCTTGTAAGACCCAGTGGCACAAAGGAAAACTGATTCTCTCTGTGAGTGCAACGTGAACCATTGGAAACACTGTTCCTAAACTGCAGGCTGACTGATGTCTCTGAAATTAACAGGACTTTTGCTGCAATTTTCAGTGGAAACATCAGCCTCAAAGAGGTGAAGAGAGTTGTCCCCTCTCCTCCATCTCATAGTAAGGTCCTACTAGAACTTAGCCAGATTTAACAATGACACCTCATGCTGGTATGTCAAAGAAATGTACTTCAGAAAATTTTACTATGGTCTTGTTGAATGGCTTCACAATTTAAAAAAAATAGTGTTATTTCATTATGCTCAACCTTATCCATGCTTACTTTTTACCACTGTTCGTGTGAAGTAAACAGCAAATATACATACATCTCTGCAACAGCATCTCCAACTCCGCAGAACTTCGCAAGCTCATCGATGCCTTCTTCCCTGATGACTGTACTGTCCACATCAAAGCATACTGCATCAGCGTTGCGGAAGATTTCTTTCATCTCCAAAAGGGACGCCATCCTTTTAGGAACCTTCTTACTGTAAGAAGATAAGATACATTCTTTCTGTGAGTCACAGTACAGGACTCCGTCTTGAGCCATTGGAGCGACTGATCTGGTGGTGGCGAGAAGGGTCGAGCACAGCCTCCTAGCCAGCTTTTATCAAAGTGTGAACAGTGGTGGAGGTCTGGCTCAGCTGCTGATTTGCTCTCTGCTGTTGCTACCTACTGATGTTCAATTTACGTTATAGGTGGGCTGTGGAGCTGTGGACAGCTGCTGATTTGCTCTCAGCAGGTTCAGCCCATTGATGTTCATTACGGGTTCAAGGCTGTAATACTTGGCATTTGCTGAACCATCAGATTGCCAACTACTGTGCATGACTCAAAATTCTCTTTTCTTGCCTCAGCTACTCAAATGGATCTTGATTTCTCATCAGATCCCATGTGCTGTGTCACATTAGTTGCTCCTTAAATACATCAGTGAGTGGTAGTCCCTAAATCATGAAGATTTCAATTCTTTTCTGTCTCAATTAATATAATGTGGCGATACCTTAAGGGGTTCAATGAAGTTCCCAAAGCCTACAACCACAACTTTTTCCATAACAATACCTGACAAAGGTTTATTTTCTACCTTTTTACATCTGTTCACTTGAAGGTATTGAGCACTTCTGCAGATGAGAAGCTCAAGGTGTTATTCAGAATATTTTTAGTCAACTCTACCAATCTTGTGCTTTATGCTTTCATAAGGGATTGCTGTGTGGACCTCACTATTTACCAATCTGCACATTTACACACAACTTTCGATCTATCCCATTTCCAGATTTTTGTTGAAGTTCAGTTTGATTCTCTCTTCTGATCTCCTAGATTTCGTGCAGACTTCATGTATAAATGACCTGGGTGGCAGATTCTTTCTTTTTTCTGAGTTAGAGGAGAAATAGCTTTAACAGCATGTCATATTGATTTATTCCTCCTCAATCTAATTTATTTTCCTCCTATCTATCGTGTGAGTTTTCATGATGAGAGCTCTTACACGCACAAGTTTCCACAAAACTTTTTTTTTTTCCCTTTTTGTCCAACTTCATCTTTTGCACACAAAAGATATCCAGTGAAAATAGGGGACTGGTTGCTACGTATCTTGCTGTGGAAGAGCCTGAGAACTGAACAGTACTGAAGTAGCTCACCATCAGACAGGAGTCATCTAGGGATCACCAATGGTAAGCATCGGTGCTGTTTCCTGACGTGACTTTTGTGTGCCTACTGAGAGGTCACAGCTCAATAGCTAGTGGTCAAAGCAGCAAATAGAAGCCTTTGCTTTTATTCCCACTAGGCCTGGTTGTAGATGATGGTCTTTTTCCTGCATAAGGCAGAAGTGGTTGACCAAGTGCTTTGGGGTGTTCAGATTAAAAGCTGCTGTTCAATCTGCACTACTATTGTTGGGCTAACTCCTAAAGGTTTCATTTTTATTAAGTTCTTAGGTGCACAAATCAACATTAGAACACACTGCTTAACCAAGGACCAATGCATTAACTACTGTTTAGAAACTTGGGATCAAACCGAGCTAACTGCTCAGTCCCTCACTGAAAGGTAAAATAAAAGTCTGTAAAATTAAGCAACCGAACCTTAGGAGAGAAACCTGTTGTGTAGAGCTAAGAACCACATTTGTAAGTTAATCTCAGTTTACCAGGTAGATACCAGTGTTAAATATGGAAAAGAAAGAAACAAAAGACAGCAAGTCATGTGACAGATTAAAGGCAAAGCCATGAAACAGGACTGCTTAAAAAGGTCTTCTAGCTATTGAGTTTTGTGGTCTGAACACGGCTCTGATCACCAAAGCGGGTTTGTGGCTTTTGCACAAGACTGCCGAGGTGATGCTGTTTCTTCCTTAATGTTCCTTTGTCTTGCAGGTGTGAGTGAGATTTGGAGAGCAGATATCACTCAGCCCATAGTTTGACAGGTCTCTGTTCTTGGCGCATTGGAGCTGTTTCCTGCACAGACATATTGTAAAACTGATCTAGCCTTAAAAGCTTCATTCACTAGAGAATTATTTGCTGCATTTATAGCACTGTACATATAAGAAAAACTATTATGGGCCATCAACATGATGTAAGAGAAAGCAATCTCTTTAGTGACACGTGTTCTCTTGGACAGAGACTGGTTCTGAGCTAACACCTGGCAGCAGGTGGACACGTGAAATGTGAATTTCAAGTTTACTTTGCATTAGCCTTGGTTTGACATTGACTCCACAGCACAGCTCTGTACTTTCAGTGGAGGATTTTGATTTCCTGAGCAGGAGGGCTTTGACTTCAGGGCAGGGCTTGGCAGCCATTTGCATCTACTTGTGCACTAACATTTTTTAAATAGCATGTCATTAGTGGCTTGTGTTTTTTTTTCCAGCTTACTGGAAATTACAAAGAATTTAGCCATGGGTTTGGTGCCAATTTTCAGGATTTGCTCTACTGGACAAACTTGTTGCATCACTGTTGTGTGACATTTGCGTCATGTTATTCCAACACTGATTCCTTATTATGCAAAGCAGTCACATTGCCTCATGCTAACCTGAGGGTGCACTGCAACATTACCATATTATGATGCAATATGGCTGCGTGGTGACAGCACTGTTATGTGATTCCTTGGTGAGAACTTGAAATATATTTTTGGAAACGTCTTCACAATTTTAATCTGATAAAAATGTTATAGTTAGACACACGCTGGGAGGAGGAAGGAGGAGACACTAACTTTTCCTTCTCCCTGCTACCCCATTTCTCATACTTAATTCTCCTCTAAATATTCCTTACAATGATGAAAACACTGCTGTGAGCCTCACTTCGATGGATACATACACAAAACTGTGGCTGGAATTAACTCTGTCTTCTTTTTGTTCTGCACAATGACTCTTCCAAAAGAGTTTCAGGCTATGGTTTATAATGCCTAAAAATGTCAAATTGTAATGGAAGAATTGTGTTTTTGAAATGCAGAACGGAGCAATAGTTCCTGATCTCCCTTGGTGTATGACTTGCCAAAATCCTCCTATGTTCAACTGAAGGTAGGCATTGAGTCCTAGAAAATGCAGGCTCATTTGTGGCAAATGTATCATCTTGCTTGTGAGAGATAAAAAGCCTTTAATTGGTACCTAAAAGACCAGTATATGTGATGACCTGACATAGTAACTCAGTGAATTTAAGTTGGAGACCTTGTGATCAACTGTAAAATGGTGAAGTTCATACTGGATCAAAGAGGAGAACATTTGGGGAAGTTTCTGCTATTGCAGGGAGTCTTGCTCGTGAGAAAAACAAATATTAGGAGTTAAAGGTTGTTAGCTTGGAGTGAAATAAAGTGCTTCTGCTGTGGTCGGCAAAGCTCTAGGGCTGCCCATCACCTCCAGAGGTTAGCAAATGCCACTCCAAACACTAACATGCCTAATTCAGTGACTTGTGAAATTTTCTTCCCAGGCCTAAATGTAAATGAGAGCATAAGGCAAGGCTAGTTGTGATTGAGCAACAGGCCCAGGAGTAAGGGAAGTACAGGTAGAAGAGGGTCTGCTCCTTTCTTTGTTTTCAGAATTTTCCATGCCATTCTTCCATGGCATTGACCAGGCAACTGCCTAGAATTCAGCACCAGGTAACTTTGCAAGGGAAGTAAGGACAGACACAGTAGCTCATGTGGCAAGGGAAGTCACTGGAGCTCAAAAAGAGTCTGAACAACACTTTTGGTCATGCAGTCTGATTTTTGGGTGGTCATGCAGTCTGATTTTTGGGTGGTCCTGCACGGAGCCAGGAGCAGGACTCGATGGTCCTTGTGGGTCTCCAAGTCAAGATATTCTGTGATTCTTATCTACAGGTAGGTGTCATCTGGAAACGCAAGGAAAGAGAATTGAAGTTCTGCAAAACTTCTCCATGGGCAAATCTCTAAAGGATTTAGTAAAAGGAATAACAACTTTTAATTCCAGAGTGTTATGGGCCTCTGTGGATGGGAGAGATTCAGTTAATCTGAAACACAGACCATCTGATTGCTTAGATGCATCAATGCTTTTGTATGAGATGGTAAGAAAAAAGAAATTCCCACAACTTAGGAGTTCTGTCTCTGTATGAAAAAAAAAGTTGGGTAGAAAATCTCTGCACATTCAGCCATTGTATTTCAAATAGGAAATCTATTTCTATTCTATTATTTCCATGCTGGAAAAGTATCCCTGCAGCAAACATTTCAACAGGTTTGATAATAAAATATAGTGGGGAAAAGATGAAGGAAGAAAATTGGAAAGAGACAAAGCAATGGACAAAGAAAAAGCTAGAGAAGGTGTAAAAAAAGAGTGACAAAGGGAAAGAGGTAGGATGAAAGTTGAGATGCAAATGGACAGAAAGGAAATCAAAAGGGAAAATGGCATTTCCATGAGATCTCCGTGCTTCCAGACTGCATTAGAACACTTGGAAAAAAACTGGCATTTCCACAAGAAATAGGATCTCTTTCGTAACAGGGAGGGTGGAGTCACAGAAGCAGGCCTAACAATTATGTAAGAGCACATGCTAAAGGAAAACAACTGTAATCTTTTCTGTTTGCTGACCGGTCAAAGAAGGGCATGTGCCACACTGTGAAAAGCTGGAACATCTACAGTATCTGCTAGCTGTATTGGAAAAGGAACCTGCAGTGACACTCAGAATTCTGCGTGTTCTGTGGCAGCTGCACTTTGACGAGAATTTGATGAGATCTTAACATATCCAATGTGTCTCCACCTGTTAGCTTTCAGAATTGCTGTCACACTGGCACTTTGTATTACATTCACACCTACTGCTGTGGGAAAAAATGAAGAGTAAGTAGATCTTGATGAAATACTACTTAAAATATCTTTTTTAAAGGATCATTCAGGAATATCCTCAGTGTGCAAACAATGTTTGTGATTCTGATTCACTTTCACATTTAAAACTGAGCATGAGCACTTGAGCTACGGGTGCACAAGAAGACCAATTTTGTTCTCACTTTGCCCAGAGTTGTTTTCCTGGCACCAGTGAAGTCAGTCTCACTGGTTTGGATGAGAACAAAGTCACTGTGCGATACGTTCTCAAGCAGAGTAATGTTGCATTGAACATGCACTGAAATTAACAGAAATGCAACCACATAAAACTGTTCCCGTTGCACTGATGGGAAACTGCTGCTTAGAGTATGAGAATCAGAGAAGCTTGTTCTTGAAATTTTTCTTAGGACCTTTCCCACCCCAGGTATGATTCTGTTCATGAGAATATCCACAGCAGAGCTTCCATGGTAGTAGTTTAAACAAATCTGTTAGTCCTTCACTGTTAGTCCTTCACAGTCCTACGTCTGTAAAATGGGAGTAGAATGGTAATACATTTTTGTTATGTTGAGGTTTAATTCTCAGTATTAGCACTGTGTTCTGAAAGCTTAAGATGAGAGATTATAAATTGAAACACATTAGCTATACTTAAGCAAATTGTTGCTGTGTATTCCTGCAAGTATTTTAAAAGTTCAACTCATCCAGAATTTGAAGTTTCTGTAGTTTTCGATATGAAAATAGAAAGATTCAGTGCTTAAGCTCACTGAAGCTGCTTCTAACTTCCAGATTTTATGTTCAGATTTTAAAGGTAGTATCAGCAACCTGTATGCAAGTCAAGAGATGGGTTGTTAGCAGCTGTATACTGATATCTGTACAGCAATGCCTAACAACATATTTATTGAAGCACATTTTAAAAGGTAGTTGAAAAGGGCTGGAGGGAACCTGCTGGATGTTGATAGACATCTCCCAGCTCTCCAATCTCCTCTTGCCTTTCCTGCCAAAATGATGATGCTTCCCCCCTGCATGATTGCATCATTCATTCATGCTCCTGCTATAAAGCAGGCACCACACTGCTACATCTTGCTGAGCAGCACACAGCCCCAGCCTAAGAGATACAGTTCACTGTCTGTGCGAGAAAAATATGTTAAGTGTCATGGAACTGAATACACCAAATGCCAACCCCTTCCAAATTGAGAGAAAAAAAATGTTCCCCATGACTTACAGTATGGTACTGGCCGTGGCTGCTGCTGCTGCTGCAAACCTCTTGGCTGCACAAGAAAAGAACGGATCAGCTGAGACCTTCAGTCACATAAATGCAACGGCACGGGCTGATCTGGAAGAAAGCCGCATTTTGTAAATCACTCTATAATCTGCTGAGTAAGCCGGCCTGGATGTTTTTTTTAAATGGTTGCACACATGTAACCAGAGAAGTCCAGCTGTTCGCTGACAGGCGTAAGGAAGAGGTGTAACCTTGCCTGCGTCGGGGGAGGAGCCGCTCGGGCCCAGTTCGGGGCACTCCCAGCATGGGTAGGCATGGCTTGGCAGGGAGCAGGCAGTGCACAACATGATGGGGAGCTGACTTGCTGCCAGCCTGTGCACAAAGCAAGGCAGGTCTGAGCAAACACGCGTACCTCCGCAGAGCAGGACGAGGGACGAGAGCCGAGGAGGGGCTCTGCCAGGCGGCGGTCAGGAGTTTCTCTTGCCATGCAATCAGAGGCGTGGGATATGGCTTTCTTTCACTGCAGATGAAAGATTTTGTGCATTAAAATGGCAATATTGCATTTAAGTTGTTAATCGACAGCAAATCAGAGTATGCGTTATTACACACAAAAAAAATCTGAAAAATTCATTGTGAGTTTTGAAGGCAAGTTTAAATCTGCTTTGCAAGAAGGCTCTGTTTTGTTTACCCAGATAAAATGTTGTCAAAAGCAATTGAAAAACTGCACAACCTGTCTGTGCGTGTGCTTTGGCATCATGCAGAAGGGCTTTCTGCAAACATGGCTGTGGGCACCAGTTAGCAAACAGGAGGCTGCCAAGCCACAAGTATGAAGCCAGTCACTTGTTTCAAGGTCAAGAAAGCCAGAGTGCTGATTTAGCTGCTTTTATTTGTTTGTGATAGGAGTCTTATGACTGCTACCCATCTGGAAAGATTGTTCTGCACCGCTGGATACACCGGTCACTTTCTATGCATGATCTCTTTTGCAATTCTGGCATTATTTTCTTCAATCTTATGAGCATGAACTGAATCAATACCCCCTTTCTGTGCTTCTCTGCCCATGCCTTCATGTTTTTTCGAATGTTCTTAGTACTTGTATGAACATTTGTCAATGTAAGTATCTATCAGTAACTTCTCACATCAGGACGCGCTGGTGCCAAGCGCCTTTGCAGAAAACTGGTGATGTGTTTGCTGTTGTGTTTGGTCCTTTACAGTGTGTTTTAAACAGATTTAGAAGTTGTTTCTGTAAATAAGGTTAAATAAAAACAGATCTTGATAAGGATGGAAGAACACTGCTTTTACTTTCTGCTAAGATAAGCAGTGTGTTATTTCACTTGTGAGAATCACCACTGGGGACTTCATGTTGGATATTCCCTCTACTTGGCTTAATTTAACAGAACTGTTGGATTTAATTCACTTAGATATCATGTTAACAATTCTAAACCGGTGTAATTTGTTGCAGCTCCAGTGATTCCAAAGGACAATTTAGGCCTTGTAAGCCTCTGCCCTGCATTTTTGCTATGCATTAAAAACAAGTAAGCAGAACAGCTCAACAACCACAATGAAAAGACTGAAAAGTGCATAAAAGCTTGTAGTGATTTCTGAAACATGCAGCAAAGTGGGCATTTGCTGTGAAAATGCTAATGAGAAATGTTATTATACTGTAACATAAACTACCTGCAGACATGACCAAGGAAAGAACCACAGAAAGATCTGACTGGATGCACAGAGAGGATGCTCAGGAGTTAACAGCATGGCTTATATGGATTCAGCACATACAGAACCTCTCCATCTGTTCAAAATGTGGAGACCGTGAACCTGAAGTGTCAGCAGCCAGCCCTACACATTGCAGGTGTGTAGGATGGAAGATTCCTGCTTTCCACAGGACATCACCCATGCAGGTCACAGAACAGCAATAGGGAAAACGTAAAATACACCGTGCCTGCTGCTCTGCTTATGGGTTTGACAAGGCTGCCCTCTACTGAGAACAGCCTGGAGAAAGGATTTTGGCCAAAAAAAAATTACAAACCAAAGAAAGAATAGCAAAATGTTTGTGTTTTGAGTTTGTGCTCTAGAAATTGGGGTAGTGCTGGGAATTCAGGTGTTCTAACTGGGCGCTGAGGCTATGCACTCTAAATATCAGCAGTGCTGCCTCTCAGGGCTGGGTGGTTTTGTTTTTGCTTTCAGCAGGCTGGTAGCATCCCAGCAAAAGTGAAGAATAAACATTAACAGGAGAATTCCGGAGCCCAGTTATGAAATACCAAGTGTAATTTCCTGCATTTTGCAATGTTCAATGTTTATTTTTAATGATTACAGCAGCAGGGGAAAAAAAAAGAAAAAAAAAAAAAAAAAAGAAAAAAGAAAGAGAAAAAAAGAGAAAGAAAGGAAGAAAGAAAAGCAGCCTCCATCCTAAAGAATCAGCATTAAAATATTTCACAGGAGGTGCACCCTGCTCTGCCAACCAAAAAGGCTCCAGATTTGCAGTATATGGTGCTCAAACATCAACTCTATCTAAAACATGTAAAAATCAGAAACCCAGGCATACTAGCATCTGTCCCCTCCAAACCTGCCAGTCTGAATGATGGGCCATGCCTGGTGCTTTGCCCAGAAACCTGAGATCCTCACCCAAAACAGCAGAGCAGGTTACCTGCAGGTGCCATACTCTACTGCCAACATCATCAGGGCTGGTGAGCCTGTCCTTACACTTGACCCTCACTGAGCATTTCAGTCAAGCTCCCCCAGAACTGTACAAATTGGGTACAAAATCATACCCAACAATTAGGGTTTACTACTAGTAGATTGGAGTTTGCTATCTTAGCTTAGTGTTCACTACTGGAAGCAGCATGGAAACAGCAATGGCCCATTGCATTGCTCAGCATCAATGCATTGGATTGCAGAACCTCTTCAGAATCGAGCTGCCAACTGTGGGAAGGTGTGTGGGGATTTATTCTGCGCTATCCATTATTTTGGAGGCAGGCACTTTCATTACCAAATGGAATAAGAGTTGCATCGGGCCTGGTATTGCCAGCCACCCCAGGTGCTGCAGGCAGGTGTATGAGGGCATAGGGCTGGATGGGGCAACACGGTGCAATCTGTGGTGTGTGTAAGGAGTCCAGGCAGCAGCTCTCAAGTACAACTATCCATTTTCTGCCTTTTGGGAGCTCAAAGCCGTTATGATGCGTACACTGTGCAACCTCAGGGACTGGCCCTGTAAGCTAAATGCTTCCAGCACTCAACCAGGATGCCTTAACTTTAATGCTGTCTTTTACTTCCACAGGTCTCAGCATTGCTTGGGGAGAGCTTTTCCCCCACATTAAAGACTTGCAGAGCATTCAGAGCCTTAGAAGGTACATGGGCTGTGCTGTGGTGGCTGCAAGGGTGCTGGGCTGAGGGAGCTGCTGCCTTGTTAGGTAAGATGAGGTAGGTAAGATGATTAACCTCAGTTCTGGATTTTGACCAAGAACCACTTCGATTATTAATCCATCCCGCTTAACTGTTAACTCTATCAACCTAAGGTTAAATTGGTGTGTTTAATTATTGATTCTCACGGTTCTGTGAACATGGATATCTGTCACATGAGACAGGCGGGGGAGTCACCACAGGCGTTCAGAGCCATGGAGATGTGGCACTGAGGGCTGTGGGCACGGTGCGGTGGGCTTGGACTTGGGGATCTGAGAGCTCTTTTCCAATCTGAATGATTACATGACTCTATGAGTGCGTGGGATAAGAATGACCAAGGATCTCAGCACGTTCAAAAGCCTCATTCACACATTCATCCCCTCGCTGCAGCGGACAGAGCCGAGAACTCAACTCAGCTCCCCCCGTCACCGCCCGCCTCCCAACCGTCGCTTCCCGGCAGCCCCTCAGCGAGAGGGCGGGAGCTTCCGGGCAGAGCGACAGGCCGCTCAGCCAATGGCGCTGCGTTTTGGCAGCCTACGGGCCACTGGGAGTGCACGCCGTCCGGAGTGTTCTAGAAGGGGCGGGCGGGGAGGCGCGGCTCGCTTCGTTCCCGCCCCATCCCGGCCCGGCCCGGCCTAGCGTGGAGCGGCAGCCATGGCGGTGAAGGCCCTCAACCCCAAAGCCGAGGTGGCTCGCGCCCAGGCCGCCCTGGCAGTGAATATCAGCGCGGCTCGAGGGCTGCAGGACGTGCTACGGACCAACCTGGGCCCTAAGGGCACCATGAAGATGTGAGGAACCTCCACGCGGCTGCCTCAGAGGGCGGGCCGGGCCTTCCCGCCATGCGCCTCAGCGCGCGGGCGGCCGTTGGGGCCTGAGGGGAGAACGGGGCCGCGCGGCGGGGAGCGGAGGCGGAGGGCGGGAGTGGGACGGGCGGTGGGCTTGGGATCGGGGAAGGCCGTTCGGAGGCCCGCTCACCCGCTTTGTGCCGCCCGCAGGCTGGTGTCGGGGGCCGGAGACATCAAGCTGACCAAAGATGGCAACGTGCTGCTGCAGGAAATGGTGAGCTGTTGGAGGAGGGGG
Organism: Meleagris gallopavo; assembly: GCF_905368555.1. Taxonomy (NCBI): domain Eukaryota; kingdom Metazoa; phylum Chordata; class Aves; order Galliformes; family Phasianidae; genus Meleagris; species Meleagris gallopavo. Next base: position 4,864,761 of record NC_139424.1, read on the forward strand.
GTCCGGGGGGTGCGGAGCCTGCTTGTGGACGTCCCTGTGAGGGGCTGTGGGGGTTGGGGGCCGACTGCCTTTGTGTGGGATGTGGCACCGTGTGTGTGGTGGAAGGTTAGGCTGAATTGGCTGCTCTATGGGGAGCCTGTTTTGTGCCCACCACCCTCTGGTAAGGAACTTCCTAACACTCTCCCCTGCACAGCTCCCTGCCATTCTCTGAGGTACTGTCGCTGTTTGAGTCCCCGGGGGAAAAAAAAGACCGTATTATACAGATTAGTTCAAGAAATTTACTGTCAAAGTCTAAGTTTCTTCTGTTGTTAAGTGGAATTATGTGTTGAAACCAGCTGAACTGCCAGGAATCATTGAAACCATCATCTATTCATTAAAAATCTTGGTTAGCTGGTTTTAGATTACTTGCTACTTGTACCAGTGCAGTAAGGCTTACTATTCAATTTCTTATTTTTGTTTAGCAAATACAGCACCCCACAGCCTCCTTGATAGCAAAAGTAGCAACAGCACAGGATGACATCACTGGAGATGGTACCACCTCAAATGTCTTAATCATTGGAGAGCTGCTGAAGCAGGCAGATCTCTATATTTCTGAGGTATGTGTGCAGCATTTCTTTTGTAGATGGGCAAGTAAAAAAGCTTCACCTGAGACTGTTCAGCTTTGGATTTTTGTTGTGTGGTTGGTGCTCAAAAATATGAAAATCAGATACGTCTTTCTGCTTAAAATGAGTGTGTCAGAACTTATAAAATGGAGAAAGAGGACCTAAGACTTGTTCTGCTTATTTATACTGTAGCTTTTAATAACGTTGTGCCTGATTCATGCTGTTATCTCTGACTGCTTTGTTTGAATGAAAACATTTCTTATCTGCATGCTAACGAGGAAATGCTCCATGATAGTAGATGTTTTGGTAGTATAAGTTGGAGAATAGGCATTCATATTGCACAGTGAACACCCAAGTGTGCTTTATAGTTCCCTTGGTCTTAATTCTGTGCTAGAATAACCTGTGCTTTTCCTCTGCATTGGAAGGATTGGCATTCCTTTTATATGTATTCAGAAGGACAGTACATTTTCTTATCACTGTAGCACGTATGCTCTCTGTTGTACATACAGGGAAAGCACTATTTTATCGTACTGTTGTCTGATTATGTCCCTTCTTTTCTTGCATTAGGGCTTACACCCTAGAATAGTAGCAGAAGGATTTGAGATCGCAAAGGAAAAGGCACTTGAAGTCTTGGAGCAGGTCAAAGTAACCAAGGAAATGGACAGGGAGACGCTTATAGATGTTGCCAAAACGTCCCTTCGTACTAAAGTTCATACTGAACTTGCTGACATCTTAACAGAGGCAAGTGTCCATGCATCTTCATCCCCTTTTTGTGTGTTGTGCTCCAGGTTTTAAGCTGCTGGCGTTATTCCTTTGGTGAAGAGCGGATAGAAAGAGCTTGCACTTTAGAGTCTGATGGCCCTTTTGGGGATTCCCCCCCTCCTCTATTTCAGGCTGTAGTAGATTCTGTTTTGGCGGTCAGAAAACCAGGTGAACCTATTGACCTTCACATGGTAGAGATCATGGAGATGAAGCATAAATCAGAAACTGACACCACGTAAGTAACCAGTCTCCTCAAGCTTCAGTTTAATGGTATCCTGATACTGGAGTAGCCTGGGTTGGTTTTTTGTGTGTGTGTTTGGGGTTTTGTGCTGTTTTTTTTTTTCTTTTGAAAGAACTTGGGTGTCTCAGAGCTGCTGTTGGAAAAGTCATTAGGGAGGACATGAAAGAAAGACAGAAATAAAAGCTTTGGCCATGAGTGATCTCGACAGCATAAGTTTCCCAGTCACTAAACTTGACATCCTGACAAGGTTTTTGAATAGCAAAGAGTAACGCTGGCTCAGACTTCTGCTTTGCTGTGGATGGACACAGTTGTTTGCTTTATAACCATGTGGTAATGTCTGTGTCTTGAGTATGCTTAATATGTTTTCAACTTCTGTGAGACAGTAGTGATCAGTACCTGAAAACTGGGTTGCAGCTGCCTCACTGGGTGTTCTTCATGCCCTTATATTTCACAGTGGCATGGACGAATTCTGCGCTAGCTTTCTTCAGTAGCTATTGCAGTCAGACACTATGCCAGAATAAATTCCCAGTTTACACTCTGGCATGCTTTTATATGTGAGTGGGCATGCCCTTGGAAGTGGGATACAAGATCATTCTTTGCTTCTAACATAAATTCATAGGCAATTCATACTAGACTGACTGCACTGTTAGTTATCTTGAACAGTGTATGCTTCCATTAAGTGCTTGCTTCTGACTATCTTGACACACAAAATGCTCATTGATCTTTCAGGCTGATCAGGGGGCTGGTTTTGGATCATGGTGCTCGCCATCCTGACATGAAGAAAAGGGTGGAAGATGCCTATATTCTTACTTGCAATGTATCTTTAGAATATGAGAAAACGTGAGTACACAGCACCAGCATGTAAGACACAGGAATTTTCTGTTCTTCAATTCCTCTAAGGTGTGCTTAAACAAGTACCGGAAAGGCCACACAGATGCTCTTCTGGAGCGTGGCAGATAGTGTAGAAGTTTGGGTGGAAAAGGTGAAGCTTCCCTTTTCCAGAAAATGGAAGCAGAGGAAATTAGTAACTGAAATAAAATCTGCGTATTAATTTTTAGAACATTACTGAAAGGATTCCTTCTTCCTTGAACCGCTTATTTCTACAACACAGAGGACAGCTAATTTTCTTACTGCTTTTTTTTTTTCTCTCCAGAGAGGTGAGCGCTGGGTTCTTCTACAAAAGTGCAGAAGAGAGAGAGAAACTAGTGAAAGCAGAAAGGAAGTTCATTGAAGACAGAGTGAGCAAAATCATAGACTTGAAAAGAAGAGTTTGTGGTGATTCAGATAAAGGATTTATTGTGATTAACCAGAAGGTGAGATAAAGAGTATAACTAAGTTGGAAAAACAACCAGAAATGTTGGCTTTCTTGGCAAGCCTGGTGCTGCTTGACTCAGTCAGTACAGTGCTTTGGATGCAAATAACTCAGTTGAGGTTGATGAACTTATGATTACACACGTGCAGTTCCTTCCTGAGATTTCTTTGAGTCCTGAGGAAGAACTTAATAGTGTCAGTCTGAGGGGGGATTTGTTTCTTTATTTTCTTATCTTGACAGTCCCTTTCTTTGTTTCTAGGGAATTGACCCATTTTCCTTGGACGCACTTGCAAAAGAAGGAATTGTTGCTTTGCGCAGAGCTAAAAGGAGGAACATGGAAAGGTATGCTTCTAGGGAGAGAAGGGGTAAATGGCTTGCTCTCCCAGACTGCACAGTGAGTCAGATCTGGTTTGAATCAGCTTATAAAGGCTGTCAGCAAAAAGTCATCTTCAGTCTAAATGTTACTAGAGTAACTCAGTGTAATTTATACAAACTGTGAAGTAGGCAGTTCAGTACAAGGAGTGACGTAGGAGTGGAAGCTGTCTGTGCTCCAAGAGTAGATGCCTCTTCTGGAGAGGCTTAATTCTGTAGGGTTTTTTGTTTGTTTTTAGTGAAGAGTTTTCTTATAAAAAGAAACAAAACTGTTGCAAGCCCACAGCCCATAGTATTTTGTATGCTGAAGTACTGCAGTTCGTGTTGGTGACTTCAGATTTCACTTAATAGAAGAGAATTGCTAAGCAGTAAATGAACTCTTTCAGACTGACCCTTGCATGTGGTGGTACTGCTATGAACTCTGTGGAGGATCTCACTCCTGACTGTCTGGGACATGCAGGTCTTGTCTATGAGTACACACTGGTGAGTACAGCTAGGCTTTTAGTTGAAGCCAAGTTAAATGCTTCTGGTATTGCTTGGCCCCAATTTTTCTTTTGTATTGATGTGACTTTGCATGGTGTTTCCTTGCAATACAGCTCTTAGAATAAGCCGTATGAATAAATGCTGATGAGATTTTAAATCCTACTGTCCATCTTGATATTTGTTCTTGTCGTGTTGCTTATTCCTATTGATAGATCCATATTTTAGTATCACGAAGTTAAGAACATGAGAATAAGATTCTGCTGGGTTCTTTCTACTAGACTTTGCTTCTCATCACTTCTTGGGGTGTTACTCAGAACTGAATCTGAAAGTGCCCAGTATTTTTTTTATGTTTGCTTAAAATATGTAAGGTGAATAACTAATGCTGTTTATAGGGAGAAGAGAAGTACACCTTCATTGAGAAGTGTGACAACCCTCGCTCTGTTACCCTGTTGATCAGGGGACCAAATAAGCATACACTTACACAAATAAAGGATGCAGTAAGAGATGGTCTGCGTGCTGTTAAAAATGCCATTGAGGATGGTAAGTTTCAGCTACAACTCTCCTCAAAACTGATGACTTGTATAAGTTAGCTCTTCAGATTGGAGTAAATTCTTATTGTGAAGTCTCACTATTACTGCTTTGCCTTGTAGGATGTGTGATTCCAGGGGCAGGTGCACTGGAAGTGGCAGTAGCTAATGCTCTTGTTAAGCATAAACCCAGTGTAAAAGGAAGAGCCCAACTTGGAGTTCAAGCTTTTGCTGATGCTCTCCTCATCATTCCTAAGGTATGAAGACCTCCAGAATAAAGGGACTCTAAAGCACGCTAGGATCTTAGCATTTTCTGCAGGAGATCTCTTTACATTAATGGGAAGTAATGTTTTTGTCTCAAAGGTTCTCGCTCAGAACTCTGGTTACGATCCCCAGGAAACACTGGTGAAAGTTCAGGCAGAACACACAGAATCTGGGCAGCTCATTGGAGTTGACTTGAACACTGGTAAGAGTTTTCTAAAACCATAGAATCTCATAAAATCAGCTTGGCAGTAAATACAGAGCAGCAAAACAATGCTGCTGAGAGAGGAGTGTTTCTAGGAGGCCAAATGTATCACGGACCCGCTCTGTGAAGCATAAGTTTGCTCTTACTGCAGGAAGCTCAGCTTTTCATGGAAGGAGGCAATACAGAATGCCTTGGCAGGTGTGCTATTACTTGTAATGCTTAAATGCACCGTGTGCACTTTGTACACAGAAAGTAAATAGAGATGTTAAGCAGCAGGATCTCTTCCCTTGAATTACGCAGATTGGTTGTTTAAAGATTGTTGTGCCTCTTTCCTAGGTGAGCCAATGGTAGCTGCAGCAGCTGGAATCTGGGACAATTACAATGTCAAAAAGCAACTGCTTCATTCGTGGTAAGTGCTGTGGTGTTTTCACTTCAAATAGTAATGGGTGGCTGGTTGACAAGATTGGTAACATAATGTGGGTGGAATGAAGGAATCTCTATTAGAAGAAAGCTGACTTGCAGTGTAGGAATAAAGCTGAGTTGTTTGTGCCAAAACAAACATTCTAACTATTTATTTACTATTTCCAGCACGGTGATTGCTAGCAACATTCTTTTGGTGGATGAAATTATGCGAGCTGGAATGTCGTCTCTGAAAGGCTGAATTGAATCTGCTGTTGGTGGTGGTGGTCAGCTCCAGTAGTGCCCTCCAGAATGCCTTCAAGAAATCCACTTGAAAGTGCTTTTTTGAGCCACGGTGGATTTTCCCAGCAGTGGAAGTCACTGCTGTAACTAGCAGCACCTCTTTGGTAAACGCGGCCACTGAAAATATTAGCAACTATGGAAATACTCGGTTCTAAAAAATCAGTTATTTATTTTTAATTTCTCTGAAGTGTACAACTGAAGTTGCTGTCCTTTTTACCCAATAAACTGTTATGTTCTGTGCTTTCTGTGTCAGTTATTGAATACTTACCATTCTGTGGACCAAAGCCTTGAACTTTGTTCAGCATTTTGAGGACGGTTTTGGATTTGTGTTTTCTGCTTGCTGGATCTGCAGTTGGGCTTTGTGATTGATTCCAGTTCTTGGGGTACAGGGTAGAGTCATAAAAGTCCTGCTCAGGACGCTGCTTCTGGAGTGCTGGGGTTTGTTGGAATTAGTGCAAAGCATCTCGTTCAGGTAGATGATGCCAATAATTTGTTTTTCTCTTGCTCACAAATCTTTTTAGTTTACGCGCCTCCGGAAAGATCTGAAATGTGTTGCATGTTGTCTTCCTTGCCATAGGTGGTAGCTTAATGCTTTCTGCTTGTAAGTAGAGGCTGTGGACGCTGCAGGAGATGCAGGCAGAGTGCTGTGTTCAGACAAAGCCTAGCAAGCAGGGAGTTGAATGTGTGCAGCACAAGAAGGCTACTGCTGTCCTATGTGATTTTTGTCCAGTCCTCATCTTGTTGGCGTTACCAGGCTGGGGAGTCAGAATGTTTATCTTGCTTATATTTATATTCCCAGTATGAGGAAAGGAGATGTTGGGTTGTGTCCATCCTGTATTCGTACCCTCACAAGTGCTGAAATCCCTGCAGCACCTTGCTGCTGTGGAGCAACGTTAGTAGGGCTGGGGGTCCAAGCCCTGTGGTGCTAATGGGGAGCAGTGCTGTTCTGGTGCAGGGTGGGAGCGGTCAGAGCTGCTGCCCTGAAGGTGGGGCTGAGAAAGGGAACGACCCCAGGGAAGGCAGATCCCCTGCAGTCCTATAGCAGGGCTGAAGGCGGTTCGTTTTCTTCCTTTCAGTGCTCTGTATCAGCTTTGTTTTATGTCAGGGCTGCATGACTGGAACGAGCAACCTTTTTAAAACTCCAGATGTGCACATGAAGCACATCTGGTGGTGTGGTTTTGTCAGTAGCCCGGGTAATAGGAGGCTTTTCATATGCGGAGGTGAAATAGCAAAAATTCACATGCAAGTATCCCTTTTCTTTAAAAAGAAAAAGCATGTGTGCCATAATTATAAAGCACATGCAGCAGGCGTGGCGTGGGGGAAGTGCATCCCTTCCCCCCGGAAACATTTCCCCAGCCTGAAGCCCTTCTGGGTCAGAGCCCTGCGGTTTTCCGCCGCTGATGCATTTTGCTCTTGGCGCTGCTGGTGCTGCTGGGCTTTGTTCCCAGGGCGATGCACAGAGCGGCGCTGCTTTGCTGCTGCGTGCTGGGCTGCAGCTGTGCTCTGCTGGGTGAGCCGAGAGCGCTGCAGCTTCGCTCGCACCGCTGCCTGGCTTCCTGCATCCCCCTGCAGAAGCACAACCATATAAATGCTAATTGCAGTCGCTTGTTACATTGCAGTGTGTATGCAGCATATAAAGTGGCTTTTTTTTTTTTTTTTTTTTTTTTGCAAATTTGGAATGCTTTGTTGTGCGTCTAGGTTTACCCATTAATGTTTGTATTGACTGCTTCACTTTCAGCGTTTGGAAACGATGAGCACATGGTACAGCTGCCGGGGGGAAGTTCCAGATGGGCTCCAGCTCCACGCAGAGCAGAGATGAGGAGGGACCCATCCGGGAGGTGACAGTGAAGCCCTTTGCTATTGACAAGTTCCCTGTCACCAACAGGGACTTCAGGTGAGCTGCTGTCACGGGGCTGCTGGTGCAGCTCTTGGAGCACTCTGCCTCAGGTGTCTGAGCGTGTTGTGTTTGTGCCAGGGAGTTTGTTAGAGAAAGGAAATATAAAACTGAAGCAGAAGCGTTTGGCTGGAGTTTTGTCTTTGAGGATTTCGTATCAGAAGAGCTGAAAAAAAAAGTCACCCAAAAACTGGAGGTAAATCTGAAGCCTGGAGGGAGATTAAGAGGTTTCAATGGGCGTGGGTGGCATCATGGGGGCAGCTCAGTGGTGGGGGAGGTGGTGATTGCCCAAGGAGAGTGGAGTCCCCCTCCCTGGAGATGCTCCAGAACTGTGCAGATGTGGCACTGAGGGATGTGTTTAATGGGCATGTTGGAGTGGGCTTGGGGATCTAAGAGGTCTTTTCCAACCTTAATTATTCTGTGATTCACAATAACCCGGATCAGACAGTTCCCAAACTAACATCTTCCTCTTCCCATGTTGTAGGACGACTGAAGGGTATTTGGGTGGGGGGGGGACGACAGTACAGCTTTAATCCAATGTCACTTCTTTTCCCAGTCTGCTCCTTGGTGGCTGCCAGTTGAGAAAGCTTTTTGGCGACAGGTGGGTGTGAATCAGGCATGGTGGTGAGTTCTTTCTTAAAACCAAGCAGGAAATAGCAATTCTGGTTCCTCTGTGCACGTTCCCTATCTTGCTCTGTTCTATCCTTTTTCTCTTTTTTGATGATTAATGAAACTGATGAAGATCACTGCAATTTACAGCCTGCAGGTCCTGGCTCTGGCATTGCAGACAGACTGGACAACCCAGTGCTGCACGTGAGCTGGAACGACGCGCAGGCATTCTGCAGTTGGAAGGGGAAAAGGCTCCCAACTGAGGAGGAGTGGGAGTTTGCTGCCCGAGGAGGGCTGGAGCGTACGTAGGCTCACCCTCCCTGCTCACATCCAGTGGCTTTCTATCATGAGTTGGAAGGAACCATTTCAACCTGGAAATAAATGGGATAAATGGTAGTTTAATGTGCTTCCCTCAGCAAAGCACTAAATGCCATTTGGTGGGTGTACAGGAGCATCCTAAGCTGAGCAGAAAATAGCAGCCACAACAAATGAGAGGATCCTTGGATAACTGCTCTATTCTTCTTCAACAGAGAGGCTGTATCCCTGGGGAAACAAGTTCCAGCCAAACCGGACCAATCTGTGGCAGGTGAGCTCACACCAGCTGTCCTGGTCCCATTGGGCAGTGATCAGCTTGGGTGCCTAGGACTTGGTAGTGAGGTACTGGAGAGCTCCTGGGGTTGTCCACAGTGTTCCCAAGGGAGCAGACGGAGCCCGGTGCCCCTGGGACACTGGGATTTCACTTCTCCCAAAAAATCACACGTTTGTTGTTGTTGTTGTTTTTTTTTGCAGAGATGATTATTTTTCCCCTAGGATAACTTGAAATGGTTGATCTTCTCTCTTGGACACAAATGCAATGTGCCAAGTTAATCTGCAGTGAAGAGTTATTTCCATTGTTTAAGTGTAATTAGGCTTCATAAATTTTTTTTGTAAGAAGCAGGAGTTTTCTTCTCTGCAATGGGTCTTTGCTTAATGTCATCTTTCCTCACCCAGGGTGACTTCCCAAGGGGGGACAGGGCTGAGGATGGCTATCACGGTGTGTCCCCGGTGGCAGCATTCTCACCTCAGAACAATTATGGTATGAAGAGGCGTCACTGCCCAGCTCTTTGGGGACAATCTACTCACCATTCAACACTAATTATAAACTCTGTAGTTGTAGCAGAGTTTCAAATGTGAAATGGGATCTCATCAGCATCTTGATAGTGTGAGTGAGCTCAGTGAAAGTGTTGTTACTGCAGCTGATGTACAGCTGGAGCACTTCACTGTGCCATCCCATGCCCATTAGCAGGCAGTTATTCTGCATTTCCATGTGATTTATTTGAAAATCCCAGGCATGCTGGAGGGGCAGCAAATGCCATTCCCTCCTGGGGGGGGAAAATGGTAGGGACATTTAAGATAAGACAGTTGTTGAAGGTCCAGCTGCTGCTAGGGGCTGGTTAGCAGTACAGTGAGGAGCTTCTTGTTCTGCTGGGATCTTTCTGGGATGTTAAAGTCCCCTCTCCCCCTGCACAGAAGTGTTTTTGCAACCCCATAATCCTAATATGTGTAGATGTGGCACAGCGGGATGTGGCCAATGGGCATGATGGGGTGGAGTGGAGTTGGACTTCATGATCTTAGAGATCAACAGCGATGATTCTGTGGGAACCTTCTGTCTCAGGAATCTATGACCTGCTGGGGAACACCTGGGAGTGGACGGCCTCACAGTACAAACCACCAGGCCCTCCCCAGCCACATGCTGAGGCGATGCGTGCGCTGAGAGGGGCCTCATGGATCGACACTGTGGATGGGTCTGCAAACCACCGGGCTTGCATCACTACCAGGTCAGTGCCAGCACTGCTTGTGGTTTCTCTTTCAGCTATATAAGAAGGGGTTACATTGTTTGGCTGTTCCTATCTAGATTTGTTGAGGAGTATTTAGGAAAACACTCTACAGATACTGCTAAAAATTCTAGTGCTATAAATTCATTCCTAATTGCTTCTCAAATAATTTGTTTTCCATCAAGTATTTATAATTAAATGCCTTTCTAAAACTTAGGTAAGTGGGAGCATGTTACACAGGGTGCATTCGCCAGTCTGAGCACTAACCATGCAGGACTGCTAACTGGGTATCTTTCCCAGGATGGGGAACACACCAGACTCAGCTTCCGACAACCTCAGCTTCCGCTGTGCTGCCAACATCCCAAGTCACACCACTAAGAGCAGCAGAACAAAACCCGAGCTCTGAGGAGGGCTCCTGGCACGACCTGAGGGTAGTTTCTCCTGTGGAGATGGATAGTAATCCCCAGAAACCATTTTCATTAAACCAGTGAAGTTTTAAAAAAATTAATACTTTTAGCCTAAAACTCATTTCTGCGTGTCTGGGTGCTGAGCAGCGATTGCAGACAACAGGCATTTTGTCTCTAATGGCCCACGGGTGCTGCAGACGTTGTGTCTCCTTTTGGTGTGTCTGCAGCAATCAGAGGGCTGTTTGTGTGAGTCCAATGCCAAATCTGATGGCACAGGAGCCCTGGGCACAGTGGGTTGAGGACAGCCTGCCAGGCACTGCTCATCTCGTAAGTCCAGCAGAGAGGCTATGGATGCCCAATCCCTGGAGGTGTTCAAGGCCAGGTTGGATGGGGCCCTGGGCAGCCTGGTCTGGTATTAAATGGGGAGGTTGGTGGCCCTGCATGTGGCAGGGAGGTTGGAGATTCATGATCCTTGAGGTCCCTTCCGACCCAAGCCATTCTGTGATTTGCTGCTTTACTGGGGGCAACTACTCCAAAGCAGTCCCTTAGAGCAAGTTAGGAGAAAACCCAAACTGGGTTATACCCAGCATGCATGACAGCCATCTGCACCTAGCTTGAGGCCAGCAGGTTTTAAGAAAAAGCACCAAAAATCACTGGTTGGTTTGGAAATATTTTACTTGCCTTAACTCTGAGCAAACCCAACTCAAGCAGCAGCGATGCTGCCATCAAAACAGCTCTTCCTCGGCCGCCAGGGCGAGCAGAACAGCCTTGCAGGTGTTCTCGAAGAGCGCGGCCCTGTTCTGCGCCTCGCCCTTCTTCACCCAGTGCCGGTAGGTGCGGAAGGCGCAGGCGTCGATCAGCTTGCGGATGGGCTTCAGCGCGTACGGGTCCCGCACCACCAGCTCCCGCGTCACCGCCTTCAGCATGCGGTACTGGTAGTAAATGCGGACGGACGCCAGCACGGTCAGACAGATCACCTGTGGGGAAAGGGGGAAATTGGGACCCTGTCTCACCTCTAAGCCCTATCCCCAAACACCACGGCTGCGTGTCGCTTAACCGCCTTCAGGGATGGGGGCTGTTCCCATGCTTCACAATCTTCTCTCTGAAGAAGTCTTTCCTAATTATCCAACCTCAACCTTCCCTGGTGCAACTTGAGGTTGTTTTCTCTTGTTCTATTGCTTGTTGCTTGGGAAAAGAGACTGACCCTCCCCCCTCACACACACACCATGCTCTCCTTTCATGCTGTGTATGCATAAAAGTAATGGTATTTACTTGTAAACTATGCTCCTAAGTGTCCCATCTACCATGAATACATAGAAATATCACAAAGTAGTGCTTGGAGAAGTGTCCCCACCCTGGCGCTGCATCCTGCCAAAGCCTAGCTCCATCAACCCTGCTGAACACCATTTCTTCCTACCCAGCCAGAACACCCATCCCACTTTCTCCTCCTGGGCTCAGGGCGCCAAGGTGTCCCTGTTCCCAGCACCAACGTCACCTTGAATTTTCGGAAGGGGCTGAAGTGTCGGACCTCCTCTACGTCGTACTGCTGGAAGAAGGGGTGTGCCAATGCCTCCCTCGCCGTGTACCGCCGCTGTGGGTCCACCACCAGGAATCGGGAGATCTGCAGGACAGCACCGGATTGATTCCATGGCGCCCCAGCCACCTGCTGCCCACTATATTTCCCCCTTCCTCAGCACCCACCAGGTCCTTGACGGTGTCAGAGCGATCATCCCACTCTGGGGAGCCGAACTGGTAGTCCCCATTCATGATCATCCGCAGCATCAGCATCTGCTTGCGGTGCCAGAAGGGAGGTGAGCCAGCCAGCAGTGTGTACATGATCACCCCGGTGCTCCACCTGCAGGGACCCAGTGGGACACACCAGCTCCAGCAGCACCCAAAGGATCCATACCCCACACTGGAGGCAATGGGGTGCAGGGGCCAGCCTGGAACACTGGGGCTCAGACTCCAGCAGCTCCACTGGGACATGGGTGCAGCCAGAGGCTGCTGCTCACCAGGACAGCCCCCTGCAGCCCCATGGAATGTTTTTTTTTTTTTTTTTTTTTTTTGTCTTATTCAAGTCTATTCAAGTCCTCGCAAACCCTAAAGCTGGTCCCAACGAGGAGCGATTCCTGCAGTGCCTCAAATCATGCTCATTTTACAAGCGCCCCGAGGACTGAGAGCACCCTACTCACATGTCCACTTCTTTCCCATAGCCCTCGTGTTCATCATCCATGGAGCAGTGCAGGATTTCGGGGGCCAGGTAGCCAGGTGTGCCACAGATTTCTGCAAAACAGGGGCAGAGCATCCCCTTAGGGACCCAGGGAAGACTGTGCCACACTGAAGCAGCTTGTCCTAGAGAGGCAACAAGATGTGTTCAGATCCTTGCAGAGATGGTCATGGCAGGGAGTGACTGCACCTTGTGTGCATCTGGCTGCTGACTTAAGTTGGTGAGTTATAATGAATTATAATGTGAGTGAGGAGAGCAGGGAGGATGCTGCTGGAAGGAGATGCCTGTTGTTGATTACGTTGCTCTTTGCAGGGCAGGAGGAGGAAAAACTTGATGAATAGAGTAATGAGGGTCAACTGGAGAACAAAAAAGTGGATAAAACACTGCAGTGTTTTCATCATGGGAAGGAGCGAGGCTGGAGAGGGCTGCACCAGCTCACCATGGGCATCGTGTTAGTGCTGCGCACCCACCTTTGAGCTTCTCGTTCTCATGCAGCTGGCAGGAGAAGCCAAAGTCTGTCAGCTTAATGTTCATGTCATCATCCAGGAGGATGTTCTCCGGCTTCAGGTCGCGGTGCACGATGTCAATGGAGTGCAGGTACTCAATCACTTCCAGCAGCGCGTGCATGATCTTCCTGGGGAGGGCAGACAGCATTACTCCCAGTGCCTGCTGACACTATGTTCCCAGGGATGGGGCCAAGGACAGGGATAGGGACCACACAGTTCAGCCCCTGTGCAAAAGCCTCAACACCTAAGCACAGGGGCACAGCCCGGGTGGCATTTTGTTCATGCGCACTGTGCTGGCTGCAGAGCTGTACTTGGAACTCATGCTCTGGTTTTGCAGCACAATTTCAGCCTTACCTGGTTTCCTTCTCGCTTAAGGTGACCTTCTCGGTGAGGTAATCAAAGAGCTCCCCTCTTTTCATCCTGCATGCAGGAGGAAAATCAGCCTCAAGACATGGACTGCCTAGGGGTTACAGCCCCTTATCAGCCCTACGGTGCTAAATGCACAAAATGACAAGCTGACCCATTAATAAGAAAGGGTTAAAGATGCCTTGATATCTTGCAAAATGTCAGGCAGGAGGAGGAAAGGCTGTACAAAGAGCAGGCAGGGACCACTGGGTCCATCGTGATGCCACGAGTTGCGGCGTTGTGCCAGCCCTGGTCCTGCTGGGCATATAAATAACTCCAAGCTCCCACCAAAGGTTATGGGGAAATCTGAGCTGCTGCTGATTGAGGGGAGCAGAGCTGAGGCTGAGTGAGCAGGCTCCTTCCTACCTGAAGCAAGACCCAGTCGTGGCCCTGTTTTGCCCATTGGGGCCATAGATAAAAAGCTGGGGAGAGTTTTGGCTGTCTACAGGGTGGAAATGTGGAGAAATGGGGGCAAGTGGGGCTTGGGAATCTGGTACTTACAGATCGAACACCAGGAAGAAGAAGGTGCTGGACTCATAGCTGTCCTTCAGCTGGACTGCAATGAAATGGAGCTGTGAGCCCTGTGCAGCGTGCTCCTTACCACACACCCCATGCACAGAGAGCTCCTTTCCACTAACAGACTGAAAATTGCTGATCTAATTGCTAACTGAATTAACGAGCTGATCTTTGTTAGCGTTTTGAGCAGGAGCTCAGGAGGGAGATGGCCAGGCAGCTTGGGCAGGGGCAGAGCAGGGGATGCTCTGAGCAGGTGCCCTGCGTCATGCCAGGACCGTGGGTCTCACAGAGTTCTGACATCCAGGGACATCACCCCAAAGCCCCTCCTGGGCTCAAAGAGTAAACGTGGCAGAAACCCTCCTGCCCCGACTCACTGACGTTGGGGTGTCCCGAGACCTTCCGCAGGATGTCGATCTCCTTGGCTGTGGCCTCACGCAGCTCCTGCACCTCCTGGGGGGAGATGTTCCCTGCTGTGATGTCGATGATCTTCACGGCATACTCCTGCCTGGTGGCTTTGTGGATGCACCGGCGGACGACGCTGCTCACCCCCCTGCCAGGAACAGCACAGGAATGATGAGGTACTTTCCCATCCCCATTTGCATGACGTGGATGGAGGATCATGATGGAATCGCTTTCCCACAACTGGGAGATGGACCCGATGATCCTTATGGATCCTTACGGGTTATTCTATAAACTAATAGGGATGTGGTGCGATCTCCTGGGAGGTGTCCTGAGCTGGGGAATCGTGGGTGGGCAGAGGGTTGGAACGGGATGATCTTTAAGATCCCTTCCATCCCAAACCATTCTGTGAGTCTACAGGCTCCCCACACAGCCCCACGGACACACAGTGGGGCTGTGGTGTTTTCCTGGCTTAGGGGGACAAACTTTGAGCAGATGGAAAATGCTTCTACATGCTATTTTTAATCCTGTGGTGCTGTGGGCTCTGACCATATCAGATTCCTGCTGTGATCAAGCAAAACAGTTTGTCATAACCAAGCTTTACCTGCCCAGAACCTCCTTTGGTTCATATTTTTCATAAAACTCCTTGGACGTGTTCCAGTCTGGGAGGTCCTCCTCCTTTGTCATGGCTGGGTCCTGGCAGGTGGAACAGGGCTGGGAGGAGAATAGCTCTGATGGTCCCAAAATATCAACCTGTGCCACCACCCAGGGACCCCGCTGAGCTTCGAGATCCACCTCTCTTCTTCCCACCCCCGTTATTTCTGGTTCTAACGCTTCTTTCTCCCCTCTTTATTATGCAAAGTCGTCCCAGATGGCTGTTGGCTGAGAAAAAGTAGGAGAAAATGGCATGAAAAGGGAAGGGAGAGGAGAGCTGGAGCTGCTGCCAGCACTGCGAGGTCAGCTGGGGCCGAGGCGCGGGGTCGGGCAGGGCAGCACTCCTGGGTGCCAGCAGCGCCCAGCAGGGCTCCGAACCTCCCCCAAAGGAGCGCTTTGTTTTCTTCCCTTTAAGCTGCTGCCCGCAGGCACGCCGCCAGAGCCCCCAAATCTCCTCGTTGGTGGCAGCCCGAATTGGATCGCAGGGATGGGTGCGGGCCGGGGGCGATCCCACACAGCCTGCTTTGCGTCGGTTAGTAAGCATATCGATTAACGCCGCCGTTTGTACGTTTATGCTATAAAACGGCGCTGCTGGGAGACTCGGGAGAAGCGCTGACCCGATTTGGGGCTCAAATCCTACACGAACCGCGCAGAAACAAACGCTCCTATGGGGAACGCGGGCCGGGTGTCAGCGCGCACCGCTCCGCACCGCCCTGCGGGACCCCAACGGCCCGGCATCGCCTCCCCCCGGCCTCACCTCCCCTCGGCTCCCCCAGCGCCGCCGCCTCAGCCGTGCGCCATCCGCCCGCCCGGGGCCGGAAGCGGAGCGGGACGGGAGGAGGAGCGGAGGAGGGGGAGGAGCGGCGCCGAAAATAACGGCGGGGCCGCCGCGGGAGCGGGGAGCGGCTGTCCCGGGGCGGGGCGGCCGGCGGTGCCCGCAGGGGCTCTTAGTCCTCTTTTCACCGCTTTGCTGACCGGCGCAGCGATCCGGGCTTTTTGCAGCTCTTTGCGCTGCTTCGCCCGAACCACCCGGAATTGGTTTTTCTGCCCCGCCCCTCCTCGCCGGGCGGCCCCGAGCGCTAATTTTATCCGTTCGCTTCCAGGAAATGCGGCACAGAGAGGTGAGGCTCTAAGGAACAGGTGGGACGCATGACAGCGGCTCAGCAAACAAGAAGGTATTTTGGGGTACTTTTAAAATGAGTTGTGTTACTGGGGGCTACAAGTCCCACACAAGTGTTTCAGCCATCTTATCGTGGAAGCGTGCAGCTGCGCGGTATGGCACGGGTTGCTCGTGTAACGCTCCACCGGGTTTTGAAATAGAGGGGTGGCATTTCTCAGCCTCTTGAAACTGAATACAGAGGCTGTAGACAGAACTGTTGATTGGATGCAAGCTGACCTGCTGCACGCAGAGCATTGCAAAGTCAGCCATAACCTCCCTCCTCACCACACTGTAATAAGCAGAAGTTGCCCCTGGGGTTCAGATATTCCAGGAAGTGTCAATCCAACCCCTGAGCCAAAGGCTCTTCCTGGTGTGCTGCAGCTCCAGCCTGCAGGCATTTTTCATGCCAGGACACCTGGCAAGCACGCTCAGCCTGCTCAAGTCACTTCATGCCCGCTCACCTTCAAACCTCAATTCACCCAGCAGTCCAAAACCCCCCAGAGCAAGGTACCTCCAGACAGTTTATTTGTATACCACATCACTCACATTCAACACAACAATTAAAGAAACAAAATAGTTAGCCCCAATCAACTCATTCCACTTTATTGATCATTTCTTCCATTTTGTGCTCAATTAGTTTGCAGTTGTATCACAGCTGTAGAGGCTATGACAGAAATGAAGCCACAAAGACAACAGTGTGACTACACAAAACTAACAAGATACCAGACAGCTTTAGACTATTAGCAAAGCTTTTTCATTCATAGGTCAGTTCTTGTAAGGTGGTCTTCAGCAGCCTTGGTCTGGAGGCTTAAGCTAAACCTGTAAGGTAAGAAGTTACAACTGTTAATCACGTGAGGTTTTAGACCTAGAGAGGGGATGGTGCCCATCCCTGCAGATCCTTAGGGTCAGGCTGGAGGGCTGTGAGCACTGATGGAGCTGTGGGTGTCCCTGTGCATTGTGGGCACTGGGACCAGATGGCCTCTAGGAGTCCATTCCATCTCAAACCACTCCATCATCCCTGCTATAAGGCAGACACAGGCTAAGATGTTCCCCCTCACCACCCAGTATTTGCTGAAAGGTGGTGAAGATTCAGCAGTCCAGACTCCCCCGTATTTGGCAGTTTCTTGTCCTCCCCCATCAGCACACTTGGCTGGTACTTCTGTGTGCTTACCATTAGCAAACCTGCACTGCTTCAGCACTTCACTGAAGCCCTCGCACAGCTTGAGGTCAGTCTGGTTCTGGGCACACTCCAGGAACTGCTTCATCTCATACTGGCAAGGAGCAAACTGTTGCTGCTGCTGGTAAGCAGGCTGAGCGGCCTGAGGTTCCTGAAACAGCAGACACCTCTGTAAGCACCCCTGCAACTGCTCCAGCCCATGAAGCCATACCACCCCATGCTGCTTTCTGTGCACTTCTTCCCTGCATTTTTGTCATAGCACATTACTTTTTAAATGGAAACCAATGGGCTGAAGTACAAAGTTTCCAGTGATGAATTAGGCATTCTGAGCAGCTATGCAGGTCACACACACTTAAGTAATTCTACATAATACCCGAGTAGGGCAACAGCACCATACTGATGTCTCAGCAGCACAAGAGGTGACTGCAGGACAAAAATCTTGCAATAGATCTTATCGTTATCAGACCTGGAACATGGAAGTCCCCTGTGAAATCAAGGGTACTGAAAACAACACAGCTGTGTGCATTGCAACACATACATATTGCATGTGTGACCCTCTGAACTACTTCAATTCGGAGACCGAGTCAAGAAAGTTGCTCTAGAATTCCAAGCCAGAACTTGTGCAGTTTTTAAGCCTGCAATAATTACACATCTGTTCTCTCCAGTTAACCCGACCTCAGCAGTCAGCACCCAGCCATGCCTTCCCTTACCTGGTAAGTAATATCAGGCCTGGCAGCCTCAGCACTGCTTCCTCCACCAAAGCCTCCGGTAAGTGCGTGACCTATGGTGTGCCCCACAGCAGAGCCCACAGCGACTCCTGCTGCGGTCGTGGCCATCTGCGCCATCAGCCCGGGCTGTTTTGGAGCAGGAGCAGCCACGGCAGAGGCAGGAGCTGGTGCAGGGGCTGGCGGTGCTGCTCTCATCTGCGGCGCCCGGCTGTGAGGACACACAGAGAGCTCACATTTCTGCTCTAAAGGGCTGAGGCCTTCAGAGAGCAAACATTGGCAATTCCTCCTCGCGTGACCCCACGTGCAGATGGCAAGGACACGGCGTTCCCAGCAGTGTTTTACGCACTGCAGGGAGAGGTTTGCAGCATTGCTTTTTTTTTTTTTTTTTTTTTTTTTTTTTTTTAAGGCCAGCACATCCCTATCCCGATAGCACGTTATGGGCAACGAGACCCGACCTGGAAGGGACACAGCCTTATTGCGATAGGGAACCGATCCCCTCTACCCAGCAAAACGCCCACCCCGCTCCAGAGCTCCGAGCAGCGCACGTCCCCTCTGCGTCACCCACCCCGACACGGCTGCGAGGCGTCTGCGGCCTACACGGCCCTGGGGCGGGGACCTGAGAGAAGGCAGAAGGCCCAGCAGTGCTCACCTGGCGGGCGGCGCCACGCGGGACGAGCGGCTGCGTCCCCCCCTCGGCATGGCGGCAAGCGGGAGAGGAACCGAGACAAAACGTAACCGCGCCGAGCCGCGCCGCTGAAGGTCAACAGGCACCCGCTGCGCGCTGCGTCACTTCCGCCGTGCGCCTCTTCCGCCGTAGCGAGGGGCGGTGCTTGTTGTGGCCACGCCCCCCATCCTTCCCGCCTGAGGCGCTGATCCTCCTGGGACCGAGTGAGGGAATGCTTTAGACAAAACGCAACTTATTTTGGGAATCTGCTGCCAGTTCTTAACCTTAGCAGAGCTTTAGAAAAGAATGAACCATTTAATAAGAGTAATAAGAAAGACAAAAATCATTCCATCAGAGTACAATTAAAGCACAGTCCTACAGCTCGCTGCTGTGGTGCAAAGCTGCTGCACCCATAGCATCAATGCATGAATTAATGCCATTAATGCAGCACGGAACTTGTCTGGGTTTTATATGGATAATATTTTTATTACCTAACCTACAGACGATAATGAAAAGGAGCCCAAATGACCAACCTGCGTGAGATTATACCTAATGAGTTGATAAACTCTCAGATAACCTAGACAGGAGGAGGCACTTAAACCACTTTATTTTCCCATTCTAACTGCCTCTCATTCTTACAACATACACAAACACACACACAGCATGCCACTGCCACCCAGTGCTTATTGCTCCCATTCACTGCAGGGCAGTTGGAGCAGACCTTTAAAGGTCCCTTCCAGCTCAAATAATTCAATATTTCTATGATTCTGTGGTTATGAAGTTGATGGCACAACATAAAAAGGGCCTTGTTTGCACTATCTTCAAACTGGTAGCTTCAACATCCTGGGATATACAAGGGATGTAACTATTGCCTGTGACAGCAGCTGTATCTGATGTGGGATGTCGGGGTTCAAACAACTCTTTTTTATTAAGGTTTTCTCAGCTCCTTTTTGATTAATAGCTTTCAATTTCCTTCTGTTTCTGTTGGCAGAAGGGTTCGTTCTTTTTGCTGCAGGCACTTTGCAACGAGTTTCTTTTGGAATTTGCTTTGTTTGCCAGAACAATGCTGTCACGGATGGCAGAACTCGGGACATGAATGCTGCCATTGTGTCGTCTCATCCTGCTTTCCTTGGGAAAACTTGCGGAGGTTGCTTTTGCACGGATTGACATCAGCTAACGAGAGGCGTAAAGAAACGGGAAAGGAAGGAGAACGAGCGGATCAAAGCGTGCGTCCCAGGGTGAACGCCGTGAGCTCCGCGAGCCTCAGCACGGCCGTGAGGAGGAGGAGGGAAACGGGCTTCTCCGGCCCAAAGCGGCGGACGGTGCCGGGCCCGCAGTGCTCCCCTCCGACCAGCAAGGGGCGCCCCGCCGCCGGCCCGGCCCTCCGGCGGCGCCCGCTCCACGCCTCCTCTCCCCCACCCGATCTTACGTGACGTCGTCGCGGAGCGCCACGTCCGGCGCGGCCAGGAGGGGGTGTGGCCTCCGAGAGCCAATGGGGTGAGGGCGCGCGTGCGCTGCCGGTGGGCGCCGGGCGCGCGTTGCGGGCTGAGGCGGAGGGAGGGGGTAAGATGGCGGCGCCCGTCCTGCTGCGAGTGTCGGTGCCGCGCTGGGAGCGTGTGGCCCGCTCCGCCGTGTGCGCGGCCGGCATCCTGCTGTCCCTCTACGCCTGTCACCTGGAGCGGGAGAAGGGCCGCGATCTCCACTACCAGGCCTTGTGCGACCTCAGCGAGAGGGTTCGCTGCTCCGCCGCCATCACCTCCAGGTGAGGGGGAGAGCGGGAGGGCGGAGAGCGGCCGCCGGCAGCGAGGGGGGAGAACGGGCCGGGCGGGGGGGGCCGGAGCTGCGCCTCGGGGAGGGCTCAGTTGGGAGCCGGAGGGGCTGGGAGCCACGGGCTGAGAAGACTGAGGATGAGGAGGATGAGGAAGGGGTGCTGTAGGTGCGAGGCGGGCCGGCCCGCATAGCAGCGTGTGGTGCGGGAGACCGATGGCGGGCTGCTGTAACGGGCAATCCGAATTGCTGGTTCATCGCGGCGTTACGGGTGTCTGCCTGCGTGGCCAGGGCTTCGTTACGAGAGGTTCACAGCAGCAAAAGCCCTGCTCGCGGCTTGGCTTATCCTGTAGGCTTCCCGTTAGTAATTAACGTGGCAGCTGTTTTCTGAAGGCCGATAGCAATGCGGGGTCTCAGCCTGCTCGGTGCAGCACTGCTGGGTACCGATGTGCTGCAGGAGGTACAGCTGCCATCTGCCTTACGGCCTCACCTGTGTGCTTCGGCTGGAGAAATGACTGTGCAGAGCTCTGCAAACTGCTCTGTGTGCGTGCAAAGACGTGCAAGCACGTACATGGGTAAGCAGCTGAGAACGGGGGAGTTTGGGTTCTGTTGCACCTTCAGTCGAATGAGTCCTTGAGCTATATGTGGGTTTTTGTGATTTCTTCCCATTGTCCTACTCTTTACAAAGGCATTGCCATAACAAAGTCATGGGTGAGAAGATGTGATTGACCTGCCGAGGTGGAAGCTGGTTGGTTTGTTTAGATGAAACAAATGTGGAAATCCTACTGCTGGGATCAGTTTCGGAGGTGCTGGTGTGTGTGTTAAGTTACAGAGATGTTTGTCTGCTGCTGTCTGAAAGGAGACTCCTGTGGCTGAGTGCCTTTGCCTTTCATGCTGTGGATAGTGTTTAATTTGTGAAGGTGGTTGTTCATGATGCTGCTTCAGAGGGGTCCTACCATGAGCAATTTCAACCTAAACAGAAAGAGGACTTCAATACACTTTCCTAATACTTAAATTACAACTTAACCTTATGCACGGGCTGCTGAGGTTAAATCACCACTACCATAGAGGTGAAAAGAGAATAATGGGGATTTCAGTGCCTGAGCAGCCTCTGCTGTGGTCTGTTCTGATATTGGTCCTTCAGGGGTTGTTGTTATTGTAAGGAGTGCTCTTGAGATGGGGAATTTCAAATAGCAGTTTTAATGTGTGTTTACCGAGCGTTTTGTAAAAGCAGAATGGTTATAATTAGAAATATCTAAAGATATAATTAGAGAATAATGCTGGGTAATTATAGCATTCGTTAGTAATGCCGCAGCAGAGATGCTGTGTGTGCCGTGGTAAGACCTGTCAGTTCTTTACTGCAGGAGTTTTAAATAATAATATGAGTGTTTGGGGATAAAATCCACGGAGCTCTCACTAGAAATCTCCCCAGCAGTTGCTAGGAGAACCCTGCTTAGCGACTGAAGTATTGCAAATGTCAGGATAGCTTATGGTAATGGAAGCAGGTGGTAAGAAGAGTTTGTGGAGAAGGAGCATGCGAGTTCTGTGCTGTCAAACCATATTTGGAGAGGAATGTGCTTTCAGCTGTATACAGCCACAGACCAGAAAGGAATATTCCTTTAAAATCAAGACGAGAGGGCAGGCTATTAACCTTTGAAGGAGGAATAACAGTGGAAGAAATTAATCTTATTCTCTGTGTTGCCACAGCATCCCTTCCATCAGTCGCTCTCCCCCTCCAGTGCAATGCCTCTCGTTGCTACCACGCATCACTGAGGTTTCAAAGAAACTTCATTTCTAGGAGGAAATTCAGACTGCAATTTAGACTTCACCAGGATAATAGGATTTCAGATTCCAGCTTTCTCGTGTGCAGTGCGTAACTCTGAACTCTTTTCATGGAGCTATCTCAGCGACACAGCTAGTCGTGTAATTTGTCACTGTGATTTGTTTCTGCAGAGTTAGAGGGGTGACACACTGGTGCATGCACAGCTTCCAGAGGCTTCCTTCAGTTGTGTGACTTAAGGCAGGTTTGCTAGTGGGAGTAATGGGACTTGGAAGGTCAAAATCGTCACATTTCCAGTGATGGTTCCAGCAGAGGATGGAACTTGAAAAAGCACAGTCATGGTATTGGTGTTAATATTAATTGTATAGAATAATTGGAATAGATTAGCATATTTTTCTTTGAATTCAGTTGTTTTGGAACTCAATTCTGGTCATTGGGGAGGATTTTTTCCACTAATAAGCTGTTATTCCCAAGTCTTGTTTCTCAGCCAAATCTGGTGTTGGCACAAGAATGAGGAAAGATGTTGTGAAGATTAGCAGCATGCAGAGGGAGGAGCATGGGAAATCTTCTATCAGAGACTGACTCATGCAGAAGATTATAGTGGAGAGATAGCTTTAATAAGTGTCCCTTATTATTCCGAATGCTCCTGGTCAGGTGTGTCTCAGGCTTTTATCATGGGGAAAGTTCATGAGATGGTTTGGAAAGAAAAACAGCCGTGGACTGTATAGTGGTCACTGCTGTTACCCAAGCAGTGAAAAGACATAGGGAAATAGAAATGCTTTCATTTGGCAGTTGCTGTGGATGTTTTAAGTGAATTGCCCTCTTGTGTTTGAGAAAAATGAAGTGGCAAGATTGGCTTTATTTATAATGAAGTTGGCTGGTAGCAGCTCCTGATGAATCTTTTTCTTGGTATAATAGTTTCACAGAGGGAATTAAACTAATAGACAAGTCGAGTTGTCTGGATAGTAGTAGGGCTTAAAGTGAAACACAACATTTAAGTAGCAATGGAGATGCTGGGCTCCTTGCTTTGCTCTTTGGTGTGCCATGGGAGGTTTGGGTCCTGTGGCATGATTCTGCTTTCTCTTCATCAATTTAAGGCACCTGCAGGGCACAGCAAACTAGTGGATGGCTTTTATTGAAAGAAGCATTGTAGCCCAGAACATGTTACTGCTGTAACAGCTTTAATACAGCCTTAGGATAACTGGCATGAATGACCAATGTCACGTCACTGTGTATCTTCAGCAGCCCCTGTAGCTTTCAACCAGCTGTGCAGGGGGGTTGGAAACAGCATTTGTCTACACTAACACCTTTAGCCAACTTACTGAAGAAATGTCAGAGTCAAAGCAAGATTTTAAGAATTGGTGTCTGTTCATAATTTGATAGATGACGTTTTAGGAGTTCCCTGTTTGGAACTTCACGCTGATGTGTGAGGTGTTGGTTTGTTGTCTCGTGACGTAGAACTTCGGTGCTGTGATGCCTGAGTCCAACTGCACTGCTGCATCTTTCCTTTAATGCAGGTTCCTGTTGCTCTACCTACAAGCAGATGTTTCAGTATGTTTGAAGTTGACAGCTGCAGCTGTTAGTGACTGTGGTCAGAGGTGGTTGTGCTTGTCTGGTCACTCCTGGACACTTTTTGTGGTTTTGTGCATCTTTGCTAGTTAGTAATTTCTTTAATCTGAGCCACATCATTGTTTTTGTCAGGCATCCTTGATTCTGCATAGGAAAAAGATAAGTTTGTTTGAACTGCTGAAGGGTTGTATGTGCAAACAGGGCTCCACTGGGAGTGGTGGAGCATGCTGGATTCCCCTGGGTGAGGCTGGAGGATAGGAGCTGGGAAGGGCTGCAGGGCTTTTTATTTGCTGCAGGCACTGCTACAGAAAGCTGCCTTCGTCCAGAGCCCCAGAAGCTGATAGTGAAGTGAATTTCATCTCGTGCTTTAGTGTAAAAGTGATGACTTCACGTTGAGGCTGGTGTGATGCCCCTTGGTGGGGCACATCTGTGAAGCACACCAGCACCCCGGCTCTGTGTGTCCTCTTCCCAGCCTTACAGCCATCCGAGCTCTACTGCTCTCATCATACATCTCTTCAAATACATTATCTCTGGCTCGACAGGAATTTGCAATCGGATGAGAATAGTTTTGTCTGATGCCATTAAACAAACTGCCCACCGTTCAATTTTGGACTTCACTGATGATAGTTACAGAAAAGAGGTTATGAAGAAGGCATGTGTTGCTGTTGGCTCGTAATGTGAATAACCAGTGCTTCTGTGCAGTCTGCTAGCAGGTCGTTAAGTGCTCCCTGCTCAGAGTTGGGCTCATCTGGATGCTGAGGTTTTCTGGATCATCTTTGTGCTGCTGAAGGAGCTGAAAGATATATAGAACAAAGTCTGAGTTGATGATGATAAATACAGCTGATAGATGTGAAATGAAGTATCAAGATTTTGGAGCACTCTTGGCAAGCTTACAAATAGGAATTTTTAATCTCCTTACTTGTGGCTTTTAATTGGAGGCTTTTACTTAATTTATTAAAACTATTAGAGTGGCCTAAATGACCTTGTAACAACAAACTGGGCTTAATCCAAAATCCTCTAGTGAGGCTGTAAAGAAGCTGCACCAGAGTTTCTTACCATTGCTCAGCATTAAAATGCTCCATATCCTTTGACCTTTACATCAGCTTTTGGCTGAAGGTGAGGTGTGAGCACAGGGCAGCTCTGCTCCTCTCGTTGGAGCTTTCACTCTGTGCTGTCACTTATCTCAGAGGTCAGATGGCATTTAAGGAAGTGAACATATTGCTTGTGAAGTGTAGGATTACTTTTTTTTCCTAGTAAATTATCTGAATTGCTTCCATGGGATTACAAATGATGAAATTTGTATTTGATGTTGATAGCTAAATAATGTTTATGGGATGGAAAAACAATCCCGGAATGACTGGATTTAAATGACATGGTACAACTCAAAAAACAGAATTTGGGTTCTTTAACTTCGAGTTCTCTGAAAATAGCATTGGTTTGTTGGTTCTTGTTTGCCCTTCTCATTACAGCTAACCCAAACACTGGGAGAGAACAGTGCTGGGAAAACCTGCTGCTGCTGCACCGATCTCCATGTTCTCAGGTTTTCACATACTTGTGCCATTTGATAATCTGGGCCCCTAGAGGAGTGATGGCATATTCAAGAAGGTATCTGGGAGAATATCAGCTGTGGGAGTGTGTGTGCCCTATTCTGGGCACCTGCTGCTCCAGTGACAGGGACGTGGTGTTGAAGCCACCTGGGCTTCACCTGACCTAGGCTGGTTATTGTCTGTGTGCTAACGTGAACATACGGCACTTGGTTCCTCTCCTGCCACGAGAGCTAAGGGCTGCCAAGTGAAACTGAGGTGATGTGGGAACTCAGTGCTGGAGGATGTCACAGTGGTCAGAAGGATGCACTCAACTGGGTTGGGTACATCCAGCAAGGCTGCCCAGGGTGTGGATGCCACTGAAACTGAACAGTCAGCATGGAGGTTCGTTGTCTGTCCTTTAAGGTGACTGAGATGCTGCTGCACTGCATGGAGTTCTTGTGACTGCCTTTCTGCCAGTGGTGGTGTCTGCTCAACTGTAGTGGAGTCTTTAACGTGGAAGTGCATTTCCTGTTCTGGAACACAGAGGATGTTGAGAATTGTGCAAAAGAGGTAACGATTGAACAGTGGAGGTGGAGATGACCTTAGCTCTAACTGGGGAATGCAAGAAGAAACATCAAATGCATAGAAATACTGTTTTAAACTTTCAAAACAATGCAATGCTTCTGAGCTCTATCAGTATCAGAAAGCAAAAAGGGCACTGTTTAGAGGGGAGATAATGACTTTCAAGGCTTTTGATAGAAGGAATGTATATTGTGAGTAAAAATCGTATTCAGTTTTATATGTTGGGAAACCACGCGAATGTGGCTTTGTCTTGGTTTTCTTGGATCTGTGTTCTGAAAGATAGAGGACGTTTTTGAGAGCTTTCAAAGTTATAACTGCAAATAAAACGTGAAGCAGGCTGTACAGATGGAGCTGCAATCAGAGTTAGCTGAAACATACAGCAAGACGTCCTCAAGGTTTGCCTTAGGACTTCCTTGAGGTCTATTCAGATCGGCGTGAGGTTTGTTTTTCTTTGTAACAGCAGTGAAACTTGGGTGTGGTAAAAGCAGGCTTACTATGTGTGCTCATCATATTGCCATGAATCACACGGGCGGGCTTCAGCCTTGTTTCCCCAGCAGAGCCCATGGGTGCTGCAGGGCCGGGGCAGAGCCAGAAGGAAGTCACCAATGTACAGCTGTGGCTTCAGCCTGCAAACTGCAGCCAGTGCACTGCAGCTCACTCCAATAAAAAATTGGAGTTAACCAATAGTCAGTTCTTAGAAATTAAAGGTTTTGTAAGAAAGATGAGTTCCCCAGAGAACTCTGAGCAATTTGTAACCTTTGTCCTTCGTTAAGCTTTTATTGATGTTTTATTTCTTTTCGTCCCCTGTGAAGACTGCGGTCTGTTCCTTGGTTACGTTTGCTGCATGGTTTTAGGCTTTTGGTTATCACGCACAAATCAGGGGTGGTGGCTGTGATTTAGGTGTGAGAAGGAAGGTTTTATCATAATCTCTGCTCCGACTGCTTGCAAACTTGGGTTCACTGTGCGTTTTGGCAGCTTTTAGGAGTTCTGTGTGGGAATAAGGGAATGACTGAGCCTCTTCAGTCGAAAACTTTGGCAGAACTTCCTCACAATTTCAACCTCGTCAAGCTGAAAAGGTGCTGTGTGTCTTAAAGTGCAAGCTTCCCAGCCACCTGAAGTTGTGTGGGATGAGATTGGAGCTGAACTCTGCGGATTGGAATGCAATAAATGATGTCCTTAAAGCTGCCACAGGGCCAATGAGGTCTTTAATGAACTTGTGCATGTGGTTAAAACCTTCACTGCACTGTGACCTTCCTGTGGCTCTGGACACATCGTGTGGGGACACTGACTGTTGTGCAGAGCTTGAACTCATTATCTTTCCATTAGCAACAATTTATTGACTTCCAGAACAACCCTAGGATCAGAGCCTTTAGTCTTTTCTATACTGGATTGGAGCTTTCAATTGATGCAGAGGTTTCACTTCAGTCATTTACAGGACTCAAGACCAGAAGTTTGGTGTTTTTCTTTTTTCCATGTGTGCAGTAGGAACAACTCTAGGAATCAGAGCATAATTCTGTTAAGTTTCTTGGAAAGAAATGCATAGGACAGTTATTAAGCTTGAATTAAAATGATAAATTTGATTGTGCTTTGAAAACATTGCACAAATGGCTGTGAAGTGATGCAGTCTGTTGGAGGTGTAAAGTTGTGTTTATTGTGGCATCTTTCTCATGTAGAAGGCTGTGGTGGTAGCCTTTCACTGGTGCCAGATCTATGGTGATCTGCATCAGCAGTGTTGTAGCATGTGGAGAGCAAACTTTGCTTTGTCTGGATGCAGAAACTGCCCTTCTGTTGGCACAGATGTAGCACACTAGGTTAATTACTGAGTGCCACCATTTTCATGGAGCTGTAGATTTAGGGAGCATCCGTCCAACTCTTGTAGTAGAGCAAACTGCTGGAGAAAAAAAGTATTTATTTGGTAAATGAGCTTTGAATTACAACCCAGGGAAGCAGACCTGGTGTTTGGTGAAGCTGCAGCTGTGTGGGCTTCGTAGCTCTGAGTGTATCAAATAACTTTCATCAGCAGTATGTGGGATAAAGTTGTACCTGGAGCACAGCCTATTGCAAGTTGCGTGCTGCTCGGAGGTACCCTGATCTTCATATGGGCTGCTGTGTCACATTGGACCATATGCAACTAATTAATTTCTTTTTCCCCAACAGTGATGAGTTGAAAATACTGATGCAAAGCAATAGGTGTCTATGTATAATTGAATGTTTCATTGTTTTACAGATGGGGTCGAGGATTCGGGCTGTTGGGTTCCATCTTTGGAAAGGACAGTGCAATAAATCAGTCCAACAGTGTTTTTGGACTTGTGTTTTATATACTACAAATGCTACTTGGTAAGTATTAATTCAGTTTGTATAACAGGTCTGTGGTGATAAAAGGAGCGTGTTATGCATTGCACAGTCTGTGAGAGACCAGATAAAATGCAAGGGATTTTTTTTTTTAGTCTTATGCTACGTCTGTGCAAAGGGCTTAAAAGCCCAAATGCTGACGAGAGCAATCTTATTTTCTCCTGCTGTTATTAACGATGTAAAGCATTAAGACAGTTGTTGCACTGGTATTTTCACTTAAATGTGCTTAGCATTGGATTGCAGGGTAGAAAAGAGAGAAGACAAAAATTGAATTTAGAAGTTTTGCAGGAGTAACATGGGCAGTGTGTGATGTAGTAATGTGTGCATGGCTTTGTAACTGCAGTGTGCTGTAGCTGTCTATGTGGGTAGCCATACCTTGACCAACCTGTA
Source organism: Meleagris gallopavo (assembly GCF_905368555.1). Lineage (NCBI taxonomy): Eukaryota > Metazoa > Chordata > Aves > Galliformes > Phasianidae > Meleagris > Meleagris gallopavo. The sequence goes on from NC_139424.1 coordinate 4,893,353, forward strand.
ATTTTCCCATAATTCAGGACTATGGAAGATGCTAAATACAACATACTGCTTATCAAAGGATTGTTGTACAGAACCTAGAAGCTCTCTCCCAATAGTGATTTGTCAGCCATCTTGAGCTCATGGTATACAAAACTGACTTTTATGTGATACAGACTTGCTGAGCAGCCTTGAGTTGGGACTGCAGAGCCTAGGCTTTGTGCTTTGTGTAAGATGGAAGGAGAGCAGCAGTAGTAACTCTTTCTCTCTTGTTGCAGGTATGACAGCAAGTGCAGTAGCAGCTCTAATCCTCATGACATCCTCCATAGTGTCTGTAGTAGGGTCTTTGTACTTGGCGTACATTCTGTACTTCGTGCTGAAGGAATTTTGCATTGTCTGCGTCATCACATATTTGCTGAACTTCATTCTCTTTATCATCAACTACAAACGACTAGTTTATTTGAACGAGGCCTGGAAACGGCAACTCCAACCCAAACAGGAGTAGCGCCTGTTCGAACTTGTGACTGACAGCCTGAAGACCCAACTTCCATTAAGTTTATTTTGCAGTAATTTTTTATTCTCCATATCAGACGCTTTCCCTGAGATTCATAACTGAATTTTTAATTAGAAATTGGAAGGGGCCCTAGATAAATTTTTTTTGTGCTAATCTTCAATTTAAATGTGGTTGTGAAAGAAAGCTGTAAAGCAATCAAAGACAAGCTTTAACTTTACTTTGAAGGAGTTCTAGCCACAGCAGAACCTAGACTCTCTCCTCCCCCTCCACTTGTAAAGTGGGTAACACTTGCTATAAAATATCCTGTATATAAATTCAGGTATAACGAGATGTGATCATGACATTAAATATTCTAGAATAGCATTATGATATTTAATGTTGCCATGTTTACAGTCTGTGTATTACATTTTTGTTTTTGGTTTTTTTTTTTTTTAGCTGATGGACTTAGATTTGATTAGGACTTATACTGTAAATAAACTTAGAAATCTTGGTTTCATCCCTGGAGAACTCACTGTACAATCAGTTTTGTTAGCCTAGGAGCTTTTGGAGTGTTCAGCTAACAGTCAACTGACGTGATGGAAGAAGTGACCTCTGTAGAGCACCTTGTTGGGGCACTCACTGCTGGTGCTTTCACAAAAATGACGGTTGGGTTTTGTTCCATTTCTCTTGTTCCCTACTGAAAATGGAATTAAAGCTGAAACCTGAAGTATGTTCATCAAACCACAATTTCATTCATTTCTATACAGAATGAAAATAGCTCAATGTGGTCGATAGGAAGTTACCACCAGGCTGTGAGATACAGTGTGGGCTCTTGGTGTATCAAAGAGTGCTCTTGTTCCACGCAGTGCTTCATTTTAAATTGCGGTCAGACAGGCAGTGTTACAACGTTTGATGTTCTATGAATGCTGCAGTATAGGATTGCAATCTGCAGTGGAAACCACTGACTGAGCGGGATAACCAAGTAGTGCACCGAATAAGCAGATACTGAATTGATCTTTGTCAGGATCTTTGGTTTGTGCTATATTGGGAAGTGAACTTTAGGCCTGACACACACAGGATCCTTTGGAAGGGCAGTCTGTTTCGTGGGATAAGTAAATGTGCTCCTGAAATTGAAATCTGATGCAGCGCTATCATTGCTCTTTCTAATAACTAATTAAAAAAAAAAAAAAATTGAACTGCAGATTTAAACAAAAGAACAAAATTGTAATGCTGTTTCTGCTCGCAGTATTCTAAAGCTGAATGTTAAAAGTGCCTTCTGTCTTAAAATCTTAAACCAAATACTTAGTGTTGAACTTGGCAGACAGAAGTGTCCTTGCTTTAAAAATGAACAAACAAACAAAAGCCCCAGCAAATTTGCTGGACATAGAAAAGTATTAAGAAGCCTATTTTAGTTTTTAGACTGAGAAGTGGTAGCAATACTAAACCAATGTGATAGGAAGTCAATGATGTCATTTGGAAAAGTGAAATGCTTGTGTTTGGAACTCTGTGACACCAGAATATTCAGCTACGTTCTGTAATTGGTGCTGTGCTGCTTTTTGCCCTTGTCAGCTTCTAAATACAAAGAATTCCAACTGCGTACCTGTTTAGTTAAAGAATTAGTTTAACTAATCTTAGGATTGTTTCTTAAACATGAATGTCAGAAAGACACTTACGTTGTATGGCTAAGTGGATTACAAACACTAAGTTGCTGAGGATGAACTTGACTGTGAAACATACAGTATTCAGTAGAGAAAATAGAATTTTTAGGTTGAATTCACAAAATAGTATTTGCTGGTAATTTTCTGGTTTGTATCAAGGATGTAGGTGGAAACTGCTTTTATGTATAGAGTTCTGTGGTATGAGTAACATCTGTTGCATGTAACACTAAATTACTTGTCCCTCTTGTCTAACGGTTTTAGACAATTCATTAAATGCATTTTGTATTGACCAGAGTATAGTTAAAGCTTGTCTTGATGTTTAGTTCTGTCTCTCAAATGCCTTGAACTCTGACATGAGGGGAGTGAATGATGCTGAACTGGTCCCTCAAGGCTTTCCTCTGTTCTCTTAGAAGCCTCGAGGCAGTATCACCAGCATCACTGGTTCATATGTTGTGTAGATTTATTTCGGTGCATTCCTGTGATCCACACTAACACATCTTTTCATTGGAGGAAGAGGTGAATGTGCACTGCCTGACATGGTTAGTTGCAGTGCTAATAGCTCAGAGCAAGCAGCAACGGAGACAAGTGTAATCAGTGATTACTTGGTCCAATTTGGGGGTGTAATGCACACCCAAGGGGAAAAAAAAAAAAGGAAAAAAACCCCATCAGTAGAAAGTATAGGTGTTGACTAACTCACTGTGTCTTGTGCTTGTCTGTGTGGGCATAGTCTGTTAATTCAGTTTGTTTAGTAAAATTGTTTAGGGCCAGATTTTCAGTAGTCCTGTCTGCAGTTTGTGTCTCTGTGCACATTGAGGTCAAATGGGAAATCTGTTTGGTCTCTGGAAGAATTTGCCGCTGTATGTTGTGCACAATCTTGCAAATCTGATCCTAATTGTGAACTCTCTTGTCTTGTGTGCTTCTCTTGCAGTTCCTTTTTACTGGAAGTGATTTGCTAGAAATGGCCCTAACTCTTCTACTTTCTCTCTCGTGCTTCAGAAATGCAGTTGGCCTGAATAAAGGGCAGAGTTAATATTAGCAGTAGAAATTTGGACCTTTTTGCATCCAGATCTTTGACTTTTTTCTCACTGCTACCAAGGATAGAAACATCATATTTCTTCCAGTAAAATGGCTCAGATTGCCATTAGTAGTGTAATAGAAATCAGAGGAGTGCTTCATGCAACTGTTCCCCTGCTTGCCACCCTCAGCCAGAACAAGTGTCACAGCAAAGATGTGACTGATACGAATTTGCCATTTACAAAAGAAGGGAAGTTCTGAGGATACAGTAGTACACCTAAGTGCTAGTTAATAATACTTGGTCTGGCAGAGGGACAAGGGGAGACTGTGTCATTACGCAGATGCTGGTTATGGCATGGTTCAACCCCATGAGAATGGAGGGGGGAAAAAAATTGTTAAGACACAGTGGCTGTGAATTTGGGCTGTTGCCCTCACCCCTCCCTGGCTCTCAGAAGCCCTGCAGGGAGGGGCCGATTCAAGGAAGAACAACTTCATCCCAAAAGCTGTTTAGGAAGTAAACATTCCTGAAATCCTCTTACTGTAAGGTACTTGAAACTCTTAAGGCCAATGAAGCATTCAAGTCTTGTTTAGGAAATGAATGTTCTTGGAACTTTCTTACTGTAAAGCGTTTGCAGTGCTAAGGAAGGCCAACAAAACATTCCCTACCACCTCCGGTATCTGAAGTGACAGCGAGTCTCTCTTATCAGGAGATTTCAACATCCTGCAGTACACGTTTGTCTTCTGCTGTACAGTCTATTGATTGTTCAGAGAGATTGGCGAGGTGCTTTGGGCAGCACTTGGGTCTCCTAATTTATATTGGTTAAAGTTAAGGAGAGATCTAATAACTTCAGATCTGCCAACATTGTTTAAACATGATCTAGACAAAACTGGTCCAGAAAAGGTGAAGTATTCTGTTACCACAAAACTGTATTAAGCATGGCCTAAATATTAGGTGTGTGTTCTGTGTAGTGTGTTCCATCAACTATTTATCACCACTGCTTTAAACTCCAAACTAAACATCCCTTTAAATGGAGACATTGGGCAGATGTTCCTTTTATCAGTATATAGATTGAGAGATTCTCTTATTGCAGGCTTAGGATAAGATTTTGCTAACAGGTAAAACAATGTAAATATGTATGAAATCTATTTGTTGCACATAACTTTTTGGTATAAAAAAAAAAAAAAATAAATGTAGAAATTACCTGTGGATGTCTTGCTGCAATCATTCTTATGCTGCATTCATGCAGTCCGAACATAAGAGCTTGAATGAACCCAATCAGAGGCCTTTTTGGACTCAGTCTGAGCCTTAGAAACTGTTTTTAAAGTCAGTACTGTAATTTTGTTTCTCCAAATGTACCAAGTTGTGATCTCTTACAAAGCAATTGTATGCTAGCAGTAGAAGGGTTAAAGCACTTGGGTCCTCAGAGAATACCCTTGTATAGAACTTCTGCGGCTTCGTTGCATCTTGCTGAATGTTGTGTGCACATGAGTGTATAATGGTTGAGCTGCATTGAGGCTTTACTGTTTACAGTTCTTTCAGTAACATGCAAAAAAAAAATTAAGTGTGTTAACCAGTTCCTTCTTTCCCTGGTTCTTCAGGTGTTTTAACTCCACTCTGACAAAATGGCGGAGTATCTGGAAACGCCTATTTATTTTTGTGGATTTGGGGGGGACAGGGATGGCGGGGAGCAGGGAGGATGGGAGCTTTGGAAGGAAGGCTCGGATAGGTGGGTTTTGAGTTTACAGTTGTACTGAGCTGTTGAGAACAAGCAGGAACTGAAACTCTGAAGTGTGTGCTTTCCATACACGTGGATATTAAATTTTGCGTATGTTTTGTTGGACTGAATGAAAGGATAGCATTCTCTTCTGAAACCACAAGTCCTGAGTTTTATTGTAGCTATCTCAGCCCTGGTTTAGAATGCATTAACAATGTCAAATCTTGATCTGTATTTTGATATGGCAGCTGTTGGTATGTCATACTGTCTTGAAATGGGGAAGAGAATGGTTTTTAAAAATTATCTAGAGGGTAAGAAGTTGACACTGATTTCAAACAGTGGTAGTGGGCTTGAGTACACTACTCACACTTGTATCAGGTTACACCTGAACAAGTGTCTTTCTAATATTGATAGACTTTTATATTCTGGGTTTTTAGTTAATGAGAAGGTCTGTAAACCTAACACAAGTGTAACCACGATGAACACTGGTAGTATGTTGTTTCTTTTCCCCCTAGAAATTCAAGTAAAAGCGGTTTGAAGTCTGCAGTAAACATGTATGTGCTTATTCTGCACGTGGCAATGGAAAGTGGTGTTGGTCTCTAATATGTCACATCTAAAGGAATGAGAATTTGGTCACTGCATAACACAAGAGCAAATTCTTTCTTGAGATACTAGCAGAAGACCAGGTGCAGAAAAAGTAGGCACAGCAACAGGTTCACACAGTATCAGTGAACTAGGATAATGAAACTAGGGCATTGTCCCAAAATTCAGTGGGCAGCTCCTACTTCTGTGGTTCTGCTATGGGTGGTGCTGCTGTTAGGACAACCCTGCGAGCTTGCAATAAGAAGCTGGCAGATCCTGGGCTCTTCTGTGAGTACTGGCACTACTTACTACAGCCTAAAGCCTGGCCTTTAGAGTTCTCTGAGACCGGTGTGCAGCCTAAAAGGGAAATTAATATACTTCATTACTCCCTAAAATACTATGTACGCATTAACTTACACATAATCCTGCCCCAGAATGCTTCAGGCCCTTATCAAAAAGGCTTAGATTGAATTTGCCCTCTAGAACATGATTCTTGTAGAGTGTAATGAAAACTTAACATGAAGGAAGGAAGCTCTTCCATGCTGCAAGGTAAAGCTGCATCTAATTGTGACAGTTCTGGTACTGTGATTAAATAGCTCTAAACAAAGTTCAGTTGATGTAGTACCTACCTATCCAACATATTCCACCTTGCTGCTGTGGTATGAATTCCATACTGTACTGGAGTATGTTGGGTATCCTCACAGAACTAGCAGTTCACTCGCTTCCTGAGTTGCTGTTAACTCAGAATTTCTCAGCCAGCTGTATGTGTTCTGTCCAGTTTTAAACAAGAGAAATTATGTAGTCAGTAATCCCACGGACAACGTGCTGTGAGCTGAGTGGTAGCAGTTAGGGAAGTGTAACTGGAAAACCTCACTTGCATTAGAGGGAATTGATGCTCACTTAAACTAGTTTGGACTTTTGAAGTCTTCTGCATTGATTTCTATTGTATTATTTTTGTTTTTTGCTATAAACAGATACCTCAGTCAGGATGTCTAACTTAGCTCCTTAAAACTCTGAACATTTGTTTTACTACCTGGAAACAGGAAGCCTACAGGCATGGCTGAGCATAGTAAAACTAATGTTTCTGATCTGCTTTGTGTCATAGTAACTACTTTAGGTGGACTAGAAATTGCATTAGACTTGCAAGACTTGTGTCAGGCACAAGTATTATTTAAACAGGAATTTAATTAAAAAGTTCAACAGTACCCAGCTGTTAATGCCTTTTCATTTCGTTATAGAAAGTGGATATGTGATTTTATTATAGGAGGAAGACAGCTTGATTCATTTGCAATCTTCCAGTATCTTTCTCTCAGAACAAATGCGGCTGACTTGGGCTGTCGTTGGCGGGTAAATATTCCTTTCTTGTTCCCCAAAACACGTGTGATCCCTGTAGAGAAGTTATAAAATAAAGCAGTTATATACAAAATGCTCTTCTGTCCCCTATTGTGAATTGTTTCAATGTATGTTCTAAATCAGGTTAAGCGGGAGAGACCTATGCACTTACTTCTACACGTCAGATACAGCAGGGAGCTTGGCAAAGGTAATTTGTGTGATCTGGGCAAGAATAACTGATAGAACAGAGCAATATAGCTGCAATTCACTGCATTTACAGCTGGAAGTCGATGACAGTTAATTCAGGTATGTCTATTAACTCGATCAGTATTGCAGTTACAGCAGATGTTACTTCTGCCCTCGATGCCACCCTGTAACTTGATGATGAAGATGTCAGTTACTAATTGTTTGGCTGTTCTATCCCTTAGTGGTGCCCACATCCTTTTTGCCTATTTTGGACTTGATAGATAACTAGAATTAGTGACTGCAACATGTAGAGAGACTGGAACTGCATCTGTGTATGTAAGTTTGTCTAAGTTTTTTCCATTGTCCTATTTGAACCTTGCTGACTGCTTCTCTGTGACAACTTAGCTTTTGAATACTTATGTTGGTGCTCTACAAATTATTTTAAATGGTGATTATCTGCCTGATATTACCACTGACAGTTCACTACCCTAGCTTGTTGTAGGTGGCATATGCATAATTGGTTCTTTAGGTCTCCTGAGCTACAGTAGTTTAATTTGTGTGACTGCACTGTAGTGCCCCATACTTCATAAATGACTTACCTTCTATTAATAGTGGGTTAAGTGTCACAGTAGACCACTGTCAACCATTGTGATATCTGGCCCTCCACTGCTAAATCTCTACACCAAGTTAATAATACATTTATTTATGGTGCTGCATTATTGAGTGCAGTAGCAGATGAAATATGAAGCAAGCAAGACACTTCCCTAAAAGCTAACTCAAGCTCTGACTTGAGGAAGGCCAAGAAAGAGATGCAATCTGTGTCTGCTTAGAAGCTTCCCTTGTGTTCTGCCCTCCTGCACTGTCTCTCATTCTGGCTAGCAAATTGGCAGGTGAAACAGCTGGAAGCTCAAGCTGGAGAAAGAGAATGCGTTAAGTACAGAAGAACCTTCCCTGCTGGCTTTAGTCACACTGGACTTTGTCACCGAAACCAGCTGTGTTCCATCTCCAGAAGCAGAGGGTCCCTTTGTCCTACTCTACAACACAGTATTCTTTCTGTGTATCATACTCCATTTTATACTCGGAGTGAGAATGCAAAGTTGTTCAGAATGTAAATATAAGCTTACCTTGATTAGTCATGAAATCAGCAAAATTCCAGATGAGTTCCCCAATCACATACTCTTTCCTCTTTTTGTCAAAAACAGAATGGTACTCTTTCAGCAAAGCTTTCTGATATTCCTCACTGAACATAGCAGGTGGGTCCTACAGCCAGGAAAAAGAGGTGACTTTAAATGAAGGTAACTATTGATCTCAGCATTACAATTGTTTGATCTTTTCATGGCCGCTGCATTAACAATGGCTATTTTACTAAAGAATAGCAACTACTGAAATTGTGAGAGGAAACAAAATGTAATGCCAAGTTTACCTTGGGGAACGTATGTGGTTTTGCTTTACTAACGGTGCTTTATTGTGAAAGGTGTAGGAGTGCCATCCCTTTTTATGGGGAATGGTGCTGTGGCATGGATGTCCACTCCCCAGTGTTGCATCTTCCACCGAGGCATTTCTTTGCAAATGCCCAAGTATAGATTCAGATTTAAATCTTCTTTGAGAGGTTTAAATGCTATAAGTTTAAGTTGACAGCTATACCTCGATTGCCAGAATGATTAATTATAAAGGGAAAAACCCAAACACAGAAGTGTTATTACTTATATTTCACATGGAGTGCAGCTATACTAGCAGTCAGAGCTGTTAGAAACTGCATACCTAGGGGAAAATTAAGCAGAGAATGGCTTCAGGATATTTAACACTTACACTGTGAAGTCCGGGAATGGAGTCAGCTCCATATTCACTCTGGATAATGGGTTTCTGGTAGGTTTTATACCAGTTCTCAAACTGTGCTGTAAGTTGCAGTGGAATAACTTCCAGATGGCCTGAGTCATGGTACCAGGAGAAGTAGCTGTTCACACAGATTACATCCACGTAAGGAGCCTACAAAAAAAACAAGGTGGGAGTGTTTTGTCACAGAGCTCAATGTATGCAAACATTTGTGAACTAATCCTCATTTTGGTTCATTCCATGGAATTCAGCCTTTTCTCCTATCATTCTGGCCCTGCCAACATGACGTGTTTCCCATGAAGGAGATTTAAAAGAAGTTAAATTTTACAAGGTACCGGTGTATTAATTTGGCATTTCCTCACAGTTTTAAGCCACAGTAAAAATGTTAAACAAAATTAACCTATTTTATCCTTAGGTTTGTTAGAAGTTTTAGTGTTTCCAAGATGTCTCTGGCTTGCTGGTACATTAGACATACTTATTGAGTATTGGAATATGATGGTCAAGTTAGTAGTCGATTATTTTGACTAGCAACTAAATTTGTGCATCAATGGTGCAATACTAAGAATAAGCATTCTGCAAGTTATATGCCATTTCTACCACGTGGACAGTATGATAAAAGGGCACAAAGCCTACTAAAGATGAAGTGATGTTGTATGTAACTTGTTCAATGTTCTCTTAACATGTTTTGTAATAAAAAAGAAGTTCTAATATCACAGCAGTGTATGAGATCTATTCTTTGGTTTTGTTTTCCTTGTGTATCCTCAAACTGGTCAGAAATGCTGGTAGGATTGAGAAGAGTCTGTGTGTGTGTGTGTGCGCGCCTGATGCAACAGCAGCCAACAAGAGCAAATACTTGCTGGTTACCTTTGAAACTAAGGTCAGCAGGGTGTTTTTTTCCTGCAGGTGGGGAGTTACGGAAGGCCATTCCTGCTAACTGTAGGACAGCTTCAAAGAAACACAGAGTGTAACTTGTAGCAAGGAAGGACAGATGGTGATATCAGGTATGTATTAACCTGCAAACTCACCTCCTTGGAGTGCTTATTGTACAGAAAACATGAACTACTATAAAATACTAAAAGTGACATGGGAACTACCACTGAAATCTTTGTGTGTGTGTGTGTGCGTGTGTGTTAGATAATTGATTCATGCTCTGGCCTGCTTAAAGCACAGACAGGCAAGAAGAGTACCTTTTGGCTAATTACACAGCTATAAGTCTTGAGTTATGAAGCTGAACTTGGGCTGGAAGCACCTTTAGACTATTCAGTATTAACAGACATCTGCCAAAGACTAACTAGAGCAGTTTAAAGAAGGAATTTAAGACAAAGTTTCCTTCTTTAGATTTCCATAAGGCTGTTAGTGGTTTTAAAGGGCTTAAGCTTTAGTTTAATTACAAACGGAAAGTCTGAGCATTAATAGACAAAATAACTGGGACAGCCAGTTGTCACAATGTTAACAAAATCCAGGGGGCTGATTCTACATACTCCACTTAATACCAAGAACTTTCTTCTGCAGGTTTTTTTAGCTGGCCTACCACTACAGTATAAAGGGCTTTGTACTGGAAGCCAAAATGTAAGTTTTCCTCTACCTCTTCTTCATAAATATCTTTAGTAAATTTCGCAAGGAAAAGGACTGGAAATGAACTGAGGACAAATTTATATGTTAAATTACAAAAAAAAAAAAAAAAAATAGAAATTAAAGTAAACTTACACCGTGATCAAGAGCGTAATTAGTATCAGACACAAATGTTACAGGTCTAGAGGGATCCAGAGCTTTAGTGTGAGCTATCAGTGTCCTGTTTGTAAACAACAAAGCAAGAGTTCAACAACAGCATGGAGAAGCAATGCAGACAAGAATAAGCTCACTCTTCCAAGCTCCCTGTCCTTCTGTTCCCTCAGACATTTAAAGCTGCTTTCAATTTTGTAGGTAAAGCATTTTTAAGTAAATACTGCAGAATCCTGATTGATTATCTGCTACAACTCTGGGTATGTTTCTCCAAAAACACTGCCTTATCCTTATGCTACAGCAGGCACAGGGTAGGCTGCTATTAAGGAAGTCCAAAATGAAGGATATGAGAGAATGGGAGGGTGAGGTTCTGCAGCCACCCCAGCATTGCAGGAGGGTGGTGGATCATTTTGAGAAATGAAAATTCACAGTTCTCCCTGAATGCACTTACAGCTATCAGTGACAGTTTGCTGCCCCCACTGCAGGATTATTCTTGGCTATCCAAAGCTTAATTCTCTTCAGAATAAAACCAAAGAGTCCGTAGGGACCCAAAGCAGCAGCTTTGAAGTAGAGTGTCACTAACAGCCACAAAACAAACAACTAACACTTAACTGAAGAACCTCGTCTACAGAATTAAAGGCCAAATATTTTATACCATTGCAGTAATTCTCAGATTGAGAATTTAGCATTCAGCTTTCTTAAGTAACAAGGTAACCTGTTCCCATCAGGTCTGCTTTTGCTTTACCCTTGTCTCAAGAACAGATGCTCAGACCAAGTAAAATCCTGGCAATTTTGCAGAGGTTTACTGATTCAGAAATAACAGGTGAGACCATTACATGTTTCTGAACATTGGTTCAACATATGCATTAGTTACACTTCTAGTTTGCATCTGTGGGTTACTTCTCTGTGCCATCTTAAACATGAAGGTACACCTCTTGCCTAAATTCAAGCCTCAGTTCTGTGTACAAGCACTTACTTGAAGTAGTAAGCAGCTGGGGGCAGATCTGATGCTGGCTCGTTGGCTACTGACCACATCACAACTGAGGGCCTGTTCTTATCCCTGCGGATCAGCTCCTCCATCACAACGAGATGATGCTGTAGTGATTTGTTCCCAAAGCTCTCACTGAAAAGGAAACAAGACTAGGTAAGAATACAAAATCACAGGTAAGTTGTGCCAGGAGAGGTTGAGACTGGATATCAGGAACAATTTCTTCTCCAAAACAGTGGTGATGCAGTGGCACAGCTGCACAGGGAGCTGGGGGAGTCCCTGTCCCTGGAGGTGTTCCAGAACTATGGAGATGTGGCACTGAGGGACGTGGTCAGTGACAGTATTGGTGGTAGGTGGACAGTTGGACTGGATGATCTTAGAGGTCCTTTCCAATCTTAATGATTCTATGATTCTACATGCAAATGGAGTGGATAACTCAAGCTTTGGTGGTATGTAAGCACCAATGAGCGCTGAAACCGAATGTGGCTTCTGCTTTATTTCCCCAAAGGCTGCTGCACAGTTCAGGGCCATGGTTTGGGTTCACTAATGGAGCGAAGTCTGATGACACAATAGCCATGTTGCAGAACGCCCTCTGGTTGCCCAACCTCAGTGGGCAGACGTGGCACTGGGGGAGGCTTTAAAACGCGACAGGCTGATTTCTAAACAGAGCAAAGTGCCTTCATTATCAGGGTGTCACGAGCTTCAGGATGGGAGGGGGAAGCTGTGGGAGGGAAAAATATAAGGGGAATGGTGCTTTGTGCTTTGCTTACGGCATCTTAATCCCCACTCCTGGGCACTCATCGATCACCACGATGCCGTAGGTGTCACACAGGTCCATGATCTCCTCAGCATAGGGGTAGTGGCTAGTGCGGAAGGAGTTTGCCCCCAACCAGCGCAGCAGGTTGAAGTCCTTCACAATCAGCGCCCAGTCCAGGCCTTTGCCACGAATCTGAGGGGTACATCAAATCAAATCCTGTTGTATTGCAGCGCAGGGCTCCTCCTCGCACCGCAGCTGGGCAGCACTGAGCTCTTCCAGCCTCAGCGCACAAGATCTCTCTGTGCGTCTTTATGAGTGCAACCTCAAGCATAGTTTAAGGCCGGGAGTGGGAGAAGTAGCCACAGTGAGGGCTGTAACCAAGCTGCCCCTTCACAGTGCTCTCCTGAAGGAGGGAGGTGAGGGAACGGGAGGTGAGGGAACGCCTGAGCGGCGCTGAGGTGAGGATGGCGAGGCGGGAATGGCGGCTCCGCGCTGCGGGACGGGGCGTTCGCTGGGGCTGAGAGCCGCCCCGTGGCCGGGCTGCGCCTCGCAGATCCGCGGCTCAAAGCTCAGCGCCCGCCTGCTTTTAAAGGCGGGAAATCGCTGTTTGTGACTAGAAGCGGTAGCCTGAGCTCAGCCAGGCTGTGGCAGCGCGGTGAGGTGAACTCGCACTTACATCCGCGTCCTCGTGCTTGTTGACCCCGTGGAAATAGAAGGGCTTTCCATTGATGAGGAACTGCGTGCTGGTGACGTGAACGGTGCGGATGCCAACCGGCAGTGTGTAGACGTCCTCTTGCGGCACGCCACTGGCCTCAGCCTGCAATCTCACCTGGGTTCCCAAAGGAAAGCTGTGTGTGAGGTGCTGGGGTGGCAGAGCCATCCAGGCTGTCTATGGATGCTGCACTCTGCACAGTTTGGGAAGAAAGCTCATTGCATGGCAATGTACGTGAAAGAGGATCTCAACCTGCTTCCCAGAGGCTCTGCCCTCCATCATACAGCATCTCCTCCCTCGTATTGTTTCTAATAGTCCTTCTGGAGCAGGCAGATCCGGCCAGAAATGTGAAAGGCAAACATCTGAGAGCACATGCACGCACTCAGGTGAGCCCTGCTCTTCTCACCACCGACCTTCCCATTCAGCATCCAGAGCTCAATTTGGTTACAGCATAACTAGTAATGCCATTCTAGAGATGTGGACAGGATCCAGGGGAGAGCAAAAATAAGAAAGATGGGCCATATGGCAGTTCCTTAACGCTATTACACAGTGAGAAGAAATGCACACAGAAGAAGAGATGTCACTGTTACCTCTAAGAAGTAGCGGTATCCAGGGCTCTCGTGCATCAGATAAGGCCACCACAGGTTTGGATTTGGCACTTTTAACTCTCCAGCTGGCCCACTGCCTGTAGCAACCACTTTCCCGTCTTGATCACGTAAACTCAGAGACAAGGAATAGAGTTCGCTGCCAACTACCGATATCTGATATTGCACCATTGCTGGTTCAAAGGACAACAAAGCACAGTCAGAGACTGGCGTGAAACGCAAAATACATACATCACATGTGGGAAAATTTTAACATACAGCAACATTAAATAGCAAAGGAAAACAGCAACAACAATAGAAAAGTACAAATTATAACAAGCGTGACCTGAGGTCCAGAAGTTTTCAGATAGATTTGTATATCACAAATATCTGTTACTTAGAGATAATCCTGCTTTAAGTGGCAGGAAGACTACCTCTGCTGAGGAATCCTGCTTCTAGAAACACCTGATTGTCCTCTCACTTTAACAATAATGTCTTGTGAGTACTTTTTCTTATTGTTTCTGATTATTTTTTAATCAGCAACTGCTGAGCCAGGCACTAGACCAGCTAAGGTTAAAAAGAAAGCCACTACAAAACAAATTCAATTGGAATTGCAGGTTATTTTTTTCTATTGCCCTTGTCATCTCAATTTGGAGCCGGACGTTGCTGCTGTAATTGCTCTGAACCTACCAACACTCTCTGATGAAGTAGTTGTCACAGTAATATCATCTATGTAGACAGAAGGTGTGGTGTAAAGCACAACCGGGCGATGGATTCCAGCATAATTAAAGAAATCAAACCTGGTGTTCTGTATAAAATAGTTCTTGGGATACCTGAGTGAGCAAGACAGGAAAAACGGCTGCATTATGTTTAATTACACAAGAACTGAAGGCAGCTGGTAAAACGTGTTGGTAAAATAGTTTTTACAGCAGGATGGGTCTGTATTTCAGCAGTGCTACTGATGCTATGCTGAAAGGCTTTACCAGTTAATAAACATCTACTGCACTGAATGGGTTTGATCCTTCAGGACAGCAGGCTCTTGTACTTCCAGCTGAACTCAAGCTTCTCAATCTGCCATTGATTCAGCTTTGCAAACCACTTAATCTCAGTTCCCTGTGTATAAAACAGATGCAATAGTTCAGTGTAGATTCCTCATCACACTGAAACAAACTTTCTCACTGCTTGGCTGATGAATTTTAGTAAAAACACAACCCATGCTCTTCTAAGTTGCACAGAGGTCTTATGAGACAGCAGCTGAATAAATCCCCATTCTCTCATCCCTGGGTTAACCTCACAGTGCAGCACGTTAGCAGCTCACCTTGTTTTGTCATTCATGTACTGAATTGACCCCGGAGGCAAAGTGTGCAGCGTCAGAGTGTTGTTCAGTGCAACAGTGATGCGGCAGGGAACCCCTGGGCTGCGCTGGACAATCCTGCTTATATCTGCTTCAAAAGGGAGGTGGCCGCCTTCGTGCTCCACAACCTGCACTCCATTCACCCACTGCAACAGAAGAGAGCCGTGAGTCCCAGAAGCAGGTTTAAGATTTGGTGGCAGTCGTAGCAACAAGAAGAGAAGGAGCACAGTGATGGGCAACTGTACATGACCTGGAAACATGAACACCACCACCCGTGCAACGTACCACGATGGAGTAGTAGTGGGCACTGCCAAACCGGAGCACCACCCTGGTGCTGAGGTTGTCCTGCAGCCAACGCTGAGGAAGCAGCACCTCCTTCTCATACCACACCCAGCCAATGTAGTTCTCCAAGTGGGGGTCCTGAGTGATGTCATTGAAGCTGGCAGGCACTGGCATGTCAATAACAGGACCGGTCTGGCAGGAATTGAACAGAACAGAAAGGAGCAAATTATTAAAAAGAAGAAATTCTGCTGTTTGGTTTATGTAGCCTGTACTGCTGGAGGTATCCCCTTCCACTGACAGCCTCTCTAAGTGGAAATACTTGGAAGAACCTACCTAGAAACCAGCGTGGTCTGTCCCACACAAGTCCTGCTTACTACCAAGCCCTGTTCATACAGGATGAACCTGCCGATATCTTTTCCCTTCCTGAAATGCTTTTATGAACAGCTTTGGTACCACACAGTGGGAAGGGAAGAAAGGACATGCCCAGGTGGCTGCTCAGCCTGCGATGCCTCACAAAGCGCAGTTCCTCTTGAACAGCTCCAGCGGTTCAGTGCACAGTGCTGCAATGTCAGCTCACTGCCATGATGTTTTGTGCCAGGCCATAAGCCACAGCGTGACAGCAGCAGAAGCTGCAGATGTTTCAAGTCAGCACCCCTAAGGAAGCACTGTTTGTACCTCTTT
The DNA here is from genome assembly GCF_905368555.1 of Meleagris gallopavo. Classification (NCBI taxonomy): domain Eukaryota; kingdom Metazoa; phylum Chordata; class Aves; order Galliformes; family Phasianidae; genus Meleagris; species Meleagris gallopavo. The sequence continues at coordinate 4,909,222 of NC_139424.1, forward strand.
ACACAGGCTGAATAGCCTTTCTTGTTCCTTAAAAGCAATTGCCATAGAGGTAATTCACTTGGCTCGTTATTAATGTAAGGATTATAGGCAGGCAGTGTTGTAATGCATTTAACATCTCAGTAACCGGATGCTATGACACAACTGAGCCACTCATTTTTAGCACCTGCTGCACTCGTGATGTTGCAGCAGCGCACAGCTGGAGTGCTTCCCCTTTCCATGAAGAGTGGAACCAGGAAGGCCCTGGAACGAGCTCCATGTGCAGGGCTGACTCAGTGCTCACATGTAGGGAGCTGCAGAGAAACTCAATCCTTAGTAGACATCACAAAATGCTAACAGGGAAACAAGGACTCAGGGCGAAGCAGATTTTGTAGCACCTGGTGCTATGAAACCTTTGGCCAGGATGACCACAGCGTGCATCTCCTTGAAGGAGATTCCCAGTGTGTGAATGCTGAGTGCACTTGTCAGCCCCCACTGGAAGCACTGCTCGGGATCCCTTTCCTCTGGCTCTTTTCTGCCCAGAGCTCTCCTCTCCTCTCAGCATTAGGCTAAAAACCAGCCAGAATGATGCTAAAAGGGGAAGGATGGAGCTTTCAGCTCAGGATATGCATAATCACCGCACAGAGAGGGAGCCGAGGTTCGCTTAACAGCAGATCGAAGTTACACTGTAACCTGCTTATCTGCACTCAGTCTCTTAGGAAGGGGCAGCTATCAGCGTGCGCAGGATGGCACGTCGCAGCCTCGAAGGCAGGAGCGGAGCTCCGAGCAGCGCCGGATAGCCCCAGCAGCACGCGGAACGCCTCCCCAGCGCCTTCGGACAGGACGTTCCGTGCAGCCCCGATGCGAGGTGAGCATCTGAGCAGAGGGGAAGCGGAACAGTTCTCTGCCCCTGGGAAAAGAGCCCAGCAGCAGCCGCCGTCCCGGAGGAGCCGCCCGCCCGCCCAGCCCCGCGCTACCTGCCGGAGCGGCTGCCGGTACCAGCGCTGCTCGAAGCCGGCGTCCCGGCCCGGCGAGAAGTCGGCGCGGAAGCTCCAGATTCCTCCGAGCTCCTTCAGCTCTCGGGAGGGGCTCTCGCGGGGGTACAGCATGCCGCCCCTCACGGCCGCCGCCCGGCCGACCGCCGCCGCCAGCAGCAGCACCAGCAGCTGCAGGCGGCATCGCCCCACCGCGCGGCACGGCGCCGCCGCCGCCATCTTGGTTGTGGGCAGCGCCGGCCGGGGGGGCGTGGCTGCCGCTATCGGGCCGGGAGAGGGGGTGGGGGGCGGTGCTGCTGCGCCCGGCCGGGGATGGGAAGGTCGGCGGTGGCGGTCGAATGAGGTGGTGTTGCTGGAGTCCTGAGATGTTTTATTCCTTTATTTATTTACTTACTTATACATTTATTTAATAGTTCTTGTTTTTTTTTTTTTTTTTTTTTTCTCTCCCGTAGACAACTGTGGAAGCAGGCGGCCCGGCAGCCTTTGGCGAGCATCACATAAGGCAGCTGGGAGCCCGGATCAGCTGACGGCAGCTCAGCTACGAGCAGGAAGGTGCTTGCTGTGTTAGGAAGTCACGTTTGGGCTGACCTATGAACCGTGGTAACGTTTTCCTATTCAAAATGCATCCCTCAGAGCTTAATTGGAAATAAAATAGGATGGAAAGTTATCAGAGAGGTCAGGGAGGAAGGAAATGCCATCTGATGGATTTTAGTTTCACAGGACAATTTTGGGGTGCAGATAATGAGCAACCTCTAGAGTGTGCTGCCCATAAAAACTCTCCTGGCAGGGAGGAGATAGCTCCAGTCCTTTCACACCAGTGAACTGCATTCCTCAAGCCCCAGAAGGGCTAAGGAAGCCCAGCTCAATCTTGCCTCCTAAAAGTATAAGACAGAAGTTTAAGTGAACACCACAGTGTTTATTAACACTGGATTAGTGTGATAAGCACAACGCTGCAGCCACGGGATATGTCCCCACACTCTAAGCTTGCTCCTTCTGCTTCTTCAGCAGCTCCCTCAGCTGCTCGATCTGGGCAGTCACGCTGCTCTTGGCAGTACCGCCCACGGCAGTGTACTGCTCCACGCTGTTGACGATGTTGAAGACCTGGGAGACATCACTGGCAAACAGGGGGCTGGAGAGGCAAAGAGAACAGGTATCAGTGGGGAATGATGGGCACTGCTTGATGGTTTACATTCTCATTGCCTGTGGAGAAAATAAGGAAGCAGAGGCTGAGCCTTTTACTAAGGGGAAACGCATCATGAAGCTCTGCTTCTGCACTTCTAGTGCCTGACAGGAGCAGTTCCTGCCATACCAAAGACACAGCTGCGAGGGCAGAGGGAGGAAGGAAGTTTGAAGCCAAACTCCTCTACAGTGCTGGTGCCTCCAGGTCAAGGCATGAATTTCTCCATACCCTCCCAGTACCTGTGGCCCATGCCCTGCATATGTTCAGTGGTAGTGATATTATGCTCCTTCAACTGATACAGGTTTGGCAGTAGCAGCAGTGATATTTAGGCCATGACAATTTTGGGGTGCAGTCAGGACTGGATTGTTCATGGAAGGGCACCATAAATAAGCCTGTACTAAGCCAGACTGACACCTGCCTTTTGAGGGGATTTATGGCAAAGTAACAGTGATACAAACCTGATACTCTTCAGGTCCTCTAGTGTGAGTTTATTGATAGCGATGCCTTTAGTCTCAGCAAGGTGGACGGCCTTCCCAGAAGCAGTGTGAGCTTGTCTGAATGGCATCTAGAAAGAGAAGATGATAGTCTAGTGCAGACTCAGTCAAGAATGGATGTTCTCTCATTTTGATTGGTTTGTTTTTCCTTATAACAATGAAATCTAAACGTGCAGTTGTTGACCCACACTGACCATCACCTGGGAACGGAACAGAAGGCCTCACTGAGCAGTACTCCGCATCCAAAGAAGTCAGAGCTCCAAGCCTTCCTCTGATACTTACTCCTTTACGAACCAAGTAGAGAGCCAGATCAGTAGACAGCAACTCAGGGGTCAGAGCCTTCTCCATGTTCTCCTTGTTGATCTGCAGAGAGAGATATTACTGTCAGCTGTTCTTTGGGGAAACAATAGTGGTCTCAAAGAATGGACTTCATCAAGGAGGGACCAGGCTCTCCAAGGAACTTCTACTCAAGTGTACCTGAGCAGCCTGTGGTGGGAGCCTTAGCAAGCAGTAGAAGTGAGCAAGTCTTCATGTTAGGACCAGACTAGAGCTCTTACACACAGAACATGTCCTCCAACCACATCCAGTACTGAGAAGCTAAAGCCTTACCTGGAGGGTAGAAATCACTCCGGTGGCAACCTGGAGCACAGCAGTCAGAGTGTCCACAACATCAAAAACAGCTTCCTTGTCCTCCTGTACGAGAGCATGGATGGAAATTACTGTTAGATTAATTGATGCAGTGAAAAAGCCCACCAACATGAGCAGCCTGGCCAGCAGAGCAGGAATGACATCATAGAGTCTTGGGCTGGGTGTGATTTACAGCATACAGTACCACAGCCCCATTTTTTTTTATAATTTGCACACAAGTAGTACCTAGACAGGGAAATAAAGTGCAAGAGGCTTCTATTGACCAAGAGACAACTGTGTCTCTTCAGAGAACTGGAGCGAAAACTAATTTCTGCTTTACCTGCAGATCCTTGTTGTAGGTGCTTGGAAGTCCTTTGAGAACCATGAGAACAGCAGCCAACTGCAGAGAGAAACAGGTATGGCAACTGGTTAGTTAATTTTTACACAGAGGCATGAAGAAGGAAGCTGATTTAGCCCCAATATGAGCAGTTTCCCTGCCCCTCTTCTTTCTTTAACAAGCTCACCCGTCCAAACACACGACCAGCTTTGCTGCGGATCAGTTCCAGGCTATCAGGGTTCTTCTTCTGAGGCATCAGGCTGCTGCCAGTGCTGGAAGAAAAGTGTTGGGAGTGTAATAGTGAGCAAGACCCCAGTCTGTGCAGATGCAGACTAAGACATGCAGCACGCTGGCCCAGCCCTGCAGAAGTGATCTGTAGCCTCCCTTAACCGGACACCTGTCTCAGTGTAGGAAAGCAGTGAAGTGAGTGCAGAGTTTCTCATGTTTCCCAAAGCAGAGTCTTTGGTTTTGCAGTCCTGTCTGGAGCTACCACCCAGTGCTGTCTCTCAGGGGAGACAAAAGAGAGGCTTCTCTTCAAGGCCCAGTTGCACAGAAGGCATGAGCAGCCAGGACTGGTTTTTCTGTGCCCTCAGAGAGGCAGGGCAGTGGCTGTGCTGCATTGAGAGACAGGAAGTCTGTTAGTATTGCAAACCCGGGCTGTTCTGGGAAGGGCTTTGGCAGGAATCCCCAGCAGAGAAGGAAGTTTTCTGTGCCTGTTCTCTTACAGCATATTGCTGCCAGCAGTAGCTGGGGAGGAGTGATCAGTGAATGGAGATGTGGTTCAGTTGCCAGAATTAGAGTCACTGATCCTTAATGAGGAATTTTCGCCCTAAGGCTGCCTTTCTCTCAGGCTTTTTATCCTCTGGAGTGTTGATTTATGTGTCAGTCTTGTGCAGCAGGGACATCCACTTCCTCATTCTCTCAGGAAGGGATAATAGAAGAGGAAAGACTGAGGGAAGTGGCTGTTTGCCCAATGACCAGGCACCTACCTGTAGGCATCAGAGAGGGTCACAAAGCCAAATTCAGTGGTGCTGAAGATGATGAGATCTTCAGCCAGCTTGCTAAGGTGGATCATCAGCAGGGTGGCAACAGAGAGTAATTCCACTGCAGAAAAGGCAGAAAAACAGGAGGTGAAAAGGGCATTTGTTTGTGTTTAACAAACCAGGGAGCCCTGACTGGTGCTTAGACATGTGCAAAGATTTTCTGTTTGGTTACTTCCCTTGTTAAATGATGTTAACTGGGAAGGTGTCCAGTGTCTGCTTCTAACATGGGAGAAGGAGGAATGGTGGAGTTGTACTTACCCACAAAGTCTCTCTCACTGATGGCATCCATGCTGTTCAGGCTGATGCATGCAAAGTCCAGTTCTGTAAGGGAAGTGGTGGACAGGAGAGATCATGTTTAGCCTAACTTGAAGTCTGCAGCTTGCCCCAGCAGGTGTCTGTGAGACCTTTAGTAGTCCAAGGAACACAAATAAGTTGTGTTGAGGCATTGTTATTGTCCCTGCTGGCCAGTGTGTAGCAGAAGTAGTTCAATTTAATTTATTATCCCACCATACAGGCACGTGCTTTCTTAATTTGGTAACGTCTTATTCCTTACCAATTCCTTGGGAGCTGCTTGCAACCTGTGTCCCTGGTCATCAGATAATATTCTATTTTTGTATTTATTATCCTCCCTCCCCATGTTAAGGTGCTGCAATGTATCTCAAAATAGCATTACGACCATGTGTCAGTGTTTCTCTAATTCCCAGATACTATAATCAGACCCGTGCTGCTCACTCAGGGAGACATTTACCACTACGCAGAAGCTCTCTATCAATTTCCAGTGGGTTTCCAGCCAGAGCACCGCTGCCAGGGAAAAAGGAAACGGAAGTCATGCATGATATCTTGCACAGTGCAACAAAAACTGATCTCTAGCAATGAGGGATGACACCTCTTTCTCTCTTCAAAAGAATCTGGCATCAAATTGCTCCTTGTGGCATGGTCTGAGGCTCAGCAAACTGAACTCTAGACTAAACCAGGAGTTCTCTTCCAAAGAAAAAGATTTGCATGATGAAAGCCTTGTACTTCTTGATTTCAAAGAGAAGGGAGAAGAGCATCTGTTTGGTGGGAATGTCAGTCATAGCACTTTTCCTTGGTGCATGAAGCAAGGCTTGAGATCTTGAAACTCTGCAGTGCGTGTAGCATACAAACACCAGTGGTTCAGAGGATGTAATGGTCTGCCTCTTGGTCATTTAATAAAGCAATGCCCAGGGATTACACAGAAAGTACACATTACCTTCCCAGAGGCAAGACGTTCATCCTTTTCTTCACCTCACCCAGGCGCTCAGAATCACGAATCAGTGCAACAGCGTGGCTAGGAGGGGACGTGAGAGAAAGCAGATGAAGCTAAAAAATGTTGCATGAGCCAAGAAGAAATGGCCATAATGGCCAAAGGATGGGGCATGCTGAGAGGTAGTCTCCACCACACAGTCAGTGTTTAGGTCCTTGGTTGTTAAGAGCCAAGTAGCACTGGACTGAGGAGTGCTGGTGGCAGCTTTCAGGGTTAGCTCTGCTGTGTCTCCCCCAGCTGCCCCATCAGAGAATGATGCACTGCTAGGCTCCATCTGTGCAGGGCCCCAAGAATGGAGAAAGGTTCCCTTCCTAGAGCCCAGTGTGAAAGGTGGTTACCTGAGCAGGAACTGGCTCCATCTGATGGGCAGAGCTTTCTGCAGGTGGGTGTAACCAGGCATGATAACATCAATTTCTCTGCATGTGAAAAGAGAGGAAGGGGTGAGCAGCAACTGTTTGCATAGAGAGCAGGGGCAGGTAAACGCTCAGGTTTTGTGGCAAGGTCACGAGAACATATTTAGCCTGTGTTGTGCTATGCCTTCTTTTTCTTATATCTCCATAATACATTAGAGGAAGAGGAATGTCTCCCTGAAGCAGGCTGTGAAGAAAGAGGGCCCGTTGTCTTTCCCTGGGCTATCGCATACTGTCTCACTTCAACATCCTCTGCAGAAGACCTTGCTGCTGCCCTGATTGTATCAGTCAAAGAGCAAGCCTAGAAGTCTCCTGTCCCAGAAGCATTGAGACCATGGATATGGGAAAGGACTTACGTAGCAGCACGCTCCACCAGAGTATTGATGAGCTGCAGCAAGTGAGTGGAGATGACAGAGATGGAACTCTTCAGGAGCAGCTTCAGGTCAGTCACAACCTGAACAAGATTGGCCACAATGAGATAAAGGAGAATGTGACATGCTTAGTGACCAAATACAGTTCAGCTGAAAGGCAAGGCAGGGCTACCAACTCTTCATTCTATGTGATGTGAAGGGACATTTTAGCAGATATGCCCCATGTCTCTGATTCACGAAACTTGCTGTATATTGCTTTCCAAAGCTCATTCTTTTCAGTGGACTTCTCAGGTATAGGCAACTTGGGATGGAATATCCTCCACTATTCTCCAAATATCTCCCACAATGTTCCCCAAAGTGTGTCATTAGCAAAAGGCTGATCCCAAAAGATGCATGGCACTCAGCCAGTAAAGTAATGGATTCTGTGGGCTTTCCAAGGGCAGCAATCCTACAGAAACCACTTCCCTTTGATGATGAATCACTGCAGCATCACTAGCTTAAAGCCAAAGGAAGCACAAGCTGGAGAGTGTCATTGCATGCAAGAAAGAAGCTTGGTAAGGACCTGAGGTGTGGAAGTAATATAGGAGGAGAAAAACAAGTTCTATACATACCTGATCATTCCTGCTTCTTCCAGTGTGCAGCTTTCCAGCTATATCCCCAATCAGCTCCTGAGGACAAGAGAATAACTTCTGTCAGTGTCTCTGTATTCTAAGCAAAGGAATTCCTGCAAGAGCAGACCTCCTCCTAGCTCTAGGATCCTGTAAGTAGCTATGGGTTCTCTTCTGGGGAAGGGGAAGTTTGGATTCTAGGCTTTTACAGCCTCTTTCACAAAAGAGGTATTGGATACTGTTGGCTGTGCCCCTAGTATGTCAGTATCACAGGGTGTTGAGGAATTTTACCATGTTGGGGACAGATGCACACGTGCTTAATGTCAGCAGTCCTACATAGGGAGGGAGACAACAACAAGTTAAAGGACCCAAACCTTCAGTCTGCGTTCGTTGGCAGTGTGAATATCCTCATCACTTTGTTTCACCACAAAGACTCCCTTAGACCATTCCTCAGAGATCTATAAATGTCAGCAGAAACACAAGTCAGCTCATATTGTTTCCCTGAGTGGGGGACTTGTAAGTTGTCCCCAGGAAATACCAACTTCTGCCACCCAATTGGAAATGAAAGCATTCTCACAGCAGCTCCAGCATTCCTGTTCTTTCAGGCCAAGGCTGGCTGCCTGCTCTATCCCTATATTCTGTATTGCACTTGGGGGAGATTCATCTTTTGATCCTTGCTGATCCTGCAATCCTGGCTGTAGCAGGACTTAAGCATCATAGTGAGAAAGTGAGCTGAAGTGGCAGTGATTGCTTTAGCGTTGTCCATAAAGATTTTCCTATACAAACATTGTATAGAGTGCCCATTGTCCATGGTAGGTGAGCAACAACAATGAATATTTCAAAAAAAGTGCTTAGTGGCTGACTCTTCTTCACCCCTATACGATACTGTGCATTGCCTTCTACTAACTCAGGCAGCCAGACACAAAGGGATCCCAAGTGCCATTAGAAAAAGAATATTCCTAATTCACACTGAAACAATTCCTCAGGAATGTTCAGTCTGATGAGGATGGGAGGGCAGGTCATGCTGAGCACACCTCACCGAGGCACCAGGTTTCCATAGTGAGCATTCACACTGTGCTCACTGGGGCTTCAGGTTCTCCTTTCTGGCTTGTCAACTGGTTCATATCCTACTGCCTGGCTTTGGTACCTTTAGCTAGATGGAATCTGTCAATCAGTCTGCTGTCCAGGTCTGCTAGAGTACCAAGAATACAGAGTGCAAAATGTACGGGCCTCTCCAGTTCTCCCTGGTTTAGGACTGCACTCCCTTTTGGGAAAGCACTTTCACACGTAATTAGAACTAAGCAATAGGACATGAGGAGAGAGAAAGATGCTTTTTAGTGCATCAACTCAGGGATGTTTTCAGATAAGAAGCTATTCATCATAGTAGTAATGTAGGGATTGTATGTAGGCCTGAGCATGCTTTACAGTTTATGAAGGAAATAAATACCTTTTCCAGGCCACTCAGGATCTTCTCCAGCTCTGTCTTAGTTAGGATGCCAGCCTTCTCCAAGGCTTTGGCATAAGCAATGCTCCCCTGGATATCAACTTCAGACAGTCTCTGATCACAGGCAATGGAAGAGTTGAGCTTCTCCATGATGGGATCTGTGCTTCCGCTGAATCTTCCCCCCCAAAGTTTATCTCCCTGAGAGAGAGGAAGAGGCAAATTAAAGAGGCCTAATAACTTCATTTATAGTTTTAAGAACTATGTAATTTCCACTGAGAACTTTATGCAGTATAGAGGCCAAGCTCAGGTATATTCTTTCAGTGCAGTACTTTGTTGTTGTTGTCTAATAGAGACAGATTTTTCTTTGTTTGGCAAATAGCTATGGGCCAGCATAAGCCACATATCAAGTGACTGAAGTTACTGTTTAGGCACGTCCAGAGTCCAGGATGTGGTTGCAAGCTTTGCCATAAAATTAGCATCAAATCAGCTAAGGTGCAGACTCTAGAACTCTGGGTACCTTTCAGCATCAGGAATGTCCAGAAAAATAAGTCAGAACACAAAGAAGATTTTAAAATATGTAAGAAGAAAACTTGTTTTTCTACTCAAACCAGACTGATTTTCTAATCTTACACTCTTGAACACGTCATCTACCTAATTACTTCACTGTGTGACCAAAGACAGGTACGTAATTCCTGCCACACATCATGACACTATGCATGTAAACCTTTTGCATCAGTGATTTAGCAACTGAGTGGATTCACTAAGAGCCTTGTGTGACACTTTGCTTACCTGGGTAGGATGCCTCCTGAAGCCCTAGCTCTGGCAAACTTGAGTGGAAATAGATAAGAATGTTACTTGTGCACAAAGCTTACAACTAATCCAAGATTTCAAAAGCATCTCTCCAGGAGGCACAAAGAATAAATTGGAGAATATTTAAAGGAAGGGTCTAAATATATTTGCCATTGCAGATTGCAAAATAATCACTAATCTGTATGATTTTTTAAGTACCCCTGTCAGTCTTTTCTCATGCTGTATGTTGTAACTACCATGGACAGCAAAAAGTTGGCCAAGACATTTGCAAACTAATCTGTGCTGGGGTTTTAACAGTCAGACAAAATACTGTTGAGCAACCCTGAAAACTTTTTTCCCTAGTGACTGTCTCCACATCTCTGCCAATCCCCACTGAAACAACATGTCTGAGAGGACAGCAACAGAAAGCCTGTAGAGGTAAGTGTTGCACATAGATCTTTTCACATCTTTACAGCAGCTCTGTCAGACAGCTGAAGGGAGGTAAAAAGAAAAATCAGAATCTGAAAGGAAAAGTTAGAGGTCCTCGGTGGATCCAGTGCCCATGGAACTATGGCATAGGGATGTAAAATCAAAAGCCAGTACCAGATGCTAAATGCTTGAATGAGGAACTGCTCTGTCTTAGGCATATCTTCTGTGCTATGGGGCTCCACAGAAGTAAGAGGTGGGTCAGCAGAAACTGCAACAGATACAGATGCAGTCAGGAAAGCAAAACAGAAGGATTAACTTTAGCTAGCTACTGGACTCTGGTCAGGCTAGCACAGTCTGACAGCTGATGGACACTCGTCTGTAACCAGCAGCTGAGGAAGCCAGGGCTGCAGCAGCCACTCTGAAGGCAGAAGGCATGAGTTGCTAAGACAATTAGTCACTAGGCGCAGAAACTGAAAATGAAGCTTTTGTATACAGAAGTAATTACACAAGCTTTTGTAAAGTATCTGCCTAAGCACAAGCTGGCCTGAGTGAAGTGCACCAGTGTATGAAATTAGTCTCTCCGAGGTAAGGGGAGGAACCTGAAGGAAATAGCAGGCTGCAGAGACTTAGACAAAGTTGAGCTTGCATTTGTCAGAGCACCGGTAGGAAAAGCAAAGTTTGCCCTCACCTCAGATGCCATTTCAGACGTTTGCTCGTGTGCACTTCCAGTGCAACCTGTGGAACGGAATGAAACAGCTCAGCTCAGCTCTGGCCCTTCCCTGGCACCTCAACCCAGCAGTACGGCCCCACCGAGCCCCCCAACCCCACTCACCGTCTCAGCAGCTCAGCCCGGCCGGTCGTTCCGTGCTTCTCGCCCTTCTTCCTCGCTTTTACACGCCTCGGAGCCTTGCTGGCTGCTCGTCCCGCCCCGGCAGGGCGGGGTGTCCCTGCGACCGGCCCCGGTCTGCTTCCCCCTCCCTTGTAGCATCCCGCAGAACTGGCTTGTTTCTGCTTGGCCTTTGGAAGTGTGCTGCTACCACATATTTTTTCTATCTGCACAATGCCAGAAGTATTTGAGGGAGTACAGGAAGTGCATCCCAATTTTCTCATCTCCTTTGGGTTTTTCTTGCCTCTCACCATCACTTGGTGTCATCAGATGGTTGTCACAAGGCTGTAGGGTGATTCAGGTAGGAAGAAATGTAATCTAGCCATCTTTTCTATCTTTTCTCAGTTCTGCTACTCGTCCCCTTTCTGAGTTGAAGGTGAAGCCTGAGGCCCAGTGGGATTGCATGATTAAGGTATGTTGGTTTCTGTAGCAAAGAGGACTCAGGCAATGACAAGTTTAGCATCAGGCTTGTCTGCCTCTGGCTACCCAGCCTGAATGAGCAGATATATTTTGTCGCCGGGTTTCCAGAGCACTGCCTTCAGTATCAGCCCAGAGTTCACATTCTGTCTGGATGCAAGAGCATCTCTTAATTTGCTGCATCTCAAACATTTCCCCCTGTGATGTTTTTTTTGTGGTGTGATGACTTTTTCCTTTAAGACTAGCAGGCCTGCAAACACATACAGCATCACACTGTCTACACTGGGAAAAGCTGTTTTTTCACCAGTTTCCTTCCTCTTCTGAAGCCCTCCGAGGTTGATGCTGCTCTTGTCTTGTTGGTCTTTCTTGAGTGTCTTTGTCCTTATTCTAGGTTTTGACTGAAGGCTGTTGGGAAGCTGTCAAAACAGTAAGCATACCATGTTTGCATCCAGAATGGATTATATACAGGGAGAGGCTTTACCTCCTGGTGTTTGTGATACAGGCTCAATATTGGTTATATGGAACATGCATAATGTATACAGAGGATGTACCTCTACTCTTAAGGCATTGCAGAGAAGTTGCCCGAAGTCCACAAGGGTTGGAGGAGGATGCTCAATACACTGCAGTCAGGAGGGTTAGAGTACATCCAGCTACTCCTGACACCTCTCCCTGAGACACCTCTTTTTGACCCACAGGGCTAGAGAAGGGAAGATGGGATCTCTATGGCATTTCCTGAGTTTCCCAGTGTCTACTTTGTAATTTGAGTTTTTACACCATTAAGCATCCTATATATGTACAATCCACATTGTTTGTGTAATTTGGTTTCTAAATATTACCTGTATATAAACAGCTACATGGTTAAATATAACAGTGAAAGCTCCAATTTCAGTTCTACTTCTAGACCTCTGTGTAATTTTTTCCACTTCTCTGTACTTGCATCTCTCTGTAACATGAGGCATAGAGATGATTGAGGAATCACAATGAAGTTGGTTTGTGTTGCTGCTGGTGAAGGTTAGATGGATACATTTGGGTATTGCTGTCTCATATTCATCTCTGGTGCCTGCAGGGGCCGTTGCTGTCATGAAAATCCATCTAGTCTCACTACTCTTCTGTGACAGCAGAGAAGTGTTAGTAGCTCTGCTTTTCTAGATGAGAACTAGAGGGCAGAATGACCATGCATAGTAATGTGTTCAGGAGACAAAATATTCAGTGGGACTTTTCCAGAGCATGAAAGCAGGCTAGAGATATTTTCCTTGAGGAGACTAAGAGAATATTTCTTTACTTTGTGTAATGTTTAAGAGCCTCTGTAGGCTTTTTATCTGGTTGGATGTGAGATCAGAGTTACCGAACCATCTGCTGAGTCTCTCAGTAGTTCATTAAAAGTCTACATATCAGAATGTCTATCTAAATTGATGGTTATTGAATTCTTGGCTTAAATGACTTCCTGTCTGTGACAGAGCAGAGATGTAAGCCCAAGTCCCTCCCAAGTACTGTCCAAGACACTGATCCTTCTGTTTGTGCAGAACTTAAGATGAGAGGCAGGGCTTTAAGCACTCCGATCACAATGTGTCATAGTAGAGTGATAGTGAAAGTGTGAAGGTGTTCTGTAATGTCTGTGGAGCTTCAGAGACCTTCAGAGTCTCCTCCCAGTCAACGCTACTCCATAATTTTAAGAAAATGGTGGATGGGTGGGAAGTAGCAGTGACTATGAACTACTCTTCTACATAAGAGACTGAGATGTGATAATCTGCTAAAACCTTTGTTTTGCTTTCAATTTGTCAGGGCCCCATGTCATTTGGTACCAGCTATAAGGAGTAATGCTGGGCACTTGCTGCTAGGAGCAAGAGGAAATCTGTTTGGCTGAGACCTCTTAAGGTACTGAGCAGGGCTAGCAGATGCAAACAAGGAAAAAGAGGGGAGTGGCATGAATTGAAAAAGATTATGGGAGAGAAGAAAAGAAATATGAGGAAATGGAGAGAGAACTTTTGCTCTGACTCTTAGTGTTGGGTATTGGTGTCACCTCTCCCTCTATTGCTCCTTTCCCCTCAGTTAAGTAAGCAGAAGTGATTTCCCTTCCACAGCTAACCTATCTAGAGACTGAGGCACAAGCTCTGTTTCTATTTTGGAACATAAAGTAACAGAGCAAATACAAAGGTGATTTATGGAGCAGTAATTTAAATGTGGTGTTCTTTACATGGCAGCAGAATAAATCATGTTTAAGGCTAAGAGTAAGGGGAGACTGAGGGTGATAGGAAGCATTGAAGAAAGGGAAGTTTGTGTTGCTGGTGCTTGTATGTATTTGAAGAACTAATGCTGTAAAGGTAGATTGTAAGCACTTATTGTCTTCTGTAGTACATCATTAATGGCAAGAGATTTAGTTCACAGTACTTTGCACTGTCTGTGCTACAGCCCTTAACCAAAACATTGTGAGGCAATGCTTGTGTTCCTGCCATTACCTACGTGTGTTGCAGAGCCTTGCAGTACTCTGAGTCAATTAAGTGTTGCTGTATCAGCACAGAGGGCAGGGTGCTGAGCAAACCGCCAGCTTTAAAATCTTTTGACAAAAGAGAAATTGTACTAAGTTAGTGTTTAATGAAATCTGCCATGTCTTCCCTATAGAAACAGTTTTTCCTCTGCCTTTCATTGAAGTAGCAGTCATTCCGTGCAGAAATCACTGCAGAACACTAATGCAGGGGAATGTTACAAATGCTTATTGAATTAAATATTTTCCCCATAAAAAGACACCACAGTGGTGCATTTGCATTCCTAATATAATATTTTTTCTTACCTGTGTCCTGATTTTACATTTGCAAGGACAGAAGGGAAGGTGGTAGATAATTACTAAGGGACAGCCAGCAATGCCAGCTTATTTTCAAGTACTCTGCCCCCAGCTAGCTTGGCCTGGGTCACACAGAAAAAAGAGCTTTCCTGGAAACAATGCAACTCCTGTTCTTTGGAGTAAACCAGAACTGAAGGTGCTTTAATGATGAATGAGGAGGAGCTGTGGGTTGTCCTGCAGACCACATTCTGCTTAAGACTAAGCATGTTCCACTGCCAACTGGTGAGGAAATTTTTCCCTGCCAGAAGGCAGGCAGCCTGGCTGGTTGGGAAACATAGTCCTAGCAGGAGTTCAGTGAGGGCTGGACATGTGGCATGTGTTACAGATATAGTACCATGTGTCTTTCCCCACACACACCCCGATCTTCCCTCAGCATGCTGTATAGCTTGCTGTGGCACAGCTGCGTCCAGCCTCGTGCTGTGTCCAACTGCTCCCATCATTTGCAGGTCTCCTGATGTAGACACACCCTCCTGCTGCCCAGTAGAGTTTATCCCCTCATAACAGTTCCTTTGCCAGGAAGGAGAGAGTTCATTCACACCAGTGACCAGCCTCAGAAGGGCCGAGGAAGCCCAGTTTTGTCCCTTGAAAGCAATACGCAACACAGGAGTTTCAGTGAACTACAATACACCACAGTGTTTATTAACTCTGGATTAGTGTGATAAGCACAACGCTGCAGCCACGGGATATGTCCCCACACTCTAAGCTTGCTCCTTCTGCTTCTTCAGCAGCTCCCTCAGCTGCTCGATCTGGGCAGTCACGCTGCTCTTGGCAGTACCGCCCACGGCAGTGTACTGCTCCACGCTGTTGACAACGCTGAAGACCTGGGAGACATCGCTGGCAAACAGGGGGCTGGAGAGGCAAAGAGAACAGGTATCAGTGGGGAATGATGGGCACTGCTTGATGGCTTTATACTGCCTATGGAGAAAATAAGGAAGCGGAGGCTGAGCCTTTTACTAAGGGGAAACGCATCATGAAGCTCTGCTTCTGCACTTCTAGTGCCTGACAGGAGCAGTTCCTGCCACACCAAAGACAGCTGCGAGGGCAGAGGGAGGAAGGAAGTTTGAAGCCAAACTCCTCTACAGTGCTGGTGCCTCCAGGTCAAGGCATGAATTTCTCCATACCCTCCCAGTACCTGTGGCCCATGCCCTGCCTGAGTCAAAAGGCAGCACTGTTGTCTCCCTCACCAAACTTCAGTCAATACAAGCTTGGCAGTAGCAGCAATGGTATATAGACCAGGAAGAATTTTGTAGTGCTGTTAAGCTCAGGATATGTGCAGAAGGGGACCATAAGGAAGCCAGACTGATACCTGTATTTTGAGGGGATCTATGGTAATGTGGTACAAACCTGATGCTCTTCAGGTCCTCCAGGGTGAGATTATTGATGGTGATGCCTTTAGTCTCAGCAAGGTGGACGGCCTTCCCAGAAGCAGTTTGGGCTTGTCTGATGGGCATCTGCAATGAGAAGCAAAGAGCACAATCAAGTAACCAGGCAACTGAAGCGCAGTCTTGGGCAAGAGTAGATGTGCTCTCATATTGGTTGGTTTGATTTTAATTAGAGAAATGAAATCCGAATCCTTGTTTTCTGGGGTGTGAAGAGGGGAGGCATTAGGACGTAAAATTCCACCTGTAAATTACTATCAAGTCCACCCGGCAGCAGTTCCACTACTTGGGATACATGTAAAGAATGTGTTTCCAGCTCTCGTGTTTGTTGACCCACACTGACCATCACCTGGGGACAGAACAGAAGGCCTCATCTCAGGCCCTCACTGAGCAGTATTCTGAATCTAAAGAAGTCAGAGCTCCAAGCCTTCCTCTGATACTTACTCCTTTACGAACCAAGTAGAGAGCCAGATCAGTAGACAGCAACTCAGGGGTCAGAGCCTTCTCCATGTTCTCCTTGTTGATCTGCAGAGAGGAGAGGCAGAGCAAGAAGTTATCATCTGCTGCTCTTTGGGGACATATTAGTGGTCTCAGTGACTGGATTTCATCAAGGAGGGACCAGGCTCTCCAAGGACCTTCTGCCCAAGTGTATCTGAGCTGCCTGTGGTGGGGGGACTGACAAGCAGTAAGAGTGAGCAAGTCTTCATGTTAGAACCAGACTAGAGCTCTTGTATCTGTATTACACTTAAAATGTGACCTCCAACCACATTCAATAATGAGAAGCTGAAGCCTTACCTGGAGGGTAGAAATCACTCCGGTGGCAACCTGGAGCACAGCAGTCAGAGTGTCCACAACATCAAGGACAGCTTCCTTGTCCTCCTGCATGAGAGCACGGATGGAAATTGCTGTTAGATGACCTGATGCAGCCCCAGTTTTATCATCTTGCACACAAGCTGTACTTGTGCAAGAAATATAGCACGAGAGACTTCTCTAGAGCAGGAGACAACAGTCTCCTCAAAGAACTGGAGTGGAAGTAATATCTGCTTTACCTGCAGATCCTTGCTGAAGGTGCTTGGAATTCCTTTCAGAACCATGAGAATAGCAGCCAACTGCAGAGAGAAACAAGTACGGCAGTTAGTTACAGGAAGACAAACACATTGCCCCAGCAGAGATTCACAGCCTACGCCCAGCATAATTTCAATTTTTACACAGAGGCATGAAGAAGGAAGCTGATTTAGCCCCAATATGAGCAGTTTCCCTGCCCCTCTTCTTTCTTTAACAGGCTCACCCGTCCAAACACACGACCAGCTTTGCTGCGGATCAGTTCCAGGCTATCAGGGTTCTTCTTCTGAGGCAACAGGCTGCTGCCAGTGCTGGAAGAAAAGTGTTGGGAGTGTAATAGTGAGCAAGACCCCAGTCTGTGCAGATGCAGACTAAGACATGCAGCACGCTGGCCCAGCCCTGCAGAAGTGATCTGTAGCCCCCCTTAACCGGACACCTGTCTCAGTGTAGGAAAGCAGTGAAGTGAGTGCAGAGTTTCTCAGGTTTCCCAAAGCAGAGTCTTTGGTTTTGCAGTCCTGTCTGGAGCTACCACCCAGTGCTGTCTCTCAGGGGAGACAAAAGAGAGGCTTCTCTTCAAGGCCCAGTTGCACAGAAGGCATGAGCAGCCAGGACTGGTTTTTCTGTGCCCTCAGAGAGGCAGGGCAGTGGCTGTGCTGCATTGAGAGACAGGAAGTCTGTTAGTATTGCAAACCCGGGCTGTTCTGGGAAGGGCTTTGGCAGGAATCCCCAACAGAGAAGGAAGTTTTCTGTGCCTGTTCTCTTACAGCATATTGCTGCCAGCAGTAGCTGGGGAGGAGTGATCAGTGAATGGAGATGTGGTTCAGTTGCCAGAAACAGAAATCAGAGACAAGGAGAGTCTTGGGGGTGGACTGTCAGTGACCAGGCACCTACCTGTAGGCATCAGAGAGGGTCACAAAGCCAAATTCAGTGGTGCTGAAGATGATGAGATCTTCAGCCAGCTTGCTAAGGTGGATCATCAGCAGGGTGGCAACAGAGATTAATTCCACTGCAGAAAAGGCAGAAAAATAGGAAGTGAAAAGGGTGTTTGTGTTTAACAAACCAGGGAGCCCTGACTGGAGCTTAGACATGTGCAAAGATTTTCTGTTTGGTTACTTCCCCGTGTGGGATTTCAGCTCCCTTGTTAAATGCTGTTAACTGGGAAGGTGTCCAGCATCTGCTTCTAACTTGGGGGAGGGAAGAAGGATAGAGTTCTACTCACCCACAAAGTCTCTCTCACTGATGGCATCTATGCTGTTCAGAGTGATGGAAGTCATGTCCAGTTCTGTAAGGAAAGTGACAGATAGAAGAGGTTTGGTTTATCACGACCGGGGCTTGAAGGCAGCAGGCTGCCCCAGCCTACAGGTGACTGAGTCCTTAAGTAGTCCCAGCAGCACACCCATGCTGAAGTGTTATGCCTCGTGGGAGCTACCACCTCACGGACATAGCCCTCTTTTTGCATTAAAGAAACCATATGAATCCTTGGCACTTGGTCCAGGATTATACGGCATGACGATGCCTTGGGAAGCCACTTGTTTTTCTTCCCTCCCTCCCAGATACATCAAGTAGACCCATGCTACTCAACAATAGGCACTTACCGCTACGCAGAAGCTCTCTATCAATTTCTAGTGGGTTGCCTGCCAGGACACCACTGCCAGGGAAGAAGGAAAAAGAAGTCACATATATTATCTTGCAAACTCCAATCAAAATTGATCTTTGTTAAGCAGAGAAGATATCCCTCAAGACATTAGATAACAAAGTGTTTCCCAGGCATTACACAGAAAGTAGACATTACCTTCCCAGAGGCAAGACAGTGATCCTTTTCTTCACTTCTCCCAGGCGCTCAGAATCACGGGTCAGTGCAACAGCGTGGCTATAAGGGGACATGAGAGAGAAAGCAGATGAAGCGGAGAAACCTTGTCTGAGCCAAGAGGTAATACTGGCCAAAGATGGGGCATGCTGAGAGTTGGCCTCCACAGTGCACTTAGCATTTGCATTTCTGGCTGGTCAGAGCCAAGAGACACTGGACATGGAGCATTCCTGTGGCAGCTTTCAGGGTTAGTTCTGCCATGTCTCCCCCAGCTGCCCCATCAGAGAATGATGCACTTCTAGGCTCCATCTGTGCAGGGCCCCAAGAATGGAGAAAGGTTCCCTTCCTAGAGCCCAGTGTGAAAGGTGGTTACCTGAGCAGGAACTGGCTCCATCTGATGGGCAGAGCTTTCTGCAGGTGGGTGTAGCCAGGCATGATAACATCAATTTCTCTGCATGTGAAAGAAGAGAAAGTCAGCTGTCAGTATAGAGAGCGGTGGAAGGTACACTCTCGGGTTTTCTGGCAAGGTAATGAGGAGAATATCTTTAGCCTGTGTTGTGCTGTACATGGTCTTTGCATTCCTCTCTCTATATCCCCAGGATACAATGAGGAAAGAGGAATGTCTCTCTGATGTGGGCTGTGGAGAAAGAGTGGCTATTCCCTGTGCTATTACACAGTGCCTGATTGTAACATCCTCTGCAGAAGACTTTGCTGTTGACATGATTGTTACCAGTCAAAGAGCAAGTCTAGAGTCTCCTGTCCCAAGAAGGCTCAGATCATGGACATGGGAAAGGACTTACATGGCAGCACGCTCCACCAGGGTCTTGATGAGCTGCAGCAAGTGAGTGGAGATGACAGAGATGGAACTCTTCAGGAGCAGCTTCAGGTCAGTCACAACCTGGATAAGATTGGCCACAGTCAGAAAAAAAGTATGTGACATATATGGTAGCCTGACACTGTCATTGTAAAATAACCCCCTCCTTGTTCTATATGTTGGGAAGATGAATCTTTCATTTATCATAAGTGTCCATGGTCATGTTAATGTTATAATGTCACCATATCTTCTTCTATAGGATGGGAGCCAAAGGCAGCTCTGGTCAGAGGTTTCCTGAAGTGAGGAGGGGAAGAGCACAATAGGAAAAACAAATAGTTCCATGTATACCTGTTCATTCCTGCTTCTTCCAGTCTGCAGCTTTCCAGCTATATCCCCAATCAGCTCCTGAGGACAAGAGGATAACTTCTGTCAGTGTCTCTATTCTGAGCAAGAGATTACTCGCAAGAGCAGACATCCTCTAACTCAGCAAGGGGTTCAGGCCTAGTATTCTCTTCTGGGGAAGGAGAAGTTTGGATTCTAGGTTTGTACAGACTCTCTTCCACACAAAAGGGGTTCTGGACACTGCTGTCTGTGCACCTAATATGTCAGTACCACAGGGCATTGAGGAATTTCACCATGCTGGGGACTGAGGCACATGTGCTTAATGTCAGGCAGCACTAGCTAGAGAGGGAGAGGAATAGGAGGAATTAAAGGACCCAAACCTTCAGTCTGCGTTCAATGGCAGTCTGGATATCCTCATCACTTTGGGTCATTACAAGGATTCCCTTAGATGATTCCTCAGAGATCTATAAATGTCAGCAGAAACACAAGTCAGCTCATATTGTTTCCCTGAGTGGGGGACTTGTAAGTTGTCCCCAGGAAATACCAACTTCTGCCACCCAATTGGGAATGAAAGCATTCTCACAGCAGCTCCAGCATTCCTGTTCTTTCAGGCCAAGGCTGGCTGCCTGCTCTATCCCTATATTCTGTATTGCACTTGGGGGAGATTCATCTTTTGATCCTTGCTGATCCTGCAATCCTGGCTGTAGCAGGACTTAAGCATCACAGTGAGAAAGTGAGCTGAAGTGGCAGTGATTGCTTTAGCATTGTCCATAAAGATTTTCCTATACAAACATTGTATAGAGTGCCCATTGTCCATGGTAGGTGAGCAACAACAATGAATATTTCAAAAAAAGTGCTTAGTGGCTGACTCTTCTTCACCCCTATACAATACTGTGCATTGCCTTCTACTAACTCAGGCAGCCAGACACAAAGGGATCCCAAGTGCCATTGGAAAAAGAATATTCCTAATTCACACTGAAACAATTCCTCAGGAATGTTCAGTCTGATGAGGATGGGAGGGCAGGTCATGCTGAGCACACCTCACCGAGGCACCAGGTTTCCATAGGAAGTATTCACACTGTGCTCATTAGAGATTTTTGCTTTAGCTAGATGGATTGTAAGCATTTATCTCCTTTCCAGATTATCTGCTGGAGTACCAAATGCAATACACACGGACTTCTCCAGTTCTCCCTGGTTTCAGACAGCATTCTCTTTCAGGAATGCACTTTTCCACATGCCTAGTGCTAAGAAATAGGATGACCACAGAAAGATGGTTTTTAGAGCATCAACTCAGGGAGGTGACAACAGATGCTGTCAGATAAGCTATTCATCAAAGTACTGTTGTGGGAATTGTACTGAGCATGCATGACAATTTATGAAGGAAATAAATACCTTTTCCAGGCCACTCAGGATCTTCTCCAGCTCAGTTTTGGTTAGGATGCTAGCCTTCTCCAAGGCTTTGGCATAAGCCATGCTTGCCTGGATATCAACTTCAGACAGTCTCTGCTCAGTGGATATAGGAGAGCTGAGAATCTCCATGATGGGATCTGTGCTTCCAACAAATCTTCCTCCCAAAAGTTTATCCCCCTGAGAGTAATGAAATTAAAGGACATATTCAAATGCATTATTCATATATTCTCCTAAAAATCTCTCAGTGCAATATTCAAGTAAAACTGTGGGTGTGCTTCAGCATCTTCCTTTGCAGTGCTGTAGCACTAATCAGAAAGGCCTCTGGACTTCAAGAGCTTTGAAAAAAAAATTGAAGAGTTGGAGTAAATGTTATTTTTGCAGGTATTTAGCCTTGAGCTGTCCAGTCTGTTTCAGGAGTCTGAGATATTTTACCCCTGCAGGGCTCTGGAGAGATTTTGTGTTGAAAACAAATATTAGTGCATATGGCACAAGGGTTGTATGGATCTATTCTTCAAGGTAGCTACAGGTCACCAACTCCCTCACAGCCTCTTGAAACACAAAAGTAGGAGGCGAGGAGACTAAGAAAATATTCGGTTGACCAAGAGCTGTGGGCCAAAAGTAGCCACACTCGTAAAACACTCCTGTAATTACAAAGTGTTTGAAGCTAACACCAAAATGGCTAAAGTGCAGACCATTCAGTATTATAAATGCTGAGTA
This sequence comes from Meleagris gallopavo, assembly GCF_905368555.1. NCBI lineage: Eukaryota > Metazoa > Chordata > Aves > Galliformes > Phasianidae > Meleagris > Meleagris gallopavo. The sequence continues at coordinate 4,930,883 of NC_139424.1, forward strand.
AGAAAAAAAAAAGAGAAACAGCAGCACACTCCCAAATCCTCAAACACAGAGAAGCTACGGCAGCGCTGGGCTGCGGGGCTGCCGGTACCATGGACAGCGGGCGGCTCCGGGAGCCCCTTCCCAGGCAGCCGATGGAGGGGAGGAAAACTGTAGGCACGAAATGCTCAAGTCTATTAACTTTTCTCTTTGTAGCAGTTTGTCAACAGGAACTGCGGCGGAGGAATCGGGTTGTGAAAGCAAGGTTTTGCAGCCCCTCGCTGGGAGCGCAGCCTGCTGCGGTGAATGGATGGGGTGCTGAAGGCCAGTGTTGGGAGCTAAGCGCTTGGATGGGGAAGAGGTATTGGAATATATCTTAGTATATGGCAGTATATAAGTAGTAAAGAAGCGTATTATTGCAGTTTATAAGTATATTGCAGCAAATATGTTTGCTGTTCCCTTTCCATTCAAAATTCTGGGAAAAGAAATCAGGCAGAGAGAAGCACACTGAAGCACCCTAACGAACACGGCTAGATGCTCTGTGGAGCTATCAGTCAGCTATCAGCACCCCGAGAGCACCCCATAGGAAAAGCAAAGTTCGGTCTCACCTCGGTTGCCATTTCGGACGACGTTTTGCTCGTGTTTGCAGCTATCCTGGCACCTGGTGCAACCTGCAGAATAGCAAGGCGAGGCTCAGTTCAGCTCTGTTTGGCTCAGCTCAGCTCTGCCCCAGCCCCACAGCAGCACAGAGCCTCCCCAGCTGCCCACACGGTCCTGCTCACCGTCTCCGCAGCTCAGCCCTGGCTGGTTGCTCCGTGCTCTCCGGTCTCACCGCCCCGCTTTTACGTGCCTCGGAGCCTGGGCTGGCATCTCGTCACGCCCCATTGGGGCGGAGTGTCCCCTCGTCCAGCCCAGCTCTGCCCCTCTCCCCCCGGTCCCCCTCATGCTGCCCACCCCTGTCCTGTGTCCGGCCCCTGCTCAATCAGGAAAAGGTCAGGGAGAGGTTTCCCAGTGGGTAGAGTGGCTGTGAAGAAGAGAGCTGGCAGAGATGCCCTCATGTTGCTTGTTTGTAAAGATATTGGTGTAAGAGTACCTGTGGTGGGAGAGTATCTGCCATGTGGTTTCACTGGCAAGTTATCTCCTTGTCAGGGAGTACCCTTGTATTGAAGGAGTCCTTTCACTCTGGCATCCCCCTCTACATTGGTATGAATGTACCTGCGATGTTGGGTGGATCATCCACACTCCATCTACATTGCCAGCAACACACAAGAATGAAACAGCTGGGAGCTATTTTGTCTCCAGTTCCTGTGCAGATGAGCCTTTTCCCCCCGTTTCAAAGGATACTTCAGCTTTCAGGGTTTCTGCTGTCACCAATTGCATTGGGTCAATCTTGAGAAGGTCCTGTGAACCTGAGGCTGTGGGTTTTGTGCAGTGTCATGGCAATCACTGGTCTGCAGCCCTGGCAAATAGCCCATGTCTAGCAAATAGCTCCATCAGACTCTAAATATCATGGTTTTATAGAATTGATTCAAAAAATGAGAGCATTGGGAACAGGTGCTCACAAAGCTTCTCCCCAGCATCAGTTTCTCATTAGACACAGCACTTTTCTGCTCTGAAAGAGCACTTGCTGGTTTGCCCTTACCGTGTGCTACTACAGTGTAGCATGCTTCCATCTGCATGGCACAGACCTTTGGCAAAGCTTGTGAAACATATTCTAGTTTTCTCATCCCCATTTCTTTCTTCCCTTTAGCTGCCTGTCCTGTCCTTTTTCTTCTGTTCTCTCAGTTCTTCAACTTGTCTCATTTTTCCATTTACTCCAGGACATCTACACTAGGAAACTGCTTGATTGCTTTGTGATCACATCCTTCTTGCTTTGAAATCCATCATTTTTACTACTTTTCTTTCACCCTTTACGAGTGTCCTTGTCCTTACTCTGGGCTTTGACAGGAAATTGCTGTTGTTTTGGGAGAATCATAAGCATTCAGTTTATAACCTGAGTGCACCCAGTACAGAGAGCATCTGTCTCATGTTTGTGGTATGAGTATAGGTTAGCACAAGCCCAAGTGAGGACTATATGTTTTTCTGCCTGAAGATATCCAGCAGGATGTGCCCAGAGGGAAAAAGGGGAAAAGTAGCGATCCCAGGTGCCCAAGTGAGATGAGAGATCAGTAACACATTCATGTGTTATATTTGTGGTGATGAAATAAATTGTTCTAATGGATGCTGTGGAACAAAAATCTGCAAGCCACGTGCAGCCAGGTATTAATCAATAGGAACAATTTAGCTGAATTTCTGCTGTTTTCATAATCTGTGCCTTGACCGCTAATCTGGTTTTGTGATCAAGAAGCCTTCTGTGTTTGTTATCAGATGATCCTATTTTTATTAATCTATGCCTGGAATTACACATGGCAAGGACAAGTCCTTCCACATGGGATCCATCAGCGGTATCACTGTGCACTGAGCAACTTCACAGGGATTAGTTTATGTACAGAACACTGTCCCAGGTTGTATCTAGAAGGTTATTAATTCTCTCTTTTCCTGTTTTCAGATGAAACACTTAATACTGATCTCTTCTATACAGCGGGTAACATAGAATACAGAGTAATATTGTTGTAATAGAAGTGGAAGTGAAGCTATAAAGCCAGTCAGAAATCCTTAATGCAAAACTGAACATTGAAAAAAAAAAAAGATGTCTTAAAGACTCTTGGGGCTGGGGAGCTTTTTTTTGAGGGAAAAGTAGTGAAATAGAATTGCAGAATAGGTCTCTTCTAACAAACACTGAAATGTATCCTCATCATTATTATCTTCTTTATTTGTGCTGGTATTGATGTCTCACTGCTGTCTGTTTTCTTCTTTCAGCCCTTTATTTGCTTAATGAAAGAATAACCCCCAGATCCCCAGTCCCCAGTTAAATCCTGAGGAGGTTCTCATGGAAGGGTGTTTTGTTGTCCACTTGTTTTCCATTTGGCACAGAGAATGGCACATCATTCATATATTACTATTCCCAGCTGACATACAATGAAGTAGTAAGAGCAAAATCGCCCATGTCGCAGCATGGAGAAGTTTAATTAAATATATTTTATTGTCCTCTAAGATTTGAATTTTATTTGTACTTGCTTTAGCAATCACATTCACATCCTCAGTATTCACAGTGCTTATTTTTGTTTTGCTGGAAGAGCGCAATACTTGTGGAGTGCAGCTCTGAAAGTGCTTTTGTGGTGTATAGAAATCCTCTATTCATAACAGTTTTCATAACTGAGACTGAGGTGACAAACAGCTACAATATATCTTCTTTAAAAACATTCTTTTTTAAGTGTCATTTTGGTTTAGAAAAAGGAAAAAAAAAGCGCTGTGGACTAAAAGTGCTGGTCAAACGCACCGTCAGCTAGACTGGTGTGAAGCAGTGCTGACATTTTTTGTTAAAAAAAAAAAAACAAAAAACAAAAAACAACAACCTTGTTTAATGAATTTTGAATGTAAAAGAAAAAAAGACACTATAGGGTGATCAGCGAAATGCTGAATACAGTAAACATCTTTCATGACAAAGAATACAAATACCCTGCAGATCTGCTTTCAATAGCAATTGCTAGGCCCCCTGCTTTCAATAGTTAATACCGAGGCCCCTCTCTACCAAGCCTTAGTGGTAACAATCACAAGCCAATGCTTAAAATGTTGACATGCTAAGCACATTTAGAAAAACCTATGTCTGCATTCCCTATGGATGGTGTAGCATAACTGTCTAACATCTAACGTGCAGCAATTAAAAACAAAGTTCACTGAGTTAATCACTCCATCTCTCCTGCAAAGTTGTACGTAACGGTGATGAGTTCTCTCCTAGAGATTCCCCTTGCATGATGTCAGTGGACCTGTAGCTGGTCGTTTATGTACTTCAACCCTAACAGGTTGCACGTCTCTGCTAGGAAGAATGTAGGAAGAATGTTTCTTTTGGAAAGAAAAAGATTGAGGGCCACTGAGAGAGGCATTTGTGTTATGCTCATTCTTTCTAGCTGCTGGGATTGGGCGTTGTCATTGTGGACAGTAAAAAAGGTCTGGAACAAAACTTTTGGAGAAAAACTAAACACAAAGATGATAAATTGGTGTTGGGGGAGAAATCTAACAAAGGAGAAATACAATTAATATGCTGAAGATTTTGAACCCGTATCTACAGAGAGTGACGAGAGGCACATAAGGATTTGTAGGCTTCTGGAACACAACTCTGGAAATTTGGTAAAGTCTGGAAATAACATTCTCAAGTGAAAGCTTTTCAATTCTTTTCTTCCTCTTAGTCTAGCTGGGAGATGGCGTACAGGCAGTTTCGTGGGCAAGATTAGAAACATGGCAAAGAAGTTGCAGAGCATTTGCCAACTTGCAAGGTCAGTTAATCCTGACATGAAAAAAGACCAGCATCCATTGCAGCCATTCCACTGGGTCAGACAACAGCTTTCAATCTGTGGGTTAAAGACTCTTCACCTGGCTCTTTTTTCCTAAGGACTCCATGAAAAGTGATTCTGGGGTATAAAATAATTTCCATCTGTACTACAACTTGTACGTGGATGGTTCCACGTATCTAATGAAACTTTTTTAGGGATCTGCAAATGAAAAGGGCTGAAAAAGCCTTATGGTAGGCTTTTAAGCTTTCCCAGCACTTAGGTATCTGACCATGACTGTACCTGAATACCCAAGAGCTGTTTCTGGCTGAGCACTTCAGACGGCTCCAGAAGTGCTTCTGTTTTCTCAAATCATTCAGAACTGGCCAACAATTTTGCAGCACCTCAAGGAGAAACAAAGACCCAAATTGAGAGTAGATTTTCTCCTGACTTGACTCCGAAGAGAATATTAGCTAGTGGATTTTGTGCTGCTGCTATAACAGGGAGGTGGTGGGTACAGGATGTCCAAGCCATCCTTGCTCTTACAGCCCTGCCATTAACAAGCAGGTGTATGGGACTCATAGAATCAGAGAACATCCCAGGTTGGAAAGGACCCATAAGGATCATTGGGTCCAACTCCTGTCTCCACACAGGAACACACAAAAATCAGACCACAGCGGGACTACACGTCTATACAGCAATGAGGCTTTACTTTTCTGTTTGCAAATGCCTGATATTGATTTGGAAGGACTACAGCAATGCTATTTTCCACTCCAAATAACATTTTTCATACCAAGTTTTCTGTCTGCAGTAGTTTTTGTTCTGCAAGTGAAATCTGCCTTTCCTTTCAACATGCAAAGGGTCCATATTCTGTTATTTTTGAGTGGTGCTGCGCTGAGCCAGGAGTTGGACCTGGTGGTCCTTGTGGGTCCTTTCCAACTCAGGATGTTCTATGACTGTGATTTTATTCTTATCCTCCATATCATCCGGAGGGACTGGTAGGTGCATCTGTTTTAAAGGTTTGTGAATGCCCGAGAGGTCTTTTATTGCAGTGTGAAAATGTTGAAAGCCTGTCTGCCGACCAAGGTGGACATGAGAGCATGATATGCAGACAGCAGTCAGCATAGGGCAGCAGACGGGGAGATATCATTCAGTGTAAGCATTGGTGGTTCAGTGGTAGAATTCTCGCCTGCCACGCGGGAGGCCCGGGTTCGATTCCCGGCCAATGCAGTTGCTATTTTTCGCTTGTGAATTTTTATTTTTATTATTTTTTCTTATTTTATTTTTGGCTTTTTTTCAGTCGTTCCTCTTCGCTTTTGCTTCCTCCCTCCTCACCCGAACCTCCTTCAGCCTCACCACACACTCCCGTCCGGCTGCGGTGCGGCAGGGGCCGCCCCTTACGAGAGTGTCCTCATCGCGCGGCTGCGCGGGGCGGCGGACAAGATGGAGGTGTAAGGAGCGGGGCGGGTTGGGTGCCGCGCTGCTCCCTGTGCGGGGTGCCGGGCCGCGTTGCGTGTGGGGTTCTTATTGTGTGTGCAGATGTGTCTGTGTGGGTCTGAGCTGAGCGCCTTTTTACCTTGTTGGCATCGCTGTGGGGCGCGGGGTGATGGTTTGTCCTGTGCTGAGGCCCAGGAGGGCCTTCGGTTCTAAGAAAGATTATTTATTCTTTTGGTGCGTTCTTTTTTAACTCTTTGTCTGGGACTGATAAGTCTTAATGCCATAAAAATGAATTCTGTAACGTTTTTGAAGCAGGGCTTGCTTACCAGCTTGTAGCTCTGGTATTTCAGCACAGCAAGTAGTGTTGAAGGCTTAAGATCTATGCTGGCTCATTTACTATCCACTGTAAGAAGAAAAATAAGCATGACGGTGTTTTAAAATAATAAAAAAAAAAGAAGCGGTTGTCTTAAACAATTTAATTTCTGATAGGTTTCCCAGGGACCCGTTTTCCCTGTAATGTATTTACTCTATACGATCCTCTCACTTTTGTCACCCAACAATTCCCCATGCAGTTCTCCAGCGCTGTTATGATTTCTAACAAAGGATGTCTTTGATCCATAGGGATTTGTGTAGCGTAGCCTGGATGCAAAGATTCTGAAGAATTGCATTTACCTCACAACAGAAGCTATAGGGTTTGTAAAACATGAATGGCAGCTGTGTGAGCTCACTGCTGAAGTTTGACTCGAGTCAGCAAAATGGAAGTTGGAGTTCATCTCAGCGTATTTTAGGAGGTCCTTTTCATTTAAAAACAATGATAGAACCTGTGGAAGTTTGTGGATGCATTTAACGCATTTGAAAGCGATGAACGGGACGGTTCTATTCAGACCGTGGATGGTGCTTAACAATACATTGTACCTTTTTTTGTTGTTGTTATATGCACAGACCTGAGAAAAGCCTTTTTTTTTTTTTCCTTTTGTATGAAAACTTGCTGTTGTTGTGGCTGCTGACTGCTCAGCACAATGTATTGTGAGGGGAATGTATGGTGTTCTGCATCAGGCTTTTCTATCCCCTTTTTTTAATTTACGAATATAAAATTACAATATGTAGTAATAATATAGGCACCATTAATTTAAAAACACATTTAACTCAGTGAGAATGCAGTCAGCTTACTGTGGTGGATAGCAAGTGTTTCTCAATTGGGACAGAATTAATAAGGAAATGCAGGGCTGGTGGGAAACAGGGCACTGAGCCTCGTGCTGCTAATGAAGAAGCAGTCACATAAAGATTGAAATAATAAATGAGGAAGGAATTTGATAAGTTGCTCATTTGTTTTTAGAACTCATCATGTTGTGTGTGAATTGAGTGGCATAGCTATACTCACGCGTACATTGTATAGGAATAGTAATTGTTTTGTTTTTTTTTTCCTTGTTCTTCACTAATAAATAAATAGTCTGTGCAATCCTAATGGCTTTTCCTGTCAAATAAAACTGGAGGCCTTTCTATGTAAGAGAGGAGATTTGGATTTAGTTGGTGAATTTGAGTGAGTGTGTCTGAGTAGAAGGAGTATGAAATGGAAGTTGTGTTATGGCTCATGGGACCAAGTGTACCAGATATGATGGATATTTATGGAATCATGCTGTGATTTTCCTGATGTGGCAACAGATTGGTAATTGTAGATTCCTCACAGATAAGTTTTTGAATGATTTTGTGAAGAAATATGAAAATAGTGTCCATTCTTTTAGAGCCTGTGATTCTGCAAAGAAAAATTGCAGACAGTTTCATTTGGACCATAAATAATTGTATTCTTTTGCTTTTCTTTTAGAAAAGATGCGAATGCTGCACTGCTGAGTAACTTTGAGGTACGTCTGTCTCCATCCTGATGCTGAACCAGCACTGTGATGCTGCTCTCAGTCGCCTGTACACTTCTTTTTGAAGTGAGACCTGTCTGTGATTATTGTTTTGTCCTCCTGTTTTATTTGTTATTAAGGAAAAAGAAAAAGGAAATCTGGAGAGTCTTATTTTCTAGTGTAGGTAAGCTCCTAGGTACTCTCCTATCTTCAGAGTAAAGATGCATTTTTATTTTATTTTATTTTATTTTATTTTTTTAGTGAAATAGAAAGAAATTAGAGAGGATTTGATCCTTATATATCTCCCTTCTGGCTCAGGGTGGTCTGTGACTGTGGTGTTCTTACTGGTTTAACTTCAGCCAGGTGACAGAAAGCTCTCAATGCATTGTTTATGAAAATAGCTTTTGAATGGTTTTAGTAAACCATGTATTTTCTTTATATTGTTTTAATGCTGAGGCTTAAAGTTGCACAGCTGTTTTATCCTATTCTGAAGTAAATCTTAAAATGTTTTCTCTCGAGCTGTATGTGTACAGCAAAACAACCATCTGGTGGCTGTTAGAAGAGCTTTAATGAGGCACTTGGAAAGAGCTGTCTTAGAAAGAAATAGATATTAGCCACACTGGCACTAAGTATCTGCTCAAAATAAGTGTATTATTGCAGTACAGAGGATAGCAAGTATTTCAGAGGTTATTTATTGCAAGATCATCTCTGCTTCCTGTGGATGTTGGAAATTTGGTATTACTGGGTCTCAGTTGTGGCATTGGCCCCATTCTGTGAAATCTCTGGGTGTCCCAAAGGGATGGTGTGGAGCAGGAAGAACTGCAGAATCAATTTGTTGTGTTCTTTGGACAAAATTCCGTGCAGCTTTGTCTTGATGTTGGTAAATGTACCACATATGTTGAAAAAGAGCAGAAGGAAGTGGGGAAAATGAAGTTACTGAAAAGTGCTTATTCAGCTTTCAGAGCGCAGTTGTCATGCGTGCAGCTTTCAGCCCTTTGCAGGAAGGGATTTGCACTGGGCATGGCTTTTTACTGCCGTTCAAGTTACTGATTCCCTTAAAACTATGGACCTCTTTCTGTTTGCTCCTCTTTTCTTTGATGGCATAGCTAACATTCTCTTTATCAAGGTAATATTTTGCACAGAAAGCGGTGTTTGAAAGGAGTGTTCAAGACTGATGCATTTAATGTTCTGTGCCTGATTTTGTTTTGTGAGCTTGGGGTTGTTTTTTGATGTCTCACTGTCAGCAGTCATGTTGTCTTCAGATAGCTACTCAATGCTTGGCTTTCAAGGATTGACTGCTCGAGCTTAATGGACACAGTTTTCCTTTTTCATAGAAGATACCACACAAACTAAGTGCAGGGCTCCTAGCTGCTGTGTTGGTGTTTCTCACCATCTAGAAATGTTTGCATTCTTCCTTCTTAAGTTTATAATTTCAGTGGAACTTGAATTAAGCCAGTTACCAAGAAGAAGCAGTAAGAAGTGATGTGTTACTGTGCTGTGGGTATTGGCTTTGGATAATCTGTAAAGCAGAGGGAAAACATCTGAAGAAATTTCAACCAGATGTGGTTTAATATGGGAATCAAGCAGTAATTGTGAGGCTTTCTCAGTATTTTGCTGCTCATCTACTGTGACAGGTAAAAAGGTTGTGGTGTTGCAGCAGATCTGATAGTTGCAAAAAGCAAAATGTTTTCCTTGCATTCAGGCTTATCCTCTAGATCTCACACACTGCATCATAAATGTGAAGGTGTTGCTATTACATCTAAGGGAATTTTCTTTGAGCATCTCACTTGTATTTAAATAGGAGCTGTGTGCCATCGCAGTGGTGTATGTACAGCAGTGTATGCATCCCACTCTGTTTAGGACGTGGGGTAAGATAAACAGAATAAACAGAATAGGTTTCTCCTGCTCATTTCTCTCCTAGGACTCTTGGATAACATGTAATAAATGCTAGCAATCTGTTTGCTCTTGCTTTATTGAATTTAAACATCTCCTTATTCCCCTTTCTGTTGCCAGAATGTTTTTTCATTTTACCTGCTGGTGCAGTCAGCAAAGAAGCAATCCTTTTTTTAATTTCATTTGCTTGCTAGGATTTTGGGTTGTTTGTTTTCCCAATGTCATATGTTTAGGTAAAATGCTCTCAGATGACTACGAGCTTTTTTGTTTGCTTTTTTCCAGGTGTTCCAGCTACTCACTGATCTTAAGCAGCAGCGCAAAGAGAGTGGAAAAAGCAAGCAGAGCTCTGGTCAGCAGAATCTGAACACAATCATGTATGAGGTGGGTGACACCAGCTGCACTGATTCAAATTGTGAGATCATTTTGCATCACATTTACCCTCATATTTTTTTTGTCAATTTTCCTAATCTCTGGTCAGTTAATTCAGGTTGTGGGCTGACTGCACTGTAAGTGCAGAGCCTTGCAGCTGGTTCCACGCAGAGATATTTTTGTCAGTGTTTTGATTTATAAATTCAGATGTGTTGTGATGCGATCATAGCTTGAGTATTTCTAGAGTCAGTTCTGGCTGCATTTTAGATCTCCTGTTCCCCCTTTCAGTGGGAACAAGTAATGAAGCAGAAACATAAATCTGACATGGGTAATTCTAGGCTGAGACTATCCAGTGCTGCCAGGGGGGAGTTTGGAAACTGCAGACACCAAATATGTATCACCAGGCTTCTCCTTTCTCTGGAAGCCTCAGCTTCCCATCTTCCCAGATAACAGAGCACTGCCTGTCCTGCTGTAAGAAAGCTCATTTTCAGAGATCTGGAAGTTTTCTTTAGCTAGGATGTGCTTGCTGACTGCTGCAGGTCACAGATTTTGGCTCTGATTAAAATTTTTTACAAAAAGAATAAACAAAAAAAATTTTTTTTTGTTCTGCTCTTGTTTTAGTGTTTGTTTGCTTGTTTGTTTTAGAGATTGCACATATTATACCCTTTTAAGACCCACACCAGAACTTGCTATTGTGTCATTAATTGATGATGCCACCTAAGCATGGTTTCAGAGCTGAGGCACAGATCATACTGGGTGTTTTCTTATAAACAGAATTAAATGAATAATAAATAGATTTTATCAGAAGAGCAAGGCACAGTCGATTGGAATCACAAAATTACTTGTCCAAATATCGACAGCAGTTGGATGCCAGATTGGTAGCAAATGTTTAACCTATTGCAGAAAGAGCTATTAAAATTGTATCATACAGATGTTAGCATTTTAAATACACCGAAGTAGCAAATTCCCAGCACACTTGCAATATGACCTCTTGTGTCCGTATCAGAGGACTGCATGAGCAGCACTGTGATTGGCAGCCAGTTGAAAGCAGATTGCCTTGCTTGCGTGAGTAATCCCACTGAGTGGTGAAACTACTCATGTGAAGAAGATTTGGCCTAGGCTTTGTTTTTCTATTAGTTCTGCCTTTGTTTGGATAGGTACAGAGCTGTAATTCCTAAGCCTCGGATTCAACGAAGTAGTGGCTTACCAAAAACCTAATTTAAATCTTTATGGAGTCTAACAGTCTCTGCCTCTTTCAAACAGCTCAGAAAGACCCTGTGAGTATATATTTTTTCATTTTCATCATTTTTATGTCAGCATAAAGCTTTAATTACTTTGTTGCTACATTTTAAATACCAATAGGATGCTCATTTTTTTATCCAGGGGGTGAAGCTTGAAGTATAAACCCTGGGTACATTTTTTTCTATGTTAGGCTGAAAGAGAACCAGATATGTCATCTTACTGTTCCTGTTCATGCTGGGTATGTCTTGCTGAGTTCTGTGCCTGCATGTATCCATTGGTACTGAAGTAAACAGACACAGCTTGTTGCACTAGGAGCTGTGTTTTGATGCACATCAGGCACTGCAGTTGAAGGTGCGGAAAAAGACAAACTTGGAAAAGAAATTGCTCCTTTAAGTAATTGTGCTGAGTGGCATTATGATGTCAGCTGTTTTGCTGGTAAATAAGTCCATTTTGGATGAAAAGGGCAGACAAGACTTGCAGGAGGAATCGTTGTCTGACACTTTATTGCACTTTTAAATGCGTTTCTCAGCAGTCCAGTGAACCTGGTCATTAAGAATACAGCAATCCATATTTGATCAACTCTCTTAAGTAGAAGTGCTGTTGAAGCCTGTTTTTATTTACCCAGGCTTGTAAAATAACACATTTTAATGGAAGTATGCTGGAAATACATTTGCATACCTTCTTATTTGACACGATGGTCTTGTAAATCTTTTTTTCCCACTGTCTTGGTTTGTAAAACTCAATCAGCTTACTTGGTTTCAGCCTGTTAAATATACATATTCACTTTAAAGATTTTCTGAGAATAGTTACAAGTACAGAAGAAACGTCAGAGCATAACATACAGAATTACAGATCCTTTATAATTATTACAGCTGATTTGTGCATCTGGTATCCTGATTAATGTGTCTCACTGTTGTCTTGCTGCAGTTAGTTGGATGGGTTGGATGGGTACTTGGAGGCTTTGTGTATAGCTGCCCTGTATCAACAGCTGAAGATTTTTTTTCTTAATTCAAAGCAGACTTTGCCAATGCTCTTTCAAATCCTTCAGTTGCTGACGCACACAGTGCAGACAATGTGAGGATTTCCTGGACCTTTCTTTTGTTTCTCATTTTTCCCAACTCTTCATTTTGGGCTACTTCCCATGCACAGTCAGCCAGGAAATTGAATTTGATCTATTTCTTTTTAAGAATTATATTACCAATATTGTTTTTTAATCTGCTCAGTTCCAGATCCATAATGTATGATCTGCCTGCTAGGTGTTGCATTGCTTTAAACAAAGGAAAGCAGATGTAACATGTTGCAGCAGTTAGTTGAGGTTGATCAGTTTTACATTAAAAGTGGAACAGAGAGAAATGGTCTCAAGGCAGATGAACATTGCTGATACTGCACTGAGCTTGCCAGATGTTCACAACCCATCTAACCTGCTTCTATCAGCTTTAAGAAAGTGCTGCCAAGAACATGTATAAAAAATGAAAACAGCTGTAGACTGGAGAGGCATTGCTAGCATTGTGCAACTGCAGTGCCTGTTTATGGACGAGCAGTGGGAGCATTCCTGACATGGAATTCATTAAAACTTGGCAGGAGTTAAGTATGGTTTCAAAGATGAACAGTGTTCAGCTTTTCTCAAGTGTTACAAGCTACAACAAAGCAATGAATGTGTACACCTGTATCTTTTTCAGCTAGCTTTGAATCTGTTGGTTTTAAAATGACAAATGTGAGTGATGGTGTTCAGCACAGCTGTATCACAGTCTGAGCATCAACTGAGATTATTTAATCCAAATCAAGAAAGCAGATACTTTCTAAAGATCACTCCTTGTCTGTAGCCTTCAGTTGGCAGCTTGGGTTCTGGGCAGAACAGGGGAATGGCCATCCAAAGCCACAGGGGGAGTCATCAAAGCTGTAATTGTAACCTGAAGTGCAATGAGCTCTCTGGGTCATATCTGTGAAATGAATTCACTGAGGTTTCCTGGATAAGTACTAATGTAGTTTTCATTACGTGAGGTTGAAGCTCTGTGTTGCCTGTTTCTTACTCCATTGAGAAGTATCAGTAGAGACTTAATGAAGAAGTGTGAGATCTGTGACAGCTTTCCATTTTTAAAAAAATTAAATAATAATTAGAAAAAGAACCTTCAAAAGCTGAAATGACAGTATGATTTTTTTTTTTTTGAGTGTTCTTCAGAAATGCCTGATTTCATAGCCAGCATGGGAAGAAAAGAGTAACTGGGGACTAATGCATACTTTCTTGCTATTCCTTGCAGACACTGAAATACATCTCAAAAACACCGTGCAGATACCAGAGTCCTGAGACTGTCAGAGAGTTCCTCGTTGCAATGAAGGGCCACAAGCTGACCAAGTAAGTAGAGATGCATCCTTGAGCAAAAGTATAAATGAGTAGGGATGTTAGGAGGTTCTCACATACACAGAATGTCAGTCTGTCTGATTTTGATTAAGGTATTCTAAGCGTTTTCTGTCGTTTCAGCATTCATCCAGACATCTTTCCCCTCACTCATGAACGCCTACAGGCACAAGGGTTCTCTTGAGTTTGGCTGTGTTCACAAATGTGTTTTTCAGTATTTTGTCATTTACTTTGTCAGTGATTTGTATTTAGTGCTGTTTCACATTGTCCAAGCATGAAGTTAGAATTCATGAAATGTTCTGAGGAAGAAATTAGAAGTTGTAAGTGGGTTTTGAGCAAGATAAGAGAATGAAGAGAAACGAACCACAAATAAACCCAAAACAAAATCTCAGTTTATTATCAACGTTCTTATTTTTATGAACTTTCTTCATTTAAAAAAAAAACGAAAACATTAATTTTGAAGAGGTGGAGAAAATGGCTGTGTTACAGGGAGGTAATAAATGCTTGTTACAGGTGTTTGGGAAGCCTGGTCTTCTGAGGCTAAGTGTCTCCTAAATCTTTGAACCCCACATCCAACCTCAGGATTATGCTAATTTATGTTTAGCAAACCAAGATATATATCATCCATTTTTGTGCTATTTGTCAGCTATTATTAGTGCTCTCTAGGACTTTGGAGTTGCATGTTTCTATTACTGAAATGTGTCAATCCAGCAGTCCCCCCTACCCCTGCAGTCTTTTGTAAAGCTGAACATGCAGTCCTTTATTATGGGAAGACCTGCCTAGAAAATCCAGGTTTTCCCTCACAGTTACAAGAAGACTCAGGAGTAGTGTTTCTCTTTGGTGTGAATGCCTTTCATAGTACTAGTAATGCTTAATGCTGTCAGACTCCTCTTTAGAGTGTAAGTGAAGCCTGTTGTAAGTAATTAGAGCCAAACAAAATGGAATCAGAGGGCTACTTGCCTGAATAGCTTTAATCAGTCATCTGCTTTTTAAAGCAAAAAAACAAAGACTCAGTTGCTCCTGCATGACTGCTGTGAGGGATTAGTTCATGCTGTATATACACTGACTGCATTTTTCTCAGCTGTTGGTTCTCGTAAGGATTTCATCTTCTACAGAGGGGCTTTTGCTGATTTTGATTGTCACAAAAAGAAATGCAAGTTGAGAGCAGTGCTACAATGCAAGGGTTTATCCTTGACAAAGCGCAGTTGAGTAGAAAGCAGACTCAGCCAGCTGTTTTGTGGACTTTTCAGTGACCCCTCTCCACAAATCATTATCCTCCCATTCAGTATATCAGCAGCTCAGATCTCAGTGTCCCTAACCCCTGATAGGGGAGGCTGGAACTTGGAAGCTTTGTCATGAGTATTGTAGCTTTGCTTGTAAGTGCTTTCCTTTGTGGAACAAAAGTTGCCAGGTCAGTGCATTGCTGTCTAGCTTCTTGCAGCTCATTTCATCAAGTATGGTTTTAATTTATGAAGTGGGCAAGCTATCCTAATTATTTTCTGTATTCAGGCAAGGAGAAAATACTCTGTTTACTGTAAAGAGCTGAGTGTCTGGAAATCATAGAATCACTGAATCATTAGGGTTAGAAAAGACCTCTCAGATCCCCAAGCCCACCCCTCTCCACCATGCCCTCGGCCCTCAGTGCCACATCTCTGCAGTTTTGAACACCGCCAAGGATGGTGACCCCACCACCTCCCTGTGCAGCTGTGCCTCTCCAGCAGCTCTCTTTCTGAGAAGAAATTTTTCCTACATCCATCTTTTTTCTGATAGAATTTGACCAGTGCCTCTGGGTTCACTCTTAAAAAAAAGACATGGGAGCTCTCTTACCTTGTTAGATACCTCTGTTTCCCAGGATTATCCATCTGATTTATGAGACTGAAGTACTAAGTAATACTGGGTCATAATACAGAGAATTCCAGCTATAGCATCTCTCACTGTTTTCCCATAGGGCCCCACTGTTCTGCAGATCTTCTGAAATACTTGCCTTCCTAAGCCTGCTGCAAAGGTCAAAATTGTTAGAAGCTATAAATGAGTTTTTGACTATTTTTTCTTTTCATGGCTGCCAGGAGGTGCCTTTGGTTTTAGGTGTCATTTTCTCTGACTTTTTTCTCTGAATCGGGATCTGTAAGGCAAGCAAAAGGATTGCTCCCAGTAATTTCCTTCTGAGAAGTGGAAAAAAGGGGAGAGCAAAGAGCAAACCACTAGTGTGGGTTACAAATTTACAGCATTCATCACTTATCAGAGCTCAGACTGGACTGTGATACTTCAGTTTCATGAGCATCCTTTACAATTTTACTTTCAGTTAATATCTGTCCTCTGCTAGAGAAGTTGCCAGCGCTGTGATTGCCACGTACTTTGTAAAATAAGAAACAGAATTTGTTTAGTGTGGTCTTGGCAATTCTGGTTTCTTCTGATCTTTTCCATTCAGGCACTTCAAGCTAGAACTGTCAGAGCACATCTGGCACAGCTTCTTACCAAGCACAGAAGGCATATGTTATGCAATTACTATATAATGCACTATATGTTGAATGCTCTAAAGTATTAATGTCTCCAAAGAAACACTGAGCTTCCCTTTGGTCCGTATCCAAGACCATTTCAACACTGCTCAGTTGTTAAGTGAAAAACTAAAGGCTTTAATCAGTTCCATTCTGTGGAATGGAGGTGTTATTTGTATGAAAGGCTACACTTGAGGTTTCTTTCCAGTCAGCTGATGGAGAGTTTTCTTCCCCTTGGAGACGAAAGAATCCGCAGTGTTTGCTTCCATCATTTTGCTGTAAACGACTTTTCCTCCCACTGAAAGTAATGAACTCTGGAGTCTGTCGTTGCTACTTCCTTTCTGGATAAGGCATTCAAAGAGATGGCCCTCCCTTAACCTCTTAGATGCTCACACCGTATCTCCGTGGGTAACAGTTTTCTGAAGCAGCTGATTTAAGATATCTTAGTTCTTAATCTCTGCCCCTGGCTAAGGGGACAGCAGCGTCGTCTGTTTTCTCCTTGTGAGAGAAATAGATGTGGCTGGTTTGGAAACAGGCTGTTAATTAGTCTCTGCAGCTTCTTTTCTAACGTGAGGACTCGGAGAGTTGTTGATCCATAAGGGGCTTTTATGACAAGGAGGATTTGCAGCTCTGTCTAAAGACATGACGGAGGTTTGTAGGGCAGTGACTCTCCCTGCTCAGCTATTGCTGCTCTCAAGCACTAGGTTGTGCTAGAGTATCTGAGAATGTCTGGGTGGTGGAGAAAGGACAGGCTATCCAGAGAAGCAACGATCTGCGGATTGAGGCACGTTCATTTAAATAACGAATCTTTTAATTAAGCAGATATTCTCCTTTTCCTGCCTTCCTCCTGCAGATTTCAGTACAGAACTCACTGCTGGTCAGGCTGCTCGTGGTGTCCCAAGATAGAAGTTCTGGCTGCTGTTACAGAGCTGATAGTGTTGAGCTGGCAAATTGTGCAGTTTCTGTAAGATCATCCCCCAAAGCCTTTTCTTTCTGTTATTGCTGAAATTGCTGTTATTGCTACTGAAATTACCAACATCTCAGGTCAACACTGCTTTTCTGCTGACGCTCCTCTACTTTGTGATGCTTTCTTTTGACAGTGGCACACGCAGGAGGGAAAAAAAAGAGACAATTTTCCAATTAAATACACGTATTATATAGAAATGCATGTAAAAACCATTTACACCTTTCAGAATAATTTCAGATAGCTGCCCTGCTAACAGGAGCAATTTCCAGGACAACTGAATGTGTTTTACTGATGTAATCAGCAAAGTATGGCACAGCACAGGCTTTTTCCTTGTCATCAGTTATTTTGGTTAAAAAAAAAAAAGAAAGAAAGAAATTGCAACTGTAGAACTGAGGAATTTCTTTTTTATAATAAAAAAAACTCAGAACTGACATCATAGTGAGTTTTATTTTTACCTTGCTGAGGCCTCAAGCTTTGGCTAATGCTGCAGTACAGTAAGCCATGTTGTACTTGGAAATAAAGCAGCTAATTTTCCAGTTTAGTCTCTGGAATAGTTTTTAAGGTGGTGTGAATGGCACTGCATGAAAAGAACATTTATTGAGCTCATGCTCTGTATTTGTGATTAAATGAAAACTGGCTCTCCTGGTACCTCGTTCTGTTCCCGATAACCTGTCTTGGATCAAAATTAGGAATAATCCATTTTCCAATCACTGAATATTACATATATATTATAAAAACAGGACGTAGACTTGCCCTTTTTGACTTGGAAGTCAACACGTTCAAGGAATTACTGTGCTGAAAGTCAGTAGTGCTTTTAGAAAGTATTTTCCCCCATTGCTGCCAAAAACTACAACAAAGTTAAACCTCTACAATACTTAAGACTGAATGATTTCCTCTGTAATTTTTTTCTCCTCTAAAGCTTTCAAAGTGAATACTCAGCACCGAGGGCAGGAGGATGGTGTTAGTTTAACAACAGCATAAAGAGGACTGCTGTTTCCCACTGAATCAATGTACTTGGAATTAATCCTTTGCTCTGTAGCATATCTTTTTTTTTTGCATTCTGGTGCAGTTGTCAACCCATAGAGTTCATCCTGGACATGTGTGCCAGCACCAGAGACCCACATGGAGAGTACAGCCTGGTAGGTTTGTGCTGAGCATGCACAGACTGGGACTGTAAGTGCACAGACAGCTCAGGGCCGCTCATCCAAAAACCAAATCCTGTCCTCTTAGTTCAGACAGGAGTTGTCTTGGTTGACATGAGGCCATAGGATCTGCCTTGCAGATCTGATGTTTTCAGTTAGTAACAAGGCACACTGCTAATGTGTACTGCTGTTATTTTATAATTTTCCCAGCAACTGAAATACACACATTCCTGAGGATAAATCTGGCTTTGCGGTCACAAATGTTTTAGGGCTTTTTTTAGCTCTGTGTGCTGTATCCTGGCACAAATACTGTTCTTTTCTTAACCGTGCCTTTAGATCTTATTAGTAACTTACTTTTTCTTCCTAGAAAGCCAAGATATATCTGCATTTAGGTACAGTCTGGGAGTTGGGTAGGTGGAGGTGGGGAGGCAGTGCTCAGCCTCACCCAATAACTGCCATTTGGAGATTTCTGCCTATGCAGGTCCCATAGGAGGCTGCAAGCAGGTGATTAACTCTGATCTTGATTACCAAACCCCTTTCAGCTGTCACTCATCTTCTGTATGTATTCCTTCTCCTGAACAGACAGCTTTTATGTTCCAAACAGAGTTAGTAAAATCCAGACAGTTCAGAGGAGATACAAAGACACACCTTTCGTGGGAAATTGTGCTGGAAATACTTCTCACCTTCTCTTTAGATGAATGAAACAGTTCTTCTTTCTATTTAATGAGCATGAGTGTAAATATGGTTGCTGTACAAAGTGAAAAGGTAGATTCATCTGCATTGGAAAAAGTTCCTTGCATTTTTCAGATGTAATGAAGCATGAGCTAAATTGCTCATGCAAAATGCTGCAGTCAGCACTGACACTGATGCATGTGCAAGCTTGCAGCATTTGACTTCCTTGGAGCTCATTTCTGATGGAGGTGAGTATCTATGTTCTGGTTTATGTACGTGCTATCAAGAAATGAGTGGTGCACAGAGGTCAGTTTTTGATACCAGCATCAAGCAAAATCAGTGCAGTGGGTACTGAGCTTCAGCTAGCATTGCATGGAGCAATATGCTGCTTGCTGCTAATGGCAGGGGCTGAGGATTGCAGTCTTGTGGAGAAACAGAGGTGTTTTGTGAGTGTTTGCTGTAAGAGTACACTGAGGGTACCCTTCTGGTCAGTGTGTTAATTACGTGAGGGGAAGATCAGAAAGTGCATGCAAGGGTTAGGAGCAAAGCTTCAGAAGAATCCCCAAAGGTGAGCTCAGATTACATGTGTGCTTGGAGCTTGGAAATTTCTGTGCTGCTGCCGTGGACCTCCCAAGGAAGCAGAAGTCACTATTGATGTCCTGTACACGTGTGCTTGGTGTTTCCTAAGTGATCTTAGCAGATGGATATTTACTGAACAGAAAATAGAAGATGTTATTGGTCTTTATTGCAGACTGGCACAAAAACATCTACCCGTGCTGGTAGCTGGTGTACCACACTAATATCAGTGTGCTTGTCCTTGTGACTTCATTTGCAGTCTGCTATCCCTTTGTCACCTTAAAAATCTTTTGCCAGAATAAAATAATATCCATCTTCATTTAAATCATCCTTATCAGAATGATGTTTGGGTTGATCAGCAGCTCTCTGGCTGCTCTGGTACCAGTTTCCAGATGGTTGTTTCTGTGTCACCATGTTCAGGCTCTCTAAAAATAAAGCAAATACATTGCTTAAATCATTATCATATAGTGTTAATATGCCTAAAGGTTGTTACTTTTCAGCATTAATTAGTGTTTGTAGTTTCTAGAACCCTGGAACCTTACTCAAGCACCTTCAGAAGCAAGATGTCATTTATGTTGCTTTTGGTTCTGTGCACCCTGCTGCTAATTCCTTTTTGATGTTCTGAGTCATTTTTCCAGTGGGGAGCTTTGCAGATCCAAAACAGGCATGAAGTTTTTCAGATAAAACATTTTAATTACTTACTTGCAAATTAGCTCTCATTCTTCTGGATATGTTTTGAAAACTGGGTATATTCTGAACCATGCAGTCTTTGCTGAAATAATGCTGTTGAAATCAGTTTGTCCCGTCCATGTAATTTCTGCCTATTTCCTAATAATTTATAATAATGTTAATGGCTTATAAGCAAGTAAACCTTTGAGAGGTGACCTTTTACCCTCTGCTGCATTTCTTGTCTTCAGGAAACAAGAGCAGTTTCACTAATTGATTGTTTCAGTCATGTTGCATAATTGCTTTTAATTCATTTCCGCTGTTGCCTGCTCTGCCAGTAATCTCACTGTAATATACAAGATGGAGCTCTACCTGTTGTAAAATACCTCTGGATAAGTGAAGTTTGCATTTCTTAGCACAGACACATTGTGACTTCAGCTATTCGATCCTGATTCTTTGGTTCTGACATTTTGTCAGCAAAAGTCTGAGGCACAGACGTGTGCTTGGCCAGGTCCTGTAAAGCAAACAGCATGGCAAACCAGGAGCAGAACACCAGCTTCTGTGTCTCCATCAAGTGCTGCAGGCACTGAACCAAGCAGTTTCCTGGCTTTTGAGGAAAAAGCAGTAAATCTTCCATACATTTATTCAGGTGAATGAGACAGGTTCTTTGTGTGTTGAAGATGTTATTAATATTCTTTACTCGGTTTTGTTAGGACTTCTGCTCTTATGGGAGGTGATGTCTTTGTTACAATTTGACATGGGTAGGTTTTTGGGTTTTTTTTCCTCTTACCGATTTCTGAAATAATCTGTTATAAATTTTAGGGGTTTTCAGTACTTGTCTACCATCTGTGTTAAGGTTTTATTTCTTCCTTTCCTTGCTTTTGACAGCAGTAAATTGCAGCAGCAATTAATATTTTGGTTTTGACACTAAGGCAGCCAACACAGTATAGTCTCTTGTAAACACAAAGCTGCTAAGTAAATAGATACAAGTGATTAGGAAGGGGAAACAAAGGCAGCTTGCTCACTGCTTCCTACCAATGGAAGCATATTTGGCTTTCACCCTTGACTCTCCAAAACCAAAGCAAACTCACAGCTTGGGGTTACCAAGCTAATTCTGTTCCCTTTGTGTTGTCTGTGTAACCACAGCCTTCAGACTTTCAGACTAAATCCTGCACTGTCAACAGGTTTGTTAACAGAAGAAGGAAGAAAATGTAAACAGTTATTCTGCAGAAGGGAAGAGGGAATGCAGTTGCTGCAGTAGGAATTGCCCTTGACACACTGATTTATAACGGAGTTGATACAAAGGACCTCCTCCCTACTGTCTTATGTTTCAGCTGCTTGGATGGGATGTGCCTTTTGGTTCCTGAATGGAAGAACAGATCTCTTTCAGAGCATTGCAAAGTCCCAGAGGGAAGGAGCAGGTCTGGCAGGGATCCATGCCCACATGGTCCTTTTCTCCGTTATTTAATGGTGCCTTCAAAGAATACAGCAATGTCTGCTGCCGTGTACAATCTTAAGGACCTTCTCTTTTCTCCTCCATGCTGAATATCTTTCCATTCTTACACTGACAAAACCCACCTCCTATAAAGTGCTTACCATTAATTGTAGCCTCTCGATCTATAAAATGGGCTTAGTGGCTTTTATGATGTTGTAGAAGACACACAAGTAGGTCCAGGCAAACTGGGAACTAATTGAATAGGTGGTTTTTCTTAGAAATGGCACTCTCACCACCATGTTGTTATGGCCAGTTGGGTGAAATAGGGCTGTTAGAATCACTCAGTTGGATGGGTACATGAAGGGTCTTGTTCTTTCTGGAAGCTCCATGTTCAGTGTAGTCACCAGAGCAAAGTCACTGTCAGAGAATCCTCCTGATGAGTGTGAACACCATGGTCTGGGAAGGTTTCCTGGTGCACATGTGTGAATGGTACATTATCCAGGTCCTTAGAGTGTTAGAAGCTGTTAGCTGGTGTTGGGTTTCAGAGGCAGCTGGTGCCAGAGGCTGTGTGCAGTGAGGCAGTCTCTGAAGTGTCTCCAGACACGTAGGCACTGACCTGCTGCTCATAAAGGCCTGGGCTGGGGATTACAGCCTCTGTGTTCTCCTGAGAGCTGCAAGATTTCCTTTCAAAACCACTCACAGGTCCAATAAATCACAGGGAAACTCTTCAGAATCCCTGTAAGCATGCAATGAGGATGCCCTTTGAATAATGGTAAATCTCAGGTTTTAGCTCTTCACAATTGCAGTTTGTGTGAACTGCACCTCCTCTCTCTAACACAAACGTATGTGATAAAGAAGTACTGTGTCAACGTAGGGTATATTCCCTCCTAGCAGCTGAGTAATAATCAGTAATGATTATTTTAAAAATGTATTTGTTCAAGTCTCTTCTTGTATCTACATGCTGCACCTGTATATTTTTATCATTAAGTGCCTTTGGTTTCTGTTTCATATATCCTTTTAACCATCTGTTATATCTTAAGCAATGCTATATTGTGTTTTTCTGCTCTAAAACACAAAACCCAGCTCAGATTGTTGTCCAGGCTGCTGTTCTGTGATCAGTGTTAATGTGTTAAGCTTCTGAAATTAATGAAATATGCAATGCTGGCGTATGTCAGTTGTTTTTTTGACTTTGCTGTTGGGATGATTTCTATTTCAGTAGGGTGTAAAGTGAGCAATTTGGAGCTGTTGCTCAAATGTCATGGTTTGAATTGCATGTGAATATTTGTTTGTTCACATCTTCATCCTCCCCTCTCCCCCCCCCACAAAAACCCCCCGAGATTTTTAAATGCCAATGGCATGTTCTCCCTTGTACCTGTTTTTTACTGTTTTTAATGACCAGGGTGTTTCAGATGATATTCATGAGATTCCTTGATGCAGAAGCAGAGTTAATGGCTGTTTGGCCAAAAAGAAGTCAGAAAACAGTGGGGCTGGATGAGCATAACCATGGTTCTGGGTGGTACCAGGAATTCTGCCACTGGTTTCAGTGGTGCTCAGCTGTCTCCTTGAATATTACAACATTTTGTATTTAAATACTAACATCAAACTGATTTTTTGCTGACTTTTTTTTTCCCCTATGCTTCTGTCCGAAGGCATAAGTGCAAAAGTATTGGCCTTTGCCCATTGTAATAGCATAAGAAAAAGTGCACTGGCCTGAGCTTTGTGGGTTGCAGACAGTACATGTGGCCACGTGGTTACAAGCTTTTTTCTTTTTTTTCTTTTTTTTTTTCCCACCTTTGCAATTTCATTGTGCTAAAGGAATAAATAAATTATTGCCATTTGGCTGCTGCCTTGTGACTTCTTAGGTATGATGATAGTTCTTGTGGTCATTTGTTACAGCGAAAGCTGCTGTGATCTTTCACAAGTTGTTCAGCATTGTTGTGACTTAACAAAGTAACTGTGTGTTTATTAGAGATTGTACTGGCAAGTATGTGATGTAAGGGCTTCTGCCTTGCTAAATTAGACCTAGGTGGCAACAACAGTGTGTCTAGACACGCAAGGAATGACTGTACTTAAAATGCCCAAGTTGTCGTGGCATTTAAGGTATGAAACCACACCACAAACTCAATTACCCTTGGCAGTGGCTTTTCAGCCTTAAATTATCAGGAATGCGTTTGTATCTTAGCAGTTGTTTTGGGGGATCCTCAAATTGAATGGTAACACGGATTGTTTGACACTTTGTTTGCACACAGAGCTGAAAAGCTGCAGTTGCTGAACCACAGGCCTGTGACAGCAGTTGAAATACAGCTGGTAAGTAACAATGCTCCTGACTGTTCAGAGCTTAAATGAAAGCAGCTTTAACCTTGAGGATCAGTTGAGTAATTACTTTCTCATGGTCGGGGATTGAATACATCCCTTTATATGCTTCTTTACATTCATGGTTCCTAATCCCCTCCGCTTCCTCTTGGAGTCTTCCCATAGAGACTCACCCATCTTTCTCTTGGACAGATTCTCCACCCCTGTGTTTGCTTCAGCGTCACATATTGAAAATGCCCAACAGAATCATTAACAGTTGATTACAGTGCTGTAAGACTGTATTTACTCAAGTCTTTGCTGCTGCTCTATAATCAGGGACTTTGCTTCTTGACAGCTGTCATGACACGATTGTTTTTATGACAGCGTTTTATCTTAGGGTAAAACCAAGCACACTCAAAAGGAAGGAGCAGTGATGGATATGGTATCTGAGCAGTTGTGCAGAATGAGAAATGGGTATGAGACAACCTTTGAATGGAAAGTAGCTATCATCAGTCTTTAAGCATGATTCAGTTGTAAAGAAGGATTGCTGCTAAATGGAAATAGATGGACTGTATTCTCTGAAGTATCTCTTTGGGGGATACAAAATCTCATCATAAAGAAATTATTATAATAAAGATATTTTAATAAAGATCTCTTACGTTCAGAACATCTGCTTATAATCATATCTTGAAACCAATTATGTGGTAACAGGATCATATTTTGCTGGAAAAAAAGGGAAGGTTTAAAGAGATACCAGTAAGGCTGTTTTTCTTTTGTACCATGGAGCAGACACTGCAGTGCTGAGGGCGTCTCATTCCACAATGCTTCCAGTGAAAGAATTCATTCTGCCTTCTGTTATTGGAGAGATCAGTGTCAGTCTTGTCATCAACCCAACCAGGAGTGTCAGACCTTCCTGAGTTGTGCCGAGGAAGTTACTTGTAAGCAGTGGTGTTGAGCCTCTCTCATAGCTCTGTTCACTTCATGTGCTTTAGAATGGATGCATTTTATGGCTATTTAGGCAGTATTCTGTCTTTTTTTTTTTCTTTTTTTTTTTTTTCCTTCCTGGAATGCAGTAATCTTTTAGTGGCTTTCAGCTAACTGTATTTTTGTCTCTTTTTCCTCCTGCCTTCAGTTCCCAATTCTTACCTGTCAGTGAGGTATAGAAAATAATGTTGCTGTTGAACTCCAGGAGGCAAGTACAAAAAAATGAAGCTTTATAATAGAGGAAATATCTAAAGAGAGGCAAAGCTCATTGCTAAAACTTGCAGAATAAAGATAAGAGATTGGAGTTCAGTTTGAGTTCGTTACTGATGTGTAACCATTCTCAGATGTAACTCGTGGAAACTGTAATATTGGTGCATTTGGGCACTGATCTCTGTTTGTAAAGGCATAGAGGTATTGGAAAAGCAGTTACTTCTGTTACATCACTGTACCCCTGTAATTTCCAGTGCAGGTTTCTCTAAAAACTAGTATTACAGTAGACTAGATTGACTGGTTAACACTATGTTAAGTTATCCCCCAAATTGCAGTACATAACTCTTTCATCAAAGCCCATCAGAGTCTTTTGAGCACAAAATAACTGCTAGGAAGCTGCAAGGCATTGAGCCTAGCAGCCATAGCAAGGAAATGATTGTGTCTTTGGATTGCTGCAATGAATCATTTGTTCTCTGGTGAGGACAGGGGAAAGAAATTGTGGCAGTGCAATGTCTTCAAACGTAGAAAACCTCTGTTCTCAGAGCATCTTTGAGTATGCAGTAACACCGAGCTGTGGAGGCTTACCAGCACTGTTCTTTGATGTCAGCAGGGAGAAGATTAACCCATGCATGGATTTCATGCTGGCAAGTTGATTCACTGCGATCGATGGATGAGACAGCATACAGAGCAGTGAATGCTAGCTGTAAAATTGATTCTCTTCTCATTAAACTAGCCCCTGTCACTCAAAAGCTTGGAGTCCCTCACTGGATTTAAAACCAGAAATTTCTGACCATTTCGTACAGTGGAGGCAAATCCATTTATTTTTTTCTAAAGCCAGTTTTCAAATACCAAATAAGCCACATTTCTGTCACTCCATTGCCAGATAGTTTTGCAGCCTCAAACTTGTGTTCAAGGTTGCCCGTCCATGGAATGGGGTCAGATTTACCTGACAGGTTTAACTGCTGATGGGAGAGGATAATTATGTTAACAAGAAAATTTGTTAAGATGTTTTGCTGTCAAGTTCTTTCGTAATTCTCTTTACATAAATTGCTGTATTGTTCCTATTTCCCTCTTCTGGCCTGTGTGCCAGGATTTATTTCCAAACAACAATAGCAAGAAAAAGAGCATGAAATTCTAATTCGTATCCCACTGGGTAAAACACTGTACACATCACAGCTATCTTGACCTCCTGCTTTAATCTATAACATATGTTGTTCCTGGCTCAGTGATTCACAGAGGAGAAGAAAAGCTGGTGGTGTTGATCTAACCATGACACTTAATGGGTTTGTAGATTAAGCATCTTCTAATGACCAAATTGCCCCACATTCTTCTCTCTCAATGGAAAAATGAACTTTAATTCTGTGCTTTTTAAAACAAGTTTTCCATCTCGGAGAGGTTTGTATCTCTTGATGTCAGACTGGTTCCACAGAGCACACAAGATTGTCTTTTATTATTTAACAGGAAATAATAATGCAATGTACTCTGCTGGAAAATGAAAGAGAAAATGTTAGAGAATTGAGACATTTCATTTTCTCAGCAATATCTTTTGCTTCCCACTTTGCATAGTTGGTCAGTTATCTCTGAGGAACATTAGTTCAATCATTCACTCTTTTACTTCTTTTTTGTGTTCTTTTTTCTGTTACCATGTTGGTGCTGAACTACTTGGAATTACTGCTAAAGGAGAAAATAGCAGCCACTTTCTCATAAAGTCATACCTCCTATACTGGAGGTGAATTACGTGCTTGATAGCTTTGACAGTGATTGGATTCCTATTTTCTTTTTCATTATAGTTTACTGATTTGTGAGTTTTTTAATAGAATTCTTAGGTTATTATTCATATAAGCAATAGCTTTTAACCCAAGGGCTGTTTTGTTGAGCACTGCTGAGTTTTGTTACCTATCAAATATTACTTATCTTGGGAGTTTCTCTCTTCTTCCACAACTTTCTTAGAGTCCTTTGGTGTGTGCCTCTACTCATTCTCCAGTATTTGCAGCATACTGCCTTACCCTGGGAGGCTGAAGGAAGGAGACCTGCATTTGAAAGCTTCAAATAAGCACAGTGAGGATGGAGTCTTTTATACGTTGACGTTACTTTGGTTAGCAGCAAAGATGAGGTACAATTATAGTGACTGATAGCACGTCCCTAGGATATTTGATGAATAATAAATGTTTGATAAATAAGTCTATACAAGTATGTATACGTCTGTGTACTTACTGTGTGCTCATACGTGCACGTGTCACTGTGAGCACACAGATTTTCATTCTCATGTTTATGTTCTGAATAGCAAAGCCGTCACAGATCTCTGAAATTACCTTGATAGGGTAGGGGTTATTTTCTGGTTTCTATAAAACCTTCTGCAATTCACTTTTTGCCACGAGGACCTATCAGCACGTTGCGATGGGACTCAGCGCCTTCATTGAACTCTGTTAGTCTTCTGATTTGAAAACTGAGGTTGTTTTGTGCCTCTGAGAAATTTATACATAGTACTGGATTAAAAAAAAAAAACTACTATGAAATTGTGCAGCTGGGAAAGGCTGCATGGTAGTAAAACATCCCACATACGCGTTTGTTTAATGAATACAGCTCTGGTTCCCAGTAGCGGTTACATTGCTGAGAGAGGCATCTGCCACAGCTTAATTCTGCAGCTGATGAATGATTTGTCTTTCCATTCTCTTGTAACAAGAGTTGAGTGATGGATGATGAGCGCGTGTTTTGTTTTGCTGCGTAGAAAATCTGTGCACACAGATGTATGTGGAGAGGAAGAATGGAATTGGTGGGTAATGAGAGATGCTGTGATGGGCTCTCAGAAAGCCCAGCCCATGGGAGTGGAGTTTGGTAGAGTTTGATACTGAGTGCTCACGGATGCTCGGGGGGGGTGGGAGATGAAGGGGGGTGGTTGCTCTCTTCTGGAAGTGTTTTCCATTTAGTAAATATTTGTTTTTGAGCAGTTGAGCTTCAAGTCCTTGTAAGTCTGTTGGGTCTCTCAAGAACTTGAAAGCAATCTGATAGCTGTGGCTTACTGAGGTGCTTTGAGCAGTGAAGTACTGATCAGTGGGCTTCTAAGTAAAGATAGCTGCACTCTCAGAGCTGAGCAGTACAGCAGCTTCAGCTGACTTACCAGGAATTTGTCTATATTCCTCAGTTCTGACACATCTTTAATAATAAAGTAAGAAATGTGACTTCAGGTGCTCAGGGTTGAAAAGTACCCACTACCTGCAGGGTGAATGTGCTTCCATTTATTTAATCAGTAAGCATTTTGTACCAATGACATTACCACGTGTCCCTGTTTCCTTCTTTGGTCTTATACATCATATTGGTTAGTGTTAGCTGAGGGAAAATGAGAATTGTTTACTGCATGATGAGATTGCAATGAGAATGAACTGTTACTGACACTGAAGTTACTAGTGAAGCCTGAGTTGAACTTAACCACATCGTTGCATTTCATAGAAAATTCATACTGTACATATTTACAGTTAGGGTTGATAGGCTGTAATATTTGCTAAAACAGCCTATACTACTTATTTTGGAGTAGCATAACCTTGAATGCTGAAGAAGTGATGACATGGGATTTATTTATTACGAGCAGCAGCACAGATAATGTGCCCAACTGCCTTTCTCTTGTGTTCATGTCAAGAAAAGCTTGTTCTCAGCCCTTTGCTTGTTTTGCACATGAGGATGCTTTTATCTATAAACTGTGGCACTGTAACATTGCCCAGTGCTGTTAGTTGTCTGAATATCAAAAACCCAGTGTTTCAGTGGGTTTGAATTCAGAGCTTTGGGGATGATACTCCACCGTTTGCACGTGGCACCATTTCCATTTGCCTTGTGTGGCACTGCCAACATAAACATCTTACATCACCCACTTACTAAAAACATTTGCATTTTTGTTTTCCCTAGTATAAACTTTGCATTCCTGACTGCTTACTGTCTGAATCTGTTGCTTGAGCAGTTTCAGGCAATTGCAAGCTAGAGGTTAGCAGGGTTTTTTCATACACATTTTTTTCCTGTATTGGTAAAATTCTTGCTGAAAAGTCAGATGTTGAGCACAGTTGTTCCTTTTTTCTCCTCTTCTGTTTTCCCTTGTGCATGTTTTCTCTTCTGAGTATCATAACCTTATTTCCTTGTCCTTTCCATAGCAGAGGTATTATAGTTGCAAATCAGTGAACGCTGCAAACATCTGTTGAATCTGAGTCACCTTCTGCTTCCCTTGTGATTTCTGTTTTCCTTTAGAGCAGTTTCATTTGTCTCTTTGTCTGCACACTGTCTGTGCTTGATTTTTGAGTTTTTCTCTTTGGCATGCTGCTTTGCTGCTTCCTTACTGCTTGTGTTTTCCTAACTCTCATGCTGTTTCTCTGGAAGAATTGATTTTTATAGCTGGTGCTTTTGATCCTTTGTACTTTTGAGTAGCATCACAGCCAAATAGCGCTGAAATATCAGCACTGTGTCCATCCTGCCAAAACACAGACCTTTATCAGTAGTTCCTGGTGTAAAAGCTGGCAGTAAGGATGCAGGGACCTCAGGCGCTGAGAGGTGAGTCCACAGTGAATTTGCTGCAGCAACTGAAGGAATTACCTCTTCCCTCTGACAGATGCTACAAATCTGTCAACAGAAGGGAATTTGGAGATGCATCACCTCTTGGATCCAGCATCTTATTTTGAAGGATTTTATTTGAGCAGTTCAATCTGAGACATCAGTTACAACACCAATGCGTTTGAAACATGGGAGGCTAATCTTTTCATCAACCTTCTGCAAGGGTGTGATTTCTTAAGCTGCCAGAGCAGCCACCAGAGCTCATCAGTCAGTGTCCTGAGCAGCATCTGAGTCCTGCAGTCTTGTGTTCAACCAGTTCAAATGACACTGACATGAGTGTTCATAGTAAGAGTTGGGGCATTACTCTTCAGCACTCAGCAGCATGTCAGAATCAGTGATCACACTTGTAAGTACAATTTGTCATCAGTGCAAAAGTTGAGAAGGGCTGCTGCTGATCTGGAAATCGCTGTTATCTGTTAAAGCTCTGATCAGGGCCTTGTGTTTAACTTGAGTTGTGAAGTACCTACAGGTTCAGGAAATGTCTGCCTGGAGAGGTGGGGGATGCCTCACCTTTGGAGACACTCATGGTCAGACTGGAGGGACTGTGAGCACTGATGGGGCTGTGGGTGTCCGTGTGCATTGCAGGGAGTGGGAGCAGATGGCCTTTAAGAGTCCCCTCCAACTGAAGTGATTTGATGATTCTCTGATTCTGCAAGAAGTGTATGGCAAAGAAAGGGAATGAAGTAACCCAGGGAGGGATAAAATTTAAATGGGGAAAAGGGGCAGACTTCAAATGACCCGATAAGTCAGATCTAACGCAGGCGAGGTGCCAGCTTTCTGAAGATCTGGAAGCAATAACAAGTGCAGGAGACATTGGCCCTGAGAGATAAATCAGCCTTAGGCGATTTTACCTGTCTCAAAGATGTCCCTGGAGATTTTCAAGAACTGTGGAGATGTGGCACTGAGGGACCTGGTTGGTGGTGGGTTGGGGTTGGATCTTAGTGGTCTTCCCATCCTTAGTGATTCTGTGATGTGGGCTTTTTCTTTGTTAGGTTTGTTCAGTTCCTACTGCTGTGGTGCTATCACCTTCAAAGCTGCATGCAGCAGTCATTAATAACACTACACTAATAACCCTGCCCAAAAAGCAGGCTCACAGCCCTCTACAAAACCGAGCAGCGTAGATCATCTGGGGAGTAACGGCTGTGTCAGCAGTATTGGCAACAAAGACTGTATTTATGCACTGTAACACATTTCATTGTGTAGTGTTGATGCTCCGAGGTATTCCAGTTAACTTGCCCACATGATCACCTCTGAGGAGCAGCCCTGAAGGCCATTATCTGGTACCACTTCAATAGCTGCAACAGTTGCTTACACAGAAGGGTAATGCTAGGAGTGTTCTTAGCATATTTTAACTTGTAATATATACTTTGACAGCTGACAGGAATGAGAGCCAAAGCTATTTTTCAAGCCAGGGTCCTACAACAGTTCCTGAGCTAACCATGATTTGAAAGCCACTCCATAGAGGATTTCATCCTTTGATCAGCACAGCTCCCAGAAAGTCATCTGCAAATGGATATTTGTCTGCCTTTTGCTACATGAGTGGATTGCAGCGTGCTTGCTTTCCTCTCATCAAGGGGCTGTGGGTAATGGCTGCTGAAAGATGACCCGATTGTGCAAAGAGGACTTGTAGGACATGTCATAGGACATGGAGAGGAGGGGGGAAGGTAACTGAATATACCACTCCGGTTTTTAGAAGGCAAGATGCATCTGAATGGCTGATAATTTGCAGCTAGAAATGATTAAACTACATTGACTCGGAACCATAATTAATATAAATCACCGCTCTTCAAAGGACATTTTAAAGGACTTTGCATTAAAAAAAGCCAATCTCAAACCCCACAGTCCTAATTGGTTTCATTTGCGTTTGAAGAGTTCATTTGGCTTATGCCTGCAGTCCCCTGACAAGCTTTTCCTTTTAGCAGCTGCCTATGAATTAGGGCAGTTGTTTTTACTGGTAGCAGCGATATCAGAGTTCCCGCAGCTCCACAGTGAGAGTAGGTCCCTAATTAATCTTACTGAATTTTATAGGTGATTCATGACAGCACGTTTTGTGTTGCTCAGAGCTTTTATATGCTTTTATACTCCGGAAATTCACAATCAAAATAAGTTCTAATAACATATGGCTTCTCCAGGCATAGGTGGCTTCTTTTGTGGTGTAATTACTTTCCTTCGAGGTGCTGGATGAGATACCCAGATTCAGGTGACCAGTTTCGTGTTGTCTCGTTTCACTTATCACAAGAACACAAAGTTTGCCCAGGAACTTTGGGAATGAGGTCTGGAAGGCAGCTCTGCACGTGGGCTAATGAAAGGCCTGGATCAAAATACAGATGCATGGGTTGGGAAAGGTTTTAGGAGAAAATGGAGAGTGAAGGTTGTGTTGAGTGTGCTGCTTTCCTTGTTTTGAAGAAAGCAGGGTCTCATTATGGAGTGCTTGTTGTTGTGGTTAACAATGGAGCTCTTCATTCTTCTGAAAATTCCAAGAGTTCCACTTTGTTGGAGCTCATTACAAAAGCATTCTACAATGTCTTTCATCCATTGAAAATAGTATTTCCCAATTAGTTTAGTCCTTTGGTTTGGAGCTGAGGGCAGAAGTATGGGTTTAATGACTCCAGTGGATTGTTTTTGGCCTGCAGATGGTAGAAGAAAGCGAGGAAAGACTGACAGAGGAGCAGATCGAGTCGCTTCTCCAGACAGTCGCCAGCATTCTTCCAGGGGATCCAGAAGAACAGCAGAGAGACTCAGCGATGGAAACTGAAAGCAGAGGTGGCCAGTAGCAGGAGGCATCTAGACCAAAGCCAGCAACAATTTCAGCAGAAGAGAATTGGTTAATCTTTTACTGTTTTTACTTGATACCAGTTTCAGCTTGTATTGGGCATCGTTGTAAAATATATTAAATGTTTCTGTTACTCAGAGGTGATGAGGGAACCCGTTGTTTACCAGAAGGCGTGGAAGAGAAGACTGTTGTTCCAGCATATTGTCTTGTACAGGGGTGATAGTGACTGACTTTGTAATATAGCAGACAAATTACAGGGCACAAAATGGGAAGCTTTTGTATTTTTTACATTACCCGTGTAACAGCTGTACATTTGAGTAATATACAGCTGGCAATGTTTTAATTATCACAGCAGTACTATAATTATAATTGCTTTCAGATGATGTTGAATTGCCCAACTGCTTTTCAGAATGTGATTTACAATACAAAGCCAGCTTTTGGAGCTGTTGGGAATAGGGCTGCTGTCAGAGATCTGTGCGTGGAGTAACGTACAGAAACTGCTTGGTATCTGTTTGGAACACATAAAATAGGCTGATGGCATCATGGAGTGAGAGATCTGTAGGTTGGATAACTGTTCTCAGGGATGTTGGACGATCTGCAGATGAATGGTGGGTGCAGATGATCAGCTAAATGAATGTATTGCCCTGAGCACGGCTGGATTGGACCATTTATGCAGCAGCTGAGGCTCTGGGCTGTAATGCTAAGGCTCTTAGTAATACAAACAAAAGGACATTTAAGAGTGAGGTCTGTATTTTCCTTTTGAGTGTTTGTTTCAGTGTTTATGTATAAGCAAGTCCCAGTCCTGCAAACGTGCTTTGACCATGGAATAAATGAATGAGTCTACACTGAAGTCCTAATCTGGTTTCTAAGAATGAAAATCAGTCGTGTCTGGAGGAGGATTTTCTGAGCTTTGTCTGATTAAAGATTTCAGGATCAAGTATTAAACATTAAAAGCATTGATGATTATAAGAAATCTTTTGTAGATATGCACAAAGTCATGAGTTACACCCGGCGCTGGTTTTATACTTCAGACCATTCTTCTGTAATTGTTACAATGAACTGGAAAAAGAAATAGTTTGAAGCACATCCTGGGATTTTTTTGGCCTGAAGATCCAAGAGCTTGAATCAAATTATCTGCCTTTTACACCCACTTCTGTGATGGTTTTATTTGGTGATCCTAAGTGAGGAATTTACCCTCTTTAAGCCTTAGTTATGCGATATGGGAAAGGGAATGATACCTTCTGCTGTTTGCAGGATTTTTGATGTGGATTTCCTTGGTATTTTAAGCTGCTTTGATGTTTGGAGAGGAAAGGAAGGTATTGGAAAATATATTTCTTTGTGATAAATTGATGTCTATATTTTCTCCCTAAATGTGCAAATAAACCAAAAGAAATGAATAGACCATATCACAGAATTATGTGAAATTAAATTTAAAATCAGCATTTTTACTTTTAGCTATCAGTAATGTTTGATGCTCCATGGCCTTGGGCTGCAAGTGTTTACATTTTATCTGCACTCTTTCTCAAATTAAGTTGTTGAAGCGTTTTCTAAACTTAGGAGAAGCAGTTGGGAGCAGATTGAATGTATCTTTAGCCAGCAAGAATGTTTTGACGGATCTATTAATAAGGATATTCCAACTTGGAAATTGCTGATTGTACAGGTGAAGAATTGCTTCTGTCTCTGAATGGTTCTCATGTTGTGGTTTTCACTCTCAGATGCTTTCTTTGGAATCCCAACACTCAGAAATGGTTAATGGAAAGCAAATGTCATCTTGTTTACGTGATTCCATTTTTCCACTGCCCTATATATTACTTAAAGGATCTGCCTGTCTTCCAGGGCTGCTTTCTGCTTTCATAACTAATGAGTTTCCCAACGCCATCAATGTGATCTGTTAGTTCTCTTGGAGGCATGACAGTGTGGAAAGAGCAGCCCAGTGATGTGTCAAGTGTACGTGAAAATGTAAGTAGACTTAGCAGTTCAGTTGGTAATTTTGAGAAGAAAAGTACAGATTACACTCTATTTTCTGAATATTTAAGCACATGTTATTTTTCAGACTGCTCATTTCTTCTGTGTTCCACATGTTTATTCTGTTTTCAGCATTTGAGTGTTGGCTGATTGGCAGCTCTGGGTGCAGCAGTGCTCTGCTCCATGCACTTCTCCAGGAGAAAGGGAGAAAGCTGTCAGAATTCTCCTACTTTGATCCTTCAAAGTACATGGATTTGCATCTGCCTTGGTATTCTCTTTTTATAAATTCAAGGCTTGGAAGCTTTCTCTGTTGGTAATGTGGCAATCCTGTCCTGTTCTGTTGGGGTTTTTGTACATCCTGATAGACGAGCAAATCTCTTGTACCAACCTCAAGGCTGTGCCCTTCCCTCAGCCATCCCAGTGTGGCCATGTGCTCATGTATCTGACGTGCTCTCTCCTTACAGGCAGCTGAGTTACGGACTTCACAAACAGAGCAGTGCCAGACTTCACAGCCTCGTGTTCCTGAGAATTACCCTGCCATAAAGGCATGTACTGTGTACGCTGCACGTCTCTTGTCTCTGAGATAACATGGAGCTGAACTGCGTGATGAAATTATTTTCTAATGAGAACATCTGTGCTCTTGGTTTGGGCACAAGATCAAGTCTGAGTATGGGGCTGCCCAGCCCTAACTGTGCCCCCCTTCTTTCAGGGGAAAGAGCAGTTAAATTTGTTTAGTGGCAATAACAGGGTCATGTTGGTGCGGGGAGC
This sequence comes from Meleagris gallopavo, assembly GCF_905368555.1. Taxonomy (NCBI): domain Eukaryota; kingdom Metazoa; phylum Chordata; class Aves; order Galliformes; family Phasianidae; genus Meleagris; species Meleagris gallopavo. The sequence continues at coordinate 4,965,905 of NC_139424.1, forward strand.
CTGAATGACACAGGTCCCAGACTGGCAGACATGGACATTGCTCTGCTTGACCTCAATGGCACTGATCCACCTGAGCATCGACCTACTCACAGGGAACACAGGGCCCAGGTTGGGTCCCCAAGTGAGTGCTGTGGTTGAGGTGATGATGGGGACATGGGGGAAGGGGCACATGGGGAGAGTAGGGCAGAGCTCCAGGGACCAGGAGCGAGAATGGGCACCCCACTCTAACTTGTTCCCTCTGCTCTTTTAGGAACCTGCCCAGAGCCCACAGCTCACAGGGCTGATAGGAGACAAAAGTGGTGCATCCCAAAACTATCAGGGACTGAGTTCATAGAATCACAGAGTTGTTAAGGTTGGAAAATCAATTACTAAGTCCCACTAAGATCCCCAACCCTACCATGCCCATTGACCACATCCCTCAGTGCCACATCTCCATGGTTCTGGAACACCTCCAGGGGCGGGGGCTCCCCCACTCCCTGGGCTGCTGTACCAACAAATTACCACTCCTTTTGAGAAGTTCTTCCTCATATTTGACCTGAACCTCCCCGGCACAACTGACCATCCCCTCTTGTCCTATTGCTGTTAGCTGGGAGCAGAGGCCAACTCCCATCTTGCCACAACCTCCTTTCAGATCATTGTAGAGAGCAGTGAGGTCTCTTCAGCCCTCCTCTTCTCCAGACTGAACCATCCCATATCCCTCAGCCTCCCCTCATCGTACTCCAGACCCTTCACAGCTCTCTTGCCCTTCCCTGGACAAGGGGATTTGGCAAGGGATTTGGGGTCAAGGCAGGCAGGGAGCTGCTTGTCTGTGGGATGCTACAGCTCATCAAAATATTTCAACAGCAGCTTGGATCCATCCAACCCCCACACCCTGGAGGGGCCCAGGGAATTCTCTGAGAGGCCCAACAGATCCTTACAGAGCACAAGCGATGCTCTGGTCCTGCCCTGGGAATGGGTTCCCAGTGTGAGCCCTGCAGAGATTGGGGCACAATTGGGATTTATCCAGCTGGGTCAGGGTTGGAACCACCGCAGGCGCTGACGGAGAAAATATTTTGTGTTCCCACAGTGAGTGATCCCACTGCAAGGGTTTTATTGAGCAAGAAGAAATGCTTACGCTGAAAAATCCGAGCCTTGGCCAAGGCACAACTAAAACGGAGAGAACGCTTAGGAAACATTTGTTAAACCCTGAGGACCTTTACGTGCCATGAGTGAGTGTCCCAGTGCATGGAGCTTAAATTAATTTCTTTGTGCATTGATGATCTTTATTTTATTAGCTTGTATTTTTGAAAAGTCATCTATTGGGTAGCAGAGATGCCATTAAAGTTTGAAGGTGGTTAAAATAAACCAGCCCAATGGGGTGAGAGAGCATCTGAAAGGAGGATGGAGCAGGCATTCTGCTTTTATTTGGTGTTTTTGCTTTTCCTTTAGCAGAGGACTAGGCTGCTCCCAGCTGGGGCACTGCTGCAAATCCTGTGCTTTACCCTCCTTTAAGGGCCTTCCCCCCACTCCCCGCTGCGTGGTGTGAGCCCCACAGAGCTGTTGAAGAAAATCTGGTGCTTCTCCTCTATGGGGCCAGGCAAAAATTTCATTATTCATTTATTTAAAAAAACAACAAAACAACACCCAAACCATCTGCTGATGGAGGGGTCCTGGGGCCAAAACCCTCCTCCATTGCCAGACCCTGGGGACTGCAGTGGGTGGCATGTTGGTCCTCAGTTGGTCTGGGCTTTTCTTCTTAACAGCAAGAGAATTAAAGCTCAGCTCAGGCACTGTTTCCTCAGCTTGGTCAGTTTTCTCCCAAAGTTTTATCCAGAGCCATGCAGTGCTGTCCTCAAACAAAAGGTGACACTTTGCTGTCCCCAGGCGTTGATCAGCCTGTGCTGGGGGGTCTGGGCTGGGAGCAGCCCCAAGTATTGGGTTTGCCTGCATGGAACCCGGGGGGTCCAGACTGGCAGGGATCATCAGTTTGCTCCTCTCCTTGTAAGGCATGGTGGTTGTTTTTATGGTTTGTGTGTTTGTTTGTTTGTTCCATTCAAATTCATCCAAAAAGGTTATTTTTCCCCATTTGCATTGTTCACCGATTTCCTTAGAAACCTCAGTGGAACACAGCAATTAAAGCCCCTTTGGCACAAAGCAGTGGAGGTGAAGGAAAGGAGAAGGAAGCACAGAAACCCAAAGGGATTTCAACCGCTTCCTCCCATCAATCTGTCCCTTCCTGCTGCCAACACAAACACCTGTGGGCCCCGTCCCACACACAGTGACACTGGGGGACACGCAGACCAAGCCAATCCCAACACCCCACCCTGTATTCTGTGGCTGTGGGTGCTTTGAAGAGCCCAGAGTGGCTCAATAGACCAACCCAACCCCAAAATATCCCACTGCTGAAGCATCTTCCTGCTTATTCTCTGCTTTTAGGGCTTTTCCCATCCCCTTTCCCCACCTTTCTCTGTGGCACTGGGAGCCGGGGTGCTCCCTGTAAGGAGAATTGGGCTGGTGGCACCCATGGGGAGCAATAGGAAATGCAGAGCCCCAGTGGCATCGGGTGCAGGGAGGGAAGTGCTGAGCTCTTTGCTGGTCCCTCAGCACAGCCCAAGAGTTAATCATTAAAATGTGCCTATGTGTAACTACTCTCTGCAGGACAACAAACTGAGAAATTATTTAACACCATTTAAATGGGTCATAGCAGTCACTATAATAAGTGTGCCTGGAGCCAATGGGAGCTATTGGGCTGCTATAAAAGTGGGTGGGGAGGAGCAGCGCTGAGCACCCAGAGGCTGGGTGCTGCCTTACGGAGAGCTCCCAGCCCTTCTGGGGCTCTGCACCCACCCCCTGTGCTGACATTGAAGGGTCGGGGTCTGGGGGCTGCTGCTGCTGCTGCTGGGATCCAGAATTTGAATGGAAAAAAGTGAAACTCAGCAGCATGGTGAGTGAGGACGTTCAGCCGAGGGGATGTGCAGGGTGTGAGCGTGGAGCACGTGTGGGTATGTAATATATCTGTACGTAGAGCACACAGCTTTGGTGAGCCACGTGTTGGGGGTTGGGTTTTGGAGTGCTGGTACCATTCGGTCAGTTGTGTCTTGGTGCTGGATTGGCTAACTATGGGCTGGGGAGCCCTGAGTGCCCCACATCCCATATGTATAGGTATAAATTTTGTGCATATTGTGTGGATATTTAATTATATAAATGCATTTATACATATTGAAATAGCTAAATACTTGTTACATCCTATGTTCAAATTAACAGGCGTTTATATATCTGCCTAAATGTGTGCATTTAAAGTGCACTTAAGTGCCTAAAATATTCCAATATAGCTGTGCATATGCAGTCATATAATCATACACGTGTACTTATATATCATATACACACATATCAATATATATATACGTATATATATATATGTATGCACTTATTCATGTGCAGGAGCAGAAGGAGAGCTGTGTGTTACAGCCCCCCAGCCCCACAGCTCCCTATGGGTGTCCCTCTCCTTTCCCCAGGGATGTCCCACTGCACCGGCTGCTGCTTTGTGTCTGAAAAGGTCGTTGGGGGAATAAATGATTGACAGAGCCTATGTGGGACATGGCTGTGTTTGCTGTTCTGCCCGTATTTGCTATGGACTATTCCTGACCTTGGCCTGGGGGCTGTGCTGCTTCCAAATGTGCTCAGGATTTGGGGAACTGATGGGACAACAAAAAATGGTTTCCTCCCTCCCCCCCAAATAGTTTTCTGGTAGCACCAGGAGCTGATCTTCAGCCACTGTGAATGGGGAAAACCTGCTGCCAGGATGGGATCCTTTCTGTGGGGCCCAGCACAGGACCCCATTTTTTCTTCCTGTGTTTTTTTGGGACTTTAAGCACAGCACAGGTTTGGTTTTGAAACCACAGTGGTGCGGGAGCCTCTCTGTGCTCCAGCTCGTGGCCAGGGCTCAGCGCTGGAAACCCTCAGCCTGACATGAGCAGCACTTTGTCAGCAGGTTTTGGGATTTGGGGGTTGTTTGTATTTTATTTTAGATGGTTGGGAGCCTCTCCTGCACCTCCTCGCACCGCTCTCCAGACACCGATGAGATCATTGCTGTCTCGCTGACATCTCAAACACTCCAGCAGATAATTCATGGCTGCAACACACGGTGTAGGGCTCTGCTTTACAAACCTCTGAGCACCTCCTGCCATTAAACAGGAGTCAATCCCCCAGCAAATAGCTCTGCCCCATTGCACAGAGAGTGCTGAGTGCCCGGCAAAGATTTATTGCCTGGGTCAGTGCCGTGAGATGTGCCAAGCATCCCTGTGCAGCAGTGCTCTGTGTGCTGCTTGCAGCCAGGCTCCCTGCAATATTGGACTTTATTTCTTACTTTATTTCAGAGGAAACCCAGAAGGGAGGAGGGAGCTGGGCTCTGTTTTGCTCTCGGCTGTTCCCGAGTGCTCAGCCTGCACACATCCTCGTGCCACATCGACAGCTTTCTGTGAGCCAGGAGCACGGGAAGGTGCCCAGAAATGTGAGAGAGGAGCGCTCAGCTCCTGCTCTGAGTGGAAAAACTGTGCCTGTAGTGTGTGATGGAGAGGGGGAGGAGGGCTGGTACCCACCGGGAGCCCCGAGGGTGCTGCAGCTCCTGTGCTCTCACAGCTGGGGAACAAATCTTGCTATGAAATTAATACAGCATGATGGCTTCCACAGGCAGTGGGAAGGTCGGCTGTCAGTTGTCACATGCAGAAATATGATGAGGGATGGAATGAGGGGTGGGATGATGAAGCCAACCATCACCCTGCAGGGTTGATGAAGGCTCTGTGCTGAGCTGCAGGGAGAGGCAGACATCCATGCCCCAAATTCCACCAACGGGCTGCAATCCGGCTGGAGTGGTGCTCACAGCTGGGGATCCATCCCACTGTGTGCTGGGTCGGGGTGGTGGGATGTGGGGAAGTATCATTTCTGGGCCCCCAACCAAGGCACCGGTCCAGGCGGTGCTCCCAACTTTGACAGCCAGGTGCCAAATCCATCCTTTCTCCCTATGCAGAGTGAAACCTGTTGCAATTCATAACAGCAGCTCAGCTCCAGCTGTGCACCGGGCAGGAGGGATGCTGGGCAGGGCTGCATCCCGCTCCTTCCCTTGTGCTTGCTTTAGGATCAGAAAGGCCTTTTGTAGGGCACGGGGAGCTGAGAGCCCACAGTCCCATTGTGCAACTGCTGTGGAGGCATTCGAGGAAATAAAAAAACATCTGCAGTGCTGCCAGGACGCAGCAAAGGCAGTGAGTGCAGCTCCAGAGCTGGGAACGAGCTGTGCAGAGAGGGAAATTCTTTGCATTCTTAGCAATAGGAAGGTGGGATTGGAGTAAAACACCGTGTGAGTGCCAAGGTATCAGGAACGCACTTCTTGCTTTTAACCATCGTGCTCGTGTTGAATTCAGGGATGTTTTTGGAGTGGATTTAATCTATTGAAAGAAGCATTGTGCTGGATGTGAAGGGAGGGAAGCAAAGCACTGCCATGTCCCCGAGGCAGACCGCAGCTCACGGCTCGGGGCAGCCGTGCTGGTGCTGTAGCCATGTGCAGTTCCTGATCTTCCTTTCCCTGTTTGCTCGCTGGGCACTGTGCGGGGGCTGCAGCCTGCAAATGGATCTGTGTGAGTCACGGCTTAAAGCCATGAAAGAAAAAAAAACAAACCATCAATAAAGCGATCTGAAGCCATAAAACCCAACCAATAAAGCGATCTAAAAAGCACTGCTTTATGGATCAAGGCAGTCTTAGTGGAAGTGGGACGCAATGTTTCAGCCATAAATCATCTGTCCAGGCAGGACACGGCCTTTATCACCTGAGGAGAGAAACGGGAGAGGGATTTTGGCACCTGGAGGGATTTTCACAGCTGGAGGCCTCAGGGATGCTCGGAGGTGATGGAGCCCCACTGGTTGCCTCTGTTTTGTCCCCGTTGGAGATGGGCAATGAGCCCCACATTTTGGGGCTCCCTACAGTATGTGATGGGCAGTGCACTTGGGATGTTTGCACTTACACGGCTGATTTCTGACATGTAAGAAGCAGGCAGCATTCAGCAGGCAGCTCTGTCCTTAGAAAGCTCTTACAGGTCCAGATGCTCTGCTATTTTTCGTGGAAATCACTGTGCATCTGTGGGATTTGAGCACAGAGCGTGCAGAATCCATTCCCTCTCATTCCTCACAGCAAAACTCCCAAGACAGCAGTGCTGCAGGAGGACGTGGGCCAGGGGGAGGTGGCGAGCAGGGACGTGCAGGTGTGCCAGATGTGCCAGATGTGCAGCCGCACCAGATGTGCACAGCAGTGCCCCTAGGGTAGGGGGAGGCAGGCGATGACGGAGCCCAGCTGCTCCCAGCCCCCACAGCCGCCTGGCACAGCTGGCCAGAGGCGGCCGCTCTCTCCCAGATGCGCTCCGCCCGCTCCAGCTGCGCGCTGCGGGTGTTCCCTGAACCCGAAGGGGTTAAAAACATCGCCCCGCCCTCCACCCGTCAATCTCCACCCTCCGTCCAATGACGCTCCGCGACACATCGAAGCCGGCGACCAATCGGTACGCGCTCGTGATCTCCATGGCAGCGCGGGGCCGGGGGCAGTGGGCGGCGCGGTGCGGCGGGGGCCGCTGCCGGTGCGGCTCGCAGCGCCATGCTGCCCGGGGCGGCCCGCCGCGGCGGGGCGGCCGCACTGCTGCTGCTGCTGCGCACAAACGGCCCGGGCCCGGCGGCGGTGGTGGTGCAGGTGAGTCTGCGAGGGCGGCTCCGAGGGCGCGGGTTCGAGGCTCGGTCGGTGCCACCTCAGCGCGTCACGGAGCGGAACCGCCGCGCTGAGCGCGTCCGTACGAGCGGAGCACGCGGCTGCTGCCGGAGCCGCGTTCTGCTTTGCCTCCTTTTACTGCTATTATTTCTTCTTTTTCAATTCAAAGCGTCCGCCGGCTCCGCTTCCCGCCCGCGCGGCTCCTTTTGTTCCGCCGTTCTTTCGCCTTTCCGTGCCCAGTGCCGCTCCGCCGCTTTCGATCCGGTTGGGAACGAGTTCATCTCCAAAGAGCGGAGCTGCGGCGGCACGGCTGCGCGGGGAGCGGGGGGCAGCGTCCTTACAGGTGTCCTGGAGCCGCGGGGCTGCGGGCTCTGAGGGCTGGGATTGGACTCGGGGAGCTGAGAGGTCTTTTCCAATCCGAACGGTTCTGTGCCGCTATGAAAAGCGTGGAGCTGGGTCCGGAAGAAGCTCTGATGCGGACGCAGCGATAGGAGCCGAATGCTTTGGTTGCAGCCTGGCTGTGCGCTGCTTCCACACGTGGAGCTTTCAGATCGGTGTCCGTGGAGGTGAACTCGGCTTTTCTGCTTCTCAGAGGCTGAGATTACAAACAAAAAGAAAACGCGGGTTCAGGGGAATGCAGTGCGAACGTTGTCTCACGGCTGTCCCTGCGGGAGTGTTGCTCACACGTCTGTGTTTCCATACAGCACTGTGCTCCGACTTCGCTGTTCCATCTGCCAGCCCTGCGGCTGTGGCTGTTGTGAACCACGGCTCCTTTCTTCATAGAGGCGAATTAAAATTAACTCGTGCTTTTATCGGTTTTATCAGCGTGTTTTTTTCACTCTATAACCGATGCAGGGAGAGCAGCTGCAGGGCTGGGAGCTGGGATGGCTTTACAAGATTGAAGATGAAGCACTGAGTGTTAAGATCTTCAGTTTTATTTCTGGCTTTGCTGGGTGTTTTCCCTGTTCGTTAGCACTGCGCTGTGCTTTTGGGTGATGCTGCTACACGGCTGGTAGAGTCATTAAGGGTGGAAAAGTCCACCAAGATCATCGACTCCACTCGAAGGCATCTGGCCTTGGGAGACATCATTGAGATGATTGTGCAAACAACGTTTTGAAGGCATAAAAATGCTTCCAGGAGACCCAATTGAGTCTTAGAACAACCTTCTGACTGAGCCTGCGGCAGTCTGGATGCCTTCTGTTGGTGGTGTGATGTGAATATTTCGGTTGTGTTCCTCAGAGTTGTGCTATACCATTATCATGTCACTGCCAGCTTTCCTATGCAATCTTCTTTGTGGCGAGCAAACGTGAACAACCAGCAACAAACCCACGTGTTGAAGGACAGCCCTGATGGGATTTGTGTGCAATTTGTCTTCGGCTTTCATTTAGAAACCCTGAAAGACTGCCATTGCATTTCATAGAATCATAGAACCGCTTGCTGAGCTTAAAACGGAACTTTTCATGGGGACTATATGATGTGTCCAGTGTTTTCTAAGTGCGTATCTGACGTACTGTGTTGTTTTGAAGAGAATTCCTAACAACATTCAGTCACCATTCCAGTATATATATTTTTAGAGTGCAATGCCTGAGGGGAAAATGCGCTCAGAAATGGTGAACCCAGTTCTCTAGCATTATTATTACTCATATTTTTTGGACCCGTATGTGGGGTGATGTTGGCAGTGCCTCCTTGCTGCAGAGCTCGGGGCAGCAGGGCACTCCTTTGTATAAGAACACCCAAAAGGTTTTTGCAGCTGGGTGCTGTGTGTGCAGTGTGTGGCCTGGAGCTGGGCTGGAAGATGAGCGGCTGAAGTCCAGCAGCTGCAGAAGCAGCCAGCTCTGCTTGCTGCATTCAGGAAAGCTCATGTGGGTACATTTCTGCTTTTTTGAGCAACAGTGGCCTTCAGAGGGCTCGTCAGGAACTGCTTGGAGCACTGCAACCAAGTGTTGGGGCTGATCCAGTTAACTGCATGAGTAAAGCAGAGCCTGTTGCATCTCTCACTGTCTTTGCCTACCTTGTTTTGGAGGTCAAGCAGAAGCGTGGAAGCTAAGCTGAGCAGCAGAAAACGCGGGCACAGGGCTGAGTAGGGTCTTCTTTGACAATGGGTTCTTCTCCAGTCCGATGTTGGTGTACATCCCACAGAAACCAAGCACTGTTCTACAGGGAGGTTGGCAGAACGTGAGCCAGAAGCTTGAGAAGCAGAAGCCAAGGACAAACTGATCACCAAAAACTGCTTTGTGTTTGTGGGTTTCTTTGAGGTGGGTGATGCAAGTGGTGTTGCCTCATTGATTTAGCATTGGAAAAAGCTGCTTGGCTGGATGGCATTCATCAGCTGATGGTCACTGGACTTTCCAGTTTCTGTAATGAGAGTTTGACCTGTAGAGCTCATGGGAGCTGCGTAGTTCTGGGGCTTAATGGGTGTTCTTTTATTCCCCTGATAAGGAGTGTTTTAAACAAACCCCAGACTGTTCAACCGTAAGATACAAATGAGTGACTTGCTTCTTTTCTATACTGAAACCTTCCGCATTTTTTAGATGAACTTCAGAAAAATAGGTCTTGACCCACTGCGTGTACAGGCCAGGACTGGGGGGGGAGAACTGCTGTGTGCAGAGTGAGGAAACAAAGCGGTCATTCTGCTTTGCTAACATCTTGTGGCTGACTCATAGGTCTGACTTTTCTGGAAGTGAATCCAGTTTGCATGCAGTGCTGCTTAGCTGTGCTTTCGTGTACTGCAAAGCGTGGATCCCATATCGGTGTGATTTTGTTACGTGTATATTTGCTGGGAGTTTGTTTTTATCTGTCATTCAAAACCTGCTGATTGATCTACAGCTCACGTTGTGGTGTTTCTGTTGTTGGTGGTTGGTTTTGGGTCATTTTATTATTTTGATGAAGAGTGGGCTGTACCTTTAGTGGAGTAAAGAGCCCACTGTTTTTCAAAGCTCAACTTCTGTGCTACGAGGGGCGGCGGATTGCCTTGCTGTGACTGCAAAACACTGTCAGCTATTACTGTTAGCAGAGCATTATTGACTTGTAGCTCTCCTCCAGGTTGGCGTTGATGCGATCCAGAGTGCTCACTCATGGAAGGACGAAGGTGGGGTCTGTAGATTTGTGAGCTGCTGGAAGGGCAGTCACTTCCATCTGTCACACTTATCTTGAAGAGCTTTATGTGTATCTTGGGGCCCAGGAGGGAGTTTGCTGGCTTGCAGAGCGCATTGGTTTGCTGAGCAGTGCTGTTTTGTCAGCTCCTCTGTTGGTTTCCTGATGCGCAAGACCCTGGTCTTGCTATGTTTTATGGCAGTTGCGTGCTCCAAGCACTGCTTCCAGGTAGACGGCAGCATGGAAGGTCATAGGGCAGCAAAGCTCTGTCTGCTTATGCTCTTTCAGCCTTTGGCATCACTGAGCTTACCAAAAGTTACTGCATCGATTGAAACTGTTTGCGGTTGGTTGGTGGTTGTTTTCTCACATGCGTGTGTGTGTCACGTGGATTTTTTTATTGCTGCTTTTCTAAGCAGTCAATGGTAATTTAGGAAACCAACTGGCAAACTGTGGTGCTCACAGCATTTGCTGCTGAGGGTGACTCATCCCTCTGCCTCACCAACTCCCAGGGACGGAGTGTTTCAGCCTTTGGTCACCTGTTGTGCCCTGCTGCTGCTTGTTCTTCAGCTTGGTTCTGTTGTTCCAATACCAATGGCTGCAGTGATCTGTTTCCTGCAGAGATCAGCTGCTGAACTTGGAGTTGGACTCAATGGTGCTCATGGGTCCATCAAACTTTGGGCATTCAGTGATGCTATGAACTGCTGCAGTTTCAGAGGATGATCGGTTGTTTGCCTGTTTGTTTTTAGTTTGGAAGGTGAAGGAGATCTTTGGTTCAGTGTTTTGTTTTGGGGGGATTATGGTTGAGAAAATGAATTTTATGGAACGTACTCAAACCAAATAACATCAGGATTGGTGTAAATGTTTGCATATCTTGTGTGCTCTGCAGCAAAGTGTCCTCCTGTTGCATTAGCTCTTTTCTGAGCGCTTTTAACTAAACCTTCTCTGTTTCTTAAAGCATTTAAAGAGATTTTGGGTGTTGTTTGCTGGTTTAAGTGGAACAGTTGCCTTCCCTAAGTGAAAATCATGTGCATGCTGGGTTTGCTCAGGAGAGACGTTTTGCTTTTCAGTGCTGTGGAGCTGTGAATTGAACTGTGTGTATAGATACTTCTGCTGATACCCACGTATTTAAGGTAGAGTTAAGCCACCTCTTCAGCAGGGAGCAGCACGTGAAGCGTAATGAGACTTTGTAGGATAAGAGGTGGTGGCTGTGGGTTTCATCAGGGAAAATTCAGGTTGGAAATGAGGAACAATTTCTTCTCCAAAGAGCAGTGCTGCGGTGGCACAGCTGCCCAGGGAGGGGGGGGGGGTCACCATCATTGGAAGCGTTCCAGACCCATGGAGATGTGGCATTGAGGGATGTGGGCATGGTGGGGTGGTTGGGGTTGGATGTTGAGGATTGCTGCTGATGGGGATGGAAAAGCATTGAGGCAGCCGTCATCCAAATGTTGGCAGTACGGCAGCGCTTGGAGCTCCTCACAATGAAAAGCGTCTGTGATTCATACTGCTCAGTGAGTTGTTTCAGCTCTGAAAAGCGAGCTCATGTTTAAAGTAGCAATTAGAGGGCTAATTTCATTTGAATTCGGAGAGGAAGAGTCGGTTTTCAGGCTAGCTCGTGTCTCCAGAAACACAGCACGGTTGGACGGCAGAACACAGGTAAGGGAGCTGTCTGTACAATAACTTCTATGGATGGAAAAGGTAAATGTTCAGGATTGAGGTCAGTGAGAGCAGATGAAGTCAGCTGGGAACTGAGGCAGCAGTTCTGTCCCAGCCCATGTTGGATACAATCATTGGTACCACTGTAAGTCATGGCTTGTTCTTCATCCTTCCTGCACGTGTCTGCATTGGAATTCAGCAACAGATTTTAAACCTTTTGTTTCTATCTAAAGCTTTTGTTCAGACTCATGTGCGTTGCTTAAGTGATCTAATTAGGTCTTTGGTTCTCACTTGTATTGTAAACGGTGCAGTTTGAAGGAGCCAAAATGGAAAATGATGTTTGTGAAAAACCTTGTTTCGGTTTTGGGTGTTTTGGAGCTTCGGTCTCTATCCTCTCATCATTACTGATTAAAAAAAGTCGTAAAATATTTAGTGATAGGTGTGCAAAGCCTTGCATTTCAGCACGTCTCATTTGTTTTTGGGTACTGAATTGTCCTGTCATTGTAGAAGACAGTGCCACAGCTATGTGAAAATAACTTACAGGAGGGAAGCAGAGCTTTTGTTGTAGCTAAATTCACTTTGAACTGTACTGAGATATGCTCTGTCACCAGGTGATAGCAACTGCTTAATTCATAGAGCTGAGAATGGATTTAGTGTAGGATAGTATTGGCACCTCAGAAAAGAGATGAGTGGTTATCCTTGATTTGCCTTTTTTCCATTGTCTTGTGATAGTTGAAAGGGTTTAAAACCGACTGGATGATTCATGTGTGATACTGTAGAACCAGACGGGAGGTTATGCTATGATGTAACAGTTAAACATTTTTTTACAACTTGTATTTCCATTCCATATAATATAAACGAGGGATGACTGTAACTATAAACTCATAGATGTGGCTGCCAGGATGCTTTATGGAGCGTAGTCTTACTGGTATTGGCCATTCTCTTTTGATTTGTCATGGGAGCACTTGCCATAAACCTCTTTGTAAAACGACAATACGTTCACCTTCTTAACTTCCAAGTGTTATGTTTTGGATAGGGGAGGGTGCTGGCTGTCATGGAATCAGTGAGGTTGGGAGAGACCTCTAAGATCATCAGGTCCATCTGCCAGCCCAGCCCCTCCATGCCCGCTGTTGTACCAGCAAGAATGCAGATCTGTCCAGGTGATGTAGGAGAGACTCAAAGAAAGTGCAAGCTGACAGCATTGCTTGAAAGGAGCACAGTTCCTGTTTGAAGGTAGAACGCAGTATATACTTTGTTCTGGGAATGCTTCATTGAAATTATACAAGCTTGAAATTATACAAGGCTTTACCTCTTCCTGCTGCTGTTCTGGTTGAGAACAGGGCCGATTTTTCTCTCTAACTTACTCAGTTTTTCAGTATTTCGGTTATTGAACACTGATCTTAGTTTTGATCCTGGTCAACTTCAGTCTTGGGTTCTGCTTAGTTCATTTTTACTGTCCACTTCTTTCACCAAAGCTTCCCTTCAAATGAAAATGGATTTGTCCTCTACTTATTGGGAACTATTTCTCTTTGTTGCTTTAAGCCTGTGATCAAAAACTGCAGAATCTCACAGTCAAATGTTGTTATATAGCTGTGAAATGTCTTTTGCTGTCATCTTCTGTTCTCTGGAGGAAGTGGAGCGTGTCAGACTCCTCACTTAATGAAGAAAGGTGCCTTAATGGTTGCTTTCCCCTATTCTGAAGTCCCATACGAATGATGTCTTTGACTCCAGAATGTAACAGAAGTTATCCAGTGCTGGAATTCTTTCAAATATAGTGCTGAACTATGCCAGAGAACTTCTGTGTAAATAACACTTACAATCACAAATCTTGTTATGGGTTGTTTTGCTGCCATGGTAGACAAGAGGAGTTTGCCTTATTGGCTCTTTGATTTTTAGATGTTGCATTTAGTAGTCTTAATGCAACATTAGTATCAGGAGATACTAATTGTATTGAATGCCATCAGATAATTCTGGTGCTGATGTATCGCTGTAGCTGTTAATTAAGTTCTTTTTTTTTTTTTTTTTTTTTTTTCTCTCCCCAGACCCTAACTTATTTTGGATCAGGATCTCCATGGCACGTGAACTAGAAAGTAACCTGCAATAGAAGGTCTCTTTTATTTTGAAGCGACAGTCTTTATCAAAATGGTTGGAAAGCTCAAGCAGAACTTGCTGTTGGCATGCCTGGTGATCAGTTCAGTGACAGTGTTCTACTTGGGCCAACACGCCATGGAGTGCCACCACCGCATAGAGGAGCGCAGCCAGCCGGCGCGGCCGGAGAGCCTGAGAAGCACAGCGAGAACTGCTTCCAATGGAAACACAAATAAAACCTTTGCTTACAACAAAGACATGCCTTTAATATTTATTGGAGGAGTACCTCGAAGTGGCACTACGTTAATGCGTGCCATGCTTGATGCTCATCCGGATATTCGATGTGGAGAGGAGACGAGGGTAATCCCACGAATTCTGGCAGTGAAGCAGATGTGGGCCAGGTCGAGCAAAGAGAAGATCCGGCTGGATGAAGCTGGAGTCACAGATGAGGTCCTGGACTCAGCCATGCAAGCGTTTTTATTGGAAATCATCGTGAAACATGGGGAGCCTGCGCCTTATTTGTGTAACAAAGACCCTTTTGCTCTAAAATCCTTAACTTATCTTGCTAGAATTTTCCCCAATGCCAAATTTCTTCTAATGGTACGGGATGGTCGTGCATCTGTACATTCCATGATATCTCGAAAAGTCACAATAGCTGGGTTTGACCTCAACAGCTACAGAGACTGTTTGACCAAGTGGAATCGTGCTATAGAAACTATGTACAACCAGTGTATGGAGGTTGGCTTTGAAAGATGTATGCTGGTACATTATGAACAGCTTGTATTGCATCCTGAAAGATGGATGAGAACTCTCTTAAAGTTCCTCCGCATCCCATGGAACCAAGCAGTGCTGCACCACGAAGAAATGATTGGGAAAGCTGGGGGTGTTTCTCTTTCCAAGTGAGTATGAGCGTTCCTCTCTTGTCTTTTATTGCTCTGAAAGATAGAACAGGGCCTTTTGCATATGAAAGACCAGTCATAACTCAGTTCTTTAGTAGCTAGTGATATCTTGGGAAGCTGATCTGTGGTGCAGATTGTATGCAAAATAGGAGTGACTGTTAATTGTTGCTGTGCAGTCTTGGTTTTGAACTCTGAGCATTTGTCCCTCTAGCATATATGTATGTCCCTCTAGCATATATGTATGGACCAAGTCACTAGCTCATGCTTTAAGGTCAGTCTAACTTGAATTTGGACATTGAGCATCAGCCTTTCCTCCAGCAGAGCTTTGCTTTTCCCTTTGCCCCAAAACAAACTTAGACCGTTTTTTGTCTAGACTGGCACTGTTAGTCCTAGCAAGATGACCCGTGTGATTTCAGGAACTTAATTATTGTTGTCAATGCAGGAATGGCCTTTGAGGTGTATTTGCCAAGGACGTACTCTTCCAGGAAACTTGAGAAATTGTTCCAACAAAATAGAAAGCAGAATTGGCATGCTCTTCTGTTGGCGTGTGCTCCTCTGAGGACAAGCACTGAATAAAATTAACCTCGTTGGAGGCAAATCTTAGTAGTCTGTCACACCATCTGTGTGTCTGACCTAACTGCTTTCAGGAACAGAAATCCAGCTGTGCTTATAAAACTTCAGTATTTAGGAGGGGAGTGTTTGGGATGTGTATGTTTTGCTCTCCTTTTTTTTTTTCTTTTTTTTTTTTTCTTTTCATTTTTGGCTTTTTTTTCTTTTTGCTCTTGCAGATCAATCTGACAGACCGCATGTCACTTACAGTTCTAAAGTGTTGATTAAAAAGCCATCTTCTAGCACCAAGATATGCACAGTTAAATCCCCTGACTTCTGCTTTTTACTATTCAGCACTGACCAAGTGCATCAGAGTAGCAGAGGCACCTTGCTCAGCAGCATAGGCTGGGATTTCAGCTAACGAGAGAAAAGTTGGAAGCGGGTTTTTTCTTTATACAGGGAAGTGTCTGCTCTTGTTGTGTGGGGTTTTTGATATATTGTAAGGGGTTATGATTGAAAGCAGTGATAAAATTGGATGCTGCTATCAAGAAGGCATCCCAACCATATTGTGGTTTGTTGTTGTTGTTTTTTTTGTTGGTTTTTTTTTTTTTTTTTGCAGTCTTGTTTGTTAGCAGATGGAAGCCTTCAGATGGTGTTAACGTGGAGCATTGTGCTGTTGTATGTCTCTGCAAGCTGTATCTGTGCCTGCACTCTTCTGCTATCTGTATTGTGTTACTGCTTCACAGTGGTGGCTGAGGGGGGAGCAGGCTGACTTTTACTGCCATAAATAGGTGCTGCCAAGTTCTGTTAAGTGTCCTGTAAAAATAGCCGTGCAGAAGGCCTTTTCTAGTAAATTATTGCTGCTTTACAGCTCACAGATCAGGGTTTGTAAAAATTAATGGGCCTCTAGACTATAAAACTCAGTAGCCTTACGGAGTTCACACGGTTTCAAGTAGTATTTCTTGCTGGATCTGGTGGAATGGGATTTGAGGAGTTGAGAATATTTGTTCACGTCCCTAAAAGTTAGGAGAACGTAGTGCTGAAAGTAAAACGTGACTTTGGGAATATTCCCAATTCAAACTTTGAAATTTCGTACTTAGAATCATAGAATCATTGCATCATTAAGGTTGGAAAACACCACTGAGTGTCCAGTCCAACCATCAGCCCATCACCACCATGCCCACTGAATGGAACTGTAGAATTGTTAAGGCTAGAGAAGACCTCTGTGGTCGTCTAGTCCAATCATCAATTTGTCTCAAGGTATTCTTTTCCTTGGGACCCTCAGTTGAGTTTCATGATGGAATTGGATGGTTTTGCTATTTCTTGCAAGGTGATACATGGAAATAATTTGTTATTTCAGGAGGTTTTGGCAATGGGGAAGGAGGGGATGTTAATGTTATGTCTGTGGTGTTTCTATCTAATCAAATACCCTTGAAATACATGGTGAGATTTGGTTTCCAGTTGCAAGAGACCTTTATAATTTGATAATGATTTTAGTGACTCAGACTTTAGAGGGCTGTAGAACAAACAGTGCCTATGAAATTCTGTAACTTGCACGTCTGTTTCATGTCATTAAATGATGCTAATTGAAGTTGGGTAAGGGGAGCACGAGGTTCCCCAGTCTAGTTTCCTTGCAGCAGTTGTATCCCATTGACATCCCCATCTCCTCACTGCCCAGGAGCTGCTTTACAGAAGGATCCTTCCCACACAATTTACTGTGAGCTTCCAGGGCTGTGCCACAGCTTATCAGATTTTGACAGCTGAACAAAATACACCTCGCAGCGTTTTCCCTCTATCAGGTTGCATTTGGCACGTTCTCAGCTGCAGCCAAATTCCTTCTGGCCTCAGGTGTTGAGTTCCAGGCTCAGGTTCAATTCTGCGTTGTTCCCTTGCAGCATGGAGTTTCCTGTGAGGTTTATCTGGGACTGCTCCATGCTGCAGTGTGTGAATATCACCTTCTTTCAGCTGAAGCAGCGACTCCAGGCCTGGCTCCATGTTCTGCCCATAGCTTTCTCCCACCTGCCTTCTCAAAGGGCAGTGCTGAAGATGCCCTCGGAGATAATCTGAGGAAATTCAGAACAGAGCTGTCTGTTCCATGCAACTTTCTCTTCTCACGGAGCCCTCTGCCATGTACTTCAAGCTGTTCTGTAACGATGCGTTCAAATCAGATCACTCAAATCACATTACAGTTTTACTGGCAGGAGAAGCATTTCTCAAGGACCAAGCGATCTGTGTCTGAGTGTGACGTTGCTTTAGTAGTGCTAGCCTCGTACCACAGCAGGGGAAGGAAGAGCTGGGTTGAACTGTTTCCCCACGTCCTGCAAGGTGTTGGATGGGGCAGAAAGGCCCCTCGTGGGATGGCTGGAGGTGTTAGGACTGCTGCAGGGTTTTGGAAATTTGTCAAGTGCTTGTTGCCTTGGATTGCTTGCAGATGCTTCAGGAAAGGGTGCCTCAATAAGATCTTGCAGTGATGCTACTATCCATATTGTGATAAGCAGTGCATATCCATATTGTGATAAGTGTTGGAATGGGGCTCTGGGTCAGTGTGAGGTGCTTTATTAGCAGCTGGGCATGGCCTTAAAGCACGTTACTTCTCTTCCCAAGCTAAGCCAGCCACCAGGCGACTTGCACAACTCTTCTGGAAGTGAACTGTCTTCGTTTTCTCTTCCTCCAAACTCAGCAGCTCTTATGCAATAGTCTTTCAATAGCAATGCGAGGCACTGGACAATTCGTACTTAAGAATCTGACTTCATGTCTTCCCCCCCAGCTGCTTGATTTAAGGAAACTGTTGGTTGTTCTGTGTATTTTACTCAGCAATCTCTGATTACTGCTGACCCAGTCCTACTCTCACTGCTTTTCTATTTTACTTACTATTCCTCTCTCCTTTTGCTTCTTACTTGAAGAGTGCTGCAAGGTTTTAAGGATGTGCACCACGGAATGAGCAGTAGTGCAGAACCTGTTGTTTGAAGTAATTGCCAGCGTGGCTGTTCTGTTGGAGGAATGTTATGGCTGGGCTGCATGCTATAATGAGCATTGTTAATATAGCTCTGGCATTTGCCTGCTAACTGAAAACAGCTGTGGTGACCACTGATGCAAAGAGCTGTCAACTCTCTAATAGCATTTTTATTGGGCTTATTGTGAAAATAGCTGTCTAGGCAAAATTACTTCAGAATATATTTTTAGTGAATACCTTTTTTCCATTTTAATGGAGGACTGTGGTGGAAGTGGTTGGGGTTACCAGCTGCTCTCAGAGCCCAGCCTGTTCCTGCAGTTGTGCATGGAACCTGAGCAGGCAGTGTTTGCCGCATGCATACACAATCAGATTTGCCAAGGCTTGCTGTATTTTCTTGTTTTGCTTTGTTGTGATGCTTTTCTTTCTCTCTCCTGCCCCCTCTCTCTCTCTTCCCTCCATAGTCCTCTGATGTTCTTTGGTCTGAAAGGTCTTCCCCAGTAACTGTTGTATTTCTTCCCATCTGAAGTGACAGGACAGTGAAGGATTTCAGCAGAGGACTGGACGTGCAGTGCTGTATTTCTGGGTGAGCTCCGAGGAGCAGCTCTGCAGCCGCCTGTCTGTCTGTCACCACTGGGAACTGCTTTGTGTTGAGCTTATTGTTACCAAGGATTGAAATGTCAGTGGGGGACAGTGTGCTTTTGCTTCAGGACAGGATATCCATATGTGTACTCATTTGGGACTGAGTTGCTGCATAGCACTTACGCTTTGGGGTTCCAGTGAGCTGTTGGCCAAACCCATTCCTGCTTATCGCAGCATCGTCCTTACTTTGTCCAGAGGTTGTGGGTGCCCATCCATGGAGGTGGCCCAGGCCGTGTAGGGGCAGTCAGCCTGAGCTGCAGTCAGAGCTCGATGATCTTTAAGGTCCCTTCCAACCAAAGCCGTTCTGTGCTGCTACTGAAGATGGCCAAACTCACAGCTTTGGTGAAGAGATTTTGGGCTCGGCTTAGAAGGAACAGCCTGACTTCAGGCTTCTTGTCTCACAAACTGTTGGGAAGATTTAAGGAGTGTTTTTCTCAGAATGCTTTCTCACATTCTGCTGTGTAACTGAAGAATTAACTGCCGGAGTGTTAATTTGAATCTTTGTATTCTCATGCTTTGTCTCATGCAGATGAGGTAGTGCTGTTATCCTTTGTACACTGCTTTTAATTTTGTTTTCTGTGTGGTAGAACTGAATTCTTGTAAGGCACACCTCACAGCATTACTTGTAATGCAGATGTCAGTGTTCCTCTGGGCATTCTGTATACACAGATCTGATCTTAACCTGCCTTAAAAGAAAGATGAGCCTTGACATCCCCAATCCTTGTGTGCTCTGAGTTCAGAGCAAAGCCTGAGAGCCTCAGATTGCTGTGTGTGCTCTGAGTGCTTTTGGCCTTTTGCTTTTAGAGAGGAGTGCAGGAAGGAGATTTGGCATCTTCTAATCTAAAAGAAGCAAGGAACACGGGAAAGCAAAGCAGTGCCAGATTTCTTCCGTTAAAAAAACGAAACAAAAACCAAAAGAGCTCCACACAACAATAAGTGGGGTGCAAGAATGAAAGATGAAACTTGGATGGCAAATTTAAATGAGCAACAAACTATTTTATGCATACAGTACCTGTGACAGTTAGGATCATTCACCTGCTTCCTTTAAGAACTGTGTGACCATCAGTCAGTTAAAGCAATTGTACAAAATATGATGACAGCCTTTATCTCTGTCAGTTCCACTGGTCTTTTCATGAAGCATCTTTCATTTGAGTGTCATTTGAAGATGGTGTGATATTCAGAAGTGCTTCTGGAAATGTTATGTGTGTCCCATTAAAGAAAATAAAGAGTTTAGTCACAATATGAGGGGAAGAATAAATGACACATGGGTTTTAATTTAGAATACAACTTTCAAGAGCGAGTAAGACAACGAAACAGCAAATGTGGGGGTAGTTCAGTGGGAAAACAGCTTTGTGTGTAGGTGTGTGTGTGCTTCTCACTTGGTAAGGACTTGCTTCAGCACATTCTCTGTGAAAGCCTAAGTCAGAAGGCATGTGTGGATGTTGTGTTAATCATTCTTATTTTAGCCTTCTTTAGTAAAACTTCCCACCAGCCCCATAGAAACAGAAAATCTTAAGAAAGAGAAGGAAGGGGGGGAAAAAAAATCATTCAGGTCTTACTGCCAGTGAAGAAGCAAGTCTTGGCTGGAGTGCAAAATATAACCTTTCCTTCTCCCTCTGCAGAGTTGAAAGATCTACAGATCAAGTCATCAAGCCAGTCAATGTGGAAGCGCTGTCAAAGTGGGTCGGGAAGATCCCTGCTGATGTTCTGCAGGACATGCCAGTGATTGCACCCATGCTAGCAAAACTGGGCTATGATCCGTATGCCAACCCACCAAACTATGGGAAACCAGATCAAAAAGTTGTGGAAAATACCAGAAGGGTAAGGCATTCTTGTGTTTGATTTGTTGATCAAATGGAGGTGAGCTCTGGAGTAAAAGATTCCTCCAGTCCATTTCCAATACCTTCTAATGCTCTCCTTGCTGTGAAGGGCAGAATTCCATAGGACTGGAAGTCCAGCCCTTGTTCATCTTCCATTTCACTCTTCCTTTCTCCCAGCCAACAGGCTTGTGTTGTGTTCTTTGCTGTGTGTAACTGAACCTCTTGAGAACTGTCTGGATAGTCCTGGAAAAAAGCTAGCTGTCTTGCCCCATTATTGAACTTGATTGATGAGCTCAAGTTTTTATACTTAAGGTTTGGGATATGCTCTTTCAAAAAATTGTCCTCCAAATACATGACCGAATTTGCAAAGTGACTGATGGAAAATAGCCCAGGATGACCAGAATATCAAATGCTCCAATTCTTTGCTGTTCCTTTGTAGAACAAACAAAAGATGGTGGAAAGTCTGGTGCTGATTAACCTAAACACAAGGATTTTAGCCTGAATTTAATGTAGCTGGAATTTGAATAGTTCAGCTATACAACTGTTTACCCCTGGAGGTATCCATTGAAAAGCTCATTACTATTGTTTGGAATAAGAATAATTAACTTTTCAATTCTGTCCTTTGGAGAATGTATACTGTATTAAAAGAAGGTGACTTTTGCTGCTGCAGCAAAGTCAGCACTGGAAAAATTGAATTAAACAATGTGAAAGGACTGTCTTTCACCACTAGTCTGATATTTAAAAACTGGTTGGTACGCTTTGCTGAGAAGAAAAGAGTGTTTTGTGTAATCTTCAAACATTTTGCATCCTCTTTTTAGGAGCCCTCTCTGAAAAACCCTTATAGAACAGTTAGCAATGCATTAGATGATGGTAGGTTGACTATTTAATAGCTGTTAGCTCAGGATGGAACACAAAATCTTCACGTGCCTATGAATGCATACTGAAAAACAGTGACTTGGATGAAAATTTACCCTGTAGTTCAACAATATAAAGTTGATTATCTCTTATTGATACAATTTAAATATTTTTACACTGTCAAGCTTCCTGGCCATCAGGCATCTTGCACAGAAAACTGCCAAAATGCTGGCCCTAATGGAAATAACTAATATCCTGCTTGGTGATCAGCGGGATCTGACTCATCTCTGGGAAATGCTGTGTTTTCTTTTGTTTCCCCACAACTTCTTTTTATGTTTGGGGATGGGGAGCATGTTTCAAAACAAGTTAAAGGTGTTTGAGAAAGGCTGGAAGGGAGCTCTGGTGTGTCCTCGTGTGCCCATCACAGGTAGCTTAGGCTGCCCTGGGAATGTCCACTTCTTCTGGAATGTTATGCTCATTTATTTCTTGACACTTCAGCTTAAAGAAGAAGGTGTTGGTATTTGTAAGTCACTTCTTAATTTTGATCTTGCTATCTTAAAATTTCTTCACCTGGGATAGCTTTTCAGAGCTTTGTAGTGTATGGGTTGCTGGAGGTGAAGCTGTCCAAATGAAATATTTCCAGCTATTTTTCAGTCATAATAATATATATAAATCTTGCAAGCAACTGTTTATTGCCTCACTTTTTTGGAAGCAGCTCTGTTATATTTGTATTTTGTGGTCTCTGAGAACTTTAAACCGAGTACAGAACTTGAACTTTATTCATTGAAAACAGATTTTAAAGAAGTTTAGACTCTTAAAACTGAACAGTGCTGTGTTAGAATGGTAACCCTTCGTGTGACTGATCTGGGCTAACGCTGAGTTATCTGACTTCTGCTCCTCTCTGCTCACGTTGTTGTTTTGGAATCAGGTCACGGTGGCATGAGCTAGCACTTGGGATGGAAGAAGTTGCTTCATTCTGGCAAACAGAAAGCAGGAGTATGGGGAAGGACTGGTGGTTTTGTTTTTGGAGATGGGGAAGGAGTTGTTCAGTTTTTTGGGGTATGTAATGTTAATTTGACTGTGGAAGTTGCAACAGCAGGGTGGAAGCCCAGCACCACTGAAATTACTGGCAGGGAGATTGTGGCTCCACCTAAACAGAGATGGAACAGCACTGGGTCATCCAGATCATTGCTATTAGGTGTGATAAAGAAGCAACATTTCTCTCATTGTTAAAAAGAGCTTTTGTTTCAGGTCCCTTCCAACCCAAGCCATTCTATGATGATTTTAATACTGTACATACAAAAACATACAGATAAATGGGATGAAAAATACAAAAACCAGCCAGGATGCCAAACAAACTCACAGCCAGCAAATCTCTTGAATGCAGACAGCTCAGAGTTCTGTGACTGTACTCCTAGGACAGGTCTAGGAGTGTGTTGTCCATTTGGAATCTTTTTAAATTATCTTCTACAAAATCAAGCTGCAAGATGTCTTTGTTCTGTGATGCTGTGATTAAATGCTACATGCATTTCTGCATTTATGCTATGTCATATCAGCTGTGGTATAACTGAGCAAAATTTGTCACTCCTTGGAAAGGCTGCAGATGAGATGAATGCTCAATATTGAAAATGTCCTTAATTTCAGAGCTGCTGATGGTGGTGGCTGAACCAACAGTGTGAAGTTTGCCCAAAGCACGACAGGGCTGTTACTGGGGAAAATGGAAGGGAACGGCTGGCGTGATGCTGTTAGTTTCCCCTCAGCTTTCCAAGCAGTTAAATCCTGTTGCTTTTAATTTTCCTCTCCTTCTGTCCCCCTTCTGGTCACTTACGTATGTGCAGGTTTAAATATTTTTTTCCCTTCAGTCTGGGAGTGAAATGATGATTCTCACCATCTAAGGGATAGTGCTTGTAGAAGAATTTTTGTGTGCTTGCAGGTAATGCAGGGAAGGTAATGATTTCTGCTATCTTGGGTTTTTCACTTTGATGTTACTGATCTGGGACACCAAGGGCTGGGATTGGTTTTCCATGCTCCTGTAACAGCACGAAGCCATGAAGATGTTACTGGTGTTCATACTCTACCATGTTAGTTCTGGTATTGTTCTAGGAAGTAAGAGGGCCTGAAGCAACTCCATCTCTTTGCCTGATGGTCTCCAATGTACAGTGTGCAGTGTGGTGTTACGGAATATGGTGTCTTTGTGAGTGTCTGTGCTTGTGGAGTACAAATCTAACAGATCTCTCTGATGTTCTCACGAACAAAGCCATTAACTTCTTGTTTGCTTTTTGTTAGCTGACTGTGTGACACTCCTTATCTCAGAGATGGAGCAGAGGGCAGAGGTGGAGCTCTGAGTAACACTGTGCTGTTGCTGGTCTGTTACTTTTGTTACAGTAATTGCAAGGCTCCATTCCTTATAGGTACAAACCACTTTTTTTCCCATAGAGTTTAACAAATTCTACACCCTGAGCATAAAAGAAACAAGCATCTTGTCGCTAAAATGAGCGTTTGTATCTAAGTGAAGCAGAAAACAGAAACAAACTGCCTGAACTGGAAGCTCAGTCACTGTATGCTGAAATATTACAGTAGAGTCACTCCACGTAGGCAGAGTCTGATCCGTCCTTATCAACATGAGTGTGTGTGGAAGCTTATGACACTGCTCACAGAACACACCAGAGGTGGGAGGACAGCTTGGAGCTGCACAGCTCTGATGCTGCCCTGCAGAAGCTGGCGCGTTGTTATGTTGTGGTTGGCCAAGCGTTCTCCTTTCACATCTGCAATGGCTTACATCAGATTTTCTTTGGCACGCGCTTCCCTCTGAGTGAGTTTGAGCACTAGGAATACATATTCCAGTCGTTTATTTCATGAGGCTGTGATGCTTGCCCTGCAGAGATCGAGGGACGGAAATGTACAGAACTGTGGAAGAAGTTATGGTTTTCATCATGGCTGTTAAATATACGTTGCTTTTTCGCATCTGAAAGCTGTTATCTGTCTCTGTTTTATGTTCTGTTGATGGTATTTTCTGCAGTTCACATCTACAGGAAAACAGATTTCTATAAACTCCTGTTTCATGCCCATATTAAATAGTGAGGAAATGCCTCTTGCTGTTAAGTGTTGAAACGTCCAGGAGAGACACGATTTCAGGACTTTGATTCTGTCTTTAAAACCCCAGATGCAGTCTGTGATAAAGGGTGTGAAGTGAGTCTGTGCTGCTGCGTAATTACTTGTGCTGTCAAATGTGTGTAATTGTAGAGCTATGCAGTAATGAGAGGCTGCTCAAGTGGCCTAGGGAGAAAAAAACCCATCCATCTCCATTTATGCTGGTTGGCTTAAGGTAAGCATAAGGGCAGTGGGCTTTTTGAGTATTGTCTGATATTTAAAATAAAAAATAGTTTGTTTTTGTTGTTTTTGTTGGTTGTGGGTTTTTTTGTTTTTGTTTTTGTTGGTTGTAGGACTACCAATAGAACATAGTTCCTCATAGAATCACAGAATGGCCTGGGTTGAGAAGGACCACCGTGCTCATCTTGTTTCAACCCCCTGCTATGTGCAGGGTCACCAACCAGCAGATCAGGCTGCCCAGAGCCACGTCCAAGGATGGGGCATTCTCTTTCTCATTCTCTTTCTCTTTGCTTAATAGCACGTTTAGTGAGTATTGCTTCCAGCCTGGAGATTCCCAACTGCACAGCTGTTCTCTGAAGTTATGCTTTAAGTTTTGCTTTGTGTGCTTATTAAGGCATAAAGCTATTAACAAACAAGGCATGAGATGAAGTCGGGCTGCAAACTGCCTCTTGGTAGACATGCAGTGGCCTGTCTGAAATCTTTGTTGCTTTGTAGGTTGCACTTCTCAGAGTTCCCTCTTCTGTTCTCTTGGCTTTCCTTGTGTATTTCTGAGGGTGTTCTCAGATAACTGCATGTGTTGCTTTTTTCTGATCTCTTTTTGAGAACAAAAAATGCATTTAGTTCAGCTATAAGAACGTTTGGGGATTTTTCTTTTTAAGTAGGTTTGAATAATGCAAACAGTGAACAGCAGTCTGACTTGGACTTCAGATTATTCTCCCCTCCCCTTTGGAAATCCACTTGGGCTTGCAAAATAATTCCCTTAGAAATAGTAAACACAACTCTATATTACTGAATTCTTGCTTGGAATGGAAACCATTCCAATATCCTGCTTCAGCCTCTGTGCTGCCACACTCCAAATAACGTGTTTTAGAGTTAAAAACTGGCCTGAAAAGAATTTTGAATCTGAAACCTCTTAATTTCTTTGGCTGCAAATGGAGTCATTGTTCTACGAATCTCAGGATTGCGGTTGATCCCTGGTTATTCATTCAGAAGGGACCACTCGCCATTTTTGGAACTACTTTAAACTAGTTTGTATGCAGTCTCAATCCTGACAAAACCAGAATTCTAGATAATGTTGCTTTTGAATGAGAATTGCATACAGTTGTCTTAAGCCTAATCTAGCAGCAGCTTCTCAGGCTTGTCATGGGTATGATGTGCAATGGGGATGTTTTATGTCAGTATAATCAAATGCCTCTGAAATCTTACTTTTCCTGGCTGTGATATTATTGTCATTATTTTTCTTAGTGATGCTGTCGATACCTTTGACTGCCTTCTATTGATGTTTATTAGGAGTAAAGAGGCATTACAGTGGTAAGGCTTTTCGAGCAGAGGAAAAATATAGATATGTATTTATATTAGAATTAAATCATATTTGCAGGAGCGGAAAAGAGAAACAGTCCTCCAGAGTGAAAAATGTGGTTTTGGTCTCTTCTCTTTTGAACAAACCACAATATAGCATCATCATCAGTATTACTGTTGTTAAAAATGCTCAGCTGCAGTGGATTCCAATAGACCTGAAGTGAAGGCTGTCTGCTCCCTCCAGCTCTGGCACAAATCTGATAACGGATTGCATTTCCCAGTGAGCTTTGCCCAGGTTGTTCTGTAGCATTTTTATGTGATGGTTTTGTTGATTTGTAACGTCCACTTCCAGAACATAGCATGCATCCTAATGCTCTGCTTAGAAGCCTAAGATATGAAATACCCTTCTTCATTTATAACTCTTTATTGTGTATCCAGGCTCCATAAGCCGCGTGCTGAATTTTTGACCGGTGTGGCTTTCATTAAGGTTACCATGGGAATGACTGTATCCCCAAACTGAATGTAAATGAAAGCTCTGCCCATCGCTGAGTCAGTCTTTCTATTTCTCTGAGATATCAGAAGGAGCAGCGTTCTGTGTTGTACTTATATAATAATTCCTACCCTAGTGTTGGGGCTGGATGTTTGGATGTGTTTAGCCTAGTGATAAAGAGCAAGGAGAGCTTCCAGCTCCTCCATCCCTGCTCATGAGTCATGCATGAGATTTAATGCTGCAGATGTGCTTTGGGGTGAGCAGCCCTACAGGCAGGAAACTCAAAGCTGACGCAGCAGCTGTGGGCCACAGCAGGGCACTGACAAAATGGCCTTCAGGCTCTGGTCGTCTGTTCAGAGCAAGGCAGGGAAAGCGGATGTTGTTAATAAGCATGCCTGGAGTTCCTGAGTTGTCTTCCTTTGAAGCAGCTTGCAAACCAGGCATCTCAACTCAGAGAGATGCGTTGGAGCAGCTCCATTGCCATGGTATGGCTTTGTAGAATTTTTAAGTAGGCTTGTGGATTTTGGTTGTCTGTGATTACAGCCACACAAAAACCGCTGACGTTGGGGTATTCGGTCTTTTTGGTTCAGCAAGAAGGACGGTGGTAAAACTCTTCCATTCTATTCTACTTATTTTTGTCAAATCCAGAACCTTTTTTTCTTCCTTTTTTTTTTTTTTTTTTTTTTTCTTTTGGAATGTGTTCCAGTTTGATCTCAGAAGCAAACAGCTTTTAAGAGGCATCCTCAAGAGAGAAGACAATCCATCACCGATTTATTTCCTAATTGGTCAGATAGTGGGAACAGTTCTTTGGTGTGGCTCTTGGTACGTCTGAGAATATTTACTGCTCGCTGCTTCTCCAGAGCAATGTTTCAGCAGTGATGTTACGCTCTAAAAGGTGGGGAATTGGTGGTCATGACAAACTGTCATAAAGTAAGGCTGGTGGTGAGGTTGCAGCTGTAGGAACCCACGAACGTGGGAGTTGCTGGCTGGGACTTTCTAACAGACCTGGATATGTAAATGAAGGGATGGGTGTGTGTGAAATGGGATAAAGGAGATGCTGAGTGTTGGCCATTTCAGATGAGGTTGTTATGAGCTTTCCCAGACTTTGTGGGAGTTGCATTTGTTGAAGAGCAATAATTCTGTTTGTGTGAGTGACACTTGTCAAGTTTTGAAACTGTAAAACATAAATATTTAAGAACCGAAAGTTGCCAGGCAGTCTGATTTAGCATTGCTGAGTAGTGATAACCCAGAATAATCTTTTTTTCCTTTACTTTCCTTTACTTTTACTCCTTTCCTTTCCTTTTAGTTTCAAGCATCAGTGAGTGCTGGCCTTGAATAGTAAATTGTTTTGTTTTTTATTCCCCCAGGTCTTTAAAGGTGAATTTCAGCTTCCTGACTTTCTTAAAGAAGTGCCACAGGTACAGTGCTCAGTTAATTTCCTTTCTGTGGGAACAGCAGCGAGCCACTGTGAAAACAGCCTTATAAACACTTCATGCTTTTGATTTGCTGTTGGGTTTTAAAAGAAGGACTGTGAACAGCTTTTCCATGAGATTGCATCTCCCTTGCTGCCAGTCTTTCACTCAGCTGCCCTAAGGCTTTTTTTGAATGCACGTTTAACTCTCATGTTAGTAGTCCTGGGGTGGCTGCAGTCTTCAGCTGACTGAAGGCTGCCATGAAGCTGGAGGCATTTTGTCTGTTTTCTGATGTAGACCAAGTTGTTATTTGTAGAGGGATGTCACCTTTTGTTGCCGTGCACTGAAAGGTTTAAAGCAAATACGGCACAGATAGCAGAAATAATGAGGCTTTAAAAGAAAAAAAAAAGTGCTGCTGTATCTGGCAAAACAAACCAAAATTATCATTTGTGCAAGCTGTTAATCGATACTAAATGTCCAAGTGCTGTTTAAAGTGCTCTCTGTGTTGTGCTTAGATAGAAAAAACAGGAAGTGGCTCATCCCTGTTACTGTCTCAGGGTGTGTTCAAGTAAAGCTAAGTAGAAAAATATTTGTTTTTCTGTTTTTTTTTTTTTTTTTCCCCCTCCATCTTGTCCTGCATCTCCAGGAGCATAGCTTTTGCTAAATTGGGAGAGAAGGTATGGTAGGGGCTCTCTGCCTCCAAATTTTCCTGCAACTGTAGAGTGAGAGAGAACCTCACCTCTCATCAGCCTCAACAAAAGCCTTTAGAGTTACCGTGATTTTTGTGACCGTGACCAAAGTAGGCACATTATCTACAGTGCTTGTATGTCTTTATATTTCTATATCCATCAGTGATGATACAGTCAGTACAGAAACTTATTGAGAATGTAAATGTAAGCAGCCTGTATTAACTCAAGTAATTTACAGTGGGTGCAAGCTTTCTTGACTTTGGTTCCCAAACGTTGGGAAAAGACTCTTTGAATATGACTTCTGTTGGGTGTAAAGGTTCAGAAATACACAGAATCTACCGTGCACAGACAACGCATTGTGACTTCTTCAGTCCTGTCAAATGAAAATCAGCTTATTAAAAAGGAAAATTGGTTTCTTCTGTTCCAGCCAAAGAAGACAGTAGAAAGGAGGTCTCGTGGCAAGATAAAATGAACATGGATCAGTGAAGTCAAATAGCTATAGTGTCTGTCTCATGTTTTTGGAACATAGCTTTTTGCTGTGAACACCAAATCTTTCTGATAAGCCTGTGTGTGTGATCTCTGATATGGGCTTTGCACTCTTACTGGATGTTTGTGTGCTCTCACCCTCCAAACAGTCAGCGCTCGCGCTTTGCTGGTTGTGCTCAGCTAATAGAACAACACCATTAAGGATCTGGCACCACGCAGCTAAGTGTGCTGTTGCTCACAGCATTGTTCACTCTCAACTGCTGGCCAATATGTCTATGCAGCTTAATGGCAAGAAAACTATTTCAGTATGTGCTGCTTAAGAGTTATTGTTAGCAAACTGTATTGAGGAAGTGTGCTGCAGTTATTTCATAATGCTTTCAAATGCAATTATTTTGTTTATTTCAAGATTGTTTGCAGTGTAATAGACAGTTGTAGCATATCTGGCTGCAAACCTAGGGGTGTGTCAGAACAAAAAGATTAAATATTGCTGATAAGGATTTCTGGCAAATGCAGGGATGAGCTATTTTGAAAGCTTAGCGTGTGGTGTAATGATGGTCTGCCGGCAAAACAAATTATCCTTCATCTGCCTGCAGCATCCATTAGATTAAATTATATTTTCCAATTACCTTGTGTTGTGTCAGAAGACACGGTCCAGTGTTTCTAGCAAGTGTCATCTTGCAATCCATATAATAGGAAAGGTGCAAAATGGGAATCTCCAAAAGATCAGGAGGTGAAGTTACACAATTAGCGTACTGTGACTGCAGTATTTACCTCAGTCTCAGCAGATTGATCCAAAGTAAGATTCTTGCAAAAAGCAAAGCCAACCTTTTTGAAATGGAGGTTTTCTTTAAAATATAGGTGCTGAAACTGGAGGTGAAATTAATTCTGATGAAATATTCTGCTTTAATATCACGCTAAAGATAAAATTAATGTGATGTGACCAAACAGCTGAATGGCGCACTGGTGCTGCTGCTGCTGTCTTTTTGTCTAAAGGAATACTGCTCATTTTATCTTAATTATTTACTTAACAGACTGAACCCATGGAATAGAAGATGCAATGGATATTTCTTGCACAGAAGGTAATAGAAATGCTTGCAGTCTTGTTCAGTTGCTCTTCTTGGTGTAGTTGAAGTGATCTTTTTAAGCTTACTTAACTCCACTCAAGATTCTGGGTAAGAGAAAACAGAGGTCTTGGTTCTGAAACTGTAAAATGACATTTTGTGGTTTAAGAGTAACTGTGCAGTTCTGCATGGCCGATTGCAACCAGTTTAAGTGCTATAAATTATATTCTTCTATATCCAAAAGCAGTATGCTGCTTGAATATAGCCAGCGTAGATATCAGTATGTGGCCACAGATAGAGCTTGTTCTGTAGCCCTAAATATAGCCAAAGCGTCACGCCAATTAGAAATAATGGATATAAATGTTTTACAAAGATTAATTGCAGATGTTTATTTTGGAATTGATAGGGAAACCATAATGTTCTCATGTAGACAACGTTAAAATGACTGCTTCACGTTGCCAATTACATCTTTCAAAAAGGTATTTAAAACAAATATTTCTAAAGCAATTTGATTTCTGAGAAACCAAATTAACTTCCCAGCAGTAATTAGCACTCGTACTTTGTGATGAAAGAGATGCTGTCAGTGTGTAGATGCAGCCCTCTTCCTTGAGTGCTTTGAATGCAAGTGGAAGTTCAGATTTGTGCCTAAATGTGTTTTTGGGAAGAAGTCTGATAGCAGACTGAAAAGGCTAATGGATCGACTTTGTTTAACAGTAACTTCACACACTGAGATAAT
This sequence comes from Meleagris gallopavo, assembly GCF_905368555.1. Taxonomy (NCBI): domain Eukaryota; kingdom Metazoa; phylum Chordata; class Aves; order Galliformes; family Phasianidae; genus Meleagris; species Meleagris gallopavo. Next base: position 4,996,678 of record NC_139424.1, read on the forward strand.
GGTGGTTGCTTGTAATTATGCAGTATTTCTATAAATTAAATATGCTATAAAGGATTAAAACCAATACTACATTGAGCCCCCCAAAAAAACTGATTTTTTTCTTTTTCTTTAGAAGAAGACTGCTGCCTTCTCAATGGAAGTGATGTTACAAGGACTGTCCCACTGAGATCAATGAGGTGTACTGCTCATGGCCTGCTTTTCTCACAGTTCTCTCTCCATTACTTTCATGCTCTTTTCTTTTTGTTCAAGGTTTTGTTGTTGTGAGCGCATGCAAACCTGTTAAAAAAAAAAAAATACTAAAAAAGTCACTGTTAAATGTAGAACCGTATTACATGTAAACAACTACTTCTGAGGTTTTCAGAAATGCAGAACAATGCCTGTGTATGAAATTGCTCTTCTGTCGTCTCAATCCCAAGCCTCCATCCTCAAGGGTCTTTTATTTTATTTTTTTCTCCCTTTAGCAGTTTGGTTTTCAGTGTATGAAACTTTCAGAGGAGTGGTCTGTGCTTGTCCTAAACGGTTTTTGGTGGAACAGTTTTGTTTTATCAACATGTGGAAATGGTTTAAATATCTTTTATTTAAAAAAACAACAACAACAAAAAAAAGAAAAAGATAAATGACATGTATAATTACAATTCAATGATCTTTTGTATTTTATTTTTCAAAATAAATGCTTTAAATGTGACTTTTTTTTTGCCTTGGAGTTGGGGTTGAAATGATTCGTGTGTTGATGGCTGAGATGGAAGATGTCATCTGTGACCAGTCTGAGCAGTCACAGGCATGGGTTGATAGTTGGACTTGGTGACTTCAGTGGTCTTTCCAACCTTAGTGATTCCATGAGTGATTCTTTGATTCCGTCTCATGTCTTGGCTGTGGTTTGATGTTGGATGAGTTTTCTTTGCTTTAGGAGCTGAGCAATGGAACGAAATGAATGTGGGTGCCCACTGAGAGGTGTGCGGGCTGTAATGTGGCATTTGTTTCCCACAGGGGTAGGCGGGGAGGTTTTAGCCTATTGAATTTGTTTGCCCAGAGCAGTTGTGTTGGGACAGGTGGTGATGGTGGGGAAATGGCTTCTTCTAAAGGACATTTCTTCCAGCTCATAGCGCAGTGCAGTCAGATGGTAATCTCAAAGCTCTGAGCACCCATCAGCCACTCGGGAACATCGCTGTTGAGGTAAGTTGTGATGGTTTGGTTTGGGGATTTGCTTTGGTTGTATTTTCTGACCTGGCATTCAGCCTAGTGAAGGTATTTCAGGGTTATACACTGAGTTTACCTAAAGGCTTTTTTATTCCCTCCCCCCCCCCCCCCCAATTGTTTCTCTTTGCCCAAATTCTGCTTCTTTACGATGCAGAAGAGCTTTATTTTCCTTCATTTCCGTTAGCTACTGCACTTCCTCTTGCAATGATTTAATTGCATTTGATAAACCAGAGGCAGACCCACGCTTTTAGGTGCCTGCGGGAAGGGATTCCCCTCAGTTACCCAACCGGGCATCAAATCCTCCTTAGAACTGAAGAGATGCAAAAGTGAGGCGGGAGCGCCCCCTGGTGCTCGCGCACAGCAGTGCCGCCGCTCCGCGCGTTGAGGCCCGCCCCGCTTCCCGCCCTTTTCTCTGAGGCGGCCGCAGGTGTTTCCCCGCAGTTCCTCAGCGCCGCCGCCAGATGGGGGTGCGGGAAATGGCGGTCTGAGGGAAGGGCGGTGCCCTCGCCTCTCACGCCGCCAGGACCCAGCTGTGCCGAACCCACTGATGCTTAACAGCTGGCGTTTAGCTGCCTAGTTAATACTTAATCAATCGGGCACCGGGCTTGCCTAGGCAGCCTTTATCTCCAGTCAGACCTCCCCCTGCCCCACGTTGGTGTGAGGAGATTTCTGCTGGCAGGGAGCCTTCCCCTCACACACTGCATGTCTTGCTCTTAAGCATCTCTCTGTGGCCTAACGCAGAAGCTGTGGTGTGTACCCATCTCAATCTGTGTCACTTCTCACTAATAATCAGTAATACTAACAGTGTGGAGTTTTACAGTCTGATTCACAGCGAGTTCAGGGATCCCCGCCCTGTTTCAGAGCGTCTGTTTGGTCCTTGTACACAGCTCTATTAGAATTGCAGTATCTGGATGCCCTGTCTCTTCTGCTTTGTTCATGCAAGCCTTCATATCTGAGTGCCACAGACAGAACACAGGTCCTGCCCTGCTGTGTAGCAGCTGGATTGGATGGTCCCAAATACAGCTCCCATGGGTTGGCTTTATTAGCACCTGTGTGGGTTAGCAGATCCCTTGTGTTGGGTTCATAGATCTGTGCTCTGATGGCATTTGGTTACGCCATCGTTGGGTCACTTTTCCATAGGGGTACAACTTTGCCAGCAGCATAACCTCAGAAGGTGTTTAGGAGAAAGTTGCTGAAGCCAATATAGAAAAGCTGAGGGTACAGCAGTGCTTTGAGAGGCTTTATTTTGTTTTATTCTCAGCACACATTCCTAATGCAGCTCTAGGGCTGCTGCCATTGCCCAGGGAATGAAGCACGACCTGCAGGTCCAGTTCAGTAACCTTTCTTTGTTGTGTGTGTTTGAGACAGCATCTGAGCAGTCAGAAAAGCTTGGGGAAGCAGACCAGGCCATTCCAATGACCAGGAGCTTGTAAACCAGGAGGAGGAATCTCTGGTAGAGTTGGATGGCGCTGACATGGCTCAAATAAATATTTGATTTAGAAATCATTTTGTTGACTGATGAGGCATTCTCATTAATTATCTGTTGAGTTGGCCCTGGACGTCCATGAAATGGATGCGTTTACTTAGTTTAAAGTTACAGGGTTTGTTTTGTTTATTGTGATGGTCAATAGAGAGGTGCTGTTCTGGCTGGTTACCTACTGCTCGTGCCATATTCTTCATAAAACCCTGCACCAATTATGGGCTGAGGTCTTACATTGTGAGCCTCTCTATGTAGGAGGTTGTGTAGCAGTTCTAAAGGTTGTCATGTGTAGTAATGAACTTACACAGACGTTTTCTTTTCCTAAACCTCGGTGTCTTGCTAAGGGAGGATCATGGTGTCTGTACCAGCAGTTAGCCACACACAACATTTAATCGTAGCCATAAATATTTCATGTCACTGCTTCTTGTTGCTGGGGATTATAAGCAGCTGTTATGAAACATTTACGTAGTCGAGAAGCAGCGCCCAGGTAGCAGATGCTCCTCCTCCTTAAATAATTTACAGTGATCGGAGGGAGGCGGGGAGCGGGACGGGATCCCCAGCGGTGTCAGCGCGTCCGGGCACTGCGATGCACGACAACCTCTTACGTAACGCGGGGCGGCCGCTCCGCACCTGGAGCCCGGGGCGCGCCGCCGCCAGCAGGAGGCGGGAGAGGCGCGGGAGCGCGCTCTGCCGCGGGCCTATCGCTGCCGGCGGGCGGAACGCCCTCATCCCGCCAGCCAATGGCAACGCGCGGCAGTGCGCTGCGCGGCCAATGGGCGTCGGGCTCGTACCCCGCGGCTGGTGGGGCCGTGCTGGCGGAGGAGCCCCGCTGGCCGCGGCCCAGCCCCGCCCGCCGGTGCCGGCGCTGCCCGTGGGCCGGTCCCCGTGCAGCCGCCAGCGCGCGCCCCGCCCGCCACGTGACCCTCCGCAACCGCGTGGGGTGGGAGGGCGCCCGCCTGACCGGGGTCTCGCTTCCCGTGAGCAGTGCCGCGGCTGCTGCTGGGCAGAGCCAGAGGGATGGTGGTAGTCACAGGGCAGAGCAAAGGGAGCGGAGACCCGGATGAGGCCATGTCGAGCTCGGATGCAGAGGATGACTTCCAAGAGCCAGCCACTCCCACGGCCACCCAGGCGGGCCAGGCGCTGCCGCTGCTGCCCCAGCAGGTAAGGGCTGCTCGCTGCCCAGCCCCGGGTGTCGCGGCTCCCGCTGCTCAGCGCCACGAACCCGCGTCTCTCCTGGGCTGTCAGCGCACGCCCAGCTCGGATTGGAGCGAAGCCCTTTAATTACAGCGATTACTTCCCTTCTCCATCCCTGCTTGAGCTTGACAAATACAAATAAGTCTTTATTCTGACAGCGAGGCAGCTTATAGTGTGATGCAATGTGATGCTAAGATTTTGGGGCCTGCTGTCAGCCTCATTTAAGTGCAGAATCACTGATTTGCCAGTGTGCTGTAAGGGAACCAATGGAGCAGCAGCCAAGTGCAGGTGCCAGTGTTGGTCTGGGAGTACGTATCTCCTCCCCTTTTTATTCTTTTGCATGGGAAAGGAGGAGTTTGTTTTGTTTTGTTTCGGATTTATTTTATTCCTCACTAAGAGCCAAAAGGAGGCATTCACACTTTTAACAGATATCTGGTATTAAAACTGTAGTGACCAGTGCTGTTCTAGATTTCTGTCTAAAATTCACCCAGACAACATTCCAGGGTATATAAGGTGTTAACCCATGAAGCTCACTGCTTTGTGGCAGCAGGGCAGAGGCATCTGTCAGAACAAGTTTTGTCATGGTGGCACAGATTGTATGCTGAGTCTTCTACAAATCCCCACTCGCTTGGCCTGTGCGTAACTACAGAGAACTGGGGGCTCATTTCTGACAGTGTGATCAATTTTCCAGTTCCCAGAAGTCGTTCCTCTGAATGTAGGAGGCACGTATTTCACTACAAGGCTATCAACGCTGAGGCGTTACGAGGACACGATGTTGGCAGCGATGTTCAGCGGAAGGCATTACATCCCCACGGATGCCGAAGGCAGATACTTCATTGACAGAGATGGAACTTACTTTGGGTACGTGCAGTGTCCTCAGTATGCTTCCAAAGTGATGTCTGAGGGAAAGGAAGACTAAGTTTTACGCTTGTTTCTCCTAGTTGAATGATGTCTGTGCAGTAGGTTTTAGGAAAAAGGGGTTGGTGTGCATCCACGCCTTGAAAACATCTCAGAGAAAAAATGAATTGCAGCACATCACCATTGGAAATGATTTATTTTGTTCTTAAGGGCTTAAGCTTTACAGTGGAGAAGGAAAAGCAGCTGACAATGTTCTAGAGGACAAATTCACGTCATCTGCTTTGGAACATCTGCTCTCAGAGTATCAAGCTGTTTTGCTGCTTTAAAAAACGACGTATTTGGCACTTGAATGGTTGATGCCAATCTACTCCATTAAAATTACAGTGATTAGAGAAATATTTTAGTTCCCCAAAAATTCCTGTTTTAATGAAGATCTTTTTTATGTTAATCACATTTTTCATTATCTATTTCCCCTGAATTGAATATGCAAGGGGAGGTATTATTAGGCTTTAACTAATGCATTTCTGACAATGAAAGTGGACTTCTAACACAGTACCTGTGCCTGTGATGGGCTGTAGCTTTATAAGAAGAAAAAATTACCAAGGTACATATGCTGTCTGGTAAGGGAATAACTTACCTCTGGAGCTCTTCAGAAATATGTTAGATTAAAGCAAAACTTGGGGGGGGGAGAAGGCAAACAACACTTTAAAAAGTATTTCTTTGAATAATTTTTGCCGACAGTGCCATATACTTTCATTTTCAGGATTCATTTTGAACTTTGTAGCCTGTTTGTAGCTTGTTTTATTTTTAATAAAAATAACCTTATGTTTCAATTCTGTTTGAAATGATGTGAGATCACTGGAAAAGACAGACATCATTTCTTGCAGTGTTCGTAGGTTAGGGTCACAAAGCACGCTTTGCAATTTAACTTAAGTTACTTGTTTGTCCTTGACATCTCCTTAGTCCTTCTCTGCTGAAGGGATTGCTTTATTTTCAGGGCATGTTTGAACTGTACCTTAATGTGGGACAGAAATTTAGCCACTGTGAAAATAATAATAATTTTACATTTGGCAATTTAGAAGTTCCTGCCGTCTTATTGGAGAACCAATTCACTTGTGATGTTACTGATCTGAAGTCAAACTGTAGTGGGAACAGAGAGCCAAGTTAGCACTTGTTACGTGAAGACTGCGGTAATGCTTGTTTTACGTGATATGCTCAGTAGTACTTGATTCATGCTTATCAGGTGATTTATTTTCCACTTTAAAACTCCTGCAGTTTAACAGTGTCTCAGAATCACAAGGAAATATTCTTTTTTTTTCTCTTTTTTTTTTTTTTCTTATTGTATGAATGGATATGGCCCTGATCCTGGGAAAGGAGCGTCTCCTTCGCAAGTGCTCCATTCACTCACATGGAACCTTGGTTCTGAGTGGGATAAAACGTCCACATGTCTGATTCTCCAGGAAAATCAAAGAAGTTTTTGTCCCAGATTGAAATTTAGAATTCAGTGACTGCGATCTCTTTCTCATAAAATGGCCTTTTCTATTTTAAGGGGTTACTCCCTCAACTTTTTGTTAAAAACATTGGCTGGAAGCGTAACTCGTGCTTATTTCAGTTACTGAAGATTAAGGATTTCTGTCTCAGTAGAGTAAACAACGAATACACAGCGTTTCCTTTCCCACACGCAACAGTTTTGCTGGAAACTTGTTAATTCTCAGTGTTTTTTGTCCTTCTTTCAGAGACATCCTTAACTTTCTGCGGTCTGGTGACCTGCCGCCCAGAGAGCGAGTGAGGTCAGTTTACAAGGAAGCTCAGTATTATTCCATAGGACCATTGCTAGACCATCTAGAGGATGTCCAGCCTCTGAAAGGAGAGAAAGTGAGGCAAGCTTTCCTGGGCCTAATGCCATACTACAAAGGTAAATAAACAAAGCACTATTGACTGTTGTTTCTGCCATGATTCAGGTAGCTGACGTGGTGCTTTTAGGCCTCCTTTCAGACTAATTCCATTGTATGTCATAAGTTTCTTACGTATCTTCCATGCTGCTTAGAACCTCTGAGGCCTTCACGTGAGAAATTTGACTTCCTGCTGCATCTGAGGTTGTGAATTTTTTATGCTGTGTTCAAAGGGAGCCAGATCTAGGCCACAACATGCAAGGCTTATCACTGAGCAGGAGCATCTCTGTGCCTCCTTATTTGCTCCATTAGAGCCTGCAGTGGAATCAGTTCAGGCACATGGTGACACCAAGCTCACAAGACAACGGAGACTGATTTAATAAATATAGAACGTATCTAGCTGCATCCATCTTTGTGTTACTGCTAATACTATATTAAGAGTAACACATAAACACTGAAGTAATATATTTCATGTGGAAAAAGAATGGATTTAATGTCTTTCACTTGGTGTTTCATTGTTACTTTCAACTTTTGTTTCTTAGATCATTTGGAGCGGATAATTGAAATAGCAAAGCTTAGAGCTGTGCAAAGAAAAGCAAGATTTGCGAAACTGAAAGTCTGTGTCTTCAAAGAGGAGATGCCCATCACTCCCTATGAATGCCCACATTTCAATTCTTTGCGTTTCGAAAGAAGTGAAAGTGAGGCAAAGCTGTTTGAACATCACTGTGAAGTGGATGTATCTTTTGGACCTTGGGAGGCTGTGGCTGATGTGTATGACCTTCTGCACTGTATTGTGACAGACCTGTCTGATAGAGGGATAACTGTGGATCATCAGTGTATTGGTGTGTGTGATAAACACCTGATAAATCACTATTACTGCAAGCGTCCTATCTATGAGTTCAAGATCACTTGGTGGTGAGTTGTTTTGTCCACAATGGTGCAGGAGGTGAAAGGACTTCTAGATGACAATTGCTTTTAATATTTTTGCAACATGTCTCTGGAAATGCATTGCTGCTAACATATATTGGAATCAGTCTGCTGAAATGTTGGCTAGTGCTTAGCTGTTCAGTGAAGAGGGACCTGCCACAGAGGTTGAAAAACCTCTGCAATATTAAAAAACCAACCAAACAGCCTGAAACAAGACTGTTGGCTCAGGTACCTTAATGAGGCACAAAACAAAATCACCTCATGGAAATAATGGAGAGGAGTGTCTGACATTTATTTTTTAATGTGCCACCTACTGTGTGGCTGCAATCCCATTGTCTGCAAAGTGGGTGTAATGGATCTCAGCCTCAGGTGCTAGTAAGTAATGCTGATAGAACGTGGTTCCATTTTACACACTTCAGAGTGTTCCAGTCACTATGTAGGCCTGCCACTTTATGGATTGAGTAACACCCCACATGGAGATCCTGCAAGTGTAATTTTGGTGTTATAGACAATTAAAAAAAAATAGAGGAGTATTGTTGTGAAGATTAAGCTATATACATATTTTAAAAATTAAAAAATCTGCATTGTGAAGTATAATATTTAGTTGTTTCCGTTGTTATAAAAAGGAACAGCAGGTTTGGAGAATATTCCTTATTGCTTTTTGGAATAATTACTATTCATGAAAGACTTGTGCCTGTTTTTAGCCTTAGAAATTCTAAATGTTTACAGCATCTACGAAAAGAAACTCTATAGAATCAGGTCATTTGCAGAGGCTTTTGGTGAACGAGTAACTCCATCTGTACGTTCCTATTAGCAGAAGTATTAAGAATATTTAATGTGTATTATTTTAGTACTGATTCTTTTTACAGTCTGTGCTATTAAACTTTGTTCTAGAGTTAGCCAAATGATGATACGAGACAAGTGCTTCCTTCTCCTCAGCTCTTCAGTTAAATCTAACTTTCAGTATTCTTGCTGACACCTCTCTGTGTGATATCAGCACCTTTTTTTCTTCTTTCGTATTCTAATATTTCTCCAGTTACCCACATAAAATGTATCTGGGAAGTACATTTATTTCCATGCTGAAAGAGGGAGCTGTTGCAGAGCCACGTTCTTTCCAGAAGGTAATTTTTGCATTTCTGACGTTGGTAACCATCTGGTGAAGCTCCATTTCTGTATGTCCAAAGCTGAAGGATAGATGGAGCAATCTGAAGGTGCTGCTGTTGTGAGCTTCAGAAAATGCAACTATTGTTCACAAAGACCCCACCTGAGGCAGCCTCACTGTAATCGTGAGGGGGCTGGAAAGTACGTGTCTGCATATTGCATTCCATTGGACTCGTTAATCCAAGACTCTTGCTTAATTAAACTTCTGACCAAAATACTTTACAGACGTATTAATTATGATAATAAAACTGTCACTTACCTGAGGTAATTCTTAGAATATAAAAACTTGACGTAAAATTGTCTCATAAAAAATATTTTGAGAAGGCTGATTGTTGCATTGATTAATGTTCATACTTCTATGTGTTTAATTTAGGAATTTTTATTGAATTGTCTCTCAGAGGCGGGGACATAAAGTTCCTAAGAGCATTTGCAAGTGCTTATTTGGAGTTCATTGCTGTCAGGTGCTGAGTTTCAGGTCCAGAGTTGAAATTGTAAAGCACAGTGGTGTTGGGAGGAGGGAGGTGAATGTCACTTAGGTGTATTTGAATCTTTCAATTCAAATTTCTTTAGATTTAATTGTTCCTTAAGTACTGATTGTATTACAAGTCCCTGTGCCTCTATTTGACTACCTACAATTACAAGTCAAACAAACTTTCCCTAAAGTGAGAGGAAGCTTGCATGATATCTTCTCTACTCTGCTGCCTTCTCTCCCCCAGGAATCTTAAATTGCAACCACGGTTTGGAATAAAATGATGTAAAACCTTAAAGCTGAGGCTTAGAAAGTTTTGGCTGCCTGTAAACTTCTGAGTTTATTCAGGGGCTGCAATGAGAATCCCGGTTGTACTGGAATATCCTCTTGTTATTTTTCTGCCACTTCCCATATCACACTGGACATAACTCTGGGTTGAATTTCAGCACCACTTATTGACATGAAGCAGGCTGTTTTGACAGTGATTTCTTTATTTTTGGCTTTAAATGTTGTTTAGCTGTTCTCCTAGAGAAACTGTGACAAAATTCCTGTTAGAACCATGTTTGTTATTTCTTAATGTGCACGTGTTGCTATTTTGTAAATTTTTTCCTGTTAATTGTTTAAGTAAGTGAGAAAGTAAGGAAACTGCCTAACCCAAAAGGTGAAGATGAAAATCTGGGTCTGTATCAATTGCATCTTAACTGAAACTTTCATCCTTCTTTCATATCTTCCAGAGGACAGAAATAATTAAGTGCAATATTGAAGGAGGAAACACAGATTTGAGCCACGTGCTTTCATTTAATCCTACATGGTGTGTGGTGATTTGTACAAGTTAGCAATACTGTTACTAACTACGCTTGTTCTAAGCAGTCTTTGTTTACAGTGGGTTGATTCTATTGCCTAATGTGCATTTGGGTTTTGACAGAAACAGAAACAGAAGAGGCAGGCAGGTGTCAGGGAGTGTCATCCAATCACTGGTTTATATGACATTACTGACTTTTCCTGGCATATAACATACGTTTTGAAATTCTGAGTTTGCAACAAAGATGTGAGTTGCTGATTACTAAATCAGTGTTTAAGATCATTGTTTTTTTTATATCATAAATATGATATTATTGTCTAATTAAACTAAATACCTATAAATACTGCTTCTTTTTTTTTTTTTTTTTTTTTTTTTTTTCCCTTCTTGTTCAGGCATTTCTTTATATCTAGCTAGAGGTCTGTTAGGACATACTTAACTGTTTCTCTGTGTTTTTGTCACTTTATTATCTTCTCTGCTACTTTTCCACACACACAACCCCACAGATACCCTGTGGCTACAAGCTGCTGCAATTTGCTTGGGCAACTTGGCCACACAGAGCATGGTTTCATATTATCCCTCTGATGTTGTGGTGGACATCATCTCTGCAAATATTAAAAGGAGAATATATGTCAGTCCATTGTGCTCATTCATCGTGAAGGAAAGATGGTTTTCATTCCGTGTTCTGAGACAGGATGAGTGCAATTTTGGTTCCAGATTAATGTTCAGGAACACATTTAGAAACAATTTTTATTTTTTTGCCCTTCTAAATGAGAAGACTGAAATATTTTCGAAGTATGGATTGCATATCTGGATTTCAGAGCTTTCTCTGATTTTAATGCACAGCAGGGAGTGATTGTGAGATAGTCAAAGGGTTGTTGTTTAAAAAGTAGAGCTGTTAGATAGATGTAAAGTTGCTGTTTGTGTAAACACATGAAATATGTTTTTTTTCTTTAGCATAGTGCAAAAAGTAGTCGTAACACCAGTGCTTAGAATAAGTGACTTGGCAGTTTCACAGCACTTCTGCATCAGTTTTGCTTTGTAACATAGGAAGAATACCTACTTTGTGAAACATTCATGATATAAAAAAGATATTTGTATCGTGGTGAGTATTCAACGTTTATATAAGCATTCATTTAGTGACTGTTGAATTCATCAGTTAAAAAACCAAACCAGCCCCCAACATAATTTGGTGCAAGCTTCTGAACTTGAATACCACCATATGTGATAATCTGCAAGACTCATTGCTGGGCCTTGGAGGGAAGTGAAGGTGCCAGCATTCCTTATCCTGCTACGTGTTTTCTTCCAAAACTGCTTTTTAAAGCTGATTTTACCCAAACCTGTTTTCAGGGATCAGTTTCTGCATTGATGAGTGTTTGGGGTTCTTAGATTTTCAGGTTTCCACTTTAGGTTTCCAAAAGCTGTATTTCCTGCAGCAGAAAGTTTGGCATAACCCTTATGATGGATTTTTAAATGTTAAGAAGTATGCCCAGAGATACATCATGATGTAGTAAATACATGTATTTGTTAGTGTGGATATTTGTGAGATTTTATTGGTTTTGTTTAGTTCTCTAGTACTAATTCCTGAAACTAGCATGAAATACAAGGAGTTCAATGTTGGGCTTCTGATAAGCCTGCTTATGCCTTAAATATTCCCTGTACTCATTGTGTAAAATCACTCATCTCAGAGTCATTCAATATATGAAACAGTGAACGCTGTTATAGTTGCAGGAGAATTGACAGTCCTCCCCGATTCTGTCCATGAGTTCTGTAGAGGATAAATTCCTATTGATCCAAATTGCAGTCTCCATTCCGATCTGCTTGGGTGAGGATGGCTTCAGCAGTGATGCCAAGCAGTCGCTGGATTGGCTCTGGCCAGCTGAAGTCCTTGGAGGCAGAAGTCAAAGACACCTCAGCATGTGAGAAATAGATAAGATTGTGAGATTTGCATACACGCATAATCTGACTTTTAGTGAAGTGATTGTTAAATGTGCAGCAAATTCCAAAGGGTTTTGATACCTTTGGAAACGTTAAGGGTTTTGATAGCTTTGTTAAACCCTAATCTAGTTGGAGCCCTATTGTTCTAATGTGTGTTTGTGTAAGATGTTCTGACCAGTTCTTTTGTTAATGGTTCTCACCATTATCTGTGTTTTCCCAGTGGAACCTGGAGCTGAGTGAGCACAGCTCACAGCCCCCACACAGGCCCGAACACAGCTTGTTTTGCACACACCCTGTGCATTGAGTAGGTGCTGCTTATTGCAACAGTTACAGTGGGAAGGAATTAGTTCTGCTGCTTATTTCCCCAGGGGAAAAACCTCTCTAGGAATAGGAGTACTTCAGTGAGATCCCGCTCTGTGCTTCCCCACATCTCTGTTTTTCAGATGCTTAAGGAGGTGAGGTGTCTTGCTAGAAGATCCATGATGAGATAACAGCTCTCTGCATTGCCCCTGGTTCCTTCCCTTTTCTGTAACTTTTAAATGAACAACTTTTGTCTGCAGGACATGCAGTAATTCTCTCTACTGCACCACTGCATTTTTTGCTCTGTGAACACCCACTCTGATCTTTGAACTTCTAAGGTATTACAAAAACACCCGAGGAATTTACACAATCCAGTCCCTGTGGCAGCCTGGTTAACCTTGGCTATATTCTTCCAGTTCCTGTGTGTAGGTTCACTGTCCTGTGATAAACCAAGTGTGAGAAGATGCAGAGGCTGTGCACTGAACTGGGAAACACAGCAGTGACTGGTGAGGTGTCCGCTGGGTCACACTGCTTGAATTTCAGCATTGCTGATAGATAATTTCATCTAAGCAAAGAAAAACCTCCTGTCCTTTCAATGCCTTTCTGAAATAAGCTAGTTTTCAGAGGATAATCATGATGCAATGTTCTGTACGTACCCCTCTAACTGGAAATTGCTTTCCAGATCAGCAGTTCTTACTCATCTTACACAGGTTTACTCTCAGTTTACCTATCCTTTCACTGTGACTTTTGTGGAAGAATTTTGTTTTGCTGAAGCTGGGTGTCTGTATGCACTTTAACCCCTAATGCAATTGAAAACCCAGCCTGGATGCCGATGGTTGAGGTTTGCAGTTATCCCCAATTATTTTAATTAAGTCAATGTGCAATGTTTAATATTGTGGGCACTGCGGTACTTCATTTCTTACTACACTTGGCTTTTCAGTACAAGTGATATATCCTGCTTTTATTTAAAATCTATAGAAGACAAGAATGTGTACATGCAGCTTCTGTTGTGCAATAAATTATACTGAAAATAGCTGGGATGTGGCTACCTGGGCTGCAGCTGCTGCTCTCCCCTTTTTGCTCCGCGTGATTTGAGTTTGCCTTCCATGACCACACGATAATTACGGTATCAGTCACCTTTCCAAGCTTTCCTTAAGGGCACCAGCCAGCAGCTCGCTCACCAGCACCTCCTTGACAGCGCACGATGACTGCAATCTGATCACTGGAGTTCTGCTTCCTTCCCCCCACAACCACCCGTACAAGTGAGACAGCACCGAGGAGTTCTGAGCAGCTCTAAAAGCAGCTCAGTTTCAGGATTTGTACAGCTGGCTGTGGCCGGAGCTGTTTTCCATTCCCTCAGCCCTTTCTCTCGCCGTCCGTTTCTCTAACACGCTCAGCCCTGCTCGCATCTCGCGCGTCACGCCGGCAGCGCTCACACCTCAGCGCGCCTCCTGCGTCCCTTCAGGCCCCGCCCCGGAAGTGGCGTCAGCGCGCTTCCGCGTGCGGCCGCCGAGCGGAAGAAGAGCCGTGCCAGGAGCGGAGCAGCGCGGGACGCGGGGACGGCCCCGCCACCGCCCGGGAAACGGTGAGCCGCTGCTCGGCCCTGCCCCGCTGCTCTGAGGGGATGGAGCCGGGCGGGTCCCTCTTGGGCAACCTCTGTTTCTCCGTCCCGCTGAAGGCCCGGGTCGCTGTGGGTCGCGGGGCTGCGGCCGGGCCCGCCGATACGGCCTGACAGCGCTGTGTGTGCAGCTCCGTGGCACCGGTCATCTTTCTCCTTTACCGCTTCCCTTTGTCCGGGTTGTAGCCGTCGTTTTGAACTTCGCAGATCTCTCCCCTCAGCCTCTTCCCCTCTTCCTCGTTTGTTTTCTCTTTTGGCTCCTTATCCGTAAGCATTCCCGTAACATCAAAGTTCTTGAAGCTGCAGCCGGGACTCCGCGGGGCTCTGCGCAGTGCCCAACTCACCGCCTGGGAGCGGCCGCAATGGGGCGAGGAATCGGGAGGTGAGGGACGTGCCCAGGTGCTCAGCCTGCCTTTGTGTGAGGAGCTGAGTCAGCCGGGCAGGTTGTAGCAGGCAGAGCCCGATCGCTGCTGTGGCACGGATGGAGCGTGGTGCTGAGCTGGTAGAGCTGCACAGTGGTGGAAAAAAGGGGTTCTTAATGGCAGCTCTGTTTTAAGTCGGTTGGTGACACTGTTCTGCTTTGCTCTCTCTGTTGAGAAACTGTCTTTGAAGCGTTGCTGTGTGTTGGCAGCTCCTTATGTTGGTGTCTGGGGTGTGTATGGAAAAAAGCTCTTGGCTCTCCAGCTTGCTCACCTAGGTCACCTTCCAGGCAGCCGGTGGCTGGAGGCTGAGCATGGCAGGACAGCTAACTGTAGCTTTGTGCACCTGACAGTGTTCTTGGGCTGCATTGGAAGAAGCACAGCCAGCAGGTGGAGGGAAGTGATCCTGTTCCTCTGCTCTGCTGGTGAGACCTTGCCTGGGGTGCTGCATCCAGGTTTGGAGTGCTCAGGACAGACATGGGGCTGTTGGAGTACATCCAGAGGAGGACCACAAAAGTGATCCAAGGGGTGGAACACCTCCCTGTGAGGACAGGCTGAGAGCTGAGATGTGCAGCCTGGGGGAGAGAAGGCTCTGGGGTGGGCTGAGAGAGGTTTGTCAGTACCTAGAAAGGGGCTGTAAGAAAGAAGGGGACAGACTCTTTAGTGGAGTTTGTTGCGATAGGACAAGGAGAAATGGTTTCAAACTAAAAGAAGCGGGTATTTAGACTGGATATAAGGAAGAAGTGTTTTATTATAAGGCTGGTGAGGTACTGACACACATTGCCCAGATAGGTGGTGGTTGCCCCGTCCCTGCAGACACCCAGGGTTCAGGCAGGATGGGGCTCTGAGCAACTGATGGAGCTGTGAGTTTCCCTGTGGGACCAGATGGCCTTTAAATGTCTCTTCTGACTCAAATGATTCTGTGGTTCTTTGACAGTGTATGGCAGAAGCAGCCCTGCCTCGAGGACCATACATGTCAGCCTTCTGGACGTGGCTGCACAAGTGTTTTGCAGGGGAAGACAAGGTTGAGAAGACCGTTGTAGCTCAGATGATGTTTCACTGACCAAAACCCACCGAAACAACACGCAATAAGAGAAAATAATAAGAACATGAAGCCAATTGTATCAATTCATAAGATTATTTTGCACAATGAGCAATTACCATGTAAGGTGATTTCAAGATTTTTGTTGAGAGAAGAGCAGTCTCACTTCTTAAGTTGCATCCAGGGGTTTATGTGCAGGCAAAATAAGCAAAGTGTGTAGAAGCTAGTAGCTGCTATTTCTGAGAAATTTTAGAAGTTCTGGCTCATCATTCATTACTTGAATTCCCAGCTTCTCGTGATTTCATTTAAAAGTGCCATTGTGAGTCACGTGGATGTGGTGAGACTGAGTCTGTTAATTCATGAGCACACGCTCCTAGCAGAGCAGTCATTGCTATGGGCAGAATTTAAGATTTTGATGTGGGCATGTAAAACTGTAGCCTGAGGTCTGTACTGATGTTGGAGGGGGGAAAAATGCCCTGACCAGTCTGTGAAAGTGCCCTTATGTTGGAGTAAACAGTGAGCTCTGTGGATAGGATGTCGAAGCCCCTCGGCCATTGGGCTCCAGAAGTTTAAAGCAGTGGTTGCCATTTCCCCTGCCTAATTACAACCTGAGTCTGCATGCTCGTTTTCAGGTGGCTGACCACGCTCTGTATCTGTGATTGCAGTTAACAACCATTTATTTTCTCAGGAATATTAATCAACAACCAGTACCGTGTATATTAGGATGCAGATGTTGTAGCTGAAATTTCATAATTGCAAGAAAGATGCTCCCTAAATTTGTGAAGGCTTAGGCGATCTATTCTGCAAAAACAGATGCTGCATTTCTTTCTGAATTCTGAAGTTGCCTAATGGCTTTTGTATTTTCTGACTGTTAGATCATGCTGCCCCACCCTTTCCTCTGGAAGAAACTAGCTCATGCTTAATTAGCTTTCTGCTAATTATATACTTGAACATTCAGGGCTACACGTGAGTCATGGCTATTTCATCCCTTAGATGGCTCTGAAGAATTCTGTGGCATTTGGGTCAGTGGTTGTTCTTTGGAGTGAGCTCTTGGATGGTGGAAGGGAGTGGGATGGGACTCTGGTTTGTTACAAGTTGGTATTTCAGCATGGTATTCACTTAAAAGATCATTTGCTTCTTCAGATGCCAGTGCTGACAACGTTTTGTACGTTTACCCAGAAAGATACTTTCTCTTGCTTTTGAGATAAGGCAGTTTGTCTGTTTCTGAGCACTTCCTTTGGGATGCAGCATAGCTTTGAAGCTGTTGGCTACACCTATTATTCTCAGGACAGTTTTTCATACGCAAAATGTCTCGTTATTGGAGACCTTCACCCCATGTCATCCATCTCTCCTCACGGCTTTGATGCAATGCGGTGTAAACCAGCAGCCATTACTTTAGGAATTGCCCATTTGGAGACTTCCCGAGCTTTGCTGCATCTCCTGCTCTAAAATTTTGTTCCTGGGATGGCCATTAAAGACCAGACAGTCAGTGGGCAATGCTGTGTCAGACGTTCAGAGAACACTTTCTGGAGCACTTTGATGACTTTTTAATGAGAAGAATTAATACGAGTTGTTCACAAAGTGCTATGGAGACTTAAACTTGGAGAGCTAAATTGCATTTATGTCTGTCCAGAGAAAAGACTGTATGGCTTATTTGTAAGGGTTATGCTGAAGGCTTTCATGAGAAGCTTCACTGTCAAGAAATAGAGTAAAGTAGAGTAAAATAAAATAAAGGCCACCACTTTGATTTGCAGGGTTTACATGCAGAGTTACTTTGAAGCTGTTATTCATAGCCTGTCATAATTGTAAATTGACTTGCAATTACATCCTAATGAAGGTACCTGTAGATGA
The DNA here is from genome assembly GCF_905368555.1 of Meleagris gallopavo. Lineage (NCBI taxonomy): Eukaryota > Metazoa > Chordata > Aves > Galliformes > Phasianidae > Meleagris > Meleagris gallopavo. The sequence goes on from NC_139424.1 coordinate 5,013,823, forward strand.
AGTGAGGTCTGCTCAGCTCTGCTACGTGAGCCCTGCCAGCTCCAGCTTCCATCCCAGGTAAGCAATCTAGGGCTAATGAATAGTTTATGAAGAAGTCAGTATCTTGTCCACATCAGCAGCAAAGGTGTCTGTTCACCTGCTCAGAGCCTGGGAGCTGAGGTTGGTGCACGTTAAGAGAGCAGGAAGAGAAACAAGCAGGTGGTGTTGGAGCTCATGGTAAATCTACACCACGGCTAAACCTCACTGCACAAACAGTGCTCTTCCTAAAGCCACAGCTCTGCCTGCAGCCTTTGTAAGAACCTGACGTGGTAGGAGAATGGTCTTGGGTTTACTGCTGAAAGGGACGTGTTACATAAGTGGAATCTTTCATGTGTGCATTAAATCAGTTCTTGGTGACAGATCCTATTTTTTGAGTTACATAAAGGCTACGAGTGCGTTTGCTCCTCAGTGACTACAGCACTGCTCTAACAGGTTCCCTGGGAGTTTTTCCAGCTGTTTTGTAACCTGGTCTGCGTGGATAATTAGGAGACAGCCTCTTGCTGTTGTTGAGAGCTGTCATTGCTGCTCCTTGCAGTCCTGCTGTGGGACACTGACAGAGGTGGCCTGAAGATCTGTGGGCTCACCTGAGGGAGAGAGCACAGGTGTGTGCTGTGAGCGAGGTGCTGCTGTGCTTTGCTGGCTGCTGAAGGTTCCCTTTGGATGACAGCAGGTATTTCCCAGTGTGTGTAGGTTGCAGGTAGCAGGTTGTGAAGGCTGCCTGAAGACTGAAGGCTTTGATGGAATCCCTGTGTGGATTTGGAGTTGTTCTTATTGCAGAAATAAGAGAAATATGAGAAAGTTGAGCTCGTGAAACTGAAAATCCTCGAAAGGCAGAATGAAAGTGTTATATTGAGCATCTGTACTCAAGGTGTGCTGTTGTACTTCAGGTCAGCAGAGAGTATGTCATAAAAGAAAAGCAGAAGCAGCTCCCTCCCCTTCCATCCCCAGCACATTCTAAGCAGCTTTGGTGCTTTGGTTCTTTTCCTTCTGCAGCGCTTGTACCAAAATGCAACTTTCCTATGTTCTACTGTCTGTGTTTTCTTAGCAAACCTTCACAGACAGACTGAGCAGTGTGACTCAGGGCAGTGCAACGCAGATAGTTGGTTTTTCTGGTTTTGGCTCATGTCTGCTTCTATGCCTGTGGTGATCGAAACCCTCTGTTGTTTTCCCCAGACGTTTTCACTTGCAGCAATACAAAGGCACAGAGGAACTGCAGGGCAGACAGCTGGCCTGTCCTCTATGAATCACATAAGTTTCCATTTTCTGAAGAGAGAGCTATGTATTTTTGGATGACAAACTTGACAGGAGACACCGAGGGATGTGAGGAGATGCTGAGACCTCCGAGCCAGTATTGCACTCTGAAAGTGCTTGCTCCAATTATGCCAGTGCTCAAAGTACTGCTGAATAAAAGGAAAAAATAAGTGAGGTTTAATAATAACAACGTGCATCTGATACAGCTTGGATCACAAGGACCCCAACTGCACTGCCTGATGTCACCCACGATCCTCTGCTGCTCTGTGATCCTTCTTGATGGCAACTGGTATTTCAGTGTGGAGGTTTGTTGCTTTCCTTACTGTTGTTATTCTGCCCTCCCAGTGCCCGGGCAGCACAGAGGCTGCTCAGCATTGCCTCCCCCTCTGGCACCATGAGAACACACTGGGTTGTGTTACTGAGAACATCCAGGGCACGAGTGCAAAGATGAGGTCTGGCCTTGCAAATACATCAAGCAGCTGGTGTTTGAATGGTGTTTGAATATGTCTAGCTGGGGGAGGAAAAGAAGGGACTAGAGAGAGGAATGGAGCGTTTTGGATTCTCAGAAGCTCCAACAAAGCTTTTTTAGGAATGCTGTAAGATAGTAAATGATGCAGTGATTCGGTTGTAGGAAAGCTGATGTGGGGCGGATTGTTCATAGTCAGGTTTAAGGTTTAATAAACTTGTTGTGCTGACATGCAGAACTTGGCTGTGAAGCCTTTTTTTAATGGCCCTATGCCTTTAAAGGAAGAAAGGCTGTGCTCTGAGTGCAGCATGTGATTTCTTCCTATTGATTCAGGGTGACCTCCTTTGTCCCCGGATCCAAAACTGATGTAACTGCAATTGAAACTACTTAAGGGGAAGAAAAAGAACAGGTTGTTTGCTAGTGCCTTGGCTTTGCAGCTTCATACAAACCCCTCTAGAAAGAATGCAAAAAAACTGCATTTCAATCCCAAGAGCCCATGTTGCTCCCTGCAGTGTAAGCTGCTGAACTTCGACTGTTCAGAGCGCTATTTTCAGTCCCAGTGCAGGAGAAGGGTTAGTGGGATGCCAAAGCCGTTATGTGGCTTGAGCCCTGCAGCTGATGGGAGCTGACTTCTGTGCCTGTAGGGATGGTGGAACATCCAAGTTCCCGAGGCATGATGCTGTTCATTCACTTGTATTCATGGAAGTGGTCCCCAGAACGGAGTTGCAGAACTGTTGTAACTTGCTCCATGTTGGTGGCTGATGAGGTCAGACAGCATTTCCTTGAGCGACAGAGATGTGTGTACATTTCTGTGATGTTGTGTTAGGATTTCTGTGGTATGTGTTGATAGCTTGCTGCAGCTCCAGCCCGTCAGCCTTACCATTCATGGCAGTGTGCACAGCTGCACGTGTGGTGGCTTTGTGCTTTGCTTTGTTCTCATCTCAGGCATCTGTGACCAAAATGCTGCAGCACCCTCTGCTTTGGGAAGCAATGTTTAACCGTGCAGCAGCTGTGGAAGTTGCAAACCTTCACCTTCCTGTAAGGTGTGTGTGGCACTGAGAAGGGGCTGTGCTTCCAGATCCCAACACCGTGCCATTTCCAGCCTGTTATCCCATTGAACTTCAGGTCTTGCAGCTGACAAAACTGATTTCTAATTTCTGGTCTTTGTTATACAGTGTTCTGTGCACCATCATCGAGAGGAGCAATGATTTGAGCAAGGAAAAAATGGTGGTAGTGCAGAAATGAAAACATTTTGGGAAAGGCATTGGGAGATGTAAAGCTGTCTGGAATGTTTAAAACGTGGTGCTTTCCTCTTTGGTTTGTAGGAATGTACTGATTTCTGATTAAGGCATTTCTGGGAAAGACAGGGAAGGAAAAGGGCCAGTACAGATACTGGGTCTGCGTAAATAAATGGGAAAACTTGTCTTTGGAAATAATGCCGTTGTGAAATTGGTTCTTTTGATAAACAGATCCATAGAACCATTTTTAGATTACTTTAGAAAGTCATGACTTTTTTTCGAAGATAATAAGATGCTGGAGGAGCATCCTTGCATCCTTGGATGAGATGGAGAATTTAATTTGTTCCTCCCTCAGAGAAAATCATACGTTGCTTAAAATAACTTGTTTAGGTTAACAGGAAGCCTTAAACATGATGAGTCTTTAAAAACAATTGATCATCTTGCTGTCGTTTCCCATAGTGGAAATCTGCTACTGGCAGCCATGCATCTCCCTGTGTGTTTTGCTGGATGGCCCAGAGCAGAGCTGAGGGATCTTCCTGAGGTGCCGAGTGCCAGAACTTCCAGCAGTGAGTAACCTTTGCTGAGCAGAAATGCAAAACCAAAGAGATCCACATTCTTCAAACACAGGAACATCAAGTCTCATTATGAGCGTTGGGGAGAAACAAGATTCTTTCAGCAGTTGCTGACGTTTATTTTAAGATTACTTTTCATCTCTCTTTCCATGCGTCGCATCTTAATGAAAGCACAGCACACCTTCCACGTGGTGACCTGATGTTCTGCACGTAGGGGAGCCTGTCCTGGAGGCACTGATGACCGTGTTGGACGTGGGGCTGTGGGCAGTCTGATGGAGTGCTTGGCAGCACTGCCTGTGGCAGGGGCTTGGAACTAAATGATCTTTAAGTCCCCCCCAAAACAGAAGCCACCAGAAGACAACTTCACTAACGAGCGTGAGAGCAGGAGCCCAACCTGCTGAGATGCTTCTCCAGCATATGTGAGGCACTGTCGTGGATCCAGGAGTGAGAAGGGGCAGGTTTGGGAGGCTGAGATCTGCCCTGCAGTGCTGTGCTGCACTATTCCTAGTTTCTGCGCGTGTCAATATTGCAATTCAAATGGTTTATATGCAGGCCATAAAACTTGCTAGGGCGGGTGATCCCGTGCTGCCTTTATCCTAAAACGAATCCAACATTTAAAATTAGTAATTGAAATTATCCCCTGGGACTGAGCTGGCATGTGGGAAGGTTTCTGTCTAGCAAAAAAAAAAAAAAGAAAAAGAAAGAAAGAGGAGGGCTGCAGAGCTGCAAAATAAATCATTTTCTTGCAGTCTCTCCATATAAATCCAGCAGAGTTGGGCTGGCTCAGTTCTCTGTGGTGATGGCAGCTGTCACTCTGTTTCCCTCGGTTGCTTTGTGCCTCTGGTTGTCAGAAGGCTGTGCTGCTGAGCTCAGAGCAGTGTGCCTTTGCACACATATACACACACACACACACACACACACACACACACACGTGCCCATTGCTGCAGGGCTGGCAGTGCTGGCCTGCTTGTCGCCCAGCTGCAGAGCACTGTTTACAGGTCACAGCTATGCAAACGTATGCTAATGCTGCAGTTGGCTTTTGGCACCGTGTGCTTATATAACTGCGCCTTTTCTTCTTTAGAATTTATTTTGTTACTATGGAGCTAACTGTTCAATAATTAAAAGGGGCGACATCTTTCTAAGAGACAAGCCTTCAAAAGAAACTGGTTGGAGCAGGTTATTGCTGATTCTGTCTTTAACCCTTTTCTCTTTAAACAGGAAGAAAATGAGCCTGAAATCTGAGCGCAGAGGAATTCACGTTGATCAGTCAGAGCTCCTGTGCAAGAAGGGATGTGGTTACTATGGCAATCCTGCTTGGCAGGGCTTCTGCTCCAAGTGCTGGAGAGAGGAATACCATAAGGCCAGGCAGAAACAGATCCAAGAGGATTGGGAGCTGGCAGAGCGGTAAAGAGCCCTCTTTATTCCTTTGTCTCTCACAGTAGGGTGACTTTACTAAATGCTGTCCCTTTCTCATGTTTTCTAGTGCTGTTTGCTGTGGCTTTTTTATCACCAGTTCTCAAACTTGACCTTTCCAGCAGGAATGAAAGCCTTCCTTTTGATACAAAGATGAATTTTGATGATGTTCTAATTTAAGACATTTCAAACAAAAGTCTGAAGTAAGAGACCTCTCTTACTTCAGAGACCCCGAACCTCTCAACAAATACTTTGACCTAATTTGTGTACTGAAATCTGCAACTCTCACTAGCAGTTGGAAGGGTGAAAGTGACAGTTTTGATTAAAATACCTCTGCCTCTGGAGACAAAGTTATTGTCTTGAACACAGCCAGCACAGTGGTTCTGTGTTTCAGCTGCTGCTTAAAAAATAGCTTGTCTCATCTGTGGTCATCCTGTTAAACTGCAAAGTTAAGCCCAGAGACATCAAAGCTTTTGCTTTATTAACTTGAGCAATTCTAATTCTTTGAGTAACTGTTGAGCAGGAAGGTGCTAAAGGAACAGATAAGCTGTGACTGTTTGCTGCAGTGAGCAGACAGGCTTCACAGCGCAGATGAGATGCAGTTCCTGCCTCCAGATTACATCATGCAAGGTCATTTATGGGCCCTTCTGAGTTGGATGGAAGCTTGAAGTTGCTCAACCTTTGAGCAGCATGAAGAACAATAAATTTGACCCATTGTAATCATTCTGCGTAAGAAAAATAGTAGCTCTTGAAGGATTAGCATGTCTCTTCCTCCCCCTCATATATTAAAAGGGGCTTTGTCTTTGCACAACACCTATTAGTGTTGCAGTGAAGGGTTTTCCTCATTCATTCAAGCAATGTGTGTATTCGGAAGACTTTGAAAGCAAGTTTTGACAGCAATAATCTGTTTCTCAGAATATTTTTGAGATTGTGGCAGGGTATTTCACTTCCTCAGCTGCGTGCCATGGTTTATCTTCAGTCAGATGATAAAGGAAGGTGACTGACTGTCTGTGAATGGAAACACACAGTAACAGCTGACGAGAATGGAGGGGTTGTCTTAAGACAGCCAAGTCATATTTGGGGTTGAAAGGGATTGAATGTCAGTTGGAGGCATCTTAAAACAGAAAGTAGTTCTGGTGATATGCAGCGAAACCGCCCAGACTAGGACATGGGCAGGAAACTGGGGGATTGTTGGAAATGCTTCCATAGTCGTTCCTTTCACCTCTACCTCTACTTCAGCCTCCTTCCTTTTGACATTTTCCCCTCCCTCTTTTAAGCCTTCCTTCTCTTTCCGCATTACAATGTGGGAATGAATTCAGTATAATGAAGGGATGTGTGAGAAGAAGCTAGAAATGAAAGTCAGCATAGAAGAGAATTGGCGTGTCAAAAGACTAATTAATTTATTGCATAGACGGTTAACTAATTTGTGCTGGCATTAACCAGTTAAATTGGACTGATGTCTTTCTAATCCCAGGCTGCAGCGTGAGGAGGAAGAAGCATATGCCAGCAGTCAGAGTACCCAAGGGGCACAGTCACTGACCTTCTCAAAATTTGAGGAGAAGAAAACCAATGAGAAAACACGAAAGGTCACAACTGTGAAGAAGTTCTTCACTGCTTCCTCCAGAACAGGAGCTAAGAAGGGTAACTTTTTTGTTTCATTTTTAATGATCCTGTGCAGTGTGAAGTCAGAAATGATTTTTGGCAGATGTACTGTCCTGAAAGCAGAAGAATGCTCTGTGACTCTAAAGAGGTGGAATGATTATCCTCTTTGGGAGCATGTGACTTCCTAGTGAAAACACAGAAAAATGTGAGCTTGTAGGTGGTGCTGAACTACACTGCTGAGTGGAAGTTCTTGCATGATGCACACTGATACTAGAATCTTGAGTCAATCACTGTGTGATAATATGGTTTAAGACTTGCAGATGAACCTTTCTGTAAGAAAACAGAGAAAAGGTACTGACTATCAGTCACGTGGAACAGGCTAGTATGTGTAAGTGCCATAGAAATGCTGATACAAAGCATCAGGTGATGCTGCTCTAATTTATCACTTCAGCATCTTTAAGAGGAAAACTGGAACGTGTAAGCATGGTGGCTTTAAATGAAAGGAAACGTGCAAGGAAAATTGTGGTATTTCTGCCTATGTGAGTTGTGAATATCAAGTTTGTGGTTGACTGAAAGTTTATGCTGGAGCAGACGTACAAGTAAGTGTAACTGGTCACACTCGTGCCATCCCACAGCAGTATCTTGTAATGGCCAACATTTTATACTATTGGACTGCAGAGGAGGAATTCCAGAAGGAAAAAAAAAATGACATTGATGCATCTTAACCTTAAAGGTTAAGATGCGTTTCCTTAGGAAGAAATCTTAAATGTGTCTTCATTTTATCTTAGAATTTGTCTTGCAAATATATATATATGCATATACATGTTTATATATATAAGCAGCAGATTGCTAAATGAAGCATTCAGCTATGTATGGAAACCATTTTTTTTTTACATTCATTCTTCTTATTTCCCATATTTTTTTTTAAATCCCATTCACCACCTCTCATGTTGTGCTCCTGCTCTTGGTGTCTTGCTTGATTTTGCATTTATTTCAGTGGCTCAAGAGAAAGTCGTTAAGCAAGGACAGCTTGGGAGGGAGCGAAATGCTGATAACATTCTAAGGGATTTGAAGGAGATTTTTACTCCCTCCTGGGAACTGGCTTCCCCTACTGAAGGTAATGCAGCACAGCTTGAGCAAGCTGTCTGCTTGGTTGTAGTAAGCTTACTCTTTAGTTGGGCTTTGCAAAATACCAACTAGGGTTGTGCCAGTTATATCTTGTGCTGTTGGGTACAAAAGGCAAGTCTGGAATCTTCAGCTGAAGCTTCTTTCTGCTCTACTTTAGTTTGATATCTGAAGGAGTATGAAGTTTCAAAAAAAGAATTTTTGGAAGAAGTTGCTGGGTCTTATGCTGCTTTGTGTTTTTATCCCCAAAAAAAACAATTCCAGGCTGCCTTTATAAATCTGATTATGAAGTACTTCAATTGAAGAATTCACACTTCAGGAACTTTTACAATCTCTAAACATCTCCAGATGTCTGTCATTAAGAAAACAGTTTCGTATCACAAGAACAGACCGTTTTGTTTAAACAGAAAAGCTCCAAAAGCTCTGATACTGACAGCTCTTCAGTTTTTGTCCTGTGTTACTTGTGTGCAGTCTTGTCCTGTTGTGCCTACTAAACAAAATTGAAGGTGTTCGTGCCTCTGTTTTACAAATTACATGAAGATTCTGAATGCATTTGTGTAGTGAAGCTAATAACACACACTTCATATTCTTTGCTTGGACTCAGATCCACAACCATGGCACAACCATAGTGAATCCTGGAGTGCTGATGTTCTGCTGTGACAATTAGCATCGTGGTAGAATGCCTTGAGAAAGGTTTTAATATAAATGATGTTTATTCTTTGTAGAAGATTATCCTTTCTTAATTCTTCCTGAACTTTTCCATTTTGGCACATCTCCTCCAGTCGGTTCTCTTGTTCAGATGGAATCTCCCTCCTGCAATCTGCTGCTTTTTATTTCAATTTGATTCTTGGAGAGTACGTGTCAAAGCAGAAAACATTTTGTTGCTGGAGCTCCGTTGGTTCCTGCAGATTCATTTTCCTTGGATCGAGGTTTCAACACAAATCAGTGAAGCTGAAGTATTTGAGTAACTACACAGAGTCCTTGTGGCTAAGGCAGTTCATTCTAACACTTGATTTTCCTGATGCCTCTATTAGCAGCAAGCTGCCTGAGTTGTCTGCATCTCTCTAGTCCTGTTTTAAATCTGCAACTGAAAAATTCATGTCTGTATTCCTTAAGCACAAATAGCAAAATGAGGTTTGTTATTTTTGTGATATAGTGAGGTCAGTGTTGAAATAAATGAAAGAACTACTGAAGGTTTATTTCCAATTAAACCACTAATTAACTGTCAAAAATAACTTATAATTCTGTCCCTTCAAAGGTGGATCTACCTTTTTTGTTTATTATTTTGAAGAGATGCTTTCTACTTGCTAGTTGTGAAAATTAGATGTGACAATATTGAATCAATAGTAATTCTTGAATACAAGTACAGTCATCACACTTTGAATCTTAGTTAAAAAGACTGGAATAACTTCTTCTGAAAAGGTGTTGCAGTATAACTATAAAGGAGAATGATTTGCACTTCTTTCTTCATCGCTACAGTTGGAATTTAAATATATGTGAAGCCTTCTGCATTCCTTAATGCCTAAATAACATAAATGCTCTGATGGTGCCTGACCAAATCATTATCCAGAGGTTGTGCTGAAGCCTGGAGGCCCTAGCAAGCCTTGTGCTTTGGTCAAGTGATACGTATTTGTTAGTCATTGAATCACAGAGCTCTGAAACACAGCAAACAAAGCAATAAGATACTTCAGTCCAGATTAAACATACCAGCTTAAATATACTAATCCCATCTATTTTCTTTTACTTTGGAGTTCTGCATGTGTGCTTATTGAAACGAGGAGCTGTTGTTGTGCATGTTAGTATTTTCAGCTTGAAAGATATGTGTGTATCCCATTGATTATGAATATATTTATGTTTTCTGTTTCTTTGCTGCTTGCTATTCATCATGTTCGTTTACATCACCTCTGTTCAATCCTTCATTTTGAACAGTGTTGGCTGGCAAGTTGAAAGGTGGGTGAACTAAATTTGGGTAGGAAAGGTACTGGATTGGTACAGTTCACTTCCTTGAAAGTATACCTTGCAAAATCAGATGTGTTTGTGGAAGAAAACTGTGCTTGCAGCTATGTAAACTTGCATCCAGTGCTGTGTGCAGTCTGTGTTCCTGCCTCCTTGAGAGCCAAGCAGATTCTTCCTTGAACAGATGCTTCTGCTTTAGCAGAGATGCAAGTGGCCACGTTCTCACTTGGGCTGCAGGTGTGGCTCTGTGGCTTCTGCTGCTTTGCCATAGAGGGGCTGCTGTGTTTGCACCAACCTCACGCTCCCGTTCCTTGTCTTGTGCTGCTACTGGTGCTCCTGTGGCCTTTTAGTCTGCCAGTATGGGGCCTAATTCAGCTGGAAAACCCATAAGAAAGACTGATTTCCGACTAGGATTACTCTGAGTTGCTACTCCCCAAGCTAATGAGCCAATTGAATGAATGCTTGCGTTGATGGAAGCACAGGAGAGGAACAGGACTTTGAAGGTGAGGGAGAATGGAAATGGGAGCCATTAGTTTGAACTGCTGTGGATTCCCATCAGGAGGCCTTGATCTCATGTGGAGGGATCTCATCTGGGAAGGAAAACGTAAGGAACCTGGAAGCAAACAAACACTACAGTGGTTTGCTAATATAAAAGACCATTTGGTTCAATGGGTATGTGGCTGCCAGTGTTTCACTTCTCTAACACTGAGTAACTCTCTAACTCCTGAGTATTTCACTGTTCCATTTAATAATATCCCACCATTTCACTGCTAAAATTTGAGAAATGGTTTCTTTCAACTGCAAGATTGAAGGGGAAAAGAAATTCTGAAAATTTAATACATATTAAATGCTTTCTGAATTCATACACTAGTGTGAAAAGGTTAATCTGTCGTGTCCAAACTTTCCCAGCAGAGATCCAAGAAGCCAAAGCTCCCAGCCCTTCTATAAACAGGCAGGCTAGCATCGAGACAGACCGAGTATCCAAGGAATTCATAGAATTTCTCAAGACCTACCATAAACCAGGACAAGATATCTATAAGCAATGTAAATTATTTTTAGACACAATGAATCATAAAAGGGTAAGTGATAAGGGTAAGCATGCCTTTTACATAAGTAAAATGGGGAAACTAGGGAGAAATTGAGAAAATGCTGCACTTCTTCCAGTAGTTTTCTATGTATTATGTACAGGAGTTTTAAGCTGATGTGCTTAGTCAAATGAAGATGTAGAGGCAGTCTTCAGTTCTGAATGCACTGCTTTTTGGAGGTTTGACATGTTATGTGCCCCAAAACTCTCAAACTTCAGTGTCTTGGGTACCTAAGGGAGGTGTGAATAGATCTGTAGTGCCACCTATGGTTGAAATGAGTCAGTATTCAGTACTACTTGTTTTCCCTACCTTTTCTACTTAATAAGTAGCTGCTCAAATTACATCCTCAAATTCAACTGGAAATTAAAAGGGAATTCTGAAGGAGCCTTACATGCCCTTTTGAAAGTATCATAATTTTTTTTATTTCTTTACTTTTAGAACTGATTCATTCTGACCACAGAGTTTGTGAAAATAGTGAATTATTATTAATTTAAATTGTTCTTACCTACCTGATTCCTTAATAGTTTGTGCTGGTCAAGGAAGTTTCTCAAAACTTAATTTGCTATATAAACCAGGTATAAAATGCAGCACTGCTGTCAGAGCTGAGGCATCATCATATTCAGGCTTGGGTTTGGCCTCAGTTTTCTTTGCATTTGTTGTTGCTAAGTTATGGTATTGTGCTCCCTTTTAGTAAGGAAAAGTGGCTCAATGAGTAATGTTAATTCTAATCCTATAGTAGGACAGTATTATTTCACAAACATCGTGAACATATTTCATAGTAACTTTATTAGGAGTGTTTACTGTACAGACAGCCTTTGAAATTTATAATTTACATTCTTGTTTGTTTGGTTTGGTTGTTTTTCTTGGTGTGCTGCACATCATTTTTGAAAAGTTAGAGACAGAATTGAGAGCAAACATTCTGCATTCTTAGCATTACTCAGAGATGTGATGGGGGAAATTGCACCTGTCTACTTTCATTGCTAGTATGTATTTTTGCTGAACAGCTGTATAAGCCTTTCACAAGTTAAGGAGCCAACCTTAGTTTCTCATGTTTTTGAATGTAATGTAGCCAATGTAAACACCTCTGGGGAGGATATATTTGCATTCTCAGACTGTTATTGCAGCTGGACACTTGCCATCAAAGGCATTGCTGCCATTTCTTCCACACGTGCACACTTAATCAGTGTTCTGTTACAGGACTTAAGTATTGAGGAACAATCTGAATGTGCCCAGGACTTCTATCAAAATGTAGCAGAGAAATTGCAGACACGCTGGAAAGGTATCCACCTTCTCCTTCCTCATATCTTAGTGCTGAAAAATAATGCTTTGAGAATAAAGCTGCTTATAGTTTCAAGTAAAAACAGTGTTCATAACCACACCTGATACGCTGTGAACAAATTCTAGTCCCAGAGTTCCCTGCTATTCCCTGCAGCACCATTTCTGTAGAGTTTTACAATCTAAATGATTTGTTTTTAAAGGTTTTCTTTAAGTGTGGTTCAGTTGTTTTAATTTCCTGTTCTCAATTCAGTGGTGTTTGTTTAGAACTGAGGTTGAACATGTAGCCTCAACCCAATTCACAGGCTGTGGTCGTTGCATTGCACTGTAATGCAAGAGAAGCAAATGTGAGGGAAGTGCTACTGTTACAGACTATGTTTCTGTGTCTGGAATGTAAGTGGCACATCTTAAACATACTTACGGATTGCTTTTGAGGGGTGAACAGGCGCAGAGGACTTGGAGGACCTCACTGGATTTATTCTCCAAGACTGTTTTTCAAGAAATATTCTTGTGAGCTGCAAACAGCTGAACCAAATTGGTAGGCTGCTGAGTGCATGTGCTCCACTGTGAACTTGACGTATCATCGTGGTGCTTTTCCTGCTGCAAAGAGTGGAAATACTCCAAGTCTATCAACTCAAGAATGTTTATATGACTTGGCTCAAGTCAGTAATACTGATTTAGTGACATTATAATCAAACTGTATGAAATCTTCCAAAGAATCGTGGAATACTGTGTTCACTGTACTGGGGTGGGGGGTTTTGTATCTTGCAGCACCACCTGAGAAAGTGGAGAAAGCAATGGATCAGATTGAAAAATACATTATGACTCGACAGTATAAATACGTCTTTTGTCCTGAAACAACTGATGATGAGAAGAAGGATCTCGCTGTCCAGAAGAGGATCAGGTGAGCCTCTTAAAGAAAAACACTGGGTAATCCACAGTCTGTCAGAGGGCTCTGAATCAAAAATGTTAGGAGTTTGTTGCTGTGTACACAAAAGGCTTTTTAACCAAAAGGTGTTAAAAATAATTTTATTTTAGAAATAGAATAAATGAATAGAAAGAATAACGAATAGCTATACTACACTAGGAAAATGAATTGGTATACTTTTGTAGAATTAAAGCAAAAAGAGAATATATATATTTTTTTAAATAGTAACTTCAGTGGAACAAACTGTCTTATAACTGGACTGGTGCCTCACCTACACAAAGCACTCCTTGTGTTTTGAACTCAAGAAGCAGCTGGCTTCAAACACCTGAATGTTACTGGCACAGAATGGTTTCACTTTTTGTTTTTCTTGTTGTAGGGCTTTGCACTGGGTAACTCCACAAATGCTGTGTGTTCCTGTCAATGAAGAGATTCCAGAAGTCTCTGATATGGTTGTAAAAGCAATTACAGGTTTGTGAGTGATAACATTTGCAGGTTTAAATTTCAGGTCTCCTGGTCAGAGAGATTTTCTCTGTCTTCAGAAAGAGGCTCGGGCTTTTAGTTTGGCAGTAGTCTTTGTTATGTTTCTCATAGTTTGTCATCTGTGAAGCAGGAATAACTTTGCAATGAGAGAAGTGTTTAGGCTTACCTAATCTATTTGAGATGCTTGGACTCAACCAAGAAAAAGTTGAATAAACAGATTGAAAACCAAAACTCACAATTGTCAGTATTGTACTCTACTTGTTTGGGCGACTGATTAAAATGGTTTTAATGATTTGAAAAACTTTTGTATCTTACAGATATTATTGAGATGGATTCAAAGCGTGTTCCTCGTGATAAGTTGGCATGCATCACCAAGTGCAGCAAGCACATCTTTAATGCTATAAAGATAACAAAAAACGAACCAGCTTCTGCTGATGACTTTCTTCCAACACTTATATACATTGTTTTGAAGGGAAACCCACCCCGTCTGCAGTCCAACATCCAGTATATAACACGCTTTTGTAATCCAAGCAGGTTAATGACAGGAGAAGATGGCTACTATTTTACCAACTTGGTAAGTGCAGGACCAGCAGTGACACTTTATACAAGAAGATTGTCTTTTATTGAGATACAGAAGGAAAAGTGAAACAACTCTCCCAATAATGCTTAAAGTTGTTTCGAGTATAAGAAGCTTTTTTGCTGTGTATCTCCTCTGTCTTCCTTCTTTACTTTCCAAACCATACAGTGTTTCGCTCTTTGGAGTATGAAGCCCTTTATTGAACAGTCTGGTGCTAAATCTTGGGTATGTTTTTAGTCTGTAAGGAGATAAGTGCTTTCTATTCCTAAAATCCTGGGCTTGGGCACTGCAGATGTTACAGGTGCAGGGTTCCCCACATAAGTCCATGAGAGTTCCATCTCATCAGGGGTTTGCAGAATTAGACTGTGGAGGTAAACAGACTTAAACTTTCTGTAGGAGGCATTTGCATGTGTGCTTGTTTATGCTAGAAAGAATTGTGATTATGAACTACTTGGCTTCTACATTTCATCTTAAAGCAGCTCTCAAGGAAAATATGTAGTTGAATGAGATAGTTGGAATGTTAGAAATTACTGTCAGTAGAAGTGTGTCCATGAGGTAAGGTGGGCATTCAACGTTCCTTCTTTTAGAAAATGGAGAGAGCATACTGGATCTCACTGATTGGCTTATTAAATATTAACATAGTGCTTCTGTCTAGTTGTAATGTTCTTTCTCATCCCACTTCCAGAATGCAGTGACCCTGTGGTGTGTGTGTGTGTAAGTTATTCAGCTGAAATGATTGGTGTCTTCCTGCATCATTCTCTGAGTTTGACTTCTTCAAACTTTGGATAGGAGAGGCAGGCATGGGAACTGTCTGATAGAGCTAGCTTTCTGAAAAGCTCCTTAGGAATGAGCTCAGTTTTGAGTCTAACAACAGGATTAAAAAAAATAGAGCACCCAAGTTCCAGTCTGTAGCTTGCAATGATACTTTTTCTGTTTTGTTTGTAGTGCTGCGCTGTGGCCTTCATTGAAAAACTGGATGCTCAGTCTTTAAATTTAAGCCAAGAGGATTTTGATCGTTTTATGACTGGTCAGACGTCCCCGAAGAAGCAAGAATCTGACAGCTGGTCACCTGATGTGTGCCTGGGTGTTAAGCAGATGTATAAAAACTTAGATCTCCTGTCTCAGTTGAATGAGAGACAGGATAGAATTGTCAGTGAAGCCAAGAAGCTTGAGAAAGACCTAATAGATTGGACTGATGGAGTTGCAAAGGAAGTCCAAGATATTGTTGAGAAATATCCATTAGAAATAAAACCAAAAAATCAAGCCTTAGCAGCTATTGACTCTGAAAATGTGGAGAATGACAAGCTGCCCCCACCACTGCAGCCTCAGGTTTATGCAGGATAATAATCGGTGTTAAATTTGAAGAGCATCATTGTTCTCACGTAGCACTATCTGCTTCTTGGGAAGGGAAGTAAATTCAAGGCTAAAAATCAGATGAGCTTAAATCAATACATTTTTAAAGGTGCATTTTTTTGGTTAAGTGTAATAAACTGTATTTATTTTAGTCAATTAGATTTCTATTAGGCTTTTGTGAGTTTTTGAACTGAACTTAAATTTTCTACACAAACCAGTGTAATTTTTAAGCAACACTAGTTCACTAACATCTTTCCTGCAAGCTTCCTCATAAGCATGCACTTAAACATTTTTAATTATTAAGTTTAACATAAAGATTTCAAGTTCCAGCTGAAACTTGAACGCTACCAATGTTAGTTTGGTTTATTCTGTAGCTGTAAAGATGAATTGTATCTTGTAAAATATGTATAATTGTAAATAGATTTCAAATCTAATGTCTCAGCTGTGCATGACATCTTGTTTATTAGTGGAAGTGAGATGGGTGTGTTCATATTAGCACCTTTGGGTTGAATTGCATTGCAGTCTACAGCCAAGCACACTGTTAGTCTTTCAATAAGCTAAATGGTGTAACTGATGAATTAGAGAAGGTGTTCTTGTACATGAAGACATCTTCGTGTCAGCTTCCTGGTTTTTGGTGGTTTT
This sequence comes from Meleagris gallopavo, assembly GCF_905368555.1. Lineage (NCBI taxonomy): Eukaryota > Metazoa > Chordata > Aves > Galliformes > Phasianidae > Meleagris > Meleagris gallopavo. Next base: position 5,029,825 of record NC_139424.1, read on the forward strand.
GTTTTAGGTTTTTTTAAAGTGCCATCTAAAATATGACATTTCTTCGTGTAATGTCAGCATTCTCTCTGGTGTGTCAGTACACGTGACAGCTTTGCTGGTAGCACTTGTGAAGAGAATGATGAGCCAGGCTTCATATGTATGAGGGAAGACTTTTAATAAAAACTGCGTAATTTAGAACAAAAGTGGGGAGCGAAAGAGCGAATGCAAGAATTATGCCCAAAGTGGCTTTCTTTTCTGGCTTTGCCTGGCAATTTCCATCAAATTCCATCATTGGACTGGGTCTTGATTGCTTTTCTGACAATCCTGGTTGATAAATGAGATCATATAATTAGAGGCTGCTTTTTAGCAGAAGGATGAGCCATGGCTCTGAGCAGAAAAGTGCACTTTATTTTCACAAAACATCACTTTTCTGATCTCCAGTGACCTTAAAATTACCTTGGTAAGCTATTGAGCATCAAGATAAATATGGCATTATGTCACTACAAGTTCAGATCAGTGAATTTCAAATTAAGAACAGTTCACAAAAAAAAGTAACCTCTCGCAATGGAACTTTTTAATGCTAGAGAAATATTTTATGTATCATTTTAAATCTCTCAGTTCATCCAGTCTGCCACGACCTGTTAGCGTACCTGAGATATCTAACGTAGAGCTACTTAGCTTGAACTACTCTTAAGCAACATTAAATTCTTAGCAAGAAGGAGGAGTGTACCTACCTCTGTATGTTCCACTGCTCTGCAAACACACATTTTAGATTTGCACTGCAATAACTTCAGACCAAAACTGTGGTTTGTTCCTTTTTGTCACATGTACTCAGCTGTACGAACTATGCATTCCTCTGGGAGAGAACGAGTTGCTCAGAATTCCCCTGGTAAGGTGAAGCAATGAGCTAACCAGACATTCACAGAAGTTGGATTATTTCATATATCCATGTTGTCCACGTTGCCTAGGATCTGACCAGTGCTTGCAGTAAATAATAGTGCAAAGCCTTTATTGGGTTTATGAACATTAGGTGCTAATTCTGATATCCGGGTATGCAGGCTTTCTGGGGGGTGGAAATTAGTTGTTGTGTAAATTGCTATGTTTAAATAAAAGTGTGTACGTTACGCCCTTGTTAATGAGCTCCTAAAAAATTTCATCACTGGGTTTTGTTATTGATTAATGTTAATGATTAATGTGAATACAATTGTGACTGATTCTGATTTATCTGTGTTTGGGGGGAGAGAATGCCTAGTCATTCAAGTGCAAGTCTGGCTAACAATGTCTTTTTCTTTGCAGAAAGTTAAGTGGTTAAATACTTTAGATAGACTGACCTGGTGCATTTGTAACTAAGGTATCTCTAATCCGTATGCCATCTTGTTATCAAGCCACTGAAGTGGGAGAGGTTTTGGCAAACAAATCCTCCAGATCCCTGTAAGGCAGGTAATGTGGATTTCCATATCCTGGCTGAATACCTTGTCAGTATTTTATTAGGTGACCAACTTGTCTATAGGTAAAACAATAGTTTGTCTTGCTTAAAAATAAGGTAGTTCAGTCGCTAAAGTAATAACTACAGAATATCTTTGTAGTGTTTGAAATTCAGAATGGGCAAGCCGTCGTGCAGAGTGCTGAGCTGGAGGATGCTGTGTCACCTCAACATAAGATGATGATCCCTCTCCTATACAACACCAGGTGGGCTTGGTGCTCAGTACTGGGCATCGCTGTAGTACGAGGTGCTCTGGTCCCACAGATGAGATTGAGACAGAAAGTTCTGTTAGGAAATAGTAGCTCTGAACAAGCTACAAGTGAACAGGAGAGTTTAACTGAAAAAGTGAATTGGCAAAAGGGCTTTGGTAACAGTCACAGCACCAGAACTTCCTTGTTTTTTCCACAGCCTGCTGCTAGTTCTGGGTTACTGCAAATGAAGACTGTGCGTCTCATTACCAGGAATCAGAACATGCTGTAAGCTACTTTGCATGTGAGCTACCTATTTATTTTGCTGTAGTAAGAAACCTATTTTGGAGTAGCATTGGTTAATTGAACTGTACATCTTTGGTTTTGCATAACTGAGTTATGAAATTAAACTGATTCTTCTACCTAGTTCCCATGAATATTTCCCCATCTTGTGGTGTATGTTGTCTTTGTGGGCATCTCGTGAGTCAGGTAGGGAAGGACCAGAGGTAGACAGTGCTATTTAACAGCAACTTTTAATGAAGTTTAAAATTGCTGGGGGGCAGAAGGAGCACTGTTCCAGCCTACAGCTGCTGGGAGCGAGGTGGGGGTCGGCTGCTTCTTCCAGGTAACAGCATGAAGGGCGATGGCCTGAAGTTACACCAGCGGACGGTCAGGGTGGGCATTGAGAACAATTTCATCTCCAAAGAGCGGTGCTGCAGCGGCATAGCTGCACGGGGAGGGGTTCACCATCCCTGGAGGCGTTCAGGCACCGTGGGGCTGTGGCACTGAGGGCTGCGGTGCTGTGCGGTGGCAGTGATCTCATATCGAACGGCCCTTTTTTTTTTCGGCTGATTTTTAAAAGCGTCGCGCAAACCTTCGCTCAGGGCTGCGGCGAGGACGGCGGGCCTCGAGGGGAGGAGAACGGGGGAGAAGAGCGGGATTACATGCAGAGTCTCTGCGGGAGGTGAGGAGCCGAGCTCCGCCCGCCTCGCAGCGCCGCGAGCCTCGACGCCGGGCACTGTGCGGTGGCTCCGCCCGCGCTGAGGCTGAGGGCCGGGCAGCGCGGCGCCGCCGCCGCCGCCACAATTTTGTCCGCCCCGCGCCGCCGTCGTTGGGGCCGGCCGGGGTGAGAGGTGACGGCTGCGTCCCCGGAAGCGGCGGCGGCGGCGGCAGAGGGAGGAGGAGGCGGAGGAGGCGGCTGTCCGGGTGTCCAGGCCGCGGCGACGGACGGGAGCGGCCCTCCCCGCCCCGCAGCCCCCCGGCAGGAGGATGCTGCAGAGCCCGGCCCGCCGCCCCTGAGCCCCGCCGCCGCCTCCGGGCCTCCACCCGCCCGGCCCGGCGGCATCTTCCCACTTCGGGCGCCGGTAAGGCGGGCTGGGACGGGCCGGGGGGTCGGACGGGCCGTGGGATCGCAGCGGGCCTTCCCTGCGGGGCATTATGTATATTTCCGTGTCCGAGCAGCGATTCTTTTGCTATTTTGTCTCCCTCCCCCCCCCCCCCCTTTTTTTTTTCTTTCCGTTTCCTTATCGCGTTCTCTGTTTGCTCTAATCTCTATCTGAAGGTTTTATCCCGTTTTAAAAATAATATTTCGGGCCGCTGGGTGCCCGAAGTTCGGATCGAGCAGTGCATCATAAACACAGAACTGCGCACCATGAGAACGCTTCAGCCTGACAAAGGAAAGAGCAGAGCCCAGGGCTCCCTGCCTCCTCTTCCTTTGCGCTTCAAGGCTCTGCCTTCATCAGGAGATGTCCTGAAGTTACCTCTACCCCCCGTTATCTGCTTTTCTCTGCCCATATTCCTGCAAGACAACCCCGTGGTTCTGGGTATGAATCCCTAAATGCTGCTTTCTGCATCCTCATTTGTACTTTAGGGAAGTTTGATGATGCGTAGCGTGTCCTGAAACGTGAGTGGTGTTTAAACCTGGTCAGTCATTAACTTGGTTTTATAAATGTTGGTGTTCTGAGTAAACGGGTGTTGGATGTGCCAGTGCCAGGCTGGGAGCGTGGGGTGGCTGTGGGCTCACCCTGTGCCACACACCCACCTGCAACACCTGCACAATGGCAGACAGCACTGCCAGCAGCCGAGTGGAGATAAGAGAATTGTGAGTCTTGCCCGGAAACTGAGTGCTCTCCGACCCCAGAGTTCACTCCTCCCAAAGAGGATTAAGACCTCTGCAGCTCTGTTGCTTCCCATGATTTGAGGAGTGGCTCTGCACAGAGGAACGTGATTCTTTTCCACTTGAAAGACAAGAATTGGAGCAGCAGCGCAGGATTGGCTCTGTGCCGTCAGAGGTAGGGAGCAGGGCAGCAACTGCATGACCAGGTGTCCTTCATGCGGGCAGGGGCTGGGACTGCATCGTCTCAGGGCAGAGCTCGTACCCAGGGGTGCAGCTCCCTTCCCCAGTGAGCACTGCCTGGCAGTTGAACTTCTTTTAGACACGATCCTATTTTACTGAATGAGCCCCAAACGAAGCATTAATGAAAACGTTCAGTTTGTTGCTTTTTCTCAAATCTCCCCATGCTGCTATTAGGAGTTTTACTATTGGAGAATAAAACTGCTTCCCAGATGTCAGAACTCGCCACTTTTGTGTCGTGTGCCCTGGCTGACAGGCTTTGTTGGTTATCCATCTCTAGAATGACAACAGAATTCAGGCTAGTTTTGGTTAAGCAAATTACAGTTATGCTTCTTTGGGCCAGGTGTGGATACGGACACAGTATTACTAACCCAGCTTTGATATTTGATATTGCTATCAGCTGTTGCCTACTTGTTTCAGTCCTTTTTGCCATATTTGCACTCTTTTCTCTCGCTGTGGCTGCTGGCTCTGCTTCTGCCCTTCTTAGCAGTCGGCGTTACCCTCTGTCCCCATGCAGAGCTCTGTTTTGCCATTTATTGCCACTAACACCATTTCCTCAGTCGTCATTCTTGGGATTCAGGCTGCTTACCTGTCTGCTCTCTGTCTCATTACAGTTCTCATTACAAACTGTCTGAAGAAGCTTTTTTGAGTATTCTTACTGTAGAATTTTATACCTCGTTCCTTAATGTGTAGCCTTAATGAAGTCAACCATTAACCTGCGTACACTGGTTGCTAAACCAGTGTGTATTAAAATGTTATTGAGATTTTCATTGCTTCCTGAGCAGATCCTTTCTGTGAGCTGTGTTTTTTTTTTGGCTACCATCAGTACGGTACACAAAATTTGCTTTCTAATGGAAATTTATAACAACTGCTTCTACTGAGCAGATCCTATACAAATGAATCATTTGCCTTTTGCTTTCCCCTTCCAGTCTGTCATACGTAAGAGCTGGGCTGATGGTTGGGCTAGATGATCTTATTGCTCATTCCAACCTTAATGATTCTGTGATATATAATTTGTAACATCTAAATTTTAGATGCGAGGACTTTGAAGTTCTATGCTATTTTATGTTATCCTGCTGTTATGCTGCAGTCTGCATGATCCAGACTATAAGTCATGCCGTAAGTCATCACTTTGGCTTCTAACAGTTGGAAGGTTTTAGAGATGCCCAAGCCAGAACTCTGGCATATGAAAACATACTCTTCCTGTCGCTCAGATCATTGGCAGACGGGGCTGTGCTCTGCACTTTGGCAGCAAAATGGCTGTTTTCAGGCAGAAGTTGGGTTTACTTTTTATTTTACAGCTGTTTGGATGAGTAAAAGTTTGTAGATAAACGTTCCTTTTCGTTTTTTAACCCTTCTGCCTTTATTCTGTTTTCTGCCTTTGATGGAAGTTACGCACAGGAACTTGGGCTTATGAAATTCAGTATTTATTTGAGCCTTCAGATTGACTCCAGTGATCAGATCGCTTCCCTTCTCTGCCTTTGTTTTTTGGGTGGAGCTGAGATGTTTGCTGGTTCTGTTGCTCTTGAGAATGTTGAAATGTTTAATTATGCTTCAAAACGCGTTTCAAGAGGTGGAAAAATACACTTGGTGCAAGTATGAAGGGTTTGGCTCTGTTGAGTCCCAGAGCTCTCACACTTCTCTTCATAATCTGCTTGTGGAATGACCCCATTACCACAGTAACATCAGGAAATAATCTCCTTTTCAGCAATAAGGCTCTCATGGTCACTCAGCATCGTGCAGCATCTTTGTTCTGTGCTCCTCAGTTGGCCATTTCCATGGCAGTGTTGTGTGCTTCCTTCTTCCTGGGAAAATGTTCCTTTATCAGGAAGGATATTTATGGGATGGAATAGGTCTGAGAACAAGCAGAGGTTGCCATGAGCCTGCTGAGCTCGGGGTTATTGTGCTTACAGTGGTGGCAGGATAGCAGGGCATGTGATCTCTTCTCCTGTCCTTGCTAAGCCTGCCTTACTGTTAGTCTTTCCCTGCCTGAAGAGTCATGCAGTTGAGTTGGAATGGTCATCTAGTCCAACTCCCAGGAAGACCAACGGCGTTTCCTCTGAGGCTGTAAGATGGAAGGAGGGGAGGAGATTCAACCACTGGGGAAAGCATTGTGTTCAGGTGGATTCCTCAATCCCAAGGCACAGATGTCGGCAGGCTGAGCAGTTTCACCCCAGGGTGTCTCCATATGGTTCCTAAAAGATGAACTGAAGAACCTCCTTTATTTTATGCTTCCATAGTCATCAGTATGGAAAATGGTGAAGGGCTGGAGGTTGGACGTGGTGATCTCAGTGGTCCTTTCCAACCTCAGTGGTTCTATGAAAAGTAAGTCCTCCTATGACATAAGTGGGAAAGCTCTCTATTTTTTTGCCAGCTGCATGTTTTCTGGAAATGTTCTGATTGAAAAAAGAAAATATTTATCTCACAACTTTTGGTGTTTTAGGTGCTAGAATTCCATTTTGTTTGAAGAGAAGGAAGCCAAATTAAATCCAAGATAATTTTGGTGCCTGCTGCTGTTTACTCTTCTGAAACGAGAAGTGCTTTGGTGTGAGATCAGCACTGTGTCTTTGTTTGTGTGTCACTCATGGGCAATCACAGCTCAGCTGATTTGTGCTGCAGGGCTTTTCTGGCACAGAACATCACTTTGGATCAGGGTGGTTAACCCTGAGGTGACCCATCTGCAATGCCCAGAGTGGTGCTGGTAGTGGTGCACCTTGAAGAATGCAATTGGTCATAAAAATGAGCTGCAGAGTGGGGTGATGTGCTTTTAAGTGCAGAGAGATGGGCAGACCTAGAACACGTAGAAGGAGAAATATCTTGAAGGAAATGAGTTGACTCAAAGCTGCCTGTACAAAAGATGTTAGGCAACATCATGGCAAGAGACGTGAAAAAGTTATGTCATGTGTTTACTTTCATCACTTTGAAATTCATCTTTTGTTTTTTTCCTTTGGCAGTGGCAGTTTTAGTCCTGTAATACCTGTATTAATACAACATGAGGTTCTGTTGTTGTTGTGAGTTGGGCTCCTTTGATATGAACTCCCAAAAAGTGAATTTTTACCCTGCTGCTGTGATTTACTTCATTCACTTTTCAGTCTTTGCAATAGACATCAAGATTTCCCTTATTTGTAATCTACTCGTGGAAAAACTCATGGATCTGTATCGGCCATCACTTTTTCTCCATACCCTTTTAAATACAAACCAGGAGCAATTGCTTGTGCTGCTTTCCTGAGCTTGCTGTGTTAACCCCTGAGTTATCCTGGTGCAAAAGTGCCCTAAACTGCAGAACCAGAGGGAGAGCAGCCGGCAGCAGCGCTTCAGGCCTCTCTCTTAATTACTTATTCATTCAGCTAAAAGTGAAATGTGATCTTGTTTGCCTGACCTGCCAGGAGGTAATAGCATTCCGTTTCTTTTCTTAACTGTGTGAAAGAGAAATGGAAGTTTCAATGGCATCCTTCATTTATTCATTTACACAGGGGAAGCTGTGAGCTCCGAGGAGAGGCGCAGCCGCTCTGCGTTCCTAACCAGGCTCAGCAGAAGGGAACAGCATCAGTGTATGGACCATTACCCAAACCCAGAGCTGCTGTGGGAGTACACATTTTGGCTTCTCTGCCCTGATCTCTTGCACAAATTCATTGGTAATTAATGCTGTTCAAACATTATTTTCCTAAAAATTGTTTCTTGGGGCAGCAGCGTGGCGATGCTGCTCGTAATTCTGCTTTGCACGAGCTGTGTCCAATTGCTGTTTTCGTGGCAGCTCGGGTATTAAAATCCACAGTTGTTCCCTTTTCTCTCCAAAGGCACATTACAGTTCAGCTTACAGCTTTTTCTAATTGCTTGCAAAGCTGCTGACTTGTGGAAGCACATTAGGCACCCGGCACTGTAAAGCTGGTGATCTCTTACATAAAAATATTAGCCCCAATATTTTTGTGTGCGTGCTTTTGAGCACGTTGGCTTTTATGGCCGAGTTTAGACCCTCTGGTAAAACAAGAACCCTAATGGAACAGTTGGAAGCCCCTTTAAAAGGGGATCACAGCACTGCGTGTGCTCTGGGTGACGTTCAGCTTTGATTAACGGCTGTAATAAAGCTTGCATCTGTGGTGTTATTTTCCCAAGGAAATCCAGGAGGGAACACTGAATACAAGCCTGCTTTTGGTTTGTCTGGTCTATTTCCATCCCACTGTGCTTTCAGATGGGTTGCTGGGGGGGTTTAACGAGGGCTGGTGTAGGAGATGGGCTGCCTGCAGGAGGATGGGAGGCAGGATGTGCTGAGCAGCCCAGCATGGATCCTCCCAACAGCAGCACTCCCTGCCCCTCTGTGCCACCTCCAAGGTTTCTCTGGCGGAGCTACTGCTGCTCCTGGATGAGGATGGCAGTCCTGGTAAGGTGCTTGTCATCACCTCTCACCTTTCCTTCTTTCCCTTCTTCTCTCTGCTTTCTCTGCGCCGTGCAGGACATGCTGCTTGTGTGATGAGGTGCTTGCAGCATCCCCTCCATCTTGCTCCCAGCTTTCCTGGGCTTTGCAGAAGGGCCGAAAATCAGTCGGCGGTGTGAAAAAGAAACCCAGGTTGTGACTTTGTGCTGTGCAGTGAGCCCTGATTCCCTTTTCAGCAGGGTTCTCTGCAGTGCGTGGCGAGCAGACAGGGAAGGCTCTGTGCTGTGTTACTGCTGCAGCTCGGGGCTGCCTCACACACCTCATGATCTCTTCTCTGGAGCCATGGTGCAGGTTTAGTCGATGTTTCTGCTGTCAAAAATAAACAGAAGAAAGTTGCAGTTGTTGTACATGGTGGGATCTGAAGAAACTTTGGAAGCTTGTCCTTTTCCTGTTCTTGCTTTCTTTTGGCTCCCTGTGTCAGAGCACAGATCTCACTCTCCCTCCTCCAAACCTGTCCCCCTGCATCCTTCCACTGGTCAGACTCCAGCTGGGCTGGAAGTGATATGTGCTTCTGATAAGAGTCAGTGTGAACCATACAGACCTGCAGGCAGCAGTCTCCAGCTTAATTAAAGGTTATCAGATCTGTATGAATGCTCAAACATTAACCACTTCAGTGCTGAATTCTTCAGACACTGGTCTCAAAGCTTGCCTTTTCCTGGGAGTTTTTGGGGCAGTCGGTCTGTAGCTATAGGAATAGCCACCTTCCTTATGATTTAGTTGGGGTTAGAACCTTTGTAACCCACGCTGTCAGACAACAGTAAGAGGTTTGCTTCACCTTTCCTTCTTGCAGCTCTGGAGGTAGTGCTGCACGGCTGCCTCCAATGCTTGAACATTTGCTTCTTGTGCAGGGATGTAGGAAAGCTGACACAGATTTAACACAGCCTACAAATCAAACTCTGCAAATGGAAAAAAAAAAAAAAAATCTGGGAGGTGAATCAGACAAAATATTGCATTTTGAACAAAAGTAATGATTCGGTGCATTTCCTCAGCGTATTTGGAGTCCTCTCCTTGTTCACAGACTCTAGGAGAAGTTCCCTAGCTGTGTGAATCAAAGAACTGTGCTCTTCTCCCCACCAGTGCTGTTGTTGGGTGTTTCTGACAGCAGGATTCCTGATACAGAAGCCTAAAATACCCCTGGGCTGCTTCTTGATCCCATTTTGAAGGTCCTGTCCTTTAGTGATAGGGGGGAAAGAGGTGTTCTAAGGCTTTAGCTCAGACTTGAAGAGCAGCTGAAGCAGAGATGTGTGGAGTTTGATTTAGGGCTGCATTATGACCTGCATTTGAGGAGTCTGAATATTACTGGGATTAAAGAGTTGCAATATATTCTGCATGGGTAAGTGGGGAGGTGGCTGGTTTCATTGCTCATCACCAGTATCTATGCTAGAAGTTGTCCTCGTTTCTTAAAATCTGTTCCCAGGGAGCTAAGAATGTGAGGTTGAATGTATTTTGATTCATGTGAACGTGTTTTGATTTGTTTTATCTGAGACATACCAGTCTGTGCTCAGTGACCAGTAGTAGAGTTACATCATTTAATCTCATTTTCAGCATACAACTTGATGTTTTTATTGCCAAACTTCTGTCTTTCCTATTCGACCACCCCACCCCGTAGCACACAGCCCAATCACCGCTGTGCCATTCTTTCTTTTTCAGGTGAACAATCAGAATAATGTTCAACATAAACCTGTTGGAGAACCTGAAGGTTTACATCAGCAGCCGGCCTCCGCTCGTGGTCTTTATGATCAGCGTAAGCGCTATGGCAATAGCTTTTCTGACACTGGGTTATTTCTTTAAGATCAAGGAGATCAAGTCACCAGAAATGACAGAGGTATGGTACGAGTACTGATTTGTAAAACATCCCCAACGCTGAATGTCAATGAATGAATTGTATTTTCCCCCCTCAGAAACCCTTTTCTGGAAGTACACAGTCTTATGGGATATTGTCTTTGATATACTCCCTGCTAATTTTAATAGGAAGGTGACATTGGTGTGAATGTTTGAACAGTTTATTATTTTAGTTTCTGGGTGAGGCCGAACCATCTGACGTGGATCTTCCTTAGAGTAACCAGGAGCCATTCTTTTCCTTAATCCCTTGTGTCAGCTAGCTTGTTTGTGAAACTTCTGATCTTGTCTAGCACTGCTGTTCCATAATGAGGAAAGCCTTGTTGGAGAGTGCTCATAGTTTGAGCTTGGTGAGAATGAACCGAGCCAGTACATTCTTTCTGGAGTTTAAAGAAGGATGTTCCTGCAGCTTGAGCCAGTGGTTGGGATTGAATACCAAACACTCATAAACTACTTGCCTGTTGTCGAGATGGCCGTGGAGGTGTTTGTGTTCACTTCCTGAGCTGTGTAACTCACACTGGGTGGCTTGGAACTGCAGCTAGGCGGTATGTAGCAAGGTCTGTGCTGCTGCAGGAGGGGCAGCCTGTGGTTAGCTTGCTGATCTGTGCTAAACCTTTGCGTTTGTTTTAAGGACTGGAATACTTTCCTCCTGAGATTCAATGATTTGGATTTCTGTATATCTGAGAATGAAACCCTGAAGCATCTCATCAATGACACCACAACTCCAGAAAGTACAGTCACCAGCGGGCAGGCAAGATCTTCCACACAGTCCCCACAGACTCTTGAGGACTCCGGTCCCATCAACATCTCTGTTACAATCACTTTGACACTGGACCCACTCAGACCATTTGGCGGATATTCCCGCAACATCACACATCTAAGTTCCACCATTTTTGGACACCAGATTGGACTCTCAGGTATGCAAGACTTGGCTTTTATAAGTTTGAACAATACCCTAAACTCACCAGTGTCATAAATAAGAATCGTTAAGGTTGAAAAGACCACTAGGATCATCTAGGCCAACCATTGATCATTTAATCCAACCATCAGCTTTAGCTTTGATAATGTATCTTTAGTTTCAAAAATGTATGTTACCAGATATGTTGTGAGTGCAGTCCTATGTGGAACCCTTTTCTTTGCTAGACAAACTTTTCCCTGCGTTCAGAATGGGAAAGAATCTTCAGATTTACCAGGATGAGACTTTGCAGTGTGAAGCGACAAACTTAATGACAATGGAAGGTTATTTTTAAGCCAAAAAATTCTAAGCAACAAAACCTTCAACAAGTGACCGTTGGGAGAGTTGTGTCTTGATACAACTTCAAATGTTTGTCACATTTCAAAGGCATTAATGGTTGGTGCTTCAGCAATCTATCTTCTAAGAAGTACAGATCTAATATCTGAAGTGTGTACAGCATTTTAATATTGCAGACAGCAACAAATGCTTAAAATTTCTGTGGTGTGAAGACCTCTTATGTGGCTGTTCTGACAGTTTTGTCAGGAGATAACACTATTAATAATAGAACCCCAGTAAATGTAAGCTTTTAGCCCAGGTTGCATTTCATAATCATATCAGAAGGTGTCCAGAGGTCTGGAAAGAAACAGTAGTCATAGCTGTAAATTGATGTTCTTGTATTTGTGTTATTTTGTTACTGCTTTATGAGCTATCAGATGCAAGTTCCATTTCAAGCAGCCTGGATTTATTTTCCGTATGAAGATGAATATATCCACGTGGAGTACAGTATCTGTTAGCATCGTTTCAGAAATGTGAACTTCTGAAATAGCAAATGTTCAACAAAGTCTTAAGCAGGAAAAAGACAATAAGTTATTTTACTTTCTAATACAATTCTCTGAATGTGTATGAATTCACTTACAAGTATTGAGGTTTTCATTTCTGAGAGGAGCCTGATGCCCTCACTTCTTTTGAGGGCAGGAGAGATTAGATAGGCCAGCAGCTGTTGGCTTTTCTTGCTGTTCCCGGGTTGGTTTTGTTGGTTTGCTTTGCAGTTTTTTTGTTTGCAGGGGCTTTGTTTCATTTTATTTGGTTTTATTTGGTTTTAAACATTCTCTTTGCTTTCTGCATTGTTAGTAGGGATGCCAAGTGACTTCAAAGGTATAGACTCAGGCTCAGGTTGCCTTCTTCATCAGTTGCACGCTGTCCTTATCCTTGTGGTTGTTGCTCAGATACTTTTGTGATTGAAAACCAGCTTTCTTCCTCTCCTCTCTTTTCTCAAAGGCAGAGAATCCCATGAGGAGATAAACATTACGTTCACACTGCCGGCTGCCTGGAATTCAGACGACTGTGTTCTTCATGGTCACTGCGAGCAGGTTGTGTTCACAACCTGCATGACTGTGACAGCAGCCAGCAATGTATTCCCTGTCACAGTGTAAGTGGATTTTAAACACTTCATTGACTGGTTGCTGGGAGATTAACCTCTCGGCAGCTTCTCTGAGGCTGGCACATTCTGATGGATGATGTTGTGACTGTGCAAATGGTGTGCCTGCTTCCCTTCCCAATTGAAAGAACCCTGTCTCGAGTTTGGGGGGTTTTGCTGTCTTTCAGCAACACTAGATTTTGCAGAGAGTGTTTTGACTCCAGGCATACCTGACTTTCAGCATGCAACCTGTGATTTAAACTTCAGTAGGAACAACAGAATCAGTGAAATTTAAGTTATCCTATAATGCAGTTTCACTGCCTGGTATGAGAGCTAAGGCTTGACTCGGAGGTTCTTATCCTCTTCCCTGCTGAGAGATCAGCAGAAGCTGAATGTTGCTTTGCTGCCAAACCCACTAAGCACAGCCCTTTCATCAGAATCATTTCCCTTTGTCTCCTCTGAACCCCTGCCACTCTGCAGTGCACTCGGGAAGACCATAGACAGGTTCTCTTGACTGTACGAAGCCATATGAAAGCCAGTATTTTTCTAATTAAGCTATGGGGTGTTGGCTTACTGGCACAACATGTAGTTAAATTCTAACGTTAGGGTAGTACTCATTTGGTGTTATATGCTCTTTTGGCTAATCCTTGGGGTTTTTGCTGTTTTGGAGATCCAGAATAAAATTGTGTTTTATGCAGCTGCGAAGACTTAGGCATGACTCTGTCTTGTAACTCTTACTGAATGTAGAGAATGGCAATTAGCGTGCTAATTATTTCTGTTTTTCTGCAGTCAACCACCACATTGTGTTCCTGAAACATACAGCAATGCTACGCTTTGGTACAAGATCTTTACCACAGCAAGGGACTCTAATACCAAGTATGCACAGGATTATAACCCCTTCTGGTGTTACAAAGGAGCAATTGGAAAAGTGTATCATGCTTTAAATCCCAAACTAACTGTTATAGTTCCAGATGTAAGTGCCACAACATTTTTCTATCTTGTGTTAAGGAAATGCTTAACTGTAGCTTAAGTGAATAGGATTCTGTTCATGTCCTAAAATAGTCAGATGTGGTGATGGCTTACTGTGTAGTGCAGGGGCTGAGACAGAGTTAGGTGTGCTTTACCTGTGGTGGGTGTGATGCTCTTTGTGTTATCTCCATGGCCCTTGCAATGGGTAATAACCAGTTTTGAAGTCAGTTGGCAAAAAGCACTGCTGGTGTATGGGAAGAGATCTCTAGGACAGATTTTTAACATGAGGAGCATTTTTGGCTCCTTATGTGCCACAATCAATTTCATTACAATGCCAGCCTTGTATAGGGGAGAAAGCTGATTCATGAAGTAATTTCTGTGCTGATTTGGTAATTATTGCTTTAATAGAAAGTGTCAACTACTGGTGCATTGTCAGTGAATGGTTTTAATTCCCTATGCAGGATGATCGCTCTCTAATAAACCTACATCTCATGCATACCAGTTACTTTCTTTTTGTGATGGTGATTACAATGTTCTGCTATGCAGTTATTAAAGGCAGACCAAGCAAACTGAGACAAAGCAATACAGAATTCTGCTCTGAAAAGGTGAGTTTGTGTAATAACAAAGTACTGACTCTGATAACATAAAGCCTCCTTTTGTATGTACTGCAGACTGGTTGTTCTTATCTCTTGAAGTATAGATTTAATTCCTTTTCAAAGCGACAGGAGTTTTTCATCGTGGGCAGTAAGGAAGGGTGCTGCAAAATACAGATGTGTTCTGTGTAGATCCTCAGGTAGATTTCTCTCCTGCAGAGGTGGATTAGTGCAGTTCAGTCAGTACCATAATACGACTGCCACTCCACCTCTGATGTTATTCTCATTATTTTGTATATAACATTGAATAGATAGCACTGAATGGGTTTATCTTTCACCACAACCTACTGAAAATAAAATGTAATTTTTGAATCAAATATACTACGTATTTCTAGTGGCTGCTGATCAGAATTAAAGCAATCACAAAGGTAATGGAACAGTCATTCAGCACTGCATTGGAGCTGCACATTGCTTGCAGGATTAAATATGAATGTGTTTATTGTAAATTAGGAAGTGGATGCCGGCTCCTTTTGATCTTAATGACGTTTTATAGTATAAGCAGTTTTGTTCTGTATTGTTTTTAAACAGATTATGTGAAGCACAAAACATTCTCAGACTTACTTTGATCCTTTCCAAGTTAGACCTTCAAGGTTCTTTGAAAAGCTGGAGGGCAGATATGCCAGCTGTGTGGAGATAAGCAATATCACTGTTACCAGATTAAGAATTTGACTTTAACGAAATGTTTTCTTTTTCTTTTGTTTAGGTTGCTTTGTCAGAAGCATAATCCATCCTCTCATCTTACTGAGAATGACTGAGAACCGTAATCATTGCCTGCTGAACCCAGAATGGGTCTTGACACTCTGTGAATACATTATCTTGCAATGTTGGTTTATTCCAACCAAAGACATTTCAAGTGCCTGTAATTGATTTGTACATATTTATAAGGGTGTATTCAGAATAGATGATGCACTTGTTCCGCATTGTAGTGCGGCCAGAAGCGTTCAGTCTTTACCTGTGGACATAGCTGAATGTTGGTGTAGATATGTTTAGTGATACGGCTACATATAGTCAGAGCAAGATATTTTTGTCTAGCTGCATCTGGGCAGGTTAAGATGCCTTTGCAAATGTCTCAAACCAACAAATCTTTGTTATTTGCCCAATGATATGTACAGTGTGTTTGAAACGGTATGCACCTTTGATATAATACTGCATTTCCAGAGCCACCAATCTACTACATGACTTAAATGTGTGTTTGTGTGGCCTGATACCTTCTTCCATTTGCTCCTTGCTTGCGAGAAAAGATATCAACAGTTTTAGGTTTATTTTTGGGGGAAAAAAGAAATACATATACACATTTTAATAGTGCTGTATTTAGGACAAACTTGTGCTTTTATTCATAGTAAAAACTTAAGAAGTGAAGTCCCATTTTAAAATCTTTCTTATTGAAAACTAAGTTTGATTCTTACTGTTATTTTTTTTTTCCCATTTGGCCCGCTGAATGCCAGAGGGTCAGTCAGCACTGAGACTGCCTGGGAAGCTTTCTGCTTGGCCTCCCATCCGCAGCCCTCAAACCTGGAACGTGCATCTATGCTGCAGAGCAGCTCTCTGTCAGCCTTCTTTCTAGAAAGTGACACTTGGTAAAAAGATGCATTGTGCTGTCTGTCGGGGCTCTGCACAGCCTCAGGCAAGTGCAAATAATGAAAGGAAAAGAAATCCTGTCCTCTGTTACAAAGCCTCACTCTGGGGCTCTCCATCCATCTCTGAGGGGCAGCGGAAAATGACACTTTTATTAGCTGAGGCCAATTTCCATTTAATGCTGTCCACTCAGGGGAAGATGACAAGGAGGGAACTAGGGCTGTCGTGATCAAGGTCAAAGAAACCACACAGTAAAACTCATACTGTTTTCTGTGTCCATTCTTCAATCAGAGGAGCTTTATTATGTGTATTTTTCTCTTTTCCGTTCTGGCTTTTGCTGTTTATTTCCCTCATGTTATTCAGTAACCTCATTAATTTTCAGGAGTTGTGGTTTTCCTGCAGACATTTCCACCACTGCTTTTAAAATCTCACTGGTTGCCTTAATTGACCTTTCATCTTCTCTTTGTAGCGTAGGTCTGCAAAAATACACTTATGGGCTTTTTTCTCTCTCTGTTCCTTTGGTAAATTTCACTCTAAACTACACAAAACAAGACGACTCAAGTCAAAATCTTACAGTCTCCATTGTGCTGACATGAGATTCTTAGTTTATTACCAGTAGACACTGTTGTGGATGGTACCCTGCTGGTCTGTGGGCCTGTATATATAAGACTTCAGCAGTCAGTAAGTTTGCTTCAAGTGCTCTGAAGAGCAGTCAAGGGTCACACTTTTTGATTAGAACGTTTCCATTCCAGAATTCAGTTACTTAAGCAGTGGTAACTAATAAATTTTGTTCTCCAGTGATGTTAAAGCAAAGCTCAAGAGATGGCCCAGTTTGAAGTCTAGGGATAAAACGAAGCTTCCAGTTTTCTCCTGATGCTGCTATGGGCTAATATTGCTTCATTGACATGGGTCAGCAAGGTAAAGCAGCTTCTCATGGAAATTGTCCGAGCTGTTCCTGATCCATGCAAACTACCTTCTGCTTTAGTGCTGACTGTGAGAGTAGCCTGAGAGGGTGGCTTGATGTGGGGACCAAAGGCAGGAAGAGGAAAGCGATTGGGGTGGTGCTGCGGGTTCTAGAAGTACCTAGAGAACACAGATAGTGACTCCTTTAAAAAGGCAAACCCACCCCTTTCCAGCAAACTAAAAATCCACCTCCAGATGTCCCATTTACAAATTGGTCTGTTGGGGAAAAACATGTATATATATATTTTTTTTAATCTGGTTTTGCTCTTTGGTAATGAGAGGAGCCTGCTTTGTGGTTCATCACCCACTGTATGGAAATACAGAGAAATACTGAGATTGTGACCAATGGAAGCAAAAGGGAAAATGTTAAAGAGCTGTGTTTTTGGCCTTAGTTTTCCCTTTGCCCCATTACTGCAGCAGGGAGGAAGGTGTCCATCAGGTTGGGTTGCTGCAATCCTGAGGAATATCAGATTGTTCCTAGGCATGATGTAAAACAAGTTAAATGCAGCCAAACAGAAAAATAAAAACTTAATATTAGAGTTCAGATCATATTGATCTTTCCTTTTTTTTTTTTTTTGTTGTTGTTGTTGTTTTCTTTTTCTTTTGAACTATGACTTGAATCAGTTTTGATTCTATTTGTATGTGTTTTCTTGTTCTTAGAAAGCTGCCATTTTCTTTTGCGTTTTTCTTTGGCATTACATAGAAAATCTGAGCCTTGGTTTTCAACCCTCTGCAGGTGGTTGTAGGGTTAAGATGGCTTTTTTTGTTTTGTTCTTACATTTCACTTGTCTTGTTGCATGACGGTTCATAGCTGATTTGGAAATGACATTTCTCTCCTAGATTAATTTTGTGTTTGTATGATGTGCATATTGCTTTGCAGAATAAAAACAATGAAGTTTACTCTGTTGTCTTTCTTTCTCCTCACCAGTTGCTATGGAGGTTTCAGAAGCCATTTACATTACATCGACCCTTGGAAGAGATTGGTAGTGGAGTTTGTAATAGGTTGGAATTTCAAATGTTGCTGTACTTACAGTGCATGTAGAATTGATGGAAGAGTTTTTTATCTATCGTGAGGTAGGGAATCTAATGCTATATAGTTGCTATAATGGAGAATTTATGATCTACTTATCTCTCCTGTTGCCTTTATAGGGCTCTGCTTGTCTTTTTGTCTCTCTTAATCAGTCACAGGTACATAAAGCTTGCTTTACTGATACAATACAGGTCTCTGTGCTGAATACACAGGTGGAGCAAATGTTGTTTGTCCTTCATGTTGTCAACATTCTTTAGGTTTAGCAGCAAAATGCTCAGGGTGTTGATTTCTCACTGCAGTAAGGTCCTCTGAAAGGAATGTAAGACAGAAATGAACCCTTGTTTGCTCTGTTCTCAGCTTCCTGCTGGCCTTGGGTTGTTATCAGGCCCTCCTTCCCAGCCTCCTTGCTGCAGGTGCTGTGTTACCCAGCTGAACCCAAACCAGTTCCTGAGCATTCCTCAGTGCCTGCAGGTGGCTTGGGATCGTTAAAGGGCATCTGTGGATGGCTGTTGAAATCAAGATAATAGAACTCGTTAAATTCCAGCTCCAGTTACTGGAACAAGCTGCACCTGTTTGTTTTCAGTGCTGGAGAATAGGAAAGGAAGACTTGGGGTCGTCCTTCAAAGCTTGTTACGAGCTGGGCACCGTGTGCTTGACAGACACAAGGCCAGCCTGTATTGCTTCTCTGGAGGATGTGGTTCAAAGCATTCACGCAGTGTTCTGACTCCGGGTGTTTCCAGATGGGGCCTATTCAAATCCTGTGACAAATGGGAGCATTGTTTAAAAGCAGAGCTGTAAAGTTGTTGCAGAGTTTTTGCTGGGGAGAGAAACTCTGAGAATTAATAGGGGAGGGAAAAAGTGAATTTAAGAGAATAGCTGTGACAAATCCCTTTGGTCTGACTAGTTCTGAAACATCTGTCCAGAGTTAGCATGAATGCCCTGTGCCAGCACGGTCTCCGAGTTCATCCATCACTGTGAGTTAGCAAAGCAATCCTCTTGGCCTCTGCTGCACTCAGTCTGTCAGCGATGAGGAAGAGAGACAGTAGCACACGTCTGTGCTTGTTTCCTGTTAAACAAACCCTCCATAACTCACACACCTCTGGTTGGGAAATGCACACGTATGTTCAGCAAGCTCTGTAGACACGTAACTTCCTTGAAGAAAATCCTGTTTCTAGAGCTATTACTGCGTAGCATTAGGCGTGAGTAAACATGCGAGGAGGGTCAGCTGTGAATTCCCATTGGGGAAACAATAAATGAAAACAGCCAAGGTCAGGCTGACCGGGCTGTGAGCACTGATGGAGCTGTGGGTGTCCCTGTGCACTGCAGGCAGTGGGACCAGGTGGCCTTTAGGGTCCCTTCCAACTCCAACCTCTCTATGATTTAATCCTTTGTCTTTTTTTTCTAGAGCAAAGGCTGTCAGGGATACTTGACAAACCTCTTCGTAAGGAAAGTCTTGCTGTCATATAATGCCAAAGCATTAAGCTGAGTCCTTTCAGGGCCCTCTCCTGGCTCCTCATAGCACGAGCAGCCCGAGGGATGTTTTATGCAGGCGGTGCAATGGGAGAAAACCTGGCTGCTGGGCTAATGTGCAACAGGACGTTTCCCAAAGCTGGAAGGGTGGGGTGAGCAGAAGGGATTCATGTGATAACGCTGTAATCGGGCTTGTTTACTTCGTGACAGCAATGTTGGTTAACAAACTAAAATGAAAAATTATGTAAAGGTTGTTCAGCTGGAAAAAACTGATGCACAGTGTTTGCAATCAGATTACATCCAACGTTAGCAGGCGGCTGCAGATTGGGCTGAGAAGCACCATCTGCCAGCAGCGATGGCACTTCTTTAATCGGATGTTTTGTGCCAAATATTTTGGTATTATGTGGAAGTATTGCTGAAAATGAGGAGCAGCATCTGTCTTGAAGCAGCGCCTTCGTCCTGCAAGCAGATTTCTGTCGCTGCCTTTTTGAAAGAGAGGGTTTCAAGGAAACATTGTGCTAGGAGTTAACATGAATAAGTATGCTGGCAGCTGCTGAAACGTAGATTACAAGTTTTTCTCTGCCATCCAGCCTTAATCAAAATGCTGCTAGTGATGAACTGCCTGGTGGAGGGAGAGATCTGTAGCAAGAAGCAGAAAGCCTCACAGATGTGTTAAACCCTTTTGGGTCTGTCTGCCTTTAACCATTTAGCTCAGTGACTTCAAAACTTGATATTTGAGCTCACCGACGTCCTCCTGGAAGATCCCTGAGGATTTGTGTGGACAAAGGTTTCGTTGTGGCCCCTGCTCACTTGAGCAGTCTTTCTGTGAGCCTTTGCCAACCGCTCAGATGTGGGGCACTGACCTTGAGGTGCCCGTTAGTGCTGTGTTGAAAAAAAGTTCAGCTAAATATATTCTAAGAACCAGGGTGCAGAGTTGCTGGGTTTGGATCTTTGTTCAGCACTGATGCAGGCAGTGTTCCTGCCCATCAGCACTCTTGATTTCTTGCTCTGCCTTGCTAGGTGATTTGGGCAACTTGCTTTGTGTTTCTGTGTCTCAGTTTTCTCCTTTATAAAGGGCTTTTGAAGTGCTGTGACCTTGGTGGAGGTTTCCTAACCTGCAGGGCTTTCCAGCAGAATCAGTATTCCCCATTCATCCTTTAAAGATGTCTCCTTGCAGCATGTTAAAACTTGAGGACCTGAGCATACGCTTCCTTACATTATGTGATTCGTGCATCTTAATGAGACAAGTAACGATGTAAGATGTCAAATCCATGGACCTTTTGTAGACATTACAAAAGTATTTCCCAGTACACTGCATTGATTGGCAAAGATCTTCTGACCTCCAATGTAGAACAAAAGGGGCTTTGCAGTGAGGAGGCTGGCAGTGTTCTTTCTATGCTCTGCACAAACCACACCATGGAGATGCTCAGTCTGCTCCTATCCTGCAACCATATCTGGAGAAGAGGGAGAGAGCCTTAAAGCAGCTCAGCCAAGGTGATAGAGTGCAAAATGTTGATAAACCCATGAGATTCTTTTTCCCAATTGACCCCAGAGCCCCATATAAACAAAACTACTACCTTGTTGGCCTAAGTGGGTAAGGAGAGTGATTTTGTGACTTACAAACAGGGATGTGGCCTTTGGAGCTCATCCAGCAGCACTCACAGTGGCTCAACACCAACGGGAGGATTCTTATCCTGGAGCTGAATTCTAGTTTCTTCTGCTGCCTTTTGCTGAGCTGCTGAGGCCGGGTTGCTGGCCGGTCCCAGGTGGGTGGGTTGTACCGTCTGTGTGCCACAGGAGCTGCTGATCGCCTCTGATTGCAGCTCAGCTGCCCGGGGGGAGGTGATGATTGCGCTGCGGGCACCTGAGGTTTTAACAGGGGGGAGAGGCAGTTTTGGCAGTAAATTGGTGTGGGTGCAGTGTGAGAAGTGCTTGGAAAAGGAGCTCGAGCTGCTGGATTCCTCCCAGGTAAGTCTCGGTAAGCGGTGGTTATGGTGTGCTGCGCAGTGGGCATGTCCTCGTTTGGATGTTTGTATGGGGTGGCAAAGCTGGATCCCAAAAGTACTTCGGGAGGCGACTTCTGTAGGCTGAAAGCTCGGCTTAAAGCAGCCGGGACTGGCTGAGCACTTATGTTTGAGCCTGAAAGCTTGTTTGTGTTGGGTAAGCCTTGGGGAGGGAGGCAGCAGCTTGGAGGGGATGCTTTGTGAGGCGATCCCTAGCGAGACCGGACTCAGCGGACAAAAACCTAGCAATGAGGGGAAATGAGTTTAATTTCGGTGTCCGTAGCTTCTGCGAGGAGCTGTTTTAGAGCTCGCAGGGCTGCGGGACGAACTGCGAACCTCCCGCGGGGACGCGGTGAGCTCCGGCCCTGCATTGCTCGCCCGGTGCCACCAGGGGGCGGCAGAGCCCGGCATGGAGCCGCGGGGCCCGGCGTGGCTGCGGGGCAACCCTGGGGAGGGGCGAAGCGAGCCGCGGTGCGGAGCTGTGCTCGAGTCGAGAAGCGGTGTTCGCGGCTGCTCCCAGGGTTCTTGGGAACCTCGGGTGACCCCACCTATCCCTCTGGATGCCTGAGTGTTCTAGTCTCACACAGAGCCTTCTTGACCCCACAGGGATGCTGAGGCATCCCTGGAGTTGGTGCTGGCTAACAAGCGTGGGGTCAACCACGTTCAGAACTGATACAGAGGAGGGAGGTGCTGTTTCCAGGAAGATGACTCAATCGTTTGCTAGCAGCAAGAAGTTAATGCCTCTTGACCAAGACCTGGCTCCTGTGCTTATCTGCCCTGAAGGCAACAGGAATTAGGCACCTAATTTAATTTATTTGTTTGAGGATTTGAGTTTTTCCTCATCTCCTGTTAGATGTAAAGTCAGATCTCTGTGTTTTCTCGGCTGTAGTGGATCAGGGAAATCTCCTTTCTCCCCCTGCTTTGCATCTTGTTTGAACACACAGGCATACATCTCCCGCTGGCTGTTAGAGGATAGCAAAGCAAGTGAGGCAAACCCTGGCACACCGTGCAGTGCTTTGGGAGCACAGCCGGCTTGGAATTATTTATGCTGTTTTATTGTGCGTGAACAAAGTGGTTTGTAGGAACACAGGAAGCTTTCATCACTGGAGATGTCCCAGCAGCGCCCGTTGTGGCTGTGTGCTCACAGAAGGTGTTGGAGCTGTCTGCGTGGTTAATGTCTCATTGGCTTCTTCTGAAGGGACACAGATGGGATCTGTTTGAAGCAGTTTCACAGCAGAAAAGCTCTGCCCACCGAGTGGCTGCCCAGATATGATTGTGAATGCCTGGAGCAAACAAGTGAGCGCAGTGCAGAACTCTGGCACGAGAAGTGGCCATCATCATCTCCAATCCGGGGTGCAGCTGGAGGCCAGCAGGGACCTTGCTGTTGATTAGAGCAGACAGGAAACTGCTGTGTTTGAGCACAGTGACTTCAAGGTGTCCCCAGTGTTTGAGGCTGTTTGAAGCCCAGCACTGCTTGGGTTTGCTGCCCCTCCTTGCTGGGGTAGCACACTAAGTCAGTACAGGCACAGCTGCCCTGAGGAAGTCAAAATACTTAAAGAAGCTTTTCCCTGTTGCTGAATAATTGGGATCTGAGCAGATCTGCTGACAACTGACTGGCTGAGTGTGAACAGTGAATAATACAATCTTGAGTCGATGCGCCAGATACTGCAGCGTCAGGATTTCCCCTTGACTCATTGGTGGCATTGTAGCAGGAGGTAGAGCTAAATTTGACCTTAAACTCATTGTGGCCCGATAACAAAATCTGGATTTCTACAACATGATGAGTTGGAGAGGATGTGGTGGAGCTCCCAGAAGACAGAGTTCTGCACACGGGGGGCTTCTCCCATAACTGGGTTCTCCACTGAACTCCTGCAAGCCCCAGGTCCCCTCTGGTGCTATGCTGATCTGGCTGCCTACAGGAATCTCTGAACTGTGCTGGGTTAGAGCTGAGTGGTCTTTGTTGACGTGCAGGGAGCATCAGCCTTTGTTCTTGATGTCAATTTGGGGTTGGCACAACATGTCTGCTGTTTCTGGCCAAGTTTCCTGAGAGCAGCTCGCAGGTGCTCCCCTGGAAGTGTGATGTCCCTGATCGCTGCATCATAGAATCATTCAGGTTGGAAAAAAGATCTCAGATCCCCAACTCCAGCCCATCCTACCATGCCCAATGACCACATCCCTCAGTGCCACATCCCCACAGTTCTTAACACCTCCAGTAGGTTGGGGATCCCACTGCCTCCCTGGGCAGCTGTGCCAATGCATTTCTAATATCCAGTCCGTGCTGGCACAGCCTGTGAGGAGCTCAGCATCCTGCTGGTGGGGTCTGTCTGTTTGAGGGCCTCCTGGTGATGCTGGCTGCTTCCAGCTTCTCCCAGCAGGATTTCATGTGACGCACAGCTTTGCCCATAAGTGTTGCAAAACCAGAGGGTCCCTCACTGCCAAAAGGTTTTGCGAAACACTCCTCCGTGGGGCTCCCTGTGCCAGAGAGAGGGTGCTTTGTTCATTGTTCTGTCGGTCCAAAATAGGTCACTTCCAACCACAGGCATCTGAGGGTTCTGTTGCTGCAGAAAGCTGCTGAAGTGAACGCAACCTTCGACAAGCCCATTCCTGGAAATGGGAAGATCTCCATTAAACTGTCAGCCCATCACGTCACCCAGGCTTCTCCATTAGGAGCGTGCTGAGTGTGTGCATAGATTGCTGCTCCTCCTGGCAAAGAAAGTGTTTGTTTCTGCTTATTAGTTTGTTTTAACCTTCTGGGAGTAGATGCCAAGGATATGTTGGGGAAACTTAATTTCTCATACTTCCAGAAGTGCTGAAACCAGAGTGTGAATCACCATTGCCTGTGGGAAGGCATGCTTGTGTGGTACCAGCACAGTGTCTGAACAGGGCCATCCTAGAGGCTGACACAAGGGAAAAGCAAAGGGATTGATTTATTTACTACCAAAGCCCCCCAGCAGTGGTAGAAAGAGCACTTAAGATCTCCAATGTCTTTGGGTTGGCTCAGGATGTACGTTTGGGACATTTTGCCTTCCTTATGCAGGAGCATTGCTAACAGTGAGGGCTGCTGGTGGCACTGGTTTGGCTTTTTTTTTTCTTCTTTCTTTTTTTGCTTGCTTTTTGAATCTTTTCTTTTGCTCTGTCATAATCTTGACAAATGCTGGTGCAGGATGCCCTGCTGTGATGCACGACCCAACCAAGGTGATTGCCAAACTGCTTAGCCATGCTCTCACCCACTGCAAAAATTTGCTGTGACTGCATTTAAAAACAGGCAGCAACAAAGAAAAAAGGGAAGAAAAACCAACAGTAGGACCTCTCACCTTGTACAAACCTCATGTTCTTGATCACTTGGTGCTGAAGGATGGCAGTTTGTGTGTATTTCTATTAAAATTCATGACACACAGTGGAAACCGCGGCGAGACTAACTGCTGTTCATGAAGAATTTAAGGCTGCTGTTGCTAGTTGGGAAATGCCTTGCTAGGGATGCATCAGGAGAAGGCAGTTCTGAATAAGCATTGTTGTATCTCTGCAGTTGGGGTTTTGTAGAAAAGGAATCAGGCCTGTAGTTCTGGCAATGGCATGAGATCAGGGAAGGGTGAGGCTGATGGAGACCCTGAGCTTGGCTACTGGAGAACACCACGTGCTCCTGCTCAGGTCTGCCTTGTGCTTTGAGTCCAAAAATGGGGATAAAAGCCCTCTGCCCTATGGTTGAGAAGAGAGGAAGAGCCCCTGTTGGGAACAGGGTGGATAAAAGCAGCATGGAGCAGT
The DNA here is from genome assembly GCF_905368555.1 of Meleagris gallopavo. Taxonomy (NCBI): domain Eukaryota; kingdom Metazoa; phylum Chordata; class Aves; order Galliformes; family Phasianidae; genus Meleagris; species Meleagris gallopavo. The sequence continues at coordinate 5,054,896 of NC_139424.1, forward strand.
GCTGTGTGAGGCTCTGTGGTTGTTTCATGGCGGTTGCACGTCTCTCTGCATCAATTTTGGGTAAATGAGTGGTTATAAGTTGGAAGGGTTTCTTGGGGGTGTCAAGATTAATACAATTCCCCTGGCTGGCCAAGAGGAAAGGCAGGGTCTGATGTACCCCATGTGCTGTGGATGAAAGCTGTTGGTGCTCCCTGCTCTGCGCTGTAGCTTGAATCCCAAATAAGGTGCTTCCAAACCTTCTCTGCAGGAGCAGCTGGAATTCAAAGCACTCCTGGATTATTTCTGCACCAAAGGCTATAGCAAGAGGAAGAGCAGCAGCATTTAGCTTTGATTTGATCTCTTTCTTCTCGTGCCTTCTAAGAATCATGCCTGTAACCTTCCCTCCCTCCTTAGTACCCATCCTTCTGTTCATAACTTATCTGCAGGCAGCTGGCCTCGCTCCTGTGCTTGCATTGGAGATGTGGCTGGTTGTGATGATTGTTGCCTTGATAGTGAGGACCAGAAGGTGCCTGGCAGTGGAGCTTTCTGATGCTTTCATGAGGTCTTTCCTTCTACTTATGGCCAGGGGGATCCTGCACAAGGCAGGGGGAAGCCTGGTGTGGCTGTGGGTTGACATTCCGATGCCTGATGTGCCTTTTTCATAATGTGACCAAGCACAGGTTTTTTTTTTCCTGAAGGTTTTGTATGGAAATCTGGGCTCTTTCCTTGTTAATAGCTTTCAGCACAATGCAGAGAAACCCAAAGCTTTCCCTTATGGGTTTGTTTTAGTATTTGGGAACCAGGATATCTTGCACACCTGTGCCCCAAATGTCAACACACGTTGGCAAAATAGTTATTCTGGGGCTGTGAGCTCTGCTCAGGGTCACCTGAAATTCCTTTGAAGAGCTTTACCTCTTTTCTGCTCAGCATAGGCTACCCCAGGCCACCTATTGATCTGCTCCCACTGACAGAGGAGCAACACTGGGGATATTTGGTGCAAGGCCTGAGACTGTTGGGTCTTGGGATGTCTCATCTCATCCTCCAAATAACAGTTTTCTTGCGGCTCTCCAAGATATAACAGCCTCATCTTCTTACTGAGGAAAGTAAGCTCTTTGCTGAGGATGCAAGGGCTTTAGATTAGGGCTGAGAAGACTAAGTAGGGAAGAGGGCTTTGTGTTTGGTCAGCCCTGCTGCCATCTGGTGCTCAATGGAGCTGTGCTCTCATGTCTCCTTACTGAGACTTCTGGGCACTCTACGTTTTGATTTGCAGCTCGTCTGCACAACTTGTCTTTCTAAAATGGCTGTGAAGCAAAGTTCAGAGGCTAAAGAGCCCAAATCCCCTAAGAAAGGGATGCAAGATGTGTACCCAGCTTGGTCTATTAAATCCCAGCCCTAAACTTTCTCTGTTTACATGTGCAAGGAGTTGGGCTATTGATCTGTGCCAGCTTCAGCTGGTCTGATGTTTCCTTGAGAAACCTGTCACTTCTTTTCTTCCTCCTGCCTTCTCCTGCAGGCTTGAGCTCTTATTGTCTTGTTCCACCTCTTCAAGGAATATTCATCCCATTTGTGTTGCTTAAAAAAGCACAGAACAACAACAAAACGCACACAAAAATGAAAATAAAAACCAAAACCATTTAGAAGAGCACTTTCTGCTCCTTCTGGGATTTCCCAGAGCCATGTGACCTGAGCTGCTTCCCTGCCATTCCTTGCCTTTGGAATTCCCACATCATTGGTATGTAGTGAGCATGTGATGGCATCTTCCTTTAACAAGCCCATTTTCTGCCTGGGCTGCATTATTTAGACATCCTAAGGAATATTTTAAGCTGTTTCTACCCTCTTTACCTTCCTGGTAATATTTATGCCAAAGACTTTACTGGCACGCTGATGGATCAGCAGCTACTGGCCTTGTGTTGAGCTGGCGATTGGGCGTGAGGCTCTTGGCTTCATCATTGGGTTGGAAATGGGAAAATCCTCAATCCTACCAAAAATTCTCACTCTCTAATGAGAAAGGGAGGGAGAAGGGAAGCGCTGGTCAGAGCAGGTTCATTGGAAAGGCTGAAATCAGAGCTGCATCCACCGGGCACTGGAGTGATGGAGGGCACTGGATGGGCGTGCGGATGGTTTGCAAATACACAAGTATAACCACACGTGGATTTGGACTTGCAAGGCCTCTGGGTGCTTTGCTGCAGTGGGAGGGAGTGCAGCAAACTGGTGCTCAGAGGGCTCTACAAATCCCACTTTGAGCACTGCTGTGTTGTCTGCCAGGAGCACAGCGTGGATGTATCTCTGGATCAGATCAACCTGACTTGCATGACTGTGTTCTACCGAAGTGACCCCAAAGCATTTGATTATTTCAATGAAATGAAATTGAATTTCACTGCTGCTGCGTTGCCTGATGCAAGCTGTTGTTTATTCCCAGGGGAGGAAGGCATAAGGAGATGTATTATTAAAGAGAAACACGGCATCGTGTCAGTGGCAGCTGACTTGCTTTGAGTTGCTTTGTCGCAGAGAGCCAATAAGTAAAACAGTACTTCCAAAATCAGAAAGCTTTCCTTGCACAAGCAAGCTAAACTTTGATTTATAGCTGTTTTTGAAATAACAGCTTTTCACTCTATGCTGGAAAAAACACACAGTGGTTTCAGCCTCGCTCTGGCCAGGAAATTTTGGATTCAGGTCAGTTCTACACCACGCTTGAGAGACTTGAGCTGCAAACACAAAAAGCTTCACCCATTCCTGCTCAGGAGATGGATCTCTTCTGGTTCGTGGGCAGAGGAAGTGTCCAGGTTGGATCTCAGCTTCACCTTGAGCTTTGGGACCTTGGTGCAGCCCAAGCCAGGGGTTTTATTACTGCCTGAAAATGCTGTTCCAGGCTCTTTTGTAAACAGAATAGTGTGTGTGTATAGATATATAAACATATAAATACATATGCTAGCTCTAACAAAGTTAAAATGAGGAGGGTCAAACTTGTATTTTGCAGTTGACCCAAGGCTGTGCTGTTGTGCTGTGCAGCATGGATTTTGCTGCTCATAACCGTGAGTTTAAGCCTAAATTTTCTGTTCTCTCAAATGCCCTGAAAATAGTTTTTCATCCCAGATAAAGCCCCTGATGGCAGCACAGCTTACTGGAGACACGGACAGTCAATGGGTGCTCACAGTCCAAATGGGAGATGAAATGATGGCGATTTATTTATTACCCACCCTTCCCATCTGCACTCATTTTCCTTTCAGGCACCATTGAAAAACAAGTAACTGAGCCTAGACCTTGTCAATTATTATTATTTTAATCTTTGGAGGGCAGCAAATTCCCAGCCTTTGTGGGATGTGACCTTTGGGCTGTAACCTTGCTCCTTGGGGAGCCTTCTCCCCAAGCTTGCCCAGCCCCTGCCCCACACCAAGCCAGGAGCTTGCTCTCCCAGTGAGAGCACTTAAGCGGCTTTGCACAAATAGGATTTGCATCAGTTTGTTTCTGACAAACAACCGCTGAGCTCAGCCCCTCCTGTGCCCTCCCTGCAGGCTGAGTGGTGGTGGAGATGTCTGTCCTCTGAACAAAAGGCAGCCTGAGCCCCACTGCTAATCACTGGATGCCTTTGGGAAGGCAATGTGAACAGCATCGCTGCCTCTGGTGCTGAGATTTGATGAGTTTGGTGTCTGTGGTTTGTGAAGCCCTCTGAAGCCACCAATCCAAACTGGGAATGGCTGGATGTGCGTTGTCTGTGGTGCAACGTGAGTTAAGTCTTTGTAGCTCCATGTTGTCCCCAGAACCACCTCAGCACTGCTTCACACAGGCTCTGTGATGAAGATTTCTCACCCTGAGAAATTGTGGAGTAAATAAATGGAGTGTGTCATCCAGAGCCACGTGTTCAATGGCCTCAGTGGGCGAAGCTCCCAGAGTGATGGATGGCCTCACATCCAAAATCTCAGGCTGGTGGGATGGATGGGAGTGACTGCTCCAAACCATCTGTCTCCAATGCAGTGCTGGGAAGCATTTGGAAAGGTTCAAGCTCAAGCTTGCCAAAATGCCCTACAAGCATGGGGATGGCTCAGGGGGTTCAACTCAGTAGAGAATGGCACGGGGATGAGTGCTGGGTGTAAGCAGAGTGCTGAGGCACCATCCTCAGCTAGGAAGGAATGAAAGATATCACCATCACTGGGGTGTGCTCGTGTCCCATTGAGAGGACAGGGTGGTGATGTGGCTCAGGCATGGAGCAGCCTTATGGAAAAACACCAGAATGCAACCCGGGGCTTCTGACCCATCGAATTGGCCATTCCTCTGCAGTAAATCTTACCAGCACAAAGGGATAATTCTCTATCAAAATACTCACTGATTATTTCTAACCAGCAAGGCGAGGCTATAATTTTCCCAATGGACCGAAGTGCAGACAACTATCCAAGCTGTTTCAATCCTGCCTATCTGCAAAGGGCTGGAGGGAAAGGAGAGGGTGTTTTGTGAGATGTCTCCATGCAAACATCCAGCGAGCCCTGCTGGCAGCTCCAACCTCTTGCTAAACAACTTCTGGACCCTGTGTAAACAGTCTTCTGCCTTTATAAACACAGCATCCAGATCGTGGAGTGGAAAAAAGCCGAAGCCATCACGTGAAGGGAAGATGTATTGCTTCCGGCAGCTTAAGTATTTTTATGTTCTCTTGGGGTTAAGGGTTTGAGTATGGACATATTTTTGCCTGGGAAATGTGGGAGCGGAGAGAGGTGACAGTGGGAGGGAACAAACACCTGGGAGTGGAGCATGTAGGATGGTGGGAGCAGCTCTTGGCATTTTCAGACAGCGAGGAGGAGGAGGAGGAAGGCTTCCCTCTGGATTGCACCGATGTTGCTACCTTTGTGCTCCCTTTGCTGTGGAAGATGGAGACAGGGATATATTTTTCATCTTTTTTGTTTGCCTTTTCTACTTGAAACCAATCATGGAGAACGAATTCAAGGTGTATAGGGAAAACTTCATCCATTGCCCGGAGGAAACATACTGCATCTGTGCAAGATTCTTTCATTTCTCCTTAAAAACCGCTCTGAGTACATGTAATGTTTCTTTATAATTATATTGCCCCATTTATCCTGAGTGAGGTTCATCCACAATTACATCTCTCTGCGCTCCATCAGCGCTGTCTCTCTGCTGTCAGCCTCCAACTGAGCAAAGCTTGGGATACGGGTAGACATTTGTTCTTCTAAACAGATACGTTTTCATTTGGGCCTTTCTCCCTGCAGGTGCTCTTTGGGTCAGGCTCTCCTCTGGCTGGGGTTGATGGTGTCTGAAAGCATGGCTGCTTTTTTAAGTAAGAGACCAAATCTCATTAACTCTTGGCTCCCTGTAAATGCCATCTTGAAAGCAGTATTTCAGATAGCCAGCTTAGCCCTCCCCACGCAGCGTTAACCCAACTCTGGTAGTGACATTTAGAATTAATCCAAACCATCCCATCCCCAGCAAGGACACCACGTGCTGCCCTCTGAAGTGCAGCTCTGTGAGCACCAACAGCAGAGCAAAGAAACCCCTGGACCTGCAGGGTGGGGGAGTTGATGCCAGGCTGTGGGGTTCTGGGTGATGGGATGGGCTGCATGTAGGAGTGGTGGTTGGGAACTCATGCAAAGCCCTCATTCAGAGATCCCATGAGAAATGTCCTCCTGGTCCTGGTTTGAGTTGGAGGGACCTCCAAAGGCCATTGGTCCCATTGCCTGCAGTGCACAGGGACACCCACAGCTCCATCAGTGCTCAGACCCTCCAGCCTGACCCTGCGGGTCTGTAGGGATGGGCACCACCACTACCATCCTATGCAGTGTCTCACCATCCTCACTGTAAACAAGTTTCTCACATCCAGCCTAAATCTTCCTCTCTGTCAGTTGGAAACCATTTCCCCTTTTCCTATCACAACAGCCCTCCCATAACGAGTCTGTCCCCTTCTTTCATGTCAATGCCCACCTTGGACCATGCACGTGCAGAATGGATTTTCCCATTTAAGATGTGAGCCCTGGTTGGAGTCTGAGGTCAAAAAGGGTTTTTCTACCCAATGAACCCTCCCCTCTCAGTCTGAGTGTGTGGGTGCAGAGGTTGGCATGCCCAGCTTAGGGAGAGGTGTCCCTGGGTTGGGGGCTGGCTCATAGCATTGGGCTGCTGGCTGGCAGGCTGTGGATGTGTCCTGGCTCTGGTATGTTGCCTTGAGTGCTTTTGCTTTCATTTTCATGTAAAAGCAAGAACATTCTTAAATTTGATATTGGTGGGAGAGGAGAAACTGTCTCCTTCTGCGCCCTCGTGTTCTGAAGGTACTTCAGTTTAGAGCAGTGGATTTTTCTAATGCATCCTTTGTATTATATATATTAAGTGGTAAGAATGTGTCAAAAAGAAAGCAACGCAAAAAGAGCCAATTCTTCCTGTGGTCATTGATTTGCAGTTTGCACACATCTGCTCTCAGTCAGAAAAGCTCATTGGCTGCAGATCCAATGACTTTTGCAGAACATTTGGTTGGTCCAAAAGCTGCAGAGAGGAGTTCAGCCCATGAACACCACAGGGATGGGCCAGGTTGCAGTGCTTGAGCTCTGGGTGTGCTCCATTTGTGGATGGGGAATGGTGCCTGTTGCTGTGTGCAGTGGGGTGAGGCCAGGTCCCTTCTGTGGCTGCTTTGCATCGGTGTAATGAGAGAACACACCATGCTTTCGGTGGCTTTTTTTTTTTTTTTTTTGCTGGCTTTGTTCTGTGCTATAAATAAGTGTGATCAGGAGCAGCAGATAAACTATCCGCCCTGCTGACAGGAGTGTCGTAAGTGCAAAGGTCGTGCTTTATTTATTTACTCTGGACCACGGTTGCTGTGCAAAGCCACCTCTCCTGCCAGGGCGCAGCTCCAGATGCAGGAGAACCATAGGATGGTTGGGTTGGGGGGGACCACAGATCCAACCCCTGCCATGGGCTGAGTGCCTCCTCAGCACATCAAGCTGCTCGGGGCTCCATCCAGCCTAGTCTTGCTATCCCTGTGCCCGTAAAGCTGTGGCTTCTCATGGGGTTTTGGCCCAAGCAGACTCATTGTAAGTGGGGAAAATTAAGTGGTCCCATCCCGCTGACTTCATGGCACAGCACCAGGTCTGCAGTGATGCTCCTTCAGTAGGGTTTCCAACATGGGAACCCCTGAATCACTATTCAGCAAAACCTGGTGGTTTCTACAACCTGTTTCATAGAATCTCAGAATGGTTTGAGTTGGAAGGGACCCCCAAAGGCCATCTGGTCCCACTGCCTGCAATGCACAGGGGCAGCCACAGCTCCATCAGTGCTCAGAGCCCTCCAGCCTGACCCTGGGGGTGTGCAGAGATGGGCACCACTCCCTCTCCGGGTACATCTTGCATGCTTCATTGCATGGTTTGCCTTGATGTGCCTGGAGCAGTGAAAGGTAGCTTTTATCTCATGGCAGCAATAAAAGATGCAGCTCATGAGAAAGTATTGGGTTTGACATTGAGGGAAATGTAGCATAGCTCTGCAAGACAGAGCCAAACCCTATTGAGGTCTACAGGATTCTGCACCTTTCTCGTGGTATGGAAATGAATTATGGCGGTTGGCCTTTGGGGTTTTAACGCAGCTATGCAGCCATTTGGGTATGGAGGAGGGCTGCCCTTTATTCATCAGCATAACGAACTGTGTGTGTGTGTTTGTGGACAGGATGCAAAGGAGGCACAAAGAATGCAAAGCTGCTGCAGGCTTTCCTCTGCTACAGCTGCAAGATGCCCCATAGCATCTTCCCCACTGCTTGCCCAGGTGTTGTGTGCTCAGCTCCAGCACTGTTCCAGCCCAGCAGCAGCGTGGGGGTGGCTGCGTGCAGTTTGTGGCTGGAAAGCAGCACCTCGCACCCGGAGCAGCTCTGAAGCTGTTGCTGTGGCCATGCAAGCTCATTCCTCCCAGGTATTTCTTGAGACATCCATGTGCTGCAGCCGGTGAGCGTTGCTTGTTCGCTGCGGTCCTTATCTGGAAGCTGTAATCCGTGCCCGAAAAGAAGGGAAGATAAGGAGTGACTGAATATTGGAGGGGAGCTGCTGGCAGGAGCATGGAGAGCGCATGGAGGGGGCTGGGAGGTGATGCCGGGGGTGCGTTTCGGGGGTTGTGATGGGAGTGGAGCAGCCGTGGAGCTGTGTCTCCCTTTGGAGGTCCCTCTGAGGAACCCCTCCATCCCATCCCCCGGTGCCAACCCCAGCTCTGCAGGGCGAGAAGAGGAGGAGGAGGCGGAGGAGGAGGAAGGAAGAGCCCCGTCCGGCTCCAGCTTCCTCCGCAAGCCCTGCCTCGGTGCTCGGTGCCCGCCCCCGGCCCTCCCCCGGCTCTCCCCGCCGCACGCACCCCGCAGCAGCCCGAGCGGAGCCGCTTCCCCGGGGGGAGCCCTGTGCAACAGTTGCCCCGCATCGCGGCCGGGAGAGCCCTTTCAGCGCCGGGAGAAGGAGAACGGAAAGACTCCGAGGGGAGGGGGAGAACCGCACGGAACCGCCGCCGCCCCCTCGCAGCGCTGAGCACCGCCGCCGCCCGGTACCGGGGCACGAGCCCCGCGGAGCCCCGCTCACACCGCGCCGGAGGGATGGAGCGGAGCTGCGGGGACGTGGGGCGGTTCCGCACCGCCGGGCTCCGCCGTTCTCTTCTCCAACTACAAGAGAGGAGCAGCCCCGCCGCCGGGCACCCACCGCCCTGCTGAGCTGCGGGGCTGCGAGCCCCGTCCTCAATCCCGAACCCTTCGTGCACCTCCCAACTCCTCGTGCATCCCCTTCTGCATCCCCCTAAAGCCATTCTTCATCCCCTTTACGTATCTCCCTGGACTCCTTCTGCTTCCCTTTAAACCCATTCTTCACCCCCTTTGTGCCTTTCCTTAAACTCCTTCTGCATCACCCTAAATTGGTTCTTCATTCCCTTTGTGCATCCCCCCCAAACCCCTTGTGGTCTCCTCCCATCCCCTACTTCAACCCCTTGTGCACTCCATAAGCCCTTTTTGTAACTCCTTTTGCTCTCACACTCCTTCTATATCCCCTTGTGTCCCTAAACCCTTTCTGCATCCCCTTTGTGCATTCCCCCAAACCCTTTGTGCACCCCACATCCCCTTCTGCCACCTTCTTTGCACTCCCAAACCCCTTCTCCATCCCCCTTTGTGCACCCCAAGACCCCTCATGCACACCCCCATCCCCTTCTGCATCCTGCTGTGCACACCCAAACCCTCTGTGCAATCTCTCCATCCCTTTCTGCAACCCCCTATGCGCTCATAACCCCATTCTTCATCCCCTCTGTGCCCCCCTCTATTACCCCACCCCGTGTCGGCCAGCCCCAAGCTCCCACCTTTGCATGCAGCCCCAAGGGTGTGGGATCAACGCGCCATGGGCACCAAGCAGACCAAGGGCTGCCAGCCAGGCAGTGCTGGGGAGAGCCCCCCAGCCCATCACCGCAAGAAAACATCCTCCAGGGAAAGGGGTGACTTCCTCGCCTCGCTGGTGGTGAAATCGGGTGAGAAGTTTGGGAAGGGGGCTGGCAACCTCCCCCCATATCACCGGAGGATCTGCATGATCCAGGACATGCTGGGGCTGGTGAAGCAGGGCAAGCAGGAGGAGGCCACCGAGCTGCTCAGGCACCTGCGGCAGGTGAGGATGCATTGGTTTCTCCAGGGGGGCTGCCTGCTTGGGGTGGGGAGAAACCGATTTAGGGTCGCCCTCCTGGCTGCTTTTTTTCCCCTCCCTTTGCTGATCTGGGCTTTGCAGCACAGCCCACTCAGGGAGGTCCCCACCCAACTTTCCAAAAGTTCTCTGGTTTGAAGCAGCTCTGCAGAGCTCGGAGGCAATCAGAGCCAGCAGCGTTGGAGAATCAGTTCTTTTCTTCCAGGCTTAGTGATGCCAACAGTTGGCAGTTGGCTTTTTTAGTGCGTTCTTTTCAATGCGTCGCTCGGTGGAGTTTTGCTTGCGTTGGCTGGGGCTGCTGGGAGCAGGGGGTGAATTGCTCAGAGCCTGAGACCTTTCCCCTTGGAATCCTGCTTGAGCTGGGCGTCAGCTGAGGAGCAGCACTACAGAAAGTTGATTTGAGCAAACAGAGCAGTGGTGCGCTGCATCCAGCAAATGACCATGTAACCATTTCTGCTGATAGAAGGCGATAACGAGACCCAAGAGCTGGGCTCTGGGGCATGCTGAGCTTTGAAAAACTGCACTTTTTGCATGCAAACAGACAGCAGACTGAGCTGCATTTCTCTCTGCCCAGATCCCCAGGGCTCAGCACAACCTGTTCTACCAGCTGGGGAGTGCTCCACACTTTGCTGGGCATCAGGAGCAGCTCCCAGCCCTGTGGCTCTGCTCTGTGTCAGCCTGTCCACATCAAGCACAGCTGCTCCAGGGTCCCATGTGGTTCTTGTTTTAGTGTTGGCGCTTTGCTTTTTGCGTTTTTTCACCCCATTTTCTGGTCCTGTTAACTTTTTTGCAAGTAGTTCTAGATGACCTGATTTAGTGGTTGGCAGCCCTATGGCAGAGGGTTGGAGCTGGATGATATTTAAGATCCCTCCTAAACTAAAGCCATTCTCTTCTATGTTTCTATTCCACATGTCACTGAGCTCACATCTCTGACCCCATCACCTGCCCCACCCCGAGGCACATTTCCATTCACTGCATCCCAGTGGTATCCATGACTTAATGCCAGCCTTGGAGCAGCCCAGCTGGGAAACCCAAATGGTTTCAGCTCTTTTTGTGTCCCTTATGGGAATGGCTCTGCACCTCACTGTTGGTTTAGGATGAGTGTGCCCTCGCCCCATTTGACAGCAGCTCCATGCCCTAAAGTTCCACCACCTCATCCATGCCAAAGCTTCATCCTTCTAGAATGGTGCTAATTTTAGAGGGTGTTTGTATCACACCTGCCTCCTCTCACAAGAAATAATCTCTGTGCCTGTGAAATAGCATGACTTACTCTATATTCTCTCTGCTTCAGGTCCAGGTTTTTCCCATTGTCTGTCTAGGGGGAAAAAAAAGGACTCTCTAGCTAGAAACCCATTGAAAAATGGCAGCGACGAACCTGTTAGAGTCAGATCAGTCTTTGTGCACGAGCGGTTCTGAAGAGCTCCCACTGATAAAATAGATGTTAGAGTGTCAAAATAGGGAACGCTCTGTCCTAGATACTATAATAGAGCTGAAGCACATTGTAATGAGGCAGCTTTATTCCTCGCCTCCAGGTAGCAGCCGTGGGATGCCCTGCCGAGCAGATCCCGGTGCTGTGGGCTGTGTTGGGCTGCCTCTGGCTGTGGGGATGCTGATGAAGCTGTGAAATTGGGGCTTTTCCAGCAAACCGAGTGACTTAGTGCTCTCAATTGCATTGAGACTGTTGTTTTAGGTCACTGGGAGCCTTTCCAATTGATTTCATCGAGATTTGAAGTGAGCTCAGCCTGCTACTGTGGGGGCAGGTGGCAGCGTCCCTGCCTCCTGGAGGTGCTCCATCCTTGGGTTGAGTGGGATGAGCATGCTGGCAGGCAGCAGATTTTTGGTTTTCTTTGACTGAACTCCTTGCCCCATCCATGGGCTGCAAGAAGAGGCTTGTGGGAACCCCTCCTGTCTGCCAGCCCCCCCAAAATTGGGTCCAACGATCAGCAAGATGGCAGGGCAGTGAAACCCTGCTTATGGCCACCTTGCCCACAGCAAAGTGATCTTTGAGGTCCCTTTCAACCCACGCCATTCTGTGCTCCTTTTGCTCAGTCTGATATACTGATGGTTTCTTTTCTGGAGATCCCTCTTGTTATTTCCTCTGTGCTGGTAATGCTGTCATCTCCTCAGAGCCTGCAGGTCTACCCCAAACCCCAGGCTGCAGAATTAAAATCCCCTCCCTGAAAAGCTCTGTCCTCTGCGCTCTTTTGATGATGTGTGTTTTCTTGCAAGTCCTCCTCCTGTGCTCCACATAGTTTGCTTTTGGCAGTTAAATGCAGCTGGGGAGAAGTGGAAATACATTGGAACACTTTCATTGCAGTGAGGCCAACGCTTGGGGTGCAATGGCCACAAGAACCTCCCAGTCACTGGGATGGGGCTGCTGGTTTCTCATGGTGATTATCCTTCTGCTGGATCTAGTTTCTCTGCTGCAAGGCGCCTTCCTAGATTTACCTGTTGGCATCCTTTACTCAATAGGATGGGGAGGCCCTGGCACTGCTGCCTGGAGCTGTGGGTGCCCCATCTCTGGAGGTGCACAGTGTCACGGATGGGGCCCTGGGCAGCCTGTGCTGGTGGGGGACAACCAGCCCAAGACTGATCAGAACAGGGTGGGTTTTGAGGTCCCTTTCAACCTCATTTGTTCTGTGAGCTTCTCTGCTTTCCCATAGGCAATTGCCACAGGGAGATGGTGAAAACGGGGTTAGTGGAGGTGTCAGCACTTAGGAAAACCTTGAATCCACTCTCTCACCCATCATCCTAACTCCAGCAGCTCACACAGGTGGGAGAACTGTGCTGGTGGATGGCTGTGCCCATCACCCATTGCGGGAAATGATGGGCTTTTGTGTTACACAGAGCATCGCTTTGTGCTTTTTCTCTTTTTTGAAGCTCTCTTGGGTTTCGGTGGTTAAAGCAGCCAAGCACTGTCAGTATATTAAATTCTGGGAGTGTCTCTCCTGCTGGGGAGAGGATTTGTAAAACAAAGCATGTTTTCCTCCTCTCGGCTGCCAAACGGATCATTTTCCCAAGCGAAGTGGTGAGGCACTTCCCAGCACATTACGTCTCACTCGAGGAATTTGCCATTGGTTTTGGCTCAGCTCACTACTCTCATCAGGGCTCAGCCGTCACCTGTGTGGGGCACAGAGGGGCTGGGAGTGAAATAAAAGGGGAGAACAGGGCAAAGCATTCCCAAAAAGCATCAGGAGGGAGAAGATGGATGGAAGCCTAATTGCAAGATCCGAGGTGTGGCAAAGCTTCGTGAGTTGCGAGTGGCTTCTTGCTGGCACTGTGGTGGTTGTGGGTTGCAAAGGGGTTGGGGAGAGCGATGAGAGACCCCACAAGCTTTGGTCTGGAGGAATGAGATGGGGCTAAATGTGGTCTGGTGCCCAGTGAGCCCTTTCCCTGCCCTGGGGCTTTGGGTCTCAGCAGGATTTGGTGCACTGGGGGAAGGCAGCGATGCTGCGGTTGGCCTTCCTTGGAGTAGGGCATGGGTGGCTTCAGAGCTCTGTTTCAGCTGTGTGTTTACTGTTGGTTGTTCTAAGTGGTGTTTTTCTACTTAATTAGTCCCTCCCCATCTGTTTTTTGGTTGCATTTCAGAGCTCTGCTCTTGGCTTGCAGAGGGAAGCTGGCAGAGAAGCGCATTGGGATCGCTTGTGATGGGCCAGATTGTTCCCAGGTTATTTCCTTCCCCAATTGCCTTTTAGGGAGGCAGATGCTGTTGTGTCGTATAGCTGTGTGTGATGAACTGGTCGTGATTGTTTGTTAGGTGCTGGCAGGATGAAAGGGATGATTTTCAGTGCCTTCTTTTCAAAGATTCAAACCAGCTGTCCTAAAGATGCCCCAAACACTTTTACACCATCCTTGAAGCATGACTTCAGCCCCATAGGTGCCACAGTTGGTTGAATATACCACTTGGATGTGCCATGCCTACTCATGTGCCAGGCCTGGGGACCATCCATTCTGCAGCCCCTGCTGTCAGACCCCAGCAGCATCACTTCTGCCCCAGGAGTGCTGAGCACCGGGGACAGGAGGAGGAAGTTGGCAGCACTGGGCTGGAGACACCAGTGGCTGTGACATAGAGAGGTGGAAATTGGGCAACAGAGCCTGAGAGGCTCCAGAGCTGCACACTGCTGCTTGGTTTCCTCTGGTCCCAGCTGCTGATGAAAACAGTGCTCCCTGCAGTTATTTTTAACCCTTAGGTTGCTGGAAGCATTGACAGCAGATGATGACAGCTCTGGTCTCCTTGCTGTGCTCTGCTGCAAGCTGCTCACTTGCACTGTCCTTTCTCTGCTTCTTTGCTTCCCATCGTGGTTCCTTCTGTTCTCTTCCCTTTCCCTATGGGATGTGTGGGTGGATGCGCCCTGCTGTCTGCTCGGCATCTGAACAGCCCTGGTTTAATTAAAACCCTCTGAGGAGGCTCCTACTGCTTGTCCTAAGAAAAATGTGGGATTCTGAGATGCAGGGATGGAAGGAGGGCAGATGCGGTGCACTCACTGCTGGTTCAGTCCCACAACTCCCTGTGCCTCCAGCAGGATCAGGAAGTGTGTGCACAGAAATCAGGGTGTTGGGGGATGCATTAATGCAATGCATGCAGAGCACCCAGACAGGCTCCATTTGCTGCAAAGACATTATGAGGAGAACCCAGGCAAACCCTGGACAAGTCTCCTCCTTACTCAGCTGGTAGAGACCCTGGGTCAGCATTTCCTGAGGAGTTTTAGGTTGAATATTAGGAACAACTCAAAAAGAGAGGTGCTGCAGTGCAGCTGCCCAGGGAGGTGGGGGAATCCCCTTCCCTGGAGGTGTTCCAGTGCCATAGGGATGTGGTTAATGTGCATGGTGGGGGTGGGCTGGGGTTGGATGTGGGGTGAGGAGCGGTGGATTTGGGGTTCACGTGACTGATTGTTAGCTTTTGTGTTCTGTTTGCAACTCAAGTTATGTGGAGATGAAAACTAGGGATCGAAACACAGAAAACTAGCATTTAAATGGGATTTGATCTGATAAAATCTCAAAGTGTGATAAGTATTTCAGGCAAACTCTGACTGTGGCTTGCCATCATAGAATCATTCAGGTTGGAAAAGACCTCTCAGGTCCCCACATCCAACCCCATCATGCCCACTGAGCACATCCCTCAGTGCCACATCTCTGTTTCTTTCAGGGATGGTAATCCCTTCACCTCCCTGGGCAGCCTCTTCAATTGCTTGTTTGAAATGCATGGTTTAGAGTAAATTGTGTTTTCACTCAACTATATATATATATATATATATATGTAAAAATATATATATATGCATGTATGGGTACAAGGTTCCCAGTTCTGAGTGGTAAAAATTGAAATGTTGAAGGGTCCTTTTGGGAAACTGGGAGGCTTTGAGAGCACTCTATGAAAAGTGGGGTTAACCTGCTGCAGCTTTCACCTCCACCATCGCCTTCCCAGTCAGTGTTCCCAGCCTCTTATCTCAGGTTGTTTTCAGAGAAACCCTCTTCTCAGCAGACAAAATCACTGCCTTGTTATGGGGGTCATTACCAGCCTGTGTAATGAGAATTACAGCCTGCCTGCCTGGTAAACTAAGCAGAGGGCTGCGTTAGTACAGCTTGTCCGTGCAGGAGAGCTTTGGAGAGGAATTAAGAGCATTCAGCACGGCTTGTTGCAGGTGTTATGCTGTGCCTGCTGCCATTGCCTTCTCTTCTCTCGACTGCAGGGAGCTGGGCTGTGTTTTCCATCCTCTCTTCAGTTGAAAGCGATTTTTATAATCCAAATGCAGAATGCTCTTCAATGTGTTCAGTATTAGGAGCAGAGCACCCCCAGGCTGGGTGATCCAAGCAGGTTGCAAGTATTGCTTGTGGCACAGAGCTCGTGTTGCTGTGGGTCTGGAAAAGACCCCGACCCACCACTTGTTGGATGAATGTCCCGGGTGTTCTGTTCCTGCCTGTAGCAGCTCTGCTGGGCTGTGAGATCACAGTCATTAAGGCTGGAAAGGACCATTAAGATGATCTGGTCCAACCCCAAGCTATGCCCACCATGCCCCTCAGTGCCACGAGTGATTGAGACTGATGAGGTCACTGCTGCCAGGCTGCCTTGTGCTGCAGGATACGAGGTTGCTCTGGGCTCTAGGATTGCTCTAAATATCCTGAGTGCATTGACCTGCGATTGCAGTGTCAATGCAATGCCCAACGCTGTCATTCCCTGCTCCTTTGCAGGCAGTGGCTGCTTTCATTGCAGCGTCCTGCTACGTGGCACTGTTCACTCGGTGGCAGGCTGCTTTCCCTCCCACCCTGTAGCTGCAGAGGGAATTCGGGGCAGCCCAGCTGCACCCACGCACCCTCCCCCGCTCAGCAGACAGCAGCAGCTCAGCTGAGATTAATGCCCTGAAACGTGGGGAGGAATCTCTGTGTGCGTTGCTGTCATCTCGTGCCCATCAGCTGCTGTTCTCTGCAAACATAAAGAAAATAAATAAGCACAACTCCTCTCCTGAAAACCATTTTTTTTTTTTTTTTAAATCCCCTTCAGTGTTTCTGCACTGTGTAAATCAAATGTATTCTATAAGAAGGACTCATGTTTGCTCGCACCTCCCTGCTGCAATGGTGCTGGAGCAAAGCTATGGAAACCTGCATTGACCCTGAAGGGATTAAACACTTCTGGGGCAGGAGAGACCCAGGGCATTTTGCATTCCTTGATTTCAGAGGAGCAGTGACACCTCGCTACTGGGCTTGCAGATTTCTCCACCCCCAGCAGCTTGTCATCTTTCTTATTTACATTTACAGCATCCTAAAAAACGCTGCAAAAACTTCTGTGTAATTGGACGTGAAGGATTAAAATGCCATTTATATGACATGGGTGTTCTTGCGAGCAGCCAAAACCTCACCTCCAGCTTCTGGACAATGGTTGCACTGTGAGGGCTTTTATCCCTGTGCTTTGTTCCTGCATTCCTGAAGCAAATAACCACTGCTGTGCCACGTGCCTGCATGCCAGAGGCACTGAGTGCAGATTTCCATGCTCTCACTGGGGACAACAGCAATGGGGACAGCATCAACAGGGACAGCACTGCTGGGGAACTGCTTGGAGCCTGAGCTCTGGCTGGGTGTGGGGTGCTTAGCACAAGTCACAGAATCATCAAGGTTGGAAAAGACTCCAAGATCACCAAGTCCAACCATCAGCTCTTCACCACCGTGCTCGCTGTGTCCCTAAGTAGGCAGGAGATGGGCTGGATGTGCTTTGAGGTCCCTCCCAACCCAATTGTTTCATGGTCCCCTGGTGGTGGTTATTCACGTCTCAGCGTGGACCTAATGCTGAGGTCACTTCCCATTTACCATCGGCTGTTGATGGCCAATGGAGATGTTTCAGCCCAGGGTCATGGTCGTCCTGGTGGGAGCAGAGAGGAAGGCTCAGCCAATGCTGGGGCTGTGCAATGAGCTCATCCTGGCTCTGCTCCTGCTCAGCTCGTTGTCTTGCATCAAGTTTCAGCGCTTATTCAGCCCTGCTGTTGTATCTGGAAAGCACTGTGAAGGAGTTGATCCCATATCCTGAAGGCTTCTCGGGTTCTTCTTCCTCTTGTTGTTAACTTCAGGAAAAGCTGGCAGTCAGAACTATTAGTGTTGGCTATTTTGGAGTTGGAAAGTAAATGTTCCCAGCTTCTACCACCGGGGATGTGGTGGGAGTTGGGAGCTGAAGGCTTTGTTCTAGCACCTGTGGTAATGTTTCCCAGGATGGCTCAGCCACCCACAGGACAGGATGGGATCAGGTTCTCCCTTGCTGCCAACATTTCTGCTCCTGGGGTAGTGTAAGGTTATGGGGAACAGAGGCCAGGGCATGGAGGCTGAGGGCTTTGCTTTTCCAATGGGGAGTGTGTGCAGAGTGTGTCCTTCTGGTCCTCTTCTTGCACCCAAGCAATGGTGATTGGGTGGAAGGGAATTTGCAACAGAGCTGCAAGAACCAAAAGCCTGTGTTGAAACTGACTTTCCAAACAGAAATATTTGCTTTTTTTTTTTTTTTTTTTTTTTTAAATCAGGGAAAACTTTAACGTTTCTTAGTGCCCTCCCAAGGGGACAGCAGCTCCTACCCCAGGGGAAAGACCCAGAGGCTTCACACGGAGGTTTGGGGAGGACGAATTAGCAATGCAAGAAATGCATGTGAAGGGGAAATCACGCAGTGCTGTGGTCCTCTTAGGGAGAACCAACAGGCTGCAGAGAGAAACCACAGGAGAGAAGCCCCAGGGCCGGGTGCTGTCATGCTGAGCTGGGAAAAGTGAAATGTATATTAATATATTGTTAATTTTCCATTGGCCATGGGCGGAATGAAAACAAAGCACTGGATCGCTACCAATACTGAGCGATCTGGGAAGCCTCCTCTCGTCGTTCCCATGCAGATGAGATGGCACAATATATATATTTTTTTGGGTGGTGACGTTAGGAGTGCCAGCCCTGCATGTGAAATAATGACCTCCCTGGTTGTCCTCCCTGCTCTGCAACTGCTCCGTGCTCGTGTTTATCAGGGTTTATTGCTGGGAAGTTCAACCTGACCACATCCTGCTGAGCTCCTTAGGTGGCCTGGGCTGATCTTCAGGGTGTCTCCATATAAATACCCAGCAGTACAGTTACTCTGATTGTTATGCGAAGCATAGATTGTTCCACCACACAAGGGTGTTATATATCAATGTACTGGTGCTTTGAATCCCATTACAAGAATCTGCTTTATTAATGGACTTTGTCCATGCTTGAGATTAACCATGATGCTGGATTTGCAAATGAAAGAACTGAAATTCATGTTGTCCATATTAATTACGTGTGCTCCGCCGGCCTCCTTGGCAAGCCCTTAGAACCTGAGGAAACCATTTATTCTATTCCTGTTGCTCTATCCTAGGTAAGAAAATGAGTCAGTGTTGTGGGATTTGCTTGTTTTGCTCCACTGCTGTTCTACCTGATGGGAAGAACATTGGGTAGAACGTTCAGAACTCAGAGGGGTCTGATCTCAATTCCAGGTCCCTCTCTCTGAGCATTGCTTTCAATGGCTTCCCTTGAAGAGCCTTCTCTGGGCGTGAGCTGTGTTGAAGAATAAGCGATACTCATTTTTACTAAAGCCTGTATCAATAGGATTGATAGGGAACCTACTCATGCGTGGCATTAGACTGAATAATCTCCAGAGGTCCCTTCCATCCCCTATGATTCTGTGATCCTGGGAAGATTTTGGGGTTTGTTTTAGCACCTAACTGCTTTGGAGGATCCCAGAGCAATTGTCAAAACATTTGTATAGTCTTCTACCACTGAAATTTGGTCCCTTTGAAGTACTGCTTACATTTATTGAATGGTCACAATACGTCCCTCAGTAGCTAATGCAATAATAATCAACCTAGGGCTTGGAAGTGAAACCAGAGTTTAGATAGCTGTTATTGGATTGCAAGCCCCTATTATATGTGCAGGAAGGGATTGTTTTCTTCTGGGCACTAGAGAAGGTCCAATAGGCCCCCAGTGACATGGTAATATTGATGCTGTAGGTTCAGTGCAAGGTGCAGGAGACTTTGGGCACAACATGGGGACAATGCAGGGCAAGTGAGGCTGGCTTTCCTGCAGGTTGATCCAAACCTTGGCTCTGGGAAACCCCGCTTCTCCCAGTGTCTTCTTTGTGGTCCCAGCTGGGCAACCCTGACAGCAGCTGTGTAACATCTGGCTCAGCTGCAGGCCATCTGTCCTGATATCTGTCCATCTGCTGCCATGTGGGGTGTCCTGCAGCCAGGATCCTTCTCCAGATCCTTTCCCTGACATCGATTCCCCATAATTTCTGGGAACTTAATTACCATTGAGATTTTTGCCCCTTTCCCATTGTCAGAGGAAACTGGCTGACGTTTGGGGCTCCTTAGGGAAGACAGAGAGGTGGAAGGAGACAGACAGCAGTCACTCATCCTGGCTGTGATGGATCGTTACTGAGGTTGGATGACTCTCAATGGTCATAGAATGTGCTGTAATTTCCAATGGGAAAGGAATGCGATGTTGAATGCTTCTCTGTGGGGAAGTTATGGAGAGAGTGATTCCTCCCCATCTGTCATCTCTGTCTTCTGCTTGGAACCCTCTTTCCTTTTCTGTAAATACTTATTACGAAGACAGTATTCAGTGCATATGAAGACAACAACTGCATACGTAAATGAAAGTCTTGAGTGCCTGTAGGGCATCTCTTGTCCCCTCCCAAACACAGAAGGTGTTTGAGCTCCTGCTTGCCTCCAGCAAAACAGGGGAGACCTAATGGAACCCAAAAACCTCACCGATACTCCTGAATGTGAACGGCCTGCTGCAAAACAGCTGGGGCTGCTCTTGGATGGAAGAGCTGAGAGTTAAGCTGCACGTTTCCTGGGCTGGAAAATAAAGGCGAGAGCAGCACAAGTGGGATATTCCTGCTCTTGTTGCTAGAACTGTCTCAGATAAGCTAATTAGAAGGGCTTTTCTTGGCGGCTAACTGATAGAGACAGCCACATCCAGGGGCTGACTCAGCCCAGCTGCTCGGAACTGGGTGAATCATCAGCTTAACACGAGCTGGCAGCAGATCGGGGCGATGTGACGCGGCTGCATCCTCACCTGGCAGGAGATGAGATGCATCCCATCCTCCAGCTCTGTTTTCCAGCTGAGATCTCAGAGCTCTTTGCCAGGGAGGAGAAGTCTGGTCTTGCACAAGGTCAGCAACTGCCCTGTGTTATTATAGACTTAAGTTATTTGGAGTTGCCTTCCCCGAGTGAAGTTTCTAAGCTTCTGGAGACTGGGATCCCACTGTACACCAAGATGGGATGGGCAACCAAGACCATCCATCCTCATTAAATATCCACAGGCACTTTCCTGAAAAAGTCTGTGAGCTGTGGTCTGGCCAAAATCCAGCTGGGGTAATTACATTTGCCTCGCAGTTTAAAATAAATGTGGCACATTCTTCAGCAAATCTCTTGTTCACAGCTGTTTATTATTGGGATGGCGGCATCATATCTCTGCCCATTAATCTGTCTCTTCTCCTTTCCAAACCTGCAGCCTCCTGGAGGGGGGTTGAGCTGCCACTATTTATTATTGGAGTCAATCTGCCAGGCAAATGTTTACTTCCTCCCTTAAACATTGACTCTTCGCTAAATGTACCCTCACTTGAGGTTGGATGAGCAATCACTGGTTCCCAACCAAAATTTGTTCTTCTCCTAAGCAGAAAATATCCATGCACTTAAACTCCAGTTTTGCACCAGTCCTGCAGGTTACAAACAAATTTGTGGCACCCTTCTCTATGGGGATGGTTATGGGGTGGATGGGGTTGATGCAGGTGCTGGACCCCATTCATTCTCCCCCTACAAAACAGCCCTACAGCCTTTGTGCAGTCCATCTCCCATGCCCGTCTCCAATCCAGCCTCGCTGATGCCCACCTCGTGCAGTCATTTCTCCCAAATAACTTGCCAAGGACGATGGATTGCACGCAGCATTAATCCTTCTCTTCCTCCACGCTCACTGCTTGTTTATAATACTACCTCTCTGCTCAGCAATTCATTACACTTGTGGTGGAGATAAGGCCCAGTGTTGGAAGGGGTGCTTGCCAAAATAGCAGCTCTGGGGCTATTTATGAGCAGCAGTGATAGCAGGAGCTCTGGGCGGTGTTTTGCACAGTAACCTCATTTGGGCACCCGCTAACTGCATTCCCTTTGAGTTAATAAAGGCAGCAACCGAGCAGCACGCCTTATCTCAAGACTTCTTGCATGGACCAGCTGAATTTTCCTCTAATTGTGATTCAATTTGCAGTGATCAATGGTTTAATAAGAGAAAAACATGCTTGGTTTCCAGTGCTTATTGCTGGTGGCCCAGGGCGCATCCCATAATGCTGGGTTGTGGAGCTCTGAGAGCTGACTGCTGTGCTGCAGTTCCTGGCAGGCAGCAGGAGGGGAACAGCAAGGTGTTGTGCCCAGAGATAGGGAAAGATAAATGAGGCTTATGGCTCCCAGATGCCTCGCTTGCATTTATTTTGCCTTTTTCACGGGGAAAATGGCATTGCTCATGTAGTGTTTGCCTGGTGAAAACAATGGTGAGCTCTGAGTTTGGATTTTGGGCAGTGGTTTGGGTTCTTTCTTGGTGATTGCTTGCAAAAGGGGGGACCCAGGTCTGCTGGATTTCCAACATAACCGGGTTCTGGTGGTGCATTTTGTCGCTGTGCCCAGGAATTTTCCTTTGCTGGATGCTTTGGAAGGAGGAGTTGTTTCTTCCTGTTGCACTTAAGAGTTAAATTCCTACTTTCATCACTAGGGACCGAAGGCATCTTGGCTTTCTCTTGGCCTCCTAAAGCATGAAATAAGTCATAGACTTTGTAGAAAGGGTATTGGTGAGGGTAGGGAGGATGAGCTGAGCAGGGCTGTGCTTTCAGCCAGGATCTAAACCTGGACATCAGTATAGGACTGTTGGTTGTGCATGGACAAGGCACTGAGATCTCCTGCCATGGGGGTACCAGGGATGTAGATATCCCCTCTCCTGCCACAAACCATCTCAGCCCTATGCCTGTCTTTGGGCGTATGCTAGGAAAACACCCCTCCTGCCAAAACCCAGACAGCTGTAGTCTCATTGGATCCCAGATACCACCGTTTTTCACCCATATACCCTTACAACTTGAAAGCTGCTCTTGCTGTCCAGGTAAGGATCCTCTGGGGAAAGGGAACGTGCTGTAAAAACCCCTGTGATTGGAACCAGATGCTGGGCGTGTTCTCCCAAGTTCACAATCTGTGATTTGCTGACAGCACGAGCTGGTGCTAAGTTATTAAATTGCAGATGAGCTCATCGCTTGGCCTCGGACAAGTTTTCAGCCTTGAGTGGCTTTAAAATATTACATGTGGTGGGAAGAGACAGTGCTGGTGTGGCAGAGAGATTTAGGGAGCAGCTGAGAAAGACATCTGCAGATAAGGAATGTGTATGGGGAGGGAGGAGGGGATGCTCCATGCGAAAGACGTGAGCTCTCCCAGGAGAGAGAAATGCTCAGATTGGTTGGTTCTGTGTTTTAATATTAGCTGAAAACTGCCAGCCTTCTGAGATGCTCAAAGGGAAGTGGCGAGATGCTAAGCCTGGTGTGATCCTGAAAGATCCTGGTGTGTTGAAAACAAAATGTGTGGGATTACTGCTGCCTAGCCCCAAAATCAGCCTCTACGGTAGTGTTGTTTGCACATCCATCTCTGACCTGGTATTTGCTCAGTCATATTATCATTAGGGTTGGAAAAGACTTCTAAGATCCCCAAGTCCGACCTACATTACTACGAGGATGGGCTGGAAGAGTTGGCTTTGGGGGTCCCCCTGCTATACGCATCCAACCCTACTGCTCTTGTATGGGCAAAGGCTGTGTCTCTACTGTGAGGCTTCTTGGGGAGCTGTTCAGGTCTTGGGGTGTCAGGAAAAACCTCGTTGGAATGTGCATTCATCCGAGTGCAGTTGTACTCCCTGATTTTAAAGAGCAAAACACTGTGGAGATGGAATACTTGAAGCAAATGGAATACACTATATATAACCCTTCCTCTCCTCGTCCCTGTGTGCTAATGTCTTTCACAGAATGATGAGTTCTCTGCCAAAATTCCTCAAATTATTATGTCTAAAGATTGAGAATCAGAGAAAATAGCCTTAGAGGGGCCCTCAAGTGGTCTGACCCTCCCCAGGGCAGCATTAGCTCCATCTGAACTGTTCCTGACACATCCCTGCCTCCACCCTTCCCTGGCCTGCTCCAGTGCTTCATCACCCCACAGCTTCTGAGTTTATCCTTCTGCTTCCCCTTCTGCAAATGTAGGCTCATTCCTCCCTCCTTGTGGTTTAACAGGCTTGGTGAGGATGGGTTGGTGTTCGTCTTTGATATTATTAGAGGTCTTTTCCATTCTCAATGATTCTATGATGATCAGTGCAGGGGAATTTAAGATCCATGCTAGCTATTGGCTTTGGTGTTGTGTCTAATGTTGCTTCTGTACTCTGTCTCTGCAGGATTTAGGAATGGAGTCGACCTCTCTGGATGACGTCCTCTACCGATATGCCAGCTTTCGGAACCTGGTGGATCCAATCACTCATGACCTCATCATCAGCCTGGCTAGGTACATCCACTGCCCCAAGCCGGTAGGTAACACAGCACTGTCACAGCCCACAGCTGCTGGCTTGGAAAATGTCTCCACTGGGAGCATAAGGCTTTGCCAAGTGCCAGGCAGAAGGCATCCTCCTTAACTCAGTGCTGATGGGTCTTTGGTCAGAGAGGATGTGCTCAGGCATTGTGGTTTCACTGCAGGATAATGAGGTTTCCAGGTACTGTGGTGACGTTAACCTAATGTGAGTCCTTTGGGTCTTGGTACTTAGTTTTGCAAGTTATCTCTGCTTTCTTTTACTCATTTCTGTGCTAAAGAACTTGTCCTGTTGGGAACAATTTCTGCCTTGCAAGGACACCAGATCCTTCCTCACCCTTGTGCAATATTTATCGTGACCCCAAATGACAAAGAGAGTCCTTGGCTGTCCTGCAAGGACGGGCTTCTGAACAAGCCCAGTTTGTGGGCTGCTGGTTGGGCTCTCCCGTAAGCACAGCCCCACACAGATGGGAGCTTTCAAACCCCTCAGCCCCATTTGCTTCCTGGCAGCAATAGCAGTGTTTGGGCTTTTGGAAATCCCATGCTGGCTCGCTTCTCTTCTGTGATAAATGTGGCTCTGCATCGTGGCCGCCGGCTGTTAGGATAATTAGGGTTTTTCTCTCTCCTCAGGCTTTCCTTTTAAATAAGCAATATTGTCAGTGTCTGATCCAGAAAACAGCGTAGGCTTAAGAGTGTTATGAGATGTCTGATTGCTCAGAACGCAATGGGTAATGGGGAGAGGGGAGGAGGGAAGACCAGCAGCTACCAGACATGATTGCAAGAGACACTGCAGATCCGAGGGTTTAATCTCCCATCCTCAATCCCCTACCTGTAAATTTAGGAGGATGGCACAACTCTCCTAGAACGACGTGCAGTGTCCCGGTGACGTGTCGTGCATCAAATTGTGCTTAAAAGAAATGATGTGAGCTGTAGGAAGAGGCTGAGGGATGCTTTCTGCTAAGCGTGGAGGAGGAGTTAGGGGTGTCCTGGTGGGACGTCTGCATTCCAATAGCTTCTGTAGAGCTGTGGGGACAGCTGGGGGGACAGCAAGATCCAGCCCAGCATGGGGATCGCCCTGTGCACCCCAGGTGTTGTCCCAGTGCTCCTGGAGGGACTGTGTGTCTCTCTGCATGAGCTCATCAGGCCTCTGAATTTCTGCCAGGAACATACGTGTTGTACTCTGTATCCCAAGTGCATGCTTTGTTTGTAAGCTGTTTTTTGGAAAGGACCATCCATAGGATGCAGGGGTCTTAGCTGGACCTGCAGCATTGCCTCTTTCATTTTCTGTAAAATACATGAGGTTTACTCGCTGCTATTCCTTGTGGGTGTTTCACTTGATAATAACCTCCACCTCTACTGAAAAATGGGGGAAACTGATTTTAAACACATTTAAATGGCAGCCCATGCAGCACTGGATCTCTTCTGCATGGGATGCTTCTTGCTGAACGCGCATGGTCCTCATCCCCCGATTTTCTGTATGCCCCCCAACAGGCTGCATGCCTTCACCACCAGGGCTGTTTTCCAGCCCTTTGACTCCAGATTTCTTGCTCTTCCAATATTTCTTTGGCAGAGATTTGGCAGCCTCACACGAGAGCAAGGGAACATGGGGCCAGGAGCCAAAGGTATCCATAGCACCCCCTGGCACAAATATACATACATCCTAGATCTCCTGTACATGCATATAGGGTGAGGCAGCTGTGAACTTGCCCACAGGGAGGTGGGAAGCAGATGCAGACCCCAACGCTCAGCCTCTATTTATACCACCTTAGCTTAAAGGTGACCCCTTGGCCTCTCCTCCCAGCTAAAACAAAGATGGAATGGGTTTTTCCAAGCTCTGGGTAAACACGTTCTGCTTTGCATGGCCAGGAAAAGTTGGCCTGGGCTCTCTGACGTGGCTGAGCAGCTCCTGCTTCCAGCAAGCAAATTCAAACCAGCAGCAAGGGGAAATGCTCAGCCTAGGCTGGGGGAGGCTGGAGAGCTCAAACATGGAAAGCCTTTGGGTTTGCTCTCGTAGGGATGGCCACGTGTTTGGAGCACAGGCTGGGCTCTGCACTTGTGAGATCTCTGAGGTGCTGGAGCTTGGGTGACTTTTGCTAGAGGAGCACCAGCTTTATTCTGGCACTCCTGGAGGTCAAGGGCTGGATTTGCTCAGTCCTATATTGCAGATGAATAACGTAATTTGACTGACGTTTGCATACAATCAAAGACATTTGAACAAGTGTTTCCTTCCCCACAGCCTTGACCTCGGGGCTGTGTATTTTATCTTGCAGTTTCTCTTTCTCCCCAGCACCGTGGCAGTGAGCCAGCAAAATGCTTGGGAGTGCATTTCTGCTGCCCTGGGCACAGCCCACAGCCAAGCCATTGCCAAACCCCCATTGGGTTCAAGAGGTGATTGCAGCACTGCAGACACTATGGTGCAATGTCTGCCTGTCCAGGGTCATGCTCTGAATGGGAAAATGGAACAAAGAGTGGTGGCAACACCACAGGACATGGGCTACTCGATGCTCCAAATCTTCCTTACACCCATTTAGGTTTTTTCCTGACAAAGGAGCTGAAAACACACATGTGCAAGGAGGAAAGGGCCCTAGCGAAAGAAAAAGAAAAAAAAAATCAGCTCTTTTTGCCAACAGGAATATCTGGCCATAAACTACTGGAAAATTAAAGCGGTTTCTTTTTTCCATAGACAGTAGCCATATGTATGGATGACTGATGACTGTGATAGTGAGTGAGTCAGGCTTTCCCCTGCTTGAGGATTTGTTGGATGTGGGATGAGCACCAAGCAGGGCTTGAGGGGGAACAGACAGTGAAGCTTTGGGGGACAGCTGCTTTTGCCCTTGCTGCCTTGGGGCAGTGGTTCCTCTGGCTCTTACAGCTGCTGGGGGGAAGCTGGAGTAAATGCAAGATGAAGTGCTGGCTTTGCTTATTGCTGTCCCATGGCTGGCCTTGCAAGAAGACATTTGTGTCCATGGTGGTGCCAAGGGCTGGCAAAGCAGCTGAGCAAAAACCTATTCCCGATCCAGCTTTGCCTGGCTGCTCCTCTGCAAGCCCATTGAGAAGAGAGGTGAGAAATGGAATCCCATTTGTAGGGTGCTGGATATGGACAAACAGGTCAGCATGAAAACGTGGTCTTCTGTCTCCTCACTGAAAACAGGGAGGTGATGGGCTGAGATGGGAAGCAGGATGGGATTTCCTTGTGCAGGGCCTGTTAGAGTGAAGATCTCTTCTCTTGTGCACTTTGTGTCATTTGAGAATCCATGGGTCCCTGGCTCAGATTTCCTGTGTGAGTTGTAAATTGATCAGGTTTGCAGTGTGGGTTTGATTATATGGATCATCAACCATGAAAGCAAGAAAAAGTGCATAAAGAAGTAGTAGTTATCACGACCTGATTGAAATGGTCTATTTCATCTTCAGCCCAGGGGCGTGAGGATTTGACTTACAGATGATGCTGAGTTTTGATGCCCTGCATTTTTAAAGCATGTTATTTCTGATGGAGTTGTGCTGAAAGTAATATGAGCATCTTTCCTCTTATTTACAGCACTGTGTGCTGTGACACGTGGGAGAGTCTGTATTAACAAACTCAGCTTATATGGAGTGAGTATAGCTGGAATACCGTGACCATCAAAACCAAGCTCATAACCCAGCTCCTCCACCATGCTTGTTGGTATTTGCTCTTGAATTCAAATTGTCTGACAAGTTTCTGACGTCACACGTCGCACTTATTTTTGTAGTAGCATAAGCTACTATAAGTGGTGACCCATTGACCTGTAAATCCCCCAAATATCTGATATAAAAGCAAAGAGAATCCAATTAAGTCAATTGTATTCTGTATTAATGGCTTAGGTTTTCTTTTTTGTCAGTTTTGCTCCAAGTCTGAAGATCACTTTGTGGGTATTTAAGACATCTGCAATACATTAAAATATCCTGCAGCGTGAAACTGGCTGAGAAGCTCAGGCTCTGCTAACAACTCTGGTTCTATCTCGATTTAAAGGGCTGTGCCCTCTGCTCTTTATAAAAAGAGAGATGTTCTCAAAAGCCTTTGTGCAAGAGCTAAAGCTGAGCAGAGTGCCTTGGAAACATGAGAAAATTGCACAGAAGGCAATTGCACTTTGCAATTATTTTAACATCAAGGCTAAATGTGAATAATGGTGAGGTCTAGATGGGCTGTGATGGCACTAATGCCAGCAAATTTGCTGGGGAAGATTGTGATTTTTTTTTTTTTAATATGGAATGGGGTGCAGAGAGAGAGGCAATATCCCTCTCTCTTTCTTAACTTTCCCTATGGAAATCAGAAACCCAGATACAGACTTCTGCACACGATGGCTATTCAGTGTGTTCAGTGTAGGAAAGCCAGGGGAAACCCATCCACATGTGGTGTTACCAGCAACAGGAAGAATTCCCTTAAATTTAAAAGCTCTGATTCATTTGTGGAACTGAGCAAAGGCCCGGCAGCACGTGCAGCTCTTGCTGCAGCATGGGGAGACAAAAGAGCCTTTCACATCCTCACTACCTAAACGATACCATGTGGGGGCAATGAATGGGGAATCTGTGATTCCAGAGTCTTGAAGTGCAGCACAGCACCATTCTGAGTGTAGGAGGCTGGATGAACACATTTGTGATATTGGAACAGCTAGATGAGGTTTGCATTAACAGAAGATAACAGTAATAAATTTTAAATGTTTATTTCTCTCTGCTCATCCACTTGGTCCCGTGCAGTATGGCCAGGTCATTCTTATCAATTTTTTATCATCTTCTCTGCTTTGCATTGCTTCAACTCAAAATCTTGACGCTCGGCTCCGTTCCCATAACAATAAGTTGACCTTTCCTAACAGCTGCACCAGCGTCTGCAAACCCTCCCAAATGCCACAGAGTGGATTTTGTCAGCTCAGGGACAGATCTTGCAGAGCTCCAAAATGTCAGGTGCTGTGCAAGGGCTTTGGTGCACGAGTTGGGACTGGAACAGGTGATTAAGGAAAGGAACCCAAAGCAAAAGATATTTCATGATGCTCTTCCAGCAAATATTCCATCTGTTCTTCAACAGTTCGTTGTTTTTCTTTCCAACTACTTCTACTCTAGAGAAAACCCAACCAGCAGATGATAGACCCAAGCTGTCTCTGCAGTGTGCCCACTTTTGGCTCTCCTGCTGATGCTCATTGATGAGCATGATTGAAGCCCATGGTTGGGCTCTTCTTGTCTCGTGTTTTGGTGGCCTCCTTTCACTGTGGACAACAAAATGCCATGAGATCCTGGTAATGACTAACAGAGCTCCCTTTTGGTGTAGTGAAAGCTCCTGGGGAACGCTGTAATATCTGTTTGATGGGTTGGGGCTCAGCAATTTGTCTCATTTGGGGCTCAGCCACCCCATATCTGAGACAAGTCCCTGGTTTCTCATTGGTTTACTCAATGCATTGCTCCCCTCCAAAAAATGTCACCTGGGAAGCATGTCAAAGAAGTGCTCATATGCAATCCATGCCATAAAACCAGCTTGAGTCAAGAAGATTTTTTCTGGTCCTGCCACTTGCTCCCAGAGAATCTCACGTGTGGAATACTGACTGGAAAACATTTGACAAAGGAGGATGAATGATGGAAGAAGGCATTTGCTGAGCTTGTTTCAGTAGAGCTGGCACACTCATGGGTTATCTTGTGAGTAATACCATGTGCTGCTTGATAATTTGAAGGAGCGTTTGCAGTCCTGTGGGTGTGTGGGGCTTTGTGCCACGTTTCAGGAGGTGTCTCCTCCACACCTCACCCCTGGCAGAGGAGCTTTGCCCACAGCTGATGCCATGTGGATGAGGCCACCACCATGGGACTGAGCTGTTCCCATCCTGCACACCCCCACCTGCAGCCTCTGCAGATAAAACTGAGTGTCCCTGAGGGAAATGATGGATGGAGAGCCAGGTAGCTCATTAAACTATAACAACGTGTTTTATTGATGTTTTCTGATGGTAATTGACATTGGAGTTCAGCTCATTTAGCTTTTAATCAGAATACAATTTACCATGTAGGAAGGAAGCTTATTGATTGCCTGGCAACTCATGGGAGTGGTGTTGGTGTACCTGGAGCACGTATTGGGATTTTTTATGGCTGCTCACAGGTTCTGTCCTGGGTGCCTTGGGCACGTGGATGGATGTTTTAATATCTGGTTGAGCCTCACTCCTACAAATGTGAATATTAAGTGAGTAAACGGTCTGCTTGCAGCGGGGGTTTGCAGAAATGGATGGTTTAATAAGGAGGATTTGCTGACAATCTCAGAGTGTTGATAGCATGCTGCTAAGGAATTTGCCACGGGCACATGGACTCACAAGTAAAACCCAGCTCAGTATTCATCCAAACTGATGAAAGATGCTCTAAAAGATTGTTTGATTCCATCGCAGGGGCAGTTCCCTAGTGTTTGAGGAATATGGGGAGATGAGGGCAGAAGGACAGAGGAGTGAGCCATGCAGAAAAATCTCTTTCATAGAATCATAAAATGGCTTGGGTTGGAAGGGACTCCAAGATCATCAAGTTCCAACCCCCTGCCACAGGCAGGGCCACCATCCTCCAGATCTGGTACTAGATCAGGTTGGCCAGAGCCTTGAACACCTCCAGGGATGGGGCATCCACAGCCTCTCTGGGCAACTTGTGCCAGCACCTCACCACTCTTTGTTTTGCTTGTGCCCCAGATTTCACTTTCTTTGTTGAATTGTGGATTTGGGGTGGGTGAGAAGCCACAGGACTGGCGTGCTGATGGAGAGAGATGTGCTCTCATGTCCTTCCCCAGGGTGCACGCATATGACAGCTCCTCACGGGGTGACACCGCTGCCCTATCTCTGCTGGGGGAAAGGGAATGAAGGAAATGCAAAGAGTCAAAGTCTTGCAGATAGAAGGGCTGCCAGAGGGAAGTTCAGTGATTGCTCTTGGATAGCAGAGAGCGTGATTTCTGGGCAAAGTCCAGCAAGTCGCTGCCTCACACTCTGGGTTGTGGGTGCAGGAGGGACTTGATCTCCCCTTCGCATGCTCTTGTTCAAGGGGGTTGGAACTAAATGATCTTTAAGGTCCCTTCTGAACCAACCCAGGGTCCTATGATAATATTGCAGTGGTTTCTAACATGGAACTGAATCCCAAACTCAGTGCTCACTGCAGGTCCTTGGCTGTTCCCCACTTTGTTTTGATGGCTGCTCATTTATCCTCTGCAGCAGGAGCTGAGCTGGGTGCCCTCCAGTAGATCTTGAACAAGATTGTTATATTCCTTTCTGCAATTTCCTTTTATTTCATATGCTCCCCTCAGGGCCATCCTTCACCTTGAATTTTATTGCCTTCTTTAATTGCTTCTCCAAAGTCCATGTGTAATATTACTCTTGAATTCTCTTAAATAACTTCCTGAGTCAACGCAATCCCATTCATCATGTACTCCTGGTCCTTTTGATAAGCCCTATTGTACCTTGCTTTTCATTTCAGTATGTCAACACCCAATCCATCGTGTTGTACTTCAGCCTTTTGTCAAGGCAAGTGTTGAGTGCTTCTTATAGTAGCATTAGGGTTGCAAAATTGGTTTCTACTTCTTGTCTTTGTTTCTGCAAATTTATTCTCTCAGTGCTCTGCTACTGCTGCAGCATCACCAGGTCCTAATTTGGGCCAAGATTTAATTGAGATGGTCTTCAACACCTGGTGATAACCACAGATGAGTGCCCAGATGCTCTTCCTCCATCGGAGTACACCAGAAGGAAGGGAGTTGTCCTTATCCAACATATTTTATCCAGACACGATCTGGAGTTCTGCTTGCTGGTTTTGCATTGCATTTCTGTGCAACTCCTATTACGTGGGTCTCTATTTCTATGCAACTTTCAAAGAACTCTCAGTAGAATTTCCTACAAACCCCTTCCTAATATCTCAGATAGTTGTATACAAAAACATCCCTATGTTAGATGTCTTGAAATAAGATGTAGCATCTAACTGGATGCTTTGCTTATCTTTAAGCTCTACTGTGTTCCTGGCAAGTGAGCAGTGTTCACTGTAAAATACAAAACTGCAGAACAGGAGCAAGGGGGTTAGCTCTCAGAAGGGGAACCAGTGCTGAATGGTGCTTTGATGGGGTCCCACCCGCTGTTCCCAGGTCCATGGCCCGAATCCTACACCCCACAGAGCCGGCTTTACCACCAAGTGCCCTTCTGCAGTGGGAAATTTGGAGCTGGTTTATTTTTCTTGACTTTTTGATGACTTTTGGAGGCTCCTGCTGCTCTGTGGATGATGGGATGGGATGCAAGAGGAGCTTGGGATGGACATGGCTGCTGGAGCCACGCTGAGAGGGGCTAGCAAGCCCAAACCTGAATTTCCCATGTCAAAATCAATGCATTTTTTCCTGCAAAAAGGCAAATCTTCTCACAGAGGAGACCTTCATTTTCTTCCAGCTGGTCCTTTCTTGGCCATTTCATAAAGCAAATTAATTCAGGGGTGCATTCTTCCCCTACAGAAGCTATAGGATGATCCTGGTCCCAATCTTGTTGGGATCACAGGCAGTGGGCAGCCCAGGGCTGTGTGCCTATGGGAAGTTAGGCAGGATGAGAGGACTTGTCTGACTGCTGGATAAAAGTCCCTCTGGGCTTCAAAAGGCAAATCTGGCGCTGCTCTGCCCGCAGATGTCTGCAAGCAACAATAGGCTGCAATTCAGCCCTGTGCTTCAACGGGGAGGGAAAAAAAGAAAACCAGAAACCCATTAGATGACTTCAATTCCGCATGACTACATTGAAAGGGGAGGCATCATAAGCTCAGCAGTGTTGGCTTCATCAAAGCAGGATGTGAGGAAAGCCCTTTGGGGCAGGGTCATTCATAGGTGTCACAGGAAGGGACATAGGTGACAAGCCCAGGAGCTAATCAAGGCATCTTTGAATGCCAGGATCCTGCTGCAGCCATCCAAATGTCAAAATAAATGAAAAGTCACCACTGAACTCATCACAATTCTGGCTTCACCCCTCTAAACACTGCTGAGGCATTTAGGGAGGGACCCACGTGCTGAAACCTTTCCCTTCCCTTCTACACTTATTTCTTTGTTCATCTTCATAAACAGCGGCTGAATCACTTTTGTTTCTTTGGTGTTTTGCAAAGAAAAGTCTTCCTTCCTTGGCTCGGGGTTTTACGTTTCGTGTTTGCAGGTAAATTAGGTGGGAGCAGGTTTGTTTTGCTGCCATTCCTTTCCAGTCCCAGCGTGGTTTGCTGGGGGTTTACTCTTCTTGGCTGCCTGCTAATTTGTAAGAATTGCTCTGATGTGTGCCAAAAACCATTTAGAATGATCCGTCTCAGTGCTTTCCAGAGCATCTCTCGCTGTTTTATGACTTTGTGCTACTGAGTAATAGCTCTGTTTACCGTTCTGAGCATGATTTTTTTCTCTTGACTACTTTTTTTCCTCATAATAATCCAAACTAATAATCCAAACAGTTTGGATTATTAGAAATAACCCAAAGGAAAAGAAGGACAATCCTAGCTAATCGCCTAGGACAAATAAAGCAAGGAGTGTGTAGGGGGAAATCTGTCAGCTCCTCCCTTGTTTAGGGATATGAAATAGGTCATGTTATAATGGTCAACATCCACTGACCCATAGGAAGGAGAAAATCATGGCTGGGGATCTGTGCACCAAATGTGCAGAGATGTGCGCCTAGGATGAGTGTGGCTTCCCTGGGCAGTGGTTACAGTGGGTTGTGCACAGGCAGAGCTTAATTAAGCCCAAATCCTCATTTGGAAGGCCATTCTGGGACTTGTCGCACAATAAGATCTGCAGTGCAGCACCTTTTCTTGCCCGGAGATTGATTGGGAGTGACAGCAACATGAGATTGTGTAATAATGCCAGTGAAAACCTGTCGTGGGACATGGCTAATTGTTCTAATTTGGGCCGGCGCCCCGCTGCGCTGCAGCAGGAGGGCTTTGTCACAGCTCTCTGGTCATTACTGCTGACCCATTTAACAAGGGGCTGCCCCCCAGGCTCTGCTGTTGGAGGAGGAGTAGATGGTTGGCTTCTTAATGAAAACAAGCATATCTGCTATCGTGCCTTTATTGCAAGGTGCTACGAGGAGTGAGGTGGGCAGATATTTGTGGAACCCCTGACAGTTTCAGCCTTGTGCATCCTTTCCCATCCAAGTCAATGACACTGCTCTCCCTCCCAGCTCAAGCCCACACCTGGTTATTACCCAACCCCATCTCTCTTCTCATGGAGTCATTTTTGGGATTACCTTCAGCCCAGTATGCCGATGGCAGTGTGGTCCCATCACAGTGATGCCAGTAGGACTGGATCCCTGTGCTCATGATCCCAAACACTCTGGCCCTGACACCCAGCAAGGATTCAATGATCCCTGTGGGTCCCTTCCAGCTTGGGTTATTCTATACAGGGATTTGGCCCCTGTTGAGCCCCAGCAAGAACAAAGCTCTCTGATGTTTGCTTTCCCATGGTGGTCAACCCTTTGCTTCCTATCACAACAGCAGGAGGGTAGCATGGCCATGGCTGCCCCAGCTGCATTTGGTTAAGGGATTGCAGCCTCATGAATCTCCTCCTCCAAGGGCTGGAGGAGGGGAGAGGGGCCCTGTGAGGGGCCCAACCTCTGCTCTCCACTTGTCCCACGCTTAGCCTCACATCTCCCACACTGGAAGGCACGTGCTGTGCTTTTCAGTTCTTCCAGGTTGAGATTTTTCATGCCCTTTGACTATAAGAACCCAGCCCTACAATGGGCTGAGCAGGGAAAGAGTGGGGGATTGCTGTGGGTGCACAAAGCCCCTCTGCCCAGCAGTCCCCATTCAGAGGGAAGCGAGGTTCTACTTCCTCCACACGAGTGAGCTGCACTGATTCTTTCAGCTGCATCAGTTTCCAAACAAACTTTTGGGCTCAGTCCCACCAGGGAGTGTGCCAGCTTTGATTATTTCCTAATAGACCTGGATAATAAACAGGGAAAAACACTTTGTTTAAACTGTAGCGTGAGCGTCCAGCTCTGATTTTGGCACAACTTCAACTGTGTCACTGCTTGGAAGCTCGAGCTGGGGAAGCACAGGCTGACTTTTGTACATGGGTTTCAGGACCCAGCCCCATAGAAATGCTGTCCCATGTGCTGCTGCTGATGGTGGGTCGTGGTGGCTTTGGGCAGGTCCAAGAGTGCAGCCCCTGAGGTGGGCTGTGTGTTCTTCCCTGTGCTAAACAGTGACATTTACCAAAATAAAAATCTATGGGATTAAACCCCTTATTTAAAGTTAAGTGTGATGTTAAATACAGTGATGAAAAATAGGGTTACAGCCCTATGCTGATATTTCTGCCCCTGCAGATGTGTCCTCTGTTTGTTTTGTTTTTTTTTTTCACTTGAGAAGAACCTGATGGAATTGTTTCCCTGCACGCCCAGATGTGATTAGTCAAAATCCAGTTTGCTCTTTGGTTAATATAACATTTATAATGTCTTTATAGAGCCTGTCGTGCTCCACTGATTGCGAGGTGAGGTGGGAGAAAGCATTGCATAAATCACACTGCAAAGCACGTGGCTCTCAGCCAGGCTGAAGGAGGGGGCGGGAGGGCAGTGATAATTGGGCATCCTGATGGGTGAGACATGGCATCTCCAGCAGCACCTATGTCAAGGGCAAGACCTTGAGCAATCAGCATGAATAGTGGTGAGCTGAGAATGAATTCCTAAGACCAAATTCAGAGATTTTTTTTTTTTTTTTTTTTTGAGTCAATTCATTCTCATTTTCATGCTGTCCTTTTGCGTGGAATTTTTAACTGGAATTGAGAAGATTCCATCAAAATCACTGCTTTCCTTGAAGCTCTTTTTCCTATCAAATAGATATTTGGGGAGTTTCTGGTGAGCACTCTTTCTGAGGTCTCCATCAGCTCCCAAATCTCTTCATGTTCTTCTGCAAAATGGTTTTAATGGCAATGGATATGCGATGGGCAGTTCCTTTTGTATGAGTCTTCATGAGTGAGATATTGGCACAGGTTGCCCAGGGGGGTGGTGGAGTCACCATCCCTGGATGTTTTCAAGAAAAGTGAGGATTTGACACTGAGAAATGTGGTCTAGAGCAGTCACAGCCATGAATTGAAGGTCAGACTGGATGATCTTATTGGTCTTTCCAACCTTAATGATTCTATGATTGTGGCAGGGCAGCCAGCTGCTGCTTGCAGCCTTCATCTGTGTTTGGAAATGGATTTGCAGAAGAATCCCATTCACAGTGTCCATGCGTGTGCTTTCTCTTGGTGCAACAAAGTCCTTGCAGCATCCTAGCAATCATTGCTTGGGGTTATTTTGTCCTCCTTCCTTGCAGTTTTAGCATGGTCCTTTGTGACGTGACTAGAGCATCCCACTGAAAGGATAATCATCTTGCAGCCACCTCACCTATTGTCTTCCCATTGTCTTTGCAGGAGGGAGACAACATTGGGGCCATGGAGAAGCTCTGTCGGCAGCTCACCTACCACCTCAGCCCCCACTCACAGTGGAGACGTCAAGGCATCATGAAAAGGAAGCCACAGTCCTGGTGAGTCGGCTCTCAAAGCCACCCATTGATCTCCATTCCATCCCTGCCTCTTTCCCCCATGCATCATTGGGTCATCAAGTTCCTTCACATTCAATCAGAGGCATTTTCTCATTTTCCACTTTCCTTTCCCCATTGCATCCTTGTTTGCATTGAAAATCAACCCAGCTATGCCCAGCCATGGGAATAAATGGAGAATAAATGAACCAGTGCCCTCGTCCTCAGCAAAGATCTTGGCCAATGATGTTCTGCTGCTTGGAACCTAATATGTCTGAAAGAGGTTGATGGGGGTGGAAAGGTCACTTTGCTTTCAGTGAGGTGATGCATTACATATGTAATTTTTGAAGGAAGTGAGAAAAGTGAGAAATGCAAAAGAAACTGGAATCTGGCAGGGTTAGGATTTCTATGCAGGTGTTTGCTTATGATCCTGAGAGAGTTTTGGTTCCTGGCATAGCAGATGCTATCTGTAGCCATAGCAAGAGACTGATCCTATGAAAAAGCTCAGTCTGAAAAGAGAAGAGGGGAGGAAAGCAGGCTCAGGGAATAAAGGACTGGGGGGTAAATAGGATTAGGACCATGTCTCCCACAGTCCTGGCTCGGCATCCCTTGCACCCTGCTGTCTTTGCAAGCGCCTTGTCTGACCTACAAGGGCATCCTGTCCCCAGCTTTGGCTTGACTCAACTTTGCTGTCAGATGCTTAAGGGATTTTCAAATACTGTGTTTATTCACTTTTTTTCTGCACGTGTCTCTTGGCCATCCACAACCCAACAACACTCCTCTTCTGCTCTGCAATGTAATTAGCAGCTGGCTGTAATGCCCACGCAGCTTCTCTAAATCCAATTGTCAGCAGCCCTAAGCTGCAGCCACCTCCCTTATGTGCTTCCTGCCCACATTTCTCCATTTGCCCCAAAATCCCTTTATTGTTTCACGACTCTGTCTTGTTGGGCTGAATTCCAGTTTAAACAGAGTATCCCTTCATCTCTGCCCAACGAGTAGTGCCAGTCAATGCTAGAACACATTCCAGCTCCGTTATGCCTTATCCTATAATGTCATTCAGTGAAAAAATGACATTGCTTCCAGTTCACTCCAGGAATATTCTTGTTAATGCTGATCTGTGATGTTATTGTAACAGCTATTGGGTTTGGCTAAGGGACTGCTCCAGGCCCTAGGAACACCCCACTGGTGCAGGACACTATTGCTCTCCTCCCGTGCCCATCTTGCACATTTTGGTTCATGGTTTCCCGCAGTGATGATTTTCTTCAGTTCTGCAAGTTTTGTGACTCAATATCCATCATTTTTCTCTTGGGACAAGTTAGGAAATTTAACTTGGATGGGATGTAAATCTCTGAGATGGAGGATGTGTGTAATCATAAAAGTGTCTGACACTGGCTGGCGTTTTCTGTCCCTGTGTGGGTGTTGGTGTGAATGGAGTGAATGCAGCAAGCAGGTATTTCATAGCTGTTGCCATACATTTCATTGAATTATGGAATTACTCGGTTTGGAAGAGACCTCTAAGATCCCCAGCCCACCCCACCATCCCCCACTGTAGCAGAAATGCTAAGTCACAGCCTGAACCAGTGATTGAGCACCTGGTGGAAGGCAGGGCCAACACAGCAGAGCTCAGGTGCAAGCAATTCACCTGAGTGACTGGAAGGCATGGAGCCAGGATCCACCCCTTCCCAGACCTCATTTAAGGGCTGACAGTGGTAGCAAAGGTATCTTTTGCTGGAGATCTCAGCATACCTGAGGCCTTCTAGAGGTAAGCAGATTTTCTTCCTTTGTTTCTGCGTCCATTGTTGCTGCATTTGGGCTTATCTTTGCTTGCTTGGAGGTGTTTTGCCCCTGTGTGAGGCAGAGCTCCCAGCTCCATCTGCAGCACCCACACACCCCGCCTGTCCCTTCTAGCTCTCCTCAAACCAGCTGATCCCTCCAGCTGTGCCACCCCTATGTGCTTTGTTTCCCAGGGTATTACAGATGTGGGAACACGCCAGTAAAATGCATTTCACTGAGGAGGAATGCTTCCTGTTGAGCTTCAGTGTCAAAGCTGCTTGGGAATTTTTCTTTAGGGTCAGAAAATTCCTTCTTTTTGCTATAACAACAGTGAGTTTCTTCCTTGGGAGATCTCAGCACCATTTCAGTGCCAGGTGATTCTTCTCATGGCTGGGAAAAATGTCCTACATGTCTTACCATATTTTAACTGAAATATTTTATTTTAACTGAAATATTTTAACGGCACTTTTGCAGGAAGGATTGGGTTTTATCTCTTTTTCCAGGCAGAGCCCAAGCAATATTTCCAACCAAGTGGGTCAGGATGCATCATGCCTTTAGCAAAGAGCTTCTACACATACACACTGAGGAGAAACCATAGAATCATTTGAGTTGGAAGAGGCTCCCATAAAGGCTATCTGATACCTCACTCCCTGCTATGAACAGGGACACCCACAGCTCCATCAGGTGCTCAAAGCCCCTCCAACCTGACCTTGGATGTCTCCAGGGATGGGGATCCATCTCCTCTGAGCAGCCAGTGCTTCATTACCCTACTAGTAAAGAACTTATTCTTATATCCAATCTGTATCTCTCCTCTTTTAGTTTGAAACTGTTTCCTTTTGTCCTGTCATTGACTCAAAGATTGGAAAAGAGCACTGAGATCATCCACTCCAACCATCAG
This sequence comes from Meleagris gallopavo, assembly GCF_905368555.1. NCBI lineage: Eukaryota > Metazoa > Chordata > Aves > Galliformes > Phasianidae > Meleagris > Meleagris gallopavo. Next base: position 5,093,697 of record NC_139424.1, read on the forward strand.
CCCATCGCTGCCATGTCTGCTATCCCAGCAGACCCTGCTCAAGAATCTGTCCCTCCTTATTATAGCCCCCTTCAACCTGCCCAAAGGAAAGGGAGGGAAGTGAAAGAGTCTGCTGATGTTGGCTTGTTAGAAGTGTATTTTGACCCAGTGGTGTATTCGTGGAGGTTAAGCAGCTTTTAATTATTGGTAGGAAACAATGGGTGAAGAGCATTCACCTTGGCTTCCTCTATTTGCCCACTTTCTCTTTGCTTGGTCATGAGTTACTCTTGTGATGGAGCCTTTCTCACTATGCAGGTCCCCGCAGCATCTTTCCAACCTTACTGGTTCTATAACTCTGTTCTGTGGGCATGGTGGTAGGGGTGGATGGTTGGACCAGATGATCTTGGAGCTCTTTACCAACCTTAATGAGTCTGTGGTTCTATGGTTTAGTGGGCATGATGGTGAGTGGATTGGTGGTTGGACTAGATGGTTTTGGAGGTCTTTACCAACTTTAATATTTCTGTTTCTATTCACTGGGGATGGTTGGACTGGATGATCTTAGAGGTCTTTTCAAATCCCACTCCTGATTTCATCAATAGCACAAAACATTTCTGTTCCAGAGGAATGCTGGCTGCCCACTGCTCATGCTTGCTGCAGTGTCTGCTCATGTTTCTATACAAAACCCTTGTGAAGCAATTCAAGAGGGGAAAAAAAGAAATCAACAGTTTTGACAAGGAGAAGCCTGGTGCATGAATAATGTGCCCTTCCTTTTGTAAACAGAGAACGACCAAATATTTGTGGATGCAAATCCTCAGCAGTGCTGGGAGTCTGTAGGCGAGCAATGGCAGAAGTTAAAGCTCTTGCAACAAATGGTTCCTTCAGAACCTCCAGCCTCCACCCATCAGTGAGAGGAGGTGGAGTGGGGACTGTGTGGTCCAACACATGGAGGAAATCCATGCTGGGAGGTTGCACGGTGCTTTGCTGCTGAGCTGTGTTGCAGATTGCTTTGCAGTCAGTGCAGGTGATTTCCAAGGCTGTCTGCAGGCAGAAGCAATTCGTTTCCAGGCAGAAGCTGAGTGCTGGCTGCTGTGTGTGATGTTACAGTGGGAGCTGGGGCAGAGTGAAGCTCATCCCCATGTGCATCCTGGAGCATTAGAAATACTGTGCTTATTTACTATGGGTTTTTTTTGTTTGTTTGTTTGTTTTTCTGTTAATTGCCCTAAAAGCACAGGAGAGTCTGCCTGACTTCCTCATACCATATTATTGCCATTGGTTGTACTAAGAGGGTAGGAAATCAGGATTTAATCTGTGTGTTGCTGTGCTTTGGCTCTCAAACCTGGCCAAGACAGCAAAGGAAAACCAAATGGCCACCAAAAGAGTCTCACATCGTGTCTTGTCCCCTGGGTTTTGCAGATGAAGTAATCTAGGAACAGCAGGATGGCTTCATTTGATGGGAATACCTGGTGTGACATGGATGGGAGTGATAGCTTTGGGAGAGTGGGAGACAAGGGGAGGACATGCAGGGTCCCCTGGGGTGCTTGGTCTGCCCAAGTGGCTGCATGCTGAGCATTGGGTGTGCTCTTAGCTCAAAGCACTCTGCTCAGCCCTATTCATGACCTCTCTCATCACTCCTTGCCCTGGCTGTAAGAGCAGCAGCATTGAGGAATGGTGATAAGCCACGATTCCTCTAGAGGAAGCAGCAGCAGAGCTGCATATGGCTCAGCCAGTGCCATGCCTGCCCTGTAGGGAAGGAAGAGGAAAGCCAGCTGGCATTTGAAGGATTTTTTTTTTTTTTTTTTTAAGCTTTCCCCCTCTGTGACCTTTCTGCTCTTCAGCTCCCTTGGCATTTTGAAGTTCTTCTGCTGGAAAACAGCACTAAATGTGTTCTTTTTAGAGCTTTTGGGTGTTTGATGGGCAGATACCTGCAGTAGGCAGCAAACTAGGAACGCTTAAAGGACTTTTTAATGATCTCTTTGAAACAAAGAATGTTTTCATAATTATGAAAGAAGGCAGAATTCACCTGCTTTACAAGTTTTACCTGTGGCTCTTGATTTTGCAAGGCGTAGATAGACCAGATCAACCTGCCTGCCTCCCCCCCTTCCATAGTACATTGCAAAAGGACATTGGACCCAGCCAGAGGGATCAAGTTGTGCTGTTGTTGCATCGAAGATTTGACATGAGCAAGCTGCAAACTAGAAACAAACAGAAGGAAGTTTTGGAGGTGTTAAGAACTGTGGAGATGTGGCACTGAGGGACGTGGTTGGGTTGAAGTTGGGGATCTCAGAGGTCTTTTCCAACCTAATGATTCTATGAGTCTGTGATTCTTGGGGTATCAACACATCCCGAAAAGATCCCAGTGGAGAGGATCAGCAGGTGGCAAGTTCCCCATTCCATCATTTGTTCCCACTGGGAGTTATCTGGCCACCAGATACGCAATTGTAGGGTGGAAACGAATTATTTCTGCAGCAGCATCTGGTGGGAGGGACTGCTCCGGGTCACTGCCCTCAGCTTTCCCAAACAGCACTGCTCATCCTGGGGCCCATTTTTGTGCAACAGAGATGGAAGTACTGTAATTTCCCAGATGCTTATAAGTTTATATCATCTGGCAGAGGCCAACTGCTCCATCGAGCTGTTTGTTGCAGCCCAGCAGGTTGTTCATGGCCTAGCACAGCTCTGAAGGGTGTGGTGTTGCCTTTGATGCTGCAGTTTGCTGGGACAAAGCATGAGCCCCAGTGGAGGTAAGGGGTGCTGTGCTCCTCTGCATGCCAAAACCACACATTGGAATTGGGTTGAGGTGTCCAAAGAGATTCATCCCAGCTCCTATGCTGTTTGTTTTCACAGTATGAATGTGCTGGGGCTTTGCAGCTTCAAGATATTTGGACTGATGGGATTTGGGGCAGATAGTTCAGTGGTTGAACAGGCCAAATCCCAACACTGCCCCTCCAGAAATTCCTTCTGGAAGCTGAGGAGTTTCTTCTTGCAGAGCTCTCCTGGCCGTGGGCAAGGAGCACAGTGTCCATCAGAAAGTACTGTGGCTGCCCTGGGACTCTTTCAAGACCTCAGAAAGTGGGAATGCCAATGGGTATTGGTATGAGATGGGTGTGAATTTGCAAACTTTCAGCCGAATCTGGGGGAAGAACAATGTGGGCACGCATTGGGTGTGCATCACTCAGGCATGGCAGGCGGAGGAAAGAGGCTGTGTGCCATGTGAGGTCTGAACAGCATCCATCCAACCCACAAACATTTACTCTAAGTTGGGCACTAATTTGAATTCGTATCAGTTGACTTGGAAATAGGGAATCTGCCTAAGCCACTGCTATGGACGGCACCCCTTTGCTTAGGACAGCAAGTGCCTCTTTGAAGGGCTTTCTGCTGTCTGAAATAGCTCCTGGTAGGGATGTTTTGCAGGGTGACAGCCAGCTCTGATTTTGGCTGGGATTTGTGTCCACGTGTCCCATTGCACAGGGTAGCCAGAGCCCTGCCTTGCAGTGGAGCTCAATGCCCTTGGGTCAGCATCTCCCAGCATTTGAGTGCTTCTCTCTGCAGCATTCAGGATTTCTCATTTGCAGAGCGTGGCACATACAGACACGTGGTCATTATTCCATGCATAGCAATGAGGATTTCCATTGATTCCAATTTCTGCCTCGTGTTCCCCTCACCCACACAGCCCTGCAGCAACACATCACAGCTCACCGAGGCTGCTCCCACTGCCACACAGACCTAATTTTTAAGCCTGTTGGAGCTAAATAGTAAATTATGCATGCATATTGAAACGCCATCCGGGTGCGTGTGAGATGTAGTGTTGGAAGGGGCTTTGTGTTTTCCATTCAACCACTGTAAACTGAGCCCTTTCCCTGTGTATTGCCCTATGCAAACCTACTGGGATGCTCCAGAATTTAAAACAATTAACCCAAACGGTGCAGCACCATTTATTTTTTTTTTTCCACTATTGAATACTGATTTTGCCAAATGCTTGAATTGCCTTAGCTCTTCCCAGCTTGAACAAATGAACTGACAGCCAGAAGTGGTAGAAAATCTCCTAAAGGAGAAGAAATCTTTCCTGACAGTGAAGGTGGAAGGAGGTGATTTAGAGCACCAGGGTTTTCCTCCCCTTGGAGGGAACATCTGTAGGTGATAATTGGCTTGAAGGGAGCTGGAGCTGTGCTCTGGTCCTTTCCTTTTTCCTCCTGGGCGGGTGAGGAGGGAGGAGGACCAGCAGCCCCACTGGTGTCCCTTGCTCTTTGAATGTGTTTCCTGGTTCCGTGCCTGATTAGGAAAGGCTCTGACTATTAAAAGTGTGATTTTTGTTATTTAATAATTACTCCTCCACTTCCTCTGTGTCTGGAGGGAGTGGAAATTAGATTTGCTTTCAGTACGTCGTCTGAATCCACCCTCAAAACTCAGGAAAGCAACTAGAAAGAATTGTTATTAAATGAGGAACTGGCTGCTGAGATAATTAACTCCCCCCACACACTTCCTCCCCTCCTTGGAAGCCCTCCAAGCACCTTGTGATGTGTTGCCTTGTCCCAGGCAGCTGCTGCCCTATTCCTTTCCATTGCAAGAAGTGCCCAATGCAGCCAGCTCCTGGGCAGCCCCCGGCTATGTTCCCCCATTAAGAGGATCAAGCTTTATGATGAAGCTTTGATAGAGCGTTGAGTTGGTGTTTTAAGGCCCTTTCACTTTGTGCACTGTTAGTAAATGGAGGTGCTGAGTGAGCTCATGCATCACATGAGCTCTGGGCTTCAGGCTGTGCTTCTGCTCAGCTTTTTGGGTTTGCTGCTGCCCGATTTGTATGAGAATAATGCTTTAAATAATACTGGGAGTGATGAAAGCGTTATGATGAGATCCCAGCTCACCCTGCAGTGACCCATACACATGTGGGACTTGTCTCCTTCAAGTCGAATACTTTGTAATTAAATGTAGTGTGTTCCCTTGTCTGAATGTGCCAGTAAGTGGAAAAAATAGGAGGAAAAAAAAGCCCCTCATGCCATGTGCTCATCTATGGTGACCAAGCATCCATCCTGGCAGTGCTCAACCCAGTGCAGGTGGGGCTTCTGCATCCTAGAAAGGGGCTGCCAGCACCTCAGTGCCAAACTGTGTGGTTTGGCTTTTGCATATCATGCCAACGCATCACTGAGCTGCTCCTGCTTTCATCAGCTTTTTGGTCATTTGGGACACTGGGTGTTAAAATGCAGCTCATGATCCTGAAGGCTGGAAAACAGAATATGTGTGTATGTGTTCACACAATATAGATGAGTTACCTGGGGAAGGTTTGTGCTGATCTCTCTAGCATTGCTCTAACAGCTGGCTCAGAGCATGTGAAATGTCATCACCAATGGGTACAGAAAACAGAAAGGGCAAAACGTTTGCAGCTGGGAAGCTGAATTGGAGAGGGCACCCTGCTCATGGTTGCATTTGTTGTTCTTTTTTTCCAAAGCTTTCAAAATTTGATATAGCTGATAGCAGGCCCTGTCTCATGTCAGAAAAGCAAGGATGTTGAACAGGCAGGGAGGGAAAATGAAGGAAAGTCTCTGTGGTTTTCCTGCTTGTCCAGCACAATGTGCAGCCCAGGAGGGGCTGTGTGAGCTTTGCAGCACGGAACAGCATATCGTGTTACCTCTGCTGTGCCCAGCTGAAAGGAATTCTTGGCAACTCACGTCCCCACTGATATTAGCTCTGTTTTCATCTTCTTAAGGGAGATGAAGGCTGAAATCCCCACCATTAGAGGGGCAACGGTCTGCCAAAAGAAATGAAGCTCTGTTGGAAGAGCGTATTTTCTTTGGGCTTGGTTAAATATGCTCCTCATTGCCTGTTTCCTTCCATTTGGCTTTGTGTCCCCAGAAATGGCAGCGGCTGCACCCCAGGCTCATGGAAGGGGTCTGTTAAAAGGAAAATAGCAAGGGCAAAGGCTGGGTCAAGAGTGTTCACACTGGTTTCCTCCATTTGCCCACCTCCTCTTTGCTTGGCTGCAAGTTACTCTTGTGATGGAGCCTCTCTCACCATGGAGGTCCCGGTGCCACAGCTCCTCTCCAACCTTAATGGTTCCGTAACTCTATTTTGTGGGCATGGTGGGATGGGTGGTTGGTTGGACTAAATGATCTTGGAGGTTTTCACCAGCTTTAATGGTTGGAATGGTTTGAGTTGGAAGGGACCCCCAAGAACCATCTAGACCCACTCCTAGCAATGCACAGGGACACCCACAGTTCAGAGTCCCTCCAGCTTGACTGCGGGTGGGGATCCACCACCTCTCTGGGCAATTTCCAGTGCTTCAATACCCTTATTGTAAAAGATCAAAGGCATCAGTCCCAGCGAGGAGCAGAGTCCTGAGAGCCAGGCTGCTGCTCGTGCTCTGGCTCTCATCAGCACAGTAGAGGCAGCGGGGGACTCCTGCCTGCTTGAACTCTTCCAAATGTGATCTGTGCTCCAATAAAATAAACAGTTTAGGGAAAGTGAAACCCCAGGCATACACTCTAGCAGCTGATCGCTCGCTAATTGCAGGAAGAGCAGTTGGGAGAGGGGATTTTTTTGTATTCCCTGAGCTGGTTTCTGGTGAGAAAACCGAGCTGGAGGAGCAGAGCTGAAGCTCCTCTCCAGCCCCAGCCCCAAACATCAACCTTGTCTGCCTTCCCTTCGTGCTGGTGGAATGTAACTCATGTTAAGGAGCAGGAAGGGCAAATAAGCTCCACAAAGGGTGAACATCCAACCTCCAGTGAAATCCTGTTTCGTTTTCTGTGTGTTATTTTCTGTGTGCTTTTGTGGAACCTTTCCCAGGCAGGAACAGATGATGATAATTAGCACCAGCCCCTTCCCTCCACATGTGGACCATCAGCCTCCTACCCCATCCATCCATCCAATCCATCCCAGGCCCTGCCTTTCTCCCACTCTCCCCATTCCTTTCCTTTTCCTTCCCTCTGCCTTTCAATTCACCATTTCGGATCTGTTTTTGAAATATTGGCAGCAAATAGTGTGCTTTCATGATCGATTTACTGATGATTTCCTTTCCTGTGGCCTCTTCCCTTTAGACGCTAAGGACTAAAACACAATTCAAAGGTCTTCTATTCCGATCACATTGGCTCCTCACCAAGCTCCCTACTCTGTTCTGGGGAACTGCTCATGTAAACCCAATCAGGACTTGGATTTTTTTTTTTTTTTTTAAATTTAATACACTCAATTGTAAAATTCTCTTTCTGAGGGCCTTCTCAGCTTTTTTTTTTATTATTATTCTTCTATGCTAGAATTTAAAGAAAAATATTCCTATTGTTTAATGCAAACTTGAAGAAATTCAAATTCTGGTCAAACTCTCTTCCAGGAGGTCATTTACAGAAGCAACAAACCCAATATGTTGTTTTCTTTTAAATTCTTGATTGGTTTTCTGTTGGCAGTGGTGCAAATTGCCTTTCCTTCAAATGCCTGTTATTAATGGGGCGTCAGCTGCAGTTTCTTATTACGCCGGAGTAGAGTTTGTTGGAAATACTCCAGCACATTTTCTCTATAGGAAAACGCAGGTTTGTGGAGTGCAAAATGTAGCATAGAAGGAAGGCTATAAATAAGTTTCATTTTGGGGAGAATGAGGGAAGAAGAAAAGGAGTACTCCAACAGTGAAATATTTACATTTTTCTGCGAGAAGTTAAATAGGGCTATAATTACAGCAAAGTGTTTTGATGGATGCCAAATGCTTATTTTTAGAATTTTGTTTGGCAGGAAATTAAAAACAAGTTGGGAAAAATCCCTCTTTGTATAACACATAAATGGTGTTTTTTGCATAGAGAATGATTGCTTTCCATTCAGATCCAACCTCAGCTCCGGACCATGATGAGGAGCTGGCTGTGCGACGTGCAAATGAAAGCTGTTCTTCTGCTTAATTATCCCTGCTGGCGATATTTATCAAGTTGCATCTTCTGCTAACAGCGCTTCGTTTTCTGAGAGTCTCATTGCTTCTAGAGGTTTAATTGGGTTCTTTTGCTAAACATCAGGGTGACGCGATGCCACGGGCACAGCAGTGATCTCAGTGCAGGGAAGGTGTGGTTTTCTGATGGCACGGCCAAGGGAAGCAGTGGGTGCCCTTTCCATAGAATCATTAAGGTCAGAATAAGACCACCAAGTCCAACCATCCAGTTTTGGTCCATCCCCGACCTTTGGCTTGGTTTAACCCACCCACTTGTGCTGGGGGTTGCTGCTGTGTACCCTTATCAGTGCCTGTAGGTCACCAAAATCCCCAAAAGCAGTTACTTCCCCAACAGTCTGGGTGTGAGCTCTGGGAGTTGGACTCAGATGGGTTTTCCTCAGATTCCTGGAATTGGAGGCATGTGGGGAGATGTAAGCCCCAAAAGTCTTTGCTTCTTCTGTCCTCTTCATCTGAATGCTGTTCCTCCCTCAAGAGACACTGCACTCAAAATAGCAGGTTCTTTCCTCCATGCACACGTTGTTTTGATTAATAGGATGCTTAGGTGCATTTAGAGCCAGCTGTAAATGAGACGTGTGGCTCGTAGGCACCACGGGCTGGGTGACACTGCTCTCTAGTGGATGGCTTTCCATCGAGTGATGCAGGAGCTGATGGAGAGAGAGGGTCGGTGCTCAACCGTGGATGAAAATGACTTTTTTTCCTCATTACTTCTGTCGTGAGCTTTTAGAATGTAGTATATCCACAGAGAGATTGTATGGGTAAAGGGCAATGTCCATCTTCAGTAATGAAATGTAAACCAGAGGTTCTCAACTTATCTCACTGTGATGGGAAGGATTTATTGGTCAAGGTTCTTCTAATGATCCTTATTGGGTCACTTCCAACTCAAAACAGTCTATGATGCCAACAGCCCATCCACTAATGCACTGTGGCCGAAGCTGAGACGCTTGTCAGCTCTCTTAGGTGCAAGGGATGCCTTTGGGTGCCCAGAAACTACTCTTCCCATCAACTATCCCATGCATTTAGTGAGCTGTGAGCCTGCAATAGGAGGGGAACAGGCCTGCATAGCTTGGTGAGGAGCCAAAGAAAATTCAGTTGGATTTGGAAAGGAAAACAAAGAGCTATTCCTGGAGCAGCCCTGCTCTCGGGCACGCAGGGGAAGTGTGCTGCATGCAGAGCTGGGCATCCTGCTTGCTGCAAGAGGAAATCTGGGAGAGAACTGCAGAACACCCTGCAGCTGTGCTTCTAATGACATGCTTGAAAAATGCAGAACCAGAGCAGAGAAATAACCTGATGTTTAGTCTTCAGCGTTGCCAGCGTTGCGTAATAGAATGTAGGGCTGTCTTGTGATGTCTTTCTTACAGATGGTTCTCAGCAGCTGGAATGCTTTATAAATGGAAAAGAAAAATCATTTTGATGTCACACATCAGGGGTAAAATGAGGAGTGAAGCCCACAGTGAAGAGCTGCAGGCTGAGTGTTGTGCCCTACCTCTCCCTGCAGCTCACGGTGCTCAGCTGAGGACTGATCTGTAATTCCAGTAACAGGGGAAGGATGCTGACAGCAGGGATGTGGGCATGTTATGGTTTGAAAACTGCAAACCTCAGCAAAAAGTTCACTGAGCAAGAAGAGACTAAACAAATTAATCCCCACTGGTACTTTCCTTCTTAATAGTAAAGACTTAGGAATTTTTAAAGTGTTTATTGGTAAGCCCTAAAGGAGTTTTAACGTTACGTATTCTTAATTTATATATTTTAAAATCCTCTTTACCCCAAATCTCTCTAAGGACAGGAGTGAAATCTTTCCCAGCTATTCATTTGCAAAGGCTCTGCAAGCTAGACATCATACTGCACCATTCATAATCCCTAACCCTTCCCATGGCAATAAGCAAAGCACAAACCCAACTGCTGAACCATCACAGCAGAGTTGAGGAATGCTGATGAAGGCTATCGTAGCTTTCGTGTTTTAATAACTTGGTATTATGAGGAAAAGTTGGAAAAGGTAAATGCCCAAAATATGAGGCATGTTTTCAAGGCTGATGTCATCTCATGTTGAGTAATTTTTGCTGGCATTTCTGGAGATAATTTGCTCACTGGTGACATTCATCTCCATTTCTTACTGCAGTTCTGCAGTTCTTCACTCTCTGGGACTGCCTCTTCTTGTTTCTTGATTCCTTTGCCCTCCAAGAAGTGGTTAAATTCTCCAATTACACTTTATGAGACACGTTGGCGTTGGGTGTCCTTAGTCATGCTCTAGGGACATGTCATGAATTTAAATGACAAGGAAAGCCCTTTCTTCTAGTTCTCTTTGATCTAAACATCAACATTCTTGTCCATGGGAACGTTTTTTGAGCTGATCTAGTGCTGCACACAAACCAGCTGTCAGAGAAAGCTTTTTCAGTAGAAACCAGCATCCTGCTCTGCATGGGGGAACAAAGCATTATCAGGGCTTTAGGGCATGGTTTTATGCCCAACCCTATCATCATAGGGGTCAAAACCCCATATCCAGTTTCTATCTGGGAAGAAAGCTGTGTCTTTCCCTATGGAATATCCCCATAAAGCAAGAGGATGAAACCAAGTGGGTGTAAGTGATCCTCCACTGTAACTCACAGGGATTTGCATAATGCTGCGATCTTCCTATAGAGATTTGGGGTCATTCTGTGGCAAATTTTATGGCAGGGATAGAAGTTTTTACAGCTGTTTGTTAACATTATACCCCACTCATTGCCGTGAGACAGTTCACAGCCTCCAAAGCTATTTTTACTAATAGTGTTTGTGGTTGGTTTGCTTGTTTCCTGAGGGACAAAGGGGATGTAGGCAGATACGAGGCAGCCAGCAATCCTGGAGCAGGGCTGCCCCAAAATGGGCTGCAGAGAATTCCTCTCTACAGGCTGCAAGTCTTCAGGATGACTTCAGGATGAACGGTGCCAGTGCAAGGCAATCCATTTGTGTGGGGAACCACCAGATCCTTCTTGCTGGAAAGAGGTCCTTCGGGAGCTCCTACATCGTGGCAGGGATTGCATGCATACATCAATAGGACAATGTCACACCAAGGCAGGCAGCATTGCTCTACACTGGATAAAGCAAAGCTCAATGCTTGCATGCTCTTTTTGCTGTGCTTTTAAGGGGTTATCGCTCATTCACAGGGACTTTACATGCTGTACTCACTATGAGCTCCTGGTGTATCCAGCTTTGAGCTCCCAGGCTGCAAGATGAGAGCGGTTTGGCTTTTTCAGCTTAAGCCTCTGACAGCAAATGAATGCAATTATCATTTTTCAAACAATAAATACATTATTTCATCCACTTGATTCCTATTGTTGCCCACCCAAAAATAAAAAAAATGCCAGAAGAGATTTCAAACACATCCCTATGGCAGGGCACCATGGGACCAGCACTGTAGGCAGAGGGATTGGCACCAATTCATTGACCAACATTTCCTTTGGTCCTGAGGCACACCCCTCTCCCAAATGCTTCATTGGAAAGCATCATAGTGGGGTGTAGCCAGATGCATGCTCCTTTGGAGGATAAGGAGCTCAGATGGGAGCATGCTAATGGCAGTCTTGCATCAAAATTAATATTTTTTTAAAATACATTGAACTTATAAAAATCATCTGGCCACTCAGTGAACAATTTTCCCCAGGGCAAACTGGCAGCTGAAACACACAGATAACGATGAAGGGTGGGAGCAGCTCCTGTTAGTCATTTCCTCTTCCCAGCCCCAATCCCCACTGTGCCCTCACCCCAATGGGTCGTACCATGAGACACGCTCATGCTTAATGATCCAAGATTTGCTAAAGGAGAAAGCCTGTTTCCAGTCAGTCTTGCCTGCCTATGAGCAAACCTCAGAGCCTGCTGAGGGTGATTACAGGCTGGGGTTTCTTTTTGTGGGGAAGCACAGCCCCCTCAGCTCACAGCACAAGGGTGGCTCGTCCATCAGGTTGGGCTGTGCTCCTCAGATCACAGCCAGGATGCCTGAAGCAATGCAGAGAATTGCAGCCAGCTGTGCTTATGGTTTTCACTGGCTTAACCCATGTAGGGATATTGGGTTTTAACCCCAAAATCCTACTGTGTGGGATCCGGCAGGAGCAGCACTGCATGCTAAGGCTTCACTTCATGTCGACTAAAGCTAGTAAGACATAAGCTGGAGAACCCTCTTGGATTTTGTTCAAGCAGGAGAAGCAAAACCGCACATTAAGTATGTAATACACAAACCTTAGCATGTGTTGGCTCTGGTTTCCTTGCTCCTGATACCACATGCAGAAGATGGCATTCCCTCTGCCTCCAGCTGCGTTGGCTTCTCTTGAGCAGCTCTTGGCTCATTCATCACTCTGTGTCCTAGCCGACCATGCATGATATATCCCTTCCCTCCCAGTTTCTGTTCTTAAGATTCCCATTACAGAGTGCACCTTACCTGCTGCTGACAGACAATACTTTTCTCATCTTATCTCATGATAGATGGATGCAGGTGATGGTTTGGCCAGGCAGCCCAGCTTTCTGTCATTCTTCAAATGTCCCATGGCTTCCACTGATGTCACAGAGTGGTTGGCGGTGGTAGAGACCTTAAAGCTCACCCAGTCTCACCCCTGTCATGGAAAGAGCAGGACAGGGCCTGATGGCTTGGCTCTGGCTTGAAGAGCAGCAGGGCTTTGGGAAGACCCTCGTGGTGGAAATAAATAACATTATTTCAGCACCAAGTCTTTGCTTTTCTTATTTCTAGCTTGCAGGAACTGGTGACAGTCCAAGATCCTGGTGGATGGTCACTTCCCCAGTCCCCCAGGTATCTAGGATTAGTCAAACGCTCATCTTAACGTTGGCTAAATGAAAAAAGAATTGGCCAACTGCTGCACAATCCTGTGTTGTAAGGCCAGGAAATTAATTTGTGCAGCTGCCATTTGGATTGGTGCCATCCATGCGTTTCCTGGGAAGACTTGCTGTGCTCTCTGGATGCCTGCAATGTATCTCTTGGTCCTTCCACTCACACACACAGCAGATGAGAAGTTTCTGGGCCACGAAGAGAGGAGAAAAATGATTTCCTAAAGGAGCCCTTCACATTTCACAGCCTCATTTAGGTGAAATTCAGTCCTTTTGCTTCCAGCACAACAGGCAGGTGCCTTTCTATCAGAGCAGAAAACTCACATCGCTCCACGTGAGCCTGTAAAGGGATCAGGGAGCCACAAATCAAAAAGAAACTTAGTTCTTTCCTCTGGGGTATTCCCTGAACACAAATGGCTTTCTGTGCTCCCTGTCTCTTCCCTAACATCTTTGCATGGAGCAAAGCTTTTAACTGCACACCATATTGGATGAGCACCAGGGGCTCAGCACCGGACTGATAGGAGCTATTAGCATGCATTGGGCTCTTCCCTCCTCCTAACTCAGTCAGAATAATTCATCAGCAAAAAAAAAAAAAAAAAAAAAACCTCAATGCCAACTTCCTCTGACAGGTCTTGATTGTAGATGTGCTCTCTGATTCACTTTGGGAGATAAATTGACCTCGTCAAACTCAGGCTAATGAGTCTCTGTAGGGCCACTGGGAGCACTCATTTATTTATCTATGGATTTGGCCATGGTGCTCATCTCCCAGAGCATACACACCTAAGCCCTGAGCTGCCAGCTTCTCCAGGAGAGAGCTGGGGGAGGCAGTGCTAAAGCCCAGGTAGACTACATCAAAAGCCTTTCCCTCATCTACCATGCAGTCACTCGATCACAGAAGGAGTCACGCAGGACAGAATTACAGAATGGCCAGGGTAGGAAGGGAACTCAAGGGCCATCAATCTCCAACCCCCCCACCACATGCAGGGCCACCAACCTCCCCATTTAATACCAGACCAGGCTGCCCAGGGCCCCATCCATTCTGGCCTTGAACACCTCCAGGGACGAGGCATCCACAGCTTCTCTGGGCAGCTGTTCCAGCACCTCACCACTCTCATAGTAAAGAACTTTCCCCTGACATCCAATCTAAATCTTCCCTCCCTCAACTTAAAACCATTTCCCCTTTAGGTACTGAAAGACTGCAATGAGGTCACCCTGCAGCCTTCTTTTCTCCAGGCTGAACAACCCCAGCTCTCTCAGCCTGTCTTCACAGGGGAGGTGCTCCAGCCCCATGATCATCTCCAAGGCCTTCTTCTGGATCATCTCCAATGCTGGCTGGACCTGACGGTGCACAGTTGTCCTACCACGTAATCACACTCAAGACAATACCCCCACATTCACACCTCTTTCCTTTCCTTCCCATGCAGTCTGAAAGCTGTGCTGATGGGGAAGCCCCAAGACAACACGGTGGACTTGTCGGGCATCCCGCTGACACTGAAGGACCTGGAGCGCGTGACGTCGTACCTGCAGCACAGCTCGGAGCACATCGACACGGTGGAGCTGTGCTTCACCGAGCTGACGGATGAGATGCTGCTGCAGCTGCTGCCTGCATTGTGTGGCCTTCCTCACCTCACCACGCTGTCCCTCAACGGCAACCGGCTCACCAAAGCCATCCTGCGGGACCTCACCGAAACCCTGAAAGACCCCAAGAAGTTTCCCAGTGTCACCTGGATCGACCTCGGGAACAACGTGGACATCTTTTCCTTGCCTCAACCTTTCTTGGTCAGCCTGAAGAGAAGATGTCCGAAGCAAGGTAACCTGCCCACCATTTTGGAGTTTGGCGAAGGGCAGGTCAGCGATTTGGAGAACCAGGATGGCCTGGCTGAGGGCCAGGAGGACCTGCGGAGTGAAAATTGCCATGAAACCCCATTGGGCAAAGCAGAGGGCAGGACAGTGGAGAAGCAAGGCACTGAGACACCGCAGACGTGACATCAGCTCCACGTTGGGTACATTTGGGTGACAAACCCAAGATCTCCTCATCAGAGGTCCTGGCATGGGTGGATGCAGGCGGTGGGATGCTCTGGGAGCACATTGCCTTCTTCCCCTATGAATATCAGTGCTGCTCCCATCATGCAGAAATGGGATGGTGTTGTACACTTGTATCTCATTCCCTGTTCATCGCAGGGCAGTTGGACTAGATGACCCTGCTGGGTGCCTTCCAACTCAAATGATTCTATGAAAAGCCAGGAGGGTGTTTTTAAATGGTAGCGCTATGCTTTTTAACCTCTCCAAGTATCCAAATACGAATTGCCAAAGCGTTGGAACATGAGGCCCTTCGAAGCACAAAGGGGAGCAGGAAGGCAACTAGATCCAGGAGGATCCCAGCTGGTCACCCCCACACAACAGATGGACAGATTTCACCCACAAGCACTGCACAGAACTGCAACCTTCTCCCATACCAATTTCAGGAGCTGCTGAATAGCGTGCCTGGTGAGATCAACACAAAGCCTGATCCCTCTCTAAGGGAACCACTCCAAGCAGGGTGTTCCCACTCCCAGCCCCACAGCAGAGCTTTGCTTTCCTTGTGCTGGCACGGAGCTGGACTGCAGTATGCTCATCACCTGGGTGCTGCTCCCCAGCCTTACTGAGCCCAGCTTTACTCAGGCTGGCCCTGCTGCCTGCCCAGTGCTCACCCAGCCCTAAAATCCAGTTGCTCACCTGCTGAGCTGCTGCGATGACCTCACAGCTTCCCATTCTTGCACCAGAGCTCTCTGCGTGTTTTGGGGAGCAAGATGTAGTGTCTGAAGCTGGGGCTCAGGTCGGCTCGTTGCTGTTGCTGACAAAGGAGACCGCAATACTGAAGGTTTATACAAGAAAAAGAACAAACCTTGGGGCACTTCCCTCTATCACTGCCATTCAGGCTGGGTGGATACAGCCAGCTGAAGGTCTGAAGCACACAAAGGCTTTCAGATCACTTGGCCACATCCTTCTCCCTGGTCCAGAAGTGCTTTGTTTGTACAATGCCGTTTTGGTTTTTGGCTTGTTTTTATTTTATTTTATTTTTTTTAGGAACATTCTTTTTATTTCTGGATGGAAAACAGCTCCCAACAGAGCACGGCAATTGGCACTTTGGCTTCTAAGCCAGAATTTCATGTGATTCACTGGGTTGATGGTTGGACTAGATGATCTTAGAGGTCTTTCCAACCTGAATGATTCTATGATTCTAAACCCAAGGGAGAGTGGGAAACACTTCCCCTCCCTTACACTCCACAGACCAAACAGACCTTCCCTTCCCAAGAGGGAGCTCACCTGCCTCTGCCTGCAGCCCTTCCCCTGCACAGCTTTGCAGCGTTGCTTTGCACCTGGGAGCAGTGACCTCTGGTTTTGCTTTGCTGAGTGCAAACAGCACAGTAAGCACTCAGACTTTTTGGTTGTCCCTCATTTCCCATGGCTGCACCAGGAAGCTGCACGCCTTTTGCAGGGGGGCTCATGCTGACAGTTGTTGTTTCTCCTCCAAGTACGTAACTTAGAAGAAGCTCTGCTGCTCGTTTTAATACATTTAGCAAAGTTCTGTATGATTTGCATGTATCTAAGCCTTTTGTTTGTCTGGTTGTTTTTTAACGCTAACACTTTCAACTGGCATGAAAAACACTTTGCAGTGAATCAACTGTTCTGTTTGAAATAAAGGAGCTATCTGTAATCAAAATAAATGCCAATGTTTAATAAAGTGTTGAGATCTCCTCTGTACAGCTGATGCCCAGCATCCCTGGTCTAGCCTGCAAAGCCATATACAGTGCTTCCCCTAGTACAGAGGGCTGTTTGTTTTGGCCAGCAGCTCTTAAACAGACCTAAGAATAAGAACTTCAGAGCTGAAAATTAGAATGTTAATGCTGATTGAGGTCATTTGTCATCAAGGTGGGGAGGGAACATTCACCTTAAAATCGTTATGTCCATAATAATATCTTGGTGCTGGGCTTAGTTACCCCCAGCAGCACCAGGCTGCTCTGCTGAAGCATGGAGGAAGCTCATCTATAGGAAGAAGATGCATTCCTTCAGCAATAAGGCTGATTATTCGTTTAGAGAAATTATATCAGTGGGGGAGCTGAGACTGCAGGGCAGGCGTGGGGGCTGGAGAGGTGGCAGCCACCCATCCCTGAGAGTGGGAAGGAGGAAAAGCACCAAAGCAGCACTAGGAATGCCAAGGAGCCCAGGAACACTTTGGCACTTCTGCTCAGTGGGTTGCAGAGGAGATGCCCAGAGCCACAGCGGGGGAAAGGAAAAATGGACCTTGGTCACCAAAGGGAAAAATGGGGTGGAAGCAGCATCACAGCAGGACAGACCACAACTCCGGGTTGACTCACTGGGATTGATGTTGCATTTGGGCACTGATGTTCCAGCACTTCCCAACAGTTCAGTGCACCTCATTTCAGCACTGGAGGAGGATGCTCACACACGGGCTGCTTTTGTGCCCTCAAAAAAGCAAAACCCCCCCACATCCCATTAACCAGCACTGTCTCACCTCTAGCTGCTGTTGCCATGGAGACTGATTGACCTTATTAGCAGTACTCACAGAATGATGGAAACTAACAAACCTGTAACCTCTCCAGTGCGATGCACTGAGCTGAGCAGAGGATTTGCTGGCACTTGCAAAAGGAGGGGTTCTCTGCTGCAGCCCTGCTCTTTGTCTCAGCAAAAAGCAGTTTGTAATGCATTTCTTTTATTCCCTCCCAAGCACTCCAGAGAGAAATGCAATAGGAATTAAAGCAGAAGAGGTGGTGGGTATGGGTTGTTTTTTTTTGCTTATATTGGTACTTTGGGGCCTCAAGAGCCACAGAAGTACAGAAGGACGTGCATACACATTAGCAGGAAAATATGGTGCTTGGGAGCATGAAACATGCTTCTCTGGGGACAGTGCAAGGTTTCTACACATGGCACACGTCTCGTGAGCTAACAGCAGAGTGTAGCCAATGGAAAACACTGATTTTTGGTCTGATTTTTGGGTGGTCCCACCCAGAGCCAGGAGTTGGACTCGATTATCCCTATGGGTCTTAGGATATTCTATATTTTTATTCAATTATTTAGGATTTCGGGGGCTGCAGCTCAGCCATAACAAATGCTACAGTGATACCGTGGTCATCACAAGGAACATCAGCTCCTGGAAGAGGTTATGTTAAAGATTGCAGCTGCAATGCCATGCTGCCTGGGGTCTGACATTTTTCACCTTGTTAGCAAGAGGAAAAGTGCTGGTGAGAGGAATCTGTTGCATTATTTACTGGCAGCTCGCAATGGTGTGTTTAGTGCTGCTTGTGGAGGTAGCACAGCTGCTGCTGGAGCTCAGCTAAAAGGGGAAAATGTATAGAGCAGCAGCTGGAAAAGTAATGAAGTGTTATCCCTTAAGGGTCACCTGGGTGATACACAAAGCACTGAGCAGCACAACCAGAGGAGCATCAGCCCTTTCTGCACAGCTCTCACTGGAATCACTTTCCTTGGTGGAGCAATAGGAACACTGCAGGGCCCACATGGCAGATATGGAGCAGCAGGAAGGATCAGCTTCTGTGAGCAGGGATGGATGAATCAGGTCATCCTCCCATTCCCATCAATCATCCCCTGTATTCTAATGAGCAGACATTCCTTCCAGTTGCAACACTTCCATTCTGCTAAGACTACAATCCAAAATACTCGGTCTCTCATGTTGTTATGATGCCTATGGTAACGCTACAGGTCTTGGCCAGGAGCAGGGCTCTCCCGCAGGAGATGCTTATAAACAACCCCAGTGAGTTGTACTGGGAAGGGACAACCCTGGGTCTTGCAGCAGCACATGAGATGCAGTGCCCAGGTAGAAAACAGCAATTGCCCTTGGCAGACCAAGATCATGGCATGCTCTACCAGCACTAAATGCATCTGAGGCACATCAGGCTTGGAGTTGCTGTTCCTGCACCAAAGCTCAGAAACCAAAACCTGACATCTTAGGAAAAGCCATTCTGCTCCTTATAGGAATTATCAGTAACAAGACAGGCACATCTCCGGATCTCTCATTTCATGTCTGCTGAGCATCTGCAAAGCCATCTCTGCTGGAAGTTATTAAACTGTTCAGCTTTGCAATAAACACAAACTGCTTTTGTTACTCATCAGCAGCCTCCTGCAGGGTTCCCCCCACCCTGTGGATTTGCCCTTCAGCCAAAAATCCATGTTTCCAGCAGCCCAGAGGGAAGCACCCAGCAGCTTTCTGGTCATCTCCATGCCAGGGGAAGAAAATAAACCAGTGGAGTCTACATAGCAGCCCCCAGGAAGGCCTTTCTAAGCTGCACTTGGTGGATCTGGCCAAGCAATGGGTTGCCACCATGGCTCTCTAGTAGCCCTGTTGCTCCCTCTGTGTGCTGTTAGTGGAAATCAGAGCTACACTGAGACCTCAGAGCATCCTAACACAGCACCTCTGTGTCAGCAGCTGGGACACATACAGTGACCCAGTTTGGTTATATGCAATACTACAACATAAGGGAGGGATGGGGACCTTAATAAAACTGGGAAACAAATCGAGGTTTAAAACACAGGAATGAGCCTCCCTTTTCCTCTTCTGCAGCCACCTCTCCTCCTGGCAAGACCTGCAGTTTTCATACATAAGGCAGCAGCAAAGAACCCATCTGAGCACTGTGCTCAGGAACACAGTGATAATCCAGCTCTTCCCAAACAAACTCCTGTTGAACTCTGTGCAGAGAAGTACAGGCAAAAAAACTCAAATACACAAAATGAAAGAGCATCCACCTTAGAGCTGCCTTCACACATGGCTTTCCAATAGAACTTCATTTTTTTTTTTTTTTCCCCTGCCTTTTTCACCTCCTCCACTGCAGACAGATGCTTCTTAAATTACAAATACAAAGGGTAAGTAATTTTCCAAGCACTCTGGGGGAAGCTGTGCTTCACTGCGAGCTCAGAGCTCCCCTCCAACACATGGGCTGGAAACTGCTTCTCACAGAGCTGAAAGCTAAAATGTAAAATTTCAGCTTTCTGTTCCACATTGTGCCTTTTGCCTGTCTCCATTTGCCAGGCAGACCTGACAGCTATGTTCAGATATTTGCTCAAGATGGACAAAGAGCAAGAGGGGCTTTGCAAGCATGCTCCAATCCAACTATCCACCCATTCCCACTAAGACTTGAAACTGCACACGTGCAACACGAGCCTGGTGTCAGCATCAGCACGTTCAACACAACTGACATGAAAGGGATTAAAGCAGAATTCTCTGATAAGGACTACTTGCAGAATTCAAGCACTGTGTGATATTGGATAGAAAATGAGGTCCCAGTGTTTCTGAAGGGTATTTCTGAAGCAAGTACAACAGAACATGAGATATTTTGTGTTTTTTCTGTGTACAGAAGTCTTTACTACCTTCTCACAGAATGGTTGGAGTTGGAAAGGACCCCAACAGGCCATCTGGTCCCACTCCTGCAGTGCACAGGGACACCCACAGCTCCACCAGGGGCTCACAGTCCATCCAGCCTGACCCTGAGGGTCTGCAGAGATGGGCACCACCACCACCTGTGCAGCACCTCACCACCCTCATCGTAAACAACTTCTTCCTTAAATCCAATCTCAATCTCCGCTCTGCTAGTTGGAAACCATTTTCTCTTGTCCTATCACAACAGAGCCTGCTCGAGAGCCTTGTATTTTAACCCACGTGCCCTTCCAGCTCACCAGTTCCATTCCCCCTCCCTTCCAGCCCACCAAACCTTCTTCCAACACCCAAACTGCCCCACACAAGGGGCTCCTCCTGCAATCCCACACACCATCTGCAGCCCATTGATACTTCCTCCTCCCTCCTCCACTGCTAGGAAAACCTAAAAGGTGGAATCAGACACCACATTCTCCGGGAAGCCACCATTTTTCCTACCTGCATTTTGTCTTCACAACAGAGATTGGCATCAACTCTTCCTCCTCTACCAAGTGTCACCTGTGCTGCTGCTGCTGCTCCACCCGAATCCCAAAGCTGCCAGCACTGCCCATCTTGCTGCTTGATCCTACCACTCAGCAGGGCAGATTAGATAATAAATGTTGCGCTACTTTTTTTATAGACCACTGAATTGCACTAAAGAAAGAAAGAAGAACCCTGCCTTGTGCCCAAGCTGCTGTTTTTGAGGAGCATTAAATGGGGACATGAGTTTAAAACGAGGAGGAGGGGCACAGCCTCACCTGGGGCCCCAACGAGCACCAGCTGTGCCAGCGTGAAGCTCAAGCCCTGTTGCAAGCCTCCTGGCTTTTAATGAGGTTTGGCGTGTTTAATGAGGTTTTCCAATCTCCAACTCAGGTTGTGCCACCCCTCACAGCTACCTGCTGTCCTCAAGACCAGATTGTCAGAGGTTGCAGGGGGGAAATTCTATTTGCAGTTCTGCAATAATACCCTCTGTGAACCGACCCCCACTGCTCACTCCCCATAGCAGTGCTTCTGGATGTGTCAAGGAGAGGGCAGATGTTCCCCAAGTATGGTGTAACTGCTGCCGTTTTCTGCTGTTCTCTGCCCCCAAAGCCAACTTTTCCCTCACCTTCAGCTGCTGACACACTGCCAAGTGATCCAGCGCTGCTGTCATCTCCAAAGACCTTTTTGAAGCTTAAAGGCAGCGGCTTTGAAACCTTTTTCCTTGATGTGGTTTGGGTTACCAAACAGCACAGCACTGACACACAGGCTTCTGCAAACTCAGAGCAGCCCTGCAGAGGTGCTGCTGCAGAAGCAGCTGGCTCAGCAAGGGGACTGGACACACTTTAAATCCAACTTTGGTTCCGAGACTTTCCATTATTTTCTAAAATCACCGTGGCATCTCATAGCTGCAGGTTTGTATCTTGCTTTGAGACAATTCTCATCATCTTCACAGCAGGTT
The DNA here is from genome assembly GCF_905368555.1 of Meleagris gallopavo. Lineage (NCBI taxonomy): Eukaryota > Metazoa > Chordata > Aves > Galliformes > Phasianidae > Meleagris > Meleagris gallopavo. Next base: position 5,115,249 of record NC_139424.1, read on the forward strand.
CCCTGCATATTTGCCATCCCAAGGAGCACTCAGCATAAAGATTTTATTCATTTACTGCTACAGCCGAAAGTAACACATACTTGATTTAACACACTTAAGCAAAAGTGTGTTAGCAACACCTTACCAAGCCCTTCCCTTTCAATCTATGATCCCCAAACTCTTCCTCTGTAATATGGAGATGACACAGCTTCATGGGAATGCTGGCAGACCATCTCGAGGTTATCTGAAGGAGGCAAAAGAGATGTAAAACATTTCATCTGTTAAACTAGAGTTGAATAAGAGATCATCTGAGCAAACCTGAGCACAATCATCCCCCAAAGGGAGCTGGAAAAGCAGAAGTGAGAAGGTCGTTCAAACATCCAGAAAACAGGGTGATAAAAAAACAAAGGGAGCTCACAAAAGAAGTCAGAGGCTCATACTGAGAATAGCTATGCAATTAATTTACAACAAGCCATAACAAGTGAAAACTTGATTATGAAAAATCTAACTAATTGCAAAATTGAACAAGTATCTGACAAAGAAACCCTCTAAATTATGGGAGATGATAGCATTTTAAGTTGATTAAAACTGCAGAGATTTTGAATGCCAGTATGAATTATTTACTGCTTTGTAATTTGCTCAGGTTTCTCAGTGCAGGTGTTAGGCTGAAAGGTGTTTATTGTTTCAGCTGAGCTGGAGCTCAACATTCACCACCATGGAGATGCACCTGGGCTTCACTGCATGAACTCCTGGCTGCAGTGTTCTCCTCAGCCTTCCTGAATTACAGCACAGGGGCTTACTCTTTTCTTAATGTGTTATTTGTGCATGCTCTACATCAAATGCCACCTGTTAGCTCCTTAAAAGTCAATCAGGGGCTATGAACATTCATGGAATGGTTTAAGTCCAACCCCCCTGCGGTGAACAGGGATGCCCTCAGCTCTGTCAGGTGCCCAGAGCCCTGGCTGGCCTGACCTTGAGCTGAGCTCTGGATAAGGGTGAGGAAGGCCAAGGATCTCATTGGTATTTGGAGTCTTTTCCCTCCACCTCAGGTAGCCCAGAGTCTCTGGCAGCTGAGGAATTGTAGCAAAGCATTTGTTAAGGCAGCAGTTGGAAGTAAACAAACCCCTCAGTTTTCCTTGCATGACACTTAATGTCATTTTAGTCATTCCCTGCTAGAAAACAGCAATTCCTCTCGCAGTGCCTTGCTCTCTCCTCCACTGATTTAAAATGATGAGAGAGAGTTTAAAATTTAACTGCTCTTCTATCTACCTTCAAGAGATAGAGTGAAACTTCACAGTCAAAAACCATCTTTATTGTGAAATATGCAATATATCACTTCCTCCCTTCTCATTAGGAGGATACAGGCAGCTGGAAGTGATTCAACCAGAACAGCAGCTACCAAGCCATGAAAGAGCACGTTATTCAGACTAATAGCTGAAATATATTAATTACAGTAATTCATGGTTTCACTAGTGCTTAATTTAATGCTTATGTACATACAATTGCCTTACAATAACTAATCAAGAAATGATAGCCAGCACTGGTATGAAATGTGAAGCTTGCAGTTTATGACCATGCTGGAAAGGCAGCCATCTCCCTGCACTCACCACACCATCTTTGCTTTCTTATTCCACATCTTCCTCATGCAACATTAGAAAGGACCTGGCGTGAAACCAACACGCCTTCAATGGCATTTGCAAACCGTGTGCATGACGTTACTGAAACTCAGTCTCCTGTTGTTCCTTCTCTGGACAGAGATTACAGGTCAGCCCCTTCTCGTCTTGTTTAGTGCCCAACATTAAAAAGAGTCTGAGGATTCCTGTCTTCTTACCACAAAGCGATTATTCACATCACAAAGGGCATTTTTGAGTTGGCATCCTTGGCACCGCCTCAGTACAGCAGGACAGACACGAAGAAGAATGCGAGGTCTGTTAGAGCAGCCCCTCCACATCAGGGCAGCAGTTACAGCACATTTTGGTGGATAGCAGCACCACGTGTCATCATCATTGTGCTTTCTCACAAATGAATTACGACACAACATCAGCATCTCCCTTGTTGCTATGAGCTGGCACTCAGCCATTTGTAGCTCATTGAACAACTGAGCCAAAAGCTTCGTTTCCATTTACAAGCGTGGCCACGCTAACCACCATTATCGTAAATGGTGTGCAGAACCTCATCTAGAACTAAATCAGACTCCACTGATTTTGAAAGGCTCTTTCTGCTTATAGCAGCTAAAAATCATCTTCTGTCAACAAGTCCTAATACAAAAGCTCTTAAAATTAGGTGAAAATAGTTACATGACAGAGCCATATTCATTCAGTTTATCTTTTTCAACTTTGATACTTGACCAGCTATTTCAAAGGGTGCAAATGAACTGTACAAAACGGCTCCTAGGTCATTCCTAACTTCTTGCTACTTCTAAAGTACCATTTTTGACTGACAGCTGCTGTGTCAGCCTTGCTGAAAGGCTGTTTCTTGGCACACATCCTAAGAACTTCATATAAGATGGAAGTTTTGTCCCTTTCAAAAGCAACATCAATCTGTGTTCCACTTGGAGCTGTACAGCTAATCTAAAAGCTTTAGATTCCCATTCCCACTGCATAAGCATACAGTCACATGCTATTGGTTCATTAATATAATTACCTTCTTTCTACATACGCTCTGAAGTACATTAAAATCTTTCACTTGGTGACACCAAGTGGGCAAAACAGTCAGCAACATCTGCCTTCTTTACTCTCTAGCAGCTACAACAAAGACAGCTGTCAAGCTACAGAGGATCTTTTTCCCTTTCTTCCCATCTGGAAATCAGTTCATATTGGAACCAGTATTTAGAGAAGACATGTACAATTAGTTAGAATAAATACCTCTGCTGCAGAAACAGATCATGCAGTGACCCCATCAGACTTTGAGGCTGAGTTTCAAGCCTGAAAAGGCTACAAAACAGTTGCATTTGCCCTACTTGAATACTTGCTTTTCTTGCTGTTGGGGCATTAGGGCCTAATCTCGACAGTAAGCACAGTAGCAATTTTAGCACTATGTGTTTAAACTGCTTAAACAATCAAACACCAGATAGAATGCTCACAACTGAAGCCTGTTCACACAATCTGCAGAAACTACACTGTATCGTGTATACATCTACTGCATGTTACACAAATCATAGAATCATGCACGTGTATCAAAGATGCGTTGGGTAATAAAGTGTCATTTCTTTATGCAATGAGTGACAAAAGCAGACTGAAGTTTTTTTTTTAGAACTTTAATGTGTGATCAAAACTGTATGAACGTTGTTTTATCTTAAAGGTCCATGCACAGAAATACAGGTGGTGTTTTCAAAGATCAGCTCCCTCATGTTCCATTGGGTTCCTTCTTCCTCAAACGTGCTTTCAGCATCAACACCTGCAATACAACAGCAGGAATAAGTTGACCATCCAACATTCGTTGCTTACCTTTTTAATTTAAGTGATATCATCAGAAAAACCTTTGCTCACCACCAGTCAATCTGCCGGTAATTCCAGCAATTTTTGGTTAATTTCATCATATGATATCCTCAGATACATTGATGCATTTCTAAAACAAGTAGCACCTTTGTTCCATACTGCTGTAAACAAAACTACAGTGCAGAAGACAGCAGCTCCTGTATGTTTACCCTCAGTATTTCAGCCCAATGAAGTGCTGTTTTGTCCTACAACTTCACCAATCAGTTTCAGAGCTAAAAATATACAGAAACAAAAAGATGGCCAACGAAAATGCTCTCAACCACACAACGTTTGTGAGACTGCAGCCCAAAAGCACCACAGTGAACTAAGAGCACAGAGTATTACAACTCACCCAGAACAACCTCTTGCTCTTGCAGTCTCACTTCTGTCCCAGGGCCGTGTGAAGGGCTGTAACATAAATAGACATTAATCAGTATGATTCTATCATTAACAGCTGTGAGTATGTGGCAGCAGAGATCTGCAAGTGATAATTATATCTAAGGATCCCAGAAAATAAGCTTTACATTTTAAGTAAGAGAGGAAGGAAAGTACGTTGATTCAAGCTATGAAGGATAACCATACAAAATACGCTTCCTGTGTTTGTTTTTTTTTGAAATGATCAATAAGATCCATTTATTCTCAACAGATTCTGCCTGGTAGGAATCTCTACAATGAAATTCACCACCTACCTTCACATTATGGCCATCTCCAAAGATACCTGCTCCCATCCTTATTGTATCACATCACCTGGAAATCCCAGGTTCTGCAAAGCAAATAAACATTGCCCCATTAGTCCTAGCAGACAAGGTGCAGACGACTCTAAGTTCACACACGTGCAGCTGTATTTCAGACAAATAAGAAGGTTATCGTCAGTTCTCGCATCTGACGGCACTTCCTATTCTGGGGTATCATCATCAACAGCCAGCAACTCTGATAGGTCAATACACAGAGGAACAGCTTCACGTTGAACTGACTGTACCCTTTCCCCCTTGTTAATATAAAACATTAATTCTGTTATCAGGACGTAACGTTTGCTTTTCATAGCTTTATATGTTTAATTAATATAAAACTGTTACAGGTTATTTTCAATTAGCAGCCCTGCACTTGGCTAGTTTACATCACTGATATACAAGGAAAAATCTAGAATGTTCTTAACACCTTGGCAGAACATAAAGATAACTTACTCTTTGCTTCAAGGCATCGTTCTGCTGGGGGAACAGACACCAAACAAGCATTAAGGGAGTACTCCTCAGCAGTAGTTCTAGAAAATCACAGAAGTACATTTGGTACAGTAAGAAGACTCTGAAGGATCAAAGGGGAAAAAAGGGGGGGGAGGGGGGAAAGGGAAGTGAGGAGGAGGTATAAAAATAAAAACCCACAGTAGGCCTCAGAAGGCTGAGCACTAAGAACCTCCCCCAGCCCAAGTCCTCCCAGCCCCGCTCACCTCAGGACGGACTGCGTGGGGCCCTGGGCCGCCATCCGCCTCCATGAGGGCCTCCGGGGAGGAGCGAGGCCCGTACTCCTTCATCTCTCTGAACTGCCGCCTCGAGTGATCGGGCCTCGCCTTGGGGGGGGAGGAGGCACGGCGTACATCACTGCTGCCCGCGGGTAGGAGCCCTCACTTCAGCCCTGCCGAGCGCCTTCCACAAAACAACCAACCACCACCAGGCGCACGAGGAGAAAGGGCGGAAAGAACTACTACCGCCGCTTATAAAGGCTCGGGATGTACCACCCTACGGCGGGGGGCGCAGGCCGCACCGCTGTTCTCGCGAGAGAGGGACAGGCCGCCGCACTGCTCTCGCGAGAGGTGGGTAGGCTGTACCACTGCTCAGGCGAGGCGGGGGAGCAAGGCGTCCATTTCCTGCAGCGTGGGGGAAAGGGGGGCAGGGTTCAAGTGGGGGCTGCAGCTAATTCCTAGGGGATGGAGGCTGTCTGGCTCCCGGATTGCAGAGAGAAAGAAGGGACTTGCAGGAAACTCTTCTATCAGTCTCCTAGTTATGATAAAGCGCCCACTGAGGGTTTAAAACACAGAAATCCATATTTGGGTAACTAAGGAAGAACAGAAGTAGCATTCCTGATAGCAGCAGATACCTTCCGAGGCCTCTTTGTACAAAATCAGGAAAGAAAACCAGGCAAACACTCTTATTGCAAAAAGAAAAAGGATGATTGAAAAGGAGGGGAAAAGGGAGAAAAGGAGAAAAAAAGGGAAAATGGAGGGAAGAAGTGAAAAAAAGGAAAGAAAAAAGGAAAAAGGGGGAAAAAAATGGAAAAAGTGAAAAAAAAGGAAAAAAGGAAAAAGGGGGAAAAAATGGAAAAAGTGAAAAAAAGGAAAGAAAAAGGAAAAAGGGGGAAAAAATGGAAAAAGGGAAAAAAACACACCTCTCAGTAAGTCCCTTCAACAGCAGACTTCTATTTCCTTGCAGCTGGGATCCTGTGCTGTTATTAACACACAATCCTCCCTTCCAAACAGAGATGCATTTCTAATTATGATTACATGGAAGACAGACAGTGCTTATGGCTCTTCCTCCTTGAATGCCAGCCACTGCCCACACTTTTCTCATTCATACACCCATCAGATCAGCTCTCAGCTGAAGAGATTTTCTCTTCCCATTCCATCTTTCACACCAGCAACCCACCCTTCACCAGGCTCAAGTGATGAATATTTACCTGGAAGCACAGTGGTTATCAGGAATGTGAAGAACAGGCCACAGCCAGGCACTGACCTCAGTTCACAGCAACACAGAAAGCAATGCTCACAGACACAACGCGTGGTTGATACCTACCTCCTCCTTTCAGAAAAAGGCAAAGTCAGAATGGATTCAAAGCAGTAACATAACACGAAGGTTTACTGGCAAAAAGAGACTGGTTAAATGAATTTCATCAGGGTCTTGAGGAACGGGTAAGGTGTGATTCTATTTTAAAGCTTTGGAAGGGATATTAATGAAAGCACACACTGAAATGAATTATTACAGTGATCAGACATTGCAGTCGTTTACTCTCAACAGCACTTTTTTTATGAGTCATATTTATATATTCAATAATTAAATATAAACTGCAGGGTGTCACAAAACAAGGAAAGATGTGAAGCCCAGACTGTCCCTGGCTTACATTTCTCATCACTGTACCTTTCACTTCACCTCTCATTTTACATGCTGCTTAAAGCAGTAAGAAAGTTAATTGCAGACTCCTTACTTTTGTGAAACTTCAAACCTACTTCAACTTAGTAGAAAACCAACCAAACAAAAACCACAAATAAACAAAAACACAAAACAAAGAGAGGAAGAGGAAAAAAAATGCTAAAAGGCAGACAGGAGAAGAGAGAGATACTGACAATTTGGACTGACAGAACCCGGGAAGTAGGGACAGAATCACAAAATGGTTGAGAGGTTGGAAGGGACATCTGGAGGTCACCTGCCAACCCCCTGCATGAACGGGGCCATCCAGAGCGTATCCAGGCAGCTTCTGACATCTTCAAGGATGTCAAAACTCCACAAGCTCTCCGCGCAGCCAGCGCTCCATCATCCGCAGTGCAAAGAAGTGCTTCCTGAAGTTCAGACAGAATCTTTTGTGTTCCAGTTTGTGCCTTCTGCCTCTTATCCTAACGCTGGGTACCACTGAAGACAGCACAGCCCTCTTCTTCGCATCCTCCCTTCTGGTATCTATACACATGTTGATAAAATCCCCCCCCAAACGTCCTCTTCTCCAGGATGAACACTCTCCTAAAGACAAAGCAAGTATCTTCAGACTGTCAAAAACATAGCAGACAATGTTTTTTGCGACCTGTTCTGTTCAGCAGAACACGACGTGCTATCATTAATTCTCATTTAGAATTATTGGCAATCAAGATATATGCCACAGGCAACAAGAAGAAAAAATTGCAGCTGCACTCTGATCAAACTTTTATGTAGAGTGGATAGGCAGGTAAATAAAAAAAGCTGAATGTAACAGGTCAACCATGTGCACATCCACATGTACTATACAAGAACACTCAAAAATATTGACATGGGACAGTGATCCTATAGTTTTCCTTTTCTCTTTCAGTTATATATATGTATAGTTAAACAGCACATAGGAAAACGTCACTATAGTTTTTTTCACCATGGCCAACAGGAAATTTCCACAAATATAAAAATGTAAGTATTTAAACTGTTAGATTTCTTCAAAACATAATACAGCTGAATGAGAGAAATATAGTTTCTCAGTATGTAACTAGAAAAAAAAAAAAAAAAGATAAAAAACCTTCAGGAATTTGCACAATTCTCTCAACCAACTTTGCAGTCTGAAACACTGCAATCCTTGCTACAGCAGAACACAGTATCACCAAAACAAATAAATGAATTCCTGGAGAGCAGTGATGCCATATGGATACTGCATGAAACCTCACTATACTACAACACTGGATTTACATTCATTATTTTGGAGGAAGGGAACGTGGCAGTCCCTTCATGTTTCTCCTTGCTGGCTGCTTACCCAGGAAGCATTATTGTTATTACTTTAAGAAGAAAGGTGCTGGTAAGTGCCAGAAGGGCAAGGCAATGGTGCTGACTGTGAAATGCCCTGTTCTTTGGATGAACTGTGTAAAATATTTTCTTAAAAGATTCCATGTTAAAAATATTAAGAACAAAAAGATCTTCTTAAAAATACAGAGTATTTTTCCCTCTTCTTTTAAATTCAGAGGTTAGGGAAAAGTGTTTGGCTAGAATTAACTACAGGTTTGCTGTAATTAACATATAAGACAACGCCCTCCATAACACAGGGCCAACCACAGACTCCAGACAAACATGATTGCTTTAGGTTTCAAGTGGCATATGCATCTCTATTTTCGTATAAAAGGAACTGAGACATTTCTGGAACCTTCACTGCAGAGTCTTTGCCAGTGTTCAGCTTTTGGGCAAAGGAAATGTTGCCACACTGCAGAGTCACGATCTTGAGGATCAAAGTGTAAAATCATGATTCAGTATCTGATCCAGAACTGCTTTCTCGGCTGATTTCAATTTGTAGAGATGGTAAATTATCCAATCGACTCTTTTTTTGCCGAGACTCCTCTTTTTCCTTAATGAGAGCACCCCAAACCCGTTGGAGCTCTGAATCATCTTCCTCTGGAGATGCCACGGAGTTTTCAGGTTTATCTGAAGTCTTTTCTTGTGTCTTCGGAGCAGACCCTAATCGGGTCCATAAATTACCTAACAAGATGAAAAACAAGCACATTGAAAAATAACAGGAATGTATTGCCTTTCTTTAAACTTGTACTCCAGCACAAAACTAACCTGATTTCTTCTCTCTGGTATCAGAGTAGAGGCCTTTTACATCCTGCTTTGGGATTCCTAACCGGCTGTGTACGTCCGATATTGGCTCTCGACGAGGAGCAGAGATGCTGCTTGGAGGCTTAACTTCTGGGGAATGTGGTCTTTTTCCCAGTCTTTGCCGCACATCTAGGGATATTTTCAGTGATTAGAACAACAAAGATCACGTTGCATTTACTTTAGTTCTGCCTGCTAATTTGATACTCATTGCACACTTCATAGAATTCAGAACTACACAAATGTTCTCATCTTCTCTATCCTCTTTTCACTAAGTCCTTCATTTCAGATTTCAGTCTCAGCAATGCTTGCAATAAAATGTTACCCAGATTCCGCTGTTCTCCGGCAATAAAATGTGGTATTTAATGTTTTCATCTTAATATTTTGTCCAGATGACCCAAAAATTAGCTGTTATTCCATGGCTCGCTGCATTTGTTTTAGCAGCCCAGCATATATGTATCCAGCATAAGCTACGATTATAAGGTAATTGTTCTGCCTTCAATGATTTTTTTTTTTCAGATTACAGATACTTTGCCTTAAAGTTCTAATACCTCTCAATATTTTACAGAATTAAATGGAAATAATATACAAATCTAAATATACTGACACTTAAACCATGATCAGTCAGATAATTCTCTGGATACTATCTGTGTCAGAAGTAGCTGTAATTACACACACCTGTGTGTAAAAAAAAGCCAAAAAAAGCAAGTCAATTAGCATAAAATAAATAAATAAAGACTGCCATTTGAAAAAATACTTCCATATACACATATATACAGGTATATGCATATATACTTCCATATGTGTATTATTTCATGTAGTTAGTGCCTCACGTTTCAGTTTGCACATGAGCTCCCCCCCAGTACAGGTTCCCATAATGTCATACAGAATCTGCCTCACTAAGTAAGCAAATTAAAAGGGACAAAGTGTGTGTGGGGGGGGGAAATAAATGCAGGCAAAGAAATTAGATAAAAATAAATGTCACTCTTTCACTTAAATGTACTTCACTTTTCCCTCAAAGCAACCTCCAACTCTGCCTCTTTGTGAGGATAAATTAACCATTCGAATGCAGAAATTGCTGCTGAATAGAATTTCCTCATGTTTCTAAGTTGCATTGGAGGACTGATGTGAAATGACTACATCAATTATTAATAAGACAGTCATAATTCTGCACAAAGTAAGGGTTTCAAATTACCTGATTTTACAGTGCTGTTTGGCTGGCGCAGCCCATTGTTATTCTGACGTTTTTCTTCTAACAGTAGTCGTACATCTACAACCTTGTCTGATAATCCTTTACTGCCAATCCTGTTTTTCACATTACTGGTTGCTATGCTATCTGCTCGCATGGAATTCCTAAATAAAACAATAATAAAGTCCCTTAAGCAAAATGAAATCTAGTGCAGTTCTCGGATCTTCTTGTATGGAAAATTATAGAAAACAGTGTTATCAGGATTGCTCTACTGAGAAACAGAGGTAAAAAAACAAACAAAAAGACCCAAAAATGTCACTTATATGAGCACGTTTTTCAGTCAGAATCCAAAATCTAACTGTAATCACATGAACTCCTCAGTATCCGTTACAAGGCTTGTCTCAATAATATCAAGTTTGTCTCTGTAAGGCTGTGCCCTCTGCATCAAAATTCAAAGCAAATGAACAACCTCAGAATTGGTACAAAGGTCTGATGTTATAATGAACCATTACAATGACTCATACTGCCAAAGGGATGTGTATTAAAATTATTTTGATTGCCCACAGTATGTGTAGTTTTGGTTAATGAGTCCACAATGAACATAAATTACTTTTTTCTCATCTACGCCTGAGGATGGCTGCCCTACCTATGAAATGCAAGAGCTTAATTTTGCTTGCTTACATTTCCATTGATTCCACTTTGAGCTTTATTATCATCATGGTGCTGGGTTGCAGAAATCTACAAAGGAAGCTGCATTTTAAATACATTAATTGGAAAGAGAAGACCGATACAGGCTTTTCTGTATTTTGCATTTCACCTCTAAAATGTCTACTGCAAAATTATGTTAAGAATTGAAACAGCAGCTTCAACAGTTTGCCTTTAAGCTTTGACAGTACTGTCACTGATTACATTTTAAATGCCTTTTCACTGACACTTCTAAAGAACAGGGAACCTTTACCTAATATTTTTCAGTTGCGATTCCACTTCATCTGCATACATTGTCATTTTCATGCTCTTTTTGGGAGAGGGGGTCGATATCATTTTCAGTTCAAGATCATAGTCCATTTCATCAGAATCAGACCCACTGGCACTCGATCGTCTCGCCGTACCGCGGTCTCGGGACTGTTTGAAAGGTTGTAAATCATCACGGTACTCTACAACAACTCTGTCGTCTTCATCCATATCCTGAACTTCTTCCTCCTCCTCTTCCTCCTCAATAGGCTCCTCAGGAACATTTACCAAGCCTACAGCAAAACAAACAGATTCTGAGAAACTGAAGTTTATCATTTATCGTAGATAAGAACAAGGCAGAAAATTATTACTGTAAAGAAATGATGCAATAAAAATGAGTCTCTGTAGTTCTTCAAGGCTAAAAAGAGAATATTTTGCAAAATATTCTAAGTGGAATCTATACTACAGAATAACCTAAGAGGGACAAAATCACTACAGGAGAAAAAAAGCCCATAGTGTTCCACTACCTCAGGATACTGCTCAAGCTTGTAGATGGACTCAACACACAAGGTATAACTGCCTCTTGTTGCGGGGGCAGTTCGTGCTGAACTAAACATAACAATTCCTATCAGCTTGCAGGACTTAATGTGACAACTGCTGGCTTATGAGAATCATTCTCAACTCCTGTAAGTAGTAACACCAAAAATAATGCATCCAGCCCTCCACTTCCCCAGTTACATTTGTACAGCTCTGACACGTTGTCAGCAATTACCCGAATGCCGATGTTTGTAAGGAGGAGTCAGGCCAACATCGTCCCCAATAAATGTCCTTTTCTTTATCACATCCCGATGGATTCGACGTGAATGGTATCTCCGTTTCCTGAAACACCATAAAAAGAATGATGTTCCTATCACAAAGCAATGAGCTGTAACCAATCCTGGATTAAGCACGTGCAATTATCACTCATTTCAGTAACAGACATTTATGCCAGAGAACCGTTCTGCGCGTGTGTTCTGAATACAAAACTTTTTACTTTAACAACAAAATACTCCCCAGCAAATACATCATCACTTTGCAAAAACATTATTCACACTTCAGATATATCTACAGAAACCAGAAGAAAAAAAAAAAATCTGCAAATTACAGCAGCTTTGAACCACCTTGTCTGAGTATCTGCAGCGTTCCAATTCCTCCATCCTGCACTCACCAAGAGTTACTAAGAATCCCCTTCATGCCTCCATAATTGGGATTGCCATACTTCATGTAATACTGGCTTCTCCTTGCAGCTCCCAGTTCTTTTTTGTCATCTGAAAAAACATAAGTTAAAAGAATATTTCCTTTCCTCCTTGAATATGCTTTGCTAGCATCCAGTCAGACACACACAGAGTGAAAGGAAGACTGATTATGTGTTACAGGTCCCTGGTATTTCAGTTTCCTTTCTGGATGATACAATTTTGCTGACAACCCAAATGAAATTTCTCCCACAGTTTTATTTGTGCCCAATTCCATGGAGACTCTGAGTTTCTGCATATCAGCGTAAAGGAGCGTTACATCCCACTGCAACTGCTGGAAGCCATACTTACCTTATTCCTGACCTTTCTTTTCTTTATGGATCTGCCACCTTCCACATGGCTCAGAAATTATATGCATTTTCATTTTATTCATAAATATAATTTAATATCTCAACTGCATTAAGTGATAATTTCCATCAGTACCTCATAAACATCACAACTGATTTCCGTATTTATAAAATGTGAAATTTTCCTCTGTGGAGAAGTGCATTATAAAACCTATCCTATGGTATTGGGAAGAATGCCCTGAACCCAAGATAATATTTTATGTACAGTAATCTTCATACAACATGAACTGGGTTTAATTCACACACTAAATGTGTATTCATAGCAAAATCTTAATACCTAATAATTAGCAAAAAACCTAACAATTTTGCAAATAAAAATTAGGTACTTCAAGTAATTAATTAGTCAACAAATAAAACTGCAACAAGCAATTAATTCATTATGCTTGTTCATTTACCTTTAGTAGCAAATCTCATGAATAGCTTGTTTCCTTTAGCCAGTTTATTGGCAGGGCGAAGATCATTACGCAGGAGAGAATCCTCTTCTACCTGGGTGAGGGCATCCAACTTTGGGGGCAAAAAAGGTATTTTGGACTCAAAAATAAAATTACTTTTGAATGAAAATGGATTGCTTGCAGAAAAGCAACCCCTTGGTTATTAAATTACTTTTCAGATTCTGTTCAGACTAACTCCACGTCTTTCTTGACAAATTACTACGTAGTTGAATTTATTTTTTTTTGCCAAAAGGTTTTAAATACTTTTGTCTCTTTCTTCATAACACTTATTATTATTTAGTAAGTTTTCAAGTGAAACTACAATATGACTGAAATAAATAAACTTGGACACTGAAAAAGAAAGACTTGATTTCTTTTATTTGTTTGTTTCATCTACAAATGGTCTCACCAATGGGTTCCCCTGCCCTCACAGTGACAGGCATTGTTGTTTTTTATTTCATTTATAACTGCTTTCCATAAGCTAAAATTCAGATTTCCATAATCTGGGTGAGTGTTTGCTGAGCCATTCCTAAAGAAAATACTAATGACACCCATTATATATATTCAACCAGTGAAGATTAAACTCCATACAGAACATCAATGCGTATGCTGATGCCCACACAAATCTATAGGCAGCCTAAATCCCCTTTTTCTTTTCCCCACTTTATACACTGCCTTCTATATTGAAAGGCTGCTGCCTTCCATTATTTTTCTTGCATTGTCTCCTTTAACAGGATAGAGCAATCAGTCTAGCTCTTACATGCTGGCTGCCCTATCAGTCTTCAAAAATTACTTTCACAAAGCACTTTTGTGAGGCTGTTCTCACCAGCAGCACGTCTGCACTTCCTGCCTTTTTCCCCACCTTATTTACTTTGATAATTAAATTGTAAATTATGAGCATATATGGTAAAAACTATGTCATGAATACTTTCCATCACTCAGAGCAGAACTCCCATAATGGGGTTTTCATTTGCTTTCTATACTGACCTCAATGTCACTTGGATTTTCATCCTCAACCTCTCCTTCTTCTGTCTCATCATCAGTACTTTCCTCCTGTTTTTCTAAAGAGGAAAATAATTGAGAAAAGAAATCTACATTTTAATGTTCTGGTTCATTTGAATATTATTATCTACAGTCTCTGAAATCAGACTGAAGGTGTTATCAATTCCTCTGTGCAGCCTAGAGTGATCAAAACAGTGAACGTCTACAGAAATCTGAAGCACACATGAGCACAGATTAACATTAACCAGACAGACCCCATACAGGTAAGTGCCAGAGGTATGGATTATCAATTTACTTAACTGAAAACAAATGAAGTTGCACTGTAATTTCTAAGCATGACAGAGATCAGCAAGGACAAGACTGCAAAAGGTGAAGCAAAGCCTGTTTCCTTCCACCTTCCTTCGAAATGCTGCAAGTACCTACAGGTATCCAATATTCACAATGTGAAACAGGTTACTACTCAAAAGCTTACATTTTCTGAGAGATGTGGAAAAACTCAGTGACTCAGTTCTGAAGTGAAATAGCTAACAGGAGAGCACACACTTCCAGAACTGCATATACTGTGCGTTGTCTAAATAGGTTTTTCAGGTTTTCTTTTGTTGGTTTTTGTTGGTTTTTTTTTTTAGCTCACAGGAAGAAAATTGTTGTTGGAAATTGTTTTTGAGCCTCCCTAAAAGACATGTGACTAAAAAACCCTCTTCTATATTTCACAGTTCCTTGTCTTAAATCTCCTCTGACTGGACTTGACAACTTCTAATATGGAACCACGGCTATTAAAAAAACCTTAACAACTACACCCAAGTTCAAAGGAAAAAGTAAAGCACAATGAACCAATCTGACTCCAAAGAGAGAACGTCAGGAAACAAATCAGCCAAAATCAAACATTAGCTGACCTCTATCAGGGAACAGCATTCAAACATCTGATTTTATGTTAGCTTCTCACTGTAAAGACATGTCTCCTGCAACCCTAAATGTCTACATAGGCCTCAAGTTCTTATTTAGAAATGAAACGTACCTGAGCCAGGCTACTTTAATATATCTGTAAGCACCTCACACCTAAGATGTAATCTGCACAGCTTGTACTCCATCCAGTATCCCACTTTTCCAGCTGAACAGGTGAGTAAGATTATGCAGGAGGAATTTAAATGACATGATTTTGATGATGCAATGTGGATACTGTAGCCAACAAGATTAATATACATATTTTTATGCTCCATTTTAAAAAGACATTCACTAATCTGTAAAAATTTTGTAACAAATCTTACTTGAAGCATTATCAATATTTTAAAGTCACATGGATGATGGAGGAGCCACTGCATTGTAGAGAAAAGCAACAAGAAGAAAAGGGAATGAGTTAGAAGCATCCCCAAGTTTAAAGCCCAAATTTTACAAAAAGGCTTTTGGTAGCACTGTGAATATAAAATAGAGAGATTGTCCATCTGCATTTTGTTCAAAGCAAAATCTGGGAAGAGTTCATAAATAAAACACCTCCCTTCACTTTGTACTCTTCAGGACAGTACTTTGAAACTATTTATCATATTGGTCTGACTCTTAATTTACACCTCTAGAATGAATTTACAACTAAAGCATTCAGATACCAAATTTGTCACAACACTGAGCTGTGCGTTCACTGCTTTGCTCTTTTACGAGTGACCCTTCAGAGTGCTTCTGTCTCAAAAGTAAAACAGTCAAATTTAGAGATGATACACACAGCAGTGAGGTGGTGCTTTAGCACAGCAGTGTGGATGGTGTGCATGGATGGTGAGGTATCAAGCCAAAGAATAAACCACGGTGTTTCAAAACCAGCACATTTTCTTACACCTGCTGTTTCCACAGTTAAAATATCCATCCTTCCACTGCCTTTGCAAGCACATAACAGACTTATTTCTGTGCAATGTGTACCACCACATCTGAATCCAACCCTGCATCTAACATGTTCAGTACTGACCAAATTACTGCTGTTGGTCTAACTCCAACCCACCTTTTAAGAAGTAGTTTCTTCAAAAGGTTTCCAAGATGAAAGCCTTTTTTAAAGTGGCAGAATACATTTACCTGAAACTATATGATAGAAGCTCCTTCAGTAATTTAGATTACGCAGTACCCAAGCACAAGTTTAAAGTTTAACTGATTTAACCAGATGACATCTGTATATGCAATATCTCATCTACCTTTCTTGGTTTTTTCAGCTGTCTTCTCTTCATTGTTTTCTCTGCCTTTTGGTTTCTCTTGATCAGGAAAGGAACTCATGTTTATTAGAGCCCGTGTTGCTGTTACTTCATCAAGCCAGACCACATTGCCTATGACATACAGATAGAAACATACACAAAAATAAAATGCAGTTTGTGCCACATGCACTGCCTTACTGGAGGGAAACTGCAAACAAAAGTTCAGAAACGTTCTTATCATGGGACATGACTAAAATGTAATCAGATACATCTTTCATAAGGGAATTCCTGTTCTTCAACCCTTGTTCACCTGGGGGACACAGCTTTCATCCTGTTACAAAAACACAACTCATCATAGCCAAACCCACCAAAATGCATAACCACATTTATAAATCAGAGCAAAGAATACTGAATAACAGCCATTGTATATCTTAAATGTGTTAGCACAGAAATGTAATTAAAGAACAAAAAAAAAAAAGAAAAAACAACCACCCAAGGGTGATTTCTCCTTTTTATTTAAATTTAACCAAACCTTGGACCTTAGCACAGAATTCTGTTAACCTTTTCCAAAGAGCAGAAAAATAAGAGACTGCTCAAGCATTTTAGAGGCACAGGTTAACAACATGAGTCAGTAAGTGCTTCATGGATGTCTCAAGTATCAGCAGGTGCTACTGAAGTAAAACTTTAGGCCCATTAAGAGCATTTCATACATGTTGATGTAGAATCTTCTATCCTTCTGCAAACCTCACTGCAAGTATACTCCTCACAACAGCCCCTGCTATGTGAATTTGCATTCCCTTTCCAATCTATGCATGTCTCATTCATCAGCCAGCTTCCTCCTCCCACTAATTCCTCCCTGAGAAGGAACTATACAAACATAGGAACAAGACTGCTCCTTCCCAGCACAAAACCATGCCAACCTCTCTAGTTGCATACAGTTAAATAATTTCCTCTCTGAACATTATCCTTTGTGACACAAGCAGATACACTATTTGCGCCAAAATGCAAGCAGCACATTTTTAGACCATATTTTCCCACATCAGAACTACTTTCTGTTGTTCCTTTCTGATAATTTCAGATTGTCAACAGCTCCTCATCATGTTTTCTTCACTCCGTTTTCTAACTTGCTTCTCTATGCACCAGTCATCTTCCCTCTTCAGCACTTCTAACTGTATTAATTAGAGCACCATATTTTGAACACCACCACTTTAATTTGTAATGAATACAATTCACATCCTCCACAAGTGACTCTCTTGCCCTGACACTTTGATCACTGGCCACCCTTCTATCTACCAGTGTATTTATTTGAGTCTCCTTCAGTGGCAGTAATGTGTGTAATGCTAAGATACTTAGGTCATTTTTAAATCATTTTCTTTCTAAATACTCATTCAGACAGTGGGTTTGATTTTCACCACACGCTATTAATTCTTTCCTTATAAATCTCTTTTGGCTAAGGTTAATGAAAGGGAAACAGACAGACAAAGCCACAAAGACATCCAAGGTACAGCTTCCACTGATATAAAAGATGAAGAATGACAAACAAAAGATTCCATTTACTTACATGAAGTATCATCTAACCACTCAATGTGAGCAGGAGGATATTCTTTGAAATAGGCAAAGATGTCCTGTGTACTCATTTCATCCACACCACAAATGTAAATTGTGTCCAGTCTCACTTTAGGAATTGCTGTAAAAGAGGAAGAGAGATCAAACTGACACTCATTTCTACAAAGCAAGCATTTATGTTCATAATATATGGATTTATAAAGCAAACATTTAAAGTAAGCTAAAGGTGTAGAAGTATGATGCTCATCGATCTACAACACTAGAACTTGAGTTACTCCACACTGTAAAATGTTAACTGAGAATTAAAAAGAGATAAAGGTGGCTGTAACACTACAAACACTGGGAGCTGCAGGTACTGAAAAGCATCAAACTGCCTTATAGAGGTTTTCTTCTCTTTTTTTCTTTAAAATGCTACTAAAGTAATTCCACTAAGTACTGAAGAGACATAATACTAATGAGACCCGTGACCAGGACATAATATAAGTTTTGTACACATCTCATGGAGAGATTTTACAGGCCATAGCTTAGTTGGGCCAAGCTGCCAGCTGGACAAAGGCCTTGGGAACAAACTGGATGCCAAAAATGCCGATCTGTTGTGTGTGCACATCTCTCAGATTATCTGCTTATACTCCAGCACGTCCAGCTTGTCATCTTACAGCACATGTGCCATCACTCATGGAATCTGATCTTTCTATGCACAGGACAGAGTCCTATGCTCACACACAAACACTGTCTAAGGCCTTTTCAAGGAATTTAAATATTCTTAAGGCAGCACTGGTCCTGAAGACAGATCTTGGACATATACATTAGGTGCCACTGCCAAATATTAAATAAAAAATGTTTTCTTTTCTGGTGTCAGTAAAGTAAGGAGTGAAAATGATAAGCACTGTTACAAAGTAGTTCAAAAAATCGTTTTTAAAATAAAGTGATTTCTCTTGAAAATTATCTAGGAAAAAGGTTAGGAGATGTAGGAAATAAAATAGTATAAATCAAATAAAGGAACTGCGAAGAAGTAAACAAAGGGATCTTTCCTTCTTGATTGCTGGATAAACTCCTACCTTTCTTCATCATGTCTCGATCCAGAGCTACATTCCTTTGGGCAAGATTGACTTCAGCCCGAAAATGGAAGCGTTTTGCTCTTTGTTCCTTTTTCTCAATTGCTTCCTGCAAAATGCAAAACGATGCAGTCAAAAGAGGAACAGCACAGCCTTCCCAGCAACTTACATCATATGACTGGATAATTAAAATACAACCGACCAAGCAGCTACAATCTATATTAATAATTCTGTTATTTCTGAAGAGATCTGTATGTTTCAGAACACAAAAAGAACTCACTGAAATGTTACTGTGCCATTTAATACTTCTAATGCAAGTTTGGCAGCGTAATGAGGATCAAGACACGTGGAAGACAAACTATCCTGAACCCATGCCCAGCTTCCATGATGAAACATTAAAATTTATTTTTCCTTCCTATCAAATGTACAAACAATATACTAAAAAAAAAAGAAAGCCTGCCTTAAAATAAGCACTTTCACCACCTTTCTCCATCTTAAACAATGAACATTCATCATTTAACAATATTGAAATATTGTCACTCACATAAAAGAGAAGGCTCATCTCTCTCAAACATGCAATACTGAGTGGCATCAGTGCAATTTCAGTACAAACATTTTCAGGTTTTGGACACAAATTTTGCTACTTTAAAATTACAAGAGAGAACCTATCCAGATGTCATTTGCAAACCATAAAGGAGAATTCTCTAGTTATAGAAAACAGTGTTTTCATAATAAAAGCTTCCATGCATTCTTAGGAAAGAAATGAAGCATTTCCTCCTTTCCTGCAGCAATAATTAAAACACTTCAAAGAATCACAGGACAAAAATTACCTTGGATGTTACATCTATTCCAGTAATGAAACTTCCAGCTTTGTTTTCATATCTCCTACTAGTGTCCTGAAACAAAGCAAAACAGTGACAAAAACTCAATGAATGCTGACAGCGACATAATCACTGTGCTAAAACAAATCAGGCCTATGAGAAATCCATCCTCTTCCCCTTGATCCTTACTCCAAGGTACACATCCCTACAGAGACAGGTAAACAAGCACTTAACCTCACTGACAGCAGTGAGATTTAAAGCACATCAAGTGAACCCAAATTCCTCTACTATGAGAACTGTGTGCTTTTGCAATATTTAATTGCTCAGGTTTTTACTTTGTCTCAGCAACACAGCAAAAGCCATCCAACACCTTTTCCTAACTACACTTTTCACCACTTTGGTGTCAGGTGTAATTTTCTTGTAAAACACACACAGATTTAACAGGCCTGTTATAAACATAGGCGACTCCTGAAATCTGCCATTTTCAGTTTTGAAGAAAGTCAGAATGTCAAACCATTTCCACAGTTCAGCAAATGTCTTTCACTTCTATTTTTTAATCATTATTTTAAAACCAGCTCCAAAAACAGCAATATGAATTATCACTGGTTTGATAGGAGGCTACAGACTGAAAGGAACAAATAAAACTCCTTTCCACCAATGGAGACTGCTGAAATCTAAGCCTGCAGTGAACGACACGATCCTTGGAGCAGTGACCCAGCCCTGTCCCTGTCTGCATGTTTAACAATGCTCCATTCTGGAAACCTCACAACCTCCTCCTAGGGAAGGTTTGTGACATGAGGATCATATCTTGTCTTGTTATCTCTAAGGATAAATGTGCTGTTTACCCTTGTGCTTCGATAATTATTTTGGCTAAAGGCCTTTTTCTAGAAAGTAGGTCAGTCAGTTAGAAAACAGTCACACACTGAGCCTAACAGCTTTTCTTAGTACCAAACTTCCCTTAAAGTTGCAGATATTTAAAAGACATGAGAACAGCAAAATAAACGGATTACTTTTTCAATGGGAAAAAAAAAACAACCAAACCACCACTGTTTGGGGTGACTGACGGAGCACAAGGAAGTCCATACAGAAGGGTGCTGTCTCTTAGGCCACGTATTTGGTAAAAGCTGAAGCACGTCAATCAACCAGCTAATTAGAGATTAGTTTCTCAAGCATTTTCCACACGCGTTTTCAGAACAAAAGCCTACTTAGGAACGGAGATCAACTCTGACCCACTTTCATACGTTCAACCTGCCCGTACCTGAACTTATCTAAGGAAAGCGAGTAAAAAAAAAGACACAGAACAAGAAACAACTCTCAGAGCCCGCACCGCCTCCCGCTCACACCCCCGTTCCTCAGCCTGTTCCCCCCGCCCTCAGCTCCCCACAGCCCCCCACCCCTCTCCTCTCCTCACCTCCCTCTTCCTCCCTTTGCCCCCTCGCTCCCCTCAGCCCCCGCACATTCCTCCCTCCCGCCCCGCGAAGCCCCGTTCCCTCACAGTCGGGCCTCCAGGTGCCTCAGCGCCGCCCCTACGTACCCTGCCCCCCCTCAGGTGCCGGTCCCTCCTTCGCTCCCCCTGCCCGTCCCTCACCGGGATGAGCTCTCGGAGCGATCGTCTCACGGGGATGGTCTCCAGCTCGCCTTCTTCCACCTCCATAGGCTCAGGCTCCGGACCGCGGGGTTCTGCCGTTGTCGCCGTTGCCTCAGCTTTCACCGAGATCCGCAGGCCCCGCACGGCCGCCATGGCTCGCCAAGCCCGCCCTCCGCCCGGCCAACGAGACGGCCCCGCCGCGGTGCAGAGCGCCGCCGCCCGGAGCCACCACAGAGACGGCAACGCGGATAGAGCGCCGCCCGGAGCTGCTGCAAGAGCGGCGCCAACGCGCTCAGCGCGGCCATAGAGACGAAGAGAAAGAGCGGCTCTTCCGCTCGCCGCCATTTTCCCATGCTACAATGATAGTAGCAGAGGTGGTCGGGCTTCTGCAGACGTTCGGGTTTTGCTCCTCCTCTGTGCTGTTCAGGAGCAGTGTGTCTGTATGTGTCTGTTCTCAGCTCGGTTGTTCCCTTTGTCACGTACTGCTTTCCCACCCGGGGATATGTCGAGAGAAGCCTTATAGAGTCATAGGAATAATTTCATTATTCCCTTCACTATGTTAAATGAGCTTTACAATTCCATTCCGCAATTCTCACGAAACAAGTTCTTTATTTTGCTAATTATCCTAATTGCTCACTGTAGTTCATAGCTATCCCCCTTGGACACAATGGTACAGAACTGCTGTATCTCAAGGCTTGCTCCTGCCTTGGCCAATAGCATCAGTATTTTGGCATCCGTGGCATAACACAGCTGATGGTTCTACAGCTGTATTTCCTCAGCTCATGGTCACCAGCATCACATCCAGCTAATTCCATCACAAATTTCTAATATTTCTCTGGTTACATGACCCTCCCATCCTACTTCATTCCTCAGTTTTGCTGCTTCTCGAACCAGTCCTCCAGCACACCCCCTGTGATAGGTTACCTTAGGACAAGAGGTAGTGGCCTTAAATTACACCAGGGGAGGTTCAAGTAGAATATTAGGAACAGTTTCTTCTCAGAAAGAGTGGTGCTGCAGTGGCACAGCTGCACAGGGAAGTGGGAGAGTCCTCGTCCCTGGAGGTGTTTGAGAACTGTGGGGATGTGGCACTGAGGGACGTGGGCAGTGGGCATGATGGGGTGGGTTGGGGTTGGACTTGCAGATCTGAGAGGTCTTTTCCAATCTTAACAATTCTATGATTCTAAAATTCAACAGCAGATCTTAACTTTGGTATAAAGAAATTTTGCAGCTGGCAACATAAAACCTCCTCCCCTCATCCATACTCATCACACACTCTAGATTTATTTATTTTTAACAGCCTCTGCACTGAGGTCTTTAACAATAGTTAATGTTAGTTATTTTGCCAGAACTATCTTTGGTGCTGACATCACACAGCCAGCACCTGGCAGGAACCACCAAGTGATATCACCACAGGTGATATTTCCATGCCAGATGTGAATGGTTATGGGAGAAGCCACGTATGCATAATGTAAACGTGAGAAGTAAACAGGGCAGAAACACCTGCTCTGAGCAGCAGATTCTGAAATAATTGCTAGAGAAAACACTTCCGTGACAGAAATGCTATTATAAAGAAAATAAAGGATACATCTTTTTCTCCTTTTGACTTTCATCTTGTAAGTAGAACGCAGTGATCTAGATCTGTATATGATGTAGACCACATTTACAAAGCCTGACCCTTCAATGTAATAGCTGGAGCAGGATTCTGTGACATCAGGTTGCCTTGCACTACTGCTATAAGTGTGCAGTTGAAGCCATCACTTCACCCAGGTGCTTACTTTCTTTGTTTTAAAATCCTGGAATGTTTGCCTAGGACAGTTCCTTGCTATATAGCCATACCACAACCCTCTCTGCTTGACATGATCTCATGACTTGCTTATTGAACTCAGCATAAAACTTTCTACTGATAAGTTGTGGCTTTAGGTAAGTAGCCAAAGTTTTAGAGTTCCTTAGGAAAAAATCACCTCTAGGCTGACTGGCAAGAACAATCAAGTCAGAAGAGGAAAACCAGGCCTGAGTGCCTGCAGGGTCTTTACTGCTAGGTAGGTGAACAAAATATTCTCTTGATATTTTCTTTTAGAATATTATTATGAACTGTGAATTCTTCACAATTACAAACTGATCTAATTTTATTCTTTTAAGTCTCCAGCGAAGAGCTTTGTTCTTTTCCACTCACCTCAGACTTCATCCTCTGCCCATAAAAGGCCAGTGAAAGAATGCAGGTTGGGGCAGAAAAGCTCCACCTTTATTGCAGCCTTTGTACAGAAAGGATGAATCAATGCTATTGAGGAGTGGGAGGAAAAAGGAATTTGGAAAAGGTTACCAGTTATTATCTAGAGAAGCCTTAAGTAAAGAAAGGTTGTTAAAAACACTGAACAGAGTGACTGAACAATAAATCCTTCCAGTATAAAAAAGCTTCTTACAGCAGAAGTATTATTCATTTCCCCATTACTGACCACCAGAGGGAACTCTTGCAATAATATTCCCAACTGCTAGCAACTGAAAAAGAAACCTGATGAACTCCTCCAACTCCTGTAGTTTTGTGGGTCAGCTGTAAAACAAGGGAAGATGGGGTACAAAAGGAGGAACGGGGAAGGAGAAAAAGAACAAAAAAAATCAGCCAGCAGACTCTCAGTCAAAAGGCAGCTTTTCTTCTTTCTTTTTTAAACAGTGATCTGACAGGAGTCTAAAAATGATTACTTTTACCATTGCAAGAGAGTTCTGGCTTGTTTATTTGAAGCCTGTGAAACACTACATAGAATGGCCACACTTTCCTGCTGCTGGGATTTAATTCTCCTAGCCTGGGCTCTCAATAAGAATCTCCAGGTTTTCAAAACTATGAAAAACCTGGGCACAGAAGTGTGCTATTTCTGCAGCTAGCTTGCAAACTCCATGCGTCACCAGGGAAACTGGGACTGTAGGTTCCAAATAGATCATGACTGGCTCCTACCTACAGTCCATCTGGAGAGAGAACAGGATCAGCAAAGGAAGGATGCTCATTTGTTAAGCCATCAGATAAGCAGAAGTCAAACACCTGGTGTTTTCTTATATATTTAGCAAACTGCAGCCTCCCACCTGTAAGATAGAATATTTTTTTCATTGGGAAGGTTCATACAAAACTAGTTAACTGACACAATAGCAAAGCCCCATCCATGAGAGAGTTTCAAGGTTTCACAGTGCCCTACAAGAAAGCAGAAGGGCTGTGAGCCAGCCAGGCAGGAACATGGCACTCGTACAGTTAAGGACAGCTGTGCTCTGTGTTTATGCAAGTGCTGCCACACAGAGGCCACACAGTTGTAAAAACACATTCCTATGAGGAAAAAAAAACTTACAGAATTGAGCAGAGCTGGAATGGAATTCTCTGTGCAGTTATCCAGACTCTGAAGACATTATACTGGAACTTGAAGAACTCAGAGAACAATCTAAAATTGGTACCAATTTCTTCATCCTTAGAGATGCCATTCTTAATGGTGCATGCACCCACACATATATTCCCCAGAAGTGGAAGTTAAGCAATTCTCTGTCTGCAGGCCCACGAGGTCAGTGATCTCAGGCTCAGAACAAGCTTTTTCTTTCACATGGCTATACTTAACACTGAACATCTCACTGGAAAGACGCTTCTCAGTGGTTTTCCATGAAAACAGCTGCACCGACACAGCTGTGAGGTGGGAGCATACAGCTGGCAGGGGAGGTGAGGGCAGGAACTGCGGGTGCCGGCATATCTCTGAAGAAAAAAAGACAGCGGACTCAATCCTCAACGTGCCTGCCTGTGTGCAGACCAACCTGGCTTCACGCGAGCGATCTCAGTAAGCTTTAGGAGCTGGGAAACCACGGGTAATTGTGACAGTCGGGGTTACGTTTGCCTCCTAACGAGATGCACCAGCTGCCCACACAGATCCTGCCGCCCTCACAGCACACACACTGGACAAAGATCTGGGGTATGAACAAAGCAGCCTGGAAATGGGTAGCTGCCGCTCTCGGGTGCTCTGCAATCTCCCCAGAGCGCATGCGCAGTTCCCCCCCCCCCCCGGGAGCCACCCGTCCCCAGGGCCGCGCGGAGAGATGACGTCACGTATCCCCCGCGTCTCCGGATGGCGGGCACTTCCGGTGGGTGAGGTCAGGGCAGGGGCCGCCATTTTGGCGGGGCAGGGCTGGGCGCGGAGCGGGGCACCCCGGGCGGCGTCGGCCCGGAGGACGGGGGCAGCGAGTGCGGGCTGCGGGCGGGGCGGCCGCCATGGCCGGGCAGTTCGATTCCGAGGACCGGGCGAGCTGGTACTGGGTTCGGCTGAGCCGGGCCGAGGCGGTCTCGCTACTGCAGGGTCAGCGCCACGGGACCTTCCGGGGGCGCGACTCGGTCACCATCCCCGAGGGCCTGGGGCTCTCGGTGTCTGAGTGCTCCCGCGTCTCGCACTACATCGGTGCCAGCCTGGGGCCGGCGGGGGGCAGGAGGGCCGGCGGCGAGGGCCCTGGGGCCCCGGGTGAGTGACCCCCAGGGCTGGCGGTGCCCCTCAGCCGCTGCGGGCCCCGCTGTGTCCCGTGTCCCGGGAGCTCCGCTCTCCTCACGGGCGTCGCTGCGAGTCGCGTTGCTCTTTGTAGAGGAGTTGAGGCTCGTCTTGCAGCCTGCACCTGCCTCGCAGCTAAACAGCTTAGGGACAGAGCGCAGCCCGGAGCCGTCACGGTTTTACAGCTTTGTGCGTTGATTTGTTTTCTTCATAAAGCTGTGAATGGTAACGTGTGGATGCGGTGTGTCAGCTGAGCCTGGAGATGGATCTGTGGAAGTGTCACTTAAAAGGGTGAATTCGGTTGGAGTAGTTTAGCGTTAAGAAGACAGGTTGTGAGGTTAAACTTGGTCGTGAATCAGAGCTGGGTGGGTTAATAAGTAGTGGGAGCTCCTCAGGAGTGTGAAAGCGTTTGTTCCTTTAGGTATAGAATGCAGGGCTACCCCTCCTACACACACCTTGTGTTGTAAGGGGAGGTTTGATGTTATTCCTCATCAACCTCTAATACAAAAACAATATACTTAAATTAACCCTTGAAGAGTTGCTTTTACATTGTAGAGGAGAAGACTGTATTGCAGAAAGCAATGATTCTGAATGCACAAGTGAAGCTAAGGGAACAAGAGCCCCCAGCAGTGTATAATCTGTAGATGTGTGATGAGAAGGTTTAACTAAACAGCAGCCCTGCTGGGGACATTGCTGAAGTTGGTGGTGGAGCCACTCCTGTCTGGATATTAGCGTTCACAGAATGATGTGGGCGTATTGCTGGCATCTCAGACAGAAACCACTACAAAGTTTGAAAATCCGTGTAATAAAGCTGTGTAATAGGAGATCTAATGAACTTGACAAGGATTGAAGTTAGTACATGAATTGCTACGGGGACAAAGAATGGATTTTTTCAGGCTGTGCAGACTGTAGTTGGTGAAAAAGTAATCTGAAAAAAAGAACTAATCTGTTGTTTGTGGATTTGCATCCTTTTATAATGATTTCTCCTGCTTGGGGAAACATTTAGAATTGGCACATTGATGAAAGCCTGAAGTCATTGGGTTGGTCACGGGAATCTACCACTGCTGTAAGGTGCACTCCAGTCACAGAAAGCTCTGCAATGCAGGAGATAAAGTTGGCTGCATTGAACTGGAAGCAAAGCAGGTAGTGAAGTGGTTTACCACAAGACACGGTCGCTTCCTCAGCATTTCGTGTCTTATAAAGGCAAAGGTTTATTTTCATAGGTCTGTGAAGGCTTAATATGTGAAATGTGTGACTGGTACACAAAGCAGAATAAGTTTCCAGGGTGATTTGTAGTGGAATCCATCCTGATAGGATTTTAAAGATGCTGGAGATGAAAAACACTGAAGTGTGTGTGCCTGCCTCCTTTCTGGGCAGTTGTTTTCTGTAAGGTGGTTCATCTGTGGAAAACCAGTTTTCTTCATGTTGTTGGATGTATAATCTACGTTCCTGTCAGTTCACCTCAGTGAATGTAGGTGATCTTAAAGGCTTCTTCCAACCAAAGCCACTCTATGACTCTGTGAAATGTGCTTGATGTAGTTATTTTCTGTTTTAAACATCTGCTTTAGAAGACCAGCTGCTATCATCGCTGCGTAGGCTGCTCCGGCAGTAGGTTTGATTTGTGTTAAAAAGCTTAATTATTTTTTGGAAGTCCACTTTTTTTCCCACCTTGATGTTATGAGAATAGGTACTGCTTCACTGTCGCACCAAAGATATTTCTGTGCTGAAATTCTAGTGGGTTTAGATGAGTGTCATGCTGATGCTGCGCTCTTTTCGCACTCAAACTCAAAGAAAGAAAAAGTGTATGTGTAGTAAATTGCATTTAACATCTAATTAAGAGTTTTCTTCAGGAAAAGTAATAGGGAAAAAGGTTCTTTAAAGGAAAGGACATGTTATTATTGGTAGAAGATTAAAGATGATTTCAGGTTTGGATGGGGAAGGTAGCACAGTGAAATGAGGTAAATGTTCACAGATAGCTATTCAGGAAAAACAACTTTACTATGTTATTTTTCCTATATGGTATACTTTTTTGCAATTCATTGTTTGGCAAATGCACACAACTGACTGAAAAGCCTAGATGTGCCTGGTCAGGTTCCTGCGTTGATTTATTGGCTTCGGGTGGTTGAAGTGCACGTGTGATTCGTGACTGCTTGTACACTGCTGTGTGCAGGTGACAGTGGGAACCTAGCTTCAGTACAGAAGGAAATATTTTAACACATCATGTCTTTGCAGTTTGACATACAAGCATAGGGTGAAAATGCTTGATGTGCACTAAAACAAAATGCCTAGAACATCTAAAGACATCTGAAGTGTTTTTTATTGGAAGGCCAGAAACCTCAAATCCATAACATTTTTCTTTATGACATAGAAAAGTGTGACAGAGTGGAAGGTGATGTTTTCAGTAAGTATGCTTTTTAAAAACACGCTTACTGCACTCCATTGTGATTTTTTGAAAGATTCAGACTGTACTTCCTGGACTCATGAAACCAGTGAGCTGGGTTTCACTGTTTTTATAGAGCATTTCTGGATGCTTGTCGGTTTTGCTCAGTAGTAAGCAAAGAGGCACTGAAGAACAAGGAAAAGAAGGCATCTGAATGAAGGTGGGGGGAGACAGGCAGAATGTTTTGCCTCTGTAACAGTTGCTCTAGGAGGAAAACTGTCATATGTCAGTGTGATCTCTTCAGACAGCCTTGTGTCTCAGCACCCTGAGCACCAAGAGCAGCCTTTCTTTCCCCAAACATGTTTTTGAAGACGGGGGGTAGGGACTTACAGGGTGTGTCTAGAGATGAAATTGAAAACCTATATTCCTGTTAAGTCTTCCATGCCCTAAAAAGGAAAGCTTACCAAAGCTTAGGGATAAAGAGAAAACTGCCTAGTGGCACTGACAAAATGGGAGTGCAGAGAGAAATGTGAAACCCTTGAGGGTCTGATGAAGCTTGAAGCTGCTCTGTGGTTAAGCCACCTGCCCACGCACTCGAGAAGAATATTAGGTGTTTTATTCAACACCTCTGTGAATGATCTTTTCCACACTGACATAAAGCCAAGCCAGTGTAAAAGTCCTCTGTCAGGAAGGCCCATGTGTCACAGAGATCAGTCAGGGTCCAGATTTAACACTTACTTTAACTACGGGCTACTTTGGTTTTAACCCCTTCATCACCCCTCTGGGAGCAGAGGTTTCGCTAGCTGTTTCCAAGTGGATGAAATCACAGTAAGTCCTAGCACAGATGGAGCTAGGATGGAGTAAGTAGGAGAGATGATATGCAGCTCTTTCCCTTTCTGATTCTAAGGAGCTGTTTTACAGAGCTGAGCAGTCCTGCAGCCGGAGGTAGGAGCTGAGCTGCTGTCCTTCCTTTGGCTGTGCAGAGCTGGGGAGGAGGGAAGAGGATTTCTTCAGTTATCCAACTTTAATAGGAAGTGACTAAAGTTCCTCTAGAAGCTAGGCTTACCTTTGCACACATTCTGCTTTTCCTGAGAGCCCTCGGAAGATGCAGACAATATGCTGCTAGAACTTGTGCCTTCAAGAAAGCTGTTCCAGGGTTGTGAAGCAAAACAGCTCTGCTTCTCCAGAGAAACAAAACAAAAAAAAACAAAACAGCTCTTTTGCTCTGACTTCCTTGTGGTAGATCTTGCCTTAGTTTTTCCACTAGCCTACAGGTATGAGAAGTGTTGCAATTCAAACAAGAAGCTGAAGAATTCTGAGCCTGAAATCTGTTAATCTTTGAGTTTCATTATAGCAGGGAATGGCAGGACTTGGAAGCTCCTAATGCATGGAATTATTTCCCTGCTGTGTGACATCACTCAGCTCGTTAACTTTGTAGCTAAACAAGAGTATACACCAAAGACTTAAACTGATGAAGAGATTACCACCTGCTTGGTAAGGTGTGGTTGTATTTCCAACCTGTGTTTTCCAAATTGTGACTTTGAACTCTTCAGTCTTGTCGTGGTGTTTTTAGGAACCTTCCCATTAAAGTTTCTCAGGCAGTGACCAGGTTGCTGCCTTTATGTTCTTCAGAATTTGAATTAAGCTCGTGGATTTCTTGCTGCAAAGCTCTTGTTTTCCAGACCTCAAATTGCTGTAGCTGCCCTCTGCTTTTAAAACAAAAGAATCAGAATCAGCATGTGGCATTTTGGGCGTGTTCCCTTTGTGCAAATGGTGTCGCTCCTTTTCGTCCCTTCCAGGAGCACAGGAGCACATTGATCACTGTGATCTTAAAATGTATTTGAAGGGGCTGTGTTCCCTCACTCTTCAATTATGCCAAATGTATTTTGGAAGGCTCATTTCTAGGCTGCTGTGCACTGATGTCAGTCACTCCTTCCTCGCATACAGGACATCAGTGGACTTTCCTCTTAAGAGTAAATTTTATGTAGGTACGTTTGGCAGCTGTTTCAGGCTGTTATGCATTATTTCTAGAGTCTTACTGCTCTTTCTGTGCCAGGTTCACACCTCACACTGATATTTACATTAGTTTTCTTATCTCTTGGTGAAGCCAGTGTGATTTTGGTTACTTTTGGGGTTTTTCTGTAGTTATTTGAGACTGTTGCTTTTTTTGGCTCATTGCAGTGGGGCTGATTTCTTTTGAAAGCCCTTCAGCTTTTGATGCATCTCAGTGTGCATTTTCCTATGGCTTAGTTCTGCTGCTTTGAATTTTTTGTAACCAACTTAACTGATGTTTCTGTTCCTTCAGGAACTTCAGAACTTATTTATTGGCTGTTTGTGTTGATCTTACCAAATCTGTCCTTTCTCTGTTAGAGCCCCTTTTTGCTCTCTTGAAAGACCTTCTTGTAACATTAGCTTGTCGTGCTGACGGTGCTACTTTGAAGGGAGTTTTGGATCAGCGACAGCCTGAAAAATTCTGCTAGCTTTGTACTCGAGAGCTCATTCTCAGAACTGTTAGATATTCCCTGCAGAGAAGCAAACTTGCAAAGTAAGCATCTCTTTCTTGCTAAGAGTTACTCATTAAAGCATAAATCTTTTCCTCTCCACTGCCCTCCCCCAGCCTTCCACAATTCTTCCCATAACTGATTACACAGTATATGGTGCATGGTGGAAATGGAACATCATACATATGTTTTTCCCCAGCTGAGCATAAAAATGAAAAGAAAAAAGAAGTGCAGCTCTCAGATTGAAAACTGAAATGGATTATCTGCAATTTGATACTCCTGATGTCTTGAATTTGAACATCATCTGCATTTTAATGTGTTTGAGGTCCGCATTTGCAGCTTAGACTCCATCTGACAAATATGGCACAGAAAATATAAGAATGGAGATTAAAAGAATGAATTATAAGCCTTATGAGAACGTATTGTTGCTTTGCTGTGCTAAGTGTTTTTCTGTAGTGTCCGTGCTGTTAGAAATTATACCAGGACTTTGCTGTCCAGATTTAGAGTAATTCTGGTGGTAACGAATTGCCTGTTCAGTTAAAATTGTATAGGCTTCTGAGAAGTGCAGATGAACTGAAGGTCCATATAACATTGCAGGATTCCAGATACTTCTGTCTTAATTTAGGAAGTTTGGCAGTGTCAAACAATTTGTTACATACTTTGGTATCATGAGCACAATCTTTAAACCTCTATCCTCATTAACAATATAATGCTTCCTTAAATTAAAAATACCAAGAAGAGCTGAATACGAGTGTTGATCTAAGGATGACCAAAATCTGTGTAAATTACTTGTCTGTAGAGGAATTAGTCTTCTAATGATGCTTAATTTACAGTTGTAACTCTTGTTCACTCTCTTTGTTGACATTTTGCTTTCTCTTTTCAGGGTTGAATCCCACCAGATTTCGAATAGGTGACCAGGAGTTTGATTCTTTGCCATCTTTACTGGAATTCTACAAAATACACTATTTGGACACTACAACCTTGATAGAACCAGTTTCCCGATCCAGGCAGAATAGCGGCGTTATCCTCAGACAGGAGGAAGTTGAATATGTGCGAGCTCTCTTTGACTTTAATGGAAACGATGACGAAGATCTTCCGTTTAAGAAAGGAGACATACTGAAAATCCGGGATAAACCTGAAGAGCAATGGTGGAATGCAGAAGACAGCGAAGGAAAGAGGGGAATGATACCTGTTCCTTACGTCGAGAAGTGTAGACCTTCCTCTGCTTCAGTATCTACTCTGACTGGAGGTAACCAGGATAGTTCCCACCCACAACCACTGGGTGGGCCGGAGCCAGGGCCCTATGCCCAGCCCAGCATCAACACTCCGCTCCCTAACCTTCAGAATGGCCCTATTTATGCCCGGGTTATCCAGAAGCGAGTCCCTAATGCCTACGACAAGACAGCCTTGGCTTTGGAGGTACATAATGGGCAAAACTTAGAAAGAAGAGATCTGTTCAAGGGATTTCCCTTTCCATCACATTATAGTTTTGTAGGAATAAGAAAGTGCTTTTTTCCCTGTAAAGCTGGTTTTGCATCATGATTGATAAGTTATTGATATAGCATTTTTTTTTTTAAATAAGTGACTGAAGTCACTTATAGACTAGCTTGATTATAAGCATGCTTAGGTTACTGATCCAGTGTTGTCTCTTGTCAAACATCACTAACATATGTTTCCCCATCCACATTTCACTTCTGAAGTCATTATTTTCGGGGGAGGGATTGGGTGCGGCTCATAATGTTGTGTGTCTGAACCTGTGTTCAATGTTGCGTGCCTCCACCCCAGCCTTTAAAGGTGCGCTGAGTTGTTCTGTCATCCTGTCTGCCTTTTAAAAGCAATCAGTGGAAGCACTGATAGTCACTTTGAAATTACTCACACTGAGGCAATAATGATCCCGCGTAGGGGTTTATTTTAATGTCTTGACCTCAAACAGATTGCTTCATTTTTTTAGATTGTGAATCATGAACATATATTATAACTCATTAGGGAGGAAAAGTAGTGACTGATGGAGTATTATTTGTAATAAAGCAATGAGTTTCCCTAATGTTGATTCACTTCTTGATATGATCAAATATTTATCCGTGCTCTTTTTGATATTTTTTTTCCCTTCTTAAAAAGGAGAATAGTGCTCAATCTCTACACACCAAATAGTTGTCCTCCAAGTTACATTTGAGGAAGTTGAGGCCAAGGTATTCTAAGTGGCAGACCTTTGCCTTAGGATGATATGTAAATGGTATCCTTTAATCTAGGCTTTCTTTGAGTTAAACACTCTGGAATTTCCTGATACCTAATTGGCTTCCTGTTTATACGACATTTTAAGTACTTGGGGAAAAAAAACAGTTTCTGTGCTGAGTCAGAACATCTCTGCACTCTTAATAATTTGTTTAATTTTGTGTGGCATAAAATGCACTTGAATATTTCAGCAATGTGGCAAGCATATGTACATGTCTTTAGTACACATTTGGCAAATGTAGCACATTCTACAGATCTGGTAATTGATGTATAACTTGAGAGAGCTGAAATTTTTTCCCCACTGTACCTAAAAATTTGCCTAGGTAAGCAGTGGAAATATATTCTGAGTTATAGTAAGTTTTGTTGCACTTCTGGATTGAGAGCCAGGATACGGAATGGAGATTTTGGGGTTGAAAAGCGTGGATATGGAAGTTCATGCCAACTCAACAAATTCTGGGGAAATATACAAAGATTTTAACCTTCCAATTTCTATAATACCTGAAATGCTGTTTCCTTTCCTCTCTTTCTCACCATTTCACCTAGGCGCCTCCTGGAGCTTCAGAGTATTTCTGAGCATCATGGAGTGTTCCAATCAGATTTTCTTAGAGGCATTCTAGATTGCTGCATATTGTGTCAAAATCTTTTGGTTTTCTTTCTGGATTTTGTTTTTAAGCTTTAACTAACTCCAATGTGCTGCCAGTGTTTCTTCAAGCTTAAATTTGTTTCATTTCCTTTAAAGTAGAACTCCACCATGCCACTCAAATTCTAGTTTGGTAGCATAGAGCAAAATGGTGAGGATGAGGAAAATACTGATAATCTGGGCTGCTGTGAGCAAATCTGAGTGAAAGCAGAATTCCTTACCCGCTGGCTAACAGCTTGTGAGTGCTGTGGCTGGTTTTCTTATCCTCTTCACTCAAATTCATGTTCTGTCAAGTATGTTGTGCTTTTGGAAGGTGGTGTTTCATGGAGGGCATCTCATTGTTCTGAACCACCTCCCTCTGCTGTGGTCTTCTCATGCTAATATGCTGCATAGCAGAAGTGTGCAGGGGCTGGAATGGACAAGTCCACAGGTTCTGCCCATGTGTGAGGATAGAAATAAGATTCATAGCACCTCTGCCTGTTAGAGCAGGATCTTCATGGACCATGTCATCTTACTGGAACATTTGCTGGTTGGCAGGTTGGGCCTCTCAGAGAGGATGACGTGCAGCCATCCTGCTATGCACTGAATAAATCTGTTAAGAGCAATAGTTCTTTATTCTGTATTTAATATTGGGAAAACTTACTTTAGCATTTATCCCTGCTTCTAATTGTGCTTCCTTTATGCTACTCTTTATCATATCAAATCACGATGTTATTGAACTGCTTTCAGTGTTTGTAGAGGCCACTGTGTGCTCTTTACCCTCCCCAGTTTTTCTTCATCCTGTCTCTCCAAGTACTGTTTCTCGTTGTCTTTTTTTCTGTTTTTAACATTCCCTTTCACTTCATGATGTTTCTTCATTTATTCAGAGATCTCTTTCTTCAATGGCTTACCAGAAAGCATTATGAAAATCTTTTCAGTCCATTTTTGCCCAAACCTCTTAACTATAAATCTAAATTTGTTTCCTCCAAATGAAAACTCTGTCTTAAATGGGGTGATATTTGTAGGTGGGGTTTGATCCCAGTGTTTGTCCTAAGCAAATAAAATTGTTAACATCAAACAGTTTTGTGGCCCAAACTGCAAACAGAACTATCTGTGCTATTAGGTTAAAACTAACACGGGTTTGAAGAGCTTAGAAGAGGATCAAAGCAAATTATGTTCTAACAAAGGCTGTGCTGTGTTGTGGAGGAAAGCTTTAACCTAAGACCACACTTAATTTGCTTGTAACTGGACCTCTTCAAGAAGTTGTTGGGTATAGGGAAAATCTATGTAGTTAATGACTCTGAGATCGTTCCATCTTAGTTTGTTTCTCCTCCCCTCAGTAACAGTACAGGACTCTACCATTTTCACCTTTCAAAAGACAAGTGCTTGGAATAAAAAAGTCTTTACATGAAGCTTCATTTTTTGCTTTGAAGCAGCATGTGGAGTGTATTTCATTTTGAAAATGCTTAAGAGAACTGCTCCAAGTCTGGCTTGATAGCAGAGTACAGTGCTTTCCTTGGGGTTCTGGGCTTGGTGGGATGATGTGCTGGTAATAGCATTAGTCAAAGTAGCAGAATTAAAAGGTAACATCCTCTTTTGGTGTAAAAATGTGGAAGTTCCAGCAATTGTAATAATGGGTAGCTTTGCTAGAAGTTTCTCTGTGTTGTCTTCATTTTGTAACCTAATGGAGGCAGAATTGCCCATGCCACACCACTTGAAGTTTTCATACAGTTCTGCTAAGCACAGTGAGCACATTGCATCACTTTTAATACATTACCATGGGTAAGTAGTGTGTGAGCTGTGTTGGATGTGGGCCCATAGATAGAATGTGACTTGGTCTGTGGTCCATAGAATATAGGAGAACGGCTCCCACAATAAAAATAGAAATGTTTCTATCTTCAGTAAGGATGGAAAAGAGAAAAATACAGGTAGGAAAGGAAGTCTGAGAGAACAAATGAAAGCAGTGCATGCACATTTAGCTATTTAAATGTTACTTTGTTGTAAATAAAAACAACTGAAGTAAGATTATCCAGGATCTATTAAGGATACAATTCTAGCTTGAAAAAATACAATAGAGAAGCATAGATGACTACAAGTGTCTCTTTAATTGCTGATTCTACCAGGATAAGTCAGGCTGTTCAGCTAGACAGGAGGACGTGCTTTTTCTCATTCATATTGGTTTGGAGGTCATATGCTTTGCTGTTGAAGCACTGTATCCAGATCTGAAGTAATTTAGGGAGTCTAGGATAGTGTTCTTGTAATGGTTACGATTAGGAAAGAATTTTTTTGCTTCTACTATAGTCACATTTAATCTTCTCCGTATTAAATTATAGCTTTCTATTGTTTTGGTCAACAGAGTATTTTTATTGCTACAGCCCCCCAGTGATTATTAGCAGTAGCAAAATGATACACACTGCGTGATTAAATTCCTAAAGAGCTGAAGCTAGCATTCAGAAATCAAGGAAAGCTTCCTTTTTGCCTCTAGCAAATACATAAGAGGATTTTCTTCAGAATATGGCTCATGAAAATGTCTATGCTAATTACTACAAAGGGAAAGAAAACAGCTGCAGCAAGAGCCCCCGTGTGCCTCTCATTACCAGATAAGTAATCATCAGAGTTATGGGAAGCTTAATTAAATGTCCATGCAGTGTTTTAAATGTATGCACTGTTAAAAGCTGCTTTGGCAAGAGATTGCAAGGGATTAGAACTTGTACAGTTAACAGAGACTACTAGCATCTGAAATTGCTTTCCTTATTCTTCATTCACTGCCTGGGAAGTGAGAATAATGAGCTTCTGCTTTGGATGAATTGGGTACAGTGCTCAGTATGTACATAACTGTATATTCAGTGAATTTCTAGGTTAAATGCAGTAAGACACTGCAGCTGTGCCTTGAGGGTTTATTTACAGCATTAGTGAAAGAAAATAGAGTATATCTGTCCCCAAAGCATTTTCTGTCTGTGACACAGAAAGAATTCTGAAGATCGTTGTGTTCCTCATAAATAAGATTACTGATAAAACTGTACACAGAGGGGTAGAAATGGGTAGGCAGCTTTTCGATGTCACACATATCTTTCACTGACTTTGTAAATCGTTGTGCAAGTTCTGGTTCATGTATCCTTTAAGATGCAGAGGAGTTGAGGAATGATCAGGCCTGCAGTTGTGGCCCTGCTTGGAACTACATAACTATGGAACGACATAAGAAGTCGGCCTTGGGAAAATATCTGCTGTGCAGTTTTGTCAAAGGAAGGCAATTCCTTTAAATTCAATTGGTTATGAATTATGCTGGAGATCAGAAGATGAGATGCATTACTGTGCTTTTAGTTAGTGCAGTACATAGAACTGGGTGCTTTTAAACACAGCATGTTGTTTTGTTAGTCCACAGTAACTATTATTTTTCTAGTCAAATATTTTGGGTATAATAGGAGGAGAGCATCAATTGTCTTCACTGTACCCATGGAATTTATTTGAGGAATCTGTGGACAAAAGACTGAAAGATCATCTGGCCTTGCCTGTGGTAATGGCTTGATGTGGATGCTCAGAGAGTAAGTGCAATGTTAAGGCAGTACTTCTCCAAACATTCTCCTAGTGCTTTATAATCTGTGACTCCACAAACACAGCCCCCAGTTATCCCAAACTCCTTCAGTACTACCTGGAGAGCACTTGGACGAATTTCAGCTTTAAGGAGCCATTTAGTTTGTAGATGAGTGTTTCCTTCATCTACCTGCATTCCCTCACTCCCTTCCCTCGTGGGGCCGTTGATGCAGTACAGCAGAGCACAAACCACTGTCAGTTCAGCCACATCCAGTTATTGTGACAGCAGCTGATGTCAGGGCCCAGATGTGCTCTGAACGTTTGGTCTTGGATTGCAGACTAGAGGGCAGTTCTCACCTAGCCTAGCTAGTTTCTTTCTATATGTTCTTCATGAGTGAGAAACATTAGGTAGTAGGCTGGTGCATCAAAAATGGTTAAGACTGAAACTGGTTTTATAGCATTATCTGTGGTACACTTGATACGACACCAAGGGGGAGGAGCAGCAGCTCATCCTGTGCGTGTGTGTGAATTGTAACTTTCCTTATTCCTTCCCCTGCAGGTCGGTGAGCTGGTAAAGGTCACAAAGATTAACATGAGTGGTCAGTGGGAAGGAGAATGTAATGGCAAACGTGGTCACTTTCCATTCACACATGTCCGCCTGCTGGATCAACAGAATCCTGATGAGGACTTCAGCTGAGTGTGGCTCAACAGTTGCGCTTGCAGATGGGAACAATCTCAACTTGTTTTTATTGCAGATGCCATCAAGACTGTGTTCTGACAGAGGCTGAAAGCGGTATTGCTTGTATAAGCATTCTGATAACCTGCAAACCCCTGGGACTGAATACCACCATTCCTTAATCAAGGGTCACATAATTCAGGGTACGACGGTAGATAAGTTGTGTGTCAAGTGGCAGAACTAGTACATGATTATAGGTTGTAATGCCTGCTTATGTCCATGTGCACAGCAGACTGGACCTTGCCAGGAGCATCAGCTGGAGAGAGCAGTAACGGAGATGTTAGGACAGCATTTACAGCTCTCTCCAGTCCTTTTCTTTATGTTGCTTCTTCCTCAGGCAATGAACATCAACCTTAGACAATTCAATGTATAGATAGTTTGGGTTGGTTTTTTTTTCCCTACAAATTTATCCTGGAGCTTTCTCCATTTTATTTTTTCCATCCTGAATTCTCTGTCCTAGAAATGCTATGTAGTACTTTGCATGGTGAGTGAACTATGCACAGTACAGATTTTTTAGAGCACACTGGGGACAGCCTTATGATTTACAAATATATACCATTTTAATGGTAAATGACAGAACAAATCAACCTCAGAATTCTAGACGCTGGTGGACACTAGATTGATTTATTCAGTACTGTTGATGCTTCAGACATAGCAGCTAATTTTAATTTAAGATTTCTATTAACACACCAGTAACTCTTTATCCACAAATAGAACGCTTATTGAAGTGTAAACATCCATACCAGTGCTGAAAAATAAATGTGTAGCACTTTAAGGCATAGCTTTAAAGCAGTGTTTGATTCACTAAATGTACTAAAACGTTTACACTGCTTTCAGAAAAAGATAAATTCCATAGGGCCAGTCTAACTAGTCTCGAACTGTTCAATACCCATATGCATTACAGTACAAATCATTGTCAAAAGTGGTGAACTGACAAAGCAAATACTACTTCTATTTTGAAATCACTCTGGGGACTCTTCTGGCTTAATTCTCATCTGTAAAATATTTGATAGTGAATTCATGAGGATTTTATTTTTAATAAACTAA
Organism: Meleagris gallopavo; assembly: GCF_905368555.1. Classification (NCBI taxonomy): domain Eukaryota; kingdom Metazoa; phylum Chordata; class Aves; order Galliformes; family Phasianidae; genus Meleagris; species Meleagris gallopavo. Next base: position 5,153,956 of record NC_139424.1, read on the forward strand.
TGGAAAATACTTGTGTGCTTCTGGATTGATTTTCAAAAGGAGTAATAGAGTCACTATGGCTTCATAGCTCACAATGCAAATCAGTGCATTGGATAGTTGTATTATGCACTGCTTGTTGGTTTTGTTTGTTGTTTTCTAAGCCTGTTCTTCTAATTATCTGGTTTTCTCTAACATAAATCAGAATGGATTCAGTAAGTTTTGTAAACTGAAATTAAACACTGAAGTAAGAAACCCTTGTCTGTACCCTGGATTGTTTTCCAAATACAGCACTCTAGTGACCAAGCAAACAAATTCTGTAACTTTGACTAAGTTATAACCCACACAGAACAGCTGTTTCTAAATAGTATCAAACTGAAGATGTTAATGTGGTTGATACAAACCATGTGAGACCAGAATGTCTCACTGGCTGTAAATGCTGTGAGGGCCAGTTTTCCCACTGCAAATGCCATTGCTGCAAGGCACCGACCCAGCAGACAGAATACTGGTAACACTTTACCTCAGAACTGTGTAACATGCTGGAAGCGTTAATATTTGTTATATTTAAGTACTAGTTGCTTTCCTTCAGAACTAATTCATTAGCAAGTCTAATTTTCAGGTAATGGGCACCTGATAATTCTGTAAATTAATGCCAACGTACATTAATTGTACTTTTCTATCACCAATCCCTTAAGCAGTACTAAAGATGATTAGCAAACTGATAGTTGTTATAACAGTGACCCAAGAATAACAGTAAGGAAGGAGTTGCAGTGCTATTCTAGCTTGGATGGTTCTTCTGGTCAGGGTGATCTGCTGCTCTGATTGAGAGATCACTTCTAGCTCTGTACTCAGTCTCCCCTGAGGAAACAAATTCAGAACCTAACTCAAGGGCCAGGAACAAATTGGTGTATTTAAGGCTAAGCTGTATTTTTCCTCTGGTCTTACTGCTTGTTGCCACTGATTTTTCACTGCTGCATTCTAATGCAGGGCTTAACACTGAGCTTATCAGTTGCCCATATATGCTAATACTTTTCTTCAGATTTTACAGAAGCAGTACAACAAACTGTTCTTAGAGTGATGCAGTTTGTTTTGAAGCATTTTTTTCCAATTGCAATTAATTGAAGTCCATACGTTTATACCTTTCCAATCAGCAGTTATTTTAAGATAGCAAAATAACTTTTTTTTTTCCTGAATTTTATTATGCAAACCTTGCCTTTTTAATACGAAAGACATAAATGGAGTTGTTGACTAGCAAATACCCTGCAAAGTTTGTAGATGTGTTTTTGTGAAGACTGTATAAATTGCAAATATTTGTACACTTTGAAAGAGCAAAAAAGAAACTAGAGGAGTCTTAATAGCTGCTGTTGCACTAGAATCTTAAGTTCTTGTCAAGCAGTTTTTCTTAGTCAACCAATACATCCATGCAGCTGTTTTCCACTATTCAGTTCTAAGCTGAAATGTGAGGTTTTTTTTCATAGGTGATAGAAATTAATGTTTGCATTTGTGCAAAATAGACATTTCAACTTATTGAGCTTTTTTAAAGGAAAATAGCTAGAACATACGTTCATGATCATGTAGATTAAATCCTCTGTGGCCTTTGTTTATCCTCTTCTGTTTGTTCTCTCCCTTTTTCCCAGTGCGTGCAAAGAATCATTGCGAAGACGTTGGTCACAATCTTTTGTCTCTGTCTGGCTGTGGTTTTGCTCTGTTGTGCATAGGCAGGTGTTAGAACTAGAATAATCATTTCTAGAAATACACCGTGAAAGCAGAATGCTCAATTACACTGTGTTCTTCTGGTGCATTTACACATTATATCACACTAAAAGTACAACTGGCTGCTATGTTTTTTTAATATAGATTTCATTTTGGTAAACCCCAGCCTTTTTACTAATATTTGACCTGGTTAAATCTTGTTAATCTGTTTGAATTGTATTTGTTAATAATGCAAATATTTCTAATCATCTTAGGAATAAAACACTTCATTTTTGTTAATGGTTTTGGGGAAGGATTCTAACCAAACCAGTTTGAAGAGAAATATGAACATGTGCCATTGTATTATAACACTATCCACTTTCTTGACAGTTAAAGTCTTTTTTTTAATTATTTTTTGTAGCATGTAATGTATATGTTCATAGTATGTGAAGTAAATAAAGGTATAGCCAAAACTTTGGCTTGGTGTCATTCTCAATCAGCTGTCATTGTAATACCTGCGTTTAAGAATATAGAAATAGAAGTGCTGTTAAGTCTGTTTTTAATTGACCACGCTTATATTAAAACAATTAAAACTAACACCTGCAGAAGAAAGACAAGATGACTAAAATAAGTTATCAACCAGAAAATATCACAGCCTTTTTCAAGCAAGGTGAATGTCTGTAACTGAGTTCCTTCAGTCCAGGGGGAGGGCGAAAAATATTCTCACTGCAAAAGGACTCATGAAGAAAGTAAAAATGAGACTTGTCAGTTATCAGTCTCACTTCTAACTAGAGGGATGCATTGGAAGATAGTTTGGGGATTCTTTAGATGACTTAAATCAAAATCCCCCCAAACATTTGGCCGTCTGGAGGTGCTCTTTAGCTCACAAGGCCCTTGCTGCATAGAATAGGCCATATTTTATACTCCCAATTAAAACACTGTTTACTACACTGTATGTTGGTTCTGGGAATGTGCAGGGAGGAGTCTTGATGGTCAGTAATCCTCTTTCTTGCTGGTAAGTTCAACAATGGCATGTTTTCTTTCACTACATCACAATTAAAGCATTTTAGTTAATTAGTATTCAGTTGGCAAGTTACTACACATAACTTTCTTCATCAGTACTGTTTGGTGGAGTCCTCATGTGGGACTTTGCATTTAACTATACTGAGATGCCAGTTTTCCTGTCGTGCCTCCACATAATAAGCCCATCAGCCTCATATAATAAATTTCCACAGGCAGAATTACTGCCCTCAGCTTTACTCCTTGCTCACCTACCTCAGTATTGGAATTTGCAAATCTGTGGCTTTGTCGTGCAGGATTTATGCAGAGAACTATTGCTGCTCCTTGCAGTGGTGATTTTGTGCTGCAGTAGCAGTCCCATCGATTTGTGTAAATGTTGTGGGTGCAAAGGACGAGGCAAGGATTGCATCAGGAAATTGAGGATCACGTAAAGTTCTTACATTGAGGCAAATCTAATTTATCGTGCACACTCCCACACAGAACTAAGTCTTAGCTGCTGAGAAAATAGGCTTTTTTGATTAAGATTTATGAAGTGCAGAGGTGATTTTAAGTTGTACAACGTTACACAAATACACAGTGACTGAATACTGCTGGGATTTTTCAGATGCCTACCAGAACCCTTGGTAACTGTACTGCGTCCTTACGGACAATTAAGAGGCAAAGGTATATCCTGTTTCCCTGTTTCAACAAAATCTGCATTTTCTGATCATATTTCCTTCAGACTGGAAATAGTTTTTGTGTTCTTTTTTTTTTTTTTCCTGGACTTGATACCTAATTTTGACCTCAGTCCAGAGATGTTAATATCTTTCTGCTTTCCTGTATGGAATTCTGATCAGATAATCCTGAGGACTGAACAACAGTTGGGCTCCAAAAGGTCCCATGGGAACAGACCGTTTCTAGGCATTCTTACACCCAGAACACATCCAGCGATGCCCCCCACCACACACACACACACACCCGGCCGTTGCTCCCTGCTCTCCCTCACGCGAGCAGGGCTCCATGCGAGTCCCCGAACCCCAGCGCCTCCGCACCTCTCGGCTGCCGTCCCACGGCCGCTGCTCAGGAGCAAATGGCCGCGCTGCCAACCCCGGCCCCGCCGCTGCCTCCCGCCCGTTGCTAAGGAGCCGCTGTTGCCATGGGAAGCCGGAGGGCGCATGCGCGCGGTTGTGGAAGTGCCCGGATGCAGCGGGAGGTGCTGCCGCCATATTTGCCCGGAGAGCAGCGAGCTGGTAGCCGCTGAGCCCCCCAGACCCATCGGCTTCCATCCGCCCCGTACGCTCCCCGACGCCGCTCCGCCTGCAGGACATGGACGATCGGGAGGACCTCGTCTATCAGGCTAAGTTGGCCGAGCAGGCCGAGCGCTACGATGGTGAGCGCCGGCCGGGAAGGCCGCGCAAGGCCAAAGGGAGAGGGAGGGAGCGGCCACAAAATGGCGGCTGGGCGGGGGTGGGGGGGGCAGGGGCGGAGGAGGGGGGCGCCGACAAAATGGCGACGGGGAGCGCCCCGAGGGCCGCGGAGCCGGGGATGGGGGGCCCCGAACGAGCGGGCGGCCGCGGCCTGGGCGTGGCCCGCTTCGGGGGGCGGTGGCAGCAGAAGCCGGGAATAAAATGGCGGCCGCGAAGGGCGAGTCCCGGGGGGGAAGGGGGAGCCGCCCCCGCCTCGGGGGTCCGACAAAGAGACCCCGCGTCCTGCGGGCGGTTCACCTCCGGCGCGGGGCCGTGCCGCCCTCCGGCCCCGCGGAGCTCGGCGCTGTGGGGCTGAGGTTGGTTCGCCGCAGACAACGCCCCGCGCCGGCCCTCGGGAGGCGATGCCGGAGGGGCCCGAGGGAGGGGATGGCGCTTCTCTTTCTCTCCCCTTGCTTTCCGTTGGAGGCACGGGAGCCTGCAGAGGGACAGCTCTCACCCTGTAGCGCTGCCCGTCGTTACCTAAAGGAAGAGCACATGCTCTCGTTACGCGCTGGAAATCATTACAAACCGTTTTACGTTGCCGCTTTGTCCTTTTTCTTTCCCCCCTCTCCCCTCTTGTTCACCTTATGAATAACTTCATAAGCTCCGTGCCCGATCCCTTTATAGCAGGGGGAAAAAAGGGGCGGTGGGAAGGAGCTGGCAGCCCCGGATGGTGTTTCTTGCCCCCAAAATGTCTGCCGTATAAATGTTCCCTTCAAGGTGCTTTTCTTGCCGATAGCAGAAAGGGCCTTTAATTTTCTCGGTGGTGTTAATTATCTGGGATTGTTCCTTCTACCCTTAGACCCGTGTTTATGCATTTCAAGTGGAAGAAACACTGGTGTGTGTAAAGGGTGAGAGTACGGTTAGGTTTCATTTAGAAGTATGGAGATGCCATGGATCCTCAAATTGGTCACAGTTTTCACAGAGCAGAGGAGTCAGTTGGTGAGAATTAGGCTTTGTTCTCCGAGTTATTGCTTAGAAAACTTCTGATAACGTGATTTCAAAACATCTGAAAAATACACATTTTGGGGGGGGAAAACAAACTCAAATGAAGAAGGGAGGAGTAATTAAGACCACGTGCATTGAATGTTCTGGTAGGAAGTGGGGTAGGAATAAGAATCCCACTGGGTGACAGCAGCCAAAAGTCTCTTCACTGTTAATGTAGGGAGTTAAAGGGAAAAAATGTCCCCCAAACCTGATATTCTGGGGTGACTGAGGTCCACCCCTCCAAGTAAGATGCAGCTCATAGTAGGAGTGCAACATCTATGGGTACAAGTGGTTGAGGAGGGGGTTGTAAATTTGGGGTATTTTTGATTTTTTTTTTTGTCTCCTTAGCAGTGTGGGATGGGAAGGTGCATTGTTCTCCCTGCTGCCATCTTCCACAAAGACCACAAATCCAGCAGTATTGCTGGAGTTGAGTGTTTGTGTGTGGGGTGGGGGAAGGTTTGTCCACCTGGTACAGGTGAGTGTCAGTGCAGCACTGAGCCCTGGTTGTGGTTGGATTGGAACCCCAAACCAGCCGTCTGGGGATACATTATCTTCGGGAGCTTTTGAGGTATAACTGTCTGATGCTTTCCTAGATAAATGGTAAATCACTTCTTTGGAAAGTAATCAGATCCTACCCATCTAGAAATCTACAACGCAGCCTGATTTCGTGACAGAAAAGAAAGGGTTGGTAGAGATTGCCTTTGTGTGGCATTTCTGTCAGTGGGCTTTCCATCCCAATGCTCCCATGTGTGTTTGCAGAATGAGTTGGCTAGGTCAGAATTTTGAGGACTTCTATGTGATTTCTGAATGGCAACGAGAACATTATCACTGAGGAGGTGATGATAACTTCAGTGTTCTTATCTTCAAAGCAATATTGTGGATTTTAGACTTGCAGAATTTATTGGCGTCAGGTTGAGTCAACAAATTTAAGGTGCATCCCTTAATTCTCCTGGCTGTCCTAAAGGTGTCCTCCTTTCTCACGTCCCTGGCCTGGAAAAATATGTACTGCAGGTGCAGGTTTAGCATCTAATTCTGTATTCTTGTTCAGTTGGAACCAATTAAAAAATGAAAAGTATATTTTGTTCTCATCTCATATGGAATACTGCATTTCTGCTGAGGCTGCTCAATGTGAATGAAATGGTGTGGGGAAGTGAAGTGATGCTTAGTTTTGTTTAGCTTTATCTTTATGATACGTGATGGTGAGGTAACAGTTAATAACTTTCAGATACTACTGATGGTAAGTACTGGCTACAAATATGCTGGAATAGAAACCTGTTCTGCGACTTGAATATGAATGTAAAATGACAATTTCTAATGTTTAATGTTAGGATAGCATTACATTCTGCCCCATCTTTCTCATTGAGACTCAGCGTGCTGTGTGGTTAGAACAGCCATGGTCCATGGCATTTAAGGCAGCTCTTAAGGTAGGCATCTAACAAGTTTTTTGGTGTTTTTTTTTTTTAGTTACATGACCCACTTAAGTTCTGAAGCTTGCAAGCTGTGCCTGCGAGTTGTTGGGAATCTAGTCCTGTGTCTGTACAGCCCCTGGGGGGTATATTGGCCCAGATTAAGAGGACATCTTTCTTGGGTGCTTTTGCAGTGTAAATAACGCTTAAGCTGTGATCTCTAGAGATAGGAAGAGATTTGGGTGTCTGACTATCTTTACAGATCTACGTAGGCATGTCATGACAGATCACAAAATGCCAGGAAGCTTACTTGTGTTAGAGTAAGCTTTGTGACAAATCATACTTCAGAAAAAAAAAAATCACACTTACCTGCAGTTCATAGAATCATAAAATGGGCTGGGTTGAAAAGGACCGCAGTGATCCTGCAGTTCCAACCCCCTGCTGTGTGCAGGGTTGCCAACCACCAGAACGGGTTGCCCAGAGCCACACTGCCTTGAATGCCTCCAGGGATGGGGCATCCACAACCTCCTTGGGCAACCTGTTCCAGTGTGTCACCACCTTCTGGGTGAAAACCCTCTGAGTTCCTTCAAAGACTGTTATTAATAGCATAATGTATGTATGAAATGTCTTTTCTGGGGAACAACTGGAGTAGATAAAACTGCATTGGTTTATGAAATCACCTTACTAACGTTTTACTTTCTTACATCAAGAGATTGTTTGTATCTGCGTTCTCACGGACTGCTGAATGTCAAAACTAACTCTCCGTTGCAGAAGCTAGGTAGCACCTTTCTTCTCATCAATTGAGAAGCATGCTAGGATAGAAGGTAAGCTCTGGGTGAATACTGTGGGTGCTTCAGTCCTGCTAGCAGTTTTGTGCCACAGATCTTGAAATATGATTTGAAACTTACCCAGGGTGAAGTAGGTGAGGATAATAGGTCAGTTTACAGCTGAGAAGAAGATAATTGGCAGCTCTCCTGACTACCAGTACAGCAAGTCAACATGCAACTCCCATGTTGCTATTAACTCGTTGCCAGAAAAGCAAGCCTTCACTCTGAAGGCAGTAAGGTGTGCTAGTACACTGAATCCAAGATCTGAACACACTGTAGAATGAGTTGGCTCATGGTAGCAGGACTTGCAGTTAGAGCCTGATGAAGAATCAAATTCTCATTTGTGATACAGATTAATCATTAAAGTTGTTCATTATTTTCAGTTTGCAGTGGTCCTCTTTCAAGTAAATAATGTACATGTATCTAAGGGGTGTAATTCCCCTCTGCCCAACAGAGTTCTGTGAGAGGACCTTCCATAACTTCCTTCTTGAAGCTTCTGAGATACCAGAAGTGTTGAGCATCCAAACTTAGATGGCTTGGTGCTCTGCAAGGAGCCCACATACTGGGTTAGTGTCCATTAACTCACTCAAGTTCTTGTATAAGGAGACTCTTTAGTAGCAGATCTCAGTCAAACTGAAACATATGATGAGACTCAGTCCTTATGTTTGCCTGTGTATGATTTCAAACTAACTCTAGATAGTAGTCCTCTTTGCTTTAGGAAAACACATCTTTCCAACTTGAAGATGTAGAAATGACTTAGAAGTTGTGTTGATAGCCTGTAGGATTGATTGTGCAGAAAATGCCACTGTTACCTGGATTATTTGGCCTAGATCACGTGTATCTTCAAGAGCATTAAAGTAGTTACAAATGCCTTGTAGAACTGTGTGGTTCAGAGTCATACAGATGTTGACGTTGTCTGGGATGCACAGGCAGTTAAAACAGTTAAAACCTTAGTTTCTCTTGCCTTGGATTTGGAGCTGATCACTGCAGTGAATAGGATGGTGCCTGCTGATATCAAATGGATCAGAGGGCTGCGTGTCTGGAGAGAATGAGATCTATAGACTGTAGTTCTCATGGTTACACATCACTTAATAGGGAAACACATGTGCCATTATTTCTCCTGCTCTCTGGTCTTTATTACTCTTAGCAATTTGCTGTGACTATTAAATTAGTGTTGAATATTCTTTCTTTTTTTCTGGATCCATTTACAAATGCTAGCATACTTCCTAGCACTGATCACTGTGTGGTTCCACTGGTGATCTTACTCTGCTCTGAGCACTGAGCCTATACTCATACCCTGTTTGCTCTCTTTAAGCCAAGTGTCTGTCCATAAGAGGATCTGATCTGTATCTGATAGCAGTAGAGTTTCTTGAACCTTGGTGAGGGGCCCTGACAAATACCTCGAGGAAATCTGGGTACAATGAATTCGTCATGTCCTCCTTGTCCATGTGTGTGACTTGCTCAGAGCACGAGTAGATCTGTGGGGCACTGTGTGCACTTACAGAAAGCCATACTCTTCAATATAGCATTTATGATCCACTCTTTTTTTTTTTTTTTTAAATGAAATAACTGCACTTGGAAGTGTTAGGTTAATAACACTTCTCCTTTAATGTCTGCTGGCATGTTTCTTAAAAGCCTTCTTTCTTCTGCTGCTGAAATCTTAGAGAACATGCATGTGTTGAGGATCAGGTACTGCATTCTGGGTCCTTCTGGTGTGTTACTGGCTGTTTGGTTTGTGCCATTACCAGTACTGCAATACTGGTTGTGGTGAACACAGGTGAGCTAAGGAAGAGCTGTTGTCTTCCCACATCAGCCGTAGCTCAGGCCAAGTGGTTTCTGTTGCCACTTGTATTAATTACTGACCTAGACGTGCATTTTCAGTCTGAATAGCATAAATGATAAAGCTGTCAGGTTTGTTCTGGTATTGTTTGATACATGGTGCTGCTCCTTCCTGAGGTCTGCTGTTAAATGTTGGATTCTGTTTGGGAAAGCTTGTAATTCTTCCAGAAAATGTGCAGCGTGTTGCCTGCTTCTATTCTTTACGCAGGGATGCTCCAGTTCCTGAATTGTTGGGACTTCTGGAGTTTGAGGAACAGAAAATACCTGGAGTGTCTCTTTTATTTTTCCCCTGATAAAGAGACATTTGTTCTTCTGTTCTGTATGTGTTCTGTATGTTTCCTCATCACTTGTGCCCTAATAGATGGTTATCAGTGTGCTTCTCAACTCTTGTAAACTTCCCCCATTACTTTTTAGTGCACGCTAAATTAACTTTGTGGCTTTGTATGGATCCATTAGCATTTAAAGCAAATGGCTCTACTTCTTGCACAAGGGTTGTCTGTTCTGGAGGCTTCTCTGCTTTGTGATGGATTGCAGTCCTCCCATAGAACTACACTACTGCATTGTATTGTTCTTTTTCCATGGTTGTGCTTTCAAGGCACTGTGTTTTAGATCAGTTCATTTGACTATATATTTATTTATTTATTTATTTTTAAAGAAATGGATACACCTTCAGCATTTAAAACTTTAGTTTTGGCTGTTCCTCTACCTATTGGAAAAGGTGGAAAAGCTATAGTTATGCTTAAGGGATTTAGAAAGCTTCATTATGATTTACAGGCATGTCAAACTCTGTATCTCGGGACTTAAAGCTGTAATCTTTCTCCTCTCCAAAACAGAAGGCCCAGCCCCGAGGCACACACCCTCCTGTAGGTAGTAGCCCTCAGTGTGGCAGCCTCTGCCCTATTCCTTTGTGCTGCACAGGCTGTGGCTGTGTCCCTGCAGGTCAGTCAGCACATTGGTGTTGTGAGAGCCAACCGTGGGACTGGCAGTGTTGAGGGACAGATAACTAATAGTGCCCACGTTGGTTTGGTGTGGACTGCTGTGGAGGCATAGGCAGTGTTGTGTCTCTCTGAAATGCTTTTTTTTTCCCCATAAAATATATAAATGGTATTACCTGCTAAGTCAGATATGTTCATTTCTTGTAATAATTCTCAAAAACAACCCATGGCAGAGGCTTGGGGAAGGATAGGAGTCTGTAGATCTCCAGAATATTCTCCTGTCCTCTCAATTCGTACTTGGGGATTTCCTGCTCTGATTGTGGCACAATGTGCCAGTGGTATAATATGGTGACAGCCACAAGGCTGGAACTCAACCACTTAATTATGAGCTCTTTTGGAATCCATGTAGTGCTGCTACTTCCTTAATGCAGCATTAACATCTTCAGATGGGGTGTGCAGTGAGTTGTCATTGCTGCCATAATCCTCCTTACTGAGATGTAATCTGAGACTTGTACTTTGTCATGAACCGTCTCCAAGCTTTTCATCTCTGCGTAGGATCTTCCAGACAGCTAAAGCTGCACCTAGAATACAAAATACTTGTTCTGCTTGTGGGCTTGTCTTTGTATAGAATATTTCTTGGTCTAGAACAAGGCTGCTTTTTTTTCCCCAATTGGTGAATGTACAGGTGTGCTTTTTCATTTTTTAAGGATGTAAGAGCCCAGAAACTTGCTGTAGGTGTTTCTCACCTCCATGTTTCTGGAGCAGTTAATTGCCTACGTACATCACACTAATGTATGAAGAGATGCAAAGCTTTACACACTAATGTTTGGCTAAAGGGTAGTGGTCATATTCCATCAGAACAAAGATCATCACATTGATGATGGATGCCTGGAAGTGAGCGTGGAAGAGGAAGAGCCCAGCATTTCCATCTCCTCTGTTTTCTGCACTTACTTTCTAGAGGGTATTTCTTCAGCTCATGAATGTCTGTGACTAACGAGTGAAAGGAGGGCTGTGCATTCACAGCTACATTCACAGGTTAATTTCTCAAGCTGAAGCTGCGTACAGTTTCAATTACTTTTCTTATCTGAGGGCAGTTAAACATTAAGCTAAACTACAAGCCTTATGGTTCTTGCTGGTGCTTGGCAGAGATACCAACTAGCAGGGACTGCAAGTCTTCATTGGCTTTCGTCGTCCTTCACAAGAGCAAACACTGTGGCAGGCAGACTGCCTTGAATGTACCTCTACTGCATAAGGAACATCAACATCTGAGAGCATAACTCATAGTTTAAGGGAAAAAAATCCAAGTTCTGAAATGATTTGAATAGATGGTAGAGTCACCCTTTAGGAAATAAATCCTGGAGCATGCACTGTTTAAGTTGCTTGCTGTAACTATATAATACGGCTTTTGACTTAGCTAGTTTAAATTATGAAACTGTGTGCTTATGTTAAGTAGAGTGGTTTAGGATGACTTTCTGAAATCTTCATCAAAAAGAGTTCATTTTAAAACTGTAAGGTGTGATAAACACTTTATCCTGGCATCACTTTTTGTTGCTTCGTGAGCTGGAGCAGCAGAATGTACTGTTAGAGGAAGGGCTGTTTTTTCTCCTGATGAGAACAGAGCTGCTATTAAATTGTCCTGCATATGTGGCAACCTGCTGGAGACTGATAACAGCGTTCCTACAGGGGAGAAAATTGAGGCTAGAGTTCTATTACTGAAATGGCTTCTGCCTGCAAAGGTGATGAGTTTTGGCACCTGATGGGAGGAGGAAATGACAGTTCAGATTCACTTGCATCTTCTTACTTACTGCCATTATACAGCAGAACATGTGAAGGTTTGGGGGTAGGGGAGGATGAGGATGTGATGGAGGTAGGGTTAGGGTGCTGCTGGGGGCTCAGTCTCACTCATTAATGGCTTTCCTGTCTGTGGGATTCTCATCTGCTCTAGAAGCTGAAAGGTAAAGGTTGAATGAGCTGAAGCACTCTTTGGCAGGAGATAACTTAGGGCTTCTGGGTGTCTCAGACTAGGCTCTCAGCACATACGTAATAATTTCAGCCTTTATTTTTCTGTTGTGTCATAGGAAACTATAATGTGATGAGGTAATGAAAGGATTAAAGCCTTTCTTAAGTAATTCAGGCTTTTACTTTCATTTGGATATAGAAAAGCTGTATTTAGTAATCATTTTTTTTCACCTGAGGTTTGGAAGTCTTTTCTAAATGGTTTAAGCTATAAATACGAATTACATTTAGTGTGTTATTTTTCCAGTGCAAATAGTTGCGTGGCATGGCTAGGTGGTGCTGCTCTGCTTATCCTCAGGAGGGCTCTTGTCACTTCTCCAAGCAGTTAATTTTTCTTCTGGTGGCTTCCACTTGGAACTTGGACTTGCTTCCCTAATGGCAGTATTCTTGCTGCTTTGCTTCTATGGAATCCTACTGCTAAGCTGGTTTTGTTTGTGTCTCAAACTGCCTTTAAGGGTGTTTTGGGTACCCCTGTCAAATGCATTTAAAAGAGCATCAGGCAGTTCCTTTGTGTAGGTGCTCACTGGCTTGTTTGGAGCATTCCTCTCTAAAAGCAAGGTGTAACTGTATGAAAGGAGGAGGGAGCCTATTTTGACAAGTTATCATTAATGCACAGCTTCTCTTGAATGGTTTGAAAGGTGTTTTAATGTTGAGAATAACTGCGTGACCTTTTCATCCTAGAAATGGTTGAATCAATGAAGAAAGTGGCTGGAATGGATGTGGAGTTGACAGTGGAAGAAAGAAACCTGCTTTCTGTTGCATATAAAAACGTGATTGGAGCCAGAAGAGCTTCCTGGAGAATAATCAGCAGCATTGAACAGAAAGAAGAAAACAAAGGAGGAGAAGATAAATTAAAAATGATTCGGGAATATCGGCAAATGGTAAGGTGTAGTTGGTGCTGGAGCATCGTGCCATTTAGCTAAAAAAAAAATCTGGACTCTGGGTTTGTTACCCTTAAGTTTAAGCACTCCCATGTTTGTAGGAACAGGGAATGTTAAGATATTGTGGTCATCTCAGCTGTGAAACTTGGATGTGTAATGAGCTGTAGGGCCTTGCTATTTTCTCCCTTCAGAAAGGGGGGAAGAATAGATGGAAATAACTGAATGGTGAGTCTAGTCAGCCTGTGCAGCTTTACCTAAAATGGAGAACTTGGAGTGAGCTTAGCCTTTCATCAGTGAGGACTAATGAAACCGTCGGCTCTTAGAACAGGGAGCTGTTCCTCCCCCCCACCCAGGCCTCCTTAAGTGATGCTTTAATGTGGAGCAGACGTTCTCCTATAGAAATGAAATCCTACGCGTTTCTGCAGAGACTTCAGATCCATCACTGCAGGATCAGTGCCTCCACGGTTCCCATCTTCACTTGCAGAGAAACAGTGGAGTCTCTTTTAACTACCTGGCACTGATTCATACACTGTCAATGGAAACGATGTTGACTTGGAAGTCGTTTCTGAAGAATGGCTCTGGACTGCTTTCTTTTGACTCATAGCATTTTGTTTGCTCCATGGAATTGTTCAAGTTCTAATTTTATGCTGGCGTGCTGATGGGGTGAAGCTCTGCCAGTTACATACAGTCCCAAATACCATTTCTTGATGGGTATCTAAAATCTTCCTAGCAGAGCATATAAATTAAGGCAGTATCATTTATCTCAAACTTCATGCTTTCAAGTTGTGGTGTTTTGGTATTTTTTTTTTTCTTTGCTTAACATTTTGTGGGCAGTTTATTATCTTTTCCAGAGATCCTTTAATAGTGAAAAGACTTTTCATTGTCTCTGGAAGGACTGTAAAATATATTGTTCTGCATTTCTATTTAAAGCAAGCAAGTGCTGTGCAGAACAGACTGGTGAGCAAGAAATATATACAGTCCTTGGAGTAGTGTATTGAGATAAATGTATGGGCCACACAGAGTGCACTGCTGTGCAACAGTACTTTCATCTGCTAAATTTTTCAAGGGAAGAGCATCACAGGTCCTTCTGGGTGCTGTAGGCTTTAGGTGAAGAATGCAGTGGGGAGCACAGGAGTGCATTTCCATGCTGAAGAAAGAGTAGATGTGTCTGCCTGCCTAGCCTGGGTGCCCCAAGAGGCTCGTGCTGTTGGCTGTAGCTGAAGACCACGTCCTGTTTGTAGTTACTGGAAGACTTATCTGGTATGTGGAGAGCATTAATTGATTTGTCAAGACGGAATTTGAGCAATAAAGGCCTAAAGAATATATGCAGAGGTTTGGGTGCAGCTTCTCTCTTTTGCTGCAGACATGAGAGCTGCAGAACTGCCCTGCTGTCATACTCAGTGCTTGGGGGAGCAGATAAGGTCTGGAGAGTTGGGATGATTTTGCTTACTACCTGTCTGGTCAACAAATACATACCGTTACTTCATTTCTCATTTTAAATTGAATGTTGTTAAGAGATCCTTCCTATGCTTGCAAGACTATGAGGAAGGAGAAGGGGAAAAAAAAAAAGAACTTTTTTGGGGACCAACAGGCCAAGTTTAAAGTGCTGAGGAGTGGAGAGGGGCACTGTTGGTGGAGAAATCCTCCCCTATCACCAGAACCAACAGTGGGCTGGCAGAGCCAGAAATTGCTGCTTGAGTTGAAATAAAAGATGTAGTTTGTGTGCAAGTAATGGATGTTTCTTGTCTGTATTGGTATTTGTTATAATTTAACACTTTTTGGTTGTGTTCAAACTCCATAGACTTGAAGTTACTAGCCAGTATGATTTGGGAAAGATCTCAAGGGGTGATGGTGTGAGATATTAAGACAGATGTAGCATAACACATTGTAATCACGTGGAAAAAATGCTGCCTATGTGATTTCTGCTTTTTTGGGGGGCATGTGGCCACGTGGATGTGCGGAAGTGGAGCTCCTGGCTCCATTGCATCTCTGTGGATGAGAACACAGGCTTTCTTAGCTTGTCCTTGAGCGGATGAAGCAGCGTATGTTTGCAGACGATGCAGCTCACATCCTTGCTCTAAGAGCAAATCCCTTCACTAATAGCATAGGACAAGTGTTCACCTTCCCCTTCAGGTCTGTATTTACGTCTGTTTCTAGTGTTTGTGCTTAACAAGCTGGGCTGTGTTTTGGGAAAGCTGCAGGGCTGCCTTCACCTCTTCATACATGGCCTGCACATTAGGCTGTGTGTTGATGTGCTCTTTATTTTTCAGGGGCACGAGGAGGAAGGCAGCTCACAGGTTTCAGCAACTGCTGCCAATTGCACTGGTTTCATGTTGTATCTCAGTTATGAGGCACAGCTCTTCTGTGGGCTAAATACTGAACTAGGGCGAGGAATTAGAACAGGCCCCGACCTCCTGGTGGTTTCCAGTAAGTTTCTTTGTTGGAGTCACCAGGTGGTTTATGGGGCTCTGTACCTGCAGGGCTGAGAACACAATCTGAAATCTGCTTAAACCAGCACTGCTACTAAAACAAGGAGGCACAGCAGCACAGTAGGGACCACTGCACACCTACTGGGATGAGCCATCTCTCCTTGCCAGTCAGAGCCTGTAGTTCTGCGTGTTGTATTTTGAGCTGTAAAACTGCCTGTTCCAAGTGCTCTGAACAGGCTTAGTGTGGGCTCCTGTGCTGGCTTTGCAGAGCTCAGTGATCCAGTCTGAGAGAAGATTCTTTTCATAAAAGATCTCTTAGGATTTGGGGAGAGGGGGGAGGAGTGGGGTGGGGGATTTCTTTTTTGTTCTTAACTCAGTTTGTATGAAATCTTAAAGTTTAAAGCCTGATCAGGGTAAATACGTTGCCCTGGTCAGCAGCTGATCTCTGGTAACTCGTGTGAGTGATCCTTGAAACACAGCTGAAAAAGGTCTGGGATGAAATGGAACTTTGTACATGTGTGGTTTAACAAAAGAAGATTAGAAACTGATTTAATTCTTTGCAGTTTTGCTGAAGATCTCTCTGCAAAAGAAGTCATTGAGAAAGAGGATCAAGAGGAAAGAAGTTTGCAGGAACTGACTGCTGGCAAAGGTTTTATAGCTTTTGTAGCACAAGAATATATGAAGTAGATACTTCAAGTAACCATATTTCAGCAACTTCCTTAAGCATTTGTCACATAACTAAGTATAGCATTTAACTCCCCACTTGAGTTTTAGGGCATCCCAACATTGTGTACACGACATCTGCTGTAGATGAATTTACCTAAAGGAGCTTTTCCATGTCTGTAACTTGGTACAAATTGGAATGTGCCAGTTTAACTTCTTCTAGATCTGCAGCATAACAGCTCTTGAGGTTAGATGTGGGTACAGACCATGAATTGGGAGCTCTGTAGTGATGCTGCATGGTAAGAGCATCGCTGTGTGAAAGAAAACTGCGTGGGTGGAGGGGTGAGAAGGGCAGTGGGCTGATGGGCTGCTCTGTGGTGTGGGATGTGCAGCTCCTGGGGCAGTTCATTGAAGCTGATGTTGATGCCTTCCCTTGAAAACCTCTGCTTTATGGAACCTAACAGTGGTTTGAGCCAAAGTTGTCTCTAGCTGTTACTATGCAAGTTAATGCTGAATTGTGAGAGAGCAGCAGTGGGTTGCTGTGCACTTTGTCAACCCCTCCTACTGTGAATAACGAGGAATGCTTGGAACAAATCTGTTTGTGGGCAATGCTGATGTGCAAAGACAGTTTTTAGGTGGTTTTTCTTGAAGATGCTTCATTTCTTTGCTTTCAGGTGTGACACTTCCTATGGTATAAACCAACCTTATAACCCTTGCTTTATGTTCTAAATCAGGAAGAAAAAGCGATGTGATCGTTTCCATCTGTGGCTATTAAAGTCCTCATATAAGACTTTATTTATTGGTTTTCCTTTGTTGCTGACCTTGCTGTTAGTGTTTATTGTTTCTGCTATGCTTTGCTTGTTTTTTGCCTGCTTCTGAAGTTTGTATTTTTTCTGGCTTTGTTTCTTCTGTGTGTGACATTTTGGATCTATTATTACAGGATTTTTGTTGTAGGGCTCTCTGTTAGACTGTGTGTCCCAGGTGGGCAGTGAAAACCTGTTGTGAATGTGTAGATTAACCCCGAGGATGAGATGGAATTGAGCTGACCTCTTTGAACTGCATTCAAATTGTTCCCCTTCACCATTACCACTTTAGGGCAGCCTTCCAGGCTCAAAAATGTGAGGCATTGGTCGTGCAAGTCTTGCAGTAAGGAATTATATGCTGAGACAGACGTAATGCAACTGTCTAGCAAGATGTTTTCCAGGGAATGTGTAATTCCGTTATTCAGTTATGCATTTCATCATCCATCAGTCCTTGCCTCCCTGGGTCCCAGCTAATTGCCTCGTGCTGTTTTTGTTTAATGTACCTGTGGACAGCTGAATCTTTTATTGTTTTTTCTTGTTTTCCCCCTCCTTGGATTTTTGTCACCTGTTTGATATTATTTTTTGAACAGCCTTTTAGTCTCAGTGCTGACCTCGCCTCGTTGCGGTTATTTTTCTTTTTAGGTTGAGACTGAACTGAAGTTAATCTGTTGTGACATTCTGGATGTACTGGACAAACACCTCATTCCAGCAGCTAACACTGGCGAGTCCAAGGTTTTCTATTACAAAATGT
Organism: Meleagris gallopavo; assembly: GCF_905368555.1. Classification (NCBI taxonomy): domain Eukaryota; kingdom Metazoa; phylum Chordata; class Aves; order Galliformes; family Phasianidae; genus Meleagris; species Meleagris gallopavo. The sequence continues at coordinate 5,171,626 of NC_139424.1, forward strand.
AAGTGTTGCCATGTGAGGCGAGGACTGCATGTTGTAGCTGGAATAGATAACAAGAGTACAGTAGCTACAAATGGTTGTTTTTCTGCACAGTCAAGGATGGTAATTTCTTTCTAGAAGAGGGCAGTTCAATTGTGTGTAATGAATATCCCTTTTTGTCTGCATTTGGGGTGTTATTGGCAGACAGGAGCTTTAGGCCACTTCAGAATAAGATGGTCAGAGCTTCTCAGGGGCTGTTGTGCAGATTTTAAATGTACTGACCATTTTCTTTGAGATAATACAGGATCTCATCTCTGCTTTAGTGCTTTCTTGTATGAGCTGCTGTCATTACAGTCTTGGAGCAATCTTTAAATGATCCCCTCTATTTGAAGTATCTCTATTGTTGCAGGTTTAAAAAACCCCACAGTTTTAGATGAGGTACACTTGTACAGCTGCACAGGTGGGTAATGGGGAGAACAGTACTATGACTTCTGTACCAGTGCAACAGAAATTAAATGCAAACTTTTTCCTGCTCACACCTCGGTGGTTTGAAACTTACTGAGGTACTGAGGCACTGTTGTCTGGACAGTAATTCAGCAGCAACATCCCTTAATGTGTAAATGTATAAAGTAGATTTTGAAACTAAGCAGTTTTTGTGGCTGGTGTGAAAATAATGAGTTCTTGTTTGTTCTGTTCTTGCTTTCAGGAAGGGGGACTACCATAGGTATCTGGCTGAGTTTGCCACAGGGAATGACAGGAAGGAGGCTGCAGAGAACAGCTTGGTGGCTTACAAGGCTGCTAGTGATATTGCAATGACAGAACTCCCACCAACACATCCTATCCGCCTAGGACTTGCCCTCAACTTCTCTGTATTCTACTATGAAATTCTTAATTCTCCTGATCGTGCCTGCAGGTGACTGAGAAGATGGGGGGATTTTCTGTGAATGCTCAACAAGCTGAATGCGATTCCCAGTTGGGTGTAATGCCTTTAACTCAAACACTGGGCTGTTTTTTTTCTTGCTTTGTTTGAGACGAGACATCAGAAAAGCTTTCAGCTTTTCCTTTTCAGCCCATATGTATTTGTTTATCTGAGAGTAGATTATTGGAGAAGCAGAATAACATTAACTTTGAATCAGTGAACCAGTGGCAGCTTGACAGCTTGCACGTTAACTTTGTGCACGTCTTTATCCTGCAAGAAGTGTAACTGAACTTGACTCTGTTGCTGCTGGCTCTTAAACAAGTCTTACACAACATGTGAGAGGTCATGGTCACAAATGAGTGACATCTACAGAATTATGATCTCATCTATCTTGAGGGATTTAGTTTGTATGGACATAAAAATGAGGAACAAAGCAAACGGTGTATTTCAGACCTGTCATTGCAGGTTAGGTAAATACTTTTTTTTAAAGCTTTTAGCAAACAGCAGCACTGCAGGGTGTAGTAATGTTTAAGGAAACAGATTGAGTCCGTACTGTTCTTAGGCAGGCAAAGCAGTCAGTTTTGAAGGGAAAAAAAAAAATCATAGAGGCTGTGGTTGTCATACAGCCAACTAGAAGTTGGGTTCTCTGACTAATAGGTTCGGTGTGTAGGCTTCTGAATTCTCTTTCTTAGTTGATGTTAAATTGGATTTGTTCTGTGCTTACAGGTTGGCGAAAGCAGCTTTTGATGATGCTATTGCAGAACTGGATACGCTGAGTGAAGAAAGCTATAAGGACTCTACACTTATCATGCAGTTGTTACGTGATAACCTGACACTATGGACTTCAGACATGCAGGGTGATGGTAAGTGAGCTCAGCTCTGAACTGCTGCGTCTCCTCATTCCTGGCCAGAAAACATCTAGGAAATATTCAGATCATGAAAGGCAGCAGTAAAAACACCAACGAGGAAACTTTCAGCTTCACAGTTAAAGGTGTGAGATTAATAATATTGTAAACATCAGTGATTATTTTAAAAGCAGTGGCTTAATTAGTCTGTTTCGTTAGTGGCTTGTCATGTTGGTCTTCCAGCTCCCCTTTCAACCAGATATGAATTTCCAGTGCAGGAGGAAGTATTGTGAGTGGTTTGGTTCTGTTCCCTTCTCTCAGGTCACTTCTGATATTTGGATGTTTGAAAAGCTTTTCCTTCTTGAAGTACTCCCATCAGATGGTAGGCTTGTGCCTCTACAGAGGGCATTGCCAGAGCAGAGACTGGAGTGTGTCCCCAGCATGGGGCAGGGAGCGCTGCTTACTGACATCTGGCACTTATTTGGTGTTCTAAGGAGGCTGTTTTCTCTTAGAGTTTGGTATACAGTGCCAGGTGTAAACTGCATTGTTTGCCTTGTCCCACTTACTGGCAGTTTAAACATCTCTTTACCTAAAGAGAGAGAACTTGTGCTTTTTTTTTTTTTTAGAAAAAAAGTTCTGGAAAGAAGTTTTTAAAACTGTTTTTTCTTTTACCTTAAGAGAAGAATGTGAGTCCTGTTTGAAGTACATTAGACACTTAGATACTCAGAGCTCTGAAACAACATTCCAACTTCAGATACTTCGTAAAACTGTAGGATGCTTATTTAAGACATTACTTGCACCATGGTGGTAGTCAGAGGGCTTCTCTTTCCAGTGCTGTATCCCTCTGAAAGCAGCTGTAGCATTGCAAACTTCTGCATGTTACCACGTGGATGCTACAGTTAAAATGTTACCCCGATTTCTTTGGACTTACATGTACTGTATGTGGATCAGTAGAGACACTGCTCTAACACTGCAGTGCTGTTAGGTGCATTCCTTCCTGTGCTGAGGCACTGGGAAAGAAATTTCAGCACAGCTCACAAGCTGGATGGCTGACGTGAGGTAGCAGCATTGGAACATTTTCCAGAAGTAACCTTTGTTTGCATGTGAGCTGTGTGACATTTCATTTCATACCACAGAAACTTAACAAGACTGTTTGCAGAGGCTCTTCACCTCCCTTTTTTGCATAATCCACATTCAAATAGCTCATATCATCATTAGCTCTGTAGCACAGAAAACCAGTGTTTTTGTTGTTCTTGAAGCAGTTCAGAATCATGTTGTTACTGTTCATGATGCATTCCAGAAGGACTGGTTACAAAACTGTAAATACTGCAGAACTGCTTAGAACTCTTCTGCAGCTCAAGGTCCCAAAGAATGCAGTGTTTGAGTGATGTGTACACATGTAGGTGCAAAGCTGTGTTTTCCTTACAGCATGCAGTAGATGCACTGAGTGCATTTGAAGCAGTTATTTCCAGAACTCGGTGCCCCAGAATGGCCTAGAGCCTTTAAGTATAGGCAGACATTAATCGTGGCATTCAGAAAGGTGCTCACTGTTACTGCTTTCCTGAGGGGGGGTGGTGACTTTAAAAAAGCCTTTTGACCATTTTGCCCACCCTTGGATTCAGTTGTGTAGATTGCAGTGACATTCTGAAATGGAGCATTACTCAGCTGCTGCACCTTTTCATCTCGTGTACCATGTCTTAACCGTGCCATAGACAAGCTGTTTAGTTTACTTCCACGCTTGTGATGTCGTCTTCATATGATTCCTATTCTCCCCTTCTTTCCTGCTGTATAGATTCCTAAAGGAAAGTCCAACTGTTCTTTTCCTAAAAAGTCTACTTTGTAAGTCCTTGTCATGGCTCAAAGAGCTTTGCAGCCTCAGTTTTCCTCTGATCACTAATCATGCTTGCCTCTGTCACTGTTTTGCTGCTGACAACTGCTTGTATCTTGGGCTCCATTCCAGGGCTGAGCAATGTTCTGATCTCTGAGCTGTTGCTCAGGTCTGATACATGTAACTAAGTTCCAACATAACCCCAGTGTTTGGGAATTGAGCTGCATACCTGGATGGAATATTAAGAATATTTAGGCATGAAAAGTACTTCCACTATTGCCTGTTACAGGACTATTTGCTTAAGTGCATTGGCTAGAGCATGCTCAGATCTTCTAATCATCATCTTTGGTTAGAGCCTTGGCATTCTTCATTTAAATAATCTGTTTTTGTAGTTCTGATTGTAAATTTTGTTGTTGAACACAGAGTGTTGGGGATTGGAAGGGACCTCAAAAGATCATCTTAGTCCAACCCCCCTGCCAGAGCAGGAGACCACCTCTGCCTTGCATTGTGCCTGGTGGTAATTCTGAACCTGGATATGCTCTGAGCAGGCATTCTGATGATGTACTAAAAGTCATTAGTCTCATCTGAGTGGATTTTATTGCAAATGATGTTTTGGACAGTTCTTGTTATGTGCCTTTAAGACAGTGCCATGTCACCTGGCTGAGGATAATTGTGAAGAAAGCGTTTGTTCAGTTTCCTGCCACTTAGCTTAATGTTGCATGCACTGTGGCCTTAGCTCAGTATGGTAACCTCTCCCTGTTGCAGCAGAGCTGTGCAGGAAGCACTGCATGCACCTCCTGCCTGAGTCCTTACGGATGGGCTTCCATTGCACTGCATGCTGCAGCCTGGTTGGATAGGTCCAAACCGGCTGCTTTTCCATGAGACATGAATTTCCACAGAGCATTCTTAATCAGCTCAAGCCCAGGATTTCTTGTCATGTTGGATTTTTACAGCAGGGAAGGGCGTTCATGTGTCACTGGTGTAAACTGGACTGCAGTCAGTTGCAGTTGTTGAGGCTGAGTGGACTTGGACAGGAAAAAATACTGGCATTCTTCAGTGTTTTTGGTGTACAGTTTGTGGTAGCTGGTTGCTGAGATGTCCTTAGTGATCTCCACAGTAGAAATGAGGTTCCATAGGAAGGTATTCCGTGATTAAAGGATGTGGACCTACAGCTATTCTGATGGCTTTCATCCTGGCTGTTTATCTCCTGATCAACAACAGGGCTGATCACACACAGCCTCAGCTTTCAGGGTGGTGGTTCATTGTCTGTCCTTACAACAGAGCAGTTATGGTATGAAGTGTGAGCAGTTGGTTCCAAGGCTTAATGTCCATGGAAGCGCTTTGCTCCAGAACTGGCTGTTATGAGCGTGTGCCATTTATGCAAGTGTGAGTGAGTGTGGAATTGCATGAAAGTATTAATCTTAGACGCTTGGTAAGGCTTTCTTCAGGTCTCATTTTTAGAAGCTAACTTCTTCCTTACTTCTAAATGCTTCCATAGGTGAAGAACAGAATAAAGAAGCGCTGCAGGATGTGGAAGATGAAAACCAGTGAGACACAAAGGCCAACAAGAGAACCCATCTCTGACCACCCTTCCCCCTCCCCACAAAAACCCTCAGTGTCACTCTGAGAACCACCAAATCTGACTTTTACATTGGGTCTCAGAATTTAGGTTCCTGCCCTGTTGGGTTTCTTTATTTTTATTTTTTTTTACACAGTTTAAAAGTTCTTAAAGGCAAGAGTGAATTTCTGTGGATTTTACTGGTGCCAGCTTTTAGGTTCTTTAAGACACTAACAGGACTGCATAAAGGCTTTTCAGCATTACTGTGTTGTCTCCTGCCAGCCGTGGTGATGGCCATTAGAAGTGGATGTGACACCTGGAGGCTGTTAGACTTGTAGGGGAGAGATTCCTTATCACGAGGTAGCATGCATGTGGTGGCATTTTTCTTTTTTTATAATTGTTTAAACTGAATTTTATACCAATGTTTAAAATTAATTGGATGTTTAGCTTGAAGTTACAGGTTGCATTGGGATGTATATTGTAGTGGGGTTACTGTAATAAAAAAAAAAAGGAAAAAAAATCCTTCCAAACTGCTGAAATGTTGCTGAAAAACATGGTGCTGGTAACAGTTCAACAATCCGTGGCTGCTCATTCTTGCCTACTCTTTACTTTTCCTCAAAGCAGGTTAGCATTGAAGGTGGCATTGATAAGCCTGCATGCGTGTTCAATATTTTTTCTTTTCTCCCTCCCCCCTCCCCATCTCCCTTCGCTCGCTCAACCTCTTTTGTTCAGTATGTGTAACTTGAAGCTAATTTGTACTACTGGATATCTGACTGGAGCCACAGATACAGAATCTGTATTGTTCTTACTGAAACACAGCATGGAATTAACATTAAACTTAAATAAAACAAACCTAAATTAAAAATGCCAAATATTACTATGACTTTCCTTTATATTACTTCAGCAAGAATAATTTTCCTCTGTTGCTTTGAATAGGAACATTTGGAGAGGGGGGAAGAGAGGAGAGAGGAATAACAGCACTGCTTTCCTTCTGTGAGATAAGTAAGTTGAGGCTTACAGTCGAGCCCAGCTTCCTTGAGAGCCTGCACTGCATCAGGAGTTGGAGCTGTTCCACACCACTCAGTCAGGTTTCCTTTGAACTCAGTGCACAAAGCACTATTCCTGTTTCTTTTGCTTGCCTCTAGAGGCCGACTTTTCCAGTGCAGTTGAGTGGGAGAAGAGAAACATGTCAATGTAGAGCGTAAGTAGCTGAAGCCCTGGGAATCTTTGTAGGGGTGCTTTGCTCTGCGTGGCAGAAGGCAGCAGGAATACTGCCCATGACGTGGTTTGGACCCGGGAACTTGGTTGACTGGCCTGCGATGTCCAAGGGTTGTGTGTGAAACAGAGGGAAATCACCCCTCTCCCTCCCGAAATTAAACATGCTGAAACAGCTTCTATAGTAAAGACAAGTTTCCTTCATAAAAATTTATTTAGTGTAATCTTGAAGAGATTATATAATAGCGTATACAGCATTGTATAATATATACACTATATGGCATATACAGAAATATGGTGTATATGTAGTACAGTGTATACAGCATTCCAGGCCTGGGGCAGTGTTCAGTAACTGTAAAATGTCAGAAACACAAAATGAGATGGAGCTGATGGTTCTGTCAGCGGCAGCATTTGGTTATGTGTTATTCAGGGCTTAGTGTGACTGCTGGAGCTACAGGATGGGGTGGCACATGAAAAATCTGTAAGGCAGGTTGAGTGCAAAATGCACTGCTGGAGGTCTGGAAACGGAAGCTGGAGCTGTGATGTGCTGTCAGCTGGAACTTTGACACATAGCTGCCCACTGTGGGGCTGTTTGGGTTCGTTGTTAAATGAAGGTGATCGGTGTTAACTTCTGTGATGCAGGTTGAGACCTGAGGGCGTTTTTGTGGCCCTGGAGGCTGGGGGTCAGAACAGTGCTGATGGCTCTTGTGGGAAGATGGCCGTTTGCTCGGCGAGGCCATGGCACTGAAGGAGCCATCTCTTCCCCATTAAGGCAGTTGTGAAAGCTGTTGGTAGACACTGCAGCTCTACTGTGAGAACTCAAACTTCCAGTTATCCCTGAAAAGTTTAGATGGGGAAGTAGTTTTTGTGCTGCTCGGAGCTAGATGGGCTGTGTGGGAAGGGCAGGAACACAGCTCACGTGCACAGCCTGTGGCTGAGATTACAGGTTGCATTTACAGCCTAGAGGTGCATGAAGAAGTGATGACCTCTGCAGTTTGTGGTACTTAGATTTTGTTTGAATGAAGGGTTGTGGTTATGGTACTACAGTATAAAAATATCATTATACAGCAAGAAATGGGAGAGGTGACTGCAAAAAGAAAAAACTGCTGTATCCAGATGAGTGAAGTTACATGATGGGTTTCTCAGGTTAATATAGTCTGTTCATAAACTTAAAAACAACAAAAATTCCAAATCTAAAACATAAGTTTCCACATCAGTGCCATTTCTTGTAGTACATCTCTCATATTCAGCTATAAAGTATTTACAGGGTTTTATTCATTTACACAATATGGCTTTAATATTGTAACGTAAAGCATCAAAACATCTCAAAGTCATTCATAAAACACTTTGAATATAAAGTTTGGCATTTCATTGACTCTGCTGATGGAGCAGCATTTCTTCTGATTGTGGTTTTCGATGACTTCAAGCACAAATTTTGGTCGTTTTCATCAAGGCTTAAACTCAAACAGAGTCAGAACTACCTCTCAAAGCCCGGCCAAGGGTTTTGTGAGCCACGGTTTCATGGACATCATGTTGGACCCGTGTTGTTTGCCACTAAGGTAAGGAAGAGAAGGCCTTTCTTTTGGAACTTTTGTATTAAGACAAGAAAGCAAGATGCGTTTTGTGGGTTTTCTGAAAGTGCAGGTCTTTGGTAACAATAAACAAAATGAGCAAAGCAAAGGAGGAGGCGGGGAGTTTGCTGGGAACAACGTCCAGCCAATGGATGGGGCGTAGTCAGAACGATGGAAGAAGGGGTTCTGTGATGGTGGCACATCTATCATCGAGAGTTCAAACGAGGTGCAACCTGCAGGAGAAGACAGACAAGCTAGAAACAGATACTGCAGTAGCTTTAGCTCCTGAATATCCTTAAAGCTCACCAAAGACTGGCCTGTAGAATGAGCCACGGGTGATGTTATGGGTACATAAAGCTCCCTCTGTGGGAATACTGAAACTGGCTGCTCTCAGCAGGAAACAAGCAGGTACTGGCTATTCATTGAGAGAAGTGATCCCGTGGTTATCCCGAAAACCTGCCTAGGCTCAGCACTGCAGGAGAACTGATCTGTGGGAAGTGGAGGGAGGGCAAAACGGGAAGAATGTTCTTAGGGATGGCCCGAAAGGGCTGGTGGAAAAAGGATGTGTTTTTTCTTAGTATAGGAAGTTGTTTGGTTTGCTGATACAGATAGCAGATGGAGAGAGAGGTGTGTCCTCACTTCAGTGCTTATGCAAATTTAATCTTCTTGGGTAGAGCTGGTAGATGTTCCATGGAACAGGGAAAGCCTCTGACAGGACTGCGTTTGCGGGTTTTACAGGGAGGATTTGTTTGAGCAAAGTGGAAATGCTGAATCCGTTTCTGATAGCAGTCATCCTGCAGTAGGGCAGGGGAGTTGATCTTTCAGCACTGGTGCTGTAATAAGAGGTTCTGGATTCATTTCTGAGCAAGCCTCAATCTGACCAAGCATAAATCAGCTGCATGTGTGTATCAGGTTAGCAGGAAGACTACAAACAATTCCAAAAGGGAAGAGGAATTGTGCTTCTTGTGTTTTTAAGACCTCTAAAACTTGTCTTGCACTAAAGACAGAATCATGTGAAAGAACCCAAGTGATTGATAGGACAATTACTTGATGAGTTTGAGCAAGCCTGGCAGCCTCCTAGGACTGCAGGAGGAGAAGTGCAGTGCAGAAATCCAACTGGGGAGAGGGTTCCTGGACCAGAGCAGTGTGTTCAGCAAGGAAGTTGTGGCATGTGTCTGCCTGCAGTGAATGTGGCTTAGTGACAAGGTCTGGGTTCTGATGCACTGTGAGTAACGTTTTTACCAATCTTGGCCTGTACTCACCACAGTTAGATGGCCGTTCTTGGCTTTGGCTATAAGCAGTTCTGATCCCGATATAAAATCGATGACGCCTTCTTTGCCTTGACCAACTGTAAATTTTATGCTACAAATAGGTAAGAAACATAATTAGAATGTGTAACTCCCTTCTGTGCAAGTGGCTTCACTGTATTGGTGCTTAATTGCAATAGGTGCGCTTGCTCAAGGAAATGGAGACTTAGTTAATCTTAATTATGTTCTGATAACATACGTAGCCCCGTAATGCTGAAGCAGAACCAACACAAAAATGAAGCAGCTCCTGAGCAGGGCTGGGCCTGCATGGCTTCACTCACCTGCCCTGGTTGATGTTGATGTTATTAACTTTGTCTGCCCGCATGGCTGTCTTTGTGAGCGTCTCTATCACGTGGTCACTTTGAAGTACAACATCTCCCTAGGATGGAAATCAATGATGACCTGTGATTGTGGCTTCTCAGTGACAGCACCAAGATAATTATTTTGAAGAAGTTCACAGAGCTATCTCCCAACAGGTTAGCATGGAAAGCATCTCTCGGGTCACACTGCACTGACAGCAGTTACTTCATTTACAAGGTAACAGTAATGGAGACAGGGAGCCAGGACCATTCCTGTGAGTTACTGGTGAATCCCACGTAAGTGAAATTCTACTTAAAGATGGCACAAAGTGAGTTCACAGTGGGGCTGTTCACCTGTACACACCCCCACGTGTGCTTCTCCCCCACCCACCTCCACCCTGGATCTTCTGCTCTTTGTGCCTCTAAAACAGTTCCTAGAGATGGTTGGAGAAATGCTGGATGAGTCCAACTACCTTCTGTTTGTTGTCCTCACAGTGCACGTGCAGCACAAACAAGTTATCGCTCAGGCTGCTGACGGAGATGCCTGCAATAGAGAGCAGAGCCACCATTTCACTCCCAACCTGACTCTGCCAGCTCTTGTGTGCATTGCAAAACCTCTCCCAGGAGTGCAGCAACTGCTGTTCCCACACTGAGAAACGCAGCAGCTGAGAAGCTCCATGGAAGCACTGTGCTAACATGGCAGCAGAGAGGCTGAAGAGGCTGCAAGGTGAGAGAATCAGCTTATAGCTGTGTTCTTTCATATGAAAAAAACTTCTATGTGCCTCTACCCCTTAGAAGTAGGAAGAAGGTGTTCTCAGTGCCTGCTGTCTGGACTTGGTTTAAAACCTTGACAGTAGAGATGTCTGGATTAGCTGTGCAAGTTGAGGTAACCTAGCAGAAATGAACACACAGATGTGCAGTAGTACTGTCTTAAGGGAGTCCTGCAAACCCACATTAGTGGTGGCTGTAGAAACCATTTTAAATGGTGACAGTTACAAGTGCAGTAGATAATTGCATTAGGGTAACACTGAAATGATGGTCAGGAATTGGCTGCAAGGATGAGTGCTGGCAAGGCTGGCAGCTGGAGCTGAGAAGTTTCAGATAGGACAAAGAAATGGCTGCTGTGTATCAGACACAGAGCAGCTTTCTTTGACAAAGTTCACCCTCTAAAAGGATCAAATCCATGTCAAATAGTGAGAGGCTGACAGCCAGCATCCCTGCAGCTGCTGTGCAATAATGGTGCAACTTCCTGCAGTTGGGAAATGGCTTTGGAGAGGTTTCTGGAGAGTTGAATTGAGTAACTTCAGTGACATTTTATGGAATTTAATTTTAGAAATACCCAAGTTCAAGATATCTTAAACTGACAAGTACTTTCTGTAATAATTTCTTTCTTGTCAGGACAAAGACCAACTGGTTATTTTTTTTTTTATCACATTGGTTAAGATGAAGTGAGCTAAACCCCATGTATGTTAACACTCACCTGTCAGATTGGCATAGTCAATCCGTTGTTTGATTTTGGAGTCTTCAACAATGATGACTGCATTCTGGGTGAGAAGCAGCTGCCGTGATCTTGCTTTGTATCCTTTCCGGTCATACTTGATCACAGGAACTGCATACTGAAATAAGTGTTATCAGTGCCAAAATGCATTTTGTTTAATTGGCAGCTGCCTCCCCGCTAGCCTAGAGAGCTTGAAAACTCCAGATTTTGCTCCACTTTGTGTAGTTTTCTGGATCGTTCTCTTCCTCTCCTCCTTAAGTATCTCAAAGCATCATGAAGAGCAGTGCTGGCTGCAGCCCTTTCAGTTCTATTTAACAGAACTTGGGAAAACCTTCCTATTGTATTGCTGATCCATCAGTTCTTCACACAGACAAACGTCAAAGCTTAATGTATATTTCCTGCTACATTCAGAAACCTAACCTTCTGACAAAGACTTGAATTCTGCTGAATAATTCTAAAACTTGATAAAACTATTAGGACGTGTATCTCACCTTAATTGCTTCATTTTCTAAAGCCTGAAGGACTTTAGCATTTATCTCTTCATTACCTAAAATGAAAAAAAAAAAAAGATCAGAAAGAAGTTTCTAGCAAGAGAAAAGTAAAAAATCTCCCCTTCTTCTTCCCAGCTTTGCACCCCCTACTCACCAAGTCGTGTGTTGATGAATAGTCTAGGAACACTCTGAGGGTAATTGTCCTTCTTACCCTTAAAAATTTCACTGGCAATTACTTTTTGTTCCAACTGCAAGGACAAAAGATGGATTCTTGTTAAATATAAAACCTCTGTTCAAATAAAATGTTTGTCTTCAAAGGGACAAAAGAAGTTACGTCCTTATTAGCGCAGTGTAAAACGTCTGTTCCTACTCCCTCATCTCCTCAGTGTTCTCTCCCTTATCCTTTAACAAACAGTAAGATCGTTAGCTGCTGTATTGCCCTGGGAGTTCCTGTTTAGAAGGTGATTCACCATAAACCTTTGGTCCTTTTCAGCGTGCCAGGATGTCAGTATGACCAGTACTGTGAGGTCTGACTCCTGCCCATTCAGAATAAGAACAAAACCAAGGAACGAGGAACCAGGAAATGCCTTTGCTTTATATAGGGTAAATTGAACATTATGGATGCTGTTACAGAGTATGAAGTACAGGAGCTGATTTGCAGGTAAAAATGTGGATAAGGAATGTAAGTCTTGGTTGCATGGGAAGAAGTATATTCTGCTGCATTCCCACCTGTGTAAAGGCTTTTATTAATCCTGTGTCCTTAATCACGGGCTCAGCCACTGACTCAGGGTTTTGTTACACACTTTTAATACTTCACAGGCCTCCCTAAGCCGTATGGTATGCTATCCAATTAAAAAAAAAGCCTTAAGGGAACTAATTACTGTCATTTCTCAAAACACTAACATCTATGCTGCTTAATGTGAACAGTTCCTATTATCACCTTTCACTGAGCTTTTTCAATATGAAAAATAATTGCTCCACCAAGACCAAGATGAATAAATTTCAGTATTAATTTTATTTTTAACTCTAGAACAAGGCTGAAACACAATGGTACAGAAAACTGTTCCCATAACTTCTGTTTGGTCAGTGACTCATTTTGAGTCTGCAAATTCTCATTCTACTTTCAGTGGTGCCAGCAGAAAGACTCTGTTTCTGTACTGTACATTACAGAGCATTCTGGAATAGAAATTATAGCTCCATAACATCATCTTAGTCTGTGAAGGAATGCAAATTGTCACATACCTGTTGCTTCCATTCTGGGCTGATTCTCTTGCAGTAAGTCCAGACCATGTTCTGCATGCATAACTGGCGCAGGAGCTGGGATGCCTGAAGGAGATTTCACAAAATACATGAGAATACTGACAAACCAATTCAAACAGTGAAGACAAGGGAAACAACTGCAGAAAATTCCTGGCTGAATTAATATACTTTTAGAATTAAGTAATAGGAAGTTTTTTCCCTCTGAGACAGTTTGTCCTGCACCATTCTCCAGCTAAGGTGCATACTTTACATGGTTATGTCCTTCCTTGCTTCCCACTCTACATTCAGTCCAAACAAACACGGGCCCTTGGATAAGCTAACTGGGACTTTCTGCAATATTTTGTTTCTCTGTCACGTGCAGTTAAGTACTGTATCTCCAATACCTTTATAGGTATGCTAGCGACACACACATGATGGTGTTTTAGTTCTACTAGCAGAGATGCTAATCTAATGTGAAACCTGAGTGAGAAGGTCTCCCTTAGGCCTTTGGTGGCCCACAGCCTTCATTATGCCAGGGGTTGTGCAGCTGGATTTACCTCACAGAGTGATGGAGGAGGGGTTGGCCATGATTTGTCCAAGACGTTCTTTGGCAGGTTACGTTTGAGGTTCATCAGGAAGGAGAAGCGGATGTAATCAAGGAAATACTCATTCTCTGGGCAGCGAGGGTGGTTCCGGTAAATAAAGCCCTTAATGAACCTGAGGAAGGGAAAGATGGAAACAGGAGGAGTTGGTATAAGAGGTGCTTACAGGTCTCTTCCAATCCAACCATTTCTGGGTCCCCAGTGAACTCTCAGCTATAGCCAAGGTACACAAAGTTTACAAAAGATTGAAATACTTGTCACAAAACAACCTTCTGTGGGTGCCTAACTCCATATTTCTGAGCTTTATCTGGTAGCTGCAACTTACTAACAAACATCCCTGACGCTGCAGTGACGAGAAACTTCATTCTCACCACCCCCTCATTAGGAAATAAGCACCCACTTAGGGGCTTCGGTTTCTCTTTACGTACCTTCTGATAGTCTGTACTGCCCACTTCCTCTTGGCAGCTTTTCGGCGGCCCAGGGTTCCCCGCCACCAGGACTGGATGGCTATTGCTACAAGTAACACAAAAAACATTACACTAAGTGAGCTCCTTCACTGCAATATTGACTTCACACAGAACTGCCAACAGCGCGCTCAAGAATGCACTCTCTCAAAGCAAAACACCACCAGACTTTGCAGTGGCACGTGGGAAAGAATACAATTCAAATTTTAAACAATATAATAAGGTGGATAAATGGCAGTGACAAGCACTGATAGATAGGAACTGCTGTACAGAGGCTGTTGGGTGAACAAGTTAAGTTCTCTTACTCAGGGTCTCAAGGAATAATGCAGAAGGACCCAGAACTGCACACCTTGCATCTTCCATTCTGCTTCCAGCAAGGCTTCGGGGATGTCCCTTCTGGTTCATCAAAATCAACTCACCTCTGACTTCTCACTCACAACACTGGCCACTTCAAACCACGCAGTGACACAGCACTGCAGTTTCCTTTCTCCCTCATACCTGAGTGTTTCATGTGCAGGAATTTCTTCCGACGGTAGAAACCTCTCCACGTGGCCTGCATTTTTGTTGCTGAAATTGCAAGAGAAACAGCAATTTGAAAACTTTTTTTTTTTTTAAATCACCAAACAATCCATGAAGCTGCTGCAGTGTGTGACTCACCCAGGCTCTGCTTCCTCACTTCCAGAGCATCTTCCGTTGCAAACAAAGTCTTGGGAAAGCGGATAAAAATCTTTGTTCTAGAAATAGAAATGCAGCATGTTTAACAAGCCAGAGAAGTTTGCTTCCTGCCCTTAGCATCCCCTTTGGGATCTCTAATCTTTTCCCCACCCATTAAACAGACGTGCCTTATTTAAGAGCAGTGACATTGATGTCCAATGATTCATAACCTCAAATTTAAAAAAAAAATAATGAGAACTAACCGTCCCATTTTGTATTCTTCCTGTTTGTAGCCGAGATGTTTCACCAGCACAGCCACTCCGTCATGGGGCCGTCCATCCCACGTAGGCCACGTTTCTGGACAAAGTGATTTATATCTGCAAATTGACAGCAGAAGAAATCTTAGGGAGATTTCCAACTCGTGAGATATCCAACTCATCCAGAATAATGAACAGGGGCTTCCTTCAGTTCATTTCCTCTCGGCTCCCTCAAGGAAATAACTCTCTCAGGCATAAGGGCTGCTCTTTGCTGTTCAGAACACTTTCCCATTTCAATATCTGTGGGGCCAAGATCAGGGAGAGGGAGGAAGAGGGAGAGGTAAGTGCAAGGTAATCCTACCTCTGCAGGAAAACTTCGTATTTCCTTCGATACGCAAAGCCAGCTCTGCGCACTCTGAGGTTCTCCATCAGCCCCAGGTATTTCACTTGGTGTCGGATTAGAACTTCATCAAATCGATCTTGAGAGCATGAAAATGGAGAAGCTGCATTAATGCACGTCTGTCTCTTTGTGTGAAGAAGGGAATGTTCAGAACTGTTCTCTCTTAGACCCTTATCTCTAACCTCTACCCCGCCCTGACATAAGTTATTTTGTGACTCTTGTCCCTCTCTTAGTATCCATATATCTACTTTCAAACATAAGTTGTCCTTTAGGATACTGTATGCAGATAGGAGAAGGAAACGAGAGGATAACAATCATTAAAAGGAAATAATGTAGATTTATAATGCTTGGCTATAACCCTACTCCACCACTTTGCCCAATCCCAGTGCCTCTACTCTGACTCCTGACTGGCATTACCACCACCTTCCTGCAAGGAGCTCAGGCACAGGCCCAAAATGAGAAATCTCACAAGACTTATTCAATTGGGCTCTTTTCTGTGCCCCGCTGACTGGGCCCAGTGGTTTATGCAGCTGTTGCAGAAAAGCACAGAGAGGAGGAGCGAGCCAGGGACATACCAGCCTGCTTAGCATCGTTAGGTTTAATGCAACGGATGTAGGAGGGCTCTTTGGACATCAGGATTTCCATGAGTTTAGAGAGGCTGTTTTTAAACTGAGTTGCTGCCTAGGAGAAAAGAAAGAACACCAGGTATGAAGCAAAGATGTACAGCTTGTACCTGTGACTTAGCAGAACAGATCTGACAGTCTCCAGCTCTAAAGGTAAGAGGTACCACGTTAGACAGGACACGTCTTTAAAAAAGTGGAAGTAGCCACATCTCCAGCAGCTCTTGTGCTCTTACCGTTTCGGGTCTCTTCTTGTCTGTCAGCTCTGTCCTGTCAAAACACTGATTTATGATAGGATTCTCAGAGTTGCACATGGTCTGCAGAGAGACACAGCATTCAGAGACTAATTTTCAGAGAATGAACTTCAGACAACTATTACAAAACATGTGATAAAAGGGGTTTGGGTTGTTGTTTTTAACAAAACAAACTTTGGAAACCTTAATCTATCTTTTCTTAATGCAGTTCTATCATGCATTCTCCAGACAGGGACTAAAAAAACCTTTTCCCTCGGATTCCATCCGATTTTGAAGCAGACTCCTTGTTCTGCTGAGTACTGGAGACAACCCCAATCCATACTCACCTCCTTCAGGTTCCGAAAGAGAAGGTCGTTGTTTTTATCTAGAAAACCTGGAAGAAAAAAAAATGGCTCAGGCTGCCACTGCTGTTCCATAGGAATTTCATAACAACAATGCAGGAATTTGAGATGGGAAATTAATCCAGTTAATCAAATGGTATATGGGAGTACTCTATACCCAGATTTGTCTTTGCTACGTAGTGAAGCTGTTTTAATTCAAAGGGAAGGGAATGGAAGAGGGAAAAAGATTGAGAGAGAGCTGAGACGAGGCACACATTACCTGCAACACTGTAGGTGACCTCTCCAGCATAGTGCAAAAGCCGGAACTCCTCCCTCCCCAGCGACTTGCGAGTCTTTTGGTCAGCAAGCTTGTGCCTGGTGAGAAAAAGAGCAGCTTCATGAGGGACAAAGAGCAGCATCATGTGGGGATTCACCTCAAGAACCACTATGGCATATGATCCTGGAGTGGGACACAATGAACACGGGGGGGAGAGGGAATCACGCTTCCTGTTCTTCAAGATCAAAAGTTAAAACGGTGAATTACCAACCAGCAAGCCATAAAAATGTCATAAAATCTACCCAGGGAGGACCTTTACACACCTCATTCAGGCTTGGACAATATGCAAATACAGAAGAAATAAGATTCAGTGCATAAATTGGATGTGCTCTTTCCTGCCAGCCTGACACATCTTTTCCAGCTCTGTTATAATTGCTTATCTTGTATTACCATAACTCACAGTCTAACCTCTTTGCAAATGAAAACATTCTCATTTTTTGTGGGATCCAGTCTATCTGGGATGCCACTGCCATAGACACAATGAGGTATAAAGTTACTTTGGAATCATTAAATCTGCAGGCTCTGTCACACATGTGGAACCCACCAATAAAGCTGCCTCAGCTATGGACTCACGTGAGAAAATGAGGGTGGTTCTTCACAGTTTCCTCCAGTTTCTCCAAGAATGTTGTATCTGTGGCATCTCCAGGTCTCAGACATTCTTCATCCTGAAAACAAAAACATATGCATTCTGCTGCTCTTGATTTCTCTCTGTGTTTGTAAGCATATGGTTCAACTCTACTTCTGCCACACCAGAACACATTCCCAGCTCGAACCCTTGGCCTTTTAATAGGCAGGCCACCTCATGCCTCCATTTCACTTAGTAAAATGAATGAAGAGTTGCTGAGTTGAAAAGGAGAACAAGTTCCTCCCTCCAGACTGCCTGGATTGGAGGCTTCTTTCCTGAGGGCAGATGGAGATGATGCAACGCGACTTTTAATGGCATCACTGTTGGGTGTATCGTTGCTCTCCCCACCTGCCCAAACAATCCTAATCGAATTTCAGGCCTTTTTTTCCTGCGTTCTTCCCCTTAAAAGGTCGTGCCAACTCACCAAAATAGAAATGATGCCTTTGAATTTCTCTTCCACCAAATCACAAATGATTTTGTTATTGAAATACTGAACCGGTTCCCACTGCAAAGACAAGAAATCATACTTTGGTGACAAAAACTCCTGATGGGAAGAAGAGTGAAAGTTTCTGAATATTTTAGACAGCACCTTATTCAAATAAAGTTTCTGTCATTTGAAAAATAAAGCTTTTTCACTCATCACACGTATTTTCTTAACATTCCCTTTAAAACACATCTTTTAAGATACAAAAGATTGGGATAGCATGATTCTCTCTAACTGAATTGCACACCGTTCCCAATGCAGTTCAAAAAGAAAGCAAGAGAAAAGTTTTTAAACATCATTTACTTTGCAGACCATTAATAACAGCTCCTTTTCTAGTTATCTGTCCTCCGGCCTGCAGGAGGCGCTACAGAGAAGACAGTGGAAGCGGTGATTTGGTTCTTACCGCAATGCCTTCTGACTCATATTCCTCTTGTTCTGACTTTAATGTAAGCTCTATGAAGAGTTGCTGCAATTTTTCATTACAATAATTAATACAAAATTGCTCAAAGCTGCAAAGAGAAATCAGAAAAATATTCATTAATACTGTATCACAACTAAAAAAAGCTTTAATTTGTGCATAGTGGAATTAATGCATCTATGTGTAATCAAGAAAAATACAAGAGATCTGGTGAATTATTTAGTGAATCTATACATGTGTTGAATTTATTACCTAGTGAATCTCATGAATGAGTTCCAAGGAGGAGAGTAAGACTGACATAAGCAGTGGAATGCTAAGGAACATAAAAACTACAAGTCTCAGTTCATTGCTACCTCCCACTTAATTTCCAGACTCTGGTATTATTCTGTATACTGTTCTACAGCTGCTTTCCCATTCAACCAAGAAAGACACCACAACAACAGCCACAACTGTTCCACAGAGCTGGAGAAAGGCATGGTGCAAGCAACCACAAGAATATGCCCCCAAAAGGGACATGTCTCTGAAACACCAGGAGCATTGCTGGGAATGCTCAGTACAATCTGATGTTGTGTTACAAGCCCTGCCATTCTCTTGATTGCTGAGATGTTATCTCTTTCTGACTTAGTAAAAGAACCAGAGACAGAATAAAGTCTTGTTACACAATGGGGAGAAAACACTCTGGAAGTCATGCAGAGCTTACTCAAAGACACCAAGGGAAACAAACCTGTTGTGCTGGAAAACCTCAAACCCATAAATATCAAGCAATCCTAGAACTGTCGTGCTTCTCCAGCCTGGAAACTCTCCTTCCTGCAATAGGGCACAAAGTGTTCATATGTGGTCACAGCCATGGCTACAACCCACCATCATATCTCCCCCATTTGGTTGTAGCATTTGCTCCTTACCCTCTTCTTTGTGGGAAACAAATTAATTTGGAAATCACTGTACAGCACAGAACAACTTGCTGAAGCTTAAAGATTTGAAACTGCCTTCCAGGCAGGATTGTTCATCAACAAACAAACGATTTATTTACCTTGTAAGCAAGAGATTTGTTAACTTTGTTCACCAGCCAGGAGAAAGTGCGTCCATAGATTGCTTTAGCAAGCGCATCCCTCGCATAGGCTGCCTGCTCCAGGTTCAGAGGGCTGATTAACTGCATACAGAAGGAGAAAGAGTCATCAGACAGCCATTCCACTGAGAAATTAAGCTTCCCTGTCTCATGGTTAATAAAGAGCTGGCATTGCATTGGCCTGATGAAACTGTATGTGCATCCCAGATTGCACTGGCTTGATTTATGTGCAACCCAGACCCCCATTTGTGTTCTTACCTCTTCCCCTTTTGCTATGATCTTCTTGTGGATCAATGCATCTCGCAGAACAGAGCCCTCAACTGCCAGAAGCTGCAAAGCAGTAGAATGATAAATGCATTTAGGAAGCAGTTCATCAGTACTAGTTTTAAGAGATCAGGAAGGCTAGACCCCAAAAAACCACAATACAGAGAAGCAACTCTACATTCCCTATTCACACTGCCAGACTTTTTGCAACTGTCAGTTAAAAAATGATTGGATGTTAACATCTGCATTGTACTTAGGCCAAATGAAAGTGCATTTTTGACAACTTCTATATATTTTAAAATGATACAACGGTACCAAGTTCTAAGCAAGGGAATCTCAAACACCTTTCATGTAATATGTGTCTTACTGATGATACTCACCCGTGCCAGGTATTTAATTTGGTTCTCTGTAGTGACCTGAGCATTTCCTTGCTCATCAGCAGCAAACTGCACGTTCCCCAGATGCAGAACACTAGCTACAACGCTCAGCAAATCCTAGGACAGAAGCGACAGGCAGACATCAGGATTATGACTTACAAGCAAATACAGAATGATGATAGAAAAGGCAGTGAGATTTTTGCAGTAGCTATCACACTGCACAAACACATTCTGTGTTTTGTTTCAGGGTTTTTGCAGGGAATACATTCACTCTAAAGGCTGCATCTGGTCAGGAATTAGGCCGAAAAAGTCTTAGGAGAGGGGATATTAGCTGAGCTAATAAATAAGTCCTACCTCCACCTCGTTGTCATTGAAGCTTATGATGGACAAGGCTCTTCGCACAACCTTCCAATCGTTTTTATCATTTATGGAACTGACCCTGGCACAGTGACCCTAAAGACATACAGTTTGACATAATAAGCATATAATTGTCAAAGATGCATTACTCATGCTAAGTGTTCTTCTGCCATGTGGTTCTTTCTATAGCAGCTATTTCAGTATTATTTCTGCAGTGACATAAGGAAGACAGAAAGTAGACTGTGAATGTATTTGTTCTACAACATAACTCTGTTATAAGAATGATTAACTAACACGCACTTTTACCAAATAGTGATACTGCTGTGGGCTCTTTTCAAGGCCCAGCCTTCGCAACAAGTCCTCTTCCCCTCCTTCTAGCAGCTGGTAGAAAATGTGGAAGTTCCTCTCCCCATGGTTTTGGTGCACAACTCGAGACTTCTCCAGGAGGTAGTTCAAGATGTGGCCCCCAACAGGAGCCCCCTAAATCAAACCAGATACATTGAAATATTTTATTAACATAAAGGAGAATATTCTGCTTCTTCGGCAGAACAGAATACAAAACAGTTGACTACAGAAAGGCAGAACATTATTTGTAACTTGGCATCACTATCTTGGCAAATACACATCAATTTGAGTTTTTAGGTGTATGTAAAAAGAGCTATCGAGTGAAAATAATAGAAAACGACATAGATCATGGCTACAGTGCATACTGAACGATATCCTAACCTGTATATTCTTCTCTCTTGGAATTCACTCAACACACACACAGAAAAACAGTAAAACTGCAAGTGTGGAGGAATTACATATTGACAAGTTTAATAAAACATACACCCAGCTACTCAGTTTTGCACCATGTTCATCTCCTTCATGTGGGGCAATTTGGGTCAGGATTGAAACAAACATTATGCAGAGTTACACAGGATGGCTCACAATGGATTTAGTTTGGGAGCATCCATTTGCACAGTGCATATATGCCCTAGAAAGAAGAGGATTCAATCTCTCCCTCTCATTCTAAAGAGAGGAGGGAGAGAAAGCAAAGTGCATTCTGTAACATCCTCCAGAACCAAACTTTGCTACTACAGACACAGCTCACGTGGCCAGCAAGGAAACGGGCACTCCATGCACACATCAGTGCAATAAAGCACAGGCAACAGAGACCTGCTACGACTGGAACCAGTTCTGAAGTATAAAACAGATTTTAAGTTACTCTGTAATCAAACTGCACATCCATGTATTTCCCAAACCGGCTGGAGTTATCATTCCGGAGGGTTTTCGCATTTCCAAAGGCCTGAAATGAGAAATGATTAGAGAAAAATAAATCAGTATCAAATAACATAATGTATAAACACTTCCATGAAATTGTCAATTGCAATTTACAGCCATTAAGGCTTAGGTTTGTCCTTCTTGAAAGCAAAAGCAAGATGAAAACAGATTACAATCCAAAATACTAATGCTGATTATTACACCCTCTCCAGTTATTGCAGATGGAGCACACCTCTGAAAACAATTCCATCCCCCCACCAAATTTATTTTAAGGCCAGTTCACTACTGACAACACACATCAAGTCTGACAGTCTTCTCAAAGCTTTCTTGCTCATCTCAGCTACTTGTGTCCAGTATCTCATAGTGCTGCTCACAGCAGGCACAATCCTAACAGCCTTAGGCCTCTCAGGGTTCTCCCTCTCATATGGGAACACACCCTTCCCTGCTCAGCATGGATTGAAACAGAATGGAAATATCAAAGGGAACAACAAGGACAGAGCAGGGCTGGACACTAGAGGACACCACAGCACTAGAAAATGCTCCCTCAAATGCTTTTATCAGTGGGCAAAGCTGCCCATAACAGATGTGTCAATCTCTGGCTTTGCAAGCTTAGGCAGCACACCAGGACTCTTCCCACTTCAAATGCTTTTCTTCTGCAGCCTGGCCACGCCTGAGCTGTTCCTGGTGGACATGAAAGGGCCGAGAGAGCTTGGCAGCAGATGACCATTTCTTTGGCTTGGGAGCAGGCTGGGATTCCCCTGTGTGCAGTGCTGATGATCTGCCCACCTGCGTTCCCAGGATATGCTATCTACTGCACAGAGACAGCTTAATCACACCAAGCAGGGTCCAGCTGCCTCCACCCCCACAGCTGGAAAATGTGAGTACTGCTGGCCTGACTCAATGTCAAGTTCCAGTGCTGCAGACTCTAGAGATACCTCCAGGACAGGGTTGGATTGCAGCAGGCGGTCCTTCACTGTTTCAACCTGCTGACTGGCTGGACAGGTCACGGCGTAGTACTGCAGGATCTTCTTGGTGGCCTCTGTTTTGCCAGCCCCACTCTCTCCAGATATCAGAATACATTGATCCTTCCTCTCCATGCGCAGAGAGCGATAGGAATTGTCAGCAATAGCATAGCTACGGGACAGTGAGAAGCAGGTGTGAGTTTGTTTCTACAAGAGAAGGGCAGAGACCATCCCACATTGTGAGCCCCTAGCAGAGATGCTTCAAAAAGAAACAGGTGTCCATGGGTTGAGTAAGAGCATATTGCTTCTACACGCTGCTGATGACACAGGAGATCGCTGGGAATGCTTTCAGGCATCTCTAAACACACCTTAATCCTTGGGCCTGCTTTTTGCAGGGTCATAACGTAAATCTATCAAAATTAATTTCCTTAAAAACAGTTCTTTTGCTAGAGGTCTTCATGCTGTTAAAATTATTTGACATTGAATATGGAAGGATGTAAAAGAGGAAAGAGTTGAACCATTTGCTCTCCCTGCCCATTCACTTACTCAGGTGAGAAAAGTTTCCACAAAAGAAGACTAAATGATGCAGATAAACATAATTCTGTCCCACAGAACAAACAAGCTTTACATTCACTAAAACTCTTGTTTTCTATTGGTCTTTTTTCTAGCTTATCTTTTAAGTGATGACAAACTCAGAAGGCCACAACTGCACTTTACCATCTGGACAACCCAGCCCCCACGTTCCAAACAACTCAGCTTCCAATAGCTCTTCTTGGATTGTAGAAACAATGGGAATAAACCAGAACAGACTAACAAGCATCCAGAGAGGGCCAAACACTACCCAAAATACCCAACGTTTCCTCCTGCCTGCATGCAACCATGGTTTATTGCTGCTGTCCCTGGATGCTTGCTTCTTCCTGTTTCTTTTTCTCTCTTACTTTCCTCCCCGGAGTAGATCAGACATGTTCTTCTACCAAGAATCACTCGTACTTTCTCAACACCAGAGAGCAGAAAGAAGGTTTGACAAACAGTGGTAGCATGATGGAAGGAGAGAGGAAAAGAAGGACCAGATGGAAGGAGAGAAGGTAAGAGAGGAAGGAGAGGAACATTAGCTCTTCAAAATGCACACATATAAGAAACTCCTCAATAATAACATTCTCAGCTGTCTTACACGCAGCTATCAAGCACATAACCTGCCTTCATATATTTACTAATCTTTTAATAATCATTGGGTTCTGACTTATTTTTTTAAACTCTCATGCTGTGAAATTAATTAAAAATGATCACACCAAAATAACATCCGTGGCATTCTCAAGTCTATTAATACTTGGTGCTAAGGCAACACCACCAAGCTACCTAGCAACACAAGTGCACACTTACCCCTATTAAACTCATCAACTCCTTGTCTTCCCATTCAAGTTCTGTCCCTGAACTATTTTGAAAGTCAGTTGAATAAATACAAATTTCATTTAGTTTGTAAGAACTGTCTCTAGGTTGCATATCTTCACTGCAGGTCTTCTGCTCACAGTCATGTGTACCTCCTACAGAATTCCTTTCACTCTGAGATGCTCACTGTCCCACTTGTAGCTGCCATCTCCAAACCCCACAGCAGGCTATAAATAGGGCAGGATGTGACACAGCACTCTGGGAAGTTTGCTGTGCTTCAAGGGATACATCTTCCCCTTTGAATGACTGCATGCGATACACTTCCCAGAAAACCCACTGCTCAGGCCAAACTATTTTGACACCAGGACAGCAGAGTATTTAATATAAACAGTGTAGTATTTCAGCTTTCTATGATTGGTTTAGAACAAGATATAGAAGAAGAAGACACCTGTAGTAGTGCAAAAGGAGATGCTCAGAGTACCACACCACTCAGAACATTTAAAAGGGTATTAATAATCCATTGATGAAATGACTTTTAATGGGATGACAGCAACAGCTGACAATGATTACTGCTTTTTCCAGTTGGAGCAGCGCTGGTATTTGGTATCACAGCTCTCAAGGGCTGTTACTTCCAAGCTGCAGATTTTACAGTTTCCCACAGGGTTACATCAAGGAAGAAGACAGCATCAGAAATTATCAGCTGCTCTGTGATTTCCATCACTGTGTGTAAAGCAGAGCTGCCTGGCCCTTCGTGTCACGCACTCCCACTGCCATCGCGCTCAGTCCTCTGCCTACTGCAGACAAAAATAAAGCTACAGACTCAACAATTATCCAAAATATTATCATCCAACGACAACAAAGCCCTGAAGAGTGCCCAGATCACAAGCCAAAGAGCTGTGTCTAGGCCAGGCCTCTGCCTGGAAGGCAGAATGGAAGGAAGCCCACACGGCAACAGCAATTTGCAAGAGTGCAGGGCAGAGTTAAGGCTCAGAGCACAGAAAAAAACGTACACCACTTAACACCCAGCTCATGGGGAGAACTTGGTTATTCAGGTTTAACTGCCTTCCATGTGGACCCACGAAAGAAGTCTGAAGCACTGTAAAAATCACAGTTTTATTGTAGCAAACACAGCTTCAAATGCTCAGACTTTCCCAAGAAATGGTGCGTCTCTCCCTCTCCGTGCCTGTAGCACATTCTGGTTTGCTTACTCTTCTGGATTATGTGCCAATAATAAGAAACAATCCAAACAGTTTGCTCAAAAATAATATCATTTACTCTTCCAAGATCTCAAAAGAAAAAAAAAAAAAAGCTCTCTCCAAAAAGTGCTCAGAGTTTGGCCCTTGGCACTGAAAGAAAGCATTTTGGAGCCAAATGTCCTCCGCTCCCAGTCATCTTTCTCTTTCAGTCTGACAAAAAAATCCAAATGCTTTCAAAAATAACTTTCAGTCCTCTTTTTTTTTTTTTTAAATATGGGAAATTGGGAATGCTCACCAGGCCAGACCATGTAAATAAATACATTCCTTGTTCCAACAGGCACATGGTATCTTAGCAACAGGGGAAATACCAGATAAATATTGGTCAGGCTGTAACATCAGAGGTAGGAAAGAAACTACCACATATATATACATACTCTTTCCCCTAATTAACCTCATGCTAAATGAGTGATATTGCAGCAGGGGAAACTCACAACCCGGACATGCAGACCCCAAGTAACCCTGGAACAATGAACTCCTGTCCTGCCAGGGCTGGGTAAGCAGCTCTGTTCCTCCAGCCAGGAAGGAACCACCTCCCTTTCCAAATACTGCTCTTGCAAAGGCAACTCATCCTCTTTGGAGAGGGAAACAGGAATAGAAAGAGCCATACGCCACACCCTTTAAAGGATCCCTCATATCCCTATGATTTTAGGGCTGTATCTGGGACAAGGAGAAGTCCTATTTGCTTGCTTTCACATGTCACTATTGCACATGCCTGCATGGGAATTACACAAACTGCACTGTTTACCCACAGGCCACTCACAGGTGGGGAGAAACTTCATAGAAGCTGACACCACGGTATCGCTCCATGTTCTGTTTGCTGTAGATTTCCAGTTCCTTGTACGGGTTAACTGACACCAGAACTGAGCCAATGTATGTCTGGAAAAGAGAACACAAAATAAAGAGGTTACATAAGGAGCAGTAGTGGGTTCTCTGGGAGCCCACAGAGTGGCTCTGAAGGCTCACATTGTTAACAAGGGCTGACTGCAGCAGAGCTCTGGGGATGCTGCTGAAGGCTTCCAGGGAGACCAAGGGTGCTGAAGAAGCAACGTCTGCACACAGCATGACACTGCAGGAGTTATGCTAGACACGTCATCCTTGCCAGACAAACAGCACCCATGAGTGGTTTTAGATCTTCTAACAAGTGAGAATACTGGGTTATTTTTCATATACTGCTTGGGATTGGGTTCAAGCCTGGCGTTAATGACAATCCACTATGGAGTGAACTCATGAAATGTGGCGTGCATTGGGTTTTCAGTGCTGGCAGGACCTGTAAACACCAGTAGACCTCAACAGGAGCACTGCAAATGAGTCCCTTACGTGCATTAACATGACACTCTTCAAGATTTCTGACACAAGCAATCATGGTCTATTAAAGCCTATTCCATCATCTCCAAATTCCTCCAACTACTGAACAAAGCTGTGCTACACCTTCTGTATTTGATTAAGCCACACCCAGGTCACACATGGACACTCTGGCTTCTGCTCCCGTTACTCACGTAGATCAGATTCTCCTTGAAGCGCTTGCGGAGATTTTCAATGAACGCTGCTTCGCTGGTGAAGTTCTCAAGCAGGACAAAATCCTGCACCCCGACGCGGTCGCGGGCTGTCAGGGCGCTTTCCATGGTCAATCGAACGCCGTTAGTCCCTGCTCCCTGCAAGAAAAAGCACAGCGAGGTTAGGAGAGCTGTGGTTTTGTTCTGCAGCTTGCTGAATCCATAAGAACGATTAAACACAATTGCTCACAGTCAACCTATAAGTAGGAGATCAGAATAACCCTAGTGCTGCTGAAAAATGTTAGTTCATGCATACTAATGCTTTATCAGTTAGTTTACAGTAATTGTTTTGATGGAAGAGAAGCCAACACTGGGGAGAAGTCGTTGCCAAATTTCCAATCACTTTAAATAAATGAATAAATCAAACAAGCATTTCATAAAGGGAATAAAACTAGGAGACTGAATTGTGCTCTCTCTTCTCTTCTTTCTCTCTCGTTTCTTAACAGGAAGTCATTTTGAGGTACGGAACCTTTTATGACTAACAGTGATTCATCTCATGAGCAAACAGCTTCACATTGCTGGTCAGCTGAGAAGCTTAGTGAGATCCCCAGTGGGAAATTCTGGGAAAATACAGAACTAAGAATAAAGGGCACTTCTGCATCCCATTCCACTGTTACGAATTGAGACTGTGACACTAACATCCATCCCATACATCAGGAAACTTCTATTCCCTGACACTCTTTTAAAGGTTACATTTTCAGTCTAATGTGGTTCAGACTCAGCCATCTTTGGGAAACATGGGTCTGCTGACCTCTTATTTCATTCAACCTCGCATATTAAAACAAGGGAGGAAATGTGCACCAAGTGACTCCGTCATTACTCGCAGGGAGAATTTCTACTACAGGCAATGAGATGCAGGGTACAAGGCAAAGACAAGAGACAACACAAATCAGAGACAAGATACAAGGTATAAAACAATTTGCCTCACATCTGCCTGCATTTCCTTATCATCTTCTTAAATCCTTCATACTTTGCAAACTTCCCACAGCAGGCACCCTTCTCTTCAGTCACTTCCCTACAGCATTGCAGAGTATCTGTTATATTCTGGGATATTCCCTCGCTGGCAGAAATGCCACCAGAGTTGTTCCTACACAGGCTCATGCACTAACAGCAATGTCCAGTCATCTTCTCCCAAAGCAGTTTTACACCCCAGGAACGCTGACCTGCTGCTAAAACACAGTCCTCCTCCTGCACAATGATGTGCATCATTTTTGCTGATTCACACTGCCAGGTATTTCCTTTCTGCTCTTTCTCAAGATACAACAGTGATCAGAGCACAGGGAGCCACGGCTTGCAGGGAAATAAAATAAAAGCGACTTTGGTCAGAAGAAAGTTGAGTTAAATAGTAATAAAGGAAAGACCCACTGAAGCATAAATTAGGGCCCAAAGGAGTGCAAATCCCCTCAGCTTGCATTTGCTTAGACTCACCTAGCAGTGGCAAAAAAAGTTTTTCCAACTTCTGCAAGTTCTAACTGGCTCCCTTCCTGAAAGCTCAGTGCCCGGGCATAAGTCACTGCATGAAACCAGCAGCTTTTGAAGAGAAAAACAAGCTCCTCCAAATTACCACTAGGAAATCTCAAATCCAGATCCACTCTAATGGCTCAAACATAAGAGAGAAACATAATTTCAATTTTCCTTTTTATTTTGTTTTTATTTGGTCTTAAGGTCTGATTTATAAGCTCTCAAAGATCAAGTTTAGGAGAATTCTGCAGGTACTGGCGTAGCAATCCTCCTCATATGTCCAGGCTTTCCAAACCAATTCCTCTGTGCCTTCAGCAAAGAGCTTTGCTGACTTTTTCTATCCTTTTTGCCAAGGTAAAGAGGAAAGGTGGTGAGATAGAGGACAACGTCGGCAAAAGAAAAACAACAAGCAAAATAGGGATAAACTACATACAAATAAACTCTGCCTAGAAATTAGAAGGCTTATATCATAGCCACGCCATTCTGGAGCAGCTTTTGGAAAAGGTGATGGGAACAAAGGTGGCAACAAAAGAAAAACCAGTAGTTTCCAAGTGGCTGAGCTTACGAACGCAGTTTTAAAACAGCTACCTCAAAAAAAAAAAAAAAAGAAAAGACTGAGGAGAAACTTCCACCCTCGCACAGTTAATCCAAGTTTATATAATTCTGAAGACTTCCACAGAAAACATCACTTAGCAGTTTCAGCAGCTCTTTCATCAGCCACTCCCCTGAGCTCAGGACAAACTGCTCCCAGCTGCACGCAGCCGAAGGAAGAAGCAATCTGTCCCACTTACAACACGGAGCGCTGCTGCAGCCGCCTCCTTTGGGACAGGCATTTAAGCCTAAGCAGCTTCCAGTTTGCTCCATGCTTTTTTCCTCTCACTGAAGTCCAATCTCTATCAGAGATCAGATACCCGCATTTTTCAGTCTGTTATAGAAAAAAAAAAAACAACCCACAAGGAAATGCAACTTTTTAGCTATATTTAAATGTGAACAGTTTAAAGTTGGGATCGTGGAAAGAGGGTAAATTTCAGATAGCACTGTACTTTCCCCAAGCCTAAATTCAATGCAAATGCAATAAGCCAGTCATAAACCACTGCTAAGCAACACATGCTCCTCTGTGCCACCACTTCAGCATTTTATTGCTTACATCCATGTCTACCACCAACTTGAAGTGTCCGCACCAACTATTTCACTACCAATAACTTCAACAGATGCAACGTTGAAGGAGGGGAAAATAAATTATTTCTAAAAATGGAAAGAGAACAGTATGCTGAAGGAAGAAAGTGGGCAAAAAAGATAGTATTTAGGGAAGAAAATAGTCACAAAGATGAGCATCTGTTCCTCCTGACCGATGAACGTGACAGTAAGGCAGTGGATAAATTAAATAGCTAAGATGTTAGTTATTTCATGTTAGTAGGCAGACATTAAATCTGGTGGCTGTAAATTAATGCTAGAGAACCCTGTCGAGGGGTTAAAAGAATATTTCAGTGAAGCTAATTGACTATTAGAGCAGCAACAGGACTGGCTCCTTTCAGCATCTCTGCAGCAAGACCTGTTTTTATATAGAGATTTATCTCTGCCAAAACACCTCCAGCTGACATTCTGTTCATTTAAAACATCCTCTGGCCTATGATCAGCTTGGACAGTTCTGAAAGCCCCGTGGCAGGGAGTAAATTATTTCTGATAATTAGGAGAATATGGACTGTGAGGGTCTGATAAGATCCTTTCTTGTGAAAAATCACTTTTGCTTGAAGCTGCTACGAGAGCCCAGTGGTGGATGAGCTGTTCTCACAGTGCCAAAGCAAACAAAAGGGGCTGTCCCACCTGCCCTCTGTGCAACTGCTTTAGCTTGAAGCACTGCAACTCACCCTGCAAAATGATAAGCAGGTAGTTTTCTATCAGCTTAGTGAGTTGAATCACTCTGCCATGGGATCAGGTGAGTGCCAGACTGATGGCTAGAAGGAAAGGGAGCACAGGTGCCCCTTGTAACAGTAACATATCATTGGGTCACCTCAACCACGTGCACTTTTAACATGCCTACAGGAATCAAAAGGATCAGGCTAAGGATCCCTACCTCTGTAGGACACACCGCAGCAATGCCTTACAGGGCCTCTCACACCCAGCATGGGCTGCAAGCAGGGAACTGCAAAAATCTGAGCCACCTTCACCTGATCTTAGTGCCCGTGGACTTAGGAGTGCCCGTGTCTTCTGACTGAAACTCACCCTTCACTAAAACCAGCTCCTGATGGTCACTCCTGCTTGAAGGAGTACAAACCGACTGCAGTCCTGCATTTCTTGAACCCACCCCGAGGTACAGCTCCAAGGGACTCATTCCCACACTATTCTAACCTACTTTTTGCTTTTAATCTCTTATCCAGAACCATCAGCACAACAGTGGCTCTCTGCCAGGAAAGGAAAAGCTGTCACTCCTGAATGGTGGGACCAAGCCAGTGCAATTACCAAAGCAGTGCAACTTCCACATGCCTTTTTCTTCCGTGCGATTACATTTTGGGAGCCACTTTCAGCTGATGTAAATTGGTGCTGCTCAATGCAGCCTGCAGAGCCAGGTTTATGTTGGCTGAGGTTCCAGCCTTCCTTTGTGTTCATACAAGAGTCAACAAGACCAGAAAATACCCTTACAAGCAGCTCCTCGGAGTACAAAAGCACTTGAGATTATAGCACTGAGTTCCCTACACTGAGTTAGTAAATTTCTGACTCGGTATTCTGAAGGTGTAAACAAATATTTTACTTTTAAACTATGTTAACTGCCAAAGTGTGGTAAAGACTTTCCTCTGCTTAGGACCTGGAGATCCAATACACCTTGAAAACAAAACCCAAGGCTTTCTGATCTCAGCACAACAAGTTCCAAAGCACTAGGGTGCTCAGAAATTTCCTTTTCTGAAGGAAGATGGAGGGCAACTCTTTGCCACCAGCACAGGAGATCAGGGCTGACATGAACTGAGCAAGTAACTCACATCACAGCTTCGTCCATGAGCTGTCTGTGGCAGTGCAGTGTGCAGTATCCCAACGTGTTGGAAGGAGTCTTTAATACCACAATTTCCTACCTCCATTTTCCCACAGGTGTATCTGAGTGGTCAGCACTGACACAGCAATTGCAGACCCAGAACTGCTGTCAGTGGCTCAGGCAGCTCTCCCTCCTCCTGGAGCATCCCTGAACGATTGGTGAGAAAACACCTGGAGCTCTCATAGTGAATGGTCCTACATGGAGCTTTATAATCATCTGATTTAGAACGAAATATCACACAACATAAATTGGATTTCTCCTTCTGAATCTAAAATGTATGTTTTAGTATTTTCCTCTGACAACGCACCGTTACAGATTAGCTACTAACCACTCAGCAGACTGGAAGACTTGCAGTGAGCTGCAGGAAGCTGGTGCATATGGAAAGAGGCATCTTTATCTCAGTATCAAGTGAAAGATGATTGATCTGTGGGTTCCAGAAATAGTTCCGAAGCCGGGAACGGAAGTACAGGCAAGAACCAAATTTAAGTGGGAAGGAAAACGCAGATTAGATTCTGGAAGACAATAAGAAGTCCAAACCAATAATGAACTTCTTGTGGGGAGGTGGCAGTTTAAACACATTTGTCTCTTGGATAGCATAACGTTCTTCAGCGTCGTTCCAGAGCTGCAGGAAGGAAAATAAAAAATCTCTGATTTCTACCGTACTGTACAGCCTGGGAAAGGGTTTGGACAGGGCATGGGCTAAACAGCAAAGCAGAATAAAATCAACTACTTTATCCAGGGCTTCAATTCCGGAGGTGCAGAATGGGAAAGCTCTTCTTCCCTGTCATACTGAGAAAGTGACTATGAAAACAACAAGTGGATCTGAGTCAAGGGATCTTAGTCAAACACTTTGGAAAAATCACGATGGTCAGATTGAACGAGATCAAAGCCAGATAAAAACACTGAGAACATGGAATAGTAGATATAAAGGGAACAATTTCAAGTTGCAAAAAAATTACTGTGTCAGCAGCTGCCACTCAAGGACCATTTATAGCAGAATCCTTTTTTTTTTTTTTTTTTTTTTTTTTTTTTTTTTAATTCTTGCTTCTTTTAGAGCAATACATCTCCAGCAAAGGAATGTCTGGAGTCGGGTGCACTTTGCCCATGCAAGAACTTGGTTCTCCCTCTCAGATGCTTCCCTCCTGATCCTAAAACACATCTTGAATGGATTTAACGATGAAATCCACTATGCGAGAAATTGTATTAAGGAGAGACAAATGCCACTTCCTTGCCTAATTCCTGTAAAGTATTTATTTTGAAGTCTTTCGTATTTTAAGTAGACACAAGCTGGAGTACATTAAAACTTGACATAATCAGAAATATAGGGGAAGCGAGCTTATTTTGCTCTCACCAAGATTTATGACATCTCTAGTAGCAAGCTGCCTAGAAGCTAGAAGTCCTGCCTCCCCTTCCCTAAGCTACACTTAATCTCCCACCCTAAAATGCAAAGGAGAATGGGAAATGTGAGCAATGCAATCATACTGTGTGCATATTTTAAGTATCTATTAAATGCATGTAGGTCACAGGGAGATAGAACTGTGAAAGTAAAATTCATTCCATTGAAAAACAATAATGCAGGGTGTGGATGTTGCTGCAGTTAATTACCACTCCTAATATATCAATCAATGGCATTTGACACTTGCAATATTTAGATAGTGGAAATCTATCTAAGGAGCCCAAATGTAAATTAGAAATGCAAATAACAACTAACTGTAGACCAAAGGGAGCCACGGAGATTTGCACGAGAAGCAGGAAATGTTGTTTGTTCGATATTTAAACATATTTTCCAGATGATGCACTTTTGGGATGGAGGAAGAAAGACTGGAAATAGAGGACCAATTATTATTGAAAAGAAAACTTTTAAAGGTCTAATTTGAAGGAAAGAAAGAAATGCTTACCCTAAGAAGGGATGCTCGTATTTCCATCAACAAGCTCAATATAAAATAGTGGTAAGAAAAATGAGTGAGGCAAAGCAGGAACACGACCAAGGCTGGAAATGTGAATAAACTGAATTCCTGTATTGAAGGAAGGACGTTTTTGCTCCTGAACAGGTGACATAAGCTGTTGCTAGTCAATAGACATTCCTGATTTCAGTATATGTAGCAGTGCTACCTGTGAGCTCAGGTCCTGCAGAAGCTTCGGAAGACAAACAGATGGCATAAAGAGCAAACATTGGAATCTCTGCCCTTCCACGACACTTCCAGAGAAGTTCTGCCACCACTTCTACATCAGACAGAGCAGGTGAGAAGGAAACAGAAACTCAAACACTGGCCCACAGATAAGCATCACAGCTTGGAGTTGTTCCCAGCCTGCAGCAATGGGGTGCTGACCTCGTGGCCCCATTCCCTGCTCTTTGGTAACTGCTGTTGTAGTCCTCTCTAAATGCACACATTCTTTCTTCTCTCTTGCATATTTGTACACGGCGTGACTCACTGTTATTCTTGGTGCACTCTGCCTTTCCCCACACTAGAGATTCCCACCTTCTGCTCTGGATTCCACACGCCCCACACAACCATTTCAGACCATTATGTCCTTTCAAAGACAGTAAAACTTTCCAACCAGGGCAAGCTGCAGTGCATTCCCCGTGCATGTGAAGGGCACTTCCACACCCACACGTTCTCTTGGAAAATATCAAACCACCACCCTAGACAACATCACTGCTATCACCTTAAAAAATCACCCTTTTTCTATGTCTGTTGCTGGACACAGGTTGGCTGCCTCCTACAGTCCCCTGTGCCAAGAGGAAGACAACCACAATCCTTAGGCACAGCATAATCCATCTACAAATGCACCGTGCTGCTGGGAGAGGCAGGCAGGTCCTCCACAAGCTTCCCTTCAGCACTGAGAGAGTTCCTCAGGCAGCGCTCAGCATCAGATGGACTTTTTGGGAAAAGATGCAAGGATCCGCAGGTTGAGCAATTATGGGATACTCTGGCCCCAGTTCAACAGTTGGAGAATTGTTTAAACCTAGAGACATGTTGTTTTCAGTCCTTCTCCTCCCAAATTTGCTAGCTTTACCAATTAAAGCTTTGGACATTCTTATCCAGACAAAACCCCACAACCACTTTTTCGTTCTTTTTAATAATGTTAAATTCTAGACCTTGGCATCTTCCAGGGTCAGTGAATTCTGTGGCACAACTATGCACTGTATGAAAGTAATCTTTGCAGCTATTTGACAGCTTTTAACCAAATGGAATGCCCCTGTTCCTATGTTACTGCCCAGAGAACAGGAGCTTGCAGTCTGCCCTGCCTGTCACACTACTGCGTGTGTTACATTTCCTCCTCCCTTATTCATCTTTTCCACGTAACAATCCTAATTTCCTCCATCTTTTGCCACACTTTTCAAAGCTCTGGGTAGCTCTGCTGTGCTGCACACAAACTCAGGCTTCCTGGCTGCTACTAAAACACAAAGTTTTGCTGAAATAAATACATCCCGGAGGGACTGAGTGGCAGTGAGTCCTTCAGCAGGTATTTCCTGCCATTCCCTGTGGCAGTGGTCACGGGCACAGTCCCTGGGTAGGACACAATTTGTGCCCACCACCACGGTGGGCAGGCTCGTGCCCCCTCCACCCAAGCAAAAGCTCCACCCTTTCTTCTCCCCTAACACAGCATGCCGCTAAGCCCTCGCTTTTCAAACTCCCACCTTCACTGTTGCCTCAAAACATTTCTCTTCTGTGCCATCCCGACCACTTGCAAGTAACTTTCCCACTACCGTGCATTTCACAAAGTAGGCTCAAACATTTCACTCTCCTGCTGAAACCTTCTAAACTTATTTCCCTTAGACAGAGGCTAGACAAGAAGGAGAAGCGCACGCCTGAAACCTGCACAAATATCAAAGCAGTAAAATAAATCTTACCGCGCCTCTGTACTTCATTTCTGACTCCTTCCAGCTCTCACAGTGCTTTCAGAGCTTTGGTTTACGCCGCTGCATAAAGCAGGAATCTGAGGACAAGTTCCCTCTTCTGTCAGTTGCCTTTTTTTTTTTTTCTTTTAATGACATTTTCGGTGCAGTCAGAACTCCTTCCCTCCCACCAGCTCCTACTGGAGCATCCCAGAGAGGGCGTTTTACAAGGGAAGGGAGGGGAATTCTCCTCCCCTCGCTACGAGGGGACACACAGCACACATGGGGAGAGGCAGTCGGAGGGAAAAGAAGTCAGCTGTCCTCTGCCTTCAGCCTGCACCTGGGTCCCTGCAGCCCAATGGGGGAAAAACGGAAAGAAAAGTAATCACAGGCGATGGAAAAACTGGTGTGCAGCCCAATAAGCCAAACCACAGCAAACAGGACAGGAAGCCATGTGCTCCACTACGGTGATTCCTTTCTGCTCTGAAACAGCAGCAGCTGTATCAAGAGGGCTCCCCACATCCACTCCAGACTCACCCCAACCACAGCAGAACCTCCTGGGCAATTATAGTGCAATTATAATTCCGCTTGTCATCATTCTCTCAGCAAATCACAGGAGCACAAAGAGTCCACGGGTAACACAGTTTGCCTTGTCTGTCTTTGGACTCAGTATATTTGCTCAGCAATATTTATTCCCAAGCATTTGCAGACACCCACTCTCAGAACACCCACTTTCTATGGAAGCTCTCATCACCAAGTAACCAGCAGTGCCACGTAGAACCCTTCCTTACAGAGCACAGTGAAGCCCCTGTTGCCCTTAGTCACCCTGCACTGCAATCACAAGTGGCACATTTCCCTGCCCTGCAGGTCATCAGGGTTTGGTCTCGCATAAAAAATTACTGGCCATTGCTACACTGAGGCTGTGGAAACCACCAGTGCCCTGAGATGAGGGCATTCTGACAGTAATCAAAATGTATATTTGCCTTTGCATATGCATTAGGTGGAAGTGAAAAGCCAAGAGGCAATGGACACAAGCTGAGGGCAGGGAAATTCCAAGGAGATATTATGACTTTTTTTTTCCCCCCCCACTATAAGAGCCATCAAATACTGGAATAGAGGCCCCCGAAAGTTGTGAAACTCCATCCTTGGAAATACCCGAGATTCAATCAGACAAGGGCTGAGAAATCTGATGTAAATCAGCCCTGCCTTGAAGCAGGGTTGCACCAGGGATTCCCACAGGTCCTTCCCAATCCAAACTACTCAGTGGTTCTGTTATTTTGCTCCTCAGTGGTCTAAGCTATCCAGCTGCCTAGCGGGCAGACAGACTCCTGCACACAAACTTCTGTCCCATGCTCTGCCATTTCCAAGCATCAGCAACAAAAAAATTGGTCATCCATTCGATCTGACTCTTAGTGGCTAATGGAAAAGATGGGTTTCTGTCTGCAAGTCTCACGACACAGATAGTGACAATCTGTACAAAGCATTTGTCACCCATTTCTCCTTTATACCACGCTCTTAACAGGCCCCTCTCATCAAATGTTCCATAATATGCGACTACAATTAGCAGGGAGCTTGACAAATGGCTGCAAATTCAGTGCAGGTTTATCCAGTGTACAAAGCACTGCCCACACACAAAACACCTAAGTTGCACCTGCAGTTCGGAGGTCTCAAACTTGGTGTGACATTACGAACCCATCAGCTGAATATTCAGATGACATTCACTGTAAATGCACACATCTACACCTAATCCAAGCTGAAGCCATAGTTCTCAAAGGGACGTGATCAAGGAGAAATGAATCTTTCTTGCATCGTCTTCTGAAAAGAGGAGACTGTAGCATCAGCTCAAATACTTCTGAAATCCAGGTGTCACTGAAGGCATCACCCACTGAATGGCAGTTGACATCACTTTGCTACCACGTAGAAGTGAACAGAGGTGGCAGACAATGACGTCCTTCCCTCAACACGAAGACAGCACTTTTATTTTCTTTAAGTGAGGAAGGCTTCTATATTGATCATAGGATAAAAGGAGAAAGCAGGAAGAAATCGGATTTCCTCTTTCTAAAAAGGCTCCTTGGCCCTTAGGTGCACTAGTCTGGGATCAGACACGGGTGCAGGACCGGCACTGCGGAATGAACCCTGCTTTGCTCATCTGCCCAGAACCAACATTACAGGCAGCTCAGCTGTGGGAATCCATTTAAAGTGGTCCCACGTGGCACTCATCAGCCAAATTCTGCAGCACCAAATGGCAGATTCTCTAACCATTGAACAAACAGAGCTACAAAATTACCCCCAAGTCTGACGGCTGATAATTCATGGTTGGCACTATTTGGATCCAGCTCTGCTTGATGTCGTTCTTTTATGAAACCAACTAAAGCAAAAAGCTAAAAAGCTTTGAAGTAAAGCAAGTTAAGTAAATCAAGGCCATGCATGGCCACTACTCAGTAGGAAGCTATTTAAAACCCAAGAAATGTAGCAGATGTTGTCAGCGGTTCAGTGCTCAGCGCTGCTCTCTAATTAGCTCTGACCCAAGGCCCAGCATTGATCCTGTGCTGGCATCCATCAGGGGAAGAAGAAGCCAACGCTTCTGAGGACTTGCAGTGAAGCTCGTGGAACACCTTCTGAGAGCCTGAGGACACATTTCAAAGGCAGGTTTAGCACTGGTCAGCTTTAGAGCAATGAAAGAAATAAGCAGTATTCCAAAGCCCTGCTCAGTGCAGGAGCACAGGTAAGATCAAAGCTCATCTAAGCTACATTTCCCAAACTGAGCCACGTCAGCCATCACCAAAGCATGACAGCAAGCCTTGAGCATGGAGTTTTCCACATCTAATTAGAAACGTTGCCTAGCAGCTCTAATTCTTCAGGAGGGTAATGGCAACCCTCTATTATCATCCCTCAGATCAGTCTGGTTATAGGCAAACTACACAGAGGTCTGTAACATTCATGTTACCATTTTAAGTTACGTATTAGCATGGAGTTATTTCCACATCTGCAACCTCACCTTTCCCATTGTCTCTACTACTTTCTAACAATCCTTCTTAGAACGTATCTTACAGCTGCAAATGTCACATGGGAGAACACACAGGTATGTTCAGAAGGATTTATTTTTTTTTTAAATGCAGAACCTTTTTTTTTTTTTAATATATATTTATGTATTGGGAAGACCTTTACTCAAAACAGTCTTTTTCTCTAGCCAAACTACTGCCCAACTTTTGTTGGTGAGGAAAACACTCCTGCTCATGGGTTAGACTAAATTAGGAGGAAAAAATACATATTTGGAAAACAGAGATAACCAACATAATTTTTATTCGTAAGATTCTGATCCCAGACTTTTAAAGTGAAAAGCTCACTCTTCTTTTCCAGCAACAGAGAGCCCTGCCCTTGTCTGCACATTCTGCTGAGGATGGCTAGCTAGCTCTGTATCACTAATACAGGCAACTACAGGCAGAGAGGTATGAATCAAGTTTTCCAGGCCACACCAGTTAGAAATGAGTCATACAAACCCTGCATCAGAGCGCTGGGATTGCTCTGCTCGTTGCTGATAAGCAGCTGATTCCCTGCATACAATCTCACATTCAAAGCAAGGGGACTGGAAACCTTTCCTGCCAGCCCTGCTCCAGCAGGCTCAGGGCGCAGTGCGTGACTCGCTGCGCTGCCCACAAGCAGTGGCTCTCCTGAAAAAAAGCCTGGCCCCACAGAGCTGGCATCAAGCAAACCACAGTCCTTTCCTGTGCTGTGCAGATTCCACCACACAATATAAATCTGGAGGTAAGAGATTCTGGCTTTGGTGTTTTTTATTCAAAAAGGAATGTAGGTCGTATTTACGTTATTCCAAAACCAAAAGATGTTGAGCTCGTTTATAAATGCTTATATATATGTATTTTATAATAGTCATTATTTCTGCCTTGCAGAAGAATTGCAGAATAACACACATTCCATAATTAGAAAGTACTTGGCAAAGACACCATGGGAAACAAACCACCCTAAACAGGCCAGGAATTCGAGTCTCCTTGCAGGTCAGAGGAAAGTCTTTCGCAAAGAGCAGACATTTCTTCAGCCTTCCACACGAGTCCTGCTGTCTGCACTGCACTGATCAAAACCTGACCGCAGTGCCTTGCATCTCCAAGATGCCCTACAGCAGGACCTGGGGGTTCTGAAGGACATCTGGCCCACTGCTAAGGAAAAAAACCAGCAAAGGACAAACATCTGACCACACAACTGAATAACTCAATGCCCTGCCAAAGATGCAATGCTAACTGTTCTAACAGGCTTGATAACAAGGCAGAACCTCTCCCCTGCACCATCAGCTCTGCTAACAATCACCTGCTTTCTACCCCCTTTTTGCTTACATTGATGCAATTCACCCTCCAGCGTGCAGAGAGCAGTGAGATGTCCCCCCAGACAAGAAGTGTGCAACAGAAACATGGACACAGGATATTGGACCCAGGAGATGCAGCATTCCTGGTCAGATAGGAGAATGCAGACCTATGAAGGTTTAATAAAAAGCCCATTGTACTCACTACAAAGGTGTCTCAAGACTGCAGAATTCCTTCACCTTATTGAGAACTTCATGACATCACCTTCTCCGAGTCCTCAGATTCTGTGTGAATGTGTTAGCACAGTAATAGACAAAAGCTTAAAAGTATGATAGGTGTGGCCAAAAGGGTTCAAAACCCAAAGGACAAAGAATATTTAAATTATTATTTTGGATTCTAATTTATGCTTTGTAATGCCTAAAACTGTCAATACTGGTTTTGTTTGTTTCAAGGAAGCTTCAACAGTGAGAACACTAAACTCCTCTTCTTCCCAAGCTCAGTCTTTCACAAATAAACAAGAATAATACAAAAAACTGGAACGACACAGAAAATGAAGATTGTCTCCTTGGACTCCTATGCTTTCCCTGTAAGTGCTGTTCACGACTTTGACAAGTCTGACGACAGAAGTGTTTGAAAAACAGCAGGTTAAAAGCACCTACACAGCACTCACATTTAGTTATGGCTCCCGCACACACACAATAATCCTGGCTCTACGACGTGAACGAAAACAGAAACTGGGTTAATGTAACAAATTAAGATCATTTCTCCTTCTTGTTGCTCTCTGCTGAACCAAAGAGACAGAAATGGATGACTGGCTTTGACAGCCACCATCAGAACAAAGCCCTGCTTTATAGATACCAGATGCCCTTACCACTATGCCAGTTGTCTCACGCATGTGGCCACTCTCACTTAGCCCCGCTTGCACACTGCCCTGCGTATGGCTCTGTTGGTTGCTTTACACAACCGCAGGGCACTCGTCTCTTCGACTGACTTTACAAACACAGCCTACCCATTCTGGATCCAGCAGTAATTGCTGTACTAACTTCAACGGCAAAGAGTTTGAAAACAACAGTTAACGCAGTTTGATTGCTCTGCCCTCACTTTGATACGATCATTTTAAGCAGCTCCCCTGCAGAGCCCGTGGCAAGGACAAGAAGAGCCATTCTGACTGAGCTGTTAATGCAAACAGCCTGACTCAGTTCAGCTGATGTGCATTCCTCTCAACTGACTTTCTAAACAGTCACTCCCAGTGGCAGGACCTACATCTTCCTTTTAAGGGGAAAAAATGTTTTCACGGGAAAAATTAAGCGTTCAAAGCCTTTGAATGTCTCTGTGCTTCAGTAACCAATCTCTCCTTTAAAAATCTGTTCACGTTGCTTACAAAACAAAAACATCTCCCTCCTTAATATAAAATTGTTCCTCTCTTGAACCACAGCCATTAGCTTTCTACAGGTACCCTGGCAGACTCAGGTGAAGCATCCTATCCTACTATTTTTCACACAAGTCAACATCAATTTTCCAAAGTGTTAGGAAGATTCATTTTGAGAGAGAGAAACACGGCTGAGAAAGAACAAGCAAAACTTACAGGCTGCAGGCAATGTTCTACAGCTCACACTGGTGACTGACAGTTCCTATTCCTTCAACATTTCTTTTTCTGCATTTCTGGAAAGAGGCTTAGTGTTAGAAAGGGATTCGGACTGAAAAGCATGTTATAATAAAAGCTTCTTGTTCTAGTGACACTAGATAAGGAAAGAGTGAACAGTGGTGCTTTGCCTGCATGTTAGATGAAGGAAACAGGATTTCCCTCTGTTACTCCCTGAACAAGGTCCCAAGGAAATGTTTCTAATAATAGGAAATTACTATATAAGGCCAGATCAGCACTAAACTGCTTTCAGTCTGGAAATGAAGAACATACAAGCACGCTGAGGAGGGACACAATGGGCAGAGCAGGGCTCTTCTCACACCAGCAGTGTGCAGTAACCTCAGGTTGCTCTCTAAGGAGACGGACAATATTTCTCTCCTGAGCAGAAAGGAGCCTCTCCTCCCATAGCCTGAAAAAGAAAACAAAATGCACGAATTGCAGCTGCTAGCTCTTTTTCTTCCTGGGAGCAAAAGGACAGACAGAAGAGACTTATAACACCTGCAAAGCAGGGCTGAGCACATCAATGATACACAAAGAGCAGAAAAAGACACAGCCTGTCCTAGCACACGATGTGCCAGCAGTAATGCAGAAGAGAAGATGACAGCATTCCTGGATCCATGGAGCACAACAGTTTGTTGCTTCATTTTGTGAATGGGACAGCTCTCTTATTTTATTTTAAACTGTAAGGATGTTGGGCACCTGTAGAAGGAGCCATTTAATTTAATTTTCAAAGCATTCCTACATAACTGTATGCAAGAACGTCTTGCAGGCCAACAGTTTCAGCAGCAAACAGTTGTACCTAACTACAACAAGCCACATACATCTCAGCAAAACTGTCAGACTCCCTGCTGCCTCGAGCTTTAATTGCAGCCCCAATGCACACTTCTTACTGTCACTTGAACAGATGCCAAACCGGCAAGCCCAGTTAAAAAACAGATTTTCTTTCTTTTTATACCAATGAAAGGGAGTTCCTACAACAAAGCGTTAGCCAAATGTTGGGTAAAGTGACATAACAGGAACGTTTCCCTGTGCTCTGCAGTGAGTGGTATTCCTCCATCTCTTTTGTCCTCAGATAAAGGCAGAATTTCTCAGCTCCCAGTGTAGAGAAGCTTGCTTAGCAAACAGTCTGACAGTCCCATAGCTGTCATGAAAATGAATACAAGGCAAGTTCCTAGGCAGGTTCATCACTTAGACTTCTTTTCTGAATGGAACAGATGTTTGTGACAAATTGTAGAAAGAATGTTGTGGCTGTAGGCCTGCTACCTCCTGCCTACCTCTCTCCTGTCTACAAACACAGCCTCTGCAGAGTTACACAATTTATAGGAGAACCTGATGTCAAATCAGCAAAGTGCAGCTGAGAGACTTAAAATAAGAAAGGCAGGCTATCCTTATGGAGAACTCCTTGCTGAGACACCAAGAGAGAGAATTTGGACAGCAGGAGCACTGTTCTTCATCACACCATCAGAAGCTTCACAGTCCTGTTGAGAAGGAGCTGAGATTTACTGTTCCCTTTGCTGTTCCAGAGCATTGCTCCAGCATAACCAGGTCTCAGCTACATTCTTCACCAGCTGCCCATAACCTGCCCTTGTCCCTACATCACCAGCCCAGAAAAGAGCATGCAGTCAAGGGTGTGCAAAGCTGTCCAGGGCATATAGCAATGCTGTCCCAAGATACCATTTCATATTTGATTTACACTTAGGGACATCTTAGTTGCTGAAGATGTTAAAATTGACCTCTGTTTTTTTGCCCAATTAAGTACTTCATGTTCTTGCATTCATGACAGGACGCATCTGCGTCTGTACAAAGTCTCAGCATTAAGTCTGACCCTAACACTGCTGTCCTCTCTCCTTATTTTTGGTACTAAGTTCCAAGATAAAGTCAGTAAATTGTTTGTTCAGTTTCATAAAGTCTGTTTCAGGATAAGTGAGATATTTGTTTTGGCTCTGAAGTTAGAAGGAGCACAGGTATGAAACCAGGACTCTGACGTGGAGATAACAGTCCGTGCCTCATGGGGGAACTCGTCACCAATAGTTATAAAATTCTTCTCCAATACAGGATTGCCTGTTTAAAAATGCTGATATCAAAACTGTAAGTTTAAGCTGTCCTATTTTCTGAAATCTAGAGAATGATATTATTCTTAAGTGTGTCAACATGTATTGATTTAGAGGAATCCAAAATAGCAGATCTGTTATCTCAAGATGCTCTATAGGAAACAACTCAGCTGTCCTATGCTTGATCTTCTTCTTTCTCTTCTTTAATTGACAGTTTTAATCAATGCAGTTTTGCATCAAAACAAACCACATCCAAAACCAGACACCTGATGCTATGAGAAATGGTTTAAGAAGGAAACATCTCCCTCCAAAACAGCTAAAAGAAACTGCTTCTTTTAGTCAACATGAAGCTTTTCTTTTTGGTAAAGTCCGAATAAAGCTAATGGTGAGTTCCTAGTCAGGTGTCAAAACAATTCTGCCATAAGGAGACTGGAATGCAAGTTATAACTAGATTATATTAGGTAAATTCAAGCTCCTAATGTCACAAAAACAAAGGCTCAAAGGCTGAAACTTTACAAAAAGCATGGGAGAGGGGATAACATATGGAATATACTTCCTGAAATGGTTTGTTTTTATAAAATAGCTTGCAGATGAAGAACGTCTCAACAGCTAATCCTACTCCCCATCCTGCTAAGTGCAATATAGGAAGTTTACAGCAATGTTAAGATTTATGTCAGTCTAATTTGTACTTGAAGTTATCAAGTTAAGGGAAATGGTGAGGTAAACATATTTCATATTGGTACAATACTACCTATCAAAGGTTCGTGTCATAGAATGTCTACAGCTCCCCTGAGGGAAATAAAATCACAACGTACCAGTTTGCAAGTATTGTGACATTTCGTTCTGACACCACATTCAAGTGACACCTGGGAGAGACAGCATAACAACACTCTTATTTTCCTTCTGGGTGGGACTCTTATAGCAATCCTGTAAGCAAACTATGAACTACCAAGTGGAGCCAAGTTTCATGAGCATAGAAAAAGGACACATTCAATGCTTTAGACATTTGAACAACTGGACTAGTTTTTCATTTGATGATTTTTAAGCCTAAAGTTTACAGGCACAATTTGTACTTCCACCACTTTTTTTTTTTTCCCTTCTGTCCCAAACTGACTTTGTTTGGCAGTTATTTTGGGACAGTGAAAAGTTTAAGGTCCAACAAACTGTTAGGAACACATATGGCACAGAACTTCCTTTATACCCTTCTTTGCAAGGGAACCAAAAGCATTTTGCATTTACTTTGATGGCTTAAGGCCCCTACGATAAGCTTAAGGAAAGAATCTTCAAAAGTCTGGAATAAAACTAGATAACAAACCCAAAACAGGAACACATCCATTGATTTGTAGAGATTCTAGTTTATCCTAAAAGAAGCGGCCTAAGCAGTTTCCAAAAGCAGAAAGAAAAGTAGACACACAGTGCAAACTGGCTATCTGGCAACGTGTCAGGTTTGAGGCCTGGCAGCCAACAGGAGCACGTGGGC
Organism: Meleagris gallopavo; assembly: GCF_905368555.1. Classification (NCBI taxonomy): domain Eukaryota; kingdom Metazoa; phylum Chordata; class Aves; order Galliformes; family Phasianidae; genus Meleagris; species Meleagris gallopavo. The sequence continues at coordinate 5,216,104 of NC_139424.1, forward strand.
TCACAGCTGGCTTATGTCTGAGCTGCTTCCCTTTACCCTGTCTCTTCTGCTGCTTCTGAAAAGGAGAGTAAAAGCCACCAGACGAAGGGTATCGTCTGAAGTAATCTTCTGACCAGTCTGACAGCACCACGACGTTCCCACTAAAGCCTTTCAGGTTTTTACGGATCGTACACACTTTGATTCTAAAATAGATCTATTTCAGTTAACAGTAATCAGCAAATCATGAGTTACAGTCATCTTGGCAAAGATACACCAGGATGCCTGAAAAACACAGACATCATTTCAGAAGGGCATCCCACATTGGCTTGTATTCCTCAAATGATCCACAATATTGTTTTCCCACATTTAAAAAACTTATACTCTTACTGAGTCAAAGCTCTGATGAGACAAGACTTCTAGAACAGCCACAGTGAAAAAGAACCATTGGCGTGCAACTCAGTAAGCCCCCCGTGAAGTATGAGGAACACCCCATCTCTACGACACAGCTGTAACTCTGCCCACTCAGGAGGGCCACACTATTCTGCTCAGAGCGTTTTTGAGATTTTCTGCTTGATCAACAGCATAGATTTAATCAAAACCAAAGACAAAATATACAAAGAATAACTGGGGGCCTGTTCCTTTTGTGGTCCTCGGGAATGCACGTTCCACATCTGGATAAACACAGGCCTATACAGTGAATGGAAACATTCATTCCCCTCTTCTTTCTTTCCGATTTACCTATGGTCATACGGACGGTGGCTGAAAAACAGCAGAAATCCTGCTGACACACACAAAACAGGCAGCCATAGACATGCACGGCTCTCTACTCTTTACAGCTACCATACCAAAGAAAACATTCAGGCTGTGACCTTCAACTCAAACGAGAGATCGTGAGGTAATTTTCATAGTTCCTGTTACACGGGTATAAACTGCTGAATGTGACAGATGCGACATTCATAACAATATAAGCTGTCCCACAGCTTTCTGTTCTCTGTCAGAAGATGAGGATCAGCACCCCTAAGAATCAGAAGCAAGAAGAGTTGTGCCGATGGAGACAATGAGAACATCCTTACAAAAGGCAGAAAAGTGAAGTTATCCCTCTACCTTGAGGCCACCAGCGTGTAGACGTAAGACTGCATCATGTTAGAAGCGCACACGTTTGGAGATCTCACAAAATTGGTTACCTTCTGTTCTGCTACTCTTGATCAAGCTCCACTGTTCGTGGCAGCCAAAACAATGATAGGAAACCACCAGATATCTTATACCAATGGGAAGAGAACAATTTTGTTCCTGTGATTCTACAGGCATACATTACTGAGGTTCCCCTGCAGAAAGCGAGAAATTCAGTCTTGAGGATTCTGAGCTCTGAAAGGATGGTCTGAGAGTCTCAAAAAAAAAAAAAAGGTATCTACCACAGAAAATCAATACATGTTACAGAGCATATAATGCAGGAAAACCATACAAAATTCAGGCAAGCAGCTTCAACTCCTTCATCGAAATTCTGCATTTTAACAGTTCTCAGATGGTGAGCAGCATCATCAGCTATCGTAGCAACAGCACGAGCCCAGGCTTAGCCATTTTACAGTAATGAAAGGAGACTGAAAAAAGATGAGAGCTGATACAGTGCTCATGGCATGCCCTAGATTAGCCCCGCTTCCCTGCTGTCAGTGGGAGCTCTGCCATCAGCTTCAGCAGTACTGGAATACGCCTGTGGTAGGAAAAAAAAGGGTTAAGCTCTTTCAAATCAACTACAGAGAAAGAAAAGCATCAAAACTTTAAAAGTGTTTGTTTCCGGAGCTATTGTTTGTGTGGCTGAACTAGAGGGACACAGGGAGTTCATCACTGTAAATTATTGATCCACTGCTTTCTAGACATTGAAACTGGTAATTAAACAAACAGTAAAGAGATACTTCATCAATTATAGAGGTGTCCCTTTAAATTACACTTGCTTCAGGATGAATAAAACACAGCAGTTAAATGCTGCAGGTGCTTCTTCATGCCAGCTTCTCACTTGAAATCCTCATTACAGCACTTACTCTAATTCTCTTATGTCACTGTTTCTGAGCTCTCTGCAGGTATTGAGCCAGATAAGGAGAAGATAAGAGTTTGTTTCTCCAGTCTTTTTCACACAATGTCCAGAAAGTGAAGTCCCATGGTCAGGAGAGAGGATTTGGAACTGTGATCAGGAAAACCCCTTTTCTGCTCAACACACTTGGTTATATGGCCAGAAGTCAAGGCTACAGGCCCTGCAAAAAACATCCCTCCTTCAAGAATCAGGAGTAAGTTTTGTCTACCAGCAGCAAATCATGCAGTGTGCGAAGCAGTAGGCAGACATTTGATACTGGTATATCTTCTAAATACCATAAGAAGGACATGTGTGTACACACCCTCCACAACCTAAAATAACACTGGCAAGATGCTTCTGAAAGAGTACAGTGATGGCACCAGGGATCCCCTTCTAGCAGAAATCATATCTCAACCACCACGGCTCCTCCAATTTGATTTATGACATTTTTATTACAGGGTGTACATTTTACAACATCAAGACTAAAGCTATCTCAAGTTTCGTGTGTTAATGTTATATAAATGTGAAAATATACTTGCTTTAATGCTCATTTTGAAACCAAAATATCATCTAAAGAAGAGCTTGGCCTTCTTGTATTTAGTGGTAAAGGGTCCGTCTACAGCCACGACAACATATCTCAAATCAGTTTCGCTCCAGGAAAGCATTTACTGAAGTCCAAGTTTATCAGCTGATTGAGATAGGTCAGGGAACATAAATATTCTAAGCAAAAAACAGCCCTGCATATGCAGCATAGGCAGACAGCTTAAAAGCGCTTGCAAAAAAAGCCTAGCAGGTGGAGACAGCTGGCATCCTTCACTGAGCAGAAGCATCAGTGAAGCAATAATGCTAAAAGGCAAGAACAAACAGACAAGTTGCTGATGGAGTAAGAAGATCCTAGAAGTCAAAACTTGTGCTGCCCACATGAAATGGGGAAGAAGCAAAGGGATACCCAGGTGGGAGTTCAGCACAGCAAAGAGAGACCACAGGGATATGCTATGGAAGCTGAATATGATCTGTTGATGGAAATATTAAAAGAGAGAGACAAAGGCAGCTCTGTTTAAGTTTTGTGGAGGAAAGAACAGCACCTTATGGTAGGTGGACAGAGAATCAAAAAGCTGAGCTGACTCTCCCTACCGCTCCCCAGCTAATGAGGCTGAAGCAACAGGGAGAGCAAGCTCTCCTATGGGCCCGGTGCCAATCGCTCTGTTAAGTTTTCTTTGCCTGTTCTAATGAGAATTACACAATGTAGGACTTTATTCATAAGTACCTGATGGCATCCTGTGTATATAACAGATCCTACCAGCAGAACAGTATTTGTGGGAAATGCTAGGAAGAGTGTCTAAGAGAGATAAAGCCTTTGAGCTGCAGACAAAGCTGCCAGTCCTCATTTCCAGCTTGTCAGAGCAAGTCCTTCTTGAAGTCAGCAGCCTGGAATGAAGAGAATCTGGCATTTGTGCATGTATGTATGGTTCAGACAGTCAGGGCGGAGGGGCTGACTTTAATCATACTTTCCACAATGGCGTGGGGGGTGGGGGAGTGGCAAAGCACAGCGAGCAATGGGCATTATCTGCTCTACAGTCACAAATTCCTCCTCTTTGACTTCGTGTTTCAAGACTGACCTCTTTTCCTGCTCCCACTAGCCCCTAGAGAAGGAACTGGAAAGGGAAGCACACGCAACTGGAATTTGAGAGAAAATCCTGCACGTTCTTGGGATTCCTGGTATCTGTGATAGGCAGCACACACTTGTCTGGTCGTTTTACAAATTCCACATTCTGGAGAATTACCGGAACAGCTGATAGGTCTCAGGAGTAATCACATGCAGGTACTCTCTTTTCCTGTGAAGCTGAACTCCACTATTCCAAAATTCACTGATCCAAGTGCTAACTCTCTACTGCCTCTGCTTGTTTGCTGGGTAATAACTTTTGTATTTAATACACATATTTTAAAGTTGTATCTTTAACTTCCTTTTGTCAAAATCTCTCTCTCCTGGAAGAAAAACAAATAAATAAAGAAAACAAACAAACAAACAATGAAGCATGTAAAGAGTATGGTCTCGCAACCAGCATTTGCCAAGCTATTTCAGATTGTTTCGAAACATCTTTAACAAGAGTGCTAGTATAGTATCAAAAAGGAATACAGTTCCAAAATAGTTTAATCCAACTGCCCACTTATGTGTTAGCAACAATACTATATAAAGAATTCCATTTAAAACCACTTCTACTCTGACAATAAGGCTACAGTCCACTGAATCACATGGAGCTTCAATTCCATCCAGAAATAGCCTCTTGAAGTTTCTATCGTGGGATGGCATTCCCAAATTTTGTTTATTTGAGTGCCACTACTGGTGGTGACAGCAACAGCAGCTACAAATTGCAGGAACCTGCATGTACTCTCAGGAAGGGCACACATCCAGATCTAACCTCTTGCACGAAAGGTTTTGGCAGCAAAATGCATTCCTTCTCCTGTACCCTTCTCTGCCTGCGTTGATTACAACGTCATGCTCAGATACCACAACTGGGTAACCTTGTGCTACTGTCCCACGTTTACCTTGCCAAAGAGTCCCAGCAGAGCCCAGATGACTTCTGAACATTTAGACCTGTTGCAGAGGAATGTAAAAGCGGGTGTTTCCACATTCCCAGCTCAATAGGGGGACTCCCTCCACACGAAGACCCCACAAACTGCACTGCTCTGGGAAGCAGCAAAGACGTTCTGTCTCCAGAGAAGGCAAAACACATCTGATAGCAGCACCCAGCCAGACCCCACTTTGAACCTCAGCCAGTGCATGCAGTGCTCTGGTAAGAGGCAGAACAGACACCAGCTTCTCTTGGCTCAATGTCTCAGTGCTATTACCTTGGCAGCCCACACCAGGACTTATCAGCATGTCTCTATTCCTGACCTGATCTCATGTTTATGGGCAACGTAGGCACTCCATGGGCAGATGGTTACTGTACTGCTTAGGAGCTATAATAAGTTTCATAGCTTGGGAATCCCCAGGACATGGGAGTAGAGATAGTGCATTCTACATGTAAATCTTAATAAATCCAGCATTTAAAAGACAGCTAATTACCATTCATGTTCTACACAGCTAGCTCCATATTCACAAATTTAAGGTCTTAGTGCCAATCAGTCCACACAAGCTTCTGAATATGACTGCAGAAGCTTCTAGTAAATTCAGACTTTTTCTCACTACCACTGACTTCAGGGATACAAAACCAGTGCTGTAAAACAAGAATGGCTGAACAAACCACAGGGATACAACAAGCACTTATTGTACATGAAAAGCACCCTCTGAGGTACCACAGCACTGCCCCACGCTGCTGCTGGGAGCTGACATACACAGCCAACATTGCTTTGCTGCAGCCCATCTGCTGCCCCAAGCAGTGTTTGTTCAGGCCTCAGTGCTGGGACTGACATCTGCTCAGCTCTGTAGTGAGAGTTCAGGGAACTCAAACGTCTGCTGTTCTCCAAACTTTGTTTCACTGAAGTCAAGGCAGAGAGTACAGAACTACAGGCAAAACCAATTTAATTAAAGCTTCATGTGATCTTATACAAGCTTATCTTAGATACTAGAAGAACACATCCTCCTGGCACACAAGTAAAGAAAGGGCATTGCACTGAAAGTGAAGTGGATGAAGCTCTAAGACTCCTTGGATGCTTGCTTAGTTCCCTATATGTTCCCTACACGTTCATGCCTCCTGAAGTCTAAAACCTTGGAAAGTGATGCACATGTATTACCACCACTAGCAGCCTCCAGGACAAGCCCACGAAAGACACGAGAGGCTACAAGGCTGACAGCTGTAGTGTTCCATGATCAGGAAGTCAACACCATAAATTACCTAACCCGACACACGTGAGTATGTTTGTCACACCAGACTTGCCAGCAGAAATAGGCCTTGCTAGTAAACTTGTCTGCTGTTCAACAGGAGCAATGATGCTCTCTGGCAGGTGCTTGAAAAAGGAGGGATGATGGTCCCTTCACACACCCATCAACACCCATTACTGACCCAAATGAACCTTCCCATTCTCTATCAAACTGCAAATGTCAATCCAGCCCACACTAAACACTGCCTGAATTTTTACTCCTGCAAGCCCTGTGTCACATTTGTGTTGAGTAATCATCAGCTTAGATAAGTGGTTTGCAATTAAGATCATTTGGTTTGGGGCCAGTGAAAGCACAGCCTAAAGAGCACTTCCAAGAGTTCAGTGCTAGAGAGGTTATCAGAGAAATTCACTGTCCAAAACTGAAGGCCAGGTACCAGGCTGACAGTTGCTTTTAGACCATGAGACCATAATTTTCCTTCCGAGCCTATCCAAAATTAAAAGCAAGATTTTTCATAACAAAACTTTTCTTCTGAAAGTAATAACCTGCTTTTGCAGTGTTCCAAACTTTTTTTCAGACACTGCATTCAACCCACAGCAACACTGATTTTCCTCCATTCCCCATTTCCACGCAGGTGGCAACATGACCCTCTTACAGAGGCTACTTATTTCTGATGGCAAACAATCAGTATTTCAGGCAAAAGTGCATTCTATGACAAACAATTTAAATGAAGCTTCTAGAAAAAAGTAAACAGTTACATGACTGCAGCTTCTGAGTTCTATGGACTTCAGCCTGGGCATAGTTCACATTCTCATCCTACACTGAGCTACTATGAGGAATTTTCCTTTTAGTGCAAGCTGAGCTACAGAAAGTGGCTTGGGTAATAGCAGCTGCCAGGTAAATATATTCAAGGCTTAAGATGGAGGGAGCTCCCCTATGTCCCTGCCCAGACACTGAAACATCAGAGCAGGAAAAGACACTTGGCAGCTGATCAGGTTTCAGTTTAAAGAGAGATCAAGCACAGCCTCCCTCTCTCTAAGCATTTTTTGTTGGTTTTTCTTTTCCACATACAGAGCTTTGCATCTCTTGCAACATTTCCTCTTCACATGGTGCCCCCATCACCAACCTGCCAGGGCAGCACAGAAGCCCATGCTCCCAACACTCCCTACCTGCAGGCTCTCAGCACCTCGCACTCTTTTCTCTGGCAGCATGCACTGGCTCTGTCAAGAAAGGTTTCAAAGTGGTCACCATCTACAGCAGTATCTGGGAAGAGCAACTCATCTCGGATTTTTTTCCTCTTCGTACTTCCTTGTACCAGGACACAATTGTCTCAAATCAGATTAGTTTATACTTGAGACAAATAATGTTTGAAAGCTTTAACCAAAACATACAAATGGCCTATAGCCATCAACCCATGCATTCAATTCTGTCATGCAAAAAGAAAACGTACTGTGTCTGCATTATCCTGTAGTCACATGTTTTTCTCAAATGTTCTAAGGACTAACACACCTGTTTTAGAAATAGCTCATAAAAGTCCATAAATTACCCCTTCTATTATTCCAAATTACTCCTAGCTTTCTCCACTCCCTTCATAAGCAGTCTTGAGAGCATTGTTTCTTCTGTAAATTGAAGAGTCATCTTCTTGGTGATCTTAAAGGATAATATTTTAATACAGCCAACATCTAGCCAACAGATAGAGCTGCTGTACTTCAGTAATGACTAAGATTGCAAATGATTCAAAGAAATACTTCCTACTAGAAACAAAAATTCTAAGTGCTGCAGCAAAGCACCATCTGTACTAATAGGACAGCTAGAATACATGCATTTGTCACTAGGTTATTCCATAAAGCTGAGCACTAATCTTCTTCAGCTAAACTGAATGGTCTGTGGGGAATGTCTTCAGGAGACAGAAAGGAGAGCAGAGTAAGATTGGTCTGATCTACATTACAGGCTTCAGCCAGCAGAAAATATTCAAATCTTCCAAAGCTTACGTATGCGTAAGATCCCTCTGCAATGAACACTGCCACCTGGATATGTGCAGACATACTCTAGTTGACCAGAAATGTGCTTGCTGCCATCCTGACATCCTACAGTCATAAAAACATGAGTTTTTGCCGAAGGAAACATTCTAACTCTGACAGTAAATCCAAATTCTGCCAGGACTATCACTATAGCACCGTGCAGTTAATTGTGATAGTGGGGGAACAAAAGCAAAAAAGAGAAATTCTGACATAAAATCAGAGCGATGCTTCTGTAAGGTGTAGAGGTGATGCAAATCACCACCAGACTTGTTTAAACAAATAGATACGTTCTAGTTTTGCTAATGACTCCATAAGCTGCTGTTCACAGCTGTTATCCACCAGCGTTTTAACATCCAAACACTCTCCCCACACTGTCCCTTCAAGCACAAGTCAGGCACGCTGAGCTGCCCCCACTTCGTTCCCACGTGAACAAAGCAGTGGACAAACTCTGTCACACTGCCTTGCACACACCTGGCACTGCTGGTTCGGCACGCTGAAAAACAATCAGGTGAACAAATCCCACTTATTTCAATATTAATAGATGTAATGGGTGTGTAAGAAAGCTACCTGTAAAATCTGTGAGAAAATAGATGTGCTAACATCAAATAGCAGGTAAGCAGTCATAAAAAGGCAAGGGAATGATTCGCAACTGAAATTCATTATTTGCTTAAATTAAGGCAGAAAAATGCCAACCATCTGTTTTGTTAACTACATTCCAATTCTGTCAGAAAGAATTCCTGGACTCCTGGTGCAAAGGTGTGGCTTTCCCTCCCAGGATGCAGAAGGAGCAATTCTGAACAGCCTCCAAAAGCCTAGGAGTGGAAAACAACCTGTTATTTAAAACAATGAGACGTGGACAGAGAACAAGGCTTTCTGGTCTCTACTTTGCAAGGTTCAATACAATTCTCTTGGGAAAAAAAACTACAATACTTCTGTGTAATAGTTTTCTCTCTTCTTAGAGCTGTACCATGGGATACACGAGCCTTTGCTGCAGACAAAAATCTGAACTGCAGGAATACTGCTTATAATGCAACACCTTAGTGCTGCAAATACGTACCAGTTTCTGTTTTCAAAAAACGTTGATTATAGTGTGCTGCCTTGTGATGTGTGGAACTGCATATTTCAGTTATTAAAGTTAGCAAGCAAGTCTGTCTGCTGAAAGTCAGTTCCGTGAGTAAACAATGACTCAGTGTGGACTGTATAATGTAAAAGTTATTAGTTACTGTTAGCAAGTTTAAAACAACTCAACTCACAGCATTATACAAAGATGTATTTCAAAATGGAAAATAGTTTTCCTCCTACTTCTGTGCTTCCAGTTATACTGTTTCAGTGGAATTTAATTTTCTAAAAAGCTAAACAGACCACTATCTCCTTATTACACAACTGGAAATGGACTTATCCAGACATTTCAGCCATGAGCAATAACCACAGTGAGAGCTGAATTTACTCTTTTCTGTTCTCAATTCTTCATTGTGGCTAAAGGTGATGCTTTGTTGGACAGGAATGTCCTACTCAGACCAGGTACAGGCGTAATGAAAACAGAAGACTATAAAGTACTGAGCATATGGTAACGAAGAAAAGCATGCAGTTGTGAGCTCACCTCAACCCTCTGACAAATACAGGTCTCCAGTTGAATTACAGCTCCTTCTATAATCCTCTGCTTCATTAGCAAAATGGCCAATACATCTGATGATTGTCAGCTGGCACGAGGTACCACAGATCACTTTAACTAATGAAATGCAACCCTAGACTCTGAGACACAAAGGTTTCCCTGAAGTCTTAAGATCTCCCAACGGCTGTTCTCCAGCTCTGAGTACATGCAGGCACAAAGATTGGGGCCACACAGCCCTATGTTACCTTTCGTGGAGGTGAAATCTCTGGTCAGACACCAGAACGCTACAAGGAAAGAGTCAAACATCCGGGGTAAACTTTTACCAGAAAAGTCTCAAAAAAAGTCAGTGACATCAGCATGTAAAGATACAGCCCTTTAAAGCAAGGGCAAAGTTCATCCTGCATCCAGACAGCAGGCTGAATGTCACTGCACCTGTTTTGTCTACGTACATCTTTTTGCATAACAACAAAAATTTTCTAAAATAAAGATTTTAGAAAGCTCCCCTATGGAGAAAAACGTGCTTGGAGTGGCAGGAATTAAGTGTTGGGGATGTCTGTTTTTCTTTTGTCATTCAAAGATTACCCAGTACCTGGCAAAAGTCAGAAGACACTCTGACATAATATCCTTTTCTATTTTTGGCACCAACAATTACCCTGCGTATTCAGTAACAAAACTTTGCAGTGACGGAAGGCTGTAACATCTCACAGCATTATGTCCTTATTGCCTAGAAGGCAAGCAGCACAGCACCCAAAGGCACTGCCAAATGCTAAAAATCTCTGTCCATGTACTCAATTACAGGAAGGGTGGTGTCTTACCTGAACCAAGGTCAGTGTGCCAGTTAAAGGGCTGCCATGTCACAGTGAGGAGCAGCTCGTTGGTCATCACGTGTGACCAAGCTCTTTCCTTAAGCTGCCAGGGAAAGCTATCCATCCATGCACGAATGAACACATCAATTCTAAATACTAACCTTTGTTGTCTTCCAGTACAGGAATTTAATATAAGACAGACTATATAGAAGATCAAACAGAAAAAGTACTGGCCCTGTTGCTCCTTGCTGCACTGCATATTTAATTAAGGCAGGGGCAGGCTTTAAAGGATCCTTTCAGCTTTCCTCCCCACTATGCACCCCAACTGAACAGGGCTCAGTTGCAACAAATTACTTAAGATTTGTCCACTCTATTCGTTAGCATTTCACATGGACTTACTGCTTCTTACAGCTTTGTTAATGCTTTCTGGGAAGAGCTGCCCACTTACCTCACTAATGCATCAACAAAGCAAGAAGAATGCAAAGGACACAAAATACATATGATATTTCCCAGAGAGAACATACAATCCAGAGGCTCAGGCAGAAAAAAATATCTGTGTTTAATCTCACAGAAAGGCAATCCAAAGCAAGCCTCATCCACTAGAAATAATGATAGAAGGTTAGATATGTGGTTCCTAATCAAAGTCAGGGATAGTAATCCTAGTCAAAATCAACCACATCACTCATGAGTTGCTTATAGTGGGATGAGAGTCAAACACAGCAGAACCCCTGACAGAAGACAAATCTGTGCTATGATTGCAGTCACTGAATGCCAGCACAAAGCACCACTGCCTCCCCCAGTCCCAGCCTTTTCTTCCTGCGTCACCACGTCCACGTGCTCACACAATGTGCTCAGCCAGGAAACTCCTCCACAGAGGTTCTTCCCACAGCAGTATTTTAACAATATACACATACACATTTATATTTATGTATCTATATATGGCTCTTCAGCCTGTATGAAAGGAGAAGTGGCTTAGTTTCAGTTGCGTCACTTACAGGGGCAGCAGGACACACCAACCTCAGGGAGATGTGCTGTACTTTTAGCTCTTCATCTCTTTCTCTGCAGCACCAACATCACGCTATTTTTTCCAGGTACAAACTCATTCTACAGAAGACATGAGATGTCTGAAAGCACCCAGTGAGCAGTACACACCCACTACTCCTTCAAACTGTGAGGCAGTGCATTCTAAGCCTGCTGATCCTCAACACTTTGCATGCTGGAACTGTTCAAAAGCATCAGCTGAGAGCACATGGCTGCAAAACACAGGAAAGTGATGGTTTGTGCATTGCTTTGTGGCTGTGGCCAGCTGCTGCAGATAATTTCTCATTCATCTGATACAGGCTGTCTTTTTTTTTTTTTTTCTTTTCTTTTCTTTTTTTTTTAACAGTAGAAGAGGAATTTGTACAGTTCCTAACAAGCACACTGTTTGCACCTCAGTAAGGTTACATCCCATAAGCAAAGTGACACTGCAAACAATCAACAGCTCCTAATGCTTGCCTACTGCTAGAAAAAGACTATTTTACCTTTACATAAAGGTCTCCAGAGAGTTTCAGCTTTTTCTTTTTAGGGGGAAAAAAAAACCCAAAACTCACTATATTTGATCTGATTTTAAGCTTTCTTGGCCCCCACTTCTTTTTACCATCCTTCCTCCAGTAGGCTTCGATCAAACATTAAAAAAGTCTTCTCTGTTATTTGAATGATCTGGTCAGAACTCACCTCATTGCTCTTAAGCACACTGTAAAATCTGAAGATACATCATAGAAGTCTTCAGCCACGTAAGTTTCTCCACTGTCAGTTGTGCAAGACAACAAAGAATAGAAATTGCACACCGACTCCTGAGTCACAAGGGATCTCTCACTCCCTTGGTACATTATGACTCAGAATTATGGTGTTTGGTTTTGTTGGTTTGTTTTTTGAGGAAAGATCTGTCCTTTATCCTAGGATAAATTAGGGTAGCCTTGCACTCCATTGGCCACTGTCAGGCAGAACAGAAGACAAGACTTATACTCACGCAGGCCCTCCCTAAAAGATGGGATCCACTATCAAAACTGAACATCCGTTCCTAAGCGTCATGACAGAGGTTGCCATACCAGGGCCTATTGTAAAAATTAAGAACTCATCAGTTCTCTAAGCCCTAGGCAGTTTCTAAAAGAGCTTTAAAAAGTGCTGACAGCTGGTAATTGTCTACTGCTCCAAAATGAGATGAAAGTAAAATGCCTTTATTGTAGCTTGCTCTAAGATCTGGTTCTGTTTCATGGCAGGGTTTGTCCCACCAACCAAACAAATTTTTCTCACTTGTCACTTACTAGAATGAAGCAGCTGTCATCTGCAAGAAGTTCTGGAGAAGCCTTCCACCTCCAGCAATAAAGAAAGGATAATTACCAGAACGGTCTCTGTCACAGAATCATTCAGGTTGGAAAAGGCCTCTAAGATCATCGAGTCCAACTTTCCATTGACCACCAATGCTGACCACGTTGCACATCTCCACGGCTCTGGAACACCTCCAGCAATGCGGACTCCCCCACCTCCCTGGGCAGCTGTGCCACTGCAGCACTGCTCTTTTGGAGAAGCTTTTCCTAATACACAACCTGAATCTTCCCTGGCACAACACGAGGCTACTCCTTCTCATCTTCTCAAGTCTCGTATCTCAGAATCATTTTTCCCCCCCCAAAATGTGAGGATGCAGATTAAGCGGAGTTACTTGGAAAATTCAAATTACCAGAATAAGAAATCAATTCAGCAAAGAGTCCAAGTCCTTCCCTAACTGTTCCCACCGTCCCTTGCAGCAATTAAACCCAGGTGTATTAGAAAAGGGGGAAAATGGCACGAAGTAACACAACAGATGGGGACCCTTCAGTTTGAGGGGGATCTCAGACACGTGGTGCAAACTGGAGAAATTATGGTCCTTGAGAACATTTCCAACTATAAAAGACGACTAAAAATACCGAGCTTCGAGAAGGAAGTGCTTTTAGGCACCTGTACCGCCTCTGGCGAACAAGAATTATCCCAGCACGAACACGAGCGCTATCCGCAGCGGACCGTACCACCGACGGTCGCACAACCGCGCAAGAACGCGGAAAACAAGTTCTCTACGTACAAAAACTCACTGATTAGAACGAGGCGGGACCCCAGTGACAGCCGTCGGTGACACGGCCGCACCCCCCGGCTCCGGCTGCCCGCTCCATGCGGCCCCGCAGCCCGGCGGACGGCTCGCCGCTTCGGGACGGAGTCAGACAAACGTCGCCGAGGCGCGTTTAGTAACGTTACGGAAGGGGAGGGCGGGGGTTGCTCCGGGTTGCCGGAGACGCGCCACGCAGCCGCCAGGATGCCCGCCGCCGTGAAAGGATCGTTTGTTTCTACCGTGGAAATGTTAAGAGTTTCCGGGAACGCCGCTGACTTCGGGGGGAAGGACGGAACCGCCGCCGTCCCGGCTCCCCCCCCCCGCGCGTCCCGCAGGCGGCAGGCAGCGCTGCGCTCCGGGCAGCCCGCGGCCATGTGGCCGAGCCCGGCACGGGGCGGCGGCGGTCCACGGTCCTCGTCCCTCAGCTTCGGCCCCGCCGCTACCGTCCGCCCTTCCCTCCCTCCCCCGCCGCGCTCACCTGCGCTCCGCGCCCCCCGCCCGCTCCGCTCGGGGCCCTGCGGCGGCTCCGCCAGCGCTTCTGCACCGACTGCCCCCGGGAGCCCGCGCCGCGCCGCTAGTGAGCATGTCCGAGCGCCGGGCATGCGGAGTGCGGGCCGGGCGGGGTGGCTGCGGCCCTGCCCCGCCCTCACCTGCCGTCAGCCGCGGCCCTCCCCGCACCTCCGCCATCCCCCGAGCCGCGGGCGCGGCGGCTCCGCCCGAGGCGGGAACGGCTCGTGGCGCTGACGTCGTTCGGGACGACGGCGTCCCCCTAAGCTGAGCTTTGCTCCCGCATCGACTCGCGTTCCCGTCGCTTAAACGACAGGAGCACCTGTCTCGTCCAGACGCACGGCAGATACAAACCTCGGACGCCGATGCTAATTGTTCCGTCCCCTCCTCACCGCTGGCTGCCTGGGGGAAGCACCAAGAGCCCACCTTTGCGACGAGGCCAAAGGGCGAGCTCAGCTCTGGAGCGAAGGCAGGAACCTCTGGCAGCTCGGAGAGACGAGTAGCAGCTCGGTGCAGCTCCCAGGCACGTTACCTTTTGGAGGGTCAGGAGCCACAGCATTTCCTAACAGGGCGAAACGCCCTGAGCTCAAACGGCAGAGCTCCACGCATCCCATTCTGCACCAGCTCAAAGCATCTCCAGCTACAAGCTTCCCTTTGTATTAAAGCACAGTACATCGGAAGCCACTTTGCAGCACCAACAGTATTTAAACACTGAGCGCCGTTCTCAAAGTAGCAAATTACAGTTTTATGGACTGTTAATGAGTATTGAAGGCTTTTTAGAAAGCTGAACTAATAGCTTTTCTCTATGATGTCTCCCCCAGGATTCTGGCGCTTGTTATTCAGAGTGAGGTTTAAAGAAACAGCTCCCTCTGGGAATAACAAGTCAGTCCAGCCAGTGTCCTCTACCGTCACTGCATGTCAGTGAGTGCCATTCCGGGACCATTTACTGGAAGCCAAAGAATAGCAGAATCGCTGCCATCTCATCCTCCAGCAAGGCAGAGCTCTCAGGTTTTTCTGAAGTGAGATGACTACCTCACAATTGTGTAATCTGCACAGTAAATGGCTTAGCTAATTTTCAGATCGAGTTTCAGATTACTTGCTAGAAAGACAATGCTCGGAAGCAGGAGCAGTACGCACAGATGTGTGCTTCAGTACGTGCTGGCTCTGCTCTGAGCAATCTGCTACCAGAACTGAAGACATATTAAGCACTTTATAAGTATCTATGACGAAGAGCTACAAATACAGTTGCATTTAAGTATAAATGACTGTTTGTTCACCTCAAAGAAAGCATATAAGTGACATTATTAACCACGATCAGTAATTGTCTTTTTGAGTGCAGAAAACGAAACTTTGACAACTGGACGCCAGCTGGCATTTAACTGGAATCCAGCAGCATGGACAGCCAATGCTAAAGAGCACTTAACACTTATGAAAACCAGCTTTTTCTTTTCCCCCCATGAGTATTTCTCAATTCAGGACAACCTTACTAAATTGTTTAGCACACAACTAACCATGCAAGAAAAGAGCAGAGAATAAAAAAGCAGGCTTACAGTCTTGCGTTCTCCGTTGCGATTAACCACGCGGATGATTTCTCCTGTAGGAATACATTCAATTTGCAGTTCCATCTTTCCAAGGTAAGTTAGTAAGAAGAAAACCTCAACTAGCTGCAGTCTTTGCTTCAGAGCCCTGTTTTGAGAGGAAGAGATGAACCTCTGTATTTATACTACGTGTAGGTGTGAGCTGAAACAATTAAGTTCAAGACTTGTTTCCACTAGTTACAATGTGTGGAGACAGTTCCAAGAAACATAAATTTATGTTCGTGTTTATTGCTCTAAACTTTGTTGGTGTTCCAGTTCTGTCCCAGTGACTTTGGGAAGCCAAGCTGCTGCGGATGCCATTCCATAGGTATTAGCATGAAATAATAATATGGTAAACTTTATAAATGAACCAAGAAATCTGATGGAGAAAAGATTCTTCATCTTCAGCTCTACGGTATTTGGTTTCTAGTAGATAGAAAATACTGATGGCTCCCATGGTAACTACAGGAAGTTCTTCAAATTACTCTGGAATGAAATCATTATTAACTGAATCCTCAAGTCGCTAAGCAGGGCAAAGGAAACCAGCTTGCATGGTACTACACAAAAAACCCCACAGCAACTTTGACAAAAATAAGCTGGTAAATACTATTTTAAGTACAATTACAGCTCTTTACTACAGCTGTATCATTCACTAACGTAGCATCTAGACATATGCATCCACAATCCCCTCCCAGATGCAGAAATCCTGACAGTGACAACAGAAAATAAAACATTGGTTTGAACATCAGGTATTTCAAGTCTTGCTATTATGGGACAATTCCTTCAATCTTTTCTGGAGAGCCAAACTTGACTTTTCAACTCTCCAGATGAATTCCAGAGGATGCTGCTTCAAGAACAGACACAACAAAGAACTTACTGAAAAGAAATGGCCTGTCATTGTTCTGACTTTCATATCTGGAATCATTCTTATACTGGCCTTTGCTGTTATATAGGAGATTGGCCCAGTCCAAAAATCATTTCCTGGATCACCTACTTTCCAATAAAATGTTTCACTGAAAAAGTGCTTTTATCACATTAAAAAAGAAAGCAAGCATCTCTGACACTTCCCCAAACAAAACTGCTCCAGTCTCAGAAACATGGAGCAATACCTTGTCTGTCTTATCTACCCTTCATGCATGGGGACATTACAAAGATTAATGGTCTAGGACATAAAGGTTATTTAACTGGAATGATTTGAGACACAGATGCCAGAATTCTGTATAAAAACAAACAAAAAACACCTAGGAGTTGGCTACAAGGGAGAACAAGGTCTAAAAGAAGGGCAGACGAAGCAGAAAGGGACTGAAAAAATATATAGAAAAGGGAAAAGAAGAGCAGAGTGGTTTCTGCCAAGGCCAAGAGCTGCACTTTAAAACTACATCTAATGTCTGTAACTGGTAACTTTCAGTTTTGATCAGTTTATGGTTAACATGCTAAAATATTTACTATATTTTCCTTTTTGTGATGCAAGTTCTTGTTTTCTGAACTGTCCCTGCACCCCTTATTTCCTCTCACCAATTTGTGTTCCAAGATCTCATACTTCCTCTCTCTTCACTGTTTTCCTCCAGTGATTCTTCCAACCTGTGTTCCAAACGCTCCCACATGGGCTCTCTCACTACTTTCTACATTGCACGTCTGAGATGTTCTCATTTTTTTTAATTGCAGTGACCTTGTGAGAGGAAGAAGACAGTTCCATTACAATAGGAAAGGTAGGATATATGCACTCGTATATTGTCTTTCTTAACTTGAAATTACTGAACAAACTCTGAATAGTTCCCCTGAAAGCTCAGTTTCCAGAGTAACCAAACACAATGTATATGGTACAGATTAATTAGGTGCTGAGTGTCGTTGCCTTGGTTAAATAAACCAGCCACACAAAGAATAGCTTACACTGCATGCTGTATGACACACAACTCTAATGTTTGAGTTTGCCACTGAAGAAAAGAGTTAAAGAATAAGAAGATGAAAGAAAGCTGTACAAATAGAAAATTGGCCTCAAACATTTCCACCTTCATAAAAAATCCTTTTCCCCATTCTCTTTCAAAATAAGCATAAAGGAAAAAAGAGGCATAAGGAAACACGGATATTATCAGCTTAATGTACGAGTTACAAAGTTGGATAATATTGGTGCTCCTGCTTTGACAGGCACCAGCAAGTTTCGATGATCTCAATATCACGTTGTTACCAAAGGACTTCAATCACTTTCCAATAGCGGATCCCTCCAGCTGAGGACAGAAAAAAAACACTGGAAATACTCGTTAGAAATGCAGTTCTCAGAAAGGGTATCATTTCCTCTCTCAAGGAAAGCCAAATCTAGCTTTGTTCTGTTGGCCTTTCAACCACAGTACATTAAGACAAGTTCATCCGAGTGTCACTCAGCGTCCAAGAGCAGAGAAGGAAGTCGTGGTAGGAGAAACAATAGTCTTTATCAAAGGGTATTTTTAGGGTCCAACAAACACGCAAGACATCTTCGAAATATTTCCTGTTTACCCCGAGCTGTTCTACTATCTGTGTGCAGTGATACACTGCGTATCCTGAGGGGAGCTACAAATCACACAGACTGGAGTGAAATAAGGCTATACTGAGGAACATCCCTTGGTAGACATACTTCCTATTTTAATTAAAATAAATTCTCCCAGTAAGGAGCTATGAAAAGTTATCCTTGGATGGAATTATTTGATAGTAATTTTACATTAAAAATACAAACGTTGAAATATGAAGAATAATATAACAGATCTTTTACAAAGACAAAAGTCTGAAATTACACAACCTGTGAGTAAGTCAATTTAGAAGGATCCTTTCCTAAGAGTTAAAACAGCAATTTAAGTGGTTTGAGCATTTTTACAAGGAAAATATCAAAACCTCAGCAATCAAAACCTCAGGGAATAAAGAAGTGAGCTGTAATAGATTTAAGAATGCTTCGTGAGAAGCAACTGTAATCAATTCCTTCTTCTCTTTGTTTCCCCCCAGCAAAACAGCACTTGAATTTTTGTCTTTCACTGTGTCATTCTCAACTATCTTTCATTCCACTCCTCCCCACTGGCCTCTTCCATGAGACCATATACTAGGAGAAACTGTGGAAACAAACATGCAACTTACTTTCAACAACTCCATATTTCGCTGCCTCCCATTAGAAGGCCAAAACTGTTTCCAATTTGCCCCTCTATCTGCAAGCATAAATCCATAGCTGTAATCACGAGTTGCAATCACACAAACAAGGACAGTATTTGTCTTTGGCCTTCTTTTTCAGTCCAAAGCCCTACGGGATGTATTACAGAAGTACTACTGTGCATGAATATTAAACATCACCAAAATATCTTGCAGAAAGACTAGCACGCATAGAATTCATTCTCCCCACCCAAACCAACGACTCTGTTCTCAAATTAATTGAGGCCATGTAGAACATTTCACTGCCAGGATTTATTTTAGTCGTACACGAAAAGAAAACACATGAGTATAAAAACATTTCCAGTGGTCATAACATCCAATCAAAGGTGCTTTAAAAAAAGATAAATTTTACTAGAAATTGCATCATTACAGGTCACGGAATAATCAGAAAAGCTACCATAGGTAACAGTAGTAAACAAAACTGCTACTGTGTGCACAATACTTAAGAAAGAAGTGAGCGGCTCTGTGCAGCATCCTACCGACACACAAGAAGATTCAATCACAGCAGCTGAGGGCATTTTCAGCCAAGTCCTGCAGTGCAAAGGATTAGTTTACAAAATGCAGCTTCTCTCTCCAGTGGCTGAGAGTTACCAGCTCTCATACAACACTAAGGAGCTTGAGTTTCTCGCCCATGTGAAGCGGCTGCACGGCTCCGCCTCTGTGCTGCTCATGAATGGCAGATGCACCCTGATTAGAAGAAACTGGATCTTGGTCCGCAATAAATCACCAGCTGTGGTCTGGAATTCAAAGACCACAGTTCTTTGAGCTCTCCACGGGGTTCTCCTTGCATAGAGTCTCAATATTACGGTTACACAAGCAAAAAAATCAGAAGCGGAGTATCAACCCAAACCTGCGTCTTACTTGCACTTCAGTAGGGATTTGTCTGATGCTGTAATTGCCATGAAAAGTCACATATTTGCAAAATTTAGTGCAAAACAAATTATTTTAGATCTGCTACAAATGTGAAAATGGTTTCTAACATTGTTCCGAAGTGTAACAGGAATGTACAAACTGTAAACCTCAAGGCAGTTTTAATCCATGCAATCAACACTGTATCTTCTGAACCTGCCCTGATCATTTACTGGAAATAGTTTCCAATACCAAGCATTACACAGAGATGCAACTAAAATTTACAGAGGCTAGGTGCTCTTAATCCCCAAACTACAGCAATCTAGCTCGTTTACTCATCTTACAGCTTCCAAAGCACTCAGACTCTGGGATAGCAGAAGATTTCAGACAGTGAATAACAGAAGCAACTGCAAAAGAATTCTCACATCAAAGTATTCATTTTCTCTCTCAAAAAGTCCTAACAAAAAGAACTAACACTTTTTAAGAAAGAGCATAAAATAGTATCCATTCAGTTCTGAAGCAGTACTCCAAAATACACACACCAGCATCCTTTGCTTCACTGTTTCATTTGAACTGAATTTCCTTTTCCACCCATAACTAACAAGACAGTGATTAGCTGCTACCTGTACTTACCATGCACAGCAGCTCAAAGCTGTGTACCCAGAAAATGAGAGACTAACTAACAAGTGCTCTGAGATTCTGTGGAATGTTGGTGTGCCTTCTATCCTTCCCAAAGATCCCTATTTCCTCATCAACAAACACAAACTGCTTTTCAGGTTCTTAACAGTACTTGGTCTTTTTCATTCTATTTCCATCCTTAACTGCACAGGATACATTCACATCTAAGCACCAATAAAAATCAATTTTGCAGTCTGACTGCTATCATTTGGTGTTTAACAATTTTTTGTCAGCACAGATTATGCCATAAGGAAGAACTTACTCCACTGAAATTTCCCATTCGTGTAAGCTCTGCAGCGTGTGCAGCAGAAGTGTGTCACAGTAGTATCAGGGAAGAACCAAAATATGACTTTAGCTTTCTAAATGTGACAGCAGAGAAGAGTCAGGGTTAGTGTGATGTTCAGCAGCTCTGCCAACAAATGCTTCATGAACTATGATATGCTCATCTTTGCTAAAGCATTTCTCAACTGAAGCAATTTCTTTCAGAAATTTTGGGAGCCTGCTAACCCTGAGGCAGGGACAACTACAGAAGTATTTTTACATTACCTTTTTAAATCAGAGGGAGGAAAGGAACAGGCAAATTGTTGAATTATTTTGTAAAAGAACTGCCCCCTCACAAGCAAACCCACACAAAAGGTGTGTTTTGATAAATATATCTCAATCTGGAAAAATTTAAAATGAAAAATCCCAGTATCAGTAAGGCATAAAGAAGATGGATCTACTACAGAAGGAAAACGTACGTCCTCCAAATATTGAGTTGCTGTATGACTTGTTACCACATGTGTTTCCCAAAATGTAATTACTTTACATTTAAAAGTCAAATAAAAATTTAAAATAAACTAGCTAGCCATATCTAATAAATAACTTTTAAATAACTTCAACTCAAAAATTGGAAATCAGTGATTAAGCAGTTATAGCTTAGGAAATATATTATATTGTAAATAAAATATCCTCTACAAAAATAAAAATAGGCCTAAAAACCTATTACAGAATGCAGCTTGCTTAGGATAAGCATTGGATTAAAAACATCTTAAATCACAGAGCATTCACTAGGTGCTATTTGTACAGTTCCTATTCACTGCAAAAGTTACTTTCACTGTAACAGTAAAAATATCTGCATCCACAACTAATTTTCATCTATGAGCTTATTCAGTTTCCAAACAGCCCTACCTGTCTCACTTGCACTGTATTACTCCATCTTCTAAGAGTAAAAGCTTATAATCATCAAGACATTAAGAATCATTTGACTCCTGAATCAGGACCATTAAACGTCCCTTCTGACTTCAGAACTCATTGTGAGATTCTAGATTGTCAGGTTTTTGCAGCCAAGCATTCTCTTCCTGGGCCGGACCCTTTCCTATCAATGTTCTGTTTGGCCGAATCTAGAAGAAAAACAAGAGTTAAAACAACAGGTTAACACAGCACAGAACACCAGTGTTTCTGAACATCAATATGTCGTCATGTAATACGTCCTACATACCTGCTAGAAACTAAGATAAGCAGAAGTGATGCACATACGCAGAAATTATAAAACTTAAAAAATGGAGTAAAGAAACCTGTTTAACATATAAAAACATTAAGCATCATGAAAAAAGAAAGGTAACCTAAATGATTTGGTTTCTAATATGGTGTGTTTATCCATATATGTCCACAACCACGCTGTAGAGTCTGTGGGAGTTCTTAAGCTCAGAGACAGTTGAAACACCAGACTCCCTGAAGTTTCTTACCAGTATATAGAGTAAAATATAAACAGAAACCCTGAGATTTACCAGCCAGCCCAGCAACTTTCATTAGTATATCCCCTTGGGTAATAGTGTCAAAGCCTTCTCAATCTGCTTCATCCAGCAACAATGCAGGACCATTTCAACCACTGCATGACACATTAGCATAACCACAGCAGCATGGGCAATTGTGCACAAACAAAACAATTTTGGCAAAGAGTAGAAGCAAAATTCGAGCTTAGAAGAAACAGTGATTGACCACTTCATTTATTCTATTAAGGTCAAATCGTCCTTTCAAAAATAAAACAAGTCCTGTTAAATAAATAACCTGACTTCCAACTGTCCTGCCCTCCCCAGGTTTAAGTGGCACAGGAAGCACATCTGTACAAGTCTGCCACAGAAAGCAGCACAAGGAGTTCACTTACGGTCTGTCAGAAACTTGGTAGCACTGAGATGAGTTCTCATTTTTACATTTAACTGACAGAACCTCAAGTTCCAAAAACTGAAAGCTGAGAAAGCTGTCTTATTACATTTCCATTATAGCTTTTTGCAATTACTACTGCTGCCATTCCTCTAAGTTAAACAGCTGTACACACCTATGTCCGGATGCACAGAAAGCAAAAGAAATAAAAATTCCAATCAAATCTTCCAAATATGTTACCTGAAAAGGCTGGCTGATGCCAACTATCGACTGCAAATTATTGCTGTAATAACAAAGCAAAAATTCTCCTCCCATATCAGGTATTTCTGCAGCACTCATGTAAACCTGTCAAGAAGAATAAGAATAGAGGCAACGTGAAATTGCCACGGAGAAAGCAACTTTCAAAAAAGCAGTCTCTGCCTTTCAGGACACTATAAAATTTTAGTATTTATAAGCAAATTTTTGAACGTAAGCTAAAAAGGACAAATAACTCTGAAACCATTTGAAAACTTAGGAAGGACATATCCTTCACCATGTTAGCAAGCTGCCTTGGCTCTGCAAGAAAGGAAAAAGTCAAGAGTTGTTGTAAGAGAAGGGGCAAAGCCATACAAGCAGCACTGAAGGAGATGACCTGCCTCCCTGTGGCAATAAGGAGTTACACGAACAAGAGCAATGCCACCACCTCAGCTTGTAGTACCCTAAAGACACGTGGTTCCTGAACTGCAGCCCACAGTATTCTGCTAAAATAATGTTTACAGTGCTCAGATTTTTAAGCTTAGTAATGTAAAAGCAAGATATGAGAGAAATTTTGAGAGTCAGAACACAGATTTAAATACAAGGCAATTTGGGCTCTTCTTAAAAACTTGATTCTTAACTTATGCAACCTCTAGTGAGAAATAACTGCTTTCCATTACTGGAGGCTGATCGTGCCTCAAAAATTAAATTCCTATTTGTATGGAAAAATACCAGTGGAAACAGGTCATTTGTACTCCAAATACATTTGGGTGTTTGTTTACTACTTATTTTTTAAGTCACTTTATGGAATCATAACTAGAAAGCTACATAATAGACAGAAGTTCTTAAACAGGGGCCAAAGCACTCAGAAGCCAAACTGAAGAGAAGTCTAAGAAACACTGATCTGTAGCTCTGTTCGATACCTGGAACTAATTGTGTCTGCTGAATTAGGTACTTAACATGGTAATAAAATAAAATAATCATATGGTAAGCATTTAAGGTCTTCAAGAAACTTTGAAAAATCAAATGAAAAAAAGGTCAGTTACTTGTTTCAGTGGGAGAAATAGATCAAAATATAACATGACAGTAGGATGCAATATAATTAAAAGCTACCACAGAGATAATTATTTTCATCAGTTACTGTAAACACTAAGAGTAGATCTGAGAACAGATGCTGGACTACCTAAAAATTATGAAGAAATAAGAGATATTTTAAACAGTAACTTCATATGTTTGACTGGAAAGGAAGAGGAGAAAATCCTGAAGAAGGGGATATGGAACAAAAAGACCCTTGAACATTTCTCTGAAAGGAACTACATTAGAAAGAGATGTAATTACTTGTTTACTGTCTTCATTAGAAGAAATTTCATCATCTTCTACCCAAGCATAAGTAACGTAGTCATTCGCATGCCTGAAAGTCACCTGTGAAGGAAGACACAAACCATCAGCCTTCTGAAGGAAACAGAAAACAGACTGCATGGAAAACTCCAAGATGCAAGATACAGATTTATTGCTTCATTGAAGCAGCTAAAACGCTTTGCTTTTAAGAGCAAAACATTTTTGGGGTATGCAGAGATCTTTACTTTATGAAAAGATGTGAACTGTCTGTTCTCACACTTCCACTGACACTTCCTTCTCTCCTGTAGAAATCTTTTAAACTTCAGGCATCAGGAGAGGGCAATTCTCTTTTACAGTTTTTGTCAACCATTACTTAATCAAAACCTACGTTATCTTAGCAGATAATTTAAAGAGTGGGAAAAAGTCCACATTCATCTTGATAGGCAACCAAACTCTCGCTCACAGAACTATCAGCAATAAGGACACATGACTATTTTGAGAGTTTCCCACAATGTCCTGGGCCAAAAGATTATCAACTTCTTTCTCCATATTCACCATCTTCATTAAAAAGTCACGATGCTGTAACATTACCTTGAAGAGTCCAATCCAGTCCCAAGCACTGCTTGGGAATCCAGGCACTGCAGAATAGCTGATGAGAACATCGTGTTCTGCACTCCACTCACCCTCAGGACTCAGTGTGACCAAAGGATCTGATAAAAGAGGCTTCAACTAGACAAGAAAACCAAATTTACAGTCAGCCAAGTCTGTCTGCCTTTCAGTCATTCCATTCAAGTTATTCTCTGCAACATTTGCTGTGATACTCTTAACCGAATAGGAATAGCCTGATAGCAATTTGCTGCCTTCACTTTAATTGCAGAGACCAGGACTTACAGAAGCCGTTTTCCTACACTTTGCAAGGTAAGATTTAAACTTTATTAAAAAAAAAAAAAAAAAAAAGGGACAGCACCTCAAGCTCAAAAGTTCCTGTAACAGGTTTGTGATCGCTGATGCCATAGCTCATGTGACTGATATAGTTATTTAATGTAACAGAAATGGTCTGCTCTTCTTCAGAGAAATCATCTTCTTTTAATGCACGCTGGCAGAGACTTTTCACTCTCCAAAGAATTCTATCAGTCCATGCTGGCTTCCTTTTCTTCTCACTGCAGAAATGAGAGTACAAAAGTGAAATGAGAAGAAAAAGCAGCTGCCAAAAGCTAAATCTACTCATAGTTGGAAAGACTGTCAGATGAGTATTAATATAAGAAGGCAATCATATCCGGGCTTCATTTTACAGCTCTGTTCAACATGCTTTACAACTAACAATTCTTTAATTTGAATGCAACTCCATGTACAGGAGGTAAGTTTCACAGGATTATGAGAGGAGTAAAATGAAGGGGAGAAGTGCATTCCAATGGGTTAGTCAGCTTCATACAGGAAATGATACTTTCTCCTAAGAGACTCCCTGAGAACATGCAAGAACACTGAGATGATACAATGACTGCCATAAGGTTCAGCTATACAGTCATTCTGAAGAAAAGGGCATAACTTTAAAGACGTAGGAGAAGTCTGAATTATATTTGAAATTACTCAGAATTTTTGAGAACAACTTAAAAACTAGAACTGGACAAGTTTTAGGTACCTGACATTAATCATACATGACACTGCAGTATGGTACACCTGTACCAGATAGTATTTCAAGTCTCCAAGCTACTGCTGTCCCATTACAAGAGGCTGGAAAAATCCCATAACTAATAAAATTGTGTCTGTAACTGTAATATACATCAAACTGTAATCATAATTCAGAGTTTCCTTTTATACCATATCAATAACAACAGAAGACATGAGCCTTTCGTGGTTCTCTCTGTAGTGGAAGATTAACAGCAACTCTCTGTATGGATGTATCACTTCAAATTGAAATGGAGAAAAGATCATACCCTATGGAAGAGGAATTAGAATGGGCTGGATTGAATTATAAGAGTTAATGAGCAGGATGTGTAAGGACAACTGTCAGTTTAATATCTTCAAATATCAGAATCATCATCAAGTGAAAATAACATTTGGTTCAATATGCAACACTTTTTTTTTTTAAAGCCCTTCTCATATAAGAAGTCAGATTCACCTTTAAAAAGGTGGTAAGATCTTAAATGACTGAGGGGCTGTACCCAGTCATTTCAGTAATTCAGTAAACCGACAGAAATCTTGATGAGATGCCATATGTCTGCTCTGCTGTGCAAGAAAATACCAGAAGAACAGCTCAAGTTAACACACTCACTGTGTTAGAGAAAAATGGCACTTTAGGAGGGAAAGAAAAACTCAACATCTACACTGAGAAAGTATGGAAGATAACAAAATATCGTGTGCTTTCATGTGCTTCTTATAGAGCAGACTTCTCAATGGTGCTTAAAAGAGACAAGTGCCTTGAGGTTTACTGACCAGCTCTAACAGCATGCATAAGCATTCTTCTTCTTCCTCAAATAAACTAACACAGGCTATCTGGCTGTGAATCATTCTTAGAATTTCGAGGTTTGGATTTCTATGGATATTTTTTATTGTCTGAATTATTTCTGGTTCCATTATATCTCTTCACAAAATGTCTTTGGGTCCAAATGAGTGAATTCCCAAGGTCACAGGCAGCAGCAGAGCAGACAACGCTACAGCTTTCAGACAGGCTCAGAAAATCCCTGCAGAAAATCAGCTGTCATCTGATTTTCAAATATTTCATAGAAATCAAATCAAAAGCTCAGAAGGAGCATTGTTTTGATTCTGAAATATTTACAAATCTACGAAATCCAGAAGGTTATCTTCTTACTTAAACCAAAACAGGGACTTCTGCTCTCTGGAAATAAAGAAATATGTCAGTACAAAAAAACCTCTGTTTGGACAGGAACTTATCCTTCTGTTGAAACACAAGGCTAATATTTAACAACAAATATTAGTACTATGGAAACTTAAAATAATCCATTTCACAACTTGAAATTATTTATAAAGACATATTTACATTTATATTCAAATGACAACAGTAACAAGTGAAATGCTTAAGCAGAGAAGGAAAAGAAAAAGTGCAGGCTATTATTCTTCCCCTTTTGCTTATTTTTTGATAACCAAAGGGTGCTTTTAACATTCAAGAAAACAAACATAACTGAGTAGTAGTTTGCCCTGTTAATCTAGTCTTTCTAAAAAGGATTCACTCCTGCTTCCCTTATGTGATCAGCAGATTTGGGCTTCTTCAGAAACATTTCACATTTGCTCACATTTTGAGCCAAGCAGAACAGCTCAATAGCTTCAGGTAATCAGCATACTCAGGAAATTCTGGCTTGCTCAGCATGGTTATTGCGACTAAAGCACTTTATTCATTCTAATACTCCATGTCTGAACACATCTTTGTGTGCCTTTACCTTGTATCATACACATCCGAATGAAGGTCAAACTTGTAGGTGGGTTTAAACTGCAGAGGACCCTCTATGAATTCCTGAAGAAATGCTTCCTTCTTTTTTGCCATATTTAACTGCAGAAATAAAGTTTAAAAGTTATGATTAAAAATCAGAGCCCAAAAGGTTATTTGAAAAGGACCTGAGAAAGCATTTTCCAAGAACTGAACATCTCAGTCAATACATCACACTTGGAAAAGTAAATTCAGAAGTGTCAATTTGTTACTGCCAGAACTCTTGACACGATCTGTTTAAAAGTTTCTAATTCATTCCAGAATAAGAGTCTCTTAAAGATAATCCTTGGGAGCAGAAGAAAGGAGAAATTAATGTGAAGAACAATTTACAGACCATGAAGATAAGAAAAAAACCTCAGCCAAACAGGAAATTAGGAGTAGGAAATTAAAAGCATAAAAAGTTTGCAGTTAATTGAGGCTTATGACTGAGAATGAACAGGTGGTAGAACTGTTCCACCTCAGGACTACTCAGAATTTCTCTTTTTAAACAGAAATTAGCAATTCGAGAGCTATTGTTAATTACTGCCTCGTATTTGTATCCATTTAACCATAATAATAAAAACACAACAATTAAGACAGCTTACCTGGTCCTTCTCCCACAGCAGATTGTATCGCTTGTTGTTTATCGATTCTCGGACAAAATGAATGCCATAATCTGCTATTCGGAAGTTGAGATCTCCAAACCAGAAGAGAACACTAAACAAGCAAACAACCACAGCAGATCCGTAGGAATTCATTAACTCATAGGGGAAGAATTCAATAGAACATAAACCATGATGCTAATTAGGTGCCCTAATCACTTAGATTACTTAATCTGAACAGCACAAACACAAACATTAAGTTATAGATAAGCTTACAGAGGTACAGCCTGCTAAACAAGAAATTCAAAGGAACTGAAACAGTCAATTAAGCCCTTTGCATTCCTGTTGCTTGCTCATTACTGCCCACGTATTAACTTATCCCAAGCACCCTAATGACTTACATATCTAATAGAAACAGATTTAGAATTCAATTTTCGCAGTCAGTAAAATAAGTAACAAAATTTGTGACCTATTCACTCCTTGGCAATGTTAATCTGGAGCACCTTGGGGAAGCAGGGGTACAAAGCAGGTGTTCTGCAGCTATTAGGAATGAAAGCAGTTATTACGTAGCATTGCAGTGTACCAACAGCAATGCTTTAGACAATAGGAAAGGTGCCTATTCAAATAAACAAAGATCTCTTAGGAAATCCCCACTGCTATTGTTTTATCCAGGGGCTGTGGTTCCATTCGATATCACAGCAACAGAACTTAAATTTAACATCTGTACTTTCTTACATGATGGTGTTATGATACCAGCCCATGGGCACTACCAAGAAAATGAAACAGAATTATCAAACACATACTGGGAGAGGAAAACTAATGATTTTTAAACTCATATTTCATGCATGTTTACCTGATTTTAATGGACTCATTAATAATTAAACTGCTAAACCCTACACAGGCACTTTTAAGAGATAAATACAACACAGACAGAATACTGTCAGAACGACTCACTCGTGATCCAATGTATTTGGAATATTCTCTTCTTCAAACTGCATTTCCAGAATTTTTTCAAAGTCATCCAGTCGCTGCTCTGTGTTCTCCATGTGTGCTGGCAAATGGCAGTTTATGAAACAAATTGTATGTCCATAGAGGGACATCCGAATGGTGACTCCTCCTTTGTTCCCCTGGAACACAGAAGATCAACAACATTGTCCAAAACTACAGTCAACACCTGTAAACACAGCTGTTAACACCACGTATCAAATTTCAAATCCTGCTATTTCTATTTAAATGAATACAATTTCTTTCTACATAAGTTGTTGTATGTCAGTAATAAACTGGCAAAATATTATGGTCTGTGCTGAACATCAGGTTCAAGCCACCAAACCGTTCAGAGGTACGAAGCACCATAAGCATAAGTAATCAGTGAAATTAGGTAGTGAATATTTCTTTACCCAGTAT
Source organism: Meleagris gallopavo (assembly GCF_905368555.1). Classification (NCBI taxonomy): domain Eukaryota; kingdom Metazoa; phylum Chordata; class Aves; order Galliformes; family Phasianidae; genus Meleagris; species Meleagris gallopavo. The sequence goes on from NC_139424.1 coordinate 5,245,448, forward strand.
CCATACAGGCCCGTGCGTGTGTAGTGGGTATGAACATCCCGTATGAAAGGAAGGTGGGCATGTTTCACAAAGATCAGCAGCAGTAACCCCTGCATGCGGACGGAGGAGAGCTGTGAAAGATACAAAATGGTCATTCATTTCCAGAGAGGTATTTGAAACTCTTTGGATGTACTTCATAGGAGTTGCTGGGTAAAGCACACCAGAGCAGAAGTCATGCGGCCCTTGCACCAAGCCTGGCCATGGTGCTGTGATGCTGCACATGGAGATGCATTTCACTGCTGTGAAGCACACATTCTTACGCTAGACTGTCATAAACAACCTCTGATGAATCTATCACTTAGGCTGTGTGTTATACTGCAAATTTGAACTCAAACCACTATTCGCCCATACATTTCTAACGACTGCCCCACCACCTCCTGTCTCCCTCTTTAATCATCCCATTCAGTAACACAAACAAATCCTTCTCTTTTCACCCATGATCTTAACAGTGCACACCTGCAAGTCCTCCAGGAGAAGAAAGTTGTTAAATGCCATTAAAATACCCAGAAGGCATAGCAATAATTTCTAGGCATCCACAAAACTCTGAGCTATAAAGAATTAAATCTTGCATGCAATAGCCTGAAGAAAACAATTCACTGAACACTTCCAAAGCAAAGATGCTCAACTAGCAGCTGAGATGTTCTTTCAGCTTTAAACTAGAGGTATGGTTGCCTTTTTTGTTTGTTTGCTTTGTGTTTTTTTGGTGAAGGCAGTCTAATGGAGCTGACCATTAAAAATTTATAAACTTTATGATATTCCTGGCAGGAGAGTCAGAACTCAGATAAAGTATTTGCTTTAATGACAACAATACAATTGAAACTAAACTGCATTGAAATATATTAATTGCACTTCAATTTTGTATTGGCTGAACTTAGGGAAAGACTACATTACAATAAAAACTGATCTTAAGATCAACAAAAGAACTTCAGCAGAAGCGCACCAACTGGATCTAAAATTTACTACAGAGTTCCTTCATTCTTTGCCTCCTCATCTATGCTGCTCAGTGATTTCTGAATACATGATACCATTTGCACTGTCCTTGAACCCAATGAAATACTAACCATACAATACTGAAATGATGCATCACAGTTACTAGGTAGCAAAAATATCAGACATGGGTAAAAGCACTCTTTGCCTTTACATAATTACCTACATGAGACACGAAATCTTTCAGCCCTTTTAAAGGAGGGATCTTGTCCGCAAGCTCAGCTCCTTCTGTTTTCCAAAGCTCAATGTTTATTTACTATATTTGTCCCCAAACACTCCTCAGGACCAACAGACCACTACAAAACAGGTAACCATTCCCCTCTAAATCAGCCCACTTCCAGATGAATCCCTGCATAAGCTCTCCTACCCGCCTGTTTGGTTCTGAACTGGCCTGCCAGTAACATGGGAGCCATGTCCATGACCTAGTTCACCTCTCATTATTAGGGCTAATCCTGTCCTGCTGAAAGCCATTAGGTGGCAGCATTACTGTGTCCAAAGTGCTGCATTAACAAATTAAAATTCAAAACCAACCACGCATGCCGCTGGGAATTCTTTTCAACTGTACACAGTGCCCAAACATCAGCCTGCAGCCAGCTTTTGAAAGGTTATCAGCAGTGACTTACGCTACAATGAACTATGCTTTCTTTTCTTCTTGTAATTCCCAATGGGTCCTTTGTTTTGTTTAATTACAGTTAAAAGATTTGAATAGCTACTGAGTCTGATTAGCATGCAGATAATATAATAATCTCAGCAAAATCACCCTAAAATAATGCTTGATTTAGAAAACCAGTAAACCATTCAAAGGGTTTTGATCTCTATTTGTTAGAGATATTCAGGATATCCTCCTACACTTACTGTTCACATAACTGAAACACCAGCATTTTAGCTGATCATGCCCCATGTTTTACCACAAAATCTTGCTATTTAAACTACCCTATCATATCATCAGTTGAAGTAAAGCCTTTAGAATAATCTTTGTACTTGTTAAAATCCTGTTTCTACATATATGCAATCAATTTTCACCTGGAAAGAAGATGGGGAAAAAAGAAAAAGAAACCTTACCAATCTTAATGAAAATCACTGCACTGCTTGGGATACCTACAGTGAAGGCAGGCACTAAGCAGACTACATTAGAAGCATCACAACACACTTCCCCACTATCGCACAGATCAAAAAAAATACTACAAATAAGAGAGAGAGAGAGATATTGTGGCTACAAGAAGTATGCTGTTGATTATAAGTTTACAGCTCATTTGATTGTAAGTAATCTTCACTTCTCTGCCCCTTGAGAATGTGTTCTCATTATGATAATGTTTTTCTACTCATCACATGCTTCTACAGCAATTAAACTGGATGTTGCCAGTGTATTCGAACAGCTGACCTGCAAAAACATCAAAGCTGCCCAACTGTTCCAAATGAGAAATGAAAAACTAAGTCCAATTTTTGCTGCTAAAATTAGAGACATGATTATTATTAAGAGACCTTTTTTAAATGCCTTTATCAATAAACCAGAAAAATATGAGTTTGTCAGAGAAACATTTCCAACATTCACCTACAGATATGACTGACACCTGCAAAATGCACCATCAACTTATCTTTTATGGATAAGAATGAATTTGAGGGGAAAACAATAGATAAATGAAGCCAGGGAAAGCATTTTCTTTCACTGCTGCAACAGTAAAGAGACGTAACTCATTACCTTGATGTATCCCAATGGAGACAGCACGGACATGAAGAAAATGCTCCATGGATCATCAAATGCCAAGTCAGACAGAAAATTTGTGATTCTTGAGTTCACTTCCTGTAACCTGAATACATCAAGATTACTTTTCCTGCACTGACTTCTTTACAACACGCTGAATTCTGGATAACATGCGTATCAAAATGAACATGCTCTTGGTGCCAACAAAGAAAACAAGCAATATTAGATGTGTTTTAAAAAGAGTTATTCTGTATTTTGTCATGAAACAACAGAAAGGAGAGAAGATTCTCTTGGTATAAAGCATCTCTCTTCTAAGTCAGTGACTCCAGTGCAGAAACTCAGTTTTGCAGTAAACTCACAACAGAAGTTCTTTAACATTTACTTACCCTATAACATACATATCCATAGCAGGGCTCAGTGAATCGAGCTGAAGTAAACTGGTGACATCAGGTGGTGGAGAAGCTGTGCCCACATTCCAGGTCACTAAATGTAGTCTACAAACAAACAACATCACAGAAAACCAATGCTAAAACTGAAATGCAAACAGAATTTCTACTGATAGAGAAGAAATGTATTTATTAACTAGCATTCAAACCAACACAAAGCTTAAAACACCAAGACAACCAACTCGAGGGAACGTAACCTGAATTCTCGCCACTTGTCCTTCATTTTTTTCCCCCAAATAAGGAAAGCTTCATCTAGAGTGCGACACACTTCTTCATGAACCTCATCATCGGAGCTGATGTCCTCTACACAAGCCATCAACTGGGCTACGCGCTGCCGGAGCTGCAGGCGGCCGCTGGACCCTGCGCTGCTGACACTCGCGGAACGGCTGCGGAAGGTGTGCAGGCTTTCTAAATCATGCAGGGAAAGGGCTGCCGACTCCTGAAATGCATCTTCGCTACCCAAGGATGCCATTTGATCAAGAGAAAGTAACCAAGCTCTGAAGGTCTAGCCCATTCGGATCCTCGCTATAAAGGAAACAGAAGGCTAAGGATCTTTCAGGTCAAGTTTTCACTCGTGTGAAATTCAGCATTCTTCTAATGCAGGAGGAGAAATGCAGATGCGGCACTGTAGCACTATCACCACACTCAAAGGCTTGTTACAAAAGCTGCAGCTACATCCTACCTCACACACCCAATTGTTTCCCCCTAGTAGATTTAATGTGGTTAATTCTATAAGCTCAAGATTTAAAAGAACTTATTGTTGCTTTGAATCAATCATGTGCCTTCACCCGCAGGTTAGTACAAACATAATCTCCAGCTTCCAATCATCAAGCACACACTTCCAACCAAAAGCAAACAAACCTCTCAACTACCACCAAAACACATGTATCCTGGTTCTGTTTTCAGTAAGATGGTAATTTTTATTATCAGAGCTTTTAAAAAGGAATTCACTTTACTATCAGTTTTGTTATAAATGAACCTTAAAAAAATATATATACACACACACACACACAAAAAGACGTTTACCATCTGCCTCAAAGAACCCTACAAACACTGCTAGAAGGTTAAATAATGAATCCCAAAATGACACCCCTTATTAGAGCAGTATTTTTATGTCCCATTCGACTTCCTGCTCGAGGTGACACACAGCATATGTGGAAGAGACCTCGCATCCCTCACTGCGCCAATGAGCCACAATTCCTCTCAACAACAGTTTCTCTTTATATGCTGCAGTCAGCCAAAAGCTATTCTAGAACAAATTCCTCACAGAAAAAAAAAAGGTCAGTAATGCTGCAGACCTCATCCTGCTGTCAAAGAGATGTACCACTGGGGAACTCTGTCAATTAATTTCTTCAGACAGTTATCTGAGGAAACAAAACTGAATTAACGCTTAAGCCAACAGTTATCATAGGTGGAAATTCAATTCAAAACGTCCAGCATCCACGCTGGGAATAAGAATCACAGAACCATAAAATGGCTTGGGTTGGAAGGTACCTCGAGTATCATCAAGTTCCAACCCCCTGCCACAGGCAGGGCCACCATCCTCCAGACCTAGTACCAGTGCAGGCTGCCTAGGGCTCCATCCAATCTGGCCTTGAACACCTCCAGGAATGGGGCACCCACAGCCTCTCCGGGCGCTGGTTCCAGCACCTCACCACTCTCTGTGAAGAACTTCCCCTGACATCCAATCTAAACTTTCCCTCCTTGAGCTTAAAACCATTAAAGAACATGAGAAAGATTACAGCAAAAGTTTCAAGTACATCCTTATATGAAAACTCAGTTTCATTGTAGATCATGACTATGCACGCAGGAAAAACGTATAGTTTGGAATGCATGCACCTCTGCAAGGCAATGAACCGTGAGCATCCCCAGGGCTGTATCTGCTGTGTGAGCAGCACCAGCTGTCCCTGCACAGCATACACGGACCTTCCCACAGGGAAAGCAGCACCCAAAGCCCCGTGAGCTGTTGGAGAACAAGGAGCCAAGGCAGCACGCATCGCCCCCAACTCCTGCAACGACCAAACAGCAGAGCTTCTTTTAGTCATAACGTTTACAATGCTATGCAGGAAGAGTCTTAACACCTCTGAGTAAACGGCTGTGGGGTTGTTTCTTTCGCCTGTTTTTAGAAATATTTTTCCTCTCACGGGTAGCCACTCAAATGCCCTTTCAGCAGAAGCTCTCTTTAGCCACCACAAGTCACCAACAAGACACAGCGAAAGGCAGAGCTCTCCTTACGCCCTGTCCTCACAGCGCTGAGCCTCGCGCTCCCCACACGCCGCTTTCCCGCCGTCCCGCCCCGGACCCTCATTGCTCACCGCCCCCCCCAGCCTTCTCCATCCCCAACGTTTTCAAATCAGCTTTTCTGCTGTATTTCATGTGACCGCACAACCTCGCCAAGTCCTGTAACTCTCCCTTAAGAACCACGATTCACTAATACTAAGGTAATTAAGTAAAGACTTAACTACTTTTCTACCGAAAAGCCGCACTCGGACCTTGCCCCACCCAAAGCGCTCACCTCAGTTCTCTCACAGCGTCTCGCTGCGTCGAAGAATGCTGCACCGATTCCATGCCCGTCGCCGCGGCCAGGGATCCGGTCGGGAACCGCTCCGAGGGACGCCGGGAAGCTGCCGGTCTCCCCCGGCCCAGCGCGGGGCCTCCGCCGCCGCCCCGCTGCCTCAGCGCTCCTCTGGGCTCCTATTGGCCCGCGTGACGGGGAAGGGCGGGACCGGGGCTGCGCCGCGGCTTGCGGGAGCGCCCCCACGCGGCTGGGAGGACCGCCGCCGCGTTGACGGCGCTTTGCGGGCGCTTTGCAACGAGGGTAAACGGTACAGCCGCCCCCAGCCCCCAAAAGAAAAATTGCGGAGGCGGGAAGCTCTGTCTAGTATTTTTATTAGATTTCGTTTCCAATATGCCTGTATTGGAAGATTAGGAGACAAAAAAGGCACAAACTCACATTGAAAGAAACAACGAGATCATCTAACCCATTTCTACGAAGTGTGTGTTGCCAAAGGAAAGAGCACAATGAACCGATGGGGGGAGGCCCAGCGGGGATGAACCCAGAGGGGTGCAGCGTGGGGGGCGACGGGCACCTCTGGCGCACCGACCAGACCCAGGCTGCAGCGAGGTTCCTGCCCCAACCCGACCCCACGCAGCAGGGATCGGGGCACAGCACAACCACGGCCCCAAAGCAGAGCAGCAGCCCAGTGAAACACCTCGGGGACACGGCGGGTTAGGGGGGGCCTGTCCAAAATCCATCACAGATACAGCAACCACAGCGCCGCGGCACCTTCGCTCTGCTCGCCCGTGGGATCCAAGCATTGAGAGTGGAAGGTACTTACAGGATTTGTCTGTCCTCAGGCTGAGGGATGCTTGCGTTTGGGATTAAATTAGAAGGAAAAAAAAAAGCAAAAGGGGAGGAGTGTGACAGGAAGAGTCAGGTTGGATTTCTGCATTTTTTCCCAGTTTTGCCACTAATCAGGAAAGCTTTGTGTAAAAGCTCTTACGATAAAATCAGAGGATCAAAAAAGGATTTCAGGGTGGAATGTTACAATCTGCTTCCACGGCGATTAGTGGCATCAGATGGAAAGCCTCTTGGGTAACACAAATTTAAAGAACAAGCGTGCTGTGTATTCTCAGGTTGTCCTCAAGTGCAAGAATCCCTCAGCACGTAAGCGACAAACATCAACAAAGTCAGTGCAGAAGTTCTCAGTTAAAAATATTTTAAGCTGAAGAAACTTTAAAGCGGGGCCTACGGTCCTGGAATACTTCTGGAACAGCTACAGGAGATGTCATGAAACATCCTGGTCCCAAATAGCCTTACAGATTAAAATTTAGTATCTTCATCTATTTTACAATAAATTTTAGTTCTGCCTGGTGACATTGCTAAAAATCCCTCACCCCTCCCCACCCCGCAAAGCCATGTGAGGTCACTGAGAAGAGCCTGCCAGAGTTACTGGTACAATTCAGAGCTTATTGCACTTAGACATGAGTAAGGCAAAATAACAAACTAAAAATAAAGGGATAAACTGCCCCCTCCCCAGAAACCAGAAGCCATCCTCTCCCTCCAGAGCATGCACCATCTTCCCTCGCACCAAAACCAGGCCAGATCCTGGCACATCCCTGCTCAGCACAGCCCTGGGTTATTGCAGGAGCTCCTGCTTACAGGGACACGAAGGGCTGAAGGAGCTGGAGGTACTGCAGAGTGCCAAACAGACTTCTCAAGAGTGGCAGTACACCTGTGTCTGTTTGACATTCTGTATTCCCTGTCAGTGCTGCCAAATACAGAAGTGGAAGATAAAGCTATTCTTGGGAATAAATAAAACCAAATATTGGGCCTTACGCATAAGCAAGGAAATTCATGTTTTCTCATATGTATTTAATAAAGCAGCATTTCTTTGATTCTGTTCTGCTTATTTGATTGTCTAAAGCTGATATCAACATACAGATAGTTACAGTAAGTATTTGAGTTCGCTGAATACCCAGAGCTCTTCACATCAGTTAGCAGTATCCTCTGCAGTTTATAACAACTGACAGATAACTTGGGAAACAACTGCAGGTCTCTCCTAAGTTGCTTTTCTACAGCATGAAGAGAGATGCTTTAGTCTGTCTTGCAATGGGAAGAGTATTATTGCTGAGCAGAACCACTGACCCAGGCACCTGAATGCATTCAGATACCACAACTTCACTTGCACATCAGCTTTTTGCTACATTTCAATTTGTCCAGGGAGAATCACACTATTATTAGTCAAAATAATTAAAGTTTTTTTCAGTTACAAGAAATCTTAAGTAAAGAACAAACCAGGAAGTTGCAACATATGTCAGGCAACTTTTTGTAATTATTCTGTAAGACTGACACACACAGCTGAAGGACAACGTAGCTACAGGGCCAGAGAGACCAGGTATCACTACACTGAAGTTCAACAGTCACCTGCTGAAGGCCCTAGCATGGAGATGCTGAGCACAGGCTTCTAATCAGTCTTGAATTCTTGTGTACCAAGACAGAACAAAGTAATGCCGTGCAGAAGCCACATGTCATGATAATTCATTGCAGACCAAGAACTATATCTGGCTACTCCTGATTATGTATTCAGATCACATGCCGTTAAATTTGCTACCCTGGGAGCAAGGGTTAGAGTCTATCATTTTATGGAATACTTTTGCACTCTAAAATGCTGACAGTTTCCCTCTCCAAACAGACATTCAAAGAATGGTGAAGGCTGGGCAGAACAAAGGTGGCAGTTTATCCCAGTTGGAAAAAATAATAATAATTAAAAAAAAAAAAAAAATCTAAGTCACCACATCACAAGACTATTTTAGCTAAAAATGTCACTTGGAAATCAAACAGGGCCACATGGAAATTGGTCTGAACACAATGAAAAAAAGGAGGGAGGAGTCGTAAATACAGCGATCTCTAAGTCACACGTCTCCAAGGAGCTACCTCCTTCATACACGTGCTAACATTGGAGTGCTTGGTACCAGACGGTCTATTTGCTCACAATATTAAAGGGCATCTAGAATTAGCTATGGGAGATTTAAAATCGCCTGCCGATTGGATATAGAAAGGCTTGATCCAGAGATGGTCCGTCAGTCAAACAGTGTGGATTCCCCAGGCCTTCCTGATGACTGTCTTGCAAACTGAAGTAAAGAGAGAACAGGAAAACATTTTAGAGCTACTTTGGAAGTCCAGTTTTCCACATGAAGAGGGAGACTGACTCTTCAGAAAGCAAATGTGAGACACTGTCACCAGTTCTGTGCCCTAGCACAGGTTCAACATCCTCAGCACTGCTTATGAGTTGTAACCCAGCACAATGCTTACAATGTTGACTAGTGATTTGGCCAGCAAATACAAATTCAGGTATGCTCTCCAGTATTACAGCCTTGTCTCTCCCAGCTTAGCATATTCATAATGAAATATATGAAAAATCAGTAAAAAAAATTAAAACTGTCATTGCTTCTTCTTTCCCAGCGATGTGCAAGTGGTTGCTCTAAGCCTTGGTCCATTCCTAAACATTATTAAGATGCAGTGCCAGATACATACATTCTAAATGCATTTACAAGGGATTTGCAGTTCCTAAGTGCATTCCAAGTATTTGCAGCCACAACTTCTGCTTCAAGTCATGGAAACACATATATTACTGAAATAAGAACATCAATAGAATCTACAGAATGTTCCAGAACAGTTTTCTTATACTTCTCACCCAAATATTTCTTTAGAACATTCCTTTAGAATAATTCTGGAAGAAAACAAGAGTTTTGTCAAACTCTCTTGATACCTACAGTGCACAAGGAAGAAGTCACGTTAGTCATCTGCAGCTGTCATTCCTTTCACTGGATCTTTTTCTCTCATCTGAAAGAGGAAAAAATATTCAAGTATTCATTCTCACATGATGCAATCTCTAAATTTATTGGTGTTGAAAAAGTTTAGCATCCCTACTTTACGTGAGACTATTAATATCAAAGCATCACAAAACAGTTTTTGTGATTATGCACAACCAGGAACAATTTCTGTTTAAGTTGCAGGTCTGTTAGGGATCTGGAACCATCATCTAAAGGGAAGAATGAATGTGAAATTACCCTGAGGTGAAGGAAGGGAGTGGAGCGGTGTGGGACACAAATCATGGAGCCAATGGACTCATTAAAATCAAATTTGTGTTTCTCATGGTAAGGAACCAGAGATACACCCCCACTACCTGCTTAGAATACTTAGAGCTAAAAATGCTGTTAGTGAACTTCTTTTTGGAAACCAGGACAAACACATCTGTTCAGATTTAAGCAAGCACTAAAAGTATTAAAGTGATAAATAAATCATTGACACTCATACCCTCATTACCTGTGGGTCACTGTGTTTATTGGCCTAACAACAAGTTGAGAAGTCCCTAATGATTTGAAGGAGATGCCAGCACAACTGAGTCATAGCCAATTATTCAAACCACAAGAAGCATGACCTAAATAACAGGAGGACAATACACACTGTGCTATGACAATGCAACAGTCTTTCCTCTGCACTGGATAGAAACAGTTCCTCACACAACCCACACGTGCCCTGCTTTTCCACTGACCTCATCCAGCTGTCTCTTGGTCTCATCCTCCATCCTACGGATGTCCTCCATAGTCAGATCAACCCACTTATCAAGCCAGCAAAAGAGCTGCCGATGGAAGTTTGTGAAGAGACGCTTTTCTTGCTGCAAAAGGAGGAGGAATAAAACACACAAGCAAACTTATTCATAAGGCAATTAACATGGATCTACCTAGATCTTAACTTTTAGAGATGCATTCACTGAAGAACCAGTTCCCTAACCTACCTTTCTACACAGCCACCAAAACTGGAGACTGGTGCTAGCTCAGTTTTATTTGTTTTAAACAGAATATTTAGAGCCTTGAATTCCTCACAGAAATGCACTTTTTTTTTTCAAGCCTAGGCAGCAGCCTACACAGTGCCTTGAAAAAATTAGTGAACGCTTTACTAGTTTCCTTTGATTTGATGGCATTGTTTTGACTGAATGAAGCACTTTAGGCTTGGCTTACTCAGAATAAGATAGTTGGCCTGAAGGAGCATAAAAAAGGGAAACAGAATAAAAGTAATTGCTAAAAACTAGAGGTTAGCAAGTACAAAGAGTTGGCATGCGCCTACCTTGCTTTTCTGTTTTGCAGTGACCTCCCCCAAAGCCCTCTAAACAATAATGTTTTCCACAGCTGAAACCCTTTCAGCAGAAGTAACTGATGTGTACAAGCTGCTCCAAGTTAGGAGCAATTATTGGCATTTTACAGGAGATAAGTTAGGCAGGACTACTGCTAGATAAGGGTATATAATGGCTCTTGGAAAGCTCTCATTAGGTAAGGACACTTCAGCTTTACCAATTGTGGTTTCACATTTGATAAACTGATCAAAACCAATTTGTTCAGGGCTTTTGTCACTGATACTTGAAATCCTGCAGCAGTGTGATCATTCCCCTTTAGTGAGCATGGATTCCTGCCTTTGCAGAAGCAGTACTGTAGTTTATCAACATTAATTACCAAGGAGTCACTAGAATCTGAAGTCACAGGCATTTCATGAATATGGATGACCACACCCTCCAATTCCAAGGTCTAGAATTTCTAGCTGCAGTTCATGGCTTATGAACTCTTCTACAGAAAAAGCTCTTTTCAGGATACTAATTATTCATATTTTAAGTTAATGAAACTTCCAACCATCTGCTTATTTTTTAAACACAGATTCTTCAAGCAGCAGAATGGTAACGGAAAAAGATGTTGAGAGCTCTATAACTTGCCAGAAAAAACCTCAGCTGATTAAGGTCAGATAACCGAAGCTGTAACCATTTCACAACAAAGTCTTGCCCGTGAGCAAAACAGTTCAATAAACAATTCAGATAATTATCAACTAACCTTACCTGTGCATTAGCTACAAATTTAATCCAACTGATTGCAGTGTATCAAGCAAAGCCTTGACTATATCGCTGAGGTGAATGCAGGTTTCAAGCTAGTATCTCCTGGTAGACTGCACTATTAGAGCAACCTGAGATGCTAAAGCAGATGGGAGATGAAACATCTAATTTCCACATCTCTCTTCAGCACAAAGCTCACTTACCTTCTGTATAAAGTTCTCAATCTTATTTTGTAGACCCCACCACTTGAACTTGACTGTTACCAATTTGTAAGCACACATGTATGGACAATCTGTCTGCTTCCCCAGCTCCTTCTGCAAAGATACAAAGACAGTCATTCAGGACTCAGGTCAAATGTTTCCAGGAAAGCAGCTCCTTCAGACATAACCTACAATTCCTCACAATCATCTTGCAACCTTACACCTTCACTGTCTTTTCACAAGCAGTTTTTTGCTCATCCTTTTTGCAGTATACCCAGGAGCACAATGAAAATAAACCCCAGTTACCTCTACAGGTAGACTTCCCTCCATTTTGAAAAGAGATCATTACTTCCTCTCCTTTGTCCACTATTTTTTTTCTCTATTAAATTTGTGACTTACAAATCTTCACCATTATGATGTGGCTACTCCATTTCCTTTGTCTTTTGACAAAGTCCCTATCTAAAACTTTTTGGGAACCTATGCAGATGGCATGAGCTGGGTCATCCACACAATCATGAAGCCTTAAAAAAAAAAAACCAAACAACTCCACAGGGTTGGTAAGGCTTTCCTACTTTCTGTTACAGAAGCTGTATACATTCTTCCCAAGCAGATCATATCAATCATATCAATCCCAACTTCTGTTCTGCGTGCATACTAGAGATTAGGCTTGCACACCTGTAGCTCCTCACATCCCATCTAAAGTCCCTTTTAAATACTGGTATCATATTTGCCCAAATAGAGTTTCCAGATTACAGGAATTTAAGAGAAAGGTTGAACATTGCTGCTCATAACTCAGCTACTTCATCCTTGAATTCTCCTGGCTGAACTCTTGGGCTGAAGAACAGACAGCTCTGGCAATTTCTTAGAACTTATTTTATTTGCACCAAACTGTTCCATTTCCTTTAACATCAGAACAGGTTATCAGCTGAAGAGCACTTCATTCTGCGCAAGTGAAATCAAACACACAACAAACATATCCAACTGGCCCCAACCCCCAGCATAGAAACAAGCAAACTGCTATGATTCCTGAAGTCATGAACAACATACCTTCCAGTTGGGACCCAGAGGTCCACGTCCAGTCTTGACAGATTTAAATTTTGCTGGATCTTCCTCTGCCTTGTAATCCTATTGGACAGACACACAAGATTAAACAAATCACCCTGCCCACAGTCACACGGGATGTATTTTTCAGGTGGGCAAAGATTAACTTCTAGCTGCTTTCTCAAGAGCTTCTGTTTTCAAACTTTAACATCAGGTCAGGCACTCTTCAAGAAAACACAATTCTTCCCCTTGTGCAGTGTCCTAGATGTACGTGAAGAAGTGATACTGAACCAAAATGACCTTTGTAAGAACTCCTTGTAGTAACACCAGCAGAGGATAAGCAAGCTCACAGGAGCTTTCTTATTCCTGTAATTGCTTTTCTTTGGAAACTAAATACAACTGCTGCAAGATATAGTTATGCACTCCAGAGCTGTGGTATCCAGTATTTTTCACAGCACCATGAGTATGATGATCCTGTGTTGCACACTAGGTAACAAGCACAGTTAACCTCACAACCACTACAAAAAAGAAAGAGACATTAGTTATGCCTCCTGTTGCAGAGCAAATGTTTTGCAGCATTCCCTTCATCCACACTGGATTAAGACTGAGGTGTGTATCCGATTCCTACCTCCATGTCATCTGAAATGAAAACAAACTCAAAGCATCATCTGTTCAGTGCAAGAAGTGACAAACCAGTAGCAAGAGTCTTCTGCTTCATGTAAACTCTTGTTTGCTCTCTGACAGCACTGAATTCAGAGTATTTTGTATTTGCAGATATGCCTAACCTACTGGAAATCAGATGCTATTTATGTGCTTCCAATTCATTTCTATTGGAAAGAAAAACTAAAAATACTGGATGTGCTTTAACACTCAGAGGCAACTTTGTGGGCAGGTAAATTCGCCATATTTGAAGTGTATTCAGAAATACTAATTAGGGAAACCTCAAACAGCATTCCATTTTTACACATGCTTGTTGTTTGGGGTTTTTTTGACTGTTTTCCTCCAGTAGAGTACAGAAACATCCATTAGCTTATTATAGTCTCCACAGTGATTCTTTCAACGAAGAATTAGCTATTTAATTTCAAGACACCAGTGTGAAGCCATAGGTCAGTTTCAAAAAGGAAACGGTTTAAACAAGATGCTGCATAGAAAAGGCAGTTCTGTTTTTTTTCTTGTTCAGCACTGTAATCAGCTGCAGAGCTGTAAAACTACACATAATACACTGTTACATGTACTACAAGGCCAAGCAACAGATTTTACAGACAGCCTGGACAACGCTTTCAAAACAACTCTTCTTCTAGATTGCTTTAACATGTTTAAGGAATGCCTTTCCTTCTCTTTTTTTCTTCTTATTTGTCCTGTAACCTGCAACCACCCCAAGGAACACAGTTTATACATTATCCCTCTTTTTAGCACAAGGCCTCCCACACCAGGGAGCTCTTACCCACCTACCGTACCTTGGGAAGTACTTGAGATCGATCAGCAATATCTATGTAAATAGCTTCTACATTCTTCCATACATCTGGCTCCAGTGTATGAACCTACAGCGAAAGCACGAGACTGATGTCATTGATTCAGTGACAACATTCCCACTCTGAGGCAATAAAAACCATATGGAGAGGCAGACATCGACTGCTCCTCTTTCAGGTACACACAGTAAACATTCAATATCTTGTAAGGAAGCACAGGTGTTCACATAGAACAAGTGTTTGGGGACAATTGAGCATATAAGCAGGAGTCTCTGCTTTGCTAGTGCAACATGCACTTCCAACCCAGGAGCACTGCTAATAGTTGCAAGCCTCTAATCTAGCAGGGAAAGCAGCACTGTGATATTAGACATGAATAAAATCCATGATACAAGTACTTACATTTTCTTGCGTTCCAAGATCTGATTTATGCCAGGTTTCAATTTTGATCAGGAAGTCATCCTTCATATATTCATTCTGTCATCAAAATAAAGCTTCTTGTTATCTTTGCATACATAACTGGTCTTCTTATTAGCTATGTAAGCAGCAGGAAAGTCAACTCAACGTGTTAAAACTTGACAGGAGTTTGACATAGGGAACATCAGGTTTAGCTGTAAATGCATCTTGTTTTTAGAAAAGCTGTTTGATAACGTAACAAATAACGTAAGATTAAATAAACCTCAAGTTGTTCAGTGAAAAAAAAAAAAGCTAAACTTCCATTGTTTTAATGAAATGTTTTGAGTTTTCCCCCTATGTATTAAGAGCTTTTATTTAAAGGGGAATTTCTGCTACTCTAAATACAATTTAGAAGAGATAACATTAACTAGGCAGAAATTGCCTTTTCAAACACAGTATTGCTTTAGCACTGAGTATATATTTGGATGCAATTCTTCAGTATTAATCTGATGCATTGACAGCTTTTCACACTGTGAAAGGAAGGGACAAGAAGCACAGTTTTCCCAAGTAAGCAAAAACACTTTCCATTTCTCATTATCACTGTGAGCAGAAAAGGATTTCCAAAAGTAACCCTACCCTCCCTCAAGGGATAGAAATAAAAAGAAGCCTCTGAAACACTCAGCATGTAAAAAGGAAATATCAAATTCAGAAGACAGATTACTTGGACATGATGCCACGACCTAGCTCCTCTTTTTCAAACAGTTTATTTGGGCAATGGTAAGTTCCCATGTGTAAAGTTAAGATTCGTTGTAGTAAAGAAGGATCTCTGTCCATTGTTATGAAGAGTTTGTGGATGTGCCACAGTTGGGAAGGTCTAACCTACGTGATTGTACAACAAAAGCTAAAATGCCTTTAGCTCAAGCTAAAGAGCTTTTTCTACCCAGAATGCTTCATTTCAGACATTACACATGCTTCCACAGATCATCAGTAAAAACAATACTTACTGTAATAACTGGTCCAAGAAATCAACACATGAAAAGAAAGAGATACAGTACTTTAGTGAAAAAAAAAACCATGCAACAACCATCACCCTCCTCCCACTATCAGCAAAACAGGGACACTTCAGCTTCCCAACTTCAGCTTGAGCAGCAAACACTACGGAATTGAAAAAACAACCCTAGAAGTACAAATAAATAAATAAATTAAATAGTAAACTTCACCCCCCTCCCCTCTGGAAATTCTCAGACTTGGAGACACCCAGAAGAGCAGCAATTAATTATGTACTGCCACTTCTGCTCTCTGGAGTACAGCCAGCTGGATGAGAAGATGGAATAAGTTTGTTCAGCTGACGGCATTTTACCAATCCTTTCTCAGCTTGCAGATAAGAAACCTCTTGCAGTTCTGAAGTGAACACACGCTGGATTTCAGGCCAGAGCAGACCTCATCACTCCTGCACGCAGTAACCAGACCCTCTGCATCTCTACTGCTCGTGGTAACTGAGCTCCCTGGATAGTAAGGCTCAATTATTCAACACAGAATAGCAATTAAAGATCCTGTGACAGTCAGCATCTGTCCTACCTGGGCCATCAGAGTACGTTAACAATTCAACTCTAAGAATGTTTGAAGCTGGTGCTGAACTTTGGTGGTTTGTTCTGAAGTTTGACATGAAGACTTCACTAAGGAGTAATTTTGCTGTAAATACATTGTTTGAATTTATGACTTACTGCAGACAGTATCTTACCACCTATCACACACATCCAACTCTCCTTGTTGCCTGTGCTTGGGCCTTGGGCTGCTTTAAAACCCCAGCCCTTTGAAGTTGTTTTTTTTTTTTTTTTACAGAAGGCTGATTAATTGGGTTGATTTGTTGGGGTGGTGAGAGAGGATAAGCAGGCAGAGCTGAAGCTGATTTTTAAAAGGCTGAATTTCATCTTAAAGAACACTTCACTCTCTCCTGCTAGTCCACACGAAACACTGAATAAACCAGCAATAATAAGCCAGAGCCTTCCCACCTTCCCATGACAGCCTGCTCTTCCACAGCTATGCAACATAATTAGCAGCTGCTTGAGAACAGATTTGTTTGCCTTCCTAATTTCTCCTCTGTAGGAAAGATTTCTCATTTGTACAGTGAACAAACAAATCTCTTCAGAAATAGCCATTAGAACTTAGATGCTCAAATTGCTACGAATTAGAGCCTGAACCTGAGGTGTCACAGCAATAGTGCCTATATATCCCAGCTTCACTTATAACCGTTGGGTTTCTTGACATTTGACCACAGAAAACTCATGCTGACACCCAAAAGAGTGGAACACATCAAATTGCTTTTCTAAAAGCATTTGAATGACACTAATATCTAAGTCAGACTGCAGGAAAGAATCCAAAACACCACCATTCTCCTTGGCACCAGCCCATGGTTACAACTATCAGGCATCCCTCACTTCATTTTTACTTAGTAAATGTATACAGCAACAATTTCATGTTACATTTGCTCAAAGGACCAAAACAAGGCTTCCATTCAAAGCACCTGAAAACAGCTCACTACAGTGCAAACAGCATGCAGAACTGCAGAAAGTTACAAGAGAGGCATTTCAGTTTCCTCAGTCTGCAGCACTTCTTTGACAACATATTGTATAATATGTGTATTAAAGTAGTAACAGCTTTTCTGAGGATACAGCACAAAATGTAAGGATGACCAACTTGTCTATTTAAAAAATAATACTGTGATGCACTATTAATAAAAAGTGCTGTTTTATTCAAACTTAAAGGGCTGCATGCAATGGCTAGTGTGCAAGTAAGCAGTGTTCCAGAGCACAGGATACTTATATTACCTTGGTGCAGAAGTAATACTAAGTCCTACACTGTCAAACCAGGTTTAGTTCTTCATGCACCCCTGGCTCTTAATCTTC
This sequence comes from Meleagris gallopavo, assembly GCF_905368555.1. Lineage (NCBI taxonomy): Eukaryota > Metazoa > Chordata > Aves > Galliformes > Phasianidae > Meleagris > Meleagris gallopavo. The sequence goes on from NC_139424.1 coordinate 5,263,012, forward strand.
AAATTCCACTGAGAGGACTGAAAGCCATGCTAGCTGCTGGCAGCCAGCACAGCGCTTTGTGTTGCACAAAGATTCACACGAGGCCATCACCACTGGCCTACAGCACAAATACCTGGCTGTACAATGACAGCGCTAAAGGCAGCCCACAACACACACATGGTGGTTTCTTCCCTCCTGCCCAGTGCTAGCAAGTGAAGGTTTCTGTAATATTTCTGAGCTTTTCTTGATTCATGTCATGCTGGCAGATACTCTAAACAGATTTTTCAGCCTCTGCATAAAAAACTGCCTTCTGCTCCAACCCCCACATCAATACATTTTCTATTTCATGTTATATGGGTGTTTATTACAGTTAAGGTTTTCTTATTTATTTATTCACTTGTTACACTGTTATTTCTAGCATACCAAAACCTAAAATTCTGTTGACTGCGATAGGAAGTTTTGAATGTGACTTTGGTATGGCATTTCTTTCACTTCAGTGGAATTTTAGCAGTGTGGAATTGCAGAAGCAGCTAGGAGTAAGAAAACATGATAACTCCACACCTTTGTATCAGAAACAGGTGGAGAAGAAAAGGAGGAGGGGAATACAGATGAGTATTATGTCTAACAAAAAAAATCTATTGAAGTCTACTTAGATCTACTTTTACGGTTTCAAGAATTTGAAAGAACTGTTCGAGTTTAAAGCAGTTCAGTGTACTTGGCATGGAAATAAACTAGGTACCTAATAGCTAATTTAAGTAATATGCAGAAAGGAAACCCCATAAAAGTGAGAAAGCTGGGTTGCAAATAAATGTGCTTCGGCATAATGAACAATGAGAGACGTTAAAACCTCATTCTGCAGTTGATGGCAGCAACTGAACTTCATTTGAAACATTCATTCCACTGTCACTGCTGTAGGTAAATTCTTGTACTGAAGTAATACTAACCTCCCCCACCACAAAGCTTTTTCTTTCTTTTAAAGCAGTTCATTTCAAATTCTTTTAAGTAAGTTGCTGAAAAAGAATATATGTTTCTATACTGAGTTTCAAGAACAGCTGGAATTTTTAAGCTTACTGTTCCCATTGCAATTGCATCTCTGCCAAATTGCAGAAAATGCATCCTTCAAAGATACAATCATAAGTTTGGAGACAAAGTTAAAGTTGCAAGTCCCACAGCAGCAACAGTCTGAAAAACATCAGTGGTCAAAGATTGCAGCTGCCAACTTCAGTGAGTAAATAAAACATCCCAGCACTTTGCACAGCTCCAAGAGCCTCAACCCAGAGTTACAACGTACACTTGCTAGATGATCTTTGGATAAGTGTCAAGGTCCCACCCTTAAAGCAACTGTAGCATTATCTGTTCATCCTTCGCTAATCTTAGATCCCACAGTTAAGAAAATACCAACTACGTGACACCAAACTGCACTGAAGAGACAATCAAAGTCTTCCCTGTTTCTCCCTCGCATCTCTTTTTTTTTTTTTTTCTCTCCATTTTTTTCCACCAGGCTATGCTGTGCTTGAGTACAGAAGAGCTCCTCATACATCCATTTCATTAGTGTTGCACAGTTGTTTCTTTGGTAGGAATAACGCCCCTTTCTTGGTCTGCTCTTTTCCAGTACTGAAATGTATACACACTGTCATTCATTAGCAGCACAGCACACATGGAGCTTTCTTTCAACTCTGCAGCCCTGTATTTTGCTTTTCCTGACCACAGAAGGGATGTAAAATATAGAAATCTAAAATCTGAAATGCTTTCCCCTACTGACTGCCTCCTTCCCTCTTCCTTCCTACCCACCTAAAACCAACCAACCAAAAAAAGACCCAAAAGCCAGTAATCCACAGCCCTTCCCCACACACTCACCAGTTCTGCAGTAGGGATAGGCATTCCATGCTTTTTCATGTATATTCAGAGCTCCTTCAGGGGCCAACATTCTCACAAATGTTGGCACTTTGCTGCAAAATTTAGAAACAGGAAGAAAAGCTTTGATGAGAACTGCATGCAGCAAGAGCTGTGGCCCAGACACTGCAAGATGTGCAGAACATGACCAGAAATAAAGATCCTAGAGACTCATACACTGCTAGAACTGGTGGGGTTCTCCTCAGCCCAGTGCTGTGATTTCCAGAGACTGATGGCTAGGTTAATTTAAACCTTATTTACATAAGAAAGGAAAAAGAAAAAAAAAGAAAATATATAGGCTGAACACAGGTTGATATCTAGGAGGCATTTATCTTTTGTCAAATTGAAGTACCAAAATACTGGGTACCAGAATTCCATTTGCTTTAAAAAACAGATAGATTTTCTTGGGGACAACAGCCACAACTGCCTACAGCAGCAGGTGGGTGTTCCAGCAATGCTCTCTTCCAGCTGTACTGTCTGCCAGCTGTTGTTACCTTATTTCCATGCCCTTCGGCCCTTATAAATTCTATAGTTTATACAGTTGCTGCAATCCCATCCCATCTTCCTCCAGTTGCTTTTGCCTTTTAATCCTGCTTGCCTCTGGGAATGTTTCACATACCTCTGTAAGTGGTAGATCTTGTGTGTGTACTGCCCACGCTCTCCATCTCTCTCATAAGGTTCATTCACCAGGACCTCTACTCCTTCACCTCCACCAGTTTCATTTTTACTGGCTTCTGCCACAGAATACAGCTGTCCCACCTGATACTAAAGAAGTTAAAGACATGTTATTGTAGTTGCTGTAATACAGCAGAAGTTATAATAATCTTACTAGAAATAGTCACGGATAAATTTGTTTTCTTGGGAGAAGGCAGGGAAAAGGACATCCAGCTGTGTGCCCAGACAAGCATCTCATTTCATTTCATGTTGATATAAAAAACCTGAGTGGTAGTAAGGAGAAAAGCACTGCTGATAAGAGAGCTACCTTTAACCCTTAAATCTCAAACTCAGAACCAACACAAATTTAGGAAAATATAAAATGGATGAAAGGAGCATCAGGACAACACTTAAAGAAAATATAGGAGATATCAGCATACTTTTTTTTTTTCTTCATGCTTTGGCACACAGGTGTCCCAATTGTTCAAGTCAAAAGGAGAATAATACACTGATAGTCCTAAACTAATAAACACATTAATTTATCCCAAAGAATTCCATATGAATATTTTTTGACAAAATGGAGTGTAGGAGGGAAGGTAGGAAAAAACTGAAGACAGAAGACAAAAGGCACTTGTAGCATCAAATTTATGTCCTCTAAGATACAAATGTAAGATGTGCAAAGTTTCAGAGCCCAGAAGAGCTAAAGATGAGGATCCTGCAAATGCAATTCAGAACAACTAAGTTAGCAGCTTGAAATCAAGAGGTGCTCTGCACCAGAAAGGTTCCAGTAACATGCTACAACTTTTTAAGGCTGAATATGGTGAAATTACTCTTCTTAGCCCTCATGATATACTAATATACTTAGACCTCTCTTGTCAAAATTGATCCTAATCACATGGGGTCATTTGTCTTCGTTGAATATCCATTTCCCTTCTGAGTCTAGTTCAAACTCAGTTCTGTCAGGGCTTCCATAATAATGCATCTTCTTTCTTCTCCAAATCCAAATGATCTCTTATTTCAATTAGCAATCTCATTCTGAAAACTTTATTTAATGAAATAACTGAATCAAGTAGTGACCCACGGGACCCATGCTCTCACTGTACCCCTCCTATTTTTCCTACTAATTTTGTTTAGTGTAGGGTTTTGGTTTGGCTTCCTCTCTATGTCACACTTCCTATTAGTCAGGAGCATCAAGCCACTAACAGGGAAAGAACACCATTTCAACATACAGTAAAAATCATTTTTTAGCCACTTACAGACACTCTCTTGGCTGTATTAATTCTCAGAAATCACTCATACTACTTCCTGCTGTACAATCTCTTTCAGAAGAAGCATCCACATGTTTCAGAGGGAAGAGCAGAAGAAAATCAAGAATGTGTAGAAGAGAGAACGTTCTCCCATCCGCAGAAGATGTGAAGACCAATACACTCTTGCCTCTAGCTAAAGAGGATGTAGAGCTCAAAAAAAAAAAAAAAAAAAAAAAGTGCTGAAAAGAAGAAAATTCATGCAGAGCTTTTTGAAGAAAAGTCAGGTGAACAGACAAGGTCTGAGAATGAAGTTAAAACAAAAGGTCGAAGGGAAGTGCTTGAAACAAAAGCAGTTTTCAGAACGCAAAAGTGATCAAAACAACTGTTGCCAGTGGCAATATAGGGAGGCTGTGTGAATGGGTAAACCACAGAGATAGACATCAGAAATGCAGGGACAAAAAGAAAAAAAATCTGAAAACTTTACCACAAAGCAATGGAATGCTGCTTAGGCCTTCTCCCATCTCCCTAGAACAAGGCTGTGCAGAAAGAATCAGGAATGGCACTTAACACTATACAAGGGAACTCAAGCTGGAAAAGTGGAAAACTACTCAGAGCTGACAACCCAGAAATGCATCACTAGGCTGACACACCTTCAGGAAAAAGGAAGACACCTCCAATGGTTAAGTTTTATTGTCAGAGCATCTAAAATAAAAACAGAACCCAAGTTCTACAGCTTTTGTACCAACTAGTGCTAACAAAGGCTGTATTTCCAAGACAATGCTTATTCGTACTGGGAGAGTGGAGATATGCCAAAGGTACAGTGTTAGATATCCTGGCCTCAGGATCTGGAGCAGAGCAAAAAGTACATCAGAGGGACTTAAACAAGTGCTCTATGCAGACTCAGACTCACCACAGAAGCATATTAATTAGGAAATCTAACAGGTAGTCAGCCTATCAAGAGAAAGAAAAAAAGAGGAAAAAGCATCCATCCAATAAAAGTAGTCTATAGCAAAAGCAATCTACTGAGCACCTCCTCCTAGCTCAGAGCAACAGCTCTGCTGCATCTCTCCAGAAGGAGCAGGCCCAAGCTGTACAAGCACCCCTCACTTGGCTGGATGGTTCTTGCACTGACACCAGCAGATTGGGTTTCAGTCTGGATTTTGGATTGCAGTGTAACTCTCTGCCTTCTGACATTTCATGCACTACACTGCTTTCCTTATGACTTCCCTGCAGATGACCCACAGGGAACAGAATGCTCACCTTCCTCCAGAAGAGCAAAACATGAGAGTTGTGAAATCTTAGAAGTAAGTTGACTTAGTAGGGTAAAAGCCACACGTACACTTATGGAGAGGAGAACATGAGTTTAGAAACTACAGCACTAGAGGGGCAGACTGCTTTGCAGCAAGTCTCAGGACAGGTCTCCAGAGGCACAAACTAATTCCTCTTAGTAACAGTTTCTCATTCATTCCTTCTCCCTCTTAAATACGTGGGTCAAAGTTGAGACTCTAAGAGGATAAGCCTTTTGGTCTGGCATCTTCAACATTTAATCTCCACTGTTATTTCTGATCCTTTAATCGCATTGATAGAAGAGGAAAAGGCCCAGATAAAACTGTCCCAATGAACATCTGCTTGTGAAAATTAACAGAAAAATGGATTCTGGCTCCATGAAGAACAGAGCACCAGACAGACGTATCCTTTCAGCCCTGAAACATTTCTCCTGCAGGAAGTCACCTCCCTCAATGTGTGTCACATCACCTCTTATAGAGCAGACAGCATATCTTCTTCGCACCACATTTCATTCAGAAGGCTTGATCTCAATGTAGCCATCTTCAAGAACAGTTATTTTCCTGAAAGCAGCTTTGAAAACAATTAATAAATAAGAGTCTTTTGTGTTTGGCAAGCTCTTTCCCACGTGAGAGGAACAAAGAGGCAGCACAGAATGTGTACACACAGCTCTAATCCATACCAGCATTTCCAAGTGGCAGCTGGTGAGACACCCACACAGCAGCTCAAGATCTCGCTCTCAAAGTTGGCACTGTGCAACACAACGTTGGTCAGAGAACAGAAGAGTATAGGTAAAGACCTAAGATACAACAAGATATTTAACTTTTTTTTGTTCCTTGTAGTACAAGAATGTATAAAATAACACAGGAGAGCAGCTTGCAGCCTGCACTTATGCAGAACCAAATTTTGGCAGAGTTTCCTATCAGAAGACAGTTTGCTATGGTCTAACTCCTACACCCCAGCCTTCAAGTTTTAGTCATCACCAGGGACTCTCTTGCACTGTTTTATTCCCCATCGTAGCAGTTACATAGCTAACTATTTTCCACTGAACTCTAAATTTGTTAACACCTCTCCACGATCTTCCTGATCACTGCTTTTGTCTTGAATTCCTTACTATCAGTTAAGCTCCATTTGTTAGGGCTGAAAGGACTGAACAGGGAATCCTTGGCGTATCATGGAACACAGAAGACTGCCTCAGCCCTATTACAATGCCTTAAAGACACAACTGTTTTCATTCTCTGCATTATGTATGAGCACCATACTTCCAGCAACAATTTGCATGCTGAAGGAGTGAACTTCTCAGACCCTCAAATAAAAATTCCTCCTATTACATCTCCTAGAGACAGAAATGCTCAATGAGGAGCTGCACAGCAAAGAGCTACGACAAGTCTCCAGAGCCCTATTCAGAGTTCTGCAAGCAAGGAAATTATTGAAAGCAATAAAGTTGTAATATCTGTTTTGTAGTACAGACAACAGAGTAGTGACCAAGAGATGCACAGATGTATCAGCATCTCTCTGCACAGGAAGGAGAATGAAGAAACAGAGACCCAAAGCAGTAGTCATTCCTTCAATTAATATGGAAATAAACTTTCTTCTTAAGCATGCCTTTAAAACTACCATATGCTGCAAGTGCCTGTGCAAAGCTATGTGAATGTAAGAACTTTCTGCTTAGGGAACTGTTTCCTGAAACCTTGCCTGCAGATCACATGAGAACCACCAGATCTTGGAAAGGGAACACAGTAACAATATACGAGCTTGGGGAAAAATAGCATTTAATAAGTTGTGGATTTTCCTCATCCCAGCATACTGAGGTGTTCCGTCTAGAATTCTCATTTCTTCTCTTCTAACTGTATTCGCACTGCATTTTACAGACTTTTCACTCTGCTCAACTCTCTGGAACTCCTTGGATCCAGAGGAAAGGAATGACCTCAGAGCATCCTCTGAGGAGGAGGCTGCAAGAGAGCAACACAATTACATACAGCCTGTAAACCCAGTTTCCACAGACGCAGCCTGAACACAAGGCTGAAAACACGCCTGGCACTGAACAGCTAGCAAGGGAGGGAAAAGAGCACAGCGAGGGACTCGCTTTAACTGGATGAAGTTTAATCCCAGTATCAGAGAACTCGGAAAAATCCTGTGCTGGGTTCCATCCAATCTAACCCCCTCAAAGAAACAATCTGTATACTGATGCTATAACTTGCTCATTACACAGCTTGATACCTAGAGGCATATCACTATGAGGCAGAGCTCCTGCTAAGGACTTCCATTTATCGAGCTCTGCAGTACCTTACCATTTAGACACAGCTTTCTTAAACACTTCCTCTGCCGATTGCAAGTTTGCATTCCTTGTTTACCTGCTGAAGTTTGTGTTAGCTCATCTTTTGTCAAGGACTTCCTCACACAAGCAGCATTCAGGCACAGCAGAAGATAAATATACATACCTAATACTTCAGTAAAGCTTCTGTTAGAATTGTTTGAAACAGAATCATGCAGAAAACATACAAGCTATAGGTATGGAATACACCACAGACAGAAATTTGGTATGTCCCAATCCTGCACCAAGATAATATGCAGACCTAAAATCATTTTGGTGACAAGCCTAGATTGCCATCAGCATGAGATGCCTTCCTGAGCCACAGGAATATGAAACTCAGCTTAGATGTTTTCTTTTTTACCAAGCAGTCTCATGGCTGCTGAAATACACTGCACAAAGTTCTGAAGTGTGCTCTGTCAAAATAGTATGGAACTGACAAATGAGTATGCTTAAAACAGTGCTGCCATGATCCAGCTTACCACTCTCTGTACCATATCCAGGGAAAACACAAACAAGAGTCCTGTTACTGCAGCTCCTCCTAAGAGTTAGAGCAAGCCCTTCATCAGGACTTGCAAAAAACACACTCAAAAGAAAACAGCAACAAGCTTTTCACAGTCAGATATCCTGCAAGAGCAGTGTTCAACATAGAAGAGGAAAGGGAAGCTGCAACACCCAGAGAAAAGAGCAGAGAATCAGCTACAGATTCTGCACAGCTATTCCTTGGCTAGCTTGGCAATCAAAATCACTGCCTGCATTATAAATGACATTTCTCCTTTCAATTAGAACTTTATATAAAGAACAAGAAAGCTTTCTTTCTGCAAGATCTAGAGAAGAGTTTTTAAAAGTGCTATGACATAGAGATACAATCTTTCTTTTGCTATACCACCCTCACAGAACAGAAGAATTGATTTCAATTCACAAAGAGCAACAAAAGAGTTCTAGGAAAACACAGACCAAAGCGTAATTAGTGTAATTTAAATTTGTATTAAAGCTTTCTCTTCACGTTAAAGAAAAAGAACAATTGCATTAATCAAAAGGAAACCACTTCAGAACAGTCTGACAAGTTGAGATTTATCATCATATCTGGATGTACTTTGTACCTCAGTCTTAAGAAATGAAATTATTTGATCGATACACGGTGAGTTAAGATCATACAGAAGTCCTGAAGTTGGTGTATCTGTTTCATGCGTTTTGCAGCTTTTGTTCAAACTGCTTTGATCACAAGTTTATTTACAGTCCTAGAGAAAGGAAGCAACAAGAAAAGGACTTACCTCCTCCACAGACACAGGCAGGATAACACGGCTGAAAGAGAATACAGAAACAAGAAAGTTAACAAATACAGCTGCAAAATTTAGAGGGCACATTTCTCATAGCAACAACCACACAGCTCTCCCCCCCCACATAACTCGAGTGTCTACTGAGTACCAGCACCCCTCACACTTAATCCTTACTTTCAAGACTATTTATATAACAACCTCAGAGAAAATCACTGACATGATACAGCATAACTGCAATCCTACACTACAACTAGTAATAATATTTTACTACTCTGCAAGTCCATGCAGAATCAGAACAGTTGCATGCTCCTTCTCACCACATCCTTTCAGTAGTCACGTCTTAATCCTCTCCAAGTTGCTGACGGGCGTTGCTAAGTGCTTCAAGAGTTTTGTACAGATTTGTCTTAGTTACAAGTCATGGCAGGATTTGTTTATATGTTCTACCCCATAGGAAGGAACACCACATAGAGAAGTACATGGAAGGCTTTCTCAGAGCTGACTGCGAAGGAAGGCGCCGCCATTTCTATATATGAGTCACTGTGGTTTCCTGGACGCCTCTTTGAATCAACTGACTGAGTTCTGGCTGGTCTTGCTCTGTAGACTACTGTGATTTCTTGAAACTACAAGAATAAATCCAAACTCAAAGCTGACAGGTGCATGAACTTTAAGGCATTTTTATAAAAAGCTTTTCTTTTTCCTCTGAAATTAGATTTGAGTTCAACTTCTGCTTTCAGTAAGGATGATGTTGAAACAGGGAACCAAAACAAGGCACAGTTACTATGAGTAGAAGAAATTTCATTTCCTTCTGAATTAGGATGTATTGGGATTAGAATAAAAGTCCATTATATTAATAACTGTTTTTTGGTTTTTTTTTTAAACACAACTGGTGAAAATTGAACATTTCTCCTACACTAAAGGAATGTTACCAGTAAGATACCGCAAAAGAAATTGAAAGAGGGGCAAAAGTTTAGAGATTTTGCAAGACTTCTTATGACAGCAACTCTTTATGCTGGCTGCACACTACTGTAGGAAGAGCTACTGAGAATTGCAGATGAAGTTCAGCATCAATAGAAGCTGAATAATACATTACAGGCATTCATTTTCCCCAACACATGGGGTAACAAGCCCCAAATACCATCACCAACATTTATCTTGGTGCTGCTATGGGAAAGCATCTGAAACTATCAGTTCAGTAGCGTTCAAAAAATAGATGAAACATCAGAAATTGAAGCACACTACATACACAAAAATAAATGACAGTTATGCCACTGTAATCTCCCATGCATCAGCACCTTGAATCCTGTATGTAGTCCTGGTCACCTCACCTCAAAGAAGGTACAGAACAAGTGAAGGGGGACAAAAAAAGATTATGTGAGATGGGAAAAAGCTTCTGTGTGACAACAGAGCAGTTGTATGAGGCCTTCATCTTAGGAGAAAGGACAGCCAGAGGGTTAAGATAAGGTAGAGTGTTACAGAGCCACGAATGGTGCTGGAAAGCGAATGGAGAAGGAATGCTTGTGTCTTACAACAGGAACCCAGGTCAGAATAAAAATCATTAGGTAACAGATTTTAAACCAATCAAGTGTACTTTGTTACATCATGCATATTAAGCTATGCGATTCCTTGCCAAACACAAGAAGTATAAGCAATTGTAAAATGGGATTGAAACAGTTCATGGAAGTTCATATGCCACTTCCTGGAAGGATACACTGAAGAATGATCGCTCCACTCAATATACATTGTTTCCTACAAATATCAGCTAGAAGGCAAGATGAAACAGGATCTTCGGTCCAATTCAGGATGAAGTTCCTTACATAATGAGAAGTTTAAAATGGGAAAATGGCTTGCCACAAGTAGAACGTGCCACCAAACGTGGCACTGGTGAATTGGAGGATTAAAAGAGGAGGGATAGGATAAGCAAAGGTGAAAAAGCAAGGAGCGAGGAAGAAAAAGTGATGTTGGAATGGATTTCAAATAATGCCTTTTGAGGATCTGGCACAAAAAGACTGATGTAAGCTAATGGAATTTTATGTAAGAAACCAAAAAGCACCAGATCTGAATATTGTCTTATAGTATGATGTTCACCAATGGAGAAACAGAAACACAAAGAAGTTAAGTAGTTTGCAGCTTGTTTTGCCTAGCAAACAAAGAATGCAAGGGATGACCAACATTTATAGGTCATCAAGTGATAAAGGAGGAGGAAGAACTACTTCTTCTTCTATAGGGTCCAGAGAAAGAGCCTCCCAGGAGCAGCAGGAGGAACAAAGACTCCTCAGTCTGGGGCAGAGATGGATCAAATGATGAGAAATGATTATGGTGCGGTTGCCTGCCACACCAAGGGCAGGAAAATGAAGAACACTGAACATGCCTCCTAAATAAAAATATGCCTCAACTGACAGCAAAGGGAAGTTCTGCTACAGAGAAGGTCAGTGTTGTTATCGTCACTTCGCAGGAAAGGGAAGCAAGTCTCCATGCTCAGATTCTCCTCAAGGTCTTTGATGCAGTTTAAATCCAAACAGGGAGAGTATGCAAGCAGGCAAGACCTCAGCCACCATTTATGAACCTTGCAAGCAAGCAGACAAACAACCACAAAGCTTATCTGGAACATGGCTAGGTATAAACGAAAGATAAGCCCAAAAGACTATTAGGGCATCAAATGAAAACTTTAAAGCTACCACTGCACAACCATCAGTAAAAGAACCTGCACAGAAAAGACAGACGATGCAGACTGACAATAAAAGAGGTGACACCACTTTTTATTATACTGTTCTGTATCCACAATGTCTCCTCAAATACCTCTGGAGCACACAGAAACACCCTTTTGATTTAGTAGGGAGGGGTCACAGAGATGGAGGAATAATCTGCTTGGGTGACACACAGCTGCAGCTCACTTTTATTTTTATCACTTATGCTGGGTAGGCAGTGAGGTACCTGTATGTACCAGCAATAGGGAACGGCTCTGAGTATCCAGGTCATGTCAACACAAGTAGTTTCCATATGCCTTGAGCAACTCTTACCCAGAACATAAGATACAGTCTAAAAACACCTCTAATAGCATGCAAAATGGGCAACTTTTTACATGCAACGTCAAGGAAAACTAACAAACACCAGCACCAACAATGACAGCTCAGAACAGAGAACTGTTGGAGCTAGTTGGGCATCCCAAAGAGTGAGGAATACATGCACGCATGTTTAAGCACAGTTCAACCTTGAGTGTCCTTAGAGCCATGTACATCTTAAAGACACAAAGAACGCAAAGGAGAAAAAGAACAGGACAATACAGCTCAGAAGATTTGGTGACCCTACTGAAAAAGAAAAAAAAAAAAAAAGAAATGGAAGCCTGTAAGAATAAACACATTTAGTAATTCCTGTCTTTTAACCTTCAGTCGTAATGTTTACTCTCCACACTTGATCTCTGGAAGAAGCAGAATAAAAGACCAGCAGGTATTTTGATCTGGTGGTGTAAATGATAATTCCAAGTAAAATGACTTTTGGAAGTCATCCTCACCAAAATTAACTTCTCATACACTCAGAAGTCTGAACATTTTAGGTACATATGTTCCATCTTTACCAGATGCCCTGTAGGCAGCACAGCTCACTGGCAAGTGAGCTTTACCGCAGTACAGGACGAGAAATTGAAACTCTAAGCAGAAGCATGAAAACAGATATATGGACTTGAACAGAAATAAACCAGACAGGTACTCTTAAAAGCAAAGTACCTTTACCAACTAAATTTATAGGAAAACATCCACAAAAAAGATGTTAGAGAAGACATTACTTCTCATGCATCTGAAAAAGAGTGCTCAGCTGTGGTTCTACCTGCTTGCACTACAGAAGGTAACACTGCCTCTGTGTTACACAGACCAGTCCTTGAATTCTACATCTCCACTGTTGGATAAAAATAGCAAGGGTTTAAAGATTAGCAAAAAAAAAGAGAAAGAAAAAAAAAAAAAGAAAAAAGTTAGTCAAGCTTTAAGACAACTATAAGGATCACCACAATGTTCAATAGAGTTCTAACATTTAGATCCAGACCAGGTCCACGATCTGGTAAAGCTGCTCTAAGGAAGATACCATTGCATAGGTAAATATGTCTAACAGAAGGACTGAAAGCACATTTTATCATTAGGGTCACAGCTATCTTCCATAAGGAAAAGGGCAGAGGGGGAAGGATAGATGCAGGACAAGGGGAAATGGTTTTAAGTTGAGGAAGGGAAGATTTAGGTTGGATGTCAGGGGGAAGTTCTTTACAGAGAGAGTGGTGAGGTGCTGGAACAGCTGCCCAGAGAGGTTGTAAAGGCCCCGTCCATCCCTGGAGGTGTTCAAGGCCAGGTTGGATGGGGCGCTGGGCAGCCTGGTCTAGTATTAAATGTGGAGGTTGGTGGCCCTGCATGTAGCAGGGGGTTGGAGATTCATGATTCTTGAGTTTCCTTCCAACTCTGGCCATTCTGTGATTCTGTGGGGGGAAGGGATGGAAGATGTGCAGCAGCAGGCACAGCCTGCAGACACCCAGCCAAAGTGCATCAGTCCAAAGGAGTCCACCGTGTCGGCATGCATAAAGACGCTGAACAAAAGACTTTGAAAGCAGCAGTGTGACTAATTGCCACACACCGCTGGGACGGATCCACCAGGCTGCCTTTTACCTCTCCTTTTCCACCTCCAGGCAGAAAATTGCAGCAGCCTCGGGGAACAGCAAGGTGAGGGCTGCACACCAAATATCCCGATGAGAGGCCGGGTCTCAGCTTGAGTTGTCTCAGCTGGAGTTGCTAGCTAGGCGCTAAAGGAGAGGAATGGGTAAAAAACCAACTGGAGGGGGGGAAGGGGAGGAGGGAATCGCCAGCACCGCAGCATCCCATCGAAACGCCGTACCCAGCGGTGACAGACGGCACCAAAGGCCGCGGGGACACCCGCACCGCCGGCTGTGCTCCCGGGGGGGTTCACCGCGATCCGCCTCTCTCCTCAAGGCAGAACCGCAGCGATACCCGAGCGGAGGGCACCCCTCAGCCCGCCGTGACCTTCATTCCTTCATTCCTCCATTCCTCCTCCATTCCCGCCACCCCCGGCGGCGCCGCGGCCCTCACACAGCGCCCCCCCCCACCCCCACCTCAACCCGCAGTGCGGGGCCGAGCCGCCCCCGCGCCTCCTCACAGCGCCATGTCCCGGGGGAAGAGGAGGGGGGGCGGTGTGAGGGGAGGACAAGCGAGGGGGCGAAGAGAAAAGAGGAGTCGGGGGAAAAGGGCCGCCCGCAACACTCACTATTCCTTGATGAGCACCATGGCGGAGCCTCCCGCCCGGGACGGCCACGCTGAAGGTGACGGGCGCCTTCCGGCCGCTCCGCTGGACCGCGCCGCACCGGGACGGGGGGGAGCGGGAGGGGGCAGGGCGGCGGGAGCAGGGGCGGGGCGTTTCTGCGGCAACCGCTGCGTCACGGCGCCACGCAGGCGTGCTTACGTCAGCAGCGCGCGCGCCTGGCGGGAGGCGCTGCGTGTGTGGCGGAGGGAGGGGTCGACGGGCAGCAGGCGTTCGCGCTCTCTGTGCTTCCCTCAGGGCTTCCCCCCTCAACCCGCTCCTCAGAGCCAGTCGCTAAAAAACTCTTATTTTGAAGGGAGCCAACAAACGACGCTTGTGTTAGCGCAGAAAGCTGCGGTCCGAGCATCTTCCTGCTGGAACCGGGGCTCTGCGGTGGCTGCAGATGACTGCGATTGCAGCTCCTCGCTGATCCTCAGCACTGCCTCAGAGCAGCATCAGCTGTACTCGGTATTAAGGGTGACCTCAAATTCCGAAAGGCACTTTAAAAAGGCTTTTTTTGGCTCTGTGTGACCTGTGCCCTATTTGATGGAGGAAATTAGCTGAAGGTTTTATAACCTCGTCGCTGGAACCACACAGAGCATGGATCTTTATTTGGTGGGGAAATAAAGCTGTACATTTAGCATTACCCAGATCACTCGTGAGTGACTGAAGCACCTTTTTGTTCTCACCATCGTGTAACACCACGACCCACAGAATCATTAAAATCATTAAGGTTGGAAAAAAAAAAAAAAACAACACAACATTAAGATCATGAAATCCTGAAGCATCCTCTCTTCTGCAGGCTGAACAACCCCAGTTCCCTCCCCATAAGACTTGTGCTCCAGACCCCTCACAGCCCCATTGCCCCTCTTTGGACACACTCCAGAGCCTCAATCCTATGGAGGTGTTCATCTTTCCATACATATTCAACCCATACACGTTCATCTTCCACCCCTCAATACCAGCTCACCCTGTCTGATAAACACCGATCTCTTTCTCAACCTGCTGGCAAAATAATTAACAATTACTAAAAATGATTAAAGGGTAAGATTTTCTTCTCTCAGATTGAAATCCTGCTGTTAGTTCCCACCCAGAGAAGAAAAGCACAAGGAAACGTTCAGAGGGCAACCGAGCAATTTGGCAGATGGCACCACATGAAGTGCTCATGCTTTCATAGTCTTGTTAGGAAGCAAGAGATGCTTTCACGATGCTCAGCCTCAGAAGGAAAACTAACGATTAACTTAACACCATATTTATTTGTAGATAGCACTGTGAGAACGCACATCACCTTACAGACACGTAAAAGGTGACACCGGCCTGCCACAGAGTGCTTACATCTCAGTGTTGACGAACACGCTATGAAACCAAAATCTTGGCAACAGGAGGAGGGTTCTGAATAATTGGGTTATTTCAGGAGTAATAAGGGAGTGGCAGGCATGAGGAAGAGGAGGATGACAGCATGGAGCACAGCACACCTGATAAAAACAGATTGCATGACAGGCAGAGCTGCACAGGTAGAAAAATAAGGAGCTGTGGAGTTACAGTTAACATGACAGACTGCACCTACAGAACACGGCACTGTTTGAGCTATTTCCAAATGTGATCATGGTGAAATGTTATCCAGAGTGGCTTTATTTCTATTGTTTTCTGGAATTCTAGTGTGATATTTGCTTGTATTATGCAGAACTATGCATTTCTGAACAAAGAGGTAGGGGAATAGCAAAAGCTCTGCAGATGCAGGAAAATAACATTTGAAAAAAAAAACCACACAACAAAAGGGAACAACAAAACAACAGAACTTGCAGATTTTAAGATGCCATTCTTTTTCCCCTGCAGTATCTGCTTTATATTTTACGACATATTTCCCAAATCCATCAGCTGTCAAGAGGGAAATCTCCTACTTGCAAACATTTTAGTGATTTACTGTCTTTTTTTTTTTTAAACCAAAAGAAAAGAAAAAAAAGAAAAGAAATCTTATTATCCTACGTTTCCTTTGCAGACAGAGGATATTTGCTGGGCTTTGTTATGAGAGCTGAATATTACATTTGTTGCTGTAGCTTTGCTGTTAAGTTGGACTGTCAGCAAGATATTCTCTCTTATTTTTGTATATATTCATATCCAGTTACATCTTCAGGATCCAGATACTGTGACAATGGATGCTGTTACAGGTCTCCAAATAAGAAAAAACGGCACAGGTTTTCTTTGCAATATCATTGTTGCATTACAACTGTGAAGACTCTTGATGAAGCTTAGGTACCGACAAATTAGGGGAAGGAAAAAATCTATTATCCTTCCATCCCCATTCAGTTTCTCTTAAAAAACAAACAAACAAAACAAACAAAACCCAAACATTAAATGCATGAGAGTTTCCAGAGACCAGGGGTAAGTGAAGTGGCATTTATAGGTGCCACCACCTCCACGCAGTAACATCCCTGATGGAAGGCTCCTACAAACAGCAGGCACCCACAGATCATGTTTCTACTTCAGTACATTCACATGGGGATGCTTCTGCTGAGAAGATGAAGCTTTTCCCAGGACCATTCCTTCACATTTCTGATATAAGTGAGGTGAAGAAAAAAAACAAAAACAATTAAACAAACAACCTATTCCTATGAATAGGTTGGATGCCTATTCAACAAGGCATTCTAGCCTTTAGGAATAACACATATTGATATGTATTGGGGAATTACAGGTAAATGCATTGATCTAATTAATGTGTCTCTCCAGGATTTGGTTGTCCTTTTATTTATTTATTTTTTTTTTTTTCAACATGGGTGGCTCATGCACACCAAGAAGTGCACTGGGAATTTTCTTAGTCCTGCATCACTTGGCTAGGCAGCAGCGATGCTGTTTGCCATTCCAAATGTAAGGAATTCGTAGTTACATTTCCACAAGCATCAAAGAACAAGGCAAACTACTCCTGAACAATCATACTTAACAGGACCATCTCAACAGTGTTTGTTTCTGTAGCATCCAAGGCAATGTTTAGAAAAGGCTGAAGCCAGAATACTTCATCTTCTTAGAGCCCATGCCTACATAAGGTTCAGCATTTAAGCAATTATGTCAGAATTAGCACAGTTGGTGCACATCTCACATGCAGATACAGATTTGTAGATAGGTAAGTTTGAGACTGATTTTAAAATTAGTTTAGTTCACAATTGTCAGAGTCAAACTCCACGAGGTCAGATCAGCATTCTACCCAGCCCAGCGTATATTTTCCTCAATCTTTGATAACATATTCTTGGAGATGGAGTGTGGAGAAAAAGATTAATCTTTTCTTGGTGTAACTTTCTTATTTACAGCAACTAAAATCTCCCTGAGTTATTGGATGCATCAAGCCATTGTTTAACGAGTCCCTTGTGTTTAAATAATAGCAATAATAATCTGTTCTCTATCACGTTCTACAGCAATAAATTTCAGCGATCGACTTTGGGCTGCTGTGACAAAGCACTCCCATTAGTCTGCTTAACCCTAAACAACTAAAATTCATTGTGTACCCACCTGTCCTTAAAACTGCAAGCCAAAGGCACACTTTACTCTTAGTCTAAAACACAGCCTAAAAAACACATGACTCAAAAGGCATGAGCTCTATTCTTCACAGCTGACCGGCAGCTTCTACACACTGTGACATATCGGCAGAGACAACAACCATATATACCCAATGTTTTATCAGATGAAACAATATCAGATTAGACAGTTTCCCTAATAAAGGGCAGGAACTGAGAACTGCAGTAGGGAGGTAGATGGCAGGAATAAAAGGGTGCTTTGTTTAATTTAGCTACACGCACTTCAAAGGCAGCTGCATCTCCACTGTGCCCTCATGAAAATGTGTCACTCTCTGTACTTCTCTATTTTGCAGAGGCATTTATGTCAGGAATTCAAGTGGAAGAGGACGATATCACGTTCACTATTTTGAAACAGAGGTGCTGCTGAGTTAGCACACAGCCGTCCTTCCAATCAGTCTACTTAGGGATGCGGCTCAGAATCGCTCACCTGTCTGAGAGCTCATTGAAAAAAAAGATACGTAATGTCATTGTCATGTAAAATATCTTGGAGCAAAAGTAGAAATCTTTTCCACGGTTTCAGAAGAAGTGTAACAATATAGAATGCAGAAACCTGCAAAAACCTTCTGGAAATCTAGCAAAGCTGTACTAGTGCTGGTGGGTCTCTAGACTTGTACCAGGAGAAGAGAAAAATCAAACTAAAAGGCTGCCTCCATCATCACTCAACACAAAGGATGTAAAGCTGGGAACGTGGGCAAATCATCACCAAAGCTAGAGGCCAAACAGAAAAATGAAAATCTTCAGAACAGCATAGTGTTGACAGCAGGCAATAAGGCTGCCTTGGAACAAACGCATTTAATAAAGGCAACATGTTAAAAAAAAAAATCCACAGATGTGTAAAATGTTCAAGTGGCAATTCATTTCCAAATAAGTTATTGGAGACTAAAAGGTACCGTGAGTGGAGCACCAACTGAACTGCCACCGGGTGCCAAGGGCAGCAACTCAAGATGGCGCTGCCGTCCCACACAGCCCATCATCCCGGTAACCCGGAGTTGGCAGTTCAGAAGACACTCCATCTTCATAATTGATTTATTTCTCCCCGCCAACCTCCCTGCAGTCACTAGTTCAGCCACTGCAGTGCTGCACACAACGTGTGGTGGCTGACATGAGTCACAAGATACAGAGGCTGAGCTGCTGACCTCGAGGAGAAGGTGAAAGGGGGGAATGTCTACTTTAGGCAAGGCCTAGGAAAACCATTATAAAAATAAGTGGGTTAAGAATTCCCTTTGTATTCCTTCTATGGCGGATAGGCCCTGGGGCACCTTTACCCACATGTATTGCTCTCCAAGTCAGCTTCACCATACAATCAGTCACCACGTACTCTGTCCAGACAAAGCACCGACAACACAGAAGGCTTTTAATACGGCCAAACCAGCAGCTTTTTGGTCAGTCAGAGTAACCTGGTGTTCAGCAGCTTGGAGCCTGTGTCAGAACAAAGTAGATAAGCTATGGCTAGAGGAAGAATTACTTTGCCACATCACCCTGCCATACATCCACAGGATCCAGTTACCAAACACAAGGAGTGTTCTGCACTCTTGACTCTTTTCAACAAGAAGTCAGCTTACGACAAGTGAACACCAAGGTATTTGGAGCCCCAGAACCAGCTTCAAGAAGCTTCTCCACTTTAGTAAATACACCCTGCTGCTCCCCTCCCAAGGTCACGTTGGAGGGAGGAAGAGGCAAAAGGCAACAAGTCTCAAAAGCACTTCATCGGTAAACAAGATCCAGTTCCTATCTCAACAGTTCCAGGACTGCAAGCAGTTTACAACATGTACAGGTGGCTTACAGGCCGAGAAGAGAGGAATACCAGCCTTTGAAGGCTTGGTGTAGGACCAAGAACAGTTCAGTAGGCTCTTCATTTCTGTGTGGAAGGCAGATCCATTGCTCACAGTCTGTGTCATTGTAGTAATAAAACATTTGCGAGCTGTCAGTGCTAGCAGCCAACGTTTAGCAATACACTGAAGCCGTGCTTACATACGAAGGAATAAATCCTCTTCCCTGCCTCAGAAACAGTCTGAGATATCTCTGGATAGGCAGTAAAACTGCTGAGTCCAGCTACATATCAAGCAGAAAGACCATTATGAAGCCTCAATGAAAAGAGGAGAGTGCAACTTACATCTGAGACAGTCAGCCAAGGTTGGGAGAAGAGGAGAGAGAACAGCATGTTACATTTGCAAATTCAAATTAAGGTCTTTCTTCCCTCTTCCCCCATCCATCTCTTCCTTCTCAGTTTCCTATGCAGAGCCTCTGCAGCTGAAGAGTGTGATCAGGGAATAATTTAAGACAATATCTGTGTGGCCTTTATAAAAAGTCGTATGTTCTGGAGTAAGGAGTGTGAAGTCTCCTCCTGCCATATATCTGAGGAAAGCTCAGTCATGATGTCCAGCCCTCACTCCAGTGATGAACAGAGCCAGGAGAGAAAAAGCCTGGCTTACACCACAGGTAGAACCCACGGATATGGTAGGAACCTGTACAGGGGAGATTGCATTTGAAGCACCAGTTTAAACAAAGGCTTCCTCATTGGGAGTGCCATTGATTTTGAGGAAGAGTTTGGAATCTTCAATCTTCTGTTTTCTTTCTCTTTCTAGCCTGCGTCTGTAGCAGACCAGGTAGATTGGAAGGCAGAAACCCAGTAAGCTCAAACCAAGCAAGCCAACGTTCACCTGCAGGAAGATAGACAAAACAGGCAGGTTAAAACAACAACAACCAAGTCACTCATGCCCAGTTGGTCAAAACCCAGCTCACGTCACTCAGCTACAGGCAAACCAGGAGACGCCCTGCTCTCTGTATTGGCAACAACATCCTTTGTATTTTTATTTATACTCCGGTGCCCAAAGCACCATGCATATAGATTAAATAATGCAAGAGTTCGTTGCTCTAGATCTCGGCTGCAAGAGTCTCTTGTTGCACACAACAAGGTAGGGATGTTCAAGGTGCATTTCTTTTCCACCAGCAGCACTGTGCCATGTGTTGCTGGAGAGCAGATGTAGGCACATGCAGCCTAGAGATCAAGACCTTTCAGAAAATTGACACATTACAGTGTCAGTGAGCTGCCCAGACTCTCAACAATACATCACACATTTGTCCTACCCTCAAAAGCCACTTGGCTTTCCCAACATTAGCATCAACAAGTCAAAATTTACTGATCATTAGAGTTTATTGTTATCAAGAGAATAGTGAATTTCTACTGCATTTGAGGGCAGGACAAATTAACTCATTTTTACCTTACAGATTTTGACCTCAAAATCTGTGCAAATTGTTTGCGAGGAAATAAACAGCAGCCTTCTCCCTTCCCACACACCAGTGAAGGGTTAATGCCATTCCCTCCCAGGGCCTCATTACTCACACAGAAAAGGGTCTCTTGGACACCACCAAGGTAACAGCAGACTGAGAGACACGTACACTCCCTGCTGTTTATAACCTTGGTCCACGCACAGGGGTGTTTTTGTTTTCAAAGAAATGAACCCAAATCATCTTCACCACTGAACCTGTGTATTATATTTGAGAATAACTTGCCCAGAGAGGGTCTCCTTCCAGAGGTCCTGTTAATGCCATAAACAGAGGCTGCTGCAGAAGGGCAAAAAGGGCACTGATCAACGACTGCAAGCCTGTCAAGCTACCAAACTGAGTAGAGGGGTATCTGTCAACAGAAAAAGCAATAGCATTATTATATGTCACCTTGACTGTTCACAACACCCAGCTCAGGTTGCACTCCCAGTAGATTAGCACAATAGAATACAGTCCCAAGAGAGGCATAATATGAAGAACTTTTCTCTCCTGAACTTATGTACAGCTACCTTTTATTCTAGAGATTTCAGTTATATGTGGTGGTGAGCACAGTGCTCTCTAGATCAGAGCACACCTAGTGATGGAACAGATGTCTGATCTCATCCTGAATTCAAAAACTTAAGAAATACCAGATCTAGCACTTGTTTTGTTGTACTGTAAGACAGATGGAAGTGCTTATACAACTACTCCTGTTGCAAAGGGAAAAGAGTGTTGACATTTACTAGTTAAAAAGCAGGGCCTCTTTATCCAGATGACAGCACTAGCAGCTATGCAATCATTCTCATCTGGCCACAGCAATTCGCTCCATTTAGAAGTGAGTGAAACCTGCACAACAGGTTAGTGTGTGTTTTCCTTTTTAGAGGACAAGTCTGATCCCATGTCAAATTAAACAACACTGCTCATTGGAAAGTGCTGAATATCAGATACTACTAATGGAAAAATAAATCTTAAGGGCAGTCTAACATCTGTCTCTTTTCACAACTGAACAGTGTTTAGAAAAAGTCAGGTTGGAAGGAAAAAAGCCAATTAAAATTTTCCAATATTCAAATAAGTCAAATTGAAACCAAAAATAAAGAAGTTGGAAAGAGCTGCAATGGTGAGAGAGGTTTAGCTTATAAACAAGCTGATATCTACAACAACAGACATTTACCACAATGGGGACAAAAACATTTTGCTTCCAGCTACCATAGAACCAAAAGTTTGTATGTTTTTGATTTAATGTCTGAGATGGGTTTTTGAATTTGGAATACACAGGCATTGAGACCAAAGCCTTTCACAGAAGGAGTCTGGGGAGCTTCCATCCATGGAGATATTCAAAACCCAAGTGGACACAGGACTGGACAACCTGCTCTAGCTGACCCTGCTTGAGCAGGTGGTTGGATTAGATGGTATTGAGAGGTCCTTTCCACCTCAACCAGTCTGTGATCCTCTGAAAGCCAACAGTTTCTTCCTGTTCTCTGCCCAGCAGCTCAGGACAGAGAGGCAGATCTGTTTTCAGACTGAAAAACATTGCTTACTAAAGAAGAGAGTATTTAGATCCAGCTATCGATAGCTTTGATCAGTTGGAAGCAGGATGGATGATCCACCTGGGAAAGGGAGTATGCCTCACTAATTGGGCAATGCTTTACCAGTGCAATTTCAGAGCAGACCAGCAGCAATATGCTCAATTATGTTAATGTTTTACAATGTTTTACCCAGACACATACACATAGCTACCCATTATAATAAAAAAAAGCCTTGAGCTCTTACTATATAACCATAGTGCCAATGCCTAGTGTCACCTGCACAACTGATAAGTTATGCCTCTTGTCCTGGCAGTAGTTATGCCAAAGGGGTTATCAGTTTCCAAAGAAGGAATGTATCAGCCAGGACTTCCGTCCAGCTACTATCATGCCCAGCAGGGACAGGGAATGAAAACTGCATTATTTTTCCCCTCTGACAGACTTCAATTCCCGATCTCCTCTCACCAGGACTTTTTATCACCTCAAACTAGTTTATCTGTCCAGCCTCATGTTATAGGTAAGCAGAGACTTACACAGCTGCATAGAGGCCTCCCACTGCTGAGTGGATAAATCCTCTCACAATCGTGTGCAATATGAAGGAAAGAATCTGCAAAGAGAAGAATAAAATGTCAAGTGCTAGATGCCAAGGGGTATCAGACCCCAACACACAGCCATTCCTAAAAGCTGCTCTCCTTTCTAGTACATAGGCAGACCTAAGCAGCCCAGAGCCCAAACCTGAAGACAGGCACAAGGAAATAACTTGTATTCATCTCTAAAAGCAGTGTTTTTCCTTACTTGCTGACATGTCATGTATAGTTAACCTCAGAGAGCATAAGACCTCTCCCTTTTGTAGATGGCACTGTTGCAAAGACACATACCCAGGAAACAGTAGCAAGTGTCACAACATTCTCTTTTTGAACTTGTGTCCAATTTAGTTAAATTTCCACAAGTTATTGCAGACAATATGCAAATATGAACAAATGACATCTGTTTGCCTATGTCACCAGGGTACGTCTAAGGATAGTATAAAAAAAAAATAATCACTGAACTCATCTGCCAAAAGCAGGTGGTGTCACAAAATAAATATTATAACAGGTTTATAATCCCACAGGTACCATTGGGCATAGCATTTGATGCAGAAATAACCTGCTGTATATACTGGCGTCACAGTCAGCAGCTTAAATCAAGTCCAGGTCAAAAGCATAGGCACTGCTAAGAGCACCTCAATAGGGAAGTATGTGCAGTTACAGAGCTCAGCTGCACAAACTCTATGTATAAACCACAGATCAACTCTGCCATTTTAACCTAGAGAAGCAAATGTAGTTATCTCACAACGTGCAAACTGAATGGTACTATTTGTTTCAGCTTTAAGGCTGGGGTTCCTACAGCAGCACAGAGATCTCCCAGCAATGCCAGAACACCCTCCTGCCATCAGCTGGTTCTGCTGGTTTGCCAGCTGTCCCAGCATCGCTGTGCCTGGCATTTGGACCCATGCCACCAGCCCCTCCAGCACACCTCCATTTGAGACCTATTCACCTGCAGCGGTAGATTGGGAATGAGACAGGTGACTCCAAATCCAACCAGCAGGACATTTGTGAATGCAAAGGCATTGGTGGCGTTGGTGATTTTCTGGATCTGACGATCACGTTTTTTCTTTTTCTTGTCGCCTCTGGAAAGATAACAAAACCTACATTAGGAAAAGCACTTTCAGCAGCTGCTGAAACTCACAGCAAGATTCTCCGCATGTCATATCAACTATCTAAACCACTTTGTCTAGAGGTCTGGCTATGGAGATGAAGGGATCTCCATCGGTGAAAAGTAAGGAACAAATGGCGATTATTTCAGTGCTGCTGCTGTCATACTAGAATGAAAGTCTGAGTCGCTGTGCTACAATTTAGATTTGCTCCTCTTAACTGATCTTAGCAAACATGGAAGATGCAATCCCTTCTTCCTTGCAATTATCAAGTCTTCCTTCAAGCTTTCTTTTCTATAGTGGTGAACCAATATCCTTTTCAGTCTTCTATATATCATCAGAAGAAGAGGCCTACTACATGGCTGCATGCCCTGCGTGGTGCACACTACTCACTGCTCAGCGTTGCTCTCCTCGTTATCTTCAGAGCCATCATCGCATTCTTTCAGCCTCCAGTCCATGATGTACCCAATCACAGGCGCTGTCAGCAGGCACAGCAGTTGCAGTACCCCAAAAATGGAAGTGTAAAGACTCACTGCAGGAAAAAAAAAAATAAAGAAAAGATGCTAAGGGTGTCAGTTCAAGGGATAAACATTGGCAGGAAAAACAAAAAGGACAAAAACTTCCTCCTCGCTGTTCACCTTTCCTATTAGAAGCCCAGATTCCGTGTACTTGCAGATTAACCTGCAGGGCTGAAAGCAGCTGGGATGCAGAAGTCCTCCTTCTGTTGTATTGTTAGAGGAGCATCAGCCCAACAGCAGGCAGGACCAGCAGGGGCACCCAAAAAACTGCCTTGGGCCAGTGAGGTTTCTGCTGGCTAGGAGCAGCAGGGAAAGTTCTGCAAGTGATGCATCCTGCACAGCATCCCTGCCTTAGTCATCTCCTCTGCTGCCTGGCAGGGATCTCCAGATGCTGGAGCTTCTGATCTGCAGAAGATGCAAGGACAAGCCATGCTGGGAAGGTGAAATCTATGCCATTTTGTGAAGAATGGATTAGTTAGGAAGTGCCTCTATGGGGGGGAAATCAGCAGCAAGTAACACAGCATCTGTGAGCAATCATTAAAATTTCAAACTGGTAACAATTCCCTGCGTATTAAACATAGGAATAGTGTCTACATGGCTCTCTAGGGGAAAGTTGATGCCAGCAGACTTAGAAGAAACCTCTCCCCTTCTGTTATCAGACAGTTCCCCCACCCCACAATGCTTTTCCCACTTCCTCTCTGCACATGATGGATCTGCAGGCATCACACAGAAGGGCTGGTGAGTCACTGTACCACAGCTCTGAAATAAGGATGTGATTCCAAAACTGACTATCTCAGCACAGAGCGCTCATGAGTTACAGCACTGTAAGCAAAAGCAGCCAAGAAGAATTTTAGTTTATCCCTCCCAGTGCATCGCTTGGGGCTCTCAAAACAGTACAGCCATGACTTATACCAAAAATCAAGGTGGTATTGGGAGAGAGGTTTCCAAGAAGCCTTCCTCTCCTATGCAGTCATAGCAAACCCCAGCAGGGCTGCCTCGTAGTGCCCAGGCATGGCACCAGATGATCCCTTCCTGGCTCCAGTTGCTGGCTGGGAAACTAAGAGGAACTTCCAGCTCCAGCCTCTGAACTCACATTCCTGCCCCCATTACCTCTGCACAAGCAAGCCCTGACGTGGCCCCATATCCCATCTGCTGGAGCCAAAAGAAACAGGTGGCATCGCCCTCTACAAACACTCCCAAAGCTGATTTGCTCTTGCGTGGTTATTTTTTAACAGAGGGTAAGAAGCAAGCCATGCTGTCAAGTTTTGTTTCTCTGTGCTACTCTGAACACTTAATCTTAGGCTCTAAACTCTGGGAGCAGAAGCCAGCTTCAAGCAGGGAACGAAGTTTATGGGGACAGCAAGAGGAGAGGTCCTATAGGAACAATCTCCTCAATTTATCTATCATAAAAACTGTCACTTCCTAAGGAGGAAAGAATATGAAGCAAACACCAGCAGCTACAGCAGAAGCAGAGCAAACAGAAAGGCTTGCAGACGTGGGCACAACCCTTTATACCCACTGTTCTATAAGTCATTACGTCAAACTGCCCTGAGGAATACAGCCAAGTTTTCCAGCCTGTCCTGGTTCTTCCCAAGGTCTCCCAGTACAACCAGATTTGGAAGCGAGGTGACAATTTATGAAAGACAAAGCCAAATTAAAAGTCTCAAACACAACAGGTCTCCTCTCTCCTGCCTTCCCATGGTACAGTTATGTGGTTGTTTAGAGAGCTTCTGTGTTCTCTGGCTTCTCCCCTCCACCTTTTGAGGGTTTCCAGAAGACAAGGAGCCACACACTGACTGCTTTTCCACCTCAGTGTTTCACAACATGAGATGCACAGGAAGCAGGACTTCCAATAACACAGTGCTTCACTGCAGCTTCAAGACTTCATGCTCTCTGATTGCCCTTAAATCCTTCTCTCCTGGGTATATTTCAGTTTTCTTTGACCATAACAACACTGTCAGTTCTTTTCTCCCCTTGCTGAGTATTGCAGGTGGGGGGA
Source organism: Meleagris gallopavo (assembly GCF_905368555.1). NCBI lineage: Eukaryota > Metazoa > Chordata > Aves > Galliformes > Phasianidae > Meleagris > Meleagris gallopavo. Next base: position 5,289,509 of record NC_139424.1, read on the forward strand.
GCTCTCTGAGCAAACAAGTAAACAGTGCACAAACAAGGAATCCGAAGGAGCAGCATCCCATCCTCTCCTGATGGGCATGAATTACATTTCTAGAGATCTGCACGCCTGACACTGCTGTGATCAGACAAAACCACTGTTTTGCTGGTGCCATGGAAACACCAAGACAGTGGATTGCACTGCAAGCCCAGGCTGCATTTGGGGGAGGAGGGAGAGAATGGGAAGAAATCTTTAAGGTGGCATAAAAGGACAATTCACCCAATAGACACAAGTTCTTTTTTTAAAGCATAGAACTTGATTGAAACAGAATTGGCAGCATAAATTGATATTAATCTTAAAATACTGGGAAGAGGGAGAGGAAATAAACAGAGCAAACCAGAGGAAAAAAAAATAAAAAGGAAAAAAAAAATCACAGTACAAGAATTACAAGGTAAGCAGAAAACTGAGCTGTGCTGAGAAAGGTAGGCAGCATGAAGTTTGTCCTGTTTACTGTTTAATGCCTAAACTGGCTCTTGAGCCAGGAGATAAAGAGCTGAATGCTGCAGGCTGTCAAATGCTCAAACAAAGCAATTCAGGGAATGCCAGGGCTTGGAGTTTCCTTCCCTCCCCCAGAGCTCACTCCTGTTTTCAGAGGAGTGCCTCTTGATTTATCAGCTTCATGCAATCCAGATTTAACAAGTTCAAACTGGATCTTACTACAAAGGACAAAAAAAAAAAAAAAGAAAAAAAGAAAAAAGCTAAGTCTTGTTTTGCAATCCTCTGTATTTCCAACAACAGTCAACTAATGTACTCTTTCCTGTTTGCTCCATGTACTGAATCAGAGCTATAAATACAAGTCCAGCACAGTGAGCGCCCCTGAGCCTCCCCACACACACAGGCTGCACAAAACAGCCATGACTTCACTTCTCCCACCCTGCTGCTGGGACCAGACACCCAGCCCAGCCAATGGTCACAGAGTCAGCTGCTCTGTATGCTGTGTTTGCTTAGGATAAGTAAAGCAAATACCTGACGAAATAGGTTTCCCAATTAAAAAAATAAAAAACCCACAGTCCACCCTGAGAGGACCACTTTCAACAAGCTATTGGAAGGAATATCATGGAATAGCATTTAACAGACGCTGGGCTAAAATTAGATTGACATTCAAGTGTCCACCTCACTGTCCCTCTGTCCTGGGCCACCTCCAGCCTTCCACTGGACCTCACCATCAGTCAGCCACACCAGTAATTGCTGTACATGGTGTGTTTGCTGAGTAATCAGTCATGCTGACCTCTTGGAAGGATCAAGTCTGGGTCAGCACCCAGTTCCAAGGAAGCAGATTAAAGTCACCCTTCTTGACTTGGCTTCCAAGTCACCCTACCTTGGCTTTCATCTCCGGACAGAAACTCAAGGATGGTGTTCATGGCCCCCATGTAGAAGATGAGCCGCAGCTGAGTGACACACATGGTGATAAGGCTGAGCAACAAGATGGGGCTGAAGACACTCTTCATGAAGGAAGGAGAAGCTACAGAAGGAAAAACAGAGTATTTGAAAAAGGCAGCATGGTCTTATAGACAGGCATGACTTCAGAAGAGGCTGCAGATCTTGGGTTAGCAGACCTTCTGGCCAATCATCCCAGCATGGTCCAGTGGCAGCCCCCAAATCTGCTGAGAGCAGCTGTTCTGCTGTCTTACAAACTTCCTTACTGAACAGTGATAGATGCTAGGAGTTTGGTCACCACAAACTGCGGCAAAGTAAGTCTCACCCAATTCTGGTGAGCAAAGCAAGAGGAAACTTCAAGCCACCTCCTTCTGCCATATCCCTGAGGAAGGAAGGCTGGAAGGTGGCAGCAGCCAGTCTAAGAGACAGCAGTGACCAAATGTGCTGCCCTATGGCCATACCATTACCCATGTGGTCATCCACACCTGGCAACAGCATACTTCAGCAGGTGTACACAAGCAGGATTCCTTGTGTAACTGAAATCTATATAGCAGTGCCTGGCATGTGGCCCTGCCAACATACGGAACGCGTATCACTCTGTCTCACGTAAACAGGCCTGGAGCAGAGCACCAGCTCCTGCATGCACCAGCATCCCCCAGGGCACGTGGTGAACCACACCTGTGCTGTCAGGCTGGCACTTCACTTCAAGGTCCACTGTGGACAGGCAGAGCTTGTTGTTCTCTTGCAAGGCTGCTGACTCTTTGGGGCCCTTCATGGAGCTCCCCACGCTCAGTCGGCGTCCCACGGTTGTGACTTGCTTGTAGAACTGCTTCCCAGTGATTTTGTGGTCAAATCCCAGCCAGCTGAACTTTATTTTCACCCTGTTGGGCAGTAAAGAGAACGAGGGCTGCAACACAGGGTGGGAGTTAGAGGAAGCAGAGTTGTGGGAATCAGGGTGTGGGGGGATGCAAGGCACTAGGTTTCCACCTACAAATCCACAAGTCATTTGGATCCAGAGCAGACAGATGTACCTGGACCACTTTGGCACAAGTCAGTATAGGAATGCTTATTGTTACAGGCACATCATTCTCCTTCATGGTTCCAATGCTTTGGAAGGTAAAACTTTTCACAGATATTCACCAGTCAAGATATAAAGCTAATGTGAGACATAAATCCTCACCCTCGGAAGAGCTGGCAGCAATAAGCAACATGTAAGGGAATTCCCTGCCCACTCTTCTATATTGGCTGTGAGGAAGGTTAGCCCCCAGGGCTCATCTAGATGATGCTTACGTATAGTCCATGTCTTCTGGTCCCGGGAAGGGCTCCAGTGGCCAGTTGAAGAAGCAGTTGAGGAAAACTAGTCCTGCACAGCTTGCCCAGACGAGCAGAATAAGGATGAAGGAGACCCCAAAGTCATATATAACCTAGAAAGCAGAAAGAAATATGATTTTGGCTGTAAGAGCAGAAAATCTGTAAACATAGACAGGAACTGAATCTTGCAAAAGCACATCTCTAAAAAAGTGCTTTAACAATTCATCCCTCTTTCTTTCGACATCATTGCTAAATGGTACAAATCTCCAGCTAAACAGAACCGGTAATGAGTCACAATCCCACATACTCACCTTGATTCCCGGGAAGGTCACAGCAGAGGAAGCATAGGAGCCAATCATTAGAGCAATGAACGTGGAACGGAGGTCACCAAACATATTGGGCAGCTGGGGACAGAAAAATCAGTTGGAACAGGTTGTTGACCAGGTAAGGGAGGAAGAAAGGAGGGGAGAAACCTCTTGAGAAGATGCTGGCATTCAGAGTTAAGAATTCTGGATACCAGAACCCAAAAAAAAACAAGCAGTTTTGATCAAGAATGGCTTAGCTCATCAGGATGAAGATCCGCAGGCTGTATTGGTATCTCCAGTGTCAGGGAATGTCTACAATCCACGACTTATGTGCTTAACAATACTGCTTCCTTCCAGACTGACAGCATGCTTTGCATTGGTCACCTTTAGCACAGGATCCTTTGTTCCAGTCCTTGTGCTCTCCTTAAAGATTCCTTTCCCCAAGGCTACAGCCACCACCTCTGTTTCTCTCCAAAAATCCGTGCTCAGGTTCTCTGCCAATCACTCTCCTTTTAGCCAAGAGTTGCTAGAGATGGGCTGTGACAGCTGCACAATGCCTAACACACCTTGGGCTGCCAGCTTTGTTTATACACCTTGGGTCAGCACATAATCTCTGCAGTAGACTGGAAAGCTCCTGCTATAACAAGAAGGAATAGGAACTAACACGAACTGTGTTGCTGCTACGTTGCCAATGCCAGCCAGGTTCCCCCATGCAGACAGACTGTGTAAGTGAGATTTTGTTGCTTCCTTCCTGCTCTTTCAGGTCACAGAGTCCCCAAATCCACTCAGGCATCACTACCACGTCAGCCTTGGGGGTCTCCAAGGACACTGCAGCTGCCTTCAAGCACTGAAAGCTAAACAGCAGTTTTCAAGACAACAAAATGATTTGGAGAATATTGGATCGAGTCTGAGCAAGCAAATGCTCTCATCTCATTCTCATTTCGGTGCTGGAAAACAAATCCATCTTTTCCAGGAGCAACATATAAGGCAAGTGAATCAGGCTTGTGTCACAGCGGGACCGGCGTGTTTACAGCACAAGTATTCCTGCGCAGGAACACTTGAGGATCCATCTGGCTGTTTATCATCCCTCTGCCTCACTGCGGAGCTTTCTATGCAGCACAGCCTCCAGGTCCTCGGATAACCCCAGCCAGAGAACAGCAGCAGCAGACGCTGAGCCCCAAGCAGGCAGGCAGAGGCAGAAAACGCTGCACTTCTCTGCAGCAAGGAACCCCACACCCATCCCCACATCCCTGCACCCGGGAGAGCTGCCAGCAGGCTGCTTTTGGGAGCTGCAGGCAGGAAGCGGCCAAGGATCCAGAAGGTCTGTTACCAGGCATAGAAATCCCTCCCTGAAAGCGCTAGCCTAAAAAAAACCATCCTAGAAAAGAGCATCTGCAGGATGAAATAAATATCTGCAGGTTGCAGGGACTGGCCACTGTCAGCAGGCAGGGTGTTTGTATAATCTTGAATACCCCAAACCGAAAATAATCTCCAGAAATTACAACAAACAGCTGCTGCTGCTGGAGAGCTGTGAGCAGGGCGAGAGCTGCACAAACACAGCTGCTTCTTGGCTCGGGTTGCTCTTCCCCAAAGTCTCAGAGATGACAAAAAGCCTTTTTCATAAGCAGCTCCCAGGTGGGTCCTTCAGCTTTGGGGGTACCAGAGAACCAGAGTGAGCCTGAAAGCAAGCAGCTACTTTTGGGAAACCCAAATCTGCTTCTGCTTCGGTGGGGACAAGTCCTAGAAAGGCTTGAGACTTTGGAAAATCTTGTTTGGCAGCAAGCAAGTGGCCGGATTAAAGAAAATTGGACAGAGGAGATTCAGTGGGCTGGATAAGATCTTATCAAGTGCAACTGCTAACACCGAACACTCAGGAGGAAAGGAAACCTGAGAGCTGAAGGGACAGAGGGAAGGGAAAACAGCCTGGGTCTGGACAGAAAATCCCTCAGCCTGCAAGCGTTAGCACTGGCAGTGCCTGCCTGACTCCAGGCTGAAGACCAGCTACTAAAATAACAGGCAGTATTTACTAAGCCAGATTTCCAGCATAGCAGCGAGCACTGGAAAAACATGAACCCTAGGGATGAGAAAATAAAGAAAGAAAACAAACACAGAAACCACAGTGCAAGTAGGATCTTTGCCTTCTGCCAACAGAAGGATCTGATCCTCAGTCTGACCTTATTCCTGCAGGCCAGAATTGACTCCTCCACTGACTTCTGCCTATGCTGGTATGAGTGTCTCAATTCTGGAAGACCTACCATGAAGAAATGTCTTACATCTTCTGTTTAAAGGTCATTAACACTCCAGGTATAATTAACTTCATGCCCTGTCTGAAAGACACCGACTTGATTTTGCCACACCGGAGCTGTTTTTTCCTGGAGCCCTTTACTACAGGTGTGCAATCCTCAACTGATAAAAATCACTTCCTCGTTTCCTCTTGCATGACTTCTCCTCATTTGCCCTATAATAAGGCCTTTAATTAGTTTTATATGTTTTCATCTTTTCCCTGGACACACTCCCTATACAAAAAGTACCACAAAAAACACCACAGTGGCATTACCAAAGCCAGCTTCCCTCCTATTGCAGGGACTGTTTGAAAGAACAGAAGAAGAAAGAAAAAAAATATATATCAATAAATAAAAATTAAGGGACTGAGAACTGGACTTGGAAGTGGTATTTCCATTCAAGCTAAGCTTTGTTTTCCCTATCAGGGGGTATATTTGGAAATAATACAGACAATAAAAACATGTTCTCCAGGAAAGCCTCAAACTGCCTGCTTTGTCCTACACATATGGAGACTCCTGTTCCCGTCCTCCAACAAACAAAAGATCACAGAGCCCTAAATGCTGCTAATATTTCTGAGCAGAGCAGATTCCCTGCACAGAGATGCCCCCCCCGCTCCGACTACAGGGCGCTGTTTGTAGCAGAAATGAGAGCAAAGCAGCTGCAATTCTTTGAAAGGAAAACAGGACAGAAAACAATCTATAAAAGGCTCTTTGTGGTAATTTATCACACATGTTTATTTCTTTGCATGGAATAGCTTCGGAGCAGAACCAGTGCCAGATTCCTGCGTTGCTGTCAGAGCCACCAATACGGATCTGTTTCCATTTCCAATCTCCACCGTATATTGGCTAAGAGCAAGTCACGAGGCAGCAAGCTCCCCTCTGCATTTTAACAGCAGGCACAGCCTGACCTTGTTCCCAGAAGCAGGAACATCACGGCTCCCCCTCCTCCCCGGCCGGCAGCCCGGCCCTGCAGCACGCCACGTGCTGTCAGCAAACCCTGGGGACTCAGCACCAAAAACACCTCCGACCCCAAGAGACAGCTATCATGGATTGCAGTTCCACGCTGTAATCCTCAGCAATCCCATTTATCCCTCAATTCCTATAGGAGCACAGAGGGTCAGATTCTCCATCATAACACATCGTGCCCATGCAGGCCAGTCCCCAGCACTCAAAAAAGCACCCAACCACTGCACACATGGAACATGCCAGCCACTCACCACCCTGGGGTGACAGGGAACAGCACAAGTGTGTTTCACCCATTTCCTGGAGTGCTCCAGGTTGCTAGCAGGACAAAGTCACCTTGCTTTGACTCATGCACACCGAGCAGCTGCGACCTGCATCAGCCAGCCCAAGCTTGCTTGGCAGCAGGCATTGACGTGTGCTCATTGCCACTTCTACACAGCAACCTGCTGTCCCCATGTGTCTCCCTCATCACACTCCATCCCTATAGGTCACAGCAGGAAGGGACCTGCAGGAGTGCCCCATATCATCACGGAAAGCAGCTTGTGACAGCAACTTGGATCATTTCTCGGAAGGTTTCGCCTTTTTCCCCGCAGATGTACTTCCTCAGAGCTGAGAAACTGGCTCATTAATGAGGGTGTTAATAAGTGGCTTTGTTTATTTCTGCTGCTGCTAAACAGCCGCAGAACAGCACATCCAGTCTCTGCCCTGCCCTCCCATCATCACCAGTGGCTCCAAAATAATCAGTGACCCATTAATAACCACCTAGAGAGACAAGAAGCACTGCTGGCAGCCATGAGATGGGAATTCTGTCCTCTCCCCCCAGTAGCACCAATGTGCTTCTCTCCTCCTTGCTTGTATTTGAAGCAGGATGACATTTGCCCCACAGATCTCTGGGAGCACGGCCAAGGCTTCCAGTGAAGAACATTACATACGTCCAAGAGACTGACATCTGCACACAGTTTTGAAAGCTTTGAATACAAAAGCAACAGAAGCAGCAACATCACAGTGCACCCAGGGATCTGCAAACAGCCCCTGCCAGGTTTAGGTCTCAGGAGGTCAGGCAGCACCTAACTCATGTTAAATTAGAGGTAACCTTAACTAGCAGTTTAACTTTTAACAGAGAGCTCAAGGCAATGCAGTTGAAATCAGAGTTTTCAACCAATGCTTCCCAGGCTGTTTTCTAGGAGATTTTCTGCCCAGCCCTCTTTCAGCCTCATTGACATAGGTAATGAGGTGGAAAATGAAGCAGCTACTTGGAGAACGATACTGCTCCCATCTCCAGGCAACACGAACCCCAAAACACAGCTGACAGTTGTAGACCGATGCTCCTGACACAACCCATGGGCTGAGCTGACTGACGTGGCTGGGCAGACAGAGCCCAATTCACTCGGTGGCTCAGCATTTCTAAGGAAACCTGGATGGGACTTTCACCCTTTTGTGCCAAAGAACCACCATTCTCCTAGGGAAGGGATGCAAGAAGCACTCGCAAGAAGCTGCTTCTAACCCACTGCAAGAAGGGGGGGAAGTAAAGGAAAAGCAGCCTTGGAATAACCAGCTAACACCCAGTCCTTCAGCTAAAAGAGTGACTGACCCTTTGTACCAAGCAAACCCACGTGCTCATCAAGCTGCAGGCAAGAGATCCACGTTGCTCCTTCCTGCTAGCCCAGCTCCCAGCCACGGTAAGGAATAAATCAGGAGTCAGGTGTTAACTCTTTGCTTACCGTGAGTGATGTGAAGGTCATGCACATCCCACCAAAGCCGTTCAGAGCCAGCGCGATGAATATCAGCACAGACAGAGCTGTAATGACAAAGGCCAAGTGCTTTTATGGGGTGGGGAGGGAAGGGAGACCACTGAGCCCCCTGGACTTTGGTCCTGACACAAAACCTCAGCAGTAGTTCAGCACTCTGGGATGTGCCATGCTGCCCCTGACCCAGCTCATCCCACCAGCACCCATTTCCCAGTCACATGGAGAAGGATGGCTTGGGTGCAATGGCCTCTTGGATGGATGGGTCTCTATTCTGTGGTGAGTAGGTTTGCTGATATAGCTTGTCTGAATGGGTCCTAGAATCATAGAATGATTGGATTGGAAGGGATCTTACAACCCACCCTGTTCCAAGCCCTGCCACGGCTGGATGCTCCCTACCAGCTCAGGCTGCCCAGAGCCCCATCCATGGCCTTGGGCACCTCCAGGGATGGGGCACCCACTGCTCTGGGCAGCAGTGCCAGGGCCTCACTGCCCTAAGTAAAGAATTCCCACCTAATATCTAACATAAATCTCACCTCTTTTAGTTTAAAACCTTTTGCCTTTGTACTATCACTACCAGACTGTGTAAAAAAATTGCTTTCCCTCCTGCTCATGAGCTCATCATGAGGAGGATCTCAGATCTGCATATAGAGCACACGGCTCTGTGCACCCCAAAAATGCAACCATGGCCCCAAAGCCCACCCTGAGGCCTCCTCCCAGCCCCAAAACCTGCCCCAATCAGCACTAAGGCCGACTCACAGTTGGGGTTGCTGGCACCATATGCGATCAGCACACAGGACACAGCAAAGCAGGCACTGAAAGGGAAACAGAACTATGAGTCTCCTGCAGAATGCTTGACATGGGCTAAATCACATCTCCCTCTCCCTCCTTAGCACCTCGTTGAGCAAGCTCTGTATAATTTGTGTAAGAGGGAGCTGGTGATTTGGAAAGAAAAACCTAAGGAAATACCCAAAGATTACAGAGAAGCCTTGCACAAGGGCTGAAGCAGCAACATTCCCTCCCACGGCTGTGACACAGCTCTGTCTGGACCCAAAAGCACTGTTGGTTTTCCAGCATAGAGCTTTACCAGCCTTCCCCTCGAGGTGACCAAAGGCAGCAGCAGCCCTGGTCCTGCGACTCAGCTGCAGTCACAGCTCCTCTCAGGTAGCTCTGAGTCAGACTCGCTGTTTTCCCCACCCTGCCTTGTTTCTAGTTCTGAAAACCCAGCAATGCTGGGGTCCAAGTCACTGTTACCCCCACATGCTATTACAAAACCTGCAGATGATCTTGTTATCCAACTCAGAAAGCAACATGGATGCCAACTGGCAAAAAAAGGGACCTAGGAAAGGCAGGCAGGACGTGCCTATCCTGGGGTTAAGTCCCCAGCTTGCAAGCTCTGATGTAACATCTTGGGTTTGTGCCTCTCAGGACACAGCTCCCAGCCCAAGGAAAGAGCTACCCACTGTGACTCACAAGTGACTCCTCTCTTCCCCCAGGCTCCATCTGTCCAGGGAGCTGAAGCTCGGACACCGAGTCTCAAACCCTTCCCTTATGGAGCAACTCACCGTGCAGCCCCAAACCATCCCGGAGCTGTTCCAGTGCAAAGCCAGCAACTCCCAGAACAACCCCCCCCACCCCATTGTTCCTGAGGTTGTAGGGTTATGCCAACAAGCAAAGCACCCAAACAGCACCCATCCACCCCCAGCCCACCCTGTGCCCAGGACACCAACCTGCCAAGCAGTCGCAGCTTGCGAGGGCCGTACTTATCCATGACAATGCCCAGGGGCAGCGTGATGGCACTGAGCAGGAAGGAGCCAATGGTGAAGGCCAGGTTCAGCATCTCATCCTGCGCGTTGCACGAGGGCCATTTGTGCTCTGTCGTGGTGCTGTTCTCAGACTCGGGGCTGTCGGTGAAGTTTCCTGCACGGGGTGATAGAGGAGCATCGCTGCAGTGTGTTGGGATGGGGAGATAGAGATAAACCCTGTGATTCACTGAACGTATGGGGATACTCAATTCTGATTACAATCAGTAAGAAATGGAAAAAGGAGAGAAAAAAGGGGCATGAGAAGGGGAAGTTGATGAGCTCAGCTGGGAGCACCAGGAACAAATCTCCCACCAAGGAGCAGCAGGGCAACAACCTAAGGACAGGGCAGAACCACCTGAGGACAGAGCTTTGTTCATTTATCAAATGAGGCCCCTGCAGTCACAGGGCACTGCCTCGGTAGGACGGGAAGGGATAAACACAAAAATAAAGCCCTCCCTGAGCAGTGTGTCATCACAGATTTTTTTTCTGAGCTAAACTGGAAGATCTCACGGCATCCAAATCAGCTATTTCAGGCCCTGACACTGAGCTGACAGGAGCTGGCACAGCTCGAAGGACGAGCCTCCTGGCCTCGCCATGCAGGGACATGGTGGCACAGCCACCCGGATGGGACGAGCTCCACTCCTCCAGGCATGCAGCTCACCAGTCACTAACGAACTGATGAACCCACAGCTTCTGCCCCATCGTTAGTATTTTCTCTTCTTTCTCAGAAGGTCTAGGCCATGCAGATCGGTTACACCTCTGGCTTTCTGGTCATGCCTTTGCATGAGGAGCTGCGCATGCAGACTCCCACGCTGCGCAGAGCTCGTGTTGTGTAACAGGCACAGAAACAGGACGGGGAAATATAGGAAAAAGAGAGAAGCTCCCTTTCCCCTGCAGCAGCAGTTTCAGTGCCTCTTGTCACAAGTCCATCCCAAGAATGCTTACATCCCCTACAGCAAGCATGTGTGCCTTTAGACTTTCATTAACCCAGAGCACTCATGTACTCCACCCCTCCTTCTCCCTGCACTTATCTGACGTTTCTGTAACCTTTGCTGGGATGACAAAGCAATTGCTCTTTTTTTTTTTTTTTTTAATACTGCTGCAGCAAACCAGTGACAGAAAGCACTCTCTCTCCTCCATATTTAATAATTGATCTGAGAAAGTTCAATACTAAAGGAAAATTAGAGAGAGGAGACACCTACGTGCATGAAGCAAAACAGGAGATTCCCAACGAGTTGCAGTTAATTAGCAGGAATCCCTCATATCCCAGTGCCTAAATGCTCTCTGCTTGCTGTGCTCAGCATCCCCTCGTGCCAACCCATGTCCCCATGGATCACACCACCCCATCCCCATCTGCCCAGCCCTGGAATCACAGCAGTGACTGGTCTCATCCTGCTTCTCCCAGCTCCCATTTGCACCCTGCTTGCCCAAACAATCCTCCCGGCTCTGTGTCAATGGCAAACAAACCACCTCGCAGACGTCACATCTGAGCAGCAGCTCAGAGGTGATATCAAACTTTCCTCTCCCCCCTCCCAGACTTCTGCAAGGTGTCCCCATTCGTTTTGCTGCAACATGGTGATCTCAAACTGTCTGTGATCAGTGATCACTGTTCCTTCCCTTCGCCATTTGCTCCTGGTGGATAATTAATCCATTCTTTTCTAGCTATCCTAGCTGTGGATATGCAAAGTGACAGATGAGGCCTCAGAAGCCCCATGTCCCACCATCAGCATCCCTGTGGTAGGGTGGACAGCAGACCTGAGGTGTGCCTTTAAAAGTCAGCTTTAGGCAGAGCTGGGAGCCTTTGTAGTTTGCACAGAGCCCCTAAATCCTTGGATTTAGGCTGGGCTCAGGACTCTGAGCACCACTGCCTGGCAGCATCCCTGTGGGACAGGGGCTTCACCCACAGCATCTCAGTTTCTCGAGCTCTCTGCAAGTTCGTAACAAGCAGAAGTGGACTACAGGCTGAACTGAGACAAACAAGGAGGGGAGGGGGGAAAGAGTGACAAAACTGCAGCAATTTCCATGTGTCAGCACTCTGCAGAGCCTGGAAGGAGGGTGGGGAGACACAGGCAGTGCAGTGACCTTACAGCAGCACGTGTCACCAGCCCTCAAACCTAAAGGGACCTCAGAGCAGAAACGCTCAGAGCTGGAGCAAATGTATTGATGTTAACATATCGATGGACACAGTCACAACCTGACCCCAAGGAACAGCAAGAGACAGAGGCAGCACTGCAGCAGGATGGAGCAGGGCACCCAGCACCTTGTTTACAGCAGCTCTCTGCCAGTTCTAAGGAGGGGCTGGGCGATGTGGAAATACAAATTGTTTGTGAAAACAGCAGCAGCCCCTGAGCAATGAGAGAAAATCCAGCGAGGCGTAATGGAAATGATTCAAGCAGCCCTTGGCACCTTCTCATCCTCTTGGAGCTGACACTGTAAATAGGGCATTTGTGGAGAGGTGTAGATGCAAGCCTACCTGTGTGCCATGCAAACTGACACTGGGCACAGCAGCACAGAGGCTCAGGCCATGCACGGTCACTGCTTTCTGACCAACAAGCAAGAGGCTGCAAGTCTTTATCAGCAATTACAAGAGCAAAGTGCCTGCTTTTACAGCTCTCCCCTGCAAGCAGCAGGATTTCTGCTGCCCAATTAGTAGTTGGAGTTACTATTTAAAGCATGGTAGAGCTTAGGTGAGAGGAAGGCTGCCTTGGTAATCATTTCTGTCAAGCTCATCTCTGGGATTTGTTCAGGCTGCAACGTTTAAAGCCATCCTTCCTCCCAAATTAAGAGCTGTCGGTTCCAGCAGAGGGTCAATTATTAACTGCTCTTTGCCGACCTCTCTGAGTCTGCAGGAATGAGCCTGGCTGTTCCAGGGGCTGCTGCCATCTCACACCAGCACCAAGGATCCCTTTCATCTTGTAGCTTAGATCAGAGAGCGAGACAGCCCCAGCCACCCCAGTAACAACCACAGCACACGGGGCCTCACCTTCCTCTTTTTTGAAAAAGAGCAAAAAAAAAAAAAAAAAGAAAAAAGAAAAAAAAAAAGCAGGGAAGAGAAAAACAAACCAACAGGAGCAAAGTCTGGGAGCACCGGTTAAAAAGAGTCAAAGCAAAAGGCATGTGCAAACAGCCGATCTGCAGCCTGCCCACATAAGAACATGTTTTCTCTTTTTCAGGATGGTGTCATAGTTCTGGGAACTGGGAGGAGATGTTCTTGCTTTACACCGCTGCAAACACCATCGATTTGGGTTTCCCTCTGATTTCACCTCCAGGACCTCTCCAGGCACCTGGCGAACTCCCAACCTCACACAGTGCTGGGGTATTTAACCCCCCCCATCCGCTCCCTGGCCGTGGCCCCACTGCACAGCAGCTCTCACCCCACGCTGACACAGCCAGCAGCTGCAGCTCAGCACGGCGTGCTTCCTGCGGAGCTCAAACATCCACCACGCTCACGCTTTTCCTGTTTACAGGGTCGCACACGCAACCTTTCCACAAGCACTCATCACATCTCACCAGCTTGAATAGGTGAAATGCAGCTGTACAAAGATTCTTTTCCCTGCACAGAAAAGCTGTGGGTGCCCCATCCGTGGAGGGGCACAAGACCAAGCTGGATGAAGCCCGGGCAGCCTAAATTGGGAAGGGTGCCCAGCCTACAGCAGGGGGGGTTAAGCTCAGTGATCTTTGAGGTCCCTTCCAACCCAACCATCCCATGGTTCTATGATTCAGGCCGCATCTCCCACCTCAGATCCCAAGCTCCCACCCTTGGCTACAGCTCAAAGCCAAAGCTCTGCACCCTCTGCCCTTGCCTGCATTAAGGTGTGTTGTTGACCTGTGGTGAGTGAATCAGCTTATCCCATCTCTTTGGCTTTCCACAGCCCCATTTTAGAGGTCCCCTTCCAACTGGCTCCTTATCTCTGCTCTTTGTGAACTAATTATCAAGTTCAGTGTTCTTTTTAACATGCTCCAGGAATGCCCAAGACTTGAGCTTCCCAATCCACATCCCAGCACTGCGAGTCCCCGAACGGCTCAAGTTCCCAGCAGCTGATAAGGCCCAAATCCTGATGATAAAGAGCGCAGAATCAGCATTTGCTACAGCTGGTTAAAGGCCAAGTAGTAGTGTAGTAAAATGCAAATGGGAACAAAGTGCCACCACCAGACTCCTTGTCAGCAAATTTCAAGCATACTTCTCAATGTGGTCAGACCTGCCTGCTGGAACGGGTAGAGCCCTCCACTCAAACCCTGTTGCACAGCTGCTTTAAAATACTTGCTACTTCAGTGTCAGCTTCGTGGATGCCCACCTCCACTCTCATACGACAGAATGGACATGCTGTGTTTGTGGGGTGGATGAGCATAATTCAGAACCAGAAGCTGAAGGCAGGTGGAGACAGGGGGATCTCAAAGGGGAGGCCATGAGACCTTCACGAACAGCAGTCCCTTCCTGGGCAGCTGCTGCTACCTGCAGAGAGGAGACTGCAGGAAGGACAAGGTCTAGTTTTGTCTTTTGCTGGAAGATACCACGAAGCACAGAGCTTCTGCTGACAAACAGAAAGTTCTGCCAAGAACCTTTGGCTCATTAGGAAAAGTCTTTTTTCCCCCCCCCCCCCTCTCTGTTTTGCAACGCATGCACACAGCAGCATTAGGAACAACAAGTGCCCAAAGGCTACTAGTTATAATTTCTTTCTTTCTACCAATCTGCCAGCCAAGGGCTGCACGAGTCATTGGGTTATGCTGAGAAAGGAAACCACTAGGATGCCCTAAACTCAGCAGGGGTCAAACTCAGCTGGGTGCCAAGAGCCCTGCAGCCACTTAAGGCTGCACCAAGGGTGCGTGTCCCCAATACTGTGAGCTCTGGCTCCTCTCTACCTAATCCCCGAGATTAGGGCAGTGGGGACAAAAACAAATAAAGGAAAATGAATAAGCAAGGGTAAGTTGGCAGAACTGGTCCTCCACGCCCATCGCTGCCTCAGAGGACATCTGAGGACACAAGTATTTGAGGACAATGGAAAAGCCTGAATACCTGAATTCCTCCTAAGGAGGAAGCCGTCCCACCCCAGGGCGTAGTCTGGCACCTAGGAGAAGCCATTACCCCCAGGGCATAATTCCAGCCCCATGTCTGCATCCTCCCTGCAGCATAGGTAGACCACAGCCTGCAGTCAGCAAGGAGAGGCCAAGGCAAACCTCACTGATCTGGGAGAAGTGGGCAAACTGAATGCAACCAAAGCAAACAGCAGCAACGTGGGACTCAAGCAAAGCATGGCTACCATCTCTGGGCACAGAGAGGAAAGCGACTGTGCTTGGAGATGGTCAGCATTTGCTTATCAGCTCTTCTGTGCTTTATCTTGGTGCCACGTAGCCTCCACCTGGGTTTAATGGGGTCTTTCACGCAGGTCTGTGACAGTCACCATTCCTTAGTGGAAACACAGAGGCCTGGAATGACAGGCTGTCTCTTGTATGCTCTGTAGATGCGAAGGCATCACCACGCCATGAACACAGGGCAGGAAGACAACCAAGCCCTGAGCTACAACCAGCGCTGTGTGTGCTGGCCAGGTGCAGCCACCCAGGCTCAGTGACCGCAGCCACACAAAGAAACAATCCTCACAAGCAGCTGGTGAACAGGAAACACTGTGAGCAAGGGAAGGAACAAAGTATCATCCCACCTATTCACAGCCCCTTGTTGCTTGAAGTTGGTTTCCCCACATTCTCAGATTTTTGCCCCCTATTCTCAGCCACTACCTACTGTGACTCTGGGTCCACACCCTTGTTCTCCAGCTCCCTTCCCTTTGCTGCTTCCTCCTCCTATGCAGCCAGCCCACATTTGGATGCAGCCCCAGTACTCAGCCCCTGCCTCCCCTTTGCCCTTCCATTCCCTTTTCAGGGCACTAACCCTCCTCAAGAACCATCATCCCCCAGAACCCCTCAGTGTTCCATTGGCCTTTCCCTGTAGAGGTCAGCCAGGTGTCCACGCAGATGGAGAACCCATGGCCAAGTGGAAGAGACTGTCCAGAAAAGCTCCTTTTCCATTCACTCTGCAAAGCAGCAGCAACCCCAGCCACACAATACCATCACAAGGATGCCAACCAATTTGGAAAGGAGCACACATCCCATCTCTCCATCCCAAAACTAACCAAGGCCTCAGACCTCAATCAACCTACAGCACCCCAAGGCAGGGAATAATACCAGTGAACCCCAGCAGCCATTTCTTATGGAATCATTAAGGTTGGAAAGATCTGGTCCAGCCATCAACCCATCCCCAGTGTGCCCACTCAACCAAATCCCTCCAGCTCTACCACCAGCTCCTCGCAGTACCCTTACCTGATTCGTGGCACAGGTAGGAGTAAAATCCTTCTGCCTTCAGCATGATGAGCAGGGAACCCCAGCCCAGCAGGACAGCTGAGAAGAGCAGATTCTCTATGATGGCAGTGAATGCCATCCACCAGCGCCGGCGGTGAGCGGTAGCGAGTGTGGGTGCCATGGCTGTGTGGGAAGTGCAGCCTTGTCCCGAGCCTCAACCTGCAGGGAGCAGAACAATGGTGGTGAGTTGACAAACACAGGATACGCTGTGCTAAGAGTGCAAAAAAAATTGCCTTAAGGAAATCTCTCCACTGGAAAATAAGAAATGAATGAAAGGCACTTGGGTATAAAGAGTAAATTTGCAGGTAGTGGCTTGCTGGGTGACCAGGAAGGCAGATGGAGCATGGGTGCCCTTGGAGCAGCCCTTCAGTGTGCCAGAGCCACATGCAGGGAACCATTCCACCTCCTGAACAACAGGTACGAAAGCACAGCAAGAGCCTGCTCCAATATTCCATCCATTTATAGGGTAGTTAGGAACTGTGTGCCAGAGTGGAGGCTGCAGCTCTACAGCAGCTCTGCTTTGGGTCAGAAGCACAGATCAGTGCTGAGAGGTGGCTGTGAGCATGACTCCTATGTGTGTTTACAGCACAGAGGGATGGGCAAGAAGCCCTTGTTGCTAATCAGCACAGCGGGATGCATCCTGCCCCACAGTAGCCGTGCAGATGGCTGGGCACACTGGGCTGGGATAGCAGCACGTGCCGCTCCATCTCAGCACACTGGCATCCCAGGCTGCCCACAGATGCTGGGGATTAACAGCTCCAGCCCCACCTGTCCCAGTTCCTGGGGCCAAAAGCAGATGGAGGAGCAGCCCTGAGTAATCGGGGGAGCTCCAGAGAGCCCCAAGAAACTCAGCACTGAGCTCATACAGCAAGTGGCCATTTTAGACAAGCTGTTTCCCACCCCCCCCAGCTTAGAGCATGCCCTGATAAAGCGCTATGGGGAAATCAGCGATCTGCACGCTGCAGCCCAGAAAGGTTTCTCGGGGCTTTCCATCCACGGGGCTGAGGCCCCAGCATAAGGCAGCAGGAGAACAAGGCCACCCTGCAGAGCCCCCCCAGCAGCAGCAGCCCCCCCACACCCACCCATCAGTGCGCAGGCCCACAACGCGCTTCCTCCACGCCTCCTCTTCCTCATCCTCACCCCATGCAGCCACTCGCCCACCGCCCCCAGCCCAGCACATGCACAATCCCCGCTACATACTCCCCTCTCCCTCATCTCCCCCCAAAGCCCCCCCACACCCCATTTCCCCACCAATCTCCGTCTCTCTCCGCCGACACACGCTGCCCCCCACGCACAAATCTCCCCGTGCATCCCTTTTCCCCTGCTTAACGCATCCACCCCACAGAACACCACGCCCCCTGCCAATCCCCCCCACTCCCCTTCCCCACATTAAAGCACACCTCACCCTGCCTCCCCATCCCCAAACCCCGTCACAGATACACCCCTCTACCCCCAACCCCACTGCACTTCGATATTCTCCCCTATGCAAACCCCACCCCACTCACCGCACCCCACGCAACCCCCCCAGAACACTCCCACCGTGCAACGTCTCCTATAGGATGTGCTCTTCTTAACTCCTTCCGCACATCCCCTTCTTATCTTGCCCTCCCAGAGAAAAAAAAAATAAAATATATATACATACATATAAATAAATAAACGAAAAAAAGAAAAAAAATAAAATAATTAAAAAAGGAAAACACTAATAACAAAACTAAAACGAAGCAAATAAAAAAAAACGATGATTAAAAAAATAAATAAATAAATAAAAAAATCTCGCGCCCCCACTTACCCCCCAGCCTCGCTCCCACCGCTGTGCGCGCCGCCGCGGTTCCACCCGGTGTTTTTTATCCGCCCTCCGGAGCAAACAGCCGCCGCCGCTCATTGGCTGCCGCCTCGACCAATAGCAGAGCCCGCCGCCGCCGCACGTGCCGGGCCGCGCGCCCCCGGTACTCCCCCTCCCCCTCTCCCCAAAAGCCCCTCCCGGTACCGCGCCGGGGCTGCACGTGGGGAGCACTGAGCGGGCCCTCCAACACAGCCCCCGGGGATCCGCAGGCGGGACGAAGCCGGGCGTGGACCTCTGCAATGAATGGGGAAGTATAAGCCACCCTTTGTGGATCCCCAGAATGAGTGGAGGAAGGAAAATGCACCCCCTGTGGATCCCCAGGATGAATGGGGATAGGAAAATGCACTTCTTGTGGACTCCCAAAGTGAGTGGGTAATGGAAAACACGCCCTTTGCGGACCCCCAGAATGAGTGGGGAAAGGAAAATGTACCCTTTGTGAACCCCCAAAGTGAGTGGAGAAAGGAAAATCCACCCTTTGTGGACCCCCCAGAATGAATTGGGGAAGAAAAATGTATCCCTTATGGAGATCCAGAATGAATGGGGAAAGGAAAATGCATCCCTTGTGGACTCCCAAAGTGTCTGGGGGAAGAAAAATTGACCCATTTTGGAACTCCAAAGTGAATGGAGGAAGGAAAATGCACCCTCTGTGGACCCTCAGAATGAATGGGATAAAACCAACCCCATCCCATAGGGATGTGTGCTCCCACACCAGGCACTGTGGGACTGTGATCCCACCAGCCCCATAGCTTGGACACTGCCTGCAGTAACTTCCCAGCTTCTATTATCTTTCAGTGGCCCTGCTGCCATCTGAGGTCCCATCCCCAGAGAAAACACCATGGGAGGGGATTTCTGTTGGCCAAAGGGAGCTCAGAGCAAGAAAGCGTCTACGGGTTTGTTCAGCAAAAGCTGAAGGTCTGGATGGACAGATGCCAAGGGACAGATGGATGCAGAGAGTCCAGACAGACAGATGTGCACCCACCAGGGCTGATGGGGCTGCGGTGGATGTGCAAAATGAAGCTCCCTGCTGGGGAAATAAGGATTATAACAGCGGGGTGGTGGCTTTGGGCCAGAGCAATTAGAGAGAAAAGGCACAAAGCAAACAAACAGAGCCGTGCAGGGCTGGTGGAAGGGGTGAGGGTGTTGGTGTGAGGCCACGGGAGCTCGGAAACACGGGAGGTGCTGGGAGGGTGAAGGGATATGGAGCTGTGCTGGAGGGAGCGCAGCAGGACTTGGCTCTGCTGCTCTGGAAGGAAACGAGGAGCTGTGGGGTGATCTGCTGCCCTCTATAAATACACCAGGGAATGAGTAAACAGCAGGGAGGGAGGGAAAGCAGTGCTGGCACAGAGACACAGAGTGACTGGGGCTGGAAGTGGGATGTGGCATCCTGGCTGGCTGGCTCACACCTCCACGTCTAGAGATAAAGTTTTGTGGGGCATTGGAGGCACTGCAGGGCTGTGCTGTGGCCAAAATCTGCTTGTCTTCCTCCTGCCATCACTGAGGGGTGCAGGTACTTCAGCTTTGGGCACATCAGTGTGCAAGCTTTGCAAGCAGTAGTGATTTCTCAAAACAGGACACTTGTTCTTACATTGGGACATTGCCAGCTGTCTGCATGCAGTGCTCAGAGTGGATCCCCAACATGGTGGTGACTTCAGGCTGAACGTATTCAACTGCTAAAGGCTGCATCCAAATAAACCGTGGGTCTTTCCTTGCCTTAAAATAGCTTCAAAACAAGGAGTGGCCTGAGCAGAGCTGAGGGCTGCACGTCCTGTTTGTGTCCCAGAATATCTGGTGCTACACACACGATGCTGATGAGATCCTAAGGAGGAGGAGTGCTGGAAGCTGCTCTGTGTGAGCCTATGGGGATCGGGTGCCTCACATCACAGGCAGGCTCCCATGGGAAGCAAAAGGAGAAGAGGCAAAGCCCATTCTGCACAGCAGCTCCTTGCCCAGCTGTCCCGAACCCCAAATCAGCAAGGTGTGCCCTCCCATCCCACCCTGTGCTCTTCATCCCTGTTACTGAGAGCTGAGAATTGTTTGAGCGGAACCAGAAATTGAAACAATAAAACAAAAGCCTAAAGGTGCTGGCAGCTGCCCCACTTGGGGGAAATATTCCTAACCGTGTCTTGATTTTGGGTACAGCTGGGAAACCAAACTCCTTTTTATTTCCACATTTTATTTCCACATTGTGCCACTTGAAATAACAGAAGGATGTACACAAAACTTGTAGCACCTATATACATCCAAACCCAGCTCCTGGGAGGGCTGTGGCTCCTCGAGCACCCGGCAGCATCCTCACCACCTCTCAGCACCGTGGCGATGCAGGGTAGGGCACCCACAAAAAGTCATTTCCCATCCAGCTTTTGTGGAGGACAAAGAATGGAGGAGGTGGAAAACAGCTCCGAAGCACCACGACCTGCTGGGGCTGCACACAGCTGGATGCTGCATGAAGCACGGCACGAAGGGAAGGGCAATAAGGGGAAGGCTCCACATGCCCAGCTTGGGGGGATCTCAGCTCCCCCAGGCTGGGAACAACCCAAAGGGTCCTGTGAGTCACCCTGTGCCTCAGCCTCGGGTCTGGGGGCTCAGGTGGTCGCAGGGTTGGTTGGTGCGTCCTCATTTCTGCTGCTCACATTCTCATATTTTGGCTCTTCCTCCTGGGCAACCTGGCCCTTCGTTTCCACACTTAGGGCCAGCTCAAGGCTTTTGCCCCTTTCTGCAGCACCGAGGCCCTCACCAACCCCATCCTGGCCCCCAGTGCTTTTTGTCGATTCCAGTGGGAAGGACTGTCTCTTCCCAGGAGGATGCTGCTCTTTTCCAGGGCACAGCTCACCAGGAGCCCCCGGCACACTCTCCCTCTGTTTGCAGCCATTTGCCGAATCCCTACGCTGTGCCAGGGCCCGGCGGGGTGGTTTTTGGATGCCCTCCATGCTCCTCCTCACCATGGGCTCCTCCTTGGCAGCCCACCTTCCTCTCTGCAAGCTGCCCAGTCGCTTCAGCACGGCCTGCACCGGACCCTCAACACCCCCCTCAGCTTTGGGGTCCTGCCCAGCCGTCCCCACCGTCATGTAGATGGTGGTGACGTTGGGCTCCTTCCTCTTCCCATCCCAGCTGCCCCTTTTTGCAGCCGCTTCCAGGGCTTCCACCCTTTGGGCCACGTGTCTGGTGTTGGTGATCATCCGCCGGCGGCCCCCCGGCGTGGCCCGAGGTGATGGCCGATGGCTTTCGTCCCCTTTGCTGAGGGGATCAGGGCTCTCGTAACCATCGCTGGCTGCCTGCTCAGCGGAGATCTCCATCCCCACATCTCCTGATTGCAGGGACAGCTTGGATGGCCCCCACATGGCTTTCGGTTTCCGCCCAGGGCTGGGGGTCTCCGCTGTGCTGAATTTTGTCCCCTCAGCAAAGGAGACAGAGGGCCGCTTGGCCTTGGCGATGCTGGAGGTGCGGGGAATGGTGAAGGGCTGCGAGACATCCTCAGAGCTGAAGGCGGTGGGGTCAGGGAGCGCCTCGCTGGGAGGGGGCATCCCGGCCTGCAGCTCGGCCCCTGACAGCAGTGGGACCCCTGTGGGAACAAGGAGGGGGTGTTAACCCCAGGGGTGGGGATACGGGCAGCCCTAGGCCTTGGGGATGGGGATACATTAGGGCTCAGGGACGAGGATGCTGGTGCCATAGGGTCGCCTCCAGGAGCACGTTAGGAAATGGGGCTGCGGGGCACATCACACTGCATGAGGCCAAGTATGGCCTTGGCTCATCCTTGCGGAGGGGAAAATGGGGGAATAAAAATAATGGCCTGGGCCTAGTGCATATCCTTGAAAGCACAAGGGCTGTGGGGAGCGGGACTGTGCAGCAGGGAGGGGATATGGAGCCATGTTCACCTTCTCTGGGAGGGACGGAGTACTCTGGCCCTTCGTTGTCGGTGTCGAAGGAGGAGAAGGAGCTGTCTGAAGCCCACGCGGCTGATGGCGACTCAATGAAGCTGGGGTTGAAGGGGATTTCTGCATCGTGGTGGGAAACTGGGGAGGAGACAACAAGTAGATGAGGTCTGGTGGCCATGCAGAGGGGCCGGGCAGGCTCCATGCCACAAAACAGGGCTGGCAGCAGGTCTGCTTTCTCACCTGTGACTTTGGGAAGCTTGGAGTTGTTGAGGGCGAAGCAAGGCATCATAGCACTGATATTGGCCAGCACGACATGCACATGGTGCTTCATCCTGGCCACCACATCGTCATCCGGCACGGCCGCCCTGTGTGGGGATGTGGCATGAATGGGAGAAGGGGAAAAAGGGTTTAGCAGCGAAGGGGAATACCTGCACTGATACCTGTCTCTGGCATCCGCAGGGCCAGCACCGCAGCAGCAGCAAACAACACAAAGCAGCAGCAGGAGGAGAGGGATGAGGATGGCAGCAGCCAGAGCTGCATGGTCTGTCACACCTGTGTGGGGAAGATGGGATCAGCGTGTCCACAGATGGATCCACCGCAGCATCCCCATCCCTGATGAGGATGTCACGGACCCTCACCCAGCACCAAGGAGTGAATTTAGGGCTGCTCTTACTCAATATGCAGTTGCCCTGTGCAGGGTGGCAGGTTCCTCGTGAGCACTGGCAGGGGGAGGAACAGTTCACCCCAAAAAAGCCCTCTGGGCAGGTGTCATTACAGCTGAAAGAGAGAGGAAAGGAGGGGAAATACCCCCGGGACCAGCAGCTCCCAGCCCTGCTCCCCATTTTACCTGGCTCCCCAGTAGCCAGCCTGGCAGAGGCAATCACCCGACACAGGGTCACAGCTCCCCCAGACACACTCGGGGCACAGCAGCTGGCATCCATCACCAAATGTCCCTGCAGGGCAGGAGCTGTTACAGCTGATGGGAGAGAGAGATGTCACCAGGACCCCCATCACCAGCACCAACACCACATCCTGCCCCTCCTACGGGGTTACCTGGGTCCTGTCCAGCCAGGCTCACAGCGTGGGCAGGAACCGGTCTCTGCATCACAGATATCCCCTTGCCGGCAGTGTGGGCAGGGCTGGAGGCAGCCTTGGCCATGGAAGCCAGGCATACAGCGTTCCTTACACAGGGTCCCGTTCCAGCCAGGCTGGCACTCCAGGCAGAAGCCATCCACGGATGAGCAGGGCTGGTTGTGCTTGCAGTTCCCACAGCTGCGTGGACACAGGGGCAGTGAAGCCTTGACACCCCTCCCAAACGCAGTTCTCCCCCCACAGTTGCATTCAGTAGCACTTGGGTTTTTGTGAATATTCCTGACAGCATTTAAGGTTCTATAATAACCCCAGGGCAGAAGCCAAGCAGGGATAAACACTGTATTATTGCTCTAGGGATGGTGCCAGGATTTTAGGATGATGCCAGAGTTCTCCTCTAGCATTAGCAGGATGCTTCTTAGGGGCAACACCAGCGCTGCAACCACTCTGAACCCCCACCTCCAGATGCATCTCCCTGCCCAGCCAAAGGGATGGATGCAACCACACCGACCCCCACCCCGTGTCCCTGCTGTCACCAAGCTCACCTGTGCACGCACTGGGACCCATACATCCCTGCTGGGCAGGGGTCCTGGCAGCTCCTGCCCTGGAAACCTGGCTCACAGCTGCAATGCCCGTTGAGAGGGTTGCAGGAGCCGTGCAAACAGTCGCAGTGCCACTGGCAAGCCAACCCCCAAAAACCAGCCTTGCATTTGCAATTGCCCGTCTCCTGGACGCAGGGTGAGAGGTTGCAGGAGCACTTGAACCTGCATTTCCTTCCCCACCAGCCCAGCCGGCAATGGCAGTGCCCGGTGAGAGGGTCGCAGCGCGAGGTGGCGAGGTTGCACTGGCACTGCCTCTTGCAGTCAGGACCCCACCAGCCCTGCTCACAGCGGCAGGCTCCAGTCGTGGGGTCACAGCGGCCGTGGGGGCCGCAGGGGCAGCGGAACTGGCACAGCTCTCCCCAGCGCTCGGGGTTGCAGGTGCAGCGCCCGCTCTCCGCCTCACACGTCCCACCGGGGTGGCACAGGCAGAGCCGCTTGCAGTCGTGACCCCAGTACTGTGCAGGGCAGGCTGTGGAGGGAAGGAGGTAACAATAAGGAGATGACCTAGCACCCAGGGCAGGCTGCTAGGAGGGAGACGAAGCACTCACGGGAGCTGCAATCTGCACCAAAGAAGCCTGGTTTGCAGCGGCACAGCCCAGGTCTCACGCACACTTCTCGCGGCCCGCAGGCGTCCTCCCCTTCGCAGAGAGCTGTGGCAGCAGGGTTGGCATGTCACCGGGTGGGACCCCACCACCCCATCCACTGCGGGGTCTCCCCCGTTCTCACCACCAGCACAAAGAGCACCCGGGGCTCCCTGCAACACCACAGGGTGGGCAGCGAGGAGGAAAAAGGTGGGGATGAAGATTTTTAGGGGACAAAGATTTCAAGTGTCGCCCATCACTTACCGGCTGTGCACTCCCGCCCTTCCTGCTTCCAGCCGGGGCAGCACGCCAGGTTCACGGCAGGGCTGTGGGACAGAGTGGGGGCACATCAGCCATTGCCCAGGGCTGGGGACATTGCCTTCAGCTTCAGGGCTTTGAACAAGAAGCAGAAGAGGAACGCTCCCCTCGGGCTCGGCCTCACACACGGGGAAGCCATGAGGCTGCGGGGGCTCGCTCAGGAAGGAAGCCAGCAAAATAGAAGGAAATTTAAGTCGTTGCTGAGCTTCAGGGCTGGCTTCTGGAGCAGCAGTGCTTAATACTGCTGGCACTGCAGCTACAGAGCCCAAATGGATCCCCCGGTATTTTGGGAGAGCTTTGCTAGTACCTAAAAACACTGACACAAATGCGTTGCGTTGATGGAGATCAATGGGAGAGGAAACAGATAAAACAGCACGGCCATCTGTCCCAATCCCATTTAGGATTTGCTTCCATTTTGCATTTCTGACAGCGTTAATGGTGGTAGCATTACCAACACTTCCGCGTTCCCCCTCTGTCCCCACGCTCTCCTGATCTATGGTCCCCACGCTCTCCTGATCTATGGGAAACAACCCCACAGAGAAGGGATTTGGGTGCCCAGAGCCCCCGACATCGCCGTGCTCCCCGTGCCCTGAGCTGCTGGGCTCCACGCACAGAAGGACACACGGAGGATCCCACATCACTCTACCTGAAGGCCCAGGGGCAGGCAGAGGGGATGCGGTCTCACCTACCTGCCCACCTTGCAGACATTCCTGCCGTTGGGGTCGAGCTCCTGGGCAGAGCCCTGCACCCACAGCCACAGCTGCAGGCAGAGCAGCAGGCGGGTGCTCGCCATCCCGCCGGGGCTGCGTCTGTCCATCCGTCTGTCTGTCCGTGGGTTTCTCTCCTGTGGCTCAGCCTCTTCCTCCCGCCAGCCTTGGTTTCTTCCTGAGGAAACGCGGGAGGAGGCGTCCCAGCCCCATGCCAAGGGTGCAGGGGGAAGGAGGAGGCAGAGAATGCCATGGCCTTGTCTGTTTCTGACCTTTGCTGCCAAGGGAATGCACGGCACAGGGCTCAGCCCCCTCACACAGGGAACAGCACCCGCCGGGCACTGCCCCATGGCCCACCCAACTGCCCCCTGAGGCTGTTTGAGCCGATGTCCTTCATGTCCCCAAGGCATCCCCCTCCCCTCTGCCATCCACCCCAGGGCACAGCCAACCCCTTTTCTGCAGTCCAGGTCCAGGATGGAGTTGGGTGTCCCCCAGGAACGCAGCGTGCCCTGGGTTGGCCTAAATCCAGGCAGGCTCCGGGGCCTGCTGCCGCTGCTGACTCCATCCCACTGCACGTCCCACAGGAGCTTTGTGTCAGCAGATGCACAGGAAACACCTTTTTCCTTCCTGAGCACAGCCAGCCGGGGTTTCCCCGTATGGGATTTAACTCGTGCGCCTCCAACGCTGTGCCCCGGTGGCCCCAATTCCCATCATGGTTCATTAGGAGCACCCAGAACCTCTGTCCCCAGCCCAGTTCTGTGTATGGACTATGGCACAACCACAGCTGTGCTGGGGAACAGCCCCCAAAGCCCACTGAGCTGCTTGCCGGACTCCTTCCAATACAAAGACAGAGCAGAGGTTGCAGTGGGCACCTCGTCAGAGAAACAAGAGCCCAGTTTATTTTTGATTCCAGTCTCAGAGCTGGGAAGAACCTGATCCATGTGGATGGCTGTGCCCCCATAAGCACGAAGATTGCTGAATTTTTCCAATTTCCAGAAGCAGGAACAAGTCCCAGCACAAAACCAATTTACCCACATCCGAAACGTGCTCCCAAAGGCCACCCAGCCCTCACCAGTGCGTGCTCAGCCCGGCGCAGGGAACG
This sequence comes from Meleagris gallopavo, assembly GCF_905368555.1. Taxonomy (NCBI): domain Eukaryota; kingdom Metazoa; phylum Chordata; class Aves; order Galliformes; family Phasianidae; genus Meleagris; species Meleagris gallopavo. Next base: position 5,315,795 of record NC_139424.1, read on the forward strand.
CAGGGCAGCACCCAGACAGCCCTCCATCTTCACATTGCAGGGATAGGAAGATGTTGGGAAGGGATGATGTGAAACACCCACGTGGGGCAGGATGGGGCAAGGTGCCCGGAGGTGCCGAGCTGCTCTGTGCCGGCTGAGCATCCCAGCTGTGCACCACACTGTGCTCTGTGGCTGCAGGTGATGCCATGGTCAGATCCAACAGGGTCAGAGTGCTGGTGTGGCTTGCTCTGGTCTGTGCTCTCCCACCTGCTCCTGCTGTGTGTCCAGTGAGTCGATGATTTCCCAGGCTCCGGAGCAGCTGGGTATGGGGGGGTCTTTGCTGCTGCTGCCCTGATACCATAACCCAAAGCTGTGGAGAGAGCAGATAGCAGGCGTGGGGGAGAGGAGTCTTTCTGGGAAGCAGCTGCATCCCATCCTCCCTCCATGTGTGCAGCTATGCGGCAGCCCCAAGGAAAGGGGCACCCCCAGGATCCAAGCACACCCTGTTCTGCAGCAGTGTCCTGGGATAGGCACTGAGCTCAGCAGGGATTGGGCGCACAGCTGAGCCAAAAATCTCCACCCCACCAGTACCTGAGTGTGGGATGGAACTTACAAGCTCCTGATTTTGGATTCTGGAGGCGGAGCATCCACACAGTCTGCACCTCGAGCAGGGAGCCAGGCGCCCTCCTCTTCGTCGCTGCAGCACAAAGTGGGAACAAAACCCAGACTGAGTGCTGTCCTCCCCAATTCCTCACCATCTGCCGCTTCCCAAAGCCACTGCTTTGTTCCAGCCCACAGATTTCTTCTCAGAAGGCAGCTCCAAAGCCCAACACTTGCTCAGCAGCTGCTTTGTCCCAGCTGGCCGCAGCAGCAGAAGCCACAGCCCACGCTGCAGCCTGTGGGCACCCAGCCCTGGCACATTGCTCGGGGAACTGTGGCTGCTGCCATTGCCTGGTGAGGCTGCAATAGGGCATCCCCAGCCCTGCAGAGATGCCAGGGCTGTGCTCGAGCTCAGCCTCAGGGGTACCATCAGCAACACCAGCTGCAGCATGGGGTGATGTTGGGGACAGCCAGACCTGAAAAACAGCAGGATGGCACCCCAAAGGATGGCAGGGAAGGAACTCATAGAGCAGGAGACACTCTGGGTGGGCAGAAGGTGAGCAGTGTCTCAGACTTCTGGGCATACAAGGGCACAGCTCCCACCAATGAGGGAAAAACAATAAGGAAAAAACAAGCTGTGCTGACTGGGGGAAACCCCCTGCTCTCCTGAAAATCTTGTTCTGCCTCTCCCACAGCTCTCATAAAGGGTTTGGGCAGGTGGGGAGGATCCATCCCTACCCCAACCAGCCCAGACCAGCAAGCCCCAGCCATGAGCGTTGCCAAGCAAACCTGCCCTGCTTGCTCCATGCAGCACCAACAGCAGAGCCAGGACCACTACGGGCTGAGATGTGGCCTCAGCTCCAGCCACAGATCTGCTCCAGGCTGCACAGACCCCCCGTGCACCCCAATGCAAGCAGCAGCTGCAGGAGGTTGGAATAGCAGAGAAGAGCTCAGCCCTCTTGAGACCTTTATTAAAACCCATGCAAGGCAGTGAGATACAGCTCTGCTTCCCCTCCTGGTGCTGAGCAGATCTGGAACAAATGCTACCCAAAGATGTCTTGCAGGGAACATCCCCAGTGCGATTTCCACAGCTCATGGACTACGTGCCCCACCACCTTTCCTCCCCGCTGTCATATCCATACAAGGAAGAGCAGCACACATGGAGCAGGCATGTGACATGTGACAATGATGTGAAAGCATCAGCAAAGAGCCCAGCCCCGCAGCACTGTGCCAGGGCACCCAGCACAGGCATTGAACCTTTGCTCTCTGGCAGGAGGCAGGGACGAGGCCAGAGCCCAGGGCTGATCTCTCACAAGTGCCAGAGTGCACAGAAGCACCAGGGGCAGTGTGCAGGACGTTCCATGCTGCCTGCAGCTCGACTCACCTACTTGCTGACTCCTCTGCCGTCCCCAGCATCTTGGCTCTGATTTTTCTTCTCTGCTTTTTGATTGTCGACTTCATTGCGTCCAGGAAGAAGCTGGGGATTCTCTCTTCATTCAGCAGCTCCCTGGAACAGGGATTGCCCACGGGTTAGCTGAGAGCTTTGCAAGTAAATGCTGCCTGGGGCTGCCAGGAGCACTCTGATGGGCCATAAAGTGCTACAGGGACAGGAGGGATGGGGCTCTTGGAGGGCTCACCGCTGGTAATAGGCCAACTCCTCCTGCACCAGGAACAGGTTGGTCTTCAGCTCGTTCCGCTCCTGCAGGATCTGCTGCAGCTCTTCCATGGAGAAGCAGCACTGAGCCGGGCTCCTGCCCGCATCCTGGCACGGCGGCTGCTCCGCAGGCAGTGGTGCTGCTCCTTCCTGAGGATGGGCAGCATGAGGGGTGAAGCGCAGCCCCCAGAGCCGTGCTTTGGCAGCCCCAGGTCCTCCAGCTCACCTGGTTGGGCTGTGGCAGCGGTGCCTCGGGGGCAGCCCTGCTCCTCCTGCTCATTTCCCTCTGGGTTTGCAGCACAGCGGCCTCCAGGTCCGACTTCTTCTCCAGAGTGCTCTTGAGCTGCGCCTGCACCACGGCCACTTTGTGCCGCAGCTCCTCGTTCATGGACATGAAGCGGTGCAGCTGCTCCTGCAGCTGGAAGGGCAATGACAACCAGGAGTGAGGCACAGCAGCACTGCTTGGCCACCACCCAGGACCTCAGCGCAGTGTGGGAATGGCATCTGCCCCAGCGGGATCACGAGTAGCAACATCAGCCCCAGGGGAGGTGACATGAAAGCAGGTCCCCAGGCACTCACCGCCTCCGTGTCTCGGCTCTTGCAGACGATCTCATGAGCCTGGGCACGAAGCTCATCCCTCTGCTTGTCCACCACCTCCTTCAGCCGCAGCATCACCTCTCGTTCCTTCCGCACTGTGCTGTCTGTGCCCAGAACGGGGGAATGAGTGTGAGCAGCTCCAGGGACCCAAAGACATCCTTGGGATGCCCGTCCCCACCACCCTCCTGTCACCTCCTGGGATCTCAACTCATGCCAAAGATACTCCGCCCCAAAACCTATGGGAGTCTTGGGGACTCCGTGGCTTGCAGAAGGCAGCGCTCCCACGGGGACAGGCGGTGGTGGGAGAGCACCCCAAGCTCACCAGACACCCACCTTCCTGGTGGTGGCTCTCCGCCAGCTGCCCCAGGAGCTGCTGGTTCTGCTCCTCCAGCTGGGCCAGGCGGCCTCGCAGGGCTCGCTCCCGGCGCTCGGCCTCCCACAGCCTCTGCTCCAGGTCCTGGGGGACAGGGACAGCTGGGTCAGGGCCGGGCTTGGGGGGCTGGCGACAGCTTGGTCTGAGCCACGCCGAGGAACGAAGGACAGTCAGCCCTAAGCCAACCCCAAGGGACAGCACCGCCCCCGAGGACACCTTCACAAGGATAAACGCCAAGGAAGAAGAGCCACGCGAGGCACTTGCCCGCAGGGACACGGCAGAGGGGTGAGCACCTCCCTGAGGGAAGGCGCCCGGGGAGGCACCGGGAACAGTTCCCTGCTCCCCAAGGCTCCCAGCACCGCCCCACTCACCTCCTCATCCTGCCGCTCGGCCAGCAGTGCCTCACCCTCGGAGCCCACCGGCGCCACCAACGCCTCCAACAGCTCCAGCAACCGCACAACCGGCGGCACCAATCCGGCCACGGCGTCGGGTCCAAAGCGGCCCGAGAGACGGCGCAGCTCGGCGCCCAACGCCTCCGCCATGCGGTAGACGTGCGGCGGGGCCAGGCGGCCCGGAGGCGTTCGCCACAGCGGCTCCGTGCCCTGCGCTGGCTCCGCCATCGGCCCCGCCGCCACCGGACGTGGCCCCGTGAACGCTCCGCCCCGTCCCGCCCCGTCCGGAGCCGCCCCGACGAGGCGGGCGCCGTCCCACCAACCTCCATAGGCAGCAGCGTTCAGCTTTGTAAAAAATTTATTAAGCCACTCTAAGACGGTACAACCAACGGGACGTCGCGGCTGGGACAGATGGGGGGCAACGTGAACACGCGAAGGGGGGCACGAAAAGCAGGAGAGGATGTTGAATATCAACAGTACTAAGAGTTGTCGGGATGGCAGGATTAGGCGTAGAGGTCCTCCCTGTCGGCGGAGTAAACCTCCCCCTCCTGCAGCAGGGCGAAGTTGAGGAAGTGAGAAGGACGATGGACCTCGTGGTAAAACTCCTTGGGGTTGGCGAGCTGCAGCTCGTACTTCATGTTGGGGTCGTGGCGAACACCTGGAAGAGAGTTCACATGTGAGCCAGCACTCCAGGTCCCTTCCAACTCGGGATATTCTATGATCCTTTATCCACATGGAAGCTCCTCCTGTCCTCACCGCCCATCAGGAGCTTAATGGAGCCCTCTACACTCGTGAGAGAATTTTTAAGCAGAGCAGCAGGAAGTTTCAAACTCACAAAATCATCACACTGTGCTCCACGGCTCCCTCCCTCAGAGATTTAGAAGCAGTGACACCATGATCCATTCTGGTAGAGGAAGTCAAGCATTTTGTCTGCCCATCTCTTCATTTCCTGATCCCTTTTGCAGCTGTCTGTGGTTTCACCAAACTGGTGTACTCATTCCAGGACCCCCACTACCCTCCCCTGCTGGGCACAGCTTTTCTTTTGCATTTTCCATTATCATTTCTTCTTCCTGACAGACATTAATTATTCGGTGGCAATATACCAGACACTACAACCCAGCAACAGAAGATGGTCTCAGGTCTGATTTTTCCCCTGTATCAGAGTTTGCTCTCTTGCTGCCTCAAATCATTAAGAACTGACATCCCAGTACGGCCACCAAGGGAAGGTCAAACTACAATGCTAATATAACCCTGCCAGCTACTCAGAGAAGGTCAAGCTTCAGGACACATAAGGAATGCTCCCCTTAAAGAGCTATTTCCTTCTCCTCCCCCAAGCTATTCATGCTGCCTCTCTTCCTGCCCCTTCCCTGGGCAGTCAGCTCACCCATGAAGTTGTAGTTCCAGGATCCCTGTGCTGGAACCATGAAGAAGCCAAGGAATCGATCTGACAGCAGCATCTGCACCCTCTCATAATGGGATGGCAGGTAGCCCTTGGGGTTGTTCCCTTTGTCCGTGTTCTGCCTGCCCCACTCGTAGCCACTTGGGGTCAGTTTGTAGGCTGTCAGTGTGCAGGAACCTGGTGTAAAACTGAAGGAGAGCAGAGAGACGATGTGGGTTACATTAATTTGAGACAGAGGAAAACAAGAAACGAGTAAACAGACCCTTTCTGCCACATTTTTAGATTGAGACCTTAGTGTGTTCCCAAGAAGGGACCACAGCACAGAAGCCCTGCTGCCTCTCACCTGCAGGTGATGATGATAGTTTTCTCCCCATCCCAGGAGGGGTTGTCAGCCATGACTTTGGCATGGGTGGTGACATCCTGTGGTGACAGCTGCGGGGACTCATTTGGTTGGGTATGAATCCACCCCAGAGGTTCCATTTCCTACAGAATGGAAAGTGAAAACCATTTACTCAACAAGAAGAAACTGAAAGCCAAGAGAAAGGTATTTTAAGAGTGCTTAAGTATAGTACAAAGTACACAGGGACTAAAGGCTTCACCCTTTCACCTGATCCCAGACTGGGCAGACTTCAGATGTGAGTTACTGAGGCAAACACATTGGAACTGAATGGCAGCAAGACTCCCCTGTCACCTGGGTCTGTTATGGAAGTGATGACCTTCCACCCTCCCCGGGAGCAGAAGCTCAACTCACCTTGAGGTACTCATGCTGAGGCAGCTGCCCTGGGAGATGCACAGTCTGGTGTGTTCCCCACTGGGGTACCATCACAATGCACCGGATCTCCTTCACTTGGGGATTATCAGGAGGGCTCACTCCATAAAGGTAACCTGCAATCTAGGAACACAAGCAAACACCTACTTTACAAGCCTAGAAGAGACCTCCTATAACCATGTGAAAGTTGGTGGGCAAGACCTTACGTCCTACAGCATGTTTCTCTTGCCCAGCAGCTCCTCACTAGAGTAAGGTCACACCATAGTTATGCTCTGTACTGAAAGCTCTTCAGGCCACTGAATCTGGCCTGAAAAAGCCTTTTCGACCTGGGATGCACTCAGCCACAGAATGGATGTCTTTCTCCAGCCCAGAAACAGCAGCAAGCTCCCAGCCTTTCATCATGAGGCCCTGGGAGCTGCCTGCCTAGGACTGGTGCATGCACAGACACCCTAACAGCCTTCTTACACACTTACCTGGGCTCGCAGATCTGAGATGCAGATGAATTTCTTCAACACATTCTTGGGAAGAATGTATGTATAGCCTGTTTCCTTTATGTCATCTGATGAAACATAAATGTGGTTTGTTCTCAGGTGGAGGTTGGCTGCAGAAATCGCTCTGTGAAGAAAAGGAGATGGTTATAACAGGGCCCACAGATCTCATCTTTTCCAACTGTGTAACAGCTCTGTCTTCCCTCCTACCTGACTCTCCACTCAGTCTTGGAGGAGAAAGTCTGGGTTTCATAGTTGCTGGTTGTGGAGGTGATGATTTCATCCCCATGTTTGTTAACAGTGCGGGTCTGTGTGGCTGTCAGCTGTGACTGCTCCTTGGTTTGCTTCTCAATTTCTGCAATCTGCTGTCTCTGCTGAGAGGGGGCAGAGATCTCCATGCCCAGGATAATGTCTCGGATCTCTGACTGTGTTAGGGATGCAACATTCACACTGAAAGAGAAAATCCCTCATGTCAGCCACACATCAGATCCATCTCACAAATACAAAAGCTCAGAAGGCACACACAAGGCACTACAGAAAAATGAAACGAGACAAGAGGAAGGACAAAAAAAAAAAATCACATGATACAAAGATAAGGAAAGGCTGATGGGATTCTGCAGCAGGACAGTAGCTTACTTGTTCTTCTTGCCATAGTCAGCAAGGATCAGATCTTTCAGCTGCACCTCCACCTTGATCCATTCCTCATCTGTCAGGGTTGGCCAGATGTGGTGAGGCTCTGTTATTGTTGTCTTGTCTGGTTTCAGAATAACTTTGGCTCTATCATTATTCACATGCAGTGCTCGGAGAATAAGAATCAGACGTGAGAATGCCTTGGAGAGAAAACAAAACAAAAGATGCAGCCTGTCAGAAAGAGAGCAATGTATTTGGTTTTCTTCCATCACACCACTCCTCTGCTTGGGCGCAATGAGAGCACGTGAGAATTATCAGTAAATCAATCTGAACAAGAATTCAGGCAGACCAAGAGCAAGCTCTCTGGAGCAAACATGGAAGGACTTCTGAAAGCCTGGCTCTTGTTTTGTGCCAGTGGGAAAGCAAAGTGCAGATTATGCATGACATCCTCACCGTGTAGGAAGAGATGGTTTTCAGCCAGTCATCGTAGAGATTGAAGAGAACCATCTGAGGTTCAGTAGCCTTCAGGATGAGATCACCAAATTTCTCCACTTTTAGACAGGCCTGGAAAGGTAGCTGCAACTCGGAGCCTTTGATCACAATATTGGGGAAATCCAGCAAGTGCACCTGGAGTTTATTGAGAAGAGGAATTAATTCACAATTATGCAAAATATTAGTCCAGATTAAGCCCTTCCCGGGAACACAGAACTGTTCTGCAACCTCACCAAGATTTTATAATGCCCCTGCATTGCACTGTGTGCTTTGTTACCTCAAGTGGGTCCAGCATGCCCTTTCGAGTCACTATGATCTGCTTAGGCTGCTCCTCCACAGGAAGCGAGCGGATCAAGGCAGCCACCTCTTCAGCAGTCTTCCACTTGGCCAGCTACAAAGAGACAGTTGGGTTAGAAGAATATCTCCTAGCTAACAGCAAAGTCTTCGCATCTCTTGGAATCAGAGACGCCCAAACCAAATTCTAAAAATACAACAGAAATTTATGGCTTGTTCCAGACCTGTGACAAGGCCTAACATTTCCCTCTTAGTGATCACAGAGGGCAGTTCCCATTCCTAGAGTTCAGTTACTCCTGACTGGCTTGCAAAAACAGCTGATTACACCACCTCCCTGGCTTCAGCACCTCACAGTCTTTGCACTGCACAGGATGTTCGGCTGTGATTTGCTGTACCAGTGAGCACAGCACCATTTCTCAAGTGCTGCTTGACACAGGCTCTTTGCAGCTCAAAACATCACGACATCACTGTCTGCATTCTTACACTTTTTTATCTCATGCTATTGGTTGCCAGAGCACAGGTTATGCACTAGCAGCAGGGGCTCCAAACTTGTTTCAAGGCAGGAAGAAAGACCTTCAGCAATGCTTTCTGCTCAACTGAGTATTTCAAAACATCAGTGCATGTCCCTGCCTCACTGCCAAAAGCACAAAAAGCAGCCAGGTCCCACCTGCCCGAGACGCTTCTGTCCTGCCCACACAGATGTGTGGATGATCTTCAGGAAGAGCTGTCCGGTCCTAGGGTTGAAGATGAAAATGGCTCCATTGATAGGTTTTGTGGTCAAATTCCCTTCAAAAGTCTGAGAAAATATGAAGTGGAAAGTCCAGTGAGATGAATGCAGCCTATCCAAGCATTTACACAACAGCTGACTGTTAAAAGCTTTGAACAAGAACTACGCTGGAAATGCAAGGACTGCTCTGTGCACACTGCAGAAAATTTGGGTGCGTGTTAATTCCTAGTTTTCCCTCAGGCACACCTCCTCAATCACCTGAGCAAAGGACATTTACAGCCCCTATCCTTCCCCCTTAAGATGCAGCTCTGGCCTTACCTTGTGAATGGTCACTCTGTACACATTGGTGTCATCCACAAACCAGATGATCTGGTTGGAGAAGAGCTCTCCATAGTTCTGAGAGGAAAGGTAAGGTTCTGTGGGCTCAGATGAGTACAGCTGCAAGCCCTTGCGGATTCGTTCTCTCAGCACATACAGTGCAGGATTTGCTTTCATAATTTTAGCCATAGCCTGCTGGATCAGAGGTTTGCTACCAGGGAACCAGTTCCCATATGCGCTGAAGAGGAAAACAGAGAGAAACAGTTGTTGCCATCAGGTTTAAGATGAAAGGACAACAGCACAAGTCTTCATGTGCAGCGGACAGGCACCTTCCTGCCTGCTGTCTACTAGTGGATGATTTCTTTTGTGATGTTCTTGGAGCTGTTCAGCTACTTCTTTTCCTTACTCTTCCCTTCAGTGGGAAACCACAGCATGCACGTGCAGCAGTCCCACAAGAATTGCATCTTCTTCAAGTGTCTTACTAGAGAGGTCTGCTTGATGGGACACCTCTGCCTTGCTCTTTCATGAAGAACAGCTGTTTCTCCTCTTACAGATGGCCTTTAAACAAGGCCTGTCCCTGAACCCCATCTGACAGAGATCTCTTAAGAACACAAATGATTATGAGCTGAACCATTATCACAGCAACTCCTGCCTGGCACACGGCCCAGTGTGAAGATGCACTAAGAGACATCCATAAACTATCAATTACAGCTAAAATACAGACAGTGCAGTTCTTACCTGTGTAAATTATAGGCCAGATCAATGGCAATGAGCACGCCAGTGGGAGATGGATAGATACTCATGTTGTCTGTAGTGTAGTCCAGGAACTTGGCTCTTGCATAGCGCTCAATATCATGGGAATCATAATCTCCCCAGCGCAGCTGGATATCTATCCAGTACTTCTGAGTGGTGGTGCTGTCCATCACATCTCTAAGAAAGCAAGCCAGAGTAATTAACTCTCCTACAGTTGCTGCACATCTCTTTGGCAGAGAGTAACTGCTACCAAGCCTGATCACTGAAGCCAGGTACAATACACTCTATTGAAAAGAGAACATCTACCCATACCAGCCCTGCACTTTCTAGGCATGATTATGTCCTCCTGCATACCCAGAGAACAATGTCAGCCCTGGGCTGCCAAGATATAAGGCCTTTTGCTCAGGGACAAGCTCAGCAGCTCTTCTCTGCAGAGATAAAAGGGAAACACTCACTTGGAATCTGCAAGCAATGATGGACGTGACACATTCCACTTGTAGGAAGCAAAGAGGAGGATATCTGCACATGAGGAATTCATCTTGTATGATTTTCTAGGATGGATTGTCTCCTTCTGCACTGTCTCAATCTCTAGGGCATCCAGCTCCTGATCAAACACCTGGGGAAAAGGCAGTCAAAGGCGAGCTGTGTTCAAACAGTTCAACTAACAGAGCCTATCCACAATGCAGACATAAGCAGGTATGCAGGAAAATCCACTTTCCTCCCCTTCTCTGTCAACTGAGTAGAGGAGTTGCTTTGCTAAGGTCATGACCAGGAGGCTGTCAGTACACAAGGACTGAGCGTGCACTGAACAAACCTAGTTAACACACTGCTCACCTGACACAAATCCATTACAATGCTCTCGTGGATCTTCTGCCACAAGTGAGCTCGGAAAATCTGAATGAGAGAAATCTTCAGCGTGGGGATCTTGCCATGCATAAATATACCTGTCAAATCCAGCTGCACCTGAAAGCCAACATATACCTGCAAATGAAAAACAGGTGTGAGAACATGTAACAGCACAATTGGTGAAGTTTAGAAAATAGAACAGAAGGCTTAGATCTACGGTTCACCTAAAGAACCAGTTTAACTGCTCTCAACTCAGCACAAGTTCCTAAAGGCTAATTCCAGATACTTACATTGGCTCTGTTAATGGTAGGAGACCACCACAGAGTAAATCTTCTGTTTGGAATCTGATTCAAACCCGACCTCTGGGCATTTGTCAGTTTCTTCCACTTCATGGACTCCTCAAAGCCACTGGCCTTCTCCCTAGAAGAGACAATCAACCGTGTTAGATGCTCCTAATCACAGCTGATTTTCATGGACCACATAAAACAGAAGCGAGGCACTAGCATACAAGGAGCAAGGACTGCTTAGTGTAAAGAACTTTCATGGAATCACATGCATAAATCTAGTTACGGTGCAATGCCAGGTACCCTCAAACTGAACTATATGGTGTGCTCCTGGAAAACAGGACAGCTCAGCAGAGTAAGTGTAGCTTGAGCCAAGAATTCCTCCTGGTGCATCGCTAAGCTCCAATTTGCACAAAGCCAGATCAAGGTTTCTCTTACCAGAAGAGACCCTCCCATGTGGGGAAGTAAGTGCCCTTGAAGAGAGTGTGCTCCAGGATCCCCTCCACTCCACCCAGTGCTTGGATCATATCAGTGCGGTAGTTGTTCAGGTTCCACAGCTTCCCATCGTGGCGTTGATGTGTCCACCAGAATGGGTTCTGTTTCAGGACCTGTAAACAACAGCCCACCAGTGAGCAGCTCTGCATTCAGATCATTTAACTATGCTGCACTAATTTCAGGAACCAAGATGATGTCAGCTAACAAGTAAAAAGCCTCATACACCCAATTCTGGAAGACACAGCTCATCTACAAGTTTGGCTAGTACCTCATAGGCAGTATCTAAGATGATGCCTGAAATTCACACTGAGAAATTCCCTGTCAATACCTGATACTGCTTGAAGTCAGTCCTGACTCTCCATCCTTTATCATAAGCTAGGGTATGCCGGTCCTTCTGGAAAAGGGTATTAATACGAGGAATTCCTCTGTCCCAAGAGTCCTCCAGATCTTCCAGTGTCAGACGCCTGAAGAAAAAAAAAACATCCCCACACTCTGTTACCTCTCAATTTTATGGCAGTGCATTAATATTTCAGGCGATCACAAGAGATCACAGAAAGAATACAGATTTCAAGACTCTGGCAGGAGAGGTTCTAAAATGACTGACACTCAGAAGCTCAGAAAAGCATCCATAGCCATCACTATAAACAGGCTGATGTCAAACAGCCAAAAGGAAAAGCCTGCCCTTGTGAGAGAGCAGAACTAAGGAAATGGGTCTGACATCAGCTTTTCCTGGCACCACCTGGCATATCATTTGCCTTCAGCTTTGCCGAGGCTGTACTGCTTGCAGAGTTCATGCCTTCTCCAGAGGTAAGAGTGCACTTTGCAGGCAGTTTGTACCATATATCAGAGGCCCAGCAAGGTCTGCACAACTCAAGCAATGCAAGGTTTCCCAACTCTGCCTGCCCCCCAGCAGACAAACACAGATCTAATTGAACATGGAAATATACCTGTTCTGGGCTATGGCCTCTTGTCGCTTGAGAGCATATTCTGCCCACACTCTCTGTGAGTCAATGAACTCGCTCTCCCACGGCTGGATGTAACGATACAAATTTGGGATGAGCTGGTCCTCCTCGTGACTCATCCCTGAGCGAAAATGAGTAATGCCAACATCAGTCTGCTTGGACCACCTGGAGCACAGAGGCAGAAGAATGAGCAATGGGACATCACCAGTCACATTGGTATGACCTACAGCAAAGACCTATCTGTGTAGCAGGTTGTGGCTTAACATTCCCAAATATTTTAATGGGAAAGAATATCTAACAACACTTAAATCACGTGGGCATTTCAGATAGGGCAGTATTACTCACCTCAGGTCAGACTGTGGGATGAGAACATGTCCCATAGAGAGCATGCCCAGACCTCCCAGCTCTTTAGGGGTGTAGAACACCACAGGTGGGAAACGGCTAGGCATTTTGGAATTCAGACCAATTTTGATTCGAGTCTGGATTTTATTCTCACACTTCACCAACAAGTCAAGCAGCTCCTGAGTATTTACAACAGCTTCCCGGAAATATGTCATCAGGCCAATCAGAGCTGTATTCCATTTATTGACAATCTAAAAAGGAAAGCAAAGGATCAGTTCTCAGCTCGTTTTTCAAGCATCTGCAGGAAGTTCTGTCACACAGCTCGCTTCCACCTTACCTTAGTGAAGGTTGTAGAGCCAGATGCCATGAGGATCTGCCTCACTCTGTTGTGAAATCTCTGCATAGACTCATCGTCAACGCGCAGGAAGCACTGAGCTGTGCGCTCCTTGGTGACCTGCGAGAGCACAGGGCTATGGGTTACTTACAAAGCACAGGAAGGGAACAGTCCAAGCAGTTTTGTGTCCTCCCTTATCGCTCCTCAATGATTTCCCATCCCTCACAGGAAAGAAAGCTCCCAAATTAGTTTTAGTTCCACCTGTCGATGTGCTCAGCTACACAGCTGACAAACACATGCTGCCAAGCACTCCCCCAGACAGGTACAAGCCTTGCTTTGATGCTGGGTACAGACAAAGCAGGGACTGCTTTCCCAGCCTGCCAAACTCTCCCCCTACCTCATTCTGCAGGTTCCAGACACCATCCTTGTGGGTGAACTCCTCATAGCTGGTGCGGCATTTGGGCAAAATGCGACACTCAAAACCACACATGTTGAACAGCAAATTGGGGTTATCCTTGCTGTAAACAGACACGAAGCTGTTCTCCCACTGCACTGTGGTGACGGATCGAGGCAGGCGGTTCTTGATATCCCAGAACACAGCACGGCCACTGAAACAGAAGGCAGGCACAGTGAGGCCAGGCCCTGAAACTAAGGTGAAATGCGAACTGGACAAGTTCTCACTGCTTTCTCAGCACTATGGTCTCTCACATCAATCGCTCTCTGTCAAAACTATGACAAAAATCTCCTCATCTCTTCATCCTTTCTTGAGTACTTGCCTGTCAACCTCGAATACTTATTCATCACAACTAATTTTCCCACCACTCTACTCCTTGTGTTTCCAGGCTGCATCACTTACAGGTTGACATCATGCTTCATGAGGCGCATCCGAGCATCCCGAGGCCAGCACTTCTTATTGTTGTAGCCTACAATGTTCTCATTATTGGGATCTGGATGCTCTGTCAGGTACCGCTGAATCAAGTCCCTTGCCTCATCTGCTGTAAACCTAGAAAATGAACAGAAGAGGATCTGTGGTGACACAAACATCTTCCTCAGATGGACTGCCCACACAGGTAAGGACCCAGAGAGCTCTCACCTGAAGAAGATGTGAATGCGGTCGATGTATCTGCAGAAAAGGCGAATGGGATGGGCCACCTCAGTTGCAATGTCTTGGAAGCTGAGGAAGTCATTGGGCATCTGGGGAGGTCCAGCCATTTCACTGGCACGGTGCAGACCCAGCACCAGCAGGTCCATCACAAGCCCATAATACTGGACAATGAAGGAAGCAAACTGCAATCCACGAATAATCCCGTAGGAGTTTGTGTGATTCATGTCCTGAGGAAAAAGAAGTGTGAGAAACCTGACTGTCACAAACCCCAAAAACATTTATCTGAGGAGCTGCTTTTCAGCAGGGCCCAACAGGGTTTTTTTACTCCCTAATTACATCTTTCCCCAGCAAGTCCTGTATCCCAGTTCCCCCTTCAGCACCACCACCACCACCCATGGGTCACAAACCACTCAATTATACAGTCCACACATTTTCTGACAATAATCATCACCTTGTAGTTGATCACCACGTTGTTTTTTGCTGTCATGTAGTCAGCAATGTTGTGATCAACAATAAGACGCAACAGCCTGTTGAGTAATGTCAGGTCAATCTTCTCATACATCTTCTCAAATCGAGATTCCAGCATCACATTGCATTCACCTTCACTTGTTTCCCAAACATCTTGCAGATTATTAATGCCTGAGGAGACAAATAAATGAGTCATGTTACATGACGTGGAAGTTTTGAGTGCAGAAGCAGCTTTCCAGGCATGAGAAGTCAGCATATTTTCTGTAGTGTTTTTCAGCTCCTTTCTTCCTTCCAGTCTACCCAGAAATTGGAACAGAAATATGTAATCAACCACAAATGTTACAGAACTTCTCTTCCTCCCCAGTGTTAACCTACAAAATTCAGCTTCAGAGTGCAGCAACAAATTATATTACTGCTGCAAGTATCAAAATTCAGCTTTTGAGTGGACTCTTCAACAGCAAGCTCCTGATAAAAAAAAAATAAGCTCATTTTACCATGGAACACAAGACCTCACTAACCTTGGCACCACTTGTACACTAATAGTGGAGGAGGCTCAGTGTCAGCAGGCTTGATCCAAGGAGGGAAGAGTCTTCTTTTATCAGCCTCATACCACAAGTACTGATCCAGATAAGCATCTGTGATTTTCTCCAAGGGCTCAACATCATAAACAGGAACCAGGTGGCTGTAGAGATCCATGAACTCAATGCCAACCTGGAAAAGAGAAGGTAAATTTGAAGCCTATACCTAACAGAGAACACTCTTGATAGCCTTGCTGCCATTCTGTACCTGAACACAGTACAAGTTTTTTTGTATTCTCTGGTTTTCACCACGCTACTTACCTCCTTGAAGGCTCTCTGAGTTAAAAGGTGTCGTTTGATTCTGGACAGAGCTTCATGAGGATTGTCATAAGCCTGTTCAATCAAGCCCAGCTCCTCCCTCTGTGACTGATTCAGGCGAGATTTCACACTGAAAGTGAGAAAGAACAACAGTTTGTGCACTCAAGCACAAACAAATATCTGCTGCATTGAACTGATGAAAGGTAAGTGTTCAACCAAGCTGCTCAAAACAAGATCTCTAATTCCTCACAATTCACAGTCAGCCCCAATTGGCAGAGTACATTAAGAATGCCCAGGCAGCTTTGGCAGTACAACAACCTTACAGTCTCAACCTGCCCATTCTGGATAAATGTTACAGTGTACTCAATTCCAGGAATAAAGGATAACAAAATAATTTCAGAAGCCTTTCCCAGAGCAGATGTCTGACCCTTGAGAGAAATCGGTCACTTCCCAGTGCTTACCTGTAAGCTTCCTTCAGCCTCTCCAGGGCCAATATGAGCAACTTGGTATCGTGCTTGTAGGACAATGGGGGGAATGGAATGGGTGAGAACCTCCTGCTTTCCAGCCAGTGCACTGTGGTTGTGTACACAGCAACGGCCTCTTCTGCGGTGATGTAAGGCCCATCCTGCACAACCACAACACCATGATTAGTCAGCGAAAGTTTGCCTGTGGATACAGCACCAACTTGGGCAACCTCAGGCAATACAGAAGTACCTTCAGGTAATTATGCTGCCGCTCCTGCTCAGCTTTTAAGTAGAGTCTGGTCAGCCGGCCCAGATTCTTCTTACAGACAGTCTTGTCCACAGTGGCACCCCGACGGATACGCTCTCTGTTGTAGTGAGCTGTGTTTGTCCACCAGTCAGCTTTTGCCTTCACATACCTCAGGATCATGTTCTCAATAGGAGTTGGCAGCCCGGGAACCTGGGAAGGGAGAAGTAACATCAGGGCAGGAGAAGTAGGAGCCCTTGTAAGAGCAGTTCAGCCTGACAGATGTTACAATTGAAAGAAAGGCCAAAAGAGGGACTTACCTTCCAGGGGATATTGGCCTTCCAGCACCGCCAAGCCTCACTCAGATGCTGCAGGATGGTTCTGGCTTTGTTCTGTTTGATCCCTTCTGGCATCATGTCCAGAATGTCATGCATAACAGCTGCCCTCAGCTCCAGGTCAAAGTGAGACTCCACACGCTGCTTTGTGACAGTCTTTGCTACACCCTTTGAGTGACGGCCTGCAAAAAGCAAAATACTTCAGCAGTTCAGACATTACTGAGCAGTGCTGCTCTTCTTTGTATTAAAGGAGCATCCTCCAGAGAGGTGCAGGATGCCAGAAGAAATTCAACTGCTACATCATTGGAGATGTTGGAATACATGATCAGGAGGCTATTGACTCCAGAGTGCTATGGATCAGAGAATCCCATTTCCACTTGGAAACTACTGTGGATACGCTGGTGTTGTAAGAGCTCTAAAGAGAACAACAGCCACTGGGACTGATGTGGAATACAGGCATAGACCACCACTTGGAAGAGAAATCTGAAGTTTAAGCTGGCAAGCAAACAGCATTAATCTTTACCAGACACCCCTCGTGTCCAAGATTTACACAATGTGCTGACCTTCAAACTGCCTGGCCAGCAGATTCCCCAGCCAGCGTTCCAGCAGTGGCGTGATGCCCCTCATGAAAAACAGCCACACTCTCCAGCCTGGAGCCCAGAAACCACAGCCTGGACCTTTGCCCACAGGCCCCTAGAAGAAGAGAGACATGGTAACAACAACTCATTTGCTGACACTCCAAAACACCTCTCTTGTTGCTCAGTTTACTTGAGGTCAACCACCTCACTAGAAAAGTGGAACTTACTGTGTTAAACCTGTAGTAGATGAGATGTTTCAGGTCCTTGCACATACGAATCTGCCTCATTAGTTTGTACTTGTATCTGTACATCCCTGTCAGCTGACCAACATGGGCAAAGATGTACTGCAAGCCATCTGCCAACTGAAACACAATGGACACAGTCAGAGATAACAATAAAAGCTACACACATTGCCTCAAGAAGCCAGGCTTATTTTGTAACTAGGAATAGAGTGCATCCAAAGCTCCTACCAGTCACTCATGAGATAACCAATTAATGTAAGCTAACAGCAGAATTTCACACAACACTGTATGTTTTCTCCACTGCCTTCTTCTCCAAAACACTGCAACAATCAGTCATTTTGTGCATTCTGTATAAGCCCATCCTGATATTCCTTCTCTCAACTTCCCCTCCCTACCTTTGAAAGAAAAGAAGAAAGAATCAGGCCTACCTGAAATGCATCTACATTTCCAAGTCTGTACTGGACGTGGCTGTCCACCACCAATTTAGTCAGCCTCAGAACCTCTCTGCACAGATGGAAAGCATTACCAAAACGGGATTTTTTCCTTTCCTGGGAAAGAAAGAGATTCAGTATTTCTGTAACAATGTTGCCTAAGAGTCAAACAGCTCCAATTTAGTCTGTACAACAACAGAACAACTGAGTCACTGCAGTCAGTATTACATTAGCTACTACTTAAATCTTCAAGTAAACTTTACTGTTAAGAACACGGGTTGTACCTTAGTGGTGAGGGTCTTCACTGGCTTCAGGTTAAAGTTGTAGTCCAAATGAAGGTAGTTCAGGTTCTTTCTGTGGATCAGTAAGTTCAGCATATTGTAGCCCTGGCGACACACCTGCAGGCCTACTTCCACCCAGTCCAGCTTTGTTGACTGGAAAAACTTCGTAGCCTTGAAGGAGCGGAATAGGTACCTGAAGAGAGAATAGTCTTTAATTAGCTGAATCCTTTACCCAGCTCAGCAGTTCCCCACTGAATAGGTCCCATTTACCTCTTCTTCTGGGCCTTAGGGGGTCTGTGCTTGAGGGCATTTAAAACATAGTATTTCAGCAGCTTCTGATAGGAGACTCGTACTTTCACTGGCTGGCCAGCTGGGCAGTGCTCACGATACCTAGGGGTGAAACAGACTTCAAATTTTCAGATAACTTACATTCCTTCAAAAATGAGTCTACAGACTCTCTTAATATCTCTAGAAACCAAGCAAACTTCACAAGATCCCTTTTTTTCCTCACTGTAACATACCACTAATATTAATGTCACAATCGCTAGAATATGCCGTCCCCACAGGAAGAACTCACCAGTTCTTGACCAGTGGGATGTCAAGAGCTCTCCGAGTCCTCCCAGACCTCAGATTGAATGGCCGTGGGGCCCACAGCAGGGCAATGCCATTGGCTGTGTTGTCTGTGTAAAGTGGGGTATCCTTCAAGAAAGGTTCCACAAACTCTGGTAACTCAAACTCTTCATCATCATCAGGCAGCGGTTCCTGACTCTGAAACCAGAAAACACACAACACTTGTTTCCTGGATGATTCAATGCTTCAGCTTAGTTTTCTAAGTTAATAGAGTAAAAAGCATTTCTTTCTTGTCAGGGAATAAGTGCAACAATGCTGATTATCTGAGAAGCAAAAAAACACTCTAGAAGGTGCCTACAGACAGAATTACCTCTGGCTACCTGTCAGAAGACCATAAAATAACACTGCAATTTAGGCACTGAACTTTATCCTAGAGACCACAGGACACAGCTTTGAGCAATTACAAAAGACAGAAAGCAGCTGATAACTGCATGAGATTTTTCTTTGTGAAAGCACTTGTGCTTTCTCCTGAAATAGGTATGCATCTATGCCGTTATCAGAAACAAGGTTACAAAAAGATGCCAAAGTCCCATTGCCTCCACACACTTTTTATCGTAGGCTCTCCTGGACAGTGACTCACCTTAACAGAATGTCTGTGTGAAATGGGATTGATCAGTGGATCGAAGTAAAAAGCTGGGAGATCAGGATCTTCTGTTTTAATGAAAACAACGTTTGGAGTATGATACCTACAACACATAACGAGTATGAGAGCATGCTGGTGGCTTCTCCCTCCTCTCCTCACCCTTGAGACTGTTGCGCTTACCAGGTCAGGTGGACGTGGTGGGGAAGGTTATTGTACAGGTATGGGAAAGCAATTTTGTACTCTGTCCTGATTGGCTGCCTGATGATAATTTTGTTGATGTCGTTGAACTCATTCCAGTCTTCATCCCTCAAATAAGGCAAAAAGAAATTGTCACACAAGCATTTGGGGAGACAAAAAGACAAATATTCTTGGCCAAAGATGCAGTATCAGTGCCTTTCCTTTAGCTTATTGTTCACAGTAAGAACCACTGTCCAAAGCAACAAGCATATCACAGTGCTAAAAGAGCAAATGCTCAGAATTAACTAACCCAACAAAAGGTGCATGATAACAGATCAGTGACCCTCATGATCTTTTCCCAGATAACTGCCTATCTTTACTCCGAGATTTAACACTTACTGCAGATTGATGTCTCTAACAAGAGGCTCAAACTTGGGACCTCCAGGAATAGCCATGTTCAGAGCCTTGGAAGTGAAAAATGCTTTCAGGTCAAACAAATAGAAATAGTTGTCATCCACAAGGTCAGTGAGCAGCTGATTGGCAAGCCGATACAGCGTGGACATCATGGGCAGAGTGAACTGCCAGCGCTGGTAGGTAGAACCATTCACGTACCTGCAGAGAAACAAAGCATAGGGCACTCATTACACAGCCAGAAGACAACTGGTCCTTTACCTTTCTGCTACTTGCAGAAAATATTAAGGACAGCTAACTCTTGTCCCCCTTCAGACAGAAAAGTAAAATTTACAGGCTTGTTGAAGATTTCTTTGGACTGCATCTGCCCAGCTCTCCTCCATTTCCATATCCAAACTAATGTCTGACAAGATTCAAGAGCCTCCAGCGTGCAAGCACACTCCATATTTAATATATAAACTCAAATATAAACTAGATGATCCAGGTTTTCATTTTTATGGCGTGGCAAGAAACATCAGATTTTTACCTGCCTGAACAGAGAGGCCTTGACTGCCTTCCCTCAGACAGAGGGATGACTTTACAGCAGTCAGATTGCCCCTCCTATCCTTGAGGGAAGGTCTTCTCATCCCACCAACATCACTCATAGACCAACATTATACAAGCAAAAGTAATGCACTTCTGCATACGTGTAATTTACATAGCACATAAAGATTTTGTTGTTTAATTTCTTAAATCCCCACAGTGAATTGTGCTATCAGGCAGGCACATACTTTCTATTGTCTTTCAGTGGCTGGTGGTCATAGAACCAGTCCAGTACTGGGGCATCTTCCTCCGGATCCAGTTCAAGCTGAATTGCTTCCAGGGGCTCCACATCTAGGATGTTATCAGCGTAATCCAGAGGAGGTTCTTCATCATCAAATGGGGGAAATCTCATCCTCTTGAAGTGACGTCTGTCCCTTTTCTCTCGCCTCATCATAATCCACATGGACCTGGCAGAAACCAGAGACCATCACACGCTGCCTTTATTGTGGACGCACAGTTATTCACTCACAGTGTCCCCCCAGAGTTAGGGAAAAAGCACTTACCCCCACTGTGCAATGTACACTGGTTCTATAACCCAGGGAATCTCATTCACAAAAGAGATGGCTCCTGTGATGTGATACAGGACTGGAACATCTCTAATTTGCTCCCAGGGCATAGGCATATTCTCCAAGAGCTTGAGAACAGCGTGAGGCATGTACTTCAGAGCACTACAACCAGAAATCAAGGAAGATCATAGTTGGAAGGCATCTCCAGAGAACAGTTGTCTGTCTGCAGCAAGTTCAGTCACCTGTATACCTCCCACTCCTAAAAACTGCTCAGCTAACCTGCTCATAAAGGCCTCCAGTGATGAACCCACAAATTTTTTTTACTATCCTGCTTCATAGATTCCACTACCAAAAGGGTTTTTTTCTACTGGTTGGCTTCAGAGAGATTGTTATAGATTAAAAACATTCAAGAATAATAACACTAAAAAATACTGAATGAGTTTTTATGGGTAATTCTACATTAACGCAACAGTCTGTGCTTTGCACGAGACAGTTCTCTGAGCCCAAACAACAGAGAAACACCCACAGAACATTTTAATCACACACACACAAAAAAAGCTGATTAGTTCATAATCTCCCCCCAAAATCTGTTTTAAGCTATATGCTATTCAGAACTATGCTTTCCCTTAAGAACTCCAAGCATCGACTTCCTCAGCTTATCCTCTCCTGCACCCCGCTGACACCCTCGTGCTGCGATGCTGCTGTCTGAGCACAGCTGCCCCCGGGAGCCCTGCGCTGAAGGCGCTGCCCCTCAGGGGGAGCTCCGTACCCCAGGTAGACCCGCTTGTCGTGGCGGAACTTCCTGTTGGTCATGTCACCGTGGTCGCGGATGATTTTCCGGACGTGTTCGGGAGGCATGTCCTCCTTCTGCGCGTCCACGAAGCCGAATTTCCTCTTTTCCGCATAGCGCTTGGCCTGCAGCTGCTGCCACTTGCGGGCTGCGGGAACAGAGAAGCAACGGGATGGAGTCAGGCGCGCCCCGTTTGGCTAGGCGGGATGGGGAAAGGCCTCACGCACCTTTCTCCTGCAGCTTCTCCTCAGACATGTAGTCGGGCAGCGGTGCCATCGGGGTCGGCACCGGCGCGCAGCCGCCGCGGTACGGGAAGACGGCGGCCATGGCGACGCACCTGCGGGGAAGGAAGAACGGGCTCAAAGCGGGATCGCGGCTCCCACCGGACCCTCCCACGTCCCTGAGGCCCACCCCACCCGCACACACCGGCCGCTGCGACGTCCCGCACTTCCCAACAACAATGGCGGCGCAGCCCACCGCCACCGCGCCTGCGAGACCCGGATGTGGGCGGCGTGCGCAGCCAGAGGGCTCGTCCAATCAGTCTTCGGGCAGCCTGACAGACGGCGAGAACAGCCTATCAGAGCGCGGAAAGGGCAGGAGGCAGGATCAAGCGCGGAAAAGAAAAGGAAGCTGTGCCTAGAGTGCGCTTCCGGTTGATTGCTTCTTCCTTTCCGGTCCCGCCCTCTGCCGGTTTTGATTGGTGGAGAGAGAAAGCGGTGACAGCGTGACGCCGGCTCTGATTGGACAATCAGTCTGCGGCTGCAGATCCCCGCTATGGGGCCGAACAGCCCCGAAGGCCGTGTGGGCTTTTCCTCGGGCAGCCCCTCCTCGTACCTGGGTTTGCTTTGTGAGAGGGAGGCCATCCCTTGTCCTTCTGCCTCTGTCCCCATAGGAGGGGAAGGTTCCTCTCCCAAAGCAGGGCCCTGTTTCCTTCAGGGCAGACACACAGGGCATTCCCACAGTGTGTTCCCCCATACTGGGCTGTGCAGAGCTGCCATGCCACCACTGTGAGACATCCCTGCAGGCTCCCAACCAGGCCTGCAGTGTGAGGCATTGGCGTGGCAGCAGGAATGTGGTGACAATCGAGGCCTTGAGCAGCAGTCACGGTGTGGGCAGCCAACACTGCTGACAGGGGCACTCTGTGCACTTTCAGCCTCTCCCACAGCTTTCCAAAGCAAATGAGTGGTTTGGGGGTAAAAAGTTGCCTGCTGTGCAGAGAACACGACAGATCCAGTGGATTTCTCAAAGCAACTACATGTAGCCCTGCTTGAGGTGGGCTCATACATGCTGCTGGGCTGATGGAAGGGTTCAGTGTATGGGAATCAGTGGGAAATGTGAAGAGAAACAGCATTCAAATCTTCCAATTCCTTGCACCAGCTTTGCTGCACACAGCATCAGGCATGAGCCAGCACACTGTGTGTTTTTATCCCAGAGCAAGGAGATGAAGGACAGGAAGCCAGTGACACGTCTGGAGCAAGCTAGGATGCAGAGTTTTTCTTTCCCTCTAAGCCTCTTCCACTTGAGCTCTTTCATTTGCCGTTTATTGAAAGCCTGTGTTAGTAAGAGCTCTTGCTGCTGCTTGAGAGCATTACACCGGGCTCTGCAGCAGGACTTCTCGTTCCTCATAGATGCCCATATCTGGCCCATCTGAAAACATCTCATCTACAGGAAGCAACTATCACACACCATCCTAGTCTGCAACTCACGCACTCCCACACTCATTTATGGGGAATTAATAGATCTGGGAACAAAACAATACTAGAAAACTCCAGTTGTCTGAAGTTAGCAGCAGTCCCCAAGTATGGCACTGTAGCTCCCACTGTCCCTAGTCCAGTGCCAGCAGCATCTGACAAGGACAAGTCCAAGCCTTCATCGCTCACCTGGCACAATCTCATCGGGGATGGATGCAGGATTTGGCTTTTGCCAGCCCTGGCCTCAAGGGCAAAGCCTTGGAGCTTCTCTTGCCTGGTGCTTTCCCAAGGGAAGTGGTGGAGGTATCACAGAGTCCCTTAGGCAATAGGACCCCGCAGGGTGCAGCGCCTAAGAGGTTAGAAACTCACAGTGGTGTTTGTGTATCCAGAAAAGCAATGGGGAAACAATGCTCTTCTCCCTGCTCCCTTCTCAGTGTTGTTTCAGGACTGTTAGAGCCTTCAGGGCTTGTCTGAGCAGCTCCTGGTTGTTCGACCACATCATCCAAAGGTGCTGGAGGGCAGAGCCCCCAGTGCCTGATCCACCAGCACCTTCTCTGCCCAGGATCCACAGCCATAAGTCCAAGCAACACTGAAACAGCCATTCTTATTCCCCACAGCTCTTTGCTGTCCTCCTCCATGAGCTCATAGCTGCTCAATGCTATTTCTCCTTCTCCCTGCGCGTGTCCCGGCTGGACTTGAAGAAATCACTACGTAGCAGGCGATAGAAGAGGATGATGTTCATGGGGGTCATGATTGCCATGCCAACTGTGCCCACAGTGTATGTGGCCAGGGGCACGTGCTGCCGGTTGAGGAACAGCCAGTGTGTCATCCAGGCCAGTGTGGCAATGCGGAACACCACGTAGGTTCCCAGGTTGATGATGCTGTTGAGGCGGTAGCAGGTGGTGTGCACCAGGTCGGCCATGAGCAGGATTTGGCGTAGGTGGAGGAAGATGGAGTTAATCTCCACCAGTAAGGCCACGAGGGCAAAACCCACGTACTGATGGAGCAGCACTGCAATGCCAAAGCAGACAATCACCTGGGAAAGAGAAAGAAGGGAGGCTGAGCACAGGCACTGCTTACTGTACAGCCTTTCATGCTCAGGCACAGTATGAAGCAGAGTTGGAAACAGTTGTCATGTCGGAGCCAAGCCACTGGTCACCACTTCACACATCTCTGCAGCTCCATAAACAAGATAAAGTCTCCCCACCATTGCACAAAACCATACTATGTTGTTATTTTCCAGCAGGGCAAGTGGAAAAAACTTCTATAAACTCCAGGTTGAAAGAGGAAACCCAACAGCCAGCCCTAACCCTGCCATTATGGCCTGGGGCATGCAGTGGATGGTGGCCCAGCAGGTTTTTCTGCACACTGCAGTAGGGATGAAGATGTGTGGCCCGGGGCTAGAGCTGCTGCTGGCTCAGAAATCCTCCCCAGACAGGTACACTGCAAGGATTAAATGGCTTTGCTGCATGACAGCCCTTGTGCACTCCCATCAGGAAGCTCAGGGATGCTTCAGGATGGGGTTGTGGGGGCAGAGCGGGTACAACTCCTGCCCTGCATCCTCCCTGTGGTGACAGGGGACAGGCTCTGCCTGCCTGTGCCTTACACCACTCAGACTTTTCTTCAGTTTATACCATTAATGCTGTTCTGTGTATTGGTTCTATAATGAGATTATCTGCTTGCTAAATCACTGTCTCAGCCTGAATTAGCTCTATTGTGTGGATGACCTTTTGACTCATGAATAGTGGCTTGCAGAGTTGCAGGGCTGAAAATCACCTGCCCCAGCTGCGTCCCACCACCACCTCTCCTGTTCTCCCTCCCTGGGCCCTGCAGAATCCTGTGCTCCCCTGCAGCCTGCTGGAAAATTAAGGTAATGGATCTGTCTGTTCCCACCTTACCATCTCCCTGGACATTCCCCAGACCCACTCCCATCCAGCAGACTCACCACGGAGTGATGAAAGAGCAGCTCCCAGGACTGGTGGAGTTTCTGATTGCATAGCATGTCCACAAAGTCTTCTAGGAAATAACCTGGGAACAGAGAGGCTCTCAGCAAGGAAGGGGATGGCCAGGAAGATCTGTATGGCAGCACTTGGACCCTTACCCATGTTAGTACCCCAGGGTTGGATCCCAATTCCTTGCAGCGTGGAGGATTTACTCCTACCAGAACAACCCCACATCAGCATTTCATGTACTTAAACCTCCTTGCTAAGCCATAGCAGTGCTGGGGATCTTGTTAGCACCGACCACATGGTTGGTGACAGAAACGCAGCAAGGTGACAAAGAGAGGGATGGCCATTGGACTCAAAACTCCTAGCAAGTTCAGCATGTGGATTTGCGGGGAAGTTACACCGATCACATATCACAGGCAATTTTGGGATGCTCCAAGCCCTGGCTGCCCGATGAGGATGGTGATGGGCAGCTCAGTACCTCCCAGCTCTGGGTGTGTGGGCACAAAAAGGAGCCTCTGTCCTTGCCAAGAATAAGGCAATTGTCTGTGGTGCCTGAGACGTCGCTGCCCGGGACGTGGGTGGGGGGCTGGCATTAGGCACCAACAGGGACCCCCGGGTACCACCTCACCTACAGACACGGCCACCAGGCTGTGTGCCCCGGGTGGGTGTGTGCCCACCAGATCCTCGTGCAGCCCAGGGTAGAGGCAGAACCTGTGGGGAGATGAGCTGTGAGTGCCAGGCAGTGCCTTTGGCTCCCTACTTCCCTCAAGGCTTCCTTCCACTCTGCTCAGTGGGCACTGCTGACACCCTAGAACCCTTCTTTCCCCTTTGCCTCCCCCCATAGCCATGTTACCCTCCTGTCCTCCACGAGTCTTCCTATTGCCTGCTACCTCAGTATCCCCCTGCACCCCTCAGTTCCTCCTCCATCCCTCTGTACCCCAGATTACCTCCCCATCTCCACACCCACCCCATCCCATTTCCCTCTAGGATCTTCTCCCCAACACCACCCCAGGATCCCATCCACCCCATCCCCATTATTCCCTAGGATCCCAACCCTCCCTTCCCCAACACCCTCCTAGGGCTCCACCAACCCGTCCCTACTCCGCCCCCAAAGCCCTCCCGACGCCCTTTCCCCCTCCCCATACGCACAACCTCCCTCGTTGTCCCCTCGGCCCTACGTTCCCATCGCGGTCCCTCGCTGTCCGATCCCGACTGCTCACCCCGCCAGCGCCCCGCCGCCGCTCAGCACGCTGTGTGCCAGCGACGTCCAGATGTTCCGCCACTTCCAGCGGTTCCGCCGAGCCGAGGGCGGCGGGGGCATCAGCCGCTCCACCCCGCGGTTCAACAAG
Organism: Meleagris gallopavo; assembly: GCF_905368555.1. NCBI lineage: Eukaryota > Metazoa > Chordata > Aves > Galliformes > Phasianidae > Meleagris > Meleagris gallopavo. The sequence continues at coordinate 5,342,175 of NC_139424.1, forward strand.
CGGAAAGCGGCGAAAGAACCGGCGACCAGTAGCAAGTCCGGTCCCAGAGCCATGGGCATCCGTTGTCTCCCATGGGGGGCACCGAATGCGCTGACCGACGGCTCCGCCTCGCCCCATAGCCCCCGCCCCGGGCACCGGCACCGCCCCGGGCATCGCATCGCCTCGCCCCGTTACCGGGTATCGCCCGGTCCGGAAGTGAGGAGAGAGAAATGCAAGAGTGAAAGTGGAGAGGAGGGCTGGGGATCGCAGCACCAAAACTGGGGACACCGGGAGGTGGGGACATCTGGAGATGGGGACGCCGGGATTGGGACAGCGGGTGATGTGTACGCCTGGAGATGGGGATATCTGGAGAGGGGGACATCTGGAAAGGGGAACACCGGGAGCTGGAGACACCTGGAGACAGAGAAACTGGGAGGTGGGGACGCTAGGAGCTGAAGATGCCTGGTGATGGGGATATCTGGAGATGGGAACATCTGGAGAGGGGGAGGTTGGGAGATAGGAACACCTTCCTCATCCTGCCGAGGTTCCTCCTGCACCCCGGTGGCATCAGGGGACTCAACAACCTCCACCCCCCAATGCAGTGACGCTTCACCCCAAAGTATTCCTGGTGCTTGCCCCACTGTCCCGTCCCTCACTACGGGCACAGACCCTATGCAAACACCGAGTCTCACTGTGGGTTTATTGACTGAAAAGCTCCAGTTCCTCTACCAAAAAAGAAATATGAATGCTGCACCCACCACACTGCTGCCCTCCATCCCTGTGTCCTACATCCCATCCCACGAGCAGCTCCCTACTGTTGAGACACTCCAGATCTGCTCTGTGTAGAAATTCAGGGTCACATACCCACACTTTCCTCAGCTCCATCCCACCATGGCACTGCTTTTCCTGCTGCTCATGATCTGATGATCTCTTGTTGCTTTTTGACGTCTCTGCCAGGAGCGAGGATGCCACGCAGATCGTATTCAGATGAATCACAGCATGCACACTGAGTAATGTCAGGGGCTGCCTCTCCTTTGAGGTATTAATCTGGGAGATCATCTATTCTTTTTGCTTAAGTACAAAAGCGTGGAGTCTGAGCTCACCGTCACTGCTGTCTGGGGCAATGAGCACTGAAACTGCAACAAGTGATGGGCTGATGGGAGAAATGTTACAGAGGGAATAAATCAGTGTCAAGGGAAAGGGGTGAGATAGTCCTTGCTGATAGGAAAGCATCTCATGCTGCAGAAATTTGCTTAAAAGCCAGAAAGACAAAGGAATTTTATCACAGTTGAGTGGAGAGGGAGACACTGCTTGGAGTAATCCACAGACCCAGTGCTGGGGAGGTTATATATAACCTCGTGCATTAGGACCAGAGGGATCACACAGGCTAATCAGCTGTGGGAAAGCCAAGCACAGAGCTCATTCTGCTTAGCATAAAGGGATGCAGAGGGATGGGTGCATTGCCTGCACCCAGATGGAGCTGTACTGTACACCTGCTGGGCTGCCCGGGGTACCAAGTAGGAAACTCATTTATTGACAATGTTTTAGCCTCAGAAACGCTGTCCCTTTCCAAAGGGAAGCTCTGACCCTGCAGTGCCCCGGCCCCTGAAACGCTGTGGGTCTGGCACTGCCTGTCCTGGCTGTGACGCTGCCCCACGTGCTGCTTTGTTCTCTGGGTTATGAAACACTTTGGCCCCGTTCGGGAATAGTGAACGTGTCTCCGGGCACTGGAGGGCTCTCACGGCCACTTCCTCGTGGGAGGAATTTAAGCTCTGATAAGGGCACCTCTGGCTCCGGGGCTCTGATCCCACTGCTGGAGCACCAGCAGCAGCCACACACATTCTATCTTTCAGCTGCTTTTAGCTTTTTAGATTTTCCTTAATTTTCCAAAGACACGGCGTTTCCTACAAAACCCCTAATTTTCAGATAATGCTTTTCTCCCTCCTTCTGCAGCGATGCCATTAACCAGAGATACTTTGAGTGACACAAGTTCCCAAGTCCGGTTGCAAACAGTCCCCTGACACCGGACCGGAGCCCAAATCCCCCCCCGTGCCCCGCACGGGCTCGGGCAGAGACAGGCGCTGCCGCCAGAGGTCCCCGCACACCCGCGGAAGAGCCGCTCAGGGCGACGCGCTCCGAAAGCGCTCAGCATCCATCCTCACCTTATTTGGAGATATTGCCTTTTTTCACCCGGATTTAGTGAAGTTTTCCATCAGTTCCTTCGAAAGCCTCATTCTGCGCCGGGTCAGCTCACACCGTACCGCTCCCAGCAGGGCAGGGACTCCGCCACCCCATAACGCTGTGGGGACACAGCTCGTCCCATGGCAGGGACTTCACAGCAGCAGCTCCTGACACCCCAAATCCCTCTGGCCAAAGCCCTGCTCCAGTTGTTGGGAAGCTTTGCTCCCTTCATCTGCTTTACTCCAGCCAGGGAGGTGTAAAGTCTGTCTGCTCCTCCTGGCTTGCAGATTATAATTAGTTGTCATCTTTCCTCTCCAAAGTGTGTCACTGCTCTGCTGGCCCACAGCAAGTCAGATGATGCAGGAAAGCTCTGCATCCACCACTTATCCCTTCCTTTCTACCTGATGGTGAGTGGTGAAGCCCAGTCCTTATTGCCATGCCAGGCCTGAATGCTCAGGAAGAATACATGAAACATCACAAATAATTTTTTTTACCCTATCAGCAAATCAATTCCTACTAAATATTTCATTTTTCATGCCTTCTCCCCCTGTAAGCTAAATACACTTTCCATGCCCAGTTTACAGTCTTCAAGCTTAAGCCATACCTGAAGCCATATCTGACAGATATTGATGTGCTTTCTGGTGACATTGTTATGGGGTATTTATGATTCTGTGTTTTTGTTGTTGGTTTTTTTTTTTTTTTTTTTTTGCAGTTCACACAGGTTCAGAATGAGCCCTGCAGGGTGCAAACACTCCCTCCATGCACATCGCATGTTGCAGAGCCCACTCAATCACTCCTGCATTGCAAATAGATCTTCACAGTTGCTGCTGCTGGCTGCACAGCTGGGCATGGAGTATGTTCCCTCCTGAATTCTCTCATTATTAATATCACAAACCAAGCTGCTCTGAGCACGGTGTCCCATTAATCATTTTAGCTCTGCTGCCTCCCCACCTCGCTTGCTCTCTGTTCTTCGGAGATGTTCAACCCTGTGTGCTGCAAGGGAGGGCCAATGTGAGCACGATGGGGATGAGAACACATCTGCACAGTCACAGCTGCATTATGGCATGCCAGAGCGTGCAGCAGGGGCTCAAAGGGAGGGGACAGGCCTAACAAAGAGCCAAAAGATGCTTACAGAGCACCTTACCAGTATGGCATAACATCCTATTCCCTGAGTCCCACAAGGAGGTATTGCATGTTCCTAGGTGTGAGCTGTCAGAGCAGCATCCTACAACAACCCCAAATCTTTATGCTCAGTGCCCTTCCCAACCTTCAGAGCAGGATGAGATCCCTTCACCATCACCTTTGCACCAGCGGAGGTGGGGATTCTGCTTTGCTTTTCATTTTGCAAGAGTCCTTTGCCAGGCTGTTGGGTTGCATCCAGCAGCATCTCAGCCCCACTGTGTCAATGCCACCAGGCAGCACTGTGTCCCACCTGGCTCTCACCCCTGTACCTTTGCACACTGCAGCTCCCATCCCCGAGCAAACACTTCCCAGCCATTTCTGCTGAGTCAGAGAATGCCTCTGTGAGGGCCGCTGCCGCTTCTCCACGTGGGAATGTGCTCCCGGGGAATAATTACAGGGAGTTTAAACAGGGCCGTTTGGCAGCCAAATTGCTCCACGCTCAGGCGCCTGGCCAGCGAGGCAGAGTCCAAAAGCTGCTTTTTGGCACTGCGAGAAAACACTCTGCACCTGCACCCATCGTGGGTGTGCAGCACCCGTGGGCTGGGAGTGCTCCTGGCATTGCAGCACCCGAAGTGTCCCTACTGTTCTGCAGGCCCAACAGAGCAGAGCACTTTGCTGGGAGCAGCTGTGTACTTACTGAGCATCCATGTGCACATCCTCTTCTCAGGGCTGTGCCCACCTCCAGGAGGATTTTCAGCCCCCCTGTGCTGGGTTTGGGAGCACGTTGCGTGGCAGGATGATGCTCCCTGTAATGGGGATTTATCCCCACTCTGCGTTTCGAGGCATATTTAAAGGTTTTGAAACATCTTGACTGTGAAATAGAGATAAGAACTGGAGGAGACGCAAACAGCGGAGGCGTCACTCCCATTTTTTCACAGCTCCCACCCGGCTGCAAAAATAGCACCATCAGCAGCACCCAACCCCGTGCAACACACATGGACACAGCGGTGCTGGGACGCCCAGGAACCAACACAAACTCACACAGGAGCAGAGAAAAGTGCAGCAAAACCAGCGGGCACCAAGCGACGGCTCTTCCCACTGAGAAACAGGAGGAACGTCTCAGCGTTGACTCAGTTTGTTTCCGAAAGGGCACAGCCCTCAGACCACACCTGCCCCATCAGCCCTAAGTGCCCTTAATTCCTCGGCGAGCAGTTTCTAAACCTCAATTAGGAAGAAAATAAATAAATAATAAAAAAAAAGGAATGAAGTGTGGAGTGATTGCAGTAATCAGATTTGCCGCGTCCCCGCTGCCGCCCATCAGCCGGGGGTGGTGGGCACGGCCAGGAGAGCATCGCCCAGCGTGGGCTGGGGGAGCTGGCTTTGGGGACAGACACACAGATGGGAAAGAGATCCATGGATGGTGGCACCTCCCGACGAGGCTGTGAGTATCCATCAGAGCTTTTTCCTGGGATGAGGGGTGGCGATGGGGGGATTTCCTGAGGTTTTGGGGCTGGTGGTGAAGTTGCTGATGTTTGCCAACCACTTGTCCATGGGAATGCCAAGAGCAGCCCTTCTATCTCCATTTTTTCCTCCAAAACAGAGTGGAAAATCTCCAAACACACAGCAAACAGCCAAGAGGCTGTACAACAGCAAGAACCAAGATTTGTTGCTCCTCTTTCATCCACTTCAGGCAGGGATTTCTGCTTTTCATTACGATTATTATCTTAATTCCTTCTCTGCTTACCCCAATACCACCTCAACACCAGCATGGGAGGGATTTTGGAGGTGCAGACCCCAGGGCAGGGTGGCTGCAGGCCTCGTTGACAGCATCGTGCCCAGAGTGGCCATAAATAATTTCAAGTCATTTTACTGATTTCTGACACAACTGCTGGAAGCCTTCCTTGCTTACTCGCTATATGAGCCGAATTTAATGGGTTGCCATATGCAAACAGGACCTGGGTGAAGTCAGAGAAAGAATGGCTGAATGGATGGGTTTGGAGACCAAAAAATAAAATGAAATAGGGAAAATGTGTACTTTCTGCTGATCATAGCCTTTTTATTTCAGCTGAGCGTGGAACCCTCTGAGTGGCAGTGGCTGCACATTTTGGGGTGGGATCTCGGAGGAACAGAGGCTGACCCCTCCCTGTGTCCATCAGCATGGATTGCAATGACACCGTCACCGCAGAAGTCTGCAAGGAGGATGACATTGGGGATGGAGAGTGAGTAGCCCATGGAGAGCCCACCACCATGAGCCATGCAGGCCACAGGGCCAGCGTTGCCATGGCAACAACCACCATGTTGGCTGCCGCCATCTTGTTGGTGAAGGGAGCATCGCCATGGCTGTGAGGGGCTGATCCCCGCTCCCTGCTGTGCCCAGACTCTGTGAGGTGATGGTGGCTGGCTATCCGGTGCTGCTAGTGAGGAACAAGATGGAGTTCAGCGCCCTGGGCAGTAGGTGCCCACACTATGGCGCACCGCTCAGCAAAGGTAGTGCTTATGGGGGGTAGTGGGGAGAAGCCATGCTGGTTGGGGAAGCTCTCACCAATTGGCTGGGGGGGGGGGTTTCTATTGCAGGGGTCTTGAGAGGGCACAGGCTGCGCTGCCCCTGGCACGGCTCCTGCTTCAACATCAAAACTGGAGATATTGAGGAGTACCCTTCTCTGGACTGCCTACCTTGCTTTAAGGTGATATCTGGTGTCCTCCCCCCTGCTTGATCCGTGTCCCCTCTGCTACCCACTGTCTACAAGCATGGTGATTGAAAAGGCCATGCCCTGGACACAGCGCTGGTCACACAGAGCTGCACATGGAATGACTTCAGGCATCCTACAGATCCTTTCAATCAACACATCCTGATATCCCTCACAGCCAGAAAAGCTCGTGAGCTCCCCAGCACCAACAGGCACTCACTTGATGTTCAAGAACCCCACATGCCGCTCTTGATGCGTCAGAGATTGCTGTCCTCCAACAGCTCAGGACCATGAGTTCCTATTGATGCTGATCCTCTCTCCTTAGAGCTGGGCTCCATTATCTTTCTACAGTTTTCTACCCTTGCATCCTACATCCTTTTCCAACCAGACCCCAAATTTCCCAACAGCTTACTGTTACCAGGACAGTAAGACTCCTGCAAAAGCTCTTAAGTCACCATTTGAACAGGCTCTCCCATGAGAGTTCTTATCACCACCCTATCAGCACAGTGCCTAAATATACTCTTCTTCCCCCTTCCCCAGGTAACAGTGGAAGATGGAAAGGTGTTTGTTACAGCCAAAAAGAAGGTACTGACCACACCTGCTGCCAGTAAGCACCATCAGCACCGTGGGCTGGGTACAATTTCATTGTCTTCCACTTTCTTCTAGGATCTTGAAAGCAGCCTGAGGGTGAAGGACATGAGCAAACGATGCCTTCTCAACCGGAACACCATGCTTCTCCTGGGGGGAGGTCAGTGAAGTGGTCTATAGCACATCCTCACCACAGACACTCCATCCCTAAGGAGGACTCATCTTTTTCCTCCCACTCTGTAGTGATGCATAACAGGGCTGAGATGAGCATCTCTCATAGGTGTGGCTGCCCTGGCTTGTGCAGAGACACTTCGCCAAGAGGGCTTTACTGGCAGGATCATCATGGCCACCAAAGAGAAACATGCTCCGTATGACAAGTCCAAGTTGAGCAAGGTTTGTCGGTGAGAAAGGACTCTGCCTGGGTACTGTGTGTGAATTAGGGGCACAGCCCATGCTCAGAACCAGGTTGAGGGATCAGGTGATCCATTCTGGCAAGGCAGCTATTGGGCAAGAAAATGGCTGTCATTTCCAGCTAATGTCTCACTTCCTCCTGAAACGTCTTTGATCAGAGTACACCATTAGCAAATGGTTTTATCCTCTGGCCAAGTTCTTCCCACTAGATGTTTGAGGAGGAGCATGGAAGTGATGGGGATGGGACAGTGCGAGTAGCAGTGATATACTAGTGCAGGATTTACTTCTAATGCAAACCTACTTCCCAGTAAACTGCAAGAGCACTGCTGACTATAGGAACTGCTTTATTTCATACTTCTGCTTTGCTTCCAGGAAATGAATTTAAAAGCTGAGGACATCTACCTGAGGAAACCTGAATTCTTCTGTGCTCATGGCATAGAGCTCTGGACAGAGAAAGAGGTGCAAAAGCAGCTGAGATCAGTCCTCAGTGGGTGGTTCTCTTCCTGCAATGAGGAGGGGCATTGATGTGGCAGGACAGAAGTGGACCAGGAAAGTGCCTCCTTGATCTTTACCTCCTCTCTCCTGCAGGCAGTGTCAGTGGATTTCCAGAAGCAGAAGGTTCGCTTCATGGATGGATCCTCTCAGAAGTACAACCAGCTGTTCATTGCAACAGGTGGAAAGTGAGTTCACAAAGCATTTGTCACATGCGACTTTTCTGATGGGATGAAATGGTTCATTTGTGGGGATGGAGCTCTTCTAGAAACACACACAGGGGAGGGAGTAGGAGATGATAGAAAATGATGGGATCAAATGGCCAAGAGGCTGCATGGGGTTGTGTGCTCCCTTCTTGTCATCCCAGTTTTATTTACAATCATGAGCCATACCTGGATTCTCTCCCTCTCAGCTCCAGCTTCCTCAAAGTCCCAGGTGCAGACCTGCAGAACGTGTGTCATCTTCAAACCCCAGAGGATTCTAGCAAGGTCTTAGAGCTGGCATCTGGGAAGAATCTGGTGATTGTAGGAGCTTCATTCATAGGTACCATGCTGGAGGGGCTATTAGGTCCTGAAAAAGTGGGCCTTGAAATGCACTTCTGCTGTGTGAGCTTATTAATTAGGGGTCCTCAGGGAAGGGGGTCATCCACTGCCTGTCATGGTCCCACACCAGAGTCCTGTACTTGGGGCTTTATAAGCTACACAGCAGAACCTTTCTCTTGATGGCCAGAAACTTTGAGCCATATACAGTTCCTGGACCAGGGCAGAGGGAAATGTGCCTTGTGAAAAGGTCTGTCAGAGGAGCTGGACTGTCCAGAAGCAAGGGGGTAAGGTACAGAAGGGAGCTATGCAGCTAGGAGCTGCTCTTTGTATTTCCTAATATCTGGGTCCATAGTGCACAAGAACAAAGTGAAATATAACAGCCCATAAACACAAAGAAAAGCAGTTAAGCACTGGCTATCCATCAGATCTGTTCTTGTCTGGAAGGGGTAAAGATTCCCCAGGAGGAGGGTGCAGGTTCCCACTTGCAGCAGACTTACCTGAGACATGCCATTCACTTGCAGGAATGGAGGCAGCTGCCTTCCTCTCAGACAAGGCTGCTGTCATCTCGGTGGTGGAAAAACATGAGTTCCCTTTCCAGAAAACGCTGGGTCCTCAGGTCGGAGGTGTTGTCTTGAAGGTTAGGAAAACCCAGTGCTATCCAAACAGCCCTGCTATCCACCACCACCCAGGAGCTGCTGCCTGGTAGTGCCTGGCCACCTTGCTCAGAGCTCACATGTAAACCCCCAGCTTCCCTCATGCACACATTACATTTCCTAGCTCAACTCCCTCCCTAAGCCCAATCTCATGCTGGTCCTAACTGGGATGGCAGAGCAGAGGCAGACTCCCAGTGTACCCTGCAAATAAAATCTTCCTGCAGCACGGAGCAGCAGCTAAGCTGTCTGCCTGGGTTCTGGCTGGATGCTGCTGTTTTTATGAGCTTGGAATTTCCTAGAGAACACTCAAAGCAGCTTCCTCTTCCTTTTCAGATGCTGCAAAGTAAAGGAGTCAAGTTTTACATGAAAAAAGAACTCCATGAGCTGAAAGGGAAGGATGGAAAGGTCAGTCATGCCACTGAGGTCTCTGAACTTCTATTTTTAGGGGACACCCCCCTCAAATTGAGGTGTATCCCAGTGTCTATGTCTAGGCTAGCTCCTCCCATGTCTAGACCCTCGTGTTTCCTTGCACAGAGCACAGCTCTGAGCTCAGAGGGCAACAGCATGCTGCTTTCCTTGATTTTCTCTTATGTTCCCAGCAACACACATTAACTGGACAAGGTCATCTCAGCCTGAGAAAGAAAATGGAGAGCAAAGAATAAGGCATCAGAGAGGCTACGGGAATGAGGACACCGTTTTTAGCCCTTTGTTAATGATCCTTGCTTCTTCTCCAGGTCACAGAAGCCATTCTTGCCAGTGGAGAAAAACTACCTGCAGATGTGGTGGTGGTGGGAATAGGTAAAGTGAGCCCAGCTGGAGAGGGAGGCAGCTCTGGAAATGGGGAGAGCATCTCAGTCCATTCCCATTACCCAGTCCTTCCTTTTGGTCCCACCCACTTGAGGGGCTTATGAGAAATAGGCAAGAGGAAAGAAATGACTTACAGCCTTGATATGACTTTGGCATGCTTGCTGAGCTCTGTAGGTCAATGCTGTGTTATCAGAGCACGTCTTGTTCTGGGTCCTGGTTTTATTGTCGCTGGGTTAGCTCAGCACCAGCCCAACTGCTGGTCACTGCTGTAAGCTGCCCTGGTCCAGGCAGGCTGAGCAGGTACCAAGGCCACATGTTCATTTCAGGGCCAAAGTTACTCCCTGCCTTTACAGAGCCTTGCTGCATTTGTTCTTATTCCTTTCCTTGCAGGGGTGACCCCCAACTCTGCATTTCTGAAGGGCACCTCCATCGCCAAAGACAACAGTGGTGCCATCCTGGTGGACCTGGTGCGTGCCAGCTGAGTACCCACAGCTAATTCTGAGTCCTTTCCTTTTCAGTGTTGCTTTAATAGCTTTTTGTCCCATTAGCACATGCAAACCAACATCCCAAACGTCTTTGCTGGGGGGGATGTTGTCTCCTTTCCCGTAGCGCTGCTCAACGGGGACCACTCCAGCATCCATCACCAACAGGTTGCTGAGGCCCACGGTGAGGCAGTGCTTCCCAGCTCCCCTCACACAATCAGCAATCTCTTCAGGACCTCCAGGAAACAAAAACGTTCCCGCTGATGGTCCATTGCCACAGGTTCCATTGCTGCCTTCAACATGTTGAAGAAACAGAAGGAGTTGTACACTGTCCCCTTCTTCTGGACCACAATGCTTGGGAGAAGCATCCACTATGCAGGTAGGATGGGGCAGAGAGAGAGAGGAATGAAAGGGCACAATTGTCTCTCTCCAAGCCAAGGAGGAACTTGGGACCACGTGCAGTCCTGCTCCTCTGGGTCAGCTCTGCTTGTCCAGGGTCTCTCTACCTGCTCCCAGCCCCATGCCAGAGTCACATCCCCTCTCCTTCTTCTTGGACCCCAGGTGGCATTGAGGTGGGGTGGGTGGCACTGCTGTACCAGAGCTCCCCGACCCCATGATCATCTTCTGCAGGCTGTGGGAAGGGCTACACAGACACCGTTCTGAAGGGCAGCTTGGAGAAACAGAAGTTCCTCATCTTCTACCTCAAGTGAGTGGAGCCACACTACAGTGTAACCAGAATGGGGCAACAATGCAGGGACTCTGGCACCCACTCCCATTCCCTCTGCCCCACTGCTCCCATGCCTGGTGCCCCACGTCCCCCTGCCCCAAGCTCTCCTCAGCCCACTGTCTGCAGGAGGATGCTGCTATGCTGTGTTATGTGCACCAAGGAGCTCTGCATCCTTCTGTTTTCTCTTCCAGGGATGGCTTTGTAACGGCAGCTGCCAGCCTAAACTGCGACCCCATGGTGTCTCTGATTGCTGAAGTTTTATACTTGGGGAAAAAAATATCTAAAGAAGAAGCAGAGTAAGTGATGCCCTGAGCAGCAGGGTGATGCCTTCCCCCTACAAACACAGAGCCCATAAGCACAGCACTGAGCTCCTGCAGTTCCCCAGTGCCCCTCTTGTTTGCAGGGCCTACGATATCAACAGCATACCCTTGTGACAGCAAGCTAAGCTTCACCTGTACACTGCCATAGGGGGAACAGCATCAACCAGGAGTTAAAGCTCAAGTTGTTGCGAGAGAAATAAAGTGGAAGCAAGTGGATTGAGTACATGCATTTTGTGTTTGCACAGCCCTCAGCTGCTCTTTGCACTCCGGGGCAAAACAGAGATGTGCTTTTTCTTAACCAGGGACCTGCTGGGCTGAGCAAGAGGAGACCACACAAGGTCCCCAGTCCACCGCCTCCATCCACCACCTCCAGCTCACTTCTGGCAGGGAGCATTCATTCAGCACACCCCGGTCACGCTGACCTTCTGCTTTGCAGAAGCACATTTTCCCAGCGAGGGGAACTCTGAGTGAGGCAAGCTGCTCTCACAGCTGGGAACAAGACAGTCTGTGTGCAAGAGCTGATGCCAAATAACTCACCCCTAAGGACAGAAGGCTGCGAGCCGACCTTTGAGCATGCAGCACCTGCTGGCATTGCTACAGCTGTTGTGAATCTTGCATTAGCTGCTGCAGCGACTGATTCCAATCCAGCAACCCCAGCCCAGCTGCACGCAGCACGGCATCCCCAGTGCTGGCTGCTTCAAGGAGGAGGGTGGATGCTGCAGGAAACGCAGCCTCAGTGCTGGAGGAAAGAGTTGCATGGTTTTGCAAGGCAGCAGCAAGTGAGGCTGTGCACTCTACAGGAAGCACTGCACTTACTCACCGGTCACATGGCACTTTGCAGGAGGAAGGGTAAGCTCTGAGTGTCAGGCAAGTTCCCACAGGGACACCGTGTCAGCCTCAATCCCTCTGCTTTTCTGCTCAGTGCAGAGCTGAGCCGGTTTGCTCAGCAAGTGAGGTAACATTGCACCATTTTTGTGTAAAACACTCGAAGTTGCACCCCAGCACCTTCTCACATACGAAGCTAGCATGAAATCCCCAAACTCTTTGGGCTCAGTGCTGCTGTGCAGGGCAATTCTCAACCCTGAAACCGCCCCAACTTACCCAAGGGGAGCACGTCACAACAACAGGAGGAAGCAGCAACCCTAAGCACTCCCCACGTGCTGACACACACACACAGGGGCAGAAACTCAGTGGAAGGAACACACAGCTCCTCCATACCACACACCAACAGCTCTGGCACAGCCATGCCTTGGAGCTGCCCCTCCTCCCGCCCCGTGCACTCACTGCAGCTGCTTTGTGCCCCTCACTTTCCTCTGATTCTGTAGGAACTTGCAGTTCTGCAGCTGGGCTGGGAGAGCACGGTGCTGCCTGCAGCCAGAGGCGTTCCTCCATCATCAAATACTGAGCAGGAGTTGGTCCAGGGGGGCTCAGTAGCCCTATTCCCTGCAGTAGGCAGCAGTAGCCCCCCAAAAAACTCCACTTCCTGCAGCCATCAGCACATGCATGCCAAGTTCTTATCAGAATGAAGGACGTTGTGCAACAGATTTGCCCTACTTCTGCCAGTTAAGGGACACCAAACTGCTTTCTGCACATCACCAGGTGCAGAAATCCAGCAGCAGCCTTACACCCAAACAGGGAGACTGAACCAGAACTGTGCAGCCTCCAGCACGAGGCTCCTGCTGTCCTTGCTGGGTCCACACACAGACGTTTTACCCCATTACTTTGGATCCCAGAAGGCTTTACCCAAACCCTTCCTGGTGCTACCATCAGCAGCTCAAACAGGGAGGACACAGCACACCCAGCATACCTGAAGCCCTGGCACTGCCCCAGCACAGGTCATAGAACAGGGCAGCCATTCCCTGGGCTGTGCATGACTCGGCCCTGAGTCAGCAGCTCCGCAGCCCATCCCGCCCAGGCAGCCCCATCCCACCACCCAACTCTTTGCAGTGCCAATCCCTGTAACAGCACAGATCAGCCCTGCTGTGACGGACCTAAAAAACAACCCTCTGCCCACTGACCCCCGTGGGACAGAGCTGCCACCCCTCCTTGCCACCCCACAGTCCAAAGTCACCACCATCCTCCCACTCCACAGGCAACGAATGAGTGATTCAGGAAAACACAAAGTTTAATGTCTCTGGCTGTCTCAATTCAATGCCACCTCACCATGGGGTGAGACCCCATTCCCTGTTTTATAGCCCTGGCTTTGTCTGGAGGCTCGTCATCCCCACTGGGCTCATCCTCAGCTCCCTGGGGGTGCCTCCATGGGATGCTGTTGGCTCACTCATCCCGCTGGCTCAGGGCACGGCTGCAGCTGACATCCGACGTCGCAGCGATGAGCGTGGCTACATTCAACAGTTCTTCAACTGGCAGCTTTAGCTACTAGAGAAGGACATAAAGCTTGCCACTGAAGAACTGCTGCCGGGCAGCCAGGAGCGGGCAGAGGGGCAGCAGCTGTGGAGGAAACAACACATCAGAGCCAGCACACAGCACTGCCTACACCAAATGTACCCTCCCAGTGCCCTCCAAAGCTGGGGCTGACATCCCATGGGGGGTACAACAGCCCAGGGAACGCGGGGGCAGCTCCATCCCTCCTCTCCCCATAGCCAGGTGCTACAGAGCATTCCCCTTTACCACACAGGGAACCAAGGCCGTTCCGGCTGGAAAACACGAGATAAGAAGCCCAGATCACAGAGGCTGCCACCACAGGGATGGGGCTGCGAGGTTCTGCAGGCAGGATGGGGTGGGTATGGTGTTCCCCAGGCTCTCACCTCCAGCACCGTGCTGGCAAGGTCCCACCGGGCCGGGGGCCAGCAGCACTCAGCCAAGGGAGAGATTTGGTGCCAAAGGAGCACCGGGGGAATGTGGGGAACTTTGGAGTCACCCGGTGGGTGCGTTGGGCCCCAATTCTTCTCTCTTCCAAATGGGAAAAATCTCTTTTTTCCCCCCCTCACTTTGTCTGAACTATAGGGCGAGCTCCGGGAATCCCCTAAGCAATAGAAGGGCAGTCAGCCCCAGTTTGAGGATAACCGGGCTTAAACCAGAGGCAGCACACGGGGGACACCCCCCAGCATCCTCCCACCGATGTATCCCCCAAAAAACGTCCCGGGGCTCCCCACGGGGTCGGGGTGTCCCGGGTGGGGGCGGCGGGGATGCCGCGCATTCCTGGCGTGCCGGGTACATCTGGTCCGGATTCCAGCGCCGGTCCCGGCCCTGCTCCACCCCCGCTGGGCCGTGAATCAGCACCCGGGAGGGGCCCCGCCGGCACCGGGGGGGAACTCTGCCGGTAACGGGAGGAAACTCCCAGCCCAGGAGGAGACTCAGCGGGGTTCGCCCCCATCTGTAAAACCCCACCGTACCCCCAGCGGGTGCCCAGCTCCGATTTAACCGGCCCACCCAAGCCTGGTAAAGGCAATCCCCGCAGCCAGGACAGCTTCGCCTCCCGCCCTACGGGGAACTCGGTTCCCTCCTCGTCGTCGTCCCCCCCCCCCCATCCCCGGGGTCCCCACGGTCCCTTCCGCCCCCCGGGATGCTCCGCTCGGTGTCCGCCCGAGGAGCGGCCCCGGGTCAAAGTCTGCCCCGCCCGAACCCGGACTGAAGGTCACCCCCGGGGGCGGCCACCGCCCGGCGCGGGGCGGCCCCGACCACAGCCCCGCCCGCCCCACCGGGACCCCCCGCAGAGGTAACCGCGCCCCCCCCGCACCGACGCGGGGACCGCGCCCGCACAGCCCTACATAGAACCGAACCCCATCGAACCCCCATTCTGCACCCCGGGCAAAGGTGACCTTTCCCAGCGGATAGAACGGGGCACAGAACACCAACCGTGCCCCGGCTCCATACAACGCTCCCCGCGGTGCCGCCGGACCCACCTGAGCGGAGTGGCCCAGCCCAGTACCGGCACACCGCGGCCCAGCCCGGCCCCGCCGCTCCCCCCGCCGCACCGCACCGCCGCCGCCGGCTCCCGTCTCGGATCAGCTGGCGGAGTCATGACGCAGCCACCCACCGGCCCCGCCCTTAACCAATCACCGCCCGGCACGCCGCTCCCGCCCCCTTCGCGATCGCTGCCAATAGGCAACGAGTTCAACCCGACGCTCAGCCAATAAGGAGAGAGAGCCGGCAGTCCGTCCCGCCCACTCCGCTGGGCGCTGGCCGGCGGTTGCCTAGGGAACCGTCAGCCCCGCCCCGCCGCGCGGCATGCCGGGATGTGTAGTGCGGCGCGGCGCTCCCGGCATGCCCCGCGTGCTGTGAGTTGGCATTTTCCAGAGGGTGAGGAGGCGGCGGGGAGAAGGGGGGTCTTAAAGGGCCCGGCCCCGGCGCGGTGCGGAGCTGGCGTTGGGCCGCCCCCTCCCGCCCGGGGCGGCGCCGCCTGCGCCTTTTAGCGCTCGCACTGGTGACACAGCCACGATTCCGAGAAGTTGCTCCAAGTCGACGGCCAATCAGAAGTGAGCGCACGGCCCGCGCACCAATGGGAGCGCGTGGGGGGCGGGGCTTCGGGAACCCGCCTGACCCCGGAGGCTGGCAGCGCCGCGCGATGACTGGGCAACTTCCTTAAAGGGGCCGCGCCCCGAAGCTGGGAGTGCGGTGCGGGCGGCGCCGCGCTGCCCCTTTAAGGCAGTTTCCTGCCCTTCGCCCCAGTAACAGCTGATTGCAATGTAAGGGGGGCGGGGAGCCAATATGCTGCTTCCACGTCCCGCCCACGTGACTCCCACGCGCGACATGCGGCGGGAACCTCCCGCGGCCTTAAAGGGGCCGCGCGGGGAAAAGCTAAGGCTGGTGCTGGCTGTCGGGTGCCTTTAGCAACCCCGACCACCTGGAGGGAGCGGGGCTGCGGGAACGTGCCCGACACTGGGACACCCCGGGACAGGGGTGAGAGCTAGGGTCGGGGCCACGCAGCACCCGGCCAGAACCAGCTCCGCTGCGTTCCCCCCGGCGGTGTTCGGGGCACGGAGCTCAGGGCAGGGGGCTCAGGGCCGCCCCGCACTCACCTGCCGCCGGTGGGGTCCACCCGCCGCCACCCCCCCCGCGCGCCCCCTTTAAGGCTGCTGCCCGCCGGCGCGCCTCTCCCCGCTCCAGCTGACGGCTCGCGGCGCTCTGACGTCACCGTGACCTCAGCCGCCGCGCGGGGCCCCGCCGCTCTGCCCATGTACGGGCACCGCTCCCCGGCCCCGCTTCCCCCCCACCGACGGCGGCGGCTCCGCGGGCGGCGACCGCTGGAGGGAGCCCGGCTCCGCGCCCGGCCCCGAGCGGGGCTCCCCGCGGGGCTGCTTCCGTGCTCCCGGCTGAGCTGAGCCGAGCCCGGTACGGGGCGTGCGGGGGGTACGGGCGGGCACATGGTGTGGTGGCGGCCGCATGTGACCGCCGTCACCTGACCAACATGGCTGCGGGGCCGCTGCCAGGTAACGGTGCGGGACTCCGCGGCGGCGGCGGAGCCCGGGGATGCGGAGGAGCTCCGGGAGTGGCTTTGTGCCCGGCCCCGGCATGCGGCTGCCTCTCCCCGTGGGCCCTTTCCCCAGGGGACTCCTTCGGTGTCTGCTGTGTCTCCTCTGCGTCCCAGATCCCCCAAATACGGTGGTTTGGGCCAGTTGTAGGGGGCAGGAGGGCAGCGAAAGCCTCCCCAGTATTCTGTCCACCACCCTAATGCTGCCAAAGGCCTGTGGTGCACTCGTCCTCTCCTGATCTCCATCTGAGCTTCCCCTGCCAGCCCCATCCACCACCATTAGTGCTGCCCCGTCCCCTCCTGACCCCCTTCTCACAACACAGTGTTTGGGTGGGATGGGAATATCTCCCCTGCAGAGTGAAATTTGGGATTTTATGGGGTCAGTGCTGCAATCCTCCGCTTACCCCCTGTGGCTTTTTTGGCCTTCCCCTCTTCAGGAGCCACCATGGATGCTCTCCTACGCAGCGTGGAGAAGGACCTGAGCATCGACCGCTGGCAGCTGGCAGCCGCCTCCGAGGGCACCCACGTCACCGCTCTGGTCCCACACAAATGGTTGGCCAACCTGCGGGAACGCCGGGCGCTGCCCACCCTCTGCCCGCGTCCGGAGGGGCTGAGCGAGGTGGAAGTGAGGACATTCCTGCAACGCTCCGTGCAGAAGCTGCCGGCAGGATGGACCCGGGTGGAGATCCACGGGCTGCGCAAGGAACGGTTGATGCGGCCCCTCCGTGTGCCACCTGCTGCGGACCCGAGGGGCGGCAGCGCCGAGACCCTGCACGGCTTCATGCAGCGCGTGGCATCGCAGAATTACCGCAACCTGTGGGGCCGGGCTCACTGCCTCTACGTGCGGCCCTACCGGCACGCTCACGCACCGCCCGCTGTGCCGGTGTTGGATGCACTCCGAGCGGCCCTGCAGAAAGCGTACGGCTGTCCCATCCTCCAGGTGGGCAGAAGCGTGCCTTGCGCTTCCCCGGCCAAGGGGGTATCCTCTGTGCCCTCCTCCTGCCCCAACGTGCTGCAAGCAGAAGCTCTGCTGGAGTCGGCTGAGATGCTCTATGTTATCTATCCCTACGTCCAGTACTGCTTGCATGACATTGTGACTTTCAGCCCAGCGAAGCTCACCAACAGCCATGCCAAAATCCTCTTCCTGCTCTTTCACGTGCTGCAGGCCATGAGGGCATGTCACCAGGCAGGACTGGCTTGTGGGGCATTCTCCCTTCGTGACGTGGCTGTGGATGAGAAACTCTGCAGCCGGCTCCGGGTCAACTTCAGGGAGTATGAAGGTCCCAGGAAGGAGGAAATAAATGCAGGAAGCGATCTGGAACGAGTGAGTGAGCAAAGCGGTGCTGGGATGCGAGGGGACACGGCGAGGTGCTCCACCTGCCAGCAGGAGCTACGGGACCTGGTGCTGCAGTGGGTGCACGGCCGGGTCAGCAACTTCGACTACCTTATGCGTTTGAACAGTTTGGCTGGGAGGAGAATGGGAGACCCCAATTATCACCCGGTTCTTCCATGGGTGGTAGACTTCACAACCAAAAATGGCAAGTTCAGGGACCTAAGGAAATCCAAATTCCGTCTCAATAAGGGGGACAAGCAACTGGACTTCACCTATGAGATGACCAAGCAAGCATTTGTTGCTGGCGGGTCAAGTGGGGAGCAGCTCCATGTCCCCCACCACATCTCTGATGTCCTTTCAGATATCACCTACTACGTGTACACAGCTCGCAGGACGCCCAAGTCAGTGCTGTGCTGTCATGTGAGGTCCCAGTGGGAGCCCAACGAGTATCCAGCCAGCATGGAACGCATGCAGAGCTGGACCCCGGATGAGTGTATCCCAGAGTTCTATACAGACCCATCCATCTTCAGATCCATCCATCCCGACATGCCTGACCTGGACGTGCCGTCATGGTGCAGCTCCTACGAGGAGTTCATCGAAGTCCACCGCATGCTGCTCGAGAGTCGGGAAGTGTCTCAGGACCTCCATCACTGGATTGATCTTACTTTCGGGTACAAGCTGCAAGGGAAGGATGCTGTCAAGGAGAAGAATGTCTGCCTCCATCTGGTAGACAACCACACGCATCTGACGACCTACGGGGTCGTACAGCTCTTTGACCAGCCACATCCCAGGCGCATGGTGGGACCTGCCTACACTCCTGCTGAAGCTCCGGCCATTGCTCGGCCTCTCCTCCAGAATATCAAAGAGACTGTGATTTTGGAGGACATCCAGTGCCCCGTGACTGATGCAGTTAATGGGCTGGTCCTGGAGGCTACTCCTACTGAAACCACTTGGTCTGGGGAGAAACCCATCGCTGGTGAAGATGATTTAGAGCAAGGCACGGAAGCACTGGATTCCATTTCCGTGAGTAGCAGAGCTCCTGATCAGCCCAGCAGCTCTTCAGCACAGCCCTCCACCATCCCTGCTTATCCCACTGAAGGTAAAGCCTCAGGTGTCCGACCCCTCCGTCGGAGCAAGGCAGGTGCTGCAGATCAGGCAGACAGGGATGACATGAAGATCACGCTTCCTGAAGGCTTCAATCCGCTCCAGGCCTTGGAAGAACTGGAGAAACTGGACAATTTCCTGGTTAAAGGCTTGAGCAGCGATATGCAGCTGATGGAGCAACCTGGGGAAGAGCCACTGCTGGGTCTCTCTGACCTCTTCCAGAGGGATATGCAAGCATTGGGTATTCTGATTGCTGAAATAATATTTGCACCGAGGATCCGTCCTTCAAAGCCTGACGCGTCCCTGCTGGAGCGGTTCCTGATGGTTCGTAACCTGTGCCGCTACCACCCCAAGGAGATCCCGGCCCCACTGCAGCACGTGCTGCACATCCTGCTGCAGCTCAGCGTGCCGGTGGAGAAGCTTCTAAAGACCAGGTTGGGCAAGGACGCTGTACAGCTGTTTGAATACAAACCCATTTCCCAGGGCCTCCCTCCACCTTGTCCCACGCAGCTCCTCAGTCCCTTCAGTTCTATCGTTCCCTTCCCCACGTACTTCCCAGCTCTGCACAGATTCATTTTCACCTATCAGGCGAAGAAGATAGAAGATGAAGGTCAGGGCCGGGAGCTTGTTTTCCAGCTGTGGCAGCAGCTGGAAGGGATTCTTTCTGAAATCACTCCTGAAGGCTTGGAGATTCTTCTGCCCTTCATATTATCTCTGATGTCTGAGGAGAATACCGCTGTCTACGCGGCGTGGTATCTCTTTGAACCTATAGCTAAATCTCTAGGTCCAAAGAATGCCAACAAATACCTCCTGAAGCCGTTGATCGGAGCCTATGAGACCCCCTGCTCCCGACACGGCCGGTTCTACCTGTACACGGACTGCTTTGTGGCCCAGCTCATCGTGCGCCTGGGGCTGCAGTCCTTCATCCTGAACCTGCTGCCACACATCCTGCAGATTCTCGTCGGCATCGAGAGCTCACGGGAGGAGAGCAAATCCCTCCTCGGTGCGGCTGAAGATGATGAAAGCGGAGGGGGCAGCCCCATGTCGTGCGTGTTCGGGGAGGAGATCAAAATGGATGTGGAGCACAGCTCCGCTGCGCTTGACCTCCTTGACTATACCTCCGGGGTCAGCTTCCACGACCAGGCCTACCTGCCTGAGGGCGAGGACTTCCAAAGTGGTCTCTACGTCGGGGAGTCCCTGCAGCCCCAGGAGCAGGAGTCGCTCAGCCTGGGGCGGCTGAGTGATAAAAGCAGTGCTAGTGAGGTGTCTCTGGGAGAGGACAGGCCTGCAGACGGGGACTCGCAGAAGGACAAGAGCAGCCTGAAGTCAGTGGACAGCAGCCAGGACCTGAAACAGAGCGAGGATTCGGAGGAGGAGGAAGAGGAGCGTGAAGAAGAGGAGCACGATGACACTGGGGCTGACGCAGAGCTGGCAGGGGCTGTGGATGTTGGTGTCTCGGTGGATGCTGGCACCTCTGTGGACGTCACCTTGGCTGATGACGGCAGTGAGCCGGAGGATGGAGAGGGAGAGGAACTGCCAGATCACTCGGATGACAAAGAGCAGACAATACTCCTGGGTAAGGCCCTGCGAGTGTTTTGCTTTTCTGCTGGGTGTGGCAAATAGGATTGGGAAAAGGGAAGAGCCAGACCCGTAGGGGAAGAAGTGGATCCAGGGTGTGTCTATAGTCCCATCTTGGGGACAGCAGTGAAACCAGCATAAAAGGTCCAATCCTCACTAAAGAGTGCAGGCTTTACGTGGCTGCAGGGCTGCTGTAGGGTGAGAGCACAGCTCTCTCCAGTTTGCCAACAGAGCAGAGACCCAGGGAGCTGCCCGCAGGGCAGGCAGGGTCTGGGAAGCAGCGGGCAGCAGCTAATCTGCACTGTGCCAGGCTGTTGTCCTTGCGACTGGTTTTGTTTTGCAGACACAGCCTGTAAGATGGTGAGGTGGCTCTCGGCCAAGCTGGGCCCCACTGTCACATCCCGCTTCATCGCCAGGAACCTGCTCCGTCTGCTCACGTCCTGCTACGTCGGTAATGTCTGCTCCTGGGGTGGCTGTGCTGGGTGCCTCCTGGCTGCTGCTTCAGCTCTTGCTGTTGACTCCTTGCAGGCCCCACCAGGCAGCAGTTTGTCCCCAGCAACGATGAGAACGGCCCCCTGAGCACTGGGAACATCTACCAAAAGCGCCCGGTGCTGGGAGATCAGGTGTCCAAGCCGGTGCTGGCTTGTCTTCTGCACGTGGCATACCTGTACGGAGAGCCCGTCCTCACCTACCAGTACCTGCCCTACATCAGTTACCTGGTTAGTGTAAGCTCTTCTCTTTCTGTGCCTGTTGGCATGTGTGATCGTGGAGAAAAACCGTGCTTTGCAGGGCAGCTGGCGTGGGGTGGGCTGGTGACCGTGGGCAGCTCAGGCTGCTGGAGCAAGCAGGGTTAGATGTGGGTAGATGGGACAGGCTGGGAGAGGTTAAAGGAGGGTTTTCAACTGTATTTAAAAAAAAAAAAAAAAAATACTGGCAAAGTTTACAATTTTTTCAGCTTGAAATTCTTTGCTGAATAGCGAGAAGAAAATGTGTGTAATGCAGCTGGTTGAAAAACAAACCGATTTTTCATTAAAAAAAAAGTTTTTTTTTTTTTGAATGTTTTAAACAGGCATGTTGTTTTTTTTTATTGCTCCTTTTTAGCGATTGCAAACGCTTTGGTTGCTGACGCTTGTTTAAATGTGGGGGGAAAAAAAAAACACAACTTCAATAGATTTTTGATCATTTAAAACTTAGAAGGAAAAAGGCCACAGCTGTTAAAAACAAAAAAAGCACTGTCAGTTTTTCCAGTGTGGAAGGGGAGACTTTTGATGGGGTGGGGGAGAAATCCCATTTTTTGTGCAGAATCACTCTCCACCCAGTTGCAATCATAGCTGCAGCTGTTGTGCTTTGCTTTACTCAAGTTGTTGCTTGGGGGTGATGGGGGGTTAATGCTCTTGTGAATAGCATTTGGCAACCTGATATGAAAGCGATGAAGCTGGAGGATCGCAGATAGGATAAAGTCAGTCCTTCTTGGAGCATTTGGCAGAGTGGATATTTTGCGAGGGGAAGAGCCTCTGTGATGAGCTGGAAGATGGCAGGTGTACAAGAAATAGAGAGGAAATGGGGAATTGTTTGTAGCTTTTGTTATTGGCACTCTTTTCTTGGGTGTTTGGTTTGTTGAGGAGTTAGGGATGAGGACAACGTAGACAAATCTTCTGGTCTTGCTACTGATGTTATGAACTGCTGGGCATCGCTGTAACCAGTGGTGGTTCTCGACCAAAAAAAAGAATGTGCTCCTGTCTCACAAAGTTCTTAGCAGCTGGATTTCCAGAAGTTGGTACGTTTGCCCAGACTTTGCCTTGGATGTTTCATGCACGGACTGTTCCTCAGCAATCTGTGCACCAGGGTTACCGTAGCGTGCGATGAAGACATTCATTCTTGCAGTGAGGCACTCATACGTCATAGGTTTGCTCTGTTCCCGTGTTGTCCAGGCTGGCGGTGCTCTGGGCTGGTTCAGGATTGTCCATCTCCTCTATGAATTTCCCAACTGCAGAAACAGCCTGCAGGGAGACTCCCCCCAGATCGTGCATGTAATTTGTAATTCAGCACTCTCCAGGCTCCTCTTTTCTCCTGATATCCATCCGTCGGTTCAGGCTCATCCATTGAGTGCAAGCCTTGAGTTGCTGCTTGGGTTCCTCTCCCATTACCACTGCCATGCTGGATTTTGAGGCCGAGCTCAGATGATCCTGGAACTTGTTTTGCAGGTTGCACCTGGTGGTGGGTCCAGCGGCGGCCGGCTGAACAGCCGTAAGGAGGCAGGGCTGCTGGCTGCTGTGACACTGACACAGAAGATCGTGGTGTGTCTGTCAGACACCACACTCATGGATATTCTCCCCAAGATCAGCCAGGAGGTGCTGCTCCCTGTCCTGGGCTTCCTCACCTCCCTGTCTGTCGGGTGAGTGCCTTCAGCCCCAGTTTGCACAAGTTTGTTTGCACCCAGATGAGCTTGTCCTTGCTCTGGGATATGGTTCATTTGTAGAACCTGTGCTGCTCAAGACCTTCTGATAATGCCAGAAAACACAAAGCGGGAGGCAGAGAGGGAAAAAGGGGTATGTGTCTGACAAGCTGGTAATGGATGTCTTCTTCAGTTTCCCCAGTGGTGCCCAGGCCCGTGTTGTCCTGTGTGTTAAGACAATCAGCCTAATTGCCTTGATCTGCCTGCGGATCGGGCAGGAGATGGTGCAGCAGCATTTGAGTGACACGGTGAGAACCTTCTTTGGAGCGTTCTCACTGCTGCAGGAGCTGCAGGACCAGGTCAGTGATATGCACAGGGTGCTCCTGCCACATCCCAGCACACAGCCACAGAAATGTGGTGGGCATACCTGCTGCACACATCAGCACTGGTGTCAGCAATGCCCAGCCCAGGCTGTGCTTATGTAATAATGTGGTTCGAGCATCTGAGCTTGGGAATATTCCTGTTTTCTCCTGACCAGGGATTGACAGTGGAGTCGCTGAGTGGCTGCGAGGTGCCGGTGATGGAGGTGCCCCTCATGGAAGGGAAGCTGCTGGCTCTGGATCCGGCAGTGCTGATGGAGTTACAGAAGGTGTTTAACCCTGAGATGGCCTACATCACCTACATCCCCTTCTCTTGCTTGCTAGGTATGGCTTGGCTACCTTCTTTCTTAGAGCTCCTTGTTCTGTGCGCTCATGCTTGACCTGAACTTGGGAAGTCAAAGGGTGTAAGTTGGCTGGGAAAACCCACAGCTTCTGCATGGTGGTTTGGTCTGCTTGTGGAGTCGGGAAGCCCACTGGGAGTTCAGGCTGCTTTGGCTGGGAGCAGCGTGTGGCTGGCTTGGTGGGAAGTTGTGTTCAATAGCCATGTGCTGACCATTGTTCTGTTGTGGGTAGCAGGAGATGAAGAGGAGATTCCTTCCCTGGGAGCTATTTTATCTCTTTTTCAGGTGATGTTATCCGGACGGTTGTGCCCAACCACTCGCTGGTTGAGAAGTTGGCCAGTCTCTACCTGGAGAATGTGAACCCAAAGAACCTGCAGGTGGTTGGCCTTGAGCAAGCACCGAGCATGGCAGGCTCAGACCAAGATATGCGAGGGACAGAAGTGTTCTCCAGCCCCCAGGAGGACAGTCACTCTGGTACTTTTGGGAGCGTGCTGGTAGGGAACCGCATCCAAGTTCCTGTGGACACGCAGCGTGAGGGTCTGGGCTTCCTTCGCCTCAGTGCTGGCACTGATGGCTTCATTCCCAGCTCATCCTGTGAGGAAAACACTCTGAAGCACGACCTTCCTCGCAGCACCCACATGCTGTGTGGGAACTGGCTGGCATATTGGCAGTATGAGATTGGGGTGAGCCAGCATGACCCCCGCTTCCACTTCCATCAGATCAAGCTGCAGAGTTTCTCAGGGCATTCGGGGGCCATCAAGTGCGTGGCACCACTCAGCAGTGAGGACTTCTTTCTTAGTGGCAGCAAGGACAAAACTGTCCGCCTTTGGCCCTTGTACAACTATGGGGATGGTACCAGCGAGGTGCCACCGCGGTTCACCTACTCTGAACACAAGAAGTCTGTTTTCTACGTGAGCCAGCTGGAGGCATCGCAGCACGTAGTGAGCTGTGATGGGACTGTGCACATCTGGGACCAGTTCACAGGTAAGAAGGGAAAGGGAAAGGGCAGCCTGGAATGAACTGGTCCAGTCCTTGTAGACAGGGGGCCTTAATTCTGATGCCTCCCCACCGTAGGGACTGGAGATCTGCCATATTGTTTCTCCATACGTTTACAGCTCTATCGTCTTTCTCGTGTATTCACAGGCAAACTTATCCGGACTTTTGATGAGTTAGATAGCAAAGCCCCCATCACAGCTGTGACCACCATGCCACCTCCTTATCACAGCATTTCTGTGGCCAGTGCAGACTCTGTGCTGCGCTTCATTGACCACAGGAAGCCAGGATTACAGGTATGGAGGCTGTTGTTTTGCAAGCCACATTCCTTTGGGCTCCCCCATGGCATCCATGTGCTGAATAATGCAATTGTGGCTGGTCCAAAGCCAGATGTGGTGACTCCATGAAAGCCTGCTGTGCCCCAGAGTCTTTTATCTTATAAATGCTGGATGGCCAAGATTTCAGCCCACTGGTAGCTGGATTCTCTCTCTGTCTTGCAGCATGAGTTTCGCTTGGCCAGCGGGGTGAATGCTGGGCTGATCCGCTGCTTGGCTGTCAGCCCCAACGGGCGCAGCGTTATGGCTGGCTTCTCTTCTGGTTTCATCGTGCTGCTGGACACCAGGACGGGACTCATCATGCGGGGGTGGCCTGCCCACGAGGGAGACATCCTGCAGATCAAGGTGAGCAAGGTGATCCCTGCAGGGATCGGGGTGGGGGGGCTGCTTCCTGGGCCTTGCTGATCCTTCTGACATGTGCTGCTTGGCAGAGCTTATCAGTCCATCCTGCGGAGCTCAGGGTTTTCCTCCATTCTTTGCTGTGCCCCTAAGTGTCTGCTCAGGCTCTCGTGCCCTGTGGCTCATGCTATGAGCAGATGCTCTCGGTGCAACCTGTGCTGGACAGAAATAGCCCTCCCAAGCATCTGCAGGTCTGCAGCATGGGCAGGGAGTAGCCACGTGTCCTGGTGGAGGCTTTCTGCTTGGGGCTGTCAGCTCCCTGTGAGGAGCATCACTCTAATGAATAACTCTTGTCCATATTTACCCACTTGGGGAGCAGTGGTTTGGGCTCGTGTCCTCGACCCAATGCAGTTTAAACAAAGTTCACCGGGGTGGGTTGTTTACTCTCTCACTAGCTCTGCTAATAAGCATGCCAGGCTTCTGTCTTCGGCAGTGTTTTCTGCTTAGCTCCCCAGTTCCTTGTGCATGAGAAGGAAAATAACATGGCAGGTGGCTTAATGGAGAGGGATGCCATGCAATAATCTCTTCCTGCTGCGGTACTAACAGGTGATAAATCAGAGGAGTGTCAGCAACTTGATGAGAAGAGCTGCGGCCCATCTCCTGAACACTTTGAATAGTGCTGGAGGAGGTTAACAGCAACCAGAGTCCTGTACTTTGTGGTGTCCACCTGCGTGCCTTGTTAATACTGTTTAGTACTACCAGCTGCTTGGAAATGGCTGGGGCTGTCTTAGGGGACTGCAGTGGGGACTGCTGGACAATTGGCAGCTACCTCTCATTTCCAGGGTGAGCTTAGGGGTTTTTACTGTAAGAACGTTGATTAAGTGTCTCTCCTTCTCCCCCAGGCTGCAGAGGGCAACGTGCTAATCAGCTCTTCTTCAGATCATTCCATGACCGTCTGGAAGGAACTGGAACAGAAACCACTGCACCACTACAAATCTGCATCCGAACCCATCCATGCATTTGATCTCTATGGCAATGAAGTGGTGACTGGCACCGTGGCCAACAAGATTGGTGTCTACTCCATGCTGGAGTCCTCAGCTTTGCCTGTCAGCACAACCAAGCTGAGCTCAGAGAATTTCCGGGGTACTCTGACCAGCCTGGCAGTGCTGCCCATGAAATGTCACCTCCTGCTGGGCTCAGACAATGGTGTGATACGCCTCCTGGCATAGCAACCCCAGCCCAGAAGCTTGTAGCTGTCCCACAGCTCTGGTAGTAGAGCTGAAAGCCAGCAGTGTTGCTGATAGAAGAGCCAGAGTTAGGTGTTTCTGAACGGAGGATGAAGGAGGGAGGTGTATTTGCTAGTGAGCACTCGGTTAAGCATCCCTAACCTCTTTCTCTATCTTAAAGAAAAAAGAAAAAAGAAAAAAAAAAAAAAAAAAGCCATAGCTGAGAAACCTCCACTGCTGCTGGGAGAAATACTGGGCATTGTAGGTCACTGTCACTCCTGCAGAGAGGTCTGGAGCTTTCCGTACCGTGTGTGCCTGATCCCCAGGGGACTGTGAGCTGCCCTCCAGAGAAACGTGGACCATGGGCATCCCCCTCCCTTCCATTAAGGGGTAAGAGGTTGCCCTCAACACAAATAGAAACGTATAGCTACTGCCATCTGCACTTACCCTTCACACTCTGCTCCTGAACCACTGAATAGTCCTACAAGGATTGCATTAGTGGGCACTGCCTCCTTTGGAGCTGCGTGCTGCTGGGGTGGGATCAAAGCCCAGAGGATCCACTCTGTTAACTTTAGGTTCTGCTGTTTGAGAGAGAGCCTGCATAGGAGGAGGAGAGGTTAACTAGAGCTCTTTTGTTGCCTTACTGGCTCCAGAGCAAATGCAGGAATGCAAGTCAGCCAAGGCACAACCCCCCATTCTGCTGTACTGCTTCATCCTGTGATTTAGGAATGAACTGCAGAAGGGTGGTTTTGAAGGCCAGAACTGGATGCTTCTATCAGGATTTTTGCTTCTGGAGCTGCAAGGTAGGGATGGATTGTTGCTGGTTCCTACCCTAGCTGCACTGCATCTCATTATTATCAGCGGGTTGAGGAATGCTCTGTGTGCTATGCATTGGCAGCATTCCTCAAGAAATTTCCTTTCTCATCCTCTCCAATCTCCTTTGTGCTGGTCAGGCTTCCGGGGAAGACAGAACAGCAAAAAGGTGCTCAATTTTACCCCTTCCCACCACAGGTTGAGAACCTGAGATCACAAACCAGAATGGCGTTCCTCTGACCTTCCCTTAGGGACAGCACTGTCTGCTCCCACTCCTGTGTGACCCAAAGGTGAGGAGAGTGCTCTTCGACCCAGCAGCAGGAGCAGTTGCCTCACTTCTCTTGCAGCCCTTTTCCCATCCATCCCTCTTGTTATCAGGGGAGCGGGAAGCTCTTATCTTGAGCAGGGGAGGAGTCTGCTGTGATTTGTCCTGAGAGTGGAAAGAGGGGCACCCTCCAGCTGCCAGGGAGCTGGGAAGCTGCCCTGTGCTTTCAGGGAGGGGTGTGGTGGTGAGCAGTTGGCTCTGGCTATCCTTCCCCATCCAAGGGAAGCTCCTAGTCCCGTGTTGCCTATTAACCATTTGCAATAGATGTAAATATTGACTTCTAATAAACTCTTTGAAAGAGATGCAGAGAAGTGCGTGTGGGGACACTGCGTGCAGGGCTGGGTGTGCTGGGGGAGCCCAGGAGCGATGCTGCACAGTGGCTGTAGCTGTGCTCTGGCACCCAAGGCTAAAGCTCTGCATTCAGGCATCGCTTGTGTTCCTGGAGGAGGGATGCTGTGAAGATGCCATGGATGTAAGGTAGGATTTTCTGCTGCAAACGACCTGCTTTCCAAAGGGAAGTAGCTCCCCGTGTTGCAGTGCTACATCCTGGTGTAGTTTCTGGTAGCAGAACACAGATCTGTACTTTCCATTCCTTCCCACTGCTCGGGGTGTTTGGAAACCATGAGCCTATCGCACGAAAAGGATCACAGCAAGTGCTAAAATCCTCCTTAGGATCTCCCATCGCACCGAGGACATGGCCAGAGCCATATCCCATGCTGGGAAGGGATTACTGTTCTTTCTGCATGCAGCACAAAAGCACATATGCCTGGACAGCCCTGCTGGAGTTCTGCCTGGCCCTGAGCCTTTTCTCCTGTACTTCTGTGGGGCCCTGGTTCCTGCTGTGCCCTGGGGAGGCACCAGCTGCTCTCAGATGCCCATGCATGCTGCCTGGGTATGCTGCTGTGGGGCCTTGGGCACCCACCATCTGCTGAACACAGAGCCTCGTTTTTGCATCTAGGCCAGAGGGAGGAAGCATCCAAGGCTTTCTGCAATGAAAATTCCAAAACCAGAGAGCCCTGTGGCAGTAAATACCAAGCCCCAGATTTGCACTGGAGTTATGAATAAAAGGGTGCGTTCCCAGCACAGGGAGTAGTGGAAAGCAGAGCTGCTGCTGCTAGGAACAGCTGGCATTTCCCATCAGCACAAATGTGATTTGTGCTGGTAAACTCAAGGTTAACGTTGCCTTGCAATGACAGCATCATAAAGTATCTCCCCATCCCCAAATACACCGCAAACTCCATCTCCTGCCCCAAACAAATGTTTAACAGGATGCTGTAAGTCAATATTTGCCTGCCAAATTCTGAAATAGGAGGTGGTGCTGAAGGTCGGCGGGTAGGAGGGCTGGGCTGGGCAGGAGGCTGTGCCCCACACAGAGCTGTCTGTCCAGCTAACGAAGGTGCCAGCTCCAACGTGGACACCAACAGCCTCAGGTAAGGAGAAAAGAAGGAGAATTCGATGGTAAATGGGGGCTCTTCCAATGAGCATTAGTGGTTCTATCAGGGAGAGAGTGAACTGGCAGAGAGTTAAAGGTTTGGTACCATGGGGGGGGATAGGGGTGTTTGGAGGGAGTTATGGCAGCAGGATTTCGGGTGAAGGGGGAATGAAAAGGTCTCAAGTTTTGCTGCCTCTGCTGGGCAAGTAGTCACAACCCAGTGAGTTGTGGGTTGAAGCTGGGATTGCTCCGGGAGTGAAAAGCAGCCCCAGGAGTTAAGTGGATAGCAGCCATGCCGACGCCTGGGTTTTGGCATGTAGTGTTTATGTTAAGGAGAAGATGGGTTATTTCTGTTTGAGCAGGAAAAGTAGTTGGTCAAAGCTGTGGCCAGGGAGTGGGTGGGGTTTCATTGATTGCCCTGGAAGCTCCCACTGTCCCATACTGGAACTGGAGCGCGGGGGTGGGAGAGGCTGGGTTTGCCAGCAAAGGGGGAAGGCAAGTGCTGGGAAGGGGAGGATTTTCTATTCCAGGACTAATTGCTGGTAAATCCCTCTGGTATCTTGCTTTCTACCTGCAAAGCCCCTTCCAGGCAGCACTTGCTAGGGCAGGTCAGTATCTCTTCTCCCAAGAGCTGGGCACAGCCAACACGATGCTGTGCCCACACCTCAGTGGTTTGCATAGGGAAGGAGCAGAAGCTCTTGTCCTCTCCCACATGCACAGTGTGTGTAGGACTGATTAGGGAAATACCATTCGCAACCCAGATGAATGAGGGTGTTGGGGTCAGAAGCACAGATTCCAAGCAGAAGAGGGTCATGCAAAGAGTCCGGCTGTAGTTACGGCTCTGCTCTGGTGCAGGTCCCTGTTCCTCTCTGATTTCGCTGCCTTGGCGTTGGACCCAGGAGTCCTGTGTTGTTTCTGTGCAGCATTGTTCATCTCCTTATTGCTTTCTGCAAGCTCCTGCGCCAACCTGTTTGGCCAGGTTGATAATTTTCTCCCTGTAGACCTGACTAGGCTCAGCTTGCTGCTGCCAGGCAGCTGGAAATAACTCCTCTCTCGGCTGGTCCTTCTGTTCCAGAAATATGGTGTTGCTCTGGGGTCTGTTGCTGCTCTCCCTATCTGTTCTGCACAGTCATCCAACGGTAAGTTGTTCCCCTCCAGCCATCCTGGGGTTCTCTCCAAGCCAGCACAGGGCAAGGGCAGAGAAGCTGTGCTCCAGCCTGCGGGGCAAACACTGCCCAGTGCTTCTGCTGAGTGGTGGAGGAGACTGCTCCTCTGCTCTGCAGTAGGCTTGCACCCCAGCAGGGAAAGGTTTCTCAGGTTTTCCCATCTATAATTACTGTAGATATCTCCATTACCCAAGTGAATTTCCGCAGAAAATCTTTGGAAACTTGGCTTCAATTGTTTGTAGTGACCGTGACATTCAGAGTTTAGCAGGACATTGTTTTAATAACAGCTTTTTTTTTTTTTTTTCTCCCTCTCTCTCTCTCTCTCTGTTTTAAACCTGGATCCCTGTCAGATCTGAGATTGCAAAACTGTCTACAGAATACATTATTTTGTACCCTTCTGACCCAGTCTCTTTCTAAATAAACCCAGTGCTTGCAGCCTCCCCCAGCTCCTGCTCATTTCCACGTCCCCTCGGTGGACCCCATTTCTGGGGGGTCTCCATTTCTGCATCCTAAAGCTTGCCCCTACGTTCCTATAGCACCTTAGGACTGCTGCAGCCAGACTGGTGCCAGTTTCTGACCTGGCTCCAGGGGAATGTGTTAGGAGTGAAGGCAGAGTCAGCTGGCTCTGGAAATTCAGAGGAAATATCTGAAAGCTGACTTTGTTTTTCTTTCCAGCTTCCTTTGGCACAAGCCGTTGAGCAACAGCATCTCTCCTCAGACAAAGCTGTGGATCTGAAGGTAAGCAATGACTGGTTCCATCCAAAGGACTTGCTGTTATACTGTAATACTTGCAGTGGTTTTCCAGGATGAGCCCAAGCAGTGCAATAAGAAAGTCCATTTTGAGCAGTGTCAGTGCAATGAGAAAGTCCATTTTGTGCAGACTTCTCTTCCTGCCTCACCCACTGCTGCTCTGCTCCTTTGTGTTGGAAGCTCCAGACTAGGCAGTTGGGCAGCACATGGAGTAAATGTCAGTGTCTGACTGCACAGGGCTGGGTAAGTGAATTATTTCACCTTTGATAAGGGAAGACGAAGAAATTAGCTAGATATGAGGGTGAGAAGAAGGAAGACTCATAGCTGATGCTACCCATTGTGCCTGGCTCTGATAGTGCTGCGCTCCTGCAGCAAGGGAAAGTCATCCGGATACTGGTGGGAACAGAAAGATCTGAGGGAAAAAAAAAAAAAAAGAATGTGTTTAAGGGCATACAAAAGTGAGGACAGCAGCAGCAGTGCTATAGGCTAAAGCTTAGACAACTGGAAAATGAGGAATCTGGAGAGAAAAGGGATGGAATAAACCAGACAAGTCAAGAAGAGACAGATGCCTGGAGGAGGATCTGAGCCAAAATGGATCAAGGCTGTGACAGCAGCACAGGGTGCTGACCAGTGCATGAGGCAGATCTGCAGTCCCAAAATATGTGAGAAGGTGAAATCAAGGTTGAGGAAGATGGATCTATAAACAGTGAAGCATAGGACAAGTGCTGAGCAGGTGGTGGCTCTTACCCCCACAGCCTGGAGGGGGTCCTGAGGGCAGGAGAGGAGGAACCCCCACTCAAGTCCATTTTCCTGGCATAAAAGATGTGGTTTTCCAAAGTCATCAAGGTGCTCTTAACATCAGGGTTAAAAGACAAATTGAAGCAAATACTCTGTGAGAGCAGAGATGTTATTTTCTCAACCTGTTTAGTTATATAGTCAAACCTATTAAGGAGGTAAGACTCCTGCTTTCCCAGTACTGTAACCTTCTCATTTCTCCCCAGAACCTGAAAAATGGTGGAGATGAAGAATCTGCTCTGCCAGGAGCCATCCCAAGCCTGCCAAATGCAAAGCTGGCAGACACCTGGGAGATCTATGGAACATCACCTTCCATCTCCACATCAGATGAAACTGGGGATGATGAGAGCCCAGGAAATAAAGCCACAGCTGGGGCTGGCAGATGTCATGAACAGGAACCCTTTGGGGAAACCCTCTCTTCTGAAGAGGAGGGAGAAGATGAAGAGGAAAGCTGTGACATAACTTGGAAGAAGAGCCAGAGGCTAGCAAATGGGCTGATGAGGTTCAGCATTGATCTCCTGAGAGAGGTCCAGCAAGAGTCCAACAGGAACAACGTGATCCTGTCTCCCCTCAGCATTGCCCTTGCTCTGTCTAACCTGGCATTAGGTACTTACTCACTATAACAGCACTTGTTTCTGCCCTTCCCTGTACCCCTCCCTCCCAGATGGAGGCACTGGGAACCAGTGTGCAAAACTCAAAGATTAAATACGTCACCTTCTACTTAATCTCATTCTTGCAGCTTTAATTAGGTACTATTACAATTGAAGCTGCCCTCAGAGGGCTCCTACTTCCAGATTTCTCTAATCTCTTGCACGACACAGTATGTCTCTAGAATGAGGCACTCAAATTAATGTCTCTATTTTCTACTACATAGGCATGAACTAACAGGGATTTAACTTTGCTTTAGGAGCAGCAAATCAGACAGAGAAGCACCTGCTGGAGGTGATGCACTTGGAATCCGTGCCCTGTCTCCACCACATGCTAAGCAGCCTTCGCAGGAGGCTGGCAGGAGCCACGCTCAGCCTTGCATCACGTGTGTACCTGCAGAAAGGTGAGAGCTGGCGCAGGGCAGCCACAGGGATGCAGGACAAAACTCGGTGACAGAGTGCAGTGCCATCCTGGGGAGATGTCTGTTTCCCTGGGTGCTCTCCCTGGGCAGTGGCATGTCACTGGCTGGCTTACTGAGTGCATTTTTAGGAGGTCTTGTGACTTCATATGCAATTCTTCCTCTCTGCCAGGATCTGAGGTCAAAGAGAAGTTCCTGGAGGAGTCGGAGATATTCTATGGGGCAAAGCCTGTGACCCTTTCTGGAAGCAGTGAGAATGACCTCACAGCCATAAACAAGTGGGTAAAGGAGGCAACTAATGGGCAAATACCCACCTTCCTACAGCAGCTCCCTGGAGACACAGTGATGCTCTTGCTCAATGCAATCCATTTCCACGGTGAGCTCCATAGGTCTTACATCTCAAGCCTGATCATCTCGAGGAATAGTTAGAAATCTACTATTTTTTTTCCACCAACGCTGTAGCTGCGTGGCATCCCCTTTTATTGCTTCCAGATAGTCAATCTGCTTGTTCTTTTCTCGTTCTTCTGCTGTTCCTCTTACTTTGATTTCTTTACAGTAATGATCCCCAACTGTTTCACAAGTGCTAAAAATGTTACTTGACTGCAGAGCCAGAATACAGCAGGTGGAACCTGTGGTATTTTTGCATCCTGGGTTCAGGATCCCAGACAGCAGCACATCACTGCTCAACTTAACCAAACCAGGTCACATGCAACCCACTGTGCACCAACCAAACAGCTCAGAGGCAGCTTCTTTGGATTCCTGACTACAGATGGTGGTTGGGTGCATCTTCCTCTTTTAACTTCCTGAGGGCTGTGCATCAAAACAAAGGCCAAACACTTCCATGGTAAATCTGCAAATGTTTTTGCTTGGTTTCGGAGCACTGTTTCACTGTACACAGCACAAAGGCAACACTCTTCATTTTTTCAAAGCACTTAAACATACATTGCTTATCTCCATAGCCTTCAGTCATCTCCCACGCTGAGGCATCAGGATTAATCCTAGTTCCTTTTGTAATTCCATAATCCCTCTGGAAGATAAGGGCTTCCAGCTGCTAGGGTTCTTGCACCTTGGTACTGCCTTCGCTGCATTCCTACGTGCCTGGCCACTTGCTGCCTTGTCTGAGAACTCATGACAGGAAGAGTATCAGCTAAGCAGTTTGTAGGTCCCGTTTTCCTACCCAAAAGGAAACTTCATTGGATTCTCAACTTGAATTTTGACAGGGTTTTGGAGGAATAAGTTTGATGCGAGCTTCACTGCACCAGATGCATTCCACCTCGATGATGATTTTGTGGTTTCGGTTGAGATGATGAAAGCCCAGCGGTACCCCTTGAGCTGGTTTACACTGGAGTCCCAGGACATTCAGGTGCATACAGATTTTGACTGGAATTTCCTCTTGCTATTTTATTTCGCAGTCTCCAGCTATTCTTTCCAAAAACCAAGTACTTTTTAACAAGGATAGCACACATAACATTTGAGTGAGCATCCTTTGTCCTTGCTTCCAGTAAGAACGTTGAATTTCTGCTTTCAGTTTTTGGAAAAAAAACACAAACAGGTATTCCCACTAAGTGAGAACTAATGGAGTTTTAAAGCTCGGAATTAAAAATGAATGAGGAAATAATGGAATTCCCCTAAACAATCTACTGTTGGAATCCTTCATGATGCAGCTAAAAGTACGGCTATGGTGTCTGTGAGCTTCCATCCTGACACATGTTCCTTCCTGACCAGTCTGTGGCCAAATACCAAAATCTGATGCTGCTACTCCACCAAACCTCCCCCCCTAGAAGAAATTGGACGCTTTCCCAGCTGCTGTTTCTGTCCTATGTCTAGGCTGGCTCTGTAGACAAATCAGAGTGAATTTAAAGCGTCACTTTCTGGTGTTTCCTTCCTCTTCCATAAATTCTTTTGGCTGGTTTTATTTCCAGGTGGCCAAGTTTCCCTTTAAGGGTAACATGAGTTTTGTGGTCATTGTACCAAACCAGTACATCTGGAATACCTCTCACGTGCTGGAGAACTTCCCTTATGGACAACTATGCAGGCTTTTCCCCAAAGAGGTGCCCACCACAGTGAAGATACCCAAACTAAAACTGGACTACCACCTGGAACTCAACAGTGTTCTCAGTCACATGGGTAAGGCCTCTAACAGGATTTGTGTAGAATAAGTGAATCTGATCAATCTCTGTGGCATATGTTCACTAGCACTAAAAACTGACATCCTTGTTTCGAAAGCTGTGCCTCACAGCTTGCTCCAGATAACATCAAACCCCTTCACATTCCTTATTCCTCTCCTCCTCCTTACTCTTTGCTTGCCTCGCACCAAATGTTTTGCTTCAATGAGATGATACTATAGGGAAGGCAGTGTTCACTTCCTTCCCATCTTTACAAGCTTCTCCTATTCGTAGCCAAGACCAACTTCCTGCCATGTGTCAACTTATCTCTTTTTTTTTCTAACTGAAAATGGATCCAGAGCATAAAAACTGTCAGAAGAGATTGCAGATCACAAAACTTAGAACTGAGAGCTCACTGAAATAAAACACCGTGCTATGAGTCTCAGCGTGAGAATAAATAGAATTCACTTTGCTTTGCAAGCTGCTTAAAAATAAATAACAACACGTAACAATACATGTAACAACAGGTGAGGGAGCTGCTTTCTTCAGCCAGCGTTGGCAAAAATCAGAGCTGGTGGGAGAGGTTAACTTAGGCTCATTTCTCTGCAGGTCTCCAGGAGCTGTTCATAAACCCAAATCTACAGAAGATCTCAGATGAGCCTCTCTTTGTGTCCAGTATACAGCATCAGTCTGCCATGGAGCTTAAAGAAGATGGGGTGGAAGCCTCTGCTGCTACCAGCGTCATGATATCACGCTCGCTGTCGGCCTTCAACTTAGACCGGCCATTTATCTTCATTATATTTGAAGAAGAAATGGGCATCCCACTTTTTATAGGCAGTGTAAAGAACCCAAACCCCAATGCTGCTCCCCAGATAAAAGAGCTACAGGACTTGCCTGATGCAACAGATGACAATGAGTACCCCATGCCCAAATAAGAGAGGAGCAAAACCTGTGTTCTGGGACTGCTACTTGACCCTCTGGACCAGCTAAGAGAGGCTTCCTACCACTGGTGATCTCCCTTTGAGGCCACAGAAGGCAATTCCTTGCTTGTTTTCCTTTCCAGATCCCTACAGACCAGTCCTGGGATATCCCATTCCAGCCCTGATGAGCTTTTCTTGGCTGGAGCTCCCCTCTGCTGATCCTGAAAAGCTTGCTTTGCCTCTCAGTCCTGGAAGGGAGATTTTTGTGTCCCCAGACTCTTATTAGAGTCTTTATTAAGCTCTTATTAGAGTCCAGCATAGCCTGAAATCATCATTAGCATCTGGCAGCTTGGACAGCAGCCAGAAATATTAATATGGCTCTTCCTTCCTTGGTTCCTGTGAACATGCCTTCCTCACAGTGTTCCTCTATAAACTGTCTGTTTGTACCCACCTAGGAAATGACCTCTAAATCAAGTGGACTAGTAACCAGTTGTCTTCTCTGGGATGAGTCAGAGCCACTTCAGGCACAAGCTCTTCTCAGACGCTGCCTTTTCCCACTCCTTGGCTATTAGGATCTGCTGTGGGAGGGTCTGCAACGAGGGACTCAGTCCCTTTATCTCCAGTCCTGTTCCTGGAAAATAATTCTAGTTTCTTGAGTAATGCTAGATTTTTCAAGGCTTATTTTATAAAGCATTTTTTAGTAATTTTTATGTTGGCAGAATAATAAAGAGTAAAGCAGAATGCGTTTGCTTATGGTGTTGCGTTGAAAGACTCAACGGGGAAAGGGAACAGGCAAGCAACTTGAATAATTGCAAAGATTAGGAGAAAAAAATAGTCTGGGCATGAAAGATACAACGTTAGGAGAGGCCCTGCAAAGGAGCTGCTCTTTGCTATGCTTTGTCACAGAGGATAAGGGAGGCTATGAGGTACAATTGCTAATCAGTAAAGACTGTCAAAGGATGAGTCTAATAACTGCTAGTTCACTTGCAGAGTGTGCTTGACTCACTTGTTCAGAGCTGGCTCTGTGAAATGGGCAGAATTCCTTGAATTAAGGCACAGCTCCCTGGCTTCTTGTTCTAATGCAGCTGTGCACAGCTGCAGCAACTTCCCATGTAAAATTATTGGGAACCCTCCACCCCACACAGCTATCCATTACCACTTGAAAATGTTAGACCAACTCACCATTGCCTGCCATGTTGCAGTTATTTATATATAACACAATGGTTGTCCATAGCAGATTCTGCTTCCAAACTCCCTCGGCGTCTGGATAAAAAGTACGGTGCTCTGTTTTTGTGAAATAAGAGTTACAAAGCACGAGGGCCATCCTTCTGGCAGAGTTTTCCTAACACGGGAAGTCTGTCTTCCCTCAAAGGAAGGAGCAGAATGCTTCTGGGAGCCTCCGTCCCTGAATAGTCTGCACCATCTGCTGGAATAAGAGAAGGACTGACTCACTAACCATGAATTTCAGGGACGCAGGAGACTTTGGAGAATAAAAAGTACTGGCTCAAAGCTGCAATTACACATTTCTTGTAGTCTAAAAGAGGAAAAATGGCTAAAGTTAATGCCCACCCCTGTGACCAATGCAATGACACATCCCCTTCGAAATGAGGGTGTAATTATGGGGCCACATAGTTCCAACAAGAAAACCCACAAGAATCTAGCTCTACTCTAGAGGCATAGCTCTAGCCCACAGGGTACATTTCAGCTCATTTATTTATACAGATTCATCTCTAACATTCAGAAATACCTTCCCATGCCTTGGGTAAGTCTTGCTTTCCTAATGCAATGTCATTCCACTCTGTTGCACTGCAACCTGTGCGAAAGTGCAAGCCCTCCTTTACACAACTCTGCCCTCCAGTCCCCTCTCTTTTGTAAAGTTTTTTTCCCCTCATTCTCAGGCTCCTGAACAGCTTTGGCTCTTATTTCCTATCTTTCTTCTTTCTGCCATTCCTCCTCCTCCAAGCTATTCTTGTCAAACTATTAATTTCATCTTATTTGTCAGTAGAGCAGCCTCCCATGACTGCGCTTTGGTGCACAAATGATGGGTTACACCAACCTTAAGACTCCACTGACTCTGCAGAAGAGGCACTTTGTAAAATGCAAAGTAATATTAATGTCTCCACTCAGGAATTTCCACTTCGCTTTCCTAAGCCTTCATGTTGACTGAGCTCTGTTCTGAAGCAACATGACTAGCACAGAGCATCTGCTCCATAACTCACCTGCACCACTGGCTGAGAATACCAAATAAGCCTGAATATCTTTAATATTACACACTTTTTTTTTCTTACTAAACCAAATTCACGTCAATATCAGAGCTTCCACAACGCTGTTCAGGCAGGATAATGCCTGCTCTCTTGAATCCAAAACAACCAACAGTAAAATATTTCTATTGATTTAACAGAACTGATATTTATGCAATGAGAATCAGGGGGTTAACAAATACACCACTTCAGGGATATGCTTGCTCTACCTGCAGGAGTAAAGCTTGCTTTAGGCTATAGCATTCCAAGCAATCGCTACTCCAATTTAAATGGTTTTACACCAAGATTTTATTTAAAAAGAAGGGTTTTCATTTGAAGACACAGACAAGATACAAAAACATTCTCTACGTTCTTCCATAAAATGTATTTTAATACTGTATTTGTATCAAGAAGAGACAACATCAGAAGTTATCTCCACAGCTCACGCTCTCCTTTTCCAGCAGACGATGGAAGTCTAACAAGTACAAACGTCTCTGCTGATGACTTCTCAGTGAACAAGCCAAGAAGCAGCTGAGAGCAGAGCTGTAGCTCTTCGTGTCACAAAGGGCCACCTTTGAAGCAGTGACTAATCGCAGAGCAGGCTCTCTGATTTGCTTTTCCCACTTGCAAAAACAGCTGCTACTGCTCCTCCAAAACCACCCCTTCCTCTTATCTGAGGGACTGTACAAGGCCAATGCAAGCATCCCTGAGTAACTCCTTGTTACCTCCTAGCAGCAAGGCTGGCAGCCCAAAACATGTCCCACTACAAACCTAGACTGGGGACACTGATGTTACTGCACAATTTACTTTCAGCATTTCCAGACAGCTGTACTGGATCAGGCAGTGACGTGTCAGTCTCTCCTAGTAGCTAGGAACAAATGACTGAGGAATAAAACCAAGAAAGTAGAACTCAGGACAGAAAAACAACTGTTCTCTTATTGTGTCTCCCAGCTGCTGAGCACGATGTGATGTCCGACCATCATTAGACTTCAATGAACCTGTCGTCCATTAGTTTATCATTTACTTTTTAAAAATCCATTTATCTTTCATCTTCTTCAATATTGAGGTACAATGAGTTTTACAGTTTAATACTTAGGAGAAAAAAAAAAACAAACAAACCTCACCAAAACCATACTGATACTGATGAGTGCTCCCCATGACTCTTCTATTATGAAAAATAACGACCTCTGCCTCTTCCCTCCTCCCGATCACTTAACACTCCATAAGCTCCTACAACATTCTCTTCATTAACTTTCTTTTTTTCTTTTTAACCAAGCCTTCTTTTCTTTTTTGGCCAAAAACTTTGAGACACATACGTTAATAACTTCTTCACCAGCAACTGTCACTGGGTAGAATCACTTCTGAAGTTCTTCCCCTTAACTGCTTTAAGCTGCAGATGAATCCTGCTTCCCCTTCACAAGCCTCTCCATTAAATCTTTAAACAATGCTGCATTAGCAGAGAGAAGAAATTCCCTCATGTGACACAGGGCAGTAGTGAGGGAATAAAAGACTTGCTCCGACACTGCAGGGAAGAACAGGCTGAACACTTGGCTCAGTCCCACGTTTCAGCTGTTAGAAAGCCCTTATCACAGAAGGCACATTTGCTTTGGAAAGTTTAGCAAGAGGATCACAGCAAAAGAAAATGGGAGCAGAGCACTTTAAGAGCGCC
Source organism: Meleagris gallopavo (assembly GCF_905368555.1). Classification (NCBI taxonomy): domain Eukaryota; kingdom Metazoa; phylum Chordata; class Aves; order Galliformes; family Phasianidae; genus Meleagris; species Meleagris gallopavo. The sequence goes on from NC_139424.1 coordinate 5,381,905, forward strand.
CTGGGAAGCTGTAACCTGAAGCCTGCTGAAGGCTGGGCTGGGGAGGCAGCAAAAAGCAGATGTGGCTGCGCTCAGCCTGCACCGTCCCCGGCTCACACTCACTGGGATCCTGCGGCAGTGGCGGCCGAGAGGAGCCCAAGGTAAGGGGCAGCAGAGGCTGCGTGTGCTGCCCAGCTCGGCAGCCAGCAGCCAGAGAAGCAGAGGGCACAAGGATGAGGCTGGGGGCTTCTGGGTGGGTCCTGGGGCACAGGTGTCAAAGAGCGGCAGTGCCATCAGGTGAGCAGCATCACCAAGGGTTGGGAGCCAGCAGCATCCTTGGGCACCACTGTGCTTCTGGAGCAGAGGTGTGCTCAGGGAGCGGGAGTCCTTTTTTCCTCCCTTTTCTGCCCTGCTAGTACCTGTGTTGCAGCTGGGAAGAGGCTTTTTCTTTTTGCAAAGGTAGCAATTTTGGTGGGAGTCAGATCCTCTAAATCTAGTGGTCGCACGATGCTTCAGGAGTAGCCAATGCTGAGGGGTGGAGCAATCACAGTCTGAACTCATCAGTGCTTCTTCCTAGGACCCCTAAAATCAGAGGTGTTTATAAATGACTTGAGACTTGTATCACTATAGAAGGAAAGCAAAACGTTTCACTCAGCACCTGCAGGCCTGCACAGATGGACAACTGCCTGGCACAAAGTTCCTCCTCAGCTCATTTATCAGCACTTTCTTTCTGTATCTTTCTTACTGTAACATCAGACACTGCATGCTGTTGCTCCTTCTCTTCTTTCTAAAGGCAGCTACAGATTTTAATAGCACCCCTGAAACCATCCCACCTTTGCTCCACCAAATTCTTCTCTCTCTGCATTTCTGGCTGTGCGCTAAAGGACATGCAAATAGAATCCAGATGTTCAGACTAATTCAAGTGCAAAAAGGCTTTGTCTTTCTAAAATGGAAATTGTTTTTTGGCAAAGTTTGAGAAATACGAAGCTGGTGACAGTACTGGCAAAAACAGAACAGATCTGCAGAACCGATCTCCGTTGCTGTACTCCCAGGAGCTCAGTATAGCTGGAAGCAGAGATTGTGTTGAGGTTGGTTTTTTTTTTTTATTTTTCAAGAGAAAAGGTTATGGTCTATGGAAAACCTTCATCTCCAGACTGGACTGTGCCAAACCTCTTCCGCTTAGCGTGCGAGGACTGCTTGGTGCAGGCATCCTCCCAGAGCCCTGCCAGTGACCTGCTCTTAGGTGCACACTGAGCCTCTCTGCTTCAGCATGGTGCCTGTTCATTTTAGAACTCTGCAACAGTAGAAGCAATCCCAACGTTGTAACCACTATCATACCACCAAATACCTTGGTTTCTTCCAGCGTGGTAAATCCTCTTGATAGAGTTGCATTTCCTGCACCAGAAAAATCTCACCTACTCAACAGCTGGTACAGCAAGAGGCCACAAGGTACAGGAGCACAGGGAGAAGAAGGCACTGCTATGTTACGCTGTCTAAGCGTATGTGAAAACTTATGACCTCCACTGTGATACGGTTTTCTCCAAGGCAGAACTACCTCTAGAAGAAAAGGGTTTTGGCAGGAAAGAGCAGCAGTGAACAGCCTTTCACTGAAGGAAAGCCTCTGCCTGAGCAGACCAGGTCCTGACCTGTGGCTGTTGCAGCCACGTGGCTTTAAGTTGTATTTCTACCAGTAGGCGTATTTCCTTTATAGCTGCAGTTAATCTGAAACACATGTTCTTTCTGCTGCTTCACTGGATGCCTGGATCACAGGGGTTAGTTAAACACAACTCTCTTCCTTTAATTTCTGGGAATCTGTATAAATATTGCTTCAGAGCAGCCGCAGTGGCGTCTGTTCTCTGGGGCATGAGGGCATGACACTTCTGCAGTAGTTCTGCACCCACAGTGAAACCCTGGCTTACACACTGCCCTTTGCACCAGACCTGGCTGGAAGAGTCACATATGCCAACAATGGAGTGATTAAAAGTGGATTCTCCAGCAGGAACAAGCTTACCAGCCGTGGATAGTTGGGTATTTCTCTCTCACCTCTAAAATACTGAATAAGCCAAGCTCTGACTTTCATCTGTTCGCCAGATTTGGCCCAGCATTAGGTATTTACACACTGCCCTTTCTTCACTGGCTTTTAAGAAAGCTCTTCTTGGTCCTTTGTCCAACTGCAAATAAGAAGCAAAGGATTCGTATAGGCTCTATAGCCTTCTAAGTACTTGCAGACACAAGAATCATGATAAACTACTGCTTGAGACAGGAACTTGTTTCCCAGAACAGTAGATAGTTTTTGTCTTCTGCCTCATTTAACAGTATAGATTTGCTAGCTTCTATATGTTCTGATGTATTTAATTTTTAGCCTAGAACTGAGAAGTTATGATTTAATGCTTTTCTGGACCCTAGCACTCACTAGCTGCCAGCATCAGTGTGGTTTGGGCCACACACATCTGCTTATGTGTTTAGACACACCCAGGCATGAGTGCTTGCCCAGTTTTGAAGTTCTCAGAGCCAAGGCTGGCTGAATACTTCAAGCCAGAGGAGAAGAAAACCCAGCAAAAATCAGGTGTGCATTTCACAATCAAGAAGGACAAGCAGCAGCATGTCATCACTCCTCCCGTCACAGCGAGATACAGCAGTCAGTAGTGGTGGAGATGCATTCCTCTCAATGTTACTCAAACTAACTGTCATGTTCTTACTCTGTAGGTTCAGGCATGCAGATTCCAGCGATTCTCCTTCTCCTGGGTCTTCTAACCATCCCAAGTAAATCCCAGAACTCACCTACTGGGCAGGTAAGTGGAAGACAGCAACAGAGAATGAGGCAGAGATACTTGAAGAAGATTATTTAATTTTAGAAAGTCTTAAGGAAGGATTAAGCACCCTCCTCCTAAATTAACTAGGTTTTCATTTAGCAACATAATGAGACTAACTACTGCTTTACGGAGTTAAAGCCACAGTGCTTACATCAGGAGATGAATGTGAGGCAGACACAGTGGATTCTAACCTGAGCACCACCTTCAGCTTTATTGGGACACTTTAAAGTGAAGTCACTATTCCTACACTCTCTCTGTATCAGTAAGATCAAGCTAATATTTCTGTGGATTACAAGAGAGTATCCGCAGATTGTTTGCCTTTGAAATGCTTATAGTAACTGTACTCGTTCTTGCAAACTTCAAGTCTAAACAGAGTGCTCCCTGTACTTGCTAGAACTCTCCGACCACTGATGGAACTGTTGGTGAGGTTGAGGAGGAAGATCCATTCTATAAGACCCCTGTAAACAAGCTGGCAGCTGCAGTCTCCAACTTTGGCTATGACCTGTACCGCCAGCAATCCAGCCGGACAGCCACTGCCAACGTGCTGCTGTCCCCATTCAGCCTGGCTACTGCTCTTTCTGGTCTCTCTCTTGGTGAGTTCTGCCCCTTTTCCTCACATGCTGTTTGATTTGAGAGGCCTTCCTTTATGCTGTTGTCCTTCTTGTTGGCAGGGGCTGGAGAACGAACAGAAGATGTGATTTCTCGTGCCCTCTTCTATGATCTGCTTAACAAAGCTGAGGTCCACAACACCTACAAGGACCTACTGGCCAGTGTGACTGGGCCAGAGAAGAGCCTGAAAAGTGCCTCCCGTATCATCGTGGAGAAAAGTAAAAGTCCTTTCCCTCTATCAGAATTTACCTACATAACTAGCAGCAGGTAGAAAACACTGAACAAGTAACACTACACAAACAGCTTGGCTCTGATATAACGTTGAGCCACAAGACAGGCAGTGCATGGAACGTATTCCTGCTTCAGATAAAGCCTTGGAAAGTTTGCGTACATGCAAATAAATGAGAAGACCAAACATGCACCAAAAGATACTGGTGAGAGAGCAGCTAGCATGCAGAAGACCCAGAAGAAACTCACTGTACGGATTCTGCTTTCACTCCAGGTTTCCTGGCAGATGCTGCTAACTATCAGGAATCACAAATTACATTTTCCTATTTGGTGACAGCATTCAGCCAGCATTCTGTGTTTAGTTCCTTGCAGAAATATTTGAGATATGCAGTGAACATCTGAAAAAAACTAGCAGCTATCTTTTGAAACCAAAATCTAATAGGTTGAGTAAGCTGTGCTCATACAGCAAGCTAGAGAAAGAAGAGTGATGCAGTTGTACCCAAGCCTTCTGTTCATACCTCTCTACTTTTTAGTACAGTTATTCCATACTCCAGCATGGTTGGTTTTAGGATTTGGTTCACTTTCTTCCATGCACCGTCAGTCATTCCTTTTCATGGCAGGCTTCAGCATACACACAGCCACAGATCTGTTTTGGGAGAACTGCTGCAGTGCTTTAGGCTGCGATTTGCTGCCTCGAGGTTGTTTTGAGAAGGGTGCTAACTGCAACATCCATCTTTTCGTTTCCCAGGACTGAGGGTGAAATCTACTTTCCACAGCCAACTAGAGAAGTCCTACAAAATGCGTTTGAGGGCACTAAGTGGCAACACCCAGTTAGACCTCCAGGAAATCAACAACTGGGTACGGCAGCAGACAAGGGGGAGGATTCTGCGGTTCATGAAAGATATGCCCACAGATGTCAGTATTCTCCTTGCTGGGGCTGCATACTTCAAGGGTAAGGATGCTGTGCACTTTGTTACAGAGGTCTATTGAGCACACTTTAGAAGATATGTGAAGGAATGACCTCACTGCCATCAGTGAAAATAAAGTGCCAAGTACTGAATATAAGAAAGTGATTGAACACGTGTTTAATAAGCAGGAAAAATATTCATGCTACCTGAGCAGAACTAGTTGTCAGCGGAGGAATTATTGCTCTTGGGAAGCTGAAACTTGACCTGTTTGGCGTAACAGACCAGAGAAGAAAGCTTAAACTTGCAAAACTCAATGGCAAAAGATAGAATATTAATATTTAGGGAAGGCAAAGGTTAAAGGCTGTGCTGAGCCCTACTGTTGCTGTGGAAGGCATGTAGGGAAATACTGGAGAGATGTTCTAGAACACTCCAAGCCAGCACCTACACAATCCAGTGTCCCAGAGAATTATTGCTTAGAGACAAGGAGAAAAACAAAGGTGGAGAGAGGAGTGCTTTCTGTGCATTGACACAATTGTTATCCTTTAAAATAGTTTTGTAATTACATAAGTAGACATCAACTTCCCAACAGCTACTCCACCCATATACTGGCTTGATTTTTTATTTCCCATTTAGTCAATTCTCTGATGAAAAGGAGGGGCCTAAGAATGGCAGTAAATCAATAAGCTCAATCAGCCTGCTTCCATCTCTGTCATTCACTTGTGCCTCAACTCTTAAAGAACAAATACTACATCATAGATAAAGCACAGGATTTCTCAGCCGCATATAAGACTGGTTTAACATTCCAGAAAATCTTTCATTTTATCTTTTCAAAAAACAGGGACTTGGAAAACCAAGTTTGACACCAAGAGGACCGTCCTGAACGACTTCCATCTGGATGAGGACAGAACTGTGAAAGTGTCCATGATGTCAGACCCCAAAGCCATACTGCGATACGGTTTTGACTCAGAGCTCAACTGCAAGGTCAGACAGCAAATATTGCACAAGATCTAAACCTACTGAGGAACAGGCTCAGCTACACTTAGCTGTTAAGCCATTCCACAAGACAGCTTTGCTCCACCCATCAGGCTAGTTTTGCAATCCCTATTTTGAAGGGCAGTTTGTTGATTCTTAGAATGTTCTTTCTGCTTTTACATTGGCTGTGTGATAACCAGCACAGAATTCAAACAGTGCACAGATCCTACTAGCCTGTTTTGGTCTACTTAAAGCTGGGCAAGAGGGGCAGGACAGACAACTTTTCAATCTTTACCTCTTTCAACAAATCTTTTGCTGTAGTATGAGTTCAAAGAAGGCGTACTGGTCCATGGGGTATGTCCCTTTCTTATTTATAACTGGTCTTCCAGATTGCCCAGCTGCCACTGACAGAAGGAGTCAGCGCCATGTTCTTCCTGCCTACGAAGGTGACCCAGAATATGACTCTGATTGAGGAAAGCCTCACTTCTGAGTTTATTCACGATGTAGACAGGGAGCTGAAGACAGTGCATGCTGTGCTAAGCTTGCCCAAACTGAAGCTGAACTACGAAGAGGCACTTGGCAACACTTTAAAGGAGACAAGTATGTACATTACATTCTCTCTGCAGACTGTCAGGTCTGAAAGCAGTAGGCAAGCTGCTTCCTGCCTACAAGGGAATATGATGCTGGTGGGTTATTAGTTTGGTACCACTCTCAGTCTGTACAGATTTCAGCAACAACTAAACCACTTCAGTCCAGGACTCCTCAGCTTTTTATCAGATATTTCCACCAAGCTCATACAGTGTTTCTGAGAGGGAGAAGCACAGTACAAACAGATGTAAGCTTCTCTCTGTTACCCCCATTAAGCTCTGCCTGAACAGCCATGTCCTCATGGATCACAGCATTAGCAGTGCTGCTTTCCCACCTGCTTTTAGTTAATGGAATTTTCTTTCTTTCCTCCAGGGCTCCAGTCACTTTTCACATCACCCGACTTTACTAAGATATCTGCCAAACCTATTAAGCTATCTCATGTGCAACACAAGGCAGTTTTGGAGCTTAATGAAGATGGGGAAAAATCCACACCAAATCCTGGGGTGAATGCTGCTCGTCTGACCTTCCCCATAGAGTATCATGTGGACAGACCATTTCTTCTTGTGCTGCGAGATGATACCACTGGAACCCTCCTCTTCATTGGCAAAATCCTGGACCCCAGGAGTGTTTAGATCCCTTCACAGTAATCTGCAGTGGTAGTGCTTGAGTGGAAAGGATGGTACTGGGAGAGATATTGGCTCCCTGCTCTGCTGCACAAAGACACAACTTGCAAATCTTATGCCTTTATGCTGCAATAAAAGAGCTTTTGCTATTACTCTCCACAAGCCCCTGTATTCTCCCTTGAGAGACTGTCCTGTCTATGTCATATACCTTCACACTCCCATTTTCCCTAGATGGATTCCCAGTACAGTTCCCTCCTATATACAGACATTACTTTAGTGTATACCGCATTTTCCCCTAACACATCTACCAAGCCAAAGCCAGTTGTTAATCACTGCTGGATCTGCTCTGGTAGCCCTCCAAGTTCTGCAGTGTCCTCTCTTACAGCTCGTGAGTTTGCACTTCCCAGCCAGCTGCTTCATCCATCCCAACCATTTATGTTTCGTGCTGACAAGAATGGAAGCGCGTCATTAGAAGTAAAAGGCACTTTGGTCTGGATGACTGAATGTTCATGACCAACAGAATACCACACATGGGAGGTTCATACCTCTAAAAACACACATACACATAAGCATCCCAAGCATTTGCTTCACCCACATGCAGAAATCCTACAGCAGCATCTATTTCCACTGTACCACACGCAGAGCTCTCATGTTAGAACTGGTCATTTTATTTGCAATTGTATCTCTAAAGAGCATCTTGGATTTCACTCGAGTTATTGTTACACACAATTTTCCAGCTTGTACTACATGGCAATGTTACCACATGAAACTTAGCTTTGATGAAAGATCACACTGAATCTTCCTTTGATAGGGAAATTAAGTCCTCTGAAGGATGCTTTTGGGAAGCTCTAACAGACAGGTCTTCATTTCTTGTAGCTCCTGGATCTGAGTACTTTGCGGACCACAGTGCACTGATAAAATCTCCTCTGCTCTTTGAATTGTGCTCAGAGCTTCAGAAACTGCAAATCTGAAATAGGGAAAGTGTATACAAAATAATTAGTTCAGCTCCCTGAAGTTGCACAAACTTCAAACCTTCCCCCCAAGAAACCTCACCCTGTTCATGGCTATGAATCCCACCCTCCACCACCCTTCAGCAACAGAAAAAGTAGAAAGTGTTTCAGCTGCAAAGGGAGGATGGGCAAAAATAATAAAGAAAGGAAATGGATAAAAAGTTAAAACATTATCTTCGAGTATATGTACCCACTTCTTCTGCACTGTAGCTCATGCTAAAATTCAAACAGTTAAAGGGATGTGTTGTTAGAAGATTTGCAGTAATCAGGAGATTAACTGGAGGGCCAAAATAGAGCAAGATTTTATTTCCTTATTTGAAAAGATGTCAACAACATTGTTCAATTGAAGTGCAAACACCAAGGGTGATTAGTTGTCAGAATAAAATAGGACAGGGAATAAACAAAGTCAGGGAATAAAAGAGTAGACAGATAAAAAGCTGAGGAATGGGTCCAAAGAGAGTCATAGGGCATAAGTGAACCCCGTTAGGTTCCACTGACTTGCACTTGAGTATTGGACAACTTTTGTACCTGGACCAAACTGCCCAGGGCCCTGCAACATGCCAAGGACTAACTGCCACAGTGCTGTGTTGGACACACATGAGACGCGGGGATGGGAGAGAGAATGAAAGCAAATTTACCCATTGAAGAGAATTTGTGCCAGTTTGAAAAGTTCATGACCCATTTCTACACTTGATGGCCCATGATGCATTTCCACAAGCTGAATACTCCTCTCCAAGTGTCTGGCTGCTTCCTGCCACTTCCCTAATAGAAAAACAAACAGAACTATTAATAATTACTTTTTACAGCTACTGTCATACAAAGAGTTTGACAGCATTGTGCAAAACGTGGTGAACAGTGTCTCCAGTATTCTTGGGAGGCTGCTATTCTCTGAACCAGGACAAGGAAACTACAAGAACATGAGATCACATTATTGGTCATTGCCTGCTAAGAATGTAATTTTGGCAAAAGCAGTCCTTCTGAGAGCTCTGCTGTCAAAACTAGAGAAATGGAGTAGTAGAAAAGAGAAAAAGCTAGTCAGGGAAAACACTAGCCAAATTAAATCCCCAGTTCAGAAAACTGAAGACAATTTTGAGTGAGAAGACAATGCCGTACCAAGAGTAGCATAGATCTGTGCCAGATGGTCCTCCAGCTCTCCCATCAGCAAATGCTCTGGAGACAAGAAGTTTCTAGCATCCATTTGACACTTCAGGAGCATTCTGATAGCTTCATCTATAAAACAGAATATGAAAAATTCATCCTACTGGCCAGTCCCCAGCTTGCCATGAGTCATGTAATAAACTCAGTCATTCCTGCATCTTACACAACTATATCTGGATTTGGTTAGGATTCAGCATCTACTTCCTCTGCAGCCCTGCTTACTCTTAACACGGAGCTGGCCAGACTCACTTCAGGAAAGTGAGGCCCAAGAATGCATAACTCCAAAGTTATCCTGAGTTCTTCTAGTCACCGTGGAACAACGTGTGACCTAGATTAACACCCGGATCAGGGGTATAAAAAAAAATAAAGCTCAAGTCCCCAGGGACATCAGGCTTCATGCCAGCAGATCCCAACTACATAAGCAACAGTGCCATCTCATGGCTATAACTAGCCTCCTGATGCGTACCAAGAGCTGCTGACCTTAAAACAGAAAGCTGAGCCTTACCAGCGTTGCTGTCTCTTAGCAGCTCCAATGCTTTCTCCATTTGCTGCTGAAGGTCCAGTAAGCGCCGTGACAATCTCTCTCTGCTGACTGAGAGTGCACAGGCTTCGTTTGAACAACAAAGCATTTCTTCCCCCTGTGAAAACATCCCTGCGATCATTCTTGCTCACATTCAACTCAAACTTGCTTACCATCTCCATACCTCCGTATTGTGCTACAGAGATGCTAAATATAGTTGAGAAACCAGGTGGCTTGCTTGTAAACTGCTGCTAACTTACTCTGGTTTTAGGTAAAGCCTCCAGGAATAGCTATGACTGCTACGCAGGCCAGTCTCAGCCCACCATAGGTTGAAGCAAGGTCAAGAAGTATACAACTACTGTTCGTACAAAATACAGACTCTGTTGACTTATCATCTATGCTACATTTGTTTTCCATTTATATCCTGTGAACTGCAGAGAGTGTGATTCTGACCACACATAAACCCTGCAGGTAACATCTTGAGCTCTAGACTCCAGGATCCATTTTCTTTCCCAAATATCGTCCTCCCCACAAACCATGGCCATGATATTATCAGATTCCTTCTGCAAGTTCAAAGGGACTTTAACTCCCTGTTAAGGGCAGAATTTTCACTATAATGCTGGAAGATTGAAAGCAAGAACACTGCAAGGAAGCTGGTTAAGAACAGTGAAATACTGCTTTTACTCTGCAGGGGCTTTTACTTACGCAGCAGAGGTCATAAACTCAGCCTTTAAATCTTGACTTTCCCAGAGGCCCAAACATTACACATCCTGATAAAGTTAAACAATCATAACCATCGAAGAACTACCTGCATTGAAGCCTGGCAGCTAGGGCAGCAGAATGAGTTTCTCATGGACACACTCTCGACATCAGACTCTAACTCATCAAGGCATGCCTGACAGCGGCACTCAAAGAAATACTGACTGAGAAGCTGTTGTCTCTCAGCAACCCTCATTCTACACCGATGAGGCCCTGCAAAAGGACAGCAAGGGTAGAAAGCACTTAACAAGTACAGTTCCTAAAAATCTATCTTTGTTAAAACTAAGACAAAATGCAACATCTTTTGGATAGCACAGAACTGGAGACTGAAAGCATGTTGGGTTCAGCAGATAAAAATACTTGGTTTGATGTCTCTGATCAAGGCTCATACATAAACAAAGACTCTAGCAGCATTACACTGGGAATTATGATATTATTAGCAATCAGTAGGCACGCCAAGGAGGGGAGAAAGGATATCTGTGTCTTGAGACAGAGTCTTAATACTTACCATAGCAATGGAAAATCTCCTGGCCACTTGGGATTGGCTGGGATGCCCTGACTGTGGCAACTGTCCCACTAAATGACACACTGATATTGGGGCTGCACGAATGGTTCAGAAGGCTGAGGACAGGAAAGAAGGCTGTTGCCAGGCGCACAGGCTTCTTATTTACAACAGCACCATCTCCAGACTCTAAAGACAGAGAAAAAACACTGCGTTGAGAATGAATGCTCTGTAACCCATGCCAATTATGCAATTACAGATACCACCAGATAGATAGCTGGTATATTGCTACACCAAAGAATAGCTAAATACCATCTACACGTGCACCAACGAACAGGCTGACACGGGACAGGACATGAAATTTTAAACAATTCATTCCCATCTGCAACAGGAGCTTTTTACAACTCTCTGCTTCACACAAATGAGATGAAGAACAAGGAAGAGGTTAAATTTTTTTATCTTACCTAACTCCTGCATTACAGTGACCGCTTGTGCATTACACTGTAGCTGCAACACATGCCTCAGCATTGCTTCTGCTATAATCATCAGTTCTGGAGACAGTTCCTCAAATGTTTTTCCACACATCTTCTGTTCTGATCCCATTGTAGATGACTCCCTGTTCAGAACAGCAGCCTCTAGACCAGTTTCTTGCAATTTTTTGCACATAGCTACTATACTCAGCATGCAAAGGAACTTATGTTCAGGACTATGCTTCTCAACATGTGGCAAAAGGTTGAACACAGCTTGGTAAGAACTCTGGTACTGGCCATTATCATTACAACCAGGGATACCTTTTGTTCCAGCTCTTGTATCCAGTGCCTCACTGGGATGTTTATCTCCTGCCTCAGCATTGCAAAGGTCCTTGTTGCTATCATCTATGCTATGCGACCATTCCACCAGTCTGCTAACCTCTGAAAATCCTGCTAGTAGAACAGTTCTTAAGGCAACATGGCAGAAGACCCCTAACACGAGCAGCAGTGCTCCCAAGGGGCACTCTGTCCTGTGGTATTGCTCCCATGCCACATCTGCACAGTTTTGGCTGCAGTACTTTGCATAACTGCATCCACAGCATGGGACAGAGGCTAAGAGCTGCTTCAGACAATGGTGGCAATAAAGATCTGCATTAGTGACTTGAGTATCCCACACCGTTTCACTGCTGTCCTGTAGAAGAAGGCTATCCCCTTCACCTGGGCAGAGCACACTGACAAAAGCCTTCTCTTTCAACAGGTTCTGTCCTGGCAGGATGTTCTGGGAGGCCACCAAGTGACGTCCTCTCTCTGTATTGAAATTCAAGCTCAGAGATGAAGATGCACCTGAAATACTGCCATTCTCTTCCCAAATCTCTGACTCTCTTTGAATATCACCATGTGCTTCTCGTGAAGGTTCTGAACAGCTCCCCTGATGTATTTCAGTCTTCAGTTGATTTAACTTTTTCAGTAGCATAAGGTGGGTAGGACCAGTCATAATCCCATCTACAGTCATTTTATTCTCCACTGCAGTGAGGGTGTCTGTTGCATCCTGTAACCTCCCCAAACGCAGCAGGCATTCAGCCTTCCTCAGCAAGACCTTGGGCAGCAGCCTATCCGGATAGCCATGACTTTCAGCCCTGGCAATATCTTCCAAACAAACCTAGAAACAAAGATAAGGACTTCTAAGGCCACTTGAAAATGATGTACTCTTTTATTCCATTTAAGATTCAGCACATTTTAATAAGACTCTTTACTGGCCATGGACAGAAAGTTTGCCAATCTGTTGAGCAGATAAAACTCCTAACATAGAACTAGAAAGAAAGCAGCAATGCCTAGGTAATGATGGAAGCTTTAAGCACAGCTTCAGAAGCACACCTGATTATTAAATGGCTCAGGTTGGAAGGGATCTCAAAAATCATCTAGCTCCAACCACCCTTCTGTGGGAAGAGCTGCCAAACACTAAATCAGACACCAGATCAGGTTGCCCAGAACCAACCTGGCCAAGAACACCTTCAGCTTCTCTTAGCAGCCTGTGCCAGGGCCGTACCAGTCTCTTAGTGAGAAATTTCCCTGATATCTAATCTAAATCTCCCCTCTTTTAGTTTAAAACCATTCCCCCATATCTTATTGCTATCTACCCATGTAAAAAGTTTATTTTCTACCTGCTTATAAGCTCACTTGCAGTGACGGCCACTATCAGGTATCCCCTCAGCCTTCTCTGGGCTGAACAAGCCCAGCTCCCTCACTTGTTTTTGTAGCAGAGGTTTTCCAGCCCTCTGATCATACTTGTGGTCTTTTTCTGGACCCGCTCCAACAGCTCCACATCTTTCCTGAGCCGGGAGTCCCAGACCTGAACACGGCACAACAGATGGGGCCTCACGAGGGCAGAGCAGAGGGAGAAAATCCCATCCCTCTCCTTGCTGCCACCCTCTGCTCACGCAACCCAGTCAGCCACTGATCTGTAGCTCTCACTCTCAAAGAGACACCACTGTGGGGTTTGCAGGAGCAGCGACCTGAAATCTGGCGTGCAAACACTGCGAGGCAACACCTCAGATTCTGCTTATGCTCTTCTTTACCCCGTTCCCCACAAGCTCCCACCGCTGCCCCAACTTACCTCAAAGTGCCCGAGATGGAACAGGGCTGCAGAGCGGTTGGCGAAGCACAGGGCCACCTCAGGGCTGCGGGGGGGTTCGTGGGCCGCGGCCTGCAGGGAGCAGAGTGGATCCGTCAGTGCGGGCTGACAGCTCGGGGCGGGGGGAAGGAGGGCAGCTCCCAAAGCTTCTCCTCGCAGAAATCTCCCCAGCAGTTTGGAGCACGAAGCGCCCGGCGGGGCAGCAGCTCTCACCCCAGCCCCTCTCATCACCGGCGTTCTCTCCTACCTGCGAGTACAGCCTGGCGGCATCGCGGTAGCGGCGGCGGCCGAACCGCCGGTTTCCCTCCTCCCGGTAGAAGCGAGCGGCCCCCGGCTCCTTGCCCGTGCGAACCCGGTCACAAAGCCGCCGTAAGGCCGCCTCCTCGGGCCTGCGGGACACCGGGATCAGCACCGCGGCCAACCCCACCCCAACCCTCCCTCTCCCATCCCGCTCACCCGAAGAGGCCGCAGCCCACCCGTAGCGCGTCGCCCAGCGGGGCCGCCGCCAGCCGTTCCCTCAGCGCCGGTTCCAGCGCGGCCCAGCGCCGGGCAGCGCTCCGCCGCCACTCCTCCACCGGTAGCGCCATGGACCGCTCCCCGTTCTACTTTCTAATGGCGGCGCCCAGTGGGGCAGCACGGCGTTCACTTAAGGCACTTCCGCCGTACGGCGACCGGGCAGCCAATAGGAGCGCGACTGTGCGCGCGCGCGCGGCGTGACGTTAGAGACGCGCCGGAAGGAGGAGCGCGGCTCGGGGCGGCGGGAGGATTTGGCGGCAGCAGCGGAGGAGCGTGAGAGCGGAGCGGATCGCAGCCATGAGCGGGCGTCTGAGCGAAGGCGCCATCGCGGTGAGGGGCCCTGAAGGCGGGGGGAGCCGGAATGGGTCCGGGGTGTAAAGGTTGAGGGGGGAACACGAGGACTGCGTCATGTCTGGGCTTGCGGAGGAGGGCCGGGAGGGGGGAGGGGGGCCGTTTCCCCTCAGAGTTCGGTCTCAGAGCGCAGCGTGGCACCGTTCTCAGGCTCTTTTTCTCTTTTCCAGGCCATAATGCAGGGAGAGAACGTCTGCAAGCCCGTGCTGCAAGTTATTGTGAGTATTGGGGTTGCTAAAGGCATCGATGTGTGGTTTTGAAGGGCTTGGGGAATTAAGGAGAAGTGACGAGCTGGTGTTTCCCCACAGAACACACGGGCTATCGCCACAGGAAATGGGCCTCCTCGGTACCGAGTGCTGATGAGCGATGGGGTGAACACGCTCTCCTGTGAGTATGAGGGGTTTGTAAGTGTGGTGTGCCAACAGTGCTACAGCTTCAGTGTAATGTCAGGTTCCACAGCAATCAAGCCAGTGCTGAAGAAAGTAGGGTGTGTATGGGGAGCACAGGCTCTGCCTGAAGTGTGCAGCTGCGTTGTAACGCTCAGGCAATTCTAGGTGTGGTTTTGTAGCACTGATTTTTAGAGTAATCTAGCTCAGTCGTCTTCTGATGTTAGAATATGATCATGAAATCATATTGTGTAGATTAGATATTAGAAAGAAATTCTTTACTGTGAAGGTGGTGAGGCACTGGTTGCCCAGAGAGGCTGTGGATGCTCCCTCCTTGGAGGTGTTCCAGGCCAGGCTGGGTAGGACTTTGAGCAGCCTGGTCTAGTGGGACATGTCTCTGTATATTGCACAGGGGTTGGAATTAGATGATCTTAAAAGTCCCATCCAACCCAAACCGTTCTATGAATCACAGGGGTTGGAAGGGATCTCTGGAGATCCTACCTCCTAAAGCAGTTTCCTGACAGTAGGTTGAACAAGAAAATGTCCAGGTGGTTCTTGAATGCCTCCAGATGAGAAGACTGCACCACCTCCCTGAGCAGCCTGTTCCATTGCTCTGGCACCTTCAGTAAAGAAGTTCTTTTGTGTGTTTGTATGGAACTTCCTGTGCTCCTTTCCAGTTTTTGCCTTTTGCCCTTGTCCTGTTGCTTCACACCACTACACAAAGCCTGGTCCCATTTAGCTTGCACACTTTCAATATATATAAACACTGATGAGATCAGTCATTGCACTCTTAGAAATTTGGGGAACGAATACAACATAATAAGTTGTAACCCTGAACATAAATTAGCTGTTACTCTGTTTTCTATGTGCTAATTAACTGAGCCAGTTGTAGATCTAATGTAATGCTTGTGGACTGGGACTGGGCAGTCCCTTTAATACCAGCATGTGTTAATGTCTTTAATGTTCTTCTGTCCCTGTAGCATTCATGCTGGCAACACAGCTGAACCCCCTTGTGGAAGAGGAACGTTTATCAGCACACTGTATTTGCCAGGTTAACAGATTCATTGTCAACAGCTTGAAAGATGGAAGGTACATGCATTTAAGTGTGATTCTACACAAAGGCAGCTGTGCTAATGGATGCTCTGTCCTGTGGGACTAAGTGAAGGCCAAATCTTTTTGATTAGGTATTTCTGAAAATAATAAGTGCAGGAAGGAAAGCACACAGCGTAAGCACTTGCAGAAAGTAATTCAGTAATTGAAGGCCTCCAGGTGGAATACTTCAAATTGTACTGCTTTGTTTCAATTCACTTAAAACTACCTGCTGTGGAAAAGAAGCAGTGAAGGTTACGTGGTGTGAAATCTTTGATCTTTTGTGAGACTTTGAGAGAATTGAGGTAGGTACTGTAAAACGAGAAGTGATCTGAGAGAAGTGATTGACTACAAATGATGTATGTGTGGGAGAACACGATCTGAACTTCTGAATCTGTTTTTTTTTATTCCATGTTTTTGTATAGGAAATACAACAACTTTTGAGGCAGAGTGGATTCTCTTAAGAAATTTGGCATGGTTTTAATTCTTTTAGAACACTGTTGTTTCAAGGCATTTCTGTGTGCCCATTCAGCCTGCTGTCAGTGTCCTTGGTGAAATGGGATACTTTTTCAAATCTACTTGTACAACAGGAGAAGGTTAAATTGATAGTGGAGAGCTTTGTTTTCCATATTCCCTTGTACAAAGAATCAGCCCCTAGTGGATGGTTCTCATATCTGCACGGAGAGGATACTCAGAGCCTGATAGACTTACAGAGGGAGTGAGTCTTTATTACTGTCTATTTTGTGTTTGTAGGAGAGTGGTTATACTGATGGATTTAGATGTCCTGAAAACTGCTGATATGGTTGGTGGGACTGTTGGCAACCCAGTGCCTTACAACGAAGGTGAGTATCCTCTATAAACAAAAACCTCTTGTGAGCAGGCTGCCTCTTATCACACTCTCTCAGCTATCTGTTTCTTTCTTCTCATTTAAAAAGAAGCAGTCAAGCATGTGCGACTCCCTTATGCTTGGAACAGAAATGTTCCCATCTTGAAAATCCTTGCTGTCTGTGTGACACAAAGTATGGTTTGTTCATATTTTTGTAAGCTCTGCATCTTGGCTGAAGCTTCCATCTCTAAGGAGTATTGAGAAGTGTCTGTGCTTTGTGTTAGCATTGACAGGTTTGTATTATGTGTTAGTGGGCTTTATGTAGAGATCCAGTGAGCATGTGAAAGCTGTTCTGTATCTCTTTATAGCGAGTAACCAAGGAAGGTAGGATTTCTTCTATCTGGAAAGAGAATGTCTGGAAGAAGACATAATAGTGATCTATAAAACTGTAAGATGGCACAGAGGGGATGAGTAAAGAATGATTAATCTCTTTCTTTTCTACATCCATTTGATACTCTTCAGTTCTCATATTATCAACTAACAGCTCTAAAACAAAGGCTGTACTGCACCTCCCAGACAGCACACAGCTAAATTATAGAACACGTTGCTGCATGAGGTAGGTGCCAAAAACTGGCACAGGTTCAAAAAGCAATTACATGCAAAAAAAAAAAAAAAAATCCATTAAAGGCTGTTAAACATAACGATACATCCTCTGCATGAATGGAAGCACTGAAACTGAAATTGCCCAAAGTAGATAAGTGACTTATGGTTATGAAAACATGGCCAGCATGCAGGTTGTCCTGAGTACCTGTACCTGCCATCTGAAAAATGATGTGCTGGATGGCCCTTGGTCTGACCTACTGTGAATTGTTAGTTTTATGTTGTGTGAATAACTGTGTTCTTCATTTTCACGTGCTAAATGAATTCTCAGGCAAATGTCTTTTTTTCTTTTTTTCTTTTTTTTTTGTTTCAAAATAATGTATTTTTTTTTCCCCTGAGATGTTCAGATGTATGCTCCCTTCTTGGAGTTTTCTTTCCTGACAAGAAGGAGGATAATAAATGCTTAAAGAAAATATTTGAGCTTCTCTGTTGTTGGCACACGTACGGATAATGACTGAAATTCAACAGCAAATAGTTTTTTTTTTTTTTCAGGGAATTTTTCCGTTTGTCTTTCTCCTGGTGGAAATGAATCAATTTGTTTTTACTGTTAAGGAACCACACAGTAGTGACAGCAATTTCTGTATGATATTTTGGACAAATGGAGGTACATACTGCAATTCTGGTTTAAGATCTGCTTTGCTAACTGAAGTAGAAATAAGACTTTGTTGCCAAGACATCTTTCTTCATCAACTTTTCTTTTTCCTGGGGAATTAGAGATGCATTTGTTAAATGAGCCTAAAGAATCCTTTGTTCCTCTGATAGTTACTTAGCTAATTGCTGTTTAAAAAATGTGTTGACATCTCAGATTTTATGGCTTAATCTCACAGTTGCTGTAGAGACCAAGATGTTTGGAACACCTTTTGAGCAGACTGTATTGTCTTCCTCGTATCACTTGCCTGTGTGATACAGGAGCACGTTTCTTGTGAACTCTGCTGTTCTTGTCGTATTGTTGCTTAGAAACAACAGAGAATCTTCTGTCTTACAGAACTGAGCCAAAAATACATCTTTAAGAGTAGAAATTCTGGTAAAATTAAAGATATTTTGGTGAAAGTTCTGTTCTTCGCTTTGACACACAGGAGTACTCAGCAACGAAGGCCTCAAATATAGATGGTTAAGAGATGCCAAATTTGCTGCAGGATATGCTCTGTTTTAACACCAACACAGAATACACACAGTGATGGTGTTAGGGCTTGTTTGTTTGTTTTTAACATTAAATAATATTTCAGTTACAGAAAACAAGTCTTACTTTAAATACTGATCTCAAGTTGCCAGACCTAGGATTAAATAATATTCTTTCCTACCCCAGAAGGACCCAGGCAGTGAGGAAATCTCCAAAGTGGCTTTTGGCCACTTTGCAGTTGAGCAGTAGGTGGTTAATCTGCCTAACGAGGAAGCTGGAGATGCAATCTTCTTGATACATACCATAAAAACTTCTCAGGCAGCTTTTCATTATAGTATTGAAAATTAAGATGGAGCAATTTAGTTCTTTGCACAAAGCTACGTGGTAATGTTATTACTGTCATTAATCTCATTGAAACTGCTCTGATGTTGGACTTCATTCTTACTGTAACAATTACTTGCTACTTATATTTAATTTCTGTCATTAATCTTTCAGTGTTGACATGCTTGTATACTTATACATTTGCTTTTCTTCCTGCTCTTTCCACTATTGCTTTTTGGTGTGTGTCCTTTCAAAGTGCATCTCTTCTTACTTCCTCCATTCGTGCTGCAGCTCAGCCCTGGGACAGGGACATAGCAGGGCCTCTTGATAACAGATTGCTGGGACTACAGCTTCCACATTAGACTGGGCTGTGTAGCCAAAGTCTTGGGTTCTATGAAGCCAATCTATATAGCAGAAAAGTGATGAGGTGTTTTTAGTGTTGGGTTTCCTTCATTTGCACACTTCTGTTCTTATAACTTCTTTCCCTGGCCAGGCATATTTCCTCTGAAGTGGTGTCTTTTTCCTCTTCTCTTACTCGCAATGAATTTGGGGTTGAGCACTGACTCAGTCCTTTGAGGAAGTGAGGCAGCTGAAGGAGGGGGAACTCTGGTTTCTCCATCTAGTGGATTCTGCAGTAAGTGCACGTTGCTGTTTGACGTCACACTGTTGCTAGGGAGACTTCTGTCTCTGCTGGGATGAGAGGAGCAAGGTGGTTTTGTGCTGTTACCTTGCTCTGGATTAAAAGTAACCAGAGTTACAGCCTGTGTAGAGCAAGCAGCATCAGGCTGTGCTTTACCAGGGTAGTAGTGTCCTTCTGCGCTATAATTCTTGCCATTCTGTTCTGGGATTCTCTGCTTTGTTCCTTGCAGTGCTTATGGATTCAGTCTCGCTTTTCCACTTTCCACACCCCCAGATCAGAGAGGCTTTGCCTACCTTGGCCAAGGATCTCCTGCAAACTGGTGGCTGAAGTGGTGGCTGTGTCCTAAGAGACAATGGTGTTGGGTATTGACTGACAGAGGCAAAATATGTTGGGAAAATAGTTGTTCTTGTAAACTTACTCCAGTTTTTGACCTATGGATTATTTCTGTAGTGTAATGTTTTTCTACGTATGTCACTGTACTTTCTCTTGTAGTTTATTACAGATACAATCCAAGTAAAAGCCCTGTAGCCTAAAAAATACACAAGATGTACTCACTGTAGCATGCTCCTTATGCAGTGTGCCATTGTATCCCAAGAACACCCATCACCTCCCATCACTTCTTCATGTTTTGGAAACAAAATGTAGCAACTGTTTTCTATAACTACAGGTTTGACTTCACCCACTGGTTTTTTGGCCTCTCTGAATTTTAAGTTCTCCCTACTTTTTTTTTTTTTTTTAAATGCTGTCTGTTAGATAGTAGCAGAAACTACCTGTCAGAGCAATAGAAGCCTATAAGAACTGAGAAGTTGTCAGGATTACTTCAGTGCTGTCCTTTTAAATAACTGTCAACGCTGAATTCTTCTTAAGTAGAAAGCAGTTGCTTGAGGAAAGAGATCTGACTGAAATTCCTCCATGTTAATATTGTTTAACAGATAGCTTACTGCTGCTGTGTCCTTTAACACCTGAGTTTTAGCATGTGTTCTGTGTTTAAAATCTTGTTTTCATGCAAACCTAATTTCCTGAAAATGCTGAAGGGTGGTTTTTAATTACTCTGCTCCATGCTGTCCTAAATGGTTCCTTTCAATTTGATTACCAGGGCAGGGACAGCAACGTTCTTCAGCTCCAACAGCCAACACAGCACCCAACAAGCCACAGCAACAGAATGGCAATTTGTCAGTAGCAGGTAAGAATAATCCTGGGTGGGATTTCTCTTTCTATTTGTGCACAGCAAAACTTAAAATAAAAAAATTAAAAAAAAAAAAAAAGAAAAAGGCCCTTTCCATAATAATATTGCAGAGAAACGACATCAGACAAACTTGCAGCTTGAAGAGATGAGTTGTCTCAAGAGGCCACTGTCATTTGAATCTTAAAAATAAAAAAATCTGCCTCATTTCCCTCCCTTCCCCAGGTAAAACAAATAGGAAACAGCTCTGACAAAGCAGCATGAACTGAACATCTACTCTGATGCAATTTTGCAGTCTTGAAAAGGTGCTCTGTGGGCACCCAAGTCAGCTACAATTTGTAGCTGGCTGAAAGTTTTGTTGTCAGTGCTGAGCTATTGAGGCCAAACAGCTTATGTGGTGCAGGACATGTTTTGATCAAGATTTTAAATAGCAAGATGCTGAAAAAGGCAAGCAACCTGTAGGCTTATTTTTAAAGCGATGAGGTTATCGAAATCCAACCCTTGGTGCTGATTTCACCCTGGTGTTTAGGAATGATTTTGGTGTTTTGAAATTGTAAAATTTCGACACTTGCTATTCCAGCAGAAGACAAGTTATCATCAGCTTTAAGGACAGGGAGGAAAAAAGTCCTACATCTAGACGTCAACGAGGTTCTGTTTAGAACTAGTAGTATTGCCTTACATCAGGAGGTGCTTTGATTGTTGGGTACCACTCCTTACTTGTTGGTTCAAGTGTAGATTCAAAATGTAGTGTGCCATATTTACTGGCAAGTGGTTGTTTGCCACCAGATTGACTCTGACCACATCTTCGTCTTCACTCTGTGTGCTTTTAAAGTCTGAGTGAGCCTCGTTTGCAGCCTGGAAAACTGGTGTGACCAAGAGTAGGAGTGATTCAACAAACTTTTATATTATGGCACGTTGAATGAGTTGATCTTAACCTGCATTTTGTCTGCATGGCTGAAATGCTCTGTGCTTTGTTGTGTTTGTTTTATTTTCTCTTTTTGAAAGGTTCTGCTGCTCCAAAGTACCACGCTCCCTCAAACCAGTTTAGTAAAGCCAGTGCTCCCAGCTCAGTGAAGACACCAGGGGGAACGCAGTCCAAAGTAGTGCCCATTGCCAGCTTGAATCCATACCAATCTAAGTGAGTTATAATGGTTTGCCAGGTATTTCTGGCTTCATCATATTTACAGAGATGTATGAATCTCTTGAATCATTCTTTATTAAGTTTGATCTTTATCTCTTGACATAGGGGAGAGGTACAGAAGAACAGGGCAACAAAATCATAAAACCTACAGAAATAGCAGTGCAGGTTTTGTTTTATCAGCACTTTGAAAATCTGAAAACTTGGTGAAGTTACCCTGCTGAGCTTGATAGCTTTTAAATATTTTAGTTGAGAGGCAGTTTGACTCACCTTTTTTCCTAAAGTGATCTTTCTGGTAAGGTAATGACAGAACGTCTCGGTAAGCTATTCACTGTGGCTACTGTTTTGTTGAAGAAGCTTGAGGATGTAATTATTTTGTGAATGACAGTTTTTAAATTATGCAGAGTGATTTGATTACCTAAGTTTAAATGCAAATCGTATAATTGGGCTCTTGAGTTCTAGCATGGATTTTCAGAACAGGCAAGCTGTTGTATGAGAAATCTACCCTAGAAGAGTGAAAGATTTGAGGCGTGCTGCTCTGCAGAAAGATTGTTTGCTGCTGTGTCCTACTGGATGTTTTATGATTGGCTTTGTTGTTGCTTTCTATATAACTTTCTGCCTTTAATGGTCGAGGACATTAAAATAGCAGCAGAAAGGCAGGTTAGAATTGCTGAGGTGCAGTGGAAAAAATTGTGGCTTTTTAAATAGTGTCATTCCAGTTCCAAAGGTTGGTAAATTCAATGTCTTCTAAAAATAATAATAAAAAAAATAGATATATAAATAAAAGAGGATATGGAACAGCTCTTATTTCTTGCACAATTTCAGGTGGACCATTTGTGCTCGTGTTACCCAAAAAGGGCAGATCCGCACATGGAGCAATTCCCGTGGTGAAGGGAAGCTCTTCTCTATAGAGCTGGTTGATGAGAGCGTAAGTGTTCTGTATTGAGAAAAAGAGAATGGATGCCAGATGCTGATGAACCCTTCATAAAGACAGAATAGAAGAAATAAAGCGTGTTATAGAAAATGTGGCTTTTTTTATTATTATGACTGAAGTTCATATTCTGTATTCATTAACTCGAACATCATTGATCCAGTCCTTATCCAGAATGAAGTCTTAAATGTATGGCGTTGCTGATTATTTTTCATCAAAGTCTGTAGTGTGTGACTCAATTTCTGCAGCTTCAAAATATGGTTGTTTAGGGAAACAGACAACCTAATACTTTGTTTGTCATCATTTCCTTTAGATTGAGAATGAGCTCTCACCCTTTCTTAGATACACGGTACAAAACAAGGAGTGAAAGGAGCGTAGCCTCCAAGTTATAAGCTTTCATTTTCGTGAGGAAATCAGGCTATAAATTATTGTAATTCTTGAAAATTTCATCTGTGGTTTGTTTGGGGAATGGTATCTGGTTAATCCAACTAAACTTGCAGTTTGTCAAACCTCTTATCGAATTACCTCCTTCTGTCGTGAAAACAAACAAGATTCTGCAAGATTATATTTAGTATAAAATGTGAGGTTAATAATGTAACATGTTGTCATCAGCCATTTGTTTTCTCTGCATGCTCTTAGTAGTCAAATGTAAAAACAAAAAAATTAGGGAATTTATAGTTGTTATTAATAATTACTTAAGGACTTGACATTGTTTATGAGCAGGACTTAGCTCAAGATACTGCTTGCTAACTTGTGGAGCTAGGTGATCTGTTCAAACTTTTCTTTCCTGTAGTATCAACTAATGCTAGTTTCAAGAGTTCAGTGCTGTCTGTGGGACAGTAATTCTGGAGCTCTAGGGATGCTAATGAGATTGAATCTGAGAATTGATGGTCAGGTGTGGAATATGTCATAACTGTAAATGTAAGGAGAGTGTTATCTGTTTCTCAGGTGTCTGGCAGCACATGCTGTCTATAGAACTGATGCCACTAAACACTGTTAGGGATTTCTTAATGTAGTTTATTTACTTATGCTGAATTTCAGTTCTGACTGCCTCTCGTGTTCTCCTGCAGGGTGAGATTAGAGCTACAGCATTCAATGATCAAGCAGACAAGTTCTTTCCTCTCATTGAACTGAACAAGGTACGGTAGCGTTGTGCTTTCATGGTCTGACATGAGCTAGAAAAGAGGCACTTCAGCATAGCAAGGATTTTTAAAGGTGAACACAATCTATTTTCTCTGTCTGACTTCTGATAATATCCTCTGTTTCATTGCTTTCTCCTCTAGGTATATTATTTTACCAAAGGCAATTTGAAGACTGCTAACAAGCAATATACAGCTGTTAAGAATGATTATGAGATTACATTCACTAATGAGACTTCGGTTGTGCCCTGTGATGATGCCCAGCATCTTCCATCTGTTCAGTTTGATTTTGTATCCATCTCTGACTTGGAGAACACACCCAAAGACTCAATTGTCGGTCAGTCTGAGTAGTGAAATGACATGCTATCAGACTTTGAAACTTTATTTTAGTATTGTGAATGCTGGGGAGGCAGTGAGCAATAGGAGGGGAACTTTTGGGTGGATTTAGCTTGTGGTGGTTGCTGTTAAAAATGCCTTAGGCAATTTTATGGTTAAGGTGTCTTTATCCTCTTCTGCTAACAATATATACTGATTTCTCTGCAAACTGTGCTTCAAGCAAAAGACAGTAAATCTACTTGTTTATTGTCTTACAATCATTGTTTTCCACAGAAAAGGGTTGAAAGAAAAGTGTCCTTGCCCAGCACGTGTGCGTTTCATACCTTCCATGGTCTTGCTTGCTTTCACTATCTAATTATCTCGTAGTGATTTTGGCATAGTGCATTGCATCCGAGTCCAAGTTGCATGACTGTTTTGGCTTGCTTTGTGAAGTATTGGAGGTTTGTTTTTCTGTAATTTGTTGGGCAGAGTACTCCGGAAAAATCAGAGGCTTGGGTGGGGGCGAGGGAGCTCAGGTTTCACAGGCACAAGATGCATGTGATTCAGAGGCATTCAGCTAGGAATTTTAAAGGTAGACCTATGATGTTCAAAATAGGTTTTATTAGGGAGTGCAGAGGGCATTGCATTAGCTCTTGCTGCCAAAACTTGCCGACTTCACAGGAATCACAGCATGGTTTGGATTGGAAGGGACCTCTGGAGGTCATCTAGTTCAGCCTCCAAAACTTGTTCAAGTTGCAGCTTCTGGTCTAGGGGGCTGCAGCAAGAGCACTAGCCAGTTGCTTCTTTGTGTTAGTCATTTTGAAGCCATGTGCCCGAGAGCCTTCTGCTTAACCAGCAAGGGTATGTTTAAGCACAGCAGGAATCAGGGCTGAAGTCCTTTGGCAGAATGTGAGGGGAAAAAGAGATTGTGATGCCTTGATCTCTTTAATGTGGTGAGGCTTGCATTCATGAATATCTTAATGAATTCGTCAACAAAATTAAAGCACTGAAGAATTCTGTAGTGGAGCACTCCTGCCATAATACACTTAATTTCCATATCAGATTTGATTTGAATAGGGAGCTGGGATATTACAAGGTAAAAATCTGACACTAGGAATGAATTCTTCTCTTGTGGTATTGTATTCCCCAACTGTGACCCTTGAGCGACTAACTAAATTGTAACTCTTTTTCAGATGTAATTGGAATTTGTAAGAGCTATGAAGATGTCACTAAAATTGTAGTGAAAGCTAACAATAGGGAGGTATCGAAGAGGAATGTGCATCTGATGGATACATCAGGGAAACTGGTGACAGCTACGCTATGGGGAAATGAGGTATGTGCTCTCTTACCTGTTCCTAAGCAAAGGTTTCTTTGTGTAAAGAAATACACACCGTTGTCATCTAAGATGGGCATAGTACTGAGACAGACTCCTAGGTGTTGGAGGATCAGGGGTAGAAAGGAGGTGAAAGACTGGTTTCATTCAGGTGTGATGTTCGTAACCTTTTTCTGACAGACTGCTGACATGATCTGACTAATGTGTTCTGAACAACTGCAGACATGATGTCTCAGGCACAAAGACTGTAGATAACAGGTTTCTGGTTTAGAAAAGAATATGAGTTGGGGTTTGATCATGGAGAAGCCCGATGGCTACAGATGTCTTGTTTGTGAGGAGTTTTATTCTTAGGGTAGGGTACTTGTTACCCTGAATAAATTGCTGCTTAACTAGGGGTTTGAAAGGCTGTATTTCAGATTAAGAGTTTAAAATGTCAGAGCTTTGGGAATGGAAAGTTTGTGTAGTTACTGTGAACTGCTCCTTTATCTTGATAACAAACTGCTTTCTTTTCCAAGGTAGATACTTTGAGTTTTATGTTCTGGTCTATAAAATGGGAGTCATCCTGCCAGCCTGGCAGTGGTGCCTCGTGGCTAAATGATCAAGTGCTCTGATACTGTAGGTGGCTGTACATTGTTAACCATCTGCTGATGTAAACAAAGTAAACTGAGGCTCAGTATCATAAAGTTATGGGGTTGAACCAGCTTGTTACTGGAGAGGTTACCAGTTACAAACATCTTGTGTAACTGTCAGATCAGGGATCTGTATTTTAGAAAGTTAAATGTTTGCTTTGTTGTAGAGTAAAGGTAATGTAAGCATTAAGGGGAAGTGACTTATTGCTTGCAGCTGGCACACCTAGCTTTAGAATCCATATTTCCCCAATAACTCATTGCCTTATCTGTCAAGATGTGTGTTCTTTTTGTATCTCATGGATACAGCAAGTGCTTTTGCTAACTCCAGCTCATTTGTGGTCCATAAGCACATGATCCTTTCCTTGCTTGTTAAGTGGTGTGGTGTCCAGGAAATCTATACCTTTCAAAACCTCTCTAGTGCCAAGAGATTCTTTGTTAGTGTCAGACTTTAGTTGGATAACAAACTGATAGCAACTGAACAGCATTAAAGCAGCTTTATGAGATTAAAAACAGAAAATAGAAAGCTAAGGAAAGTGTTTGGTCAGCATACCTGTGCTGCTTAAGCTGTAGGTGAAGAGACACGATTGGCTCAGTCAAGCCAAGTGAGTCATTTGATGTCCCATAGAGACTAATTTGACCAAGTAACTCCTGCTTGGAGAAACCTTTGTTCCCATAGCCCATCTCCCTTTCTAAAATCCTTGTTTAAAACTCTTAATGGAGATGATCAGTCCCTTTTCTTTAAACTGGAGGTGCACAGCTGCTGCACTGGTAGGATTCTTTGGTTCCCCAAGAAATGGGGTGTTAGGATTATAAAACTGTTAGCTGCCTTTCCTAAACTCCCAGTGCTGCTGTCTAAAATCATACCTTCCAACTACACTAAGATGGTCTGACTTGGGTTTGGTCTTCTGTCATCATCTGTGAACTATGACTACAAGTATACTGTAGCATGCTTACAAATGCTCTCTTTTGTTTGTTTTTTTGTTTGCTTTTTCCACACGTGCAGGCTGAGAAGTTTGATGGTTCCAGACAACCTGTGATAGCCATCAAAGGAGCCCGGGTCTCTGATTTTGGTGGTAGAAGCCTGTCTGTCATGTCATCGAGCACAGTGGTTGTCAACCCTGATAGCCCAGAGGCTTTCAAGCTCCGAGGATGGTATGACTGTGTGTTTGTGTTGATTCGTTTCTCCTGAATATTTGTTTTATTCTATTTATCTACATTTGAGCAGTCTGTAGAGCACTGAAGAAGGGGAGCCTAGGGTGTGGGTTCCAGGCTTGTAGAAACTTCTCTTCCTTGAAAGCACTGTTCAGTTTGAAAACTTGGAATTCCATGTCAGATGTTGGAAGAAATAAAATAGTGTAGCTCATGCTGACCCAAAGTCTTGGAAGACTGCATGAAATCAGGCTTTTGACCAACTCTATTTTCTGATTAACAGAGAGGACAGAGTTTTGTTCTGTCCTCTGTTAATGTGAACTGCAGGAACCGTGTCGACTTCTTAGTGTCTATTCCTTAACAGATATTTTCAATTAGTGAAATAACACTTTTATTTTTGTCAGGAAAACCAAGTGACTTCTCAGTGCTTCGTTGCTGCTTCTAGCGTAGGTAGTTGCTAAATTATCTGCTACAGCTACTAACACAGTGAGATTTGGTGTGTGTGCTAATGGGGTGAAGTCCCTACAGCATCACTTCTTGTGAATCCTGGGCTCTCATTCTGCCTCAATCCTTTAAACATGCATAAAATATTTGTTGGCGTTCTCCATTATTCAGATTGAGCAGAGCTGCTTCTATACTTCAGAGGGTTGTTGAAGATGAAATTGATTGTGGGTCTTAGCTATTGCTGTCACATTTTAATTACATTCTGTTTTTGAGTTCTATTGGCGTTTCTCAAATCACAAAAGACGCTGAATGGGATGATAGTACAACCTTTTTCAGAAGAGGAGTGCTTTCTTATTTTAACACAGGAGGCATAATTTCTTCAATGCTATTTGCTTTTCCTTTTGAAGCTGCTGCAAAGATAATGGTACCGTGTAATTTAATTTTAATTATGGAAATATCTTGATGCCCTTAAATCTTGTTATCTGACTGCCTTTAAGAAGCATGCAGTGCGTGGTTTGACCACTAGCTGGCAAACAAATTGCAGTTATATAGAACAAAGCTGCCCTCCTTTTGTGGGTTTATAAAATACTATGCTAATTAAGTCAGAGTATTAACTTATTCTGAAATGCTATTTTTGTTTGCAGTATGCACAAATTACTGTAATTGTTTCCTTTGCAATCATTGATTTCTAAGGAAAAAAAATCCTTCATGTATTAAGTACATGAAACTAAACGTAAGTTTATGATAAGCTGGACTGCCATCCAAAAATAGCAGTGCATCTTTGTGGTTCCAGGTTTGACTCTGAGGGACAGCTTCTGGAATGTGCCTCCATCTCTGATGTGAGAGGTGGGTCGGCATCAGGGGTGAATACCAACTGGAAAACTTTGTATGAAGCCAAATCGGAGAGGTTGGGACAAGGAGATAAGGTAAGGCATGGCAGCTGACTGCAAGCCTTGTGTGTTCGAGGTGGGGGGGGAAGAAAACCTTGCTGTTCTGCCTATTGGGAGGGTGCAGTTGTTGGGCTGTGTGTGCTTGCTCTGTGTACAACAAAAACCAAACAAACCAAAGCACTGAATCCAGGTCCCTTGCTGATGTTGCAACATGATCCTATGTGTGCAAGAGATTTCTAAGTCTTGGATAAATAGTGATGAATAGAGCACCCCAAGATGCTGATGTGAACAGCACAAAGTGTTGTAGGGCAAACAGGTGCATTTGGAGGAAGGGTTTTCAAGGCAGACTTGCTCAATAGAAAAGTTAGACCCAGGTCTAGTGTTCTAGCATTCTTAGGCTTAAAATGCTTCTTGACTTGTTCCAACCTATTTTTCAAAACGTATAATTGTTTTTTTTTTAATTTTTTTTTCTCCAAAATTTTAGTACTAAGCCATTCAGGATAGAGAGAAACTTTGATCTAGATAAAGAACTTCCACAGGAAATAGCTGAATTACTGGTGCCTTTCTTGCATGTGGTTATTAACCCCTGTTCATCTGTTGAAAGACTTGGCTGTGGTCTTAAACCATTAGGGTGATGATTGTAGTGTGGTGAGTGGGTATTTTGTTCTGTGGGCTATAGTTTAATCAAACACTTATCTGTAATACTACACAGTAGGCTTTCTGGTTTTTTGTACCGACTCCTAAAAGAAGCAGAGGAAAGTGCAGAATCTTAATCCTGTGAAAAAGTAGAGATTTGAACAGACACAATGGAGAAGCCAATGTGCTTTATCTGAAGAAAACCTAGCAATCGGAGTTCCCCCCAATGGAAACACAGAATAATCTTGCTCTGGGGGCTTTGTTTAACATAATGGAAGCCTGGAAATGATTGCGACAGGGGTTGATTTACAGTTTCCCGATAATCCATAGCTGTTAAGCTTCCTAATCCTAAATATCCAAGTATGGACGCCTTGCTTTGTAGTTAATTCAGAATTGGAAAACACTGAGTATTTTGAGGCTAATGTTGCACACTCACTCTCCTAGGCGGATTATTTTAGCTGTGTGGGCACAATAGTACATCTGCGCAAAGAGAACTGCATGTACCAGGCCTGTCCCTCTCAGGATTGCAATAAGAAAGTGATAGACCAACAGAATGGACTGTATCGTTGTGAGAAGTGCGACCGTGAGTTCCCCAACTTCAAGTACCGCATGATGCTGCTGGTAAGTGAGCTGGTGAGGGGCAGGCAGGGCTTCTCCCTGCTCTCCGTGGGCACTGCAGCTTTGAAGGCTTTTGAGAGAGAGAAAGAGAGGCTTTTAGGCTGCTGTGTTTGTCAAAGGTGCCTGTGGGTTAGAAGTGACTCGTGTCTGTACCTGGGTGAGGAATGTTTCATTGAGCTGAGAAGCAGTTTGTTTTCCTAGTGCTCCAATTAAAAGCTTTTCTCTTTGCCAAAAAGTTGATGCTAGCTCAGTTGATTCTGGTTTCCAAGTGTACTATGCAGTGCAGAGTACAGATGGCCTACGCCTCTTCAGTAGTGAAGATAAACTGAAGTAAAATGGCATTTCTGGAGAGCAGTAATTGCACTTTTACAGCTGCTACCTATATTTAGTACGTTTTCTTTTGTAGGTATTGTTCTGTCTCAGGCTTTAATGGAGCCTGCTTCGGAAGGCAGTGAGGATTATTATTGTGATGCCTGCTTACCCCATAAGCATTGAACCTTCTTCTGTTTTTATACTGTACATTTGAGTTGTATTTGCTTCTTAGAAATGCTGTGCCAGGTGGGCATGCAGAGAGAACTATCCCTGCAGTCTCACTAAAACACAAACTGCTTCTGAATAATTTCTAGCAGATAACTTCTAGGAATACATGAACTACTTGATGTAGCAGAATCACTCTCCTAGAATATAAAGGGGATACTGAGGTTATCAAGGCCTTAAGAACAGTTTGTCTCCTATTTTTGCATTCCTAATTGTCAATGCAGCCTCACGGCTGAGGCTGGTACTTGATCTGTTTATTGCTCTGTCTTGTTTTTGAACGTTTTGATAGTTGTCTCATAGCGTGGCATCACAGGTATTTATGCCCAGGTTCTAAATAAATGCAGGTCTCAATCTTGCTGGTGTCACCCTTGGCTGTTACTGTTCTGGGCTACCTATTCATGCTCGCAGCTCATCCGTGATAGAGGAAAAGGAACTGAATATCCATCAGTGTTTTTTTTCATAGTGATCTTGTTGGCCTCTTCTTGTGATACAACGTGCTGACAACATTAATGTGCTTTAAACGACTTGTACGTTTAAAGTCGTTTACAGAAATGGCTCAGGACCACCAGGTTTACAGCCTCCTGGGATCTTCCACCCTCAGTGATGGAAAGTGCACAGGGTTCTTGAGCTCTGAAATAAATACCACTTGTATCTGTTGCTCAAAGAAGACAGTACAACTGGATGGAATTACTCTGTTTTTTTTTTGTTGTTGTGGAGTTTTGTTTTGTTTTGTTTTGTTTTTTTTTAGGTGACCATTGCAGACTCTCTAGATTACCAGTGGGTGACTTGCTTCCAAGAGTCAGCAGAATTCATTCTTGGGCAAAGTGCTACTTTCCTGGGAGAGCTGAAGGAGAAGGTCAGTCAGTTACCTTATTACATTTGTAGTAAATGCCGAGAAGTGGGTCTGTGTTTTACACCTTGCTGTTGAGCAGACCTCAGATTTCCTGCTTTCTGTGATCCTCCCGGTAAGGAAATATTCCTGTGATGTTGACTTAAAGCATAACTTGGGCAAGATGGCAGTTTGCTTGTGGAGAACCAGTGTTGGTGCAGCAGGGAGCATGGTCTCATCCCTGTGTGCTCATACCTGCTGTACTCATAACTCTGTGCAAGGGCACTGGGTTGTGTTCATGTTGCTGTGGTAGAAATCAATAGCATTATTAAAACAAATACAAAAGGCTCATGTGAAATGAAGGGATTTTCTGACAAGAAAAGGGATTTATCTGAGAAGAAGTTGATGTTGCTCGTGCTCTGAGCTGTTAGGCCAACTCAGGGGTCTGGTGACCAAAGGCTTTCTCCAGATGTTGGACTTCAGAATCTTTTACAAGTTCACAAATCATCGCTTCTCCCTATTCTGAAGTTCTTGGCAGGGACTTGTTTACTCTTCTCAGGATTATTTTCCACAGGCCATCTGCCTGGAGAACAGAGATTTGCCTGGTTTCCCCCATAGTTTGCTCCCACAGTCAGTCTGTCTACCTCTGAGCTCTTTTGGCTGTTAGACTGAAGATCAGCTTGTCCCTGTCATCTGGACCTTGAGGGACAGCTGTCTTCCTGTCCATAGAACTACAACCTTTAGAGGACTGACAGCTGTAACACACTGACTGCAGTAGAAAGGACAGACTGTTTTATTGTACCTAGATTGGAAAGATCTGCACAAAACAGTTCTAGGCATGAATACGAGCAGTGCTATCCCTCATGTGTTCCAAAAAATTGTTTACAAAACCAAAAAGCTTCGGAACACTTTGTATGTATCTTTGTAAGTAGGCAGGAAGCTTTTTGGACTTGTCAGGCCATTTCTGAAGGCTCTTTTTTCACCACATATTACCAGAAACTTTGAGGGCAGTACAAAAACCATGACTTTTAAAATAGGTCATTTGCAGAGATGCTTAAGTAATCTTTCTTTGGCAGATTAGAATGGTTTTTAACATGGCTGTAAGCCATTAAATGCTAACAGAAAGTATTTTCTTCGCTCTGTCTCTGTGCTTCTCTGCTGCGTTTTCCTTTCTTCCCACCAAAATAATCTCCTCTTGCTTTTAGTTGACTGCTACACAATATCTGTGGGGCTTTGTTTTATATTTTTTAATACTGTGGAAAATGCATTAAGTTATTGTACTGCCTATGAATGCTGCTGTGCTCCAACGCTGAGGCTATGGCGTGGCTGATAGAAGGGCTCCACAGTTGTTCCAGTCATTGGTTAGCCCATTGCTTGGCTCTGGGATCCCAGGAGGCTGTAAACCTGGTGGTCCTGAGCCATTTCAGTAAAGCAGGGCTAGTTTCCCCATAACCCCACACTTCTATTCTGGATTGTAAGTGATGCAAAGCTTGTGGTCTGTATGCTGCAAGTTTTTGTGGCATCCTGCAGGCTGGACACCTCTGTTCTGTAGGAAGATGTATTCCTAGGACATTCTAATTAGGTGTGCCTGCACTTCTGAATTTCCATTTTCAGACATTATTATCTTGTCAATATTGTCTTAGTTCAGTCATGCTTAATCTCTGCTAGAGTTCAAACAAAACTTCTTAGTCACTTTTAATGCCAAAGAGAGTGGAGGAGAGACAGCAGATCCTATGCAACAATACAAACATGTAATGTCTTTTGAAGAGCTGCCTAATGGAAACGGCCAGAGATAGAAAATGGAGCATAATATGGAACGAGCCCTTGAGCAGGAATG
This sequence comes from Meleagris gallopavo, assembly GCF_905368555.1. Lineage (NCBI taxonomy): Eukaryota > Metazoa > Chordata > Aves > Galliformes > Phasianidae > Meleagris > Meleagris gallopavo. The sequence goes on from NC_139424.1 coordinate 5,414,692, forward strand.
CTTTGTGTTCTGGGAGAAATTGTTTTTGATTTGACACTTTTACGAGCTTTAGATTTGGTACTTGATGTGTTTTCAGTAAGCTCGTCTTAGTGGTTTTTCTCTGCAGACCTCATCCAGTGCCCTGTGAAGTCAGTGGAAATCTTTCTGCTGCTTACAGTGTCTATTGAGTCCACGTACAGCCAGGGACTGTGTGAAGCATGTGCATGCCAGGTCTTTAATCTCCTTTTCTACCACACTTGTTACTCAAAAAAGTACTGTGGGGCGGTGACTGGTATGCTAGCAGCATTTTCCACTCACTAATGGCTGGTACAGCTTGTGGCAGGAGTGGAAACGGAAGCCAAATCCTTGATAAAGTGACCTTCCTTATCCTCTAATCCTTGTGATGGTCTCAGGAAAGGGTTTTCAATATTCAGGAAGGATATGTCAAAATTTTGCAGTCTGCAGCTTGCTGCTTCTGTTTGCTTTCATTTGTTGCACTTTCTAAACCTTAGAAGAATCGCAATGTGGTGTAAAATAGCACTGCACACATTCAAAGCAGCAGCTTTAGCACTTGGAATGAGAGTGAAGGGGATGCTCCACCTTCTCCTGGATGCACGGATTGAGTGTGTTTGGTAGATGAATGTATTAATAATGACACGTCTGTATCACAGTGGGGCTGCAGCATTTTTGTGGAACATCAGCAAAGATTTTAACGTGTTTTTTACAACAACAAACTTTCCGGTCTTCAACTTGTCTGATTTTTCTATTGTTTTGACAAATTGTCTGTAATAAATGATGATTATGTTTAGTGCTCGTATGGCAATTAGAAGTAGCTTATGTTGTAAATGTGACATGGCCTTCTAATGGCTATAAAAGATGTTCAAAACATGCATCCGCTCTTTTATAGATCATTGTTTAAATGGGTCAGTCAGGATATGAAGGATGCACACAGCTTCAATGGATAAGAAATTGAACGACTGATAAGACAACTAACAGTGAATTAGTTAGCTCTGTCTGTTTGGCTGCAGGCTCGCTGCAAATTCTGCCTTATTTTGTTTAGATCTCTAAAAGTCTTTTTTTCACCTTGAACTATACTTTCAGAAGCTTTAAGCTGTGGTGTTGGTGTGTGAAATTTGGGGATCTGTGTGCATGAATGAGTGAGTTCGTATATTTTGTGAATGCAAGCAAAAGATAAGCTGTTGCGAAGGGTCGTGGCACTACCAGCAGCTTGAGTGTGTGCAGCTGGTATCTGTTCTTTGTCCTCCTCACAGAACGAGCAGGCGTTTGAAGAAGTCTTTCAAAATGCAAATTTCAACACGTATGAGTTCAAGATCAGAGTAAAACTGGAGACGTACAACGTAAGTATCGTCCACAGTGCTGCCATAGGAGATGGCTTCCTCCTCTCGCCTTTGTGGGGTGAAGTTTCAAATGACTTACAGCAACCACTGTCAATCCTGGGCACCAGAGGATGATCTGCTGCCTTTAAAGCCATTTCCTCTCTGGTTCCTCCAGCGTGACTCGATCCAAATGAAAGCAGTGTAGCTGCTCTGGGAGTTGTCTGCTCTCCCAGCTAATCCTGGTACCACGAACAGTGAGTTACCAGGGCAGAGAGGTTAGAACCAAATGCCTCGGGGCACCGAGTATTCTTTCTGCATGCCATTTTTTTTTCTCCTTCACAGGATGAATCTCGTATTAAGGCTACAGCACTGGACGTCAAACCTGTAAACTACAGAGAATACAGCAAGAGGTTGATCGCGAGCATCAGGAGAAATGCTCAGCTAGGATGAAAAGGCTCGTGCTGCTTGATCAAAGCTACAGGCTTCCAGGAAAAACTCAGAGGATGTTACATTGACTTTTTCCCCGCTCTGTGTATGACAATTTGGCATTAGTTACACCACGCATGGTAGCCCAGTGTAGTGGGCTGAGTGATTTAATGCATTTCTCTGAAGATGTGCCCCTGGTAGCTTAAGAGTGCACCCGATGGCCATGATGCTGTAGACTCTTGTGGTCTGTTAAACTGTGACAGCACAATAGAGGATCCTCTAGACAGATTGTCAGTATCTTTAGACAAAGCATTCAGAAAATCTGAAGTAACTCTGCTTTCTTGCTATACATAAACCTGAATTACATAACCATTGTGTCGTCTTTGCAAGAAAATAGTGACAACCTTGGCACTTGGACTTGTTCTGCAGAGGATGGGAGGGAGGGTGTCATGCAGCCTTCAGATCTGGACGAAGGAGAGCAGGTCTATTAGCACGAGTTAGTTATTTTCTGTAGAATTCAAAGGCTTTTTCTTTCCACAGGTGCCATGCAGTTAATGCTTGGAATGGCAATATGGTAGAATTATTAATCAAAGACATATCTTTTATATCTGAAGAATATCCTTCCTTCAGGGTTTAATAGACTGAGTCAGATGGGTCTGATATTAATCAAAATTGTCTCTTCTGAGGAAGGCAGATAAGCATTGACTCTCCATCCCCCAGGGAAATCTAGGCAACTACAAAGCATTGCTTTAGTTTTCACTTCAATTAGTACTATAGGTTTTGGGCTGCTTTTAGCACGCGTTTCCTTCCTATATGTGTTCTGTATGTATGTTCAGTTTGTTAGGTTTTATTTGTAACGATGTTAATCAAAACCTGGTCTTTCAATGGGGGGGGAGCTTTGTTTGAATAAACACTGCTTAATTCCTGTGTAGTGAATTTTGCTTTCTTTGAACACCAAAGACTTCTCATTACTGGAAAGCAATTAATTAGCTTTCATAATAAGCATTCACTTGGGGGAGACGTTACCTTATTACTAACTCTAAGGTTAGACTGAAGAAAGGAGTCTTCTTTGCCTGATGTTCACGGTATGGAAATGCAGTGATATTTTCACCATTTCTGTGCCTGAGAATGCTGATGAGCTGGCACTTCTGGGATTTTTATTGACGTTTACACAGCAGTCTAAAACTAACCAGGCTTTGAGATTTGTTCAGACATAGAGCTAGTACAGAAAACAGTAATTATGCTACTGGGCTTTTCAGTCAGCAGAGCATGCTAGCTCTGTGTGCTCCTAATCACATTAATTATGTGTTCCCTGGCTGCAGCTCACAGCTTGGCATTTGCTGCACAGCTCCGAGCATCCAGGCAGTACTGCAGTGGGTCTCTGGTAGCAAAACTGGCATTTATTTATTTTGCACTGTTTCCTCGTGTGTTCATGCAGTGCCCTGATTTCCTATTTGCCTTCTCAAGTCTTTATGCTTAGGAGCTGTAAATGCCACTGCCACTGACGGACACGGAGGACGTTATCCTGGGCCCATTAATTGCACAAACAACCCCTTCTTCTTTTTCAGGATCTGAGGATGGTGGCTGGGTCCTTCTGCTGATGCCTTGAATTTTTTTCTCCAAGTATCTGTTCCCTCTGACCTTGCTTATAAAGCGTTGACGAGGAAATCACCGTCTTCAGCACAGCCCCGGATTGACAAATGGTGGGTTAGCCGTGATCATCTATCTTTCCACTCTGCTAACCAGTCTTTTACTTCTGCTCCTCCTTTCCACTTGGAGGGCAGCTGAGAGCTGTTTGTGGGTAATGCACAAACGTTCCCTGAGGCCGTTTCCATGTCTCAGGCCCATAGACAGGGGGAAGGTCTGCGGGGTTGGCGTGCAGCTGCTGGCTCTGCAGCTTTATGAGCCGAGGTTGCACACCTGGGGCGGCTCGTTCTCCTGGGGAACGGCTGCACATCCCTCTCATTGGGTTTGAGGTGGCAGGTATCGGTGCTGATGGGCGTTGAGGTGTCTTATAGGAGGAGCTGGGTGACCTTGAGAGCTGCGACAGAAAATCAACTTTAGCAGTCGGTGTGAAAAGTCATTTATTTGAGGGCTAATAAAAAAAAGAAAAAGAAACGTGCTGTAAAGTGGGTGCTCATTAGTGAGTGAAGAGTTGGAGGGTTTTAATCACGCTTTAATCAGCTAGTATATGATAAAAAACATCAAGCTATGTAAAGCAAGGTATTTCTAGTGTAGCTATACAAGTACGATGGGATTATATAAGCCTCTGGTGTGAGATCTCATCTCGAATGCAATGTACGGTTCTGGTCTGCTGCATATAGAGGCAAAAAAGAATCTCAGCTGGGGCGAGTACAGAGGAGGACTATGCGCTGAGTAGGAGAACGAGGATCTTTTTTAGGAGGGGACTGGAAGAGCTAATTTAGCAAAATGAACCCTGAGAAGGGGGTATGGCTTCCTCCTTACATAAAACAGATGAAGGGAAACATAGATGAAGGCAAACGCAGATGAAGGAGCGTGTAGCCGAAGGTCTTGGCTGCTGCCTTCCCCTGATCGCAGGTTGGAGCTGCTGAAGGTGTTTGGTTAACGAGGGGTTTGTCAACGAGGGGTCCCACAGCAGCCTTTGGGTGGAGGAGGACAGCAGGAGAGCTGTGGCCATGCCCTGGTACCGATCCCAGAGCCTGCTCCATCCCCACAACCTCACCTACGGGACCATGGAAAACGGAGCTCTTCACTCTGGGCTCTTGTGCCTGTGCCAATTAAGTAGAAGTCTGTGGGCTCCCGGTGCTAATTGGGATTATTGGCAAGCAAACCCTGCTCTTCTTTCCCTTCATGGTAAAACTCCCCTGCCAAAGGCTGGGTTAGTGCCTGGTGGCTTCAGCTGTTATCCAAGCAGGATGTGAGTGCGTGTTTGGTGGAGTGAAAGGATGCTGGGGTACCTCTGCACGATGGGGTGAGGAGTCCCACGGCTGCTAATGCTTCGCTTTAACGTAGTCATACAAAGCAAAGCTGGAACTGGGCAGCTGCTGCTTTCGGGCAGGCAGGTGTGAAGGCAATTAGATGGGAACATGGAGTTCTGTGTGGTTGAGGGAAGATGTGGAGCGTGCTTTGACATCGTGCTGCACTCAGTTATCCGGCTGTTTGTGTGGATTCCCACCATTACGGTTTAACAGTTTTCACCATACATCAAGTTGAAATTAATTCACAGTGACCCTTACGAGGCTCTGGAGGAGAGGTTGCACTCGAGTCAGGTCTTATTTTTAAGATCCATCAGTTCTTTGTCTTTTATTTTTTTTTTTTCTTTCCCCCAAAATAAAGCCTTGAGCAGTCATATATTCTAAGAGCTGTTGTAAAAAATAAACGGTCTTCTTGCACTGATCTGAAGCGAACGCTCTGCATGTTTTTGGTAGGTCGCTGCTTTGCACTGTGTATGCTACGCCTGGCAGCTTGCATGAGTGTGTGTGTGTGTGTGGGATTCATGTTCCAGCACGGCAGGATTGTCCTTTTAGTGTAACGGGTGTGAGAGTGGAAGTTGATGAGTCTGATGTTTTGATTCTTAATACTCCGTGATATTTGCATTTGCTGCCCGAGATGCAGCGTAACATCTTGAGGGGGGGAGGAAGGCTTTCTGCCCTTCCATGTCCTGTTTTGTCATCTTCCCTTTACTTTTGAGGTCTTTTTTTTTTTTAAGGGGGTGCTTCCCTTGTGCCCTGATCCCTGGTGCTGATTGTGATGGGAGAGGGAAATAGGAATTGTGCATCTTGTGTGAAACAGACCCCAAAAAGTGCAGCGAAGCTGTTCAGGAGCTCTCCCCATCTCCAACAGCTCCAAAATCCTGTTTGGGAAAGGACGTTCTGTGCCATATTACACCTTATAAATATTAGAGAAGCGCAGTAAATATTGCTAATCTCATTACAGGGGAGAGGAAATTCTCTTTAATATATTATCTGCTAGGATGCAAAGAGGCCCAGAGACCTTGTCTCACTTTCTTGCTCTGTTTTTCATGTTTACATTTTTACATTTCATTCATATACATAAAAAAAAAAAAAAGTGGTTTGAATCACCAGATGGATCTTTTGTGAGGACTGTTGTGCATTTCTCTCCTTTATTTGGGTAGTTAGGTGTCTGTGTTTGGGGGGTGGGGTGTTGTTTGTTTTTAGGGCTTTTTTTTTTTTTTTTTTTTTTTCCCCTGTTTATAGTGCATTGATTTGTTGTTAAATTCAGCCTCTCTACCATGCCAAAAGCGTGCCTTTGGGAGTGTTCCTAGCCTGCTGTAGTGCTTTCTTTTTTCCATCCTTGTATATTACCGCTCTTGCAAGTTATTTAAAATAGACTGCATCCTTCCAAAGGCATTTTCTTTTTTTTTTTTTTAATTTGTTCCAAGCTTCTTGCCCTTTCGAGACGGCTATGGGGCAGTGTTTCAATACAGCTTAAATAAAATCCTTCCCAACTCCTCTTTCTTGATGTGACGCAGCTGGTTGGGCCCAACAAAGGTCCCATATGAGCCTGTCTTTTCCCATGGGGAGTGGGCCTCCATGGGGAGTGGGCCACCATGGGGAATGGGCCACCATGGGGAATGCCCGTGTACCTGGGTTGGTCCTGGCTATGAGGAAGGCACCTGGAGCCCTGCACATCAATGGCCAACCGGGCAGAGCTGCCCCTGCAAAGGGCTCTTTGCTCCCAACGTGTGCCCCCCAGCAAGCTGGCCGAGCAGCCCTTGGGTACGCTGCTATCTGATAGAGAAATGAAGGATGGGAGCATTTGTCATGTCCGCTCTGACATCACTGCTGAGCAATTAAGAGAAAGAAATCTAATTTTTTTTGGCCATCACTTGAGCTCTTGGTATTCCCTTGTGGCTTATTGTAGAAAAGGCTGAAAAATAAGAGTAATAATCTGATTTTTGTCCGTTTCCAGTGTTTTATGTTTTCCATTAGAGCCTTGCCGGTGTGCTGCACTGACTTTTTGAACTGCAGGATCAAAAAATACTCCTTTTTTTTTTTTTTTTTTTTTTTTTTTTGGGGTAAAGACTGTCTCCGAGAAGGATAAATATTATTGATTGAGGTATTTAATACACTAATGAAACCCACAATTATTGACTATGTAATTAATATACTGTCTAAAAGTAAAGTTTGACAGCGCATATAGAAAAGCTATATTGACTTGCGCTTCTTTGGCAATGTGCCTTGCAGGTTTTTATTTATAGAAATTGAAACACGTTCTTCAAGTAATGATTCAATCCCACTTTCTGCTTGCCACAAGCTAGAAGGCTGCTGTTCTTCTTGCTGACTGTAAGGCTTTCATTTATCTGTGGGGAACTAAAATGTTCAGCATTTAGCTTTTCTGCCTATTGTATTAGATTTCAGCGCTGAGCTGCGGCGTTGATGTGCGCAGTGCTATTTCTCACAGCTGGGAAACCAGGCTTTGCCAATCGGCTTCCTACTTTTTTTTGTGTGTGTGTGAGTGAAATTGCAGAATTTGCTCCTGACTTGGTAGTGCTGGGTGGTGAAAAGGCACGGCGAACCCAAGGGGCATCCTGATAGACCTGGGAGGGTGCTACTGCTGAGGATTTTGCACCAGCATCGCTGTATATTTGTGTACTTAAAGCATCCCTTGTGTGAGATGGGTGTGCGCAGGGAGTGTGTCCTGCCTTAGGGTCAAGGTGACATGTGGCTTTGTTCTTGAATTGAATCACAGTGTCATTAAGGCTGGAAGAGACCTGTCAGGTTCCCACGTCCAACCCCAACCCACCCCACCGTGCCCAATGGCCCTCAGTGCCACATCTCCACAGTTCCTGAACACCTCCAGGAATGGGGACTCCTCCACCCCCCTGTGCAGCTGTGGCCCTGCAGCACTGCTCCTTGGGAGAAGATTTCCTAATACACAACCTGAAGAACGGGATGAAGGAGCGAGGTGGAAGGTCTGCATGGCCAGCACGTGGTCCTGCATCATCCCTCACTTTGGTGATGCAGAGTTGTGCCTCCTTCACTGCTTGAGTCTCCATAAACTGCAATACACTGCCAGGCAGCTGGAGCTCCACTTATAAATGGCTTTCAGTTGTTCGTGTGCCCTGTGAAATGTTAAAGTTCTTAGCACCAGGTGAAGTTATTTACATCGAGCTCAGAAGCTGATAATGAAGGTTTTTTTAGATTTCAAGTGATTTAAAAAAAAAAAACTCCCAACTCCCAAGTGTATCAGCTATCTGGTAATTGGCGCTTGTGCTGTCATTAAAAATGACAGCTTTCTCCAATAACATTCTTAGTGCTTGTAAAATGCAGCTAACATAACCTATATTTAACTTGTATTAGCTAGAATTTCCTTCCCATGGCTGCTTCCTCTCAGAGCTTTGGTGTGCATGTTGAGGTCCTCCTCTATTTCACGAGCCACGTGTGATTTCACCACCTCAGAAAGCTTTTAACCAGGGCTGGGCAGCCCTCTGGCTCTCATGGCTTCTCCTGTAGAAATCTTTTTTTTTGTGTTGTTTTTTTTTTTTACAGCCAGAGTTGAGGCAGAAGCTTCAGAAAGAAATCAACCTTGAGCCACAGAACCATGGAACTGGAAGGGACCCACAGGGATCACCAAGTGCAACCCTTGGCTGTGCCCTGGGGAGTCTGTTCCATGTCCAAGTTTTCCATAAGGTTCCCTCAGGTCCTGTTGCTGTCATCAGAGAGCAGAGATCTGCCCTGCCGTGGAGAAGGGGCAATAGGCCACCTGAAGAAGGGGCTGTATGCTGCTGTGGAAAGATGGCTGTAGGCTGCCATGAAGGAAGGGGTCACCATAGAGAGGGGACAATGGATCACCATGGAGAGATGGCTGTAGGCTGCCATGAAGGAAGGTGTCACCATAGAGAGGGGACAATGGATCACCATAGAGAGATGGCTGTAGGCTGCCATGAAGGAAGGTGTCACCATAGAGAGGGGACAATGGATCACCATAGAGAGATGGCTGTAGGCTGCCATGAAGAGGGGACAATAGGTCACCATGGAGGGATGGCTGTAGACTGCCATGAAGAGGGGCTGTGGGCTGCCATGAAGGAATGGCAATAGGTCACCATGGAGAGATGTCTATAGGCTACCATGAAGAGAGCTGTAGGCTGCCATGAAGGAAGGGCAATAGGTCACCACAGAGAAGGGACAATGGATCACCATGGAGAGATGGCTGTAGGATGCCATGAAGGGGGCTGTAGGCTGCCATGAACGAAGGGATCACCACAGAGAGGGGACAATGGATCACCGTGGAGAGATGGCTGTAGGATGCCGTGGAGAAGGGGCAACAGGCTGTCAGGGAGAGGGGTTGTAGGCTGCTATGGAAAAGGGGCAGCAGGCCTCCACGGAGAGATGGTTGTAGGCTGCCATGAAGAAAGGGCAAAAGGCTGCCATGAAGAAGGAACAATAGGTCACTATAGAGAGATGCTGTAGGTTGCCATGGAAAAGGGGCAATAGGCCGCCATGGAGAGGGGCTGTAGGCTGCCATTAGGCCTCCCCTCTTCCTCCTCTGGGCTGTAAAAAAACCTTCAGCTCTCTGCTAAAGGTTACTGCTGTGAAGCTCTGTTCCTTAACCCCGTTGAACAGACAAAGCCCTGTTTTTTTTCCTCTGCGGTCACTTAAAAACATTTGCATGTGGGATCGCCGAGGTGCTGCCCTGTAATTGAGATGCTGGGTGGCAATCTGCTCCCCTCCTCCGCCTGGAAATGTTCCACGCAGAACCCTCTAATTAAACAGAAAATGGTTTGTCATGTGTAACTGCCTCTTCTGAATGTAACAAACTCATTTCAAGAGATGCCAACACCATCTTTATAGCTGTTTTAATAATCTTCACTTGAATCAGAGAGGGCTCTAACCTCGTATTTCACTTCACCAGCTGTTTATTTCGATGGGATTTTTTTTTTTTTCTTCCCCCCCAACTTTGCATGAGGAATGTGTAGATGACTTTATTCCTTTTTTTTTTTATCTTTTTTTTTTTTTTTTTTTCTTTCTTCTCTTCTCTTTTCCAGTGTGGAAATCCTCATTAGAGCCACCGACTTTAAGGCTGTGAAATCTTCTCTTCCCCAGCGCCGCTATTTGCAGTGGGAGCACGTGCAGGCTGTGAGCTCCGAGCCCTGTCGTTCGGCAGCCCCGCAGCTTTGCTGGGGAGCGGAGGTGTTTAGGCAGTTCACAAAGCTCCCATCCATTCTGCAGACAGATGTGTGTGCCACAGCCACCCTCTGCACATGCCCATAATAGAACCATTAGCTCCGCCGTTCCCCGCGCGCTGCAGCGCATGGCAAGGATGCAACGCCTTCCTAATGCATGAAGAGTGGTCTGGGTAGGACACAAATAGTGTTGCAGATTACCAGGTAAAATTGGCTTTTCCCTCTCCCCCATCCTTCTCAGACAGTTCCCTGCCAAACTTCGGCTTTTAAGTCGGCACTCAAAGAAATTCTCCCTGCGTAAGAGGCCTCTTGCTACCTTTTAAATTGGCTAATGTTTGGCAGAAAAGCTGAGGAGCCGGCGCTGTTATTTAGTGCCTTCATTACTTACTGCCTTGAGACTTCATCCGGTATTCCTGGCTCCTGTTCATTCAGGGCGTGCTGGGATAGCGGTGCTGTCCGCATCCCTCCTGCCTCTCCCTGGGGCCGGGGGGGCTGGCAGTGATGTGCCAGGTTCTCCCTGCCCTGCACGGCTCCAGCAGACTCGGTTTGTGGTCCAAGCCCAACCCCGGAGCTGAGGACAAACACCCGCCTTGCTGCTGGTGGAAGACAAGAAGCAGCATTCCTCCAACAGGGAATGTTGTTAGCATCCAGCTGGGATGTGAAAATCACTCGTAGGTTTGTATCTCTAAATATTGCCAGCCTGATGCCACCATCTTCAAAAAGGGAAGGAACAGCAAGCCGACTCCTGTCAGTTTGTTAGAGCATATTTATAACTCAAATGCTAATTCCTGCTCTTGACTCATAATAGCTTCTGAATTCTGAATCTTTAAATTCCGGATCTCATGTTTTGAGGTTAATCCATTCAGATAGATGGGGAAGTCGAATTTATAATTTGGAGAAGTAGTGTCAGTCCTTCTTTGCTTCAGCCCATCATTTCACGTCGGCACCGGGTCCCACCAGCCAGCCAGTGCTTGACCCTTCCTTATAGTGTAGTCAGGAGCAATGCATTCATTTTATCTGACTTGATAGTGCAGTTTCCTTCATACTCTTACCTTGGCCTGTAAGCTTAAGAGCGGCGATGACTGGCTGTCAGCATACTTGCCTGCCTCTGATTTAACTCATTCAGCTTATTGTGAGCCTTAACCTATTTTCCGTGCTGCCTCCAAGTGTAAAGAGATTAATAAGACCCAAAAAAAACCCCCAACCCCCTATCTTCACTTTTCCAATTTCTCCCAAGGAGCACTGCAGGCAGGAATGGTGTTAATGCATCACGTTGGGCACATCCTTTAACAGCAGCCTCTGCAGAAGGCGCTGCCCGTCCCAGTGCTCTCCTGGTGACAAAGCTCCAGGAGCTGCCTTCACCTTGCATAAAGCTTTGCTTGACTTGCTCTCATTATGCTCTCGTCTCGTATCAGATTGTGTAGAGAGCATGCTCATTACAAAGCGAGACAAAAGAAAAGAGTAACCTGCGTTTTGATGAGAATTCTGCCTTTTAATCACCGTGGTTGGAAACAATAGCAAAATCACAAAGCAACGGTTGTAGATTTCCTTCTCGAAACTTTCATACTTCTTTTCAGCTTCTTTTTTTTTTTCCCCTCAGCTAAGAGAGATCACAGTGTTTTAATGATGCCTGCTAGTGTTGCTCCCTAACTAATGAGGTGTCACCTGGCAGTGAGGACGGGGCCAGACCCCAGCAGCAAACTGCCTGCTACCCTGCCACGTCTGTAGGGAGGTGCTCAGTGCCAGGCTTTGCGCTCTGGAATCGCATTCATTCAAGTTGGAAAAGACCACTGAGATCCTCAAGTCCAACCACCAACAGAAATTCAGGCTCTGCTGGTATTTCTCCCTATCAAGCTGGGGGCACCAGTCCCCGTGTGCCAGCCGTGCCACCGTGCCCATAAATCCCCACTCCTTGCAATGCATATCCATCATCCTGCCTTTGCTTAATGCACGAGGCTTTGGGTGGGGGCTCCTCACTGCTTCTTCAGCCGATCCACCCTCCTGCTTGGCACAGCTGACTTCCAATGGCAACGTTTTGTGTCTCAGTTTTAATTGCACTACAGGAATGACTTTCTGCCAATCGATCATTAGACTTCATGAATGCTTGAACTGAAGAACGGTCCCTCCGGATTAGCATTGCACTCCAAGACGCCCTTCTTGTTGGATTGCTGTCAGACAAATTGATAAAAGAATGTTTCTGGTTTGAGCAAAAACAGGACTGGTGGTGAAACGCAGCCATCTAGATTGAGGCTTCCAGGCAGATGAGCCAAAAGCAGGAAGGCAGCGCTTCTGCATTCATGGTGTCACAGGCATGGAGGGAGCACGGAGAGCCCAGATTACAAAGGAGCTGTCTTTATTCTGGAGATTGGAGGAAGGCAGAGGGTTTGGCAGCAGCCAGGAGCAGTGGTTTGGGCAGGAAGCTCTGCTGCTGGAGGAGAACACAACGCCATGGCAGAAACACTGCAAGCACACCCAGGGTTGTTCACTTGGTGCAGATTTCCAACACTTCGAATGGTGGTGGCAGGATTTAGCACAGAGAGTCGTGCAGCTGTGTGTTGTCTGTGCTCACCCCATCCCCAAAGCTGCGAGTGACCCTACAGCGTGTGTGAGAGGGGCACGGAGCTCAGTGCTGCTGGGGGTTATTCTGCAGCCACTGGAATAACCTTTGGAAATGGAGTTTAAGCTATAAAGCTCGTTTCAGCTATCTCCTAAGTGCTGCTCATCCTGGGAGATAAGTCATTCCGTGCCCGTCTTTAAAAATGACTGGCTCAGCTATTGTCTGCATCAAATCACCTTTGTTTATAGTGCACTCCGTAATGGATCGAGCAGCGGAGTAAAATTTAAATAAGTAATTATGGTGCAGGAGGCACACGCTAAATGGAGCCATTTCCCCGGCTGTGCTGCCCTTTGGGCTGCACTCTGAGCACGGGGGAACTCCCTGCAGTCCTTCCTTAATCAGGTGGGTTCAAACAGGCAGGCGCTGGCAGCTCGCACACCTTTGCTCTCTGAGCTCTGCTGCTGTTCCTAAGCAAGCTGCAATTATCGGGACAGCTCAAAAAGACCCCGCTTAGGGGCTCAGGGGGTTTGCTTTGTTTTTAAGGCGGAAAGGGAAACGTTCCGCAATCTGGGCTTGGGTTCTGGTGATAACAGCTCGCTGTAAGGAGCCCAACCTGCCGTCCCTCCTCTCAAAAACGGACCGAGAGCCGTTGGCGCATCCTCCGAAGCCAGCAGGTGGAGCTTTAAGAATAGCATCACTTGCAGCCCCATGGAGCGGGAGCTCAGCGCTGCGATGCCGCTGGGACCCAAACGCTTTGCTCTGCTTGGGCGCACAGCGGCACAGACCCCGAGGAGCCGCTTGCTCTTTCCCCCAGATTAAAGCACGCCAACCAACGATGTAACCTCATCACAACACCAAACGGAGGTTTGTTGTCCTCTGAAGTCGCCTGCCATTCCTCAGTGCTCCACACCCTCCGTCCCACCAACGCTCCAACAGAGCCCAACTCACCATCCCTCCCCATACAGTTCTCTCCCCGTTCCGTGCTTAAGTTTTTATTTACACTGAAACACCACCCTGTGACGTTACACGCTGTTTAATCCCTCGCTTTTTTCCTTTTGTTTTTCTCTTATTTTATTTTATTTTTTTTTCCCAGAGCTATTTATCATTTTAATGGAACGCCGTGGAATATTACATTGCGCCATGTGTTTAAATTGATAAATTGTATTAGGAAAACATCGGATGGGATTTTTAATGGTAAGTGGAGCTTTAGTAGATATATTTTCTCATTAACAGGCTAACTGCACGCAGACGGCATGGGGCTGGAATGGTAAGGATTTGGGGATAAGCTATATTTATGACTTATTTGACTAATTAAGGCATAATTTTATCGCAAAGTTTTTCCCAGACTTTGCTGAGCGGGATGAAGGAGGAAAACTTACCCCAGTGCAGTTACTCTACAACATCAGTTGCCATAACAACTTCATGCAATACTATATTTTCACTCGAAATTCCTTTTAAGACTCAGTTGCTGTAATAATTTGTTTCAGCTGCTAAAAGGCATGTTTCTCTTTGTGGTGGTTTCAAGGCTCTCATTACAGTAACAAAAAAGTGGCTGTGTTAATATAGGCTCTTTTCATTTCAACATATGCAAAAGTTCAATAGACTCCAAAAATAGAATTAAAGGGTGCAGGTGATGAATCTGCTATAAAATCTCTTCCAGCCCTTTAGGAAAGAGGAATGGACTCAACTGGTGAAGGTGAACTTTATTAACGGCCCTAAGGAGAGGTGCAGCTGCTGCTCCGTACCCATCGGTATTGCACTGATGGGAGTCTGGAAAATGCAACTTCACACCGTGCATCCTCACAGCAGAGCTTCAGCAAGGGATGAGGGCTGTGTGTGCTGTCCTGTGTGCCGGCTGGGTTGGGGTGCACAACAGTTTGCTTTCCAGCAACGCTGCTCCTATTTGCTGGCCGCTGCTCCGGGAGGATCTGCTCCTCCTAATGGCTCTGCTCCTTGAGTTCATTACATAATCACCTCACACCAAATGTGTATTGTCTGGTTTTGGCCACGGGCATACCAGAAGTGTAAAAACAATTTTCAGGCAGCCTGGAATGTAGTCTGATTTCTGATTCTGATGCTAATTTAGTGGCAGGCGAGGAGTGTATGATGAGAGAGCTGCTCTGCCTGCTTTTAACCCTTTCCCCAGCCTTGTCAGGGCTGCTTTCTCCAGCAACACACTGTGTTGATGCCCCTGGATCCGTCCCTGCTCTGTTCTGAATCCCCTATCTGCCTTCTGGCATGGTGCAGTTGAGGCAGCAGCTCCTCAAACAAATCCTTCTTCTAGTTCAGCATATGGACTCTGTTTCTACCAGCGCCAGGCAAATAACAAAGTTTGAATCTGTTTGGTTAATTGAGGCAGCCAAAATATGGTTCCTTCATTGCAATCCCTGGGCTCCTTAGGCTCAAGGAGATCTGGGCACTTACCCAGTGTCTTCCCTGGGGACAGAAGGGGAATCCATTGTCCCCAGAGCTGCCAGTCCTCAGCTCTGACTGGAGTTGAATTTTTGGCTCACATGGGATGCTGGGGAGATGCAGAGAGCCCACAGGAGTTGGACTTCAGAAGCTGGTCCTGATGGGCCCCTTCCAACCTGGGATGTTCTATAGAATCATAGAATGGCCTGGGTTGAAAAGGACCACAATGATCATCCAGTTTCAACCCCCCCTGCTGTATGCAGAGCCACCAACCACCAGACCAGGCTGCCTAGAGCCACATCCAGCCTGGCCTTGAATGCCTCCAGGGAAGGAAGGCCCTATGATTCACACTGACCCCAACTCCATGAATGGGGAAAGGCACCACACCCTTACAGGCTGAGTAGATCCCACCTTCAATCACCCTGAAATTATTCTGCACTTACACCATTTTAACAGATAAATGTTTCCAGTTGGATCCCAGTCTCCTCATAGCATTCACGACTCCCTGCTTATTCCCACATGGTGCTTTCCTCCCTTCTTTTCTCATCTCAGTCCTTTACACTGGAAGGAATGGGTAAAAACGGGGGCACTTTGCATCTGTTCCCTCTGTCAACTCCATGGCCAACCTTTGGATTTTGGGCAGCAGTGCTGATGGCCATTTAGCGCAACCCCCCGCCTGCAGCACAATCTTCATCAAGGTTTTCCTCCCACCTCTCCCCAGCAGCTTATCTTGTTGTTTAATTGTCTTCACACTTTCTCACAGCTTCCTATTTTCCCTCTATTTCCCTCAAACCACAGCGGTGGCTCCGGAGTGACCCTCATCCAACTCCACGTCTGTCAGCCCCGGCTGTGAAATTTGGGCCGGGCGAATTCTTTTGGGTGAGCAGAGATGATAGAAAAGGCCATGTCTCACCGTGAAAGATGAATCACTCTTTTGCCTTTTACTCCTTGTTGTAGTAACATTATTCCCGAGGAATTTTTTTTGCTATTTATGTGATTGTCAAATGCGATTCCGTCAGGATTACAAAGGAGCTCAGCACGAATTAGCGGCCACTTAATGTTGCAGCAGGCAGCGATGTAAATGTACTCCATGAGCTCATCTACAACTCAGTCCTTAGCGGATGCTTCAAGGTAGATTTTTTTTCTAAAGTGGCCATAAATTGCAACCAGTCATTGGACTCCTTCCAGTCCTGGAGCAATTACTGGGCCAGTTGGGCTGAAGGGTTTGATCAGGTGTTTTACTAGCAGGGTTTTATTTCACTAAATGAACATCTCCTAAAGAACCGGGAATGTAATATTTACACGTTAAAGTGCTGCCATAATGGCACTGCATTTAACTTCACTAGGAGACCAGGAATCCTGTGGTAAAATGCCTGATAACTGCTGCATTTACCAGGGGAATGAATTTATAGCGGTTGAATTCTTCCAGCAGAACAAAGGGCTGCATTATGAAAGCTCTGTGTCTCGCCGGAGCCAACCTTGCTCCTTTCTCCTGCTCTGTGCCGTTGCATTGCCCAGCCTGTGGGAGGGTTTGGGGTGGTGTGGTGGGATGCCCTCCTTCCTTCTCAGCCACCATGGGCTGCATAATTTCGTAGAGAAATTTTGTAGAATGGGTTGGGTTGGAAGGGATCTCAAAGGTCATCCAGGTGCAGCCAGGGTTGACATACACTGGATCAGGCACCAGGTCAGGTTGGCCGTGTCCCCATCCAGCCCAACCATGAGCACCCCCAGGGATGCAGTCTGTGCTGCTGGAGTTAGGCTAACTTGGAAGTCTTGCGAGAGGTTCTCCAAGCAGAGGATCTGAAAGGAGGTTGTGGTGAGATTAGGGTTGGCCTCTACTCCCTGGTTACAGTAATAGGATGAGAAGGGTGGCCTCAGGGGAGGTTCAGGTTGGAGATTTGGAAGAACTCCTCCAAAAAGCAGTGTGCAGTGGCACAGCTGCCCAGGATGGGGATGCTCCTATCCCTGGAGGTCTTCAGGAACTGTGGAGATGTGGCACTGAGGGCCGTGCTCTGTGGGCAGCGTTGGTGGAAGGTGGAAGGTTGGACTGGATGATCTTAGAGCTCTTTTCCAACCCGAATGATTCTATGATTCTATGCGAAGTGTGGAAATGAGGATGCAATGGGCTCGATGCCATTCAACAAAAGCCCACCCTGTTTGCTGTTCTGTCCTCGCTTTCTGTGCTACTTTGCTGCTTGCTTGTGTTAGGCACCTCGTATAAATAACTTGTGTTCAGCGGTGCAGCTTCCCTTCCCTTGTTTTTTTTCTTTTTTTTTTCTTTTTTTTTTTCCAGTGGTATTAATAGTAGCTAATTATTGCTTTTACTATTAGCTCATGTGTTGTAAATACACTTAATGCAGTACGCATCCCTCACTCTCTGGCTCGTGTGCTACTGCCTATATTCTGCCTCTTTACATGCAGCCAGACTAATTGGTGACTGGCACTGCTCTGCCCAACATGCTATTTTTTGGGATAATTGCACTCAGAATCTCAGCATTTCTATGTAGTTGGCCATACAGGATCCACCTAAAAATGGTTCCACACAAACCCAACCTCAGTACCATCCCATAGGGATGTGTCAGAGTGCCCTGGGAGAAGCAGCAGCTTTGCTCTCCTTGCTCATTGGGGTTGTTTTTTTGGGGAGCCAGTGGGATGCAGCCCCGTCAGCCCGGTCACCGGTGAAAAATCTTTTTAATTATCCAAGCGGTGGTAAATGCCTGCTTTTATTGGTATGTGCATAAGCTGTAACTCTGCTAATTTTCATCTTTAATCTCTCCTGGAACAACTCAGCTCCTGCTCCCCTCGGTGCTGCTGTTCCCAAAGGCATCCGGAGGAACCGCTCCGTGCGTTGGTGTCATTGGAGCCCTCAGCAAATCCATTTCAGAGCTCTGCCCTAAAAACACTCGGGGTTATTTGTGAGCCTAATGTCAAGGCAGCCTGATGGGACATACGTGCCGTGCACGGTTTTGCACCGTGAGCTTCCCAGGTGCGACGCTGCTGCTGATTTTGCCTTTTTCCCTCCTTCCCATCTGGGAGATGGAGCGGAACAGAATCTTTTGCAAGGAGATCATCTCCTCTACACTGCACCGAAGGAAACGCTCTCATTCCTCGGATGGGACCTTCCCCTTTGCTGCCCCTCCTGCCCCGGCTCTGCGCCTTGCAGCAATGCCACGCACAGCTGTGCTGGGTTGTGCAGCAGCTGGCGGCAGTGCGAGCATTGCAGTGCTGTTGCAGAGCACCGCTTCTCTCTTTCACGCCCTTTTGGGCAGAGCAGAACATATGTGCTGTTACCTCTTCGTTTTTCTGCGGAGCATTAGGACTAATAAAAACCTTTCAGGGCGGCTGATAGCAGAAGCAGCTGATGGTGCACGCTAAGAAAACAAAGGCTGGTTCAGAATAAAGCCCCCAGCATCTCCTTCTTCCTGTTTTGTTGGCAATGAAAATGAGTGTTGACCCCCTGCCACGGCCACCGCCCCTCTATGCTTGGCTAATTGCACACGATCTGCATACCTGGGTGCTAACGAGGGGCTCGGGGCACCGGCGTACCCTTTAAATAACAGCACATTGAAACGTCATTGCTTTCATGTTTGTCTCCTCGCTTCTAATTACTGGAGGCAGCTGCCTTTAAAGCATAGGCCATTTCCTCCTCTTCCTGCAGTGGGGTCATAACAGCTTGTTTATAGACTGCCAGGCTGCTTCGCTGCAACAGATTGCGACTTTAAATAGCAGGGTTGCTAAGAGTGAGGTAAGGGTGGTGAGAGCACGGAGCTCGCTCAACACAAGGCGATGGGTATTGGGGGAGATGGGAGCCACCAACAAAAGCACAACGCCGGAGGGCGGGCGGTTGTCTCAGCTCAGTGTGTAGGGACGTGAGCTCCTCTACACGGGGAAAGGCAGCGTGGTTGTGCCAGCTGTGTCCTGGGGAAACCTCTCCTTGGTTTTTCTTGGATGATCTCACGCAATGGCACTGTTACCCGTCGGTTATTCATCCGCAGCAAATGCCAAGAGCTCCTGTTTGGCGTCGGGCTGAATATCAGAAAAGTTGATTCACTGACTTCAAAACAACAGAAAACCTACACTGGACAAATGCTAGAAAACATGTGTTGGTAAAGAGGTGGACTGAGTGATGAACATGTTTTCTATCTCTTGCATCTCTGACTCATGCAGCCCCATCTTAGTGCAGATTACATTATCTTATCAAACAATTAATTATGTACATCCTTTAATTTCATATATATGCGGTTGGAGATTGTTGTTTTTGTCTCTGAGTGCCTCTTCTCCTCTCCCCAGCAGACTGTTGCTGCTCAATAGAAAGGATTATTTTTGTGGTGACCATGCCAGATTTATTCATCCCGCTAAGCTTGTTTGAGGAACCGAGGTGAAAACGAGGACCACAATGATCACATTGAGCTCACCCCCTTGAATTCAGTCCCTGACACACTGCTGCTAAAGTCCTGGGAGGAAGAATTCATTAGATGAACCTTAGCATGAGTTTTCCATGGCTTTGATTTTAATCAAAGTGCAGGTTTGAAACGGTTTTATCATTAGAATCTGTTGACTGAATGCCAATGTGAAGCAGTTCCCCTTTCCTACCCTAACTCATGTATAGATGCATCTCGTGTACTTAAGGGAAGTCCCAGGCTGAGAGCACGGGGCAGCAGAAATGAGCCCCCAAGGCTTCCAGCACGCTGCAAGCTGATGTCTCCCTGCATTTCAAGGACCAAAGTTCAATTGCACCGCTGCTATTCTGCTCCTCCATAATGGAGCTAATCAATTAAAATGCTCCGTCCTTAAAGCATTGCAGGAGGGAAGCCTCGTGCAGAATGGCTGCCTTATAAGGGCTGCAGGATGCGAGTTAAGCATCGCAGCCTTTTATCTCCAAATCTGCAAAATCCAGCTGCTGTGTTAACCCAGGTGGCCGGTGGAGCTCTTTAGTTGGTTGCTGAGGAGTGTTTGTGCATGCGGCGGCGGAGCTCTTTCCCTCTGAAGACCAATTTGCACGAACCCCAGTGACTGCGGCGAGCCTCTGAGCCCCGAACCTCGAGGCTGCAGCTCAGCATCCTGACCAAAGTGCTGCTGGAGCTGTGCAGGAGGAGGGCTGCGTTCTCCGTAGCACTGCTGAAATCCGCCACGGGTGCACGTGTTTGAATTTTAAAGAGCTTCACTTTCCAGGTCAGCGCAGCGCCGGGTTCAACCCCAATGCATGAATGGAGGATAGAAACGTAGCGTGAGCTTTCTATGCTCAAGGATGCCAGGCTTGGCTGCCACGGAAGTGTGGCTGTATCCTTGGAGAGCTAAAGGGCAGCTGTCCATGTAGGTCCAACATTTGCAAATTGCGGGGTGCTGCTGTTTTCTGTGCCGGATGGACAGGGTGGGTTGGAGAGTCCTGCTATTGGGATTGGCCTAAATAGATTGAGGTTGGGGTGGAAACGGCAGTTATGGTGATGTCAGGAGATGTGCAGGAGCAAAGCAAAGCCAGATCCTGACTGCACGCTGCCTGCACACAGCATCCTGCATCCTGCCTGCAGCTCCCGCAACAAAGGAAAGTAGGTCAGGGCCGGTCCCGCCGGCACGCGCTGGAGCACGGCTGCATCCTGCAGCAGGAATGCACCGTGTGTCTCCTCTGGGAAGGGGCATGGAGAGGGAACATGGAGCCCCGCAGTGCCCAGAACTGTGCCCTGTGCCCTGCTGCAGCTAAGTGAGCCCAGGGCTCCAAACATTGCAGGGGATGCTCGGTGCTTTGTGCACCCCAAATGTTGCAGGGAATGCTCAAAGCAATGTGTGTCTGAAATGTTGCAGGGAATGCTCAGAGCTCTGTATGCCCCAAATGTTGCAGGGGATGCTCAGAGCTCTGTACACCCCAAATGTTGTAGGGAATGCTCAGTTCTGTGCACCCAAAATGTGGCAGAGGATGCTCAGAGCAACGTGTGCCCCAAATGTTGCAGGGGATGCTCAGAGCTCTGTGCACCTGAAATGTGGCAGGGGATGCTCTGTGTTCTTGGTCCCAGCCCCCAGGGTCCATTCCTGCTCATCCCCACAGCCATGAAGCTCCGGTTCTACTCGAGCGATTACCCAACACGTTAATTGGGACTCCCGCTATGATTAAAAAGAAATTTCAGATTAAGCCCGCCATGCTGTGTAGCTCAGGAAGAAAACATCTCTTTATAAACACAGCAGGATGGCGGGGACTCCATTATTATGATTTTTCCAACTTTGAAGGATCTGGCTCTCACCACTGTTTTGACCACACGATGACAAGCACGGCAGTCACTCAGCTCCGGTCGAAGCCAAACGGAAGGGATGCTGCAGGGAGATAAAATTGCAGGGTGTTTTTCCTCCCTTTTTTTTTTCTTTTTTTTTTTTTAAACCCATTATGATTATCACATTATCTCTGCAGCTCTCGCATGCCATCCATGTAGGGCTCCGCACAGAGCTCAGAGCAGCATCCCTGGGGAGGGTCCTCATGGCTGCAGCATTCGGGATTTGGTCCTGAGCCTCTGTTTCAATGGGGAAATGTTGATGGCCGGGCAAGGGCAGCACTGGATTATCCCCCATCCTTATGAACTCACCTTCTGGTGTTCCAGCTGAAGCAGCATGGGGCGAGTAAACTCCGCTGCTCAAATGAGAGTGGATCAGCTCGGTTTGCTTGCATTTATTCATGACTTCACCACTCCGCTGGGGCCTGCAAAATCAGAGCCAAAAGGAACTGCAGCGAAAATTGGCCTACATGTGACGGCTTTAAATAATCTGCCCTTTTGCTCTAGTTCTGTGTTGAGATGTGCTGGAAGCCCGAGGAGCTGGCGTGATGCAGAAGCTGTGTCGTGTTTTCTTGCTCTGCTGTCTGCCTTTAGTTTCCCGTGCATTGGAGAAAGTGATGCTGCCAGGGGAGCAAAAACCTGTTCTAGAATTCCTCTGTTTGTTGCATAGCTCAAAATTAAGAGAATCAGCACGGTGGATTAGCTTTTAATTCAGAAGACAGGAAAAATAAGAAAGGAAGCAAACAGAAATAAACAGATTAGTGCATGATAGCAGTGCTGACACCCAGGAGCAGGGCGGTGTGTTGGGCTTGGAAGCAGAGGAGCGTTGGATCCATCTGCAAACCAGGTCACCGCTGCTGGCGTGCGCTCTCTGGGGCCCCTTTGGATCACACCATGATTTCTCTTCCCCCCAGCTCCCAGCAGCTGGGATTACTTCTCACGTACTGCACTCACATAATTGCCACAATAATTTCTGAGATCCTGTTCCTTTTCCTTCCCTTTCCTTCCATTCTCCTTCCCTTCTCCTTTCCCTTTCCCTTACCTGTCCCTTTCCTTTTTCCTTTCCTTCCCTTCCCTTTTTTCTTCCCTCTCCTCTCCTTCCCTCTCCTCTCCTCTCCTCTCCTCTCCTCTCCTCTCCTCTCCTCTCCTCTCCTCTCCTCTCCTCTCCTCTCCTCTCCTCTCCTCTCCTCTCCTCTCCTCTCCTCTCCTCTCCTCTCCTCTCCTCTCCTCTCCTCTCCTCTCCTCTCCTCTCCTCCCTTCCCCTCCTCTCTCCTCCCTCCACTCCCTTCCCTTTTATCTCCCCTTGCTCTCCCTCTCCCTCTCCTCTCCCTCTTCCTTTCCTTTTCCCTTTCCTTCCCCATCCATTTCCCTCCCCCTGCCCTTTCCCTTTCCCTTTCCTTTTCCCTTTTCCTTTTCCCTTTCCCTTTCCCTTTCCCTTTCCCTTTCCCTTTCCCTTTCCCTTTCCCTTTCCCTTTCCCTTTCCCCTTCCCTTCCCCTTCCCCTTCCCCTTTCCCCTTCCTCTTTCCCTTTCCCTGTCCTCTTTCTTCTCTCCCCTTTCCTCTTACCTTTCCTCTTTTCTTTCCTTCCCCCTTTCCTTTCCTGTTTCCTTTCCTTCCTTTTCCCCTTTATGGGGCTTCACTGCTGCCTTCTGCCCCACTTTGGCAGCCCACAACACAGGGCTCATGCACACACAGAGAATGCTACACAGCACAGCTGCTGCCTGTGTTTGCCATCAGGAAGCTCACACCAAAATTTCAGCAACCATCACACCCCAAGCACCCTGGGCTGCTCGCAGTCCCACTTCCCACATTCACCCTGCAAAATCCCCACCATGAACGTGTCGGTGCTGGCACCCTGCACCAGCTCACAGGTCAGGCTGTCAGCCTCCTGCAGTATATTTAGCTCTGGTTTCGTGGGGGTTCTGTGCATTCCCATCTCCTTCACTCTGATGTGCTAAGTACATGCAGGAGGCAGCCAGCAGCCTGCGAGGACACCGTGCATGGTGATGGGATGGTGGCCTGATCCCCGGGATCCCAGGGCAGCCCACACGTGGAAAGTGTCACTCTGCTTTTCCTTTTTTATTACTATGACTTTTTTTTCTTTTTTAAGAATGAATGAAAAACAAGAGAGATGCTCAGAAAAGCCAGTTCACCCGACAGCCAGTCTGGAGACCAGTGAGGATCCAAATGCTCTGATTCCTGGATAGCTCAGCTGTAGTTTGACAGAGGCAGCAGCCATGAAAACTTGTCCCAGAGAGAGCAATTTGCGTGCACTACTGAGAAAGCAGCCCTGAGACAAGTTCCTGTGGGTCTGTAAGGGAACAAAGAACATGGAGTTGAGGCTTGGAGTGGAGGAGAAGGTGAGCTCTCAGTGTTCTGATCGGTTTTTGCTTCTGATTTTTGCCTTTTGGGCATGTGGGAATGAGCCCCCAGAGCAACCCAACACAACTTCAGGCTCCATGCCTCCACCCAGGGCTGCTGGCCACTGGTGAGGACCTGCTGCATCAAACCCTTCCATCCAAACAGAACGCATGGCTCTAAACCTGCCATTTAGCTCCGTTGTTCAAGTAGAAAATACAGAAATCAGAGCCTCTGGCAGGTAAAGCTGTGTTGGATGGGGTGTGGTGAGCACTGCAAGCAAATGGAGAGAAGAAATGGAATAGCTGGGAGATGAGCATTGCAAGCAGGGGTGTGCACCCTAAACAGGAGGGTTAACCAGGGCTTATTCAGAAGGAAGGGAGTAATTGCAGTCTGTGTGAAGCAGTAATATCCTTTTGTGCATTATTTACCCGGGAACATCTGCTAATACATATACATTCTACGGTGCATGTAAACAACCTGCGCAGGAAGAGGATTAGGAGATTTATAAAAAATTAGAAGCGAGTTAAAAGGGCAATTAGAAGAGCAGAAAGAGATATTGAGCAGTGAATTAGAGAGGATATTTTAACACACAATCAGAGCTTCCCGAGACGTATCCAGAGCAGAGAGAAGGTAAAGGAGAAAATTGGTCAATTACGCCATGATAGCGGGGAATTGGTGACATGGGAGAAGGTAATGGCTGATTTGTTAAACAGTTATTTTGATTCTGTTTGCAGAAAGGAGGAAGAGGATGGAGGGCACTGCAGGAAAGGACTCAAGCTGAGCAGATGAAACAGGGAATGAACCAAGGAGAAAAAAAGACTTGTTGTAGAGCGGATAGGTGTGGGCAGAATTTCACCCATATCCATCGGATGGGGGGAAATTGGATTTATTTATGTCGTTTGGTTGCACAGAGCTGGCTTTGGCCCTCCAGCTCCAGAGCTATCGAGGTGGACCCAGAGACAAAAAGTACTTCTGCTTTTGGAGGAGGACGGAGTATGTAGAAGGACAAATGGATGAATGTGCATAGCATGATGATCGTGGTGCGTCCTCTACGTGGGGATGGAGGTGGTTGGGTTCTCAGCGATGCCACCACACCACCTTCCCAGAAAACCTTTTGTCACTGCTGTGGCCGTGTGTCCTTTTATTGTATTTGCTGTTGTTTCTCTTCCAGCCCACAGACCTCAACGTGGCAAGCCATGCAAGCACGTTTCCCATCGCTGTTCCCATCTGTTGGTGTTGGCCAAGTCGTGTTTTACTGGGGCGAGATGCAAGGGATGGCAAAGAGGAATTATATCATCCCACGAGATCTCAAGGAGATTGTAAGCAGTAGAAAAAGGAAATGCAATGGAAAGTGTGATCTTGGGCTGTGTTTGTGGGGTTGTGCTGGAAACTAAGGCAAAATGTGATGGAAAGCATTGGTGCAGGATGGATTTAGGGGAGGTTGCACTTGATGGATGACAGAAATTGGTTCATTGGTCCATTACTTTGGCTGAGGAGAAATGTGAAGCGAAATGTTAGTTCTGCAGTCCTTCTGAAGTGGGGAGTGCATTTCACAGCAACTTGCTGAGACAAGGGAGGTAAATTGGAAAAGATAACGTGGGCGCACAGCGTTGTCCAGGCAGCAATGGAGAAGGTGCCATGTGATGCTGCTTTCGCCTGGTGCACTGAAAATTTATTCTCAATATCTGAGAAGTGCTTGGTTTTTGTCCTGCCTGGAGGATGAGAGACACAGCGTTGCGTGTTTTGTGTTTCCAAAGCATGTAGGAAAAGCTGTGTATTAGCAATTACAGGATGAAACTGTGGAAGAATGCTACAATGGTTAGAAAATTGGCTCCGACTCAGGAAACGGGATTCTGCAGCCGTGAGCGCATTTCCAGAGGCACAGTGTGGGGTCTCTTCTAGGTTCTCTTTCATTTAGTTTTTTTTTATGGGAAGGATTTGCATGAACAGCCCAAAGTGAGAGTGTTAAAGCTCAGTGATGCAAACAAATAAAGGGGAAGCAGGCACACTGGAAGAGCCTTCTCTTTTCTGACCTCTTTGGAGTGCCACCTCCTCTTGTCACCTCTAGCCCAGCTCTGGTCATCCCTGATTCCACTGAGGGGATGAGCACTTTGGAATGGGCATTTCTGGATATACATTTTGAGATGGGCACTTTGGAATGCATGCTTTGGGATGCATGCTTTGGAAAGGGTGCTTTGGGATGCATACTATGGGATGGGTGCTTTGGGATGGGCACTTTGGGATGCATGCTTTAGGACATGCATGTTGGGGTGGGCGCTTTGGGATGGACACCTTAGGATGCGTTCTTTGGGATGGATGCCTTGAGATGTCTACTTTGGGGTTATGGGAGCGCTGCCTGTGAGAAGATGGGATTTCTGCCAGCCTCACATCAACCTTCACAATGCATGAAGACAACACTGCACGAAGAGATCGTGAGAACCACACGGGAGCCAACTAGGGGCCGTAGCAGAGCTGCACCATGCAAATGGGAAGGTAGTTATTGAGGAGAAGTGTCAGAGCATGCCATAAAGATTTAGTTTATCCTCAGAGAGCTGTGGTTGTAGAGGAAGAATGGGCGCAGGGGGGATGGA
This sequence comes from Meleagris gallopavo, assembly GCF_905368555.1. Taxonomy (NCBI): domain Eukaryota; kingdom Metazoa; phylum Chordata; class Aves; order Galliformes; family Phasianidae; genus Meleagris; species Meleagris gallopavo. The sequence continues at coordinate 5,440,739 of NC_139424.1, forward strand.
GGCCGGGAGAAGGCAGAAGGAACATCGGAAACCTGAAGTCTGTGTCAAGTGACACCTCCTATTTAGCAGTGTATCATGTCTCCCTTCTGGTTTTTAAACAGTAGCCTTTATTGCTAGGAGTTAGAGCACTTGATTGACAAGGCTCGTAATACACGTTGGGGTTGCCTTTATTTTTCCTACATGTTAAAGGAAAAGATACTAAAAATACAATTATGACTTGAAGCCAGGCGGTTCTAATATAATTCATCTCAAAGAGTCTCCATTTTGCCTGCTGCACCCAAATCATTTATAAAACATTAGCATCTCCTATGCTGACATTTCACTTATATTATAGGAGTTACGCACAGACTTAAAAAAAAAAAAAAAAATTAATAAAGTGCTTCTCCTCTTCATTCTCCCACTGAGAGCTTTGATTTCCAGAGTACGAAGCAAAATAACTAACATAACAACACTCTCCACTTCTAAGGGACAGTGCCAGACTCATTCAGTTGCTATTGGTTATAGAGAGTAGGGCGTGAGGGAGCTATTTCGGATCACGGATTATTTGTTCTGGCTGCATTGGACATCCCTTTAGTGGAGGTTTAGAGCCCTGTAGAAGGAGAAGTTTGGATAGGAGCTGAAACTGAGAGGGATCAATGGAGCAAACCCTCCCTTCCTCTTCCCTGAATCCCTCCTGCTGTTTCCCAGGACCTCTTTTTCCATTTTGTGCATCTCAACCTTTGGTTTTGGAGCTTCCCCGGGCATCTCCAGACCCCTCCACGGGACCAGGTGCTGTGTAATTGCCCCCTCCCCGCCCAGGACCAGTTTGGGGTCCCAGGGAGAATGGTGTGAGCTCAGCCACTCAGCATCTGCCCCAAAGAACAGTATTCATGCCCAGAGACTGCATGCTGGGAGTGTGCCCCCTGAGCTGGGATGCCATCACAAAATGAAGATCAGCCAGTTCTCATCCAAGATCACTTTTATTTCCCTTGTTGCATTAACCTCAGTGTGTTTTATCTCCAATATCCACGCTGACAGGGAACTGACACCGACTGCAGAACTGGAGCAGCACCATGGGCTGCACTGCGTGCTGCTGCCAGCTGTGCTGTGGCCCCGACGCAGAGCGGACCGGTGAGCACATCTGGACCAGTGAGTGCACAAAGCCCAGTGAGCGCATCCCACCCCAGCATCGCATGTGAGGCTTATTTAGGGCCAAGGGGAACGTGCAGTCTGCTCCTCATCCCTCAGCTGGCCATTACCTCTTCCTGCAGCTGTCTGGGGCTATTCTCTTTCCCACCGTGGACCAGAAGCACTGGGCACAGTGCTACTGACAGGTCCCGTGCATGCTGCACTTCTCACTTCTCCGACTCCCCATGCCAAAACCTGTTCCTATTAAGAAAAAACACAAAAACAAACCAAACTGCTCCTGATACTGTCAGGGCCACCTGCATCCCACAGACCTGCTGCCTGAGTGAAAACCTTAGTCCAGCTATAAAGGTCCTCACGTAACCAATGTGGCTGGAAGCCTTCAGCCCCTACATCCCCATGGCATCGGGACTGGACACTGCTAAGCCGCCTCTCTCTCCCCTCACTCAGAAATTAGGACATAAGGGTGAGCTCTGGCTCTCTGCCTATGGTCTTTGTTGCGTTGCATACAGCCCCTCCCCCCCCTCCCAAAGTTTAGTGCTCTAAATTGCTAAGAACATTGGTCCCCCGCGCGCACCGAGGCTGCCGGATGGCTTTCAGCATTTGTAGGCACTGCTGCCGATTGTGGTCTTGAGAAAAGGATATACTGTTCTGCTATAAATTCAACAATACAATCCTTAGTTCTGAAGATATAGTTTCCATATAGTTTATAAACATTATAAGACATACATATGGATAATTGAGGAGAGGGGAGGGCCTGTGCATTTGTCGGATTTGTTTGTTGGATGTGTGAACGCGGTTACAAAAAACGCACCTCCTCGCAGGTACTTCATTTCCTTAGGTTCATTTTTTCGTGTGTGTGTTTTTGTTTTGCTTTGTTTTGTTTTAATTATTCCACTTCTAACCAGTCTTTCCTTTGGTAGTTGGCTACTCCAAGCCCAGCAGGCAAGCCTTGTTCTGCTGTAGTGCCTGAGATATTCAGGGTTTTGAGATTGTCTTCTAAGAGATTTCCAGCCAACGTTGGCCTGGGGGATTGGAGCCAAAAGGGCTAAAACGTGGGAGAACCAATGTCCTTATTACAATGAGTAGAAGTGTCCACACACTCACTTTCAGAGAAACAGTGTAGGCTTAATTGGTGATCGTTTTTACAGCAATTATGTTCCTTTCTGTCATCGGCAGGGTCGCTCAACGGGAATTTGCAATTTTCCATTTTGTCCGGCCGTCGTCACCGGCGGTCCCCACGATCCGGTTGGGTAAGGTTGGCTTTGTCTCATGGTGCAGGGCTCGGCTGTTGGCCGCAATGTGTGCTAACACCTTTCCATCCGCCCGCCCGCCGCAGTCCGCGCCCGCAGACTTCTCCACGTACAAAAAAAGAAGAAGAAAAGAAACTCTGGTCCTTCGTAGACGGGTCGCAGCGCAGATCCGCTCCGCCGTGGCCAAGCTCAGCGCATGATGGCCACCAAGACCAGCACAAAGACCAGGCGCGAGGCCACGAGTCCTGCACAGCCACCCGCCGCCTGCTGCACCCCACTGGGCGCACGGATGGGCGTCCGCCGGGTGCACTTCCCTTTTCGTTTCGGGAGCCCGGTGGGCATGACGCCGAAGCTGAATTTGTGCTGATAGTCAGGCACGTAGTCGGGAAACTCGTGCCCGCTTTTGCGCGGCCCCAGCGATCCCGGCTTAAGGGTTCGGTTGCGGTTTTTGTGGCTGGTGCAGTTCTTGGCAGGGCGGCGAGGTCCCGGCCGGGCTGCAGGATGGCTGCTGTGCAAACCTTTCTCGCCACCCTTCTCCTTGGAGGAGTGGTGGGGATGGTGGGCTTTGGAGGCTCCTCTGTCTGCAGCTGAGAAAGTTTTGATCTGGTGGAGCGACTCCGAGCCCGAACAGTTCCTAAAATCTTCCGCCCTCAGCACTTTGAGGTCCTTGCCGTGCATCCGCTCGGGGGATTCGCAGATGACGTTGGAGCTGGAGCCCCGGAAACGGTGCAGCCATTCCCAGAGCGAGCGGGCCTTGCAGTCGCAGCTCCAGGGGTTTCCGTTCAGCCTGAGGAACTCAAGGGCCCCCAGGTGGGCCAGGCAGTCCCCCTGCAGCTCCGAGAGGCTGTTGTTGAACAGGAACAGGGTGGTCAGTCGCCGGAGGTCGTGGAACGCCCGCCTATGAATCCACTGCAGCTGATTCTGATGGATGAGGAGCCTGTCCAGGTTTATTAACCCTCGGAATGTGTTCTGGTGGAGGCTCCAAAGCTTGTTTCCATGGAGAAAAAGATGGCTGAGGTTCACCAAGTCAACAAAAATGTCATCCTGGAGGAACTCAATGTGGTTGTCTTGCAGGTAAAGGTATTGTAGGTTGTGGAGGCCACCAAAAATCCCACTGGGAAGGGAGCTGAGCCCGCATTTGTACAGGTACAAGGCATGGAGTTTCACCAGCCCTTGGAAAGTGTTGGCTGCCAAAGCCCTCAGGTAGCGATTGTCCCCCAGGTCCAACTCTTCCAGGTTGACGAACCCCTCGAAAGTGTTGGGGTCGATGAAGGTAATGTTGTTGGAATAGATCCAGAGGGTGACCATGGAGGGGCTGAAGTGGCCCCGCAGCAGCAGGGTGATCTGGTTGTTCTGCAGGAAGATCCGCTCGCTGTCCTCAGGGATGCCCTCGGGGATGGTGACGAAGTTGTGGGCCTGGCAGCTGACGGTCATGGGTGAAGGGTAGCAAACGCAGTCAGTGGGGCAGCTGGCAGCCCCAGGCACCTTCAGCCCCAGCAGCACCAGCAGCAGCTCCGCGAGGGCCCCTGTTTGGAGAGAGGGGAGAGTGGTGTCAGGCCAGCTTTGGGGACACAGTGCCCATGTGAATTATCTGTGTGCAACAGTTTGAACATGATCTATGGGGTGTCGCCCACCTCTTCATGCTGAATTCACCTCCTGGTGTATCACCCCAAACTACATCTGTGCCATGCAACCACACAGCACATCTCAGCACAGCCCAAGGGTTGGGGCAATACAAGGTAGGTGTATGGGCTGGGAAAAGAACGCACTGAGAGCAATAAGGAGAAGGACTTTGGGGTTCTGATGGATGAGAAGCTTGACATGACCCAGCAGTGTGTGTGTGCTAGGTCAGCTGCATCCTGGGTGCAAAAACAGAGGGATGGCAGCAGGGCAGGGAGGGGATTGACCCATTCTGCTATGCCCTCGTGAGGCACCACCTGGAGTAGTGGTCCAGGTCTGGAGCCCCCAACACAAGAAGGATGTGGAGCTGTTGGAACGGGTCCAGATGAGAGCCACAAGGATGCTCAGCAGGCTGCGGCTCCTCACCTGCAAAGACACCCTGAAGGTGCTCAAGGCCACGTTGGATGGAGCCCTGAGCAACCTGATCTGCCGTGTACAACCAACCCACAGCAAGGATTGGAACTGGATGGGCTTTAAGATCCCTTCTAACCTAACCATTCTACAATTCCATGAATTCTGGAGGAGCTGGCTGCTTTCCACACCGTTCCTACGCCCATACCCTGTTAGCACCAGCACATTCCCCTGCAAACGAGTGATTTACAGAAACACGCTTTCGGCACTTGGTGGGACGGACTGAGCTGAACGCCCAGTTTGGGAGCTGGTGCTCAGACGCATTTTAAATGGATGTCCTATGGCAATGCTACAGCCTGCCTGTGGCCAGGGCTTTCTGGCTGCGGAGCAGGGAAGCGAGCAGGCAGCAATCATCCCTCCTCGGCTCAGCGCCCAGCGCCAGCCTCGCCGCCCAGCTCCCGTCGCTCTCCCACTCCTCACACCATGCCTGCTTTCAGGCGATTCCTTCTGCGTGGAGTGACTTTTCAGACTCATTGCACCAGGCTGTCATTTCTCATTCAGATTTCCTCCCGGATCTGCTTTCCCTCTTACACACAAAATTTGCTCATGTCTAATGAATTCTGCCTCTGGACTTCACGGGAGAAAGGAGTAAAATGAGAGCAGCGTACAGCTGCCAGTGCCATCCTACCCCAGAGTCCTCGTGCCGCGATTTGCTTGTAATAATCTGAAAAACAAGAGTGGAAGTGGAGTTCACCTCTAATTACTCCATGTCCTTACCACAAGACAGGCTGTGGTGCTGGACCCCTTGGGCTTTTACAGTCCTTCTTTTCAAGCGCCTGCAGCTGAATACGAGTGGGAGGCAAAAAAAAAAGAAAAAAAACCTCACTGGTTTCTTATTAATGTTGTTTGAAATATAACTCTGTGGTTCGCATCGCCTTCTGCAGGGAAAAAGATCTATTACTGGGGAGCTAATAGCAGGTGACCTGTCCATCTGGACCCACTCTTTCAAGGCAAAGTTGTCATGTTTTCAGATAAACTGGTTACTCAGGCTCTCATAAATTAGCGGGGAGAGGCAGTCACCTCTGACTGTACTGCTCTACTTTTTCCAAAGAATACCATTGCTAGCCAAACTGTTGGGCCAAGCCTCTGCTGGGATGGGGATAAAAACGGGGATAGAAATACAGATGGGGATTTGGGCTTTCTACAGGCTCTACCCTGCAGGAGTGAAGGCTGCAGGGAGGGATGGCTCATTCCTGCAGTGCTGCCAGCAAAGGGCTGTAGTCAGGAGTGCTTCATTCACGACAACTCCTACGGCTGTGTAGGAAAGGGAATGTTCTCCAAGTCACCACCGTGCACTTGCCATGGGGCAACGGGCCATGACTCAGGCAAGACTGCTCCTGGGCTGTCCTGTATTTCCAGCCAAGCACCCCTCTGGTTCTTGTCTCAGGGATATCCTGATTACAGTTGCAGATATGTGCAGAATTGCTTTCTGCTCTTCTTGTTCCTTTTTAACCCACATATATGCTTTGCCGTGGTGGGACAGCTCCATGTTCCCAGCTCCACCCGAGTCACACTGAGCCACAAAGAGTGGTGTAGCTCTTATATTTATTAGTAACATCCTGCCAAGCACAAGCACAGTGACAATCTCCCACATGCAGAGTCTGTTATTGCAAATACCAAATCACAAGGGTTTGAATCAATAAACCATCTCCCAGCTATGAGCAGCAGGTTGGAAGATTACATATTGCTTCCCAATGCCGGTTTTATGCGCTGTTCCGTGACACGATAGTTGCCAGGCTAACAGGATTACTGGTGGGAGGAGGAGCTGGGCAGGGCTTGCATAGCATCCCGAATTTCACGTCTAAGAGGTGATGGCAGGCGGCTGCCAGCGATGCTTGGCGATGGATGGGATGTATGGGGAGCATGGAGCTGCACTGTTGGAAGGGAGAATGGAGTTCATGGTCCCCGATGGCTCTGGAGGTGAAAGGCAGGAGGAGCTGAGCCTGTCTCTTTAATTAGAGTTGTGAGTTAATGGCTGAAGCGCCAAGGGAAGAGGAGTGGATTCCTTTGGGATGGGTGTTGCCGGTGGTTCTCCTCTTCCGGAAGAAATGATGGTAGGAGGGAAGGCCAGGGATTTCATCCTACCTACAGGCTGCAGTTTGGAGACAAAGAGAATGTGGAAACGAAAAGGAAGGATGCTCAGAAGCAGCGATAACATGGTGAGCAGGACTTGGAAAGAGGAATCCTCCTCAGCGGATGTGCTCAGGGCGTGTGGTCCCATCAGGGATGAGCCCACAGCCCACAGACCTGCAAATTGCACACTGCTATGAGATGCTCCAGGATGTCCAGGTTTGGTTGCCATTTTGATATGGGGATGAGATCCCTTGAACCAAAGAACAGAGCAGCCCTGATGCTGCTGGACCAGTGGTGTGATGGCTAAGGCAGCTGGGGCCACCTGGGTCCCTGGCTGCCATCAGTGGGACTGTCCCTCCCAGGATGATACCCCTCAGCTCCCCCAGTGTCTGATCGCAGCCAACATGTCAAGCTTGCTCTTCCTAGTGCAAACCTTTTGACTGCATCTTGTAAAGGCTGTGCAGCAGATGGAGGGTCACGGGCGTGCGTGGCGGTGCTCACCAGGGAGGGAGAGCTTCAAAAAGTAAAAATCCGATGGAAATCTGCCAGTGAAGTGAGCAGAACCAAAGCTTTGTCGACACGGATCAAACCAGCACGGCCGTGTTTGTCTGCTGGCGTTCTCCCACCACCGTGCTGTGTCACCCGGCTCCGCTGTCCTTCTGCAGCCTCCCATCTCAGGTTTTAGTGATGGGAATGAATTCATCGGGCTGTCCAAATCATTTCCCATGCAGCATCTCCCTAATTGGGCATTAATTAGGCATTAGTTAATGAATGCTTGAAATAATTTATCTTTGGATGTGTCCAGTTTGCAGTCTTACTTTTAACAGCATTATACCCGTTATTAGATTAACATCGTTATAAATGTTCCCCATTACCTGCTTGTTTCCATTGTCTTAGCCTTATTACTGAGAGTGAAAATCACTCCTCCTGAATGCATTATTGATGAGTAAGGACTTTCTATATGCAGCGCGGGATTAATTGTTATACAGCGTAATGCATTTAGCATGAAGCCTTCATTTGTGCAAGAGCCGAAACGGCCAGAAGAATGCAGACACCCAGAGACAGCGAGTTCATCCAGACAGAGCAACGCTCCAGTGCAGCAGCAGAGATGCTGGTACCTGACATTCCAGCATTTTAACACTTTGCTGAAGGAGCAGTGCCACTTAGTTCCATCAGAAGTCCCCAGCTTGGAGCTGGGAGCTAGGACTGGCCCTGGTGGGTCACCTCCAGCCCCACATTTCACCTCTCTGCTATGTGGGTCACGGCTGCCGCTCCCCCAGCAGGATCTGCTCTTTGGGATGGAGCTCTCTCAAATCTCTCCTAAACCGCCATCTGCTTGGGGAGCCCAATCTTAGCTCATGTCTCCACGCAACTTGTCCGACTGCTCACTCCGTCCATTACCGGTTCTGCTCAGGCTGTTAGATTTATAAGCTCTTTAGAGCAAAGCCCTCATCTTCTGGCTGCTGATTTATGGGTCTTTACTGCCATAAAACACTATGTATAGCTACTACATAATATAAATAATAATACTTAACCAGAGCAAGCTACAAGTGGGGACAAAGCATCTGCCTTCTGTTCGCACTCTGTGTTATCAAAGAGGCAGAAGCTCACTCATCACTCACTCCTCTGAAGCCAAATTCGCACCTTGTGTAGCACCACCCGTAGACAGAGAGATCTTCCTGCCCCATTTGCACCCACACCTTTCAAAGGTGTTTTCTAAGTTGTCACTGGGCCACAACAATACAACTGTGACCTGAGGGGAAAATACACTTTGAAACTTCCATCCTCCTCCTAACTAATAGCAGCCACTTTCATGGGCTACGTCCTTCCATCAGGACAAATATCATTCTGAGGAGCCACTGCCATCACCAGCTCACCTCAGCCACCCCCTGCATTGGACAAACCACAGGAGGATGGGTCTTTGGAAGATTCTCATTGGATAACCCAACTGTCACACGGTTCTTTGCCTCACACTTCTTACTCCCTTTTGTGATGGCAGGAATTGCCATCATCCACCCAACCTTTCTCCGCGAATCAAGCTCAAACCAAGCTCAAAAATGCTCTTGGTATTGTATGCAACTGCGACAAAATTCCCTCCCACCCCTACTTCAGAAACGAACTTTCTCACCATGACAAATTGTTTGGGGGGAAAAAGGAGCCTCAAATGTTTATAATTCCACGCACCAGCTGAAGGACGAAGAAAGGCAATGCCTGAGCACAGACCGCCACGGGGCGTGAGCTGAGAGCGCAGTTCAGATCTGGGACAGTTCGACACAGCAGTGTCAGACTTGTGGTTGGGAGCTGCCTATTTTCTTTTTTTTTCTCTTTTTTTTCTTTTGCAATAAACAAACCGTCCCTGACTGTGACAGAGATCAAATTCCCCTGGCGAGCAGCAGCTTCCTTCTAGCCTCTGTGCAAAGCGCTCCATTGGCATCCTCATTGCCTTTGCTCCCTCCAGCATCGGCATGCGGTAGAACTGCCTTTCAGCCAGAGAACAACAACCACCCATCCACTTCCCTCATTTTTATTATTATTATTATTTTATTTATTTTTTTTTTTTTGCAAACGGTATCATAAATAACTGACAGATCCCAGCTGTTTGGAGTTATGGTTTCTGATGGAGTGACAGCTGCTCCCAATCCCCCAGCCATCACCCCAGCAGTTCTGGAACATTTCAGCAACATAAAAATCATTGGAGATAATTTCGGTTTTGCATAATTTGGTTAGGCAAGCTGTGATTTAATGGCAATTATGACCTCCGAGGCAGAAGCTGAGCTCGGAGGCTACCAGCATCACACGACTATAGCTGAGGTGCAGCACTGGGGATGTTCCAGGGAGAAGGCACTGCAAGGAGAAATCCTTCCCCCGCAGCTGGGAGCCCCATCTCTCTGCCAGCAAGTGTTCCCAGGTGGAGATGTATGCAAGGGAATTCAAAGGGAATATTGATAGGGAAGGCCTCAGAAAGGGGCTGCTGCCAGTAGATGTGCTGAGAGGCATCTTTTAAAGAAAACTCAGGATAAGGCTTTAGTCTGGGGATGCTGTTGTCCCTAAAAACCTTCTGCAGCATCAGTGCCACTTGTGCTAATGGTATAGACCTCTGTTAGCCTCCCCAACCCCTCTTTGAATCATAGGATCATTAAGGTTGGAAAAGACTTCCAAGACCAACAAGTCCAACCCCAACCCATCCCCAGCATGCCCATTAAGCCATGTTGGTGGCAGAAGTGGCCATGCCTTCTGCATGCAGCAGCTCTCCGTTCTGTTGAGGTTCCTCTTGCCCTGTTCCTTCCCATCCTAGTGATTTTTGGGCAACCTGGAATCTCATGGTTTGAATCACAGAATCATAGAATCAGTAAGATTGGAAAAGACCACCAGGATCGTCAAGTCCAAGCTTCAACCCATCCCCACCATACCAACTCAAAGAATCATTACAATTGGAAAAGACCTCTAAGATCACCAAGTCCAACCTCAACCCATCCCCACGATGCCCACCATGTCCCTCAGTGCCACATCTACTCTTATCAGCAGCAGTGGCCTTTGTCTGGAGTTGGTGAGGTCCAGTTACCGTTGCCTGCTCTGCTGTTGCCAACCAGCCTGGAGCTCGCTGTGAGCCAAAGCTTGGTGCAGAGCTGGGGTCAGTGGAACCCCAAAATGAAGTCCTTTAGGACACTGCAGGTTTATTTCACTTTTGCTGACCCAATATCTGGAGCTATTTCCCTTCCACCACCAAAGTCGAGGCCAAGGTCACCTGGAAGTTTCTGGATCGTGATCATTAACTCCTATTGCAGTTTGAAACCAGACCATAAATTTCATAGTGTAATAATGTAAAAATCAATAACTCTGTTTGAAACAATAGCTTTGTCTTCCATTTCAGCCGGGGCTGATCCCTCCCCACGGACCACGTCCCTCTGAATCATGCAGACAGAGGGATGGACGCGGGTGGCGGGGCGGCTACTGGCCCGCCAGGTGTGCGGCCCCTGGGCTCTGCAGATTCAATTAGTCCATTTAGCCATTTATTCCTCTCTCACAGTTAAACTTGAGGATGATTTAAAAGGAAAAAACAAACAAACAAGCAAAAAAACAACAAAAAACAACCAACGTGTTGCCAAGAAGAGAGCCTTTTATGCTTCGTCTCTTTGACATCCTGTCCGACGTGGTGTCCCTTAGGCTTTCCATGCCTGCAGAAAGCCAGGACCAGCCAGAGATGCTCTGTTCCCTCTGCCCATCCGCCACAGGCACGGAGCTGAGCCAAAGCTCTCGGCAAGGGGCGGCTCAAGCTCAAAAATCTCAACGTCCGCTCATTTCCAGCTCTGGCTTTCTGGGCGAGGGAGGTCTGGCTTCGTTTTCTTCCTTATTTTCCGTTGTTTGCTGTAGCACCAACTCGAAATATACATCGAGAGGCAGGATTGTCTTTCACGTGTTGGTGGATGTGTGATCCTCAAAAACAAATTAGCACCGATTCACTTCTATATAGAGTACAGCCATCAGGGAATCGCTCCTGAATTCACAGCGAAGGAAAGCAATAATGCTTCCAGCACGCTAATCCTCTCCGAGAGCAGCCCCTGAACTCTTTCCCTGTGCTGGAGGCACCGCTGGAAATTACAATTGTACTGAAAAAATAATAAATAAATACAGAAACTGGCAGGGTTTCTGCTGGTCCAGAGGATTTGTACCCTAATGTGGAAGTCCCTGTTTAATTAGCACTCCTCTCCATGGCTGCACCTCCTCCCCGCTCTGCTCAAGCTGAAGAAAAGAAGCCAACGGTGAGAGCGGCTGTGGGATTGGAAAGTCGGATATAGAAACTTGTTTAATTTAAATGCTCATTTCAGGACTGATCTATGCAGAAGCAGAGGGAATGTAGAGCATGTTTCCGCATGTAATCTGCTCTACTTAACCCCACTTTGCCGTATTCCTCCCGCTGCAGCAATGCCCTCCAAGCACAAGGCTCAGGGCTGCGGTCCCATGCCTCGTCCCATCACACACAAAGGTCCCACCATGTCACTTAGACCATCCTGAGGCCGATGCATGGCAGGGAAGAAGCATCCATGGCTTGCGGATGGGTGATGGAGTCATCAGGTCTCGCCATGTTGATAGAAGAAGCTGATGATGCTTCTGCTTCTCTGGGCCAGAACGGCATGTCCAAGGGGATCATAGCATCGTTGAGTTGGAAGGGACTTTTAAAAATCATCTAGTCCAACTCCCCTGCAATGAACAGGGACATCTACAGCTAGAGATGCGCCCTGTCCACCAAGCATGGCTAGTGCAGGATTTTCAGTAGGATGGCATCGCCAAGGGCATGGCATGGCATGGCCACTCAGCCAACCAAGTGTAGTTATTGTGGGATTTTTGGTGTGCTTGCATGACCAAGGGGATGCACCCCAACCATCAAGCATGATTATTCTGAGATTTTCAGCAGGATGGTATGACCAAGGGGATTCATCCAGTCAACCATGCATGGTTATTGTGAGATTTTTGATGTGACAGCATGGTGGAGGCTTTGCCAGCTCAACCCACGGCCATACCAGCAGTCAAGTGCAAGGAGGTGAATTGGCAGAGGACAGAGAGCTCCTTAGGTCCTTGAGAAGGGACTCCTAATTGCGACTGTCCCCAAGGAGAGAGAAATAGAGGATGACTTAAGCTTAGTGGATTGTCTGAGGCTCTCAAGGGATCATCAGATGCTTCTACTCCCTTTTTGTCCCGAGGTGACAAGTTTTCCTTCCCATTCACAGAAATGCAAAATAGCTCATTCACAGGCGTAATAAGGACGGCATCCTTTGTGAAAGTGCGGCTACCAAGATCTCGGCGGCACTTGACAGCGAAACAACTGCAGATGAAATGACAAAAACCACCCAAGATTAGCACAAGCCAGATCAGTATCAGATGCTGCACAAGCTAATGCGCAGAGAAAGCAGATTCACCCGCTCCTTCCCTTTGCCAGCAGCTGGCTCGGACCTGCGAAGGGTTTATTTAGGACTGGAAACGCAGCCAGAAGAAAGCAAACGGGAGACCCAGGAGGAAAGCGACAGCTGCCCCGGCTCTGGGTGCTCGCTCTGCTGCCTGCTCCCTGTGCACAGAGCGAAGCTTTGGGGCAGATATCCAAATAACCGGATGGCGGCACGAAACCAGCAGCCCTTCTGCGGGGTGCCAACACAGCTTGTAGGGAGAGCATCGCTTCGACAAAGGCACGATCCCACCGACGTCCCGACCTCAGCCGCGTCCTGTGCCACCGAGCTTCGGCGAGCCAATTACGCGCCGTGCTGCAGACGCTGCCTTTCATCCCTTTCTCAGCCTTTCCCACTTACTGCATGTCCTTGCGTTTTGTGGAGAGGAGGGCAAATTGGAGCCGGCGCTGCGCCTTCTTCCCCTTTCAGCAGCACATCATTCCACCGGCAGCAGGGGGGAAAGAGGCTGGCGGGCGGGCATCAAAGCACTCCTCTCTGTCACATTTTCTTCCCATAAAAATAAAGCGATGGCGTCATTTGGAGCTGGACAGCCTCAGGTCGCTCCCTCCAAGTCCGAATGGGGGCACAGCACCATTTCCCAGGCCTCTGGTCTCTACTTGTGGTGGGTGTGTGACACTGAGCCATGCCCATGGGATGAGCAGAGCTCTGTGAGACTTCTGCTTCACACTCAACTTTTTTTTTGCTGGCAGAAAGCTCGTGAAAAGCTCGGTGATAAAAGCAAAGGAGTGTAAATGGCCCCACTGTGCCCCTACCCATCGGCAGGGCTGGATCCTGTCCTCGTCCTTCCCTCAAAGTCACCAAAATCCCCTGAATGTGAATGGGAACTGCTGGCCCCAGTGATTTCGCACTGACTTAGATCCACACTGAAAAACTAAAGGTGATGTTTTAGCTTCCCCCATGCCCGGAAGCATCCATCAATGCCTAGCAGGACCCCATTGTGACTGTGGGGCCACGCACACCCCGCATGTGACTCCAGTCCCTTCCCTTCAAGCTAATCAGAGCCTGTTCTTCTGTAAGCCATTATAAATCCCGTTACGATCCCTTCCTTGCTAGGTAATAACGGTTACTGCGAGATGTATGGAGACTCGGGATTGGCACAAAGCCATCCATGGCAGTGAGTCCCTGTGTGCAATAGGGCATCAGAGCCCCCGCAATCCATTTCCTCCAAGAGGAGGGGGTTGTATTAGGGATGTAATGAAAGAAATTGTAGCAGCATCCGAAGAAGGAAGCGGTGGGGAGGGGTGAACATGTGTGCTGGCACACGTGCATTACTGTGCCGGTGATGCCGGAGCCTCTCCAGGAACAGCTGTTCCTGAAGCAGGCAGCTATAACTCGCAGCAGCAATGCTGGTGGGGAGAAATATCGCTGGCTGGGGACACAGGGATGTGGCCACGTGGTGGGAACGTGTGCCCGGGGAAGCAGATGGGGTGGATGGGGATGCTGGGGTGCAGCAATGCCCATTTTTTGGAGGTGCTAAGTCAGCAGAAGAAGCAGATGCAGAGATATGGGGTGGTGTTGCGTGGAACGTGGCATGACCACTCACAGTGGTTGGAAGGGTTTGAATGGAACCCTGATCCCCGTGTGATGAGTAAACATCCCTTCCTCCCCTCCCAGCTTGCCAGCATCCTGCTGGAACACCGTGCAGAGTGGTCTGGGGGGATTCAGCCTTTGGGAAATCAGCGCCGCTCACTGCTGCTCCACTGCCCTTTTCCTAAAACACACAGCCCTGTCTCAAAGGAGACCCTGGAGATGGCTCTGGGGCTGCAGCCACGTCAGTGCTGTGGTTGTGTCTGGGAATTCGATGCCAAACCAGCAGCAGCCCCATCCTGGCCATCCCCAGCGCTGCAGGGAAGGAGTCAGGCAGCAAGCGGCACGCCGGCATCTATTAAATGACAGGAATGCTTTACCCTCAGCCTCCTCCCATCGTGTTGCTTGAATGCACGTTTTGCAAAAGTTAAAACAAATTGCGAGCCGTAGAAATACTCTCATGCTTCTTGAAAAAGAGAAGATCTTGGCACAAGGATAAAGGAAGGCGATGAGATGCTCATTAAAACTGAGGGGCTCTGGATCCCCATCCAAGTGGCCACATCTCCTCTGGAGGCTCCCAGAGGCTTTGAAACGTGTTGTCAGGCTCTGCCTTTCATCCTATCCCATTCCAGCTAAATTCAGGGCCCAGTCATTTCTGCTGGAAATGGGGAAGAGGGAGCAACTCCATTCTGACTTTTCACTCCTCATCTGATTGCTGCTGATACAATTTATTCCTATGACAGCATCTGCTGCTTTCATGGGTTTTTTTTGTTCTGAAGCACAACTCATCTTTGTTAGTCCCATTTTGGAGCCTTTCATCATTTGAGGTGCAACATAAAAGGTGTTTAACCCCTCCACCCTGTTTGGAAGGCAGTGGGGGGAGCATGGAAGTCCCCCAGCCCAGCCCTGCAGGGACATTCCTGTGTGCCACAGCCCCAATTTTTCAGAGCAATTCTATAGAATTAAATGATTTCCATGTGCACAGAGCCCTTGCATCTCCATGGTGTCTGGGTGGGATGAAGCAGCATCTTTGTGCCACCACCGTAAGCTCTCCCCTCCAGCCCTTTCTCCATGCCTTCCTGATCAGTCAAACCCTCTTTTCAATAGGAAACAAATCCCCTTTCCTTGCTGCTGTTCCATCTCAGGCTGCTGCACTCCACTTGGGCTGAATCCACACCCCACATTTGCTGCCCTATGAGCACACTGGGGTCTCTTCACCCCATCCTTACAATTGCACCATGGCCCTGGGGAGAGATTGGCACTCCCAGCCCGGTGCATTGATGAGCATCCCCCTGTCTGGTATCACATCCCCCTGTCTGGTTTCAGGGAGCACTGGCCCTCCCTTCCTCCCCGCTTTGATTCCCCAGCGATATTTTTCACTCCAGTAAGTGCTGAGCTCCCATTTGCCTCATTCTGGTGCAGTTACAAAGAAATTGCTGCAAAATTTCCTCATGCTGTCACGCTCCCAGAGAGGGCACAGAGCAGCCGCACCCCCCCCAGAGCCTTGCGGGTGTCTGAGCCTCCCCCCTCACCCGCATTGCTCCTCTCCTTCCATCCCCTCCCTTCCCAGCACTCATCCCCAAGCTCCCAGGGAAGCGATCAGGGCTGGAAAGGCTGCTGCCTCGTATTGGAATAACCTTTCAGGTTTCATTTAGCACCTCTCTCTCTCTCTTCCCACAGAACCTTCTCATTGTGAGCTCTTTACTAATTGTGACTTTTAGCTCATTGCCACCTCCTGCATCCCGGCAGCTGGGAGGATCCTCTGCACCCCATCACTGCATCCCCACCAAAATCAAAGGGCAGAGCGACAAGGAGTGACACTGTCTGAAACAACACCAAATCCCTCTTCACCCCAATGGTTGCCCCAAGAGCTTTGGGGTAGAAACTGTGAATTCCCAGTGACTGGGAGGATGGGATCCTCTGCTTCCCATCATTGCATCCCCACCCAAATCAATGAGCCATGGCACCAACTGTAACACCAAATCCCTCCTCGTCCCCCACGAGCTTTAGGCTGGAAACACTGAATTTCTGCTTTAGAGAAAGAGCAGACTCTGATAGGAACAAAACCCTCAGGCAGGATCTGGGCATCATCTGGGCACCCCAGTACAAATCAGTGCATTGCGAGCTGGGTAGAAGAAGAAATCCCAGTAGCTATCTGAGCGCACTGCCTGCCTGCTCCTTATTGAATTAAGGCGCTCGGGTTCACCATCTAAGCCTCATGCCACGCACACCGCAGCCAGGAGGGAAGCGGATTGCAGCCCCATAATTCAATCACGGGCACAGCTGATGTCGCGGACGGCGAGAGGAGCTGTCGCTATCAGTGGTGAGCCCTCGGCCACCTGTGCCGTCGGGTAGAGATGGAGACAGCTTCATGGGATTGGGAATGAGTGTCCCAATGCCCTGGGAAATGGTTGTGTGGTTCTGTTATGGCGTTAGGATGCAGTGGGATTTGAATGTGGGCTTGGGGTGGAAAGGGGCTTAAAAAGGGGAAGGGAAAGGGAAGAGGAAGGAAGGCAAGGAGAAGGAGAAGGAGAAGGAGAAGGAGAAGGAGAAGGAGAAGGAGGAGAAAGAATCATAGAATCATTCAGGTTAAAAAACACCTCTAAGATCACCATGTCCAACCCCAACCTACCCCCACCATGCCCACCGACCATGTCCCTCTGTGCCACATCTCCACAGTTCTGGAACACCTACAGGGATGGGGACCCCTCCCTTCCCTGGGCAGCTGTGCCACTGCATCACCACTCTTTGGAGTAGAAATTGTTCCCAATATCCAACCTGAATCTCCTCTTGTGCAACTTAAGGCCATTACCTCTCATCCTACTTCAACCTTGCTACAACCTCCTTTCAAGGAGAGGAGAAGAGGAAGAAGGCAAAGGGAGTGGGGAAGGGGAAAGGGAGGGGGCAGGATGCTCCCAGTCCTGCACTGCTGGAGAGGGAGCAGGAGCCCCACAATATCCCAGCCCCTTGTCTTCAGCACACAGACAAAAGAGGCCAAGAAGCTGCAGTATGAGAAGAATCCAAGGTGTTTTTATGTAAGCCCAAGAAGTGCGAGAAGCAAGGAAGAAGGAGCTGAAGTGCCGCTTCCCAACTGACATTATGAACCGGCAAGCGTGACTAAAACTTGGGGAGGGTTTGCATAATGGGGAGGCACTTTTCTGCTCTGCCAAGGTGTTCAGGTACCATGGTGATGAGCGCAACATAAAAACTTTGACAGACACTCAGAGAGATAAGTGCGGAGGTACACAATCAATCGGGAAAGAAGAGAAGAGAAATGGGAAGGCGCTTGCTTTACGTGAAAGCATCTACAAGGTCAACAATTAAACATGTGTGAGTTTTGGGCTTGGGAAGGGAAGATGGCTTGGGATATGGCCTGAGCCCAAGATATGGCAGTGGTTGGAGGCGACAGAGCTGTGTTGGCTTCTTCCTGGCAGCAAATGTAACAGTGCTGAGAAGCAAAAGGAAAGGCTGCAATGCAATAGAGTTGCTGGGTGCTTCGTATGTGTGGAGCTGGGCTTTCTGCTCTTGTAGAATTGCAGCATCCAGAGGCTTAAGTCCTCTCCATGGTCCCAGTCCCGAAAGTGCCCAAGTCCCACTGTGGGTTTCTAAGCAAGAAAGAGCTGCTGATTCCTTGAGAAATGAGGAGGCAAAATCCAATTGTGTGCTGTAGTGCATCTGCGGCTGCCATTAACCTGTCTGTGTACTTCTGAGGCTGTCCATTTCTCTCCGCTGACAGCCAGTACTGCCCGGAGCGTGCTCTGCCCAGGCCATAAAGGGATTTGTTTCTCCATGCTGCAGCGGCACAGCACAGAAACGCTGAACTGTGCCACAGACGTTTCCCTGATGCAGTGCTTCCAATGCAACGCCAAGCTCATCGTCCACCTTATGAGCTGGAGAGCCATGGTGTGGCTTAGTGCTCTGAAAAGCATCAACAACAGCCAAACTCATGGCTGGAAAAAATCATATAGGAGGCTCGTGTGGGCATCGTAGAGGCAGGAGACTGAAGAAGAGGTTGGATTGTTGGCATGCAGCTCATGGTGATGCGGCCATTGGTGTTGGGACATGGTAGAAATGCAGCATCCAGAGCATCCCTGAGAGCTGGAAGCATCCCCACAGTCCATCTCAAAGGATCAAAGAGAGATGGTGCAGCAGCACACATGAGGAAGGGAGAGGGATAAATGGGGAGAAGGGGGGAGATGCACAGCCGGCCGTGTCGTCTCCCTGCATTCCAGCTTCATTTGCAGATTTATTAAATCGAGAGCCAATTTCGACATCATTTCTTTCAAGCAGCTCCACCTCGCAGGTGTGTGGAATTTATTTGAGATAAAGAAAACCATTACAGAGAGACAGCAATCTTCAAAGACCACCTCGGAGACCTGAGAGAAATAAAAACACTAGCCCGTGCAAATGTGCAATTAAGTTTCAAAATACTTGTGCTCCATGAAAAGCGCCGTCCCTGCAGAGAACAGGCCTTTAAGGCAATTTTCCCAAACCCTATTCAGCATTCACTCAAAAATGCCTTTTAAAAACAACATGTGATTTTTCCCTCTCTGCCTCGCTCCTACTCCCACTTTGCTCGCTCTCGTCCAGGTAGGATGGGAGCTCTGGGAAGTGGTTGCTCTTTATTTGGAGTTGATGGACCACGCTCTAGGGTAATGCCAGACAAGGACAAGGCTCTTTTTAAGGCTCATTTTGGGGCCAGGTGGCTCTGATCAGGAATTATCTCCACCCAGGCTAGGGTTGATACCCCCCATTCATGGGTCACCCTTTGCTCAGTGGTTAATGAGTGATGCGTAATTAACCTGTGGAATGTACTGCCATGAGGTATCAGCAAGGCCAGGAGCTTAGCAGGATTCGGGGCAGGATTATATGTTTAAATGGATAATGAGAACATCTGCCACTACATGAGCGGGGATCAGGCAGAATTAAGGCGCAGCCCCACCAAGCTGGGTGTTGCTCTGCTCAGTGATGGTGTTGGGTGTAGAGGACACTCAGGGAACCAACTCAGGCGGAACCTCTGGTCCCCTTGAATGGGACAAGGGGATAAATGTTTCCCTGGCAGGAGGGATTTTTGGAATTTCCATGCAGAGAATCCATGCTTTCATTTGTTGGCATTGTATAATGCAATATGAAATTGCATCCACCTGATTTTGGCTCAGATGTTTAATCGAACCTCCTTGGCTCTTATATTCATGGCAGGCCAACACTGCATGCTTCTTCAACAAGTCATGTTCATCCTCTGGACACCACAGACACCCTTCTACCAACCCCACTCCATCGTTGCTCTGTTCCATACCACATGCCGCAGACCAAGCTGTCTTCAAAAGAGTGCTGAAGTCCTCACAGACATGTCAGCAACAGCAGAACAAACTCAGGGCCAATCGCAGAATTATTAAATCCCTGTCCGCAATCCTCTCTGGATTCCAACTGCTGCTCTTTTGCATCGTAAATCTGCTGCTCCATCATTAGCATTAACTAATGTTTGTGCAGTGCCTGGTAAGCACGACGCAGTGGGGTGCAGGAACACCCATGGCATCTGGGATGCCCAAGGGACATCCACAGCCCTGAGCCCAGTGAAATGAGGCACTGTGTATGCTGTGCCAGCAAGGAGGGCAGAATTCCTAACTGGGGAGGCCGATGGAGCCCAGGGGATGCTCAGTTCTGTTCGCGATGCTCAGCCCTCTTTGGGATGCTCAACCATCCCAAGGATGCTCAGCTCTCTTTGATATTCTCAACCATCCCAAGGATACTCCCATAGTTCCTTTGCGGCATTTTGGAGGTGATGCCACATTCACAGGATGACTCAAAGCATTTCAGGTGCCCGTTCCCCCAGGCTCTCTCTGCCTCCTGGGACGCGGTGGCCGCAGCGTGGCGTGCTCAGCCTGTTGAGCACGGCGGGACTGCGGGGCCAGGGTTAATCTCGTTGTCACACCTTCCCTCCTCTTGCTAACTCGGCGCGCTTTGACCCACTGTGAAATCGTGGCCAACAGCACTGAATATTTTAAGAGCAGCAATGCAGTCATGGCCGCGCGTCGGAGCAGCAAAGCAGGCCGGGAGCTGGGCTGGGCCCCTGCCTCCCCCCTCCACCGCCAACCCATTAGCACAGTTCAGGGAAACCTAAAAAATTCAAAAGACACTGAAATATGCAGCATTTTTGCTCTCTCTGGAAAATGACGCGCTTCGCTTCCCAGCTGCTTTGGAGCAGGCGGTTGTAAATAAGCAGCTTTATGGCACGCGGGGTGTTGCCGGCGGGACTGTGGGTAAAGATTTACACCCCAATCCCTATCCTGGGCAGGATTCTGAGGACAGCCCTATGCCCAGCCCTGTGTCCACTGGTTCCCCTGCCCACAGGTCTGTAACTGGTGGCACTAAGGGACATTGCTAACTGCTGTCCATGGTGCTAATGCTGTCCGTGGTGCTGACGGTTGCTCTGTCCCCACCTGGACACCCCCTGTGTCCCCTCTCCATCTCCATCCTCCTCTCGCAGCAAACCTGCAGGATCTGCAGCAAACACATACCCTCAGCACTTTCAGTATCTGGGGCACCACAGAGCAGCAGCGGCGAGGAATTAAAAATAATAATAATAATAACAAAAGAAGAAAAATTTGCATAAACCTACAGGAAATACTGGAGCCAGTCCTGTCCCAAGGTGGGGATATCACAGGTGGCATCCAGGGCTGAAGGAGGAAGAGGAGACCTCATTGCATGGTTGGGACCCTATGCCAAGGGTCAGTGAGCATATGGCCACCAGCCCCATGGAGGAGTGACACTGGGACACTTTTGCATTCTGGTCTTAAGAGGGCAGATTAATCGTTGTGTGCTGGATCTGTCACGCACAGGGATATATATTCTTCCCAGAATTTACAAGTAGTTCTGTCTGAGAAATAAACAGCCGCAGATAAAAATTACACTGTCACTGTGCAGGTGTGATGGATATCATGGACAAGCCCTTTGTGCAGAGAACTACTGGCCCTGGGATGGACACGAGATGCCACTGGGGTAGGGGAGCTTGGCCAGGAACACATCACTGCCCAAAATCACAGCATCAGCCATGGGACCAATTCCTGGCACTAAGCTGCTGGCTACCAATCCTGGTCTCAAAGGCCAGGGGAAGGTGCCAATGCCATTCTGAAGCAAAACTGCTGAACCCTGGGGAAAAGAACCCTGGTGATGGCTGATCATGAGGAGCATCCAGTGATCAGCACTGGGAAGGGTGCACAGGACAGAGCATCTCAAAAACTCTTGGGTTTGACGATAGGGAGGCTTGCAGCACCTTGCAGAATCCTATTTCTGGGCTTTTTCCAGCCACTGCTCTCCTGTCCATCACACAGAGCCCACAGGATGCAAGTGTGGGGAAGATAAATGAGATTTGCTCTGGGCCCCTTTCTGGTCTGGCTTCTCCTTCATCTTTATCTGCTGCCTTGCTTTGGTGAGCCTTGTCAGTATCACTGAGCACATCTCCAGCCCTGGCCACTGCCGATCCTTGTGTGGGGATGGATGTTTTCTCCTTTGTAGCTTAAATCTAAAGTTATGCTGAAAGTGGGAGCAAAGCCAGCAGGGATCCCAAGACATCACATCCTGAGAAGCAAGGAAGGAGATCCAAAACTGGATGGGGACAGCAGGATCCCCATGTGCCCAAGTGCTGCTGCTCTTGTGCCCATGTGCTAGTAATGAGCACAGAGCAGCTGGAAAGCCTCTGCCAAGTCCATCCTCAGGATTTATCCACATTGCTCTGCCTTATCAGCCATGCTTTTCACAAGCACTTAAATTCAGGAGGAAAAGGAAAAAGTGAAATCAGATAGAAATGCAGGTCTGTTTGCTGTTTTCTCCAATGAAATGGTTCTGGGTAAACAGCAGACGCCTTTGATGAAATCCCAGCAGGCTTAAACAATAAAGCTGGTTACAAACTCAATCTGGCGCAGATATCAGATCTGAAATTGTTTCAAAAAACATGTCAACATTTTCTAATGCTGCTGCAAAACTTCCTCGGCACCTTGCCACCACTGTGTACCTGTGATGCTGGGTCCATGGCACCACCCTGGCCCTGGCCCTTGCCCCATCTGCTGAGCCCGAAGAGGTGATGAGATGCTAAATGTCACCTTGGAGACCCAGCGCAGTCCCCGGGAGGTTCCTGGTTTTTTTTCCACCTGTGGCCACTCTGAAATCCAATCATCAGCCCTAAGTAATGCATCTTGGGGTTTTTCACCACTCCCAGCCCCATCCCAACCAGAATGAGCCTGGCAAGATGATTCCAACCCCATGCCTGACAGGATGAGCACAGCAAGGTGATCTCCTTGTTGTTGACCACAAGGCCCACTTGACTTTTCTATCCCCTGTGCCCCTCCTGGAGTGGTGCTTCCCCTTCTCAAATGTGTTAAAGAATGGGGAGGAGTACAGTGGGGACTCCCAGCCCTGCACAGCTACTGGTGCCATATTCCCTTTGGTGGCTCCCAATGTCCACAAAGCCACCAGAGCGCAGCTGCTGCTAGCATTTGGCTCTGACCCACTTTTAGGCAGGAGCAGAGGTGCACTACATCATGTGGCCACACATCTGGAGCAAAAAAAAAAAAGTGTTTTTTAGGGGCTGAGTGGGACATGTCCAGGATGGAACAGATGGGATTGGATGGGATGCGACAGGATGGGATGGAACAGGATGAAATGAGATGTGATTGGATGCACTAAGATGGGATGAGAGAAGGAGGATGAAGCAAGTCCAGTCACCCCATATGCAACACTGCACTTTGGCACCATGCAGGAAGCTTGGTGCCTTCTCTGAGGGTGCCCAGAGTCCCCACGGGCTCCACGTCCCCATATCCAAGGAGCTTGCAGCAGCAACCCCAGCTCCCCCCTGCATCTAAGAGCAGAAGAAGCCCCTAAACACCAGGGCAAGGGATGGCTCCAGTGGCGCAACAGAGCCTTCATCAGCCCTGCGAGCCCAAGAGAATGAACCAGGGAGGAAAAGAAGAACAGGAGGAGGATGAGCTGGGGTGGGGGGCACAGAGGGGCTAAGCCCCGGCTCCGGCACTGTATGGAGGGAGGACACAGAGGCCTGGTCCGTGTGTGGAGGTTGCCTCGGCCATCGATCCCTGCTGCACTCAGGCTCATTAGGGCTGGGGAGCTGCTGCGAGCGGCTGGCAGAGGAGACAGACGAGGAGGGGGGGGCCGGGGAGGGAAGCGTTCCGCGCGGCTCCCTGGATCGTATTAAATATTTACTTTGTTTTGTTTTGTTTTGTTTTTTTTTCCCAGCTCTATTGATCAGAGGAGGGAGGGAGGGTGTAGTCGGATGCTGCGAGAAAAGCAGAGGCAACGGCTGAGACGAGGAGGGGACCCCGCAGGGCTGCACCCACTGCACCCCGTGGGTTCCATTCTCCCATCCCCATCCCATCACCTTCAGTTTGAGGCCACCAGCAGCACCGCAGCGGGGCTGCTCCCACCCCTAGCACACCCCATCCCAAGAGACACAGAGGGGGATGATGCTCACCCTGATGGCATCACCTTATGGGGTGAACCTCCGGGTCTGAGCCCCCCGCCCCAGCAGCTGCCCGACTATCGCATTTCTATTTCAAGAGGAGCTCTGCTGGAAAAGGAACAAAAGCGGAGGGGAAGCTATAAATAGCTGCCTCCTTCACACCAGCTCTGTGCCTCCTCCGCCCCGCGGCCGCTGCAGCCTCGGGGCCGTGGCTCTGGGATGGCACCAGGGGGATCCCCATAGCCCCCAGCCCCCGCTCACCATCCCCACGCAAATATCCCCTAACACAAAGAAAGAAAAAAACCCAAGGGAAAATGCATTGCTGAAACAGAGCCACTTACAGAAGGCTTTACCCAAGTTGCCCCATCCCTAGCCATAGGGCAGAGCCCCTTCTCCCCATCGCTCCCGTTCCCTGGATGCAGTGGATGGGAGCAGGGAAAGCGCAGCCAGCTCGGGCAGACCTACTTTCAAGGCTTTAATCCTTTTTGCTTAAAGGATCTTTTTTTTCTTTTTTTTTTTCCCCTCCCTCCCCTTTCTTTCTTTCTTTCTTTTTTTTTTTCCTTTTTTTTTTTTTTTTTTCTTCCCTTTTTCCCTTTTTTTTCCCGCTCAGCAAAGATGCGGTCTGATCAGAGGAAGAGACGCAGGGAGCTGACAAGCTGCAGAGCACGGAGAAAAAGGAGAGAGAAATACATATTTATTACCCTCAATTATTAAAAAATAGATAGCAGCAGATCTTAGGCCCTGGCAGAGGCACTGCGGAGTCATTTGTGTGAGGACTATTTTGTTTTTTTTTTATAATCCCATTGAAATTATAATAGGGCACTCTTGTTAGCAAAACCACCCCGCAGACCCCTGCAGAGGGGCTATGGGCAGAGGCTGTGCTGCGTTTGGTCCAGCACTATGGACTCAGCATTATGGGCTGCTCTATATCTGCAAGAGGGCTGGCTTTGGGGGTCTTCCCTTTGGGGCTATATTGTGGTCAAGAAGGGCTCTGCCCCCACTGCAAGCACATCCCCAAGCAGTGCCGAGCATTCTTTCATGGGTGAGAGCTCATCTGGGCCAAGGAAGAGCCCAAAAAGCGCTGAGTGATGTGAAAGGGTTTGTACCCCTTGGCTGGTGCTGGTTGCAGGGATGCAGCGTGCACGAGCAGAGCCTCCGTACGAACGCAGCAGGAGAGATCCGCGGCTCCCAAGTGCGGCACGGGGCTGGCGGAGCCGCACTGGCACCTCCCCTCCGTTTGCAGGGCTGCCTCCGTACGGAGCTCTGCCAGCTCGCAGTCGAACCCACTGCTGCCTCTCCTCCTCGCTGGGAAACAACGGCTGAGGGATCGGGAATCAGGACCTGGTGCCCACAGGTACCCCTCGGCGCTGGGACCTGGGTGCATGTGGAGCATCCACCGTGCCCACACCACGATACCAAGGGGATGCCATCAACTGGAGTCCAGCGAGGGGCTAAGACACCGTTCCAGCACAAACAGCTGTGGGTGCTCGGAGCCAGGAGGTCATGGCCCTACAAACCCGACGGGAACATCGCAAAGCACCGCTTGCCAAAGCCCTCGCCCTGCCAGCAGGGAGGCGAGCAGCAGCCAGGCAGTGTGCTATTAAAGGGAAAAGGAGCTTTCTGCACCAAATGGAGCATTTTCGGCTTAATAGCCCCACAATCCTAATCTGCACAAAGAAGATTCCCCATTCTATCTGCCTTGTCCTGCATCTGCCACCAGACCAGCACGTGCCGAGCCCTTAGTGGGATGGGAAGGCTCCGGAAGGGAAAGGACGGCCGCTGGGGAGGTGATGCTGGGCGCGGGCGTTCCTCCGTCAGCACCTCCATCATTTGTCATCAGTAAAAATAATATTCCTAAAAGTGGCCCCCTCTGATTGCAGGCACGGGGCTGCGGGTTTCCATGGAGATGCCGTGAGCGGGGATGGTACGGGGGATAGGGGATGGATTTGAGAGATCGGACCCGGCGGTGACATCTGGAGCGGTGATGGCACCAACCACACTTCTGGCACAGGGACATAGGACGACTCATCCCCTGTCCCTACCCTTGGCCACCCAAAGAAGGACTACTCAGGGCCGCTCCATCCGTGCAGGAGGGGATGATGATGCTCGGTGCCCCCACCACCCCCCACTTGTTGCATTGATCCTAAATTAGAGCTCAGCCCCCTCCAGCGGGGGCCGGGCTGGGGGACACGTTGAGGTGGCACCTGCCATGTCCCACCCTGAGGACGTCAAACGATCGTGACAATCAGTGCCGGCGCCTCGCCAGCCCGCTGCTGCCTGCTGCTCCACCAAAGCGCTTTTAAAGACATAATCTGCAGTTAATAACCATCGTTGATACCAAACGCTGCTAAGCCCCAGGATTGCACTTTGCAAACAAAGCTCTCAGTGTCGGCCGGTTGGTGGCAGCTCCTCGGGGCTGGGGGGCATCACCCGTGGGTGCTGCATGCACACTGTGCGTGGTGACATGCTGGTGCTGCTTAATCTCACAGCATGGGTTTGGTTCACACTGGGGATGCTCTCCTGGAGGACACCCAAATGCTCCCAGCCACTGCGTCCCCAAGGCCCTGTGCTCCCCAGCCCAGTATCGCCCTCAAGTTTTGTGCTGCCAGAGCCCCTTATCAGCATCCCAAGACTGCCCAGAGCCAGGGTCACCACATCACAGCCTCATCCCCACCCCACAAAGCTCAGGGAGACCTCTCAGCCCTGAGCACAACCACAGGCTCTGACCCACACCGCTGCCTCCAGGTGCCTCGGGAAGAGGTGGTGTGAAGTCACACCCCAAAAATACCCATTTTTACACCTCCTTGCCAGGTTCACCGCTGTTTCTAGGGCAGCGCTTCAAGGCCATCTGGAGCATCACCCACAGCCTCTGACACCCTGGGAGCAACACGGGGACACTGTGGACGGGACCACCAGGACCACTCTGGGCTCCATCACTGCAGGTGACTGAGCAGCAATGACCCCTCCACCACCAGCTCAGTTCTCATCATGAGCATCACAGCACAGCAGCTCCTTCACCCCCCATCCCCACCGCAGGGACAGGCAGCGCCGCGTCCTGCCCGCTTCCCCCCAGCTCCGCCGGGCGCAGAGAGCTTGTGGCTTCCTCCCTGCTCTTTATGAAATTAAACTTTGATGAGCAAAAAGGTTTTCTGGGCTCTCAGCTCTTCGGTGCAGCAACCGCAGCCCAGCCTGCGCTGTGCCTGGCCCTGCAGGGCACAGCCTCCCTGTTCCCGGGCAGGGGAGGGGGGAGGGGGGAGATGCGTTTTTCTCATTCCCCTTCTCATTGGGGTCTCATTGGGTGGGATGCACTACAGAATGGGACCACAGAGCACTGCCCCAAGCTGCCCCCGGCCCCTTTTCTCCCAACCCTGGGGTTATTTTTCCTCTGGCCCCACAGCACTGTGAGCTGGGAGCCCCACAGCCATGCCAAGATACGGCCAGCCGTGACCTTGGTAGCATCCTTGACCTGGAAATCTCCTCTTGCACCTCTGATGTTGCACTCCTGGTGATTGCCACCTCTGGCAGGATGCTGTCCCTGCTGCCACTCTTGCTCAGGTTTGGCACAATGCTCCATGTTCTCACCAATAATGTCCTGGCGTCCCAAAACACCCCAAATCCCACTGGTGGTGATGCCTTGCACCATGCCCAAGGGGCTGCATCCTCTCAGAGGACACCAGAGAAACTCCCAAAAAGGCAGGAGGAGACACCGGGGGGGGGGGGGGGGGGAGATCAAACACACAGATCTGCTTCCCCCAGGGACATGGGGATGGCACATATGATCCCAAACCACATTCCCCTGCCTGGCAGCAGGATGGAGACAGCACCAACATCACCACCTGCACCAGTCCAACCAACCAAATCCTCCAACACATCGAAACCCAGAGTGGCCCCAAAGCGTCCCCATCTCTGGTGGCTGCTGTCCCGTTGTCCCCACGACGTCACCTCCCTTGGGGTGGCTGCAGGGTCCGGGACTCCCATCCAGAGCCCTTGGGCCGTGGTGAGGAGGGAAGGGAGAGACTCCGGGCGGGACGGAGGCCCTCCCCTAACTGCCTGTTGAATTATTCAGAAACGGCATTAACTTATAAATGAGTGTGTTTGACTGATTTTGTGGTTGATGTACAGATAAATTCTAATGAAAGACAGCTACAAGATTTTAAATTATTAATTAGACTGCCACTTAACAAAGCCTATTTGGCACTCTATTTCCTTGCTTAACAAGACAAAAACTTTAAGGATAGGTTTTGTATGAGCCCAGAGGCTGTTCATTTGCATTTTGTTTTTTCTAGCTCCAGAAACGAAAAAAAGCCGTAGATCCTGACCTTAAGCAGGTTGCAACCCCTGGTGGGACGCAACCACCTCCAGCTCCACTTCTCCAGCCCGGCTCCTGCTTTGCCTCCACCCCTCGGTGCTGGGAAATGGGGTCGGGAAGTGATGATTTCTCCGAGCGGGATGCACGGGGATTTGGGATCGAACCCAGCCCGCTTGAGTTAATACACCGAACAAAGCCGACGCCGGAGATGGAGAGAAGAGGCTCAGAGCCCGAGGCCCCGCAGCCGCAAGGTGACATTAACCCCGCGGGTGTTTACATTAATCCCTGGGGTGATAGCGGGGCTCCTTGCCCCGGCACAGGGCTGCTTGGAGCAGTGGCACAGCGCCCGCATCCTCTAGCACCGCGCGTTCCCGTGCCGGAACATCGCCGGAGAGGGGGGCATGTGGTGGTCCGTGGGCTGGGCCGGTGCTGTCCCACTTCCGAGGATCCGGGGAGGTCCCTCTGTATGGCAGTGTTGCTTCTCCCCGTCCCCCGCTCGCACCTACCCGGGCACGGCGGTACCGGAGAAGCGGACCCCTCCCGCCCCCCCCCCCCGGAGGGTCGGCATCTCCCCGGCTGTGATGTCAAAAAGCATCCCTATGATGTCCCAGGCGGTTGCCATGGAAATAGCGTGATGTCACAGCGGAGCGAATCTCTTCGGGTCGACGGGAGGGGAATGGAGGGGATGGGGGGGGGAGAACAAGAAGAACGCGCCCCAACTTCCCCCACCGAACCCCGAGCGGCCGCGCGGAGCTGAAATCAGAGTCTGCCTTCCATCGGGCACCGAGCACCGTCGTCTCGGGACACGCCGTGCGTCCGCCGATCCCTCCCCGGTTCCGTTCCCCGGGGATCGGCGGTGCCCGCACCCCGGCGGCGGCTCCGGTAACGGTTGGTTGCGGGGGGAGCGCCCGGCGTCGCGGCCCCAACTTCGGCGGGAGGCAAACTTCGGAGCCGGTACCGGATCCCCCGCTTTGCCCGCCGTCCCCGGTACCCGTTGCCCTCCCGTTGCGGCGCTCACCTTGGCGGAGCATCGTGGTGCCGGTGCGGGGCGCGGTCTCCCGGCGCGGCGGTAACGGCGGAGAGCGGCGGCGGCGCTCAGAGCGGCGGCGGCGGGGAACGGTGGTGGCGGCGGTGGTGGCGGCGGCAGCGGCGGCTGCACCGGGAGCGCGGAGCCCGAACGAGCGGCCCCCGCGGGGGCATGGCGGGCAGAGCCGCAGCGGCACCGGGAGCGCCCGCCCCGCGGAGCCCCACCGGGAGCACCGGCCGCGCCTCTGCCCGCCGCGCGTCCCGCCGCCGGCTTTTAGGGGGGAGCCGCCCCCTCGGGGCTGGGGCCGCCGCCGCCCCCCACCCCCTCGGGCAGAGCCTATAAAGAAGGGGAGCCCGGGGCCGGTGCGGCGGTGCCTGCAGCGGCGGGCAGGGCTGGGCAGGGCGGGGCGGGGCAGCGACGGGGCGGGCTGGGTTGGGCTGGGCGAGCCCGGCCGGGCCCCCCCTTCTTCCTCCTCCTCCTCCTCCTCCTCCTCCTACTCTGCCGCCGCCTCTCCCGCCTCCCGTGGACACTTCGTGAAAGTGCCGCTGCTCCGCTTCCCCGCGCCGCCTCCCGGTGCCCCCCCCCCGCCCCATCGGGGCTCTATTGGCCTCGGGGAGCTGCTGGCACCATGTCGCATCGCTGTCCCCTCCGCCCCGCCGGGCAGCACATCGCGTCCCCGCTGGTCCCGAAACACCTCCTCTTCGTCCCCTCCGCCCCTATCGGAACACTGGATGTCCCAGCGTGGAGCTCTGTTTTCCATTGCCCCACCCGCGTTTACGCTGTCCCCGCTGTTCCCGCTGCCCCTCCGCCCAGCGCCCTCATTCCACCCGCTCCTTCCCCGCTCTTTGTCCCTCGAGTCCCCTCTGTACCCCTCGCCTCCCGCTGCCTCCCTCACCCCATCGGGTTCCCAGTCCCACACCGGCATCCCGATGTCCCCCCGGCGCTTTACTGTCCGCGGAGGTCCCCTCAGTCCTCTGGGGCTCTTTCCATCCCCACCGCAGATCTCGTTATCCCACGTTATCCCACTGCCGGCCCCGCTACCCCTCGGGGGTCACCACCACCACTCCGCTCCCCCGCGGTCCCCCGACTCGCAGGCACTTGCATACTAGAGGAGGGGGACCCCCATGGCGGGTGCGGCTGTCACCATGGCAACCGCACCACGGAGCTGCGAGCGGCACCCGCTCAGCGCAGGGAGCTCAGCACAGGGTGCACAGCCCAAAATCACCGCGGTCCGTCTTGGGACGAACCCGACAGCTCAACGCCGTGCACATCCCGACGTACAGCCCAACACCGGTGCGTTCATCGTGCCGGAGCCTCCACACCCAGCCCTGCCACCCGTCCCGCCCCATCCATCCCGTCCCGTCGGGGCGGTGCGCACCGCTCTCCATTTCTCTCTCTTTCTCTCGGCTATCGATTGCTCTGGTCTGAGCGCCCCGCCCGCTCGGGGCTCGGCTGGCTCTGCCTGCCCGCCTCCACGTGGCCCCGCGCCATGGCGGCACCGCCGCGCTCCGGCGGCGCGGCCCTTCTGCCCTCCGCCAGCAGCGCAGGTGGGCACCGGCGGGAGAACCGAGCCTCGTGGGGGAGAACTGGGGCCAGTACCGGGGCCTCCGGGCGGGGGAAGGCGGCGGGGGCTGTGCCCGTCCCGACTGTGCCGTGGGCTCGCTGGATGACGGCGTCGGGGGGCGATGATCGACGTGGCGGCGGTGAATAACGGAGCGCTGCCCCCCTCCCCCCCGTCTCCCCCCCCCGGGATGTGGGGGAGGACGCTGCTGAATCCCCACTGGTGGGAAGGGTGTCAGCGTCGGGGTTTGGGGTTGGTTTTTATGTCCTCTCTCCCCCCCAAAAAAAAGAAAGTATCGCCCTTGGGGATGGTGGGGGCTGAGAGTGCCTCGACCCCATCCCCACGGGTGGCATCCCCCCGTGTGTGGCCCTATGGACATGACATCTCTGTGGCCCTATGGACACTGTTCCTATGGCCTTATAGATGCAGAGGTCTGAGATATAATGGGCAGAAAAGGTGTTTTTTCCCCCCCAAAACAGCATTATTGTCCCATGTTGGGCGAAGGAGGCTGCAATTCATCCCTGGGGATGTGGCACAGGGTCTTTCTGTGGCTTCAGGGATTTGGTGTCCCCATGGCCTTAGGGTCACAGGATCCCCATGGCCCTAGGAGCACTGTGTCCCTGGAGCCTGAGGATGCTGTGCCCACGGCCTTACGGTTGCAGTGTCCCCATAGCCCCAGGATGTGATGTCTCCATGCCCTTAGGACACGGTGTCCCCATGACTGCTGGGTCAGCATGCCCTATGTGATGTCTCCATGGCCTTAGGACACAATGTCCCTATGGCCCCAAGGACCCGATGCCCTATAGGCTTCCCCCCTTGACTCCCACTGTATCCCCAGGTCGAGCCCCACGTCGCACTGCCCGCCAGGTCCCCGAGGAGCTGCTGAATAATGAAGAGCTGCGGGAGGCAGTGGGGGCTCTGCCTTCCAACTACAACTTTGAGATCCCCAAAACCATCTGGAGGATCCGGCAGGCAGGAGCCAAAAAAGGTGAGCAGTGGGGAGGGGACGTGGGAGGGCTGTGGCTCTGAGTGATGTGGTCAGTGGGCACAGTGGGGCTGGGTTGGGGTTGGAGATGGGGATTTGGGATGTCTTTTCCAACCTGAATGATTCTATGGGGTGGTCACTGTCAGTGCTGGGATGGGTTCAGGATGGCAGCCAGGACCCTCCTGCTGTGTGCTTGGCCACCAGTGCCATTGGGTGGCAGTGGGTAAAGGCAGCCCCAGGTGGGGACAGTGGGGCTAAGAGGCATCATCTCACTGAATAAATGCATGCCATACGTGGAGCTGTGCTGGCACCTCCAAAGTGGGAGAGCAGCAGCGAGGGAAAGGGCAGTGAAGGACGATCAAAGGTTTGGAACAGCTCTGTACAATGGGAGATTAAATAGATTTAGTTCTTTTTGTTGGGAAAGAGACAAACGAAGGGGGGATATGACAGAGGGCTGTGGAATTATGAATGGTACAGAGCTGAAAAGGCGATGATTATCCACTCTTTCTTGTAGCTGGAGAACCAGGGGCACACGTTTACATTATTAGGAGCAGGTTTAAAATAAACAGAAGAAAGTACCTCTTCCTGTGCAGCGCTTAATTAAAACCCAGAACTCATTACAGCGGGAAGTGGGAGAGACAAGGAGTGTCGGCGGGTTCAGAAAGGGATTAAATGCATTCGCACGGGGTGGGTGCGAGCAGCAGAGGGTGAGCTGTTCCTGGGAAATCTGTGCTGTGCTGCTGCTTTCTGAGGCCACAGTGCCCGATTTCAGTTTTGGGGAGGGATGAAGTGGTTTGGTGTGCTATGGGGTGGGCCCCAGTTAGGAGCATCCCCCATTAACCACAGCCTTTCTCTTCCCAGTGGCCCTGCAGATGCCGGAGGGGCTGCTCATGTTTGCCTGCACCATTGCAGATATCATTGAGCGGTAAGATCTGACCTGATATTGGGGCTCGGGGGGGTCCCAACCTAATGCAGCACCATCTGTGCCTTGGGGACGGGGACAGCATGGTCACACCACGTCCCCAACGCCTGCAGTCCCCACTGCTGTCACACATCCCTGCTGTCGGGGTGACAGTGCCCTTGGTGACGCATCCCCTGGAGCTGTGACCTCAGTGTCACCACCAGTGGGGTCACAGCACCTGTTAGCACGCTGTCACCTTGTGTGAAGAGGCTCACAGGGAGGTGACAGCACCTGGGGGGGGAGTCATGGCACATACCCCGGCTTTGTCACCTGTCCCATCTCTGCATAAGGGGTGGGAGGATGCAGGGGATGGGTGCAGAGTGCAGGTGGCTCTGCGTGGGTCTGTCCCTTTAAGCAGCGCTGCCTCCTCTCCCCGGCTTTGGCACCCAGCCGCTTTCATGTCTCTGACTTCAAAGGCAGCGGATTAAGGGGCTCTTTCATCTGAATGAAACCTTAAGCCCCACTTCCCCGAGCTGCAGCAGCCCCACCGGCCTCGCCCTCACTGCCAGCAGTGGTGGCACCCTGACCGGGGGCACCCCAAGGTCTGTCCCTTGGTTGGGGGCACTGGGTGACATCCGTGTTGCAGCTGGGGACAAATGCTCTGGTGTGGTGGGAATTGATGTGATGGAAATCTGTGCAGTCCCAGTGGGGATAGAGTCAAGCTGCCACCAACCCCAGAGTGACACGTCCCATGTTCTGTAGCCAGGGCTGTTCTGCTCTCCTGGGGTTTTTCTCCCTTTTTGCTTTGGATAAAACATCCCCTGGGGCTGGGATGAGAGTGAGAACGTGCACATGGTGCTGGCCGGGTTCTTGTCTGCCCCACTGCAGGGAAGCAGTGGGGCCAAGGGCAGGGGGCTGCTGGTTGGAGACCCAGATGGTGAGGACAAGAGCAGGGTTGGGTTCCTGGTCCATGCGCATCATGTTGGCTGGGAGCAGGGATGAAGATGTCATGGGAGCAACATGGAAAAGCGTCGGGCACTTAACACAGAGCCTTTCAAATAGAGACGCTGACAGCATTGACCGGTGTGAAGTCCTGTTAATTAGCACTAATAGGTTTGTCGTTATCGTGGAGCGTGGAGGGGGGTGGGGGGTCCGCAGCCCCCGTTGAGGTGGGGGTCTCGCTGCTGCCTGCAGGCTGCTGAGCTGGCGGGGCCGTGCGCTGCTGGAGCCGCATCACGACGCTCTCCAGGCAGCATCCAAATTGGCTCCGTTTCTGGTGGCTGATGTAATTCGGTGGAGGGGAGCTCGTGCCGGTGAGGGGGTGGCAGCGTGGGGGAAAGCCTGGACAACAGCTCGGGATCGGGGGGCAGCCCTCAGCCCACCAGCTCCATGTGTTGGGGAGGGGGATGTTAGGAGCAGACCCCCCCACCCCCTCTCCTTCCCCGTGCATGGCAGGCGGCTCAGCTGGGCTCTTGATTCCTTGTTAATAAAATCAGCTGTCAGGCTGTGCAGCTGCTAATCCCCCCTGTCTCCTGCTAATAGGGGAGGTGATGGAGTCAGGGACATGCTGGTGGCACCGCTCTGCCCCTTCCCTGCCCTGGAGCTGGTGGCCACAGTAGCAAAGGAGGGGAGCCCCCAGGTGCCACGCGCTGTCCCATCCTGGTGGATGGCACCATGAGGACACCACGTCCCTTGGCCATGCTGTTGTGGTGTCAACCCTAAAGGACCCTTCTTGGGGTGCAGGATTCAGCCACCGCTGCCCTCCCTGTTCCCTTTGTCCTTCGAGCGCATGGTGCTGCACAGGGGGGATTTAATCACCCTCATTAAGCACACAACAGCATCATTAGGGAGAATGAAGTTCTCACTTCAGTGGAGATGGTGAACAGCTCGGTTGGGGCGGTGACGACGTGGGGCGAGTGGGGCAAAGGGCTGCTACCTCCTGAGGTCAGAACGTGCCAACGCCATCCTGCTGTGGCGTCTGCGTCCTTGTGTCTGTGTCCTTGTGTCCATGTCCTATGTCCTTGTGTCCCTGCAGAGCCTGGGGAGCTGGCAACTCCATGGCCCATCCATGGGGAAGCTGCCACCAAGGAGATGGGCACCAGATGGGCGTGGGACAGCCATGGTGGCTTGGTCACCGCTGTTCTCTGCTCCATAGCTTTGTCTTTTGGGGGGTTTTCCAGCTTCAAGGCCAGCAAAGCACAGAGCTAGGATGCACCAAAGGCCAACAATGGGGTCACAGTGCTGTGCATCCTTGTGTTGGATGGGAACCCTGTCCCTGTTGCCACCTCCCCATCCTGACCCACTTGCAGGTGCTCTGCGGGTCCCCGCGCTGCACGCAGGCAATAATTGCCCAGCTGCAGCGGTGCTCTTCCAGAGCCGCTTGCAGTAAAATTGCAAACTCATTATTTTAATTATGTGCAGCTTTCCTGTGCTAATGAAGTTGGGAACCTGGTAATGGGGCTCGGCGACGGGCTTCTCTGCTAATTAATCGCATTGTTCTATGCTGGGGCTGCGCTCAATGCTTTTAGGGGGATGGAAGGTTGGGGTCGAGTGAAGAGTTCCATGTACCCATCCCAAAGGGACTTGGGCACCCATGGTGCTGTTGGGATCAGGGGCTCCCCTCCAACCCTTCTCAGGGATTGGATGTGGGAAGTTTTGCTGGGAAAAGTCAAGCAGGAGCAAAACCAGGGGGGTGCTGGCAAAGGGATGGGGTCCCCGTGTTTGTCACTGGGTTGTGTCACCTCTGCGCCGTGCCGTGGCAGAGCAGTGCGGGGGGTCCCAACCCTCTGCCAGTGCTGAGCGTGGCACTTTATAAATGGCATTTTGGGAGCCATCTGTTTAAAGGAGGAAATAATGAATTAGGGGAGATGAGGAAAACGCTAAGGCCGGGCTGTTTTTCAGAATGAACGGGGTTTGCGGGACGGAAAAGATGAATAACCTCCCCTTGTCTTCAATATTCATGAGCTCCCGGCGGGAGCGAACGGCTCGCAGCCCCGTGGGGACAGCCCTGTCACCACGTCCTGACGTGCCACCACACCACCAGGCAGTGGGGACATGGAGCATGGCAAGGACTGTGTCCCATTGCAGTGCAGCGTCCCGTGTCGCGGGCAGGTGGATGCTAATTGACATTTCCTTCCTCTGTAGTTTGATGAAAGGCTCCGGCGACGCCGAACTGATTAAAACATCAAGGGGAGGCCCCCGTGCTCTGCTTTGATTTGTCTCAGGAGATTATGGCTGCTCCATCATAGCCCATCCGGAGTGGGTGACCCTGGCATGTGCTGTCCCCACGTCACCATGGGGAGCCTGCTGCCATCGTCCTTCAATGTCCTTGGTCTGTCCCATGTCCCCTGTCCAGTCCCCATGGCTGGAGTGTGGTATGAGGTCAGGCAGCTCAGCCCCATCCCCGTATGGCCATGTGCCATGGGTGGGAGCACAGTGCCCCTCTGCCATCCCCTCCCTCCACCGTTGCTATTTCACTTTCTTGCTCTTCACCCCCAGGGACTTTCTCTGGGGTTTGGGCCAATTTGCATACATTTTAATCTATAAAAAATTAAGCGGCGCTGGCTGCTGCTCTGAGTCAGACCTCCCCGTCCTGAATCTTAAGGAGCTGAATAATTTTCCACTTTTGCTGAGATGTGTGGAGTCTGATTCACGTTCATCTCATCACCTCTCATTAAAGAAGGGGGCTGGGGGGAACCGGGGGGTGGGGAAAGAGCCTTCTGGATCATTCAGCAGCCCTATGGCACTGCCATATGGGCAGTGGGGTGGCCGTGTGCCCATCCGTGCCATTGAGACCGCAGCTTTGGGTGCTGACACCCATCCTCCAGCTGTCCCCAACGCATCCCCTGCCCATGGGATGTCCGCTTTGGGCAGGACACGAAGATGATGGAGATGATGGTGGCTTTGTCCCCGCACTGGGGACACTGCGTGCCCTGTCCCCTTCCCCGAGCGCTGCCGTTGGGTCGGAGCTGTTAATATTCTGCACGCTCCGCCATTCCTCCACCTTCTGCCATCTGCCCAGATCTGCCCACCACTTCTATTCTTGCCGCCGACGTAACGCTCCCTGCACGGCACTCAGGGAGGGGGACCCTGGCCCTCAGCCAGTGCCAGCAGGGGGTGACGCCTCTGCTGTCCCCAAACCCTGCATTGGTGTCACTGGGACCGCACCGGCACCCGGACCCCGATGGCACCACAGCTACCATCCTGTCAGAAGGGTCTTCCAACCCAGCCTGGGGCACAACCTTGGTGTAAATAAGGCATCAGCATCTGGTTGAAGCAGCCCTCCAGTCATGGGGCTTTGTCGCTGCGATACCTGCTTTCCTAATTAAAACACCACGGGAACGTGGCCAAGTTAATAATCCCCCGAAATGGTGCAATAAACCACCGGTGAAGGTGGCACGCTTAAATCACACGACGGGGCTTTATTTCCCAATGGCAGCACCAGGTATGGGTTCCAGGGGACAGTGCCACTTTGTGCTGTCCGTCTCCAAGTGCCAGCCAGGCATGGGCTGGAGGGCAGCAGCAGTGCCCAGGGTGTGGGGGCACGGCCTCTGCTGTGGGGTTGGCACGGTTCGGAATGGCTCTGATCCTCAGCTCGGTGGCCCTGCACTGGGTCTCTCCGTGCCGCTGCATTAGGAAACTGGCAGCGTATTATTTGATGAGCGGATAATCCGCTGAATTGCAAACAGCTTTACCCAATTGAAGAGGCGGATTAGCGCTCTCCACTTTAATCATGTTGACATCTCGGAGAGTGGCCAGTGCTCGTCCTCCCCGCTGCGTGCCGAGGGGTCCCCCGTTCGCACCGCATCACGTGCCGGCGGGGACACAGAGGGGCTGGGGACACCGGCAGAGGGCAGGGAGGACGTGCGCCGTGACGGTGCCATCCTGATGCCACCTCGATGCCACCTGCACTGTTTTGTCCCTCCTGCAGGTTTACAGATGCTGAGGCGGTGGTGATGGGCGATGTGACGTACGGCGCGTGCTGCGTGGATGACTACACGGCGCGGGCTCTGGGTGCTGACTTCTTGGTGCACTATGGACACAGCTGCCTGAGTAGGTGACATTGGGTTCTGGGGTGTGTAGTGGCACTGGGGACTGCCAGTATTGTGCCTGTGCTCAGTGCCAGCTTGGGGCCGTGGCACCAAGTGATCTCCGGAGAGCCTGGGTAGGGCCGGGCTGATTGGGTTGCTGCCTTTGGATAGGATTTGGGGAGCAGCAGTGCATGCGGAGCGTGTCCCTATCGCAGCGCCGCAGTGCCTGCTTGGCAGTGGCATTGCCCGAATCACAGCCCTGAGCCTGACATCAGCAGAGCACACAGCCTCAGTGCCTGGGAGCTACTGGTGGGGATGGGGACAATAGGGACGGTGGGGACAATGGGGACGTGGCTTTGCGCTGGCTGGAAGGGGAAGGGAGGAGGAGGCTGTGTGCTCCCCAGGCGGACGGTACTCTGGATCCGGTTGCCATGGAAACTGCGCTGCTGTCCCAGATGCTGCTAACTTTGAAGTCCACCCAGGATGGAATCAGCCCAAAAATAACAATAAGACACTCTGGGTTTTAAGGTGGATCGGTAGAATTGCTGTGCTGGGCAGCAACCTCGGTCTTCCCAGCATCCTGCAGCCCCTCTGAGCCTGGGCAGGGGCTCTGGGGATGCTTATGCTTCATAGGATTGCTCTGGGCTCCTTATGAAATACTGACCTCCTGGTTGAGATCTGTAACTCAAAACCACATTATGAATTAAGCACCCCAGGGGGCATCTATTGGGCTGCCCACCCTGACACCAGCTCAGCACAGCTATCCTTGTGGAATCCCCATGGTACTTTTGGGGCTGCCACCCCAGAGCCACCATCCCCATCCCTCCGGCCCTGCAGGAGGGAGTAATTTGCACTTAATTGTGCTCAGGCGAAGCGCACCAAAATGGGAAGTGAATGCGGAGCTGCAGATCGATGTGGACTCTGTGTACTTTAATTATTCACTTAATCGTGGTGACACAGGCTTCTTAGCACCGGGGGTAATTAGATTTGTGTTCATTGATCCCCCCCGGGCTGCCGTTATCCAGAGAGAAATGAATGGGTGCTCCATCTGCACCCCCTGCCTGGAGTGAACAGACCCCCATCTGCCCTACACCAGGCTATGGGACATAAGGAGAGCCCCCCAGAATCATCCTCACACTCTTTCTCTTGGCAGTCCCCATCGATACCACGCGTGGTCTGAAGATGCTCTACGTCTTCGTGGACATCAAGATTGACACGTCCCATTTCCTCGACACGATCCGCTTCAACTTCGCCGCAGGCTCTTCCCTGGCCCTGGTCAGCACCATCCAGTTTGTGGCAGCAGTGCAGGTGGGCAGCCACGATCGCGTTGATGGAGAGCTTTGTGATAACTCTGATCAATGTTTCACAGCAGCACCACTCCCCAGCTCCCCTGGGAGCTGCTCTGTAAATGTCAGGGCAGGCAGAGGAGCACGTGGTATTTCGGTGCAGTGCTGGGGGAAGCTCCAGCAGCTCTGTCTGTCTGTCTGCTCCTGAGCGGAGATGAATGAGCCTCTTGAGCCACGTCTATCCAAACATGAGGCTGTTGGAGCGTTAAGCATTTTCCCTTCTCTTCTAATTGATATGTTGTTCGAGTGTGGCAGAGCATCTCTGCTCCACAGGGCCATTACTTTGTGAACTGAGGCACCCTGTGGCTCTCCAGATTGAGGTGCCCCAAGGGTCCCCAGCACTGTAATTGTCGCAGACTTGGCCAGGTTTGGGCTCTGTATCTCGTCTCTCTGGCTGACCCCATGTCTCTGCAGGCGGCCTCACAGGAGCTGCAGTCGCAGTACAAGGTGTGTGTGCCCCAGTGTAAGCCTCTGTCCCCTGGTGAGATATTGGGCTGCACATCGCCCCGGCTCGCACGGGACACTGATGCCATTGTGTAAGTACCCCAAGGACCCTGCAGCTCATGGCAGTGCAGAGAGCCAGGCTGGAGCCATGCTCCGTATCCAACCCCATCCCCATCCTCAAATCTGTCTCTATCCTTAAACCCATCCGCAGTCATGTCTCCATTCTCAATTCGATCATCATCCCCAGTACATCTGCGGCCCTCTCCCCCTTCCCAACCTTGTCCCCAAACCCATCCTCAATGCCATTCTTCTTCCTAGTGCCATCCCCATCCCTACCCTATCCCAAATCCTTTCCCCATTTCCAATCCCGACTCCATCCTCAATCCCATCTCCATGCCCTCCCCAAATCCGTGGGTACATTTTCCTGGTGCCAGGATTACCCATCCCTCTCCTGCCCTGCCTGGGGTGTACGTGGGCTGGGCTGGGTCCCTCCGGCTCCTAAAGCTGCTCTGATTGGCGTCTGCTCGTAGCACAGAGGAAATAATTGAGTCGTATATCAGAATAGATAATAGATGGAAGGGCGGGTGGATAATTGGAAAAGACAAATGGCCGGGGCCCAACATCACAGCAACATTAATTTTATTTAAGGACAGCAAATTAGAGGGAGCACTTCGCTTCCTATCACCTAATTATTTTAGGTAATGGAAATGCTTAATGTACTGTGAATACAGTGCGCTGCAGAATAAATAAATACGAGGACCCCACCCTTGGGGGTGTTTAAACCCCATCTCACCCACCCAGGGTGGGATGGAGGATCATCCTCATGTTCCCAGCCGTGGGGCAGCCAGGTGGGATGGGGCTGTGACTTTGCCCTGCACCAGGACCTGGGGGAGAGGCATTGCGTTTCTGCTGTCCCCAAGGCCACCAAGCTGGCATGGCACAGGCATGAGCAGAGCCATTCTGCTGCCATTGGAACCATAGCATGGTACCCGCAATCCTCCTAGGTGCTCACGCCCGACGTACCTGCATCCTCCCCGCGTTGTTATTTTCTTATTTAGCCCGTCTCTGGGGCTAACTTTTGCCGACAAATTAGCTTTGATCTTCCAAAATGTCATTCTCCAATTAAGGGCAAAAATCTAGTCAAGTTTTACGTCTGAATTCATTTTCCGAGCCCTCACTCCATTAGGGCAGCTGAATGAAAGGCTTTGAAATGTAATTGCTGACTTGAAATCCGATTAGAAATGGAAGCAGCAACGTCTATAACCAGCCATAGAGACGGAGCACCGGCCCTGCTGCTTCATGTCCATTTTTGCTCCAAAAGTGTCTGTCTGTCCATCTGTCCGTCCATCCATCCATCCATCCGTCTTTCTCTTCATACTGTCCATCTGTCTATCTGTCTGTCCATCTCTCCATCTGTCCATCTGTCCGTCCATCCATCCATCCATCTGTCCATCTGACCATCTATCCATCCGTCCATCCGTCTGTTTGTCCATCCATCCATCCATCCACGTGTCCATCCATTTGTCTGTCCATCCGTCTACCTGCCTATCCATCCATCTGTCCATCTGTCTGTCCGTTTATCCATCTGTCCATCCATCCGTGTATCCTTCCATCTCTTTATCCATCCTTCCATGTCTGTCCATCCATCCGTCCATCCGTTTGTCCATCTGTCCATTTGTCCATCCATTAATCCATCCATTTGTCCATCCATCCATCTATCTGCCCATCCATCTGTCCATTTGTCCATCCATCTGTCCATCCATCTGTCCATTCATGTATCCATCTGTCCATCCATCCATCCATCCATCCATCCATCCATCCACCCCTCCACACCCTGCATGCAGGAAGGAACACACCGACTCCACCACCTCCCATTGCTCTCCCTCTCTCCCACAGCTATTTGGGGGACGGCCGCTTCCACCTGGAGTCCATCATGATCTCCAACCCGGGGATACCCGCCTACAGGTAGGGCCAACTCCTCCCCCATCCCAGCAGGGCAGAGGGAGCCACGCTCCATGCAGTGAACACCAGCCATTTACTCCGGCTGAATATAAACATTTTGACAAGTACCTGTGAAAGCTCTTTGAGGTGCAGCCATTAAACTCCCCGGCTGCTGCAGGCAGAGGCCATAAAGCGCGATGATGAGGCTGCTGAAAGCAGATGAAATATCAAGAGCGAAAGGCAGGGCCCATTTGGTGAAATCTGAATTTCTTAGTAGGTCGTTTGTTACGAACGGGAGGCGCGCGTCAGCTTTATGGCGCTGGGGAAGCTGCCGAAACCCGAGTGGGATTTGATTAAAATTCTCCTCGTCAAACAAAGCAACAAATCAAAGATTCCTTTATAATTGATGAGCCGGGATGGGGAGGGGCTGAGCGTGGGGGGCTGGTCCCGTTGCCCTCCTGATGAACCAACTGGGCCCTGTGAGCCAATTAGTGCAAATGAAGGAGGGCACGGAGTGGTTTGGGGGCCATCTGTGGGGCTGGGGGCTGCTTGTGGCTGAGTTTGGGTCTGCTCCATAGGTACGATCCCTACAGCAAGGTCTTCTCACAGGAGCATTATGCCCATGACCGCATGCGAGAAGCCCGGCAGGCCGCCATCCGCTCCGCCGCCCGTGCCCAGTGCTGGGGGCTGCTGCTGGGCACCCTGGGGCGACAGGGATCCCCTGCCATCCTACAGGTATTGCTGGGTCCCCTCACCTTGGGGACGTGGCTGGGAAAGGGGCAAGGACAGCGCCTGCCCTCTCTTGCTGCCATCGATCCGCCCCGAGCCGTGCGGGCAGGGCAATTAGCAGCAGATGAGGGAGGTTGGCCAAGGGCTCATTAAACACTGGCCAGCCGTGGAGACCCCCCTGGATGAGCAGCTCAGCAATTAATTCGCTGGTTTGGTTTTAATTGGATGAACTCCTGCTTGAGTTCACTGTCTCTACGGTCAAGGGGAGCAGAGCCAAGGTGCTGTCATTGACGTTGGGAGGGATTTGGGGGATCAGCAGTGAGATGTGGGGCAGAGACCCTGGGAGTGATTTTGGGGGACGGCTCAGGGAGGTGATGGGCACAATAAGGCACGGAAAATAGTTGGTGGCTCTGAGGTCACGGCCACGCTGCTCGCGTCCTCCCACAGCCTTCAGCCCTGCAGCAGGCAGGCCTCCCAAGGCTGGCAGCCGCTAACGAGAACAGATTGTTGTCATTGAGCAGTAATTACTTCATTAGGCCAAGGCACGCGCTAGGGAAAGCGGCGTGCGAGCTGGAGCTGCGGCCCTGTCACCGTGTGTGCCCCCCTGGATGTGACAGGGACACAGAGCTGTGTTCCCAAGAGGCCTGAGCTTTGGGTTCTGTATGGCCTTCTGGATGGAAAGTGCTGTGTGGGTTATTAAGGCTGGTGAGCCCCTGACCCACGGTGCTGTTTTTCTCCCCACAGCACCTGGAGTCACGGCTGCGTGCCCTGGGCCGGCCATTCGTGCGGGTGCTGCTGTCTGAGATCTTCCCTAGCAAGCTGCAGCTCTTTGACAGCGTGGATGCGTGAGTGCTCCCGGCCCCATCCCTGTGGGGAGCCCCAAAGCCGTGCTGGGAACGTGGTGCTGGGCCTGAGGTAGTTCTGGGCTGTTGTCATGGAGAGTTCCTCCGTGGTGCCCCCAAATCCAAGTGATGTTTCTTGGTCCTGGAACACAGCACGGTGAAGGGGAGCAGCTCCTCATGGGGGTGCTCAGAGCCATCCTGGGGTTCCTCACACGGGG
Organism: Meleagris gallopavo; assembly: GCF_905368555.1. Lineage (NCBI taxonomy): Eukaryota > Metazoa > Chordata > Aves > Galliformes > Phasianidae > Meleagris > Meleagris gallopavo. The sequence goes on from NC_139424.1 coordinate 5,483,570, forward strand.
CCGTAGGGGCTTTATTGCTGCCATTCTCCTCACAGGTGGGTGCAGATCGCCTGTCCCCGGCTCTCCATCGACTGGGGGGAGGCCTTCAACAAACCACTGCTGACACCCTATGAGGTGAGCAGCCCCCGGTGCGTTTCAGGAGGACCCCTCCCAGCACCGCGTGTGGCACTCAGCCCCTTATCCCCTTCCCGTAGGCAGCGGTGGCTCTTGGGGACATCGAGTGGCAACAGCCGTACCCCATGGACTTTTATGCCAGTCAGTCCCTGGGACCGTGGACGGCCAATCGATCAGCACGGCCAGCCCAGGTGGGCGCTGGGGGGTGGGAGTCCCCACTGTGTCCCTTGGTGCTCGGTGCCGTGTGTCACAAGCGCCACCCAGTGGCTTACTCCCTGGAGAGCGGGGCCGGTGCCCAGCCGGTGCCTTCGGTCGGGGCACAGGTGGCCCCCTCTCTGCTTACCCCATGTCTGTCCCCACAGGAGAAGCCACTCACAACCTCCAGCCTGAAGAATAGCACTGAGGGGTCCCGCAGTGCCCACTCGCCTGAGGACACGACCACCTCCTGAACAGAGTCCCGGTGGCCCCGCTGCCACCTGTGGGACTTGGCATGGGTACGGCTGCACCAGGGTGAGCATCATCGGGGCCACATGAATTTGAGGCATCCCTGGTACCAGCACCGGGATGGAAAGGGGTGGAACTGAAGACGGCCCGTATGGCCTCGTTGCCTGCTGGAAGCGGGTCCCGCAGCCCCTCCCGCCCCGCATTCCCCCTCACTGCACGGCGCCGGTTCCACGGGCACCCCGTCGGGGCCGCCCCCTCCACGTCCCCGCCCCGCGACCTCCCGCCGCAAGGGGGCGCGCCGGCGGATGGTCCTCTCCGAGCCTTTCCTTGCGTGAGGCGATAGCCAATCAGCGCGTAGCTTTCCGGCGGGAAGGGGAGGGCGGCCGGAAGTGCCGCTCACTTCCGGCCGTGGCGGGCACCATGTCGGAGGGGCGGCCGCTGCGGTTGCTGGCGCTGCACGGTTACCGGCAGAGCGAGCGCCGCTTCCGACAGCGCACCGGCGCGCTGCGCAAGGCTCTGCGAGGCCGCGCTGAGCTCGTAGCCCTCGATGCTCCGCACCTCGTGCCCGGCAGTGAGGATGAAACAAGCGACGACCCCCCACGTGGGTGGTGGTTTTCCAGGCCGGGAACTTTTGAGGCCTCGGAGGCAGCGGATCGGCCGACAGGGCTGGAGGAATCGCTGGAGGCCGTGGCGAGAGCGCTGGAGGAGCGCGGGCCTTTCGACGGGCTGCTGGGCTTCAGCCAGGGTGCGGCGCTGGCCGCTATGGTGTGCGCCCTGCGGGCCCGCGGGGATCCGCGCTTCCCCGTCACCTTCGCCATCCTGGTGGCCGCCTTCGCCAGCCGCGCCCCGGCCCACGAGCACTTCTACCGGGAGCCCATCGCCCTGCCTTCGCTGCACGTCGTGGGCGACGCCGACGCTGTCATCGCCGCGCACCTCAGCGCTGAGCTGGCGCGGTGCTTCGTGGAGCCCGTCGTCGTCACGCACCCCGGCGGGCACTTCGTCCCCGTGGCTGCGGCACAAAAGGAGGCCTACCTGCGCTTCTTGGAACGTTTCTGCCCTGGGCGGGGCTGGGCTGAGCAGCCAGGGGCTGGAGCAGTGTGATAGCGGTGTCTGTAGTTTGTGGTGGGCTGCTTGGTGGGGCATCTTGGTGCAGAGCTTGCTGTTTCTGCGCTCTTTGGAGAGGTTGTCACGATCTCTCTGTGCTCTTTTGCTATATTAACGCAGTCAACTCTTCCGGGTCTCTTCTTTGCAACTTTATTATGTATGTGATGTTGGATTGCAGACAGGAGAGAGATGCAGCTGTGCCTGATGGACTTTCTGAGTCCCTTCAAAAGTATGATCTCAGTCAGAGGAAGCAGCTGCAGAGCACACAGTGCTTGCAGCTCTTATATCCATAAAGGTTTGTGTTTTCAGTATCCCCTACTAAATAAATGAAGCCAACTTTTCAGCGGGCCTGGGCCTAGAAAAGACATTTCCTGGCTGTGCCAGGGTTGGTGTTTGCCTCACGCATTAAATTTCTTTGCTGGTTCAGCTTGTGTGAAGAGATCTGTTATATCTTCTGCTGTGCAAAGAGCCTTCACAAATGAGAAAAACTCAACTGTTGCTAGGTTTTTGTCTGATATTTTCCAGAAGCACACAGAAATCTGTGCTGCTGGTGTTGTCGCTCTGTTGGTAGGCATCCTGCTTGGCTGCCACGTGGCTTCAGTGCTGGGGTACACCAGCCTCGGGTCTGTACCCAGAGGGACTTCAGCTCACAGCCTGGTCTCTGATCCCCTTTTTCTTCAGTGATGAAGTGCAGTGTAGATGCTAAACATGGTAGTTTGCTCTTGCTGTCAGGGCTGTTCTATATTGCTGCACTGAGGTCTCACAGGTGGGGCTGAGCAGAGGATGGTGCTGGGCAATCCTGTGGTGGGTCACGAGCACCAGGAGGAGAGAACACTGCTGTGGTACAGGACGGGATGGGAAGGTCCCACCCGAGTCTGTGGGCTCCTCATGCTTCCCCAGGCTGGCTCTGAGCCTCAGGCAACCGCAGGGAGTGGATCAGTAGACCAAAGCACTTCCAGCATTCACTGAGCCGTGAACACGCCTGGGAACCGCCGCAGGTCAAAACTAACCGAGCAGCTTTAATTCGTGTGAGTTTTGCTCTCTGGTTTGTTGCTGGTTGTGTGGCAGCAGCACGATGGAGGCAGCAGTAAGAGCATGAGGCTGCTTTCCCCTGCAGGTCAGATTTACACTGATGTTGCCCTTGGGTAACTGAAGGGTGTGGAGGCTCTGGGGGCTCCGGCATCACGGTGCTGCTTGGCTGCTTCCTGGGCTGATGCAGAGCTGGGGGGATGACAGCCACCTTTTGGCCTGCAGGGAGGTGGGGAAGGAGCAGAGATGCTGCTGTGCATCTACACACCTGTTGCCCTGCCAAGCAGCAGGGGGTGGGTGGATGCAGCCAAAACAGCGAGGCTGAACCTCGTGATGACAAAGCAGCAGGGCCTTTGTCTCTCTGCTTTCCCACCTGAGCCTCCAGGCGCTGTGAAAAGACAGCAGCAGGCAGCTCGGCCGGCCCGCCGTCAGCTGTTTGATTATTGCCGAGTTTGCAGCTCGCCGTGGCGGTTCGCCGGCGCAGCCCATCACCGCGGGACGGCGCGGATGAGGCACTGCAGTGATGTCTGCTCGCCGCGGTCCAGCCTGCACTGCGGTCCCGCAGCCGCTTCCCCCGCCCCCGTGTCCCGCAGCAGCACCGGCCGGAGGCATCGCAGCGGTTCGCTGGCGTTGGAAACAGGGATGGACCTGTGTGTGCGTGGTGAGTGAGCAGAATGGGCTCTGCTGCTTCCCATACAGCTCCTTTGGGGAGAATGGAGGGGAGGGGGAAGGTTGATGGGTGGGTGGGCTTGAATTCTGGGGGCTTTTTGATACTTCAGCACCTGCATCTCGTTCTCAGGGAGTTCAATAAATAATAATAATAAAAAAAAAATTAAAAAATGCCAGGTGTCTTCTCCCTGAGCTTAAAGAAAATAATAAAAACAATTAAACCCGACCCTTAATCTGCATGAGGTGTACGTGTCAGCAGTGCGGGAGGAACGTGGTTTTTGCACCTGCTGTGATGGGAGGAGGGAAGTGACTCCTGCAGACATCACCTGCCGGTCAGAGGAGGGTGCCCCAGGAATCCTGTCCACCACAGCCCCTCCAAACGTGGCCATGTCTGCCCCATGCCAGGCAGCACCACTCTGACCTCTGCTTGCCTTCTGCCACCTCGGCAGCAGCTCAGCCCCATGCCACGTACCTTTTGCTGGTTCAGGTCTAGTTCCTGTGATCTACCTTCTTGTGAGCTGGGTAGGGAAGAAAACGGGGGGGATGTGAGCCTGAAGGAGAGACTGGCAAATGTCTTTCCTGCCCCTGAGAGCATTATCTGTGGGGGTTTTGCTTTCCCCCCTACCTTGCCTTTACCCAGCGGCAATGTGAGCCGGGGTTCTGTGACAGGGATGCAGTTCACCCTTCTGCTCCCTATTTCTGCCCCCCCAAAGCGGCTTTCAAAGCTCTCTGCATCTCCCCACTGTGTCCACAGCAGTGCCAGCCTGCAGAGCAGCTGCACCCCTGCATGCTGCCATTCCTGCTGCAAGCTCTGAGACAACCAGCAGCACTAGAGATGCTGTGAGCATCCCAAGCATCCTCCCACTGACAAACACCCACCGCCTGCTCCCTGCATCCCTTCCCCAATGCTGCTGCTGACTCAGGCCCTCCTCCGCTCCCTCCCCACTCTCACTGCCCATGCAGGGCTGGCAGACACAGACAGGGGCTCCCGTGGGCCGCGCTGACAGCGGGTCTCACCGTCCTTCCAGCCTTACTCATCTCACTCTTCCTCCCCTATGGCCAGCAGCGAGCAGGGCCAGGTGCAGACTGCTGGGGAGGGGGTGCTCCTGAAAGGTGGTGCGTTTCTGTGGATGCTTACACAATGCATCTCCCTTGGGCCTGGCTCCTACCTGCAGTGTGCTGGGATTTAGGCACGAGAGAGCTGCAGGACACGTCCGGGGGTGTCCCTGGGCCCCGCTGCCCAATTGGGACCAAGCTGGTGGGAAGAGTCCCCCCCTTCTCTGCCTCATCCGCAGAAGCTTCCAGTTGTGGCTGAGTCACTCCTGCTGTAACTCCTTTTCTCCTTGTTTTCGATGGAAGTTTTCCATGGAAACCCACGCTGGGTTGGGCCACAGGCTGGGATAAACACGGCTGAATCACAAAGATTGTTTCGCCAAAAGCTGTCAGATGGTAACAATAGCATACGGTGAGGGGCATCCAGGGGCTGTGCTGCCTTCTGGAGAGCAGCAGCACCCCTTCTCCCCCTTTGCCCCCCTCCCAGCCCTGTAGGCACGTGCTGCCCGCACCAGCTCCGTGGCACAAGGTCCCTGTGGCGCAGCTGTGAGGCTTTGGGCAGAAGCTGAGCTTTGGGGCCACGTGTTCTTCATGGGGAAATCCCACCTGGGGAGAGCAGGATGGAGGCATCCAAATTCTCCACCGTTGGGCTTGGCAGGGCTACAGCTCCCCAGGATGAGCTTTATCCTATCCTGGCAGCAGAAGGGCTGGGAGCACGTGTTGCTTCTCGTCCAGCAACCCAACATAGGGCAGTGTTTGTGCAGCACCCATTCACCCACAAGCTCTGTCCCGCTGTGGCCAAGGAGCACGGGAGCAGGGCGGCCCCTGTCCCTCAGTGGCTGGCCCTGGGCTCGGTTCCTTGGAAGCCAGGCTCCTTGGAAGCCAGTGTCAGAAATCTGAGATATTTTTAAGTTTTTTTGGAAGAAAAACTAATTCCAATGTGTGAGCAGAAGTTGGGAGCAGAAGTTGGCCTTCAAAATAACAACAGCGCCGCTTTGAGTCTTTGAGGAGATGAAGGTTGGGGGCTGTCCCTGTCCCAGGGGACCATCACCTGGGGACGCATTTTGGGCATCGTCCCATGGCCATGAGACTCCCCACCACAGGACCCCAGGCTTTTTGGGGGGCAAAGGGTGCTTTTGGAGATGAGTAGCACCTCAGGGTGTCCCTCCCTGCACTGCAGCCCCGCTGTGGCTGCCACAGTTGTAGGTTCCCCCCACTGATGGGGCTGCCCCAAATCCCACCCAGGCACAGGCAGAACTGCTGGGGAGGGGCACAGAGTGCCCACGGATGTTCCCTATGGGCTGCTCTGGCCTCAGGTGGGGGAACAGGGCAGAGCCCTCATGCAGCCATGCACTGGGTTGCAGCTGCCCTGTCCCCATCCTGCCCTCTTGCTGCTGTCACCCCCCATCGCCTCTGTCCCCAGCACCCATCTGCACGGGTTCAGCACCTCCCATCCCTCAGGGCTTCCTGCGGGTTCCCCCCCCCCTTCCCCGTGCCAACCCACCCCTCCCCTCGACTCTCCCGACTGCCACCGCTCACCGCCGGCTGCCGAGGGCCCGATGCCCGGTAACGGGGCGGGTCGGGCCGCTCTGACTTCGCCTCTCAGGAATCTCCTGGCCGCGACGGGCGAGTTGTGCAACCTGCGCCCGCCCCCGGCCACCACCATCCGCCCCGTCGGGCCGCTCTCAGTCCCCGCCGCCGCCGCACCCGCGTAGGGCCGCGCTCCGATCCCGGTGCTCCCGCCCAACCCCCCTCCCCCTCGGAGCCGTCGGTGCGCATCGCGACGCGGCACAGGGAAGCGGGGAAGCCCCCGTCGGGGCGGCGAAAGGGCAGGTGAGGGGCTGCGGGGCGGGGGGATAATGCGGGGTGGGGGGGTAGAAGGGGATGTGGAATAGAGGGAAGGGGGGGTCCGCGCTGTTCCCTGTACCGAGGAAGAGCCGCTCCGCGCCCGCCCCCCCGAACAGTAAGAGTTGATGTGCGGCGAACGCAGCCTGCATGTGAGCTCCTACTGCCGCGGGAGGCGGGGCTGTACCCGACGGGACCCCCACGCCGCGCCGCGCCCCTCCCCCTCCCCTCTCTCTGCCCCGGGCATTGTGGGGGGGCTCTGGGGGGTGCTGCCCGCGCTGCTAGTGCGCCGGGCCCGGCGACCATGGCTGTAGACTGTTACCCCCCCAGCAGCACAGTAACAATCTAAAGCCACGGTCGCCCGGGCGACGTCGAGGAGGGGGGGATGGGGGTGGAGGAGAAGGGGACGCAGGCGGTGCCTGGAGACAGCGAGGGGGCGGCCCCCAAAACCGCAGCGAACGCGCCCGCCCCCAACCCGCAGCGTGGGGGGACTGTCGGCGTGCGGAGGAAGCCCTCTCCCCACCCCCCCGCACTCCCCAGCACAACCCGGCCCTCCCGCCGGCCCACGCGTGTCCGCCCCGTCGGGGGGAAACCCCTACCTGGGCTGCAGCGGGGGGCGTCCGCCGTGGGGTCTCAGTGTCTGTGGGAAGGGGAGGAGGATGGGGAGGAAGGGGAAAAGAGAGAGAGGGGTCAGGCGAGCATCGGATCCCCATCCCATCCCATCCCATCCCATCCCATCCCATCCCATCCCATCCCATCCCATCCCATCCCATCCCCACCCCGCGGGACGCTGCCGGCCGCCCCGACGGCTCAGCACGCGGGACAGCTCCTGCACCCCCCCCTCCCCCTCCCCCCATTTCCCGGGACCGCTCCCCCCGCCCCACGGCGGTGCCGGTGCCGGTGCCGGTGGGTCATGCTTCAGTAGCCATGACTGTAGACTGTTACTGTCCTGTCCCTACGCAGCAGTAAGCAGTCTAGAGCCAAGGTGCCGATGCGCTGACTCGGGCTCTCCTCGACGGGGTCTCTCCACGCTTTTCCGACGGTCGGGGTGAAAGCGACACAGAGCGCGGGGTGCGGGGGTGCGGTGTCCCGGTGCGGGGTATGGAGGGGGGGGAGGGGGGACGGACGTTGCGGGGGGTGCCACGTCGGGGCTGGATGCGGAGACAGTGGGATGCCAATGTCACCCGCAGCAAACAGCGCGGGGGGGGGGGGGGGCGGGCTGAGGCGAGGAGGGGGATACACGGTGTCCAAACACACGCGCTCACATAAACACCGCAAAGTGTGGGGGGGGCGGTCGGGTCCCCCCCCCCTTCCTTCCCCTTCCCCGGGGCGGCTCCGCCCCCGCGCCCGCCCCCACCGGCGCCGCGCCCCGACCCCACCGCCCCCTCCGCACGTGGGGCTGCGCCAGGCGGCCCCGATCCGCCCCCCCTCCCGCCGCAGAGTCCCCCCCGTCTCGATCCCATTCCCCCCCCCGTCCCCACATACAGGTGCAGCGCTCGATGCCGCGGGGCTGCGCTGCCCCCTCCCGTCCCCGCTTACCTGGAGGGGGGGGGCGGGTTCAGCCTTACCTCCCCCCGGACCCCGACACCTCCCGGTCCGGACCCGGAGCCCCGCGGTTCCCCCCCGGTTCGGGGACGTCGCCGGTGTGGAGATGCTGCGCTGTCCGCAGAGCGCGGAGCTTTTATAGGATCGGGCTCGTAGTAACGGGGATCTCGGCTCATTCATAGAAAAGCATCAACCTACACAATGACGTGAGCGCTACGTCAGCGAGGAAATTTAGGGAACGGGAAGACGCTACTATTTATATCGGGGCGGGGGGAGGGCAACGGCCCGAGGGTGGGGAGAGGGGTCCGGGCTGCACCGGGACCCCGACATCCCCCCACCGCCCCCGGCCACCCATCTCCTGTGGGGATGCGCAGAGGGGCAGCCCCGATCCCCGCATCCCTCCTCCCGTTGGCGGTGCACCCCACAGAGCGATCCGACATCCCTGGACGGGGTCACCCCACGGATACCCACCTCCCCCCGTGCCCATAAGTTCGCGTTGTGGGGCTGCACTCTGGGAGAAAAGGATCGCACAGAAACCCGGGGGGGGGGGGGGAGGGAGGCGTCCAAACCTGGGGGTGCCTCCTATGCACCTGCACTGTGCCCACTCGCCCTCATATCATGGTGTCACTTCCCCCGTTGTGCCCCCAGTGAGCACCCATGGGTGTCCTGTAGAAGGATGAGGCACAACAATACGTGTGTGTGTGTGTGTGTGTGTGTGTGTGTGTGTACTGGGGGGGAGTTTGGAGCTTTCCCCCCCCCCATATTGCAGCTGCCCCACTGCAGCACCATGCTGCCCTAATGCAGCCTAGCAGGAGGCCGGGGGCGCGATCCCACAGGGGAGCACTGAGACCCCAAAACTGCTGTGTTCCCAATGAGCCCGCTTGGGTGAATTCCGAAATTTAACTCCCCCCATCCCAAGTGCCAGCACCCCGAGCAGAGTGAGACTAAACCCACAGCCATGAGGACGTGGGGGGACAGTTTCTCTGGTGGTACGCATCCCATACCCCCCATAGACCCCCCTCCCCGGTTCCTGCCGGAGCCTTCTGACCTCACTGGGCTCTGGCGAAGCATCATAGCGGTCGCCACGGCAACAGCAACGTTGTCATTGACAGCAGCACCGCGCCGCCAGCACCCTCCGCTGCGTAAGGCCGCGACCCCCCTTACACCCACCCCAAACCCCACTTCCCATTGACACCCCACATCCATCCCTCCTCCCTCTCCCCCCCCCCCGCCTCTTCCCCCAGGTTCCCATTCCGATGGGAGCCCGCTACTACCCAAAACCCTATCGCATACCCCGCCACCCACACTCACTCATCCCCCCTCGTATCCCCCCTCCGTGTCCCCCCACCACTTTTAGCCCTTTCTCAGCGCCCGCCCCGTCGGGGCTCTCTCCGGTTTTCGGAGGCTCCGCTGCCGCAGCGCTCCGCGCCGCAGCCGTGACTCAGCCCCGGGATTAGTCAGCACCGGGGACGGCCCACCGGTACCGGCTGCGCACTGCCTCCTCCGGAGCCGCCGCTGCCGCCCCCTCTGAGACCGGGGGCCGCTTTTCACCCCTCACCCACCCCTCCCGCGGTCCCCCGTTGGGATCCTTTCGGGACGAAAAGCGGCCCCCGGTCCCCGAGGGGGAGGCGGTAGGGGGGGCTGGGGGGGGGGGGTTGTTGTGTCCCGGAGCGCAGCCCGTTGCTGCCATCTAGTGGGGTTTGAGGCAGCCCATCCGCAGCCCCTCTGTCCTATAAGCGTCCCATAGTGGAAGGGGTAGTGGTGGAAGGGGGGGTTTCGGGTCGTCCGTGGGGTCTGAAGCGCTTCCCGACATGGAAAGGTGATCCCAGCCTCTGGGAAGCTGCTGGAAGTGTTCCTCATCCAATCGAGCATCGTCCTACGTGTCCTATTGTCTTACGGAGCATCGACCCGAAGGGATGGGGTCCCATCATCATCATCCCAAAGGAATCGGTCCCATCACCCCACCAAGCACCATCTCAAAGAGATGCAGTACCACCACCATCGTCCCAAAGAGATGGAGTCCCATCATCTCCCCGAAGCACCATCCCAAAGGGATGTGGTCCCATCATCCCATCACACGTCGTCCCAAAGGGATGGGATCCCATCACCATTGTCCCAGAAGGATGGAGTCCCATCACCTCACCAAACATGGTGCCAAAGGAATGGGGTCCTTTGCCTAAGGGTCATCCTAAAGGCATCCTGCCATCCCACTGAGCATCATCACCCCATGAGGAAGGGCTCTTAATGATCCATTAAACATCACTTGGCAGAGAAGGGTTCTGCTTGTATGGGTGAGCATCATCCCACACTGAAGGGGAACCCACTGCCCCATCAAGTGTCACCCCACAAATAAAGAAGTCCCATCTCCCCATCCAGGTGATGGGAACCTCCTGAAGGTCAACAAGGAGCCGTGCAGAGCCCTGTGCTGGGAACCTCGGGCACGGGGTGTGGGATACAGCCTGGCAGCCCTGGGGTCCTGGTGCACAATGAAAGGTGACGGTGTCCTGGTGGGAGCACATGGAGACTCAGGAGTGTCCTGCATGGGGATCTGGATGTGGTGCTGGGCACTGGCTTTGGGGGTTGCATTGTGGGAGAGGGTGGGACCAGAGGGATCTCCAACCTCAGCCGTCGTGGGATTCTGCCCCTCGTTCACCTGAGCATCCCCCCACAGAGAGGGTCTCTCAGCACACTGCCTCTCAGGGGAAGAACCCCTCATCTGCGCATTGCTCCCAGGGAGGTGTCCCCCAACCACCCACAGGGAAAGGGCCCCATCACTTTCCATGCCATTGCCCCACAAGGAGGAGATCCCACTGCCCCACAAAGCATCACCCCATAGAGAAAAGTCCTTCACCCACCCCAGCACCGCCCCACAATTCGGATCTCCCCTCGCCCACCCTGCAGCACAGTGCAGCCCCTGGCCCCAGAACATGGGCCCGTGGTTCTGGGGGACACCTGGCAGAGCTCAGCACAGGCACACAGAGAAACCCCACAACCCACAGCCCACACCCAACCGGAGGGCAGCTCACTGTTGTCACGAGTTTCACGGCCTCAGCCGGTGCACGAATGGGACCGAGTGCCACCGTGCTGGGAGGGGACCCAGCCCCTGTAAAGGGGCCACACAGGGGCTGTGGGGGCTGCCGTGCCCCCGGCACCGCCGGGAAAATGAAGTGTGAGCTGCCAGCGGGGCTCCAGGCTCCTGGCGGTGCCGGATGCGGCCCGGCTGGCCAACGCCGTAATCGAACACATGTGTGTGGGCTACGGGGAGAGGCTGCGCTGGGAAACGGGGCCCTGCGGAGACCGGGGGGCTGCATCCTGTCCAACAGCCCAGGTCCCACATGAAGCCAGGCGTGCGAGCGCGATCCAAACCACAGCTGGATTTGAACCCAATCTCCCGGCATCTGGGCTAATTTGCTGCGCCGTGATTGATCGTGGGGAGGGGGCACAGGCGGGAGACGCTCCAGCTCAGACCTCCCAACAGAGCCAATGACTTAAGCAGAGCTGTTTCCAATCTGCGCTGCACATTGAGGCGAAAATGCCCCCTTTTTTTTTTTTTTTTTTCCTTTTCCTTCTCTTCCTGAGCACTCCTGTTCACCAGCTCTGCCTGCGGCGTAACAAGGCAAAGGGACAGCTCCGTTCTGAGATGTTGGGGCCGCGGGGCTCAGCTCACCCCCTCCACCACCTGCCCCAGCCTTTGGGATGCGAGAAAAAGGTGGAGGAGTCGGAGGTTCCCCCCCCCCCCACCTCGGGCTCAGTCACTCAGCAGGTAGCGGGGGCAGCCCGGGGTCCCGAGGGGGGGGGGCAGCTGTCGGGGAGCCGCTGTGATTGATGCATCACGGCCCCATAAATTACGCGGACGCAGCCCGCGGGAGTCATCGCTCACAGCGACGTCCAGAGCTCCCTGCCAGAACCTGAAACACTTCCAGCCGTTAATTGAACAGGAAAAAAAAAAAAAAAAAAAGTGTATAGATATATATATATATAAAGAGAGGAGGGCGAGGGGAAATCAGTGCCCGGGGGGTGGGGTGGGGGGATGAAATCACTGCTCCGCAATGAGGGTCAGCGCTCGTTCCGCTCCCAGGATCCCGATGTCGCCGGGGTTGGGTTCGGGGCTGCGCGATGCCACCCCGCTGTGGCCAAAATTCCCCTTAGACGCCCGTAGGGAACAGTGGGAGGGCCGGCACTGCGCCAGCTCATGCTCAATGGGATTTAGGGGCAGACCCCTGGGGGTCGGGCGGGCGGACCGGCGACCTTTGGGGTGCCGCGCCCGGCTGCGGGGTGAACCCCGGGCGGAGATGCCCGGTGCTGTGCCGCCCTCCGGGGTTACACAAATGGCCGCGGCCGTGAGAAAGGAGAAGCGAAAGCACGAAGCTCTCCCCGCCTCGCTAGGAGCGGGGGACCGCGTCGCTGTGTCCCCCCGGGGCCACCCTTCCTTCCCACCCGCTCCCCTTCTCCTCCTCCAAAATTAAAGAAAAAAAAAAAAAAAGCACAAACCAAACCCATCGACCTCTACTCCCATTCCCACCACCTCCACGGGACGCCCCGTCGAGGGAACCGCGCACCTGCACGGGGAGGAGCTCTACACCCCCACCTCACTCCCCTCCCCTCCCACCCCAAAACCCCGACGGCGGGGGCGGAGCGCAGCGGGCGCCGCTAGATGGAGCCCGACGAGCGGTACCGGGCAGCGGCCGCGGAGGCGGCGGAGGAGACGGGGCGCTGCGGGGTAAGTGCCGTCGGGGCGCGGCGGACGCGCCGTCGGGGCTCACCTGGTCGGGCTGATGGACTGGGAGGGGGGAAGCCTGAGCCTGGACACGGCGAAATGGGGGAGATAAGAGGGGTCGGGAGCGACGGAGGAGCCCGGGAGAGTCGGGGAGGGGTGGGCAAAGCCGCCGCCGGGATTGAGACCCTCGAAGGGGCGGTGGGGCCATGCGGGAGGCGGCGCCGCCCGTTCCTCCCGCTCCCACCGGGGCGGAGGGGAATTAGGGCTCGGAGAAAAGAGGAGGAGAAGGAGGAGGAGGAGGAGGAGAAGGGGGGGCCCGGCTGCGGCGTGCCCCGCCCGGGGAGGGGAGGAGGAAACCTCCCGCCGTCCCTTTAACAGCCAGCGGCGCTGCTCGGAGTTCAGGCCGGGGTCAGGGGGAGTTCGCAGCCCGGGTTTCACCTCCGAGCTGGCGGCGTCGGGAGCCCCGAGGAACCGCCGCCGCCGACCGCTCCGAGGGGCGTACGGGCGGTCGGCAGCGCCGGGAATGGAGCGGCGGCGGAGGGCGGAGGGCAGCGCCCGGCGACGGCCCCCCCGGGGCTGAGCCATGAGAGTCCACCGAGAGCTCGGCTGGCTGGCGGAGGGCAGCGGACGGGCAGGTAAACCGGCACCGCGGCTCCGACGGCGCTCGGGGGGCACTCACCGGGGCGGCACCGGGAGGGGAGGCGGGGAGGGGAGGTCCCGTTTCCCCCCCCCCCCCACTCCCACCTCCTTACCCTCCCTCGTCCCCCCCGCTCACCTCGCAGGAAACGGGGGCGGGGGGCGCCGGGGGCACGGCCGGCCGCCTCCCGGGAGCGGGGCCATAAGAGCCGGGAGGAGCGCTGCGGGGAGCGGGGAGCGGCGCAGGTAACGGCGAGCGGCGGCCCCGGGGGGGCGGGCGGCACCGGGACGCTTCGCAGGGCTGCGGGACGGCCGCTTTTCTCCGCTTCCCCCCCGTTTCCTCCGGTGAGGGCAGCGGCAGGTGGGAGCGGGGGGTGCTGGAAGCGAGCGGGGGCGGGGAGGCGGGGGGGGGGGGGAGGGAGGGGGATGATGTCATTTTCTCCCCCCAAAAAATAAAAATAATATTTTAGCCTAAATTTGAGCCTCTGGGGGTTTGTACCCCACTCCCCGCCCCATCGGCCGGCGCGAAGCGAGCCCCGATATAAGCGTGGCACAGGGAAAGCTGCGCTCAGAGCAGCCAGAACGCAGCGGGGGAGAAAGAACCGGGGTTGGGGTTGAAGTGGGCTGAGCCCCCCCCGCCCTCCCCCGCCCCCGAAGTACCCTACCCTCCCTACATCCCCTCTAGGCGTTGGGCTGACGGGGCCGTGTGTTGCAGGGCGGCGGGTGCGCGGCGCGATGCTGGAGGCCATGGAGGTGCCGAGCCACTCGCGGCAGCTGCTGCTGCAGCTGAACACGCAGCGCACGAAGGGTTTCCTGTGCGACGTGATCATCGTGGTGCAGAACGCGCTCTTCCGCGCTCACAAGAACATCCTGGCGGCCAGCAGCGCCTACCTCAAGTCGCTGGTGGTGCACGACAACCTGCTCAACCTGGACCACGAGATGGTGAGCCCCGGCATCTTCCGCCTCATCCTCGATTTCATCTACACCGGGCGTTTGGGTGAATGCGAGCCGGGCGGCGAGCAGAGCTTGGGGGCTGTGCTGGCAGCCGCCAGCTACCTGCAGATCCCCGGGTTGGTGGCACTGTGCAAGAAGAAGCTGAAGCGCAGCGGGAAGTACTGTCACCTGCGTGGGGGGTACGCGCCCTACAAGCTGGGCCGGGGGCTGCGTGCCGCCACGCCGGTCATCCAGGCTTGCTATTCGGGGACACCACGACCCGTCGATTTGCAGCCCGTGGAGCCGGCGACCCCGCTCAACACACAGTGCGGGGAGCTCTACGCCTCGGCCTCGCAGGGCACCCCGCTGCACCCCCACGGGCTGTGCCCCCCCGAGCGGCACTGCTCGCCGCCGTGCGGCCTCGACCTCTCCAAGAAGAGCCCCACCGGCCCCTCCGCCCAGCTGCTGCCCACCGACCGCCTGCTGCCCGCAGAGCCCCGCGAGCCCTCCTTGCCCCCGCGGCACGACAGCCCCCCGGTGAGCGGGGGGCTCCTGGCCGGCCACCCCGCTGCCTACAAGGACTCGCCACCGGGCGGGGAACCGGGGGGACACCCCCACGCCACCGACCCGTTCCGCGGCACGCCGCCCTGCACCGAGCCCCCCCTGCCCCGCGGCGATGGGCGCGAGCTGATGTACCGCTGGATGAAGCACGAGCCGCTGGGGCCCTACCTGGACGAAGGGGAGGCGGAGAAGGAGCTGGAGAGGGAGGAAAAAGCCGAATCGCCACCCGCCGCCCCGCAGCCGCGCTATCCCAGTGTGGAAAGCAACGACCTGGAGCCCGACAACAGCACCAGCGAGGAGACGGGCAGCAGCGAGGGGCCGTCACCCGGCGATGCGTTGGACCGCTACTGCAACCACCTGGGCTATGAGCCCGAGAGCCTGGGCGACAACCTGTACGTCTGCATCCCCTGCGGGAAGGGCTTCCCCAGCTCCGAGCAGCTCAACGCACACGTGGAGGCCCACAACGAAGAGGAGCTGTACCACAAAGCGGCGGCCGAACAGGCCGTGCCCTTCTTGGATAAGGGCGGCGCAGGGCTGGGGGACATCCTGCGGCCGTACCGCTGCTCGTCCTGCGACAAGTCCTACAAGGACCCGGCCACGCTGCGGCAGCACGAGAAGACGCACTGGCTGACACGGCCCTACCCCTGCACCATCTGCGGGAAGAAGTTCACGCAGCGCGGCACCATGACCCGCCACATGCGCAGCCACCTCGGCCTCAAGCCCTTCGCCTGCGACGCCTGCGGGATGCGCTTCACCCGGCAGTACCGCCTGACCGAGCACATGCGCATCCACTCTGGGGAAAAGCCCTACGAGTGCCAGGTGTGCGGCGGTAAGTTCGCCCAACAGCGCAACCTCATCAGCCACATGAAGATGCACGCGGCCGGCCCCGATGGCAAAGCCAAGCTGGACTTCCCCGACAGCGTCTACGCCATGGCGCGGCTCACCGCCGACCAGCTGGGGCTCAAGCAGGAGAAGGCGGCCGAGCTGCTGTCCCACACCTCGCACTTCCTCAGCGACCCCAAGGCGATGGAGAGCCTCTACCCGTTGGCCAAGTTCACGGCCGAGCACCTGGGGCTGAGCCAGGACAAAGCGGCGGAGGTGTTGGCGCAGGCTCCGCACCTCCACGCCGACGCCGCGCGGACCATAGAGCGCTACTCGCCCCCGTAGCGCCCGCCGGGGGGTGGCCCTGGGGCTTCCCGTGCCTCTCCAGGGCAGGGATGGAGGTGGCAAGGTGGTCGGCCCCGGAGAACTCACTCGGAGCAGGGGGTCCCATGAGAGCTGCCCCGGGCCGGCTGGATGGCGCGTCCTGCCATGAGCGGTGGGGAGAAGCCGATATTCAGGGACTGACCTCCCGGCTCGCCCCGCTGTGCCGCCAGCCCGAACCCTGAGGCTTCGGAGGACATGAGCCCGCTCCTTACCTCGGGGCTGTCCCCATCTCTGCCCGCCCCGTGGTGGGACCCAATGGAGCTCAGCTCTGCTGTGATGGAACCCAGACTGTGCCGCCATCACTGCCGTGGGGCCGTGAGTAGTTCGTCCATCGCGGCCGCAGCGAAGGGCCTCCTCCTCCCCGGGGCTGTGCTGGGAGCTCGGGGACAGACTGATGGAGAGGGATCACGCGGGGTTTTGGTGGGGGTCAGGGACGGTGACCAGGGAAACACGATGCTCCTCGGAGCAGCACTGAGCTCCCGGCCTCAGCCCTCAGCTGCCAGTGTTTTCGGGAGGTGGGGCAGGGCCTTGTCACAGACTGAGCCCCTGCACCCTGCCCCACAGCGCTCGCCATCAGGGATGCCCGGGGCTCCGTGGGGCAGAGGGACCCCCGGGAGCCGCCGTCCCGTGGGGTGGCTGTGCCCTCGGGCCCACCTCTTTTACTGCCAAAGATCCCCGTCCCCAGCACAGCTGGGTCGGGTCGGGTTTGGGGGAACCTCGGGCCGGGAGTTTATGACAAAGACAAAGCGGTTGGGTTTGTCAGCTATGTGGACGTGGGCAGCGGAGGCGCGGGGCCGCGGGAAGGGGCCGGGAGCAGCCCTGGGGAGAGCTGAGCCCCCGGCCTGGGCTGCAATGACAGCGGGTCGAGCCCCCAAGGGGCACCCCTGGCACCGCAGCACCCCTCTTGTGTCCCCTCCCTAAGTCTGGACCCCCACCCAGGCCCACGACCCCTCTGCCTGGGGTTAATGTGAAGCTTCTCCCCTCCCCGTGCCCCCTCCTCTCCTTTGCACACGAGGCCCCGGGGCAGTGACTGTCCCCAGCCTCGCAGCCACTGTGCCTTACCTGTGCTGGCTGCTCTGTGGCGAGGCCTCGTGCCCCCAAGTGCCAGCTTCCAGCCAGGGATGGGCAGGGGTCACCCAGGTCCCCCCCGGGGCTCGCCAGCATCTGGCCAGAGCTGCCACCGGGCATCTGTGCCCATTTTGGGGGCTGAGCACCGGCAGCAGCTGCACCCAAAACACAGCTGGAAACGCCCAGCGGGGTCTGTATCACGTCCAATTTGTACACGGGCTCCTCGCCCTTTTTTCTATAGTCGAAACGGAACAAGCAATAAAGTGACATTAACACACAGAGCCTCGTGTCCTTCTCTGGTGGCCCTGATGTGTGGGGCTGGGATGGGGAGCGGGGATGTACCCCATGGGGCTGCGCCGGGTGGGTGGTGTGGGGCTGTGGGAGGGGAGGAGAGGAGCTTTTCTGTTTGCCCGGAATCCCATTCATTAACAGGGAAGGTTCAGGACAGCAGGGACACATCCTGCTGCCATACATCCCCACTGCCCCAATTGATAGAGATGTGCCCACAGATGGCAAGCGAGACAACGGGCTGCACAGACAAGTGTTTAATACTAAAAATGATTAAAACCATCTTAACAAAATCACCCGAACGCGGCCACCTCCCCAACAAAGGGCTGACGCAGGTGGCCCCGGCACATTCAGCCCGGTGAGACCCCTCTGTGCTGCCCAGAGAGCCCTGCACGGGGTGGGCATCCAGCACAGCGTGCAGGGCGGTGAGAACACATTTCCAATGCACTCAGCTTTGAGAATTCTGCACGCTGCTTACACCCAGCGCTGTGCAGCACGAGCTGGGTCCTGGGTGCTCGTGTTAAACCGCGGCCACTCCGTGTGTCCTCCTGCAGGTGGCTGTGCTGCTTGGGGACCTCGAATCTGCACCGTGCAGTTCTGCACCTGCGCTGAGCCCTTTGCCAGGACACGTGTATGGTACAGGTGAGCACAACTGCTGCTTGTCCATGTGCTCCGCTCAGGCCCTGAGCCCTGCTTCGGTCCTCACCATGGCATGGGTGACAGTGAGCTTCCTGCTTGAACGTGCTGTGTTGCAAACACCAGGTCTGAGCCACCCACGCAGGAAAGGAAAACACTGGGTTCGGTCCTGCTGCATCCTCTGCAGTGCGCCGGTGGGAACTGGAGCTGGCCCTGGGGTCAGTCCTGCTCTGTGCTGATGGGAGTGAGGCGTGACAGAGCTTCAGGGATGCCAGTTCATGGGCAAACGCTCCCTCGTGGCTTCTGTATCTGTAGTGCCATGGGGATGAGGCTTTGGCGGTGGGGACAACGTGATGTGGTGTAGGAGACAGCGGTGTGCTGCAGGGCTCGGGGTGACTCAAGAGGGGACCCTCACAGTTGGGCTCGGCACCAGGCACTGCCCAGGCTTCGCCAGCCCTGTCCCCAAACAGCCTGTCCTGGGCTCGTCGGGGACTCGGAGGGCTTTGCTGGCCTCACGCTGAGCCCTGGGCTGAAAATGTGGCTAAAAGTATCAGTGTGGGAAGCAGGGGTAGGGGATAGAGAGGTGGGAACAGGTAACGTCTGTTGTGGGAAGGGAGCAGAACAGAAAGCAGTTGTGGGGGAATCAGGGGTGTTCAAAGCCCTCCTCCCCCACAAAGCAGGCAGGGCACACACCTGAAAACAATCCTATGCTGAAGTCTGAAATGAAACCGAAAAAAGCAAACCCTGCACCAGAGAGGACGAGCACCTCTGCAAGCAGCAGGCAGCGTTCCTTTCTGTGGGGTGGTAGCAGGGATGGGATGGGGAACCAATGCAGCCTGAGACATGCAGGAGAAACTGGCTGGGCAGGGATGATGGAGAGCACGGGGCACACAGCTGGGGACCCGCCCTTGAAGTCCACAGCATCTCCTAAAGGCTCAGCTCTTGGGGCTGAGCGAGACCAAGCAATCCCAAAGTCTGCACCGTTGCGTCCCCAATCTCTGCCCTGTACAGCCTACAAACCCAAAGAGACACCGACTCACGACGTGAGCTCTCTGCAACCAAGCAAACCAAGCGAAAGGCCGGCGATCCGGCACGGGGTCACCCAAAGCTTCCCTACACAGCAGGGCTCTCCAGCTCTGCTCCAGCACCGCCCGAAGGCCACGGGGACACTCAACATCCCAGCCTCCACGTGAACCATCCACGGCAATGACCTTCCCAGCTCGCCTGCACCCCCGGGGGGGGGGCCCTTCGCAGCACGGCCATGTGGGGTGGGTTGAAGACGTGGCGTTTATTGTTCATTGTGGGCTGGAAGGCGGTGGCGGCGAGGGCTGCCTGCGGAGCCGGTCTCCCACCGCAACACTCTGCGTTACTCACTCAGGGGCTCTCCTCCCTGCTCGGCCCCCTCAGCCCTCCTGGGCCCATTTGAGGAAGGTGGGGATGTCCCTCACGGGCACGTTGCGGGTCAGCGCTTTGACTCGCAGGTTGCGATCGTCCGTCAGCAGAACCACTTCGCGGAGCAAACGGATGGGATCGTCTGGATGGAAAAAAAACAGAGTGGAGTGAATCCCAGAGCTGGGCTGTCGTACCCTGTTGTCCCCACGCGTGATCTGCATCCCGAAACCCCGCAGCCTCCCGGTGCTCCAGGCTCCCTGCTGCCTGCTGAGGTTTCTCACCGTGGCTCGGAGACGAGGCCTCATTTCGGAGGCCTTCTGCTATCTCCTTGCTCTGGTTTGGGGACAATCTGTGCGCTCTGCCCATCCCCTGCAGGCGAAACCCCGCTGCCCAAAGCAGGGAGGTGCTCAGCACTGGGAACAGGAGGTGCCTTCGCCTGACCCAGGCCAGGAAGACAGCCCGCGACCCTGGCTCCAGCAGGAAGCTGGTGCTATTATTCTGGTGATCTCATTATAAGATCTAAAACGAACCTTTCGTTCGAGAAGCTTTTGGAGTAGCCACTGCCACCGAGGCGTTTCTGGCTGAGGCTCAGACAGAGCTGAAGGCTGAGAAATAACTGAAGGGATCTTGCCCCCAGATGGATGAGCTGCCCCGCACGCAACACGCCAGGCTGGGGATATGGGAGCCACGCTTACGTGTGTGCGGAGCAGGGGAAGCATATGGGGTATGTGTAAGCAGCTGGGTCCTGTGACCAGAGTACTGTTCCTATGAGCACAGGAAACACAGTGCCTCTGAGCCAGGATTGGAATGGAAAAAACAGAGTTTATGGGAGCCCAACATGGGCCCAGATTGGCCGCGCCAGGAGCAGCAAGCCAAGGGGAAGGGGAGGTTAGCGACAAGCACGAGCTGGTGGTGTTGGGGCTGAGGATGGTGAGGAGGTGATGGGAGGAAGGGGACTGTGGGGCAGCCGTGGGGCAGCTGTGGGAGGGCAGGCCTGGGGCCGAGGGCTGATGAAAGCAGGATCGGAAGGTTTTGTGCGGACACTTTAAGAAATGTGTAACAATAAACATCCTCTGCTCCGAGCTGGTGACGCGTCTCCTTGTTACAAACCAGAGGCTGTCAGCTTGTCAGGCCCCATTCGCCATAATCCACATGATTTCAAAATTCAGCATCATTTGCACATAAACATTTGGTGACGGTTTCTCTGTGAATCTGACAAGTTAAGCTGCTAAGAATTCGCGCTGACAAATGTGGGTTGATTTCTTGGGCAGCTGCTGATCTAATTCCCATCCACACTGCCCTGGCAGCACACTGGGGCTGTCTGGTCCCAGCACATGCTGCCATTGCCAGCAGGGCACCAGGAGGAAAAAGGCTCCATCGAGGAGGCACTGGGGCTTTCAGAAGGAGCCCTTGACCTTCTGCTGCAGCCATGGCTGTGGCACGCAGTGGCAGGAGATGTCCCTGTTTGGGCAGATAGCTGGATCTGCATCTGCTCTTTCCACTCTAGGAGGATGAAGGGAAAGCAAAAGGCCCTGACACGCGGTTTTATGGCCTCGATGCATACTCTGGGGGACAACAACTACTAACAGTTGTGCTGCCAGCACTACAAAGTGGCTCTGTGTGCGTATGGAGGGGTCTTCTCACAGGCTGGGGAGTCCCAGAAGGTGCACGTAGAGGTGAGCATTTGGAAACACAGCAGGATGGGCCACAGCCTGGGGCTGAGTGGGGGCAGGAGGTGACACCTTGGTGCTGAAAGAGGCCAAATGCAGAGGTATGGGCTCCAAGGGCCACAAAAAGAGAAATGAGCAGAGTCTGTGGGCTGCAACAGAGAAGGGACAAAGAGGATGTGAGGATGATCTACCTTTGTTAGAGGGCATGAAATCCTTGGCCTTGTCGTTGCAATAGTGGAGGCAGCAGGACAGAATCAGGTCATCATTATTTCCCTGGAAGAAAAGGGCAACGTTATTCTCAGCAGAAAAAACCCAAACCCTGCAGCCCCATCACCCTCATTTCTGCACTGCCCTGGAGATGGTGTTGCAGCTCAGCGGAGATCAGGGCTGCTCTGAGCCTGCAAAGAGACAGGTCCCTGGGGAAGCTTCCAGCCCTACAGCGTGCCCTGGCAGCACTGCCTCAGTGCCTCCATCCTCGTGGGGCTGAGACCCCTACCTGCTGGCCGGTGGTGTCTTCACTGCGGAAGGAGATGGACTCCAGCTCGTTGCCTCGGCTGGTCAGAGCCCTCAGGCAGTTGTCACGGCCCTCGAACCTCTCCTCCAGGAACTCGATGGACTTCCTGGCTCTCTCCTGCACTTGGCGGGCATAGACTGCAGCCCGGTGCTCCATCTCCGGGCCCTTGGCCAGGCCGTCCAGCTCGTTTATCACTTCAAACAGGAAGAGGAGGTACAGTTACTAAGGGACAAGGTGCTCTCGTGACCCGCTGCTGAAACGCACGTGTTGCCAAAGCCTCAGGGCTGGGACACTGGGAGCTGGCTCAGGAAATCTGGGTTCAGCTGCCGCAGCGTCCCTGTGCTCCTGGACTTGGCTACAGGTCTGGAAAAGCTTTGCTGCCTTCCACCTCTGCGTGTCACCTGGCTCAGCCCTGAGAGCATGGGGACCTCTGCCCTGCAGCACTCGCTGAGGGCACCGTGCCCTGTGAAATGCAGCCATGAGCCCAACCCGTGCACCTTCACGTGTGACTGGGGGGCGTCAGAAAGCTGATGGGTCCGGGGATCTGGCTATCATGCCTCCTGATCCGTGCCACGCCGCCCTGCTCTGCTCCTTCTCCCAGCCCCCTGGGCTTGCTTTCAGATGCAGAAAGCTGCGTGTGCAAGTAGGGTCACATGCAGAAGCAGGCAGCCCCCGCTCCACCAAGTCCTGGCCCTGTTTTCACACCTGAAGTCACTGCCCCAGGCTGCCTGCAGGGGAGACACTCTCTTCAACACCTCTCCCATCTGGGGCTGATACAGAGTTTGCACATCTGTCCTGACACATGTTGCTGAAGCCGAGCTCGAGCCTGGGATCAGGCAGATTCCCAGCCCGTTTGGTTTCACTGGAGACTGTCAGGGCTCGGAGCCTCCTGTCCGGCTGCCAAGCAGCAGGCACACAGCCTCAGCAGCCCCCCAGGCTGAGCAGTGCCCAAGGGACGCCAGGAGGAACGCACCCTGCAGTGCACCCAGAGCTGCTCTGCGTGTGCGAGCCAAGTGTGGCCAAGGCAGCTCCCAGCGAGGCTGGGCACATGATGGTTGTGTCCAGATGTGCACACGAGCATCCTCACATGTGTTCGTGCACAGGGATGCGTGTGCACAAGGCTGGGCTGGTGTGCACGTGTGTGCGAGGGAGCCTCTGTGCGCGCAGTGTGTGTTTTAGCCATGGCTTCATTTCTGAAGATTGTTTCCGAGCTTGGAGCCAAGTCCTGAGTTCAAGTGGGAACTATGCATTCCTTGGGGGTTCGAGGAGAGAGCTCGGGGTCTGAGGCCTCTCCCCAGTGCTGTGAATCACTGCCCAGGGAGCCTGCGTGATCGCTCTGTTCCATGGTGAGACTGGCACTCACTGTCTGGGTATTCAAATTAAAGCTGCATGGAGCTGCTTTGCTCTTCGCTCGCTGACTGCTCCTCTTGCTACTGCTTTCAGCGACCTGATGCTGCCATTTCCACACAATGCACGGCTGGGTTAGGGGTGGGGGGAGCCTTGCAAGAACGGAACATCAAACAGGAAAAGCTGGTATTCCCTCCCGAAATCCGCCTTCCTGCTTCCAAGCTAAACAGGCTTCAAAGGGGAGGCTTGTTTGTGCTTCTGCACCAGGCCTGGCTTCTCCATGGTGGGGTCAGCCTTAAGGAGCACGGAGCAGGTTAAAGAGCAAGAGAAACAAACGGAACGCGAAGCTGCACGCTTAACCCCTTGCTGCATCCGTGGGATAAGCAGTGAGGAGTGCCCCGAGCTGGGGACGGGGCACAGCTCACACCTGGAACTGGCAATGGGATGTGGCACCACGGCCACTGGCCCCTGGCTTATCCTGGCCAGCCCAGCCCTCATTATGCAGGCTCAGCGTGGCAGCACCTGGCTCAGGGAAGGAAACAGAGCTTCCCGCTCTCCTGCAGCTCATGCTTGTGAGAGAACAGAGGAGGCAGGGCCATGGCTCTAGGGAAGGCGCCAGCATTCCCAGGTGTGAGCACACTCCACAGCCCCCAGGGCTCTGCCAGCTTCCTTCCCTTTGCTTCCATACAATGCCCTGCCACTGCCGTGCCAAGCTGCAAAGCTCCCTGACAGCCCCACTCCCCCTGTCCGGAGGTCCCGACCCCAGCTCTAAGAGTCCTTCCAGAGCCAGACCCTGCAGGAAGGGCCTGTTGGATGCTGGCTCTCGGGCCGGTGGAGCTAGGAGTTGAAGAGGAAGCCCCGCACCTGCTCAGAGGGCAGGCATGAAGTGTGCTGCAGGGCAGGAGATCAGCACGAGCGTACACCTCGCTGCCTGCAGACTGGAGGTGCCTGTGGGGCTGCAGCTGGGATGAGGGCAGCCTGAGGCATCTGTGAGGCTCAGCCCCACTCCTACCCTGATATTTTCTTTCACCCCCAAGCTCCCCTCCATGCCAGGTTGGCACTGGGGTGCAGCCGGCCCCAGCGCAGCACCGGCCGGAGGAATGCTACCGCGAGCCCAGCGAGTGATCAAACAATCAGAGCAAAGGCATCTCACCAAATCCTCCCGCCACCCTGGGAGACCACCCAGCAGCACAGCCGTTATCTGCCAGGGTGAGTGTTTACCAATAACGGGAACCAGCTTGCTGTTTTACTGCAAGCTTTATAAGGATAAAAAGAAGGGCTGGGCTTGAGCAGCTCTGAGACGCTGGGACACAGGCCGGCCATTTGCTCAGGCTGCCTAAGCCCCAGCTCTGCTGGGATAAGCTATCTGCTCTGATTGTTTAACAATTCCTCCTCCTTGCTCCTTCCAAAATTCCCTCCAAATCCCTTCTAACACCCGTGTGCCTCTCCCAGCCCCTGGCACCCCTAAATGCACCATGGGAAGAGGAGCTCACGCTGGGCAGAAAGGGAAGGGAAGGGAAAAGCATGGTATGGGGTGAAGGAGCAGCTGGGATGAGAAATGGCTCCAACAGGTAAAAGCAACAGGGTTGTGTCCAGCACACACAGCAAGCACTGGGACCACAGAAAAGGGCATGTGGGGCAGGAGAGTGGGAGCTGGCATGGAGGGTCGAGCCTGCACCGAGGGACAGGAAGCCCATGCCTGGTGCCTGTGCTACTCACCGATCAGGGGCACCACCAGGATGAACTTCCTGCAGTCCAGCAGCGTTATCAAGCTGCTGAGGTGGTCGATGAAGCCGTTGGTGTCTGGGACCAAGAAGACAGGTCTTATCTCCAGCTCCATCTGCCTCATTTGACTCTGGTCTTTCAGCACAGCCTGGAAGAGAAGGACATGTGATGAGTAAGAAAGACGTCAACCCTGTGACCCGTGGACATTGGGAGCAAAAGATAAGCCTAGTTGGCACACATGCCTCCTGCAGCAAGGACGGCGTGTACAGGAGGCTGTGTCCATCCCACCTGCACACTGCAAGCACCAACTCTTGTGGGGACACAGTGGGATGGTGAAAAACTCCAGCAGCACCCTCATAAGAAAACACAGTCCTGCCCAAGCCCTGCACTGGACTGGCTCTACCAGCCTTGAAAGTGGATTTGTTTCAGGTATTGTCCCATTTTATAGGGCTGGCAGTTGCCAAGACTATCCGCACCACCCTGATATAAAACAGCAGGGAGGAAAAGGGTGGATGAAAACATCTCAAGATGACAAGATCACCAGTGAAAAAGAGCCAGCTTGGGACACAAGGCATGCCAACAGCATCCAAATCATGGGACCCCGAGCAGGAGGTGTGTGGGGAGGGGACGCTTGGCTGAGCACCACACTTTCCGTCCCACCAAGTCCTGCACACGCCGCGTGTTTTCCAACAACATCCAGCTGGGAAACCAGGTGGGTTCCAGCCCTGCAAAGTCCTAGGGCTGTCCTTGACAGAGCCCCATGCACCCACCGGAGACCAGAGGTGCTCACACACATGTGGAGAGTCTGCTGGGTCCTACTAGAAACCCTCCCTGGCTGTACCTGGACCTTTGCACAACACTATTTGCCAAAATGGGATCAAAAAGCTCATGTGTTACTTTTGATGCTATCGAAGGACTTGGACTCTTCAGTAAGTCACAGGCGTAAAAAACTCAGGATGCTATTCTAGTGCTTCCTCTGCTTAAAAATAGCTTCCCTTGACTCGCTGATGTTTGTTGCCTCTAATAGGAACCGGTCACCCATGGAGCACAGCAGCACTGTATGGAACACATCCACCACGTGAACTCTTGTGAAACAGGGCTTGCACCCACACGGAACACCCCAGGGCCAGGAGGGGAGCCCAGCCCTGCCCAGCCCTTTCTGCTGAGTCCAGCCCTGCTCTGCCCAGCATTATGGGGGTGTATCTGACCCTTCTATATGTCATGCCAAAATCTCAGAGGCGCACTGGAACACTGAGCTGCACAGGCCAGCAGTGGCCGTGGAAATAAGTGGTTTTAAATCCATTTGCAAGTGTTGTCATCTGGCTTTAAATCAAGACGCCTTGATGCTGCCACCTCCCACAAGGCAGCAACCAAAGCCTTCCCCGCGTGCCTCCCACCCATGGGCTCAGAAGGGAACTGAGGGGCAGCTATGGTGGCACCAGCATCCTGGTACAGGGCCACCATCACAGCCCCGTGCTGGGTGCTGCCTCTGCTCATGCCTTTGCCCAACCTGGGGAAAGCTGGGGCAACACTAAGTCAGGAGGGGTTTGCTGTCCTGGGTGACACAGTTTGACCGGCGAGGGGACGACAGCGTGGTATGGGGACAAAATTGATGGCAACAACCATGGAGCTGCAAGAAGAGTTTCAGTGGCGTTTGGTGGGGCTCCTCCCCAACGTTTGGGAGCGGAGTGGGGAGATGCACCAGGCCCTGTCACGGCGGGATGGAGAAGCGCCCAGTGCAGAACCAGGCACTGCCACGAGGCGACGGAGAAGAACCCAACGCAGAGACCCAAAGTGACAGAAAGCCAGAGCAAAACCTCACCCCGCAGCAGGCAACGACCATCCCAAAGACCAAAGGGGGGCCAGCCCTGCATGCTCCCCATCCGGGCTGACCGCGCAGGCGACACCGGCACTGGGCCCCTCGTGTGTGGCACCGTCCCCGTCGGCGTTCGCAGGCCGTACCCGGCTGATTCCTGGCAGCTGTGAGCGACGCCTGTGCCGGCCGTCACGTCCCATTCCGCTCCTCGGGCCGCCCGGTGAGAGAAGGACACAGGATGCGCCGGGAGTGAAAGAGCGAGGTCGGCAGGGAGCGTGCCAAGTCCCCTCGCACAGCTCCGGGCCGCTCGGGGAGCCAGAGGGAAACTCGCCTTTGCAGAGTTCAGAGGCCGGCAGCGAGATTTATTTTTGTTTGTGTGAGTAAAAGGCTGCAGAAGCCTCTGGCCAAGGGGCTTGGGGGGGAGGGGAGTGGCCTGTGATTCATGCAGACTCCGGCTGGCCCCCGGCCAGAGATGAAAGGGAGCCCATGTGCGGGACGGGACGGGGAGCGAGCGCGGCGTTAACCCTTCTGCTGGTTGCTGGGCACGGCCGCTGCCCCACAGCACGGGGATGGGGCTCGGGGTGCTGGATGCTGTGTCGTGGCAGTGATTGAGCCGCCCATCCCGCTGTGCCTCAGTTTCCTCCATGCTGGGAGAGGATGTGGGGCTGTGCGGGGGTGGGAGACCCTCGGTGCAACCCTATTTTGAGTGCTGTAAGACAGACGGATTCGGTCCTTATTGGGGTTTGGCTCCCTGCACGGCTCCGTGGCGAAGGGACGCTGCGGGGCTGGCACGCAGCAAGGCACCCACGGGAGCAGCAGCCCGCTGCTCTTCTCGGCACTACCCAGCTTTCCTTTCTCCTCCCATTGCAGGCACCGAATCACGTCCACCCACAGCCCCTAACCCGGCTGCGGTTCCCTGGGCCGGGACTTCTCCCAGGAGCTCGGCAGGAGCCGGAGGTGGCTCCCCCGGCTGCCCCAGCTGGTGGCAGCACTGAGATCACACACTCCCGTTCGCACAGTCCCAAATTCCCAACTCATCCATCAGCTGGAATCACCTGGGGGATTCCCCGGAAGCCGGCTGCCTGGCCGAGGGATTCAAGTTCGAGAAGGGGACCGTTCCTCACCATGCACAAACCGCGAGGCCGCATTTCCTGCGATGCCACAGCGGAGAGATGTCCGCTGGGAACACAGCACGGGCTTTGCGCTGGACGCCTGAGCAATGCCAGGCTGCCAGACAGACCAGGAGACGCAGCCCCGTAGGGCTGGGTGTGGGATGGGTCACCTGGGTTGACACCGCCGTGCCACGGCTGTCACCACCGTGCCACCGCCTCTGCTGCCCGAGCCTCCATCTGCAGCGGGACAACCGGGCGCTGCTGCCCGCTGGGTCCCCGTGCACTCGGAGGGGACAAGAGGTGAATTTTCCAGGAGCTGAAAACAATGCCTCCTTCGCATCTCGCTCCAAAGGTTTCCTCCTCCCAACGTTCGTCCGCAGCAGCGTCTTCCTCAGGAGTGAACGTGCCCCGTGCCTGGTAGCAAGCCGGGGCCGCCGCCGTGGCGGAGCCGCCGTGGGTGGGTGTGCGTCTTCCGCAGCCGGCAGGCACCCGATCCCAGGCAGGTGCGTGTCAGCGCGTGTGCACCGCAGCATTGTTCCTGCGCCAGGAGCAGAGCGTGAATGGGATGCGGCTATATTTAGCGGGTTACTCACAGCACCGCCACAAAGGAGCGGCTGCATCTTAAGGGGGCGGCCGTTCCGTGGGCTCAGAAGGGACAGGAGCGGGGCTATTTTGGGAAGACATGTCATAATTGGCCGCCCGGTTAAGCTGCTTCTGTAATGCTCAGCAAAACAATAGCAGCATCCAGAGGAAGAGCCTGTTATGTTTCAGGTGGGATGTTTTCAACCGTTCAGGAAACTCGACCGCTCCCAGCGCACAGCAGAGGCACAAAGGACAGGGGACACCGAGCATCGCGGACCGAGGGCCATGCCAAGCGTGGGGGTGGATGGAGGCACAGGACGTGGCCTAGCTCCACCTGCCTGCCCGGCCTCCCTGCAAGCCCCAGCCAGGCAGCAAAGGGCTGCCCGTTGCAAAGAGGGCTGCAAAAGGCTGAGATCTAAAGCCATTCTACCCCATCTCATCTGCTCAGTGTGATGTTCTGGAGCTGAGCTCTCTCTGCTGGCCCCAAGGGCCACCCCTATTTACTATTCACTCTGCCTGGACCCATGCTTCCCCACCAGCTTGAGCAAGTCAAGCCAGAGCAGTGAGAGAAACACAATAAAGCCTCAATCTGCAGCAATGACCACAGTAATGTCAGTGTTTTGGAGCCACAAGAAGGACAAGTAGGGCTGCCTGGCCAGCACAGAGTCTGGGACAAGCAGTGGGTAGATGTTCCATACTGGTGGCTCAGGTGGGCAGCAAGAGGAGGTGAGCACAGTGAAGGGAAGAAGGCAGTGGCCAAAAACCCATCAGAGAGAAGGTGGAAAGAAGCACAGCTCTGCAGGGTGCAGATGAGGCCAACACACCACGCTCCCTATGGGCACACCAAACCCTGCCAAGGGATGGCACAGGGATGTCAGTGGGAAACCTCAGAGGTATCAAAACACCCAGGAAGAGAACGAGTAGCCAAAAGATGGAGGCTTCTCCCTGAAACCTGCACTACCAGGCTCTGCAGGAGGCTCTGGGGTGCCTGGGCTCTCTGGGCCGTGACCCCATCAGTGCACACAGATGAGCACAGAGAGCTGAGGGTCATGGCTGTGCTAACACAGGAGCTGCATCTGCTGGACTCCAGTGAATACATGGGACTGCAGCTCATCCCCTGAGTAATGAAAGGGGGAACTGGAGAGCAGCCAGTGCGAGAATCCCAGAGAAGAGCAAGAGCTACAGGATGAAACCTAGAAGGCAGCAGGTCCCAGGAAGCACAAATCCCGCAAGAAAACCAGAGACCCACAGGTCAAGGCAGGGAGATCCGAGGGGTGCGGTGCAGGGTTGGCTTCAGCCTGGCCTCCCCATCCCAGCTCTGGGCCGCACACATGTTCTGCTGCGGGCTGTTCCCAGCCAGCCGTGGCCTGGCTGACTTTAGCAAAGCCCCCAAGGACTTTTCTCCTCCACCCAGGCTCCGACTGCACCTCAGCTCTCAGCTGTGCAGCCCCCGAAGCTGCCCACACCCTCGTGTTGACCTCTCTCTGCCTGCGAGAGGAGGCTCAGGAGGAAGGGAGGAGTGGGCCGGGGAGAAAAGCCCCTGACACATCAGGCAGCCCCCACGTTCCCCGCAGAAGGGGCAGCGGCCATCCCGGGGGCCCCGGCGCAGCTGGGCCGGGATCTGCATGCACTGCCCTCCCCGAACATGTGCAGTTCCTGTTTGCTGTGTCTGTACAAGGCGGTGGGAAGTGGGGAATTTACTTACACCTCCCGCTTAACAACCCTGGGAGGCTGGAAGGCTTCAGGCCGCTTTAATTTACAGCCCATCTCTCCAATCTCTCACTCATTCGCTGCTGCTTTCTTCCTTATTGTATTAATGTGACCCAGGTACCTGCCAACAATAATGGACTCGCTTGCGGGGGCGGCCCCTCCCTCCCGGCACAATTTATACCTTTGCCTTGATAAGAATTTCTCGAAATTCAAATGCAAATTAAAAAAAAAAAAAAAAAAAAAAAAAAGAAGAAGATGAAAAAAAAGGGGGGAAAAAAAAAAAAAAAGGCAAAATCTGAAAAGGTTGGGGTGGGTTTGGAAAAGTGAAGCGCAGTGGTTCTGGGCCCGGCGCCAATAGCCGGAGGGTACACATGTGTGCGCTCTCCCAGTAGGGCCTTCAGCAGCCCTGTTTTACAACCACCTCGGCACACACTGCAGAGTTCACGCATATGGCCAGACAGATGTGTCTGGCTTACGTTCAAGGCTGGAAAATGAAGAATTATGGAAGTGAAGGGCCCTGGGCATTAGAGAGGGCGGAGGTGAGGGGGAGGGGAGCCAGGGAGAATTTTCCTCTGCTGAGAAATCCTCATCTGGGCCACGAGGCTGAAGGAAGAGGGGCTGCGAGCGGCGAGGCGGCCAGCAGCGTGCATGTCAGCTCTCTCTTAAAGCAACAGAAGGCACTGCTGGGCAGCTGCTCCCCAGCTCGCTTCACAGGCTCCCACTGGGAGATGTGCTAAGATTAGGCCAGGGCCAGCACAGCATCACCTGTATCCCGTCTGTTTGTCCCCATAACGATGGCAACGCTTCGCAAGCAGCACTCTGGCCGCGGCAGCCATCCGCAGGCTGTTTTTCCCGCTGTTGGCTCCCACATGAACTCTGCCGTTCACGTCCCACCCTCTCCCCAGTCTGCCCGTGCCCTGCTGCATGGGAAAGCCGCCTCCTCACTGAGCCCTGGGGCCACCAAGCTGCTGTCCCAGCCCGGGACAGCCTGCTGCCTGGCACCCGCTGCACTGCAGCCACCAGCAGGAGCTCTGTCAGCACTGCAGGGAGCGCCAGCAACTCCATGAGAAGCGCTGTGCAGCTCCTTGTGGGCTCCTGGAGGCCCAGCATGCTCAGCCCAGGCACTGGGAGGGCAGAGCTTACCCCGGGGTGGTTCAGCAATGCTGTTTGGCTCTGTGCTCTGAAAGTGCAGCTGGGTTTTGCAGTGGGACTAAGGGACATCCCAAGAAACCTTAAACAAAGCTGTGTACACCCAGCACAGTGAGATAGGATCAGCCCAGGTACAAAAGTAAAGCAGTTCCTCAGCTGGATGTGGGCCCATCCTACCTGAATCTTGTCCTGCCGACGCTGCTGCTCTGCCACCTTCCTGGCCAACGCTTGCTTCTTGGCTCGGAGTTCCTTGATGTCCATCTCTCCTCCACTGCCTTCAGCCTCTGAGTCATCTTCAAATGCCTCAATCCTCACATCATCTTCCTTCTTCCAGGAAATGTACAAAGACAAAAACAGGACAGAAGTGATTGTAAGGGATGCTGGCGGCAGGGGCTGTGGTTCTCCCTCATCTCAGCACACAAATCCCCACCCATTACAGTCTGTCCCACACTGATGGGAGACTATTCCTAAACCTTTAAAAGAAGCAATCAACACAAATACATGGCATACATGCAGGAAAATGAGACACAATGGAATGGAGCAGAGATGCCAGACACGAGGCAGGGCAGGGGCAGCCCTGTTAAAACTCTGTTCTATAAGCAAACTGCCTGGTGTTGGAAAACTCTTCCCACGGCCCTGAGTGACTCACTGATGCTTTACAGGCTTCAGCTCTGCGAGGTAGGAAGCACGGTATTTAGGGAAATAGCACTTTGCCTGGCACATCCCTGTGAGAGGAGGCTATTGGTCTCCACCTGCCTGCCCTGCAGCCACGACGCTGCTGCCTTGCTTGAGGGCAGACACATGTGGAGCACCTCAACAGATCTTGAGATGATCCCGAAAAAGAACAAGAGAGCACTGCTACCCAGAGCAGGCTGCCACGTGTGGGCAAGGACCTGCAGTCTTCATTTCGGCAATCCCAGCACCGCTCAGTTGCACGCTCAGTCCTTCCACCCAGAGCCATGCACATGCCTGGCCACAGAACCAAGCGCTCCACTCTGCTTGTGACTTCTGAGCCCTGGGAAGGAGGAAGAGGGAGCCCTCGGGCTCACTTCCCTCTCTGGGACAGCCTGGACCACAGAGGATGGGGGATGCTGTGAGGCACGTCGGGTGCAGATCCGCTGTGGTTTTTCGGGTCGGGCTCTGCTTGCCAGGGCTCAGGGCTGGTCACACTGGCAAGCTGGGAGCTGCCTTGTGCTCAGACCCCAAGGAGGAAGCTCCAGGGTTGTGCAAGGAAAGCGCGGAGAGGTTCCCACAGCCACGTGGAGGCTGTGGTTATGGAGCAGAAACAGGAGCGCATAGCCCTACAACAGAGAGCAGTGCCCCTGTCACCTTGGTGGGACCTGAAGATCCCAGATGTTACGTGGGCTGCAGTGTCAGCATGAAAACCTCCTGAGCAGCCTCCAGAGGAGGACAGGGGTCTGGGACTCCAGGGTCCCCTTTACTTGTGAAAACACCTAAAATTCATGCCCTGCTCAGCCCCAGCCATTCACTGGGAGTGACAAGGAGGGTCCCCATGGCTGTCAGCCTCATGGGGCACAGGGGACACACATCACAGGCCACCCAGTGGAGGCAGCGGGCGATTCCCTCGGCACTGGGAGGAGACTGGGAGTTGGGTGGCTCTGCCCCACACCGCTGTTTCCTCAGCCTTTCAAACTGCAAGATGAAACACAAGAAAAGAGTCAACCTGCAGCGCGGCTGGCAGGGCCCTTAAACACACACATGGATCCTGGAGCGAAGCAAGGCCTACAGGAACAAGCAAGGGCAGAAAAACAAGAGCTGAATTCCTTAATCACATCAGGATGTGAGAGGCAGGGGAGGGACGGGGCGCCAATGTCAGCTCTTCCTGTACGTGTGCTGGAGGCTGGAGCCCGGGCCTCTGCTGCAAGCAGCTCCACGGCTCTCAACTCGATCTTGAGGCTGAACCCTGACGCTCCCTCGCCCACCTCCCCTCCTGGGAGGGGCGTTCAGGCCAGGCCCCCCCTGCACGCAGTACCAAGCAGCATCTGGAACTCATAGCAGCACGGAAGACAGAGGCTCAGGGCCCGGGCTGGCAGCAAAGGGCACGAGTAAAGCACGCTCGAGGGCCCTGCACTATTTGCCCCCCCCGATTCTCCCCATAAAATGCACATGCAGCTATAAATAGTGGGAGCTGTGGGGCAGGCAGAGGCTGGGCCCCACTGGGGTGATTCTTCCTTCGCTGAGGCGCGCTCTTCCCGCACGGTACCTGATCTTCCAGTTGTTTTCCCTCTTGGCTTCCCATTTCCTTTCCCATGGCGTCTGGGACGGGTGCCACTGACACATATTTTCCACCCTTGAATGCCAGCAAAGGCTCTTCTTGTCCACAAAGGGCTTCCAGGAAATACTTCAGAACTGTGACCCTCTTGCAGTCGGCTGCAATAACCTGTGGGGTGAGGGCGAGGGGGTTGGGGAGAGGGAAAGGAAAACAAATTCAGTGCAAAGGGGAAGCAACAGGCAGAGAGGAGCACGGGGGCAGAGAGCCCTGCAGCACATGGAGGGCACTGAGTTGTTTGGGGTCCCCTTTGCCTTACAGATGGGGATGAAAGGGATTTGCCTAGCGTCCCCAGGGAGGGATGAATGATGCAGTCAGTCCTTACCGTTCTGTTTTTGCTCAAATGCCAGCACCCCCCTAGCTGAAAGCAGGAGAGAGGGATGCAGGTGTGGGGCAGGCGGGCAGGGGCATGAACACCAGCTCCATCCCGACCCCATCCTGCAGGCTGGCCCCACAGGCCGTTAGGCGAGCCCTTGTCAGGGAGGCTGGGATGGATCTGGCCAGAAGGAAACTCAATAGCTCAGGTAATTATCCATTTATGAGGCTCTCAAATGGAGTTTCCAGAGCACAGGAGCACGGTGCCTCCGTGGCCTTTGCCTGTGCCTCCACCATGACCCTCCTCATCCCCCATCGCCGTGGGGCTCCACACCTGCAGTCTGCTCCTCCGGTGCTTCCTGCTGCCTGCAGTCAGCCATGGGGAAGCAAACGGAGCCTGGAAGTGTCACCCACTCTGCAAAATTCACATTCATGCCTGAGAACCTTCTGCTGCAGTTCCCACCCAGGGCAAAGCAGGCTCCAGACCCCATCCCCAGCATCCCCACTGACTCCTAGGTGGAGCAGACCCCATCCTTGGGACACCCAGCAGGGCACTGCCAACCCCGGGTCACCCCATGCTGGGTGGGGACGGGGACAGGGATGGGGACAGGCAGGGGCTGGCAGTGTCCTGCAGCGCAGCACCATGCTGCCGTGAGAGGAAACTTCTGCTCTTCCACAATGCTGCCAGTTTCCTCTCCACGAGCTAATTTTAACCACCGCGTCGCTGCCGTGCGTGTCAAAGACCTGACCCTGCTCTGACCTGCAACCTCCCACCCCGGTTACTGCCCACACAAGGCACCTTTGGAGCAGGCAGCAGAGTGCTTGGAGCTGCCCCATGCCTGCCCCTAAAAAGGGTGCCCTATAGGACAAGGTGAGGTGGGAATGGGACT
Organism: Meleagris gallopavo; assembly: GCF_905368555.1. Taxonomy (NCBI): domain Eukaryota; kingdom Metazoa; phylum Chordata; class Aves; order Galliformes; family Phasianidae; genus Meleagris; species Meleagris gallopavo. The sequence goes on from NC_139424.1 coordinate 5,517,930, forward strand.
GTCCCCTCTGTGCTGCGTCCAGCCTGGAGTGAGCCCAGCGAATGTCACAAAAGGAACTTTTCCATCCTCCTGGCACTCCTGTAGGAATGGTTCTGCCACGGGGAAAATCCAAAGGGAAGAGAAAAGAATGGTTGTCATGGGAAACACCCCCTGTGAAAGCTGCTGGCTGCAGCGGCCCCAGGGGAAGTGGTGGAAACCTCATGGCCAGGTTCACCCTCAGCCGGATGGTAACAGCACGCAGGGAGCGGCCTGACTCAGCCAGGGCAGCTCCAGCCTGGGGTTTTCCAGCTCTGGTGACTGCAGTTCCCTCATGTCAAAGGTGCTGGGATCATCCCTGCCCACATGGGTACGGCCACAGGGACCCACCTGTGAGCATTTGTGCACCGTAGGGCGTACAGCAGCAGCAGGGAAAGGGATGCAGGAGAGGTCGATTGCTCCCGAAATAAAATAATTGCACTTAGCTTACGACCCATGAGGTTTTCACGTAAGCTCCCAATGTCCTGCCAAGCCGGTGCAGCCCGATGCTCCAATTCAGATCATCTGCTAAGGGAGCAAAGAGCCCAACCGAAGGCCCATGACATAATGCCACAGCAACTTGTCTCATGAACACATTTTTCCAGCCCACATGAACGAAAAACAGGCACCGAGCGAACGCTCCACACATCTCCATCACGTGTGTGCCGGGACCGTGCCAGAGCCCCGGGGCTGCCTGCCTGGAGCCAGGCTGGGGTGCTGGGAAAGGAGTGACCCACCAGTGGCAGCCAATGGCAGAGCGTGACATGCCACCAAACTTCCCGTTTCGGTGTAGAAACGTGAGTGCCACGTTCCCAGAACCACGGGGATAGTCATGGGGTGCACAGCGTTAGCTCCGCGCTAGCTTAAGGGAGAGCTCAGCAGAGCCACCAGGAGCTGTGCGCGCTCTCCCAGAGCTGAATCTGAAATGGAACGGCGCTGATGCATTTGGTGATGCTGCCGTGACACCTCGGCCCCATGCACCCTTCCCCCTGCGAGCGAGCAGCCAGCCAGCAGGAACCGAAAGCCTGGCTCCGTGTCGCCGCCGGGTATTAAAATAGGGCTGACACGCACACAGCAGCTCTCAAAGGAAAACCGAAACCGAGAACTGCTGAAGTGGGCCGGTGCCCTCCGACGTGACCCGGGTCGGTTCCTCTGCGGTGCCTCTCGGGGCCGCGTGGGACCTGGGGCTGCGGTGGTGCTGGGTGCCAGCGCTGTGTCACCCGGCTGTGTCACCCGGCTGTGCCTGGAGGTGCGAGGTTTCTAATCTGACCCCAGATCAGACACGCTAACCGCAGGCTGGTGGCACGCCGAGACGGCTCGTTAGTGCTGCCAGCTCCTGGCTCACCCGTTAACGTCCCCGATCATTGGGCAGGACGCAGCAGGACGCACATTAACACGCTCGCTGCCCGTACAGACACACCAGGCTGCTGTGTTTGAGTCCTCTCAGGACCCTGTGCTCGTGGTGCCTCCAGGTGAAGCTGAGATCGGAGTCTCCTGGAGGACTGGGTCTGGGGGAACACGTGCACCTGGGGTGCCACGGAGCAGCCCCGTTCCTGCTGGGGGTCAGAAGCTCAGCATCTCCCTGCAGCCAGGCGAATCGCTGCCTTCAATTGGCTTTTACAACTTGTTAATTTTACGCAGCGTCCTAAAGAGCAAATAACTGTGAAGCAGGAATGCAGCTCCTTCAGCTGCATTTAGCCTGAGGAGCTGTGGCAGCTGGGCCAGCTGCTTGGGGACCGCAAGGACTGGGACGTGGAGGGCTGCTCCCACCGTGTGCTCACTGTGGGGTGCTGAGCTTTGCTTGGTGAAAGCCTGGACTCGGCATGCACAGGAAGCAGTGGTGCTGCAGAGGGTTTGCTCAGAGCTGCCGCTGCCACTCAGCATTCCTGAGTACAAAGGGGAGAAGGGGAGACACCAGCATGTCCCAGCAGCAGGAGTCTGAAGGAGAAAAGGACAGGAGAAGGCTGAGTCACAGCACAGAGAGGTCCCACATTCAGAGACTGGAATGGGTCGGGACCAGGAGGACAGAGCCAAACCTGTGATCCAGCATGGGGATAGTGCCGAATTTTGCCACACTGACTTAAGCACAGCTTAGTTAGTGTGAAGTGGATGATCTATGTCCAAACCAAGTGAGCCCCAAGCAACCCAAACCATGCAACGTATAACAAACCAGGTGAAACATCCACACAAACCCCCCGAGCATCACAGGGCTGAATGCCTCCCGGTACCCCATAGGACCAGCTTGGAGCATGCAGGCAGCACAGCAAGCAGCAGGAAAGCAAAGAGAAACGGTGGCTTTGCACCACCTCCTATGGGTTTGCACAAAAGCTGTGCTGGGTGTAACCCTGTTGTACCCCAGCTCTGCCTCTGCTGCCAGGATGTGGCCCCACACTCAGGTCACAGGGGTTTGACCACCTGGGTAGGACTGAAGCACCCTCACAGCCCGGAGCAACGCTCACAGCTGGGTTGCACCCTGGTTTCTGCAGCTGAGGGCTTTCAGCCACAGCTGCTCTCGGCTGATTTCAGCTGACCCTGCAGACAGGCTGGGAGCACACGTGCTCCCAACAGCCCCTCTGCAAAGGTCAGGAACATGGGGCATGCCCACCAGGAGCATCCAGAGCTGCCAGGGCCAGTTCACCCTCCCTGGCTGGCACCTAGTGGCCGTGGGGCAGGAATACAGACGGAGTTTTCACTCATCTAGGCCGAGAGAAAATGAAAAATCCAAATGGAGAACCCACACCACTGCAGGTCTTCTGCACCCTCAAACCCTTCGTGCCGTGGCACAGCCTGGCAGTGCCCTACACATGGCTCCTGCAGACCCCAAACACAGCCAGCTCCTTCCCCTCCTAGGTCACACCTTGCGATGGGGTTGGGGAAAGGTGTGCATCCCAAAATGCACCCAAGGGTACCGCAGAATCCCTTGTGACTACAACAATTCCTGCTGGAAAAGTCAAAGCTCCATAGCCCTGGAGAAGAAAGTTTCCAATGGGTTCAAAGCCTTCGGCTTTTGCTGATGTTTGGAAGATGCCATGATGTGCTCACTTGTTAGCATGACGCCTCTGGGAAAAGCCTGCAGGGATTTCCATGGGGGAAAACGCTCACATCTCCTCCTATAGCCAAGTGCTCCAGTGCCACACTGCCACACACTGCTTTGCATGGTGCTGGGAACTCCCCCGGCTGGGGGGAGCACCTGGGGCATTCCTGCTCTTTGGGGTCTTTGAGCACAGAAGAACTGCAAAATCACAGCTTTCCACCAGGCAGGTGAAAACACCAAGCAGGGACAACATCAAGCCCTGTACATCTGCCCCCAGACCAAGATCCCACACTACGGGAGGAGGAAGGCACGATCCCTATCACACTGAAGCCAATGTGGCACCAACTGGGACCACGGACTGAACTCCCTGCTGCAAGCTTCCAATCTTTTCCTTTTCAGGGACGGAGGGAATTTATTTCCTCTGCCATTTCAGAGGATGCCTGCCTTGCCAGAGATTGTTTTGCAGAGTTAAGAGAGATAAGAAAGTGGTTAGCAGGCGCTTCGGTGGAGGAAGGGAGGATTGCTTAGTAAGGGAAAGGGGACTGCTCCGAGCTGCTGGTGGCCATAGCCATGCATGGGCTGCAGGAAGAGAGCTGCCAAGAGCTCCCTGCTCCAGAAAGCTCTGAGGATGCTGCCCTGCAGCCCTCATCCAGCACCTGGGCAGCACCCAGCGTGCACCATGCAAAACCAATACCTGCCCTCCGCGGCACGGAGAGAGGAGAGGGAAGGGTGGAAGGTTCTGCCTCACCCTGGCAGAGCGACGGCGAAGCCCTTTCTGGGAGTTTGCACAGCTTATACATTCTCCATGCAGTTCCTGGACGCCTTCCATCGCAGATGAGAGTTTTATGTCGAATTTTAAGTTTGACCACAAATATTTAAACTTCCTTGGACCACAAATGCTGTATCTTCTTTGTGGTTGAGTTGGCACTGATGGAGTATTTACAGATCCCTGGATGTCTGTCTGTCATTTAAATATCTCACAGAGGTGCCAAAGGCTGCAGAAGAGGAGGGGGCTCTCAGGCAGCCCCCCCAGATCCGTTCCCCCCCCTGGCCCCCAGGCTCAGCAGAGCTGTACAGGGCACAGCCTGAGCCATCCCATACTCGCACTCCATTAAGTTTGCTTTTCAGAGAATGTCATCTGAGATCCCACTGCAGCTTCCCCAGCTCCTTACCCTGCTTGATATTTGAACTGGGATGAAAGCCTTAGGAATTTTCTCCTCTTCTTTTAGGAAACTCGGGATTTCTGAGGCTGCAGGAGGATTGTTTGAATGAGAACCACTAAAACCCCCCCAGGCTGCCCCGCTCCCACCTGGCTGCTGGGGTTTCACTTCCTCTAACACGAGTGGTTCTCAGAGGGTCACAGTCCAGAGCTGCTGAACTGGGATTCCACTGTAGGGAAACTGGCCGGGGTGGGCAGTCTCGGTGGTAGGAACACAGGAGAAACACAACAAAAGGAACACCACAAAGGTTCCTCCTAAGCACCCCGAGCCAAAGAGCTCAGAGCCGCCCTTTTGCTGTGCTGGATGAGGAGCTGAGGATGCTTAAGCACACATCTTGAACTCTGCATTAACATGAGCACGCCTGGACCCAGGCTCCACGTTGTTCTACTCTGCCAAGTTGTGTGTGCTTCATTCCTTCAGCCCTTTTAAGCGTAGGACACAATTTGGATGCTCAGCCCACTGATTTTAAGAGAGCTTTTGAACACGAGATACGTGCTCCTGCAACGCTGCCTCCATCACCACTGCCATCCTCAGGAACCCAGGGCAGGAGCTCAGCAGTGCTGCTCACATCACAGGGTGCAGCACTCCAGCTGCCCTGCATGAGAAGCGACTTCAGGAATGGAAGGAGAAGCAGCTCTGCTTTGAAATAACAAGCAGGCGAAAGCCACGTGAGCAGGGAGCAGCCCCTCTGAGTGTCAGCTGCCACGAAATTCCCTTGAAAACAGAGGGGTGGGGACACGGACGCAATGCAATGACACCAGAGGAATGCCACCGCAGCCCGGAGGTATTGCAGTGCTGGGGCAGAGAGGGCAGCAGCTCACACCACAGCCGCTGCAGGGAGGGCTGAAGCTGCACGTTGCTTCCCAGCCACTGAAGGTGATCCCAGTGATGTTGGAAGGAGCCGTGTGCCTCAGTGTCCTCCTCACTGTGGGGCTGCTCTGAGCATGCCGTGCTCCGGAGAGGTCACCTCGCACTGAGCCAAGCTCCAGCAGGGCTCAGCTCCTCGTACCCAGTGCTCTCCTCTTTTGGCACGTGGCTCAAACCTCTGAGCTGCTCACACACGTCGGGAAAGGAGCGATGGATCAGAACCGCAGCTTGGCAGCGAGAGGAAAACTATGCAGCTCTTCGCTGCGTCTTTGTTTTCTCCAAAGCTCCTCCTCCCAGGAGCGGGATGCTGAGCACAGAGCAGGGCCCCAGCCCTGAAACGGGGGAGCTGAACCAGAACAATAGGGTGGGGACTCTGGATGGGCCCCGACGAGTGGGGTGGGCTGGAGCGGGGGCACCGATCCATTCTTTTGACTTCATTCACACTTACAGCTGCGCTAGAGACATTTCCTGAAAGCACAGTAGGAAGAGAGGGGTATTCGCTCACTCCACCCTCCATCTAACGTTGTCCTTGCGATCCAGCCATGCACGGAGAGCCAATTCTGGCCTTTGGCAGAGCTGCAGGCCAGACATTACAAGCGCTGGTGTGAACAGAGCAGGTCCCCACCCGATGAGCAGCGCACAGACTTGGAGCGGAGCGGCCAGAAAAAAAGAATGCAGGGAAACGCCGAGCGCTCGAGCGTGTCCTGAACTCCACGAGGAGGTGTCAACAGCAGCAGCACAGCGTTTGGCTTCAGGACAGTGAGAGGTGCAGCCACCAGGAATGGGAATTTGGAAGCGTTGGGCACAAGGCGGAGTCTGTGCCCTCTGGCACCCCAAACACCACGGCCACCAGCCCGTGGCACGGCACAGAGCAGAGAACTGTGCGGCCCACGCTACCCTGGTGTGTTGTGATCCTACACGTGGAGGCTGAAGAAACAACTTTTTTTGTTTGTTTTCTTTGCTAGAAAACAAAAAAGCAGCCACTCTCCTTCTGTCAAATCCGGAGCTGCTCAGCCTGACTCACACTGGGCTGTCCTGGTCCCAGTGGGCTCCGCTGGTGGCACTGCGCACCTGGGGCTGGGACACCTCACCGCGTGCCTTAATGCAGCCCAGGAATTACTGCCCATTCAGCCTCCAAACCTCGGCCATTTTTGGTGAATCCTCAAATAAAATAATAATATTAAAAAAAAAAAAAAAAAAGGAAACTACAATTATGAGTATTATTTTTTCAAATGGGAAAAGTATTTCTTTCATTCTCCCATAACACAAACCCAGCAAACACGAAAAACATGAACCCAAACCAAAGCTCAGACATCACATCTGGGGAGAGACCAAGCATGGAAAATTTTAATCCAAAGGTTAATGTTTGGGAAGTTCCGAGTGTGTGAAAAGAGGGGTTAGATGGGTGCTGCTCGAGCAGTTGTTGCCGCCAAGTGGCGGCTTTCAAACGGTGCCTGCCTGCCCCAGCCCAAGCTCTGGGAGTCACGGGCTAAAATAGAAAACAACTGAAATCACTGCAAGCAAACAAACAGTCAGATCAGATGCTGGAAAAGCCAAGTGGGGCGGGAGCCAGCAGCACGGAACGCAGCTCGAGCGCTGTGACTGCACACAGCCTCCTGGCTCATGCTGGTAATGACACCATGGCAGCGGTGTCCCCTGAGCCCTCCTGCACCACGTCCAGCTCCGAGGTGGCCCTGCAGCCCCGTGCCTTCCTGTCCCATTTGTCATCTCCATCCCTGCTGCTGTCGTGGGGCTCTGCCACCCATCCGCAGTGCCGGGTGCCCTGCAATCTGCCCTCTGCTTTCATCACTTCCTGCTTCCCAAATGCCTTTGTCTTCATCTTTGGCATGAGATGATGCCCTTTCCAGGCTTCTCTTTCCAACACCAGAAATCCTAGCTGCCTTTGTTAGGGGCAGGGCCACGCTTGTGCAATGCCACGTCTGCTTGCGGGGCCGTATCAGCAAACACAATAGCCAAAAGGCTCTGGGAGTTCAAGCATCGCGTCCTCCCACACTTAACTAAACACAAAGCGAAGGGACCACATGGCTGCGAGCACCAGGTGGGTTGGAGCCTGCTCCCCGGGGGTGGGAAGGACAGCACAGCACCATGGGCGTGAGAGCATCCGGCACACTGCTGGATTTACGGCACCCGGAGGGAGGCTTCCTGGGATCGGGGTAGCAGTGAACACAGCCCTCCTGCCCACGGGATCTTCTCTCCAGCACGTGTTTGCCAAGGGAAGAGCTGTGCTGTGCCACACATCACGTGCCTACGCTGCCTGCTGCACCTCCTGCATCCATCCACTCTGGGGTAAGCTGGTTGTGTCTCCATTGGAGTGAGGCACAGTAGTGCACCAGGAGAGCTGAGATCCTACCACCGTACCAGAGCACTGCCACCAGCACCTCTTGGAGGTCCGCAGAGCTGCTCAGCAGCCCCGTGCCTTCGCACCAGGCTACCCACAGCTGAACTGATGGGGTTTGGTGGCAATGATCATAGAATTATAGAAACATTACAGTTGGAAAAGACCACCAAGATCATCAACTCATCACCGCCATGGCCACTCATCAAATCACAGAGCCGTAGAATCATCAAGCTTGGAAAAGTCTGCCGAGATCACGTCTAACCATCAATCCATGACCACCATGCCCACTCACAGAACCATTCAGGTTGGAAAAGACCTCTCAGATCCCCAAGTCCAACTCCATCCCACTGTCACAGCGCCCACTGACCATGAGCCTCGGTGCCACATCTCCGCGGTTCCCAACAGCTCCAGGGATGGTGAATGATGCTAAATCAGAGAAAGCACAAAGCTGTTGGAGGTGTCAGACACAAATGGGGCTGCTGGGGAACGCTGGCCAGAGGAAGGCAGAGGGAGAGCAGTGCAGTGTTAGCAGATAAGCCAGGGCTCAGCCCGGGGTCATGCTCACCCATGCGTGTGCCAGCACGCTCCGAGTCCCAGCGTGGGACGCTCAGGCTCCTCCAGCTGCCCATGGAGCAACGCTCCTGTGCTGCAGCCCTCCAGCCAAGGGGGAAAATGTAATCAGAGCAATTTCTATTAGCAAGGATGTAAGGAGTTGGAACCTCTGGGCTGTCTTTTGACAACTAATTAATTACCAGGTAGCATCCCCTTGAAGCTGCCAACGCAGCGCGCACAAGTTGCAGCACGATTTGGGGAGAGAGATGAACTTTACAACAAACTGTAGAATTTTACTTCATCTTCCGCCACCATCTGAGATCCTGAGGGAACGGGAAGGGGTGGCAAGAGGCAAACTCCAAAGCCATCTGGGATCATCATTAACTCATTCACTCGCGGCCTCTGAAACAAAATGCCGATCACGTCGAGCTGCAGCGCGGAGCCAGATGGGGGCTGCTCTCATTCTCAGCTTCTTGAATGCTCCGGTGCCAACTCCTGCACACGGCTGCCCACCCCCTTGCAGCCCATCCCCTCAGGCCCCTCGTTCTGGCAGTCAGGGCAGTCAGCCTTTGGAGCTATTAGCAGCAGAGAGTGCAATTCAAACGGCTTTAGGTGACGCGTTCTTCAATAAAGGCAACAAAAAGGAGTTAAGTGAAGAAGTACGTGAGCAAAGCAGAGAAAAGCAGAGGGACTGAGAGGCTGCTGCTGAGAAAACCTGTATGGGAAATCATAGAAAAACCCCACAGTGGGAAAGGTTTTAGCCCAAGGGGCAACACGCCCTGGGGCTGAGCTCCCTGCACCACACATCGCTGCCTTAAAACCCCTCCCTGAGCTTGGGACTAAGGGAGCCAAACCTCAAAGTAGCCCCGGGTTGTTCCCAGAGCGAGGACGCAGCAGGGCAAAGGCTATCCGGGCTGCAGAGGTCACAGCAGCGGATGCCTCTAAGCACTGCCATGTGCCAAGCTCCAGACATCTCATCCAAAAAAAGATGCAGTCCAAGCAGCGGGCAGCTCGGGATCAGGATGTGTGACCTGCGGGAGCGCTGACGCCGGGCAGGCGGAGATAACACGAGAGTCCTGTGGCAGAACCCTGGGGCCTGAACTAGGGGACAAGGCTCAGCAGGCAGGGACAGCTGGGGACAGTCACCCCAGAGGCTGCAGCGTGGGGTGACGGAAGCCACCAGCAGCGGGGCTGCCTTCAAGAGACGCTCTTCCAATTGCAGTTCTGCCTCACCACCCCAATTCGTGGGCAGCTCCTAGGAGCAGAACCCTCCACCACTTCCCCCCAGCCACCGGGAAGGACAGCCACAGGTCATCTCACTCAGGTGCAAATGTTTCAGGCTAAGCCAAAGCATTTCTTTCTCTTTTTCAGACTTACTTGATGTAAGTCCAAAAACTGCAGTGACATCAAAGAGCCCATTGAGTAGATCCCCTCCAGAAACACACAGGGACTTCACCTCCTCAGTACAAACACAGTTCCCCTGCAGACTTCCTGGGAACAGCTGAAGCAGCGCCGCACTTCAAAAACCAGCCTGCACATCACAGGGCTGGGGAGGAGCTCGCTCCTGGCCCCGGGTTGTCGACAGCCATGTGAGAGCCCACGCAGGATCTCACACCAAAGTGGTCTTAGAGCTGCGGGGAATGAGCTTAATCCCCATAGGGGTGAAAGCAGAGGAGGACAGGAGCCCCATGAAGCCTAGAGGGAAGGATGGAGGAAGGTTCAGCTGATGGAGCGCTTTGCCCCTCCTGGAGCTGATTACTTGAGCAATGCCCCAGAGTCACAAAGAGGGTTCCAACCAGCAATGGAAGAGTGTCTTCTGCCGACACGTGGCAACTGCTGGCCCCGCTGCAGCAACCAGCTTGAGTTTGCTGCCCGTTGTGGTGTGGGGTCAGCCCCACAGGGATGGAGGGACCCGAAGGAGCAGCCATGCAGGAGATGCACTGCATCCTGCCCCGAGTGGGACTGATGTGCAAATAACGAGAGAAAGATGCGGGGCGAGGGCGGGTTAAGGAGATTAGTCTGGGGCACACTCTGGGAGATACACAATGTTAAGTATGAGGGCAAAGGAAATGAAAGCTGGAAACTCAAACAGAGTGAAGAATCCAACCCCTGCCTGGGCAGGAAGTTTACGCTCTGCTTCTAAATATACATGTTTTTAAATCAACAAGCTTTCTTGTTCCTCAGCGCTGCCGTACCACTATCAGAAAGGAACACCCAAAAGCAGTGCCAGGCTGAGCCCAGCAAGTTGCCCATCTCCAGCAATGAGATGGGAGCAGAGAAACCCCATCAGATGTGGATCAGGGTGCCCGGTGCCCAGCTCAGCTCCATGAGAAGGAATGGGAGTACCAACCTGTGAGCAGGACGCACTGCTCCTTCCCTTCCTGCTCTCTGGCCACCACATCCAGGCTCAGCAGTCAGATAGTCACATATTTTTTTAATTTGATATAATTATCTCCTAGAAATTACTGTACACAGCCTCTTGGGATCTAAAGCAATTAAGTGAAGATAAATTTCTTTCATGGAGCAAGCTGTCAAAGGATGAAGCAATTTCATTCCCCATTTGAAGTGGAAGCTTTGGGTCATGCATGGTTTATTTGAAACAATGCCATCACCTAAAGCTGCTGATCTTATCTGTCTCCCTCTGTCTCTCCATTTCAAACTGCTGAAGATGTGCAGCGTGGCACTGCCTGAAGTGATGACATCTGGCAGCAGGCCAGCTGCAGAAACACGCTGCTCCTCCCCGAGCCCGAGTGCAAGAGGCCAAGCATTCCTATTAAAAAGGGGGAAACCGAGGTGAAAGCTGGGAAGAGCTGAAAAGCGGGAATCCTGCCTGAGGGAACGTGAGCCCAGTGAGCTACAGAAGAGGAGAGAGGTGCCCGTGGGGAGGGAGGATCTGCCCCAGGGATATGGGAGCACACGGAGCATCCCTAGGGGTGACACTGTGCCAGGTGTCCCCTCCTGATGTGGTCACCCAGAGCAGCAGTGGGGATTCCACCACTATGAGATTCAGGCTCTGTGTCCATGCATTGCCAGGACATATGTTCTAAGTCTAGCCAAAGTTCCAGCAAATTCTCTCCTCACATTTCACCAGCCCAAGATGTTTCATTTTAGAAAAAAAACAAAACAAACCAAAAAACAACACACAGCCCAACACATAAAATAACTCATTTAAATAAATCATCCTCCCAACTGGTGGCTTTTATCCTGGAAATGGAAAAGGGAAGGATGTGGAGCAAAGAGCGGCTTCGCCATCTCCATGCGTGCAGCACTGAAAGTGCTCAGATCCAGCCACAAAGATGCTCAGATCCCAACTCTAAACCTCATGGGACACAAGGATCCACCAAGCCAAACTCTGTATCTTTACACAGCCTAAAGGTGCCACCCTGGCAGCTGAATGACCTTCCCCTGCCAGGCAGAAAAGGGCTGAAGGCATCGAAAGGAACAACAAGGAATGGATCTCAATGTCCTCCTTCGTATTTCTGCAAAATCACACATGGAATAGGCTCTGTGTCAGCAAATCCCACCTTCTTCCATTCACACACATAAATCTTAATTCCTTCAACAATAATGAGCTCTATCATACGTACTGCATCATTTACACTTGAGATAAACAGAGAACCAAACTGTAAATCCATTCTGTTGCCCAGGAATGGAGCAACCGGCCACGTGGTCAGACCTCAGTGCACACCTTCATCTGTTTGTATGTGCACCCATCTATCCCCAGCACAGTTTGGAGAATGTTTTTCAGAAAGCCAACCAAATAGACAGAAACGGATGGTTATTATTGTCTCTCTTTGTGATACGGATTCTCACAAGTGCTACACAGTAGGAAAAATGCTTCACGTAAAATGCTCGTGTGCAAAACCTTAGGGTACATTTTGTTCATTCTGAAAAACTACGTCCCTTAACCTATTTTTTAAGTCAACATATGCAAATATATTACGGGGGAAAAAAAAAGAAATGATCTGAATTAAACACCCAGCATTTTTACTTTCCTTGCCTGTGGTTACTTGCCTACGGGTGGGAAGAACCCAAAGGCTCTGCGTGACCCTTCCCTTCGTTCTCCCTCATCCTAAGGGACAAGGGTGGCCTGGGGTTGAGGCACTGGCCCCAAGTGCTGGGTATCAGGGGCCTGTTCTCATCCTGAAGCTGATGCTTCCTGTGGGACCCAGGCCGGTCCCTCAGCCTCGTGTACCTCTGCTGCCAATCCTGAACGAGGAAATTGCTTTTCCTTATGCTGCAACGTGTTGTGGAGATACGTTCATTAATGCCTGGGAAGCGCTTAGGCTTCAATGACAGCAAGAAAAGAAACAGTAAATAAGACCACAGTCATATCTTGTCCTGATTTGGGATGGGACAGCAGGACAGGACATGGACATAACCCACCAAGGGCGTTGGGTTCTCCATCCTCACCCAGGCACAGCCCCAAACAACGCACCGCAATGGTGGCAGGCAGCCCCTGAGCTCAATGACAGAGGTCACCTTCCGTCTCCCTTAGAGACAGAGTAGATCCCCATCTGTTATTTGGGCTGACCACTCCCTGAATTCCACTCAGTCTACTGCTCTGGCAAGCTTCCCAGGATGCAGATCTTTCTTATTCAGGATAACAATGAGGAGTTAGTAATTGGGGCTTTTTTCAGGTTTCCTGAGGTCCCTCCAATAGCTGCGTTGGTGGATACCACAGCCACTACCTTCTTCTGCAGGGAAGTTTTAAGCATTCTGCTTGGTCAGAAACACAACAGAGATATGCCACGAAGCTACAATGGGCCGAGGGCTGAGCTGGGTGACTGAGAGCCAAGTAGGAGCACACAGGATCATAGAATGGTTGGGTTGGAAGGGACCTTAAAGATGACCCAGTTCCAACCCCTGCTGTGAGACGACTGTCACCCAGCTCAGCCTGCCCACAGCACCTCCAGGGATGGGGCACCCACAGCTTTTCCAGTGCCCATCTACCAGGCAAGGCACAAGGCAGAGGCAGGCAGAGAGCCAGGCCCTCCTGCAAGAGTAGAAGCACAACGTCAAGTCTTGCAGCAACCACAAAAGAGTGCCTCAGCTGCAGCCACGCTCCATGCCCAAGGAACGGCTTGGCCAGCCGGAGCAGCCTCTCCATTTCCTCCAGCTTTCTCTGGGCAGCAATAAGAGATGGCTCATTGGGAGGAGATCCAGCATTAATGGTGCTTTAATGAGGCCTTTCAATATACTTACAGACTAATCAGCAAATTCCAAGAGGTTTGAACTCTAATATGTCATTCTGCATACACTGCAGCCACGGTGAATACCTTTTTCATGGCTGGGGCCGTGCGCTGCTGGGCCTGATGCCCTTCCCAGCCGTGGCTTTGTGCCACATGGGTGCTCGTGTGGCCGAAGCAAGGCTGTTACCTGCTAAAGGACCCAAAGCAAACACAACCCTTCCCATTCTCACTCATCTCTGAGGTCACCGCACCGACGCTGGCTTTGGGAGCACGTGCTCTGCCAGTTTCACGAACGGGACATTTCCTGTGTCCCAGGAGCCCGCACCAAACCTCCGGAGGCAGCTCCGAGGACAAAGGGCCAAACACAAGTTTTCCATCTCATTACATAAACCTGGCCTGGGGACGACAAAAGCCAAAGATGCTCAACAACGAGCGTCATCTGATCTGCACAGAAAGCTCCAGCACGGACTGAAGGCAGGCATGGGACAAGGCTGATTTATTCTGTCAGTCTGCGCCTTGAGCTGAAGATCACATCACACTTCCAGAAAACACTTGAAAAAAGCCTTCTGCTGACACCACAGCCGAAGGGAGCAGCACTGCACGCATGCTGGTACGCGTGCACGGCTCACACCCACCAGCATGACTCCCTCTGAGGTGACACGATGCCCAAAGCGCCGCATCCTCCAGCAGCAGGGCTGGCAGCGTCTGCCCTTGGCCCCGGATCACAGCTCGGGGTCCCAGCAAGCAGCTCGCTGCCCCAGCACTGCATACGAATGGGACAGGAGGAGGAGAGAATCCCCAGAGATCACGGCGCACAGGATTTGGTGTGGATTCATATCTGGTCAACAGAGGTCTTAAAATGTCAGGGTGAACAGTAGGGCAGTCCTGGCGGGGAAGCTTGCTTGGGCTTAACAATAGTGACCTGGACAAAGAAAACCTTTACTGATCAAACCCGCAGATTAGACACTGGCTCCTGCTCGCCCCCGTTTGCCACCAGACAGAAAGCTCAGACCGTGTCCGCTCGGACTGTGCCACTCTCGGCCTCTGGAAGGAGGCTGAGCGCCGTCAGCACGTGATCCCACGGGAGCAGTCACACGAGATGGATGTGCCACCTCCGTGCCGCCTCCCCCTGCACCCCCACCTCCAGATCTGACGCATACACCCCGTGCTCCTCTTTAAGCAGGAGCTTCGGACCCCCTCGTCCCTCCCAGCAGCTCAGGGTGTTCAAAGCAGCTTGCTGACAGACAGGCAGGTGTGCGGGTGACAGCGGCCACCTCCCCGCTCGCCCTCCCCAGCGCAGCCCCAGGCACAGCACGGGGGAGTACTGCGAGCCCAGCTGTGACATTTCCTTTCACCTATACCTGTACAGCTGTTTCCTACAGGGCTGCAGCCTCGAGTGAGATGTGTGAGGCTTCTGTAGGTGCTTGGGAACAAGATGGAACAGAAACGCTTCACACCTGGCCCCAAAATTACAGCACGCTGGAACGGGGCCAACGTAAACTGGCAGAGTACCAGTTGCAATGGACATCAATTAAGAAGGCTGTCATCCTCAGACTGCAGGGTTTGCTTTTTGCGATCTGCACCGCTCCTTAAGCCTTCAGCAGCACCAGCGCTGGAGTTTTCCAGATGGGATCATTTCCCTCAGATTCCACTCACTAGATTTATTGCAGCTTTTTTTTTTTTTTTTTTTTTAACTCACCCCCCCCCCCCCTTCCCCCTCCTCCTTTAAGAGACTGAACTATTATTCCACATTGCAGATTTCTCCAGGGCTGTATTCAGCGTCCTTGCGCTGTACGAGTGCTTGTTTGCAATGAGTTCCCTTTACCTTCAGCTGGAGAAAAGAGTTTTAAAAATACGCTCGAACTTTTTTCTGCCTTAACAGTGACTGCCAGCCAAACCCAAAGGCTGAGTGACCACAACGTGCCCTGCACAGCCCCAGGAGAGCAGCAGCAGTCCCTGGGACAGCATGCAGCAGGGAAGGTGGAGGTTGGGATGGAGCCCATCTCCGACCCCAGCAGCTCCTGCCCAGTGCCCACTGTTGGTGGCAGGGATGCTCGTTTGGAAAGGCAGACAGGGACGGAAGGAGTTTTTCAAGGATGACTCCTCCTTGGACTCTCCCGCTTGGGGCTCCGGTCTCTGCTCACAGTTTCCCTTTTCCTCCCTGGACTGAGCTCTGAGCTGGAAGCTCTCACTCTCATGGGCTGAGAGCATTCTCCTGCCAGCTGGAGGGGAGAAGCTCGAAGGTTATGGAATGGGAATATGGAAAGGATGCTGAGAAAACAGTTACATTCCCTCACCGGGGTTTTCTCTGTGCTTAGGAAGAGTCTGTGCTCTCTGACTCCTGGTCTCACTACTTTTCCTCTTGCCTTGCAAGAAGTCCTCCCCAAATCACTGTAAGGCCACCGCTCTGATATGGCATCCAGCCTTGGAAAGGACAGAATGTTGGGTCTGTGGAGGCATGGCAAAGCCCAGCCACTCTGACTGCTGCTCCTTCTGGACCTTTAAACCTGGGGCTCCCTGTCCAAGAAGCATCACACACACTACTACACATTGACAAGAGATATCTTAAAAGCCTGAAGAAGACCGAAATACTGTAAATACGTTGAGTAACAAGAAAGGACTAATTTTAGCCCAAGCCTATAATTAAAGGATCCGAAATAGCTCACCTACAACATAGCAGGTCACCAAATCTAGAGCTTGATGGGGAAACTAGAGAGAAGATAGAATGTCAACCATCCTTTAGGTGGAGAGTGCAAAGGAAAGAGATTTGTGTGCTGCGAAGAGGCACTCTGGACAGGTGAGTGGTGCAAACAGCAGGAAGCAAGAACTTGTGAAACAAGAACCACACCGAGCGTGCAAAGCTCAGAGGAGCTGTGCAGGACCTGATTTCCAGGGCTGGCACAGCACAATACGGAATATTGCTCATAATTTCTCAGAGCCTCTCAGCTCAGGGCTTTAGATTGCCTGGAGAGATGAGGCAGGGCTCAGACGAGCTGAGTGGTGAGTATCTGAGACAGTCCACTGCACACATGAGCATGCACATGAGGGGAAAAAAAAAGTGCCTCGCTGTTTCAGAGGAGGGAACCACAGTGACTAGCCCTATAAGCATACGTATTAATCATGCACCGTCTGGTTTTAATCCACACACTGCTGATCCTGCGTCTCACTGTATTGTTATCAGGGGAAGGAGTATTTCTCCTCAATCTTATTCACCAGCCAAAAGCCTGAAAATGCAAAAAACACATTTGTGAAGTGCCTTCCCAAGGACCCTGGGCCCCGGACCTGGTGAGCTGGGGCTGCTGCCTTTTTATTGGCGTTTAAAAACCTTTTATTAACGTGTGTCAGGGCTGGGGGAGGAGGGAGAGGCTCAGATTTCAGGACCCCCCATGCAGGGAGGTTTATTGTGGGAAGGGACATTAACACTTTCTCCCCCATGTCTCCCTGCTTGGGGAATGGGGCAGAGCTGCCTCTGGGCCGGGCAGCTTTCAGAGGGGGATGCTGAGCACAGGAGGAACTTGCAGGGTTGCAAACAATGAACGATGCCACCGAGGACCTCCCTACTGCACAGCCTTCCTGCAGCCCTGCCACCAGCACTCCGGAGACACTACACAGCAGGATGCTCCCCAGACACCAGGATGAGAGCTGAGGAATCCAGGACGTGCCCCACATTCCCAGGAACGTACCCAGAGCAGACCCACTCCCAGCTCAGACACAGCGCTGCCTGGCAAACCCACAGCCATCACCTCTTCCTGCAGCCCAGCTCAGCCACGCTGCTGCTCCATGCTCTTGCAGGGCACGATGCTGGGTGAGTTTGAGGCCCTTTTACCATGGGCTCCCATTACTGGCAGCGTTTCTTTCGGCTGTGAACGCTGCAGACGCAGTCTGACAGCCCAGGCACCAGGCTGCATAGTTTGCTGTTGACTGGTACATTCGGTGGTGTTCCATCACACAAGCTGCAATGGATATCTGCCCAACATACGCCCAGGAAAACATCACCAAGTTATGTTCACCCCAGAGACAGCTTTTGTTGGTTACAGCCTCAATGACAGTGCAGGAGACGACGGGAAGCTCTAAGTATCACACTGGCTCCAGCAGGAATCCTAACGCACAGCTTCATGGCAACGAACGGAGTCAGAACATTTTCACTCAAAATAAGAGCCAGGCCAAATGCTCAAAAACTTGCTGAGAAACTCTGGCTGAATTGTGCACTCCATCTGCTAAATGGGTCACGGAAAACAAAAAGAAGTGGGAAGCACAGTGTTTTGTCCTTTACAGCTTACAAAACAGCCATCCTCTTGGTGGAGCCAATAACCTCACACCATTTTAAGCCCAATACTCTCCACTCTTGCTTTTGAACAGATTCCCTTCCCCTGAGTTTTCCCAAATTCATTGAGAAACTGCAGTGCAAAAGTATCAGTAAGCAAGGTGAGATTGGTGCAAAGAGGAAACGGTCTCTTCCTAGCCATGCAGGCGATAGGAGAGGTAGCACAGCAGCTTCCCAGAGCCACTATGGTACACCAGAATTCTCCTCCCAGCTCCCAGCACATTGACAACACAAAGAGCAGAACATTGTCTGCCTCTCTGGCGAAGACCTGTTGTGAACACAGCGTGGAAACTGGGCCAAGCCTGAGAACACGAAAGCAACCAGGTGCAGAAAAATAACTCTTGCTAACCAGCAATGTAAAATCGGCACTGAAAAGAGAGTTCTTGCTGCACAGAAATACCATTTCTCACCTGCTTGCAGCTTGGTCAATCAGGAACAGACAAAAGCACACAAACAGGAAACTTCCTGCAACACGACTGGACTGCTGCAGAGTGAGGTTTTGCCTGGGCTGTGCACACTGAGAGGGCAGGGAGCAGAGTGGGAGACTGAGGACTGCACTCATGGATCCTCTTGTTAAGTTGAACCGAGGTCCTGAACTGCAGGAAAGTGCAACACAGCCGTCACAGTGCTGTCATTACACAACTGCTCCCACTCCAGTGCCTTTTCTGCAGCATTACCAAATCACATCTAATGGGGTAGGAAGGTTCAAAGAGGTTACTTTGCTACCAAGGCAGCTCACCTCCACCCAAGCTGTACGAGAAGAGCCACCCACCCTGCTTTTACAAGTCTCTTAATGCTGAAGAGATTCTACAACATCGCACAGAAGCCTACTTTCAAGTGCTTAACTACCCTAAGGAATGAAGCCTTTCCTCAAGCCTAATCTTCATCTATTTTGCTGCAATTTATGCCCATTCCTTCCTGCGCTGTTCAGCACAGAGCTGGAGGACAGCTTGTTCTCCTCCTTCCTACAACAGCCTTTTCTCCAGCTGAAAGCCGCATTTTCCCTATATTTTCTCTAAACTAAAATGCCCCAATTCTTTCAGCTCCTTCCTGGAAGTCAGGCTGATGGGTTCTCTGCTCCACCTCACCTGTCCCCCCACCCGTATTCAAAGGGCATACACACACCTGCTGCTTCACATTGGATCAAGAAGAGCCCCTGTAGCAACGATGCTTTTGCTCAGCACGGGCAGCGTTAGCACTGCTGGGTGAAAGGAACCCACCTGGGTGTGATGTGCCCGGTGCTGAGGCAGAGGGACCAGCAGGCAGCACAACACAAGGAGCACTCCACAGGGGCTCTGAGACTTGCACAAATTCCAGCCAACACCCCGACGTGCTGGGTGGGATCGCTGTTCTAATGTCAGTTACTTCAAACCAAACAAAACCCACTGAGGAGGCAAAAAAATAAAATGAAATCCTAATGCTGTGGACGGGCCAGGACATCCAAGCCTGGCTCCTTCTCTCTGGGATGTGCAATCTTCTCAGTGTAACTGATTCAGCCCCATCACACCCTGCATGGCTGCTGCTGCACTGGGATGGAAACCAGCTCCCACGGTTTCTTTATGAGGTGTTAGAATCAAAGGGACTCAAGACGGTGACAAATCTCAGCCCTGCAGCTCAGGTGCAGCAGGAGATGCTTCTCCTTTTTCACACACGTGAGCGCAAGTGCTTGGCAGGGCAGGTAGATGGCACTCTGAATGAACTGCTGTGTGGTTACAGCAGTCAGACCCTGGGGAATAACAGCTCCCTCCCACACGTCATGGGGCACAGCCCAGATCCAGTGCCTGGAGGAAGGAGCCCATGCATAGGGAGAGGGGTGATGGGACTGTCCCCAAAGGAACAACGCCACACACGGCGCAATTGTGCTACCTTAGGGCAGAGATGTGCTCGCTGTTTGACCTCTCCAAACACAAGACTTGAAAATCCTTTTTGCCAGTGACTTCCTAAACTAAAACGCTTCCCCAAAACTGGAAGGCTTTCAGTTTTAGTGGGGCTGCGGGCAGCACTGTGAGCACGGGCAGGGCAGACAGAGAAGTGAAAGAGAAATTCGCACCTCCTGGGTCCCCCCTGTGACAAAGGTCCTCAATTTCTCACGGTCATTTCAGGAAAATGTCAAGATGCGGCACATGGGAGCACGCACTGCCACTGTTACCAGCAGGCTCCCACCAGCCCTGCACCCCACTTCTCCTCCTACAGCACCGACTGCCCAGGGAAGCGGCACAGCAACACTGCTGCTGCTGCAGTTCTGCCTGCGAGCAGGAAACTGTTGAGAGCCACTCTCATCCTGCCGTGCCTCCGAGGGCGTGCAAAACAAATGCCATTGTGCCTCCTTCATCCCCCCCCTCCCAGGTTCAGGCACGGTATCAGCCCCCAGGTCCCTCCTGGCCAGGTGGTGGCAGAGAGCAGACCCCAAACCCCACATCAACAAGGGAACTGATTTCATTATTCTAAAAACAAACAGCCGAAGGAAAGTTCAGGCTAGAATGGGCTCCTAGAGCAAAGAAAGGAAAATAGAGAGCGGGCAGTGGGGAATGCTTCATATTCCTAAAAGCCTTTTGTACGTTAACACATGGTGTCTGCTTCTCTCTAGTCACCTATTTATCACTCTCCTCTTTAGAGAAGGAAAAAAGTCCTGGCTGCTTTCCTAAGGCAGAGTTTTGTGGCTGGGGGGAGGGGGAGGGTGCTTTAAGCATGATGCAAACCATTTGGAGTGCACTGAGAGCACTGCCAACACAAGCTGCACTATTTAAACAAGTGAGGAAATGATCGTATATACAACATGCCAGCGAGCACACACACACCAGAGGAAGTCGAGAGGGGTTTTCATGACACAGAGCTGGATGTCAGCGGCTGAAAGGTCGATATTTTCCCTTAACACCCTTCTCAATGACTTAATCGTGTTCCGTTTGCACAGAAAACTTCCCAAGAATAAAAGTCTGGAGGAATCGAGGGGGGATGTTTGGCCTACTGCTGACCTTGTCCGAGGTCCTCTCCACGTAGCAGGGCTCCTGGGGGGCGACCAGCAGGGGAACGAAGCCCGAGAGCAGCCGATCCTCTTCCAGGCTAAGCAGGGCAAGGTCGTCATCTGGGTCCTTGTACAAGGGCACCTCCGACTGATTCACTGCGGTCAGTATGTTACAGAAGTCAGCCAGCGTCGCCCACACATCTACTGAGACCCTGGGAGAACGAGGAGAGACGTGAGCAATTCGGGGCTGGAATGCATTGGGAGTTGCCTCGCGACGCTGCGGCGAATACCAGAGAGGTGAGACGAGGCAACGCACACCGCCCCGCACCGCGCCGCTGCAGCCGTGCCCACGGGGAGGGCTCTGCACACAGCTGCACTGGCACCGACCCCACAGGGCTCTCAGCCCTCCAACCGACCCTTCCTGCCCCCTGCATGGGAACGGCTCGGCCCTTCCCGCTGCTCTGCCCCACGCTGCACGCGGGAAGCGGTTCCCCAGCAGCCCCAGGGAGCCCAGCCCGTTCCAGCTGGGAGAAATGCCTCTCGCTGCTCTATTTCCAAGCCTGCTGGGAAGACAAACTCATCTTGCTGCGGGGGCAAAGGCAGCACTGGGGGCTGGTATTTGCTGCCAGCACGCGTTGCAGCCACGCTCTAAAGCTGAGAAAGTTTGCAGCTCAACCTCAGCCTCGTGGCATTAACTCGTGCTTTGCTTTTGGCCATGGTTTCAACGCCTGAGAGCGACCTGCAGAGCTGTCCCTGCACTGTCTCACCTTCCTTGGTAGCACCGTGGCCACGGGCAGCCCATTGGAGTGCATCCCCATCACACATCCCCGTGGCTTGGGCCATGCCAACTGCACGGCCCCAATTCTAGAAGCGCTTCTGGAGGGTTCTTTCAGCCTATGAGCTGGGAAGAACAGAGGAAGGTGGGGCAGCACCGAGAAGCACAGAGCAGCCAGCATCACCCATGGTGCAGCAGTGACCAAGGGCTGGAGGGAGGCCCCCCCCTGCTCTTTGAACTGCTCCAGGTGGACAGAATCTGCGCTCGGTTATTTACGGGAATCAATGTACCAGGAAAGCGCACTGAAATGAAACATCTTGTTTTCAAGAGCGTCCTGGGAGCCAGGCAGAATGAGCAGCCATTAATCAAAGCCCGGCACGTAATCAGCACACATGTAACGCAGAGTCGCCCACGTCCCCGAGCCAGCCCCAGCCAGCACATTGCAGAGAAGAGGTCCTTCAAAGCCCTCTGCACACAGACACCAGGAGCTGGGTTCATTCACAAAGCTCCATCGCTTGGCTCGGCCAGGTCTGGCTGTCAGAAATGTTTAAATATGGAAAAAAATAAACAGTTGCAACACGTTTTTTCAGAGGGATCTGTCCGAGGCCCTTTGTGATGTAATGGGAAACGTTGCGTTTGTGCTACCAGCTGGAAAATAAACAGAGCTGCGAGGGTTAAAAGGAACTGAACTTTCCACGACCCCTATCTGCAAAAGAAGAAAATAATAAGAGGAATGATCCACTGCCCCACAGCCCTGATAGTTTATCCTCCGGCCCGGGCTGCAGAGACAAGCACCGGATGCGATAGGGCTGCTCTGGGCCACCTCCAAGGCGAGCTCTGCCCATGGGAGATGCGCAGGGCTTGGGAGGCTCAGCCCTCCCCCAGTGCCCTGCTGGCAGCCAGGCTGGGCTGCATGCACCCAGTCACATCGCAGGGCTGGGGCACAGAGCAGGGGCTGCGGCAATGGACGAGCTGCAGCGATGCACAGGCTGCTCCCAGGTGCACGGGGCAAGGATGGAGAAGAAAGGAACGCACTGCACGGGGGCCATCTCCCTCCTCAAGGTTCACTGCTTGTCCTGTGAGCTGACACTGTCAGCATCCTGCAGTCCCCCAGCCCTGGACCCTATACAAGCATTCCCCGTCACTTTATCCCCTTCATCTTCAGCTCCCTACAGCTTCGCGGGGCCTGGCCACATCTGTCATTTGGGCTGGATGTGTTAGGTTTCCACCCTGGGTTTTCTTCAATGCAACCGCAGTTCTGCTGTGGCGGGCAGCGAGCTCCCGCAACAACACAACCCCGAGCAGCCCGACAGCAGCCAGCACACACCACATTTCTGCACCTCTGACCATTTGCTGCCTCTCCCCTTGGTTCGTTTCCCCCTCCGCAGGGCAGCACCACCCCCTGAGGAGGGGTCCTAGCAGTTCCCCCGCTCTCGTTGGCCAAAGCCCTCTCCTTGCTGCCCCTTCCCAACACGCTGAGGCCACGGCTGAATGCTTTCTGACTCTGAGCCCAGCCCTGCAGATCCCAGAGCTTTTAAGCAAGGAAGCGAGGAGGGGGTGAGCACGAGGTCTTCCTTCAGAACGGGGGGTTCATTCACTTCCCCACAGACGCATTTCCATTTGCTTATTCCACCAGGATGGAGGGGGGGGGGGGGAAAAGGAAAAAGAAAAAGAAAAAGAAAAAAAAAAAAAAAAAAGAGTTAATTTCTTTTTTATTGCCTCAGGATTCCAGGTTTAATGTAGCTGTCAGTGCGAGCGCAGCCCAGCTGCACGCCGATGGGACGCGGCCCGGCCATGCACAAGTGCAGGCCGAGATGTGTGGCCAGGGCTCCAATGAGGACGGCCCCCACTTAGGATGATGCCCATAGGGCCTTAGGGGGGCACGTGGAGATGCACACTGAGGCCCAGAGCCCAAAGTGGGGCCCTCACACCCACCACCATCTTGGCCGGGGGGAGCGGGCTGCCTGGTGATTAATATCAAGTACAATGACCCCATGTTACAAGCCTGCGGGGGCCTGTGGAGGTGGCCATTTCCTGTGTAATACCAGCTTGTTTAAACACTAACAGTCAAACTCCACAGCTGCAGAACAAACCCGGAAAGAGAGGAGCAAAAGAAGCCCTGCATTGTGTTCCCGAGGCCCGCGCTGCCGTGCAGATGGCAAACGGTGTGGGCTGGGGGCTGAGGGGCCATGCGCCCGCTGCCAGGAGCCTCCCAGCACCACACACAGCCCACGTCCTGCTCCCAGCTTCCCTCCTTCCCAGCCTGCCTCACCAGGGCTCAAGGCAAGGAACAAAAAGGAGGCTGAGATGGGAGCTCTTCCCCAAGCTCGCCCTGCTCAGCGGAGACAACCTTGGGGTCAGAGCGGGACACTCTTTCAATCGCTCTGCCCCTTGGCATCACTGATTTTTCCCTACTCTGCCCTACATGTGGTCCCTCTGGTCACCCAAGTGCCACCATACTCCTCCCTGAGGTGCACGGCTGCTCCCAGTCCCTGCACTAACACGCAGCCTATCTCTGGCTCCTGCTCCACCCAGCTCTACCTTCACTCTCAGCCAGCTTTACACTACCGAGACTCCTCCGAATCCTCACTTTGATGTCTTGATAGAGAAATTCTGGTGGACAGCATTACTATCAAGGCTGAAATCTGCAAAAGGGATTTTCCGTTCCGTCTCCAGTAAAACTCTTGACACCCCTGCCCAAGACTGTGTCCATCCCTCCCAGTGGGGGCTGCCATCTCAGTGACGCTTCTCTGCAAGACCGATGTGATGAGAGAGATCTGGCAGATCTCTCTGGGAAGGTAAGCTCCAGAAAGCGCTCAGCTCAGAGCTTTTGGATTCAATTTAATACTTGGTTTAAATTAACCATTTTTAAATGCTTGCAGACAGTCTCTGCAAACTGAGAGGCCCTTCACTGCAGCGTGGAAGGAGAGCAGATTCTCCAGGGTCAGCCCAGTGGCAGATAAGTCTGTCCAGCCATTGACTTCCCTATCAATTCTTGCATTGCTTTAAGCAGTGGATTCACTGCAGCAATAAAACAGAGCACAGAGAAGCTTTCTTTGCTTAACTCAGCTCTTCAGCCATACACCCCAAAAGGAGACACATTCACCTCAACAGCAGCAGCTCCCTGGAGGCTCACCTTCCACTCATCTCTGCCTTAGGAAATGTCTCGCTCCCCTAGGCTTTGCTGTCATCCCATCTCTGCAAGGCTCTCCTGAGGACAGCCGGTCTGAGAGATGCTACCAGCCGAGGGCTATGGCATACACTGCTCCAACACCTCCTGTTCCAACCTCAGTGCAATGTTCGCCATGAGTCACACGTGTTTTAAGACACTGAAGTGAGAGCTGTGAGCAGCCAGAAGACCTGGGAACACCTCCATTCATGTAGTCTGGTCCGGAGCAACCAGCCCTGAGGCAGAGATGTCCACAGTTGGGTTCAGCTCCCATCCTGGAAAACCCAAAGAAAAGAGGAGCCATGCAAAACTTGCTGAGCCCCTCCTCTCCCAGAGAGGTAGAGGGAATGAACAGCCCTGCCTCTCAGATACACTCAAGATCTCAATTTGGGTCTTTTAAAAACAACTCTCAACACATCCTTTGAGTCACACCTGGGTGTGATCACTTGGGTTCACGTGATAGAGCAAGGAGAGCTTTTGGGGAAAGATTTTCCCTCTTGGCTGCCGGTGCCCAGCTTGGGAGGAGATGCCTGCCCAGAGCCAGCTCCATCCCCACATCCCTGCCAGGACACAGACCCACAGATGGAGCCTTCCAAAATTCCCTTCCTGCCCTGCGAAGCCCACGTGGCTCTGCGCTGCATGCGGCGCTCACCCCTCGCACCTTTCCCTTCGTCTGTCCAACAGGGAAAGCAGAGAGCAGAGGAATTTGGTGTTTTTTTTATTGTATGGACTCAAATCCAGCAGTGTGATAAATGCATCCGAGCTACAATTAGGAAGATATATAGCATCAGAATGCGAAGGTCTGGGCAGCGTGGTGAAACGCGGGCTCTCCAGAGCCCCAGCTATGTTTCCCATTATGTAACCCTGGTCATGGGCAGACAGCCAGACTCCAAATGAAAAAGAGACTCTGGCTTGGCACCGTTTCTATTTTCCTATCCTCATTCGGGGTCAGCGCAGTGTCATACAGCTGCAGAGAAAGCTCCGGGGATTAAACCTGGGAAAGACTCCAAGACCAGGACCTGGGTTCAAGTACCAGCTGAAAGCAATAAACCAACTGCCACAGCTGGGCTGAGTTTAGACGTTCTCAATGTCCCCCAGCTCTCTCACTTACTAAGAACCAGCAATCACGAACATGGCGAACACAGCACGAGTGGAGGCCTCGGGATGTAGAGCCTCAGCAGCCCAGGCCCTCGGCTCTGGTGGAGGCTTGACAAGCTGCCCTACTGGCCCCGAGCCCAGGCCATCATTCTGGCAGCAGTGCTGGCCCCGGATGAGCTGCACTTTGATGCAAGTTCTGAGCCAGGCCTTTTGCTCCTGGTGGGCTGCCAGGTGGGTATGGGGCCTGTTTTTTCCAGAAACATTTGCACATTTGTGGCATCCTTGCAGGGTGCTGCTGTGCTTTAGGGATTTTTTTGTTGTCCCCTTCCTGAGTCATGGCATCAGGGTGCTGGGAGGCGGTCTCAGTACGTCCCCAAAGCTTCTCCATTGGCACTGCTGAAGAACAGAGCCTGCTAAGGGGACCTGGTGGCACGTCCCACTGCCAGAAGCCAAGGAGCACACATGCAACAGCCCAGCAGGCCCCTGCTCGGAGTTCTGCAACTTGGCATTTGTGCGTGCTCCTTTCATGCTCTCCCTGCTTCTGAGCTCACCCTGCCCACAAACCTTGGCTTCCTCCAGCGCGCCTGCTGCTCTGACCCATGTTTTACTTCTGAGCTCCTTTGAAGCCGTTCCTATCCAAACCCCCAGACTTGGTGACTCTACCTGGTTACTGAGCAGCCCCAGGCGAGGCAGCATGCTTCTGTCAATAGAGAGCTGAAACTCTAAACGAGTGCTTCCCTCTTCCTTTCCTACCTCTAGGGAAAACGTTGCAAGTCCCAGGTCATGCCCAAGAGCAGAGCTGGTTCCCTGCAGCTCCAGGGAAGCTCAGCTTCTCCCGGACCACCAACACTTGGGTACACAAGGTTGGGTCAGCACAAAGCTCTGGGCTGAGAAAGCAGCTAATCCCCTTGCCATGGGCAGGGCTGGGGGACCAAAGAGGCGGAGGGAGCCCTCAAGAAAGCCGCCCATACCCTGATGGAGACTCAGGGACGGGACGAGGAGGGTAGCTCAGCCACCTCCACGCCAGACGGGCAAGCAGCACGACAAAGACCCTCCCTGGGTTGGGCGACCCAAGACCTGACGGAGCAGAGCCCATCGCCTTGTTGGGCAACCGGGAGCCTGCACCTGCTCCAGTACCCCAGGGGGACGCGGCAGACCTGCGCCCACACCACAGCCCTCACCCACAGCAGGGGAGGCAGCTCATCCCTGGAAGGCGCCAAGCGCCGGCTGCGCGAGCCCGATCAGAAATTCCATCTCGAGGCTGCCCGTCGCCAAGGGCTCGGCGGCTCTCTGCGCAGTGGAAGGGGGGATTGGTGCAAACAGGCGCACGTGACAGATCCCAGTTTGAGTTCCTGCCCAAAGATGGGCAGCGGTTCACATGAGCAGGCAACGGTCCCACACCGAGCAGCCGACAAACAGAAAACAGACTCCATCTCCACAAAATGAGGCCCAGAACTTCCTGTGTGAGATTTCCATTTCCTCAGCCAAATGAAAAAGAACTGGAGTAGAGGCAATAAACTAGGAGAGCAGGACTGGACCTGACGCACGGAGCGGGGACCCATTAATGGTTAAGCCACTTTGCTGGATTACTCTTAATGCGCCTTCCCATCACCCTGGGTTCTGGCTCCTTTGGATTAACAATAAGACGTGATTTCAGGCTCTGGATCCGGAGTACCGGAGGCAGATGGAAAATCCTGCGGGAAAGCAGCTACGGAGCATGCTCAGACACTGCTTCGCATACTCCATACTTGGCCCTTTTACTTGATTTTCTGTCCAAAAATATGCAAATTGCCTAGTCCGCATTATGGACTAATGGGCTGGAATTGGCCAGTTTAGAAAATTAACCCTTTTTTGTGATGCGGGGGTAGAGGCAAGCTGTGTCTGAAGCTGAAGGGAGGCGACTTTTGGAGCTCCGGGAACAGGCAAGCGGCTCCAGGCCAGCCCAGCCTGACCAAGGTTTGCCTGTTTCAGATAAAAACAGGCAGTAAAATGCTCATGCTGCAAATGGACTTTCCTCCTTCCAGAGAAGAAGGCTCTGTCTTTGAGCCGGTTGGGCTTGAAGGAGGTGTACCCTAATAAAGCAGACACACACCCCAAGCACAAGGTAAAAATCCAGCTCACGGCTCATCTCCTAACAGCCAGAAGCAAATAGGCATATGCCAGAACCTTCAGAGCCCCCTCATCCCTTAACACCCCCAGTGTCCAAAGCTGGACACCTGTCACTGTGACACTGAAGGTGATGAGTCCCCACCAAGCGTCCCCTGCACGCAGAGTGCCACATCCAGGAACAAGTGTGAGTGAAGGGGAAAGGTGGCACGAGGAGCCCGAGTAGGGAGGAGACACTACAAGACAGAGCAGAGGATGCACGTACTGTTTGGGGAGCTCAAGAGAGGTTGGTGGAGGATTCCAGGTGTCCGGGTGGCCAAGCATCCAGTCTGACCAGACCTTCACACTGGGGAGCAGCTCCTTCAGGTCCTGGGGTAAGGCAGAGATCTTGATGTCATCCTCCTCATCCTCCTGCTCCTCCTCTTGTGGCGGAACTACAAAGACAAGAGGACCTCATTGAGCCAGGCTCATGCAGCCCCTCCATCTCAGGTAGGGACAAGGAATGCACAACACAGACCCCAACATCCCAGCTTTGGAGGTGCAAGATCAAAGGCAGAGCTCTTTTTCCTACATGGAGTGGCCTACGGAGCAAGCCAGGATGGGTCCGATCCATCTATGAGGACTGTCAGTATCACAGAGGCAGGGTCCTGAGGTCCCTGGGATTTGGGATTTCCCAATATCTGGCAGAAAGCATGCCCTGCATCCATCCATTTCTTCCAAATATTTTTAGCAGTTTATAGTGCACCTCATGCCAAGTGATGCAGAGCCTGAGATACTGGAGAAGAAACCTAGGACCCCAGCAGAGAGGAAGGGATGCACAAAAAAGCAAAGAATGAGGTCACAGCCTTCCCCCCAGTGCTGCCCCAGGAGTGGGAGCATGGAATCCTAGTGGTGAGCCCTTACCTTGCATGCATTCTCTCAGCAGATTGGTGCATCTCCTCACCAGGAGTGCAAACATGGAGAGCCCCAGGGCCGTGGCCTGTTCCTGGATGACAGAGCGGCAGTCCTCAGAGATGCACTCTATGAGAAAGAAAGAGATTTTAGTGGGGAGCAGCCAGATGATCCCTCTTTACTTCACCTACACAGCTTCCTTCTGTGCATCCCGCACAGCAGGGAATGGGTGATTCCTCACGCCTGCCTCAGGCCCACTTGCTGCACATATGGGGAGAAGCAGGTGGCTATGGGAGCAGGGTGAGGCTGCAGCCACGCTGTCCTCATCACACCCAAAAATACCCCTCGTGCTGAGCCAGTGCTCGGGGCTCTCAGCACAGAAGCTGCTGCTTGGAGCTGATGCCTTCCCCTGAAGGAGAAGGGCATGTTTAAGTGCTAAAAGGGTAATTAGCTGCATGTTTGATCTCTGTCCCTGCTGGAATTTTAACCTCAGCAGCTGAGGAGGGGGCTCCTCCCATTTAGTTCAGCCGTCACACAACAGCTTGTCAAGAGAGCTTAATTGAAGCTGTTACTCAAGTAGATGCCACACGACCACAGCTCTTCCAAACAGAGCCGGCTCCGAGCGACAGCAAATCCCCTCGGCACATCTACACCCAGCCAAAAACCACTTCTGAGGCTGCAGCGAGCAGCGGGACGCTGGCTGCAGGGAGCTGCCTGGAGCCGGGCGTGGGTTGCATTTAGCACAGCCTGCGGCACCGTGGGCATGGCACCACGGGCATGGCAGGCTGCCCACGCTGGGGCAAAAGAAGATGCTGAGCCTCACAGGCAGCCCCTGGCCCCAAATCCCCTCTGCCCCTGTTCCCCTCCAGAGGCCTCTGGTAGCCCAACGAGGGTGCTTTGCTCCTCGTGCCGGTGCCGCCGAGCGATGGTAGGAAGCGCCTGCCTGCAGGGTTGTCAGCTTTGGGAGGAAACATAAAACTAAAGATGTGACCACTCCGGGACAGTAAATCTCTTTCATGAAGCCTTTCCCACAATTAAGAGTGTTAGTCCCAGCGCTCTGGCCACAGTCCAGTTCAAGAAATTACAGTCGTCTTCACCACGCTCCCTCCTCCCGTCACTCTGGTTCAGTGCTGGACTCCTCGCTTCCCATCCTACACAGGCACAGACTGAGGCCACCCCACTGCCACCTGAGCACTGCTGTGTCCCCAGGGCACAGTATGCTGAGTGGTAGCACCCCAGGACTGTGCAGGCACCCCAAACTGCTTTCCCCTATGGTTCCAGCTCATCCCATTATCAAATAAAACAAAACCCCGCAGCCCATACTCAGGTGACCCGTGCCAAACTGCCTTCAGGTGCTGCTGCTGACACCTAATCAGCTGCAGGTGTCACCCCGCATCCTCCCCTGAAGCCCCAAATGAGGCTGCTGGCCTCACCACTGCACTGTGGGCACCAGCAGCCCTCAGACCCCATTTTCCACTTGGCTCTGACTTGAACCATTGGATCTGCAGTTTCCATACCTCTCTCAGCCCAAATTCTTCTGGAATATTTTAGCTAAAACTGCTGGGCTACTTGTGAGAATGAGGCTAGGAAATAAGACAGTGGCTTACCCTTTTTAGAAAAAAAAAAAACAAACCTTACAACCTTTTCCTAGAGCTAATCTAGCAACTGCAAATCCTGGAAAGGGGATCTGAGGTTTAGCTGCAGAATAACCTTTTTAGCAGAGAGTTTTCCTGACCTACTAGAAATCTGTCCATGCGTGGCCAAGCTATAAACATCTCAAATACAGCAGTTTTTCCATATTCAATAGGAATTCATTTCAGCAGCTAAAACCTTCTAAGATTTCAGCTCCCTGAGCATGCTCCATCTTCCACCCTGACACCTAGCCTGCGTTACGCTCAGCAGACCAAACTGTTTGGATCCAATGCATGGGGACCTCCGAAGCCATGTCCTTGTCCTGCCCCCCGCTGCTGGTTGTGAGGGCGGACCCTGCTGAGAGCCCAAGAGCACAGCGAGGGAGATGGAATGGGAAAAAATAGGAGCTGATGAGCATCAGATTGCAAACACGGAGGCTGCAACCAGGAACCACAGCCGGGCTGGTGGTTCTGAAGATCACAAAAGCACTGAGCTGCAGAGCTGCAGAAAAGCCCTCCTGTTTTCCTCCACGTGTAGGCCTTTCTCCAGCACGACGAGCAGGGGCAGTTTCCTTTGCAGCTCCATCTGCAAGCACCTACCTGGCTCCCGGATGCAACCCGTGCCTGAGCTGCCAGCTTTGTTCTGACTCAGGATCCGACTCAGGCTTTCTGCAGTCATAAATCTACCTGCTCTGCAGGGGAAGGGTGCGGGGAGAGCAAGGAGAGAGATGGAGAGCGCGGGGACTTTTATAAAGGGGAGAAATTTGTGTTTCTCTGAGAACATTATATTCATGGAAAACATAAACCAACTGTCGTCAAAGTCGTCTGAGCTCAGGAAATGGAGCGGCCGGGAGAAGGCTGCCATGTGGCCGGATGTTATGTATTTCTAATTAGTGCTATACATCTTTCAGCAGCGAGTGTCCTTTTGCTGGGAAACACAACGCGCTGCCCTTGTTATTGTAACTGTCAGAGAGTGCTTAAACAGATAATCTCCAGGAAAAGTGATAAACACATCCCCTCTCCCACTAGGGTGTGCAAAACAGCAATGCCAAAGCTCTATTAGGGCAACACGACCAGGCACAGGAAATGGGAATGGGAAAAGAGCGGCGGTGCAGGGGATGGCCGTGGCTGGGGAAGGGGAGCTGCTGGAGGAAGCTGCTCACAGCCGCTCCAGTGCCATGTGCAGGAGGAAATCCTGCAAGAGCCACGTGGCCTCAGCTGCTGGAAGCGAGGGGCAAGGCGCTGCGGCAGCTCCCAGGCAGCACATGGTGTGTTTGTGCTCCTGCCTCCATCCCAGCTAGCACACAGCATGAGGAGTGGTGAATCCTGCGTGGCTAAAACACAAGCTGCCACCAGGCGTTAGCAGAGGCTCAAAGGAGAGCAGGTCGCTTTGATTCAGGGAACTGAACTGCTCCAGCAAAGGGTCAGAAGGGCTCTGCAAGATGCTTTCCATGTTGGCCTCCCCATCCTTATTACCATCCTTATTACCCTGAGCTTTGATCTGAGCTGGGAGGCCTGGAGTGGTGCTGGCACAGGGATGGGCTTTGCTCCGTGGGAGCAATAGCTGAACCCACCTTCCACGGTGATGCTCTAAAGGACCGTAAGCAAAGGCAATTGAGCATACAGCTCTCCAGGCACAGCCCTGAGGACGATACAGGCTGTGGATGAGCCCTGCCTAAGGCTCGCTGGTGGATGTGTCAGCAGCTCAGCACAGACAGCTGACTCACCAGCCAGCTGCTGCCCTGCGGGGAAGGAGAGAGCCTGGTGACCACCATGCTGACACCACCTGAAGGCGATCTGGTTGCTCTCTTATCACTCGGCCCCACGAGTGTGAGTGCTTTCCCCGTGAGTCACACTCTGCCAGACACACTGCTGGCAGCCCACCGGGATGGGGCCGGCTGCAGGAAGTGGGCAAGGACAGCAGCACTGCCGGGAATGGGACACAACCCAGCAGAGCAGGGATGCTCAGGGATGCGGGGCATTTCCCTGCCACCCCCTCGAAGAGGAGCAGTGAGTCACGGGCACTCCCAGATCTGGCTGGGAACAGCGAGTCACACACGCACTCATCTGCCCTCAAAGCAGCCTGGGAACCCACTCACACACCCATGGCTGATGCCCTGCAAAGAGCACCGGGCAGCTTTCCTGGAAGGATGCTCCCCGACCCCACATTTATAGGCAGCAGTGAGGACAGGCAGCAGTGAGGACACGCAGCCCCACAGCCAAGCAGACACCACCGCCTGCATGCAGAGGGCTGAAGCCCTCCCAGAGTCACTTCACATCATCCCATCTCCCTGCAGCAAGCAGTCCTACAGAGAGGCAGAAAGCCCCACAAGGGTCTCAGCCACAGGACCCAGACCCACTGCATGCACTCCCAGAGCTGCCCAGGAGCACACAGCTCCTTCTGCTCTGCACTGAAACCCCATCTTGTCCGAGGGAGGGAGGTGAGGAATGCTGGGGGCCTGGGGAGGATGGAGCAGCTCTCCCTGTGGAAGCCATTAGATATTCAACACTTCATTTGTTTCCAGCCATTCTGGACTGCAGCGCTGGGCTCGAGGACGGGAGGCTCTTCTCTGACGTAACCAGGAAGCAGCTGCAAAATTAAGGAATCCCTCATGACATCATAAAAAGGGTCGATGGTTTACAGGGGAAGGTATAAAAATTAATGACATATTCCCACCCCAAGCAACAAGCCTGCCCGAGAGCCACAGAGGAAGCCACGCTCTCCCAGCACCCTGGGGCTGCTGCTTGCTGCCAGCCCACTCCAATATAGGGATGGCTGATGAATGCACTGAGTGTGCCCCCCAAACCTCCCCAATTCTGCAGCCCTACAAACTGACCTGTCCTGCAAGTGGAGTCCAGGGAGCAGCACATTGTTCCACAGCTGCACGATTCAGGCTAGGGCACAAAGAATGACACTAGCCTCGGGGACAAGCTCAAAGCCATTTCCACTTGAAAAGGGAAAAGGATAGTGGTTTAAAATTAACTGCGGCCTTTTCCAGGAAATATCAGTGGAAAGAAGCAGCCATTTTTAGAAATGTTATTCTCAGAAATTTCCTGAAAAGACCCATCAGTCAAAACACAGATTGAAGCCATTTCCACTTGCACTGAGCAGCACTTCAGAGCTCAATGTGCTTGGGGTGCTGACCCGGGCGGCGGGGCCAGGACCTTGGGTTGCACCCTGCAGCCCGGTGAGGCTGCAGAGTCACTTCTGGATATGCACCATCCTGTGCAGGGTCAGAAACAGCCCAAATGTGCACGGCTCCTGAACAGCTCCTAAAAAGTGTGTTAATCCAGGTTGGCACGGCAATACAGCTCCAAACCAGCCCGGCACCAGCCGCCTATCTTACTGCAGGATGCCTGAGCACAATGGGGCCGAAGTGGTTTGAAGGGCAAAAGGGTGCAAGACACGAGCAGGGCTGTGCACAGAGTACATCTGAACGAATCGATGCACACTGTGAGGGTACACCAAAAGGAGAACAAACATGGACACCAGAAGCATAAAAAGGAACGAGGCACAGTGCAGTGAGGCAGGATACAGACACATGCAACAGGACGATGCAGCCTGATAGACAAAACCCCTTAGTCTGCACAATCTTTCATCCTTCCTGACCAAACACAGATAGAGCCACAGCCTCACCCACACGGGCAGCAAGGGCAGCATGCATCCCTGTGTCCTCGTGCTCAGAGATCAGGCAGCACCACAAAGCGCTGCACGCATCCCAGCCCGGCTGTCACTGTGTCAGATGTTATTTACAGTGGGAGGAGGTGTGAACAGGGCTTCCCAAGAGGTTTACTCCAGCCTGGAGTGAAGTTGTAGCAGGACAATCGCTGAGCTGGGGCAGGCAGCCTGCAACGTGCCTCTGCTGGTGTGAGCGTTCTGTGCCTGGAGGGAAAGTTAATGAGAGAAAGAGCCTGCAGACAGGAGCGCTTGGAGAGAGCCGCCTTTGATGGGGCAGGAACAGCAAAGTGAGGAGCTTCCGTTTCAACACATTCACTCATTTGCTGCTGCTCTTCTTTTTACAGCTTCCTGAGGGACCCAAGCTCTGCTGGGTCAGTTTGCAAAGCAAAACCACAATGCAAAGCCAAGTCTGCGGCCCCTGCTTTCCTCTACCAGGCAGCAAAGCCCAGACTCCTCATCCCCAGACCCAAAATGCCTCCTCGCCCCCTGCAGCAGCCCCTCCGGGTGCTGACAGTCCCGTGCTGTACCCTCCCAGCACTCAGACACTCCTGTGAGAAGGGCACAGCCCAGACACAGTGCCTACACTGAGGCTTACCTAACACTTTCCATTATAAGCCCCTGTTTTTAGTTCCTAACAACTTTGCCAAACTTTAACCATTTAGGCTGCGATCCCTCATGCCAAAAGCTTTCTTCGAGCTAAATTTATTGGGAAAATTTCATCGAAAAAACTTCAGCCATTTGCCAGAATGAGGTTAGGGAAAATATATTGTTCTTCTCAAGTTCAAAATTCTTCGACCATTGCAGTGAAATCCCCAGCACCTTCGCGCTTTGGAGCAGGACCCAACAGCTTGGCAGGGGCTGGCTGAGGGGTCTGGGAGTGCTTCTGCCACCCCAACCCACCCTGCAGAAAATAAATGTCCAGCGGACACAGCGTTGAGCATTCAGATGTCAGCAATACCAGATTTAGAGCAGACTTTGCAAGTTCAAGCCAGGCTCATCACACTTGGACACTACAAGGTTGCCCTACTGGCATATCACTTTATCCGCCCTCACGCTGGCTTTTCCAGTTGACACAGAAATGAATGGTTGCCAGAAACCCTCCTGAAGAACCCTTCTCAGGTGCTGAAACATGAACACAGTAAGGCTGAGGACTGCAGAAAAGCTCTGTGTTTGGGGGATGGAGATGGCTCAGCGCTTTACAGGAGAACTCAATTCTGTCTCTGCCTTGGTCACGCACTCCCAAGCGGACCCAGAAGTCACTTGGCCCACACTCACGTCACACCACATCGGTATTTGCACATCCCTAACAGCTCAGAAGTGACACAGAGGGGATCAGATTTGCAGACGTTGGGCAACTGCAGCTACAACCACGGCTAATGAGAGCCCTGCACTGAAGGTGAATAAAACCAGTGGAAGACAACGCATTCAGGACACCTCCATCTCCTGTATTTCAAGGTGAGCACTCTAAATCTAGAAAACTCATTATCTGTTACTGATATATATATCTCTACATTAGAGACACCATGCAGAAGGCATGAACCAAGACAGAAGTTTTTGCCATCCAGTTGTTCGGACCTGAGGATGGTGATAACAACCAACGAGTTCTCTGCAGAAATCCCATGGGAAGGGAAAGGAGTTTTACACAAGTGATGGCACAACTGCAAAACGGAGCCCAGGGTCTTCTGGCCACGTCATCATCTGCTCTGCCAGAGAGCCCCTGTCTGCATCACAGCACACCTCTGGCGAGTGAGGAGCTGCAGAACACTCTGAGGTTTGCAACGGTACGCACACGGCCAGCTTCACCCATCCAAGCACCGGTGGTGAATGGGGGCTGTGTGCTCCTCCTGTGGAAATTTGGAACAAACTCTGCTCCGAGCAGTGCCACGCATAGGAAGGTTCTCAGGTGTCGGGTGAGCAATTCCCCGCTGGCAAGGCTGAAACCGCAGGCACAAACCCACAGCACACAGGGAACCGATTCCAGGAAGTCTAACATCCGAGCCCCGATATTAGAAAATATGATCTCAGTGCTCCAACAGCTCACACGGAGCCGGACCTCGGGTCCCAAACGCCACAGCCCCCCAAACACCTGGATTAACCACCACCATTAACCTCCTCACCACCAGCAAGCACGAGGCAGGCACTGCCTCCGGGCCAAAATCCTCTTTCCTCCTGCGATCTGAGCCAGGGTTGGCACGACTCATGGATGCCGTGGTTACACCACTCCCATGTGCAGGGAGAAGAGCCCCGACCCGCCGTGCTCAGCTCACAGCAGCATCCCAGCTCCAGCACTGCGACGTTCCCTGCACAGATTCAAAAACCTGCTGCAGTTCCAAAGCGGGCTTTGGTTTCACTGTGACCAGCAGCTCAGAGACTCACAGTTACTATACAGTCGAATAAAATATTTTTTCATAAATTTAACGCCAGCATGTCTGTGTTTGGAAACTTTGAAAATCCATGTTGTATGGTTTACTGCACTGGAAAAGGTGCCAACAGAGTTTCAAAGGAAGGGAAGTGTATAACTGTTTCCTTTCAAATGCATTTTCCAATGGGATCCATTGAGGGAAAAGGCTGGAACTAACTAAAACATTATTAAAAACTGTTATGAAAAGAGACAGAGAGATGGAAAAAGATAGACAAAAAGTCCAATACACAGCCGAGAGGGAGGGAAGGAGACAGGCAGCAAGAAAGGGGATACGGGCAGCAAGACACTTTGGGTGGGGAAAAAGGGGCGAGACGGGGAGTTTTATCTGGCAGCCCCGCTCGTGGTTTCATACTGTTGCAGATCGATTGATCGGGATTTCAAGTGCTGCTGGCCCGGTGGCACGAGGAGAACCACAGAGCTGGCTGCGAGCGCGGCGCCTGCGAACTGCTGACCTTCAGTTTTCAAACCAAAAATATTCTTTGGGAAACGGTTCCACCGGGTTCCAGCCCAGGCTGCCAAGCGCAAACAAGCACTACTAACCTGAAGCAACACCCAGGACTAGTAACCTGAAGCAGCTCCCGGGTGTGATTCACAGCGTTAACCCGGCGTGACAGCCGGGCGTGCAGGCTCAGCCACATGCACTGAGTGGAGAAAGCACTGATTGCTCACATTGCTGCTGCAGTGGACACACGGGTGCTCCTCTGCTGGCTGCGTTCTGACTGCTCTCGCAAAGCCTGCAAACAGCGAGATGCTCGACTCCTGCTTCTGCTGCCCTGCGAGTGAAGGGGCTGGAAAAGCTCGTTTTGTAGCGTTACCTCCGTGCCCCCTGACTTTGGGAAGGGTCCAGGGCCCCGCTGCTCTGCTGGGCTTCAAAGAGCCAGGCCGGGGTGGGCAGCGCCTGCCGAGCCGCGGGGCTGCGGTTCTTCGGGGTGTAGCAACCGTGGGCTGTAGCACACATGTCGAGGGATGAGGGGAAAAAAATAAACAGACAGACAAAAGAATGAGGATGCTCTGCCAATTCCAATTGTGCAGCTTTTATTTTAAATACTTATCAAGCTGAGAAAGAGCAGAGTTCTTGGAAAATAAGGTTTCCTTTCTTCCAATGCCAGTGTCAAACACCCTCCAGGACGGGTACAGCACAGGCGCAGCCGCCATCCCATCCCACCCGGTCTGGCAGGGATCAGGGCTAACAGCCCTGCCGCTTCTGGTAAAGAGATTGCTCCTATTTTTTTATTAATCTCCAATCTGGCTGGGTTCAAATTATGGCCAATTACCCACCAACACTTCTCGCTAATAAAATAAAATTTTACGGGCCCTAATTACTGCTTTCGCTGAACTGCTCGACAGGAAGCGGCGCGCTGCGGGGCGGCGAGGGAACGCTCAGCCCCGTGTGCCAGCAGATGGCACGAGAGGTTCCCAGTGCCAGGTGTCCCCAGGCTCACTGACGCGTATCCCCAAAGCAGGATGCCTGCTGCCTGCAGTGCCAAGCCAGCCCTAAGGCCACCACTATCAGAGCAGTGAATACATTCCACTATAGAAATCTGAAAGCCCCGTGTGGTTGCTTGCCCTCGCAGCAGGCTCCTCCAGCCCACGGGACAGAAGGAAGGCAGCCCCCCGAGCCCCGCTCCCACCTCATCTCTCTGCTACCCATACAGTTAATTGACATGTGCAGAAATGTAAAAATTCCTGCAAACAACGCAAAACATCCCAGCTCCCAGCCCTCCCATCCTGGTGCTCCAGCACCAACAGGAGCCCCACAGGTGCCCGCAGCCCTCGCACATCGCGCTGGACCATCTGACGGAGAGTCTCAAAGCAGCGCTGCCACGCAGGTATCCCGGCTCAGCTGGGGGAACGCGGCTCTGCCGCGGTGATTAATTTCTCTTTCTTAAGCAGGATTACTTTAATTTTCAAGGCCTAATGGAGTCCAGCTGCGACAGGGAGGGAACGCTGCAGCGGTACAAAGACGGACCCTTCCACGCTGGTGCAAACTCAACGTGCACACACACACAAAGACCTATAAAAAGGATGCACTGCGGCGGGATATTTTTAGTCTTGACAATACGGCACTAAAAATACGACTTTGCTAATACATCACTACAGAAATATTCCCAGTGTCCATTCAGGAACGGTTTAAAACATTTATTTTTGTTTCCTTTCGCGATGGTCAGAGAGGAGGGAGAAAATAGAAACTCATTGATAAGAGGAAACGAGAGAGACATGAAAAATTGAAAACTACCTAAAAGCTCATGGAGAGGTTTATTTTATTAGTTCTTAATAAATATCTTGCAGATTTCCTCAGGAAATACACCAGATCACATGTAAAATAGTTTGGTACTGATGTCAACTGTGTCAGCATATGAAATCTATTAGGGTGAAGCCACAGCAGGGTGATCAGCGTGCTGAAAAACTGCACGGCACCGAGGCGGGGGGGCGGGGGGAATCTCACGGCCCTTCCAAATTCTTCGAGAGGTAAAAAAGTCAGCCAAGACGCAGAGAGAGAGAGAGAGAGCGAGCAAAAAGAAAGAGAAAAAAAAAAAAAAAAAAGAAAGAAAAAAAGATCCCACATCCTGCTTCGCTCTGCCAGCAATGTGAAGTGCCCAGAGATTAATTCTATGTCTGGCCTGGAAATGTGACTTTAAAGCATGGAGGGAGGAGGAGGAGGAGGAGAGAAGGCCAAGCAACGGGGCCTGGCACCGTGCCACCGACCCCCCTCCCCAACGCCGCGTTTCAACGTAGACAGCAGCAAACCCCAGCAGACGGCAGCTCCAAGCGCTGCCAGGGCCTCGCACCAGCTGCAGCGCGTCTCAGCCCCGCGCAGATGGGCCTGAGAGCATCACTTCCTCCTCTTCTGCCTGCCTGCCTGCCTGCTGGCCTCGCGAGGCACAGCACATGTGGCCGAGCCGCTCCCCAAGGCGGGCTGGGGGCCCCGCTGGCTGTACTGTGCAGGGCCGGGTCAGAGCTTGGCTCCCCGGGCTCTGTGAGGATGGGTTTGTGCTGTTCCCAAAGTGAGCTTGGCAGCTGGAGCCTCTCCTCTCTGGGATGCTATCTGGAGAGCAGGCGATGCTTGCGCAAGCTGCCCTTCTCTGAGCATCGGGAGCTCAGGGGTTGGAGATGCGGAAGGGAATGGGAGAAGGGAGCCCGCGGGCAGGGCTGCCCCTGTGGGTACCTGGTATGGAAGGGGATAATGGGGTTGTCTATGGGGTACGCGGGCTGGCTTGTGACTGCTGCCCACGTGGGATGCAACGACGCATGTCAAATCTGTTCCATCCGTGGGATGGTCACTGTGCCCTCTGCATGCTGCCCCATGGTCACGCTAAGCACAGCCACTGCAAGGCACGGCAACCAGCGCCTTCAGCTCACTGGAATGCAAACCTTCCACGCTGGGGTTCAATGGCCCTACTGTGTCCTGGCTGCAATACCAGGCACTTCCATAGAGAGGTGAGTCAAATGGAACCAGTTCTCGTTTTTCCAATGCAAAGCCCGTTGGATAACACGGGCAGAGCCTAATGTGCGGGTCCACACAGCCAAGGGCACACACGAACCATGGAAAATCAAAGGTCTCCATAGATAAACCTGCATGGGGGACACCTCCTATCCTCAGACACTCATATAAGTAGAAACACATCCCCACTCATGCTGCTGTTATGGATTGAGCACTGGGAAAAAACGAGTTCCCCCCACGCCCCCGAGGGCCGCTCACTCCCTGCAGAAGCTTGCCCAGTGCTGGACACTTGCATTGTGCCATGAGCAGGGGGAAGCAGGGCCAGGGCTGGCCCTGCAGGAGGGGAGCTCGCAGTGGGCAGCCCTGGGGCAGGAGCTGAAGCTCAGTGAGTTGGCACAATGCAGCTGGGCCCACACGGGGAGCGGGCACGGGGCGGGCAGCCCGCCTTGCTGCACCTGGCACGCTTTAAAACAACCCCGCAAGCTCAATCAAGAGTTTTACAACTTCACAAAGCACCATAATTAGCCTAATTATACAATGTTCTCTCGGAGAATTAAATAGAAAGACAGTAATTGACTCGGCGTTGCTTAGAAGCGCGAGGAAATCAAAGGCGCAACTCACATTAAAGAGTCAGAAACATCTCTTTAAAAGTGAGAGGATTTCCTGTCACGGCACAAACATCTGAAGCCTCACCCAACCGCTGCACCTGGCAAGACCCCGCTCCCCAGCACCCCTCTGTGCCGAAGCACGGCCGCAGCGGGCACCTCCTTCCTCACCACGCAGCAGGAGCACCGGGGACACCACGTGCCAACGCTCTGCTTCCTGCCCTCCCTTTGCACACAGCAGAGCTGCTCCGTCGCAGTGAGC
This sequence comes from Meleagris gallopavo, assembly GCF_905368555.1. Classification (NCBI taxonomy): domain Eukaryota; kingdom Metazoa; phylum Chordata; class Aves; order Galliformes; family Phasianidae; genus Meleagris; species Meleagris gallopavo. Next base: position 5,558,535 of record NC_139424.1, read on the forward strand.
GGCAGCACATGTGTTCCAGCCCATGGCCTGGTGGCACAGCCACGTGCACGCAGCTCGGCGCGTCCCCGGCCCTGCTCCGACTTGCTGCTCGGGCGGCAGAAGCTTGGCTGCAAAGCGGACTCGAGCTTGGGGATTACAAATCGTTTCCCTCTAGTTGCTACCCTGAAATGAGATCTCGGTATCGTTTGGTGGAACGGCTTCAAGGGCAGCAGTAAGGATGTGCTCATGTGACAGGCAGAGCGGGCAGGAGCCCCGCTGAGCTCATCCAGCACTGCTCAACAGGGACTTTTGCTGCACTCAGGCTGGAGAGTTTGACACACACACACATACACACATACACACACACACACACAGCAGTGAGTGCTCTGTTTCACTGGAAACCTTCCCCTTCCCTGCCACAAAGCCCCGCTCCATCTCCTGCCACCGAAGCTGACAGCTACATTTCAGAAACCTGAACTGCAAGTGGAAATTCCCTGCAGCGCGGTGCTTATTGCATCTCCTGCTGGCACTTGGGGCAAGGGGAAAAAAAGTCACATGGCTTTCTGGACACACATCTCGCTGAGGAGTCTTGCATCAGAGGGCAGAAGCCAGCAGCCAGGAAAATAACTCCAATTACGGTAAATAAATCCCCAAATATGTGACAATCTGCCTTTTAAACAGGAAACAGAGGGGAATAAGCAAAGGAAGACTTTGGTCTAAACATTGCTGCCACCAGCCTCCAGAGCCCAGGAGCGAGGCTCTGAGACACGTCTGGGCCAAATGCATGCTACCTGAACTTTGCTGATGCAAAGTCTCAACTCCGAGACAGCTTCCTTCCCCCAAAGGAAAGGCGCCTGCGGTTCCCGTGCCAGCCTCTCCAGGCACTCAGAGAAGCCCAGGAGGGCCAGCTGCCACCTCCGGACATGTGCGTAGTCCCCACGGTGCTGTGTGAGCACAGGAAGCAGCAGGCTGACACGAGCAGTGTGGGTGTCACGCACGCCTGTGTCACGTCAACCTCGTCCTGCAAACCTGGACGTGGCCACCAGCAGCTTCGGAGAGCCTCCACACGAGCACCGCAATGCACAGGAAGATGGATCCTCTCCTGCTTCAAACTCAAACCTGAAGCAAAGAAGAGCAGCAACGTGAAAGGAGGAGAAGGATGAATTTAAGGATTGCTTCCTTCCACTGAAGGCCTTGGGAAGCATTGCGGCCTGCCAACACCTCGCTAACGCTGCAGCTCTGCAGCGATGGCACGCTGTCACTGCCAGCTGCACGCTGGTGACCTCAGTGCAGACACTTCAGTGCACACTCGCTGTGTGACAAGCCAAGCCCCACCGCCGCTCAGCTCCATCCTCCCTGCAGCGGGGGTTTGCATTACAAATACGAGGCCCCAGGGGGAAGCGGAGGGACCTCAAGCTCCAGGGCCACTGCTGCCAATGGGATAATAGCTCATATAAGCCCTAGGAAAGCCTTCACCTCCCGTTTGCCATGCCCTAAGCTGGCACAGATGGCAGAGCTGCCCAGACAATGGGGAAACACATATTTAACCATGCAAGTAAGCAAATGATGAGAAAATGACTCTGCTCTGCTCCCCAGACAGGGGAAGATCAAGTTGCTGCTTCTGCTATCTACAGCCTGAGGTTTATTAAGCTTTGCTTTGTGCCTAATTTTAAAACTCCACCAAACCGAAGCAGCCATCCACAGCACTGCTTTATTTTTAACCTCACTCTGGACTCCCTTGCAATCAGAACTCAGTCCGCTCCAACATGCGAGATGTGGTCAGAATCTCACAAGAAGCCATTGAGACGTGAGTGCAGCAGCACAGTGCTACACGCTCCCTCCAAGACTTTTTCTGATGCTGCGCTCCGCTCTGAGAAAAGCTGGGGTCCAACCATCGGAAACCAAACCAGCACTGTGGAGATGGTCAGAGACAGAGCCCAGTTCTGCCACCACCACCATCCGCAGTGTCTCCGGGGATATTTTAAGGGTTCATGCTTTAGCTTATGAGGCTGAGCAGCTGCGGTCAGCAAAGCGAAACGCGCTGCAGGCAGAGCAGGGCTGTGCGGTGGCAGGACGGCAGCAGAGCAGCTGCTCACAGCAAACATGGTCTGAATCCTGGGGGTCCAGTGCCTCTCTGCAGCCAGGCTGGGGCTGAGCATCCACAGCAGGAGGAGGGAGGACAGTCCTACGCCTGTAAGGAGCTGCAGGAGCTGATCTCCACCAACGTGCGGATCCCACCTACCAGGGAGATTTGGGCAAGAAGCTGGTGTAGGTCTTTAAGCATCAAGCAGGACCGTACAACATTTGAAAACCTTTGCAAGAGCTATAATTAGTGAGCACTCAGACACACAAGAACAGTTCTGCACAAACCTGAGCGTTTCTGCAGCAATGGGCTGTGCAGCACTGACCGATCTCACGCAGCGTGGCAGTGCACAGGGACACACGCTGCTCTGACCTTGCAGCAGGGAGCAGGTTGTGAATCCTCCTGCCTTGCTTCACCAGCATTCAACTTATTTTCTAGCACCAAAAGCCAGACCTCGCTCTGCTCCCAGAGGGCAGCCTGACCCCAGCTGCTTTCACAGATGCTCCCTGCGACCTGCTGTCCAAGCGACAGGTTTCCCTCCCCACTCACCAGCACGGCCACCCTGCTCTGCCCAAAGCCCCCTCTGGCAGCAGTGCTCAGCCACAGCCTCTCTTCATGCCTCTGCTCCTTCAGCCCCAGGGGATGCGACTTCCCCCCCCAACGGCATGTGCTGAGGATGCACATATGGCAGCCCCCCCTCCTTCCACCTAAGCCCGACCTCCTAACAAACTGCACACAGCACAATGCGACAGGCCTGGGAGTGCCAGAAGGCATCCAGGTGCTGCAGCCTGATGCTTCACACCCACAGCCAGGCAAATTTGCTGGGATTTCCGGGAAGTGTCTCTAGGGTGCCCCGTGCTGCACCCCCACTTTGGTGTGCGCTTGTTTGGAATGCGGGCCTGTTGGGGGGAGAGGGGAAGTTATTCTGGTGGTGGCCTATGAATAACATCCAGTGATTTATAGGAAGTATAATCCAATAATACAGTAAAATAAAACAGTGTGTCTGAGATGGGTTTGATTCCAGGAATTATAAAACAAATTATTAAAGAGAGAGAGAAAGAAAAAAGCCTCAGAGAGGCCAGATCGGAGTAAATTGGGCACAGATGGGCTGGGAGGGGGTTTCTCTCTCTCCCCTCACCGAGATGCCCCTGCCGCAAGCACGGCTTCAATTAGTCTTTGCAGAAACCAGAGTTTTATTTCCCCAAATTACAGAATTAAAAAAAAATTAAAATGCTTGGAGTGTTTGTGGTTGGGATAAAGGGATCCGAACTTCTCTGTTAGCTGATGGTGCAGATGGCTACCAAACTGTTAAAAGGGCCACCCCGTGAAGGGGCTGGAGCCCAGGAGAGCCCAAACCCCTGGTAACAACCAACGCCCTGCGATGCATTGGTGGCAGTGTGGGGCTGCTCCAGCAATGGCACATCCCAGCCACACAGAGCACCATCTCTCTGCTTCCATCCCACGGGTGGGCTCTCCTTGCTCCACAGGCTACCAGCACCTTTGTCCCACCTTTGCCCTGGCATAAGGCAGCCGGGAGGTCAGGGGACCAGCCAGCTGCACGTCCCCATCACCAACAGGGAGGTTGGGCTCCCAGGGAGCAGTGTGCTGTCTGGTGCTGAATAGCAGGGGAATGCTTCATGTGGGAATTCTTTGGCTTCCTCTGGCAGAGAAAACAACAGCCCCAATCCATTTCCTGGGGTCTTCCCAGCGTCGCAAGGGCAGCTGCAACCGGCTCCTGCTCCGGCAGGATGAGCACAGCCCTGCTGCCAGCACCAGCCATAGGGCTGTACTCAGCTCTACCCCCCAAAAATGGTCAGATGGGCACAGGGCCATCTTTGCAAAGACAGATTTCAGAAAGCAGCAGTTGCAGGAGGAGACATTATTGCAAACACTGCAATGCAGGGGCAAAGGAAAATGAGTGAAAAGCAAAGAGCAGCAGATAGAAACCACTCTGCACGAGCCACCAGCCTGCCATGCCGTTGAAGGACTTGGGACAAAATGAGCACAACCTGCAGTGAAACTGGGGGAAGAGAGAGTAAGGAAATGGCAGGGTGGGTGTCTGGCATCAGTCAGAGGAAGAAAGAGAAGTATTTACTGAAGTGAGTTTGATTAGTAATACTTCTGTATTTTTTCAATACCCAAGTCAGAGATTAGACATTTCTGTTAATTGGCAATGAATTAAAGTATGCAAAATTCTCCACGTCAAAACCACCCCACAAGTGCTAGTAGAACCCCCCAGTCCCAGCACCAGGGACTCATTAGACAACACAGAGGGGGCAAGCAAGTAAGCCCTCAAGTTTCTCAGGAGCAGCTGCGGCCCAACAGAAAGGAAAAACATGGGAGGGGAGGGAAGGAGCACCTGCCTCAAGAGGTATCTGCCCCTGGACAGCGAGGAGAGGAGGCTCTCAGACAGACCTCCCAAACTCACACATCTCCTGCTGCCGACAGCTCGCAGCGACCGTCAGGCAGAGCCGTGCCATGGGAAGGACACAGCAGCTCCGATCCCGGATTTGCAGGAGGACTGCAGTAGGAGGGGATCTCTAGAGGTCACTCGGTCCAACTGCAGGGTTAGGTGCAGCCCCACGGAGCTCACCCAGCCAAGCCCTGCCTCCAGCAAGCGCTGCTCCCGGCAGGGCTTCCTGGCAGTCGGGATGCACGCAAGGCAGAACTGCTCCCTGCATCCCCTCTGCACCCAACTGCTGCCCATGCAGCTGCAGCCCGGCGAGGTGACTCATGTGCTGGGAAATGGAAACCCGCACCTTCCCAACAGCCCTCTGCCACATGCTCCAGTCTGCCCTCTGCCCACAGCATCCCACACAGCGGGGACGGAGCCAACACCCTCACTGCTCCGTGCTGGGCAATCGGTAATAATAACTCAGCCAGCTTTCTTGCTTGCCTTTTAAACTCCAGGTTCTTTGCTTGCTTTTTCCCCCCCCTCTTCCCCTTCTGCACCCAGCTCCCAGCACTTCTCAGTATCACTGCGTCGGCACTGAGCCCAACACGGGCTCTGCCAGCACTCAGCACACGAGCGCTCAGAGACCACCAGAGCGTTTGTGCTGACAACAGAATTTGCTTTGCCAACAATATTCCTTGCAACGTTTTAGGGTCACCAGAGCAAGGAGCCCTCGGGGGCACAAAGCATCAGATGGCAGCCACAGTGCCATCCAACCCACAGCACTTCTCCAACACTGCCACCTGCTCCCTGTACGGTCCACAGGTCCCCAGCAGGAGCAGGTTTGCTTTCTCCAGAGATAAGAGAGCTGGGAGCAGCTGGCAACTACTCGCATGGGAGACAGGAAACTCCAAGAAGACATATTTTGCACAGGAGATAAGAAGTGCTCCCTTTCTGTCACTCACTCACTCACATCCACAGCTCGGCTGCGGATGGAGGAGCACAGCCCAGTGGTCTGAGAGCTGGGATTGCTTCCAGCCTTGCCACAGGGGCTTCTACACAGCCCAGACAGATTTCTTCCTCTTTACCACCCGCTCCTGAGAGCACAGACACAGCTATTAATATACCTACTGGGGGGCCGCACACAGGCGTTGCTCATCATCAGAAAGTACTTTGCAGCTCAGACATAAACACACTGGTGCTGGTTGGCACCTAGCAGGAAGGAGGGCACGTCCTCACTAGCAGGGCTGATGGCTCGCAGGGCTTCTCCAGGGCTTCCCCAAGGGATGGTGCCTGTGCAGCACACAGCACGGGGAGCCACGTGGCCCAGCCCACTTGGCCACCAAGCACCACAACTGACTCACAAGGGACAAATCACCCAGCAGCAGCACAGCGGGGCTCGGCCCTCCTGCTCACATGGTAGCTTTGATTGAGGTCCATCTGTTTTTGGAAGCTAAATTTCAAGTCATCAGTGTGCCACGTGCTGCTTCCCCCAACTAGGGAGTGTGGCCCCTTTCCCGGTCCCAAAAATGTAGCTCAGGCTGACCCAGTTGTTGTGGCCACTGGGGCCCCTTGGAAGCACGATTTCAAACCCAGAGGCAAGGATTCTGCTTTGGTAGCATCCCTACTAAGTAACCCAACAATGACAGTGCCCGCATCTTGGGCAGATGGAGGAGGATGAGTGACACGAGATCCTCCAGGTGCCTTAGCACAGGGCGTAGCCTCCAGCAGCATCTCCCATGGCACGGCTCAGCCACCCACATAGACACAGACAACAACGTTCTGCCCTCAGCCAGGCCCTCCCGGATCCTCCCAGCCCCCACGGTGCCAATGTGGGCGCTGAGCAGGACCCGGGCGAAGCGCCGGGAGGGCAGAGCCGTAGAACACAGCCTTCTGTCTGTGCCTGATGACTCAGGCTCCAGGGGGACGTGATGCCTCCTCACTCCACATCATTAAACACCTCACTGAGGCCTTCCAGCACAAGCTACGGCACTTCTGCCATCCTTACACACACCGAAACCTCCAGGCATCCAACCCAGTTGGACTTCAGCTGGGTATGTGCCCTCCACCCTTCTCCATCCGCAGCTCAAAGAAAGACGAGCGATCCCCAGCCCATTTCCCTTAAAGCAGCACATGGTACCTTTGGGCTGGGAGTTGTACACTGCAAACATGTTGATTGCCACGAGCTGGAGCATGCGGGTGCTTCCGATGGGAGGGGGGCTGTGCTGCAGCAGGACCTGGAACTCCCTCAGGACCTCCTCGGCCACCGCAGGGAACGTCTCCATCCTGCAGACAGAGAGAGATGCTGTAGAGCAGAACGCAGACTGTGCCCTGGGGAGGGTGGCACAGCTCCCTCCGCGTCACCTTGCCCAGGGAACAGGGACCCCCCACGAGGTGCTGAGGGGCTGCTGCCCATCCCAGAGCCACAGGGAATCGCTGCCTCTGGAGTGAAGGTGCAGGCGGTGCGAGGGAGACAGCCGAAGCCTTCCTCAGCGAGGGATTGCTCTGTAACCAACAGGCAGCATTCCTTTGGCAGGAAAACACGGCCTTTATGAGTCATTTCTGACCAACCATTTTTTTCTACTGACTTCTACCAAGCTGGGAGGGGTGCCAAGAGGCCAGCAGCTCGCTTGGACCAGGAGCAGCCCATGGGACTCCCAAGAAACACGGGCTGCAGCAAACGGCACACACTGGTGCCACATTGCGGATGTGGCAATTCCAAGTGCGTTGAACACTGGCCAAGAACATGCTGCCTCCAGAGAACAGTCTCTGTCCCAAGCTCCTGTGCTGGTGCTGCCCACTCCCAGCACAGTGAGAAAGCTGTCAGCTCTCACTATTTGGAGCCCTGCCTCGCCCAGGGGACAGGAACCTGCAGTCCTCTGGTCCCGCTAGCTGCTATTGCTCATCAGACACAGCTGCAGTGCCACGCCGGGGACAAGGTGTGCTTTCAACACCGCTCACAAGCACCCGTGGAAAGCTGACACGTTTATCCTGCTCTTCATCTGGCGTCACTAGGGGAATTAGCCGAGGTTACTTACAGAGCTGATGGATCCTCAGCAATTCCCCAGCTGAAGTATGGTCAGCAATGGAACCGACTGCAAAGTGCGCAGTCAGTTCACAGAAACGGCGGTGACGTGGCGACCCGCAACAGCCCTCCCAGGAGCCCTCACCTGGTATCCCCTGAAGGCATCTTTATATCAAGAGGCTGCCAAAAATTTGCAAACTGGTGGGGAAAATAAAAAATACTTCTCCTCTCCCGCTGCCTCCTCTGCTGAGTTTGCTCTGTTCCTTCTTGGTCCTGCACTAGAAAAAGTCACAGCTGGACTCAGCGAAAATGAGCAGTGGTCTGCAGCAAGTGCCAGCTCCTTATCTGTGACAGCGTAACTCATGTGCCCGCAATGGAAGGGAGGGAGCAGTGGGTACAGCGCCGGGAGCCAGGGCAGACAACCTCAAGGGCCTCCAGAGCAATTTCCTCTATCTTCCCCCTGAGAGATTCAGATCTTGTGATATCAGCATGCTACAGACTGGATTAGCAAGCCACTTCTGGTAACCCACATGGGCAATTCTGCTGGGCTTCCCCAACAGACTTTCAGGACAGCAGGAGGGTCTATTTTTAATGACAGAATTGCTTTCTGCTTAACCATATTTCACAGATGCCTTTCAACAACTGGTTCTACCTAGCAGCAGGGCTACCCTCTGCCTTGGCACTGTTTGCTGGAGCGATGCAAAGCCTCCGTTACCTTCCCACAGATGTGGGCTGTAACAAACAGGATCCTTGTACTCAGTAGCCCTCCAGAACGGAGCAGCTCCGCCAGCACAAAAGCATTGCTCCCTCTCAAAGAAGCAACTTTCCTGGAGCTGGGGCACAGCCAGGGACTGAGAGCAAAATGATTGCTTCTAAATACTTCCTAATTTTGAGAAATCTCAGACCACATCCAACATATCCAGCAACATCCTCCTAAGGCAGACGGGCCGCTGGGGATGGAGGAGCCCTTTGTGGGATGGGTCATTAGTGAGGAGATGGAGATTATTGCCATGGAATAACAACAAGGAAGAGTGAGGGCTTCCTCAGCCCCGCCAGCTGTGCCTGGATACCACAGCACATCTGGAATGGCATGCAGTAACACCACTGAGTTCAGAACCAGCAGGTCAAGAACCGAGCAGAAACTTTTAACTATATACTTACCTGTGGTTTTAGGAGCAAGATGGCTCAAAATTAGCTCAACACCATCTTTTCCATACTTTTCACAGATAAATTACTATAGACTCTGCCCAGAGAGAACTCAGCCATTCCTCACCTTTTACCTATTTCAAGCACGGAAGCTGTTTAGCAGGGCTGGACGCATTTCTCTTCCTGTGTCATGTTATTACTTTCTAGTTCCCTTCTAAGTACTTCAGGGGATCTTCTGCCATTAAACATACTTGGGTTTTTCTAAATGACTGTCCTGGGAAGCAACCGCCTCTAACACTACATCTTAATTTCACAAAAGTCTCGGGAGCCAAATGTGCGAGCAATCACTGCAACATCCCCATTAATCCCCCTGCTGGCATGTGCTCAGCCCAGAGCTCGGCCGCGAGCACAGCCTGGCAGAGCTGTGGACCGGCAGCTCCCTGGACATTCTGCCCTGCAGCACAGACACGATGCCATCACCAAACCTCACGTGGAGGCTCTGCTTCTGCTTCCCATTGCTTTGTGAAGGGTGCAAGGTCAAGCACGTGCCACCCCAGAGAGCGCACTGCATGGAGCAAGAGCCGTGGCTTCAGGCTGCATCACAGCATCAGTGCTGCTGTGCTGCATTCTTCTGCTTCCCAATGCAGGGAAGGTGACAGGCTCAGGGAACAGGCTGCCACTGGACAGCAGCTCCCTGCCACCGTGCTGTTTTGCTCCTGGCTTTGCGCCTCACTGAGCGCTCCCAGAACCACCACTCCGCTGGCTGGGAGCGGGGAGGTGGGAGAGGAGGGGACAACACCAGAGATTGAAGTGGAGGGAGCACGGTTTGAAGGCAAGAAAGGGCTAAAAGAGCCTCCGGGCCCTACTGGGTGCACATCAGCTGGCTGAGCCCAGCCTGCGCCAGAGGGTCCTGGTGCACGAGGCCTTGAGATGGAGGAAGAAAGCCCCAACACTAATCATCGTGGACAGCAGGGCGGGTAGGGAGAATAGGAACCAGGAGGCTAGGCCTGCAAGAATTCACACCCTGTGCCCTCAGCTCCAAACACAGCTTAGTTGCTAACAATATTAAATTCCAAAAAGACTTGTAATGTAGGAAAATAAAATAAACATCCTGCACACTTACCCAATCCTGGTAAACAGCTTCCCATGGGCATGGAGAAAACTGAGGATGAACCTTTTGTTCAGCTGCATGGGAAAAAAAAAAAAAAAAGAGAGAGAGAGAGGAGAAAACAATTAAACTCTCCCCGATTTCCTGTGAATTAAGAATGTCCCCAGTGACAGAAGAACCTGGCCTGGATGCTGGGGGTGGCACTGGAGATGGGAACCAAATGGACATGCCCAAACTCTTACAAACATCATGCACACAGGCGAGGGCAAGTGCCAAACAGCTGGATGCGAGCGGGGAGAGGGCGGTGGAGGCACAGCACCCTCTGCTGGGGCCGGGCTGATCGCTGCAGCCCCGGGCACCGCTCCGCTCCCCGAGCGGGACCCAGCGGAACGCAGCGCTTCCCACTGATGGGAAAAAGAAAAAGGAAAAACAGAAGCGATTTGGTTCAGCGCTCAGCGGTTGCCGCAGAGGCTGGAAGCAGCCTTTGGTCGAGGCGGGGAGGGAAATCCTCCTTAACGCTTTGCTGCAACGAGCTCAGCTGCAAAGTTTGGAGCTCGTTTGTGCCGTGCTGGTGCCACTTTCGTAAGCATGAGGGTTTGGGGGTGATGCTTTCCCCTTTCATTTAAACCCAGCCTTAAGCAACTGTAAAGAGGGAGCCTGGGTTTCTCAGGAAAGCCCCTGCGAGGCTGCGGCAGAGATGCTAGGCAGGGCTTGGCATTTCTCTGCAGTTCCCAGCACAGCGCGGAGCAGAGTGGAAGCAGAGCAAGCTGTCTGTAGCACTCTGCGTGATGGCAGCTTCCTGCCCCGCTGAGGTCCAACAACACCAAAATCCAACTCGATTCGTTCCTTACTGCTGCTCCAGGCCACCTCTGCTAGCTCAGCAGCAAGCTGGGCTTTCCCCATCCTTATCTGAATTGCTCTGAAGAAGGCTGTGGGTGGCAGAGAGTCACTCTGTGTGACCTTGGAGGTGGCTGTGTCACCCAGGAGCAGCCCAGCCTCTCTCATACCTTCTCCCCAGCAGGCAGCTTTCATCCAGCGCCTGCACAGCCTCACCACGATGAGAAAAGCCAGACCCTGAGCACAGAGCACAGCACGGGGAGACGCCGGTCCAGCACCGCCACTCCGCTCCCATTCCACATCAATTTTATACCCCGAATCCCTCTGCAAAGCTCAGCAGCATCCTTTCCATTTCCGAGGGGGGTCAGAGAGACAGAGAGCTGGCAGGCAGGGCAGTGCCCAACCAAGTGGCACCGGGTAGAACACGAGGCAGCTGCCTTCTGCCTGCATCTGCTCAACTCCCCAGCTCCCATCGTTCTGTATGCAAGCAGCTTGGCGAGGTGGGACGGCTCGGTGAGGTGTAATTAACCCAGGCTGCACTCCCAGAGGACCCATGCAGGAGAATGATGCCCTGCTGCAGAGTCGCTCCTGGGCCATGTGCAAGTTTCAACATAAAACCTGTCTCATAAAACAAGCCAGACCAATTAAACTGGCCCCCGCAGCAAGGGGTTCTTGCTTACTCACTATTTTACTGCTGCCCTAAAGAGCCCTTTTCCACTGGAACCTGACTTTATTTGCCACCATTTTATTAACTCTGCAGATGAAACCCAAAGAGACTGGGGAATACTGGGACAGCTGAGCTAAGCCCTTATTCACTTTGCCAGCAATGTTAGGAGGGCTGTATTTCTACCATCCTCTTTAAGACACCCAGGCAGCTCAGAGCTTCAAAGGCGGCACACATATGGAAAATAAGAAATAAGGACACCAGTCCTTCCCCTAGGCCCACATACAGACCACAGCCTTGGGAACAGTTGCTCTGCAGTGCCTGCAGTGCTTTACCATCAGCGGGGGAGAATCCAAACTCCCCACCTTGAATGGGAAGTGCTCTGCACCCAGCAGGGACACACACACAGCGTTCACCCAGGGACAGAGCTGCAGCAGGACCAGAGGACCTGAGCTGAATCCTTTGGAAGCTTCCAGCTCAGTCTTTTCATCACCAATCCCAAGGACAACACAGGAATCAGTGCTGAATTGGGACATGCATATGGGCATACATAAATACAAGTTTTTTCTAAAGGAAGCAGGATGCACGCCTCTAGGAAAGAAGCGCATTTTATCCCTCTTGCCAACTTCAGCAAGCAGCAGCAAGCCCAGGCTGAGACCTGTGTGCCCCAGTGCTGTGGCACCTCACGCAGGCACCTCTCGTGCTTGTTTCATCACTTTTTCTCTCACAGCCTCAAGGTTTTGATGAGCTCATCACTTAACTTTGGACCTTTCATCTCCGAGTTCACGCCAGGGCCACGGGCTGCTTTGACTGGGCTTTTCTCCGAATGACTCTTTCCCTGGTGACTCACCTGCCCCTCAGTCTGCAGGAGCCCTCTCTGCTCCTCCTGTCAAATGCTGCTTCTCACGGCTGGAGGGAAACAGCGACTTCCACCGAGCAGCCCGCAGCAGGGAGGAGGAGGAGGAAGTCCCATCACCCGCTGTTCTGCATTTGCACGGCGGAGAGGAACACTTCCCCAAAGCCCCACTGGCTGCCCCGAAGCCGTTAGCAGGAGACCTGCAGCACTTCCATCGGTTTCATCTGACTCACTGCGCAATCCAAGAGTGGGTCCCTTCCAAGGGATTCCTCGGAGTGGTCCTGGTGCCATGCTGGGATGTAGGGCTCCCTACGCACATCGCTGCTCTGCTCCTCGGGGCAGGTCCCAGTCGGTTGCAGGGGAAGAGCCCACCAAGTAATGCTGATGCATCAATAAAGTTACGTCAAAAAAATAAAAAAAAAAGAGACTTTGTCCCTTCCAGCTGAACAGCGGGCATCACTGATATGGAAGTTATGAGCATATAGTGAAGGCATTAGTTATAAAAACAAACCAGCTGTCAAGGAGAAGAAGGGGTCCCTGCACACAGTAGTGCCTGAAGCTGAAAACAGCTGTTTTGGCTGTCATGAGTCAGCATGTGCAGACAGACTAAATCCACCTGGGAAGAAGCAACCTCACCAGAGGAAGCAATCCACTGCTGCTCGGGGAGCATTCACACACCGCACCTCCAACCAAAGTGGATTTGTTGCCATGGAAGAAATCAACAGTGACTAACAACTCCACTCCAAGCACCTCAGTGCAGAGACAGCAACGGCCCTCAACGGCCAGCTGAAATCACAGCAGCCATGACAAGGATGTCCTGACAGCACACAGAACAGAGGTGGTCAGACAGCTGAAAGGAAGGTCTGGCACGGTTCGAGCCAGAAACGAAGAAAGCAAGACCCAACCTCAAGAGACTGTGCCACGATTATAAAGGGTTGAAAATGCCTCCCACCCTTGTGCAGAAACACAGGAAATGCCAGCAGGGTGCACAGGAAAAGGAGTGCCACGAGGCGGGCCGAGAAGCAGAGCCACGGACCCATTTGGCTAGCTGCAGGGAGTGCACAGAGTTTGGCACCTGAGCATCAGCCCCAGCTGTGAAGGAGGCACCAAATAAGGGAAGGATTCTGGAGCAGCGACTCCTGGGGAAAAAAGCGTTTCAAGTTAAAAATTGTTACTTCAGGTTTGGAAGTAAATTTCAGGATCTGGTCTTTATCAAGCGAGGCAAACTTTCTTCAACATCAGCAAAGCATCTGTGGAGCAGAAAGCAGTGTCAGAGTCAAAATAGGCTGCAAAAAGACAAGTCCATTAATCAAGAGACCAGATGCAAAACTGCCTGCAACGAACACGCTGCCTCCACCAGAGTGGAAGGGGCTGGAGCACTGCGGGATGCTCCCCGAAGTCTGGGGTATCCTCAGTGATGAGGGGTTGGGACACAGACCACAGAGCCACGCAGTTCAGCTCCAAAACACGTACCACACTCATCCCAAGTATCTGCAGGGTTTCTTGGGCAGCCAGGGTTTTCCAGGCACAGCTGCTTTGCTGGGAATCCAGGCACCTCAAGCATGCTGTACCTCCCTCCCAGCTCCAGGGCTGGATATCCCATACTGACCATTATTGCTCCCTTATATCCTTCAGCTAAATGCCGACCCAGCTCTTAGCCCACGCTGTCCCTACCCTACAAGGTCCAGCTCTGGATGCTGCTCCCCATGGCAGTATCTCAGCGCAGCAGCACTGAGCACAGACTGCTTCTTGAAACCAAGGACGCTGCATAGTTCCTCTTCATGTACCACCTGCAAGTGCATATGGATACAGAGCTTCACTTTGCTCCTCCTGGCCACACGTTCTAGTGCAGGTATCTGTTGAGCAGCGCAACGTCCTGCCCTGAATTCGATTCATTTTTGTAGCAATAGAAGCAACTCCAGTTGAGAATCCCAATACTTAAACATGAGAGACCGCATGAATGAAAATCCAATTTACTATGACGTGGAAAAAAGAGGGAACCCTGATGTACCGTGGTCCTGAGGCACAGAAAACTCATTTGCAGGTTAAGAAAATTTGATACACTCCTGCAGCTTCCTGATCTTTCGGGCTGCAGCAGCTGTGGCTCCAAGACGCATCTCTTGGCTTTACGAGTTACAAGGCAGCATCCCAGCAAGAGAAAAAGAGGCAGCAAGGAAGCCCTTCAGCACAGCCGATGAGCTTTTGATTTATTCCTCTTCATCACTGCAGGAAGCAGGTGAGAGGAGAAACATAAGCAAGAACATGGTGCGTGTTAGCAATGCAAAATTGAGCAGCGGTGACTTCGCTGTCTCTGAAACAAACACCTGGCCTATAAGGCCATTTGATATGATTTAATCATGAAGCCACTAGTAGCACATTCGATTTACAGAAAACAGGTCAGCTAGAGTGTTTACATGCACGTGATTTTGTTTTCAACCAGACCTGTACCTAAGCTGCTTGTAGAGCGTTTAAATCAGCAACTGCAACGTTCTCAAATAAAAAACTAGACTAAAAAGAGTACATGGTGATTAAATAGGTTAAAGCCTGATTGAATTAACATCTTCAAAAGTAACAGCCTTCAGGTAACCCTCACTAAACTGGATGGGAGTAGGTCAGCAGAGGCTTTCTACCAGGGTTGCTATCAATGAACTGAAAGTAAACCCAGTCGCCCCCGCCTATGGTACACAGGGAACAACAAGCACTGATGGTTACAGTGCATTCACATCAGGTTATTATAACAGTTTCATAATCTGGGTTTTCCCGACACTAAGTGCCACATCATACATCTCAGATGGTGGGAAATCAGCCTCCTGGAGGCTGCGCTCAGGGCAGCTCCTGCAGAAAGGCTTCAGGGATTCCCAGAGCAACGTCCAGCAGAAGGGTTAACGCGTCCCTCGCACAGGGCAGGCACTGGAGAGCATGTTTACATCTATATACGGCACTGACGAGACTGACACTGAAATACCACATCCAGTTCTGGTGCCCTTGTTTTTAAAAGAGATGCTGAAAAACTGGAAAAGGTCCAACAAACAGCCATAAAAGCAATTCAAACACTAGAAATAATGTCTTGCAGTGAAAAAACTTAAACAGCTCAATCTGTTTAGTGTATCGGGAAAGCCTGGGAGGTGGTTTGATTGCAGCGTGCAAAGTACCTCCGTGGCATTTAAGGGCCTTTAGCAGAATGCAAAGCACAAGAACAAACGAGAAATGTTCACTCTGGAAATAAGGCACAAACGTTTCAGAACCGGTGCAGTTATCACTGGAACAAACTCCCCAGGAAGAGGGTGGACTCTCAAGGCTGGATGTCTTTCTGGAAGTTTTGCTTTAGCCAAATGCAAGTTATTTGGCTTCATACAGGAGTAGCCGGGTGAAATTTAAGGACCCGTGATATACAGGAGATCACACCAGATGATCTAATGGTCCCTGCTGGCCATAAACTCTATGAATCTATGCAAACATGCCAGAGAGGGTCCTCAGCTGAGATATCAAGTTAACTTTCAGCACAAAACTTTTCACGAGTTGGCTCTGGTGCTGCAGGTCATTTAGGATACAAGCTCAGCTCTTCCAGACTGCATCTGGTTAAGCACTGAGAGATGACCCAGGCAGCACTGCTCTCTGTCCAGCAGGTAAGGCAGGCTGCATGCTGTGCGCTGAAGCGGCTCCAAGCAGCAAAAGCAGCTCATACTCAAATACATACTGTGTGCCAGGAGTGAACAGCATCCTCTTCCTGCGATAGAAAACTGACACTGAGAAACGTGCGATGAGTTCAGGCCATAAGAAATCTCCTGTTCACGTAGCTCAGGATGCTGTCAGCCTTCTTCGCTATTCCAGAGCAGATTATTTGTGGGGTTCAAGCACAAAGTGGGAAGACAATGAGAGAGATTAAGAATGGTGAGGACAGAAAAGACGTAACTCTAACAGGAGTTAGGCCAACAGAGAAGGCATTCGGACAACGGGCTGAGCAGAGGCGCAGCCTTACAGAAGGATGACAGCGTTAGCAGCAGCAGCTCGCCATACTCCTGCTCTCCCAGCTGTGCTCAGCAATGAGGGACAGGGCGGTGGCAACCAGGCTGAGCTCAGCACAGCTCCCACAGGACTGAGCTGGATCCACGTGTGAGCATCACACAGCTGTCCTGCTGCATTCGGATACATCCGGAGCCTTTGCTCCTACCTGGAAATGCAATGCAGGGCACTCAGGCATCTCCCTCTCCACTCTGAGTCGCACAGCAATGAAATCTGCTGGGGAGGAAGAGTAGAGCCAAGGACAGAGGAAATGACACAGATTCCAGCAGGTTCCACTCCCTGATCCTCCGGAAGGAAGTTTCTTTCCGAATATCCACCTCCACAGTGGATACGGAATCTGGCTGGAAGTGCCTCATTCGACACTGGAAAGAAATAAATATTCCCCGTGGCAGAAATAAGGGTTTGGCTGTGGAATATGAGATGCCAACCCAGCCAGCGTAGAACAGAAAAAGTCGAACTGGGCCAACATCAGACAGAGATCAAGGTCAGACTAACAAGAGAGGCTCAAGAGCAATCACTGCCTAACAGCCCTCACCCTGCTCTGGGAAATTTCCCAGTCCTGCTATTAGACATTTTACTTCCTTTACCAGTGCTGCCAATTCCTGCAGCATTCTTGTCTGAAGTGCAAACCCTCCCTTCCCAGCACTGCTCTGCAGTGCCTGGATCATCCAACCCGCTGCTACGAGAAAGGGCTCATGTGCAGCAGCAGGAGGGGGTTTGGTTACACACAAATCCCTGGCTGATCAGCACCAGCAGGAGAGGAAATGAGGAAAGAGTGACTGACAGGGAACGGCGGTTTCTGGCTGATTGTGCTTGGTTTTAGGGTATGAGAAGCCTGCTGGAACTTGAAGCTTTGCCCCCCTACTCCCCACAGCCTCTCTGAGCACTGGGATACAGCAGAGCCCCTCACCCAGGGGTAAGTCATTGATGTCTTTGTAGGGCTCCCACCTCCGATCCACCACCCTCCTCCACATTAGCACCAGATGCTTGTTATGGGAAGGAGAACACGTCGACGTTTCTCCCCTTCAAGTAACATCAGACCCTGCCTTGTTCTTCACAGTCAGATAAAACCACCAATGTGGTCTAAAAATAAGTAAAAAAAAAATAAAAAATAAATAAAAATCAGCACCAACTTCTGGAAACTCTTACCCATAGCTTAGCCTTCATTATCTGGGTAGTGGCAAAAGGTCAGGTTGTGCTGGAAAGCAACACATGGGTTCTACATGACATGCACACACACGTTCTATGGGTAAGCAGGCTCTAGGAGCAGTCCTGAGCTCTGGGAGCTCTAGCAGAGCGGTGCCGAGCATCAATGGGAGATCTGTAGGGTCTTGTTCTGTCTCGTGCTTTTTTGGTTGGATTGCTAACGCATAAACCACGGCTGAGGAGGTTTTAGAAGTTAAAAAAGATCAGAGTTCTAAAGAAGTTATAAATGCAAGCAGAGAGGGTGCACAACTGGTCGGCAAAAATGTCAGTGCTAGCTGCATGGCTGAATGTCACGTCTCAAGCCCAGAGAGGCTACGAGTGTGGTTTTAGTGTTTAACCAGTTTCAACTGCAGCCTGGCACTCTTTTACTTCCTCTGCACCGAAGGCTCCTCACTGCTGGGGGAAGAAACCAATCTCACCGCATGACACCAAACGGCTCGAGTAAAAATAAAGCCCCGAGGTGGTTTGGTGACCTGAGGTCGTATTAGGAGGTGGAGGGGTTGCAGGTTGGGGAAAGCACTCAGAAATACTCACGCTGCCAACCAAGAAAGAGATTGCAGGAAAGGAGGCAAGGCGGAGTATTAACATGAGTCCAGCAGTAAAGAGGCTGAGAAGCCTCTTTCGCACGCTACCAGCTCCCCCGTGCTCAAAACAGTTTGTAAACCGTTTCCTAAACACAAAGGGGAAAAAAAAAAAACCCAGACCTAGTCCTGACCTCCACGAATGAGTAACCAAACCCAACTGCTTCCTGCCAGCTTGTGGGGGTGAGAGAAGGAGGCTGCTGGGCAGGGCAGATGGAACTCCAGGTTTCTCCCTCTCAAGTACTGCTTTGGGCATAAAAATTAGGGATTCAGCGTCTCCCGCTGCCTTTTCACGTGGGTGGTGGGTAAAGGAGAGGAATAAGGAGGGGCAGCCCTCTGCTGACTGCTAGCGCTCGACGTTCCCACCCCGCAGGTTCTCTCTGTGCCATAGGGGAGGCTCACAGGAGGACTGCAGCACAGCCAAGCTTCCAGTCAAAGACAAGGCAACAGAGCAGCGAGCAGCAGGCTGGAAGGGAAGCACTGCCCTCCCCTGACGGCGAGGGCAGACCATTCTGCACCAGACCATAGACAGCATCACCTAAGCGTAGACAAACTTCCTGAGCTAAGAGCAGCTGCCTTCCTGCAAAAAAGGTGCTGATGGCAACCTGACCCACCGCCCCACTGTGAGACTTTGGGTATACCCTGCAGTGAGAGAAACCCACCCCCTGTGTCCCCTCCCTTTGGGGACACACCTATGTCACCGCCCTGGTGCGGCTCGAATGTATAACAGGCGTGAGAAAAGGCTTCAGCAGAGAGCACTGCTGGTCCCGTGGTTTCTATTCCCTCCACTCTCCGCACATGTGTGCAATGCTGGGTGTAAATAACACATATAAAAGTTAGCCTGTGAGCTTTCAGAGCGCCGTGCAAGCCTGCAGGGTTACCCTTTGCATCCCAGCAGTGAGAGGAAGGCAGGCAGTGAATGCAGAGCCTGCTGTATTGCATGCCTGTGCTTTCACACTGCCAGAAGTGCTGCCCAGCCATGCTGGACCCATCAGCCAGGCAGCAGAATGGGGGGGCAGATCCTCAGATTAATGAGTCTCCCAAGTGGCTTCTTGTCCAGCTGTATGGAAGAGCAGCCATCACATCATTACAGCAATGCACCATTTCCACTTCAGTCTGTCATTAACTTCTCGTTGTGAATAATGAAAAAGCTGAGAGCAAAAGGAGCTGCTCTCAAATAGGGATGCTCCTGTGGGGTATCTGCACAAGGTAAGCTGGGCCATGCTTGCAGATGCTCAGTTCGCATCACAGCAGCCTCTTAACAAACCAGACACTCCTAAGGACTGCAGGCAGTGACAGTAGGGCCACCCCAGCACTGAGCACAGGTCACTACTGCTACTCAGTGTGACTGGCCCCAGCAGAGGACATGTTGTTGATGGAGCACAATGGCCAGAATCCACCCACCAGAAGTTATCCAGAACTTCTAATGGATAAACAGAAGGTCTGATCCCACTCCTGCCCTAGCAGCACTCCTCTCCAGATGGAAAACCCCAGAGGAAAAGCTGCACTGCCTGAAACCAGCTGGAAGAAGGAGCCAGCCCAGAGCAACTGCTGCCCAAGAGGAACAAGGACACAGAGGACAAACAACAAACATGGCCACGGAAAAACAGATGTGAAAAGCGCAGGAGCTGACTGGGACAGTGACCCTTTTCCCAGCTAATGACACGTGCCCCCCATCAAGGCAGTGCCTTAGACAGCCCCCAGGAGGACAGTTGCTCTCTAACTGCCTTTCTCCTGCCTCGGACCATGAATAGGCTGCAGAGATGTAAGTGGACGTAGCATTCATGGTGTACAGACAAATGGTGTCACATAAAGCTAAGCAGAGGAGAAGAACTAAGAAAGAAAGTTGAGAATCCTTGCAAATGTCTTATCTCAGAATGAAAGAAAAGAATCACAGCCAAAGCTATCATAAGGATAACTCCAAGCAGGCACTGTCATATAAGTTCTCAGTTGTCTAAATCCAAACCTAGAGGAAAAAAAGGGCAAGTCTCACAATCTCCCCTGCTTTATGAAGACAGTGACCTCATCCTTCTCCCAAAAGGTTTCAGATTGTGGACCACCTCCCTGCATGCTTAACACTCATCTCATATTCTAGGACTTAGTAGATGGAAGCAGCTGAGAAAAACAGCACCATTCACCTGAAAGAAAATACAAACACTCAAAGATACACGCTGCTTACAGCTTCAACACATTTTTGGGTGGTCCCGTGTGGAGCCAGGACTTGGACATGATGATTGCTATGGCTCCCTTGCAGCTTGGGATATTCTATGACCCTATGAAAAAGGGCTGTTGCTCCAAGAGCACCCAGCACCAGGCAAAAGCAACACCTCTGTTCCTAACCAGAAACAGGAAGGTTCCTGCACCAGTGCACAGAGCTGGGACAGCAGATCTCAACTCTGGTCTTAGCTTTCCTACGAGCCTTTTTGGTGGCTCTACCAACCTTCTGATGGCTCTGCAAGACTGACCTCTCACACAGAGCCCAGAAGGCTTAATTATTTAATGATTCCAAAGCATTCAGGCATCTGGAGAGAAGTATTATTCAATTACTGTTATGCCAAGGGAAAACCTCTCTTCCATAATCCCGGCTGCAACTATGCAGTAATCTTTATTAGTGCACTCATGCTACGTGATAACATTAGGAAGTATCTACTGCAGAGCACGGGCAGCAGGCAACTGCAACTGTGGGAACCGTAACTCAGCGTTTCCTGACAGGGGTGATTAAAATCTCAAACTTAGTGTAATATTAACACTTTCTCAAGAGACTGACAGCACATATGCCCTGTTTACTTTACCAACTCGCAGCCTGCGCAGTAAGCTGCAGACAGTACTATCATGTTTAAGATCAATATAGACCCAAGGCAAATGAAACTAGTGGCACAGAACAAGTAGGACTCAGCTCTCCAGTACACTGGATAGCTATATAGCTCTACAGCTATATGGCTGCCCAATAGAGCTGCCCAATAGAGCTGCCCACTGATTCAGTCTCCTTTTTTTGCTTTTCTTAGTGGATTCCTACACAAAGTCAGGTAAGCAGGGCACTGGGTCACCCTGAACTCTCAAGTCACTGCACACCTAGAAGCACACAACGTATGAGAGACCACAGAAAACAGCCAAAAGAAAAACAGAATGAAACTCCAAAAGGCTGCAGACATAACGGACAAACCCCAACCACAAAAAGGGGGCTGCAACCCAAACACTTCTCCTGCTTGCTTTGTCCCATGTCCTCCGTGCCAGCACTGCCAAATCATTACTGGGAAGATACACAGCCTTTGGTGCAGATAGGTGGCACATGCTTCCAGTTCTCCATCTACCTACAATAACACGACATAGCAAACAGTGGAAGAAGCATCTATGCCAATCCTCTACCTAAACAGAGAGAGCCAAGGCAAACTGCCAGCCCTGCACACCGCCTGACTTCGTCACAGTGATAGCTGCAGCACGAACTGCCCTTCTGCAGCCTTGAGGTCACACTTTATTTACTCCTTTCAGCTAACTTCTAACCCTGAAATAAAGCTGTGATGCTTCTGTTTTTATACAGGGCTACAGAGAGAGGAGACTCTGACAGGTACAGTGTGCAGATGTGCAGGTCCCAGGAGGGATGCATTCAGCATCTCCCTGCCCAGCCTCTCCCCACACCTCTGCCTGAATGCAGTCAGATCTGTTGAGTTCTGTGATTACGTTGATCTGCTCCTGAAAGCTGAACACTTACCCATTTTACCCTCCACAATTCCATTCTTTGGCTCAGCAATAGCTGACGCCTGAGGAGCTACCTGCAGGTCTCAACTGTCAGAATAGATAAAAGAACACAGCTTCAGCCTTTTCAAGGGCTAAAAACACCAAGGAAGGTACCAGGAGGCAAAGACACAGTTTAGACTCGTTTCCCTATGATGACACGCAAGCCCTGGCACACTTCCCCCGTGAGAAGAGCAGTTCCCTTCTGCCCCAGCCCGCATGGGGAACGCATCTGCTGGAGGCAGAGGTGCTGCCAGGTCCGAGGCTGCTGCCTCCTCCGGCCCACGCAGGTCCTTCCGAGGCCAAACAGTGCCACACAGTGGCAACACGCAGGTTCCTCAACTTCTCTCCAGCCCCCTGAAAGCACAGAAAAGCCTCCTAAATTGCTGCAGCTTTTTATCCGGCTCCCACCTTCAGCACAAGGGAACTTTGGGAGTGATGCAGATGTAAGATGTCTTCCTCACCTGGTTATTTTTAATCCAGGTCAGTTTGGTGACACAGTCGCAGTTCGGCTCCACAAACAGCTGCACCAACAACGTGAGTGGAACGGTGCACTGCAGTCCGAGTAGAAAAACCTTGCCTGCAAAGAACACAGCGCCCAAACCTGCACCCTCCACTCCCCTGCCTTTTTGCCTCTGTGTTTCTGGTTTGCAGCCTCTCAGCGCCAGTGAGAGAACCTTTCCATGAGCCAACATTTCAAACTGATGAAGAGATGAAGAGTAAGGGTAGTAATCAGCTGTGAGATCTGAACATGCATTGCCAGTTCCTGCACTTCAGGGAGCACAGCCCTCACAGAACAGACCAAGAGCAAGCTCTAGCAAACATCATCACACTGTAAACGACCAAACATCACTGCCCCCCACTTTGCTAGTGGCTACACCACCTCACGTGGCAGTACTGCAGAAGAGAAACTCCCAGTGCCTCAAAAACACTCACAGCATTTTATATAAAAGCTCTGCATCAGTGATTTATGGAAACCCTAAAGCTTGGCACATTCCTTTCAATGATGCTGAGGCAGCAAAGGTCTCCAGAAGAGAAGCTGAGGAGAGGGAAAACAACCGAGGGCAGTAACATCCAAAAAATGCTGCTGCAGTGTGCCAGAGCTTATCTTTCAAAGCCCTAAGACTTCGCCCCAGTTCCACCCAGCTGAAGTCACAAACTAGTTATAAAAGTGCAATCATATTTGAGAAGCTCTGGGCCCCGCAGTATGCAGAGAAGGCCTTCCCAGTTCTGCTAAACTCACATCCTTAACAGCCATTTTAGGACAGGCAGTCCAGAGCTCCCTGGCAAGTCCTCTTGCAGGCCGCATGTGCCAAAGCAGTGTGAGGATTCCTAGAGAATGAGCTTCCAACCATCATTGTCTTTGCCTACATTCCAGTGCCTGACAAACAGAGTTCACTCGGGCTCCTTTTACAAGGTACACAGCTCAAACAGACCGATGAGAGACGCTGCCACTCACATTTTTAATCCTTACAGAAGAAACGAGAGAGTCTGGCCTCTCAGTAGAACAGGTAATGCAAATACAACACATACCCTGGAAATTAAAACCACAGTTTTCACATTCCCAATGCAAACTTCCAACCACCTGGCATCGGGACAAATGACCTGCTTCCATAACATGCAGTAGAGCTACTTGGTCACCATTAACCCTGGTCTCCAGCATCTGACCTCATTTCCCACCGGCAACCTCACCCAAGTTAGAGCCTCCAGAAGAGGCATTTTCTGCTTCTTCTGTTTGTGCCTCTCCTATTCTATATCAGCCACACCAGCGCACGCTGCCAAGAAATGGATGGTAACAACATGCTTTAAACATGAGAGGCACGAGGTCACCAACTCCTCAGCCTGACCCAGGCACAGCTCCCATAGGGGAAGCCAAAACACTGGAAAATTTAGCAACAGGAAAGCAAAACAGATCCAGTGTCATTCCACTGCATTCCAAACACATGACACCAAAGCCAGCAGCCTCCTCCTGCAGTACTCACGTCGCTGGGGCTGAGGTTCCCAAGACCATTGTCCTGCTCAGAATCTCTGCCGGACTCGTGGCCCTGAGAGGAACGGGGGTGGGAAGGATGGATCCAGATCTCCAGCCGTGTGGCATCGTCTCCAACTTGTCGCAATGTGGACTTCTTGCCTTTCCCTCGATGGCTGGGGCTCAGCTCCAGCACCTGGTGCTTCTTCTGCTCCATCTGCTCTGCCTGTGCAGATAGGACATGGTTAGATCATCCGGGGATAAAAGTTCAAGACAAATATATCATTTTATTTACATGGAGAAATTGGCTCTTGTCCCAGCTTAAAAACCACAGTAACTCACTGACAGTCCAGAATTTGATTTCTGACACTACAAGAGAGTGCAGCTGAGAGATTATTATTTTATATATATTTTTTTTTTAAACTCTGATTGCTCAATGGGAGAAGGAAAAGCTGTATCCAGTTCCTAGCAGTGTTTAACAGTCAACACGCCGCATCTTTGATTTGAGGCACAAAGTGACTGCAGCTTCTCCTTCCTACCTCTGTGGGACACCTATGGAATAAGGCAATGATCAAACTGCATGTTGAGGCCATGCTGCAAACCGCAGCGACCTCAGCCCTTACTGAGCTCGGCCATTTTACAGTTTGTGACACAGAATTAAGAGATTCAGCTGCCTAAGCAACCCCAAAATCAGACTGTGGAGAGGCAGAAAGATACCGTCATTTGGAAGGCTTTCTTTTTCTTCCAACATGGAATTTCTAACAAGTAAGACTCGTAAAACTCCAAGACCAAAAGCCACCATCACCCTTCTCCCAGGTTGCAGCTCTCCAGCTGTGGGTCAGCTCAGGCAGCTGCAGCATCCCACAGCCCAGCTCCAAGACTCACCTTGCGTTTTGTCTCTTCAAACAGACTCATGAGGCTCTCCTTGGCTGTGAGGATGGGGTTACTAGCTGCCAGACTGCGCATGTAGTAGT
The DNA here is from genome assembly GCF_905368555.1 of Meleagris gallopavo. Taxonomy (NCBI): domain Eukaryota; kingdom Metazoa; phylum Chordata; class Aves; order Galliformes; family Phasianidae; genus Meleagris; species Meleagris gallopavo. Next base: position 5,583,110 of record NC_139424.1, read on the forward strand.
AGACAGCATCCAGCTTTCTCCTCTGCAAAAACACAACCAGACTTAGAGCTGGCATTCATTCTGGGAAACTCAGGGCAAAGCCCCCACGCCATTCACTTTCCATGTTCCTCAATACACTTTCCTTCTCCCTCAGCAATGCCTCGGAGACAGATATTCACAGAGTAAGAGCAGTCCTACAAGCAAGCTGGACCCTTCTCCATCCACATTCACGACTATCTACAACATTCAGCACAAGTATTTCACCAGGATTAGGGAGGGCAGCCGACACGACAGCTTGCAGACCTTGCTCTAGCCCTCAGGTTGGTACAGAAGCCACCAACCCAGAAGTTCACAAAAAAATCTCTCAGCAGACATAGCAATAAAGGGCATCAGTATAAATTCTGAATTCCTGACAGTTTGGAGAAAAAAACACCTCCTTTCAACATTGTAATGAATATGGAAATTACTCCACAGAGGTCCGGGAATACAGGAAGTTTTGCCAGACTCCTGCCTGTGGTGAAAGATGCCCTCCTTATCTCAGTCTGCCACTCGAGCCACCTCTCAGCATCTGTTCTCCCACAGCCCTGCCACAGGGAATGCTGTAAGACATCACTCCTTGAGTCTTTATCCCATCGAGACCCACAGCCATTTAGGGCCTTACAGAACAGCACAGCAGAGCAGGATACTTGGTAGCCTTAAGTCCCACTTGGGGAGTCAGAAAAGTCATTCCCAGCCACAAGGAAACTGCATTTCTAAACCACGCAGTTCTGAACTGCTATTCAAAACAAAAAAAAGTCTTTTCCGCATTGCAAATGAGATCCTTACCAGCCCCCATGCCCCATGCTGATGCCCCCATTATCTGCTGCAAATCTTCCTTGAAACAAGCTTTCCTGCATGGCTACAGGAGCCAGCAAAACTAAAACCGAAGGGAGCTGCATGTTGATGTCACTTAGACTAGTCAAGTACAAAAACCTCATGCAAAACTTTAAATGCAGCCCATTTCCGATGCAAGTGCACTCTCAACAGCCCACAGAGCAGTCCCAAAAACGTAGATAGCCTGGGGCAGTAATGTGTATCTAGCAAAGCAGCCAGAAGCCAACAGCTGGAATCCACCGAACACACCCTGCCATCAACTTCTAAAAAAAAAAAAAAACAAACAACAAAAAACATCTGGAAGTGCTGCCTTAAACAATGTCTTTCTCCACCAGATGGAATCCCACAGCTTTCTCAGAGGCTCTTCCTGTGCTTGCTACATCTTTGTATGATGAACATCTTACCGTGTAGATGGCCAGGAGTGCCAGCTGGTTGTATGGGCGGCCGTTTTTGGGGGCGATTTGTTGAGCCTTCAGGTACCAGCTGAGGAATGGAAGAACCAGGGAAAAAGTTACTGAAAGGACATCAGGTTGCCTTCCTCACTGCGTAGGGCACAAAGTTCCCTCTGCAGCACTGGCAGCCCAGCACTGAACAGGCCCTTTACACAAGTGCCCTCTGCCTGCACGAGTGTGCACAGCTACTAAGTCTGTGCCCAGTGCAGAGAGGCAGAGCCAGGGCACAGGACAAGAGGGAGAGGCAGACACAGCTGGAGAAAGAAATGTTCTTGGCTCAGCTTGAAGATGAGCATTTAGCCAGCTCCACTAAGTGTTGTCTCCAGTGCAGCCTCAGGCAGAAAACAGGCTATTTGCAGAACGCTTTTTTCTCCTCCCCCTTTTTAGCCTTTTTGGCAGCTGGGACCAAATCTTCCTGGCTGCTTAGCTCATTATTTAATTATCCCAGAAGAAGGGGCATCCGTTAAGAAGCAGCCCATTCCTTCCTCCTATTTCCCCTCAGTTGTATTATCCAGCTTATTTCATGCCACACAAATCTGTCAACACTGTTCAGATGCATAATGAACATGTGTGCTCCTTCCAGCCCTGTAAGGTATCAGTGCATTCTACAGTGCTCACTTCATAAACAGGCAGCTTTCCCCACCCTGTTTCAACCTTCCATGGGTTTCAGGGCCCCATGCTGGGCTCAATTGCTCACTACCACTCTTTGCTCCAAGAAAATAAAAAAGATCAGAAAAAGAACTGTATGCCAGGCAAAACAAGAGTGATAGGAAGCAACAGGTGCCAATAACTTCTGATGCAGTCAGAACATATGGGCACATATGGGAATCTCTCCTAGCTGGGAAGCTAGCAGAAAATATATCAGTTTGCCAGCCTCAGAAGCATAAACACTCCATGCTGCAGGATCAGCACAGGACAACTTCCACAACGCACAGCTGGAGGAAGATGGATCTGCTGGGTTGCTTTTTGGATGGAAAAGCAGTTCACATCGTACCTTTAAGTTACACAGGACTGCAGTACAATAAGGAGGCATGAAAAGACTCCTTTGGCTAGAGGCAAGCTTAAGCATGAAATGAGATGCATCCCTTGTAAGTAGATAGAGGAAGAGCTTTGCTCAGCCCTGGGGTGAAGAACACAATACCTGCGTGCCTTTCCATAGTTTGCAGTGTCATTTGCTTGTTCTCTGTATCGGCAAATGTCCCCCTGACAAATCATACACCTCTGGGCACTGATCAGTGCATACTTCACCTGAAAGAAAGCATTCGGTACGTCACGTGGGAGCTGCACATCCCAACTCACCTTAACACCCTGTGAGTTCATGGGGACTGTGAAGAGCTAAGAGGAAGTCACTGACAAACTGAGGATCAAAAAAAAAAAGGCTGCAGAATTAAATGACAAGGCTCAGTAGCACTGGTTCAGCATTAGTAAAGGCAACCCAACCCCCCAGATCCTACTCCCTTACAACATCCTAGCTCTCGTGCAGAGGAAGTAGGTTCCAGAATCTGTGGTTCATTCAGTTCAAGAGAAATGTGAGGAAGATAAACTGCTTAAAACAAACACATCTCTCTGGGAATGGAGCTTGACTAAAATATCCTCTTCCAACTGTTCTCACACCTGCACTCACAGCTCAGGGCAGTCACTGTCATGCATCAGAGAGAGCCCAACTGTTAGCCTTCCTCATTCATTTTTCTGAATTCTATATACAGAAGTACGAGTTGTTCAGTATCTAAGGCCAAGCCAGGGTACCTCTGACACCTCCTTATTAGCTCTAGTCAAAGAGATGATACAAAAAGAAAAATTCTGTCTTTGCAAAGGAAGCTGAGAAACGTTAATACACTGGAGTTAGTTCAACATGTTCTCTAACAGCTGAGATTCCCTGCAAACACACTGCTGTCTATTCAGACTACAGCTGCCCACCTCTTGGCAAGGGCAGCACGCAGCATAGCACTAACAGGAGGAGAAGACTCCAGGAGAAAGCCAACCTACCATTTTCCGCAGAGGCTTGCAGCGGATGGCCATCCCATCCATATAATCCTCCAGTTTGAACTGGTATGACACCTGCAGCTTCTGGAGTAAGCCATCAAAAAAGGAAGTGCCCTGCAGAACACATGTATTTGGTTGCCACAATTTCTCCAAAGACAAGCGGAAAATCTTAACACTGACCTTCGGTTACTGCAGGAAAGGTCCCCCTCCCTCTGGTTTGCGCTGTTCTCTTCAGAAAGCAATAAGGCAAGAGGATCTCCAGCTTCAGTTTTTTAGGGCTGAGCTAGACAAACTCAAGGCTGACCTGATTTTATGTTAGCCACAGTCCTGCTCCAAGCAAGAGGTTGGACTGAAGCCTTTCAGCCGTCTCTTCCTGCCAACACAATCCTGTAAAACACATCCTCTTGGATCTGTCAGCCTACCTTCTACAATGAGTAACGGTGCTGAGTGTCTAACAGAATGACTTTTCAGCAAATTTGATAAAGATAGCACAAACACCTCTGTGAATGCTCTTGTTTCTTTCCATTTAAAGATGCTTAGCTCATTTTAGCTTAAATCAATTTCTCATCAAAGCAGAACACGCCACAACAAGCCTGGTTTAAATTATAACAAATATCCACCTGGACTAACACCCGCTACACTAAATTGTAATCTGTCTGTGCATTCTTTTTGCATAAGCATGGCCTTAGGCACAAACAGCAATAAGCATGACCACAAAGGCTAGCTCGTCCAGTTATACCAACCTGTTCTAAACACCAACCAGTCAAAGGTTTAGAAAAGCCTGGGGGCGTTTCTCTCCTCTTACCTCATCTAGAAGTTGGAGAAGTTTGTTCCGAATTTCTTGGGCATTTTCCCCCAGAGGATCCTTGAGGAGCTGCCGGAATTTCTCAATCACTTGGTAGAAGGCGTTCTTCCACAGCAGCTGGTCCACATTCTGGGTATCAGAGAACTCGATATCCGTCAAAATGCACCGCTCGTACAGCTGCAGCATCTCCACCCTAGAGTGAGACACAACCAGTGGTCAACACAACAGCCTGGCAGAGCAGGCAGGGAGCACGTGCTGAACCACCTGCTGCTGCTTCTCATCCTGCAGGCATGAGATGTCAGCAGTTTGCTTGGCTCACGCGCTATGGCAAATGGACGCTTCCACACATGCCCCAGATGGAAGCTGTTGTAACCAAACACTCCTTCTGCTCCAGCAGAGCAAATTGAAAGGACCATCTCTCTTTCTGCACGCGTAAAAAAGGATTAGAACTTACCAAAGAGCAAAGAGGCTCTGCTAAAGCTCTCCTCTGGGAAGAGCAAGACCTAATTATCTCTGAAAGCAATACAGAAAACAGCATACACTGCCAGGCTCTGCTGCTTCCAAGAACAAAGCCTAGCTACTAAGGGCCAGGAACAAGCACACAAAGCACCTAAGAGCAAGAGATCTTGCCATTACAGCGACTGCATATCACTTCATGCAACCAAAATGCACGTTGGAATAACAAACCACATTCCCCTCACCAACTAACAAGAGCCCAGCTCAGACACTGGAACAGAACTCCTACACACAATTTGATGAAATGGATACTGGGCAGGGACCAACTGTACCCGTGCTCTGGGGAAGGGCAGCCCTCACCAGCCATGGCAGCACAGCCTCTCTCATCCTAACCTGAAACCTCCAGTGCTGTTACCAGTGCATACATATCCCTCTCTGTGGTCTCTACTGCGAGTCCCTCAAATGCAGAACAAGCATTTGAAAAGAACTCAGCTGCCAGATTTACTGCCAGTCAGCTCTGAAATAAGCCTGCAGAGAAGCCCCAAAGACCACACGTAAATGTGGTAGATGCCAAGTAGAAACTTGCTCCAGTCATGTTAACTGCCCTCCAGAGTGCCAGAGTCACTTTCCTCTTCCTAGACTGCTCTCACCAGGCCACCCCCAGGGAACTGCCATATGTCACAGGGCTGAACAGTGTCAAGAACAAAACTACCAGCACTTAGAAAGTGCCGTCACTGCCACACAGCACCAGGAATCCACACAACGCTTTGCAAGCACAAGTTGAGAGCTGCCATGCTGAAGCCAGCAATGCAAATCAGCAATCAAAGGCAGGTAATAAAGCAAAAGTACACCAGCAAATACCAAAAGCACATGAAAGTCCTGGAGCCAAGAGAGCCCAGCTCAAGAAAGAAGATTCCAAGAACTGCATCAGGTGCTTGTCCTGCTCCCCTGCGTGCCTTCAGCACAGGCACAACCATGAGAAGCCACAATTTAAACCTCAGCCTAGGCTAAAGAGATATTTGCTCACAGTGTCTTTCTGATATCCAGACACCGCTGGCACGTGATTAACATCCCCAACACATCATAAGATAGTGAACCATAGCCACAATCCCTCAGATATCAATGTCCCCCATCCCCCAAATTCCCATGAGAAAACATTATGGACAACAGCTCTGGCAGAAATTTACTCTTGAAATGACTCAGCCACAAACCTCAGCTGGGCCATCTTCTCCAGCCCCTCTGGGCTGATGCGGTCTCTGGAAAGCAGATTGCTGAGCTGCTGCTCCTGGTTCCCAGCCTCACGGAGGAGTTTGCTGAGCTCCTGCTGCTGCATGTTCCTCATCTGCTGCTCCATCTCAGGACTCAGAGGAGCTGGGGTGAGCGGGCCGCACATGTACTGCCCTGCCTGGCCAGGGTACCCGGGGTAAAAGGCTCCTGGGTACACACCATTGCTTGGACCCATTGGATACTGCAGGGAGTACCCGCCGTAAGGATACTGCGGACCTTGGCCGGCAGCCCGAGGGTAATAGTAGGGGTTGTCAGAGTTTTGGAACTTATAATAGGACGTCTGGGCCTGGCGGGCTTCCCCCCAGGAGGTGGGACTCACTTCATCGTCCGTGTCTAGGAAGTGAAGCTGTGGGGTTTGGCTCTTCAGGGCGGGTTTTTGGTCCGGGTTGTTGGGGTCCCACAACCTGCGAGCGGTGCCACCTCGACCCCGGCTTCGGGAGCCCTTACTGCCAGCACCGCCCAGCAGCAGCCGGGGCCCAGGGTGACTGGGTTCAGGGGAGGCTGCAGAGCTGGCAGAGAGATCTGTGTTGGCAGGCAGGAACAGAATCCCACGGCCCCTCCCCTGGGGCTCTCTGCTCTGGCTCCTCGCGTCCAGAGTCTCTGAGTCATTGCAACCAGAAAACGCCTTCAGAGGCTTTTTTTTATCTGCGTCTGCTAGAATGACATCCCTGTTCATAGTCTTGCTGTCGAAAGTGACTCGGAAGTGTCCCTTGGCTTCCCTGCCGTTGCTGCTCCGCTCACTCTCACTCCTAGAAGTTCGACTCTGCTCTAAACGCTTTTTCCTGTCTGAAATCCTGTTAGAGACATACGCTTCTGCCTCATCGATTCTGTCATCATCCAAGGAGTCAGTGGAGGATGCAGAGAGCTGCTTCCTAGGACGTATTCTAGCACGCTCCTGCCGTCTCTCCATCCCATCCACCAGCGGGGCTCCATCTACACTGTTGTTGCTTCCAGCTGAGCTCGTGCTGCACGTGCGGTATCGGCTCCGCCGCTTGTCAGAGCGGGAGTACCGCTTTGTAGCGCCCAGCTTCCCCTGCATCACTTCATCGTGTGCCCTCCTCACCCTGTCAGTTCGCTCTAGTCGTCTTCCTTTATCCGCCCTAGAGGATTTCACTCCGTCCCCTGCCTGGTTTCCCTCTCTGTCCTCTTTGATTGACTTGGTTTTCCTGTTGTTATCTTCTGCAGTACCTTTCTCAGTCTCTTCACCACCTTCAACTCTCAGCTGCTCTACTTTAGAGGTGATTTCCTCAGTAGCCAACCGTAGGGCGACTTCTTTAGCAACCAAATGCAGGCGCTTCCCTGGCTGATAGATCTGCTGGTCCGGTTTCTTGATTCTCCTCGTGGTCTTGGCACCTGACTCATCCACAGCAAGCGGAGTGCATGAGTTCTCCTGGCTCTGAAGATCACCTTTAGTCTCTGTCTCTTCATTTCCCAGTGAAGGACCATTCTGGTTGTGGCTGTCACCATGCTGAAGTTCTCCATGACTGGAGGCCCTTCTCCTGAAGGATCCTCCTCCTGAAGGGCCATTCTCCCCTTTGCCTTCCTCAGCTCCGCTCCTCTCCTCAGAGGCCTCGTGCTTTGGTGGCACAAGTTTGCTCCTCAGTCGGGAGAGGCCAGGCTTGTAAATCTCCAGATCTGGGCGCCTGTTGTCCTTGCGATGTCGTGGCTCCTTCACCTCTTTCATGTTTTCTAGGAAAAAATAGAGAAAAACATAGGAACGTTAAGGCTGGAGAAGATCTCTGACATCATCAAATCCAACCATCAGCCCACCCCCACCACACCCACTGAAGAAACCACATCCCCAAGAGCCACAACTCCACGGCTCTGGAACACCTCCAGGGTGGTGACTTCACCACCTGTGTCAATACATCACTACTCTTTCTGAGAAGAAATTGTTCCTGATATCCAATGTGAGAGAGAGTTATTCTCACAACAAACCACACGAGGATGAGAAAAGCTCACAACAAATATTCAAGGAGAAACATTATCTGAAGGCAAAGTATTAAAAACACCCTGAAAGCTGCTTCGAGAGAACGCACGTGAAACGCTCCATTGAGGCTCACAGGAAACCAGTGAACAAGAGCAGGAAATGAAGCAGCCTGACAAAGCTGACCAAATCCTGAACCCGACTCGCTTACAAAACATCCCGCAGCAGGTTTTGCCCCAGAGAACCAACAAGTTAACAGACAGTCAAAGCACAGAGCCCGGCCCAATCTGCTCTGTGCCACAAAGCGGAGCACCGCCAGGGGCTCCTGGAGCAGCTCAGCACAGCAGGACCCTCCAACCCCAGGCGCAGCCCCACCGCTCTGCTCTCAGGGTGGCATTTCTCCCTCCGTGTTCACAACCCACAGCATCCTCCTCCCTCTCCCCATAACCAAAACCCCTCACAGAACGCAGCGCACCGCCCCGACACAGCGACACAGCTCAGCCCGGGCACAGTACGCTGCGTTTCGCCCTCAGCGCCCGCTCCGCGCCCGCTCGCCCCGCGCCGCCGCCGTTGAACCCCCGCTCTCCCTCACCGCAGCAACAACGGCGGCCCCGGGCCCAGCACACACCCACAAAGCAGGCACGGCCGAGGCGAGGGGAGACAAAAAGGCCGAACGGCGGCTCCCCGCCGCCTCCTCCTCCCTCTGCCCGCCTCACCTGCTCCTCCTGCCGCCCCGGCGCGGGCCTGCGCGGCTACCATGTCCCGCAGCTCTGCGGCCGAGACGCGGACGCGCTCCAGCCCCTCCGCCATCTTGCTTCGCGCCGGGGCGGGGACGGCGGCCGCGCGGGGCCAAACTTCCTCGCGCGGAGCCCGGCGGCTGACCGCGCGCATGCGCACGCGGCCGGGAGCGGCGCAGCCATGGGCTCGGTGCGGGCGGCCGACGTGGGGTTGGCGATGGGGCGGCTGCGGGGCCGCGTGCGGCGCACGCCCGTGCTGACTTGCGAGTCCCTGCAGCGGCTGGCCGGCCGCAGGCTGCTCTTCAAGTGCGAGCTCTTCCAGCGCACCGGCTCCTTTAAGGTGTGAGGGGACGGGGCCGTGCCGGGGCGCCGGGGGAGGGGAGCGGATCCCAGCGGCGCGTCTTATTGCAGATCCGCGGGGCGCTGAACGCGGTCAGGAGCCTCGTGGAGGAGGCGGAGAAAGCGGGGCGGGAGCGGCCCCGAGCCGTAGTGACACACAGCAGCGGGAACCACGGGCAGGCGCTCGCCTGTGCGGCCCGGGATGAAGGTAACGCTGGGGGGAAAGGTTAACGCGCAGAGCGCGCGATGTGACGCGTCTCCGTGCGGGGCAGACAGCAGCACGCTTAACTCCGCTCCACTACCGGCCCCAGCCCTAGGAGCAGCAGGAGGGCTCTCCCTTCTCCAGGCACGGCACAGCCCAAGCTCCATTCCCCTGGTGCAGCATGCAAATTCCCTCCGCAACTCTCGCTGTCCCAACAGGCATTCCTGCCTACATCGTGGTGCCCCGCACAGCCCCGCGCTGTAAGCAAGCTGCCATCCGTGCCTATGGGGCCACGCTGGTGCCGTGCGAGTCCAGTGATGAGGTAAGGAATGAGGGGGGGGAAGGGGAGAAAGCTGAGGATACGTCTTCCCACCCTGCTGGGCCGACTGCTGTGCTTTGCCTTTAGTCCAGAGCAGAGACAGCTGCACGGGTGGTCCAAGAGACAGGAGGAGTCATGGTGCACCCCAACCAGGAGCCAGCCGTGATCGCAGGGCAGGGAACTATTGCCCTGGAAGTGCTGGAGCAGGTGAGGGGATGGAGCACGAGGGTACAGAGCTGCTATAGAAATGCTCACGTTTCTTTTCTGCACAGGCACCAGAGGTGAATGCACTGGTGGTTCCTGTTGGGGGCGGAGGAATGATTGCAGGAATAGCAGTGGCCATCAAGGTAAGTAACAGCACAGCTTAGAGATGATGGTTGTATCTCCACCTTTGTCAGGGCGCCCAAGGCAGGTAGCAGCTTGTCTCTAAGAACAGAAATCCGGGTTGCCTGGGGGTGTGCACCACAGCCCTCTGCAAGCACAGCAACACAGCGCAGGTACTCAAAGCAACCCAGTGACTCTCCTACTCTCTGCAGGCATTGAGACCAGATGTGAAAGTGTTTGCTGCTGAACCCCACAATGCAGATGACTGCTACCAGTCCAAGCTGAGAGGGGAACTGACCCCCAACCGACACACCCCAGTCACCATCGCTGATGCAGTTAAAACCAGCATTGGAGAAAACACATGGCCCATCATCAGGGATTTGGTCGACGATGTTCTGACTGTCTCAGAGGAAGAAATCAAGGTAAGCACTCTCTGCCTCTCCTCCCAGTAGCTGTCAGCTGGCTCCATCCAAGCTCTGTTCCTCCATTCTCATCCCTGCACTCTCTCAGGGCAAACCCTGCACACCACAGCAGCTGTGCAAACACCAACACTCTTTCCAGCTGGAAGGAGCTGGCGGAAACTCTGCTCTCCCTCCCCAAAGTGCTGCAGAGCCAGATGCACATGCAGTGCCCCCCGTAGCCCTAGAGGAGCACGTAGTTGCTGCTGGGATGACAGCTGCTGTTCTGTCCCAACAGCGAGCCACACGGTTGGTGTGGGAAAGGATGAAGCTGCTGATTGAGCCAACAGCGGGTGTGGGAGTTGCAGCCGTGCTCTCAGAGCAGTTCCAGGCAGTCCCCCGGGAGGTGGAGAATGTTTGCATCGTGCTGTGTGGAGGAAACGTGGACCTGAGCTCCCTGACCTGGCTCACAGACCTCCCTGGGGATGGAGACTGAGAACAGAAGAGCGCATCCAGTGGCAGGAACCTGGCTTTGAATTTTACAATACTAAAAACCAGATGAACAACCCCAGAGGTTTGAAAGCTTCTGTGAAGGGGTAAGGAAAGATGGAGGTGGTCTCTACAGCCCGGAATCACTTGCTTACAAAGCAAAGGGTGACTACAGGGAGCCTGAAAGCAAAGCACTGCTGCTTCTCCCCTTCCCAGCCATCCTGCTCTGGAACAGACCTTGAAGCAGACTGCACTCAGCCACTGCCCAGCTGCTGTTTCACCTTTCTCAGTCATCAGCAGCTGCCAACAAACTCCTGTCTGATACAGCAAAATCCTCTCACCTACTGCTGCAGCAGAGCAAGACAAAAGCCCCAGCAAGCCATAGGGCTCACAGAACAGCAAGGTGCTAACAGATTCCCATTTAGCCTCTACAGCTGGCCACCACCAAGACTTAGAGACTTAAATATTTTTTGAAAAACATTTCCATTAAAATAAATAACTGTAGTCAATCCTAAGCACCAACTGTTGAGACAGCTGCTCCAGTACAAACCCTAGCACTGATATGTCCAGGACATCAGTGTGCAGGGTGTGCTTAGGCTGAGAAAGCAGCCGGAGAGGCACAAACTGCATTAGCACTGTGCCTGGAGGCTTATTCCATTTCCACCTCTTGCCCTGGCAGTGCACTCTCACTCCTCACCCACGGTACAGGCTCTGGAACGTAGGGGTCATAAGTCCATTTAGGATAAACACGCTTGTAGAGGTTCAGCAGCACGGTGTCCTGGGACTTCAGCTGTCCATCAAAGTGGCACTTCATGTGACCATGGGTCCCTAGGCAGAGAGCAGAAGAGGCCATTAGCTGTCACTCCTGCCCAGGAAAACCACATACTGTTCACCGTAACAAACACAGAACCAAACCTACCTAATGGCTCTTTTATATGCCCTCTACGACCCCATTTTGTCCTTAGCTCCACTGGTTTAAACCACATCACGTCCTCTGGAGAGCAAAACACAAACGGCACGTAAGCAACAGGCTTTGCCACAGAAACACAAGGCACAGTTGTTCTGCTTCCACATCCCCTCTTCCCACTGCATAGACAGGCCATACCTCTGTTAAAGAACATGTATCGCACCACAGCTGCCTTGGTAAAGATCTTGAAAGGATGACCACTGAGCACGAGCCGCTTGATAATGATTCTGTCTGGGTCCACAGCCAGCAGAGAACCTGTAGCAATGAGGTCGTGCATTCCTGCAAGATAGATTAATTAACACACCAGGGTAGCATGACCAAATGCAACTCCGTTACCACCTCCCTCACCACAACACCCTTCACCAAATGGGTCAAGGTCCAGAGCAGCCCCTCAGCAGGAAGAAAGGTGCCAGTGGTAACAGAGAAGGAAAGCAGTTAATTTTCTCAAACAGCATGTATTTTTCTTTTTTCAAGTCATACTTTATGAGTAGATGCACTCTTGGTAAAGTATAAGAAAAGCCTGCTAACATTTATTTCTTAACACGCTCCCAGCACTAATCCAACTTACCATTACTTCTCTGTTTAAAAACAAGCACTGAGGCAGGTGGGAAAGTGATGGGAGCGTAAACAGTCACCACCAGGGCAGTATCCGGGCGCAGAAAACGCTCCAGCTTGTGCTTATCAGCTAGGAGAGAACAGCAGTGATCAAGTTCAGTCCAACAAAAGTCCTCAGAGCTCTGAGAAACCCCACTGAATTCCTTCTTTCCTAGTAAAGTGGCTCTGTATTGAAAGATAGCAGGCTACACACAGCACTTCCCTACTGGCACAGAGTATCTGGGAATGAATGTGATCCTCTGAGCTGCCAGCTCACTGCATGGAACTTGTCACTACCTTGCCAGAACCAGAAAACCATGCTGCCCAAGCACTCCCACTCTCCATTTTTTAGTGCCTCTCCTGGAAGCCTCAGCGCCCAGGTGTGTGTCTTCAGAAGAATCCTTCAGCCAGGTTCAGACATTGTGGCTAAGACATCACAGGCTTCCTGCCCTAGAAACCCTGGCCCCACTTCCACTTCCTGGTCAGTCCCCTCACAAACCTGATGTGTGCTGGGAGAACAACGGGGAAGCTCGGAAGCGCCTGAACCCACAGTGGAAGATCAGCTCCTCCTTTGCTCTCACTGGATCACTGTTGCTTGGATGCCGCCGCACCAGGAAATTCAACACAGACATCTGCAGGAGAGACACAGCTCTCAGCTGTGAGACGCTGACAGCAGGGCTGGCAAATAACATCAAGAGCAGAAAGCAAACATTGCAACAAGCACAAATTCCCTTCACTTTGGCTTCCCAGGTGACTGCTGGTCATCAGTGCAAACCAGCCAGACTCAGATGCTCTGGTCTGAACACCTCTGGAAGCTTCAGGCTGCTCTGACCAAAGGAAGATCTTGTTTCAAAATGCAAGCAGTACGTGGAAATCTTAGTCCAAACCTTCTGCAGCCAAAACCTCTCCAACCCATGCAGCATCAGGGGAATCACATGAAGAGCTGCACACATACAGGGAATCAGCAGAGCCAAACTTAGTCACCTTCTGTTCATGGGGAAGCAGTGAGAACAGGACTAGTGGCCTCCCTTCTTTGAAGCTCTCCATCACTGACACGGGGACATTGCAGACATGCAGTGTAACATACCAGCCAACCTGCCAACAGAGCATCAGTTGTGAATACTTCTTGCAGTAGGAAAAAAGGACAGATACAAGGCCAGGATTAGAGAGGGAAGCAAGAACAGCATCAAGTGGAGTTACCGAAGCTCCTTCCATCTCCTCTTTCTCTATTTGCCGGAAGAGGTGCTTTCTGGTTCGGGAGAAGTCCTGGAACTGGTAAATCCTTGCATAGTCCCTTGGGAGATTCTCTTTAGGGTCCCATGGAGAAGTCCTGAAGCTCTTGAGCCCTCGGTACTTCTGGAACCTTAAGGACAGACAACAGGAAAAACAAATTGATTCACAAATCCACAAGGACTAATGCTAGGACTTCGCCTTTCTCCTCTCTCTCCCAGCTCAGGATGTTCTTTCTGCCCCAGGGAGTGGCACAATGCCTCAGCTAGTATCTCCCCTGGAAGCCTCAGAGCCTAAGGGTTCATCTTCAGAAGAGTCCTTCAGTCAGGTTCAGACATCATGGCTAGGACATCACAAGCTTCCTGCCCTACCTCAACAAACCAGAGACAAGAACCCCTTCCAGCTCCTCTCCCATCACTGCATGTCATTTCTTACCGGACTCTGGCAGGCACATCACGTGGTGTGTCCACCTCATCTGGAAACATCTCATCCATTCTTTCCTGTTTGTATTTCTCCAGCATCTGTTCATCTTCCTCCACCTTCTCATCATACTGGTCATCCCGCATGCACTCAGACACGGTCATGGTCTCACATTCCTCCTCTGCAAGCTCTTCTTCCTCCCCACTGCTTTCTCCCTCCTGACACATAGGAGAGTACATGCACTCTGTTATGTCTCTGCAGCACTGCAAATCCCGTATGTATTTGCAAGTGTGATTCATAGCCCAAGCTACAACACAGCCCCCCATTTTGGTATAGCAGACCAGAAGTAACAGGATAGATGTGAGAGGCTTAACAGTGGAAATCCAAGCAAGTCTTATCTCAGTGTTGTGTTCTTGCACAGGGAAAGCTATGAGGACAGGACTGAGCTAGGATATACAACAGTATCCAGAAGATCAATTGCAGTATCAGCTCTTAAGGGTTACCTGGGAAACTGCCTCTTCCATCATATCATCACCAAAATCATCATCGTCTTCTTCTTCCTCACTGCCTTCTTCTCCATCATCAACAATCCACGCAGCCTGGTACTTCGACGTACCTTTGGGGACCTTCACCACCCTTTTGTTCTCCTTCTGAGATGCTGTGGGAATTCCCACCAATGGTTAATACAGGTACAAAATCTCCTTTTGCTCAGCAGCATTTACACCAGAAGAACCAAGCCCACTCCTAAAGCCCAGAGTCACTATTTCCCAGGACAGAATTTGTCAAAGCCTAGGAAAGGCAGCTAAAATGTAACCCTGATGTCAGGCAAACCAGCCAGCCCTGCTATCAGGTGAGGGGAACCTGGAGCAGAAGTCACAAAAAATCCTTGGTTCCCAGCTAGCTTGTTTCTCCACAGCCACCTTCAGCTATCCCACCAGCAGATGGTTTCTGACAGCCTTTGTAACAGGGACAAGGAAAAGGTACAGAAATACTGCTGCTATTCACCCTCTGCTTCTTGCAGTTCTTCTTCACTTGGCCACGTCTGCTCCCCTTCCATAGGATCAGGAACGACTTCTGACTGTAAAGATTCCTGTTTGCTTGTATCTGCCTTCATCAGGATTTTAACATCTTCTTCCATCTCATCAGTACCATTTGCAGAGTCTTCCTGAAGAGCAAAAGCAGAGTCCCCAGCTATAAAACTATCCATCTGAAACTAATAACCAGTTTAAAGCCAAGGACAACTCCTCCCACAGCCCTTGCTACCAGAAAATATCCAAGAAACAGCAGAAACTCCCTCCAGTGTCAACGTCAGTTATGTTGTAAGGGAGCCACAGCTCAGCAGAACAAGAACCTACTGCCTCTCTTGATAAAACTCCCTTTTTCCCCCACCCTTTACCACCCATAACCAAACGTACTTTCTGAATGAAAGTTTAGAAACACTGTTTTAATGGGCACAGCAATGCCATGATCTCCCACAAACCTGCACCTCCATGTCCTGACTCCTCTTCTGTCCTTTAACCACTCTGGGATTCAAAGAGAGAGGGTCGGGGGGGGCATCCAGCTGGCTCATCTGGAAGTCTCCATGCCCCACAATATGCACCAAGCTGTTCACATTGAGGGTCTGTCCTCGGACAAAACCAGACACCTTCAAGGTCCCAACCTGGTCACTCTCTTGACTGGGCACAAACTCAGCAGCATAGGCAAGCAGGTGAGCCCGCCTGTCCCGAAAAGCAAGATGCCTCTGCTTCTGGGTAGCAAGGTGCCTCAGCAGCACTGAGGACTCCTGCTCTGTGTTTAGGGGAAAAAGCTTGACCTCTGGAAACCACTTCTCAATAGCTTTGGTGAGTTTCTTCTTGGCATCTATCCGCTTCTTTGGTGGCACATCAGTGCCCCCTGGGACAGCAAGAACTACAAAGGACACAGAACAGAGTTCCCCATCTGAGCACAAACCTCCTTATACCCCTTTCACAAAGCATTAATGCTAACTTCGATGTCTGCAACTCAAATAACCAAAAAAGTCTGATAACACAAGTTACAAAGGCAGTTTCACTCATTAAAAAAAAAAAAGACAGAAAATCTGTCTTTAGATAAAAGATTTTAAGACTAAAAGTGACCATGGAAATAAAAGTCTGGGAATTTAACTCAGCAAGAAACCAACTCACTCCTTTTGCTCTGCACAATGGACAACTATTGCAATACTAATAATCATCATACATCTGAGACTTAAACCTAGAGCTCCAGCATTGCCCTACCAGGAGAATAAGACAGCATTTACCTGACCTGCTCTCAGAAACAGAACAGCCAATAGGCCTGTGATTACTTATTAACATACAGAGCTTCTACTTACTGCAACAGTAAGCCCCCCCTCAGTCACCCCACTCAACCTGTACCCCTCTAGAAGCTCTGAATTTTCTTCTCACCGTAACTAGGCAGCCCCTGGGCAAAAAGGCAAGAGAGACAGTGCTCCCCTGTGCTGTCCCAGCCATCCACAGGATCCAAGACAAAAAGGAGGGAGTCAGCAACTTTTGCTAGGTCCATGACGGCATGCAGATCCCCTGCATACAAAACACCTCAATTACTGGGGCTGCTGGGGGGTACAGAACTGAGACCCACACAAACGATGCTTCCTTACCTGCCTGCGCCGTCACAAACCGCCAGCGCTGCTTGAGCCGGGGACAAAGGATGGCAAAGCTGCCGGTTTTTCCCTCATCCACGTGGACAACGACCGAATCTTGGCTCTGCAGCAGGCGGAGGGCATCGTGTGCTGCAGCCTTGGCGTGCAGCGGCACCACGACCACGAGATGTGGGGGCCCATCCCTGCTGCCCAAGCTCCGCTTTTCTGCTAGCACCTACGGGCAAAGATTCATGGCGTGAAAACCATCCCTGACCCAGCCCCTATCCCACCCCCCTGATCGAGACTGCAGCTCCACAGCTCGGCCCTATAACGCTTGGCTTAGCCAGCTCTAAACCCAAAGCGACCCCCACATCCTCATCCCACCAGCCGTTCCCCACTCCAGGCCCAGAACCCCCGAGCCCTCACCGCCTCCTTGCGCTGTCTGCGGAGCTGTAGCGCCTGGTGCCGTCGATCCACTCTGTTCAGATCTCGGAGCCGACGGTGCGGCAGGGCCTTGACGGAGACTCGGCCTGCGGAGAGAGAGCGGTCAGACGGCGATAAGGCCCAACGGGAACGCGGTGAGGAGCCCCACGGGGCGCCCCGCCTCACCCCCAGCTCGGCGCTGCGCCGTCCTGCGGTGCTTCCCGCCTTTATGCGCCTTATTCTGCTGCTTCAAGGGCCCGGGCCGGTGCGCGCCGCTCGCCACCATGCTGCCTTCACGCCGCCGCCGCCGCCACTTCCGGTCGTGAGTTTTGCGTCACTTCCGGCGACGTGAGGGGGGGCGTAGGCGGCAAAGCACAGATCGGATTCAAGATGGCGGCGGGAGGGGGTGGGCGTGCAGCATGGCGGGGCATTTACCGGGCTGCACGCGGGGAAAATGACAGGCAGGACGCCCAGCCGTTCCTTCAGCGCTTTATTGAGGAGTTCTTTATACAGATATTTACAGAGGAGAGGAAAGCCCCTTTCAGGAGAGCCGCTGGGTGTGGGAAGAGGGACTGAGGAAGAGCCCCAAAGCCAGGCCCAGGGCTGCTCCTGTCCCTGCTCCACACACAGATTGGGCAGCAGCGCTCCGTGCTCCCCATCCCAGCCCCGTGTGCTGTGGGCAGCACTGCACACTGATTGGCACAGCTGAGGTTCTGCCATACCCCCAGGCCCACACCATCTGTCAGAAGCACAACTGCCCTTGGTTGTGCTATTGGGAGCATTAGGCCCACACCACCCTCAGAACACAAGCAGGTGAGCTGTTAAGGTTAAATATTTACAATAGTGTTGCAATTGCCAGAAAAGATGAAGTCAGTAACTCAAGGGCAGTAACTTGAGAAGCAGGGCAGCTGCTTCTCTGTTCTCCACTGAACGATTGCAAAGGAGGAAAAAAGAAAAAAAAGCTACGACCCCCCCGCCCCCAGCACTATGTTATTCCCTTCTTTTCTCCTGCAAAGAAAGCAGCACAACAGTGGTACATGAGGGAGGGTCAACTGAGAGCTGCTCTTTACCAATCCTTACCTACTCCTAAAACAAGCTGTCCAAACTTTCTAGCTCTAAAAGCAATGTAGATCACATGTCCTGCCTGCCAGGAAAGAAGTCACAAAATTAAGAGACCAGTGACAAATAAACACTGTTTAAGCATTAGTAATTAATTCTCCCTATACAGGTGTTCATTAGCTGCTGGGCAGCACGCAGTCTCTCCCACTGTCTGACCACATGGCACTGCCATATAGAGCCAAATGTGGAGGGAAGAGGACATGAGGTAACTGGGATACTTCTGGAGCAGGAAAAACAGTCTTGTAAGTTATTTATCCCTTGCCATTAATGCAAGACCAGGGAAAGGAGCACGGTTTGAAACTTTTTCCACCTAGGTTTCCCATCACAAGGCTACCTCTGCCCCTACAAGTCACGCAGGGCCAGGTCTAGGACATCCAGGGGCAGCAGAAGAGGCTGATGTCTCTAATCCCTGCAATCCTTGGAGCTAGTGAGAGCAGTTGAAGCTGGTGAAGAGAATTAACACCTGATGTGCACTGTAGACCAGGCCCTTCACAGGTAAAAGCAAAATTCCCACAAACCCATGCACTGTAAGCTTATAGATATTTCACCAACCTGTGCCTGCAGTTTGGCAGGGCCCCATGTGCAGACCACCAAAAAAAAAAAGTAATAATAATAATCTCACCCTACTGAGATGAGCAAGCAGGAGCAAAAGCCAAGGACTACCTCATTGCTGCTTTCTGGGTAAAACAAAGTATTCCTCTCAGAGCAAAAACTGCCAAGAAAACACAGAGCTACATCATGTATTGCTAGAGGTAGGTAAGCCCTCGGGACACAGGGGGCTGTTGTTCACGTGCCCTTCAGCTCCCCTGGACTATTGCATCATGCAGCTCAGTGTTGCACGCTCAAAAGGCACTGTGTCTGCCTGCTCAGCACCAGCTGCAAACACACCTTTCCCCCTCTATGCTTCTTCTCCAACAAAACAGGCTTTGCATCACCCCCTCAGTGCATAGCTCAGGCAAGCTGCACAGCAAGTAGCATAGCTTACAGGCTGCTCTGCCACACGCTGGCTAAAGCCCAGAAAGCAGCAGCATTGCAAGAAGGCTGCGCCTCGTCAGGAAGTACAGCAGTTCATTTCTTCTCCCTAAGACATCCTCCTTGCTGACTTCTGAAGCAGCAAGAAGTTTGGGCTGACTCTGCTTTGCACAAGGGTGAAGAGGAGCAACAAGCCAGGGTGAGCTGGAGGCAAATTCTAGGCCTTAGTTTATAAAGGAAGACTGGTTGCAACTGGAAGGGCCAGTTTATTAGAGAAACCTCACATTGCAGAGAATTCACAACACATTGGAAAGGGGCCAGGCCTGCCGAGGGGGCCAGTCTTCTGCAGCCACACAGATCTACATTGCCCAGGTCCAACCCCAGCAGGTGCCACGAAGGGAAGGGTTAATTGTAGCACAGCTTATGTTTACAAGCAGCCCGAGAGAGCCAGTACTAAAGTTCAAAAAAGAGCCCTCCTCGTTAGACAATGGTTAAAAGTGAAATGTTTAAAATGTTTAAAAGCTCCATTCTCCTGGCTGCAGCATGAGGGGGGAGGTAAAGATCTACAACACACACAGTTCTCTGTGGGTCTCAGCACTCAATCTGCTCTACCAGTGCAGGCCGGAGGGGGGGGTCTTCTCATCTTTGTTGCTTTCCAGAGAAAAGGGTGGGATTCGGACATCAAAGTGGGAGCCATCAGGCCTCTCAAATCGAAAAGTACCCCTGCAAAATAAGGGTAGAGATCATGCTGAGGCCAGGAAGAGACACAGCTAGGAATCATCAGCTAGGCGGTAAGAAACAAGCTCTTCCATGTCCTGCAGAGGGACTGGGGCTGGTTCAGCATCTGTTTGCCAGGATGACTCATTTATTGGAAGACTCCTGGGCAGTTTACATCACATCTCTAATACACATTTCCTGAATAAAGATGTCATGATTGGAGCCTCCTGGAGGTAAATGCACTCCAAGCATCTGCAGCAATGTTTATCTCACACCCACCCCAGAGGAGATGGAACCATCTGAACTATTTTTACAAAATGATTGCAAGTAAACTCTGATTTGCATTTCTTGGCAGAAGCTCCAGCAGTTGTCTGTGTTAATATGAAATCCCATTACAGAAGCAATTGCAAATTATGTCTACTTTGCCCTTCAGAAAGGGTGTGGAGGAACTGAATCTACCTGTTCCCGAACGCAAAAAGAATTTGCCACGTCCCTATTATTCTCACTGCCCTGAACTTCAGAACCTTTGCCTTCTTTTCAGGATGCATGAAAGAGGGGAAAATAAAAACACTACAACTACTTTTATTCCCCAGGGCATAATTCAGGCAATTAAAAATGCATAATATGTCAAACAAGGGTATAGCCTATAGGTAAAGAGCTGCTCTTAAGCTTTTCCCAACTCAGACAAAGGCAGTTTCAAGGCAGCTTAACATCTGAAACAGATTTACTCAAAAAACACAAGCCAGAGACCTGTCACACAGCAGGCAAGAGGTGGCTGCACATTTATTGTCCAGAGACAACACTAGATATACTAACCTAGTTGAAATGCAGAACAAAAAGAAACTGCTTTAACCATGCAATACAGCAGAACAACTCGGGCTGAGCACTTCCCCACCTGCCCTTACAGAAGAGAGAACCTGGATGCCAGTTAAACTGAAGGTCTTAGCTGGCCTAAACTGGGAGTAACCCCACGTGCCAATTGTTTGTGAACACAGAACTGCACTGCAGGAGCAGAATCCAAGCCCAGTGAAAGAGCAGCCCCCTCCAAAGAGGGAGCACCATTGCACACCACCTCTGCTGCCCAGAGAGTGCCAGCATGGAGCCTTGTGCCAAGGACTGAAAGGGAAACTGAGTACAGCAGCTCATAGAAAACTGCTTCATGTCTTTTCAAATCCAGTTCAGCAAAGATCAGAGAAGGAGGATAAATTAGCCTAGAGCCTTCTTAGTGCAGGAAATCAACAGATCTTCTTACCCCTAACTAGGATTACTACTATGAAGAAGCTTATACAAAGACCCACTTAACTACCAAATCCCATCCAGTTCTCTTCCACCCACCTTTAAGCCACACCTTCAGACAGCAAACCGTGTCCCAGTCGAGTGCTGTGGGATCCCATATCTAAACCACTACTGCAGCAATAAGTGTTTCTTACCACATGTGACCACTGGATGCCTGCAGGGAGACGTGACTGCTGTACTGAAATGCTGGTTGTTCTTTGGATAACACTGGCTCCTGAGAAAACAAGAGGCCACTCTACATCAGCAAAGGATCTTATGGTTCCTCCACAGACACGTGTCAACAGGAAATTTACACACCAAGAAGAAAACCAGAGATGCATACACAACCTTCAAAAATGTTATTTGGCACCAGTTCCTCTTTTCTGTTTCTTAACGCTCGGCATCACTCCCAACTCCATGGAAAACAAAACACCCAGAGAGTAACACCAGTCTCATGTATTAGTCCAGTTTTCCCAATGTCAGTAATTTAGGAACATTCTGTGTGAAGTTTCAGTTCACACATACAAGCATCACATAAAAAGTTTGTATGTTTGTTTTTGTTTTCTTTTGTTTTTTCTTCCATTCCTGTTTCCTATTCTACTTCTATTGCCCACTAAGCAATTCACTGGCAATCAATCCAGCTGCACAATACCTACCCTTCCAACAACACCACGGCCTCGGACTGTTTCCAGGGTGCCAGATAAGCTGAATATCCTCCAGTGCCTTTCTCGGAGCTGTACCACTTCACTGTCAAGGTTCTCCAAGCGAATACAGTAGCGCCACTGGACAGAAGAAAAACTGTCATCAAGAACCAGAATCAGCTGCAAATAATTGATAACTCATAGCCAATACTGGGAAACAGCTGCCAGGCAAGGGCTACTCTCCCTCAGAGTTTATCACACAGCAATGATGCCACAGCAAATAAACTCCTTCCCTTTAGCTGCTCCGCAAAATAAAAGGCACTTACCCAGTAGACATGGGAATTCTGGGCTTCCTGTCAAGAGAAACAAAAGACTTTAGCAGCTGCCCTTCAACGCTCAGTGCCAAAACCTCTTCAGCTGTCAGCACAGCACAAGCACAGGAGCTCTCTCTCCATGCCAGCGTGATGCAGACAACTCACGTGAGCACAGACAGCTGCTCTCCAAAGCAGTCCATCAGTTGCTGCCTGGCACCGGCCCTGCTCTAGACACAGTCATGAGGTGGGAGATTTGTAAGGATCTCATGACTACAGAGAGAGTTGATCTCCATGTTAATTACACACACTTTACAGATCCAGAAACACCCATTTCCTTGCCTTCAGGCACTTGTTTTTCTGACGAGGTTAGGGCAAAAATCAGCTGGACCCCATGGAAGCTGCAATTTCAAACGAGAGCATTCACCCATCACAGCACAGCTCCCCAACAGCTGTACTCCTCCAGACTCAGAAATCAAACTGCCACTGTAATTTCTGGCTCTCCCACGTAGAAGGCTCTTACAGCCTTATTGTCTCGAATGGTCCACGTCAAGGTGCTACACTATGAAGAGTAAATGGTTGTATATTAAATCCAGAGGGTTCTAACCTCCATTAGAGATAGGATACAGAGGTCAACACCCACAGCACCTCACTGCTGGGCAGGATAACAGGTTTGTGGCACCAAAGACGTCTGCTGGAGTAACATTACACACATGCCCCACTGTTTTCTGGTACAGTGAAGGATAAATATATAAGCATTCCTAAATATCTTCCTGACAGTGTTCTGCAGGAAAGTCCAGGGTATCTCCTACCCAACAAATAACAAGAGAAATCCATGCACAGGAGTTATTCCCCAAGGAGTTATGACAAAGCAGTTTCATGCTCATACATAAGCTGGACAATGAAATTGCAAATGGGTTCAAAAAGTAATTTCTCCAGTAAGCAAAAAGTACTTTCAGTCAGTAAGCAGGCCTTAGGAAAACAAAACAAAGACATACAAGTTAAATAGATCACAGAACTAACACAGCAAGATGTAACACAGACCTACCCTCATGCCCATATAGAAAGGGATGACTGTGACTCGAATGTTCTCTGTGGTTTCCCGGTGCACATCAGAGAGCTCTAACCAGGGGTGGTTCTTTTCCTGCCATGCACAAAGTGTATCCCTTGCTACAAAAGGTGGAACTGCAAGCAGGGAAGGAGTATACTTAAGTATACTGTATCAACACAGTCACGAAAATAACTTAAAAGAAGCTTTAGTGTAACAAAAATCCACACCAGACCGTAAGTTTTATACTGTATCCAAGATGATGGATGGATTCTAGATATTGTAAATACAACAAAATGAGGCCAAAAATTACCTTTTGTTTGGTCATACATGAGAAATCTCTCAAAGAGCTCATGCTGTATGGGCACTTGATCAGTGGAGCTGTAGGGAAGGATATCTTCATGGCTTACATAGTCTAAACCTGAAAAAGAAACCCCCAAAGCCGTTGAACATCTGAGCAGCTCTCTACTGCAGAAGTCCCCTGACAGTGAAACAGATTACACATGCAAGAAGAAAAGGATTTTGGCAGCAGAAACCAACGCCAAAACTATGATTGCAAGTAAAATGGGAGGAAATGGGCTACCAATAACCTTGGCAGCATTCTGCTGTGAGATTTCTCCACAGGGTGAATTCTAGATAGGGGCTGCAAAGTGACTGTACAGTCACAAAAGGCGTTTGGACAGGAAACACATAGGACAAAAGGAGATCCAGTGGTCCTGGTAATAAAGCAGAATGGCCTGTATGCAACAGAGTATGCACATGGGATCTATGCCTCAGCAGCTCTGAGCAGCCATGCCTTTATCACAGAGTCTGACAAACTTGTATCTGTGCAAAAGGGCTTCACATATTTTTGTCATTCTGTGGTTTCTAGCAGGGCCCTACACCACAAACAGTTCTACTACAGCACTGTCCTACACGCAGTGCTGCTTCACTGGTAGCAGCTGGCTCTCTGTGAGTTTTTTGAGCTCATTTCACGAGTAATCACATCTCCACAGAAGACAGAAGTGCATCTTACTAACCTGGTATGGCATAGAGGGCTCTGCTGTCATCGTGATTTGCCAGGAACGTCACTGCTTCTGTCTGCGACCTCTGGGACTGAGAAAAGGAAGGTTTATGTCTTTCAGTGCAGATTTTTGTGGGTCAGTTTCCAGTTACATTTCAGTTTACTACTGTTCTTCCTGAAGTGTTTTACAATTGTTTAATTTGACCAATTCACCTCCTAATATTTTTAGACTAATTCTTCACTCAATTCAAAAACATTCTCGGTGCTGCAACTCACATTCACAATTGCCTACGTATAACAAAATAGAAACACCAAAAGGATGAGGAAATAAGGTTAGAAAAGGGAAAAACAATCCAGAAAACTGTCACATGACATTCCAGGATACTTTCTTCAGGGAAATTATGACTTGATGAACAGCAACTACATAGATTTATAGCCACTGGAAGAAAAGCATTCACATTGGAGAAGACACCTTCATTTCAATACCAAGATTATATTGGTTACTTACTATATGTGGACAATCCCGAGCATCTATTAGCACCTGATAGTAAGTATGTGTTTTGCCCTTGACCTCTTTGGAACCATGGCCTGCTACATTCTCGCTCCTAAACAGAAAAGCAGAAGGCTGAGCTCCAGTGTGTGCTCACCAACCCCTGCTGCATCTGGTGCTCAGAAGGGGAAGGAGTTCACTTCAGGATGGCAGCAAACTGCTGTCACCAGGACTGAGCACATTCATAACAATTATCTCTTAAAATACATTGCACAGTCTGCAGTCATTCAATTCCATTTTAAACTTCTCACTCTCACACACACGCTCTCTTCCTTCGTTCTTACATCATCCTGCCTCTAATTAACAGAAAATTAATGCAGTATCTTGTTTGAGCACATCTATTCCAGTTTACCCTCATATAAAACAGAAGCATACTAATGTTCTCATTGCTTCAAGCAAGAAACTTGCTAATAAGTGCCAATATAGCTGTATAAACTATAAAGAATCCTTACTTTTCTGTGACAGGAGAAGCAACATCTCGATCATAGAGCCTAGCTTGCCAGGGAAACAGAACTATTCCTCGATAGCCAAACACACTGTGAAGAAATAGCTGAAAGGAACAAATAGTTGCATTTGAACACACAGCAAACTTCACTCTTAGATACAACAGAAAATACAAACCCATGAGGCCTCTTTTGGAAAGTATCAAAAGAAGAAAATATCTGTTAACTAAAGTAGAATTTGTTACATGGGAATACAGGACAATCACTGCAGCAGAAACACAGGGGAACATAACGTGAAACGAGTACCAGTTTGTGTTGCCTCTATCCCATAAAACAAATGGTTAAACCAGTAATAAAGCAGTGGATCAAAAGAAGTGCAGAAAGGAGAGAGGGATGGAAGAACTGCTCAAAACACAGAAACATGTGAGAGTCATATATGCAGAAATGAGAAGTTTAGCTATTTCTCAGATTCAGCAGTTTTCCCTTTTGCTGCTAAAGGGAGAAAACAAATTAAAACTGGAGAGCAAATACCACTGTATGAACAGACGTGTCATGTTGCAGATTCTTATCACCTTGCTACTGTCAGATGACTGACAAACTGCCAACACAGCAGGCACAAGAAACACCAAACTGTGACACTTCTGGCCTTCCACTGCTATGCCACAGCCTTCTGATGGGCAGAAGCAGAAGCTCTTTCCCATGCTCTGCTCCCCAGGACAGCTCACCTGGCCCGTCTCGTATTTGCCATGCTGCTTCGGTGCCTCAAACACCCCCACTGTCTCCAGCACTTTGCCCTCCAGACGGTTCCTAGGAGCGGAGAGAGGTTTTGCTGGCTGTGCAGGGCAGCACACGGGGCATGCTGGGCAGCGTGCCCAGAGCTGGGAGCACTATGCATAGCACCAGAGCCCCCTCCCTGTACCTCACACATTCCCATGAGCACCTATTGCCCTCTGCCCCACTGCCCCCCCTCAGACCTCCCTCCCTTTTCCAGTCACTCCCAGTCTCCCAACAACCCCGCTCCAAGCACTCCAACATCCTCCACTTACCCCTAGGTCCCTGACTCAACTGAATGCCCCTCCCTTAAGCCCTAGCACATCCCAAACAACCCCACGCATCCCAAAAACATCTGATGCAACCCAAAACCTCCTAGCCCCATTCCGATACCCCGTCACCCACCCCAATACCCCCTCATTCACCCCAACACTCCTCAAATACACCAAGAAACCTGACCCACCAACACCCCCTCACAAATCCAACCACATCGACAGCCCTTCATCCGCCCCAACAACCCCTCAACCACTTTAACACCCCCAGACCCACTCCAACACCCCCTCACGCGCCCCAAAACCCCCTCAACCACCTGAACACCCCCTGAACCGCCCCAATACCCCCTGAACCGCCCCAATACCCCCCCGCGCACCCCCAAAAACACCTCACACGCCCCAATACTCTCCGACCCACCCGAACCCCGCCGTCACTCCCGCCCCTCACAGGCCTCACCGCGACGAGAGGTGCCTCCGCGGCAGCAGCGAGAGGGCCGCGACGCTCCCCCCGCTCAGAGCCCGCGGCATACGAGTGGGGAGCGGCTCCCACAGCGGTTCCCACAGCGGCAGCCCGCGGGCACGGCACCGACCCAGCGCCGCCGCCAAGTACCGCCGTGCCGCGCCGCCCGACATCCCGCCGCCGGCCCAGACTGCAGCGCGGGCCCACTTCCGGTCCTCCGCTTCCCGGAAGTGTCTCCCCCCCACTTCCTCCCCCGGCGGCGCTCTAGCCCGCCGGCACGTCGGAGCTCTATGGTGTTTCGCGTCGCCTAGGCGACCAGCTGGGCAAGATGGCGTCGATGATTCGGGCCGGAGCGCGGCTGAGGCGGGCGGTGGAAAGCGAGGAGCTGTCCGGACTTCCCCCCGCGCTGCGGGACGAGCTGCGGGAGGCCGTGGCTTCTAAAGGCTCCCTGGTGCCCTTCAGTTTGCTGCGGAGGCTGCACAGCGGGCTGCGGGAAGCAGGTAGGCCGTGCGAGGCCTAGCGGGCCGCGCCTCGCCGCACCGCGCTGCCGTTAACCGCCCCGTTCTGCCCTCCGCAGAATCCCCGCTGTTCCTCCACGAGCTCCTGAGAGATAGCGACATCGCCCTGCCCGAGGTGCCGGTGCAGCCGCGGGTAGGTGAGGGCTGGGGAAGGGCTGGGAGCTGCCACCACCTCCCGTGGCCCTCATGGTGATTGCGGCCTTCCCCAGAACCCCGAGCTGGTGGCCAGGCTGGAGCAGATAAAGGCCAAGCTGGCTAATGAGGAGTACCGGCGGATGACCCGCAACGTCACCAGGCAGGTGAGGGGCCTGGAGGGAGAATTCCCACCTAGGGATGTCCAACCCCCCTAGCATGTCCAATTGCAGAGGAGGTTCAGGTTGAATAGTGGGAAAAGGTTCTTCACCAAAGAGTGTTGGGGCACTGGAACAAGCTCCCTAGGGTAGCAGACATGGAACTGAGCTGCTGGAGTTCAAGAAGCATCTGGACAGCTCTCTCTGTGTTGGATTTGATGATCATTATGGATCCCTTCCAACTCAGGATGTTCTGTGATTCTGTGAACACTGTGCCTTCAGTGCTCCTGAGGCAAAACTGGGGGGAGGTTGGAAGAAAATCCATCTCTATCTTAGGGGCAAACTAATAAAGTAGCCAGGCTGCCAGGTTGGTATTACACATCAGTTCAAGCTGATACTCACATGAAGAGCAGAAGCTAATGCTCTGTCAATCTCTTGTTTGAGTCTGGTTTTTTTAGTTCAGGATGCTCCCATGTGTATGTGGGCATTGCCTGCTATCCCATCACAATTCAAGGTGAGACCCTCTAAGGTCTGTTAAATACAAATCTCCATCTGAGAACATGCTTAAACCCCAAGAAATGCTTTGATTAGAAATTACCCTTCTCATTGTCAATGAATCAGACCGCAAGCATAAATCTAGAAAAATGTGGGCCCTGTGGAATTGCTGCTCCCCTGCAACCCATCCGACAGCTGCCAAGGCCCAGCAGAAGCTGTCCAGAGTTCTCAGCAGGTCTTAGAAACTGGACAGGGTTTTGCTATTGCTTTTATTCTGCAAATAATGTTAAAATACAGTGGAACACAAGTTGTTTTAATCCCTTCTTTTAGGATAACCATGGGACATTAGCTGAATTCGGGAGGCAAGGTGAGTGGCTGTTTGTCTTGCTGACACCTGATGGTATGTACCAACAGCAGAGAAGTTGGGCACAGGAACCATCGCATCTCTAGTGGTTGGCCTCAGCCAGCCCTTCCCTCTCTGAGCAACAGCATCTCCCTGGAAGGTGCTAATGCTCAAAGTATTCCTCCAGTAAAGGAGCAGCCAGTTTGTAGTTCTTAAAAGTATTTCTAGAGGCGTAAAACGTGTGAATTTTCAAGCATTCCTGTAGCCCAGCTGAGGCAGTCACCGGCAGATTCAGCCAGCAGGATTACAGCTTGCCCCTCACCAATCCCTCCTCTCTCCCGTTTCTCTCCAGTTCGCTCTGTTAAAGCTGTAGTCATCACCATATTCAACTTCTTTGTCACCGTGGTGGCTGCGTTTGCCTGCACATACCTGGGCAGCCAGTATGTCTTTGTGGAGACAGCGGCGGTGAGTGGCCACAGCCTCAGAACCAGCTCAGAACCTCTTGGCGGGAGCAGCAGATGCTGCCCAGCACCAGGCAGCAGCTCGACCACACACAAACTGTCACTTTTCTTTCTTTTTGTACTCACAGCGTGTCCTGTCAGCAGTCATTGTGGCCTCGGTGGTTGGCTTGGCTGAACTGTATGTGATGGTGCGCACGATTGAAGGAGACCTTGGGAAACTATAACCACACACATCCCCTTAAATTGAGGCTCCTGCTGAAGGCTTTTGCCCGCTGCACGAGTCATTTGTTTGGGGCATCTTATCTCTGGACTGTCGTCTAGTGGATGTTACCACCCCAGCACAGAGAAGGTTACAAGCTGTTGCTGTCTCGGTTACTCTGTAAAGTTTCTGTCTTTTTATTACAGAATTAAGTAACAGTTTTCAACCTCCTTCCTGCCATGCAGCGCGCTAACCTGACCTCTAAAAGACATCACAGCCAGCCATGAATCTTCCCTCTCCCTCTGCATCTCATATCCTGCTGTCTCCTGTGGAAACCAGGGCTTTTGCTTAGCTTGTTCTTCCTGCTCCCACCTGGTCCCCTGCCTGTTTTAGGAAGAGCAGTACTCACTCATTGTCAGCTTGACAGTACATGATCACGGTTGCCTTCCACACAGATCTGTGCAGGATGACAACACCTGGTGCGACCATGTTGGAGTTGGCACCTGGCTTCCAGCACAGCTCATACCAAACCCATTTTCTCTGGCTGAGGAGGGAAGGCAGCTCCAAAAGGAGCCTGGGGGCTTCTCGGATGCCATGGAGCAGAGAGCGGAACTCGCCGAGTGCCCCCATGGCCATGCAGTGGGGAGGGGGCTCTGCTGGGCCTCGGGGATCCAGATACCTGCTGGGTGGGCACTGTGCCAGAGCTGGACACGGTGATTAATGCTCTGATGGCAGCTAAGCCCCTCTGTGAACACACTTTAATATCTGATACGGGGAAATCTGCCGGCACCTGCAAACGTGCCTGAGGATTAGGGGCGGCCACGCCACAATCATCCGCGGATCCTGCCTCAGATTAAGGTATTTTTCCAAAAGATTAGTTGGTATTAGGGGGGCTGATTGGGAGCTGGCCCCGTCACGGCTGCACCAGCATTTAGGATATTGGATGGCATTGTAGGGACCGCCGGGCCCAGCAGTAATTCCACACCCTAATGAAGTCAGGGCATTAAGCCCCAGAGCACCCCGCTTACGGCTCGCCCAGATTGGTGATGGCTGCACTGTAGATAAGGTCAGAGATAGAGCCCAGAGAGGTGGGGAGGCCCCATGCGGGGCTGTGGGCTCTCAATGGTGGCAGCGTGGGGACCGGGATGGTGCTTTCGGGGGTCACCACGGGCGGATCCTGTTCCCCTGGTGGTGGTGACAGTGGTGGCTCCGGTTTGGCGCTGCGGATCCTCCGAGCACGGCGGTTCTGGAACCAGACCTGGACCAGGGAATGGGGGGAACCGTGAGACAATGGGAACAATTAAACGGGGAGGGCATACACGATGGGGACCTCGGGAAGGATGGAGGGAGGTTGGAGGGTCTTGGGGGTCCCAGCCCTGCTCACCTGGATCTTGGCCTCAGGCAGCTGCGTGAGCTCAGCAAGGCGTTCTCGGGTGGCGATGTCCGGATAGGGCACAGCGGCGAAAGCTCTCTCCAGTTCTGACAGCTGCCCCCTGCTGAACGTGGTCCGCCGCCTCTTCCTTGGTCCCCCCGGGCAGGGGAAGGACCCCGGAGCTCGGTTCTCTGTCCCCGCCGCAGGACCGCCCGCCCCGTCGGGGAAGCGGAGCAGCGGCTGTGGGGCGCGGGAGGTGTCTGGGGCTGCGCTCATCTTGCCCGGCTCCCCCGGCCCCGCTCCCAGCCTGGCTTTTATCCCCTCCCGGTGGGCTGGGAACGCCCCGAGCGGGCGGTGCTCACCGATTCCCCCCTCCCTGCCTTTCCCCCCGGCGACTCCCTGCGGCCGGTCCCAATTGGTGCCCTCCGACGGCAGCATCCCGGGGGCGTCGTGGTGCCCTCAGTGTCACATAATCCCAGCAGTTCCCTGTACCGACAAGCCGACAGCTCCAGGAGCTGCTTTCCCAGCACCAGTTTACCCAGATACTGGGCGACCCGACGGCTCCCAAAGCCCTTCCCCCATCGGATCCATAGGGCCTCCAGCCATGAAGGAGGCTCAGGGATCCAGTGTCACTAAGTTGGGAAATGCAGTTGATGCTGAGACCTTCTCCATCCCTCCTGATGTGAAGTGATCCCACGCAGCACCCGTCGCCTGCCCCCCAGCCTCACCCCCCCCCATGCCACCCTCCTGCAGGGCTGGCACCAGTCAATGTTTAACCGGAGCGGTGGTACCGGTTGTGTGGGGCAGACAGAGCTGGCTGCTGGTGGATCCCACTGGGGCTGAGCAGGCACTGCTGCCGCCCTGAGCGAGGGGTGCTGAGGGAGAATGGAGGCAGAAAAGGAGCGGGGCTGGAGGCCCCAAGCAGGAACACGGCCTAAAATGCTCCCACGGAGCCAACTGCGACTGTAAGTCTGGGGGAAATGGAAGGGGCTGAGCCCAGGGCCTGAGCAGCCACCTCTGATAAAGCCACTGCAAAAAGGTCAGGGAAGAAAGGACGGGGGGGTCCCTGCACGGGGACATGGCAGGACATCACCCCCTACCAGCTGCTGGGGCACAGTGGGGCAGGAGGAAAGTGCATGTTCAGGTCCCCCTCCCAGGGGTGCCTCCTCCACCCCACTGCCCCTTGTTCCCCCCAGGAGCCCCGGCGAGGAGCAGGAAGGCAGAGAAACACGCCTGAGAGTGGTGCTGAGGTCAGTGTCACCTGTTCCCCAGGGAAGTATCACAGTGGGATCCCCGAGGATCCCCATGTAGCCACCTCTGTGTGTCCCCCCCAATCAGGGTCCGACCACTAACCTGCACAGAGACACGTCGAGGTGACCGGCACGCGGTGCACAGCCTGGGCAATGGCATCGTCCATGTAAGTGCCACCTCCCCACGGTGGGGCCAGGGGTTGCGACCCCCTCCTGAGCCACCGCCGTCCCCGTGCCCAGGTGAGTGCAGCCAGGCACGATGCCACCTTCACCTTCAGTGCCGTTTTTGATGGGGGTGCCTCACAGGAGGCCGTCTTTGAGGGCAGCGGCATGCAGCAGCTGGTGGAGCTGGCAGTGGAAGGGTGAGCCCCCCATATGCCCCCCACCCTACATCCAGACGGCACCAGGATGTCTGCATTGCCCGGACAGTGCCGAGAGGTGGCATCCCTCTGCCACGGCCTGGGCCCATGCCTGAGACTCAGCATCTCCCCCAGTTTCTCCTGCACTGTTTTCGCCTACGGACAGACAGGCTCGGGGAAAACCTACACCCTGATGGGCCCTCTGGGACAGGTACCACGCTGGCGCCCAGTAATAGGACAGGCAGCAGGTGCTGATGTGGTGTGTGATCCGTTGACCTTGTGGCATCTCCTCAGAGTGATGCCCCAGGGCTGCTGGGGCTGATGCAGCGGTCCTTCTCCTGCCTCTTGGAGCAGAGCCGTGGCACCGGCCTGGCGCTCAGTGCCTCCTACCTGGAGATCTACAACGAGCAGGTGAGCAGCCACCCACCCAGTGCCAGCCCTGCTGACATCTCCTGACTCCTCTGCCACCACCCCCAAGGTGAGGGATCTGCTGAGTGCGGGGCCGCCACGCACCTTACCCCTGCGCTGGAGCAAAACTCGTGGTTTCTACGTAGAAAACCAACTCAGCGTGGACTTTGAGAGCCTAGAGGCTGTCACTGAGCTGCTCCTGCAAGGTGCTGGGCTGTGGAGCTGGGGTATGCATGGGAGGTACTCGCCAGGTCCCCCTGCAGCTTTCTGTTCCAGCAGGTTCCCAAAGGCGACGGACCTCTGCGCACGCCCTCAATGGGCACTCGAGCCGCAGCCACGCCATCCTGACCATCCACATCCACAACCGAGCAGTGAGCCTTTCCCCTGCTGTGGGGACATGGGGAGGGATGGGGGATTGGGGTCTGGGGGGGTCCTCCAGCCCCGAGGTTGGGGCTGCTTCCTCCTCCCCAAGGATGCTTTGATGGTGCTGGGGAGAGCGGCACGGACCGCATCCCAAACTCAGGAGGTTACACAACGAGGGAGGGATGGGTGGGATGCAGGACAGCATCATCATCCACAATGTGCCCCCCCAGCCTGGCACCAGCAAGCAGGGCACGTTGTGCTTTGTGGACCTGGCCGGCAGTGAGCGGGTGAAGGACACCGGCTCCAGCGGGGAGCTCTCCGTAGAGGCCAACAACATCAACCGCAGCCTCCTGGCTCTGGGTAAGAGCTGAGGGACCCTGTGGGCTGCGGAACCCAACTGCCACCCCACTGCATGCTCTGCAGTTCATTTTTCCTGTAGGACACTGCATCTCCCTGCTGGCCAAGCCTCGAGGGAAGCGGATGCACATCCCCTACCGGGACAGCAAGCTCACCCGGCTGCTGGCCCGCTCACTGGACGGCTCAGGGATCACACTGATGGTATGGGAGGAGGTGCATGGAGCTAGGGAGGCCCACAGAGGGGAAGGCTGAATGGGGACAGAGTGGCTCAACTCATTGGCAGGTCGCCTGCGTCTCCCCGTCCTCGCGCTGCCTCTCAGAGACACTGAGCACACTGCACTATGCCAGCAGAGCCCGCAAGGTCACCACCAGACCCATGGCCAACAGGGTAGGCTGTGGGAAGGGGTGGGATGCTAAGCCCCCACCGTGGAACCCCCACCCTGAGCCATCTCCTGGTGCTCCAGGTGCCTCGGGAGAAGCTGCTGCAAACCTTAGAGGAGGAGATTCAGTCACTGAAGCTGGAGAACCTCTCCCTGCGGCAGCAGCTCAGCCTGCCCAGGAGCAGGGAGGTGCCAGGGGCATGGCCTGGTTGGGTGGGCAGGTACAGCCTTGGGGGGCTGCACTGCCCCCCCCTTGAAGGGCAGGTCGCGGCAGAGGGAGCTCCAGCTTGGCCCAGCCTCTACGGCCTCCTGCGGGACTTTGTGGTGGAAAATGAGCAGCTCAGGTATGGGGGTCCCTCGGGACACACGGAACCCATGAGCAGAGGGTCTCCAGCAGCCATTGTGTGGATGCCTCTCTCAGGGCTGTGGGGTTCAGAGAGGTTTCTGCTGCCCTGCTCTTTTCCCTTTGCTCTCCAGGCAGCCCCAGCTGCCCCCAGGCCCCAGCAGTGGTGGCATCCCGACCATCCCATCCTGCAGCCAGGTCCCACACCGGAGCATCCACATCCCACTCAGCCACCCCTCATGGCCCCAGCACTCCAACATGATGCCCACCTCTACACATCGGCTGCCGGTGAGTTCCTGATGATCCCATGCATGACGCATGGTGACAGTGTGCCAACACCCAGTGCCCTCTGCCTCTTGCAGAAGCTGCCTCCTGCCTCCAGCTGCCCCCAGTGCTGCACCAATGCCATTGTATCCCAGGTAGGGTCAGTCTCACTGCAGAGGGTGACAGGGTGTGGGGGCAACCTGATGGCTCTGCTTGGCTCCCATGTACTGCCTGTCCCCAACAAGGGAAGTGCCAACCTCCCGCTGCCTGCCCAGGATGATGGCATCGTGCCCAGCTGTTGGCTGCAGAAGGGAAAGCGGTGAGAGCTGAGAGCAAGGAAAAAAAAGTCCCAGACTTGTGGGGAGGTGGGGATTTCGCTCATGCATCCTCACAACAGGAGGAGCTGGAGCTCACTGAGGCAGCACGCAGTGCCACAGGATAGCCAGGAGACAGCAGGCACCGAGGGAAGGGTCGTCCCTTCAGCCCCACCGTGGCCAGGACCACCAGAGCCCAGAGGTGGGGTCAGGCTCTGTGGGGCTGCAAGCCCGACCCCAGCACACTGCAGACCTGACCCCACTGCTCCTGCCTTGCAGCTGCTGGAGCCATCCCTGTGCTGCAGTGGGAAGAGACCTCGGAGTGGCTGGAGGAACTAATCTGAGTGCTGCACTCACACCGTGATAGGGACACTTTGGGGACAACGGCGTGCTACAGCGACTGCACAACACACAGACCTTGCCCTGATGGACAGACAGACGGACACGGCGCTGGTGGTTTATTTGGGTCTAGCTAGGTGCCGTGCTGCTGGTGGCCG
Source organism: Meleagris gallopavo (assembly GCF_905368555.1). Classification (NCBI taxonomy): domain Eukaryota; kingdom Metazoa; phylum Chordata; class Aves; order Galliformes; family Phasianidae; genus Meleagris; species Meleagris gallopavo. Next base: position 5,617,723 of record NC_139424.1, read on the forward strand.
TGGTGGGCCCTGTTCAGGTGCTCTCCTCATCGGGCTGTGGGCAGTCCAGCCAGTACTGCGCGATGGAGCGCGGGTAGCGGGGCTGCACCAGATCCACGCGCTTGGTGCGCAGGTTGACACGGTAATACTTGTCTGGGGGGGACAGAAGGAGCTGTCAGACCTCGCTGCCAGCCCCACGCTGTCCCAAAGCATCCCCAGCCTGAAGGGGCAACTCTCCCCCAGACTCACCGCCTACAAAGAAGTAGACACTCTGTAGGGTCTCACACTGCGATCCTGACAGCCAGTCGCTTTCGGTGTCAGTAGATTCGGAGTCGTTGTTCAGCCAGCCCCAGAAACCCAAATTCAGAGTGCGATGGTTCCTGTACCTCTTGCGGTGGCGACGGGAATTCCTCCTGCGGGGCTGCCGGGATGACACGTAGATCCTGCCGGCCATGGCAGCGTCCAGTTGGTTGGGCACCCCCCGCCAGTCCCTGCTGATGAGCCGTGGGCTGCTCGCCCCAACTGCCAGAAAGCATGAGTTAGAGGGCAGCAACACGTGGGCACCAGCATCTGCCCCACAGACAGCCCCCAGTGCCTGCCCCGTGGCACAGGGATGCTCCAAAGATCCCTGGTGGGATGGGATCTGTGTTGGGATCTTGCCCAAACGTAATGTCTCTATGAGTGGATGTGGTGGGGATGGGCTGGTGTTTGGACTCAATGATCTTAGAGGTCTTTTCCAACCTTGAGTCTATGGTTGTATGAGCGGGCATGGCGGGGAGGGGTTGACCATTGGACTCGATGGTCTTGGAGGTCTATTCCGAAATTAAAGATTCTACCTATGATTCTGTGAATGGGCACGGTTGGGAGGGATTGGCGGTTGGACTCAATGTCCCAGCACTTACCCATCCTACTACCAAAGAGGGAAAAGAAAATGTCCTCCCAGCTGTCACGATTCATGAAGGCGTAGTGGTTGAACACGGTGGAGGGAGAGGACTTATCGCACTCGGCCTGCGTGGGCTGATGGGCGAAGTCGTAGGACCAATAGTACTTGCCTAGAGGAAGGATATGGGGTATCACTGTGGTACTCGGGCTGAGCAGCAGCTGGGGGAGCAGCATCCTGCCTATAGCCTCCATGGGGATCAGGAGGGCTGGCTGTGTTACCCTTGAAGAAGTAGACTCGCTCATTGCCGTGGTAGCTGTGCGCTGGGAGGGCAAAGGCAGCGTCGATGTCATTGGGGATACCCTCAAAGCCCTCGGAGATGTCGCGTGGGTACCCGGGCTCCAGGGCTCCATCATCAAAGCGCCAGTACTTGTTGCCCTGGGGAGGAGCAGGCGAGTTGGCAAGGTGACACTGGGTAGGGGTGTGCTGGACATGGCCATGGGGATTTGGGGACATCCAGAGGTATGTGGATACGTTTGTGCTGGGGATGACCGTATGTGGGGACATCCGGAAGCCACCATGTGTATGCGGAAGGTCCCAGGGTGGGGAAAGGGGAGGTGGGTGCTGTGACCAGGAGAGCTCTGCCCACCTTGAAGAGATACGTCTTGCCCTGGCAGTTGATGCGTGTGAAGGCTGCGTCAATGGGGCCCTCAATGCCCCAGACATCACTGATGAGCTTGGGGTAGCCGGGACGCACGCTGGACTCATCCAACTCATAGAAGTATTTCCCTGGGAAGAGAGAGGAAGAGGGAGGTGGGAGCTGAGTGACAGTACCAGGTGGCAAGGGAAACATCGAGCTGCCAAAAAAAGGGCTGTGGGTACCTCGGAAAGCATAAAGGGAGCCATTCTTCAGGTCGGTGAAGGCATTGAAAGGTTTCCTGCTGCACAGCTTCTCAGGCTCATCCTCCAAGCTCGGGTTCCTGGTCCCCTCGGACGTAGTGGTGGTGGTGGTGGTGGTGGGGTGGAGCGTGGGCACCTCTGTCTCTACTGGTGTCTCCTCAGTGGCCGTGTCGGTCTCCCGTGTCGGTAACGGGAACGTGTGCGGTTCTGTGGGGTGTTCTGTGGGTGCTGGTGCCCCTGTGGGCCCTTCTGTGCCAGTGTCAATGGGGAGGTCGTAGTCGAGGTAATCATCCTCCGGCAAGGCGAAGACATCTCCTCGTGTCACTGTGGAGGGGACAGGTTGGTTGCAGAGCCCCCGGTGTCCCCATGCCAGCTATGGGTCCTCCCAGGGCACTGAGCGTGATGGGATGTGTCATGGGATTTTGTCCTTCATGACTCTATGAGCAGGCATGGTGGGGAAGGGTTGGTGGTTGGCCCTGTCCATCCTAGAGGTCTTTTCCAACCTTAATGAGTCTATGGGCTTTAAAGTAACGGCAAAGACATCTCCCTGGATCACTGCAGAGGGGACAGGTTGGTCACAGATCCCCAGGTGTCCCCACATTGGGTATGGGTCTTCCCAAAGTACTGAGCTCTGCAGCACTCCAGTGCCAAACCCCAGTCCTGCCATTGCCCCATGGACACAGGACACTGTTGGGAACCCTGAAGCCACCGAGGCCGGTGGCAGGGGGCATGGATGGCAGCAGGGCTGGTACCTTTGGCTTTGCAGACGGTGGAATAGTCACTGCAGCAGCTCTGGTAGTAGTTGCAGAGGTTGTCACACTGGCACTTCTTCAAGGCGTTGAAACCCTCATCGCAGCGACCTTCACAGGAGTCTGCAAGAGCACAGAGGGAGCTCAGTGGGGTGAAGGCAAACATGACGACATCCCCAACCTCTCCATGGGCAGTCGGGTGGCACTTCTCCCCGCTCCCCCCCATGCAACAAGCTGCATGACCCAGCAGCAAGGATTTACCCAGGATATCCATACCATCACCCCATTCCCATGGCAGTGAGCAGGGCAGGATTGGGGCTCACCTTCAGCAGCACGAGTTGGGGCAAGCAGGGCCAGCACCAGGACAAGCAGCAGCAGCCTCATGGTGGGCAGCCGGCAGCGCAGCCCTACTGTGACTGAGCAGGATGCAGAGCTGGGGCCCCAGCATCCACTGTTTGCTCAGCCTGCCCCGGAGAAAACAAACAGGGCAAGGTCAGTGCATGGGATGATGGGCAGCGCTCTCCCTCCTGCTCTCCTCCCTTCTCAGCCCACATCGTGACTGGGGAAAAGCTCTGTGCATGTGCTCATGTCAGAGGGTTTGGGGATTGCAGGAAGCCTGGCAGCAGGAAGGGAGAGCTGAAGGATGCAGGCAGGGTATGGGGCTGCAGCCCAAGGAGTGGGGTTGAGGGTGAGCAGCCGCAGGGAGAGGGAAGCGCTGCGCACTTTCGCTACAGTAGGCAAACAAAAGCCTGTGTAGTTTGCTCCTCTCGTTCCCTTTCTGACCAAGCTTTTCAGTTACTAATTAATGTCAACTCAGCTCTTTCAGCAGCTCCTGATAACTGCAGGACGGTTATTTAATCGGGGGCAAGGAGCAAATGTGCACGAGGTGACGGTGATCCCACTCTGGCTGTTTCATACTGCTGGGGTGCTGCTGGGGCAGAGCTCCACTGGGGTATGCCCATCCTGGGATGGCCACAGTGCCACTCCAAGTGACAAAATTTGGGGAGAGAAGACAGCCATGTGGGCTTTCCCCAAACCAGGCTGGGCACAGCCAGTTCCTGGCATTGGCTGCTCCCTCCCTTGCTGGGAAGACCTCTGGTCTGGTGCCGAGTGAGGTATTTCCAGCACTGGTTGAGCAACAGGCTATGGGTCAGGGTCCTCCTGCAGCCCCCTCACCCCACTCCTGCCCCCAGTTGGGGCTGGCACCGTCCCTGGGTGCAAGCGAGTGTTGCACTGCCTTCATCCCATCCCCACCTGGCCAAGAGTGGGGGTAGACAGAGGGGCTGGGGACCCCCAGGGCAGCAGCAGAGACTGGGCAGCACCAAAACCCCATTACTGATGGGCTCAGACCGAGCTGCTCGCTGCTTCCAGGCTCCCAGCCACCTCCCCACTCTCAGCTCCCACCAATCTCTTGAAACCCTCCCAAGAAGCAAAGCAGAACAAAACAAAGCCTCTAGGACAAGGCAAGGGAAGGGCTTGAACTCTGCCCCCTTCACAGCAAAAAATCCTGCACCACAGCACCGCGACCCCTGATAACGACTTATCAAGGAACTGCTTACTGGTTCTGTGCCTCCTTGTTGCCTCCTCTGCTGTCTGATGCCCTCCCTGCGTCTCTTCTGGTCCTAGGAGGATTAGAAGTGGCTCTGTGGCATCACAACATCAGCTTGGATTTAAGTCTGGGGCTGAGCTGTTTTTGGAGCTGAGGATTTAAGCTGCTCCTCCCAAAGCATTTCTGCCCTGAGCACGTCTGGCCTGGAAAAAGGAAATAAAAGGGGCCCAGGGTGCCTTGCTCCTTCTTTTATCATGCAAATCCTGAGCCCACCCAAGAGCTGCTCTGAATTTCCCATGCAGCAGTTACTCAGCGCAGCGCACGATGTGAAACCCGTCCAAAATGCGGTGCCATGGCCACCACGGCGCTCCCTTCCCCAGGGACGACCATAGAGGTCTCCGGGGCATACGGGGAGGGGGAGGGGGGACATGGAGACAGCGGGGCTGGGCAGGGGCTGCGTGCCAGAGGAGGGCCCTGGGCAGAAGGGGGGGCTGCAGCGGTGTGAGCCCCTCCTCGCAGAGGCGGCGCTTGGATTGGGTGACATCAGCTGCGGGCGAGCCGGGATGCTGAGCGTGGCTCTGCCATCGGGTCCCCACCCTGCGTCCCCAAAAAGGTGTCCTGCCCGGGTGGTGCCAGCGGGCGGGCGCTGAGGATGCTGCGCTAAGGGATGTCGATGGTGCTCACCCTGCTCGTCTCCGTCCATCGGCTGTGCCGGCTCTTCGCCATGTCTGGTGCGGAGAGGTTGGCGGTACCCGAGTGCGTGAGCCAGGCGGGATGCTGGGCTGCAGGCGGCTCCAGGGAGCGCCGCGAGGTTTCCCCCGGGGTGAATTCAGACGTACGGGCGGCTCTGGAGCGGATCCTGCCTGCACTGCAGCGCTCCATCGCCTGCGCCAAGCAGGCTGCGGGCCCTGCTGAGATGGGGAAAGCCATCGCTGAGATCTTCCAGCTGGTGGAGGAAGCTTGGGGGATGCCCACGCTGGGCAGGGATGTGGCCAAAGCACTGTGTGATGCCATCCGCCTGGAGGGAGGCCTGGACCTGCTGCTCAACCTGCTCTACACGGCCGAGCTGGAGACCAAGTGCCAGGCGGGGCAGCTGCTGGAGCAGATCCTGGTGGCAGAGAACAGGTGAGTCCATCAGGAGCTACTCATACCCCTTAGGTTTCTGAATGCTCCCAGTGCCTCCCCCCTGCTTGCACGCAGGGTTCATACCTTGCTGCCCCAGCACAGGGCATGGAGTTGGGAAGTTCGATGAGCCACTCCGGCCCAGGTGTCCCTAAGAAGCCCGTTGGGAGATCTTGGGTGGTTGGTGGTTTGTCTGCATCAGGGCATCACATTCCAAGGAAGAATGACACAGCTGCCCACTAACCATAACCGTAGCAGGAGGAGGAGGATGAAGCTATTTCCCAGAGACTTCCTGCTACTGACCAGTGAAGGCCATAGGTTGGTGGCCATAGGAGCACCCAACTCATGGCTCTGTGGAAGCTGGAGATGAATGTGCTGTGCCACAGGACAGGTGAGAGGTGTCTGGCTGTGCTGGAGCAGCATCACCAATGGGGTGGAAGCATGAGGGTGTGCACCAGCATGTGTACCAGCATGCACACGTGGCACCCAGCACCACCCAGCAGTCCCAGTGCACCGCTCACATCACCGAAGGGTGATCCCCATTCTGTGATCACTGTTCAACACTTTAGCTAAAACCCTGCCAGATTCCTGCAGCTCTGCTTGTTGGGGTTGGTTTTGGTGCCCCAAACCATTGCTTAGGAAACATGCTGAGAAATCCTGGCCAGAGTTGAGGGTCTCACTCCAGCTCTGTGTGCAGTGTATCTAGATCGAGGACTCACAGCCCAGCCTTTGCTGTGTGCTGCACAAAGAAGCAGAGCTAAATAGGGAAAGCCCATTAGAGTGAATTAATCCCAGGGGCCTCCGTGGCACGGTCAGAATGCAGCACTCAGCTGTCTGCTAGGAGAGTGCCAGAGCTGCTCCAGGAACAGTTGGAGGCCCCCGGCCCCATCGATAAGTGGGGCCCATGTCACCACCCACCCACAGCCAGGCTGGCAGCCGGCCCAGGGCGCAGGCTTTGTTTCCAGAGCTTTCCATGGCATTAGCTGCCAAATCCAACCCAAGGTCAGCACCAGTCACGTGGCTGCAGCCTTCCCAGAAGTGCTGGTGCCCCCAGCCTGGAACTGCTTGGGCTTAGACCCTGTGCCCGTGATCCAGCAGCAGAGTGCCCAACATTTCCCCCTTCCTCACCCTTTGGGCACGGCCCCATCCAGCTGTCCCCTTCCAAGAGAGCACAGGGCTGCAGAGTGGCTGTGTCTCAGTGTGTGCTGAATGTGGACAGGGCGAGGATGGGATCTGCTGCCTATGCTGATCTGCAAAGTTGCTGCTGCTGGTGGCACAGGGCCAGACCTCCCTTTGCTGCATGCTGACATTGGCAGCAGTTGCTTAGCCAGGTCCTCAGCTTGGTAGCAACACAGGGAGCAGCCAGCTCTGGCCTAGAGGCAAATGAGTTTTCACCTGGAGCACGATGAAGGGAGCCTATGAACAGGAGGGGAGTCAACTCTTTGAAAAGGTAGATAGCATCAGGACAAGGGGAAATGGTTTTAAGTTGAGGGAGGGAAGATTTAGGTTGGATGTCAGGGGGAAGTTCTTTACTGTGAGAGTGGTGAGGTGCTGGAACAGCTGCCCAGAGAGGTTGTGGATCCCCCATCCCTGGAGGTGTTCAAGGCCAGATTGGATGGGGCCCTGGGCAGCCTGGGCTGGTATTAAATGGGGAGGATGGTGGCCCTGCATGTGGCAGGGAGGTTAGAGATTCATGATCCTTGAGGTCCCTTCCAACCCGGGCCATTCTGTGATTCTGTGATATTCCTAGCCTGCCATTAGCCTACCCTGTGCTGCTGATTGTTATGTGTGTCTCACCTGGAGCAGGAGATGAGCGCAGCACATGAGGCTGTGCACCCCTCACCCTGCACCTGGAGCTCTTTTATTTCTGCAGCTGGCAGCACATCTGGCAGCTATGTTCCACGGATCAACATCTGGCCGTCATGGCGCAAACACCACCGTGGTACAAGGGGTCCTTATGGGGTCTTCTCCCTGCAGGGACCGGATTGCCCGGATCGGTCTAGGCGTGATCCTGAACCTAGCCAAGGAGCGAGATGTTCCCCAGCTGGCTCAGAGCGTCTCTGGCATCCTGGAGCACATGTTCAAGCACACTGAGGAGACATGCTCCCAGCTCATTTCTGACGGGGGCCTGGATGCCATCCTCTACTGGTGTCGCTGGACAGATCCCGTGGTGCTGCGGCACTGTGCCATGGCCTTGGCCAACTGTGCCATGTATGGTGGGCAGGGCAACCAGCGCCTGATGATCAAGAAGAAGGCGGCCGAGTGGCTTTTCCCATTGGTGTTCTCAAGAGATGATGAATTCATCCGCCTGCACGCCTGCCTGGCCATCGCCGTGCTGGCCACCAACAAGGAAATCGAGAAAGAGGTGGAACGCTCGGGGACGTTGGCTCTGGTGGAGCCATTTATTGCCTCACTGGATCCGGAGCAGTTTGCGTGTGATATGCTGGGGAGCAGTGACAACAGCCAGGGCAGGACAGCTGAGGACCTGCAGCGCTTGGTCCCCTTGCTGGACAGCTCACGGCTGGAGGCGCAGTGCATCGCTGCCTTCTACCTGTGCACCGAGGCTGCCATCAAGGCCAGACAGAAGAAAACACAGGTAAAGGGTAGGTTGGAAGGAGAGGTAAAAGGTAGGTTGGCTGGAGGGAAGGATGTGCAAAAGGGCAGCGATGCCACAACCGTGTCCCGATGTCCTCTGTGCCCCTTGAGCTCACTAAGTGCCCCAGCCCCAGGCTGTGGGCAGGAGGAGGGGAAGCCAAGTGATGCCTCTTCCCACTGTGCCCACAGGTTTTCAGTGAGATTGGGGCCACGCAGAGCCTCAAGAGAGTGGTTTGTTACTCCACCAGCAGCACCACCTCCTCCCTGGCCAAAAAGGTGCTGCGTCTGATAGGGGAGGAGGTGCCCCGGCGCATCCTGCCCACTGTTCCCAACTGGAAGCCCTGCGAGGTGCAGACGTGGCTGCAGCAGATTGGATTCACCAAGTTCTGTCCAAACTTCCTGGTAAGGCTGTGTGCCGGGCAGGGACACCTGTGGGCAGGAGCTGTATTTCCGTGGTAGGATCTTTCCAGCATAGATTTCACTTGGCAGGAGCGCCAGGTGGATGGGGACATTCTCCTGAGGCTGACAGAGGAGGAGCTGCAGGAGGACCTGGGGATGGGCTCCAGCATCACCCGAAAGAGGTAGGAGTGCTCCCACCTATGGCATAGAAACCACAGAGGGGTCCTGCAGGTTACCCAGAAGGACACAGACTTACATGAGCCCTCCTCCCTTAGCTGAGCTCCTCTGCATCCTGAGGATCTGCAGCCACACGGCTGTTTGCCTCCATTTACATTTTTCCTTCACCATGACATGTTGGTATGCTCTCTCCTAAAGACATGGAATCAAACACCTCCAGGTCCTGCCTGGACCAGCAGCACCCCATCCCCACTCCATGCTTCCATTCATTGCCCTGCCAGGTTTTTCCGGGAGCTGACAGAACTGAAAACCTTCGCCAACTACTCCACCTGCGACCGCAGCAACTTGGCCGACTGGCTGGGTAGCATTGACCCCATGTTCCGCCAGTACACCTACAACCTGCTGACCTGTGGCATCAACCGTAACCTCCTGCACCGCGTGACGGAGCAGCAGCTGCAGGAGGACTGCCACATCAGCACCGGCTTCCACCGCATCCGCATCCTCTCTGCTGCAAGGGGTGCGGGAGCATCGAGGGTTGGTTGGGGCGAGCGGTTGGTTGGGCACTTTTAATTGTTTTCATTGCTGTTGGCTCTGCTTAGAAACGCTTCATTCTCCTATAACGTTGCAAACGGCATCCAATGGGACCGATGTATTTATCAGCTACCGGAGGAGCTCGGGGTCACAGCTGGCCAGGTGAGTCCCACGTCCAATGGACAGCACTGTGGTGCTGGAATTGAGCTCAATGCATGGTGAAGGAGCTCATTCCCTGTCCCATCGCCTCCATCCTCCCCTCTCTGGCACTGATTTACTTTTTTCATGTGGTCCTGGCGGAGGTCATAGCAGGGAGCCCAAAGCCTGGGCAGCCTGGGCTGGCAGCAGGCATCTCCAGCACTGTGCCACTTTGTGCCACTTGCTGCCCTCTCTTCTTACCCTCAGCCTGCTGAAGGTCCACCTGCAGCTGCATGGCTTCAGTGTGTTCATCGACGTGGAGAAGCTGGAGGCAGGGAAGTTTGAGGACAAGTTGACCCAGAGCGTTCTGAGCGCCCGCAACTTCGTGCTGGTCCTCTCGCCCCACGCACTGGATAAGTGCATGGCAGACCCCGAGTGCAAGGACTGGGTGCACAAGGTGAGGGATGCGACACAGGGAGCATGGTGTGTGCTGGAGCAGGAGGTGATGGGTTGACGTGGCCATGCCCTGAGCACTTGTGTGTTTCTGCAGGAGATCGTGACAGCCCTGAATTCTGGAAAGAACATTGTCCCCGTCACAGATCATTTTGAGTGGCCTGATCCAGAAACACTTCCCAAGGACATGAGGGCTGTCCTGAAATTTAATGGCATCAAGTAAGTAAGGAGCTGTTGGCTCCTTAACTTGCATAAACAGTGATAAAGAGCATGAGGCAGCTGGGAGAAGCAACGAGGGAGGTAGCGGAGGCCAAAGGGGAACTGAGTAATTCCAGGAATTTCAGAGCATGAGGGACCAAAGGACCAAAGGCATCTCCTGTGGAGAAAAGAGGAGCTGCACTGAGCCAGCTTGTAGCATCTCAATGGAAAACTCAGCTCCCATTTTTCTCCCTAACACAGGTGGTCCCACGAGTACCAGGAAGCCACCATCGACAAAATCATCCGCTTCCTCCAGGGCCGCTCCTCCCGGGACTCCTCAGCAGGGTCAGACAATGGCTTGGACTGTTCCCCTCCCATTGGGCCGACCTAGAGCCAGGACAGAGGCCACATCCCCTCCAGAGACATGCAGGTGACCCCTTTTGATATGGGGCCCAATTTCTCCCATAGGTTTTCCCCATCCCAGTAGTGCCCCTTCCTCTCCCTCCTGCAGGACCTGACCCATCTCCTGCCTCGAGATGAGGCCGGGGGCAGCCCTGGGGTGTTAGCAGCCCTGGGGAGGACAGGCTGCCCTCCAAATCCTCATCCAGAGTGGCTGCATCTCCTGAGGATGCAAAGCAGGGGGATTGGTGGGGTACAGTGCAAGAGGACGCAGGACGGAGAGAGCAGTGCAGAGAAAACAGCTCATCATTGTGCTCATAAGGTAAAGGCAGGAATGGGCAAATAAACCTAAGCCCTCATCAAGTCCCTGTGTTTGGGGAAGATAACACATGCAAGGCTTCTAAACCACTTGGCAAGAACTTTCCCTTCCCTGGGGATATCCCTTTATTACAAGAGCTCTTCCCCTCTTTGAGGCCTTTCTCTCCTGATGCTGCAAAACCACTTTGTGCTCTTAGCTCTGCTGGCTGAAGTTTGGCTTTAGATCATGAGAAGTTTCCAAAGGGCTTTTGCAAAAAGTGCTTTTAAAACCACACCCTCCCCTCCATCTGAAACCTCAGCATTACCACTCTATCAGGTGTATTTATACATACAGCACAGGAGGCTGAACTGGGACTCTGGAAATATATCCATGTGGATATGGAAGATGCTAAATGCTGTACTGTGGAGATATGATGCACTGGCTGCGTTTTATTCTGTGGATGGTGCTCCTTGGCACATGTCTGGAACATTCAGGTTGGAAAAGACCTCTCAGATCCCCAAGTCCAAACCCAACCCACCTCACCATGCCCTCAGTGCCACATCCCCATGGTTCTGGAACACCTCCAGCGATGGGGACTCCACCACCTCCCTGTGCAGCTGTGCCACTGCATCATCACTCCTCCCCCCTGCTTCCCCTGAAGCCTTACTACCTGCCCTAACTAGCAGGAATACACATTGCCTTCTGGCTTAGATCCATGAAGGTTTCATAAAAAATAAATTCTGGTGCTTAATCAGAGCTTTATAGATTACTCTTATCAGCTCACAGTTAATGACATCTTTGTTCCCCAGTGAAAGGTTAATAGCTGTATCTGCCCAGCACTCATCAGACACAGTGCTGAGGAAACCAATGCATGAGCCCAAAGGTGAATCTGCCAAAGCATACAAGCAACATGTGAACTGCTTCAGGGAAAAATCTTGACTAACTTACTGAAGGTCAAGGCCTCCACAGCCATTAAAGGACCTCCACTCAAGCACTGAAGAGGATTCTCCTTCCTATAATAACACGCAATATGATTTTGTATCGTTTCCCAGGAGCTCTCTAGCATTCATCCTCCCCACACACCACTCGGTGTAGAGAACTTTTACTTGCCCTCTGGACGTGGGTGTCTCAGCTGCATGAGATCCCACCCAATCTCTTCCCATTTCCCTGTTGTGTGATTATCTTCACCCTCATGAACTCACTCTGCTTTCGATAGAACATCCCGTACTCAGTCACTCCCAGCCTCAGCAGGCACTCCAAGGAGATAAACACGTTCTGTTCGTTATCCCTCTACCGTGTCATGTCAAAAAGTCGTTCAACAAATAAATATGGTTTACACTCTAAATCTCAACCTCTGTGCCACATGCTTTTCTCCCTGCAGAGAAAACATTTCCTCTCTTACTGTCTCAGTCTCTCGTCCTCTGCTGGGGTGTGATGCACACTGTCCAAGCACAGTTCTCTGCATAGACCCACATTTTGGTCTGTCTTTGCATGGGCTGATGGAGCTCACTGCATCACAGGGACTCTACCTGCTGCCTGCAGGTAGATCATGTCTTTGCTTGCAGTTCTTGGAGGGGAGCCTAGAAAAACTTCAATTTTCTAAATAGACCATAATAGTTCCTATTGAATTTCTCTGTTGCAGGCAAGCTGACACAAAAGCAGAGCTGAGCCAGCACACCAGTTTCACTTCACTGCACAACATTTAGCTGTTACTGTTGGATGCCATGGAATCTGTTGGTAGATCTACAGACTCATGGACTCCACAGATTCAGCTACATGCAACCCTTGCAGCATGCCCTGCTCCATGAGGAAGCTAATCCAGGGCTCGGCCCACGAATCAAGCTGCATCACTCCAACCTACATCCATTGGCACAGCCACACGGACCAAGTGGTTTGACACAAAGTTCCTCCCTCCTTCTCCACTTCCCACTTCCTCACTCCCCGATTCTATTTTTATCACCCAGTCTTAATGAACAGGGAACAAAGTGATGCATAAGCATTTTGCACACATGGTTAGGGACAGAGCAAGGAAGGGCGAATCTCATCAACAGCTGCAAGAGAAGAGCAATCTTTTGAAGAGCCATAAAAGAAAATGGGGGTTTTACTCACTCTGAAAGTAATCTGACTGCTAAGCAATTTCACATTATTGCAGACATCTGAACTCTGTGTTCAACGCAGTGTACACAGAACTGATGGTTTATGGCAGCGTGAAGAAAATAGGATTGAAGCAATATAGTTAATGCTTTGAAAAGAACAATTACAAATACCATGAATGCGGAGGTTTGCTTGTTGGCATCAACATGTCCTGAGAAGGGCAGACGTGAAGTCACTGCCAAAAAATCATGCCCCTTAAACAAAAGAATTTTAACTTCCAAAGACATTTATACTGTTCCCTTAGCAGCTCAACCCAACACGCCACGGGCTGATGAGGAAGGACTGCTTCTGGCTCTGCCATTTGATTTCACAATCACAGAATCACAGAATCATTCAGGTTGGAAAAGTGCTCTCAGATCCCCAACCCACCCCACCACGCCCATTGACCACATTCCTCAGTGTCACATCTCCATGGCACCTCAACCACCTCCATGGGCAGCTGTGCCACTGCATCACCACTCTTGCAGAGAATAAATATTTCCCAATATCCAACCTGAGCTGGTGCGAGCTGCAGACAGACCGACATGCCATTGGCACTCATAGCAACAAGCACTTCTAGCACATTTTCTCCTTAGAACACCATTACAAAGCTATACTAGCTCAGTGAACAAGGACAGCAACAGCACTGCCACGGAAAACTGCTGGCCTGCAACATTCCTATGACTTTTAATCACAACGCACTGATTCGGAGCACAGATGTTCTCAGCTACCTCACCCTGCAGGCTCTGATCTGGGCCTCTTCCACACCAACAGCTGATCTGCTGCACACTGTGGTACTCAGATTACCAATTAAGCCACAATTCAACTCTCTCTCATCATCCATCCCCACCCTCACCTTACAAACCAAACTCAACCCAAACCAATTCAACTCAACCCAACCCAAACCGATTAAACCCAACCAATTTCAACCCAAACAAACCCAATTCAACCCAACCCAACCTAACTAAACCCAACCAAGCAATTTCAACCCAAACAAACCCAACTCAGCCCAATCCAACCCAACCTAACCAAACTCAATCCAGACAAACCCAACCCAACCACTACTGGCCTTGCAAATGGCCAGACTGCTTTTACTCTTGATTGGCTTTTTGAGTAGTCCCTTGGGTTTCTCTGTAATGAGCAAGAAGATATTCACATCTGCACATCAACTTTTCCCTGGCTCTCAGAGCCATGACTTCCAACTTTTGGGCATTTAAAAATCACTTGAGGACAACCAAGGTGTCCTTCAGACACTGATCTGCTCTGCAAGTGAAGAACAAAGAGCAGTCTATGGACAGACACTGTCAGAATGGCCAATTCCTCTTGCTAAGCTGCTGCTCAGCCATCTGCAGGGGACGAGGAAGCATCTGAGAAGTGGCTGTACTGAAGGTTGGAGTCTTGGATTTCTATCCACCTAAGAAAGAAAGAAAGAAAGAACAGTCAGCGCTATGAAGGCACTCTGAGAGTTTGCTGAATGAAGTCAGCTTTAAAGTTTCAAAGGAACAGAACAAAATGATCCTGCCAGGAGCTGTTGCATTTCTACCACAAGCCTCAATGTATTTTCTCTTCCAGGGCATTCAGTTCTTATCATCACAAAACTTTTGCTTTAATTAGTAGAGAAACAATTGAACAGAGACTCCTATGAGAACTCCATCTCTTCCACAAAGGAGGATGTGTGAATTCAACTGCAGATTTTGGATTCTGTTCTAAGAGTGGAATGAGACATGGAAGGTCTCTGAGCATGGACCACCACAGTTCTCAGGCTGTAGGTTTATCACTAGGACTTACACCAGAAGAAAAGGGGGTGGAAATTAGAGACATAGTTAGTGGGCACGGTGGTGATGGATTGGTGACTGGACTTGGTGATCTTAGAGGTCTTTCCCAACCTCAACACGCTCTATTATTCTGTGAAATGAACCTGCATCCATCTCTGCTGATGAGGGCCTTGAACACCTTCCCATAAGCATAACTGAAAACAAGCCTTGCTGAGCCCTTACCCTAAGACTAAATAATCATTCTTATATTACACAACACAATTTCTTTGGCAGTTTAGAAATCTGAAGTAAGTTACCCCATGATAGCTGCTGGAATAAGGAGAACGATGGCTCCAAAAAGAAAAGGGAATCCCCTCATGAAGTGCAAGGTGGAAGGGTAGAGGGAGTTGAACACCCCTGTAGCCACAAGTGAGCACAGCCCTTCCACGCAGGCAACAGAGGCAAAGAGTGCACCTGCAAAAGATACAGGATGTTAGTGGTGAGAGAGCCACGTAACAACACCAACACTGAGATTTCCAGGCATGGTACCACAGGAGCTGACCAGGGATGTTATCTATCAGCTGGATTACCAATGCTTCAGAAAGGGTTATCTAAATCTGTTTACTGCCAGGCACATCTTATCGCTTGTTAAACATTAAGTGCAGCAGAGGGCTGCATTTTATAGGCTTAGCATCATAAATCTGGTATCAAGTGTTTACCACCTTCATTCTTCAATAATGCAAGAAATCCAATTTTGCAAAGTCACCCTCAGGTCTATCCCATCTCACTTCTCCCCTCCCTGCCTGCAGAAGCATTTCCATGCAGTCTATAAGACCAAGTGTAAGCTTTTCTAATGAATTCCTGGACAAAAGGCAAACACACTCCTCCTCGGGGTTATCCATGATCTTTCACCATGGTCAATGATATAACCCTCTAACAACGCTAAGTTTCTTCCCACTGTTACTGATCTACAGAGAAAAGTCATGGCCAGGGAAATCACTAATATCTGCTTGTTATATAATCCATTTAACTCTTGCTCCTCAGACCCTTTGAAACGAATTGATGAGTGGATGACCTGTTCCTGAGCGTGAACGCAATGTTTTCCATCTTGCTTCCTATTTTTTGTCCTCATCTTGAAAATGCAGTGAGCCTAAATGGATAAGTATTGACAACTTCAAGCGTCACCCTAGCCTTGAGGGTGAATGCATGGGCACAGGAGTCCAAAGGAGTTAGGGAAGCACTAACCTACCAAAGCAGTTTGGTTTCAATGTCCCACCAAGACAAGTGCTTTGGGACATGGCTTAAGTGCACTTAAGGCCAACTCCTTACCCTGCTCCGTCTCACTGACCAGCTTGGAGAGCTTGGCTCTGATAATTGGAGTAGCTGCCATGGACAGGAACATAATCCCATAACCTGTAAGCAAGATATGGTACATTAGGGAAAGCTCAGCTGAAGTTGTGTTGAATTAAAATCGTAGAATCATAGATTAAGGTTGGAAAAGATCTCCAAGAGCATAGAGTTGAACTATCAAGCCATCCCTATCATGCCTGCTAAGCCGTGTTGGTCAGTTGGACTCAATGATCCATATGGATCCCTTCCAGTTTGGGATATCCCATGACTCTGTGATTCTACGATCAACTGGCATCTCCAAGCTACGCCCCCAAGATGCAAGGATTTAAGAGCTCTGCGTCACCTGTAAACATCAGTGGTGTTGTAGTAGCAAGAGAAATCACCACCAGCCCAGCAATATTGGAGATGAGTCCTATCTCTGCCACCCAGGTGTCCTCCAGGCAGAGCTGCAGCAGCCGCAGCCCCCCCAGGCTGCTCAGGTACGCCAGGTAGCTGGCAGCTGAGCCGTACCCAATGAGATCTGAGGCCCAGCAGAGTGGGGAGCCGAGTTCATACAAAACATAGAGGTCTTTGGTTCCAAAATGGACAGTGACAAGAAGAAAGAAAGCCAAAGAGTAGAGGGCAAGCTTCCTCCTGGAGCTCAGGTTTTCCGGGGCCGTGTACAGCTTGTAGACAGCCTTGTAGTGTTGGAGAGTCAACAGCTTGGCCGCTCTCCGCTGCTTCACCGTTTCCTGCAGACACAGAGCAGCATAGAGGGCGGCAGCGAGGCCGGCGGCGAGCACCAGCCAGAAGGGGTTGATGTAACCCTCAGCTTTACGCCACCGGCCCCCACCGAGGCTGGCCACCATGCCCGCCACGCCAAGGCAGGCCTCGAGGACGGCCACGCGGAAGGTGCGGGCGCGCCGGTCGCTGCTATCGGCTACGGAGGCGAAGCAGCCGGCCAGGATCAGGTTGTAATCCCCCAGGAGACCGCTGACGATGCGCCCGAGGAGCAGGAAGGCGACGTGCAGCCGCAGGTACATGACGAGGAGGTACACGGCCGCCTGCATCGCCATGCCCACCGCCGGCAGTACCAGCACCGGCCGCCGGCCCGCGCTGTCGCTCCACGGCCCGAAGAGAGTCACGGAGAACAGCCCCACGAAGAAACCCCCCAGGTTGATGTAGAGGTTCCAATGGGCGACCAGCGCTTCCACCTCCTGGAAGAAAAACGCACAGCGATGCGGGGTGGGCACGGCCGTCCCAACGGCTCCCCGCCGCCCTCCCCCAGCGCTCCCCACCTCCCGCAGCGGCTCGACGGCTCCGCTGCCGTTCCCGCAGCCGTCGAGGCTGCTGCCATTGGGGCCCACGTAGCCGCGTTCGGCCCCCAGCCGATCCCATAGGTATTGGGTGGCCAGCGGGCCCTGCAAACCCAGAGCCAGCGTGGCGAGGAAGAGCACAGGCTCCACGGAGGGAGCGGGGAGGCAGCGGCGGGCGGGGGGCGGCGGTGCGGGGGGGGTGGCGGCGGTGGGGGGCTCCGACGGGGCGGCCATGGCTGCGGAGGAACGGGCGGAGAGATCGACAGAGCGGCCCCACCCCTGGCTCCGCCCCACGATGGGAGTGGGGAGGATCCGAGGGAAGCGCTGCTTTTGCGGGTTTTCGTCTTTCGTGCGTCTTCTTGCGTTGATGGGGGTCCCTGCTTGTGGGTTTCTGAGCAGTGATTAAAGATATTTCGATTCCCAGCTTGGTGTTGTGCTGATCTTCAAGCTGTAGTCAACCATTTAGACGCACAAGAACCTGGGAAAATACGTTAGAACCTGGGAAATGGGGTAGTTAGAAACGTGTAATCAGCTTGATTAGTTTTATAGGATCACAGAGTGGCTGGAGTTGGAAGGGACCCCCAGGAGCCGTCTGGTCCCAGTGCCTGCAATGCACAGGGACACCCACAGCTCCATCAGTGCCCAGAGCCCTCCAGCCTGACCCCCGGGACGCAAGGATGGGCACCACTCCTCTCTGGGCAGTATGTGCCAATGCCTCACCGCCCTTATCCTAAACAACCTTTTCCTTTTATCCAATCTAAATCAGGGTTTGGTGCCTCGAAGACCAGATCTGTAAACAAAGAACAAGTGCTTTAAATCAACACTTTAAAAACACAATTCAGAGTATGAGATTAACCCGTTTACATAAACTGGAGTAGTCCCAAGTTAATGTAAACTGGCATCGCTCCTTCAACACCACTGAGGGAGTGTTAACCACAGCATCACAGAACCATTCAGGTTGGAAAAGACCTCTCAGATCTCCAAGTCCAGCCCCAGCCCAACTCCACCATGCCCACATCCCTCAGTGCCACATCTCCACAGCTCTCAAACACCTTCAGGGATGGGGATCCCAGCACTCCCTGGGCAGCTGTGCCAAAGCATCACCACTCTTTGGAGAAGAGAAACCACCAGAAGCTTTTGGTGGAGCTATCACCAGATGACCCAAGGTCTTTGCTTCTCTTCTCTCCCTGCTTGACCAAGCTATAAACATAGCTGTGACAATTAATACCAACGAAATGGAAACATCACCATTATTTGAAAGCTACACAGGCATGGTCTACCAAATAAAGACACCCAGGTGTCATTAGCAGGATGCTCCCTTTGGAGCTAACAGCTTCCACTCAGTTCCTGTCTACTTACAGAATCAAATAATTCACTGTTGGAAGTCTTTTTTGCAATTGGGACCAAAATTGCCACCAATTTCCCAGGTTTCCCAAATTCACTTTAAATAATAATAATAATAGTAATTGCCCTTTGAGCTACCACAGCTGCGCCTAAAAAACCTGATAGATAGGAAAGGTGAAAAACCCATAGCCTGATGCTTGCAGTTTTTGACACTGTAGCCAAGCCTTGCCCAATGCATTCACACACAACAGGCCAAGTCAGAAGGAGTTATTACTTTCCCTCTTTAGCCCAAGGCATTTTGTATAACATACCAACCTGTTCCGGGTGGCCAGAACCTTCACCCTTTAAACGGAGTAGAAGAAAGTTGTTGTGAGGTTTCTGTTGTTTTTTTAATGGGAGATACCTACTGAAAGGAGGAGTGACGAAAGATCAACACTTGCACAAAGTGAAGGACCTCTCAGGATGCTTTTGAAGAACAACTTGGGCGCAAGGAGTTAATCTTCTCCCGGATTTACGGGTTATCAGAAAGGCTGTTGTAAGAAAGTTCTTGATCTGACACTCTTTTGCTGTCCCCTCCCTTCTTTGTTCTCTTCCTTCTTTCTCTGATTACATCCAAAAACAACACCCAGCTGCCAGAGGTCAATGTTTAATATTGCTGTGTGTTTATATAGTCCCCGGGAGCAGTGCTGGGCCTTTCAGCACCGGGCCAGCTCCACCATGGCTCCCTGCTGGCAGGTGGTTTTTGCCTTCAGGAAATACCTGGTCATCATCCTGGTGCCCCTTCTCTTCTTACCACTGCCTCTGGCTGTTCCTACCAAGGTAAGAACCTTTTACACTGTACTTGAGAGCAAAATCTGTCCTTAGAGACGTTCCTTTGAAGAGAACATGCAAATTCTTACAGGCACTTCATAGAATCACAGCATATCCAGAGCTGGAAGGGACCCGTGAATCTAATTTACCTTCTAAGGATCGATTCCAAACTGCCTTCTGATTTTCTAACATTATCCCATTCGTGTCTCCTTTCAGTGTTGGGTATTTTTTCTCATCATTGCTGCCAGGTAAAAGAGTCACCTCTCATACTCAGATAAGGGAATCTGTTACATCGGGAAAAAAATGCAACGTATTTCACTCTTCCAATCATTATTTCCATAATAAACTTCAAAAAAAAAAAAAAAAAAAGATTTAAAATTTTAAAACGTCACGTTTTGAAAGACAGAATGCTTAACATTCCTTCAGAAGAAGTTAATTGCGAAAGCCTGTAGCAGTAGGGCAGGTATTTCTGAGCCATTGATCAGCCGGACGCAGCACTGAGAGCAGGCAGAGTGCCAGCAGTTGGATTAATCTTCACTCTCATTTCTCCTGCTCTCCTCATGCAGACAGATCTAACCTCTGCTCTTCAGGTCTCTCATTCCACTCCCAATCCCCTCTCCCATCACTACTGCTCTTCGAATGCCAAGTCCTACCTCCTTCCTTTGATCCCCGCTGACCCTCAGCTTCTGCTCTCCTTCCCAGTTCTTCTCCATTCTTCACTCTGTCTTTTTTCTGCAGCCCCTTCTTCCTCACTATTCCTATTTCTTTTCCCTGTAGAACTCAGTCTTTTCATCAGACCAATGAGTCAGAGAGTTTCTGGAGCTTGGGCCAGAGGGTTGCAAGCACGAACAATGGAGTGGCACTGGTGGGAGGAGAAATGCAGTAACTGATCAGGCATGTCCTCCTCTTCCCTTGCTATGCAAATAAAATAGCTTAAACTGTCACTTAAAAGCTTACTAAAACGACAAACAAAAAATAACAGACAATTTTTTTTTTTTTTTTTGCTAATTAACTTTCTGTAGGCCAAAGTTAAAATGAGTTAAAAGAGATTTGGATCATAAGATTTCTGAAGTATCCAGAAGTAGATGTGTTGTTTTTCATCTCTTCCTGGGACTGCTGTTACCAGACAATAAGCCCTTGGTTTTGTCAGTCAGTATTTCCCATTGGTGCCATCCATGGGTGCATCTTCATAACAATAAAATAAGGGAGAAAAGGGACCATCAAAGTGGGAAACTGTCTTCAGAGCTCGACAGAACCTATAATTAAGGTTACTGCCGCTCTCATTCAATATAAGGCTTAAAAGGCTTTAAATCTCTTCAGGACTCTCTGCCAGTATTACTCTTCCATCCCTGGTAATGTGCCACCAAGATTGCTTTCCTCCATCATTCCTTGGTTTAATCCTCTGTACTCAAGCCATCACCTTCTCAATCTCTTTTTCTTAATTCTTTAGTCAATAAACATTGGTACACTTTCATTTGTTCTCTCCATTCTGTGTATTTTGAGTGGACATTCTCAATCCAAGACCATGCAACAACTTTTTTCTCCCAAATCCTTTGCTCTGACCGCTGCTGGCTCCTATTATTTTGCCAGCTCCAAATTAAGGAAGATAATGTGTCCTGCAGCGTCACTTTCCCATGGTTTTTTTTCCAGCAGCCTAGCAGTATGCCATGTTGTGGTATGGTATTTTGAATCCTTCTGGTGCCCAAGGCTGAGTTAAATAGTCTTATATAAAATTTAGAGTGGTTGTCTGCAGCAAAACCATGTCTGTTTTCTCAGGAAAAAAAAAAAAGATAATGCGAAACATGAGATCATACTTTGTTCAAAGAAGTAACTCAGAGTCAATGGAAGATGAAACTGACCCATGACCAGTTTGTCAGCATTTCAAAGTCTGTACTAAGCTAAAAATCTGATTTTAAAAAATAGATAACAGTATTTCCAGTAGAAAGAATGCAGGCTGCTGAAGCTACCAGAGGTTCACCAGGGCCACATCCTGAATTATGCAGAGGAAAAAATGGGGAAACTTTGACTAGATTGAAGATTACTTCTGCAAATCAAAGACAGAAATGAAAAAAAAAAAAAAAAAAAGAAAAGAAAATACCAGCATCAGCAAAACCAAGATATCTAGGCAGGGACCATCAATGCCTTATCATAAAAGGTTCAAAGTCATCTATTTCTGTCTTCCCCCATCAAAGGTCCCAATCTCTCCCCACAGTTTTGACAGGGTTGTTGAGTAGTTTGTCACTGGATTAGGGTCTGCAGTTAGGGGGACAGATGAGAGAAAAAGACAGAAAACAACCTTTTCCCAAATCCCTTTATCAGGCAATGTTTATAACAACGGGCTGTTGCCTTCTCAGAGCGTAAGTGAGGTGTAGAGCCCATTCTGACTGCTGCACTCCCTTCTTCCAGGAGGCCCAATGTGGGTATGTTATCATCCTGATGGCACTGCTGTGGTGCACGGAAGCTTTGCCATTGGCTGTCACAGCACTTCTTCCCGTCCTGCTCTTCCCAATGATGAATATCATGGATTCGACAGCAGTAAGAGATTGGGGTCTCGTCTGATGTTGGTTTTTAATGGCCATCTCTTAGATGGGTGTTGCAGCCAGGGGGATTTCCAGAGTGCAAATCAAAGAGGAAAACATTGCACCAATGTTATGAGAAAATGTATTCTGGGAAAATGTTTATGGGATAGAACCTGATTGTGCCCAGAGTGGAGCTGCTAATCTGAAATTGAAGCAAATTCGTTAATCAGATGCAACCTATTGTTAGCATACTAATGACTTTGGGACAGGGTCCCCCCTCAGAAAACACCTTATTTCTATCTGATGGTTTCTTATCACTGTTCTCTCTCCCTTGCTCCATGCTGTAGGTCTGCAGGGAGTATTTGAAGGACACCAATATGCTTTTTATTGGGGGACTGCTGATGGCCATTGCTATTGAGAACTGGAACCTACACAAGCGCGTTGCTCTGCGGGTCTTGCTCATCACTGGTGTCAGACCAGCCCTGTGAGTAACAGCCACAACAACGATGTGGGGTAGAGGATTTCAAGGCATTACTTCCTATCAGCGTTGCCTGAAATCAATTCTGAAAAGTCAGGGGTGCTACTGGGCTTGGGCAGGAGCACAGCTTTTGACAGTCAGGAGTCTTTGGCTGAAATATAGAAAATATCTACTCTATAAATGCTATATTGATTGCAAGGAGAAGAGAAAATGGGGGGATGCTTGTTTTGGAAACAACAACTGTTTGCCAGACTGGTGCTTTAAGCCACGCAGAGGCTACGTTACCCTATTTAATTTGTCCCAGATCATAAGAAGAGGGAATACAGAAGGAAATTACAAAGCAATAGAATGAAAATGCATATAAGATAAAACCCATTTCATCTGATGTATAATCTACATCTCATCTAAAGAATAATTTTGAGACAAATAACAGAGTAATACTGCAACAAGGATTAGAATTTTATATGAGTAAGAAGAGACTCTTAAATGATAGAGGTAGGATAAATCTACAGAAAGAAAAAAAAAAGAAAGAGATCATTTTCCTTATTGCTTAAACTGATTGCTGAGCATTTTCCAAACCTCTCGTTTGTAAACAAAACTTTGTAACAGAAAAGGGCATGGAAGCCCTGAGTTCTGACCCAGCTTCTTCAAACCTGTTTCTTTCAGACTTCTGATGGGTTTCATGCTCGTGACTGCATTCCTGTCCATGTGGATCAGCAATACAGCCACCACTGCCATGATGGTGCCCATAGCACAGGCGGTTCTGGATCAGTTGCACCAGTCAGAAGTGGGATCTGAAGCAGCCAACCAAGTGCTTGAGAATGACAACAAGGCCTTTGAACTGCAAGAAGAGCCAACGAAATCAAACAGCTTCAAAGAAACGGAGGAAAAAGGTGAATGGGCTCTGAGCATTTTTCTCTTTGGGATAGGATGTTCTGATGGCTTTCCACTGGCACAGTCGTTCTGAAAAAGGAATTTATCTAAAGCATCCTGACTGTTCTTGCAGCAATTGTGAGGCTCTTCCGTGAATCAAAGGCACAGTAAGTTCTACTGACTTGGATGAAGGTCAGTGGCTCAATAAAACAACATGTATAAGCACTGCATTAGCTGAAGACCTCACATTAGGTTTGATATTTCCTCTTATATTATGTCAGTTCCACTATAATCTGCTGTGTAACTCGTCAGACAGCAGTCCATCTGAGGGACAGATTCTGGCCTATTTCATGCCTGAAGGTTAGAGATTAAAATGATCTTTCTAATCCAAAGAATGATCTCTCTAATCCAAAGATATATAATCACACAACAATATCTCTTCAGACTTCATCACATCAACTTCTCCTGAAAAATGGTTATTTTCACCGACAACCAGTAAAAATTGACAGAATATCAAAGATTTAACAATGCCAGCCTCCTAAAACGAGGAAATTTGGCTCCTTCAGCTCTGAGTCCGTTGTGTCCTAGCCCTCAATTACAGAATTTTACAGACAGAAGATCTTTTCCTACCCAATGTCGCTTCTCTAACCCCCTCATTCCTATCTTGGGGCCTAGGTAATAACCATGTTCTGGCAGTTGAGGAAGGCAAAGAGAGAAATGAACACCCTGTAGACGAGAAGCACAAGAAACTCTGCAAAGGAATGTCTCTCTCAATTTGTTACGCAGCCAGTATTGGAGGGATTGCAACTCTGACTGGGACAACACCAAATCTGGTGCTGAAGGGACAAGTTGATGAGTAAGTCTGGTTGGATTTGGAATACACATCTATTAAGATGCATCTTTCTGCTCCAGCTGACTTCTAGTTCATACAGAGAAGGAAAATATCAGTTTGCTAACTCTGCAGGGAAGTTGGCTTCTCTTCCTTGGGGAGCCTCAAAACACCTCCTGTTTTTGAATACAGAAGAGACTGCAGAGTTTGGGATGCTGACAGCCCTCTACATTTTGCAGGATCTTTCCCAACAATGACAACGTCATCAACTTTGCCTCTTGGTTCTCTTTTGCTTTTCCCACCATGGTTGTGTTGCTGATTTTGGCCTGGATTTGGCTGCAAATTCTGTACTTGGGCTTTAAGTAAGTACCTTTCTCATACTAGAGCACAGGTCTGTTATTAAGTACTCATTACATACTGTACCACGAGTGATTCTTCCACTGATAAGCCTATGCTTGATGTTTACACACCAAGTAGAGAAGCATTCAGATACAACAGAGACCAACAGCACCGCACACTGAGTATCTGTTAAAATACTGCAATTTTTTTTTCCAATAACCTGATGAAATCCCAGCAAAATACACTCCGTGGCTGGAAACAGGGAGCTCCATCTGCACACAACCTGTTCTGCTGCATTGCTTTCATATCCTAGAAGATTGCTGTGCTTCAAGCCAGGAAATTGATTTCTGCATAGAGCTGGTAAATTCCCTCATGACGAAAGCTGTGCAGAGCTGCAGGATTAGCATTGTGTCAGCTCCCAGTTCAACACCCCATGCAAACAGCTTTCATTACCCATGTGATACCTGGACCACCACTTTGGTATTATCCTCAACCTCTTCCAACTGGAAAGAGCTTTCTCAATACCTGAAATGGTGTTTCATTCCTCAAGGTCCTATTTGTAAATCCTCCTTTTTAGTAAATTTAAAAACCTCGGCAACTGTTTGCTTCCTGGTGATCACACAATGCCAGTCACACTGTTCTTGTCATTATTACCCTGTGTGTATCACACTTCAACCAAAAGCTTTTAGGGACAGGAAAGTGTTTTTTTTTTAATCTTGGCAGCACAGAATACAATACAGTTACCATCTACATCTGTGGCTGCTGATGTCACAACATATAATTTATATTAACACACACACATATATATATAATACAACGTGTCTGAGTTACAAAGTCTAGATTCTTAACTCTTAAGACATCTGGCAAATTTCTTTGATATTTCTTGCCCATTTTTTCTAGTTTTCAGAAGAATTTTGGTTGTGTGAGAGATCCCTCTGCAAAGACCAAGGAGAAACAGGCCTATCAAATTATTAAGGACGAGAACAAGAAATTGGGTTCCATGAAATTTGCAGAGATTGCAGTCCTGGTCCTCTTCATCCTACTGGTACTGCTCTGGTTTACAAGAGACCCTGGTTTCATACCTGGATGGGCAACAGTTCTCTTCAACAAAAATGATACGAGGTACCATCACTTCTCCTCCTTGCTCTGAGCAAAATTGTATCAGGAAACAACTGAATAATAAAGCATAGCCTAGCTTTTCTCTTCCCAAATGATTTTCTTAATGAGGATTCCCTGCTGATGCATCCTTGCCTAGGCTGTGAATTAACACAGTAACATCTAACAGTAGCATTATTTTGGGTAGTCCTGTGTGGCATCAGGATTTGGACTTGATGATCCTTAGGGGTCCCTTCCAATTCGGGATATTCCACGATCATACCAAGTTTAGAAGTAAAATTTGCACTTATTATTGCATTATTCAGTTTCTTCAGTTCCTTATGCACCTAAAACACCACCAATTTTCTGACTGATCCATTGCAGCTTTGTCTCTGATGCTACAGTTGCCATCTTCATTTCACTTTTGCTGTTCATCATCCCTTCCGAATTCGCTATCAAGAAGCAGACAGGTAAGCTTATGAAGGCATCAGCTGCCAAAACAAGTATGCTGGAAACCTTATATTTTAGATTCACTAAAGAAATTTCAAATTGCTCTTCCTATATAGTTATAGTTTTATGTTTTAGGCATACATTCCATGAAAAGTCCCCTCAGATCTCCAAGTCCAACCCCAGCCCACCCCACCATGCCCACTGACCACGTTGCTCAGTGCCACATCTCCATGGTTCTGACACTTCCAGGGATGGGGACTTTCAATCTCCCAGTGCAGCTGTGCCTCTGCATCACCACTCTTATGGAGAAATGCTTCCTAATATCTAACCTGAACCATCCCCAGTGCAACCTGAGGCCGTTACCTCTCATCCTATCACTAATTACTTGGGAGAAGAGGCCATTCTCTGGATATGTTGCCATTCCCCTAACCCACTCTTACTTTGCATCTACTCCACTTTGCTTTTTGAAGCAATTGCAGGTTACTCATTAATATTTTTGCACATTTTTAAAATCTCCTCACCCACTTTTGGAGACTATTCCAAAGCCATGTTGATCTCGCTGACAGAAATGTCCTTGTATTCCAACTAAGCCTACCTCTCATTGGCAAGTACCGCTTTCTTTGGAGAATATAATATACAACCAATTCTTGTTTGGATTGTAGGCAGCGAGACAAAGATCCGAGCACCTCCAGCTCTCCTGAACTGGAAAGTAGTTCACAAGAAAATGCCATGGAACATCGTGTTCCTGCTGGGAGGTGGCTTTGCCTTGGCCAAAGGCAGTGAGGTAACACTCCTCTGCTTACCTGCTCTCCGTGGGTGTTTCCTCCTCTGCTTTTCACATGTGCTCTCCCAGAACACAAGAGGGCACGCTGGGAGCACCAAACACACGTGGCGGTCGGACAGATTTCATCCTTAGGAGCAGTCCTATGATGAGATGTGCCTTGTAGCCCGTGCAAACAACATGGTACAGCACAGCAGCACAATTCACTGTGTTTCTAGAAGAGTGGGTGATGAAGAAAATACCCCATTATACCAAAGATTCTATTAAATGCAATTTGATCAATGCGGCAAGCAGAAGATAACACTTCCAGGATGCGTCTCCCACACAGTCCTTACAGCTTCTACACACATTTCTACAGAAAGCAGTTTGTATGAGAAGTTCCATAGGGCAGAATTGATGAGGGAAACATAGTTGGATTGTGATACGGGTACTTCTTCATCAGCCTACTGTCCTGACAGGCATTTTTCCTCTGTTACAGGAATCCGGTCTGTCCGGATGGTTGGGTACCAAACTGACTCCTCTGGAGCACATCCCTCATCCAGCCATTGCGTTCCTCTTGTGCCTCCTTATTGCTACTTTCACTGAGTGTGCCAGCAACGTGGCCACCACCACCCTCTTTCTCCCCATCCTGGCTTCAATGGTGAGTTCAAAACGCCCTTGTAAAGGCAGCTTTCAGGCAGGGGTATGCTCAGTGATGAGAGGTGGCTGGCTGACACCGCCAAGCACTGGCTCATGTAATCTGATCAGGAGGCAAAACTTTAAATAAATACATATGTATGTGAATGCTTATAAATTCACACACACTGTGCGCTCAGTTCAACCTTCCTAAAATCATTGCTGGGGAAAAGTAAAGGGATTAAACTCATTGGCATAGTAGACTTTGCCTTCTGGCCTAAATAACCCCATGAGGTCACTGCCAGCTGTACTCGTTTTTTCCTATTTGTTCTGCACAAAGACAGCAGCAGCATTTGTTTCCCTGTAACATTCCATTACCGTATTTCACTCCAACCACTGGCCTTCCAGAAGTCTGAAGACGATAGCATTAGTCAAGCTCTGTGACCTAATTCAGAATAGCCCCAAGAAACTCCTGTTGCAATGATAGATGTCATTCTGCAGTGTGAAATGGTGGCTCCAGATTGACATTGGTGTAAGAACCACCAAAACCTTTTTGCACAGGACGCAGACTCCAATAATCCTTAAGATGACCCACTCACCTTCAGAGTTTCCACCAATAATTTAGCTTTGCTCACAATCTACTGAAGGCCCTTTATACTCTTTCCTGGTTTTTGAGTCAAATACAGACATTATTATTAATTTATACCTTAGCAGTGATTCAAAATCCACAATCAGGAACACAAAGCATTGACCACAAAACCAATTCTTGCTGCTGCTGCGCAAAGATGTTGAGTAGAAGTTGCTAAAGGAGACCCAACATATGAGTGGTTACCGCATTTGTGAAAGAGATGATTTCTGGCAAACACAATATTCTGCCAAAAGGTTTCTATGCATTTTTGTGTACCAAAACCATCACCTGTGCTCTCCCTTCTTGCCCAGGCTCAATCTATCTGCCTCAATCCTCTCTATGTCATGCTGCCCTGTACACTTTCGGCATCGTTGGCATTCATGCTCCCAGTGGCCACCCCCCCTAACGCCATTGTCTTCTCATACGGACATCTCAAGGTTATAGACATGGTGAGAAAAACACATTCTTTTCATCATTTTTATGGCTAGTTTTGATCTCTTTCTCCCCTTCCCCCCTCCAATATTGGTTCTTCTTAAAAGAGTGTTAGAAAACTCACCCTTCTGACATCAAGTGGAAAGACAAATATAAATGTCTGAATTAATTAGTAGTCCCTTTATATATAGGGGTCCCACTTTATATACTAATAAAGTATATATTTACAGCCTTATCAAGAAGCTATTGAGCTTTAAGAAAACATTCAAGACCTCTTGAAGATGTTCCAATGGCAGTCAGAAGTAGCAATGTGTATCTGTTCCAAAAGCCCACGTGTAGATACAGTTCAATTAATAACATTTTTGCTTTGTAATTCCAGGCCAAAGCTGGATTTGTACTCAACATCCTGGGCGTTCTGACGATAAATCTGGCCATCAACACCTGGGCTTCATCTTTGTTCCAGCTGAATACCTACCCATCTTGGGCAAACTCAACATATTGCTAGTAACACAAGGGAACCAAAAACTGCACTTATTAGGACCATAACATGAGCAAAACCATCACTGACCCAAGCTTTGCTGAGGCAGTGGCTAAGAGACAGCTCTATTCTGTGCAAAAGGACTTGCTATTTATGAGGAAAATCAGCCCATTGATAGGATGAGGTAACCTCCTGCCTTTCAGCTGTTCCAGGTGTCTTCAGATTTTCTGTCTCTGCAGGGGAGCATTTTCTCCAGGTACTACATTGTTCTTCAGGCTCTGCATGTAAAGTCCTAAATCTACAGTGAATGAGAAAGAACTGTGTATATAAAAGGATGGAGAGAGACTCTGTGTACTGACTTCACGCCTGTGTTTGTGTATCAGCACTAATGTGAATATTCACCTACAGGCACCAGTGTATATGTTCCATATGTACATAATGTTGTATATTCTGTGGGCAAGAGATAAATCACTTGCTGTCAGCCTATCCTATGACTTTGAAATGTATATATTTACAGCCCACTCTGTTATGAATGTAGAAGACTGCTTTTATCCTGAAACATCCATCCCGTTGTTATTTAAGCAGCATTACAGTCTGCAACGTCATGGCAGGAATAGAAATATTCCCCTGAGAAGAACCTTGTGTCCTAAAGTGTATATGATTAATTAAAGGCTACTGTTTTTTATGCTCATGTACAAATATCACTGTAAATACACTTGTCTTCCATGTGTCAATGGTTTGTCTGAGCTTCCTTATGCTGTTAGCACAGTTGAATTTGTTATCATTAAAGTCATAATTACTACTAACAAATTAATTTTCTTGCACTATCAGTACCAAGATTTTCCTTTCCAAAGCCCCTAGTATAG
Source organism: Meleagris gallopavo (assembly GCF_905368555.1). Taxonomy (NCBI): domain Eukaryota; kingdom Metazoa; phylum Chordata; class Aves; order Galliformes; family Phasianidae; genus Meleagris; species Meleagris gallopavo. The sequence goes on from NC_139424.1 coordinate 5,647,159, forward strand.
CTCAATGTTCAATGCCTGTTCTCCTACACCAACTTTCAGTAGTAGCACACAGGTTCCCAGTGACCAAACTGACAAAGATAGTGGATTTTTTTGATATCTATTGGCATATAATGCACCAACCTGCAGTATTTCCAGTTCCAGATGTTAAGACAGTTCTGGTACCTGCTGGGCACTGGTTCCCTTTGTGTTGATAGCTTTCTTGGAACGATTGCTGTGGAAGATCCCAGAAAGGACAATCTGCTGTTAACTCTTCAGAAACTTTGAGAGATAGAATCAATGTTTTGATTTCATTATGTGATAGGGTTCTAACATAGAATCACTCAGGTTGAAATAGACCTCTAAGGTCATCTAGTCCAACCACCAACCCATCGTAATATCCATTCCATACCATCCATATCCATCAATGCATCAAGTGTCCATAGCACAAGAAGGAAGGATGTTATTCTTTTTGACTAAAGAGCTCCTGGCTAATTGATCTCATTCACATACAGACTTTCTCAGGTCACTGTTAATGCATTCACTTTCTTTCCCCCCTTTGCATTTATCACTATCAAATAATACCCAAACTGTCTAAATATTTTCATTCTGCTGATCATGATGTGTGAAGGCCCAATAAAACAGCAAACTCTCCCTTCCTCACTCTTTGTCTACAACATCAGGGTAGTGTGCACAGCTCTTGATGGCCTTTTGCTTTCTTTGAAATACCTGCACATGGCTTACATGTCCTCCTAAATTACTGCTTAGCTAAGCAAGAAACACTGAATTCATACAACATCTCCCATCAGCCTCTCCTTCCAGCCCTTTAAAACTGTGTTATGGTTCTTTGAAGTCTTTTCTATGAGTCTACATTATTCAGAGGCTGTGGTGTGCATAACGACATGCAGGAGCACAGGTGCAATCTTTATGGCAATCTCAAGACATCAAGTAGCACCTGGTGTCACGGGGCCAGGGCATAATGTGGGTGTTCCATGTTCATTAGTGTGTATGCGTATATAAAGGCTCAGGACTTACCAGAAAGCAGCTGCAGCAAATGTTATTCAACAAACATCCCAAAGGATGCAACCTGTGGACAGAGGAGAGAAGTAAACAATAACACCAGGACAAGGGGGGAACGGGAAATGTCATGAATAGCATGCACTTAGAGGTGATGGTAGCACCATTTTCATGCTGGGCAGTTTGTTGCTTTGGGTGTGTCTGAGCTCAGGACCAGTCGAGGTGCATCTAAATATAGTGTGCTTGTGCAAAAAGCAGTAACACTATTAAAAATGTTCATAATTTTCTAAGCAAAGCAGGTAGAAAGTATTCCTAAGCCCCATTATTACCCAGATCGCCTTTGAAGGGTGGTTCCCCATTATGTTTCCAGATATTGCCCTCAAGGAGTGGCTCGATTTCCCATTGTGTGATCAAATTTCACAATCTGCTGTGAAACTGCCAGCTCAGCACCTGTAGTTAGATGAGATCCCAATGGAGCTCTTCATTTCAGAGCTGATACGACGTTTGCTTTACATAAGAGTCGTAAGTGATAAATTTATTGATGAGAAGGGGACGTCTGCCTTCTTGCCTGCCTTGTCCAAAAAGCAAGTGCACTACAAAACCACAAAATATAGGTTTCCCACAGCAAATGCCAGTGAGTAAGTGAGTGACTCGCAGTCACCTCCTCCATTTTCCCTGCAGTTATGGAGCTGTCTTGCCTTGCCTTGCCCAGACACACACATGTACACGGGAGAGAATATGAAGGACTTATCCTGGTAAACATATAAACTTCTACAACACATGACCACAACAGGTGAATTTCAGGCAGGTTAACACAGCAAGGAAAACAGCTTACTGGTGAGAAAGGCACTTCATCATCAACAAATTTGTAAAATGGGATGCAAGTAGTGCAAGGGTCACTTTATCAAGCGCTGAAATCATAAAGAGACTTCAAAGAAGAGATGACAGTTTTAAAGCCAGCATGCTTTTTTATCCAGAAGTTGGCTTGGAGAGGCAAAAAAAATGTGTTTCCAGTCACTTAAAAGACATTAAAAGGACCTTAAAGGACCTGAAATCTTGAAGCATCTATAGACAGAGTCATAAAATAACAGAACCATATGGTTGGGAAAGACCTCTCAGATCTCCAAGGCCAACCCCACCCCACCCCACCATTCCCACCGACCACATCCCTCAGTCCCACATCCCCATGGCTCTGGAACACCTGCAGGGATGGTGAGCCCACCACCCCCCTGGGCAGCCTCTGCCTATGCATCACTTCTCGTATAATGAACATTAAATGACCTCAAGAAGATGAAAAATTACATATTCAAAAACAAAATACAAGCCAACAGGACTAGAAAACAATGTAAGGAGCACAGAATTCGCTGGAGGATACAAGAAAGACAGACCTAAATGATATGCTCTACAATACTCTACAATTATATTAAAATATAAACCAAAATTCTCAATGAGTTTGTCAACGAGGCGTCTAAAGACATAATGGAGAGCTACAACAAGGGTGGAATTGGGAATTAAAAGCAACAAAGGAAGAGGTGGAAACTGAAAGTCCAATACCACTGCAGACTGAAAAATGAAGGGACTGTGTTTAATCTGATTGGTAGCAGCACGATGGACACGTGGACCTTCCTCCAGAGTTGAGAGAACAGTTCTGCACTCGCCCCTGGGGGTAATTCCTCCCACAGATAACCATGGCACATTGGCACGTGAGTAACACCAAACGGGGAACAGAAAGCTTAAGCAGGCTGATTTGGTACATATGTACATGGAAGCCATCAAGGAATGTCACAAACCTCAAAGTTGTTTCTTTTTTTTTCAACGTGGAGCCAATAAAACTGTTCACAACGTGATTCACTGAGCTGTGTGATTTAAGTTAGCAATGAGCAAGGTGCCAAAGCCTGGAAATGAAGTGGTTTGGATGTGCTAATGGCACCACGTCCAAAATAACAACAGCTTTATAGAACTTAATCACTACTGCCGATGCTGTGTGTTTCCCCCTATTAAGGGCACATTGAATACTATTTATCCTTTGATCATACTAACAGACCAAAACCATCAAGGTGCTGCTCAGGATATTGGCTTTTGCAACGTGCCATCTAGTGGCTGCACGCCCAGAGGTCCAGAATGAGGCCAACCTTGGGTTGATCTCGATCAGAAAGCATCCTTAGGCAGCAGCTAAAAGGAAAGTGATGGAAGAAGTAGACCAATTTCCAAAGGCACTGCATCACAGCACGGCTGTGAGATTAGAGGTGTGTTAATCGGAAAGAAAACTCTGAAAATAGAGAGAGGAGAAAGTTAATTCGGGTGCTCAACACATGTATTGAAGCATAGAATCATTCAGGTTGGAAAAGACCACCGAGATCACCCAGTACAACCAGTCATGCATGCGTGATTTGGATCAGACCAGATGCCCCTGCTACAAGGCTCAGACACTGTACGGCTGCATAAGGTATTTATCTTAATAAAGCATTGGTAGTGACTGCTTTTAGATGGGACTGCACTTTGAGTATCAACATTAATTAAGGTCAACGTCAAAACTTTGTTCTGCTGCAACTTTATACCACTCGGCCAACTTCATATTGAAGTTCTCTTGCCGACCCAGCAACGTTACAAGGATTTCCTCCTTCCTCTTGATCCCTGCTCAGTATGAGAAGCAGCATTCCAAAACACCTCCACTACCTTCTACCAGCTGTCACCTGCAACAGCTGCCTCCAGAGTGAAGAACCTCCAAGAACCTTCCTGGTTCTTGGAAGGGAGCAGAGAGCCCAACGACTCCAAACATCATTCATTCTACTCATTATGGAACTCCTCGTTTCTTTCTACAAAGCAAAAGTGGTCAGAGCTGTCCGTGTGAACAGAACGTGGAGATGTGGCACTGAGGGACGTGGACAGTGGGCATGGTGGGGGCAGACTGGGGTCGGATTTGGGGATCTGGGAGGTCTTTTCCAACCTGAATGTTTCTGTTGTTCTATGGTTTGTATGGCATTGCACACAGTCGGTAGGGCAGGCTGTGTGCAGAAGGGAACACAGCACCGTTAGCTCTATAGCACCAGTTTGCCTGGCTGCCTATCAAGATCTCAGGGAGCACTCAGTGGTTGCTCTGGAGCAGTTTCAAGCAACTGCAAAGGGAAAGCTGCATTTCCCTGTTTGCTGTAGGACTATCCTGATGAGACTTGCCAGAAAACTCAAAAGGATCCTCTTTATTTGCACGATGTCACCTGAAGCAAGCTTGAGTTTTCCTCCTTATTCTTACCTCTGGCAATATCATTCCTGCTACATGAAACATGCAATCATAAATCACTTGCCTGCATTGTAGATAACACTGCTGTACAATGCAAGCTTCCTCACACCTGTGCTTTTCCTTTTCTACGTACACCAAAGCAAACAGTGTCGTGGTATGAAGAGTCGGAACTGGCACTAAAGAAGCAGAAGAAGATACCACCTATTCAATCCAAAATAAGCTTTGTAATTCCTTTAGTGTCACATCTTTATGCATGGAAAATAGTAACACATCAACCTTTGTCTGGGTGACTTTTAGGACCCAACCGCTCCATCCAATTTCCAAGCACAGGGAGGAAGGCAGAATGATTTTTTCTCTAATAATTAGTGGTGAAAACCAGTGAGACAAGGAACACCAATGACACCTTGTGACATACCTCTCATTTTGTGCTCAAGCATTACCTCTTGATTTAAGATGTACTGACATTAATGGAAAGCATGGTGGACAGACAAGAGAAAAATTCATACCTGAGCTACATTCAAGTTCAATATATTCAGCATATATTCAGCATACTCAATAGAAAGGACCATGAAGGGTGGCCAGAGGGGTGGGTTCCACATGCCATCCCAGCTCTAGGAGCAAAAGCCTTTATCCTCAGTGAAGTGAGGCATGTGGAATTCATACCATATGCCTCTACACTTTGGGAAGGATTCTGTAAGAAGAAAACATCTCACTTATTAGCCTAGAAGAAAAATCTTTGCTCTGTTCACACTGTGACCACACAGCTGTATCTCAGAAATATGAGACAACTGATGGGAAAGGGGAGGGGAGTGACATCTATCATTTGCTCGGCACCAGGTGCACTCAGGTATGCAATACATTTCTCCTTGCAGTTTTGAAACAGTGCCACTGTTGGTACCTGTGGGACAGCCCCTGCAGGGCACGGCTCCAGCACACGGCCATGCTCTGCTCCAGCACCAGCTCCTGCCTGGAGCCCTGGGTGCATGGTGAAGGCAGCCAAGTCCTGAAACCCTCTCAGCACAGCTACTTTGGGTAACAGCGATAGGATGAGAGCCTTAAGCTGCACCAGGAGAGGTTCAGTCTTAAGAGCCAGTGCTTTTCAGCTTAAAACTCCTCAGTGGCTCTATGCCACGTGCACCATGCAAAGAGTAAAAAAATGTGCTCTAGCAGAATGCCTTGTTTGCTTTGAGTCTTGCTCAGGTTATTTTTTGTCATGAAAGAAATATCTGCAGTTGTAAAAATATCATGTATGGCACCACCTGCCAGGCTAATAACAGTAATTAGAAATGTAATAAACTGTTCACTGGCAAAGGAACAAATTGTCTTATCCTTTGAAAGTCACACTGGCCCAAGGCAATTCCTCACAGACATTGGCCACTGATGTCAAAAGAGATGGAAGGAAAAGTACATCATGGTGAAAAAAAGAGGAAAAAAGGGGTAAAAAAGGGGGGGGGGGGGAAGGGAGGAAAAAAAAAAAAGGAGGAGAAAAGGAGGAAAAAAAAGAGGAAAAAATGTGGAAAAAATGGAAAAATGGAGGAAAAAAAGAAAAAGAAAAAAAAAGGAAAAAAAGAGAAAAGAGGGAAAAGGGAAAAAAGGGAAAAAAAAAAAAAACTTAAAATTGATATTCAGGTAATTATGAATACCAGCAGTGAGTTCCCATTTTACGGGGTAAACCGTTAAAAATGGGATATTTTACTGAATTTCGAACTAAAACTTCACTGGTGATTCCTTCCTCACATGCACTTTAATTCCTTTCATCTTTTGTACAGCACTATTCCAAAACATACTGTGCACAGAATAGCCTTTATCCTGGGCTACCAACTCCTGCTTCCCACACATCTCACTTCCAAATCTAATTTAGAGGCCAACAACCTGAGATCAACCTATTTCCTTATACTACTAAAGAAATCTCAGCATTAATGTCCTGTTTAGGATTTTTACCTCCATTACAATTTGCCATTTCAACTCAACATCCAAATTCACATCGCTCATTCTCTAAAAGAGAGTTTAAAGCCACCTCCAGTACTGAAAATGGGCTTTCCTATTTTCGTGACCTCGTTGTAATTTTGCCCTTGCTTCCATGTAAGGAGCCTCACATCTAAAAACACACCTTTAATTCCCACAATACAAAAAACAACTATGAACCTGTGATCATTGCTTCAACCCATCCACCTCCTGAAGAACATGCAGAAGGAGGATGCCGGTTCCATGCTTACGGAGTAAGGAAGAGAAGAAAAGCGAGTTGTAAATGCTGCATAAGCACTTCTTTCTGAGGCTTCGGATGATTTCACAGCCCCATAAGTCATTTAGGAGGGGCCCATGCCAGGCAGCAGCCTGCTTTTGTTCTCTGCTTTGTACTGAGAAGGGAGGGACGTCGCTGAGGTACAACACTTTGAGCATTTATATGATTCATTCCATCTTTCATTGAATCATTTTCTCGTTTCTAAGATAATACCTCTGGGATGATTCCAGTGGCTGTTTGAGGAAGCACCGGGCTTTGTGTTTTTCATTATTGTGTTTGAAGATAAAGATGAAGGAGGGATTACCCAAGAAAGATGTGAAAAGGTATCGGATGGGGCAGTGGAAACCTCTTTCCTCCCAAACCCAAGCAATGCCCTACAGTGTGTCCAAGAACTCAATATATGATTTCAGGTTGGAAAAGATTTCTCAGATCCTCAACCCATCCCTGACCACAGCACTCAGTGCCACATCCCCACAGTCCTGGAACACCTCCAGGGATGGAGACTCCATCACCTCCCTGTGCAGCTGTGTCACTGCAGCACTGCTCTTTGGAAAAGAAATACTTCCTAACGTCCAACCTGGCCCACTCCTGGGATAACTGAAGGCCAAAACCTTCCATCGTTCTCAAACTCATTCTGGGAAAGTTGGGACAGGTGTCCCAAAGTCTGGGGAAGCACTACAAGGGTGTGCATGTGTTGGCACCAGCCACATTTGGAGCACTGTGTATGGAACCTCCAAGCACACTCCGAGAAAGGAAGAAGACAGACCAGTCGTACTGGTTATTAGACATGGTTAAGGGGCTTAAAAAAATAATAATAAAAAAAAAAAATAAAGCACTTCTGCCAAGCCAGTTATGAGGAGATAATCATGTGCTAGGCTAAGCCTCTGGCAGGAGTAAAGCACTGTTAGCTGTCTTCTAAGTAGCTAAATATTAATCATCCTGTTTAGCACCAATCATGTCACTAACTGGCTAGAAACTTGGTTAAAGGTTGTGGTAGAGAAAAGGTGTGCTGCTTTGTCTTTAACTGCAATATCCCTGGACTTCTGTAGAAAGTACTTTGAGCAAGGCAAAGATGAAAGCAATATCAATTTTTAGCAAATTCATTAGTTTTTGGACAGGAGCTCTGCAAGCTGAGAAGTACAGCATGTTCTGAGTGCAACGTGAGAGATCCTCAGACAGCTCAAAACAGATTCTCTGCAGCAGTGGAGGTGCAAGGATACACCGTGTTTCATCTTGGGTTGCAGAATACGTCAGCACCGCACACTGCTAACGTGCTGCATCTGTGCCACGAGGCAGCATCCCGTGTCCTGCACAAACAAATGCCATTTCTGAGCTCTGTCACAGCTCCAGGAAGGATGCTGCATGCATGAGGTAGGATGTCAGCACAAAGAGCAGGCAGGAAAATAGCCCGAGAACTAAAAGATTTGCTCTGTTTGGGATAGCTGTGGGTTATTCAGCATCTTGCAGCTCAAAATAAATGGAGAATGAAAAGAGCAGGCAGCGAGCCTTAGAAGAGATAATATGAAGTAATGTGTGAGTGATCGTTTCGTTGCTTATGCCTCAGCACTAAGTGGCCAAACCTGCATAACGTATTCAGAATCATGAATGTGACAGGACTGGGGTTGGAAGACTCATGCAGTTCAAAGGCTTCACTTGGAGCTCCGTGTGTTCTTGGAGCTCCCACAGTCCCTCAGGGCCTTAAAACCAGAATGCAACAGCATGCTCCTTTGAGTCTCATGTGGTCTGACCTTCGAGAGTTCGGCCTGGATAGAGGAGCTGGAGGTGTCTAAATGGACCGACCAACTGTGCTTTCCTCTCCAATATCAGCACCAAGTCTTTTCCAATCTGAATAATTCTATGATTCTGCATTCTGGATTTTGACTGAGAATCCATCCATTAAATTACTGTTCCCTGGAAAATGATGTAAGGTGGACTTTCTCCTTATTATTGTCACCAAAACTCTCCCAGTAGCCTCTGCCATGTTAGAAACAACCAGAAACAGAGCCATGAGACCAACCAAACAACGACAGCCTGCCAACCCACCATTCAGCCAAGAGAACTTCCTCTCTTTCTCTTAATCTTGTACCAAAAACAGGAGGAAAATCACAAAAGATGTTTTCTGAAGTGTAACATCAACAAAAAAAAAGGGGGAAGTTGACAGAATGCTGCCAACTCTTTGCAAAAGAAGAGAGGAGAGGAGAGGAGAGGAGAGGAGAGGAGAGGAGAGGAGAGGAGAGGAGAGGAGAGGAGAGGAGAGGAGAGGAGAGGAGAGGAGAGGAGAGGAGAGGAGAGGAGAGGAGATTACAATATCTTATGGGACAGTGATTTGGAGGTTTCAGACTTTGCACATTCACAGCGATCATCTCAAGGAGGAACAAACATTCCACCCTGAGGACAGGAGAAAGGAGCTGGAGCTATGCCCTGAGCATGGCATGTGGCACAGGATGCTTACAAAGAGGAAAGAGCTAAGCACAAGGAGGAGAATCAGGGACTGTCACTACATTAGCCCAATATACCTGTGTCAATCTATTATCTCTCTCCTGTTGCATACTTGCAGCATCCTTGTCAAAAAAAGCAAAACAAGCTGTATTGCCAGATGGCACAATGACTCTAACACACGTCTGGATCACCTACCTGAATTTCACCTGGAGCAGAAAGGCACCGAGTCAAGTCTAACACCACGTCTTGAGCTCATCTTCATTTCTAGAACAACAAAACAATGGTAGTTTGTAGTGGCTGCCACATTGCTACTCATGCTATGTATGTAGGCAGCACTCAATCACCCATCCGGAAGTGGTGTTTCACGTATAATAATACTTCTTTGTATTTTAATTTAAGATTAAACAATTAACAGAAAGTTCTGCAGATGCCAACAGAAGGCCGTCTTGCGGGAGCACCGGATTTGGAGGCTGTAATTCAGATCTACCTCCTCAGTGAATTTTATCCTTCAGTCTTCCAACTGAGTATTTCTGCTCGCAGTTCCCCTGTGGTGTAGTAATGATAGGGCAAAAGACAGATGCGTTTTGTCAGGGCTCTCAAGAAGGGAAAGAGAATGATCCACTCTTCAATACATTGAACACTACAATTGATGCCAATGCGTTTTTCTACATACTTCAAAACGCATTCAGGGTAAGCTCATGTGGAACAATTTCATAGGGACAGAAAAGGAGCTGAAGTGTATGTAGGTTACAGCAAGGTGTGTATTCCCTAGGGATATCTCTGAAGATAAAAAGCAAGCCCTGACTACTATTTAAAGGCAGCACAGCAGACGGTTAAGTTACACCCAGGTGTGTCTTCCCTCGGGTGATCCCAAGGGAGAGATGCTGGGCCACTTTTCCTATTTAATGGTGGCAGAATAGCTGGTTAGATTACGTCTTAAGTCATCTTATAACCTTATCATCCAAATGTTAGGATACAAAAATTGTAAGCCCACAAAGCTATTTATGATAACAAATACTGCAGCCATCACTGCATAATAAAATATCAACAATGTATTAAAAATAAGCAATTATCCCGCTGCTGAATGAAATAAGAATATTTTATCAAAGGAATGAAATTATGCTCTGGTTGGGCACCAAAAGGAGTTCATAGGGAGAGCTCCTCACTGACAAACCTTCAGACCAACAAGATCATTCTTGTCAATTCTACATAGCAGGAGGGGTTTAAAATAAAGGTGAACAATGATTTTCCATGTAAGGGACCCCAGGAACATGTTAAAATTGGTCAAGTTGGACATGAAGTGGCCTCGTATACACAAGATGCCAAAATGTGGCATTACAGGAAAGAGATTGTGCAGGATGTTCACTCTCTAGGTGAGGAAACAAACAGAGAAGCACGCTCCTGAGCTCCAGTCCTCATCCTGGACACCTTACAAAAGTATCACATCGTGTCAGTTATGCAGACCATCACTTCTTATCACTTAAGCCCTCATGAAGGTGAACAGGAGCCACTTCCATCCAATGTCATTACTTCAAACTATAGTCTCAGGCAGATGTCACTGAATTAGTGCCACTGGGGCTCGACTTGATGATCCTCAAAGGTCCCATATCCAACCCCTGCAATTCTGTGGTCCTGTGACTTGCCTTTGAATATTTACTTTGTGATTTTGATGGCTGCAGTTTTATTTCCTGACCCAAAATGAAAGATCAGGAACAAAACCTAAGTTCTACAGAATTATTTTTCCAGTCCAAAGGAGAAAAACACCAATACAGAATTAGTGGGTGGGCTGCAGCCTGTATGTCCACAAAAGTGAGTGTTGGTCTACGCCTGCGGTACATGTTGGGAAGAAATAGGAAAAATCCTCAGCAGATATTGAAGTCCCCTTTCCTCTAGGTATTTCCTCTGATGGTTATCTGAGAAAAGAAGAGATAATGCTTGCTAGTCAGTGGTTCACTTTCATTTGGGATCTTATCTCTGCATGGTAATGGCCTTGTGACGCCAGCCCAAGTAGACTCACCCAACAAGTTGACGTTAAACTAGCCAACTTAGGTACCAGCACCTTGGCTGCTCCAGCCTGGGTTTCAAGGCAGGCTGCAAAACTCACTGTAGAAACTGGGTTAACAATCAGGCCATTAGCCTACTTTGGTTCTGTGCTGTTGCAGTCGGTAACTAAGCTGCTATTACAAAACCATTTCGAATTTGTCTATCTCAGCCATCAGAGTAAGAATTGTAAATTAAAGGCAGTGCAGAATTTGGGAATAGTTAAGTAAAGATGTTGAGTGAAGCCCTGACCATCTCAAAGCCTTTCTTTTAGACACATAACCTCAGAGACACCTAGTGTGAAAGCCCTTGGAAGGGACAGGTCATTATCCAGCACTACTTTTGAGATCCCACATTCACCAACAGTTCGTGCCCACCATCTCTACAAGAACATGCAGATGCATGGGCAAAGTCTTGATTTCTAACATCAAACGTTCCTGATAGATCTAATAAAATCAAACTCACAAACTCTTGATGGGAAATAATCCATCACAAGAAAATATGCCTTTTTTTCCATATTATGGGGATACCATGGTAGGTCTTTTCTATCACAAATTTCTGCAGCGTATTCCGCAACAGGAATCACAAAACCACGTCATGAATAGCATGAACTGAACACGAATATAATTACGTCCTCCAGAGCAGAAAGGTTTTTTTTTATCAAAGTTTCAAGACCTTATTCAGTATCTTACCATAATCATGGGAGATAAACATGGGTGTACCTATACAATAACCTGGGGGCCGCAAAGATGTTTCTTCTGTTTTGTGGAATGACGATAATTATATTTAGCACTCATTCAAGGCTTTTCATCTTCAAAGCACTTTACAAACATTAATTAATCCGCACAACACCCTATGAGGTAGGTAAGCATTATTACAGTAGGTGTGATCAGGTTAGTGTAGGGGACTGCAGAGCATGCGTAAGCCAGGTAAGGGCAGCAGAAATACATATTCTTGCAATTGCACATTTAAACCTGAATATGAGTTTAAATGAGCCTCCACATACCTGAGCATAAAAAGACTAAACCTCTCCACATAAATATATATACATGCATGCCCACACAAATGCATCCACACCTCCAGCTTAGTTCTATTTTTATGACTGTGCTGAAGCACTGGAGTTTTGGGAGGGAGCATTACCTTGGGTATATTTGTCTCACAGTGTTCCTCTTACACTCAGATGGCACAAGGTGCTTTAATGTCATAGAATGGTTGGGTTGGAAGGGGCCTTAAAGATCATCTACTTCCAACGCTTTGCCACAGGCTGGGGTGCCAACCACTAGGTCACAGAATGGTTTGGGTTACAAGGAACATTAAAGATCATCCAGTTCCAACCCCAGCTGCCCAGGGTTCCATCCAACCTGGATATCCTGTGGTGCAGCCACAAATTCCTTTCCACAGTGAGATTTCGGGCTGAACAAATGTAAGAAACATTCCAATTTCTGGTAGATGAATGCTTCCTGGTGGGATGGCTAAATCCACGCCAGGAAGGAGCGCTGTTAATAACCACAGATAGATCATAGGTTTGCAAAAACACAGATGGGCGTTATGAACCAAAAGGAAAGCAGAGAGGCTGAGGGAGCACTCTCCTTCCAGACAGTTAGAGTGCAATACCTGCCCGACTCCTCTGAAGAATTACTGAGAGAACAAGGAAAAAAAAAAAACAAACCTGCAGCTTAGTCATATTTGTATTCTTATTAAATGCAGGCCTGCCCGAGGCGAACAAGAGCTGATATCATAATTATTGGCTCGCCCAGCCAGCTGCCTGCTCACCTGATGTCAGATCAGATCTCCGCAGCCTTCGGAGGCTCAGCACCGCTCAGCCTCTGCTCTCTCTGCAGAGCTGTTTGAATGACCTAATCCCGTCCCGGAGCAGCAGCACGCCGTTTTGCTTGGATAAAAAGGTAAGAGGAAACCTCTGACAACTTCATACAGCTTTTTAGAACTCAGCCGTGGCGGCCAAACGGAAGGGGGAGAGGAGCTGGGTGCCTTGGCTCATCTATTTAATGGGGAGTCCCTGGGGCTGACTTGGAAGAACGTCAGGGTGAGGGAAGGGAAGGTCAGAGCTTCCATCCCATAGTATTTATCACCGCCAGTGAGGAGCAGCAGGGAAGGAGCCAAGAAGCACCAGGTAAGCTCGCAGATCCACTGCTATTTTCTGGGAGAAATGACGGCTGGAGGTGGTTTCCCAAAGTATAAAAAGAGAATTGCTCTTCTTGTTGGGGTGCACGCAGCTCGATCTCGGCTCCTCTCTGTTGCATAGTTACAAAGAAAGCTGAAGTGTTTACCATTACAAAAAAAAAAACAACTAAAAAACTAAATAATAGACCAAAAAAGGAAAGTATTTCTGAGAGAACTGGGACGTCTCATAGGTTCACAGTGGATTTATTTAAACTTTTGCAGTGATGAATCACAAACTTGGAGAGTTATATATTTTGAGTCTGAACTTTCTTTCAGTATGGCTCCATTTTAAATATATGGCTTTTTCCTTTTGTGTTTTATAATGGTACATAAAATCCATTTTTAGGCTTTTTCTTATATTAAAAGGTGACTGCACTGATATTCAGACTGAAGCTGAGATGTGTTAACTGCAAAAACGCTTAAATCTGAGCACAGCAAATGGAAATCTGTTTATAGGAAATATATTTGATGGTTGAACTGGGTGATCTTAGAGCTCTTTTCCAACCTTAACAATTCCACGGCTCCATACTGCTGTGTTTTCACTTGTTAGTTTCAGGCTGTTAGATTTCCAGTGAGAAAGGAAATGTTTGTGTTACAAACATAATAATTACCAAACCTGTACATAACAATGGGTCTTCGTTCACCTTTAGTCGTCCTGCAAACTCATGAGGCATCAGATTAAATCTCATTAATTTATCATGTTTCTTTATCTATTTATTACCTTATTTATAGCTTTTATTCTATATACATTTCTGTTTGGTTTACCTGGAGTGTACACTTCTAACTTGAATATTGCTAGGTTGAGCCGGGTGAGTTTTAGGCTAAAAATATATTAGTTCTGCTTGCCATTAATTATAAGCATGGAAGAATAAAAAGTATTTACATATCTGGAGCGCATATTTCTTAAGGAGCCAGGGAAGATGTGAGCTTTGCTGTCAGCCAAGTGATGCTCTATCAATATACACAGCCATGCATTGCTTACCCCACATCCAGGTGAGGGGAGATGGACATGGTAGTGTTAATGCAACTGAAAAAAAGGGGACTACACCATGGTAATCTGAGCACAAATTCTGCCCCAAATGTTGATGTGTAGTTGAGAAAGTACTGACTCGTGCATGAGCACAGATACTTGTATGATATTGCCATGTTCCCAGATAATTCTGGAGCCACGTGCTAGTCAGCAATCAGTGGAGTACTGGAGAGTACATGGAAATGTCTCCACATCACAGTGATGGGTGTAATACAGGAACCTGCCAGGAGCACCGTAAGACAGTGCATTACTGCAAAGCACTGGGGTGAAGGAGGAAAGCAAAGAAAGGGTGACATCCACATGATGCCATGTCTTTCTGATCCAAATAGCTTTTTCTTTTTCAGAACAACCAGCTGTAAAAGGGGATAATTAAAAAAAAGAGAGAGAATGTGCTATGTCCTCTTAGAAAATTATTATTATTATTATTTAGGATTCCTGGAAACTAAACAGTAACCACAACAACTGAGTGAACTTTTTGACTGTAAACTGCAGAAATTTAACACAAGAGGTGGTGTCATTCAGAACTACTTTTGATCGTGGAATCACTCCCATCACCTGGTTTCATAGGATGTTCAAAGACCAAGGAGAGGGAGACGCAGCCTCCAAAACAATATTTCAAGTCCTTCATAAAATATTGATAATTGGCTCACCATAGAATCAAAAGGAGTCTGGGAGTAGAGTCCAGCTGGATTTGAAGCCAGAATCGTAGAACCATAGAACCATTAAGGTTGGAAAAGACCTCTAAGATCATCAGATCCAACCGCCAACCCATGACCACCACACCCACTCACAGAATCATTAAGGTTGGAATAGACCTCTAAGATCACTGAGTCCAACCACCAACCCATCAAAGTCCTGCAGTAATCTTTGCATTAAGATTTAAAAGGCGTAAAGATTAAAACAATCATCGTCATAAAAATAAACAGAATTTCAAAAAAGCCAATAGGTATTTAGCCTTTAGAAGGCAAGGACTCAAAGCACTGAAAGTATTTATATGCACTTCTCTGTCCTGCTTATAGACCAAACAATTAGAGATGCAAAATACTCCCTAACTCCTCACCCATGCAGACACTTTGGAAGATGACTCTTTCTGTCCATTGGAAAGTGGGAAAAAAAAAAACAAAAAAAACAGGTTGTTTTGAATGTGGCACTACTATTTGGTAGGTCAGTGTCCATAAACCATGGTTAAGTCAACAAAGGTAACTCACAAGCAGATAGGATTTACTGTTTGTGGCCACGTCCTCAGTGTTACTCAGCCTGAGCTTTACGATTTGGGTCACACACACCTCTCCCTGCTCTCCTGCACCTCAAAAATCATTAGCTTGAAATACAAAGAGATTAATTATGGAGATAAAGCAGATTAAGTGAGAGGTACAAATAAAACCCTTCCCTCGTACAGCTGTGAGCACGGCCAACGCCACGTTTCTGAGACATTTCTCCACTCGGTTGAGATTTTAAAGCAAACTGGCAGTTCTCAAAAGCTACGCATGGCTGAAATAGGTTGGAATACCATGAGTACAAAGAAATCACCACAAATTGGCATCATTCTGTGCCATAGGAAGCAGTGCTGTGAGGTGCTGCTCCTTTGTATGAGTCACCATTGAATCAATGCCCCAACGTGGCCCTAACAACAGGATACTGCTGACATTAAGGGCTAAAAGCAAAGACCATTCTGTTTATCAAAGACACTGTGGCACTTTTCATAAGATGGGGGGGGAGAATTAACCACTTTGTCACATTTCAAATATAAATTCAAATCATGCCCTCAGAGCCATGCCTTTCTGCTTCTCCAACTGGCTCCTCAACACATGGACTTAACCCACCATATTTGTTGTTTTTTTTCCCCTTTTAATCAATGAAATAATGTACAACATAGACAATTTTTCAGACCCTTCTGGGTCACACTTGAAATTCTAGCATTGCTTTCTTCCACAGTGCCCAGAAAACTCAGACATCTCACTGTTACGCAGTATGCCACACTCGTTAGGTTCTTACAAACAGCCTCCTCCCAAAGACCTACACATCGCTATTTTTTTTGCCTGTATGGCACTATTCTTCCATCCAATCACAAGAATCCAACTCAAATAGTTCTATGATTCCACTCCACGGAAATGGGATAAAATACATAATTATTCAACCTTTAGAGTTGTGCGCAGAACAAGGACATCATAATCCGTAAGATCACTATTTGTATTTTACCCAAATTTTCCAACATTTTCAAGTAAAATTTGCCCTTTTTTGTGCCCTCTTAAATGTTGTGTAGTGCTGAAGGCAGGTAAGCAAGTGGTTAGTAAAGTCCTCCCTGCATAGCCTATACAATCTCCACGGTGCCTTTTGAGGCTTAGTTAATATAGGTAAAATCACTTTAAGATGTTTGGATGAGACAGGGCTACTGCAATCCAGAGCATTATTATCTTTCTGTTGGCAAAGTCCTCCGAAATGAATGAAGCATATAGGGTGAGGTTCCATCATAGTCATGTAATGAAGCTAAACATGCTGTCATTTTAACCCAATTTGTTTCCCTCTGTACTGCTGCCTCACCAGTTTGTTAGAGGCTCTCAAAGGAGCTCATCTAGTGTCAGCTTACAACTTCCACACCTAGCCAGTACTTTGCTCCTGGAATGGGTAGGTATCCCTGCCCTGCAAACTCCTAACTGCTGGTTCAACAGACCTGCCAGGACAGGTCCCTGCAACATTCCCCTCTGTGGGCAAATGGTAGGATGCCAGAAATATTAGACAGGAACCTGTTCTCCCAGGAATGTAAGTAATTCATAGAAGGAAATAATTTACTATTTTCCCAGCTGGAATAATTAAACAGCAAGGCACTGTCCTCCCAAGTTGCAGAACAGAATAGCAAACCAGATGGGGAAAATGAGCTGGAATGGACTACAGTAAAAATTATCTTCCAGCCTTAATTTTGCCAATCTTTCCTCATGGGCCACATTTTTGTGGCCTCCCACCATTCTCACACACTCCTACGGACTCCACATTGGAGTCCATCCATCATTTTGGTGACCAAAACTGGACACCAACCTTCAACAGACTCTTTACCAACACCAAGAGGATCCACCTTCACAGCTCTCAAATACTTTTCTGTTAGCACCTACACCTGCTAGCACACCTCTCCTTTTCATTACAGCTTGGTGTGGCTGACTTAGGTTCAGCTTACAGCTCATTAAAACCTTGAGATATTTTTCATGCTGCCTCATCACTTGTTCTCACTCACTGTCTTCAGGTTTTATTATCTTGCCCAGATGTTGAACTTAGCTCTTACTGAGCTGCATTTTACTTTCTTCAGTCCACTTCTCCTGACTCCTTTTGGAACTAAGGGTGGCTGAGATCCCTTCCAATCCAAGCCATTCGATGATTCTCCTAACTATATATGCAAAGACTTCCATCTCCATGCTGTCTCCAAATCTGATTAGTGTTCCTGCCCAATCTATCATACAAACCATTAGGGAAAACACCAGGTAGCATCAACCTCTTCTAGAAACCCAGCTGAAATACCCTTTCATTCCAACAGCAGTCAGTACCTAATCCTAGTGCTGGTTTCCACCCAGCTTTACCTCCTCATAAAATCATTTGAGTTGGAAGGGACCCTTAAAGCTCATCTGGTCCAACTCCCATACAGTGAACAGGGAACTCTTCTGCAATTAACTCACTACTATGATTTATTCTAAACTAATTTTTCTGATTTTTTTTTTCTTTCTGGGAATTTAAGCTAAATCAGCTAGCTGTAATTCTCTCATACTTCCTAGTTTCAAGACAGGTACTGTGTTTACCTCCTTCCAATCTTCCCATATGGCATTCATGAGAGCTGTCAGCTGATTTTCTATTTGCAAGAATGACATTAATTAAAGTCCACTGAACTTGAGAATGTCAAAGAGCCCCAGCCTTGTCCTCTGGGAGGTGAGAACAGCTGAGTTCTTCAATGCATGAGATCAGAGGCAAACACCATTAATATCCCTGAATTTCTCATACTCTGACTTGGCATTGCCCCGTTAGTTTTCCATTGCGCTTTAAGGTCACTAATTAATGCACGCCCTACTTTTCCACTCAGGAATGGTTTGGGGCTGGTTTTGTTTTGTTGAGTTTTGTTGTGTTGGTTTTTTTTTTTGGTCTTTGAAATGCAGAGTGTCTGGAGAGAACATCTGAGGTCCCATGTGAGTTTGGGGGGTCAACTTTATGACACACAACTTTCGTTTTCATACAGCACAAAAAATACTATTGTCAGACATCTCTGGAAGGACCTCTCAAAGTACAGAAAAATTACATACTGAGATAAAGATCTTAAATGATCTCACAATCTTAAATCTTAGCCATTAATGCAAAGAACTCTGTGTGGGATAGCTTGTACATAGTCCTCTATGCGTTGAACTGCAACGTTTGGCTCAACCCTGCTGGAAGCCTCCACAGAAAAACTCATTTTTGAAAAGATATTAAAAGAAAAAAAGGAAAAGATTGAGTACAGGTGAATGGAAGGTTTTCCCACATATAAAGGCACTGTTAAGCTAAGAGATCTGTGAAAGAACAACGAAGCATTTAAGAGAAAATGGAATGCACAAAATGGAAATACACATATGTTGACATTAAGTGTAGGACGTACCAGGATTGAACTGCTTAAATTTAACTTCATGGATCATCCAATCTTGCCATCATGTAATTCTGTAAATAGTCTATGATGGAACTATCGTACTGACTTCAGCTTTCAGCTGCTCTAACCATCATAGAATCATTGAATCAGAATCAACTTTTCACCCTATATCAGGACAACCAATGCCAAAAACACACATTCTTAGCAAAATAAAAATCACAATTCCTGTAAGCTCACTATTTCAGCAGCACTGAGTTTCTCCAAACATATATCAAAAATCACGGTAAAAGAAGTGGCAACTGTCAATATTAAACTTGAAAACAAATGAATAATTTACAGCAAATCAAACAAAGCATGCCCATATGAGAAATTCCTTTGTCCCAATTTAACAAGGCAGATTTGATGATGCATTAGTGACATTTAAAGTTAAAAGACACATGTTTGAACATACGGCCTAAAAGCCTTGACAGAATCAACCAGGCATGTGCTCTTTATTTCTTACCTATTTTCCTGTTGTTACCCTTCTCTCTTGCTGACCCTGCAGGGGCAGTTGGACTAAAATCCTGGAATCATAGAATCACTGAAATTGGAAAAGACCATTCATATCCCCAAGTCCAACCCAGCCCACCCCACTATGCCCACTGACCACAGTGCCACCAGATGACTTCCCAACATCTTTTCCAACCTCAGCTTTCTCGGTGCTTCCCACTGGTGTCTTTCTAACCAGATCCTGATATGAATTGGAAGCAACAGCTGTGGAAACAAAACCCCTCAGAGCTCTGCTCCAAGACACGGAGGAAAAAAAGGTCTTTGACCTGAAAGCACCATTCTGAGAACAGAGTTAACAATAAATCAAAACTGTACCTCTGGTCCCGTAATGAATATTCTTCCCCAGCTGTAAAGCATTGGAAACAAACACCTATAAAAAGTTTCATTTGCATTATTTCTTATGTATAAGAAAACAATGGTTTTTTGGTAGTATGTTTGGCTTTACATCTTTCTTTCATGTGGTAACCTCCTTAGATCAGTAAATTATGTTTTATGTATCACTGAAATTTAATATTTTAAGAGAAGAAATGAGCATAGTTTCAAGCCTCTTGATAACGAGCTGCTCCCCCCCTCCCAAAAAAAACCCCCGTAAGATTCCATTTCAATAATGCCATTTATTGTTCACACTAAGGAGAGAATGGACAAAATCAGTTTGCACGTACATAAGTCAATACACTTGTTTAAGTCATGCTTCCTCAGTGAACCAGGGACTGCTGAAATGGGTATGGGGGCACGGTGGGGGTGGGCTGGGGTTAGACTTGGTCTTTTCCCACCTGAATGATTCTGCGATTCTGTAATTTAAATTATTTAAAAAAAAAATGCTGTGCTGTAAGAGATTTTAATTAATCACAACTTGAGCCAAAAAAAAATTATTAAAAATATAGTGTTAGTTATCAAAAAAGTATACAGGCATATCTTCCTATAAACTGGAGCAAGACAGCATACCCTGAAGGGAACAACAGCCACAAACAGAATTAGTGATTTGTAAGGAACAGTGGGAAGCAGACACAGCATTTTGAATACATGAATAGCTCTTGAAGGAGATCCTCTGTTGCTTTAGATATCCTTTAAAATCTGAAATATATGTGCGAGGAAGAGTCTGCTGTCATGGCCTGCATTTCTTGGGTTAGCCATTGCATTTAAGCATCACTGACATGAATAAGAAATAAGAGAACTGGTGAAAGACACTTAGCTCTGTTTTGCTCTTCTTTTAGAGGAAACACGAAGCTGAAAGGATGTTGCTGAAACAGTTAAAATGTGTGAAATGAAGAACTAAAGAAAATTAACTTAGAGTCAGATAGCTGTTCTTGGTCCTTCTGCCATTAGCAGTAAGTAAGCGAGGTTTATGAAACACAAACAGACTCCAGGAATAAATTAGGGACTGGGAGAACTGGTGGGTGCAGGGAATGAGTACTTAGAAAGTGGGGAAGGCAAGGGGGAAGAACAAACATTGGTTATTTGCAGTGAAGCAGAGAGAAGGTGAATTGGGTGAATGAACTTTGATGCAACTTGATCAGATTTGGCCATATTTACAGTTTTAGGGACACTTATGGTGCTATTACATCTCATGACTGCAAACAGAGATGAATTTTGCTGTGCTTGTTGTCTTAGAACTTCCCTTATTTTCAGAGATATATATATGTTTAACCCTGTGGAACTATCTTTATAGTTATATAACAGCCTTGTAAGCCTTTAACAGAAGGCTTACAGAGAATTGCCAAAATCCCTCCCAGAAGATTAACACCTCCATGGTCAATATCTTGCTTCATTCGCTGTATCAGATTTGCTTTTCTTTCACCCTCCCACCTTATTTTGCCTTCCTAAACCCAAGTCACTCATCTCTCCTGTTGTTCTCAGCAGTTATTCCTTCTTGAAGGATTAACATATTTGTATGTTACTCATTTTGCACAACAATGTCAGACCATATTTCTCCATGAGGCTCTTTAATCTCCATTTATACCCTCATTTATTCTTCAGTCTGTCTGTCTGTCTCTTGCTCCTTCAGGTATTCCAAAGAGGATGCTTTAAATTACAAAACTCAGCTCTCCACTTGATGCTAGGGTGTGAATGACTTTGTAATTTTCGGGGCAGGGAAGGAAGAGGGTGGGGATAGTCAGGCATTTGCCTTTTTATTTCTTCATTCTGAAGTCTATCCCCTTTCTCCATAATATATCCAGAAGGTACTTTTTATATCTATAGCATCTGTGGTAGGAGCTTACAAAGCTACACACTGAGTGAAGAATTTCCTTCCTACCTGGCTTATTTGATCATAGGACCACAGAATCGTTGGAAAAGACCTCTCATGTCCCCAAGTCCAACCCCATCCCACCTCACCATGCCCACTGACCACATCCCTCAGTGCCACAGTTCTGGAACACCTCCATGAACACAGATTCCCCCACTCCCTGGGCAGCTGTGCCACTGCATCACAGCTCTTTGGGAGAAAAGTTTCCTAATAACCAACCTGAACCTCCCCTGGCACAACTTGAGGTCATTACCTCTTGTGCTGGTCTACAGCTGTCGGTTCAGCAGAATGCCTTCAGTCCCTACTCACCCTCTCCATGCTACCTATGACTTGAACTCTTTCATTCCTTCATTGTCACCAACCATCTCTCTCCAGGCCGAAGCCCACTCACCCTTTCCTCCCATGGAAGCTGGTCCAGGCCTTCATCAGATGTGCAGCCCTCCCCTCAGTCTGCCCCATACAACCACCACCTTTTTCCCTAATGTCTACGTTTGACTTAGCTTTTGTGACTCCTGTTGAACTCAGTGATCCTTATGGGTCCTTTCCAACTCAGGACAGTCTATAATTCTATTAACACCAACCTGGTGTTGTCATGGGACTCTTTATAGCTACTTTTTCTGTGCTTCTCTTTAGGTTTTTCTATAAAGCTGAACACCCCTCATTGAATTCATAAGGTCTTTCTTCCTCCCACTTTATCATCATGTTATCTACTCAGAATAACAGTATCTTCATCAAATTTATCATCATGCTGCTCATCTCTTTTTCCAGGTTCTCTTTGAACACACTAAACAACAGCTGGATCTCACCTCCTTCCTTGGGGAAGCTGAGCATTCACCTTCACCTTTGATTTTCCATCTCTTAACCAATTACTTATCCACGCAAAGACCCTTTCTGCTGGTGGATATTTGGGATATCAGTGGCAATTTAGAATTTGTGATGGAGCACCTTGCCAAAAGCTCTTTTTGATAACATAAGGACATTATCATAGCCAAATTCCCCTTGTCCACGTGTGTGCTGAGTTCTTAAAAGCATGCTCATTAGCCACAATTCCCATTAACAAAAGCTAAATACATAATTTATCCAAGTTTTCTCTATTTCTACTTTTTAGAAGGAGGATTATGTCAGAGACTTAAAAATATACATCCTTCATCTCTCCCAAAGACATCAGTTTAAAACTATTTTGAAGCATATTTACTACTTCAGTTAGTGGAAGAGGTTCTTTCCATTTATTGCTGCTGTGGTTCCAATTAGCATAATGAGGGCATCACTTATGGCTTCTAACATTTTGCTCAACTGGTAAAAAAGGATGCATACATGCACTAGTATATCTCCTGTCATGATTCCTGTCCTCCATCTTTACTACTTTACATGGAGCATTTTCCATTCATGCCTAGGCATGGGTTGTCAGCAGAATACATCACTCCCAATCAGCTGTGCTACGAGCTGGCTGAATTAGTTACCTGTTGTTACCTTTGATCTTAACAAGACAAAGCAGGAGATTGAGTCTTGGGCTGTTTCTTTTCTTCCCTTTCCAAAGGTTTCTCCAGAAAGTAAATGCTTGAAACCATACTACAGATGTAAAGCAGGTACAAAGCATAGCTTGCAACCAATTGAGTTCTATTCAACGTGAAACTAACAGAAACTAACACGAAGAACTCAGAGCAGGTGGTAGCAGGTGAAATTCCTCCTTGTCTACAAGTAGAATCAGACATTACCAAAGGAAAAAAACTCTGGAAACACTCCAGTTGAGCAGCTTGGTTATGTGCCTCTGGTGTTTCTCTTCCTAACACATCACTGCTCGGTGAATCAGTCAAAGTTTTTTGTTTTTTTTTTTTTTTAATGGGGGGTTGGTTTATTTTGGAGATTGTTTTTTGGGAGGAGGGGGGTTGGTCTTAACATCCTCAGCTTACGACTGTGCAAATAAGATTCCCAAATCCATTCCTCAGATCAAATAAATGTAATTACAGAGCTTACTGTGGGCGATTCCCAGTGGGAGGGTGGGAGTGGCCACGGGTGGGGCTGCAAGGTGAATACTGTACATGCACAACAGAGAAAATGGGAATGTACCACACCCATCGTAAAACATGCTGCCACAGCCAGCAACAGAAACCATTAGGGTGGATCATCATACACACCTTCTCATAAAGACAGAAAGATGGCATGAGATCCCAGGATGAACTCTCAAGTCACAGGGAGATGAGCATGACTCACTGAGAGAGAAAAGGAACGTAAAATAAATTATGGGACTACTGGAGGAGCTGTGCCATGTGTCCCCTATTTTCCCCTACATCGTGTTTCCAAATGGGATGAATGAGGTCCAACACACGCATACAGCTCTAAAGCTATCAATAAGTATATCAGGCGAGCTTCTTACTACTAATCACGTTCACCTCACTAGCACACAAGAAGCAGAGAACAACAGGGCTACCACATATTGTATGTTGTCTATAGAGCTCCCAACAATTCCTGACCCGTGTTCCTTATTGTGCAACTCAGTGGTACTCACGTTTTTTGAAGCTTTATCCAATATCATTTCTCAGTGCTCGTCTCTGAAATAACCAGTTTGCGTTTTGATTAAAATATGACGGTGAACTGTAGGAAAGAAGAGAAAAAAGCACTTCATAATAGAAAATTTTGTGAATTGCCCTTGGACCACTTGGAAACCAGAAAGTAGACTAGTCATAGAAGAAGGGAAATGGATCCACTGGGAAATATCTTAAGTATCATAGAATGGTTTGGGTCGGAAGGGGCCTTGAAGATCACCCAGTTCCAACCCATTGCTCCCCCACCAACTCAGGCTTCCAGGGCCCCAACCCATGCTGGCCTTGAGCACCTCCAGGGATGGAGCATCCAACACATTAAAGGAATCAGTAAAATGAAGAAAGCAACGTGACATGGACATTGCAGGGATTGGAAAGAGAAAATATAAATACTTAGGAGAAGACAAGCTACAAAATGACAGGAGAAATGGACATCAGAGGGGAAAAAAGATGGTCTTCTTGTATCTGTGCCACTCCTCAGATCCATTTGCTCTGAATTCAGTTACATACTTGCTGTGATCAGCCCAGAAACATGCTTTGCCGTTATCTCATGTGCTAGTTTTACCTGCCAACCAAGTTGGTTATTCATGAAAGAATCACAGTTTCTGTATCATATTAACAACTTTAACTCTTGGAATCAAGTCTGACTTCATGCTTAGATGTCTTATATAAGGCAATGAAATTTCATACTGCTCATTCAGGAAATAGCACAATCATTCATCCAGAAAATAGGATGGAGTATGCAAAGGATAGGGTTTAGGAAATACCAGAGTTGCAAAGCTGGTAGGGAGAGCTAATGTCTTTTTTCATTAGGTTAACTGGTGTTGTTGGAAAGGTGTAGTTCCTATCATCAAGGAACAACGTGTATCAGAAATAGAAGAAAGAAAACAGTAAGAAACCAACATGACACAACCACAGTGCAGTACCATGGTGTGTAGACCGAAATTCTGCTCCTGAAAATGTTTTCTAAAAGCAGAGCAAGGCTTGGTGATGATACATAGCTATCCCCAGCCATGATCCAGAGCAACATTCGGTGTCAGTCTGTTGGGTGTAAGCTCAGAAACAAGGTCTCGTGTTCGTTGTAAGCCATAAAAACTCTGATTTTCATCCATAGTGCCTTTTTCACCCAAAGATTTCCCACAGAAAGATCCCTGTACATATGGCAAGTTTTACTCAAAAGGTTTTGGTCGCTTCTACAACACTGGGACATTATTGGGAACGTGATACTGTTGGGTGCAGATTTTCATCTACAAACTTAAAAGCAGATTACAGAAGAAAAAAGAAATCCCAGGTAGTTTGTTCATTCTTGGGTTGGAACCCAACGGTGTGACTTGGAGAGGAAAGAGATGATTTAGTGCTGTGGGGAGGGGGTAGAGGAGAGGAGATCACACAACCCGAGTCAGGCACGGAGCAGAGAGCTGCCTCGGGCGTGCATGCAGGATGAATTACAAATTGGGGAACATCCAAAGCTCACCTTCCTCTCATGAAAACTGATCTCAGCCCCAAGGGATGGAGGGGGCATTTACAGTAAGGTACGGCTTTGGAGCAGCTCTGATGAGTTACACAGCCCAGTGCTGAGCTCTGGGGAAGTGCATCGTCGGCAAAACGCCTTCTGATGTCCAGAAATGCACAAAAAGGGATTGTTTGAGCGATGGATGGGTGCCACAGGGCTCCAGTCATGCAGAGCTAATAGGTCAGCTGCTCCCTCGCTTGTCCACACGCTCAGCTGAGGTTACAGTTTCTCACTAATTTCTTTTTTTTTTTTTTTTTTTTTTTTCTTTTGAAGATAGTTATCCTATAACAGGAGCCAGAACTGTCACGCAACATTTACAGCAGTGAAATGACACGGGCTGGGAGAAATGGTTCCAGCTACATCTGGGACAGTCACTTTCCTTTTTCCAAATCAAAGCATCATTGTTTTCTTTCACAAGTCCCACATCTTGGCAACCCACAGTTTCCTCGGGTTCCCTCTCCCAGTAACAGTTGCATGACTTTACTGCAAATGATTTATTGCAACCCCGACTATTGACAGCCTCCAATGACCACAAGTTCTTCTCCTTTATAGAAGGAAGTCAATATGTGGTCTGGAATCTCTTTTCAAAAACCCACAGTAACAATGCAGATCACCACTAAGTGCAGGTTATCAGCTTGACCTTGCATCAGGACAAGGCTACTTCCCATCTAATAACACCTTCACTATGCAGAGAGATTTATTATAGCATTAAAAGGCCAGTAGCCTCCTTTCCTATCAGCCTCCATGAGATGACAAAATAAAATTAATAAACAGAGCCTGGCAAAATACTTGGTGAGGGGAGACAATAATAATTTGGCTTTCCTGGTCCACATTGTATTAACTTTCCAAATAGCCATGACATACTCTATTTCTGATGTGCCCTGTTCACCCTTTAGCCGATGCTTTTGCTCTGGTTCTGGTGGTAAAACTAATGGGAAGAGAAAAATGTCATTATTCTCTGCAATCAAAGCTTTCTGACTTTCTTATTCTCTTACTTTCTCTGATTTCTTGAAACGAAGCTCTTCCCTTTTCTTGATCTGTGAGCATTTGTCCAGCGTCTCTTGCAGTGGAAAAGCCATTAGGCAGGACTTGTAACTGCACAAAAGCTCTTAATGAAATTCTAATGCTTAAGACCACAAATTAGGCAGTGGGGTTGAAAAATTGCAGTATAAAGGAGAGGTCAGATACAGCTTTATATAACCTGGAGATAAGTGGGAAAACTGCATTAAGAGGACAGACAGCCTGGAACAATTACAAATATACACGTGCACATATTTCCAAGTTGTCAGTTTTCCCACCTGCTCCTTTCAAGAGGAGTTTTATGTATATCTCCTCATCAACCTCCAGTTCAGCTACTGGGAATGGGGCCTGTGCCCAAAACACACTGAACTTTAGCTCACATCATTTCTTTCCTGTACACTCAAGGTCTTATATGTGATTTCCAAGCCCCATTGTACTTTATCCCCTTGGGCAGTGCAGTCTAACTCATCATAAATACAGATTTCTCTTTGAACTGTAAAAGCGAAACAGATTTTCCACATTTTTCAGTGATACATCTTTGTTAGCCAAACCCGATAACCCCTTCAGTTATTTACCTAACAGCCATTTAAACACGTGGCAAAGACTTTGTGAATTAACCCTTAAAGTGCCTTTTTCATCTGATTTATACCCCTGAAATCTGAGTTGTGCCATTGCAGTCTTACCGTAAATTTACAGTGAAAAAGGACTACAAAAAAACCCAGTGGCAAACAAACTTCTAGAAGATTAAATCTATTCATCTTACTCTGACAAATATCATTAGATATGTCTGAAATATCTGAAGATCAAAGTTTGGGAACTCATTTAAATACTTGAGATTTAAATTGTGCAGAACATAAGGCACTGATAACAGAAAAAAAGCAAAACCATGAGCTGATGGTACTCATCAGTCTTAAGTAATGATAGGAAACAAACTTTGTATGTAGTCCCACTAAAAGCAACGACAATTAATAATTCTCAGTAAAGCAATATTGCTAAATTTTCTCAAATCCACAGTAATGCATTTTCATTAACTTACAAAAGGCAAAAAAAAAAAAAGTAATTCAATTAAAAATAGTGGTAAAACTGCATAACATTGTATCACACTTCATTGCAATTATGCCTAGATAACGTTTCTCTGAAAGCTAAAGGAAGAATTCAGGTTAGTAATACCTTTACTATTAGAATAGGTTATTGCCCAGCAGGATGCTTACCACTGTAACAAGATGGTTTCTTTTCCATTTTTCAGTTTTAGAAAATATTTATTGCAATTTTCCTTCGTTATAACAGAATTTCCATCTGAAGTGGATTTGGTAATGGTTTCACTACTTCAGGATCAATCTAATATTAAATTTTCTTCTTCGGACACTTTGGAAAGGGACCAACAAGAGGACCTCATGAAGACACCGGGGGATTCAGTATCCCCAATTCAGCAAACGGTGAGTGCTATTGATCAGTGCTGTTCTCCTCCCCCAGAGGTATGAGCTCAGACAGACTCACAAACCCATATGGATATGAATGAAAAAACTCTACCATGTTCCACTCTGCAGAAATCCCCTTGAGATTTCTTGGAAACTGGTTCTTCCATGTATTCCTTTTCCTGTTCCCCTGTAAGAACAACTTGAATTTAGAGAGGGAAAGGGGGGAAAGGGACTGTTTGATAATCTGACCTTACTTTCTGTATATCACTGTACGTTATGTCCCCTTCTCCCAAATAACAGCAATTGGACAAGAGGAGATGGCCTCAAGTTGTGCCAGGGAAGGTTCAGGTTGGATATTAGGAAAAACTTCTCAGATAGAGTAGATATAGTGGCACAGCTGCCCAGGGAGGTGGGTCAGTCCCCATCTCTGGAGGTGATCAAGAACCATGGAGATGTGGCACTGAGGGACGTGGTCAGTGGGCATTGTGGGGCAGCTTGGAGTTGGACATGAGGATCCTGAAGGTCTTTTCCAATCATAGAATCATAGACTGGCTTGGGTTAAAAAGGACTATGATGATCACCTAGTTTCAAACCCCTGCTATGTGCAGGGTCGCCAACCACCAGAGCAGGCTGTCCAGAGCCACATCCAGCCTGGCCTTGAATGCCTCCAGGGATGGGGCATCCACAACCTCCTCGGGCAGCCCGTTCCAGTGCGAATGTTCCAAGCCGAATGACTCTGAGATTCTGTGATTGTTTTCCCTTCACTGAACATAATAACCTGCTCTTGACTTCAGCATGCCCTCCCAAAAAGCATCCAAGATGTTACTCACCATTGAATGTCAGGGAAAATATGCATAATTTCTAAGCTGTATGCGTTCAGCTCCAGGACCCAGACACTAGTTCTTGTTAAGCCTTTCCCCTCTAGATTAAAGAGTTCTTGAGTAGTTGTTAATTCCATTTTGCTAACAAAAGGGAAGGGAGGAGATGAGACAGGAAGGAGGTGAAGCTGCCTACCCAGACCCTCCATGGCTCATGGAATGAGTGTGGTTACACTAATGAGAGGAAGTGATGTAACTGCTAACATATCTAGCAATGTGTAACACAAAGAACGAGCTCAAGCCCATTTGATTAAACTTGTGTATGACAGGATTTGCACTTACCATATTTCTGTCATTTAATCTTTCATCATTTGATCACACATCATCTTCTCTCTGGAACTGACAGATCAACAAGGCAAAAGTTGCCTATGACATCCTGTTTTCCATAGATATCTGACAGATTAGGATTATTTCAGCCTTCTTAATTATTCTATCAACTTACCTTTAAACAGGTTTGGACACCAGGTAATGAGAAAAACCTTTCAAAGTTTATCTGTGCGGAGGTGGTAGGACTAGTAATTTTCTAATTATCGTCAATAATGCACATTTTCAACGTACTGGGAAAATATTTGTTCAACCTAACCCTAAACAAATGCCAACAATTCATTGCAGGATAATCCCAGTTACAACTGCCAACCATACGAATCAGACAGCAGGACAGAAAGGAAGAGTTCTGAGTCCTCCCACAGCCCCAGCCCTGCATCTCCAGCCCAGGACCAGCTCCTTGGGAGATATCCCCCCAGCCAAGGGATTCACTGCAGCAAGAACAAATTTCAGGTCTCCTTCAGCACAGAAAAATTCCGGCGGTACAGTTACGAGGAAAACACTGTAGGAAATTACGACAGGTTCCTCAAGAGCAGCAGGAACCCCTTTCACCCCTACAAGAGGCAGATCAGTGAGGATGTCTTCCAGGAAGCACAGCAAGCCCTTCCACCTGAAGGTCCATCTTTCAAAAACACCAGAAGTATTGAGGGTTTTGAGGGTCTCCCAGGATCTACGGGCCCTGATGAGTCAGAGTCATTTCCAACACACCTTCCAAACATCTCCTCCGAACAGCCATGGTGTAACAGCCTCCAGTACAGCACCACAGGTCAAGATCACAGTTCACAAGTCATGGTCAGTATATTTTCTTTTTTTTTTTTTTTCTGTTTTTAATTGGGAAAAAAGTATGCTTTTGGAATTATTTTATCTCAATGCGACTACATAGATCTTAATCTCTTCTGAAGTTGTCTGTCATGGGCTCTAGCCTACATCTATATTTATTTGTCAGAGTTCTCTGTCTTAATCCTTTTCCTTCTCAAAAACAATTATCTGAAAGTGGATATGGGCAAAGGGTTTTCCAGTAGACAGGAGCCTTAAAAATTCAAACCCATCCCGATAACAGGTTTTATATCACCGTCATCAATCAGCATTCTCAAGGGACAGATTTTTATGGTGTGTTTTCAAGCATGGCACAGCTGCCCAGGGAGGTAGTGGGGTCCCCATCCCTGGAGGTGTTCAGAACCATGGAGATGTGGCACTGAGGAACGTGGCCAGTGGGTAACATTGGTGGCAGGTGGATGGTTGGACTGGATGATCTTAGAGCTCTCTTCCAATCTTAATGGTTCTGTGAGGAGCTGTGCGTCTGAGAACATACAAAGATTTCTTACAATGCCTTTGCTGACCTGCATTTTTCTTGGCAGCAAGAGAAACTCCTAGATATCAGTTCTACTTACTTAAAACTAAGTACAAAGTCTGTTTATAGTATGTACTGTGTGAAAGTACGAGGAGTCACTCACCACGTGGTAGTATCCCTACAAGGTGCCTCTGCTATGATTCAAATTGTAAACCCTATCTTCGTAATCTCATGCAGACAACCAGTGAGCACACCTGTCAAGAGAGGGCCCTGATCACTGGCTCTGGACTGGTTTTAGGACAAAGAATTGCGAGGTTACTGAAAGAAAGGGGGGTAAAAAAAGAAACACAAATAATATCTAAATGAACTAAGACAATTTAGCAAGGGATGGCGGACATTTCCAAGCTACTCACACTAAGGATGAAGTTGATATAAACTTCCTGTTTCCTGGATATAATAATATAACCTCAGATCAGATAAGTTTAATGCAAAACCTGTACAGAGTTAATGAGAAAAATCCCATTTTCTTCCCAAATTCAAAGCTGCAAAGAATGTAAAATTAGCACTGTGTGCCCTACCCACAGCACCACTGACTACTCAGACCAACTGCTCATTCATGCCTCCACTGGTTCCATTAAAGAGCAGCTTGTAAGATCCTACAGTTTACAGGGCTGCTGCCAAGTTGATATTTCTGGACAAAAACATCATCTTATGGTCACCAAAATAACACAAATGTTTGTTAGTACTGGATGTGGCACTGGGATGACAAGAGGATGGTAATAAGGTACAATGAAAGACAAGTCAGGACAGCAACTGATGGCATTAAACTGAGGTGTTTTCTCTAACAATGCTTCCCTTAAATATCTTCTAGCAGGATTCAGACCTCAAGCTTAGGACATCCCCACTGGAAGGGCAGCCTGGGCTGTACTGCTATCAGCCCCAAGTGCAGCAGATGTACTGCTCCTCACATCCCTTCCATCAGGTCAGTACCATATGTTGAACCAAAAATGCTGTGTTCCTACTGCTAGAGTCATATAGTAGTCACAGGAACAACTCCTCCCCTTCCCCCCCCAAAAAAAAATAGATGAAACAATACCTCCTTTTAAAGTAAATCACAGCAAGACGATTCTCACTGAGTTTGGTGGCTCATCCATCTCCGTTGCAATCTTTTGGCTCTTATATCATCCCCAGTGAAAGAGCATTCAGCTGAAGCATAACTGACTATAACGCTGATGCATGACAGTGCACAAATTAAGGCTATATACATATATATAATATATATAAAAAACACATAACTGAAGTGAGCACGCTTCCCTCTTCACTGCTGTTTTGATACCAGTAATATTACCACCCATCTGCATTAAGCACATTCAAAAAACCCACAACGTTACAGCTGTCTTCTGGGAACTGCTAGGCAAGACACAACAAGCATTGCAGGAGGAGAAAGTCTCCCATCCACCTGCAGGTTGGCAGAGTGACAGCTCTCCTACAAGCAGCAGGCTTTGGTTAGACTTTGTGCTACTTGATGTTATAAAAGCATGGCAACGGATTCTACTAATGACAGAAAAGTGAGGGGTATCAGCAGGCAAAGCCATAACAGGCTGAGCTGCTGTCCATGTGCCATTGTCAGATGCTAGGAAACGAGCAGTGACACAGGACAGAAGAAATGGAACAACACCTTTTGCATGGATTAATATTTTACCTCTCAAATGTGAATGGAACGGACAACTTAAATCACTATGGAGTTAAACTCAGAACAGCCCCCTAGCCTGGAGCAACTACGCTTCTCTTTTCATTAAGGGATGAGAGAGATCAACTCCTTCATTAACTCAGTCCAAACGATAAAGTGGCCTCACCTTCCCCTTTGCTGGACACAGCACAAATGGTGACTCAGCTGGAAAATTACTTCTTATGGACCTGAAAGAAGTGGCAGACACTGCTGGAGCCACCAACCCACCCACCATAAAACACGGACACCTTTCATCCAGCAGAACCAGCTCCAGCCAGTCGTACCAGACCATTCCCCTGCTTTGCTCCCTCAAAGAGGAGTAATGAGACCAATAAAACAGAAATCATCATGAAAACACCCAGTTCTCGCTTTTGGTAGCGACATCCCGGCCAGTTCCTTCTTAGAACCCTTTCAAAGAGGCACTGAAACCAATGGCAGGAAGAAAGTAAGATGTATAAATTAATTACCAGGAAAATTTTCTTGATGACTCTGAAAAATCTATGTTAGAGTCTTCAGAGGAACCATAAAAACTCATGACACAGGGCTTGTAGAGGTGAGCAGCACCGCACCAGAACATGGCTCAGCAACCTTTGAGCACCAGCAAAGGCACGCAAGCAGATTTTTAATAGCCTGTGACACGATTCCTAATTTTGGCCATGCCCTACCCTTGGCATCTGGAAAGATTCAGCTGTAAGAGGCAGAAATTCCTCTCTTACCAACTGCGAGCTGAGTGGGAGCCTTCGCCACACCAAGAGCCAACTGATGGTATCTCAGCTCCGTGGGACAGCGCTTCTTTGTTCTTGAAAGCTGCTTGCCAGCAGGTTGGAACTGTAATTGAGAACAGAACAATACGTGACCAACCGCTGTGATAGGAAATGGAGAGCAAACTGGCAGAAACTCTGCTGCAATCAAGGCAAGGCACATGCTGTATTTCCTTTGACCTGCCTGTTTTTTTTGCACTGGTATATTTCTATCAGGGTGACTTCATGATGGGCCGTCCGTTGCTGAGAATTGGACATGCCTGGAGATCTCTTGAAGAGATGCCACTAAAGGGATGGCCAAAGGAGTAAATTCTTTATACGACTGTGCATGATCTGGAGATGATAGATAGGGTACAACGACCCATTTTTCACAAGTACTCAGTAGAATAATGGGCAATAATAAAGAAATAGTTCTTTAGCATGGAACTCACTGTAACAAAACTGGTAGCAGCCGATATCCCAGCCCATTCCTCTCCAGCTTCTCCTCCTTCTTAAGCACTAACCAGTAGCACCAGTGTTTTTCAGTACCGTGCTAGACAGACTTCAGTTCTGCCTTTGCATAACAGCTATTAAACATAGGTAGAGGGCAACATCCTCAGAATTAAAGCTTAGTATTTTTATAAAGAAAGAAAGATTCTGAGAACTCGTTGCCAAGCCATGTGACATCTCTTTGGTTGTCTCCCCAGTACCCATCAGGAGGCAGCTACCCGGTGACTTACATCACCTCTTCTCACTACCCCTACCAAAGGATTGCTCCTCAAAGCACTCAAGAATCCCAGCAGCCTCTATTTCCCAAACCCATCTACTCCTACAGGTAAGAAAATATTTTTTCAACTCCTGATGCTACAGGAAACACACTGTTTACCCACAGCATATTTTTGGCATGATTTGCAATAAGGTGCTTACCTATCCTGTTCCCAGTGTGTTCTGTCCTGCCTGTATGAATCATAACATGCACCAGACTTTGAGGCCAAAGCAGAGGGAAATGAGATGATGTAACGAAGAAAAGCTAGGCCTTTTCCTGATGCAAAGTCCTAGCTGCTGCAAATCAGCCTAAGACTAATCACAATTAGGTGTTTTTGCAGGACCTGTATTAGTGCTATTTAATTCCCCATTAAGGGTGAGGAAATGTCTAGAAAACACATCAGATGTGCTGCTTATCACATAGGATTAGCCCCAAACATCACTCTAGTGAAGCAGGTCAGACAATTTTTAGTTATACCTTCTGCCATTCAGCTTGATACTTTCCATGCATCCCTTATCAATGTAAGCACTGAAGCACAACCTTAAAAAACACAGCCAGGACTTAAGGTCTTGACTCCACTTTCCATCATTTTACTTGAAATTCGTATTGGACATGAGCTATTCATATCCTGCATAGACTTTGACCATTACATCTAGGAGTGACGCACTGCTTATGGCTGAGTGGGAACTGTCAGCATCATTGGTATTCATAGATCCATTCAGGTTGGGAAAGAGCTCTCAGATCCAAGCTCAACCCTAACCCAGCCCATCATACCACGTCCCTTAGTGCCACATCCCCATGGCTCTGGAATACCTCCAGGGACAGTAAGCCCACCATTCCCTGGGCAGCTGTTCCATTGCATCACTTCTCTTCTAGAGAGTGAATTGTTCCCAATATCCAACCTGATTCATTGTATGGGAGTGAAAGCCATGGTCATCACAAGCTCTGAGACAAACACTGTATTTTCTGACAAGCTAAAACAGTTTCCTTTCTCTCCCCAAAGCATCCTGATCTTCATGGCACTCAAAAACAGCAAGACGGGCAGTTTGCCAGTCAGCGAGATTTACAATTTCATGACAGAGCACTTTCCTTACTTTAAGGTGAGTTCTGTGCCTAGGCAGAATATATGTACATAGTGCATATATAAGTAGTGCAACTTAACACAAAAGTTTATTAAGAACAGCTCTAACTTGGAGCTTGCATAGATAACAAGCAGCCACTCCTCACTAACAGCTCGTAAAAGGGATAAATATTTCTAAAAACAACATCATCCCTTTCTCTCAGATCTCAGATACAGGCAGAACTGGTCCTGTGGCTTCCCTTGCCATTACAGTACCTCCAAAATCATGGAAGCAAAGGCATAGGGATGTCTTCATGGAATCGTTGAGTTGGAAGGGACCTTTAAAGGCCATCAGGTCCCACTCCCTGCAATGACGAGGGTCACCCACAGCTCCATCAGCTGCTCTGTTCTGGAGCTGGGATGTCATCTTGGGCAACTTCATCTCTGGCCCTGTAAAAGGAAAAGTATAAGATGTGATAAATGGTACTAAGCTCATAATTACACGGTCATGATGGTGAAGGCACGGATGCACAGCTTGCACCAGATGCTATTGAGATTTAAATCCATGCTGTAAGAGCAAATGGCTTCTTGCACTTGGGATGCAGGTGGGAAGAGATTAGTCAGCATGGAGCTCCAGAGCAGAGGGATTACAGTTAGATCTAAAGAAAGCTGTAATTGAATTGCTGGCTGCTGCTCTACACAGAGCTTTGTTCTTGCTGATTCCCCAAAAAGTCTTACTAACTGTCCAGAGCAAGTGGCCTACAGCTGTTAGCAAGATCTAAAACCAAAGCAATGTGAGGCTTGTTGTGCTTCCTATTGCAAATAAGCATGCAGCAATTCAAATAGATTTAATGAAACTACAGAAAGACGATTCAGATATCCTGATTCAAATGTCCTGATACAATTATACAGCAAAGTCAAGTGGTTTTGAGGATAAATAGCAATAAAAATTAAAAAAAAAAATTAAATTAAATTAAATATGCCAATAGTTAGAGGGTAAGAAAGCACATTACCATCTTCTAGGAACATAGCATGAATGAGTTTCAAGTGGAGAAGTGGGATGACTAAAATCAGTTTTACAGGCATAACGGTGTGCCCACAGCAGTTCGTCAGACCAAACTGAAGTTACTTCTCCTCTGTCTTACAACACGGCTTTAAATAACTGTTTTAGCCCTAATCTAAACCTCGCTCTTCTCACTCATCAGAACCCACCTGTTCCACTGGGAAGTCTTCTTGCAGATCCTCGTGGCTTTTTCTTCGATTATGTATAAGTCAGTGGGAATGAGGTCACAGCCTTTGTATGCAATATAGGAAAAGAATGGTGCAGGGGTTATTATTGGAACAGTCCAAATTTTGCAACTTTTTTCTGCTTTTTTTTTTCATTTACTTAGAAATACAGTCAAATAATTGAATATTTTCACCCCAAACATCGTTAAAATAAGAACAGAATAAGCAAATGTGCTTGTAAGGACTAAGCCCTACCTCTGTCCTGTCTTTAAGGCAGCCCATGGAATTATCAAAATATGACAAAAACCATATTTTGGAGAGACTTTAGCAAGATAAAGTAATATAGAAATCAGCAAACAGCCTCGTGTTGGTGCTGCAGAACTCGGCAAACAGCAGGATTCACCAGGGGGAGGGGAAGCAATTAGAGTAGAACTGAAGTAGAGCACAAGTGTATGTAGAATCTTGCTGGGAGACATGAGATGATACAAGCCTAGTCAAATTAACTCGTATTCGCTGCCACAGCAAATTTAGTTTCTATGATGCAACAATCTCATTTCTAGTTGAAACAGAACAATCCAACTCCTACGTCCCAAAAAAAAAAAAAAAAAAAAAATCTACACAGCTGAAGGTGAATTACTCTTTGATGTACCTCTCCCTTCTCTTGAGACCTAGATTTAAAGAGAAAGGGTTTTGCAAGATCACTGAACTCTTTAAACTTCAAGAGGCTGTCGGGATCAATGGGTCTGCACAACGACCTTTTTTGGCTCATCATCTTTTTTTTGCTTCAGTGCAATTAGAGAGTTGAAGGCTGAGCTCTCATCTCGTTAATTGGGCTATTTCCAGTGGTCCAAGAGGTTGGGAAGGTCCAGTGGAACCTAATTCCACATAACTTCTTCCACACTGCTCTGGAAGCAACGATGGGCAAATCATGGCAGCAAAACAACTCCAACTGTACAATGGCAGCTCCAGCAGGCAGAGCTCAGTTCATTAACCAAGCATCAAATGTGAAAATAAAAACTGGTGACAGAGCAGTACTTCTAATGCTTTGTTGGAGCATTCCTTCAGGGCCCAGCTAGGTAAACAACTATTTCTCACTGCTCAGCAGTACTGAGTTTAGTGCAAGAACCTGTTCAACTCTTGGCAGCGCTCCCCGGAATAAATCCGTGTACTTTTTGCTTTTACGTTCCTAAAACGATCTCACCATTCACACCCCCACACATCTGAAAACCTCTGAGAAACACATGCCACTCCCAGCGCCGAGCAGAAACACTAATTATCCTGTCTAGATACAGACAGAGGTTTGTGCAGCCTCACACACACGGCCAGGAGTGTGAGCACTCTCACGGGTTAGCACAGACAGCAGCTAATTGCACGCCTTCCCTTGGAGAAAGTTGTATTTGCTTTTGGAGCTGGCAGAAATGCTGCTTGGATGCGATCTGCAAGGGGCAAAGAACGGTCATCGTAGAACCACAGAATCATTCGGGTTGGAAAAAAGCTCTCAGAGCCCCAGGTCCAACCCCAACCCACCCCGCTGTGCCCACTGACCACATCCCCGTGGTTCCTGAACACCTCCCTGGACGTGCACTCCCCCACCTCCACGGGCAGCTGTGCCAACGCACCCCCACTCTCCTTCAATCTTACCCTATAGCAGAAAGGGCTGGAAGGGGTTGGGTTGGGTTTTTATACTGTTTTTTTAATAATAGAATTGCAGGTTGACTCACCTACGGGATTGGCCAACAGAACGGTGAAATGCTGACATCAGGTGGACAAAAGGGTAAAAACGGTGCTGTTAGGAAAGCCAAATACTTCCTGTTGTAGCAGATTACATGTATACAGCTTTCACAACTAAGTAATATTTTGAATGAAGAAGCAAATATTAAATTTATTAAATTTATTGGGAATTTATCGTGGTCTTTCCCAGCTTGTAGTGAAGGTCTGCCTTGGGGGACAAGGAGTTAATGTCCCAGTGGAAGAATCCAAAGGTCAGATTTCATAGAATCTACAGAATCCCATGATTCTATGGAATTTCTATAGAATTCTATGATTGTATGGAATTTCTGTAAAAGACAAGGAAGTGACCCATCAGGAATTCACCATAGGAATCCTATGATACAGACCAGCACGCTCGTATGAAACATCTCGGTGTGATGAGCAATATCTTTTTCCTTCTTGCAAAACTGTCCTCAGAGTAAGGAAGGAATTTTGCTTGACCAGAAACCGCCTAAATACAAATGGCAGAATCACTTTAATACATTGTGAGGTTTAAAGAACCCCCCAGCTTCCACCACTGGCTTAAAAATATGTGTAAAGCAAAAAGGTGCAGCAATCAAGAGTAGAAACCCATATTTCAGTTGTAGGGCACGTGATTAACCCACTTGGGCATAAGTTGCATAACTAGAGAATATCACCTAAGCAGTATTATAGTCTCACCAAATGGAGGATTCTATATGGGATTGATTGATTTTTTTTCCTTGAAAAACCATTCTTAGATTGGCTTTGTGTTTCCAGACAGCCCCGGATGGCTGGAAGAACTCTGTGCGCCACAACTTGTCCTTGAACAAATGCTTTGAGAAAGTTGAAAACAAATCAGGCAACTCTTCTCGGAAAGGCTGTTTGTGGGCTCTGAACCCGGCCAAGATTGACAAGATGCAGGAGGAGCTGCAGAAATGGAAGAGGAAAGATCCAGTGGCTGTGAGGAAGAGTATGGCAAAGCCAGGTCAGTGATAAGTGAGTGTGTTAGTTCTCAAGCAGGAGTCCACAACTTGCTTTGCAATGCACACCAAGCTGTGCAACAGCATTTATACACTACTTAGGAAATATTTAAGGGTGCTTTCCTTAATATAAAGTCAAAAAAGCAGAATTAAAGACCTGGTTTTGCTTCTAAATAGGCACAAAGGTGTTCTATCGTAACGCTTAGTGAGATGTTAAAGCAACACTCAAGGCCTATAGAATAAAATTGAAATTATCCAATAAATACCCAGCCTTTAAACACGACAATATAATGTTCCTCATTCACGTTCAGCACTGATTATTTAGAAGAGCATTTAACTTTTGGAGTTATTATCCTACAGATTAGGGCTTTTGTTTGCCATCACACCCACCCGTTCCCCGGCTGCTAGCTATGAGGATGAAGGCTCTGCAGGAAATACCTTATGGATTTTGTTTTTTTGTTTTGTAGAAGAGCTTGACACACTGATAGGCGACAAAGGCGAAAAGCTGCGATCTTCCATGATGTCGTGCAGCCCGAATGGCGTTGCAGGAGCATCCCTCTCCAGGCAGATGGCAGTCCAACCCCACTCCTTGGGCGAGCCCTCGCTTTCCTCTATACCACAGCCTCTGCATCCCATCCACACATCATCAGGAGCTCTCCATGCCAAGAACACGTTGCCAAACTTGCTCGGAGGGCAGCAAACCGCATGTTACACCGCCCCACAGGGCTTCCCTCCAATCTCAAGCGCATTAATGCCGCAGACACCCGATCATCAGACAATGTTTCCTTCTGGGGAAGCTCCAAACGAACTGCGGGGTCAACCCAGCATCACCCAGGACTCCCCACTGCCGGCCCAGACCCCCCCGAGCTGCGGTGTGAAGGTGATGACAGAGCACTGCACAGCCCGCACGGTGCCCGACCCTCTGCTGCAGGAGGGGGACCTCAGCAACGACATCGATGCTCTGAATCCATCCCTCACCGACTTTGATCTCCAAGGTAGGGATCCAAGGTAGTCCTATGGCGTAGATTTAGGCGTAGATTTAGGCGTAGATTTAGGCGTAGTACATCACAGCCCAACACAGTGGCAGCATTCTGGCCAATGCCCCCAGGAATCATAGAATCATTAATGTTGGGAAAGACTTCTAAGATCATGAGTCCGACCATCAACCCATCTCCACCATGCCAACTCATAGAAGCATTAAGGTTGGGAAAGGACTCCAAGATCATGAGTCCAACCATCAACCCATCCCCACCCACAGAATCACAGGATGGTTACGATTGGAAAAGAACTCAAAGATCACCATGTCCGACTGCCAACCCATCCCCACCATGCCCACTAACCGTGTCCCTCAGGAAGAAATCTTCAGTGATGAAGATATAAAACGCAGCCCTGCTGCAGTCCCTTAGCGAGTCATTTCACTGAGATAAGTTTAATGGAAAGATGAGAAACTTTCTGTTGCACTTTAGGAAAAAAAGCCAAACCATCATAGAATGGGTTGGGTTGGAAGAAACCCCAAAGATCATCTAGTTCCAAGCCCTGTGCCACAGCAGGGTTGCCAACAACTAAGTCAGGCACCAGTTCAGGCTGCCCAGGGCCCCATCCAACCTGGCCTTGAACACCTCCAGGGATGAGGCATCAAGTCATATTCCTGATTTTTTTTGTCATGAAATCATATGTCCAGTAATTCAGCATGCCATTCAGATAAGCTATGCCATACAAAGACAATAAGCCCAGCTGTGCACTAATATTATCTGCAGATTCACTTTCAGGATCTTACAAGAAATTAGAGGCAATTTCTCCTTTTCAAAATAGGGGGTTTCTTTCAACAAGAAGTTACACTTCATGAGGGCACAGTTAGTGGTCATGGTGGGGATGGGTTGATGGCTGGACTTGATGGTCTCAGTGGTCCTTTCCAACCTTAATGAACCTGTAGTTCTACTGTTGTATGTTACATTTGCAACAGAATCTTGCCAATTTTCAAGCAAAGATTCTCTTAACTTAATTGTGCTTTCTCCAAGATTTATGTTTTTATGGAAACAAACTAATAACAACTATACCATCACAAGTGACTAAGTACTTAAACATACAGCACACATAGCTGTATAATTATCTATTTCTTGGGTGTTTCAAAAGGCACAGGTAGAGAAAGTTAATCAATCCTTTCTGTTTTGTCCCAGGCAATCTCTGGGAGGAGCTGAAGGATGACAGCCTAGCTGTGGACCCCCTGGTTCTCATTTCATCATCCCCAACGTCTTCCCAGTGTTTCCCTTCTCACTGCCAGATGGAGAACAGCAACACAGCCACCATCCCAAATGGAACCCCACACAGTAACCTACCCGACCTCCAGCTCACTACTCTTTACTCTGCCTTTATGGAGTTGGATACAGTGTCTCCTGCCTACCTGAGTAATCCTGGATCCAAACCTATAGCACTAATGTGAACCACAGCTATCATTCCTTCTGTCCACACACAGCCCAAGCCATCACACATGCCAGACTGACATCTACTACAAGAGCTGAAATTGGAATAAGAGACCTTCCAGAACTCATCTGCAGGATATGTAGCCTTACTATAATAATTTTCTACGGATACTTTAAAAAAAAAAAAAGAAAAAAAAAAAAGAAAAAAAAAGAAAAAATGGAAAGGATAAAAAAAGAAAAAGAAAACTATTTAAAGATAACACTGTGCCAGTCGACACCATTTTATTAAGGCACTCATCCTCTGCATCTTCCTGATACAAATGACTATAAGAAGAAAATGAACGATTTTCAGATATTTTTTATGAAAGCTGCTTGCAAAAAAATACTCTAACTTATTTCCTGAAGCCAATGATGTCAATGTCATCTTCTAAAGACCACTACAAAAATAAAAAATCCTCATACTAAAACGTTTATAGTCTCCTTGAAAGGATTTCTGGGTTTTGATAACAAGAACGTGACGTGAAGATCCTACAAGTATTACAAGACCAAGGAGTAGCTGCTGACTGACTAAACCAAAGCAACAAATGTACCTTAAGGAAAAATCTATGGTTTACTGTGTTTAAAAAGAAATTTAA
This sequence comes from Meleagris gallopavo, assembly GCF_905368555.1. Taxonomy (NCBI): domain Eukaryota; kingdom Metazoa; phylum Chordata; class Aves; order Galliformes; family Phasianidae; genus Meleagris; species Meleagris gallopavo. Next base: position 5,688,982 of record NC_139424.1, read on the forward strand.
GACTCTTTTTTTTAATAAAACAGACAATCAAACAAACAAAAAACTGCTTTAATAGAATTTCTACTTGGCTGGAAATCATTTGTATTCATTCCTCTACTGTTGTCCACATGAGCAGAACAGTAAGATGAGCTATTCAAGCATTAAATCAAGATTTTGCTTTAATTTCTACTATGCTTTTCCAATAAAGACAGAGAATAGTAATGATTGCAGCTAGCCAATCTGGAGAGCATTGCTGTTTCAACACCTAGTCAATATCCAGTACATCCATTGAGGTCTTGGCTGGTGTTGAACTAGCCCACACTTTGGTATAACATACTGCTCTTAATGTGAATTAATACATAAGTACACTCTCTTGGATGACATCTCCATTCATGCTCTATGGAAACATGGAAGAAACTGAGCAGGTTAAAATTTCATAGAATCATTAAGGTTGGAGAAGACCTCCCAGATCCCGAAGTCCAAACGCCAACCCATCAAACCCATTGGAGTAAGAGTAGGTCACTTACACTCAGGTTCACATCTGCACCCTCAGCGATGCCAACCAGCCTAAACTTAAACCAAAATCAGATTAGGGGCAGGCAGATAGAGAAGATTTAGAAAGAATACGTGTGACATAACCTCATAATCTCTCATCATGAAGGCCACACTTGAGCCCCTCTCACTCTGCATTCCTACACAACTAACAATCTTTCCAACATTTCTTCTTGGCAGAGGGAGTGATGTCACAAAAATGCTTAAGAACATACCAGAAGGGCATTAAGAAGTTCCATGAGTTTAAAAACACAGCAAAACTGTAATAAAGTATATGTGATTAAAGCAATCCTGGAGACTGGCACATGAAAAACCCATTAATACTAACTGCATGACTACAGACAATACCAAGATGAGCTAAAGAAACTCAAAATTCATGAATATTATATATATATATTATTTTTCTACATTAAGGACTTAATTTAAGTGGAAAGCAATTCATATATTCTAAGATCTCCATTTAGCAGACCGTGGTATTCTTCCAGATGCACAAATGCATTCTATATGTGCAATCATATACTTGATGACAACTAGGGGAGAGAAAAAGAGAAGCCTAAGCTTCATAATATACTCCATATTTTCCATGGTAATAAGTCTTTGAAGAATGATCAGATGTCAAGCACAGAAAGGGAAATTAACACCCTGACGTGTTTTTCTTGTATTTTTGCACAACTTTCTTGACATACTGTATCAACAAGGCTTGTCCTCCCTATGTAATTGCTAATTTATTCTAAGCACTTTATTTTTTTTCCAATGCATTCTATATGTGAGACACACAGAAATTAAAAGTCATTACATAATTTTTCTTATGTTAAGAAAAAAAAAAGAATAATTCATTAAAAAAGACTGCAAGTTATTAACTTATATAAATAATCTGAGTTCCCTCCCCTTTAGGCTCTTATATAGAGAGATTCATTGTCTTGCTTCAGTGCAGCATTTCTGATTATGACATGCACATAAAAAAAAACAAACACTGACATATGGGAATGTGAAGAAATTACAATTACAGAAAAAAAAATTTAAAAAACCTAACCCATACCATGCAATAAGAAGTGCGCACACATTGCAAATCTCTGTGAGACACATTTGCATTGAAGACCATTTTAAGTAGCAGCGCCAATACAGGGGGAAAAGAATGAAGTTTTCCCGGTCTGAGGTTAATGATGTTTGCTTAATCAGCCTGAATCAAAAGCATTATGCAAACAAGCGAGAAAAACAATCTTAATTACCATAAAAACAATCTTATTATGAAACAGAAGAAAGTGTTCACTCTTGCCCTCTCCGGCATACGATTAGATTTGCACTCTAAAGTTTAGGATTTATTAGCTTAACTCTGTGCGTTTCATTTAAACATCAGAAAATTCAAAGAACAGAAATGATATTTGAACTCTGCTTTCAGGCTCTTCTTCCTCGACGTGAGCTCAGATTTACTGTTGCCAGACCTCTGACCAAAGCAGGCTGCCTGCTCTTCACTTCCCTGCTCCTGTTATAAAGTCATCACCTCTGAAGGTTCATTTCCTTTTCTACGTACTGTTCTTTTCAGCTTAATCTCTCAAAGCCTTGACACAGCACTGAGCCACTTAGAAAGGTGATTAATGGTAATATGGGACAGAGAAAGCACTACGGAGAACATCAGTGCTGCTTCGTGTCTCTGACTTACGTGGGATGAAACATATTTGGAGTGTAGGGCTGAGGTAGTCGATGGTTATTGATTACTAGGGAAAGTTTCTTCTCATAAGGAGCGTTGATGGCAGTGGCACAGCTGCACAGGGAGGTGATGGGGTCACTGTGGAGGTGTCCCAGAGCTGTGGGGATGTGGCGCTGAGGGCTGTGGGCACGGCGGGACCTGTGGATATGAGAACACTTTTCTAACCTTAATCATTCTGTGACTCCACCTCCTCAAGAGCCAGAATTCCTTTCCCAGGACTGAGCTCGCGCTGACCTTGCTGCAAATCGTTTCTCCACAGATAGCAGAGCACAAGGCCGGCACACAGCGATGAGCAGCTGCAGGCCTTGGTTGCTAAAGCTGCTAGTTCAGCTGGCCGACTAACAGAGCACCAAAATATCCCTTCGCTCAGGAGCCCATTTCTGACCCAAAGATAGGAGAAAAAAAACCGTTGGACTTTTTACTCCCCACAAAAGCAACTCATCGTTAGGTGCGTTACTCAGTTTTCTTAATCACCAGGAAAGCAGTTATGCCAAGTAAGGTGCAGTACACACAGGGGGGAGGGAGACGGTGACTGATGGCCTCACCTCACAGCCAGGCAGCCATGGGGCCCACGAGTGGCAACTGCTGGTGGGGACATCCAGCCCCACTTGAGGGGGACTTGAAGGAGGAAGGGAAGGGCTGTTGGGCAGAAACCACCTCAGCATCGTGCAGGCAAAGCTGCTGTGCTGGTAATGGCACATTGAAGGAAATACTCAGGGCCCTGCAGTGGGTGGGGATGAGTAATGAGCTATAAACGAGGCAGGTGTGGCCCTGCAATATTTCCTATGCTTTGTTTTCCTCCCCAGAAACCACCACGGAGGCAGCAGCCCGCAGGGTTTGTGCCATGCACTGGAGGCACAAGGGCTTGGAAGGGCCTTTTAGGAAAAGATGATGTGAGGTATGAGTTTTTCAGTAGAAGTAATTTTTTTTCAAAGAACTAGGGAAGGGGATTTGCCCAGCCTGAGTGAGCAAAGAATTTAAGATCTCATTCATCAACTACTGAAGAATTTAACTTCAACCACATGAAGGAGCCCAGCGTGTTTGTGCCTGTTGGAGGCACCAGGTTTAAGTGATCGCTTGCGGCGTTTACCTTTAGCTCCATAACTTTAGAACATCAGAAGAAGAACAAAAAGAAAAAAAGAAAGAAGGAGGAGAGAAAGAAGGAGGAGAGAAAGAAGGAGGAGAGAAAGAAGGAGGAGAAAGAGGAACCCTCACTATGGAAAAAAAAAATTACTATATAGCCAGTGGATCAAACTGCAGTGCTTTTGGTGCAAGATTTTTCTTTGGGTAGTCTCTCATTTCAGCTTATCTTCAAGAAATCTGAATGCTAGCTGAAATAATAGTTGCCACAGAGATGACACTTGTACTTAGATTTCCTGCAAGTGTCTCCTGCCAGACAGCCCCAGGAACTCTATGCATCTATTTTTTCAGCTGCAAAGTACATTTCTGTAGTATTGTTTCAAACCTGATTTATGGCATGTAACAAAACTCCACTAATTCTTGATCTGGAACCATTGCCTGACTCACTACAGCTGAACTACAAAGGTGCTACATTATCCTGTTTGCTATTTCCCTCTTCTAATTCATACTGTCATTCAGCAGGAGAAGGAAAACCAAAAATGTTTGGAACTTGTATCCTCCATATATATTAACGTTCATAAAATAAATATCAGTACGTATTTCACGTATCACAACTTCCCTGCATGCTTTTATTTCTTGCTATACATTACTTTCATACGCCAGCTTCATTAAGTCACAGGAAGATGAACACCCTTGAATAATGACAGAAGAATCACAGCACGGTGTGAGCATGCACGATGTGCCAAGGAGCTGATAGTGTAAGAAACACAAACCTGAGGGGAAACCAACATCTCCCCTCAAAGTCAAACCTGGAGTGCATCCCCACGACCACTGAGCAATAACCCCACCACCAACCTGTTCTCAGGTCACCTCACTGCAGGGTTCAATGCAGGTATGTCACACAGCTCCAAAAAATGAAGATGGAACGACCTCCGCTGACTCTGCTTCACTTCAGATGTTTTGCCTGTGGTCGCTGTGGCAGAGACACAAATCACAATGTCACACCAGCTCCTAAAGTCAGTTCTCCATAGAGCAGCTGGCAGAGTTTCCCGAAGCACAACCAGCTGCAGAACAGCCATCTGCAGGAGTTTTGTTAGCGTGGTTGGAGAATAATTCACTTTAGTTATGCCCCGAAAGATTCTCACCCATCAGAAGGCTGAACCCCATTTCAAACTTTAATTAATTGTCCTCCTTACGTAGCTACAAGCCACAGAAGAGCTTCTACACGTGCACTGTCATCACCTGAAAGTGAAGGTGGTTACATCCACCGGTGCAAAAACAGCATTAAAACATTGAGGAAAAGCAATGAGAATTTACTTCCCATGCTCTAATACAAAAATCTATCATTAAATAACACACACTATAAAAGATATAGCATTAAAGAATGGACAAGCACCTCCATCTCTAAGATCAATAATTTATTTCATTTTTAATTTTTTATTTTATTTTATTTTATTTTACATTTTGGATGTTACAGGAGAAGAAACACTTGCTAAGGAGAGTGACACGTTGAATCATTTTCCCTCGGTCATGGAAGAAATTAAAGCATATTGCCTAGATGCACATTTATGTCTAAACTGCCAATATTCAGTTAAGCAAGTGTCCATCCCTGCCCCGTCCTTGCGTAGGTTAGGTTGAAGTTTTCTCCTCCTACAGGAAGACTGAATTGTAGCATCAATCTTTGTTCTCCCCCTTTATCCATCTACAAACAAGTCAAGCAGATGGAAACCAAAGCCACAACAGTGGAATCATTGCCAACGTTCCTTTTTTTCCTTCGTTTCCAACCGGTTCCTCACTGCCCCAGAAGGTACAAAGAATTATAAATGAACTGGATAAAAATGCTCCTAACGTTTTCTCAATGGCATATTAACTAGAATCCTACTCTCCTTCCACAAAAAATATATAGATATATATTTTTTTTTATATAAATACATTTTAATACAGACAATCCTGACTCTATGCAAAAAAAAAAAAAAAAAAATTCAATGTCACATTCAAACAGGGTTCTTCAGTGTGGCATTGGGGTGCAAGCAGACAGCACAGTGGGCATTAACATAGTGATTCTAGGGAGGCAGTTACTAGAGAACAGATACAGAAACACAGTTCCACCCTCAGTCAGGCTGTGCTGTGATATCAGACTAAGTGAGCATCACATTCTTCAGACACAGTTCCGTGCTTAGAAAATGATATGAACAGTCAACGAGATTTCACATAGGGAAACATTTGCATAAACAGTGCTCCATATTAATCATACTTGTGCTGGGCATAGAAAAAAGGGCTGCTGGCATAATCACGGGATGGATGGAAGGGACCTCAAGGACCATCCACCACTTCCAATGCCTTGCCCACTCCAAAACTCCAGAGAAAAAGCATTTACGTCTATAACACCACGAAAACTTAGGGCTTCAATCAGCTGCAATTAATATTTTTCCTGTCCTTGTCCCCCTCCCTCCCTTTTTTTTTTTTTTTTTTACCCCAAAGATAACTTTTATCACTGCAGTCAGTGCATGTAAACCCATCTCGTGACCATCACAACACATACAGTTCTGATGGCTCTTCATTTTTTGGCCATCTCACAGTTTCCAAAACTGAAAAGACTTTCCGCATTAAGAATGGGATAAATCCCCATCAGGGGGAGTTAATTCAGAAATGTCATGATATAAAGGACATCTTCAGCATATATATATGGTAATAATTTAGGTTTTGCTCAATGACAGGAGAACAAAACTCCTGAAATTTAAACGATTCTTGCTGTGTTCTTGAAAATAAATCATTCTATTTTTCCCTCTGAAGTTTGTGGATTGTTGGACCGTGCAGCCAACCACAAACGTTTTTCCACTGTTGTTCCTTGCAAACTCTGAAATTTAAATGAATTTCAAATAAAATAAGAAAGTTTGGGATATAACTTCCCTATTCTTTTTTTAAAAGGACACTATTAGCACCCACTTCTTTCTCTCAGGTTAATTCACTATCAGTACACATCTAGTCGACGTCACATGGTGAGAGATGACGAGTCACTGCTAGCATAATCTAGGTTGGATTTTGATGTGGCTTTCTTTTTTTTTTTTTTTTTTTTCCCCATTCAGAAAGCCAGAACCCAATTTTCCACGCTGGTTCATTCGAACAGAGCTACAGTGCTAAATAATTAAAATCATTTTGAAAACGAGAAAAAATAAAATCATCATCATTCCGGTGTTGCTTATGGGCAAAAGCAGCGTGTCCCAAGTCAACAACGTAGATTTCCATCTGGCTATGCAGCAGTGTAAAGGAAACTCCCTCCTGGTCAATAATTTCCATGTTTGTAAATAGCATGAGTGGAGATTTTAAATAAATGCAAACATGTTTGCATGTGAAACGGAGCCATAATGATAACCGTGGCAATGGGAAACACAAAAGAACCTCCATTGCATATCCCACAGGAAAGTCTTGTTGTTTCCATTGCTTAGGAATAGGAATTTATTTGTAGGAAATTGTGGAGGCTTAAAAAAAAAAAAAGAAAAAAAAAAAAAAGAAAAGAGAACAGTCCTCGCTCTGAAAAGCTGAAGTTAAATAGGTTGGAATTGATGTTATTGAAAATGTCCCACAGTTTTCTCCAGGTTTAAAGTATTCCTATCATTAGAAAACAATAAATACATATAGTAAAACATCTCCTCACACTGAATTTTCTATTAGCCTGAAATTATGACCCATCCAATCTCAATTAGCAGAACAGTAAGCAGATCTGGGGACACAGATCAGCCGTGGATAGTTTGTTCTCTTGTGTTTAACCACACAATGCAGGATGTCAGGAAGTCCATTCAACAAAACTGTTGGGAAGTACTGGGAAAAATGCAGCTTTATGTTCTTTTCTCATAGGGACCTACTGAGCTGATTACAGAATTATTTTTTTATGAAATTACTTTCATTTTTGAACTCCTAAAGACTTAAAAGGAGGCAGCATTAAAAGGGATCAGAACAAGACTATCTCAGCTCAGCAAACAATAGTTTGCACATTGGTCACATACCAAGATGCTTAGTTGGATAACCCAAGAGTCTGCACCAAAATATAGGAATATACAAAGACAACAGAGCTGTTTGAAAGGTAGGACTGGCAATTCTGGCCAAGCACCATTACTAGAAGTTATTATTATGAACAGCAGCAAAGTGCTGAGAGATAGGAATGATTAAAACAAATAAGCAACACCTACAACTATGCAGGGTGCTACTTACAGACACTCTTCTGTCTTCAATTTGCTCACTCAAGAGTCGAAACAACATCAACGCTCACATTTGCACGATGTCATTGAATATAATGATGAAGGGAAAAAAGGGTGGGGAGGACACAGACTTTTGGAACTGTTCTCTACTTTAATCATGACTGTGCTATAAAACTTGCTGATCTGTAGCTCAAAGCGTAATACAAATAAGGAGGAAACTCTTTGCAACCCTCAAACAGCCGTAGGCAAGATGTTGAGTTTTACACACTACCAACAAAAAACAGCAATAAATACAAGTCTCATCGTGATAAGAATTGCTCATTGATAGCAGCTGTGTCAGAACAGTGGTTTCTACATACTTTCTTAACAATCAACCTGAAAAAAAAGCTGTAACCCAAACTCATTGTATTTTCTTTAGAAAATGGAATCCTTCAGGTGATGGAGTCCCCATCCTGGAGGTGTTGGAGAACCATGGGGATGTGGCACTGAAGGATGTGGGCACGATGGGGTGGGTTGGGGTTGGACTTGGGGATCTGAGAGCTCTTTTCCAGCCTGAATGGTTCTGTGATGCTATGAAACGTTCGCACACCTGACAGTGATTTCGACCCAGTAACAGCACACAGCCTCCCTGCTCTTACACTACATCTGCAACCATTCGTAGTTCTCCTGTTTGACGTAAGCTGTGACCAAAAAGAGGTTCATCACGACTGGAAATGGTATTTTATAAAAATTAGTACAATCACACGTATCTGAGGCTAACATTGAACATTCCACTTCAACTCACAGGAACAGACATGGAGACATCAAGTATTTATAGGAATATCTACAGACTGCAACTGCCTTTTTTTCCTCTTTTTAAGTATCACTGATCTCTAGAGTAAGGGTTTCATGACAACAGGCAATTGGGAAAAATGAAGGAGGGAAGCTTTGACCCTGCACAACCTTCTCAGGTTTGGTTTTGCATGCACTATTCTATTGACATTGCTACTTCATTGCAGTATTATCTTCCTAAGAAGTGCATCCTGAGAAACTTGTGCAAGGTTGTTCTTAAACTTCTTACAGAGAAGGGCTTAAAGCCTGGCATTATTAGAGTTGCTGCTTCACCTGTATTCATACCCAGTGCAAAACAAAGGGAAAACGCTGACATAACACACTTCAAATTCAGATACAAATGAGAGATTGGACATTCCACACTTTCTGACTGCCTTGGACAAATTAGTGTTGCTCTAACGAGCATTGCTGAAGCCCTTGTCTTAGTGTTGAGCATAGATTAAAGAAATAGACATGTATGACATATAGCACAAGCTGAATGGGAGCTCTGTAAAAGTGTTAAATAAAGCTAAAATCCTTTTTTTTTTGTTTTTCAGCCAGACTAGTCTGGGTTCAGTTTGCAGAAACTGAAATTAATGGAGGATGTTTAGAGGGCTTGTAGACACCCAACACTATGTTCTTCCATCTGAAATTCAGGACAGTACCTGATGAAACTAGTGGTCTTCACTGCATGTTTCATTGCTTCCAAGATTTAAAAAACATTATACAGAAGGAGCAAAACAAAGGGATGAGATGCTTATTTAGAGCAATAATCCAAAAGATGAAACTGTAGGGTTTCTGTAAGGTTTTTAGCTGGATGTACAGGTTAAAACTGGCTGTGCTTTTGAAGCATTCACAACAAGAGCCAACCAAACAAAACTCTGCGTTTGCATCCGTCCACTCACACGTTTCTCAAATTGCATTTTCTGAAACCATCGCGTCCCAAAGGATACGTGAGGGCAAGTAGACAAATCTGCAGAATTAGGGCAAAATCCCACAGGTCCCACAAGGCCATGTTCAAAGCAGACACCTGAAGAACGTAGGGAAGTGGTCTCCAAAGTTCACATAGCATCGTAGAACCGCTCAGAGCTCTGAAGATCTGGGTCTGCTCAAAGAGATGAGGCTGGCCAGTTTGGTCATGAAACTCCTACTGTGGCAGAGTCCTTGGTTTGTGGATCCGTGTCCAGCTGACGCTGTAGGCAACTGGACTGAAGGTGTTGGTGTCCCTGATGACTTCAATTGGAAAGCAAAGGCCAGCCCAGGTTGGCTGTCCATCCCGCTCTCAAGGTCCTCCACTGTATGAATAATCTGCCTTGTTGTGCATCACCAGCTTGTTATCTACGAAGTAGAAACTGTCCGACTGTGTCTCGTATGGATGGAGGATCATCTCTCGAACTGCAGGGGGGGGAAAAAAAAAAATCAATTGTGTTAAACAGAGGCCCTGCTGAGACAACAGGTTGTGCTGGCTTTCCTGTAGACTTTGTTTGAAGGCTCTTTTAAGGAACTCATAATCCAAATATGTTAAGGCACCATACAACATGTAAGGGCTCTATCTATCCTCAGAACACTTCAAAAGAAATCTCTCATGGTGTGACAATAAGCAAGAAGCAGTCAATTATTTCCATAGGCTGCAGTATGAGGACAAAGTTACTGACATACAAGATGAGGGAATCTAATGAATATAAGGTTACACAGATTTAATTCTGATGCCCATGCTAAAGCACATGAGATAACATCACAGTCATTGAACTTACTGAGATCCTCCGAGAGCTGTGGGAATTCATAGATGTGCTCACATGTGTTCTTACTGCTGGGGATGCAGAACCCAAACTCAAAATCAAAACTCTTCAGCAGCTGATCGCGGAAGTAATGCCTCTCAATCATGCGGAAGTTATTGATGGGTTTGTCCCCCACTGTGAATTCCACCCTGGAAAGGAAGAATGAGAGAGAAATGAGCTTTCTGCTCAAGTATGGGTTTCGAGCATCCCTATGTCAATCACTAGCAGTTCCTTATTGCACTGGATTACCATTCAAGCTTATTTAATTTTTCTGATGGGTATTTAAAAAGCAGATGTACAAATAGACTTCTTTGGTCCTTTTCTACTTTATAAAGGGGGAGAAGTTAGAACCAGCACTATATTTAAGTATTTAAGTGAGAAAGGTAGGTATTGGTTACATATGATGAGCTGAATTTTAACCTGGAGCAGGAGTAACATACATCAGTCCTTCAGAAACACACATTTGGAGCTGATAGGAACTATCTGATAGGAGCTATCACACTGCAGACCAACTTCTAAACACCTGAATAAAATAGGTTTATATAGGGAGCTCTAACCAATGGTCACTAGAGTACTGTGGACTTAATGCCATATTAGCAGTGGGCATATGCTCTTAATTAGATTGAATTTAAACCTCAGTGAACGTAAAGAAAAACAAAGATAACAAAGAACTGCCTTGTAGTGACACACATCCCTCTAAAATATCTGGTAAAGACACAGAAGCCCACCAGCCTGCTCCTGGGGGGGCCAGAAAGCAATAACTGGGATATTAGGGAAAAATTCTTCTCCAAAGAGCAGTGCTGCAGTGGCACAGCTGCCCAGGGAGGTGGGGGGGTCACCATCCATCCATGGAGGTGTTCAGGAACCGTGGGGACGTGGCATTGAGGGCTGTGGTCAGCGGGCATGGTGGGGTGGGGTGGGAATCTGAGAGTTCTTTTCCAACCTGAATGATTCTGTGATTCTATATAAGCTAAAGGGATGGAGGAAACAAACCATCCAGCAAAGATGTTGGGAGATTCCCATCACAACAAACGGTCCCTATGAAATCAGCTCAACTTCCTGGTGGGATCGACAAGCAGAGAGCCACTTTTTATATATCCCAGTAGGAAAAGCAGCACGAGGAGCTGTTACTTACGTGGCCCCAACCTGGCGCAGGCGAAGGAAAGCTGGGGTGAACTGGTAGCGCACAAAGCGCCCCGCGTTGGGGTCAATGTCCTTCTTGTCATTGTGTTCACGTTCTGCAAAAGTGCAAAGACTGCATTGGGACAGCGTTCCTTCCTAACAATCCCACTGTGGAAATTGGTGGTATGTTCCCCATTGGGTGGTTTATTCCTCTGCCTCGGTGGCAAAGCTGTGCTCTCTTTCTGTACCCTGGGGCCAATCCCGTTGAGTTGGCAGAGTTGGAAATTGGTTCCTCTGAACAAAAAAAAAGAACTAAAGGTCCTTCTGGCAGAACACCGAGCACACAAAGAGCCCTCTGTGAAGAGCCTGCATGAGCATGACTGTGTATTTTAACTGAGAAGACATATATTACGAGCAAAAAAGATTCACAGATGAACGTTTGAGGCTCTGCCACCAAACTGAAGGACACATAAAATACTATGAACTATCCACTAGAGATTCCAATCCTTACTTTCCTTATTGAGGAAAGGTGAAAGTCTGGTTTTTGAAAGAAGTTATAAATTGGGAGCTTTAGAAATTATCTGTTCACTGTTAAAGAGAGGATACTTAACAAAGTTAGTATGCAGTAGGTCCAAAGCAAAAGCAGCGTTAACCACAGCACGATGTTAAGCAGGGAGATTCTTTGCCATAGGACACAGGAGATTGTGCACTGGCTCAAGACATTGGTACACGGGCTCAAGAAATAAGGGCTATTAAATATAAGGACATCATCTGCACAGTCACACACGAGCTGACGGGCTCATGAGCAGCCAACACATGCTGGCCTCCTCCTCCTCCTTTGCTTCTATTTACAACATCCATCTGTCCTTTCTCATCACAGATGGAGGTCATAATACAGGAGCAATTAATTCTGACCACTGTATTGGTACAGAGGAATGTGTTTCTGCTGCAGGTTGGGAATCCAGCCCTCCTGCAGGTGAAAGTTTCTCCTGGGTGGGGGGACATGTTGAGTAAAAGGGATGAGAAAAGGCAAAAGAAGCAGGTGTTAATATTGGTTTGTTCACAAAGGCAATGCTGTGTGCACACCCACCTGATGCTGCTGGTTTGGTGATTTCAAACAACACTGTGCCCGATTCCATGTCCCGGATTTTAAACCTGGTGAAGTCTATTTTGTAAACGTTTTCCTCTGGAGTGCATAGGTAATCTGCAGAAGAAAGCACACTGATATGAAGGCTTTGTGTCTACGAAGGCAGACCCAGCACCGCCTGCTCACACTGCCCAGCACTCAGAGGTCATCACCTTTTCCCAACTTTGTGCCAGTTGCTCCTGGATCCATTTCTCCTTAAGGGCATTGAGAACAGACAGCACCTGCACCAAATCCTTGCCTTCTCAGGGTAAGAGGCTTTGCCTTTTTAAAAACTGCCCTCTGGCAGAATGTGAGCACTAAGCAGCTTTACGGGCACTAAGCCGACTGCGCCGACTGGAGCAGGATCCCCTCCCCACACCATCTCACCTCTCTCCAGACAAAGCACGGCCTCTTCCCTCTACCAACACTCATCCCATGCAAGGACTCATCCCTCAGCACTGAAAATGGCGTTGAAGCCTTTCCCTGTGCTGGGAAGCAGGGAGCCCAGGGCACCTTCCCCAGAGCACAAAGGCAAGCTTGGAGCTGCGTCTGCCTGCAAGTTAATTATTAAGTGTTTTCCTTCTGCAGAATTCCTGCCCATCCAGCACCATGGCAACAGCTTTATCCCCCTCCTTGGCAGCAGTGTTGCTACAGAAACAGTGTCCATGACTCATCCACAGGAGAGGAGAGCAAATCAGAACCACCGGAAGGGAGAAAACCCCAAGCAGAATCCCCACCGGGCTCCTGCCCATCAGTGCCTGCACCCCTGCACTAGTTTTTCCAATAGAAAATATTCAAAAACCTATATTTATTTTGATAGGTGCACCCGTATCTAATCAGATGGCGTCTGAGGAAAGAATCGTGGAATCATTCAGGTTGGAAAAGAGCTCTCAGGTCCCCAAATCCAACCCCAACCCACCCCACTGTGCCCACTGACCACAGCCCTCACGGTTCTCCAAAGCTCCAGTAGATGAAGTGGATCATTACAAGAAAGGGAGTTTTTGGTTCTTGCTTCTTTCACTTCCTCCAAAGCAGGTAGCATTGTTGCCCTGCTGTGAACCCAATAATCACAGTGTCTTCCTGAACAAGCCCTCACTTGATGCACCACTGATGAACAAGTGATGAAGGAATGGACAGATGAACATCTTAGGAAACCCAGAGATTGTCTTTTGGGCTGAAAGGGTAAGTACTACAAAAACAAATCACAAAAGAGGACCCTTTCCTCCTAAAGCACAATGGTTTGCTATCTCCAAACCCAACTTTATTCACCTTTATTCACAAACTCCAAACCCAAAGTTATTCATGTTTATGAATATCTCAGGAGAAATAGGACAAGAGGGGATGGCCTTAAGTTGCATCAGGAGACCATCAGGTCAGATATTAAGAACAGTTTACTCTCCAAAGAGCGGTGATGCATTGGCAATGCTCCCCAAGGAGGTGGAGGAGTTCCCATCCATGGAGGTGTTCGGAAACCACGGGGATGTGGCACTGAGGGCCATGGTCAGTGGACATGGTGGGGTCTGTATCATGCCCAAAGATCTGCAAATGCCTGTCCTTACCAAGTAGGTTATTTAGTGGATGAGATTGGGTGTTACTCCCAAGGCTAAGAAGGAACTCAAGATCTGGTGGTGAAAAGGAATGTAAATTGTGAGGATACTGTACAAGAAACAGACACAATGACAGTGGCTGGCAGTAGGATCGCCTCTCCCCATCACAATGACAAGAATTTAGGGAATGAGAAGACTCCGGCCGCCATCCATCCGGACCTATTTCTTAACATGCATTACCCAACAAGGTCAGCGGCTATTTTAAAGACCACTCCCAAGATGTAAGCCAGGTATAAAGCAGAGACGACTGCAGAGGAATTGCTGGGAGCTGGAGATTAGGAGATTATCAGATTGAAGAGACTCAGGAGGAAGCGAGCAAAAATAGTATCAGCCCAGCCAAGACTCGGAGCAGTGACGCAGGACAGAGTGCAGGACCTCGAGGGGAAGGCAGGGCACGTTTCCATTGAAGAAAGAACTCAACCACCTCCCTGCCCTCTGCCTCACCAGTTCAAATCCCACAGCTTTCCATTCCCTTCGCCATCCCTGTTGGGGACAGATCAACCCTTAGGCCTTGGCAAAAGGACAAACCCGCTCAGCTCGGCCCTGGTGCTACCCATACACCATCTGTGCTCCCCTGAAGATCTCACAGCCCATCTTGCAGTGTGAGAGTGCTAACAAAGCCCTTCCACAGCACAGCACTTCAAGCTGGGAGCCGTCACCAAGCCTTGAAAAGGTTCATAGCAGCGTCTGTTGTGCTGCTGAGGGAAGAAGTCACGGTGACAGCAGCTTGACACAGCTCTGCAATATGGCTGTGCTGCAGGAAATCTGCCTATCAAAACACTTCCACACATCACAGCCCCAGACAGTGATTCATTAACCCCCTCACCGACTCCCCCAGTAATCAGAGCTCCCGATGCAATGAGTGGTCTCAATTAAACGGGGAAGAAGAGAAAGTCGTGGCTTCAGGAACAGCTCTGAAGATTGATCTGCACGCATTGCTTCATGCTAACACAGCTCAGCTGGAATGCAGGGCACCCACCAGGTGCCTGCTCTGACCACTGGGCCCCTCAGCCAGGCTGGCTAAAGCTGCTGTCTCTGAGAGATCCCAAACGACAGCTCACGGAAGAGATTACTTTCAGAAATGATTAAGCACGCCTTCCTTATTTTTAGGCTTTGTTTTGTAAGTGTTTCCAAGTATGTCATCAATCATTTATCCAACCTCTCGGTTTGCTAACGCCAAAGCAGCCCTCAGAACAATACTTAGAATAGTAAAACTCAAGATAAGCCTTATCCCAGCAGCACAGACAAACTGCCCAGAGCTGTGCTATGCATGGTGCTCTCAGCCTGAAGCTTGCCCTTGGTTATGCATCAGTTTGACAACTGGCATCGTCACGTGGCAACAGGGGATGGCACTGCAAACGCTGTGATGCCATCCTCCTGCTGACCACCCATGGCTCCCATCCCAAAAGCCAGACAAAGAAATCAAAGCTGTGCTGGAATTAACCTCGCCTGCAGGCAACGTGGGAGCAGCACAGCGTGACCTAGCAAACATTCAGCCTGGTCGAAGGCATCAGGGACAGTGCTCAGCTCTCCCTCTCCCTGCCCCACCACGCAGGACGTTGGCAGACGCACACCCCAATAACTGCAGACACACCGCTCTGATCCTCCTGCTGCTGCAGTAATTAATTGCAATTTGAACTGAGCTCTGCCCTGCTCCTTTGCTAATCCCAAGTTAATCACGTCATAAGGTTTTCCTCTTTTTGTAACCGCAGTTGGATGAGCAAGTAACAAATCCTGCTAATTGCAAAGAAAACGGTCCCTTTGCTTTACACCTAAACCCAGCCCTCTAAAACACCCAGACACCCCAGAGCAGCACCCTGGGTCCATCAGTTTGACCTTAGCGTGACCAGAAGTGATGGAGGATGTGACACTGCAAGGACACAGCACAAATATGCAGGACAGCTTGCACGCTCCCCCTTTAAGCTTATTAGAAAGGCATCGGGAGCAGAGCCACGAGCAGCAGAACGAGTTCAACAATGTGAGTTGCTGCAGTACTGGCCTGGAAGTTGGGATAAAAATGAGTTATCTGGAACTGTGAGGGATGTCCACGGCACCAGGACAGCGCTGCTGCAATTCCTGCCCAACCATCAGCTCCTGTGTCAGCTTCACATGGGCTGGAACACCTGGATCTGAGTGTCAAAACTGGGGTCAGCAGGATACAAGTGGCTGTGGTCATGAGTTGGGATGACTTGGTGGTATAAGCACTAAGATTTGCAATGGAAAGAGTTAATTCAAGTAGTTTTAAGAAGAGAGCTTTCCTAAGAAGGAAAAAATGGAAGAGGAGTGGGAGAGGAGAAATTTTAACCACATACTTCTCCATCCACCAGTCTCTGATTGGTGTAATACCCTTTAAAAGCCATATATGACACCACATAGTCCTTGCCAGCTCCTCTTATTCTCCTGATGTTAAAACACAGACAGGGGGAACTATGTGCTGACCTTTCTCCTGGTCCAAGAGCACTCGCCATGCCCTCCACCCCATATCCTCCTTCCCAATTCCAGGCACAACAAGCCACACCCCAGATACTGCCCTAACTACAGGCACCAAGGCTGCATACTGTACACACCAGGCTGCGAAGAGAAAGAATGAGGAAGGAGTTGTTTCTGGGCTTCTATACAAACCTACAGGATCTATGCACCAGAGATGGTGTGAACTTGGCCACATCCCCAATGCACGCAGGTCCTTTTGGATCACAGCTTCACACCTCCACCATACACTCGAGCAGAAGCAGAGTGACACTTTATGGAGAGCAGGGAAGATGGAAAGGAAATGCATATGAGTGCTGCCCCATGGTAAGATGATGCAGGAGAGCAGCTCTGCTCCTGTGCAGTGATCAGCTCAGCCTTCCTACACACTGAAAATGCAGGTGCTTACCAAAAGCAAACAGCAGCATCGAGGCCAGGGTGCCCAGAGTTGAAGCCACTGAGGCCTGCAGACCCCAGGAGCAAGGGCAGGGGGTGGCCACGTGCCTGCAGCCCCCTGAGAGGGCACAGCTGCATGCAGGGCCACGTGGGCTCCCAACAAGCAAAGCACTGAGCACAGCCATGGCTGGGACTCACCATCCAACTGCTGCTCTTCCAAGCGCGCTGGCAGCACGCTCCAGTGCCTGCTGCTCTGATTTCTGGGCCTGGGCAGTGAGTCACAGCCCAGCACAGCATCTCAGCAGGGAAACAGACACAGCAGACCCCCCAGACCAGCACTCCCTGCAGGGCTTCCTCCCCTCCTTCCCTCCACCCACCCCTGTGCTGCTCAGCCCCCCAAGGCCGCCTGCATGCCCCGATACCCACAGCCACATCCTTTCTGGGGTTTCTCGTGGTACAGCTCTGCCTGCAGCACTGATCCTGCTCCAAGCACAGCCACCCATCACTGCCCCCTCCTCCCCTGCAGCAAGACAAAACACATGGGATGCAAAAAGGCTGTTCAGGGGGCAGGGGGACACTGCCACAGCCAGGCTGGCCTGGAGCATGTGCCATCTCCCAGCTCAGCACGCTGCAATCCCAGCAGGTCCAACAGAGCTGCTGCCACATAAGCACAACAGCCCCTTTCGCCCCATAGGATGCTCACAAGACCACAGCAGCCCTACAGAGGTGAGAAAGGGGAAACCAAACAGGAAGGCTGCAGGATGGTCACAACACTCCTCCCCATCGGATCTGTGACCCCATCCCGAGCCCCTCCAGCTCCCCCCCCCGCAGCTGGGGGTTCAGCCTGGCCCACCCATAGGGCACAATGAGCAGCATCCCACCTCTGACCCTACTTGGGGGGGGATCCCACTCCGCAACGTGAGCATCCCTGCAGGTCACCCCCATCCCTCACCCTCTAAGCTGGGTCTCCCCTCGCACCCAAAGCACTGCCCCATCCTTCACCCCATACAAACGCGATGCCCCCCTCCCAGCCCCGTACCGCTGGTGACCCGCTGCAGCCCCAGCACGTCGTCGGGCCCGATGAGCGCTTTCCGACCCAGCTCCTCCTCGGTCCTCGCTGCCGCTCCCCCGGCCCCGCCGCTCTTCTTCACCTTCATGGCCCCTCCACCTCCTCCTCCTCCTCCTCCGGTGTGATCGACCCCGCTAAGCGCTGCCGCCGGCCCCGCCGCACCGGGAGGGGCAGCACCGCCCCCTGCACGGACCGCCCCCCGGCACGGCACGGCACAGCCCAGCGCCGCCGGCAGCACCGCCCGGCATCGCTCCCAGAGCCCCTCACCGCACCCCGACAGCATCGGGCTGAACGCGTTTCTTTTTCCCCTGTACGACCCCGAAGGGTTCCCCCAACTTGAGAGCTTTTAGGTTAACGTGCCGAAGGGAAAAGCTCGACCCCAGTAATAAGTCTCAAACCAAACGCTCACCGACCCCATTAATAACTGCCTGCCAACAGCTGAACCCCACAACCCTCCCTCCCCACTAGGTGCTGTGGGCTACGTACCTTTAAGACAGGACTCGAGGTGGACAAAACCCGGGGAAGCAGGAGAGATTCGCGCAGCCCCCACACCCCCATCCAGCCCCCTGCACAACGGGGCAGATTGGGCAGGAGGTTCTTTATTTACACATGAACACAGCGCAGGGCTGCGGGGTGCATGCAGGTCTCCCTCCCTTCCCTCAAGTCTCAGTAACAGGGGCGCAAGCAGCAGTTCTGAGTGGAAGGTGCAAGACTCTGACTGTGAGCATCTCTCACCCGTGAAAGCAGCTTCTTCCCACTCCTGCACACCCAGTCCGGGCCTGACCCAATGCAGTTCAGGGTGCCTGCCTGCACCATGATGCAATGCACTCCGTGAGGTCCCAGCCCTAAAGCAGGGCACCTTCCATGGACTCAGTCCATCTTGGTGGGTTCCTTCTTGTTCTGCCTGGCCTCCCGGAGCATCTTAGCCAAGGAGAGGAGGATGGGGACAGCCATGGGCAGGAAGAGGGGGATGTAGATGGCGAATTTCTGATCATCCGGGAAGTAGAGAAGATGGAGAAGGGAGGGGTCGAAGAATGCCCGCTCTGAGGAGGTGACAGCTTCCTTGCTGGCCTGGAAAGCCGAGTGCAGACGGCCCTCAGCCAGCTCAGCCACGGCATCCTGTGCTGCAGCCACCGCTCGGTACACCTGCACAGCAACAGCACAGCAGTCAGTCCTCAACCAGAGAAGCAAAGCTAAGGGAACTTGCTTCTGGGCAGTGCCCCACTGCTCTGCACGGGGCCAGCAGCTCCTGGCCCCTCCACTCCTCACGTCAGGGTGTCCCAGCCCTACCTCTGAGGCAACATCGTCTTTGATGACGATGTTACTGATCTGGTCTAGCAGCTGTGCCAGCGAAGTCAAGGTGGTGGACACAGTGGCAATATTCTCCAATGTATGGGCCCAGAGCAGGCGGTCCAGCTCCCAGTCAGCTAGGCCTTCATTCCCTGGGCTCTCCACCAGGAACTCAGGGGGCAGCTCCTCCTGAGAAATCCCAAATAGTAACCTGGGAACAGATGGGAAGGTCCCAGCCTGCATCAGGATGCACAATGTACGTGCTCCTTGCTCTTCCCCCTCTCTGGTGCACTGAGTCCCAGCAGGGCTCAGCTCACACCCAGCAGCCTCCTGCACGTGGGGCAGGACAAGCCTCACACACATCAGGACACACAACACTCCTGACCAGGGAGTGGTGTTGGCTGGTAGTCAGCACCCCAAAAGCCACAGAAATTCACCCTCAGTCTCCCAGAGCCCACAGAAGGGCCGAGCTGGTGGGCTCCAACATGGAGTCATTGGGCTCTGACCCCATCAATGCACATGTGGGCCTGGGGAGGGAAGAGCGAGTCCTCACCGGAGCTGGGCCAGGAAAACCTCCATCACTCTCAACATGTCCACATCCACGCGCAGCGGGAGGGAGGTTTGGGAGGAAGCAGGGACTTCAACATTGTAAATCTGCAGGAGAGTGTGTCAGTGAGGCACAGCTAGAGCCTTATGGGGAGAGTAAGCACCGCTAACATCACAGCCCCATACCATGATGCCACCCCAGCGGGGGCTGTGGAAGGCATTGGTGGCCACTGGGGTTCCATCCTTGTCCTGGATGTAGAGTGGAGAGTGGGAGCGCTCTGGCACATACAGCAAGAAGTTCAGCACAGGGTAGAGTGAAGCAGCGCTGGAACCTAAAGCAGAACTGAATCAAAGAACTCCCCTGGCCCACACAAACAAAGAGAGCACAGCCTTGCTCTTCCTTAAGCTGCAAGCCTCAAACAGAACACTCAGACCAGCAGGTCTCAGGCAACCCCAACACAATCATGTGGGGTAAAAAGGTGCTGTAGGAAAGGAAGGGGCACAGGTGTAGGCACAGCTGTCCCTGCCTCAGCAGAGCCTGATCCCACTAGAGTGCAGTCAGGAGTGGTGCTCACCCAGCCGGGCCTCCACAGGGTTGATGACATGTGGGAGGCTGTGTGCACTCAGGATGAAGCTGGAGGACTCCTTGTCAAAGCGTGGAGTTACTCCAAGAACAGCGTAGTACAAGATCTGCAGGGACACAACACAGATGTTGCTGGCAGAGAAGAACATCCCAGGGCACGTGGCAGGGCCAGGGCTGGGCTCTCCCCATCGCCTCTCCCAGCCCTCACCTGTGAGTCAACAGAGAAGTTGGCCACGAGGTTCAGCTTGTCCAGGATGGGCTGCACATAGCGTTTCACAGCACCCTCGATGTCCCAGTCCACATCATGCGACTTGGGGTCAGGGTTGAGCAGGCTGAAGGTGATTTCGTACCCTGCCAAGCACCCAGAGTGTGAGGCACCAGCACAACCACCACCTGATGATGCCAAGACTGGGCAAGTGGCTACAAGGGAGCTCCTCAGAGCCATAGGACCTGACACCCTTTCTCCCAGGCTCTCCCTGATGTGGGGTCGCACTTCAGTGCCCCAGCACACATGGATCACAGTGCAGGTCCTGTCCCCAAGCAATAGACAAGAGCAAAGGGAAGATTCTGGGGGCCATTAGACGTTCAGGGTTGCTACAGGTAGAGTAGGAACAGCCTCGCTCCAAATGCAGCTGGCCTTCTGGGGGACAGAAAAGGAAGCTGGGGTGCAAATCCATACCCAGGCTGGATTTCAAGTGCCGCCAGGCGTCGGGGCCGAGCTGACCATCAGGAACACGGTCTGAGAGGGCAGCAGCGATGGAGCTGGCCGTGAAAGACATCACCTGCATGAGCTGCTGGAGGCGGGAATGGAGTGTGGCCAGGCCCTGCCCAGCCCTCACCAGGGCGCTGCGATGCTTCCCCACGTAGACATTGATACCCTGAGGAAGGGGGAGCAGTGAGGGCTGGGAGCAAAGACAGCTCTGCCAACACACCAAAGAGCCTGGTGCCACCCGTGACAACCTGAGGAGGAATGTGTCCCCATAGGGTACCTTCAAGGTAATCCCATGTTCCTCCCTGCTCCTAATGATCCCATTTCTTACTTGGGTTTTACAGCAAGACCCTTTACATCACTGAACCCCAGGCTGCATTCTGGTAGGACAGGGAACATAGAGAACTGTGGGTTTCCTCCAGGACAGCCAGCCCCAGAGCCATAGCACAGAGGATGGCACTGCAGGTTGCCTCCCTACCTGAGGCAGGAGAGAGGAGGCTTCAGGAACCACGTACACAGTCAGAGAGCCTGGTGGAGAGTCCTGCATTGCATGCAGAGCAGCGTCAGCCTCTGAGGAAGACAGATCCATCAGCAGAGCTAGGATTTTCAATCTGCTCCCCATCCCACAGCCAGCAAAGCCAAGCTTTGGGCTAAGCCAGCCTCAGAAAGCAGAGCTGCTCCAGGGCTGAAGTCGGGCTGCAGAGTGCCCACGTGCAGCCCTTCCAGGAGGGAAAAGCACGCAGAGCCACGGCTGTGCCTGCTGTGCCCCCTCACCACCCTACCTCGCACCGTGGCTGCTCCCAGCGCCGCCTCCTCCCGCGCCGTGGTGCCGCGATAGGCCGTCTCGATGCGGGACGTGACATCGGATCGTGCTGCCAGCGGGGGAAAAGACAAACCCAGGCTGAAAACCTGAGCGCAGCCCTCAGCGCCTCCCAGGCGGCTCTTACAGCTGACGGGCGGGGCAGACTGCGGGGCTCTTACAGCTGACGGGCACCCGCTCCTCCCGCACGTCCCCGTACGGCAGCCGCCGGGGCAGATCTGCGGGCACCGAGCCCGGGAGGAAAACCACCGAGACGCTCACGGCCACCTGGAACTGTAAGAGCACGGCGTGTCACGACCCATCTCCGGCCCGCCCGCCCGCCCGCAGCCCCCGCCGCTCACCGGCAGCCGGCCCAGAGCCGCGATGTCTCCGTAGGGCAGCGCGGCGCGGTACGTCTCCGTCGTCTTCCACCACAGCGGCAGCCCCAGCAGCACGGCGATGGCGGCGAAGGACAGCGCGGCGCGGCGGCCCCGGGAGCGCTCTGCGGGGACACCCGGGTGAGGCTCCGGGCCTCGCTCTGCCCCGGCCCGGCCACGGCGAACCCGGCCCGAGGCGCGGTGCCGCCGGTACCTGCTTCATCAGCCGCCGCCGCCGCCGCCATCTTCTCTTCCGGTCCCACCGAGAGGGCGGGGCTTATGCCCAGCTCAGCCATTTAAAAACTCCCGGCGCAAGGCGCGGCCAATAGGCGTACAGCTAGCGGAAAGGTGTCTCAACTATGCGGGCGGCGCAGCCAATCAGAGCTCTGCGGGCGGGACGCGGTCTCTACGGGTGCCGCACAGGGCCAGGCGGTGCCCACGCGTTTGCGAAACGAGGGAACGAGGAAGCAGCGCTCCTCCCCCACGCCTCAAGCAACCCCACGGCGGGCTGAGGCCGGGCGCAGCTCATCGCGTGGGTGGGAGCAAGGAGCCAGGCACAGCAGCGCTGTCTCTACCGTTTATTATTCGCTGTTAGGCTATTTTGGTACACGGGGTGCACACGAGAACACGACATGAGCGTCCCGAGGGCGACGTTGACCGGGACTGCGAAGCTACGTTGGGGCAGGGGCACCCCCAGGCCTCCCCTCCTGCCCTCCTCACGGCCGGGCCCTCCCCACCCTGGCCTGGCCAGAGCCCCCTTTTCCCTCTGGGGAGACCCAGGCCTCCCCCTCATCCTTGTGGGGCCACCTTCCCCTCCCCTGGGTGGCTGGGGTGGAAGCGGGGTGGTGTGAGCAGTGGCAGGGGGGTCCGGAGCGGGGGCCAGCAGGGCCCACTGGAGGCTCAGTACGCGTGGTTGGCCACGTAGAGGGACTGCCCGGCGGCCCCCGAGTCATCCCCGCTGCCCTCATACTTGCCCAGTGCCGCCAGACCGTTCACCTGTGGGGAGAGAAAGTGTCAGGCCGTGGGGCACAGCCCTCATGTCCCCTGGCACCCCATAGACGTGGTCCTCCGTGCCCTCCATCACCCTCCAGGTGTCCCCCACCCCAAAGGCATCAGCATTCCACCGCCAACAACAGGGATAGGGCCCTCGGTGTCCTGATCCTTCTGCAGAGACGCAGCCTTCAATCTCCACTGTCACCCACAGGGACATGTCTTCCCCATCACCTGTAGGGACTCTGGACTTGATGTTCCCACCATCCACGGGGAATTCATTCATGGTGCTCCTACCGCTCACAGGGACAGGTGTTCCCACCACCCTTCATTCTTGGTGCCCCCACTATCTACACAGACTTGATTCTTGGCATTCCCACCATCCATAAGGACTTCATTCTTGGCCCTCCCACCCCCATGTAGCACAACCACTGGCACCCCATCCCACAGGGGCCATCCCCCATCACCTCTGCACGCTTGACGAACTCCTCGGTGGCAGCATTGGCATTGTCTCTCTGCCCGCGCCAGGCACTGAGCGCTGATGCCTGCAGTGCCCGCCCATAGGAGAAAGTGAGGGCCCACGGCCGCACCAGAGGGCATGTGTTGATGGCATTGAGGTTGATGGAGGCCTCCTCCTCACTCTGGCCCCCAGACAGGAAGGTGACACCTGCAGAGAGCAGCATTATGGCACCAAGCTGACCACACGGCATCGCCTTCCTGTGGTTTCCACCATGCCCTGGGGGCAGTACCTGGCACGGCCGGGGGCACAGTGCGGCGCAGAGCGGTGACAGTGGCCATGGCGATCTCCTCGGGACTGTACTTGGTGGGGCAAGAATGCCCAGGTGTCACCATATTGGGCTTCAGCAGGGTCCCCTCCAGGTAGACGTGGTGGTCGCTCAGCGCCTTGTAGACTGCCGCCAGCACCTGGGAACAGACAACATGGAGATTCGTGGCATGGAATGGCATGGCACGTCCCCATCCCACTGCCTGCCCCACTGCTCACCTTCTCTGTCACATACTGGCACCGTTTGAGGTCGTGGTCACCATCAGGCAGGATCTCCGGCTCCACGATGGGCACAATACCGTTCTGCAAACACCAGGCAGATGGCATTGCAAGCACATTTTTGACCCCGTAGCAATATAAGGCAAAGCCTAGACCTGGGGGTGGTGCCCATTCTGGGAGTGTCAATTCTTGGCCCCATAGGCAACGTTCATGCTTGTGGGGTGATGTCTAGCCCCACAAGCGATGACTGGCCCGAAGAAAGATGTCCATCCCACGGGGCAATGTTTGGCCCCAGGAGGAGATACCCATCCCCAGGAGATATTACCCAGCCCATGTGTTGATGCCCAGCCCCACAGGTTGATATCCATCCCTACAGTGCAACACTCAGTCCCTAGAGAAACACTGAGCTCCCTGGCTCAGTGCCCATCACTATGGGGCAATATCTATGAGTCAAAACCCATCCCATAGGTCAGTGTCCACTCCACAGGGTGCCCAGCCGCACGGCCTGGCCCCAGCTCCATACCTGCTGGCAGATGCTGGCATAGCGGGCCAAGACATTGGCGTTCTCCATGATGGCCAGGGCAGAGGGAGTATTATCACTGATTTTCAGCACGCAGCGCCACTTGGCAAAGTCAGCCCCATCCTTCTTGTACTGGGCACAGCGCTCCGACAGCCCATCCAGACCTATCGGGCAGCACGTCAGCCCCATGGCCCCAAATCTCCCACCCTTACCCCACATTTGCTGCACCTACCCTGCGTGGTGGTCTCCCCATCTGTCCCGGCCAGCGGAACGACACCTTTGTCCACCTATGGATGGATAAATGGAGGGTGGACATCGATCCCCCCACATCCATCCCCAAGCACCCAATAAACCACCAGATTCTGCCCCCACCTTGATGCCCACAACGATGCCCTTATCTTTGATCATCTGGACGAAGGGAGTGCCATCGTCAGCCTTCTGGTACATGGTCTCGTGGAAGAAAATGACCCCCCCGATGCACTTCTTCACCCTGCTGTCGGCACTGAACAGGATCTGGCGGTACAGCCGGCGGTTCTCCTCCGTGTTCTCCACCCCAATCTGGTTGAGGCGCTTGGCCATGCTCCCTGCAGGCACCCAGCACCGTCACCCACAGGGGAAGCACTACGGGACGGACTCCCCCTTCTCCCCCATCAACCCTCCGGCTCTCAACCCCTCACTGACCCACGGATTCATCGGCGGCCAAAATGCCCTTCCCCGGGGCCACGATGCGCAGCGCGATGTCCGACAGCTCCTTCTTCTGCTCGGCTGTGAGCGCGGGGTATTGGTGCGTCATGGTGCTGCCTGCCGGCGGACGAGGGCTGAGTCACGCACCGCCACCGCCAGCCCCCCCCCGCCCCCCGTGCGAACCACGAGCCCGCACCCTACAGGGATTGGGACCCCCAGGATCCCCCCCTCCGCCCCCTCCCCAGTCCCCAGGCCAGGGCACGTGGCCCCCTATAGGGTCACGTTGCATAAGTCCCGAGCGGGGCAGCGCCTCGTGAAGGATGCCGGAGAGATCCCAGCCATTTT
Source organism: Meleagris gallopavo (assembly GCF_905368555.1). Classification (NCBI taxonomy): domain Eukaryota; kingdom Metazoa; phylum Chordata; class Aves; order Galliformes; family Phasianidae; genus Meleagris; species Meleagris gallopavo. The sequence continues at coordinate 5,714,717 of NC_139424.1, forward strand.
GCTGCCTGCTCGCCCGCCCCCAGCCCAGCCATCTTGAGGGAGAACGGAGATGGGGGGCCTCGGAGAGGGGCACGGGGGTACCGGGCATGGGAATAAGTGGGGATGGGGGTAAGAAGGCAGAGGGGTACCCCTGGGGGGGTTTGGAGCGTGGGAAGACTGCTGGGTGCCGGGCATGGGATGGGGATGCGTCGGGATACGGATACCCCAAAGGTGAGGAGATCTCGAAAGTGGAGACCCCAGAGTCGGAGATGCTCCGGGATGAGGACAACGTGGGAACGGCGACGCGCTGCCCCCAGGCCGGTCCCCTCCGGGCAGTACACGCATCGTACCGGCTCAGGAGGTGCCCCGCGTCCCCTGCAGCCCCCCCATACCCGCGAACCCCTCTGCCCAAATTCCTCTTCCCATCCCGGGAGCCCCGCGGTACCGATCGCACCGCACACAGCCACCGTCGGGGCGGCCGTTCCCTCCGTCGGTCCCTCCCGGCTGCGCCCCGTAGTCCACCCCGGACCCGGATCCCGGTCCCCTGTTCCCGGTTCCCTCCTTACCGTGCGGGACCGGTGACGACGGGCACGGAACTGCAGGCTGAGAGCTCCGGCCCCGCGGTAAATGGGGCTGCGATGCCGCAGAGCTACGTGACCGGTGGGGCGGGCCCGGCGGGCGGCACCCGGTAGGACCGGCCCCCTCCCCCCCCTCCCCGCACAGCCCCGCCTCGCCGCAGCGGTGGCACTTCCTACCCCCCCAAAGTGCGTGTCCCCCTCCCACGTGTTGCTTTCGGGGTCCCCGAAGCGATCGGTTATGACTGAGGACCCCCCTGTGCCGTCCCGCTTTGCCGTCGGGGATCCCCCTTCCCACAGGGATGGGGAGGCAGCAGTGCCACCGCCGTGTCACTTCCTCATGTGTTCGGGGAAGTGACAAAGCATGTCACCCGCGGGACAGGGCCCCACTGTCACACCCTGCTGCTATAAGGATCCCTCCCCCCAAGGCAAAGACCCCCTTTCTACCATTCATACCACGGATGGGACACCCAAAGACCCCCCCTTGCCATTGTGGGGCACACCTGGGCCACCCTCTACCACTGTTAGGGATCCTGCTGTGACCCCCCCCCAGTACAGGGACCCCTTGTGTCACTCACCCCATGGGATGGGAGCCCCACACCACCCCCTTGCCACTCGTAGGGAGCCCCCTGTGCCACCCACATCCTCACGCAAGGACCCCCTGTACTCCCCCAGCCCCACAGAGCCTCAGCACATCACGGGAGCCCCACACACAGAGCAGCCCCCACCTCTCAGGTCCCAGCAGAGCCGCCCCAAACCGGCACAGGGACAATAGCGGTGTCCCCACTCGCCCCACGGGACGGCTGCCAGGGCTGAGTGCTGCTGAATCCCCGCCGTAAAAGGAGGGCTCAGCACTGGTGTGGCCCTAATCCAGGGCAGGCAGCGCATGCTCCCCCTCCAGCCCCCCCCCGGCATCATCATCCCAAAGCTGGGCACACCACACCCCACCCCACGGATCCACGGGTCACATCCACTCCCACAGCAGCAGGGCCACAGCCACAGCAGTGCCACCCACACAGGCAGTAAATACAGGCGTGGGTCAATGAGGGCAAAGGAAGGTGACCCCGAGTGCCTGCAGGACGTGAAAAATCTGAGCGCTGCACTTGTTGGAGTGTTGCTATTTTGGGCTGCGGGGGACGGGACGGGGGCACAGGGAGCATCTTTAGGGTTGGGAATGGCAGATTCTGTGGGAGATGCTCTATGTAGGGAAAGAGGAGGCCCTATGGGATTTCTACCCCCACCGAGGAGTTACACATCTCCATGCAACAGGTTGGGGGGGGGGGGGGGGGGGACCAGGATGCAGCCTCCCATCCCCTCCCTGTATGCCCCAAAGCAGGAAGGGGGGGGAAATCTAGGCCAGGAGGAGGAGCGGGGGCCCTGGGGAGGGAAGCTGGGTCAGATGGGGTGGGAGCTTTGGGAACACGGAGCCTTATTGAGAGCAACACCAGGGGGGGAAGCACAGCTCCATGGGGGGGGAGGCAGGGGGTGTCCCCAGGCAGGGGACAGGATGAATGTCAACAAAGTTTATTCAATAAATAACGACGGTGTTAAGAATGGCAACGTTTCACACTGTGGGTTACAGCAGAGCTGGAGATTTCTCGCTGTTTGGCTTCAACCCCAGGTGCTGCAGGAGGGCACTGAGCTCTGGGGGCACCTCGGGGAGGGACAGCAGGACCTGGAACAGGAGCAGGGTTAGGAGATTTGAGGTGCTGCTGCAGCTCCCAGAGGGATGGGAGCAAAGATGCCGGGACCACCTCACCTCCTTCACTTTCTCCTGCAGCTCTTCGTGGTTCCGCAGCATCTTCTGTGCGTGGCTGAGCCTCAGCTCCAACCCTCGCACCTGCAATGGGGTGAAGCCATAAGGACACAGCCCTGAGAAGAGGGAGCACCAGTGTCTCCCCCCTACCCCATACCTGCTCCAGGTAATTCCCTGACACCACCACATTCTCATCCTCCTTCTCCAGCAGCAGCAAGCGCAGCTTATCCACCTGCAAGTGGAGCAAGGATGGGCACTCTGCACTCCTACCTGCACCAAGGGGCTGCAGGAGGACCTGGCCCCACAACTCTGACCTCCACACCCACCTCCTGCCGCAGCAGGACGCGCTCCTGCACGTGGGCTGAGACCCCCTTGGCCTCCTGTCCTCTCATCTCCTCCCACAGCACCTTGGCCTCGGTCTCTGCACGCTGCAGCGAGCGCTTCAGCTGGGTCACCTCCTCCTGCAGCCTCTGCAAAGGGAGGCAGGGGGGCAGTGAGGGGGGTCCCAATGCTGTCGTTCCCCCCTCAGGGTGTGGGTCAGCACCCTGCTGCAGCCCTGCACGTACCATCACCTCCTCACTCTTGTCAATGAGTTGCAGCATCTTCACTTCCTGCTGTTTCACAACGTCCTGCAGCTCCTTCTCGTTCTGCAGGGTCAGAGAGTGGGGTCAGGCTGTGCCCCCCCCACACCCCAATGGCACCCTCGCATTTGAGGTCACCCAGATCCTGCTGTCCCAGATCCCAGCCCAACCCAGTTCAGCTCTGCCCTGGCCCAGTTCTGGGGGGGGTAGGGGGGGGGCTCACCTGCAGCTTGCCCTGCAGCACCTTGTTCAGCTTGGCAATGTTGGCAGCCTGTGCGTCCATCCGCTCCTGGCTCTCAGTTGTCACCTTCTCCAGCTCAAGCTGCAGGTCAGAGCTGGATGGGGGGAGGGAGAGGGGACACAATGGGGCTGAGCAGGTGGAAGATCACAGCGCATCAAAACCTCTCATATCGGTGTCCCCAGTCGGGAAGGTAAACCCATACCCACCAGCAGACTTTGGAGCAGAAGCAGGGCAAAAGGAAGAGCCCATGCCCCCATTACCAAATTCCGCATGAGCCCCCTCCCCCCCAGACCCAAACCTCCCCACTGCAGCTCCCCCCTAGACTCACATCTCTGCCTGCAGTGCCTTGAACTCGCTCTGTTCCAACTCCTGGATGCGGGAGCTCAGCACAGAGAGGTCAGACACCACGGCCCGCAGCTCAGCTGCCTGCTCCATCAGACCATCCTCAGGCTCTGTGGGTGGAGGGCTGCTCAGCAGGGTGGTGGGGGGACACGCTGAGGATGTGAGGGGTGGGGACAGCGTGATACCTGGGGGCTTCGGTGTGGATACAGCCCTATCCCTGGCAGATAGACTCTCACCTCCAGTGCCTTCATCACCATCTGCAGAAGGGCAGAGTGCACGGGGGGGGGGGTGTCCAGGATGAGATGACCCCCCTACAGCCTGAGGGGGTCCAAGACCAGCCCCACAACCTGGGGACCCCCAAAGCCTCACCTCTTCCTGACACCGCCTTCAGAACACTGCCTACAAAGGACCCCCTGGCACGGTGCGGTGTGTGGCAGGCAGGTGTGCGGCACACGGGGGTCCAAGCACTGCTGCGGGGGGTCCAGGGCCCACGGGGGGTCCTCCAGCCTGGGGTCCAGGTCTTGCTCCTCGATGGGACCTCATCATCATCATCCTATGGGAAGGAGGGGATGTAGTGCTGGGGGTGCTCTGATGGCACGTGTGCCCTCTGCCCCCATAAGAGGGTCTCACCTGCTGAGGCAGGGCGGCTCGCAGGCAGTCAGCCAGCTTCTGCAGCCTCGCCTTGCTCTCAGCAATGTCTGCTGAGCACCAGGACACCCTGTCCCTCTTGAGCTGCAGGTCCTGCAGCTCTGCCTTGGTGCTCTCCAGCTCCTTTTGCAAGGCGGCTCGTTCCTCCCTGCAGGGGGGAAAACAATGTGAACAACTCATCCCCACCCCGAGGCAGGACAGGTTGGGGCAGGACTTGATTTTCTTTGAGGCTTTCTCCAACCTCAACGACCCCACACTCCCACCACGACCACCTCCACCCATGCCCCAAAGGGTGCAAAACCGGCACTACTGAGTTCCCCAACCTGAATTACTGCCCTCAGCCAGAGCTGCTTTGCCTAAAGCTGTGCCTCCCTCCCCCCATGCACGCAATGGGACTGTTTGCCCAACCCCAAGGGCTTGGGTAGCAGGAGTATGCACAAAGCCATACTGCAGGCCCTGGTGGGCTTCCAGCAGCTCCTCGTGCTGCAGGCTGTGCTCCTGCAGCTCAGCCAGCGTGGATTGCAGCTTGGCTTCCACCTCCATCAGCTGCCTGCGGGACATGCGGTTCTCCTGGTCCAGAAACTGCAGGATAGGGTAGGAGGGGGGGGAACAACACACAGCCATGAGCACCCCCTGCACGGTCCCATTTAATCAAGGGCAGCCAGCCAAGCCCCCCAAAAGCATGGGACATGCATGACACACACAGCTGGGGGAATTATCCCGAGCATCACTGTGCGTGCAGCCCTACGTGCTGGCTGGCGGCGCCGTGGGCTGCTGGCTCTGCTGGCCGGCTGCCACCTACCAGTAGGGACATGTGACACCGTGCCACGTGCCATGTGCCCTGGCTCTTACCTCCCGGCACTCCGCTGCTTCCTGCAGCTCCCGGCACTCCCGCTGCAGAGCATCCCGCTCCTTGGTCAGCCTGATGCCAAGGGATGGATGGAGATAAGCAATGGGGGAGAGGGGGGTCACCCCAAGTGATGGGGCTGAGGGTGTTGAGAGGGGCTTTGATGGGGTAAGGCGAGGTGCCAGGAGTGCAGACCCACCGGCTCATCTTCTCCTTCTGCTCCTCGTAGTCCTGCTGCAGCGCGTCCTGCTCCTGCTGCAGGCTGGCCAGCTGCTTCATCACTGTGCTCAGGTCTGTAGGGGAAGAGCTGTGAGCATGGAGACACCCCACACTCTGCTGCCACCCCCCTTCTATGCCCTTCCCCCTCCCCACTACCTGTACTGAGGCGTGAGTTGGTAACTGCCAGCTGCTCCCCCTGAGCCACCGCATCCTGCAGAGCCTCCAGGGTCTCCTCCAGCTGCTGGGACACCTGCAGAGATGTGGGGTTAACCCACAGTATCCCGCACCCCAGAGAGCACCCGTGTGCTCCATTCCCCGTGTCCTCCATGGGACAGCCCCCACAAATCCCCTTCCATATCTGGAATCACTGAGGTGCACTGGGTGGCCCCATTACCTCCTTCTTGGCTTGGAGGGCTTCCTCCACCTGTTGCAGCGCAGCATCCCGCTCCTGCAGGCAGCTGTGCAGCTTGGTGGGGACGTCCCGCAGCGCAGTCATGCAGCGAGACACCAGGGCACGCACCTGCTCCCGCTACAAAGGGACAGGACAGCCCCAGGGTGAGCTGAGTGCTGGTGACACGGGTGGCACCCGGTGTTGGGACAGCCCTCACCTCTCCATCCAGCGCTCCCCGCTCCTCCTGGAGGTTGGCAAAGGTCACGTCTATGAATTCCCGGAAGGGCTGAGCCTCTGCAGCCAGGGACACCTAGAGGAGAGGAAAGCAGGGAGTGTTCTCACGGGGTTTGCTTGGAGCACAGCCCTAAGCCAGGGCTACGAACCCTGCAGGGTGTGGAGGACACGCCATACCTGCTGCTGGACAGCAGCTGCCAGCAGCGTGCTCAGCTCCTGCTGCAGCTCCAGGCTCTGCGTGCAGGCACCAATCTGGGCAGCAGCGTGGGAACGGAACGCCTCCAGGAAACCGTCGCTCTGCAAAAAGGGGTGGCACAGCTCAGGGCACATCACCCCCCATCCCTGGGTGGGGATAGCAGTGTCCCCACGTGGGACACATTACCTCCTGCTTAGCACGGAGGGCTTCATCCGCTTGTTGCTGTGCAGCATCCCGCTCCTGCAGGCAGCTCTGCAGCTTGGTGGGGACAGCGCGCAGCACCGCCTCGCACCGGGACACCATGGCACGCACCTGCAGCCGCTGCAAAGGGACAGCAGCCCTCCTCCACCTGCCATCTGCCACCTCCCTCACCCACATCCCCAGAGCCACCTCCGTGCCCCTGCGCTCACCTCCTGCTCCAGTGCTGCGTGGTCATTCTTCACGCCCTGCAGAGCGGCGTCTGCAACATCCCACAGCGCACGGCGCTGCCCAGTCCATGCATCCTGAGGAAGGGATGATGAGGACACCGCTGGCACTGGGGATGGCAGTGCCCAAATCCCATACACCCCAAAACGCACCATTGCCTCTGCTGCCCGCGCCAGCTGCTGTGCCAACTCCTGCTCTGCTCCACGCTGCCGCTGCACAGCCTGCGCCTTCCTCCGCAGCTCCACGTAGAGGCCGTGGTAAATCCCCTCCTCCTAAAGGCAGGGCAGGATGTGTGCCCCAACAGCACTTCCACACCAGCACTCCAACCCCGTGCCATGCACCATGTTGATCCCAAGCCCTTCCTGCACGCGTGGGATGCAGCTCTGCAGGAGGGGACACTCACTCACCCCCTGGGGCCGGGTGACATCGGTCTGGGTGTGTGCATCCCTCTGCCCTGCTGGCCCCACAGCAGGGAGTGGACGCTGGCAGTCCTGCCAATCGCGCAGCTGCAGTGACAGCGCCTCGATGATGATCAGGGTGCTCTCCAGCCGCCCCTCCAGCTCTGCTCGTGGCAGCAAACGCAGCTGCTCCCGGGGACAGCTGTAGACAGAGGGAACCCTGGTGGTTGGGAATGGGACACGGCATGGGAGCCCATCCCCACGCCCAGCAGGGACACGTACTGCCAGAGCAGAGAGTCAGTCTCAGCAGCGCTGTCCTTGGCACCAGCAGGCATGGATGTGCCAGCACTCCTCTCCTCCGGGGTCATGGTGGTGCCCATAGATACAGTGAGCACTGGAGTGACACTGGTGCCCATAGCCATGGTGGGCACTGGAGTGACACTGGTGCCAATGGATCCAGTGGATACTGGGGTGACACTGGTGCCAATGGATCCAGTGGGCACTGGGGTGACACTGGTGCCAATGGATCCAGTGGGCACTGGGGTGACACTGGTGCCAATGGATCCAGTGGGCACTGGGGTGACACTGGTGCCAATGGATCCAGTGGGCACTGGGGTGACAGTAGTGCCTGTGGCCACAGTTGGCACTGGGGTGACGCTGCTCCCCACAGGTACAGTGGACACTGGGGTTACGGTGGTACCCATAGGTACAGTGGACACTGGGGTGACACCAGTACTGACAGCTGCAGTAGGCACTGGGGTGACACTGGTGCCAGCATCCCGCCACGACACAGACAGGGGGAGGCTGTGCCGCAGGGACTCCAGCAGGGACGAGGCAGGGAGAGTCCTCTCCAGCCACACCAGTGGCATTATCCAGGACACAGCCCCCAGGGATGGCTCAGACAAAGACACCGGGGTGGCTGTCACTGCTGACTCTACAGGCTCCAACCCCACTGCCTCGATCTGTGTGGAGCACTGCTCTGGTGAAGCAGGGCTTGGGGATCCAGCCATCCCCAAGGTGCTGTGATGTGGAGGAGTACCCACATCCCCATTCTCAGCCAGAGGTTGGGAAGCCACGGGGCTGCAGGAGAGATCGGGGGGGGCCGCTCGCCACCTGCGGAATGGAGTATCCTGGGGGGTGGAGGTGCCTGGGGGGCCCGGGGAGGGGCTGCCAGGGGTATCCAGAGTGCAAGGCCCCATGGAGGTGCTGCCAGCAGGGTCAGGAGTACGCAGCTCCAAGGGAGTGCTGTTGGGGTGGTCTGGAGAAGGAGGCAGTGGGGGGAGGAGGCTGGGGGAGAACGGGAAGAAGGGCCCTGGGGCACTGCTACTGGGCTCTTGGGGGGCCCTGCTGGGGGTCTCTGGGGGGCTGTCCTCTTGGGGAGCATCATCTGGGGGCACCAGGGTGTCAGGCCCTGAGGTGGCATCACCTCGGGGCTCTGGGGCATCTGTAACAAGGGTGGCGTGGTCAGAGGGCTCTGAAATGCTGATGGGGTCTGGGGTGACACTGCCTAAGGGCTCCAGGGGGGTCTTCAGGGGGCTGAGGTCAATGCTGCAGGGGGAACATGGGACAGCAGTGTGGGGGAGCCCAGGGGCAATGCGGCCAGGGGGGCACCGGGTGCGGGGCACAGGAGTGCTGCCATCGTGGTCCTAGAGAACGGAGGGGAGAGGAATCAGGGCAGCCCCACGCGCTACTCCCGTACCTCCGTACCCCCACCCACTTCCTCCAGTGCCCCATATCTCCTACAAACTCTATAGCTGCCCTCCAGCTCATCCCCACACACGCATCCCATTCCCCTCCCTGAACTCCCCCCCAATCTACTCCCCCATACCCTGAACTCCCCCCAGATGCCTCCCAGCTCCTGTACGCTCCTTCCCTTCCCATCCCCTTTCCCCCCCCCACACCGACCTTGAGCCGCAAGCGGCGGAGCAGCGGGGTGATGTTGGTACGCTCCGCTCCCTGCTGCAGCCGCAGCTCCTGCAGGGGCCGCCGTTGTGCCTGGGAAACGGGCACCGGGGGGTCAGCACCGGAACCACCACCTCCCCCCCCCCGGCACGGACCGAACGGCGCCACGTCCAACCCTCCAACCGCCCCTAGAACCGCTACCGGGACCCCCAGCCACCCAGCGGAGCCGTCCCTACTGTCATACTGGCACTCGGTCCGGTAAACAGCGGCCACGGGACCGGGACCCCCGACACCAACTTCACCCCCCCCTCCCGTTCCCCGGGCTCACAGATTTGACGCGCGCTCCCCGCATGGCCGCGCTCCCGCCGCGCCGCTCCCCGCCGCCCATTTGAAAACCACGCGCGGCTCTGATTGGTCCCGCGCTAGGGGCGGAGCTACGTCTTTTTGTGGGCGTGGTTACGTGCGACGCGGGCGTGGCTTCTCAATGGCCACGCCCACACGCGCGGGAATTGCCGGCGTGCTGCGCAGCGCGGAGCTGGAGGGTTTGCGTTGGTGGGGGGGCTCAGTTTTGTACATTGCCCCCAGCCCCTGCCCTCGGTGCGCAGCCCTGCAGGAGACACCCACAGCATTACCGTCGGGTCTGGGTTTATTGCTCCCGTGGGAAGAGGTACAGAGGGAAGGGGGGTGTCCCTGAGTGGTGCGGGGGTCCCTCCGTGCTGCGGGGGTTCCTCCAGCGGAGGCTCAGCCAGGCCATGGCCGGTTCGGGGGGGCGGCGGTGAGGTCGCAGTCGAAGTCGTCAAAGGTGTCAGGATCGGGCAGAGGCTGCTCGCTGGGGCGTGGGGCCACAGCCAAGGCCACCGGGTCCTTTTGCAGAAGCTCGGCGTCGAAAGGCAGCCCCCGGAAAAAAGGGTGGCCCTGGAAGTGGTGGAGGTAACGCAGGCGGCGAAGGGGGTTGTGGCACAGCAGCTGGCAACAGAGGGAGGACGGTGAGCAATGAGGGCGACAGCACTGGGGACACTCAGCCCAAGGGTTGGGGTTACCTCAGCCAGCAGTCGGCCCAGGGCAGGGCTGAGCGCAGGGGGGCTCGCGTAGCTGCTCTCCTTGACACGCTCCAGCATGGCCACGTGGTCCCTCGCTGGTGGCACTGGAAACTGGGGGGGCAAGGAGCAGGTTTAGGGGCTCCGTGCGGTACCCTAAGCCCATCATCACCCCGCAGTGCTCACCTCCCCGCTGGCCAAGGCGAAGAGCAGCACACCCAGGGACCACCAGTCAGCTGCGTGGCTGTAGGGACCCCCGCTCAACACCTCTGGGGCTGCAGGGATGACGAAGTGAGTGGGTAGGGGGGCGTCTCCACCCATCCCCCCTTCAACCCCCACGCTGTCCCCTTACCCATGTACTGCAGAGTGCCACAGATGGTGTGTGCCCGCTCACCGCGGCGCAGGTGTCGGGAGAGGCCAAAGTCAGCAAGTTTGAGATGCCCTGGGGGGCAAAACAGTGCAAGAGGAGGAGTGAGACCCTATGGATGGGATGTTCCCATGCACAGGATGTCCCCACACCAATGCCACCAGGCTCTCACCTCTCTCATCCAGGAGGATGTTTTCCATCTGTAATAAAACATGCTCTGGGGTGGGCCTCCATGTCAGAGGCTGCAGAGACCCGCTGTGCCTTTTTGTTCCCCCTCCTCACTGTCACTCACCTTCACATCTCTGTGCACGATGCCCAGATCGTGGAGGTACACTGGGGACAAGATGGAGCTGTCAGAGACGGGATGTCCCCTCCTTACACTGTGCCCATTGCCACCCTCAGGGGGGGCTGAGCCCCCACTCACCCAGCACCAGGATCAGCTCGGCAGCAAACAGGCGGACGGTGGCCTCGGCGAAGCGCCCAGCTGCACGCCACAGTGCGTGCAGGTCCCCAGTGCTGCAGTAGGTGCACACTGCCAGGATGGGTCACACCACCCTTACCCAGGGCCACGCAGGCACCAAGGTGGGGCTGTATGGGTTGGGGAGGTGGCACAAGGACTGGGATCTTCTGGGCACCAAAGCCATGTGGGCACAGGGAGCTTGCAAGCACTGTGCCCAAGGTGATACGGGTACCAGGGATACACAGACCCTGTGGCCACATGGGCACAAAGATAGCACAAGCACTGCAAATATACGGGCATGAAAGCAATGCAAACATCACAGATGTGTGGGCATGAAAGTAGCATGAGGACTGTGGCTACACGGGCATGAAGGGGGCACAACATGGACACGTGGGCTCCAAAGTGGTACGTACCGTGACCACACAGTCATGAAGGAGGCACAAGTGCTGTGGCCATATGGGCATGAAGGTGACACAAGGACATACCCACTTGCACTGCAAGCACATGGTCACAAAGGCGGCACAAGCACTGTGGCTACACGGGCACCAAGGTGACACGACCCTTGGGGCTCACAGACCTGCACAAACCCTATGGGCACAGCGGTGGCACAGAGCCACCAGAGCTGTGATAATGGCACAGCCTTTTTCCCCATTGTCCCATTGCTGTCCCTGCAGTGGGTGAGGGCTGGGAGGCAGCAGCCCAATGTTGAGTCCCCACGGGCAGCGTGCAGAACGTGCAGGGGGGGGAACACGTGTGCAGGCAGTGGGAACACGTGCACAGGCAGAGCGGGGGGGGCTGGGGGGAGCCTGCGGGCAGATGGTCACTCACTGATGAAGAGGTGGCGCTGGCCCTGCCAGCTGTCCCCAAGGCCGTGGACAAACGGGTGCCTGACCTGTCTCTGGGGATACAAAGCGGAGAGGGTGAGCGGCCCCTGGGATGGGGGTATCCTTCCTTGTGCCCCCCCCCCTTCTCTCCCCTAACCTGGATGCTGACTTCTTCCTTGCACTGCTTAAGGGTGTCACGGCGCAGCACCTCCACTTTGGGCACGACCTGGAAGAGGGATTGTCAGGATAGGGGGGTCCCTGGGACAGCATGGAACCCCCAGGCCATGGGGCAGCACCCACCTTCACGGCGCAGACCTTCTCTCGCCCGCAGTCCAACACTTTTAGGATGGTACCGAAGGAGCCTTTGGCCACCAAGCCCAGGATCTGGGAGGAGGAGGGGGGACAGGAGCTGTACACCCTATGGAATGATGAGGAGTACACCCCCCCGGGGTGTGGGGTCTTGCGTGGGTGAGTGGCACAGGGCAGGCGGTGGGGGGGGTGGTGTGGAAATAAGGTCCTTGAGGTACACAGTAGGGCACACGGGGGGACATAGAGGATGGGGACACGAGGGATGGGGACATCTCAGTGTGGGGCACACGCGGCGTAGAGGGAACGCATGGGGGGGACCCAGACGGGAGGAGAAAGGGACTCGGTGAGACGGTCGCGGACTGCTGTAAGGATGCACGGGGACCTCGTAGGGAGCGCGGAGACCTCGCTGAAAGGCACCGACCGCACGGGGACCCGAACAGGATGCTCGGAGATCCCGGTAGGACATAAACAGAGCAGGCACAGGGCGCGAGGGGACCCGTCGGGAGGCACACGGGACGCGCGGACTCCCCGGTGAAGCAGAAGGATTCCCCGGTGCGCTGCATCTGTCCCCGGACGGCACCTTGAGCTGCTGCTGCCGGGCGGAGGGGCGAACGGGGAACTCCGGCAGGAAGAGCGAGACGAGCTGCGGCAGCGGCCACCCCGGGAACGGCGGCTCCTCGGCGGCCACAGCGAGTCCCGGTACCGGCACCGGCCCCTGGACCGACCCGCTCCGGCGGAGCAGCGCCCGCACCCACGACCCCACGGCCCGGCCCTACGGAACCGAAGGCAGCCGTCAGCGGGCCGGGGTCAGACACCGGATAGGGGGACGCGGGGACGCCGTCGGGGCCACCTCACGCACCTGGGGGGGCCCCGGGCCGGACCCGCTGCTGGCTGCTCCCATCGCGCCGCCGCCCGGCCCGGCCCCGTTAATCGCCGCCTTACATAACCTCGCCCCGCCCCGCCCCGCCCCGACCCCCCCGGCACCGGGGCTCCGTGCGGTACCCACCCCCCATCCGCACCGGGCAGCAGGCACGGACTCCGAGCCCCCCCCCGTCCCAGCCCCCGGTAGGAGCTGGGGGTGCTCCCATCCATCCCCCCCCCTTCCTTCGGGGTAACTCCCAAATTAAGAGGGTGAAAGAGTCAGTGCAGTCCCCCCTTCTCCCCCCTCCTCCCCTCAGCCCCATAGAGCTCCAGGCAGCGGGGGTCATGCAGAGCTGGATGAGGGCTGGGGGGCGCTCTTAAATGGGGCGGGAGAACCTCATGGGATGTGCAGGGGGTGAACCCACACTGTGCTGAGAGCAGTGCGACGCAAGCCGGGAGGGTAAACGACAACCCCTGGGACCGAGGCTGTTCCAAATTAAAAACTCTTATTTAAACTCTCTCCTGTTCCCCTTTCTCCCAGCTTGGAGAGATCCTGCTGCTTCACCGGGCCCTGGGGCCAGCACCCATGCAGCAGAGACCTGCGGGACCTTTGGCACAGGGGGGGCTGCACCCCACAAAGCAGCCCCGCAGCACGGCTGCTTCCAGGCCCCACAGCAACGGGGTTTCCCTCCGCCTCAGGCATCAGCAGCGTTATCCCCTCACTGCTACAGGGCTGCCCCTTTGTTACGAGGAGCACAGGGGACCCCAGTCCCTTCCCGGCCTGCCGGGTGCTGCCATCATTTGCGCCTGCCAAAGATGGACTTCTTGCTGGGGTTCTTCTCGCCCACGCTCAGCCCGATGAGCAGACGTGCCTTCTCGTCCTCCTCCTGCTGCTGGATGGTCCCATCTGATTTGTTCTCCAGCTTCCCCCGTGCCTCTGCACCCGCTGCGGGCTTCAGGCGCAGCTTCTCTTTGATCACCTGCACCAGGAGCGGGGGCTCAGCACCATGGGGCTGCACCCAGCACCGTTGGCTTCACAGTAGGGCAAGCCTGTCCCCATAGAGGCTTTGTCCCCATAGAGGGAGGGGGGACAGCGCTGTTCCCATGTACCTGTGCCACCAAAGCTTTGCGGCTGTCCCTCTTCACCGCCATGGCAAAGTCCAGCCACGTCCAGGTATTGTTGTGGTACTCCAGGCAAGGCAGCACCAGGTTCAGGTCACCCCAGTCCACGCTGTTCTTCTCACCCTGAGCAGGGAAAAGAGGTGTCAGGCAGAGTGGCACACTGTCCCCCATGCTCCCACATCCCGCTGGCTGCTCACCTTGTAGCTGACACACAGTGGCACCTGCGGGATCTTGATGTAGATGAAGGAGTTGTTCATGGCCGCACGTTCCTTCATCTTGTCGATGTCATCCACGGGATGCTGGGGGCAGAGATGCGAGCAGAAGGTGAGGACAGGAGACAGAGCCAGGAAGCAGTGGGGAGGGGACAGCCGGGCACTGGGCCACAGCATTGCTTCACCGGGGAGCAGCAGGAGCTGCTCTGGCACTGGGGATGCTGCAGAAATCATAGCAAGGTGCAGTGCAGGGATGTGAAGGACGTACATGCACAAGATGGGAGGGAGCAGGGGATAAAAAGGAAGCAAGGCCAAGACACTGCACCCACAGCAGGGCTCTCCCTACTCCCCCCACAGGGCAGCACGTACCTCGGGTGCTTTTCGGAATGATCTCCTGACCCCTGAGGTGCGATTCAGTCCCTGAGTGACCCCCTTCCCTGCGCCCAGCGAGTCGTCAGCCCCAATCAGCTGCCGTGGCTTCACCACAGGTATCCCTTGGGAGGGGAGAAGGAGGCAGTGGTTGGGATCCAGCTGGGGATCAGCCATAACTCAGATCCCCTCTGGCTTTGCTGCTGTCCCCAATAGCCCCCTGCCCACCTAAGAGATCCCAGGTTCCTGTTCTTCAACATATCCCACCAGCATCTCCCCAAAACCATCCAGACATGCAGTCAGAGCTGCTCAGGGAAGTCACTCGGGTGGCAGGAGGGTGATCAAACACTGCCACACCTCTCCCACCCCACTCACCTGTTGTCACCAGCTTGGACTTGTCTTCCTCATCCCCCACCTCCTCCTCCTCCACGTTGCGTCCGGGGAAGAAGAAACCCATCATCCTATGGAAGAACTGGTGGGTAAGCTGGATGGTGAGTGGGACCACGTTCACCTGCAGGGAGAGAGATGTGTCAGAGCTGGATGAACTCTGCCCATGCCCTGCCACATCCCAGCACAGCCCCTGCACCTCGAAGTGCTCCTTGATGGAAATGCCTCCCACAGGCGGCCGGACTTTGCTAAAGATCCTCAGTGCCAGCTGGCGGCCGGACTGGCAGGAGCTCTGGGGACGCAGCACCACCTGCAGGGAGGAAAGTGGGTGACTGGAGTGAGGACAGCCACGGGACCAGGTCACCAAAAGGTCCCCAAGCAAGCAGAGCTGCTCCCCTTGCCTTGTACACAGCGTTGGGCAGGAGGTTGTTCATCGTGACCCAGCCCAGTTCCAGCAGATGCTCAGCAGTGTCATCAGACTTGTTGACCTGCACACACGGAATCATTAACCCCACACCTCCAGGCCCACGCACAGGGGCTGCAGAGCCACCAGCCAGCTCAGTACCTTGCTGTAGAGGAAGCGCTGCAGCTCCAGCTCAGCTATGCCCAGCTGCCCATCCTCCTCCGTCAGGCGCCAGCGTGCCTGGGCAAAGTAGAACTCAGTCCGCCGTGCCACGCTCACGTCTTCCGGCTGCTTTCGCAGCTCCATCTTGTTGGCTCGCTGCAGCTGGAAGTCCTTGAAGCACCTGCAGCAAATAGGGAAATGGTGGGACAGGGGAGCCCTAGAGAGAGAACAACACTATGGAATCCAGAGATGGTCCATACCTGATCAGGATGTTCAGCTCCTCGCTCTCCAGCTGCAGGTCAGCTTTCTCCTGGCTCAGCTGCTGCTGTAGCTTGTGGTTGAGGTCAAGCAGGCTCTCATTTTTGCTGTCATCCTGTAGGGACTGGAAGACAGACAGCCCTCAGCACCCTCCATCCCAAGGCAGGGATTCCAAGACCTACCCTGAACATGGGCTCACTTTCACGTTGGAGTACATCTGCTTCTCCAGCTGCCGAATCTGTGCGACGTGCTGCCTCACAGCTTCTTGCAGGTGTAGGATACTGCTGCGTTGCTCCTCAGGGTTGCTGGAGATTTCCAACTGGAAGCGCACCCGCTGCTTTTTCTCACTGTGCTCCTGGACACAAGGGGAAGTGAAGGGGTGCCCTGGATGCAGGCACGTGACAAGGGGACTTGCAGCTCTGTGAATACCTTGCGTTTGGGCTCCACGTGCAGCAGCAGGTTGTTAACTATGTCAAGGATCATTGCATACTGTGCAGGGTTCGTGGAGATCTCCAGGTCGTGGTGGATGAGTGTGAATGTGTCCACAGCTCCTACAGGGACACAAGAAGGACATGTGGGGCCCTTCTGATTTCAGCAGGTACAAGATGGATCACCCCTGGACTCAGTAGACACTTGTGGGTCAGCCCAAAGCTCTGCTGAGAGACACTGCGTGCATGTACCCACCCTCCTGCTTCTTTAGCAGATCCTCCTTCTCCTGGTTAGCAGGAGTCTCAGGGGGCTTTATCTGTGTGGCCAGCTCAGGGTCAATGTCATGGCTGTAGCTGATATAGTACATCCGGCAGCTGCAGCGAGAGATGATCCTCTGCACCTGCTGGGTCTGCTGGGCTTCTGAGGGCTGGTTCCAGTCTGGGGACAGACAGGAGGGGGGACGGAAGTCAGAAGGCCACACCAGAGACCTCTCAAGCACCGGGTTTGGAGCTGGCTCTGCTCTTGGAGCCATCTCAGCTTTGCCAACCTCAGGGTTACATGTGAGCACAGTTGGGTAGCGTGGTGCCCAGCTCCTCAAGCTGTACCTGTGGTGGTGCTGACCATGCCTCCCACTGCCTGCCCACTCTCCATCAGCTCCTGCACTGAGTCCAGGCTCCGCTGCCGATGCTCCTCAATATTCTTCACCTAGGAAGGCAAAGATGCATTGGTGGCTGTCCTCCTTGCAGCTCATCCACCATGTCCAACCCCAGTCTCTCACCTCCAGCCAGAGCTGCCCATGCTCCCTCTCTGTGGGGCTGCTTTCTGTTGTGGCAAAGTACTGCATGCCATCCAGCAAGCACGTCCAAGATGTCTTCTGCTTCAGTGTGTCCCCATACCAGGCAGGGTGGTGCTGGCACTGCAGCAGCTGAGCCTTTGCAGCAGACACAATCACACAGCCCTCTGTCTCCGCACCACGCAGCACCATCTGTGGGATTAAAAAAGAGACCCTAGGGTGTCAAGACCAGCCATGGCCCCTCTGACCTAAGGCCACAGGGGAGCAGAGGCTGGCCAGGGGTTGGTACCTGGCAGTTGACCAGCTCAATGAGACAGTTGCGGTTGTAGATGTCATCAGTCTGGCAGGCAGCAATGCCACACAGCTGCTCACTAGCTCCTGATTCCTCCTCTGTGAAGACCACAAACTTATCTGTCTCCTCAATGAGCTTCTGCAACATGTAGGCTCCTAGGGAAGGAGGAAAAAAAAAAAAAATCAGTACAAGGTTCAGGGTATGAAGGCTGAAGAAGCTCTAGGCTAGCACGTGCTGCCAGGCTCGTACAGGTTTTCAATCCCTGCCACACTCACCCCCAGAGGAAGCTCTCTCAGGACGGCCACTGGTGATGGGAGCAGTCACTTTGGCAGGGACAGAGTGAGCAGAGAGTGTGCCTCGCTTCAGCTTCTTGGCTTGCAGCTGTGTGTCAATCTTCAACCCCTTCAGAGCCTCGGTGGACAGATTGCGTTTGAGCACAGCTGCTTTCTTGTAGCCATCATACAGACCAAAGGCAATGTCCCGGTTTGTGGTGGTCCAGGATGCTCGCAGGTCCACCAGATGCAGCTGGTGTGTGTGGAATCCATCGTCCCCATCCCGCAGGGGCAGCTCCTGGGCACAAAGGTCAGAGCCTCAGCAAAGCCACAACCGGCCTCTGCCCTCCCGCACTGTGCTCAAAGATGAAGGTCCCCTTATTCCAGGGGGATGCCACCGGGCCAGCACAGCTCAGTTTTTGCAGCAGTACCTCCTCAGCTGTGCGGTTGCTGTGCCGTTGGTACGTGAGGGAAGACAGGCTCAGCAGGTGAGTTTTCTTCACCAGGGTATCCAGACGGTGGTCAGCGTTCTCGTCGCAGGTGGAGGCCATAAGGTGCACAGTGACCTGGCTCAGATCACTCACCATCTGTGTGATGCTCCACTCAGAAATGAGGCGTCGCATCACCGTGCCAGCTGGAGAACAGGGAAAGGCATCAGCCGGGTCCCCACCCTGCCCAGAGGCACTGCCAGCAGGGCCCCAACTCACCTTGTGGGATCAGCCGCTGCGTGCCACGAGTAAAGATGTGCCCCTGACAGCACTCCACCTGGATCCCCCGCTGCTGGGCGAAGGAGGCCCAGTAATGTACCTGTAAGGGAGCAGACAGCAGCTGCTGAGAGCTGGACAGAGAGGGAGATAACACCAGCAACCAATCCCCAAGACTTGCCTGCAGCTGGGGGAAGAGCGCAGTGTAAGACAGCTGCTTGTAATGCTGCCCCAACTTCTTCTTACTGGGCTTCATGTTGTTGAAGAGCTTCCCACGGCAGATGGGGCGCGTCACGCTGGTCCACGTGGCCCAGAAGTTCTGCATCCAGCGGAGCGTGCTGCTGTAGAGCAGGATCCGGGGCTGGGAGTGCTCTGAGAATACACCCACCATCAGCCAGTGCCACGAGGCAAGGACACGAGAGCACCCAATGCAGGATTGATAAGGATCAGTAAAACCACCCCCCTTGCCCTGGAGGGATCCCTGGGGTGCTGTCACCCACCCTCACTGAGCCGTGTCAGGTCCATCCGGATGGAGAGGTTGAGGTTCTCAGAGCGGAAGGCACGGTAGGAGTCGTACTGCTGCCCCACTGGCACCTCGGGCAGGAACTCAGGGGAGCGCAGAACCACACCATGGTGGTCGTGGGGGTTCCCGTGGCACAGCCACTGCAGGTCCAGCGTCATACACAGGTCGGGCAGGTGCAGGAAGCAGCAGTCATCATATCTGAAAGGGGAAAGAGGTCCCTCGTTACCCCCCCTGCACCATTCACAGCCCCCACAGTACACGGTCCACACTCACTTGGAGGCTGTCCGGACATTGATGTCTAGGTTGCCCTTGAAGACGAACTGCCCAGGCTTCCAATGGAAGGAGAGGTGGCTCCACTCCCAGTGCATGTTCTCTGTGGTGTTGTAGGGGTCCTGCAAACAAAGCATGGGAAGATGAAGGTGTGAGATGCCCCTCTGCTACACTCTGCTCCCAACCCCAGCAGCACTCACCTCAGTGGCCAGCTGGTGCAGGTTGGCCTGCTCGATGTCCATGTGCCAGTCCCCGTGGAAAAGAAGGCGGCTCTTGTCCCACCAAGGCAATGGGGCACTGGGGTCCTCTGAGGGCTTGGTGAGCAGATCCACACACTGGCCGATCAGGGTCCAGGCCGGGTCCCAGCAGGGCCCCCACACAATGGTGTACTGGGAGATCTCAGCTGGGGACACAGGGATTGGCTCAGCCCTTTGCCTGTCCCCATCCCAGCAGAGCCCCCCAACCCCTCTGGTTCTTACAGTGGAAGTCATGGTAGAACTTTAGGGGAGGCATGTTCCTCTCCACCATCGCATCCCCCCAGGGCAGCCCCAGCTTCAGGACCTGGCGGCGCCGGGAGCAGGCCTGGCCACACTGCTCAGCTCCGATCAGCCGGCCTGAGAGCTGCCAGTTCCGGATCTCAAAGAGGTAGCGTGGGTAGTCACGGATCCGCACTGCGGGGCAGAGCAAGGGCTGGTGGATGAGGCAGCAAAGGACACTGCTCTGATCCCCTCACTCTAGGCCACAGCATCAGCCACCACACCACCGTGCCTTTTCTGCATTTCCACTCCCTTGCATCTTCGAAAATCATTTTCTATTCTTTGGCCGCACACCACGCAGAGCCAGTAGGTCCATCCTAAAAGCCCAGGACCATGCAGACACTGTGCTGTCCTCTAAGGACACACAAGATCACTCACCGAAGAAGCTGCTGACGCTGCCTTTCATCATGCGGCACCACTGGGTGACCATCTCCAGCCCCTCGGAGGGGAACGGGCTGACGTTGTCAATGTCCCTCATCTGCTCCACGACGCGCTCCGTGCCATGGAAAGACTCATCAGCCATGGCCACCAGCTCCAGGTGGGCCAAGGTCCAGGTGAGGAGAGCCCTCCGCATGGGTGTGTTGGCATAGAGACGCCGCGAGCGCTGGATGTAGATCTCAATGTTCTTCTTCTCCAGCGAGGCATAGAGCTCCTCGATCTTGCGGGCAGGCAGCAGCTCGCCGTGTTGTTTGCGCAGCGCAGCCACCTTGGCATCCAGCAGCTGCAAACGCTTGGCGCTCTCTTTGCTCTCATCCTTCATCAGCTCGTAATTGTCCCGTAACTTGACCTCAAAGACATCGTCCAGGAAGACCCAGGAGAAGTGTGTCACTTTGAGCAGGAGGTCAGGAGGCAGAGCTGTGCTGGCAGGGCGCCCACGCCGGTGCAGACCTTTCAACCACTTCTGCACACCCACGGCCGCGTCCAGCGTGCGGGAGAAGTCGTACTGGTAGGGGAACTCAATGGTCACACTGGCAAAGGAGAAGGCCCAGCCGCGGTTGCGGAGAGTGTGCAAGGTG
Organism: Meleagris gallopavo; assembly: GCF_905368555.1. Lineage (NCBI taxonomy): Eukaryota > Metazoa > Chordata > Aves > Galliformes > Phasianidae > Meleagris > Meleagris gallopavo. The sequence continues at coordinate 5,735,058 of NC_139424.1, forward strand.
GGGAAGGCGCAACGGTGCAAGATGACCTCCTCCAGCTCTGGCAGCAGCTTCACCTCCACCTCCTTGAAGCTGAAGATGCTGTGTCCATCAAAGCCGGCTGCCAGCTCAGGGCAGTAGCCATGCAGGGCGCCGCCGTGCCAGCTCACAGAGGTCCGTTCGGCAGCCAGGCTGATGTAGTTGGCTTCAGAAACAAAGGCGGTGACCTTGGCAGAGCTCAGCTCCAGCGACAGAGACAGGAGTCTTTTGGGAGGAGCCCCGTCTGCCTGGAGGAGTTCTAACGTCTCAGGTGAGGTGACCATGGGGGATGCTGGGCTCTCTGGGGATAGGGAGGGAGGTGTCCCATGGCCGAGGGCACACCGCAAGGCTTCGAGGCAGTGCAGGGTGGCCAGAGTGTGATGGTACAGGTGCATGTGGTCAGGTGGGCTCCACAGCACCGCCAGCCCCTCACCGCACTGCACCTACAGCAGGGAGAGAGCAAGCAACAAATCACTGCCATGTCCTCCTCTCCATCATCTTTCAGGGTCAGCCAGCCCTCTCGCTGTCCCATATATCCCAGTATAGGATAAAACAGAGGCTCAAGGCCCACATCTACCTCCAGGGAGCGGATGCTGCTGTGGTAGGTGATGGAGAGCGTGGAGAGGTTGGCTACAGGGTTGGGGATGGCGGGAGCTTTGCAGCACGGCTGCATCTTCTCCGTAATGCTCTTCACCAAGGCCAGCACCATGCCCTGGGCACTGACTGTGCAGCTCTCAGCGCTCCCCAGGACAGTCAACGTGTCCAGCCGCAGCTCCAGGGCACCTGGAGGAACAATATGCCAGGCTGTAACAGTAAGGCTGTTCCAGGACAGTAATCTGGAATTGCTCTGGATGCCACAACTATACTTACCCACTACCGCTGAGAGTGTGAAAAGATTTACATCCTCCACCTTCAGATCTACCTTCCAGAGCAGTATCCAGGGCTCACTCTGGGCAGAAAATGGTTGCTCGGCAAGCTCAGCTCCACTGGGCTGCGGGCAGAACAGGGACAGGACCCTGGCCAGGCACTCGGTGCAGGTGTCTGATGACTCCACTTGTAGCCCCCGGATGGTGCAGTCCAAGAAGAGTGTGTCTGACTGGGCGCTGGACATGCCCAAGGGCTGGTTGTAGCTGCCCTGCAGGATGAACAAGCCGATCACTCTCAAATGCAGGATGCCCCCATGCCACTATGTGTCTTGCCTGGAACTGTGGATAGGCAGCATCCCCCTCCACCTCCCAAAGCCACCCCTCAGCTCACCACTCACCTGCAGGTTGAAGGAGTCAAGGATGAGGGCTTCTCCCCACACGTGCATGTTGGGGGGGTGGGGGGCACGTTGGATGTGCGAGTCATTGCCCACACGCCAGCAGAGGTGATCCACAACCAGCACAGCTCGCTGGTGCACACTCTGGGGACGCAGGTGCTGGTAGTCTGCAGGCACAGAAAGTGAGTACAGGCAAGGCTTGCTGCTGCCTGCTTGGCAGCCCCCAAACAGAGGCAACTCCGACACAACCAGGCCCCCAGACAGAGACAACTCCGACAACTCAGACACAGTTAAGCTTTCTCCATTCCCATGCCATAGGCTCAGGATGATGATCATCCCCAGTACTTCTCCAGCAGAGTCACCAACCCAACAAGAAGAGCTTAGCAAGCACCCTAGAGCCAACCCTTACCTGCAGAGATGGAGTTGAAGCCCAAGGCAAAGGGTGGAGTATCCCCCAGTTGCACCGACACATTGACATTGGACAGCGAGGCACTCAGTATTATGGGTGCTATGATTTGGGGATAGCTCCTATGGAGGACAAGAAGGGATGGGGCATCCTGTGTGCCAAGGAACAGGCTCTGAGGGACACCCTCCCTGCAGGGTCCACCCTCTACACCAGCCTCCCTGACCCACAGGCTGTGTGCAGGACAAAGAAGGCGCTGTATGTCCAGGCACCCTGCCAGAAAGCAGCAGGTAAGAGGGAACAAGCTGCAAAAACAGCAGTTGAGGCTGAGTTTACCTTCCCTTGTGCCCTTGGCTGGGGACAGGTGCCAAATGGTGCCTGTGTTCCTGGGCCAACAGGCCCAGCCAGTGCGAAAACTCTTGGTGGCGGTAGTGGATGATGCAGGTGTTGAGCAGCACAGCAGCTGAGAGGTCAATGGCTGTGACCTAGGGCAGGGAGAGCATAGGGTGGCAGCAAGCTCATGCCTGGAGTCAAATCAGCCCCTACAGGGGACAGGAACATGTCCAGCATCTGCTCACCTGCACGCTGGTCTTCAAGGAGTTGAGGCACACGATGCGCTGGCGGCTCTGGGACAGGAGAAGGCCATCTGGGGAGGGAGAGGAGCAAGAGTGAGGGGTGCTGGATGGAAGTGACAGCAGTCCTGCACTATGGGTGCTCTCCTGGCTACTTGCCCTCCAGATGGAGGTCTACACTCATTTGGTCCAGATCTGAGGTGGGCGTGAAGTTGCGCAGCGGGATCTGCTCCTCTTCACGCTGATATAGAAACTGCAGCAGCTTCAGGCTCCAGGTGAGGTGCCTAGGAGAAACAGAGGGTCACTGCCAGAAGAGATCTGCACCGTCACAACCTCAATCCCCTACATCTTCCATTCCAGCTGACTAGCACACTGTCATGGACAAAGCCCAGCCCAGAATGCAGCTGCAGCCCAGCCCAACACTCTCATTACACCAGCAGAGGATCCCCTCATGCTATTGTGATGGAGAACCAGATTCCCTGCCTACTTTCTTCCCCAAGAGCCCACAGCCCCAGGCTGCTCTCAGTTCTCCCCCTGGGATTTTCTCTCTGCAGTTAGGCAGAGCAAAGGACAAGTAGAAAGTGGCACAGCTATTCCCAGGACCACGTCCCCTGCACTAATCATGGCTAGTACAACCACCTCCTTACCTCTTCTGGCTGTTCATAGACAGTACCACGCTGGTGCTCTCCAGCTTCACCTCCACCCTCCTGGGGATGAGCTGCAGTGTGTCCCTGCTCAGCAGGGACGGGGATTTCAGGGATTCTGCTGAGCCTGGAGCAGGAAACAGAGTCACAGAAAGGCTCTTGCCCAGACTCCCACTCCCTGCACTGGGAAGCAGTGATAGCACAGCCAAATCCCTCTGGCTGCAGTGGAAACGAGGGGACTGCCAGCCCTGTTCCTGACCCTGACCTGGGCTAGGCTGAGGGGATCTGGCTGTCACACGGTGCAAAAGAGGGCTGCAGAAAAGCCCCTCGTGCAGCTCTGCCTGCAGGGTCCGGACACCCAGCCTGACGTCCACCAGTCGCCGCCTGCTGCTGATCTCCAGCGAGATGGAGAGTGCCAGGGCCAGCTCTGCCAGGCATGTGTCATCCTGTGTAGGGACATGGGCAAGGAGTCACCCAGCTCCCTGCTGATGGATGATGCAGGTAATGCATTGGGCACAGCATGGAGCTGAGAGCCTTGCAGGACATTCAGCATCACCCAGCCTCAACGACACACTGGAACAGTTCCTGGAGTGTCCCAGAGAGCAGCTGCCCGGGCCCAGAGCACTGAAATTCTCCCTTCCCCAGTACTCACCAGCTGGCTACTCCGGAGCACTTTGCTGTTGACCTTCGTCAGGTTCATCTCACACTTCAGGCTGGGGAGAGCAGAGAGCAGACTGAGGCTGAAGGCCCTGCAAAACCAGCCCCTTCCCTCCCTTTTTTGGTGGGATAAAGGGCATGAACACAGCACTACCTCTTCCCATCACCATTGAGGAGAAGACGTGTCTTGCTGGCCTGGATGTGCCAGAGAGACTCTGAGGTGGCCACATGTAGAACCATGATGTTGATGGAGTCCATGTGAATGGAAAAGAGCTGGTGGAAGGCAGTATGGTGAGGGCTATGCAACAGCAGCACAGCCTGCAACACCCTCCCATGGAGCCAGAGCTCACCTGGCTAAGGAACCGCAGCAGGGATGGTTTAAGGGCCAGGTCTGTTTTGTTCTTGCCATCATCAGCTTCTTTGGGAGCCTCAGGGAAGGATGGCTGGAGCCCATGGCTCTTCTGCAGATCTGTGCGGATTCGCACTTCACCAAAACACAGCTCAAAGTAGCGTCTGCAGGAGAACCAGCACAAGCAACCTTTACAAGGGCCCACACATCCAGCCCCAAGGGTGCCTCCATGAGACACCCAAAAGGAAATGATTCACTCCTGCAGAGTAGGCCATGAGGAATGGGCACCACAGAAAGGTGCAGAGGCAGTCAGCAGGACCAGAAGTGAGACAGACCCCCCAGGAGAGGAGAGAAGGAGCTGGGGCATGGGTACATACGGGAGCTCCCGGCTCAGTTTACTGGAGATCCAGACGTTATCAATTTCCTGCAAGAACATAAAAGCAGGTGAGTGAAAAAATAGCTCACCCCAACACTTCCATTCCACTCCCGTTGCCCAACATTATGTTGGGAGCACTCAAAAACCCCTGCATTTGGCCAAGGGAGAAAGGGCTGCAGCCCTAGGGCCGTGTGACAGCAGCTTGGCTGCGGAGACTTGCTGCCTGCCTGAAAAGGACTGCATCCGTCCCACCCTCACCCAGTTGTGATTCCCCCACAGGTACCCACCACCGTCTGCTGCTCCTGCTGAAACTTGAGGCTGATGTTCTGTGCCCAGAAGAAGCCGAAGGAGCCAATCTTCAGCTCTGCCTGCAGCTTCTGCCGGCACCAGGTGATGGCCAGGCGGCATGCCAGCCACCTGTGGGTACATGCAAAGGGACAGGGTCAACTTCTGCTGTCCTGAGCCACACATCTTCTCCCTTCCTACCACCTACACTGTCCCAGCGACCCTCATGTCTGTGGGTCCCTCAGCCTCCACACCAAGCTCTGTGCTCCAACTCCCCCTTTCTCCCCACATCCAGCCCCACGAGATCCCCCCAGACCTTGACAGAAGCACCACAAAACTCCCATACCTGGCTGTATCCCCCTCACACAAAATCCTCCTCCTCTGGCATTTCCTTCCAAGCTCTACAGCATCCCTGAACTACGGGGACTCCCTAAAGCCCTAAAACCCCCCATATCCTTGGAGACCCATTCTGACTTCCCCATCACTGTGAGATCCCTTGACTCCTATAAGCTCCTAATGTCCTGACAGCCCCGACCCCAACCTCCTTCAGCCTGACACCTCTCCCCCAGCACCCTGACGTTACCCCAGCCAGCCCTGTGAGCCTTCAGAGACTCCTGTGGGCCCCCCTACACGCCACATCCAGACCTCAACACCCAACACCCGCACCTACACACCCCTCTATGCAACATACCCATACCTACAATCCCCTCTACACCCCACATCCCCACTTACACCCCCTGACACCCCACAGCCAGTCCCACAGTCCCCCCTACAGCCCCCCACCACCCCTTCCCTCGCCCCTCCCCCGGCCCCAGCGACCCGCCCCCAGGCCCTAACCGCGCCAGCAGCCCGGCGAGCAGCAAGACGAGCCCGAGGCCGAGCAGAGCGGCTGGCAGCGGCAGCGGCAGGCCCGGCGGCAGCAGCATGGCGGCCCCCAGGGCCCGGCCGCCGCCGTCCGCTCAGCGGGGGCAGAGCCGCCTGCCGGGCCCGGAGTGACGGTTGGGAGCGGAGGGGCGGGGCCGGCACGGAGGTTTTTTTTCGGTAGCGCCCCCTAGCGCCTCGGAGTGGCATAACATCTCTGCGCCGCGGTGGGAACGCGCATCCCCACCCAGTGAGGCCGGGTAGAGGGGGCTCAGATCCCCGAGGAGGGAACCCCTCCCCACCGGGTCAGGGGAGACGGAGATAAACAAAGGTCGCAGCTGGCGAGTGTGGGTGCTGCTCAGGGGAGCAAGGAGCTGCCGTGAGTCCAGTCTGGTCTTTGGGATGTGATTTATTTGGGGGTTCTGGGATCTGTGTCCAAATGGGACTTCGGGATCTGAATTGGGATGCTGGGATCTGCTCTATGTTGGATTTGGGATGCTGGGAACTGATTCAAGTTGAATTTGCGATGTTGGGATCTGCTCTGCATTGGATTTTGGGTGCTTGAATCTGAGGTTCTGTGATCTGACTCCTGTTGAATTTGGGGCACTGAGCTCTGCTTCTTGTCTGAGCTGGGCTTTGGGGTTGACCTTGTGCTGGATCAGGGAAGGTAGAATCTGCTTAGCGTCAAATTTAGGACACTGGAATCAGCTTTAGTGCTAGATTTGGAATTCTGGATCAGCTTTATGTTGGATTTGGGATGTTGGATTTGGGATGTCGGGATGAGCTGTGTACTGGATTCAGGATTTTGGGATCAGCTTTGTGCTGGATTTGGGATCAGCTTTATGTTGATTCGGGATTCTGGGATCTGCTTTGCATTGGATCCCAAACAAGTGTCAAATTCAGCACACCAGGATCAGCTTTGTGTTGGATTCAGGATGTTGGGCTCCACTTCCCAGCGCGTGTCACAACCGCATGTGGACAGGGGCCATCCCCGCACCAAGCAGCCCCGAACGCATCAGTCCGTCTGTCACAACTCAACGTGGTGCTGCTCCGCTTTGAAGACCTCTCCGGGCTGCATGAAGATGCCTTCCATCACCTTCCAGTAGTTATTCTGGCTGGAGGTGGCCATACCATGCACCTCCCTCTGCCCGTTGATGGGTCGCCCATATTGCTCGCCTGTCACCGAGAGGAAGACGTCGGTGGAGGTGTGCTGGAAACGCACCTCGCTGTCCCGTGCCCAGTAGGTCCCACTGCACAGCACTGTCCAGTCGTCCAAGTAGTCGCCCTCACCATCCTCCCCAAAGGCGCTCACCTCCTGGAGGAAAAAAAAAAACCCTCAGTTTTAGGGCTCGGGTCTTTGTATCACCTTTGTGTCAGAGAGACAGAGAAACGACACTTCTCTGGGGGTGCTCAGATTTACAGGCTGCAAGTTTTGAGTGCTGATTCATTAGCAATCGCATTGACCCAAAGCTATGCAGGTGTCTCAAAGGTGCCACAGGATGTTGATCTTGCATGGGGGATGACATGAGATGGGGGAGGTAGAATGTCTGGCTGGCCCTAGAGGCCAAGACAGGGATAGGATGGGACTGAGGACTGGGAAAAACGGGCTGGGGGACAAGGTGGGGCTGACAGGGATCTGTTTTGGCCTGGGAGAACCTTGTAGGTCCCAGGTCTTGAGGTGACGAATGGGGGTTGGTTGGGGACTAAGTGGGGCTGACAGGGACTTGAGAGAGCAGATGGCAACAAGCGAGACACAGAGCCTGGGTGACCCAGTATGGGCCTGGCACGGACTGCGGAAAACCCAGTAGGGACCTGATAGCAACAAGAGGGACCCGGCAGGGACTGGAGCACCCAGCATGGTCTCAGTATGGCCTGGGAGAACTGGCAGGGACCAGAGAACAGGCTGAGCCTGCAGACCCTCGATGTAAGAGGTGCCTATTTGGGGTATGGCACACGAGGGCTGCTCCCGGGGCGCAGGGCCGGGCCGGTACCTGGTTGCCAGAGAGCGGGGAGACGAAGTTGTGGCTGTGCAGGTTGCGGCCGGTGCCCAGGTGCGTGAGGCGGATGGCCTGCCCGCAGCGCACCGGCTGGCCCCGCTCGCACACAGCGGCCGTGCGACCTCGCACCCTCCAGTAGCTGTTCCCATCATCCGCCGCCGACACGCCGGTCACCGACTGCTGCCCGCTGCCTGCGGGAGAGAACGGCGGTCAGGCCCAGGACCCGCAACAAGACCCCGCTATACCGAGAGGGGGAGGAACGAAAGCCATTACCGGAGCCGTAGCGTACATCGTGCGAATGCAGCCGAACGTTGTGCCGCACGTTGAGCAGCTTCACCACCGAACCGCACGTTACAGGCCCGGAACCGGAACCGCCACCCCGCGCCGCCGCGCCCAGCGCCAGCACGAAGGCCACTACCGGCACCGGGCCCCGCCGCATCCCCGCGACGGCCGCCGCCACCGGAAGCGGAAGTGGCGCCGCTCTGCCCGCCCGGAGATCGCAGCTCGTCTGCTCCGCCCCCCCCGCCTTCTCCTCCCCCCACCCTCCTCGTTCGCTTCCACCGCCGCCGCCGAGGCCTCCATTTTCCCTCAGCGCCTCGGGTAAGGCCGCGCCGGGTTGAACGGCAGGAGGGAGCCGGGAGCGGCCGGGGGGGGTCCGGCCAGCAGGTTGCCGGGCTCCGAAGCCTCCTCCGGGGCCTGCCTGCGGCTGGGAGGCCGCCGTGGGGCGGGGGGAGCAGCGGGTGGGGGTGCGGTCGGGCCTCCACGCCTCGTCCTCGGTTGTGAGGTGAAGGCAGAGCCGCCCCGGCGCTGCGGGGCTCCGGCTGAGGGCTGGCCGTGGCTGTGGGCTGGCTGTGGAGTGGGGAGGACCCTCACCGACCCACGGGGGCGGCGAGGTGTGGCAGGGCCTTCTCGTGGGGCTGTGTTTAAACGTGGAGATTGCGGGAGGGGGGTGGAGAGAGCGTCGCCGTGCTGCCTTGCCGCTTGGGGGGGGGAGGATCTCAATTTCTTACAGGTTTATTGTGCTTTTCTTCGGTTCTTGGTCGCTCCAGGCCTTCGGGAGCAGGTCCTGTGCTGATGGAATGCTCTGTTTGGTTATCAACGTCTGACACAGCCCTGTTTCCCCTCCCCCCTCCTCCCCAAAAAAAAGGCTGTGGGGCAGCAGCCCTCCGTGGGGTTAATAAAAAGTGACACGTGAAGGGTTAGGGGAGCGTGGTGCTGCCAGTGGGGAGTGGTTATTGTGGAGATTCACAGTCATCTGTTCCTCTTTCTGGATGTGGTGTTATGAAGAAGGAGAAAGGAAGCGCTGAATTTTGATGCTGAATTATTTAGGGTGGATAAACACGGTTGTGGGAGGATGCAGAGAGAGCCCGGGTGCTGCTGAGTGCTCACATGGTGGCAGTGGGTTTAATGAAGGCTCCAAATACTGCAGCGATTGACTGTGCATCAGTTCTCACTGCTGAAGAAGGAGCTGGGAATGTCTCAGCAGTGGTTTCTCCTCAGACAGCTCTTCAGTACCACACCAGGGTCTAAAATGGATGTTTTGGAATTGCTTAAAAGGTGCAGAGAGCAAAGCTGGAAACTTTGTCATGCTACTGCATTGGCAACTTGCGTACTGGGTGCTGCAGGCATCTCTGGTTCACCCATCATGCAGGGGGGAGCTCAGCCCTGTTTCCTCACCCCAGGGGGACACATGCAGATAGGAAATGCGAGACAAGTGTGTGAAGTCATGGAGAGGTCAGAGAAAGCAAGCAGGGTACCTCAGTTTTCTATTTCTTAGAGGAAATTATGACGCAGCAGGTCTAAAATAAACAGGCGGAAGTGCTTTTTCACACAACGTACCATTAGACCGTGACACACATTGTCACAGGATGTTCTGCAGCACAATGGCACCAGGGAGGTAGGACTGGCAGGGAGTAATAAGACTCACAAAGCTGGTACTGGAACTGCCTTAGCTGCAGTGCCTCGCCCGACCTTCCTCTGTCACAGCATTGCTGATCTCCAGTCGCCAAACGCCGCACTGCAATGCCTCGTTTTGCTCCACTGCACACCTACCACTGAGAGGGGTGAACATCTGGTTTAGCTTCTGACGTCAATAGTTTATAAAACAGCTGTGAAACCTAATTACGTTACATGTTACTGGTACCAGTAGGCTCTGCAGAAGTCTGTGCTTGCAACAAGGAGTGGCTCTTAGGAGAAGCCTGCAGCTGATGAGGAGCCTGTGAGAGTGCTTGGTTGTAGTGAGTGCCTTAGTGCTCCACAGGGATGCTCTCATGGGCTTTATATGTTTCAAATTAAAGATGGTGATACAATCATCTGCATTTTGCAGTGAGACACAGACTGGAGGTCATCGCTCAGTGATTGATGTTAAATCCACACTTTTGGGCTCAAATATGGCATTCTTATTTAATATTCAGGTATTCAGTGTTTGTCACCTTTGCAATTGGTTTGGGTTTTTCCTAATGAGGAGATTGTTGCAGTCTCCTACTCTGTGGAGTACTTTTGCAGTACTAGGATTAATTTCACGAGCATCTCAATGACAAAATGAATGGATTGGGCTTCTTTAGGCACTACATTTTAATTTTGAGTCCAGTTTTCAAGCTTTCATATTCTCAGAGAGCTTTCTGAATCCTCTCCAGTCCACCCATTTTGTCTTTGAAGTGCAGACATGAGAGCAGGACAAAACTGTTCAGTGGTGACTTTGGCAAAGGTGTTTAGCAAAAAGATCCTAGGTGAGCTGTGAGTTGAACCATGAAATGGCAGAGTTTAAAACGATCCCTGTCCAAAAAACCATCCTGAAATAGTATTGGTGTGGCTTGGGAGCTCGATGTAGTCGCTTCCATGAAGGATGGGGAGCAGTCAGGATTGTTGCTTGTGTTGTGAAATGTGCGTGCAGTTGTGGCCTGAGCCTAGGTTAGCGAGTTTTTCTTGTTTTCTGCCTTGACACTGATATCCTGAGACTGCTCCTGGGTCCACAAACAGGGTCCAGCTGGGTCTGCTGAATAATAAACATGTCTTACATACAAGTACCACTGAGATGCTTCCTATTGCCCTCATCCTACATCTGCCACGGCTGTGAGCCGTGTGGGCCATTCCTGATGCCAGTCCTGTCCCTGCCTTGGCTCAGTGCTGCCACGGCAAGGCACAGGAGCACTCTGTCATCTATTCTGATATTTTGCAGCTTCTCGCTGTGTGTTTCCGTTTCTAAACTTAATGCTTATGTATTGTGTACAGAACTGTGCCTGCCTCCAGCACTGCAGTCTTCTGATTGCAGTCCTGAGCAGCCAGCAGATAGCTGGATGTGTGGCCAAGGCATTGCAGGTGCTTGAACATCTGGTTTGCAGCATGCTCAGCTCCATCGTTCCCTTAGCAAAGCAGAGCGGTACCTGCAGTGCCTGGCCCTGCTGATCTGATCTCTGGTCACTGTATTGACAGCAGAGAGCTATCTGCACTGTGTCACTCCAGTTAAAAGCAGCTTATAGACTCTGGAAATTTGCCATTGTACCCTTGAGCTGAGCAAAGTGCAGGATCCCCTGCTCTGAAGCAGAGGTCAGGTAAGCACGCAGGCCCAGCACTGCTCAGGACACCTCTGTGTCTGCTCCTGCTGCCATCACTGTGTTGCCATTGACCCTGGTCCATCTTGGACAGTATCTGTTGGCTGTGAGGTATTCTGGGGTAAAGCTAGTCATCCACAGAAGTCTGCTCTTGCACAGGTAAACATGCAGGTCTGGGTGCTGTTTCCCTGCGTTTTTAGCGTTCTTGTGTAATTTAGCATTTGCTCCCATGCTGCAGCAATCTCCCACTCTCTCCTGGGGTTGTTACAGGAACAGGGATGCTGCTGGGATGCTCTGAGGATGGATCCAGTGCCTGATACAGCCAGGATAGCCTGGAAATCCTCAGTGAGGATGGGTCCCCAGAGCCAGACAAACAGCCCTCTGAACAGCAGCACTGGTCTGAAGTCCGTATCTTCACCTTCACCCATGTGGGAAGAGGTCTCTGCCTGTCTTCTGTGTTATTTCAGATGAATGCCTGTCTCAAAGGGAGGGTGGAAGAGGCATCGTTAGCACGTATCTGGTTCAGCATCTCCATGGTAATAGCTGCCCTCACTTCCATTTGCTGTGCTAAATGACATCTCCCCTGTCCTGGGGTGGAATTCAGCGGAGCTGAAAGCTCCCGGTGTCGTGGGTGGCTGGCTTGTGTGGAACCTGCTCAGCTGGATCATTACGTGAGATGGGCTTCCAAAGTCATAGCTGTTCCCTGCGTCCAAACAAATTTCATTTGACGTGAACTGAAATTACCAGGAAATGGTAGAACAAGCACCGAGGAGGAAAGTTGGAACTGCAAGTGAAATGTTTTGCTAGCAGAGAGTAATCAAATTGCACGTAGCACTGTGATGAAGGTTTTTTTTCCTTGCTGTACAAGTGGAAACACTGTAGAAACAGCAGCTTGGTCTGCAGTGATGTTTATGTTCATACACCCTGGTGGATACAGAAGAATAGGTGAGGAAGTGTGGAACTGACATAATGCTCGTACTGAAGCTGGCAAACAAAGCAACTCCTGTTCTCCAGTGCACGCAGTTACACGGTTCATCAGTGGCATTTGCTTTGAAATGCAGAAAACATTTACCTGGGATCAGTACTGCCTTCAGTGATTGATGCACTGCCTTCTGAAGCGTTATGAAGGGGGATGCTGGAGTGTGTGACATCTGCAGTGCCCTTCTGAGGGCGGGGATCACGCTGTACCTGCGTGCTGTGCCAGGGTGGTGATGTCCTGTCTGGTGCAGAGCAGCAGCCTTGGCTTGCTGCGGCTTCTCCCTGTCTGGAACAGCATAAATAGGTGTTGGCCACAGCCACGGAGCCCTGAGCCAAGGAATATGAGCTGCTATCTGCTTGCAACTGAGGTCTTTCCCTTGTCTTTGTTGTGGGCTTCCTTTAGTGAGATAGGGCCAATGCATTCCTCTGGAGCCATTCATGTTTTAAGACTTAAAAGATTCTCCAAGATCTGCCTATTTTATTTTTTTTTTTTAATTGATCTGAGAAGCAAATCCCTGGGTTTTTTGAAGTTGCTGTGTTTGTGCACCAGATGTGTGGATCTCTGACACAGCGCTGCATTGGGGACGGCGTAGGGCTGCTGTCCTGGCCAGGCGTGGGGGTATGGATGGGATGAAGGGCTTTGGCTCTGTGTGCTGTTTCAGCTGGAGCTCAGCTGTGCAGCGAGTGCTGTCGTGACAGTCGTGTTCTGCTCACTGAGACACAGCCTGACAGGCGCCGGCAGCCCCTGGCTGCTGCCTTCGCTTGCCTAATCTGTGGTGACAGGGATGTGCAGGCGAGGGGGGCTCTGGGTAATTCAAAGCCTGGACAGATAGTTTGAAACCTTTTGCTTTAGCTGTCTTCTTTCCAAAACCCAGCAGGGGGAAGTGCTTGTGTTCCCATCCCTCAGCTGATGTGATGGATGTGTTCTCTCTCCCCAGTTCCTGCGTGAGACACTGCAGCCATGTCTGACTTTGTAGAAAGTGAAGCAGAGGAGTCAGAGGAAGAGTACAACCAGGATGGAGAGGTTGTTCCCAGAGTAACCAAGAAATTTGTAGAAGAAGATGAGGACGGTGAGTATATCTGTCTGCTCTGGCTTTGCTGAACTGTCTGTGTGCTTCACTGCTCTATTTTGCATCGTGTCACTGCAGATGGAGCAATAACTATGCAGTAATAGTGTGACCATCTGTAGTCAATATTCTCAGCTGTTTAAGTGCTTCCTTTCCTCAGAATTCTTAGATGGGTTTTATATTTGGTAATGGAAAATAGAATTCTTCACCCCCACAGGACTTTCAGGCACACAGTCTGATAGTAAACAGTAAAAGAATAGGAATTCTTCTGGTGTGAGCACTCCACCTGTTCCATCTGCAGAGAGAGCATGAGACAAGACAAGCAACGGGGCTTTGGCATGAGCAGCTGACTGGGTTCTGTGTCAGTAAAAGTGTTTAGTTAAGACTCTCTGCGTGAAGGAAGATGTTTGTATAGAGCTGAAAAGGTGACTCGTCAGATAAACACTGCATAAATGTTGAGTGCTTGTTGCTCTCCACCCCAGATGAGGAAGAGGAGGAGGAGAATCTTGATGATCAGGATGAGCAAGGGAACCTGAAAGGATTCATTAACGATGATGATGATGAGGAAGAGGAAGAGGAGGAAGAAGCCAGCGACTCTGGGGACTCTGAGGATGATGTTGGCCATAAAAAGAGAAAGCGCAGTAAGTTTGGGGGTGATTGTTTATAGCAGGCTACAGTGTAAGTCTCTCTCTGCCACTGGGGTCTGCGTAGCCTGGGTAAGCAGTACCCTCTCACTGATTTGTCCATTCTGACGTGAGTAAAGGGAGAATTTAACTTGTTACTGCTTTCCCCTGTTAGCTTTTGATGACCGCCTGGAGGACGATGATTTTGACCTCATTGAAGAGAACTTGGGTGTTAAAGTCAAAAGGGTGAGTTGTGTTTCCTTGCTAATGGCGTGATGCATCTTAGCAGAGATGCTTGGCTCCTACCTGGTGCAGAACCTCCTGCCTTCTCCTGGCCCCTTGGAAAGGAAGAGCTGAGTGCTTGAAAGAAGCACAATCTCTCCCTGGCACCTAGAGTATGCACTACACTTCCTGCATCGTTTTCAGCAGGCAGCCATGTTGTGTGGCATGCTGTGCCAAATGAGCAGTATGGCTCTCTTGGAACTGAGTGCTTCTTTGTCCCTCCTTGCACACTTCTAACCCAGAAGAGAACAGAAAGCTTGTGTGTCTGTGCCAGGACTTAGTGCACTAACAAGCTTTTTTGTTTGCAGCAAAAATTCAGGCGTGTGCGGAAAATGTCTGATGATGAGGATGACGAAGAGGAGGACTATGGTAAGGAAGAACATGAGAAGGAAGCCATTGCTGAAGAAATCTTTCAGGATGGTGAAGGCGAGGAGGGAGGGGAGGCTGTTGAAGCTCCTGTTGCACCACCAGAGGAGGAAGAGGAGGAGGAAGAAGATGAATCAGGTGAGTATGGATGGTCCAAAGCTTGTCATAGGATAAAAAGGAACAAAGTAAGGTTTTCCCTGAGCTGTAGTTAACCAAAATCTAGCTCTAGAGTGGTCCAGCTTTTGTTGGTCTGATTAGTACAATCTTTAGAATTTGAAGTTAGCAGATTTAGTTAGGACAGAACACTTTAGATGAACAGAAGCATATTGCATACACTGTGGTGTTTAGTGTTTAAACTTCCTTCAAAGGTAAAATGCTTCAAAAGATGTTAGTGGAGGTTCTGTTTAGCACCTGGTAGCACATTGCACACCTGCCCTAGTTCTGCTCTTGAGCATTAGCCCATCATCTTTGCTGATACTGTGCTGAAAGAGGTGCAAAAATTCTTTGTCTAGCATTTAATGCAGCAGGACTTTTTTTTACTGCATTTTCTGTGCACTGAGCACTGATAGCTGCCAGATGGCTTTTCCTGTTTTCAAAAGTTAGTCCTAGCTGGTTATTGTGGTTCAGGCTTCTGGAATATCTGAGGTTGATGCAGGAGATGCTGTGGGTAGCTGTGCAGGCCAGCAGCCACCTAAGCCTGTGGTGCAATTGCACCAACTGCACTGGCAGAGCTGAAGTTTGTCATTTACTGGCTTAAGGTGTGAGTGTCCTGACTGCTAAAATGATTCTCTGTGTCCAGACATCGATGACTTCATTGTGGATGATGATGGACAACCTCTGAAGAAGCCAAAATGGAGAAAGAAGCTCCCCGGATACACTGATGCGTAAGTATTGATTGTAAATTGGCCTGCAGCCTCGAAACCAGTGCTCAGATTACTTGATTTTTTTGCAACTTTAGTGTGATTCTGCTTGTGGTTGGAAATTGCTGGTCTTGTTCCCTAGAAGAATCTGTTAAATGTAAAGATGGGGCTATAAGTCTGTGGCTTTGTAAATGTCTGCCTTCTTCCTGGATTGTTTGTTTTTTTTTTAATAAGAATATCAATAGTAGTCCCTTAAGAGAAATATTTGCATTTAAAGCTCAAACAGTTGTGTACCTATCCACAGTTTTTAATGTAGGTGCAAAAATAAAACTTAGACCATGGGTATTTTGGCCAGAACAAAATATTTTTTGAACTGCATAATGGGGCTGAAGAATAGTTTTTGCATTCCAGTGCTTTGCAGGAAGCCCAGGAAATCTTTGGTGTGGACTTTGACTACGATGAGTTTGAGAAGTACAATGAGTATGACGAGGAGATGGAGGAGGAATATGAATACGAGGATGAAGAAGCTGAAGGAGAGACCCGTGTGCGACCCAAAAAGACTGCCAAGAAACGTGTCAGTCGGCGTAGCATATTTGAGATGTATGAGCCCAGTGAGCTGGAGAGCAGTCACCTAACAGATCAGGACAATGAGATCCGAATGACAGACATGCCTGAGAGATTCCAGGTGAGGGAGAAGGGTTTCAGTGTGCAGACAAAGCATTTCAGCTCGCAACAAGTACAGCAGGCCTGGGGCCTGCAGGCTGACTTTCTCACCTGGCTTCTGGATGGATTTCAGCATCTTTGATCCCACCCCTTAAATGTAACTGAAACTCAGTGGTCAAATGTAACAATGAAGCTGAACTGTTGTGACTCTGTAAATCCAAAGGGTTTTAGCACTGGTCTTAGTTTCTCTTTGTCCACTGGGTGCCAGTGTTGCACTGCTGGAAGTGGTGCATCTCTTCTGAGATACCCTTTGTGCTGGAAGCTGTTAGCAATCCCATGAGTTGTACCTTTGCCTAGCAAGAGTGAAACTGCAGCACCAGTGAAGGCTTTCTGGGGTTTTCTGGCCTACAGCTATGCCAGTCAATGCAACTGTTCCATGCAAGGTGTTTCTACAACCTGCTTTAATTCAAGTGATTGGGATTTACACTCTTGTAAGAGCAAAGTCTTTTTGTGCTGGTAGGAATCATTCTGGTATCACATTTTTGTCATAATTTCACCCCATATTCAGATTTCCCCAAAGAGTCAGTGCACTTTGACCTCCTTTTAAAAAACGTTGGTACCTCTGTGCACAGAGACCTGCTACTCACCTTTGTGAAAGGTGATGTTGAGGCTGCTGGCTTTTGAAAGGACGTTTATTCCATGCCAGTGTATACAGTGAAAGAGAGTGCTGTGTGTAATGTCTTCTGTTCAGACATTTTGTCATCAAAAGAGAAGTAGTTGGGTCTAGATGCTCAGAGAGGATTTGGAGCTGTTTTATGTGCTGTTATTCCTGTTGTCTTTTCACAGTTGAGATCCATCCCTGTAAAAAGTGCTGAAGATGATGAGCTGGAGGAAGAAGCTGACTGGATTTACAGGAATGCATTTGCAACACCCACCATTTCCTTGCAGGTAAAGGATTATGCCTGGGACTTCTGTCCTAAGAGAACTGGTGACTTGAAGGTGCTGCAGATTTCCAACCTGGAGACATTGTTGTAAGAATCTACTCAAAAAAATGTGGTGCCCAATGTAATTTTGTTTGTTTTTTTTATGGGTCACACACATTTTCATTTTCACATCCATAGAACAGGACAAAAAAAACAGAACAGAGAGGTTGCAAGAATTATTGTCAAGCAAGATAGATCTTTGAGCCACTGTGTACTTAGGGATAAATTAATATTAGCTGCGATCTGCTTTCAGCCATTAGTTACATTAGCCAGATGCTACTACTTCTTTAAGCCAATCAGGCTTTTCTGTGGTCTGAAATTGCAGCATGAAGCTAAGCCTACATCCCCTGCTAATAAAAGGGTCACCGTTTCCCACCTTTAGCCTGTTCTTTTAGTGGGGGTGCTCAGGAGTACAATCAACTTAATGTCTTGTTTATCCTTTTAGGAAAGTTCTGATTACCTTGATCGTGGACAAGCCAGCAGCAGCTTCAGCCGCAAGGGACCCAGCACCATCCAGAAGATTAAAGAAGCCCTGAATTTCATGAGAAATCAACATTTTGAGGTACTTTGTAACTCAGCTTCGGTTTTGAAATGCAGTCTCATTGTACAGATTGGTAAAGGGACTGCTGGAGGTATTCAGTGTAATAAAGGATATGAGTCTGTGATGGCCTACCTGATTGCCTCACCTATGGAAAAATGGTGCTTCCCTGGAAAGTGTGGCTCATCTCATGTGAGCTGTGACAGCAAAGGTTTAACATCTGTTTGATGAGGCTGCTGTTGCTGTGGTCAATCTGATAAATTAGGTGGAGAAATTCCAGAGTCTCTTGAGCCTTATTTGTTCTATAAGATGTTTATCACCTATCAAGATGTTTATCTTTATATGAGAGGTGTTGCTTGGTCTCACAGAATCTCTTTGGGGTATGTGATGTATTATTTATTGGAACTGTTGGAACAGTCTGAGGAGCGGTGTCGTGACTCAGCACGTCTCCCACACTGCTGCCCCATCAGTTTGTTCTCCTAAATGAACAGGAGCAATCTCTGGAGGAAAGTCTCCTTTCACTTGGTGTTGATGAGTCTCATTTCTGACCTAGGTCCCATTCATCGCCTTCTACAGAAAGGAGTATGTGGAACCAGAGCTGCACATCAACGACCTCTGGAGCGTCTGGCAGTGGGATGAGAAGGTGAGGAGTGTTTTCAGTGCTTATTATCCCATTGGTATTTACTATATCTTCCCACCTAGACTGATACTTTTGTATAGTGACTTTGTATAGTGTAAGGAGTACCCATTCCTTTTCTACTATTAGGTAGATTCAAATCTTTCTTTTCTGTTAACATGATCTGTGAGATAAAACCTGCCACAGATTTATCACATCTGAGCATGTCTGTGGGTGAAGATGTTGATAATTATTGTTATATGGCAATCTGGGATCCTGAGAGTGCCTCTTCAGGAGCTCCTCACTGGGAAGAGAGAACGCAGATGTAGCACACAGCTACATTGCATTTCAGTGGAAATTTCTGTTTTTGTGTTAGTGGACCCAGCTAAAGATCCGCAAGCAAAACCTGACACGTCTGTTTGAGAAGATGCAGGCCTACCAGTATGAACAGATCTCTGCTGACCCAGACAAGCCTTTGGCTGATGGAATAAGGGCTCTTGATACTACTGACATGGAGAGGTATGATGTCATGACTTTTTTTGTGTTCATTCCAACATAACTTAAGGTGTATATTGTACTGCAGGCCAGAGAGCAGATTATTAACTTTAAACTCACTACAAAACCAGTAATAAGAAATGTTTAAAACTCTTTCACAAGAGGACCCAAGTGTTCCATTTGCCTGACCTGTACCAGAGCAGGTTCCTTGAGCACTCTAAACACAGCTCAGCTGAAAGCAGGATGTAACATGCTTTGCACATTCTAGGCTGAAGGACGTGCAGTCCATGGATGAGCTGAAAGATGTGTATAATCACTTCCTGCTGTACTATGGGCGAGACATCCCCAAGATGCAGAATGCTGCAAAGGCTGCTCGAAAGAAGCAGAAGCGTATCCGAGAAGATGGTGAAGAGGAGGAAGGTTTGTATTCAAGCTTGATAAGTCTTATAGACCTGGGCTGGTTCAAAATCCTGGTTCAAAATAGTAGTAAGAAAGTTTGTTGAGAAGCGTAGGTGTGTGCACAGATCTGCTGCTCTCTTCTTTCTTAAGTTAGTCCCAGGTCTTCCAGGCATCTCTAAAAATGTTTAGAATTTGTCATGCAGGATGTTATTTTTCCAAGGAACTGAGTATCCTCCTTCACGACCAGGGTAATTTTAAGGCTGCTATGAGCTTTCGTGTTCTCATGTGGTTTAGGGACAGTGTTGCACAATGTAATTTGTGTTTGTCCCCTTTAATGTGCTGCTGATAATACTGCAGGTGACTGGATGCCTTGCTAAACATGTGCTTCCCATAGGTGAAGGGGAGGATGCAGAGGATGATGAACAGAAAGGGCCTGAGCTGAAGCAGGCTTCCCGTCGGGATATGTACACCATCTGTCAAACAGCTGGGCTGGGTAAGAGCTCTGCTCTGTCACGCTGAGCTTGCAGTGTGTGTGCTGTGGCCTAGCCTGCACTTCTAGGTTGTGTGGCTTACCTGTAAGAGTTGAGCTCCACGTAAGCTACAATACCCCTCTCATCATTTGCGTGATTTTATTTTTTAATTCTTTTCCCCTAGATGGCCTGGCTAAAAAGTTTGGTCTGACACCTGAGCAGTTTGGGGAGAATCTCCGAGACAGTTACCAGCGTCACGAGACAGAGCAGTTCCCTGCAGAGCCCCTGGAGCTGGCCAAGGACTATGTGTGTAGGTCAGTGTGTGGGGATCCTCACCGAGGTCCTGTAGATGTGGCAGGGGAAGGGATCTGGTTGTGTTCTCACATCCCAAGACTCTCTGTTGCCTTGTTTTTTTGCTTTTAGTCAATTCCCAAGCCCAGAAGCTGTTCTGGAAGGAGCACGGTACATGGTAGCATTGCAGATAGCCAGGGAGCCTTTGGTCAGGCAGGTCCTGAGACAGACTTTCCAAGAAAGAGCTAAAATCAACATTTCACCAACCAAAAAGGGGAAGAAGGTAAGGAAAGGAGCTCTGACTCTGAGTCAGCTTGGGGGGGGATCTATATAATGTACTTGTTTTGCGTCTGAAAACTTTTTCCATGTCAATGGCAGCTCGGAGTGAATCTTAAAGCAGCATGTGAGCGGGGCTGTTGCAGAGGCAAGCTCAGCAGCAAGCTGCATTTTCAGTCTCAGCATTTCATCAGACCTGATTCTTGCTGTTGAGATGCTGCCTTAGCTGTTAGAACAGTCTTTGTTTTTCTGGGGGGACTGGGAATGAATTCCACCGTGTCCTGCTGGGGGAGGAAATGAAAACTGGCAGGCATAGATAGGAGTGAGGGAGTATTGAATAAAAAACATTGTCTACTACAGTGTAGAGTAGGGTCTGTCTTTGTGGATGCCTGTATGCATGCTGATAGTCTTTTCTCTATCCCAGGATATTGATGAAGCCCACTATGCCTATTCCTTTAAATACTTGAAGAACAAGCCTGTGAAGGAGCTGCGAGATGACCAGTTCCTGAAAATGAGCCTGGCAGAGGAGGAAGCACTGCTGACTATAGACATCAGCATAGACATGAAAGGAGTGGAGGGGTGAGTTCTCAGTGGTCATGTCTTGGCAGAGCTAATTCAACCAGTCCTGGTGTGCTGTTGGAGCTCTTCTGTAACCCAAAGTGTTCCTGGATGTCATGATTATCTGTTTCTCCTTCTCTCAGTTTTTTGTTTTTATTTTTTTTTTCAGTTATGGTAGTGACCAGACATACTTTGAGGAAATCAAACAGTTCTATTATCGGGATGAGTTCAGCCACCAGGTGCAGGAATGGAATCGGCAGCGTACCATGGCCATTGAGCGATCCCTCAACCAGTTCCTCTACGTGCAGATGGCTAAAGAGCTGAAGAACAAGCTGTTAGTGGAGGCCAAGGAGTATGTCCTCAAGGTGAGAGGGGGTACAGATGCATGTGAGACAGAGCTAAGTTTATAGATGCTAACAGTCCTGCAGCATGCTGAAGACAACTGCTGGTAGGCCATGTAAAGGCACTTGGGAAAGAGGAGGGGACAGTGAGCAATCTGAGTCAGGTTCTCTTGTAACATTCAAGAGAAAAGCAGATGCTTCAGAAGGAGAAAAGATGGACTTTGTGATTCTAGAGACCTAGTCGTGATTCTGACAGAGTATGCTGTCGTTCTGCCTTGAGCAGTCCCTGACCTTCACTCTGGAGTAGGGCTGTGCCAAAACTCCTGCACTGGATTTTCTTACTCCTCTCTTTCCTCCCTTCTTACTAGGCTTGCAGCCGCAAGCTATACAACTGGCTGAAAGTAGCTTCATACCGTCCTGATCAACAAGTGGAGGAAGATGATGATTTCATGGATGAAAACCAAGGAAAAGGAATTCGGGTGCTAGGCATTGCATTTTCCTCAGCCAGGTAAGAGGAATGGAATTGGCTCAAGCTATATGTTCAGCTTTAGCAGTCCTCCATGTGTGAATGATCTCTGTGTTTCAGGGACCACCCTGTGTTCTGTGCCCTCGTTAATGGAGAGGGTGAGGTTACGGACTTCCTCCGACTGCCACATTTCACGAAGAGAAGGAATGCCTGGCGTGAGGAAGAGAGGGAAAAGAAGGTGAGACCCAACACAGCTATTATCTTGAGTCCAGCGCCCACAGGTTGCTCTTGGTACCGAGTGATGTACTGTGGGCTGGAGAGGAATAGTCAGTCTGAAGTCAATATAGGCCTTGTCACTCTTACGTGCAAGAATTTTGCCTTTTTTCCACACTGCAGTTATTCTGGAGAGGAGAGGTTGCTTCCAACTAGATTCCAGTTCAGGGTAGCAGAGTCGGAAGACTTTCTCTGTGAAATAGGAAGCAAAAACTGGTAGCTGATTCAGTACAGAAACCCTCTAGCTTTTCTAACCTGACCTGTCTTGCTTTTCTTTCTAGGCACAGGATATTGAAACCTTGAAAAAATTCCTTTTGAACAAGAAGCCTCACGTGGTCACAATTGCAGGCGAGAACAGGTCAGATAACAGATGGTTGTGTTCTTTCCACTTTCAAGTCTTTCTGCAGTGTTTTCCTTATTCTTCTCTGCATTTCACTGCTTGGACAGTTAGTGGAAGGAGGGAAGAACTGATGGTGCCTCTCCCCGGGTTTTGAGCGGGTAGTAAATAGCATTGGGCATCCTTACCAGATTCTTAGCATACTGGGTCTCTCTTGCCTCAGGTGGAAAGCTAACATGGAACGCAGCTTTAAGTAAACCAGAAAATTACCTACTTTCTTCTGGAAGCAAAGAGCTGTCTGCCAACAGCTAGGCTTGTTAACGCTATTTCCAGCAGAGAAGCGTAGTGGCTATAACATTGTGGTGATGAAAGATCTATCCTCACTGTGGATGACTTTCTCTCCAAACTGACCTGACCTGTGCTAAGAAACTTGCTTTCTGCTGTTCTATTTCTAGTTGACCTGTGATTTCATTGTTTTTGCTTTAAGGAATCTATTTTGTTAGTGATGTGTTGTAAACCATTGGTGTTATCTCCTTAAGTGGTTTGAGGACCCAGCTTTGTGTTTTCCCTTCAATATCTTTGGTCATTTCTCCCTAGGGATGCTCAGATGCTGATGGAGGATGTAAAGAGGATTGTTCATGAACTGGATCAGGGGCAGCAGCTGTCCTCTATTGGAGTAGAGCTGGTAGATAATGAGCTGGCCATCCTCTACATGAACAGCAAGAAATCTGAGGTGAACCTTCTGTTGTTTTAGCCACTCCCTAGCCTTTGGCTCATTTGGACTGTCTCAGCTTCTGTTTATTATACTGACCCAGCTTTGTTTCATACTTGTGCCTTGTGTGATCCATTTAGAAAGTGACATGCTGATCCTTAAGTCAAAGCAAAATATCTTGTTTAGGCTTCTCCAAAGAAATCCACATCAGCAGATGCACAAAGTAGATGTTGGTGTAGTCTGCCATGAATCTTTTTCAGCTGGGTAGATGGGCTCATTTTGTTCTTATTTAAAGCAGGCTTCTTGGGGGGCCTTTGATCTCAGCTCTCTGCATTGAGCAATAAATGCCTCCCTTTTCCAGTCTGATGTGTCTTAGCTTGGCATACCACAAAATGTGATTTTCTGGCCTCTTGCAGAATGAGTTCCGGGATTACCCACCTTTGTTACGTCAAGCAGTTTCCCTCGCTCGTCGCATTCAGGACCCTCTTGTAGAGTTTGCCCAGGTCTGCAGCTCTGATGAGGATATTCTTTGCCTGAAACTCCATCCTCTACAGGTAAATTTCCCTTATGGGATCTAGATAGGAGGGTTCCATCTCTGCAAAACAAAGTGGTTCAAAAAGCCTGGGCTTGTTTGCTATCAAAGAAAAGAATTCCAAGTTGAACTGGTGCAAGTTCTGTCTGTTCTGGGCCATGTTCAGGCTACACAGCACCTTTTTTTTTTTTTTTTTTTTTTTTTTCCCTGCCTTCTTTAGCTCATCTGCCCCCTGCCTTTAGTTTCTTCTCAGGGAGTAACTCTGAGGTGCAGTACAGCACTAGAGAGCCGTTCTGCTGCATTTGGTCCAGCTTGCTTATGGCAGAGCATTGCACACATCCCCTTGTGAGGCTAACACCTCTCCCTTCTGTCAGGAGCATGTGGTGAAGGAGGATCTGCTGAACGCCCTCTACTGTGAATTCATAAACCGTGTGAACGAGGTGGGAGTGGATGTCAATCGGGCAATTGCTCACCCTCACAGCCAGGCTTTGCTGCAGTATGTGTGTGGCCTGGGACCACGCAAAGGCACTCATCTGCTAAAGGTAAGGAAGCTTCTTTCACTGCCTACATAAACAGTGCATCCCTAATAGCGTGCAGGTTGGCCTGATGGCAGTGCTGTTACAAGCTGAGTCAGGGTTGTTTGTGCCAGATGCAGCTGACAGCTCTGTCAACATGTTTTCATGTGTGTTATCTCACTGCTCCTAACCCTGAAGCTGTGCACAGACTTACATCCTTCACAGACCCACGCAACTCAGCAGATCTCTCGGTACTAGTCAGCTCCTGAGCTCATAGGAACTGACACACTGTTAGAGCATCCGGATGCCTTCCTACTGTAGAAAACAGAAGGCAAAAAGCCAGCACTTTTCCTGAGAGCTGGAGCTGTTCCATGTGGAGTCATCCTTTCATACGACACTGAGACAGGCAGGGTGCAGTAGTTAATGATTTGTGATAGGCATTGGCTATGTCAGATGGTTTGAATGCTGTACTGTACAGTGCAAGTCCTCTGCTTTTCCTGGGAACCCCTTGGGTTTGAATCAGAAGTTTTACGCTGTTCCTTCTTGTTCCAGATCTTAAAACAAAACAACACACGGCTGGAGAACAGGACCCAGCTGGTTACGATGTGTCACATGGGACCCAAGGTGTTTATCAACTGTGCAGGCTTCATCAAAATAGACACGGCGTCGCTGGGCGATAGGTGGGTATTGGGTTGCATTCAGTGCCTAACAACAGAGCGTGGAGTTATCAGAGAGTGACAGACTGTAACAGTCTTGGAGTGTGGAGTCCATGTTTCCAGGAGTTTCTGTGTGGCCTCTCTGATCACTGGCCAAGTTCAAGTATTGCTAGTGGTTAATCTGATTCCTAAGGGCAGCTAAACCTGTCCAGCAATGTGAGCCTTAAACTTTAATTATATAGCTTGCTATGGTGTGAAAGACCCTTTTGTGGTCAAGAGGAGCTGAACTAAAAACAGTTGTTGTTCCTTAACTTTCCATAGTCGTCATGCATGTGCACTGGAAACCCATGTGTACTTTTGGTTTCTGACTAGTCCTAACAGTGGTTTCAAAGCTGAGGTATAAATCAGCAACTTTCTCACCAGTTTAAGAGGAAGCTGGTAAGTTAGTAGAGCATGGTGTTACTGGTAACTGAACAAGAGGTGTGTGTGTTTGGAGAACAGTGGTAGAACATCTGGAAAGTCCAACAAGCTCTGCAGTGCAAAAGCTGCAGATTGGAATTTGTCCTATATTGCTTTAGATCCTGCTGATTTAGTAATGAAGAATTAACTGTGTCCTGTCTAAAATAGCAGTTTCCTTTGGGGTCAGTGATGGTGGAGCACCCGCAGAGCCAGCAGTGATGGTCAATAGCATGATTTGTTATTGAGCTGAAGGAGTTGGCTGTGGAACCTGTGGAGTCCTTATCTGAACGTGGCTTTGGTTTTATTTCAGTACTGATTCCTACATTGAAGTCCTAGATGGTTCCAGGGTCCATCCCGAAACCTATGAGTGGGCAAGAAAAATGGCAGTAGATGCTTTAGAATATGATGAGTCTGCTGAGGACGCAAATCCTGCAGGAGCTCTAGAGGAGATCTTAGAAAACCCTGAACGACTGAAGGACCTGGATCTCGATGCCTTTGCTGAAGAACTGGAGAGACAGGTACACTAGGTGGCTCCTGGTGCTGAGAAACAGAGGGGCAGCTGTGTTGTCCACCTCAGTTTCTTAGGTTTTGTAATGAGTGACCTCTGTCCATTTTAGGAGCTGAGCACTTAGCTGCTACTGTTGTAAAATGTATAAATAGCCTTAACAAGTATTTTGTGTCTGACAATGCTATGTAGTCGATGCTAACAGGGAGAGTACTTGGGACAGGGGGAGGGGGCAGATGGTAATCAGTCTGTTAAACCTTTTTTTTTTTAAATTTTATTTTGGTGTTTGATAAGTTCATTGAACTTTTTCATAATTTATAGTGGATTCCCTATTCACGTCCTTCTTGCAAGTCATGGCTTTTTAACCTTTGAATACTACACAGGGCTATGGTGACAAGCATATAACTTTATATGACATTCGAGCTGAACTAAGCTGCAGGTACAAGGACCTAAGGACCCCATACCGTTCTCCAAATACAGAAGAGGTCTTCAATATGCTGACCAAAGAAACTCCAGAGACTTTTTATATTGGTATGTCCCTGTTCCCTGAGAGAGAGAGAGAGAGAGAGAGGGCTCTGATGATTACTGTCATCCTAAGTTTACTTCAGATATGTAGAGGTGGAACAAGAGGTGGTTGTTGAGGGTGACATTGGGATAATGCTAATGTTACTCGTGTATGAAGCAGCTTTTCAAGTACCTGGGAAGTATCTTAACACCTTCATGTATGTCTGCCTTAGATCAAGACAGGTATCTGGCTCTGCAGTTGACTTTCAGTTCTTCATTCTCTCCTTTTCCTCTCCCATCACATTGCAGGCAAAATGATCATCTGCAACGTGACTGGGATAGCACACAGGCGGCCACAAGGAGAAAGCTATGACCAGGCAATACGGAACGACGAAACTGGTCTCTGGCAGTGTCCTTTCTGTCAGCAGGATAACTTCCCAGAGCTCAGTGAGGTGGGATTGCTTCTCGTGCTGCGCTTTGTTGGCAGTCTGTTACCAGACTTGAACATTTGATAGGGATGCAGTTGGCAAAGGCTCTTGGAAAACAAGATATCAGAGCCAAAATTGCATCTGCAATGCTGTAGGCCCTCAACCTGAGCATGACCTTTGATTACAAATGTAAAGTGTTCCGGTTTTGACTGATTGTTTCAATGTGGATTTGACAGATTCTTTAGGGCTACACTGTGAATTTTGGTGAACTTGACGAGCAGTGAAATGGTCTTGGTGATAAGCTGACTGCTTCTTTGCAAATACATAAAGCTGCCTGTGACAGAGAGAGCAGAAGTCTGTTCTGCCTCTCTCTCAATTTTAAGAACTTTTCTGGACTCCCAGCTGCTTATTGCAGCTGTACTTTAGATCTCTTCTACACACTGCTAAATTCCAGCTTTGGTAATTGGTAACTTTAAAGTCCTACTGTGTTAATTAGAAACCAGCCCTAGCTGCAGGCTTTTGTTAAGGGTCTAAAAATGTTCTGTCCTTCCCAGTTGCAAAGCCCTATAAGCTGAGCAGAATTGAAGTAGGAAGACTGTGTTACTGGGCAGCTTTCATTTTGAAGTCTCATGCCCATCTGTGCTGGGTGCACCACTTTGCTGACCCAGCTTTTAGACTTGTTCAAGTGTGAGCTGCCTGCTTCATTTTGTTTTCATGCTGAATGATTTTTATGTTTGCCTTGCTCCAGGTTTGGAATCACTTTGACAGTGGTTCCTGCCCAGGTCAGGCCATTGGAGTGAAGACACGTCTGGATAATGGTGTTGCTGGCTTCATCCCAACAAAATTTCTAAGTGATAAGGTGGTCAAACGGCCTGAAGAAAGGGTGAAGGTATGGAAAGGGTGGATTTTCACATGTCCAGCAAGAACTGGAAGAGCATGGAGCCAACAGCAGTGATTCAGAGTTTGGTTAATAATACTGTTCCCTAAATGGATTTTCAAACCTTATTTTCATTGAAGGATTTTAAATCAGCGGCATGTTCAGGTTCTGATTAGTGTCCACAGTGCAAATCTCTCTTGGCAGCTGGTGGGAATCATGTTAATCAGTTAACATGTTGTACTGCATGAGGATTTATTGCAGTCTGGCTAAAGTCTGGGTTTGGGAGACCAGAAGGCATTCTAATGCAGAGCTGTCCTTTGTTCCTGGCTTTTTAAAGAGTTCACAGAACTGCTGTTAGGTATGCAAGGCTCTGCTTCCCACTCTTCTAGCTTTTTCTTCTGCAGTTAATTTGTCAAGGTCATTAGAGGTACTAACCTTGTTCAGGACAGGGTCTGGAGTTCTGAAAGAAGCAGAATCTCATATTTTCATCACGTGTTAAACCTCAATTTTAAAATCTTTTCTGTCTCCTGGGATCCCCTGACAGTCTATACAGGTGATGGATAATGCTGTAAGCAGAAATCTCTCAGCAGCTCTTTAAAGAGCTGTTGTTAATTTCAGCACGGTTAACTGGACTGAAACATTGCCGTTTTTGTGGTAGGATTTTCCTATTTAAGTAGGGAAGTCATTTGGGTGTCTTCCAGTCTGTTTCTGAACAAACTTAACTGCTTTCTTGTGCATTGTGAACCAGACCTGCTGTTCCATTGTTAAATATAACTAAAATAGCAAGTGTAGCAATTTTCAGTGTGTATAGAGCACAGATAGTAAGCATGCTGGAGAGCTGCCAGCAAACCATTCCTTAAATCTCTTTTTCAGTTCAAGTCATAACAGGGTCATTTTTACTTATATGGAGCAGTCGCTTTTAGAAGTGGTATCAGTCTGAAGTATGTGAAGTAACTCTTACCTGCATAGACTGCTCTGTAGTGCCTGGCAAATCAGCCACACCTGCTGATCCACTGCACCTGCATCTCTCCTGTAGGTGGGAATGACTGTTCACTGCAGGATTATGAAGATCGACATCGAGAAGTTCAGTGCAGATCTGACCTGCAGGACCTCAGACCTGATGGATAAAAACAATGAGTGGAAGCTGCCTAAAGACACCTACTATGACTTTGATACTGAGGCAGCAGATCACAAACAGGAGGAAGACATGAAGAGAAAGCAGCAGCGGACAAGTGAGTTTGTCATTTTTTTTCACCCCTGTGACACCAGCCTTCCCAGAGTGCTTCAGGAGAAGAAGCACAATAAGATGTATACTTGCAATAAAGCAAATCCTCTTTGAAGCCTAAACACTCCTCTTTGTCCCCCAGCGTACATCAAGAGAGTAATTGCTCACCCATCATTCCACAACATCAGCTTCAAGCAAGCTGAGAAGATGATGGAGACCATGGACCAAGGGGATGTGATTATTCGGCCAAGCAGCAAAGGGGAGAACCACCTCACTGTCACCTGGAAGGTGAACGATGGGATTTACCAGCACGTGGATGTTCGAGAAGAGGGCAAGGAGAATGCCTTCAGTCTGGGCTCTACGCTTTGGATTAACACAGAGGTGAGAGCCCTGCAGAACTCACTTGGGGAGGACCTGGTGGAAAAGGACCTGTTTGTCAGGGTCAGGTTGGCACGACTTCCTGTCCTTGCAGCTGCTTTCAGGCTACTGCTGGAAGTTACTCTTTTTCTTAGACAATTCTCAGCCCTTTACACTCAAAGTATCCAGCCTTGCTGAGCAAAATATTTTACTGATAGCTCTGTACTACAATCAGGGTTCCTCCTCACACACCCTAAATACCTCCTTAAATGTGTTTTTTCAAAGGAGTTTGAAGACTTGGATGAAATTGTTGCTCGCTATGTCCAGCCAATGGCTTCTTTTGCCAGAGACCTGTTGAATCACAAATACTACCAGGATTGCAACGGTGGAGACAAGAAGGTGAGCCTGTCCCAGCCTGTGTGGAAGATTGAGAAGCATGATAGAAGTTTCTTTGCCTGAGGGCAAGATTTTAAACACTAGTCTAACGTGAGCTGCTGCTGGACTGAGATCTGATCTTCTTGTCACCATGAGATTGACAGCCACTTTCCAGCTGTAGGTCTCAGGGGGCTCTGTCTCTGTCTGGGAGCAGTGGAGTCAGGGTGGGTTCCTGCAGTGGGAGTGTGGTGTGATACAACACTGTGCCACAGCCCTGCCAGCAAATATTACTGGAAGGAGGGTATTGGCTTTCTGTGACCTGGTGGCATTTGTGTATCTTCTCAGAAAGACAGAAGGAGTTGAGTTCTGTTCCTCTCTAGCTCTTTCCCTTCTATTACTCTCTGAGAGACACCTTCCAGTGGTGGCAGAACTGTGGCAGAGGAACATTTTTCTGCAGATCTGTGTTCTGAGCTAGTAACATATCTGGGCAAGTCCTCCTTACTGTGGTATAGGCATTCAGAATCCTGCACAGAAACAGTGCAGTTGGTGGCCCTTGTTAGAGCTGGGGAGAAAATGGGCTTGACAACAGCATGGAGGGAGACAGCTGCAGGTCCTATGTGTTGCTAAAAACGTAGGCTCTCCTTGAGCATCTCGTTTTTTCTCTTTCTCTCTCTCGATTTAGAAGCTGGAAGAGCTGCTGATAAAGACCAAGAAAGAGAAGCCAACGTTTATTCCCTACTTTATTAGTGCCTGTAAAGATCTACCTGGCAAATTCCTCTTGGGTTATCAGCCTCGAGGCAAACCAAGGTAAAGGAGAGATAAGCCCAGCAGCTGGACTGCTGCCAGTACCACACCCCTGATTTTTCTTCTAGTTCTGTCAGTATCCCTCGTAAGCCAGGCCTCCCTTTATCCAGAGTATGTCCTCCTGACAGCAGAGGATCCACGTCTAGTAGTCAGTCTCACCCAGGAGACTCCTGCATTTCTAACCAGCTGGCTGCCACAAACAGTACTGCTCTGTGCAAGGCGTGTCACTAGGGTAGAGTGTAAGCAGTGACTGACAGATTTCCTTCAAGGAAAGGCATGGAGCACTTCTTTGGAGCGCTATGAGAGAATCTTGGTTAGGTCTGGCTGTTCATTTTCAGTCCAGCCATCACTGAGTTTGTAGGCTATGCCTGTTAACTGTGGCCTGTTAGTTTGAGGGTGCTGGAAGCTGGTATGGCTCTGAAGCAGCCTGTGATCTCCTGTACTCTCTCGCATTCACTGCTCCTCACAGGATAGAGTATGTGACAGTGACACCAGAAGGATTCCGCTACCGGGGCCAGGTCTTCCCTACAGTGAATGGACTCTTCCGATGGTTTAAGGATCATTACCAGGACCCTGTTCCAGGTGAGCACCCCAAAATCTGAGTGTCTCAGTTGTTTCAAAGCAATACTCAGGTTTTTGTCTTCCATGGACCTGTTAAGAGCTCACCTAACAGTTGATCTTTCAGCTAAGTGGGTCATGCAGCAAAGGCTGGATTTGTCCTCTTCCTCTCCCTTAGCCTTCCCCACCATACAATCCTGCCCACACCATGCCCTGTAAGGCAGGATCTTGCCAGGACAGATGTTTTTACTTTTTTTTTTTTTTTAATCTTTAGTATAAGCCAACAGCTTTCTTTTGGGAAAATGAATCCACCTGTTTTGTCTTGTTTTGTGCAGGTATTACTCCCAGCAGTAGCAGTCGGACCAGGACTCCAGCATCCATTAATGCTACTCCAGCTAACATCAACCTGGCAGGTCAGTGTGGGCCTTTTCTGGCTGGAATTGGGGCACAAGGTCCTTCTCAAGTCTCTCTCAGTCTAACATAACGGCCTTTCTTGCAGACCTGACCCGTGCAGTGAATGCTCTACCGCAGAACATGACTTCCCAGATGTTCAGTGCCATTGCTGCTGTGACAGGGCAGGGGCAGAACCCAAATGCCACCCCTGCACAGTGGGCATCCAGTCAGTATGGCTACGGAGGCAGTGGAGGTGGCAGCAGCGCGTACCACGTAGGTGCACTTTTTAAGCCTTTGAAAGGAGTTGAGGCAAATAGCAGATTGCTCTGGCTCCTGAGGAATGTGGCAGGGTAGAGAGAAGGGATCCAGCGGTGCGGGCGCACAGCTTTCTGATTGTGCCCCTCTTTCGACAGCGTGAGCTGCCAGAGGAAGAGATTAGCTGCGAAGTTATGTGCTGAGTTTGCAGGGCTTTTCAGCTCAGTGTGCTAATCTCTGAGCTGCACCGCCAGGCGAGCACCTCAGCCTGACTGAACACCCACAGGCTTTGCATTGAGTGAGATGAAGGTGAACAGTTTCAGCTCATGCATGCTGGTGCCTACCTCCACCAGCACGCGTTGCCAGCTCCCCAGCTGACCCTGAGGCAAAACCCAGCTGCACTGAGGTGCTTGGGTACAGGAAACACACCCTGCCAGCAGAGAGATCTAACAGAGAGGTGCTGCAAGACAAGGCTTGCATGGAGGAGTGATCCTCTTTTGGACCACCCTGGGAGGCTTTCATGGAGTTTGGCAGAAGTGTTGAGCAGGGGATAGACAGGGACTGTGGATAACCCAGTGTATTAAGAGAATCTGAAGGGAGGTGAACATCATGAGGCAAAGGGACTAAGTGCTCTGTTGGGCAAACAGTGAGCCAGCCAGTTGGGACTGGGAGGGAGCTGTCTTTTCTGCAGCCCACTATGGCAGAAAATCAAGGCAAATCTGTCTGTTTTTCATGCTCACTCAGATATGTTGTTTGTGCAAGCTTTCCCAAGTATCTCCTGGGCCTGTCTCTCTTCTGGTCCTCACCTTTGCTTGGTTTCAGTGTCTCCCCTCATACCCTAGGTGGAATCGGTGAGGAAGGCTGGCTGGTTTATGACTGGAGACTCTAGGGGGAACAACAGGACCCAGAAACGTCCTGTGCTTAGCAAGGGGTTTCTCGTTCTGCCTGCAGCCCCTCATTCCTTGGGCTGTGATCACTGCGAACCTCTCCTTGCTCAGATGAGGGGCTCCAGCAGGCCTAGGAGAGTGCAGCAAGGACGTGCACCAGCAAGCAGAGCAGTGGGGAGCGTGCCAGATCTGTCTCACAGCTCGGCAGTTTTCCTCTGTCTCCTAACAATATCTGCTCCCTGCAGGTCTTCACAACTCCAGCACAGCAACCGGTGGCCACTCCTCTGATGACCCCCAGTTACTCCTACACTACCCCCAGCCAGCCGATCACAACTCCCCAGTACCAGCTCCAGGCCAACACCACACCCCAGTCCACACAGTCCCAGACACAGCAGCCCTCATCCAGTTCCAGACAAAGGCAGCAGCCAAAGTGAGTGGAAGAGTTGCATGCATGTCTGTGTCGGTTGCTTTCATGGTAGCGTTACGGTGGGCTTGTGTGATCTCCCCCGTGGGGCAGTGGGGAGGGAGGGCAGGGTGAGCTGCCCAAGTTTTTCTTCCCGTGACACATCTCACCTCCTGCCTGTGTCATTACAGGACCAACAGTCACGCTGCCATCGACTGGGGGAAGATGGCCGAGCAGTGGCTCCAGGAGAAGGAGGCTGAACGAAGGAAACAGAAGCAGAGGTTGACTCCTCGCCCGTCTCCCAGCCCCATGATTGAGAGCACACCCATGTCCATTGCCGGGGACGCCACACCGCTGCTGGATGAGATGGACCGATAGGCCGTGCTGGACCTGACCCCAACCCTCCGTTCCCTTCTCTAGGAAGGGGAAGGGAGAGCAAAAGTTGAACACAACTTCCCTTCCCTCAGCCACGTAACTCCTGTTTTATACATCATGAGATGGTGGGAAACGACTCGTGGTGATGTGCACCTGAGTGAACGAACAGACTTGGCAGAGCTGGTCTAAATATGTATACTATATATATATAAATATTTCATAGGAAAGGACAGCTGCAGTGGCCTCTGTGTTCCAGGTCCTGGCTCACCACTTGGAAGCTGGGTGGAGTGTTACAAGATGGAATGAATCTGTCCTTCTATGCGCACAGCAGTGCTGTCACTGCGACCACAAGGAAGCAAACCTAGCAGGATCTGCAGACCACTGGCCTGGAGTGAGCCTGTTCTGTTTGGACTCTCCCATGCCCTGACCGTCTCCTCTCCTCACCCAGGGAGCACGAAGCAAAGTCACTGGGGTTGTGACAAGTGAACCAGAGTTCTCAAAGGGTTTCTGTTGTTGTTTGCTCCGTGATCTCACACGTAGCAGGCTCTGCAAAGTCTGTGCCACCCCGCAGCCAGGGCACGGCAGCTCTGGGGCTTAGGGGTCACGCCAGAGGGAAACGCAGCTGTTGTACCAAAGGCTTGCTCTCCTCTGGCTTCTTTTGGAACAATATTTATTTAGTTTGTTTTGTTTTTGTGGGGTTTTCTGTTGTTTGTTTTGTTGTTGGGTTGTTTTTTTTTTTAATCAGACTGCGAAGTAAAACCTCGGGCAGCAGCAGCTTAACCGAGCACAGGACAAACGCATGGGCTGAAACACTGCAAGAGCTCCTAAGGTGGAGAGCACCCAAAGCAGCTGAGAGTGCATGGCACCCTCCTCCATATCGACTTCCTCCTGCCCAAACTGTAACCAAAAGGGGTGAATAAATAGCGTTTCTACCGGACACTGATTGAGAGGTTTTCTCTGCCCTGTGCTGCCTGTCCTCTCAGCGACAGATTTGCCATGGAAGGTGGTGAAAGTCACTGCTCCTCCTTCCTTTGTTGCTTGGAGGTTGAAACTTCTGCAGAGAAGCTGATTTGTGTTAAGCTGATCAAAAAAAAAAATGTCGAGACGTCGCACCCACATACCGGGCACTGCCAGAGATCACAGCTCTCACTGCCTGGGAGAGACCCCTGGGCCTGGGAGCTGCGATCCCAGCAGGAGCAGCTGCAGTGCAATGGAGAGATGCTTCTGAACTGGAAAGTTTCTTGCTGCACACTTTTCTCCCTTCCTCTTTTGTTAGTGAGGGTTTTCTATGGAAGCAGAGCCTTTGTTTCTCCCGGGGCTCCTGGTTCGCCTCCTCTTCGCTAGGAAATGAACAAGAACCGCAGCCCCGCTCCAACAAAGGTCTTTTTGCATGTAAATGCTCCTGAAGAATGGCAGCGGCGCAGGGGACAAAGCAGAGCTCTTTCCACTGAGCAATGCGCTCCGGTTATGGGGCTGACATCGCGATCTGCAGCCGCGCAAGGGTGGGATGGGGCCTCTGCCTGCCTGGGTGGGGGGCAGCCCTGCTATAACCTTCCGCTATTTTCTTTCTTTATTTTTTATTTCATGAAATTCTATGGCAGGATTCTGACTGGGAGCAGCTCTTTACCGGAGCCATACTGGGGAGGGTTGGGGGGCTGACTGAGTGCTGTTGGCTCCTTTCCGGCCCTCTTTGTTTTTAGTTTTCCCAATAAAAAGTTCTACTTTTGGGAAACTGCCTGTGTCCAGCCTGTCTGTGCGTCCTGCATCTGTCCTGTGCTCACAGCATCCCTGATGGGGTGGGAAGGGGAACGTTCAGCCCTGTGCAGTGCTGTGACTGCCATCCTCAGAGCCACGACCAGAGCCTGTGTGAGCAATGAGGTGCAGCTGGAGCTCACGTATCTCTTCCTCACACGGCCCTGCAGACCTTGGGTTCTCCCTGGTTGTCGTGCACCAGGACCAGAGCCGTGTGTCGGATGGGCACCACTGCCCCATATCCCCCTCTCTGGCCCCACCATGGCTCTCACCCCGCAGATCCCCAACACACCGCAGTGGCTGCTCATTACCCACTTTATTAATCAACACAACGAGGGTCCCCACAGGGTGGGCGTGGGGCTCACGCTGCCTCAGTGTTGCTTTTCAGCCTCTTCTTTCTGTTCCTCTCCTTCCTCCTCCTCTTCCTGCTGCCCTGTCCCCCTGAGTTGGGGGAAATGGGGGTGACGGGTGCAGCGTGGCTCAGCACCCCAATTCCAGGAGGGCTCTTCTTCAAACCTTTCCCCTTCTTCCTCTTCTCCTTCATCCTTTTCCTCACTTTCACAGCTGGGGGATCCAGGGGTTCCCCCCCAGGCCACGCTGCCCTGTCGATGAGCTCCCCACCAAACTCATACAGCACCGGCTCCTTGGGCACCGCCACGGCCACCGTGTTGTACGCCCTGCACCTGGGGACAGCAGGACAGCGTGGGTCAGAGACAGCAACAGCAGATCCCAAACCACGGGGGTGTCACTCACCACACGTAGAGGTACGGCTGCACGCACTCCTCCTTGTAGGCAAACTCAAAGCACGGCACCTGGATGACGTTGAAGAACGCCTGTCCCACCACGCGCGACGCCGTGTCGTTCACCTGCTGCAGGCACTCCTTCAACCTGCACCAAAAGGAGGGTCAGGAGAGGGAGAACCCCGCTGAGATCCCATAGTCTCAACTTTGGGGTCAGGGCTGCTCACCGGCGGTCGCAGTCGCAGTGGCTGATGGTGTGCCAGCGCAGGTTGCGGTAACCATAGCGGGAGGTGAAGGGGTGGATGACGTGCTGGCAGTGGTCGTGGTCACGGCAGCAGCGGTCGGTGTCACGGTGCTCACCTGTGGGGTGAGGGTTGGGGGTAGTGCTGGGGGGGGGGGCTGCGTGCAGCTGGGATGGTGTTGGGATTGGGGATGGGATGGGATGGGATGGGATGGGGGCTGCACTGGGTGAGGATTGGGTTCGGAAATGGTGCCGGGATGGAAAGGATCAAGATTGGGACTGGGATGGGGTTGGGGTTGAGATGGGGTCAAGGTTGAGATGGGGTCAGGATTTGGGTTTCAGTGGTATTGGGGGTTGGGATGGGGTTGGGATTGGGGCGGAGATGGAATTGGGGATAGGATTGGGACTGGGATGGAGTTGGGGTTGAGATGGGGTCAAGGTTGGGATGGGGTCAGGATTTGGGTTTCAGAGGCATTGGAGATTGGGATGGTGTTGAGATTGGGGCGGAGTTGGAATTGGGGATAGGATTGGGACTGGGATGGAGTCGGATAGGGGATGGGATGGAGGTAGAGTTGGAGATGTGGTTGAGATTGGAGTTGGGATGGAGTCAGAGATGGAATGGGGTTGGGATCAGGGATGGGATGGGGTCAGGGACGGAAAGGAGCAGGATTGGAGCTGGGATGGGGTCAGGGATGGGATGGGATTCGGATAGGGGATGGGATGGGGTTAGAATTGGAGATGGGGTTGAGATTGGAGCTGGGATGGAGTCAGAGATGAAATGAGGTTGGGATCAGGGATGGGATGGGGTCAGGGATGGAAAGGAGTAGTACTGGGGCTGGGATGGGGTCAGGATTGAGATGGGGTCAGGGTTGAGATGGGGTCAGGATTTGGGCTTCAGTGGGATTGGGGGCTGGAATGGGGTTGGGATTGGGGATGAGATGGAATTGGATAAGGGATGGAATGGGGACGGAGTTGAGGATGAGATCAGAGCTGGGTTTGGGGTCAAGATCAGAGCTAGGATAGGGTCAGGGGTGAAACGGGGTTGGGATCAAGGATGGGTGGCTGGAGAAGCCACGTTGGGTAAGGATGGGGATCAGAACTGTACCAAAAATGGCACTGGGATCAGACTGGGATGAATGAGGGCAGGCAGCAGGATGGGGACTGGGGCTGGGTCAGCACCACAGTGCTGATCAGGATAGAGTGAGTTGGGCTGGGACCGGTCTGGGGACCAGACTGAGATGAGTACCAGGATGGAGACCGGGCCGAGAGCAGGGTAAGGACTGGGTATGGAGCGTGTTGGACAGCACCAATAGGGAGATCGCTCTGGAGAGGACTGGGAGTGGAGCAGCACGTGGGGAATAGGACAGCAGAGAGATGAATGAACATGGACAAAGCTGGGGATAGGGGTGGGGATGGCCCAGTCCTGTGCTGGGGATCGGAGCGGCACTGGGGGGGGAGGTCTCACCATGGGGTGGGTTTAGGCACAGCTCCTTACCCAGCTGCTCGTAGCTGTCCGCGTTGCTCCCGGCGCCGCACCACAGCGTCCCGGGGTAGGTGAGCCCTCGGCGGGCACGGGGCCGCCCCGACGGGGCCACCGCGGGGCTGGGGGCCGCCAACAGCGGGAGGAGGAGGAGGAGGAGGAGGGGAAGGAGGGGGAGGAAGAGGCAGCGCGGGACGCACATGGCATCGCGGAGCCACCGCTGCTGCGGGGCCGCCTTATAGCGGAGCGCGGCACGGCACGGCCCGCCCACCGCGGGGCGGCACGGCTCGGCTCGGCTCGGCTCGGCGCAGCATTGCGCGGCCCGGCTCTGCCCCGCGGCAGCTCCGTCCATCCCCGTGTCCCGGTGCCCGCGCATCAAGGCTGCCAGCTCCCCTCCCCGCCCGCTGCCAGCCCTCGGACGGAGCCCATTTGCAATCAGGACGAGGCGCCCGTCTCGTGGAGCGGCGCTTGGCAGAGCCGGATGGTACCCGAGCGGGGACGTGTGCGGCCTCGAGAAGTCCCTGTGTTGGCTCAGGCCCCAAATCTGCCCGTGGGGCTGCACCCCGAGCACCGCTCTGGTTCCTCCAAACCCCGCACCCGTGGGATGCTCGCACAGCTCCCTATGGGGATGTGCACGGGGCTGTGGGTGTCACACCGGGATGGCTGTGGGCACAGCTCCCTGCTGGCCCCATCCCAGCTCCCCGCTGTCCCAAGGCATTGGCGGAGGCCCAGCGCTATGGGGCAGCCCCCGCTCAGCTGTTGCTGTCTGTGACACTCCCCATGACGGTCCCACACTGGGTACGGAGCATGCGCAGGGACACCAACGGGGCGATCGGAGGGGACATTAAACCCTATGGGGTGTGAATTCACCCCTTGGCAAGCCAACAGCACCCTACAGATGGACCTGTGCCACGTCCCCGCTGCCCGGGAGAAGGGCTGGTACCTGGCACTGATGGCCCCCAACACCAAAGGTCCCCACTACGCATGGCTGGACCCGTCCCGGCTCTACTGCCATCCGCAAGTACCCAGCGACCACATGGGGGGCACCAAGGGGGTGGCAGTGGGGGGGGCTGTGGGGACACCCAGCACCTCCATATCTGTCTCTCCAGGGCTTGAAGGACTGCGTGACCGATCTGCTGCAACCCTTCCAGGGAGATCCCATTGACCTGGTGGCCGGCATCGATGCCATGGGCTTCATTCTGGGTAAGGGGGGATGCTGGGGGTCCCCGATTCTTGTCCCTATGGTGGGTGACAGTGCCATCCCCAGGTGCTGCCGTGGCTGCCACGCTGCATAAAGGCTTCTTGGCCATCCGCAAAGCCGGGCACCTCTGCGTGGAGACATTGGCAGAGCCCTACACCGACTATTCGGGTCGGGAGAAGGTGATGGAGGTGCGCACCGACACCGTAACACCGGGTGAGCTGAGCCCCTGGGGTGGGCACTCCTGCAGTGGGGTGACAATGGACGCTGGGATACAGCTCTGCCCCTCCCCAGGTATGCGCATCCTCCTGGTGGATCAGTGGGTGGAAACCGGGGGCACCATGCGAGCGGCCATCCAGCTGGTGGAGCGCCAAGGGGGGGTCGTGGCAGGTAGGACGGGCACCGAGGGGGGCACCCATAGGTGATGCAGGGGCTGACCTGAGCCCTCATTGCATCCCGCAGGTGTCGCAGCCATCTGCATCGAAGACAGCGAGGGAGGGCGGTGGATTCGGGAGCGCTACAAGTGTGCCCACTGCGTGCCCCCCCGCCTGCAGCCCCGCTTCGACCAACACCAGATGGGTTGGGAATGAGGGTTGGCACCGCAACGCACGGCTCTCCTTCCTGCCCGCCAGCCCGACGGCTTCCTTAAAAAGCATAAAAAAACATTTTATTACAATGAAGGCTGGGGGTGTCCCTTCTGGGGGGGTTTGCATAGCTACGGGATGCCCCCACCCGCCAGGGCCGCTGCTCTTTGGTATGGAGATGCGGGGTACCGCAGGGCTCACTGGCAGCATTTGGGCTTTTTGCGGGGTGCTGACAGGTACAGGTCGCTCTCGGTGCTGCCGATGCCTGTAGGATGGAGGGGTTAGGGTTAGGGTTAGGTGGGTGGGTGGGTGGGGGGATAGCCATGGAGGGGGGGGTTGTGAGTACTCACGCACGGCATCACCGATCCGCCGGGCACTGCCACGCTCCAGCTCTGCCAACACACTGCTCTCAAAGGTCAGTGCTGCCACACGGAAGAAGAAGTCCCTCACGTTCTCTCCTGTCCCATAGAAGAAGAGTCTTGAGCTCCAGCAGGGGTCACCTCACCCCCATCCCCCTCCAGCTTTAGCCATGTCCCAACCTGTGAGTGAGGACACAGCCCAGAACTCTGCCTGCATCTCCTGGGCCACCTTGAGCGCATCCTTCTCCATCCGGCTGTACTGTGCCGGTGTCTGCCAACGGAGCAAGGGTGGGCAATGGGGACGGCCCCACGGCACAGGGAGAGCCCATGGGAGGGGGACACACTCACGCTCAGGTCCTTCTTGGAGCCCACCAGGAAGAGGATGACGTTGGAGGGATCGTTCTCCTTCAAGGCGTCTGCCAACCACTGCCTATGGGGCCGTATCACCATGCTGCCGAGCGCTGCCCTCTCGTTTGCACAACGGAGGTGACACCAACCCCACAGCCACCTCCAGCCCCACAGCCACCTCCAGCCCCACTGTATCCCATGTGCCACCTACCGTGTGTGGTCCAGGGATGCCACATCATTGACATCAAAGACGATGACGATGGCTGTTGGGGTGATGAAGTGAGCTACGGGGACAGAGGTGGTCGGAGGGGACGTGGGGATGGTTGGTGGGGATATGGGGAGGGGGGGGGTTCACCTTGTGCTCCCCGGTAGTATGTGGAGGCGATGCACTTGAAGCGCTCCTGCCCGGCCGTGTCCCACCTGGGGAGGGGGGTGGGTGGTAGGAGGGGGTCAGCAGGGGCTGTTGTGTGGAGGGGGGGATGACACAATGCCAGTGCTACTCACAGCTGCAGGCTGAAGGGCACCCCCAGCACCTCAAAGCGCTCCATCTCAAAGTCCACCCCAATCGTCGCCTTGTAGTTCTTGTCAAAGGTGTCCTTACAAAAACTGTTGGCGGGGGACGGAGCAGGATGAGCATCAGCCCTGGGAGTGGGGGGGTCCTCCCACTGCAGCTCCCCCGGCATCCCTTCCATCGTGGTTACCGGTTGATGAGGCAGGTCTTCCCCACCGCCAGGTCCCCCACCACGATGATCTTGGAGATCTTGAAGCTGTGGGAACACAGACATTGCAGGAAGGGGGGGCACACAGTCGGCTCCCAGGATAACCTCCTCTTTGGGGGACCACCCGCACCCCCCTGCAGCACAACACCCCCCATCTCCCCGCCCCTTCCCTCAACCCCCCCCACCGCATTCCTGTGCCGTGACGCAGCTGTGCAGCGCCGCAGCCACGCGGCGTCTTCCTGCCGGGACCCCTCAGTTTGAGTAGGGCGGACACCCCCATGGACCTCCCCATCCCCATCCCAGCCTCACCCCACAGTGCCCGTCCGCTGCTCCTGGCAGGCGCTGGTCACACTGGAATGGAATTCAGGGCGGGTGTGCAGGGCGGCCTCCTTCCGAAAGCACTGCGGTGTGTGTGGGGGGGTTGGGGGGGGACAAAAGGGACCCGGTGAGGCTGTGGGGTCGGGGAGGCCCCCCCCGGGTGCTGCCCCCTCCCCACTCACCTGCGGCAGATCGGCCACCACCCTGTCCCTGCGCACTGGGGCCAGCACGTTCATGGTGCCCCACAGCTGGAGGGGTGGGATGGGCGGGATGGAGCGGGGCTGAGGGAACTGCCAGGCCTGGGGAGATGGGGAGGGATGGTGCTGTGGCTGTGTCCCAGATCTTGATGTCACCACATCCCCAAGTTCTGCTGTCTCCGTGTCCCCAAGTCCCACTGTCCCCATGTCCCCAAACTGTGCTGTCTCCACGTCCCCAAATCCCGCTGTCCCCCATGTCTCCAAATCCCACTGTCCCCTTGTCCCCAAATCCCACTGTCCCCAATTTTCCCTGTCCCCATGTCCCCAAATTATGCTGTCTCCATGTCCCCAGGTCCCTTGTCTCACTGTCCCCAAATCCCACTGTCCCTGTGTCTCTAAGTCCTGTTGTCCCCAGCTCCCACCATCCCCACGTCCCCAAGCCCCACTATCCCCACAGATCCTGCTGTCTCCGTGTCCTCGCGTCCCGCTGTCCCCATGTAAAGCATCCCGGAAGGCACCCATCCCCACGTCCCCACCTCTCCCCATCCCACTTATCCCCACGTCCCCCCGGCTGCCACTCCGGCACACAGCCGTCTCCCCGTCCCAGCTGTCCCCGTGTCCCAGGGCCGCACCCCGGGATTTTGCTGTCCCTCCTCCCAGCTGTCCCGTCCCCTCCCGGCGGTACCGAGGGGCGATCCCCGTTCCCGCGCCCCTCCCGCTCCGCTCGGTGCTCAGCGCCGCACACTCCGCCCCGGAGGCATCGG
The DNA here is from genome assembly GCF_905368555.1 of Meleagris gallopavo. NCBI lineage: Eukaryota > Metazoa > Chordata > Aves > Galliformes > Phasianidae > Meleagris > Meleagris gallopavo. The sequence goes on from NC_139424.1 coordinate 5,776,431, forward strand.
CGTCCACGCCCCGCCCCGACCCGGGAGGGAACCGGGACTACAAGTCCCATGACGCCCCCCGGGGGAGGGGAGGAGGGATTTACGCACGCGCAACAGAGGTCCCTCCCCAAGACTACCCTTCCCGGCAAGCCCCGCGGCGGGACGGAAAGGAAATCTCGCGAGGTTTGGGGCTATAAGCCCGTGCGGCGCGGGGCGGGAAGCCCCTTTCGGCTCCTGGCTGCCCAAGATGGCGCCCAAGGCGAAGAAGGAGGGTGAGGGCAGGCGGACGTGGCGGGCTCTGAGGAGGGTGGGCGCCGGGCTGCGAGGCCCCGCGGAGTTCGGTGGGATTGAGAGGGTCGGGCTGAGGGGGTCGCGGGGCGCTGGAGGTCTGCGGGGCGGCGCTGGGCCGCGGGCACGTGGAGGGCACGGGGGAGGCCTACAGCGGCGGGCCCGGCCTCGTTACGTGAGGTGAGCCCCGGGCTCGGAGTGGGAAAGTTCGGGTGTTGGTGTGAGGGCTGAGGGCCGAGCTGTGTGCTGTGAGGGTGTGGGGGAGGCGGAGGGGAGCCGTGTGGTGGTGAGGGCAGAAGGGAGAACTCAGCCGGGCTGTTGTGAGCGAGGCACTCGTTGCCTGAGGAGCGGTTTGGACGCAGGTCGCCCATCGGGGTGCCTCGTGAGGAAATGTGGCCCGCTGGGACAGGCGAGGGGGCTGCTGGGCACGCAGTCCTGCTTTGCATTGACTGAGGTGTTGTCACAGCCGTGCCGCCCAAGACGGAGGCCAAGGCCAAAGCGCTTAAGGCCAAGAAGGCCGTCCTGAAAGGAGTCCACAGCCACAAGAAGAAGAAGATCCGCACATCGCCCACCTTCAGGAGGCCCAAGACCTTGCGCCTGCGGCGGCAGCCCAAATACCCCCGGAAGAGTGCCCCGAGGAGAAACAAGTACGTGGGGGTGGTGGGCCTGGCAGGGCTTTGTGTGTGGGGACAGCCCCTCTGCGGGTCCCACGGTAAGACCTTGCCCGTGTGCTGCCTTTGGAGCTGAGCCACGTTTTCACTGCAGAGCATTGGGGTGCAAGTGATGATTTCAAGCGACCAAAGCCTGAAAGTTTGTGATTAGAACTTTTTTGGTAACTGATGTACCCCGGGTATTTCTAGGTGATAACTGATATTTTAAAGCTCCTGATATGTACACACTGCTTCTGCAATCCTTTTCTTAAGCTGAGGCAATCTTTCTTGCAGGCTTGACCATTATGCCATTATCAAGTTCCCTTTGACCACAGAATCGGCAATGAAGAAGATAGAGGATAACAATACTCTTGTTTTCATTGTCGATGTCAAAGCAAACAAGCACCAGATCAAACAGGCAGTCAAGAAGCTGTATGATATTGATGTGGCCAAGGTCAACACCTTGATAAGGTAAGGGGGAGAGCAGTCATTGTTGTAGGAAATTTGGACATGTGTGAGTATGGAATTAAACTCTTCAGCGTTTTCAGTGCTAAAGCTGTGATAAATAAAATCATATGACTGAACACATCTTAGCGGGAGTTTAAAATGGTGATATGTCAGAAAGTTGGCTGCTTCTGGGAGTCCTGCAGGAGTTCTGTGCAGATGATGTGAACAATTTTTTACCACTGAGTAAACTGATGTTTCCAAAGGAACCACTGATGCACGCTGTTATAATAGGAATGTGCAATAGGTTTGAGGATTTGTGTGCCTCAGTACTGATACCTCCTATTCCACTCTAGGCCTGATGGGGAGAAGAAAGCTTACGTCCGACTGGCTCCTGACTACGATGCCCTGGATGTTGCCAACAAGGTGAGCAGTGTTTGAAGCTGTCAGCTTCTATCTGCTGCCTTGTATTTGCTGTACCTCCTTCTTGGTGTGCATGCGAGGTGCTTGTGCTTAAAGCACACCAGTGCTGCTGCAGAGTAGTTTGTAGTTAAGTAGGATTTGGAGGGTGGTTAAGCAAGAGCCAAATACTGTCTCGTAAAACCTTGTTCTGCCTGTATGAGGTCAGGTGGGGAGTTACTGACAGAGCTGCAGTTCTTCCTCTCCTCCAGGGAGAGGCTCCACTCCATAAGGCTGCATGAATTTTGAAGTACTGAGGAGGATGCAGAAACTGCCTCAGGGTGAGGTGGTGTCTGTTCTAATAGTGTTCACAGACAACGATGTTGGCAGCGCTCCTCAGAAAGAAGAACATGCTGTCAGAAGCACTGCTAGGGCCTGGGTGAAGGATTTCTGCTGTGCAGGTGGCTCTGTTGCTGGAAATGGCCAGGTGCTTTAGTCCTTGATGGCTGTGGGAAGCAGGAGGCTGCGGTGGTAGGTGTTGGAGGTGGGGATGGTGGCTGTAAGGATTAACATGAGGGTCACAGCGGAGCGGATGAGTACATCAGCTGTGTGAGGCACTGGGCGAGTCTGGTAGGAAGAAGCTGTTTTCAGAGGAAGGAATCCTGGGGAGATGCAGCTGTGTCAGTGATGTCTGGTGGAGGCTCTGCCTTTCTGCCACCATAACATCTGTTTTAACATGTTTTGCTTCTTTCCAGATTGGAATCATCTAAACTGCATCTACCGAGGACTGTACAGACAGGATAATAAACCCTGTAAAACCACTGAGGGGCTCTTGTGTTTTGTGACTACGTAGCCCATGCAGGAGAGCTCCCAGAAAACTGTTGAGGCTTCATTTCAGTAAACAGTGTTCCTCCCTCCTGCTGTGGTCTGGCTCTTGCTTGGCAGGAGCTGGCTGCTCTGAGAGGCTGTCCCACACCTCACACTTCATTGCTAGGCTCTCCAGCATCACTGACATGTTTATCCACAGCAGACAGAGAACATCAGTGAGGTGGTGGCACTCCCCTGAATTGCAAATCTCTCTGTTTACATCAGTAGGATTTCAGAATAATGTGTTTTGCTGTGTAATTATTAGTAAATGTTTGTGGTGGTGGTTCTCAGCATCCTCCATAACTTCCTTGTGGAAGGAAGCTGCTTAATACCCAAGAACAGGCAGGTACAAACTGCAGCAAAATGTGTTTGTGGTTCAGAACTGACACAAGGTGAGTGTTGTGCCACTTCCCAACTTCTGTCAGCTATTAGCTTAGGCTGCAGGTTTCTCTGGACAAAGCCCTCAAGCTAACCCAATAGCAAGTGCTTAGTGTAGTTGCTTTTTTTTCCTTTCTGGCACGATCCATGCTCCTCTCGCTGCAGCGTGTGAATCGCAGCCTGGTTTCTCTGACACAGTTCCTGTTATGTTGCCTGTGACCTTGCTGAGTTTGCTGTCCTCACCAGGGCTGTTTGTAGACTAACTGCTGTTGTTGCCTTGGCAGTTATTTCCTCAACCAGCTTTTTGGAGTGCTTGGAGAGTCATGAGAATGTGGAGCACTGGGTGAGGAGGAAGTAGAGGTGAAGCGTGGATAAGCCTGTAGGAATACTTAGCATGAAGTGTGTTTGGCTTTAGGGAAGAAAGCTGGTGAAAGCTGTGATGAAATACTGACTGGGGCAATTGAAGTTTTGAGTGGTGGGACACCAGGTTCCCTTCATACACTTTGGGGAGAGGTAGAATCCTGAGCTCACACAGAGCGTAGTGGTGAATGGAAAGGGGAGGCTGCTCTGGTTGCTACTGCTTTGGTGACTGGATAAAGTTCTGTGGGCTGAGCTGCACAGCACTGCAGGGACCTGGGCCAGATGTGCTCTTTCTTGGGGCTGGATCTGATGTTCCTTCTGGCTTTTGGAAGCCTCCTGCCTGTAGCCTCAGCACTATGGAAAGGGGACAAGCAGCATAAGGGGCTCTGTAGGTATTAGCCAAGCCCTGTGCCTCATCTTTAGCTGAGCTGCAGTTACCCCTCTGAGTAAAATGAGTTCTTTTTGGAGAGCCTTATCATGGAGTGAGGAGCAGGTATGTGCTGCAGCCCTCTCTGGCAGTGTGGAGGTTGGGCTGGGAAGGGATTTCACTTCAGCATGACTTGCAATCTGCCCTGACCCTGCCTCAACTTAGCCGGATGGCTGCTTCTGCTGGCACTCTGCATCTTCCCTGTGCTTCTTGCTCTGGGCTGGCAGCCAGCCTGACCCACAGCTGCCCCAGTGCTGTTGTACAGCTGGAGGATGGGGAAAGCTTGGTCATTCCTGACCCTTCTACACTGCTGCAGAGTGGTGTGAGCATGGGCTGGTCACTGTGCGGGGAGAAGAGATAAGGGGAAATGTGATCAGGAGGGAGAACAGGAGGAATTAACTGCAGGGTGTTTACAGGTTGAGTTGGTGCTTCAGCTGCAGATAGGAAGATGAGGCGTAGTGGTTGGGGTGTTTTAGTGGTAGAACTGGGACCTGCTGGGGCAGGAAGAGACCCTGCAGATCAGCTCAGGGCTTGCTTGCTTCTGTTCTGGCACTGAGCAAGGAGGGGGTGAGTGAAGTGGTTGGTTTGGAATGTGAGTAGATTCCCAGCCCACGTGTGATCCCACACATTGCATCTCCCCTTTGGCTGCCAGGCTGCTCCTGGCACACAGCCCCCTGTACCAGCTACAGAATCAGTGCCCCCTGGGTGTACCTGGCATTGTGGGGCTTTCCCAGCCATCTGGAGGTGGGCTGAGTCCCCTCCTGCTTCCACTCGGCCTGCAGCACCGTGTCCACGTGAGCTGGGGATGGTGTGGGTAAGCACTGATCCTGCCCTGGAGCAGGGGTTGGACAGGAGTCCCTCTAAGCCCTGCTGCTTATACCAGTCCAGGGTGATCCTGGAGTTGTCACATCAGCAGGATTTGTCTTTCTAACACTCTGGTTTTCCACAGGACTGGCTGGACCAGCTTTGGCCCTGCTGCCCTAGAGAGCTGCACACCTGCTTGCAGAGGGGCTGCTGCCACTGCAGTCAGTCTGGTGTGCTCATAGGGGGCTGGAGCTGCACAGTGCTGGTGATGGCAACCCCGGGGGGACTGAGTGTGCAGCAATCTTCCAGGAAGAGCTGTGGCCTCACACGGTCTTCCCACGCCAGCTCCACTTCACGTGGCTGCCGGGTGAGTCATGCAGCCCAGCCAGGCTCTGTGCCGCCAGCCCGGAGACAGGCGAGTTGGGGACTGCAGTGGGGCTCAACACCACTCCTGCTGCCCTCATCTCTGCCTCACATCCCCACATCTGCTCCTCGCACAGCCCCAGGGCTGAGGGATGTCGAGCACTGAGGGATCTCTGGAAAAATAAATGAACAGAGGGGGATCAGTCTGTGGGAGCGCTAGGACCAAGCATCCCTGGGGGCTCCCTAAACCCAAGTGAGTTGCAGAACCGCATCCTCTCCAGGGAGCTGGGATAACGTCCTTTCCCATGCTCCCACCTCATCATCCTTCCCCCCAGCACCACTCTACCCCACAGAAGAGCCAGCTGAGGCATGCTGCGGCAGCAGTAACCAGACCCATTTAATGCACAGAACACCCAACACCACCACGGGTGAGGCTCAGCCCTTCCCTCACAGACGCCCCTGGCTGCGCTGGCGCAGAAGCCAGCTTGGGCTGCTCCTCCATCGACCGTGCCCCCGGCTTCGGTGGCATCCCCACGGCTCGGCGAGGCTGTCGGGCTGGTTCCAGCAGGGTACAGCTTATAGGCAGCAGAGCGGGTGAACGCAGAGCCCACAGCCAAGGAGCGAGCCCTAAGGCACATAGAGCAGGTACGGAGAGCCCAGATCCCCAGCGCGCGTGCGGCTCACTCAGTCAATGAGGAACTTCTCGCCATCCACATCTCTCCCAGCAGATCCCTTACGCAGGGAGGGGAAGAAATCAGAGCGCAGGAGGCGGGAGAAGTACATGAGGATCATGGCGTCGAGCAGCAGGAGGTTGGCCATCAGGAAGGCACCCTGGCCCTGCACCTCCACGTAGCGCACGAAGTACCAGGTGAGGTAGGCCTGGGGCGCCAGGCGGAAGGCGAAGTACATCACCAGGTTGATGTACTTGTTGGCCTCGTAGAGCGCCGGGGAAGGCACGTTGCTCATCTTCAGCAGCATGCGGATGGTGAGAAAGATGTTGCTCACCTCCACCAGCAGCAGAAGCATCGCCGCCACCAGGAAGCGGCCCGTGATGATGAGCGAGACGAAGGCGGAGATGGCCTGCAGAGGGGGGGCACAGCGAGGTCAGCACCCTACATCCTGCACACCTCCCTGTGAGATCCTATAACCCTTGCAGCACCCAAGCCAGTCCCACGAGCTGTTTCCCCCAGGACCCACGGTGCTGGGAAGCTCTGCCCTCCCAGCCTGGCTGTCTCCAGGCGCTGGCAGCCGTCCTGTCTGCTGCCTGCACAACCCACCTGGCAGGCAGGGTGAGGCATGGGCAGAGCTCCCGGCTGGCTGAGCCCTTGGGTGGCATGTCACCTCCCCACAGGGCAGCGTCACCTTCCCTACAGCCACACTCACCATGGCATGGTGCACCAGGTACTCCCAGGACGAGCGGGACTGCTGGTTGAAGATGATGTCGAGGCTGTCGTGGATGAAGTAGCCTGCAAGGTAAGAGAAGAGCGGGAGTGAGAAGGGGGAGAAGAAGGGACTTGGGGTGCCTGCAGGGAGAGCCGTACCCAGGGGGGTCCCTGCTGCTGGTGGAGGCGCAGAGGCCCCGGACCAAGTGAGCGCTCACCTGAGGAGAAGCAGACCAGCAGGTGCCCTGAGACGCTGTACCCGTCCTGGATGTCGGAGAGCAGCTCCGGGGACTGCCAAAGGCTGCAGGGAGGGAAACGGGGTGAGGCTGAGCGCTGCTGTGGGGGTACGGCCCTAAGACCCCAATCCTGCCATGGTGCGCAGGGAGGAAGTGGGCGGTGTTTCGCACTCCCGGGCTGTGGGAGAGCTGTGCGCGGGCTGCCCACGGCATCACCCCCCGAGCTCCCATCCACCCCCGATACCTGAGCAGGGCCCAAAGCCCGGCGAGCACGGAATGTGCGAAGGAAACGAGGAGGTTCCTCCAACGCCAAACGCGCCCGGGTCGGCTCCTCACGGCTGCGGGTCGGGGCAGGGCCAGAGCCGCCCGCCTCAGCGCCCCGAACAAAGCCACGCTGCCGCCCACCAGCGCGGCCGACGGCGCCCGCCAGCCCGGGCCCATCGCGCCCAGCTCCGGGGCACGGCGCGGGGCGCGCGGTGGCGCGGGTTGCCGGGCGCGGGGCGGGGCCGCCAGGGGGCGGGGCCACGCGAAAAGGGGCGGGGTTTCACCGGCGGGCACGCCCATCGGCAGCGCTGCGCATGCGCTTGGGGATTGCGCGCAATCTGGACGAGTGGGTGCAGCACACGCGTGTGCAAGGCAGGGGTAGCACGCAGGGTGTTTAAGCGTTAGGTGTGCATGCTGAAGGTGATTGCGGCGTCTGTGCGGGGTATTGCACGAGTGTGTGTGCAAACCGGGCATTGCACGTGGGGTTTTAAAGCGTGCGTGCATGCTGGATGTTGCTCGCGGACGTACGGAGCGCTATTGCGTGGTTTGCGGTGGGCATTACACACCTGTGCGTATGCGCTGGGCGTTGCACACACCCACACCACGTGGCAGACTGGGATGCTGACTGCAGACGTGCAACGTGCAGCTGGCGTGGGCCCTGCTCGTGTCCCGGGCGCGGTATGCACGCCCTGGTTGCCCCCCACAAGCAGAGCTCGGTGTCGCTAGGTGGCAGCATGGCCCCGTGGCACGGCCCGGGGGTGGCAGTGCTGTCGCCGTCCCCCGTGCGCGGCCCTATAGCTGCCCCACTCTCGGGGCTGCACGGCCGTGCTTCGCTGCGGGTACAGAGCTGAGGGCGCTCCGCCCACCCCCTCCCGTTCGTGGCTGACCCCGCGCGGGGTCTCGGCCTCGGGGAGGCCCCCCAGGGCAACGCCCGCCTCCCATTGTCCCCAGTCATCCCAAGAATGTGGGGAGAAGCTGGGAACGGAGCCAGGGCTTGGGCCTCGCTCCTGCTCACAGCCAAAGCGCTGAACCGAGAGCCCCGGGGTGGGCACCCCCCTGCTGTCCGCACACAGCCCTGGTACCCCGCTCCCAACTCCGCATTGGCCGTGGCCCCCGCAGCTCGCTCGCTGCGTTCGCCGCAGGGCTGCGGGTTACAGATTAACTCCCCTCGCCTTTAAGATGGGGCTGAAGGGGGGCGCGGCCCCCGCAGATCCTGCAAAACATTAGGGGGAAGAAGGCGGACGCGGAATGAAGTCTTTTGTCCGCTCGCGGCCGCCGTAGCGAAACCCGGAAGTGTCTCCATGGAGACGGGAGGAGCCTGGGCCTAGAAGGGGGAGCGATGGAGAAATATGAGCGGATCCGGGTGGTGGGGAGAGGGGCTTTCGGGTGAGGGCAGCCCCCGAGAGCACCGGGCCTGACGGATGGGGGGGCCTTGCTACTCTGGGGGGTGGGAGGGGGAAGCAGCGCCGGACCGGTGGCACCCCGGACTGAGAGGCGCAGGCCCTGTTACCATGGCGACGGGGTGCCTGGGCCTTGTTGCCATGGCAACGCGAGGGTCAGCCGCTGTGTGGCACCCTGGGGTGGGGGCCTGGCCTCGGCTGTTGCCGTGGTGATGGGAGGGGGGTGCATCATACCTTACTCTGGGGTGGTAACAGGCACTGTTACCGTAGTGACATGGAGAGACGGGGGGCTATGCGTCACCTAGGGGTGGTGGCCAGGCCCCGTCCCTCCCTGCTGAGGCCTTGTCCCTACAGCATCGTGCACCTGTGTCTGCGCAAGGCCGACCAGAAGCTGGTCATCCTGAAGCAGATCCCTGTGGAGCAGATGAGCAAGGATGAGCGGCTGGCGGCGCAGAACGAGTGCCAGGTCCTCAAGCTGCTCAGCCACCCCAACGTCATCGAGTACTATGAGAACTTCCTGGAGGACAAGGCTCTCATGATTGCTATGGAGTATGCTCCAGGTGGGCCCCGTGCACCCCTCACGCCTGGCAGTGGCTCCTCAGCAGGTCCGGGGGATGCCGGGCATTCAACTCTCCATGGATCAGGCTGCTTTGGCTCCATGTTGTGCTCTGGGTCCTCAGAGATTCAAAATAAGGCTTTCTTGAGCAGATGTGGCCATTATATTTTTTTTGCAGAAAAGCTTCCGTGGGTCCTGGTGGGCACCAAGTTGGCCATGAACCAAGTGGCTGAGCACTGGTGCAGGTAACCCAGAGAGGTGATGGAGTCTCTTTCCCTGGAGATACTCAAAGACATCTGGATAGTTGTTTCTAGGTGGCCCTGCTTGAGCAGGAGGATGGACTTGATGATCTCCAGAGGGCCCCACCAATCTCAGCCATTCTGTGGTTTTATGTCTTGTGCCTACTCCTAACAGAAATGAAAAGATTTCTGACACACCTGCTATCATCCACCCTTGGTTTAGGTTTCACTTGTTTGTCAGCTCTTGGCCATGCTGTCAGTCCCACAGCTCTGCGTGGGAAGGTGCAATTTCTGATGAGATTTGCTATGGAGTTTAAGATTAACTCAACATTTGCATGAGGGTTTGTTAAAAGTTTCACACAAGACCTGCATTTAGACCTACCCTTCTTGACAGGGGCCTCTCAGTGCCACGTGGCCTCTCGGACTGCAAGAATTCTCTTCTGCAGAACAGGCTTATCTTGTTCTGCCATCAAGGTTTGTGTCCTGACAGGGCTCAGGGCTCCAGGAGCTGTAATTTTAGTGTGCCTTTTTCCTGTTGCCTTTGACAATATGTCAACAGCAACTTCTCTCTCACTGTGTCTTCATCCCACCAACTGTGCTGCCATTGTTCTCTGCATAGTCTCAGGAGCACTGGAGGACATGCTTTGTCCCACCACGATATGCTCTTTCTCATGCACTTGTCTTGTTAAGATGCTGCAGCTAAATCCCTTTATTTTTAGGCTGAGATTGTGCTGCCCTGTGCAGCCACCCTTGCTTATATGCCTTTGTTGTTCCTTGCAGGGGGCACACTGGCAGAGTTTATTCATAAACGCTGTAACTCCTTGTTGGATGAGGACACCATCCTACACTTCTTCGTGCAGATCCTCCTGGCTCTTCACCACGTGCATACCAAGCAGATCCTGCACCGTGACCTGAAGACTCAGAACATCCTTTTGGACAAGCATCGCATGATTGTCAAGATTGGAGACTTTGGCATTTCCAAAATCTTGAGCAGCAAGAGTAAAGCCTACACGGTGGGTGGCCCAGCTTTGCAGGGGAGCTACTTACCACCATGGCAGCAGGCTGGAAACACTGGTCTTGGCTCCATGAAAGTCTCTGGAAAGCTGCTGTGGGCAGCAAGGTTGGAGGTGGCATACTCACACTAGGCTACATCTGTGTAACACGGTGCTGCTTTGTTACTGAGGCCTCCAGAAAAGCAAATCATCATGGTTTTATTGAGACTGTCAGCCAAACAAACACACAGCTCCCCTAAGTTTTGGTTGGTAGTGCTCCAGGCTGTAAACTGAGCCTTTCTCTTTCTTCCTTCTTACCTTTCATGGCTTCATGGTAGATTTATCTATCTCATCTAGGTTGTGGGAACTCCATGCTACATCTCCCCAGAGCTCTGTGAAGGGAAGCCTTATAACCAGAAGAGTGACATCTGGGCTTTGGGCTGCGTGCTCTATGAACTTACCAGCCTCAAGAGGGCTTTTGAAGCTGCGGTAAGACAAGACAGAGTTTACATGTAGTGCAGAGAATATAGTCTCTTTCAGAGGTGAAAATACGTGCTTGGATCACGCTTCTCTCTGAGCCTGAAGGTGTGAAGGCAGAGGGCAGCACTGAAGACATCTTGCCCCTTGGTCTTGTTTCTGATTTCCCAGCGACTGTATATCTCTCTTTTGTTTTCTGTTCAGAATCTTCCTGCCTTAGTATTGAAGATCATGAGTGGGACATTTGCCCCAATATCAGATAGATACAGCCCTGACCTGCGCCAGCTCATCCTTAGTATGCTGAACCTGGATCCTTCCAAGCGGCCTCAACTGAATGAGATTATGGCCCAGTCCATCTGCATTCGCCCTCTTCTGAACCTCTACACTGATGTAGGAAGTGTTAAAATGAGAAGGCAAGTGATACTGCCACACTTGTCTCCCTTGGGAGGGACTGCCATGGCTCACAACACGTCAGACCAGCTCACTGTCTATGTTGTAAATTCCAAATAGAGTGCTGACCCTATGCTGGGTTACTGAATGTGCAGCTGCTGCAAGCCGAGCCTGGCCCTGTGGCTTGTGGCTGCAGCAGGTGTGGGCAGCAGTAACTGCAAATGGAGAGTAGTGAGCTCAGGGGGAAGGAAATTGACACCAACTTCCCTTTCTCAGGTGGTTTAAAACACCTGCCAAAGGCAGTTCTGTGAGTTGGTCAGCTGTGGCTTATGTTGTAGCTCTGCCTGGTTCTGCGATACAGGGCTCTGCAGGACCTCCGGGCTGAGCTGACAGTAAGGACTGGATTTTGTTTTGGCAGGCCTGAAAAGCCCTTGGCTCCAGTGCAATCAGTGACACACAGCCGGACGGGGGGACGAGCGAGCAGTGCCAGGCCCAGGGGTGAGTGCTGGCACAGGGCCTTCAACACAACTCCCATCTGGAAGGACCCTCTCCCTTGGGTGTCAGGGAGTTGGAGAGGTGTTTGGAGAGAAGTTGAGAAATATTGCCTTCCACGAGCACTGGAGGAGCCCACAGGGACCTCAGATCTGGGGACCAAGCAGCAGTCTTTCTCCAGCTGCCTCTTTGAGGTTTTGACCCTTTGAATCAAGTTTCTGCAGTTTCTACTGTAAAGGCTGGGAACGAGCTGAGGAGGGTGCTAAGGGAGAACCTCTCTGAGCAGGGCAGTGCAGCTGGCATTGGTTAACAATTAGCTAGAGTTGTTGTAATGCTGCTCCCCTCAGTTCTGGGATAAAATACAAGGGGCTGTTCCTTCAGCCCTGGCACTGAGCTCCCCAGCAGTCCTGTGCCAGCCTTGGACTGGTGCTCTGAGTTGGCCTGGCCCTGCTGGCAGCCCAGCAGCTGTGCTGGCACCCAGCTGGATGGTGGCTTTATCTTTCTGTGGGAGGAAAGTTAGGAATCCACTCTGATTTCTGTTTGACCCACAGGTGTTCGAGGTGGCTCGGCCAGGACAGGCATCCCCCCTCCCCTGTCGTCCATCTACACGTGGGGCAGTGGGATCACCACCCCGCTCCGTCTGCCCATGCTGAACACCGAAGTGGTGCAGGTGTCTGCTGGCAGGACACAGAAGGCTGGGGTCACCAAATCAGGGAGGCTCATCATGTGGGAGGTGAGTGATGGGGAACATGGCACAGGCAGCTGTTGGAAGGTGTTTATCTTAGTTCTCGCACACAGCCCTTGCTGCACTGAGGCACAGGAGCTGGTAGGTTTCTCTCCTCCAGGCTCCCCCGATGGGCACTGCAGGAGGCCCTTCTCTGCCAGGAGCCACTGAGCAGCTGCAGCCTCAGTTTGTGTCCCGCTTTCTGGAGGGCCAATCTGGTGTGACCATCAAACATGTGTCCTGTGGGGATCTCTTCACTGCCTGCCTCACAGGTGAGCTGTTGCCTTGGGCTTTCACTTAGAGAAGTTGTGACAGCCTGGGATACCTATTCAGAGAGGAACCCAAGAGATGCACTGGGCTGGGATGAAGACCTCTTTGGCTTGCAGGCATGATGCCATGCTGGTCAGCTGGGTCACAAAGGTCAGTCTGGTATGGGCAAGGCATAGACAGACACCTTCTGTTTCTTGTCCTGCTAGCAGTTCTGTGCAAGCCAGAACTGGCTTGCACAGTGGGGCCTGCAGTGCAAGGAATGTTTGGGAGGATCAGCGTTTCTCAGTCACATACTCTGTGAGTGTGACATGAGCAGTGATTAATGGTGACTGGCACTGCAGCAACAAGGCAGCATAAATGGGCGCCTATGAGCTCCTGCAGGGCTGGTTGTCCTCTGCTGCAAGAAGGCAGGGTCTGAAGCCCTTGGAGAGTGGGCCAGAAGCTGGCTGGGAGCAGAGTATGTACACAAGCCCAAGGCTGTGCTTGGGGAGCAAAGCCCTTCCAGTGGTCCTTTAGGAGCCCTGTCTGCCCTTCTGCTGGAGGTCGGGGCAGTAAATGACAGATATGCAGATGGCAGACTTCATAGGTGTGTGTTTGTCCTTCCTCTGCATGGCATTTCCTGCCACTGCTCTGCTGGATGGCTGCTTGCTGAGCACCCTATGTATTTAGCACCTTGACAGACTGTGGAGTTTGCAGCTCCTGCGTACACAGCTGCCATGATGCTATCACAGCGCTTTCCTATTATCATCTGATGTTTGTTTGGTGAGGCGTTGTGGTGGTTGAGGCTGCTGCTCTCTGGAAGTTTGTTGAAGGCCGTGGGGGGGCCCCCCAGCAAGTTATGAGTCACAGTGGGTCCAGGCAGAGCCTGTCCTGAGATCCATGGCCAGCCTGCGGGCTGCGTGTGCCTCGTGGGGCGTCATGTGTGCCAGTAACACGACTTCTTTCTTGCCTTTCCAGACAGGGGGATAATCATGACTTTTGGCAGTGGCAGTAACGGCTGTTTAGGGCACGGAAACTTCACGGATGTAAGCCAGGTTTGTTGTGAGGGTGCTGGGCATGCTGCTCCCCAGAGTCAGAGGATGGATTGTGCTTAAGCAGCCACATGAGGCAGCTCATCCCAGCTCCAGGGGTGTGCATCCCAGGCGTGCTCTGGCATCTGACCCCCCTCCCCCTTCTCTTCCTATCACTGCGGGTTTTAAAAGGCCCAACCTGCCTCTCTCTTTCTCTCTCCCCCCCCTACACAATGATCCCTTTGAGTGTGGGGGAAGTCAAGAGCTGCCTTGTGGTTGCTGTTGGCAGGCTCCCAGCTTGGAGCCTGCCTCCAATCACACACCTGCCTGCTTCACTCTTGGCCTGCAGCTGCCGGGGTTCACTGAGAAAAGTTATTTTTCAAAAGAGCCAGTATTTAACAAAGAGCTGTGTGCTTCCGATTGGCTTGGAGCAGTGGGGCTGAGAGCCCGTTGCTCCTTTCCAGCTTCTTCCTCTCCTGCCCTCGGATGTGACAGCAGCCAATGGCTGCCAGCCGAGCCCAGGGACTGGTGCCATTTGTTTCTGTGGTCAGCTGGCTCATTTGTGCCTGCTCTGTCCAGAGCAGCTCAGTGTTTATTGCTGAGGGACACCAACTGGGAGTTGCAGCCAAATCCCAGCAAACGGCGCTTTTCACTTGCACAAGATAATGAGATTGAGGCTGGACGTGGCGAGGTGTCAGATGTAACAGCAGGTCACAGCAGGGGCTGGGCGCAATGTGGAGATCCTGGTCTCTCCACACCCTAACGAATATGTAGCTGGTGGCTCACAGCTCCTCTGCATGAGAGGAGCCAAATGCATCCTGCACCAAGCCCCTGCCTGCTCAGAGCGTGCGTTAACCGCCCCTGGCACTCCCCCAATGGGCAGGGGGGCAAATCCCAACCCTTCAGCTCTCCAAACCATCGTGCTGGCTGCTTTCTTCCACCCTAGAGATGTTTGCATTATCTTTTGTGCTGCGTGCACGTAGACTCTTTAAAAAAAAAAAGAAAAAAAAAAAAAACCCTTTGAAGACTGTTCAGAACAAAAAATTCTCTGGTGTTTGTGTTGGATGAAAACTGGGATGCTGCCAGTGCTGTGCTGTGCTGGGGGGGCAGGGAGGGAGGGATGGGAGCAGGCGGGCTGGCTGGGAGGTCTCGGCTAACGGCTGCTGCTCTTCCCCTGCCAGCCCAAGATTGTGGAGGCCCTGCTGGGCTACGAGATGGTGCAGGTGGCCTGTGGTGCATCTCACGTCCTGGCAGTTTCCAATGAACGGGAGGTGTTTGCCTGGGGCAGAGGGGATAATGGTAAGAGACGTCTGCTTAGCAGAACAGGGCTAATGCTTTCCATTACCTGTTTCCATGCCTCTTGCTGGCCTTACTTGTCTGCAGCTCTCTCCAGAGGTGCCAGGCTCGGTGGGTGTGGGCAAGTTGCTGTCACTTCACCGCAGATCAGGTCCCTGCGCTTTGGGTTTTGCTGCCTTTTGTGGTGGCAGGTCCCAGAATGAGTTCTTGGAGACAGCTTCGTGTTTCTCCTGCCAGGTCGGCTTGGGCTGGGTACCCTGGAGTGCCATAACTCCCCCCAGCAGGTAGCAGTCCCACCAGAGCATGAGGCACAGAGGGTCATCTGCGGCATCGATTCCTCCATGGTCCTCACAGTGAAGAACCAGATTCTTGCTTGTGGGAGCAACAGGTAGGGGAAATGAGGATCTGTGAGAGCTCAGAGCCTGCCTGCAGCTTCCCCTGGCCCCTCCTGTGTCTGTCATTGAAGCAGGAGCAAGAGTTTCTAGTAGGCATTTCCATGAGATCCTGCTCAACGCTGGGGGTGTCGTTATGCTAGGGCAGGATTTGATGCTGGATTCAGCCAGTTCTGAACCATGCTTTTTTCTTTGCAGGTGCAACAAGCTGGGCCTAGATCGGATCAGCTCAGCAGAGGAACCTTCCCCAGACGACCAGGTAGAAGAGGCCACCGTGTTCATGTGTGCCCAGTCAGCCCCCTTGAACCAAGAGCCAGTTGTGTGTGCTGATATCGGTACAGCACACTCAGCTGCAGTCACAGGTGTGTGCCCAGATCCCTGAGAAGGGACTGCATTTTCTCCCTCCTCCTCCTGCTTCCCTTTGCTATAGGTAAAGGGCTAAGAGAGGCTCAGTACACCCTGCTCCCAGTTTTGAAGCACTATGGAGCAGGATGCTGAGCATGATAGAGAGCAAAGGGGTTTCTGTGCATCCTTGGGTGACATACAGTTGTTTCTCTCATCTCCCATCAGCTTCTGGCCAGTGTTACACCTTTGGGAGCAACCAACACGGGCAGCTGGGCACCAACTCCTGCCGCAACAGTCGTGTGCCCCACCTGGTTGTGGGGCTCCGGGCCATGAAGGTCACTGTGGTAGCTTGTGGGGATGCCTTCACTGTGGCTATTGGAGCAGGTGAGGCTGAAACTCCCACGTCCTGCTGAGGACTGTGGGAGTTGTGTGTGCAACAAGCTCTGTCCCTCTGCAGATGGTGAGGTATGCACCTGGGGGAAAGGAGCCAGGGGACGCTTGGGCAGGAAAGATGAGGAAACAGGAACGCCAAGGCCTGTGCAGCTGGAGGAGACACATCCATACGTGGTGACCTCTGTAGCCTGCTGCCATGGGAACACACTGCTGGCTGTAAAGCGTGAGTAGGAGCTTTGCTACTGAGATTCCTGCTGTAAGGTCCCAGCCAGACATGATGCCTTGTGATGCTGTACCGAGTAACCTTGGCACATAAGCTATGTGTTATTCTAGTCCATCTAGAGCTGTAGATGAGCAGAAATAACTTGAAGCACATCAACATTCCCCTTGTGCAATACAGGGCTGTGACACTGCCTCTTCCACTGCACTGGGGGAGCAGAGAGGCAGACTCACACACTACCAGACAGGGGGGCTGGCCAGACTGCAGCTGGTGGGGAGCCGAGATGCTGTGAGTGTCCAGCGAGTAGCCAAAAAGAGCAGCTCTCTAATTGCTGCTGCTGAAATAGAAGCTGAGATTTGAGGCGTCATTTTGGCTGCTAGCTCTCCGTTGTGGTTTGGAAAAGATAGCCATGGTTTTGTGGTTCCTCTCTGCTCAGGCCAAAAGTAGCATCCTTGCGTGGTTAAAACGTGCCCATGGCGTGACCTGCCCTTCCGTTGCCTGGGTGTGAGATGGGAGCCTGGCCCAGACTGCTGGAGGGGGGCCTTTCTTCCTCCTCTGTTGGTCTGATTATGGCCTCTGCACTGGGCTGTGGGATTCCAGCCCCAGCCCACTTCAAGGAGGTTAATTACGCCCTGCAGGGGAGGAGGCCCAGCTGACTGCCCCAGCACAGCGCAGTCGGCCCTGCTGAGCTCTCACGTGATGTGTGCTGCCATGGAGGGGACAGGGAAAGGCAGACTCTTGGGGCAGGCTGTTTGTTGTGGGAATAAAAGTGTTTTGTTCTTGCAGGAAGGCTGCAAGCTGCAATCCTGCTGCTGGAGTGGCTCTGCAGCTGGGCTGTGAGCTCCCATCTGCAGCCCTGCAGAAGCAAGGCTCCAAGTTCTCATTTTGGGCTTCCATGCAGCTCAGTCTGCCTGGAAACCTCTTCAGAGAGAGCATAAGATGGTAGCTGTGACACATTTGGTATTACTGCCACTTTTAGCACCAACCAGGAGCTGGGAGGGAGTGCTGGCACTGGGAGCTGCACTCCACCTTTGGGGCTGCAGAGCGCTTTCCTCCCGTGCAGCCAGCACTGTTTGTGAGTGGCTTGGACTGGTGCCCACTTTGTCATGGGGCCACTGCTGCACCTTTTTCTCAACCCCACTGCAAACACAGGCCTGGAATAGCTGGGAGAAGCTGGAGAGGAGAAAGATGGTGCAAACCCCAAGATATTTTAATTCCTTCTGCTTGTGCTCTGTGGTGTTTGGCTTTTTTTTAATGCTACCACAGGGGCAACAGGACAGAGATTGCATTGCTCATCTGTTCTTGCCTTTTGTGTTTCAGCTGCCGGGGAAGAGGCACCATCCCAGTGAGAGGGACGGCATCCAGCCTTGCCATACAGCTGCAGGCTGCTCCTGCCATGCCTGTCCTTCTGCTGGACCTACTCCCCAGATTCTGCTGCACAACAGGGAGCTCCTAACGATGGTTCCCCAGAACCAGAGCTGCTCTCGTGGGTCAGTGAGGTTTGCTGTGGCCCTGAAGTGCCTGTGTTTGGTGGGTCTTGCTGTTGGAAGTGCGTTTGGGTGCAGAAGGGCTCTCCTCTGCCGCCGGTGATGAGCACAGAGGTTGTTTTTCCCCGTGGAAACTCTCTGGTTACAAAGCCCAGGCTGACAGCTCGGTGTCTGAGAGAGCTGTCAGCCTTTGCGCAGCAGTGTCTGGAGTTACAGCCCCAGGCGCTGTGCTGGGTGACTAAGAGCAAACCTCTTTTCTAATTAGACAAGTCAGTCCTCTCCCATCCCCCCCTTCAAGCATTTTTGCCCATTTGTTGAGCTGTTCATCACTCTTCCAAGGGTCCTGCCCTGCACGGCTGGCCTAGCACGAGGCGAGCAGCATCTCGCTTGTGCAGCACGGCTGCTCCCCAAGTGCTGCCTGGGGCTCTCCAATTACAGCCTCCTGCAGCCCCAGGAGCCCAGCTGAGCATCCTCCAGCTGATGTTTGTCCTCAGGCCCCTTAAATCCTGCTGCTGCCTGGCTCCAGGCCGAGCGAGTGCGAGGCAGCAAAACACAGGGAGAGATTGTCTCTAATTGAAGTTTTTGAACCCAGATCTCTACAGGGAGATGATGAGTTTCCACCAGGGATCCTTTCTGCAGGCTGGAAGGGGCAGATCACTGTACCACAGACAGGAGTTACCTTTTTTTAATCACCAGAAGGGTCGCTTCCTTTCATGCTTTTATTCCCCCCCCTCCCCGTATTGTTGTTATTATTTTTTTTTAACTTACATCTGCCCTGGGCCATTTTCTGATGAGTTTCTGTCTCTGATCTGACATTGCCTTTCACATCCATCTTTGTGCTGTTGCCAATCCGTTGTGTATAAAGTCAGTGCTTTCATAAGCTGGCTGAGATGGAATCTCTCTAATTATTTTTGTGATCCTTTCCTGTCTTCAATGAGGGAAACCTTGTCAAGCTCTGGTAGGTGCCGACCGATCCCTCTGTCATGTGGAAGGTAATGAATTTCTGCAGCTCTCTTGCTTTTTCTGCCTCCCAGGCTCTGGCTGGGAAGAGAGCAGGTCCTGTCCAGCCGGGAAAGGCGTGTGCAGCCCTGGCTGCAGACACGACCTCCCTCCTTGGCTCCTGGCTGGGTGGGTGAATGGGTTTTTCCCTGCCTCTTTGTTTCTGGTGGAGCTGCCTTTTCAGGTGGTTACACCCTGCTATCCCGGGAAGCTGACGTGTGTTCAAAGGCTCTGCCAGTGCCTTGGCACTCACCTTGTGCTCTGGCTTACAGCGACGTGCCAGTGGAGAGGAAGGTGTTCCCAGCTTCTAGACTGACCTGGGGACCAGGATAACAGCAGGGCTGGGTGAAATTCCCTCTGGGCTCTTGTCTTTTCTCCCCATGCTGAGCCGTGAGCACCACCAGCTCCTGCAGCAACCGGATCCTGCAGATCCCTCTTGGCTGTGCTGCGTTCAGCCTCTCCTGGGGCTCCCCACACCATGTGCAAATACAGCCCGAGAAGAGCAGGCTCCTGCTCCGGCCTCACCAGGGCTGGCAGGGGGCTGGGACAAAAATCCCTGCCACCTTTTGCCTCGTCAACGGTGGCATCAACGTGCCACCGCCCCAGGGCTGCTAAAGTAGGGCTGAGCGCCCTGTCCCCACCACTGTGCCGACAGCAAGGGGTTGTTTTACGGCTTCACACCGCAGTGCTTGGGCTGGAGGTGGCACCGGCTCAGACACTGGGACCTTTCACCTCGGGGAAGGGGGAGAACCAGCAAGCTTTGTGCCGGGCTGGGGGTTTGCCACGAGGGCTGCGGCCCTGGGGATTTCGCTTCAGCTGCGGAGCCCGGCGAGATGATTTGAATAATTTAATACCGGGCTGTGACCAAGCCTGGCGAAAGGGTAAAGGAAACAAAGAGGCCCCCGGCCCCGAGCAACAATAGCTCTTGAAACGACAAGCCGAGGCACGTCCGTGTGCCGCAGGCAGCAGCAGCCCCGGCAAATAGGGCAGTTGCATTCCTCACGTCTGCTGCTTTGTTTCCCTGCAGCAGCTCCTGGTGAAAACTCGGAATCGGGGCTTCTCCCTTCTTAGCCCCGTTTTGTTGCACGAAACGACGCGGAGAGGTCAGATCTTCGCGCTGGCAGAGCGGCGATGTGCTGGGCTGAGAATCCCTGCTCCGTGTTGCGCTGCCCCAGCAGTGAGAGGTCTGTTCGTTTTCCTCCGGGAAAAGGTTGAGGGCAGCGTGCAGGCAGGATCCATGGGCTGCTTGTTCCCATGCCCGATAAGATTACGCATCCCGCTGACCTCGGGCCGTTGCTGTCAGCAGGAAACAGCCCAAACCTCCTGCTGATCCCTGAGCTGATTTCATTCGGTTCTGGCACCCCTCTCTTGCTCCCAGCCCCGTTCCCACGAGGCTTTGCAGAAGGGCAACTTCTGTCCATCCGTCTTTTCCCCAGTGCTCTTCTGCAGGAAAAAGTCCCAAAACAGGGAGCGAGCTTTCCCCAGCACTCCTTTCCACCTCAGCTTTGGAAGCGTTGCTTTTCCATCCTCTGATTTATGCTAACCCAGGAGGAGGGATGCCCAGATGGGTTTGGGGACGGACCTGTCACCGGGGATGGGCAACATATTGCTTCTACAAAGCCGAGTGCCCTGCCCGGAGGTGGAGTGACAGCAGAGTGCGAGCCAAACGCCTGGCTGTCACGGTGAGTGGGGGGAGAGGGTTCATTAGGGAGAGGGGGAAATGAGGGGATCTTTGTTTGCAGGGTCTGACACCTCCGTGCCGTCCTGCTGGCACCCCCAGCGCCTTCTGATGGCTTTGTCAGCTCCGGGCTAATTAGGCTGAGGTGCTCTTGAAGCGAGGTTAGAAAAGGAAAAACTTCAAACATCAAAGAGACGGAGCTAATAAAGCCTGGCGGGGGGAGCAGAACCCCACAGCCCTGTATGGAGCGTGGTTCTGAGTCCTGCCTTGGGCTCTGAGCAAACCCAGCTGGGACAAAGGCCGTCCTGTGCTGCCAATGGGGGTTTTACTGTGAGCTGGGTGAGTGACAGGGGGGAGAGGCTGAGCTCTTCCTCCTCCTCCACGTGTGAATGGAAATCTGCCAGCACGTGTGGCCGTGCTGCTGCTGCTGCCCGTGCGGGGCTGGTGAGGGATGAACACATGCTGGCAGCCCGTCAGCTGGTGCTGCTCATCTCTGGGGAAAAGGGGGGAACGCTCCCATATGCTGCTCAGCTCTGAGAGGGCGAGGAGGGGGCTGGGAGAGATCTCCCTTTATTCTGCATCCCACCCCACCTCACCCCATTCTGTCTCGCCCTAGCCGCCGCTCTCTCTCATCTCATCCTATCCCACTGCATCCTATACGACCCCATCTCATCTCCCCCTATCCCACCCCACTCTATTCTATACCACCTCATCCAATCCCACTCTATCCTATCCCACTCCATCCCATTCCATTTCACCTCATCCCACTCCATCCTGCACCAACCCCATCCCGTCCCACTCCATCCTATACAGCCACACGACCCCATCCCACTTCATCCCATACAACCCCATCTCCTATTGCCCCATCCTATCCCACTCAATCCTATACAATCCCATCCCCCTCCACTCACCTCCATCCCGTCCCCCCCATCCCATCCAACCTCTCCTATCCCCCATCAGGGCAGCCCCACGCGGTGCCCCTGACCCCCGTCCTCTCCCCGCCCGTCGCGCGGGATTCGGGGCGGTTTCGCTGCGGTTGTCGCCGCCCCGGGGCGGAGTCGGCTCCGGGCAGCGGAGCGGTGCGCGTCGCGGGGCCGGGAGCGGTGCGCGATGCCGGGCTACGACTACAAACTGCTGGAGCGACCGCGGCGGAGAGTGCTGTGCCCGCTGTGCGGGAAGCCCATGCGGGAACCCGTGCGGGTGTCCACCTGCGGACACCGCTTCTGTGACACCTGCCTGCAGGAGTTCCTCAGGTGAGCCCCCCCCCCCTCCCGACACTGAAACCATCCCTTCCCGACGTCGCGTAGGGAACCCTTTGGGTGCTGCCGGGGTTTGCAGGGTTGGAGAGGGACGGGGGGACTCGTGGGTGCCCCCCACGCGTGACAGCCTCCTTCGGGCTCGCAGGAGGAGGAGGAGGCGGCGGCGGCCGAGCCCGGCGTCTTCCTGCCGGGGCCACGCAGGAAGGAAGCGGTGGGGCCCCCCATCCCACAACCCCCGAACCCTACGGCTGCGTTTGGGGGGGATCCACGCGTGGGGCGGCCCTTTCCCCGCGTTCCGCCGCCTCCGGTTCAGCCTCGCCCCACACCGACGACCTTTGCACGGGGAGGGGCGGGGGGGGGGCACGGTGGTTTCTGCGAAACCGGGCGTTCCCGGGGCCGGTGCCAGGCTGAGCCGCGCCGCGCTCCCACCCGCGGCCGTGGGGATCCGGGGACGGACGGCGGGAGACCCCCACTGTGCAGCCGGGAGAAGGATGGGGGGGTTGGAGGGGAGGGGGGGGGACCTTCTCGACGTGAAGGTCAGAGGGAAGGACGGTGCCCCCGGCGCTGCCTCAGCACATTCCCTGCCCGGTGGAGCGTGAGCAACGGGGCGGCCGCGTCGGGGATTGCGCCCCGACCCCCGGCCCGTTTGGGATCGTGGGGCCCCCCGCCCCAACGGGGCACGCGGCAGGGCTGCGTCGGACCCCCAGCGCTCCTCGGTCCCCAGCGGTGGGGCGTGGGGGGAGAGGGGGCGGCCATAGGGGTGTCACTGTGTGCATTGCCATCCCAGTGCTGTGTTCCGGGTGGCACCGTGGGGTTGGTCACTGCTGCATCTTGGCAGCCCCATTTGTGTCAAGGGCACATGGTGTGGTCTGATGTGAGGGGGAGGGGTGGACTTTGTGTCCCCAGCCATCAGAACCGGGGTCCTGGTTGTGCGTCCCCATGGGCAGTGCCCAAAGGTGCCACAACAGTGGCTCCTGGCCAGCTGTGCCAGATCACCCATTCAGCTTTGTCCCCGTTCTCCACCCCAGGCCATCCCTCTGTGGGTCATGGTGACATCGGAACGGTGTTCACCAGCTGTGTCTCAGTGATGACTTTGAAGTGTGGCACTCATCCTATTGGGGGTCTCTGTCCCGCTGGGGTACTCCCAGCATGCTGGGGATCCTGCTACACGCACGTTCCCCTCCACCCCACCTCCCCGGGGCCATTTCCTGGTGAGCAGCTTCCTATGGGGCCGTGCATCCGTGCTGCACATCTGGCGCCCAGCTGTTGGCCCCCAGCTCATGGGGCAGCCCCACCGGCCCCATCCCGGGGCGTGTGAAGGGGCTCCAGATGGTGCCGTGCCCCCAGGGGGGGGTGTCTGGCGGGGGCATTTCCCAGCCCCGACAGATGGAGTGGCCGCCGCCAGGATTAGGGCTCCCTGAGGGCTGGATTTGGCACACCGGGGGGGCTCCATGGATGTGTCAGCCCTCATCCCAACTCCTCTCTCTTTCTCCTCCAGCGAAGGCGTCTTCAAGTGCCCTGAGGATCAGCTGCCTCTGGACTACGCCAAGGTGAGCCCAACAGGGATGTGCCCCTGTCCCCACTGTGGGTCTGGCCCAGCCCTGGTGCCTGGCACGGGCGCTGCTGTGGATCAACAGCTCTTTGTGCTGCGGCAATGGGAAGCGGAAACCCGCTCCCGACAAAGGGCGCTTGTTGGTGTGCTGGCTGGGGGGAGTCTGGCCCTGGGCACTGTGCCCACAGCTCACTCCCCCCCACCTACCTCTAGATCTACCCCGACCCCGAGCTGGAAGCCCAAGTGCTGAGCTTGGCCATCCGCTGCATCCACAGCGAGGAGGGCTGTCGCTGGAGCGGGCTTATCCGACACCTGCAGGTAGGATAGCGGGCAGGGAGCACCCCACGTCACCCCTTACCCCGACCCTGCCCTCCCCACATCACCCTTTACCCCGACCCTGACCATCCCTGTGCACCCCCCTCCCCCAGGCCCACCTGGGCACCTGCGGCTTCAACGTCATCCCCTGCCCCAACCGCTGCAGCACCAAGCTGAGCCGCCGCGATCTGCCCCAGCACCTGCAGCACGGCTGCCCCAAACGCCGCGTCCAGTGCGAGTTCTGTGCCGGGGACTTCACCGGGGAGGCCTTCGAGGTGGGCACCGCTAGGGGACAGTGTGACCATGGAGATGCTTTGGGGGATGTGTGGGGATGTGGGCTGGATGGGGCTGCAGTGCGGGGTTAAGATGGCTGTAGAGGATGTGGATGGGCTGTAGGGCACCGTGGGGACACAGATGGGGACATCCTGCTGCTGGGGACAAGCTGGATGGGGGACACCCTGCAGGGCACAGCCTGGCCGTGGGGATGGAGCTGGCTGTAACGACACTGCCTTTGTTCCCAGGGCCACCAGGGGACATGTCCCCAGGAAAGCGTGTACTGTGAGAACAAGTGTGGGGCACGCATGATGCGACGCCTGCTGTCCCAGCACACCTTGGCCGAGTGCCCCAAGCGCACCCAGCCCTGCACCTACTGTGCCAAGGAGTTTGTCTTTGACACCATCCAGGTGAGACGGAGCCATGGGGATGGGGGCACCCCGCTGTTTCTCAGCCCCAGTAACACCCAGCTTCTGTCCCCAGAACCACCAGTACCAGTGTCCCCGGTACCCTGTGCCCTGCCCCAACCAGTGTGGGACGCCCAACATCGCCCGGGAGGATGTGCCCACTCATTTGAAGGAGAGCTGCAGCACTGCCATGCTGCTGTGTCCCTTCAAGGAGGCAGGCTGCAAGCACAGGGTGAGTATCCCCAGCCCCCTATCAGTGTCTCCATCCTGTCCTGTCCCCATCCTGTCCTGCATCCCTCCACTGCTGCTGTCCAGACGAGTGTCTGTGTGCCATCCCTTATCCCTGTGGCATCCCTCTGCCATCCCCTCCAATACCCCATTGCCATCGTCACGCGTCTCACCCCACCATTCCTGTGTGTTCCAAGAGGTCCCTATGCTCATCGTCCCACTGTCCCCACAGTGCCCTAAGCTGGCTATGGGTCGGCACCTGGAGGAGAGCACCAAGGCACACCTGGGCATGGTGTGTGCCCTGGTGAGCCGGCAGCGACAGGAGATCCTGGAGCTGCGGCGTGACGTGGAGGAGCTGTCGGTGAGCAGCGATGGGACCCTCATCTGGAAGATCTCTGACTACGCCCGCAAGCTGCAGGAGGCCAAAACCCGCAGCAACTACGAGTTCTTCAGCCCTCCTTTCTACACCCATAAGTACGGCTACAAGCTGCAGGTCTCAGCGTTCCTCAATGGCAACGGGAGCGGGGAGAACAGCCACCTGTCTGTGTACATCCGCGTGCTGCCGGGTGAATACGACAACCTCTTGGAGTGGCCCTTCTCCTACCGTGTCACCTTCTCGCTACTGGACCAGAGCGACCCATCGCTCTCCAAACCCCAACACATCACCGAGACCTTCCACCCCGACCCCAACTGGAAGAATTTCCAGAAGCCGGGGGCGTCGCGGGTGTCCCTGGATGAGAGCACCTTGGGTTTTGGTTACCCCAAGTTCATCTCCCACGAGGACATCAAGAAGCGTAACTACGTGCGGGACAACGCCATCTTCATCAAGGCCTCGGTGGAGATCCCCCAAAAGATCCTTTCCTGAGCCCCCCGATAACGGGGGACAACGCGGTGCTGTCCGTGGTGCTGAACCCCGGGGCTGGGGGCTCTCGGGGGCAGCGGTGGTGTCCCTGGGGGTGGGAGCCCGCTGCCCCTTCTCAGGTGCCCCGGGGGGGTACAGGGGGCTGTGCCCCCCATTTCCTCGCTCCCCACCACCAGCCTTGTTGGGGACCTGGGGGTCCCCGCTGCCCAGAGCCATATTTTGTAAGCTGGTGCCCCCCCCCGGCACACATTGGTTATTTATTACCCCAGTGTTCCTTCCCTGACTTTATTGTTTTTCAATAAACTCTTCTTGTATTTATTAGGAGCTCCTTTGTGTTCCCTGCACAGAGAGTGGTCCTGGGGGGGCTCTGTGTTCCTGAGGGGTGCGCAAGTAATCCCTGCCCCCCATCCCACAGCAGACGGGTGCAGATAGAGGCAGTTAAATCGGTAATCAGCGACAGTGCGTGGTGCCAGGGTTATTGTGGGGGCCACTGGAGCACCAGGAGAGAGCAGGTGAGGGGCACAGGGTGATGGTGGTGGCACTGGTGTGGTGACATGGGTGACACGGTGCTGGTGGCACGTCCTCGAGCCAGAGTGGCACATGACAGCCCTGGCAGCGGGACGAACCCGGTGCCATTGTGGTGCACTTCCATCGGCCTCAGTGCCAACTACGATTGGGTCCACGTCCACTCCTGGTGCGCAATGCCGGCCCATGCTGGTGCCCGATGCTGCCGCACTGTGGTAGCTGGTATCCTGAACTGGTGCTCGAAGTTATCCCGTATTAGTGCCTCTATCACCTCTCACTGCCGCCCATAGCAGCCGGCGCCGCAGCCCGGTGCCGCCCGTCCCGCTGCTCTCTGCCGCCGCCGCGCGGTTCTCCCTCCAACCTCCGCCATCCCCGGAGCTCCTCTCGGCCCTGAAGGATAAAACGGAGACAAAAGCGCTTTTCTCGGCCTTTATTCAAAGCCCGGTGGGTTTTGCCCTCCCCGGGACCTCCTCCTTCCGAGGGCGTTCGGTGGGGCTTTGGATTTAGCGCGTCTCAGGACGGCGGCCATCCACCCCCACGGAATTCACGGCTTGGACCCAACCGCCTCGCAATTCGCTTCAATGAACGAGGTGAAATACGCCAGCAAGTCGATTACCACGCGGCCTCGCAGCACTGGAGGAGCACTGAGACGGATGGGGGAGGGCTGGGAAATAGATGGCAGGCGTTGGTCCCAGCAAGCGCGGTTTGGAACCCATCGTTCTGCTCTCCCTTCTTGCAGAGGTGTCCTCGAGCTCAGTCACATCATGGAGATGTCACCGTGGGTGAGGGGAGAAATCCCCCTTGGTTCCCACCTGCTGGGTCTCCAGATGCTGTAAGTAAATCCCCTTTATGGATCCCCTCACCTTTTCTCAGGCCCCAAACCGTCCCCTGCACCCAACGCTGAGTGATTCCAGCTCTGGGTGCTGCACCCCTTCTGTTCTGTTCCCACCCCCAGCTCAGGGCTGGGTGGGCTGAGAAGCCCTTCTGACCCCCCTGCCGGAAGGCACCACCGCCACCACCGCCCTGGGTTCAAACTGCAGCAGGATAAGAGAGGAGACGCCAAGGTTTTATTGAGTAGAAAAGTATTTGGGGCGCAGCCTCAGCCTGAACCGTGCCTCCCAAGATCAGGTGTTCAGAGAAACGCTGCACGAAAAGCCTGGGCACCTCAGTTCTTTCATAGATGTATATTTACCATTCACAAAGACTGCAGGAATACGATTAATGAACAATAAATTAGGACTTCATGTTGCTATCGTTTGGCATAACACAATCAGGCAAGTTTTCTTCCTTCTGAAATAGGAGGCGACACAAGCCGACACATCATTGAATCCATCTGTAGGCAAATTGATGAACTTTGCTAACGAGCCATTGCTGGAGAGAGGTACACTGAGACCTGAAGGAAGGACAGAAGTGCACCAACGTGTGCGAGGAGCTGGGAAAAGCACCCTGCCAAAGCTCTGAGCCCCAAATCTTCCTTACAGCCCAGGGCTACACGTCTAAATTAAAACAAAATAATACAAATCAATGGGTTTTTTTCCTAATGGTTTTTTTTTGTTGTTTTGTTTTGTTTTTTTTTCCCCTTTCCAGGACCTCCAGCCAACTCTGATGCCACTTCAGAGCTCGTTAAGGTCTGTTGTGTTTTGTTTGTTCTTTCTCAGTGCCATAGGATGTCCTGTCAGGATCCTACACCGTGCTTATGGAGGAGGGAGACACTTAAGGCTTTGTTTCCCCAGGGCTGTGAGGGAGGCTCACCCACACACAACGCTACTCAGACCCACGCTACTGGGCGACATTCATACAGAAACATTACACTTACAGCTTACAGTGTAGAGCAGGAGTTTCCTTTTTTTCTTCTTTTTTTTTTTTTTTCCTTTTTTTTTTTTTTTTGTTCAGCCAGTGTACATATAAAGAATTGATGCGTTTTGCTTTTCGTCTGTTTTTAATTTCCAAACTTGGTGGTGATCATTATGTTCAAGTATTAGTTAAGGGAGAGGTTTTTCTGCTTACAACAGATTTGGCTCTAGGAAGGGATAGGGATGCCGGGAAGCAGAGGTTTGTGGTTAGTGTCACAGCAGGGAGGGAGGGAGGCGGAGGCACCGAGACCCTGGGAAAGGAGCATTAGAGCTGCTCATCCCCAGAGAGAACTGTCCTACTGAACGTGCTGCCCTGATGGAGGATGTGGGGCTCCAGGTCCCACCACCTCCTGCTCCCCCGGCTGCTGAACCCAGTTGTGAGCAGGGCTGGGATCTCTAAGGAGAGCCACACTGCGGCCCTTGCCTGTGGACAACCAGGCCTGAGAGCAGCGAGGGGCTCAGAGCTGGTGGCCAAAGGGTGGTGCAGGGCAGGGAGGCAGCACCCAGGGCACCCTGTCCTGTCCTGCTGACCTCATACTGAGCCTGAGCAACGGGCCAAAAAGCTTCTTCCTATCTCAAAGCCTCAACACCCCCCAAGCTCGCTCCGTGCCTGCTTCTTTCCAACGAAACAGGCCTCTAGACAGTGCAATGGTCAGCGTTTAATGCATTAACGAAGCGGGGCTTTCGAGTTGAAAAGCCCTGCTTCCCGACAAGTCCTGCTGCTCTTTGGAGGAAACTGAGATGGAAATGTAAGCAGCTACGCTACCTCAACGGCCGACAGATGCAGCTGTGAAACCCTGCAGCAACTCACCATGGGTCCGGCACGCGGGTACCGAGCAGGAGCTGCACCATGGGGACTCTGTGGTGAGGAAACAGCGGCGGTGTGGAGTAGTGTAATGAAATTCTTGGAAACAAAAGGCATGTTAAATATTTGATGCATAAAGGAGAGAGAGAAAACACGTAAGCAAAGCTTTTAAATATACAGTATGTCTTCTTCCAACGGTTACTATAATGATCACGCAAGTTTGCAAGTTAAAAATGCCTTGCTTCTTCGTTAAAATTAAGACTAAACCTCTAATTTTGTCTGTGAAAGTGACTGCAGCCTATCTATACCCTGGGTGCTGAATATGAAGATTTCGACTATCGCTCGGTTCGGGTGCTCGGTTCATGGGAGGCCGATGGACTTTTCCCAGCACGGCCATGCTCTGATCTCTGAAGCAAGGCTGCTGGAAGTCCCCACTTAGGTAATCCACGGTCTGCATCACGTTATTCTGGCTGGACGGGCCGGCCCCAGCTCTGTAATGAGGTCCTCCTGCACAATCTAGCGCTGCTCCGGCCGGCTGTCCCCCGTGGAAAGGCATGGCGAGGTCCTGGGACCCAGAGCTGTCGCTGTTGGGCGTGGGCAGAATGTTATTCCACATGGGCTGGAAGTAGTGCCCGTTGGTGTACGGCAAGGGTCCCTGCAAGCCGTTGACAGGAGGGGAGGGCGTGGGCTTCTCAATGGGGGGCTTCAAGCCGAAGGACTGGCCCATGCACAGTTCTTGAGGGTAGCTGGAGGTTTTGCCAGGGAAACTCTGCCCTGCCATCTCTCTCGGAGCGTGCTTCCCTGCCAGCGCCGCGGGCCCGGCAGCATCCCCACACATTTGCTGCAGATGAGCGAGCTGGTGCTGGTTCCACGCCACCGATTTGATTTCGTTCTGGTAGGCAGGCGGCACCCTGTTAATATTCACCATGGGCACGTTAACAGAGGCAGAAGGAATAGCAGCAGCAGCATGATCGACAGGGTTCACTACACAGGAAGGCATGGGCGTAGGGACGTTGTGAGTAGAGACCCTGGTACTTGCATTGATAAGCAGGTTGCGACTTATGGGGCTGGGGTTTGCAATCTGTCCCTCACACACTGAGGTAGTGCTAATGCCAGCTCTGGCCTGGCAGAACTGGTTAATCTGGTGCACAATGCTGCTCAGGTCCGGTGGCTGGTTCTGCTGCAGGGTGGCAGCCATAGAGAGGGGAATGGTTGAGGTAGACACGGTCACATTCGGCGGCGCGTCCGCATCCGGCATCTTTCTGCTCCCATGTAAACCCGGCTGCAGCAAAGGGTTCGGGGGGGGCTGCAGCGCCTGGTGTGCCACGGTCTGAGGGTGCTGCAAGCCCTGAGGCTGCTGCACGTTCTGAGGGTGCGGCAGCGCCTGCGGAATCCCCTGAGGGTGGGGTAAGCTTTGCGGCTGTGGTATACCCTGAGGGTGCTGCAAAGCCTGCGGCTGCGGGATGCTCTGGGGGTGCGGCAAAGTCTGTGCATGCTGGAGAGCCTGCTGGCGAGCAAGCGCCTGGGGGTGGGTTAAAGTGCTCGGTGCAACGTACGGCGTGGAAGGGGGATTCATCATCGCTTCCGGCAGCAGGCGTGTGCGCGTCCCGTCGAAGTCCTTGAGGATTCCTTTCGCTGGAGATTTGACGATGGCCAGGAGGCCGGTTTTCGTGGTGGCCTGAGATGGGTAAGGACTGTACCTCTGGCCCGAAGTATCGAGTCCGTTCACAGTACGGCGAATGTGTTTCCGCTGGGGAACCTTGACGCTGTTTGGGAAAATTTTTATAGTCAGGGGGTTGTTGGCGACCTTCTTAGCATAGGCATCCAATTCTGCTGGGGTAGGATACTGTGCAGATCTCATTTTCTGTGTAGTGTCCCCTGTGGAGAAAGGAAAGAGGTCAATATCCAAGGTGGGGAGCACGGGACCAACCCCAGGGCACCACGGTCACCCGGCGAGGGGAGAAACGCTGTGGGGAGCCGGGAGGTGAGAGCTGCATCTCCCAGACCAGCAGAAACCTCATTCCCTTTGGTATCCGAAGACCAACACAACCCCAATTGGGCAAAATCTGCCCAACGGAGCAAAGCCAGGCCTTGAGTGGTGATTTCGGCAGGACAAACCCAGGAACAGGCCAGGAACACCGCATCTACCATCGTTTGTCTGTGTCCTCTTAATCTAAAGCCACCCTCCCACTCCTCTTCAAGCCATTTGCCACATCTTCAGCCTGTCAGTCAGGAGTCAGAAAGCAGTGAATGAAACATTACACTCTGAGGTGGGAGCTGCACAAAGCACTTCAGCTCAAACCTCCATTTAAGCCCAAGCTCTTTTCTAGCTGCTGCCATCCTTTGGAAAAGCACTCTGAGAGCCTTTTTGTCCATTAGGATCCTTGTCAGTCCCAGTTCAGCAAATGGAAGGCAGCTACACACACATTCCTTGATGGCTTGCCATTATTTCTTCAGCTGTATGCTCAGTGTGGCACCTTGCTAGGGCAGCATCCCACTGTCAAACAGCAAAATCAGGCGAGTACCTCACAAGATAAAAACCACGCGTTGGGAGCAAAGGCCCCTGGAGACAGAGGTGTGGTTTCATGGCTGTGCTCAACCAGATACCTACCTCGCCTACCAGCCCCATGTGCTTTTGGAAAGAACTTCAGAGGTGCAGGGAAACACGTGTGCCTCTCATGTAATCTCATTCCAAGCAGAGCTGGGCCGTATCCCAACCACAGGCCCTACGAGGCTACTGCTTCAAAAATGATTCTGTAACCTTCAAATAACAACTCACAGCTTCCACAATCCCACTTTGCTTTTGCTTTCCCCCCTCCTCATCTCATAAATGCTTCACTGGTAGAAAAACACCCCAGCCCTTTTTGCTGAACTTGCCAGCATCCCCATGCCACCTACTGCTCCTCCAGAGAGCGTGCCAGTCCCCAGCCAGCCCCTGACCCACAGTGATGTGAGTGCTCCATGCTTCCAGGTGAGCAACGCTCCCTTTTGTACATCCACCTCTGATTCTTCTAAGCAAACTGCCTGCAAAAGGCCCCTGAAGGCGGCTGCAATCTGAGCACTTTATCTTTTGAATCCTGCAGTTTCCCAAGCGAGGGAGATCAGTGCTTCTCAGAGAACACTCACTGTCAGAAGGGCCAGTAAAAGGAAAACGGGATAGGTAGCAGAAGAAAGGATAATTACAGACATGCCTTTTGTGCAAGGAGCAGCTCGGCAAGCAGGCTGCC
Source organism: Meleagris gallopavo (assembly GCF_905368555.1). Taxonomy (NCBI): domain Eukaryota; kingdom Metazoa; phylum Chordata; class Aves; order Galliformes; family Phasianidae; genus Meleagris; species Meleagris gallopavo. Next base: position 5,807,938 of record NC_139424.1, read on the forward strand.
TCGCAGCCCCAGCACAGTGTGTCCCACACCGCCCTGCTCTCCACGTGCTATCCAAACACTGGCACACATCACTCTTCTTCTTAATCAAAAGCAAGGTTTGTTTCATATTAACCTGAACATCCTCTCTGCTCCCATTCCTGTATCTTCCACTGCAGGCAGGTGGCTTCTGTCTGGCCTTCTGAGGGAGCTGCTCTGTTCTGAGCGGAGCCTCTGCATGGAGCTCATCAGAAGCTGAGGCCTTCACAAGCTCCCTGTTATTTTAAGCCTTGTCCCAAACTCACCAAGCTCTGCTCCTCCCCACGGGATGACCCCTTGCAGCACACCATGAATCAGAGAAGAGCCATTAACAACAGATCAAGGAACCCACACCTGTACCACGCCGTGGCCATTTTCACATCAAGCTTTTACTTTCAGATGAAAAATGAAATTGATGCTTCAGGACACTTTTCTCACCAAGATCTCCCTGCCTGGGTTAGATTTCTGCAGGCACACAGCACACAAGGTGTGAATGTTAATGGTGAATGGATATTCCTTTACTCAGGCACCAATGTTTCCACCATGCAGGAACTGCAAGGGAACCTTTCACAAAGCAGCTAACGCCAGGCTGCATCTCTGGTTACAGCACACCTGTAAGTCAGCATCTGGATGGATTCCTTCCTCTCAAGGGTGAAAATCACCCCTCGGGCAAACTTAAGTAACTCATCAAGTTTGGTATCCTACAAATGGGAAAACACCTTTGAAATGCCTTGGACACGATCTTCTGAAACACACCACCCCCTCCCGCAGACCTAACCTGGATCTAACCCAGCTGCTCTGCCCAGAACGATGTGTTTCCGAGGGTCCCAGCACTGTGTGATGCTGGTAGCTCCACAGACAAGGTCTGATGGCTGGATAAGAGGTGTTCTGAGAAGGGAGAAAAGCATTGCGGGGTGATGCAGAGCCTGAATATCTTAAACAAACACCCTACCAACCAGAACAAGAACAAGGCCTGGCAACTAAGTGAACAAAAAACCAGCTAAAATAGACCGTAATAAAATGCTGATACTAAGAAGAATGCATGCATCACTGGTAAGCACGTGCAAGAAGTCCATATCAGCCCTTGCAGCGATGGCAAAACAAGTCCCATCAAGAAAATAATGGGATGAGCTGCACGGCCACCTTCTGCTCAACACAGGGCAGAAGCCTGTCGCTGAAACCTAACGACGTCGTGTTTACTACAGGGTAGAGCTGTGCATATGAGCAGTTACCCCCAGAAAGCAGCAAGCTGTGAGATCACACTCCAGCAGCAGGCAGCACATGGCTCCTCGGCTCCGTGCTCCCCACGCTGCTGCTATTTCTGTCACAGGAGGAGACACATTTCTCTGCCTCACCTCAGCACCCGTGCAACATCTTCTAAGTGCCTCTCACACTTTAAAACCCACAGCTTCTAAAATTGCCCACGGTTAATTTTTCATTAAGAACAAAAGAGCCTTCAGGATTCTTACCCTGATGAGAGCATCTGCACCGGGGCAGAGAAAATCGGCTGTGCCACGCTCTGCTCGAGTCTTGACTGCAGCATCTCCTCTCCAGGCTTTACAGAAAGAGCTTTCAGGGAGGATGGGGTTTGGCTGCTGACCTGCCTTCAGCCTCAGCCCGCTCCTCTCTCTCTCCTCTCCCTTTCACCTCAACTTTGTGCCACTGTCACCACACGTCTCCCTTCTCCGCCCCAGAGGACGAATGTCAGGGGGAACTCCTCCTGTGATGCTGCAGAGCTGCAGAATTCAAAGGGAAATACTGAAATCTGCAGTCCCGTGGTCAGCTTCAACAGAAATGGATAGGTGCACGTAGGAGTCCACGGAGCAGCTTTGTGAAAAAGGCTGCTTATATGAAAGTAAAAAAAAAAAAAAAGAAGGTAATTGAGCTAATGTAGATTTTTTAAGTGTGAATCAGAAGTTTGATCCAGGAAATGACACTTAGAAATTATGAATACAAACATGGCAGACCTGAGTAAAGGTCATCAGGTGGAGTTCTGGGCCTTTTAGCAAAGCAACAGCACCATTATTAAAGCCCTATTCTACCCCCCCCATCAAAAGTCACAAGTCACCGCTCATTAAAAATACTCATTAACTCAGTTTTCCTCTGGCCGGGGGCTAGACTACTCGTGCACACACAGTATGCAGAGAACTGCACCAATTAATCCCGTGCACATCTGCAGCAGGACTGAGCAAGGTCTGCACGAGCAGTTTTGTTTCCATATAAATCAGAACAAAGTGGGAGAGAAGAGCATCACCTCCAGCCTGCCAGCTACCTCTGTCCTCAATTCCTTTCCCTGCAGTGCCCTGAGCCCTTCACCCAGCACTGCCTCAGCGTGGGGGTAACTCACCCCCAGGAACAGCACCAGGTTAGCACGCTGCCTTGCAAGATGTGTAATTAGCAAGTGCCTAATGGTGCTCCCCTCATCAGCCTGCACAATTCGCTCTCAGGACTGAACGTTCCAATGCACCAAAGCCTCACGTAAGGCATGGACCCGGGCACAGCCTCACCACAGCAGCCTACCTTGTTTGTTCAGCAAAACTCAAACTGGCCATGAGAAGGGAAAGCAGGGAGAGCCCACGCTGTCTAATTAAGTCCTTCAGTATGGAAAGGTTTTTACTACTGCCACAAGTGTCACTGTAATTAGTGAGCTTGTGGAGTGCATGTGTGTATGTGAGCGATGTCGTTCACTGCTGGCAGGACTGGTACCTTGAGAATGTCATCCTTAATTGCAAAATTAGCTTACCTATTTTCAGCAGCATCACAAATCTCACCATATTAAGAATTTAGCTATAACTGGAGTGTTAATTATTTGGTTTTCAAGAGCAACGAGTGCAGGAGCAAAGTGAGGGCGCTGAGATCTCCCAGTGCAAATTCCAAATACAAGGTTACAGCCCTACAGACCAGGAACACAGACCTTATGTGTATCTCTGCTATTTCAGCTGATCAACCACGGTGCAAGTTCAGTGAGAAAGAGACAGAGTCAGATTTAAAGCAACTCTAGCCAATAAACTTGAATTCCCAATGCAAGTTCTTCTAAAAAGACAGGTTCCACTATCAGAAAAAGGCTGAAGTTATTGCACGTGAGTTATCACAGCACTCTGCAGACATATTTTCAGAGCACCAGAGACATCGGAAAGAAGAAGGAAACTTGGAACTTTAGTAATTTGGGTGAGATCACCAGTATTTGCAGCCTGTGGCCCAGGTATGTAGAACAGAGCTGACCTCAAAAGGTTTGCATTAGCCTGATCCAGCTTTTAGTGGTGCCATTAGATGAATGGAAACGAAAAGGAGTAGGGAATAGAAGTTGTGCTAAGCAGCAAGTCAAGCGACACACTTCTAGCACAACACATTTTCAGCAGAGGCAAGAATCTCACAGAAACCATGCCTGCATTTTGTCTTGCTGTGGTTAAAATTAACCTTTGTCAAGCCTTGCTGCACACACGTGAACCTCCATAGCGATTTCACATGCCGTTATTGATGGGATGGATGCCCTGAAGGCAGAACTGAACCCAGCCTCTAGCATTACATAGTTTTTCCGCTGCACCCTGAATGTTTTGTTTCACAGCTGTACCAGAGCCAGATTTAACAGTTAACCACATCCTGCAGACAAAACGTCACTCACATTTCTGAAGTCCAGTGTTCATCTGCGTGTAAGAAAGAAGCTGAAAGGAGAGGTCACCTGGTCCTGGCAGACAGGCCAGCATGGCAGACAGGCACTAACACAACATGGGCCATTCACTCCTCTGCACACTGCAACAACAGAGAGACAATTCAAAGTTATAATACAAGGAGGAACAGAGAAAAGAAAGGCAGAGAGCCATTGCTGCGTGAAGACCTGACCAAGCACAGATGCACGTCACCTCTGCATCTGGGGACAGCAATGAGAAGTGGGTTAGAACTCAAATATCTCTGTTAAAACTCAAAAACCTCGATTAAAACTCAAATACCTGCCTTGCTCTCCTCTGCTGTCTGGCACATGGGGTAACCCGTAAGTCTGCCCTTGGATTGGAAGCTGGCTGTTCCAGAGGGTAAGGGGAGAGCAGGGAGCCGCTGCCATCCGTAGCTCAGCACATCTGGCACCAAACCTCACACCAAAGCACCCAAACTCCTGAGATACCACCACACAGCGACGCTCCCACCGTCAGTGTACAAACTGTTGTGCCAGCAACAAAGCCAACGTGGGCTCCACGTCTCCAATTGAGCCATGCTGGAGATATCAGCTGCCTTCTCCTTGCCCTCATCTCGCCAAGTAACAGTGCTGCTGCACGCAGAGACACAGGTCACCATGTGAGAAACACACCTGCACCAGTGAGCTGCTCCTGCAGACATCGTGTATCATCATCTTAGGTGATGCCAAAGGTTCAGAAAGGATTGAGGTGGCAATAATGTTTTTAAAGGAAATATCTGCCTTTAAAAAAAAAAAAAGTAAATCACTGTAAAGTGGAAGCATGAATTCATTCTCCGAGCCTGATTTGCAATAAGCAAATTGATGCCATCTAGGTCACTGCTGAGCATTAAAAAAAGGAATTCAGATTTGCACAGAAGTGCTGACCACACTCCATCACTGAATTCCATATTATAATTACAACCGTGCTCCAATTTTTGTTCTCCATTCGTATCTTTTCAAAACTGCTATCTCAGTAGCTGACCACAAACGCATTTGAAAAAGCTATGAACCAAAGGGAGGAGTCCCCATCCCTGGAGGCGTCCCAGAACCGTGGGGATGTGGCACTGAGGGCCACGGTCAGTGGGCACGGTGGGTAGGGACTGGGGATCTGAGAGCTCTTTTCCAACCTGACTGTGTGATTCTGTTTTCTGCTCCAGGCATCCCACAGCATCCTGCAGAGAGCGACTTAGGTTCGTGGGTGGCAGAGAAGCCCTCTGCAGAGGGTCGACACGCAGCCTCACCACAGCACTGCCATCCTCCACAGCAGTGCCTTTCTGCACTGAACGTATTTCTATAAAAACACACAGAATTTGCTGGCTGGTATTCAAAGTTCCATCCTGCCTCTGCCAGATCCCATGCCAGAAGGGACCTTCAAAAGGCAGAACAAAGCCTAGGTGGAAAGCAACTCGGCGCTGGTAGGAAACGTCTCATGCACTAACGCAGTTTTATCGTTATATAAACAGACCCCATACGTAGAGTCACTGCCAAGTTTTTACACACAGGAGTGTTTGAGGCTCTCGGAGGCCTTACAGGGTAAGCACACAAAGGAAACACTCCCCACAGACCACCCCCGGCCAGTGAAAGATGGGAAACCAGGCCGGTTGAGACGAAAGCAAGCTGGCGAAGTCTAAAGTTAGATTCATGAAAGTAAACACGCGTGGCTGAAATTCCGAGATGAATTGCGGGCCTCTTCACCGAGCTGGGGGTGGCAGGAGCAGCAGCAGCTCCTCACACAAACGACTCCATGCTTCCAGCACCGTGGGGTCCCGTGAGCTGGGAGATGCTGCCCAGTGCTTGCAGCCGACTGCTCCGCTCCGCTGCTCCTCCTTACTCGCCAGGCGGCTGTGTGGGATTCCATCCCTGCTGATGGGATTGGTGGCAAACCCTGAACGTGGGCTGCACAACCCGGGGTCAGCAAGTATAAATGCTGCAAGCAAACCCCAAGAAATGAAGGTGGGTTGTAAGGTTTCTTTGGTACAAATGTTAGCAGCAGCTTGCCAGGAAACACAAGTGAATCCAGGGCAACCTTCATGCTCCAGGGGAACCTCGGTGTCTCATTTACCCCCCAGCAGGCTGCTCGAGACCAAACGAGACTCGTTCCTTCTCCCTCTCTCAAAGTAACCTAAATACAGAGGGCTTACAAATTGGTTCATGCCAAGCTGAAGGCCCTTGGCAGCAGCTGCTCCCTGCACACTTACCGCAGTGCGTGCCCGCTCGGGGCTGCAGAAGAGCCAGACAGAATCTCACTGGTTCCTGGAGCGCAATGAACTAACCACACCAGCTGGCAGCTCATCCTTTTAATGTTTTAGAAATGGAAAACTGCAAAATAACGTGTGGAGAGGCACTCTGTAATGGTAATCAATCACAGCAGCATCGGTGTATTTGGGGATCAGGAATTAGGAGGACTGATCAATGGGAGCAGCGCAGTGCTCCCAGCATCCAGCAGCACCGCGCCTCCTGGCTCTCTCTGCTCGGGTGGACCTTTAGCAGAGCCCTGCAACAGTTTCAATCAGAATCAATTTCTGCTTCTTGCAGTTTAATTAACTATGATTTTGCTCATAAACCGTTTTGCCTTTGGGGCTGACCTGCATTTATAACTTAACTCAGGCAGCAAAATCCAACGGTTTTGGAGGGGAGAGCGGGAAGGATTTACATGCACGTGCTCTGCTCTGAGCAGAGCTCTGCTCACAGGGCAAGGAGGAAAATGAAGGAGCCTTTGAGGATCAGCAGTGCACACAGCACACTCCTCATGCCCAAAGACTGCCACTGAAGGCTTCCAGGTAAGCAATTTGAGCAGGATGAAGTGCAGGAAGAAAGGCAACATCGGTTCCATCAGACCCTCCTGGGCGAAGCAGCACAGCTCCAGGTTACGATCCCCAGCTCTGAAGAGCTGTTTTTAGGTTGGTCCCAACAGATTATTTTAAACCACAGCGTTACACATCTGCTGAGAGCAGAACAGTTGGCTTTAATTGTACGATGGGTTTTTACATAGCTTCTGACCTTTCATCTAATTGAGGCCTAAAGAAGAAAAAAAGAGGAAAAGCTCGACGTCACTGCAGTTATTAAAATCCATCAAGCTCAGACTTTAGCCCTGGGATAACCACAGCCAAAAAATTGACTTGCAAGTAATTATCACTGCTATCTGCAATAAAAGTTAATTGGACATAATTGAACTAAAGCCCTAATCTGAATGAAGCTGCTGCTGGCAAGAAGCCTGCTCCTGCCTGCACTTTGCAAATGAAACTGCTAGCAGCATAACAGCCCAATCACAGCACGCTGCTCGTTAGCTGGGCTGACACAGCCACCAGCAGGGCTGTCCTCAGCCAAGAACCGAGCTGCTGCCCGTGCCCAGGCCATGCTGGTGGCTGGGGGAGCGAGCCCCTCTCCTAACTGCTGCTGCTTCACCTGCTTGTGTTTGGCATTTCTGTTACCCAACAGACCAGAAAGCAGCAGTCATCCTCCCCAGACTGCTTCAGGACTTCCTTCCAATTGTAATTATTACCTCTGTCCTGCACCAAAGCAGAGCCAAGCACTTCACACACGTGACTACAGCCACACGAGCGCACCGAGACGGGCAAAAATGGCTCACAACTCATCCTGCAGGAGCTTAAGGGGGTTTTGGACCAGATTTATGTTCCAAGACCGGTCTCACGATTATGGAGTAGACAGAGGATGGATCTGGCTCACCATGGGTTCCTGACGTCATTTTGGATGTGGTGTTTAATCAGCCCATGCCACGCTTGCTCCATTCTAAATGGATAGCAGTGGGTGACAGTTTTCTACCACTGAAGAATACCACGGAGATAAATTCAACTGCAGAACATTCAATACCACCTTGACATCTCACATTACATTTACAAGGTCGAAATCCGGGGAGGAACTGGAATCAGACCACACTGCACTCCTCCACTCCATTTACTCACTGCTGCTGCTCTTCCTTCTCATTTGTCAAAGCAGAATTTTAGCTCGAGAAAGCTGGAACAGAGAACTAGTGATATAAATTCCCTTTCATGACCCAAATCGGTGGCTTATTTTACTTTACTCAAAGCCTATCACCTCTTTTCAAGCCTATTTTTAGATTTAACTCCCTGTTTTGCAATGTGGAGGGAGCTGATAGACGAGGCAGCCAGGAGGAGGTCCTGCCAGGTGTGGCAGCTCTCTTCGAAGGGCAGGAAAGATGCAGAAAAGACAAGCTGGGACATCTGCAGTGCCTGGCCACAGCTTCAAAGGAGCATTTCTGGCAGTGCTTGAAACACATACACTCGTGGTCAGTTATGAGACAGAGGGAGATTACTTACACTATGGGAACTTAAGCAAGAAATAGGAAAATCAGCCTGCCCGTATTCAAAGCGATTTGAATAACTCTGAAATTTGCCTCCTCTGAATTTTTACTATGCTGAAGCACTCTGACCTTTAATTAATTTTCCTTCGCCTTTTATATGGTAACCTCCAACTCGGAGCTTTTCAGTGCTGCATTGGTGGGTAACGGGGATGCAGAAACAGTCTGGGATGTATTTTAGTTCTGTTTCACAGTGCATAAATCTGCATTTAGGAGAGAGAGAAAGGATGCCCAGCAATGAGGCACTGCTCCCACCAACAGCCTTTCTCCGTTCTCACGCACAGCCTCCTTCTGCCCTCAATGATAAGAAACCCTACTATGCACAGATCCCCTTCCCAGAGCAGAGTGCACAGCTGCAGCCTCAGCACCAGCACGTGTGTGCTGCACTCCTGTGTGTCCAGGTGGCTGGGAGCAAGTTGAGGTCATCGTTCTGCAGCTTACTGCCCCACCAAGGAGCTGCATGGGCTGCGTGCTCGTTGCACACACAGCTGTAGCATCTCCTGCCAGCTCCTCCTGCCCTGCACTGCTTTGTATTTGAGCAGGAGGCTTCACTGAGTGCCTGGGTGAAGGGGGAAGGAACACGAAATACTTCTCTCTTTGGTGCCTGGATCACCTCCACCGTTATCTTCTCTCACTCCACACTTTCCCTAGAAGAGCCCAGTCTTAATCATCACTTCCAGAAATCCTTATGGCTGCACATGACAGAAGAATGAGAGTTTTTCCTTTTAAAACATCATTAGAAGTTAGAGATTATGACAGTTCCCTGAGCAGGAAAGTGACTCCCTTCCTTTATTACAGGCTGATTATTTAAAAAAAAAAATACTTTATCAGAGCCAACTTTGAACATGTTTTGCCAACACACAACACACAAACAACAAACCAGATGTGTTAGAGACTGAAAAATGTGTTTGAACTCCTGTTTTAAAAATAGATTCCCTTGAAAATGAGAAAATATTTGCAAATAAGATAAGGGCAGGATGAACATGCAAAGCGAGGAGCAGAGCTCTCATGCCGAGGCAAGGAAGAGTGACTCACTCAGGGCTGGATGTGATGCTGCTGGATGAACACGTGGGGTCTGTGCTCGGTCTGTGCTGGCTGTGCCTGTGTCTCTGGGACACAGAGGTTCTGCTGGATCCTGACAAAGCAGCTTGGAGATTCATCTGTGACTGCAGGCACAAGACAAGCTGCCAGGGGAACACAGAGCACAGACAGACAGACGCTGCTGTGCCCAGGAAGGCGTTTTCTTCCCAGCTCCAGGCGAGGTGCCGGCTCCTGCTGGGGCGTACTGACACAGAACTCTGCCCTCACCAAGAAACTCAAAGGTTATCTCACTGCAAGAAACAGGTTCTTTTTTTTTTGTGCTACAGTAAAGAAGTCCGTGCTTCGCTCCGTGTTTTTCCAACCAGCACAACTGGCCAGTGGCACTGCCAGCTGCTCAAACAATCACGGGGAGGGCAACACAAGTTATGCAAGGTGCTCAAAGGCTCTGCACAGTGCAGGAACCACAGATCCCTGCCTGCAGGCCCAGCAAAGCACTGCAGAGCAATCTCACCCAGTGGTCAGAGCAGCCACAGACACATCACCCCCAACAAAAACCCGCACACACACATCTGTTTTTTTCACAGTGAGGTGCAGCAAATGAATTGCAGACAGGACAGAGACACACAGCTGTAGCTGTTCTTCATACCCAGGCCACTGCTTTTCCAACCACAGAGTAACCAAGCCAGTCAACAAATTCTAAAAAGTACATTTCTCAGCCTTCAATTAGCTGCATTAGTACTGTTTATAACCGTGTGATTGATAAATGCTCTACAGAAGCTGTAATTAATGTATTTTGCTCTTGGAACACACACTGAACCCCTTGGCACTCGACGCTTAATGAAAAGCAATTTATCAACTTGCTTTGAATAGCTGAATCTGACTCTTAACGTAGAGAGCTTTGCTTAAAGAGCTCCAACTCTTTAAAAGCAACCCGTATACCCCAAACCCACAAATGCTGTCAGACATAACTTGGATTTTGACAAGGATGGCAATGACCAGAATGCTCATCTTGCTGAGGAAGAGGTTTTTTAGGACAATCCTCACCCCAGCAGTAGGTCTGCAGATGTGCTGCTCCAGCATGAGGGTTACAGGTGTGTTCTTAGGTCACTGGACCAAGTTTGTGGTCAGACAGCACTGACACACGTGGAGAAGTGGAAGCTCAGCGACTACCAGCCTGGACATGAGTTCAGCTGCATACAAAGCAAGCAAAAATAAAGTGCTTACAGAGTGCCTGAATGCTAATTTCTCAAATGGAGAGTTGCTTTGTGTATTTGACATATGCAAAAAAAAAAAAAAAGAAAAAAAGCCAACCCAGCATTTAGAAGGAAAGGCTTGACATCACAGAATGCTATGTTAGTATTAACTGCTGGGGGGATTAGCCAGCCTTCAAAGCCTGAAATCTAAACTCACATTTCTGGAAGCACAGGCTACAAATATCCAATACAGAAATTGGTCTGCACTCCATATGGTAGCCTGGCTGTAAGGATCACATATTTCCATTGCACGTGTACGTCTGCTTCCCATTCCTGCAGAGTCCTGCCTCCTTCCATTTGTCTTTTGATTCAGATAAAAGCCAACGCAGATCCTAACTGCTGATATGGAGAAAGGTGCAAGGCACAGTGTGCCTTTGGATGAAGGAAGAAAAGGACTCGGGACCGGACTGCTAGAGCACGTCAAGAGATTGTCTTTGAAACTACAAAACCAGAAATGAAAGCGCTGCTTTTCTATTTTGATTTGATCAAAGCAACTGGGGGCGGGGGGAGAAGAAATCACATCCTACAGATGCAGGCTAAATTTTAACTACTTCACACATAATGTGGGACCAGCTGATCCCATACAGGCCTAAAGAAAGAGAGAAAACAAAGAGGTAAAGTCACTCTAGCTCTGAATGTGCTCTTTCCACAGATCGCTGCTTCAGGGCCTGCCAAAGAGCAACAGGAACCCATTTCAAAGCAAGAAAGACACAGGAAGCATGTACCCAGCCAAGGGCACACATTGTGAGTCTCCAGCAAAGAGCAGAGCAGAAAGCTCCTGGCAAATGAGAGGAAACACACTCAGAATGTGACGGCCGCTCGGGTCCATAACCTGGTACTGCCTCTGCGACTGCACCCAGATGTGACAGTGAGAAGCAGCAGTGTGTGAGGAGCCTCCAGAGGAGGGCTCTGTGCTGCCTGGGGACAAGGAGGGGATTGTGCCCAGAGTGTCTCAGATCCACGCTCAGCACAGGGGAACGAGGCTTTTCAAAGCACAACTGCAGGTCCCAAACAGCAGAGAATAAAGAGGTACCTGTGGCTGCCACGTTTCCTGATAGAAAGGATTACAAATAGCTGCTGGGTCAGCTGTGTGCTTGGGGAAACTTCTAACTGTAGTAGGTGAACCATTTCCTCCGGGCTAGAATGATGGAGCTCTTTGGCCTTTGCTAAAAATTAAGCAGAAGTCATTTGAACAGATGACAACAGCTGCACATGGGAGATCAGAAAGCTCTCCAGATGCTGATTTTGAATGAAATTCAGAAGCCAGTATAAACCAGATTTTAAACATAGAATAATCCTTATCATAATTTGCATGAGAAAGCCAGGGAAAACGTTCCATCCCTGCACTCCGAAACCCTCCAGGAACGTGTGGGGTTAAAAAGGAGATCCTAATGAAAAGGACAAGAACTGGAGACTGCAAGATAGGACCAGGAACTGTTTCTAGAATCTTCAGGTGGCAACTGGAAGTATGGGGAGCCCCGTGCTGAAATCTGATGGTTGTTGAGCACATTTCTCCCTTTTGTGCTGTATGTTCTGATGGATGCTCAACACGCATCCTGGGGCACCTCGTGCGAAGGAAATCTTTGACCTTTCTCACCAAGACTGCTCGCAATTATGGACTGAAAAGCATCTAAAAATCTCAGCCCTAAATCCGAAGCTTCTTCCCATCTTGCTCCTTCCTTTACTGAATGCCTCCTGATTGTGCCAAAGCAGAATATTCAGACCTCAGTCTAAATAGCCTGGGTGTTATGCTGACGGTGTCTCTGGAGAGAGAAAGAGAAGCGAGGACAGATTTCCAATAGCTCAGATGCTTCTCCGTAAGAAAAGCTGCTACACAGCAAGAGTGATAAATAAAGAGGGAAAGTAACACGCTGGAGAACTTCTACCAAGGTCACCCCAGGCTGCTGAGCACTACCCATCTGCAGGGAAGATTTAGACACCCATTTAACCACGCAGATCCATTTGCTTGTTGGCAGCAACAGTCCTCATTAAACCAAACCGGTTCTAAGCACAAAGGGGAAGATGATATTAGCTAATAAATACAACAGAAAAGCCAACAGACTTTAGTCCTCCTCAGGACAACAGCCAGGCAACAAGAGGAGCACGTGGATGGGTGGCATGGCGTGTCCCAGCTGGACAGGAGCAGGAGTGCAGCCACGCTGGGTTCCAGAAGCTATTGCTGTGCCCTTATCAAGAGTGTTCCTTGCCTGTTTCAGCAGGCTGAAAGACACGCTGGGCACAATTTCAAGCTATGACAAAGTGATCTTATCACTTCTGTGCTGTACTCGCTACACAAGGCCCTGATTCAGCAGCATGTAAAAAAAAATATATATCTTCATTTGCATGAAAAGCACTCTGATCACAGAGTCTTCTGTTCAGCAGCCCCCTTCCCATCCCCAGCACAAGATGCACGCACTGCTGGCATTTTGCTGGCGACTAAAGGGGAATATTCTGCATATGCTCTGCACGTTTTAATGCAATCTTTTCCTAAAATTTTAACAGTATTCTCAAACAACACAAAAGCTGCACACATTCAAACGAGGCAAACGCTGCCAAGTGCTTTCACTGGCACTTTTAGTAACTGGGCCACACAAAGGACATTTCATACCAACGCACAGCAAAACAAACAGCTCCAAAATGCCTTTGCTGCTCAACAAGTCCAGTCTTTTCCAGTCTGCCTTTACAGTGTCTTGACACATAGCGCTAAAAGAGGATAGATTTGAAACTAAAGGAAGGTGTAGCCATGCAAAGAACAATGTTCTGATCGCAGTCAGATTAATCTCTGTCGTGGGAAACCAATAAGAACCTCTATTTTGTTATCTTTTGATAAAAAGAGACTGTTAAAGCTTAACTACGTTAGGAAACTTGTTCCTTTGGACTAAAGCATGAACTCAATGTATAGAGGTGCAGACTGAAGTCATCAGTTGTCGCCTGATTCTGAGGGAGAAAGTCCACTACTGCAGCAGCTGAAGACTGGATCCAGCAGTCCCAAGCCCTTCCCTGATCACAGAGGGGTCACTGAGGCCATCCCTGGTCCCCTGCCCCGTATCAGGTAATGAACACCACCTCTTACGAGCCAGAGTGAGTCACGTCCCACAGACACACCCTGAAACCACATCAGTCTCCCAGCCAACTCAGCCCAAATACAAATACCTTCTGTCCCGGCAGCAGCGCAGTCCCCATTGAGAAATGTTTCCCTTCCTGTTCACCCAGCACTGAAGCATTACGATGTGAGGCTGACCCAGTGCCCTCTCGTCCCTGCCAAGCATTTTGGGGCTCTGCTGAGTTGCTTTGCCAGCAATTTGCGGCCTGGTGCAGCGTGTGAGATCACAGCCACGGCCCTCACAAAGAGCAGACCTGTAAATGACATCTCGAGGATTAAACTGATTGAGATGCAATTTGCCTAGCAACCATTCATTAAGCAGAGTTCAGAAACAGGCCAGCAATCTATTCCACCTCCTTATCTGAGCAGTAAACAGATAGCAGGCTCTGCTATGTCCTCCCTCCTCCGGCTCAGACAGGGTGCAAACACATTTTTCAAAAGTTTCGACTCCTGCAGCAAACAGCAGAGAACAATTGTGCCTGCCCAGCACGAGGGCTCAGTGCTCACCCACACCCAGCAGCTCCACGATGACGATGCAAAGCACACGGGGAACGCAGCTGCAATTCCCATCTCCCCGGTGTTTTCTCACATCCAGCACCAAAGCCTGTCCTGATCTTCTAAAAAACAGCCACCGTAGTTCTTCAGCACGCAGCTCTGCTCTGATAGCTGGAAAAAAACTCGATGAAAATCTTATTCCTCTCCTTCATCTTCCGAAAGGAATCGACTGGCACTCCTAAAGTCCTCAACATAGCCCCCCCAGCACAGAGAAGGAAACAAAAATCATGTCCTCCTTCCCATTAAGCGTTTTTCCTCATCAAACAAGCGAGGCAATGCCAACGTCACCAGCAAAAATCAAAGCAGCTATTTCAGCTCCAAGGATTTCACTGAAAAGATTAAGCGAAATCCTGATTCTGTGTGATTGCTTCCCCATAAGAAACATCTGACAGTATCCTATTCTGCTCCGAAATGGAACAACAAAATGAGCTCGGACACATTTCATTTAAGACTATATACCTGAACGGCTTTCCTTTGGTGAAGTGTTCTTCTGGGAAATCACTGTGACATACAGCACGCTGCTGCAATTAAATATGCAAGAAAGAAGAATTAAACTGGCAATGAATAATTAATAGCATGTAATACTACTTCATAAGGAAAGTCTGGCTGAATATTCCCACAGATGAGAGGTACCTGAGCGCATGGCACATCACAGCTTTACTTTTACCATGGAGCCCAAGGCCCCACGATGCTGTGGCTGCTGCTCGTGCCTCTTCCTCCTCCCCTCCTGCCCAGCAGGACCCAGGGAAGCTCCAAGACAGACAAGCAGTGCAATAGCTGTTGCTCTGCTCACCTGCATTTCAGTGTTACCAGGCTTCCCAAACGCTGTTAAAGAGCGTACAGCAATTATTTCACTTCCCAGTAGAGAATAAAGCAAGTATGATGCAATGATTACTTATAAGATAATATCAGGCTGAGGTTGGGAGGAAAAAAAAACAACTGAAAAAGTCTGCAAGAGCAAAGGAATGCAGTTTACTTTTCCAGAACCTCTCTTAAAGAGAAAGATAGCATCAGCTTGCCCAGCAGGCCTTCCTCCTTCACATTTACTGTTTTGGAGGCTACATCCCTCCTGCAACCCTGCCGTATCACCTTCCAGACAACATGGCAATGGAAAACATGCTTTCCTCATTAAGAGAAACCCTAAGTCCCATTAATTATTATTTACCAAAGTCCTCATCAAGTTGCTATTCAACCCCAAGCCTTTTCTTCTAGACATCAGCCAGGCCAGCTCTGTGCTAACCAACACAACACACTCGTTCCATACCTCGAGCTGGAAATCCTCAGTTCCCTAAGTTTATCCAGCACCATCCTGCTGCAGAGCACTGGGTTTAGGGATGCATGTCTGAAACACATCTGCTGGAGATCGTTCAAGGAGGGCTGGCACTGCTATCTGCCTGCTGGAGATGACAGCCCTGCAGCCAGACATCCCCAGGGCCTGCAGGACTCAATGCTCTTCTCCAAAGCAAACACAAATTGGGAGTCTAATCTCTACAAAGGCTGGAAATAAGCTAGTTTAATATTAATTTTCTATTAAAAATTAATGGGATTAAATGAAACTCGTGAGCTGGCAGACACCAGGAGCACTGCCCCTCTGGCTGCCCACAGGAATAGATGCAGAGGAGGATGAGGATGGGTTGCAGCAGTGCTGTAGAACTGGAGCTGTAGGGGAAGGGCACCGGGGCCTCATCGTGTGCCACAGCTCCACGTCACCCTGCTGCCAGCAGCTCATCCCTGCAGCAGGCTTAGGGATTCAGAGACCTCTACATTGCTGTGTGAGGTGAGAATGGCTGCTGGTGCCTTCCTGAGCTCTGCATGCACAATCACAGCTTGTGCCATGTTGTCTGGAAGGCGATATGGCAGGGTTGCAGGAGGGATGCACAATCTTTGGCTGGATGGCTGTAAGCTCTGACCTTACAGCATCAGTGCATGCCACAGCAGCACACCACATGAGCACAGACACACATCCTGCACATGTCTGGATGTGAGCAGGAGCATAACAAGGTGTGAAAGGGATGCCTCAAGTCCCACAAAGACCTTCCCTTCCCTGATCCCTGCTCTGGACAGTGGAGCTCCTAACAGCTCATCCTGGTGACCATGGCAGTGCATCCTCTCCCAGGATCCAGCCTTGCAGGGACTGGTGCCCACCTTCACCCACCTGCAGGCAAATCCCTTTCCGACTGCCAGAATTAATCACCTTACCAATAAGCATCTTGCAAACAACCAGAGTTTACATAAGAGAAGTTTAACCTTCAGTTCCTATTAATGTTAACAGAATGAAAAAAAAAAAAAAAAAAAGAAGCAAGGCACAAGAAGGTCTGTATCTGCATTTCTAATTATACAACCAAACGCAGCACGTGGTGGTATTTCCAAGCACCTTGCTGGTGATAAAGCAGCAAATGGACTACAGCTTCCATTTTGAGGAGTGGCTGCAAGAGCAAACAGCACTGAGGTTGTCAGCAGTAAGGCAAGGATGTGAGAATTAGGGAAAGTAAAGTGGCATACTTAAAGGATGGTAGCAAGAATGTTAATAATTAAAAGAACAAGTCACCTTAAAAATGTTACATTTCATGATCTCTCATACTTTTAATGGCTTAGCCTACTTTTTCCAACCTCATTTGCATCATCCAAATAGGCCTCCTGCTGGGAAGCATTAAAATGGCAGCCCCCCATGGAGACAGGCTCCCTTCACCAAGCCAGTCTGAAGGGCTAATAAGTATTCCTAAAAACATTTTAAATCCATTAACGATGTTTAGTAAACATTTATTGAGAATTAGTGCCGCTGCCAGAGTTGGCCTTACCACACATTGCTGGAGCATTTTATAAAGAGGTGAAAGTACCCCCAAAAACACCTGCAACCATCACCAGCTCCCACCCAAAACCCAGGGGTGCTCTTGCTCCTGCTCTGCATCACCCCAAAGCACCAAGCACGCTCCAGGATCAACCAGGCAATGCTCCACAGCCTTTGGAGGACCCAGCTGGAGATGGGGGACACAAGAACCACGTGGAGCACCAAAGGGACACGGAGCAGCAGGGCACCCAGCACTCTCACAAGTGTTAGGAAGGGATGGGGCTGCTCCTGCACTGTTTGTGTGGATCTGCACCAAGGGCTGCACCTGGCTAATGCCCGTCTCGACACGTTTGGGTGGCTGAAGGACCAATCTGCTCTACCCTCGGCAATTAATTCAATCCCCTGAATAAAACAGGCTAGTACAATAGCAGTGGAAGCCTCCCTATTACTGCTGTATTGAAGATGTGGGTGCTGGTACAAAGGCAAGCGCTTTACACAAATATCTGAGCTGTGCATTATCCTCTGGGCACCATCTGCACACAACCAGGTAGGGTTTTATCTAAGCCCTGGAAGCTCGAATAAATCATTTCCTCCCTATCTGTGATCCTGACAGAGACAGACGCTGCAATTTGCGAGCTGACGAGTGCAGGCTTGTCTGGTTAGCAGAAATAAAATTATATCTGCATCAATATCTGATATATTTTTAATAAAAAATACAGCCAACCAGACCCTTAATATTGAAATAATCTCAGCCTGCGCCTCCGTAACCCACAGGAGGTACCTACAGTGTTACACTGCCAACGTAAAGCTGGGATTGCCACTGTCGTTTCACCAGCAAGAGATGCATTTTAATGGTCACACATCAGGAAAAGCAGAACCCCACGGCAGCCCAGGGCTGGGGATCCCACAGCACGCCATCAGCAGAAGCACCCATCCCATGGGGCAAGGCAGCCACAGCTGGGATAACGCAGTGCCAGGGGAATGCCTCACAGCCTCTGAAAGTTACCAAAAGGCAGGAAATAAATGGTCCACCTTCCCCCCCGCCTGCTGGGTTTGATGCACTTTTTGTTGGAAACGTTGCATCGGAATAAAACCCAACTTAATTGGCTCTTAAATAACTGAACAGCCACTTTAATTTTATTTCAGCAGCAATCAGTCATAAATCACGCCGCCCAAGCTCCGGCACGGGATGACAAGTAAATAGAGCAGAACATACCGAAGCAGAATCTGAACGCCGTGCAGCGAAAGGTGATTTTTCTTAAACCTGTGCATCACCATTTAATGGACGTCACAAAGGCAGCAAGGCATCAATACCTGGAGCTCAGACCTGCCAGCCCTGCACGCTCCTTCGGCACCTCCTGATTAGCAGAGCTCAATAAACGAAGGATCTCTGTAAGCTGGAACTGCTGGGATTTAAGCACAGGTGCAATTTCCCCCATGCACACTAGGTGGAAGTACGTAAAATCTTAATTTGTTCCTTTCTTGACTTAAGTGGAAGTGGTTGAAGTGTATAATAGCACCTGTCACTGCTGGAGGAATCTTTATTGTCCTTCATCTGCAACTTCACTAATTGATCTGTAAGCAAGAAGATGCCCGGAACTATTAAGGCTGAGCTGTGCTGGAAATGAGTGGCAAATATGAAAAAACAGACATCAGAAATATTAACTCAGAAATATCATCATTCAGACTAATTTTAAAAACGCATTCCATTTCCAGAGCATTTAAACACTCGCTGCTAATGGCAGCCATCAAAGAAATGGAATTTGCATTTTAGAAACATTTAGGTTATTTTCACGACCGACATCTCTAAAAATAACACCTTGTTAAATAGAAACAAGGGACAGGAAGGTGCAAAAGGCTTCAGAAACAAATTTCTAGCAAACACTGGGGGGAGTAGGAGGAGAAACAGCAGCATGGGGTCTTGCAAAGGGATGTAAGCACAGATCAGAGCAGCAGAACACCCAACCTGCCTGGGATTACCTTACACAGAAGGCTTCTGGAATGTATGGTGAAAGTGCCTCGTTCCAAAAGAATCCATTTCTAAATTTAAATACCGACAGAAAATTTGGGATCGGGCCACACACAACCAGGAAAACGCCTTGGGAAGAGCTGCATCCTCTTCCTGCTCTGCCCTTCTCATGCATTGATTTTCCTCCACATTCATTCACAAATGCTCAGCACAGTAGTGAACCATTTAAAGTGAAAGGATGCAGGAATTACTGGCTCCAGGCAGAAGCTGAGGGCTTTCCTGCATCCGAATCAGAATGGAGGTGGGGGCCAGGGGCCAGCCAGCAAACACCCCCCATTTCCACCTCCTCAATGAGGCTGAAGTGCTCGCCCTTATCCCCATAATGGCTCTTTGCTCACACAAGCACCAGGCTTTGTCTTTGCAGTCCTCGTTTAAACTCAAGACGGGAGCAGAGGGCTGATGGCAGCCGGCAGGAGCCCGCTCTGCTCTGCTCTGCTCTGCTCCCTCGCAGTGTTTGTGCAGGGATGCAGGGCAAGGCCCCACCTGTGCACCACGGCTGCTTCCTGCTCAGAGGGCCAAAAACTGCAAAGAACAGCAATGGAATAAAAGGATGAATGAAGACAAATGACTTCTCCGGATCGTGAAATGAGAAACTGGGCACGAAGGACCCCCATCCCCACCCTACCTACAGGGAGGGATGAGCACCAGCACGGCCGGTGGCTCTGCTGTGCTGCAAGCTGAGCAAAATAACAGCAAAAAGGGGAGCACAGGAGATAGGGGCAGGAAATGCAACTAGCCCACAGCACTCAGCACCCACTTATGCAATGCTCTGAAACACACCGGTTTTCTCTCACCCTGCCCTATGGCTGCAATTCTTTTCTTTCTATCCACCGGCTGAGATGAAGTCACTGGGAGGGCAGAGCGTGGCTCCCATCTCAGAGCTGGGCATGAAGGACAGGGAGATGGCCAAAGGGTGAGGGGCAGCACTGCAGAACACTGCCTTCAAGACTGCTCAGCACGGCATCACATCACCTATCTCCACTTGTTCTCACATTAGAAACAATCAGAATCTGACTGGAAACAACACACAGCTCAGTTGCTCCATGTATTCCCAGTTTTCACCCCAACACGCACCTGTTGTACTCGGTGCCAGCCCAGGCTTCATCCCACCCAAACACATTCATGGGATATTATTATTCCTGGGACCATCAGTGTTTTCTTCACCATCCCTGGGAATCTGAACTGATCTCCCAACGCAGCGTAAACAAGTCCAGCACTGGGAATAAACAAACTGAACATCGTTACTGAGCACAACAGGAGGACAATTAGAAGCATACACTGAGCGCAGAACGAGTGGGGGGTGTCAAAAGGGGTCTGTGAGGTCTATAAAGCTGGATCAACCACAGCCTGAAAAGGGGTCTATAGGGTCTGGATCAACCACAGCACTGCTTTTTTAATGCAGCTTCTCAGTGAGCTCCCACACGCTCCTAAGGCAATTATTTAACAGTTCCAGCCGTCTGTTCAATAAATCAAGCGAGTCAGGCTTTGGCTTTGCTCTCAGTGGTGTATTTAGTAATTCCATAAATCCCCGAATCCTGGAAATTACTGAGCTTTAGAGAAACACAAAATGGACATTACTTCATCACCCATCTCCATAAATCAGCGTGGGTCGGGGGCTGCAGATGGGGGTGCCTGGTGGTGTGGGGCACAACATGCTCCCATCAGGCACCAATGCTGCTTCGGGGTGGGAGCAAGCTGCCAGCAGCACCCATCTCCTGCCCCATGCCCATCTGGGAGTGGCTTGGGGTCAAAAATGGGGAAGAAGACATGAAAACGGAGAATGGACAAGGCAGAGTGCAAAACGTGGTTAGGGAAAAAGGAGAAGTTCCCATCCCACGTCCAGGTGCACCGGCGTGTGATTTTACAGCTGTCTGCATTTCTGGACAACGCAGTTTCTTTAGTTCTTGGGAGAAGCTCTGCTACCAGTCCCCAGGAGTAAACGTAGATAAAATAGCCATCTGTATGAGGACAACTTGAAACAAATACAAATAAGACTTAAATCAAGGCAAATACCCAAGCTCCAGAAAGCAAGGGATCAAAACCACCGTGTGATTAAGCAGCATGCGCTCGGTGCTAAGGGCACTCCGTTATTCACGTGCAAAATCCAGAGGATGAGAGGGGGTACACTGGGTAAGGTCACCCTGTAATGTCAGCACCAATGCAGAACTGAGCCTTGGAGCTCAGCACCTGCCTTTTCTTTCATCTCAGCACAAAATGAGATCTACTTCTTTACACTTCAAAAGCCACGACGCGCAACAAATAAGATACACACTAAGCAAGAAGGCACAGAAAACACGCCAGCATCTTTCGGCAATCATCTCCCCCATGTCATCCATTATGTCAGATCTATCTATTTTTACTTAATTCTTGTTCCATTGATATGCATCCTTGCTCTCCAGGCCATCAGGCTGGTTAGACTTGAACTCAATATGGCTTCTTAAAATAGTTGAGAAATATCGCAAGTCTTCCCCACAGCTTCATGCATTTACTTAAATGAATTCGCTTCCCAGTCAAAGCAGCTTCGCATCTCCTCATGTTTCTAAACCTCTTTTCAGCATCAGCCCTTTCTGCTTTCATCAATTCAAGGAGCCTCCTGCGAGGATCAGTCCTCTGTGACAGCACAATGCTGTCAGCCGGACTCACAGGAACGCTTTTCAGTCGTATTTTTAGAAGAGAAAAGAACGAAAGCCCACCGAATTTAATCCCTGATGGATTTTCCCACTACAGACCGCTCCCTGCGTATCTGTGATGAGAAACTGCAAGCGCTCTTCAAGTTTGGGTGGAAAAAACCTGCTCAGAACCACGTACGGTGAAAGGGAAAAGCAGCTCCTGTGTTCCTATCTCCCCACTGCCCACGTAGGAGCAGCCGCAGGATTATCTCAGCCAGCTACTGAACCAAAGTTCCTACGGCACACGCTGTGCAGCCCAACACCCGGTGGGACCGATTCCATCACAGAGTCACTGCGGTGCTCCAGCACTGACATCACTCGGGAACATGAGCTCCTGTACTGAGAGGTGCTACCAAGGAAACAGAGAGCTGTGGTTTTGCCATAAAGAGATTAACTATTATGGTAAGAAGTTTTCCAACACATGTTTTCTTGTGACTTCAGCCGTGAGAAAAGGAGAAGAAATAATTAAGAACACCATAAAAAGCGAGTGCAACGCTCTGAACCAGCCCATGCTGGATCCAGGCTGCGTCTGCAGTTTATCCCCAACTTGTTCCCAGCAATTACAGGCAATGTCAGCGGGGTGACACGCACCCAGCAGCCCACACAGGTGCACCGTGCATGCCGCATCACCGACAGTCTCCAGCACTTCTCCGTGCCACAAGGCCCGTTTTGATTTTATCTTTTTGCCCCCCCCCCCCTCCGTGCTTTGGCACGAGCACGTTTCCCGTGAAGGTGCTTTAAAAAAAAAAAAAAAAGAAAGAAAGAAAGAAAAAAAAGAATCCTCTGGCAGGAAGCAGAGCAGCCAGCAGCGCCCTAACAATGGCTGCTGCAAAACCCCGCTGCTGGCGGGCGGGCAGTGGCTGCACAAAGGGCTCAAGGAGCCCCTCCAGCACAGTGGGGCGGCCCCATGGGGTGCAGAGGTTGGGGAGGGGGCACCGTGTGGGATTCTGTCCCAGTGCTGTGTGGGGCCAGCAGACAGAGGCACCTGGGCCTTCCCACCCTCACAGCCCCTCAGTACCCCTGTGTTCCTTCAGGAGCCCCTCCAGAGCCCCTCAGCACTCCCAGTGCCCCTATAGGAACCCCTCAGCACCTCCTGTACCCCTTCAGGAGCCCCTCAAGAGCCCCTCAGCACTCTCTGTATTCCCTCAGCACCCCCCTCACTCCCCCCAACACCCCTAAAATCCCTAAAATCCCCTCAGAAGTCCCTCAGCACCCCCTGTACACCATTCAGAACCCCTCAGCACCCTCTGTATCCCCTCAGGAAGCCCTTAGCCCCCCACTTGCCCCCCCAGTACCCCTAAAATCCCCTACACCCCTCAGAAGCTCCTCAGCACCCCCAGCTCCCCATTCAGAACCCCCCAGCACCCCCGCTGCCCCTCAGCAGGCCCTACGAAGGCCCTCAGTTCGAACCAGGCCGCGGCCTCCAGGCCTCACCCCCACGGCCAGGCCTCACCCCGTCACCCAACCGCCTCAGAACCCGCGCGCGCTCTGTCGCGACCCTCCTTCTATCGCGACAGCGCCTGAGGGGCGGCGCCGGGGAGATGAAGGGGGGGCGAGGGGGGGGAAAGGGGGCCCCGGGAAGGACAATGAGGGAAGGGATGACGAGATGGCGAGGATTTAACCCAGGTTAGGCTCCCGCCCCCGTCTCCCCGCACTCACTCTCGGTGCCCCTGCCCGGGCCTCATGGCGCCGCCGCCGCTGTGCCCGTGCCGGCCCCGCCGCTCCCCGCCCGCCCGCTCTACGCCGTGGTGGCTGCGCCAGCCGCTGCCGCGCATGCGCGTTGCCCGCCAACGGCCCGGCCCCGCCCCGCCCCCCGCGCACGCGGAGAAAGCACCGCTGTTATGGCGCCCCCCTGCGGGCGCGAAGGAAAAAACCTCCGGGAGAGGTTTAAGGGGAGGGGGGGCTCTGGTGGCATGGCATCCCGTCCCCATCCCAATCCCATCCCATCCCCACCCCATCCTCACCCCCACCCCCATCCCATCCCTCTGCGGCCAACAGCGCTGAAATGAATGGAAGCTTCTCATAACCGTCTCGCTTTATCTGCGCGATTGTTTTAATAGAACGGTGCTGGGTTTATTGCAAGGGAAAGAAAAACAATAGGTGGGTGAGATGGATTCACGGAATGGTGGTAAAGGAAAGCCAACGCTTGCTCCTTGGAGGATTTTTTGGGTGGATTTGGGTGACCTGATGCTCCTGGTGTGGTACTGGTGGCTCAGTGCAGGTTGGTAAAGCAGCCCCTTGCAGAGGGACACTGAGCCCTTGCTCAACAAGTTTAGGTTCCAGGCAGAAGAACCCAGCAGCCCCCTTCCTCCAGCCCAGGGGTACACATAGCACAGAGCTCCTTCCCAGAAACCACTGTAAATGCAATGCAGTGCTGCAGTACAGCCTCCTGAGACTGATCTCAAACCCCACCTGAGCTGCTGTTCCAACCACAAGCTTTCCTTCAGCTCTGCCACTCTCTAGCTTTCTATCCTGGTGCAAAGAGTAACGGCTTTGTAGTAACGTTCCTGCAATAAACTATTCAAGTCCCTAAGAAAAGGGCTGCCATCTGTCTGTGTATGAAAAGCAAGCACCTACGCAATGCTGCTCCAAGGAGTCTTCAGACCCAACCCCTCAGCTTTCATTCATCAGCTGAACTGCCAAATAGATGTAAAGGCAGGACCCCATCCGATACCAAAAACAAGGTATGTACAGGCACAGACCCTCCCTTGGCAATACTCACTCCTCTGGCAGTTGTGCTCACACCCATGAACTTTAACAGAGTACAGGGCAAGGAACACTGCAAAAATGAGACCACTGTGTGGGCTGGGGGAGCCTCTGCCTCCTGCCTTACTTGCTGGAATCACTCAGCCTTCAGAAGAGGTAATAGATGGGTGCTGATAATCCTTCACTGCAAGCCTTTGCTAAAAGGCAGGAGATGTTCCCTCACACTTCAAAGAATCACAATATCCACCCTTCCCTTCTTGAGTCAGACTCTTGACTCAAGTCATTCTGAATTTCCAAGCACGAATGCAAGGCACAGCCTTGAAGAAGATGACAAGTCTGCAAATGTGCTGGAACTGCACTGGGGGTGCTGTGATGTGCATCCCCAGGTTCCACACTGTAGATCTGAAGATTTTATTACCATCTGGGCCATTCCCCTAAAGAATAATATATTCTACTTCAGCCTGCTATCTTGATTCCATCTCCCTCTGTTCCTGAATTAAACGAAGGTGTTAAGATACCTCCAGCAGAAAACAGGACGAGTTTCTCCACTTGAGCTCAATGGCAGTCAAAACCTACACAAAGAGTTCAACTCTTCACCTCCACCTTGAGCTTCAGGCGGATATCACAGAGGAAAATGTTCATCAGGTCCTGCCCGGCCTCCTGGGCGATCCTGCTGATAACTGCACCTCTTCTTCCAATCAACATCAGCTGTATCAAAACACAGACAGAACATCATCACGCTCAGCCTTTCTGTGGAGAGGAGTTATCCAAGAAAACAACAGTGCAGACATAGGAGGACACAGAACACAGCAGTCAGAGGTGTCCTACAACCAAGCCATGGGAAACTAATAGTGAGGTACAAGCTGTTACCGACCAGAAACCAAGCTCTTCTCAACACAGAGCCCAGAGCCAGGGCAGAGAGTGTCTAATGCAGCAAGGACACACACATGCTGGATACAGGGAACCTCCTTTCATGCTCCTCAGCTCTCTCCTCTTACCTTATGAGACTTTCTTGGGACCACAAGGTTCTGCACAATGACGAGCTCCCCGCTTGGCCCTTCCTCCCATAGCTCTGTCACCTGCAACAGAAGCACAAACTCAGCAGTTTGGCACAGCACCGAAGAACTACAACTGCCACTCTTTCAGAGACGACAGCTCAGCACCGTGGCACAGTTGCATACCTGCAGACCCACTTAAAAACACAAAAAGGGCCCCACAGCTGACGTGCAAGTTCCAAGCCAGACCACGTGGCTTGTGAAGTCTCATGGATCTCACAAACCCAGAGAGGGATTCTCATCACAAAGCCTGCTATTCCCAACACAGATAACTGGAAGGCAAGTCTGCTAGCACATGCCTCCTACCTGAGTCACACCATAGGGGACTTCCAGTGGCAGGTACTCCAGTATCTTCGCCCTGATGATATTATCACAGATCTCATGAGGTGACTGGCTGGTCAAGACCCTGCTGTGGAACTCCCACGGACCTGGCTTGGCTTGCATCAGGAGGTACTGCTGTCAGCACAAAACACACCAAACCCATCAGATAACACACACACATCGCACACACTGACAGACAACAGTTTCTCCAGTGTGGGCCCACCCCAAGGGCTTCACTCAAAGGAGGAGCAGCTCAGTGCAAAGCCCTGGGATACAAGGCTAAGCGCACAACAATTTCAAAGCATAACAGAAGTTCAGACCACAGTTACCTTCAGCGTATCCACTTCCTCTCCATTGAGAGCTGCCAGCATGAAGATATCCTGGAAATGTGGCCAGCCTTTCCTATTTTTCAGATCTCCATATTTGTAGGCCTTTTGCCCTTCTGCTTCTGTAACAGGACTGGACTCAGAAGCCTTCATAGTGCTGCTGTTATCCAAACTAGAGCCTTCCTGGGCTTTATCTGTTTCCAGCTGACAAAGAGACTCCTGAGCTCTGTTCTCAGGTGGAGGAGTCTGAGTGACTTTAAGAACAGTTTTTGCAGGAGAACTGGAATTATGTTCAAATTCAGACCGCACTTTCAGTTTCTTTCCATTTAGAATTCCCTCTGTTAGCTCATTTATGAGTCCCAGCAGGATGAACTTCTTCTTTAGCAGATCCACCTAATGTAAGAGAGGAGCAGCAATCAGGAATTTATCCTGAGCAAGACCAGCAAATGCGCCCTGGCTCTGGAGGAGCTGGAAAAATCACCCCAACATCAGCAGTGGGAAAACCAACTTCCTCACTTACCTTGTTCAGAACCAGGACACTGGGAATCTGAGGAAACTGAGAAAGACATTTCAGCACCTCCAGGCTCAGAGAGTTTCGTGTCCAATGGTCTGAGACATCCACCAAAACCAGAACTGCCAGGAGAGAGTGAGGGAAAAATAATGAATCTACATTTTCCAAAGGTTCTTTCTAAGATTCTCTGTAGCCTCTGTTTGAATCACTTCCCTCCTGCTGTTCCTCCTCTCACTTCTACAGGGCAGCGTGCACATGTAATCCACAAATGGTGTTTTAAATGATAAAACAACAAACCCAGTTTACATGTGCTGTCCTACAAATATTACACATGCTAAAATGCAACATCCAAGGCCAAATATTCACCCAAGCTGCCTCCCTTTGCCATCAGACAATTCTAAACCCCTCCCCCTGGTCAGTTCTTTCAATGCCCTTCTCTCCTCGCTTCTTATTCACGCTCCCAGGTCTACCTTTAGCATCCAGTAGTGTATAGAGGTACTACAGCTGTACGGTTATAAGTTTCTGTGGCAGATAAAGGGTTTGATGCAAGGGAAGTTGAGTGCCCACCTAGATCTGCATGTTTCATGCTGTCCCACGGGTCTGTCAGCATGGCTGCCTCTAGTTTATGCCTGAAAGGCAAACACAAGTGAGCATGCTAGACGTGTGTTGGACCACAACAACCTTCTTTCCCCCTGCAGGTGTGGGAACAGCATTTTCCATTGTCCCAACTCACACAAAGCTGCCTTACAGCTTTATACCATCCTTCACTGCACACACACGCATACAATCAAACACAGCAGGGCTCAAAGGATTCCCCAGGCTCTGGGTGTTACTGAAACATAAACAATTAAGAAATCCAGAGGTCAAAATGAGGCTAAAAGTTTACATTCCTGCCACTTCTGCAAACTCACACAGTGCAAATCACTTTCTGTTCTCTCAAATCTCAAGTGATAGAACCTCATTTCTCTCTACAGCAGCAGTGGTACCTTTTGGCTTTCATGGGACAAGTGAGACCAGGCGTGTCCAGAATGATCTAGAAAGAGGAAAAACACATTTTCTAAGTCCACATGCAGTTTTAGCTCTGCCACTACTTATACCAGTGTGATTAAACACCACCATAAGATACAAATGAAAAAAAACACAGAATGCTTGGGTTGGAAGGAATGATCCGATTCCAGCCCCTGCCACGGGTTGGCTGTCACCCAGCAGTTCAGGCTGCCCAGAGCACCACGCAGCCCGACCTCGGGTTCCTCCAGGGATGGGGATCCTGCACTTTGCTGCCCCTGGGGCACAGCACCATTTCTGCAGCCTGGAAGCTCACCAGCTGTGTGTCCTCATGCGTGATGACACCGCGTGCTTTGCATCGGGTTGTGTGCACTTTCTTCGAGACTGGGAAAACCTTTAAGAAATTAAAAGCATCTCACAGCCACTACAGTTAAAAAATAAAGGCGATCAAACAGCCCTAACTCGGTGATTTGTGGCAGTTTTACCTTTCTGCCCAAGAGCTGGTTGGAAAGCGTGGACTTGCCGGCGTTGGGCGCTCCGATGATGGCGATTCTCAGCACTTTGGGCTCTGGGGGCTGGTCAGGGCGGCCCTGCACCATGCGGGCCTGCTTCTCTGCGGGGGGAGAAGGGCTCACACGGTGCCCTCACCCCGCGGCGGGGCGGGGGGCCGCAGGGCTGCGCTCACCTCTGCTGGTGGCCACGGGCGGCGGGTGCCGGCCCAGGGCCGGGCTTGGCCGCTCGCCGGGGAGGCCCAGGATGTGGCCCAGCGCCGAACCGCTCCCGCTGCAGCGGGCGCAGCTCTCCAGGAGAATCGCTGAAACGGTGTAAAACCTGCGAAACCGCCCCGAAACCGAGACGGCCCCTTCCTCCCACCTCACCGCTACCGCACGGCCCTTCCCCAACCCTCTGGGTTCGGCCCGGCCCGCCCTCACGTCCCCCAGACCCCGGTCACCCCCGGAGCGAGGTTCCCGGCCCGCTCCCGCCGCCCCACCTGCACGCCGTGAGGGCGGACCGGCCGAAGCGGCCCTGAGGACCCAGCGTAGGCCCCGCGACACCGCCGCAGTCAGGGGCGCCGCCATGTTGCCCCGCCGCGGGGCAGGCCGGGAGCGCGAACGGCGGCCGCTCCTACTGGAGGAGAGGGCGGGGGGAACATAGAGAGGAGGGAGAGGGGGTTAGGGCGCCGCCCTATGCAGTGGTGGCTGTAGCGCCCCCTGCTGGCCGTGCCGTGTGGAGCCCATCAGTGCGGGCGGCGGCGCAGCGTGGTGTGCCCAGTGCTCCCAGTGTGCCCACTGTGCCCAGTACACCTCAGTGCTCTCATTGCCCTCAGTGCTCCCAGCGTGTCCAGTGCTTCTGGTCCTTCCAGCGTTCCCAGTGCCCACAGTGTGCATAGTGCCCCCAGTGTGCATAGTGCCCCCAGTGTACACGCTGCTCCCAGTGTCTCCTGCAGCCCACCCCCGTGCTCCCTCTGTGCTCCATGTTCTCTGCAACTCATCCCGCTGTCCCACAGTGCTCCCCAGCCCATCTCAGTGCCCCCCACACCTCTCAGTGCAATCCCCCCCAGTGCCCCTTTAGTGCCCCACACCCCTCACAGCACCACTAACTGTCCCACTCCAAACCCCCCCACACCCCAAAGTTGATCACCCCCACACACAAGGGAAGGAGCCACCGTCTCTGTGCCATCTCTGATTTTATTGAACCCACAACACCAACCCACACCAACTCACACCAATCCATGCCACGCTGCGTGCCTGGCTGTCAGCAGAACCATTACCATTACTAAACTCAGTAATGGTAACGGTTTCCCTGCCAGCCATGTGTCCTTGGCTGCATCCACTCCTCAGGGTGCCCCACAACCCCCCTGTGCCCCACAGTGCAGTCCCACGGAGCAGATCTCAGGGCCAGGTGCAGCCCAGGGGAGTACATCATCTATACTGTAGTGTCTCATAGTGAACTTACAGTATATGATGATATCCAGCCCAGGGCGGCAGGCAGCGTTATGAGAAGCACCTAAACAAAAGGAGAGCATCGTTAGTGTCACCCCGTCCCCAAAGTGCCACCACCACCCCGCTGCGTCCCCATAGGCAGCACCCACCTCTCGGGGTGACCCCGCTGCTTTGTGGGGTGCTGCTGCTGCACCCACTTTATAAATCCTGCACAGCCTCATCTGCATATCTCAAATCTGCACAGCACAGCTGGTGTGGCCCTGTAACCCCTTCATGCCCGGGGGGGCAAGGGGGGAAAGGGGAGGCAGCCTCCAGAAGCTCTGTGCCATCCCACAAAGCTCTGCCTGTGGGGGACACAAGGACAGGGGGGTCCCAGGGGCCATCCCCTTGCAGGATCATCCCCAGTCCTTCCTCCCAGACTAAGAGCTGCCCATGGCAAACTCATGCCCAAGGTGTCCCTGTGTCACATATGCTACCCCAAAAGATGGATCCATGTGTCCCCAACAGGGTTGTGTCACCTCATTGTGCATGACTGTGGCCATTCGTGGCCCCTGGCCATGTGTGTCCCCAAACAGCCGCAGCGCCTGGCTGTGTGTGCCGGTGTGTGGCTCTGCCCATACGTGTCCCCAGCCCTGTGTGTCCCCCCAAGGGTCACATCCTGCAGCCAGAGCCGTGCCATTGTGCTATTTGTGCCGGCAGGGCAGGGACATGGTGGCATTCCTGGAAGCCACCTGCAGGGATATGATAAGTCCCCTTCAGGGCTGCGTGCTTGGAGACCCAGATAAGCAGCACTGGGTGGCTACTGCGGACCCTGCAATGGGGTGCAAGGTGTTCCCAGCCCTGCTGTCCCCTCTGGGTGACAGGGGCAGCGTGGTCAGACCCTGGCAGGAGGTGAAACAGCTGCCAGCAGCAGTGTGTCCCCAGCAACATGAGGACACCAGGACCTGGGATGACAGGGGGCTGTTCCCTGCTCCCTTTGGACCTTGTTGTGATGTGAGTGCCCCCAGCAGCACAAGCAGCCAGCACCCAGAGCAGGGACTTTGCCGAAGTGTCTCCCAGTGTCCCCATCCCTGCTGCTCGCTCAGCTGTTCTCCACATCCATGCACTGCCAAGTGTGCGGCACTGCAGAGCAGCTACGGGGGCTTTGGTACTGCAGCCCCCCTCTGCCAATGCTGCAGGGCTGTGTCTGGCTGTAGATAAGGAGCCACCAACCCATCCCCACCCACCTATCTGCAGAGCCACCCTGCGTGGGGCGTGCAGGATGGGGGGCCCTTCTGTCCTGCCCAGCATTTGGTGGGACACAGAGGGGCTTGGGGGCACGAGGGGGCTGTGTCTACAGAGCCCCCCGGTTGCTGGATGTCCTCACTCACATGGGGAGGACGTGTACCAGCAGAGGAACCAGAACAGGGCTGGGGATAGAGGTGTCCCAGGACATGGAGTCACAGCATTGCTTGTGCTGGAAAGGATTCTGGGCTGCCCTGTCCGACCCCCTCCATGGGCACTGCCAGGATGCGCCCAACCTGGCCTTGTGCACCTCCAGGGATGGAGCATGGGCACCTCTGGGCACCCTGCACCAGATCCTCAGCCTCCTACTGGGAAGCACCATCCTCACACCCCACCATCCCTTCTCCTGCTGCTGAAGACCCCGCTGAAAGCCATTCTCCTCACATCTCTCACACCCGTAGGTGCAGAGCCGGTGTGCAGTGCCACCAACCCGGGGACAGAAGTAGCCTTCAGTCCCTGCCAGCATCACTGCCTCCACAGCAATGGGGTCCCTGAGTGACACAGGGAGCTGCTGTCACCCAGCAAAGTGGAACAGGGCTTGAACCCCACGTAGTGTGGGGCAGGAAGCAGCCCTGAGGACAGGGCGATGGGACCATGGGGACACGGTATGGGGGGACACCTGAGTGCAGCCAAGGTGGGCTGCCAGGAGGGCAAACGCTGGGGGTGTGGAGTGGGGACAGAAGGCACAAGATGAGAGCCAGGGCACGAGGTGACAGGCTTTATTATCGCACAGCAGTGACACGGTGCAGGCATGCACACACACACAGATAGGGAGCCTTGCCCGGCACACCCATCAGCAAGCACCAGATCGGGGTTGGCAGCCACAAGCTGGGGGCTGATAAGGCCTGGCCCCTCCCGTACAGCAATGAGGTGACACTGCAGCACCAGTGGCACTGCCAGAGCAAAGTGGGCCTGGGTCTCTGCACCCAGCAGCCACCCCTCTGCAAACAGGGTGACACTGAGCTGTGGCACTGGATGCACAAAGTTGGGACCCCTCCCATCCCACCAGCTGGGATTCAATGCACACGTTTTTAGGCACAGCCACACCAAACACAGGCAGCAGGACAGACAGAGAGGGTGAAGGTCAGTGCACTGGTGGCACTGCGGGGGACACAGAGGGGACAACCTTTCCACAGCATCTCTGGGGACAGCAAAGCCATGGGCTGCCAGATGGGTGGGGGTTTGCAGGAGTGCTGCAGGTCGGCTGCAGGAGGAACGTGTTCCCATCACAGTGCCCTGTGCCATCCCATGCCATTCAGGCTCTTGCTCTGCTAGCAGAGGTGAGAGGCATGGTGGCACTCAGGAACAGCAGCCTGGGTGGCTTGCCTTCCTCTGGTATGATCGAACAGCTTTGGCACAATGCTGCTTTTTGGAATTTCTGCAGCACAGCTGCCTTGCAGCGCTCCTTGAGGTCAGGGAACCTAAGGGTGGGGAGCAGCACGGCACCAAGGCTCAGGGCTCAGCAAGAGGCCAGCAGGAAATTCCCTGAGGGAAGGCAAGATGGGAGCAGGCACTGAGCCCTGGCAGTGCCCCAGCATCACCAGACCAGGGTGGGATTGCCACCTTGGGAAGCCGTGCCCAGGCTGCAGGCAAGACAAACAGACGTGGAAAGCCAACCACAAACCCAGCTTGTGGGCAGCAGCAGGGTCTGGGCAGCGCCCCATAGGGTCGCAGTGGGAGGGCAGGGAGCCCAGAGCAGGTCCTGGTGCCTGCACACATCTTGCTGAGCCCTTGCTGCGAGCTCCTGAGGACAGAGAACAGCAACACCAGACAAGCTGCCAGTCCTAACCGTGGATCAGAGCCAAACACCGGCTGGATACAATATACAATTAGTTAGAAAATAAATCTCCTCCCACCCTTTGTAACAAAAAGAGCGGCTGATTGAACATGCATCTTTCTGGCCCTACAAAATAAGGCACCAGAGCTTAAAAACGAAACTCCAATTGTCTCTGATATAAAAGGAATTCCCAAGTGTTGAAGGCAGTTGATGTCGGAGTGCATAACAGGGAGTGATCTTCACACGCTTTGGGTCTCATGCCTGGGCCCCAGTGGCTTTCTGGATCAGGGGAATCTGTAGCAGGGAAAGAGAGAACTGTTAGGGCCGCAGGAGGATGCAGGGAGCTCCAGAAGGGCAGGGCTGTGGAAAGAGGCTGCCTAAAATCTGAACAATTCAGGGCGATTCCCCACACCCAAGAGCCATTGGCTGCTGCTGGTGCCCAGCTCACCTTCGTGAGGTCCACACCGGTGATGGCACGCACAGAGGCGGGGATCTCGGCCAGCAGGCGGTTCACCTCAGATGTCACATTGCTGCTCTCCCCGCTGAGAACAACGATCTCATCCACTCTGGAGAGCGGAGCAGCCACTTTGGCAGCAATCTGAGAAGGCAGGGAAGGAGCGTGTGATGAGCACGCAGCCACGGAGCTGCTGGTCAGACCCACAGGGTGAGGACCTGCACACCACGTGGGGCCTCTCTGTGCCTCCAGGAGAGCCGGCCCAGTCTGGGAACTCCCCACCTCCAGCCCAGAGCAGGGAAAAGCTGCTCCCTCCTCACCTCAGGCAGTGCATCCAGCACCAGAGCCAGCTGGGCAGCTTCCCCGTAGCTCTGGAGCGCTTCTGCCTTCAGCTTCATCCTCTCAGCCTCCGCCATCCCGATGGCCTCAATCACAAAGGCCTCAGCTTCTCCGATCTTGCGGATCTTCTCCGCCTCCGCCTGAGCCAGGAGGACTTGCCTTACCCTGAAAAGGCAAAGCGAGCCCTGTAGCAGCCAACACCTCCACCATCAGCCTGCGAGCTGGGTCAGAGCACAGCGCTCCCACCCCAGCCCAGCGCACAGCCAGGCACGGGACAGGTCCCTGTGTCCCCACTGAGCAGCTCAGGCTCACTCACTTCTCCCCCTCGGCGATCTGCTGGATGCGGTAAGCTTCGGCCTCAGCCGGCCGCTTCACAGTGGCTATCAGCTCTTTCTCCTTCCGGATGATCTCCTTCTCTTCGACGTCGATCTGCTTCTTGCGTTGCACCACCTCGATTTCTATCTCCTCCTGGCGGATCTTCTGCTGCTCCCGGGCACTCTGCAGCTCGTAGGCCAGCTGGGCCTCAGCTGTCTGCATGGGGGAGAGAGGAGAACGGGGGGCTTGGCCACCACCTCCTGGGTGCAGACATAAGGACCCTTGGCAGGCTCTGAAAGCAGACGTGGGTCAAATCTCCACCCAGGGGTGACATCCCAGTCCTCAGTGCTGCACCTGCAGTCCCTCTCTGTGTGCTCTTCTCACAAACAAAAACAGCTCTGGGTTCAACTCAGGCAACTCTCCCCAACACTCCATCTCTCCCTAGTCTCACTTAAGTGATGGCAACAGAGTAGGAGAGGAATGCGGTGCAAGGAGCGTGCACTGTGACACACAAACCTGGGTTCTCCAGTCCCAGCTCTCAAAACATGCAGAGGGAGGAAGCTGGAAAGCCTCAGAGCAACCAACACCACTGCAAACCAGGGGACACCAGCAGGCTGTCAGATACCTCTCACCTTAATGTTGACCTCCTCAGTGAAGGCAGCTTTCTGCAGTTCAAAGGCACGCCTGGAATCTGCTATTTTAGTATCTGCCATGAACTTGACATCCAGCATTTCCTTCTTGCACTCTGCCTCCTGCAGAGAGAAAATGGAGAGCAGAGCTCAAGGGTGTGCAGCTGGAGCAAAACACTGCTCTGGGAAGCTCAGCACAGCCCTGCACTCACCCGAATGCCAGCATCCCGCTCAGCTTCTGCCACACCAATGTCTGCATCCCTTCGGACAGCCGCAGTCTGAGTCTTTCCCAGGGAGCTCAGGTAATCCACTTTATCATAGACATCCTGGAGAAGGGAAGATAAGTCACAGCCGCTTCCAATGAGCGACTCCATCTTGTTGCCTTCCCGCAGGAGCTCAGAGCAATCATTTGTCAGGCCAGGGTCAGGAAGAGCCACGTCAGGCTGCTGCCAAGCAGAACCAGGGAGAGGCATCCTCCCTCCAGCCCTGGGGGCTCGGCCAGCAGCTAGCTCTCCTGTTTGCACAGTGCTGCCTGGATGCAGGGCACGTTACAGCGGCTGTCATGGAAACCCCTGGAGGGCTGGGGCAGGCTGTCAGCCACTGCTTTTCCATCAGCCTCAGTGGGAGAGCCGGGGTCAGGCTCTGTCACTGCTTCACAGCACGGCTGGCTGTCCCACAGTGCCATGCACCACGTCTGGGCGTACCTTGATGGTAAAGCTCAGGATCTCGATACCCATGCGACCCACGTCTGGAGCTGCCACCTCTCGCACCAGCTTGGCAAACTGGTCCCTGTCCTGGTAGATCTGCTCCACCGTCAGAGTGCCTGCAGAGGGAAGGCAGGCAAAGCACTTTATTTGGAACAAGTAGCATGGAACAGCATGGGTCTAAGCTCAGCAACATCCTAGTTGTCCCAAATCACACAAACAGCGAGGTCAGCTCTGGGCACAAGGGCACAGCTCACTGCCCAGCCCACGTTCTGCACATCAGCATCTCAGAAGCGCAGCCACACACAGGGCTACCTGCAACCCGTGGGGACTCAGACATCTCTTACTGCAGGCACCGAAAACTCATTTATCACAACACCCAGCAGCACAGCACGAGCTGCTGGAGGGGAGGAACAATCTAAGCTGCCACATCTGCAGTCAGCAGAGGAAGCACCCATCGTGGCCTGCCATGGTGGCAGCAGTACTGCTGGGGTCAGCCAGCACAGGGGGAAAAAAGCTGCTCAAGATGCCTGCAAGACTGTGAGCCCATCCGCACCTAGGATGGAGCGCAGATGCCCCTCCAGTGTCTGAAGGACCACGTTCTTCACATCCTGCACGTTCTTCCCCAAGAACTGCTCACAGGCCACAGCCAGGAGCTCCTTCTCGGTCATTATCTTCACCTGGAGACAGGAGACAAAACCAAAGGGGCTGATTGTGCCTGTCTAAGGTGGGAGAGACACCCAAGAGCAGCAGCAGCAGCAGCAGCACCACCACCAGGCTGCCAGATCCCCATGCTACTGAGGGGAACGGGGGTTCCACACGGTGTTCCCTGCAAGGAGGGATGACACGAGATGGCCACAGCACACCGTGTTTAGCCTGGGGGCTCCGTGTGCCCCCCCGTGCCAGCACCAGGCCAGCCTGCTCCTCACCATCTGGTGCCAATTCCCAGAGCTGGCTTAAAACCCCCACTGGGTACGTCAGGTAGTGGAGATGCAGCACACAGCCCCAGTTCCTGAGTGCAGTCCCAAAGCGGCAGCTCCTGGTGGTCCAGGACAGAAGGATGTCTGTGTGTGTGGCAGCAGCAGGAGGGGGAGTGGGGCCATATCAGCATGCAGCCAGCACGGCTGGGTGTTGAGAAAGTCTCACAGCACCCTCTGATGGAGACAGCGGGGCTGGGTGGTGCGGGTGGGGGGGAACAGCCCTCCATGTCCCGTCCACCAGCCCTGGCTGCTGCCACCTGAAAGCCCAGCATCATCCTGGCTCAAAGACCTCCAAATGAGACCCTCCGGGAGCTCCACTGTGTGCTCTTGCTGGGTTCACGACCTACAGACCTCATCCTGCCACCTGCCAGACCCGTATTCAGGGTTTAAGTGCCAGTAAAAGCAACACAACTATTTCTAGGTCTGTGAGGCGACAAGTTCAACACCACACCGCTACCCCTGATCACACAAAGAAATGCCAAAAACCTCAGCTGAGTGTGACAGATCAACAACAAGCAAAAAACAACAGTGGGAATAGTAAATGACCTGGACAAGGTGGATTTGGAGCTGCATTTTTAAAGCAAGGCACCCGGTGGTACAGCTTTCTGCCTGCATGCAGTGCCCAGCCTAATCCTGCTGTGTGTGTAGTGGGAGAGATGTCCCAAAATGAAGCTAAAAAGAGCTTCTCACAAAACCCTCCCATGAAGGAGTGTTGCCAAACAGAAGATGGAGAAGCTGACAGCTTTATTAGAAGTGTGTGAGGGAGGCAGAGGTGCATGCATTTCTCCAACCATGCAAAGACAGAGCTGAAGCCACGGGTGTGCCCAGCCCTTCTGCTGCGTGCAGTGATGCAGACACTGCTCCTGGCTGAGCACAGCCCACTTACAGCACCTTGTCTGCCAAGGGCCAAGCAAAGAGCCCCTGCAAGAGCACTGGGTGGAATTTCTCCAATGCACAGCTGTTAAAGAGCTGCAGCGCTCATCCTGGGAGGCTCCTGGTGCACGTGAGGTTTTGGCTGTGTCTGAAGAAGGCTTGAGGCAACCAAAACTCAATTCAAGCCAGAAATTTCACACACAGATTCTACTGCCCTGAGAGATCAAGTTCTTTCTTCAAGCTTTAACTCACCATGAAGAGCAACAAGACCCACACACTAATAATCCAAAGCAACCCAACACTCGGCACCATCTCAGAAGTGAATGGCTCAGCCCTGCAGTGTCACGCAGCTCCAAGGGCACCACGGTACATCACAGACACATGAAGTCACCCACACAACTCATCTGCCACAGGGCCAAATGTGACACTGGAAGAAGAGGAATGATTTTGGGCAGAGGAGAGGTCACGACCCCTGTTAGAACATGGACATGCTGTACCGTGCTCAAACCAAAGAAGACAGTTTGGTTTTGTACCAGAATTTGTCTCAGAGCAGTTGGCTTCTGTTCCAGGACAACAGCAACCTTGTAAGGGGGGGAAAGCCAGTTAGAGACATGCATTCCTGAAATGATGGTTTGGAGTTACTGTACCTGTGCCACACCTGTGACAGTTAAAGCTACCCCCTCCGCCGTCTCTACGTCCTCACACCTGGGCTGTAACGTCATTATCTCTAGGGAAATCCTGCCAAAAAACGTAAAATATTTGCACGTTTCCAGGTAACACACACTCTGCCTTCCCCTGCACCTCCTGCCCTGGCTACCAGCTGCACTCCTACGGGTAATGCGAGACAGGCACAGAACTGTATGTGACTGCAGACAGACAGGACACCTTGGACAAAAAGAAGGAGATTTCCAAACACCACTTATAGGAATGTATCAGCAGGGCTGGTGAGGCGGCCAGGAGCTTTGGGTCCCCAGCTCTGGCTGCTGTCACTGGTTTAAAAGCACAGCACGGAGCCCAGATGCACCCACCCTGCGTCACCCCCGTGATGCTGGTGCTGCAAGAAGCAGCCATGCCTCTTCCCTCATTGGGTTAACATTAACACAGCCCTCCTCCCTCACTCTCCCTACTTTTCCTATTTGCCTTTGGGTCGTGTGTCTCCAGCTCCTTTGAGGTCAGACAGCCAAAAGCATATCTTGCTTTTGGCAAGGGATGAAGGTGCTGTGGACAGATCTGCAGGTCACAAGATGGTGACACACGAGCTGTGCTCCAGGCAGCACAGCCCATAGATAGGAGCAGCTGCACCGAGCTGGGAACATGCTGGGACACAGAGCAACGGGGCAGCCTGCTCGTGTTGGTCAGCATTAGCTCAAGCATCCAAAGCATGAGTGGGTGGCACGGGGCTGCAACGTGCACGCCGTGGGCATGTTTGGGATTGGTGGGGTGCTCAAACAAATCCCTGCGAGCCCAAGTCTGCCCTGGCTGCTGTCCTAATTGAACTGGCATGCAAGCTGGGAGCTGATAAAACACAAGGTCCCGCTGCCCAGGATGCACACAGGCATTTTGTGCCATATGCAGCTTTAATCAGCTGGTACAGGACTTCTGAAGGCCTAATCCATACCTTTAATTTAAATTAAATGCTGTGCTGCTTCCTAGCTGGCAAGTCCCAGGGAAGTTCGGTAATTGCTGTGACGGTGGTCTGTAAGTGCTCACAGCACAGAGCAAACGCCACTCCTCAGCGCTGCAACTCACCCAAGGTCTCCGTGCTGTGCTTTTAAATGAGACAACATCCAAAACGGGCACTGCCTCTGTGTGGAGGAGGAAGGGCTTAGTGGAAATTCGTATTCAAAACCAGAGAGCTGCCATCTCCCCACGTGGGTGCAGACTTCCTTCTGAAATGACCCAAAGCTCAGCTCCCCACCTTCCCCAAAGGCTGTGTAAAACCCAGCCTTGTCTGTCTGCAGCCAGATGCACTTCTGCACGCAATGCAAATGGTGCTGCCAAGGGAAGGGTTACAGTTGAAGCAAACGACTGCAGCATTATCAGGAGCCAGCATAGCAACGCTGAATTTGGAATTTGCCAAGTATGCATCTGTCTGCATTACCTACACACTGCAGGGTGCACCCCAGAGCAAATGCCAGAGGAGGGGTAGGAGAGGAAGGTGCTGAGATGTTCGCTGTCCCATTAGAAAACCATTAGCTTTTATGTTGTCCTGCTGCTGCTGCTGCTGTTGCTGCTGCTCAAAACAGAGGCAGAAATAGTTAGATGTGATGTTAGGAAGCTGGTGGATTATTACCTGTGCAACCCCTGTTACGTACAGTGGGACCCCCTCCGACGTCTCAATATTCTCACAGCGACAGAGGATGGTCATAACCTCCAAAGACAGTCTGAGCAGCAAGGAATAAGGGTAGGACAGCAAATACACAAAGCGGTTACCAGAGAGTAAGACACTTGTTGCAAAGGACAGATGGGGCTTTCAGGTTTCAGCTTTTTCCCTGTTCGGTCTGCATTTCTCCCACTGCTGCTCCCTGGACTCTGTAATGCTGGGCATGGCTTCCCCCATGCTGCTTGGAGCTCTCAGCATCTGGTGCTGCTTTTTAGTGAGGTTAAAGAGGCCGGGCTCTCACCCTGACCCCCATCAGGTGCTGCCACCTGTAACCCACCTGCACTGCCGTCCTGAAGTCAGCTGGAATTTTCTGCTGCAGCACTTTTAACA
Source organism: Meleagris gallopavo (assembly GCF_905368555.1). NCBI lineage: Eukaryota > Metazoa > Chordata > Aves > Galliformes > Phasianidae > Meleagris > Meleagris gallopavo. Next base: position 5,847,332 of record NC_139424.1, read on the forward strand.
CAGAAAATAATTTTTTGTAATAGCTTAGCTGTCTCTGCCAACATTAAAGATGGGCCAGAAAAATAAAAGCACCAGGGATCTGGCTACACATCCCTGCTAAGGCACTGAGGAGAGACTATGCTTCCAAGTGCTGTCCTGAGAGGCTGAATGACACCATTTGGTTCCCTGGGAGGCACTGCCTCTCTGGCTGCTTTTATTTCTGACCTCAACACAAAGATGAGATTTTTTCCTGTTGTTTTTTTTTCCCCTCAGCCCTCAAGGTTGCAGCAGGATAAGAGCCCATTGCCCTGCCAGCTCCAAGCACTCCTTTTGTCCCCAGGTTGGCGCTACCTGGCGAGGTGCAGCTGACAGCAACACAATTACTGCTGTCTCATCCATAGTTCCAAAAAAGATGTCCTAATTTCAAAGGAAGAAATCTGCCTCTCTCGTGTGCATGCAGCAGGTTCCAACTGGCACAACTTATGGTATTTGGGAAAGACTCCAGTCTCAAAAGGAGAATTTAGCCCCATGGTGTGACCTGAGGGTATAGATTTTAAAGTACAGTATTTGCTTGGGTGCTGGCAACTCTGTCCAAGCCCCATTTGCCAGACAGTGCACAGACCTCCAGCACATGACAGCTTGCTCCCAGCAGGCAGCTCTCTAACCTTTGCTCACCCAAGTTAATAGCAGCACTGCCAGAGAGCCTGGGCCAAAGCAGAGGGTGTTAGCTGAGACTCTTCATGCAAGGTCCCAGGAAAGGAGCTAAGAGCTGTGAGCCCATTGCCAGCAGCAAGTTGGCTGAGCCAGGTGAGCAGCACTGATGGCTGTGCAGCATCTGCAGGGGGAGGGCAGCAGCATGCTGGCTGTCTGCTGGTGGCGACACGTGGACATGGAGGAGGGAAGGTTAGCTGCAACCTCTGGCCTTCATGTAGTGCAAAAAACCCAAAAGTCACGTTTTTATCCCTTCCCTGTTATTTTTTACATAGGCAGAAACCTGTGTCTGGGTGTGAGGGAGGTGTTAGGACAGAGGCACACTTAGCAACATCCCCACAGGTCCTAAAGAAGAACCACAGCAGCAGTACCACAGCATGTTAGTTCAGAGACTAGCAAAGTCGTGACTGAGGAAAGGGAAGGAAAGGAAATCCTGTGCTTTTAAACAAGAACACAGCCTGCTCTCGTGGTGACAGCAGTGAGCACGTCTTTAGAAAAACAGAGCTGGGCAGCAGGCAGGAGCTGCAGCCAAAGGCAGAGCGCAGGGCTGATGCTCATCCACGGTTTCCCACGTGCTGGCCAGCCCTGCATTCCTACAGACACTGACAGCCCTGCAGGGACGGCTCTGCCTGGCACGTCCTCCAGACCCACAAGCAATGTGGGGGTTACCTCTGGGTCTCCTTACCTCTGGGTGTCTGTAATGCACCACCAGGCCCAGGCCCAGCCGCCATACACATACTGCTTCACGTCGGAGCCACAGCAGCCACCTGCAGCACAGTGGGAAGAACACAGATGGAAGAGCTGTTACAACCAGGGAAAACCCTGCACCCAAACAGAGTGAGTTGCAAGCAGAGCAATCTCACAGCACCGCAACGCCTGGTAACATTTGTACGAGGACCTCATTACCCAAGGACAGGAAGGGAGGTGCTCCTGGCAGCACGGAAAGTTGTTCATTTCACAGCATCCACGTGGTCATTACGCCTCCAACGAACCTCTGGCAATTGTTTAATAATCGTTTTCTGAGAAAAACGTGCCCTAATAGCACTGCTGTTACAAGTTGGGAAGGTGTTTCTGCTCACAGATTCCTTTTTTCTTCTGCAGGCAATGCCTCGCTCAGCATCGAACCAAACACTTGCTTCCCAGAGCCTCCCAACACTGCTATGCAGCTCCATTTGCTAAACTATGCTGTACGTCCTGAAGTGTTCAAAGCATAAGAAAAACAGGGAAGCTAAAGCCATTAAACAGAGGTGGGATGCCAGCTGGTTGCTTTCCTGCAAGCTGGACACTGGACTGCAGCAGAGCTTTGTCCTGGTAATGCATGATGGTTAATTTTCCATTGCACTTCTTGCAGCCTCTGCCAAGTCTCAGAGATCAAGCGAAAAAGGAACCCACAAAGTGAAATCCTTGCAAGGCTGAAGAATAACCCCTCTTGCACAATGGGATTTGGCAGAGGAGGTGCATTTTTCAACTATAATACACCCACTGTTCCCCAGGGCTGGGTCTCACAGCCACTTGGCTGTCCCTTTCACAAACATCCCCACACTTTCCGGGTGCAGCACGCCACAGTCAGGCCTGCTACAAATGGGGGATTTGTGGCCAGGCAGCTGCCAGCCACTCTGGCCTCTTCAGATGAAGGGGTCCCGTGTTCAAGCATGGCTTCCCAGAGCAGAGAGAAAACACGTTGCCTGGTTTGGATGACATGAGATGAAAGATTTGAGGATCTGTAGATAAGCAGAGCTCTTCGGCAGATGCAGGGAAGTGTTGCTGGGAAACAAGCAGAGTGATTGCTGGGAGCACTGCTGAACACAGAGGGGAGAAGGCAAAGGCATACGCAAAGAAACTCACGTAATAAAGCAGGGTCTAGACTAAAATCAGCGTCTGGTTCTTAGGTGCCACTGTGAATATCAATCAGGCTTTGTCCTCGTGCCTCATCCAAGGTTAATAAAATGAATTTATCAGATGCAGGATTCTGAGATGGGTCTGTGTAATCCTCTGATGGTCACAACAACAGGGAAGTGCAGGTCGTGCTGGTGAGCTCCTTCTGGAGGTCATCCAAATCAAAACCAACCATTTCAAACTCTGAGTATGGCTGTTACAGAGAGTTCACAAACCACACCTTCAGCTGAACCCACCTTGTAAACAGAAACCCAGAGGAGAATGAAAGCAAACACAAGAAAGCTGCTGAGATGTTACCGCAAAATTCCTCCCAGAAACAAAAGGACTCTGCCCACCTCTTCTCCTGCCATCCTCTCTGAAGGGACCTGGAGATTGCAGTCTCCCTTTCCTACAGGAGGTGGCCTGGAGCTTCTCCTGTTCTGTTCTCATGAGGTTGGTTGCTCTCCCCTAAACAGCACTCTCTGCATTTCTCTTCACTGAACTGCATCACACTTCTTTCAGACCATTTGGCCTAGCTGTTGAGTTCGCTTTGATCCTAATCCTGCTCTCAAAGCTCTCGAATCCATTCCCAGCTCAATGTCATCTGCAAATTCAATAAGCACATTCTGGATTCCACCACCCAAGCCAAAACAAGGCACTTACTTGATAAATCCCTTCAGCTGAACAGTGAACCACTGTCAGGTTCCCTGGCACTGGTTTTCCAGCCTGGCTCATATCAACTTTACAGCACCTGAGGACAGCTGGGCTCTCGCAGAGCAGGACGGGTTCACAGGCCTCCAGAAGACTGTATTTCTGGCTTTCAAAACGTGTACAAGTGACCGCTCTGTTCTTGTGGTACACTGGCTCACAGAAGTTCCTCTTGCAGGAATAAGAGGGATGCAGCAAGAGGATGTGAGTGCTCAGATCAGGTTGGGAAGGGTTAACCAGACCCAACTGCTGGAGCCTGACAGGAAATGTTGACACAAAACTAGAATCAGCTGCCAGCTCTTCTCTTGCTCTGAGAGAGATCAAAGAGCTCCAGTGGGGCTGCACTGGGGAGCTGAGCTGGGCCCTATTGCTTCTCCTTTCACACCCTGATCTCCAGCTGAAGCAGCACCCTGCTGCTCCACCAGCACTGTGCTCTGCACAACCTGTCCCACACGGCACCTCCAGATGTCCCAGCTGCTGCCGGGCCCTGCACTGTTTGCCCTGTTGGCTCACAGGAGCTGTAAGATGAGCGCAGCCATTAAATATGACATCTCCTTATGATGAGGCTCTGCAGAAATATTAGTGTCGCATTTCAGCATTAGCAGATTGATCCCGAGCCACAACGGCTGCGTTCAGCCAGACTGCAACTGAAAACCATTACGCACTTGGAGAGGATCTGTGCATCTTGTGGGAAGCCTGACGTCAGGGTGAGCAGGTATTGCTTCTCCGAACGCAGGGCTCTGCCCAGGAGCAGTCTGCAAGGAGCCAAAGCCTCCCCAGGGCCTGCACCAAGCCCCAGTGGGAAGCTTGCAGCTCCTCCTGCAACATAAGACTCAAGTTGCAGAGCCCATCATCACCTTGCTCTGCTCTCCAGAGCATTCCTGGCCTCTGCATGGATTTCCTGCATGGATTGCCTGATCCAGGGCAGTTTCTTAGAAGGAAATGAGTGTTGCTCAAGAGGGAAGGACACAGCACAGTGCTGGCCGTGCCCTGGAGGCTGCTTCCCAAATAAGGCTGTGGATCTCTGCATGCACACATGTTCCCAGGGTACGGCTGCTGCTCCTGGTGCTGAGGGCCTGAGATGTCTCACCAGCAAAAAGAAAGAGCTCAGAAAACATCACAGCTGTATGACAGCAAGCCAAGAGCCAGCTGCTGCCACGACCTGCTGTCAGATTTCTCCTCCCTTTCCCAGATCTGACCTAATATCACCCAATTAAGCGCCGGATACCGTCAGCTCTCTCTGTACTGCACACAGAACGCTTCAGTTCCCGGAACCCAGGGCTGCACCCTGCTGCTCTGCCCAGGGGTGCTGAGGAGCCAATGCTCATAGGGAACAGCAGCAGAGCTGTGTCTGGGGGTGGCACTGAGCCCACTCTGTGTCCCAGGGCTGTGCTGAGCACTCGTCCCAGAGCACGGTGCTGCATCCAGGAGCAGCCCTGGCCCACCAGCTGATGTCACAAATTCCTGCTGGGCCGTCCTGCGAGCTGCGTGCTGTGAGATTCAGGAAGGAACAGGTTACAGCAAACCCTACAGCCTGCACGACGCCCTGGTGCAGATGGACAATGGCTCCTTGGCTCTCGAGCGCTGCGCTCTTCTGAAGGGGTCTCTTACGGGGAACCAAGGGAAGCATCGTTGCTCCAGGTGCTGTCTGCACCTCCTGAGAACCAGCAGGCACACAGCGTTCGTTTCCTTGCTCCTGCCACAGCTTCAGCAATTCCCATCATTGTCGCGGGGCTGAGCTGGGAGCACCAGTGCCACACCAGTGCCACGTCCCCCAAACCCACCTGCTGACCCCTCCAGTGCCACAGGCCCCCCCCCCACATACCGTGACCCCCCCACACCCAGGTCTGGCGCAGCCCCACCCCCAGAGCTCAGGACCCCCCGGGTCCTCTTTAAGCCGGAGCCCCTCAGCGCTGTGCCCGCCCGTACCTGACACCACCAGCGCCTCGTTGGGCCCCACCGTGTGGCAGTTGCCCATGCTGCCCGCGGAACGGCTCCTCCGCCTCTTGCCGCCTCCCGCCCGCACCCGGCCCGCCCAGCGCCGCCCCGCCTCTAGGGCGGCCGCCATCTTGGGGAGGTGGGCAGCGCGCTTGGGGGCGGAGTCGTGGCCGGCCGCCATCTTGGGAGGGCGGCCGCCATCTTGGGGAGGTGGGCGCCGTGCAGAGGGGCGGGGCCAGGGGCGGCCGCCATCTTGGGGCGCTGCGCGGCGCGTGCGCAGTGTGCGGAGGGCTGCGGGGCGACGGCGGTGCGAGCGGTGCAGGGCGTGTGCAATGCAATGCAAGGGCAGGGTGTGCAGTGCAATGCAATGCAAGGGCAGGGTGTGCAGTGCAATGCAATGCAAGGGCAGGGTGTGCAATGTAATGCAATGCAAGGGCAGGGTGTGCAATGTAATGCAACGCAATGCAATGTAGTGCAACGGGAGGGTGTGCAATGCAATGCAATACAATGCAATGCAATGCAAGGGGAGGGTATGCCATGCAGGGATGGCCAGCGCACAGCAACGTGTTCCTTAATGTGCGAGGCTGTATGCAGTGCAGCGTGTGCAGTTCAGCACGTGTGCAGTGCAGTGCATGCATGCGTGTGCAGTGCAGTGCAGTGCAGATGCTGCAAAGCATGTATTACGTGCTTGCAAGGCTGTGTGTGCATGCACAAGGCAGGACAGATGCAATGCAATGCGCAAGGTAGGGCATGTGCAGTGCAGCATGTGCATGTGTGTGCATTGCAGTGTGTGTGCATTATGGCATGCTTTGTTGTAGTGTGTGCAATGCAGTGCATGGTGCAGTATGCACACTGCAGTGTGATTTGTTGCACTGTGCAAAGCAGAGCGCATTCACGCTGCAGCATTTGTGTGCACATGCATGCATTGATAAGGCAGGGTGTGCACACAGCATGTGCATGTGTGTGCAAGACAGTGTGTGCTGCAGCAGCATCATGTCTGTGCAAGGCAGAGCGTGCTGAATTGCAGTAACTGCACTCTTTGCAAAGCTGGACGAGCTGTTCTGCATGTGCAAGTGTGCACAGGACGGCGTGCAGAAGACGGCACACATTGCACCGGGGCAGCTTGGGGAGCTGCATGACACAGTGCAACACAACTGCAGGACTTATTTATTCCACAGCTGTGCACAAGGAAGGCTGCAGCCCCAGCAGCCTCTCGCTGCGGTCCCACAGCTCCCGTGCTGCAGCATCATCCCTGGCCTGAGCCCAGGGCTGCAGAGGGTGGCAGTCGGCAAAGTAGCAGCCACTGAAGGGCTCGAGGCCATCCTGCGTGGCACAGAACAGCACTGGGCGTGCGCCTTCAGCTGCACTGCGGAAGCAGAACCGGGACAGCGGAGTCCACAGCAGCTGCAGCCATAGCGGTGCGTGACGGAACAGCTGTGTGTTGACAAAACCTGCAGGGAGACAGGAGGGGGTGCATTGCAGCAGGCACCGGTGGGGAGGGGACCCATCAGCAAAGGGACACAGCAAGCAAAGCAATGTGCTGTGCAAAGGGATGTGGTGTACGAAGAGATGGCTGTGCAAAGGGATGTGGTGTGCAAAGGGATGTGGTGTGCAAAGAGATGGCTGTGCAAAGGGATGGCTGTGCAAAGGGATGTGGTGTGCAAAGGGATGGCTGTGCAAAGGGATGGCTGTGCAAAGGGATGTGGTGTGCAAAGGGATGTGGTGTGCAAAGGGATGGCTGTGCAAAGGGATGTGGTGTGCAAAGGGATGCATCGCACAAAGGGATGTGGCATGCAAAAGGATGCCGTGCAGAAGGTGAACTGTGCAAAGGGTGTACTGCACAGAGGGGTGCTCCACGCACAGCGCAGTGGGATGCATCATGCAAAGGGAAGCTGTGCAAAAGGTGAACTGTGTAAAAGATGCACAGCACAGAGAGATGCTGCATGCAAAGGGAACACCATGCAAAGGAGCACCGTGCAAGGGGATACTCCAAGTGAAGGCGTGCTTCATGCAAGCATGCAACAAGCAAACCACTTGGCACTGAGCTGCCCATACCTGGGTGCACGGCATAGGAAGTGACTCCAGTCCCCTGCAGGCGTGCTGCCAGCTGCCGTGCGTGCAGCACGTTGGCCAGCTTGCTATCACAGTAATCCTGGAAGGCAGCAAAGGGGCCGGGGGGTGGGCGGCCGAGCTCAGCCATGCGCAGGCGGCCGGCACAGTGTGCAGAGGAGGCGACGATGATCACACGGCTCGGGGCGCTGCTCTGCAGGCGCTGCAGCAGCAGTCGGGTCAGCAGGAAGTGGCCCAGGTAGTTCACCTGGAATGGCAGGCTGAAACCGTCCTCCGTCGTGCCCCCGGCGCTCACTCCTGTGTGGGCAGTGCATGGTGTGGGTGCTGGGTTTGGGGTGGTGGGTTTGGGGGTCCCCATGCAATGCAGTGCTCTGCTGCTCACCGGCGTTGTTGATGAGGAGGTGCAGGTGGGGCTCCTGCTGCAGGAAGGCGGTGGCGAAGGCGTGCACTGAGTGGAGGCTGCTGAGGTCCAGAGGCATGAAGAGCACCTCGGGGTTCCCCGTGTCCTGCAATGGGGGTGGAGGAGGCAGGAGCTGGTCTTGAGGCTTTAGGGAGGAGGGGACTGTAGGGAATGGCTATGGGGTGACCCCATATGGGTGTCCTAGAGATGCACTGTGAGTATGGGAGGAGGGTTACAGTAGGATGTCCCATGGGGATGCACCACACATATCAGGGGAGTGCCAAGGGAGTCCTAGGGGTGCACTGGGGATGGACCATAGGGGTGTCCAGGGATGTGTCATGGGGTCCTAAGAGTGCACAAAGGGCTGCAGGGGAACACTGGGGGGGGGGGGGGGGGGTACACTGGGGAGAGCCCATAGAGGTGTCCTAAGGGAGCACTGAGGTGAGGGTATTTATTCAGGGATGTTCAGGGGGTGCAGCGTGGGGTCCAGGTATACGCTGTGGGGGTATTTTAGGGATGCACGTAGAGATATTTGGGGGTGCTTGGGGTATAGGTACATCAGGGCTGTTCTGTGGGGGGGTCCTATGGGTCATCGTACCTATGGGTATGCTGCGCCGTGGGGTGCCTTAGGGTCCTCCAAGGATGTGCCATAAGGGTGAACTGGGGGTACACTGGGACCCCCCCCACGGGGGTGCCACTATTACCCTCCCCAACCCCCCCAGCTCTCACCCTACGGATGCGCCACGCAGCCTCTTCTCCCCGCAGCGCATTGCGCGTTGCCAGCACCACGCGTGCCCCGCACCGTGCCAGCTCCCGTGCCACAGCCTCCCCGATACCACTGCTTCCCCCTGCAGAGGAGAGCACAACAGAGAGCGGTGAGTCGGCAGCCAGCAACCAGGCAGCACCTCGCAGTGCCCCCACGCTCACCGGTGACGATGGCGGTGCGGCCGCGCAGTGCGGGCAGGGCGAGAAGGGGTGCGGGGCTGCGTAGGGTGAAGCGAAGCAGCAGGCAGAGCAGCAGCCCCACACCCAGCAGCCACCACCCCATCCTGTCCGCAGGGAGGAAGGGGAGGAGGAAAAGAGGAAGAGGGCCGTGCTGCTCAGAGCGAACGCCGCAGCCCTTTGTGGAGGAAGGGGTGGAAAAGCCAATGGAGCGGGCAAAGTGCAGCGCAATGGGAACAGGGAGAGCTCAAGGGCACACGAGCCCTTGGGGGGGGAAAAAATCACAGCCCCCCCAGCCCCACTCCCCCCCATCCTGCTGACAGAATGACACAGACAGGCAGAAAACAATGTGAATTTTTTTTTTTTTTTATATACAGAATACAGGAAAGTTTCTGTAAAGTCTAAAACGTTACAATTACTCTGTACAGTGGAGCTAGCTGGCCTGCTGCGGGGGGTGGCATATAAACAAAAGAGACAGAGGGGTTACGACGAACGAGCTGCTACAATAGACAAGTTGGGGGACGTCATACCACATGTAGCACTGTACACAGCTTTAAAACATTGAAAATGCCATCACTGATGTATTTACACAGAATCCAACACTTTTCCTTATTCGAAATTAAAAAAAAAAAAAAAAAAAAAAAGAGAGGATGGACACCAGGAAAAGAATTCGTTTCTCACTGCCCAATACACAGTAGCTACTGTAGTGCAACCAGAGCGGGGAGGGATGGGAAACGTAACTGTGGGAAGAAGAGCGCTTCTTTACATTAAATAAAACAATGATATTGTATAGATTTGCTGTATGAAAACTGTATTTCTCTTTTAATATAAAACTATTGTCACTGGCACAAAATAGAACAAGTTTCTGATTATTTTACAACTGCGTGGGTACGATCTGTCAGAGAGAGTCCTCGGCTCAGACGCCCCTCGCTCCGACGCGTCCTGCTCTCGCTGCAGTTTTCCTTTTAAAATGAAATGTATAGTACAAATATATGTGCAAATGCCCCTAAAACTTGAGCAAAAAAAGAAAATTAAAAAAAGTTAAACGTTCTTCATTTCATGCAAACGGCGTGTGGACAGTCTCTGGGCTGACATAGAAAATCCCACCTCGGTTTTGTACAGTTTTGCATTGCAAAGAGTCTGAGGGCGTTTCCTCATCTCCAAAGCTCTCTTCCTCGAAATTCCTAGGGAACAGAGTTGGAGCGCAGCACGGGCACCTGGTGGGGTTTCAGAGAAAGCTTCTCCTCCAAGTCCATGTCTTGTACTAAGGCAGTGTCCCCCTTGGGCTGTTTGGTCGCAAATTCGGTAATGCTGAAAACGAACTGCAGGCAGCCCAGCTTGATGTAACTGCCGTGGTGGAGCAGAGCTGTCCCCTCCCAGCCAGCCCCGCTGCCCCCTATCAAGCTGGAGCTGCTGGCTTTGCAGTTGCAGGGTTTCCGATGCTGCCCTTGTGCCTGCGAATTCATCACGGCGGCTTCTTCATGCGGCTCCTCTTCCTGCTTCCTGCTTTTGTGTCGCTCTGGAAAAGAAAAAGCACATCAGGTTGGGGCAGCTCGAGGCAGGAGCTTGTTTCAGCTCATTGGGGCTGCTGCTGGGGTGCTCCAGGAGCAAAGCTTCCAGCCTGGAGGCACTTCAGCAGCAGATGGAAGAGGAAGGGTTTCCCAGGGCAGCCCTAAGAGGTGTCCCATTGCCCCAGGGGGACACGGGCACATCCGTTTCAGCAGCCCCGCAAGAGGAAGCTGAGCAGAGGGGAGCAGGAGCTCGGATGGGTCCCCGGGGCATGACAGGGGCTGGGCTGTGTGGACACTCACTTATCACACTCTGCACTTTGGCAACAATACTGCTGGGAGGAGTGGGAGCCATCTTCTCCGAGAAGTCACACGAATACAGAACGTTGTCCACCGTCGTCCCGTGCTCACTGTAGTTCAACAGCTCGTAATGTTTCGTATTCTGAGCAAGGAGAAGAAGGAACTGATCACAAACAACCCCTCCCTGCCTACTGCTGTTGATGGTTAAACAGGAGTTGTATCTCCAGTGGCACTTCCATTGGCAGACTGGTCTGTTTCCTCCATGAACAAACTCATCTCTGGATGGTAGTTAAGAGGCAGCTCTCTGTTTACACTAAAATTTTAGTTAAATATCAGCCAGGTCAAAAAGGATCAAACCATCTCTGTGCTATTTTCCTTCCCTGGATGCCAGCAGTGAGAGGGCTCACTCGTGGTCTTTGTCCACAAGCACTTCACTCAGAGCAACCATGCTGGCAGAGCTCTGTGCTTCAGAAAGGGGTTCGACACAAATCGCTGATGCAGCCTTCGTGGAGTGAAACCATTCACAGCTCTGGCTCCTACTTTGCAGTCCCATAAAGGAGCACCACACAAAGGCAACCTGCTGCCTGTATCTCCAGCTCCCACTGCCATGCATGCCAAGCAAAGAAAGGCTCAGGCTCTCACCTCATCGTAGAATATGCAGGCGTGTTTGCCGGACACGTAGTTACAGTGACCATAGCTTGTAAGGCACACATCCATATCGGCTCCTGCCAATGGGGAGGACAAAAATGCTCAGTTCATTTCAGGAAGAAAAAAAGAACTGCCAGGCAGCAGAGAACAACAGACAGAATTAAACTTCAATTAGCAAAACAACAGGGGAGCAACTGCCTTTGTCCGCACTCCCAGGCCTGCATGAATAATGCTGCGATAAGCCTCGAACAAAGTTTCAGTGGGGGAAGGGAGAGCTAGCTGCTGCACAGGCAGGAGGGCTGAGCAGGTTTAGGTGTTTCCCGGCCATTTCTAGAGTGCCAAAGGGATGTGAGCAGAGAGAAACAAAATCCACAAGCAAACTTTAATTCTTCCCTCTGCTGAGAGACGTTCTGGTGCCCACCAGGCTACAAAGGCACGGCCCTAGAGCAAAAATTCTGCTGCACGGGGGACTTCTGTGTTTCTGTTAGTGAGGAATCCCAGCAGCAGCACCCACCTCCCATTGGAACACACGGGGAGGGCCAGGGAGAGCCACTCTGAATCTAGAAGGTGGCACTGGGGAAAAGCCACTCACCTGTCCCGATGTAGAGGGTTCGATAGCACATATTGACTGCACCCCCCAGGCCCATCAGAGGGTAGAACACTGCCCGGGCTTGCACTTCCTTCCTTTGCGCTGCAAGATAAAGAGAAAGCACTTGAACAATGTTATCAGCTCCACGGGCTGCTTGATGCCAGCAGAGAGCACAGATCCTAGGGGGGATGCAGTCAGCTTTAGCCTCAGCTCCAGCTTTCCAACCCTCCAGAAACGTTTGTGGATAAAGCATCTTATCGTTAGGGAGAAGCGTTCTTCCCAGTTACCCAGGGAAGCCATGCAATTGCAGAGCACACGCAGCAGAGCCATGCTGAGAACTGGAGCTCACTACTCCTAACTTCTTTCTTCACCTCTCCTGCTTTGGCTAATCTTGTTAGCCATGTGCCTTGCTGGCAAAGCACCGCTTACAAGAACCGCTGCTGGTGAACGTCACCAACATCACAGCTCCACTTCTAGAGAAGCTGCAGGAAAGGCACAGGTTGAGTAGCCTTGTCCAGGGATTAACCCCATTCCCAGCACGAACTGACGTACTGAGCACACTGCTTTACCCTCGGGTCAGTCCCTGTAGCAGTTTCCTGGCAGCCAGGTTCAATTCATTCTCACACACTCGCATTAACTGGGCAGAAAATCATTTTCTGTGGAACAGATATCAAACTGCAGGCCACGCAGGGCTGTCAGGATTTCAGCAGCTGTCTCTTGGAGATAAGCCCCTTATACACACAGAGCCTCTTCTGACACCACATCTGCAGGCCAGTTTTATGCCAAGAGCGTGAAATCAAAGAGCAGAACACAAGGATTATCAGACTGCTTGCAGAGTCACCTATGTCAGGAACAGTGGCCACACTGAGTGGCATCCCTGGACGTGCAGCACTTGGCACAGTTGAAATGTGCAGCTTGCCACCTCCACACGAGTCCTTTCAGTTGTCTGGCTCTGCTGACTCAACAGGGCTCACAAAAGGTTTGAAATCTACTGTCAGTACTGCTGAATAGTCAGCTGGATGCATCCATCCTGTCCAGAAAGGGCCGTGGGTTAAGACAGCATCAATCTGCTTTTTGGGAGGCAGGGTGCTGAAGAATTTCCAGAAGTTGGTTGCTTGGAGCAGCACAGGAAAGCAGCTCCGATCACAGCCTGGTGCTGTATTCTACAGCAGCACTCAGATGATGATCAACAAAGCATTTAGAGAACGCTGTGATGCTACAGCAGCAAGTAAGCAGGCAAGCACAGAGCTTCAGAAGAAGGTTAGCCACGCCAGCAGACTTCCAAAGACCTTATCTTGGATATCCAGCCTCAGGCCTAGCAGAGGGGGAGCAGACAACTGCTCCCACAACAAGGCTGTCCACTTAGTGCTTGAAAACAGATCCCATTGAATGACTGCATGCAGAGGAACAGGAAGCCACGTTCCCCATACAGCTGGTGCTGTTAGCAATGCCAAAACCCACAACCAGAGCTGAATTCAGGCCTGTGGAGATTATCAGCGTATTTATCTTAAATATGTTTCTCTTGCCCATCTCAAAGATGGGGAGAGGAGAACAACGGAACCTTCCCATCTCGTGCTAAGATGAGTAAAACATAACATCACTGAAGATCTTCAGAAAATCAGAAGCCTCACTGACACATTACTAAAGGTATTCTCACTGCATAACAAGTTAGCAGAGGGACCTGGCAGCGTCCCTGGTCAGCAGATATCCAGAGAAGGGAATGCAAGGAAAGAAAGGCAGCATCAAGCAGATACCAAAGGAAGAGTGAAGATCTCCTTCAAGGAACAGGCAGAAGTGCCAGAAGGATAAGGCTCAACATAACCCAGCTATTCTAGGGCTGCTCTTACCTTCAATGTGGTTTGCCACAGGAGATTGCTGATGGGCACTGACACTGCTTGCTAGAGACTGAGCTTTGGAAGGAAAGAGCTGATGTATTCTCTGCAAGGCCAGAAACTTGATCAGCTGCTCATCCAGCATATTTATCTCAATCTCTGTTAACAAACAAAAAGCAATTAGTAAAGTTATTCATGGAAAGGAGCCATCTGAGCTGCAGTGGATTTCACAGTCCAGCTTTCAGACTTGCCACGTGCTTCAACAGCAAGGATCAACAACTTCCACAGTACTGAGAATGTCACATACAGGTGGCCTCTTACTTCTCACGTGAGCAGTACATAGAGAGCGTCAGCTATGGCTGCAAAGCTGCAATGCAGGCAGAAGTTCAGGGCTCAGAAATTCAGGGCAATAAGGACTGCTAGGTTGAAAATCTGCTGTTTCAGCTCAGAAGCAACAAGGCTGTAGGGGCAGACATTGCCCCTTTGGGCAGTGGGCTGGCTCCTTCTCCTGAAGCTTTGTTATCTAGTCATAAAGTCTTTGCACTGCAGCAGTAACCACCTCTGAAGCAGCTCTATTCTCATTCCTGAGTCACGTGCTTTCACAGCAGGGTCAATTAACCAAAACAAGGTAATTCAGACAGGATTATTAACAAGCTCTAAAGCAGATCTGTTGCTGATAGCTTTGAAATATTTCTGGTTGTAAAGCCCTATGGAGATCTGCCTTCTGGTAGCAGAAGCGGGCTGGCTAACCTCTGTTTCCAAGGGTTTTTTTTTGGCACCAGCAACAGTTAAAACAGCAAGCAGAAGAAGCAGAGACACAACAGCCTTTCCTGATGGCAGAGGGGTGGTCTGGCTGAGCTAAGCAGCTGGGATTCACCCACGAGAAGAGGGCCATCACACTTGCAAATCCAGAAAGGCTCCATTTGAGAAACAGGCACTGGCAACAGCCTGCCTCGCTGTGCTGTGGATGACTGCTGGTTAGCAATCTCCTCCTCCTGATGTCACTGCACTAAGATGTGGCAATTCTTGCCAAGTGCAACAAAAGGCAAATAAAAACTACGCCAGTCCAGGAGAAGACCGACAGAAGCGGGAATCAATCAGGAAATGAGCAGAGCTGATAAGAGACTGCTCAGCTCCAAGGCGTGGAGATGCTGGGCTCTGTGCATGTTGGGAACACCTCTGGAGCACAGCTAGCACCACAACACGGCAGGGCTGCAGGTTCCTGCATGTGAATTCCACCTGGAAAGAAGCCCAGGCAACAGCATTCTGATTGTTCCTCAGAAAAGCTCCAGGCAGAAGCCCTCCATTGGTCTCACTGCCTTGGCAACGCTATTAGTAGGGAAATATATGACACGTTTAAGGTAACGTATATCCTGCCCCTCCCTCACCTGACTGCAACCCTTCCTTATCTCTGGAACTCCTTCAGCAGAGAAAATGCCCAGGAAGCAAACACACAGTGCTAGCAGAGAGTGATAAACCAAATACTCACCGCCATCCATAAATGCTTTCAGGGAACTGGTGAGGTCCAACATGGCTGCAGAGTTCGAAGTGAGCGATGAGGGTAGAGTTAAAGCACTTCCTATGGATAAGGTGCTGGGGCTGACCTTACCATCTACAGGGAAAATGGGGCAGAGAAGATATGTCACCATGACGTCCACGAGACACATGCCCAGCCCTCAGGCTGCTCCCAGCTTCCACGCTGCTCAGAGTGACTAATTCTGCACAGAGCCATACTTTGAAATGGGCCCCAATTAAGAGACCACAAGCTTTCCTCCCCTCACACAAAGGTCAACGTGTGCCTGGAATACAGCACCGGCTCTCAGCCTCTATCTCCTTCTGTTCTGGAGGAATTCTGCACTTCAACAACCCGAGCCCCCCACTCCCTGATCAAAGCAGCAGCAACGAGAGACAGAAGTGATGCTGTGCTACAGACCCTGGCCGATAAGCACTGAGCCCCCAGAGCTGAAGCAGCCTGCTAAACCTGCAGCACTTTGCTAAGCAGCTTGTCCAGGTCTGAACACGCATTAAAAACACGTTTGCCTCAACCTTTTGATTTCTGTACAATTACCAACTCCAGGGTGTGGCTCACTGGTAAGAACGTGACAGTCACGGGCAGAATTCATCCTTCACATCACACCTTGCAGCACCTGAAGGCCTCCCAGCCTTGCATTTCCAAGCAGGGGACAAACCAGCAGCCCCAGAACGACTGTATTGGTTCAGGAATAAGCAGGGATGCCAGCTGCTCTGGGAGCTGCTCCCAAGCACAAGCTAACGCTCCGAAGTTAAAAAGAGGAATTTTAAGAACAATAAGAAGATGCTGCCTACACTGCACTCCACCCAAACCCACACCGAGCAGCTACAGCTGCAAGGAGAGCAGTGACAGGCAGCTCTGCTGCTTGCTTCAAACCCAACCTGCACAAAGGATCCAATGGTTTGGGCTGGTAGGGGGGAGGCAAAAGGAAAGTGAAAGTTTCTTCTAGCAAAAATGTAGGGATTAAGAGATGCTATCCTCACACCCTCAGCTCTCCATGTTTTTCACTCGATGTTTTTACATTGATGAATGTGTTTGTGCCCTTTAACAGCAAGATTTTAGGGTAAGGCCCAGGACAGAGTGGTAAATCATAAGTATCTGTGTGAGCAGAGTGACAGGTACTAAACTCACTACAACTTCCCAAGTCACATTCCTGCACATCAGCGTTGTGCAACTGCAGACTTAGCATGAGAGGACATAGCCATCATCAGAAGAGAGAGCAGAGCATCAGGGGGTGAGAGGTGCTTGGGGAAAAGCCTGTCTGGCAATCCAAGCGGTGCTCTAAAAATCAACTGGCAGTTTTACAGCAGCACCGGAGCAAACAGGGAGGCAGCAGCCAAGGGATGGGAATGTACTGCTGCTTCCCAGAGCTGAGCTACCAATCCACTGTCCTGATGCTGAGGATAGAACTCTGCTCTCAGGTACACACATCCCACAGCTCCTGCGAAGGAACCTAGGACAGGAAAGACTTGGGAACCTCCACCCTGCTCTCTACAGAAAGAGAAATTCCCCATCAAACGAGAGCCTGCGGGTCCAGAAACAGCGCTCAGCTGAACACCTCCCCACCCTGGGGCCAAGATCAGCTGCTGGGCACTTACCTGAAGGTGGTGCTGGTGAACAGAATCTGTTTGTGGATCCAACAGCAGAGATCCCATCTCCTGCAGCCTGGGGAGGGGTGAGAGCCCTGGTGGCAGTCAGAGGGGAGCCCATGGATCGCAGGTCCGCTGACAGCGGCGGTCCTATCTGCGTCTGCACGTTCTTCCTTTGCAAAGTGCTGGTGGTCTCCAGGCTGGCACAGGAGCTCGATATGGAAGTAGGCATGCTTGTGACTGGCACAGAACCCCTTTGTGCACAAGAAACGGGTCCTCCTACGTTCTCTGTTTTGACAATGGTTCCAATGGTGTGATTCAGAAGTCCACAAGTCGCTGGGGGCGTGAGGGGCCTGGGCCACGTTTGCCGATGAGACAAAACAGGTATTGTGTTACCAGCTCCAGTCAGCCTCTGGGAGTCAGGCAACTGTGCTGAAGGTTCGGATGAAACGCCATAGAAATGAGGACCATTCACTTTCACGTCGGAGGCTGTCGGCCCATTCGAAGTCCCGCAAGAAGACACCTTCTTGGGTTTATCTAGACAGGAGCTGCAGTTGACATCTTCCTGTGACAAAGTCTGCTGGGATTGTGAGGAACTCAAGGAATTCTGGGTGGTAATCCCTGAGGTGCAGGATGACATGGAATAGAGGGAAGGTGTGGGTGCCTTGTCAGCTGCCTGGTAAGGGTTGGCGAGCGCGCCGTCTGCCACAATAACAGGCTTAATATCAGCCTTCTCTGTTTGTTCAGAGTCCCAAAGTGAAGTCATCTGCTTAGCAGATAAATGTTTCAATATGCTGCACTGGAGCGCAACAACACTACAGAGCCACTGGGAGAAAGGGGAAAAAAAAACCCACACGTTAGCTCTGCAGGCAGACCGTGCTCCGAAGCTCCACCACCCCACTGCTCGGCCGCCTCAAAGGGATCCAGCTGCACGGCACCCAGCATCTGCTCTGAGCTCGTCTACTAGTGGCAGAAGGCTCTGGATGCGCACTGCTCATCTCTGTGCAGAGGTCAGCACACAGAGAAGCTGAGATTACAGGAGGGGAAAGGCAGCAGGCAACTCTTTGCTCCCAGACCTTTCCCCCTCTCTGCATTGAAAGTGTTGCAAATTCTTCAGCTAGTTACATTCACATTTTCCACTAACAGGGGCTTCTCTCCAAACAAAACCCTTTAGCTTACTCCATAGCACGCTGGAAAGAAATGCTGATTTAACTCATGCTAAAGGCAGAGGATGAGAGCATCTTTTCTTCTACACCTGGCTGAAGATGACCAAAAGATTTCCTCAAAGTTTGAAGCCTTGTGGTCAGTGTGCACACACCATACAAAAGAACTATCAGGACTCGATGCCTTCGCATCGTGGAGTCCAACAAGAAATTTCCTACAAGATTTAAACAATCACTTGAGCTTGATTTAGAAGTCTTTGGTTATTAGCAATAAAATGCTGCCCAGTAATGTGACATTAACACACAAGCAAGTGTGTCAGAGAGCAGCCTTACATAATCAAATTGGAAGTTACGTCCTCTCAGCCAGGAAATAAAAATGACATCTAGACAGAAAGCCCTCAATGACACTGTTAAGACCAGAGAAATATTTCACCACTTTCCTGAAGTGTCAGATGAGGAGGGCTTTACATTTCACCTGGAATACCAAAATGAAGTTTTAATGTGCAAGGGGTGTCAGAGAGAAGACAAGCTATCACCTTCAGAAATACGATTTTGAGACTGGTTTCCCTGACAACTGCTCTGATGGCAACTGAGAGGGAAAAAGATTGTTGTACCAAAGCAACTACAGACAGAGTCTAAGCATTTTGACTTCATTTACCTCCTGTTGTTCTGTCTGGCTGGCTAAGTGCTCAGTGTTCAAAAGGTGCTTCTGCAAGGGTTCCTCAGGGATCCCGTTACAGATCAGCTCGCCATCTCTAATTGCTGCAGGCGTAAGTAACGGGGGTGGAAGCCGGTATTGGGACTTTATAGCATCAGGAACCTACATTGGAGAGAAAGAAGATCACACATGAGAACAATTACTCAAGAATGACTTGTTAAATTAAGTGCCTAACCAGCACTGTGCTTTGTGTTTGGTGTTTTCTGACCCAAAGGAATCCTGCAGACAATACATTAGAAGTTTCAAGTACTGAGTACTTTAAATTGATGCAGCTATGCTGAAATTAATAGGTTTCATTCCCTCAGGTCAGGCATGACTTCAGCATAACATAGTGGCTACAGCACAAGAAAATCATGCAGAGAAAAGGCAAGGAAAGAAAAAGAGGGGAAGCATTTTAGATAGCCACATGTTATTTTTCAGGCATTCTGGTAGAGATGTTCCTTGAGGTTCAGCAGGGAACACAGCGCAGCCCAGATTCTGACTCTATGGCCACCTTAGGTTGGTTTGATGTTGGACTTCCCATGCCTGTGCTAGATTTAAAGGTTCACTTCTCATAGTTGAGCATCATAGGTGCTGGAAAAAACAGAGCTTCTTAAACCCTATGTGCAGTGAAAATAACTTCCCTGACTGCTGACTTCCAGACATCTCACCAACACGTTCATTCGGTCCCCACCTTCTCCTGCCCCAACAAGGCTATCCCTATGGGGCATGCTGGTTTCCCTTCCAAACTAGCATTTAAACCTACTTGTTGACACTCACCTTCAAACCCTTTCTCTTCACTGACTGAAGAACTCTGCGATTCGGAGGATGTTTCTTATGGATTCGGTTTAAGAAATCCACTTTGACAACGTGCTGAGATATGGTGTCCTGGAACCGGTCAAATACTCGGCACCGATTACTCAGGGTCAAGTTCTTCTGGTTCAGCTGGGTGATCAAATAATGCCACAGTAGTTAGGGATCTGCAGGGCACTAAGGCTCCCTAAGACTGTCATAATGCCTCGCAGCACCGGCAGTACAGCATCGGCTCTGCTTTACACTATTTACTTCCTGCAGCACTGTTTCTGTTAAAGGGCACATTGCTGGAGGCAAAGACAAAAGCACTCAGAGGCCTACTAAATAGCATCTGTGCTCTCAGAAGCAGTTTCTCTAGGCACAAGCCCTTTGTTCCAGCCCCCTGTTTTCTGAGTATTGAGTCTCAAGCACAACGCTTTTCCACAAATGAAAGCGCCCGCTTGGAATGAAAGTTTTTTGGGTTAAGCATGCAAAGAATGGCTTCCCCTACTTGTAGCACTGAGCTGCTTTGTATCGCAGTTCTGGAAGCTCATCTAGATCCTAAGGAGGCCAATCTGAAAACCAGAGAAACTGACAGTGAGTCACACTCTGAGATGTCAGCTTCAGTTACAAGGAGTTCCCCATCTTTATATTTTATTGCAGAGAGCAGCATCATATTCCTTTGGAGCTTTACAAGCATTACAGGGAGCAATAAGAGCTCAGAAGCTGTTTTACACTGTTGTACTTTGTCCTTTAATGGACCTGCCAGGTTCCATTCCAGCATCCAGTTACCATACTGCAATCACAGTCCTGCTTACCACCACGTGTTCTATGTGATTTGGGCACATCCATCTACCCAGAGGCATGGCAGTAAGAGGTGGCTCCAAACAATCCATGTGGAACAGGAGAGGGCAATAATCACACTGAATTAGAGGTGCCACTCTGCAACTCCTGCAAAGAGAGAGTCACATCTCATTTCCCATGCAGAACAGAGAGTCTAAAGTGAATGTGCAGGGCAAGCTTGGCTAACCACATCAACTTATCTTTCCCTACCAAATCCCTTATGCTACTTGCATCCAAAATTAAGCTTCAGGTTTGTAACTTGATCTGTATGGACATTCTGCAAGACCCACTCGAGGTGAAAGGACTTGCCCAAACACACGAGGGTTTCTTGGTCCTTTGGCAGGAGATGCTGGTGCTGGGAAGCAGCAAGCACCTGTCCAGATTCACGTATGCAACTTCTCAAGCTGATCTTATGCAGTGGTTGTAAGTGGCTTTGTTTAGAGCAAGACTTAAAAGATCAGAAGGAAATCTCAGATATAGGCTATTATTTTTTTTTCCAGAACACTCACTCTGACTGGATTCCCAAAGTACTTCTTTGGTTCTGCTGACAATTTGAGTAGGGATATATCTGTGTGTTTTTTTCTGCAGTCACAAAAAAAAAAAAAACACAGCAGTACTTTAAACTAGTTTTAAGATTTACCATTGCAGCACAATACTCCTGTTTGCCTTGGGCTTATAGCTCTCTCTGTATATTTCTATTTCCTAAAGGTCACCTCTTCACATTCTTTCTTTATGAGCCATAAACAAACATCTCTGCTTTCTAAACCATCACCACTTCAGATTTTTTCTTAGTAGAAAAATACCAAAGGCAAAATGGCTCAATCTCTTCAGGCTACACTTTAAAACCTTCACACTATGCTATACTGCAGAAGCCATGGCTACACTTGTCATTAAGCATCTGCTATTTAGCAAAGGTTATTATTCCCTTATTTGCATAGAAGATCATAAGTAAATAGTGAAGGAAAATGGGAAAGATAAGAGGTTGGTCTTTTTTTTTTTTTTTTTTTTCCTTTTCTCAGGAAGAACTTTGTTCCCATGAATGGTGCAGTTACACCAAACAGCTTCCCTGGAAGAATTAAGTACCTGTTGCATGTGAAGCAGACTTTGACTGGCAAAGGAACCAAACCATTGTGGTCTAACTCGTGTTGTGCTTTCTTGACATTCTTTCCTGTGGTTTCTTCCTTTCTCCTCCTCTTGCTAGTACCTGGAAGAAAATTTTAAAAAATCTTTGGGTTACCCACACAGCAGAGATTTGGTTCCTGGTAGATATGTATAAACAGCACAGGAAGAAGCAACTAGAAAAGCCAAAAAGGAGCTGTTTAAGGAGCCCTTTTCAACCACTAAATCTAGATTTAAGTGACAGAGATTGGCTCTAAAGGTAGTCATACTTCAAGCTTAATCTATAGGGAGTCACGGAAACAACCAAGTCATTACTTGATACAGTGATATCATACTAAGAGTTAAAAATCAAGTAATTGGACAATAGGAAAATTCTTCAGATTGATGATTTAGACTCAGCTGAATGCAGAAAGAATCCATTTCAATGCTGATGGAGCTACCAGAGTGACCCCACATCCTGTGGAACCAGAGGCCACCTACTGCTGCAGTTAGAAGAGGACTGCTGGATGGCTGGATGAGGACCAAGGACAGCAGGACACCTTTTGCTTTCACCAGGATCAACAAGGAGTGGAGAAGGAACAAAGGCAAGATGGCAGCAGGATGCAACTGCAGACACCTCCGCCAAGACAGCGGGCAACCCGTTGCTCACCTGGAAGTGCTGTGGTGCAGGTCAATTCATTCGGCAACTGGAACTGCGTTGGGTTCCTTTCCATGGCAGCAGCAATAAGAAGCTCAAACGGTCGCTTCAGCTGGGGCTGCCCACAGTCCATTTCTGCAATGGCAGAGTCATCATCCACGTCAATTATGTCCTCATCGACATCATTCTGCTCTGAGTTGGGGGTCTCGGTGCTGGCATTGGATGTGGGAGTGCCAGGCCGGCTTGCTCTCCTTTCCAAGATCCTGGCATGCGCATTAGCCCTGATGCTGCTGCTAGACCTGTCCAACAGGTCTGCGTCACTGGTTGGGGAGGTGGTCCTTTTCCCAGATTTGTCCACCAATCCATTTACCTGCCCCAGCTCTTTCTTCTGTTCTCGCTTCTGCACGACATGAATAGGCAGGCTTATCATGGAGGCCACAAAGCACATCAACCTTGACAAACAAGCAACTGAAGACAAACAGCATCTGAAAAAGCTTGAGCCACTTACTACAACTTCACCCGGGAAGTCACCAAAGCCTTGACCTAGCAAAAGCAATTTGATTGCAGATGACAAAAACATACAGATGACAGAACAGCTGAAGGGAACACCAAGCGTAGGGAAGAAAATGAGCATCTCCCTCTCTCCTCTCAGGACAGCTGTACTGGAGTCCAGATCAGGACAACGTTTCACAGCATCTAGCCCTGAGTACCTGTCTGATCAGACAACTCTGTTTACTTTGCTAGCCAACACTGAGAATCTCCATGGTAGGTCATTCATTGCCGATGCAGTCTATTAACCTTGGCAGTGCATCCAAACCCATTACAGAACGAGAAGGTCAGCTGGAGAATACAAGCACATCATAAAAAACACTCTGCTATCTCCTGACACCAGGACTCATGAACAAGGTGGGCAGAGAGAACTGCAGCAGAGGAAGACAACACGCTGCCATCACTGAGAGGTCCATTCTGCAGGCAGGGGCAGCTGCATGGCCAAGTACCATGCCCCAGTGCCTGCCAGCACCCATCTACTCCATCACTATGAAACGTTCTGTAAAAGGAGAGATTTTTAATACAGAGAAGTCTTTTCGTTGGTGCTGTGCTTCTGAAATTTATATGAATATTATTACATTTGTGACCTTCATCTTTGCTGTCAGCAGATGCCTGAGCAGTACCCTGGAAACGTAACAAGGGAAATGCTTCGGTAACAAAAGATCTGTTTTGGGTGTCACTTCAAGAGAACAACTGCTAGATAGTTCAGCAGAGCTCCCAAATCCTCTGTTACACAGCCTCATGTAGTCACAGTGATAAGATGTTTACATTGTGCAAGACAGCTTCCTGGACAAAGAGTACCAAAGCAAAGAAGACAAGCCACAATCTTGCACAGTCATCTCCCCATCCTGATCAACAGCCCAGGAAATCACAACTCGCTGTGATTTCACCCTCTGCTGATGTGCAATTGCTGTGAAGTCACATTTCAAAAAAAAAAAAAATAAATAAAAAAAAATCAAACCCAAAAAACCCCACACAAATTAACCAGATTCACACAACCCCAATGCTAAAGCTGCATTAACAGGACTCCTGCTGCACCTGCAGGCAGCTCACCTCCTCCAGCATGGGAGCCCTTCCCTCTGTGCCTCAGTTCTCCCTCCTTTCCATAATGGGAGGGAAGGAAAGCAGGTTAAAAGGCACAGCCTGACACAAACAGGTCAGGTGCTTCAGTTTCGTGGTTCTTGGTAACAATATTAAAATATCAGGATGGTCTCATCAATACACTTTGGTTTTCTTGAAGCCTTTTCTAAACAAAGCCCTTCATAACTGTGAGCATAAAGAGCAGCTCTGGCACTACGTATGCTGACATGAAGGGGAGAGGAGATGATAGAATCACAGACAGCTGAGAGGCACAGAGCACACTTCTCACGAGAGGCTTTACCTTTCTGCGCACGGTGCAGCGGTGACACATCCACTCCCCTGGAGGCAGCATTTCCTCGCTGAGTGGAGGGTTGCTGCAAGAGAAACACAAAGCAACGCTTTACTGTTATTTCTGGAACATCTCATCTCCACGTAGCCCGAGTCAGGGCAGCTCTGTCACCAGTGACGTTTGTCCTCCATGACATCCATTTCATCTCCACCGTGCAGAACGCTCCAGAAGTTCAGTATTGAACAGCAAAGGGAAATGGACAATTATTTCTGTGCCACACGTACACCTCCCCCTAACCCTAATGCTTCCCTCAGCTTGATGCCTCTCACATACTCCACGCCTGGGCACACCAACTTCATGGTGGGAATCACCCTCCATCTTAGGACAGCCGGAATACTCCCAGAAGTGTCACCACATACAGCCTGCCTCGCCTGTGAAGCACAAGATGCATCCTACTCGTATGGACTTGTACTTACTATAAAAACAGCATTACGTCAAAAGGACATTCTCATTTTGATTCTAGAAATAAATCAAAGCAAATTAAATGAAGGAGTAAGGAGGACTATTTTGAGAGCTTTTTCCCCCCTCACTTAAAGGCAGAGCAGCATATGTTAGATGCTGCACTTCCCTTACAAATCCTACTAGCTCCAGTACTTTCCAACACCTCTTTATTGTAAAGTTCTGTTATTTCAGCAAACTGCTGACTGCTGCAAGAGAAACATCCACGCTGTCAGATAAACAGCTAGCTACCACGCAGCATGGCTTTAAGATACATTTCTAAAAGCTCTGCCTATCGATGCTGGAGATGACGACACAAAGTCTGCTAAGCACGTTTACCCCCCGTGCCCAAAGGATGCGCTCTCGCAGGGCTTGGCAGCTCCCTTTCCCCACATCAGCAGCAATGACTGAGAATCATTTAATTGTTTGAGCTGGAAGGGACTTTTAAAGGCCATCTGGTCCAAGCCCCCTGCAGTGAACAGGGACACCTACAGCTGGGTCACAAGGTGATCGCTGCATGGGCGCACAGGCATGGAGCTCACTGGCCCTGCTGAGAAGCCACGCAAGCACGGGCAGCCAGCTCACAGCTTCCCTAGCACAGGGGAATCACACGGGGTGTTTCAGCCTGGGCTCCTAAGCCTGAGCTAAAAAAACAAACACGCTTCTTTTGTTTAGACAAAGTCCCAACACTCTGCACGCTGCTGTTCCGACAAAGGCGCCGCAGCCACCGTGATGTGCGCTCAGCCCTGCAGTGCTTTGCTGAGGCCTGAGGGAAGAACGCCGCCAGGATGGAGCTGGTAACCTCAGCACTCGTGGTGTCAGGCTCACGGGAGCTCTGTGGAGCCAACACATCTGGCAGCCATTTTGAGGAGCAGGGTTGCAGAGGCCTCAATGTTCTGGGCGCTCCAGAAAGGCAGCGCTCCGCGGATACGCAGCAACATACCTGCAGCTTATGTTTCTCATTTCCTGGAGGGCTTGGATGAACAAGAGATCAGGCTCTAGACGACAGCACCAAAGCCCCGACTGTCAACTGCTTCCCAGGAAGCCTCAAATGCCTGCCCCAAACTAATCTTCTGCTGATAGAAGCGAGGAGAGGGGTTGGAAGGAGCGGAACCAACGATCTCCAGGTGTTCACCGCAGCCTCAGTCCCAAGGTGGGCCTGGGAACAGCTCAGCTTTAATCCGAAAACAGAGCCCTTAGGACTGCGCTACAGCCAGCACAGATCCTCCTGGCCCACCCCTTCCCAGCAAGCACCCCAGGGACCAGGAACCCGCAGACTTTGGTTTATTCCTGGTGGATCTGTGCCTCTGAAGCTGCTGCAGAGCGTGCCCCGACGGCTGGGAACACGCCTGCCCCGTCCCAGCGCTGTGCCAGCAGCCACGCGCTGCCAGAGCCCCGGGGCATTGGTTTTAACTGTTACCTTCACCTTACATATTTTATAACGAAACAAATTAATGCTGCAGCAAACCTCTGGAGGTGCCTAGAAGAGTTAGAAGGGGTTTCTTCCTAAATGTGCAAGCTATTGGGATGCTTTTTTTAAAAAATCTGAGCTATCTGCTCAACAACCGCGGGATCCTACATACAGAGCGATCTTAAATAAAGCTCTCACAAAGCAGCATTTAAGGGAATGCTTCTTCCCAAAGGACTGGGAAAGATGAGCGTCGGTGCAGCGGCAAGGCTGGAGCTCCCAGCTTCACCCCCCGAGTTTTTGTGCTCGCTGTCAAGGCCTGACTGCCACGGCAGTGCATTAAAAGGGCGATTCTGCTTCTCCTGGTTAATGAACTGTTCATCGAGGCAGCTCGCTGCACTAACAAAGACTGATGAATGCTGCACCCGGACTGCCGGCCCCTCCGCACGGAAAGAGCATTTCCTGCATCTTAACATAAAGCCAAGGAAGCGCTGAAGAACGCCGTTTCAATTGACTGGTTATGACCACATTCCTCAACCTTTTACCGTCAGCGTTACGAGAAACTCATTTTTGAAATCTCAGCCAGGCGTTCGGTCTTCACAACCAAGGTAAGGAGCGGTGCTTTGGCAGGAGCACGGGGCTGCTTTCCCCCATCCTTCATTAGCATGCAGCCCTCCAGCCACTGCAGCCTGCTGCCAGCAGGACCTGAGCCGCGCACACCAACGTGATCTCCGGTTACAGCACATCTCCTGGAAGCACACATTGCTCAATCCTGCCAAACCTTCCTTTCGGAAAGTTTCCTGTGTTGTTGTCATAGTGGCCCAATGCTCTTTTACCTGCAGGGTTTGGTGTGACCGGACTCAAATCCACCCAGAGGACAAACGCGTTCCTGAATTTAACACAAAGACAGCTCCGAAACAAGAGTGACTTTCTGTTAGTGCCACACGAACATTTGCAAGAACAACTGCAAAGCCTCTGGAAATTAAAGGAGATGCTGACCATCACATATTCCAAAGCCACTACAGCGATACCCAACTGCCCAATGCCAGACTAATTGCTTTTTTTGGGAAAAGCTAAGCGGCATCTCTTGACATTCAGATCAGATTTACGTTGCCAAGGCTTGCCCTCGTGAACTTTTAGGCTCACTATTATGCAGAGCTTCACAAATAACATTTAAATGGCTGTGATGAAATGAAAAATCTTCAGGAGTCATCTGCACATTGGGAGCTTTTCATCCAGCAAACAATAGCACGAAGCCACTCTGCTTTTTAATTTCACACTCTGCAGCTCTCATAGATCAGATGCCCGTTGTTAGTCTAAACCCCATAATTAGTCTTTACTTTGCTGACCTCGATAAATAAGTAAACAAATGCTCAAAGAATGGCACCTTCTTCAGCACAAACCGGGCTCAGCTCTCAAAGGAACCAGTTAGCAGCTAACCAGGAGCTATTTCCACGTGGCATTCCTGGTGGCCACATCGCCTGCAGGCAGGCTGACAGCTCTGGGGTAACGGCAGCAGGAAGATGACCTGGTGTCTGGCGGAGCCTTCTTCAGTAACTTCTCTTTGATTTCAGTCGTTTTCAGCAAAAATCTTCTCATTACCTCAACCAGGACTCAATGACAGGCTTACAAGGAAGGATGCTGGTTACGTTTGCCAGTGAGACAGAGGAAGAAACATCCGGCTCTGCTGTTGGATCCTATTTATCCCGGTGATGGATAGAGGTACAGCTGTTCCACCGGCTTCATAAAGAACAAGGCTCCTGGCTTCCTACAGCAGGGCCTCAATGGCAGCCGTAACGAAAACAAACCAGGAAACCAACTGCACTGTGCACACATTACAAGCGACCCATTGAGAAACAGAGAAGGTTGCATCATTTACACATCCAGCTCTTTGAAACAGTGTTACCGAGCCCCAGTTACAGCTTCTGCTCACAGCTGCTCCAAAGCCCTGCAGAAGGACACCTGGAACAGGGTGCCTGGAGCCTCTGCTGCAGGCAGGAACCACGACGCAGGCAGCAGCTGCAGCCTGGTGAAGGTTCTTCTGTGCTGCAACTCTTACCTTCCTGCTGTGAGTCTTGGCTCAAAGAGCTTACTATTTTCTGTGAAGATGGAAGCAAGGCTTCATTATCCTGGAGGAAATTATTAGGAACGCCAACAGCTCTCCCCTCCATTCTGGTAGCCAGGATGGCTCCTCAGCACAGATGGACCAGTGAAGTTCTACAGCAAGTTCTTCAAACTCTATCTGCTCATTAAAATGGACATTCTGATGCTGAGTACAAGCAGCGATGCTGCTGATGAACACAAGCACCAAAGCAGGGATCACCAGACCTCAGATGAGCTCAGCACTTCAGTGACCTCTAAGCATGACCTGATCACATCCAAACTAATGGCTTTGGAGTTTTCTGGACTCCAGTAGGCTCACGTATTGCATATGTTACACCCACTTACAGCCAGCAGTGCAGTCCATGTTAATGACCAAGCATCAGCTGCTGTACTTTCATCTGTAGTACAGATTCCCCTCCCCAGAGGAAACGAGTGGAAAAAAGCTTAACAGCAGTCAGCATCAGTTTGTTTACTCTGAAGTCAAAGTCTTGAACATGTATATAAGGGCAGGGAGATGTTTGTACATCCAGCAGGGAGAGATGGACATCCCGGACAGGTCAGCATGTGATTACTTTGGCTGCCACTCAGTAAGGAGGAGAACAGAAATGGCTGTTTCACACGACACCAATCATCCCATCATCTGCAACACTGCCTCTGCTCTGCACACACCCCTCAAAGAGTGTTAGAAATAAGGGCTGAGCAACAGAGAACAGAGGCAGGAATAAAACACCGTGATACAGCCAGATAGCGAGAAGCAAGATGCAAGCAAGGAAAGACAAAGGTATGCTAACATCTCTATGTCACCAGGTGTGCTACATCCCAACGTGGCATTCATTGCACGCTTCTTTCTTCCTCCTACATACAGTGAAGTCCAGCTTTCTGTCTCAGACCTGGCAATCAGGAGTGTCCAATAAAGCAGTTAAGCCACAGGTAAACATGTGATCCCCTGATGTAATTGCTTGCTTCTATTCATAGGAAGAACCCAGCCTAGAGACCAGTCCCCAGGCAAGCTATTAGTTATTACTCTCATTAACAGCAGGAAAAAATTAAAAGAAGAGGTTTTTAAGATATTGGATTTCTATATACAAAACTATAGAGCTATATAAATAAATGTGATTGAAGGAAACGGCCTCCAGTTGTCTTCTGTTTGCTGTTGTTTGGTTTCCAAATTAGCTCGGCTGCTTTTGAATTCTGCAATTTGGGGCATACCTGCAAGTGAACTGCCTGGCTTTGTATTTCTATCCAGAAGTCAATAGGAAGACTTGTTGACTTTGGAAAATTTGGGTCACGCTCTGAAATTCAGACATCTTGCACATCCTGATGCTATCCCATGCTCCGCTCCTCGCGCCTGTGCTGCAGACAATGGTAACAATAGCCTGAATTCAATGGCCACATTCATCATTAAGTGTTCAGATCTCTATAGCACCATCTTCTTAACAGATTAGAAGTCATCTTCTCAAAGCAGGATGACACACAGGGAAGCAACAGGGAAAAGAGAAACAGGGCTGAGGAGCAACACGGCTCTAGTGAGAGCCAGTTCACCCAATTTTGTCTCGAAAGAACAATAAATGAAGAGACAGCTCTACTGAAAAAAAAAAAAAAAAAAAAAAAAGGAAAACACGGGTTTGAGAGGTTTCTGAAAGGTGAACGCATTCAGCCCTAGCGATACCGAGTGTGTTCAAAGGAGAGGGGCTGAAAGGACAGAAGCAATAAGGTGGCAAAGAGACGAAAAGCAGAGAAAGCAGCACATCAGAGGAAGCTGAGACACAGACCATAAAAGCAAAAATATGAATTCAGTTTCACACAGACACAAGTGAGGCATAATTCCAACACCTACGTGTGGGCTAGGCTTTCCCAAGAAGACTGGGGGGGAAAGGGAAACGTAGAGCAACACAAATATCCCTCCACTCCCAGCCCCCAAAAAAGCCCTGACAGAGAGTATAAATCCCTTCTGTCTTTCCTGATCACCTTCACATCCTGCTCCTGTTGCTATTCTAGCCTCAGATCTCCGGGAAGCTCACGTGATGGCTGCCCCAAGTCAGTGGCTGTAGGCAGGTGTTTCACACCAATCACTCCCGCTTGCCAGGAATTCAGTATGGGGTTTTCAGCCTGCCAAATTGCATCCTCAGGCCGCTGCTTTCTGTGGGGTTCAAAGTCGGTAATCTCCAGCTCCATCTAGTTTACTTCAAGTGAGTCGTGCAGAGCAGACGTCAGCAGAAATAGGTTGGTGCAGGCTTTGGCTCTGTGCTTCCCCCAGCTGCCCCGAGACGCTTTTTGTGCTGGAGATCTGACACACTGACTGAAAGAATGATTTACAGCATTCCTTTCCTTCTTCGTTTTTGACTCTAGGAAGCATTTACTCCACACCCTAGAAGGGTATGAAACCACCTGACTACTGATACCGTCAGCTCCTTCGTTAAAGGGAAGGTACTGGACCGTTTTTACTCAGCTTACACAGACACTGCAGCCTTCCTTCCAACAGCTGGGCAGGCACTGAGCTGCTGTGGGGCTGCAGGCACTGTGCACTGACTGCTCTAAGAAAAAGCCTCCTCTGACCGCGCCGTAAAATCCCAAGGTTCGCCAGTAACTTGACGTGGCAAGATGTTGGATCCAGCACTCCATACCCCCAGAACAAAGCCATGTTATATTCTGAGATACATTAGCATTTTCTGAAGTCCAAGCTTACTTCCTGAGTGGTTAAAAACAAAAAAAACAAAAAACAAACAACAGGTAGTCATTCTCACATGTGATTTATATTCCAACAGGCAGCACCCCCTGAAGGCTCAGACTTTGCAACACTTGCCTTCAGGAAGATACATCTCTTTCCTGTAAGTAACTGCTTTCTTCCCAGTGGATTCCATCTCCTTGCTACCCACCTGACCACTAACAGGGCTCCAGAGCACAGGAAAGGCTCCAGAACCTGCCAGGCACCACTGAGTCAGTGCAGAATCAACACAGCTTAGCATCCACACCTGCAGATCCCCGTTTCCTAGCCCATCTAAAGCAGCTCTGAGAAACTGAGAGCAGTGAGAATGATGAGAGCATTACACCACTTTGTGTAACGTGCACAGTGGTCCTTCTCCCATTCCCAGCTGTAAAATCTGCAGGCAGCTGTATAATCTTAACAGCACTGAGCTTGTGTGTGATAAAAAGGCACAGGGCGAGCTAAATTAAGGTGAATATATTTACAGGATAGCACTAAGATCTCCATAACAAACAGTCATTAGCAGATTAGCATTATGAATCTAATCCAATTAAGAATTTCCTTTGCAAATGCCTAGAGGAGCTGGAATTCCTCTGGGAAGACCTTTCCATGTTTTCAAACGCTCCCGTGAGTCATGCCTGCAGGTCTGACATAGCAGGAGGAGCAGCAAACGAGGCCATGCACACTGCTTCCCAATGAGCCACTGCCACCAACACGGCTTTTTCAGGACAACTCAAACACCAACTCCACAGCAGCACCAAAAAAAAAAAAGAGAGTTCTCAGCTCCATGAGTCCCGGTCAACATAAAAGTGGCACCTTCCCAAGTCAAGGGACAACACAGTGAAGTGTCCTTATTAACACCTCATACCGTGCCCTTCGGATTATGGATGTTTGACCTAACGCTGGGCTGTGCCTGAAGACAAAGCATAAGTGAAGGAGTTAAACATCCCTCTTGTTGAGATGGAGAGCATCCCCACGCCTTGCTGTGACCCACGATGCGACGCGAGTGCCGCTCTCCTGCCCACACTGCAGAATGTGCTCACGCTCGGTTTAACACAAGCAGATGAGAATTGTCATTCGCTGGGCGCAAAAAAATTAAGATTAGTTGATGAAGTTCTTATTATCAGTGGTTTCCTGGTGCCCCCAGCTTAAGGTGACACCTTTAGCTTGACCTTATCTGGTTCTGCACTGAGAGATTTCGGACGAAAATAAGGAGAGCGAAAGATTTCATTGGTACAACTCTGCTTCAGAGAACTGCCAAGACCGATCATGTTACCACATCTGCAGGCACATGCGCAGTGACCCCCTGCACACAGAAAGCAGGCCAGAGCAACTGCTTCCTTCTGCTTTGGGAGCCAGACTACAGTGGCCCCAACAGTACTGAAATACCGCAAGCAGAGATGCACAATAAGCTGTTGGCTTTCCCCGCTTACCGCTTTTCCTAGGGGTAAGTCAGCCTGCAGGGCAGCTTTCTGGCCATCCTGCTGCTCCCTGCAGATGCTTTGAGCCTTTCAAAGCTTCACCTGAAAGCCTGAGGTGAATAGCAAAGACAATAGCCAGGCTAATGCTTTCCTCCTCACCCCTCGCACAGAATGGATATTTATGCAAAATCACAGCTAGACCAGATGCCAAGATAAGGACATTTTAGACTTGAATAAGGTAGGGAAAGAGTTACTAATGTCCTACAGTTAAACACAACTTTTTTCCATTCTATGTGCAAAGAGCTTAACTGATGTGACTCACAGAAAATATGCAAGACTGAGGCTAGCTGAGCTCCGTTGTCTTCTCTTTGCAGCTCTGTTACACCAGTTCTTCGACAACAGCACTTAGGAGAAGACTGCCAAAGCAGGGAGGAAACAGAGCCAAACGCTCCAAATATAAACATAAAGGCAAGTGCTGCAGAAAGTGCTTGCAGGACCCAGTGGGGACGCGGCGTATTTCTCCCACAGGAGCCACAGATGCAGCAAAGAGAAGCCCACTGCTGGGCAGCATCAGTGCACGGCATTGTCTGCTCACTGTGACGGGCAGCTGGTGGGGCTGGGGCAGCTCAGGTCACTCTGCCACGCTAGCAATGCTTCCACAGCAGCACAGGAGCATAAGAGGGTCTTGAACAGCGATGCTCAGCTGGGTGAGCAGCTCTAAGAGGGCTCCTCCACACTGTGAGACTTGAAAAAGAAGCACAAGACTGGGCTGTTATTCCCCTCCCCCTGTTGCTAACTCAACTTCTCTCCCAGGGATCTTTCTAATCCTCTGCTGACGCTGTAATGAATTTGCAACATTGCTCACTTTGCAAACAGGCGTAAGAAAATAAGGGGAACTTGAACAATCACACACCCAGGAGGAGGAGGATATGGATGGGGATGAATAACAGAAGTAATGGAAAACAAAACTTTTTTTTTTTCTCTCCAAATGGAGATGGAACACAGGGACCCGAGTTAAGACAACATCAGAATGAAAATGCAGGCACTGCCCCATGACCCAAGCAGCAAATTCCAGGCAAACAGCACAACCAAAGGCAGACTTAGGAGCTAAAAAATAAAAAATAAAAAAAATCACATTGTTTTCAAAGAGAGGAAAAAGCACTTTGGAAATTCAAACCTGAAGACAATCACCTGTCTGTGATACTAACCCAAAGGTGTAGACTCTTAAGGGGTTTTGCACTTCCCCGTATCCCTCCCAGCAGGCCCTGTATCTGCAGCACCCTCTCACCAGCACCTGGAGTTCTACACCAAAGCAGCTGTTCTGTGTTGTGAGAAGAGCTGAAAGCCCAACAGCTGAACCAGGACAGCCCTTTCACCTCTAGGAGAGCAGCCATTCCCACTGTGCACCGACACAGCTTGTTGTTTCCCATCACAGAGGCATGATGCTATCAGACTTGGGAAGTTTGGGGGATTTTGAGCAGGCAGGTTCACACAGCACAGTGCCACGGAGCATCGTTTCTATGCGGGCAGAAATGAAACTGCCCTGAGCTGGGGTTGTCTCTGAGCTGACCACACCTTGACCTCTCCTTTTATTGACTGATTACAATTCCTTGGCCAATTAAGTGCCCTCTTTTTTTTTTTTTTGCTTTACAGATAATAAATACAACCTAGCACGAAAGCTTACAATAAATATTAAAAGAACAGTTAAGCTGCCAACATAATTCAGCCAGTATAGCTAAACTGCTATTCAAAACCACTTAAGCAAGCACTGCATTACAGCTGCTATTCTTTAAAGAAAAACAATAATTAAAAAAAAAAAAAGGCAGAAAGGAAGTTTCAAGTGCTGCCTTTATGCCTGAGTTTATATCCTGAACGGAAGTTTACTTAACGCAAGATGTAGAAGGTGAGGGGAAGAAAACATGGATATAAAAGCCAAGCATTGCTTTGAGACAACCTGGTTTGCTCCAAGGCCTCGGCAGGGCCGGGGCTTCTGCTGCTCCCGAGTGCTCACCCAGAGATAGCCCAAGGAAGGGAACAATAAAAGCAAGAAGGAATAACCAGAGCTGCACCTTCTGCTTCTGTCCTGAAGGGTGACTAGTTAGCCAAAGAATTTTTGTAATTATCACGTAACCAACTTGAGTACAGCCAAACCTCTCTAGATGGCTGATTTACATGACCAGTTCCCACTGGCTATAAGAATCTTGCCAAATTAAGTCATGAATCATAGCCAGATTTCACCGTGCACAGAGTGGACCCATTTACAGTTAGAATGAGCCAGGATTCGGAATCAATTAAACTTTGCAGCATTAGTCACAGCCCTTCCATCTGAAAACCCAAGCGTGAAGCCTTGCAAGAGAAGGCTCGGGATGCATTCAACAACATCTGCAAGCAAACACTCGAGTTAAAAGCAACTATATCTAGTGTAAGAAAAAAGCCCTTAAATTAAAGCCCGGGGAGAAGGTCAGAGGAAAAAAAAAAAAAAAAGTCGGTGTCATTCTAGTAAATGCAGAGGATGTGCCCAACCACCAGCAGCACTTCCTCGGGGCAGGAGGGATGATGTCATGGCTGCTCGCTACAGCATTGTTGGGCTGGCCTGGCTGTGTGCTGCTAACGGGACACTCCCTGCACAACTGCGACCGCACACTCAGCTTTCCCGGTATCAGCAATCAGTTTAATAAGTGTTCAGAGAGCTGCAATCAGCACAGAAACGCGGCATAACCAGCGTGCAAAGAGGGGAAAAAAAAAATAGGTAAAAAAATAAATAAAGAGACAGCTGTAACGGGGTGGCAAACAAAAAGCTGCAAAGCATGAAAGAGAGAAAGGAATGTGGTTAAAAAATCTCCCCTAAGGAAGAATACTCGGTAAGCCTGAGCTCCAGCTGTTTGACTCGCCCCGCTCCCTCCTCCACTCCATTATCCACTCTGGCTGTGCTAATTTAACACAAACCCTCAGCCTGTGTCAACTGTTGAGCGAGCAGAACGGGCACTGCAGCCCCCGTTGCATCTCCTGGTGCAGAACGGAGGAAAACTCCGCTGCGGAAAGTTGAGGGCTGGCTTTGTGCTGCGTGTATGGGAAGGGCCGAGGTGAGGCCCCAGAGCCCTCCCTGCTGCAGCCTCCACTGAACGGCGTCGCCACCGCCTCCGCGCGCACCTCCAGCTCCAGATTTGCATGCAAAAAGATCTGCTTTTATCAACCAAGCTGCACAACTCCAAGCAAGAGGGCCCGGCTACCCCGAAATTCACAGCAGTCATTCCCCACGGATGAGATAAGCGTGTCTATGGAGTCAGGAGGGAAGGAAAAAGGAGGGAAAGAAATAAGCCGTGCCAATTTTAAAAGTCCGGAGCCCCGGATTTCTGCAGGGAAGATATTTTCACAATCGAGATACTCAGGAAGAGCTGCAAGGGTTTGGAAGTCACATATGCAGCCAAAATGGCGCTGAGAATAAAAATATAATTTAAAGGAAGGTCGCCATATTGTAAACAGTGAGGCAGAGAGACACAGAGACAGCAACCTCCATTATTCCCAGCAGCCGCTGCAGCACGGAAGCGCCGGGAAGGCCGGGCCCAGCACAGGGACAGCACTGTGAATCCCCTTAAGGCTGGGACCGGAGGGGTGGGGAGGAACGAAGATGTGTTTGGAGGAGAGAGGAAGGGAAGTGAGGCGCAGGCAGGGAGGAAGGCAGCGAGCAGACCGAGGCCTGGGTTCTCCTTTAGGCCTCTGGGCACAGAAAGAAAGGAGGGCCTGGGGTCAGCGTGTCCATGCCATGAAGGCGTCCAGATGGGGTTTTAGGTGTGGATTGTAGGCTTTTAAAAGGAGAGGCGGGGGGGGTAAGGAGCACAGCAGGGCTCACAGCTCCGTTTGGTTCCAAGGCAGGCACTTAACGGGGGCCCCAACCGCAGGGACACAGAGCAGGAGGGCGGGAGAACGGAGCCTTACCAGCACTGGAGGTGGAAAGCGGCGGGGCAGTGATCGCAGCACAGCAGGTCCCCTCCTTCCTTGCAGCTATCGCAGCTGTCGTGGTTTGTGGCCCTGCCACTTCTCCTGGGCTCCTTCTCGGGCCTCCTGCTCCTCTTCTCCCCATCTTCGCTCTTAGGGGGAGCCAGCAGGGCCTGGATTTGCTGCAGACACACACACACACACACATAGAGGGCTCTGAGGGCCGCCCGCACTCTGACCCCCACCACCCCCCATAGCGCACGGCTCGGTGGGGCCGGGATAAGGCCGAGCCCGCCCCGGGAGGCCCCCACCGGGGATTGGGCGAGCGGCCGCACTTCCTTCTATGGCCACGGGGCTCGGGGCCGGGTGGGGGGGGGGGGGGTGCCGTAAGGGGGGGGTCCCTCGCCATTTTGCAGCCCGGCCGCCCCCGCCGCCCCCTCACCTCCATCAGCCCCCCGGAGGTGTCCAGGTCGTAGACGATCGTCTTCGTCTCCATCTTCTCCCACATTCATCCAGCCCGGGGGGAGCGGCCCCGAGAGACCCCCCCCCACCCCACCGCGAGGGAGCGGACGGAGGGACGGGGAGCGGCGGCGGCGGAGCCCCACCGGGCGGCCTCGAGACGGGAGCGAGGCGGGGCGGGCGGCGTTGAGGCCTAGCCCACGGGCCGCTGCGCTGCTCGGCCGGGACTCCAACACCTCCTGCCGCCGGGCCCGGGGGAGGCTGCGGGGGGCCCCGCGCCCGCTGCCATGCCGCGCACAGGAGGGCCCGGGCCGGCCCCGCTCCGTCGCCTCACAGCGCTCGGCCCCGCACCGCCCCGCACCGCTCAGGCGCCGCCGCGCTCTGCCCCTCTTCTCCTCCTCCTCCTCCTCCTCCTCCTCCCTCTCTCTCTCTCTCTCTCTCTCTCAGGGCCCCTCCGTCGCCGCCGCCGCCGCGCCGCCCGCGCACGCGCAGACCGCGCCCCGCCGCCCGCCCGACACTGCGCACGCGCTGCCGCCCCTCCCCCGCTCTCGGCTCAGGCGGCGCGCGCGCCGGGCCACCGCGCTTGCGCGCGCTTTTGGCTCCGCCTCCCGCGCCCGGCTCGCCCTGCGATTCCCTCGCGCGTGCGCATCGAGCGCGTGGCGGCCGGCACGTTCCGGGGTGGGGTGAGAGTGAGCGCGGCGTGGTGACGTCACGACGCACGGCGGGGCGGGGCGGATGGCGCGGCGGCAGAGGGCGCTCTGCGTTTGGCGCGCCGGGGCGGTCCTTCCTGCTCCGGGCCTCGTCGCCTCTTAAAGCTACAGCGCACCCCGAAAGCGGGGAGGGAGGGGTTGCACCCCGAGTGCCCGGCGGACGCAGGCGGTCACCTCTACCGCAAATCCCCGGGAACCCCGATGTCAATCACCCGCACCCCTCACTCATCAACGTGCCACGTTTTCTTCTAAAACACCATTTTTTTTTTAATTAATGAAACAACCAAAAGATGGGCGAAGGGGCAGGGGCTCTTCTCCAAAACGGGGTACGCGCGGCTGGGGAACGGGACCCTATGTTACATCGGCCGGGGACAGAACTCCCAGCCCCGGGCGTGACCTGGTCCGGGGGCGGGGGGGGACACAGCCATGCTCAGTGCCCCCCTGCCCACCCCGTCACCGTGGGGCTGGGGGTCCGGATTCGGCCCTCGTGGGATGCTGGGACGTGCAGGGCCGGGACGCACCTCGGGGAGGGGGAAGCGAGCAGGTGCTGGGGGGACAGCGGGGGGACGTGGCATGCTTGGGGTATCGGGGGTGGCTCTGGGAGACGTCGGGGTGCTAGGAGTGGGTGAAGGGTGATGGCACCCCGAGGTTTCCTTAGCGCCCCCCCCCCCCTCCAGGGCACCCATGGCCCCCCATCCCGCGACCTGGCCCCTATCCCCAGCACCGTCAGGCTGCAGCCCCGGGGGCTCCTCACTGCGCCTGCCTCATCCAGGGCTCACTTCTCCATCACTGGGGCCGGGGGGGATGGAACTGCTGCTCCAGAGAGGAGGGTCAGGATGTGGCCCTGCTGGTTCAGCGTCCCGTGCCCACCCAGGGCAGGGATCGGGGGGCAGTGGGGCTGGGGGAGACCCCACGGGGGTCCGGGCGGGTTGGGGTGTGTGTGGGGTGGCTCCCGCTTGAGTCTCCTTGCGAGAGGTGAGCCCGGCACCATGGCGAGGGCCGGCAGGCGTGGGCATCCTGGGAGGGGTCTGCTGCACCCTCGCCTAGATGGACACCTCATACTCCCTCGTTTCCTGCAAAGAAAACAGACTGCGAGGGGTTGGACACTCACTGGTGCTGTGCTTTGCCTCCCCCCCCCATCCTTGGGGACCCTGGGGGCACATCCCATGGACAGCCATAGGGTTCAACATCCCATCCCATACGTGCCCCCAGGTGAATGACCCATCCTATGCTTGGTCATCAGATGGAGGTCCCATCCATGTGTGTGCAGCCTCTGGGAATCACATTTCTTCTCTACATGGTCCGTGTGATCTGTGTCCTGTCCCCTGGATGGCCTCAGGGATGCACATCCCATACATGCTCCCTGAGATGTATGTCCTGTCCCATATATGCACAGGCTCTTGGATGCATGTCCCACCCACTGTACAGCCCGTGGCACACGTAGCCCATTGGATGCATGATGCTTTGTGTGCACATCCCATCCCACATATGGTCCCCATGGTACACATCCCATCCTTTCCATAGTCCTGGGGTGCACATCACATTTTACCCCTGGTCCCCAGGGCGCACACCCCTGCTGGTAGGGCGCGGGGGCCAGTGCTTACTCCTGTCTCATAGGTGGGGTTGTCAAAAGCCGACTCCACGGTGATGTGATCATAGGGGTGAGATCCAGAAAGGGGCAGCTGTAGGGCTGGCTTCCCCTGCAGCCTGTAGGAGGAGATGGAGATGGAGTTGGGCAGGTGGCAGTGGGGCTGGGGATCCAAGGGGAGCAGCAGGCACTCACTTGGAGAAGTAAAGGTAAATGCCTCCGATGAGCAGGGCTACCACCAGCACAGGCAGGAAGATGGCAATGGCCACATTGGTGCCCTCCAGTGCTGTCCCTGAGGGCACAGCTTTGGCCACGGCTGCGCGGGAGAGTGGGGGCTCAACGAGTGCTGGCTTCACCTTGGGTGCCTGTTGCACCCCAGTACCCAAGGGTGCCCCGAAGCTCCCTTACCATCCAGATTGCGATTGCTGTAAAACTCATCGTAGGAAGCTAAGATGGGGAGAAACAACCCAACCTCAGTGGGAAGCAAGGGGGGAAAATGGAGTCATAAAGGGGCAGAGGGTTTTGCTCACCCGCTTTGCAGATGGGAGGTGAGCCGCTCCAGCGTGAGGGATGCCCGGGCAGGCAGCGCAGATTGCCCTCGCCTAGCAGCGCTCGCCCAGCAGTGCAGGAGAAGCGCAGCGTGCTGCCTGCCGGGTACAGCCGCCGCTCGGGGCTCTGCCGCCCGCCCGCGGGCACACCGGGGTTGTGGCATGGCTCGTACGCCTCCGCTGTGGGCAACGGCACTGAGTCAGCACCCACTGCGTGCTGCCAGCCATAGGGGTGCGCACTCGGGATGCCCGACTCACGGATGCATTTGGGCAGGCGGTCGCTCCACTTGGGTCCCCCCGACGCGCGGTCGTGGCAGGTGAGGAGCCCGGCGCCTGCCAGCACATAGCCCTTATCGCAGACGAAGCGCACGGTGGACCCCACCGGGAATTTGGGGCTGGAGACCACCCTGCGGCTGTGCTCGGCGTCCCCGGGGTCCCGGCAGGTGGTGACTGTGGGTTGTAGGGACAGGCGGTGACAGTGAGAGTGGAATAGGGTGGCAGGAGGGAACGTGGGATGTGTCACCCTGCTCACCCCGCTCGCAGGATGGCAGGTCGCCGCTCCACGTCAGGTCCCAGTGGCACATGAGCAGGTCGGCACCAGCCAGCTCGAAGCCGGGGTAGCAGTGGAAGGTGACGACGGTGCCGTGCAGCAGCTCAGGCTGCGAGGCGGTCTTCCAGCCATTGGCGATGTCAGGCAGCTCAGGGCACGTGTCATTGCGGGGCACCTCTGTGGGGACAGCAGGGGGTGAGCGGGCCATTGGAATGACAGCATCCATCCCCACCGTAGGGCTCACCGGAGAAGTGGATGACAAAGCCCTGCCGATAGGCAAAGACGCCGGAGCCAGGGTCAGATTGGAACTGGATGGTGACGTCGGCACTGGAGGCAAAGAGCTTGAAGCGGCCGCGGGCACCCGTGTACTGACCCAGGATGCGTGCTGTCAGGTCATCCCCATCATAGAAGGTGAGGATGTCCCCTGCGCCCAGCCGCAGCCTGCAGCATGTGGAGAACAAGGGCGGGGAATAAAAGGGTGTCCCCCCCTGGTGGCCTGTGTCCCCCAGACCCCTGCACTCACACACGGATGTCCAGCATGACACGCTTGTCCTCCTCCACGTGCAGCCCCCAGATGCAGTCCTGGCCTTTGCCGTACGCCTCTGGCCAGTTGGGTGACAGCACCACGCCGGCTGTGTCCATCAGCTCCCCACTGCACACCGCTGCGGGCGCACACCATAGCACCCACCATGGCGAGCCACCACCGTGGCACCCACCATAGCATCCTGGATCCAGCATCCCCCACAACCCCTCACTTGGCACCCCAGATCTAGCACCCACCACTGCCTCTGGATCCCACGGTGGTCCTACCCACCAGCATGCAACGTGCCATGCTGGCTCCACCAGCCACGGTGGCCCAACCCCAACTCCAGTCCCTCAACTCCACCACCCACATCCTCCCACCTCCAGTGCCCACCACGGCATGCCGGCTCCGTCTCGTTCCACTGTGGGTCACTGGGGTCAACGCACTCGATGATGGTGGAGCCTTGCTCCAGCGTGTAGCCAGGGTGACAACTGAACTCCACCGTGGTGCCCACAGGGTACCGTGGGTCGCTGGTTGTGAAGTTCCCATACTTGACGAAGGGCTCGTAGCAGTGCCCTTGCTCGAAGGCTATGGGCACAAGTGCTGAGGTCTGTGGGGGCCAGGGGTACATGGCAATGCCCAGGTGTCTCCCAGTGCCCATGCCCCGTACCCTCATAGCGCAGTGCCATGCCTGCAGCAGCCCCGCTGCTGTCGGTGGTGAGCTCCACAAAGAAGTGGCGTCCAGTGCTGAGCAGCCCTTCGATGGGGAGGTACTCCACCTCATAGGAATCGTATACTGGAGGTGCTTCCACGTTGTTCCCGTTGCGGATGATGAGCCTGCCCAGGAGCAGCAGGCTCAGGGTTTTGCCATGGCCAACAGCAACCAACCTTGTGCATGGCCAGTGTCACCCATCTCGAGGCATGGCCATAGTGCCCATCCTCATTTATGGCAAGCGACACTTTTGGACATGGCCAACTGTGCCCACCATTGGGCCTGGTCAGTGGCATTCATCCTTCAGCACTGCCAACCACACAATGATCCAGCCATGGCCAACGGTAGCCATCCTTGGGCATGGCCAACGGTTCCCCTCCCCAGGAATGGATAACAGCAGCCATCTTTGGGCATGGCCAATGGTCCCCGTCCCCAGGCACAGACAAGAGTACCCATTCTTGAGTGTGGCCAACAGCACCCACCCTTGAACACAGCTAACACATTCCATCCCCATACATGGTGCAGAGCTGTCCCAGGTGCCCCCGCTCTCCTATTTCCGTGCTATGTGGACCCAAACCTGTCATCATCCTCTGCCAGTGAGACCTTCTCGAAGTGGAGGTGCAGGCGGTGACCAGCAGGAGCCTCCAGCAGCCAGTGGCAGGTCAGGTTGTTGCTATAGTTCCCAGGGAAGCCCGGGGAGACGACGCGTCCTACTGTGGCATTACGGATGGCCCCACCGCACGCCGCTGAGGGACAGGGATTGTCAGCGGGTGCCCAGGTGACACCAGCCACGTCCCCACGCAGAGCTCACCCATGCACTGAGGCTCGCGGGCGCTCCAGAAGGGGCGGGTGGCATTGCGGCAGGTGAGCAGGTGGGCACCCTGCAGCTGGTAGCCTGTGTTGCAGCGGAACCGGGCGTCCCCACCGGGGTGCAGGCTGCTGACCGAGACGTCACCGAAGGCGGGCCGTGCCGGGAAGGGGCAGCTCAACAGATAGGCTGGGGATGAGTGGCAATGTCATGGAGCCAGACCCATCTGTAATACCCAGTTGAAGGGGTCCCACACCAAACACCCTAAATCCCAGGCCCTGCATATTACTCATGTTGGGGATGCTCAGTGAAACAAGCATTGCTCACACTGATCCACACTGCTGGTTGATGCCCACTTACCTTGGCATCGCTGTGCTGCAAAATGGTGTCATGCAGGAAGGGGAACAAGGGCACGCCGTGGGGACAGAGGGATCCCAAAGGGATGGGACAATCCCAGCTGGTGGCAGCAGTGCCCCGTACCTTGGTACTGGAAGCGGTAGGAGCCGGGGCTGGTGGGTCGGGGGCTCTGGAAGCGCAGGGTGAGCATGTTGGCAGGGCTGCGGATGACCTGGCCCCGCAGCAGGAAGGACTCGTTGGCCAACACCGCCGGCTCCAGGCCCCCTGCGCTCTCCACTGTCAGCGTCTCCCCGTCTGCCAGGCTGATGTTCTGCACCTTTGGGGATGGTGAGGTGTCACCACGCT
Source organism: Meleagris gallopavo (assembly GCF_905368555.1). Taxonomy (NCBI): domain Eukaryota; kingdom Metazoa; phylum Chordata; class Aves; order Galliformes; family Phasianidae; genus Meleagris; species Meleagris gallopavo. The sequence continues at coordinate 5,889,791 of NC_139424.1, forward strand.
GCAGGATTTCCCGCAGTCGATAGCGCGCTGGAGCTTGTCGGCGCGGGGCAGCGCCTTTCAAACACGCTTAGCATGGCCATAAATCTCCCCGTGGCATGGAGAGCAGCACAGCCCCGCGGCACGGCTGGGCCCATGGCTGCCTGGCACGTGCTCCAGCGCTCCGGAGCAATTTGCTGTTAATGATGTTAATTAAGCAGTGCTGTGCGGTGATGAACGGCGGCACCAGTGAGTGCTGCTCTGTGAGCTGGGGCTGAGCACGGAGCAAGCAGCAGCCTTGCGCCAATGCATTCTGCTCACTGTCAGCTATTGGTGATACCAGATTGAGTGAATGCTGTCGTTAATTAAATCCTATATTGCTGCTTCATCAGCAGGTGCCGATCACAGCAGCCGGAGGCCGATGGGCATTGCATCTAACTCATGCATCCACGTCTCTTCTCCATAATCCAAGGGTGAGAGATGCCTTGAGCTGGCTCACATTGGCTCATGGCACAAAGGTGGGGACAAGGAGAGGGACAAGACCCAAAGCCATGTGTGTAGGACTCGTGCCCACCCCCCAACATCTCACCTTGATCTCCACACCATACCCAGGGTAGACAGAGATGGTGTAGGTGCAGTCCATGCTGCTGTCATACGGGGCACTGGCTGGCTCTGGTGACACCAGCCAGCCCTCGGGACCCGCCAGCGTCCGGTTGCATGGTGCTGGTGACAAGGAGACCCCAGTGTTAGCCCCACATATCCCTGAACCCCCATCTCCCTCCCTGTGCTCACCTGGTCCCTGCAGCGTGGTGACGGTGGTGGTGGTGATGGTGGAGGTAGTGGTGGTCCCCTCCTCATCCCCGGAGACCCCAGTGACTCCCAAGGTGGGCGCTCGGCTGGGGGCTGCGGAGCTTGATCCTGACCCCCCAGTAGGGGGCTGTGAAGGGTCAGTACCTGGCGCAACCCCCCAGGGCTCCCCCCACGGCCCCGAGCGCCCAGCTGGTGTGGTCAGTGGGGCGGTGGGGAAAGCAACCCTGGGCAAAGCGGGGGCACGTGGTGGGATCTGGGGGGCTGGGGGTCCAGGGTCCGGCCTCAAGGCGTCGTCAGGCAGCACGGGGCCAGGCAGGCCGGGTGGGAAGGGCGCCTGGGCCAGGTAGTCCTTCTTCAGGAAGGCCTCGTGCAGCAGGTCCTCCAGCAGCGGGTGGTGGTTGAGCAGCTTCAGGGTGGGTGCCGTGCTGACGAAGTGCGCCTCGGCCTCGCGCTCAGCTGGTGTGGGGAGGGCTGTGGGGTCTCCTTCAGCCTCAGCGCTCTCACCTGTCTTCCTCTCCAGCCCATTGAAGCCTGGGAAGGGAGAGAGTTGGGTGTGATGAGGAGCAGTGCTGCACCCTCATGCACCAGTGCTGCACCGTAGAGCGATGCTTCATTGTCATCCAATGCTGCATCACAGACTGATGCTCCATCATGAACCAGTTCATCATGGACCAGTGCTGGACCCTGGATTGATGCGGCATTGAGCACTGGCACTGGACTGGGGATCCTGGTGCTGTGTCACAGACCTCTGCTATACCATGGGCTGTGCTTCATCGTGGATTGATGCAAAACCACAAACTCATGCAACACCACGGACTCATGCTTCATCTGTAGCAATTCTTCATGGCCCATTGCTGCACTGATGCACTGATGCAACACCAAGGACCCGTGCTGCACCATTGGCTGATGCTTCATCATGGACCAATTCTTCATCACAGATCAAAGCTGCGCCGGGCACTGGGGCCCAGCATTTCACCATGGGGCCATGTGCTGCCCTGAGCATTATCACATCCCTGCGGGTCTATGCTGCACACAGGGCTGGTGCTGCACCACCCAGGGCAGCAGTGTCACCAGGTCCCACTGGCCATGGTGCCAGGAGAGGAGCCGTGCCGTGCTGTGCCACGGAGAGGAGAGCTGCACTGGAGAGCTGTCAATAAAGCTGATTGCTTTATCGAGGACACGTTCCTGGGTAAACAGGGACAGAGCATGGACGGCAAACAGGCACATCGACCGCATGCAGCAGGGCTCCACCGCACCTCAGCGCAGCACACCCCTCACCAGAGAAGCCTGGGCAATTAAGCATGGCTAATTAACTCACATCTGCACCAGAGCTCACATTAAGGTGTACCCACTCCTCCCGTGACACGCAGCATCCTGACGCCTTGCCCAACGTCTCGCCATGCGGTACCACGCACCGGCACTGATGACACGATACTGCCAATTACTGGGTAATTACACCGAGCCGTAGCAGGGCAGGCCCCGCGAAGATTAATTACTCTGTGACTGCCACTTTTAAGGGACTATTAAGAGACATTATCCCTGGAGAGTGCTGTGTGAGGAGCCACCAGGTGCAGCCATCATCCTGTCCCCCGTGCCACCACTGCCACCCCTCTGCACGCACACTGGCTCCAAAAGGGCAACCTGCCCCCTGGCACCACCAGAATTATTTTCTAATAGGATCCATTTATTAGAACATAAAAGTTAATGAGTTTATACTGAAGGGCGCCAAAATCTCTTTCAGGCTTTAATGGCAGATTAGAGCTCCGGGCCTCATCCCATGATGCATGAGAGCCACTGCAGACACCTCACGCAGTGAGTGGGAACACTGGGGTCCATCGCACCGCCATGGCACCGTGGGATGCTCCAGGTACCACGGGATGTTCTGGGTACCATGGGATGCTCCAGGTACTATGGGATGCTCTGGGTACCCTGAGAATCTCAGGACTTGGGGTGTTGCTGACCCCTGGAGCACTCAGGGTTCTTGGGCCAAGTCAGCTTGTGCCCAGATGTTACCACTCATGCCCCTCAAGATTACAGCCTCCACCTCCGCGGATGTCTCTAAGCTGCTTATCTCTGCCATGGCTGTGTCCCTCCCGGGTCCCTGCGATGGCACCATGCTACCCAGGGGGCTGGCACTCAGGGAAGGGGGAAACGGGGCTGCTACACCCCGTGCTGTGCCTGCCAGGGCTTGTTGACATGCGGGGCACGTGGCCGCGGCCGGGCCGGGGTCCTAATCCGTCACATCAGCTTTGCCGAGCGGGAGTCTATTAACGGCGGCCACGAGCCAGAGAGATGCTGGAGACTAATCCGTCTGCGGCCCCCCCAGCAGAAATCAATCGCGGCTGGTGTCGCAAATAAATAAATAAGCAGCCACGCAGCCGCCTGGGGAGCGCGGATCGATGCGGGCGGCGAATAAAGCAATAACACAGCACCCAGCAAAGCAGCTGCGACAGGGCGAGCCGCCTGGCTGCCCCAGGTGTTGTCTTGTTCTGTGCCTCAGTTTCCCCATTCTGAAGACGGTGGAGTTGTTGTGGGCAGCCAGGACCAAGGGCGAGGGGCCACGGAAGGCTTGTTTTCCAATTTAAAATCCAATCTGGCTTTGCCCCTGCGGCCGGGGCTGGCTGCTGCGATGAATGAGCTGTCAGGCAGCCGGCGCCTTGCTCTGCGCCCTGTGGTCCCCAGCCACAATCTCACGGTCCCCTGTCATCATCCCATGGTCTCCAGCCATCCTGATGGGCACGATCATTGCCACCGGGCTGGGCACAGAGACGTGCTGAGCTGCTGGCAGCTCCCACCTCCATCACTTGCGTCAGTGTCCCTGGGGATGTGGACATGGCCTGGGGACAGGGACACTCTTGGTGAGATGATGCATGGGGGCACAGAAGACAGGCAGGGAACAGGGCTGGCGCAAGGATGAGTGCAGGCAGAATGCAGGTGGGCAGCAGGTGGGTGGGCACAGGCAATACCACCACTGTTGTCCCATCTCTGGAGAGGGGACAGACAGGGACAGGAGGGGACCCACAACGTGCTGCCCCAGGGACACCGTTGCCGAGTGCATCCAGCAGCCCCAGCAGCTCGTGGCGTTAATATTCATGGCGGTACTCGCAGGGAAGCGTTTGACCTTGTATGTTTTGCCATTCTCCTTGAATGGAACAGTCATTTACCCGCTGACACATGTCACATGTTGCCACAGTCGGTTCCCCAGAGCATCGCAGCCGGCTGACATCCCAACACACCACCGGCACGCGCCGGGATGCACCGAGCGAGGAGTCTGGGGGCGCCGGGGCATGGCACAGCCTCCTCCTCCCTTAGCGACCCCAAATTGGGGCACTGATGTGTGGGGGCCGTGGGGAGCCGTGCACCTCACATCTTGGTGCCCCCGTGCTGCTCGCACTCCCCACGCCCCTGCCCTATGTAATCCCTCTTCCCCGCTCTCCCTGCGGAGCTAATGCATTTGTACAGCAATTTCCATGAGCAGCGGCGATGATAAATTGCATGTCTGCTGCTATTTCGGACCTGATCGCTGTCGCCGTGTGCGCTGCCGGAGCCAGCCAGCCCTTGCAGCGGTGCTGCCCCCCCTTCCCCACACTCCCAGCACCCCAAAAAGGCCCCGCAGCCACATGCAGAGATCCCTGCAGCAGCCCCCAGTGCCACCCGGAGGGGCCACCGCCATCCTGCCAGGTGCTCAGGGCTGCAAGAAACGGTTTGCAGGGCGACGGTTTGCTCAGAGAGCAGATCCCCCCCCAGCTCCCTTTCTGCTGCCAGCAACAAGAATTGCAATCTGGTTGAGCAGAGTATGAGCGCTGCTGGCTCTGTGTTCAGTTGCTTAGCCGAGACAGCCTCCCCACAGCCCAACCCCAACCCACAGCCCAACCCCAATCCTACAGGCACTGAGCTACTGGGCCACCAAACCCATCCTGAGGTCTCCCATGCAACCTCACCCCAAAAAACACCCTTGCTCCCCAAAAAAACCCCACCCCACAGGCCACCCAGAGCCCCATCACCACTACGTTTGTGTAGGGCCTACACTAATAGGATATCCACCTGGAGCTGATGCTATGGCCACCCCCAGGGGACCCTGGTGGGGACAACCATTGCCCACCCAACCAGCACAGCTCCCACCTGCCATGAGCAGATCTGGCATTTTGAGCACCTCTCTCCATTTTCACAGGGTCACAGCGGCGTTCTCGCGGCTGATTAATATTTGATCCCTTCAGCACAGCTCGTTACTGCATTTAAATTATATCTGTAATAACCCCCACCGGCACGGCGAGCGCGTGGGCTGCCTTCTGCGGGCTGCAGGCTGGACGTGTCCCCAACGCCAGCCAATGAGACCTCTTGGCACGTCCCATTGGGGGCCATGGCAGCAGGGAGTGGGGCCACCCGATGTCCCTGGGGATGCTCTGTAATGGTGACACGGAACAGTGTCACTGCCCCATCTCCTGCAGCAGCCAGAGGAAGGGAGGCTGCTGCCTGTTACTGGAGAGAATCCATTACCTCCCTGGTTATAGGCAGCTTTCAAAGGCAATCTTTCAATTGTGCGCATTTAAAGAATTGATTGGAAGCTAAATTATCCTCTCCTGACGGATCCACTGGAGACACAACTGCATCCGCCTCCCGGGGCGTCCGTGTGCAGGGTCCCAGCCCACCCTGCAGCCCCACATCTACTCAGGAGGTCCTACAGCACTATGGGGGGGGTCCCTCTGCTCCATACCCAGCCCCACTGCCCTTGCCATGCCCTTGGTGACACCCCTGTTCCCACAGCAGAGCCCCGGAACGAATCCATCCCAACACCACCAGCCTGGGGCATGGCCCGTGGCCATGAGTTTTCTGAGTGAGTGGGGACGGCCCCATGGGGCACCCCTGCCCTGCTTAAGAGCATTATCCAGATAATCCTGGCCTGGCGGCACGGCAGTGACGAACTCCTCTGAGGCACGCAGGGGATGGGCACGTGCTCACTTAATTACCAAAGCAGATGCTTGCTTGCTTGTTTCCCTGGCCCACTCCTTGAATGCAGAGCCCCAACTGCAGACCTGGTGCCCCCCAAGTGCATTGTCCCAGTGGGCACAGCGCATCCCACTGAGTGTGGATGGGACAGTGGAGCTCATGGGGGCACTACCAGGTGCTGTGCCCCCAGCCATGCCATCTCCCTTTGCTCCTAGGATCTGAGACTGCAAGGAGCCATGCTCCCGAACTGCATTCCCTTGCTGCAGCAGCACCATGGAGCTGCACCAGGGGGTCAGGAAGGGGGGAGCAGAGCTGCACCAGAAGCCAGGGCACCCCACAGGTCACAAAAAGGTAAGGGCTGATGACAGCACTGCCATTGCTCTGCAGTATCTCCAGTCCCCTGGCCTGGATGAGGAACCTAAGAGCCCCATCACCACATCACAGTGCCCTGTCCCCAACACAACATAACCCCATCATCAAGTCAAGGCCACATCGAGTGAAGAAGTGCTGCACTGAGGTTGGTGCTGGGCTGGGGACGCACCTGGTGGGGATTTGGGATGGGGGCTGAGCCCCCTGCATAGCTCCTGGCCATGGTACCATGCATGGGGCATGGGGTGGGCACAATCCAGCCCCAGGAAGAGCTCAGCACCTCTCAGGGCATCCCTACCTCTAACACTCTAGGAAATACACATGCAGAGTTTAATTAACTTTATTGATATTCAGAAATTAGGGGACTGACTAGAGGTAATTGCTCATTAGAAATCATTAAACTGACACGGCAAGCGGCAACCTCCCTCTGGGAAAACCTGCCCTGCCCAAAGCTCTACTCCCAGGACAGATCCATCCCAAAGGGACCCAGGGATCTGGGGACACCGGCCCCCCACCAGACCTACTGCCCTACAGCGGGGTGTGCCTCAGCACTGCCCCACTTTTTGCCACATAAGAGGGATGTATGGAAGATGCTTTAAGGAAGGTGGCGTTGCCATCGGCTCTGGTGGAAGAGTGAGCCGGGAATAGCAGTGGGCACAGGGCCACAGCGTCCTTCCCATCTCAGCTCGACAGCCAGATGGGGAGTTTATGTAACTCCCCGCACGGCTGCTCCCTGCAGCTCAGCTCAGCCTGCATCCCATCACCCCGCTTCCCAGCAGGGACAGACCCCTGCATGCTCTCCACCCATCACACCGCACAACCATGGCAAACAGAAGCCCTCCAAGCCAGGTCACCACTGCTGCTTTTTGGGGACAAGGCATCGAGGCTTCCCATAACACACACCCCGTTGAGTCAAGAGGATGCGGGTGTTGGCTGCCCTCCTTGGGAAGAGCCAATGCTCGCCCTTCCCTACATCACTCCAAAATCAGAGGCTTCAGCACAAGCAGCGCAAAGCCCTACACACAAACACCCCCAACCCCACCGCAAGGTCTACATGGAGAAAGTGGATCCCAGTGGGGTGCAGCCTAACGGGTTTGGGGGTTCAGGCGTCGAGCTGTGCCCGCGGCAGGGCCCCCCCATCCCGGTAACACTGCGGGGGAAGCTCTCAGCAGAGCTCACTGGGGGCGGCGTTGCGCCAACGGGGCTGCAAAGCTCTGCGCGCCCCCGCGCCACCGGGGAACGGGCGTGGGAGGGAGGGGGGGAATTAGTGCTACCCGGTGCGGGGGGGCAGAAAGGGGATTTTGAGGTGGGGGGACAACAGTATGTGGGTGAGCGCAAGTTGGCAAAGTTTGGCGGAGAAAGGGTCGCGGAGGGGAGGCGAAAGGAGGAGGGGGGGGCCACGGGTTGGGGTATAGAGGTGTGGGTGTAGAGGGGGGGTCTCGCTTACCGTGCGCGGGGGCGCGGAGCAGCGCGGCGAGCAGCGGCAGCAGCAGGGCGGGCGGCGGCGCGGAGCCCATGGCCGGCGGCGTTCAGCACCACGGACAGCTCCGCGCTGCGGGCACGGCCGCGCCGTAACGCTCCGAGTGCGGCGCCCGCCAATCCCGGGGCCGCGCGGCGGCGGGGGGGGGGGATAAAGGGGGGCTCCTCCCTGCCCACCCCCACCCCCTCCTCAGCTCCCACCCCTCCTCCCCGCCCGCCGTAATGCTCCGAGTGCTGCGCGCGCAAATCCTGCCGGCTGGCGAACGGGGGGCTCCTCCCTGCACTTCTCCCCCCCAGCCCTGCCCAGAGCCGTAATGCTGCGAGTGCGGCGCGTGAAAATCTTGAGAGGTGAAGGATTGGGGAAGGGGCACAACCCACACAGCCCTCTCCAAAATCCCAGTGATTCTCGTGGGTGGAAGCCTCAAAGGTATCCCCCCAGCTGCCCTTCACCGTCTCTAAGTAGCCCCAGTTAGGGCTGGGCTTGTCATACCAAGCAGAGGAACCTGGCTCAGGGCACAGCCCCCACCCCATCCATTCCTTATGAGCAGCAGTCACATCCTGCACCCCACACCCCTCCCCAGATTGTTAACAACCCCAGCGTCTGTGGATATTCGGGGTAGAAGCCTCAATGAGGCCCCTTCCCCCTGCTGCCCATCCCTAAATAGCCCCAGTTAGGGCTGGGCTCATCATGCCCAAGCAGAGGAACCTGGTTCAGGAGCAGCTCACTCTTTCCCCCACCCCATTCATTCATTCCCCGTGGGCAGCGATCTCATCCTGCACCCCATCCCCATTGTGGCCCAGAGGGACTCATCCCTGCTGCAGGCAGATGGCGTTGGCACCAACAAGGAACTGCCGGGCAGCTCTTGTGTGTGTTCAAAAATAATAAAGCTCAGCCTCATTGTCTCATCGCCCCCTCCTTCTGCATGGCAGCCCAGATGGCCGCGCCTCTCCGCGCTGACAGCGTGCTGAGATGGGCAGGGGGCAAACACAATCCTTGGGCCATCATGGGGAGCTGATTCTGTGCACTGCATCCAGGAGAAAAATGCCCCTTCCATAGGGATCGGCAGCCCAGGGGTAGCACAGAGGGGGGGTCCCTCTGTGCCTCCTCTTGTCCCGCTGCAATGCGGGTGGGAGTGATGAGTTTCCAGAGCTAAACCTAAAACTTTGATCCGCCGGTAGCTGCATAAATGTTTAATGCACCGCAGCCCCGCTCGGGCTCGGGAGATGTGCGTTTTGAGGCCAAACTGATGTTTCTAGTATTATGATATTCAAATAATTTTAATCTCCCCGACGCTTCCCCAAGCACGCACCTGGACTGCTAACGAACGGCCGGCTTCAGCGCTGTTGGTTTTGAGACAAAGCAAACTGGCGTGTAGGGCCATGGAAGGCAAACGAGGGCGAGCGCAGGTGGAAGGATCCCAGCACCCTACTGCTCCGTGGGCATTTCCACAGTGCTCCTATTGGGGCACGCAGTCATTTGAGCACGGATGACCCAGCAGGAAGCACTCAGTCTTTGGGAAACGCCAACATACAGCAAAGCATGCAATGGGTGCATGCCTTTTGGGGTCATCTGTGCCATGACAGCCACAGTCAGAGCCCGCTCCTGCACTGCCCTGGGGGTGACCATCAGCACTGCAGGGGATGGCTGTGCCATGTGTCCCCAGGGGTGTCCTCAGATGTCCCCGTGCTGCCCTGGAGCTGCGTCGGGGCTTTCCCAAAGCGCCATCCCATTAACGCGCCGTTTGTGGGAGAAGAGCTCAATTTTTCCCATTTAACATTTCATGGATAATTAATTATTCTTCATCTTCCCGGTGCAGAGCAGAAGCAGGTACTGCTGTTCAAAGGCTGGGCGCCGGCGGAAAAGCCAGCCGAAACCCCAGGAAATCAGAGCATTTATTCCTGGCATCAAAGTGAGGGCGGCGCACCGCGGTAATGGGGCCGTGCTGCGGTAATGGGGCTGTGCAGCCCCGGGCACCCACATCACAGTGAGCACCGGGCAAGGGCTCCCACCTCACGTCTCTATAAAGAATGGTATTCAGCATTTCCTAATCACGACGATTAGTCGGTAAATAATGCCTTATACATCCTTCTATTCTAAATTAATTCCCCTCATTAGCAGGCGTGCTGCGCAGGGTGCCCATAGAAACCCAACCACAGCACCCGTCCCCAAATCCCACCCCAAATCCACATGCTTGCCCAATCTCCCGTCCCACGGGGCGGTGTGGGCACGTGGCCCTAAATCACTGCTATCTGCCAACAGGGAGAAAAAAAGGGAGATGGCAGCCAAATAGTTTATGGGCCATAAATTACACTGGAGGGAAAAAAAAACTGTTTCCCTGCGCTCAGGAGGACTCTGCCCTGTCCCTCCCCCTTGGCTCTGCTCCCAGCTGCAGGAGGACAGGATGGGGACAGACATGGCTGCTCCGGGACAGCCCCGCTGCACTTCTTACGATGCCATCGTCATCGGGGCCGGCATCCAGGGCTCCTTTGCTGCGTACCACCTGGCCCAGCGTCGTAGGAACACGCTGCTGCTGGAGCAGGTACTGATGTCCTCAAACTTGCCATGTCCCTGGCCCCGATGCTGTGTCCCCAGCTCTGATCAGCAGGACAGGGACCTGGCTGCCCTCTGCCCAGGCATGTGACATTCCATGGTATTCCAGTGCCAGGATGCTGTGTCCTTTAGTGCCAGGACTCTTGTGTCCCTTTAGTGCCAGGGTTCAGGTGTACCCAGTGCCAGCAGCCCAATGTCCCCAGTGCCAGGACCCTTATGTCCCCATTACCATGATCCTGTTGTTGTCAGTGCCAGCATCCCAGTGTCACCAGTGCCAGGATCCAGGTGCCCCAGTACCAACACTCTACTGTCCCCAAAGCCAAAACCCTAGTGTCCCAGTGCCAACAGTCCAATATCCCCATTGCCAGTGATCCAGGTGTCCCCATTTTCAACACCCTACTGTCCCCAGTACCGGCACCCCACTGTCCCCAATTCCAGGACCCCCACACCCCCAAAGCCAACATCCTCCTGTCCCCAGTGCCAGGACCCCAAGCCTTGCAGGGCTGGGTGACACTTGGAGTCGCAGCCACCCCCATGTTCCCATACCCCACAGTTCTTCCTGCCCCACTCACGGGGCAGCTCACATGGGCAGAGCCGCATCACACGCAGCGCGTACCCGCAGGAGCATTATGCCCACATGATGCCCCACAGCTTCCACCTCTGGCAGCAGCTGGAGGACGAGGCGGGCATTCCGCTCTACAGGTGATGGGAACGGGGACCCCACACTGGGCACTGTCCCCTCCCTGGGAATGGGGCTGGGGATGTGGGCAGGGAACTGCAGTTATTTATGGGGCTCTTTAAGGGAAGAACCATTAAGGAAATAAGCGTGTAAATGATTCCTGCAGTGGGGTTGGGGCTAACGTGTCATCCATCAACCCCAGCATCATCCATGCACCGAGCCTCCACTTCCCCAACCAAGGGGGTGGCGTGAGAGGGGACAAGGGATAGGGGATGTGGGAAATGGGATAGGGGATGTGGGATATGGGATAGGGGATGTGGGAAATGGGATAGGGGATGTGGGAAATGGGATAGGGGATGTGGGAAATGGGATAGGGGATGTGGGATATGGGATAGGGGATGTGGGAAATGGGATAGGGGATGTGGGATATGGGATAGGGGATGTGGGAAATGGGATAGGGGATGTGGGATATGGAATAGGGTATGTGGGATATGGGATAGAGGATGTGGGAAATGGGATAGGGGACATGGGAAATGGGATAGGGGATGTGGGAAATGGAATAGGGGATGGGGGTTATGGGATAGGGGATAGGGGATATGGGACAGGGGGTAGAGGGTAGGGGACAAGGAACATGGGGTAAAGGATATGGGTTGAGGGATGGGACAGGGGACACAAGATATGGGACATGGGATATGGGACACAGGACATGGGATATGGGACATGGGTGCCACTGATGTGGCCACTGGGTGCAGGCGGACAGGGCTGGTGGTGCTGGGCCTGCCAGGTGACCCCAAGCTGGAGGGCTGCCGGCGCAGCATGGGGCCCGATGCCGTCCTCGATGCGGTGACGCTGGCACAGCGCTTTCCTGGGCTCCGTCCCCGTCCCGGTGAGGTGGCCCTGTGGGACAGTAGTGGAGGTGTGCTGCTGGCAGACCGAGCGCTGCGGGCGGTGCAGGTGGGTGCCGACACAGGGACAGGGAGGGGACATGGAGGGTGTTCCATCCCTTCATCCCTTCCTCCCCACACAGGACGCGTTTCGCCGGCGCGGGGGCAATGTGCGTGATGGGGAGAAGGTGCTGCGTATCGATCCCGGAGCAGTGATCACTGTCACCACCACTGCTGGGCTGTACCGCGCTCCCCGGCTCATCATCGCCGCCGGCGCCTGGACCAACGCCGTGGTGGCACCGCTGGGCCTCCGCCTGCCACTGCAGGTAAGGCCTGGTGGCCACAGGCGGGGGCACGGCCACGGGCATGGCTGACATGCAGCCCCCAGCCCCTGCGCATCGACGTGTGCTACTGGAGGGAGAAGGAGCCCGGCAGCGGCGGCGCGGTCACCCCCTGCTTCATGGCCACGGGGCTGCCCTACGCTCCCCATGGGATATATGGGCTGCCAGCCCTCGAGTACCCTGGGCTGGTCAAGGTGAGTGTGGCACAGTGGTGGCGGCACCATGGTGTCCCTTCTGTTTGCTCCCACTGAGCGCTGTCCCCAGGTGTGCTACCACCATGGCAGCCCCACTGACCCCGAGGAGCGGGACCGGATCCCTTCAGGCTCCCCCCGTCCCCATGTTTCCCTCCTGAGCAACTTCATCAGCAGTTACCTGCCTGGGCTGGAGCCACAGCCGGCTGTGCTGGAGAGCTGCCTCTACACGGTGAGACCGATGTCCCCATTGCCACCACTACGGGTCCTGGCTGTGCCCCAAGCCCTCCTCCCTCACCCCACGGCTCCCCCAGAACACTCCGGATGGAGACTTCATCCTGGACCAGCACCCCAAGTACAGCAATATCATCATCGGGGCTGGCTTCTCAGGTAGGTCCTGGCTCCCCTGAGGTAGCTTGGGCATGGCTGAACCCCTAAACCTCTCTTCCCTGCAGGCCATGGGTTCAAACTGGCCCCAGTGGTGGGGCAGCTGCTATGCGAGCTGAGCCTGGGTGAGGAACCATCCCACTGCATGGCTCCATTCACAATCAGCCGCTTCCCAGGTGTGCTCCGTGCTGCTCTGTAGGTGCAGTGTCACAGCTGTGCCCATGAAGCATCACTCTGCCTTGTAGTGCATCCCTGCATCCCAAAGTACCACCACCCCCAGCTCCTTGCATCCTAATGTCCTCAAAGCCTACCAGCCTGGTGCCCTGCATCCCTCCACTGCCATACTCCATCACCAAGCACCTCAGCATCCCTGCAACTGCACCCCCACATCGCAGCATTCCCAGTATCCTTGTTCCCTGTGGTTCCACATCCTGGCATCTTTATACCCTGGTCCCCCACATCCCACCATCCCAGTGCTCTGCTCCTATCCATCCTCACATCCCAACACTCCCGCATCCCTTTATCCTGATTCCCTGCCTTCCTGCTTCCTCACACCCCGGCATTCTCATCCCCCGTATCCTCCCATCCAGCACCATCCCTATATCCCGATCCTCCGCATCCTCACATCCTGCCACCCCCACACATTGGTCCCCTGCATTCCCACCGCTCCACACTGTGTGCCAGCCCAGCTCTGCCAAGCAGCCGTTCCCTGGAAGCACACGAAGGCGCTTTGCCAGCGCCATGGAGCTGGAGCAGCGCAGGGAGACACACTCGCTTAGGAGTCAAGTTAAATGTTTTAATGTTAAATGTGCCATTTTATTATCATTAGATCGCTCCCACTTAATGAAAGCGCATTAGCGCAGCATAGCTTTAATGGCGGCGAGCGCCGAGCTCGGCCCATTTGTTTAGAGATGTCAGGGAGAGGGGTGGGAACTGCCTGGTTTGTGGGGGCGGGGGGGTACAAGGGGCCTCCATGGTGCCAGCACCTGGCAGCAAGCAGAGCCCCCCTGTGGGAATGGGGATGGCACCGGGCTCACCTCTCCGTGCAGCCCATATCCTCACTGGGGCTCTGCACACCACGAAAAACCCACCCTCCAAAACCAATCCACCCTCACCCCAAAATGGGGCACGCAGAGCAGGCGTCACCAGCCAGAAATGACGTTTCTTTATTTTCGGATGGAAAGGAATGGGGTAGGAAGGGCTGCACAGCTGTAGTGCAAAACAACTGGTGGGGTGGGGGGCAATAGGGGAGGCGACTGCCCATGGGGGACCCCGTCCCCACGTCCCCTTTGTGGCTGTGGGGCGGCTGGCCCCGAGGCCCGGCCAGAGACGTCTTTGGCTCAACTAAATGGGGATGAGGAGCATGGAGGATGGTGTCCGGGGGGGTATTTTAACTTATAAAATAAGGAGACAGCAGGCACTGAGGAAGAACTGATGGAGCCGCCGGGGACAGATGGGGTGGGAGGGGTGGGCTGCCCCCCTGCACGAGGGATGGGGATGGCAGTGTGTTCCTTCCCCTTTCTTCACCGTGCAAAAAAGAAATAGTGGCTGCCCGGGGGGGTCCCGAGGAGCCCAGCATGTCGGGGCCATGGGAAGGGTGGTGGGGGCTACGCGGGGGTCTCGGCGGTGCGGCTCTCCGTCTCGCCATCGCTGGTGGGGCTGTGGGATGAGCGCTCCGTGCTTTCTGTGGCATCCAGCTCCTCGTCCCATCGGTCATAGGAGAAGGGTTTCCGGCAGCTCGGGGGGCTGTGGGGAGAAAGAGGAGTTAGGAGTTGAACCGCTGTCCTGACGCATCGAGGCTGCGTCGTCTCCTTGGGTTGTTTGTGAGAAATGGGGCCGTGCCCTCCTGTTGGGTAGAGAGAGCCGCACTGAGTGGTGGCAGTACCGAAAAACATTGGGTTTGGGCTCAAATGGGTGACTGGCCATGGCTGTGCGTCCTGATGGAGATGTGTCCCAGCCCTGAGCCAGTGCCCAGCAATGTGACAGCCTGGCCAAGGGATGGGATGGTGAGCCAACAGCATTCCCAAGGGATTTTTCCTTCTCCTCCAGCCCTTTTCCTACAGAAGCCGTAGGAAGCAACCAAACCCACTCACCACTTACTGCCAGGATGCCAGTGAGCTGACTGCAGCCCCATTCCTATACAGACGGGGTGCAGGACTGGAATAACCACTCCAATAACCATCTGACCCCATCTACTCACCCACATCACCCCACATCCGCACCCCACACTGGGTGCCGTTAGTACCACGTGCTCCTCCCGGAGCCGCAGCCCCATCTGCCCACCCCAAACTTCCATCAGAGATCCATGCAGCCACTCCAGGACGGGATTAGCACTTCTTGGAGTCCAACCCCACGGCACAAGGATGGAGCAGCATTCCCACCACCGTGCGGCCTCAGCAGGGATGCTCGGAACGGTGCCTGGGCACGGTTAGGGTTAGTGGCACACTCGGGGTCATGCTGCAGGCACACACCGCTCCCACCTCCTGCCTCAGTCGCTCTCAGGCCGGTACAGGTACTTCATCATCAGGCTGTCCACCTGCTTCTTGCGCCGCTTCTCCTCCTTCCTGGCCCGGTCGGGGCGCACCGGCTCCTCTCCCCCGGCCGCCCGCGGGCCCTTCTTCACACTGGAGGTGCTCCGGTAGGAGACGGTGGAACCAGAGGAGGAATCAGAGGAGGAATCAGAGCCCGACTCGGAGGACGACTTTTTCTTTTTCTTTTTGGATTTCTTTTTGGATTTCTTGGATTTCTTCTTGGCGCTCTTCCTCTTGCGCTCCTCCTCTTCCTCCGAGGAGGAGGACGACTCCGAGGAAGAGCTGCTGCGGCGCCGGCCGGAGCGCCGGGATGGACGCGACACCTCGAGGGCGGACGCGGAGCGGCGGAGGCTGCCGGGCCGGTCGGCGGCACCCAGCGGGGCCGCGCTGCGCACACTGCGAACACTGCGCACGCTGCGCCCGTCGTCCCCGGAATCGGGGCTGGAGAGACCCCCGGCCCGCGGAGAGCGGTAGCTGAGCACCTCCTGGATGGCAGCCTCCAGGTCGGGGTCGAGGTAGGAGCGGTGTCCCACGGGGCGGGCGTCCCCGGGGGGACCGTCCTCGGAAGCGGCGCTGCGGGGTCGCGGGGGCACGGAGAAGCTGCGGCCCAGCGGGGGCTGCCCGCGGGACGCGTCATTCGCCTCATCCAGGAGGCTGCGGGCGAGCGAAAGCCGCGAATCGGGGCGACCGTCGGCACCGCTGCGCCGGCTCCGGAGGCTGCCGGGGCTGGAGAGGGCGAAGCTCAGCACCGAGCATCCCTCGTCCCCTTCGTCTCCGTCCTCCGGTGCGCGCCACGAGGCCGACGAGGCTCTGCTCACCGGCGCGGAGGCGACGGAGCCCTTCTCCCCATCGCCGGCCGACAGCGACCAGCGCTTGCCCAGCCCCTGCCGAGCGCGGCCGCTGGCGTCGGCGAAGGCGCGGGCGATGACGGCCGCCCGGTCCTCGTGCTCTGCGCCCCGTGCCCGGCGGGCTGCGCGCTCCGGGGAGGCCGCCCGTTCGCTCAGAGCGCTGAACAGCGTCTGCTCGTCCCCCCGGCCGCCTATGGAGTCCTTCAGGCTCGGCCGCTTCCTATAGCTCAGGCTGCTCAACACCGACACCGGGCGCTCTTCGCCCTCGGGGACATCCGTGGGAGCCGACCTGGTGGGGGCACGGCGCACACCGGGGGGTGGAGAGAAAGAAGTGAGTGCGGGGAACGCGGCGGCACACGGCGGAATTATCGGCGTCAGCGAAAAACAGCTCCATGCAAATGAGGGTATTGTTCCACCCCGTCACTTTGATTCTCCTTTAAAGTGCTCCGTTCAATTTATCTCACTGTCAGCTACCTGCAGCCGCCGCGTTTGATTCCCGACTTCAGAAAACTGGAATTATCTCCAATAACAAAATGTTTTACATCTGCACCGCTGAATAAATTAAACCAATTAAGAGAAAACAGCTCAGATCTTTCCCCCTGCTTGGTAGAAGGCGGGAGAGCCCCCCGGGACGCCCGAATCCCTGCCAGGAAATTGGGTTTGGATGAAAGCAATCTGCGCTCATCAGGAGAGAGCTCTCCCTGATGGCTGTGGGACATGAGTGGGGCCGTGTGGTCCCCAGGAGGGCTACAGCACTGGGATGGTGAAGTGGGGATGGAGGTGTGATGGAGGGATGAGGGATGATGGAGGGATGTGGGATGATGGAGGGATGAGGGATGATGGAGGGATGTGGGATGATGGAGAGATGTGGGATGATGGAGGGATGAGGGATGATGGAGGGATGTGGGATGATGGAGGGATGAGGGATGATGGAGGGATGTGGGATGATGGAGAGATGTGGGATGATGGAGGGATGAGGGATGATGGAAGGATTTGGTAGAGCTGCCAGTGAGAAAAGATGGAGTCCATCACTGCTGCCCATTTGGGGAGGCTGCATACAGAGCTAGAATGCTGAGGGGTCAGGGATATCCCCAAATGTGTGTGAAGCTGTGGACGTGCTAGCACTTGGTTACATGTGTCCCCAGTGGAGACTGAGCTGCTCACCAGATTCACACTTCTCCTGACACAATGCACAATGCCCAGCCTTAGCCACGCTGCCGGCACCCAGACCTGCACCCACCTGCTGCTGCCCTTCAGGCTGCCATCATCTGAGAGCGCTTTGGAGGAGCCTTTGTTCTTGGACAGCCACGACTTCACTCCATCCACACGGTCCTCCAGCTCTGAGTCCACATCCGAGTCACCGTCGCTGGTGGGAGAAAGACAGCGATGAGTCCCGGGATGTGGTTCAGGGATGTGTGACATTGTGCCACCCATCCCCATCCCTCTGCCCCACACCATCTCAGGACACTGCATGCTCTGCGAGCCCCAGAACCACCCCCAGAAGGATGCAGGGCCACTGAGCTCAGCGCAGCCCTGGCTGTGCACAGCCATATAGCCAGAAAATCAACCACGAGGTGGAGAACCACGCGGGGCACGGCTCCAGAAACACGGGGGATGCCGAGCTCACAGAGAGGAAATAAGTGGGTTCATTTTATAGGCTGCCGTCAAGTGCAGAATTACCGCGAGGAAGAGCTACGTTGATGTCCCTGGGTAAACAGGAGTTTAGCAGGCAGAACAGAAACGACTCCGGCACGGCGGGCGCACGGACAGATTTACGGCCCCACCGTGACGGAGAGCCCCTGATTTATGGACAGACATAAAAAAAGCCCTATCTGCCTTAAAACATCTAATTTATAACGGTCGCTGGTAACCATATTGATTGCCTTTAGCACGAAGGTGCCGTCTGCATTGCAAAATCCATTTCTCCACGTTGAGAGCATCCTGGTGTAAATCTCTGCTAATACCCGACCGCGCGCTGCTCTCATTAGGGAGATCGCGGCGCCTATCAGAAATCGAAGCACCGCGTCCCCCCCTGACCCCGCCGGGCTCCCACATCCTAAACGGCTGCTGCTGGGGATGGGTTGGGTAATGCCATCCTAAAGGGCCGCTCCATCTGCACGGCCGTAGGCTCAGCCCATGCTGGGATGGGCTGTTACGGTTCCTATATATGAATCCTCCTTGTTGCATTCAAAGCAATGAGCTGCGCTCCGCCACGCACATCTCCCTCCCCTGCAATACATCCAGGCAATAAAATGCAATAAAATAACCCCCCTCTTCGCCCCTTCCTCCCCCCCCCCCAAAAAAAAGCCCCATAAAACAAACTCCGGGGTGCTGTTAGCTCATGCGAAACTGGGCCAGCAGCATGCAGGGGCCCCGGCCCCAGGGGGGTGAGCAGGGTTAGGGGATGGGGGAGTAGGAAAGAGGAGGTCCTCACAGTTTACTCTTTCTTTTCTGATACTTTGCCACCATGTCCTGCAAACTGGGAGGGGGTGGGTGGGGAGAAACATAACAGAATGAAATCAAATGAAATTAAAATTTAAAAAAAGAAGGAAACCAAGTCGGGCAGGGCGACGAATGGAGAACAAATCAAAGGGGATGAGATGTGATGAGATGGGGAGGGGAAAGGTTTCGCTGCTCTGAGCCCATCTGCAGGGCTGGGCTGGTTTCCAGCGCCCCAAGACCCCACACTGCCCCTGATCCTGGGATCCCTCAGATGTCCTCAGGATTTGTGGCCGGGGATGTGGCAGCAGGTGAAGCTGCACCAGGCTGCGGGTGAAGGGAGGGGTGGGCAGGTGAGTGGGTGCACAGTGCACAGATGGGTGGATGCATGGGTGCAAGGATGGATGGATGGATGGATGGATGGATGGGTGGATGGGTGGATGGGTGGGTGGATGGATGGATGGGTGGGTGGATGGGTGGGTGGATGGGTGGGTAAATGGGTGGATGGATGGGTGGGTGGATGGGTGGGTGGATGGGTGGATGGATGGGTGGATGGATGGGTGGGTAGATGGGTGGGTGAGTGGGTGCAAGGATGGATGCATGAATGGACGAATGGATGGATGGATGGACTGATGGATCAATGGGTGCATGCATGGATGGGTGGATGCATGGGTGCAATGATGAATACACGGATGGATGGATGGATGGATGGATGCAATGGGTGCACAGATGGATGGACAGCATCTTGCCAGGACTGGGCAGAACCGAGGGCCCCCTTGGTGTTTCAGAAGTGGCGAGGAGAAGCAGTGAGCCCAGGTGACGTGCCCCATGCAGGAGCCAGCTCCAGGCACACTCACCTGTTGATGAGGTCCTCATTGCTGTCACTCTCCATCTCATCCTCGATGGCAGCCTGCAGGTCCCCGATGCGCTTGAAGGCCAGCTTCAGGTCTGACTGCAGGCTCTGGTTGGCAGCTTCCAGGCTCTCCAGGTCCATCTCCTACGGGGACAGAGTGGGGTGAGCCTGGGCTGCGGGGAAGGGGAATCCAAATTTGTGGGGTCTCAGCAGTGATGCCCTCACCAGCTCGTGCTTCTTGCGGCTGGCCTCCGCCTCCTTCTTGGCCAGCTCGCCCATCTCCTCCTTGACATCACGGAGCTGCCGCTGCAGCCTCTTGTTCTGCTCCTTCTCCCTGTTCTCGGCAGCTGCTCGCTGGTCCCGCTCTTCCGTCAGCTTCTCCATGTTCTCCTTCAGCCGCGTGGCCAGGCTCTGCGGAGCAGCGAGCGTTCTCCCTGTGCTCCATCCACCCATACACACATGCATCCATTCATGCGTGCATCCATGCATTCACCCTTCCAAAGCTCTGCCCCCCTGCGTGCCCCCCACCTGGCAGAAACACCCACCCACTGTGGTCTTCACACCAGGATGGATCCCAGCCCCATGAATTTACATGAGGGGATAGGAAAGAGGTAGGGGGGAATGAGAAACCACCCCCCAGGGGCCAGGGAAGGGGTAGAACAATTGCAGGAGCTTTGGTGAATTGGAAAAATAGATTTAACTTTGTGTGAAGTAATTACAGCATGTAATGTAGGGAAAAAATAGCTTCCATTCGCTGCCAGCCGCCGAGCCAGCCGCTGCATATTTATGGCCCCGGCAGAGAGAGCGGGGAGGGAAATAACAGCTAGGAAAATATTAAGAGGAGAGCTAAGCTGCTCAGTTCCCCCGGCAGAGAGCTGCAAAGGCAGAATATAAAGCAGGCTGCGTTTAGTGGGGTTGGGAGAGTCTATAATTTCACTAAGTCAATGCGGGGAAATAGCAGCACTTTGCCAGGCTGGGTGGTGGATTACGGTTATCAGCGCCCGCGGGAGCAGCACTGTGCAGCATGGGGGGCCCAGGGATGGTGGTGGTCACAGCGCTGTGACACTTCCATGGGGAGTGAGGATGGGTCTGTAAGGGAGATGACAGTGCCCACCTCCAGGCGCTTGACTTGTGTCCGTTCAAACTCCAGCCTGGTCTCCAGCTCACGGATCTTGGCCTCCTGCCTGCTCACCAGTGACTTGTCCACCATGGACTGCTCCAGGAACTCCAGTTGGCTCTGCAGCCCTTGCAGCTGTGGGAAGGCAGCCTCAGCACCAGCATCCTGCCCTCCCCACTCTGCCCCACCATGGGGATAGCCCCCGTGATGCTGGGGGACCCATAAGGCTTTTAGGTGCTCCCACCCCAGCTTGGCTCCTCACCTTCTCCTGCAGCTCCTGCTTCTCCTTGCTGACCTCCTCCAGCTGTGCCTGGAGGTCGTTCATCTGTGCCAGGTCACGGGATGCCTGCGAGACAAGCTGGGCTGTTAGCGAGGTGGGCAGGGGAGTGGTGTTAAGGGGTGTGGATGTCCATCCTCACCTGGGCCACTGCTGCTTTGTGCTTCTTCATCAACTCATTCATGTCCTCCTGGTCTTCCTCCAGGCGGCTCTGCACCTCATTCTTCTCCCGCTGCAGTCGGCTCAGCTGCTCTTCCAGCTGGGCGGAAAGAACATCACCCACTGCACCTCTGCACCCCACCCTGCCCAGCTGAGCCCCTAGGGAAGGGAGCACAGCACGGGCAGGGGTCTCCCCACGGGCATGTCCCCCTCTGAGTGGGAAAACCCCCAAAATATCCTACCGCTGCTTTGGCTTTGGAGAGGTCATCAATCTGCAGGTGGAGGTCTTCAATCTCCACCTCCATGGACTTGCGGGCTTTGACAGCGGCTGCGCAGGTGAACTCGGACTCCTCGAGCTGCAGGAGCACAGCTCAGCACCCAGCCAGGGGGCAATGGGACACCCCCAGCCTCTCGGGGCCACGCACCTGGTTCTTGAGCTGGGCGATCTCCCTCTTGCTGGGCGCGTTGTTCTTCAGGTGGTCCAGCATGATCTGTGCATCGGCCAGCAGTGCTTTCGTCCTCTTCAGGTCGCGGCGCAGGCGCTTCTCTGTCTCGAAGTCCCTCTGGTTGGCCTGCAGCAGAGAGTCCGTGCCATGCCCTGTGCCATGGCAACCCCCCACTGGGTGCCCTGTGCCCTACCTGATCATTGACTGCAGACAGTTTGCTCTCCAGCTCCCGCTTTTCTCTCAGCACCTTCTGCTTGTCTTCATAC
Source organism: Meleagris gallopavo (assembly GCF_905368555.1). Lineage (NCBI taxonomy): Eukaryota > Metazoa > Chordata > Aves > Galliformes > Phasianidae > Meleagris > Meleagris gallopavo. Next base: position 5,911,341 of record NC_139424.1, read on the forward strand.
TCCTCCTCCAGCTGCATCTCCATCTGCTTCAGCTGCGGCAAGAACCATCACATCATAGAATCACAGAAACCGTAGAACCACAGAATTGTAGAACCATAGAACCACAGAATCATAGAATCTAGAACCATAAAATCACAGAGCAGCTGGATTGGAAGCGATCACAGAGCCAACCCAGCCCCAACTCTCTGCTGTGGGCAGATTGCTACTCATGGGGTTGGCCAGTGCCCTGTCGTGGCTTCGGGCACCTCCAGGGATGGGGCACCCACAGCTCTGGGCAGTGCCTGTGCCGCAGCCTCACCAACATCTGAGTACAGAAGTTTCTCCCAGCATCCAATCTAAATCTTTCCTCTTTTATAGAAATCATAGAATCATTATGGTTTGAAAAGATCACAAAGATCATCAAGTCCAACCACTGATCCATCATCACCACACCCACTACAGCAGGTCACAACTCAGTCCAGCTTAATATGACCCTGGGTGAGCCCGGCTGGGGCCATGGCGCCAGCATCCTGAGTGTGCCACCACGTGCCCTGGGGACGCTGATGACCTGCCGGGCCAGACGCAGTGACTCCCATTTGTGCAATGTGCACATGATGCCCAGGACCGGTCGGACCTGCCGGGCTGCTGGAGCTGGGCAGCGGGCGTGTGGGATCCGAGCACTGCGTGACCACGGCCCCGGCATCTCCTGGGATGTATCCTGGCCCCCATAGTGCAGCAGGGCCACAGGTAAGGCCTACCTTCTTCTGGCACGACTGCCGGATCTCCTCCACCTCCTCGTCACGGCTCTCCACCTCCTTGGCGTGGGTCTGCCGCAGCCGCTCCATCTCCATCTCAAGGCGCAGCTTGGCCTGAAAAAGGAGGGTCCATCAGAGCCCAGGGGATGTGGGGGCATGGGGACACCGCAGCCTGCTGCCCCGCTCACCCTGAGAACGCCCTGCTCCGGGTCTGCCCGTGCCACCCGCCCCGCCGCAACGTGCCGTGCCATGGCACCAGGGGTTCTGGGAACCAGGCCTGACGGCGCGGTGAGGGCGGCCGCCTCCGCGGGCCCATCCCCAGTAATGAGAGCCCTGCATGAAACCACCCCGCCCAGAAACCCTCCCCGCCCACCCTACCTGCTCCAGCATCTGGATGGTGCCAGCCTGCTCATCCAGCTCCTCCTCCTGGTCCTTCGCCTTGGCCTCCAGGTCGCGCAGCTGCTTCTTCACCTTGGCAAGAGACGCCTCGTCCTTGGACTCCTGGCAGGAGATGTCCTGTAGCTCTGCCTCCAGCGCCTCCGCCCGCTGCGTCAGCCCGGCGATGTCTGCATCTTTGTCCTGTATTGGGATGGGGACGTGGCGGTGAGACAGCGGTGTGTGTCACGGTGAGAGGAGCGCTGCTGAATGGGGAACCGCTCACCTCCAGCAGCTGCTTGAGGCCGAACACCTCAGCCACCAGCACGTCCTTCTCACGGCTCAGCTTCTCCCGCTGCAGCCTCTCCCTCTGCGCCTCCTCGTGCGCCTGCGACAGCTCTCCATCAAACCTACACGGCGACAGCACGGCACGCTCAGGGACCCCCATCTCCAGCATTTCCCTCCGGCATCAGCTCCCCGTCCCATCCCTGCGCAGCCACCGGGGTGTGTGCCTGCAGTTCAGCCTCTCCCAGGATGGGATCAGAGGGGTTTGCTGGGAAATCGCTGCCTCCAGGGCTTGGAAAATTGCCCCGGCTCGGTGACCTGCCTTACGCATCCCGGCAGCTAATCCCCATTTTTCTTTGCGCCGGGTAATAAACAGCTGCATTAGCACAGACTCCAATCCGCGGAAATTGAAATTAATTAGATTGGATTCTCTCGCTGTATTTGTGTGCGCGATCATTACCATAATGAGATGAAAGCATCCCCGCTGCTTAATAACGTTAGCAAACTTTGGGGCTGGGAGAGGGGATGGGAAGAGAGCGGAGCTGCGCAACGTGGCACAAGGGTCCCCCGGCACAGGAAAGGGGTGCTCCCACCCTGAGCATCCCTCATGTCCAAAGCAGAGCGAAGGCAGCGCTCCCTGTGTGAAGCACCTTAGCCAAGTGGGAGCTGGTGGGGTGCCCAAGCCCCAGCTAAAATGGTAAAAGCACTCTGCGAGAGGCTCTGAGAGCGATGTCACCACACCACTGCCGTGCCGCACAACCCCACCTGCGCTGCTTCTTCTCCAGGTCGTGGTTGCGGCCCTGCTGGCCCTCCAGGTGCAGCTTGGTGTCCTGCAGCTCGGCCGCCAGCCGCTGGCACTTCTTCTTCAGCTGCTGCAGCGCCCGCTGGCTCTCCTCACCGTCCGCCTGCAGATCTGCCAGCTGTGGGCAGGGCAGGCAGGGGGTCAGCGCTGCGGGGTGGGCATGGGGGGCATGGTGGGGACCGCGGTGCGGAGTGGCACTCACCCTGCGCTCCAGCTGCCTCTTGCCCTGCTGCTCCACCTCCAGCTTGTCCTCCAGCTCCTGTTGCAGCCGCTTCTTGGTGAAGTCGATCTCCCGCACCGCCCGCTCGTATTTCAGCCGCCACTCGCCACCTGCACGGGGAAGTGGGGGCTGAGCGGGGCGGTGCTGCACGGGGCACCCCATGTTGTGCCCACGCTGTGCCCATGGTGGGACGCTACCTGAGTCATCGTCATCCAGCTCCCCGTTGAGCTCGGCCGCACGGATGAGCCGAGCCTCCATCACCTCCATCTCCATGGACTCCATCTGCTTCTTCAGAGCATCGTACTTTGCCTGGGGAGGGGACACGGTGAGCCTCACAGGGACGTGGGGCGGCAGCGGGGGTGGGCAGGGGCACGGTTGGATACCTGCAGGTCCTTCATCTCCTTCTCGGCACGCAGCCTCTCGGCCGTCTCAGCGTCCAGCAGCTGCGAGGCTGACTCGCCCGTGTTGCGTTCGTCTGTCAGCTCCGATGTCAGCTCCGTGATCTGGGGACAGCAGGGATGTGGTAGCGGCAGGGGGGGCACGGCAGCACGCTGCGCCCATCGCAGGGCTGGGACCTACCCTGCTCTCCAGGCGGTCGCTGTTGAGCCGCAGTTCGTTGCGCTCCTTCTCTACTTTCTCAAGTTTGCTCTTCAGCTGCTGGATCTCTTCCTGCAACAGAGCGGTGAGGGAGGGGATGGGGCTGGCAGCACCCCCAGCTCCCCCCGCACGGGGCGGGCAGCATGGGGGCTCCCCCTGCCAAGGGCTGGGCAGGGACTTTCCCAGCACGACTCCAACCCCATAAATGGTACCGAAATGCCTGGCAGCCTCCAGAGGAGAGGGGTCCACGAGCCCCCACAGGAGAGGGGATGGGAGCAGGAGGGGACCGTGCAGCCCTCAGCTCAGACACCAACTCAGTGGGTCAGGGTGAAAGCTGAGCCAGGCAGTGGCTCTGTGCCAGGTGGGGGCACAGTGTCTGGTTCCCCCCTGTGCACGCCTCTTGGCACGCGGTTTCATTTCCATTCTCCACGCCTGCAATTGGGCTCATGCAACAGCCAGCTCTTGGGATGCTAATGACATGCTAATTCACAAATTAGGGAGCAATTTGAGCCTGGTGCTGGGGGCCATGGGGTGTCCTGCATCTCACCCAGCACGGGGTCCCTTCACCATAGTGTCCTTCATCCACCACGGGGTCCTGTATCCACCATGGGGTCCTGCATTTATCACAGGATTTTGCACCCCACCCACTACAGGTTCCTACGTCCACCATGGGGTGGTCATACATCCATCACAGGGTCCCACATCTACCATGGGGTCATGCATCTCACCTACCGTTGGGTCCTGCATCCAACACAGGGTCCCACATCCCACCTCACTGCTCTACCCATCACCAGCCCTCCCCCATCCCCGCGGCACGGCGATACCCACGTCTTTGCCACGGATCTGCTCCTCAGTGAGCTGCACCTCGATGAGGGGCCTCACGGTGGTGAAGAGCTTCCACCAGGGCCAGTTCTTCACCCCTTTGTTCTTCTTGATGTTCTTCTGCACGCAGCGGATGGCCAAATCCTGGATCTGCACCGGGGCACGGCGTCAGGTCTGGGATCACCGGCCGACTGGGATGCGTGGGTGCTCAGCACCCCGGCACACTCCCCTTCATTATCAAGCAGGCTAATTGCCCCTGCCTTATCTATCCAATTGCCTCCAGCACCGAGGTGCTGCAGCGATGCCTATTTTACGCAATCTTTAATTATAAAGTGGGAGCTGGCACCGCTGCTCCATCCCGGCACCGTGGGGCAGCACCAAGCCCACAGCCCCACAGCCGGCCCCACAGTCGGCCCCACAACTCCCCACAGCTCAGTGGAGGCGGGAGGGGGAGGCGCTGGGCCAGGCGGCAGCAGAAAGGCTGCACTGCCCATTTTAGGCGAAATTGTGCGCAGAGGAGCGGGGAGGGGAGAAGCACTACGAACCTTCCTCTTCTTGAAGTGCTGCCGTGCCAGGAAGCCCCTGCACGCCGCCTGGAACAGGGTGATGTTCCTGCTGGTCTGCGCGTCCCGCTGCTCCTCCAGCCTGGCCAGTGAGCCAGCACGGAAAAACACCTGGAGGGGGGAGCGCAGTGAGATGCCAGCATCCCTCCGGTGTCACACCAATGGGAACAGGGTGCTCTCCCCTCGTCTCCAGCTCTGTGGCCCTCATCCCGGCGTGGGTGGCCCTGTGTGGGGCTTTTGTTCCCCGAGGAATGGCGTAGGGGGAGTGCACAGTGCTGCCCTTGTGCCAGGCACCCGCCCCTGCCCTGTCCACAGAGAGCAGGGAAGTCCCTGCAGGGCTCCTACCCGGCTCAGACCCATGTGATAGCTGCTCTTCTCCAGGTCCAGCGACTCCAGGAGCTCCTCGACTGCCTGTGGGGAAGGAGAAGCATCAGAATGTGGGACACAGGGTGTGGGATGCGAGATGTGGGGGTGCAAGGCTGCGTACCCGCTTCTCATCCACCACGATGTAGTTGCGGCCGTGCTTCTTGGTGAGGTGTGGGGCCAGCACGTCAAAGCGCCGCCGGAACTCAGCAAACACCATATGGTCAGGGTAGCCTGGAGTGGGGAGAGCAGGGCCATGGGGCAGCTATGGGGCAGCCAGAACACCTGGGGGACAGCCAGGCACACCCCCGTGCCCTTTCCTTCGTTTGTTCCTTGCACGGAACGAGGCTTTCCTTGGCCGCGTTGAACAATTTTGGCCAAGATCTGGGGAGAAAGCAGCCTCGGGGGAGAGCAGAGACACGTGTGTCACCCGCAGCCTGGGAGAGCTGCCAGCAGCCGGGCAGCACCGGCGCAGACACCCAAGTAAGGCCATGTGTGTCCCCAGTGTGACAACAGCTGGGGGGAGGACACTGGCAGCAGCACTGCTCCAAGCGAAGCTTGCGCCAAAGGGGATCCCCAGGGGGACCCGAGGAGAACGCACGGGGATCTGACCCGCAGGGGGGGCTCTCACCTTGGCGGTACATGCGGAGGGCATCGAGCAGGCGGGAGCCGCGGAGCTGTGCGCGCAGCAGGGGCACATCCAGTTGCATCAGCCCCGCGGGCTCGCAGTGCTCGGCAGGCAGCTCCAGCTCACTGCCGCTCACCCGGCGGCACGGCGGCCCTCGGGGGTCCCCACCGCTCCCCGCCGCTTTGGGTAGGAAGCAGTGCACAAAGTGCAGCTTGGATTTCTTGATGCTGTCGATGAGGGCATCCTATGGGGACAGGAAAGCAGTGACACGGGAGGCGCTGTTGGGGTCTCACACCCGTGCCACTGCGGGTACCCAAAGCAGGGTGACAGGATGCACAAACATGGCGGTGGGATCCCCCCAGCCCAGCGTCTCCTGCTCACCACTTGCAGCTTGACCTGGATGCACAGCGATTTCTTCTTGACTGCGGCCACCCCGGTGGTGAAGGTTTTTCGCATGCTGGTGGCCCGGCGCAGGGCCAGCTGTGAGCCCCCTTCCAGCCCTGCCACCGAGCCCGACAGCACCAGCGCCGAGCTGCCGCGCCCCGCAAACAGGCTGCTGATGATCTTCCTGGGGGGTACAAAGGCATCGTCACCCCCAAAACCACCTCCTCCAAACCGCCCCCTGCTCTGCACCGCCAAACTGGGGACCCTGCTCACTTCTGTGACTCCTGAAGCAGCACGGAGGCGTTTTGGGTGGCCGGATTGTGCTTGACGTGGTTGAGCCAGCCCGTGGCATCGTAGTGCACCCAGTTGGTGCCTGAGCTGTGGCCCAAGAAGAAGTGCCGGGGTTTGTCGCTGGGCAGCAGCGGGTCATGCCCTGTAGGGACACAAGGTACTGCTGGGCACGGGGACAACAGGTGGCTTGGTCAACACATCCAGGCAGTGTCGGTCCCCATCCTAACCTTTCTTGCTCCCCTCCTGGGGGCCATAGTAGGCCAAGAGCCGCTCCAGCAAGGTGTCCTCGCTGCCGCCTGGCTGCAGGGCCTCCTCCTCCAGCAGCCACAGCAGCCCCCGTGCCTCGTCAGTGCGCGCCAGTGAGCGGACCTGTGGGCGACACTGCACTTACACCAGGGCCTGGACGCCAGAGGGGATGGGGAAGAGTGGGGGGAAACCTGGGCTGCATGTGCAACACAGGCAGCAAAGCAACTCTGCACCATGTGAGGCAACCCCTGCTTAGTGTGCACCCAGCGAAGAAAGGCAATAGGCAGTGCAACAACCTTGCTGGGGAGCAAAATAATGCACTCAGGTAAGTGAAAAGCCAGTGTGGGGCCAGCGCCATCAGCCCCACTTGGTTTCTGCAGCCCCATCCAGTACTGGAGCGGCCTTGGGACTGGTGCACCCCAGGGAGCAAAGCAGCCCAGGGATTAAAGCACCCTGGGGACAGGGTACCCCAGGGAGCAGAGCACCCCAAGGATCTGTGCACCTTGGGAACTGGAGCACTCCAGGGATTAAAGCACTCTGGGGACAGGCGCACTCCAAGGACTGGTGTGCCCCATGGACCGGAGCATCCCAGTGATTAAAGCACCCTGGTGACCAGAGTACCCAAAGGATGGATGCACTCTGGGGACCAGAGCACCCTGAGGACCACCAGAGACCCTCGCCATCCTCTCTGCAGCCTGCTGCACACATGCAACCTAATTCTCTTTCCCAAGCCTTCAGAAAGCATCTTATATCACCTTTTCTTCCCCTCATTAGCACTAATGCCTCCAGCTCCTCATCCACGCTATGGGAGCAGGTCTGGGGGATGGAGATGGCCACAGCAAAGCTGGAACCCAGCTGGGATGGTGGCCATGAGGAATGTGGGTGCTTACCAGTGCCTGGTGGGAGGGCTGGTCTACAGCAGCTACAGAGCCCCAGGAAGTGGGCTCTGTGTCAGCCAGGGCGAGCTCTATGTTTTCCTGGAGAGGACGGACAGAGAAGCGGTTAAAGACTGTGTGACTGCAGACCAGCATTAGGGATGCTTGGGTCTCAGTTCAATTGGATCAAGGCTGAGGGGGTTCCCACTGCCCTGCTACTCTGGACTTTGGGAACCCCTATGGAAACTCCAATGGTGCAGAGAGACAGTGTCAGAGCTGATTGGGTTTGACTCGGTCTGGATCGATCTCTGGTTAGTCAGTTTGGGAAGTAAGGGGGATCACAGGGACTTGACAATGCTGGAGCAGAAAGAAAAGGAGAGGAGGGGGTCCCAGTGGCCAGGGGGTCCCTGCTACCTCCTTGTAGCGCTCCAGCTCCTGGGCGAAGGTGCGTTGGTGGAAGAGGAGCTGCAGGCGCTCCTGGGCGTAGTTGTGGCACAGCTCCTCAAAGGTGGCCCCTCGGCTCTGCCCCACCACCTCGGGGTTCTGTGCCCCAGGGGTGTCCACCACCGTCACTGAGCACACCGAGTGCTGGCTTGACTTGAGTGCCCTGCAGGGGACAGCAGGTGGATGTGTGGATGGATGAATGCTGCCAGACTCCCAGACCCCTGAAAACCCCACTCTATACCTATTAAGCAGAGAGATAAGCAGGGTGAAGAGCTCCGAGTACAAGCCTGCAGCCATGCCCTCCAGGCACTCCAGCGCTGTCAGCTTGGGACCTGCAGGAGGGGATCGCTGTGCCCTGAGCATCCCTGGCCATATGCCCCCCAGGGCCACCTGCACCCTACCTGTGCCATCACCCATGCCCGGCTCCTCGGGGCCCTGTCGGAAGGAGGTGGAACGCTGCAGGCTGCCCTTGGGCTGGTGCTTGAAGATGGAGGAGGAGAGCTCCTCCAGGCTGCAGCCCAGCAGGTAGGCGGCTTTCTGAGCCCACTCGTGTCGTGCAAACTGCTTCCTGCCAGCTAAAGAGGAGAAAGAGAAGTTCAGCACTGGTTGTCACACGTGTGGGGCTCTGTTGCTATACCCAGTGGCCACAGGGTTCCCCATGGTGGGTTAGGGTCAGGGGTGGCATGTGAAAGACATTCCTGAGGTGGCATTTTGGGGCTCAATTAGAGGAGATGAGGATAAGGAGCTTTTTCCCTCTGCAAGGCAGAGCCACGCTGGGGACACAGAGACAGCCCTCTCCATTGCTGCCACCCACAGAGCCCTGAGATGGCGCAGGGCTCTGAGCTGCCCTGGTCTGGGGACATGGCCCTGCTCAGCCACCATGACGTGGCAGGACAGACAGATGGGCACACAGATGCAGGGAAGTGGGAGCAGGTTAATGGTGACACAACAGAGGGAAGGCAGTGGCGCAGGGGATGGGGAAGGCAGGGGCACGCGGAGAACAGGACATTACCTTCGTCGGCGTCTGCATTGCAAAAGGGCAGCATGCACCATGCAAACAGAGACAGGGGTTAGAAACAACGGCACGGCACAGCGCGGCACGCAGCATAGGGATGCCCAAACCCGTGCCAAACTCCAAACCAGGATGTGGGGATACTCCTCCTGACCAGGTTTTGGAGCACTCCCCACAAGCAGAACGTAGGGATGCTGCCCATAACTGGGATTTGGGGATGCCCCCAGCCCCACGTAGGAGCTCCCACACCACCCTTACATCCTCGCAGCAGTGCTGCAGTGGGGTCCTGCTGCCCTCTAGTGCCTCAAAACACCCTGAGGACAGTGCAGTGTCCTTCAAACCCCTCCAAAACACAGCACAAATGGGGCTCTCCTCACATTCCTTTCTCATCTTTCTCCCCCCTACGCGCAAAATCCCTTGCGAAATCCCAGGCTCTCCTGTGAGCCTGAAAGCAGCAAAGGAGGCTTTCAGCACCTTGACGGTGGCACAAGATCCCATAGGGAGAAGAGCAGCCACAGAGGCACCCAGCACCCTGTGAGCCCACCTGATAATAAATTTCCTGCCCTCAGTGAAGGAGAGGAGAGCTGTCAGGACAAGTCCAGGTGCCAAGAGCCAAGAGGACTGCACTGGAACACCCAGCAGACCCGAGCTCAGCTAATTAACGCATCCCGGCCCCAAGCAGTTTGTTACCTTTGGTGGCTCCAGCAGCCCCCAGATGGTAGATGGCCCCCAGGACCAGCCAGAAGGCTTTCTGCTCATCGCTGGAGATGCCCATCACCTTCATGGCAGCCTGCAGCTTGTTGAACTGCTGGGTGGCCTTCTGTTTTTCCTCTGGCTGCAAGGAGCAAAGAGAGCCATTGGCACACAGTGCAATCCCTCTGCCCATATCTCCCCATGTCCCCCGCCCCACTGCAGCCCCGACCCAGACCAACAGCACACAGGACCTTGGTGAGGGGCACGATGCCAAACACGTTGTTCTCCGCCAGGTGGTTGAAGTGCAGCTCTGTCCTGTCAGAAGAAAACCCCCAGGTTGGTCCCCACTGAGGTAGGAGCCTCTTGAGCCCCCATCAGGGCCGCACTCACCGCAGGGTGCTGTCGGAGCAGGCCAGCAGGTAGTAGAAAACATTGAAGGTGGCCTCGTTGGCCGGGCGCCGAGCAACACGTAGCTTCTCCAGCAGCAGCGTCTGGGAGACAGAGAAAGGATTGGGAACCATCCCTGGGGGACACATTCCCACTAAGACCCCCAGCCCCAGCCTGGGCCTTGCTGTCAGCCCTGGGTCCCCATGATGGCACAGAGGTATCTGTGCCCTCCGTCAGAAGACACTGCTTAATACAAAGATCTGAGTGAGCCATGAGCATCTCTCCTGGTGCTGCCGAGCGTGCTTGGCATGTACCTGTTACCACTGGAGCTGCCATTTTAAGGGCTGCTGCTATCACACCAGAGACAGACCCCCTGGTATCAGCGCAATCCAGCCAGCAAAGGGAGCCAAACTAATCTGTGCTCTGCCCTCCAACTGCCCGTGCGCATCAGGACGCAAAGACGTGAGCGAGCACAGTGTGGCTGCAACCACAGTGAGGCTGTGGGTCTGCAGAGATCAGGAGAAAACCCCCGTGGGATGGAGCCGCTCTGGTGCCCAGGAGGCTGTGCAGCCCCTCACCTGTATGGAGGCAGACGCCACCTGCCCAGCCTGGTCGAAATCCAGGGAGATGATCTGGGAGAAGCGCGTGGCATTGCCGTTCATGCTGGTGCTGCTATTGCCAAAAGCCTCCAGGACCGTGTAGAGCGCCTGCCACTTCTCCGCTGCGGGAAGACAAGCGGGGCGGTGCGGTGTGCGGGGCCGGCGGCGTGAGAAAGCGAGAGAGCAGCACGCCGTGAGCGCAAAGCATGCAAGGGGACTCACCGGAGAAGACCTTGCCGGTGCTGCCGGCGATGGTGGCGAGGTACTGGATGAGGTGCTGGCAGTTGGTGGTCTTGCCACTGCCGCTGGCACCCAGCAGCACCACTGCCTGGTCCTGGCGGCCCATCAGCATGCTGCGGTAGGCGGCCTGCGCCACGGCGTAGATGTGCGGGGCCGTGTCCTCCCGGCGGCACCCCTTGAACATGTGCATCACCTGCGGGGATGGCACTCAGCACCCCGACCCCGAGCGGCGGCGGCTCTGCGAGGTGACGTGTCCCCATTTCCCCCCATCCCAGCGTCACCTTCTCAGAATACATGGAAGGGGAGCTCAGCGGGTTGATGACCACCATGGCGGGGCCGGCGTAGGTGTGGATGAGGTTGCTGCCATAGCGCTGGCGCAGCGTGTGCAGGACGCTGGACTCGTTGAGGTAGAGGAGGCTGGCGAGGTCCTCCGCGCGCTCACAGGACGGAGGGTTCGCCTGGCAGCGAGGAGGGGGTCAGGTGGAGAACTGGGGTCCCCTCCGCTCCACAGCCCCCCCATCCCACAGCCCTACCTTCTCCACGTCGTCCTCTTCCACCTCCAGGACAGCTCCGTCGTGGTCCAGCTTCACCTTCACCTTGCCCTCGGGCAGGGCGCTGGGCTCCTCCGGCCGCAGCTGGCTGCCTGCGGGGGCACGGGGTTCAGCGGGGTCCCAAAAGCCTCCCATGCCCCAGCCAGACCCTGACTCACCCAAGGAGAAGCCGTCCTTGTGCACCAGCCACACCTTGTCGGTCTCATACCAAGCCTCCTCAGCAGCAATTTGCTCCTCTGTCTTGGCCTGAGGGACAGAGGGACAAAGGGACTGGAGGGAGCCCAAACCCACCTGACATCCCGCTGACCCAGGAATCCCTTGGGTGGGATTGGAGCCCCAGGTCCCTGCCATGGAGAGGACAGACATGAAGTCACAGTGACTTCGGGGTGCATGCATCACGGTCACCCCCGTTCCCAAACTGCAGCCCCATGCTGGGATGCAGGGACACATGGTGTGCCATGGGACACGGCGTGCTGCAGGGACACAGGACACGGCACACTGGTGGCCATCCCACAGGTGTGGGAAAGGCCAGGCTGGCACTTTGGGGACATCGCTGCTATCTGCTAGCAGGGCGAGCCCCAAAGACAAACCTGAGCTGCAGCAGGGCTGGGGCCGACGGGGGCTGAGGGAGCATCCTCTGCTTGTCCCTATCGGGGCCAACAGATCGGGAGTGAGTGTAAGAAGGGGCACGCTGCCCCGCAGCGAGCATGGGGGAAGCAAACAGCCTGATGGCACAGCACAGCCACCCAAAGCCCCCGGGCACGGGGCCAGCGCTTGGCCACAACGGTGCTGAGGACACATAGAGCTGGGGGTGCACAGTGACCGTGAGGCTGCCGACAGGTGCAGGTAGGCACACTACCAGGGATGGTGCTGCATGCTGGGACATGCAGGAAAGCAGGGTGCCTTCCTGGCCCCCCTGTGGTGGGGAAAGCCTTACGCTCCAGCACGAGGCGCGGGCGCAGATGCCGGCCCAGTGGCACACAGAAGACAGCGGGAGGGCGGCAGGGGCAGAGAGCTGCTGAGGACGGGGGTACGGTACCTGGCTGGGGGCCGGGGTGACAGGGTCCAGCTGGCAGCAGCGAGAGAGGAGGAGAGAAAGAAGAGAGGGGTGAGAGGCAGAGAGCAGAGCCGGCACAGCCGCGTGATGCACGCAGGGATGGTGACACGGCACAGTGGCTCCCAAGGCCACGTGCACCGCTCAGGGCGGCGATTGCCAAACCTGCTGACTGCAGCCAGCAGCACCCAGTGTGGTACCATGGGGCCAGTGGCCAAATCTGGGGGTGCAAAAGCCCCATGCGAGCGCACGCAGAGGACAGAATAACATTCCCATCCCTACCCCTAACCCTAAGCCCATCCTGCACAGCACAGGGCCGTGCTTGAGCATCAAACCCCTCCACCCGAATTACAGAAGCAGAGAAGATCCTCTCCAGCCGGCGCTGGGCCTCCTCCGATGGGCTCAGCTGGGGCGTGGGGCCGGGCGCAGCCTGGAGGCAGAGCACCATTAGCAGCGGGCAGCTGCCCTGCAGCCCTTGCTGGTGGCACAGAGGACATCACCAGCACTTGCTCAGCCCTACAGCCCACCGGGACCAACACCGTCCCGATAGTGGGACACCCACAGCACCCAGCACCGCCCCGGGCAGCCCTGCAGGGCACGTGGCACTGCAAACCCTGCTCCCACACACCTGCTGGGGGGGTCCCGGGGCGGTTTTTGCTGGGGTCGGTCGCTTCTCACCAGGCTGCTGCTTCTTCTCGACATCAGCACGACGGGGAGATAAGGGGCAGTGTGACGGGGTGCACCCCAAATTACGTCCCCACGTGTCACCGCACACCCCGCATACCCCAAAACCACTGCACGCCATGCGGGTGAGCTCACACCATGCTCTGCCACACAGGTTAGGGCACCCATGCTGTATGCACACGCGCTACCTTGTGCCTCTCCAGGGCGGTGGGTTTCGGGGCGGACGCCTTTGCCGGCTCCGCTTTCCCTCCCGAAGGCCGTGCCGGAGGCTCTGGTGTGGCTTTGGCACCCGGGGACACAGCCGGCTTTGCATCACCTGCAGCTGGCTCAGGGGACTTCTCCTCCCGCCTGTCCCCCGGCCGGACCCGTGCCCGGTGCTCTTTGGTTTTCCCTTTGGCCATGAGGTTTGTGAGCCCTGCTGAGATCTCATCTCTGGGCTCCGGCTTGGCGGGAGCGGATGGTTTGGCCGGGGGCGGCGGAGGGGGTGGCGCGGGGGGGACCGTCTCCTCCTTTCTGGGGGGCGGCACGGGTTCGGGGGGCTTCACCTCACCAGCATCGTCGCCAGGCAGGACTCTGCGCACCACCTTCCGCACCACCCGCACCACTCTGCGGCGGGACAGCCCCTGCCCGTCATCCCCCTGCGCATCGCCGCCCGCCCCGGGTCCCTCAGGCCCATTGGTGGCCCCGTTCAGCACCGGCTCCGGGCTCTTTGCGCTCCCTGCGGGTGGGTCGGGGCTCTTCCGGGGGTCGGGCTTTGGGGTTGCGGGTGCCGCATCCTTCGCAGCGTTTGGGCTTGGGCTCTCTGGCTGCAGCCACGAAGACAGCAGGGGGTTAGTGGGGATCGGACAGAGCACTGCCCACCAGGACAAGGGGTCAGCCCCCTCCCTGCCCACCCTACAGCTCCAAGGGGAGGGCACGATACCGACCTCCCTGTCCCCACACCCAGGAGCCTGTCAACCCCTGAGCTGCAGGTATGGGGCAAAAAATCACTGTGCTCAGCCCACTCTTACTGCAGCGCATGGGGCAACCTGCAAGACATCCCCTTCTAACAATTATGGCAGCTGCTGCATTAACTCAGAGCAAGCACTGAACCTCTGTCCTGCCACTCTGTGGGGCAGGGACCACAGTCCACCATCAAAAGCACCCACACCCCACATGCTGCCCCGCAGCAGCTGCAGGAGGGGGATTTGCTCAGAGGTGTGCCCCAGCCAAGGGCGAGCCCTAAGCCAGCCCTGTGCGCCCTGCCCCATGCCCTGCAGCACTTACAGCCCCGTCCTCCTTCCCGGGTCTTTTCACAGCTAAGGCTTTGTCCTCGTCCTTAACCTGAGGGTCACAAAGGAGAGGAGAGCATTTCAGCCCTCAAAGGTGCACTGTGGGGACAGCACATGGCCCTTCGTTGTGGCACTTTGGTGGGAGGGGGGGGTGCAAAGCCTCAGCACGGAAATCTGCAGGATGGGGTGGAGGGTGTAAGGCACAGCCTGGTTACAGCAAGCCCAAAGCAGGAGGGCTGCACTGCAGCTGGATGGTGCGGCGACTGATAGAGCCCCTTCACATCCCCGTTTGTGTTAGAGTGAGTTAGTGCTGGCGATGTGGTTAGGGGTCGTGTTAGGGGGTGCCTCAGTGCTGGGGGAGTTCCGGCCCCAGGAGCACTGCCATGGGTGTGATGGGTGCTGGGGGGCAGTGCAGGGTGCGAGCAACCACGAGCAACACTTCCCTTCTGCTCCCAGAACGCAAAGCGGGACGAGAAGGCCATGGCGATGTCTCATGGAGCCGCGGCCCTGGCTGGGGGAAAGAGGCAGAAGTGAGCGGGATGGGGCTGGGGACCCAGGGACCCTGAGCTGAGCCAGCCCTGTTCGTAGGCAGCGCCTGGGGATGGGAACTCATTCTGCAAAAAAAGCCGCTTCTCTCACCCCCCAGCGCTGCGCACCGTGCTGCAGCCCACGGCTGTAAGCAGATGCCGGGGTGAGCGCAGGGATATTTCTGCCCCGCGCACGCGCTCCGCACGCCGGGGGTTATTCTGAGCCCGACCCCGTGCCAGCAGCCGGGCAGCCCCCAAAGGGTCCCACTGCCCCCACACAGCACCGCACCCCGACACTTGGCGGGGCCGACGCGGCTCTGCCCATTGGGGTGCCGCAAAGAACCGCCCCAAAGCACGGAGGAGCGCCCTGACCCATGTGGGATCGCAGCACCCTCCCCTCAGCACCTGGGCCCCCTCCCACCCTCCTGAGCACGGCGCTCCGGGCACAGAGGCCCCCTAACCCTCTTTTCCCCCCACGCCCCCTCTCCAAGTGGACCCGACAACAGGGTCCCCTCCCAGAAGCGGCCCCCGCTGCTGCCTCCACCCCACTAAGGGAGTGCCCCCCCACTGCCCCGAGCTCCCCACCTTACCGCGGGGATACAGGGGGTGAGCGCGGCGCGAGGCGGTGGGTGAGGCTGGCGGCGGTGCGGGGACAGCTGGGCTGATAGGGCCACCCTAAAAATAGCCAAGGAATGCGAGGGCCCCGGCGGCGCGCGCAGCAGGCGGAGGGCGCACGGAGGGGGGGGACGGGAGGGCAGCGGGGCCTCTCCCCCGCTGCTGGAGGAAGTGATGTGGGCCCTGAGGCTGCTTGGGAAGCGTCCGGCCCCCGTCCCGCTGCCCGCCCCTACAGTGCTGTGTTGAGGTTCCTCGTGGCACCGCATTGGGGTGGCCTCGAGGAGTAATGCTGGGGACAGAGAGCCCTGAGCCCCGCGGGGTGGCACGGAGGGTTGTCCTCGTGCCAAACTGAGCTGCAGCGGCTGATCCCAGCACCACAGCACCAGAGAAAGTGCCCCAAACCATGACAGGATGAACAATGGAGACGGCAAAACCAGGCATCGGGATGCCAGGAGGTATCATGGTAGTTCCTGTCCACCCTGGACATCAGATGTGCCCTGAGCCAAAACCACTGCTGCAGGAGACAGGCAGGTTGGAGCCACTTATGGGGTGAACACCCCCATCCCACAGCTGCCCCAAACCCTCTCCACACACCTCTCCTGGGCTCTGCACTGGGGATGGCGTCAGGGGTGGCACAGCAGAGCATGTCAGCAGTGACATTGCTGTCCTCGGCGGCAGCCACGCTGTTATCAGCCAAGAGGTCATGGCCGTGTCCTCCGACAGTGGGACTGGGCTCTGACATGTGCCTGGAAGTCAGTGCTGGTGCCCATGGGCTGCGTCTGCCTCCGTAGGAACCCACAGCCCAGCCACAATGTCCCAACCCTACGGCCAAAGCATGGCACCAGCCCCCTCCCTGGGGTCTCTTGAGGACCCCTGCAGTGGGGACAGCACTGTCCCCGTAGCAAAGGCAGAATAAATGGTAAATGAGGAGCTTTTCAGAGAGGACGCAAGGAAATAAGGAGGAAGCACATCTGGACATGGGTGCCCAAGGCCGGTGAGGGCGCGTGGAGTGTGTGCCAGCAGGGCCACGGATGCTTGTGGTCTGGCCGGATCGGGTGCGTTTCTGGAATATTTCTGTCCCACCAGAGCTGGACGGCGCATGCCTGCACCCTGCCTGAGGAATTTCACTGGTAAATAAATAAATAGGAGCCTGGAGCTGAGCCAGGGTGGCTGCCCAGCACCCAGAGCATGGCTGGCACCCCATAGCACAATGGTCTGCCCAGAACTCCCCCAGGTATCACACTCAGTGCCTCCTGTTCCTGGTCCCCACCACAGGAATGGGCAGTGGGATGAAGGAGACTCCATGGGTCCCTCCGTGGAGGGGTTAAACCCCAGCACCTTCCCCGCTTCAGTCGGGGAGGGGCTACTGGAGCAACAGCCCAAAATATGTCTATAATTTCCTGTTTCAAAAAGGATCATTTTTATTTAAATTAGGACCAGAAACATTCCAGGGAGCTTAGCTGGGCCTGGGGGAGCACTGGGCCTCCCTGTGTGCATCAGCACCTTGCACCGCCTCAGTGGGAGACGGACACTCTAGCTGCGTCCATCCCAACCCCTGGCACTGCGGGTGGCACCTGCAAAGCCTTGGTGTCTCCCTGGTGTCCTCACTGCAGGACCAGGGACCCCAGAGAGCTGCAGCTGCCAGGGAGGACACAGGACAAACTGGTGCAGAGCTGTGTGGACAGGGGGTGCCCATGCCCTGAGCTGGAGGAAAGGGCTGGGAAACACAGGGCACTGCTGGGAGCCCACAGAGCACAGTGCTGGCTGCAGCCCAGAGCCCGCCCCGGCTGCACGGCATATCCTGCAGATAAGCAGCCATCTGTGGCCAGCGCACAGGACGGCTCCTTTCCAGGAACTGCTTCTGCCACGATTTATGCCTTAACTCCCTGCAGGCACCAACCCTGCAGCACCAGGCTCAGCTTGGTGCCTGCTAAATGGGAAGAGCACTGCTGCCCGTATGCGCTCGCCATGCCAGCACCCACCATGAGGCCGCGTGCCACGCTTCTCACTGCACCCCACACTCCAAGGGCACAGTGTTTCCTCCTCCCCCATCCCAGCCTGAGCACCATGCTCTCACTGCCACCGGCACATTGCCAGCCTCCACTCGCTTGGCAGCAACTGTGCACCCGCACCAAGCTGGAGTGCCGCAGCATGGGGTGCCCCACAGCTCTGCATCACAGCCCACTGTGTGTAGGGTCCATCTCCATAGGATCACAGCGTCCCAGGATGTGTAATGCCCTCAGCAAGGTCAACGGAGCCGGCAGCACACGGGAAAGATGTGGGTCACCCAGCCATTGAGTTTCTATTTATACAGCACGGACTGTGCACGCTGGGCTGTGCAAACCCTCTGCAGCTCCCTGTCCTGCACCGTTCCCATGAGACCTGGGGTTACAGCACAGAGAGGTTCCTAGCACTCCCATCCTCTCACCCGGTGGGAAACAAAAGGATTTTCCCCGTACTCCTCCGTGGGAAGGGAGGTGAGCAGTGCAGAGGGAGGCAGTGGGAAGATCCGCAGCATCCACTGCTTCCCACGCCCTGTGCCAACCCAGACACGTGCAGTGGGGACACCAGTACTCACATCCCATGCGGCACGGCGCGTCCCCTCGGCACCCCGCAGCCAGCAGCGGCTCAGCTCGCTCAGCTCCAGGATGGGCTGCACCTTCAGCTGCACCGTCTCACCGGATTGCCGGATCATCTCCACGATCTCATCCCGTGTTTTGTTCTCCACATTCTTCCCGTTGATCTCCACCAAGCGATCGCCCGGCACCAATCCCAGTGCCAAATCCTTGGTGCCGGCGCCGGGTTCAGCAAAATGCACGACGCGGCGGTACACCTGGCCATCAGGGGCACAGTCCAACATGGTGGTGCGGCGCAGCGAGAAGCCAAAATCGCCGGTATTGCGTCTCTGCAGCTCCAGCTGCCGAGGTGCCGGGGGCTGCGGGGGCACCAGGGCGGGCAGGCGCAGCTCTGCAGGAAACCTCTTGCTCACCAGCTCTGGGGGTCTGGAGAGCGTGGAGGGCACAGGAGGGGTGCGGGGATGCCCTTGGGGTGTGCCTTGCTTGGAGAGCTGAGCCTCCAGCGCGCGCACCTCCACCTGCGGGGAGGGGGCTGCTGAGTGCTCCGAGGGGGTGGAGGTCTCCGATGCACTCTCATCGCGGCTCTTCTGTGAGAAGGAGAAGCGCTTAACGATCATCTGTGAGTTCTGCTTGGCCAAGGAGCCAAACTTGGCCGCCCGCTGCAGCACTGAGCCCTTGAAGTTGGCGTCGTCCACCTTGAGGTCGTCGCTGGAGCTGGCCGTGCTCAGGTGGCCTGAGTCCAGGATGACGCTGCCCCGGTTGCTGTCGGAGTCGATGTCGGTGAGGTGCAGATCAGAGCCACTGGCCACCTTGATGGGGATGGGGTTGGAGATCTCCAGGCGCGCCTTGGAGTCCCGCTTGGACGCACGGTTGAGGTTGAAGAAGCCCCTCCGCATGCTCATCTCCTCCAGGCTCTTGAGCTCGGCCGCCGACATCCGCTCCTTCTTTTCCTTCTTTTCTTTCTTCTCCTTCCTGGCCCCATCCTTCTCCTTGTCTTTCTTCATCAGGTTGAACATGGTGCTGCTGCTTGTGGCACGGCCGCCTGCCTGTGGGACAACGCACAGACATGGTCAGACAGTGCATGGAAAACACTGACCCAACCGACCCCCATGCTGCCATCCCATGCCTAGTGTGCCCCAAAACAAGCCCAGAGCCTCAGCATGACCCCATGCACCTCTAGGACACAATCCCACGCACCTCCAGGCATGGGCAGGAAGATTTCCCCAAATCTGGCCATTTTCACAGTGTTGACAGTGGGAAGAAAGCCCCAGCACACAGCCCTGACTGAGCACTCTCTAACAACCAAGAACCTGTAAAATTGCATCGCTCCGAAGTGCTGAAAAATGCCCAATTTTAGCAGGGCGCTGCACATCCCGTGAAGTTGTGTGACCTCCAGGAACAGTCGCTCTTTCATTTGGGCATCCCATGCGGGGGGAGGGCCCCAACCCATGGCAAAGCCATGCCACGGCCTCCCCCCTAGGCTCCCAGTACAGCCCCAGGGCAACCACAGGGTCCCCACCCTGCCACCCACCACCCACCGACCTCCCTTGTGCATCGGGGCTGTGCGTAAACAACCCCAAACCCAACCAGCCGGGTGGGAAAGCAGCAAGGGACGGGCTGACAGCTATATATAAACAGGGCAGGAAGCCACACCGCGCAGGAACTTAACCTCGGCACAAAGGACAACAGGAAAGCTCCCTGCATTGGAAGCGCCTGCGGTAGAGCTCTCTGAGGGTGTCAGGAAACTGGTTAGTACATCAGCAGCAGGTCTATGGGCACCCAGTGAGCACGTGTGCCATGCCGTGCCATGCCGTGCCATGCCATGCTGTGCTATGTGATGCTGGAAGAGCTGTGGCTCAGCTCCACTGAAGCATCACCACCCCCTGGGCCACATCCCTGCAGTGGAATGTGTCCCCCGTTGCACCCAGCAGGACACAGGGCACAAAGCCGTGAGCCCCAGCATCTGCAGCAACAGACCGTGCAGCAAAGCTCCCCTGCACTGAGGATCAGGGGATCACGGTGACAGCTCTGGGGTCTCGGTGCTGGCAGAGGGACACCCACGCACCCATCCCAGGTCACCCACTTGCTTGGTGTCCCCAAACAGCACGGCTCGGCCGTGGCACCCCAGGCTCACCCAGGGCGGACAGGGACTGCCGGGACCCTCGCTTGGTGCCGCTGGGTGGCACAGCCGAAGGCAGGTGCCGCTGGGGCCCCAGGCGTCGCGCAGCTCTTTGTCCTCAGCGCTCCTCTCCCCCGCGCACACGCTGCCTGCCGGCCTTTGTATGCTCAGCAGCGGAGGGAACGGGCGGTAGGAGCTGCATGGTTAATGAGCCGGCACCGCCGACCAGCTGCACCGCTGCGTGCACCCAACGCAACGCGAGGTCACCGCCTGCTCCTGAATCGCCCAACGCTCTGACCCCGCTCCCGATCCACTCACCCAGCGCCCTGCCTGCCTCGGCCCGAGCTCGCTCCGGGATTATCTGGGTGTGTTCGGGTGGCAGCGTGCATGAGCTGTGACACGGGTGGGAGAGGCGGCCGCCAGCGCCAGCTTCGCCCATGCACTGCATACGAGGTCCTTGCTGTGATGTCCCCTGCGTGCTGACCCCAATGCGAGGTGACCCCCCGACCCTGAGGGTCTCTCCCCCCCTGTGAGCCCTACAGGTGCCCGGCAGAGAGGGAGGCACTCACTGCAACTCGGGGCCACTCCCCTCCACGCAATCTCGCCCGACGCGCTCCCGACGCAGGGACCTGCAGCACCAGTTTGCTGCCTGCCCTGTGGTGCCGGCGGTGGGAGCCCAGGGCTGGCAGCCCTTTGGGGTCCCCGTGCTCCACTCGTGCTCAGTTTGGGAATAGCAATGGAGACCCGTGCCACGGCTCCCAGCCTCCTTGCCGGATGCCAGCACAAGATTTCCGCACTCCAAGGAGATTTAGGGGTTTTCCAGCCTCTGCACACTGCCTTGTGGACACTATTGAGATGCATCAGGACAGCATGCTGCCAGCCTTTGTCTGAAGTGGGATTTTGGGGCTTCCCATGCAGGAAGACAGCGACAGGGGTCACGGCTAAATGGCAAACACAGCCCTGTGCCCGAGAGCTCCGATGCATCACCACGGGGTGTGTGCACCTGGCAACAAAGCAGGGCAACCGCACAACCTGGGCGTTTCAAAACCCCACTGCCCAGTGCTGTGGGAAGGAGGGCCCAGACTCAGGGGCACACCGTGCAACGGGCCACCAGCAGCACGTGCCATTGCATGGTTTGTGCCCTCACCTTGCAGCGCGGCCTTGCTTTGCTATGTGCCTCCCAGCTGCAGTGTGCCCCCCAGCAGGGCCCAACACACAGCACAGGGCTCAGCCGCTGCTCGTCACAGAGCAAAGTCCAGCGCCGGCACAGCAATTACACCTGTCTCAGCCCAGGGCAGGGGGTGGGTCCATCCCCCACCACCGAGGTACCCTGTGGGCACGGGGACTGGGGCCAGGACGTGGGCCCATGTTTTTCAGTGCTTGCCCTAAGCGTAGCTGAGGTGCTGGATGACCAAACGATTTGCACCTCAGGGTTTGCCGGCTGCAAACCGCACTATTTCTGGACACGCGTCCTGCCAGCCCTCGCCTGCTCTATATATTGGTCCCCAGGCAAAATAACACGGGGACAAACCCCGCAGCAGTCACAGCCCCGCCAGCCCCATTCTCATCCCACAGCGGCCCCTCGGGCACCCCGCAGCCCCCCCGCCACTGCTGGGTCGAGGAGAGATGGGCGAACGGCTTTAGTGTCATTCCCTGCTGGTGCGGCGGGGGAGGGGGTTGATGGCAGGCCAGAGAGGTGTGCAGGGAAGCACCCAAAGCATGGGGCAACCCCTCGGGACACAGCAGCCCCCCAGCGGGTGGGGGTGTTGGGGGGGGAAGCAGCAACGCGGGCACCGCAGCACAACAGCGGCATTCGCAGCGCGGGGGGAGGAAACGCGCACGCGGGGACGCGCGCACACGCGCACAGCGTTGCGGCCCGGCCCGCGCGGGGGGTGCAGGCGCGGCGGCCCCGCCCCGGTGCCGGTGCCGGTGGAGGAGGCGGCGCGGTGCGGTGCGGTGCGGCGCGGCGGGCACTCACCCGGCGGTGGCGGCGGAGCGGGGCCCGGCGGTGGCGGTGCGGTGCGGAGGTGCCGGGCCCCGGCGGCGGCGGCGGCGGCGGCGCGGGGCGGGGCGGGGCGGCTCCGCACCGGGGCGGGCACTGCCGGCTCTGCGCGCGCCGCCCGCTGCTCCGGGTGCGGCCCGAACGGCGCCGCGCGGCGCGGGACGGGCGGGATAGGGCGGCACGGAGCGGCTCGGGATGGAACGGCGTGGGGGGCTGCGGGCTGCGGGCGGGTGTCCGTGCTGACCGCAGCCGGCTCTGCGCGCACCGGCAACGCGCCCCGAGTGTGCGCGGTGCGGGTGCTCGGGCCGTGATGTGCCCCCGGTGCACGCACAACCCCCGTGCACACAGCCCCGCTTCTACGGACACCCGCCGGTTGTGCACACGCAGAGGAGGCACCCTCCGGTGCACACACCTGTTCACAACGTGGGTTGCACGCACACCCCCCGATGCCCGCAGTGAGATGTTCGCATGCTCGCTTTGGCACACTGCACACACTGTACAGGGTGCAGTGCTGCAGTCCCTGCAGCTGGCAAAGGGAGCTGCTTTGGTGTTGGGACAATGAGGCCGTGTGTGCTGCTGAGGCACTCCTTTTGAGATGGGACCAGCAAGGAGCAGCGCTGTGATCCTGAGAGGGGAGGATCACCATCCCCGTGCGGGCACAAGGATGGAGCTGGAGGCCCTGGGATGCTGGGTGCCTGCAGGCAGCACCCGATCAGCAGTGAGCACCCCCAGCAGCGAGCCATGAGCCTTTGCTGTGCCCTTCCATTCATGTTGGAGGGGTTTAAGTACAGCCCAAGCCCAAAAAGGCTGCAAAAAACCCACGTGGCCCACCCTGAGCACTGTGAGGGCTCTGATGGAGTTGGGACCACCACCCCAAGGACACACAGCCCCCACCAGACAGCCACAGGGGAGAGCAGTGCGGACATTAGACCTTGCAGCCGATCTGCTCCCTTCTCTTCTGTGCAGGGGCTGCCGGAGCCTCGCACACCTCTGCATGGCCACACAGCTCCATGGTACACAGCCTGGAGCCCAGCACATGCATGCAAGGTCCCACTGGATGCCACCAGCTCTCTCTAAGCACGGGTCTGTGTCAGCCATTGGCAAATCCCGTATCGCACAGCATTCCAGGAAGAAACGGCCCCGTGCTGGGCTGGGGGGAGGCATCTGTTCTGCAGCACCACGGGGCTTTGCTAAATAGGTCATTGCTTTTTTTATAGTCTCCAGGATCTAGAAAAACCAGTTGTTCCAGACTGCCGGCGGACCTGGAAACGTGGTGGTGGCGGTGGTGGATCCCCAGGTGCTCTCACCGCCGTTCTCCCTGCTGTCCTCAGCCGAAAGGGTCACAGTGTGAGCAGGATGAGTGGTGGATCCCTGAGCAGCACTGCTGGGTGTGGCTGCGGAACAGGCAGAGGTGTTTGGGGCCGGCTGCCTGCCGCAGGCTTTGCCCGGGTGCTGTTTGCAGTGTGGGTGCAGCCCTGCACACCACTGTACACCCGCATGCGCCGGCTGCAGGCCGCTGCTCAGGGTGAGCTCTCCCTCTAGCGGCACCCAGCTCCTGGCCAGCCTGCCAGCCCTGCGGGGCTGTGCCCAGGACTTGTATGGGGCTCTGTGGGGTGCTGGGGCCGTGCTGCGGTCTGCAGCCCCGCAGTGACAGCTTTGGGGGCAGTGGGACAATCCGCACACTGAACAAAACCAGCGGCCTTCTTGTGGTCAGTGGTGCATCCCCACAGTTCTGCTCAACCACCTCGACCCCATTAATGTAGGGGGCCACACACCACCCCGATCCTGCCCCCTAAAGCAGGGCCATCCCGGCTCCCCGTGGGCACCGTCCCAGCCCTGCTGTGTCCCCACAGGCCTCGCGCCAGGCTGGGCTGCATTCCGCGCTGACAGGGCGCTTTGTTTTGTGCCGAGCAGACAAAAGGGGCAGTCAGACGCGGGCGGCGCTTTGTGCTGGCGGCCATGAGCTGAGGCAGCAGCAGTCCTGACTGCCACGCTGCCTCCCAGCCCTAGCAGCCTGTCCTGCAGCAGCCATGCCACTCCAGGCCTGCGCCCACCATGGCATCCCTGCCTGGCTGGGAAGGGGAGCAGGGCCTGGTTGCCATGGTTACCAGGGGGCTTTGGGCCTAGGTAGGCCTCATTGCCATGGTTACTGTGGGGCTTCAGACCCAGGTAGGCCTCATTGCCATGGTTACTGTGGGGCTTCAGACCCACTTAGACCTCATTGCCATGGTTACTGTGGGGCTTCAGACCCAGGTAGGCCTCATTGCCATGGTTACTGTGGGGCTTCAGACCCAGGTAGGCCTCGTTGCCATGGTTACTATGGGGCTTCAGACCCAGGTAGGCCTCGTTGTTATGGTTACTGTGGGGCTTCAGACCCAGGTAGGCCTCGTTGCCATGGTTACTATGGGGCTTCAGACCCAGGTAGGCCTCGTTGCCATGGTTACTGTGAGGCCTAGCGCCTCTGAGGCCCATGGTGGCCCTGCACCCCCACAGACCTGGCATCATTTGTGGGCCCAGGGAGTGAGCAATGGGGACCAGAAGGCCCCACAGCAGCAGCTCCCACCACTGCCCCACGTCCTGTGGTGTGAGGAGGGCTGGAGGATGCAACCACACCATGTTGTCCTTGCTGCCCCGAGCACACAGGGAAGGGGGTCTCCAGACATGGGAAGCCACACTGCTTCCCACCTGCTCCCAGGCCAGGCCAGCCCTGTGACAGCGCGCTGCATTGCCCCTGGAAAATGCCAGAAGCGTCAAACTGTTGAGTCATTCACGCCCAAGATTATCTGTACAAACAGCCGCCCCTGATTATTTTTGTTATGATCTTTTTTTTTTTTTCTTTTTTTCCTTTTATTTTTTTTTTTCCCCCAAGAATGTAGCCCGGACCATGGGGATGAGCTGCTGAAATCTCCGGGGATCAGCAGGACAATGCCAGTGGGAGCATTGTGCTGACGGCTCTGCAAACGCTGGCACCGGCTCCGGGCCAGCAGCGCCCTATAAAAGCTGAGCCGCTGAAGTAGGCAGACATGACATGGGCGAAGCAGCTGTACCGCCTGAGCTAGGTGAGTCCTGGAGCTGACCTGCCCCATCCCAGCCCTGCTCACCCCACTGCTGCCTGGCACAGCCCTTCCTCTGCCCGGTGGTAGGAGAGGTGCCCAGAGGGTGACACGTCCCCATTGGCACAGTGGGTGGTGGACAGCCCCGTAACTAGGGGCAGATCCGCATCCAGCTGTGGCATGGCACCCTATTGGCACCCCAGGTTGTGAGCCGCAGCCATCCCGATGCTCCTGAGGAAGGAGTGCCCAAGGGAGGCACAAGAAAGGCAGGGATGGGAGCGGGGGTCTCGCAGACCCCCCAGGGCACAAGGCAGGCTGTGGGAGGAGAGAGCCCCCCACTGTGCCCCTTGAGCTGTTCTGCAGCTGGTGAGAGTCTCATTGGGAGCGATCAAGGGAGTGCTCTGCAGCATCAATTGGTTTTCCTTCCTTCTCCAGACACCTTTCCAGCAGCAAAGATGGCTCAGACAAACCCTCTGCCTGTCCCCATGGGCCCATGGAAGGTATGTCCTCGCACGCCCTGCATCTCAGGTGGGAGGTGGGGAACAGGTGAGGATAAAGCCAGTTCTCTCTGGCAGTCCTCTTTGCAGCGTCCTGGTCTGGCCATGCCCTGCCCTCACCAGAGGTGCTGTATTAGGCAGCTGTCTCCAAAAGCCACGCACTGTCATTACCACCCCCTAAGGGTGAAGGCAGGCTGGGCACAGGCCAGCAGGCATGAAAGCTATGAAGGAGGCAATGGGTATGGAAAGCAGCCTTGAGGGTGCCAGGGCTGGTGACAGCTCTGGTGACATGGCCAGTTCATGTAGGGAATGAAGAGGGAGAGGAAAATCACAGATAAGTGGGCAAAACTCTGCTGAAACACGGAAAGGATGGCATCAACCACAGCACCAGGGAATCCCCCCTCGCCCTTTTCCCGTTAATCCTCTTTGCCCTAGAGCGTTCGGAGCAGAGGCCGGGAGAACCGCCAGCCACAGCCCTGCCACCTGCCCATCCCAGAAGGGCTCCACTCCTCTCTCCAGACAGTGCTGCTGCCCCAGGAACTGACCTTAGGGGTGAGCAGGAGCAGAGCGGGGCTGGCATGCGGCTCCCCGACAGCAGGCAGGGAGTGCGGGGCCAGCGGTGCAGGGATGCACGAGATGGCAGGGGCTGCAAACCAGCCCAGGGATGTGCCCAGCAGAGCCCGGTACTCCTCCCTGGATGGAGAATGAACCCATCTCAAAGAGGTGCTGAACTCCCCTGGGACCACTGCCGCACTGTTCCCGACTGGGCAGTTCCTTCTCTGTTCCAGATCACTGTGTACGACCAAGAAAACTTCCAGGGCAAGAGGATGGAGTTCACCTCGGCCTGTCCAAACATCATGGAGTGTGGTTTCGACAACATCCGCTCCCTAAAGGTGGAATGTGGCGCGTGAGTACCTGGTTCTGGTGGCATGAATGTTTTCCTCGTTGGGGGGCTTGTGGAGTGAAGGGTGCCCAAGTGCAAACGGGGCCAGGCAGGTTTACTCCACTAAGCTGGAGCCAGCACAGGGGTAGCAAGGCATGGGGATCCCACGCTGCCGGAGTAGGGCAGCCAGCTATGGGCAGTGTCACAGGCACTGGGCACACAGGGCCAGAGGACAGCAGCAATACCTTTGGCACCATCCAAACTCGCAGTCTGAGAGCGGCCAGGATTGCAGCTGTCTTGTGCCCAGTATGAATGCTGCCTAAAAACACAGCTGGTGAGCTCAGCCTGCTCCCCATTCATCCGTGTAACCCTGTGAAGCACTGCTTCAGAGCCCCATTTCTTACCCCAGGGCCCTGCTCCTTGCTCTACCAGCACTATGTGGCTCCCCCCGGCCAGACCTGAGTCTGCCTGCAGCCCGTGCTGAGCTGCCTCAGTCACTGTTAGGGTGTGGAGCAGAGCCAGGCTTTTCCCTGCACACAGGAATCCTCCCTGTACCAGGCAAGACAGCTCCCAAGCTGCTCCGAGCCGCTGTGTGTAAGGAGCAGTCCTGGTGGCAAACATCCCGCTGGGGCTGGGGAAGCAGACAAGATAGATTTGCGCTGCTATATTTAGGATTTGTAATGCTAATGGGATTACCACAGCGTGTGTGCTCACGCAATAATCAGCTCACTGCTCGAGTTGATGTGTTCCCACTCAGCTGCTCACCTTGCTGACTGGGAGGCTGACTGCAGGGATGGGACCAGGGCTGAACTTCGGTCCTCAAAGGAGGCAAGTTCTCAAACCCCCCAGCATCTCACATAGCCCCTGTGAACAAGTGGGATGCACAGTGGTGTGCCATCCTTCTCCTGGCCCCTAGCCCGGCCTCTGCCTCCCTGCTAAGCTCAGCTGTAGCTGTCCCATCCCCAGTCCCTGTACTGCCACGACGAATGTCCATCAGGTGGCAGCCACAGTGACACCCTTTCTGGGGGTTCTGCCCGTGTCCAACACCGCTTTCCTTTCCTCCACTGCACCTGTGCCGGTGGGCAGATATCAGACCCCAATCCTCCTTGCACCTTCATCTGTAGCTCCAGTGGGAAGCCCTGGTAGCCCTTGCTGTGTTTTGTGTTGCAGCTGGGTTGGTTATGAGCACACTGGTTTCTGCGGGCAGCAGTTCATCCTGGAGAGGGGCGAGTACCCACGCTGGGACGCCTGGAGCGGCAGCAATGCTTACCACATCGAACGCCTGATGTCCTTCCGCCCCGTCTGCTCTGCTGTGAGTGCCCGTGGGCTGCCCAGCTCCCGGCTTGGGCGGGTTGCAGGGCAGGAATTGCCCTGGGCAGGGCAGGAACTGCTCCAAGGTTTCTGTGCTGCAGCACCCTCTGTTACCCCAGCACGGAGCCAGGCATGGGCAGGGAGCAGCACTTTGCTAGGAGCAGCACGGCACTGCATAGCAGTTCCTGAACCCTCAATTTTCCGAGCCAGGAAACCCAGGCAACATCCACTAGGACAAGGGAGTGCAGTTAGGAAGGGCAAACCTGCTAGGCCAGGGGCTGTGGGGGTGGCAGTCTTCAGGGCGGTCCCAGCTCTCCCAGTGCTCAGCAGAATTGGCCACAGCAGCCCCTGGAACCCCCCAAACCAGGCTGTAGGGAGGGGAAGCCTTCCCCCAACCATTCAGCCCCACTCACCTCCCCTTCTCCTGCTGCTCTTCCGGCCCAGAATCACAAGGAATCCAAGATCACCGTCTACGAGAAAGACAACTTTATCGGCCGCCAGTGGGAGATCAGCGATGACTACCCCTCGCTGCAGGCCATGGGCTGGGCCAACAACGAAGTGGGCTCCATGAAGATCCCCTGCGGCGCGTAAGTGATGGGCACAGGGCCTGGGTGAGCGGCAGGGACAAGCCAAGGCCGTCAGCACACAGCCCCGTGCCCGCTCCTATCTCATTCCCTTACGGCTGCCTGACAACTCCATTTCTTGCAGCTGGGTTTGCTACCAGTACCCCGGGTACCGTGGCTACCAGTACGTCCTGGAGGCTGACCACCATGGGGGAGACTACAAGCACTGGAGAGAGTGGGGCTCGCACGCCCAGACCTCCCAGATCCAGTCCATCAGGCGCATCCAGCAGTAGCTGCCTGGCGCCTGGCCCCACTTCTGAGCACATCTTTGCAAGGTTTCTAAAGCTCACCGGCTCCCTTTTGGTGCTAATAATCCCCTCCTGAAATAACAACCCCTTCTTGTACTGCAACTGCTTGATGGAACAACACTTCTAAACGGTACCAGCTGCCACAACTGCCAATAAATAAATGTGACTGAAAGAAAAAGATAAAACGGCCTGGTGGGTGTTTCCTATTGCGCGTTGAGGTCACACATCCCATCCTGCCCCATGCCCTGCACTCACAGCCCCACGGCCACAGGCACTGAGTGTTCCTGTGCCCCAGGGCCAGGGGATGCGCCCTCAGACTGCAGAAAGAGACACGCTGACAACCATAAACTTTAAATTTTTTATTCAACGATTTACATCACTTATTGTCCATCTTAACGTATTCGATCTACACAATTTTTTTTTTCCTGACAAAATAATAAAATTTGGATAAATTTTGATGACCTGTTGGTGCAGAATAAACAAAATTCAGGTAACTTTTTTTTTCCTTTAATTATTTTTTAAAACATTTAGTGTGAAGTATGACATCATTGGTAAAGATACATCATGCCATTACAGCTCATGGACATTCCCTATCCTTACAGTCCGTGACACCACCCGCCCCAGACGCAGCTCAGCAGGTCGCACACTCACTCCTACTGCTGCCCTCTCACCATTGGGAAAATGATCCCGTCTCAGCTGGGCACACCGTGCGTGTGAACCCATTCAAACAGACCGGGAAGGGGAGAAGAAAACAAAACCGACCTTGACTGTTTCAACGTGGACAACAAAGAGGGGCTGCCCCTGTCCGGGGTCAGAGGTAACTCAGCTCCAGAGCAGGTAGAGCACAACCCCTCACGGTTTTAACGTGGGGAACTGAAGGATGTGAGAGCTACGGGCAGGGCAGGAGGGGCTGAGTCAGACCCTGCTCCATTCCACAGCTCTCAACACTGCTGCTAACACTGAAGTATTTGGGGAGGGGGAGAGAGGGGCATCTGTCCCCCCAGTAAACAAGTCGAGGCCCTTCGGAAACGTGCAAGCTGCCGAAGGTGTGTAAGTACACGTGTGATGGTAGATAGAAAAGCAGCCCTGTTTGGTATGAAAAAAGCCATCAAGTTAGTACAGGTTCCTGCCACGGCGAAGGGAATGTAAGGAGAAAGGTGCCGGGGTCCTCCTCCCAACTCCAGCCTTCCCCACAAGGGGCTCAGCAACGCCTGCAGAGCTGGCACCTGCAGCCCAACACACGTCACTCATGAGAACAAAACCAAGAGCAGCTCTTACCCCACCACCGCACACACACAGCCCTCACTGCGGGCACAGCACCCTGCGTGTGTGCCAGGGCAGAGGGCTGCCACGTGCCAACAGCCCTCAGTGCTCCATGCCCTCCTCTGGCACGAGGGCACCGTGCAGAGACTCGGAGCACGCGTTGACCCGGAGCACGCCCAGCAAGCCAGCTCGCCCCTCTCCCTCCAATTACTAAAGTAGGCTCTTTAAAATAAAAAAATAATATATATTTATATAGATATACAGAGAGAGAGAGAGACAGAGAAAGCAAAGAGAGACAGGCTACTAAACTCAAGAAGCGCCAGTTTTCTGCTACGCTGTCAGCAAAGAGCTGTCACCTTGCATCATGCCCTCCGTGGTAGGAAGATAATGCAGGCAACGACAGCACGGGAATGCAAAGAGGGCAGATAAGTCACTTCTGGTAATGAGACACAAATTAAACTTTCAAAACATGTGCATAGCTTTATTCATCTGCTTCAAACGAACCTTTTCACGGAGCTTCAGCGAAACCCGAGTGTGCAAAATGCATTTCTAAAAAATAACGCAAGCAAGCTTTCACATTGACAGTGGCAGAAGTACAGAGAGACTGAGGGAGAGCACACGGGAGGGCGAGGAGAGAGATGAAGGAGCAGGAATTGCACAGCTTCACACCCCAAGTCACTGACTGCACGCTCCACATCTCTACTTGGGCAACGCACGGCGCATTTACTTTTCCTTTAAGAAAAAAAAAAAAAAAAAAAAAGGGCAAAAAAAGCCCACGGTAACGTGAACCACGATGTGGAAGGGAGCAAAGCCCCGCGCCGTGGGGATCCCGGCGGCCGCAGAGAACCTCGACCCCAAAGAAGAGCTGGTTTTGGACCTCTGCCCATTTCTGTCTGCAGAACAGCAAAGCAGATCCTCTTCCTCCTGCCCCGGTCCCCTCAGAAGCCGCACCAACAGGTCACGTTTGGGAGGACACGTCCCAGCTGCGGGACAGCCTCCACCGCAGCCCCACGCCGTGGCTGAGCACACACACAAGGCACGTTTGGGATATGCACACACCTGGGTGTGTAAGAGAGCAAACGCTGGGCAAAAGACGGCGCCGACGGAGGGAAATTCCGGTATTTGTAATCCCAAAGCGTTATTCCTATGCTCCTTCGGACCCTCCTGACTCTTCCCTTACACCAGGGTTCCTGTAAGGATCTCCATAGCATCAGCTCTCCCTGCCCAAAGTCCCGTGGACCCTCGCTGGGGCAGGAGGCCGTGTGGTCTGAACATCACTGCTTTGCTTCTGGTCAACTTCACATTGGGATAAAGCATTAAAAAGATATACATATATATATATTTGCAGAGATGAGCGATTTCCTTCCAAAGATGTATTCAAATAGAAAACAAAATACTAGAAGCGGCAATGAGACACGAGCTCATTGAGATTTCAGACCTTCCGAGCGCTCATCCCCACATCACCACCGGGCAGGAAGGAGGAGCTGGGATGGCGCAACCCTTCCAATAGCAGCTTGAGAAGAGGAAGGAGAGAGAAACGCACAGTGTTCTTCCAAGGTCAGAGCTCTCCTCTGCTTTGCGTTTGCATAGAAATCCCCGTGGGTCAGCACCAGGGTCGGGCCGTGGGGGGGCTGCGTGACGGGAGGGGTCGGCTCTCCTCGGGGAACTCGGGGGACAAAAGTGCATCACACAGTCTGGGTTTTCGGGGTTACGAATAGCAGCAGCAGCATTAATCCGTGAGCGGCTGGAGACTCACTCTCAAACGCAGCAACACTTAATGAAATGTCTTCGAGGGAGGTGAAAGGAGGGTCCTTCTCAAAAGGATAACGTGAAAATCAGACTATTCCATACAGACGACGAGGAGATCAACCGAAAATTAAAGACGCGTCATCTTATTTACATTTAAAAAAAACAAAAAACCAACAACATTCTTGTTAAAATACCTTAACGACACCTAAGCAAAAAAATACGAATTTTAAGAATAAAGCCAAAACTCCTAAAGCAGTATCCATTTTTGGAACCCTTATTTAGCACCTGAGGAAAGACCGTCTGGAAAGCAGTTTCTTGTTGTTTCTCTTAAGAAAACAGTACTGGTACTTCTGCTCCACGCTCACAAATTCGCAGTACACAAGTTTCATACCACAGAAAGAAATGAACTAATGTTTTTTTCCTTTTTTTTTTTTTTTAATTTTTTTTAATTTTTTTTTTTTTTTTTTAAGATAACTCTACTCGTTTCTAAGGCTGTAAGAAAAGGGATTCCGCTATCTTACAGAATGGCTTTAGAGCTCTGGACACGCGATACGAAGCTTTCTGATTAACAGTCGAGATCGATAACAGCTCGGCAGCCCCAGAGCAGGGGGTCCCGGGGCCTTACCCTGTGTGCGATCCGTATTGTGCAAATTCCTACAGCTCGGGGATCTCTGGCCGATGGAGCAGATCGGGCTCTTCTGCTCCCTTCCCCTCGGTTCTCTGCGCTGTGTTTTGCGGGTGCAAAGGCAGAAACCTTGTTTTCGTGCTGGCCAAAGCTGCGGGGCTCCTTCCCCAGCCACCTCCCAGCCTCACACCTCCGCGTGAAGTTTTGTAGCAGCTTTACGTTGGGTTCAGCCTCGTTCGCTCCCCTCGTGATCTCAGTCACCTTCCTTGGAAGCAGCCTCTATCCAGAAACAAACGGCTGCGGGCACGCAGATCTCCAGGACAGTGCTCCAGCAGCAATGTGCCGAGAACACCAAATTGAGAGCAAAATCACACGCAGGAAAGCTCCTGGCTACGAGCATCAGTGCTCCAAGCAGCTCCGTGTCGGGGGGAAAGGATGCTACGTGCTGAGGTGATGCTGTCCTCAATGTGAAAAGCACGTGTTACAGACTTAATTTTGAGGATAACTTCTTTTTTTTCCCAAGCAGGAAGCAAGTCCTGCCTTGGCTGAGCCAGCCGGTGCTCCCCGGTTGGCCACCACAGAGCAGCACGGCTGGGATCCAGCAGGAATTGGTTTCTGCTGCATTTCAAAGCTCACAGCAGCTGGGGAAGGCAAACAGCAGGGCTGACGGGACAGAAAAGGTGACAATGAGCAACAAACCACGTGCTGGAGCAGACCACGCTATCGCACAGATCCCAGAAACTGAAGATTTTGGATTTCACAGCTAACGGAGGAGGCTTTAGAACAACCAACCCAACCGAACCTCAACACCGCAGCGCCGCTGACCCAGCAAACAGGCAAGAAAACGGAGCGCAGAGGGGCTGCAGGTCCTCGCGCCGCTGCTGGAGGAGCAGCTCTCAGCCCTCCCCGAGCCACCACCACCACCTAGGGGACCATTCAGTGGCACGTGGCCAAGACTTCGCTCAACAGACACCTGCAGGACCTGCTGGAGACGTGGGGAACCACTGAGCTCCAGTGGGCACCAGAGAAACCCACACTGCTCACATCACTAAGAAACCTTGCAGGGGAACCATGTGGAAAGGGACTCGGGGCACCCAGCAGGAGAACAGAGAAGCGAAAGCAGCCCTAACCCGAATCAGTATCTCACCACTACAAAAAGGAGGTCGCCGTCTCACCCTCAGAGCCGCTTTCCAACACCACACATACACAAGGGTTTTAAAACTCTGCTCAGTGTAACAAAAGCAATGGCACAAATAAACACACGCTCGTGTGACGCCGGCACCCGCAGCCCCAGCCCCACGAGCGCTCGCCCCACTGGGCTGTATTTGGTTTATGCTACAGTACTAATACTCAGATTCCAACCAACCAACCAACCGACTCGTCAGTAACACTTCAGCATTATTTAAATGCGCTAAAATTAGTCACAGCTCAATTTTTTTTTTTTTCAATTTTCCTCTTTTTTTTTTTTTTTTTTTAAATGTTTACACAAAAATAATCAGAAAACAGATTAAATCTTAAGATATTTTTAATAAGTGCTCAGCAAAGAATTGTGTGAGGACAAAGGGAGGACTGCAGATGGACAGGGCGAGTTACACAAAGCACAGAGGGAGCTCCCCCCACGGCCCTGCATGGCTCGGGGCAATGCCTGCCTGCCCCATGGCCCTTCATCAGCAAACCAGAGCTGCAAGAGCTCAAAGAGGAGCTCCTATCTGCCTGGTGCCCAGCAGTGCTGGGAGGACAGCCAGACAACCAGAGGGGTGGTAGGAGAGAGGATGGTCAGGGATACAGCAGGAAAGGTGGTGGCTGTGCATCGGTACCACTGACAGCACGGGGCCAAGAGAGAGGATGTCAGAAGAACCCAACCAACCCAACACGACTCAACGTAACCCAACACAACTCAACGCAACTCAACCCAACGCAACTCAACCCAACCAACCCAACGCTGGGCCCACGCTTCTTTCTGGGCTTCTACCCAGAAGGCAGATGGGGCTGGGGTACGGGGCCACACGCACGTATTTATTTCTAGGCTCGACGCCCCAGGGAGCAAAACAGGTCTTGGTTTTGTGTTTTTTAATGGAACCCAGCCCTTAAGGCGACAAGTGACTACACAAGGCAAATAAATACACAGCAGAGCCTTAAAGCCAGTGAAACAAACTGGAAGCTTTGCAAACAGCCTTTGCAAACACTTTGCTTTTCATTTTGTAAATAATAACAATAATAATAATAATAATAAAAGATTTATTCTACCTTACCCCTCCCAGCCCCATTATCCAGTTTGTTCAACGCTTTAAAGCTCAGGAAAGCCCTGGCCCTTTTGCAGCAGGGCCAGAAGCAATTCCCACTTTTGGCAAGCAGTTGGGAGACTCAACAGAATTGGAATAGGAACAGAGGAGGACTGGATGCAGGGCACACCTGTAAACATGTTGTACATCCGCAAGTCACACACACCTGCAAAGGTGATACAGGTTAGAGGTGAAACAGAACTATTTGCGACTGGCCAACCACGAGTTTCAGACCTTGGACTGGTACAGAACATCACTGCCACACAGCACCGTGCCGGGTTTGGCGCTCTGTAGTACTGGGTACATAAATGGAGTAGGCAATCCGTAGTCAAACTTGTAAAACTAAGCATTGCAGAGAGCGAGCCATCTTACAAAAGGTACAGAGTGCAGTTCCATCGTCCCACCGCGAACCTCAGCGCTCCATCCGGGAACAATCTCATCAAAAGAGCAAAAACAATTAAAAAAACCCCACATGCTACATACTGATAGTTCCAACAAAACGAAACGAAAGCGGATGGATCTAAGCACAAGGGGTAGGGAAAAGCTTTGGGCTTCTCTGCTTCCTGTAATGCCCCCGGGGATCCAGCCTGGTTGGAGAAGAACCCACTGGTGCCCCAGTTGGACCAAGGGCACTTTTTCCATCTTTCCACCTTCACCAACCCAGGAACCACCAGCCGTGCTGCGATGGGACAGAGCGGGTTGCATGGCACCACTGCCTGAAAGCTCTCCTTCTGGTTGGATTTCTTGCTTTTTTTCTTTTTTTTCCTTCCTTTTTCCTTTTTTTTTTTTTTTTTAAATTATTTTCATTCCTAAGTCCTCTTTTTTTTTTTTTTTTGGTAATAAAATATATTTTTATTAAGAGATCATTAGAAGCAGAGCCCGGAAATACACAGACTACATTAAAATATAAAAGACCATTTCCAAGGGCAGGTGCAGGAAGCCCAGCCGTTGGCGTTCTATGGACAAATTGAGAAGGATTCAAATTCCCATTTTTCCTTTCTTTTTTTCTTTTTTTTTTTTTTTTTTTTTTTCATTTTTCAATTCTTTAAGAGAACAAAACAAAACAAAACCAATTTTGTAAGGGTGAGAGTTAGCAGAACTCGATTCCATTTCAGTTTTATCCGTGAAAATGGGAAAAAAAATCCAGCATATTTAGTGTTAGGAGACAGACACAGCAAATATGAAGCACCTACGGTTGAAAGCAAGAGATTTTTTTTCCTTTTTTTTCTTTTTTTTTTCCTTTTTTTTTTCTTTTTTTCTTTTTTTTCTTTTTTTTTTTTTTGCTCCCAGTTATACAATGGCATTAAACAATGGGAACAGCGGTGTTCGTTGGGTTTTTTTTTTTCTATTTTTTTTTTTTTTAACCATAGTAAATGCCTAAACCAATTACTCAGTTTTCAACGTTGTCTTTTAAAACAGAACAACTCTTCAGTTGCAATAGTCCAACGTGTAACCGGAGCCAGGTCAACGGTGTGACTTCACCATGCATCCTAGAACTGCAGTGTGACCGTTTTTTCCCCCCCAAAAGAAAGATGCTTTAAGACAATTTTCCCAGAATAGGGCTGGCTGCTTTACTCCTGGCAAAACGTGCGTTTAGAATTCTCTGGGAAAAAAAAACACAACAAAAAAAAAAAAAAAAGAAAAAAAAAAAGTCTGCAAACTTCGAGTGTTTCTTCAGCGTTCAATGGAAAACAAAACAAGGAAGAAAAAAAAAAAGATAAAACAACAACAACAACAAAAACAACCAAAGAGGGGAAGGGGAGATGAAGGATGGCGGATCATCCTGATTTCTCTGTGGTTAGTGTGTCATTACAGTCACAGAACAAGAGACAGAGACCTCGTCAGGTGGAAATGCCTCTCCAGTGGGTTGCTGTTGCCCATGCAGACGACAGCAGGAACTTTAGAACCGGGCTTGCAAATTGAGTCTGTATTCATTAATCACTTGCATTCACTCTTTAAACAAAAACGAAACAAAAACAAAAATAATGAGGAAAAAAAAAAAATTCTATTCAGTACCGGAGATTAAATAATCACGTGTGTAGTCTCGTTGAAATAAATTTTCTGATTCCTTAAGAAGTCTAATTACTTTCAGTCGCCATTTTTAAATAACTATATTATATATTTGTATATATTATCCTGTGATTCTAATTACGGTTCCTCTGCTGCACTGAAGATTTAGAAGGAGCATAAAAGCCTTTTGTCCCCCACGGACAGCACAAAGGCTGCAGAAAGGTTATAACAGGCAGTCTTGTCTTGCTACCTTCATTGATCCGGGTGATCCATGGCTTCGTCGTAGGTGATTATCCTTTTGGGATCTGGAAAAAAAGCAAAAGCCCTCAGTTTTTGACAAGTGCCTTCCAGGACCTGAGGCACAGGGCCTCCTCCTGCATCCTCCCCACGAGCTGTCTGCAGATGAACCAGGGGGAGGTACAGAATCTAACGCTGATTCTTGAGCCCAGCAGCAGAAATACGGAATGGTTACAGCACAGACAGGCAGCAGACTCGTCTGAATTGTTTTCTTTAGGCTCCCAGCACCGCTGCCTGTCCTGGCTCTGAGACCCAACACGGAAAACCCAAGGAGATGCCAGCAGCACAACGCACTGCCGGGCAGGGACACGAGCAGCAGGCGGGGATGGGGCGGCCGTCATTCCCTCCCATATCCTTACCTTGCTTCTGCAAATTCCAAACCGCTTCCATTTCTGCAGAGACAAAACAAGAAGGCCATTACTGCACACATCCGTGCACCAGCAGAGCCCACCCCAAGCACTCAGCCCGGCACCACCTCCCCACAAAGCCAGCAGGACCAAAGAATCCAGCGGCAGAAGGCACGGCTGCAGCCCTAACGTGGTCTATGGCATCAGATGACCAAACTGAGCACCAGCAGCGCCACAGATCCCAACCCCAGGGTGCACAGCTCAGCGCAATGCTCTGGGATCTGTTGCTCTGTGGTGCACAAACCCAAAACGGCCCCAAAGTTCTTGCAGAAGGAGCGTGCGCCTTCGTTTAGCTACGGAACAACGAGGGAGGTAAACGCTCTCCTCATTCACATGGAGACACAACAGAAAGCTGTTCCGTTTAAATTAAGCCCCTCCACAATTGTCACGACGAGCCTTCAGAGACCTATTCAAAATAACGACGGTTAGCCGCTACCAGGCTGCAGTTACGAGCCGCAGTATTTATGAAGACACCAACTGCAGCCTGTGCTCAAGTGAAGGAGACGACGCTGCAGAAGAAGAGCAGTTAGCAGGAGCACGAGCTGCAGGAAGGATCCCCAAGGCCTCCCCCTCTGCCACTGATCTAACAGTGCCACGCGCTGCCTGGGGGCAAGAGCACAGCAGTGGGTGAGCTAAGGCACGGGGAGGGAAGAAAAGCCCTCGGCCTGGGCTGTGGGCTGCCCGGCTGTAAGACAAACCAGCCCTAAGATCACCTGAACCCATCCACCACGAAGCTGGGAGTGTTGTGTTCTAAACATCACCGGTTCTGCAGCTCTCCCCAGAGGCAGAGCTCACCCAAATTCTGGCTCCCCAGCGTCAGGACAGCGGGGAGCATAAAACTCAGAGCCCATTGCTGCATCTTAATGCCGGAGCTGCTCTCTTTTGGTCCATCAGGAACCACAAAAATGAACTGCTTATTTAACAACACGCAGCGAGGTGCTACCAGACCCCAACAACCGCCTCAATGCATCAGAATTCTGTAGTCCAGGGGAGAAACAAACCCTTTCCAGGCTTCAATCTTCCTCTGAAGGAGGTGGGAATGTCCTGCACATCCCAAGGACTGGACGGCAGCAGCTGGAGGTGCTTGGCCTGACCCATTCCTAAGCAACAGCTGGCTGGCAAAGCGGCACGCTCCCTTCCCGGCAAGCTGCAGCCTGGAGGACACGCCAGCCTCAACCTCCTGCCCAACCTGGCAGCACAGCCAGCTCTATTGGGAGCCAGGGTGAAACGAGGTGACCTCCAACACAGGGCAGGCAGCCCAGCAGCACCCACCTGCACCTGCAGGCACCGGAGCCACCTCACCTGGCACCATCCCTGGAACAAAGGGGCTGCAGAGGGCTTTGATGTCAGGAGCACTGCAGCAAGATTCCTCCCAGGCCAATAGACTTTATAGCTGGATTGGTTCATAACCTTGGAGGGGAAAGAAGCCTGCGTGATAACTTGCTTGGACAGGCACTTGGATTTACATTTCCCGTGCCAGGGAGAATGCTCCTACAAACAAAAGTCCCTGTGCTGTGCTATGGTGGAAGCTCTTTGCTGTCACAAACCTAGCACGCAAACTGATAACTTCACCCAAACTGAACAGCTTAAAAATAACCAAGAGGGACCATCCTCGCCTGGATTCTCCCTATCTGCAGTGTGCAACCGTTAACTTTGGGGATTCCCAGGAAACAAAGCAAAGATTCAACATTCGATGCCACATAGCCTGACGCTGGGCAGTTCTGCCAACTGGAAAAAGCAGAGCCTTGAAGAATTACATCAGCTTCTGCCCCGCAGCACATCGACAACCAACTGAGCCCTCACCCTTCCCACTGAGGGGGAAGGAAACCGAGGCTCATCCCCCCCTCCCCGATGCAGAGGATGGGAACTGCTGAATTCACAGCGCTGCTGCTTCTTCTGACCCAGTTCCCCATTCCGCCGCACGTCACTCCGCGCTGCCCCTCGCTCTATTTTGCACGCTGCTCCCCTGCTTCTTCACGTGAGCAGGATCAAAGCAGGGCAGGCAGAAACATGGGGCAAGGCAGGAGGAAAACAGCTGCAGTTTCCTCTCTCCTGCACTTACACTGGTTTTGCTGCCGTGCAGCTGGAGCAGAGCTCGCCTGCCCTCCGTGGGCAGCCTTCTATGGAAGGAGAGGAGCAAACCACCTGTTTGCATCAGCCCCAAAACCAGGATCCGAGCAACGCCACACTGGGACGAAGCTTCAGTTCTACCCTGGAGGGGGGGGGAACGGAGCCCATAAGCGACAGCATCGCTCCCGCTGGTCCTTGTGGGCTCCCATCAGAAGCTCACAGCCCTGCCTCCAGCCAGCCCGCAGCTCCAGCAGCACGGCACTAACTCACATCCACCTCGCTACGTTGGGCACGGCACCAGCGAGCAGCACGAGCTGCCAGCGAGGGCAGCGCCCTGAAGGAGCCCGCGCTCCGGGTGGGCAGATCAGACGGCCGTGGGAAAAGGGAAGCGCGGAGCAGGAGTGCAGAGGAAGCACCACAAAAAGCATCCAAGAGCAGAACACGAGCGCGCACCAGCTGCTGTGCCAGGGGGTCTGCAGTGCCCCTGGGGGAGGCAGCCTGGGCACACGGCGGCCCTCCCACAGCTGATGTGGGAGCCAGGATGAGGATCCACAGGAGCTGACCGCAGATACCAGGCGGGCTGCAGTGCTGCTCATGCCGAGCTCAGCGCTCACAGCCCAGTCCCACCCTCTGTCGGGCAGCCCACGCCCTCACGGAGCTCGGGGCAGCTGCTCTCTGCTCGCCCCGTCCTTGCCCCACGCGTCCATAACCCTGCAGAAAGGGCAGATCTGGAGATCAAACCACTGAGACTTTGCTCGAAACCAAACAGATCGATCTGGAGAGGGAGGATTTCGTCCTTCTCTTGAAATCCAAAGCAAACAAAGTGAGGACAGATACCCACAGCCCAGAGCAGGGAGGAGGGCACTGCAGCTTGTGCGAATCAGCGCGTGGAACCGTTCCCTCCTCCTGCACGGGGACTTGAGGGGACCTCGGGAAAGCAGCTCCAAATGAATGGGGAACAGCATGGAAATGAACTGCCTGCAAGCTGTGCCTCAGCAACCGTGGGCCAAATCTTTGGTACACTGTGACTGCCAGGCACCTGCACAGCTCTGCCCCAGGGCTGTGGCCACAAAGACAGAATGGGGATTTCCCTTCAGCACAGGGCACGGGAAGCTGCTGATCCTCCCAAAAACCAAACTCGGCCCTCAGCAAACACCAAAATGCAACGCTTGGCATCACTGCAGGTGTTCTCAAACCTTCATCTCCCCACGCTCTGTAAGCCAGCAGCTCCTGGACACCAAGAAGGAGAAAGATGAGCTCAGGCTGCCAGAGAGCCCTGTGCTAATGACACAATGCTGCTCAGAAACAGCCAGAGCAGAGGAAAAGGAGAGAGCAGAGAGCAGTGTTCTAAGAGGTGATTTAGGTATTCACTCCTGCCAGTGCATGTAATTAACCTCTGTGCTCAGAAGGAATAAGCAGAGCCAAGCTTTGAAGTTAACACCTCCTTAAGAGGACATGGGAAGGGAGTGTTCTTTATTTTCCTGTTGTTACTATTGTTTTACTGGGGTCTTTCACGCAGAGAGCGAGAAGGGGAGAGACAGGGCAGCTTCTGCACAGGAAAGTGCAGGCAGACTAATAGAGACAAACCAAAGTGCTGATAAAGGAGCAAACTTAAGAGAACTGGAGCAGGGAACCTTGTCTCTCTAACACCAAGCCAAGACCAGCAACTTGAGAGCTCCAGCCTACAGGGCTGAGACCAGAGGTGAAGCAAAAAGGAAACCACCCTGCAGGCTTCGCTCTGCCCTGTTTGCTGCATCCGTACTGTGCTTCTGTCACTGCAGTCTGAAAGGACTACAAAGGGGCTCCATGAAAGCAATAACATCATCTCAAAGATGCGCCCTACAAAGGAAGGGAGGAAATTCAATCTGCAGCTTGCAGAAGAGATGGGAGGCGGAGGTTTGCCGTGCTGTTGCCACAATACTTTTAGAAGGATGGAGAAAAGGCGAGGGGTGGGGGGCTACACAAATAAATAAATAAAAGCAAGACATCAATCACAGCACGAGAAGGGAGAGATGCACAGGAATAATTTTCCTCTCTTTAAAGCCACGATCTCACGGCCCCATCTGCTCCGGGGAGAAGCTGCAGCACTCGGGTGGCAGAGGTGTGAGCACACAGCCCTCTTGGTGCCAGGGGAGCTGCAGCAGAGCAGTGAGCCCCCACACCCAGCTCCTCCCGGGGCTCAGGGAGACCTGGTTGGTCCACAGGGACTAAAAGGAAGAACAGACCAGCGGCTGACCGCCAACCCAACCAACCGCCCATCGCAAAAGAGAGATGAGCAGCTCCTAGCACAAACGGAACAGCTTCTCAAGTCACTTTCCCAAGCTGTGGCTGCCATTTGGTACGGGCAACCAAAAGCTCCTTTCCAAAACAATCGGAAGCGCTGTAAGAGAGACATCACGTTATTACATTGCACTGACAGAGGGAAAAAGCAGAAGAGAACAGAGCATGCCCTTAGGTAGCGAGTGAAGCCATTACCTTTAGTGTGATATTTAACAGCAGCACTCAGGTCAAAAGAACCCCAGCTATCTTTCCTTTCTAGGCCTCTCTGGTACCCCTGTTCTTTGGCGGAGCTTAACAAATTGTTCGTGGGAGAGGCCAGAGGGTTCTCTACTTCATAGTCTTTTGAAAGAAACACTAAAGCACCTTGGCTGCCGGCGTCTGCCTTTTGCAGCTCGCCGGCGTGATGCGACTCCAGGGCTGCACCGCCGCCCTCCCCAGCAGTCCCAGGCTTTGGGGCGGTGCTGAGTGCTGGGGATGGGTTAGTCCGTTTGTCCAGCTCGTACGCCTTGGGGAACACGGGCTGCTCAGCTCCCGAGGGAATGATTTCAGCACACTGCGAAACCAACGCGGCGGGATATTCCCCCTGAAACGTCACTTCCATCAACTGGCTATCGGCAGATTTCCCCACCGCAGTCTCGGGGCCGGCGCTGGGCTCGTTGATGAACGACAAACCCCACTGGTTCTGGAAGATATCTCCCAGGTTCTGCTGATTCGTCTGCGACGGGAAATCGACTTGAGCCGTACCCAGCAGCACGGTTTGCATATTGGAAGGGTAGATAAAAAGGTTGGATTTCTTCTGCTCCAGAGCCGCCGGGGCTGCGCCGACGTCCGGGGGCACCGCATCAGCGGGGGTGGGAGGGACAGCAGCAGCAGCAGCGGAGGCGAGCAGGGGCTGAGCGCCCGGGGGGTACACACCGCCATCCGTCCCGGCCAGGATGGGCCCGTTGGAAAAGCTGGCAGAAGTGACGGACTTCATAGCAGACATGGGGACCTGGGACAGCCGGCTGGACGGCGGGGGCTGAGCTTCCCCGGCAGATGACGAAGACGACGACGACGAAGATGCAGATGGGGTCTGAGCTGCTTTGTTGAGGTTTTCCTTAACTTTGCTTGCATAACTTATTTTGGGAACGATTTTAGCACTGCTATTGTCCACCGGAAAAACCGGGGGCGGTTTAAATAAGGTCCACGAGTCCTCCTTAGACGCAGCCGACGAAGCGTGCTTCCCTTTGGGCCGGTCATCAAACTTCTTGCCGCTAATCCCAGGTTTGGCATCCGAATTTTTCCTCTGCACATCACTGAGCCCAGGCTTCCCCCGGCCCGCCCCGCCGCCCCCCGCCTCGTATTTCCAAACAGGCTTCGTATTTTCAATTCGGTTCCCCTTTTGCTCGCTATAATCGGGCTTGAAACTCTCCAGTTCCTGTTTCAGGGCCGGCGTGCCGACCTCCTGTTGCGTTATTTTGTCCTGCACCAGGTTCAAGCTCTCGCAGCCCTTGGCACTGTTGCGCCGGCCTTTCCGTTTCTTTGGGGTGGTGTAGCCGCTCTCGGAGCCGCTCCCATCGTTGTCGGCCCCTTTGCCCACGTAGCCGTTGGTGATGTAGGCAGCACCGCCGCTCACCACGCCGTTGGGAACGGACACCCCGTCCTGTTTGTCTGCAGGCTGACCTTCTCTAAGTTTGTTGTCGTAGGGCTTCTCATTCTTTTTGTCCATGCTATTTTTCTGAACAAAGTTCTTGGGTTTGATCGCGGCTTTCCCCAGGGAGCTGCCCTTCACAGGTGGCTTCGGGGTCACATTAGTGTCTGCGAGCTGCTGGCTGCCATTGGGCACCCTGGACGTGGGACTGGTGGTCTCCTCCGAGCACAGAGCCTTCAGTGACACCTCTCTGTCCCCTGCGTTACCATTCAGCTCTCCATAGCCTGGAAGAAACCAAGAAGAGACAGGAGAGCAAGGATTAGAGCGTGCAGTGTTAAAGCTCTGACTGCAAAAAGCTGTGTCCCGTTTCCTCAGGGTGTTCTGAAACAGGGAAACATCAGCTCTCCTATAGAATCAGAGAATGGCCTGGATTGAAAAGGACCACAACGCTCATCTGGTTCCAACCCCCTGCTGTGTGCAGGGTCACCAGCCGCCAGACCAGGCTGCCCAGAGCCACATCCAGCCTGGCCTTGGATGCCTCCAGGGACGGGGCATCCACAGCCTCCTTGGGCAACCTGTTCCAGTGCCTCAGCATCTTCTGAGTGAAAAACTTACTCCCAATATCCAAACTAAAGCTCCCCTGTCTCAGTTTAAAACCATTCCCCCTTGTCCTATCACTATCCAATCCATGTCATCACCACCCACGTGCAGAGCTGGGAGCCCCACAAGGAGAGCTGAGCATCACTGATTCACGGACAACCCAAAGCCAGCGCCGTGTCGTTCAACACACAGAACAAAACAAAGCAGAAGGATACAGGGATGCGAGGAGAGGAAAACACACAGCCCTACAAGCCGCTCGCAATCTGGAGAGCGATTTCATCAGCTACCATTTCCAGGTCACGCAGAGGAAATTCCCAGGATGCTTCAAGAAAGAAGGACTGCTGCTCTGAGCCGGGAGCTGTTGGGATTCTGCCCCTGCAGCACCAGCGGGGCCCACAGCACCTCCAGCACAGGGAAAAGCAGCGCTCAGGGGACACGTGCCAGCCCAGGAGCAGCGTGGGCTGCGCTCCAGTTTAGGAAGGAACGCTTCGGTCATCGCCGATGCTGCTGGATCGAGCAGCTCTTATCTTCACAACCCGGAGCCTCGGATGCGTGGCAGACGTCACCGCTCCAGGTTTGAGGAATACGGGAATCGTTTAGGGCTCCTCGCAGGAACGGCACGGCCCGACGGCTGGGAGGGCTCGGCAAGGGCCGCGCTGCACGTGGTTATCTCCGAGCGCGCAGGGACCGGCCGTGCCCCGGGACGGCAGCGGGGCTCCATCGCACGGGGCGGACGGGGACGTGCAGCCGCATCGCCAGGCCGCGTGCGGGGCTCCGCCATCGCCCCGCGCCGAGCCGCGGCCACGAGCCCAGTGCGGATGGTGGCAAGAGCGCGGCGAGGCCGGCCCGGCGTGTCAGCACTTTCAACTTCCAATTTCCGAGGCCGCCTCCGTTTTCTTCCCAAACCGACAACCGGGGCTTCGGGGGGGGAGGGACGGAGGGGCACCAAGAAAAAGGCGTGAAAACGGACGGGGCGGCGGGGTGCGCGGGGGGGGGGGGGGGGGGGGCCGGGGAGGGGGTCACGTCCAAACCCCGCGGGCAGCCCCGCGCAGCGCA
The DNA here is from genome assembly GCF_905368555.1 of Meleagris gallopavo. Classification (NCBI taxonomy): domain Eukaryota; kingdom Metazoa; phylum Chordata; class Aves; order Galliformes; family Phasianidae; genus Meleagris; species Meleagris gallopavo. The sequence continues at coordinate 5,956,184 of NC_139424.1, forward strand.
GGCCCGGCTCCCCCCGCCCCCCCGCAGCGGCTCTCACCGCCCCACGAGGTCACGCCGCGCGGCCCCGCACCCCCTCCTCTCCCCCCCCCGCCCCGCACCCCGGCTCGCCCCCCCCCGCCCCGCACCCCGCACCGCTCCGCAGCCCCACGTGCCCCGCGCCGCCCGCAGCCGCGCCGGCTCCAACATGGCGGACAGGAAGCGGCCCCAGCGCGGCGGAGAAGCTTCCAGCCGGGCCGGGGGAGGCGGCGGCGAAGGAGGAGGAGGAGGAGGAGGATGAGGACGAAGGCCCCGCCGCCCCGCGAAGCTGCCGCCCGCCGCCCCCCGCCCCGCACCTGTTCTCCGCTTGGGTCCCTCCGGGTGGCGGAGCGTCGCTTTGGGCTGGGCCCGGCCGTCGGGCGGCGGCAGGAAGGCGCTCTGCGGGTAGTAGCAGAAGTGGCGGTGGTGCGGGTGGTGGTGATGGTGGTGGTGCGGGTGGTGGTGGTGGTGCGGGTGGTGGGGGGGCTGCTCCTCCATTGGGGGAGGGGGGGAGGGGAGAGGCTGAGCGGGGCCGGGCCGGGCTGGGCGCTCTCTCGCTGCTGGGCCGTGCGGCGGAGCGGGGACGCGGCTCCGGGTGGCGCGGGGGAGGAGGGGGGGATGGGGGGAGGGCTGGGAGAAGCAGCGCTGCAATCAGAGAACGGCCCCGCCCCGCACCACGCCCCGCGGCGACACGGCGCGGCGGAACGGGAAGCGGAGAGCCGGGAGAGGGGAGGGGAGGGTCTGCGGGGAGCGGGAGGGAGGGGGTCGGGGGGACGGGGGGGGGGGTGGCGGTGCGACGGGAGCGGAGCGGCTTCTGGGCGATTCCCGAAGAAACGTGGGAGGTCCGGAGGGAAGGCGAGGAAGAAGGCATCGAGCGGGGCGGGGCGGGGCGGGGAAGGGAGCGTGGAGCGTGGGCGAGTGGGCGCTTCCCTATGGCTTCGCAGGCTTCCCTATGGCTGCCGTCGCGGAATCACGGCGTGACCCCACTCGGGAGGGACCCCGAGGACCGGCTCTGCGCAGCACCGCCCTCCTTTGCCTCCCTTTGCGGCTCCATCCCGCGCAGCCCGCTGATGTCTGCGGCCATCTGAGCCCACGCCGGGACGTTCCCGTCTGGGTTACTGAGCACTGGGGTTTGGGGCGGTTCGTTTGCGTTCGGCACAGCGATCCCAAGCCTTATCCGTGTCCCGATGCTGCTCTCCGCGTCCTCGTGGAAGCCCAACAGGGCGGTGGGATTTGGGGTGAGGAAGTGGGGCAGGGCATAGGGATGAGGAGTCCCCATAGGGACACATTTGGAAAGGAGGGACCCAGAAGTGAGCCCACGTTTTGGCTGGGTCAGATGGAAAGCCCCATGCAGGCAGTGCTCAGTGTGGTTTTACCTCCTGCAGCAAATAGAGGCAAGAAAACAGGGTGATAGAATTAAAGCCCATCGTAACATCCTCCAAAGGAGTACACAGAGTGCACAGACCGTCCTCAAACATCACTTCCTACCTTCTCAGGGCTTGCACAGAACACCCCCACATAAATACTCAGTATCTGAATAAAGCAGAAGGAAAAAGCTGCAGTGCCAGGAGAGCCCCTTCAGCCCTCAGCCCCGTCCTGCATCACACACAGCCCTCCCCACGCCTCCCTGCAGCACAGGGTTATCGTCCTGCCTAACCCCACACACACACAAGGCAAAACTCTTTCTGCTGTGCTGACTTGGTGACCTCCCTTCACTTAGGAGATGGCTCCCGAAGCAAGGAGCCAGGCTTTAATCACAGCTCACATTTTATTGGTGGCTTGGAAGCGTTTATTTTTAATATAAGGGACTGGTTTGAAGACAGACGCTTCAAAGGACTCTGGAGAAAGCAAACTATTATGGACAAATCATCTCCACACACAGAGACACCAGAAATCTAAATGCAAAGGGCAGAGGGCTGTCTGAACATGACGATGAAGCAACTGTTTCTCTCCTTAGAAGCACCAGTTGTGTGTGCATTTCATTAACTTTCCAAAGCAGGCAAAAACAGATGAAAACAGAAATAAAAATCCACGAGCTCACAGCCCAGGGCCCTCCGTGCTGAGCTGCACAGCCAGGGATGCAGCACAGAGATGCACTGGGGCACTGTGAGTCCCCACACTGTGCTGGGATGTGCAGCTCACAGCCTGCTCTCACATTGCCCACTGCTGGAGCACTCCGTGTTCTCCCATCAGGCTGACACCACCAGCACAGCACTGCACTGTGCAGCAGTTTGGGATGTGCTATATGGGAAACTTGCAACCTCTCTGCCTGCAGCGGGGTTCCTCCCTGCTGCTCGCTGAGCTTGGCACATCAGTAGGCTGTCCTGCAAAGGAGAGAGGAAATTTTCCTTGGACTCCATTCCCATGGTTGAGCATTCCCACATTGAGCACGCGGCTGGGCACAGCCATCATTTCTAGTTCTGTAAGTCCAAAGGTTATTTCCCAAAGCTCTGAAGCGCAGGGCTGTGCAGAGAATGCCATTCATGGCTGAGGGCAGCGAGGAATAAATTGGCTGCTGTGGAAATCAGGAGGAAGTTCTTGTGGAGGTGAGGGGAGTCTTGAAGTTGTGTGAAGATGCAGTTAAACTTTAAAGCTTACTCCAATGATTTGTAAGAATAATTTCTAAGAATAATTTCCTCTCTTTTTACAACACCACATTTAATTTGCATTGAATGTTCAGGGCGAGCTGAAGCTGAAATTAGAAAATTAATCCGTGGAAAGGAAGAGATCTCTTCATCCACGGAAAGAAAAGGACTTCTTGTGTCCATCTCCCATTTAAGGCTCAGCACTGAGAAGCATCCCAGTTACTGCATGTACAAATAGTGGGAAAGGTGACTCCACAAATCCCAGCTCTTGGAATCCTCCCTGCCCCACACGTCAGCAGCACACAGCCACGATGCAGCAGGTGATACTGGGGACCAAGGAGTGGTGCTTTATAGGATGAGCACAGGGCCCAGAGAGAGCAGCACAAACCCATGGTGCTCCTTTAGGAGCCGAGCACACAGACTGCTGCTGGCAGTGGACTTTGACCTCTGGAAGACAAATGGGAAAAGCTCAATCCACAAATCCCAAGGACTTTTCATCTCGTTATACAACACAGCAGTCACGTGGGTGCTGGTCATTGGTTTGGTGTTCTCATTGCACACCACTTATTTTGAAGCAGGGACTTTGTAAAGAGAAATATGCATTGGGCATGTATGCATCTAGCATGTAGAAGCTGCAATAGTCGTGCTTGGACTCATGGTCTTCAACCTAAACATGCCTGGCCCTGGCAGAACCCAAACCTGGCAGGTAATTATTGGAGTTCTTATGTTCATGGTGTGGTCCAGAACAATCATGGCTGAGTACAAGAGTAGGGATTGAAAGGAGCCTTTTTGGGGAGCAAAACTAAAGAGTGGGGAGGAAGTGAAGCAGAAAGTCTGCAGCGAAGGTATTGCAGGAGGCACAGCCCAGAGACAGCAGCCTGAGAACTTCTGTTCACCTTATCTCCAGTTATTGGAACACGAAGGGTGGGCAAATAGCAAATTAAGTGATAAGCAGCCACCACGTAGTGCTCTGCACAAAGCACAGAGTTCACAGGCATTCGGAGCAAGGCGTTATTAGTGTCCTCAAAGGACGGGCATCATTCAGCTGAAAGTAAATATTAAAGTCTACGAGTTGGGCTTTTAGAAGGATGATTATCCATTACTCTCAGAGCACAACCCAGAGCACAACCTCTTGGGGCTTAGGGGAGATTCCGTAAGGTGCTCGACACCTGGAAGCTCCAAGGGAGTGAGGGGCTGTGCTTACCCATAATAACACCATCTACTGAGAGCAGCTATGAGCTGACTGAGCCAGCCATGGCTGTGCCTGGGCAGGGAGGGGATCAGGAGGGGCAGAGAAGAGCCATGACTTGCAGGCCAAGCAATGGTCGCTGCACAGCAGGTTCACTGTGAGCTTCTTGCATCCCCAGTTTAGTGGATCTGTGCTCCAATTTACAGGAGGTGCTTTGGTTATTGTGTGACACAAGACACGGTAAGAAGCTTGCTCTGACCTCATCTTTTGCCCTACTTCCTTATCTTGGAATCTGGTGCACAGTGCCATACTTGTTCTCCCACATAGTTTCCTTCAGTGCCCTCCTCGTGGGGACAGAATCACAGAGCAAGGCTTCGTGGGGCACTTACTCTGCACAGCTCCCCAGGTGGGGATGCAGTTCAAAAGCGCTCCTTCAGCTCTCTCCTTTAAAGGCAAACTACACTAACAGGGGTTGCACACCTGGAGCTGAACCAGAATCCTGGATATGAGACCCCCACCCAGCTGGAAAGCAGCCCAGGACTTCACACACCAGGTCCAGTCAGCAGTACTCTGCATTGCACTGCTCAGACTGCAGCAGAGCTCCTGTCTGCCCCAGGAAAGGATGTGAGCAATCCCTGACAAACTGCCTCTGATTCACTGAGGAACCGACATACCAAAAATCACTCCGGATAAAAAATGCTAAGCTTGGCTTCACTGATAATTTATCTAATGGCTGGGAAGATTGGGGTAATAGAAGGGAGACGAGAGAGAACAGCACTACATTGCTATGGAAACCAGAATTTTCAAAATAAATACCTTTGCAGAACTGAGGTTGCAGATCTAAAATAATCCATGGCGTTTCTGATGTTTCCTCCCTTTGCCACGAGACCCTTCCAGGCTGGGCAGCCTCCGCCTGCCTGCAGAGATCAGCCTGCAGTGACATAGGATATCCCACGGCTCATGTTCCTTATTCCACTCCTGGGCCTTGAATAGAAACCTCAGCGTTTGGTTTGTTCCTGTATTTTTGGGGCTTGCAGACTGGTGAGGTCGGTGCAGAATGAGCCCACGAGCACCTGAAGGGAAAGGTGCTATTTTTATCCCAGCACATTGGGATATATTCCTCGGCGACCCGAGACAATACAAGACATAAAGCAAACCTTCTTTGTGAAGCTCTGCTTCCCTTACTCCCTAGGAAGCTCCTTACCCTACAAATGACCCCAAAGCAATTACCGTTTGGCCTTTTGCTCCCTGTTAGCCCCATTTCAGCTGCCGACATCCCCAGTGGCGTTTGGGCAGAAGGACACCGTACCCCACACCTCCCACACCGCCTCGCTGCTGCTGCTGCAAACAAGTCTGGGCTCCGGCAGTGCTGACTCACGGCGCTGAGGCTATGGGAAATATTTGCTTAAAGAAGCAAAGCCAGGCAGGTTTCCTGCCCCTCCTTATCTGCGAGCCCCTCGTATGGCAGGCTGTAATGGGGCCCTGCTTCCTGAGAGGGGGCACGGAGCGGGTGCTTGTTTCCTAAAGATAGCCCAGGTTCCTCTCGGCTCCTCGGGATGAAGCCCCCAGCGCTCACAACCACAGCTCTGCAACTGCAGGGAGATGAACGGCTGCTGGCTGGGCTGCCCCGATAAAGCATCGCCCACCTCAGTGCCTTCCCTGCCCCTCCGTGGGCACAAACCCGCCTTCCCCACAGCCTTCCCCGAGCTGCGGCTCGCTCCGACTGCTGCCTTCAGCACAGCTGAGTCAGTGCAGACAGCAGCAATCGCTGTTTGCTTTGGGAGGGTTTGCCACGCATCGAGACGCAGGCAAGCGGCACGGGGCGCAAGGGATGTTTTGCTGTGGGCATGTCAGCACAGGTGAGCTGGGACCCGAGCCCACACGGAGCTACAGGGACAGCAGCGTGGGGAGAGCTGTGCTATCAGACCGGAGCCGGTCTGGGTGCGTTCTGCCTGTGTTAGCACGCTGCTGTGCCTGAGCTGAGAGCTGCATTCGACCCACGCCAAGCTGGCTGCCCAGCGCATCCACGGCTTGCCTTCCCCTGGGAAATGGCCTCCTGTCGGCAGTGAGCATTTAGGGAAACAACCACATCTGATGCCCACGCCGCTCACGTGGCAAATGACTTCAAAGACCCTCAGCAGCAAGGAGACTTGATGAGGGGTGGGACAGGAGAGATGCTGAGCTGCCTCCTCCTCCCGGGAGCTGCGCAACTCATTTGCAAAGAAGCAGAGGGTGACGAGCTCCATTTGCAAGCTGGGCAGGGCAGCCCAGGGAGCAGCTCTGGCGGGGCGGCTGTGGGCAGAGCTGGATTGCAGCGCTCAGAATGACTGTGCTAAAGGTCTGGGTAATGACCCGGCAGGAGCTCCCACAACCATCCAGCACCAACCGATGGTGCGAGTCGGCTTTCCACCGCTCTCTCTTATCTTCCTAGGCAGGTGAATATAAATCTTTACAGTGCAGCTGGAAGGGCGAGTTGGGCTGAAGACCCATAAACACCCCCCGGGATTGTTTCTATCAGCTGGAACCTGATGTGGAAAAGTTCCTTGAGTTCATGCCCTTGGATTATACTAAAAAAGGCAAAGTCCTGCTGCACCTCGAGGACACCTAGTGCTGGAGTGAGAAACAGAGGGCAACTACAGAACAGGAAAAGTGTGCTGATGAACCCAGGTGCTGGGTCAGCAAGACAAAAGCAATATATTTAGGCATCTGTGAGGCACGAATCAGATGATCTCATGCAATACCTCAACTCTTAGCCCCCAATTCAAACTGGTTTTGATATAAAACACCACTTACCAAAGCGATGTCCCCTAGCAGGCTCATCACACTGGGATTTCTTGCACCTCTTATCCCTATCAGAGACTGCAAATGGGCAGAGGGAACAGATCCAGCTGTCCCTTGGCCACTGCGTGCCCCAGCGCATGGCTTTCACTCTCTTGTGCCTCTCTCCCCTATCACAAATGTCTTTTATAATGCAGGGAGAGCAAAGAGCTACCATAAAACGGAGACAGCTGACATCAGCAGCAGGCTGCTCCTTGCAGACCGCAGCTGTTAGGTGATGGCTGCACAGAGACTGAGGAGGGAGCGAGGTCATCCCAGGACAGGTGAACTAAGAAGTTAAGGAACTGTTAGGTCATGCCCCATACATAGCAAGCAGCTTATCATCATGGGGAAGCAGCATTTGTTTTTTAATTAATCACTTCGAGGACGCTGGCTTCCATCTTGTGCTTCCTTTTTACCAGTGCTTTGTTTTAAAAAACTATAAACCAGAGGTAGGGACACAGCTATAGAGAACTGCAGCCAGACCACCACGTGTCACAGGGCACGAATTGAGGCCACAGCTCAAAACAACACTGCCAACAAAGCCAGCACAGCCTCCCACTCCCCCTGAGTACAATAACTGCACCTGTATTTCGTGTATTAGCTCTGTGCTGCACAGCCTGGGAGAACCCATCTGAGCCGTGATGTGCTGCACCAGGCTGCCAAGCAGAGCATTCACACGTCAGCAGAAGCCACGTTACCCCCAGAGGCACAGGGATGTGTTCAATACCTAGAAGGATGGAGAATGCAAGGCACAGCACCGCGTTCTGCAGATTGCAGCCACAGACAGCAGCCCTGCGGTGTGCTTTTCTGCTGCTTCTGGCTGGCTAGCGGACGACAGGGGCTCTGTGAACATCCCTCACCTTGTCCATGCTGAACACTGCTCTGCTCACATGCAGACGACCACCACACCTCCAGTCTGGAGGGGCCTCCAGCACCGTCGGGCACTGCTGCAAGGGTTCTGCTGGCTCCGACCCCATCAGAAACATCTGCCTGTGCCACAAAATGTTCTTTTTTTATTGGCAGCTTACTTTCTCTCCCTTTAGTTTGAGAGAACTGAACTCTGGTGCTATTCCCCTGTTTACGGCGCTTCCTCAAAGAGAACCTGTGGATCTCTGCCCTCCATCCACAACGTCATTACAGCGACGTTGGCTCAGCGTGAGGATCAGATCATAAATGCAGAACAGCAGCTTAAGCAGAATGTAGGAAAGAAGCAGGGATGTTGCTGGGCAGAGAAAAGCACTGCTAGAGCTCACAGATAGCCTCTTTTCTCCAAAGGCACATGCGCACTGTATCACTCAGTCACATTTCTCTCGAGCTTCCTGGTAGCGGCATCAGCGTGTTGTCACCTCTGACTGCTGCAGGACTCTGTCCCCATCTGACAGCGATGACCTGGCCTCAGGTTTTCACCATTCTGTCACCTCCTCCTTCCCTTCCAGCCCCATAAAATCACAAGACATGAAAGCTGCAGCACAAAGGAAATCCTTGCCAGCACCGCCTGCTGCAGCACAGCTCCCTCGGCGGCACAGGCGGCTGCAGGCAAGGCAAACCTCTCCTAACCTACATTTGATTCCCGTAGCATTGCAAATCAGGCTCTGCCAAACCTGGCTGAGGCTCCTCTCCGCAGCCAGACTCGCATACACAACAGATTAAAGCCCTGAGGATGGTGGGAGCAGCTTTTCCCCTTGTTTACCCAGCTCTACCTGCACTGAAGGGCAGCAGGAGCGCTCTCCCATATCACCACTACCTTTAAGAAAGGAGCTGACCTGCAAGCTATTTTTAGTGGCTCTGTGAAGTCGTGAAGCTATTTTGGTCACATCTCTGCACGGTGAGCTGCAGGACGCTGACAGGCTCTGTGTTTGCCTGGGGCAGCGGGGCTTTAGCTGTGAATGGGAACGGCATGTGACTTTGCACTAAGGCCTCTCTGCCCTTTCTGTGCCATAAGAATCTTTATACCGAGATTTTTCTTTCTGGTCATTTTAGGAATAAGCAGCACAACTTCCTGAACTCCTCAGGGATCCCTGTAGAGCCCCTGTGTCGTTGTCCTCCAGCCTGCGCTGCTTCCAAGTCTGCAGAAGGTGCTATTGATAGAGTGGGAGCCCTCACTCCCATTTGCCTTACTCACCAGGAGGCTAAAGGTGCAATTAGGAGTCCACAAAGATTTTATCCATCTTTTGCAACAGACCTGTGCAGGAGATCAATACGCATTAGGCCAGCACCTGCTGAGAAATCAGCACGTGTGATTCTGCAGAGGCAGAAGGGAGAGCAGAGAGGAACCACTCGCACAGCAACGCGCTGTACTGGATGCAGATTAGTGCCTGGGGTACGTCCAGGGCATCAGGCAGAAGGTTCCTGGTCCAGACAGTTGTTTTCTCTGCAGAGCCGAAGGGCTGCTGCCAAGTTTGCTGGGGCTGTAGCAGGTGCAAAGCCCAGGCGGAGCAGAAGCCAAAGCAACTGGATTTAACAGAATTAAACCCAGATACAAAAGGAAGCTTGAAGAATAGGAAAGATGAGGTTAACAAAAGGAGAGAAAAGTAAAAATGGGAACTGGTATGTTCAGACAGGGATGGATGAGTCAGACACATCAAGGAGGAGCAAGTGAGTAAACATGTATGTGAGTTTTTAAACAGCTGTCACTCGTCCCTCCTCAGAAAACTCCTCTCAGGACTGCTGCTGTCTCCAGCTACAGCGCATGCCTTCCCAACTCTCTTCAAACAGACACATTAACACCACAAGCTTCCCACACAGTAAGAGGAAGCAGGATGTCCTCAGCTCAAAGTCCACCTCGTGTCTTCTTTTTCCCTCCCTGACTTTATTCTAGAGGCTCTGCAGGACTTCTCCCACCAAAACCCACACCCTGCTCCTACGGCGCACTGCTCCTTCCCCCAGTGGATGCAACAAGCACCTGGCTTCTGGGTCAGCACAGCCCACCTCTCTCCTCCATCGCAGGACCCGCTGAGGGCATGGACTGTCCCAAACGCTTCCAAACAAAGACCAGATTGATTTCCATGCCTTGCAGGATGAGCTGCTTTAACTCATCTGGTCTTGGACAAACATTAATGGTTTGTGTGTGTTATAACCTTCTGAAACCAGCTGACCGTTAACTCATAAAACTTTGTGCAATGTGCACTAGGAGGAGTTTAGTAAGAAATCAACTTGGTTTTTTGTGAATACATAGACAGAATAATGGCATTTAATACATTGTTATTTGGTCAGGACTGCTGCAGACTCAGATGAGTCCAGCAATGCATGTCAAGACATGGTAGGTCAAAAAGCTCAGTGAAGAGTTCTGCCTATAGTTCACTCCTTCGAACACAATTTATCTATCTTCTACTTTACCACTAGTGTCATCACTCCTTCCCAGTAATTATTTAAGGAAGACTTCATATTGCCATCTCCATACTGCAGTATGGGAAATGCACCTGAAGTTTCCCTTCACCTGTTCTGTTCTCTGGTATGGAAGCAGCAGACACACAGCAACAAACCACAGGCCTGTCGCAGCCAGAGGTCGTCCAGCAACGGTGCCGTTCAGCCATGGCACGCAGTGAGCTTCTGCTGACGAGTGCAATTGTTCAGGTCTCCTCTAGGGAGTGCAGTCGTAAAGGGAGAAGAGGAAACTGCAGCACAAAAGCCAGCTGGTAATGTGTGACTCAGGATATTGGCACAGTCACAAATGGTGTCTGCCCATTTCATGTCGAAAACGAAGAGCAGTGGTGAGGGCTGAGCTGGAGGTAAGAGCAGGATGTCACTGGAACCCTCGGCAAGCTTTCATACTGGAAAGAAAAGTCTTCCAAGATAGTAAAAAAAATTACTCAACTTCAAATACTGACCAAAAAAACCCGAACAGTTAAACCATCACACCCTGCGGGCTGCAGCACAGACAGCATTGCTGTGGGCGCTCCATCTCTTGCCCTTCACACCCATCAGATCACCCAGTGAAAGCAAGCTCAGTTCCAAAATATCATTCAGACCTTGGCCTCCATGCAAGGAGCTGCAGAGACTCATTTCCAGGACTAGCTGTGCTTTGCATGTATTGCACATCTTGGTTCTAGACAACGGGCAGAAGACACAGCTTATTGCATGCTGGAATCACACAGCAGCCAGGCAGACAGCTGCAGGACCTGGCTGATCCTGGTGGCAGGGAATCCTGCAGGAAAAGACAAAAATGCTGCCTAGTTCCTCCTTGCAAATCCCATGCGTACCTCAACTGTAAGACCACCTCCACCTTCCTTAAAGAAGCACCAAAACATGAAACAAATCCTCTTGGATCCCCAGAATATTCACCAAGAGAACCCGCATTCCCAGGCACAGGAAAGAAATGTAAGGAATGCAAAAACAATAGTAGCATCCACCTGAGGCAAAGGGCAAGAGAATAGACTTGCTAGGTAACAGAGCTGGTCTGCAGCAGCTCTGTATTAACCACATTCAGTCAATGCCAGCTCCATCCTTGTCTGAGGAACGGTGTAACAGCCCATGGCAGAAGGCAGAGACCCTGAGCACAAGCCTTGTGTTCTGCCAGCAAGCACCAGCTGCAGAAGAACCATCTGATGCCTAAACTGCTGCCTCCCACTTTTTGTCTCACCATCACACTACTTATCTAAGCTGCACGTGTGAGGTACCACAAGTTAATCCACTCATCCGTTCCTTTCATTGTAGATCCTCCTGCTGTTTTTTCACCTGTCTCCCCCCAACTGCATGCCAACAGCCCTGTTGTTCCTCCGTCAGTGCATCACGTCAATAGAAGCTGTGATAAATAAAAAGGAGCCATCAGCTCTTCCTCGCCCTTGCAAATAAAGGAGCTTCTCCTCCCTGACCTGTCTACTTTTAGATTTTCCTATCAGTAGTGATGTCTATCGCTGTCTTGAAAAGCTACAGGTGCTTTTTAACAGAGGCAAGGGAAAGGCAGCCTTAGCACTTAAAGATCATCAGAAACATGCAGGGATTTTTATGGTAATTTCTGGTGAAGGCACATCTGATTTCTACAGAGAACACTCCTGCTGTGTGTATCACCACGGTCTCTCCATCTATTTAGGATTCCCACTCTGGATTACAAGCTACCTTCACACAGGAGACGTTGAAGCTTCCAATGAGGTCACACAGCCGCTGACAGGCACTGATGGGTGAGTCATGCTGCAGTAGCCAGAGATACCAGCAACAGATTTGTTAATCTGCATGCAGCCTAACCCTTCTTCTGGTCTAAAATTTTATTCCAGAGTGAAACACAGCGTGTCAGAGAGGTGACTGCAGAGCTGTTGAGGGACAGGGCCATATTTTCACAGCAGTTTTACAGATTATGAGGAAAATCATTTCCAAGGAGTACATTTACAACATCACAGAATGTGCTGTTTTACTTGTGAAATGCAAGACCAGGGTCCACTGGGTCAATGGGGGAACCACTCATTGCAGCTCACTGGCAAAGCAGGCGTGCTAATTAGGAAAGTAAGAGTCCTCCCAGGAAACATGCTCAGTGGTTTAAATCACCACCTCTAGCAAGCTGCTCTTCTGGGGGATGCTGCCCTGGACCAGGGTCAGCAGGCACAGAACAAACTCTTCTGCTGGCTCTGCTATGGGGAAGAAAGCTGTGGAGCAGGACTAGACCAGACACCACAACATCTCAAAGTGCCACAGCAAAATTCAACAGAGCTTGTTCACGAAAGCTTTGTAAGCGTGGACACAAAACTATGACTGAAGAAAAAAAAATAGTGTCGTAGCCTCACTGCTACAACATTGTATTATACTTTCCAAGCAGAGAAATAATTGTTTAATACTTCTATCCAGTAGACAGGGTGAGCAACAACTGCCAGAGGGCCAAGTGACACAAGGTAGCTTCTTTTGGAGAAAGAAAACCACCTGAAGATTGCATGATTATAATGAGTTTCTTGGGACAAGTTTCACACTGTCGGTCACCTTTCATCCCTCTGTGCCACAGGGCTCTCCGTATCCATCCACCAAAGACCAGAACCAAGACAGCCTCTTCCTGTGCTGTTTCCCGTCAGCTATTTCTCAAGGTGAAGAATGAACTGGTATTCTGGAAGTGCATGCTAGCATTAGTGTGTCACAGCAGGGCAATTACTAAACAGCACGCAGGTGTTGGATACAGAAGCAGGACATCAAAACTGGAGGTGCTGCTCAGATGAAGATGCAAGGCTTCATGCTGAACCTGGTGGAAGGACACACACTGCCAGCACTTCTTGGACATCAGCTGCCTATGGGAAAAGAATGTGTGCATTTAACTCCAGGCAATTCTTACTTACTGTGGCAGCACTTTATGGAACAGGCCAAAGTCACCAAACTCGCTTTTATTTGGGCAAATTCTTCTGCTGCAAAATTAACTTCCAGAAGAACTGTCTTCCAGTTTCAGTTTCAGCCCAGATAAATGGCCCCGATCCCATTTTGAGCCAAAGGCAACCTGTGCAAGGCTACATGAGTCAGCAGCGCTCCCCTCAAGGAGAAACTTACAGGATTCACCCAAGACTTATCTCAGAAATAAGTTCATTTGGCACATATGTCATAGGCTCGTTGTTTGTGTCTCGCAGAGAAGGGTAAAAATCTCTGGGTGTCCCCGAGTTACACAATTTATGAAAGAAATCAGAGGAAAGTAACATACATCTGGCAGAAGGAGAATCTTTCCAAGTTCTAATAATGCTCCCAAAGAAATGCATTGCAGAGATCCTTCCATCTGGCCTTCTCCAGCAGAAGGCATGCCTACCTAGAGTCCCTTGGGAAGCTGACACAGATGCAAGTGGCACACTGGCACTTATTTGTAACTGCCCAGCGTGCCAGCTGCTGAGGAAGGAAGAGCTGTTGAGTCACAGGGCAAGCCAGTCTTCCACTTCTGTCTGGTTGCCCAGAGGGCAGAGTGGGACAGACAGAAGGCTGAGATTCTGCTCATGCCTCTGACAATGCTTCCCCACGTGACCATGGGAACTACTTCCTCCTCTTGTGCCTCTTTCCCCTTTTCTTCACGGCCACCACAACTCTCCTGAATCACGGGACAACCAGAAGCAGACAGCAAAGAACAATCCTATTTCTCTGATAAAAGGTAAGAAGTATTGTTGTTTTCTTACAATACAAACGTGGTTATGTAATAGTGTTGGTATTGCTTCATTTCTGTCATTATGACAGAACTGTCAGGACACTGCCTGATACAGGTTGTTATGATCTGCTTTTGTAAGGCTAACTCATCTATTCCGACCAGCCTTTCTCTAGAACATGTTTTTCCTGTATAACCCTGTAAACCATGATAATGGTCTGAGCTACTAGTGGAATGATGGCACGTTTGATGAGCAAATGAAAGAAAACAGTTCCTCGCTTGTGCATTTCACAACTATTTATGTGCTAAAAGACACAACTGCTTATCTTTACAAGCAGAGAACAAGGTGAAAGTCGGTTTCTAAATCAGTGCACAACAGAATCGTAAGAGTTTCATAAAATGATAAAAAATGTATATATTGGGTAAGTTACATTCTGCTTATACAGTGGCAAATTTCCTAGAATGGAAGCAGAGACAACTGTGATTCGTAACTGCAATTATAATTAATAACCACATTTCATTGGTTCGGGTTCCGTGATTTATTCTGAAATTTACATTTGCTCGCTTAAAAAAGGTCAGAGTAGAGCAGTGTGGGGACTGAAGGCTAAGGAAGGTACGACTGTGATTATAGCAGCTGAAACTGCCCTAATCACACTCTTATCTTTCTTATCTACTGAGAGTATTTATTTAGCAGTGATTACTGAGGCCCCATCACTCCGGGTTAGTTCTGAAGCAGCTCCTTAGTGTTGTAAGACGTTTATACTGCAAGAGGTGTTGCTGTTCTGCTGAGACAGACAGCCAAGCTTCTCATCACTTAAAGTCATTTAAAAAAATAAACTATGACACTCCTAAAGAAGTAGGGGTGTTAACCCCAATGCACTGGCCAAATTCCTAGCTTGAGTAATCACAGTGAGCCTTGGATAAATTCTTGCCACAGCTTCCGTTGGACATGGTATTGTTCACTACTTCCTCTCCTACAATATCATGTAGTGCTGATGCACAGTCTTTACAGGTCCTGTCTGCACTGGAATGCTGTCTGGGTCTACCCCCAGCCCAGGTCTGCAGCAGCGCACTGCAACAATGCACTGAAACCAGTTCTGCCTGTCAGCTGAACCGCCGTGCAATTTGTAATTTCTATTTACTGATGTCCTAGCACCTCCTTCAGATGGTGCTAACCATGCATACAGCCACCTGATGGATACACTGGTGCAGATCCAAGATGCAGGCATACATAAACTGGTTTAGTTCCTTAAAAGAAAAGCTAAATTTGCATCAGTAAGTTTGCAAACTGAGCTGAGCTGATGTAACATCCTAGATGCCCACTGCAATTGGCTGACAAGGCAGTAAGAGCATGCCTGATAGGTCAGGCCTAGGAAGCCCTGTCAGACATGCCCAGTTCAGCTGGCAACAACAAACAGTGCCATTTTTATAGGCCTGCTACTTAATGATGTCAGTAGACTTCTTCTATAGTAGACAGTCTTCTAGACTGGTGGGACACAGACGATACTGTTTACTTTTGAAGTGGTCACTGAGCACTTATCTACTGCGTTAAATAAACGACCTGACAGTTAATACCAAAGCATTATCCACATTTTTTCCAGCAGCTACCATTACACCCCAAGGCTTTTTACTTAGAGATACCATTATCTTTTTTTATGTGCGTAATAAAGGGAGCTGAGGCCCAAACTCTCTGTTAGGGTAGCTCTATGTACCTCACTAACCCAAGCTTTCACCCTCATAATTTGTGAGCTTTAAAGGCACCTCGGCTGCAGGAGGAAGTACAAGACCAAGATTCAGAAGAACTCGATCCTTAATTCCACTTTATGACTGCATGGGCAGATCACTCCTTACTGTTCTGCTTAGGCTGCAGAAACCAAACGATGCTCACTAATTTAACAAGTGCAAGAAAAGAAAACAACTCCACAGACGATGCTGAATAGATTCATATTAAATGCTATTGTTGAAAATACAAATAGTTACGCTTCCTACTACACACTCATTTCCCCAGAAGCACGTCTCCAAACCCATAGTATTTTTTAAAAGACTGAAACTCCAGTTTCAGGAAGTGGACGGCTTTATTTTTGTGCCATTCCAAAAATGCCTTTTAACTTGTCAAACGATACGCTACAAATATCTTTGGCAGATGAATAAAACCAAGTTTCCTGTCATAGCTGCCAACTTCAAGGTTGAGATAATCAGATAAATCTTTAGTTTGCCTTCCCCAATACTTACAACAACATATGTTTGAAGCGATCCACATTTGTCTTGCTTTTCCTGGCGGGATTTGAGAAGGCAAAGTATCAGACCACTGTGTGACACATTTGTATAACACGAGATGTGGTCCACAACTGTTCCAGTCACCCTCTGTTCCCAGCATTCCTCAGGTTTCCCTTACCCCAGGTTAGGGGGTAATAATCCCAGTAGAACTGTCTGCTCATTTAGAGGTAAAAGTGAAGGTCGGATAAATGGTCTCCAGTATCATCTTGTATCTAGGGCCTCCTTTGTAGGACAACAGGAGGAAGTTTGTTTTGCTTGACCCTAGCAGCACCAGTAATACTGGGTTTACAGAATTGTATTATTTCATTCCGGGGACACCTCAAATGTTTGTGGGGTACCTGAGAACACTTCCTTGGTACATAACTCTGAATTTAAGGGTGAAAGTGACACCCAAAAGCACGCCTTTTGCAAGCTGTGTGTCTTATGCCATTGTTCCTATTAATTCATTGTCAGGATGTCAGTAAAACTGTTATTTTGATGATTCTTTGCCCCTATACTTCTGAAAGGGAAAGCAGCTATAAACACAAGGGAGACTGACCTCAGCGATTTCCTCTGTTCAGACAGGAGCACAATGCACTTAAACACCACGACAAGGAGACTCGGATTGTTTAGAATTCCTCCAGCTGTAATCTATAGTAAAAACAAATAAACAAATACACGACTACGAGACGTGATAATTAATCCCTGCACGAAGCCAACTGCTACGTGGAGCTCATAGACAGAGATACCCAAAGACACCAAGGTTCCACAACCGAGCAGGTTCAAATCCTATGGGTTCAAAACCTACGGCGAACAGGACAGGGCAGCTCGTGGGACTGCGTGCCCACTGCGTGTGGCTTTCCCCCCTTTTCTGTCCATAAACCAGACACGGTTAGGCTCAGGCAGCTCAGACTCACAGGGTTGGCCAACAGTTGCACAACGGCCAAGGCGAGCTGACAGCTGCCACCACCTCCTGGGGCCGCGGCTGGCAGGCGTGACCCACCGCCCCATCCCAGCCCTGCCTCACCCTTTATCTCCTCACCTGTGTCTCCCTTCCTTCCTTCTCCCCCAGGACCCCAAACATTTCCCCATTCCCACCGATCCCCACCCAGCTGTGATCCATTCCCCCCTCTCCACGATCCTTCCCCTCGGCACGACGGACACGAACCCTTCGTGCAGCCCCCCCTCCTCGCTCCTCCACCTCAGCACGAGGGACTCGAGGCCTCGCCGTCCCCTCACGCCGTCCCCCCTCGCAGCCCGGCCCCGCCCCGGCCTCCTCCCGCCGCTCCTCCCGGGGAGGGAAGGAAGGAGGGAGGAGGGCGGCGAAGTCTCGCGAGAGGGGCGGGCGGGGGCCGCTGGCTGCGGGCAGCGCGGAGCGGAGCGGCGGCGGAGCAGCCCGGGCGGCGCTGAGGGGAGGAGGAGAAGGAGGAGGCGGCGGCAGGCGGCGGGCGGCGGCCATCCCGGCGCGGTGCGGCCGACGGACCCCCGCTCCGCCGGCGCTCGGAGCACGGCCGGCTCCGCCCGCCCTCCCGCACCGCGTCGCGGCCTGGCGGCGGGGCCCGGCGGCGGCGGCGGCGGTGCCGGAGGCGGCTCGGCCTGCCCTGCCATCTTAGGAGCCGTGCCACAACGCCTTTGTGCCCGCCGCGCCCGGGCACCCGGGGGGGGCCGGACCCGACACCCCTCCGGGGGCGCCTCCCCCCGCGGGGCCGCCGCCCCTTTGCCCCGCTCCTCCTCCTCTCCTCCTCCTCCTCCGCGGGGGGCCGAGCGGCGCTCCCAGCCCGGCTGCGGCGGAGGGTAAGGCGGGCACGGCGCGGGGGGCTCGGCCGGGGCGGCGGGGAGAGCCTCGGGGAGGGGCGGGAGGAGGAGGATGGGGATGGTGGGGATGGGGGGGGGCCGGTGCCTCCCTCCCCCGCCGCGCTCTGCGGCACTGCCGCAGGACTCCGCGCCGCTCCCGGCCCCGAGCGGCGGAGGGCGGCGGGGGAGGAGGAGGAGAAATGGCGCTGCCGGCTGCTCCGCGCTGACAGCGGGCCGGCCCGGGATCCGCTCCGCTCCGCTCGGAGGCGGCGATGCGGCCCCGCTGCGGCCTGCCCGCACCCCGCCTTCCCGCAGTGAGCTGTTGGATGATCGCCGCTGGGTTGTTGTTGTTTTTTTTTTTTTTTAATGACTTCTAGGGGGTAAATACCATTTTGTCGGCGCTGCTGTGGGATTTGGAGGAAAGTGACCTATTTTAAAGACCTTTTTTTTTTTTTTTTTTTTTTTCCCTCGCTTCCCCCCCCGGCCCCCCCCCCCCGTCGGCCGATCCCGTTAGCCAAATAGCGTTCCCCGACCATTTTAACGTGTCAGATGAAAACATCTCGTCCAGGCTCTGTCCCTCCGCACCCCGCGTGGGGAGAACGCGAGCATCGCCGGGCCCTTCGGGTTCACCTTTGTGAACGGCGGAGATACGGAGCGGTGCAGGAGAACCATTGTGCTGGGCGCGGTGCGAGGAGAGCCGCGGTAAAATGGTTGTTGTCAGCCGCGGGGCTGGGGGAAAAAAATGACAGAACGGCGTCAGCCTGCAGGACTCCCCTTGGTTTGTCTCGGTGTCGGTTATTTCGGCAAGCTGCCTGGCTGTGTGATAACCAGTTGAACGCATCGCGTCCTTCACCTCCGCCTGGTGAGGTTTGAGGGCCCCGCGTGGCAAGGGCAGGTTGCTGAGATGTTACCTGAAGGTTTGGCTGCTATTGATTCCTTACTGTTAAGGCTATTTCTGGAGCGTGGGACGCGGCTCTTGTTTTGTGTGTTTGGATAAAGGTTATCGGCTTGGAGTGCTTCGGATGAAACGTTCCCAAAATACCATCCCTGGTGTTAGATGTAATGTTGAATGGTACGGCTCAGATCCCCTGAGAAATACCAGTCGTGGTGGCACACCGTGATGCTGAAAATACCGCGGAAAACCGGGCTGTATTTTGACACTGGCGAAGGTTTGTTTTCCTGTTCTGCGATTACAAAATAACAACTTTTGTTGCAGGAAGGAGGATTTTAAGATACATGTTTCTTCAGACTGCTGGGGGCACACACGTTTGTTTCTGTTGCCCCTTCCTGTAGGAGTGTGTCCGTTTTTGCTGCTGGCATCTCAGGGCAAACCTCATCAGCCCGGGTTGGGCCTTCCCATTGGATTCCCCACAGCACCCGCCTGCCTCTGCTGGTTCCTTTGCTGTTTGTAGGACCCTCTTCCCTTTGTCTGTAGACTCAGACACACTGATGAACTTGAACCTCAATGTATCCCTTGAACTTGAGGGATTGTTCTCCTCCTGAGTTAAGGATGTGCTGCTAAAGAGAAAATGATTCTGGTAGAACAACTGAAATTACATTTAATCTCATTGAAAAAGTATCTAAAGTAGAAGATCTTTGGATAGTTTGATTATTATTACTATTATTGTTATTTTGCCTTTATCTGGGCTAATGTTAAGTGCTGCATGGAGAGGACCAGAGTTAAAATTGTATACAAAGAAGGTGACTTAGGCCTCAAGTTGGACTATTGGAAGAAGTTATTCTATCATGTCCTCCCATTAGATTCTCCTGTAGGCGAGGTTGGAGGATGTTAAATGTTTACTTCCATGTAAAAAACGTTTCCATTTGTGCAGCTTCCATCTTTGCCTTATATGATGTAATTCGTCAGGTCGCGTCACTGCAGTAACGTATTTTTGATGTGTTGTGAGGCAGCCCAGGTTTGTGTGCATGGTGAAAGAAATCAGAAGAGAAGCAATTATCACACTAATAATTACATCTTCAGATGCATCCTACTGGTGGATTTCCTGTAACCAGGATGTGTTGTAGAGAACAATAGACGTGGCAAAGAGTACAGAGAGTCGTTTTAAAGATTCTGGAGTAGCTGAGAGCAGTGAGGTTCCACCTGGACACAACCTGTGTGGTTCCATCAGGTGCCTCAGATACATCGCCTTCCAGTTCTCTTGTCTAGCAAAGGAACTCTGGGTGCTGCTGCTCTTGCCCTTCTACAAGGCTGTACCTCTCTTCTTGCTTTGTAGAGGCTACAGAATATTTGCAAAATATTCCTCGCGTGGTTTATTTGACAGAATGTTTTGTCCTATAAAAGGTTCAGGATTGGTCTGGGTCTCCATGAACCAGGAAGTGGTAAAGAAGCCGTGATAAATATCCTCTAGGAACTCCTCTAGGATACGATCTTAGTAATTATGCAAGTGTTTTCTGGTCGTAATAAGATCACATTGACAACACACATAATGTGTGGAAGTGCACTCCAGGAGCCCTGAGGATCCCTGGCTGCTGGTGCTGCCAGCAGTGATGCGGGCTCTTGTCCTCTGTATTACAGTGGCCATCAGCTGTCTCCTGTTCAAGACCACCGTGGGGTCAGAGGGCTTTTTGTTGTGTTTCCTCACTCAAACGTGGTCAGAGGGGAAAGCTTCAGTTGAGCTCTGGATGAGAGGCACAGCTGCACCGCACGGTTCTCCTGCGCCCGGCAGGTTGTGGATGACTTTGTTGTCCTCCCTTGGCTAGCCTTTGTAGCACGTGGGGTGGCTTTGTGCCTTCTGAGGTGGTTGGCTGTTTTGCCTACTGTAAGTTGTGAACGTGACCTCTGCCTTCCGCAAAATGCTCTGCTCAGTGCAGAACAGATCTCTGTGCTCTCCAGTGGGCTCCCGAGGCCCCAGATGTCCATTTTGTTGCATGGCCGTCCTCCACCCGCTGTTCCACGTGTGTCACTGCAGTGACTCTTCTCTTTGACCCTGCACTGAGCCCCTTCAGCCTCAGCAGCACAAAGCAGACCCAAGGAAACATCCAGTGGTGTCGTGCCTTTTTGGTGAGCTGCAGCAGGTTGGTGTGTGCTGCTGGGTGAGTGCTGGAGAACCCAGCACTGAGGTGGGTTTGTGCAGCCGTGGAGCCACGGTTTGACCAGAGAAATGCTTGGGGATAGATGGCTGTTGGTGGCACTTTTCCCAGAATACATGGCAGCTGGGTTTTGGGATTCTTTGTTCTCGTTGTTCTCTAATGGGCTGAGGAGATGCTCATCGTACATTGATTTCTGCATTGAGAAGAGGCTAGAAAAAATTCATTGGATGGAGGGTCAGAAAACCACTAATCCCCTCATGTGAAGTTCCAGAGGGAGCTCAGCTGTGCAGAGCTGCAGCACAAAGAGTGAAAGCAGAACTCAAAATGTAGGAACGTGAAATTAGAGGTGAAGTGCAAAGTGTCTGAGGGGAAAAGGAGTGCACAAAACAGGAGGAAAAGATGGAGAGCAGCTTAAAGCACAGTTGGCTTTTAAGCACTGTATTCCTTCCTCCTTATCTGAGTGCTCATTTACAGTACAAAACATGGAGGAAGAAATATTTTCTGAAGGTCCTTTGAAACGCACTGGGCATTGGGCAGCACAGTGGGTGCTCCAAACACGGTTTCTCAAAGCATTTTTTTTAAACAAATATTTGGTGATCACTGGAATCACAGTTTTTTTTTTGTTTGCTTTTTTTCTCAATACCAAAGGGAAACCATTGAGAACTCGTAATACTTTGTCAGAAATTATTACACTGGTCACTCTTGACGTTTTTATTTTGCTTTTAACGTCCTGCTAAACCCTCCTGGTTTCTTTGGCAGAAGAAAAGGCAAGGTAGCCACTGTAAACACAGCGGGAAGCAGCCAAAGCAGCAATACGTTTTCTCTAAATAGAAAAGTCTCCCTGCTTTACTCAGCTTGCTGAGTTGGTTGGGCGTCTACCTGGTAGCATGGAGGTGATATCTCCCTTCTCTTGGAGGCGTGATGAGGGTGGACCAGCAGACTCTGAACACGAGATGATGGCTCCTTAGTAGGAGCGGGCAGCAGGTGATAGTTCTGCCTGTTGTATTGCTTGGCTAGAAAGAGTTTTGATTTTCTCTAGAGGTCAGGATGGGGTGACAGCGTAAGATTTCCATATTAGATATTGTCCTTTGAGAGGGGAAGACCAGAAGTGTTTTGTCTGGGGGAAAACTTAGACCTCGAGGAAAGCAGTAAAGCAGCACAGCACTGGGGAGCTGGCAGTTCTCTGCGCTGTGATCTTCTGCTGACCCCCAGTATGGCCCTGCCTGCAGCCATGCTGATGTTTTCTGTGTGTAAAATGTTCTCTCCTCCACTTGTGGAGTTGGTGGGACGGCCTTCTGTCAGAATGGGGTGTCTGTGGGTTTGCTCTGAAGCTTTTGCTGTGCATCTGGGATGTCGAGTCACATTTGAGAAGGAGATTTTGATATTTAATGTTAATCTCAGCCATTCCTGCTTATAGCTTTGCAAGCCAATGCATAGTGTACTTGAATTTTTAAAATGTGAATAAAGTTGTTTTCAGTCTTTCTCTTCAGCTAAGCTAAAATCCCATTTTCTTCCCTTCTGCGCCCTGCACCAGCGCTTGGAGCAGCCGGAGCCCTCCGGACGAGCACCTCTCCTTGCTGGTTTGGCTTCACTTCTTTCTGCTCTGGGCCAATTTCTAACCTGAGGAAAGCTTTGGGACCCAGGAGCATGGGAAAGGGGAGTATGTGAATTCAAGCATGCTGAAAGGATGGGGAACGTTTCTTGTAACAGCTTTTGGCTTGTTCCCCATCCATGTGTTCAGCCTGTTTTCCAAGCATCCAGAAATCCTTCCTCTTCCCTGACGTACCGCTGCTCAGAGGCAGCAGCAGACCCGTGAGCCTGTTCCCAGGGAGCTGCTGCAGTGGGATTTATTGGAAGAAATCACATGTGGTATTGCACATGTTGGTTATTTTCGTTTCCCTCCTCCTTCTTGATATGCAATTGTTGCTCTCACCC
Source organism: Meleagris gallopavo (assembly GCF_905368555.1). NCBI lineage: Eukaryota > Metazoa > Chordata > Aves > Galliformes > Phasianidae > Meleagris > Meleagris gallopavo. The sequence goes on from NC_139424.1 coordinate 5,978,859, forward strand.
CAGTCCCCCCCCGTAATTGTTGGCTCCCTCCCTCCCCCAGCCAAGGAGATGAGAGGAGAGGTTATTTTTGCTAACGCTGCTCCCCAAATAGGCCACGAGCATACAGTAAGTAGCGCAGGAACTTTCTCCATGGGAAACCATCAGTTATTAGGATTTCTCAAGCTGTGTCCCAGTGGCAGTGCAACATGTTTCTGGAGCTCTGTGCCGTGGTTGTCACTGCTGTCAGCTCCTCCCAGTCCCCACTTCCTTGTAACCCAATCTGGGAGCAGGTCATGGGATTCGAGCACGGTGCTTTTCCCCGGTGCTGTGACTGTTTGGGTTGTCTGTATGTTCTTCACAGAGTAAACTGTATGCTGTGATCCTCTTTTTTTTTTTTTTTTTTTTTGGCTTTGCCTGTTCCAAAAAGCAGTTGACAGTTGTTAAAATCAGTTCTGGGCCAGGCACGATTTGATGCAATTAAACTGTGTTAAATGCGTTCCAGAACTGTTTCTTGGCCTAGATAGCAAACTAGTTAAACTCTGGCTTTGGAATCTATTTCTGTATGGTGTGACCCTGTACCCCTAGGTAAGCTCTCTACTTTTTTAGATCTCAAATACACACAGGTCTGCTGTCTTCAAACCCACGGCCCTTCCATGTCTCCTTTTTCATTACTCTCAGCTTATCTAGGCCTTGTCTTGAGAACCAGGCACTGTAGTGATCTTGTTCCACCACCCAGAAGGACTGAATGCATTGCAGTGAGAGGATTTTCCCTGGCATCAGCTGGGCTGGTACAGACCCCGCTGTGTAGCTGCTCAGTGTATCCTGGTGCAGAGGCGGGCTGTGAGGTTGAGGTTTTTGTGAAGGTTTGCCATTTTAATGAAAGAAGAAGGTAATCCAGGCCTTGACAAAATCTCACCCTGGCGTCTAGAAGTGCATATCAGCATTGGGAAGGAAATAATGATGTGTTTCAGAGGCAGTGCCTTACTGAGAACGCCAAGCTCCTTTTTCCTTATAGGTTAATTGCCATATAGGCAAACCTTGAACTCTTACCTGAGTGTTTGGCTTCATTTTCCTTCTTCCCATTCCACTCAAACCCCCCTCTAACTCACGCTTTGAAGTGTTTAAAACTAGGTTGGTCTCTGGCTGGAGGTGTGTGGTAGAACCTCGTGTTAATTCTTGCTGGGACCTGCCCGTTTTGCAGCAAGAATGCAGGCAAGCCCATCTGAATGCCGATCACTTTCCTTGGTGGAGAACAGGAGATTGTTTTTCCTCCAGTGAGCACAACACACGGGCAGGTGAAGCCGAGAGCATCGCCGTTCCAGAAGCCGTGCCGGGTACCCGGGGGCGGACAGGAGGTGGGAAAGGTTTGTGAGGATGCTGGGCCTGAGCTCAGCTGGCGTGCGTGGCGGTCACTGGAGATGTTTCCTTCTCCCAGATGAGGAGATGTCGCTGCAAGCTGCTAGCTCAGGCGTGCACCAGGCTCCTGCTGGATCAGCTCCTTTGCTGAAGGCCTGTGAGCAGTGCAGGGCTCACCGGTGCTCGGAGTTCCACTTTCTTGCTGGTTGGGAAGATGGAGCTCAGGGTCCCGAATGCTAAAATGACCCGGATTGAAGAAAAGTTCACTTCTTTTTTGTGTTTGCTTTTTGTCCTGCATAAAATCGGTTGTGGAGAAAGCAAGACCTCATCCTTACTGCTACTTTTGTTTTCGTTGCAATACACATGTTTTAAATTTGTTTGCAAAGCCAAGATTGGACAGAGGATTTGTTCCCGATTTGACAATAACAAGCAGAGCACTTGGGATACTGGCCTAACATGAAAATAGTTTATTTACAAAGAAAATGGTTTGTGCTCACTGAGTTGCAATTAGAAGGACATAAAGAACATTTAAATAATTATTTGTAGTTTGTTGGAAAAGAAGTGACATTCAGGTTCTGGGACGTACATCCATGGATTTTTAAAAACGTTTTGGTAAAACCCCTACATTTTTCCAAATACAGGCAGGTGTTTCTTCTTCTCAGATAGCCCCAATCTCCTAAAATAACATGTGAATTGGTGTTTCCAAGTATTTTGGGCATTGCATTTTCCCCCGTTGCAGGGGCTGTGGGCAGTGCAGGCAGCCCAGCACCAGGGCACAGCCCTCCCTCTGCACTCCCTGCTATTGAAAACTGATAGCTGTAGTGACTATAAATTGTTATAATCGCAGTGCGTTTTGTGAGTGTTACAAATATTGTTATGTTTAAATAGAAATAGATATCATTAATATTAATATCACGAGAAATGAAATATTAATACACAAATAGAAATTAAAGTAACCTGTAATACGGAAAGATTGTCTTAAATACGTGATGCTTTTATACTTTCCTGCGAGCTGACAGCTTGATAATAGTAATTCCCAGTTCTTAATTTCATCCCTAAATCTCAAAGAATTTGAAACAGGTGATGAATGCCTGTTTATTTTTCACATTCTTAAGGGGAGGTACAAAAGTGCAGGTGGAGGAAGGAGTGAATGCCCAGCATTGCCATGACAGCACCTGAGTGAAAGCACTGTGCGTGGATGTAGCTGCAGAAGTGGCCATCCTTGTGGAGATCTGCAGAGGCAGAGTGCATCCCTACGTCCTGTTAATGCAGTCCCTACCACGGCTGAATCTCACATCTTAAGGGTCTGGCTGTTGTGTAATGCACGTACTGCTGGTTGCTGTGAGGAGTGGAAAGCGTTCCCACCTGATGCACTGGGAAGAAGGAGGAGCTGTGAGCCCTGCAGCTGTCAGCATGCTGTGCTGAGCAAGTATTGGAGGTGTTCAAGACACGTGGAGATGTGGCATTTAGGGACACGGCCAGTGAGCATGGTGGGGTGGTTGGGGTTGGACTTGAGGATCTGAGAGGTCTTCTGCAGCCTGAATGATTCTGTGATTGCAAAATCTACCTATCAGATCATGTGGGTGCTGAAGAAACAAAGATGATACGGAGCAGCCTGAGTGCAAGGAGTGTATGGTGTGAGTTATGATTCTGCTTGTCTGCTCATTTGCTGGTTTGGAGGCACCGAGCACCTGCTGATTTAGGGGTTTTCTCTTTGTGATTTCATGCCTGTGATTAGCATTTCTAAGTACGTGACACATCAGGCCTCACCACTAAAGTATGTTCTGCAGATACACAAACAGAATTACAGTGATGGTCATTGTCGGTCTGTCCTGACGAGTTTCCGAGGGTAACCCAGCAGGATGCAGCAGGCTTTGTTGGGTCCATGTGATACAACAGGTCGTGGAATTGAGCTTCTGAGTAAAGTCCCTTCCATGAACGGAGCTGCCACCTCCTTTTGGTGCTTCCTTCATGGCAGCTGTTTGTCTCTCTTTCTTTTTAATTACTAGGGCAAGGCATTGAAATATTTCAGTAGTATTCCAGTGCCTTCCCATTTTACTGCCAAACCCTACAGAAAATTTCAGCTTGACAGAAATTTGTGATTGCATCTTGTCCCATTTTGCCAGGATCTCTCAAGGTAGAAGATGAACAGTAATAATAGGACTTGGGAGATGTAGGGGGCTGTGAATGCTCTGGTGTGATGGATGCAGGGAGTGCAGAGGGAGGGCTGTACTGCCCACAGTCCCTGCAGCAGGGGAAACTGCAACACCCAAAATACTTGGAAACACCAATTCGCATGTTATTTTAGGAGACTGGGGCTTGTTCTGGACAAAATCTCAGTCCAATGCCTGGTTAGTTGGTGCTACCATTGCAGCATTGTCCCTAAGTTAGTAGGAAGGCCATGTCTGTTCGGCTGTTTTGAGAAACTATTAATATTCTGTCTGAATTGAGCAGGCTCTAATACTGATTAGCTTGTGCATAAGGTGGTGATGGCAATCTCATTAATTTTGTATTTAATTACCAAAAAGTCAAAGCAAAGAGCTTTGGAATGATTTGCAGCCATCGTGCCGTTCAGTGGCTATCAGTGAAGCCGTGGGATCATCAGGTGTTTAATAGACCTTCCCCTTCTGTAATTTTCCTGTTTCTTTTTGCCTTGCTGTTTTTCATGTGTGTTTTGTTTAAAATGAAGTCATAAGCAGTTAGGAGCAAGGAAGATGGTGGTGCAGCACCTCGTTAGGTGTCTTGAATCTCCACGAAGCTTCCTGGAGGTTTTCTTCCAAGATTTTCTCTTCCAAGATATTTCTCACTGAAGTCTGTTATTTCTGAGCTCACTGGCAGTGTCGATCTGCTGGTTCAAGTGTTACTTGAAGGATAAATCTGCTTGTGACGTGGGCAGCTGGTTCGTGTGCTTCTAACATGGGCTCTCCCAAGCTTTAATAGATACAGACAAGGTACGAGTGACTCTCACTGCGGGAAACGTGGGCTTCCATCTGCAGATGTGACTTTCTGCATGCATGCACATCTCGAAATTCCTGTCTCTGGTGCAGTGTGCTGTACTTGCTCTGCATGGAAGGTGTTCTGTAGAACCTTTATTTCACAGGGAAAAATAATTTTGTAAAGCCCTTCAGTAACAGTGGTTCCAAATTTGCAGTGACTTAGGTGTGCTGAGCTTTGCTTTGTTCCACTGTAGTAGAGGCCACTTGCCTACCTAACTTTTAAACAAGAATAAAACAAGCATTAAACGAGGTGGTGCTCAAGATGTCTGTAGGCCAGCAGTAACCTCTTAACTTTAATCCTCCTGGCCTGGCAAGCACTGGGATCGTCACCTTCTCCTGTTTGGAACTGCTCTCCTGGGCTGCATTTCCAAGGGAAAATTCTCTTAGCCATGGGCGTGCTGAGCTTGAGTTATCTGAGTGCTACCAGTCAGGAGTTGAAGTTTGCATCTCATCTGTCTGAGAGCTCCTTGCTCCCGTGGGGGCTTTGCTTTTTTTGTGTGTGTGATGTCATCATTCTGCAAGGTCTGCGCTTCGACATCCTCCAGGAACACAAAACCAGGGGACGAGACCAGAATTCCAAATGCAAAAAACAAGCAGATCTGATTCTTCCTCCCCTCCCTCCCCCCTTTTTCTTTGAAAGGAGCTCTCAAGCTGACTTCTTATAGCAGGAATTAGTTTAACAGAATAAAAGGGTGTGAGAGAAGCACACTTATTTCTTTTCTCTTCTTGATTTCTTCTCTTCCTGCAGTGTGTGCTGTAGGTAGTAAAGGATGTGATGCATCTTATGTGCCAGATGCAAATGTATTTCTAGTTTATAAATATCTTGGTCCCACTTGCCTGGGGGATGTGCTTTCTTTTAGCATAACCTTTCTGTGTTTCCACTGTCTTGCAGGCATCCACATAAGCCCTGCATAGCCACTTGTGCACTGGTTGTGCACCCAGCAGCCCCTCTGTCAGATGTTCATATAAATGTTGGTGGCACTGACAGCTTTCCTCCAGGACTGCAGGGCCAGGGGAGCAGCCAAACCCAAGGACGGGGCTGATAGAACCGTGCTGGTTCTGTTCTGGCCTGTGGAATTCAGAGGAAGAGCTGCCTTCTGTGTGGTTGGTTGCTGCACTCAGCAGTGCGGCCCAGGTAGATGCTGACAGGTTTGTTGTTCTTCAGGCTAGGGCTCTGGGTATTCCCTCAGTCGCAGTGACTTTGCACAGCGATCTGCAGATGGATGATTTTGGGTAAGTGGAGGCCATGAGCTCTGAACACGGGTCCTTAGAGGGCAGGTTGGTGGTCTGCAAGATGCAGTAAGCTGGTGGGCAGCAGCACTGCTGGAGCTGGTGCTCCTTGCCCTGTTGCCTTCAAGAAACCTGACTGGTGCTTGGGTGCTCTTTAGAGCTTCATCCAAAAAGGAAATGCTGTTCTCTGGCATGGCGTGTTGAGTGCTCAGTAACTCCCTGTCCAGCTGGGCTGTGGGGCTGACCTGCATGCGTGATGAGGGAGCAGCCCTGGCTTTCTGTGTCAATCCTTGGGTATCAGAGGGTTGTTCTACTTTCCCTCCTCAAAATACAGGATCCTTAGAATTTGTAGAATGGGCACCTGACTTTCCCTTTGTTTATTAGCCAACAGAAGCAGTCAGCAAATAGATCTTCCTTTTCATAAAGGAAATGTTGCTTGAAACTTAACTGTGGTTTTCTTTCTTATTTGTCTGTCCCTACTGACAAACAAAAGGCATAATCCATTATTCCAAACTGCTGAAAAAGAGGCTTCAAAATGCCAGGTATGAAATTATGCCACTCGTTCAGGTTCCAGTAGGAAATGGCACGTGAGATGTTTCAGAACCCACAAAGAAGAAAGTTCTTTGTATGTGTGAATTTAGTATTCACAAAAGGTGTCAGATTGACAGCCTGGGAGGTTGTGGAGATTGGAATGTTATTTATCCCTGGAGTAGGTGCAGTGCAGGCTGCAATAGTGCAGGAATTGTGTGCATCCTTCTGCTGTTCCACCCTGCTGGTGCCCTTCGCAGGCAGCCTCTGGGGGCAAGGAACATTTTCTCTGTGCCCATTTAGAGCTGACTGCTTGGATGAAACTGTCAGAAAGATGTGAGGCTTTTGGGCTGTGGTTGTTCTTGTTTGTGATGAAGATGCTTGTCTCCTGAGACCCAAAGAGGTAGGAAAGGAATTTGATAATGTCTACCTCGGTGCTGCTCCTGCTGCACAGCCTTCAGACCCCGTGTTCTCTGGCTGTGTGCAGACTGCTGGTCTCAAGTCAGAAGCTGCTAGCCATTCTAGACCTGCTGTAGCACAAAATCAGGTAAATGGTACCATTCCTTAATGTAACAAGCTGGGCACCGGGTCAAACTTGGAAAAAAGAAAAAAAAAAGACAAAGTGAAAAATCCCAGAACAAAAACCCAGGCCTTGATCATGTAACACTTGGCATAAGGAACAGCATCAGACCTTTCTGTTCTTGCTGTGAGCTTCTGTGATCTTGGGTCACCTCTTATTCATATACTTTACATCTTGCCTGTGAGCTAGGAGTGTTTATTGCAACTCTACTAAGTGCTCGACAAATATCTTCAGTGAAAGTCCAGGTCTGATGTTTTGCCAGTTAAATAATTGCTTCTGAGGAGAAAGTACTGGGAAAGAAGGGAGAAGGAGCACATTTTTCCAGACCCACTGTAAGACTCCATGAATGCCCGTGAACCTGTGAGTGGAGATTCCATAGGTGTGGTCTGCATTGCATTGACATGGTTGATGTTAGTCATGCAAAGCTGTTTTCCTCATTCTGCAGACTGGGAGCAGTAGGTCTGAGTTGTGATCAGCTTTCTTTGAGCTGTGTTGGCCGTGTTTGGATACCACAGACTGATAATGAATCAGCTTCAGAACGTATTGTCTTTATTTCAGAGATATGACTTTATTTTACTTTTAACCATCAGAACAAAAGCAGGTAATGAATACAAAGGAAACCCAACAGAACCAAAACCCAACAAAACCAAAACCCAACAGAACCAAACCACAGCAGATGGTGGCTTTTTGAAAATGTCCAGCATCCCTCAGCAAGATCTGTCCCATTGCTCATGTGGGACTGTTCCATGTCTGTCCTTGCTCTCTGCCACGTTACTTCTTCTGTATCTCAACAGAACCAGACCACTATGGTGTATTTTTGCAGACAACCCCAAGGAAACCCTTCAGACCATGCATCTTAATCCCACTCAAGCTGCACAACGTGGTTGCAACTCTGGGCAGCAGCACTTCTATTATCTTCAGCCTCCGTGTGCAGTGGCTGCTTGTCTCTCTGGGTAGCACGGTCTGGCTTTGCTGAAGTCACTGATTGCCTTTGGATCTGAGGCTCTTCACGAGAGCTGCTGCTGCCAGCCAGCAAAGTGCAGGCTTCCAGCTCAATCCCTGCCTGCAGTGAGTGCTTATGGAGGAGTGTAAGGTTATTTTAATTGGCTTTTTCTGTGCGACGCCATTGCTTTGCTGCGTCTCTCAAAGGTCGTTGTCAGAAAAGTCACTTGCTGGTTGCTCCCTCCTCATGCAAAAGCCAAGGCCAGGCTCCTTGAATCAGGTAGGACAACAACCTTGCTTTCAGAAAGCCTAAGGGAGAGCGGGCTCCACCACGTCTCAATTAACCTCTTTAAAGGCACAGGAAATAGTCTCATCCATCGACTGAAGCAATCAAATTATTGTTCCCCTCAACTGAAGAGTAGAGGTGGAGGTGGTCGCTGGTATATTTTTTTTCATTCATTTGCTTTTGTGAATGATCAGTGAGAACAGCTGGATTAAGCAGCCTTGTGAGTGAGCACACAAAGAACCTATGAAATATGAAGTGTGCCATTGGATCTGTGCTGTTGGAATAGACCAATTCCTGATTACAGCTTTCTGTCAAATTTAGGATGGGTGTGTTTTTACTGTAGCTGAAATTACCTTTTCAGCCTTAAAATACTTTAATGCTTACTAGGTACATTCAAGCAACTTGAGTACTTCAGTCTAGAAGAAAGTGCAGTATTTCTTGCTTGGGAGCAGTGGAATTGGTGTATGGGAGAAATGTTTTTGAAGATGCTTCTGGTCAGAGTCAACCCACATGGAATGGACCTTGGGCACTAGAACCTGCTTTGTGTACATTGTTTCTGTGTTGTTCCAAGCATTTCCTTCAGGTGCAAATGTTCACCTACCTCCTCCATGCTTGTATTCAGGACAATCTGGGGAAAAGATGTACCCATTTACCTTCGGTGTGCGCAGTGACCAAACCTGTGTGCCTATGGAGAGGCAGCTAAGCAGCAGGGTACCTAAATCCACAGTGTGCTGGATGTTTTAGTAAACCAGTGGAGATAGCTCTGGTGTGTTCACTGGGTGCATTCTGCTGAAAGCTATTCCACGTTTCAGTTTTACAGTACTGTAGGTGGTGGTATTGAAGGAACCCCTGGCACTCGAGCAGTCCATCCATGCATCATCCTCCTAGTGACGTATAGAGATCACAGTGACATAGGCCAATTGTAACAGGTTAACTTGTTTTATGTAAGTTTGTGAAAGCAAAAGAAGGAAAGCTTGGGGCTGATGGAGAGCTGGAGGTGTGCAGCAGAGGGGAGGAAGGCAGTGAGCAGTGATGGGTTGGCAGGGAGCTGGCAGGATGAGTTCTGACACTTTCTAATTTTGGAGCGCTTGCCTTTGTAACCTTAATAATTTTGTTCTAATACACTAGATACAAAAATCACGCTGTATGTTCTGAGGAATTTGGTTACCATGGTAATGGGTCTATAAGTACATAGGAGATAAGATGTCAGCAATCAGAACAGCTGTAATTTAGCACACAGACCTGCGATTGCCTGGATTGGGGAAGCAGGCCGCTACAAACTTCAGCTTCAATCTCCTGCTTTGCTGCCAGAATGCTGATCCTGTGTGAAAGTGACGTCAGAGCTTCTACAATAAATCTTTCAGTTTTATGGAATTTCAGCAGACATGCCCGAAATTTCTGGGTAAACAGAGCACATACCTCCCTCTGTGCCAGGGGAGGGAGGTCTCTGCGTTCCCACCCAGCCTCTGGGTGCAATGCCAGCATTTGTCAGGCCTGGCGATGGAGAGGTTACAAGGGGGGACTGTCCTGGCCAGGACAAAGCTGGCAGGCTGGCTCAGAAGGACGGAATGAGGCGGAGGATTTGCAATAACGGGAGCACGGATGGGACCATACGAAGTGCATGGCTGTGCAGTAACAACGGAGATCCTGCATGAAGCTGTGGTTTGTTAGGAAGGAGAGGATATGAACAACTTGGGCACATCCATTGATAGTGGCGATTGTAGGACTGACTGAGGCACAGCCCTGTGCTTGTGCTTGTCCCTCAGGATGAAAAGGGGAAGAGAATTGTTTAAGCTTTTGAAGGCAGTGCAGCAAAAAAGAGTAAAGTGGGAACTGACAAATGATAAATACAAACTGTAAATCAGTCTTAATCAGTTCTTAAATTGGCCCTAATCCAAACAGGATGGGGTTCTGGAGCAGCCTGGTGGTCAGAGTGGTGGCTTTAAGAAGCCCTTAGGGAGCTGGCCATCATTTGATGCCTGGATTCTATCATATAGCTGCTTCAAACAGCAGGTACAGGACTTAGCAGGACCTTCAGTGCTGTGAGTTTAACTGTCCAACTGAGGCATATCCAGCTCCTGAACCACTGCTGCCTGAGTTGTTGTGTGGATTAGTTGAAATAAGCACACTCAGAATTAAAAGAGCGTGCTTGTTATCTTAACGCACACTAAAAACCTCTTTTTGTTGTAAGTAGAAGGCATAGAGGGAAGCAGTGTAGGCCTTGTAGAACTCAAAGGAGCAGCATTTCCTCAGCTAGGTAAAATAGTAAGAACCATGTTCTTTGCTGTTGTTTTATTTTGGGGTTTTTTGTCTGTGTGCTTGGACTAATCCTCTTGCTGTGTGCTATTTAAAAAGTTTTTCTGCTCAGTCATGTGAGGACAGGAAGAATAAATACTTAGCTTGAGCTAGAGTAAAACAGGACCAATCGCCTTCCCTTTGGGGAATTTCAGCAGGAAAGGAGGTGCTCGTGGGATGAAATCATGGCTCAGTGAAGGTACTCCATTTCTGGAGCAGAGAACCCAGCAGAACAAATCGTGCTGCAGCAGAAGGCTTCAAAAGATTCTGGTGCTGAAGTATGCTCTGCTTTCTTGGACCTGCTTTGAGTTACAAACCGAAATAAGAAGCTTACATACGTGTATGTATATCCCTTACACACGTGTCCTGTGTTAAACAAAACGGGCCCTTTTCATAACAAGGTGTGCTTTGATGAGCTGGTGTTTGGTTGGCCCTGAAGGACAGCACTATGGATGTGGTCCTGGCTGTGGGTCACCACCTCTCTGTCAGAGGTGCCAAGGGCATCCCCAGAGCCTCACCTGGCCCAGCTGGGGATGTTCTTCCTCCTGGAAACGTGCAGTGTAAAAGCAGTGTTTGTGCCTCTTGGATGTGGTATCTCTGGAGTAATTTCTGCAGGTTGGTTTTGCTCTTTGTAGCTAAGATAGTTCATCCCTTCACTCTGTTATATGTATATTTGGCTCTTACGTTTTATGGGCTATTCCCTTGTTTTTGAAGTCTGAGCACTTCCCATGGCTTGCTTATGTATCGCTTTCAACTCTTGCACCTTTTCTCTTGCAGTTTAGTTTGTCTTCTCAGACATCTGTGACTTCTAAGCCTTGTACTGTGCTTTCCTTTTGCTGCTGGTGGGTGTGAGTGGAGAACAATAGCCAGGACCAGACTGGCAGAGATTTCCTTCATGTTTCTTGAGAAATTCTGTATTATTTTTCCAATTGATTCTCTCTCTTTGCTAATTTGACATCATCTTCATGTAACCGTGCACTTATTTCCATTGAGCTGTCTGCCCAAGGCTCAGCTCATGTGTGTTAGGTTTAGTTTAGGAGTAGGGGTGGTGTTGACCGCTCGTTAATTTTGGTCTTTCATCTCCTGTTTTGGTTCTCGTTCACATCCTTTTTTAAGGATCCTGTGTCATTTTTGGTATTGCCAACTCCATGCTTGCACAATTTAAGTTTTCCTGTTTTCGTTTTCCTATTGATCTGAAAGCCTTCCTAATGCTTCCTTTCAGACCTCCTTTCTGAAACGGTGTGATACTGCTGCTTTTTAATTACTTCTTTTCTCGAGGGTAATTACCTATACTGTGGGCCTTAGTAGCTTGTTTCTGAGTCTTAGGTCATCTGCCCTGAGCCCAAAACTGATTTGCTTCCATTCGCTATGTTTCTCATGCCAGGGCAGAATTGGTTAGCAGTCAAGAAGCGTTTTCTTTAAATTCTGGACCCACTGGGGCATCTGAGCTGTGATGGGCAGCTGGAATTTCCCAGGATTTGGCCCCTGGACTCAGTGGGCTCCCATCAGCTGCCTTTCTCCTGACTGCTGTGCATGCCCTGCACTGGGACCGCAGGCACTGCGGATCAGAGGCCCAGAGCTGTCGGCAGCGTTAGGGCGGTGATGCTCCACGGAGTGCAGGAAAATAGTTGGCAGCCACTCTGAACCTAATGAATTGCTAAAGAAGGCGGGCAGAAGATTTCATTTTTTCCAGTTGTCTTCCTCATAGCTTTGCTAGCCTAAGGAACTACTAAATTTAGAGCTGACCTTCATAATAAATATACCAGAACTATCACAAGCAAAGGCATTTGGAGATGGTAGTGCTGGGGACGTCGGTACGGTTGGCGCTTCCTGAACATTCATGAGAGATGAACACGGGCTGTTCTGCAGGTTCAACTTCTGATCCAACGGGATGCTTTGTTTTAATAAAGAATAAAATAAAATAAAAAACAGGCTGCTTTTTGGCGTTAGGTCTCTTTCAGTTGCATCAGTCGTGTGTTATTTAAGTGATTTATGGTGGATTTGGTGCTTCTCAGGTGAGTGATTTTGCAGAAATCAGCAGTTAACAGAAGTAATATTTTCAGGTTATTGAAAGCGTTAGGTGTAGTCACGTCTGTAACTGTTGTGAACATACGTATCGTTTCTACAGAGTATCTGTCTTTAGCACAGGAGCAGGCTTGCCTAGCTGGTTATCTTTGCTACCACTTAGAAACGGTCAGAAATACAGAGCAGAAAACAGAATGGAGAACACAGGATAACTGGTGCTTCCATTGGCTTTACTGTTGGTGCGGGTCATCCCAGTAAACAGATACACCCAACCCAGAAGCACAGATCCTGAGCTATGGGGAACTTCTCTGCCTGACCCTTTTGCTGCTGGCGTTCCTGGAAAGTAAACATGCAGGCAGCACAGCTCAGCCAGTGTGCTGGGTAAGTGATTCAGGGAGCTGGTGATGGACGTTTTAGTGTCAGAATCTTGAGAGGAAATCAAAGTAAGCCGCACAGTGTACAAGAGCACGGATAAGAGAAATGCAAGCAGTGTTCTAAGATAAAAGTGTCTTCCTGAGGCTATTCTGTGAGGAAGTATAACACAAGGAAAAAAATACAGGTGGTGAAGCAGAGAAGGGAAGAAACAAATCTACAAAGAGGTTTTTTCAGGAGAGAACCATTCCTCAAAAACCTTTTTTCAAGTAAGGAAGGAATCTTACTGGAATGCCAGGATTGCTTTGTCGGAGGAAGAAACGCTTATCGCGTCGGTGAAGAAAAGCCTGTCTGAACAAAAAGCCATCAGAACTCAGCACAATATCCAGGTATAAATTCTTCTCATCCCTAAAACCGCTTCCTTCTGCAAGTACAGATGGAAGAGAATGTGAAAGATATAAAGGGAACAGCATTTTGTGACCGTTCTTTGCTGGAAACTTCTGCTGCAGGGGAGGAACTCTGCTCCTTCTCCATCAGCAGTGCTTTGGTTGCATGGGGCTGCAGGGCTTCGCAGAGTGCTCTGTACTGCTGTACTGCAAACGATGGAAGTGTTGGTACGGCTGTGGGACCTCAGCCTTTGGCAGCAGGAGGGGTTTGTGGCACAGAGACTGACACTCTCATCTTTCCCTTTCCCCCTTCCTTTTTTTTTTTTTTTTTTTTTCCGGCATATTAAATATTTTCCTAACTGTCTTTGGAAGAATGCCATTCATCTGCACCTCCATTTTCCTTAATGACACGTGGTGTGGAGAACAAGTGTAGCAAAAAGGGGCAATTTTAAGATGATGAAAAGAAAGGCAAGTTCATGACTTAGTCAGCACAGTGTGTCTGAACTGGAGCTTGCTGCTAAGGGCCAGAATGGGACACTGAGGAAGATGCTCTCAGTGCCTCTTGCCCCTCTTACAGGGCACAGGAGGAGCAAAATGCTACTTACTGCATCTCCAAGTTTTTCTTATTTCATTTCTGGGATGGTTTTTTTTTTTTCCTTCTAATTACCACTCTAGGAAGATCTCCAGATTGCAGAACTAGAAGTATGTAGTTAGCTTGGTGGGAGAGGCTTACCCAAGTGCGCAAGCAGTCTGTGCTCTGTGGTGTCACATGGATCCAGTGACCAAAATCACAGCCTGTTCTGTGGGCTGGGAGATGTGATGGACTTCCCACTGTCAGAGTCACCAAGAACGTGATGCTTTTGATACCAGGTGGACCAGAGCCTATGCTGAGAGATGTTTTGAGGAATACCCACAGCAATGTGCAGGGTAACTTTTTTCTCTCAGTCACTGGCTATGCCATTCATCACATTGTCTTTTTTAATCTTATGGGTTTCTATTCTGCATCCACTAGAAGAAAAAGAGTTGTGATTTGTCTGTGACTGTAAAAAATATAAAGTACTGGGCTTGTAGGTCAAGCCTTCACTGCTAGACTGAAAATGAACAGAAATCTTCAAGTCAGTGTTAGGCAGCCTTACCATCTAACTCTTGCTTTGGGCATAGTTGTAAGCAGAAAAAATCTTTCAGTCGGTTCTCTCAGTAGTTCTGGCTCACCATATTTCTGATGGTGGTGGAAACTTTTGGTGTCAGCTGGAAGCAGTTCAGGAAAATTTTAATGGTGTGTTGAGAGGATAATTTAATCAGGGCCTCATACACTCCCTGAGCCTGACCTGTGTGTAAGTGGGAGAAAATCCCTTTTCCCTCTTTTGACAGTTGCATGATGGCACTTGTTCCCATCTATTTGATGCAGGAGCAAGGGAAAGGGTGCGAGCAAGGAAATTACTCTGAAATTTAGCAACCCTTTGCACTGCATTCAGTGCTTGAAGTGTATAAATACATATATATCGAACACCAGTTCCCAGATGGTGGTGATGGTGGTTTGTGGTTGTCATTTGCTCTCCCCTTCCCCGGCTCTGAGTTGGGTAAGAGGAATTTCCAGGCCTGGTGTTTGTCTGTTGGATATTCACTGTGTTGGCTTCTGTTAGAGAACACAGCCCTGAAGATGATGGAGCCGTGGGCTCCTGCATAGACCTGAAGTGTGATGTACATTTGAGCAGGGAGAAACGTCTGGTGTACCTACATTTGATACTGAAGATAAATTTTTCTAAGTTTTTACTGTATTAAGTGTATCATTTGGCAGACAACTACAATGTGAAGCAAGATTTACATTTCAAATGGTAAATAATAGTTTGTTTACAATTCTGTAATGGAGGGCAGCATTCCTGTCGGCCTTGTGAGCCATTGTATGAGTCCTTGTGGCTTGTCTTCTTGTAGCTAGTGAAATGCAAGGGTAGGCAGGGTGGTGGGCAGCTTCACGGTGCGTACATCTGTGCAAGGCTTCCATTTTGTGCTCCCGACGTAGATATTTAGCTCTGTTCTAATATCCCCACTTCCAGAAGCTGAGAGATGTTGAATACGTTGACTCTCTGAGTCTTCATTTGTATGGACAGCACGTGCTGCTTTTTAATGCTAATAATCTACGAGCCTCTGTGCTAATTGTCACGTGTTGGTTTCTACAAACTTCTGAACCAAGGAACTACAAAGGCTTTGGTGTGCTCGTGCTCCGCGTGGCACAATGGGCTCTGCTTGACATCATTCCCATGGCTTGGATTTGGGTGTGAGGCTGAGAAAGAACACGGCGGATGAGTGAAGGTCTCAGTGAGTAGCTTGCTGCTCATCTGCAGGGCAATCCGAATGCATTCTCTTCCCTGCACCTCGGGGAGAGAAGTCTCCGAAGCATAAGGCTTACTTACAGACCGAGCCGTGGCACCTGGGCTATGCTTGTGCTCCTCTGTGGGATCCTGGGGGATCTTAGTCACAGGGCTGGGCATGGGATGACACGGGCAGGGAGCTCGGAGAGAACAGGTCCTACCCCTTCCTCACCTCCCAGCTTCCCTGTGGCAGTGGTTTGAGGTGTGCCCTGCACATTGGGTGCTGCCGTAATTACAGGGAACGTCTTCGCTATTCATAGAGCTCTGTGGATGCGTGCGTGCAGTTTCTGCTAATTGACACTTGTTCAGATGAAAGTAATTTGATAAAAACATTTTGGCCTGTCATCAGTGCCATTTACACTAGTAATGACAGTCACTCGGTACATTAGTTTGCAAGGATTGAGTTGGTCCTGTGCTTTGTGGTCTTGTGCTTTAGTCAGTCCTTGGTTTATTTTGAGTCTTTTTCAGCTCCTACAGCACCCTGTTGGATTGTAGACTTAATCTAAGCACCAATTGTTGTGTTGTATGCAATGCAGTATTCTTGTTTAGTACAAGTGGTAATGGGGAAAACCAGTGGGATTTGTTTTAGCCAAGTTGAGCACCTAAAAAGTGTGATGGCATCATAAGGCCATCATAGGGCATTGCACCATCGTGTCCCCATCCGTGGCCCCACGAGCCCACCAGCCCTGACCCATGTTGTTAATGATGTTAAGCACAGTGGGACCGAACAGGATCCAAAACCTGCAGCAGAGAGACTGCCTGGCTGGAAGAATGTAAAACATGTCACTGCAGCTTGACCGTCATTTAGAAAACCAGCTTCTTGCTGGCCTGTAATTGAATTTTTGGTGCACTTTAGTTGCAGGTTTTGGTTGTTTTTTTTTTTTTTTCCTTAAGACTCACCTGTATTGTCAGTACACTTAGAGCAACGTGCTAATCACAGTGCACACCACTTCGAGCTCCATTTCCCCAGAACACACCGGTGTCGCTGCAGAAGATGGGCACAGCTGCTACTATCCTGCTGAGGTTTTGAATACCGCCTGCTTTTATTCTCATGCTGAGAGGTGCTGCCTGGAGGTGGCATTTCGGGGATGTGCTCTCCAGCCAGGCCAGGAGGAGCACAGCAGTGGGGCAGGAGCAGTCCCAGCTGTGCCACATGTCCCCTGCCCACATCCCTGCACGCGCTGCTGCGGGGCCGTGGGACTTGGAGCCATATTAGCAGGTTTATCCAAGCCTAGCCCCTCCGACTAACAGATGTAGGCAAAAGGGCATGCTGGGATTGCAGCAGTTGCTTTTGAACAACAATGTCCTTTTTGTGAGAATCTGATGCTTCTTAAAAGATGGAACATGACATCATTACCGTCGGTCCAAGAAGCATTCCTTCAATAATACTGAGTGTGCTCTGGTTATCAGCTCCCTTCCCCCCGCTCCATTCTCTCCCTTTTCTGACTGATGCTTTTTGTCTATTGTTTCTTTCGGGGCTGTAAATGTGAAACAGTTGTCTTTCAGTGTTATGTGCTTGTTAGAGCTGGAATCAAGTGGAATATTGTTGGCTTATTTGAAAGAAAGAAAGAAAAATAACAAAAAAAACTTTTCTTCCAGTCTTCGTAAATGTAGCAGGCTTCAGGTAGGGGCTCACTTGGAGCTAATTATTTCCCTTCCCGTGCCGTCTTCGTTACTGTGTGATGTAAGGAAGGTGTGGGCAGTGCAGCCTCAGTGCTGTGCCCCAGCCCCGCTCTGCTGGCACTCAGATGTGCTCTGTGAGCTGCTCGGGTGACTCTGCAGTCTGCACCGACACACTGTGTGTGTGTGCCAGAGCTGCGTGATCCGTGCTTGGATCTTGTGCTTGCTTCACCTCTGGGATTTCACATTGCTTTTTCTTAGCCCCCAGGGTTGGGCTGTCATGAAAGAGTGCTTTGGGTTACACTAGAAATCTCCTTGCGTCCTCACTGCTTGGATGAAATCTAGAGAAATGCTGGATTTCAGCTCCCTGCTCTGCTTTCTCTCTCCCACGTGTGTCTTCAGCAGGAAAATGGGGGAATCTTGCAAGCTTCACCACCATACCAAGGTATGTCTGTGCTCTCTCTTGTGCTCTCCTTGCAGCAGTTAGTGGAACTAGCAAGGAGCAGGCAGGCTGTGGAAGGTCCACGTGGTGTAGCTGCCTGGAGAAGAGTGGTGCATGGAGCACCAGCATCGGGAACATGGCTGTTTTCATCCTTGTTGGAATTGCTATGTGCAATGATTGGTTGATGGGCTTGGGCTTGGAGAAAGGTGGAGTTTGTAATGTCCAGAAAAGGTGGAAAAATGGATGGGCATTGACATTCTGACAGATTGGTGAAATCATATTTATTGTCTTTTTTTTTTTTCTTTTTTTTTTTCCTTCCATTATAAAGACGTAAAAACCTAAAAGGAAAACTTGAAATATAAAATGTCAATTGAAAAAGTGCAAGTCTTGACCAGATGAGGGTTTTATGAAGGCACTGAGCGGGATGGTGAGCTGTTTGCTGGTGACAGAGAACTGTTTTAGTTGGACACAATTTGTTGGGAACTAAGAGGACATCCCAATACTCATGTCCTTCCCATAGGACAAACCCCTACGTGTTCTGCTTGTGTTGTCTGTGTGGCTTCACCTGGTGTTAAGAAATGGGAGGATTTTGACACAACCTGAAAGTACTCTTGAATTACGGATGGATTCCAAGGCACATCTTCAGTAATGAAAGCAAATGCACAGTGTAAACTGAGAAGGTCCTGTGCACTCCTGATGGTGTATGAGCATGCAGCTCTGCTCTGCTTTGGAAAGTCCATCCGGTGGTTGCAGATGTGGCAGTGTGGCCGTTCAGGGAGAGGCACTCGGAGTAATGGGGCTCACTGGTGACGAGCTGGTATCAGTGTGGGGCAGAGCCACACTGCTGACCTCTCTGCAGGTGATGGAGCAGATGCTGGGGGAAGAAATGCGTCTCATTCTGTGCTTTGGTTTGGAATTGTGCTCTGTTGAAATGCTCCACTGCTGTCTCAGTGGGACTTTGCCATCCCAGAGGATGGGTTGCACTGCTTCATGTAATGGGCCTGCGTGCTTGGGGAAGAAGTGAAAGCTTCTCTTCTGCTGCTTTGTTTGTGGGTCTTTTGAGCAGAGAATGATCAGTGAAGGATTGCAATCTTTTTCTTGCAGTAATCCATGCTGAAGAGGCTCCATTCATACAGATGAACCAAGGGTTGAGGCAGCACTTTATACCCAGATAGTCGGTCGGCTCACTGCCCAGCAGGATGCCATCAACCAGCAGAGCGGGCAGCCTGAAGGACCCCGAAATTGCAGAGCTCTTCTTCAAAGAAGATCCAGAAAAGCTCTTCACAGATCTCCGAGAGATTGGCCATGGAAGCTTTGGAGCAGTTTATTTTGTAAGTAGCCTCGTGCCTTGTGGGTTTTAGCTGTGAGTACTGTGAATGTTTGTGTGATGTTCGGAGCAGAGGTGTTTTCCTGTATGTCTGTGCAGTTTCAGGTTGTTTGCAGACTGATAGTGTCTGTAAGGTGTTTGCATACAAGCTGAAAGGAAGAGCTGGAGATGTGGCCCTTGCCCAGTGCTTTCAGGAGCACTGTTACATGGCAAGTGGGGATTTTTCTGCAGATTAAAACATGTATTTCGGCTCCATCAATTCTGATTGACAATGCAGTTCTGCTGGTCTGATTGTCTCCTTATCATCCCTTCTCCCTTGAGAGGAGTTCTCTCTCCCTTCGTGTGTACCCCACAGGCTGCCTTACAGCCATTCTTTGTGTTTGGCACCTGGATGTTGGGGCTTTTGTTATCATTTGGCCTGACACATCCTTCCCTACTGCAGGCAAGAATCTTCAGCTGTATAAAACTTATTGACAGGAGTGTGTGGACAGCAGCTTCTCCCAGGCTGCTCGTGTAGCTCAGATACTGCAGGGCAGCTTTGTCTGCAGGTTGCTCTGTGTTAACCCAAGTGCGTACTGTAAGACCTTCATTAAAAAACCATTTTCCTCAAAAAAACCTTTTCACATTTATAATTATAGGAGGTGTGGCCAAACCTGCCAATTTTCCTTCAGAAAGCCATTTGTGTCAGGATTTTATGAGATGCCTATTCATTGTTAATAATTGCAGCAGACCACATTGGGAACCTTCCAGCGCAAATTTAATGCAGCACAGATGAACTAATTAGGAAAAGCTTCTTAATTTTGTTCCTTGCTTAAAACTATGAGTTGCTGCTGTCTGGGAGCAGATCTGGAGAAGGAGGTGCTTTCTGATGAGGCAGCACTCACCTATGGCCGTGCTTCCCACCCTTGCTCACATGGCTTGAAGAGTGGACATAAGAAGAGAGAACAGAAAATCTGTTTCCACTATAAGTGGAAATATTTCTGAAGTTTGTCAGGAATACTGTATGTTATAAAGGAACGTGTGAGCCTCACGTGTGCAACCAGCACTCAGCTGGAGATAACCTGCAAGCTGATGGCATTCCCAGACATCAGCAGCATGCTGCCATCGTGGCATCTACAGCACTTTGTGGCTTTGTGTGACTTGGGTCCTTTGTTCTTCTGTAAAGCTAGAGAGAAAACAAAACCAAATTTCTTCAGCAAGATTTTGATTTTGTTAATGTACACTACTAAACATTCTCTGATCAATGTGATATTGGATTGTAGTTAATAACAGCTTAAAAGCATCTGACCAAAGTGGTGCCATACCTCCACCTTTGCTCGTGCCTTGCTTTTGTCACTGCTGCAATTACCCAAGGCATCCAATCCACTCTTCTTGGTTTTATGGACATCATGAGATGTCCTGTAAAGGCCGAAAAGTTTCTCACCCCTCGTTACAGCTGATGTGAACGTTGCTGGTTTATTTTCTCAGTAACTGTAAGTCTGGCACCTCTGAATCATTTTGTATTATCCTTACCCTGCTCCATGTTCTGCAGTGTAATAATAGCTTTCCTTTGACACAGGAAACTTACTGCACTGGAATGCTGCAGATGGAGCTGAAGAATAACCCACTCCCTTTTGTTAGCACTGCTCCTTCTGCTCTGCTGTAGTATTTTGCTCCTGGCTTTACTGCAGCTCCTCACTGACTTGCATGTTCCAGGGATTGCTTCTTATTAGTCAAAGATCTAGGAGATATGTATATGTACATATATGTATGTCTCAAAAAAAACCCCAAACAAACCCAAAAACAAAAAAATCCAGACCCCTGCTTAAGAAAAGGCACCAAAGCCAACAAAAATGAACACTTAAAGGTACTGTAATATCAGCGAGACAGCAGGGAGTGTCCTCTTAAACAGAAGGGAGAGTATAGGAGTGATGGTTCCAGCTTGTATCCGGTTGAAAGAAGGACTGGCAGGGAACTCTGGGAATCTCTTTAATGAATGGCAGAATTAAAATAGGACTGAAAACCACTTTTACAAAAGGCAGAGTGCTGACATTTCATTAATCCCTTTTCTGGTAGGCTCCGATAGTACAAATACATTAAAAAATCAGCTTTTCCATCAGTCATCAGTGACTGCAGTCATGCACATTATTTTGATTTCTATCGTTTGCCTTCACGTCCCAATTAACTGCACTGCTCTGAGAGACACCCCCACCCCAGCCCTGTGCCAGTGATGTCCTTAGCAGAGGCAGGTGGGGCCTTGTTTGGCCCTCATCCCCGCTGGGTGCAGGCTCACTGCAAGGTGCACAGGCCACTGCTGCGTGCCAATTTAAACAAAACTTGTCTTATCTTGGAATGTTACTGCCTGAAATCAGGACGTCTGCCTTTGAAGTGTGAAAAACCACGCAGGCTTATTTTGCAATGTAAACAACAGCGTGATTGGGCTGAGCAAATGGAAGTCTGAGCTAGCACCTGGGGTTGGATGGCCACATGCTGCCGTCCCTGTGTGATCTCTCTTCCCTTAAGACACGATAGCTGATTTGGGGGAGCACTGGGAAGAAAGCAGCTGCTGCTGGAGCAGGGATCTTCTGCACGTCCTGTGACATCTCTGCTCACGTTTGGGATGGAGGAGGGGGGCCGGGCCTTGCTTCTGTTTTGTCTGGAGCGTACCAAGGATAGGAAAGATGTTGATATAGAGAAAATCCGTTCTGCTTGAATCAGGGCTGCTGTTGTAAGCTGTGATTTGTAGTTTAGGGATGATGGTATTCAGCTCCTGGGACGCTGAGCACGGAGAGCTGTTGCACCTTATCTCAGATTTCAGAGACACCCCTTGGAAGATGCTTCAGTTCTCACTTTCTGCAGCAGCTTTCTAATGGAGAGAGGTTTCTCAGCGCTTCTTCCAGAGTTCAGCCCTTGTGTGTGAGTGTGTTTGCTTTGCACCTCATGGGAAGTGGTGACCTGAAGGAACTGATGCATCACTTTTTCACATTGCAGGCACGTGATGTGCGCACCAATGAGGTGGTGGCCATCAAGAAGATGTCATACAGTGGGAAGCAGTCCAATGAGGTATGGAGAATATCTTAATATGCATATTAAGTATATTAAGATTGCTGCAAACGTTTATTCTGTGGGATGGCTGCAATTAGCCTGGGCTGTGACGAGAGAGATCTCTCCTGTAACTGAAGGTGAATGAGGATACAGTGTGAACAGATTTGTTTATTGTTCTCAGTGGTTTATCTGTCTTATCTTCACCTGGAAAAGATCGGCAGGATTCTTCAGATGCAAAGTGCAATTTGAGGCCACAAAAATGTGAAGAAATAATAATAATTTTTTAAAAGGCCCAAAATATATATAAAAATAGAAAATAGCATGTATGTATTCAGGCTTTTTTTTTTTTTTTTTTTTTAAGCCTTAAACATTCAATTCTAAATTCCTTTTAAAGGAACCATTTTGCTTAATGGACAAAGGCTTGCTAGGAATAGTAGCAGTGAATGCAGTAGTGAAAGATTCAGGGAGAATCTTGCCTTACACCAAGTAGTGTGACTGAGTGCATCCTTCCCTGAAAGCAGCAGCTAAAACAAAAGCAGTGGATGAGCAGCAGCACAATTAGGGAAAACTGTCAGGGCTGGGGATTAAAGTTGTCTTTGCAGAGTGATCTGGAAAAGTAGGCCTCTGAGGTTTCAATGTTCAGTGTTTTCTTGGCCACCCCAGATGTGTCTTTTTTTCCTGAGATGCTTAGCAGAGGTAATTGATTTTATACTTGAAACGTTAAAGTGCCAATACAGATTCTTGAAAAGCTCGACAGGACATGAACAGCTGATTTGGTATTATTTCTGCTAAAGACATCTATCAAATCATGGCATGATTTTTTCAGCAGATGTATTTACTGTAAACATATTGTTTGAAGCATCGGTGGTTTCCTCCCTCCATTCTCTACAGCCCAGTCTTAGAGGCAGCCTCACTCTGACGAGTTTCACTCACAACAAAAACTGCCTTTTGTGTATTGATCATCTGCACTGCCAGGCACTGAAGCATTGCTTCCTTTCTGTGCCTGTGTGTGTGTAGGAGGTAAAGGTGGCAATGTCTCTCCAGCAACTCTAACTTCATAGTTAAATTTGCTGTGCGTTCTTCTGTTTTGTCACTGCAGTGACTTGTTTAGCTGTGTACTGATGAAAGAATAATTTGTACTTACTACTGGTCCTGCTGTTTTAATTACTGTGAGCTATAAATACTCTGTTCACATGAATGAAACAAACTGTGCATGCTTCAGAAATAACTTGTGTTTGTCTTCGGTGCATATGTTTCTTTATTTTGAAGAAAGTAACAAGACAAGGATTAAAATGCTTTACATTTACTTGCTTTGTTTTCTTTGGAAGTTTGCTGGAGTTATGATGTCACCTTTGTAAATGAAACTAAGGGCATTCTGATGTCATTTGTAATTTCGTTGTTTTCATAATAAGATTTTATGATTGGTGGGGTAAATCACTCTTTAAAATAAGAACATATGCTATTTTAAAAAGAAGTTTTAAACTTATTTTAACTCATTAACTTATTTAAACTCATAGTGTGATCTCAGCGCTTTTTTTTCACCCAGGAGATCATGAGTAGGTCTTTACTAATACATTGCTTCTCATCTCAGTATAGGAGAAGCCTAGAGAGGTGCTTTCTTGATTTGGCTTCTGTTGCTCAGTACCTCAGAGGCAACAGCATCATTCTTGTAGCATGTCAATGGAAAGGTTGTAGCAGTACAGCCACACAGACACTGTTCTCGTGAAACTTCTGGTGCTGAGAGATGCTTAGCCAGTGAGTTGCCTCAGGTGTGGCATGCCTCCTTTATATTGAGGAAGACTTGGGGTTTGTACTTTTTGCATAGCCATTGCATGCATGGACCCTCCATCCACCGGTGACTCCCACCCACACAGCTGAGGAGCGTTGCTGGGCCTACGAGCTTCTCAGGGGTGGAACCTTCTGTGTTTGATAGCTCTGCCTCTGATTAACTTCAGAACTGATACTCTTTCTTGAAAACATTTTCAGAGTCAACACTGTCACGTTGACATCTCCATACTTGAATGGTTTCAGCTACTGCATGTGTTACTGAGCATCTTTCCCAGCAGTTCTAGTTCTGCCATTGCACTTCCCAGCTGTTGCCTTTCTTGCCTGAGGTTGGATGGATGTGCAGTGAGCTGAAGGACTTGCTGATTTTCTCCAGGGGAGCAGTGAAAGTGTTTAGGCACACATTAGAAAATGGCCTTTTGGCCTCTCTTGTGTTTTACAATTGCACTGTCAGCATTCCTCTTATCATAAAGCTGGATTCCCTTGGCTAGTAGGTGCCTCATATTAAGTTGTTCCCTGTAACTAGTAATAGAGAAGTGTTGTCAAGAACATTGATTCATAGCTGCCAAATCTTCTAGCATGCCATCTTCTAGCATGATGTAGTTACCAGTAGGGATAGGTCTTAATGTCTGTGAGAGTTAAGGAAGAGATGGTTGACCTGCTTAAGGGCACTCGTTCACGTCACTTTCAGACTGAGGTCTATGTTTCATTGGGCAGCAGAAATGGTGGCCCTTAAGAGAACTGCTTCTTTTTGAGTACTTCCTCAGATCTCAAGTGTTCTCCAGTGTATCTGTGTATGTGTACCTACGGATATAAAGCATTACACTGATGAGAGATTCTTCTCTAAATGGTTAATCAATAAGCTTGCTTTGTAGGTGAGTTGAGGAATGACATAGTGAACGTCGCAGTGTTGATGGAAATCTTTTGATTTGGAACTTAATATTGATTTCTGCCTTTTAAAATAAATAAATGACATATTAACTTAAATAAAAAAAAATCAGCCAACAGATTCATGAAGTCTTTCTGTTCCTTTTTCCTACAGAAATGGCAGGATATTATTAAGGAAGTCAAGTTCCTCCAAAGAATAAAACACCCTAACAGTATAGAATACAAAGGCTGCTATTTGCGGGAGCATACGGCGTGGGTAAGCATTGCTGCACTCTGTGCTTCTCTGGCCTTGGTTAAGGGTGCCTTCAGCTATCTCCAGCTGACTCCCAGGAGGGACCTGAACACTTACATTGCACAGACTCAGATAATTGCAGGCAAAGACGTTAGAGATGCTCAACAAAATTAAACATAGTTTGTAAAAAACATGATTTAGGGAAGTTTTTCCTTTAGCTTGCAGAGTAAGGTGATTGTGCTGTTACTCTAAAGTGCCTAGTTCAATGGATTGAGTACCTAAAATAAAGTGGAACTGGAGGGAATAAAAAAATCTTTACTGCTTTTCCTGCTTTAAAGAAAAGTGAAGATCTAATTGGACTGTCGAGGAGCTGAGCCTGGCGCCTTTCTTAGGTACTTACAGGTGACTAAACAAAGCACCTGGTATGCCACTGAATGTTAACAGCTCAGTACTTTGCAGGTTGACTTAATGTGCTGCAGAAGTAAGTGTTCAGTTGTATTTTAATGGAATAGAATCCCTGCTGATAATTGTAAACAAGGTATGTTTTGAATTGTTCGTATTTCTACTATTTAAGTGATTTCTTGTGTATTGTTTATATCTGATGCTTTGTTGTTGGTAGTGGCATTTGTTTAATGACAGAATCAACAAGCTGTTTTATCTCTGGCTGTCATCTCCTAGCCAATCTCAGACATTTGATTTAAACAACAAAAATCCAAACCCCCAAACGAAATTTAGTTTGTATGAGACTGCATAAAAACGTGTGTGTGGGAATAGCTGCATTTGGTTATGCAGAGGAAGCACCTTGCCAAACTCAATGTGATTTAGCACCTTTCATTGACAAAATCTTTTTTAGCATTATATGCTAAATAAATCAAATAATTGAAGTAATAATTGAAAGTATAAGTAGTGTTCCTGTATCACCTTCAATAAAGTTTTTTAGCTTCTTTCTTTTTTTGCTTCAGATCTGACAGGAACAAATTTGTAAGTAAATCCCTAAGTAGCCCCTTAATACTCTGATGAGCTTAAGTGCAGTTTAACATTCACATTGGGTACGTGAATGTAAAATAAGGCGTGTAATACAATGCATAACTGGCTGTGGAAATGCTCTCGCCTTCCTCAGAAGTGTTGGTGCTTGGTGTCCTGCACAAGAAGGCTGTGCTAATTCCAGCTAGAGCTGCCCTTGTGCCAGGGGTCAGTGCTCAGCTGGGCTTATGTTATAAGTAATACTTGCATTGTTATAGCTGAGCACTGTTGATTTCCAGCTAAGTTTAGCATACAATCTGCTAGGATTTTTGCTGGTCACTCTAAATGCCATTTCATTATTGTTTATTATAGGTTTGTTTTTCAGGAACAGTAATTTGGTGCTTCTGGTAGATACAATGTATTCTTGAATATTTTTCTTCCTCCTTTTTTTCTTATGTGAAAGCTGTTTATCTAAACACATGGAGTTTGTTAAAGGGCATTCTGTTTTCATAAGATGTCAGGTTGAGATTGAAGTCCTGTGCCGCCTCCTCTTCCTCCTTGCTGGACACGGGGCAGACTGGCACTGCAGGCTGCATTGTATGCACCAGTAATAATTTCCATCTCCATTAGAGATTTTCTAACAACTATTCTGATTTCTTTCCACACAGCTTGTTATGGAATATTGTTTAGGATCAGCATCAGACTTACTAGAAGGTATGTCACACGTGCTTGTTTGATTGAAAATCAGATCTTTTGTTAAATGGTCACTTTTCTATCAAGCCCCTTGTAGTGAAATTTTGGAGAAATGTGGGTGTCCAGTAAGTTGTTCATCTCCTTGCCTTGCCAGCAACAGTTCAGGACCAAAAGCTGAGCTGTCTGGGAGTCACTTGTGTTGCTGCAGTGTAGTTATTTATGTGTGAATTGCTGTAAGCTGGATCCCAAGTCCTGGAACTTTCACTGATGGAAAACTGAGTGTTGAATTCCAAATTGATATTTGGGAGAGTAGCCATAGGACAGACAGGAATGTGGCAGTTGCAGGGCAGTCGCTTGTTGGAATATAGCTGCTCTTTTAGATACATCTGATTACAGAATATATTTTATGCTGGAAACTACTTTTAAACTGAATGTTTGTTTCTCTACCTGGACCCAGTAAAATTAAGTTTTAGTATTTTGTCTGCGTTTTCATTATTAACGGTACTCACTTGCATGCTGCAAACTACATTGTTTTCTTTAATATTGAATTTCAAATAAATTCTTTCCTGAAGTTCATAAAAAGCCATTGCAAGAAGTGGAAATAGCAGCAATTACCCATGGTGCTCTCCAGGGATTAGCATACTTGCATTCTCACAATATGATCCATAGGTAAGTGGTTAAACTTTTGCTGTCTCATAGACTTGTGGATAATTTACCTCAATGATTGTATTCCATTCAGCCAAACTTAATATTTGTAAGCAGAGGTTTTTCTTTTTGCAGTGATTGTGTATGAAGCTTATCTAGGTGTGCCATTAGATGTAGCTGAAATTTTAAGTTGATTTTTGAGACAGGCAAGGTTCAAAGATCCAGAGTGATGCTAAGCTATTAGCCCAGAGATTAAAGGTTTTGTCTTTGGAAGAAATGTGGGTGTTTGTCAGATTGAATATGTGAATTCCTGTTGTGTTTTGTGATCTCTCCTGTAGAAGATTTTCTGTTTTGGAGAGGAATAATACTGACATTTGTATTTTCTCTAACCAGAGATATCAAGGCAGGAAACATCCTGCTGACAGAGCCAGGACAGGTGAAACTTGCTGACTTTGGATCTGCTTCCATAGCATCTCCTGCCAACTCATTTGTGGGGACGCCATATTGGTAAGCCAAGTGTTTTAAGCAGTTCTGGAGCTGTGAAGTGTAAGAATCATTTCCTGGCTATTTAGTGTATTTGGGCTTTATTGCAGCTAGCTTTGTGATTCCCTAACTGTGGTAGTGATAGAATGTACTCTGCAAAAGAGATTATATGGTAATTAGGTTCCGACTTCGAGAACTGTGATTCCTTGTGCTTGTAGTGAACAAAAAGTAATAAAAATATTTTGTTGTTCTCCTTACCCCGACTTTAAGTGGTGGGGGTGGGATTTAATCATCTGTGATGTATTTTAATCATTCCCCCAGTGGCTTTAACAATTCATGTGCTCTTACTGCATCTGGCTGTTGGAATAACTGAAGTGTTTCTTCTTTCATAGGAAAGGCCAGGTTCATTGAACAAAACCCTTTGCAGATCCCTTCTTTGCTTTGATCTCTTACACCGAATCTGTGGTGTTTACACAACTGCATGCTATAATTATTTCACCAGAGTTGGCCAGCCAACTAAACTGTTGGAAATGTGGGAGGGCAAGATGGTGGTGATGCTCGTAAATGGAGAGCTGGACAAAACACACCACACAGCCTCCCTGGAGGCTTGCACTAGCGTGGGTGCCCAGCTTAGTGGCATTCTAAGCTCTATCCACGTACCAACTGGCCCTTGCCCCCAGTGTGCCGTGTTCATGCCTGATATCTTGGGGAATGTTTTGGTATTGGTGGTTGAAATCAGTGAAACGTTCTGTTTCATTGCAATGCTGTTGATACTAATGTGCTCTATTGCACAGAACTTTGAGTACTGATTTCCTATTTCAGGATGGCCCCAGAAGTGATTTTAGCCATGGATGAAGGGCAGTATGACGGCAAAGTAGATGTTTGGTCTCTTGGAATTACCTGTATTGAGTTAGGTAAGTTATTTTCTTTGGGGAAAAAAAAAAAAACAACAACAACAAAACTGAGCTATAAAATGTAGTTATTTAATACCTTGAACTTACTCTGTTGAATTACAGGGCAGAGCACTTATGTTTGCTTTCTTGTCTGGAACTGAGGGGAATTTGGGGCTTGAATTCTAGAGAAGAGAACCAAATATGCTTTACAGAATTCAAGACCAAGTCTCCAATTCGATATGAATTGGGGCAGTGTTTCCATTATCCAAAGAAAAAGAGTTAGAAGAAGAAAATAGCTGAACTGTATCGTGAAGGTGTTCATGTTCTGTGGGAAAGGCTGATCACTTTTGAACTGAAAAACAGTCTGCTTGCTGAACAGGTTTAGAAATGGACCATTGAACGTATCGATGTGAAAACAGTTAGTGGTGTAAATTGATGTTATTCCATGAAATTTTAGGATATGTTAATGAGACCTGCAATAATAGGAAATTTGGTTTAAGTAAACATTTTCAAAGCTATATGCAATGCATTTTGTCACTTGTGAATAGATTTGGCAAGAAAATACACTTACTTAAAGTGCAACACCAGTGTAAGAGGACTGTGTTAGTATGGCATTCTATTTAAATTTAATGCAGGGTATTATCTCGGAACAAAAACACACTGAGTGAAGCACAGCACACAGTGCTGCTTAGCCTGTAGGATCTGCTCCCTGGGAGCACTTAGCTGGGAGCTGCTGGGATGTGGGGCTGAGTCCTGCTCTGCTCCCAGGGGCTGTCCTCACAGCCCTGTCACATTGCATTGCTCATACTCCAAAGACCTCAACGGAGGAGCAGCCTGGCTGGGCAGCAGGAGCTCTCAGGAGCAACTGATCCATGTGCACTGCGCAGTTTAGCTAAAAATGCTGTCTGACATTCCCAGCTATCAACTTCATTTTCTTCCAAGACATGAAATAGATTCTTTCTTCAGAACAGAGATTGTTGTTGTTGTTGTTGTTGTTACCAATATAAAGCAAGTTCGAGGGGTGTGACTGTCATGACAGAATGCTGCTCCTAGTGGACCGAGGAGATTTGGCTGGATGCTGTGCTCTAGGAATGCACTGAGCTCATGGCCACCACACCCCCGGGTGCCGTACTGCACGCTGCATTCTTGCACTATGAAGCCTTGGGCTCTGTGTATGGCTCCTGGCTTGTGGGGGTGAGGCTAGGTCAGGGTGATAGAGTGTTACAGGCTGGGTTGCTGTGGGTGTCTCAGCTGTGCCGCTTTGAAATAAGCGAGGAAAGGAGGCAGGAAAATGAGACATCTAAAACTAAGCAGTAGCTTGAGAAATTATTAGAAATAGCCCTCAGCGAAGGCTCAGTTTCACTGTTTCTTGACCATTTATGCTCATTTTAAGAGGAAAAAAGGTAGGGAGAACAGTCAGTTAAAGTAGTTAAATAGATAATGAGTTTGATCCTGAGTAAAGGCAAGTGGTTATCTGACAGCTTGGGGAAGGGCAGCTGCCACATCTGAGCCCTAACTCTTCAATTTACTATTTGTCAGGAGTCTGTAGGGCCTGATCTGTTCTCTGACAGCGATGAGTTAACCAGGATCTCTGGTACAGTACATAGATTACTGCTACTATTTGGCTCAAAAAGCAGAATAATAACAATAAAAAATATCCTCCCCCCACTCCCCCCTTTTTTTTTTTTTTTTTTTTTTTCAGGAAGGAAAGTTTTCTGTTGCATTTTCACTGGTGTAGGAATGTCCTCATGGCCTGAGCAGCTTCTCTGGAGTGTTTATAGTGAGGCTGAGCTTTATAGGTCTACCCTATAAACATTCTGATGAAGCTTCAATTTTGTTGTTACAGTGAGATCATCTCCTTCCTCATTAAGCTTTCATGCTGTGTCAGTCTATAAGAGTAACACAAGCTTGAAAGAGAGAAGAGCCAAAGAGAATGCAACTCTCAAAATAGTAGAAGAGTTAGCCTGCTACTGACTTCCTGCCCGGTGCTTAGTCAGTTCAGTGTGATCTGATGGCTGTTGCAACCACATTTTCTTCATCACATCTACTGTGATGTCCCGACAGAATAAAAAATTCGTTAGCTTTTTTAGCAGCTGCAGCGTTTTGGTTTTTAGATAATAGCAATAATAATAATAAAACAGAGTGAGTGACACCAAACCAAGAGTGTTAATGGCTGAAGGCTGAGTATAGATCTCACTGTTAACATACTCCTATTTTAGAACATTAAAATGAGTCAGAGAACTCAACTATGATAAATCACGTAATTTAGAAACTTGAGAGGACAAGGCATCTGATCTTCAAAGCGCTTTCATCTCCTGCAGCAGAGACCAATGGCACAGGACACATGCCAACATATCTGTCTGATTGCAGGGTTGGGCTGCTGTTCAGCAGCAGTGATCCTGCCGATGTGGTTTTCTTGTTAGAGGGATGCAAACTAAGAAATGTAAAGGAGCAGAAAACACTGTCTCCCTCCATAAAAGTCATTTTCTCTTTTGCACAGCGGAAAGGAAGCCTCCTTTGTTTAACATGAACGCAATGAGTGCCTTATATCACATAGCGCAGAATGAATCCCCTACACTACAGTCTAATGAATGGTGAGTATTACTGAGGGAGGAATGTCGTAGGGAAGTGCTGTAAATGGAGTGCTTTGTCATGCTGAGTTCCTGAAATGGCTGGATTCCTATGGGGAAGATGTGAGCCGGAAGGTTCTGATTAGCTTCACTGTATACCCTACATATGAAATTGACCAATTACTAAATATGCATTTTAGACTGTCGAATGCAGTAGAAACAGGATGAGCTGCTGGAAGAATGTAGGATCCTGTAATAAATTCAGTTCATGGGCCAGTAAACTTCTGCAGCTCAGAGGCTGGCCAAAAATGTGGTTTTCTGTGTTTTGTTTTTGCTTTTTTTTTTTTTTTTTTTTTAAATCACAAACCACACTGTCAGTTCCTAAATCTTGTTTTGTTGAAGTTTTGCTCTGTAAGATGAAGACACTGCTTGTATGTGGCAGATGTCTGCTGCACAAACTTCAGAAGAATGAATCACAGTAGCAACATTTTGTGCCTCCCAGCCTCAGCGACTCAGTTTTGAATCAACAAACACAGTAAACTTATGTGAAGGGTTAAAAACTTCCTAATTATGTTTTTCTGAGCTGTGGTCCCATGCCTCTAACATAATACATCGTGCCATATTTTTTAGAACTCTTTTTCTACTTCAGAGATTTTCTGGTGAGGCTATTTCACACCCTGGTGCTTGACAAAACATTCAGCTCATTTTATG
The DNA here is from genome assembly GCF_905368555.1 of Meleagris gallopavo. Lineage (NCBI taxonomy): Eukaryota > Metazoa > Chordata > Aves > Galliformes > Phasianidae > Meleagris > Meleagris gallopavo. The sequence continues at coordinate 6,010,479 of NC_139424.1, forward strand.
CATTTTTTTTCAGATTAAAAAAAAAAAAAAAAGGCAGGAATTAAATTTACTGAAAAATGGAGGTAGCAAAAGCCCGTGATAGGGAATTGGGTGGGAGGGGGAAAGAAAGAAAATCTATCTGTGGTTGTGATAGGCTTGAAGAGTTGGTGCAGGATGGAATTTGACAGGGGTGCTGCTCACACGGAAGTAAGTGGGTGTCTGTTTGTGTGCAGCACTTCCGCAGCTCTTGAGTTGTCCCATGTTTTTACATTCTTAAGCCAAAGCATTCTGAGCAGCTGAGGTTCCAGGAATGTCCCACTGGTAGCTGTGGGCGCCGTCGGGGTGTTGTATGGAGCAGTGGGTCTGTGTGATTCCTCCTAACAGCACCCAGACACGAACGTCTCAGTGCTGGGCAGTTCACTCAGGTGGATGTTTTCCCCTTTCCACAGGTCTGACTATTTCCGAAACTTCGTAGATTCTTGCCTCCAGAAGATTCCTCAAGACAGGCCTACATCAGAGGAGCTTCTCAAGGTGGGCTTGCTTGTCCTTTGTTTTCCACGTGATAGTAGCAAGGTGACATTCTTCTGTCCCATCTGCAGTAGTAGGTTCCATTTACCAATGCTCTGCCAGCTATCCCTGCTCCCTTTGAGCTGAGGGGTGTTGCAGCTTTCCTGTCCCTTTGCAGCATCTGGTGCAGTTCCCCAGGTGATTCTCCATGCCAGCTCTGTTCTCAGCATAAAAGATCTCTCCAACAAGTGGCACTGGATGACCATCAGCTTGTCAGGGGTGTCAGTTTCTTAAGCTCAGTCTATCCTTCCAGTGATTATAATTAATCCTGACAGAGCTGCCATACATAAGTCAACAAATACCTTTCTTTACTCCCCTCTTTATTCTATGCTATATATACCTCTCAAGGCTTTTTATCCTCTCCCATCACCTGTGTGCTTTACACGTAGAAATCTGCTGTTCTGATGGTTACCCCTGGGCAAGAAGATGTAAGAAAGGTTTTCTTCCCCATACTTTCCTTTGACATCTGCAGATTTTCTTCTGCTTTATTTCTTTGCCTTTTTTTCCCTTCATTTTTCCTCCCGTATGTTGCAGATACTTCATTTTCCTTGCTTTTGTCCAGAAACAGCCCGTGTGATGGATAGTTGCAAAAAGCTGAGGTGTTCCCTAAGTGAATGCAGCTCACACAGAACTTTGGTGTTCCAGCTGCTTTCTTCTAAGTGTGACTTTGATGGATTTCCTGAAGCAGCATCAGGTGGCATCCTGAATTTTGCTAACTTGTTCTCCTCACAGTCATCATGGCATTATGTTGGGTTCTTTGACCCCAGCCATGTTTCTGGTAAACAGCCACATTTCCAAAATTTTGCATTGCCTGAAAATGGATGCTATTTTTGAAGGTTTTATCACCTTTTTGCATGTTTTTTACTTAAATGGTTCTGAGAACTTTTGCCTCTTTAAAAATGGTGAATTATGAAAGAAAAGTGCAATTACCCAGGAAAGGCTTGGTGTGGGAGTATAGTCCTGCCATTTCAGAGTTCTGCAGATTGGTTTTATTTTGAGCAGCGCACTGCAATTAAAGCGAACATTGATGGAAATTAAACGTTTGTGATTGTATTCCTTCCACATCTATAGCCTGAAACAGCTGCCTGCCACTTTAGAGGGACAGGTAGGGAATGTGACACGTTGGAAATGGTGATACAGTCCTCCAAAGGAACAAAATGAAACTGGTGGTGTTAATAATGACTCGTGCTTGCACAGCACGTTTCATCTGGAGGCTGAAGAAGCTGCATCTGATATACATAGAGGAGAATTGTTTTACTGTTGGCAAAATGTAGCTACCTTTGCAGTGAAATGCAGCAAAGTGCATGTAGATTTGCAGCCTATTTTATGACTCACAGCTGCGTGCTGAATGTTTAATTATCTAGCTTTACTAAAGAAGGAATGGGGTTTTATACTGAGAGCTAGCTGAGACGTTATTGACCATGTGGTTAAAGATATTAACCATCTCAGACTTTAAGTGTTTTTACATTATTTGCTGCTCATCCTCCTTGGAGGATAATGTAATTGGAGATAATGTCTTGAAATACACCAACACCTGAAGAAGTCTAATTTTAAACAGAGCTTGTTTTCACAGTGTGTGATGTACCTATTTTGTTTGCTTGCTGTTTGTTTTTTTCACATTGCTTTTTTTTTTTTTTTTTTGGTGGTTGTCTCCCATCAGAAAACAGTCATTCTGAAATCTGTCTGGACCATGGAGTCTAAATATAGTGCCATTTAGTTGTGAGGGTATCCTCCTCCTGTGCAGGAAAGAGAACTAACAAAAATCCTTCAGGCACTGGGAGGTCACTCACCTACTTGTGTGTTCTGCAGCACATGTTTGTTCTTCGGGAGCGGCCTGAAACAGTGTTAATAGACTTGATTCAGAGAACAAAGGATGCAGTGAGAGAACTGGACAACCTGCAGTACCGTAAAATGAAGAAGCTCCTCTTCCAGGAGGCGCATAATGGCCCTGCAGTTGAAACACAGGAGGAGGAAGAGGTGAGAGAAAAACTTGAATGTCATCGCTGCACCAAGGGAAGGTGGTGCCATGTAAATAACCATAACTCAGATATTGCTGAATCGAATGGAGGCTGTTTACACACCTGGCTATAAACTCTGCCTTCCTGTCTGTGCTTGGAGTGAAGCCCACCTCAGGGCACACACGAGGACAAGCAGAAGATCCCAGTTCTGGCAGGATGCTGTGCTGATTGCCCATGCGCGAACAGCTAACTTCCAGTTGTGCAAATTTTCCCTTGTTTTGGCTGTGTACACAAGGCTTTTGGTAATCTTTTGTGTACACCTAGAGAGTGTTCTTCTGCTCCTTAAGACAGAAATTTGTACTTGCTTTAAAAAAAAAGATGCACACAAATTCATTTTTTGTCTGTCTTTGGGTGGCATGCTGCAGTCACCACGTGGAGACTCTAAATTACAGAGTCCAGTTCTGTCATCTACAGAAGGGAACTATGTGACATGCAGGGTCCCCAGATGAACACTTACTGAGATGATGCAGGTGTCAGAACAGCTTCTGGTGACACGCTGGGGCTGAGTCGTGATGGAGTTCGGCTTGTTAACAGACTTGCAGTTGAAAGGAATCTGACATCAGCCAGTTAATCTTGACAAGGGTGATTCTTTCTCTCCTCAGCGTCCCGCAAGAGAAATGCTTCATGACAATGCCTGGAGGGTGGGAACTGCCATGACATGGCAGGTAGATGCCTTTATAAAGGAACAGAATGAACATATAATCTAGTAATGGCGACTGACAGAGCTGTAAGGGATTTGGATTTTCTTGATTCTTTTTTTTAATTTTTTTTTTTAATAATTCCTTCCTGCTAGGAACAAGATCATGGTGTTGGCAGGACAGGAACAGTGAACAGTGTCGGAAGTAATCAGTCCATTCCTAGTATGTCTATCAGTGCCAGTAGCCAAAGCAGTAGTGTTAACAGTCTTCCAGATGCCTCGGATGATAAGAGCGAGCTGGATATGATGGAAGGGGACCACACAGTGATGTCAAATAGTTCTGTCATTCACTTAAAGCCGGTAAGCATTGGGTTTTTGGCTGGCTAACTTTGGGAACGTGAAAGAGGAGTGGGTTTGGTTGGTTAAGTGGTCAAAAAAAAGTAATTGAGTACTTCCTACGCTAAGTTATTATTTGCAGCTCCTAATATTGTGTCACAAATGCATTAAATTGCATTGGAAACTTCAGAAAGTCGCTATAAAAATCATTGACTTCTTTTGATTCTGTAACAATTATTTTGCTAATCAAATTGTTTTCGAAATTGTTTGCTTCATCATGAGGACTTGCAATGGCAGTTGTGAGTAGGATTATTTAGTGAATGCCCTTATCTTGCAGAGAACTGCTTCTGGGGACAAAAAGATGCAAGGTTTCTCCTTCTAGTTTCTGAATTGTTAAATCCAAGACCACAGTGGTGCTTGAAATCTGTTCCTGAAGCACCCAGCTTTCCAGCACGTAATTTGGGTATTTGGTTAATGAGCAAAGATGCTCAAAAAAGGCAGTGCAGCTCTATGGCCATGGAAGCTGTGAAGTCACTCTGGCTGCCTTACCTCTGTGTGAAGAAGGATGGAGTGCAGTGTGTCGCTGGGATCCGTGCTGCTCTCCCTGCAGATGGGTTATGGTGCATTTTCTCAGCCCAGCAACGTTTCCCTAGTTAATGATAGGTGTGGTTGGAATGTTTTGTTCTTTACCCAGATATGCAACAAAGACGCAGGTATTTCCTTGGGGAGTTAATTAGTATATCATATCTAACTCCTAATCGTGCCGTGATGAATGACAAAGTAAGAATGTGGAATACACCATGACAAATTTTAGAATTTGCTTTGAGGTATTTCTGTAGTGGGTGTAATGAAAGTCATCCTCTGTCTTTCAGGGTTACAGAGATGTTGTTTTTGTCTCTCTGACTTGATATAATCTACTTGATAGCTTTTATGTTTTCTTGAAGTAAACTATTTTACTCAGTCTTCTGTTTTCCATTTATTTTTCTCATTTACAGCACTAATTAGTAATTTTCCTCCCAGTAATAAAATTGCACAGCAAAATCTCCAAATTAAAGACCCTAGATCACAGCTCCCATTGCAGTACATTCCTCTGTCCAGCCTAATGAGTGTAAAATGGATCTGCTTTCTTTTCCTTTAAATGCCTTTTGACCCAGACCGAAATAAAAATCTGTAGTGACTGGAATTCTTGTTCTGTCGCGTTAATATTTGCTGATCAGGAGGAAGAAAACTACAGAGAGGAATCGGATCCTCGAACGAGGGCATCAGAACCCCAGTCTCCTCCCCAGGTGTCCCGCCACAAGTCTCACTATCGCAATCGAGAGCACTTTGCTACCATACGCACAGCATCGCTGGTACGTCACGTCTGCGTTCGGGTGAGGTTGTGCAGGAAGGGCTGCCTTCACACGTGGCTCTGTGAAACTGCTGGGAGCTTTCAGGGTTTCAGCAGAATACGAGCTGTGTTCATTGACTGTGGTGTTATCACTGAAATAGTAGAATGCGGGTTGGTAGAAGCTTAAATGCAGCATCAGGGCAGATGTGATTTGTGTATCGTGATGTTTACAAAGCTGGTAGGCTTAGCAGAATGCAGGAAGCAGTTTATAGTAGTAAACTGGCTTTAGTTTCTTATGTATACTGTGTACTTTTGTGTGTGTTTCTGTATACATATGCACACACTCATAGTGGGCTAAGGAGACAGTATCTAATACTAGCTTTATAATATTTGTGCACTTTTTCTACTGGAGCCCGTATGAGCTTATCTTCTGCTGCAGAATTCAGTTTTTAGTCTGCTCTGCTGCCACTGGGACCTGTGGTGGTCTTTACAAAAAAAAAAAAAAAAAAAAACCCAACCCACATCACTGAATAGTTTTCTTTTGTGGTCAGAAGACTGCTGAGAATCAGATGAAGAAGCATTAAGTTCCTTTGCCCCAGTGTGGTTCTCTTCATAGGTGACAAGGCAAATGCAGGAGCATGAACAAGACTCTGAACTCCGAGAGCAGATGTCTGGCTATAAACGTATGAGAAGGCAACACCAGAAGCAGCTGATGGCATTAGAGAATAAACTGAAGGCAGAGATGGATGAGCATCGCCTCAGGTTGGACAAAGATCTTGAAACTCAGCGTAACAATTTTGCTGCAGAAATGGAAAAGCTAATTAAAAAGCACCAAGCAGCCATGGAAAAAGAGGTAAGAGATAACAGTTTAGCAGACTAGTCTTTCTTTGTTGATTACTTTGAATTGTCCACTTCACCTCATTGATGAACAGATGACATTGTAGTCTCTTACGTGTCTGTTTTCAGGAGCCAAGCAAATTGCTAATTAGAGAAAGGCTAATACATCACTTCCTTACATTAAGGGGTTTATGTAACTAGAGGAAAGGTATGACCTTCATCACAGTGTGTTGTACTAAATGCTAGCATACTGACCCCAGGAAAAATGCTGTGAGGGTTTTCCTCTCTTTTGCCTTGGACGTGCTGTCAGTTTCTGACTGCCATCGAGTGTTATGGAGGCAGATGAGCCTGCAGAGAAATGTGCCAGCTATGCTTAAAGGCTCACTGTCTGGTTGCTTATGGATATGGGGATTTTTATGCTTTTAAATAATTGACAGTGAAGTGGAGGCACCTATGGAGATTATTATTGATTTATTTGTTCATCTTGGATCTCCTGGTGGAGGGCTAAGGATTTGGTTGGTCATAAGGTGTTGATTGTGGTAGGTAGGAATAGCTGAACAGGATTGAGAGAGTGAAGCACTGAAAAAGGACTCCTGCTGATGCTTTAAGGGGGGTGGAATGAGAAGAGTTTGAGGGCAGGCTCCTGAGATTCATGCTTTTTTCAGAGTCATGGTGAGTATTGTGGTCTCTGTATCGTGAGTTCCAGGTCTCGGGGTTAAAATGGAACATGAGCTATAATTGATCAGGCCTCGGAAACTGATCTGCTTCTGGATTTGCTGTAGGCTAAAGTGATGGCCAACGAAGAAAAGAAGTTTCAGCAGCATATTCAGGCACAACAGAAAAAGGAACTGAACAGTTTCCTGGAGTCTCAGAAGAGAGAATACAAACTCCGTAAGGAGCAGCTGAAAGAGGTAACTCATCTGTAGTGAGAAATGTGAGCCAACAGTGAGGTGTACAATACACTGCAAGAGTGGTGTCATTCAGAAATGACAAAAAAACAGCAGAGCAGTAAAGGTGACCTACAGATCAGTTAGTAATTTTAATGGAGAAAGCAGGCTAATAGTTCAATAATCACTGTATGGTGGTGGAAACCATGAGCTTTGTGAAATGCAGAGAAATGGTGGAATCAAACTTCCTGGTTCTTTTTAAGGAGTGGATGAAAGTGTAGGTACTCTAAATAATTTTTTTTGAAAGAACCATTTAGCACTCAACCATCAGTTGTGTGACGCAGCTTTGGAACTTTTTCCAAAGGGGAATATTCCCAAACACAGACATTTTCTGGGAGAAAATGGCCAAAGAGCTGCAGAGCCAAGGAAGATCTGAAGAAGATGTAGTAGCTTGAGCTTATAACAGTGTCTTACGTAGATAGATAGGCAGTAGGTCACAATTCAGCAAAACCTGCTGATATGCAGGAATTATGTCTCTTACTTAAGCTGAAGTGTATTGCAGCAAACCTGGTCACTGCATGAGCATCTCTAGTGTGCAGCTCGAGCAAGCAAATTCTTTTATGAAATGTGCCTTACGCCATATATTGAATTTAAAATGGCCAATGCAAAAAAAAAAAAAAAAAAAAGCTATGAATTGTCACCAAGTATTCCCTTAGATATGATGCATTTTACAGAAGCTCAGATTGTTCCTAACTCGAGAAAACCATGTGGAATGGCTTTGTCTGAAGCATAGTCTATTAGGCAGTTGTTCAAAGCCAGAGAGCTCGATGCAACTATTCCACCATTAATTACCTGCCTCTTATCAGGAGCTGAATGAAAACCAGAGCACTCCAAAGAAGGAGAAGCAGGAGTGGCTCTCCAAGCAGAAGGAGAACATCCAGCATTTCCAGGCAGAGGAAGAGGCCAACTTGCTGAGGCGTCAGCGGCAGTACCTGGAGCTGGAGTGTCGCCGCTTCAAGAGGAGGATGCTGCTGGGCCGCCACAACCTGGAGCAGGACCTGGTTCGAGAGGTAAGAGAGGCAGAGATGGGACCTGGAACCATCTGTGTGTGAAGTATCACACAGAGTTCCTGCTATCCAACTTCAGTCTCGCTAGGAGTTAATTACCAAATAGGAATTTTCTTTAGTAAAATAATGGCTGGGGTGTTATTGCAATACTTTAGAGTAAAACGTTCAAACGAGTGTCTTATTTCATGAGAACTGTCAGATCCAAAAGGTCAGCAGATGCAATAATTAGTTCTTTCCAAAAAATGCTTACTGTGAATCCACCTAGAAAAGTGAAATGAGGAAGGAAATGACTGGTGGCTGGGAGTCCTCCACCTGAAAGGTTGTAGGGGCTCTGTGCTCTGTCCTCAGGTGGCTCAGAAAGGGAGAGATGCCCTCGTGAGCAAAATAATGTCACATTACAAATGTGAATCCAAGAAAAAAAGAGTCTGGTAACCCCCTCTGTCACCCTTTAGGAGTTAAACAAAAGGCAGACCCAGAAGGACCTGGAGCACGCCATGCTGCTGCGTCAGCACGAGTCCATGCAGGAGTTGGAGTTCCGCCATCTCAGCACCATCCAGAAGATGCGCTGTGAGCTGATCCGGCTGCAGCACCAGACCGAGCTGACCAACCAGCTGGAGTACAACAAGCGCCGGGAGCGGGAGCTGAGGCGTAAGCACGTCATGGAGGTGCGGCAGCAGCCCAAGAGCCTGAAGGTACTGCGTGGTGTGGGAGCGAGCAGCACCGAGGGGCTGCTGCTGCTGCTGGTGGTGGTGGCACGTCGCAGCCCGGGTCTGGTTTGCAGTGTGTGCAGGTCCAAGGGATTCTGAGGCTCGTTAGTTTGAAGAGGTTCTGTGTGAATACCTTTACACGCGGCTGGTATGTTAGGTGTGAGGGATACCAGCCAGCTGCAGTGTCCTCAGGGAGCTCCTTGTGCTGACTTTTGCCATCATGTGCTCTCGTGGGTTTCTTGCCCAGCTCTTCAAGCTGAAGTGGTTGGCCAGAATTTCAGGAATTGAGGTTCTTACTGTTTTTGTTGTAAGCTTCATTTTGAGAAGCACAATGGTTTATTCTGAAGTGTCTAAGAATGGAGTAGAAAGTTTTTTCACATAGCTGCTGGTACGTTTCCTTTGAGGAGGAGGCAGGCTTCTCTCCACCCAGTGCTCGGCTGTGCCAGTAACAAAATGAGTGTATGGCATACTGAGCATGGGAATTCTTTGTTGTTCTAGATCTTCCTGCTTCGTATTTCACATCTGATTTAACCTGCAGTTGGTGCAAACTATCTTCTTGCAGAGGAAAAAAAAAAACACTTGAGAACAGAACTAAAGCAAGTAAAGAATCTGATTTGCCAGCATTAGAATAATATTAAATGGTGAAAACCTGGCTTGTGAGTACAAGGGACCATCTGATCACTGTTGAGAATCTCCAAGGATATAGTGTATAAATAGCAGATGACTTCACAGCGAAGCTGTGCTGCACTCTGAGCTGAATAAAACTGAACCAGCTGCATTAGGTTGATCCTTCTGAGATTAGCATGAATGAGTTCTGCCTCCCCAAGGTGATGTGGTGCAAACACGAGTGGGCAGCACGTCCGTGTTTGCTCCCTGCTGGCAGCAAGGCCCACAGCTCTCTCCAGGCTGCAGAGCTGCCCTCTGCCCTCTGCAGAGCATCCAACCCTGTCCTTTTTCCAGCTAGGACAGGGCTGCAGCGTTTTGGCAGGAAGCATGGAAAGCTTGTGCTGTGCCATGCATGGCTGTTCTGCGATTAGCAGAGGATTTCAGGCTTGAGCTGTCAATCCAGCACCTCCTGTGTAGAGTTGCACAGAATTTGCCCTTCAGTAAAAACTGCTCTGTTATTATTTTGAGTGTTTTAATTGTGATGAAAACCCCCTCTTGCTGGTGTTTCACAACACCGGGTCAAAATGATCTTGTCAGAAGGCAGCCTGGAAATCTTACCCCTCCCTTCTGTTTCCTGTTGTTGAAGCCTTTGGGTTGGAAGGCTGTAAACAGCCTGGTGGTGTCCAAGTGAAACTTCATGGAATGTGAGGACAAAACAGTTTGCTGATGTTTGCTGTGGTCCTTGGTGGGAACGTGTAAGCACCTGTAGACACTTCCTTGAGAGGAAGGGAGAGAGCTCCTTAAAGGCCTTTAGGAGGGGAATAACTTACTGTGAATTTAGAAAGGGTAAAAGTGATATTTTCCTCTCCATTATATATGTTTTGTTTGAATGAAGCCTGTCTCTGTCTTGTTTTCTGCATCCATTTGACAAGGTGGGCTTGTTGGTTTATACAACAAAACTGACGTCTGAATTGGGCTGGTTGTGTTTGGTCCCAGTGGATCTTTCTGTGTAGCTGCAGGTGCTGTGTTTATCACCTGCCCTGCTGAGCCCTGAGTGAGTTCCAGGAGCAGTCAGTGCAGGGGCTGACAAGAGATGTACACATGTACCTGCAGTGCTCCTCCAGTTTATTCAGGGACAGAAATCTGCTCCTGTGCTGTTTCTGCTCCAAGTGCACTAGGATTTGACCGTGGTGTGAATGGACTAGACTGTGTACTGACTGTGCTGATGTGGTTGGTTTGATTTGTTTGTTTTTGTGCTTTGTTTTGTTTGTCTTACCATGGGGAATGTGACTATCAGTTGGTTCACCACCACCATTCATCACTCCTGAATTTGTTTTGGTTTAGTTAGAAGTATCCCTGCCAGTCCTCCTGCAGGGAACTCCTTCCTTTTCAGGGCCTCAGTGCATTTGGCAGATGCTATCCCTTTCAGGCTGCTCTGGAGGCAGGTAGAGTAGATGGAAGAAAGACAGAAAGAATGTATCCAAGGGCACACAGCTAAGTCAGGTTCAGATACTTTGTCCTAGATTGATGTCTCTCAGCCCCATGTGCAATAACAAAGTTGTATCTCTGCACAGTACTGAGGTTCAGCAAGCACGAAAGGAAAACTCAGCCTCTGTTGGGACTGGGGAGTTGTGTTGTTCAATAGGCTAGCACAACATCAGTGCTGATGGTGGTGTATATCTTCAGGTGTTTAATCTTTCCCAGCCATTTTTGAGTATCTTTATGAAAACCAGATTCTTAATAATCGAGTCAGAACACATCCAATCTTCATCAAATTCCCGAAGGAAAAAGCATTTCTCTTTTTTCCTGTCCCTTCCCATGCACCAGATCTGCTTCTTTGCATGACATCAAGTGCCATTCATATATACGTGCCATATAAGCACAGTCACGTGTAAGTATGGCTTTTGGTGCTAATTAATATTAGTCCTGTCCCTCAAGAATTTTTCTTGAAAAGCAACAGCCAGGACTGGATCCAGTCCAGTGACAAATGTGAGGCTCTTTGTGCGGAGACAGCTGTATTTAGGCTGGAGCTTTGTTATAAAAGTGTCTCTATTGTAATTGTTTTGCACAGTGGCAGTGTCAAAGCAGCTGCAGCAGTAGTCATTGCCTCTTGTATATTTTGCTTCCCTCCTTGCACTGTAGATGTTATTATACATTTGTGGATTCTTGAACTCATATCCTTAATGTAATCCTAAATATCCATTTGAATGGATATTTCTCCCATTTGAAACATGCTGTTTTTTTCTTTGTTTGTGTCCCCTCCATCTTTCCAGTCAAAAGAACTACAGATAAAGAAGCAGTTTCAGGATACATGCAAGATCCAAACCAGACAGTACAAAGCACTGAGAAACCATCTGCTGGAGACCACGCCAAAGAGTGAACATAAAGCTGTCCTCAAACGGCTCAAGGAGGAGCAGACCCGGAAGCTGGCTATCCTGGCTGAGCAGTACGATCACAGCATTAATGAAATGCTCTCTACACAAGCTGTGAGTCGCCTCCGAGGGACCCAGGGTTCCTCAGCCAAATAGGGATGTTTGCATTTTAAGCAGTCTGTATCCTGACAGCAGGCTATCTGCTTCCTTGCTACACACGCCGTACCCAGCACAGTCATTCCTCTGTGTTTAAAATCTGCATTCAAATACAGAGGAAAGAGGTATTATTCCCATCAGGCAGGTTGAAGCTGAAGCTTTTGTTGAAGGGATGCAAAGTGATGCATCTGTGTGGCTGAAAGACTGCTTTTGCATGAAGTCTGACAGCATGAACGTCCCTGTTAGAGCATCATTAAATAATATGCAACTTGCTATTTTAAGTCATTTAGGTTTTGATTTATCAGTGATACCAACCAAAGCATGTCCCACTGGTGGAAAATGCTCAGTGAGTCATGGAGGAGTTCAGAGGTTTGACTGTAAATCTGCAGTTATGTTAAAAGTGCTCTGAAAGTTCTGTTAGCCCTTCTTCAAGGAATGACCATGTGAGCAATGCTTTGAGTCCTTGGTACAACTGAACGTGCAGTTTTCTTTGCACTTCATGCATATCGTGTCCTGCTTATCGCTCTGCACAGATTTGACACTGACACAGCAGGGTAGCTGGCCTGATTTATGTGAGGGAAGTTAAAAGTTCAGTGTTAAAACCGATTTTAGATTTATGTCATTTTTTTGCCCTACGTCCTGCATTGGCAGGAATGCAAACTTAAGTCTCCTGCACACAGGAAATTTGTTAATCCAGCTGAACAGAGCAAGAGACCTTTTCTTTGCCTTTAGGAAAACAGGAGAGCTGTGAACGTTAGCACCTACAGCAGTCTGTTCTCTGCAGTACGGATCGTGGTTCCTGAGGCACCACTGCTCATCAGCGTCACTTGCATCAGCACTGTGGGCTCACTGTCACCAGTCTTTGTCACTATAGGTTCTCTGTTTGGTGAAACCAAGTACGATAGAGACCAATTGTATTGCCAAGAAAACAAAAGTCCCATCCCATTCTCTCCCTCTCCCTGCAGTCCTCCCCCAGAGTGTCATGAGTGGTTACCCCATAGTGAAACGTCTCTATTGTCTGCCTTTCCCAGCTGCGTTTGGATGAAGCACAGGAAGCAGAGTGCCAGGTTCTGAAGATGCAGCTGCAGCAAGAATTGGAGCTGCTGAATGCATATCAGAGTAAAATCAAGATGCAGGCAGAAGCCCAGCATGACCGGGAGCTGCGTGATCTTGAACAGAGGGTATCCCTCCGTCGGGCCCTCCTTGAGCAGAAGGTAAAATGGGCGTGTGAGCACCCTTAGCACAGTCTGTCTTTCAGCACTGTACCTATGAAAATACAGAGAAATTGCTTTTGTCCTGCTGTGTAGATAAACGCACAGATCATTTGGATATTTGCCTCTCTGGGATAATGGCTCAGTGACACAGACTAAACTTTCTGCCAGCTCAGCCGTCCTCTGTGAGCAGATTCTGGCTTTCTGGCTGGGGCAGAGCTGCTCGAAGCATGCCAGAGCCAGAGGGAGCTGTGCCTCCCTGGGCAGAAGGGAAAGCAAATGATTCTTTTTGTCTCTGAGCTGCAAGTCAACATCCTCAGTTCACAGAGGACAGACGTAATGACCTAAAGTGAAGGTGTGGCTTTTTTTGAAGTTTGCATGGTATTAGCAGTAGGTATCTGGGGGAAAGAAAAAAGGATGGACTTGTGATTTGAGACTCTGTTTTCTGGTAATGTGATTTTTTTTTTTACTGCAGCTCTGCTCTTTGTCAGTGTGGAGACCAAGCTACAGTTTCCCCATGAAATGCCACATGTTATAGAAAGGCTGCTGTCAGCAGCACTGCCCTTAGCAAATGGCTGTAGCCAAGACTCACAAGCATGGGCAACCTGCTACTCCCTAGATTTCAATTTGAGTTGGCTATTGCATGTGTTGAGGTGCTCCTTGTTGAAGCATGCTTTTCTACATGGTTCCAGATGCATGGGGTTTGTAGAAGTGCATGCACAAACCAGAGGAAGGAAAATGCAGCAGTCAGTGAAAGGAAATACGCAGTCAGCCTTCCTGCTGTGAATTTTCCCCCTTTTGATTTGCTCTGAGCCTTCACCATTCACACAGCAGTTCTTAGTTTCGATGCTGATTGGTGATTATTAAATTATGGCAATTACTCTGTGGCCTCGAGGTTCTTTGCACTTAAATCCTCCCAGAGGCCAACAGATGGATACTTGGCTGGCAGAAGGCCCTGTTGGAATAAAGCTGCTCCACCTCATGGTCAGCAGAGGAACATCTCCAAGAAGGCAGAGCTGTGCTTTGGTCTCCTGCAAGTAGCTGAATCTCTGGAAGAAACTGAATTTGTGCATACGGGGTTCCTATGTGGCACCCACATGTGGGGTAATCGTATCTATATCCCATCTCTAGTTCTGCTCCTGTCCCAGCCCTGCTTCAAAGTGTATGTTGGGCTGGGTGTGCATTGCCCTCTGGTGGTATCAACTGAAGGGAGCTCTGGAGGAAGCGTGCCACAGCAAGCCAAGCTCCTCGTGTGCAGGATCAGCACTGCACGTGGTGTTGTACTGAAAGCTGAGCCCAAGAAATTTGCATCAATCTATGACTGTGTTCTGTAAGTCTCTCAGTGCAGATGAGGATCAAAGTCTGTGCATAGAAGGCCCGTGCAAACTGACTGGCATCAGTGATAGGAAGCTTAGCAATGCTAAGTGCAGAGGAGAAGAGGAAGCAGTAGCAACAAGGTCTAGCATATTTTTTTTCTTTTTTGTGCCCTGTGTGCCTTAGAATAGTGAAAAACTGCATGGTCCTTCAGCTTCCATAGATGGGAAGCCTTTATTTAGCCATATGAATGCTAACGTGTTGATGCTGATACAATCATGGACCAATGGTGAGACAGTTGCTGGAATTACAGCAACTTAGTGGCAGCTCAAGGGAGGACACCTGGGTGCAAATGTGGATGCATCTTCCTTTTGAAAGGATATCCTTTGCAGGAAAGGGTATTCTGACTTTGTAAGAGGTTGGAGTTGCTGGTGCTCTGGTGCAGGTTGCTCAGCGGTGTCACCTGGTATTTGTGTGCCTCTGCTAACTGAAGCTGTCTGGCAACCAGAGCAAGGGCACGTATGTGCACAGGATGAATGTCTGGCTTTCTGTGCATAAACACATATGCAGCCTGTGGCAAAGTCAGTCCCCGATGTTCAACAATAAGCCGGATTTCCAGAAGTGATCTTGTGCATAGGATTCTGCTTCCTTCTCAGCACAGCGCTCTTTATTTTTGATGGTGCCCATCACCATAGTAACTCAGCAGAGCATGCATGTCTGACGTGGGCTCAGGAGGGAGTAACCAGCCCCTTCCATGCACAATTTTTAAGTGCCAGTGACTGAGGCTCTGTACAAGTTACACCCTGGTGCTGTGCTGTTTGTATTGCAGCAGTACTGAGCTTGTCCCAGGAGGGTCTTTAAAAGACTTTAGATTTACTCATTTCCTTCACGTGTGCCTCCGACACCTCATCTTCAGAGTCCTGTGTCCTGAGGTCGTTTCTAAGTGATGTCATTTTCACGCAGGGTGTCAGGCATGCCTGTCTGTGCAGCTTGGTTGCACAAAGTCCCATTTGTTTTGCTGGCACAAAGACTGAGAGCTGTGTGCAGCCAGACATGCTGGAGAGCTGCAGTTCTGAAAGAGAATGGGATTCCACTTAGATAAATTGCAGCGTTTGAAAGAGCTAACATTAGAGAAGGCAGCTTCTTCCTCTTCTGCCATTTGCAGGCCTGCTGAGTGCTGCATGGCTTTCAGCAAGAGTTAGCTAGGCTGCTCTGCAGAGATCCAGTGCCACTCACCTAGCGGCAAGAAACAGGCGAGCGGGTAAGGCTGCTTCTGAGAGCCTGAAATGGCTCAGGAGATGACTCACATGGGAGCAGATTGTTTCCTAAACTCCAGATGAAATCACTTTGCATATTCCCTGACTAAGGCAAGAGGGTGCTTACCAGTACAACGCTCTGCCCAGTGCCTTCAGCACAGACCGAGGTGTCGCCTCTTAGCTGCGTCACCACTGACAGCGGATGCTAGGGAGCTATGCTGAAAGTCTTGGCTACTGCTTTTTACCCTTCTGGACTTCTTCACTGAGGCCAAATGTTGCTTTTTCAGTGCCGGCAAGAAGATAACAAAGCGATTCTTTGCTTTTCCACCTGACTGCAAAGATTTCAATGAGAAAGGCTTCTGGCCCTGTCTGAGGGATGCTGGGGGGCCGTGGCTCCATGTTACCAGCACTCAGAGAGCTGATCCCAGTTCCCCTACCAAAATACTGTTGGAAACTGATTTGGAACAGTGTTGCAGGGACAAAATTGGAGTTGCCAGCATGCATATCATCTAGCTGATAATCTGCCACACGCCGCAAACATCGCTGCCTGCTTTCTTCAGCCACGCACACTGGAAAAGGTAGCAGAGTAACAGGACCAATTTAGGAAATGGATAGATAACAGGTGGTAAATGAGAGATGGGAAAATCTGACCAATGAACATTTGAGAGGAAACTGAATGTGGGCTAATATGTTGGCTCCTGGAGAAAAGAGCAAGTGTCATCACCAGATTCAGCTACAAGCAGTGCAGGTCACATTAAGCAGTGCTGGCAGGTGTTTGTAGATACTGTGCTTGGCTGTATTTAAAGGTGTTTTCCCAGTAGGTTTCTATGGAAGCTGTACTCTCATAAGATTGGCCTATGTCAAGTTGTTAGTATCACTGCAAACTTGGGATTCACATCCCTGAAAAGCTCTGTATTCACGAGGGAACAGGAAGTGAGACACTCCAGCTGGTGCTCACCGTGCTCTGCTCCATGGGGCTTATCCTTTTGCACTAGGAACAGTCTGTTGGTGGACATGTGAGCTGGATCCTATCTCCTGCAGAAACACGTGGAGAAGATTTGCCATTAGCTTGGTGTTCAGGGTCCTTCAGAAACTTGAGGCCGTGCCCGTGGAGGAGCCCTGTTGCTACAGACTCTCTTCTTTTTTTCTTCCCAGATTGAGGAGGAGATGCTGGCGTTGCAGAACGAGCGTACCGAGCGGATACGAAGCCTGCTGGAGCGTCAAGCTCGCGAGATCGAAGCCTTTGACTCAGAAAGCATGAGGCTAGGTTTTAGTAATATGGTTCTTTCTAATCTCTCCCCCGAGGCGTTCAGCCACAGCTACCCGGGAGCTTCTGGCTGGTCCCACAATCCTACTGGGGGTGCAGGACCTCACTGGGGTCATCCCATGGGTGGCCCACCGCAAGCTTGGGGCCATCCAATGCAAGGTGGACCCCAGCCATGGGGTCACCCCTCGGGGCCCATGCAGGGGGTACCTCGAGGTAGTGCGATAGGGGTCCGCAACAGCCCCCAGGCTCTGAGGCGGACAGCTTCTGGGGGACGGACGGAACAGGGCATGAGCAGGAGCACAAGTGTTACTTCACAAATATCCAATGGTTCACACATGTCTTATACATAACTTAAACAATAACTGAGGGTGGCAATTCCACTGGAGCTGTCTGCCAACAGAAACTGCCTACAGACACCAGCCCAGCAGCCTCCTCAGTGCGGTGCTGACGTGTGGAAGCTGGGTGCACATGGAATATTGTATTCATTTTGTAAAGCATTACGTTTTGTGTTTACTAACTGGGATGTCATAGTATTTGGCTGCAGGGTTTGGGGGGGTGGTTTTTTGTTGTTGGTTTATTTTGTTTGTTTGTTTTTTTGTTTGTTGGTTTTGTTTTTGTTTTACTTTTTGGAGGGGTCTCGGGAGGGCGTCTGAGAAATATATGCAATTAGTCAGAAGAGTTGGCTGGTGGTCATCACACTGACAGGACAGAAGGGCCTCAGGCTGCCCACGTCACACCATCCGTAGGAAGTCTGAGGGAGAACAGAGACCTCCTCCCATGTCCATAAATTTCCAATTCCCACCCTGCAAAAACCAGGCAAGCTGCCTTTTAAACCAACATCCAGGGGAGGAACAGCTGGATCTTCTGTTCCGTTTTTATTTGTCATTATAGAGGAAATATTTCTAGGGTATCGCCTCTGCCAGGAGGCATTTTCAAAGACTTGTAGGTGAGGAAGAAGGGTCAGAAGAGAGGCCAGGAGACACCGGGGCTCAGCAGGGCCCTTCTACCCAAGTGCCGGCTCCGTGTTGTGTCAGAAGTGAAGTTCTCTCAGAAGGCAGTGGTCGGCTTCCCGAGAACTCTGTAGGTAAACCTGTTTGGAGGGAACAGGCTAGAAATGTTAGAAGTTGTATTCCTGCTTTAGCACTCCCTGACTGTGCTGCTGGTAGCTCAGGCGAGGTTGGGCAGAGGAGTGTAAGTAATGCACTTGTACAGCTAATACTGTGACATCTCATCTTAGCTAAGCATCAGAATAATTCTTGGAGCCCAGCGTAGTCCTTTTTGCTCCATTCAGAAACGTTAGATTTTCAGCCAATCAGTCTCAAATGCCAGAGGTGTTTTGAAGGATGCCATAGTCACAAAATGCCATTGATCGGGTTTTTCATTGTTACACTACATCCACCAATTTATTACCTTTTTGGCTTGTTGCAATTTCCTGTTTACATGTAGAGTGTAGCCAACTGTTGAAATGTTTAGTTGCCACAGTGTACCAGGAGGAGCTGAGCCAATGACTCTTCCCAGCTGATGACTAACCCACATCACCACTGTAGATCTTGCTGCATGTGAGGCTCCTTTTTATTATTTTTGTTGCTGCAATACTTTACAACTCTTACAGTCCCTTGAGATGCTGTGATCGTTTGGCAGCATATCACGCCATGCAAGAAGGCACTACTTCCAGAGGCTCGTTGGAGCTGCTGTACTACTGAAAGGAAGCGAAGGAGGTCGTGGAAATCAATACAGTGATAAAAGGTCAGGGAGTCTAATGAAGCGAGGGGCTTTGTGGCACAGTGTCATCCCTTAGTGCTGGGAACTGGAGATGCTGCCGTGCTCTTGTGCCAGTGCCCAAGCAGGCTGGGGCAGCCAGCACTGTGGGGTTAGGAGGAGTGCAGGTTTGGCTCGAGGCAAAGCTTTCTGTCTTGGGGACTGACTAGCCAGGGTTCTTTGTAAATGTTTTTCCTTGCACACTAATCATCTTGAAGAAAACACTAGCTGCTAACTCTAGGATTTGCCTTTAATATGTTTATAGGGCTCAAAAGCAAGGTTTTCCGAATGTGTTTGTCCACGTGACATATTTATATAGTCAATACTCCGGTCTCTCGCTGCTGTTCAGTACTCTCAGCAGGGCGACGTTCTTTCGTTAGCTAAATTAACGTCCACTCCCAAGCCTGAACACTCCGCCTGTGTCCAGTGAATCCCACTGGGGCTTTTAGCATCTTGACGTAGCATATCACTCAGATGGAATACCCAAACTACCTAAAGATGTTTGGGCAGCCCCTTAGTGAGGAGCCTTGTAGTCCAAACAGCTCCCAGGAGTGGTCCCAAGGAAGTGACCGTTGCCCCCTGCGGACAGAGGTGACTATGAATTGTCCTATCCCTTCCTCTGCTCTGTTTCCATGTGGAGTTGGATGTTTTGGGGTCACTCTTTTGCATTGCAATATTGATTTGAAAAAAAAAAAAAAATGCAGCAAAACAGGTTTAGGTTTAGAAAGAAGGGAGAAAAGGAAAAGAAAAAAAGAAAAAAAAAAAACAAACCAAAAAGAATGGAAAGGCCAACCTCCCCCAAACTATATTGGCATTTACCATGTGAGTGTGGAGTGTGTGTCCAGAGCATGGTGCTAACACGAGGGCGTGAAGCTCAGCTCCTCTATCGCCAGCAGCAGCAGTGGGACAGGCTGTGCCCGCAGGTTCGTTCTTTTGCTTCTGTTATGGTTTGAATTTGGTCGAGTCTCTGGCTTAAATTGAGCTACTTCCACAGAATTCTCTCAACCCATCTCTTTGTGTAATGTCGAGCATGACTGAATGCTGAATCCAAATGATGGCTATCCCGTATTGGCTTTTTTTGTATTCAAAAAGAATTGTGTAGTAACCATTTTTACATGTATATCATGTGCAGACCTGGACTATTCCAACAAGTTAATATTTTAATTAAAATAGTTTGCAAAAACTGATTCAGATCAACTGGTCTAAATGTGTGTGTCCCTGCGTGTGCCTGGGGGAAGGAGGCTGCCCTAAAAAGCCTGAGCTGAAGGGAAAGCAGTGCTGTGCAGCATGGCCAGAGAGGCAGGTTGTGCACTGGAGGTGTGTGAGATGCATGAACAGCTCAGAAATCCGCTAAAGAGACGCAAACAATTTCTGAATCAGTTTGCAAACTCTGTTTTTAAACTTAAGATCAGTGGTTCCAGATGGCACTTGTTGCAGCCATGCCCTAACCTTGGCTTATGGAATGCTGTATGTTGTAGGAACTGCTCCAGTACCTCAGTAAAAATGTTCTGTTACATCTTTTACTCTTGTGTTTGACACTGGGGAAACTCTGCTGTGTGGACTGCTTTGCAAATGTTCTTGCAGTACTCTCCGATCAGCAGCTTGGCACCTGAAATCTGTTATTTGGTGGTTGTTTTCTTTCCCCCTTTGCAAAGACCTGAAGTTCTGATGTAGTTTAGCTCAGAGATGGAAAACAAAGCAAAAACGCAAGCAGAGGAGCCAGCCATTTCACCTCTTCATCCAATCTGAAATTGGATTATTCTTTTTTAATTCTTTAATTAAAATCAGTGCAAGGCTCCCAGGGAGGCAGCAGCCACCTCTGCCATCCGTATCGTGTGCTCTGTGCTTCTTCCTGGGGTGCAGTGCTGAAGTGGCTCAGCTCCATTTTGCCTGCACCCCATCCTCCCAGCCCGTGGGCTTCAGAGGGCTTGAAGAGATCTGTGTGGTGTGATAGCAGGCTTCCCACAGACACTCCCTGCAGCCATCCTTTGTCTGGCTCGGGGACAGGCTGGCACTGCTCTGCTCCCCATGCAGCCCTCGTGCTTTAGAAGAGCGTGCACTGCCCGTGAGCTGTAGCCTGCACAGTGTGCACCACCATAGGCCCTGGAACGATGCTGTTATGGTCCCCAGGGGAAGGGCTCGGTGCACTGCCAGCTGCCCTGCCCCGCTCACCCTCTTCATGTGCCATTTCTTGAGAGGCAATAAATCGTATTGTACCACTGTCTACCATTACTCCTTTCAATACGCACATCTCTGGATATATATATATATGGTATCTCCTTTGTATATATTTCTATTCTGTGTGTGTGTGGGTGTGCAGGCACCCACGTCCCGCTGTGCAGTTCTGCCAGGGCACTTCAGTTCTGCTGTGCTGTAGCACTCTCTGCTCGTGGGCTGTGCGGGGCTCTCCGAGGACGAGGGCACGATGCGTGCTGGGGCTGGGCGCAGCCAGAAGCCCTTCCTTAACGGTGCCCTGTTCATCATTGCTTTGGTTTTGCAGGGAGCAGGAGGGCAGGATAGCTGCTAGCAGTGTGCTGGAAAGCTCCCGGAGGGTACGGGCAAGTCGGAAGGCTGCTGAGAAGAAAACAAGGTGATGTAGTGGTAGGGAAGCACAGAGCTGCTGAGGGGCAGTGAGCAGCAGGTGGCCGAGTGGGCTCAGCTGGGTCCCGTGGGCTCAGCTGGGTCCCGTGGGCTCGGCTCGGTCCCAGCAGCATCACCATGGGCTCCAACCTTTGATGCTCCCAAGTTAAAGCTGCCACTGGCTCCTAGCACTACGGTTTGTGGCTAGAGCAGGTTTGTGAAGGATGGCAAGAGAAGTGACGTTGGATGATTGAACATATGTGTGTGTAGACACGCACATAGGTATAGATACCATTTTGGTGCATTCCTTATCCTGCTTAGGCACGTGTGCTTTGTTTCTCAAGTCCCGTGAGCAGAGGATGGCCTTGTTCTCCCCTGGGTGCCATGCTGGACGGGTGGCCGCCCTCAAGCTGTGAAGCCCTCTTGTCCTGACCTCCTCCTTGGTCCTCTGAGACCCCGACATCTCAGTGAGACATCGGGCAGATGGGGTTAAAAATGGTTAAGAATGGTTCATTTGTGCATCGGGTCGCAGCCGTTCATCCCGCCGTGTGTCCCTCGCAGCCCCGAGGCCCGGCCAGCTTAGCAGCATGCCAAACACGGGTCGTCACTGTGCTGCTGGAGAGCTCTGAGGCCATTTCCCTCTCTGCCTGTTGGAAGGTTTCTTGCAGGGCTTTAGGAGAGGTCTGGGTCGGGTTGTGCCATCTCTGCCCATGGGCAGCACAGGCCGTGGCTGCGTCGCTCTGCTGTGGTTGTGTCGGTTTGCACTTTTAGGAGGCCGTTATGCCGGGGTCTGGTGAGAGACGTGCGCCTTGTGGGGAGCTGACGACGGCCAAAAGAAAAAGCCAGCGGAGCCGGTGGTTGTGGCGAACGTCACCCTGCTGCAGCAAGGTGGCCCCAGTCCCATCGCGCAACGGCTGTGCGATGGGGAGGAAGGCCTTGTCAGCCAGAGAGGGACTTAGCAAAGCAGATTTGCGGCCAACAAGCACCTTAACCACTGAGCTGCGGGGCTCTGACCATTGCACTTCACCTGCAGGCTCCTCGGGGCGGGGGAGGCCCTTTGCTATGGGACCCTCGGGCCGCACCTCTGCGGTGCCCTCGGAGCGCTGCGTCCCAGCACGGCCCCGGCCCTCCCAGTGCACGCACTGAGCCCGGCCCCGCTCCCCACCCCTGAGTACGGGTACCTCAGAACATGCACAGTTTGAATTTTCACTGACAATTAGTTGAATGATTGTGAGTGAAAAAAAAAAACAAAAAAAAAAAACAAAAAAAAAACACAAACCTTTGTAATTATCTGTAAATATGTAGTTAACAAATTGACCTAGTTTCTGTATTTTTTAAGTTTTTTTGTACTAAAATTTATAGAGAACAGTCTGTGCCAGCTAGCAGAAAGCTACTGTAATTGCCAGTCGTAGTGCAGCATGCATCTAATCCCTGAGATTGTCGAGGTGACGCTGTAAGGAATTGTGCTTCTGTATTGCTGGGGGCAGCGGGGCTCAGCTGGGGGTCCCTGTGCCCCCTCCCTCTGTGCCAAGTGCCAGTGTGGGCAGCCCGGCGGATGGCAGCGGTGCTCGGGGCTGAGCTCAGCGGGTTCAGTTTCTTTGCCGCGGTTTTAATACCGTCTGATGACTTTTTTTTTTTTTTTTTCAGCCTTTGTAGAAATGATACGTTTTTCCCCTTCTCTCAGTGCTTTTGTCTTAAGCCCCGGAGCTCATCTAAACCTACTGGAGGAAAAAAAAAAAAAAAAAAAAAAAAAAGAAAAGAAAGAAAAAAAGAAAAAAAAGGAAAAAAAAAAAAAGAATTTCATTTGAGATCATTGCCTGCTTTTAGCGCCAGGATCACGCATTTCTATGGCAACTCTGAGCTCAGCAGAGTTGGGCAAGCAGCACGGCTGCCGATGAGCTGAAGGACGCGGCTCTGCTGCTTTGCGTGGCTCGGGGAGCCCAGCGTGTCCCACAGCCCGGTCCTGGAGCCAGGGGTGCCCCATCCCGCCCCGCTGTATTGCAGCAGAGGTGAGCCCGGAGCCCAGAGCTGTGCTGAGCATCCCAGGAAGCTGCAGGCGGAGGGGTTTGGGGTGCAGGTGAGGCCGTGCTCGAGGGCCGGGTCCCGGCTGCCCTTGGTCTGTGGGGATGGAGCTTCTGAGGGTTGGGCGTCCGCGAAGGAGCAGCGTCCTCGTGTGCGGGTTTGGCGAGCGAACCGCCTGCTTCCTTCCTCCCGTTTCCCTCCTGACCCCTCGCAGCCCTTCTCCTTGCTTGCTTGGAACAGGAGCGTTGTTCCCTGCCTAGAAACAGCCGAAACGTGGGGGGGTGGGGGGGGAGGGAGGGAGGGAGGGAGGGAAGGAGGGGGGCAGCCCTGATGTAAATAATTAACGTGACAAAGTGAAGTGTGTATAACAGAAAGGCGACGGCCCTTCGGTGACGTGTGAGTGCCCCAGGAGGTCGCTGGGCCAGCGCCGACCCGCGGGCAGCAGCGTTGGCCGTGAGCAGCCCTTGGTTTTGTGTCCGAGCGGGTAGCGGTCCGTGTGTGATAAGGGTAGGAGATGCTATGTGAGGTGTGTATAGTGTACATTTTTTAAAATAGCTTGCTTGTATTGTGAAGATTTTAAAGACAAACTTGAGAATTCTAGCCTAACTATTAACACAAGTTTAACATCAGTTACCCCACTGGGTTCAGAGCCTCTTGAATGTATATTCCTTTTTGTAACCTAAATGACCTATTCTTCTACCAGTCAGCCAGACATCCTATTTATATTTTTAATTTTATATATTACTTTCCATTCGTTTCCATTATTTCCAGCATGTTCCTGGGTTTGGTTTTTGTTTTTTTTTTTTTCAGTTCGTTTGGGGTTTTGTTTTGTTTCTTTTTGCACAAGCAATGAACTTTTCACTCCAACCTGGTATTTTCCAACCTGTTTTCCCCCCTTCCTCTTCTCCACCCCTGTTGTTTTTTCCTACCACCATCCGTTTGGGTTTTTCTGGGCCGGGATGCAGCGGGGTGGGGAGGAGGGGACAACTCATTTTCCATTTGCAGCTTTCTGTGCAAATGCCAGATCTTTTTTGTCGGTCAACTTAAAACGCTTCACTTTGCTGGTTGCTTTAAAAAAGAAAAAAGAAAACAAACAAACAAAAAAAAAAAGGTAACCTTATCAGTCCGAGGAGAGCGGGGTGGGAGGAGGGAAGCGCACACCTGTAGGGACACCGCTGGAGCTGCGGGGCTGTGGCTGCTTCCCCCCCCCTCCTCCTCCTCTCCCGGGACCCCACAGGAGCTCACTCAGCCCCACAGCCACCTGTGTGGGGTTTCCTCCGGGTCCAGCAGAGCCCGGCTGCTGCGGGGCCGCGGCGGAGCGCCCAGCCTGGTGGCTTTGTGCTGCAGGTAGAGAACACACATCTCTGCTGTTTTGCTATGAACACTGGTCTGAGGTTTCCAGGCCCTCACCCACGACGGTGGGCTGCGAAGGATCCAAATGGGGACCCGACTCCTGCCTGCTTCCGTGGCTGGGAGCAGCAGCTGGTATGAGTGAACCTACAGGTGTGCGTTTTCCTTCTTGTAGAAAATGCCACGAGCACTAACTGGTAAGGCTTAATGTACAGTATATTGTCAGTATTCTGGTATTCTTCTGGTTCAACATACATTATAGCTCATATATAACCTGTATTAATTGTATAGATTGTGCATTTAAAGCTGTTACCAAGTTGTCAGAAAATAAGAGAAGAGAAAAAGAAAAAAAATAAGGTCATATGTAATATTTTGTTTGTAAGTATCCTTTGTATCATAGCAAAGGAAATGTTAAAAAAAAAAAAATCAACTGTAATAAAGTAATTTTAGTACACGGAGTGTCTGCCTGCGTCCCTGGTGGGGCTGGAGGGCGGGGGTCCCACCGCTGTGCCTCCTTCTGGGGCTGGGGTCCCTCCCCATGCACTGCTGCGGGGTCCCTGCAGCATCCTGCAGCCATCCGGGCTGCCATGGCAACGGGAGGCAGCCCAGCTTTGCTCCGTTGCCTTGACAGCAGCACTTGCAACGGGGATTGGGAAACGGGGGCAGGATGGAGGTGCTCCCGTCCCGTTACATCCGCCCTCCGAAGCCCCCACCCCGCATTACAGAACGCGCTGCGGGGCGCCGGGGGACTCCCTGCAATGCCACGGCAGGGGGAGCATGGGGTGATGTTTCCTAATGGAGGACACAGCCCAGCAGGGATTGCAGCAAGCCCAGCCCCCAGCCTGACATTCATTAACCAGCACGTTCTGCTGCTCTCAGCACAGCCAGCCGTCCCCACGCAGCGCTCCCAGTGCAGAGCAGCGCGGCGCACCCTGAGCCTTCCTCTGCCCCATCGCCATCCTCCCCCAGGCTGCCACGTCCACAGCCAGCAGGTCCGGCCCCTGGGGACACGATGGGATGGAGCTGGGGGCCGTGCAACGCTCACATCTTTATTGATACAAATGTACAAGGACACATCTTACAGGAGGCGGCGCGGGGCAGGACGCCCGGGAGAGGAGAAAATGGGGAAGGCCTCCAGGCATCCCCTGTCCAGTGTAATGCTGCGGCCCTGGGGGAGCGCGGCCGCGGGGAGGGGGGGGGAAAACGTGGCCACCCCAGCAGGATGGCACACGCTATGTACAGGATAAGTTAGGGGCTGCTGTACGGGGGCACCTCCCCAGGGCTGAGCACCAGCTCTGCTGTGACAGCCGCCCGCACTCGGCCCAAACCGGAGGGAGGAGACGGAGAGCAGAGCCCGTGGGTCGGAGCTCACTGCTTCTTCTCGCGGGTGGTGATGGTGACCAGCTGCTTGGCCGCCTTGGCGATGTCGTAGGCGCACTGGATGACCTGCTGTGTCAGCAGCTGGTAGTCCACGGCTGCGCCCGGCTCCGGCGGCACGGTTTTGCGGCACTCGCTCTGCAGCCGGTAGGCGCTGGCATTGAGCAGGCGCAGGGAGCTCCGCACCGTTTCCAGCGCCGGTTTCTGCACGGGGACAGCATTAGGGCATGGATTCGGGGTGATGGGAGCCCGGCGGGGCCACCCCCCCATCCCTTCCCTACCTTGGGGAAGAGCGATGCCATCTCCGTCACTGCTGAGTGGATCTTCTCCGAGCACGGCACGAAGCTGCGGGCAAACGGAGGGCTGAGCCACGTGGGGCACAACGCCACCCGGCCCCACGCTCACACCACAGCCCTACCTGTCGTGCTTGGACTCCTGCGCAGCCCGCAGCAGCTCCTGGATGTTCTTGGTGACCTGCTCAGTTTTCAGGATGACGTCCTCCGTGCTGGGCAGCCCGGGGTCCAGCTCCCCGTCCAGCGGGTCCAGCTCGTGTGGGAAGTCCTCGTCCTTGCTCAGCTCCACGAAGCGCTTCCCCTCCACACTGTGGGGACGCACGGGTCAGCGCCAGCTCCAGATCCCCCAGTGGTCCCCATCCCCACCACTCACCCCAGCAGGATCTCGCCCGTCTGTGTGTTATCATAGTCGCTGTCGGTGCCGCTGCCGTGCCGATCCAGTTTGCTCTGTAAGGCAGAGCTGCAGCATTACACCCTGCCCAGCCCCATACCTATATAGGGGTAAGGTTCCACCCCGCTCTGACCCCCCCCAGTACATCACCATGTGCCGGGCACCGTCGGGGGGGCAGGAGAGCAGCGGAGAGGATGGGGGAAAGGGCATGGAGGAGACCGACGGACCTTTCCGCATCTGGAGGAGGAAAGAGGGGTAAAGGGAGCTGAGTGGGGGACACGGTGGGGCACGGAGCCGAGCCCGGTGGCGTGCAGGGGAGGACGAGCACAGGGGACACCACCACCCTGCATGCAGGGAAGTCCCGAGGCCGCCGGCCCCACTGCGGGATCCCCGGCACTGCAGGGGTGGGGGACGTCCCAGGAGCTCAGGAGGCCGACAGCCCCCCCGTGCCATGCAGGAGCCGCCCCCGCTGCGGCCCCCTTACCCGGTACACGCTGGCCGGGATGTGCACGGAGTACAGAGCTTCGTCCTCCACCTCCTGCGACACACAAAAGGGTAAAGCCCCGCCGCCCCCACCTCGGCGTCACCTGCAGCTGCCCTGAGACTCCTCCCCAAAATAACCCATCCCAACGTAGCCCACCCCCAAGGCCCACACCGTACTCACGCCGCCTCCGAAGGGCTGCAGCCGGGTCACCAGCTCCTCCACCGGCTGCCCAAAGGGTTTCAGCACCGAGCCCGGCTCGTACATGGAGAAGGCCTGGCGGTCACGGCGGTGCAGGGGGGCCGTGCCGGGGGGGTGCCCGTGCTCGGGGCGCTCGCTGGGGGCCGGGGTGGGGTGCGGGGGCACCGCCTGCTGCCGGATCTGCGTGTTCTCTGACTGCAGCTTGTGGATCTGCGGCGGGGGAGGGAGCGGTAAGCGGGGGGTGGGGGGGGGAAATAGGGAAAATGGGGTGCTTAGAGGAGGGGGCTGGCACACACCTCACGCTGCAGCCGGCGCAGCTCATCGCTCAGGCTGTTGTTCACCTTCATCAGCTGCTGCACTTTGGCCTCGGAGGCGGCCAGGGCTTTCTTCACCTCCAGGTACTCCTGTAGCGTGATGGGGCCGTCTGACAGGTCGGAGGAGTCCATGCTCTGTGAAGGGAGAGGGGCTCAGCACCAGGAGCTGGGGGGTGGATCTGGGTGGTGGGGAGGGGGCTGCGGCCCACCCGTGCGCGGTTGTTGCGGGACGCGTTGCGCAGCAGCTCCTGGTCCGTGTCCTCGTCGGAGGCGACGCTGTCGTAGTCGTGCTGGTCGTCCAGGTCACTCTGGCTCCTCAGTGAGTAGTCAAGGGCATCTGCGGGGTCAGGAGGGCTCAGCTGGGGGTGTGGGGTGTTCCCACGCTCCCCTACTCTCACCCCAGCTGCCCCCATCCTCACCCGTGGGGCTGAGCGGGCTCTTGCCCTGCTGCCGGCGCTTGGCTTCCCCCAGAATATCAATGAGCAGAGTGGCGAACTCCCGGGCATTGAATCTGGCCAACTTCTGCCGGCCCTGGGATGGCAGGGAGGATAAGAGCAGTGAGGGGGGGTCCGAGCGCGAGGAGGGGTCTGAGCAGTGCACTGGGCTCACCTGGTTGCGGGTGGCCGAATACTCGGGGTTGACGGGAAGGAAGGGGACGGCGCTGCGCTCGGTCACCAACGTGCTGTGGTTCTGCGTCGTCAGCCACACTGTGGCACAGGGAGAGCGTCAGGGGGGCACCCACCCCTACGGGCTGGGGGCTTGGAGGTGCCATCTCCCCCCCCCCCGCAGGCTGCGGGGCCGGCAGGACGCAGGCGCGGGCGTGGGGCCAGCGTGCAAGGCTGGGAGCAGAGCCCAGGAGGGCCGAAGGGAATGATCCCCCCCCAGCCCCACAGTCTGCCCTGGGGAGGCCCTCTGCACAGTGCTGACCCCCAGACCCCTTCTGGGTGCCCCCAGCTGAGTGAGGAGTAAAGTTCATCGTGCCCAACCCTACCCACCCACGGAAAGGGCTGCTCCCTCCGCCCCAACCCAAGGACGGGCTGTACCCACAAGGCTCATCCCCACCCTCAGCTGGGGTCCCAGCACCCACCTCCAGCACCCAGCACCCCGATCCGGCACCGCAGCCCCCCGCTGAAGGAAACGGCCCTCGGCCCCGGCCCGAGGAATGAGGAAGGAGGGGCCTGCGGTGCGGATCGGATCGGGGGGAGCGCCGGGCTCCGCTCCTCCCCGCGCCGGGACGGCCGCCAGCACCCAGCCGGGGGGGGGAGCGGGGGGGACACCCAGCAGCCACCCCCAGCCCCGCTCACCCGCGTCGTTCTCGCGCCGATCCACCTCGTCGTACACATCCATGGCCAGCTCCTCAAACAGGCGGTTGCTGAGCTGCGGCGGGAGGGGGGAAGCATCAAGCCGGGGATGGGGGGAGGAACGCAAAGCGCTGAGCCCCCCACCCCCTCCCGGCCCCCTGCTCACCGCCTGCAGCTTCTTCTTGGCCGCCTTGGCCAGCTCGGACAGGTCCAGGCTGCGGGGTGCATGAGGTGGGGGGGACACAAAGTTGGAGTTATTTCCATTCTGCCCCCACCGAGATTCTCCCCAGATGCACCCTGCGTGCCCCAGGCTCGGGGGCTTTGGCAGACATGGGTCCAGGGCGTGGGGTGGCACGGGGTGAGCAAACCCCCCCCCTCCCGGCTGCCCCCCAAAGGGCTGTGCTGAGCACCCAGAGCCCAACCCGGCGGCACGGGGCGATCCCTGTGTGAGTGCCGAGCAGACAATACCTCTGTGCCATGCACTTGGGGCGCACCCTGCGCTCCGGAGGCAGCAGTGGAGGGAAGAACAGGATAAAGGAGGATGTTAAACCGTGCACGTGGCCCCCCCAGCACACAGACACACACACACACACACACACAGACACACACACACACACACACACAGACACACACACACACACACACAGACACACACACACACACACACACACACACACACAGACACACAGACAGACACAGACACACACACAGACACACACACAGACACACACACACACAGACACACACACTCCAGGTGATGTTCCAGCGGTGGTCACAGGCACAGGGTCTCCCCTTCGGCCCGGCGGGGACACCAGGGGGGACAATGATGGCAGCACGGCTGTGAGCACCAAGCACTCACCTGTCTGCCATCTGTGGGATGATGTAGTGCCCGTTCTTGTGGTCTGCACAGAGATAACGGGTGGTGAGAGCGGCCCCCTTGAACCCTCCTAACCCCCCCACACGTGCGACAGGCACAGCACTCACCCGGCTTCCTGCCGCACAGGTAGAAGGCCAGCCGGTCGGTCAGCTCATACTGGCACTCCACCAGCCGCTCTGCCAGCTCGTGCTGGGCCGCCTGCCTACGGGGCACAGCCGGGGTGACACCAACCAACCCTGAGCTGGCCACGTCCCCCCCACCCTAAAGCAACCCCTCCGCCACCCCAATGCGCTCACCTGGCGTAATCGATGGGCGTCCGCCCATTGACGTCTGGCGCACCGGGGTCAGCGCCGTACACCACCAGCAGCTCTGCCTGCAGGATCTGCCCGGCCTTGGCGGCCACGTGCAGCGGCGTGGTGCCCTTCTCCTGCGGGCACAGCCAGCATCAGCCTCGTAGTGACAACGCCGTGACCCCCCCGGGCTGTCTGTTCCCCCCCAGAGCTCACCGGGTGGAAGAAGTTGGCCTGAGCGCCCAGCGAGAGCAGGCGCAGGCACGTCTCCAGGTTGCCTGTCCGCACACTGGAGTGCAATTGCTGCAGGGGGAGAGGCGGCAGTCAGTGCCAGGTGTGCCGCCGGCACCGAGGGCGGGTCCCTGTCACGCCGTGCCCCCACCTTGCTGAGGTCCTTGGCGGTGACGCCGTCATCGTCCCGGCACGGCAGCTTATGCACGAAGGCCAGCATCTGGTACTTGGCGCGGATGAACTCTGACTTGGTGGGGCTGGCAAACACGGGGTGAGGGGGGGCATCCAGCACAGCCCCCCCCTCGCAGCCCCGACCCCACAGCCCACACTTACTGCACTTTGTCCTGGGGGTTCGCCTTCCTGCGCCCGCTCTGCACCTGCGCCGGGTCCAGCAGCGAGTGCTCCCAGATGGAGTTGGCCCCATTGCTGGCCAAGGTGTGCACCATCTATGTGGAGGGGGGCACGGTGAGCGGCGGGACACCCCCTCATATCCCCACCCCCCTCCCGGGTGCACCCACCTGCAGCAGCGTGGCGGGCCAGGGGCTGTGCCGCAGGTGCTTGACAATGGAGATGTGGCGGCCCAGGCTGCGGTGCACGCTGCAGCACTCGTCGCAGATGAGCACACCGCGGTTGATGGAAGCCCAGCCCGGGTCTGCAGGGGGCGTGGGGTGTTACAGGGAGGGGGGGGGAGGGACTCTCCATCCATCACCCGAAATGGGGTTGGGAGTTTGGGGGGGGAGGAGGGAGGGTGGCAGCATCACCGTAGCAACGTAGCGGTTTCCAGGGTGACAGAGAGGGGCTCAGCCCATCGCCAGGGGAAACCCAAAGGGTTCCCTTAGCAACCAAGGGGGGAAGGGAGGGGGCAGGATTTGGCCCCCCCATCAGAAGGGCTGACAGCAGCAGGGGCGACGCCAGCACCATGCAGTACACTCCAAGTTGCCGAGGCCGTGCCCCCCTGGGCCAGGCACTATGGGTATCCCCATACAGGTGGGTGCCCTCCCACCCCTCAGCCATCATGGACTCAGGGGCTGTGCCCCCCCCAGCAGCCCCACGCCCCCCGCCCGGCCCCGCTCGGCCGCACTGGAGCCCTTTGTGTCCCCAGGAGAACAAAGGGACGTTTGAGCACTGCGTTGGCACCGGCCCTGCTCCAGCCATGGGGGCCCCACTGCTCTTTCGGGGCAGCTCCCCACAGCCGGCACCCCAACGGGTCCGGGCTCCCCAGCACAAATAGAAGGGGTGGGGAACAGATGGGGCGTCACTCCCCCCCTCCACACAGGGTGCCACGGTCAAACCGTCCCCAGTGTCCCTCTGCCATAGCAGAGCAGTGCCAGCCCCTGCCCAGCCCCAGCGCTGCGCTTCCACCCTCGTTTCTGTAGGGCCCACACAAACACCGCACCGCCCCACGGGAGGAAGGGCTGCGCGTTGGGGGGGGGGGGGGGGGGACAGTAGAGGGGCGGCAGCACTGTCCCTGCACAGCAACCCATCCCCATCACCCCGTGCAGCGTTTCCTTCCCACTCCCTCCCCAAAACCCCTCTGCTGCCCCAAACCAGGCAGCCCCGGCCCCCTGTGTGGGGGGGCAGAGCCGGCAGCGGCCCCACGGCGGTGTCGTTCCCCCCCCCCCCACACACACACACCCCCCATCCTGGCAGCACCACCCGGGCAGATGGCAGCGCTTGGCAGCAGCACCGCCGCATCTGCGCCTCCGCACCGCGGCCCACGGGGCGCTGCCGGGAACAGGATGCTGCGTGCCGGGGTGCACCCCATATAACACCCCATATAACACCCCATATAACACCCCATACAGCACCCCACAGTGCCACCCCCTCCTCCTTCAGCGGGGATAGGGGCGGCTGAGGGCACAGCAGCACGGGGATACCCCCAAAACCCGGAGCACGGGGAACGCTGTGCCGCGGGGGCGATGCCGGAGACGGTTACCCCGCGCATCCCAACACCGGCTGCTCCCGGCCCCGCGCCGTCGGAAGCGGCCTCTGGACTTTATAACTCATTTCCTCCCATGGCCGCCGGGCGATAAGGGATTGGAAGAAACCGCTTTCCATTTCCCCCGGTAGGAGCCTCGGCGCCGCCCCGCGGGGAGCGTCGGGTACCCCATAGCACAGGGTGACCCACAGCACCGGGTACCCCATAGCGGTGGGTGACCCCGCAGCCCTCGGCACGCGGCCGCCGTCCTCCGGGTTCTGAGCCGCTTTCCGGGCTCCCAGCGTTCATTCATCGCCCCCAGCGCCGCAGGGATGGGTTTGGGGGTCACATTGTGGGAACGGGAGGCATATTTAGGATATGTTATAGAGTTCCTGGGGTGGAGAGGGGATTCTCAGCGCGGGGTGCAATGGGGAATCCTGGGGGTAAAGTAGGGGGTGCAGAGGGGGGTGACGGGGCGCACCAAGGGGTGCAACAAGGGATCTGGAGGGCACTGGGGGGGCATATTTAGGGCACGCCGGAGGGTGCCTGGTTGCAGAACAGGGGCAGTGGGGGGGTACAGCGCTGGGTGCCAAGGGGGACCCTTGGGGTAAAGTAGGGGCTACAGAGGGGTGGGTGGGTTGCACCGAGGGCTGCGGGGGGGGGGCGATGGGGGGTTGTTTAAGACACGTCGTGGGGTTGCCGTGGGCAAAGAGGGAGCCTGCAGGAGATGCAGCACAGAGTGCGAAGGGGAAGCCGGGGGGCTCCTGAGGGTCTCAGCACGGGGCGCGAAAGGGGAGCGGGGGTCACCGGGGCAAATAGGGGATGCAAGGGGGGGGGGCACCGGGGTGCCGTGGGTGCAAAGGTGGGGGCGCAGAGGGGGGCACTGGGGATCCAAAGCAAAGGGGGAGGCGGGCGCCAGCCAGGTGCCGATGTTGGGGGGGAGGGGGCACACGTACAACCGAAGCCGCGAACGGCACCGCGTGGAGGAAGGAGGGGGGCGGTGAAGGGGGGGGAAACGCCAACGGGACCCGCGGGGCGGTGCGGGCGCGGCCCTTACCTGCGGCACTGCAGTCCGCGCACACCTCCGCCCGCTGCGCCTTCCGGGACATCCTCAGCGGCGAGGCGGGTCCGGGCCTCTGCGCCAGCGCGGTGCGGGGCCGGGGAAAGGGGGGAGTTGGGTTGGGGGGAGGGAGGGAGGGGGGGGGGCGGCGGGGCCCGGGGCTGCCTCGCCCTCCCTGCCGCCTGCCCTGCCGGCTGCTCGCAGCCCCGGCGGCTCCGCAGGAAGCGGCTCAGGCCCGGCCCCGGCGGAGGAGGGGCAGCGCCGTCCCCGCCCCGCGAGCACCGAGCGCCGCCGCCCCGCACCGCCCCGCGCAGCGCAGCGCGGCTCACGGCACGCCCTGAGCGCCGCACCGGCTGCTGGAGGGGGAGCTGCGGCTGGGCGGCCCTGAGGGGCGGCTCGGGGCTCGTCCTGGTCGGCTCCCCGTCCTGGTCCCGGTTCTCATCCCGGCTCTGATCGCCCTCTGGTTCCGGTTCTAGTCCTGATCCTGTGTGTCTCCTTGTTCTCGTCCCCGTCCAGGTTCTGTTTCTGGCATTCCCTGCTTCTAATTCTGGTCCTGGTTTTGGGTATCTCCTGCTCCTGGTCTTGGTCCTGGGTTAGTCTTGGACCTTGTCCTGGTCCTGATCTCGTCCCGGACATCCCCTGGTTCTTGTCAGATAGTGATCCTGATCCTGGACATCCTCTAGGCCTGGTCCCGACTCTCATTTTGGTCCTGATTCTGGTTCTGGGCTGGTCTCGCTCTGGGCATTCATTGGTTCTGGTTTTAGCCTTGGTCCGTGTCCTGTTCCCGTTTCTGACCCAGTCCATGTCCCAGTTGTGGTTCCAGGAACCCCCGGCCCTGCCCCATTCCCAGCCCAGCACCCCATCCTGCTCCCACCAGCACCCCGTGCCCCCGCCCAGGCCCCAGTCACCCCAAATCCTGCCCCAAGTGCCACCCATACCCCCATCCCCACGATGGCTGAATGCAGCACACTGGGAGGGGGGGACGGGGGTATCTCTGGGGCCTTGGGTGAATGGGGTCGGGGGGCGCTCCCTGCCCTGGGGACCCCCATCAGCACCGCCGTGTCACGCTGCCGCCCGCAGGCGCTGACCTCATCGCTGCATGGCCGTGACGTCATGGGGAAGGGGGTCCGGGGGGGGGTTGAGGGGGGGCACGGCCACAGCCCTCCATCAGGGCAGGGAAGGAGCGGGGTGACCCCGCGGGAACACCATAAGGGCGCGGGGGGGGATCGGGGGGGGCAGCCGTGGGTCCCAACCTCGCATTGTTCTCGGGCGGCTGCCGGAAAACACGAGCGGAGGGACGAGGACGGAAAGGGAAACGGGGCCGGGGGGGTCGGCACCCCCTGGGCTCATCGCGGGGGTCGCGCCGCGTGCTGAGCGCCCGTGGGTGGGGAGAGCCGCGCTGGGGGAAGAGGGGGGGGATCAGAATTCGAGTTGTGCCTTCGGGAGCTGCGGAGCCGTCCCTGTGCAGCCCCACACATGGGGGGGCATAGAGCCGGCGGGGGGTGCGGGGAGGAAAAGGAGGAGGAGGAGGAGGAGGAAGGGGCGACGCCGCGCACGGTGACTACAAGTCCCATGAGGCCGGGCGGCGAGGGGGGGGATGCGGGGGGAGCACCGTCCGGGCGGCTCCCACAACCCCCCCCCGCCCCGCACCGCCCCGCACAGCTCCGCGCCCCGTTCCGCCCCGCCCCGCGCCCCGCTCCGCCCCGCGCCCCGCTCCGCCGCTCCAGCATGCACGGAGGATGCTCGCGTCTTGCTCGGGCAGGAAGGGGCCGGAGGGCAGATACCCGCTGCATTACCTCGTCTGGCACAACCGAGCCCGGGAGCTGGACCGAGAGCTCAGCGCCAAGCAGGTGGGGCGGCGGTGCGGGGCGGTGCGGTTCCGTTCGGTTCGAGCTGATGCAACGCTGAGCGCTGGGCTGCGGCCGGGGCTGGGGCTGGGGAAAGGGATGGGGATGGGGTCCTCCTGCGGCGGTGATGCTGGTGGGGGTCGGGGTCCCTTCGTGCCCCCCCCAGCGCTGTGACAGCCCCCACCGGAACAGCAGAGATCCCCCCCATCTCGGATCCCCCCACTTCCAACCCCCCACATCCCTCCCCACGTGTCCCCCGCTCCCTCCTAGGCCTCTGTGCTCCCCCCCCTCCACACCAGTCCCCCCTTCTCCCTCCCCGGAGGTGGGGTGCAGCCAACACAGCCCCCCCAGCTCCCCACCCTCGGGGATAGGGGAAGGCACACAAGGCCCTGCTCTGCTGGAGTGCAGCCCCCAGCCCCAGGCAGCCAGGAGGTTCTCTGCAGGGTGGGGGCACCCTCCGTGTGTGCTCCCCCCGCTCCCAGCCTCCATCTCCCCATTGGCGTTGCAATTCAGGTAATTAAAACCCAACCCTGAAGACGCAGGAAACCGCAGGCACTGGAGGAGGCCATGCCTTCCTCCCCCCCCCCCAGCCACAGTCACTGCCACCTGCCCCCCCGGCGCCCTGGGGTGCTGCAGGCCCACCAGGGTGGGTGTGGGCAGGAGTCTCCTTGTGCTACGGTGCTGCCATTGGGATGCAGGGATGCTCTCGCCACACCCGTCTCCATTGTGGGGCCATCTGGGGGGGGAGGGGAAGGGGGGCTGCCTGCCGGTATTACCCCCCTGCCCCATCACCACTGTGCTTATGCCTCTGGTCATCTGAGGTCATTTTTCCCCATTACAGTGCAGCTCAAAGCTGAGTGTGGGATGTTGCAGGCTGGAGGGTGCTCTAAGTGAACCCCCTCCCAATGGGGACCTTCTTCTGGCCCCCTCACCTCCCTCCGTGTCCCTATTGTCAGAGCGAGAGCAATGGCAACCCTGTGAGCAGGCAGGGTACGTGGGAAGGGATATGGGTGCTGCAGGCCTAACCCCAGGGTTAGAGGGGATTTGGGGGAAGAAGGGGGTGCAGCCTGGTCTGGGCCCCCCACCTCCACCCAGGGGCATCCGGGGACACGGCGCAGCCCTCTGCATATCAGAGCATCCCTGGGCTGAACGGGCAGTGCTGGGAGCAGCTGTCCTCTGCCTGGGGACCCTCGTGGGGGCAGCAGCACCACATGTGGCCCCTCCGGAATGTGTGGGCCTATAGGGCTGGCAGCCCACAAAGGGCCACGTGTGGGTTATGCTGAATGTCACCGCCAGGCGCCAGGCCACACTTGGCTCCGCCTTGGGGGGGCAAAAGGCGGTGGGGACAGCACGAGGATGTGGCAGTGCTGACATGGAGCCCATTGTGCCCCATTGTGCCCCACTGTCCCGTGCTGCAGTCTGCCTCATTCCACACCGCGGGGACCCCACTGTCCCCAGGGCTGTGCAGGGACAGCAGCACATGGCACTGCCACCCTGCAAAGCCATGCGTCCCCTGCTGCCACAGGAGCTGGGCTCTGTGCCTGTGCTGGAGTCCCCAACCCTGGGGACAGCCTGTGGGGCTGATGGACAATGGGTGATCATGCTGCAGCCCCACACGGCACTGCTACCGCCACAAACATGTCCCCATCCTCAGCGGTGTCGCAGCCCCAGGACAGACAGCTGTGCCCCCCCAGGCTCAGAGCTGATGGCAAAAATTGGGTCATGCCATGTCCCATGGGCTTGGCTTTGATGTTGTGTCCCCAAATTGGTGGCCCCAGTCCCCCCACGGCACTGGGTCAGGGATGCAGCTGGGGAACCCCACAGAGTCTGCAGCACCCGTCCCCCAGGTGGGGGGCAATCACTTTAATTAGAGTCTTTTCATTAGTGCAATTAAGAAGCAGCAGTCGCCTGGAGAGTGTTGGAGCAGCATGCAGGCTCCTGGGGAGCTGCGGGGCTCTTAAAGGGAACGTGGGGGTCCCCAGTACCCAGTGACCCCCTGGGGACGCAGCCATGGGGACACCCAGTGCTGGGGACATCCCAGGTGGTCACTGCCCCGTGGGTGCAATGCTGCATGGGTTGCTGGGTGCATCGCTGCCTCGGGGACAGCCGGAGCCGTGTATGTGTGTGGAGGGGGGAGGAAGGGATTCCTGGTGCCTGGCCCCTTGCCAACCCCCGGGCTTGGCACAAACAGCCCCAGCGCGGCTCCCCGGAGCCGGGGATGCTCACAGCAGCCGCTCCGCTCACGCAGCGCTGCCCGCCCCCGGCTGCTGATCCGCGGGGAACACGTGCGCCCGCGTCGCCCGCCGTGCC
The DNA here is from genome assembly GCF_905368555.1 of Meleagris gallopavo. Classification (NCBI taxonomy): domain Eukaryota; kingdom Metazoa; phylum Chordata; class Aves; order Galliformes; family Phasianidae; genus Meleagris; species Meleagris gallopavo. Next base: position 6,047,627 of record NC_139424.1, read on the forward strand.
GCGGTGGGGGCTGCCGGCAGCCGCTGCCTGGCAACTGGGCCACGGCCCCCCCAGAGCCACAGAGGTGGGGGCTTTCCCCCGGCTTGCGGCTGTGTCGGATGGAGATGCGGCTGTGGGAGGGCGTGGGAAGGGAGTTCTAGGTAGCTCGCCCTCCCCTGAGCTCTGGTGCCCCCCACCAGGCCGACATCGAGCAGCTGGACCCCCGAGGACGCACCCCGCTGCACCTGGCCACCACGCTGGGCCACCTGGAGTGCGCCCGGGTGCTGCTGAAGCATGGAGCTGATGTGGGCAAGGAGAATCGCAGCGGCTGGACAGGTGAGCAGGGCTTCCGATGTGGACAACCTGCTCCCCAGGGGGAGCACGTGCTGCACCGCGCCATGCTGCATCCCACTGTGCCATCCCATGCTGTGCTGGACCACACCGTGCCGCATCCCACCGTGCCATCCCATGCTGTGCTGCATCACGTCGTGTTGCACCGCCTTGTGCCATTCCACGCCACGTTGTGCCATATTGAACCACGCCATGCTGTGCCATGCCATGCTGTGCCCTGCTGTGCTGTGCTGTGCCGTGCTGCTCTGCACTGTGCTGCACCGTGCTGTGCCACTGCAGTGCTACAGGAGGCCGTGAGCACCCGTGACCTAGAGTTGGTGCAGCTGGTCCTGCGCTACCGTGACTACCAGAGAGCCATCAAGCGCCTGGCCGGGATCCCCATCCTGCTGGAGAAGCTGCGCAAGGTACCCGGGGCTGGGGGAGCCCTCGGGGTTGGGGGCATCACCTCTGGGCCCCTGCCCACCCCACTGCTCTTGGCAGGCCCAGGACTTCTATGTGGAGATGAAGTGGGAGTTCACCAGCTGGGGTAAGCTCAGGTGGAGTGGGAGCTTCCCAGCGTGCTTGCAGCCCACTGGGAGGCACAGGGTGTCCCCATCCCTGGCTGGGCTATCGCCGTCTCCCCCCAGTGCCACTGGTGTCCAAGATCTGCCCCAGTGACACGTACAAGGTGTGGAAGAGTGGCCAGAACTTGCGGGTGGATACCACGCTGCTGGGCTTTGACCATATGACCTGGCAGCGGGGCAACCGCAGCTTTGTCTTCAGGGGACAAGGTGAGGAGGGGGCTGGGGGATGCTGTGGAGGACCACAGCTGTCCCTGTGTTGAACAACCCCTCCCCACAGACACCAGTGCAGTGGTGATGGAGATTGACCATGACCGGCGAGTGGTCTACTCAGAGACACTGGCCCTGGCCGGCCACGACCAGGAGGTGCTGCTGGCTGCTGTGCAGCCCACAGAGGAGCAGGTGATGGGTCGGCTCACAGCACCCGTCGTCACCACCCAGCTTGATACCAAGAACATCGCCTTTGAAAGGTGGGCAGGGACATTGCTGGTCAATCCTTTGCTCACGTATCTGGCTGTCCAAGTGGGAACATCCATGCCATCTCATCCTATGACATCCCATCTCAACCCAACCCAACTCAACCAATCCCATCCCATTTCACTCCAAGCATTCAAACCCAACCCAACTCAACCAATCTCATTCCATCCCATTCCATTCCATCCCATTCCAACTCATCCCAGCCATTCCCAACCATCTCATCCCAACTCATCCCAACCCATCCCATCCCTCCCTGACAGCATCCCGTGTCGCCTCCAGGAACAAATCTGGGATTCTGGGTTGGAGAAGCGAGAAGACAGAGATGGTGAATGGGTATGAGGCCAAGGTGAGGGGCAGGGGGCTGAGCTGGGATGGGCACAGCTGTTTTTTGGGGAACCTTTGACATTCTCCCTGCTTGGACAGGTCTACGGCGCGTCCAACGTGGAGCTGATCACACGGACGCGGACGGAGCACCTCTCAGACCAGCACAAGGGCAAGAGCAAAGGTAGCGCGTGGGGCGGTGGTGGGCACAGGGCTGCAGTGCTCGGCCTCACACCCCATCTTGCAGGCAGTAAGACCCCACTACAGTCCTTCCTGGGCATCGCCGAGCAGTACGTGGGGCCCAACAATGGGGTGAGTGTGTGAGGGGGGTCCCCATGGATGTGCCACCCCACAGCTGTGCCACCATCACTGCACCGCGCTGTCCCCGCAGACGCTGATCACGCAGACGCTGAGCCACACCAACCCAACTGCCATCACCCCTGAGGAGTACTTCAACCCCAACTTTGAGCTGGGCAACAGGGACATGGGACGGCCCATGGAGCTCACCACCAAGACACAGAAGTGAGGGGGGCGAGCAGGGAGGGAGGAGGGGACCCCAACGACACCGTGCTGCCATCGCGGGGCTCCCGAGGCCCCCATCCTGGCGCCTGTCCCCTCCACTGCAGGTTCAAGGCGAAGCTGTGGCTGTGCGAGGACCACCCGCTGTCCCTCTGTGAGCAGGTGGCCCCCATCATCGACCTGATGGCCATCAGCAACGCGCTCTTCGCCAAGCTGCGCGACTTCATCACTCTGCGCCTCCCGCCCGGCTTCCCCGTCAAGATTGGTATGGGGGATGGCACGGGGAGGGGACCTTTACCAGTCCAGTGGGGCACACAGCCAGCTTCCCTCCCCGCTCTTTATTTCGTTATTCTTTTGTTTTTAATATGGGCAGAAATCCCCATCTTCCACATCCTCAATGCCCGCATCACCTTTGGGAACCTCAATGGGTGCGACGAGCCCGTCAGCTCCCTGCGCAACAGCCCCAGCAGTGAGGCCCCCTCGCCCAGCAGCGATTCCTCCAGCGTCAGCAGCTCCAGCTCCCTGAGTACATGAGGGGGGGGGCGAGGGCATGCGGTGGGTGGGGGACACACCGGCATTGGTGTGCCCAGCCACGCCTGTCTCCCTGCAGCGTCCTGCCGGGCGTGTGAGATGGACCCGGCGCTCTTTGAGGTGCCACGGGGGTACAGTGTGGTGGGCACCCACCAGGATGCTCTGCGGGAGGATGACGACGATTTGCTGCAGTTTGCCATCCAGCAGAGTCTGCTGGAAGCAGGCAGCGAGTACGACCAGGTGGGCACTGTGGTGAGAGCCCCTCCTCATCCTCCTCAGCCAACATGTTTCTCATCCAACAGTCTCAGCCGTCTCATCTCCCTTGGCCTCATCCAACGTTATCTTCATCCTTCTCATCCAGCGTCCTCAGTCTCATCCCCCTCATCCAACATTTTTCTCATCCAGTATCCTTGTCCTCCTCATTCTCATCCTCCTCATCCAATATCCTTCTCATCATTTGAGCATCCTCCTCCTCCTCCTAAATCCTTTCTCCTCATCCAGCTTTTTCCTCATCCTCCTTATCCTCATCCAACATCTTGGTCCTCCTCAATGTCATCCAACATCTTCATCTTCCTCAATGTTGTTCTCATCCAACACCCTCATCTTTTTCATCTTCATACTTCTCATCCTCATCCAACCATCTCTTCATCCCCCCCCCGGTCATCAGGATCCCATGAGGAACATCCCATCACATCCCACCACTCCACACTTGCTCCATTCCCCTATGGGCCACACTGGGGCCAAATTTTACTCCCCTCTCTGACCCCTCCTCTCCTCCCCCTTCCTCTAGGTCACCATTTGGGAAGCACTGACCAACAGCAAGCCAGGCACCCACCCCATGTCGCACGAGGGACGCCGGGGAGACAGGTTGGTAAGGTCCGGGGGTGTGGGAGCGGGTCCCATCCCCACGGGTCCCTCCGGGGCACCGGGCTGAGGTCGTGCCGTGCCACCCCAGGACTCCCCAGCACACGGCAGCCCCCAGACCCCCCTCCAGCCCGGCGCCGGGGGGCGGCGGGGGGCCCAGCACACTGTTTCCCAGCTACGCGGAGCAGCTGCGCCTGGCCATGGCGCTGTCGGCGCGGGAGCAGGAGGAGGCCGAGCGGCGGACGCGGCAGGAGGAAGAGGAGCTGCAGCGCATCCTGCAGCTCTCCCTGATGGAGAAGTGACCCCCCACCCCCGCTGAGCCCCCCTACACCGACTCGGGGCCTGGGGACATGCGTATGGGGCACGGAGGGGTGTGTGGGGGGACGGCCTGTGCAAAGGACAAATAGGGGGGGCGGCGTCGGCCCCGTAGCCGGGGCAGGGGTGAGTGCTGGGGGGCACTGGGGGTGGCAGGGAACAGGGGGTGCATCCTGCATGCTGCCCCCCCTATCTGACCCCAGGGAGGCGGGGGGTCACATTCTTCCCCAGCCATAGGGACACCGTGAGAGCCATGGGGCTCTGTCCCCCCCTTGGCCCCACTGCCCAGGCGCTACCAAGTGCACTTACCCGGGAGCTGCTCTGCCTGCCAACGGGGGGGGGCTCAGCCCCACTGCACCCCCCAGCCCATGTGGGGCTCTATGGCCTCGCCCCGGGCCAAGGAGGCAACCAAGGGGGGACCTGCAAAGGGATGCCCGGTGTCACCCCCTCATCCTGTGCTTGCACCCTCCCTGCCCTGCTCGGATGCCCCCCCCCCAACCATGGCAGCGCTGCACCCCCTCATCCCGGGCACTGCCCCCCCATGCCTGGTAAAACCTTACATCAAATGGTGCTAAACCCTGGGCCCCCACCTCCTCACCCCGGGCTGTTCCTTCTTTGCACACGGGGGGGGACTGCGGGGTTGCCCCCAAAGGGACTTTTCATAGCGGCACCCCCTCCCCCCCCATCCATGCACCCCACAAGCAACGTCTGGGCCAGGGCCGGGGGAGCCTGAGCAGCTCTGACCGTGGCCAACACCAATAAATGCTCTGAGAGGAGCCTCTCTGTGCCTGGTTTGGGGGGGATGCAGGCAGGGCTCCCCACAGCAGCCCCACATCCCTGGTAGGGCCACAGGAGACCCAAGCCCTTTATTAATGGGGGGTGCTGGGAGTATGGAGCCCCCCCTGTGAGGGGCTGTGGGGTCAGGGTGGCGTTTGGCACCGTACCCCAGCACTGGGAGGGGGACCAACACCCCCATCCTGGCACCCATGGCTGCCAGGAGGGAGCCCCATGTACCAAAGTCACCAAATGCATTCTGGCATCCTAGGAATAAAATGGGGTAGGGGGGTCCAGAGTCCGACACCCCCTCCCCCCCCCACCAGCTCCTGGGGAAAGAACATGGCTGTGGCCTCCTGCCCGCTGCGGGATGCGGTTTAATGCCGGGCTGGGCGCAGTCCCATGCCCATGCCTCAGTCCGTGCCATTGGTGAACTGGCAGAGTTTGTGCTCCAGAGCGGAGATGCGCTTCTCCTGCGCCTGCACCGTCTCCTTCAGCACCCGGATCTCCTCCAGCACCTCGTCCAGGGCGGTGGTCTGTGGGAGGACACAAAGGGTCGGTGTTGTGCATACAGAACCCCGCCATGGCCATCAGCCCCTGAGGAAGGGGACAGGCTGTGCCACATCCCCAAGGGCCAACGTCCCCATGGGACAACATCTCCATAAGTCAATATCCGCCATGGACCAACATCTCCATGCACCAAGGTTCCCATGGGCCGATGCCCCCCATGGGCCGCTGTCCCTGTAGGGCGGCACGTCCCCTGGGGAGGTGATGGGACACTCACAGAGATGTCGGCATTGGAAGTGGAGTGGCTGCGGCGCGGGCCTGGGGGGGGTTTGCTGTCCAGGATGTTCTTCTTGACCACCTTCAGCTCCCGATTCTTGACGGGGACGTAGCCGTCCCGCAGCGAGATGAGGATGGGCTCCGCGTCCTTCCCTGACAGCCACTCATCCGCCTCCAGGGCCGGCTCAGGGCCCGGTGTGTCAGGGTACAGGTCGTCCTGGAAGAGGTCTGACTGCGGGGACAACGTGGGGGCACAGTGAGATGGGACACTCAACTCTCCCCCTTGAAATCCCATTGTCCCCAAAACCCCACTGTCCTCAAGAGGTGCCCGAGGGCTCACCTTGCGTGGCACCGTCATGACGATGGGCTCACACTTGCGCTCGTGCAGCTTGAAGAACCTGAGTGGGGCAGAGGTGGTTGGGGTCTGGATGGCTCCTCCCATTGCCGTCCCTCTCCCCGGACCCCTCCAGCCCCAACCTGGCAATTTCACACTTGCTGACATCCAGCCCCCTTTTGGGCATGAAGCCCATGCCACGCTGTGGCTCCTTGCTGCTGTAAGTGTTCAGGTAGTGCACGTAGGGCGCCTCGTCCGTGATCTCAAAGTAGCGGATGCTGCTGTCCCCCTGCCGATATGGGGAGGGCTGTCAGCCCCCTGACCTCTCCCCATGGCGGGGAGGGGCAGTAAAGCGGGGGGATCCGGGGGTCACCTTTCCACAGAGGTACACAATGCTGGAATCGGCGTCGTAGAAGGGCAGTAGGACCCCATTGCTGGTGTCCATCTCCTGCAGTGCAATGGGCTCCTCGAAGTTTTTCTGCAGGGATGCAGCTGGGGGTGAGCGCCGGGCCCCCACCTCCATCAGCCACACCATTCGGCACTGCACACCATAGGGATGGGGACACCCCCAGGACCCCCCTGGCATGCCCACACCCCATTCCAGCTTACCTGCACCGCCCTATGGATACCCCCACCCACCTCCCCTACCGCACACCCAGGCACTGCACGGCACACGGGCACAGCACACGGGGAACTCGGCGTCATATTTTGGGGAAGAATGGATTTGGGTTTGGGTTTGGGAAGCCGAGTTCCCGGGAGCATCACTCCATGCGGCCTCGTTACCGGGTCCCACAGCCCCAGCTCCCGCTGGCTCATCCTGGTAAAGCCCGTGGTAAAGATGTGTCCTTCCCGCGTGAAGATGGCCCGCACGGGCCTCAGCCCCTCGTGGGGCGCGAACCTCTCCTGGGGATGGGGGCACAGAGTCAGCGCGTGGCACAGGGATGGGGTGTGAGGGCGCGGATCCATCCCTGCTACAGCTATTGGGTTCCAATGGACGTGGGCGCCGGAGGGTCCTGGGGGGGCACACGGGGTCCTGGGGGGCACAGTGGGTCACAGCGCGGCCCCATACCAGGTCCCAGAGGCCCAGCTGCCGCTCACTCATCTTGCTGAAGCCGGTGGTGAAGATCTTGCCATCGGCCATGAAGATGGCGCGGATGGGCCGGGCGCCGTCGTGCGGTTTGGTTATCTCCTGCGTTGGGCGTTAGCGGGTTAAAGGCAAACACAGAGGGGCGGGGTTAGTGGGGTCGGCCGTTAGCGGGGAGAGGGGAGAGATGCGGGGAGGTGGCAATGGGGACACGCTGGGGACACTCACCGCCACCACCGTCTGCTTGCGCGGGTCGATGACGCGCACCTTCTTGTCCTTGCAGGTGGTGACCAGGAGGCTGCCGTTGCGGTTCCAGCCCACGTTGTAGATGAGGTCGGTGTGCATGTCCTCCAGTGCCAGCAGCATCTCCCCGGTGCCCACATTCCAGAGGATAACCAGGTTGTCGCAGCCTGCAGAGGACACCGGGACAGTGTCACCCCACTGGTGACCACTACAGGTTCCCAGTGGGGATTTGAGGTGACTGCTGTTGGTCCCCAGTGGGACTTGGGGTGACCACTGTCGTTCCCTAGGGGGATTTGAGGTGACCACTATCGATCCTCAGTGTGGATTTGGGTGACTACCTTTGGTTCCTTATGGAACTTGGGGTGATCACCATTGGTTCCTTGTGGGAGTTGGAGAGGCCACCGTTGGTCCCCACTGGGATTTGAGGTGACTACTATTGCTTCCCAGTGGGGATTTGGGGTGACTACCATTGACCCCCAGTGGGGATTTGGGGTTAACCACCATTGGTTCCCACAGGACTTGGTTGAGCCCCACCTGCGCTCAGCAGCACGTTGCGGGCTGTGGGGTGCCAGCAGATGATGCCCACGCGCTTGGAGTGCCCCTCCAGCGTCACCACCGGCTCCGTGATGCTGCGCACGGGGACGTAGTCTGGGATCTGCCACACCTGGGGGAGGGACACGGGGATAATTAACCTCAGAACTGCTCTGATACACATCCTGATGCTGCAGGGAGCACGTGGTGCGGGGGGGATGGGGGGAGCACAGCCCCATTGTGCCGCATGTGGCCCCCCCGGTGCTGAGTCGCAGGGAGGGTATATTTAGCATAAAGTGCTGCATCATGGAGCCAGCGGCTGCCGCCAGCAGCACACACACATGGCACTGCCTCTAAAAATAGGTCGGTGACACTTTGCAGGCAGCAAAGCAACGGGAAAGGGGGGGGGCCCTCCATACGTCCCCCCTCCCCCCCACCGCCCGCCCCTCACCATAACGGTGGTGTCCTCGGAGGCGCTGGCGATGACGTTGTCGTTGTGGGGACACCAGTCGATGTCCAGCACGGGAGCCGTGTGCCCCGTCACCAGCGGGTGGTTCTTGTCCACACGGCCTGTCTGCAACACGGGGAGGGAGGGATGAGCCTGGGACCCCTCCCCTGAGCCCCAGCACGGATACAGCACGGAGGGAGCCATGGGGAAACTGAGGCACTGAGCCTCATGGGGATGCAGAGGGCAGCAATGTGGCTGGGGATGGGTTGCTCTGTACCCCCTATGGTGGGGGGGCCCAGTCCCTGTGTTGGGGTGGGTGCACACACAAACACACACACACACAGGGATTTGGGGCTGGGGAGAAAGTGGACGGAGGGTTCCTATGTCACTGCAGTTGTCCCCAGGATATGTGCCAGTAACTCCCCCAGGGTCCTTGAGCCATCCACAGATTGGGGATATGGGGGCAGAGATGCAGAGCCATCACCACATCCTACGCCCAGAGCAGAGCCCATCATCACATCCCACACCCCCTACCACCCATGGGGGGACCCGTCCCAACGCCTCCGCTCACCTTGGACAGGGGCAGGACCATGAAGGCCCCCCCGCCACCCGACTCCACAATGATGGCCAGGAATTTGGGGTTGACGGCGCAGAAGGAGCTGTCCCACGTCACCTTGGAGACACGGATGTCCTCATACATCTGGTCGGCCTTCACTGGCTGCCCAAAGACGTGACGGAACTTGCTCTGGCGCACCACGCGGCGGCTCATGGCTGTGGGGGCACAGGTCAGGACGTGGAGCCCCCCAGTAGGGCACAGGGACCTCAACACCCACAGATCTTGTGCTGCGAGGGATCCCCCATCCAGGTTTGGAGGGAGCGTGGGGATGTGGTGATGGCGTGGGATGGAGATGGAACCTGGTGCGGTCCTGGCCCCACAGAAAGGACCTGGAGCAGCTGTGGGTGCTGGGGTGGGTGTTGGGCACCAGCATTCCATGGCATAGTGCTGTCTGTCTGCTTTGTGGTGGGGATACGGCTGTGCTGTGCACCAAGGCTGTGCTATGCCCTATGGCTGTGCCATGTCACATAGGTGTGCCATGCCCTATGGCTGTGTCTTGCCCTATGGCTGTGCCATCCCCCATGGCTGTGCCATGCACTATGGCTGTGCCATGTCCCATAGGTGTGCCATGCCCTATGGCTGTGCCATGCCCCATGGCTGTGCCATGTCCCATATGTGTGCCATGCCTTATGCCCGTGCCACCCCCATGGTTGTGTCATGTCCTATGTCCATCCCATCCCCATGGCTGTGCCCTGCCCTGTGGCCATCACTGGAGCTGACCCATATGTAGTGACAGTGGGAAAGCGGGGCTGCAAAAAGCTCTGGGGGAGGATTAGGAGGTGCCATGCATTGGGTCACAGCTCATCCCCATGTGTCCCCTCGTGTCCCATCCGATAGCAGTGATCTGAGGTCTCCCACCTGGGTCACACCTCCCCAGTGCTTGGGGACTCAGAACACCAGAGCTTTGGGCAGCACAGCCACACGGCCCCATGTGCAGAGGGAGTGGAGAGGAGCCTGGAGCTCTGCACAGCACTGGGGGGGGTCTAATTGGGGTTACCCATGCCCCCATCACCCGGGCCCCTGCCAGGTGTGCACTGACCCTCCTGGAGACCCCAATGTCACTCCCAGTGCTGCAGCTCTGCAGTGCCCGTGGGATGGTGACCCCACAACCCCACAGTGCCCTTTGGGGTCAGTCGGCATCACAGCCTGGCGCAGCACAGCGCGTCCCTGCAGGTTTGTGCCCCTTTGGCACTGCCCAGGAGTTGGTGGGTCCCCGAAGTGGTGTCACCACCAGGACAAGGCCCTCAGTGCTGGGGGACAGCGAGGAGCTGCGTGGGGATGTCCTGCAGAACCCATCTGGCACAAGGGGAGCACAGCTGGGAGTGCGGATGGGGACAGGGAAGGGATGAGGGGCTGCCTGGGGGGCGAGGGGCAGCTGGGGGCAGCGAGGGGCAGGTGCAGGAAGGACGGGTGCACGGGGTGCAGGTGGGTGCATGGGTGACTGGGGGGCAGGTGGGGTGCAGGTGGAGTGCAGGAGGGTGCGTGGAGTGCAGGAGGGGTGCAGGTGGGGTGCAGGGGCTGCAGGACCGGCGCAAGGGGTGCGGGCAGATGGGGTCGGAGGGGCTGCAGGCAGCGTGCAGGGGGTGCAGGGGCAGCGGGCGCGGTGCGGGCAGGACACCCCGCTCCCGGCCGTGCCATTACGTTGCCACAATTGAATCCGCAGCGGCCGCTCGGGAACGACCAGAGGTCACTTTCCATTTATAGCCATCTCCCGGCGGGGCCCGGCGGGACGAGGGGCCGGGGGCCCGGGGCTCTCCGCTCCGCTCCCACCGCCCTTCTCCTCTCCCCTCGCCCCCCGCTCCCCCCGGCCCGGCCCCATCACCGACCCCGCTCCCACCTGCGCTCCGCTGCTGCCCCGTTCGGCTCCGCCCGCTCCCGCGTCCCCGGCCCCGCTCCGCCCGGCACGGCACGGCACGGCCCGGCTCGGCTCGGCTCCGCTCGGTCGGGCTGCGCGGGGCGCGCAGTGCCGCAGGGAACAGCTGAGCCCAGCCCGGAGCCGGGCCGGCACGGCCCCCCCGCTGCGGGCACCGGGAGGAGGAGGGGAGGGGAGGGGGGGCCCGGCCCCGCCTGCCCTTACCGGGCCCTGCCCGCCCCCGGCCGAGCGCTGCCCGCCCCGAACCCACCGGGATGGGGGATACGTGCTGCGGGGGGCGGCGGCGGCGCAGCATCCCTACGCCCACCCCTTGCCCCCCCCTTCGCCCGCCCCCACGGGATGCTCGTTGGGATTTAGCCGGGACTGCACCGGCCCAAAGGGGATTAAAGGGATCGTCAGGCCGGGGGGAGCCGGGGCAGGGGGTTCCTGGAAAGGCAGCGGGCGATGGCCCCTACAAGGGCACCGAGCAGAGCATTGGCTGTGCTGAGCGGGTCAGCGGGGAAAGTGACATCCATCCACCCACCCGGGGGCTGCGGGACAACATCCCGTCACAGCACCCCACAGCTCTGCCCCGCTGCACATCCCCACAGGGGCGGGGGACCCCAGGAGCCTTTTTCCAAGGGGGCAGCAGAGGAGGCCGGGCACCCCCAGCCCTACTGCAACACCCCCAGCGCCTGGGCTCACACTGGGCACAGCCCCAGAAGGATTTTGGGGCTGGAGTCCTCCACCCTCAGCGCATCACCTGGGCCGGGGGGGTGGGGGGAGGGGACACAGCTACTCTCCCGGTGGGGACACAGAGCCCCCCAGCCTCGAGCAGGAGACAGCAGGCTGACATCATCGTCAAAATAAAACTTTTATTCATTCAGTAACAAGAACATTGAATCTGCACATCAGTGCACGAGTTCACATTTAAAAACAGCGGAGCACATCGGTCATAAAGTCTCTTAGAGGAGTATAGGGGGGAGGTGGGGGAAAGGGACGATCCCAGGCACCGAGGGACACCCGGGGGGGGCAAACGTGTGCTCCATCCCCAGCACACGGACACCGCATGTCAGGGCAGGGATGGAAAGGCACCAGCACGGGTCTTGGTGCTGTGAGAAATGGCCGGGAGCGCAGCCCTATCCCAGTGCTGCGGCCCAACGGTGCCTCGTAGGTTCCCTTTCACCGGGGGTCACCTCCAGGATGGGGCCGAGGGGGGGGGTCTGTACATGGGATGGCTTTGGGAAGGATGGGACGCACGCGCACACGCACACACACACCATAGAGTGCAACAGAACACAGTGTAAAAACCAGGTGGACGCGGGTGCTATCCGTCTGTGCAAGGCTCACGCTTACAGTACGGGCAGAGGTGGGGCAGGGGGGGCAATGGCTGAGATATTGTACAGGAGTCAATGTAAACAACTGAGCGTCCTCTGGGAGGGCTTGGTGAGACCAAAGGAACGGCTGCTTTGTACAAAATGCCCTTCAAACACCGCGTTCCTCCCAAAAGCCCACCGGCAAGGGGAGAGCTGACAGCACAGAGATGGGGTGCACAGCCCCAGGGGGAAGCTCTGAGCCTGGTGGCTTTGGCTGAGCACCCGGCACCGTGCACCCCTTCTGCCAGAGGGTTCAGAGCCCCTCAGTGCCTTTGTAATGCTGGAAGGGAAAAAAGCTGGGCTGGGGACAAGGGGACAGCAGGGCCCTGCAGCACCGCTGCTCTGCAGAGAGGAGCATCGGGAGGAAACACAGTTCTGCTCTGCAAAAAGGATACCCCTCCTGAGACCAAACTAGGTGGAGAAAGCTGGGGAGGAGAGGGCTGAAGCTGTCCTTCACAGCTGACCCTGGGGCACATGGCCTTTCTGTGCTGCTCGCCTGGCTCCAAGGCCAGCTGGAGCCCCTGGGAGCCACGTGGCCCTGCAGCAAGCCATGGCCTGGTGCTATCCGAGCCTCGGGCTGCGCTCCAAACTGCAGCCAACACTGCTAGGGCAGCTCGCAGAGCTACAGCAGGACATGCACCGAGGCCTTGGGCTGCAGCAAGGTAGCAGGAGGAGCCCAGGAACAGCAGGAGAGGCAAATCCTCCCAAATGGCTCCGGTGGCACAAGCTGTCCTGCAGCTGGAGGTGAGCTCATCCCAGCACAGCCTGCAGCACTGCTGCTGCTTTCCAGACACAGCCTGGGCTGCTGCTCCTCCTGCCCTGTGCTCTCTGGGCACTGCACTTTCAGCAGCAGGAGCCGTTCTGCAGCTCCCGGCAGGGCCAGGCACCAGGCAGTGCAGAGCAGGCTGAAACTGGGAGTAACCATGTGGGTCTGGGAGAGGCAAGGAGCTGCAGAAGAGAACACAGGGCTGGAGGAGACATTTGGCCAAAGCCACTGCGTTTGGGTGCAGATTGCCATGGACAGCACTGAGGGTGAGGAAAGTGGTGTTGTTTTCCAGTTTACAGAAAGCAGTCTTGCCCTTCCAAAAAAAAAAAAAAAAAAGAAACAAAATAATAGCCAACATAGAAACGAAAAAATCTATATAAATAATCATATATACAATTTAGCAAAAAAACAAGAACTTCCAGGAAAGATCCTCCCTCGGGGCTGAGTACAGGAGTGGCAGCAGAGGACAAAGCTTTGCATTCAGTGTGAGAACAAAATGTGTAACAACTACAAGGGCCACTGGGATGCAGAGGGGATGTGGGGCAGCTCTGGGGTGCAGGGAGGCAGCAGAGGACACGATATGGCCATGAACGTGGAAGGCCCACAGCAGAATTCAAGTAACGGGAGGGCTCCTGCCCTATTGAGGTGTTTGTTTTAGAAGAACACTCCGGGGTCGTGGGCTCTCGGCTGGGGGAGGAGGTGGGGGCAGAGCTGAGGATCCCCGAGCCCACCCCTGGGCACACGGGCAGAACTGAGCTCCATCAAGGACCTGCCAGCACCATCCAGCTCCAGCCTGCAGCACAAAGCGAACAAAGGGGACTTGGCACAGCCTTCACAGTTGGGTGGGCTCTCGCCCCAACGCCCAGCACCGTCTTGAGGCACGGGGCTGATTCAAGTGAGGATCTAGGAGCTGGTTTTGAGCAAACCTCTGCCCCGCTGCAGTGAGCCAGCATCCGTTTTCAACAGGGAGAGGTGTTCTTTTAAAACAAACCAACAACAAAAAGAACATCTGAGGTTATCCGAGTTCATAAAAAAAAAAACCATAAAAAACAAAAACCAACCAACAGTCCTGCAGTCAGAGTCACACACAGAAGAACCAACCCACACCTACATGCGCCAGGAACGGTAAAATGACAATATATATATATATAAAATTAACCAATAAAGTGCATGTTCCTTATATTACACCTGCCCCTCGTGTGATCACGGCGCAGCTCCCCGGCTGGAACCGCGGAGCGCTCACAATCACATGGTGTTATAGAGGGCATTGCTTGTCCGCTTTCTGTCACTGCTCTTTTTGAGTCTCCTCAACGGGTGAGTTCTACCGTGCTGCTGTCGGGGTGCTGCCAACACAGAGGGTCCCTCCTGGGGGGCAGTCCACGTGGGACCGGCGCTGGGAGCCGAGCTGTGCTGGCTGGAGCCGCACTCTTTGGCGTACTGAGCCAGCGGGCGCTCCACCGGCCTGCTCTGCGCAATGCACTCGGCTGTTCTGAGCTGCTCTACAAAATGCTGAGCAGGTTTGGGATCCTGGAGGGTGGCTGGGGAGAACGGGTGGCATTTCCCACATGGGCTCTCCAAGCTCTGCTCTGACCTCGCCCCATGAAAGCCTGCACCCAGGGCCACGCAGGCGAGGAGGACGGGGCTGGTGCAGCGGGAGGCTGCCTCCCTCTCCGACAAGTCATCCTTGGAGAGCTCCAGGCAGTCCAGTTTGGCCAAGGATGCCGAGCGCTTCATCTGGGAGGGGGTGGTGAGCCCTGCGTGCCGGATCCGTGCCTCTATTTCCTTCGCTCGCTGCTTGACCAGCCCGGGGCTGCTGCTGCGCTCCCCCACGCTGCGACTGCTGGAGCTGTGGGACAGGCTGCAGCACAGAGAGATGTCCAGAAGGTCCACATTTGCGGCGTGCAGGCTGGTTGAGGAGCCAGCACCACCTTGGCATGGAGCCTGGCTGCTGTCCCTGAATGGGAGGCTCCCGGCTCCCGCAGTGCCGCACAGCGTGGTCGGCTCATCGTCCGTGCTCGTGCTCTGCTCGGTGACGCCTTCCAGGTAGATCACACAGGGGAACGCGGAGCGGTCGGGGCTGGCTGAGGGCGTGCAGGAGGGCTGAGCAGAGGGGGAAGCAGCACCGAGGGGAAAGGACAAGGCAGGGCCTTCCTCGCTGGGGCTGAGCAGGGTGCAGGCAGCTTGCTGCTGCTGCACCACGTGCTCTGGCAGTGGCGGGTGTACCAGAGCTCTGAGAGAGGCCGCTGCCTTCTCGGAGCACAGGGACGGGTTCAAGTTTTCATCCAGCAGAGGGAGGGCTGCGGGCTGCTCATTGCCTGCAGCGGGGCCCTCGGCAGCCCTGACCATAGGAGTGAACTCAATGATTTCGATTCTCTTGGGAAGGAGGGAAGGCAGGGCCGGCTCCTCCGTGCCATCAAACGAGACCACCACCCTGTGCTCCTCCTGCCCTGGGCTGGGCTCTGTGGGGTGCGTGAGGGGTGTGGGCAGCTGCCTGCCTGCAGGCTGCTCTGCCCCCAATGACAGCAGCTCCTCGGAGCCCTGCACCGCATCACCCTCTGGAGCCAACTCCAGGGGCAGCTCCTCCGTCCTCCCCCGTGGCAGCAGCTCAGCAGCAGCAGAGTCGTTCCTGGAGTTCTTGCGGGTCAGTAGGATGCAGACTGGGGACACGTGCTGGTGCTCTTGCTCCTGCCTCAAGCGCTCCTCAAACTCCAACGTGGCTCTGCGGACGGAGCCGGGGCACCACTTGGGCTCAGGGTGGACGCTGTGCTGCTCACCCTCCTCCAGCTCTGACTTACAGGAGGAGAGCTGCGGTGAGGGAGCAGTTTCTTGCTCAGCTTGCAGAGGGTCTTTCTCCTTTTCCTGGTGTCCTTCGCTCTGATCCGCTCTTTCCGATGCCCAAATCGCCTCCACAGGCAGGTCGTGCACCGTGTTCCTCTTTGGTGTCAAGGTGAGGTTGGCTGAACCCTCCTTCTGCTGAGCAGGCCCTGCTCCCTGCTTGATGGACTCGATCTCTGTGATGATTTCCTTCACCGAAATGGCATTTTCTGAGTGGGACCGTGTGAGATGGTCGGCACCAGGCAGCTCAGGGACCTCCTGCAAGGCAGAAACAGGAATTACAAACAGCACATAGCAGCAGCTTAATGGCACTCCTCCAAAGGAGCAGAAAGCGTGTGTGCTGATGTGCAGGGATGGATTGCAAGTACAGAATGATCGCTAACATAGAAGCAATCTCTGGCCCTGCACTCTACATATTCCAGGCTGGATTTCCACTCAGACTGAGATTTAAGAATTGTTATTTTCTTGCCACGAGTTCTGAGGGAAAAACAGTTAACCAAAAAACCCAAGTTCTGAACTAAAGATGTTCAAAGAGACTGTTCAGGTAGGGGAGTGAACAGAAGGGCAGCATGAAGAAGGGCTGAGTGCTGAACCACTCTGGTTTCCCGGAGCAGAATGGGCAGCAATGCTCCCCCCAGCAGCACAGAAACTCTTCCTGCCAAATTACTGGACAGAGTCGGCCTCTTCTATTTGGATGAGCCTTAGTGCCTCACATGGAGATGGAAACGATTCAAGCAATGCAGGGTGGAATTTAAATAAGAGAGGCTCCTAAAAAAAATGATGGCCCTGGACACCATCAAACCCTGCGAGACTGCTGTAGGGTAGGAAGCAATAGTAGGAGAAAGGTGCCTAAATTCAGAGGTTACTGAGTTCTGCCCCAGGAAAGAAGTCAGCCACAAATACCCGAGACCATCCCCTTGGGCCTGGCCAGGTTCATTCTCTTTTTCAATCAGCAGAAGCTCTACATCTGCCTCAATTTACTGTCTCAGTGCTGGTGTTTTCCAAGCAGGGAGAAGTGCCAGCTCTGTCCTGTTATTTGGTGCATTCCTCGAGGCAGACAAACTACCCGTGCAGGTTCAGGATGCTGGCTGCCCTCAGCTGCCCTAATGGCTCACGTCCCACCTATCCGCTCCCCTGATGTGAAACTCAAAAATAAGTTTCTCATGAGAACAACAGAGCAGGTCAGGTCAAGGTTGACTCAGCCCTGCACTGCCAGTAAACAGGTGTTTGAGCAAAGAGCACAGAAAGTAGCAAGCTTCTAAAAGCACAGAGAAGGACAAGCATCTAGCAATCTCTCCCCTAAAGGCTGGAACTAGCAAGACCCCTGTCCGCAGCAACCCCACAGCAAGGCAGCTACCCACAGGCAGGTTGGAACAGCAGTTCCTAAAGCCCCCAGCAAGCCATTTTAACCTTTTGTTGCTCTTCATCTGTGGAAGAGTCATCTGATGCCTGAGGGGAGTTTCCAGAGCTGTTCCTTTGGGCATCTGCACCCACGTCTGCAGCAGGCAGCACCTCCAGCACAGGCAGCCTGGCTGCCCCATTCCTCCCAGCACCTTGCTCCTCCGGCCGGGAGTGGGAGCAGCTGCGTGACCTGCTCTCCTGAGACAGCTCCACGAATTTCTCCAAAGCACTGAAGAAGTCAATCCTGTCTGCACTGAGGTCTGTCCCTTCAGGCTGGGCGTTCTGCTGAGGACTCGGCGCGTTTTGGTTTGGGGACTGGAAAGAGTCTTTTAAGCACAAAGTGAATTCTTCCATGGGAACCAAGTGCACGTTCATATCAGGTTTAAGGGCATCTTTTTCCAGATCATCTACAGTCAAATCAGGAAATTCTGCTATTTCCAAGGGGTGCTGGAGTTGCATTAAGGCCTCGGAAGCGTGGCAGTTATCGGGGGGGACAGAATCCACGCAGCACCCTGCTGTGCAGCCATTGATGTTGTTCAGGTTCAGCTTGTCCTCCACCTGCTCCACGTGGAAATCTCTACACGTGAACTCCAGGTGGACCCTCCTCTCTTTCACACAGCTCTCCTCAATCACATTTGCATCCTCTGCGAGCTGCTCCCGGTCCAGCTCAGCAGGGTAGATGGGAGACATGGGCTGCTGGTTGTCGTTGCTCTTGGCCTCAGAGATCTGGTCGGCCGAGGTAGTGATCTCCTTCTTGTTCAGTTCCAGCCCTGATTTGCAGATGGGCTCATGGTGGTCAGAGAGGTCGCTGTCAGAGTGTGAACGCCACAGCTTGTTGTGCCGCTGCTTGCTGCGGGGAGGAAGAGCAGAGGAAACACTGAGTGGTGCTTTCACATACCAGAGCCACCTCGCTGTAAGAGGATGCAGCCCACACGAAAAAACTGCAAATATTGGAGACAGTGAGCACAGCTGCAGCTTAACCTCAGTGTTTCAGGGTCAAACCTGCTGCTGGAAGAGCTGTCCCAATAACAAGCTGCTTTTCATTGACTACACACACACATACACACACTATTCCCTAGCAGTATTTTATCAGACTACTCATCAAATACAAAATTTGAGTGGCTATAGACTGGTTATTCCTCAGCCAGAGGGTGTCCTCCCACGTGCTTGCAGGTGAGCAGGGACCAGAAGGGACAGGGTCCCCAATCCTGGGTGGTGGACAAAGAATGAAGACTCATTTCCCTCATGCCTTCCTCTGAGGAGCTTCAGTGGTCAGTACCGGGCCCCTGGTAACCAGAAGTGTGCTGGTACATGTATGAGCGTGATGGGAAAACACAGAAGACATTCTCTGCAGCCAGCAATTAGCCCCAAACACCACCTGTCTTTCCACAGGAAGGAAGGTCAAGAGTTCTGCAGCTCTTGGAAAGCCCCTTTAGAAAGGTCCAAGCATCGCACCACCATAACTTCCACCTGCCACAAAACCAGCCCGTGTTCTGGGCTTACAGAGAGCCAAGGAGGCAACTTGTCACAACCAAACAGCATCAGCTGGCCAGGGCTCTGCTGAGTGACCGTGGCCACAGGGCTGTGCTTCCACCACTTGCCCCTAGGAGGAGAGCACATACCACAGACAGGCCCTGGAATCCACAGGAGACACAGCCAAACCTCTCCAGTCCCCTGCCAGTGTGAGCATCGCTCCCAGACACGTCCGCCGGTTGCAGTTAAGTTAATTAACAGACGCTACTGAACTAATTAGAATGCAGCAATTTTAGCTGTGGGTGCCCGACAGCTAAGGAAAATAATCCATCACGGATTTAGCTTCTTAACCCCATCTCAGCAACAGCTTTCATGCGTGGCATGGGGCACAACGAGTCCTCCTAGAGGAAGGTCAGGACGAGATGCCAGCAGGCACTGCCATGGGGTGCAGGCTCCATCCATGGGGGTCCTGGAGCACAGCTGGGTGCCAGCAATAGATCTGGGCCTGTCTGCAAGGGACGGCAAGGACTGCCCATGTCTCTGCTTGCATAACCTGGGGAGCAGCTGCTGATGTTTTCTGAACCTCAGCGGTGCTCACTGCCTCTCCTCACACCCAGCAGAGCCCAGCTGGTGGCTGTGTGCTCATGGCCATGCTGCAGCCAGACCTCCAGGCTCCTGGGAAGACCACTGCTGCTGGCTCACAAGTTGCACAAGGCGATGCCAAACGGTGTTTTGCTGCAACTTATCCATAACTAACAGAAGAAACAGGGTTTTAGCTCAGCCTCTCTGCTGCTATCACCAGAGGGAGGGGACAGCTTAACTAATCCCAGGAAGTACGATAGCTCCAAAGCAAAACACGCCTGCTGTTGTGACTAAAAGCAGGCAGGGGGTTTTCATTTTACAGCTGGAAAACACGTCCCAGTTGCTATAAGCTCAACACAAAACCGTAACTAGATAGTGCGAGCACATGGCTGCCATCACAGACCTTCCCTCTGAAATCCGAGCAGTCACATGAGCATGAATCTGTTGGGTTTTGTTTTTGTTTTTTTACCTGGCCTGGAATACCACAGCAATAAACAAGGCAGCTGGAAGCCAGAGGGGAATGCTAAATAATGGAGAAGAAAGGGGAGAAAAAGCAGTTTAGAGATGAGAAAAGAAGCACATAAAGAAGGCTCATTCCAGCAGCACAGAGAGGCTGTTCCTTGCTTCAGTGAAGCTTCACTTACTGCAGGCTTTTTAGTCCTACATGCACAGATGTAATGCACTGCTCTTGCATTTTTTAAAGCCTCACGAGTAATCCTGTTTGTGCCATTGTACAGGGACTTGCAGAGTAGGTCAGGAGCTGTGATGTGCTCAAGTGGGAGGGCAGCTGCACCACGTGTTGGCAGCAAGAAAGACTTCCCTCTTGAGAACATAATTACTGAAACAGACAGGAAAGAAAACCAAACACTCTTAACCAAATCATTTATACAAGGTGGCTTCATAGGTGTGCCACCAACTACCAGACTGACAGATTAGCCAAAGCAGGGCTGAGGCCTTGAAGATGTGATGCAGCAGCTGCTAGCAAACCCAGGCTCTTCTCAGGTATTTACAAACCTGTGACAGCTGTACAGGATGCTGATGCTTTTCTCATCTTGAATGTTTTTTTTTCCTCCACCCAAAAAGACTGAATTTGCAGCCTGGCCATGCTATGTGGTCAGGTCACCTCTAGATCAGAGTTTGGGGTTTGGTGTAAAAATCAGGAAACCAGACCTGGCCCAACAGAGATATCAGAGCTGGAAGCAAGTGGAGAGGGAAGTCATGAGCAAGAGAGGGAAGGGAGATCTCTGCAAGTGAGTGGGAAAGGCCAAAAGGACAAAAACAAGATGGGAATAGAAGTGAAAGACAGAGCCCTGGGTGCCTTGGAAGAGAGCACAGGAATACCCAAGCTGCTGTGAAGAACAGCACAGGGCGGGCACCTTTCAACTGCAATAAGCAGCCATGAAATTGCTGCTTTGGCCAAAAGATGTTAACAGCCACCTCCTGTAGCAGGAGAGCCAGCTTGGGTAGCTCTGCTGAAATTTGCTGCCCTGCAAGGCACACCAGGTCCTACATAAATCATCTGGCAAAGCACAAAAGCATCACTACCTCCTTCCAGCAGATCACGTGGAGACATTGCTTAACATGGCTTACAAGCAGATTTCTTGCAATGTTATGTCTTTTTGCTAATAGGTGATAGGTTTGGGATTACAAGACACTTGCCTGTACCCCATCCCAGCCCTAGCACTCCATATAGGAACAAACACCACTGTTGCAATGCACAGAACATCCTGTCCCCTCCCCTAACAGCAACACCTACCAAAGCGATCTAAATAAAACCAGACCAGCTGCTGGGAAGGGGCACATTCAACAGGGAGCTGGAAGGCTGGGATGGAGACAAAGCCAGCTCCCTGCCAAGAAAGAGGGACATCATTTATCTCTGCTGGAGCCTGCACAGCTCTGAATGCTGCGTTCGGATAGTAGTAGCAATCCCTTAAAGAAAACCACAGCCAACTTAGAAGCCAAACAGGCTCCTAAAAGCTCTTTGTTACACCCATTTTCATAGAATCACAGAATGGCCTGGTTGAAAAGGACCACGATGATCATCTGGTTCCAACCCCTCCTATGTGCAGGGTCACCAACCAGCAGCCCAGGCTGCCCAGAGCCACATCCAGCCTGGCCTTGAATGCCTCCAGGGATGGGGCATCCACAGCCTCCTTGGGCAACCTGTTCCAGCGCGTCCCAAGCCATGAAAACAAAGCACCACCTTTCTCCAGATAACCGTAACGCAGGGATGGAAGCTCTACCCTTCAGTTTCCCAGTCATTCCTCTCCCTCACCTTGCCAGCAGGATCCCCTGGTATTCCTCCAGCTGCCTCATAAAGCTGGGGTTGGGCTTGGTGACCGTGCGCCGTTCCTTCACGTAGTCGTACGCCCTGTCCAGGTTCCAGCCGTACTCCTTCATGGCGTAGGCGATGACTGTGGAGGCTGAGCGGCTCACCCCCATCTTGCAGTGCACCAGACACTTGGAACCATTTTTCCTGATGTGAAACACAAAGAGAATCACTAAACAGAAAGCACGGCCTCTGAGAAGCTTAAGAAAACAGCAAATTATCTACCAGAGCATTATCAAATATTTTCAGTGCCATGGACTCGTTTGGAGTCTCTCGGTCGTCATCTGGAAATCCTATTTACAAACTGGAGCAAGAGACAAAGAAAGTGAAGAACAAAATCTTAATATTCTTAACAGATTTAGTTACAAGAGCTCTTCCAAAGTGGACAAACATTGTTTGTGCAGATTTAGGAAGACTCTGAGGACTGATATGGCATCCTCCAGCCTTAACAGCCCTTTGGAAACAAGCAGTTCTCCAAATAAAAAGGGTTTCTGTCACACAAACACGGTATCACTATCCACAAACAATCTTGGAAGATTCCAAGCAGTTCAGGAGAGCTGCTAGCACAAAGATCCTTTTCCACTGTAAACTACTGATAACATATTTATTGGGTTTGGTGACTGGACAAAACCAGCTCTGCTTTATCTGGTGTTGGAAGCCCTTCCTAGCTCCCACCCAGAACGAGAGATTTTTCTTACTGAGGGGAAAGCAAACAGTGTCTGTGAGCTGAAGGAGCACCCGCTGTGCCTGGGGGAGGCTGGTACAGGCAGCACATGTGGGCAGCCAGCACTGCTCCCAGGAATTCAGAGGTGTTTGCCTGCTGTGAAATGGGAGGAGGAAGGCTAGCTGGCCCTTATCTCTGACCTCTGCACACCGGTACAGTGAAGGCTGAGAAAATTTCACTTTGGCTCCTGGAGTTTTCTCCTTCACGTGCCAGGTTTCTGTACTGCCAGCCACACGAAGCTCCACAGAACAAACTGGGAGGTGATGGAGCACACACAGCCACGAGCCTCAGCAAGCCATCACAGCTGCCTGAGCCCATACCTGCAGCCACGCTGCTCAGAGATGTCTGCACTCTCAGGGGGTTCTATGCTATATAGCAGTCTTTGCACATCACTGTTCTCCCCTAAGTACTGCTTTTGAAGTGCTGTCATCCTCAAGAATTTCTCCAACTATTGCCATCCTCATGCATTTATCAAGCTGAGCAAACCTTACAGCAGTCTTCAGACTGCTGGCCAGCACAACCCCTGGCCAGCAGGCAGGCAGACAGGACAAAGGAAGGGGTATGGTAACAGCTCCAGCCTAAAAGACTCCTCACTTCCATCACATCACATGTAGAACTGAGGCCCAGCAATTCAAGCCCAGTGGAAATTATTCTGGGCAGAAAAGTACTTGAGGATGACAACACTTTAAAGCCAGAACTCAAGGGAAAACAGTGATGTCTTTTAAAAGAAACAGTCTTCAATAAAATATGTATCTACAACTTGCTCAGGAGAGACATTCTCAAAACAAGTCAGCTTTTCAAGGCTATGAGAAATCAGCAAGCACCAGCTGTAGTTAAGAGAAGACAGACTGCTATAATGGAAACAATACTTTAAAGGCAACATATGCCACTCTGCTTTCTGACCAGTTTTCCCATAAAAAGGCTGCTGAATTAACTGGAGACAGCTCGTATAACTGGGATACAGTTCTTAGCAGTAAAAAGTGACAACTTTCAACATCCACTATCAGATTACTCTGTGTAACTGACAGCTCAGAGACTTATGCAGGCATTTCTCTTATTAAAAGGGAAGAGTTTGCTCTATATAACACTACACTAACCTGCTTCCAGACTGTAGGCTTCACAGTACAGCCTAGCTAAGCAGGGAACAGCTTATGCTTGTGCTCGTATTTCAAAATTTTCCTTCTTACTTTTGATAAACCCTGCTCCATTTGTTACTGCCTTTTCCTCCCACCAGCACTCCGGAGACCCACCGTGTCTCTTAAGCAGCAGGTAAACTGCTTGCTCCCTGATACAGGAGAGATCACCTCCTATCAGCCCTACCTGCTCCTTTTACAAGCAGATGTAAGAACGACAGCTCACGGAAGGCAACTCTAGCACTTAAAAAGACCACAAAATGAATGTCTAGGCAGGCAAGTAAGAAAACTAGTTGACAAAATCATTGGGAAAGTAATAAGTGCTTAGTATTTATCTTCTAAATGCACTTGGTCTGTTCTGAAAAGACTTACTTTGCCTTGGAGATGAATTTGTAGGTATCATTCCAGTAAGCCAGAAGATCTGTTGCTTCTTCATCATACACCCGAATATTATGGTACTCAAAAAGGCCAGGGAAGAAGTTATCTATTTCTCGAGTCACATTCAAAATGTACCGCACCCTGCATGGAAACACACGGCAGATAAAAATGCAGACTGTGCAGAACACAGTGGGTTCAGAAACACATCACAGCTTCTAGGTAAGCTTTGCCTCCCTTTGTGATTGGCAAAATGCAGAGCATTCAGAGTTGCAGTCCTGAACGTACCTCCCTGGAAATTAGGACTGAGAGCAAGGAAACGCTGCCCAACACAGACAAAAGAGCTCTCTGAACAACTCAGAGCTCTCCCTCACATCTGTCAGATGGCTCTGCTTGCCCATCACCTCTCTGCTCTAAGTGTTGCTAACATTCCTGCACAGCCCATTCTGCTTGTGTTGGATGCTTTCTCAAAGCTCCTTCGTGAGTCTTTCCTCCTGCTGCAGCAATAACACAGAAGATTGAAGGCACAAGCTCAGGAGCAATACTGTAGTTAAACAAATGTATAAAATAAATACAGAGAGAGTTAACAGACAACGAGCTACTGGGAAGATTTATTTCTTCTAAGTTTTCTGGAATTAAAGAGTGAGAAAGCATATGGTTTTTACCACTCCGTCCAGGTCCCTCAGCCCCGAGGGTCGCTTGAAAGGTGTTTGTGAACTGCACTCATGCTGGGTTGCCAGACTTAGAAGAGCACTGTGTGGGACGTCCCATCTCTCCAGCTGGTATGAGATCATTAGCAGTCAAGTGGGACCTGCTTGACCATGGAAACTGCAGCAGACCCTTGGCTTAATGAGTCAATTTTGCTACGCTGGTTCTCCACGGAGCAGAAGTCTGCTATCAAACTCAACTCAGCAGGGATTATTTTTTTTCCACTAGATTGGCATAAATCAGCCAAACCTGTAAGTAATGGTTTAATTACAGAATCTTGGTGCTCAGATCCACCTGACCTAGGGAGAGGACACTCTAACCTTGTGTCTGAAAGAGAGGAAAGGCAGAAAGCAGAGCAGCCCCCGTTGCTAAGCCCAAGAGCAACAGCACTGTACTTCCTACTGGGCCCCACTCAAAGGAACAAATGCTCCTTCACACGTTTTCCTTCCTGCTGCAGTCTGGAGCTCCAGGCTCCAGTAATGGCAAAGGCTTAAGAGAGGGGCACAGAGCCAGCAACACAGCATCCAGTTAAGTAACTGTAGCTTTCTGCTGCTTGTAGCTATGAGGTTGCTGGCTTCCTTTGTTCACCAAGGGGATGTCAGTCAAGGTCAGGGAATGAGATTCTTTTACTTTAGGGTGCTTGTTTGTGGGACATAGACTTTGGAGGAAGCAAGAGCTTGTTCAGATCTGCAAATCCTTTAATAAGTCTCAGGTTACTCAGGAGGTAAGGTTTAGTGCATAGACAAGTGTTGAGGGCAGGCTCCTGCTTTTAAGCTGATGGCCTGAAGCTACTTACCCTCTGTTCTGCAAGTCTTCCAGATTGGAGGCATTCCATTCAGAGCCCTGCAGGGAAAACACAGAATGGGACACATCAGCCAGATGAAGGACACCGATGGATCCAGGGACTGTCACCATGACCTCAAATCCAGTAAACCCATCGGCCAGATCCCTTCTGAAGCAACAAACAGCTCTGCAAAGCAGAAGCCCAGCACTGTGTACTTCCTGCAAACCACTGAGAACCCCAGCACAGCTGAGCCCGCTCCACCCTTTCCCTGGAGGCTGCTGACAGCTCTGCCCCACAGAGCAGAGCCTGCTTGCGCTTAAAACCACCCAGGTGCTCTTTATACATGAAACACCCATCTCATACATCAAAGGCAGAAACCCCATAAGCTCACTTGATATACACATCTCCCCATACTCAAAGCCCGTGTGAGCGAAGACACAAACAGGCTTTACCCTCATCTCTGCACCACGCTCAGGGCCTGCAGGCTGCCTGCTTCCTGCCCAAACACAAACACCTCTGCTGAGATCAAGGCCACTCAGACAACAGCTTCCTTCACAAACGATGGTGTGTGAGCTCCTTGCTTCCCTGCCCTAAACAGAAACAGCTCCTAACAAAAGGACAGCTCAGATGCAAGAAGGACCCAGGCAGCACTGACACCAGAACAGCTCACGGCTCTATTCAGCATCTGCCAACAAGTTTATTGCTATATGGCCTTAGTCAGCTTCACGTTGTCACTTCCTGGCCAAGGAAGGGCAATTTAACTCCAGCCTGAGAACCACCATTTCCACAGGTACGGAGTACAGTGCTGCAAGTCTTTTCTCCTGTCCCTTGCTCCACAATCAGTGACATTATCAGGTCTCTTACTTCCTGCTTAGTTATTGCTAGCACTCCCTAAGCAGGATCCCACAGGGCTCTTGCCTTCGCTTAACAGAAACCAGCTCTGTGCCTCTCAGAAACCCCTGCTTTGCAGGATACATGCTCCTGAATGAAGAAGCTGCTGCCCAGCCCAGCAGCACTGCCCCTCACCACAGAGCCTGCTTTGCAAACACTTCTGTTCCAAACATCAGACACAGCTCTCCTCCTTGGTGCTGCTTGCAAGCCTCTTTATTATGGTCTTGTTCCCATTAAATGCACTCAGAGCCAAGGCTCCAAGCTCTGCTTTGGACTGAACTGCCTGCACTGCCTTTGACCAGCACTGCAATCCTCTAACAAGTCTCTCTTGGGAACACCTAGTCCACACAAACACATTACATCGTAGGTATTTTAAGTTTCCTGGCTCTACCCCACCACAATTTCTTGTGAGCACTCACATACACCATCCCTTCTGAGCCACAGCCCAGGTCTAAGCTTCAGCAGACTGGGAGAGGCTGACTCTGCTTGGACAGACCAGCTGCTCCAAAAGGATTCAGTTTTGTTTCAAGTCGAGCCAACCTCATAGGCTCAGACAGCCCAACCAAACCTGTGTTCATTCCTTCAGGGCTGGGAAATCCAGAGAGCTGACTCATCAGAAGGAGGTGCAGTAATTAGACAGGCCCCAGCAGCAATGAAAGGCAGCTAAGCAAGCAAAACATTAACAGGCGAAACGTTTATATTTCCTTAAGTGAAGGATCTCCAGGATCCTTGGTTAAACCTCTCTGTTCCCGCTGGATCTCATGAACTCAGAGCTTTCCTTGTTACCAAAGTGTAATTCCACCTGAATCTCCCACAGGCTCACACCAGCAGCTCCCCTCCCCTCCCTCTTTGCTGTAGTTACGCTCTTCCCAAACACCATTTAACATGTGGGTACCCTAACCAGGTAAAGCCATAAAACTACACCAGCGGAAACAGCCCCGAAAAGAAATTAAGACTAAAAACTTTTTCCCTTCCACCATCTAGTGACAGGGACAACAGCTTGGCAAAATTTAGCGTAGCCAAGAAGCATTCAACAGCACCGCTGTCTTGCCTTGCTTCAGCATATGCTGACCTCAGGATCAGCCAAACCCTCCTTTAGAGACCCCTGAAGCTCCTCTCTATCCCTTGCTTTAACCACGACAGTGTGAGAAGGGTTAGGTGTGTTTACAGCTGTAACTCTTTGGAACCCCCTCTCAGACTCACCAAAAAGACATGATCAAATATCTGAGTGGGGCTGTCCATCTGCCCCAGGATCACTATCATTTCATTGTCAATGAACTCTTTGAACTCCCGCAGGTTGCACACCATCTGCATCTCCAGCTCCGTGCGTATCTGGGTGGGTGGAGGAACACAAAGACACCACGTGAGTTTGTTTTTTTTTTTTCTTTTGGCCTTTCTCCACGGCACAAAGAACTCCCTTCATCTGCACTGCTGCTCCCTCACCGCTCACCTCTTTTGATGTGATGTTCTCCAGATCTTTCTGCATCATGATCTCCCTTAGCTTGGTCTTTATGAGTCGTTCTGTGCGCTCCCGCTCGGTTGGGCTATCAGAAGAGAGCAACACAGTCACTGGGTGGGGAAAGAACTGGATTCGTGGTGATTTTAGAGCTGGCATTGCTCAGCCTCACTACTTTATCTAAACACATCTTCAGCCAAAGGGAATTCAGGTGACTGTAAAGCCCAGTTTACGTTCCCAGTTGTACAAGAGAGACCAACTGAAATGCCCCTAATCCATTGCAGTCATCCTCAGAACCTCTGGTATTTGGTAAAATTTAAATTGGGAAGGCTGCATTATACTCTCTGGAGCAATATCTAAGCCTCTCCCTACCTTTCTTGGAAAGGTAACAGCTCCAAAGCTCCTTACATGGAGAGGAGAGTGCAGCTAAGCCTCAGCGCATTCCTCCAGCCTCTGCTGCCAGGGGCCTTATCACCAGCTGCAAAAATAGCCTGGCTAACACCAGGGGAAGTTGCAACAGAGCAGCAGTACAGAGCTGTCTCAGCCATCATCATCTCAGAAGGGGCCCAGCAGTCACATCTCCCATCACCTTTGTTCCTCTGCAAGGCTGCCAGGATGGCAACTGCAGACACTTTGCTTTACAAGTGTCCAACCAGTGCTTTGTGAATAGAAATCAGACAAGCTGCCACTTTCCTCAACCTCAAGCATTATTCCAGGACTCAGATAAGAGAATGGTGTCCAGGTGTCCCCAGGAGATGATTCAATTGCTGCCAATGAGGAAAGAACGGGCTACCCAAAGTTTACAGAGGAAAAGCTGCAAGACAGTATTAATCTGAAAGCCTGCCAGAACTTTTCAGGCGTTTTCCTTGTATATTAAAAAACAATCAAGTGTGAAGACCTATTCACAGCTGAATAACTGCCTCAGCATTATTATTCACTCACTGAACTCCAACAAAATGAGGTCTCTGTGAGCACAAATCAACCTACAGCACTATTACAGTGGGAAAGCAGCTGGAGTTCATGAAATTGTTTATTCTGCTACAAAGCAGGTAATGAAGCCCTCAAGCTTGGCATCACATCTGGTCAGAGAGTACTTTAAAGTTATATGCTATCAGTATCATCAGCAATTACTTATTACAGGGGTTGTAACCCTTTGTGTATTGACACAGGCTGCAAATTTTGCCTTTCCAAACTGACTGCACATCTACTTCAGCCACTGTTTTGGACTGTGCATCAGCAGATACCCAACCACTTAGCTGGAGGCAGATTGGGTTCTGTTCCACACTTACAGAGCTCCCCAGAGACTGGTACTGTTGTTTGTCCCCATTCTCTAGAGCCTCAGCCTCACAAGTCCATACCTAAACACTTCACAGCTGAAAGAACTGAGTAAGGAAAAAGGACCATGTTGTTCCACGTGCTCAGACACTCCAGCCTAAGAACAAAGTCCAGAGAAACCTGTTGGTTCTGGAAGGCACCAGGCCTGGAAATCAGAGTACAAACTAGCAAACAGGAAGGCCTGGGTACCAGATTACACCACACCTTCTCTTACTGCAGTAACACAAGACTTACCACGCAAAGATCTGAGAGCCTAAAGCCAAAGGCAAACAAACAGAATGGAAACAGAGGCTGGAGGAGATGTAAGGCAGTCCCAGGGGGGCAAAACTTCCAGCACTGGTGTTTACCTAACCAGGGTTGCATTTATTACCCTTAGCAGGAAATCTCTCCTCATTAGGGCCTAGTTAAGAGTAAACTCTGTGGAAACAGGGCTCCTCTTTGACAGCCAAACAGCTCAGCTCAGCAGAGCCAGACCAACTCACACGTCTGTGAAGAGGGCAGGCGAGTCGGGCCGGTGGGACTGCACATCTTGCATAGCATTCCACTCATTGACCGAGGACTGGTCAGAGTTGATGTGGCTCTCATAGTAACTGACCCACGTGAGGAAGAGGCTCCCTGGGTAGTAATTGTTGCTTCGTGCCACCTCACACGCCTTATGTAAACTCTGCAGAGCAGACCTAGAAAGGGAAAAAATACTTGCAGGATTACCAGGATGGCACTGAGCACAAAGCAGCTGCCAAATCCAGGATGCTACTCGTGTCCCATCAGTTGGTACAGAGCCCAGTGCTGTGTGCAGCAGCCTATGCTGCTGTCTAGACAGGGTGTGGATTTTTGCACGCTTCACTGAAGCATACCAAGACATATTCCTCTTGTCCAGATTGCAGCAAAGGTGGCCGCAATTCAGAAGGCAGAGCCCCCAAAAGACGATGCAACTGCCTGCACCAGAGCACAGTGCACAGCAAGTGTCCCTGATCCGGGGTGCTCTGACAGATCCTCCTGTGCAGGGCCAGGACAGATGGGAACTGCACACAGAAAGCTGCACAGCCAAGGGTTTAGGGCTTGACTTCACAGAGGTGTTTAAGGGCCTGCCCTCCCTCCTCTCTGCACAAGGGATGTTACAAGTTTCTTCAGCTGCTGCTGGGAAACAAATCCCCCTCTCCTATTTTTAGCTCGTTTTAAATCTTTGACTGTGATCAGAAGGATCCAGGTCAAAACCACTGGGGTGACACAGTAGCTTGACACTCTGACGGGGGATGTATTTCTGCAATGCAAAGCAGCTTGAGCCAGAAATACTTTAATGGCCACTACATTCTTACATGAACCACCCTAAAAGGAAAGAAAAATGCAGGCAGCTTCTCTTTCCTTCTCACTATCACAGTGATTATGTCTCACTGAAGAGGGAAACTTCTCAAACACATACAGAGCGCGTTTCTTGATTTACGACAGATAAAATACTTCAAATGTGTGCTCCTGTCAGTAACCAACTCCGATTTGGAGGGATCCAAAGCAGCAGTGCTTTGCAAAGAAAATGACCCTATTCCTCCTGCCCCCAGCTGAGAGCAATGCGCAGCTCCAGCACTGTTAGCAGCTCACTGCTGTGCCCTGGTGTGAGCAGCTTTGGTCCTTTGGCATCAGCCCTCCTTCCCTGTCTCTGAAGGGCAGTGCTGGCTGTTGAACAGGGCTCAGGGTACCACTAACGCAAAGCAGCACCTGCTTTTTAAAAGTCCAAGAAGCCAAAACACCCTGGAAAAAGGATGGCTGGGAGTGATTACAGTGAGTGCTTACCACATCGCCTGCACAGACACCGGCTTGAATATGTGCACCCTGTTATCCGTGGATACACTGAACCCGCTGTGGAGAAAAGAGGCACAGTAAAAACATGTCCCAAAAGCAGCTTTCCAGTTACAGCATAGAGTTTGCAGCAGGCTAGAGCTGTGAAGGACTGGTCCTATGCAGACTGCTGAGCTCAGCTAGGAAACAGATCAAAATAGCAAACTAAAAGCACTAGGGTGACTTTTTTTTTTAAGCAGTTGCTCTTCAGGAACAAAGCTAAGGCAGTGGGACAGTGCTGTGCTGTTTACCTTGGCAACACAAATTCAGTGCCACAGCTGGGAACAACAGAGCGCAGCTAAAGTGATCCTGGGGCAGCTACCAAGGAAAGAAAAGTCATTCCAAGTGCTGCACTGGACAGCCTTTGTAACTGGCACAAACAGGAGCCTGCAAGTCAGGCGTCTACTTGGCAGAGACACATCATTCTTATTTCATGTTCAGCAGAACGCTGCCTGCTGCAAGCGTGGTGGAGGAACACATAATAGGATCCCTTTAAGGAGCTTTCACTACACACCCACTCGCCAGTGAAAGCTCCTTTACTCCAGCTTAAACACACACATGAGCCACTGTCTCAGTGTGTGTTTATGCACAGATAAGTCAATTATTGGTGCTCCTTGCCACAGACGCTGTGATTCAGGGCCTTTAGGTCTACTAACCCGGCACAGGTCAACAGCAGAAGGCCCGCTGGATCTGCTGAAGCTCTGAAATCATTTGAACCCTCCTCCACGGACTGTGCTGCACAGAGAGACCCTCTGCCAGAAGCACAAAGACACTCACCCGTCCCCGTCCAGATGGATCAAGGTGTCACTCCACAGTGGCAGCACCAAACCCATCGTACAAGTGCTACTGTAGGAAAAAAAAGAGAAGGTCAGGACGTTTACTACAGCACTGTTATCCTAATTTCACAGCAATGGTTGCAGGTGGTAGTGCTCATTTGGGAGGAAAAGAAAAAAGAAGATCCCACTGTTGCTTCAGGAACAGAGCCAGTGTTGTTTTGTACGGGTGCCTGGCAAGGATTATTACCCAGATACAGGGTACAGAAGTATTCTCTGAAGCAGGCTCTAAGGGTCAACATATACCCAGAAGAGCAAACAGGGCTGAGAAGCAGCAAGCTCTGCATGGAAGGTGAGAGGGGGGCTCAGCCTTAGGTCAGCTCAAGGCTTTTGTTACAGATTAGTCCCACCCAGGCTCAAGTGGGTTTGGTTCTACTTCTGGTTTTGCAATGCACAGCTTTGTTTTCTTGTTTGTCCCCCAACCACAGCTGCTAGGAACTGGGGTCAGTGCAATGGCCGGGTGACCGTCAGCAGGGCAAGTCAGCAATTGCAGTTTACCACCTGCTGCTGACTCCTGCCCCATGCCCCCTCCCAGCCCCTTGGTTGAGCAGACACCTCTTGGCAAGCCCACTCCTCTCTCAGCTGCTCAGAGCTCTCTGCCTCCAGTCACCAGCTTTCTGCAAGGCTGAGCAGAAGGCCAACGAAAAAGCAGAAGTTAAGTGATGGAAAAAAACAAGGGCAGGGGAACCCCAGCACAACCACAGCAGGCTGTCCGACCGGAAAGCTCAGCCTCACAGAGCTCTAAGACTGCTCCATAACAAAGGCACCGTCTTCAAGGCCAGATTCACTTGCCTCCTGCTCCTATGCTTCGCTCTAGCTGCCCTCAGATTTCCACTGAGCCTACCAAACCTGCTAGCCCCTGAGAAGTAGGGGAAAAGGGCAAGACCTGAGGCTTCCATGGGTCAGCAGACTCAAAGCCCCAGAAACTCACGCCTCGGAGCGGCCGGCACAAGGAGACACTGCAGCATGCAGCTATTTCTGTTGACAACATGAGATGAGCTCATGGAAAGATATGTTTTTAAAAGGCTTCCCAAGGTGGCCGGGGTATTTTTAGTGATACTGTTCAGCAACCACTTATCAGAGCCCATAGCAACAAGTCTATATGGAATTATAAATAGCAAGTGGGCTAGGGGAGGGTGTATCAGAGTGACCATCCAGAACCTGAGTAACTCTAGGAGACAGCTAAAACCACCTCTCTATGTTATTAAAGACTGAATGCCAGTGAGCTCTCAGTTATCAAAGGTGGCAGTGCTGGTACATCCCAGCCAATAGTGGGCTCCATGCTCACAGCAACCTGTGCAAGGACAAGTTATTCTTGCACTGCCATAAGAGCATCCCTGAGCTACAGCTGTACGTGCACGCACAGGCTGGGACTGCTCGCTCTCTTCAGTAGGCATCACTTGAGCAAAGCATCCAAATCCAACCACTTGAAATTAAGCATGGCTGTCACCATCAGCAAGCTGCTTGCAAGATCTCCTTTTAGCCAAACTGTTCTAAAAGGTTTTCCAGTGACCCTGCTAACCACCCGAAAGTAGTTTCTAGCAGCTAGGGTCGGCAGTGAGATTCATTTCTGTGCTTTAAGTCAGAGCTAGAAAAAAAAGCATCTGTATTAAAACTTCCAGAATGTTTTGAATATCTTTTTTCTTCTTAAATTTAAAAATTAGAAAATAGACCATTACTTATTCTAACTTTTTTAAAGAGCTCCGTGCCCCCCGTGCCCTCTTCCAAGAGAACAGTGTCCC
This sequence comes from Meleagris gallopavo, assembly GCF_905368555.1. Classification (NCBI taxonomy): domain Eukaryota; kingdom Metazoa; phylum Chordata; class Aves; order Galliformes; family Phasianidae; genus Meleagris; species Meleagris gallopavo. The sequence continues at coordinate 6,080,782 of NC_139424.1, forward strand.
CTTCTACGCCTGAAGCTGCTGCTTCCCACTTACACTCCCCAACCCTTGGAGAGGTCAGTGGCAATTAAAATGAAGGAAGCAAAAGCACCAAACCCTGACGACACGCTAATGCTTGGGGAGAAGACAAGTTGTGCCATCAGCAACCCTGACATTCCCATCAGGCCCAGGCTCCCATGACCCTGGCACAGTGTTGATAGTCACTGCTGCTCTCCTGAACCCTGATGCCCAACTTCTCAAACTGCAGCTTTTTGGTTTGCTGCAAGTCCTCCCTTTGCCTGGTTGCAGACACAGGGCTTTGGGACCTTGCTTTTCAAAGGCCACTTAGGGCACTTCATGCACTCACACAAGCCTGAGGCGTGGAGGAAATGCTGACCTGAGTTCTTTTGCTCCTATTTGCTACCTCTTTACAAAAAGCAAAAGAGGAACTCTGGATCTGAAGAAAGGCATCAGGCTGGAAAATCTGAAACAGTCCCCAGAAAGCGCAGACACCAGACAGCGATTGCTGAACTTTACTCAACACATGGGTGAACACAAGGACTTCCCCACCCAGACAACGTGAGTACCTGTCATTAGAAGAGAAATCCATTCCCAGGACGATGCTCTCCTCCGTGTCCTGTCTGCCATTGGTGGATACAACCACCATGTATCTGGTGCGGTTCTGGTATGTGCTTTCCAGTCTTACAGCCTGGGGAAATGAAGAAGAAACATCAGCAGCAGAGCCAGCAAGATGCACACTGTTACCTTTACAAGCCACCCTGCCACACTGAGCGAGAGCCAAAGAAGCAGTGATGTGATGCATGAGGCCAGCCAGCCTGATTCTCAGCTGGGTGGTCAGCAGAAGAGGGAGAAGCAAGTTATTCCCCTTCTCACAGTGCTCTCCTGAATAAGTGGGATGTTCCTGTGCTTTCAGCACACCTGGCTGTCAGCCTGCTGTGCCCCACCAAGGCTGTGAGCAAGAAGCAGCCCCAACCTGGGGACCCTCGTGCACATTTGGGCAACCAGAGCTTGTCTGTATCACATGCTCTCAGCTTCCCAGGCAGACAGCTAGACTAACTGACACGTGGCTTCCTGCTGGCCCTCTGAGCTTTTCTAGCAGTTCCCTCAGTATAGAAGAGATCTCAGCACTGCACACCTGGCAGGAAGAGATTTGAGTTATGGGGCTGTACCCATGACTGGATCTCCTCCAGAAGCCAAAAGGCAGCAAGAGCCGCAGTGGGCTGAGCACATCTCCCTGCAGACACACTGCTGAGGAGCCCAGGAAAGCTGGGCTCAGAGCTCACCTTTGCTATCCACACTCACAGTATGCAATGCTTACTTGCAATACTTCTTGGACTCTGTTCCGAGCAATTATTTTAGTCACAGGGTCCCAACAAGAGAAACTATGACATCCCTAGAAAGGAAATGTCTTAATTGTGCATCTTAACTTTGGACAGCCTCAAGGCACTGTCTGGCTTCAGAGTTTATCTTTTTGCTAAGCTGCTTTTTGAACTTTGAGCGGGGTCTGTGGAGAGCAGACGTGGCTGAGCAGGACACGGTGTGTCCCAGCTATGCCCCAAGCTGTGGGCTGGCACCTGCCTGCTGCCAGGGACCCACTGCTGAATTCCTCTTGTCGGAACAGCGCAGCTCGAAGCTGTGTTCTACATCCCCTCCAAATAGAGCCTCAACTCCTCAAGACCCCACTGCCACCATCCCAAATCCCATGTCAGCATTCTTGGCCACCCGTGACAGTTCATGCTCACAGAGCTTTTTCTCTGCAGTCATTTTAGCCTTCAAATAAAAGCTCACAAAATAACTACCCCGTGGGATCTCCCAGAAACGTCCTGTTTTCCCCAGCACACCCTGCAGTTCTGAGGCCAGCACGGCACCTCCCAGCTCCCTCACATCTCACCCTCCACCACATCTCAGCCACGGGACACGGCAGAACCCACCACAAAGTTCATGACAGCGTGTGGCAGCAGCCCCAGTGCCAGGTGCAGCAGCAAGTGCAGGCAGGAGGCAGTGCTAGCTGCACTTTCTAGGCTTGTTCTCTCGCACCAAAAGCTAACAGACTCCCCAAGCCAGTGGACAGATGTGCTCTGTACAGCGAGACCGTGCTCCACTCCATCCCTTAAGGATAAGGCATGCTAAAACCAGCCTTATTGTCCTTCTTGTGTCTTGAGTCACTTGGACACTCGAGTCACATGGAGAGTCAAAGAGGTCAGGCCTTCAAGGTGTGAGTTCTGCTGTCTGTGCAACTAACCGTGTGTGCAGCACAAAGGGTGCTCTTCCACCTGGAGCAGTAAGCAGTCACTGAAGTGCTGGTGGTCAGAGTTACCATATGTACAAAGATCCAAACCGAGACTTGCCCAAAACAGGAGCAGGGAGCCAACACTGCCCCGTGCCCAGGGCACCCAACACGAGCTCCGTTCTGCTGCTCAAGGACGGTCCAGCAGCCGGAGGATTAACATAAGCTAACTCACTGTGCTAAACCAATTTGGCTAGCAGTAATTAGAAATGTGGTTTCAATGCAAGACCCTCAGAACAGGGCAAGACAAACATCGGCCAAAGGTCACACAGCTCCCAGCCCTGGGGTGGAATTTTCAGAGGCCAATTAAGACAAGCTGGGTATGGCTTGCTGTGGCTCTCTACATCCAGTTCACACCCTCCCCACAAAGAGAAGAACCATTAACAGAGCAGATAATCCTTTCTGCTAAATTTCCTGGAATAATAAAACAGTCAAGCTCCAAAGTTACAATAAAGGTTCAAACGCCCAGCAGATGACAGATTGGTGAGCAGCCTTTTCATGAAGCACTGGCTCTTACTCTCACCCAACAGTAGGTGTGCACCAAGTAACTAAATGGGCTGATACCTTTCAAATGAAGATGCTGAAATCCCAATCGATCTCTGGAGGACAGCCTCGCTCCAGGGGCTGCAATGAGATGAGAAGCTTCTCTCCCCTCGATTTTGTTTTCTTGAACCAAAAGTCCTCTGTAGTCCTTCCAGGACTAGCAATGTTTTTCTCAGCTTTAGGCTCACCTACCCACAAGCCAACCTTATCTTCTGCCACATTCTTGTTTCATCAGAACTGCAATGTGCTGTTTTATCAGCCCTTGTGAACTGCACCTTCCAAGATGTAAGCTCACACTGACCTTTCCTCTTTTTTATGCTACAGGTGTTTCATACAGGAATGCATTTCTCACTGGGATACTTGATTTGAAGACCAAAAAAAAGCGCTCAAGTCTTTTGAAGTCTTCTTTTATCATTAAACGCACAGAACTGCACAACTCCCCACTCTGCTGCTCCCCAGGAACTCTTCAAATCAGTTTGTACACTTCCAACTCATTTTCCTCCTTCCCACTGCATTTACACTCATACCCTTCCCGATTCTGCTCACTGAAAGCTACAAAGCTCTGCCAACAGCTCCAACAGAAACAAGAGTTGTTCCAAAATATAAGTGCAGGTTTTTAGAGGATTAGATTTCTCTGCTGCCCTCCGAGCTGTGAAGTCTGCCCTCGGAGTGACAGCAGCCAACGCAAGAAGAGAATGCATTTCTCTCAGTACTGTTTATATTTCAAATCTCATTTGTATCTACTATTTTATGAGAGAGTCCATAGCAGCTCTGCACACTCTTCGTTCGTCAAGAATCAATTAAATTCAAGTAGACTATCGAACTTAACCTCACGCAAGATTTCAGCATTCCAAATGTAGCTGTGAACAAAAGGGTTTATGTCTCAGCCCACAAAGTCCTCATTCAGCTGTTAAGGCTAATTTGTCCCAAATCACACAATGTAGCCACTGATATTGCTGAACAATGACTTGTTCAATGGCTTCCAAGGTTCTAACCCTGGCTGGGATTTTGAAAGGCTCTGAGAACCCCCCATCCATTCCCATCACTTTCACCAACGTTTTCATGACAGCAAGGTGTGCCTGACAGATGTGGGGAGCAGGTCCCACAATCTGCTTACAGCAAATTATTTTCCACAGTTGTTTTTAACAGTTGAAGCATTCTGTAGCAATCTTGGCTATTTTCTAGCCATCCCCACAGGATCAGCCCAGCTCCCAGCTCAGGAGGATTCCACAAACCAGAGGTGCCAGAGTAACACTTCTAAGGATGGCAACACTGCTAAGACACGTTGCTAAGATGCATCAGTGCAACACAGGGAAAGGCACTTCAGGCTACTGAGTGATGAGTGATGCAGAGACACTGCCACTGTGCCTGACCTTGTAGAGCACTTCAACGCATCCCAGAAGGATTCCTCACTGCTCTTTTCCAGCTGCTGGTGATCTTTAATGCACATCAATGTTATAAATGGTAACAATGCATTTTCGACAGCCCCCCCTCCCAAGAAAACCAGAATGATAGGGATTAGCATGGCTACATAGTTTCATGGGGATCTTGCATGTTCATTCCTGATAAGCCACAGCCTTTTCAGATGCAAGCAGTTATAGAGCATAGTGAGGAATCCAACTGAACTGACATGGAAGGACAGGAATTCATGCTGGTCAGATACTTACTGCTGACATTAAATAGGAAACCACGTTAATTCACCCAGCTTCTCTGACAATTGCTACAGAACTTTCTGAGCATAAAACTACTCAGCACTTGGCTCAGACAAAGGCAGCCTGCTATGCATACAGTTTATCTCACTGCACAATCAATTAGGTGGGTCTTTTATAACGAGCTGCTTTTTTCTCCTTGTGGTTGCAGTGAAGACTCCCAAGATCTGACGATGAAACCACTGGAACACACACACACAGCTGCTCCCATGAGTTACACAGGTGTATTTGTCCAGAGAAACTTAACCTTTATATTCAGGAGAACAGATAAGCAAAAAGCCAGCCTACCAGTCTGATGTTGTCTTCTGGGCGGAGCAGTATGAACATGGCCTGCAGGTGCTGCTGGAGATCCCCTGCAGGGAAGAGGGCAAAGTGAATGCACAAAAATAGCTCCAAATCACATGCAGGCTCCTGGCTGCCCAGCCGGAGCAAACGGCCACTGAGAAACCTGACACAGCACAGAGAGCACTGCTGCTTCCACCCACCCGAGATGACAAACCTCCATCCACCAGCCAGCTGCTCCTCGCTCCGTGCTCACCTGTTCCTGTCTCACCAGGCTCCCTGCTGCTAAGTCTTTTATCTTTCTAACAGAAGTAAAAAGCATTTCAGTAGTCTCTGTTCCTTTAAAAGACTGGCAAACTAGGCAGAAATGGACGCCGGCCCATGGGTCAACATCTCCTTTACTACACGGCTCAAAGTGGGAATCCACCAGTTCCTTTACACTGCTAATTACTTTGAAGAACTCTCACCTAGACAAAGGACTCCTCTTTGAAGGGAGATTTGGCCCAACCTTAGAGCACTTACACTGGTGCACCAACTCCATCAAAGTACCCAACAGCTACCACCCGAAAACCAAGCAACCATAATTGTTCCTAGAAAATGCCCATTGCTCTTCCACTGGTGAAACCAAGAAAAGCAGAAGAAAAATAAATCAGTTCCTGCATCGGTCTACAAAGTCTTAGAAGGACCTGAGTGGCACAGGACCCTAAAGCAGGTATCTGACAGCCAAGAGAGGTGCCCATGGGAGCATCCTGGTGACTTCTACAGTCTTGGAAGAGCAGGGCTGAAGCAGTCCCCACTATGGTGGGAGGGATGACAGTGCTTCTGTGAGCAGGCTGCACAGCATGCAGCAGTCACTGCTCTCCTCTTCCTTCCTCCTTTAAACACGTTTCAGTATAGGGAGAATGAGTCAGTGCCCTGGAAGAGCATTTAGAAGTTGGGGTTGGACTGCAGGAGTGACACACAGAGGTGACAGGCACCCAAAGGCACATCCTGCCCGAGGACACTGCTCTCAGCACTGCACAGGGCTCGTTCTGGGAGACAGCACAGGAAGGGCCAGCTCATCTATAGGATGCTCGGCCTTGAGGGGACCAGTGAGAGACAGGATTTCCCCATGTCAGCACTGCTAGAACCCGTGGCAGAGGCACACAGCTTCAGCAGGTCCCAGCAGCAGTGCAGCAGGGCCGGGGGCAGCTGATCCCCCATTTCAGGTGCCTGCAAACCCAGCAGCACTGAGCTCACAGGGACTGAGCAGCATGACACCAAAGCTATTCATCTCAGCCTTCCCCTCCCCCAAATGTCACCATTCCCACCTACTGCTCCCACTAATTCAACAGTAGGAAACAGTTTAAGAGCTGATGTTCCCAGAGACAGAAAAAAAACCACCAGGACTACTAGATTGTCTCAAAGCTTTGGAAGCTTCAAAGCTGGAAATAAAGCATTGCCTCCCTGGTCCACTTTGCTCAGCTTGCAGCATTTTCAACCCCAAACACACAATGCATTCTGTAAGCTTGCTGGATGAAGAAAAAGCAAAGGAAAGGTTTTAGCATGCCAGAATCAGCACAAAGATATCACATCCTGTCCTGTGAAGAGCTGTCAGCTCTGCTGGCATTCGTGGCACGACTGCTGCTTCCTATCACATTGTACAGCAGTGAGCAGCTGCCTTTGTGTCCCCCAAGCTGGCAAGCTAGGTGCAAAGCATCAGCTTGGATGGGATCTTAAAACTGATTTACAATATCCCAGAGATGGCAAGAGCTGCAGGGAACCTGCATCCTTTCCAGGCCTTCTCTAGTGCTGGTGGAATGCAGAAGCCAGCCCCCAGCACGTGGCCAGTGTGCCAATGGTACAGTGCGGGACCACCAGGGAACTGGGAGGTGGGGGGGAGGGAGGGACAGCCAGAGCAACCAGTGATTTCAGTTTCTGAAGGTGATACAATTAAAGAAATGGGTGTGAGCATTAATTATTTCCTGTTAGGCAGCTGCTCCTCATGCTGGATTCCAGCACTGAGTTAGGGAGGCAGCTCTGTGAGGTCCCTCAGCCTTCCTAGGAGATGCTCTCGTGGCCACTTGAAACACCACTGCACGCATGGGCTGCAGCTTTGTGCTGGCATGTTATGGCTGCTCCCTGGTCCCCTTCTGATTCCAAATGCCAGAGATAAGTCCCAACACACACACAGGAATGAAAGCTGAGCACGGCCTGCTGGAGGCCAAGAAAGGAGATGCTTTCCTTTGCCATGCACTGAGCTCACTGCCAGCAGCCACCTCACCCCTTGGGGCTGCTTCCCCTACATCACTGCTTTAATTTTGGTGGCACAGATGTGACACGTTGATCCCTTGGTATCTTGGTCTGCTGGTATTCACTGTAGGTTGGAAAAGCACACAAAGAAACATGGCACACACTCATTTGAAAGACAATTCCCCATGTAACACCATGCCACGAACACCACTTGAGCAGGGAGGCCAAGGAAAGGACAAGCACTGATGCCTCCTCACACCTCACCCTAAAAATGGGTAAAGAGTCTAAGAAGGAAAATCCCACCCCTCAGGCAAGCCAGCCTCCTAAACACAAAACACCTTGCTGAAAGCAATTACAACACACTGGATTTGCTTTCTTGGCAGCCCGGCTCCTGAAAGCTCTGTGCTGATGAGGCAAGCAGCACTATTTTTCATCGAGCTCTGCAGCTGCTGTGCAGGCAGCAGCACCACACAGACATGAGGCAGCACTAGGAATAAACCACACTGCTTTTTGGTGGTCACTTCTAGGCACAGAAAGCCTTCAGCCTCCTGTCTCTGCCCCGTACACAAAAGCCCAAAGGTCTCAACACTGATTATGTTTCTTCTTGCTGAGTGTTTAATAGCAGGGGAAAACCCCACACTATCTGATGGCTGCAAAACACTATCAGTGAATAAGCACCATATGCAGCAGGAAAAGCAGCCTACCTCCACGTTTGAGTTTCATTACTCAGAGTGATTTTTCAAACAGAGCCAAAGCAAAAGTAAAAACACAACAAATCAAACCTGCAGGTGATAAGGGGGGTGGAACTGTGCCTGCCTCTCTGCATTATTCACCCTGCTCTCACATCTGAGAAGTCACACTGATGTTGCTCAGAGGTTTCCTCATCACCACACATAGGTGAGTGTGCTCCTTTCCTTCCATCAGCACAGCTGGTTTCAGACTGGGACAGGCAATTACTCACCTCATATCACAACCTCAAGTTTCCCAGTGCAATCCTGCAGCCCCTCCCTCATATCAAAGCTACAGCATGACAGTTTTGGGGTGTGAGGGCAGGTTTGTTCTTAGTTCTCCACGATGCCCCAGAGTCTTTCATTTGTTGGATTAACAAGAGAGTACCAAAACCTTCTCCCTAAGAGCCTCGAGGCTGGAAGCTCTGCCTTTAATTCACACCTGGCGTAAAACAAAACATGTCCTTCAGCAAGAACACACAGTAGAGAGGTGAGCTGGGACAGAGCATGGCAGCAGAGTTACCTGCGTGCTTGTTGCGCCGGTGGCTGACCCTGGGGGTGGATGAGCCATTCCCTCGTGGCAGGAAGAGTGCTGCTCCTTTCACGGTGAGGAAGCTCTCGCTGATGCTGCAAGGAAAGAGACGAGAGGTGAGCGAGAGAAACGCTGCCTTGATTTTAAAAGGAGGAAAAAAAGGAGAGGTTCGACCCACGGTGCTGTTCTGCCCGCAGAGGGGGAACCTGAGCAGGAGGAGGGGATTAACTCCGGCTACATTTTCAGTTTGAAAGTCAAGATGCACATTTCTAAATGGTGATGAGTAGGACAAGCCCACGCATTGCTCTAATTACAACTCCGTTAAGCCCAAGCTTTGTGGCTGGGACACAGCCGATGCCCCCTGGGAACAAACATCTCCCTGCAGCGGTTTGCTTGAAGAAAATGAACACGTGGAACAGATTCAGAAGTACTATTTACAAACTGTATGGTATTTAACTCAAAGACTGATAAATTAAAAGCAAGACCGTAATGTGGTTAAACTCAGGCATCATTTGCTGCCCTGATTTTGCCCTTCATGAGGTCACATGAGGACAGAGGGAAGTGGCAATATCAAGAGCCCTCAAGTTCCGCCAGCAGTCAGTATTTTGAGCACATTTTCCAGCAGCTCTCGGGGAGATGCTGCGGCACACAGAAAAAGCAGGGCTCTCTGCAGATGTTGCAATTAACCCATCCTGTTGCACAGCGAAGGGTTCCTGCCCTTCTCAGAACTGATGAGATCGTCATACGTGCTTTGAAGAAAGCCAGGAACAATCCCACAATCAACAGGATGGTTGATGAGTATGATAAGACAGGATGGGAGCGTCCCTGGCAGCGTGTACCCGGCAGTGCTGTGCCTTGAGGAAGGAGCTGGGTTTGTTCTCTTCAACCCAAGAAGAGAGTGGGAACTTCCGAGCTCCTTTCTCTGCTTAAACAGATACAAAAATGATTACTTGTTCCCTTCCCTTAAGGCCAAGGGCTGGGAAATAACAGCCATGAGAACCCAGCACGGGCAGCACTGGTGCACCAGGGCAGCGCCAGCACGTGTCTCCAGAGCTCAGCGTGAGCAGAGGCAGCAGGAATCAAACAGGCCAAGATCCTAGGGCCAGCATGGCACAGCCTGTCGCACTTCTCAAACCCAGGCTGACCACTCTAACAGCTTTGCCTATTATGTTGCTCTACCTGCAAGAGCGCTAAAAGCTTCGGTTCCAGCTGGATTTCCCCATAACCTCAAGCACGTGCCTGGGCACCTCTCCATTCTCCTGCTAGGGATATCAAACAGTGAGGTTTTGAGCTCCATCAAGGCAGGTGCCCGTGGGCACAAAGGTCTTTCATAGGATCATGGCACATCCAAATGCCCTGGCAATCACAATGGTTTGCACCCAATTCATTTTATTAGCAAAGCCTACAAGTCGCAGTAGCAATCCTTCATTCTGTGCCTGCACCATCGGGGACATCCCCAGATGGAAGTGCTGGTACCAAAGCAGTGCTTCCAAGGGAGGGATGCAGGCACCCAGGTCTCCTTACACACAGGCCAACTCTCAGGGCTGTGTACAGCAAAGCAGTACCAGGCACTAAGAAAAACAAAACAAACCCCACAACAATCGGGAAATGGGGATGGCAAGAGAAACCTCAGCATGTCCTGCGCTGACACTTGTGTAACAGGGTCAGCTGGCAGCACTCACTGACAAGTCCAGGCCTCTCTGACAGCCAAAACAGCAGTGAGCACAAGGCAGAGTGGAACGAGGGCTGCTCACCAACAGGGGCCCTGCGATGCTGTCAGCAGCGGTGACAACACTGCAGGCAGTGGGGAAGGGAAGTGGTTTTTGGGCTCCTGCAACTCAGCACTTCTGCAACTTCAGAAACAGCACAAGGAGAAAAACAAACACAGCGTGGGAAAGTGCTCCAATTCAGATGTTTGACGCAAAACCCCTGCACAGATCACACAGACACACGGAGTCACAGAGATGTGCAGTGCCAACTGTACCCCGTTTGCACCAACATGCACACCAGCCCCTCACTGAGCCTTCCTGTCCCCCCTGCTGGCTCCAAGAGGGACATCAGCTGAGCAGGAAAATGAGAACTGCTCTCTGTTTGTGCTTTGGGATCACCGCTTGACCCGCAGCAGCTCTGGGGCACCCGTCCAGAAAGGGAGCAAAACATCCCCCAAAGCAACAGGGAAACACGTTGTGCAAACCGGGCTCTGGAATTCAGGGCAGAGAGACACACAGAGTCGTGTTTCCTACAGCAACACAGAGTCCACCAACTAGAAACGGGGCGGCTCATGCAATTAGGATGCTTACGAAGAAATCCGGCACTTGATGTTTACAGAAGAAATGCGATTCTGTGCGTCGTTTTCAAGCAAAAGACCGGGATGGGAAGTGAGGCTGCAAAAGGAATTTGCTCTACATGACAGTCCCCAAAGGCTCCGGGTCTTCATGTCAGGATGTTCCCAGATGGAGCCCCACATGCCATTCTTGCTGCACTATGCACAGTCTGAGCACATTCAATATTCAAAGGGAAAAACACAGCGTTTCGACCAGTTATCTTCAAAAAGAACACCTTCTGCTTGACACACGCTTGTCTTTTACCCCTCAGAATCAACACAGTTCCTGTTGATCACCGTTAAACCACACGACTGCCTCTGCAATCAGTGATGGGAAGCTTAGCGTTCGCACACAGCATGTGTCAGCTCCAACCACAAACCCCACACTTTGTGCCAGGGCTGCCCCACACACACGTGGCGGCTCTCAGAGCCATCACAGACCCGGCCATGTTTGGCCTGGCAGGCAGAGATGTCACCTGCACCACAGAGCACCCCATGACTTTAAATACTGCCGTAACCCAAGTCACACCGGGCACACGAAGGTCACCGTGCTGCCCCACACCTGCCAGGCCCTATATTTAGGCCGAGCGCTTCAGAGATGGAGACCTACAGCCTGACACGCTGCACCGGCTATCCCGTAAGCAGAAAACAACCTGAGCAGTACCCTGGCACCCCAAACACTGCCCGACACCCCCTGTCCCCAGCCATCCTCGTGGCCCCGCTGCTGCCCAGGTCATGGCACAAAATGGAGGAGTCACACCATCCCACTGCCTGCCCTCAGCACAGTAACAGAGCCCCAAAACAAAGCACCAAAACAAGAGTCACTCTGTCTCCACGCAAAGAAATCAATGCTGAATAATATAAGCCTTTCCTTTGTGCTGTACAGAAGCAGATGCTCATCTACCAAAAGCATTAAAAAAAAAAAATATCAGCAAGAGGCCGTCGGATTCCACTCATGTAATAGAAGGAAGTTATCTGCTCACTATTTTAACTTCTGCAGCACTCAGCGCTTTCATTCTCATCGCTTTCATTCTCACTGCATCCTCCCCACAAGGATGTCTGATCCCCAAGACAAGGCAAAAAAAAAAAAACAGGACAGCCCTTCCCCATCAGAGAAGCGAACACAGCTCCAGACCCACGTTAAACCTGCAAAGCAAAGTACCACAGCATCACTTCAGGCTGAGCCCACAGTGGTTCCCAGCTCCAGGAGCAATGCTGTGCCAGTGCAGGGCAGCGCTCTGGTGCTCTACTGGCAGAGAGACATCAGGAAAAGCTCTCCAGATCAAACCAGGAGATCTAACTCTGATGCATTTCAAAACACAAACTCAGCACCACTTCCCAACCCGGCTCTTCCCCCGGTGATGCAGCCAGTTCTTCCTGAAGGCAATAGTGCTGCAACTCTGCTTTTCTGTCAGCTCTCTGAATGGGGATCAGCTTACCAGGAGCCCTTTATTCCTGAAATAATTTCCACTAATCACTCACCACGTGCCACGTTAAACAGAAGCCGACGGGCTGTGGGGTGTCTGACAGCACCACTGCATCCCAGGGCTTAAGTAAAGGCTGAAAGGAAGGGCGGGCGAGAGGCAAAATGAACATGTGGATGTCCACATAGCAGAACTACACACACTGCAGTGTGCCTGTACAGACACTTGCAGATTACTTAGCAGTGTGCAAGCAGCATTGCTTGAACCAGGCACAATTCATCCGCCCACAGGAAAGAAAAGGAACCACACACAGCATCCCCAAATGCAGCCCTGCAGCCGTTTGGCATCTATGACTCCGCACATTACCTTGCTGCTATTACCTCCATCTGACTTCCAGCTAAAGGAGAGCTTAGCAGTGCTGTCTCAAGTGCACTTACAGCGCTCCTAACTCGAGGTGAGGAGCCTGCAAAGTTCAGTTTGAGACCTGCTCAGCAGAAAACCCATTAAATAAGTTTTGTTTTATAAAAGCTTCAACTCCAAAGAGCGGAGATTCCAGATGCATTTATCCACGCTGCAGTCAGGTGCTGAATTTCATCAGAGTTAGCACTTGAGGCACTTTGGCAGCCAAGTTTCTGCAGCCCTCCCTATTTCCTAAAAGCATTCAATCCCAGTTAGAAACCACACACTGAAGGAGTAGGATTGGTGGAATGCTGAGTGCAGCTGTGGGGCACAAAACCAGAGTAGTCCCAACAAGAACAGAGTGTACTTTAGGGGAAATCATAAAACGGATGGGGTTGGAAGAGACCTTGAGGAAAAGGCTCTTAGAGTTTTTAAAACGGCTCTAAAATAGAAATGTGCTTAATTTTGAGCTAGAGAGACTTATTAGAGACTCTGTTCACCCCCAGCTCACAGACAGGTGCTTACCCTGCTCGTTCCAAGGCACACAGTTACTCCTCTGTTGGCTTCCCAACGACTTTCCCATCACAGTAAAACAACAGCAGGGCAGGAGTGGTGCTGACAAATTGTTTGTATTTAGGCAAGCTGGCTCTCCAGCTTTGCGACACACGGAGGAATGCAGCTGCTCTGCTTTGGGTTTGGGATTTCTCCACTTCTTTCTCAAAGCAAATAAAGGGAGAAACAACAACAAGAACAACCCAACAACAACAGAGCAGCCAACGAAACTCACAGAGCTTTAAAAAGGAGAAGTGAGAAAATGAGCTTAGGGCACTGAGTTCCAGAAAGCACGCAAGATATGGACAGACCAAGTTCTAGAGGACAAAGGTAAAACTAACAATAGCTTTTTCTACCTGCAGCTCTGTGCAAATGATGTCTACCCTTAAATTGTGGTTTGACAGTCATTTATCGTTTGCTGACCACAAGATGCTCCTGCAGGCCCACCTGTCCATGGGAAGCTCCCACCTGGATGGATGGGCACAGAGCCCTGAGCTGCTGCCCACTGCACCAGCCAGCTGAGCCCAAGCATGAACTGAACTCAGTCATCTTTGTGATCACACCAGAGCTTCACCTGAAGTTCAGATGCAATACTTTTGCAGTAAAAAGCTGGAGGTGTAACAGCATGCAAAGCAAACCCAGAATCAGGCAGCTACACGAAGCTCCTGAGAAACAACAGAGCCCACCTGGAGCAGCACAGTCCGAATAGGGCCATGGTGTGAAGGATGTGAGGGCTTCAGTGCTAAGTGACAAAGGTCATTTGTTTAAAAGAAAGGACCGAATCATTCGTGGTTCAGCAGTCTGGGGATTTAACCTACTTCTTACGTGGCTTATTGCAAGGAAAGCAGGAGAGCCCAAAGAGTTGAGTGTGATGTTGATGAGGGCTGAATAAGTATGGGATAAACAACTGAACATGCTGAATAAGGAGCCTGTGGGCTTACTGTACCTAAAAATGCCCAGATTTGAGAAGCTGCCAGCACCAAGAAGCTCTCAGGGGCAGGATTCCTCCATTCCCCTTAGCCAACACCAGGGGAGGGCACTCACCCACACGGGCTTCTCTTCTTCCCCAGCTGCTATCACTTGATGTCCATGAACCAGAGGGCTGATCCCTGCCACAGACACTGGGTTAATCCCACACAGTGACCAGTCCCAGGCTCCAGTCACTTCCCCACTGCACACACAAAGCAAAACAGTGACTTCCGAACACATCACCCCACCTATCTGTGGAAATAGAAGGCTTCAGGCAGCTGCTATGAAACATCGTGGCTGGAAACCCCAATTGCAGAACGGCTCTGTACACATCAGATCCACTACACTGGAAAAAACTATTTGCTGAACGAGTTTTAAGCCCATAGGGGCTGATAATTTAAATGCTGTTTGCCAAAGCGATGCAGAAGAGACAGCAGCCCTGCACAGCTCATCCAGATGGGATTCTGAACCTTAAACTCCCTCTGACCTCACAAACAAGTCAGAAGTAATGTTTCAGGACAGTCAGCATGAAGTTGTTGTAGACAGTTGAGCAATAATTTAGCTAGGGGCTCTCTGACAAAGGTAGGAGGGAGTGCAGTCCCGTGAAACACCCCCAGGCAGCCCATGAACTGGTCCCAAAAGGCCCTTTGCTGCTGATAATCTCACTCTGGTCCTTCTGCCTTGTAATCCTCAAAAGCATCCAAAGCATTTCCAGAGTCTTGAGCATCTGCAGAAGTTGCGTGAAGAGGCAGAGCTTGGAGGCAGCCCCTCGAGGACCGCTCCATGGGAGCTGGCAGCCAGCAAGGCTGCACTGGACACTGTGCTCCCACCAGGAGTGCTGGGAGGGCACAGGGCTGCCCTGCAAACCCTCCTCTACTGCCCCAGGCCTTGCTTTCTGGCTGACAACCACTTCTGTCCTTCTCCCAGCCCCCCCCAGGAAGCATCAGTGAGACAAACTCCGGGAGCTTCCGGGGAGTACGAGGGAAAGGCAAACAGGAAAAGTACTTCAGAACAGCACAGCTCTGGCTGAGTTAATGATCAGCTCAGCGGGCAGCACACTGCTTCTATTCAATTACTGCAACTTATTTGCATTGCTTTTAATAACCACAGAACAGCATAGATCTCTTTACACGCTGTGTTTGATCTCACAGAAGGATGGGACCAGCCCAGCAGTGCTGGCAGCCTGCACGCTTCTACTGCTCTGCACACACAGCTGGAAAGCTCCGTGTGGGTGCTGACACTGCACTGAGCCCCGGCTCAGGAGCATCAGCCAGAGCTGGGAGTGAGGATGGGGATCACTGCCGCTCCCTCTGGGCATCCTCAGCACTGATCCTCAACACAAAGAGAACACTTACAGAGGTACAGCATTTAGAGATGTGATTAAAGATTTCCAATGACTCGCTGCTTGGAGGAGAGAAGTCTGGTTGTGCTGAGAGGTCGAGAGATTTTGGCAGCAGGACACAGTGAGTAGATAAAAAGGTTGCAAGGTTTCCCACGCAGTAAATAAATAAATACACAGCTCTGCATGCAGCAGCCTCACGCCCTGTGATGTCAGCACAGCACACGAGTTAAGGTGTGTCACGGGAACGGTGCTTCAGAGAGCAGAGGACATGGCCACGGGGCTTTGAAGACAGAGGAAGTGGGCAGGGAGGGGAAGGATAAGGCTAATGCTGCCTGGGTATGGGGACACGGCACAGGGATTCCTCATAAAAGCTATCAGTTAACATTTTGGAACAGGAAACGGTGGTACGAAGCAAGCAGGAGAGCCATGGGAAGCAGCAAGCAAGTTCACAAAGCCAACTCCATTTCAGGCTGCAGAAGTGATGAGGATAAGGCAGTAACAGCACCGGAGTGCTTCAACACGTGGGCACAGGAGGGCTCTCACTGCTGCTGTAGCTGAGGCAGAGAGAAAATGGTTAACCAGCCCCAAAGACACAGCTGTGCCCAGCAGTGCCAGGTCCTACTGCTGCCCACCTGCATCCCTCACTGCTCACAGGGATGGTGACACAGTGATGTGGCACAGCAGCGTAGCGGGGGCTTCCACAGCACTGCATGGCCCATTTCCACTCCCTAAATAAAGAGGAAGGTGGGCAGCAGAGGAATCCAGCAGAAGAACAGCATTATCACAGGGCCACGGAAAAAACACTTCAGGACACTGATAATGTGCTAGGATACCTAAAACTTGGCGAAAGGAAAAGGAAGTGATTGCAGACAGGAAGAGCTGATCTATGGCAACTTGTCCGGGCTTCTCCTGTACAAAATCCTTTGGTATGTGCACGCTGTCTGAAGTTCTGCTTTTTTCCTCCTGTCTCGCCATCAGCTGCTTCAGAGTTTCATGAGACTGAAAGAAGTTTTGAATCCCACACCAACGAGCTGCAGCTATGAGTTCAGAGCTTCTGCCAAGCCTAAGTGTCTGGGACTGCAATGGGAGCCCTCGTGAACCCAAACCAAACGAGCCCCCAAGCAGCTGACTCTGTCACTGCCTAAAAGTGTCAACAGGAGCAATTTCTGCTGAGCTCTGACAGCCTGAGCTGATCAGCCAAACACAGACTGCACTGAAACCAGAGGTCCTGATTGCATTTGGGCCACCACTGCCATTCCCATCACACAGAGAACACGTTTGCAGCAAAGCAAATCGACAAAATTGGGATTTTTAGGTCTTGGGCAAAAAGAAATAAGGACACCTGATTTGGGTGTCCTTTGGGAACTTGCTGTTAGGACAGTTCCTCATTACACCAGTCCCAAGCAGTGCCCTGATTGAGAACGCTGGTCCCATGTGAGCACTCTGTGGCTCTCACAGCCCTTAATCTCCCCGGCCAGGAGGGCAGCACAGGCTGTCTGATAACCCCTATCTCCCTCCCCAGAGAGAAGGACGGGTGCTCCTTCCAACCCGGGCTGCCAGTGTCCCCGTGCCCTGCCCGGCCGCCCCCGCTGTAGGACACGCGGAGTATTTCCTATCGCGTTCCCGTGGAGCTCCGGGTTCATCGCTGTTCAACTTTCGCTACCAGCAGCCACAGGGAATGCTGTAATACAACAGGCAACGCCACGAGGGGCTAAAAGCGGCCGGTTTCAAGTACTTGGGGTCGTTTCTGAAAGGCTCAGAGACACGGAACGGAGCTGACTGCCCACGCTGCTCTAGAAGGGGCCACGGAGCGGCGGGACCGATCTCCCGATTCCTCCGCGGAGCTCAGCCGGGGCGGCCCCGCACCCCGCAGCCGTGCTGGAACACCGCGCGTGGCCAGAGCCTTACCTACGCCCCACATCGGACATCTCCCCCATTAATCCTCCCCACAAACGCAACTCGAATCGCCCACAAAGGAAAAGATAATTGGGATTTGTCCCAAAGGATCTGCGGGCCGAGCGCAGGACCGGCAGCAGCCGGTGGTGCCTCCGGCTGTGCAGCGGGGAATGAGCTCCGGATCGCCGGCAAAGCGCGGCAGGAAGGCTGCGAGCTGCCCCGCGGCTGCCGGCCGGGAAAAGTTTGCTGAGAGCGGCGGGGAGCCGCGGCACGGTGCGGTATGGCCGGGAGGAGCTCCCACTACGAGCGTCCCGGGGCCGGTCCCGTTCGGTACTCACAGCTGAGCGATGGTTCCCTGCGAGATGACGGCGTTATCGGAGAAGTAGGGGATCATGGCGAAGCCCCAGCCCCGCAAGCAGCAGGTAGGCGGCCGCCCGGCCCCGCGGCATGAAGAGCTCCGGCCGCCCCGCTGCTCTGCTTCGCTCTGCCCCACTCCGTTCTGCCACCCGCCGCACTGCGCAGGAGCGGCCCGGCAATGCCCCGGCCACGCCCCTTATGGGCAAGACCACGCCCCCTTCGCAAAAGACCACGCCTCTTATGGGCATAGCCACACCTCCTTTTAAATACGACCACACCCCCTTTTGTACTTGGCCACGCCCACCGGCACGCACGTGGCGATTCGGTGCGGGAGGGAGCGAGCAGCAGCGGTGGCGGGGCTGCTCGTTGGTGGTTGGTTCTTTGTTTTCCTACCCCTAGCTCAAGGTACGGGAGCAGGGGAGGGCTAAAAAATTCGAGGCTGGAGGGAAGCAACGCAGTGAGAGGTTTTGGGAAAGGCACGCAGTGTGTAGGAAATGACCTTAATTTCTCTCCTGCAAGAGAGAGGGAAAAGCGTTCTTGGCAATAACTTTCATATTCAGAAACTTGAATACGTCAAATGAGAAGAGAAGCAGCTGCCTTTGGGCGCTATTCCATCCTCAGCTCCATCACTCCTGAGAGAGTGGGAAGAAGGGAAAAGCCTCAAGGCAGGAACCTGGCCCAGGGCTGCAGGGAATGTGGAGCACCAAGGGAACCCTCCTGCAGTACTCCCCCGTTTCAGCCCAGGGACGAGGAGGGAAAAGAAAGCCTGAAGTCAGCTCGTGCCCTGTTCCCCATAGAAACCTCAGCCCAGCACAGAGGGGATGCACACAGAACCCAGTCCCGGTGCCTGCTTCAGGTCTGATGCTGATGGGGAAGCTCCCACCCAAACACACCTCATGGGTTCATAGGGGACAGACGAAGCAGCACAATGCGTGATGCTGCAAGTTCCACTCAAGTAAGGTTTAGCTGTGTTAATGTAAGCTGTCTCATACAGCCAAGAGCACATCTCTGGTAATGCTTCCTCACAGCTGTTAAAAAAAAAAAATGCAGTGCCAGCTCACTGCTGTGCCAAAAAAAAATGTCATTTTGTTGGACAGAAACGAAGTCAGTTGCAAAAAGCAATGGAAAAATCAGAGCATGA
Organism: Meleagris gallopavo; assembly: GCF_905368555.1. NCBI lineage: Eukaryota > Metazoa > Chordata > Aves > Galliformes > Phasianidae > Meleagris > Meleagris gallopavo. The sequence continues at coordinate 6,099,495 of NC_139424.1, forward strand.
GAGAAATGGAGGTAACTCAACCCTCACTGGGGTCAGGAGGCTGGCAAGAACCTCACACGCAGAACTGACACATACCACACGTTCACAGACTGAAAAACAACCCCAAACTTCTGCCCTACTCTAATGAGAAACTTAAGGGCTTTATGCACAAGTTGTGTAAGACCCAATGAATTCAGATACAGTCCAGACAAAGGTCAGATCTGTTACTTGCAACCACCATTAGAAAGGCAAGCCCTTAGAACTGGTGAGAACTGCAAGCAGCTACTCGTAACACAGATAAGAGATCTGTAAATGAATTAATCCTGCATTAATACCACCAAGCACTGCGTCTCCATACATGGGGGTGGCAAAAACACCCCGGGTTTTTCTTTTTGAAACACCAGACAACAGAAGTGGGAAATGCTCAAGGAAGTGCAAGCACTGAAATCTGTACTCATAAAAGGTATTTGATTGGAGTTTGTTGCCGTAAGGGTGGGAATGCTGAGGCTGACACTGCCCCCAGGTCACTCTATCAGGTTAACACTTTGATTACCAGCCCCCATTTATGCACCGTTTGCACACTGCAAATATCACAGCTCAGGCACAGCCCCAGTTTGTTTGGGTGCTGCATCCCACACCGCAGGGTTGGGCTGCGGGGATGTGATGGAGCTGAGGCAGGACACAGGGCACAGGACAGCTGCTCCTCGCTGCAAGCAGGTGCACTCTGCTGGGACAAACACAGACGGAGCTCCAAGCACACGAAATTGCAGCGATGACAGGTAACAGCCTAAATCACTGCATGCTGCAATAGGGCACGAGCACAGCCATTCATCACCTCCTGACAGGATGTAAATACGTCTGTCTGGGGTCGGAGTGCTTCCCAGGCCGCTGTATGAACTGTGTTTTGCTGTGGGGGCAGGGGAGTGCTCACCTAAGCACCAGTCTCCCTCTGAAGAGCCCCAGTGAACATCATCTATTACCATCACGTTTCTGGAAATGTATTTCAGTGGGTAAGGAGGGCCTGGTATTACTTTCAGTTTGCTTGAAATGAATGCAAGCACCCTACAAAAGCAATGGATGTTCTTTTCCTCCAACACGGGAGGAAGAACCAAAGACAGGTGCTATAACCATAACTTTATATAACCATAACATATAACCATAACCTGATACGGTACCTGATTTAGTGGTCGTCAGCCCTGCCCACAGGGAGGGTTGGAAGTGGATGAGCTTTGAGGTCCTTTCTAACCCAAACCATTCCATGATTTTATGACTGGTCGCGTTCAGGGTAAAGAGAACAGTGGGATGTTATCAGATGTAGGAATTTTGGTGGCCTAGATCTATCAGCACCAGTGGAAGAAAAGGAAAAGCAGAATCTGTCTCCACACTTTCAGATTAGGAAGAAAGCTCAGAGGCAGCTGCATTAGAAAACCTCCCCCACCACATTCTCTCTCCACTGGGAAATGAGCTGGCTTGGCATCAGGGCCAATGGGGAAAGAAGGTCTTGAGAGGTGTATTGTAGGAACACGGTGCCAAATTCCAGCTGTTTGAGGGCCAGAGGATATAATGATATAATGCCCCTCCTGTGCTGCCATTCAGCGGGACCTGTGCAGGCTGAGAGCTGGGCAGAGAGGAACCTCATGAGGTTCAACAAATGTGAGTGGAGAGTCCTACACCTGGGGAGGAATAACTGCACCCATCAGTACAGCTGGGAGCTGAGCTACTGGACAAGGAGCTCTGCAGAGAAGGACCTGGGTGTCCTGGTGGCAAGCAGGTTAGCCATGAGCCAGCAGTGTGCCTTCGTGGCCAAGAATGGTACCATGATAACTTAGCCATAAATCACTGCAGCAAATCTGTGGGTAAGAGAGCATCCCTTGAGCAGCAGCTCCTGCATGAGGCTCCTGCTGCAGACCCACTTCGGGGAGAGGAGCAGTGAGAAGGGTGCTGGATGCTTTCAGCACGAGAGACAGCTGTGTTATCTGCTCTCATTTATCCAGAAAACACGAAGCCATTGCAGTAGCAGTGGTCATAAACAAGCTGATGCACGCAGGGCAGAACGAGATACTGGGGAAGAAAGCAAGCTTTCCCTGTGGTGAGAGGCATGCCACCCACCAAGCTCACGGCATCTCTGTTACACACAGCAAGGAAATCTTACAAAGTAATTAGAAAAGAGGCTGTATCTGGTTAAAAAAAAAAAAAGAAGTGGGGAGGCAAGACCAGGGAAAGCATGCAAAACTCTGCTCTAATCCTGAAGAACCAGTCAGAACAGGAAGCCACGCTCTGAATTTGGTTATTTAAGCTGTCAAAGAGTATTTCCGTTTTCAGCTCTTGTGCAAAGAATCAGACAGGAGCAAAGGTAGGGCGATAAGCATCACAGGAGGAACAGACCTTGCTTTTAGAGCCCGTTTGGTCAGCTGCCCATCGTGATCAATGATCGGGCTTCTCAGGTGAGAATTCAACACCTATTTTGCAATATTATCACTTCATTAAACCCTTCCCTCACAAAACCCACACCCAACTGTTGTATAGTTTACTTATCCGTAAATCTCAGAGGGTCTGACACAAAGAGGTCAATCTCAATTACACCCACCTTACAGCTTGCAGAAGCAAAGAATGCAGCAGGGATGGGAGCAGTGGTGGCTGTTGCTCCTATTGCTGGACATGGCAATGCATGGAGAAGCTTTGGCTGAAATGCTTCTAAATAGTTAATTCAGACCCTTGCAAACCACTACAGCACTGCTCCAAGTCCAGCGAGGACAAAGCATGCCAAAATGAAATGTCTGAGACTGTAAAATAGGTAATGTGTTATTTGAGTGACCTATAGGACAGAAAGGTAAATCCTCTGAAATGTCAAACATAATCCTATTTTTAAATTGATTTTAAAAAGGAATGCTTCTGATGCAAGGATAGCAAAGAATTGAAGGGCAGCGAGTCTAGAAACCCTTGTCCAGACTCTCAAAATATATTTAAGTGCTGAGATCCACAGAGAGCTGAGAACTCTGAGGATTGCTGCTTGGCTTCCAAGCCTTGACAAGGTGCCCTTGGGGACCAGAAGTGTTATTTTGAAACCTCCCTTTCTATTTACAACAGGAGTCTTCCTCAGCATTGACTCCTCCCCTGGAGCACCTGGCTTGTGCTTGGCAGGAGACATAAACACGTCTGGAATCCCAGCCAGCCGCTCCTTCACCAACCTCTGAAGCAGCAGCAGCACAAGTGCATGGGGCAGCTGCTCTGGGTTAGCTCTTGGTAGCTAAAGGATCTGACCCTCCTTCATTCCTTCCACCTCCTAGTCCCTTGCTCCTTATTTTCCTCTGTTCACACACTTTCAATGATAAAATAACAAAATTTTTCACAGGTCTTCATGCTTTGAGCACATAGCACAGTATCTTTACCTTGTAACCTTGATGTAATTTGGCAGTGCAACAGCTAACACTGATCTGCTTGTCCAGCTGTGGGGATCAAGTCATGGCATTGCTTATTGTGAAGCACAGGCACGTCGTCGGACTGGACCGAACTCACTGCGATCACAAAAGGCTGCGGGTGGTTATTACCAACCTAACCAGAGAATCATTTGAGTTGGAGTGGACCCTTAAAGATCATCTGATCCAACTCCCCTGCAATGCATAGGGACACCCACAGCTCCATCAGTGCTCAGAGCCCCTCCAGCCTGACCCTGGCTGTCTGCAAGGATGGGGCACCATCCTCTCCCTGGGAAATAGGTGCCAATGCTTCACCGCACTTATCATAACAGAACTTCTTCCTTATACCCAATCTAAATCTTTTCTCATTAAGTTTGAAATCAGACCCTGTTAAAGAGTCTGTCCCCTTCTTTCTTACAGCCTCTCTTTATGAACTGAAAGGCTGCTTACAGCGCAGGAATAAACCTGATTTTACCACCAGTGCTATACCTTTGCTCACAGTTTGCTGGTAGAACACCCAGCACTGAAAATGAAGACTCGCATGAACTGTGATGTGTGGCCCACAGAACTTTTCCTGGAGGTCAGCTGAGCTGGCAGATGAACAGAACACTTCTTTATCTCGGTGTTCCATTCTACACAAGCAGCTGTAGTAAATGCCACTGGGACTGGGCTGTCACTGAAAGGAAAGGCAGAAAGATGGATACAGGAAATGCATTCTAAAGATAAGGTTTGTGCTACAGGAGCTTAGTAATCTCCGGCATGGATAAACACAAGCTCTTCCGCACCCCGCACACGCAGATCCCTCTTGCTGGAGGTCTGGAGCTAACCAAGTGCCCCACAGACCCAGCAGAACTTTCAGCTACAGCTCCAGTACCAACAAAATGAGTTTGGCAGCCGCAGCAGCAAGCAAGGGAAGCACAAGGCAGACTGAGGAGCCAGAACACCCAGCGTGTGGCTTCTGGAGCCCCTCGTAGCACAGGATGTGCTCAGGGTAACAGCAGTGTCAGCAGCCTGTCCACCAAATGGTCCTCATCTCTAGAGTCACACAGCTGGATGGGGTGAGTGAGCTCTGTGATGTGCCATCACCCTGCACCCAGATATGTCCCCAGGCACTGAGCAGCCTGCAGGAGTGTCAGTGTAACCATCCAGCAAGCAGCCCTGCAGCTCACCTCGTGTAAGGAAACCCAAGCATCAATTCCACGCGCTATCGAGGCAGTTGAAAACAACTCTTACACTTTTAGTAACCATAGCCTTCTGTATTAGATTGTCGTCTCCCACTCCTAAAACAAAAGGTATTTACTCCCAGCTTGAAAGCTTGAGGCGTTTTGGCACATCCAGCTGTTATCATAGCAGTAATCTGATTTGCTTCCCTTCCCAGCTCACTCCTGGAAGGAACTCCTTTGACTAAAACAACAAACCAGAGGTGAGCTGGTGCACATGGGCTGCAAACCTAACGCAGTGCACCTCCCTCTGGACTGGGCCAGATGAGCACTTCAGGAGAACATTTGAATGTAATAAACCCAATTAAGGGCAGGACCCGACTGGCAGCCCAAGGGAACACAGGCTCCATGTCTTCCCCCATACAAACAGACTGAGCGCAGGCCATAAAATCTCAGACTTCCCTGAAGTCCTTGCAGCTGGCACTGGTCTATGCTCAGTATGCTGCAGGTACCGGGCAGCTTCAAATGCTGCATTTCAGCTCAGAGACAGCACTGGGAGCACGGGCACTGCTGAAACCAAAGCAGCCAGCACTGAGCCATCCCACCAGCACACAGCCCTGGAGATGTCAGCCATCAGCAAAACAAAGGTGCTGAATTCTCACAGCACCAGCACAGGGCAAGCAAAGCTGAACTGATATACCTGCTGGTGTAAGCACAGCTCGAAGCTCTGTATGTGAGCATTTTAGGTGAGTTTTAACAGCATCAGGATGATGCAAAGAGACTGTGAATGCAGATCTTAAGTTCAGTGCAGCAGCAACAAGTCTGCAGATAGCAGAGGAGCAGGCCAGCTGGTTTACGGCTTCCAGATAGCCCAATAAAAATGTCTAGAAGGCAGTTATGAGGGCAATAAATGTAACAAATTGATTGTTCTGTACACCTGCTTATGCAGTAGCTCCTTAGTATCATTAGCCAAGAATTAGGTGAGAAGGACAGGCTCGGTCAGGGGCTTGTGCCAAGGACTCAGGGATCCCATGCCAAACTACAGGACTGGTGATAGCTCTGGCAGGGCAGTGACCTCCCCAGCTTCTCCTGGAGCAGGGCTACCCTGTGCTGGAAACATTCAGACAGACCCCAGGGCAGAGGTGAGGAGGCAGCTGTGGGGATGGGCAGAGTGGAGCTGGGTGCTGCTGCACTCTTCGTGCCCACAAACCCCAACATGGAGGCGAGTGTGGACTCGTCACATGTCTGCAGAGCAGGTTTAAGTTCAAACAAGGTCTTCACGTTTCCTTCCCCTGCTGTGAGCCTCCAGTGGATGCAATCACAGCCCTTAGAAAGTTCAAATAGGTCAGCACCCGGACAAGTTGTTTAAGGTATGGTGGTCTTGATGCACCTACCTGTAAGTACAGTCCAAGTTAGAATCTCAGTTCTCTGTCTCTTTGGAGGATGCTTGAGGTCGGCTGCTCTGAGTGCTACTCCCTCGTGCTGTCACACTGCCAGCCTTTGCTACATGTTCCCCTTCACCTCTATACACGCCTCTTATCTCAGCAGCGAGCAAAGGCAAACAGGAGAAGCCTTAACATCAGAGCCCGCCCAGCCAGTCACAGCACTGGCAGCTGTCGGGTTGGACCTCAGCAGCACATCTGCCATTTAAGAGCAGTGCCAGGACCCCACAAACAGCCCCAGGAGGATGGGAACGTGGGCTGTGCTCCCACCTGCAAAAGCCTCTCAATACCAAACATGTTTCTGTGCTTATGCTTGGGTCTTCATCTGACTCCCTCACAAGTAATGCTAGGCCTATATGCTACCATCCCATTTAACAAATACTGATATTTTTTTATTAACATGCTTTCAGCCACAGCATTGCTCTTGCACTCAGTGGCCAATTAACAGGCTTAGTTTGGGCATGGTTGATGCCAGCTACACTACCCTGGGGCGGTGATTAAACAAATTCTACCAGGAGACGGAAGGAGTCCTTTGGAAGAAGAGTTCTATGAATTAAAAGAAAATTCCTACCTGAAGCACTGGCAGCTCCAGGCAGATCCCCAGGCTGCACCTTGGGCTCACCCAGCTCAGCAGCAAGCAGTGCCAGAGCCCTTCATCAACACCACACCTTGTCTTTAAAGCCAAACTCGGTCCATTGCTCACCACTGCCTGGATTTTAATAGCTACTGCTTGCCGTGCTCGCTTGAAATTGGGGATAAGATAGACACCAGAGCTGTTCATAGACATCTGCTGCTCCTCCTCTGCAGCACCTCAGGTTGATGACTTACTGTGTTTGGCTCTTTTATCCCACTGTAATCAAACATTCATCAGCACCCATGTGTCTGCAGGAGGGACCCCGGCTCTGTGCAGCTCTCTGGGCACAGCATTCAGATCACCAGCAGCAGGCTGTCACTTCCTCCCCCAGGAAGTTTACTTCAAGCATATGAAAAAAAAACCACGCTTCTTTCAAACCTAACCTACGATTGTTGTTAAGTGCCCACAACAATTACCTCCCTCCCACCCCCCCAAATATGTTCTGTATGCTAAGACGAGGTCATGAGCCCATCTTGTGACTGCTGGAAGGCTGGGAGTGAAGTTAAAAACTTGAGTTGAGCCGAGTTCAGCTTGAGCCTTTGGGACTGGTGTTTTCCAGCTTTCCTCACAGACATGAAAGATGTAAAATGAAGAAACAGATTCTTAAATCATCACTGAAGGGGAGAAGCCTGAGGGTGCGGAGTGGCCACTGTCCCACAGCCAGGCGACTGCACTGAAGTCATGGGAACGTGCAGCCACAGCTGCTTCTCCTTTTGCAGAGCCATCTAAGCTGGTCCCAAAAGCAAAGCCCACATTGCTCTGAAAGCTTTTAAATATTGAAAATGACAGTTGCCATTGTTACCTACCCACACAAACAGCATTAAGCAAAGAACAGCCGAAGAGCACATGAAGGGAGAACTTTCACCTTTGCTTCCCCTTTACTCCCCCCATAGGGAACCTCACTCCTTGCATACAATTTGGCTGCAACACTTTAAGCCAAGAAAGCGCTCTCGATGCTGGAGAAGTGACTTAGTTCTGCACTGACTTTGCTTATTGTAAGCATTAAGTTTAGCTGAAATAATGCTTTTGATGGCTGAGAGGATAGGAGACGAATCTCTTGACTTCAAAAGGCCTACTGTTGAGATGATGACTGCGTTATGAAAACACCATTTACACCCATCACCATTAATACGTGTCACCATCTACACCAACACACCCACTGCAGGGGCTCTTTAGGCACAGGGTCACCCTGTACTTCTAGAAACACTCTTCACAAATCCCAAAGATGGATGCAACCACGGAGGTGCAGAAACACAACACAGGGGTGGCTATCACTGCTGAAACCCCTCCTTGATCCTCCTGCCAGCTCAGGGAATCCTGCACTGCTTTTGAGGCTTTTCAAAATCAGACAACAAAGTGTTTATTAATATCAGAATATTTCTGATATTAATAAGAACCCTGAGAAACAACGTCCATCAGCGGGAGACAAGGAGCCCACCACCAGGACGTGCTCCCCAAACAAGGTGATGTCTGCACACACGAAGTGCAGGGTCACCATGCTCACAACTTGCTACAGGCACAACACCACCTCCTGGCTGCAAACAGCACTTTGGGAAATACACTCACTGACATCTTTATGAACTGCTCCCAGTGTACATTTTAAGGTGTAAACTGATTTTTCCCCATTTCCTGATGCAGCAGTGCCTTCAGTGGGGGCACCATTCAGATCACGGTTAGATGCTGTGGTTTTATGTTTTGTTTTGGGTGGGTTTTTTTTGGAGCCAGGTACCCACGAGACAGTTACATGAGATTAACAAGAGGCAGAAAGTTAGGGCGGATAAAATACAAAAATTCCCAAGTAAAACAAACCAAACCAAACCCCACAATAAGCACTGCAGAACGTTTCACAAAGAACAGCATCCTCAAAGTGACAATCTTACCTCCTGGGCTGGGACCGGCATTCTTCTTCCCCGCTGTCTGCCTCCTGCGTACATAGGAGAGGAAGGAAAAGAAGAGTTAATATGCTTTAATATATACAGCACCCAAAGATTTGCATTTCACTGGCTTGACAGCATAAAGCAAAGGAAATTCTCGCTGCTCCTGCATGGAGCTGTCACTACCCAGGAGCTCACTTTCTGTTCAGCTGTCACTTCACATTCCCTCAAAACCTTCTTCACTCAGCACAGAGTGAAACTGCAGGACCTGCCGTGTTCCCTCCCTTCCTGCCAATGCCCCCACTGCATGCAGCAGCTATGAGCCAGACACATAGTTTAATTCTGGGCAAAAATACTATCTGTTCTCGTTTTCTTTTTTTTTAATCACTTTTATGTACACCATACTCATTGGTATTGCAGCATCAGCACTGGAATTTAAAAGTCCACAAAACCAGCATGTACTGAACCCACCCAATGGGACCTGGTGCACACAGAGCAGGAAGCTCCACGTGACATACCAGGCTGTGTTAAATGCAAAATTAGTACATACAATCTCTAGTGTGCTGAACTTCAGCAGGCAGTCCTACCACAGCCCAAAGCAATACCTCAGTAGAGAGATCTCAGCTATTAATTGCATGTCACAGCACATCTAAGCATCTATTGCCAGACACTGGCTAGAGATCAGGTACAGCATGTTTTTAATCAGTGAAAACTTACGATGCTTATGCAGATCTGCATAAGTGCTGCAGTGCTGAAGGTGCACGTGCAGCAGAGCAGGGCAAGCTATGGGCATGGACACCTCTGCAGAACACACAACCTGACATGTTTAAGCATTGAGCTCTGAACAGGGGAGGAGTACAGTAAGTTAACTGTCTGTTTCTCTTATTTAAATGACCTGAATCTGTGGGTATGAAAGCAGCTAGAAAACACATGCTTCCTGCTGCTCTTCTATTTCTAAGAACAGAACGAGAAATACCATGAAGGAGTTCACATGGAGCCACTTCCAACCACAGCTTCAAGCTAAAACTTGCAGACCGTCCACAACAAGCAAGAGCTGGCACAACTGCCTTCTACTCATCACACCTAAGAAGCAGCTCAACATGCCAGCAGGCTGATAAGGAAGCCGGTGTGCTCACCTCCTCCCAACATGAGTATCTCAATGAATTCCACTGCCAACACGAAGCAAGCCGTGGCAGCATTCAGAAAGGGGCAGAAGCACAGGGGAAGAGCAGCCTCCCGAGGAGCAGAGCTGCCATCGCGGAGCCACGCTCAGTTTGAGATGTCAGCACTCACCCAGCTGAGTTTGAATCCCTTTGGACAATTTGCTATCTACCTCTGAAAGCACCACTTCTTGTTGTGCGTGTGTTTGTTGTTGCTGGAAGTCCTCAGGTCCTGCCAGAGCATAAATCCCCATCAATTTACTACGGTGAAGTTGGTGGGGAGTACAGGGGCACTCAGAGAGGTGGACAAGGGGAAGAGGGTACACGTGGGATAGATTAAGACATTAAAAAAAAACTGAGTAAATCAAAATGGCTCAAGAACATTTAATTGGCTGGAGAACAAGTTCCTCAAAACCACAGAAAGGAACACTAGCTGAAAGAGCACTCGAAATCTTTACTGCGTCGCTCAGGAACTCAAACTATACAAACATTTTTAGCGTTATAATGAATGTCCATTTCCACACATCAAAAAAAAATCCAGGTCACAGCAACTGGCGAGCTCAGTAGGCCACAACCAACAGTCCCACAGTGACCAAAGTTCTGAAACACGAATCATTGCTATGGCCCCACAAAAAATCAGTGGAGGAGCTCAGTGGAGGAGGCCAGACGGGACCAACCACCACCACCTGCCTCTGTGAAGCCCTCTTTAATATTACGTAGCAGATCTGTGTCAGAAGTGGCCGATTGCCTAAAGAGAAGTGTCTGTGGAGGCTGTGACCCACGGCTCGGCTGCAATGACGGGTCACCCCACTAGAGGGAAGGGCAGGACAGGGGACAGGCGGCGGACACACGGACACACGGCGGCTGTGCTGGGGCTCCCATGCTACACAGCAGCAGGCACCTCCAGCTTTTACTGCTTCTAGATTCCCAAAAAGAAGGAAGCACAGCTGGCAAGTGCCATCAAGTGGTTCGAACCTGCGGACTCCTGGGGAAAGCACTGTGAGGAACCGTGGGCTGCAGGGACAGCACTCAGAGATGCAACCCAGGACACCCACACTGACTGCTCCCACTGCAGCCTTCTGCATTACCACCAGAACCAGAGCCACAGCCATAGCCAGAACCAGGGCCAGGCCAGAGCCAGAACCAGGGCTCGACGCATTCAGTGCAGCAAAGGAACCGACCCAGAGCCCCAGGGCAGCCCCAGGCCTCCAGCCCACAGAGCAGAAGTGCGGCCTGGGGGGAAGCGCGTCGCAGAGCGCAGAACTAGGCCACATATTAAATGCAGTTTAAAGTGGAAGATGAAAAAAATTCCATCTCTGCTCTTTTTGGGCCATGTAGGACAGAATATGCAAAACATTCATCCTGTTTGTGCTTTCATCTGCTGCCAACTGTTTGTCATCAAAAGGGCAAGGGAGAGGAGCGACATTTCTGAGCGTTATTCTGCTCTGTGCAATGGCAGCCGCTCCGTGTCACGCAAGCGGCTCCGTTCCTACAAATCTCTTCCTTGCAGACTGATGCAGTGATAAACAAGATCCAGTCTGTGCTCTAATGCACAGGATTGGAGGTGTCTGCCTGTGCTTAACACTGGGAACATCAGAACAGCTTCTTTTGTTCCAAGAGACAGGATTATTAGGGTAACATTCACGGCATTTCTAACCAGGAACACTTCACACAGACTACACCCTGCAAATACGTCCTGCAAGCCTTGAAAGTGATTCCAAAGTAATAATTGCATGCGATTTTGTGCCAACATACCTGACTGTGCAGGCAGTGCCTGGGAAACGCTTCTATTGGGAACAAGCTGCAGCCATCGATACAGAGAGCACTGCCAATATGGACCAGGATGCCAGGTTGTTCCACTCCATGAGCCTCAACACTTAGCTGACAGCTGCTAAGTACGCACTTCAGACATTGAGGAACTTCTCCCCACTTCTCTATTTTCTAAATTTTGCCTGGCTGACACTTTCTGCATGGGCAACTTCACTGCTTTCCAGTGTCTGAGATACTTTTATAGAACCCCCTGCACAGCAACAAATACCAGCAGCGAGAGATCCCAATTCCTTCCAGGCAGGCAGAAGCAGGAGGTGGATGTGAAGTCATTCTCATTTCACAAAACTGTTAAATTTCAAAGTGAATACTACGGTTTTTAAAATGATCCTTACTTAACCAGCAGAGAGGTCTTGTGCAAGAGCAGAAACACAAAAGCTATTACAAAATGCTGTGACAATTTGAGGCCTTTTCACCTCTTAGCAAAGAGCAACTGGCAGCTTCTTATTGATACAACAGAAACCTAGTTAATGTGAATCCCCCCAAATCTGTAGCAAGATTCAGATGTGATCGTGCCATCACAGAGGCCTTTTACCTGTCAAGCCAGCATCATGTGAACAACTGCAGACCCAGACTCAAAAGAGGTAATCAAAGAAGAGGTCTAAAATTAAACAGGCAAGCTCCTCATTCCCTGCCTGCCTGTCCCTGAGCTAGGTCCCATCCAGTTGTTCAAACACACACCAAGTGCTGCTGAGCCTAAAACCACCTTTGCAGGGAAGCGTGCAGCTGCACTGGGAAATCAGAGGCTGGGCGACTGTTGAAGCGTGCAAATATTCTTCTCTGTTGCTTCCACTGATCCCCACGTGCATCTCTGCACTACAGCTGCACTGTGCACTGCAAGCTCTTCCATGCAGGACTTCTCCTTGGGTGTCACCAAGTATGAAGCAAGCTTTTCTTCTAGCACAGTACAAGTCACCAGAGATAAGAGCATCCGTTGTACATGTGGGTTCCTCAAAGCTCAGCTCAACCGCTGACACTGACACAGTGACATCAGAGCTACCCCGCGGTACCCAAGTCTGTGCAGGACTGCCACGAGATGCCCAGAGCTGCACGTGAACAGAGGCCTGGGTCCACAGACATCACACACAACCCAAGTTCAGCACCTTCCAAGATGAAATATTCAATAGATTTCTACTTGACAGTATGCCCTGTGTAGGGCTGCTCCTGTCAATAATCTCAAGGCTTCTGCTGGAAGAAAACAAGACACAAACGTTTGAGTCAGATTGCCAACTATCTATTGCATCTTTCTGCAGCAGAGATATTCATACAGTAGCTTGAGTTGTACCAATCTCTTAAATAAACTGTGTTTGCATAAAGCCCACACATGCTGCATTTGCAGTAAGCCTGAAGTGCCAGCAACAACACTGGCTGGTAAAGGGAAACAAGGACTGACTTGAAAACCTGGGCCGAGAAAAGGTTCCCTTTTTGTGGTAGGAAGCCTGAGAATGCACCCAAATTCATCAGCAGGATTTCCAGGGCAGGATGGGGATGCTGAACTAACACAACTTCCAGGCTGACTTCATCTGGGAGCGCTCCATTGGTGCTGTACATGGGGATCTGCCCACAGCAACAGTACATGGGCAGGCAGAGCCCCTGCAGAACAGACATCCTGCAGGCTGCAGCCATTTGTGTGAGCTGATGTAAGGAGAGTTGTGACATAAGAAGATATAAGGAGAGTGGAGCCAGGGCTCCCCTCCGCAGGACGGGTCTCAGGGCTGAACAGAAACCCAGTGCTCTTCAGAACCCCCCAGCCTCTGGAGAAGGTTAACCTTAACCACTACTGCAAATGATAAAATTAATTAATGGAGTCCCCTACGCTGCAAAGAAGTAGCTCATAGCCACCTTCTGAAATACTTACATTTGCCATCAAACACTTTAAAAATAGCAGCTGCTGCCAGGAAGCCTTCGAGTTTGACATAAAAGTGCTTTAGACAGCTGAGCTGAGCAAAGTAGGCCAGGGAAGGGGAGGGGAGAGCTGCACGGTGCTGCGTTAGTGCTCCTACCTCTCCACAGACACAGGGATGGGGCAGAGCAGCAGCTTTCCCAGCAGTTTCTCCCTCTCCCATCACTATTTGCATGATACATTTTGAATGAACACCCTTTTCCTCCTCACATTTCTTCCGTGTTTGAGGTCCCACATACGCAGCCGCTCTCTGCAGCCAAGCTTTCATTCAGAGGTTGGCATTCCTTCCAGATTGTTTTCTGTATCACTTTGCTGCATCAGTAATTGGTATATTTAGGTCAAAGACATTGTGCTCTTGCTCTGGAGAGAGAAAAAACAAGTTCCTTATCAGAGCTTTCATCTTTCTGCTGGAGCTCAGGGATTTACACAAACTTCGTCCAGATTGAGCCTCACTAAAAACTGCAGAAATAGCACTCAAACATTTGGACACAAGAAGCTTCCAACTGGTACAAGAGTGAGAACGAGGAACAGAACGACATAGCCTGCCACACTACAGCACGAGCACAGATTAAAAAGATTACTGTCCATTGAATTGCTGCAATGAAATAAGCTCGCCTGATGGGGAGTACAACAGCTTTTGCTTTAATCCCAGAGATGCTCCCAAGGGAAAAAAAAAATCCCACAAACACTTCATATTGACATTAAAAATCTCTGCACCACACGAAGCAGCGCTATGGATGATTTCTCTCTAAATCAGCGTTGTGGCATATTGCTTGTCACCATCTAGACAGATACAGACACTAAGAAAAAAACCTGGCATCTCCCTAACAGACTCCTCTGACTTTCAGGCAGACATCTGACAGCATGAGGATTCTCTGTGAAATGTAGGGCTTCCCAGAGCCTTGAAGGTATCCCTTCAGTCTACTTTTAGGCAAAGATAATGAGACTGTCCATCGGACATCCGAAATCTACAGGTGTCCATTTCCACTTACAGTGATGGGAGGAGCGTGAGAAAACTCACTGACTCTAACAGCTCCAGTCTGCATACCAGGCATTGTTGCTGATGTCAGAGGTATGGTTTGGGTAAGACGAAGTCAAAAACTCACACGTAGGCTGGTGAGTCCCAGGGCAGGGCTTCTGGAGCAGGACCAGCTGGGCACAGGGACGGCCCGGCTGCACAGGTTACCACGATGAGAACCCCATCGCCAGGCATGCACAAGAGGTGAGAATCACAGAGGTGAAGCTGTCCCCACGTGGTTGGGAAGGATGGGTGCTCCACCAGCTTCTGGTTTAGGACAAAGCCCAGTTTCTCATGGAATGGACAAATGTTAAGTGTGCTTTGAGAAAGAAGATGTATGGTTTTCGCTCCTGATGCTGAAGGGCTATTTTAGGAGGAGGAGGGTGGAAGGAAGGGAGGTGCACAGCGAAGGGAAGGGTCTTTGTCTTGCAATCAATCAGCCATCTTCCTGTTAGCAACAACTTCACAAATAAAAGCAAGTTTGGGGGTTTTAGTTACACCTAGATGCACACTCACAGCAGTCTCAGCTCAATCCCCATAGCATTGATGTACGTGAAAAACCAGGCAGCCATTCTCAAGTAGGTACAGTTCAGCTTGGCAGCTGTGACTTTTCCCATGGTCACCATAGGGTCACTGAATAGAGCTAGATGCAAACCTCCCCTTGATGCAACGAGCACTATGGAGGAGGTGGTGACACAACCAAACTTACAGCAGCAAGTACAATGGCACCTCATGCAATGGGGGTAGAGGGAAAATGAGAAAGGAAAATGAAGCTGAGGAGTAACAGGAGGCTTTCCAGAGTGGTCAGACATGAGAAGAACTGAGCTGCATAATGACCGTCCCTTGACTTTTGTTATTTCTCCCAGCCAGCTCCTCCAAAAATCTGTTTGTTATTGTTTATTTGGGTATCTGTCCAAATTGCTGTGGGAGGAGAGGGAAAAAAAAAAAGGCAATGCTGTCCAGCTCTTAATTCCCGCAGCTATCCAGCGCTCTTCATCTGTTAATGAACCAATGTCCTGTTTTTCTCTCTCCAGAGGCTGAAAGTTGAGAAAAATAGATCTTAATGAGACTCCAGCAAAGCGACCCGGTGCTATCTCTCCTTGGCCAGGACACTCTCACCTTTGCTGGTTTATCCAGGCGGGCAGGGCAGCTCGGTCCACATCTCCCTCCAAAGAGCAAACGCTGGGTAAGTGGCACACAGCTGGCAGCATCGCTCCTCAAATGTAAACCTCTGTGAAACACTACAGTGCCATAAAGGCAGGCTGTGTCAGAAGCTAAAAGCAGCTGTCCATTCTCCCATCCAGACGTCACAGCCCTCCGTGCTGCCCAGAACAGCTTCGAACAGACTCGCCGTGCTGAAGGCAGGGGAAGGACATCAGCCTTGGCAAGAGGCTGGGCTTGCCTGACCCCTGCAGTTCAACAGATCCATCAGATTTGAGGCCCTGCAGCACTCAGCTGCGTAATCCCAGCTCCTTTGTGCCATCTGTTGTCCCCTCAGCAGAGCAACCAAGTGCTCTCCCCAGTAACAGGGTGTGCTGATCCCCCCCTTCATCTTCCACCAACCCTGCAGACTACCAGGATCCTCCCCCAGGGGATGCACAACATTATCAGAAGAAAAATATATGGGATGAGAGAAATACTTTGGGACAAAGGCTGGGGATGCAAGAAGAGTGCAGGAGGCTGGAAGAGCTGAAACCTACTGAAAAACGTCCTTAGAGCTGTGAGCACCTACACATCTTCTGGGAGCCAGGTTTAAGGTCCCACCTAAGCACTCAGTGCTCTCAGTTTCTTCTTATTAGGTATCAGTTATGAACAGTTTCCAATCACCAGCCTTCGGAAGAACGCCCTACATGCACACTGTGCTCCTAAGACCACTGCCTTTACACATGGTATGCTGCAGGCTGGGGGCTGTACCTCCAGCCCAGAGACTGGCTGCTCTCTGACCACAGGTTGGAAGTCAGTGACTGCTGGCTGCCTCGGGCTTCTTAATCCTTAAATCCCCACACTCTCTTCCTGAGGTTAATCCAGTTAAAACTTACCCTTCCCTTTGGCCAGTGCCCTGAGTGAGCAGCCACCTGAGGAGCAGGGTGTGCTGGGGCTGCTTCCCAAAGGCTGTCCTGCCACGTAGCACAGCAAAGGACACATCTGATTGCCTGAAATTAGGAGCAGGTAGGTGGGGGCAAAGTGCTCCTTAGGGATTGGTGAAGTCAGCAGGAATCAATCCAAATCCCCGAGCTGCTTTCTGCCTTCAGATAACTGGAAACAGGTTTATGCTACGCTAGGGTAATGCAATCTTAAACCAGCGTAAGCCCCCGTGAAAATCCCGCTTTGGGAAGAGAGCACAACTTGCCTTTGAGGTCATCTCTAAATAAGACAGCCGTAGGGCATTGCTGGACTTGGAGAGGGAGAAGGAAAAGGCCTCTTCAGAAGCACACTGCCCATGGGCTGCCCGGCTCACCAAGCTCTCCAGGCCATGCACTGCAGCCAGGGCTCAGAACATACACTCTTTGTGCTCTGGTTCATTCACGAGCAAGAGAAGCACCGGTCTGGTTTTGAGGACTGTTTATCAGCATCATCCTTCAGCCTGGAGCAGCAGGATGGGCAGCCCCAGGCAGGCAGTGAGCAGGGTGCTTGTGGAGATAGCAGGTATGGGCTGGGGGGGGCAAGGCTGAGCCCAGCGCATTCCTAACCACAGATATGGAAAGCCTCTGCTACCTACTTAAATGCTCGTTCTGAATGGCTGATTAGTCACAAGTGGAATGTTTCTGCATTCATGGAGGAGCTATTTTAGGATTACATTATGTACTCTGCTTCCATTAATAGGTACATTTATTAAAAAAAAAAAAAAAAAAAAAAAAAAAACCAACAAAAAAAGGCGTTATACCCAGCAATGCATTCATCTCAGCAGACTGTAGGGCTGCGCACACAAACAGCCAGAGCACACAGCCCAACAAACCACACTTTGCTTCCCAGCTCCAGAGGGTGCCCAGCTGCAACGCTCCCCAAGTCCTGGTGAGATGAGTGGAATCCCCACATGGACCCCATCCCCAGCCGTGGACCCCAGGTCCAACCCCACCAAAGGCTGAGGGGCAGCTCTGGCCAAACAGAGCCACCTAATGCACAACCATCCAATGCACAACTACCAAACAAAGTCTGGCCAAAAAAAAGCCACAACACAATAACATACTGTCCCCCCATCCCCCCCAAAAACAACCACACACACAGTTTTTTCAAACAAATAAATCACACTTAAAAACGTGTGGGTGCTGATATCCTGCAGGTCAACATACGTGCAGAGCAACTGTAACTTCTCATCTTGTGCTCACAACCACATCTGTACCACACATGTAAGTCTGGATCAAATCATACCCTGCCCACATGTGTATGTGAGGACAGCCCTGCCTCCGTTCTCCCCCAGACACGTACAGGGCTGTAGCTGTGCCTGCAGAAGTTGCACACCGTGACCCATCCATCAGCTGTGACGTCCAGCTTTCCTCTGTCCTCCCCAAACGTGAGCCGCAGGATCAGCGTTCCATCACTGCGGTTTCCTAGGAGGGAGTTGTGCAGGAGCTTGAAAGGAAGCACCAATGCCAGCACTTGGCGAAGCCGTGCAGCCAAGCCGTGTGCCAGCAGCACAAGGGATGGTATTTTCATTTTAAAGGAATCCATAATCTGGAAGGAGGGCAGGTTCAGAATGAGGAGTCAGCTTTCCGCCAGCCCCGCTTTTACTAACAGATTTGTACAGGCTGTTTTGAAGGCCAAAGCAGTCAAATCCAAAAGGTACACGTATAATAAATCTCATTAAAACCAGAACAGGTCAGTCTTCTGATGAACTTAAGCTGTAGATCCTCCTAATGCGCTTGAGGAGAGCTTGGCTGACCAGCCAAATGAGAAGGGATCCCTCAGCTGACATATCCGCATCTCCTGAGCCAAGTGGAAATACTGCTGGGGCTACACAATGTGAGCTGAGGCTTTGAACCTTTGGTTTTTTTAATGCAAGCATGAACAGCAAGCTAAATCCTGAAGTGTGAAGCAACAAGTATTAGAGGGAGAGCTGAAAACAAGGTGCAGCTTGGAGGAAGTAAGGTGCTCCAAAAAAACACTGGATTAATCCAAGTGTGCAGGCAGTGCAGCGCAGCAGCACAGCCCAACAGCAGGCCTCCACACAGCAGCAGGACTGGAAGCTGGACACAACTTCATCGGCAGCATTTTTTGCTGCTTGGAAATGTCAGTCATTGTGGAGGCAGCCCTCACCCCCCCAGCCTCGCTCCCCAGCTCCAAACACAGCAGGAACACAGCACAACCCGCACTGGTACAGGCAAACACATGGCTGCAGTCACAGGAGCACATTCTTCAGGGCTCATGAACCATCACATGACAAGCATCACAAGAAGCCAATTTACTAAATGATTTCAACTTGGAGAAATTAAAAATCAAAGCTATTACTATGGAAATCCCTTGGAAGTGGGAGCTGCACACGCACAACAAGATCAGCTCTGGTGTTATCCAGAACTTTTGCTTTTTAATGTAAACGTATCAGCTTGGAAGCCCCTAATACAGACCTGCAGTTACACAGCTTACAGCCAGCGCTCACTGAAGACCTCCACAATCAGCCTCCCAAGAACAAATGCTTGCATTGTTTCATTGAGACTTAAGCTATATATTTTGAGATTCCTGGAAAGAAAGCTTGTTCATCTGCTATGGAGCATGGAGTGACCTTCTTCCGAACAAGTAAACAAATAAGCAAACCCAAGAGGACGTGCAATGCATGGTCCTTTCCTTATCCATCAAGATGCACAGCTACTCAGAAGAAAACATTGCTTCCAATGCCTACTGTATAAAGGAAAATAAAAGCAGAACTGCTTCTCAAGAGGAAGGCACTGTGTTAAGCAATTTCACACCTGCACTGTCTGTATTGATTTCTGTACCAGGACAAAGGAATTTGTTTTCTATGTCATAAGAACCATTTCCATTTGAGATCTCAAATCTGTATTTGCATTTTATCTTGACGCTTTTATCAGAGATCGGCCCAGTCTGGAGGCAGTGCTCCACATTCAGGGATGCTATAGGCTTTGGATTGTATAAGAAGGTTACAGCGAGCCACAGGGCCACTATCAAACAGATCGCTGCAGACTCATCCTTGGGATTAAGTCATCTCTATTTACGAGCCCTTATGCGATGATCTGTCTATTACAGAGCGTAAGTACTGCATGAAAGCCTCTTCAAGGCCTCCACCACCATCTGTGAATTACATTATTAACCACGGTATGAACTTCCGAGGAGCATCTGCTTCCCTCCCCACCCCCTCCTGCAGGCACTGGCAGGGCTCTCCGGGCTGCAGGCAGGCTGGGCTCCTCGCCTGCCCTCGGGCAGCACGGGGTGCAGCTCAGCTCTGCACATCCACACCCCGTGTGCATTCTGAACAACCCTGGGACACGTGCAGGGCAGGAGTTCTGCTGGGAAAGGCTGACATTCATTTCATTGCTTTGCAGAGACAGGTGAAGGATGCTGCTGACGTAGTGCTGCAGAACACAGCAGCAGGGGCTGAGACACACCTCTGGGAGGTGACGGAAACGGGCAGCAGCCGTTCAGCCACTGCAAGCAGTTGCTGCTGTAGCTGACATGCTGGGTATGAATAAGCGTTCTGTCATCCCGAACCTCCTCCCCACTGAGGATGTTTCAGGAACTCACTCTGGAAACGTGCCAGCTTCCTGTAATCCTGCAGCAGGAAAGGATCCCACCACCCTGGGTGTCAGAGCTCAGGGCCAGCACCACGCAGCCCCCCTGCCTGCTCTGCAGCATCACTTACACTTACAGGAGCAACACTCTTCCCATCTCACTTGCTACTGCTTGCTCTTCAAACTGAGCTTTTTCCCTTGCTCTGCACTTCTTTAAGAGCTTCTCCTCACTTTAACTTCCTATGTAAAACCTTAGTGTTTTTTCCAACTCAATTCCTGAGTTGGTTACAGATCACAGTCAGGCAACACTGTTAGAGCCCTGTGAGATACAGCATCTTCCTCTGTCCTAGCAGCAGTATTTCTTGAAAGAGAAGAGCAATGTTACGGCCAGCTCAATAAAGACTTCCATTCAGCAGGGATCTCCAGAGCAAGCAGTCCTGCAACGTGCAATAACAAGGAGAAAATACTGAGGGGTGGGGGGGGGAGAAAAAATGACACTGTTTTGGGGCAAATTCACAGGAATCCTTCTGCTGACATACTGGTTATCTAATTCCCATGCTTAGAAAAACAAATGTTAAGTCAGGTATGCATTGATATGCTCAGACACTAGCAATTAAGACATACTCTTATTATGACTACAGGTAAATGCTTAACGTGTTGAAGTCTCCCAAACAATGGAGAGGTGTATCCAGGGTCACCATCATTCCCATGTGCTGCCTGGACGCTCTGTGCAGGTCGTGAGAGGAAGTCTGCAATTACTGCTGACCTCAGGCTGGAGGAGGTGAGGAAGCTCAGCACATGCAACTTGCCTCCAGGAGGTCGTGCCAGGGTTTAATTTGTTTTTGGTGATGACTGGCTGCTGTAGGCTGGATGGCAGGGCAGATTTCAGCTGAACCACTGCCCAAACTCCCACAAGGGGACATAGCTGTGTTTTTAGGCAGACATTTAAACAAGACAAGAGAGTCATAAAAAAAAACTAAGTCTTATGAGCGGTTTTAGAAGGCCTGCTTAACAGTCAAGTCCCAAACTCTTATTCCCCTATAACTTCCTGGGAGAGGAAGAAGAAAAGTCAAGGAACTTGGCAAGTCTTACAGCATGTTAGTGTCCATAGGGAGGGCTCTGCCAGCCCAGCTCCCACCACACAGCAGCAGCAGGGCATCCTACCGAGAGCACCTCGGGGTTACAACACCAACACTTAAATGACAGCAGCTAGCACTGGAATGAGTTCTCATCACTCAAACAGTAAGTGCAGGTGATCGTGTAATCAAATTAGCTAATTCTATGTTAAATAAGTGCATTGAATATCATCCAATGAGCTCATTTTTGGAGGCAGTTCAACGCCTCACTTCTAGGACTGATGTCAGCATCACATGCTTGGAGAGGATCAGCCTGCAGCTGGATATTTTAAAGCCTCCTATTAGGAGTACAGAAAAGTCAGTGCATTTCAGCAGCATCAATTAATGAATTTGTGTTTTATCATAACAATTTAGTCACCAGACCCAGATGTCGACGTCCCTGTGGGAATACTGCAGAGGTTCCCCTTCCCTCTGGGCCACTAGATGGAAGACGATGAGTACAGCAACATTCTTGTTTCAGTGGAGAAAGTTGTATTTCAACAGAAAGGAAATCAACAGAAAGACAAGGAAACAGGAAACTCTCGCTGACTCTGAGTGGCTCATGATAAAGTGATTACTTGTTGGCAGACTAAACTCAGAACTGGTACAAATAAATCACAGCAGAGCAAGAGGTGCTGAACATCGGGAGCACAAACACTTCACTCAGTGACATTCGGCCCTACACTCAAACCACACTCAACTCACAGATCAGCAGTGAAGTTGTATTTTAATTGGCCGTGGCAATGTTTGACAGCAGTGGCAAGTGCTCATGCAGTACTGGTGAAGTCTCCCACACTGATGCTCACTGCTTGCACTCTTCCAACAGCTACAGCCAGATCTGCTTGACACAAATAAGCAGTGTCTTCATTGTGCAACTGCATGCGACTTTTTGGGAGAAAACCAACACTCAAATACAAGTGTTGTGTGCACCAAGGTGCAGAGTGGGTGGTGGGAGTGTTGTCAGAAAGCTTACCTCCACGCCCATTGACTTCAGTGGAAGGCTATATAGGAAAAGCCTCTGAAGACGCAGAGCTCCCTAACCCATGGCGCTGTCCATATGCTATACTCAAGAAAGAGACAAAACAGAAGAAACCACAGAAGTGAAGAAGCATGAAATCATACCCCCTTGCTCCTCTCCTGAAGGCTCTCGCTGTCCCCATGCCAGCTATCAGACCACACACCCTGCAGAGCCCCTCACTGCTCTGCCTGAGCCATTCCCATCCTCAGAGCACGGGATGAGCACGACGCTAATACATGCTCACACTGCTCCCAGGGGACCTGGCATGAAGGTGCCTTAAAGACTCATGCTCTGCTCCACTTAGTTCAGTGAGATTAGCTGGGTCAACCAGGGCTGCCTGGACGCAGCCAGCCCTCATGAGCAGTGCCTCACCACGGTGAAGGCTCCTGGGAGCCCCGCACACAGCAATGTCAGGCTCTCTGCTTCCACCCTGCGAACCCACAGGTGAACAAACGTGTTTGGTGAGCAGACTGCAGCTGGGGTCGGGGAAGGTTATTACAAATGACACAAAGTACCATTCCAAAATCACTTCAATCAACTCCCAGAGGCTTCGACTCATTTGCAGACTGCACTTCTCATCCTGGGCATTCAGTCAAAGAAAGAGGAGACCAAAGGAAATAACCAGGTCCTCATTTTGCTACTTGTGGTTCACTATGATATCCTCTCTCATTTTACAAGGTCTATAAATTCAGTACCTTGAGGGTTTAAGTGAGCAGACTGCACCCTTAATTCCAATCTATCCCATTTTCAGGCACAGCTCCTCCATACAGAGCCCCATTTTTTCAGAGGTTTGAAGCTATTTGGCAGTTAGATGCAGCCTGGACCAGGCTGTACTTTAATTTTAGACTTAATGTAGCATGTACTCTCAGAAAGGTTTACAATGCAGCCTTTTGTAGTTAACTTGCTCTGAGCTGGGCCACTGCCAAGTTGTTATCAATGACATTTTAAAGCAGATGAATGAAGTTCTTATGTATGGTGACAAGCAGAATTGTGATATGGCACATGCACACACTGAAAGAAGAGAGCTTGCTATTAGTTTGTCAGGTTAATAAATAAATAGCGATTTCATGAATCAAACCCCTTTATTAGGAAACAAAAGAACAAAATTAATATTTATAAACCTTTAGAGCACCCTTTAAAATACGATTATTCTATTTCAGTCAGAGCCACCATCGTGTGTTAAAGACTCTTGGGAGCAGCTTCCCCTCCTGATGCTGTGATAGGGGCAGTGCCAAGGCTGAGGCAGTGAGGAGGGCTGAGCAGCGGTGCTCCAGCACTGAGCTGCTGGGACCGAGCTGTGCTCAGAGCAGAGGGCGGCACGCTGGCAAAGCTGGCTGCCATCAGAACACAGCTGGAAGATCCCTCTGTGTCCCCTCCCTGCAGGAAGGCCCTCTGCTCACCCGCTGCTGATGCACCTCCAGAGCTTTGGGGCTTTTCAGCATTTCCCACAGCGCATGCAAAGCAGGATTCACATCAAAGCGGAGTTCAAGAAGAGTCAGAAACGTCCAGGATGTACTGTTTCACAGCGACTACACGAAGTTCTGACAACAGACTGCCTCTCCCCTCGGGCTATCTACATACCAACCCTCCTTGGCTCGAGACGTTCTCTCCTAAAACCAAACTTGTAAGTTTAAACGTAATGAAATCTCAGCTTGTTTTACTATTTTTAAATGAGCCGCATCTCAAGTTTAAAAACCAAGACATGAGCACTTCCTCAAGCTTATTCTGAGTCAAGCCATCTTCGGGCCAAATTCTAACCAGACACCAAGCTTTCCCCTCTCCTCAAGAGAACATCAAACCATACTTCATTCCTTGTAGGAGAGCCAGACAGAAACTGTCCCGAAATAACCATCTCAGCATCCACACGCACGCACACCTCTCAGTTACACAGAGCTCCCTGCAGACCGGAGCAGTTGTTGGTGTACGTGTAAGAGAAAAATTCCACTTCAAAGAGCAGAAGTGTGGGCTGCAGGAGACTGGCACAGCTGACAGCACACGTTGAGAGTGGGGATCTGCAGAGCACGTGACAAACGCTCGCTCCCCTCTGTGCAAACGATCCCAGCCGTACTCTAAGTGCTAGCTGATAATGCCTCCCTTGCCTGACAGTTTCTATAATAAAGCCCAAATACAGGGAAGGCAGCTGAAAATATGCTGTGCTCATTGTTTTGCCCCCAGAGCTTCCATTTGAGATGCAGGTGCGCAGGAGAGCCCAACTGATCTGCACCACCTCACTGAGGAGCTTCCTCAGCCAGCTGACAAGCAGCCAGAGATAACATGAACACAGATTTCTATGTCCAGACCCAACCCACACCACAGAGGAACCAAACGTCTGGAGATTCATTTAGAAGCTGAAGTTCAGGCTTGAATGTCTTTTAATTGTTGTGAGACCAACCAAAAGTATCACCAAGAAAGGAGCAGTGTCAAAAAGCAGGTTGATTGGTTTCACTTCTCTTTTTGAAGTCCTAAGCTAGCTACCCCACCTAAGCACAACTCAGCTGAAAACAAAAGCAGAAGAAACTCCCACCAGCAAAACTCACTGGATGTTACATAAGAAAAAAATGCTTGTTTGGGAAATGAATTAAGTCTTTGTCAGCCATGCTGCAATTTTAAAAGGTAAAAAGAGAACTCTGTCATTTCAGGGCTCACGCTTCAACTAGCTGCCATATTCTGGTGTCCTGGGTAACTTTAATACCACTTTTTGAAGCGCTGTGTTTAAATCCAAAGCATCACTGAAGAGCATGCCCAGATCTGTGTCCTAAATTATTTCGTACCATCCAGGAGGACTGTAGAAAGGAAAACAATCAACAAAAAAGGATTAGAGAAGAAAAAGACTCAATCTCTATTCCAGAAACATGAAA
This sequence comes from Meleagris gallopavo, assembly GCF_905368555.1. Lineage (NCBI taxonomy): Eukaryota > Metazoa > Chordata > Aves > Galliformes > Phasianidae > Meleagris > Meleagris gallopavo. The sequence goes on from NC_139424.1 coordinate 6,124,577, forward strand.
GGGCTGGTCCTGCATCAGGAAGAAAATTCAGGCTACCTCCAAAGCTCCCCTTCAGAGAGCAGAGCATTTCACACATGCACAGCACATGCCCTAAGCCCTCCCTCTCATCATCACACTAAAAGGCATAAAGATGAAAAGCCTGGAGTGTTTTTTGTCCTTTTTTTTTCTTAAGGAATCTAATATACACATTTCTCAGATGTTAGCCACTGAAGGTAAACCAAGCCAGCTGAACGAGTCTTAAAAGTTCTCACATTAATGCTAAATGTGATAATTCTGTACATCAAAACGGAAGGGACACGGCAGCAGCCAGCTAGGGTAATTGGACAACTGCATTCCCTTGTAAGAGGACCAGCTTTCCACATTAAGAATCCATTTCTCAGATATGAAATACAGTTAAAAATTGAAGATAAAGGTGTCCAGCTCAGCAGCTTTTGCATTTTTGCTGAGGAGGCCTTGAGAGCTAAGAAGTGGAAGCAGTAACCCTCAACAAAAGCCTCCTGCTGCCACTCTCACCTACTTGTGCTTGAGAGAGAAGGTAAACCTGTGCCTGGAGCCTGTCCTGACCTCCTGCTGGCGTGTCCCACTCCAACAACACAAAGCCACTTACAGAAAACGAACAGCAGGAGATTGCAGACTGTCTCCTATGAGACAGCATCACACACCAACTGCTGCTGCAAGTGTGTTAGAGCCCACTGAGGAGACAATGTCAGACCTGATGGATGGATGGATGGAGGAGTTAGGCTGAGGTCTTCTGCCCTTCATATCCTACTTCCCTCTCATCTCAGAGTGGCTCTTGGCTCACCTCACTGGGCTGTGGGCTGGAGGTGAGCTGTGCAACAAGGAGCCTGGATCACAAATCCCACACTCGCTTCCTAGAGATGCGCTCTGTGTGCTGCCCTCAGGGCAAAAAGATCAGGCATCCAAACCGCCTCCTGGGCTCAGCACAGGGACAGGATGATCTGTGATAAAACAGTTATTTCAAAATAGGACAGATTAAACTCCTCGTGCTGAAGTAACCAAAGACATTAGAATATTTAAGCTGTGGCTTTAAGTGCCCCACTGATTTCACCCCGAAATGGTCTGCACTGATGCTGTAATTTCTTCACTGAAGTCTCAGCTGAGGAGTTCCTTGGGAGAAGGAGGAGCAGAATACCCAAAAGCAGCGAGCAGGCACAAACAAAACACATCCCAGCAAGTGCCACAGGCATTTCATTTACCAAGGCCATAAGAAGTTCACGTCACAGGGTATTTGCCAGGAGTTTCATGATTGCTGGCATACACAACAAGGGTGCGTCTCACCATGGAAGCAACAAGCTGCTTAACTGCATGACTCATCCTACAGCAACATTCTGTGCCTTCTGATCAGCCTGCAGTGAGCAATGCTGATAAGATGCATACCCAGAGCAACTGCACTTGGGCAAAAAGCTACTGACACATATGAAGCCTGCCCAAATGGCAAAACACACAAGCCACAGACACTGCAGTGCTACACTGCTGCAAAAAAAAAAATAAAAAATAAGGCATTTTGTAGGTGGTTCTGGGACCTAATGGGTTTGTACAACCCAACTCAGAAATGCAAATGTGGTTTTAGCCTTCATCAGTTTTTATCCCTTGAAGCAGAACCCTCCAGAGGAACAGCTTCCAGTCAGTGTATTAGAAATTCTGTTTCTCTTGTCCAAATTCCCAACTACTTCTAATACATACCTATTTCTTCCTCTGCTTTCAAGGTCCCTTTACACCAACAACACGTGCGTTACCCTCAGTACCCAATAAATTAAAAGGATATTGAAACTAATCAGAAATGAGGCTCTGGTTGAATTCCCATGCTGAACTGAACAGCACAGAGACTTGGAGCAGGCAGCTGACGAGCGCTGCCTTCATGTTGCCAGGCCAGCTTACATAAAGCAAGCACCATTCAGAGAAGAAGAGCAGCTCAGTGCATACCTACTGCTAAAGGGACGTGCAGGGGCCAGATGTGAAGACAGTGAAAGCTTCGAGTCGGTTGAGCTCTAGAAACACGGGAGCATTTCTGAAGTCTGCTGCCCATGACAGCCTCGCAAGGGCAGCGAGAGCTCCCAGCACTGCCCGCACAGAGCTGCCTTACCTCAGCAGGGCCGAGTCACCCCAGGTGCTGGGAGGACGTGGTTTGTTGTGGCTGCAGACGAAGCCCTGAGCTGCAGGCTGTGAGCAGGGAGCAGCTACACAGAGCTGAGCTGCCCAAAGGCTGTTTTCTGTCTTGGAAAATTCCCCAAGACACAGGAATTGCAGTTATAGATCTCTCTGGAAATCCTCAGTCGGTGCCCTCTCACACCCAGATACTTCCAGCAGATCCCTTCTGAAAGGCAGCCTTCATTCACGCAGCTCTTAAGTAAATGTTTCAGTGGCACAGAATAACAGCAGACACCACACAGCAGCCCGACCTCCCAGCCTTCCTTGGCTGCTCTGACAGCACGGATCGCGGCGGGCAGACAGGGACTCCTTGCAGCACCTCACCCAATTTTTAAGTGACTTTTTTCCCCCAACACATGAACTCAGTGCAGCTGCAGCTCAAGAGGAGATCAGTGCAGTGCACGTTTCACTCACCGCTTCCATTTAACTTCGTATTTTGAAAGCTGCAACTTTTATATCCGAGATGCCACAAACAGCATCACACCCCAAGAACAAGAAAAGGCAAAACTGGAACCAAGACAAAACTTCCTTCAACCTAAGGATCAACACTGAAATAAAGTGAGCAGGCAACAGAGGAGGGCTGACCTGCCCACCAAGAGCTGACTGCTGCCACTGCTTCTTTGGGCTGTACTTCACTGGTCGTGATAACAATACTCCAAAGCTGACAACTTGTAAAGCAATGCCCCAGGAAACTAAGCAACAAGGAGGAGGACACAGCAGCTGCCAGCTCTGCAAAGAAACTTACCAGTAAACTAGTAAGAGGCACGAGAGAAAAAGGCATTTTATATTCAGTATGTCCTTTAAGTCAGTAAGTTTTCATTAGGAAAACTAAAAAACAACAGTTGGTGAAAAACAACGAGTAAGAGATGGGAGCATCTCTAAAGAAGACACTGCTAGGCCTACTAAAGGTTTCATAGGAGAGCACTGCTCCCTTAGCCAGGCTGCAGCCCCCTCCATAACATTAAACAAGCAGAAGCTATCAAGATCTTAAGTAATTTAAATGGGACTTCCGTGTCAGAGGAAGATTTGTCAATGACTGAACTCCCAATTGCCACGTTGTTTAATAGTAATTGCAGCACCAGAGGTGGAGAAATGTTATATTTAGCTGAAGCATAAATAAGCAGGAAAATATTTCCTGTGTGCTCCAGCAGCACAACACGACAGAGACCCTCAGACACACGTGCAGGGCTGTGCTTCCTGCAGGCTGTTCCCCTGGGATGGAGGAGGGGAAATCAAATGGTTTATGTTTTCATTTGCTTTAAACTTACTTCTTTTTTAAACCGTGCATTTTAGAACTACATACGCAGAACATCCTCTCTTTCTGGGTCAGTCTCTCCTTTCCAATACAGCATATTGCATCCCTGAGGGTAGGGAAGACAGTGAGAGCAGCAAGGGCCAGATTGCCTGCCCAGCTTCTTCCCTTCAGAGCAGATAAGGGTTAGGCTGAGGAACGCCAGCACTTAAAAGGAATCACAGCTTTTGTTCTGCAGAACCGTGCATAAAAATAATTTAAAAGGACAAGTTTCAATGTATTATATCCCAACACAGATCATTACCAGAAGTCTACAAAGAGCCCGAGAGCTGTTGGCATCAGCAGGACGGCACAGATGTGATGCTGGCCTGGTGGATGGGGAACCCAACAACCTGCAGGGCCTCGGACAGCAGCACTCACAGCACTTGGAGGCACGCTGCTTCTAGCAGCTCCTCTCTGCTGCACCACACTGCCTGCATGCAGCTTGCCCTGGGCACGGCAGCGTGGCTGCTGTGTCCATGCTTCACTATGGAGTGAGCAATGGAGACAGCCCAGGTTTGTCAGAGAGCAGAACTTGTGCAGCTTCACAGGAACGGAGAGCTCATTGCTTAGAGACACAAGCAGCTCAATTAACTTCAGTATTTGTTTACATGCCAGTTTAACAGCTGTCTTGAACAACAGTGCAGCACAAGCAAAGTAGCTTATTCCCTTTTAAAATGCTACTTTTTGGTTAAACAAAGAAAACACACTTCCCTTCTTTCCCACTCCGATGGGACAGGTTTCTTCAGCAGCTGCGGGCAAAGTGTTTCATCCCATTGCTTTTGCTCATGAGACCACCGTGCCCGCTGCTACATCCTGCTATCAAGGGCCCTTTCTTCACTTGGACACACGTCCATCTTCTTCTGAAGGCACCAAACACCCACTGCACACACAGGAAAAAGACCAATCTGACTTAGCAGCACAAACGAAGGCCCAAGCAGCCCCCCTCCAACTCCTGGCACCTGCACTTTCCTGCAGTCCTGCCCTCCATCACCAGCCTGAAACAAAAGCTCATGAGATGCTCCATGGCAATGAGAACAGGATAAAGGCCTATAAATAAAAGCCATCCAATTTCAGAGCGATTCAGATCAGCTATTCCCCTGAATCCATAAAAGCCAATTACAGCTGTTTATAGGGCATGCTTAATGCAAGAAATCAGTTTAAGGACATCAGTTTCATCCTTTCTCCTTGTCTGAGAATCTTACCTCTAAAGGGAAAAAAAATAAAATAAAATAATAATGAAACAATTTAAAAGAGAATTCATTTCTGTCCTCAAAATTCTTAGCAACCTGGGTACTGAACCAGACACAGCCATACATTGTAAGCTTACTTTCTTTTTTCCTGCCCACAATTTGACCAGTAAAGTTCCAGCAGTTATCAGACGATCTTCCTTCAGATACAGCAGGGGGACAGGCAGCAAGATAGAGCCTTACAGCTCTCACAGAAATCACTGAGCAAGATGAACTCCCTTTCAAAAAGGAAACTTTATCAGCCCACACAGAAGCTATCACAAACAGTTTACAACAGATAGGTTGAAACAATTTCATGTAATACTGAAAGATTCAAGGCCCCATAATGACAACCATCCATAAGAAAGGCAGGCTTGCAGGAGCACAGCCTTCAGGACGACTCAAAAGGCGACTGCCCTGTTCACCAGGCCTTGGCAGCCTCAGAAGGACCATCTGAAACGATGCTGGAAGTTTCCATTACGAAGAAACAACTCAGAGATGAAGGGAAAGGACACACAAGTTGAACAAAACGCTGACAGAAGGACGAAGAACCAACCAACACCAGGGTAGGCCAACCCCAGAGCGTGGTGAGGAAGCTGCCACAGGAAATGCAGTAGTTGAAAAGTATACTTCATAGCAGTTAAGGACAGAACGTGAGGAGCATCGTTTCCACTTCAAACTGCAAGAAAAGCCTAAGAAATTAAGAGAAGCAAAACCAGATTAGGAAAACAGTCCCATACTTCTGTTTGTATGGGCACAAAAAGCAGTGGTACAGATTGCAGCTGAGAGATGGAGGGAAGAGCACAGAGACGCTGAGAGCTGCATTCTGTGGATGTGTCAGACCTGAAGGGAGCAGTTTATGTCTCTAAGAACTATGCAGAGCTCAAGCATCGGTGTGGGTATCAAACAAAGAATAGAAACGTTTTCTTGTCACACTGAGTGATCCCAATCTAAAGAAGCACACGTGGTAACCAGGTTAGAAAAGAGCCTGGCTGTTCCAGGTGAGAAAACCTTACAGAATACAGCTAATTGCTCACCTGTATCAAACACTTAACAAAGGAAGGGATTGCACTCCGAGTGGAAGCAAGGAGGATGCTAAGAACCTATTCCTGCAATGAGATCTCTTAAATGCGAGAAGCTCGTGGGGAAAGGAGGGCTGGGGAGGGAAGGAAGGCAGAAGGGGAAGTACTGCGATGCATTAATATTGATGGCGAAGAAACACAGGTGGAAATTAAACGGTGTTGTTAAATAAACAGATCTTAGGGGAGACACGGAGCGAAATAAAGACAAACCAAAGCAGCCGACCGAGCGGTCCTGCCGCCCCCCGCCACGGGAGCGATGGGGATGTCAACCCCCGGCCCCACAGCGCTACAAGAAAGGAAAAAGAAAAAGCCCGCCGCAGCACAAGCCGCGCTCCCGGAGGGCCGCTTGGTGCGGACACCCGCGAGCCGCCGGACGGATCGGCTCGGCGCGCCCTGCCCGTCCCACCGCGAACGCGGAATCCCCCCGGCTGCGCTGCGGGGCCGCGGGCGAGGCAGGGAATCCCGCTCCCCGCAGCCCGAGGGCTCCCCGCGGCCCGCCGAGGTGCCGCCCCGGCTCTGCCCGCCTCTGCCCCGCTTGGCCCCGCGCTCCGCACGGCGCTGCCCGGCGGGGCCGCGGGTCGGGGCGCGCGATCCGCCCGGCGCATGCGCAGTTCCGCGCGCCGGACCCCCAACGGCCGCCACAGAGCGCCGCGCTCCCCTCGGCGCAGGGCGGGCGGACTCACCGAGGCGCAGGGGCTGGAGGTGGCGCTGGGGGTAGGCGAGCGCTGCACCGTGACCAGAGCCATCGAGGAGCGGCGGCGGAGCCACCCGTCCGGCCGGCGGGGGCCTTACTCCATGGCGGGCGGGGAGGAGGAGGAGGGGGGGGGGAGCGGAGGTGGCGCGGCGCCGGCCGCAGGGGGCAGCAGCTCCACGCGCGCCGACGGCCGCTCGCCGACTGAGGCGCGCTGGGGCCGGGCCGGCCGGGCACAATGAGGCGGCACGGCGCATGCGCGACCTGTCAGCGAGGCGCCGCCTCTGGAGCGGTTAACTGTTGCGGTGCCGGCGTGCGTGAGGGAGCGCGTGCCGACACCGCCTGGGGCGGAGTGCTCTGAGTACTGGAAACGGCTTGTAATTCTTCTTTATAATTCAGCGTCCAAGCAAAAAGCTCGTCTGATAAGCGCACGTGATATCTGAAGCATTAAAGTATGCCCAGAGCGCAATATTGCCGGGCAGTTTGGGGTCTGAGACAAAGGCGCGATGCTTTCAAGCCCAGGGGAGCCCACATCGCCCCTAAGCGCCCTGAGAGCAGGTGGCAGCGAGCTGGGGTCGGCTGTGCTCCCGGTCACAGCAGGAGCACGAGAGGGGGTGGCCTTAAGCTGCACCAGAGGAGGTCAGGCTGGGTACTGGAGAGGTGATGGAGCGTCACGGGGAGCTGGGGGGGATCTCCGTCCTTGGAGCGCTGAGGAGCCGTGGGGATGTGGCACTGAGGGCAGCGGGCATGGTGGGGTGGGGTGGGGATCTGAAAGCTCCTTTCCAACTGGAACGGCTCTGTGATTTGACGTGGGGTCTCAGCCTGGTGCTCCCAACCCACCAGCTGCCTTGCATCTGATGGGAGCTCTGCGCCCGGCCAGCACGAGCCATTCTAAGCACGGGGTAGCACAGGCTCTCCTTTACCCAGACCGTAGATTAAATCCTATCCAATATTCTGAGCACTTGGTTCACAGCGTTTGCAGGTTGGAAGGGCCGTCAGGCCTCATACACCCCCATACATCCAAACAGCGTCAGGGGGTCCCGCCCCGCAGCCCTGCAGTCAGGCTCTGCCGGGCCGCCTGGCGCCCCCTGGCGGCTGTGCGGTGCTGCGGCGGAGCTGCGCTCCCGAGGGGTGTTACAGCCAGGTGGGCTGCTGGGAGAAATTCCAGCTTTAGTTTCAACAGAACTTCTTTCACATCAGTAGTTGCTACTTCCCCCTGGAATTATCTCCACAAAGTATGCTTCTGTGACTGTATTAATATAATACAGGCATATAATTTTTGTTTCGTTCTTACCCAGTTCAGGAAAGAGCAGAAGTGAAACATGTCACGGATCAGCAATGTAACAGAGCATATGGGATCCCTTTTGTTCTCAGTAACTCTAAAGATCATTTAGATTTGCTGCTATATATGCTTAATCACATATGATGTTTGTTATCCGCGTTATTTTTTCTCCCTGATTTGTTCCCTGTGAAACAGAAGAAGTACATCATCCTATGGGAAAACACTTCTTCCTCTCAGCTAAAAATGACCCTGCAGGGCCCTTTGCAGGCAGCACTGGGAAGGTGAGAAGCACAGACAGCAGTGCTCGGCGGTTGCTTCTGTGCAGGAAGCTGAGCAGAAGATTCCTTGCCATGCATGTGCCAGGCCACGCTGCTGCAAAGCCTTTGCTGTCCTTTTCAGCAGGGGCAGGACTCACAGCTGAGGGTGGGGAAGGTTTTCTGCTCTATCATATGACAATATAGCTCTGCTTCAAGGCGTGCATCTTCTGTTCTGTGCAGGTTTGGCTGAGTGCAGGGATTGCTGTTTCATTCCTCATTTTGAGAAATAATCAGGTGAGGATTACTATCAAGAAATAATTATTTAAACCAGCTTCCAAAATAGACTTTTGTGTAATATTCAGATATGGGGGGTTGGACTCGATGATCTCTAGAGGTCCCTTCCAACCCATACAACTCCGTGCTGTGATCATACAGCTCTTGCAGGTATTTGAACAGTGAACAGTTTTAAAATGCATCCACCACAAGTAAATAATAGAGCTACCATCTACAGTTAGCTAAAGGTCAAACGTATCAGTTATTAGCTGCAGTAATCACAGTTTGCAATGCTTCTTTGAGCCATTAGAAAGGTGTAATTTGCATGTGCTTTTCAGCAGCAGCATTTAGATGTGAAGGAGGCTGCTCCAAGCAGATGGATTCTGACTGAACAGAGCCATGGCGGGGCACAGCGGGGCTGTGCAGGCAGGCGGTTGGGAGCTGTGGCCGTGTTGTGCCCTGTGCTGATAGCATGGTGCTCAGTGCCTGGGCTCACAGCATCCTCTGAGGGATGTGGGGCTGTAGGTGGGCTGGGTTTCTGGAATTGCCTGTTTTCTTCAACATGCTGCGAGCATTTCCCTGCCCAACGTGACTTATTGTTACCGAGTGATGGGGCTTTCATTGCTCAATCTTGGCATCAGCTGCACGAGGCAACAGAATGCTTCCAAAATGTGTATCTTAAACAGAAAAACAAAACAAAACAAAACAAAAAAGACAGAAGCGGCAATTCCAGCGAAACATCTGTGATGACATATTCAGCCCATTATTTTGTCAACAGTGCAAGTATTTGATGGCATAATAAAAGGATACACTTTGCTTAGCGAAAACATTGTCAGATAGCAGCCAAGTTAAATAGGGGGCAATTAAAAGTTTGCTTAACCCACGGGATCCCACTTCCAGAAACACACGGAGCCATTGGGATCCCACCTTCCATTTGTATTTGCAAGCTCTTGTTTGGGGGTTAAAAAAGCTTTAAGAAAAGAGAGTATTTTTTTAATGGATGTTTCATAGGAAAAAAAAAAGTAGATGTGTAAGTTGATTATAATAGCAACAAATTGCGAACTGCAAAGGTGAATTCATCGTGCTGTTCTTCATCTCTCTCAGATTTTCACATGTTTTCCTTGCAAGCGCTGGACTTAACAGACCTTGAATGTGAAGGTAAACCTGTCACCGGGCACCTGTGGATTCTCCTTCTGCCTGTTTGTGCTCGCAGTGCTCCCTGTTGCTATTCAGAGCCCTGTTCTGTTTTCAGCTGTGTGACACAAGGCGCTGAGTTCAGCACAGGAGGGTAAGTTGGCCTGCCAAAGCCAAAAGACAGCCTGCAGCAATTCCGAGTGGTGGGTGAGACATAGCAACCCTTGGGATCATTGCTTAGCAACTGCAAACACACCGAGGAGTAAACCTCACTGTCCGGATCTGCAGCAGGCCTGAGAAGTCCCTGTTTCACCTTGAGATCTCTCATGCTTGAGAACTGATGGGCAGCTATTTGATTCCTGTTCGTTTGCAAAGCCACTCTGAAAGCAGGAAGAATAAAGTCTGTTTTGATACCTGCTCTAAAGGTAAGGAAAACGGTTCTTCAGAGCTTCAGAAAAGAAAAGAGAAAAAGAAAGCCTTTGTTTCATGATCAGATATGAAAAGGGTAAAAGGGTGTTGGGCTCCTTGTGATGGCTGAGATACGCACGGAGCACTTGAGCAAAAGTCAAAGCTATTTCTGAGCATCAGAGATTGGACTGATTTTGAAAGGGTTTCTGTAACCCAAACATCTCCAAAATATTTACCTGAACAAACTTTAGTCCTTCCTGGCCCTATCCCACCACTCAGAATGCCCTAGCAGAGGAACAGCGAAACCACACACGCCTGATTTATGAGCAGGTTTGGGTTTTGTACAGAAGATGGAGAGGTAATCGTTTTGTACCTGCAGGGTTTGCAGCAGGAACACCTCTCTCCCAGCCAAGGAGCTGGGAAGTGGCATCCTACTAAATAATGAAACGCTTATCTTGCCTTCAGCTTCAGCAAAGGCTTGCAGAAAACTTTATATCACATTTCAAATGTCCTATGTGTTCCTAAACCTGGTCTGTGTGCACTGTTCTTACGTTATTCGGACCGTCAAGCCTCCACTTAGAAACATCATAGCACTCGAGAGCTCTGTGTCCGACGGGCCAAATTCTCAATGTAAATGTAACTGATGTAAATCAGCCTTGAAGTTTATCAGCTGATAACTCCTTCCAACAAGCAGGAGTTTATCTCTGTAATCACTGAGCAGCTCCAAGTTTTAGGGATTGATCCTGGCAGCCTTTTGTCGTTTATTTTAAATTCCATGCTGTGTGTGTGCACTTCCATACCTTCACAGCTGGATTTATCTGCTCTGCACTGCAGCCATCAGCGCAGCCCCGTGTGCCCTGTTCCCCTCTTGGGGTTAAGCCAATGCTGTGGGACTGAGATAGAACAGCTGCACTTCGGTTCTTCTGTTGTTCAGAGGCGCTTCATAAACATTTACTAACCCACAAAATCATCCTAACAAATAGTTGAGAGCGATGTAGGGAATACATTTGTCATCACTGAGAACGAGGCACCCCCTACAGCAGAGTGCCTTTGCTATTTTAACATTGTGCAGAATCTGAGGAGCAGTTTCATAAATGATGTCAAAAAATAACTGCAAGAACAGTTTATTTTGGCACAACAAAACCAGTGGACTTGGAATGCGAGCAGAACATTTGGTTAACACCCTGCTTAGAAGCAGGAGGAGTCTGGTTTCACAGCTCATTGAGAGAAACCCACCTAAGCAAGGAATGATTTGACAGGGTTGACAGGTTTCCTTTGCTACCCTTATAAATCTGCACTCCCTCTACACTTTGTGCCCTTTGGTGGCAAAACCAGCCGCCATTCTCCCAGCACTGTGTGGGTCAGGCAGGCAGCCCAACCATAAATCCATCCCACTCCCCAGCAGGTAATCAGCATTGCAAACAAATTACCAGGAGATGCCACCGAGCCCATCTAGAAACAGACATAGAAATGTAATGCTGTAAAGCATTCTACCTACCTACCCCAGCAATATTTGGCTTCAGATGGTGGTTATGAGCCAGGAGGTCATCCTATTAGCAATTATGTTTGGGTGCCAGGAGGGCTGTAGATCACATTTATGTGTTTCCTGGAAGGTTGAACTCTCTTCAGAGAACAGCTACAGATGCTTAAATACGTAGAGCAAAACTGAGCAAAAGCAGTGGTGTTTTTATGGATACTGAAAGGCCTCTGTGAAAAAGGAATATTGTGGCAGCAAGTTCAGAGCAGGGTTTCATCTTTAATTTGGAAGGGCATCAGTTTGGCTGTCTGTTAGTGTCAGTTTGGCTGTTAGTGTCACCCTGCCCTTGCTGTTGCTGAACACTGAGGTGGGTTGCTGTTTTTTTGTTTTGTTGGTGATTTGGCTGTAAATCATGTGGTTAAGCCCCACTGTGCTCCATTCCATTTGTGTGAGCCCCGCTGCAGATGCAGCCTGTTATGTTTGGAGACACACAGCAGTCGTTTCCAAACTGTGCCCTGTGAGCAGCTCAGTTCCTTCCTGGTATTTCACAACATTAATGTTTTGAGAAAAAAGTGATGGAGTTGGGAAACTGTGACAAAAAATGTCTGCGATTCTATAAATCTGCCTTTTACAAAACAGCTACAAGGTGAAGTGCTTGTGAAGAGCCTCACTGCAGAGCCGCACTCTGGGTTCCCTTTCCCAAAGCATCCAGAAGAAAAACAGCTGCAGAAGTTGCCATTAAGTGGGAACCCACTGGTTAGAATGGGGAGAGACTTCTGAGCAGTGTCCAGCCCTTGGTTTCTGACTCCCCAAGTGAACTGGAATTAATCTCTTCCCTCTTGAGTCTCAGTTTCTTCTCCTATAAAAGAGGAACAGTTATTTAGCTCAGTCTCCAAGGGCTGTTGTGATACATAATTAATCTTTATAAATCATTCACTAATCTTTGAAGTAAAGGGGTTGTATTTAAGAGTACAAAGCAGCATAAGAGAACAGAAAAGGCACGTAGGAACAGAGTGTTGGTTAATAAAGCTATAGGTTGGTTAGTAAAGCTATAGGTTTTCTGAGCGTGCCACTTGCCAGGACACTGCTGCATCTTTTGGCATCACATAACATATTTCTTTTGTGTCTCAGTTGTTGGTGTATGGCTGCTCAGCCAGAAGAAATGGCCCAAGCTGGAGGTCTGAAGCATCCCAAAGCTGGAGATAAATGTGTGACTGCCTCAGAAATGGAGAGAAACCAGGGGGGTGCTGAGCTGCCATGTCTCAGTGATCACGCTCCGTGGAAAGAGTGCTTTTATGAAAAGGTGCAGCAGAGGTCCCTGAGTCTGCAGGAGGCGAAGGTGAAGATGATTCGTGCAGAAAAGGCAAAAGAAGAAAAGAAAAAAAAGCGAGAGCCCTGTGATGGGCTGTGCCAGGACTGGTTCAGTAATGAGAAGGAGTCCCTGGATGCTCGCACCTATTTGACTGACAAACTGCTACCAACGTTAATCCCAGGAGTGGAAAACCTGTTAATGAAAGTAGGAAGGAAGGACGTGCTCGCACCAGCCATGGGGCATGCCAAATTTGACCCCATTACTTTTCTTGCAGAATATCTGATGAGACATAACCCTCAGTATGACACCTGCACCAAACCAGGCCCCTACCTGAGGGGTCTGAATGCGGTCACAGAGGAGCTCAAAAGAGAGATCCCAGATACGGCATCGGAGAGGTGAGAGACCTGGAAGTGTGAGAGCCCACGGGATCACAGCTGCCGTGCTGGTCTGTGCTTCACAAAAGGTGTGGTATGGCAGAATGAGCCGTGTTGAGATGGCAGTTGTCTCCCTGTTATAAACATGGGAAGCAGAACAAACAGAACATGTCACAGAGATCAGAACAGCAGTCATTCCTGTCTAGGGCCATATTCTGCCCTTTGCGAGTATATAATTCCCCTTTAGACTCTATCTTAATTACATACGTGGAGTGTAAACTACTTCCAAGCCAGCCTAGGTTAGTGACAGCAGCTTTTAGGTACAGTGTCAGTAAGTATCAAAGGTTTATGGACTCTTTCACACCGTTTTTTTCCAAAGTTCTCCCAGACTCAATTAACATGACTGCATTAGGTGAATGATAATGCTCTCATTTTAATTGCTCTTTTTATATAGAAACGTAGAAGTGAATGCTGTGTTTGTAGATGACCCATTGGTGACTGAGAATGATGTTGAAATTACTCATTCACTCCCAGATCACCTGCAGCTGTGTTTGTGTGTAATGACTCCTGTGTGAATGGCTCTCTTCTATTTGCATGAATAGTACATGGAGCTTGAAAATTGGTTTCGGGGTTTTGGTGTCAGGAATTAGGGAAGTAAAATGTTGACATGCCTTATGCATAGTCTCTACATGAAGATAATTAAAGCTGCCAGTATTGTAATGAATAAAATAGTATGTTAAATATCTCTCTCTACCTCTCTGAGTTTCTGTCTCCCTGCATTTCTACTCCACATCAGTTACAGCTCATAGGAACACGCCCCATATGAATGAACTAAAGCAGTGTGATGAGTGCCATGCAGTCACTTACCTCCTTGTTGCCTACAGATAAACGTAACTGATTTATCACGGTACACATAACAATTTTTTTTTTATTTTTTCTTTTATTTCTGGAGATTCAGATTGCAAAGTATTGGCTACCCGTGCCATGTCTTTGACCTTATCTCGTTACGTTGTGTGTAGTTGGAGACAGATTCTCTGTAGCTGTGGGAGGTTCAGAACTGCTGCAGAGGAAGCGTGGTTCAAGGGCTGCAATCTCTGCCAAGGGGGTTTATGTAGCAATAGCTGTCGCAGGCTTTGCATATCAGCTGGTTGTAGTATCATGGGATTTGCATTCTCAGTAGCTCAGGATTTACATATTTGTGATGGCTGTATTGAGGAATTTGCATAGGATTCTCAAACCACAGCAGTGCAGAGGATTGTATGTAGCACTGAGACTCCTGGCGTGAGTCACTGGCTTTCTAAGCAGGAAGAAAATGTTAGCAGAGAAATGCCAGTTTGGGCTCAAAATCTCTCACATAAGCACTAGTAAGATGAAGAGTGAAATTCTGGCTGCAGAGAAGCCCCTGAAGCCTTGGCACTACCTTCAACACAGGCAGATTTCACTGCAGATTCCTTTCTGAGGCTTACCAGTCCTTCCTCGGGCTTCTCTCCTTAACTACAGCCTGACTGGGAATCAAAGAATGAGGGAGAACAGATGGGAGAAAATCCTTATCTAAATGGACGGATACCTTAAAGCAGAGACTGTATTTTGGTCGGGGATGGGAGTCCTTCAGTCTGAGTCAGCCATCCTTGTGTGGGAGTCAGGCGGCTGTCTCCATGAAGGAACATGTTTCATTCTGCACTGAGAACACCCTCACCACCATCATCTCCTACTTGCTGGAAATGCCTGACTCTGAGCTGAGCTCTCTTTAAAATTACAGGATTTATTAACTCTCTCTTGAAACTGCATCAACTGAGAGAGTTGTACCCCAAATCTCGAGTGATGCTTTGGACATAAATGTGCATTTACTAAAAGGACAAGAATTTCGCTAACATATTTCCTTTCTTTTTATTCTTCAGGAGTGGTTTAATCTCTCTTCTTTAAGCTGGTGTATGATGGTATTGTCTAAATCGTATTCTTATGTCCTACAGGCTGGCCAGGATGAAGTCTGAGGCAAAAACCAAACGTAAGGAAAGAGAGCAGGCAGACAGTATGAAGTGCCAGCAGAAAGAGATGAGAAAAGCAGCGCTGGCAACTCAGTTCAAAGAATGGACAACGGATGTCAGTGGCAGAATACCAGTTGCACTGGTAACCAGGCTTGATATTTGGTAACACACTGCTATGGTCGTCCGGGTGGGAGGAAGGGCGAGCTGGTGATGGTGCAGTCTGCCCTGCAGATGGCACTTTGCAATGGAGGGTGGGTAGTGATCCTGACGTCCCTTGGGTCAGGGTGCAGGTTGGTGTCTGACACCTCACCAAGTCACAGGAGAACGCAGAAAGGTTGCAGTGCATTCCCTGCAGATGTAGCCAGATGCACCTGCAGGTACAGGGCAGCCAGCCTTGCTCTCCTCTGGGCCCAATTACATCTTCTTTCTAGCCCTATGACTCGTACAGATCGACACCAGAGCTCATAAGAGATGAGATTTGAACTCATCTTAATGATCTCTTGGAACAAGCATCCTTCTTCCAAGTCACACGAGCCCTGTAGGAAATTGCCCTGTGTTTACATGCACAGCAACGTAAACAAAGCCTACATTTAGCAGGGCCTTCCCATGTGAAGTAAGAAGCATGGCTGCCCCATACAGCTGTCCCACATGGCTGATTACTCAGCATGCTTTACTTCAGCATTTGCCAGCCGTTGTCTGCATGAAGCAGCCCTCTGACTGTTACCTTGATTTCTAGATTCAGAGTGCACTGAAGATTTTTCTGGATGTCTGTGCTTCTACTCCCATAGACGCAAGAAAAGGTAAATTTCTGATGTGTCTTCTTTAGTTTTATATTAAATACTGATGGAGTTGTTTAGGGGAAAACGATGAAGCTTGCTTCGCATCGCACCAAGGAGCATGTCTTGTCTAGCTGCTATCTTTCCCAATCCCAACACAGGGGCCTCTGTATCAGCACAGAAAGGTTTTCCATAATTCCCATCCCATTTATAGCTCACACTTGACCTCTCTGAATAATGATGACTGGATAGATAGAGCCAGGAATATTGAAGTGGCAACATTCAGCCTGCTGCCAGCCGTTTGCAAAGATAGCCCATAATGATCATCAATGATAACAAATCTGCCTTTGCTGGAAGCAGGGCATTTCCAGAGGGTATTTCTGCTTGCTGGTGAAGTAACCTCTGCCACAAGCTCGCCCCGCTCAGCCCTTTCTAATTAACGAACTGCTCCTCTGAGCAATCATCCTATATGGGCAGAGCATGGTGTGAATGCCAAACAGAGCCTTAATGCTTCTGGTGCAGAGTTCTCCAGTGCAAACAGATCCTGGGACGCAGAGCTGAGAAGGAGGTTGCTGTCTGGGTGCTGGCTCTGCAGACACAAGAGGTGCTTCATGTTATATTCACTGATACGATGCTTCATTTCTCTGTATTTAATTTAATTGCACTCCCAGTATATATATTAACGGAACACTAAACTTTGTTTTATAGTTCAATAAAGATGTGGTACAATTTAGGAGTGTCTTAAGCAACAAAAGGTAAATGTATTCCATGGCAAATGCTCTCATTACCCCTGATGTATTGTGGGATAAAAAACAGGAAAATGATCCCAACAGAAATAGCGTGTTGGTCTCAAAGGCCTCAGTCAGAAATCTGTGCAGATGTTTGATATCTTCTCAGTTCCTTCAGCAGCCCACCAGCAGATAGTTTTGAATATCATCGTTGGTAA
This sequence comes from Meleagris gallopavo, assembly GCF_905368555.1. NCBI lineage: Eukaryota > Metazoa > Chordata > Aves > Galliformes > Phasianidae > Meleagris > Meleagris gallopavo. Next base: position 6,141,263 of record NC_139424.1, read on the forward strand.
AATGTTTCCTACAGAGCTATTTGGGAAAATCACTGTGATTTTCACACTCCACTCTTGTGAAGCAGAACTGATGTCCCCAAAACGTTCGGGCATTTTCATCTGTTAAAACTAATTTCTTTCCTCACATAATTGGTGGTAACTGCTGTTAAAATGGTTGAAATTGCACCAACATCTGTCAAGAATAAATACAAACACACTGTTCTGAATAGGGAAGTGCAGATTCCCAGCAGGAGAACTATTCTCAGTAAGAACCAGATTTAGATAGCCTCTCTGCAGCCAGATCCTTCACATCCTTGTCACTTCCAGCTGCCCCAAATGCACGTAGTCCAACATGAGAAGTTAATGCAGCATACTGCATGCAAAGATGTGTGTACGATGCAAAGCACAAACCTTCCGAACCAACATCCCTTCATTTTTTGCTTGCAGCCTGTGAGAGGAAGCTGGAAATCACAGACATGTGGGGGGAAAACGTAAATGCTGATGAATTCATAGAGGTAAGAAATGGAAAGAAGGGTTTCTGATCAGAAGGTGATGTTCACCCCAAGGCAGTACTGTTTCCCTATGGACAGCTGAGTGAGTGAAGAGCTTTGGTTTTCTGCAGCACCCCTGGTAACTGATTAGGGTCTAAGAAATTAGGACAATTCGTCTTCCATCTCCATCCTCTGCTGTCACAACGCTTTCATCCAGGCCAGCATCAGAGGCACCATTTGCTTTCCTCAGCCCTGCAGCTTGTGCCACTGCTGGGCAGTTATCCTAACAGCAGTGGTTTTCAGAACACCCCTCTCAACCCCTTTTCCGAGCTCCCAAACCTACTGCCACCTGTACGCTGCGAGGACATGCACTGTGATCTCCTCCTGAAGTCACATTTTGCAATGGCTGCACGAGAGAGTTGTGGTATATGTGCCCATATAACCAATTAGCCTGAGGTAATTAACGCAGTCCCCGGAGTATAATTATTTCTGATGAAACTCTGCAAGCCATAGGAAACCCTCATGAGTGATGAGAAGCTCTGTGTTTTCAGCCCTGAACTGGCCTGAACCCTAACCAGGCTGTAACGAATGGCTGAAGGCTGTGTGAAGGATAACCAGGTTGACAAACAGGCAGTTGTAAAATCAAAAGCTGTCACTGAGAAACATCAGAAGCGTGTCTGTAACTTTCCAAAGCCACTGAAAGTGTCACCTCATTACTCCACTCTTCATCGGTCTGAAAACAACCGAATCAGTTCCAGCTAAATTATTGCAAAGCTTTCCAGGCCAGGGCTTCACCCACCATTTCTCCCTGTGACAGAGCTGCATTTCACAGCTGGGTTATTAAACTTGGGAGAAGAAGTTTGGGGTGGAAATGATGACAGCCTGCAGTACAGCAGTGCTGGTGGATGCTGTTATGGTAATTAAAAACAGGGCACAAAGCTGTGCAGATGAGTCTCCTGCAGCCATGTGTGATTTTTTGTGCTTTCTTTGCTCTCAGGAGATTCACACATTCAGCATTTTGCACAGAGATACATTTTTATGATAGCTTGTTGATGGCTTTTTTAAGCACGAAGTGAGGTATTTTTAAATGTAACCTCGGAATAACTGCATTTAATTAGGGATCTTTGTGGATAATGGGAGCCCAGAGAATTGCTTTCTGTTACGGAAGCGCGGCGTCGATGCATAACCTCGATGGAACGTGTATAGCACTGAATGAACCAACATCAGAAAAATGCTTTCAAGTATTTTTTGTCTGCCCATTATTTTAACTCAATGAAAGATAGGAGACCAGAGAGGAGACGTACAATAGGCACAGGCTGCCTGATGTACCAGGCGTTGTCCTCAGAGCACATCCTGTGCTCCTTCTTCCATCTGGTCTTGATGGAACCAAGTGATGGGTTTTCATGGCTTCCCTCAGGAAACGCAGCACAGCCACAGATCTTGTCTTCAGCACATGCTGTCCCCAGTCCTCAGCCACTGTCTGCCTTTGCATCACCCAGGCTAAGGGCTGCTCCCTCCCCACGCCACTCTTTGGCCTTTTCATGTGTGGAAGGCATTGCTTTTTAATGGTACTTAACATGAATTGGCCTTTTTACTTCTTCTTCCTTGAATTCAGTGCAGCTTTTGGTCACTTACAGGCTGTTAGAAACTCTGGACAGACCTCATACACTTGATTTACTTATCTGTAAATGTGAAGTTCAGCATGCAGAACTTCCAGCGCTCTGACACCAAGGGAAATGCTCACATAGCTTCATGGGGTCCAAATCAGGCTTTGCAGGTGAGGTTATTCTTCATGAGTGCACATGGCTTGCTCAGTTCCCATTGAGATCAGTAGGAACAAAAAGCAAAACATCATTGATATTGATGATAGTGCATTGACAGTGCAGCCTCACACTGGATAGCAGTAAGGAGGCGTGAGCTTTCTTCTGAGGAGTGCCAGAATCTCTTGGTTAATAATGAACAAACGTGCATTGATCACATATACAATATTTCACCCTCCAGAGTGCTCAGCACACATCAGCTAAGGAAAGCTTGCAGCTCCACAACAGTTCCTCCTGCCCCCACAGCCCAACAGACTCTTCTAAGAAACGTTCTGAGGAGCTGTCAGACAGCAGAATTAATACACAAGGCTCTGTGTGTGTCACCAGGATGACATACCAAGCAACGCACTGCTTTCCAACTGCCTCCCCATAGAATCACTGGCACAGGGCTCCGGGCTGCAGCTCTGTCAGTGCACACAGCCCCAGCTCCATCACCTCTCCTCCAGTCCTCCATGCCCTTCCTTTTGTGCTGAGATGCAGGAAGAGCTCACACTGCATCAGGAGCCATTCTTTGCCCCCAGCCGCCCTTCAGGCTGTGGGCTGCTGCTCTTCTGCTCTTTCTCTGCTCCCATCTATTTGGATATTATGCAGTACAGACACGAATAATACTACAAATATTAATATTTCAGGTTGGTGATGCCTCTGTGGCGTTTCAACAAGCTCAGGGTGCTCTGGCACCAACAAGCTCAGGGTGCTTTGGCACCAACAAGCTCAGGGTGCTCTGGCACTTACGTCAAGTATCCGTGGTGTAAAAACAGGCTAAGGAGAAACATTGTGTGTTCTGCACATTCTTCTCTTTCCCTTCCCCACCACTGCAGCCCAGCAACCTGCTGTAGTAATTCAGCTCAGGGTTTGGGGCTGTGGTTTGCTCTGATGGCTGTCATTATTTATGTCACACACACCACATTTTTAGAACCATACTGTTTTTGCTCATAAAAACCACATGGCTATAAATCCAAAGTGTTAAAATGTCTCCAAGGCTGGAGCTCAAAATAAATCTCAAGTCGGCAGTACTCCCTGTGTCAGAGGGCTGGGATGGCAGGATGGCAGCAGGCTCATATGCAAGAAGTTCTTTCCTTTTCTTTCTGTGTCCAGAGCGCTCCTCCAAACACTGCAGTGATGGGCAGTGGTCAGTTGTGGCATTAGGGACCTCAGTGAATGTCAGATTGCAAAAACGAATGGCTCAGCGTGCCTTGTTGGGAGTGAAGTCAGGAGCACTAACTGTTGCAGAAAGCTCAGAGAATGTGCCTCCTGCCTCCTGAGGTGTCCTGTCTGAGGCACTGATGCTCCACAGGAGGGATTCTGATGTGGTTGCTAATCCCTGAGCCAGGAAAGGAGCTGCTCGACATGCCTCACACAGCAGCGTGTTGGGCTTGTTGGGAGAACAGTGCTGCTTCTGCAGGGAAGAACAAAGCGAGCAGTGCAGTGCCCGTGCTCTGAGTTTGCATCACATTGGCAGACTGGTCTACTAACAAAGTCCTGTACTCTTCATTACAGGTGATAGATTCTGAAGAGTTGAACCAATGGTGAAAATGCTTGGGGGATGCCAATGACTTACACTACTGCTTTCTCTCCATAGTGTGTCCATTCCTACACGGAGAACTTTCCAAATGATGCATTCCAAGAGGTCCTGAAGCATCTCAGTCAGTGTACTGCTGACTTCCAAGAAGCCATCAGGAGTGATACATGCAGGCAGATGTTTATTGATCTCTTCCTACATTGTGATCGTGGACAGGTAAGTAAAGCAGCTCCCAACCTGATTTCACTGCTCCCACTTTGATATTTCTCTGGGTCACTGCATTTTTGTGGTTTGTTCCTCCAAAAACTTTGGCTACTGCACAGCAAACAGTTGCCGTTGTTCTGCAGTTCTCTCCTCTACATATATGGCATATTCCATTCCACTCCTCCAATAATCCTTACAGCTGTCCTACCCAGAACGGACGAATGTGCTCTACAATGTCATGCTGATAATGTCATTAGCTCCAAGAGAACAGAATCACAGAGCACATTTTGACACCAATGCTGTGCTTTAGAGAATGACAGCAAGCTGCTATTTCAGGATGAGGAAAGAAATGTGTCCATTACTCAGTCAGAAGACATTTCATTTTCCTATTGCTCTATCAATAGCTGAGCTGTGATGGATTCTCCTGGGCAGAGCAATGTATAAAACTGAGTCCCATTAACAACACGCATTCTGAAAGGTTCCCTTCTTCCCCTTTCATGTTTTAGTGTGACTTTCTTCCTGTTGCTTCTGTGGCAGCAATTCTCCACCCACAGAGGTGATAAATGATGCAAACTGACCCACGGACATGCACCATTCTCACTGTGACCCATCACCTGTAGCACCCACTCCGCAAAGCACAACAGAGCAGTTGTTTCAGCTCCTGATTTCCATTCATTCAGCAGCAGGCAGTTATTCCAGTCTGCATGGTGAGCATGGCTGGCCATCAGAGAGCTGCAATTAGGGCTGAGAAAGCAGTGTTTAAATTACACTCAGATTAGAAGGTACCCACATGCTTGTGATGATGATTTCGGATGCACGCATCCAGAAGGATGGCAGCTCAGTTGAACTGCCTGAGCTGTGCAGCAAGGCAGGACCTTCCCAAGGCAGTACCAAAACAGTCACCATTTTAATGCCCCCAAAGTACAACAAAGTCTGCCTTCTCACTACCTTTCCAAGTGCCCATCCCCACCTTGCTCACCAAGTTATGGTGGGGCTGAGGATACACACCTCGTGTTTCCAGAAAAGCAATCAGCAGTCAGACACCAACCTATCGCTCATTAAATGGCAAATCTGCTTTTGTCTGCATCAATAAAGGAATTACACGTGGATCAGAGAGCTGAGCTGAAAACAACCACAGATCATCATCTGTCAGCATCGAGGTGACAAGGAAAGGAGGTCAGCACACTCTCCATTCCCCACAGTTGGCACTGAAAGCAAAGCCAAGCTTTGGGCAGTTGTACAAACACAGATGGCCCGCTGTTATTTATAGTGGGCTTTGTACCTGTCCTGCTGATAAGCAAGTCAGTGCAAGGAGCTGGGATGCAGCAATCGTTCATTGGGCTCTTTTTAATAAGACTTTATTCATTGATTTACATCTTCTATAAAATGAAGCTTTGCATTAGTGCTGCCAGCCTCAAGGCAGCCACCAGATGATTGTGATAAGTGACAGCTGAAGAAATGTGAAGAGCAAATTAAGTGTGTATAATGGAAACATTGAATGTAGAATCCAAATATTTCAGAGTCATCAGGTAACATCCACATAAACGTTATATTTGTACATAGAATCATAGGATCACAGAGTCATTCAGGTTGGAAAAGATCTCTCAGATCTCTGTGTCCATCCCCACCATGCCCACTGACCACAGCCCTCAGTGCCACGTCCCACAGCTCTGGGACACCTCCAGGGATGGGGATCCCCCCTCCCTGTGCAGCTGTGCCACTGCAGCACCACTCTTTGGAGAAGAAATTTCCCCTAATATCCAACCTGAACCTCCCCTGGTACAACGTGAGGCCATTCCCTATTAAATAGATGTGTGTCTACTAAATAGATGCAAATTCAATGTGATGCATTCAATTGCAAGACAGAATTACAAGTCGGTAAGTCCTGCCCTTTTTCCTCTAAGAGCAAAATGTGAAAAGGAAATCAATAATTTGAAAGCAAAGCTACCTGCCACAAATAAACGGAAGCAAATCTGTTATCTAATTAACTACTGTAGCCCACTAATGGGAGGAAGATTACAAAGGTGGCAGGACGGAAATAATGACAACAGGAATTCATTGTAACGTGAAGCCTTGCAGTCATTTGCTTTACTTTTTAAATTCACAGTTTCCCGACTAGAAGTGGCCCCATTTCTTTGCCTTTTCTTGGTCTGATTGTCTGTACACACTCACTTTTAGCTGCAAGAATTTAATGAACTCTGTGTTTTCCTCTGCACTCACCTCTCCCAGCCCTGTGCTCAATTCCGCATGAATATCTGAAGGAAATTTGGGTGGTTGTCAGATCTGGGGGCTCATGATCTTCTCGGGCAGTCCAATGATGCTCCAAAGGAAGCAATGGGGCACAAAGCCAAACCTCAGTGCCATGCAGCACAATGGCAGTCCTTCCATGGTGCTCTCAGGCAATCCATTCCTGTCCTGAAAGCATCAGCTGTCATAGGATGTGCTTGCAAGTGTGTAACAAGTTCCAGATAAGCCCAGAGAAGCAATTTTTGTCCTTGTAAAATAAACAGACTTCTTTGAAACATGTTCCCATGTTCTGCTAATGGATAATGTTCCGTCATACACAGTTCTTAGCTAATATGTGATGCCTTTTAATGCTCCAAATGTCCACATGCGTCCCGAAAACCAGAGAAAGAAAGCAGAACAGTAACTGTCATCTCTCTGTCTAGGTTGGTGTCTTGGATAGACCCCAAATACTTGGCCTTCTGGAGCAGTTCTATGAGAGAAGCTCTGTGTGTGCCAGGAGGAGATTCTGCAACCCCAAAGAGTGTATGTGGGGTGTTTCAACTCTACAGCGTGAATTGGTCTTGTTAATATCCATTTATAAGTACGGTTGGGAATGGACCTAAATGGGCAGTGTGAGCTGTACACCATCATTTGCAGACGTTTTGCAAACTGTGATGCAATGCTCAGAAATACTGCAGCATCACAAACCTCTCCTTCCTCCGCCATTCCGTAGTGCTTCTCCTGAACAAATTCTTTCTTACTGGGGATTATTGGAAGTTAATGTTCTGTTTATACAAAAAACTTCTCTGGGAATTTAGAAGAATAAAGAAAAACCACAGAAAATGGTCTATGTGAAAGTAAGGTATTTTAAGATATTGGACATCAATTAACTGCTGGGATCAAATACATGGCAAATTGCAGCCTTCCTTTTTGCATGGAGAATTACAAAACCTGTTGCAAAAGAAACATGGAGTAAGAGGCAATAAGGAACAGTTCTCTGCAGGGAAGGATTATGCTTAAGTTTGGCTTTTCTGAGATGGATGTCTGCAGAAAATATTTTCACTCTTTGACATTACATTGTTTGTGAGGGAATGCCATTTATTTTGGTTGAGTTTTTGTTTTCTTGTGCAATCCTAGAGAACAAAAGCAGTGCAAGCCATCAACTCATCCATGTTGTTTCTGCGTTAGGGCCGATAGTTGATCTGCAAGAGGTCAGTCTGGAGGATCTGTGGGGAGACCTTGAGGACCTGGAAGATTATGAGGAACCCAGAGAAGTTTTGGGTTTGTCTCAACCAGAGATTTCTGAGGGAGAAGCTTTAGCACGTGAACCTGCAGGTGTTAACAGGCAAGGCAGTGATGGAACGAGCACCATCGTCAGAGGTCTTGTGGAACAAATGGATGTGAGTGAAACAGAGACTGGAGGAATTCCTAAGGAAGAAAACCAAGCAGCAGAATCAGGTGGTGCTGAGGTGAGAAAGGGAGGAGACAAACACTGATTTTGAACCTGGTGAATTTGGATGGAGATAGAATACACAGAGGCGCAATGTGTCCACAGGGGCAGGAGGGAGGAAGCAGAAGATGAAACTGAATCTGACAAACAGGCGGGGGACCAAAGTAGTCTGAAGATGCACCTGAAGCTACGAACAAGATGTCAAAAGACAAAGCTGTGGCAGACACTGATGTCATTGCTTCCAAACAGGACATTATGGCTGCAGAGGCCATGGAGGAACCTCCTGAAAGAAAAGAGGGTTTGACAAGGCAGCACAGCAACTGGTCTGAACAGCAGACAAGCTCAGGGACAGCACTGCAGGACAAGGACCGTCTGCAGGAGCCAGGTGAAGGTAAAGGCTTCTCCTTTGTTGTGCCAGACCTTAAACTTCAACATACATATTTTTCTTGGATCAACTACAAGAGCACATGCATGTGAGTGATTTCTGACCAGGCAAGCCTTTGGTATCTGCTCCGTGTGATGTTTTCCATCAGGGTTTCATCACCGGGAGCTCACACTGTACACTCTGGTTCACAGATGATTTGTTTTTAACACTGCAGGCCCAGCCCTCTCAGACGGACCGGGTTCTGCTGCAGCAGACAGCCAGGAGCGTGAGGAGCCATGGCCAGGTACTGCTCGTGTCAGATCTTCTCACCTACACAGTGTGTGTGTATGTAACAGCTCTCACAAAAGCTGTATCTTAGGTCTTTTTATAAATCTTCTGTCCTTACAGGCTGTATTTTGTCTTTCATCAGGTGACCTTCTCCCCTTCGATCTAAGCTACAGGCACGGAAGCCATGGAGAGAAAATTCCAGAGGACTGGGGCTGTGAGAACAGATTTCCAGGTATTTGGCCACAAAGCTGTGCTTTCACTGAGCACACAGTGACTGGCAGGGGCTGTGGGTGTGCTGTGAGCAAGAACACAAACACCAACTGCTGAAAGCTGACTGCAGGGTGGGACAGCAGCATAGTCTTAGTCCCACAAGGTGGGTCTCTCTTTCAGTTAACCCATATTCAGTGTTCTGCTCTAATTGTACAATAGTATCCATGCTAGACTGGAGCAAAAATCAAAGAATCTGAATGCATCAAGTGCAAACAGATCAAGGCCTTCAATCAGCACAGAGTCAGTCTGCACTCAGCCACACGGCTGGGAAGCACAGGGCTCAGGAGTGCTGCTGCCTTGCAGGCGGTGCAGCACAGCAGGCAGCTTGCTGTGACACACGGTGCTCACTGCCTTTCAGACCTCCGTCCCACCATGGCAGACATTCAGAGCCGCAGTGCTGCTCGTGTTGGGAGCCCCTTTGATGGAAGCTGCCTCAACCTGCCGCGCTTTGTTCAGCTCATGGAGACATTCCTCGGGGAAGGCATCGCTCTGCCTGCCGTGAAGGGGCTCATTGGGTTCATCAAAGAAGAATACAAACAGACCGAAGAGGAAAAAGTGAAACAACTAGAAAAGGTAAATGTTTATAAGTTTTGCTGGTTACGTGTTCACAAACAAAACCAAGCAAATGCCTGGAGACAACAACACAACCAACTTTTAATCTTGTGCTGGCAGAGCTATTCACTTACAGCCCTGCATTCTGCATTTCTTCTGCCCTGTTGTTTCCCATCCTCAGCCCTGAGCTCTAGCAGTGAGGACACATTCATCCTGTAGGAGGCTATCTGTTCTGGAGCTGGACCCAGTGACACAGCAGGTAGATGGTGAAGAGCTCAAAACATTCTGTTCTGCTTATTCATGTTCATGGCTGTCAAGAACCTGGTGTCTGACCTACTGCTCTGGCACGCACACATGAAATTATGGGTGTTCTGGGGGGGGCTTCGAGGCACCCCTCCAACATGCTGCTTTAGCTGAATGTGCACAGGTGTTTGAGAATGTGGGCATTTCTTTGTGTTTAAGTTACAAGGGGCTTTTGCTAAGTGTTGGAAAAACATACCTCCTTTCAGCAGCATTCTCATACTCAGCATCATGTACGTATATATATAAGTCCCTGTATTTTCTGTGGGCCTGTTTACAGTGTTTTCTCTAGCTGTGCCTTCCTCAGACCTCTCTCTGGTTTCCCTCTGTGCTGCTGACCTAATTTGGATGAGATATTGGATCTGACGGCTCCGCTGTCCTCACACAGAGCGCAGCACACTGCTGCTATTTCAGCCTCAGACACAATGCCACACAGTGCCATTTATCACCACACACTGCACCAAGGCTGGTGCCAAAGGAGAAACTGCATGTGCATTTCTTGGAGCCCACACACTTCAGGGCAGAACCAGGCAAAGAGCATGGAAATATACACCATCAAACCTTTGGGTACTGCTGGCAAGGCTCTGCTTAGTGCTTGCCATGGAGATGTTTGTGCTCTGGGAAATTCCCACTTGCCTGAGTTGGTCTCTTCTCTCATCCATAGGAAATGCCCCTCTGCAGTTCTGATTCTGCCAAGTAGAATTGAGCTGTCTGCTCCATTTAGTGCTTCCAAATATCTCCTGGGTTTAATAATTAATCTCTAAGCTGTCTGCTCATAGTTCTGCCCATAGGGGTTATGTGATCAACCCACTGCTACAGCTCCCATATTTGTGCAGATGTTGAGCATCGCTGTTGAGGAAGCACCAAACAGGAGCTCTTTCTCTGTTGTAGGCACATCTCATCTCTCGTTTGACCCGACGGGAACTGCTTCTGGAGGCACTTTTTGAAAAGTGGGACATCAATGCATCTGGGTTTCTGGAGATGAAAGAGGTGGAGGCTGCTATGAATACATTCAAGGAAGGAATGGAAAAAGAGGCTGTGAGGAAAGGTAAGGAAACAGCTCTGCTCTGAGAGGAGTCATACAGTGTCAACACAATAGGCCTTAAAGCATTCAAGGACAGTGCTAATGAATCTGTTGGCAAGCACCTGGAATGTTTTGGTTTTGCAAGCAGTCATAAGCACACAGGGCCTGATGTATAAAATGAAAAGGAACTGTTATCCTGACCTGCTTGTTAATGCACAGCTCCATCCCATCCTCTGCAGAACTCTCCAGGGAGAGCGGCTCTTAATCAGAGAGGTAGCCCAGCACTGTCACAGCATTGTGATGTGTTGAAAAATGGTACTGGCTGTAATATGGAGTGTATGTTCCTGAGACAGCAGTGAAAACAAACCAACCAAGCAACAAAAACCCTAAAGCTTTCAGGCTTCATGCTTTTAGTCTAGCCTATGTTATCCTGCTATTTTTAATAGATATATTTTTACTACAGAGTCCATACAAGGCTCATGTGGTGTTCAGTAATCCATACTCTTGCTCAGTTCTTATGAATGAGTCAGTAACTCCAAGTCTCACTTCACTATTAGTCCAGTAATGTTGGTCCTTGACAGAGGCCTGGGGCAGCCAGAAGTGCAGCAGGTTCACCCAGCCCTGTCCAGCATCTTCATACATGGGCATCACTGAAATACCATATTAGCAATCAAGAACATGTCTGTATGTGTGCCTGGGTGGAGTGGACAGGTTTATTCACCTCCACGCACGTCTGCATGTTGCTCGCTCCACCACACACTGTTGAAAAGGCCTCATTTTGGCAGGCAGCAAAATCTCTGCATTCTTTTGCTGATTCCAGCAGCTGCTGGGATGGGCAGCACACCGTCCTGCTCTTAATTACCCCCAGGCTGCACAGCCACAGAAGGAAATGGTGCTGCACAGCTCTTCTGCATTTGCAGCATGCCAGAACGTGCCTCCAGGAGCACAGAGGGACACAGTGCCTTCCTCAAAAGCCTTATAAACTAAAGGGACAAATAGATATTATAGCAAAATCAAGACCACCTAGAAGCAACAGAAAGCCGTTTGCAGCAGCTCTGACATCACCTCCTGAAGGCATCATGGAGCAAACTGGTTTGGAGGAGGGGCTCACAGACATTGCAGTTTCGTGGATGAAAGTGGGTGGAACTATCTGATTTTCTTTCTCAGTGAAAAGTGTAACCTTACAGATGGCATGGGGAAACAATTCAGTGCGCTGTGCTTCAGTAGAGGAAGAGCTGATCAGCTTCACGTGTATTTCTTCATCTCTTTTGTCATAGAGGAGAAAGTGGAGGTCAAAATCCAAACATTTTTACACCATCAGTGAATTCTCCATCTTAGTTCTGTCAGTAAATCAGAAATCACATGGAAAAAAAAAAAAAAAAAGCCCAAAAGCCTGTATCTTCTTTAGATAATGGGCAGGCTAAGACAGCACTGCAGGCAGCTGTGGCATGACTGAGGGCAGTCAGTGTGTGCCACTGCAGCTCACAGCACTGAGAAATGCACCAACCACTTCTCCCTGTGCAGCCTGTGCCACTGCATCACTGCTTTTGGAGGAGTTGTTCCTAATATCCGACCTGAAATAGGCAGCAGCTCTTCACTGTTGAGGCATTTTCCACTCTAGTGTATTCCTCCCAACCCACGGAGTTTGTTCCTTTTGCACCACTGCTGCTGCTGCAGTGCAGGTGATTCCAGATCAGCCGTTGTCCCACCCTCTGTACGACTTCAATGGAGCTTTCATTTGCTTTGATCTCCATTTATAAGAGTTAGCACAATACAAATGTTATTTCAATAATTCATCAAAGGCACCTAAAGGAGGATAATTAAGAGTGACTTTGGGAGGCCTCAAAGGAAAGTCATAATGGCTGAAAGCATGGTATAGAATGGAATATCCAGGTATGGGAATGATCTGTGAAATCATCCATAAACTCTGGCCTTCACATTTACAATAGGAGAGGTGAGTAGTTTTTCTGTAAACTAGTGCCTACATGCAGCCCAGTCCCACCAGCCCCTCAGGTGCCCATAGAACTTGGTTCTGATGAGCAACACCTCTGATTTTTCCTGTTTTCCATTGATCTTTATTTCTTAGGCATCCTGTAGAGGTGCAGAAGGAGTAGTGCTATGCAAGTTTCTTTCTCAGTAGGTGAGAATGAAGGCATCTAGTGGAAAAGGTACAACCAATCTTGAACATCTCATGATGACAACTTACGTTAGGAGGTAGCTGGAAGAAGCCCAGAGTGACGGGCTGGGCTGCCCCAAAGCCAATTTAGGGCATAATTTGTGCTTTGCACAGAAAAAGCAAAAAATATTATTCAAATAGGTTGTCCCTGTCTTGTTTTCTGTTTCTTCTATTAGCAAAAAACCACTTTTGCTCACGTTACCCTCAGCTTGGCAGAGTGGGGAAGCTATCCCCAAAGGCATTCCAGGCTTTCCTCGAGTTGGTGGCTTCTGAGCTCACTGGGGATGAAGATGAAGTTGTTGATAACATCGTGGAATTTTTGACCTCGAGAACGGAACGAAGTCACATGGAGTGCTTGCAAAGCTTGGCGAGGAGGAGATGGCTGCACAACATCCAGCAGGCAGCTGAGACCAGCGGAGCACGGATGGAGCCGGTATACGACGCCGTGCTCAAGGCCCTCCTCAAGGTATTGGTTCCTGGGAGTGGGAGGTTGTTGTGTCGGTGTTGTGACACCAACTTCCAACCCCCGGTGCTTCGAGGGCAGCTCACAGCTTACAGGGGCTGAGGATGCTGTCCCTGTGCTTCCTGCTCAGCGATGGTGTGAGGAGAGCCAATGGTTTTGCACAGTCACAGGTGAGATCCATGACAGAAGAATCTCCTATTGGAGATGAAATTCACAGTTCTGCTTAGGCCCTGGGTATAGTTAGCTAGTTGTTTCAATGACAGGAGAAAAGAAAGCCGTTCTCTCTGGCAGTCAGCACCCAAAGTGGTTTTGCTTGTAACAGAGCACACCAGTCAGCCTCAATCACAGCACACACATCGTGCATGACATACAAAATCAGTGACCCAGAACAGCGTGTCAGCACAAATGAGACAAGCGATAAGTACATGAAATAAGTGTAATGGCCAATGGCTAATGTACATAATGTAACAGGAAACATTTGGTTGCTAGGATGCAGAAGCCCACGGGGATAACAAGAAGATCAGTGCATATATTGCCCTTTTGGAAGAAAACCAGCTCTCACCAGAGCGGGGACAGACGCTCTTACGCTATGTGACATGTACCACAGATGATGCTCCGTATGTTCTAAACCAGACACTCTACAGAGACATGAAAGGAGTAAGGTAAGAAAAGCTACCAATAGTTTCCTTTATTTGAAAAGTGCTTGCGATGCAGGGGTACCCAGCAGTGCCTGGAGGTGCTCTGAAAACAGAGGTTGATCGGCTGCTCCAGAGAGGAACGTCCCTCAGGGGCCACAGGGATTATTTATTATCATACACATGCCCCAATGCTTTGCATGGTCTGCTCAGAACTGCTCTGTTTGGGATTCCACTCCTTCCCTTGGGTGATTACTCACAAATCTCATCCTTTAGCAAAGTCCTTTACACTGGGCCTACACTGTCTTGTCTGGAAATGAATGTCCTTACAACAGGACATTCACTCCTTTACATCCACTCGGATAGTTTTTGAGAACAGTGCTTTCCTTCCTTAATGTTTAAAGTACAAACAGCTTTCCTGCCTCTTTATGTCTTATTTCCATAAGCTAAACGCATTTAAATACTGCTTCTTCTGATCTACAAAATGTAACAGCTGCTCCCTTCTGAATTCCCCGTCATTACATTCATTAGTTGGTGCTTTTACATTGTCTTAAGGACAAAAAATGCCTTATTTATTCCCAGTGATTCTGGGATGCGAGTGGTAAATGGAAGCTCGTCACAAACCTGCCCGCATGTTTATTTTTCAGCTTTGCAGCTGTTGAAGAGGAAAAGCCAATCCACGTCCCAAGAGTTCAGCTCCACGGAAATATCCACTTCTGGAACCAGGACCGCCCAGCTGAGCAGAGGAGAGGCTCATTCCTGGTACTGCCATTGCAGGATGCTCACTGGAGAGTCTTTGGCATTCTGGGACTTGATACTCTTCGAGACCAGAGTGAGAAAACCATCTTCCTGACCCATGAGATCAGCTTCTACCAGGTGAGCACCACCAGAAAGCAGTTTGTGAGTCTGTACTACAAAAAAAGAATGGGTAGGAACACTGAATTTTTCAGGTTTGCTCTCAGATGTAAGCTGGTACAACTCAGAAAAAATGCCACTGGGCTCCTTTTCATTGTATGTGATAAAACTGTGTGTGCAGAACACCTTACCAGTATCGTGCTGATTAACATCTTCTTTGTAATTGACGATCAGATATCATCTAATCAGTCATTTATTTAAGCTTCTCCTGCAGACCCGACTATTACATTACTTGTGCAAAGCCCAGAGAGCAGCTTTATTTACCGAAGCTCTGAATCTCAGATCTGTGTTCGTTTCTACGAGGCGGCACAGAAACCCAACACAAGAACTTTTTACACGACAGATTAATTACAAGCACCAGCAGTCTGGGTTTCCTTGCGATGCAGTATTGCTCTTCAGAATCGGCCTGGCTGTGGATGCATCATGCGGGCAGCAGGGAGCGCAGCAAGCCAACGTTACCAGCGGGTTTGGCTGTGCATCACCATAGGGAGCAATCACAGTGCTCGGCTGTGACCTGGGTGCCGTGGAATCTCAGGGCCTGCTTTAATAACATACATTTCACAGTTACTTTTCACCTTTACAAGCTGTCATTGAAGTGATTATTACAACTGCTTGGCTTCATTTTGTTGTATGATCTTAACTGTTGTTTTTTTTTTTTTCCCCTAACTGGTGTAGAACTGCCTGGCTCATTTGGAGTGTTCTGCTTTCACAGGGAGTTTCTCATGCATTCAGCAAAGCCTACCAGCATGTGTGTGCACTAGGAAGTGTTCTGCAAATGGCCCTCACTGCTCTGGACTGGTTGTATCACAGAGTGCCCAGCATCCACACTGTCAGTACGTACCTGGTGGAGCCTGGCAATGATCAGGTATGCAGATTACTGATTAGGAAGATTATGGTGATTAAAGGTACATTGGGCTACTTAGGTATATAGGTAGGTATATAGGCCTACTTATGTTGGGGAGATATATTATTTCTAGCTGTCTGTGATTTCCCAGTGCTTTTGTTGTCAAACTGAAGCCTGTCTGAGATACTTGTGCCTGCCTGAGTATCAAAAGGTATAGAGGTAGAGAGGGAAGGTTCCCTCTGTAAAGGAGGGTGCCCTTCATTATTTTCAGTTTCTCGTGTAAAAAACAGTGCTGCTAGCATAGCTCCTTTCTCCGTGGCACAAGAGAATATTCTTCTACTTCAGAGTAAAACCCCACACCTACTCAATCCATCCTTCCATCCTTCCATCCATCCATCCATCCATATGTTAACCCCTGCTAAAGCTTTGCTATTTAAGACCTCCACAAAGGGGGATGCCTTTCAGTGGAGACCCTGTGTATGTGAAAATTAAGGCATGGAAAAAAAGGAATGCCCAAAGGCTTCTTTCTGAACCAGGTGCAGGAAGGGCTGCTCCCACTTAGGCAGTTTGTAAAGGCAGCCCACTCTGAGCAGATCGTATCCCAGTGGTTCAGCAGGCACTCAAGCCCTGGGAAGCTTGTCACTTCACATACAAGTAAGTTAAGGAGATGAAAAGTGTATGTAATATTAAGGACTCATCCCATGTCACCACAATGCCTGGATGACATCTGCTGAAGCCATAATTCATCTGCTTCCTCTGATAAGCATTGTTTTTGTTGGAAGCTTTCTGTTGTCATTCCAGGCTCTGCCCTGTCCCTCGTTAACTGCCTGATAGCCAGGTCATGTGTCGAGGCATGCTGACATAAACGTGCCATGGGAAATGAGGACTGTAATACGATGTGAAAAAGAAGGGAAACCTCTTCCTCCTCAGCCCGTGGGTGTTCCTTGGTGTGGAGCCTGGGGACGCATTAGATGGTTTGGCTGAGGGAGGGTCCAGGCACATTCCTCATGCACCCTGAGCAAGAAGGAGAATAAAAACAATGCCTGGTAATAAAACTAGGCATTGTTGGGAGATGTCTTAAACCATCTCATGGCACTCAAGTGTATGTGGGAATTTTGACACACATACAAACGCTTTCTCCCCTCTCCAAGCTTCACAATGGCTGTTCCTCTCCTGCATGCAGCTAACCATCCCTCTCCTGTCTGACAGACGTGTGACTATGCTCTGCGCAGGATGATTACTACAGACAGCACAGGACAAAAGGAAATCCATACCTCTCCTGTCCTCCTCCTCAGAAAAGAGAACTTTTTCAGGTGGGTTCCAGCACTTGCAGTCAGTTACCAGACACCCTTGGTCCCAGATCCCAGCCTGCACGATGCACACAGCACGAGGCTGGCTGTAACGCAGCACTGCTGGAGTGCCTGCCCAGAGCTGTCTCACTGCTGAGGCTCCAGGTGTGGATATACTGATGAAAGCACAAGGTGCATTTTCTGTTTGATTTTAGGCCTAGCAGAAAATTAGCTTCCATCTTAATGCTTACTGGAGGAGCTGCAAGCAAGCTCTGCATCTGTTGTGAAAGGTTTGCGGGATCAGAGCCTATATGAAGCATTTCACTATTTACAGTAATCTGCCTTTTTTTTTCCTGGCTATATTTGTCTCATTTCCTGTCATTATCTGTTTCCTTCAGCTGCCAGGATCCTCACAGACTTGTCTGACGTATATCAAACAAGAAGTTGTTTTTAAAGTGAGAATACAACCTAGTTTTAGGTTTGTTAAATTGTTGTGGTTTTCAGCAGCTGCAATTTTCAGCAATATTGTGTTCCAAAATGTAATTTTCTCCATTCTGTATATGGCTTTAATGAGACTTAAATACGTTTATATTTCAGTTAAAGGAATTAAACAAGAATTGTAAGACAATGCCTTTGTTTTAACAGCAAGAGACGGATGACCTGTAAGTGAAACATGCTAGAGTGCCCAGAGGGACTGGAGTGGTAAAGCTGTGGACTTACTCCTGTCTTTACTCTCATTTCAGAAATTACCTGTTTAAGTGCACAGACTGTTCAGAGGTCGTTTGCAGTTCTGTCTGTGGAGAACAGCACATTGCAGTGCCTCTCCGGGACCTGTCAGGACGAGCTCTGGGGTTATTTGATATCAGCATCGGACCCCAGCAGACATTACCTCCTCACCAACATAAGGACCTGCAGAGAATGCTGAAGATGGCCCAGGCTGCCTGTTCAGAAATACTGAAGATGCCTTCAGAGGAAACCAAAGCAAGCCGTGTACTGGGTATTGTGCACACAGAGCCAGGAGAGATCGTTAGGGGTAAAAGCAGGAATCACAGTAAAACCACTTCTGAAGTATCATTTGTGCGAGTACAGATGATACCAAAGACCTCTGGTACAGGTACTACTCCTGAGCAAGCCCAAGGGCTGAGCAGAGTACCATTAAGCAGAACGTTTAGATTTTGGCTTTGGTTCACAGGATTTCCACTGAAATCAAAGGTGTGAAGCAAGTTGCTGCATTCAGGAATCTAACATCTGCTCAGTGCCCCAGCTGAGATGGAAAGGATCTGTGTCACAACTACCTGTGTGCCTGGGCCCTCTGGGCTCTCAGGATTGCTCTGTAACATTTATGGCACTGTCTGATCCCCTTAAGGCATTCAGCAGTCTCAACACATCACACTTACGTTACAGAAAGCTTTGCCTCCTAGAATACATAACCTTCTGAAATGTTTCACAGGACACTTGTGTTGTAAATGGATCAAGCTCTTTGTTAAGGAGAAAATGAGTTCATGACATAGAGGCAGAGCTGTTCAGCCAATAATGTAAGTCTTGAGTAGTGAATGTTTCTGAGCAACTTCTTGAAAGGTTTGCTTGTGATTCCAGAGGCAGAACACAGGAATGTGAGGGATGCAGGGATTCTCTTCCACCGGTTCATGCTGCAGGACCTACGTGAGTGTATCCAGAAACTGAATGCTGAGAGCTTTGCTGAAATCAAGAGCTATGAAGACCCGCCAGCTCTGGTACATAACATAATGAAGGCTGTGCTGTTGCTTTTACATCCAGAGTGGGAGGGCACGGAGAAGACTGAGAACTGGAATCAGTGCATACTGGTGAGCCATTTATTTCTTCCTTTCAATATCCCACTTTCTGACTTATCATTTCTAGAAGTGCTGCCTGCAAGTTTCCCTACAGGCCAACCTTAGCCAGCTTTAATTCTGTAACTCTCTCTTAAGGTTTTCACCATCTGACTTTCTTTGTTCTCTGCATTGCAGCAACTTGATGACAATTTAATTCAGGAGATGTATTGCTTTGATCCCACTGCTGCATCCGTGCACGTTCAAGCAGAGCTGGTGCAGAACTGTATCAATGGTAAATACTATACAGTAACTGTGAGATGATCAGATACATCTCAGCAATGAAACACTGTCAGTAGTGACATTCAGCTGAGTGCTTTCAAGTCCTCACTTCCAAAACTAATTTTGATTTCCTGATAGATTAAACAATAGATAAGGGGTCCTAAATATCTGCAGACTTTTTTTGGTCAATAAAAGTCAACTTGTTATATTTATTATCAAAACTCACTGTCTTGAGGGAAGGGGAGCAGATCAGCTTTGAGATCTAGCAGAACAAATGATCTAACTGTAAACCTGTAGGTAACATGCTAACAATTATGAGTTTTTTTGGGCAAATAATCTGTTCTGTGTACATCAGACCTGCTGTGCACTAGGCAGTGACCCAGCTCCAAACAAATCATGGGTGTGGGAGCACAGTGGGAGCCCTCCTGCTCATAAACACCATCTGCCAGGTACTCCATATACTCATTGGCCATAAACAGGAGTTAGGTTTCCATCTGTCTTTCCCTCATTTAATGAATATGAGCTTTTTTTGGTGCCAGAGTACTCAAGAGGCTACTACTATTTTCAGTCTCTGCAACTGGTGTTCTTGTTGACATCTCTCCCTTATTGATTTAATGACAGACTGAGAGGCTCGTTAAAATTAAGTGTGGACAGACTTACTAATTCAGCTGGGGATACTCATTTACAGTGACCTTCCTACTGCTGAGCAGTGAGCAGTCATAGCTCCTTTGTATGTGTTCCCATGTATATTAGACTAATTCTGAGAGAATGAAGCAGGCCTCGAGCATCCAGTCCTCCTAGGTTTAACTGGAAAGGGTATTGCTTTGGCAAATTATTGAAACTTATTTGTGGGACAGCAGTGTAAGATCAGTATGATTCACAAGGGAAGGGTCTGGAGCACAATCTGATGGGGAACAGCTGAGGGATGGGTCAGTGTGAAGAAGGAGAGGCTCAGGGGAGAGCTCACTGCCCTCTACAACTCCTTGAAAGGAGGTTGTGGCAAGGTGAGGGTCAGCCTCTGCTCCTAGTAAAAGCAACAGGACGAGAGGAGATGGTCTCATGTTGTGTCAGAGGAAGTTGAGGCTGGTTGTTAGGAAACATTTCTTCTCTGAAAGTGTGGTGCTGCAGTGGCACAGCTGCCCAGGGAGCAGGGGAGTCCCTGACCTTCAAGGTGTCCCAGGGCCGTGGAGATGTGGCACTGAGGGCTTTGGTCAGTGAGCATTGTGGGCTGGGTTGAACGTGGGGATTTGAGAGGTCCTTTCCAACCCAAATGGTTCTGTAATGCTATGAATTCCTTTTAAATGAACATCAGTGTTCACACACGGTGTATGTTGGACAATACCCCTATGTTCTATAGACATGTCCTGGAATATGGAAGCACATAACCTCCACCCCACTCCCACGGCAATGTTTAGAGGTATGACTCTATGGTTTCAAGCCGGCCTTTTGCAGTGACAGCTCTTCTCTGTTGCAGGGGCACCTCAGGCAGCAGTTTGGCCACAGGGCTCTATCACAGCCCGACTCCTGGAGCGCTGGGTGCACACCTGCCTGTGCCTGGTCCAGCTGACAGAGAGCACGCAGAGCAACACGGCCCCATCCTGCAGCACTGCCCACAGCAACGCCTCCTGTTAGACCACCAGCTGCTCACCTAACCCAGTGCTCCTGATACGGGACACCTGTTTCATTAATTGTTTGCTTTTATTAGTTATGCGTTGCAACTCAGTGTCATCAAAACAGTTTAGTAGGTGCCATTAAGGGCAATAAAAACATTGCAAGGAAATAATTTTGCTAGTATGAATTTATCTGCTAAGCCTTAAAAAGGCTGCTTAAGGCTTTATTATTAAAGTTCCAATAAGAGAGGCTGGGAACACTTGATGGCAACAGCATTCAGAAGCCATACAGCACAGAAGCTCAGGATTCTCTCTCCTTCAGTCACATTTTAGAAGCCGCTCTAATTGAGGGCTGTTAATCAGCAGTGTTAGCAGTTACAGGCGCGCTGCAGCACAGCCCCGCTGTTTTAATACAGCCCCCAGCTTCAGCCTGCTGCAAGGCTGCATCTGTGCAACACTCCTTTTGGCAGAACGGCTTCTTTTAATAAAACTTCGGGAAATTAAATCCTTTTTTCTCTCTTCAGACCGGCGCCTCCACGTGTGCGGACGGGACGCCGGTCCCGCAGCACCCGCTGCCGGGTGGGGGAGGGGCGGGGGGATGCGCGCGCTGCAGATCGCTGCCTATCCGCAGCGGCATTTTCGCCACTCACCATTCCGCTGTTACAAAATTCGTCCCCTACCTCTATCCCTTCCCGCTCGCTTCCCGCTACCCTTCTGGAGCAAAAAAGGAGATCAGTGCGGCGGGAGCGCCGGAGAGAGGAAGGTGGAAAGTAGCAGAAACAGGAGGAATCTGCGGCCGCGGAGCAGCAGGCGGCTGTGCCCAGCGGCGGCCGGGACAAGATGGCGGCGCTAAGCAAGCAGTGAGTGCGGGCCGCGGCGGGGTGGCGGTAACCGAGGGGCGCTACGGGGTCGCCGCAGACGACGGGCACGGGCTGGGTCCCGCCTCGCTTCGGGCCGGGGCTGGCGCTAACGGAGCGCTCGGTCGTCCCAGTCTGTGTTTGTTGGCGGGCAGTGGCCTCGCCGCGTTGGCCTGAATGTAAAACTGTGTTCGTTATAAAGTAAAAAAAAAAAAAAAAAAAAAAATACACGTGGGAACGGGCGAGGGGCGGCTGCGGCGGCGCTGAGGGGACGTTTTCACTCCAACGAAACAGAATCCCTTCAGGATTCGCACAGAAACCGCCGTGCACCCGGCGCGGCCCAACCGCCACCTCAGAGCTGAGCCGCCCCAGGGACGCCCTGTGATGTGAGCTGGATGCAGGGCCTGGCTGATTGTTTGCCCTGTGATGTGATGTGAGCTGGATGCGGGGCCTGGCTGATTGCCCCAGCTCCACCTGTACGTTGGTAGTGCACACTGCTGTCCAAAAGTGTGTCTACAGAGCACTGTGTGTGAGTCATTCCTTTGCAAGTTAAAGAGCAATCGTTTCTTCCTTCTCTGAGGAGGGAAGAAAGAAAAATCATTTAGAGGAGGTATCTGTGGCCTAATTTAGGAAGGTGGGTAGTTTTATCCATAAACTTTGTGTGGAAAAAGGCAGTGGTGGCAGTGGGAGAAGCTGGCAGGCTGTGCTGCCATCAGCACTGCCCTGAGCTGTGCTCTATACATTATAGTGCTGCTCATCTTCTGTTCCTAGAGTTGTAAATAGCAGAGCTCTGTTTTGGAACCTGCTATGTGTACATAGCATGAAAAATAACTTTCAGTGTTTTTCCCTAGGTATGGGCTTATTATGCCCAAGAAATTGCAGCAGAAGAATCTGGCTTCCAACAAGCTCTCAGTGTTTGCAGATGACTCTGATGATGAGGTCAGTTTAACAGTTTTCTTCTGATACTTGCGCCGTATTCTGTAAGTGATGTGCTTACAACACGTCTGCTGTACACATCTGCTCATGGCCATGGTACTGAGAGACAATCATTTGGGTGCAGATGATTTGTAATTCTAAAAGCACTCAGTTCTGCTAATAAGAGAACACTGTGTACAGAGTTTCAGTGATCACACGCTTTATTGGTGCTCGAAGTGCTATAGTTTTCTTTTATATAGTCTTTATTTGTTTTTAAGGTGTTAGAATGAAAATATTAACTTTCTACTTGTTCCAGTAGAGGGGGCTGCACTCTAAAGATTACACTTCAGTATGGAGTGCTGCATGGGGTGCACCCGAGAACTGGCTCAGCATTTAGTCTGGTTTGGGTGCTTACAGATGCCTGTGTTCTTAAACAGAAGTTTTGAAGAATTTAAAGTCAGTAGCTTTGTAGTCTATGGGTAAAGGATAGGAACTCAGAGCTGTGGAGGTGATCTCTATATGGATAAGTGCTAAGGTTGCAACTTCTTTCTCTGTTTCTGGAGATGAGGTTGCAGTTTACTGAGTAATATCAATCAGAAATTGTCTGTGATAGTTTAATCATAATGTCATTAAGTGCATGTTATCCTTTTTTTACTCACAGCCCAGAAAACATTGTTTTGATTGTGTAGTTGCAAAGAACAGTGCTAATTAAGCATCAAATAATATTTGTCAGTTGCTAATTCCTATAACCAAACATTTTAAATGGTTTTTAATGAACTGGTAGCTCTTATGTTTTGTGACAATAAGCCCAAATCTAACAATTGCCAACCTGTGTGAGAGGCTGAATCCCATCTGCTGCTGCTGAGGGTGTTGAAGCTGCCTTTGTACAGTGCATGGGAGGGCTGAGGGCTTCCCAGTGGTATCCAGTCAGCCTCAAATGTGAAACTGCAGCTTATAGGAAATGCAAAGGATGTTAACACGTCTGTCATGCCATCTCTCACCTCACCTAGCTGCATCCTCAGCACCATGTGGAGGTGTTCCTCTGCTTCAGCTCATAGCTGCCAGCTTGGCTCTAAGGAGAGACTTTCCTTTGAGCACAGCTGATAGGGATGATAGGATGCACTGCCCTCCGGGGCAGCAGTACTTCCCTTTTCTGTGGCAGTTCGGGATTTGGAGTCTTTCTCTAGATTCAGGAATGGACTCTGTGTTTTCCAGAGCCCAAGAATGAGCTTCAGATGATGAGTTGTCATTAGACCTCAAATGGTAGGGCTGGAAACGCTCCTGACCAGAGGTGACTTGTTTTTTTTTTTCACTTCTGTATTTTCTCTTTTTAATTTTAGGAGTAAAATAATGAATGATAGCAATTATAATAATAATAACAGTAATAGTAACAATGTATGGTGCTGCCAGCTAACTTGTACTTAACAGATCAAGTATTTTTTCTGTCAGAAAAGCTGACATTCGCTACCAGAGTCTGTTATAAAGACTCTTAAAAGTTGTCATGTGCATTGGTATGGTACATCCCCAGCAAAATGTAATAATCTCATAACTGCCTTTATCAAAAAAGGATCATTTTTAAAAAAAGCAAAATTACTTTATTAGTTCAATAATAATTTCAGAGCTTTCAAGATAAGGAGCTGCATTTGGGAGGGGTTTCATTTCCTGCCTGCTAGCTTATCACTCAGAACTACATCTCAAACGTCTGGAGATTATGTATTTTTAACTGAACTCTAATAAAGTTTGTGCAGGGAAATCTGCACACCTGACTTGGGCTGTGATTATATACAAGATACCAAACTTTTGCCTTTTTATTTTTTTTAATGCTACTGTGTGTATTTTATTAAGGCTTTGCCTGTACCTTTGCTGCAGGAGTTTAAAATGTGACTGTGGCAAAGTACATTAATGGGCGTTAGCCAGCAATAAAGATGTTCCTTGGGCTGGTTCATAGCAAGCAGAACATCTTGGATGGAAATCTTCTCGAGATGTTTTTCACCAGTATTGAATGGGACAACCAAAGCAGGTGGCTGCAGTTCTTCCTGGATGCCCTGGTTCTGATTATTTGCCTTCATAAGCAGGGGTTGTTACTGTCTTTAGATATGAGGGAAGGTTGTCGTCCTGCAGAGAGCTTTTAGTGGAGAATAGGTGACGCATCAGCAAAATGAGATGTGAGAAATGAGCTTTCATTTTGGCTTACTCCTACTTGTGATCTATTTGTTTTCTCCACATACATCACCCCTTGTTCACATGTTGTATCTCATATTACCCCCTTATTCGTGCGTTGTGTCTCAAGGAGCAGTGTGTCACTTCCCCCTGTGCACTGCTCTGCTTTCTGTTCTACATTTACCATTTAGTTGGGAGTATCTCTGTAAGTTGAGACTCATTTTACAGCATTAAAATGTCTGTTTATTGAACTAGAATTACCTGCACCATACCAAGCGACCTTCAGAACTGATCTGCTGCTTCAGGATCACGGTGTAGATAAAAACCAAAATGCACACAGATTGCAGTGGGTGCTCAATGCAGGTGGTGGCAGTGGGAATGTTCTGTGAGTGTTGGCTGGTGGGGGGCTGCCTTGTTTTAGTGACCCCCCAAAAGAAAGGAGGAGCATTGGAGCAAACACTTCCAGAAACTGGAACTGAAAAGAAAACTGCATTGTAGACCCATTTTTGTTTTTGCTTACAGTTCCTTTCAAAAAATCCCACAAAACACAGTGTCTGAAAAAAAAAAAAAGTACTGAGTAGTGATAAGGACTGGGGTTCGTGCAGCACAAGGAGCAAACAGACTGAGGGGCTCTGGCAGAGATCTCTGAGCAAAGTGGAGAAGTAAGTGTGGAGGAAGCATGGAAAAGCAAAAATGATTCAGAGAAAGTAAAGCAGTTTTGCTGTTTCTCATAATACGAGCAGCAGAACATATTATGGACTGAACAAGAGACTGATTTCATCGAAACAAAAGGAAGTTGTTTTTGTCCAGCCAGTGTGTGATGCAGTTGTGGAACCCATTGCCACAGGACGTTGCGGTGTCCAGAGCTATAAATGGGTTCAGAAATGGATGAGTCAAACAAAGGGATGCTCGTGGTGTCCAGCAGTGGTCCAGGTGCATCCTCCCGTGCGGGAAGTCCTCTGCTGCGGGTTGCTGGAAGCTGGGAGTGTGTGCCAAGGAGAGTTAATGCCATGTGGACTTATTTTTCGTGTTCTTTTTTTCCTTAAGAAATGGAAGAAAACAGTGAAAGTGCTCATAGACGGAGGCCCTCTGTTCTGTTTATTTATTTATTGTCTTTTTGTTCACATCACAGCTTTCTGCCCTGGCCTTGTAGGGTAGGTAGACTTTAGAATCTTGTTTTGAAGTTTGTTTGTTTGCATGGTTTCTGTGTGATTTAACAGGAGAGGGTTAAAATATCTTTGCCTTCCAGCAGATATTAAAACTACAAGCTTTGTGCTTTGGAAGAATAGCTTGAGTGCAGTACGAGTGTGAGACAGATTGCTGAGCTTATAGGTCTTTAATAAATGGGCAGTTGATAAGTAAAAACAATACAAAAGAACAGGAAGTTCTCATCTATCAGAGCTCAGGGCACAACAGGAAATTGTCAGTCATAAACCTTTAGGGAAGGTGTTTGTTGTAAACTTGCTGCCATTCTGGGCAAACATATTGCAGGTGGGCTTCCTTACGAGTGTGTGTACAATAATGAGATTGTTTTGTCTTTGCAGATCAACTCATTTATCTCACGTGGGCAGACAGGGAAAACATTCTATGCAGTGTTACAGATATGTTGGTGTTCTGTAAATACAGCTGCGGGGTCTGTTCTGTCTTTTGTGGAGTCTGTGCTTTCTGTTGTCTGTGTGCAGAGACTCCTTAGGGGCTCAGTGCTGTTCTGTAAAGCCAACGTGAGCATCCCGGAACCGTGGGGGAGCAGGGCTGGAGCTGGGTGAGCATCAGGCTCCCATCTGCCCCAAACTGTTCATGGCAGCAACAAGGAAACAATTCCCTTCGTTTATAGTGAAGGTACTTAATAAACAGCACTGTCTACCGGGTGAGGAAAGAGATGTGCGGGCTAGTGCAGCACTAATTAAAAGACAAAACTAATTAAAACTCAGGGTTGGTTTGTTCATTTGCTTATAGAAAGTATGATGATGAGAAAACATTTTTAGTAGCGGATATGCTTTTTTTCTTAGGGAGGATTATCACTGCTGTTTTCCAGCATATTAATTGTATTAATAGCTGAGCAGCTAAACGTGAGTGCTTGGAAGTACGTGCTGCTCCCATCAGCAGCATTCTTGCTGTTAAAAATACAGAACTAACGATACTGATCAAACTCAGAGTCTAACCAAATCCTTTCGGGTGTTTGGTTCTTGCTCTGAATGCTTCTCTTTCTGCTGTCAGTAAGAATGCCTGCACAGCACTGCTGCTTCTCTGAACCAATATGTGCAAGTGTGTTCTGAGCAGCACTGAACTGTCACAAACTATTGGAAATACAATTATAAAATCACTGAGAAGATTTATCCTTCTGTATTCTGCAGTATAAATATGTGAGAACATTAAATTGATTTTGATACATACATTGGCAGGAGGGTATAACTCCAGTTTGGTTCATTTGGGGGGGGTGGGTTCTGTGTTTTACTTTTATTCTAGCAATGACAGAAAGAAGTTTAGTGTTGATGAGAATGTGTAGGTGTGTGGCAAGCATTCTGCCTTAGGAATTTGTTTCAGCATTGGCTGTAGCTGGCGTTGGCTAGAAGTCTGACTGCTGATATGCCAGCTCCTTACACCACCAGGCTGACCCGTGCTGCTGTGGGGGATAGGTCTTCTTCCTGAGCTTTTTGGCAGTGGCTGGAGAACGGTGTTGGGACAGAACAGTTTCCACAGATCTCTGGGTGTTTCTTAACTGAGACCACTTGTTTTGTGAAATGACATCAAATTGTTTGTGGCTTTTTAGGCAAACTGGTCATTAAAATTGTGTTCTTACATCCATCACCACTTTTATGCAAGACGTGTATGTATTGAAGTGCTGCAGTACCTTGCTCAGGAAAGAGGCAGATCCATTGTGTGCATGTGAATGGATTTTTAGTTGTCCTTGCTTGCAGAAAAATGGTATTGAAGTGAGAGACTCCCTGATAGAAAGAAACTGCTTGTATAGTTGTTTGTTAGAGTGGCAGAAAAATCACCTGAGCTGTGTCAGTGTGATTAATTTTATTTCTGCAATCTTTTCTTCTTACAGCCATCTGTTGGTGAAAGTCTTCAGAAAGAGGCATTGAAGAAACAGGCAATGAAGCAGGTGAGGTGCAGTGAAGGATCTTCGTGCCTGTGGCAGATTAGGAAATTACTGCCTTTAATTTCATGCTTCATTCTTGTGTCAGTTCCCACCCCATGTGTTTTGTTTTATTTTGTCTTGATTTAGACGAAATTGGAAATTCAGAAGGCTTTGTCAGAAGATGCTACAGTGTATGAATATGACAGTATCTATGATGAAATGCAGCAGAAGAAGAAAGAAAGCAGTGCCAGGCTGTTATCGGGGAGAGACGAGAAAAAGGTCCGTGCTTGAAAATGTGTTCCCTCTGTCTGAGCTCTGTCTTATCTGTGCTTGGAGTAACTTTAACTGCTTAACTTTTAAGCTTTGCTGAATGGATTCTGTAATGGGGCATACGAGTTTTGTGCTCAAAGCTGTTACCTAAGGTAGTAATGTGCAGCAATTCTGGTAGAATTCGGTCAGTCAGATACTTCAGAGTCCCTGATCCAGTGGTACTCTGGAAGCAGACTGTAAGTTTCCCACCTCACTTATGATATATGGCATATCTTTCTGTATTTTTTAATCTCCCTAAAAGGGAATTACAGTTTATATAAGATTGTTATCAGCATAAGAATGTGTTAGACTAGTTTCTGTGACTTTTTTTTTCTGTTAGAAACTCCATTCAACATCTCCAACAGTCCCAAATTGTGTTTTTTTAGCCACCTTAATTATCTCTCAGCATTATACCTTCTTTTCCTTTCTCTTTTAGCCCAGATACATCCACAATATCCTCAAAGCAGCTGAGATTAGGAAGAAGGAACAAGAAAAAAGAATGGAAAGAAAAATTCAAAAAGAGCGTGAAATGGAGGGAGGAGAATTTGCTGACAAAGAGGCTTTTGTGACTTCAGCCTATAAGAAGAAGCTGCAAGAGAGGGCTGAGGAGGAGGAAAGAGAAAGAAGAGAGGCAGCTCTGGAGGGTGAGACTGACACTGAAGCAGCATAATTCCATTTAGAAGAAGTATGACCCTGTAATGACAGACAGTACTGTCATCCAATCTTTCTGTGAGCCTTGGTATGGTTTAAATATCAAAGAGCAGATGGCAGATACTGAATTGGATCCCACTTTCCATCTGTTATTTTGCCTTGTACAGGTTACTGAAGGAACACGGGAAGCTCCTCCATTTGTGTGTCAGTACTGTTGAGGTTTTAATTTTTGAGAAAGTGTCAGTTATTGAAGAAGACTTGTAAGTCTGGGGTACAGTGATGCTCACACTCTCTGACTTCACATATTAGGTGGGATCTCTTAAACAGTCATTGAAATAGGACTTACAATACATAGTAGAATATCAAACAAGGTAAAATTGGTTGAGGTGTAACCTCTGGCATTTTCAGCATCTAGAATAAAATAATTCAGGTTGGAGTGGACCTCTGAAGGCCATCTGTTTCAGTCTGCTGTTTAAAGCATGGCCTGCAATGAAGTCAGATCAGTTTGTTCAGAGCTCATTCCACTCCAGGCTAAAAACCTCTTGGGATGGAGATAGCATTCTTGTTGCTGTCTTTACCAGTTGCGAGTTGTGTCTCGTGAGCACAGTAAATCTAGCCTTGCTTTTTTCCCCTTAGCATACCTGGATGTGACCAAACAGAAGGACCTCAGTGGGTTCTACAGACATCTCTTAAACCAGAGGGTAGGGGAAGAGGAGGTGCCAAAATGCAGCTTCCGTGAAGCCAGGTATGATGCGGTTCGGAAGGGCTTCAGATATAAAATAGCTTCTGCTTGGATGTGGTTCCAGACGTATGGAATACTGCAAGAATTAGACAGGGAATGCTATAACACACTGGTTGGGGTAAAGTGATTAGTTGGTACAGATGCTTGAGTTATTTGGAAAATGTCCAGTGATCATCACTGGTATAAATTATAAGACAAAAAAACATGGAGGACAAGTTAAAAAGTGTCAGAAGACTGTCATGCTTGTAATAGTTCGTATTATTCTAACCTGTATTTACTTTAGTTTGCATAATATTTTGCAAGCTGCATTAAATTGTGTGTGTTCAATCACGAAGAGGGCAAAAGCTATAATGGGTAAGAGAAGTGACTTTGGTATTAACATCCTGAAAAAACATGTAATGATGACTTTATACTCATTCCACATTTGCAGGTTCATGAAAAATAAACAAATTCAGTGCTAATGCTGTGGTAAAAGGAAATGAATCAAATAAACTGTGAATGTTCAGATGGAGTATTTTAAGATCTTAATATATACACAGTCCAAGGCAAAGTAATGAGATGAGGCTGAGTTATTTATGTAGTTGAGATGGTGAAATCCTGTCCTGTAGATAAATATGTTGAAGGGGATATATGTTCATTATATGCAACAAATGATCATTTGTAACAGTTAATTCAGGTTAAAATTCACTTGGGATAGTCCTCAGACCTCAATCTCACTGCATAAATGTTTGCTATCACAAAGAAAATGCAGCTTTCATCAAAAGATGTACCAAATCTGAGAGTGAATTGTTAGAAAGAAAGTCCTTACATGAGGAATGCGCTCACAGTGAAGTTACTTGGCTATGTGAAATAAAGGAATTGTAGATTGTTTGCTATCAGGATATGCCACACATTGGAAATAATAGGTGGTGTGCTGATCCACAAGAATTTACCACAGATTGTTATTGTAGCTGGTTAGGAGAGCCTGTGTGTGATGGAACATGTATTTCCTTACCAGTCAGGAAAGTGTGACAAAGCATAACCTGTTCTGCCTAGTGCCAAAATTTGTCCTTCATGGATCATCTTTTTTATGTACAAATCTATGAGCTGCTAAAAGGTACCTGATTTTTGTTTAGCCACAAGAATGAGAGCTTCGGAACTACTGAATTAAAAATCTACTCATGGAAGCTATGTTCCTGCCTCTATCATTGAGACATCCAACCTGCTTCTTCTCTCAATGATTATCTGACAATAGGGGAAAAAAAATACAGAGAAGGAAATGTTTTGCTTGCCAGAAAGCTCACACAAGAATGCAAATCTCTGTTATGTTCCTCAGATAGAGACTGCAGATACTTAACCATACTCACTCTTTTAGATAAATCCATCAACTTGCATTCACCAATGAACCAGATGCAGATCTTTAATAGAAATGGTTTATGCTAGATTCCTGGAACCTAAGCACCAAATAGATTTCCTTCTGTAGACTTTTCAGCTGCATCTTTTGTTTACAGTCCTGTTGAAGTCTTGATCAGAAGTCAACCGATAGAGAAGTCTGAGATTTCAGGCTGTGTAATGGTTTTTTTTCTCCCTTTTTTTTTTTTAACATAAAAAATGTAGGATAAAGGAAGATAAATCTGACAGTTGCTATGATGAATCCAGCCAAAGGAACAAAGGCCCATATGAAAGACAAAGGCTCAAACCTTCTGCTAAAGAAGAAGATAATCCAGATGCTGATACTGACTTAGAAAGTGATAGTAATGATGAGAAGAAACATAAATCTGTTAAAGTGAGTTTGAAAAAGAAGAAAAGGAGAGCCTCCTCTGAGAGCAGTGAAGAGGAGACTAAACGTCACAAGAGCCAGAGGCAGTCCAGGTCACCGAGTTCCTCCAGTGCGGAGGAAGAGCTGCGCACAAAAGACCAGACAAATCACCTCACAAAGAAGGGAGAGGGCAGACCAAGCAGAAAGGGCTATGATGAACAGTACAGGGAAAAAGACTATCAGAGAAGTAGGACCCATGAGAAGGATCACCAGAGGGAGAAGGAAGAGCGACACAGATATGGGGATCACAGTGGTAAAGACTATTACAGAAGGAGGGAAGAGCAAGATGATAAACAAAGGGAAAAGGAAAGAAAAGAGAGGGAGGGGCATGGTAGAGAATGGAGGAAGGCAAAGGAGAGAGAGGAGAAGTGTTCTGAAAAGGAACGAGAAAAAGAAAGAATAAGAAGTGGTAAAGATAGATCCAGTGACAGAGAGAAGGAGAGAGGAGAGAAATGCAGAGAGAAGGAAGATCATTCAAAAGAGAGGAGAGAGAAAGGTAGTAGTGATGAAAAATACAGGGACAGGAGGGAAAGCAGTCCTGCAGCTTTAGGAAAAGATGACGCTGATCTGGAAAAGGAGAGAAAGGGAAGAGAGAGAGAGGTGGATGAGAAGAAAAGCTCCAGCTCTGGGAATTTGTCTGGGCAGAAACGTAAGGATGGAGAAGGGGAGAAAGAGGAGAAAGAACAGACACAAAAACCACCTGAGAGCATGAGCAAATTTGCCAAACGGAGCAATGAAGAGACTGTCATGTCAGCAAGGGACCGCTATTTGGCAAGGCAGATGGCACGAGTTGGTGCTAAATCTTACATTGAGAAAGAAGAAGATTAATGTCACTGTAGTGGACAAAAACTCTTGGTTTCTCCACCAAGAGGAAAATCCGCTGCTTCATGGACATTTGTACAGAAGAGTATCCTAGCTATTTATTTTTAGGTTTCATAAAATAAGTTTTATGTGCTATAGTGGAACATCTTTAGAAATGGATTAATGGATCACTTGATGCACACCTTCCATCAGTTTGTGCAGTCAAAGTATTAAATTTGTCTAAATCAGTCCAGCTTTATCTTCAGTATTTTTCATCTGAAGATTCTGGGGAGTTGTAGGAATACTGAACAGCCTAAGGTGAGAAAGCTCCCACAGGCAGCTCCTATTCTCTACAGTTGGATCAGAATGAACTCCTAAGCTCTTAATGCTTTGAGAGTCTCAGGCCTTACCAAGAGTTATCAGCACCCAGCAATGCTCTCAAAAATCATAAACACCTGTAAAAGAGGGGAAAATGGCAACGGAACAGCCTGGATAAGGATCGAGGGGATCCCTGTCTGTAATGTGGTGTTTTGTAAGCTAATGCATATTGACATGTGGATTTTGTAAATACATTTGGGTTTGCCTTTAGGGACCTGTACAGAAATAAAGTGTAAGGTACACACTGTATCCAATGTGTGGGTCATTTTTAATGCTATTATATTGGTAATAATGTCATCTTTTTGTGTAATAAGGTATTTCAGTCTTTTCTCATGTATTACATTCATATCTGCTTGTTCTGGAGGTAGTATTTTAGGTGTGTCTGTCCATCCATAAGCAAGAAGTTATCTTTGCACTATAACTTGGTAAGTAGGATATCTGACAACAATCATAGTTTATAGATTGTGTTCTTAATGCTTTTCACAATGTTCTTTTTTCCTGCTTTTTTTTCCTGTTGTTATTTGTGTAGTGGCAATGCTAAGTCATGGCTTGAAGCAGTGATGGAGCACCTGGTGGGAGGGCAGGGCCAAGCCAGGGGAGCTCAGGTGCAAGCAGTTCACCTGAGTGACCAGAAGGGGTGAAGCCAGGGTCCACCCCTTCCCAGACCTCACTTAAGGGCTGGCAATGGAGGTGAGGGTATCTTGCTGGAGATCCCTGCCTACCGGAGGCCTTCCAAAGGTAAGCAGCTCTTCTTCATTTTTGCATCTGTGGCTGCTCCTGTTCCTGTACAGTATTTTAAGATGTTGGACTGGTGTCTTTTTTTTCTCCTCCACATCACTTCAAATTATTTTATTTTCCAATAAACTTCTGATTTTGTAATTCTTCTAAAAACTTCTGTGGTGCTTTCACAAATACAATTTTCATAGCACAGATCTTATAAGTTGGTCATTTCCTGCTTCTTGGGAGACTTGAAATGTATTGTGTTAGGAAAGCACATGGTGTGATTCACTTCACTACAGCAGTTTGTAGTAGGAAGAACAGCTGAGTCATTTGTACTTTTGTAGCATAGTTTTGGTAAATGCTGCCAAAACTTCTGGGCTTCTTTTTGACATGTCATAAAGTATATTTCTCAGAATAGAACCAATTGGATTTTCTTCTGATCTTCTACCTTTTCTTTGTGATATAGCAAAAGAAATACGATGTTTGGTTTCCTTCTTCTGTTTCTCTTCAAAACCATCTTTCCTGTCGGTAGGAGTTCAGTAGTAGAAGCAGACAGTCTTTGTTTTCTTGATCTCAAGTCAAAATGTAGACAGAGTTTGAGTTCCTGAGATGTTCTGTGTGCACTGCCATCATCAGTCAACTCTAGTATTTTCTCTAACATTTTGTTCAGCATACTTGGTAACCTGAGTTGAAATGTCAGTACAATTAAATGCAAAACGTGCCAGCTAAAGACCCTGCAGTGGAACGAGCTTTGTACTTACTTTAATTGGGTAGCTAGGCACTTAGTCCAAGTGTAGATGATTTGAGTTTTGATAATCTGTCTAAACAAACGTCATGTTGGTTCTGCTGTTGGACTAAAAGCAGAATATTTAACAGTAGATGGGGTTCAGAGAGCAAACAAAATACTCTGCTTTTTGTCGAAGAGGCCGAGAATGTAGTAAATTGGACTGCTTTGTCTTGGAATATTTATCTTTGCTCTAATAAAAAGGGATCTATTGTAGGCCAGCTTGAAACTCCCCATAAGAGAGAGGCACAAGAGACATCTACAGATGGATTATGATTATTAAATTTATTACAATAACAGTTTACAGTACAAGGCACATACTGATAACTTACAATCAGCTTGCAACACTTGTAACTAAACAGCTGCATAAATTAATACAGATGCATCCATGTACAAGTTGGAGGGAATGCCTAATTCTGTACAGCTAAAACTCCACTTTAATTCCTGCTTGAAAGGAATGCATTCCTACATTAGCAATTTCATTAACTCCTTTTTCAGTGTTCCTTGTAGAGTGGGGTGTACTGGTGTGGCAGATAAGTGGAATGTGAGCTGAGGAGAAGGGATTTCCTTGCCTCTAACGCTTGGAATTGCAGTGCAGCCCATTTGGTATCTAATTAATTGTGTTTCAGACAAAAAAAAAGTTATCAGAGATAATATGAAATGAACTTTTATAAGAAAAAGATCTAGAAAAGCTGAGACCAATATGCCATCCAAAACCAGAACTGAATCACCTTGCTAATTCACCTTAATTAGAATGAAAACACAGATGTTTTTATCTTTGTGCTAGTTGGGAAGGGAGAACTTGTTAGTTCTCTTGAGGGCTTCCTTACCTGTGTTCGCATACAGACCCTGCGCTGGACTGTCCTGGCAAAAGGAGGATGGAGATGTGATGTCACTGTTGATCTTCAGGGCTGCCTATTTCTGACAGTGCTTTCTGTCCTGTGGCTTTGCTATCTGCGTTGCTTTTTCTGTCTGTCTTCAGGTGATTTCAAAAACTTCCATCTCTTACAGTACATCTGTAGTCAGGGATTTTTTCAGCTGAACAATTCGAACTGAGAAAACCTGGGGCTTTTTTGGCTTAGTCCACTAGAAAAACATGGCATTTCTTGGGCAGCTCCTCAGAATTCTGTGCTGCCACCTCCCAGAAAGGCAGCGTGTGTGGCACTGTATGTAGTGTCTCAATACAAACTACAGATGCCTCTTTTGCCATTTAAAATGCTGTTTCAAAGGAAGACCACATCAGAAGTATCTAACACTAAGAAGCAGTGATTGGAGCTGTTATTAATTACTCTGCAAATTACTCCATTAGGAGTAACAGTCCCAGCTTCAGTTTGTTTGCAAGAGCTCAAGGAGAAACTTTGGCTTTGATGCAGACAGTGCTGATGTTTAATTCAACTAATTCTGCTGTCCTATCACTGCTTTTAATAAAAGGCAGCAGCACGTCTGTTTGAAGAGACTTTTGCAAGTGGAAGTGCAAAAACTGCTAGAAGTTGGAACTGTAAGATTATTTTTTTAATGAGCCTCGTAGGAAACAGCATCAACTCTGGCAAAAAATTGGTCAGTGAGATATATCTGCTTAAAATAAGCATGGAGGGAGAAAGATACCTAGCAATAGTTGGGCACCAGTCTGAAGAACAGAGGTGTGTGGTATTTTCTCCTTTATTTCTCACACTTGATACTGAATACAGACATTGTTCATTTTACATTGACGTTTCAGGTGTATTTTTTTCAAGGAACGTACTTGTAACAGAAGAGTTTATTAAAAACAATCAGTAATTTTCTCTGATTGGCAATTTGAAATCTTAGTGCACATCTAGATGAACTTTTCCTCACCATGAAGATGGTTTTGGAAGTGGTTTTCAGATAGCCTGGAGAGCTGAACTTCAAAACTATTCTGTATGAGTAAGCATCCAGTAAGACAAATTTATTATGTTTTTCTGGTGGCAGTGCAAGAACATACTCCCTTTTAAAAAACAGTGCAGGAGGCCTTTGTTTGTAATTTGCAGAGAACAGTCCTTGTTCCGTAGGGTTATTTCCTTGTTGGGATTGAGTGCTAAAGATAAGGGAACTCAGGTCAGTAGCAGTGGTGGAAGTGAGGTGACTGCTTTCAGAAGGCAGTCATAGAATCATCTCCCCTGCTTTCTTATGTGCTTCGTACTGATGTAAACTCTTCAATAGGTATCTCAGTGCCTGCTGCTATGTGTGCATGTCATTAATTGTAGTAGTAAGTTTCCTAAGTAAACCGTGAAATACAGAAGAGGCTTTTATGCTCTATTTAATTCTACTTTTCTTAGATTTTTATAACCTACGTGGTAGAGTCAAAATGCAATGTCTTTGCATAAATGATGACTACTCGGGTTTATCTAAATTCCCATGTAACTACAGCAAAACTGCTGTCCTCCAGCTGATTTGGCAGGGATGGTCAGTTTATAGAGAAGCTGTAGACTGCTGGAGGCATATGTACAGATATAATATGGCAAGGTTAGTACATGCATGGAAGTTAGCTTGCATGTCATCAGTGCTTCAGAATCTAATGCAATTGGTTCTGATCAGAATCTCCTGATGAACTCAACTGCTTGTTAAAGAAAAAACCTTACTGTTATTCTTCAGGGTGAAAACCAAATATATTCACATAAGAATAGGAGCTAGTAAATCTTGGCAGCAGGTTTGTGTAAACATACTTCTGTCAGCCAGCCAAAAGGGTTGCTCTAAACTTGAGGTCTGTACCAGGAAACAATAGAGAAAGCCACAGGCTCCGGGCAATCTTAGCTGTGGAACTGAAATTTAAAAAATAAACAAAGAAAAGCAGATCTGTGAGAGTCCACTTTTCGACATTTGAACTCAAAGTAATTCATTATTGGTATATAGTTTCCTTGGGTGTAAAAGCACGGTCTGTGAGTACAAGGATTTTGTGAATATGTAGCTTAGCTGTGCTAGCAGCTTCACTGCTTGTCAGATGAAACCTTTTTGTTGCTTGACTATGAAGCCCACATTACAAAAACTGGTTTTGTAGCATTAAACAAGAAACAATAGAAACATATGATCTACAAATGAAATGAGGAGGATGTTACCAAATGTGCATGACTTGTGCAGAGCTGTGTATAGTACTGCTTGAGATTGCTGCCTCTTCCTCTGATGACTCCACTACAAACCCAGGAGTTGGAGAACTTGCTGATTAGTTTATAAAACCCTGTGTTACTTGAGTAATATATGGCTATTGGAAATATTTTTGTATTTTTCAATGTGGTTGAAGCAATTAGAACTTTAGAAGCAAATACAACATTGCCCAGTACGAACGATTACACTGAGGAAGATACAGGAGAACTGCCACAGACTTGAGATTCTAAACCTAATCCTACCGCTGCTGCTCATCCTAGAGAGGCTTCTGCAACAGCCCCAGTGCCCACACATGGAGCAGTGCTGTCTTCACACACACAGACATCCTCGTGTTTCCAGAATGAGTTGGTTCTCAGGTCAGTCTGGTTAGAAGTGCGTGGCAGGTTTCATTGAATTGCTTGGATAGATGTGCTGGAGGCATCATGTTTCCAAATGTCTGTTGTCAGTGTCAGAACCTCCACAGAAAACTCATCCCGTTGTTATCTCAGCTGGAAATGTAATTCCTTGGGTGGAAAGTTCGATTCTGTGCTTCCCCTCTCTCCCCAGAAACCAGGTTAGCTTACACTGCATTCATGCGGATGTCTCCAAAAGGAATTTCTGTGGCTGTTTCTGGAGTAATGCTTTTCAGAATACGCTGTTGGAAAGAGATCAGTATTAGAAGTTCATTCATAGTATAGCTAATAAATAACATTTCAAAACCCTTTCCAAATGCTTGCAATAAAAACACAACTGGTTTGAGTTACACTTCTTACAGCTACAAGGCAAAAATGTTGCAGGGTTATGTTACCTTTGCACGGTGGTGCTATGGAAGTGCACACTTGTTTACTAATGCTTTGTAGTAGATCCAGTCTGATTCCAAGGCTGACAACTGTCATACTCATGCTTCAGGACTTTACTTGAGCACTCTGAGTTGAACACATTCTCTCAGAACTGGTATTTACAAGAACTTACAAGAAATACCAAAAATGGCATCACAGGCTGCCATGGATTTATGGCAGAGAACCCTTATTAAGTGTGGAACAGAAAAAGAAACTTGTTCTTCTAAGGACACCCGAGGGACCCAATCTGTCACTAGCTCACATGTGTGATTTCTAGGGAAAGCTTCCAGTTCAGCAGAGCATAAAAAGAAACACTTGATTCAGTAAGTGGGTGTGAATGTATCTCAGCCCCTCAGCAAGACCTGGGAGATTTGTAAATCACTCCAAATGGGTGAAAGACAATTAGCTGTTAGCAAGCTAGGAACAAACAGCCTGGGGGCATCAAATCTTAGAAAAAATGACACAAATACTTATAGAAATCTCTTCCTTCCTAACGGACACAAGAGAGCCTATGGATACCTCCTTAAGTGTTCCAGGAGTGATGATCAGCCGATAAACCATGTAGATTGGGATACAGATGATGGAAGAGGTTCCTATGCAGTAGCCCACTACTGTGGTCCAGTAGGGATAGTTGTAATCAAAAAGCCGCAGCTCGGGGGGGTTGGACAGAAAGCTGCAAGTGACGAACTGGAAAGGAAACAAGAAAAGTTTCAACATGTTTTGATAGCACACACTGTTCCTTCAGGGAACTCTGTGCCAGCATAGAATTAAACTTAAAAAAAAAAAACAAAAAACAAAAAACCAGAGCATGTGTATTGCTCCCGAAAAAAAATCTCAGATGACATTAATATAGATTATACTAAAAGCTTTTAGACACCAAAACTTAAGGAAATTTAGAATTGCTCAGGAACTCGAGGGTATAACCCAACAGTAACTGAAAGCTGAGAAGCATGGTCTGACATTCCAGCTTTGAACACAGCATTGTATTTTCTCATTCACTTGGGTTCTACAATTATTGCAGTTGTGCACTCTGAAACGAGTAAGGGGAAAAGTAATCTGTGGTGTAGCAATTAAGAAATTATGTGGGAAGAGAAGGAATTTTTTTCTCTAGGACACACCTTAATGATTCCCAGTTTGTTCCTGTTGTATCATTTCTTTCCTACCTCTGACTGTTTCAGAATGATGCATTAAGAAATGCTTCACTACAGTTTATCACTTATTCATATCTGCTGTGAGCATTTCTTTGCCCTATAATCTGAGCGTGGCTTTTATTTTTATGTATAATCAAAATAAATGAGTGGGTTTTTAAGGTTAGACAAACATTACATCTTCCACGCATTTTACGGTGTGCCAGCTACACTGGTTGCATTTGTCTCCTTTTTATCAGTGAGCAACTTCCCTAAGGGTCTGGGTCCCTAAGGAATATGCTTGGAATAAAGCACTTCTGTGTAACTCCAGGGTTGCTTATCTTCAATGAGGTCACACCACTGCAGGGTGTGTGCAAAGCATGCCTGCTTTTCAGTACTGCCATGAAGACTTCCCCATCCAGTGTACTCCCAGGAGGAAAACATCATATAATTAAGTCTTACTCAGAATTTGATTCATTTTCTTTATTCTGCTTTCCCTTTGCGGCTGTGAGATTTCTTGTGAAACAGCAAATGCTTTGCAGCTGAATGCTACGTGAGTAATGGTGGTGACTGCTCTTGGAAGGATCCGAAGAATTGTGGGTTTTTTTCAGATTAGCATCAGAAGAGCAGGAGTACCACTGAAATTTCCATAGCAAAATAGCATAGTACCTTCTGGGCTTTCCTTACTTTAGTTTAGCTTCTGCAGAGAACACAAATAGCTCTGCCTAGTAACCACAGCACCAGAGCTGTCTGCTTTATTTTACTGGTTCAGGATCACAAAGAGGACAGTAGTTTAAAAATCATTTCTGGCGCAATGCTTTTATTTATAACCTTTTTTTCCTTCTTTTTCTGTGGGTAATAAAATAAAAACCTGTTAGAGATGCATTGATCATTACAGCAGAGTTTAGAATTCACTCTGCAGGTCCTCAGTCTGCATTCGGTGCTCATAAACTCCATCTTGACCTGCTCTGCTCCCAGTAACTATCAAAGACAGCACAAACCCATGTGGGATCAGGAAATGAACACTTGATGTTCAAACATTATTAATAGTACTGCTAAGTCAAACATAGAGTCAGGATTTCCAATCTCAAATCATAGATTTATGATGGTTGCAATTAACTGCTGCAAATGCTACGTGGGATACTCTGAAGTTGTCAGTCAGCAGTTACTGGGTCCCTGTGTTTACTTATCTTGGGTTTCCTCCCAGGCACTGTTTCATCACCATCTTTTATTTTCTGTGGCAAACGTAAAACAACAAAACAAAGTAATCTTTGTCCATGAGGGGGGAAGGAGTTATTCCAAACCTAGGCTTGTTTATCTAGCTGGTCTACCAAAACCCTTAAAATTGTGAGTTAGTAACCAGACCTTGCAGCACTGTGTTGGATTTTTCACTAATTAAGCATTTTTGTTTTAGCAAGAATTGTTACTAACGAGCTTCCTAAGAGAATTCTGTAATTAAGCTTTTAGATGTCTAAGGAACTGCATTGTTCAATGTGTTGTACGGGGGGGGAGGGGGTGGAATGTATATGAATATATATGAAGAAAACTCACCAGCAGGAAGATGGGACTGATTGCCACCCAGCACACTCGCCAGTACCAGCCTGGGGCGAAGCCCAGCATTTCTTTCACATCATTGCAAAACTGGTTGATGCCTGTGGGGACAAATGAGAGGAGAGTGGGGACAGCAGGAAGGAGCTTTGCACAGAGATGTGCGCACAGCAAGGCAGCACAGGCCCCAGCCTGAGTGCTGTTTGTGCCATAACTACATGGAACCCTTCGCAGTTCTGAATGAGTTCATTGCTATCAGATGTTAGCCTGCTTCTCTCAGAGCCATCAATAGTCCTTCTTACGGATTTGGTTAACAGTAAGTTTGTGAAAAGAAAGAAAAGCAAACGTTTTCCCGAGACATCAGTGATACTGTGTGCAGAACCAGAGGTACTGTGGCTCAGTGGGGCCCAGCAGCAATGCACGTACCGTAGAACCAGGCCACTGCCACCGCTTCCAGGAACACCACTGTTAGCACAGCTGGGCCTGTGGCGTATTCTTCAAACAGCTTCACCACGTAGGCGCCTCCCTGCAAAGGACATGGTGCTGTCAGTGACCCGGAGATCCAGGGGTGGAAGCCCTGGGATGCTGTTTTTTATTACTGCCTTCATCTGAAGCAGAACGTTCACAGATGTGTGAGTTCTGCTGCACTGTGACCTGTGCAGGCCTCGGCTGTGCTGCTGTTGCTGTGCGTGGATGTAGTCCAGCAGTGGGGCTGCCATGCAGAAGGTCTAAAACTGAATCTCATGGCTGTTCTCATTGGATTTTAATGAACAATTAGGATCTGGTGCAGTGTGACAGGGTGACTTTTTGCATGCCTCCATGTCATCTTCCTCCAACTTGACTCATAGCTCCCAAACAGGAAACAAACAGGGTGTTGCTTTGCTTTTTAGCACTTGGGATACCTAGAACCAGCTTAAGGAGGAAGAGTTTGTGTCTCAGAGAGGAACCACGCCTACTTTTACAGCACATGCTCTCAATGAGAAGGGGGTTGTGTGTAAATGAGCAAGTGGAGTGAAACACAACAGGATACCTGTGTGCATTTTCCTTGTCCCTTTGTTCTCATAATTCAAAATTTTGCTTGCTGTGAAAATGAAATCCCACGAGATGCGAAGGGATGATGTATGGGTGAGTGCTGGTACTTTGCAGCCTGACTGGATGAGGAAGATTCAGGTCATTTGGCAGAAATTCCCAGAGAGTGGTCCAACAACAGTCAATTACAGCAATTTCTCGTGGATAATTTTTGACTGCTCTTTTTTTTTTTAACACCATATATATTTCTAACACTGGGAAAATGAAAGTAACAATCCATGTTACTTTCACATGGAGGTTGGGAGAGTAAGAAGCATATATGCTGCACCAAAGCACCCCTGCTTGCTGACTTAGCAGCTGGAGCAGTGGCTGTGCCTGTTAGGATTTGCAGCAGAGTTATGCTGAATTGCAATACAATCTTTTTGCAACACATTTCTTAGTGAGAGATAATGCTCACATTTAGAGATTCGATCTGACTTCTTGAATCTCTTTTAAAACAAAAATACGACCCTCTCCAAGGTGTCATCTGCAGGAAACTGCCAGTGAGGAAAGCTGAGGATGGGGTGAAATACTTACAAAAGTCAGGGTTGCTAATGACCCCAAAAAGCAAATGATGATCAGACTGAGGACAAAGAATTCCCTGCGCTTGCTCCAGACATGTGGGAATTCATCCAGTACTCCAGTAATCACTCCCTCTAACCCTGCAAACTGAAAAACATGCAAAAATTAATGGAAAACAGAGGGCAGTTTTACCTCAAAGAGGAGTTGTAGCCATTGAAACATTGTGCTTTACTCTTCCTGTAGAGTTGGCACAATTCAGGCTTTCTTCAGAATTTTTTTAGCTCTTCAAGCAGCGATTTAGTCTTCCCATTTCAGTAGGAAGTGCCTGTCATCCAGAGGAAGTGGCTCAGTAGGACTAACACTGTGCAGTCACTGTGTTGAGCCTTCCTAGAAGAGCTGATTCTCAGTAAAATAGACTCACGAGGCAATTTTTAGAAGAGCTCTGTGTTGCAATGCTGTGAAGAAAACTTTCTCCGCTTTCCACCATTTAAATAAAATTAGCGTGAAAGAGTATCAAATGGGAATTTATTCATTGATTTGTAAGTTTACCAGTACAGGACAGATGGAGCCCATAAGGCTGCATACAGTTCATGAATCACGTGCTTCAGCTGTGTTCCTAAGTCTGCTACTATTTATCACAGGGCAACTTTGACAGATCATTTAATCTTATTTAAGCCTCTGTTTCTTCATCATTGAAATTGCAGTAAGAGTTCCTATCTTACAGAAGGCACGAGGAGATGCCAGTCCTGCATTAAACCCTTTGGTGACAGCCCTGTGTTTGTAATTCTGCTCCTCCTGGTGCTGGCTGAGGTAAGGAATACACCAAACATCATCCATCCATCTGTCTCAAGTATTATCTACTCACCGTGCTGTCTAATCCCAGCGTGAGTAACATCAAGAAAAATATGACGGCAAAGAAAGTTGAGGCAGGCATGTTTGCAATGGCTTCGGCGTAGGTAATGAAGAGCAGACTGGGTCCTGGTATTAGAGTGGAGAAGCAGAGAGACCTGTTAGTGCTGCTGTGGGGAGGACAGGTTGTTCCATTTTCCTGCAGAAGGCTTCTCCCCCTGACTGTGTCCCAGTGTGCAGTTAGAAGAGGGCTGTGGAGCTGCATGCATGACTTCATGTGGTGGCATTATGGAATAGTATTTTAGCTGCGCTGTGCATTTATAACAGCGCCTTTATCGTAAAAGAAGACAGTATCTATCTTGAATTACGTACCAAATATTTGACAATCTTATCCACTCATTCAAGTCGTTAGGTCTCTCAATGTAGAACACACAAATACATTCTCTTAGAAGTCAAAAAGCCTACCCATGTCTTTGGCAACCTCCGACACATCTTCATTCCTCATCTCAGCCATGTACCCCAGCACAGTGAAAATGACAAACCCGGACACGAAGCTGGTCAGGCAGTTCACAGTGCTGGTAACCAGGGCATCTCTGCAACAGAACACCCAACTCGCATCAGGGAATGAGCATCTGCTGGGGAGGGCAGCGTGCTGCCGGGGGGGCAGTGGTTGAGCTGCACTCCTGCAGCACTTTGGGGAACGCAGTGGAAGGAGCAAGGAGTGGATTTTGGAAAACAAACAACAACAAAGCAACTCCTCATTGTTTTTCCTAAGGAAGAACTTCAGACAGGTTGTAACATTAGTCTGGCACAGGATTAGATGCTGGGTTTGTGCTTGCAGAAATACCAGACTTCTAAAATGGCAGGAATGGCTCTAGGAATATTAAAGAAAGGAGATATTCTTTAATTTTATAAACAGTTGTGTTTGTTTTTTTTTTTTTAAGGAAACAATTACAAACTGCCTTTCAGCTCAGGGCTCTACAGTCACACCCTGGCTGACTGAGATTCAGCAACTCTCATCTGACTGTCAGGGAGCTGTGCCATTTTGCTGTGGCCTCCTTGCTGTCACTGGTAGAGGTTACTTCTCTTTAAGGTAGGCACAACAGAGAAAATGCTTGGGCTTGCAGTTTCTTTGTTCTGTTGTGCTGCTGTCTGGTTTGTATGTATAAAGGTCTGACAGTTCGGTGTCTTTCACTGGCACTATTTTCTTTTCATAAAAACCAGCACCTATGTAAAGCTGAATTTAATATATAAAATGAGGTAGAACTCACTGGTAGCAGTTGTTATGGAATTTGTTGTAGCTGGCATAAGCCAATAGGACCCCAAAACCTGGGCCGAGAGAGAAAAAAATCTGAGCTGCTGCGTCCACCCAAACCTGAAAAATGATAAAAATCAAGAAAAAAAGGTAATGAGACAGATGGGATGAGTTTGGCAGATTCACAATATTATTTAGCCATACAAAGTTGAGTGTCACTCGTGTGCTTACGTTCTAGTCCTGGTCTAACAAACGCTTTGTTAAGAAAGTATGTTGGAATGTGAGTTTTTTCTTGAGATTTGAGAAAGGTATTAATATCTACTATAGTTTTTATTTAATAGCTAGCATCTACTGTAGTTAATATCAACTACAGTCTTTGCTGTTCTGGTTTCCATTGGTGATGCAATTAGGATTTCTATCAAAAGAATTTACCATGGATAAAGAGCTGTTGCATTTCTTTACACGCTGTAAGTATCCATCCTGCCAGCATCGCAGATGATTTGCCTGTAGTTGGGTTACCCCAGCTTCTGCAATGTGTGGAGAGCTCTGCCCATGGTTTGGGGTGGAGTTGGCCCATCTTCCTCTGTGTGCTGTGCAGTAGCTCAGTGTTTGGCCTTGTGTCCTCTAGGCTGAGATTATTCCTAGGCACACAAGTCGCATTTTTTAGTGTGGATGCAGCTGCAGTTCGAGGGACTCCATCCAGCTTTGTTGTATCCATGAGAGATGCAAGTGTGATGATCTTGTTAGAAAAAGCTTGTTGTACTTGAAGAGTGGCTGCAGCCTTAATGAGTGCTGTTCCTGAAGTGCTAATATCAGCTCTTTTTCTGAAGGTGAAAGTCCTCATTTGTTTATCCTCTTTTGATTGAAACCTGGAGTTCATTACCACTCATTTCTAATACTCTGCCATCGTGAGGCCATCCTGTATCAGCCACAGACAGAACTCTGTCATCGTCCAGCACACACAGATTGTGAT
This sequence comes from Meleagris gallopavo, assembly GCF_905368555.1. Lineage (NCBI taxonomy): Eukaryota > Metazoa > Chordata > Aves > Galliformes > Phasianidae > Meleagris > Meleagris gallopavo. The sequence continues at coordinate 6,186,228 of NC_139424.1, forward strand.
CTGCTGTCCTCACTTCAGATACATCCAATACAATATCAATGCCCTTTATTGCTTTTTCAGAAGATGTGGTCCCTTATTGAAGATGCTGCTTTATCAGAGACTGGTGTCTTTTCATTTCCTTTTCATTCAAAACTGTCCATATCAGCTGGGGAACAGCAGACTTGCAAACATTAGAATTTTTAATCTTTGTATTTGTAGTATTTATTGCTTTGGGGTTTTTCCATCACTCTCCCCACTAGAGACTTTCTTATACGGGGACCTCAGTGCAGCCTGCAGCTTGATGGACTACTTGTCATCCACAGAGTTCAGAGCTGAATCAGATAGTGGAATGGCTTGGCTTTTTTTTTTTTTTTTTTTTATTAGCTCAGTCTTGTCCTTATCCTTCCTTTCTTTTCAAACCCTGGTGGAGTGTGCAGACCCAACTGATCCATTGCTTCTCCAGTGCCCCTGCCCATGTCCACTCATCACCAAGTCATGCTTTAGCTGGCAGCTAGAGACCCTCCCTGGGCTTATCTGCCAGAGTGTGTCACAGGATGGAGACTTTAAATTTCAGCTCTGGTAACTATAGACACCATTGGGTGTGGAAAAGTCTGCCTGAGCATGTAATGATCCCCTCACCATCAAAACAACTGCAGCTAATCCGGATGGTAGAGTTTAGTAAATGTTGTTTGTTCAGTGTGACAGCTATAGGCCAAGGACTGTTGTGTAGCAGCAATCATTGTAGCTTCTTGCACAGTCCTGGGCTGTTTGCTATTTCACTGTTAGTTCAAGCTAAATTCACGATGAACTTAAATAGCAGAACAGAACCAGGAACCCCATCTAACCTTCTAAAAATATCCATCTAGTTATGGAAAGAATAGTATGACTGTTTAAACAAGAGCACGATGTCCATGCTATGACATCTATATAATCATACTCCATGCTGAAAGTACACTGGAGTTCATACACGTGGAACACATGCTGAAAGGCTACAAGCGAGCCCAACTATTTTGTAGTGTTCTCACCTCAGTGGCCAGGAGCTTCTGCCATTCAGGTTTCAGGTAGTAGAGGACACCTCTCCAGGCACCGGGCAGAGTCGCCCCTCTCACTAGCAGGATAAAAAGTATGACGTAAGGGAACGTGGCTGTCACCCACACCACCTGCCAGGGAGAACATTGAGATAGTGTTTGCCACGGGCAAAAAATTAAGAGATGAGAAGAATTTATGATAACTTTCAAATGGTAACTCTTAGCGTTTGTAACATCTTTGTATGAACTTCTCAAAAGTTCTGTAAATGGGCAGATTGCACATAAATATCCATGCTTTCTCTGTGTGAGGTTGTTCTCGTGCACAGAACAGTGGCATAACTTATTATTACATATTACTTGGATAACGGTAGCAGTCACTCTGCAGCAAGGGCTTCCCAAACAGCTGAGGCTACAATCTCTGCCCTGAAGACAGTCTGGGATAACTGTCATGTTAATTGGCTCCTTTAGTACTTGTGCTAGGCTATACTGTACCAAGTGATTTGTCCTGCTTTTGCATTCACCTTGCCAGATGTTTTGACCCCTTTCCAGATGCTGAAGTATACAATGATGAAGATTAACAATAAACAGAGGGTCAATTGCCAGCTAATGCCCCCCAGGTCATCCAGCCCATTGGACCTATGCACCTGTAGAACTTGGCGGCTGAAAGAGGAAAGAAAAACACAGTGTAGATATTTTTGCAACAAATATGTTCAGTATGCTTTGAGCAGTCCCTTACTGTGGTCTGAGCATTACAAGTAGTCCTGAGGCCTTGATAATTAGACTTCAGAGTCACACTATTTTGGATTTTTTTTTTTTTTTTTTTTTTTTTTTTACTTACAGGCCTGATATTAACAGTACACCAGTGATGATAAATGGTAAATATTGACAGTTGATAATGGCCAGACAATTGGGAACCTGCAGTCTAAAATACAGAATACCCTCCTCCACACCCTAAGCTTACATTCCCCTACAGGTATTTAGTTATTTGAATAGTTTAGAAAAGAATACCATTACTATCTCTGCTCCCCCTCCAAAGAAAAGCTTGCTATGTTTCACCATTCTGTCTGATGTTACCGTCCTCACTTACATGCACTTACGTATAAAATTCTTCTGCAGGAGAGATGGAGTGCAGGGCCCAGCTGACGTTGTCCTTGCTGAAGTAAGTAGTGCAGTTGCCTGTGTTCCATGCATTATTGCAGCTGGTCCACGGCAGCTCCGTCGTGAAGGAGGACACGAGGTAGTAGAAGACCCATGCCATGATGGTGTTGTAGTAGGAGGCTACATAGAGGTCTATCACACAGATGGCAAAGCCAATGCCTGGTAGGTTAGGAAATAATGACATGAAGTGAGTGTGAGGCCACAAAAGGGAAGGAATTGGTTATTCACATCACCCACAGTTAGTAACCATGAAGGCAGCTCTGCAGGAGCTACACGTACCCTGTCATGTATCTACAACACTGGAATTTCTTATGGTTTCAGAAACACTCAGATTCTGTTTCCAGAAGAACATTCTTAACCAAGACAATATAGACAGAGTAGGCTTAAATTGTTTTGTTCTAGCCTTACTTTGCTCTGTTGTTCTCAGATTTATTTTTTTTTTTAGAAAATACATCTTTATCGGAAGATGTTACTCAGAAAGTTCCTTCTAATTTTCCATTTCCCTTCATTACCTTTGAATATAGGACATATTTTTCTCCAAATTGAAATACACCCATTCCTGTGGTACTGTCCTAATGCTAATTCCATATAGAAGAGCGGAATACCACCGAAGATGGCCATAATTGTGTAAGGAATGAGGAATGCTCCTGCAAGAGACAAAGCAGATCATTATAACTCTTCTTAGGGCTTCTCGTCCACTAGTTTCAGCACTCCATGGACAATTCCTTTTGTTCCCCAGGGAAAATGCATATCCCTTCCCTACCCAGCGTGCCATACTGAGTTAGCACAGATTTCTCACAACTAACTATTACAGCAGTGTGAATAAGAAGTGACACTCAGGCCAAACTTCTCATGTGTTTGCAGCAAGTTTACGTGGGATTCACAAAGACTGTACTGCCTCTGCAGTACGAGGTGAGATGAGCTACAGACACAGTAATGAATTTCTTTGGTAGAATGCCTGAGCACATCAGGGATGCAGAATTCTTTTCTGTCCAGTCTCTCCTTGCGGAGATTTATATTTTGCCTGGGACATCCGCGAGTCTCAGCCCCAGCTTTCCTGAGGAGTGTTTTGACAAGTTGGTTTATCTGGTTTTAAATACTCCTTGGGACAGGGCTCAAATCTTTTCTTTCAGGTTACTCTGCACCTAACCAGTGCTCAGCTCCTCGTTGTTCTCATTTTTTATATCTTCTCCTATCCTGTGGTTTAAGTTTTCCGGTCTCCTTTAAAAGTAATTAATTTCCTGTTATTGCTATGTCACGTACGATATTAAAATAAACCACTAAACTAATTCATTAGTAAGCAAGGAAGCTGAATGTTAAGGAACAGAATACAGAACTGGTCACTGACCTCCTCCATTCTGATAGCATATGTAAGGAAATCTCCACACATTTCCCAGATCCACTGCGTATCCAATGACAGAGAGCAGAAAATCAATTTTTTTACTCCAGGTCTCTCTGTCTTCCAGCTCCATCAGCTGCTGCTGGCCCTCTGCTCCACACGTGGTGGACGTGGTGGTTGTGGTGGTTGTGGCTGCTGGGTTGGTGCACTGCGCATCCTCCACCTCTCCCATCCCATTGCAAGGCACGGAGCTTTGAACTCCCGAGTAGCCATTTGAGATCTGAGCTGCCTCCTCCTTATTTCCCTGGCCAGGATGGATTTTGTTCCCATCCTCCATGAGCCGCAGGGCAGATTTAGGGTTCTTGATCAGCAGTCCGTTCTCTTTACAATCTTCTCCTTCGTTACAGTCTGAGATACCTTTCTTGGAAGTCAGCGGCTGAGTCTCGTTGCTTGTTGCCTTTTTTTCCATTTTTCCAGGATTTCTCCTGCCCAGTTGCAGATAGGCAGCAGCACACAGTCCCCTTCAGCTTATTTTCCCACGCTTTTATTTCCAGTGTATTCCCAGTGCTCTCAGAATTTCCCTTCCATATTTAAATCCATCAGACTGAAGGCACGAACACCATCTAAGAAATGAAACACATTACAGAATTCTCTGTTACAGAGCTTATTGATGCTGGTAACATCCACGTTACAATTCGGGCAGTTCCTGTGATTAAAAATACTTTTGGAGATAGTTAATCATTACTGCATGAAATATGAATTATTTAGCAGACGATCCAGTCAGAAGTGAACCAGCGAAACTCTAAGCTGCGTGCAGAGAAAGGAAGGAAGCAGTATTAAGAAAGAAGAAATAATCAAACAGATACTTCAGTAACAACAGGTGTGCAAATTACATTCCATGATCATCTTTCTTCAGAAATCCCACAGCCCTGCCATGTTTAGCAGCAGATCTGGAAAGCTTAAATGAAAGTTTGGAAAGTTCCGTCAACACTAATAACAAGAAAAAGAAAAGAAGAACAGAAGATTTCAGCTAGGTTGGTTAGAATCAGAAGGAGCTAGCATCTAGGTCTGCTTAGGACAAAGCTTGACCCCCATGCTGCATAACTCCCTAGAGAAATAAAGGCATCTCTCACTATGTTTGGATTCCAGCCCTGGAAGGGCAGCGGGCACTGCTCCTACAGCAAATCCCAGCCTTGGCTTTACCTGCTCTCTTCTTACGGGCTGGAAGAGTAATCCATGGGAAACAAACCAATCCAAAATTAAAAAAAAATAATAAGGAAAGAAAGAAAGCAATTAGTTGTTCCTTGAGAATTAAAAAGAGCAGCAAAAAAACTGTGGTTCTGTGGGTCATGTTCTTTTTTTCTGCTCATTTGTTCAGGTGCTGTAAGTCCTCAGTCAATGAAACTGCAAACAGATCCTTTGTGCTGCGAGTGCCCCGGGGCATCAGCCCAGCTTTATGGCTTGCAAAGCATTGCTCCATCTACATGATGCCCCCACATAGTAAATGATGATAATTACATCTCATTCTTCCTTTTCAAAGCATTTTTCACTGCAGTAAATATGATTGCAACATCCCGTGCGGAAGAATAAGCATTATTTCACTTTCGACTCTTGGAAAAACCAAAGCAGGGTGGGAATATTATTTGCTCATTGCTGGAATTTGCTCACTGCCAGAGCTATTAAAACACAGGTTTTTCCCAGCCTTTAGTCTTGTGCAGAGATTGTTTGCTAAGCCTCTTCGCAAGCAAGCAAGCAGAAAGGAAAGTTATTGAGCTGCAGAGCAAGCAGGATGACCTTCTCCAGGGATGTTTTTATTACTTCCAGAAATCTCTGAGTTGCTCACACTTACTTTCTGTACTTACCCAGATAACGTTGTTTTCACCTTAGAGCAAGCAACGTATCATTAACGTTGGATTATTACCATGGCAGTACTTTGCTATCAGTTAATCATCACAAAGACTGAAACATCTTCAGAGCACCCCAGAAAAATACATGTCAGAATAACGTCTGTTTTACCTGCAGGACTATGAAAACTGAGTGTCTTTGGAGTCCAAAACCTTCCCAGTGTCCCAAAAGAGCCTGCGTAGATGGAACTGCTCTACCACCACTGGTAGCAACAGAGAAATCCTAGGAGAGGACACACCCAGCCCTTCTCCCCCTTGCGTATGGCACGTTAGGAGTAAGGAATATGGAAAAGTAACCTGAGCCCTGCTGGACTTTATACCTCTTACTCATAAGTACGAAGAGAGTAAAGGATGTTGATTTAACTGCATTATCTGTGAGACTGAATTTTCCATCCCGTTTACTGTATTCACAAAACATTTTCTTTCTATGCATAAATACTTCTTGGCACATCCTGAGGGGAGTTTGTTGAACGTCATGTTGGCTTCCTGGATCTGTGACAATCAAGATTGTTGTCTTATCCAACCCTAAGCTCCTTCTGCAGACCACAGGAAAGAAACATCACATCACTTGACATGTTTTCATGGAATTTTCAGTAGTTTGAATCTCAGCTATGCATCGTGACCTGTAAACTTCGAGGGGCTTCTGCTGGAATTTGAACTGTTCCTTTCTGAGAGTAAATTCCCGCTCACCATCTACCATGGGAAATCTCTGGAGTGAGGCTCCAGAGCTCTGCAATGATGTTCTCAGAGCTGGCACGTGGAAACAGAACCGTAAGATTTCATTACCCTTTCAAAAAGAACCAACAACAAACAGCAGGAGAATGTACACTGCTACAGAGAGTGGTGGCAAAAGTAGAGTTCTTGGAGTTGAGAAGTATGCTAGGATTAGTAGGGAAACAGACAGGAAAATTATGCTAACAAGGAAGGACTTTGCCCACTTTTGCCCCTCATGCATCCATCTCTGCTGCTGCAGGACCTGTAGAACACACTATTGTAGTGAATAATGCAAGGAATAGCAGTTTATTACCTATTTTTTATCTGAGCTGTTGCAAAGGTTGCTCTTACATAAGTACCTGCTGGCTCCTTATCACCAACATAATTAGCAGAGAAGGAAAAAAAACAGAAAAACCGCACAGAGCCAGAATCGTGGAACCGCAGAACCATGAAGGCTGGCAGAACCTCTCAGATTCTCAATTCCAACCCATCCCCACTGTGCCCACTGACCACGGCCCTCAGTGCCACATCCCCGTGGGCCTTGAACACCTTCAGGGACTCCCCCACTTTCCTGGGCAGCCCGTGCCACTGCATCAGCTCTCTTTGGAGAAGAAATTGTTCCTAATATCCCACAGGCACTGCCTGGAGCAGCCCTGAGAAACCCCGTATGTGCTGTAGCCACACTGCGCTAAAGTGGGCAGCGAGGCTATGTGCTCCATGGAGCTTGACTCAAGCCACCAACGCAGTTCACATAAACCAATTATTACATGATACTTTTCGGTTACTCCCACTCAGAGCTAGATTTAAGCCACCAGCAGATGCCCAAACTCCTGTGCCTCTCCCAAAGCAATCCCAGAGGAGCACCCCTGTGCTGGGCTCCGGATCCTCGCTGAGCGGGGAGCCGCAGAGCTGGGCATTGCTTTGGGTATTCTCGAGGCACGCAGTGACCTCTCGTGGCAATGTGGGAATCCCTGCCATCCTCCGCCGTGCAGTAAAACAAATCTTCCCAGCACGTTAATACAAAATTATTTCCCAGTACTCTGTATTTTTAAAGGAGAAAACTAACTCTTGCTAGGCCTTTTTGAAAACCAGCACTTGGTGGTGTACAGCCCCCACCTGGGTTACAGCTGCATTTCTGCAAGGAAGCCCCATCATTGCCTTCCTCCTGTCCACCTGCAAAGTGGACTACAAAGTTAAACTACATGGAACCCCTAGACGAAACATTAATCTGTACTGCTGGCAAACAGCATCAAGTCTGAGATGATTTCTGTGAACTTGACCTAAGCTTTACTTCCACCACAGAGTATATCAGACCGTTAGAATTACGTGGCTGCATGGCTGCACATTGCACCGTGCAAAGAAGATGCAGCTCATACAGGCGGAGGGATGTAAATGGAAAGATCCAAGGCACTGTGCTATCCATTGACCTCAGCTATTCCCAAGGTGGTTTAATATGGGTAAGATGTGAAAGTAAGGCTTGAAAATGGTAGTACTGGGGAAATATCAACTTGGACTGTGAGTCTTATGTCACACTCTCGTCCATGTCTCAGCCTGAAGTTAAGGAGTCAGCAGGAAAGAGAGGATTTACCTGGAGCAATTTGTTGAGAAGAGAGACACTGTGTGGTAGTGTGAATACTGCCAAACTGCCAGCTGTCATTTAAGGAACAGAGAGGGGAGGAAAATGCATTTTGTGTCTCAAGAGTGTCTGTAAGTAGTGCAAGGAAACAGATAAGCACAGAGGGAGTGATAGTCCATTTGCATTCTTCCTCAAATTATTTATATCAACTCATAGGAAGAGTTGAGCAAATATCAGCAAAGAAATGGAGCAGCACTCTGTAACGCTGCTGTGCACAGTGACCTGCTCTGCATTGCAGCTGGAAGGCCGTCTGCATGCTCAGAGCCTGCACCTAGATGCCAGCAGGCACATTGTTATGGTTGTCATGCTTTTGCCTAAAGGAAGCGAGGAACCAGGCACCAGCTTCCAGATGGATGTTCGGTAATGGATCTCCCAGAGCTGCAGCCCCTCTGCTGGAGCTCTGCTGCCTCCAGCAGCTCCATGGGATGCTTGTCCTGCAGACGGCTGCACTGCACTGCACTGGTGCTAAGGACAAACTGACAGCCAGCAGAGCTGCAGGAACACAGCTGTGGAGCAGAGTTCACACATCAGCATCGGATGGGACAGAGCGAGCACTTCGTTAGGCTTCTAATGCTGTTCCTAATGAAAACTCAGCAGTTCATCTTTCCATACAGGGAAGCAGGAAAGGAACTAAATACGCAGCGCGTTTCCACGTGTGGGAATAATTTGGGGCTTTTATTAAATTTCCAGTTTGGAGGCAGCATGTGCTAGTTTGTGTAACAGTCTGAGATTCACCACCCCCCGTCCCATTACAACACGGACCACAGCACTTGCCAAACTCACAACTCACTCTCCAAGAAAACTCTGCTCCATCCACCACTCAGCAGAAGCACCAGAAGATGAGAGCTCCCCATTAAAACGCCCGACAGCTCACAGCCCACACTCACAAAATTCCACAAGCAATGCTCCAAAGAACCCAAATCCCATAAATGCACCATCCTCCCCTCCCCAGGCTTCCTAACACACCAAGACATGCCTTCCTCGAGGCGTTATGCATTCAGTTACCCTGCATTCCTCACCCAACTGTCACAGTGCAGACAAACCCAGTGAGCCAACAGCTTTCAGCAGTAAACTTGATTGACTGTGCATACATTCACAGCACACGGACCTCGGATCCATCACTCGCAATAAATCTGTCCCATCGAGTCAGATAATTTGCTACACTGGAACAGTTTATCTTTTAAAACATAATTTCATGTAGTTCCTAAAGTTTCCTTTATTCTTCTGAAATAACAGCTTGCAAAGAATTTTTTTTTTGTTTTATTTTTGCTTCAGATCTGCTGCTTTTCTGTATTTTTTATACAGAATATATCTAAGGCTATACTTTATAGCTTTTTTTTTTCCTTCAATTGTTCTATAAATCCTGCTTTAGTAATGCACTGATGTGATGGCCGAACCTCAGATTTCCGACTGGCACAGCACAGTGCTACAGACGTCCCATTTCCCACAGCCCTGAGTGCAGACAAGCGCCTGCAAAGGATGGGGGGCACATTGCAGAAAAGCAAGAAAAGACATTAGCAGTGTAAAAGCCAAAGCAAACTTTCACCCCACATCCCCACTCTGTGGCTTTGCTTTATGCAAAGCTTTGTCACTTGTTCAGGAGCTACTCCAAGACCTTAAAAGTTAAAGATGAAACAATGAACACACACATATATATATATGCTAACCAACAGGCTGCTGTTAGTATTTCAGACTTCAGAGAGAAAGTTGAAAGAGGCAGCAAGAAGTCCAAGTTAACGACGCTCCTGTGCCTGCCTGCTGCAGGACGGCTGCTCAGACACCTCCTAACACCCTGCCCGGATTCCAGAAGGTATCTCACACCAGAAGCACCATCCTTCCCTTACCTGTCCTTCACCCAGGTGTGCAGTGCGTTCCTCGCAGCTCTCCTTCACCCACATCTGCTGCAGATCCCAGCACGCAGCCTGTGTGCAGCGCAGCACCTCGGGGAGCTTTTTGTACACCAGTCCCCCTCACATGGTCTGATTTGCAGATAATCTGCTGCCAAAGAGCTCTTTAAGAATTTTTGCGTCACTTTAGTGAAATAAACTTTATGTTTCACCAGGGCTGCAGCTCGGTTTTCCTCCTAGAGGTGGGTGGCTCCACTTGAGCTGCTGGAAGGAGCGTGATCCAATGGAGGCAGAGGGCGAGGGGGGCGGCTGAGCGGTGCTGTGACAGCTGGAGCAGGAGGTGCAGGGAGCACACATGGGGCCGAGGTGCTGCTTGCAGGTGGAGGAAGAAAGGACAGAGATGTCTATCATCACATTAAGAGAGCTCAGAAGGAATGTTATTGCCATACATTTATATCATTTTAATGAGGAGATAAGAAGTTTCGTTTGAACACGGCAAGCACAAACCCTTTAAGAAGTGTTCTGGTGCAGCCACGACAGGATGCTGCTCATCTCACCACCAAACCCACCCCACTAAACCAGCATATCTTCCCTTCTCAACTTTACATTTTGTTTCCAAAGGGCCCTGGATCGCAGGTCAACAAAACAGTGCTGTAGTTTGGTGTGAAAAGGGAAGGGGAAGAATCAGAGCAGGGACGAGGAAGAAGAGTCAACAGTTACAGCGGCAGCGCGGTGCTGCGAGCGGCTGCCAGCTTGAGAGATTTGTTCCAAACGACTACACGAGGGGAAAAAAACCCACAAAACTGTTAAAAACGAAAAGCACAGCGCGACCCACGTTCGGGTCGCTCTCCATAGCAGCAGTGTGTCACTGGCGCCATCTCAAGGACGGCTCCGGTATTGCAATTACAAACAGTTCGTTATTTTCCATTAATTCTTGTGGCAGTGCATTAACAACGTTTCGTCAGTTAACATTGTTGCCTTAGCTATTTACTGCTCTCACGTAGTGCTCGTGAGCTCATCTTGTTGCACCATACTCCCCTGCTGTGCTCCTTCCAATGCAAACACTTTGGGTGGTGGTAAGCTCTGCTGAGCTGCAGAGCAAATCTGTGTCCTCACCTGCAATCATCCACGATCCTCCCTGTCCTGCTGGGCACAAAGACCATCACATCTCACCCACCAAATCCCCCTTAAGATCACAGCACAGCGTTGTAGTGCAGGACTGTTGCTGTGCCCCAGGAGGGATGGGATGAGGGCTCTGTGCCTTTTCGTACAGATTTCCATCTCACACTGCTGGGAGACTCCAACGCGTGTTCACCTGTTACCTCTTCTTCCCTCCTGCAGGGAACACCACCTCTGTGCACGTCTTGGCTCTCTGCTCTTTGCAAAACTGCATCTTCCTAAAGTCTTAGAGCCGTAACTTTGAGGTTTCTGCGTCTCATTCTCCCACTCAGAGAGCATTCTTTGAGCACCGCTGCGTAACGTCCATCAGGCAGCTGAACTGCTTTCATCTGCTCTTAGCAGTGGCACCCAGTGTGAGCGTTCAGCCATTCTTTGTGGGATATACGAAGCTGTAACGTGAAAAACAGCATGTTAAGAGCACAGAACCACCTTTCATGACTTATGCTGGCCGTTCGGTTCCTTCTTTTTCTGTTAATGTCTTCTGCAGCAGTGTCTGTTTGTTGTTCTTTAATTTCTTGCCAGAAACCTGGAGCCTTTGGGGCATAATGCAAGTAACAGACCTCAGATTTCAGCTGCCCCATCACCATTATGAAACATACTTATCCCACGTGACATTCTTTTAGGTGCTGCACTGAATTTCAGGGAATCTTTGCAAAATCCTGGTGGTTTAGGATAGGAACAGACAATCAAGAGCATTAAATCGGACCTCACACAAGATATAACTTCAAATTCTTCTACAGCTCTCCCCAGGTAAAGCAGCGGTAATTCCAGCCACCGGTTGCTGCAGAGGACTGGGAATCATCAGCAAAGTGACCTAACAACAGCAGTACCAGCTGCACCAAGAGATTAACACCGGCTCTGTCAGCATGTCTCTCCTTCACCACCAATAAGAGGATAGGAACAATTTGCAAATAACACGAAACAAATCCTGAATTATGTACGTGTTGCTATCTTTTGCTCAGTTAGGAGCCAGATCACATTTAGAAGCTATTACTTTTGGCTTTGGGATAAAAGAAATTCCGATTGTCCTTCCTTGCTGATTTCTAAGTGAACACGCTGGGATGTCCGCCTGGCAGCTGGGGAGCCTGGGGGGTTCTGTTGGCATCAGAACTGTGCTGAGAGAATTCAGAAGGGGAAATCTGATGCCAAGAACCTACACACCAACACCGTACGCAGCCGCTCCCCCGGCCACTGCCTTTTCTGAGTTAGCAGCGTGTTATTTTCCTACTCCCGACTGAAATTACTCTAGCTGACTTTCATAACATCTGTCAATATTTTCCAAGTGTCATAGGATCTGCCTTTGAATTGCCACCACACGGTTTTATTGGCAGAAATGGGAGGAGGAAATTATCTGCTGGCTGCCCAGTTCCACCAAACTCCAAAGGTCTTCTTAGGAGCATGCAAAGGATATAAACCAACCAAACTGCAGCAAAACAGAGGTGAAGAATTGCTTCTTGTTTCTCACTCCAACGTAACCTTTTTGCCAGGCAGCATAACAGAACATCTTAGCTGGCACTGTGCCTTAAGCTACAGACAGTCATGATCAGCAGCCTTGAAGCCAATTGTTCAGCTGCCCTTGGAGTTCTCACGACAGAAACACTGCTCTCACTTAGACATGCGTATTTCCCTTCTTACTCCCCCTTACAGAGATCTTATAAAACAGCCAGACATGAATGCAAAACTGCTTCTGCCAGATTGGCTTTGTTTCCTATTATGTGTTTTAGGCGTGTGGATTTTCTGTGCTTATTTGAAGGAAAGGAAAAAAAAAGTACTATTGTATAAGCTGTACTGGGAAATATCTGGGTGAGGACTCTGGAGATAAGCACACACTGGACAATATCTTTAAATACTAAAATTAACAGCAAAATTGGCTTGGAAACAGGTCTTAATTTGTTAAGCTCTATCACCGCCATCAGAGCTGCCACAGGCAACAGAAGTTCACCAGTTAAACTCTGGAGAACAAATTAGCTCTCCTTGGTGGCTACAGCAGTAAGTAGGTGGTGTAAAGTAGTGTTATGTCACAATCACATTTTGAAAGACCAAAATACTGACCTTTCCACAGGAAAAAAAAAAAAAGCCCCCAGACCAACAGGCATTACTCATAAGGAAAACGTTGCACATAAAACAGCTTCCCAAGAGCTTTGGCTTTGTTTCAGAGCCACCAGGGTTCAGCACGGAGCACAGGACTGTTTACTCACCATGATGCCATTAACACAGCACAAGGCAGAGGCTGCGCATCACAGACCCACGAGGCACCTTGGATCAGCCTGCCCACCCCTCTGCCAGAAGGATCCATTCCATCCACCTCTGAAACCCCTCACCAAGGTCTCTAACCAACAGAGGGAGGCACTGCATCCTCAGGGAATCTACTCCAACTCTTCTTCACTAATTTGGAGATCCTCTAATTAGGGAAACTGATTGCAAAGGTATAGCTTTGCTATTGGATGATTTGCTAGTAGAAGAAGCAAGCTGAAAGCAGTGTTAGTTTGTACCCTCACAGGTCCCAAGATAAAAACTTTGGGTAGAATCCCAGGATAACATGAACTGAGTTTTGCTAGAAAGGACATCAAATGATAACACCACAGTACTGCAGGTACATTCTATGATCTCCAGAACAGCTTTGTTACCTTCGAAGGAATACTGCAGGATCCAGCCTTTTAAACAGCATCATTCAAGGGGAGAAACAACCAACCCCTCTGTTCCATACTGTTGCTTCCATCCAGCCAGCACTCTTGCACACTACCAGAAATGCAGACTGCAAGTTTTATCAGCTTGGGTGACCCCTAGACAAACCCTAACATGGATTTAGTTTAGCAACAACATGCAGGCATGCTTTAGCTTGGTATTTTTAATATATATATGTACATATACACACATTTGTATAACTTGTGTATGTACTTTTATAATAGCTTTCTACCTGTGTAGCTCAAACAAAAGCAAAGTCAAACCAAGATGCAGAGTACCATAGCCATAACAAACATTTATCTACCAGCTCAGGAGCTAGCAGTGTGGCCCATCACCTTGCTTACCCTCTTATTTGCTCGTGGCTAAACCCAACACACATCAGGACAATTGCAGGTTCCATGCATTTCAATCAAAGGATTAGAACTGTGCTCATCACCAAACTATTTGAGAACCCATAGCACATGATGCAGTGTTTATTTGTTCAGTGAGAAAAGCAACTGTGTCTACTGCAGACAACATAAAGCAGCATGTTTCCTGTCCTCATACCAGCCCACTCACATTTGTTTGTAATTTCTCCAATTCAGCAGGGCTCAAAAAAGAAACCAGAGCTGTACCAGTCACTTAAGAAACTGTTTATTCAAAAGCTTCATAGCACCATCTTGTTTTTGAAAACATCCAAATAAAATGCAGCAATTAATATTTTTTTTTCCTGTTCAGCATGACACTAACTCCATCCATGAACATTTATGGTTGTTCTTGCTAATGTAACTGAAAAATAGCGCTCCTGTGCACACAGACATGATGGGTCTTGATATGTGTTATCCAATCCTAGCTCAGTAACTGAAGAATAAAAACAGGTGAAATTGGAAACCTCAGGTTATTTTCCCCCAGTGCTGCTGGAAGATAAGTTTTCTAAGGGTAAATAAGGTAAACCTTCTCTAAGGTTCTGCAGTTTCAGCAGTATGTACCCTTGAAAACTTCCTCCTTTAAGAGAATTAAAAAGGAAAGTGTATAAAATACCTTGGGCATTCTTTTGTGGTATAAGATAGACCACAAATGGTTAATCTGTAAGTATCTTATCACATTTGTTCCGACACCAAGCTGTTAACACTGAAGAATGACCTTTTACTGTCATCTCTTCTAGGGAAAACCCTGGTCAAAACGGTTCTACTTTATTACTAAGCTGATTGTTTCTTAATTTAAAATTGATAAAACCAAACCACCTTTGACAGCACTTGTAATATATTTCATTGCAATTTTTTTTTTTCCTTCTCCCTTTTTAATTTTGCAGAGTAGCCTGTCTGAGAGCTTTAATTCAGCCAAGTCAGTAAAGCGCTATTTCCCAAAGATCCTTAACTTACTTTTCAAGAACGTGGACCATGCTGAGTGCTTGGTCACATTATCATTTGGCTATGGCTTCCAACCACTGGGTTCTCTATTGCATCTAATCTGGTTGACCATTAAGAGGCAAATATTCTGTAGTTCACTTGGCTAAGGCCCCCATGGGGTCCCATGCTGGCAAAACAATGGGTTCTTGCTCCATCACTGCCAAGATGTCTTCTGGCACATACTTCTTGTCCACCACAACTTCATACACGTACTCAGAGAACCAGTCATCCGTCATGATCAGGTAACCTGGTGATGAAAACAGCTCGTTACAACAGAGAATCCTCACCAGCACAGTGAAACAGTCACACAAGTTTCACATATGAACAACCCCTTACAGACAGGTCACACTTCTGTGCCTCTCAGGACAAAGTGAACAAAATTAACTATCATTTAGGCTGAGCAGATGTATTTTACGTGCACTAAAAGACTCACCAAGAAACCTGCTAGGAAAAATAAGGCCCAGAAAAACTCGTTTTAATTCGTCTGTTAAAATAAGCATTGGGAATGCCTGAAAAAACTTACACTGAGAATAAGGTTATCTGGTTCTCTATCTTTAGAAGTCTTCAAGACGTTAGTAAAAGAGATATTTGCCCAGATGAATAACCAAATCATCTCTTGCTAAGGCCAAAATTTGCTGGTTTATTCGCAGTAAGAGAAGGAGGCCATCTGCCTTCCCCAAATACAAAGGCATCCAAATGAGTTTTGCTGAACCAAATCTCCATTTTCTTCCTTAACATAATTCTTATTGAGAATTTCAGTAAACAATCTTTGAAGTGAGGGGGAAAAAGTCAAATTTAGAATACCTTTAGCTTTAGCAGAAAGCTATCGTTGGAAAAACTATTCAAAGTGAACTGAAAATAGAGTGGCAGTGATAAAGAAAGCATTTAGAAGACAGATGAGAAGGCTTTATGTAATAAAGTTTCTCACATCCTTATATACAGTATCATCACACAATCAAATGAAACAAGAAAATGTCCAAAGAATATGGACAATAAATGCATCTATCTACACCATCTTGTTTCTAAAGCAAGAGATCAGATAATTCCCATAAATTAAAAACCCTATCAATTGTAATCCGAGCTAGCAGCCATTTTGGAAACACTGCCAAAAGGAGCTGCTTTGATTATTCTCTCTTCAGGATATGAGTTCTTGGGACACACAAAAACCTCTCACTCCCAAGAGCCAACAAGTAATTGCACCCTGAGAGGATAATGAACTCTGTTCTGACATCCTGCATCTCAAAGCTTGACAGTGCTGATTAGGATCGCAGCGTCTGAACAAGAAGGAAACGTCAAACAGAACTTCAGAACATGCAAATAAGTAAGGGCTCTCCGTGAGCAGGGCTGTGCTCAGAGTCACAATGAAAGCCATTATCAATTTCTTCATTAAAAGGAGATGTGTACTTTGCAGGCAGCACCGTCTTGCTGCAACAGAACAGGACACTGACTACAGGAGGAAGCTCCGCTTTGTATGAAGTTGGTCCCCACTTCTTTCACTTAATTCTCCAATGGAAAACATTAAAACGCAGCACTGTAGAAGCAACAGGCTGCCAGATAAGGGAGAGGTCAGCTGAGGATGAATGGTCTGAGACTTCTTGCATAACCCAGGGTTTGGGCATCTGAAAAGAAAGCCCTTGCAAAGTTCCTGAAGAACTCTGTCTTCCCCGCAGGGGAGTTAAGGTACAAGATCACAGAGCCTGCCATAATGAACTCGTGAGATTAGAGATGCATACAAACAGATAAATCTGCAAAATGTCTCCCTGCAGAAGTATGCAGTCGGTCCAAGAGATGAAGTCAAAAGGAAGACGACTTTTGGCTGGAGAGGGACCACAGGAAAGCACTTTTTGTGCCAAAACAAACAAATGGACCCCTATCAAGTGGATGTGATAATGTGATTTAGTGTTTCCCTTTGAAGACCTCCTCCTTGCTTTGAGAGGAAGATATCCGATGGGATAAGCAGGGTTCAGAATTTGGTAACACTGTATTATATCTTCAGAACAAAAGAATAAGAATAATTAAACTTGCCTGTCTCACTGACACAGTGCCAACAAAACACAGAAAGGAAATATTTTACTGGGAAGTGACTTTTTTTACCTCAAAAAACAACCAATGTTTGTCAGCAGCTCTGTTCATTCCTTGAGGAAAAGTGGATTGGATTCCAAGAAACCCTTTTACAGCAGATAGGCATGTAATTACTAAGTATTCAGGAGAGGCACTGCTAGCCTGTTCCCAGGGCTTCCCTTTCTCCAGGACTAGCAGCACCACAAGAATCCAGCTCTGCACACTCTGCTGATGCTGAGCATACAACCAACTGCTTCCCAGATACCCAGAACACAAGTCACAGTTGTTCCAGCCCTGTGCCACGCAAGGAAAGCAGGGATCCTCTGGCACTTCAGATTGTATTACAGCAAAGCACAGGGGACCCTGTATGAAAAACTCTCATTTCCTACCAAGTGTTTTTGTTTTCTGTTGTGAATTTAATGACAAAGTCTAGTCTCTGGTGTTTTGTCATAGACTGTAATCTATCATCTTGTCCAATAGTGGAGCTAGGTCTTGTATCTCCCACACCCAACTGGGCCTCAACTGGGATGTGCCAAGCTTAACATCATTCTTGACCTTTTTGTTTCTGATGTAGATTCTGGTTCTCTGTGCAGGACTTATCCAAGCACAGTTTCCCAGTAAGTTGCAGGGCAGATAAGATAAAGTCCACTGGCAGACTGACTCAGTGACATAGGAGGAGAAGCAGGACATGAACCTCCTACATCAGCTAGTACTGGACATAGAAGATGGAAAAAGCAGGGCAGGAAGACGGGGAAGAAACCTCTCGAATTTCCTGTTTTGCTGTTTCAGAACAAGCTCTGCTCCAGCCATTTAGGCTGAGCTGGCTGACTGCAGAGCTCAGCAGAGCAAAGCAGGAAAGCTGTCACACTGTCAGACCTGCTCACCCAAGGGCAGCTGAGATCAGAGCTATGCCCAGACACAGCAGAAAAGCACCCCTCCAGTCATGCCCATGCTGAGCAGGGGAGCAACTAGAAGCAATTTCCAAGCCGCTGCTCAGCTGTGAGTCATGTTCTGCCCACAGTATCTGTCCATGTGCCAGACCAAGATGGCTACAGCCCTACAGAGCTTACCAATTCTTTCCAAATGAACAGCGAGGCAGGCTGAAACAGCCATCAAAAGGAAGGCAAGTTGTTGCACAAATCTGGTGTCAGTTGAACCGCAGGTGGATTTTTTTGGTTGCTGGTGCTTGTCATAGCAGGGAGGAACAGTGCAAGGATGCCACAGGTCATGTTTTCAGCATGGCTTTAGAAATGCAATTAGTCAAGCTGCTACAAGCTTTTTTCCTTTTTTGCTGTTACCTGGAATAATACCTGGTGATTTTCTTGTGATCAAGGGTTGCCCATACACTACTTAGAAACTATAACAAACTAGTCAGCCTTTCCCCTATTCACTTCCCTACTTCCAAACATTAGGTTGAGGCTTTGTGTTCCTGTGACTGTGAGTTGCTTTACCTTTATTACCACGATCTTCACCCCAGGAATTTTCCACTCGCCACTTTTCAAAGCAGTCTTCTTGCCCATCCTGCAACAAAACAAGGAGATGGTGACTCAGCAGCCAAGGGCTCTGAGAGTTCACAGCAGCCAACCCTTCCACATCTAAATCCAGCACCAGCAAATCAGCTCTGCTACCGAAAGCCTACAGCCACCAGTGAGTTTCAGACCATGGTTTATTGCTAACGACTGGAAAGAAATCTGAAATATTCATGAGAGGCAATGTAGTCCAGGACACAAAGCGTAGTAAATACTTTAAAGAGATGTTAAGTTACATTGAGCCAAATTCCACTTGGAAGAATCTAAGCAGCCTTCTCTATCACCATTTAGGCACTGGGGGCCTTCTGAAATACAAAATGCATCACTTGCTTGAAGGAGGAACCAGAGAAGGCACAAGGGCAATAAAGCACCTGCAGCTTGCTTTAGAACAGTATTATTAGGAGCAAACTCAAGCACATAGATCTGCTGTTGGACAAAGTGGTTCAGAAATGTTCATGTACATTAAGTTTGTTGTTTTTAACCAAAAACAATATTTAATCTGCATCAATTTTTAACCTTGTAAAATTGTAATGCTATTTTTTAAATCTTCAATCCAAGCTTTCTACTGAGTAGTAAATCCACAGCAGCATTATATTTTAACTATTTATCAAAGCTCCTTTAGATAAAGCTCAGGTTTAATATTAGAAAGCATGTTCAAAGTGGAAATGAAGTAAAAGTAGATTATTCTTCAAACAAAGGACAGTAATTTCATTTAAATGATCATTTCATAATAGGCACCATCCACAGTGATCTTAACCATATCTTTTTAAGGAAATCAGGTTATATTTTACACAGCTATACATTTAGGGGTGTGAAAGTACAAACCTGGAAATACAGACCATGAACTATAACCTCCAGTGGAAGTGCAGCAAGTAACTGGAGACGTACAAGCTTGAGTCATGAGTAGATAAAAAGGTTTTGAACACTAGTGATGTATCAGTGAAATATTTTTGAAGATGCACTCATGCACAATAAGTGTTAGGAACTCAGAATGCAGAACACAGAAAAATTTGTACTGAATTGGAAAAAGCTGCTGAAAAATTCCTATGACTCAGCAGTCTGTCAAGTCCTCAGACTGCAGAGCTCATGCAAACAGTTCCATGCAAGCTGTTACTTCTCAAGCCAAGGTCATGTTGGACAGGAAAAGATCTCTTCAAAGCAACTTTAATAACGACAACTTCTGGAAATAATGGAAAGCATCAAAGCTACAGATAACTCTACACTGTAAATATTCACTTTTTTCACTTTGTATGTTCCTGGCAGTACTTAGCTATGGATTCATCTCAACATGCTTCTGCCAGAGAGGTAATTGTGACACTATATTCCCCCTCTAATTACAAGTAGGCCAGAGAGGTCACATGCCAATGAATGGCAGAAGGTTAAGACTGCTGCAAAGTGCTTCCTACTGGCTGCTCCAGCATTTTACCCTTGTAAAAGGTGCATTAGACTAACCCATGCAATGAGATAGGGTGGAAAATGCTTGCTGTCCTACTTGATTTCCTGCTCAAAGTACCTCAGAATCTGTATTTAAAACCAGCTAAAGATGGTTGGTATCTCAGAAATTGAAGCAAACTTTTCCCTCTTCTCCAATTGGAGTTTGTGGACAGAAGGAAAGAAATCCTTAACTCATCTAAAATTCTTCCATTCTTAAGTATTTATAATTGTGAACACAAGGCAAATAAGGAAACAGACAACCTAGGCTTTGTGTGCAGGGTGTTCCCACACATGCAAAACAGCTTATACACTGAATGAGCCCAGAACACAAACAATCTGCTCAAATATTCAAATACATCTGTGCAAACATCAGTGTTTCAGGAGGCAGACTCTACCTTCTCCGAGACAGCTGTCAGGACCATGGCATGGGTCATCATGGAGTCTCCAAAGATCAACCGTTCTGCCTTGTTCATGTTCTTCACAGAGACACCAAACACCAGCTCATGGTTAAATCTATTAGAAAGCCACGTACACTGTATTAAAAAGGATGCATGGAAGATTCTCCCTAATGCAACACAGAACCAGCAGACAGGCCAACAAGTTCTTCTAATCATACTGTCAGAATAAATGCAAAAGACCAATGCCTTTAGGAGTTTTTCTCACCAGATACTAGGCAATTCAAACGGGTAAAAATATCCAAATCCTTTAAAGATGTGCTACAAAGAATAGAGATTTTAGCTAAATGTAGGAAAAAGCATATTCCTGTTGCTTGAATTACTTAAATATACTTCTTTTAGGTATACTTAACCAAAAATATGTATAAATTAGGTTTTTTAAGCAGACAAGGCATTGTTTATGCCTCAGCCAAGTATCCACAATGACATTCTGTTTTGCTTTTCTACTTACATATTCAAGTCATTGATTCCCAGCTTGCCATAGAAGTGCTTTGCAACATCACAGCCAAACCACACAGCCTACAAATAGAAGGAAGAGTCACATCTAGGCCACATTCCAGTGAGTTTTACATTGCAAGAGTTGCACCATGTCATTCACAAAAAAAAAAAAAAAACCCCAAACCTCTCCATCTTTAATAGACGTTGCAGCCAATTTTTTCAAGACATCAATAGGCTGGTTGTTATAGAGAGTCTTCCTCCCTCCTGCCATGTTGCCCAGGTACTCCACTGTGTACAGCTGGCAGTATGGGTTCTGAGGTCGAGGATCATTCACTAGACACACCTGCCAAGAAACAAGATGTAATAAGCTAAGATGCAATTCAAGTGTGATCTTTGGGAAGTGAATCCAGGCAGATTTCAGACAATTGCTTCTGTCCAATCTAGCAGTCTGCCCCATCAGCTGAGCAGCAGCTTGGCTGAAATACCAGCTTATTTCTTTTTATTTTAGTTTTACAAAGTTAACCTCCAGTTGTGGCACAGGAGCTGTAAATGTTACTCCTTTTTTCTAGTAGCTGTCTTGGAACTTTTTATGATCGATTCAATCACTTCATATATTGCACTGAAGTGCAATATTCACAGCTAACTGAAGAGCACACCAAAAGAGAATGGGAGATAAGCACTGGGCAGTCTGAATGGAGGGAGCTGTAACTGTCCTGTATGGTGTCATTACAGGTGCAGACAGCACACTCACAACAGGGGAAAATAAGTTGCAGGCAGTTTAGCCGTGAAAAAGTCTTGCAAACAGCCATTCTGCATCACCAACCTTGTCCTCCATGTTGAAATAAGGCTTCACGTGCTCGTTGTAGAACTGCACTGGTGTCAGAGGACCAAATTTGTGATAGTTCTTCTCCTTATCCCGGAACTCCCAGCAGAAGGTCTCTGGAGGGTTGCCCAGGCAGGTACTCACTATTCTGAACACCTGCAGGGAGAGACAAACATCTGTGAATGTGCAGAAACATGTAGGTCTGCCCCTCCTACCAAGCATTGAAGGATTTCTCCATGTGAAAACCAATTGGAAAAACGAAATCTTAGCTTTCACCTCAAAAGCACATCAATAAGTGCACACACATCAATTATTTGCATCAGTTTTGCAGACTAGATGTTGCAATAGTTCAAGAATCTGAATCAATCTACAGGGAACCAAGAAATTGAACATAAACCCCAGGTTATCCTAGGAATGAAGCAGACAAATCAAAAGCCAGCTCAGTGCCCAGTCTCATTCTAATATCACTAAGTAATTCTGAAGCTTCTCTGTCAAGAAATCTTTCTAGTCCAGGAGAGATCTGTTTCTAGAAAAGCTTAAACACTCTGCGTTACTTGTTGCCAAGTGATTTGCCACATGCAGAGAGAAACCACATCTTCCAACACACACACAAAGCAATTTATCCCAGTGTTTTCAGTACTAATCTTTTTTTCCCCGGATCTCTTTTTTCATTTGGATTTCAGCAATGGGCTTTTGTCTCTTTCCAAAATCCCAGAATAATTTTCTCATCTGTTTTAATACATTTAACAACACCTCCATTTAGGGTTAAGCTGACAGGTTATGCAACTTAACTGGAGATCCCCATCCCTTGGCTGCAGCTGACAGTTTTCTATTGCCTTTCTTTTACCACAAGAAGGTGGAGATTTCAAGTTGTCAGCCTCCCTTTAAATCAGGCTATGAAACAGTGCTTTCTCACAGCTTGTAAGACATGCTGACTTGTAGGCAGCAACCAGATGGCTGTCTCTGGGTATATTTAGCAGGACTTACCACAGATAACATGGGGACATTCAATCATATTTAAACAGGCTTAAATGTTTTACGGCAGCTGAAGCTAGTTCCCTTCACCTCTGTTCATCCATGTCATCAGCACAAGTCTTTTCCTTGCAAAGAACCAACAGTGTTTAAAATAAGAGAAGGGGCATCAAATCCATCTGTACTTTCTGCACTAGGATCCAATGGCTGTGGTTTGTGCCAGCTTCCCTGGGCTGTCTGTCTTCACATCCATCCTCACCATCTTTCACGGGACTGGAGACAAAGCCTTTCCCAGAGCTACTTCTTTCTGGAGCCAGCTGATTGGGCTTGTTTCATTTTAAACATGTACACTGACTACATGCCTGCAAACTGCAAGTTGTTTTTCATGTGAAACTAAATGCAATCTCAGTTTTTAACAGGTTTCGTGCTCTTTTTTAGTTCTGTGTTCTGAAGATGCACACAGAAAAAAAAATGTCCAGAGAGAACCAGAGGGTTTTCTGTATTTTAAGCACTTTGTGTTGAGGGCAAAGCGTGTGCAAATTTCAGGCTAAGCAGCATCCACTACTTGGCTGTGTACAGGATGCAAATAAGGGTGCTCTTGCTCCAAGCACTTTAAGGAAAACAAGTGAATAGATTAATTATGAGTTGAAATAAGGGTGTGGGCTTATGTTTTTACTGGAGGAACTCATTTCTCAATAAATATGTTAAGGAGCAAATGTTAATCCCTAAACAACTATAAATATTTATTTTTGCACACGCTGCACAAAAGGTAGAGTTTGTGTGGATACACCCACATTCCCTCAGTTAACCCCAAGTGGTGAAGATGAGATCATGAAAACAAATCAAGAGAAATTCCTAAAAGGAGAGCAAAAAGCAAGAGAGCTCGAGCCAGAGGAAGGAAAGTGATGGAGACACAAGTCTCAAATTAACATTGGCAGCTATGCCTGGAAACGACCTCCCTCAGTTGTTTTTCCCACCACACCCTCTACAGGACAACCTCAATATCTCATGGACTTCCTCTACCAGTGCCCACAGGAGACTTATTTCAATTGAAAGGTGACTGGTATGACTGTGGCAACAAGGAGAACCACGATAAGGCAGAGATGTATTGAACCGTGCTAAAAAAAAAAAACCCACCAAAAAAATAACAGAGTGAGCAAGGAAAGGACGCTGCAGATAACAAAGTCTACAGAGGCAAACTGCAAAGGAAGAAAAAGTCAATCACATGCATGGAGCTGATCTCAACTTCTGGCCTGCTGTGCTCTAGTTTGATAAGGCCAAATGTTTATACAGTTCTGGGGTGAATATTTAATCCTATGTTCCAGTACAACTGCCCAGTTTCAGCTCGTGCTGCCTTCCAGCAGACGTGAGCTAAGATTTGATATGCAAATAAAGCTTCACAGAGCAAAGACAAGTTCTGTTTTGCCACATATGTAAACACACAGCCAGCTTCATGCATGTAAACATGGAACCAGTTGTCTCATACTTCTCAAGTCAAGTGTTCTTAAAATACACACCAGAGCACTTGCACATTCCAGCTACAATTTTACTAAAGTAAATCCACTTGAGTTGTGAAATACTGCTGCTACTGCCAGAGGAAGTATTGTGTTAACTACAGATAAATAAACATAACCTCATTACAAAACAAATTATAATCAGCTAATGAGCATCTGCCAGTTCCAAGATCCCTTATCAGAGGGCAAGAGGCCCTCAGCAAATGAAGAGACATTCTACAGAACTGTACATCACTGCCCTGGAAGATGAACAGGGCAGACCTGGGAAGCTCCATCACCTGCCGTACAGTTCTTGAGACATCTAAGGACAGATATTGAAACTGCTGCAGTATGTTTGAGAAACAAATGGAGACTTCATTTTTTTTTTTTTTAAACGCATGTATTTGGTCAAATACATCAACGCTCTGAACACTTACAGTTAATTTGGGCTATTTAAAAATCAAGTAGGACTGAAGAATCAGACAAATGACACTGTCACACTCGTGTGAGCAGATGTACAGCCAGGGTGCTCATGGGTGACACACAAACATCAGCACTACAGACTCTTGTCAATTTATTTAAGTTAATTAACACAGACAAAAGCCAGAAGCTGTGGTTCCTCCCTCTGCTGCCCCCCACCAACAGATCACAGCTGGGTTCTGCCCTGTTTAGCTCACATCTTTACCACAAGGAGAAGTGTCTGTTGTTCTTTCCTGCTCTCTTGTGGGGGATTTCTGCAACAACATGTGTGCTGTAGGATTCTCAACTCAGAACTGTCAGAATGCAGTTTTCAACTTGCCTCTTTGCTACTATTTATAAAAGCCTGATCACCATTAGTATATAAAATGCAGGGGTTTTTTTATTGTGTGACATTTGATTTTTCACAGAAATGGATACATCTTCCTGAACTAAGTTCTACTCTACTATACATAAATAGTATTTGTCTGGAAATATAAAAAGCAGAATAAGTAGCAAGCGAATAGAAAAGAGATAAATACCTTTAAGTGTTCTGCCATACAAAAGACCCCTAGTTGGGCAAATATAGGTACTTGTTTTGCTTTATCCTGATATCTACAGACCAGTTTGATCAGGAAACCTCCTTCTACTCTGGTTATCCTGTTTATCACACTGTGTTTACCTCTTCGATCATGGTGTCCATTGCAGCACAAAGTTCTTCCTTATTTGTTCCAGTTGCCACCATGTTTCTCAGTCGCAAGCAGTACTCTCTCATCTGTTTGAAGAGAAGGTCATTTTATTTTAAGGTTATGAAAGGTGCTGCCAAATCAGTCTTCAGGACTTCCAACTAACCAGGTTGTAGTAAGCACCCATTTTACCCTTCATAACATTTTCAAAATTAAAAAAATCCACTTCGGAATGCCTTGTTAGATATTGAGTCTTTAAAATCAAGATTCTCATTTACATATAAAAGAGCAGCACAGAAAAAAAAATCTACAAGCACCTGCAATTCAATGACTATTTTCCAACTATTTTGAAGCTTACAGCCATCAGCTTTTCTTAAGGCTTGGCTCCCCTTGGTTCTGTAACATATCTAGTGCTGCAACATTCAAACTCATTGCCACCTCTGACTCACAGAGCAGACGGCCTCCATACTGTAAAATTAATTCTGCAATTCTAATGCATAATTAATATCTTGGCTGATAAAAATAATGGAGCACTTCCCCACTGCATACAGAATTGCAGTAAGAGCAGCACATGCCTCCATTACTGTCATCATCCATAAGGCAGAGAAGCAGTGACAGGAGCTCCCTCAAGACCAGCTGGTTTGCAGTGTTGAAGAACAACATCCACACCACCATTATGTCTAGGCTCACTGCAGCAGATTTAGCATTTTTTATGTATTTCCAAAGGCACTTTTCTCTTAGCATATTCCTTATGAACTGGAATAATCAAAGACCGTTATAAAAATGCAGTTGAAGCTTTTTCATCTAGAATCATAGTTACCTAGCCACCTACACTACCATCCTCCTAGATGAATTCACTTCTGTAGTTTAGGATTCAAGCTACCACCACAAATCAAGCGTAAGCTTTTCAAAAATTTGAGAATTAGGAACAATTGCTACTAAAGTTATGCGATGTTTTCAGGCTACTGAAGCCTGACAATGGCCATCTTCTTCCATAAACGCGTTTTCCTGCTTCATATTTCAAGATTAACTGCACTGTTTTGCTATAAGTTCAGGCTGCCTTTGAATAAAACAAGTTCAGTTCCTGAGATGCACTTAATACTTCAGCTAATAAAAAGAAATGAAAGAATATCTGAAGCAGGGTCATTCCCACCCTTATTTAATTGCAACATATAAGCCACTTTTACCTTATGATTCAAGATCTCATTCATCCTTCTAGTAGCCTCTGTGGTGTGAGATTCAGGAAAGTACTTCTTGGGAACAACACCATACTTTTCTAAAAGAAATTAAGTTGAGAGTTAGCAATCATTGCTGGAATGGTTTCACTGAGTGGCTCGATTCGTTCCATCTGACACTAAGCTCTTCCAGACTAGTTAGTGCTGCTTAAGAAGCTCTTTCTCACTAGAAAAAAATTTACATGAAAATTAAGATCCTGAAAAATCTTTCAGAAAAACTGAACTCACGAATCATTCCATGAATTTGATCTAAGTTTAAGGAACTGATTTCCCAGTCTCCTTCACTCAACATTGATAAAGCATCAGAATAACCATTTCCTACATCTCAGTACCAAAGATCACTCCTCTTAAGGTTCTGGATATAACAGCAGCAGCCAGAAGTTCTCTCTGCCTTAAGTGTTTGCAATAGTGAAAAAAGTTACCCCCAGGCTTCAAAGAAACAAGTTTCTTTTGTGATTCTAAACTTACATTATTGGCTTGTTACTTTACAGAGGCCTTCAATTGCATTATCATACAAATTAAAGCAAATGCTAGCCTAATTCAAACACCAGCACTAAGGATGATGCTCCCTAAATTGCATCTTTGTAAGACCAGCATTGCCACATTCCATATAATTTGCTCTCACCAATCTTTACATCTCCTTTCTTCAGGCTGCAACTCAGAGCAGCTCTGCTTCTGCCTTGAAGACACACCCTGCTCTAACAAAGTCTCTTCTTTACCTTGTGCACAGGACTGCACACATGGATACAAAGGCAACGACATCAAGTTGAGACAGAAGTAAAAGGGGACTGAAACTCACTACTGAATTGACAATCTGGGGTATCTAATTACTCCTGCTGATTTTAACCTTCTATCAGAAGCAACAATATGCAAAAATAAAGATCCTAGAAAAGATTTAAGCCTAATGCTTAGAAGATACAATAGGATCCTTGACTGAAAAACGCAGCCATTAAGTGAAAGAAAACAACTTTGGATCATCTCCCAAATCAGGGCACAATTTAGGACTCCCAGCAACCACTTCCCTTACCTATAATGTTAACCAGCATATCCCACTGGCCTCCATCATTTGTGGGGTTAGAGAGCAGGAATTGCACCAGCCTTCCATCTATGGGTTCCTTTTTCTGAGCTGTTTCCACAAAGGCATTTAGAAAGTAGTAACAACGTTCAACCTATAATGAACAGACAGGACAAATCTCAGTGTGATACATGCATGGACTCGTTCCCATTCAGTATTCAGTTCTTTGGAACTAAATGAAACTATCTGCTCATCCACTAGCATGCTTATTTTCCCTGTACTATTCCAGGTCTTAACCGAAGGCTTATTTCTACTGCAAACCATGTATTTACAAGTGAGTTAGTACAGAGCTCGAGGGCAGAGGAAACAGGAAATGTGAAACAAGTTATATAATGAAGCCTGGCACAAACAAGTGCTAGGTTTTTTCAATTTCCCTGAGGGAAAAAAGCAAACAGCTCCCAGATCAGTAGGTAGCAAGCACTACTGAAAGAGAGCTCCATGGAAAATTACAGTTGGGCTTAGGCTTCCCGCTGGGCCTACCATAAATAACTTTTAAAATACTCAGAACACTTGAAAGACTTTTACTACTTCAAAACATTAACATCTTGATGACTTCCTTCTCAAGACTGAAGTCTCACTTTGCCCAATCTTAATTTCAAATACGTATTTAAAAATTTCTGGTGGTTCTTTTCACTCACATTTTCTATCTGGATTGTTCAGAGAGCCCAGCTTAAGAAAAATTCTGTCCCAGTACTAAGACTCAATTGTATAAGCATTCCTAGCACAGACTGTGGCATGTAGTACTGTACCTTGTCCCAAAAAAAGAGATATGACTGGCTGAATTCAAACTCTTCAATGTTGTACTTCTTCATGAAGGGAAGACGCATTGCATTGAGGCAGGAAAAGATCCAACATCTCCCTGAGGTCAAAGAAACAAGAATTAAACTGCAGCGCTTGCATTCAGAGCTACGTAAGGGCTCAGAGCAACATCATGAATCTTGCATTCCATCTTAAGCATTTGGACCAGTGCCCTAGGCAGCACTGTAGGTTACTGAATAACCAGTGAGTTCAGAAGTCCTGGATGGACTTGATGATCTTAGTGGTCTTTTTCAACCTTAATGATTCTACGTTCCTATGAACCATGCATGTAGGTCTCTAACTACTTCCATCTCGCTCTTTACAGAAGGGAATGCAGGCCAGAAGGCAGATGTCAACCTGCTGCAGGGATTCCATGTCAGATCACCCACAGAACTTTCAGCAGCTGCTCTCAGAACTCAGTGCCACCAGAACCCCTCCTGGAGCCCTGCAGTGAGCTCACCCTGCCATGTCCAACCCTGAACGAAGCTCCTCGTGCTCTGAGACCCCCAGCAGAGATTCCTACACCCATAGGGAGGTAACCAACCACCCCAGGTGCCCCCAAACCCCCACTTACCAGAATTCTTCTGGTTGGTGACAGGCTTGCCCTCGGCGGGCACGGCGTGTTGGAAGACCTGTATGGTGTCCTGCACCACCTGCCGCTGCAGACAAACCTCCAGCGGGTCGTTGCAGGTCGCCACGTTCTGGGCCAGCAGGAACTGCGGCTCGGCCCGCAGCCGCCGGGTGAAGGCCGCGGCCTTTTCGGTGCTGAGCCCCGCTGCGGGGGATGGGAGGGGAAAAGGGGAAGGCGGCATAAGCTTGGGATTCCGCACCGGGATACAAGAGGACCCCAGGCCCACAGCCCCTCACGGGCTTTCATCACGGAGATCCCACTCCAGAGATAAGCCCCCCCCAAGCCCACCACCAGGGTGAACCCACCCCCCGTAGACAAGACCCCCCCCCCACGCGCGCGCCCATCCCTCACCGTGGGCGTTCATGGTGCCGGAAAGCGGAGCGCCGCACAACAGCCGAACCCTTGAAACGGGTCGCGCGCGCCCCGCCGGAAGCGGCTCTTATAGCCCCGGCACCGGAAGCCGGAAGTGGGGCCCGAGCCGCTCGACGCTGAGGGTGGTGGCGGGAGGGGAACGGCGGGCGGAGAGGGACAAAAGGCGTCGGATTGCGCGAGCCGACCCCGCGGAAGCGCGGGAAGATCCGCCCCCTTTCCGCGCCGCACCCTTTTCTCCAGAACGTTCCGCGCTGCGGGGCTGGCACTCATCGCGATGCGCTGTACGGAGCGCCGTGCTGCCCCGACAGCAACGTGTGCACCACAGGCTCGGGTTAACGTACGGCACAGCGCGTTTATTGGCAGTGAGGTGCGATCCCGAGGTGAACCCGAGGGGCGGTCGGTGCGAGGCAAGCAGGCTGCGTGCCCCGCCATCAGCGCAGCACCCCGGGCTCGAGGCTGCGGGACGGGGTGCGGCGGTTCCTCAGCCTCCTGCCCTGTGTCTGCGTTGTGAGCAGTGATTACGATCAGCAGCCGTAAGTGGTGCTTGTATTGTCACAAAGCTCGTGTCCGGAGTTGTTTAATCTCGTGCAGGTATGGCCACCACTTTGAATGGTGTTTTCTGGGTATGCAAAGCTTCTGTGCCATCTTTACCTGAAGCAAAAGGGAACAACGTGGAAATTCACTCCCTATGGAAAAAAAAAAAAAAACAAAGCCAACGGCTGAATTGAATTCAGCTCCCAACAGCTGTGGCTGCGCAGGTGAGGTTTTTCCCCCTGCCCTGTGTCCCTGTGCCTGGTGTTTCTGTCCCCACGTCCAGCCCTGCAGCTGTGAAGCGGGGTGACGGCAGCCACCCAGAGCTGCAGCACGGCAGGGCGCTGTGTGGGTGCTCTCGTGTTCTGCCAGAGCTTAACGAAGGGGTTCCAGTCAGGCCCTTATTCTGGGAAGGTGTGTGATTGTGCATTCAGATACTTACAGGGCCGTTTCGCTTGGTTTTTTGAAGCACTGAAAAGAAAGAAAGAGTCCTGTTACTGTTTGCATTTTCTGCCCATAGAAGTATTATTACTGAGCTCTTGCACATGTGTAATTCACTCCTCTTAAAATACCTGCTATTTGATTTATCTGCTAGTAATTCTCAAGGAGGTGATACTACACAATGGCTCTCTAACACTGGAAAACAACGCTACAAAGCAGCACAGAAAAGGTGGAAAATAAAAGAACATTGAAGCATTATGTTTTTCTGAAGAAACTGAATCTTTCCATACCTTAAATATTTTTTCTTTCTGAGCCACGATTCCAAAAAGCGCAGTGAGTGCAACCACCACAACAGCAGCGATAACAGCCTCCTTGGGGAAAACGGTTTTTTTATCTGTGAAGAGGGAGAGGAGGTTGTCTGTATGTTAGATTGGTGCAGTCACATAGTGAAGTCATTTCACAGAGCTGGAGAGAGGCATGTTTCTGTTTTGGTGAGCGGAAGGAGGAATTGAAACACTGGTTCTGAAGTAGATCCCCAGGGTGTGGGTGTCCGGCTGTGCCACCCATAGCTCCGCTTTCAGGACACCCGTAGGAGTGGTGGGCAGTGGGTGCCTGAGTCTGATGGCTCACTGAGACATGGGCACCCAGCCCAGCTCCCTGTAGCCCATGGAGGCACTGTCATTTCTGGAGGACAGCACAGCACCATTACGTTAAGCAGCTTTTTAGCATGACAGAACAACGTGGTTAGAATAAGAAGCTTCAAGTGAGACCTAAGGTGCTTTAAAGCACACTTGGATTTGCTCTGTCATCATGGGAAGTGAGAAAGTGGGATGAGTCCACTTCAGGTCATGCTTGCCAAATGTTTTTGAATAACAGGTAAAGCAGGAAGAGCCTTCTCTGGTGCTGTGCAGGCAGGCACAGGTGCACGGAGAGCTCCTTGCTGCTCTCAGAAGTTCACGTGGGGAATTTCCATGATGTAAACCCACTTACAGTGGGTTGCTACCATTGTAAAAGCGGATGCAGAGCTGTTTGTACAACTTAATGCTTAGTAGTAACTTTGTTACCTTCAACTATCAGGTGGAAATCCTTACTGCTGTCTCCACAAGAAGATTTCACTTCACAAGTGTAGGTCCCGTTGTCAGACTTCTGTACTTTCTTGATAGAGAGCTGGAAGGTCTCACTGGTCTGGTACACCTGGTAGTGATTTTGCAATGTTAGGATGGTGTTGTTCTTGTACCACGTTGTTTGGCCTTGAGGGTTGGACTTGGCATTGCAGGTCAGAGTGACGTCTTTGCCTTCTTCAATGTAGATGGACTCATCTTCACCCACAGAGGGAGGAACTATTTAGAGTAAGAGCAGTTAAAGAGGTCATTCATGTAAGTAAGTAGATTTCCTTTTCACATC
Organism: Meleagris gallopavo; assembly: GCF_905368555.1. Lineage (NCBI taxonomy): Eukaryota > Metazoa > Chordata > Aves > Galliformes > Phasianidae > Meleagris > Meleagris gallopavo. Next base: position 6,217,919 of record NC_139424.1, read on the forward strand.
GACTGCGACACCATTTGTAGGGATCCTGCTTTAGTAGGGGAGTTACTTTGGTGATCCCCTGAGGTTCCTTCCAGCCCCTACAGTTCTGTGATCTGAGCACACATCCTGTCCTGTGCCCCATCGTGATCCCCAGGGATCAGCAGGGCAGTCATGACAGTTACTCCCGTGACTTCCCTGCCCCAACTTGCATCCTTGAGAAAGAGTCAGTGTGGAGGCAGGGATGTAGTCAGGAAATCTTACTTAAAGGGCCCGCCCACTGCCTGTAAAAAAGGCATATAGAAAAGGCTATAAGCACCACTGTAGAAAGGGAGTGACTTATCACGAGAGCTATCTCCTCCTCAGCACATTTTTTCCCGGTGAATACAGCGCACAAGGGTACAAAAACATCCTGCTCTCAGCTGAGTACATGGGGTGGGACAAAGCCCACCCAGCCATCCCTCACTGATAGCAGCACTCACAGCGGACGTCCAGGACCACCGAGACCTGCACGGACTGGTCCCGTACCAGCCTGCACGTGAAGGCAACGCCATTGTCAGACTCAGAGACTGGAGAGATGCAGATGTTGCTGATGTTCACTTTATTCTCATCTTTCAGATCCACACGGCTACTTCCTCGGTACCAGAGCAGCTCCTCGGCTTGGCTGCTGTTCTGTGCTAGGCAGGACAGGGAGGCGAGAGACCCGGACGATATGGTCAGGGTGAAGTCATCGTTGTGGTTATTGACAGACAGTTCTACACCTGCAAAAGAAGGAGACTGAGGGCATTTAGGCATCCTAACCTGCACCCTTCCCACAAATGCATGTGGTTTCTCTAAGTCTTGACCTTGGAGGAAACAATGAGAGCGTTAGGCTTCAACATAACACTCCTCTTTCAGGTGGGACTTTAGTTTCTAAGATAGGAAGCATCTTTATCGCAAACTTCCCTTCATGGTTACTTAAAATCAAAGTGAAAGTTTTGCAGCTGACTACATGAACTCCAAAGCCTGACCTATGATAGATAACAAAGCATCTGAAAACCATGTCGTGGCACTGATAATGTAACATACAGTGAGAGAACACCCTGCCAGCAGTGCCCACCCTCCTGCTGCAAATCACTGTTATAGCATATCTGTGCCAAGAGTTTTTGTGCCCACAGTTTGGTGTTCTGCTTTTTGGCTGGAGCTGAACGTTGTATTAAGCTGTTCATCAGCTCCTCTGCTGCGGCCAGAAGGTTGGTGAGTCACAGTTAATCTAATGTAGAGCCTAAGGATGGGTTATATGGGAAAACAATATGGGAAATAAATTTTTCTGTCAAGCTAGAATTCTCTAATTTAGCTGATGTCATGAATGAATGAGCTGAAAAATGCATCTCAGAATAAAAGGCAGGGTGGTCCTGTGAGTACAACAGCCCAGAGCACCTTGTCTCTCCCTTGGTATTCCCAGGCCAAGTGCATTGCAGTTCTCACTTCATGGAGCAGCTGTGGACACGGTGGCCTCGTCGTTCCTGTGCAGCTGACTGAAATGCTGAAGCTTCCCCATTCCCTGCTTGGCTGCTCTCAGAATCGGAGGCCAGTTTTTAGACAGTCCTCCGGGAGGATCTCCAGAGCATATGAAAGCAGGGTGCTGCAATTACCTATCATCCCAGGCAGAACCCAACCCCAGCCAGTTTCACCTGCCTGCACAAAGGAGTTTGGACGAACGATGCTGCATTTTTCCATTACTTACCTGTGGCTACGTGTGCCAAAAAGCAAAGCATGAGGATGTGCACTCGGCAGGAGGCTGTGAGTCTGCTTCTCTGTGCCATCATAGGGAGCCCAGCTGGTGCCTGTCAAAGAGAGGCAAGGTCACTGCACTGACTGCAGCTGTTGGGAGCCTTCGGTGGCGCTGGGTCGGGGTCACCACGACATAAACTGAGCCGATGTCTTGCTTTTCTCAAGGGGATATTTTTGTCTTTAATTTCTGCTGCTTGAGGTCTCTCACTCTCTGTCCATCCCTGACTTACCTTGGGAAGAGCCTCAGAGAGGTGGCTTCTGAAAAGAGATGTGCAACCCTTCCTCTCCTTATTTATAAGCTCTGATTTTTAATGTTTTATGGTAGCTCCGTAAGAAGTGAGTCCATAAAATGGGTTCAAGGCCACGTTTAATTCCTGCATTTCTGAGCTCCCAGGACACTGAAGAAAAGTACCTGCTGGGCTCTGCTGGCTGTTTTATGAGTCTTGACAAGACAATGAATAACTAAGGAGAAAGTTCCTGCATCAGCCATAAAGACCTCCTGCCAAAAATAACACTTCTTCCCTTTCAGTTTTCTGGCTGTTCACGACACTGTTTCAAGCTTAGGAATTGTGATTCTGTGAAGCTTATCCTAATTATCCTCTAAGGAGACTCCAGCTGCCCCTTCCTGCCCCATGTCCTGCTGCTGGGTCCTTCTGTGGCTGCGGAAAGAGAAAATGCTCCGGTTCAGACTTTGGACTGCATGCTGGCAGAGCAGGGAGCAGAGACATGCCCTGTAATGCTGAGTACCCTCAGGGTACACTGTGCTTAGCTCAGGTCACCGCTCTGCAATGATACTGCACGTGAAGAAGGAAGTTTACAGAAAGTGAGGATGTAAAGAATGAAAGAGTGAAGTCTGCTATTTTCAGTCTATGAACAAGAGCAAGGGGAAAAGATCATCAGGTAACAGGGAGCTTTGTCGTGACACAGGACACAGATTGAATGGGACCTGGGGGAAATTCTATACCAGGTTTGCCCCAGGTGTGTGTGATGGATGAGCTCGGGTTCGTTGGGTTGTGGCCGTTGAATGACGGCAGTGGCAGTGCTGTTTTGCAGTGGGATTTGAGATGTGCTGAAAGAAGGGAGATTAGAAAAGCAAGGTGTTAACTTGGCCAGAGATACAGGAAGGCAACAGTTTAAAACTGATAAGGAATTACTTTCGCAATGACTTTTTACATATATATTTTTATACAGGGCTTAATTATCTTGTGGGTGTCTTAATTACCACCATGGTCTAGAGTTTCATGGGTTGCATTATCCACCTTCTCATTATACTTAGGAGGGACATAAACTTCGTTCCAGAATGCAAAGCAGCCACCAGTGAGTCAGACCGGGAGGATCCCCTTCAGAGAGGCAGGAGCCCCGTGACTGTCCTGCAAGGAGCCAGCTCTGCTTTGTGCTGTTTGTGTCAGGCAGTGTCAGGGGAGGGTTCCATGGCCATTGAGCTGGAATTATCCGCTGGCTCCTCCTCGCATCCTTATGGCAACAGTACACCAACAAACCCCAAATAAGGCTGTTGTTACATATGACTCTGAACAGCCCCAAAGGGAGTAAATTAATAAACGCCAGTCTCTTCGGGTGTAACACGAGCCTTAGAAACCTGAGAAGAAATGATTTAGAATGTGAAAGAGACTGTTGGCTGCGTTACCCTCCAGCTCAGAGTCAGGGCAGTGTGTGTCCCAGTCTGTCCTCAGTGCCTCCAGAGGCAGAGCACTGCTCAGAACCCCCTGGGCTGTCACTGGCAGAGGGTTGCTCTTGCAGTCCGGGGCATCCCGGGATGCACCCAGATGTGTGTGAGTTGGGATTGCCTCTCTGGTTGGCTGGCAGTGCCTGTAACTGGCTGCAATCCTGCTCCAGAAAATGCCTGTGCTGGTCCCCGAGGCTCTGCCCCAGGCTGCTCGGTGCGGTTCTCCTCTCCTAATCCCTTTTTAATACACGGTGCCACATGTTTTGCAGCTCCCATTGTTTAGGAAATCCCAAACCCAGTTGGGAGCAGGAGAGCAGGGCTGTCAGGGAGTGCTGCTTGGGCACCTTCTGCTCTGTGCTGCCTCCCACAAATCCCATTCTCCCCAAGTATAATGACTGGAGATGTGCCCTGCTTTTGCAATCAGACTCAGCCCGTACCCCACGTACTTTCCACTATTGGCACAGAAAAATCTCAAGTTTCGGGTTTTTTTTTTTTTTTTTTTTAATATATAAATCTGCACATCATCGTATTTCCCGATCATCCTTAAATAAAAGGTCACACTCTCTGGCACTGAATGCAGAGGAAAGATTGGCCAGTTTTAGCCCTGGGGGAAAAAAGAACAAGGAAAAGAACCAGTGCCTGGGTGAAGGTTGGAGGGCGGTGGGGGCCACCTACTGGCTGCGGGCCGGTGCCATCGTGCTGTGCCTCTCAGCTTTAAGCAGTTCCTTTCAATCATTTTTTTCAGGATCCTTTCAACTGTGTCTCCTTGAAGTGAGTGCAGGAAACAGAGCCGTGTCCCAGGAGTGCAAATCTAAGCTGTACTGCAGAGCAGCGAGGCACTGGCCCGTGGATCCTGTGCTGTGATGAGAGCACCCAGAGACTGCAGAAATTCTCAGGGCTGTGCACAAAGGTTCTGCCAAATCACTGCTGTGCTCGCTGCTGTCTGTCACCAGCCTCATCCCTGATGCTCCGGGTCATGGTCAGTGCTGCAGGTGTGCCCACAGCCACCAACCTGACTGAGAAAACTAAAGACAGAACACTGGTGTGGTTGTTCCTGTCCTGCTCTGTGAAATATGGTCCCAAACAAAAGCACATGGGAAAAGAACTTGGTGTTAAATGAATAGTACAGGTATCTGCAGGAGATAGATGTGAGGTTTCTGTATTAAATTCCACTTAAATTAAGAAAAATGTGTTGTCAGAGTGTGCTGCAGTGGCACAGCTGCCCAGGGAGGTGGGGGAGTCCCCCTCCCTGGAGGTGTTCAGGAACCATGGGGATGTGGCACTGAGGGCTGTGGTCAGTGGGCACTGTGGGGCGGGTTGGGGTTGGACTTGGGGATCTGAGAGCTCGTTTTCAACCTGAATGATTCTGCCATTCTGAATGTTGGTCCTTGTATCTTCCCAGTAAGGGGGTTCTGTTCAGTAACTTTCCACTTTCACACATAGTAGCACTCAGGCAGATGAATAACACCAATCCTTCGTTTGCATCCTCTACTCGTGAAGCTCCATTTTCAACCCAATGGGAGCAGCTCCAAGGCAGCCTCCTGCCCAGCAGACTGTGGTAGCAGAGATTATCCGCAAGGTCCCCATGATTTTGTTGTTTTTCTGAACAGAAACAAGCTGCCACTGATGGGCTGAAATTCATTTTTGCTTCCTATGGGAAACCAGATTGACTGGGGATGATGCCAAGTTGGGTGCCTGCTTCTTTCTCGATTTAGAAGCTCCCTCATGGCCAGTGCATGAAGTTCCCTGGTGCAATTCTCTGATCTGCTTTTTTTTCAAGACACTGCTGTGCTGTGGTACCCGTCAGCCTGAACCTAAGGTATTTTTGTCTGCCTAGGAACTATCATCGCCAGTGGAACTTCTTGGAAGTGCATTTCTGGAAAACCAAGTGCTGATTTGATCCTGTGAAGACCTCCCAAACAATATCAGCAGTTTGAACTTCCCCACTGCGGAGCCGTCCCTCGTTTCCTCTGTGAGCAATCTGCAAAGACCAGTCTGCCCATCCTGCCTGATGGGAAACCACTCGGGAGGAAACCGTGGCGGTGCTGCAGGGCAAAAGCCACAGCCCCCACAGAGGAGCAGGAGGCGTTGTGCAGGTCAGTCCCTAACCTGCAGTCTCACCCTGCCTGCAGGCACAGCTCTCAGGCTGGCTGGTGGGAGCGAGGAAGCTTTATTTATGCTGGCTGATGAGAAATCGACGGGATGAGTCAGGCCTCTGCCACATGCTGCTTTTACAGTTGGTTTGTTGAAACTCCAGACAACTGGGCCTTCATCGGCTAAAAAGGGAAATGAGCTCAGTGATTCTGTGTAAATCCAAAGCAATTTATTTGTAGACTGAGGATGTAACCTATGTAACTGGGACCACTTCTGAGATTGCCAAGTTCCCCAATGATGTTCCTTCGCCCTTTCAGTTTAAAATACCCTGATGACCCAGGTCTTTCAGCTTTCCCAGGAACCTCTTTGATGAACAATCCCTGTTCCCTGCTCATCTCCCTCCCAGTGACCACGCAGCATGGATCAACCCTGAGGAGGAGGAGCTGATTTGCTCTTCTTTTCCTCGGGGCCCTTTGGATGCCGTGCGTGCTCTGATCTGTGGAGCAGCAGATGGCAAAGATCTGCACAAGGGATGGATGTTCCCCAAAGGTTGCAGGTTGAGGGCCGCACTCAGCTCGTGTCTCCGACAGGAAATGCCGGAGCTGGGAAGCAGATGTGTATGGGAGATAGCACAGAGGATTTAAACAGGAATTGCTGAGACCTGCTGTTGGAGGTGACCCCTTTTTTTATATGGGCTGCGGTGTGTTTTTTGCAAAGTTCTCCTAGTTATTCCTGATTATTCCACCTGCCTGAAAGAAAAAAAAAAAAAAGGAAGCAGCAAAGATCTGATCAGAAGAACCCCCCAAATACTTACTCAGCCCCTTGTGCAGCAGGGCTGTCGGTCCCCGGACCGCCTATTCGCTGCTCCCCTGCCTCGCCTTTCCCTTTCGGGTAGCACTGCGCCGCAGCCCCGCCGTTCCGTTCCGCGGCCAGACGCGCTCCGCACGAGGCCGGGAGCCGCGCGGCCAACAGGGGGCGCACAGCGCTCCGCCTCGCCCCGCCCCCCGTGACGCAGCGCCGCCCTCCGCTTCCCGTTGGCCGCTCTCCGCCTCGCCCCGGCCGCTTCACCCTCGGGTCGGAGCTCATTGGCCGGCGGCCGGAGCGGCGCGCCCGCCCCCTCCCGGTGCCCGGCGGCTCCGCGGCGCGGCGGGGCCGGGGCGCGCGGCGGGGCCATGGCGTGCGCGGCGCGGGGGCCGCGTGTGTTGCTGCCGCTCTGCGCGCTGCTGGCGCTGCTGGGCCCGGCTCGCGGCACGCACATCAAGAAGGCGGAGGCGGCGGAGCCCGGCGAGGCGCTGCGGTACCTGCACGCGGCCGAGATGGGCGAGGCGCTGCGGGAGCTGGCGGCCTCGGCCCCGCCGGGCCTGGCGCGGCTCTTCAGCATCGGCGAATCGGTGGAGGGGCGGCCGCTGTGGGTGCTGCGACTGACGGCGGGGCTGGAAGCGCCCCGGGCCGGCGAGGAGCCCGGCGGGCCGCCCCTACCCGGGCGGCCGCAGGTGAAGCTGGTGGGCAACATGCACGGCGACGAGCCCCTGGCGCGGCCGCTGCTGCTGCGGCTGGCCCAGGAGCTGGTGCGGGGCTGGGCCGGCGGCGACGCGCGGATCGGCCGCCTGCTGAACACCACCGACCTCTACCTGCTGCCCAGCCTCAACCCCGACGGCTTCGAGCACGCCCGGGAGGGAGACTGCGGCAGCGGCGGGGCGGGCGGCCGGGAGAACGGCCGCGGCCGGGACCTCAACCGCAGCTTCCCCGACCAATTCGAGGCCTCCGAGCCCGACCTGGGCCCCGTGCCCGAGGTGCGAGCCCTCATCGCCTGGATGCGGCGCAACAAGTGAGTGCGGGGCGGCCCTGCGCCGTCCGGGCTGCTTTCCTACCGGCGCCCGACCTCCGGCGCTGCCCGCCTCTGCGGCGCGGGCCGCTCTCCGCTCTCTCCCGTTCAGCTTTGGGGAGCGAGGTTTAGTTCGAGGGCTCTCCTTGTTAACGCTCTGTGTGGCTGCCTGTCGGGAGCCGTGCTTGGGGAGGCCCTGCAGGCTGCGCCGTAACTGGTGTGTCCTGCTCAGACGGCTCGGTTATCCAGGAGCACTCCTGGTTTGGTGCAGTTCAAATTGAGCTGCAAGAGAAACCTTTGCGTGTTCTTTATATCATTTTGGAAATGACTTTTTGTTTTCCGTTTATTAACTTAATGGTTTTGCAAAGGTGAGGTGAGATCTTCATTTAGACCAGGCTGGAATAGAAAGAATGCCATCCTTTGTGCACCAGCTGGGGCTGCTGCGCTCGCTGCACCAACGTAGTGCTGGTACAGGAGGCAACGGGTAAACAGAACTGCTTGACTTAAATAATAAAGCAAACAAAAAGAAATAGATAGTGGGTATAACCCAATTCACGTGTGCTGTCTGAAGCAAGGATGGAGGTATTGGTCATGTTATCTCTGCTCGGAAACAACAACGTGCTGAACTTCAATTCTCTTTCTGGTGGAGGTGGCTGTTGTTGGCTTCTTATTCACAGCGTTCTGACGTGACTCTTAATTCTTTCCTTCTCCTTCCCAACTCCAGGTTTCTGCTCTCTGGCAACCTGCACGGTGGCTCAGTGGTTGCAAGCTATCCCTATGATGACTCGCCCACACATAAGCCTACAGGAGTCTACAGTAAATCAGCTGATGATGAAGTGTTCAAATATTTGGCAAAAGCTTATGCATCACATCACCCCATAATGAGGACTGGCAAGCCAAATTGCCCTGGTGAGGAAGGAGAGACCTTCCCAGAGGGCATCACCAATGGTGCCCAGTGGTATGATGTGGAAGGTAAGCTGTGCTGCTGAGCCACTCTCGCTGCTACTTTGGGTCACATGATGGTGCATGGAAATGATTTCTTGGTCCTGCTAAGAAGTAGTAGTGATGACCACCAAGGGAAGGATGGTAGGTGAGGCGATGTTTTTAGCTTGGGATGTGTTCTAGCAGCTTGAAATGGTTTCATGGTTACACTGGCTAGTGCTTGGTGAATCTCAGCTTGGGAGGGTCTTGTAAGGAACAGCTCACAGCACACTGGAGGGCTTTTCTGCCCTCATTAAGTTGCCAGAGGGTCATCCTGCACACAGGTGGCTTCATCTGCCAAAGGGACTATTGTAAGATCTTGAGACAGTTACCAAGTTTTAATGATGGTACAGGAAGGTGAACTTGTGTTAATGTACTGAAGACACAAGCAGCATTGATCTGAAACCAGTGCCAGTATTCTGCGAGGGTTTTTAAACCTCTAAACCTACAAGTTTAGAGGTTTGTAGGTAAATGGTTATAAGGTGGCCAGGTATAAAGGTGTAGAATGATGTAAGTGCACAGTGTGAGTTCAGCTAGCTGCTCTCCCTGAGGTGGGGTGGTTTGGCCACGCAGTGGGCTGTGCTGTGTGCATCACTTCTGCTGCTGCTGAGACTTAAATGTCTGTTTGTGATGAGGTGCTCTTGTGGAAAGGAGCCTGTGAGTAGCGGGAAGAGAAATCTTGACTGTGCCCTTAGAAAGAATTACACCATTTCCACACCCCGTCTGCGGAAGTTGTACAACCACAGGCTTACCAGACAGCACGGTGACTTCTGTGGTGAGGACAAAGCACCAATCTGGCAGAACTGGTCTGAAGAAGTTACACTGCTTTGCTGTGTTTGGACTGCTCTGCTTTCCCTCGCACTAGGGCTGATGCAGAAGGCAGGGGTGCAATGAAATCAGGCATAGTGGACCCCAAATAGCTTACAGCTTAACAAATTCTGAACATACAGTGTCTTTCCAAAACACGGATTTCAGAGCTGAATCATGTGCTAACCTGATGTCCACGTTTCTGGGGAAGAGAGGAGGGTGATCCATTATTAGACCTGATTACATCACCGCCGTGCTGGAGAAGGAAGTCCTTATTTCAGCGGTTGGATGGATCATTCCTGAAGATTTCACTGTTCTGATAAGCTGCGGTGTTCAAACAAGATGCGGCTCTGCCATGTTTGCTAACAGCCGTCTCCTCTCCTCCACCCTGCCGAGCACAGCACTGGTGTTTACTGGCCTCAAGGTTCACTCTGGAAAGCAGAAGGTTCAGCACAAGGAAGGTTTGTGTAATCTCGTACATCTGCTCGTGACGGAACAGGATATCCTGGATGATCTGTGCTGCCTTGTTCTGGTGGTGGTTGTTATCAGCAACCGTTGAGATCAGTAGGTTTCTTTGCTGCAGCTCCAGGGCTTTTGGCTTCTTCCTGAACTGGGCTGGGTGTGCTATGGAGGGAGGCTGCTTTGAACTTTCAGTTTCCCTGCTCCTGGAGCAAGAAATGCTTCTCACCACAGTGTTAACTTCATCCTCCTGCTGGGACAGTGAATGCCCCACCAGTGCCAGCCAGCCTGTAGGAGGCTTGCTAGCAGCTGTTGCACAGGTGTGAACCTTTTGGGCTGCCTTTGTGTTGGACGCTATTGAAGCTGGGGTTTGCATGCTTTCTTCATGTAGGAAATGGCAAGGTGTGAGCTAGACCGCAGCATTGTGGTTTATAACTTAATAGCCTCCAACTTTCAGCCTCTGCGGAAACAAACCCTTGAGCTGTGACAAGCCACAACCTCGGGCTCTGTGCTGATGGCTGCAGGCAGTGATTGTAGGCAGTGTGCTAACAACACCGGCTCAGAATGAAGTGCTGCGAGGCTGGCACCTGTGCCATCTCAGCCAAGCTGATCAGGAGGGCAGTGGCAGCCCTTGGAGCACATCGCACACCGATGTGTAACTCACCATTGAGGGAAGAGTGCAGATGAGCTAACAGATAACACGGGGGGCAGCCTGCACAGTTTGAAGTTGTGTCAAGTTTCAGTATTGCTTTGTGGTTTTGGGTGTTAATGCTGATTTTCAGTATTTCAGGTGGATGGAGTCAGTGGTATGCTGCTATACTCAGACCAAGAGGCTTTTCTCAGTAACTGCAGAACTGGAATGCATGGGGGAAGGAGGATGGGAGCTCCCTGGCTGGGCTGAGCTCTGTGAGAAGCATATGACATGCCTGAGGTGCAGAGCAAGTGCTCGTGGCCTGCATAGCAGGTTGTGCTGGGAAAGGCTGCAGCCTCCAAGTGAACTCAAGCCAGGAAAAACAAAGAATTGAGAACAAAATGTTTCAACAGGTGGAAATTTTCCTGCCACGTTTTATTGTGTGAAATCAAACATGCTGGAAAGGCGATTGCTGTGGGATTCTTTGTCCTGGAGCTACCAGTTGGGCTTACGCTGGTGCCAGACCCCATTAACTTTGTTTTCAGTATCCTCTTATGTGTATCAAGCTAAGGTGGCAAGTGCAAACCATCCGAGTAATTCTTAAGGTCAAGCGTGAGCAGAGTATGGCTCCTTGCCATGCAGCTCAATGTGGCTGCTGCGTTCCAGCTGCTATAGATAAGCGTGTCTGGCACTGCTTGGGCTATCTCTGCTGTACATGTGCTTAGTCTTCCTTCCCTTGTAACCTCTAGGGCTTTTAACTACTGAATGACCAGTTCAGATCAAGAAAATGATTGGAAATTTGGGCTGTTTCATGATGCGGCTTAGTGCAGTCTGAGTCGAGAAGGGCAGCTGTCCTGGAGAGTCCATGAACATAAGGAACTTTTGTCTGTAGGGTGGATGTGTTTGCCTTTAGGTGGGAAAGGCCCTGACTCAGAAATGGAATTAATTGTGACATTGATTGGGGTGTTTTATGGGCTGCCTCGAGCGGCTTTTTCTTTATTTGTAGCTTCTGTGTAAAAGATGCTTTCCTCACTGCTTTCAATCTGTGCTGTGAAGGTGCTGGAGGTGCCTACAGGTGTTGGGGCAGGGAGGGGTTTGGTGGGGGTTAGGTGTGTGTTTGCCAACTTCTGAGCAGCTTGTGGTGACATTGAACTCGGAGCAGTTGAAAGGAGCCCCTGAGAGCAGCAGCTGCTTGTCAGATCCATGCTGTGACCTCTGCTTCCTGGGCATGTCCAAAGGCAACTGCACAGTTGGAAGGTTTCACCCATGGCTTCCTGGCTTATACAGTTAGCTGTCGTGTTTACATACGATTCTTTAATGTAATTTTTTTTTTTTTTTTTTTTCCTTGAGAAAACTGTTGGCCTGTTTGTTAGAGGTGTGATATTAGAGGCTGTGATGCCTTTTTTCACACCTAATGTGAGCAGTGCAGTGCATGTGAAGGTGCTGCTCTGCTCCTCAGGGCCTGGAAGGCTGCAGGGTGCACTGCTCTGGGCTGGATTGTGAGCTGCTGGAGCTGCAGGCTGGAACCTCACCTCCTCTGTGTTTTAATGACTGCAGACTAATGGACCAAAACATTCCTCTGCCTTTTTGGGGCTGCTGCTGGTCTCACGCTGTGAGGCAATCAGCCCTGTCCACAGAGGAAGCAACTTGTGCAGTGTATTTAATCACGTCTCTTGCCTTGTGCCATCTGCTCTCCCTGCAGAGCAGACAGGAACCTTTCTCTGCTGTGACTGAGCTGCAGGTCTCCATCTCCTAATGTCTGCTCTGCTGAGAGCTGGAATTAGAGAGCTTTCTTCATCACGCAGTTTGAAAATTGAGTCTTTCCAAGCTGGCCTAAAAGGCTTCTCTGGTATCTGGTGCATTTATGGCATTGGAAGCTCCGGGCATGACTCGAGTGCTGCATTCTGCCGCCTGCCTGCCTGCTGTGGAGCTTGGCAGGGAGCAGCAGCATGCTGTTGGGCTCCTGTGCTGCGAGAGGTCTGAGCCTGCTGCCTGAAGGGCAGCCCCGATGCTCAGGGGATGGGACAGAGTGGGGGGAGGTTCTGCTGCGTTGGAAAGCAAGGGCTCAGCTCCAGCCATTCTGGTACAGGTCTGTACACCTGCACATCTCCTGCCTACTCCTGAGGGGCCGTGCAGATGGTATATGGAAAAATATGCGATGCCACATGCTGTAAAAATAGCTGTCCTGCTCTGCAATGGGTCTGTGAGAAAGCCAAATATGTTCAGCACATACAATCCAAATTTTCAAGCGTGCAGTGGACTATTTCTTGAAGAGATTCTCACCAAAATTGATGTACCACGCTCCAATTTAGTCCGTTACTGCTCTATTATGGGTGAGCATCTGTCCTAAATTTGCTTGAATGGCAGATGAAGCACTAAATATGCTTCATAATGGCTCTGGTTTACGTATGGATGTTTTCAAATGCATTAGTATCCCGCTATGAACAGATGGTTCCAGGCTGGCAAATTGTTCTGCTCTGCACAGAGTTTACATCCTGCTGTGGGCTGCTTTTCTGAGCCTGGTAACAGGAGCTGTGTAAAACCAGAGTTACAGGCCTGGCACCTCCAACCTCCTGAGCTGAGCTTTACAGGTCGGTTGTTTTTTTTTTGTTTGGTTGGTTTTTTTTTAGGCCCTCAAACACTTTTTTGGGCCAGAAAAACCTCTTTCCTGTTTTAATCTCAGTCTGTGTATGAGCTGCAGTGCTCTCTGTCTAGTGGGAAGTGCCATTTGATTTGCTACGAAGGCTGCCTGTTCCCTTGGTAGCAGGCTCCTAGGAGAACCAGAAGGAACTGGGACATCTCTGATCCAGCCCCATCCCTCCTGTCTTCCCGAGGTCTGTGCTGTCAGTACGTCTGTTTCACCAGGCTGCCATGGGGTTCTTGGATTCAGGACAGCAGTCCCTGGTTTGGACAGTGAGTGCTCACAGCTGCCATGCTCACTGGAAGACTGCTGTGCTTGGGGGAGCAGTGCTGATGCCTTGTCACAGCCTCTGCCAATGCCAGGCTGTGTCTTTGCACTGTGGCTACCATCCTTTCCAGTTAGTTAGTCATCCAGCACGTATTTCTTAGACTTACCTGCTGGGATCCTGCTGTTTGACAGGCTTGTGGTGTTTGGGGTCATGCTGCTTACTACTGAAAGCTCCCATGAGTGTTCAGAGCGTTGTGTTTACAGCCCTGAGCTCTGGACCATGAGATGGTACCCAGCAGCCTCACGTCTCACTGGCGCATCATTCGTTCCTGTTTGAGAAACAGATTTGCATGTTGAAGGTTCATCTTAACTTCAGCAGATGGGATCGGGCTGCTTGCTAGAACAAGGTGACTTTTTTCACTCGTAGCAGTGCCTGTGGTTTGTCTGAAAGGAAAGAATGAACAGATAAGCTTGATGCTGGGAAACAGCTCTTGCGCGCTCCTGTTTTCTGGTGCTCATGAGCTGGTTGGTTTCACACCAAACTGTTGAACTTCCCCAGGTTGGCACTCTGGTGCATTTTTTTGTGTCAAGCCTGAAGCTTGTTTTGGATGAAACTACTTCTCCTACAGGCAGGCCTTACAGGTCTGAGGCTAGCTTGCAACACGCAGTGAAGGATTGCAGCAGCAGCATTCCAGCTCTGTGTGCCTGCCATGCTGGGCTCTGGAGCATCTGGCAGAGAGCTTCCCAGTGATATGAACCCAGAGGTGCTGCCAAGTGCTGTGAGTTCAGCTGACAGAGCAGCAAGGCCGAAGGGACTGCCTGCAGCTTAATGCCCTGTGTGCTTGTTACTGGGAGAGGAGAGCTCTGTCTCCCGCAGCACAGGCTTTCACAGTGATCCCATCTGACTTTTCTGCTGAGGTTCATCCTGGTGAGATGCCACAGGGGGCTGAAGGACGGAGAGGAGTGTGCATCCTGTGGAGGGATGTCCGTGTATTGTTCTCGTGACACATCTCTGCCTTGTTTTCTCAGGTGGGATGCAGGATTACAACTACGTGTGGGCCGACTGCTTTGAGATCACGCTGGAGCTGTCCTGCTGCAAATACCCACTGACCTCTGAGCTCCAGCAAGAGTGGGAGAACAATCGTGAATCCCTCCTTTCTTTCATTGAGAAGGTAGCGTGAGCTGGTGTGGGGCGTGGGGACAACACCTGAGAAACTCCTGTGCCCCTGCTGGGCTGGGAGCACTGCATCAGCTGCTCTCGTGGGCTGCATGTGGTAACACAGCTGCTGCAGAGGCTGCGCAGAGGTTGGGGACTACAAAGTTTCTGTGCATCTCTGTGGTTCTGCCACAGTTCCACATCCTCAGTGATAGTGAGCTCCTCCGAGAGGCCTCGTGGGGTACAGTGTTACGCAGGACTGTGAGTTGCAGATCTCACTACCCACTTATGTGCTGAGTAGGGGAGAGTTTAGCTTGAGGAGGGAGCAGCTGTGTTCTGTCCCTCGATATGGCCTGTAACCCTGCTCTGTTCATTATGTTGCGTGCCCACGTTGACAAATGGGAGGATTAGCTAGGGAGGATCAGTTTTGAGAAGCTGCTGCATGCTGAATTTCCTGTCCTTGCTCCCAGGCCAAGCACTGTCTAAATCATGGCCCCTTGTTTGTCTTTGCCTGGCAGCTGTCCTGCTCTGTGCACGTGGGGACAGCAGGGGATGGTGTCGCTGGTGAGGACGCTGTTGACCTGCTGTTACCCATCTTCAGCCAGAGCCTTATGTTGTTTTCCTCAGGTCCACATTGGAGTGAAAGGTTTTGTCAGGGATGCAGTCACCAAGGCTGGCTTGGAGAACGCAACCATTGTTGTTGCTGGCATTGCTCATAACATCACAGCAGGCAAATACGGCGACTACCACCGGCTGCTGGTGCCTGGGACCTACAACGTGACCGCCGTTGTGATGGGGTAATGTCTCCATGGTGCTGCCTACTGCTTGTGTTACTTTACTTGATTTCTTCCCCCTGAGCATGTTGTGTATTTAAGGGGCTTGGCTGGAAACTGCAGCAGGAAAGGTCTCCTGCAATGGATTAGAGCTGCAGCTGTGTTTGTTCACCCGTGCCCTGCTGTGGTGGGGAGCTGCTGGTTGCACAGCACTTCTTCCTCCTTCATTTGCTTGTATCAACCTCCATCTTACTTATGGGCAAAAGGAGAAAGTGCAGTAGGTCATCCCAGTCAGGTTTTGCCTCACATTTGGGGGGTAAATGTGTTGCTTACTGCTGGCTAGTCCTGTGCTGCACCTGTGGCTTCTTCCCTGGAGAGTCCATAAACAGGAACTCATGCCTCTGACACAGCAAAGGGCAGCAGCATGGTTGGATTTGAAGGCAGGAGGATGAGCCCCATCAGCTTGTTTTGCTGGTGGATCTCTCACATAGTTGTTAACATCTGAATGTGCTCAGACTGGGAGGAGGAGGATGGGAAAACGTGCAAAGGTTTTGGCCTCTGTTCTGCAGAGCCACCTTGCTGAAGCCTGCTCTTTTTTTTATTTTCTTCTTACAGTTACACACCACTGACCAGAGAAAACATTGAGGTGAAGGAGGGAGATGCAACAGAAGTGGATTTCTTCTTGCAACCGACTGTGATGGCACCAGCTCCCAACCTCACACAGCTCACAGCAACACTTGCTCCTGCTTCTACCATTGCCTCCACCGTGGTGCAGGCTGAAGCCCCGAGCCCAACCTCTCTCCGTCAGCCCATCCAACCTGTGGACTTCCGCCACCACCACTTCTCAGATATGGAGATCTTCCTGCGGCGCTACGCCAACGAGTACCCCAACATCACCCGGCTGTACTCCGCAGGCAAGTCGGTGGAGCTGCGGGAGCTCTATGTGATGGAGATCTCAGACAACCCTGGTGTCCACGAAGCAGGTAATGTGGGAGAGTCTTTCTAGCCAAACACAGATGCGAGTGGTAGACCTTTAGCTTTGGGAGGCTATGGGCTGAGCGAAAAGGAAATGTAGAGCTTGCATCTGATGAGAGGCTGAGCTCTTCCCCTTTAGAAAGACAAGGTGCAGTGGATGATGCTTGGGTGAGTTAAAGAGCATTCCTAGGGAAATTTACCTGAGTGGGTGGGACTCTGGGGTCAGAAAGACCAAGCACCCTCCTTGCACTAATATTCATCCTCTTGGTGTTGTGAGAGCAGAAGGATACATAGTAGGTAAATGCCCTCTGGCCTGGAGAAAGGTCTGAGTGCAGTGCTCACGGTGGTGAGATGTCTCCAAGCTTTAATGTAGCAGTCATAATTATCTCTTTGGCATGGCTGTGTGTTTGCAGGTGAGCCAGAGTTCAAGTATATTGGTAACATGCACGGGAATGAAGTTGTGGGGCGAGAGCTGCTGCTGAACCTCATCGAGTACCTCTGCAAGAACTTCGGCACCGATCCTGAGGTGACTGACTTGGTCCGGAGCACACGGATCCACATCATGCCATCCATGAACCCAGATGGCTATGAGAAGTCCCAGGAAGGTAATGCTGCCCGTGCTGAAACCCCTGCGGGATTTCTAGCTCTGAGAATGAGACCTGTGGTTTGCCATACCTCTGGGAAGTCTGGAAGCATTCTGTTGGGGCTGAAGTGCTGTCAGCGCAGGGGGGATGGGAAGGGACTGTTGTGTGTAGTGGAATGAGTGGGTGGACCCACCACTGCAGGAAGTGGGTGGCTGACTGATGCCTGAAGTGGTTGGAAAGAGCTCTTATGCTTCGGCAGTGCTGCCCCTGTTTGGGTCCCCTTATGGTTTGTGGCTATCCCAAGGCTTATTTAAAAACAAAAAAAGACATTCCTTTTACACAGCTCATACTTGCTATGCTTTGGTCCATGCTTTTAGTAACATGTGATGTGGGAGCCAGGCAGTCTGCAGAGCACTAGTCCAAGGGTAATATAGGCTTTTATTGTGGTGTTGAAATTGGCAAAAACATTCAGGGAAGTCCTTCAAACTGCGTGGCTTTTGCAGATTGGCCCAACAAAGCTTGTCCAGAACAATTTTCTGGAAGTAGAGCTCTGCTTGTGTTTAACACAGAACTTGTCCAGCTGGTTTGAGAAGGTCTGAGATTCAAGAGGACACGGCCTCCACAGCAAAATGGGAAATTGCATAGGGTTCAAACCTGAATCTGTGTTTATTTTTCAGGAGATAGGGGAGGAACCGTTGGCAGAAACAACAGCAACAACTACGACCTGAACCGGAACTTCCCAGATCAGTTCTTCCAGGTGGCAGACCCTCCACAGCCTGAAACTCTGGCTGTCATGAGCTGGCTGAAGTCTTACCCATTTGTGCTTTCAGCAAACCTGCATGGAGGTACATCAGCTACACCAGGCTCCTTTCTCACCACTGAGGTTTGAGGATGGAGTATGCAGGAATATCTCTGCTGTGTTTATGGCATGGACTGAGGAACAGTGCTGTGAAACAGCAGGAGCAAAAGCAGCCGGGTTCCTGTACTGGGGGTGGTGCCTGTAGAAAAAGGGGAAACCAAATCTACTGTTACTTGGCTGGAGGTTGTGCTTCTGGAAGGTGGATCAGAAGCTGAAAGCCATGTCCCCCAAGCACACTTATAGGCAGTTGAAGAGGCTGCTGGAAGGAGCACAGCCATTTTTCTGAAGGGAGCACATGCACAGGACAGCAGCTGGCATGTTGCCTGTGGAGTGATGGGGCAGTTGGGATGGACTCCCCTGTCAGCAGCTGCTCAGTGGCTGCTGCTGTGAATGTGGCAGTGCCATGGCTGTGAGAGGCTTCATAGTATTTATAAACTGAGGGGAAAACGATGTAATCCTGAGGGTTCCCTGCCTCAAATTGCACGGCAGAACGATGAAATTTGCTGCAATTTAATTATCTTTTGAGAGTGATCTAAATGAAGTCTTTGCATTACAGCTTATTCCCTAGACACTTTGTCTGCTGGCTTGGAGCTGTGGTGACCTGCAGGTGTTGCTCTGTGCTAGCATGTTTAATTCTGTAGTGCAGAAGTACAGTGTGTGGGTGAGAGGGAGCTGGCTGTTCTCCAGCAGCAGCACTGTGTCCCACAGTGCCATTAACACAGCTTGCTTAGGGAAAGTTTCAGCCAGCCAGAGCTGTCATAGTCTGCCTGTCCTTGCAGTAAGCTCCAGGAGTGTTTTAGGAAATTTCCTTTGTGTTTGCTCCTCTGGGAAAGTGATTATTAGCAGGCTGTGCCCATCCCTCCAGAATGTAAGGGCACAGCTTTGACGTGTCGTGGTTGGGGTTTGCCTTCCTTATTGTCTCATCTTTTCCTGTGCTTTTGCTGTCTCTTCTGTTCACTGTGCCTAATGCTACATTTATAGCCAAGACTTGAGAGCTTGGTCCTGACACTCTCAAAGTAAAAGAAAAGCTGCTTCTGTTAGGCCAAGGACTCCATTGAAAAGCATGCAAGTCTGAGTTGAATCTCATTTCCCCTGCAGGTTCTCTGGTGGTTAATTACCCCTATGATGATGATGAACAAGGAATGGCCATATACAGCAAATCCCCAGACGATGCTGTGTTTCAGCAACTGGCACTTTCTTACTCCAAGGTAAAGCTCTGAAATGGGAAATCCCATCTGCCAGAATCGTTTCTGATGCTATCATGAGCTCTCTGAGTGTGTGGTAGGGGAGCCAGTCTGTTAGAACAGAAGAGCCATTGGCTGTAGAGAGCAGACTCAGCTTCACATGTTGCATCTTGTTTTTCAGGAAAATAAAAAGATGTATCAGGGAAGCCCATGTAAGGATATGTACCCCAACGAGTACTTCCCACATGGCATCACAAATGGGGCCCAGTGGTACAATGTTCCAGGTGAAGTCATCCTGAAGTCTCTTGCAGTGTTTCTTTCCAAGTTAACGCGTGTGCAGCTGAAAGAATTTAGTCTGATCAGTCACAGACTTTGCATCTCTCAACCCAGATTCCTGGGACTTAGGTTTCTTTTGTAACCTCTTCAGTAATGTACCCGGGTTAAGTCATTCCGGAGGGGAGGAATTTATGATGTGGTGTTTCTGGTTACCAGCAGTATAATGGACATGAAAGGCATTTACAAGGAGGGTGGTTGTCTGCAGTGTTGACAACCCCCTGAAGATTGAATCTTGCCCCATGTTAAAAGCCTTTTCACTTTGGTATTAATTGTATGTAGTAGTTAAAATTTAATCTTTCTCTAGTATATGATTTTTTAAATCTTTTTTCTTTGAGCTATGTTACTGCTTCCTTCAGGAGGTCATATCAAAAGTTCTTTTACATTCCTGTTGTAGGTGGGATGCAAGACTGGAATTACTTAAACACAAACTGCTTTGAAGTGACCATTGAGTTGGGCTGTGTGAAATACCCAAACGCAGAGGAGCTCCCAAAGTACTGGGAGCAGAACCGCAGGTCCCTCCTGCAGTTCATGAAACAGGTGAGACACTTTGATTCCAAAAGATGGTGAGAGCTGCCTCTTCGGCCTGGATTAGAGGTGCTGGACAAACAGGCTGATCTGCACACTGCAGTGAGTGCTGCTTCCTGCCCAGTCCAGGTCCCTGCTCCGCAGCGATCCTTCCATCTGAACATGCATTGATTTTTCTCTTCTCCCCTCCTTAACATGCCAAAAATCTGTATGGAAATAGCAGCCAGATGATGCGGGTGGGGGCATTTGATTTCCCAGCTCAGTTTTCCCTTGGCTACAGGTCCCTTCTGTGCTGTTTCCATCTGGCTCACGGCTGCTGGCAGCACGGTGCAGCTGGGGCATGCAAACAAAGGTGTGGGGCAGAGCGTACCGTCATGGCATCGTGAGCCAAACAATTGCCCATTCATTGTGCTCGTGTGACCTTCGTCCACGCCAGCTTCACCTGAACCCTTCTGGAACGTGTTGCTCCTCCAGGAGCGCTGGGAGCTCTGCATGTCAGCACTCCCACAGTGCTGTGTGTTGGAGGGCTGGAGCTGAGTGGGGCTCTCCGGATCTGTTCCAGGTTCACCGTGGGGTCTGGGGCTTCGTGCTGGATGCCACGGATGGAAGGGGCATTCTCAATGCCACCATCAGCGTCGCTGAGATCAACCACCCAGTGACCACCTACAAGGATGGAGACTACTGGCGCCTCTTGGTGCAGGGGACATACAAAATCACAGCATCTGCACGAGGGTGAGTGAGCTGTGGCGCACGGGATGGGCGCTGCACAATTACCACAGCGCTCTCCTGGCTTCTTAGTCAAAAGCTGACAAAGCTGTGCTACCCTGATCTCAGGACTGTTCCTTTGGTGACGGTGTAGAGTCCAAATCTTCCCCCGTTTGGAAGTGGTGTGGAGAAGCAGTTGAAAACTGGGTGTTTTTAGGGGAAATTCTCACGCAGGCAGCTGCTCGCAGAAATGACTTCAACGGCTGCCAAAACCTTGTTGTTCTGTGGGTTAAAGCTTGCTGACCTGTCATCCTACCTGCCTGCCACGTAACCCTGCAACACCTGTGCCAGAAGCAGCTCAAAGCTGTGCTGGGTCCTGAGCTGCTCCCTGCCCTGCCGTTCCCATGCCTCTTTTGAAGAGTTTTTTTGCTGTTTGTATTTGTGCCTCTTGCTTCCTTTGGCTGGAGTGCAGCAGCAGTCTTGTGCTGAGTATCTGGGCAGGAGGGGGAATGGCTCAGTGTGCGAGGCCTCAACCCCTGATGTTTTCTTGTCCCTTCTCTTTCCTGGGCAGGTACAATCCTGTCACTAAGATGGTGGCAGTTGACAGCGAAGGTGCGGTGCAAGTCAACTTCACTCTTAAACGGACAGATGCCAAAGTGGAGGAGGGGAACGTGCCAGTCCTGAATACCCCAGACACCAGCGACCCCAACGAGAAGGAGTTTGAGACTCTGATCAAGGATCTCTCTGCTGAGAATGGTGTGGAACGGCTCCTGCTTTCCTCCTCGGGGAAAGTCTCTCCTTATCGGTACCGCCCTTACAAGGACCTCTCCGAGTTCCTCCGAGGCCTCTACCTGAACTACCCACTCATCACAAATCTCTCCAGGTGAAAACTCCAAGCAGCAGTGCTCAGCTCCTCCATGAGCAGCAACCTGTGGCAGAGAAGTAGTGCAATGATGAGCTGTGAATGCGATACAGAGATGGGGGGGAAGTTTGTTCCTGTCCTTCCCTGTGGTGCATGAGCTCAGAGGAGCCCCAGATGTAAGGGCACGGTGGCAGAGCATTGGCTGCAGGGACCCACAGACACATCCACGTCCTTTTTCCT
This sequence comes from Meleagris gallopavo, assembly GCF_905368555.1. Taxonomy (NCBI): domain Eukaryota; kingdom Metazoa; phylum Chordata; class Aves; order Galliformes; family Phasianidae; genus Meleagris; species Meleagris gallopavo. The sequence continues at coordinate 6,239,256 of NC_139424.1, forward strand.
GAGACCTCATTTTACTGACTGAAACCTGGGGCGCAATTAGCTGCCCTGGGTGTCTTGCACTGATATTCCCAGCATTGAGATGCCAGGTTTCTGCAGACACACTCTATTCCCTCTATTTTCCAAATCCTGCCTGACATTTAAGCTGTACAAGTGGACAAATACGGGTTTGGAATCTTAGAATTGTAGAGTATTCTGGGTTGGAAGGGACCCATGAGGATCATAAATCTGATGGCATTTTTTTCAATTATCTGCTTTCAGATTTTAATTTAATATTGTGAGATGTATTTGAGGTAATGTCCTGAGCCAAGGTCTCTGCCCTCCCGCAGGAGCTGCCTTGTAGTCCTCTGCTCTCCCTTGTGACCTGTAGCTATTACCCTCTGTCAACTTCAGAAGGCACAAATCTGGCCTCTTTGTCCCAGGGCCCCGGTTACTTGTTGTCACCAGGCACAGTGTGCTCATGTGCTGTCCGTGCTGGTGCCAAGGCTGCCGTTCTGATCTGTAGCCTCTATTGTCCTTCCAGTTACATCAGCCCTGATTGTGTTCCCTGCTTTGCTTGCATTCGGTTTGCTAACTTAATGGCACGACTGTAGCAACAAGTTCTGCACTGCTGGAAATAGGCCTGCTTTTGTCTTCTGAACTTGGTGCTTTATGAATTAGTTTGATCTCTGGATGTATCCTGCACTGATTAGAGAGGAGAAAAAAGTCCAAAGCAAACAAACCCACTTTGGAAGAAACATGGAGGCATTTAGCCATTCCTTCCACGCTTACCGTGGTGTTGCAGGCTGTATGTAATGCATGGAGCATTGAGTGTTCTGTGCATCTCTACCTGGATGCTTGTGATGCGGCTGTGTGTTCTGTGTCACTTGTCTCAGTAGCCTCCTTGTGGAAGGAGGCAGCATTCCCTTCCACACCAGGGTTTCTCCATAAGGCCAAGCTCTGTTCCTGAGCTGACACTCTGCTTTCTTCTCTCTCGGCAGCCTGGGTCAGAGCGTTGAGTTCCGTCAGATTTGGTCCCTTGAAATCTCCAACAAGCCCAACCAGTCTGAGCCTGAGGAGCCCAAGATCCGCTTTGTTGCTGGGATTCATGGGAATGCTCCTGTTGGTACCGAGCTGCTCCTGACACTGGCAGAATTTCTTTGCATGAACTACAAGAAGAACGCTGCTGTTACAAAGGTGAGGAGCTCTGCTGCAAGGGACCATCTTGGAACCCGCCAGTTGTATCTTCAGAAGACAGCACTCGTCAGGAGAGACTTGTCTTGTTCTGGCCTGTGGGTCCCGTGAATGCAGGGAGGATGTTAGGAGATCTGTGGGGCCGGTGGGAACCTGTGACTCATGAAATCAATGGAAGCAGTTCTGGAGAACTCCTAGGAAAAGATTGAGGCAGAGGAGATGTACAGAAATGTACAGAGAACAAACCCTATTAATTGTACTGATGTGTTGTTTCCTTCCTGCTTTATTCAGCTGATTGACCGAACACGGATTGTGATTGTGCCATCCCTGAACCCAGACGGACGGGAGATAGCACAGGAGAGGGGCTGCACCTCCAAGATAGGCCAGACTAATGCCCATGGCAGAGATCTGGACACAGACTTCACAGGTAAAGCTAACTGATGCAAACTGACGTGTGGTGTCCCATAGAAATGCAGGCTGTAGTAGAAGTCTCCTGTTGGCCTCTCTAGGGTTGGAGGTACTTGTCTGACTGTGGGGTCTTCCTGTAAAGAGGGCAGTGCTCCTGCCTCCCAGCTGAGGTAGCACAGCTGCTGGGAAATGTCCAAAACTTGAATTCCCCTTAGAGATTGTAATTTGCAGACCTTTGTGTGGAAAGAGAAGACAAAGCAGAGCTCTTTAGGAACAATCTAGAGATATACAGAATTTTTTCCTGTTAATTGATTTTTTTTCAGTGCTACGTTTCTGAAAAGCATTCTCTATTCTTGCTCCTTGGAAACAGTTTCCTTTTTTCATGCTTTACTGCCTGGTATATCCAGCTCTGTACCAGTGCTGTGCCCACCTTTCCTGGAGAGGAAGTGTTTTCTCTGGCCGCCTTTGGCTGGAATCATCCCAAGTGCTTTCTTAGGTGTCAGTTCAGGGACAATGAAGAAAGCAATCACACATGAAACACCCTCTGCATCACAAAAGTAAATAGATTGGGAAAACACTGATATGTCACGTTTGTTAAGCTTTGCAGATGAATTCCACCCATGAGCAGTGTGGATGAGGTGCTTTACTTAATCTTTCAGAAGCAATTTGCTGAGATCTAGCAAATATATTTTCAGGCAGATAATTTCAGCCATAAAGAAGAAACATTTTTCTGCAATCCTCTCAAATAGCAGAGAAAACTATCATCAATCCCTTTTCCTATTTGTTGTTCTCACTTACAGGCAATTACTCCAGGTATTCAGGAACACAAGAGCCTGAAACCAAAGCCATGGAGAACTTGATATTGAAGCAAGACTTCAGCCTCTCTGTTGCTCTAGATGGTGGATCTCTGCTTGTCACTTATCCCTATGATAAGCCAGTGCAGACAGGTATGACTGACTCCTCCAGGGTCTTCAGTGCAGTTAGACTCTGGCTAGTCACGTGGCTGCACGGTGTAAGAGCTTGTCCTTTTCTTGGTGTTTTTGTGCTGATGGTGTGCTGTAGCTTCCTTTTCGGTTTAAGCCCTTGGTTCTGGAGAACTGCTGGCAGTCTGTAAAGCAAAGCTCAGCACCCTGACAGGATTCAGCTTGGAGTCAGAACATTTACTGTTTCTGTTTTCAGAACAATATTTCAGTTTTTCCTCTGTGTGTGATACACCACCCCTCGATGTAAGAAGAAATCTGAAATCCCCCTGAAGCAATGTGTGACTTTTACATAGGATCATGGGATTAGAATAAGAATATCTTCCCCCACTCAATAGGAGCTGCACTCCCAATGTCTCACCTTTCTGTTTGTAGTGGAGAACAAAGAAACACTGAAGCATTTGGCATCTGTATATGCAAACAACCATCCGTCGATGCATTTAGGCCAGCCAGGCTGTCCAAATAAGTCCGGTAGGTTTGGTTCAATCCTTCAAACCCCTGACCACTTGTGCTGGGTTCTGCTAGGAGCAGATCAGTCTGATTGCTGTGTTCTTACTCTCACAGATGAGAATATTCCTGGGGGTGTGATCCGTGGCTCTGAATGGCACAGCCACCTGGGAAGTATGAAGGTACTTCATCTCATCACAACGCTTTCCTTCCTTGCAGATATGTCTTTAAATTTGGGCAAAACCTCAACCATCTTCAGCTGCACTCTGGGAAACCTTTTAAATGCTGCCTCTTGTAACTGTGGTGGTTTTGTTTCAGGATTTCAGCGTTACGTTTGGTCACTGTCCTGAGATCACTGTTTATACCAGCTGCTGTTACTTCCCCAGTGCAGGGCAGCTCCCCGGCCTGTGGGCAGAACACAGGAGGTCTCTCCTTAGCATGCTTGTGGAGGTGAGCAGTGGTCTGGGGGCAGAAATCCTTGCTGGGAGTGAAGGTGTTGGGATGGGTGTGTTATTTTCTACTGGGCTGAGCAGCCCTTGCAGTATTATATAACCTTATTTCTTAAGGGAAAAGGGGAATGCCACGGTGGGGTGATGGTTAAGGTTGCTGAAGAACATGCTGTATTTTAAGGGGAAGCTAGATCCCGTTTTAGTTAAAAAATATGCCTTACACGTGGACTGGAACATAAGGCATTTGAAATGCTTTGTTTTGTTTCAGGTTCACAAGGGAGTCCATGGATTTGTCCAAGACAAGAGTGGCAAGGCAATTTCTAAAGCTGTCATTGTTCTTAATGAAGGTTTGAGGGTTTGTACTAAAGAAGGTGGCTATTTCCATGTGCTTTTGGCTCCTGGTTTGCATAACATCAATGCTATAGCAGACGGGTACCAACAGAAGCATATGCAGGTATGTGAATATCTATTGGAGTTCTCCTCCCTTGCTCTCTTATGAAGGCATCCATCCCTAACTGTTCTTACCTGGGCTGTATCTTGTTGGCTGTGTTTACCTTCTGGCTACAGTAGTTGTCTTCTGCCTTGTGATAATGGAGAAGAATTTCTGAACACAGCAGAGTTCTTCTGGGCAACAGTTTTTCCCTACGCTGCCTTTATCTTTGGTATCTGCCTGGTTCTGCCCTGGGCAGCAGATGTCTTTTTTTCTTTAGACACCTACCAGATGTGTAAACATTGAGACAGACTGAGTTCTCATATCTTTCCATAGGTCTTGGTACGCCACGATGCACCCAGCTCTGTGTTCATTGTATTTGACATGGAAAACAAGATATTTGGTCTGCCACGGGAGCTGGTTGTAACAGTTGCAGGTAAAGTGATAGCTTCATTCAAAGCTTTGAGCCTCGTTTTCCAGGCTGGTTCATTCTGACAGTAACCTTTTTTTTTTTATATATATATATATATATATATATTTTTTTTTTTTTTAACTGAATTGGAAGAGTAGCCTACAGCATTGAGTTTTTCTCCTCCTGTTCTCCCTTCTGAACACATGCTTGGCCCTGCAGACTGGTACAACAGCCTTTGGCTCTAGTGATGCTGGGCTAGCAGATAAGGACAGAGGAAGTGAAGAATGTTGCAGGGATCTGAAGAGTCCTGAATGGACCTTGAGATGGCTAGAAGGGGGAGAGCCTGTATGTGCATAGGGCTGGGACCTAGCAGACCTTACATTTTCCCTAGGTCTCTTTGCATGGTCTGGCACTGGGCCAGCACTAAGGAATTCATATATTTTTGTCATTGTGGCTGCTGCTGGGGTTTATTCCCAGTGTACTGCAGAGGAGCTCAGTGATATTATCTTAAATTGCTAGCCCGGAAAATCTGGTGCTTCTCTACTGTGACTGAGCTCCTTCCTCCTAGGGCACAGAAGTGAGGAAAGCGGCTGTGATTGTGTAAGGGAGGATTGATACTGGAAAATGTAGAAGCCTCTGAGGTGACGAATATAGAATTAAATTCAGTGTCTTCTCTTTGGCAGGTGCAAGTATGTCTGCTCTGATCCTCACTGCCTGTATCATCTGGTGTGTCTGCTCAATTAAGTCCAACAGACACAAGGATGGCTTCCACCGCCTGCGGCAGCACCACGACGATTATGAGGATGAAATCCGCATGATGTCCACTGGCTCAAAGAAGTCCCTCTTGAGCCACGAATTCCAGGATGAAACAGACACTGAAGAAGAAACATTATACTCCAGCAAACACTGACACCTCCCCGACAGGAAAGGAAGTTTCCATGGACTAGCCCCAGTGGGAGGGAGGGGTGATCCCTCTGGATCAGTTTGGAAACATTAACTTGCAGGACTGTGTTTGGGTGGCAGCTCCTGACTTCCTTCTGCTGTTTGCTCTGTTCCTATGTACATGCAAATCAGTGGGTGTTAGAGGCTGTGTTTGGGTTAAGGGCATGGCTTATGTTTTTAGGGCAAGGTCTGGAGGTTCACATGATGCTGACTGAAAGGTGATTTAGCAGGTTGGCCAGCAGAGTTCCTAACACTTCCCCAGCATCTCAACGCTGTGAGCAGATGGTGGGGAAGTGTCCCAAGACCTGTGTAGGGTCATAGTCAGAACACTCTGAAGTGGTATCTACCTGTTTTGATTTCATTTTTCTTACTGTGTGTGGTGGAAGCCTTGATCCATCACCAGCTCCACATTCTGCAGAGCAGCCCTTGGAAACAGCCTGTACTTGCTTCTCAGCTGCTCCCTTGGAGCTTTTCCCTACCTTGAGATGCTGTGCTCAGCCACACTCTGCAGTGGTTGTGGAGCACCTCTAACGTGTTGCTAGTTCCAAGCAGTGATTTGGCATCCTGAAGGCTGGGGGAGATGACATCAATTCTTGGTGTGAACTGGAGAAAGGAACAAATGTCAGAGCTTCAGTGAATTCTGACCAAATTCAGCAGCTTGTCAGCTCTGCAGAACTGCTGTTCCTGGTTCTGGGGAAGAACATTTGTCCCCATCATACCTGGTTGCATCTCATTCATGTGGACTTGGCTTTTGGAGTCTCATGTTAGTGTTTCAGCAGTGCAGTGTCTGAAAGCTCAACTGGAGGTTCTGAGCATTATTGGAGTAGCAGAGAGAAAGGGTATCCATGGCCTGACTTTGGTCTTGACTTTTGAAGAGCAGCTGCACCCTTTGCTGTTGTCCATTTAATACCATTTAGTGATCAGAGCACTTGGAAAACAATCTCTCATCCAGCTCTGGGGATGCTAGGCACCAAATCAGCCTGCTGGCCTAACTTAGTTCTGCTGCTACAATGTCCCTGAAGTATGTAGCAAGAGCTCCACCTGCTTGTATGTCTGCAGTGTGCTGTGGAGGCCTGAGAGTGCAAGGCATGAGGAAGGGTTGAGTGGCTGTGCTGGAGGGCAAAGCAGCCAAATTCTCTTCTGGAGCACTTAAGTAATTGGAAAGAGGAGCTGCAGTGTGCATCCTTCAGCAGCATTGAATTTGTGGGGCAATGAAGAGGTGCCCAGAAGGGCAGGATGCCCAAGACATTTGATTTCCAAAGCCTTCACATATTTCTGAAGTTCTCGTGCTTTCTGGGCAGAAGTCTGGGGTTAGAATGTAGGCACTTATTTCCTTGCTGCTCGTTCTTTTTTGTTTCTTTCTTTTTCCCAACGGACTGAACTCTGCAGTGCCTGGAGCACTCACTGCCTTGGATATCCAGCGTACCCTGAGCTGATCTGCCTCCAGCAGGCCAGAGAGGTCTGCTCCTGAGATCTGCACAGGGCAGTGCTGCAGTGTTTGCACCCAAATGTGTGATGAGGGCTTGGCAGCTGCCTGGAAGGGTGAAGATGACCCTTGGGTGGCTGCAGACTTCCTTACTTTACCTGTGGTGTTGGTATAGGGCGAGAAGCACGTGGTAAGATCTGGCTGGAGCAGCGCTCTAGGAACAGGGAGATGATCGTCCACACTGCTATCCTGCATCGCTGCGGTGTGAATGAGCCCCTCAGTGCCTCTGCCCTGCAGAGCCCGTGCGGGGTCCCAGCTCCATGCTGGGTTTGGTGCTGGACTGTGAAGCAGCTCCTGGAGCGCCGCGTGGGCAGAGCCGTCCCCAGCAATAAGTCCTTGGGAATCAACGCACGGGAGCCGAGCGGGGCTGATAGGGCCGATGGTTTTGTAGCCGTGCGGGACTTCTCTGTGCCGCAGTGGTGCTCAGCGTGCCGAGGAGCCCATCCGTCCTTCTGTCCGTCCGTCCGTGGAAGCGTCTGCCCCACGCGCACCGTGCCTTCGCTGTACGTTTCCACGAGGGCCTCGAAGCGCCCTTCCCCGGGAGGCAAGGGCCGGCGCTGCCCCGCGCTGGGCCCTCGGGTCGTTTTTTACCTGTATACCAATAATCTGTATAAAACTATTTTGATGTCCGCCCGCCTTCTCTCGTTTTTCGCCCTCGAGTCGCGGGGACGGGAGCGTGCGGTGCTCCGCGCCTCCCGTCCGCTGGGGGGCGCTATGTTGGGAGGACCGGCCGTCCCGTCGGTCACCGCGCTCGCAGGGAGACGCTCTAGGCGGGAGTTCTCGGCAGGCGGCGGCTGACGTTGGACAACAAAGATGGCGGCGGGGAGCAGCAACTACTGGGAAGGCGAGTGGGGCCGGGGCGGCGCGGGGTGCTCCCGGGACACGAGACGGGCAGAGCGAGGCCTCCGCCGGGTCCCCTCTGCTCGCTCGCGGCCGGAGGGTGCGGTGTTCTCGTCGGCCGCTCAGCCGTGAGGCGCCGGTGCCCGGCTGAGCCCCGCGGCGGGGAGGCCTCGGGCCGTGTGGGGCGCGGCCTGCGGGCTCTCAGCCCCCGTCCTCCTCATCCGCCCCTTGGGGCCGCCTCTGTTTGAGGGCTCCGCGGGGTTCCCCGGGCGGCCTGGGGCTGTATGTGACTCCCCTCCGCTCCCCTTCCGTACAGATCTCAGGAAGCAGGCGAGGCAGCTGGAGAACGAGCTGGACCTGAAGCTGGTCTCCTTCAGCAAGCTCTGTACCAGCAGCCGGGACGGGCGGCGCGACAGGTATAGGTACTAACACGTTTCTTTACGTTTTACTTTGCTCTTTGCAGCATTTGGTTCGTGTCTGTGGTTTGCTTAACGCTGGTCCCCACTACAACCTGTGGCGTTGATGCACAGTTGCTTAAGAAGCTTACTTTGCGGTGCTGGGCTCTGAGAAATGTCTCTTTCAGGTGCCAGCATTGCTGGACAGGTGTGCGTTCCACCTGTGAGAGCACACAAGGCAATGGGGGAAGCTGTATTTAAACTTCAGTTTGTAATTCATGGGATTAGCACAGCTTGAGTCAGAAAGGGCCTTAAAGACTGAGTTTCAGCGTCCCTGCCATGAATGAGGCTGCAACTCAATTATGGGGGAAGTGTGTGAGGGAAGGATACGGCTTCCGTAGTGCACAGTACAGCTGCCTGCATCGTTTCCTACTTCTCCCTGCATTACAGTTCGCAGGGACTTCAGTAAATGTTTTGTGCACAGGCAGCTCAGCTTCACACCTCCCTGGCAGGGGGCCGTGGTGCTGGTGGTCCTGTGCAGGGATGAGGGAATTGTGACACGGGGCTGCAGTGACCAGCCCAAGGAGGACACCAACAAAGTGGGGAAGTGAAGCAGTCAGTCTGTGGCAGTCCTTTCCCAAGGGTGGCTGTTATTTCTGATTTCCTTTAAGGTAAGTCTTAGTAGGGAGAGCTATATATATATGTTTGTATGTATACATAACAGAGTTTGTTTGAAGAAATTATTTATTTAGGCAGATTTGTATTTGACTGGAGAACTAATATAAAAAAACTTACCAATTCTTTCTAGCTTAAGGACTAGAGCTGAGGCCTTTCTGCAGTTCCAGAGCACCTGGCTATCAGCTTCTTTGTCCTTGTGTGCAGTCTTTAAAAAATGCCATTCTTTGCCTGCTAATCCTGGATCCCCACATTGCATATATAGTTAGGAGAGTGATTACTGTTTGTATGTGTGTTGATTTCAATTCTTTTTCAAATCAGTGTTTACTTTTTATCCTTCTCAGGTTATGTCTTGATACGTACAAACCTGTGTATCCTACAGCCTTGAGTGCTTTTTGTCCTTTGACTAAAAGTTGCTTTCATTACCAATTTCATTGCCCATTCCTTTGAAGTCTAAGAGTGTTTCTTGGTTTTCTACCATGGTGGGTTGGGTATAAAGTTTCTGGAGGGTGAAATGATTTTTTGAATCTTTCACTAAATTTCTGTTCTAGAAACTTGAGAGCAACTCAGAAATAATCATGTTGCTCTCCAGTCAGATTCTGTCTCTCTTAGCTCTGGGATATATAACTTGCTGTTTGTTCTAATTGTCTTACTTAGTTTTGCCATCCTGCACAAGATGTTCTGATCTTGCTCTGGTTGTGGAGATAATCATTTGTTTGGTGTCGTTTCTTTGGTGCATCTTCCAAGGGGAGGTGCTGTTCTCCCCAAGTGGTGCAGGTTGTTGTATGTTTTAGTAATTTGCCTTCTTTTTCCTTAGCTCTGACACCACTCCTCTCTTAAATGGGTCGAGCCAGGACAGAATGTTTGAGACCATGGCTGTGGAGATTGAACAGCTTCTGGGAAAGGTAATACACAAATTACTGATTTTTATTTTGAAGTATCACAGTACAGGTTTTTGTGATGAGTGTTTAGAAAGTAATAGCATGGGTGGTAAAGAAGTGTGTCTGATGTTGTGCATCTCATATAAGGGAAAGCTCTTTCACCTTATACATTGTACATTTCCTACAATAATAAACCGTTTCAGGTTGGTTTTGTTTTTGTGTTGGTTTGTTTGTTTCTCCCCTACAGCTTACTGGAATAAATGACAAAATGGCAGAATATACAAACAGTGCAGGAGTTCCATCCCTGAATGCTGCACTGATGCACACATTGCAGCGTCATAGAGACATTCTGCAGGTAACAAGCACGTGTTTCTCTTGTGTTTTATTTCTTTGGAGTAATTATTAGTATTACTGGCAGCTTGCTCAGATACACTCCGGATGCCTGTTGGCTGGGAGAAGGCTCTGTGAGCTCCCAATATGAAAGAAACAACAAATCTGATTTATTGAAAAACATCTTCCCTGACATGTGCTGCAAGCACAGGATCTGAAAACATTCTTACAAACAAACTTCTCCAAATGAGGTCGGGGTTTCAACATCTTCATGTGCACTTGGAATGTGATGTTAATTTAATAAGTTGGTCTTAGCTGTTCTGTAGCAAAAAGGCTAATACTTGACAGAGATGGCAAGATTTGAGTGTCTTGCTTTGGTAACTTGATCTCAGGGCTCTAACTTTGGAGTGATTGTTTTATTGCAGGATTATACTCACGAATTCCACAAAACCAAAGCAAACTTCTTGGCAATAAGAGAAAGGGAGAATCTGTTGGGATCAGTACGAAAAGATATTGAGTAAGTTGCATTGTGTATTGCAGCAGTGCTGTGGGAGTGTGCCAGAAGGGAGAAGGCAGCACCTCCTGTAGGAGTGTGCTTGGCTTGGGTTTATCCTCTGCACTCTGAGCAAAATGAGAGTAGTTGCTTGAGTTCACAACTCTTAATGAGCTTCTGATAGAAGTATTTGGTGGTTTTGTTTGCTAATTTTAACTGTGAAAATGAAATCATGTTTGTAAAAGTAAAATTGCTAAGCACAGATTACTTAAAAATGTTTGAATGTGACCGAAGCTTTTCTGGTTGGTCATTTCAGAGCGACACAGCATGATGTGTACATGAATCAGTAATGTCTACTTAAAAGCCTCTGGAGAAGATGTTTTTCAATGTTTGTTTTTTGCATTTAGATCATATAAAAGTGGGTCTGGCGTGAACAACAGAAGAACAGAACTATTCCTGAAGGAACACGAGCACCTTCGGAAGTAGGTGTCACTTGTTATTTCTGGATAACTTGCACATCTCCTTATGGTGGAGGTTGCAAATTTTTCTGGGGGGTAAAACATTCCAAATTCCAAGTGTGGATGAGAACTCTGTGATTTTTTTTTTATATCTGACGAATGTGTACAGAAGGCAATGGAAGAGACTAATTCCCCAATATTTGTGAGTTGTCTGTACTTTATTGGACAAGGAAAACAAGAGGTGCTGCCTTTTGATTCTTGCTGCAGAGCACATGAGGTTAGGAGAGGTTTTATTTGTGCGTTCCCCACACAGCAGTAGCAGAGCACTGGCAGAAGAGCACTGTTGGTGTTTTGTGGACCACTGGGATGCATAGTCAAGAAGTAGCACTGATCTTGCTGTCTGTTCTTGGCTGAAGTCATGCTAAGCTGCAGGCTCGCACCAGAGGGCAGGCTTTCATTTAAAAGAAGGAACGACTTCAGTCTGTCTTCAGGTTGAATTTGTTGCTAGGTGTGAATGATCAGGGAATGTAAAGTTTCCCCAAAAGAAAAAGGAGGCTTAATATTTTGGAGTTGAACATCAGTTGAACGTCATGCTTAAATTATCTGACATTGATTCCTTAAGTTCCTTCCAGATGTTGGGATTACTATTTTGAATTATTTCTTGGAGGGGTTGTGAATACTTTATTTTAGACAAAGCTACAAATGAAATATTTCTGAAGTTGTAAAATTCACTTCTGAAAAGCTGAGGATCCTCTGAGTGCTCTGTTTTGAAAAGATGAAAGCTTGAAGTTTTGCAAGCATTACCTGAAAGATGTTTTCAGACACTGAAACCAGAGCTCTGTGGGGCATCCATTGCTTTGATCTCTTCAAACATACCAAGCTCTCCGTATGCTTCAAGGATAAAAAATACGTGAAAAATAAGCAATTTCAGAAACATTTAAACCATCTTCTGGGTGATAATTTGAAGATATCAATCAAGGCTAAAAGAAAGAAAACAAGAACTTAATATGAGTTGGGGATGTTTAGGAAACAGAACTAAAACTAATCATAGAGCAGTACTGCACAGCAGAGATAACTTGAAGGTGTGTGAAGAAGTCTGGAGTAGAAGGAGAAGGCAGCTTTGGCAGGAAATCAAAGCCTGCAAGATGCACAGAACTCCTGAATTGAGACTCTGTAAGCTTAGATATACGTGCTGGCAGAGGAAATGACTGAAGGCTGTGTGTGTTTTGAGGTGTTTGCAGTTCGGTGAATGGTGGTGCTTGGCTCATTGATAGAAATAGGCACTGCATGTATGGGCAACTGGGAGAGTTCAGATGTATTTTTAGTGAAGTTGTGAAACCTGTGAGAAGAGCTTGAAAATGGAGATGGGAACACACAATGTGCAAGGTATTATTGTGAGCTGCAGAGTGGCGACAGTGCCTCAGGAGTGATGTATTCCTACTGAGTAGTGGAGTACACACTTGGTTGTGACCCTGCTTAGTGTTTGATCTCAATAGTATGGGGGTAAGGAGAAGTGCCAAAAGCTCTTCTTTGGGTGAGCCTTGGGACAGATGTTGGATCTCTGCTTTGTGCCTAAATCTGCCTTTTGACTTTTCTGCCCTATATCAGACATCATCCTTTCTGGAAAGACTGAGAAGGAAGGAGAAGTCTGCCTTCTCCATATGTAGATAATAAGAGGGGAAGTAAAAAATAATAATCTGTGAGTACAAAAGTCTGATGAGTAAAAGGATCCAACGTACATTAAGCAGCAAGGGAATGAGAGCAGCGGGAGCACTCGGTGTAGCACACACACACTGCTCTCCATTAAGCTGTGGGCATTGGGCATCCATTTGGATTCCCTTCCCCAGGCTGGTGCTGCTGCTGTGTCAGTGCTGCTGGCACAGGCACTGTGCTCCGGTTCCTCCCATAGCTCTGGGTTTAGCAGGGAGGTGGGTTTGTCTCAGTGTTACTTCCTGGGGGTGAGAGGCATAAAGAGTGTTTCACCTTGCAATTTTAGTTCTGTACCAATGGTTTGTGGGTTGGTTTTCATACCTCTGGAGAGAGAAGCAACAGTGCTGAAAACTGTAATAAAAATTGTAATAAAGATTTTAACACCTGCTAATTAAAGAGAGGCAGGAAGGCAGTTGTTGTTGCATGCTGATGTCCTGGTAATATTTTTACTTCATACCTCAGGTCTTTTGGCAAGGCAGCTGCTTAAAGAAACATCAAATCTCACATAGCAGCATCTCTAGTTGATTTTCCAATATTTGTTTCCTTGGGACTGTGCAGTGCAGTAAATGTGTCTGTATGCTTTTGGCACGGAAGTAAACAAGTCATTCTTTTTCTTGTAATGTTTTCCATCTAAAGGAAACAAGAATTTTGATGAATAGACGTAGCTGAGCAGTTTATAAACTGCTCTGAAAAGTGCTGCCTCAGTGGATGGAGTCCTGTGGGCTCGATGGGCGCCCTGAGAAGTTCTGCAGTTATTGATGAGCTGTGCCTGAAGTCAGCAAAGAAGGGAGTAATGCGTTTGATTAAATTTGCAGTGCTGCGTGTGTATGCAAGTGAGAACGTTTGTCCTGTTAGTGCTGAGTTGTTGGGGAATGGGGAATGAAACTGTGTTCATCAGCTCTTGCTGGAGCTTTGTCCCGCCGTTGTTGGATTGCTGTGATTACTGCCTTGCTGCTTAGCTCAAAAATCAGACATTTGCCCATTTCCAAGAGGAACGCTGCTGGTGGCTGTGCTGGTGCAGATGGCATGGGCTGATTTAATCACCAGCTGGCTCTGTTTGTGGTGAGTGCTGCCCTGCAGGCCCTCAGCCCAGCCAGGAAGGAGGTGTGCAGCTTCCTGGGGTACGGGGTGAGATGAGGGGCTGTGCCAGGGGCACAGAGCAGTGCTGTGTGAACACAGTGGGGGGGGGAGCCCAGGTAGGTGGGTGGCACGGTGGGAGGAGAGATAGCAAATCACAGAAGGGTGTTTGCATTCTGCATGCAAAAGAGGAACGGGAGAAGCGAGCAGGAGGAATAGGGGGATTTGCAGCATAATTGTGCTATAAATAATACATACCTGGCTCGTGGAGATGGTGGGGATAAATCAGCGTTTGTGGGGGACTTTCATAGAATCATAGAATGGCTTGGGTTGAAAAAGACCACAGTGATCATCTGGTTTCAACCCCTGCTATGTGCAGGGTCACCAGCCACCAGACCAGGCTGCCCAAAGTCACATCCAGCCTGGCCATGAATGACTCCAAGGGACTTCATCCATGTAAAGCACTCTGAGGTATTAAATGTCTCTACTGCTACTATTGCATTTCATGTTTCTACAGAACCATATCAAATTTCCTGTGTTTTTTGGGGCAGAAATGGCTGCATTCTGTAGAGAATAATCACCAGGAAACCTCCTTCAAACTTTTTTGGTAACACAGTTGAGTTCTTAACAGAGGGAGTGACTTCTTCACCATTTCTCCCTCTTCCAACTGATGTTGCTCACAAGTGCTCAGCACTGCTGTGCGCAGAGAAGTCAGCTTAATGAGATGCTGAGGCACGTTACAGGGATCTTCCTTTGTGCTTTGTGGGAGAAGCTCCCAGCATTCTACCTGGCTGTAATTTCCTGTTCTTTGTTACTCCCTGCTCTGCCCTGTGGGCCATCTATGCTCTGTGTTGTGCTGCTCATGTCACTGGGGGGTTTCGGAGCACCTCCAGCATTGGCTCAGACCCAGAGTGCTGCCATGGCCACCCCTTCCACCCCACACTCACCTCCCATTGCAGGGGGATGCACAGATGCTTGGGAGCAGCTGCTCCAGCTGTTCTCCTCTGCATCTCCATCACACAGAGCAAAGAGAGAGACTGTAAGAGAAACAGCTAATTCACCAATTCCTTCCTCCTTCCCAGAGAGGCTGGGCACAGCAGGAGGGAGCTGTGCTCAGCCTTCATGCCCAGTGCCTCAGAACTGCTGAGCTCTGCTGTAGTTGGGCCCAGTAAGGGCTTTCTTAATTGCTCTACTCGCCTCTAAATTGAACTTATTTTGTCTTCTTGTCAAAGCAGAATGCACTGCTATTGTTGCTTTGTTTTCGTAATTTTAATACAGATTTTAGCTGAAGCCGAGCTTGATAATGAAGAACTTTCTTTGCTTTGTAGCAGTTCTGGAAAAAGCCAAATAGATCTGCTATGAAAGGCAAATCCGTGCTCACCATCAGCTTGGTTTGGACTGTTTGGCAAGAAGCACTGAAAAAGGTGCAGTTTGGCTGCATACTTGCTGTGCAATAGTAATAGAAGGCTGCAGTGCTTTGTGTATTGAAGTGGAAGATACAATGCAAGGCAGGAGTGAGGAATCTAGGTTAAAACGTTTCCACGCTGTGATTAACTGAAAGAGCTCGAGCAGCATTGTGTCACCAGTTTCCCAAATGCAGTTAAATATCTTTGGCTTCTTTGTTTCTGGAACAGGGAAAGTTGGGCAGTGATTGCATTAGAAGTGCTGGTGCAAGCCAATTGGGATGCTCACTGTAATTACCCTGCAGACTGACTCGTCTGGTGCAGCTTTCAACCTCCCTAACGCTGAGTTTTTGGGAGGGCTGTACGTGCCATCCCAGAGGCAGCACAAATAAACTGGTTTTTAAGGAAGAGATTTGAACAAAGGAGCTTTTTGCTATCCCAGAGCAGCACGACAGCTTCTACTCCTGTTTCCAAACCCAACTCTGTGTTCTCATTCTGCTCTGTCTCCTGTTGCAGCAGATTTTTCTCAATGGCAGTTGCACATCAGTGACTCTTCCTTCAGCCTGATCCCTGTGTGGGGCTGAGTGGGCTTTATTTGTGAGCCTGCTGGCAGAACCTCATGGCAGAATGACACAAGGCTGTGTGACAGCAGCTGCATCATCTTCCTCTTTAGCATTCCCTGCCTGAACACAGGATTCATGCACCTATCACCACACTTATCCGCAAAGCTGGTCTGAGCACAGCGCATCTGTTTTCATATCTTAATGATAAATGTTTCTCAGTGAGAGGAGGCAGTTCTGGAAAAAAACTGGGGAAAAAAAGACTGGAAAAAAGGCATTTCGCCACTTATTAGGAGTGTAATGTGACTGCATGAGCGAGTTATTGAAGTAGTTTAATGAGAATTTGGGGAGGTTCAAAGGCTGCAGGCAGTGAAGGAAGATGCTCTCCTGGGTGTTGTTACTATTTATAAATAATTTTCTAAAAGAATGTGAAAATCAGCCTTTAGCATTTCAGGATTTGAAAGAGGTTTTCCCTTTAAAAATAGTTTGAGCTTCGCTAGAGTAAAATCAAGTGGTGCTTTTCATCTTCCTGTGCTATATTTAAGGCTTCAAACGAACAGAACAACCACTAAACTAAAGATTCTGTTTGCCTCACAAGGTTTATTTGCAAGCTTTCTTTACAGTTAGATTTCATTTAGAAGGCAGTGAGGATAAATTCCCTGATGCCTGTGGTTGTGGTGAGATGGTTACACCTCAATGTGTTTGTTGCAGCAAGGAGGGGAGGTACCTGCATGCTCTGGGGGCTTCTTTTGGAGATTCCAGCACTTCCAGAGCTACACCAAGTTGTGCAGGTGATCAAGGACACAGCCAGGCAGCAGCATTGAGAAGCTCAGAACTCATGGTTGGTACAAAGTGTGGAAGTTTCTGTGTTCATTTCCATGTGCCCCCTAGGAAAATCCACCCCAGGTCTTTATAGGCATCTGCAGGAACTCAAGGGCAAACCCTCACAGTGCAGTTGGGAAAAATGACCTGAGTACATCATGAACAAAGGAAACTAAAGATTGAAGCTCTGCTCTGGTTTGTGGTTCTGGGCTTTACCTTAATGGCAGCGGCTGCCCTTGGTGTGGGAGGCAGGGACATAAAGCCACCCTTCAGACTTCACAGCTCCACGTGCACTTCTGAAGCAAGTTGCTCATTTCAGAAATAAACAAGTCAGCCACGTGTGCTGATTTGCTTTTCGTTTTCCTTCAGACACCATTTCTTAACTAGGACAGCTTTCCTTCCACAAGAGCTGCATTGAAGTTGGGACTTTGACAGGTACCGAAACTCATCTTCCATGAGTAGGTTCTGAAAAGTAGGTGTGTTGTTTGAACAGATCCGACAGTTGTGGAGTTCTATCGAGTTTCTTTTGTGTAGCTTATTTAACATGAGCAAATTAGCCCTTATTTCAGAGGAGCTGCCTCTGGTGATTGCAGAGCTCTATTTATCCTCAGCGAGCACTCTGTTCACATATAATCACAACAGTGATGCATATAGTATAATTTTCCAGCTACAGAACATGTTAGTATCCCCATTTTTGAGAAGGAAACGGTTTTAAAATTAAGACAAGTTTACTCCTGATGCTCACAGCATTCTAGAAAGCATTCTAATGCAGATATTCCCTATAGAAATGTTTTATGAAGCAAACATCTTCCAGAGGAGTGGACCCCTCCTGCTGTTGTGATTACCAGAAGATATGTTGGTTTGCATATATGTGTGTGTATGGATACATTAAGCAGTGATTATTTCTGTTTTTCAGGAATAGATATTGTATCTCTTGGAAAATTATATTACTGTGTAAATGTCACTGTTGAGTTTATTATTTGAACCTCTGTACCACTGCTTCAGAATGAGGTGCCTATCATCTTCACTGCTGTGTGGAAGGCACTGCACATGTCCTAGCACCCTGGGTTACTGGACATAAAGCATTGCCCTCTCACCTGCTGAGGTTTAAAATGCATTATTTAGTTCACTGTACAATTGCAAGAATCCTTTCCTGAAGCATAAGAAGCAGGTAAGTAGTTCTAACTTCAGGTGCTCTGGTCAGGTTCTAAATGGAGGCTGTGTAGCTTCCTACACCTACCAAAAAAACCTCAAAACCACAGCAGAGTTAGGAGGCAGAAACTCAATGTGTATTTTAGGCTTTGTACTAAAATAAAACTGGGTTGTCATCTCAGGGATAACTCTCACTTTGTTTCTGTGCTAGCTTCACTGGAAATTAAGAAGACACTTGAGGTATTAAATACCAAGTTGTGTGGCCAGGTCCTCTGGAAGGCGTTCTCCTTGGCATTCCTTTTGGGTGTGTGAGTAGTAGGACAATTTTTCCAGCTTTAGGGAAAAAAAAAGTTGAGGTAGAGAAGAGGCACAATTTTTTTTTGTTACAGTACTGGTTGTAAGCAGCTGTGTTTCATGGAATTGGTGCATCGATCTCATCGTTGTGCACAGCACAGCACTGCTGACAGGCTATCTTGGTGTCCTCTATTCTGTCACGCTGGTGTTGGACACTGAAGGCTGTGTGCTCTTACAGGTGTTACTTGGTTTTGAGGGTTTTTTCCCCCTTGGTTAAAGGTATAATTTAAATTGTATCTTTTAAACCAGAGGAAATATGAAAACTGCACTACTACTGAGTGCTGGGTCCAAGGAGATGCCGATAGAGCCCATTAGTAAGTTACTGGAATTGTTCTGACAGCTGTGGTTACTGATAATGACTTACAGTAAGGCCTGCCCTCTCCCTTCATTTAACTTTGTTCCTATGGGTAATAGGGAGCAATTACACAGGAGGGTCAATCTATCCAGGAACTTTCCCAACCATGGACAGAGAGCCTCTAGAATCTTCATTATGTGGCTCTTGGTGCCATCCTGGCTTTGGTTTTATGCTTACTAATAGGCAACCAGCTGCTGCACTTCATTTAGATGATAGGAGCTGTTTTCATTTTAAGTTTTTAACTGCGTTCTCTGGGTAAACTGGATAGTGCAGATTATTGAGAAGCCTCTTATTTCCTTATAGATCTGCTTTGAAGGAAGAAGTATTGCTGTTACTCACCCTCCTGGGACTCTCAGACATCAGGCACTCACAGTAGTCTTTCTGTGTGCCAAAGAGCTTTCTTGGCTAACTCCTCTTTTTGCAGAAACATTTATTTTACTCTGCTGATAGTTCTCAGACAAATACATGGAGTGCAGTGGAGGTGTGGGCTGTGCCCTTTAGAGATCCCAAACAGCGTGCTGGTGTCCTCCAGCTTCTGAATGGAGCTCCACCCCAAAGCCACGGCATCCCTTGCATCATTCTCTAAACAGCCTTAGAGAAAAATCTTTTTTTTATTTGCAGTCCTGATGTAGGCAGAATTACAGATGTTAGATAGCTGCAGAGCTGTGTTAGCTTACCTCCAGTTCAGATTCAAAAAGGCTCTTCTCGCTGTAACCAACGCGCTGTTGAGGTATTTACTTAATGATGTCGTTAGGAGTCTGATTTTAATGAGTTCTTTATCACACAGGACTGCAGATTGGCTGTTGTGTTGTCTCTAACCTCTCACGTGCTGTTTGCACGTGTACAAGGTAGATGTGAAGCATCTGGAAGGGAACCCAGCACCATTACATTGGTACCTCCTGCCTACAGCAGTGGTTTCTGTTCATTGTAGACTAACAAATTGCGTTGACTTAAGAACAACATGATGATGTGCTATCATGATTTTTCTTCTCTTTTCCAATGTTGCAGCTCTTCCTCATTCTTCTTGAACACGATTGCTGAGTGTCACACTCTCCAGCACAGTGATCCACAGAAATAAGATTGCTTACATGTGTAGAGCTTGAAGTCACAGTGACATTTACACTGTTAACAGTTTGTTCCTCTGGGGCAAATCTATACATGAACATAATGCTCGTACTTCTGCTGGTTTTTGTTGTGTTGTTATAGGCTGTTATTTCATTTTGGCTACTGCAAGTGGAAATGTGAAAGCCTTGCATCTCCTTAGCACCCGGCTTGGTGCTGCTGTTAATGAACCAAGGGAACCCACTGGTTGTGTGGGTGTTGGAACCTTTCTGTCCCTGCTTCCTGAATATTTGTCCCATGCAATGCAATGCCCATTCAAGTCTTTGTTTTTGACCAACCTGCTCTTCTCACACTGGCAATTTAAGTTGAGTATTAGTAGGCAAATGGACTCTTTTTCCTCTCTGCTGTGTATTCATAGCAGGTGCTACTTCTGCTCTTCACTACCAACACAGGAACCAGTTTTTTGTTGTTTGCACAGACCTCTGCTATACGTTTTCATAGAATGGGTTGGAAGGGGCCTTTAAATCATCTAGTTCCAATCCCCCTGCTATAGGGGGCTCCTTAGAGCCCAGATTGCTCACCAGCCTGCCCTTGAATGCTTCTCTTTTTCTCTCCTTGGGTTTCTATCCCCTCGGTGTATTTGACTCCATGCTCTTGTGTTGGCTCCAGTCAACAAGGCTTCTTCTGCAGCAGTTTTTGTCTTCCTTAGCATCTGTGTCTGTACCAGCTATGCACCTCCAGCAGAATTTTCTTTCTTTCTTTGACACTGGAGTGAATCAAGCTTGATATGAGTCTGATAAAATCTGAAATATCTAATTTCTTATCACAGGGAAGACTAAATTCCACTTCATGTTTTTCTAGTTAAGTTCTTACAGAGCTTAATAATATTTAGAACTTCTTCAATGCTTTGGAATCTTGATGGCACTGAAGCATTGCTGGGTTTTTTGGGTGCTCGTGGTGTTTCACTTGTGAGATAGGAATGGCTGTGATGGGAATATCTATGTAAGTATGATTTGCTTCATCATAATCTGCATAGTTGTATTAGAGTATCAAGTATGCTCTGCCACATTTGCATTCCTTAAAGCTCCATGTTGCCTGGTGATTCAGGACTGTGAAAATAGAAAAGATTTGATGCGAGCAGCTTGGGGAAGCGAAGGCTATTGCTGAATCTTACAGTCAGAGCAAAGTAAAACTGGTACTTCTATGAAGAAAGAAAAAAGAAAAGAGAAGAAAAAATAATTTTAAAAGCTAGGTGTAATGGGCACACAGCTTTTCTATCCTAGAAGCCTATTTTACTTAAGAGGAAAAATTACCTGTCCACGTATTTAAATGATGAGCTGCGTGCCCGGTCTTTTCTGAAGATAACAGTTGCACAGAGGCCTGATTATTTCATGTGCATGACTGCTGCTGCTGGATCTGTGCCACTTATTGCGGTAGGTGATGACCTCAGCATCTTTTAGCATTCCTTTGCATAGTATTTTTAAATGACTTGGTCAGAGTGCCATCTGTCTCGACAGGTGAAAGTGCCCAGCTTACTGAAACATATGGCAAGTCAGATTAATATTGCCCAGAGTGATCTCTTGCTTGGATGCTCATAAGGCAATGTCCACTGGAATTGTCTTTGCTTGGAAAGCAGAAGAATAAAATGGAGATCTTCCGAGGAACTCCATAATGTTTTGGATGTGTGAGATACACAAGATTATCTTTTTCAGTGTTTTGCCTTTTGATTCTGTCAAATAGTTAAAATTTGACCTAATCATTGTGAGATTGGTGTGAAACAGAGTATTAATGATCAGACATCTGTAAACATCCCCTCCACTCACCCTACCTCAGTCAAGCTTTGGTTCTCTGCTCCCCACTGTGCTTTTGGTCTTCCTTAAGCCTGGCTGTTATTTTTTGTAACTGTGAGGTTGTGCACCTGCTGGACGTGCTCTCAGAGCCTTCAGAAGAGGAAATAGGAAGAACATACTGGAAGATGTGTTCAGCAAACCTGTGTGTTTTGCAGCTATTTATTTAATGAGAACGTATGAGTTAGCTCAGTCTGCCCTTCCTGCACATCAGTCATTCACAACACAATTCATATGCAGCTCATCTTTTTCAATAGTCAGGATGACTGTCTTGTAAGTTGAGAACCATTCATCTTGTGACTTCTCCAGTACCAATTAAATGCTCTGGGTTCTCGTTTGAGTTCTCTGTGCCCCTGGTAATAAATACCCCACAGTGGGTGAAAACAGCTTTACTTCATTAAACCAATCAACTCAGAGCTGATCTGGCTCTTCGGAGCATGGCTTTATTTTGGGAGCAGAATGAAGCGTTCCAGTTGCAATGTTCTCAATGTTTGACCCCAGTTGGGTCCCTCTCAACTCCAGCTTGGGCAAAATATTTGTAGTGCTCTGTGTGCTGTCTCCGTGTTTCAAGCTGTGGACTTGCCAGAAGTAGCAGCTCTGGTGGAGTCTCCATCCTTGGAGGTGTTCAGGAGCCATGGAGACGTTCTGGGATCATGGCAGTGGGCATGGTGGGGATTTGGGTCGGACCTGGGGGTCTCAGAGGTTTTACCTTGCTTATAGTTGGGAGGTACTGCTCTAGGGGATGCTACGTGCCTCTTCTTCTCCAGAACTCTCATTATATGTGTGCCAGATCTACGTTGTAGTGAACAGCAACTGTGTTCTGAAACAAGACTCACCAAGGGTAAATTTGTGAAGGATTATGTCATGGAAATCACTGATGTAGCAATCAAAAGTACTGAATGCCTGTTCCTTTTTTTAACTTTGTTTTTTCTTCTTGGCTTTCAGCTCAGATCGGCTGATAGAAGAAACAATAAGGTAGGAATGAATTTACTAATTTTCATTATTTTCTGTACAATCAGTATTTGCACTGAACTGTGTCCAAAAGTCTCAGTCACTTTCTTTATACAATAACTGTATTGTTCACAACTTGTACTACAGTGAAGCAGGGTTTTATTTTTACTATTCAACACTGACATAATGGTGCTACCAAAATATTTTATTCAGCCTAATTTGGAAAATTTGGGTTTCTGTTCAAAGATGAATACCTTCTATGGCAACAGTGAGGATGGCTGAGCAAAGGGAATCTCAGGTTGAGTTGTTGAGAGCCATTCCAATAGTGGGGCTGTTTTTTCTCAGGGTTACTCTCCTACAGCATGATTTTCTGTAGTCCTTTGACGTGTTCAGCATCCCAGTGTGCAGCTGATATTGGTAGGCACTTGGTCCTTATGGGCTTGAGTGGCTGTTATAAGCATAGTTACTTATTCCTTGGTTTTCGTGTGGTTTGAATATTTAAGTGCTGCCTTCTCTAACTGATCTAGAAATTTTAGAATCATAGCATTGCAAATTACTTTTATCATCTGTGCTCTTCCCAATCTTTCATTGAACTCTGAGATTTTGAAAACCAATAATTCAGAGAGCCTGACTTAATGGTTTCAAGTCTTAGATATTGTTTTAAAAAAAAAAAAAAAAAAAAAGGAAGAAAGCAAGCAAGATACGGTTTCAGATAATGCATGTACTGGCATAAGTGATAAAGAGGAGTAATTAGAGGCTCTGTGTCCATTAAGGGCTGGCTAGCTTAAGTACATTCAGTGGGCTCAGTATAATTAACATGGTGGAAGAATGTGTTAAACCACCACGTTAATGTGCTGTGACAAACCAGAAGTGGTCACTGCCATAATGTCTGGGAATGTGGAGGTAGTCTCTCCTCAGGCTCATAAAGATATTTGCCAATCTGAGCACAGATATTGTGAGTCTTCACTTTACTTTGGTTCTCATCTTCTCCTGATTAAACATCCTCTCCTTTATTGCCATATTTGTAGCCCTGCTTTTCCACCTCATAAAAACACTCAGTCAAATCTCTTCCTTGCTCTCCTTGCTCAAACATTCTCATAACTAAAGCATTATAAAGCCTGTGATGACTTATTAAGCTTGATATCCTGCAAAATGACTCGTATTATTTGAGCTCTTTCCCTGGCCTCCTGATTACGTGTCACTGAGGAGTATGAGAGTACAAGATGAGTGAAGTCCTGAGTGGATTGGCTTGCAAGCTGAGGCTCAAACAGGGCACCTACCTGTGTGTTGCCTGAGTTCCTTGACGAGCTGTGAGCCAGCCCCGTGGTGTCCCAGCCACAGCATCATCAGGAGGTGACCTGCCTGCTGTAGAATGGCTTTGAGTTCCATTTGGGTGAGCTGCAGACCTGTGGTTGACTATGAATCCACCAGGGATGGTTTCTCATGCGATAGACCCAACTGCCTGGCTCAGCTCAGAGCTCCTTGCTGCTGGGTGCAGAAAGCTTTCCTTCTGTCAGCAGGTGAGCCATGATTTTAGGAGGCTGGAGCACTCCTTGTTGCACCACTTATTACCTGTAGTAAACAAACTTCTTGTAGCCATTGCCAAAAATGTTCTACGTTTCTTTTTGTAGAGGAGGAGTTGGGTAACTACACACATCACACAGGACATGCTGCTTGATTTAGATCCCCTCAATTCACTTCTGTCTCTGGTGAAGCCAGGGTGATTTTTTTGTCACCCCCAGTGGTTGGAGGTGTCCAGGTGTGGTATTCCTGCTCTGACTTGCAATGCACTGAAGTGCAGGGCCCGACTTGCCCTGTGTGTGGTTCTTCTATGGAGCAAGCAGACCTGCAAGAGGATGCATAGGTGCTGAAGCTGTCATTCCAGATGTTGTGTTAGCATGAACCTTATAATGAGATTTTTAAATGAATTATGTGACATGGCTGTTAACTGCAGCATATTTCTTTCCAGAAAGGAGTGGGAAGTGATAGTTTGTACTGCAGTTCTTTTGGAACTGTGTTCACTTGTCTTGGATATATTTAAATATAAGCATAGATTCTGCTTAATATGTTTGGTGTTCTCAGGTTTTCATTTTCAAACATTATCACTTTCTCAGAATAGCAAATGATTTATTTCTTGTTTTCCAACAGCTTATATTTTTAGGTTGGTTCACTTTGACAATTTGCTACAGTTTGGCATGCACAGTGTGACCAGCTCCTAGGAATTCATTGTAATATTCCTTCTGATGCCTGATTCGGGCTCACTTGTCAGTCTTTGTCTATTGGCAGGATGGATTCAGAGCATTTTTGCTTTGACCAAACCCATAGATTAAAGAAATAAGTAGAAAATTCACTAGTGTTAAGGCCTGACTTCACAGGGTGGGGAGGTCTGAGTTAGATTTTGAGTCCTAGCTCTGCTCAGGAGAGCCTGCAGGATCTGGGTGAAATCACACTCATTTCTGGGGGAACATTTCCTTGGTTTTCATCTGAGCCTTCACCAGAAGACACGATAATCTGTAATGAAATTGGAAAGGTTGTGTGTGTGTATGGATATGCCTAGATATGTATGTGTGTATATGTATACACAAGGAACAAGCAATGTAGTCATAATTGTTAGCAATTTAGAAGCAGAGCTTGCATTTCTATGCCTAGTCACTGAGTCCATTCCCTCAGTCACAGATGTTGTCATGCATTTAAATAAGCAAGTATGATTCATGAAGCACAAAGTGAAGCAGAACTTCCCATAACTCGAGTTATTTTATTTTTAAAAGCATGTCTTGTTCCTTTAGAGCTTTGTTTTAGTTCTGCACTCATACAGATGGGACTGAGCTACGTGAATAAGTGAAGCAAGGAGCTGACTCTTGGTAGGTTTGGTTGGCAGATACACTGCATCTGAACGGCTGCTACGTGGGGTAAAGGTACCCAACCCATCCCTACTGCCTCGGTCCAGTGCAGCACTGAGAAAAGTTCGTGCTGTAGTGAGCGTTGTGGCATGGGGATATGTTTTAAGTAGTTCAGTCCTGATACGAATTCTCAGTTTTCATTAATGCTGCCACTCTTGTAACGTGGACTTAGCAGAGGTGTCTTATCATTGGGAATCATCAGTCAGGAACAATTGAGGAACCAAACCGTTCCTGTGGACTGGGGAGCTTGGGAAAGCTGGAGGATCAACGTTCATCATCTCCAAGAATGCCTTGAGAAATGATCACTGTTTTGTTGGGAAGAAAAGTTCACTTTTAAGCCTTAATTCTGTGTCGTTCTGCTGAGTGAGTTTGAGAATTGGATCTACCACAGGGAGCAGGTAGATTCCTGAAGGAAGAATTTAATCTTAAACGTTGACTAGAAGTCTCAAAATGAAAGAAAAAGTAATTCTTCATCTGGAGAGATTGCTGTGTCAAGTGACTAAATGGGACCAATGCTGTGAACAGGAAGAAGATTAATTTTTTCTAATTAAAAAAAAAAAAAAGACATTTGTCAGTAAACAAATGATAACAGTGAGTTAACGAGCATATGCTGGGGGTGGGAATGGAATCAGAGCTGTTTAATGAAGAATATGAGGATGCCTAAATGCTCGAGACTGCAGAAACAGACAGGGACTAGTTCCCAGGGGCTGTGCATTGCCATTTTGGTGGTGCTTAAGCAGTAGTCCCAGGTTCACAAATACAAAAAAGGCTCAGGTAAACCAGGCAATATTTCGGGTGATCAGTGCATGAGGATCGGTGCTTTCTGTCTGAATTTGAATTTTAGTCCTAAAATGACTCTTCCATGTAACCACACAGATCAGTTGTGTCAACAGAGCAGGTGAGTTGGTGGATCCACAGCAACAAACGCACACACTGCTTAATGCCAGTAGCTGTACAAAGCAAGAGGAGCTGCTTTGGTCAGTTCTGCTTGCACTGAGGAGCAGCACAGGTTAATGGATGGGCACCTCCTCCTGAACCCCAAGGAGGCCCCAGCAAACCCTGCTGCTTCCACACAGCTCCAGTTTCACCTTATGCTGATTTGACACTGTATAAAACAACTGAAAGCCATAACATGCATGAAGGTTGATCTTAGTAAGCCCAGAAGCATCCATTGTGTCAGGGTTCTGTTTGTTCGTTCTGTTTTGTTTTGAAATGCATCTCAAACTGCAGAAAGGGGGCTGGAAAAGGCATCCTCCACCTAAAGAGAGAGATGCAGATTTTTTTCCTTTTATGTTTTTGGGTTGTTTGGTTTTTTTCCCAACTTTGACTGGCACACAATGGGGAGGTAAGAGATACTGCATGAAGGTCTCCTCAAGATGGAGTAGGCAGGTACAGTGGAAGGGAGCCTGAATGAACTTAATGCTCCAGACATACTTAGGGCTCATTGATCCAGGCTCTTTCCTTAAGATGCCTCTGAGCTCTGGCAGTGACCTTGTGCTGTAGGTCTGAAAGGGCCACTGTTGGGCTTGGCTCTGCTGGGTTTTGCCAGATGTTGTGGTTGGCTGCAGTGCCCTGGTGGAAGAGTCAGTGGTACGTGAGATGATTCAGGCACTGAGAGTGAGCAAGCATAAAATGCTCAGGTAAGTTTGGATGTCTGTATTTGGTAAAGGATTCTTTCTCCTATCTGTTCATTTTCCTATCAAATTGCAGCCTTAGCTCTCTCCTATCCTCTGTTGTATCATGATGTTCCAGTTAACTTTCACTCTCCTGGAACAGTTTCCCTCCATATTTAAGGCTTAGAAACTTATCCAGGAACTCCCTTTAATCATTGTTATTCATGCAGGTATAGAATTAATGTAATTATAGAATAATAGTCAGTAGCAAGTGTCATCTTCTGAGTTGTTATCCCACAACATTGTATGGATGTCCTACTTTTTCTTTTTGCAAGGAGAGCAGCTCAAACTCAAATTCCTCAAACTCTTCCTTCTTAAGCGCTGTAGCTCCTGAACTAAACTTTTATATATTGTTTCTCTATGTGTAAATGAGTCTGTTTGTCCAGGCAGAGCTCTTGCATTCAGTATAGCTACATGGAACATCACTGGGACTGCAAGTAGTAGCCTACCCTTTCGTTTTCCGTGGTAGAACTCTTGGTTTTATGGGCTGAGGAGATGCTTCAGGTTCGAAAGAAAATTGTCAGCTGAGTATTTCTCTAAAATCTTCTTTTACATGCTTTATTACTTAAAGAGAGTAGTCGCTGCTCTCCAACTTCCAGAATGTTTTGTACTTGAAATGGGGATTGATTTTATATTTACTTGTATTGTGTTCTGATATTTGAAGCGAGTACGTCTGGGTCGACCAAGTCTTACTGAAGAAGCAAAGTATGAAAACTCCATTTCCTTGTGTGACATTAACTAGGACTGAGGGTCAAAAATGTGATTTTTTTTTTTTAATGCTGTTATGGAAGTGTCATTTGGTACAATTTAATGATACACCAGCTTGTAGAAAACAGGAAAGTTGGACTTTGTGGGACATGAATCAGAAGAACCCAAGCTTTGTGTGCTCAGCTGGAGTTGGGATCTGTTTGATTCAGCAAACTTCCCAGTTTACAATGTAGTCTGGTAGGGCACCTTTAGGCTTGCTGGTAGTGGAACACTCGTTTCTTACTGGGGGTGGAGGTGCACCAAGACCTTCAAAGAGTTCAAAGAGTCGTTGTCTTCAGTTGGTAATGGCTTCTACAAAAAGAGAAATCATGTCAGGGTAAAAGAGAGATTAATGGAAACAAATGTTGTTTCATTCATATTGCTTCACCTCATTCATTGTTCTGCAGAGAGGTGTTGCCTGCTTGCTTTCCTGTTGTTTTAACTGTAGATTATTCTTAGCACCAGCAACTTGATCCACTCTTTTCTTTATCCAGCATTGCCATGGCAACGAAAGAAAATATGACTTCGCAGAGAGGGATGTTAAAGTCAATACAGAGCAAGATGAATACCTTGGCTAGTATCCTTCCTCAAAAAAACTGTGCTGCCAATGCTTAAGAAAGAGGTACAGTAACTTCTTTTCAGTATGTCATTGATTCAGGGATCAAAATGCTTTGGGATGCCAACAGCTGCATAACCTGCGGTGCTCTTGTTGGGTTGTGGTTGTTTTTTTGATCTAACTGAAGTCTCTTAATGACAAATTGGTGATGAGCAAATTGGTTTTATTCAACTTTGAATCCTGCGTATAGACCCATGTCTATATTTTTCATGTAGAGATCTATAACAGCATTTATTACCTTTCCAACTCTGTGTGTTGGTTTTGGCTTTCAAGATCAGAGCAACTGCTGCTGTTTGGTATTATTTATAGCTCAGTATTCATCACCTGAGGATTCTTCTGTCAGTCACAGGCTTGCAGATGTTAAGATTTGGGTTTCTTAGCTTAGGATACATTGACATTAGTGTGATTTGACAGTAGGAGGAGTTCTTCATGTGCTGTGCAGGGAATAGTGCATATTCATGCAATGTGCATGCTTCTCTCAGTCAAATGCCTTTGCTTGTTCCCTTAGCCAGTAACTATTCCATTACATAAATATCACCAAAATTTTGCTCCCTCCCCTTTTTTTTTTCCCATTTAAACATACTTATTAAGAGTAAAAAAGCTTTATATTGGAGATGACACCAAGCACTGGTAATTTAGGTGATCAAATGCTGAGTTCTATGTAAATTTGAACTCTAACCTGTTGCATTAACTCTTTTCTCTGATTATTAGATCATAATTTCTCTGCCTTATTAGCAAAGTACAGCTGTAATCCTGCTTATCTTGTTAGTTTTCTGATTGCATCTTCTCCCTCCAACCTGAGAGTGGTTCTGTACTTCGTGGCATTGCTGACTTGCACATACAGAGTTTGGGGCTGGTTAAATAAGTCACTGTTTTTTTGGTATGACCTTGACTCACCCTGCTTAAAGATCGGTTCCCAGCAGTGAACAGCCTGATCCAGAGGATCAACCTTCGGAAACGACGGGATTCATTCATTTTGGGCAGCATCATTGGCATCTGTACCATCCTACTGCTGCTCTTTGCCTTCCATTGATGGATGTTCCCCCGTGGACTCTGCTAAACTCATCACCACATCCCTCCCCCAGCCAAGGAAAAGTGAGCAGGGGAAGAGATGGACTTCCATCAGCCTGCTCCCCCTGGCTGGGACCGTCAGCATGGTGTCTAGAGTTGATGATGATAGACTGCAACACTGGTTTGGGGTTGAAGCTGCAGTGTTTCTCCTTCCCTGCCATACATCTTCCTTTGGTTAAATTTGGTGGGGGTTTTTTTGTTTTTTTTTCCCCTCCTTTAGTCCCTTTCTCATTGCAAGGTAAGTAAATACAGCCACTTAACAACACCAGTAGAACAACACCTGTGCTCAGTGGTGCTGGGGAGGTGCATTGCTGGCCAGCAGATGGGAACTGCAGGAAACCTGCTTTGCCTGCAGGCACTTCTGGGCACTGTTGTCCTATGAGAAGAATATTGCAGCTTTAAGCCATCAGGTTGTTTTACTACTAGATACATGTTCTGTAATTCTTTTTAACTCATGGTTGAGGTAATAGTTATTTCTACATCGTTTGTGCTGTGAAAACCGTGCTTCACACAAATTCCTCAAAGAAGACAAGGATTGCTCCATTCACTTTTTGCACAGAAAATGAATAAACCGCCCTGGGAGGAGCAGTGATAAGGTTTCTTGTGGCTTTAAAGGGACTGATAGGTCCTCTTCTGTAAAAAGGGAGCACAGTGCCCTAGCAGCTCCTCACCATAGTGTTCAGTCATCTGAAAAGTGACCAAACGTGAGTTCACCTAAGAGCAGCCTTTGGTGTCAGTACTTGGATTTTGGCTGACATCATAGAGGTCTTTATAAAGACAACGACTGAAAAGTCTGTATTGTAATTTACATAAAGTTATTCTAATAGCATTAATATTTTTACACTGTAAGTAAGATATAATCTACACTGTCAAACGGAAGTGAAAATGATGATGGTTCTACCTGAGGCAAATGCATCTGAGTGCAAAAGTTTTGGACACACCTCCTCCTGGTGAAGAGTTGAATGTAAAATAGCAAACCAAGTTTTATTTACTGTTATCTGGGGAAGTTGTTTGTGTCCAGGCACACAAACCCTGGTGCGTTTGCATTGATAACTGATGGCAGGAAGGGCTTTGATATTGCAGAACCACAAACGATGGATTTTTCTTTCTGCTCTTTCAACTGCTTTTTCTCCATCTGTTGTGTGATAACCCAGTGAATCCCAGCTGAAGCACTGGAATGTCTTAGGAGCTTCATCAGCTCTTTGACAGTGTTCCTAAGAGATTCCATGTATGCCATTGCCACGGATGTCAGGTAGCCTCCAGCTTATCTTCTGGAGCAAAGCCTAGTGGAACAGTTGCAGTGTTGTCCTGCTTTTCTTGTGTCTGGGTGGGGTTGGGAGTTGTGGCTGTGTGGTGTGCAGCCCACACTGCTGCCCCTGAAACGTTTGTATGGGTTGGAAGGCTTATTTGCAGAATAATGGCTTTGTGCTCCAAGGTCTGCAAAGGCTTCTAATCGGTCGTCGGCGGCATTAGAAAGCATTTGGAATTAATGCATGTAAATAAAGGGTGATTATTTGGTTGATCTGGGAATATTCCTGGTTTGATATAAAGCGTTTATTAAAAGGGTTTATGAAAAACCTTGATGGATAAAGGGAGTTTATTAATGAAGCTGTGTGTTGGGAGATCAGCCCTTATCTCCCCCATCCCACCCCATGCAGGACCCCGGCTGGCAGTCGTGCATCTGCTTAGGATCTGTAGGATTTGGCTGCTCTATAGAGGGCACTCGGAGATCTGCAGTATCATAAATAAATTCATTTCCTTAATCTGGTAACCCGTCTTTTTACTGGACTTAATTGATGATTTGGTGCATATATTTAATCTTATTGTGTGAAAAAGCTGCTATGGAAAGTATGTAATTATAATAAATATGTAAACAGGATTGATCTTTTTCATGTTATGAAGATGTTTCGGAGGAACTGATTTATTTTAGTACAAGATAAATATGCTGAATTATCTCTGATAAAGCTTGACTGGAAATGCTAGCTATGGTCCTTCCATGCAGTTCTTCTTAATCTTTAGGAAAATGTGTTGTTAAACTGTTTTTATTTCTGGAATTCCCAGCAGAGTTGCAATGTCGTAACTCAACCAGGTCCTGCTGGTAACTTCTGATCCCTCAGACAGACCCCAGTGCTCGTGTCTGTGCCATTTCTGCCTGTCTGATCCTCCTGCTCCGTTTGCTGGAGCCCACGGGCAGCACTGCTGTGTGTTTGGTCAGCACTGAGCATTGCTGGGGCAGAACCAAGGACGTGGGGGTTTCTGCTGCTGTGAGAAGGCACAGTGGGTGTTTGTGGTCCATACTGAGCTCGGGAGCTTTGGGTATCAGCATGCTGTAAGCTCCTGCTGGGTTCGTTACACTCATCAAGCAGAACCTTATGTACTTCTGAAAGTCCTCTCTTCTGAAGGTCTTAAGGTTGCTGTGAGAAGAGCCAGTTCCTCACAGGGTGCTGAAGATAGAAGAGCAGAAGTACGTGGTTGTAGGTGATGTAAAAGTTCCAGGTCTGTGCTGACCCCTCCAGGAGCCACGTTCCCAGAACTGCTCTGCCATGCCCAGTGGAGGAACTCCCACTTGGTTGGGTTCATCGGTGCCCCCCCAAATCCAGCAGCTTGTTTGCCAAGATCATTCCATGCATAACTTCTTCTTACGTATATTTTTTTTTTTTCCCCAAAACCTTTCATGTGAAGCAGACAGGAGGGGTGACAGGAAGAAATAATTCTGAAACTCCTTCTAAGAGTGCTGGATTACGGCAGCCCTCAGAACGGCGGTGCTATCTGGCAGTGCACAGCCAAGGAGAGCACAGTGGGACAGAACTGAGCCCTTTTCTGGGTGGCATCAGAAATCCTGGGATCTGTGTGCTGGATGCACGAACCCAGCGCTGTGCTCAGCTCTGAACACAGCAGTGGTTGTCCTCTGTGTGCTGCAGAGTGAGGAAAGTGGTTTAAATCAACATTCCCTCGAAATGAAACCGCCATCACCAACAAAACCTTTCTGCCAAAACATCCCAGTCCGGACTTCAGTAAGTTAATTTCTGATTGTAGTTTCTGATTGCACTTTCTGATTCTTTTTGCTTTTCACAGAGCTGCTTGAAACTTACTGTATCTGTAATTACTTTTCACCTATTGTGCATTCTCTGGATGTAATTACAAAGCTTTGATATGTAATTTAATAATAAATGAGAACTCTAAGCAGGGTGCTTGGTTCTTTCCCCGGGGCAACTTCTCCCTCCCTGGCTCCAGTGAAGATGCAGACATCGCAGAGCTCATCTCTGCAGTTTGGGATTGAGCCTGGATGTACACATGGGTTTGTCCTCTGCTTTTGTGCCACAATGGGCCTCTCTCAAGGTGAGCTCTATGAAGGTTTGTGATATATCCATAATTTAAAACCTGGATTCCCAAACGCGTGCCCAAACTGCGGCCAACGTTTAGCTGACAGACTACAGGAGTTGTTACTTTGCCCCTTTTTTAATCCACTTCTCCGTGGTTTGGTTCCTTCGCTCCCACCTTGCAGCACAACACCAGGTGTGAACCTGCACTTGGAGCTCAGTGCAAGTGGTGTGAAAACCCACAGCCATGGACCCAGCAGCACCCACAGAGTGCAGCTGTTGTCCGGGAGCTGTCCCTGCATGGGGGGCCGTGCAGTGATGATGAATCCCTGCATCCCTCGTGTGCCCCCAGACTGCTGGGGGTGAGCAGTTCTTCCTTCAGGGCAGCTTTGGGTGTCCCTGCCTGGAGAGCAGACTGTGGGATCATTCTGGATGCACAGAGGCTGTTCTGCCTGCAGACGGGAAGCGCCATTCATTTTCCCAGTTGCTGCACTGGTAATAAGTGGTGCATAAAATTCCATCTTCGTTTGGATTAAGAGGTAAATTATTAATTGGGTTGAATCCTTTTTTCCAGCTCCCTGTACAGTCAATAATTTATAGTGGCACAAGCACCAGAGATACATTTTTAACCATCCACCTCCCAGCACACTGCGTGGTGTGTGCGTGCTCGGCTCCTCCATTTCCTGCTGCCATTCCTTGCT
The DNA here is from genome assembly GCF_905368555.1 of Meleagris gallopavo. Lineage (NCBI taxonomy): Eukaryota > Metazoa > Chordata > Aves > Galliformes > Phasianidae > Meleagris > Meleagris gallopavo. The sequence continues at coordinate 6,272,373 of NC_139424.1, forward strand.
CCTAATGGGACCCTGAGGCTTTGCTAATCTGCTTTTGGTAGCACTGCTCGTAAAGGAGGAGAGCTCTGGCTGCAATCAGAGTCCCTACACCATAAGAAGCAGCATTTGTGGTCCTCTCACTGTGTTTTCTTCTCCGGAACTGCCGCTGAGGTCTGTATGAATCCTCACTCCCTGATGCACAGTGCAGTGTCTGCTCGGCAGTGCTGGAAGGCAGATTGCAACCTCTTCGGATGCTGTTTCTCACTCTCCTTGCCCACCCCCATCCCATGCAGTGCTCTTGGAAGAAGAATCAGAATCCTTCAGCTTGTGTCTTGTACCGGGAGGAGCTGGTGGCCTCTTGCTGCACATTGCAGACCCCACAGGTCCCATTTTGCTGCTGTTTGTGCAGTGGAAACTTCCTTCCAGCACTGCCCAGGCACACGGGCTGCTCCCCAGCCCCGTGCTGAGCTGGCTGTGTTGGTGCCATGCTGCTGAGCCATCACATTTGTACGGCCGCCTTCGCTCGGAGCTCTGCAGAAACAACGCAGGTGGAAAAAAAGGAACTGCGAGGAGCCCCAAAAAAATGCTGAGCGGCGACAGCGCAAAAATTAATTCCATTCCAGGGTAACTGTGCAGCAGAAGGCCGTGTCATCAGTGCAGGTGTGAGTGGGGTGGTGCATCCCCGTGCTCCGGTGGCACAGCGCTGGGATGCGGGCGGTTTCCCCTCTGTGCTATAAGAGGAGTTCCCTCTGGGTCAGGCGTGTGTCACCAGAGCTAAATTTACCCGCAGCCATCACTGAGGTGCGGCGGTGAGTCAGCCTATGACAACCTTATGTCAAGGGGTGGAGGGGGCTGCCAGCCCCCAGCAATGCCCGTCCCAAATCAGCGTTCAGCCCGTGGTGCCCCGAAGCAGGGCAAGGGGACAGCGGGATGCTATTCCTGGGCTTCCAGATGTTTGGGGGAATTTGAAGACTTTCCAACCTCTATTCTGGCTTAGAAATGTAAAAAGGAAAAACAAAGCTCACATTTGGGGAATGAATGAGTTCATCTGTTCTTATCCAGGAATACTTCAGCTCTTCGCTGCTGTGGGAGGAGGGGGAGGAATGGGAAGGAGGGATGCTGCTGTGTAGGTTTGCGTGTTCAGAGCTGGGAAGGGTTTAACAAACGGGCTTTGAGGAATGGCACCTGAGACCAAATAACGGGAGAAATTCCTTAGGACCCACAGGCTATGGTCAGCCATCCCTACGAGCTCGGCGGGAGGAGATGTTTTGCTGGGAAGGCTCCGTTCCCCCCTCGTTACAGCTTCACAAGGTGAGGAGTCCTTCAGCAGCCCCAACCACCCTGCAGAGTGGAGGCAATGACGGCCACTGGTCGTCACATCTCTGTGCTCAGCTCAGGGAGAATCCCCACAGCTCTATTTTAGGAAACCTGGAGATCCGGCAGCAGCCAGCAGAAGGAAAGGGTTGAGTACGGAGTTATGGGTGCCAGAGCAAATCCTGACGTCTCCCTGTGTTCCATTGGGAGCTTCCATGGAAAGCGGCTGGGGAAGTGGTGACCAACTTTGTGTCCTTCACCCGAACCCCCAAACATCACACAAACTTACTAGAGGTGAACGGAGAGCCTTTGGTGCTCAGCAAGAACCATATCCACACGGAAATGGGATGTAAACCTCTCGCTGTTCCTTCTCCTATCTATTATACATGAGCCATCAGAGCAGAGTATTAATAAAACAGGAGCAAAAGCACTTGGCACTGCCCTCTCCTTAGCAAAACAGTGGAGCAGAGGCCATCAGCTCCCACCTCTGAGGTCTGGAGCTCCATCTGCCCACTGCTCCAGGACTGCACCGGGCGGAGGGAGCACTCTGTGCTGTGGGTGATAGGATTCACACTGGGAAAAATCTGGACGTGGCAAAGAAATAGGGTTCAAAATGTCTTATTGTGGTGCAGAGCCCAGTGGGAGATGGTGTTGTGATAAAGGGGAAGGGCGTGGAGAAGGCTGGTCTGGTCTGAGTGCTGCCTGAGTGTTCAGGCAGTGCTTCGTGGTATGAAATGCGGGTGATGGATCCTCAAACCACAACTGTAGCTTTTGTCTTTTGGGAAAGAAAAGGAGGTATTGGTCCTATCCCTGCCTACTGACAGCCCAAAGCTTTGTTGGGCTCCTTCCTGCAGCCACCATTTGGGATAGGAATGAGGGGATGGAGGAGGCTGCTGGGGGCGGTTGCCCATTCAGGAGATCTGTGGTTTTGATCAATAACTTGAGGATTTGGGTTTGGAATGTGTCTGCGCTCTCTCCTCGTTGGCTGTGCAGAATGCAGAGCTGCAGAGGTGAGGTCTGGTGGCAGTGCCACCACAGCCAAAATGCTGCATTGCTTTCAGAATGGGGAGCAATAATTAAATGAACAGTTTGAATTTGATACATTGTTCTCATTAAGACAGAAGAAGCAAGTCTGGCTTTGACCATGCATGTTACATTTTAATTCTTTTCTCATGCCAAGAAATACAAAGGAAGTATATAAGGTACACCATATCATCCCGCAGAAAAAGAAACATCGACCAGCAAGGCGATTCCTGGAGTGTCCATGGCATCGCTGAGCACTCCTCCAGTTGGGCTCTGAGGATTGGGGCTGTGCCCTGGGACACCCCTTACTTTGAAAAGGCTGCTCCCCTCCCTCCCTCCTTCGCCCCCTTGGCTTGTCCGCAAGCATGGGAGATTTTAGCTTTGCCAAATTTGGCATTGCCAAAATGAAAGAGTGTAAGCGGAAAGAAAAGAATTGGCATTCAATCTGCAATCAGTTCATGTTGGGCAGCGATGAGCGGCCAAGTGCTGGGATGGGGCTGGGGCACCAGGAATGGGAGCAGCCCATAGGGGTGGCTCAGCTCCATCCTGGGCTCAGACTGAACAGGAGTGGGGTTGGTGTTTAATTGGCAGCAACTGGAAAGGAAGGAAATAATGATTAGGAAAAGGGAAATCATCCCCAGTGCAGCAAACTGGGAAAGCTCTTCTGCCATTTTTCTCCCTTTGTGCTAAAACCCTTGTGGTCCTCTCCACCAGCAGTCATCAGTTGGACACTGAGTGTTGTGCATCCCTTCTGCCTCATGGTCACTGCATCCCACAGAGAGCCTGGCTGAAAACACAGTGCTGCAGAGAGCAGCTCCTGGAGAGTCCTGTGTGCAGGATTGGGCTGCAGAACACACCGGGAGCTCAATGGAGTGTGGGAAAAGGGTCTGGTTGGTCCTGGGAGCCTTCTGGCACAGCACTGGAGGTGGGTTGCAAGGAAGGAAAACCTTTTGTCCGGCTGTAGAGGTGTTCCACTGTGTCTAAGTGTGGGATGAGGAGCACAGAGATGTATTGAAGAGTGCAGGGCAGTGCAGTTGTATCTAGCCAGAAAGGAGATGAAAAAAGGGAAGGAGTTGAGGGGTCTTTGTGTTTTATGGTTTTAGAGGGTTTTTTTATTAAGTTGTTGCTCTCTCCTGCGCTCAGATGGCTTCTGGTGCCTCTGCTGCACCTCCGGTCCTGTTCTGTACATCCTCGAGGTGGTCCTGGCTTGCAAAGAGCCCTCTGGAAGCACCAGATTCAAAGGACGGATCCATTCCCTCCTATTTATGTTGAGGGGGAGAAATAACTGTTTTCTTTTCTGAGCTGCTGGCACACGTGACTTGGAGCAACTTTGCCATCTGTGCGATGAGAATAGCGCAGCCCTCACCGCGGGGCTGCAGCCGTGGCGAAGCACTTCAGGTCGTGAGCTGGAAGGCTTTGTGTAATGCCAGGGCAGCGTTCCATCCTCCATTTGGTGCTCTCAAGTGCTGCAGTTTCCCCCATGTGCGGACCCATCTCATCCTCAGGGATCCCCCCTCCAAGAGGGACAGGGGATCAGGTGTCAGTGGGCTCTGCACATGGCCAAGCACAGAGCTTCTCCAGCCCTGAGCGTGCAAGAAATGAGTTGCAAATGCAGGAGATGAATTTGGTCTGTTTTCAGAAGCTCGCAGTTTGCAATAAAACGCAGGCAAAGGGATGGGGCAGCCCAGGAAAGTGCTGTTGTACCGTGCTATTGCTCTGAGTCCCTGCACCCCTTTTGAATGTAAAGAAAAACATAATAGTGGGTGCAGGGATTTGGCTCTCCTATCCCCTGGGTTCAGATTACCTCTACCCAGAGGAAACCCTGTAACAAAGAGCAATTAAACAAGTGACAAGAGAACAATCCCGTCTACATCCCTATGGCGTGAGGATTTATGGCACAGCAGTTCTCCCCACTGCCTCCCCACGTGCCCCATGCTCACCAGTTTGGGAAGGATGCTCAGGGGCTCCTCTCGGTGCACCACAATGTACAACAGCTCCCACATGGCCAGAGCCCTTGGACATATTGGGTTTGGTTTGGGGATCTTCCAAATAGGGTGCCCCAAAAACACCCCAACGTCCCAGGGCAGGCTGTGGGTGCAGCTCCCATGTCTGTAATTTGGAATTATGGCAGCAAAGTTTTGCTAAAAGGAAGGCTTGTCCAATGCAAAGCCAATGGGCACAGCCAGGAGCCATCTGCAAATGTACAGCAATGGGAACCTTGCTCAGTCTGCACAGCCAAATGAAATGCCAACACCAGCACCAGCCCACAGTGGGAACAGAGAGGTTGGATGGGGCTGCATAGCATGGAAGACTCAGCTGGGAGCAGAGGGGCTTGGAACGATCATGGGGAGCAAAAAGTCAGCATTGTTTACATGTAGTTAAATACAAAATGTTAAAAAATAATAATACTCATGACCCGAGCCCAGCACGCTCCAGTGGTGCTGGAGGTGTCTGGGGTGCAAAAGAGGGGTAATGACAAGAGCACGACTCTGAACTCCTCCATCCCTCTAAAGGTCCCCTGGAGCCCTCAGTTGGAGCCCAAAGAGGTGAGAGGAGACGAGTGCGGCTGTAGGGCCGGATCTTGCTGCAGCTCTTGTGTGACGAACACGACCCAGCAGGTAGGAGGGCTCTGCTCCTCAGTGCCGCCGCTGTGGGTTAACCAGGACCTGTGCTCAGCGCCGGTGGCATTAACCTCACTTGGGTGGATGGAGAAGGAAACGTGTGGTTGCACAGAGAAAGCGTGATCCCTTCCGTTAGCGCTGCGCTCCCATGCAGCAGCGCCCTGCTCCGCCAGCCCTGACATCAGATGTGAGCGATGGAGGGGCGCGAATGGATGAACAGACACGGAGAACATTCCCAAAGGCATGCAAATGGTCATTGTCTCTTTTTTGTTTGTCTTTTTTTTTCCTCATCAAAAATACAAAAGCACCCACCGCATCTCCGAGCACCGCCGCGCTCTGCAGCTCGCCCTCCTCATGCATGGAACACCGCTCCGCTCCTGGTGGCAGTTTGAGCTTTTGGGTGTTTTTTTTTTGTTGTTGTTGTTTGTTTGTTTTCGCAGAGACAGAATTCAATGATTTAAAAAGCAACAAACCCCCCAAAACGACAGTGCCAAGGTCCTTAGGAGGATTCCTCAAAATGCCGCAGTCCGCCCTTAGGTTTTCCTTCAAACAAGCTTCGGTCTGGAATCTCCCTCCTCATCCTTCTGTCCATCCCCCAGTGTGGTCTCCCCACCCTGTTGGAGGGGAATGAGGTAGTGGATTTCCCCTTCTCCTCTCTGCTCACATCCAGTTCTTGTCCCTCGTCCCCTCGCTGTGTGCCCATCCCCTCTTGTCCCCAAAAGGCGGAGGAGCAGCCACGCACATTCCTCCAGATGGGCTCCGCTGTCACAAGTTTTTGTTGCAAGGCTGAAAGTAAAAAAACCCCAAAAGGAGCGCTGTCTTCCTCCTCTTCGAGGTATTTGCATGCTACGTCTTCTAGGAAACTGTAAAAGAGAAAGAGGGTCTCAGGGCAACTTCCAGCAGAGGTGCCCCTGATGCCTTTGGGGTTTGGGCCATGGAGTGGGCGAGATGTGACATTCCCATGTCCCCAGGTGCTCTGAGAAGATGGCTTTGTGGTTGGGAAGATCCCCACACACCCACGGATGGCACCACTGGGCAGGCTGACTTGTGGCCTCCGTCCCTCATCCCATCAGAGAAAGCCACCTCAGCCTCACTAAGGTAAGTCCTTGGGTTACAGCCAAAATACTTTTTGCCTGGGGGATCTCATATGGAATAGTAGAGGAGGACCTCAAATTCTGGTCCTATTCCTGCTGCAAGCATCCCCTTCTCTGGGGCATATTGCATGTGTGCTGTTGGTGGTGGACATATCAGCACAGCATAGCAGTGCTCAGTGCCTCATGCTGTGTGGGAGTGATGTGTCCTATGGGCAGGAGTGTCCCATAAACTGCCCATGGAGCCCCACGGACAGGGGAAAAAAAGGAGAGGTCACTGCTTGAGCTGGAGAAATGAGAAGGAGGTGTTACCTCGAACACTGAGCGAGACGTAGAGCACGATGATGATGGTCCCCAGCACGATGGAGACGATGCTGAGCAGGCGGGCCATGCGGCCCAGGCGCCGGGCTCCATCCACATCCCCCTGCTGCCCGCTGTTCCGCGACTGGGGGGAAGCATAGAGAGAGGCTCCTGAGACCGCAGCCCCAAAATTCAGCAGCTGTGCCACCAAGGGACATGGATTGGATCCTGGCCGATTGGTTGTCCCCTGTTCCCCAAGAGTAGGATGGCGAAGAATGGGCTCAGGTCTGCATTTGGGTGAGGCCTGGGATGGGAGGCGTTGACCAGCAACAACCACCCCTCTCTGGAGCTTTTATGAAAACAACTGGAATTTGGGACTTGGGTCCCCGAAGTAATTCATTAACTGGGGGCTGGGATTGGGAAGGCAGTCACTGGTGGTCTGGGGTCCATAGGGGATGGAGGGAACCCTGAGAGCTGGAGTTGGATCATTCAGTGGAACCAACTGAGAAGGGTTTGGGAGGGAGGAAAATAGGATAAGGAGCTGTAAGGCCCGTGTTCTCAGCTGTTGGGGGGGCTTGGAGTGGGGAAAAGGCATAGGAAAGAGAAGCAACGTGGACAAAGAAGAATTAAGAATTAAGGATGAAAAAGTATCAAACAATTACACTTTCCTTTCCAAAAATGTGCATCTCAGATGCACTGCGCCATGTGTGAGCTTTCTTGTATTGAAAACAAAAGAAAATGAGCAGCTGGGAGAGCCAGCACAGCTCCAACTCCATGCAACTCCATTACCTCCAATGCCCTCAGCTTGCATCTCCCCACAAACGGCGATCTGGCATCACGTGGCCAAATCATTGCACTGGTGTTGAGCTCAAGACCTCATTCCCTTTGATTCCCTATGGCACACCTGACAGACAACCCCAAAAATCAGCGGTGCACAGACAAGAGCTTGTTTGCATTGTAGAGCAGGAGGGGAGGAAATGAAGCCCCATGGGATGGTGCAGAGGGACAGGGGAGAACACAGCCATGCAGGGATAGATGGGGTCCCTGAGCTGCTCGCTGTCAGCTCCCGGCATTTGGGATTTTTATAGGCTCAGATGTTTGTAACCAAGTGTAATGTTTTTGCAGGGTGTGGGTTAGATTGCGGTGAAACATATTTGCAGCTCTAGCTGTCTTCCAAGGAAAATATATGGGCTAACAGATTCGACATATTTATCACTACAGCTTCTGGAAGTGTTTAGTGATCGTTTATCCTGAACAATTCTGAAAAATACATCAGCATCAGCGTGGCGTGTTTAGCAAGCATTTGGTCCTGCACATATATTATTCATTGGAACGGTTTGATTATAGCTGCTTCCTATCAGCCACCCTATGATTTTCATTCTCCATAAAACCATGACCATTTTCGTTATTAATCGAGATGCAGAGGAGCCCCAAAGGGCAATATGCCAGCATTGTGCTAAGGGACTCGGTGTCACAGGGAATCTTTTAGGGAACACAACCCAGCACGGAGCTGGGACTGGAAGGGACTCACAACAAAATGCATGGAGCCAGGTGAGTGCCATCAGGAGAGCCGTTCTGTGCCAGTCCCACGGACAGAAAGACAAATGGTCGCAGCCTCTCTCCATCTATGAACTGGCTTTGGATGTGCTCTGCTGAGTGCCACCCATTACTCAGAATCGGTCATTAATCCTCCACACTTGCATTTGGTTGAAGAAAACATTCCAGGGGAAATATAAATCACCACCAGACTGAGATGGATGAATGCACCATTTACATGAATAACACACAGTTTGACTTCTCCCACACCGCTCTGTAGCAGCAGTATGGATTTGGGGCCCACTGTTTTACTCAGTGTGGGTTCTCACTTCGTGTTTCACTCCCCCTGATCTGCTCCTGCTGTTGGGTGCTGTTGGGTGAGCTCTGCACTCCCATGGGACTCTGGCTCTTCTCCAAGCAGATGCACCCCAGGAGCAGTGGAAGAGCCCCTAGGTTGCTCATTTCCCCAAGACCGCCAGGAGCAGGAAAAGCCTGGGGGCTGGAGCTTATTTGTTTTCCCACCCCTGGCCCTGGGCCCTATGGGGATCTGAGTGCAGCGTTTGGAAAAAAATAATGATTTATGAGACACTAACTCCACAAAGCATTCATTTGCTTCCCTCTCTGCTTGCCGCTTATTGCCCAGCAAAGCTTTCATGTGCAAAGAAGCATTGACTTAGGAAAAGAAAAAACACAATTGCAGAGCTAGAGGGAAGTCGGCACACTGCAGGGAAGCTGCCCACCCCCCAGCATGAGGGGTACCCGGGTGCCATGCAGGTTTGCAGGCAGCTGCACAACCCTGGTTCTGTGCTGTGCGGGAATGACGCCTCTGTATTTTGGGTGGAGAGTAGGGGATGGCCTTCCCTGAGCATTTTCAAAGATGAGATTTGCCTCCGTTGCAAATGCATGGTGGGGAGGCTGGCTGGGGGCTGTGCAGCAGCAGGGGAAGGGGGTGGCCGTGCTCGCGAGGCTCTGCTGAGACAAGTGGGAGGCGGCTGCCTTTCTTCTCTCCTCTGATGTCGGTGTGTTTGCTGAGGTGTGGGGGATATTTAATGGAGAAAATTGCTTTTTTGGGACAAATGTGGGAGCTGCAGGTGCAGCCTTCCTCCCTTTGAAGTGTCTAAGGGCAGAAGCGAGCCCCCCTGCCCGGGTCCCCCCGGTGCTGCAGGGTTGGGTTGGGCTGCTAAGGGGTGGAGAGAGGGAGAGCCCTCGCCCGTGCCTTGCTGCTCCATCCCAGCTGGGAATTGGGCTGATCACGGCCACCGGGAGAGGAGAGGGCATGGAGTCAGGACAGGGCGTGCCTGAAACCACATCCCAAATCCCGTATCCTGAATGAACCCACATCCCAAATTCCAAACCACACATTCCGAATTCCAAATCCCGTATTTCCAAATCCCACATTGCGCATCCCAAATCCCATATCCTAAATCCCAGATCCAACAGCCCGGGCTGCCCCACTCCATTCCTCCGTGAGCTGTCCCAGAGAACCCCAGTCGAGGTATGGGAGCAGCAGCACAACCCTTCCGAGCTCCGAGCCCCGAGATCCGATCTCCGAGCCCCGAAATTCGAGTCCTGAGCCCCAAGAACGGATCTCTGAGCCCCGAGCCCCAAGCTCCGAGCTCCGAGCTCCGAGCCCCGCCCGGTCGCTCTCCGCCCCGAGCCGCCGCAGCACCGCGGACAGCGCCGCAGCCCGGTGCCGCCCGTCGGGGCCGCACTCACCATGATGGAGAAGACGAGGGCCACCACGTTGATGGGCCAAACGGGGCAGAAGCAGGAGAAGATGGCGAGCACCAGGTAGTCCCGCGGGCGGCCCTGGTCGGGAGCCGCCGTGCTGGTGGCGGTGGAGGAGGCTCTGCCCAGGCTGAGCCGGGACGGCGACAGCGGGGCCGCTTCCAGGTGCCCGACCGACACCGACTTGTAGGAGAGCCCGTGCCCGTGCCCGTTGCGCTCCGCCTCGCCGGCCAACGCGGCCGTGAAGGACTTGGAGCCCCGGAGGCCCTCCCGGCCCTCGGTGGCCGCCAGCAGCTTCTCGGTCTCCTGGAGGCGGCTGGGCAGCACCGTGCCCGAGCCCGAGCCGGAGCCCGAGCCCGCGGGCGCGGCGTCGCCGCTCGCCATGGCCCGGCGGAGCGGGCTCGGAGCTCGCCCCGCCGCCGCCGCTCTGCGCTCGGGGCTCGGCGCCCCGCGGGAGGCCGTGCCGGAGGAGGGGCCAACGGGGCTCTGCCCGCGGGGCAGGAGCGGGGCAGCGCACCGCCCCCGGGTTGGCCCGGTTCCTCCCGAGAAGGGGATGCTCGCCGGGATGGGGAGGGCCGAAGCGGGAGGGAAACCCCCTATGGGATCCTCCCACCCACCCACCCACCCTCCGCGCGGTTTCGTCCCGCCCCGCGGAGCCCCCCGCGCTCGGATCCCCGGACACAGCAGCGGGTGAGAGGGGCGGGAAGGAGGATGGTGGCGGCCCACCGAGCCGCCTTCCAACGGCGGCTTTTCGCCACCGGCTCCGAATTCTCCCTCCCCGCTTTGCCGGGGGATTCCCGGGCGCGGAGTGCCACCTGCGTGCCCGCCCCGCTCCCGCAGTCACTCCGCGGGGACCCGAAGAGCCGCTGTTCCCCTGCAACTCTCCACCCCGCAGCCTCCAGACAGAAAAGGGATCCGCATTTTGTAACTGTGAAGCTGAGAGCCTCGATGGTCTCAAGTGTTTTGTCTTTCCCATTCTCTCATCTCTCCGAACATTTATTTCCATCCGTTTTGCTTTAACACCAAAATGTGGGGTAAAAACTGAAAATAGAATTGTGATGGAGAGGGATTAGTGCTAGGGTGGGCGTGGGTTTGGTTTGGCTTTCACATCTCTGGATCCTGGTGTTCCTGAGCTCACACCACGGTGTATGAGTGCTGGACACAGGCAGAGCCTCGCCCCGTAGCAGGGGATGCTGATGGGAGACATAGGATTCCTCCAGCAGCCATGGCTGCAGCCCTCCTGGAAAGGGGAACATCTGCTGGAGATGAAAGCCAAGATGTCTCACACCGGCAGCGCTTGGAGGAGGATCCTTTGCTGAGCAGAGAGCTCTCTCTCCTGGCTGCTACGGGCTTTCCTCTGCCAGGCTCATTTCCCAGCTCCCCCACCCCACCCTGGGTCTAAAGGAGGAAGACTGGCACACGAGGAGCTGAGGGCTGAGCCCTTCCCTGTCCCAGCCAGGAGCTCGGTACCAGACTATCCCAGAGATCCACTTTGCAGTCACCAGGAGGAAGCACGAGCTTTCCAAAGGCAGACATCTGTCTCTCTTTCCTCTTCGTCCAGG